>NC_046672.1:165275-4965275 GCF_004382145.1 Drosophila mauritiana | reverse complement strand
AATTTGCTGAGCAAACAACTGAACCATTAAGAACATCTTCAGCGGCAGACGAGCGAGTTCATCTGGAAGTGGAAGTGGATAAGGATGTGGATGTGGATGTGGAAGTAGAAGCCCGCGGCTGACGAGGATTTGCAGACTGTGGTCGGGAGTTGCAAAATAATTAACCAAAAATTAAAGCGACTGAGCTTAAAGTTCAACGAATTTCTGAATTTCTGCATGCATGTTGCACTGAACCGACTCTTCTGTGTACCACATACATATTATATCCTTTTGCATTCAAATTCCTTTCCATGCTATTTTTAATATGCAAAGTATGCATATATGGATTTTATTTTATTTCCCATCGCCCCGGCACATGATGTTTGCTTTCAGTTTCGCATCGAAGAATGCCTTTTGTGAGGAGGGGCCTTGCTCGGTGGTTGCCTGCCAGTCAGGCAGAGTCTGAACCGCTTGTATTCTTCGAACCTTTTTTATTTTTCTTTTTTTTTTTTTCTTTCCTTCAGATGGTCATTAAAAATATGAAATTTTATGGGGGAACATACCCACACACACACTGGGCACACCACTCAATGGAACACTTAAATGAATTACAGTTCTCAGCTGGGTTTTTGCATATATTTTTTTTTTATATTTTGTTCATCGAAATCTGTTCGAATTGAATGTCTGGCTGACTGGATGGCAGGACGAAGCAGATTGGAATATGTTTTTGCCCGATTCGTGGGCGCCCATAATCCCGGGGAGAGACAAACCGACATTGGACCTTGGCACTCCTCGTTTGCATTCTTCTTTTCACTGTCATTTTGCTGGAAATCTGGCCTTTTACTGGCCAAAGAAGGAATCCCTTTAATTTGTATACTTTCAAATATAATTGTTTTCACCAGCCTGATTTTATCGCTGTATTCTGTTTGAATACGAATATCTATCATATGTGTGCCTGAAGATAATATTAATGTTGTTATATAAAAGCAAAATATCGATGACATTTTTTCGAGGAAATAATAGTTGGAAGCAATCCAATTACCAATTTCCCCTTCCAATTGTCAGCACACAAACCTATCGATGATAAGCACCGGGTATCTGACACAAAACAACAATAATGGAATGAATTTGAACTCCCACATGGCCACGCCCCCTTACAGTCACACACGCACACGTGCACGCACACTCACACTCACACACACGCTGACAGAGAGAGAGAGACACATACAAACACCATTCAATGTCAGATGGCTAGGAGGTTGGCTGCATTATTTGACGGCCATTGAAAAAGTTTGCCACAAATGAAATGGCCCAAAGGAGCTGTCAAATCCGCTGCGTTATAACATTTACTATGAGTCTGCTGGGGCGTAGAAAGAAGGGGGTCACAAGGGTTATGGGTGAAAGGGCAAGCAGACAAAGCGACGAGCAAAAGTTGCACAAAAATTGACAAAACATAAATAAAATATGGCGCAAACAATAAGGAAGATTTTCGGATGGCATTTTTGGAGTTGGGGAGCAAAGGACATGTGACACAAACAGATGCCAGGTGGAAATTTTTCGGGGCACAAAGGAGTGGGTATCCAGTCACAGTAACGTTAATATCACCCGATAAGTATTGACACAAGTGGTGGAGTGGAAGAGTGCCGACAAACAAACAAACAAACAAATAAACGAAATGATGAAAGAGCGCCTGGCGGCAGGGTTGCCATCGTTATGTAAGTGCCAGCCAACTGCCAGAGTTGCCATCGTTATATATATCCAATTGCCATTTTACAATGATGACGTAATTGATTTTTAAGCAAATACAAATACACTTTGTCAGTGAAAAGAGAAAAGGGCAGAGTGGGGCAAGAAGAGCGGAATAAGAAAAGATTTCCAAATAAATAAAGCGAAACGTGCAAACATCGATGACGACGAGTGCTTGTTGAAAACCTTAGCCTAGAACCCCTCACAAAAAAAAGGGGAAAAACGGAGAGGAAAGCCTCGAGTATATCAAGTAAAAAGCAAAGAAAGAAAACGAAGCTGTGGGCTGGGGTTGCTACACCTCCAAGAGGAGCTACAAGCTCCAAGAAACGTGCCACGAATGCAGGTGAAACTCAGGTGTACGTGTGTGGGTATGGCTGTGTGTGTGTGCAGCCACTTTTGAGTGCTTGCACAACGGGCACGACTTTTCTTTATTTACACTTGCTTCTTACATCAACATACACACTTACTCACTCACTTGCAAAAATACAAAAAAAAAAAAGAGAAAAACCCGAAAAAGGCGAAAATCATCACTTGAAAAAAACCGCCGTATAGAATTCTATTACAAAAAAAAGAATAAAAATAAGTTCTTAAACGGCTATCATTAAGTTTTTGCCTATTTAAATACTTTACTAACTCAACACTTTATTTTCAACTTCTAAAGAGTTGAAACCCATTTTTGGTAAATTCAAGCGCATCACATGAAAACCTTTTGTCACAGTGATTCAAAAAGAGAAATCCTGACAAAATTCTTGAGTGCAATAAAGAGCGAGTGGAACTTACCCCGTGATTTCAACTCTTTATAAAGTGTGCTACCCCAACCATAATCCAAACACCTTCCAACGAAAAGGAAGAAATTATCTGGAACGGTTCAAGGGTCAAGCCAGAGTCCCAAAAAAAAAAAAATAAGGAAAGAGAAGAACTTTGAACTTGAGTTGGGTCATTGGGAGCTAATTTGTGCTTAAGACCTAGAGCTAGCTTCAATAGCTAAGATTTTTCCGACGAAATAAATGTTATCATACATTTCAGCTGTCCAGGGGTCTAATCAAACGATTAAAAGTTAATTGAATGTACTTATTTATTATTGCCACGCCATCGCCAAACATGTGTGTAATTGAATATTGAACATTTAAAGCCAAAAAGCTTAAGCCAACAACTTCTGCCTTGAAGCTGTGCTCGTGCATAGCATGCTCTATATAATTCTATATATATGTATACATACATATATTTATCTAAATATATATATATATATGTATATGTACGTGAGTGTTTCGTATATGTGTATGTGCTCTGGTGCAAAAGCTTAGATTAGTCATTTGCATCTGTCACAACCAAATACCCGCAAGTCCATTGCCCCTCATTAAAGAACATAAATCCACTTTCGAAATGGACTCCATTGATTGGAGCTGCAGCGACAATAGCAACAATAACCCCACAGCAACAGGAACAGCCACAAAGCAACAACAACAACAACAACAACAACAACAACATCCATCCATAAACAATTAGTCGAACAAAAGGTTTTGCAGTCTGGGGCTATTGAATGAGTTAAATTCACTTGGGTGCTCAATCAAAATTGTTGCAGCCATAAATGGTGTTTGCCCACAGTGATGATGATTCCGGGTTAAAGTCCAAAACCCCGCAATTGTATGGACAAGCCCGATTTAATTATGTCCACCAGTTCGGTGCAATTCGATGATGAGCCGTCTGATGTGCCGTCCCCAGTTAAATAATAATAATAATCAAAACTTAAGCCCACAAATGCATTTAGATTGAAAGGAATTTTAAGATTGAAGCTAGATATGTGAAATTACGAAATATTTGCACAGCAAAAGGAATAAAAATCATTTGATCATGATCTAATAAATTTAAAACTCTTAAGTTGTATAATAACTGAAGGAAATAATTGGTAGAATTAAAAGAATAATTCTACAAATTGAAGTTGACCAAACGAAGGAAAAATAGTACGTAGCACTTTCTACGCCGCACAGGAAAATCGGAAAATTACGGAAGAACGAAAAGAAGAGCCTGTTTAATGAATATCTTATCGATGATGAAACTGAACATGAAGACAATGATTGCGATGATGATTTCGTTGACACACACAAATACAAATATCTGGCACACACACACACACACATACACACACACTGGTTGTTGTTGTTGCTGTTGGTGTTTATGTGCTTGTTTTTATTGCAATTGTTATCGCTCTGCTTCTTGTTCATATTCCCCAATCCCATTTTCCGGACTTTTCTTTAGCTCATTTCGCTGCTTTTGCTCTTTTTTGTTTGTAATATATTTTATTGTTGTTTTTATGCTTCAGCAAACACACACACACGCACACACAAGCAAAGAAAACAACAAATAAATACACGCACACACACGCATACGTCTTTCATTTATTAGCATTTGTTTACATTTTTCTTATTCATGTACATAGATTTTGTATCTTGATTTTTTTTTTGTTTCACTTAGCACACGGCAAAGAACAATAAAAAAATATTTAAAAAAATTTTAAGCGATGCGAATAAAAAATATTCATATTATATCTGATTGGCTTCTTCTTTTTCTAACACTCTTTTTTGGGCGCGCGTTTTGGTCTGGTTATGTTTTTAATAATTGATATCTTCACGAATTTGTATAAATGTATACATTTTGAAATTCATTCAAGTTAATTATAGTTAATTACTTTTAATTTTTGATTTCCCATGTGTTGTTTGGTAAGACTACCTAAGTTTATCTAACTCCTTTCGCTTCTTTGCTGCATTTGCCGCTTGTTCTAATTCGTCTTTATTTCTCTTTTTTTAATGGTATTATTATTACTTTATTTTCGCCAAATATTTATGGTTTTTTATTTTTGATATTCGTTGATTTGCGTTATTTCTTCGTTATCTTTGTTGTTGTTTTTTGGTTGGGGTGTTTGTTTTTTGTTGTTTGTTTGTATTTTTTCTGTTAACCGTGCTCGACGACCGCTTTACGCCCGTATAGAAAACAGACTGCGGCGGCCAGCAGCGAGATTTATCCCATGAAGATAAGTGCTGCAGACGAGCGTTCGTTTTGCCGAGCAGAAACGAGCACGCACACTAACGCACAAGTAACACTCACACACACACAAGCACGCACACACACAAACACATACGGAGAGATGGCGGGCAACATTGTGTTGTTGTGCTTTCTGTTCCATTTTCTTTTTTGCAAACAGTCAGCATCCGCCTTGTGTGCCTATATGTATGTGTGTGTGCGTATATGTATGCATGCTTGTGTGCACTAATACCAATGTCGCGAGGAAAGCCGAATGGCATTTGCATCGGAAAATCTCTTCTTCGGCATTTCATCTCTTGCTCTCGAACTCTCTATGTTTTTCCTCGCCTCTTTGCAACGCTGTGGTGAAAAAGGAAAAGCTCTGGTGTTTTGATTAGGTGAAAATCGCTGGAAAATCGCGATAGACTAAGCATTGCGATCACGTTTAGCCGGCTTAATAGCGCTTTTGCGATTTCCCGAGATATGTACAAAGTTGTTTTTGGAAAGAAACAAACTATATATAAATCAACTTTTTGCTACTTTTTTTTTCGAGTTATGCCTTAAGAATTATATCATATGTGAATCATTATATCATATTAAAGTATTAAACCAATTAAATTTCTTTTTTTTTTTATTTATTTATTTTGCATTCCCTAGCTAGTACTTTAGATTCAAAAGTTTAAAACCATTTAAAACAATCGCATAAGCCGAAAACAAAACAAACCCCTCGCCCTACGTTTTTAAAATCGTTCTCTTCGGTCATCACGCTCTCTTAAGTCGCTCTCTTATTGGCATCAAGTATGGTGGGTTCTAAATTCTCTTGTAGGAGAGTGAAAAGCTCTATCTGAAGCTAGGCTTTTCGTCGATTTCCTTACTTTTTCAGGAGATGAACTGCAACAGTTACAACAGTTGAGCGCAAATCGAGAAAAAGAGATTCACCTAATGATGGCAGACTAATGGGTGGCTGGGTGGTTTAATGGGTATTTCGAGTGGCAGTCATTAAGCACAAATAAGATGCTGTGCGTGCCTCTGTGTGTGTGTGTGTCTACCAGTAGTGTGTTGGTGTGCGTGAGGCACTGCTGGACACACAGCTAATTCGAACGAAATTAGGCAAACATTTAATGAAGCAATTAGCAAAATGCCCTTTTGCTCCGTTATATCCTTTAGTTTGCCAAACTTCCGGCACTTCCGGTGCACGAACTTACCTCAAAAAATTATACATTTCCGCAAAAAAATAAATAAACAAGACCCCCTACACATATTCATAGATTTCCCCGGGTGAAGAAACCGCATGGAACATCAAAGAGGATTTCACTTTTGCACATCAATGTGTTCTTTTTCTGGCCAAGGAAAATTGCGTTTACTCACCTGAAAAGAAACAGAGTGGGAAAAAAAAACGTTAGATGGGTCGCAAAAAGTTTCCTTATTTTACACATATACTTTTACTGAAATATATATATTTATATAAAACGTTTTACTTATATTTGCCTCATTTTTTTTCTTTGCAGACAAGACCTTTGCCCACTTACAATTCAAAAGGTGAAAAGGAGGGGAAAAGTGAGGGCAGCTTTGACATGAGTAAAGTGCAAAATTCTGTTGCATACTTTTTTGGGCCTCGAGTGTTGGGAATTTGCAGCACAAATTGTTTTGGGCAAAAAGTAAGTGAATTTCACTAGTGAAACATAATCCTTGAGGTTAAGCAGTGAGTTTTTGAAACACACTTTATTTCTCTGCACTTCTTTGCAATGATACATTCTTCTACAGAGAAACCTTTTTACTTTTACCTCTAATGCAGTATTAAAGTTTTTGAATTTAATGAGCATATGTGAGCTTCGTGTTGGATCATTATCCGCAAGAAATATATAAGCCGATAACAATTGAAAACTATGGTGCAACGTAAATTGAAGCCAAATCAAAAACGATTCTGTTTTTCTTGGCATTTGCCATTGTGTTGGCAATTGTGTTGTCTGGAATTGGCCATTTTATTGGAACTTTTGTTGGCCGCATGCACACGGCACAAAACTACCTGGGAAATTGTCGGGGGTCAAAATTGGTGGGCCGATGCTGATGGGGGGTAAATCGTTACGGAAGTGGACTAAAGTTAGATTGATGATGTCTCAATAAACCCCATTAGGGGATTGCCATCGAGACCGACGACGACTGCAATATAATATCACAAATGAATTGTCCGCCCTTCTGGCATTGGGTTTGGGGCTCGAGTTCGAGTTCGAGTTTGAGCTAGAACTTGAGTTGGGTAGTTATATTGGGTGGTATTTTGATGATTGTGCACCTGCTGTTGGCACAATTCAATGCTCTAATTGGTAGCAAAGTGGAATAAACTATTGCCCAGGCGAAACTTTTCTCGTTTCTATTGGATCTCGGTTCTCGCTTCTCACTTCTCGGCATCTCGGCTGCTCGGCTTTTGCCACTTAGCTCCTTTTGATGTTGGCGAGGAGGACACGTTGGCCTTCAAGAAAATGAATCACGAGCCAACTCACTGTAAAAATTCATTATGTTCCTCTGAGCAGCAGCAAGCAGAAGGGCAAAGGAAAAAAAACCAAAGAACCAAAGAAAATGCTTGGCGACAAAAAGTTTGTGTGACTGGAATTGAAATTCCGGCTGACTCTTCTGTCGGCCAGAAGACGAAATGCCTGAAGAATCCAGCTACAGATAAAGATACAAGATACAAGATACGAAGGTAGTTTGGTATTTTCATCATCATCATCTTGTCGACGTTCCTCAGTCAAGTGTTAAAATCGATTGAATAAAAGTTTATTGCTAAATTTTCCTAACTGGCTAAGCTCAAACTTTGCTGTTAGTCCTTTTTTCACGTTAGTTGCATATTTCAGTGCCTTAATTCGCCCGCAGCGTGGCAGAGGCGGGTAAAACTTAAAAAACAATTAGAAACTTTTCCCTCTCGTGCCGCCACACTATATATACATCTATCTGATATATATATATTGGCAACCATCTGAGCAGGGGTATCAATCCGCTGGCTCATAATTCCCATCTACACCCCGAACTCCGGCGCATAATTGGCCCTGCGATAGCTTGAAAGTTGAAAACAAATTGAAATGCTCAAAGATTCTGTACCGATTTGCCAAACAAATTTGTGTGGGCGTTTGCAGAAGAAGACTTGATTTTTGGTAGGGCAAAAAGGTAAATTTGAGTTGAAACTAGAGAGAGAAAAAACAAAAAAAACAGTTAATAATAAAGAAACATTTTGGGTTCATACCAGTTTAATATATATTTCCCTACAACTTTGATCTAATTTATAAGAAAAAGCGGTTGAGATTGAAAGAAGACGAATTTCAAGATTATTTCAACAAGAAATTTTTGTTTTTGGTTCTGTCCTTTTATATTTAATTTTTTGTTCCGTTTGTCGGAAGCTTGAAGCGCACTTGAAATTAATGAAAAGCATTTTCGATTGTAATTATGTATTCGTGACTGGAGGCATTTCCTTCACATCCCACTTTTCTCGATTTCCAACCCATCACCCCCTCGTTTGGCACTTATACAATATATTTCCCTGAGTTTCCCTGTTGCTTCAGATTTTGGCTCAGCTCATTAGGCATAATTCGAGTCCTTGCTCGCTCTCTCCCCTCTCTTTCTGCTGTTCTCGCTGTCTCACTCTCTCTTTCTTTTACTGTCTCTTTCGCCCCAATATCCCCAATATAATACGGATGAGTTTATGGCGGGTTTCTTGGGGGGTCCGCATTTAATTGACTGTAAATTTGCTGCTCTTCAAACGCTTCAACTACTCATTAAAATAAAACTCAAAGAATCCAAGAAGCTTCTGGGCAAAGGAGAGGGGAAAGCGGGGAGGGGTAAGCGCGGCTAGAGGCTGATAGATTAATTTTCAGAACCAAATTTATGGCATCTGTGTGTTTGACACAACAACATTTTATAAAGTCCAACCGAAGTTTTATTCTACAAGTTTTTTTTAGACTGTTCTCTGCCTTCTGTGCAACCAATCGCATATTACGCATACGCCCTGTATGCCTTTGATACTCAAGTTGTTTTGTTAATTGCACGAGCAAAAGGAGATGCCACAATTACAGGATTCTCAGTCCTTTTTATTTTGTTTTTTTTTTTTAGATATGGCTTAAAAACTGCACCCACATGAGCTGGGTGCCCATTATCTGCATTTTTACGGTCCAAATCCATTTCCAGCACACACATTTCACGGGAGGGTGGAAGGGAATTTGGTTGCCTTGGCTTTAGTTTTTCTCTCATTTCTTTTATTTATTTATTTTTTTTTTTTTTGTAGTTGTAGTTGTTGGCTGGGGCGAAAGAGAAATGGCAGGCAGCTGTAATAACATAATGTCCAACGAAATGTCTGGGCCTTAAAAGCAAAGGTAAGCCCAGCCTTCCATCTCTGTCTTTCTGCTTGTGCGTGTGTGCGCCATCTCACTTCTATCTCCCTTTTCAATACACCGAAAGAATTAATAGTTTAAATTGTAATTAAAATTTAAAAATATATACATTGCCTTGCAAACATTCTAAGAAAATTGCCTAGTAGATTATCTTTTAAGTGCCTACATATGGTAAGAGCTAGAGAAATGAAACAATATATATATATATATATATAACTAGCAAAAGAACAAGCCAAAGTTGGGGAATAGAGAAGAACTAACGGCAAAACGCAACAAACAAAGAAGCGAAAGGGACGGAAGGACAGTGGGAAAGAGATAGGTAGCATTTGAGATGGCAAACAAAAGTTGCTTGGCAGTAGCATAAATAAATAGAGATAATTAGACCATAACGACAACAAACACAATACAAAAGACCCAAACAAATGCAAGAACAAAAAGCACGAGGGGGGAGGGGGGCGTACAGAAGGGGAAAGAGACGGAAACAGGCGGCGGTGGCGGCGGAGTGAAAGAGACAGCTCTAGTGGGACCTTCACGTGCGTCCTGCCTTTACATTTTTTGCGGTTTTAATTGTATGGCTGCACATTTTTGCGACCACAGGAGCAGCAGAGCATCCGAAAAAGTTGACCACACAAAAATGTTGGCAAAAATAAAAGGTAGCCAACACTAAGTTGACCATAATCTAGTTTTCATGAAGCACACAGCAGCGGCAGCCGGCAGCCAAATTAGGTGAAGGATATGACAGAGACCAACAAAATGTTTGTGGCGACCGTCAGCGAGAGAGCAGTGTTGCAAAATATGTAAATAAATTGGGCGAGAAAAAAGTTTGAGTTTTTACCTTAATAATCGTGTATATACATAGGGAAAAGGAATATTTAATGTCTGGCTGGGGAAAAAGGCCAATCTTATCTCATTTGAATTTACTTGCTCTGCTGGTTTCCTCTTGCTTGATTTCTAATTGAATTTAACCCCCTCTAAATAATTCTTAGATTTTCGGTAGCCATTATTTTGCATGCTAAAGTTTTTCAAGTTGCTACATCCTAATAAGCCAAAGTAATTGGAGGTAGCAGTATTCACTTATTTTCGGTCAAACTTTTAATTCGGTGGCCTGAAAATGAACCGAAACTGAAACCGGTGAAAAAGGATGCGAAATTCACTGGGCGGGCGCCAAAGAAATTCAACAACAAATGGGCGAAAAATAAATCCCACACCATCTCCTCCTTTCAATCCACTTACCACCCCATTTTCCCCATTAACATGCAAATCTCAGTGGCAAAAATTAGTGAATGCTGAATTCGACGAAGGACACGAAATGTGGCTGGCATTTCAGAGCCTGCAACCGAAACTGAAACTGAATCTGAATCTGAATCTTTACACGTATATCTGTATATAGATGATTCGCTCTGTCTTTCTCGCTTGCGCTATATATCCCTCTCTGTCGCTTAGTTAGTGTCTCAGTGTCGATTTGAATTTGAATTGGAATGTGGCATTGGAATGAAAATCTGTTTATTTGCAGCGACACGTGACCGCTGCTTGCCACTCAATCAAGTTGAACTCTGAAGCGATTTCAGTTCTGTGATATTCTATAGTCGTTGTTGCCAATGCAGTGAGAGAAATTTAGTTATAAAACATAGTTGGTGCTTGAAAAAGATCATTTTTAATCTTTGTATTTAACATATATGCAAAATGTATATACACTTTCATCATTTCCTTTTCACAAGGCAAGAAAATTATCTTTTTTTCATTACCTGCTTTCATTTTCTTGCGGTGAACTCGGGTTTTTCGCATTGCCATCAATCAATGGGTTAAAGTTTTCGGCACTAGCTTTTCGCATTCGGTTTCGGTCAAGTCCTATCAGCCTGGGCACCCTTCAATCAATTACCTAATCTCATTACAATTTAATAGAGCATGACTAACGCATACCATGTATTGAATTTCGGAATTGCAACATTTCTGTGGCATTCGAGAGTCTGAGACTGCAAACTGACACTAAATGAGTTGACAGATCAAACTTGAATTTTTTTGCCAAGCAATTGGATGAATTTCTACGTAATTCGATACAGACTCCAATTTTATTAAAAAAAAAAGGCAAATAATTAAAATGCTGTGCGGAACCACCGGCGAATCGAATAGAAATCTATAAATTTCAGATTCACTCCAAGTCACTTCAATTACAGAAACACCTACACATTGTATTCATATTTTGCAATTAAATCCTCTTACAAATGTAACGTTTCAGTTAGTCGATTCAGCTATTCATCACTAATTAGCTCTGTTCAATCAGAATCCATAGTGTTGGCAAATCCGAATGCAAAATGCAAATAATCGAACTCAATTGATTTTGGCTTTGGTATTTTTTTTTTGTGTTTGCTGGCTGCATAATTTTTGTATCGTTTCCTGTTGCTTTTGCTGGTTTTCATGTTTCTGTATTATTGCCCACAACTTCATTAACGTCGACTGCGATTTTGTAGTTAATTAATTGATTACGCTCAACGCTCGAATGCACCGAACCGAACACTGAAATCAGTTATAGAATTTGCTACGATTGCCAATTACAGTGTGGCAATGGCAACAACTACACAAGAGCCCAGAAAAGTACTTGAATTAGGGGAAAGCGAGGAGAAGTAGGTGAGAAGCGAGGGAAATGCCCAAAGCAATTGCTTTTTGAGGATTATTTTCTGTGTTATTTTTCGTTCATTTTAATGCCTGAGCACGTTTAAATACATATATTTTTTGTATCAATGAACAAAAGTTGAGAAACTAATTAGAACGGTAACGAATTGAGGTTTATGAAGAGGCGAATATAAGTGAAAAGGAATTTTTCGAGTCTGCAATTGAAAACAGTGCCTATCACGATGATATTTCTACCATCGGTTTACTTGCTCCTTGCAATGCCTAATGGCTCTGTAATCCCACTATTGACCATAACTTAATAAATATGGCCCACGAGGATAACGAAGGCAGCGAAGGCCAAAGGAAAAAAAAAAAATAACAGAAACAAAAACAAAAAGGAACAACAAGGACTTGGGACACCGAGCCAGACAATTTACAGACCAGTTAACTTATTAGAGACCGAGCACTTGACTCCAAGACGCCGCCACTGATAGACAATATGATGGCCGAAGTGCAGGAGTGGTTTTCCTGCCCGTTTCCCAAGCTTTTCCCACACCCTGCGGTTATAACTGTTAACTGTTAAGCGGCTGCAGAAAAGTTTTCCCTTGTAGTTTAAGTAATTTTTATGACCCCTCCCTCTGCTCTTGCTTTTGCTGCTCCGCACCAACATTTTGGTTTCAAGTTTTTTATCTAGAAAATCCCAAACTCTCGCAGACAACTTGCAATTGGTCAGACTTCGGCGACAATCGAGACATCGAGAGTCAGCAGAAATAGATAAAGCAATCTGCCACTTGAATTTGAAGTAGTCTTGCTTCAATTGTTTCGCCCTCAAATCGTTTTTATTTTATTTTTTTTTATTTTTTTTGTCACACAGTTTGCCAAATTTTTTTTTATGCCAAATATCGTTTTTAATTGCCGAATTGAGCTGTAAATAATTAAATTACATTTGCTATTGCGTTGCGTGCCTATAATTAGTTTATTTATTTAATGCTGTTTTGGTTTACAACATTACTGTTACACAAACACAATTCGTTTGTGATGCTGGCTTATAATTAGTCAAAACTGAAACCGAAAGTGGCTGAAAAAGCGACGGGGAGTTCGGTTGGCAGGCTTTGGGGCATTTTGCGTAGCATCTGACTCCAAGCAAACAAACCGCTAAAAATAAAATGAAAATGCGGCAAGACAAAAAGCAGAATGTGCGACGCATTTTGTTCTTCTCGTTTCATTGTTATTTATATTTGAGCGTATATAAATTATATGGCGAAAGGCATAAAAGAGCAGCGGCGTCAAGGCAAAAGAGGGGGTTTGTTTTAGTGAGCTGCTTCTGGGTTGTTAACCATCCCCACACCCTTCACATGAGCGGAGGCGACACAAAGACTGAAACCAGAAGGACAACGTCTTATAATTCAAGTCGTTCCTCATCCCCCAAAGCCCCCAAAAGTAACCCCATCCACCCATCCACCCACCAACAACCTCAAGCTCAACCATATTTCATGTGGCATGGTTAAGAATTTTTGTGCCTCGCGGTGCTGTAAACTACATTCAAGCAAAAAAGGGAGGAGAGTGCACTGAAAGCATATTTCTTTACTGAACTTCTTTAATTGGAATTGTTTTTTTTTGCACCCATGGATGTGCCGGCAAAAGCTCGTCGTTTTGGGGTCTCTTACAGCTCTTTCTTTTTTAAATGAAACTTCAAATTGTATCTAACTATTATTTCGAGTGTAGGACGACAGCCTTCTGTTCTCGTTCAGCTTGTCATTGTAGTTGATGTTAGTTGTTGCTGGGCCAAAAACAATTGTCACAGAGCACGAAATGTCGTGGCTGGAACAATCAGCATCAAAACCCGCAGCCGAAAAAGAGATGAAACAAAGCAGCTGCATCAGTTGAGAAATAAGAAGAAAAGGAGTAGTCGAAGGATCCCAGCAGCAGGACAAATAAAACAAAATGGCTACCCCGAGGTCGAAGATGAATGGGCTGGCATCAACGGAATACCTGTACCCCGTGCTCCACTCTCTATAAGAAAAATGTATGTTTCTTGGTCACCGACCAGACAAAAGGACCACGCAAACAGAATGAGGAAACCAGCAGATTGTCGGAATTTTAAAAGCAAGCTGCAGAATTACAATTACCAAATGCCATCTTAACATATGTGACACTATATTATTAATCAAATGAAATGTATCCACATTCCGAATATCTCATAATTTCCCATGCTATTTTAAAATATCACAATTTGTAGAATTAGCGTGCCGCTTAATTTATTGGATTATTTGAAACCTTTTTGATAAACAACAGATTTTCAACCTTAATTAAATTTCATATCCGATTTTGTTGTCGTCAATTCGCTGATGCCATTATTATTATTTTTTTTTTTGTCCGCCATTGGCCATTTATTAATTAAACAATCTTTTTCACTGGGTTAATAAACCATTTTGATTTTCATTCGTGGAATGGGAATTGATTATCAACTCTTTTGGGAAATTTAATTGAATTTATTGCTGACATTTGTTTGCAATTTCAGTATTGTTGAGATTGTTTCAATAATTCAAATTTCCTTACGCCTGACTTCAAATGCAATTAAGCGAACGATTATCAGAGGCAAATAAAATTATTATGATTGTTGTTGTCGTTGTCGTTCCTTTGTTGTCTCAACATACATACATACGAGTATATATATATATATATATATATATATTTGGGGTTTATGGATTGTTTTTTATTGCTATTAAATCAGCTTAATGTTTTTCCTGTATTTGCCAGCGCTTCAATTAAATGTTAACACATGAGAAGATGTGTTATGTGTACGTGTTTGCCCATTTATATTGTTTTGACCCTTTTGGACGGCCGGAAAACGCTGAATTATCAACGCTTAATAGATTTTCAAGCACGTCCAATGAAAATTTGTTTGCCTCCATCGTGTTTGTCTGCGTGTGTGTGTGTGCGTTGCCTTTGCTGTGATCCCAAATGGCCCGAAAGCCAAGTGAACCGTATAAACAATTTATAGCGTCCAGTAGCAACAACTTGCATACAACGCCAGCATCAACACACACACACACAACACACACACACACACACAACTAGCAACAACACACGACATTGGCAATGCTCGTAAAAATGCAAAATGAAGCAGCACACAGCAACAACAACACCATCTAGAGCATGAGCAACACCAATAGTAACAACAGCACTATTAGCAGTAGCAACAGCAGTCACATCAACAACAACAACAACCACAACAACAGCAAGAGCCATACACATAGAAAAATCAATTGATTCCATGATTTATGTTCCTTGCAATAACTTGTACAGGTGTCGAAGATAATAACATAACATCAACATCACAAATTCCTATTCAAGCTGCACACACGCAAGTTAGAAGCGCAACTTTCGTTCAGTGTATCATCAACAACACCAACGTCACCAACAGCAGCAACAACAGGCAGTAAAGGGTTAAAGGGGGCTAAGGGGAGCTAGCCATAAAGGCCGGAGAAGAGGTAACCCGGGGTGGGTGGCGGAGACGAGAGCAGAGGAGGCTTCATCATAAACCACTTATTTGCGCTCCAAATGCAACAACAATTTGATAAATGTATATGCACAAAGTTTTTTGCCCAACGCATTTTGCTTCACTCCTACCATTTTCCATATACACTTCCCAGTTTTCCCAGTTTTTCCAGCCCTCTCTAGTAGCAGTTCTTGTGTTGTTTTTCCCCTTTTTCTTCTTCTTTTTTCATAGCCTCTGCTGGTGCTGCTGTGGCCAAAAATGCGATTAAAGTTTCAGCAGCAACATCTATGAAAAATGGCCAGCATAATTGGCAGAAATCGAGAAGCCATTGAGGGAAAATCGAAGCAATTGAAGAATTAACTTTTTGGTCTCCTATAAAACCAAAAACGAAAACGAAAAAAGTTCGAAAAAAAAGGATCAAATATACAGTGCACACAAGTGAAAAACCTCGACAGAACATTACCGCAGTGACCCAAATTTTGGGCGTGTAGACCATGGGGCTGCAACACTTGCAACAGTTGCCGCAGTGTTGCACTTTTTTATGCCAAACCAGCTGCAGCAGCAGCAGCAGCAGCAGCAACAGCAACATAAAACTGACAACAACAGAAGTGACTGGACTTGTTTTTAGGGGGCACACACAAATTAAAAACAAACCAAGAATTTTATTTATGCCTTGTCAGCGACAGCAATAAAAACAGAAACACAGAAACAGCAGCAGCAGAAACAGAAACAGAAGCTAAAGTGCGGCACTGGCACCGGAGGACTAGGCAAAGTCAAAACAATATAAATAGTTGCAGTACGGAAAATAATTCAACAACAATTTATTGGCCCAAAAGCGAACATAGAACTTTAAGAGCCGAGTCGGGCTGAAAAGTTGCCGCAAAGTCTGCCAGCAGACACACCCCCCGAAAATTCCTGTCCGAAAATGCCTTAGATAACCGCAGGCTACGAAAACTGAATCATGCTTCTTGTTTCAATTAAAATTCAGTTTGCGTCCTTTGCCCGCGAGTCATTCATTTAGATCACTTCTGCTTGCCTAAACTTTGTCCCCTTCTCGGTATTTTGATTTATATCCCCTTCACATTTATTATTGCTACTTGGGTTCCACGGAATTCCGCCAGCTGAGCTTTTGCCATAAACTATTTATGGCACCCATAGTCCTTTATGGCAACTGCTTTTCAAGCTGTAAAAACCAAACCAAATGTAAAAAAAAGCATTAAGTACGATTCTGAAATCAAACGATTGGCTGTGCACTTAACTGGCATTTCTACTCCAATTTAATATATTTAAAACAATAAATAAATAAGTACTTTAACGAGTCTCAAAGGATTCTACGCATGTCCTGACAGGTGGCGCCACCTAGCGCTTTTAAGATGCGCAAGCTTTGCTATAAACCGAATTTCTACATGTCGAGTAAAATGCAATGTAATTTTACGCAAATGCAATTTAAAGAAACAATTTAAAACTTAATTTGATTTAATCATATTAGGAATTTACTTAGTTCACAAAAAAACATGAGCAACAAACAAAAAGCGCATAATATATTTTGTGTTCCACACTTTTTGGCAATTTAAATTTAACTTTTACAGCTTGTCGCCTTTATGGATTTCCACCGAAGTTTCTGTGAGCAAAAAATAAATAAATCACACGAATTTCCGTTGGCTGGCGTTAATTGTTAATTTCAACAAACACAAAATATATACAGTGCAGTTTCAGCTGCCCCGCTGGAAAATCCCGCATCGGGCTGCATATCCCTTTTGTCCTTTTGGCCCGAACCGAACGATACGGAAGGACATTGTTTGCTCAGCGCCCCAAAGCATTGTCAATAAATTGTATGCAAGATTTATTGTCCCTCTCGACGGAGAAATGTCCATCCGCTGCATTGTAGGCCCCCCGCTTTTCGGAAATATACGCCACTGTTTTTGCTCTTGTATTTATTTTTTTTTTTCCCCATTTTATTGTCATTGCATTTTATGTGTTTAATCTAAGCTAATTGGATTTGCAAATGGCCGGCGAAACAAGGCAGATATCCGTGTATAGGAAGAGGCCATAAATAATGGATGTACATACATTCATACAGTGTATGTACATATGTACATACATGCAATATAAATAAACATTTTTGGCAAAAGCATGTCCTCCGTGGTTTGTCCCCAACTTTAAATGGTGAGCGATAAAAAATTAAAAATAAATATGTATTTAGAGGTGTGCATGGCTAAAGAGCTTTAAATATTTATGAAACGAAATGGAAATACAAATCAGTCATCGAGAGATGGAGGAGAAAAGTTCATAAACTGTATAATGTAAAAACTTTTGCCAAGCCCGAAAATCCCCAAACTTCATCAAAGATGTATGCAATGAATTCCGTAAACTAGTCCAAGTCAAAACGGCAATGGAACTTTATTCCATGGAATAAATTAAATATATATATATATATATGTATATGTATATATGGATATATGATATGCCCGTCCAATGTGAAACTTCTGTGTCATCGGCTAATTTTAATCACTGGAAATTGAATATTTCCCATTGATTGCTATGGAACATATTCTACCATTCCTTTTTATTGCTCTCCATACATTTGGTTAGTAATATTCAATGAATTATGCCCGATAACAGTCGAATACTAATTGCCGAATTCAATTACGATAAATTCAATGGAACATCACGCCCACCTGGACGGCATTTTTGTTTTAATTGCCTTTTTTTCCCATAGACGCAAAGGACTCCCCGATGAAGGATAATGGACGAGTCGGATGTCACTTTTGGTCGTTGCGACACAATTGATATTATGAAAATGACAGGCGCGCCGTTGTCGGCAAATTAAAAATGACAAGCCAGTGTTTAATAATGCGATTTAAAAATTGAAAACTAAAAAATAATTAACCATAAATTACAGTTGACGCACAAAATTATGATAACTAATTGGTCTAAATATGCCTTTGAAATTGAATTACACGAGTGACAATCAAAACACAAATTTTTGAAAACCGCAAAGTCAGTTTAAATCAAAATGCCAGAATCATATACAACAGAATTTACAAAATTGTTTTACCAAGAGGAATAGTTAGTTGCGTTCTAATTAGAGCAAGCACAAACATTTTCTACAACTATGTGAATAGCCAATTAAATAGAATTTTACAAACTTCATTCGATAAAAATGTATCTCGGCAAAGAAATTCGAAACGTAACAATACCAATAAAAGTGAGGCGGTAGGAGGAATATAAATATTTTAGAATGTTATTTAAAAGACAGAAAATTGATATAGTTTAAAGCCTCCAAGTGTGAGGGAAAGGGGAAACGTCAGTGGGGTAGGAAAAACTCAAAGGACGAGAGTAAAAGTTGGTGAAAAGCAAAAGTTAAACATTTCTGGCGCTTCCTGTCTGTGTTTGAGTTATGGGTTTTGTCATTTATGCTTATGCACTTGATAACCGGAAGTTATACAAAATGTAAATGTTGCCCCACACACACACACACACATCTGTGTATTTAGAGAGAGAAAGAGAGGGGGAGAATGAGAGAGAGAGAGAGTGGATTGCTCATTAACTTTGGACCAAGTTTACGGATGATGAAGTGTGGCAATTGTGTTCGCCACGAGCTTTGCTCTTCTCAATTGCGCTTGAAGAGAGCTGGAAATCCGAGTTTTCCTTTTGCATTTTTGCCTGCCTTTATTTTCATTTGCCATTTTGGCGCTACTTGAATTTGATTTGCCCGTTTGGGTTTCGGCACAAGTCAAAGAAGTTTTCCCATTGCCGTCTGTCGCACACTCGCCTCAGTTGACAGACAAACTTTCCTAATTAGAAATAATGCACCCCACACAAGCACACATGAGGGGTTTTTCGGTTGGATTTTCCGAGCTGTCTGTGTGTGTGTGTGTGTATGTTCGTGTGGTTCTGTCAGGATAAACGAGACAGGCGATGAAAATCTGCAGAAACACGACGGCTGAGACAAATCCAAGTGGGTCTTGATTTATGGGATTTGCAAGCGAACAAATGTGTATATCTGATAATTTCCTTTAATATTACCATTCATATTGATTGAATTATTGTTCAAAAAAATATGTTAATATTATTCATCATCATGCGATACTTTTAACGGTGTATCTTACAGCACAGCACCTTTGCACTTTCCACAGTCTATTTTTATGGCATGGAAATGCGGGCACCTGCCTAAGCAGCTCACTCACACACACACCTCTGCAATCAGGCACACACACGTGTGGGGGGAAAACTGTGCTGCCTGCTTTTCCAAGCCCAAAAATGCAATTAGACGCATTAGCGGATTGCGGCCATGAAAAGCAAATCTAAGCGAAAGCAAAAGCAAAAGCAAACTCCAAGCCAGAAGATTTGTGGTTCTGTGGGTGAGTTTTTCCGGGGGTGACTCCACCAGCCCCAAACCAACCTGCACCCCCGCTTCGCAACGCAGCTCTCCTCTCGTTTTGCGAGCCAAAGAAAATTGCCATGCATAAATTGCCGAAAATTTTCATTTTGACATTTAATTAAATCACGCGAAATTGAAATGGAAATGGAAATTTGTCGTAAGAAAAAAGAAAGAGCGAAAATAGCAGCCGAAGTCGACCACAAATGTCGCTGCCTAATTAGTTGCCAGCAAACGGCAGCAAATAAAATTCGTTTGTCATTTGCATTCGGGTGACGTAAATCGACAGGAACAATAAAAAAACAAATACAACAACAACAAAACAACAGAAAATGAAACAAAAACAATCAAATTAGAGGAACAATTTCGATGGGTAGCAGTACATTTGCCCAACACAAATACAGACACATTACACATTATCCCCCGAACTTCTGACCCTGGGGTCCCATCAAATATTTATGTCATTCGCAGACCAACGAAAACGGAGAAATCGGTGGGTGGACTCAAATTGAAATCAGCCCGAGAATTAGAAGGCCAAATTGACAATGACAGCGAGTCGAGGACGAAAAGAGTAGGATGCCAGAAGAACAAACTTAAAGAACGTATTCCACAGGTGAACTTTTCAAGGATATGTATGTGCCGAACTTAATTGGGACTAAATTAATGCTGTGTTTAAGTTAAAGCTTCACTAGATATTTTATTAAAATAAAAAAAAATACTCCAAATAATGGCCATTTCCATTTTTATTTTGCACAAGAGCGACTAATAAAATGCTTCGGGTTTTTATAAAAACCCATTTAAGCTTGTCACCTGAATGCATTCCAATTTCGAACCAAATCGCAAACTAACCAACACTGGATATTCTGTACAATTTATGACCGATTTATTTCGGCCGTTCATTTCATAATTTAATTGCCAATTTTCAATTGATGTTAATGTGCACGCGTTGGCTGATTCGTTGCGTTTTCTGAGTTCACTTCATTTGGTTTATTATTGTTATTATTATTATTTTTTTTTTTTGTTTTCCGATTTATGTTTAGTGTCGTTGGCAATAGAATTCAATTTTCGCCTCTTGTAGTCTTGCCGCAAAAAAGAAAACACACATACTGTTGCACAGAAATATGAATAATGCACGGGAAGAAAAACATTCTACAATCAAAATATTGTGATTTTCAAGACTGAAACTAAACATGCTGCGATTTTTATTGACGCACTTTTTACTGCATTTTCAACTGGCTTTAATTTTAAAGAAGTGTGCTTGTGGAATTTCTGTAACTCATCTAAGAATGTGCATTACAAATTCCCATTGTGCATTGTGCCAATTAAAAATGATAAATATTTCGTTGTGTGCACTGTCCGCTGTCAACGGTTGCATGTTGCATGCGGCGCCGGAAGTTGTGTGTTTCAATAAATTACCGTAAATGTTCGCCGGCCATTTATATGAATCAAGCGGGGGCATGGCGCCGCTTTAAGCTGCCATTCAACTGTTGAACCGAACCGCCCCTCATTTTCCCTGATTTTCCCCTACCCCGCGCCAAAAGTTGCTTCTCTTCCTGCTTTGTTGCGGCTATTGTGCACAAGAAAAAAAAAAAGAAAACAGGCAGCTGGAAAAAACAAAAACCCCTTTTTTGTGTGTTGGTCTGTGGCCAAATGCAAATTCAAGTGCGCGCATAAATCCAAAGTCCACTACAAAAATGAAAAACGATAAACTGAAGGTGAATGGGCAGGAGGGAGGGGGTTTATATATTGTATATATATGTATGTACGTACATATGTATGTATGTACCACCGATTGAGGATGATGCAGCAATGACTGCGCTTTGTGGTTTATTTCAGCAGTAGCGGCAGAAAAAAAAATAAAGAGAAAAGCCAAGGGACACACAAAAAATAAATTTGATTTTATCCTCTCGACTTTTTTGCGGCGGCTGCAACTGAAGTTAAAATTGTGAAAAGTTGCCGCGCTGCTTTCCCGCTTTTCCCGCCTTTATCCCGCCCTTTGTTGTATTGCATTTTCATCTGTAATTACATTTTGTATGGCTGAACATTTTGCATCCTTTCATCATCGTCTTTGCTTTTCTGCATCATTAGAGGCATGTGGCCCCCAAAAAGTGGGCAATATTTTTTGTACACTGCAGCCTAATGAAAACGGAATGGCAAATGAGGATGCATATACAAGCAGCAGTGCAACAAAAAATGTGCAACAATCAGGAATGAATTAAATACAATTGTATGAGCCAAAAGTTGCAGACATTGCACATGCCTTGAAAACATAGTAATAATTTTGTGGATATTTTGTGATAAGACTCTAAGATACCGTCTTCATATCTGCTATTTTTTCCGCTTTGATAAACGAAACACAAAAAACAATTAATGTGTAAAAAAAAAAAAAATCATCAGACTGCCACCAATTGCAATTTGCCGCTGCCGGACGTTCTGGGCGCGTCTCAAGTGGCAGACGCAACCCTTTACGTTGCAAATGCCCCCAACACACAACCCCCTCTCCAAACCCCACAATACCACGCCCATGATGGCAGCCCCTGCAACGGAAACCCCCCTGAATGACTAATGGATGGCATAGCCGGAATGGTTGGGGCTTCGGTTTCGGTTTTGCGGCGGCAATTCCTCTTGTCTAGTCAGCTTTAAAGTTCAACAAGATGCGAAAGTCACTCGGGGAGCTTAAATTCTGGCCACCGTGCAGCGATTATGCAAATGCATAAAAACAAACTAGTGCCCCATCTCTCTCTCTCTCTCTCTCTCTCTTCATCTCCACTGTACGTTTGCGTAAGGTTATAAATATAAATTAAGCAAATGTGTTGTGTAAATTGCTGTTGTCTTTGCCCTTGCAACGAAAGTTAGCTGCAAAAGTGGCAACAAAAATTACGAGACACAAGTGCAAATACACTGGGCAAATGCATAGGTTGGAATATCCATTGCCTAACAAGTCACATAAAATAGTTGTTAAAAATAAATAAATGCAATACATATATCAAACTAAATCCATATCTTAACTAAATATCTAAACTTTACTAGCACTTCATTTGCACAGTGTAGAACCGGCAGATGCAAGGCAATTTCGGTTGCATGTGTGTGCGGATACACTGATACCACAATATTTGCATATCATATGCATAAACACACGCGACAACCCTGGAGGCATGCAACCCTAGACCAAAATGCAGACTCCTCAGCAGCAGGCAGACAATTGCAATTAAGTGGGTAATATATGTGTATATATATAAATATGGGATATATGGCTGTGTCTGCGAGTGCCACAAGTTGCAACAACCAGTTAGTTGGCGTCATGCCACCTGAACTTGGTCAATCAGTCAGTTTCTGGTCCCTGGTCCCTGGCCATGGCATTAGGAACAAGGACCCCAAATTGCCAGTTGTGTCAACATGGCCAACATGTCCTGCATATGTTGCTGCTGCATTTCTAATTTCAGTTGCAATTGCATTTGCCAAGCTTGAGCACAGCAACTTTTTGCGAACAATTGTCAAATATTCGTCGAGTATAGCAATTATTGTTACAATCTTGATGGGAAATGATGATGGGAATCAGTGAATCAACTCTACACTTATTTATTAAATTTAACTGGGTTTGCTTTTTAAATACATTCTTTTTCAAAACAACTAAGCCAAAAAAAAAAAAATGTTATTTGTTTTAGATATTTCCCTTCTGCTGGCAAATTGTTTTTTAAACTGTTTTTTTTTTAATGCAGTTACAGACAATGGAGCTGGATGTACATGGCTGTAATCAAAATCTCGGTCTCAGATATCCTTTCACATTTAATTGAAGATTTTTTTTACAGCCACAGCTGAAGAAAAAACAATGAAAAGTAGCCATTATGTGGGGAAATCAATCAAATTACAGCTCCCTCGATTTGCTCTGCTTCATTAATTATTGCACTTGGGTTCATTGTCTAAGTCCACACACCCACACACATGCACACGCACACGCACAAACAAACATACGGGCAAATACAATTGCAATTTCCTGGGCTCTATTTCTGTGTGCACTTTTCACTTAATTGCACACAGTTACGCACAGGGAAAGAGGGAGACGCAGGATGTGCGGCAGGAGAAAGAGAGATAGAGAGAAGAAGAGAGGAAGAGCGGAAGAAGGGCACTATTCAAATCATAAAATTAGCACACTTCCACACAGACACCCACACATGTAGCGAAATCAATTAAGATACAAAAGCACTGCCCGCCATTTGCAAACAACAAGAGCAAAAGTATGAAAAAACTGAGCAGCATAGAAAAAATGCAGAATGCCCCCACTGAAGTGTGCGGGAAAAATGCTCTGTTCTTTTTTTTTCAACTGCATAACTTGCGGCACACCGCTCAGGTGTAATGGTGTGCGAGGATATATCTATATATATATATACATACACTCACACTCATACATATAAATATATAAAGAACTGATTTTAAATGCAAATGCTTTAATTAAAAGCTTTACCGCATGGCGCCAAATGGCGGGGGCGTTAATCAGAGATTTCGTGCCACTCGACTCACACTCAATAATTTTGAGTGCGGGTGCCACTCACCACTCACATCGCGGTTACACTCGGATATTTTTTATAGAGTGTCAAAAAACAGCCGGGTGCCTAGACACCCAGTGCTTAGCAGGTGCACTTAGAGTGCCAGTGGCTTGCTGCAGTTCTCTGGCGTTAATACCAGAGCCAGTGTTGCATAATTTTAGTGGTTCAAGCATAACGCAAACACTGAACAAATTTATGACCTGTAATCATACTTGTACGAAACCTTAAATAATTTAAATGTAAAGATATAAATACACATATGCATACCAGGTGTACAAGTAGGGAATGTCGGTTCGAACATATAGATGTCTCGCAAACGTAAATATTTATCGATTGTCATAAAACTTTGACCTTGTGAAGTGTCAACCTTGACTGTCGAACCACCATAGTTTAGCGCAAATTGAGCGTCATAATTGTTTACTCTCAGTGCAGTCAACATGTCGAGTTTCGTGCCGAATAAAGAGCAAACGCGGACAGTATTAATTTTCTGTTTTCATTTGAAGAAAACAGCTGCGGAATCGCACCGAATGCTTGTTGAAGCCTTTGGCGAACAAGTACCAACTGTGAAAACGTGTGAACGGTGGTTTCAACGCTTCAAAAGTGGTGATTTTGACGTCGACGACAAAGAGCACGGAAAACCGCCAAAAAGGTACGAAGACGCCGAACTGCAAGCATTATTGGATGAAGACGATGCTCAAACGCAAAAACAACTCGCAGAGCAGTTGGAAGTAAGTCAACAAGCAGTTTCCAATCGCTTGCGAGAGATGGGAAAGATTCAGAAGGTCGGTAGATGGGTGCCACATGAGTTGAACGAGAGGCAGATGGAGAGGCGCAAAAACACATGCGAAATTTTGCTTTCACGATACAAAAGGAAGTCGTTTTTGCATCGTATCGTTACTGGCGATGAAAAATGGATCTTTTTTGTTAATCCTAAACGTAAAAAGTCATACGTTGATCCTGGACAACCGGCCACATCGACTGCTCGACCGAATCGCTTTGGCAAGAAGACGATGCTCTGTGTTTGGTGGGATCAGAGCGGTGTCATTTACTATGAGCTCTTGAAACCCGGCGAAACGGTGAATACGGCACGCTACCAACAACAATTGATCAATTTGAACCGTGCGCTTCAGAGAAAACGACCGGAATATCAAAAAAGACAACACAGGGTCATTTTTCTCCATGACAACGCTCCATCACATACGGCAAGAGCGGTTCGCGACACGTTGGAAACACTCAATTGGGAAGTGCTTCCGCATGCGGCTTACTCACCAGACCTGGCCCCATCCGAAAACCACCTATTCGCTTCGATGGGACACGCACTCGCTGAGCAGCGCTTCGATTCTTACGAAAGTGTGAAAAAATGGCTCGATGAATGGTTCGCCGCAAAAGACGATGAGTTCTACTGGCGTGGAATCCACAAATTGCCCGAGAGATGGGAAAAATGTGTAGCTAGCGACGGCAAATACTTTGAATAAATGATTTTTTCTTTTTCCACAAAATTTAACGTGTTTTTTGATTTAAAAAAAACGACATTTCCTACTTGTACACCTGATATACAAAATGGAAGCTGATTTGAAAATACCTAAAGTTATATGCGAAAATATTGAAGAAACTCTTCGGTGCACCGTCGAAGCGTCAAGCTTGTCAAAAACGTTGAAAATCGGATGAGGTAGAAAAAGGGGACGCGGAGGACGGAGGGTTTTCGAAAAAATACAAAAAAAAGGTGAAAGACAGCTGAGAGGATGGGAAAAAGCGGGCTGCTGGCTGACACACATGTTTGTTGTGATTTTTATTGCATACTTTCGAGCGCCCAGCAATTTATGCAAGATTTTCAGCAATTTCCCCCTTCCCACCCGCCAGCTGAGCAGCTTTCCGGGTTTGGTCCTCCCGCCACCCACTTTTCCACTTTCCACCCGCCCGCTTTCTGTTGTCATGTTTTGCATAAATTGTGATGCTATCACTACCTGCCACCAGCTGCAAACTTTCACCCCTGTGGCCCAACTCATAATAGCCGAAGATTATGTGTGCACAGCGGAATGTGCATGCTCGTATTTACACATATATGTACATATATATTAATAAATATTTATATATATATTTATAGTAGTGAAAAATGTAAGGAAACTTTTCAATATCACGAACTACACGAATGAACAGTGAAACACAAAGGCATTCTTGCAGGTGAAACTTGCATTAAATTGAAGCGAACTTTCAGCTGATTTCTAGTACTTTTTGCACATTAAAAGCCATTTCCACTTCTCTTTCATGTGGTACCATCATTCCACTAGGCGAGTGTTGTTTCGCTCGGGCCTAAGAAATTACATAATTAATTGATTGCAACATGATACTTTTGCCGCCGCCCAGCACGCCCGTATTTTCCGATTTTCCCATTTTCCGCCCGCTTTTCTGCCGCAACTAATAACAGCAAACAGGAATGGCAGACAAAGTTTTGCGGTGGGTAGCAAGTGCAGAGCGATGGCGACTTCATTAGGCAGCCGCCTACGATGATGACAGGAAACGAGATGCGAGGTCCTTCCAAGGGGTTTTCCCCCAAGGGGTAGAGCGTTCACAGTCAAAGCTTCAAGTACATGGCAGCTATTAGTGCGCATGCACTGAGCGAAAAATTGCAGCCTCAACGATTTCAAATCATTCGATATACATTAAGTGAAGAAACTATGCCATCATATCTCGTTTATGCCCTACGCATATTACAGTTACATAAAGAACTTGTATTAGTATCTTCTAGCTACATTTTTCTCGCTGTGCAGCCGTGTGAGTTTAAGTACGTGTGCTGCGTGTAGGTAAATCGCGCCAAATGAGTTGGCAAAACTGCAGGAGCAATGAGCATTCGGGCAGGCGTTTGTGGTGGCCAACGGAGTGCGGTGTGTGCTGGGTGGGGGTGGTGGGGTTAATGGGAAAAGGACACTCTGCGTCGGCATACAGCATTTTTATCATGCTCAACTAATTGCAGGGCACAGGAGCACAAACTGGCAACTGAGAGGCGGGAATCGGATCAGAATCAAGAGCGTTTGCCAGCCAAAAAGGGGGCGAAGGACGCGGGCAGGACGAAGGACGAAGGACGAGCAGCCACGAGCCGCTCAGCAGGGCGCCAGCAGGTCCTGCCAACTGCGCGCGTATGTGTGTGTGTGCGTGTGTGTGCTAGTGTGCGAGTATGTGTATGCAACCACCAACACATAACATAAATTCTCATAAGCGTAATGCCTTGAAATTGGAGCAAACTGTGATAGCACTAGACCAACTTACACACCCGATTCCAACCACCACTATTATTACTTCCCCCATCGCCCATCCTGTCTGTTTGCACGCTCTCCTCATTTACTTATCTAACCGAACAGGCGACACAGTGCGCCGAGGTGCCAGCGAAAATTGTGGAAAATATATTCAAGCAAACGATCAATAAGTTTTCCCAGGCCTTTAAACTTTTTAATTATCTCCACTTTGGTTTCAAAAATGCTTTAAGCGAGTGGTATTTTATCTCTAAATCTTTTGATTTGCTACAACAATTAGTTTCTGGCTAGGATAAAAAATATATTGAAAGGATAGTAGTTAGTTAACATCCGACCTACGACCTACGACCTCCGAACACTGTATCCTCACAATGAGTTATTGAAATTGCAAGTTGCTGGCCCTGTTGCCATATGTATCTTTGCCAGCCGCCCCTTCTTGGAACCGTCCCCACTCTTCTGGCCCTTTCGCTTTAATGAGCTCCTCCATGGTTTCGCTGTCCTTCGCTGCTGGAGGCTTTAACGGAATTAATAATGCCCATACCATATATGAGGCGGAAGATGGAAGATGGAACATGCCCATCTCGGTGGTTTCAATCGGGCAACTTTGGGTTTATTTTATCAGAAAACTTTGATTTTTGTTTTTCTTGCTGGCTCGTTCGCTGATTTTGTTATAAATAATAATCAACTTGAAGCAGCCAAGGAAATGCAAACGAAAAGAAAAAATACGAAAAACAAAAACAATTTATACAGTTATATATATATGCATATATAGATGGAAACAAAGAGGGCGGTTGGGGGTGAAAATCAATAACCACCCGGGCCAAGGAAAATTTACATACAAGCAAAACGGGGGATGGTATCAAATTGGAGTGGGTGATGAAAGGCGGTTGGCTGTGGGTGTGGTGCACCTCAAGGTTGCGCCGCAAAATATCTTCACATTGTTTTTGCATCTGTTCATGCTTTTTTTTTTTCTTTTTTTTCTTTTTTTTTGTGTTGGGTACTGGGTTTGGGCAATAAAGGAAAACAACAAAATGGGGGTTTGGGGGCAATGTTTGTTGGTTCCGGAACAAGGGCAAACAAAAGCGCTCAATAAGCGGGCCTCGAATATCCTTAGAGCTCAATGGGAAGTTTAATATCCTTGATATGTTTGTAATGAGAAAACAATTAAATTTCATTTGGGGTCAATGGTAAATATAGCGATTTAAAGTGATCCTAATACCAATACACTACATATTGCATAGACCAGAATTCAAACAAGTTTTGTGAGTATTAAATTTCGTACGAAATGTACAAATCCCTTTTGTAATAGAAAACAGCAAACATTTAAATTATCCTCTCAACACTTTGTGGCCAACTTTAGTTATTGTGATTTGATTTCACTTACATTGGCCTGCGAAATAACTCGACTAATATGAAATACTCTTTGCATAGACTTCACTAACAACAATGCATTTGGATTGGGGTCGAGGGAAATGCTTTAAATATTCTAGAGCTAAACGGCCGAACTTTGTTACACTTTTCGCCAATTATTCAGTAGTTCAAGGCAAGGGAACTTCTAGCACATGCTGGCCCAGCGATATAGGGAGCTTAGCTTATGGGGAATGCAATTTCATCGTCATGTGCAGGCTTTCACTTGCTAAATTATGACTAAGAGCTGAAAATAATTGGCATTGCTGGAGGAAATGTACGGAGCACCGGGTCGGACGCCAAACAACCGAGTATTGAATTCCGAATGCCAAATGGTTCCAGTTGGCGCTTTATTTGCTCGCTGGGCGGTGTGCAAAATACCAACTGACCACCACCTGCACAAAAAAAAAAATAAAAAAAAATGCATATGCTCATTAGGCTCAGAAATTAGTTTTATGTGCTCGTATTTCAGCAATATATTGAATTTGTTACAATGTGGAATTAATTAAATTCTTTTATTCATGTATAATTATTTTCTATAATTTCATTGGCGGTGGGCACACATTTTTTCTATGTGTTTCAAATGGACTTGAACTGAGTTTGGTTGAGTTCTTGACTGGCACTGCACGCTTATTTATTGTGTATTTGCATTATTAGAGCAACTGAACCGTGAAAGGCAACGGGGGCAAAAGGAGGTGGCTGGGTGGGGGAAAATCTAGGGAAAGTGGCGGGGGCCAAGCAAAAGGAGTGGACAATAACGAAGAGGGTGCCCGCCAGCAAGTGACCATCGCAACGCTTTTGGATGGACAGCTGACTGAACTGAAATTGACTGAGCGACGTGTCCTTTGTAGTCCTTGCAGGCACACACCACCTACACAAGCTAACCCACTCACTCACTCACACCGCCGCATTATTATTGGCAACTTGTAATTTCGTTATGTGCACAGCAGCAAAGGACCTGCAAGGATATACGATGCATGTGTATGTGTGTGTGTGTGTGTGCACAACAGAATGAAATATGTTGATATTTTTAGACTGTCCTGCTGCATTGCCCATCGATCCTTTTGCTTGTGTTTGTTTAGCTAATAGAATCATCTCAACTTTTCTCCTATTTTTTTCCCCCTGAAACTATAGACAAGTATTTGCTAAACACGTACACACACACACACAGTCGCACTCACGTCCAGTAATAAACCCACACACTCACGTATTCAGTGGCACGTGGTGGAGAAGGAAAAAAAGTTAGTGAAACCCCCTGGGGCAACCTTAAGTAAAGCTATTAAAATCGAAATATATCCAAGAATGGAATTACTAAATCCTATGCTGCAGATTTAAAATATTTTTATCTTTATCTTAAATCAAAAAGAAAAGATTGAGTTGAGTTCATTATGATATACAAAAAATAATAAATAAAAGAAACTAAACTAGCATTTAAAAGGCTCTAATGCTAATCACATTTAAGAATGTGACCCTGAGTGTTTCATAAGACACATCCACAAGCCCAGGGGAGATAACCAACCACCCACCCATCCACTGCCAACAATATTCTAGAACGAACATCAAACATTTTTGGTTGCAACATTGCCAAGTTTGACAACCCAGAAGATTGAGTACGTGCTGCACATTGACAAATGGAACGCGCCACGAATCTCTGGGATTATTTGGCGAGTGGCATGGCAGGGGTGGGGAAATTAGTAGATAGGGGAATATGAGGCAACCCGACTGGGATGGACACCCAACCCTCGTGATGGATCAGCTACTCGATGCCAGAATTTCTTACGTGCAAATTGCATATTTGTCTGGGGACCATGACACTCACCTGGAAAGAAATAGAAAAGCAAAGGGAAAAATTCAATTAGTTATCACGTCAAATTGGCATTTGATTTGTGTCGAGGTTGTTCAACTTCATAGATGAATATACGTATATTCATATTATGTTTGTTGTTGGCAAAAAGTGGCCCGAGGTATGCTAAAGTCATTAAGCTCTTGAAAAACTTTACAGACTGCAGTGAAGGTTGCGCTGGGTCAAAACTTCTTATCAAAGCCAAGTGCTTCGGTTGAAACTTTGCGCAATATTAATTACACAATGGGAAGTGCAAAAAAAAATATTAAAAATAATAATAATAAAAATAAAAATAAAATAAAAGATTGAACAATGCACACATTCGTTGAAAGGTGAACTGTATAATTGGTGGCGTGTTAAATGAATATTATTTTCATATGTTGTGCATGGCCTGCAATTGCCGCAAAGAGTTTTTGCTGGCTTTAACTTCTTCCATTAAACTTTAATTTACCACGCAAGCTTAAAGCGATTTTTTAAGATTCGTACATGAATGGGATTTGCTTTTCCATTGCTTCAGCTGTAAGCTCTCGAGGTCATTGCTTGGTCTATCGTCCCAACTCAACTCCCAAATGCACTGCCCCCGGGGGCGTGGCAAGTGCTCCATAAGAAGTCATCCTCATCGCCATTCCCATCCCCTTCCTCTTCCTCAATCTCGCCCGCATTCTACTCTCCTGTCCTCTCCATGACATCGTCATCGTCATCGTGGCATTGACAAAAGCCCCAAGTAACTTGGCTCTTGTCTCGGTCGCCGTCTCGCTCAACTTGGCCGGCTTACGCTTTCAGGCACACACGCATTCAATTTGCTGGCCCACACAAACACACACGGTCTATTGCACACTGAGAAAAAATGCCTGAATTCTCAATTCTTATGTGAGTTAATTTGAACCGTCAGTATTTAACATGTTTTATTTATCATAATTAAGACTCAAATAGCTAAAGTAATTACAGTTTTGTGCTATTTACCACAGCTAAAGTTTCCTCTTAACTTTTCAGTTGATTTTAAAAAATCCATTTCTGGCCAGTTTTTGCATTTTTCTGATTCCATAATTTTTTCCAAAAAGTGGTCAAAATTTTTCATTTCTAACTTTGAATACATTTCGATTGGAAATTTTGCAACGAGTTCAACGATGTATGACATTCCATAATCGGATCTAGTTTACAAATTTTGTTGACAAAATACGTATTATTTATTGCGGAAAATTTGGCATCTAAGATTTTTGCAACATTTTAAGTGGATTTATCACCATATCTTTTCTAGAAAGTGTAAACCAGCTAAATGAGTGAACGATTTGCAAAGCTTATGGTCTGAACTAAAGAATCTAATAAAGTTTTTGGCTTTGACTTTGAGAAAATTAATTTTGACCAAATTTTTGCATTTTTCATAAGGGGTTTTTTGCCAAAAATGGTCAAAAATTAAATTTATCAGGTACGAATACCAATCGATTAAAAATTTGAAACCGAGTTCAACGGCGTATTACACTTTATATTAGGGCTATTATTTCAAGTGATTTTGGCTAAAACGAAGGATTAAGATCGTTTTGCAATCAGTAAATCCATTGGAACAGACTAAAACTTGTATAATTATTTATTTAAAATATTAAAATCAATTGGCAATTAAAAAGAAGACGAGTTCTAGTTATATTTGCATAAATTCATTAGAGCCCTCTAAAAAATTAAAATGCGATTTAGAGAAAGCATATAAAACTATGCTGGTGACATCGATTTTTTTTGTCACTGTTTTTGTGCCATGCATTTTTAAAGCCATCAGAGCAGCCAGCGAAGCGTCGACGACGATGACTGAAGTGGGAAATCAAATGTTTGTAATTAAAATTAAATATTCTATTAAAGGATCAAAACTGCAAGCCAAAAGGATACAGGATGCATGCAGATGCAGCCAGTAAACAGCAATCAAAAGCGGCATATGCATATAAAGTAGACACCCTGAATGTGAATGCGGATTAGTGTGAGTGTGTGTGTGCGTGTGCGTGTGTTCGTAGTGTGAGTGTGAGTCGTGGTCTGTATATATTTCATAACACAAATGTTTAATCAACGCAGCAGGACGAAAAGGACGAAAGGACAGCGAGGACAGCCTAGACCGAAAATAAATAGCACATCATCAGTGTCAGCTGGGGCCAAAGGGGAGCAAAGCTGGTGGGGAAAACGGTTGGGGGAAAATTGTGGGAAATCGCCGACTGAGGCCGTGGAAAAAGCCATGGTTTGAATGGTTGGAGACTCAGGAAGCCAAAGGAACCAAATGCATTTGGGAATCCTGCAGTTGCCTACCAAGTGCCATCTATGCAAGCGTGAAATGTCAAGTGCTCAAGTTTGAATTTGGCTTGGCAAACACTCACTCTCGCACAGAACCAAACACACACACTCCCACACACACACACACACACGCACACCCAAAGCAGGTACACACACCCATACAGATACCATCAGCAAAGGCAATTGGGAGCAAAAGGCAAATACGGCCAACTGCACAAGCCAAAGGCAAAACATTAAAGCAAACAAACGAAACACACACACATGCGAATGATATCCATTTAGTTTGCTTCTTACAACATCAATTAATAATTGAAAAATATACATATACACACATACAAGCCTGTTTGCCAACGAAATTGCGGAAATCGAGACGATAAATTCATTGATTCAAGATGAAATAATGGTGAACTGAGTAATTCTTTAATAAACAGCAGGTATTTGCATTTCCTTCGACCTCAAGTCAGTAAATATCGAAACTGATGATTAAAGATATAAGTTTTTGGAAATTTAAGAATTTTTACACAGGACTGCACAGAGTTATTTAGTTTACTTTATTAAACAAACACAATTCGAATTCAAACATATTCATTTTCATTAATCAACACTGACAGTCGACATATTGCTAATAAATGACGACTGCAAATGATTGCTTAACCCAGGAAATCATTAAATGAATACGAAATTGAAACGAACGACAGCAAGCGATTTTTACATTAGAAGTATTTACTGAAAGCCCACTAGAAAAGCAAATATTGAAACATTTTAGCATTTATTTCCATCAAATATTTATAGTTATGTGTACAGTGTTATTTGTTTTTTTTTTTATTCATTGTGCTGCAATGAGTAAACATTAAAACTGTGAAAATAATAATGCATGAATAAGTGATTAAATAAATATTTATGGAATTTAAGCCGGACTCAAAGCTGTTAATAATTTCGAATTATGCAAATTAATGTAGTTGTAAAAAGAAATGAAATGATTGTCGCTTGTATGGTGAAAATTATGATTAAGCCACAAGCAAATGAATTTATTTGTTAATAATAAAAATTTTGAATTGGTTTTGGCTTTTGATTACCAGTTTTGTAATCGCCTGGCATTCTCTTCTATTGGCTGCGAAAAATATCTCAAAATTGCGATAAGATTTCGCTTTAATTGCCACATTTGACATGACTAGGCTCTATCAATTAACAATAAAAATATAAAAATAAAATACAATTCTCAAACAAACATCGGTTTTTAAATCTGTATGCATGCCGCATTCAAATATATTTGCATGATACCAAAGAAGAGACAAAATCAGCGAGAAAATCAGTGGCGCGCGGATAAAGTTCTATGATTTTCCACATATATTCGTTGCAATTTCGATTCGCTTTTATTGTCCAGCCCAGATTGTCAGATGTGCCCGAAAAGTAACCCCTGAAATGTCCCTTTCCAAATGTTTGTATTCCGAACCGCACACACAACAAACTCTGGTTGGCCGGCAATTTTACGTTTATATTTCGCCGGATATTTCACTCTTAGCCCTCGCCGACTGCACTCGATGTTCTACATAAATATGAAATTTATTAGTGAATGTTGCATATCCTTTTGTGCGTGTCAGTTCCGGCTCGGATTGCATTTACGCAGCCGGAAAGTCGAGGAGAGCCACCAGTGGTGGATGAGTAGGAGGAGGAGGCAGAGGTTCGGAGGATCCGCGAGGACCAAAATGACCAGGGGTCTCCGTTCCGGCAACAACATCATCCTGGACGTTGCCCAAAAAAGCCATTTCGCCCTTTTTCTTTTTTTTTTTCGTCGCGTACTGGAAAAAAGCGCGAGCTTTATTGCCATTTCGTTTGGACGGTGGTTTCTGCGATTTTAATTTGTTAAATGCACTTTTGTCCTCTTCATCTGGCATATCGAGCGGTGCACTTAACCCGCGAATGACATCAGGGTTCATGGGTCGTTCGTAAAAGTTATTTAATTCACGGGATTCACGTAATTGTTGACTTAAATCGGATACATTTGAATTGAAATTTCATGCGAAACTTTTCCGCTTTTTTCTTTTTCGCTCTAAATATATATATAAACGAGTATGTATATAAAAACAAAAACTATAACTATTTTTTGCAACATCAATAAAAATAATTCAATGAAATTCAACACTAGTTTAGTTTCCACTTGCATTCGAGGCGTACACACCTACTGCTAGTATTTAATTCGGCTTTTTTGGCTGCGACAAGAAAGTTTTTGCAGCTTCAGTTGGAAAATTTATTCATTGCTTTCTGCAAGTTTTCTTTCTGGTTTGGCGACGCGCTCAAAGCTCGACGGCGACATTTTATTGTTGTCCCTTGGACAGGCGGCGGTCCCTTCCCCAGTTTCCTCCGATTTCTGCCATCGCATGTGCTTGGTTTTTTTTTTTTTTTATTTTTAAGGGGAGAGAGCTTTTACGCTATTATTTGATTTTTATTCGGGTTCCGGTCGGGCCCTCGCCGCACTCCATGAGTTATTGTCTCATGGACTGCGGCTTCAATGCGAACTAGGCCAGTATCCGCTAGAATTGCGAGGAGCGGAAAAGCTGGGTGACTGTCGCTGGCCATTTGGCTTCCTCTCCCTGCCCTTTCGACATTTTTTTATTACACACTTTTGCGGTAGAGATGGCCGGAAATCGATGGATACATCATCAATAGAATGAGTTCTCATCTTACGCTGGCGAATTGAAAGCACTTTATTTTGGATGGCTGCAGACGAATTGTAAATTGTTATCGAAATTATCGATAACACATCGATGCTTTGCCATCTCTACGTTTCAAGGGCAACATTTTCGGGCAGAACGGAGGCCAGAGGAAATGTTTGACCACCTACCAATGAGTGTTTTCTGGTAAGGATATGCTTGAGGCCAGTGCGTTTCCTTAATGCGACAATGTTTGCTCAATGTCGACTGCCTCTGCCATTTGTCTGCCATTTTCTGTGTGACTTCTATCTGTGTGACTTCCGTTTGCCGCAGCATACGCCATACATCACACACTTATAAATATGTACATATACATACATGTATATTTATGTATAAGCGTTGTGGCATTGACAATTATGACACGTGCCTTAAGTTTTTGACTTTGCCTCCGGGCGCGTCAAAGAGATTCTCATTAGAAATCCCATTGAAACAGCACAGAAATTCCTCAAATTTCGCCATCTTCATAATCATCAAGTGCCTTTGGCCTTTGCGATTGCTCAAAGTGATATAAAGCCGAAGGCAACAAAACTAGTTTCCAAAGGTTTCACTCTGGTCTACTTGCTTAATGATACTTAATACGTACTTATTTGGGCTTCAAAAAGGTATATTTCTGCAGTCACAAACTCAGTTGAAATGTTTTAAGCAACATAACCGATAAATTGTGGCAATATTTGTAATTTAGTAATTCGTCTACGTACTCTGCTTCAAGCATCAAAAATAATTGACCAATTGCATGTAATCCACATCAGGTGGCAAATTCTATGGGCATTTCCATTGCCTGTCGGGCAATTGAAAAAGAAAAGAAGCCAGCCTTTTATTTACATTTAGCCAGGAATGAAAATTCACTTTGAGCAACAAATGCTGCGATGTGTGTTTGTTGCATGTGTGGCTAAGATGCTTTGGCTTCACCTTTGACTACAGCAAAAATTCCGGCAATTTCGTGTGTGAATTACCCCAGGTTTCCCTAGCTCCTTTGCTAGTTTAAGTTTCAGTTTCAGTTCCAGCTACAGCTACAGCTACAGCTTCAGTTGTGTGCTTGATTATCAAGGACCAAAAACAGCAACAACCACACACACACTAGCTGTGTGTGTGTTTGCGTAATTCAAGATGGCAGCAAACCGACAAGCTGAAGGGCAGGAAAATGTGTAGAAAATAGGTGGAATGAGTGGTGGTATGTTGTAGTAGTGCCATAGAGCAGTGCGAAGTACAAATGTAATGGCAAATTTTTGAAATTAGTATGCAACACGCATAGCCGTCGAGAGCTAGAGAGATGGAAAAGTGGCAAAGGACATGGGGCAATGTGAATGGAAATGGAAATGGAAATGGAGTTTGGGAGCTGAGAGCTGGAAAAGCGGCTAAAGAGCCAGCTAGTGCCCCATGTTGCACACTCCCCCCTTTTCTCTTAACTATTATTGCATTTGCTTCGTTGTGGAGAACATCAATAAGCGGCATATTTAAGCTGCTTGTTCGGTTTAAGTAATTTTTATGGCAATTCTCTGCAACGCCATTTACCATTAAGTTTTATGTCGGTCCCACAAGGGAGCGTGAAAGGGGGGAGCATTATTAGTTTTAGTTGGTTAAATGCGAGAAATTCGTGGAAAGTATCATAGAAGTCAAGCGAGTTGGCACAAGTGGCACGTTTTAAATGCAAGGCAATTACGTTTGCCTAATTGAATCAATAGTGTTACTAACGTATTTATGAAGGATTTAAAGTTAAATGCCTTTAACGTGCGGTTAGGTATGTAAGAAACGAAGTGCAGCCTCACTAACGTAAAACACGCTGGTCACACTCTGTAATGACTAATGCAGAATGTGGCAAAAACTAATCGTCAAATTTGCTTTTTCTCTGTCACTATTTTCTCTTCGTATTTTTTTTTTTTTTTCAATTTTTCCACCGCCATCGTGCACCATTGTCCAAACTCTGACACAATGCAATAACTTTCTTAAGTTTTCCTTTCTTCCACGGCAAAAAAAAAAGGATAAAACTGTTGCCAGCCCAGCATTTTCGAATGCTTTATCTGGCCCGAAAACCCATAGCACAATTCCCTACACTGTCCCGCTGTCCTGTCCACCATTTTGCCGCTCACTTAGTTTCATTAAAACAACGTGGAAAAAGTTTTTGGCAAGCATGGGCCGAAGGAGCAGAGGGTTGGTGGCAGGACGGCATTGGACAGGACAGGCGCCATACAAATGAGGCAAAGAAAACTGCTGTCGCAGGACCGAGGACTCTTAAACTGGCAAAGAAGTGAAACACTGGAACCCCACAGCCACACTAACCCGATCCTAAGTACTCCCCATAGTTTACAACTATTTTCTTATTTGAGAAATTTCCTTCTTTTGTTTTCATCGCTGCCTTGCTTCTTTTTCTGTGTATTTTATATCAATTTTTAGTGTTCCCCTATTCATTTTGTCTTTTCTTTTTTTGCTACTTTTTCCCTGGGCACAAGCACACTTTTATCCGCTTGGTCTTTGTCTGGAGTTGTGCAAGTTGTCGTCTAACTTATGGCATCTCATTTATCTTCGTAACTCGAGAAGACGAAGCAACGGCCCAGGAATCAAGCAGTTATTGCATTTTGTACGCCCTTCCTCTATTTATTTACTCATCAGTACTGTGCGCCATATTTATTTATTCATATTTCGACATATTTACGAGAACCTTTCGGTTCAATCGGTTGGCCCACCATCATCCCTATTGGTTCGTTCCAGTTCACGTAGAAAACGGTCAACATCCCCAACTTGAGCGGCGTCCAGGGCCTCGCGATTGACATCATTCTTCAACAGAGGCTCCAGGCTCTTTCTGAGGAGACCAGAATGCAGTCCTAAGGAAAAACAGGACAAGGACTCGTAGAATTGCGGCGAACGCAGATGCTCGAGTATGTCTTGCTGCTCATCCATCGCCTCATGATCTTTGGGCAATTGGGCCATCAGTTTTTTACGTCTCAATGGGCAACTTAGAAGTTTATCCACTGCTTCGCCGCCATGTTGGCGTAAAACAGTTGCCAAGTCAAATGAATGTACACCTGGATCTGAAGTATTTGTATCTGTATCCGTATCCGAATCTGAATCGGGATCGGCTAATGCCGAGGGCTGTTCTTCGATCACCATATCAGTTTGCCATTGATTCGACCTCTGGTTAGCTGGCAGCCAAGTTGCTTGCGTTTCGATAAGCATCTCTTCCAGAACTTGAGGATTCTCACTGCCACCGAAACCGCGGCTTTGTGCCTTGTGTTCCACATCCGTATCCATATCTCCCTCGGCCGCCGCAATCTCATCCCTTTGGCGTTCACCACTGGCAATCAGTTCGTTGACCCGCTGACAGAATAACGCATCCCCGTCCGCCTGCAGCTCCTGCATCCAGAAGAAGTAACGCTGCGGCGATCGTGTGTACTTGAGCACATACACCCGACCTGTTTTGCACTGTTCAATGCGACGGAACTCGAGAACGCCCGGCGTGGCAACAATATCCAGCTCAACGGACCCGGATCGCCGATCCATCCAATGGATGTGCAGCTGGTTATCAGCGGCGGATCGGCGCACGAAGAGCAGGCCTTTGCGGTCATCGGGCTCGACTATCTTGCCTTGAAGGACCATGCGGCCGGCCTTGTACTCGACCAAATTGTTTGCATTCGATTGGGCCATGTTGATACTGGAAATTTTCGAGTTATTACCAGTGGGTTGACTTGTATGAATAGTTAAAACACAAATTTCACAGCCAACTACTTTTATTTTATTGACTCATTTCACAACGATTGCTTTGTTTTTTTTTTTACTTTTTCTGTGCCAGCAGCATAACGTTCTAGTTTAGTAAACACATTAAATGCACATCGATGGCAGTAGAGGTAGTGTTTAAAAACGAAAAGCGCAAAGAACGAATTATACTCGTGTGGGTCACACACATCGCCTCATTTATGGGCTACTTCGGCGTGAGCCGTTTGGCTGTCTGTCCAGTCCAGCCGGGGCGGCAATTGACCTTTAATTGCACACTTAAAAGCACATAAAAACGTGGCTGGATGGCCAGGATGCACGAGGCAAGAAGTTCAAGGAGCAGACAGGAAAATCGCCGGTGCCCGGAGGTCCTTGGTCAACAGAGGCGTAGTAAGCGCTGTAAGCTTAGCCAGGGGCAATTAAAATTAAAGCGATGACTTATATATGGCTTAACGGACAGCGAGTAACGTGGCACTCAACTACACTGGAGCATCTGGCTCCTGCCTTCTACATACATCGCAATTTGATGGCAACTATAGATATTGTTAATGATGCATTATCCCATTATTGCCTTCCCAAAGACCAGACCGTGTGCGCTTTTTTTTCATTGAAGAGGGCTACTGTGTCCAACGAAATAGTATCAATACGTATTCGTTTTCCAAAAGGATGACACATTGCGAAAGTTGTCAAACTCTATTCGGTTTGGCCACATTTTAATTGATCCAAATCATCTTAGATGTATTTGAAATATTTTCATTTAATTTAATTGGATTAGAGTCAATATGATGGGCATGATTTGTTTTCATTCAATTAAAGTTGATTCGATTGGGTGTCTGTCTGTGCAATGCGATGTCATGTCTTCATGATGAATTATTCAAGCAGATTGAATTGAAAACGAAAGCACGATGTAGAGACATCTTTTAGTTACCTAACAATTTTACACTTTGCCCAGAAAGCAGCTGCAAAACCAACACGCCTTGATTTCTTTTCAATGGACTCCAGTACACACTGATATATATAAATATATATATCTATATGTACGAGGATATATATTCGATTTAATGACAGGACTCCTGCAGCTTTCGTCGCTCTCTGTTCGAAAGCAATTACAATTTAAGTATTTAATTAGGGAATTACGTGAGCAAACACCCGGCCACACGGCCACCCAGCCAGCCGCCCACACACATGGCGAGGTCAAATAAATGGAAACGAAAAAGAAACCGTGTATGAAATAAAATAAAATGAAATAAAAATAAAAGGAGCGTAACGAAGTTGCCCCAATTGTGGGTGGTGCTTGTCCACCTGCCCACCTGCCACGCCTCCCCATAAATGCCAATAAAAATGAAGCCAATTGCTGTTGCCGCAACAAAATAAGAATGAAAAAAAAATGAAAAGAACAAGAAGCATTTGAGGCAACTACAAAACAATTTGTAGTTTACGCTTTACGCGTTCTCTGCAGTTCGTCCGTAACGAAAGCACAAGCTGAGACCCCGAGAAATAAAAAAAAAAAAAAAATGTAGGGCTAGGAAAAATGCGGAGAAAGCTGAGGAAGAAAGCCTGGGGAAAACTGAGGGAAATGTGAAGACGCTGGCGACGGACGCACAGGATAAGCGTGTCCTGGCATCCGACTGACTTAACCCACGTAGCCGTAGTCGTTGACACCCGCAGCCAAGCAAATAGTAAATAAAATCAAGAACTATAAAAAAAACGTAAATAGAAAAAGAAAGCAAAAAATGAGACTATCTAGTATGGCAACTGGAATGTGCCAAGGTTGTTTTATTCAAAGGGTTTAAAAAAAAAAAAAAAAAAAAAAAAAAAACTATTTGATTGAAGCACTTCTAAGGAAAGTTATCTACTGCATAAACATTAGGATGTTCCAGTGCTGATGTAACTTGTATTCCACAAAGAAACATTGCGGGCATTCTGGGAGTACACCACGGCGTATACGTCATGCTCTAAACGCACAAAAATTACGAGCGTTGTGTTGACAAATACCTTAACTTCAGTTAGCAACCCAACCACACACCAACATTTTTCGCAACACCCCTTGGCAATTTTCCTTCATTTTCAGTTTCATTTTTATGGCTACGTTTTGCTTCGAATTTTGTTCCTTTTTCTCACATTTTTTTTTTCTCACATTTTTTTTTTTTTTATTATTTTTTTTTTTTGCGGGTATCAATAAATTGACGTCGACCAAAGCTAACAAACGAAGAGGGGGATGGGAAGTGGGCGGTAACAGGTAAACAAACATGTCTATATATAATGTAAAGATGTGCCACATAAGGTTTATATATGTACATATTTTTGTGTATAAATGGATGTGTGTGGGCGACAGTGGTAAATGAAATGATCGCCTTTTTGACTTTCAACCATAAGCTTGGAGATATATGCACATATGTATATTCGCTTCTCGCCTCAATTTATGCTCTGCAAATATGTGCGAAGTTGCGTTTTTCGCCATTATTTGCCCTGCATTAATAATTTGTTGGTCGTAAATATTATATGACACGAAATAATCATTTTGCAGCATCTCAACGGGCAGCAATTTAAGATTTCGGCTTAAAAAAAATGGTGATGAAAAGCCTGCGAATTACACGGCGACATGTTACTTTGTTAATAAAGCAAAGATGAAGTGATGCAATTCAAGTGTTGCATGAATACTTTGAGCATCTAGGACCAAGAAAAGAACATAGCCATAACTTAATTAGCATTTACAATTGACTTAGTCCTGGGCATTCGATTTTAATCAAGGAAATACTTTCGGCAGCAATTGACTGCTTTAAATGCAGTTTAACAATTGCTCAAATGCCAAACATTTCGATAGACGAGGCACTTGGAGACCTTCGAGAGCCATGAATTATTGACTTGGCTTAATTGAATGATTTCATTGCATTTCGGGCCAATGAAGATGAATATGAAATGAGTTAATTAATTGAAATTTGTCAAGCCAACGGACAACGGGGTTCAATGAACCCTAAAAAAAAAAAAAACCAAGAGCCCGTGCCATTCGCCATTTGGTTTCACCTTCGTTGCTTTTTGTTGCTTGTCGTTAGCCAGTTGCGTCATTAATTCATAAGCATGAACTTCATTTGCTGTTTTTCGCTTCTTGTTCTGCTTGTATGTAATGATCCTTGTGTGTGTTTAGTGTCAGTCAGGCCAATTAAACGAGTGAAACGAGGAGTCAACTTGAAATTAACACACACGCACGCAAGTTTATGAATCTCAAAAATGTGCCTCGTTGCCCCAAACTAATTTCACTCACACCAACACGCACACACACACCCGCACACCCGAATTCACGCACACAGTCACGCCACAGGAGTTAGTCCTTTCCGTTGTTCCTGTTGCTGGTTTTCTCACAAAAGGAGCCAACGAAAAACACACACAGCCAGTTTCAGTCGCTTTAAATCGAGTCGAATTCGTGAGATACGCTTTATATATTAAATTACTAAACTTAAATTAACTATTAGCTTAGCTAAAATGATTAAACATATACATTAAATATTTTCTTAACTGTAAGTTTGTGCAAGCGCATATTCCATAGTCAATTTTATCTAGTGATTATCTTTTCAACTTTTGCAAGTTTCCATCCCATCATTAGTTATAAATTTTCTGCGCCATCATCGTTCTAAAAACGAACCATTTGGCCAGGAAATCCTAGAATCCCCTCAAATTGAAAGTGTATCTCCATGCTTTTTCCGTTTATCCTGCAACCCGTTGGCTGGCTGGCAAAAAAAAAAAAAAAAAAGGTAAAGGGGAAAATCTCCACATCAGGGCTTCCTTTTTCCCGCCCGCAACACACGCACACACAGACACACACACACAGGCACACACACCCATGATTGGCGGCAGGTTTTGTTAATTTACGTATTTTTTGGTCTCGCTTCTCTTGCCCCTTTATTTTTGCTGTTTTCCCTGGCACTTTACCGCCTTCCGTTGCTCTTTAGCCTGGAGTGCGTGTTAGATAAACTGACAGGTGGGGAAACTCGGCAAAATGTGCGGGGGTGGAGGGAAATCGGCCAAAAGGGGTGGCAGAAGGGGCGGAAGGAAACTGCAGGATATGCCGCAAGGGCAAGCGGATGTGTTGCCGCTTTTCCACTAAACCAAACCATCTGCCACCTTCAAATCCGACCTCTGCCTTAGCCCTCTATTTTCCTTAACCCTTTGACGGCGGCGAGTCATGGTAAGTATGGGCGTGACAGCCGCCCTAAATGCCAACAACAAGGACACACAACAAAACATCAGCATCCACCAGCGTGGGCGGCATTTTTGTGGTTTTTGTGTGCTTCCTTTGCTTTGCCAAAAATATATGTATGTACTATACACAACACAAACATTAAGCATATACATATATGTACATATATATAATTTAATTCGTACATAAAGCCTGGCCGGTTTGTCTTGCCATTACTTCAACTTTCAAGTGGCGACTGGCAATGCAAAAAGCGCAACCAGAGCCACAACACAACTTTTGCCGCTGCAAAACGATTAAAGAGAGCAGAGGAAGCAACTCGTTTGATACCCTCTGCCTAAAAACAGCAAACACATGCACTTCACAACTATGTTTAAGGTATTTAACTACCCCGGAGACTTAACATTTGTAGGAATATTTTATACTTTAAGTATGAACAAAAAGGAATACTTTCCCATTCGCATACCCTGTGCAAGCTACACTCGTGGCATAAACAATGGTGGACATTTAATAAACATCATTTAATTACAGCTAAAGCGAGCTGAAACAGGAGCTCTGTAGGGATAACCGAAGGACCCTTGGTAATTTGTATATTTTTTTTTTTTTTAATTATCCTCAGATTTTTCGCCCCTTTTTCTCCGCCCTCTGCTGGTGATTTAGTTACACAGCGAGAAATCGCCGCGGGTGCAGCTTAGCTTAGCAGATGGTCCGAGGGTTGGGTTGTTACCACAACAATCGTGTCACAGATTAAAGTTGTGATAAATAGGAAAGGCGACTAAGACTAAGAAGACGCAACTGGGAGAGCATAAACGTGGGGGTTGAAAAACGAGTGTTTACCTGGCGATAGCAAAAGGGCATTAACGCCAAAATGCTGCAGGAAAATGCGAAAAATATGGGTTAACCGACGGATGGCCTTTAGAGGATCAAAAGGAAGGGAGAGCACAACCAACTCTTAAACAATTGTGTGTGCTTATGCATAACTCGACACACTGATTGTTAAAGTAAATAACAAGAAAAAAAGCGAGTTAATTAACCACAGGAAAATCATAAATATAAACACAATCTTAGATACGTTGTTAAATGGCCAGAGATTTCCGCATGTAAGCCCTATCTGCACATTGCATCCGTCGAAAAGTAGGAGCAAGTGACCAAGCAAATGACCAACAAACTGGGAAACTCGTCGCCAAAGTCAAGATCTCTGGCCTGGTCATAAATTGCGCACAAAGTGCCCATATAAATCAAGTGTAAAGCGCTTCGACTCGGCTTCACCTTCTTCAAATGGAAGGGAAAATAATAATAATAATGAATTTATGGTCGGGATTTCAAGGTTCCGCTTCCTGGGTGCAGTGCAGCAAACAAGTTCCGGCCACCATTAAATAACATTTAAAATGTCAAAGCAAGAGTGCACACAGCACCCAATGGGAGAATCGAGTCCGGCGAATTGAGAATCTCGAGCAGTATCATCTCAACTTATTTTGAAAAGAAATTGAATGGAAGATGCTGAAAGACTGTTGGCTGGGCGACCAAAGAAGATGCATCGGCACAGGGAAGGCGGACCAACAAAGCCGTAAATCTCAAAGCCAAAGCAGATGCGATTCTGGCCGCAAAAACAACAAACAGAACTCGAAAGCAATTTAGATGCATTGCATATGCAGCTAGGATGCGGATATGGTTTACAAATGGGCGGATCAGTGGCGAGCTCACTGGGTGTTTTGGGTAAAAAGGGGGCTGGCTGGCTGGCTCCTCACTGTCCCAGCATCCTGGCATCCAGCTCACAATGCATAACCATAACCGATGGCGAAAAACAAGGCTGACAAGGCGCACTCGCTCTAGTTGCAATTACAAGGACGCGACAACGTCGAATCAGGTTGTCTATCCACCGAAAAATGGATGGTGAAATGAAATGGTTTCGTTTTGCACGGCTTGTGAACTGCACCAAAAAAAATAAAAATGCGAAATATTTAAGTCATTTAAATCAATGTAAGATTTAACATTGGCATGCATTTCGTAGTTTGTAATAACTAATTAACTAACTAGATTAACTAATATGGTGGTATGAAGCTTTGCACTGATATTTCTCGCTGTGCACTTGGGCTCCTTCAGCAGCCAAGATAAATATTCAATTAAAGAATGCGTAACGAAGGCATGTACTTTTACCCCGGCAAGATGAATCGACTCGCGGAGCGAGCGACGAATTGCTCGAGAAGATTGCAGCAGATTGCGCCCGACGCCTGCCACCGACTTTTCTAACCCCCCACCCGCCATGGAATCCTGGCTTGGCGGCACCACCCACTTTCCATTTTCCACCCAAGCGTGTCAGTCACGGTATTTGTGTTCACTGCATTTCGCCTGGCCCTCTGCCTGCACGAGGACGTCGTCACAAAGGAACAAAATGGCTGACATTGTTAAACTCAAAGTACAGCATAGCTGTATATAATAAAAATAATATTAGGGAGTGTAGGAAACGTGAAAACCGTAGCAGGCAATATAATAATAATAATAATACAAAAGGGAAGGGAAACTATGTTTATAACCTGAGCCACGCGACATCCCCCGCCAGTCGTCGTCATTCATCCGAAGTAGTGAAACTTTACATTCAAGTAGTGAAGTAACGAAATATTAAACCAATGACATGATTAAATCACAGCGTAAGGATGTTTCATGCTTCTCACAAAATATTTCCAGTGTGCCCACTTTTCACAAGAGTGTGACAAAAGGCGGATGGATGCAGGCGAAATAGGAATCGCGAGGTAAAATGAAAATAAGTCGGGAAAGGAAGTGGAAGCTTGAGTTCAGGACGAAGAAATATGCATTCCAGCTGCTTGTGCTGTGCAGAGTCCTTTTGGTAGATTCCTTCAAGGATACCAGCATCAGTCAGCCAGTCGCGCATTTCGTCATTCATTCGGACTCGCATTCACTCGCTCAGTCAGCCGCTCATTCATTCATTCAGTCATTGCTGCAACGACGAGAGCCCTTTTGCTTGACTGCGCCACTTTCGGTCGCTCATTTTGGGTTGACTTGACTAATGTTCGTCGCTGAACCTTGAGCACCCGCCCACACGGAGACAGAGACTGAGGAAAAGCGGACAAGCACAAATACAAATATAGTACACTCGTTGGAACCGTCATCGACTTGTCAACATTCTGACTGACTGACGCACTCGCACACACACACTTGCCAGGAGAAAGGGACATGGGGAAAGCAAAGGAAAGTGGGACTTTGAAAACTAAGTAGATGAAAAGCCGTCTAATGCCTGCGCCCGAAATGAGCAGCCCAATGCAGTCGAAAGGCGATTTGCTTGTACCCTAACTTATTTTGCTTAAACTATCGATTTTAACGAGTTACTCCTACTTATCGAAAATATTTATCGATTTTCATTGCATTTTAAGTATCGTTCCAAATTAACAGTATCCATTATTAAGAGAAATAAGTGGCCCTCTGCTCTGTAATATTTTAAGATATGAAAATGATCAATTAAAACCAAGCTGTCACGTATACGCAATGTGGGCAATGTTAATAATGGCTGAAAGTGTAATCTGGCCTACGTGACGTATTAGCTATTTACGTGACCTTAAAAATACGCAATCACAAAGTACTTTACCGCTAACATAACACAAAACTTATTTTCACCGAAAAGTATTTGTGCCCTACGGCTGGGATAGGGTATTTGTATAAGCCTTCGTAACGAAGATGCGGGCAGAAAAAGATGGCGGATGGATGCATTTTCAAAGCGTGTATATGTCAAGTGCTTAATGCGCCTCGCACAGACACACCTTCGTTCTGTATGTGTGTGTGTGTGTGTGTGTGAGGGGTGTGTTTTTAGTGCGCCTTTTTGTTATATAATAGAAAATCCTTAATAACATTTTCTTTACAATTGTGCGAGAAGTTGAGGAAAATACGAAGAGGGAGCGATTTGCACTAGGCACACACAAATCTCTTTACGAGGCTCCTCCCGTTTGGTTTTTGCCCACCACACCCCCAGCAGAAAATCCTCCTCCAGCCCTTGAGTCGCCATCGTCACTCGCTCGTAAACATTTCACGCTTTGCCGAGCAATAAGTTCCTTCTCTTTTCAATTTTTCCTTCCACTTTTCTTCCAAATTTTGCCCCTTTTTCTTCTACATTTTTTTTTTTTTTTTTGGCATTTTCCCCCCCTTACTTGTTTTTCTGTTTGTTCAGTCAGTTTGCCGTATTTGTTTTTGGCAGCTCGAAACTGCTGGATCCTAAATCCAGAATCCTGGATTCTATATATCCTGCTGGCCCTCTGTGACTTCATCATCATCCAACATCGTCAGGTGGACTTCAACATTTTGCGGCGAAAAAGGGGTGTGGTGGCGCAGCACACACACAAGCTCAGGAGACTGAAAAGCCAAATTCCTTTGGCCAATGTAGAAGACGAGGCTAGGAAGCTGAATGCTTAACCGCATTTCTATAACCGGAACCAGGATGTTGCTAACTTGGTTATGGCGGCGCCGCATGTTTGGGATTAGGGCACGAAATGGGATTTCGCCTCAAATGCAGGAGTTGCCTTTGCATGTGCATTCGAACTGATCCCCAAGACAATAAACAAACGCTTCCCAAAGGCCAATGAAACATGCATTTGTTCAGCAATTGTTAATATTCATTAGGTGCAAGTGAGTGTAAATATTTGATCCGATTAGCTGACCTCTATTTGATATAGAATGCATTCATTATATGCAGAGCTCCCTTCAAACGCATCAGGTCGGCGGTAAGCCTCACCTCCTCCTACATGGCAAGTGACAATCGTTGCAAGGCTTCTAGCAGCTTCTCGCTGTAGCCCCCCAAGTGCTGCTCGAGGACATCCAAGACCCTGCTGGCGGCCATCATCAGCGGGCGCACGAATCGCATCTCGCCCAAGTGGTTGCAAATGAAGTCGATGAATCGGACAAGCTCTGCCTCACGACGACCCGTGAGGGCTTTTTCCAGTGATCCACGGTGCAGTAGGTCCGTGATGACAGCCACAACGAGCTCCGGGTGGTTTTCCATCTTCTGCGCATGCATCACCTCGTCCAAAGCCTCCTTGCAGTCAAACGGGCGGAAGTGCACATCGTAGGATATCAATTCGGGCTCCTGGACGCGGTCCTTGATTATGGGATCACCCTCTTGGGTGTTGTTCGTGCGTTCCTTACTCGTGAAGTAATTTTGAGCGAGATCCTCACGAATCTTTTCCAAATCACTGGGCTTGCTGTCTGCCATCATGCGACGAATGGAGACTTGGCCATCGACCATCCCAGCCACAACTGCCTTATCGCCGTCAGCGACAGCCAGGCTGACCACTGCATTGGGATAGGTCAACGTGTGCACTGTTCTGTAGGTGCTCATATCGTAGATTTTCACCTGCCCATCGAGCCCGCCAGAGAGCAATCTCCTGCCATCGGATCCCAGTCGCAGACAAGTTACTGTTTTGTGATGCTGCGACATCATGGTGAACAGACGGCAGCCGTTGACGAGATCCCATAAGCGCACCTGGCTGCCGCCGGCGCTGACGAAAATGGAACCCTTCGAAAGGAACAACATGGACTCCACAGGCGCTCCGTGATCCACGGTGCGCTGCACCGCCGTTTGCGCTCTCGTATCGTACAGATTGATCTTGCCATCGTAGCCGCCGGAGACGAAGATATGCCCCTCCTGCGGATGCATGGCGCCAGCACGAACGTAGTCGGTGTGCGTGTCCTCGTACGTTTGCACCACCTTGCCGTTCGCCAAGTCCCGCAGACGAACCGACTTGTCGTCTCCAAAACTGGCTAGCTGCAGCTTGTCCGCCGTAAAGAAGGCGCGGTGTACTGGTGCCGTGTGCCCCTTGAACAAACGCATGATGTTGCGAGTGCTGTCGAATAGCTTGACGTGGCCTTCCTCGTCGCCGGCGGCCAGGAATTGACCATCCTGCCGGAAGGTGCCTCCGTATGCGGTCTTTTGGAATCGGGACAGGTTCCTTACCAAAAGCTTTGTCACCAGATTGTAGATCTGAACGCGCTCCGAACAGGTCATAGCAAAGTTGTCAGGATCGCTTGGACTGAAGTCCAAATAATCGATGGTGTTGTGCTCCTTGAGTAGTTCTGGTTTCTGTGGATTGCCGAAAGATAACAATGATCTGGTTGCCGTGACCTATACAACTCACCGCCAGTCGGCCCCAGTACACCGAATCCGGCGTTTCCACCTGGGCTTGCTGTTGAAGACGCCCCTTGTTCAGTGCAAGTAAGTAGTTCTGCATCCTGTCTGTGTGTTTCTACTACCAAATCTACCAAATCGCGCACGTGTTTCATGGAAAAAAGTGTGACCAGCGGAACAAATTGGTTTTTAGCCAAATTGGCGTGCTTTTAATAGCCGTTTTCCCGACAGTTGGTTCTGACGATGTTAATAGGTTATCGTGGCAGGTGCCTCTGTTATTGTGCACAATAACATGTTTGTAAACAAACAAAAAAAAAGTTGAAACACTTCCGAGCTTGCGGACTAATTTATTGTATTTAACAAGAAAGCTGTATTATACATTTAGCGTATTTCCAATGGTAATGGAGTTGAACCAAGAATATGAATGCATATTTCAACAGATAAATAAGTTCAATTTACATACATGAATATTTATGCCAGCAATTTCAAATCCACGGTGAAATTTATTGATTGTCTGGCCCTAATGTTCGTTTTTCCAACTAGATAAATCAAACTAAATGTTCGCCACGTTTCCACAGTTTCCAGAATCTGGAATCCCTTGTCATTGTTCAACGTCATTAGGCGATAAATTGACCTTCACGCATGGCTGATGGGGATTGGAATTGGAATGGGGATGGGTATGGGGATTTTAGGGTTTTTGTGGTGGGTGGTGCAAGACAAGCCGTATAGGCGTTGATTGCCAACCACATGAGCCGGGGCCACTTGTCCAAATGCCAAGGAAAGCAAAAGTGGGCGGCGCTCGAGGAGCAGTGAAGGTGCCAAAAGGGGGTGGAGTTGGGGAACGAGGAAACGAAGGAGCGAGGGATGTGGTGATGAAACAAGAGATGAGCGAACGAAGCCAACTTATGAAGACTCTAGCGTGTGCCACAAGCTTTGGACGGATGTGCGGCACGAAGGCAATATGTTTTCAGTGCAGCATCACGATCTACGAGAAACCACAGCTACAGTGCGGGAATAAATGATGGTTCGTAAAATTTCTAAAAGAAATCTCTTTTATTTGACATTTTTTCTTATTCTTAAGGCATGCAATGTGTCCTTGGCATTATTATTAATTCAGCCCAGTGTGGAACATATTTAAAACATACTTTTCAGCATACCTTTCTTTGAAGTCAAAAACATTCATTTTCTACTTACCAACATTTATTCTCAGTGCCTAAAACCGCATCCACATCCTTAACCGTAAAGCTGTCGCCTTCGTCGTTGTCGGTTTCATGTCTCGTACAACACGCAATGTGTAATAGTTATTTGATAATCTACCTGTTATTGACCTCATTTTTATGTGTGTGTGTGTGAGCGGCAGGAGTATGTGTTTGAGTGCCTGATGTTGGTATTTGTATTTGTACTCGTATATATGCAGGCGAGCTAGATGGCAAACACACACAGCACACAGCACACGCACACACAGGCACACGAGTGTGAAACGACATGATATTGGCGTGTAAATTATGTTTTGCTTGTATGTTATCCTCTGCCAATTCCCTCCACATCGACAATTCCAAGTTGCAGTTGAATGTAAAAATCTAGAGAAGCATTTTCTCGAGGAAATTGACATTTTTCTTGCTGGCACAAGGTTAAGACACCCCGACGAAATGGAACATGGTGAATGCCAGCGATATGTCAAAGATGAAAGATAGTTGTTAGGCGTTCGAGAAATGGTTTAAAATGGTATTGGATCAAAAGTGTTGCAAATCCTCTGGAATAACAATCACTTTTACGACACTTTTTACACCTTCAAACAGTTTCTGGTGCTTAACGACTAAACAAATACCGTTATACTACTTCAATGAAAATCTATTTTCCAACACTTATGGATAACAATTCCATAATTTATCAGGCACACACACATACAAATGGACCCATTTCAATGGCCTCAAATTGCTAGGACAAAAAAGCTCGCAAAAAAAAACCAAAGAAAAAACATTAGTGAAGGCCTGCGTGACACATTGTGAGCTCGATATGCATGTGTATATATACATAAATACATATATAAATATATATGTGTGTGAGTGGGTGAAATGAGTAGTGTGGGCGGCTTTTGTTCTGAACTACGCTCAATTGCAACAATTACAGCAACAATGCTGCCCGTGAGCCCATTTACAGCAATTCGAGGTGTCTGTGTGTGGGAGTGTGTCTGTGAACAATGGATTTACACACACACACACACACACACACACCCATACAGGCATAGTAACCCACACACTCGCAGTGCCATTCAGTGTGCGTGTTCAATGGCAAACACAATGCTCGAAAGGAGGGCAAAGTTCCAGCGCAAATTGCATGCGATGAGAATGTGCAACAGCCGTGTCCGACCACGCCCCTGCCCACTTGCGCCCTCCTTTCTTATTTCTCCTTTTTTGTTTTTTACACCTTGCCACCCCTTGCCCACACCGCACATGTGTTTCCTTAAAAACTGCTCGGTACAAATGACTAATTTCACTTTTTCCCGTAGCCAAGTATGTATGTGTGTGTGTGTGTGAGTGTTACCTTTTTGTGTTTCCTTGCTCTTGTTGCGAATTTCATTTCGTTACACTTTCTCCACCTCCTGTAACCTGCCAGTATTGTTTAACACATTGCCACTCGAAATTCTTTCACACTGATTGCTGTAGACGTTAAAAAGTATACAAGGCTACAGCTACAAACAAAGACAGCGAATACAAATTATCCCAGCTACTTACATTTTATTAAGAGTGTAATTTGTATTACAAACTATGCGCATGATCTTAATGAAAGAGCATCCTTTTAAAATACAAAAAAATAAGCTTGAATGCATATTGCCCATTAAAATTTCATCCGCCTTTTATTCAATCAACCAATAAAATTGCCCGCAGAAACAATGCCCTCCGCAACCCAATAAAATAAAGTCGTGTCAAGGTCTGAGGATAAATTGGAGCTGCCAGTGTTCGTAAATGCAGTTGCCATCGTAGCTCATTCCAAAGGACTTACCTAAAAATAGAAGAGAGAGAGAAGCAAACATTAGTTTTATGCACGTTTTATTGGTTCAGGCTTGTAAAGACTTAAGTATTTGGCTTGTGAATATGGGCGGATTAAGAGAGAAATGCAGACAATTAGTTGTTTTATTTAAGCTGTGTTTTAAACGTCTAGCTCCTATGCTTCGCCGTTACATTAAAAGTTAAAATACCTAACAGACTTGATGTAACTTTTACAATGCAGGCAATCCGATAAGTCAGTTTTCGATCAAGGCTCAGCCTCGGCTCAGAACTACTTCATTGGAAAAACCACTCGTCTATCTTGTTCACTAATCTTCTTAACTGGCCCCAAAGGCAACCAAATTTTAAATATTTCACCATCGAATTTCCGTCCCAGATTTCTCGCTTGCTCTCTTAATCGAGCACATAATGCAGTTAAAAGAAGAACGAGAATAAAAAATATGTATGTATATAGATAAAATTGGAAACTTTGGCCAACACTTAATCCAGAACGAAATCCCTACAAATTGTTGGTTCAAAGCTGCAGCAGCTGAATAAACTCCCTCGTTCTGGTGGCTAAAATAAAAATGTGAAAAATTTAACGAGAATATTTTCCCTCGACTTTTCGCCCGCTCCGCTTCCTGTCCCTATCTTTGCTTCCTGCATTGCTTTAGATTTTTTCATAAAGTTTGTGCATTTGGTATGTATATGCGAGCGAGTTAGCTGGCGATCCGAAAGGGACTAACCCGTTCTCAACCCCCTTCGAAGCCCCTCCCTGCCGCACTTCCTTCCGCAGCAAGGTTTGGGAAGCACTGTACGCATAGCTAACTAACCACAAAGCGCAAATAGAACTTTCTCTCTGCTCCACAAACGGTTGGCGCTATCCAGGACAAAGCGGAAGGGGTGAGGTTCGGAGGGGGATGGTGAGGGTACGGGTGTTTCGCCTTCTGCACAATTGAAGGGGTTAAGGGGGGTGGGGTCACATTTGAGTGCAAATCAAAGTTTTGTTTTTGACCGAGCCCAGGAGCCGATGCCTCTTCAAGTTCCTTTCGTCCAGGCCAAGCTGCATGCCATAACTTTTGTCATATGCATGGTTGAATGCAAAGTGGGTAGTACACTCAAAGAATGCAAGTACTTAGTCGTTGATGGGGAAAGTTACCAAAAACTGGTGTCTCAGCGGGCTCAACATAGTTATGTACCAACACATTTGATTGTTTATTAAGTTTATTATAACATTACTCATGTGTAATTACCATTTCTATTCCCCCATTGCTTTCGAGCATGGTTTTCTATTCTTTTTTTCGAGTGCATTGTGAGATCCGCAGTTAGTTTACAACATCCGTTTCTGGGATTGCTGCGGCTGTTATTGCCCCAGCGCCTTTAGCAATCGCAACCCCTCCTTCCAACCTTCTCCACGCCCATGGACCGCCCACTTTTTTCGCCCATCTCCCCTCGAATTCGGAATGTTCAATATAACCACGCTCCACAAGCAATTGCCATGCTGCTGCAGGGCTTCAAATGAGTTGGCAAGATGGTGGAAAGTTGGCAATGGAAATGGGCGTGTGTTTTGGTTTGGTTTGGCTTGGATTCGGTTCGGTTTGGTTTGGTTTGGCTTGGTTTGGTTCGGCTCGATTTGAGAGTAGCGCAGTACCAGCATGAATGAATTGAGTCGCCTTCCATGCAAACATATTTTCAATTACAGAGCTACAACTTTTTTTTTTGTTCACTTCTCGTTGCATAACAATAAACGCAGACACATGCACGCACGCACAGAGAAGTTGGACAACAAAAGTTAGCCTCAGAGCTTCATATGGAGTCACTCAATTAGCCAAACGTGCACGTAAATGTGGATGCAGCAAGTGGGACTATGGTATGAGGGATTATACATATACATATATATTGGTCAGTTGGCTGGGGATGTTGGTGCTTTGTGGCTTGTTTCCGACTCAAAGTTATCGATGCTTGTTCGAAACCATTATATAATGTGAAACGATGTGACCACTGGCTAGGCTAATCAACTCTATTCAGGATTTCCGTTACCTTAATGATATCACTCATTCGAAACATGAAAGATCGACCCCAAGGGGCAAAAATCCCAGCCTTGACTAACAAGTGTCATATGCAAGAGACCCAAATCCGACCAGAATAAAATGCTGGGCTAAACAACAGCAAACTTTACACCATCACCTGGCCGATGAAGCGAGAGATGCAAAGGCCAGAGGTCAAGCTTGATTTAAATTCTTAATGAAATTTTATGGCCTGCAGAAGAAAGGGCTGCCTGGTTGGTTGGATGGTCGGTTGGAGGAACAAGAATACAGCCAGGAACAGAACACAAGCTTCAGAAAGCAATTTATTATTTAAAAACTAGACCGGACAAGGACATCAAAGTCCTTGTGCAACACAACGCAGGCAGCTGAACAACAAGGCTGAAACAAGATGAAGTTCTGGTAAATATACACCAAGGAGTTGCTGCCTAATGACTTCTGGTCCCCATACCCCAGTTACTCATAAATATAAAAACCCTGGCAGCAACTGCCATGGAATATTCAAGGACCTTCACACAAACACATGCATATACTACTTTACGCAAGAGATTCCACCTTTGTGCGACATTTTAAATATTTTAGCAACAGGTTATGTAACTCTCCGCAGCTGGAAGTTATTTTTTTCTTTTCTTTTTTTGGTTCTGGTTTAGCCGCTCAAACTTTTGGCAAACTTTAAGCGAGTCCGAAACCTTTTTTTTTGTTGGATTGAAAGCAACTTTAAATAATTTATGAATGAATAAATAATCCATAATCCAGCAAGCCTCAAATCAAGCCAAACTTGGACCCCAAGTTGAAGACCCTCCGAAAGACTCGGAGAAAAGAAGTGTAGAAACTTCCATGGGCGTTGTCAACAGAAGGAAAACGAGAAGGGTAGAGACAATTGTTGCCGGAATATTTCAATTTTATAAGATTTAGAAGATGTGGAAAAAGTAGAAGATGAACTGCAATGTGAGAGCGACTATTATATACCCCCTACTCAGATAATGGGTAGCTGCAGTCCGCATTCATCTAGTGGATGAACTCACAATTTTACTTCCGGATTTTTTGTGCAATCGCCTAAGTGGATAATGCCCATGCAACGAGAACGCCAAATGCAACCGTATACCGAATCCACCCCACAGACACACCCATCAAATGAAACCCCGGACTTGGCCCATCACGTAGTCGGTTTTATGAGAGGCAACAAATAAAAAGATATCCTGAAATAAAAATAAGGAATAAGGAGTGGCAGAAGGGGGGCGGCACGGGGTGTCGAAACTATGGCATAAAATTTCCAATTTGGTGTCCCGACTTTTTGGCCGAGAAAACTTTTCGAAACAGTTGCCTTCATTTTATTTGTATTTTTTTTTTATTTTTTTTTTTTTTTTTTTGGTCAGAGACAGTAGTCGCCTATTGGTATGCGAGTGTGTGTGCTTTTTTTCAAGGGGGGGGAAGCCTGAAGTGGCACTGAAGCTTATGATTCAGCGAGCCTTTGGTGCCCCTTAACCCACGACCGTCCGTGGATATTGAATTTTGAACAGCGTCCTTCTTTTTTCCACTTTTTGCCCGGGACGCTGGCTAATTTAGCGCAAATAAAAATGTTGCACAGCCCCAAGAAGTAGTGAGTTTTCTGCCGCCGCCCGGAAACGGAAAATTTGGGGGGTCGGCAGTTTTCGCTTCATTTTGAATTCATGCGCTGCCTTGGCTTGGCAAATAACTTTGGACTTTGGCAGGCCGCCGCTCCTTTCGAAACCCCTCGAAGCATCCAGTCTGGTGGCCATAAACCTGCGCCAAGGGGTAGCAAGGGTATATGCGTGAAGCCGCATGCAATCACGTGCCAAAAAGTGTGAAGGAAAGTATTTCGGATTTCGAATAGGTTTTAATAATTTATAAGCATAATTATGTATGCTTTATATGAAATATCCTCGGATTTTTTTATATTTCTACTTTAAATCTAGAGAAAATAGTTGCCTCCAATTCCAATTCCTCCAATTGGTCCTCTGGCTTGGCCAGCTTGCCGTAGGTGCTCTCAATTCATTTCACTTCTTTGTTCATTTAAGTCCTGTTCCAGGATAAGCCCAAAGTCCTTGCCCACTGCAACCGCAGCTCGACTCAAATAAACTTTGTTTTTCTCGCCTTTTCCGGTTCGTTTTTTTTACATTTTTACTTTTATTTCTGTTGTGGGTGTGTTGCACCTTCTGCGGCTACGTGAATGGGCGCGACCAAATGACTCACAGTCCTGGGGGAGCGGATCGGGATGGGGATGGGGGATCGGGGGCACAATAAGTTTTTCGGCCACATTGAAAACAAGTGGGCTTCGTCTGGTCCTGTGGCTTCCAGAGGCCAAAGTCCGGACTTTTCGACGGTTTGATGGCCTTCTGTTTCGCCGGACGCCCTCGGGCCTGGTTAGTCCACTGTAATTGAAAGACGCTGGCTGCGGCTGGAGAGCCAAAGCCTGCTCCTGCTCCTGCTCCTCCTTCTGCTCCTCCTCCACAATCTGGCAGTCCTGCTGCTACTCCCCCTTGTTGCTTGGTAATTAAAACTTTTGCCCGGTCGGAGGCCAGTTGGATGCTGTTGTTTCCAGCAATACGTCAGTTAGTCAATCGTCACCTTCTACTCATACTTACACCCAAAAAAAAAAAGCAATCACTTTTACATTTTCGAAAAATGTGCAAAATTTACTTTTCAAAATAAAAAAGAAAAAACTATTTATATATATTTAAAATAAATAAAAACTTCTATAAAGCTATGTGCGGAGTGAAATGAACCAAACTTTCTGGACAATATTTTTTCTGTGTTTCGGGCACGTTTGAAATTAGTTAAAGTTTTCAAAGTTTGCCACCTCTCGCTCTCTCTCTCTTGCACTCTAATGCTCCCTCCCGCTTTCTCTCTCTCGCTAGCCATTGCTTGCTATTTCGCAAGAAAAGTTTAATTAGTGGGCGTGGTGCAAAAATTAATTAAGGCGAGCCGTAGCTGCTCATTATCAATTCAAGAAGTTTGGAGAAGTCGAGCGGGACGTGGCGGTGCAAATAGAGATTGGCTCAGTCATGCCATTCAATCACATACACACACACACACACGCACACACACACTCACACAGACACGTGGCTTCATCTATCAATCCATCAATCTATCATTTCGGGCATCGTTCATCAATGTCATTCCGTGTCTTTGTTTTGCTTTTGCTCCGCTTTCTTCTCCGCCTCCTTCGTTCGCTTTTGTTGTCCTTTGCCTATTTTGTTACGCTTTTGTTTAGCTCATAGGAGGATTACGGAGAAGAGGACTGGAGAGGGGGAACCGAAGGGGGGAGAAAAGAGGCTGGATGGATGGCCGGAAAAGGTAAGTAAATCAAAGCCGAACACGGGGCGTATGATTTATTTTTGGGCCAGTGCTAAATCAGCTCCTTTGCATACGAAATTTACGCAAGGTATTTGGCAAACAGAATCGCTCAAAATTCAACGGGATTATTGCTATATAATGTAATATACGAATATTAAAACATATCCATTACTAAATATATACTACAATTAAATCGTTTGCAGTTTAGATTGAATTAAAATACAGCTACATATTTGAAAGGTGTATGCAAATATCTCGGCTACTCTATATTTATGACAATTATCCAACTTTGATTTGTCTAATTGTAATACAAAACTATAATTTCTCATCGCAAGCTGAAATTTTGCATTAAAAGCGGAATCAAAAAAGTTTGCCACTGCACAATTCTCATTCAGCAGCAGCGAACTACTCTCCCTAAATTTGTTTAATTGCAGAAAAGTTACATTTCAGCGACAAAAACTAGAGTTGACATTGTTAAACTCTCATTTCATGTGAAATGCGATTTGAAATGCTGAAATAATAGGAGTGGCTAGTGGAATTTTCTGGTTTATTTAAGGTTTTGCATTTGCCGCACAGAAATTTCCATTTTGGTCAAAAAAAAAAAAAAAGAAAATTTAAATTTTATTTGGTTTGGTTTGCATTGCATTTCCTGCAGATGCCAAAGTATTTCCAAAGCATACTTATTCGGGCAGCGGGCAGACGTCCAACTAAGCCAAAGAGCTCTCCATCTCCGGGGTTCTCTCTCTCTATTTTTCACCGACTGGTCTTTTACCAAAAATTCTCTCGCTCCCCCCCCCCCCTTTTTTTTGCATTTTTTCCTGCTTTTATTCTTGGCTGCATTGCAACAAATATTTTGGCAGAAATGTGGCAAAAATGTAAGCGAAATGCGTTTCAACTCGAAGGCGCTCCCACTTTTTCAAGCTGATCCATCCCCCAAGCCCCACCCCCCAGCTCCTTTTACACCATTATTTCCCACCCCATTTGCCCCCTTTTATTCCTTCATTTTTAGTGCCCAGCAATGACATCTTACTTGGCAAGTTGGGGCCACGGAGCACCCGAATAACATTCCCAGCGACAAGTCATGGTGTCCTTAAAGCACCAAAAGAAAAATCCGGCCATCCCTTCTTTTAAGTTTCAAAATTCAAATGATTTATGTTGGCTTTGATTACCTATTAAATTTTACATAGTGCAAATATAATTTAAAATTACTTAATATGCTCTGCCAAATTCGCAATGATTGCAGATATATCACCTTTATTTTTTCAGTGTCTTATCCCTCGTTTCTGCACTCCCCTTCGCCGCAGAAAGTTCTGTCTATTTTCAACTTCCTTTCTTATTTCCGTAATCATTTATATGCAAATCGCTTGCCTGGCATCCTTACACTCGCACACTCTCTCCAAAACTTGCCACGCCCACATTACGGCCAAAAAAGGGGGCGAAATGAGGGTGGGCCAAAACTTGCGGCCCACTTGACTTGTCTTGCCTTCGATTTGCCATCAAAAATGTATCCTCGCTCAAGTTCTCTCGCTCCCCATTTCATTGTCTCGTGATGTTTCCTTACATATAGATCTAGATTTTCTTTTTTTTTCAGTTTGTTACACTTTGAAAGGGGAGCCACTAAGCCAAGCCAATCGACATTTCTCTTCGGGTTTCCTCAATAATTTTGTTGCATATTCCGAGGCGTGTGTGGGCCAACTGCTAACCCCCAACCCGCAACCCGCCCATTGGCCCACTGTCATTTTCAAGTTAGCCTAACTGAAAATGGAGATGTGGAAGGAGAGGGAGAAGGTGATCGAGAAGGAGAGGGAGCGAGAGGCAGGAGCTCATTAAAATTGCACAACACTTTGATTTGCATAAGCTGGGAAAAAAGCGAAAGACAGGGCAGCGGAAAAAGGGAAAGTTTTCCCAGCTCATCCGGTTGTATTTCCCAGTCCCCCGAAGCCCCGCAAAGTCATTATCATTTGCCTGCGATGTTGGCATTATGAGATTGAAATATCGCAGCCAACTCGTGTGACCCATTCAATGTCGCTTATCCGCCTGCCAAAAAAAAAAAAAAAATAAGAAAAAAAAATCGGAAGCTGGGGAAAATTCTCGTAGCGTCTGGGGGAAAACTGCGGGGGGATAGGAAATTCAAAGCTGATTGCATCCACTGAGCTATAATAGTATTCCGAATGGCTGGGGACTGAATACTTAAGCAGATTTCTGGTGACACATTCACTTTTACACAATTCTTAATTTTCCTTGGATAGTTAAACTGCCAGCCAATTTTACTGCAATTTTCCTTGTTGGATATATTGTAATTAAATACATTAAATTAAATCGAAGTAAATTAATGCAAGGATATCTGTTCATTCCTCTTTTAAAGCAGCCCGTTTGAACAACAATGTAAGCTCTTGCATTGTTCCAAGCTTAAGTAAAGGAAAACAATGTGCAAAAATGCCAAAACCCAAATAAACAGTAGGCCGATATTTTAAATTTCCCTCGGATGTAATTTGGTGATGCTCTCGAATTTTTCCTGCCATTTTCGAATGTTTCCGCCTCGAGGAAAATACGCTTTCCTCAGCTCACACACACACATATAGCACGTCTCGGAATAAAAAGTATTTTTTCCCTGTGCTTTGTAACTGGAAACCAAGAGCGCCTAAAACATATTTGATAATTGAATTTGTAATACATTTTGCTGTGCTTTGAGGTCAACGTAAGTGGGGGCACAGAGATGCCTTTTGTGTTTTTCTTGGTTGTTAGGGATAATTTTCTCGCAGAGAGGAAAATCGCACAAGCACACAAACACACTCCACGGAAAAGCTGGGAAAAGCTGGAGAAGCAAAGTGACGCATTGAATTAGCTTTCATTGTATTTTATTTGACAACAGAAAATAACGTTAAATAAATACGGACATTGTTTTTCTGCTTGCTTACATGGCTTGTGGGCAGAGCGAAAGAGACAGACGCATGGCCCAAGAGCGAGAGCGAAAATGTCACACAAATTTCATTTGATTTATTTGCCAGTTTTCTTTGCAATCCACACCCACTTCATCCGCCAGCTTTCTTTGCCATTCCATTTGACAATTTTCTGAAAATCAAATAAAATCCGCCCGGGCAACAAATGCGGCAAGTTTACAGTGCGTGTCGGAACTATAAGTACGATTTGCACATCAGTATAGATGTCGAAAAGTATGCAACAATTTTTTTTTTAACCCTCTGCTTTCGCAGCCAAAACATTTTTCTCTCAGCAATTTGATTTGCTGCTCTCAGCATTTAGACACATTCTCTTGGTGATTTGTGTTGCTTGTAAGATTTCCATATGCTATCGCTTTAATTGTTATATCTCTTCTTTCAGCTTTTCCTCGCCGCCTCCCGCTCTTTGGCCAAGTTAACAGCCCTATCTCTGTCTGCATCCCTGTTGGCTAAGCTCATTATAATTAACCAATCAATGCGAGAAGAGGCGACAAAACAACGGAAATGCCGAGACAACGTCAAAGTGCCCGGGAGATCCTGCCACCAGAATCTCCTCCATTCAATCCCAGATATTTTTTTTTCTTTTTTTTTTTTTGTATGTGTGTGTGTGAAAAAGTTACTTGGGCAACGCAGATTTATTTACTGAAAACAAAAGAAAACCCAAACAACAAAAGGAAAAGATGCGACGGCCGAGTAATAATAATGCGTAATAATGAAGAGGGGGGAGGAAATAAAAAAAAATAAAAAAAAAAATATAGCGGGAGGAAACGACAGATTCCCGGAGGGACAAAAGGCACAACGGAAGTGACCGGCAAGAGGAGGAGTCGGCGAGGGGAGGCGAAACTTCTCAGGTAATTATGGTCTAAAAGCGCAATATTTTTTTCCCCCCGCCCCCTCCGCTTCCTGCTCCCCGCTAGCTTCGCATTTTTCCTGCAGGCAAAAGTGGAAGCGGAGCCTTACGTATCTTTTAGTATATATATTTGAGTACTTTCACCGTTTGTTTATTGACACACGCACAAGTTGGCCGCTGTTTCTACTTAATGTAATTAGAGTAAATTGCTTTTTAAGTGCGCCAAAGCAGAAAAAGCAGGGAACAAAGGCATATAGAGCAAATAAACCAGCGCGCCCACAAAGTTTAGCAGCGAAACGAGAAAGATATGGATGAGAGGATGAAAGATGGAGGACATCATCACATCCTTGGGAAAAAGTTGCCCCCTTGCGACAGAACTTGCATTGTGGGTTAAAGTTGCGCAAGAGTTCAGTCACGGATTTGCCATTTTGCCCCATTATGAATATGAGGACTTTTGTAGTAAGAAAAAATAACCATCTAAGACCACACAAATATGTAATCTGTTATTTATTAGGAACATAAGTCTATGCTAACTCCCAATATTTCATTATAGCCATGGTATTTTTATATATTAAATTCAGTCAATTGCAAATTTTCAAATATGCTACAACAAATATTCTCGAAACCCCATTTAATCCTGATTAACCATATGTTTCTGTGTTATAACCGTGCATGCTGCGATCTCAACAATCCTGGACCTGGTAATTCATCAATTAGATCAATTACCAGGCCGGGAACAATATAAACAGCAATAATAACAACAATCGTAGGTGCGGCACGTTGGCAACGCCCCCAAAATGGGGGCGTGTCGAACACGATTACCAGAGCAGCAACTACTTAGGCACATAATTGACAAACTCTAGACAACAAACAGGCAACAATGGCCAACACATGCAGCACTTGAAACTATGTGGGTGGTGGTCACCGAGGAGCAGGAGGAGGAGGAGGATGAGGAGGAGTAGGACCAGGAGGAGGATAAATCGGGGGCAGCAACAGCTCCGCAAACTATGCAACAATGTTGCCCCAAAGTTTGCAACTGTTAGCGGACATCCTCAACAGACTTTGGCGGGTAATTAATAATTAATAGAAGAACTATTGCCTAATTACGAGCAAAGTAGGTAATAACAAACATAACTATAGCAACGCACCTGCTCTTAGATATTATTTATAAATAAGTTTGCGAGAGCATCTCAGGTTGAAGAACTTTCATTTCTGCCCTTCAACAATTTTTCTACAGCCACATATTAACTGGGTTGTTTAATACTTCTTCTTCTCTACAGATAGATAGATAGATGTATATATGTACTTAGTATATATATGATTTTTATTTCTTGTAGAGAAACAGCTGCTGCTGCTGCTGTCAGTTTAACACCCCGCTCCCTTTTGGCAGTCGACGCTCGTGTAATTTGTTTTAGTTCTGTGTCCAACTCGAAAGTTTGTAATTAACATTGTTGGAGGGCGGAGAAAAGCGCGAGCTGCTCATGGTCATGATGATGATGACGATGGTGATGGTGGTGCTGCTGGTGGTGATGCTCAACTTTTGGCGAAACAAATATTTTCGTTGCAAGTTTGGAGCAGCAGTCACACACTTACGCACAAAAGCTGGCCAAAATGATTTAATGCAATTAATAATAATTAAATAACCAACGATATGGGACTTTAATGCGGCTTTTGCGACTATTTGCAGCGACGAAAGCCACTTAAATGCGACACTTTTTTTCCACGTGCCAACAACAGCTGGGTAAATACAGAAAAAAGTACAAATAAAACTAGAATGAAAAAAAAATGATAGAAGCCAGAGGGAGTGGCTAACCATGAGAGTTGAAACCACAACAATGGACAGGCGTTGAGCCAACTAACTGGCTACACGGGACAAAGGACCTGATCCGGGCGCAAATAAGTTGGCCAGAAAGGGTTTAACTATAACACACCCACATTGGCAAACAGTGTCGAAAGGGCGATGGCAACCAAATTGCAGCTATCTAAACAATTGAATAGGAGTTGGGCGATGAAACGTGGTAGAAAGGGTTAATCATTGGAAATGCGGAAAATGGGTTGGCAAGAACTCAATCGAAAGTCTAACTTTTATAATTAACTAACAAGCGAGTCAATCTGAAATTAAAAACACAACAAAAAATCCTTAGCCAAGTTATTCATATCGCATCACGCACTCATCGCTGTCCGATATTGAAATTGGTTATTTATTTTGCCATTCCTTTCTGTTGGTCGACCGGCGCAGCCATTTGCAACCACAAAACATGGCGGCAATGTTGGGTCAACGAGGAGGAGCAGCCCCGCGAGGCGAAACCTGATGGACAAGTGGACAAAGGGACAGATGGGCGGTTGGTGGATAGTTGGGTTGGTTTGGGTTGCAGCCATCGTAGCAGGAAGGCAGGATGGCCAAATGGCAGGATGGTCGGACATGGCCAACAAACAATGGAACTGGCAGCACACCTTTCCTTTGTCCATGTCGCTGGTTGCTCCTGAATTTTGCTCCTGCTCCTGCTCCTGCTCCTGATCCAGCTGCATGCAGCTCCTTCTCCTGCCGATGCGATGTTGCTGTTGTGTCCTGGCAAACGGATGTGCACATGCAGCGGATATATTGATTGTCAAGGAATGTACATAACCCCCAGTGTGTGTGTGTGTGTGACAGCTAGCTTTTAGCCATACACGGTAAGAAAAAGAATTAAAGTAAATGGCAAGGGTGCTCCAGGGTATATTTTAGATAGAATCACTGCATACTTTTAGATGTTTAACCAAGTTACAAACTGAGTTGCATTCAATTTGAAAAAGCTATGTGCATTGTATTATACTATATATTAGAAGTCCTCTAATATTTTTCTCATTGTGTACTATGCATTTTGACCAACAGAACACGGACACACGGCGGGTTGCCGTAGAACGACTTTCTGTTGGGTTTATTTTGATATTATTAGAACGCACAGAGAGCTCAAAGTCGACTGACTTCCATTGTGGCACTGCAGGGAAGCTGGCAAAGTCAAATGGCAGGTATTTGCGGGTAAAGGGGCAAGCTTGATTGAGACAACCGAGTGGAGCTAACAAAATGCAGCCAAATATGATGCAGATGCGCACACAAATTAAAGAAATTCGTTATCAACTGGGAGAATGAACAACTGTACAACAGGGCAATTAATATGGTTTAAACAAAGACACTAGAATAACAAGATGCGTAACGGCCATACATTCGTTTGGCACTATGCAGCCACTTTTTTGGTGAAGGCCAAATTTGCTCTCTTTCCGCTCGCTCACGCTGAGAGCGTAAGAAATGTAAAAATAGAATTTGCTTGCTTGTGTGAGTAAAAACTAGAGACGAGAACGCGTATATGTATGCGTGTTGTGCTAGAAGACGATTTTCGGGCCGAAATCAATTCTGATCGAAGAAACGAATTTACATATTTGGAGTTGTGGTTAATTTTGTAGCAATATGATGAAATAATTATTATAAATATTATTATAAATATTATTATATTATTATATTATAATTATTATAATAATAATTAAAGCAAATACAAAGGAAATTATTATAACTACTGTAATTTGAAACATAAATTTTCCAAAAAGAAGACATAACATTGAGAAATAAATATTTCATAAAAATAATAATTATTTTTTAATTTCATAAAAAAATAATAATTTAATTAATAAATAATAAAAATAATAATTTTATTAATAAATAATAAAAATAATAATATTTCATAATAATATTTCATAAAAAATAATAATACGTAGTAGAAAATAAAAATTAATAAAATAAATAAAAATATGAAAACAGTTCGTTGCAAAAGTCAAATCGTCAGGCACGAAGTGCGGACACAAGCACTCAACAATCATTGCCTTATTAATTTTTCTCACGCCGCAAGCTGAATACCCTAATGACAAGTATTCTAATATAAAGTCATTTTCGAAATTTATTTTGTGATGTACATAGATTCGTCTATTACTATTTCTAAGCTTTATTTAAATAATAATAACGTTGAGGCAATGCAAAACAAGAATTTTTCGCATGGTGCCAATTGATAAAAAATAATATAGATTTAAAGTCAACGAACTTCTAAGGTGAAGGGCATATTTTGTCAAATTTACAATACATGAGCATACGTGTGCACACATACAGTTGTATGCTATCACTGTATGCGTAGAAAAGAGCTGTTTGCTGTAGCGCTCTCCGCTCTTTCTATCTCGAACAAAAACTCAAGAGAGCCTGGAGCCACCTCTAGAGCCACGGCCAAAAAATCGCGTGCCAAAAATTTGTATGGCCGTTACGCATCTTGTTATTCTAGTGTCTTTGGTTTAAATACTTTTTGTTTGGTTGTTAGCCCATAGCACTCCACTGACAAATTGTCTACCCAACGCCACTTGTTGTGTCCTTCACTTAACCATCGTAATCCCCGAATAAGCTCGCCATCCAGTGAATTAATTTATATACAACTACTGGAGTGCCATACGGATGGCGGTGTTCACATTTGATTTCGTTCCCCAGCAAATTAGTTATGTTTTTGCGCCACCAAAATCCCTTTTGAGGGTCCTTCGTCCTAGCCCAATTCCCGGGACAATCCTTTCTATGGGCTATAATAAAATTTACAATGTTATCCCAAAAGTGTTGTCGAGTTTTTGTCATTTCATTTCATTTTCAGTATATTTTTTCTCCCCCTATAAATGCATACATATACACACACACATTTATAGATATATATTAATATATATGCACGTATATATTTGTTGTATGTTTTTGTGTCCAGCTGGCGTTGGCGGGCCAGCAGTCCACAACTATGTGGGCGTACAATGTCCTTGCGGCATGTCCTGGCTACCAGTGGAAAAAAAGGGTGTAGTGGGTTGCTCTGCTGCCAGTCCCCTGGCTTGTCATAATTCGCATATTAATGTTGTTCATTAAAGTTATATAAATTATGAATCACATTACACGGCAATATGAGGCAAAGTCCTTGCGGAGGTGACGGGGCAGCCAAAGGGCAAAGGATATTCAAGTGGGTGGATTGGCACATGAAATGTTTCTTAATTTTCAAGGGAATTCCTTGATAACTTCCATCGAACATGTTTAACCGCTTGTGGGCGGTCGAAAATGTTGGAGAATGTGAATTCTCCAAAATGTTATTGCTTTCTATTTGGTTTCCTGCTTTTGTGCCCTTCTTGCGGCTTCCCTGTTAATTTAAGCAAGCATTGGAAACCATTGAAATATTGAAAGCCTCTGCAACATATTTTTATTTAATTTAATTTTCTTACTGTGCTTAAAAACTGTTGCAGTGCAATCGCACTTTTTATTTCCTACTTCGCCGTGCAAACTTATTGATTGGCCTCCAACCGCTTTTTCACCCGCAAACAAAAAAAAAAAAAGGAAAAAAAAAAGAAAAAAAAAAAGAAAAAAAAAAAAGGCGGAAAATGTTAACGTTTTCCTCTACCACCTTTCTTTTGAGGGAGCGGTGAAGATGTGAAATATATGTCATTCATTTATGCATGCAACATTCTGCACTTGGAGGAGGAAATGGAAAAAGCAGGGAAAAATCTGAGGGAGGCGGCGGAAAAGCAGTCCCCCAACCCACTGATTTGATGATTGATTCGATTTGCCTTGCCTTGCTGCTGAGAGATGATGGCAACAAAATGAAAATGTCCGCAGTGCAGTGAGAAAAAGAAAAGTTGAGAACGAAATGAAATGAGAGGAAAAAAAGTAGGAAGCGCCGTGGAAATAAATAGCACTAGTGTCAAGAAGAAACGTGTACGAATTATCAAACTATCATAATATTTTGTAAGTAATAATGATATTGTATGGTGCTGCAGAATGCCGAGTTGATTTCACAAAAGCTTTACACATTTTCTGTATCTTCTCCGAGTTGTCGGCTCGTGTCATCATTAAATCCTGACAACGCAATTCTGGCTAAACGCAAATGGCCAAAATCCGCCGAGTCACAGCTCCCCTGTGGGTTCTTACCCCCTCCCCCCCGCTTTCCACACACTCCATATTTTTCCGACCATCCACTACCGAAAACATCCTGCAGCATTTTTTTTTTTTTTTTTTTTTTTTTGAAAGCTTTGCGCTAAAGAAAAAGAGAATCTGTTCAACTCAATTGGCAAGATTTTCGCTTTTATTTGCACTCAACCGCTGGCCCGGTTCGCATTTATGTTTGCATTTTATTTGAAAAGCCATCAAGAGACGGGCGAGAGAAAAGAAAATCGCCATTAGACGCAGGACCCGCTGCGTTGTATATACTTATATACACGTATATATACATATCTAAATGTCCTTGGACAGTTGTGCAGTGCAGTCATCGGAAAGTATTATAGAATCAATTAAGTGCCGCAGGATTTCCATTACCCCTCGGCCAACTGACAGCTAGTGTGTGATATTTAAACTTGAAACAAAGTTGCGCGTTTATTAACTTGAGTGGAACAGGGAATTAGGGCTTTAATAAGTTTAAAATTTCTTTGGGAGCTAACAAAGTTATGCGAGCTAAACTAACTTTTGACCCCCCTTTTTTGAATACTAAAGATATGGAATACATTTTTGTGCTCACACTACGTTTTCTCAGCTTTTGCCTGCAATAATTAAATCAACAGAAACGGACACGCTTCAATAGTTTTCAATCGCATGCCGTCAATTACATAATCGCAAGCGATTCCCCTTCGTACTTGGCAGCCCAAGGATTTCACTCAAAGTGTCCTGCAGAAGTCCCTCCAGTGGGAAGTTGGGGGGGGGGCCCCTTGAATAAAATAATAAAAACAAAATACAAATAAACACAGGAGGACAACCAAAGGGGATGGCTCGCTTGTATCTCTGTATCTGTATATCTGTATCTGTATCTGCAGCTGTATCTGTTTCTCCTTTGGTTTTGGTTTCGGTTACGGTTACGGTTACGGTTAAGGTTACACAGGATCGCCTCACGAGAACCCTTGCGAAAATTGGCGGATGGATGGGCGAAGTGGAATCGCTGACAGGCAGATTAACGCACAAAGCCAAGGGAAAAGGAGAATTGGTCCACGTAGAGCTGTTGACCCTGTCCGAAATTTTTAAGTTACCAACAGTGTCGATTAAAATTTAACCTCGAGCTAAAAATTTGCAAGAATTTAAATGAGAAATCACAAGATAAACTCAAGCACAGTTAAATGCAACATTTAAGGGTCAAGTCGAATGAATTCCAACACATCCGGTCTTGACCAGATGTTAATCCGATTTGGGACTGCTGTCCCACGGTTTCCATTATCGAGCACCGCCCACTTTTCTTCCGCCCATCAGAGTAACATACATAAATAAGCAGGCGACAGCGGACCAGTGTGGACCACCTCCAAAAAGCCCAAATGAAAAAAAAAAAAAAAAAAAAAACGCCCAGGGATCAGACTCCCTATATAATACATGCCATATAAATAAATAAATAAATAAAGGGGTGGGGGGAAAGGTTGGGTGGCGGGGCAAAGCGATACAATGGCAGTGGGAAAAAATTAAAACAGATTTTTGCCGCCACTACAGTCAGCTTTATCACTAATATAGCCACCCGAAGCGACCATAAAATCGTTTGCCTCCTATTGAATTTTATTGATTTTTCTTCGACGTTTCACTTGCTGTTTTTTTTCACAGCTACTACTTCTTCTTCTTCTCTTTACCCTCTTTTTTTCGTTTTGGGTTCAGCACTTGTCGTCAACGTAATTTGCCGCCCCCTTTGTGTTTGCCATCATTCTTGAAAATGTTATTAAAATCTGAAGAGGAAACACATTTCGGTGCGGCTTCATATAAAGTTTGGCATTGATCGTAGCCATCAAAGTTCTGTAGATTAAACTTGATTAGCCCCCGGAATCTACAAAGACCGCCTACCCTTATGAGAAAATTTAAAGTTATAAAATAACAAATATTTATAGGAAAGTGCCAAAAACATATGTGTATGGGTAGGACACCTTTGAAATCGCACATTATGCGTAGAAGGCAAACAACAAATGTGACCACGACCAAGTGGGCAAGGGCAAGTTGGGCATTATTATTTGCCAGGGGATGCAGCGGGGTGCAGGGTGTGGTTGTGGGTCGACCCCCTTGTTCTCCTCGATTTGCCACCACATCCCTTCGAGTCTTTCGCCTGCACAGTGGCGAAGCGAGCCAGCCACACACTGATAATGACGTTAATGAAGTTCCACAGTTGCTGCCGCAGAAGTTTTCATCAGCTTGCCACGTTGCGTTACAAAATGTGCCCATAAATGTGTCACGCCTTCAATTCAAGCACCCAACCCCTAACCTTACTGCCAAACCCCCAGCCAACCCCCTCCCACGCACAGCAACAAAGCGAAACACAGTTAAGAATTGGAATATTTGCTCAGATGACCGACAGTGTGATACCCTTATCGATACAACTTATTACAAAAGATTAATAGTAATCTATTATTATTATTTTTTTTTTTTAATTATAAGATAACTATGATATATCTTACTATCTGTCGGCTATGCCAAACTTCTCTTCAAATGCGTTATGCCCGCGGAAAGGGCATCGAAAACGGATGGCATAGCCGTTGAAATGGCTACCGGTTACACATAATACGTCCGTGATCCGGAATACGGGGTCCGCTGTCCGTTTGCCCGCAGTCTGTTGTCCGTTGTCCGTTTGTCCGTAGTCCGTTGTACCGCCCCGGCCCAAACCCGGATACCGGACCCGTTGCTAGATTTTCCCAACTCTGCGTGCCCACGTAACGCGTAATGCGGCGGGCGCATGCGAGAATCCCTTCAGTCGTAGACTCGTCCTTAAATAACATTGCGTTGTTCTTTATTGGTCGTTAAATCTCTTGCGGTTGTCGTGTCTTCGTTTTGGCGCGCCACCCCCCTCCCAACCAAACCCCCTATATTTTTCCTCCCTTCCTCTCAATCCGCCCCTGACACTCCCACGCACACACACACACACTGGGACGCCCCTCCCTTGTGCCGTTCGCATGGCGAAACTCCTTTGGTGGCCACGTTTTCCAACTGGATGTGAATCCTAAATGCGTCTGCCGCAGTGGGAAATAAGCGGGGATTTGCGCTTAGAAATCTCCACACACAGAGCTTGCATATTCATTTCTTAAATATGCGTATAATAATATAATATTCTTTTTATGGGATATAATCAGTTTTACCTTTTTTTTTTAATAACTTTCCAACACTTTTTATCTTAAGCAGTGCTAAGAAATTTGCACAAACTTTAGCTTTGCATATTAATATTGTTAATTTCATTTAAATCTTGTTGTGATTTTTAAGATTTATAGATTAGGATTTAATATGCAAGAGTATTTTGTAATGTATATTTTGCTGTATATTTTTAAGTTGATGAGTTTTTACCATAGTGCAGGTACTCATGTTATTTTGGTTATAGGTGCTGCTGCAGCCCAAAAACCATTCGATTTCCTTCCAGAACGGGCCAAAAAACGGGGAGTAAACAAGGGGGCGGGGGGAGGGTTGGCTGTGAAAAGTGGAGAAGCAGTTGGCCAAAAGGAAAAGGCAAAGGCAAAAGCAAAACACAGGACACGATGGCGCCGTCTCTTGTCGCGTTTTGTTGTTTAATTTTCCATTTGGGGTTGAAGGCGAGAGCGAGACGGCCAGCGGCAAGGAGAGAGATAGTCGCTGAGCTGCAGGGGGGTGGCAGAGAGTGAGTGGGAGAGAGAAAGCGAGCAAGGGCGAGCCGCTCATCCCTGTGTTTGTTTTTGTATTAACGCTAACGTTTCGTTTTCACCAGCAGCTGAAGCGGCAGAAGAAGAAGAAGACGAAGCAGAAGAACAAGAAGTTCGTGACGTTTCATTTCGTTTGGCTGATAAGAGCGAGGGCGGGGGCGGGGGAGGACGGCCAAGAGAGGGGGTGCGAAATCCCCTGGCCACACGAAAATTCAAAGCCAACCCAACCACCCACTTGCATGCCACACGTTGTCTAGGCAAGTTTTTCTTTTCGCTCTCGCCCTTTGTTACTCTTTTCACTTTCTTCGCTCGCTCTCCACTTTTTTTTACTCAGTAACAGGGTGAAAAAAAAAAGAAAACTTTACTAGTGATATGAAATAACACAAATATAAAATCGCTAAAGTCAAGCTGCAATATTTAACCACTTTATGGTAAGGAAATTAGTTCCGTTTTTATTTCAAAATATTCCCGATTTTGCTCATTTTTTCTCGCTGTGTGGCTTGTGGCCGCCAAAAGCACCCACTTGGCCGCACCCCCTCCCCCCTAAAACCACCCCCCTTTCGTCTGGCGTTGGCGGTGTCCTTCATCAGGATGCCAACAATATAAAGCCTATTTTCATTGTTTCCTCTCTGACACTTGAACAGCTGACAGGCGTCGACGTCAAAGTCATGTTGCTATTGCTATTGCTACTGCTGTTGCTATTGCTATTGTTGTTGTTGTTGTTGTTGCCGTTTCCCGGGCCGTTAATTAAATTAAGTAAAAGTAGCAAAGTATGTTCGTACATTATTTAGTAGAACCCTCATTTCTGCTTCTTTTTCCACCTTTTTCCTTCGTGCCGAACGACTTTATCAGCCAGAAAGTGATATGGAAAGGTGAAGAGGGAACTAAACAAAAAAGAAAAAAACAGTGAAAAGGGGAATATATATAGAACAAGATAAATAGAGGGGCGGGTTGAAAATGCCAGAGTTCCCAACAACTAAATTGTGAAGAAGCGAGAATACTGGCTCGCCGGCCAAACAATCGCTGATTGTGAAACGAATGTGTGCAAATATTTAGCTAGATAATATTTGTGAAACAAATTTTCAGATGGTGAATTTACGCACGGCACAAAAGATAATAAATATAATCATCTGGTTGGCTGGAATATTATGTTACATGCATTTCTTGTCCGCGAATACAACATTTTAATCAATTTATCAACCTGGTTCTTTATTCGCGGAATAACAACAACTTTTACGACCTTTTCCAGTTCGCAAGATTCTAATTTAATTTCCGGAGAGTGTTTTTCTCCAACCCGAAATAAAAATAAAAACTAATTAAAACGCGTAACGCGAATAAAACGAGAATTGTGAAAACACAACCGAATCGTTACACATTTTATGCATTTTGCCATAATGCCGTAATGCAAAGGAAATACGGAAATACCTGCCTTCATTTTTAGGGTCTAAACAAGTGGCGATTTGCATTAAACGATTACTTTACCAGCAGAGCAGGGAAAACAAGAACGAGAACGAGAACGAGAATGAGAGCGAGAACGAGAACGAGAAATCGATTAAAGGCCTTTTGCCTCTCCTCTACTGCACGTGACACCAACAGAAGGCCTTCTGAAACTCCGGATTCCACAGAGTGCCTGGCTGATAGCGAGGAGGGGGTTTGGAACGCCCATGGCCAAAAAGGGGGTGTAACAGAGGGCCAGAGGCAAATGCGCCACATGGCAAAACGGGCATAATTGAGCCGTATAACAAGCCCAATGACCGATTAAGCCAACATGGCGAGTGACCCTCAAGTGAGCCAAATGAGTTGAGTTCCAGTTCGGATTTCGGTTGGGGTCGTAAAAGAAGAATCCGCAGACATGCATATACCTACATATTTATGTAAGTAACTAAGCGCTTGGAATCAAAATTAATCAAGTTTATGGCAGGATGAAATCACTTTAAAGAGTGCACACGGTGAATTCATCTTGTTCGTTGCATACTTTCAGACAGCTCTGTGACCTTATCTCCATTTTATCCAGCTCAGCTACAAGCATAAACATAATGGAACTGCCAAAATTTGCGGCCATCCATTAGCCCGTTATCGTCGATGATAAGAGGCGGCATCCATTAGCCTGGATCCTACCTATAACCTGCTCCAATCTAACCTATCCATATCCATAATTCTGCTCACATCCCCATCAGTATATCAGTATATCGTCCATTAACATCTTCGTATCCATAATCATTAATCGACCACGCTGTTTCTATTGATTATTTTTTTTGGCTTTGGGAGGTCTTTTGGGGATTTTTTTTTCAAACATTTCTTCTTTTTTTTATTTTTTTTTTTTTTTGGGCGGCCTGAGTTTTTTGAGTCTGCAGCTGGCATTGTGGCATTGGAACACGTCAACGCATTTTTACACGCTTATCAGATCGTGCCATATAATCTACGTACACACCTAGGCACCTACGCACATATATATTTGTATATGTATATATGTATATGGGTATGCTCCCCCACTTGGCACACATTCCGCCTTTTGCTATATGCTATATGGGTGTGTGCACCTGTGTACCTGTCTGTATCTACAATTTATCTGCCGGTTTGGCGCTTATCTTATCTCAGGCTATTCGAGTGCGATGAAAACGACGACGACGACGCCGCCGCCGCTGAGCGGATGACGAACTTCAATTCAATTTCTTTTCAATTTCTTATTACCCAGCACCACCCACCACCCACCACCTATCCAGCTAACTAGCCCCCCATTCCCACTAACCCCTTTTGCCGCCTGGATTTCCTCATTTCGCCGGCAACTTCCTCCTCATCCCTTTTGCACTTGAAAAATATGTACGCATTCTTGGAAATTGATAGAGACTCTGTAAGCAACAAATAATTAGCACATTACTCAAATTTATAATAAGACACTTAATGAATTTACTTTAATATTACTTTGCTTGTGCACAGAAAACTAATTATAGGTAAAGGAATTCAAGAACGTTTTTCTAGTGTAGAACGTAGAAATATTATTCGAATTTTCAGCTGTGCCAACGCCAAAAAAAGTGGCCTCTCCATTGCATGAAGGTGCTGTTTTTCTTATTTTATTTATGAATTCTCCTTTTTTGCCCGAAACTCGGATAACTTTTCCGACCCAGCGGCAGCGCCACCTGGCGGTGACTGTTCGCTTAATGTTGGGCTCTTCTCATTTTCATTTTGATTTCCACAAGGGGACCTGGGTGCAAAAAAAAAAAAAAAAAAAAAATGAGCGGTAATGATGAGCGACGGTGTCGTGTTTTCATTAAGCTCCAGAAATTTAAATATGTTATAATAATAATGTGTCTTGGGGAAGTGGAAAACGCGGGCAGGTGGAGGTTGGAAAATTCGGTGGGGAAATGCCGGGACATGAAGAGGACAAGTGGCATATACATTGTCTTAGTCCCCAGTCTTTTGATCCTAATCACAGCCCCACAAGTCGGGCGAGATTTTTGGCATACTTCTTATAATTTCACCCACATTCACAACGACCTCCAGAAACACCCATCCACCCAACCACCCACGCAACCGCCCCGCCAGCCCCTCTCGTCCTTTGCATTTGCGGCTTGCTGGAAATGTTAATTTTCCTCGAATGGGAATGGGAAAAAGTCTGTCTTGCTGTGTGAAGGAAAATTACTTTCTAAACAGAGAGTTAAATTGCTGTCGAGATTCTCTGCACTTCTTTCGTTTTAATTGTCGGCTCTTTAAGTTTCCAAGCCAAATTAAATGTGGCTGAATTTGTTTGCATTGATATAATTTGATTTTAATTTTATTTGCGCAACATTGCAACACCTGAATGTAATTAAACTGCATTTGGTGTTTTTTTTTCTTTTTTTTTTTTTTTGTGACTTGCATTGGCCTGCATGAATATTATTAATTTTAATGCTATTTGTTTTATAAATTGATGACGCGCTTTAAGAGATTTAAATATATTCTATTTGTTAATGGGTGTTTAAGATAGAAATTATGCATACTTTTTCATTATTATTAAGTTTTTTTCTGTCGCATATGTAGGAAACCCATTAGCCATGTGCTTGAACTATTTAACTAGTTTTAGGCAAAGTGTTTTGGCCGAATCACTATTTTGAACTCGCCTCAATGCCGTGACCCACAAAAGCAATGACCCTTGTTACCACTTTTAAGCACAATTGCTAACGAAGTAATGTGCTATAAATACGCTGGCTAATTTGCTTAATTTCCAATATAAACTAGGTATGTTGGCAAACAAAAAGTAATTAATCGAAAATATCGACAATATCGCTATCGTGTTTAAGTATTTATCGACACCTCTAGCTGCTCGGAATTGACAAAACCTGTTGGAAATGCGTGTGGCCTTTTCGGCTAATTGCCTCGAACTAGCACTTACCAAATGCAGAACGGTGTTGACCACCTCCCGGTTGGTCACCTGGCCAACCTCGATGAGGCCGATGAGGACGGCGAACTTGAGATTGTCGGCGGTTGTCATTCTGACGATTTCGTCCGGCCGTTTGATCTCACTGTACGGCGGACGCATGATGTCCGCCATTTTGGTGCACGGTTTGTGGTTCAGATTGTTGTGTTTGTTGCACGGTGTGTGTGAATTGTAAATTGTAAATTATTTGTTCATTTGTTTCACGCGTTTCACATGCGATTTAGTTTGATTGTTTGTTTGGGTTTTTTGGTTTATTTTTTTTTTATTTTGAATTTTTTTTTTTTTTTTATAGATTAAGTTATAGAATTAATGGATGGAATGCACACGAAAATACACACACAGATACACAAATATATAATACATTTACATATATAATAAATATATATGAAGATGGTAATGCTATATATATATATTTATATAAACAATTAGATATTGCCAGGCAATTGGAGGGGAGGAAAAAATTATTTTTTTTTTATCTTTTGGCTGGATTTCTTTTTGCTATTTTGATTTTCTCTTTTCATTCATATATGCATCATTTGTGTTGCTGCACTCTTCCGATTCTCATTCGCTGTTGTTGCAGTTGCAGTCGCTGTTGTTGTTGTTGTTGTTGTTGTGGGGCAGCTGAATTGCCGTCGTGGTCGCTGCTGCTTTTTTGGCTCATATTGAGCAACTTTGGCCGTCGACACTTGACAAATTTTGCATTATTTTTTATACAATAATACTCGGTTATTTATTTGGAATTGCACACTTTTTGTTTTTGGTCATACATTATTTTGATTGAGGTTTTGGTGATTTTTGGTGTGGTTGGTGGTTGTGGTGGTGGTGGTGGTGACATACATAAAAAAAGAGAGAGAAAGAGAAACAGGTACATGAGTACGAGATGCAATAACGCTGGCATTTTGCGAGCACAGTGCGTTTCATAAGCTTAGGTCGTCATAGTCGATGCAATGCTTTTTATTTACATTATCACTACGATTAATTTGAATTTGTAGGCTCACGAAACGCACTGTACTTTTGGTTTTGGCTTATCAAAATTAAAATGAGCAGGTACGTAAAAAACTAAATTAAATTCTTATTTTACATATACATATGTATTATGTAGAGCCCGGCTACAAAGCAAAATTCGAAATATTCGTTTGATCTGCCATGGGTGATGTTTTTGTTTTTCGGTTAGCAGGTTTTGCAGGCTAGTGGTTTTCCAGGGGCGTGGAAAGCGAGCGGCCATTTTCCGGTGCGTTGTGGTGAGGGGGGAGAGGGAGAGCGGGGGGAGGGGGGGCGTTTGGCTACACGTGCTTGTTGGAGCAAATTTTCGTTCCATTATTCATTCGCTTCTTGGCTGCTCACAGAGTAAAGTGGAAAATTGTCTGGGGAATTTATGTGCATTTATAATTTTCGTTTTATTTGTTACTGTTTTTTTTTTTTTTGTTTTTTTTTTCTCAAAGTCGAACTGACTTGCATTAACTACCGGCACGATCCAGAACCAGATTTATGTAATACCACGTCGTATGTTAGTGATATTATATTATATTGGGAAAATCTCGCTCGATCATCGATTTCATTAGCTCGGCTATAATAGCTATATGCACATATGTATGTACGTATGTACTACATATTGGAACCTATAGTTTTCGCGGCTCGTCACGCACTGGCGATAAGACTGGGGTTATTGCCCGCCGGGTTACTCCAAGTGCTGGAAAAGCCTGGGAAAAGCGGCGAGGCAGCCAAGTTCTAAACTGCTCGGCAAACACCATTGAGCGGGGATAGTTAAAGAAAAAAAAAAAAAAAATAGTAAAGAAAATAGCATACGTACATACATACGCTGACACACCTGAAGAACAAGGTGTGCTTCTGATTCAGCTGGCGATGGATGGGCCATAAAAGCAACACAGCTGTGTGTTAAAAGAAAACTCTTCGAGTGGCGGAAGGGGGAGCGAGCGGTATTAATGGAAAACTGTCCAACAAGGCGGGTACATTCAATTAGGCACCATTCTGTTTGCAATCCAATTCGAGATTGGTGGAAATCGGTGGACTGCCTTCAGGGAATAACCCTCTAAATGCATATGTATGCATTTTAAAATACCGGAAATGGCTGCCAATATTACGTAATACTTAAAGTAGGGGGGGTTTGGGAAAAATGGTAGGAAGTTGGGCGTTTTAAGGGGGCTTACAACAAATGCAGTTGCACATTCTTGCACTACGGGGACAAGCTCATTTTTTACATTATGCATTTTATGCATTTAAGCATTTACTGGAGTGAAGAAATAATTCGTAACGAAACGACGTAAACAGCCAAAGAAGAAAAACCGGCGTGGCAAAAAACGGGGCAAAGCAACGTTGACTGGTTTTCTTGATATTAACTTTTGTTTTCTTTCAAAATCTTGCCGCTGGTTGGTAGTACGATTTTTTACTTTATTATTTTGCTGCTCTTTAGCTAGAGCAGGTGATTTTATTTTGTATTTCTTAATTTTTTTTTTTATTTAATATGAAGTTCTGACTGCGGATTTTTGAATGCGGCCACTTTGCTAATTGCACGTCAACAGAAAAAAATTCCAATAGCGAGAGCGAGTCTCCATGCGTTTTATTTGCTTTGCTTTTTGGCTTTGAGCTGCTACCACTTTTTGTAGTTGTTTTTTTTTTATGGGGAGAGCCAGCGGGTGAGGGAGAGAGAGAGAGAGAGAGCGATGGAGAGGGAGAGAGAAAAAAGTTGGTAATTTCGTTACGAAATAAAGATGCAATGCCAGTTGGAAATGAAAGTCACGCGTTCAATCGATCAAAAAGATCCATGGAACCGCCAACTGAACTTCCTGCCACTGCGTTGGAAAAAAATGTGCCCTAAATTGTTTTAAGTGTACATTCATCAGAACGGTACTCTGATTGTAATACTCGAATTTTCATCAATCTTAAGTTTTTACGTTTAAATTGCTTTAGCTATGTTTTAAGCCATATCCTTAATCGATTTGATGCATAAGATGTATGAATATTTTAGCAAACAGCATATTAAACTTTTAATTTTAATCAAATAAAATATATTTGAAGAAAACGCGAAATATCTTTAAAAACATTCCTAAAAAACGTAGGGTCTTTGAATTTCGGCCTAAACTACAACTAAAATCCCGTCGTTTTGCCCACGTTCTCTCTTTGTTGTTTTTGTTGTGTATTGTCGTTGTTTTTTTACCCAACTTTTTGTTGGTGGCCGAAAGAGAGACAAAATTTGGTTTTGGTGGTGGCTTTTTTTAGGTGGATGCGGGCGGAGGGGAGGGGTGGAGGCGGATAGAGGTAACCCGTTTTTGGGTTTTGTATTTGTATTTGTATTTGGCTTTGTTTTTATTGCAATTGCAGCAGGCGGCCATCTAATTATGAATTGCAGTCACGCCGAGACAAGTTTTTCCTTTTCCTTTGTTTTCCTGGCTTTCCACGCTCGCTCTCTCTCTCACTCTCTCTGTTCCTCTCGCTCTCCCACTCAACGCAACGCTATTCTCACCTTTTCAGTGGGAAAAATCAATGAAACGCGAAGGAAATTCTCTCTCGCTACGTTGCGGCTTTTTCTGCTTCTTGCCACTGCTGCGTATTTTTTTTATCTTATTATTTTGCACCGCTTTGTTGGATTTTGTCATATTCCAATAAGCAAACAGACAGCGACACCGAAATGCTAATTGGACCAACTAACTAAACAGTGGAGCCGAACGAAATTGAACGCAAAATCCCAGGAGGCGTAAATGTTGAGAACTTAGGACCGAAAATAAAGGCATATTCAAAAAATCACACAAAAACACACAACAACAACAAAAAAATATGATCTTAACGTAACGTAATTGGGAGAGCGTAAAACTTGATATTTACGTTGTTTTCTTCGAGTGTTTACTGTTGTTGTTTATGTTTGGCCGTTGTTGCTGTTGCTTCTGTTACCATTATTGTTGTTGTCTTCGCACATACACAGTAAAAAAAAGTGGCAAAAAAACAAATGAGTAAAATAAGACGCGGCGGGAGGCAATAAAGAATTGATTCATAAATTCAAAAGCGCAACGTTCACGTAACAACAATATACAACCATTTCTCTTTTTATTTTATTTTATTTGAATTTAATTTTGGACGTCGTGTTGTCCGCAAAAATTATTATGATTTCACGTATTTCACCTCCGCATTTTATGGATTCTTATTTTCGTATAATTCACGATTCTGGTCAGCGTTGTGTGCCTTTTGATTCGGTTTTCTCGCTTCAGTCCTCTGTTTTTCGGCTTCTCAGCTTATCCGCTCCTCTTACTGTTCTTTCCGCCCGCGCTGCGAAAAACAGAGTGAATTGGAATTGAATTGAACGCATGAGCTCCGATAGCGATAGCATCGATATGGATTAATCGATATGCCGCCATTTACAAAAAAAGTATTCACGTGCAACTAAAAGTATTAAATTATCTATTTCCTACTGTTCAACTTCTTCGCTGGAAACATATATGTTGATGGGATAGAGCTAATACTTTCTATGAAGCATGTCCACATACGATAACTTTAAATGCCAATCGGTCGCAAACGGTTAAAATTTAAACTACAATTCACATGTAAGAAAATGTACTTATAAATTAGAGTTTATTGATAAATGTGTTACCAATTTGTTTGTCTTGGCACGTCTGAAATGTGAAAGTTACAAGAGAAACTGGAATTTTTTTAAAATCCAGAATAACCTACACCGATAACGATTTCGATTTCGGAGCGACAAATTTGCTCTCTCAGTGAAGAACAGCTGATAGAAGGGAAATTTTGGGTTTTTATCGCTGGGCGCGTGTATTACAGTTTTTCAAAGATTTACAACTGTTCGAAAAGTGATGTGAATATGAAAAATTAAACAAGTGAACAAGAGAATTCGGGTTTGAATGGTTCTTTGTCGATTCTAGATGAATATAAAATGATATAATTCCATCGCTTGACAAAACCAATTATTGTAAAATTCATATAACATCAGATACATGCGGTTTGTTTATACTTTTTTACTAACTTTTATTTATTTAATTATTCAATTCGACTGATTCAGTTTATTGCAAAAACGGCTATAAAACGGCAGCATTTCGTGTAATTGTGTATAAATAACCGGTAAAAATTTGAAAAGCCAGTTGCAGTGTGCCCAGTCATCAAGTAAGTATTTATTTATTGCTTAGGTATTTTCAGTATTTGGCGATTGCCACCACCTTTCGATATATCGGCGTGCACACAAATTATCGATAGTGACTGTTGCCAGTATCGTTTTGGTTATTCCATCTCTAAGCATCAGGCTTTGGTCACATTACCAACCTTTCATAAAAAATAAAAAACAAAACAAAAAGGCGATAGAACGCAATTAAAGCAACTGTAAAAAATTTAACAAAATAAAACCACTGATAAACTAAACCAACTGCATTGCACACACCCCGCAAACAAACGAAAATGTGATGTTAAGTGTGAGTAAAAACCGATGGAAAAGCGAAAGGAGTGTGCGTGTCGAGCATGTTGCGTGTGTGTGTGTGTGCGTGCGCGTGAAGTGCGAATAATGTGTGAAGGAGAGAGGGCAAGAGAGCGGCGCCAGCTAAAAAATATAAACAATTAAATAAATATGTAAATTTATATATATGGATCTATGCATGGGAGTAGTTATCCAGTAGTTGCGAAAAGGGAAAAGGAAAAACAAAAGAACTAGTTCTCTTTTCTTCGAGTGTGCGTGTGTGGTTGTGTGGGGGAGAGGATTCCAGCTGCCTTTGTGTGTGAATTTCATTTAGTTTTTTTTTATCTGCTATTATTTTGTTGTGCGGATATTTTTTAACCCTTGTTAGCCCTTTATTTTGCTGATGTTTGCGTTAGTGTGTGCTTTCAACCCCCAAAAACTTCACCACCCGTCGCCGCCCGGCGAAAAATCACTGAGCAATAAAACCACCCACTACCCCCCAAAAGAAAAGAACAAAAAAAAAAACGAAGCGAATTATTTCTCACTGAAAATTTTCTTCTTCCAAGGTGATGATGTTTTCTTCCTCCCCATATTGCTCCACATCTTTCCAGGAGCAGCGCTCGAAAAAAGGGAGACGCAAGATTGTGAAGGAGAGTGAGTGAGAGAGAGAGCGAGAGCGCAATTCAGAAACTGTCGAAATAAAACGGCTTCTCCACCTCTCACGCCTTTCGTCGCCCCCCGCTGCGGGCCCCACCGCACAGTGGGACGCGCAGACTAGGTGTTCTAACAAATTTCGTGTTTCGAATTTCCACGTTTCAGTAAACTCAGGCACCACATTTAAGTTTTAAATGTAATATTTTTAATGAGTTTGTTCCTTTATTATCTGTCATTTTGCTCCACTGTGCAAGGTATGACGCGCTATTGTCCCCTCTTTCGCTCTCGCGCATTTCGACCATTTTCCATCCTTCTCGCTCACGCCGCCTGCCTTTTGGCGTGTTTCTTTTGTGCCTATGTATTTCCGCTTGTTAGGTCAGCTCTCCCCCTGCTCCCCCGCCCAACAACGTCCTCTTTTTGTGCTCCCTTTTTGGACTCCAAGTTCTGGCAGTCCTTTTGGGAACAGTTGTGGCCGAGAGAATAGGAAATTCGTTAAAACGGCATCCTTTTGAAAGTAGATGCTCGCTTGTATTATGATCTTAAAATTCCTGTACTAAGCCCCTAGTAAATTAATAATAATATTTAAATGTTGTTGTGCATTTTTTATTTGAAAAAAATCTGTTTGAAAACAAATCAATAGTTGTTGAGTAATTTGTAACTAATAATACTATTTTATTGACCACTGCTGTATATTTTGGTTTTGTGTTGTGAGCGACAACGAAGTTGTGTGGGTGTTTAAAAAGGGTAAGAAAGGCAAAATAAAAAAAAAAGGCGAAACGGAGTAGGACAAGAACCAAAAAGGAAAACGAAATAAAAGTAACGTTTGTGTGCGGCCCAACCGAAAACCAATTAACTTTTTGAATATTGCGCTAAATTGCGCGCCATCGCCCGTTCGTTTACCAACACTGACCGCCGAATGCAACCCTGCGCAACACTAACTCACACACACACACACGAACGTAGTAAGACCCAGGGAGGCAAAAATTCACACACAAGCAAATATTTTTTTGTTATTATTGAACAGTGAGGAAGAACAGCGCGAAAGGGAAAAACGAGCTTGCGGATGTGAAAAGTAAAGCGGGTGTGTGGAAAACGGCAACAACAAAAGGCGAACGGGGGAAAGCCAAAGGAAAACTACTCGCGGGGGAGCAAAAATCGGCTGGGAAGCACGGACGGACGAAGAAGAGGAAGAAAAGGAATCAGAGTAGGAGAGCAAGCAGCAGCAGAAGAAGAAGCAGCGCAGCCGCTAATTGTCTCGTCGTTCGTTGTTGTTGCTGCCTTGCAAAAAAAAAAAACGAAACCGAAAAAGAAATTGCAAAAAAAATAAAGCAAACAAATTCAATCAAACGAACTGAACGATTAGCAAGTTAATAAACGCAACATAAAACCAAAGGAACGAACAGCAGTGGCAAAGGAAAAAGGCAAAAGAAGAACAATCGAAAAGGTCAAAAAATGTGAGCAAGGGAGAGGAGAGACTTCCCCAAAAAAAAAAACCGAAAGAAAAATGGAGCAAAAGTGAAAAACCTGTGAGTGTGTGTGTGTGAGCGGGAGAGAGAGAGTGGGGGGAAAAGCTAAAATTAATTTTTTGTTTTTATTTCCAAGGCGCGCACTGGTGTGTGTGTGTGTGAGTGTGGGTGGAAAATCGGATTTCGTAAAACGCATTTAATTGTTAACAGCAGCAAAAACGTGTATAATTTACCTGACTTTTCTACATCTCACTTACAGTTAGTAATCAAATTGCACAAAATGCGAGAGAGGAGAGCAGATCAATAATAATAATAATAACAAAAGGAAAGGAGCAAATGTAACTTCTGTGTGTGTGTGCGTGCGTGAGGCAAATAACAAAAAACAGCGCAGAAACATTTTTAACTAAAATGTGGAGACCAAGCAAGGAAACAACAAAAGCTAAAACAACGACAGCCAGGAGCAGCGCAGCCAGCAGCGACGTCGACGCCAGCGTCGCCGCATGGAAAGCACAGAAAACCGCATGACAAGGAAATGGAAAATTTTTGTGCAGCCCGAAAAACCAAATGTGAACATAAAGGAAAGGCCGACAGCGAGGCGTTGAGCAAACGAAAAACAAAACAAAATACAACAAAAATACAAGAACGTGTGTGTGTGTGTGCGTGTGTGTTTTCCAATCGAATAATCGAAGAATAATAGTAATAATAATACAAGTCAAGGAAGAAGCGGCATTCGAAAGAGAACAGAATAAGCGCAGGAAGAAGCAGATGTAATAACTAAAGCAGAAGAAGAAGCCCATCAGCAAATCTATGAGAAGAAGAAGAAGGCGAAGAGGAAGCGGCAACTTGAAAAATATACAACAATTATTAATTATGGCAGCTTCAACAAACAAAATTCTGTAGAAGAGGAAACAAAAGACGCCCAAAGGCAAGATTTTTAAATAGAAGGAGTTAGTAACACAAAAGAAAACGTTGGCAGCCAAAACCACAAAAAAACAAAACAAAAAGAAATTGTAAGTAACAACAAGACCTGCTTTCCAAACAAAAATTAGTTTGTTTCCATGAAATTGTCACTTAATCACCAAAGTTTTGTATAGTTATTACCCTCACTATTGAAAGCATTTCGCTTTCATCAAGTTTTATTTAATCATCAGAAACTCGAATGGACTTAGAATGTTAGTTAGATTTTGTGGCAGAGTTCATAATATTGTTCTGTTTCTCAGGCTAACAATATATTCAACATAGCTGGAGGAGGTTGACGCCAAACGCAGGCGTCGCATCCCGAAAAGCTCAAGAGAAGAACGTAAGTTATTGACCAGCCATGAAAGTGAGTTTAATCCAACAAATGTTTGTACGATTTGCAGATACAAGTGAGGGAAATATACACCAATTAGTATATCGCTGCCATGGCCAGCAGCGCGACGAACGTCGACGGCGGCAGCGGGACGTCGACGGCGCTGCCATCGCTCTTCCCCGCCGTTGGCGCCGCTGCCGGTGTCAAGGATATGGACGGATTAATGGCCATTAACGATAGCGCCCTATCGCAACAGATCGAATTTATACTGCAGGATGCTCCCATGGAGCAGGACGACGATCCTCACCAGCATTCGCATGTGCATCACCATCATCACTCGCAGCATCATCCTCACTCGCATTCGCATCAGCAGCAACAGCAGCAGCATCTTCAGCAACAGCAGCAGCAGCAGCAACACCATCATCCGCATCATCATCTGAAGCTGGACAACAGCAGCAACAACCACCCACCGACCGCAGCAGCAGCCGCAGCTGCCGTAGCAGTAGCAGCCACAACTGCAGCAACAGCAGCCGCAGCAACCAACAACAGCGCTTCCTTCAGCAGCAACAGCAGCAGTAGCAATAGCAACAACAGCAATCACTTGGACAACCAGCAACAGTTGCTCATTCAGCAGCAACAGCAGCAACATCATCTGCTAAACGGACGCCGCATCATAATCCAGGCCACGGGTAACTCGTCCGTTCTGGCCGCCAGCGATATCAAGGAGGAGGACGAGGAGGAGGAAGATCCCGAGCTGAACGATGAGAATCTGCAGGATATCGAAGAGGAGGCTCAGGCAGCCGAGGCCGATGAGGAGCCCGAAACCACCGCGCATTTGTCCACGCAAGTTAAGCTGGAGCTGGAAGAGGATGAGGAAATGCCCGACGAGGAGGAGGAAGAGGATGAGGACGATGACGAGGAGCTGCAGCACGGCCAGCTGGAGTACCAAATTAGTGCGGCCACGCAAACAGGTGGAGCAGCGACGAGTAGTGCCGCTGGTGGCGCCGCAACAGCCGGCGGAGGATCACAGCAATTGGTACAACTGCCCGCCGGGAGTATTGTGAGCACAACCACCCACCGATTGTCGGTGCCCGTGACCGAGGCGGCTCTTGTGCAGCTGCAACGGCGACCGGTCTACATAAGCAATGCTGTGGGCGGCCTAACGGCCGGCACAACCTATGTGAGAATGCCGGCGGCTGCTGTTATCAGCCGCAGTCCCATGACGGTGCTGAATGTGGTGCAACAGGCGCTGCCGGCCACTCAGCTGATATTGCAGACACAACAGCAACAGACGCCGGCAGCGGCAGCGGCTGAGCAGCAATTGGCCTTGGCCTTGGAGCAGCAAAGGCAGCAGCAGGAACAGCAGGCGCAGCAACAAAGGCAGCAGCAGCAGCAAGAACAGCAAAGGCAGCAGCAGCAACAACAGCAGCAGCAGGCGCAACAAGAACAGCAGAGGCAGCAGCAGCAGCAACAACAACAGCAGCAGCAGCAGCAAACCCATCCAGTGAAACATTCAGCATCCGGCTCTTCCTCCACCAACAACAACAGCAACACAAACTCCACCAACAGCAACAATAACACGCCAGCCGCATCGGCGACTGTGACCACCAGTTACCAGTGCGTCGAGTGTGTGGAGAAGTTCGATTCCAAGGAGCTCTTCGACATCCATCGCAGCGGCCACGCCAATAACATGAAGTGCGCCATCTGCAACATGGTGCTGAAGTCCCTGAAGAACTACGAGAAGCACTGCCTGCGCTGCAAGCCGTACGAATGCCAGATATGCGGTCGCGTCGTCCGCTTCCGGCCGAACTTCATCAAGCATATGCGAGTCCATACGGGCCAGCAGTCGGAGCGGCACAAGTACAAGTGCGAGGTGTGCCACAAGGAGTTCATGAGCTTCGAGTACTTCAAGGTGCACAAGAAGATCCACAACGAGAACGTGAACCTGACCTGCGAGATCTGCGGCAAGGTGTTCAGTGCCCTGGCATCGCTGCGCGGCCATTCCAAGCTGCATTCGGGGGTTAAGCTGCACAAATGCGACGTGTGCGGCAAGGGTTTCGGACAGCGCTACAACCTGAAGATTCACGCCAGAACGCACACGGGTGACTTCCCCTTCGAGTGCAAGATCTGCAAGAAGAAGCTGCACACACAGTCGTCGCTGCAGACGCACATGCAGGTCCATCTGCGGGATCAGCCGGGAGCAGCTGCTGCCGCCGCCTCTGCTGCCGGAGCAGCCTCCTCGAAGGCCAGCAATAGCAGCAATTCGAGCAACAGCAGCAACTCCAGCAGCAGCAATTCCAGCAGCAACGGCGTATCGGCAGCTGTGGCGGCAGCCGCAACGACTACAACAATTGTCAAGCTGGAGCCGCCGCACGAGATGGAGAGGCCAGGCACCAGCAGTAGCAATCAGCAGTTGCAGCAGTCGCAACACCACCAAATGGAACTAGACGATCAGTCGGGACTGAGCGGGGACGAGGAGGATGGCAGCGGCGGCGGTAGGAACTCCTCCTCGCATATTGTGAACGCAACCACCAATCGCTTGACCACCGGCGAGGACTCATCGGAGTCCTCGAATGCCTCGCTACACCTGAACCAGCACTCCTCCACCTCATCCTCGCCAGCCTCGCAGCACCAAGTGTCGTCGCACCAGCAGCATGTGCTGCAGCAGCAGTCGCAGCAACAATATCTCGTTTCGGCACCAACACGAACGATCGTCATTAAGAACTACATGCAGCAGGGATCCCAGCAGCAGCAGCAGCAACATACCTCCGATCCAACGCCCGTGCTGCATGCACAGGTCATCCAGAGCGGTGCAGGCACCAGCAACGGCAGCGGCAACACCTCCTCCACCAATAGCAGCAGCAACAGTAGTACCAACATTGTCACCACCAACGCCGGCGGCAATCTCAGCAATGGCTCGCAGTTGATACGAAAGACGCCGATCATTCATCATTCGACCGGGAGCAGCAATGGCAGCGGCGGCTCAGCGCTGACCAGTGTGGTGCAGCAAACAGGTGGTTAGTAGTTTTGGGTTTGAACCCTAAGTATATATATGTTGAAATCTAGCTAGCAGATTGTATAAAACTAAAAATCCTGTCTTTCTTGCAGTTATTTCGCCAGCTCAATCGCCATCATCATCCTCGACCTCTTGCTCCTCATCCACGGTGCTGGTTTCCAAAGCCACCGGTGTGCCACTATCGATAGCTTCCTCGGCGGCGGCTGCACTCGGAGGCTCCACTATCATACGCAGCACAAGGAATCACCAACAACAGCAGCAGCAGCAACCAGCCCAACAACAACAGCAGCAGCGGGTAACGCAGCGCAATAACCACCGAAATCACCACCGACGTCGCCATTTGGCGGACATGGATGACGATGAAGACGACGACGAGGATCAGCCACAGCAGCAGCAGCAGACGCATACGCAGCAAACGCAACAGCATCACCATCATCACAGTCATCTTCACAACCATCACAATCATCATTTCGATGACGATGATGACGATGAGAAATCGTCACCGTCCCTGGCCACAGCGGCCATTATCAAAGTGGAACCGAATCTGTATTCCTCGGGCTCTGGCGACAACTCCAACGATATGTTCATCAAGGAGGAGGTCATGTTTGAGGATTCGGCTGCCCTGCATTCGCCGCAATCGCCGCCAAGCTCGAAATTCCGTATCTCCAACTTTGATAGTGATCTAGTGGATCATCACGTTGATCTGAATCACTCGCTGCCGCCGTATGGTAATTTGTTTGAACCGCATTCCATACCGGATAGCATACCGGTGCAGTTGTATCCGGATGATGACGATGACTTCCGGCTGGATCATAGTTCGCTTGGTGGACTGCACAACACAACGTCGTCGTCGACCACCGATGGGGACTTCATCAAGAAGGAATGGGTATACGGCACGGGCGCTAGTTCCTATGCCATGAACGGCAAGTTTGATGACGACAGCGATGCCCTGTGCGATGCGGCCAATTTCATTTACAATTGAGTGCAGGCAGCAGCCGCTGGCGTTGTGGTGGATCATAATCGTCATGGTCATTGTCATTGGAAACGGATGAGGCATCCGCGTCATCAGGATGAGGAGGAGGAGGAAGTGGAGCATCAACAGCAGCAGCAGCAGCAGGAGGAGGAGGAGGAAAAGCGAAATGTGCAGGAGGAGCTGGAACAGGATCAGCAACGCAATGTTCTGCGTCGCGTCCACGATGCAGCCATGTGGAGCTGAGGATTCGGTTAATCCAGATTCATAGCTGTACCACGTATATATATATATATAACATATGCCCCCCGCCCCATCCCATTATCACCGAATTCACACACCACAAAACACATCCAAGGGGGTGAATCGATTTGCGTAGGATGCAAAAATCAATTTATGAACAATTCTAACTAATTTCGCTGTGAAAACTTTAACGTTTTAGAGCTGCTCGTAACAGAAAAAGGATTTATTCGTTCAAAAGCCACAGGGATATGTCTTGTATAATCAAAAAGGCATCAGGAAATTATCAACTTTATGGGGGGAAAGAAAATGGTAATTGTGTAATAGATTTTTGCAATGGGCTTTAAAACCATAGATTCTTAGGAAAATTAGTTTTGAGTGACTTATCAGCTGGTTTTTTAAATATCTGGTATTATATTCAACAGAAAACTATGCATTTTTTTGTAAATCTCCAAATTAGAGTTCTAAGCTGACATTTTGGACCTTCCCAAAGGAAAGAAAGATTTGGGGGTTTTTTTTTTTTTATAAAGATAAAAAAAGATGTAAAATTGATTTGAATTGTATCTAAAGTTTTCAAAGCCAAATTATTTAGAATTATTCATAGAAGACTCTTCCAGATTGTTCTTTTAAACTATTTTGCAACGCAAACAGGTCGAGCCGCCCTAATATTTATACATATATATTGCTAATATATACCAGAACACATACTTATCCTATATGTCCACCATATAGACAATTTGCTATCTCTGTTGCGCTCGTGATGATCTTATAACGTGATCTTAAGTCTAAATCAATGTGTAAAATGTAATGTTTGTTTTTAACTTGCTTTCGTTCAAACCTTTTCTCCCAGTGTGTAATTTGCCTCCGTTTCCGTTTGTTGTAGTTGTTTATCTTGTCTCTCGCTCTCTCACTCTGTGTGTCTCTGTCTCTGTTGCTCTCGTGCCCTCTCTGTCACTGTCGCCCCGTCTCACTCTGATCTGTTTATACGAAGTGTGTACAATTTTCGCCCCCACTTTTAGTGTAAAAAACGAAGAAAATCTCAAATGAACTTGTAACTTGATGTGAAACACGAATTGTTTATTATAAGTTTTAATTTTTACATATCATTTATTCTTATTGTGTACTCTAATCTCTTGTTTTAAATTTCCGCATGGCCCAGCAGCACATTGTATTTTCTATTGCGAACCCTAATTTTAGTTGTATAGTTTTGCATTTGATCTCTCGGCTTTAGTTTTTGCATTCAAAGCGAAAGAAAATTCAGTTCCTGTGTAATGGCAAAGATAACTTGAGAAATTGTATTATAATTTAATGGACTAGGCAATCGATGTGCTGCTGTCATGCGGAAAGAAATGCATATGTATGAACCATATCTTTCTGTCACTCGAGGATCCTACAGTATTGGCTCCAAAAACCTAATCAAAACAAAAAAGAAGATACAAATAAGTGAAAACCGCTTTAATTATGCTTTTCGTTCTTTTCTTTTTTTACTTTTGATTAACACTTTGTTTTTAATTACCTAAACCGCAGTATTTGTTTCATATAATTCGAGAATCCGTATCGATTTTTTGCGTAGTTAGTTTGTAAAGTGTTAAGGTATTGATTTTTTTTTTTTTTTGATTTTTTAAAAAGTTCTTATGTGCAATCTCCCCCCATCACTGAAACTGAACTTTGACCTCTTTCTCACCTTCGCTCGAACACCTTGTGGTTACCTTAATTAGTTGCTAAGTACCCACGATGAACACACGAATACATTAAACACCCACACGATACTTGATTATGATTTGCATTACTATATACTATAGATAATCTGTAGCTAAGTGTAAGCCTAATTTCAGTGTAGTCTCTAAGCTGAAAGAGCATGCTTTAGCTTTAGCTTTACCCTAACATACGAAACTGCATAAGCATACGAATATATAATATATATATATATAGCCGCTGTACAATTACTTGATCTTTAGCATTAACACTTGAAATCTTTTAATTTGCATTTACATCAACAATTGTTTGTGTATTCTTTTCGTTCGTTTTTTTTTCGAAAATTTAAAATGGTCTAAAAGAAATATATATATATATAGCCATAAAGTATATATATATATAGATATAGAGATATATATCTGGATGGGGAATCGGATACAATAAAGAAGGAGAAAAAGAATCCACATAACAAAAACTTCTATCAAAGCATTTAATGTTAACAACATAAAGAATAAAATCTATATAAATTAATTAATTAAATTATAAATGTATAACAAACAAGTTAGCCAACAATTGTAAAACGTAGCTGAAAAAGTACACCTGTTTTTTTTCTGTGTATAGCATGGAAGGAAATGCATATTTAATCGATTTTTCGTTTATTGAGAAAGTATTCTTTTGCTTTTTTGTGCTTAATAATAATAATTGTTGTTGCTTGCCAATTTTGTTTGTTACTAAAAATATAATAATTATATAGCAAGAGCCGTTAATCATAAAAAACACAAACACTCACACATAGGCACGTGGTAAAGCTCAAAGGAAAAACGCGCAAAGAAAAATGTTTTTGTTTTCCAAAAAAAAAAACAAAATATGAAGTTAATTACGGATTTGTCTTCCGCACGAGTTAGAAGTTCGATTTGAACGATGTACAAATTTCCAGTTTAGTGAATCGATAGCCAGTTGAAGATGTCGATAAATAGTCGATGAATTCGATAACCAGTTGATGATACCATTGGTCCGCCCCATTTCCACGCGCTTTTCGCGGAAACACTGAATTTTAGCAAGCAATTAAATGAAGTTGATATCTCGATTCGAACGGTGTTCAGATTTCCAGTTGAAAAAATCGATCACCAGTTTCCGAATTCGATACGACCCTCCTACCCTTCTCCCATTTGATTCGGGATAGCCCGAATTTTGGGAAGCAATAAAAACGAGACAAACAGGTGGGAAATCCTCGCGGAATGCCTCTCGGAAAACTCATCGTTCACTGCCCCACACGCCTTTTCTCACGCCCCCTTTTCCATACACTGAGAGCAATCAAGTGAAATCAAGAAAACGTTATTCCAACAAATTTTCATTTAAACCGAAAAAAAATCAAGAATAGATGCGAATTTTTGTACATTTGCAGAGAGAAAAAATAAGTATTGTAATATTTAATGAATCCAAAACCAAACTCCAAAATATACTATTTTATATACCAAACAACAAATGGATGAAAAAAAACGATGATTAACAAAAACCCAACAACTTTGCACCACAACAACAACAACCAACTAAATTTTTAAAAATTTAATCTCAACGACTGCGCACACAACAACAAACAAATTTTTTGTATTATATTAAAAAAAAAGGGAAAAAGATAAAAAAAAACGTAACTTTAAATAAGATCGAAGAGGAAACGGGTGAAGCGAAAGATAGAAAGCAAAGTGAAATATTTTTTTAAGTGTAAACCAGGCCAGTCAAAGGCTTGGGCGCCAAATTTTCTGCAATAAAAAATCTTTAATATAATAATATTGTAAACTTTATAGTGTACACACACGAAAACACCGTAAATTAGGATGGAAATGGATGTATAACTGTGAAGCCAAGAAAAGTCCAATTAAGAACACATTCACACAATTTAAATGTGGTTTAGTTGTCGTTTTACTATTTTTTTTTAACATAAAAGTACCTAAAAATCAAATAATTGAGAAGAGAAAATCAATAACTAATTTCTATGTGTCTCCCTTGTGTGTAACTTTGCAAAATCTAAATTCTTGAAAGCAAAAGAAAGAAAAAAATAAGTAAATAACAACACATAATCATATTAACACCAGAAAAAGGAAACAAATTAAAATTATATTTAAAGAAATCGCAACTAAGCAAGATTATAATTATTTTTAAATGGAAATCAATTTGTTATGCACAAAATATATATATGCAGAAAAGCCAACTTTTTAAGTTACGAATTTGTTAAAGGATCTAAGGAGTAGAAGAAAAACCGACTTTTTAAAGCATTTTCGAGAAATATTGAGGGAAAACCGAACAATTTCAATCTGAACAACAACATAAAGCCCACGAAAGTATATATATTATATATAAATAAAGGTAAATAAATATATTTAAATAAATTATCTATAAACAGAAACGGTAAAGTAAATTAAACAAATCGTATTTATACACTATGAATGTCTAGTCGTATTTTCAGTATTATGTAAACCGCCCCTCCCCCTCTCCCGCCCCCACACCCCACAAAAGAAAAAAAAAAACAGCGTAAAAATATGAAAACCTTAAAAAAAAGAACTAGAAAGCTAAGCTAAATGAATGTGAAGTGAAAAAAAACAAATTTTTGGAAATGCAAACTAAAAGCAAAAATAAAAGTATAAATCAGAAATTATGTGTGTAGCGTGTACAATAAAACAGAATTAACAAAATATGGTAAACAATTTTTAGAAGCATTTTTAACACATATGGGAAACCAAACTTAACGTTTACATAACGACGATGAAGTGCAAGCGCAAAATTAAACGAAATGTGTCTGTTTTTAGTGTTAGACTCGATGTAAGCGAAATCACAATAAAAAAGAACATAACAGAATATATATATACACACACACATATATATATATATATATATAAATATATATATAGTACATAAAGATCATTACGAATTACTAAATCAATGTGTGTAAACGAACGGATGAGAGATTTGAAGAGGGAAAGTGTGTTTGAAGTTCGTTCATCATTATGTTCACTTTCTGTTTTCGATGCACTGACAAAAATTCCCTGGCCAATTGGAATTAATTATAGGTTTGGATAGAACCATTAAAAACAAATAGTTAGTTGGCTTGTGGTTTTCAAGTCAGCGCATTGCGTCGCGTTTAGTGGAAAACGCGAGTTGTATGTATTTCAAGATATCTATATATTTTTTTATTACTCTTAGTTCTTGTGTATACAAAATGCAAATGAAATGCAAAAAAAAAATGGAAAAATGAATCAACAAGTATGCTTAAATGATTTAATCTTAGTGCATAATTTAATTAACCATTATAATTTCTCATTTATTTAGTACACATTTAATGGATCTTTATTTCATAATTTAACACCAACAAAAACGAAAATATATATATTTTGTCAGAGTACAATTTGTGTTTTGATTTAATCGTTTATTTCACCTTTATTCCCAGACGGGGTGGTTCATATCAGATATAAAATATACAACAATTTGTATAAATATCTATTCTGCGCATATAAATGTAAAGTGAGAAGAAAGTTGTGTGTGTGGCAGGAGCAGAAAGGAGGAAATTCAAAATTACAAATTGGCGCAATTTGCTCAACATATTAAAAAAAACGATACATTATACGAGAACATAACATAAATCACAATTTAAAAGCAGTTAGTTTGCCTGTTTTCCGTTTTCTTGAATTAATAGTGGAAATTTTAAAGAATTTAGTTTAACTAAACCAAATCGAAGTAGCCGAAGCAAAGCCATTTAAAAAACTACTCCAAGAAAATTAAATAAAGAACAAACAAAAACAACACACATATATTCAAATTCATGATAATAACAGAGAATAATTAAAAAAAAAAAAACCGAAAAAGAAATGCATAAAACCGAAGAGAAACCAAAAACAATCTAGATTTTATTGTAATTCCGTGTCTGTGTGTGTATTTCAGTAATTAATGTAAAAAATATAAAAATTAAAACAAACAAAAAAACAACACAAAAATCTAACAATAAAATCGACAAGAGCAACTTGAAAAAATGGACAAAAAGCCGAGCAAAAAAATTGTAAAAAACCAAAATGCAAACCTCTGAAAAAAAAACACTGAACATAAAAAATGAAGGACAAAACATAAAGAAACTAGCGAAATAAATAAAATACAAAATATTTGAAAAAAAATCAAGTGTTTTCCATTTCCTGTGAGGAACCTGAAAACCTGAAAACTTAAATAATTTGTTTTTTAATACTTACCATTACCATTTCAATAATTGAACTCAAAGTTTGTTGTTGATTTTTGTCATATGTATTATTTATTAATTAATTCGCTTCTCATAATCTTTATATATAGTATACGTAATGGATAGATTAAAAAAAAACTGTATCATTTTTAAAACTAAACTTTTTTTCCTTCCGTTCAAATTTCGTTATATATTTAATATATTTGTAATAATTTGTAATTCCTCGCTCATTTCCGCACAAAATTCGATAAATATGATAATGAAAAAAAAATTTGGAATTTTTCATGGAAGTCTCAAGATTTTCATTGATCAAATTTTCCGCTGCCTTTTTTCCTTTCTCAAGTTCAAGATATTGCCTAAACTAACTAACTTAATTTAAGTACATATTTAGGTGTGTGTGTGTGTGTTCGCGTGTGTGCAGAACTGATATTTATATATGTGTGTGTGTGTAGTTATGTGTGAGTGAAAGTTTTCTAGTTAAGAACTAAGTTAGTTGAGGGAGGATATGGAAACAAGGACTCGTTCATTGCCAAGCTTCGATTTGCTCCCTCGCTCATTCTCGACGTCTCCTCCCATTTTCCTCGGGGGCTGCACAGCGGGCGGTGGGCGTGGCGCCACAGTGGACAGCCCCCGCATAAACCTTAAAGTACGATGCTTAAATCTTAAATTTGTCGTGTCATTTCATCCTTATTTTCCATTTAACCAACACCAAGCGATTGCACAAAAAACCCGTTGTTGCTTACAACAAATTAAAAGAAAAAAAAAGCGCTATGCTAAAACAGAAATAATAATGCAGTTTAATGTTACGAACTGGAAATCGTCGTTTCCCTGCAATCGTAATCAAATTCAAACTCAAATTCGAATCCGGTTTCAAAGTTCATTAGAGCTAAAGCTTAGAAATTATACCATCAGATACATAATGTTGTTTATGTTATGTTTATGTTTATGTTGTGTTTAGTATTTTGTTTGTTCATTTAAGATCAGTACAATGGGTGGTATTGCCTATGAGCTAAGATTATTGCAAACTATATATTCAGTAGATCATATTCTCGCGATTCGATTTTCCAAAACATTGGATTGGATTTTGTTGGGCTTTGACTTCATTTATGAACAGCTTTAGTTTATATTAAGGATCCTAGCCTAGTTTATTCGAATGATTTGCCTCTATGCAATGTGGTTTGTGATTAAGTAATAAATATATTAATGCGTATGGTTGGTGGTGTGTACATAATGTTATCCGCGAACCGCGCTCATTGCTCCACGCGTTCTGTTTTTTTTTCTTTTTTCTTTTTTGAAACTTTTGTTTTTTTAATTTGTGTTTTGTTGAAGACAAATAAATGCCAACGTTTGCCGCTTGTTCGGTTGGTTGCTCTTAACATCTTAAAGCTAAATATTTAATATATATTTTCTTCTAATATATGTATACGCGTGATCATTCATAATCTGTGTGAGTGTTGCTCAAAGCAATTTCAAACATTTCTTACGTCTAACGATAACTTTCTTTTTGACTAAAAACGAGCTTTTTCGAAAGATCCATACTTGAAATAAACGAAAATTCAAGGTTAACAATAAAAGAGGTGAACTCGAGTTTTCTCAAGTGTGAGAGAGATTTGCACAGCAAAGTGAAGTGGGGTAGCATGATACAGTGGGGCCTAATTCAGCTAGTAACTAATTTCTTAGGACTACGCAAAAATATACATAATAAGCATAATCTCCAATAATTCCGTATCCTCCGCAAAAGGAGGTGGGGCAGTTTTCAAAAAACTTCAAAGTCACAATGTGGGTTTGCTTAAGTGAATCGAGTGAATCGAGTGATTCGAGTGATTCGAGCGATTCGAATGATTCGAATGGTTACTATTCTATATTACTAAAATCCATCAACTAGTTGTGGACTGGCATGGGCAGCTGGCCGAGCAGATTGTTGGCGAACTGCGAGTTGGTGAACTTAAAGTGCCGCTTGTCGTAGAACTTAAGCAGCGCCGGCGAGAACGGATGGTTGTTCTTCAGGTGCAGATAGTGGACCTCCGGCTCGCAGGTGGTGTGGCCGCACTCCTCGCACACGTACATCTGTGAAAAAAGAGGGCAGGAGACGAGGATTACAGATAGAACCATACATATCCCATTTGTGAGTACTCCTGGGAATGGAAAAGCATGCTCACCTTGGCTCTGCGCTCCTTGTAGGCATACTGGTGCTGAACGCTATGCACCTTCTGGCAGTGCGACTCGAGGGAACAGCGCTGCGTGAAGCTCTTCTCGCACAGATTGCACTTGTACGGCCGGACGCCCGTGTGGGTGCGCGTGTGGCGCTTGAGGTCGAAGGTGTCGTTGAATCCCTTGCCGCAGAACGTGCACAGATACCGCTTGATGTCCGAGTGGCACTTCATGTGCCGATTGAGCAGGCGCTGCAGCGAGAATGTCTTCATGCAGACGCGGCAGACGAACTTGTTGTTGCCCGACGAGGAATCCTCGTTGGCTCCGCCGGATGAGCCCATGCAAAGGGCTTCGGCGGATCCGTGACTGCTGGCATTGCTGCTTGCACTGCTGTTGCTGTGGTGCTGATGGTGCTGCTGCTGCTGCTGCTGAAGGGATTGCTGCTGTTGCACCGACTGCTGTTGCTGCTGCTGCACCGATTGCTGCATATTCTGCTGCTGCGGCGAGCCCTGCTGCTGCTGATGCTGCGAGTGGTGGCCATGCTTGCTGAGATCATCAATGCAATCGATGTTGCGAATTCGGTGATGGCCACCATGGGCATTCTCCACGGCCAGCGGGTTCTTAATGCCATGGCCGCCGTTCACAAACTCAAGCTGCAGATCCGGCGGCAAGCCCAACTGTTGAAAAATGCATAGAACGAACGTTCATTAATTGTGGTTACGCGCAATGGGTTAAACATTTTCAAGGAGTCAACGAATCTAAGACAATCACAGACAAACACAAACTACAGACAAATATGGATTGAAGACACATAGACGGGTTAGTTCCTAGAAAGAATCGTCGGTAAACTCCAAGCTCCAAGCCTTTAATCCAGCAAATTAACACCAAAACTTTTCAATGGACTGGTAAGCGCCTTCGATAGCCGCAGTCCATTGAAACGCAAATGATAGCTAATCTCTTGGAGGCCCACAGCTGTCCAGTTTCCGACTCATCTTCCGCACTTACGCGCCGCTGCAAGACTTTGCTCTCATTCAAAACGGAAACGGTGGGCGATGGCGGCAGCAAACCGGCTGCAGTGGCCGCTGCCGCCGTAGCCAGAGATCGCAAAGTGGTGTGGTGCACCGTCTTGGTGGCCGGCACTTCTGGCGACGATTTCATCGTGGATATCAGCGTAATCACTGTGGAGCCATAGGCTACAGCCTTGGCGCGTCCACGCAGCTTTCTGCCGGACGACAAAGGTGCTGGCGATGCTGCCAGAACTTGAGTTCCCTCTGTTGCTGATTTAGCTGCTGCTGCTGCTGCCGCTGCTGCTGTTGTCTCAGCTTCCAAAGTCAACTCCTCGGCGGTGATCTCGGTCATTTCTGGCTTGAGCTCGTTAAAGAGCTCTGGCTTGACCGTCACGTCCATGGACACCATCTCGACGAATTCCGTGTACCTGGTGGTCTTCATCAATGTGATTTGTTTTCCCTGCTTTTGCTGCTGTGATTGCGTATTTAGTGACTGACCATTTGGATTACTTACGCTTTGGATGAGTGGCTTTGTGTCCAACAAGGCAGCTGCAGCTGCCGCAGCAGCGTTTGCATCCAGGAGCGGACTGTTGCTGCTGCCACCGCTGCTGTTGCTGCTATTGGTGCCTCCAGAACTGCTGCTGCTGCTCATCGGACGCTGCAGATGAGCGGCTGCCGCTGCCGCAGCAGCAGCAGCAGCGGCCGCAGCCGCTGCAGCCGCAGTTGGCGAGGGAAGCGACATGTTGCTGTTGTCATGACCATGGCCATGATGGTGCGAATGATGCGACTGTGGCTGTGGCTGCTGTTGTTGCTGGTGGTGGAAGTGATGATGTTGCTGCTGCTGCTGTTGATGATGCTGCTGCTGCTGCTGTTGCTGCTGTGCATAGATGTTGTGCTGCTGGTAGGTAGCGGCATGTTGCTGCTGCTGCTGCTGGTGGTGCGACTGCTGCTGCTGCTGCTGGCTGAGCAATTGCTGCTGCTGTTGCGACATGATGGCAGCTTGCTGCTGATAGCCGCCGTGCTGCGGCTGCTGTTGCATCATCAGGCCACGCGTGGCATGCTGATACGAGGGCGGTGGTTGCTGCTGGACATGTTGGTGCTGCACGCCATGCTGCTGTTGCACATTGTGCTGCTGCTGCACATTATGCTGCTGCTGCTGTTGCTGCTGCACACCGTGCTGCTGATGGTGCTGCTGCTGCTGATTGCTGCTGCCCCGGACTACATTGTTGGTCAGATGCGACAACAGATTCTCGTGCAGGACATCCAGCTGGGGTGTATTGGCATTGTGCTGCTCCACCGGCGTCACTGAATCCGGCGTTAGCGAGGGCGTGGACACCAGCTCGAAGTCCTGCCGCGGACTGGTGGACTCCTCGTCGTCCACGCAGCTCCTCTGCAGAAATGAACTCAAGTCCACGGCATCGGACAGCTGCTCCAGTAGATGATCGGTCTGCGAACTCAGCATCAGAGTGGCCGTGAACTGCAGCGGATCGACGGCTCCATTGGGACACTGACCCGAACTGGCCAGGTCCGACATTATAGCATCCTCATAGGCGCTGGCATTGAACTGACCGGAGCTGCCCATCGTTGCCTGGATAATGTTCTGCGCAAAGGTGCCAATATCGATCTTGGCCTCTTCGTACTCTATGTCCGGCTCATCCTTGAGTATTATGCCGTAGGCTGAGGGATTACCGCCGTAAAATGGATGACCCATCATCGATGTTTGACCACCATTGTTGTTGTTGTTGTTGTGTTGATGATGATGATGATTATGGAATTTGGAATTGGATTCGTTATAGTTAGAAACACTGGCGAAGTTCAATAGATTATTACCGTCGAGACTATTGTTTGGACCACCAACACCACCACAGTTGATGTAACCATTGCCGCCGCCACCACCACCACCACCACTATTTGCCGATGGGCCACCTCCTGCCCCCGATGCTCCACCACCTCCGTTTCCGGTGCAGCCTCCTCCACCGGAACCTGCCGACATAATGTACGCAGCCGCTGCTGCGTTTTGCAGGAAATTCGCTGGATTTGCGTTGAAATGCGAGTGATTGGCGCCGGGACTTTGGCCCGTATTGTTGCTGGCCGTGCTCTGTTGGCCGCTCTTGAGGCTCTCATAAAACGGAGGCAATGCTCCCGTTGGCGGTGAGTTGGGTCCGTAGTTCCCTCGGCCGTCGCGACCGCCGCCCATGCCACCACCGCCTCCGGCACCGGATCCAGGTGAACCAGCACCGCTACCAGCGTTCTGATTGCCACTGGACGAGCCGCTGCCGCTGTTCTGGCTGCCAAAACCGGACGATTGAAAGCCCTGCCCGGCGGCACCGCTGGAACTGCTGCTATTCCGTCCGTGTCCGGCTGCCGCAGCCAAAATGCCGGGCAAGGATCGCACCAAGCGCGGATTTAGCCTTTGCGACTGGGCGAGCAGAACGCGGGCGGCCAAAATGGTGCTGCGACGTCTTGCCTCGCGCACCTGCCGCGCTCGTTCCAGGCGCCTGGCGTTCAGCTCCTCATCGGAGTCGTAAGAGGGGCTCCTTCGCTTCGGCACGTGATAATCGATGGGCTCCTGCTGCTCGGGTCCTAGCTGATCCAAGGGGGGCAGTAGAAAGCCAGCCCGGCTGGTGGGCAACTGGGATTGCGGTGCCCGTTGGATCACCGAGCAGCGGACGGCGGGCGCGGGATCTCGCGGAGGCGGCGGACTTGGTCGCTGATCCGCCGGTGGCGGTGTGCTGCGCAAGCGCAGGGACAATGGTTTGATCACCGGCAATGGTGGCTTCTCGTCCACAATTAGCTTGCAGCCGCCATCAGAGTCCGAATCGGATTCGGAGTCACTGTGGATATGCTGTGAAGCTGGCGAGGATTTGGCGAGGGTTAGGGACAAGTCCTTGGGCTCTTGGGGATACTCCTTGCGTTGGGCCTGGGTTAAGACCACGCCGGTATTATAGAAACGTGGGCGTGGCGCCTCTACGCCCACATCCACCTCGTCGTCCTCCTCCTCTTCGCGCTCCACCCGCTCCTCCTTTTCTACCTGTTCTGCCCTCTCATCGGACTTCTCTTTCTCCCGCTCCGCGGGCTTCTCTTTCTCCTGCTCTTCTTGCTCCTCCTCGTCCTCTGCTCGCTGATTTTTTGGTATGCTAATTGGGGAATTTTCAATTGTACAGTCTTTAGTGGCTAAAACGGAGGTGGCGGCTCTGCTATTATTAACCAAATTGTTAACAATATTATTTTGTGCAGTGGTGGCAGTGCTTGGTGTCAAACGCTGCAGCAACTCGGCGGCAAAGTTTTCTGCAAGAAAAGAGGTGAAAATTAAATTAGCATCAGGTGCACAAAGTTACTTTAATTACGAATTAATTATATGTATAAAAACCCTGTGGAACCTAATAGAACTTTCGAGTGCACACAATAAAAAAGCAACGGAAAATCACCGAAAATGAGAGAAGGAAAGGAATTACGATTCTCAGAAATTTGTCTGTCCGTTCGTTCTGACGATTGCCATTTAACTGTAAAAAGGAACGGACTTTCGATCACACTCCCTTTCTTCCTTACATTCTTCCATTTCGGTGGAGTGTGTAATTCCAATTCTAACTGTAGGCTAGTCGTTGGTGCAGAGTTGCCGACTACGAATCAACAAGTTATGAAATTATGTCTCAAAAGAGTACACTAAAATCTACAGATCTACTACTAAAATCTACTTTCTGATTATAAGGTGAATAAAAGTCATTAACTTAAAATTGACAAAACTAAAACAGGGCTACTCCTATTAACAGTTACATTTGAAATGTGATTAACCATTAAGTTGAAACTATTTACTATAAAATCTGTTAAATTCAATTTTAACGGCTGTATTTTCCACCTGTTTTCAAACCAAAGCTGAAAGCGCCCTCTCTCGGATGTTCTTGCGAACATCATTTTCGATGGCGTTCATTTGCTGAGCGCACGGATTTGTTGAACGTCAACTTGAGTGGCCTCTTTTTAATCAATTGCGATACGCCAATAATTGCAAGTGCAAGTGCAAAGACAAAACGGGCAAAGACAAGGTTAGCCGCTGAAAAAGCCGTCTTGGCTTTAAATCAAAACAAGTGCAGCGAAAAAGGCAGGCAAGAAAAGCAACAAAACTGCACAGTAAGTTGTGTTACTTCGATCAAGATCAAGGCTTTTTGTCGAAGTGAGTGAGTAGAGTGTGTATGTGTTTGCTTGGTGGCGTGGGTGTGCGTGTTTTTCTTGGCCCTTTGCGAGTGTGTAATTGCATTTGTACATATGTATGTGCATGCATGTGTTGTTTGTACAATTACAGGAGTGTGTGCAATTACAAATGCCGATCACGCATTCGCCATCTCGCTCTGTTGGTCATGGCCAACTGTTGCAGTCGACGTCGCATAAATTCTAACTGTCTATTGCGCACACATGCACAAACACATTTGCACATATGTATGTACATATATATTTTGTTCAAATATATTTCTTAAAATTAGATATAATCTTTGAACACTTCATTTTCAATATATTAGCACTGGCTATAACTCTAAAACTATTGAAAATATGTTGAATATTTTTATTATTATTATTGTTAAATGCGAATTGTATGCCACTGTTAATTCGAAAATAATTGATCGTTTGCTTGCCGATTTAACGCATTTTACCCCACCCCTGCCAAATGCCTGGCATTCCATTTCTGTCTTTAATGGGTTAACAGGTGGGCCACGCCCACCGGGCCACATTCTACACGCCCACACTGGCAATCTACATGGCTTCTACATGTAACAAGTTTTAGTTGTTTAATGGTGTGCGTGCGTTTGCATTGGCCATAGTTGTAATTTATTTTATTGTGCTAAGGTCAAGGCGAATTGTAAAATGTTTGTAATTACACCAGCACACACATAAAACATGTTTGAGCTTGAATTTTTCAAGTTGAAAATGAAATGCGAATAAGGCGGCGCATTTGTTTTGTTTTTTATTTTTATTTTTTGTGTGTTGCTGCGATGAGGAAATGAATTTCAATTGAAGTTGTATTGTACAATAAAAAAAGCAAATAACAAAGCACAAACATTGACCTCGAGCGAACAGCAATTAAAACAAAGTGGGAAAATAAAAAAAAGGAAAATCACTAAAACAATTAGAATTTTTCTAGCGAAAAAGAGAGGGCAATAATTGCCGATTAAATCGAGCCCGTATCTGACCATCTCGCTCTCGCCAACGATCGTGAGTTCAATGGACGTTTGTCTTATCCTTTACCGTAAATCGATTTGCATACTGGCGCCATCTCTTTCGCACCCGCGGATGCGATGATGAGTGCTTGAACTTTTCAATTTAAATTTATGCCCCACTGAAATCGGAGGCTTCCACCGATTTCGTCTAGCGCCAAATGCGTCGTAAAAACACGCAACAAAAATGGCAAAAGTAAAGAAATAAAACGGAGAAAAGGGTATAAAACAAATACGCAATATGTAGAAAAAGTACGAATTCAAAAAAAAAAGGGAAATAACTTTTTGTGCACTGTGAAAAAAGTAAATCCACACAAAAAAAATCAAATTGGGGCTAAAACAAATAGAATAGAACACACAATCATCTATTGAAAATATTAAAAGATTACACAAAAAATATTTTTAAAATGAACTACACAGGTTATTCTTGCTGTGTACTATATACTACGCATGTATGTGTCAATTGTGCATGACAATGCCGACAAAGCAAAGCATTTCGAGTCGAACCGTTGAAGTTGTCGTCTAGAATTCGTAAGATATTTTGTTTTCTTATTTTTTCGCGCCTCCTACGTACATATGGATTTTTGATTTTTTTACGGGTTTGCCGCCTGCTAATTGGGTAGATGAACCCAGGCTTTCAGTATTCAGCGGGAATTCCAGGTGATTTAAATGATGTAGTGCCTCCTCAGTGGGTGGGGTCTTATCAATGTGCATATTTATGTATGTATATATTTAGTTCCTAGTTGTGTTTCATATAATTAAATACACGTATATTCGGTATTTGAGGAAGCATTTTAATTTTCATGCGGGTGACACCTGCTCGCAGAGAACCTGTACTTTCCTTATAAAGTTGTAACCCTTTAGGCCGTGGGCGTTCCAACTTGTTGATTCAAAGACTACGCAGCAAGCCAGAAGATATTCACTTAGAAAATGTATATATTTTATTTATTTTTATATAATATTTTATATATATTTACAATGTTACGTTTATTGTACAGAAAGAGTGGGATTATGCGAGAGAAGTAGAGATGGCGCGGTTCGTCAAATTCCAAGCGCATTCTGAGCTTATCGCATATTGAATTCCTGGCATGCACGACAATTCGATGACGGCACACACAAACACCCACTCCCACCTGCCTCTCCCCTCGAGCCCATCGCTCTTCTTGTTTTATATATTTTCAGTTCAGTTTGTCTGTTTTTTTTTTGTCGTGTGGTTCTGTGTGTCTAATTGCAAATGCCAAACACGTTGACAGAGGCGGTAACGTTTTCCAAGCAGCTCTGCCCATATACATAAATGTATATAAGGCTGATTATATAGCTACGTATATAGCAGACTAAACAATGAATAGATCCAGACCCAAACTATTGAAATCATCATGTTTTTCATAATCATCATGCTGCAGCATACATACATATATTGACCCCAATATTAGTAACATGCACCAGGTGCTGTTCTCTTGATTAGCTATTGTTTAAGCATTTAGCTATGATCAGATTTGCCAGATAATTGCTATTGGTTGTAGCGCAAAAAAGAAGAGTTAATACAACCGTCAAATCTCCGATAAAAACTCAATTAATTGTGTCTTCGCTTGCGGTAGTGAATGAAAAGAGTGCCTTTTGGGCTATTATTGCCTCAATGATATTGTCTCAAATCGTTTGAGCCGGTCTGGGTTTAAAGATGTTTTGAGTAATGCTTGGCTAAAAGAGTATTACGAAGTACAGAGCAATGGAGCAATGTCAGCCCTCCGTTGACCCATGAACTTTTAGCCAATCTTCGGCTGGTGACACACTTTAAATACACCCATTGATCCAACCCAGCAGCCACCCATCGAAACTTTTGCTTTCGCAAAACTAAAAAAAAAAAATTATACCGAAACGATTGCAAATGCCGAACGGCATTTAATAGAGCATGAAACTGAGCAGAGAACGTTGACAAATGCGACTAAAAAATGGTTGGCTTAAAAATGAGATGGAAATAAATGCGAGAGTTGGTTGAAGTGTCATCGATTAGCCGACAGACAGCTAATCAATTCCCTGGTTAACTGACAAGTGCGTGTTCTTTCAGTTCTGCTCCTTTTCAAATGGCCAGCAAAAAAAGGAAGCATATTAAGGGAAAAGAATAGAATAGCAGATGCAGAACCCTTGTCAAGAAAAGGGTGAAAAAATAAAGAGGAACGGCAGGAAGGAGCTTCCTGTGATCCTGCCAAATTGATGAATGCATCCGTTTGAAGGAAGAGGAAGTTCGAGCTTCTAACAGGTGCTTTTTTTCGGCTCAGGTCCGTCCTATCGCTGGGATCCTTTACCCTCTGCTTTTTTTTTTTTTTTTTTTTTTTTTTTTTATTTCATTCGCTGACCAAATGACCTAATGTCCGAGCGCTTCCCTTACAAATTATGTAGTGTAGTGTAAAAGCCTAAACAGCGAACCCTTCTGTCATTTCTCCCTTCGATACCTGGAGCATTTAGCAATTCTAATGCCAAAAGGAGCCAAGTGTTGTGCCAACCCATTTGCAACACGATCCGATCGGATATATAATTTTTTCTTTTTTTTCGGCTGCTCTCTTTACTTTTTGTCTGTATCGAGATCAAGATCGCAGACCCTCGGGACAGTCTATAAATTTATGGGCTCCTTTTCTCGCTCCCCAAATGAATTTGTCTCTAACGCCCAATTTGGCTGCTTTCGGTTTATTTCGTTCATTTTAGGGTTTACTTTGCCTCGATTTTGTTGTTCTTCGCCTTTCGGTTTCTTCCGCTTCAGCTGCTGTTGATAGTTCGAATTCTAAGGGCCTCCAAGGTCTTTATTAGGCTCTTCCGTCTCGGGTTACCCACTCATTTCATCCGCTGGCCGCAAAACTTAAAATGCATTAAGTGCCATGCAATTAAGTTTTATCGATCCTCGAAAATCTGCCCATCGCGATTGCCGCTTTTTGTTGTTAAATGTGTACATATATATGTGTATTTATAAACATGCCCTGTTGTCCGTCCGCTCCACATGTGTATTAAGTATATGAATTATAAATTGCCGACGCGTTAACAAAATAATTTCGTTTAACATAATTACATTTTTGTTTATGCGCTTGCTTGGGTGAGGAGTTCTTGTTTATTTTTTGCTTTACCAAAAGGATTACCTTGACTTATTTTTGAAGTTTGTTGCCTAAGTCTTTTGTTCTTAAGAAACATCATAAAAAGTCCTGTGAATTGGGTTATTGGTTGAATTCGGTACATCTCCCCACCATTCCAAACATACAAATGCTTCTGCTGCTGCTTCGTTTTCAAGGTCGAAACTGCAACGAATTATGGCCGACACTAAATGTTGGTTAAGCATTTAATGTTTTTGTGTGTGAGATATCGCTGTTCGTCATCATCAACGTTGCCAACCACTCAGGGCCTCCGACTTGAAGCGTCTTAAATTGCAAACCACATGGATATGGTCCGAGTGCTCGTTGTGTGTGAGCTGAAACATTTGTACACCTAACGAAAATATGCTTAAGAATGCTATTTGTGTAGTAGCATTTTCACAGATACCGATCATTTGAAAGATATATTCAGCTATTTATTTTTTCCAGTGCAGCATACACAGTTACAAACAAGTTGTGCCAACATGTGCTTCGTTTTGTGCAGCTGCTAATTACAGTTGCTTTTATTTATTCGCTGCCAGTTTGCAATTGTTGTTGCTGTTTGTGTTGCTGTCGCTGTTCTAATGCAGCTTTTATGTGCTTTTCAATTTGTTGTTGGCTGTTTTTGGTATTAATGTCAATGCTAACCTTGCTCTCTTTCATTTGACTCGTTTACATTGCAATTTGTGCTGTTATGTCGCCGCTTAGACTTGAACTAAATGTGGCATTGACAAGTGCCAAATTGGCTGCACACGCAGATGGCCAACGGTTGATTATCCTGGCCAGAAGGCAAAACACCACTTGTCGCACTGAATCACACCCTTAACTTTATAATGCCGAGCATATATGTCGAGAAATTTATATGGCATTTTGGTGTCGGTTTCGAAAGCAACCCTATCTCAACCCCACTTGTCCACATTCAACCCAACTTTGCAAACAAATCGGGGACGCACTAAACAAAAGTGCAACAAACTGCTTAACAATAATGCTGAAAAAAGAAGCTGCAAGTAAAGTAAAACAGCAAAATGTTTGTTTGCACACGACTAGCTATGCTCCATTGTTTTTGTTGCTCGTGCATTTGAATGGGGCAAAGTTTTAACGCAATTGCGTTAAATGATTTGTAAGGCAGTGCGGCAAGAAAGAAAAAATACAAAAATAAAAAAGTAGATGAGGCTGCACCCTGTTGTTTTTGTTGTCACTGTGAAATGTTAATGAGCCAGGCACGAACTGTGAACGGAAAATCGCTTTTCGGTTCTATATGTACATATATACATATATATATATGGATACATGTTCGTGTAGACTAGTGTTTTTTCGAGAGGAACTGTGCGGTGAAGAAACTAGACAGGTGCGGTTGAAAAAATTGCGCCAAAAAAAAAAAACTTTTAACTTCCAAATGGAAGTTAAGCATTAATGAATCTATTTACAATATATTACTTCTTATGATCCTTTGCATTCCATGATCTGATAACTATTTGCTTACCTATCGATATGCATAAATAGTGGAGCATAAGTCATATGGGGCTGGCTATATTGGCTGTAACAATTAGCACATGCACATGGACAGCCTTCGATGCTGTTTCGGTTTTTTCCCCCCCAGTTAGTCAGTCCATTTAGTACGTCAGTCAGTCAAACAGTTGTTCAATTCGCCCCGACTGCAATTGTATGGTTTTTAGTTGCTATTTAGCATGCTTCTTTGTGCAACTGACACACAGACAAATGAGACACAAAATTTAGGTCAACGCATATAATGTATTCATTCTAAAAACGCTTCTCAATTGGCAAGTGCTCGTGTGAGTTTTGTCTACATCAATATTTATATTTGTATTGGTCAGTTCCACAACGGAGCAGCAACAACTGTTGCAAAAAAAAAAAAAAACAATAAAAAACAGCAAACATTTGGTTGACAAACTCATTTGCAGCGTTTGAATAAAAGACTGCGAAAAACGTAACGGAAATTCATCAAATACGATACAGGTGGAGTTTAGTCAAATCGTCGCATACTTGGGGAATCAGTTAAGTAACTAGTTCTTTCGGCGGTTTCCTTTACCCTTCGAAACAGGTGGCTTTAATTAATTGCCAGGCACTTGTTAATGAGACAAGTGATGAACCTTTTAAGAAACTAGTTTCGGGCTCTTACTACACCTGCATTGCATATACATTTAGATTATTTAGGCGCTGTGTTTTTAGGGAATATCTTATGCCCGAACTCATTACTTGTATTTAACAAGGTTTTCTCCATTTTCTGACTGCATCGAATTATTGATATTTGCATTTTCCCAATACACCTATGCGTGTGTATATAATTCCACCACTGCTGCATTTTGAGAAGAAAAACCTTTTTCAACCACATCTGGTTGACCTTGGCTTCCGTTATATAGGCCCCCGATTACAACATGGTATCATCAACTGTCAACGGCAACGAGCACGTTGAAATTTTTTTTTTTTTTTTTTAGCAAAGGCAACTAAACAAAAGCTCGAACAGAAACAACAAAAATCAATAATGATGATGAGCACCGACAACTTGCTTAACTCTTGCTCTCAATATTGATTGCTAAATGCGAACGGAGAGTGAAAAGCCAAGAGAAGCGCTCTGGCTTGTTTTAACTGTAAACATATAACAAAACTTTTTTTTCCAGGAGTTGGGTGACCCACATTTGCATACAGAAACAAAAAAAAAAAAAACCGAAACCGAAAAAAAAACGAAACCGAAACACGTTAAGGAGGAAAACAATAATGCGAGATTATGTTAAGCAAACACCCACTTACAACACTTCTTTGCATCTTCTCCCCCATTTTTCATTTCATTTTTTTGTTGTTTCGTCTTTTTTGGATTTTGTTACAAATATGAAATTATGCGTATAAATTTTATTTGGGTCTGAGAAATGAAATGAGCCAAAACCGCAACGAATAAGAGTATAAAGTGCTTGTTGTTGCTGTAAATGCCGCTCTGTTCATTATGACGTAACTGCTGCTGTGATTACGGACCCGGTGTTAATACAGTTAAAGCGGCCTAACCTTGAAAACCGGTAGGTTTTTTTCTTTTTTCGTTTTTTTTTTCTTTTTTTTTTTTTTACTCAATTTCATGTGTGCCCCACTGTTGTGTGTGTGTGTGCATATCATTTATTACTTGGCTTTTATTTGTAGTTTCTTGTTGTTGTTTGCTGTCCGATTATTATTATTATTATTACTATTGGTATTATTCGATTTGTGTTTGTTGGTCATTTTCACTTGCAGTCCGCCACCAAACAAAAGACTTAGGCAACGAACTTGATATTGATATTGAAATATTTGACATTTGTCAACAAACACACAATTTGTGTGTGTGTGTGTGTGAAGTGACGACAACTAGATTTAAATATGATTTTGTGGTCATAAAAAGTGAGAATAACCGAAATGCTTAATTTTGATGAGGCTGCAAATAAAGTCATAGTCTAAAGTGGTCAATTATATATACGTATAGTTAGAAAATCAAAGCGGTGGTAATATGAAATAAAAATCATCCATGGATAAGCCATCTTCCTATATACATATATCATCAATGTGTCATAGTTATATATACATATGTACAAACAACAGGTACAATTTAATTCGTATTACTACCCACTCGAGAGCGATAGTGTGGGTGCGATAAAGATGCATTCGCATATGGCATCTCGACAAAAAGTTGCATACAAAACAAACATCTGCATACAAGCAGACATGCAGGCATGCATGATACGCACACACACACAAGTAAAGATATACATATATATATACAGATACATAAGTCTTTTCAGGTCAGGGTTGACTTGTGACTGACTAAATGAATGAATGAATGACTGCATGCACAAACTGCATTTAGCTGCGATTGTCTCTCTTTTCCTCGCACGACTAACTAAAGCATTGACAACTCGTACTATATAGTCGAGACCCCCTTTCGATATCTGCCCCCTGATCCGCGATACACCATATGCGTTAAGCACATTGCATTGGAGGCTGAGGCTGAGGCTGCTGCACCTCTGAACTGGTTTTTTTCCCCAGCTTTCGGCTTGACAAACGCAGCCATTGACAAACTGATCAAGCTCAGAGTCAGTTGCGCATATATCTGCACCTATACTATATAATGCGGACGTACATACATATATAGATCTTCTTTTTTGCCAGATATGTGAAATTTCATCGCCGTTTCGGTTTTTTTTTTTGTTGTCGTTCAAAAGAAATTTCATCAGAGGCCAAAAACGAATAAGCACAAAACCTTTGTCTCATTCGAAAATTGTGCAATTTGCGCAGCTCATCTGCCGCAAGCCGAAAGTATCACAAAATAGCCCCCATTATTCAATTATGTTTAAGACCTATGGATTTGTGAAATTTCTCGGCCATTCCGTTTCGTTTTTAACCCGGAGAGATTTGCATAAATTGTAAATTTGTGTGTCGACTTTAATGGCTGCAAAGTGTGGTCATCGTATTTTGCATTTTCGGGGAAAAGGAAATTTATTTCAGGCTATACGATTAAATACATACAATAAAATTGTATTTGCTGATTGATTTCATATTCTACCATAAGTTTAAAACGGCATTCAAACATCTTTACACATGTTTTTTTTTTAATAATTCCCAACTCAAGTTACATTGAGGTATTTCCTTAATGCGGAAACTAATTTGCATACAATCGATAAATGAATAAGTCCTTTTTTTTGCCGTTCGATCGACAAATTCAAAGCATTTCAAGTGCATTCACTCTTTAGAGCGTTAACTATTTAAGCTTGATTTAATTGGAAGCTATTTTCGATTAATTCGCACACTTGAAAACGGTTCGCCATTGGAATTAATGTCTACACCTATCGAATTACACCCCCACCCACTCACCTCATCGCTTATTATTTTTTTGCACATGTTTATTTTCGGATAGAGCAAATAAAAACCGTTTCGCTGCCTCTCGCGCCTTTTGTGGTTTTTGGCCAGGCCAAAACGTGTTTTTTTTTTATTCAGCCGATCTTCTGCCAACAAAAACGCAAATATTTCACAAAAAAACAGTTAACTTTTTGTTTTTGCTGTTGTTAACATCAAACGAGAATGAAAACGAGTTCTATATTGCTGCTTTGATTACAAATGTTATAAAAACGTGTTTGAAACAATAAAGTGAAAATTAAAAATACACAAAAATATATCAAACGAAACAAGTTTTGCCCTTTTCGCTCGCATAAAAGTTGATAATAATAATTTGGCAAAAATAATAAGAAATTTGCAGCAGAAATTCGATTTACAAGTTATTGACACTTGTGCGATTGCAGAGGAAAAAAGTGGAGAAACAATCAGAAATTCAAAAAAAGCTGAGGCGAGAATTGCGAATATATTGTGCAATTTATTTGTTTTGACTGCGCTTCACTTGCCAACAGTTGAGCCAATTTATTTATGGAAAGTGTCCAGAGCTAAAGCATAGCTGCTATTAAAAATAAATTGTATAAATTTGAAAATATTCAAATTCAGTTCGCTTAAATATTTTAAATTATATTTGAGGCACATGCAATATTCATTTTTGGATATCATTCATACATATATGTGTGTGCATTTATTTGGAAATGAATTTTTGTAATTGTTGAACTTTTTTCCAAAATATTCCTATTGTTTATTTGTTTTTTTTTTCATTTTTTTTAAATTTTTTTTTCATTTTTCTTGTCGACTGCTTCCATTGATCTTATCATTGCGTATCCATATCAAAAGGTAATTCAATTAGAAGTAGTTGCAGCCCACGGGAAAATAATGCATTTTCATGCCCAGAAGAACAAAGGGAGATGGGTGTATGGTGTAGAGGGAGACGGGGACAAAGACAAAGAAAATACACGCACCATCATTATCGTCATCATTGCGCTGATCATTGCTCATGATCACGAATATATATATAAATATATTTGTATCTTCCCGCTGCTGCCTTTCGTTCTTTCTTCGTTCTTTTGTTCTTCTTCAACATTGCTCCTTCTTTTCGTCTTGTTCTTCTTCGACTGCATACCAAAAAAAGGCAAAAGAAAAACACCCAGCTAAGGCGGACAAAAAAAAACTCGCTTCCTTTTTTTTCAAATGTATATTCTACGTTCTTTTTGCTCTCTTCTTCTTCTGCCGCTGCTGCTTCTTCTTCTCGGTTGGCAGCACTTGAGACCTGTTTTTTTGTCAGTCTCTCTCTCTCTCTTTCATACTGTGTTCCTCTCTGCCGTTTCCTTTGTGCTGGGTATTCTTGTTTGTTGATTCACTGCACAAATAAATCTCGGCTTTGAATGTTATCGAGGTGTGCAGGATTCTCTGGTTGCCCTTTTTCGCTTTTCTCTCTCTTTCCGATTGTCAAATATCGTTTTTGGTTGGGAGATTAAAAAAAACCCTTGGCACAGGTAGTTCGTTCAGTTCCACACGCACACACCTACACACACATAGTGCATTGTTTTATCAGTCCTTCGGCAGGTAAAACTAATGCCAAAAAAATATATGTACGTATGCCAAGGGAAGAGGAAGAAAAAAGACGAGGCGAAAAGAACTCATATTAAATGCCTATTGGAGAAATCAAGTTTGCCGCCTGAGTCTTTCGATTCAAAATTACTAAGTTAGCGAACTTGAGCTTGCCAAAACTTCCATAGTATGCAATTTGAAAAGTATGTTTACTCAAATAAATTTGGGTTTTAATTGTTGAAATTTTGCCATTATCATTTAACTGTTATCATTTTAATTCTAGCTGACTTGGTTTTTTCTTAAACAGAATATTTGATATTCTTATACGGTTGTTTTTGATAATGAAAAGGGTTACCAATATGAGGCTTGATTAATCAATGCAGAAAGAGGTCTCATCAGTCTATATTCCATTTACATATGCTCAATCAAGTGGAGATGCCCATCTAGACTCCAATTAGTTGAAGATCGGAGAGCGAATCGTCTGGGGGATCAAGCGCTTAATTGAATAAACAATAGAATTGATTTGATTTCCGAAGAAAATCTCAGCACTGGCACTATGAAGTAATGGGTTTTGGGTTTTGTTTTCTGTTACTGCCCCCTTGTCTTTCTCATTTTGCATTTACCTTACCATTTACCTCATTTACCACTTGACTTTTGCTTTTGACTCGTCGTCGTCTGTGTTTTTTTTATTTTTTTGGTTTTGTTTGAGATGGTGAGTGTTGTTTGGAGAGGGTTCGCTGAACTTGTCTCTGGAGAAGGGTCGCGAGGTCTTTAAGGGAACCTTTCGCTAACTTCCGCTCGAGGATTGCAACATCTGCGTGTAAGCTGTGAGTGCAATTGAACTTGCAGTTCTAACAGCTGCAGAATTTGCATTGATCGCTCTCCTTTATTTTTGGAAATTTCCTTATCGCCGATCGGTCGATCAATGAATTTCCTTTCGGTTATTTATTAACTTTTACTAGTGTGGCCCAAGAGAAATTCGCGGCATAAAGATCGCTGGCTGAAGATAGAGGAAAATGTAACAGGAAGTTATGCTCATCATACTTCCAGCTGTGGCGGGCGAAGAAACTAGGAGGAATTCTTGTCCATATATGCATGAAGTTCAGTTCAGTTCAGTTCAGTTCGGTTCGGTTCGGTTCGGTTCGCTTTTCTCGGGCATCTTGGCTCGCATTTTGCTTTTTCTCCTGTAGCAATGTTCATCCTCCAAGGCCCTTTAGCATTTCACAAGCTCTGTTCTTTTGCCTTTCCTGCCTCTTCTGGTGGGTTTCTTCTCCCCAGTCTTCAATTCGACTGGTTCTACAAGTTTTATTATGGCCAGTTGCCTTGACTTTGCTTAGGCCAAATGGCAGACGACGTACCTACAATGCACCCCACCCAACGTCCTCGTCCCCAACCCGCCCAACCACCTTCTCCTGCTCCACCTCCTCAACTGAACTTGGCTCTCATGATCGTCATGATGATCTTCTTAGTCATTGTGTGTAGTTGGAACTTTAGCGCAAGTCTAGGCTGCAAAACCAAACAAAAAGAAGTTCTTCTTCTGCGCCGCACTCTTTTCTTTTTCCGTTTCTTGTTGCTTTGGCTTTGGTTCTTCATCTTCTGGCGAAACTTGTACTTTTGCGTGGTTGAGAGGAGATTTTTTCTTGTATCTGGCTTTTAGTACCTTGTACTTTGCTAGTTATATAATTCTTTTTTTCGTTCGTTCTAGCTTCGCTCGAGTGTGTGAGTGTGCGCTCAAGTGTGTGAAGTTCTTGGCCATGGGCACAGCCCACTAAAGCCAAGAAAAACACGAACAGCAAGCGGTAATTGAACAAAAAAAGTGAACAGGGCAGTGTGACCAGAGGGTTCTTTGAAATCAGAGCAGCATGAGAACACATGGTTAGAGTACAAGACCTAGGAGCAGAGTTTTTGAAAATTCTTGAAATAATATTAAAACCTGCATAGATTGATCAAAGTAGGAACTTAACTTAAAAGTGGTAGCTATGAAGTTATGCTATAAGCATTCTGCCAATCAGATGAGCTCACAAACTTCTGTCTAATTCTATCCAATTTTAAAATGTTTTCTTCGAGAATATAAGGTTGCGAAACGATTTCCCTTCAAATAACTTCCATTACAATATCCGCAGAACTCATAAAAATTATACAGCGGAAGCGTTCATAATACATTTTTAAGTGGATGGGCGATAGAGATGATGAAGGGAACTTGGAGTTGGACGGCGATAAACCGGGAGGAACCGAGAACGCAACATGTTATTTAATTTAATAAATGTTGTATATAGCACTCTACTACGCGCTGCGTGAAAATAATATATATAAGCTATAACCATGAAATATAATGCCTGCGTAAGGGGCAAAATTATGAGGCTGCGTGTGAGAGACGCTTCTCTTGAACTGAAGCCGAGCTATAATGGTTGAATAAAAATATAGATATAATTAAGGCCAGACAAAGGGCAGTTAAAAAAGCTTAGAAACAAAAGACTTTAGCGAAAAAACGCTGAAAGAACGCTGAACGAAATTCACTTTCAAATAAAATCGAAAAGAACTTAATTAATAAAACCCGCCCCGAAATCGAAGAAAGTTCTTCTCGCCTAATCATTTATGAAAATTTTAAACCTTTAACCTAAGTCCACCGCCTAAATCGAAATGACTTAATAAGCATGCTGGGCGATTATATAACCGAAACAGACAGAAAATAAAACTGAAAACTGAAAACAGAAAACAGAGAATCAGAACAGAGGCATGAGAACTCTGGTTGGCTTTTTTGGCAAAAAAAATAGAATAAAACGAAATAATACGCTTACGAAATTCAATGAAAGTGATTGATGTCGAAGTAAACCCATAGCTCCGTTTTGGAGAATGGAAGATAGACAGGGCAGATATAGATACAAAGATACACTGGGGACGAGTTCGTCATGGTGTGGGCGAAAAAAGCAATAACAAAAGCTGCCCAAAAGTGAAGCTTGAAATTTGAAAAGATTTCCAGGCAATAGATATGGCGATTGTATTGCCAGCCGATTTGCCATCGGCCAAAAAAACTGACTGACAGATTTGTAGCAATTATTTATCGAAGTAAATTAAAATTCTTTGCGTTGTTCTTCGATACTTTATGCTTGGAGTATTCCAAAGAAGTCACAGAACGCAAAACGGAAATTTAAGCAGCGAAAAGATTTTTAGATTCTGTTTTCAGAAAAGTTAAACTTACCGTTTTGAACTTGGCCAGTGGCTCGTTCGACTTCCAATTCCGCAGGATTTTGTATTTGATTGGGATTTGCATTTGGATTCGGGCTCTGATTTTGATTGAGATGATCGAGACTGTGGCGCGATTGTCCGAAGTAGTGACGACGATGGTGGAATCGTTTGCGCGTGAGGCTCAGTGGCTGTTGATCTGAATCGGGCACCTGTCCGAGCACCTGTTGCCCCTGACCTTGCGGTTCCGGTGGTGGCTGGGATGTGGGCGTTGGCGAGGGGCCGCTGCCACTCCCACTTGGACTGAGGGGCGGCACCAAGCGCTCATCATCCTGGTTCTTGTGCTGCAGCAAGTTCTGCGATTCAAGCAAGCGCTGTTGCTGCTGATGCAGGCGATTTTTGATCAGGAAAATCTTCGGCATGATGGATTATCGATTGATTTGCGATGAACGATAAGCGATTTTACGAAACGCGACGGCGACACGCGACGAATTCAAGGAGGCGACGAATTTCTTCTTATTTTCGGGTGGACGAGGGACAGTTACAGTGGGTCCGAAATAAACAAAACACTAATCCAATTGTGTGTGTATGTTTGTTCGCCGCTCGTCCACTGTGTTGAAAAAAAAAATTGTTTGATTTCAGTTTTGATTTGGTCATGAGCCGAGCTCAAGTTAACTTTTGTTTTGCCCTCTTCATGTCTTTTGAAAGTTCTTCGGCTTTGTAAGTCAAAGTAGTCAATTATAAATGAGGGATTGTTTTAGGGGGTCCTTTCGTGATTTTGTTCTTTGGTTCGAGAATTTTGCTTTGTTTTGTCAAAACACTTCGAAAAAATGTACTTGAAGAAAATTGCCTTTTCGGCAGTGTCGAGTCTTGTTCTTTTTTTGAAAAATAAATTTTTATTAAGTCTTCGGTGACTTGTCGAAAAAACTGTGGATTTTTTCCTCAAGTTTTCAAAAAATATGTGTTAAGAAAATTTTTTGTTTTCCCAATTTTTTTTTGGGTTTTCAAACACTTGTTGGGTTCTTGATTTATTTGTGTTATTCAGCGCACTTGTAAAAAATATTACTCAAAAAAAATTCGTTTCTGTTTTGTATGGATGTATTTCAATATATTTCTATATTGTTTGATGCACAACACAGTGTTTTCGTTTTTATAAATTGTATTGTTTTATGTGAGTTTAATGGTTGGCTTTGGTCTTTGGGGTTCGCCCAGGTGAGTTAAGCGAAAACACGTGCATTCACAACGCCGGCTCGCAACTTACTGTATTCGAGGTAGTCAGTTAGGCCAAACCAAAGTCAACCGATCGATCTCGCCGCTACAACAAACTCAGTTAGACGGCGAATTGAAAACACCGTAAATCGAGAGAGAGAAAGAGCGAAACTTCCCTTTCGTATGAGTCAGAAAATAACGAGATATTCGCCGTTGCCCAGGTGAGAAAACAGCGGCGAAACGGCGAACCAAGCGCACCTGTGTGAGAGAGAGTGAGAGTGTTTTGTGTGCGTTGCCTCATTTCGCTCACATAACGTTTCTCATGCAGTTTCGCGCTCTCTCTGTCTCTCTGACGCGCCCTCTCTTTCCCTCCTCAGAGTCAAGGTAGTGATCATAATGATGATCACGCTCATGATCAAGATTCTTCGCCTTGGCCATTTGCCGGCTGAGATCGTTTTTACCCGATACCGAGAGCTGTACTTGTGGTACTTAGAATTTGGTTGGATTGGCAAATTAATCGAAAATTTAGAAAAATGTCCATATAAATATTAATGTTCCGGTCATATTTGGTTAATTTTTTAATGTATTTTCGAACTAAGGTTTTTGTATTTAAAGCACATCTTAAAATAATTGAATTAAAGCTAAATTTAAATAGATGTTTTTTTGATGTTGTTAGTTTTAAGACTATTGATAATAAGACATCGAATATAAAACGATTTGTCTTAATGAAATAGATTGGAAATAATGTTTCTAAAAATCCTCCTTATTATAATTAAATATTCTGGCTAGTTTGTTTCCTAAGTCATTTGATTTTCGATAAAAAGAACCCCAAAAAGGAGGCATGAATGTATGACGATCCAATAGTTTATTTTCTGTGGCCCTTGAAGAATTTCATCATTATTATATCTGTGCGAGTGTGTTTGTGTACATCGAAGGAAAGAGAACCGCGGTAAATACAATAAGAAGAAATAACGAGCCAAATAAGAAGAAGCAACAGCGGCAAGTAAGATGGAAAAATGTACCCATATAAGCGAAATTAAACGGCAAAATAGTTGGCAACGCAGGCATTTCTCGCTCTCAGGTGTGCGTCTCACTCTCCTGCCCACTCTCTCACTCTCTCTCTTTCACCTGCTCTCTCCTTCCCCTAAATCCTTGTGCGCATGCGTGTGTATGTGAGAGAAGATCGCTTAGAATGCGCTTAGAATGGCAAATAAGAAGGCCTAGCTCCATCTCTTTTCAACCCGCACAGGTGCGCTGCCAACGGATAACTAACGTTATTTCACCGACACACACACATGCAGGGCAAGTGATGTAAGCGACGGCGAATTCAGAGCGTCGCACACCTGTGTGACACACACACCCATATACATACACGCACGCATACGCTCTTTTGCGGCGACGTAACAAATTTACAGCTAACTTTGAGCTGGTGTGCGGAGGTAGAGAGAGAGAGAGCGAGCCGAAGCTAAAAACGAAGACGAACTCACGTCCGAAACTGAAAACGAAGCCTCGTTCGCAGGTGAGAGAGCTGCACCATAAGAAATTGGTGCTGCCTTTTAAAAACCTAAAAGAAGAATAAAATAAGACAGAGATCAACTAAATACTTTTATTTTTAATTTCATAACAAGTTTAAATTTTAAAAAATAACACATATTCAAAATATTGGTTTCTGGTTGAAAATAATAGGCAGAATTTGTAATTCAATTGAAACTGAAACTCATTTTATTTCCGTGCATCGATGTGTATCGCGAGAGAATTTGAGAAAGAGCGGCTCTGAGAATCAGAGGCCGAAGTGGCAGGCAGAGAAAACCTGTTGGTAACTTTGGCTTTGACTGTGACTTTGCCGTTGAGGCAGCGGCAATGTTAATGTCATGATGTTGGCGTTAGTAGAGGTTTTCCGATGGCTCTTCTTCTTCTCGGTCGGTGGAGCCTTCTGAAGAACCTCCCCCCCTCCCCCTGCGTTGTTGTTGCTGCATTGTTCCTGCGCCAACTTCACTCTCACTCAAAAAGCCGCTCGTTGGCCAAAATGCAAGTGTTCTGGTCCAGAACAAACATATGCACAGATTTTGGTTGTACTAAAAGATTGATTATATGTACATTGTGTACATAGAATGTTCTTGAAAGCGAGAATTTGTATTATGTTTATATTAATTGCAAAAAGTTCTATACTAAATACTGATTGATCTTTGATTTATTTTCAGGAAAAAATTGAAACCCAATTTTGTTGCAGTTAACAAGTAAGTTTAGTTTAGTTAAAGCCTTTCTTATTCTAAAATGATTGTTAAAGCGATTATAATATAAGCCCAGAGTTCAGATAGTGGATCGAGATCTCTAACCAAAAGCGAATCTCAAGTTCTTAATTGCGAACCCAATGGGAATCGAGCTGGTTTTTGTTGTTGGCCCAGACCTAGGCCACCAAAGGTATAGACCACGACCGACACTGCTCGCCAGATCCATATATATATATATATCTTGTCTATATGTATACATCTATACCGATATACGTAAGTGTGGAATTGCACATGGCAAGTGTGTGAGTGAGTGTGTTCACTGGGCTGTTAATGCCTTGACTTTGGCTTTGGTAGTTGGGTTCTTGTTTAGTTGGGTGGGGTTCGTTTGAAGAAGGGGGCGGTATGGGCGTAGAAGAGGGCCCACGGAGCCAACAGAATTTTCTCGTTTTTAGTGTCTGCATCTTCTGCTCCCCGGGCGGGGAGCCCCTCTTTGCCCGCCGTCGCCCATTTCGCTGGGTAATTGCTGTGTTTAAGAATGTGTTCCTTTGGGCCTCAATGCGCTTGGATCGTTCGATCTCATTCACTCCTTCTTGGCTGGTAGTGCTTGCCATTGTGCGATGGTGTTGTACACTCGAAGAAAATAATCAGTATCAGTATATTTTTAATTTATTTTGATATATCAAAGTGCAGACATTGGTAAAATGTCTTGTTTGGAATAAAAAAAGTGTGTTACCAAGCAAAAGTCAATTTTCATAATTTAATAAAAGCAACAATTGTTTAAATTATTTAAAAAAATACTAGCTACTCGAATGCCATGCTTATATCGTAAGGAAATAGTTTCGCGATATGTTTTCAATTGTTTTTTTTTACAACTCTTTTTTGGTTCTTATCTTTATTTGCTCAATTGTCGTCATCGACGGCGACTCGCTAAAATAATGCTTCAAGTGAAGCAAGAAGCGGATAGCCAGCCAGCCAGCCCATTGTGGTGGTAAAAGAGCAAAAGCAGCAGCAGCAGCAGCAGCAAAAGAACGTAATCATCGCGATGATCATGATGATGAGCACGGCAGAGCGGCTGGGAATACCTGTTTTACCTGTTTGTATACCTACTAACGTACTAACACTGTTATAGCGGATTCAACGCGCACCGCACACGCCTGACAACAACAACAGCAACAACAACAACATCAAGAACAGCAATTGAAGACGCGACCAAAGCGGAGGAAGCACATGAAAAAGAGGAAGAAGCCGCTGGAAAAAGAAGAAGAATCTCTTGCAGCACCGATCCCAACGCCCAAAACCCCACACACATGGATACAGTTGGATTTGCTCGATATCTTGATACCCACTAAATGGAATGCTGAGTAGTAGGTGCTTGTGAGATAGGATAGAATGAATCGATAGAATCTTGTGAGGATTATATGAGGAGATTGGTTACTTTGGGAAATGATTACTTCTCGGATCCTAACCATTTGAAGCAACTTAAGTGAATGGTATTGCTGCGCCCTTATGCTCAGGAAAACGGTTTTCTTTTCGATCTGTTGTTCGAATGCAGAAACCGAAGGCGAATCCAAGTTCTTGTGCGCCTTATTTCTTTAAAAATCTTTCTTTCATCTTCTCGCGTCACTCTTTGCTCTGGAGCTTCACTGGGTTCCTTTGCATCATAATGATGATGCTGTTATGCTGCTGTTGATGGCGATGATGATGATGATGATGACGATCTTGGGCCTGGACTTTGGTTACATCTTGTGCAGACTCCACTTGGTCCCTGCCACGCCTCCCCTGCCAACGCGCCCCCCTTTTAACCCGTTGTGTGTCGCTTGCCGTGTGTGTTCCTTTAGTGCCGTTTTATTAACGCTTCACTTTTTTCCAATGCCTGTTTTGTCCACGTTCCTTTCTGACGCCAGGAATTTTGCTCTTGGCCTAACCGATGTCTATTTCTGGCCAAGAAGAGCGAAAAGAGACAAGCGAATTGGCAAGAAGTCGAAGAAGAAGAAGAACTCGTGTTGGGGGTCACTGGGAGACGGCTAATTTATGTTGAAAATGCAAAAAATTGAAAATATGCAACGGCGATCGAAGCGAGGCGAAGGAAAGCATAAAAAAGGAGAGAACGGAAAATATAGGCACGAGGATATGGAGATGTGGTGTTGGGAAGAAGCAGATTTAAGCGCCAGAAAGTTGAGAATCTTCGAAAAAGTTCTAATTATATAATACGATTCATTTACTTAAATCAGTCGAGCAATTGCCCAGTTGAACTTGATCATTTTCACGGTTTTCCTTGCCCACTTTTTATAGTTCAAGTTGAAGCCAGCACGTAAAACGTAGTACGAAATTAACTTTAGCTTACAAATTATCATTGTCATCAGCAGCGGGGCTGTCGACGACACCCTTCTGTTTCTGCTGCTGCCTCTTCTTTATGGTATGTGATGTACATATATACAAAATAAATGTACATATAACCATGTGCGCATGAACGGACAAAAAAAAAACTTAATTAAAATTGTATGCAAGGTCGAAATTAGTTGCCAACGTGGCCCTCAAGAAAAAAAAAAAACTGATTGCTTTATTCATAATTCGTTTAAGAGAGCGCACGCAGTCGAGCAGGGCGTCCCACCCCCAAGAAAGATTCGCCCCCCATGCGCACGTTTTTTGACTAATTTTCAAAAACGAAACGAAAATGAAGTGAACATCGAGGAAACCTGATTGCAATAATAATGAGATTGTTTCAGAATGAGATGTAGTTACTTGTGTGCTGTCTACAGAGCTAAAGCAAATATATACTCTTCAATTTATATTGCTACTTATATTGGGTGCTTTATTTTCGAGCAATTTCAGCTTAAGCGAACGAAAGGCTCAATATTTTATGGGTACATTATTAATGGCATTTTATTGGTGGCGTTCTTTCCACTTAACACTTCGATTTATTTCACTTTTAAATAAACGACTGTGATTATTTAAAATGGGGTGGTTATCAATTAAAGTGATATACATATCTGCAGTTTATTAAGTCTTTTACTTTTTGAAAATAAAATTGATGGGGTCTTTCTAATTGTTGTTATTTTTAACTAACATCATTGAAACCAAAGACTTCGCACACGAACAAAAGACTTAAGACACAAACTTGCGACTTTCGATTTCACAGAAAAATTTTAAGCAGTATCTTGCTTCAATTATTTTAAATATGCAAATGCTTACATCAATTTACCTATCTTATCTTTCTATTTGGCACTTTTTCTTCGGAAAGGATTTGTGTTTTCTTCTTTTTCCGAGTTGCCACCCTCAAAACAAAAGCCGTCAATACAATAGATCGAGCTCCTGTCAACAGATTTTCGCAGGTTGCGCATACATAAGTGGGCGTACTTCGGCTCTCTGTGGGTGAGGGGGCGTGGCATGGCAAAACCTTGCGGCTGAGCTGAGGATAAGCTAGCCCTTTTTGTTTTCGGTGCGCTCAGCGGGGGAGTCCTCGGCGTTATACAATAATGCTCGTGATGATGATGATGCCGATAAAGACGCAAACAAGACAGCAGCGCAACAAGTGCAAGTGACAACAACAACAAAAGCAATTGCTGCAATTGTCGGCTCTCAGCCTCAGTCCAAAAACAAAATAAAACGTTGGAAAAAAAGAGGGCCAGACACAAAAACGAGAAATAACAAAAGCAGCAGCAACAGCAGCATTGGTAACAAGTGCTCGCAAATTGTTGCCTGCACAAGAAACGCCAGCAGAAACAACAACAACAACCCAACAACAACCACACAATGGATTAACCATTAAACTTAAAAATTCAAATTCAAGTTCATGATGAATGTATCACGTGCAAAGAGCCGGAGTCTGGCATTTTTTGGTTTTTTATTTTGGTCTTTTGACTCCATCGTTTGGCTGTCGGTTGCTTATTTTTTTTCACTCTTTTTACCCAATGTCTGTACTTTTTGTTGGCGCAATTTTTTTCCTGTATTTTTCTGTTTTTTTTTTTGTATTTTGCAGTCGAACACGACAAGTACAACAACAGCAAACAGCAGCAACGAGAACAAGCTGACTGGCTGCTTTGTACCTTGTGGTAATAATAAGTGGCTTGATTTTTTTGGCTTTTGGTCATAACCAAAGTGTGCGCTACATAGTTTGGGGCATTTTTGTTCTCACGAAAATAAGATGTTCAGTTAGTAATTCCCATATAAACATATAGTATATATTGTTATTTCTGGCTGGTAATGAAAATCATATTTTTATTTAAATTGTTATTATTGTTATGGCAAATATTTTTTGGTTTGTAGCTCATTCTAGAGGTTGTTATGGCGTAACCTCTTTACACCTTTTGATTTTTCCGCCTTGCGAGTCGGAATGGGGCGGGTTTTTGGGTGTCTGCACGTACTCACACAGATACACACGCACACACAGGCGAGCGACTTAGACTTAGACTTAGACACAGACACCAGTGCAAAAAAAAAAAGAAAAAACGCACAACAAGCGGCAACTTGACTTGCCAGCGTTGTTTATTTTTACCTTTATATGTACATTTTTTTAAATATTTTTTTTATTTTTTGGTGTTTCTGTTCATTCTGCTCTTGTTGTTGTTGTTGGCTATTTACCGCAGTTGAGCATTTTTTGCGCTTAGTTGTTGTTGTCATTACCGTAGTACGTCTGTGTTTTTTCTTTTTCTTTTCCTTTTTCTTTGGAACATTGTCTGCCGGCGGAGTTTACATCATACTTCTACTGACTTTGGACAACAAACATTTCCCACTCTCTTTCTTAACCTTTTATTGCTTTCTTATGTAATTTTCGTCGACGTTGTTGTGCTTGCTGTTGTTCATTGGCAGCAATTATGCAATGATCAGGTAGCACTTCCAGAATATTTACCATGAGCTACCGCCCTTTTTTCTTTTCTTATTATTTTTTTTTTTTTGGTGTGAGTGTGTGTGCTGTTCTCAAGGTGATCCAAAATTAAGTTTGACTTTGAGAGCATTACAAGAGCGATTCGGTTACTTTTGTTGATGCCAATCGAAATCCATGTGAAACGATAGCAATTTGGATAATTGAATTTGCCTCCGAACATGAGCTGTGGCTTCCATTATCTTGTTGTGTTTGATTTGGCTTAGCTTAATTGTGCCATGCGACCGTTAATTTGACTAATCGCAAATTTCCTGTCCGCTTCCTGCTGCTCGTTGGCAAGTGGCTGGTTGGCAGCATTGTGAGCGGATTCGTCAAGGCGTTACTCATTTGTGGAATTTTATTTCATAGGAAACTACGAATGGAGTGAGACTTAAATGCGTAGGCTTTAAATTCTAAACAAATTCCTGCTACTCAATTATTTATGCAACCTAAGGTAAGAGAGGTCCACGTTCAAAAGCCATGGCAGAGTTTAGCTAAGCCCACCATAGAAACCCCAACTTCCCAAGTTCCCGCTCCCGTTTCGTCCAGTATTATGACACACCCTAACACCTTGAGTCAACATCGATGTCATGAGACATTTAATAGGGCTAATACGCCATAATCATGCTGTTGTAATAAGAGAGACGTCAACACGCCGCACCGCAGGGAACTTGATTGATAAAAAGCGAACCCAATACCGAAAGCCGTGGCCCCAAAGAAATGGGGATAGGTAAACCGATCTCCGATATACATATATTCATGTATTAGTTGGCAGTGACTATTGGGATACCAAGAAAAGCCAACTGCAGTTTAGCATATCAATGCCTATTGCCTATCGATGATAAATGCGTTCGTCTTTAGCATTGCATTGAATTTAGCTCTTGGGCTTTAAGCCTTTGGCCACTAAGCTCACGCAATACAAACAAACAAACGAATTTTGATCTGAAGACCAAAAACCAAATGAATGTTAATGCTAATTTAGTGGACAAGCTCCACTCACTCGTTGAGTGAAAGAAGGTTCCAAAAATCAATGAATGGGCTGCTGGCCGAAAGGAATAAATATAAATGTCCAAACGCGCCTTTTAGTTTGGTGGGAGTTGGTCAATAAAGTGGGATTCTGCTTTTCTCAGATCGGGCACTCTAATTTTGTTGGAAATAACAGAGAGTAGCTATAATTTATATGTATTTTTTATTAATATATAATATACATACATTTATACTACATTTATTATACATTTATTATATACACTTTGGATATTCATATATATATTTTTGTATTCTTAAGAATGAAATATATATTCGTTTGATTTTTGAAAATTTCTGTGAAAATCGTAAAAAGAAGCCGTCAGCGCAGATACATAAACTACTGAATATCGCATCTAAAATGTATAAATGCACTCACAAAACAAATACCGCCTTGATGATAATAAAAGCAATGATGATGATGTCTCTGAGAATATCTTGTCAGTCCCATAAATTTATGCTAAAATTTAAATTTTCTTTCAAGTAGTTGACCGACAGACCGACGCAGAGAGAAAGGTCACCACGAAGAATGGTGTCGCGGTGACAAAATGCCACATAAATATTACACGAAGCCCCAGTCTGATAAGCGAATGTCAGTCTTATTAAAAATAAAAGAAGTCAAATGCCCAACAAAGCGAACCGATCGATGCCCGAAAATGGAAATGAGTACGAACAAAGCGCACTAAAAAGCGTATTGGAAATGAAAGAAAGAACTTCCGAAAAAGCCAAGGGCTCATAAAATTGAATGTCGGTGGGAAGGGATTTGTGCATTTCACCTGCTTAGATAAGATTTTCATTTATTTGTCAGCGAACGAGAATAAAATGCTGAGCTTGAGTAAAGTAAGGATAATTTATATAATACACAAATGGTCGAGTAGAAGAAAAGTGAAATTAAATGATGTAGCTTTTGTCCCAATCAAGACCGAAAATATTGAGATCCAGCGATAATGTAATCCCTGCATTATCCAACTCCACAAAACTGCGATCTTGAGGTTCCGCGGAACGGTCAGCTGCTAATCGGATTTCCCAATGTAATTTTTCAGCTTGCTGCGATTGTTGTTCGCTTTTTTTTTTATTCGCCGGCTTCCTCTCTTCGGTTAAGCTTACACTTTGTCGCTATTTTGTAGTTCTTAACGCCTTCGGGCAACAGTAGCGCAAATAGCAACAATAATAATGGCATTAGCATCGGCATTAGCATTGGGCCCGCGCTTGTCATGGCCAGAGAATCTCACAGGCACTCAGCGAAGTGCACAGAAAGAAATCTCTATTGATGGTAAAAGGAAATTATTTCAAATAGATGTTATAGCTGTTATTACGTTCTAACAAAGCTACCAAATTGTAGATGATATATGTACGGCATCAGCATAGCAAACGATCTTAATTTTTCTCAGTGCATTCACTTGGGCCGAGGGACTAGTGTAATGGACACGCTCGGTTCCCATCCACATCACGATGAACTTGAAGTTTCGCACTCGCTTGATTGAGTTGTTCTTCTTCTTCTAGCGCCCTGGTCAGCTGTGGCATGGCTCAGCAGATCGGCCTAGCTGTACTTTATATATAACGATTCGACCATGGGAACTGGCGGATCTTCATCATCTTCCTCATCATCCGCGGCCATGCCGGCAAATGTGACAGACAGCATCCATTACCCTAACGATAATTGGCCAGGGGTATATGATATGATTCCCAGATCTCCATTGGGAGTCCAGCGAACAACGGATTATATATATCTTGAAAATCATGTGGAACGAAATCATATCTTAACATGAGTTTGTTTGGTTGGGTTGAAATTCAGTCACTGTAGCTTCATTTTGTGTGAACTTTTCAAATTTGTATCAAGCATAGTTATACCACAAATGAATGCCTAATTCTTCATTCATAAGTTTAGTATTGCATATTATATTGCTTAATATTACAGGATATCTGCCTGTGCCTTACATTTCGCCATCTCATATCTGCCTTGCACTGTGACAGTGACGTAATCGCAACAACTACTGGCAATCACAAAAAAAAAGAGCCAGTACAGTACAGTACTGAGTACTGAGTACTGAGCTCTGTGGGTTTCTTGTTTTTTTGTTATCTTATTCGACTAATACTTGTTCTTTTTCTACAAAACCGATTCTAAGCTCCCTTTTTGTATTTTTTTTCGTTTGTATGCTTGTATGTTTTGTTGGCTCGGCGACTCGGACAAATGACTTCCGTTGCGGCTGGCTACGCTCTCATCATAAACTAAAGTCACACTGCGTATGCGCAATAAAAATAAATATAAACCGATTTTCGTTGTATATAAAATTGATATCTGCTGCTTGGACTATTTGCTGCATTCCCATCATCATCTTGCGATGCTGCACCTGTTCTGACACCTTTTTGAGTGTTGTTGTAAAGATAAAGTCCCAGAATGATTTCGTAAGTACTAGCTGGAAGGGAACATTTTCTTTCTTAACCCTCAGGTTTTTGTTTGGTTTTTTATGACACTAGCGGGTTCGTAATGTCGCTTTGATTGGTTCTTTAAAAAATCTTCCTTTTTTTAAGTTATATCTTTTATTGATTTATGTAGATTCGACTTTCGGATGTGTGTGAAAAGTTTTGATTTTCGGTTTCTGTCGTCGACACTCATTAGACTGTGATTTAAGCTCCACTCAGCACTTTAGACTATAAAACCCAAATATAATAGTGGAGCGACCCAAAGACGTTTCGTTCGTTGATGATTTTCATTCAAAAGTTTTCACTTCCTCGGGCAGAAAACCCGGGAGAATGGTTAAAGCTTATTTGATTGATTTCCGTAAATTGATGACAAAACGAAAAACACGTGTGAGAAGATCAAAAGAAAAAAAAAGAAGTTTATTAAAGCAATGGGAGAGATTAGTACAACATAAGAGGTTGTTATCCTAGATCGAGAAAATATTAAACTAGCTTAACTTTGTATTTATTAGATGGCAAATTCAAAGCTGATAAAGATGGTTCCCAGCATGATAAGGCATCCGAAATTAGTTAGGAATATGTGCTCTTCTCTTTGTTGTTGGGGGTTAGCAGCGGAATGGTGCATGCCACATCCCTTGGGGATTTTTCGCTGACCAACAGGTGTGTTTCTGATAAGACGGCGGATAGCCAATGCATCGTTGCTTTTGTGTTCGTTGCCCGGTATGGTTGGCTTATTGCTGTTCTGATTGTTGTATAATTCTCTTTATACAGTCCAGCGGACTGTCCATCAAACGGCACCGTCACCGGCAATTAGATGAATTGCTACCATTGCAGAAAGTGGTCAAAGTCAGAGTCGAGGAGTCCAAGTCGCAGACTGAAACGCGAGTGTGGAATCAGTATTATTGCTTTGGCTTACATAAAAGGCCATAAATTAGTCACTTAACCGCTCCAACTGATGCGGCTGCTGCTCCTGTTTGATATAAGTATGGCCAGAAATGGCATATGGCCGAATGCCAATACAGTTCTCTATTCTGGCAAGCCAATCTCGCAATTCTTTAACAATTCAACAATCTATCACTGCCACTCAAAATGCTTTCTATCCTTTTTGTTGTCTCTAATGATCTCTCTAGCGCTTTTGCTCTAATTGACTGACAGTTCGAGAGAGATGGCTACACTGCGCTCGAAAGAGATGGCGCGGTGGGCGGCTGAGTGAGAGGGTGAGATCTCTGGATCGTTCGCAATTTCTGCAACAATTAGTCCAAAGATCGTTTTTGGCTTCGACAGCAATTAGCTCGTTATGTTTGGCCCGCCTCCTCCCACTCTCTCTCTACATTAACTAAAAATGTAGCGATGAGTTCGTGATTTAATCGAATAATCGAGCATTCAACATTTAGTTTCATTTGTTGCATAAAAACACTCGAAAATGTACTCAACTCAACGGAAATTTCGCTTTTTCCAATGCGATTGTAACTTTGACATAGAAATATCACAAGTTTTTCTCGAACAAAACAATTTGTTAATCAACATTTGTGTTTATTGCAATTATAAAACATTCTAACCCTCGAAAGGAGATAAATCCATTTGAAATGTTCAGCTAAAATGAACTTTTAAATCACTAGAGAGAGAGAGTGTATGTTAGTTTTAACACCTCTTCACCCACTTAATTTTCTTTCTAGACGGTTTTATTCCACCTGAGTGGATGATTTACTTTCTTGATTTATTTATAGACGAACACTTCAACCCATTCGATTGATCTATTTATAGTGCACCTTTCTTTTGCGCGAAAACGAGGAGAACTGTTATTAGGGGCGAAGATTTGTACAAATTCCTATGCGTTGCGTATTTATAAATATACCCGTATAATTTTGAGCGTTTTATTTTTTGCGCAAATTATTGTTATTTCGATGTCTGCATTCATTCACAAAAATCGGTTAGGAGCCACGCAACAAATGATTAAGTCGAAAGATTTTTCGGACGTTGGTTGCGGATCGATCTTAAGCAGCTTAAATTCGGGGATCGCCCCGAGCTGGCCGTTTAAATTATATTGATGAGCTACAGCCCGAAAATGTTGGTTGGCTGATCTAAAAACACGATATAAATGCAGCCATTAATATATATATTTTTGTGCATTTAACATATTTATTCGCCCAGAATCGTTCAACTCGTGTGTAAATGATTTGGATTTTTATGTGATTTGGTTTATGACAGCGCAGGTTGTCTTTGAAACACGTTTCAGAAATGACAGCAGGAATATTTAAACATCTAATCAAAAATTGTATCTTTTGAATCAAGCTCATTATGTTTACGACGCTAGTTTATGTATATTTCGGTTTACTTTGCATTTCCAAAATCTATTCAGAACTTAAGAAATTTTCTTTAGAAATGTTTGAAAGACACGTAAATGTTGGCCAACAAACAAAGTTTTGAAATTTAGTTTAAGAACCTATAGCTGATTTACTCAGTCCATCTCACCGAAGTTTTTTGCACAGATTATTTGTATTTATCTTGTTTTTTTTTTGCTTTTGGCTGGCCTGCAGATTTTTGCAGTTCATTGGACTGAGTCAAAAACCAAGTCGCCAGTGTCTGCTGACTAAGTGAATGAGTCGCCATTGTTGTTGTTATTATTATTATTATTATTATTATTTTTCTTGTTCTCGACGTTGTTGTTTCTGCGGCGCATCAGCCGCGAGAAGAAAGAAATGTGGCCCAACAGAGCAAAAATACAAATAAAATACAGGAAAAAAAAGCGAGACAAGACGAAAGGCTTTACTTATAAGAGATAAATTAGCGCGATTTCCGAGATGCTTGGCTTGGCTCCTCACACGCAACAAGTCGAAAGTCATAATGACTAATGATTTCAATGTGGCCAGAAATTGTTTAGCTCACTGATTAAAAAATAAACCACATTTTGGCATCTCCATGCCGCCTATGTATCAATTTAAAAACTAACATTTATTTTAATTCCACTTTGATTGCTAAATTCCGCCTCAATTATATGGCATTAATCAAAATGTGAAGCATATTTTATGGCAAGCGTTAAACAGTTAACTAGCCAAAGTATGCAAATCATTTGATTGCAGTTCAAATCGCTTGTTAATTAAATATTTGCGATTTCCTTGACGCAGGCTGGGCTATTTTAGTTGATTTGATCGATGGTGATTAGTTTCAGCATTAATTGGTTATGTTGGTAGGAAAAATATGTAATGTAACTAAACAACAAGCACAGTACTTATATTTCTTTGTCTGCATAAGTTGTGAATTTATATATGCTTACAGATATTTTCCATCCGGAATTTCTGTTTTTGGATCAAATTTGATTTGCGACTGAATTGATTGAGAATGAAACCTTCCTGTGTTGTTCATTTCCGATGGCATTCAAATACCGCTGAACTCTTTAGTATCTCGAGCGGCAATTAGCATCCAAAAGATTGCTCTGCGCTGATCTCGTTAGATGATATTCAATTTTAATTTCAGTTTCGGTTTCGTGCGGGACGTGAGGCACGCACAAAACGGCAACTCCAAGACAAATTGTAGGCTCAACTACACTTATTTTCCTCACTTTTTGTGTTTGGTATACATATATTTTTTTTTTTGGTAGTTGGAGCGGCTTAGAAAATAACGAAGCAAACGATTGTCTGTCGACCGGCCTTTTTGGCCTTGGCCTTGACGTCGGTTATTGGCAGCCATAAACTAAAATTAAGCGAAACGTTTTCAACAAAAAATGCCTCACATACAACTAAGAAAAAACAGAAAAAAACACATCTCTGCAAATTGCGTAAAGAGTTTTTTAATTGCCCCCCGCACTGAAAAGCTCAGATCTCGAAATTAAACAAAGCCCAAAACGAACAAACTATATATACACACATATATAAAAAAAAGTGTGAGACCCCCTGTGCATATATGAATATAGATTTATAGACAGCCAAAAATGTTTTCCCCGGATGTACCTGTTGCTGCAGGAAATTCACACGTGAAATGTTTAATTAATGAACAAGAAAATGAACAAAAATCCGAAATCGAAATCTCGATGACAAAATTCGAAGGAAATCATTTCGGGGGGCTAAGATACTTGTCTAACGGTAACTGGTTGTTTGCCACTTTATCGTTCAATTGGCTATCAAACTGTATTTGAAGCAGATACTTTAAGATGCTTTCTTATTTAATGAAGATATTTGCGCAAAAACATGAAGAAGTGACAATAAATAGCTAGCGGTATAGTTAAGTTACTTAACGGTTGAAACGGCAATGTCAAGGCAATTAAAATCATTCGATTGCTAAAACTTATGAAATTCCACAAACGATCAGTAAATAAAGCTGTGAGGGAGCAATGGACACCAGTTGTCAGCAATTCATCGTCATCGCAAAATGATGAAATTAATTGTAGAGTATAGAGATTTTTTTATTTTTATTTTGAAGACAACTATCTGTAGTGTGAAATGGCTGAGAGAAAATAAAAACTAATCTAGAAAGAACCGACTTAAGATTCGCGATTCTCGAAAATACACAACGGAAACGACGGCGCCCAATCGAAAATAAACATTAATTATTGCCATCAAAAACCATTTCCCTTCGTTTTCAAACTACATACATATGTATGTACAATATCCGAAACTCAAAGTAACCGCAAGAGAAGATTATGATTTGTGCGACTTGAAACAGAAAACTTTGCCAGATGGTCGGCGCTTTAATTAGATGGTGTAAGAATAAGCATACATCAAATATGTATGTGTGGGTCTTTTCATATGTACTGTGTGTTATATAAACTACCGCACAACATGCGAAATTCTCACGCAACAGAGCAAGACGCTGGAAAAAAAAATAAATAAAAAGCAGGAGGGAAATAGACAAATAATAAGCGAGTTGAAAGAGCGCAGAGAAGCAGAAATTCTGGCCAATAAATTTCAATGTCACTTACACTTGATTTATAAACCAACAGCAAATTGGATAAAGACGGCAGCAAAATGGGGGGGAATGGGAATGGGAATATCCAGAACTGTAAATGAAGAAAAGAAGAGTTAATCTAATTACTTCCTCATTGATTTCAAGTGCATTTGAGCGTGCTGAAATTAACTTCGTGGCCAGGAAAAAGTGCAATCAAAACAGAAAATACTCATTATGATGAATTCATTATGCGGCAAGCTGGAATTAACTAACTGCTTGCTAATGCTGCTATCATAAATATTTAGTTAAATTCCCATAAATAACTTCAAATAAATAAATCTGATAATCCGATGAAAAGTAAGCAAAGTATTTGAAGAATCCCCTGGAGAATCGCTTTATGATCCTTTAATGGGCTAAATTAAAGTGCTGTTCTTTCTCTGTTTTTCGTTCTGGTAACGATGCACACAGCTACTAAAAAAAAGTTGGGCATTGTAACATTTTAATGGAGCAACATTTTGTGGCCAAAAATGGACTGCAGTTGTTGTTTTTGAGGCTTGAGGCCAATGAAAAGCACTTGTTGCCAACTTGTGGTTCCTCTGATTCGAATTCAGATTCAGATTTAGATGCCTCTTTGCCACAATGAGCTTTCATTGTAATAACAAAACAGAAAAAAGAGAGAAAAAAATTAAACAATGGGCAAAGATTCTCGATGTTCTTGTTGTTGTTGTTTTTGTTGCCCCTGACTTTGTGGCATGGTAATGATGTTGTTGGTTACTGCAAAAAAAAGCAACAACAGAGCGATTCACACGAACTTCAACACTCGAGGCAGCAACAACAATCATGGCAGGCAAAGTGTTTGCCTTTGTTGTGATACTCTAACGCGAGGGTATTTGGATTTTGGTGTCTTTTGATAACTCTCGGTAAATTGTGTTTTAATTTTGAATTGACCAATACGGAATTAGCATTAACAATTTAATATATGTGCATTTATTTAATGAAAATAAGGGGAATAGAATATTCGACTTGCCGAACTGGCATTTTCTGACTCTTATTTTTGTTGCAAATCACACAATGGACTTGACAGCAACAACAAGCCTACAAAGTAGCAGCAATGCTGCAAAAATCTATTTCCATTTCAATAAGAAACGAAAAATGTTGTATTTGGTTTTAATGTTTATTTTTTTTTTCGCAGTAGTTCTGTTGTGTTATTTTTATTGTAGCTGCTACTTTTGCTGTTGCTCATTGTTTGTTCTTGTCACGCTGCTCTGCACAAAACAGCGCGGAAAAGGGGGAGTGGGGCATGGGCGTAGGTAGGCGGCTTGCGGGGGGCGTGGCATTGTGTGTTTGTTAGAATTCGCAATCATAGAATTTGTGCTAAGTACACACAAACACACAATGAATTTGAGTTTGTTCTGGTCAGTTGATGTGTAATTTGGTATTTAAATTCTTTTGTGGGTTTCCCAAAAAGCAAAAAAAACATGCCTCTCTATCTCCGCCCTTTTTTCTCGCACCTCTCCCTTTATGGTTTGTAAGTCGAGCAAAAAAGGTGAATTTTGAACTAAAAACTTGTACTCCCTGTTTCTTCTTATTTTATGAAATAAATCCCAGGCATTTAAGTTTGCTGTAGTGACAAATTTCAAGTTCGTTGCCTAAGTCTTTCGTTTTCGTGCCACAAAAAAAAAAGAAGCACGGTTCACTTCAGTTCATTTCATTTCATTTCATTTCGTTCGACTACAGTTAGCCAAGTCAAGTTCGCCCCTTTGCCCGGCTTCTGACCAAGTACAAGTTCTAATGAAATTTGTCAATATAAATTCGCAGAATTCCAACGAGCGAAACAAAACAAAAAAAGCGGCCAAAACAGGGATCATAAAAATAAAACGAGTCAACAAGCAAAAGCGTTTGGTGTTGTTACGTGCCAGTATGAATCAAATTTACTTTTTTACCGTTTTAAGCGAAAGGAGAAGATGGCAAATATATGTACGCTCAAATTTGTTAAGTCAACAAAAAAAAAAAGAAAAAAACAACTGAACGCCGAAATACAAAGTATGTGACACTGAGAAAATATTTCATTTATATCGAGATGATATAATAAGAAAAATACGATGAGTACAACGCGTAAATATACATTTATTTCTACCAAATATATTCATTTTTTATATTTAATTTATTTTTTATATTTTAACTGCGTTTTAAAGTTTGAAATTTTGTTCAATGTAAATGTGATGAATTGTACGTGAGTACATATGTATGTATGTACATAAGTGGAACAGTCGAGAGTCCAGTGGAGCTTGAGTTCGCTTCAGTCATTGTCATTCTCGAAGAATTTTGTGATTTTTTCGGGATGTATAGAGGAGCCACCTTAAAATACGGATTTTGCTGCATATACGAAATAAAAAAACAAAAAACTGGTCAGACATGCGAAACAAAGTGTGGGCGTGCTACATTTCGTCCGCTGATTTTTGGTGATTCTCGTCACAAGGTCGTCAGAGAAATTTCGGGTACGAAGGTTCTCTAGAATCTCTTTAATATACATATATTTACTTATGGCATTATTACTGAATATAATATTGTTGCCACAAGCAAATTATCAGCTTTTAATAAAATATTCTCTGAAACCAAACAAATTGCTCTCTTATCTCGCTGCATTCATCTGTACATTCTTGAGTGATTAGTGGTGCTGGAAAATTGAACTTACGAGACTGATGTGGAACAGCCTAGCCTATAAAGCGACTGCCTTAAATTAGATATGCACTTAACGCGATGAAAACATTAAAAATGCATCGCATCGCAGCCGACGTGGCTGCCGACTCAGCTCCTGAGCTCCTCAGCTCCCACGACATTGGCTCGGCAAAATATATACACATACTATATATATATAGTGTAGATGTTGTAGGGAGAGAATACCCCACTCGGAAGGTGCCACACCACCAGGCCACTGCAGCAAAATAATAATAAAGAAAAAATAAAAAAAACCGAGAGAAAAAACAATTGCTCACCCACCGACGCCACCGCAATGAACTCATGGAATAATTATCCTATGAATGAGCAGTTTGCATGATCATTGCCAAAGCTTCCGCTTTTGTTTTCTTCTCTTTCCATTTTTCCCTTTTGTTGTTCTTGGTGTTGTTCGTTTTTATTTTTAATGTTTTTTTTTGTGTGTTGTTGTTGCCGGCGTAGTTCTTTGCAATTACAGCATGAAAATGTTGCATTTAAGAGGCATTTTCGAGGCATTTTCCTATGTCATAGACACGAGAATTACTCACAGAATATATACCAACTAATTCAGCGCCTTTTTCCCATCAGTATACATACATACATCTTTTACCTATGTTTATATGTATGTAGTGAGTAGAATTTGCCTTTTATGAATTCCGCTCATGGTAAAAGAAGTTCGACTAAGTGATGCGCATATAAATGTCGAGCACTCGACGCTGATCCACTCCGAAAGTCTTGAGTTCTTGAGTTCTGTTGGTGTTCGGGTAACGAGTGGTACATTCCACGTTCTGCAATAAAACTATGCAAAATTATGTGTAGCATTCGCTGATAGAATTCTCCCATGATGTTAGGCCACCGAAACTTGCACAAATTTTAAAAGCCAAAGACCTGCAATGATGAAATATGCCCAGACATTCCATATGGCCATCTAAATATATTTATTCGAGCCGGTTGTATACATGGCCAATTATTATGCCCAGAATGCAATGTGCGCTATGCTGCAGTTCAATATGTTGCATCGCAAGCAACTGAAAGAAGACGACAAAATGTGAACCCAAGCTAATCATAAATGCCAAGCATTATCCTCTTTTTCGGCAGAGATCGTAAATAATTTATTTATTAACTTTGAAGTTCTGTTCCTCTAGCGTTCGTTCTTGAACTAAAAATACTTTTGTAACATTGGAGCTTCAAAGCTTTAATAAAGCTGTGTTGGAAAACACCGAAAATACGATCCCAGCTTTTTTTTATTTTTTTTAATGGCATAGCAAGTAAGAATCAGTTTTCAACCTTAATCCCCTTCAGTTTATTTTGCACATTGACTGTCATATATCAGAGCTCGGTTTTAATTGGCTTCCTATGGTTTTTTTTGTGTGTGACTTACTTTTGCTGGGTTTTCGGTTTCCAAATGATTCAGTGGCTGCATTCTGCCACCCCACCCACTCTCCATTTCTCGATATCGGGCTGAATGTGGGTCTGTGTCTGGATTTCGGGACCGTTGTCAAATTCGACTCGCAATATGCATAAATTTTCGAAAAAAGAAAAACGAATTGCTGCGATGCGCGAAGCGAGTGAACAAAGAAAAACGTTTGTCATATGATTAATGAGCAACACCCCCTCGCTTTGTTGCTGTTTTTTGTATTTTTTTAAGCCTTTAACATATTGCCCATATAATATTGAGCACAGATGTTGAGCCGTTGCAAAAGTAGCATAATTATAAAGTATTTTGTTGGCCCGCTCGAGACATTTTGTTGCAACAAGGTTAATGTATTCAATATGATTTTTAAACAATAAACAGCTTTGCTGGTCATTGTCCTTCTCCTCATAAGATCCTGGATCAAATTGATGGGTGTTACAAGGATTAAAAGTCGTACGCTTGCGAGCAAACCGCAAGAGGGGCGGCACCGCAATGGGCGTGTCCTTGTCTGCTCAATTGAACGTAATTAATTTGCGGTCACTGTGTGGAATGGAGAATGATTGCGAAAAAAGCAGAACACAATCATCACAATTTAGCACAAAGCTTAAACAAGTGTTCTCATTAATAGAACAAATGTAATCAATTAATATGCGATGCAGCGTTATTTTATAAAATATAATATTTCATGATACACTTTTAGCGCAGTCTTGTGAAATTTATGTGAATATTTGCATTTTTACTCAGACATGACCACAAAGTATTTCTTTGTGTGCACTGATTATATTTTTTGGAGTGGCTTTTGTCGCATGGGCGTTGTCACAATTTGTTGAAAGTCGGTTCAACGAATTTCTTGGCCGGGCGCTTCAGCCTGACCTTGAAATGATTTCCTCCTCCTCCGCTCCACGATTTTGCACCAGATCCCAAATCGCAGCGGTTGCAGCTGTTGTTACTGACTTTCATTTGTCAGACCGTTTTCAATTTGTATTTGCCGCAATTTACTTTATTTGGCTTACGTGTGGTTTGTTAACAACAAAAACAACATCGCTGCATTTTGGCATCGTCTTCGTCATCGTCGTCGTCGAGTCAACGTCATCTTCTACCGGAACCCCATTCCCCGACCCACCAATCCCCAATCCCGAATTCCCAATCCCAACTTATCATCCACAAGCTGCTTCGCCATGTGGGTTGGATTCAGCTATCAGAGTTCCCTGGAGTTCGTAATACCCTTAATTACCCAAAATTTGAAACATATTATTTGAAATATTTTTTGAAATTCAGAAACTGAATTACTTTAGGTAAATACTTCAAGATATTTACTTAGATACTATTTAAGTAAGCTGTGCACAGGAAAGAATATCCAAACGTCGATTTCAGGAAGCATAATCACCAACCCCATGAAAATACCCTCTATACTTTCAACTCACAAAGTGCCCGAAAAAATCCGGAAAAAAAAGTACGAAGAAAAATGGCCAAAAATGTTCTGCGTTTTAATTTGAAAGCCGCGCACACACAAAAATTGTAACAATCAGCGCCGCACGAGCAAAAAATAAAAAAAAAGCCAGAATAAAATAATGTACCGAATAAAAAAGCAGAGCCAAGTGCAGAAATAATGCCGAAAGAGGAGGAAAATGTGCGGACAACAATTTGTGGCGAGCGCACAGCTGCCTGCCTCCAGTGGCTCTCATGTTGCACCTTGCAACTGCAGTGGTGCAGTGGTGCGGTGGTGCAGTGGTGCAGGCCAACAACGCCCCACAAACAATCACTTACAAGCTGCTAAATTGCATAATCACCCAAAAAGGAATCAACGGCCGCAAGGAGTTGAAATCGTTTTGCACTGCAAGAAAAAATCGAGACAATTCTTTGATAGAGAATCCTGCGCACAATCATTACATTTGTTTATTTTCAAGCAGTATTTATTTATATTTAGATGCCTTACAATTAGCTTTCATTAGAATTGTTATTAGTGTTTCTCTTTTTAGAGGAGATAACTATTTGAATTGAACGCGTTTTTGTGAGTGCAAAAAGAGGAGTCCCCGATATTCTGGGTTGGCTGCATTTGCCGGAATAATTGTTGCCATTATTTGCTCAAGGAATGACACACACAAACGCGCGCAGATGCAGATGCAGGAGCAGCTGCTCCGATTAACCACAGATAAGATATCATAAAGCGGCGATACTCCGCCGCCCCGTTCCCCTCGAGAGCACCCCCCTCCCCATTTTGGCCAGAATTTGCACTGATTATCTCGGCGGCGCACTTGAGCGCAATTTGCAAAGCAAACAAAGGCCAAAACGAGTCAAAATCTCTTGGCCAAGTTATTCTTTCTTTTTTTGTTTCACTGGCTGCTGCCACAAATGAAATGCAATCAAAATGCCGCCGCATCTTCGCCGTCTCTTTCGCCTTATCGTTTGCCGTCTCACTCGCGCGGTGATCAGTGCTTTTGTTTTGCGGCTGCTCTTTAATTTATTTACACTGGCCAAAATGCCACACCCCATTAACATTAGCTGCGGACGTAAGTGCATTTGGAGGAGCACCCTGGAAATGTGATTTGCCATTTGAGAGAGTATATTGGCTGGCTGAATTATAAGTTTTACTAGTTGAAAGAGCTCATTTAGCCCGAGCTCATAGAGGTAACATGTTTTCCTTAACACCTCGATACATTCTATAAATCAAAATCCTTGGAAAGGATATGCATGCAGTCGAGTTGAATTTCGCCGAGTGCAGCTGTTGCAGGTCCACATTAGGGCAAAAGCCTTTTATTAAATTTATGTTTGATCAACTTGCGGCGTAAAATCATTTTGTGAGATTTTTTTTTTTTATATTTTTCTCCGTCCATTCGATCCTTGTGTTTGTTATTTTCTGGCCAAATGGCATGAAAGCGAAAATTTGATTGCAGACTTGGTAACAGATTGCAGGCACTAAAAGGCAGCTGGATGAGATAGTGGGCATCCTCCTGCGTGGATGGGGGGCACACCAGATTTAAGATGGGGTATGGGATGTAGTGGGGGGCTGGAAGTCTGTCTTCTGTTAGCCATATTGACGATACTCCAAGTAACGGTGCCGCGCAGCCAAAGCCAAACTATAAAATCATTTAAAATGCATAAAAACTAATTTCGCTGATTAATTGCCACCTTGTGTGATGCTGGTGCTGATGCTGCTGTCGCTCGTGGCTTTTGATGGAACTGGTGTGTAAAAACGTCGATCGGGTGGATAGAACCCCCATCCAAAGTCATTGATTTTATTTTCTCCCATTCAATATCCTTAGTCCAGTGGCAGTCCATAAATTGTTCGGGTATCTTGGCTACGTTCCAATGTTTTATGAGCTTTGGAACGAAGCAGTTGGGGTTTTTTTCTCTTGGGGAAAATTAGCTTTTATGTCAAAGTGGCATTGTTTTTTTATTAGCTAACTAAAAATGTAATTAAGAAATTATACTGATTTTCATGCATCATTTGTATGTTCTAGTCTTTGAAAATAATAAACAAATATGGAAATGTGGTAATAATATTAATAAATTGGTCAAAATACGTCGCACAACCAAAAGAATGACTGTTTTGAGCAGCTTTGCTAACGATACGCATCACTTTTTGTCCGACTTTGAAAAATTGATTTTTTTTTTTACGTTTTCACATTTTTTAAAAAATCGTAAAAATTTGAAAATAAATTAAAAATTTTTGTTTTTTAAAATTTAAATGCAAATTGATTAGGATTTGATTTACGAGCTGAACGAGGTATGACAATCCATATTTGGAGCATTATTTCAAATTTATGATAAGAAAAACTAATTTATTTCGTATGAATATTTAGCTTAGGTTTTTCTAAACATAATTATTTTTCTAATCATGTAGTTCTATAACTTACCTCCCTTTTGAATTTTCATCATTATTTTTAAAGTTTTAAAGAGTATCTCAAGTAACAGAGGAAATTTGTTTGAGCTTTTCGCGCTATCTCGTGTTGCGGTATCATCGGCTTCTCCCGATCTGGTTGCCTCATATGTAATGCAAATCGAGTTGATTGAAAATTAATGTAAACACGTATGGGACACTCCACTTTGCTGTCGCTACTGGCGCAAACGTTTGATTTTCCATTAAAAACTAAATAAAGATGACGGGTAGGTGGGACGGGGGGTGGTGGCTTCGAATTTTCCTCAGTAGTCAACTTGATTTTTAAACATCATATCAGCCCTTTTGTTAAACGACGATGAGAAAAATACGCTTTTAAATACTTTCGATGTCTCGAATGTGTTGATAACACCTCCCGAAAATGTCGGCGCTTTGTCCACGCATATTAACCTATCACGAGAAACAAAAGAAAAGCTACCAACTAACTAACGGCTATTCTCTTGTCCACTGCACCAATCTAGCATTTTCATTTTTCTTTCGGCCTAATGAGTTTGAAACGTTTAATTTTTCTGTGAGACCAGTTTAACATGCTTAAATAATGGACTTAATTAATATTTATAAATGCAGCTGCAACGAAGTTGGTGGAATCCTTAAGTTGGACTAAACCAAATGGATTTTCATTGCCGATTTATTTAAATTATTTGCTAGTGCCTTTGATATTTTCTGCTATATTAACAAATGATTAATTATTTTATGATTTCAAATAATACAGGTTTAATACAGGCATTAGTTTTGGCTTGTTTTAAAATGGTTTCTTATTCACGAAGTGTGAACAAACTTGTATCTTGATTTGCATTAGCATAATACTATTAACCCCCCACTCTACCTCCATCGCATTTTGGTGTAATTAAAGTATCATTCACACCGTGTGTTCGCACAATCTAACGGTATTTTGCTAAAATAATAATAATGAAAAAAAAAAAAAAACATACAAAAAGGAAGAACAAAACACAGCACAAAACAATGCCAAAAAAAGAGTTGTCGTTCGTTGCTTCCGTTGAGTTCGTCCAACTGGAAGAAGAAGCAGTCACGGCTCCCCTTCAATGAGTCAACATAAACAAAAAAAAAAAAAAAAAAAATGAAGGAAAAACATTTATTAACAATTTCATATTAATAGTTCCTAACTTTATTTATAAAGAAGTCATATTGCAGCACAAAAATATAATTGTTTAATATTTTATTACAGCTTCTAAGCTCTTTAAAACAAATAATAAATAAGCTCTACGTAAAATTCGAAACTTGAAAATTTTTTTAAAAATATTTTCCTGTTTTTTCTTTCTCCATGTGTCTTTTTCTGGTGGCCGCTGCTCATTCGCTCTGTCGACCTGTCCACGGTTGACAATTCTCTTAGTCTTTGACCTTTGGGGGTTCATAATTGTGTGGCCCCGTCTCTTTCTGGCCCCCCATTTTCAGCGCTCTCTTTCCCTCTGGGACAATTAACATGAACTTTTAGCTTTGCTTAATTACTCGACGCTGACGTTGTCGTTGTTCTAAAAGTGACGCAAAAAAAAAAAATACACAAAACCAAAGAGCCGAAAAAATGCCAAGAAATAAGGAAACTTGAGGTTAATTACATTTTGAAGAGCACAGCAAAAACAAATTGAAATGTTGCCTGCTCTTTTTTTTTTTTTTTGTTTTTAATGGCTCAGAAAAAACAACAATGCAATAAGTACACAAAATCAGTGTGACAATTATGTAAATGGACGCACTTGGCGCTGTGTGAACTTCTTTTATTTTCTTGTTGTTGCTGCTAAAAGGTTTGCTAAGTGAATTTGTTGTTGTTGCTGCTGCTGAAGGTCACACGAAGCACGTTGACGTAGAAGTTACCGTTAAGTGTTTCGGGTCAAATGCATCGCGTTTGTGTCGCAAGTCATTCGTTTGCCAGCAGGGCGATTAGCAATACTATCTGAAAGGAAATGAATACACTTTAGTATTATTAGTGCTTTATATGTAACATTCTATTCTCGATGGTCTCATTTGCAATATTTCGTATATTGAGTATTTATATTACATAACTAAGCACAAGTTTTAGACTTTAACAAGACTTGCCAATCTGTTGTTAAACTCTTTCTAAGAAGCTTTCATTTAGCGCCCAGTCCAGTCACTTCCCTTCAATGGCCCATTGAAATGACCCTCACCCAAATGGCTATTCACTCAGCCCTGGGGCACGCAAACTATAATTATAAAATATATGTTACATAAAGCAAGAGCCGAAAGAAATTAAACCAAAGTTGAGAAGCACTTGGGCGCTCAGCTGTATTTTACACACATATACATATATGTTTATAAATATGCGGCCCGCTGAGCTGGTAAGCACGAGAATTTCGCATAAAATTATCCAACTGCGGAGGATGGGAAAGACGAGCGATCTGATCCGCTGACTTCAATATGAAGTTAATGCGCTCATAGGAAGATCACACAAAAAGTATATATAAGATATATGAAAAAGCCACTTTGTGGGAATAACAGCAAACGTAGTAAGCTGCAAGAACTTGAAAGGCGGAAGAACGACGGAAGCAGGCGACAAAACATGAATAAATATGGATACACTTAGGCAAATATTTGCTTTTCTATGCTATATATAAATATATATACTATAGGAAGGCGTACTACCAACTTTACAACATAAGCTGCTGCTACTTTATACGTTTACTTCGATCATAGTCGTATTTTCTTGCAGTGCACTGGGTAAGCCGCGAACAGCAGTAGGTAGTCCGCGTAATAAAGAAGAACAAACAAGCAGCTCAGGAATTATGAACTCCACCAACTTGGGCGGCCGTCCACTTTAAAAGCAATAAAAAAACCTCTCAATCGAACTTCCGAACTTTCGACAAGTTTTGATCGCCTTTTTTGTCAAAGTTTTGTCCAATGACCAAAAACTACAAATTATGTGCATGCCAGCGAGGCTTAAAGTCCCATTTTTATCGGGTCAACAAATCAGCAACTAAACGATCGCACCGGATAAAAAAAAAAAAATAAAGAAAAAAAGAGATCGCATTGGGGAGCCCACACGTCTGGAAGTTCTTGTTTAGATGCGTAGGATAAAGATCGTCGATCGGAATGGAAGTGGCTTCTTTCACATCGTTTTGTTGTCTTGGGCTGAAAGAAGGATTTTCGGAACCAGCTCTTTAGAACATTATTGGACTTAGGGAGATCAGCATGATTTGTCTTCGATCTGTTGTTTGTGCTCCTACGTGGGGACAACTTCCTGTGGGCAGTGAAAAGGCCTAAACTCAAAGGCTTAACATAGTTTTCAATATGCATTACAACATGGACCAAATCCGTTCAAGATCTGTGCCCGATTCGGGCCCCAAAATGTGTTGCAAATGAAAACGCCACCACCCAAAGGCCATAAAGCGATTCAAAAGCGAAATAGTTCACATAATTCCATTTTATGGATCAAGAAACAAGACGTGCGGAGAGATCGTGTCTGGGGATTTCAGCGCAGGATGTTTAGCATTGGTAAATGTGCGTTTATAAATTTAAAAACCTATAATAAAGTCATTTGCTGCGGTCGGCCATTTGGCCACTTGGCCAGCAGCAATGCGCTCGAAAAGTTGGCAGCCAGGGGAGTGAGTCTCGGCCGACGCAGTCTTTTGGCCAAGATCGTTACGCATGCGTCGAAAGAGGGAGAAGGCAGCTAAAGCTCCGCCAGCGAACACGGCAGACAGAACAGACAGCAAAGTGAGTAAAACAGACACACGGACACAAAAGCAGCAAACAGAAAACAGAAAAACCGTCGACAGGCGACAAGTGCCTTGGCAACAACAAATGGCCAAGCAAAAATAGTTCCTGGAGTCAAAATCAGCTCGAATGGCCAAGAAGGACAAGTCGACTAGTCTGGTGATCTGGTGATATGCATCTAAACCAAATGGAAATAATAATATATATAGTGCTCTTAGTTGATTGAATATTTAAATATTATTATTTTTTTTTTTTTTAATTTTTTTTTTTATATTTTTTTTTTTATAGAGTCATGCTTACATTCGAGTGGGGTATCTTCGTCGTCGTCTAGAATCGTGTGCTTGCATTGAAATCTCTTGCTTTACACTCCCTGCAGATATAGACAACGACGGCAACAACATGTCACACTGATTATTGTGTTCAATTTTAATTTGTGCAACATTTTGCGATGTTTGCAGCACGATGCCATTGCCATTGCCATTGCCATGGCCATTGCGATGTGGTTGTGTTGTCTGTCTTGCACTCGTTTCATTTGATGGCCCCAAATGTTTTGGGTTCGCAGCTGACGATTGCCAGAGGATATCGGCGATCGGAGGGGCAACCAGCTATAGCTATGGCTATCGAGTTTGGAGTTTCGGGCTCGGACCGATGCAATCTACTCTGGCCAGTTATCGACTTTCTTTTAACCGTTCGAACAATGTCAAGAACTTTGCCACTTGTTTTGTTTGTTTCGGTTTCGCCTTTTGTTGTTTGCCCGCTCAATTGACGGTTCGCAATTGATTATTTCAAGTTTTTAATGCCATGCGACACCCACCGATAAAGCGAAGTGAGTAAATGGATTCGAATCGAATCGAATCGAATCGAATCGATCAAATCGCAATGCAAATGACAAAAGACCCGTGTACTTAGACATTGTTTTGTGGTGTTTCTGCTTTTTGTTTGCCTTTTTCATTCCATTTGATCTGGCTTTGTTGTCCGGCTGCCGTTGATATATTTTCTCACAATTAAGCGGACAAACGAGCGCGCAGGCGAACCGGCCATCAGTAATCAGCATCAGTGGACAGTGGGGCAAATGCGAGATGTGCAGTGGTATCCGCCACATTCGCACACCAGACTACAACATTTATCGGGAAGAAAATGCACAAATTCATAAATTAAATTCACATTTCGAACTGTAACATTGTAGCAACAAACTCGAGCAGTTCTCCCTTTTAGACCATTTATGTATTTAAGTAAGCCAGAAAATTGTTGTACACACGGGCGTATCAAATACGTTTCGCATATGGCGCCTTAGATCGCCCATTGTTTGTGTTTTTATTTATTTATTTTTTTTTTTACTTTTTTTTTATTGTTTTTATCGTTGGTGGTGCAGCTGCTGCCCAAGAAACTTGGAGAGCCACCAAAATGGCAATCGGCAGTCAAGTCAAGTTGAGTTTGAGTTGAGTCGGGCCGCAAGTCAAGTTGGCTGAAAGTCGCTAGAGGATAGAGGGGAGGGGGGCTCAAAGCGAGAAGAATGACCAAAGTGATTTTTAATTGTCAGCCTCAAGTGCTGTTCGAATGTGTGAACTTAATAAATCTCTGCGAATACGAGTATCTCGCTTTGATTTCTCTTCACACACTCAGGAAAAGTCTTTGCGATACTGCAGCCTCGTATTAGAAATTTGTAAAGTATTGTAAGTATTCCAACTTAAAAGGAAAATTTATAATTTCATTTTGTTTTAAAAGTCATTGAATCAAGACTTTTTCATGGTGTAACAATTGACAATTGCTGGAGTTATTTTCATAATGCCTTAATTGAAACGCGACAAAAAAAACCGAATAATGATTATGCATATCAATTATGCTCTCCACCATGCGGGGGCGTTACTTGGATGATGGATGGCTGATGGTTGGATTGTGGATAGTGGACTGGGGTGCGATGGTGGATCGGCGGATCGCCCTTGGCTATCAATTGGTTGAACAGGTGCTCGAGCTTCACTCAACTCCCGCTGAGATCTCAATTCAAATCCACTTGCGGCCCGATTGAAATGGTTCCTTTCCGTCCGGATTGGATTGCAAGTGGTTTCTTTTTTGGTTTCGTACAACAGTTGATTGACGGTCTGGCAATTAGCCGTGATAAGTTTTAAATTGAGCAGAAAACAGAGTGACTTTTAAGGCGGAAGATAAAAACTAAGCTTCTTTGTAGAGCTATGCACGTTTATTACCGAATAATGTTTGCAACATTCAATTACAGCTCCTGTCTCGTATATTTTGTAATTATTGCCCTAACTTATTGCATTTATGTGGTGTTTAAGTGCCTATGTACACCAATGCCAGTTGCCAGTTGTCCATTGAAGCACTGAAATCCGAAACAGAGAACATCTAAATCTTGCTAAGAATTACCGGGTATACCTGTTGAAAAATTGGCTCGCGATTTATTCAAACTGCTGGTTGTGTTGTGGTAATTCCAATCCGCATTCTGGCGACAAAGTTGCCGCTAAAATGCGAATACTTTGCAAATTATAATTTGTGCAGCGATCGAACAGTTGGCCGTTAGCATCAGTTGGCCAATTGGAGCAGCAACCGGGCCATCGGGCATATAAACAATGGTTAATTGTGGCAGACTGTGGACACAAGTTGCTGAATTATTGGGCTTATCGATTGCCGCCTCTGCCTGTCAGCCGATATCAAGCCAATATGTTCAGGAATTTACTGCGTGCAAATGGATACTGGATACTGGTGGCTCTCAACCAGCCAACCTTCTTCTTTTTGGGCTCTTTTTTTCTTTTGAAATTTCGTTGGAGGTTCTGGCTGCTTGATTTCTTCAACTTTGTGCGTCTGGCTAATAGAATCATTTGGCAAAGTTGCCAGCCCGGTTGTGCAGCATTTTGACTAATTAACTGCAAAGTTTTATTGCAGCCAGCGAAGAAAAGATAGAAATGCTGCAGATGGAAGTTGCTCGCTTCGCAAGCGCAATTTGCACAGGAAGAAAAATGAATGCATTTTTGCGAGCTCGCAAAAAGGAAATATACAAAATTCTGCTACCAAAAGCAACAATTTATGTTCGATGGCTTTTCTCGCTACAATCGATTTCACACGATAGCTGGTTATCGAACTGCAGTTCTTCTATCTGTTTTCATTAAATGTCATCTTTCTGACATTGCGAATAGCATTTTATGGAAATTTAATTGGATGAAATTCTTGTAAAGTGGTTGCATTTTTTCCGCGTGTTTTGCTTCTGGCCCGGCCAGCATTTCCTGTCCATAATGTGGAGGCTCCTCTCGATGGGTTTTCCTCGTTTCTCACCCCCCAAACCTGGAAGCCAAGCGTTCTGAGCGGGGCGACGACAATCATAATCGGCATTGACAAACGCACATTGCGTATACTTATCGAGTGTAGCGCGCATATGCATTTCTACGAGTATTTTCAACTGGTATTACATGGATGGTCTTTGCGACGAGGGAAGGTGGAGGATGGATGGGGGGTTGGCTTTCAAAACATTCCCAAAGGTGTCAAGATTATGTGCATAAATAATGAGATTTTCAGACAGCACTGAGTGGGCTAATTAATTGATTTTGGCCAAAGGTTACCGCTGGACAAATACGACTAGGAAATGGAAAAGACCTCTTGTTCAATTCAAAATTTACCTAAAACTCTAAAAGCGTGTAAATCACACATTCTGTTTGCTCATTAATGTTGTCCGATATTTAACTCTCTTTTTATTGATGTTGTTTTTTTTTTTTGTTGATCCTGTTTTCAGCTCTCAGATCCACTTCAAGTGCGACTTTTAATTTACATGTTCGTGTCCGTAATGGAAAATCGCAATTTTTCAACAACTTCAAGGAGCTGCGAATGAACTGGAATGAAATGTTTATCAATTAGCGTGCAAAAATGGTAAATATTTGGATCGATTAGTGGAGCTCCAGTTTGCTCGATCGTTTTGACCATTACAAAAGTGGTAATCGAAACGAGTTCTGCCGTCTTGGCACAAAGAGTTTTCGTTTTAATATTAGTTTGGTCAATAAAGCATTAGTTCTCGGGGGAAATTAAATATTTCAAAGCATTTAGCGCTTAAATTCAATTTGATTTAATTACAGCCTGCGATTATAAACAATTTATTTCGTTTGTCTCTTGTCAGACGTGTGAATAGATAGATATCTTAATTTAAGCTACAACTTTTTTATCTAGTGCTCCATTTTCGAATCCAACTTCTGCTCGTCTTTTTGCTGTTGGCAATTTCGTAGTGCAAATTTTAACATAAAATTGATAGCACAAACATGGACAAGCGACAAGGAAAATCCGCAGACAATAAGCTAGGCAGCAATTGCAATTGTCAGCGGCACGTTATCAGCCAGGGGAGAATCGGAATAGGAGGGGAAGACTCTTGGGGAAATGGTTCTTAACAAAAAAGAAGGGGAAATAAGGGGAGACTCTGCGACGATAAAGCCCAAGTGTTTACGAGCTGTTTAGTGTTTGATGATCGTCGCTACGCGGAGCGGGACGAAAAAAAAAGTAAAGAAAAATCTCTGTCCTGTCTCCCCGGCCCGCCTTTTCCGCCGCCCATCCCTCCTTTCCATTTCCCCCGCTTATTTTTCCCGATCTGGAAAAACTTGTAACCTTGCAGCCTTGTCATTGTCATCATGCAGACAGCATAAAAGAGCTGGGAGCTGGGAGCCGGAGCTCTGGCCACTGCCAAAGCCAAGATCCCAAGCCAGAGGTTGGCAGGCGGATCGTGCAAATCTTGTTAGCATTTTCAGCCATTTCCTTTTTACATACAAACCCCCCAGAAGAGTGGGGGCAATATATATATATATATATATATGTATAATCTATAAGCTATAAGCTTGCAGGTAGAACAGCCACGAATAAAAGCGGTAATGCTGTCTTTTTCATATTTCGACTCGCTGGCTACCCGTTATGGTTAATAGAATATTTGAAATTCGAAACTGAGCAATTGGATAGAATTTTTGTGCAATACTTAAACTTATTGAATTAACTGCTATATCTTTTATGTACAAATTTATTTGGGAAATTTATTTCATATACCCCTCAGTCGAATGCGCGCCGTTGCGAGGTATAAAAAATATGTTTAAAAGAAAAACAAAAAATTATGTTCGATATCAATTTCGCGTGGACACATGCCAAGAGACACGCAACGCCACCAAACACGCGCACCACATTTTTCCGCAGCCCCATCCTCCCCCTCCCCCCCTTTTTTTTTTCTCTTTGATCGGTGGTAATTGAAAATCCCCAAAGAGAGAGAGACCAACCAAAAAAAAAAAAAAAAAAACCCGATGTTGTTTGCCTCTACTGCCCTCCATTGGAGAATGCAGATGCGAAGCAGGATGGAGGATGGGATTTGTGGATGGGTAGGAAGTAATTACGTCTGCCAGCGGATGGAATAGTTGTATACACCGGGCGAAAATAAACAATTAAACAGCTAATACTTCAATTGTCAAATAACAACGGCTGCTAAAGACAGTGTTTCATATTTCGAATGCTTAGCACATTTACTGCGAAATAATACGTTTTCTTCTCTGTGTAGTATGGGCGATCGAAGATCTCGAAAGTCGAGCAGGCAGCAGAAATTTGAATTAGCCGCCCGTCCGTGGGTAAATACATGCAAGATTTGTGCGTGTTATAGGCTGGAAAAACAGTTTTTCTAGCCCCCTTCCCACAAAAAAAAAAAAAAAATAAATAAATAAAGTAAATAAAAAGCAAGAATTCACAAAAAATAAAAATAAATGAGCGCAAAGCCCAGCCCATCGTGGTTTTTATTTCGCTGGCCCGAGGATGTGGGCGTGTTGGATCGCTTGGCGAGTGGGCTTAGCCTCGCAGATTGTTGGCTCAAACATTGGCTGTCCAACAGTTGTTGCCTTCTTGTAAATGACCGTTTAATGGAATTGTCATAAAATTCGATTACTAAAACCGATGCCGGTGCGTAGTCTTTATGCTGCGACTCTGGGAGTAGCGCAATGATTTGCTGTGTGGGTCGTTTTGACTTTATCTGGATGCTTGGCTTATTTGATGGCTTTGGATCACCTTAGAACCGGTGAAAAACGAGATTATCCATTAATAGAGCCAGCAGTTGTATTGCTCTCTTTTTTTATGCCCAGGGTTTTTAGTATGATTTTTATATGCGCTTGCATGGGGGATTACATTACCATCTTTCATAACACCTTTTATTGTTTCGAAAACATGCAGTTTTCTTTCTTTATATATTTTTGTATGCTTAACTTCGTTTTTTGCGAACCTAAGCCAAAAAAAAGAGAACATTGCTCCCAGTTGTTCTGCTTGGTAGGAGTGTTCCGTTAAAAGCTAGAAACTACTCATTATTCCAAAACATTTCACCCACTTTTGGTGTATTACGACGCCGCTACTCCTCCCACTGTTCTGTATGGACATGGACATTATGACCAAACGATTTTACATAATTCCCGCTTGGCAAAAAGTCTGCAAATGTGGACCACTCGTGCCACGCCCCCTTTTAGAGAAGGCAGGCGGCAAACAAAGGAATAATCAAGAGCGTTCCCATTTCGAAAGAAAAAAAAAAAAAACATATGTGGCGTTGTTGTAAGCAGCTCGCCTAATAAAGTGATCGAAAAAAAAAAACTTAAGCACTGGGATGAGCACAGATTTGATGGTGTCCAGGCTGAGCTGGCTGAGCGTGCGTGCAGCACATGCATAAAAGATCACTCCATAAGTTGCAGACTCTAGAATCCACAATCCAGACTCCAGAATCGAGAGCCGAGAGCCGAGAATGGGGAATCATCGGATCCGTGATGAGAGTGCGGCAAGCCGGGCATTTTTGCTTTTATCTCGGGCTCTGATATCTGTGGCTAATGCATAAAATCTTATAATTTGCGCACGTGTTAATCAGACATTATGATGCACACACAACACACGGCGCACAGCACAGCTGCAAGACACAAACAGTTTGAAACTGTTGCCAGTCACACGGCGAGAAATGAGATATAGAAAGTTTTATTTGGGCGTTTTCGATTGCTTTTGGACGCACTAAACTCCATTAATTATGAAGAGTAGACCTACTTCTTTATTACAGCAATGTTTCGCAATATCCTTTCAGTTTTCAATTTAACTTCGTAGGAAACCTTTTCGTACCAGATTCATTCGTTTTTCTCCGTGCAGGCCCAGCTTAGAAGAAAATCCGTCGGGCAAGGCGTCTGCTGGCCATGACCAAGTCGGCAAACTAACAATTTTAGGCTAATGATGTGCTCATATTTAAGTTAGTTGAAACGCTTTTAGTGCAAGGCATAACTCAAGTTGAGACGGCGAATCTGGAAGTATCTCCTAAGCCAGGTGCCAGAAAAATGGTGAAGCTGAGCAGGGTGGACGGGGGATTGGAGACAGGGTGTACCAGTGGAGACACTGAGACTGGGGAATCGGGACCGCATGCTGTTGCATTTAATGATTGCACGCCTTGACTTTGGCAATAAAACAAATTTGTGGCCATAATTTTCGAAATTCAAATAACAAATGCTGAGGCGGCAGCCGCTGCCGGACTTGGTTTGCTTTTGGCCAGGATGGCCTGGCCGTCGCTTGGCCAAGTCGCCTCTCTTACCAACTTGTTTGCATTGAAAATTTATTGTTACGCAGCCACGAGCGGAACTTCTGGGGAAAACGAGGGGAATCGCGTCTTCGAATGCTTGTCCAACGATTTATGGCATTGCTGCAATTGTTGCCAACTGTAAATGCTGCGGCAAACAAGTCAATTGAATTTATTTCGTTTATAAATTGCCAACAGCAGCTGGCCGCGGGGCGGGGCCCAATCTCAAGTGTCAATTGGCCAGCGGGAAGGCAGGAGTGCGACTTCTTCCAATCCCAATCCGAGCGCGAATCCGAATCCGCATCGCCATCGAGACTACCGATTGGAGACAAATCACTGCCCGATTTGACAACGCAGCAACGTTCACTCGCGATAAACAGCAATGCTCTAGAGATGCGTTCCTGCTGCCCGGGATTATGCAAGTACAATAATCGCAACTGGCGAATCCATAAAGAGTGCCAGGACTTAATGGTAGCAGACCGCCTAGCCATTTGGCACGCGTCTACACTGAATTCCTTATAAAGCTGCTGCCAGTCTGTCGTTACTTGTAAATATTAATGCAAGTAAACAAAAAATTAAATAAAAACCAAAACAGCTAGAACGCTCAATCTTAACGTGGTTCATAAGATATTGCATCATTTGAATTATTTTTAAATTGAAAACTGATTACTTTAGAAGACTTGATGACTTGATTAAGTAGAATGGCACTATATGCACTCCATTAAATCATCTCATCCGTTTTTAATCGATCCGCCTGAATTTCGTGTCACCACAATCACGCTGCCATCTCCGTAGAATTCAAAGATTTGCAACGAATTCTAAGCGTGGCTTTTGCGAATGGTCGATGGGGTTGTGGCTCGGAAACGCGGGCCGAAACTAGCAGGATGGCGATGATGTTGCCAGTGCGGTGCAGCTGCACTTCTGTGATTTACAATTTTTTCCGTTTGCCCATTTTCTTTCCCGCCAGCCAACTGTCTCTTTGGCTATTTGCTTTTCTATCTTCTGTTTTTTTTTTCTTCTTGTGTTTAGAAGCAGCGAATTTGCATACGATCTACGGACTTCCTTTCACAACAACGACCAACAACTCATGGGCTAATATAAAGAGTCGAAAAATCTTTAAATACTTTCGAAATGCGAGCAGAGCACAACGAAATTATCAATATAAATACAAAGTGATTTATTGGCATATGGGCAAGAAGAAGAAGAAGCAGAAGAAAAGGCCGTTTCCTTGCTGACCAAACAAAAGACTTAGGCAACGAACTTGCTTTCACAAGTTCGAAGCTAGCGCCTCTTAACAAATTATTGATTTATTGCCCTCAACACACACACACACACACAACGCACGCATATTCGTATGCTTGCTGGCAATCGGCGCTTGACAAAGAATGGTAGATCATAAAATATATTTTTATATCGAGTTATAAATATCAGTATATATTTTACCCGATTGATGGCTCACTAAAATAGATTTTTGAGTGCCTCACAATTAGTCAGGTCTATTTGTCATAAAGCATAAAAACATCCGAAAGCCATACGAGAAATCATTATTATTTTTTGTTTGTTTTTGAACGGGAGAGTTAATAAAATTCCCTCAACAATCCAATCATGTTTCTTATGGGAGGCCTTTTTTTATCACTACTCGAAAAGTAGGCTATAAAAATTTACAGCTTTTGATTAATTATTTTATGTTCGTATGCGGTGGGTGGTCTTACCTTCAAATCCAAAAATCAAAAATTAGTATTTAACAAGACTAAACGGTGATATGGGATTTATAAATGCAAATTATAATGTCACGTGCACTGTGTTCTTATCCTGCATTTCCGATATATCTTCAATATACATATGCTCCTTACTTTTATTGTGTACTTTTTGTATTTTGGTTTTTGAGTTCCACGAGTTCTTTGACCTTCTTATTCTCAACCCAACCACTGAGTGCGACAAATAAATAATAGATGAAACAAGTCCGTTTGGGGGCTGTAGATCGATCTATCTGAGAATGTGGTACTAGTTATGTAATGTCAACAGATCTTACTGCCGGCAAACTGGGAGCTGCGAACCAAAAGCACACTTTAAGCAGCTTTATGATGTGTTAAAACTGTTGCAGCAACAACCGCCGCCATGACAAGAAAAAAGATAAAAAAAGGATGACGACCACGATGACTGGCCAACGTCATCGTCATTGTCGTTGTCGTTGTCATTGTCATTGTCGTCATCGTGGAAATGCTGAGCGGACGGAGCACGGACGGTTTCGCTTTGGCCGGGATCAAGTGTTCAAGTTCTCGGCCATTTGTGCACAGAAAATCAAATGCCTCTCAATAGGAGCAATCAATAAATCTCCGAAATAATAAATTTGAAGAAAACCAAAATGAATAAATGGCAAAGTTAACAAAAATGCAAGTAGTTAGTGTTGATTAAATAATTATTAAAGGAAATTCTGTGTTAGAGCACCAACTTTCTTGCGGTGCATTTTCAAATCAAGAGCAGGCCAGCTTCTTCACTCTAGTCTTCATCTTTCGCCGATAATTGATCATCATCAGTCGGTTTTAATTGATCGCTTTTGCCATGCCCCGCCGCTCCTTGCATTTCATTGTATTACATTTAGTTGGATCTGCGATCGCTGGATCGCTGCATCGCTGCATCGATTGTAATCAATCACTTTCGTGGAATTGTGCCCGCTGAATGAAATGAACTGTGCTACAGCCGCCGTTCCGTCGGTGGCCCAATAATCCGACCCATAAGCTGCAGCTCCAGTTCTCCTTAGTACGAAGGCGTTGTCAACGGGCCACGGCTTTGACTTTGGCATTTTCCTTCCAATCATCAGCCACAATTGCGTACGTGAGCTGCACTCCAACTGGCGATCCCCATTCGATTCGATTCGATTCGATCAGCGACCGACGGTCCAAGATCCCCAGTTTCAGTTGCAGGTTGCCTTTGCCACATGCTGCGTCAATAAGTCACTCGTTGGCATTTGTGAAATGTATTAGATCAGAGCACATATAGGAAAAAGCGATCAATGAAAAACCAATCGGAGCAGCACAAATTCCTATGCAAATTGTTGTGAGAATTTTTTTAATTTTTTTGCTGTTAATGTGGACCTCCCAAGGCAATACATACATATGTAAAGATTGGGTGCAGGTCAAGGTCATTGCTTCCTTGCAACTTAGTATCATTGTATTATAGAATAAAGTATGAAATACTAATACATTTTTCTTATCACTGCAATTAGCCGTGGCATTTCCCTGAGAAATTTCGGCTTCAATTTGGAATTCGGCTTGGATTGGATTCTTCCATTAGAGCCGCTGTCAATTAGAGCGGGATGTCTGCGATGTCAGCCAGATATATGGGGCCCAAACGGAATGCACTCGATCTTTGGATGTAAGCAGCTCGCCTTCTCTTCGATTCCCCGAGATGTCTAATTAGCATTCGTTTTAGTGGAGCCCAAGGCCAGCTAGCGACCCCCTCCCACTTTTCGTTCAACTGAAAACTGCAAGCGCCGAAATGGGGAAATGGTGAAATAAAAGCAGAACCCACCCATTTGAACATTGAACCAAATCGAACCGAATTGCACAGGAACCGAAGCCAATAAACAAAGACATCAATGGCCCAGAGGCTATAGCTGCGCGATTCTTCAGCGATTGGTGCTTCTTGTGCGTCTTTTGAATTAGATGCAGTCCCATAAATAATAATTCGACAGCGAATGCAAAGTGGAAAAGCAAATACTTGCCATGGCGACAAATGCTTAGCGCAGCGGCAGTGGGCGAACGAAAGAGAGGGGTATATTGGCGAAGAAAGAAAGAAGAGAGAGAGGTAGGTAGAGCCACTGCTTGGCACACGTTTGCCCAGAGACCCAGAGCAATCAATAATCCGAAGCGTAGAGCCAGCGGGGAAACGCGGGGATCGAACTTAGATCGCAATGAATCCCCGCACTGGAAGAGTTCAGTGCGAAGAACAGCGGCGAAGAGAGGTCCGAAGACTGTTGACTAGAGGCACAGGAGGAAGGCGGCTGCAAGAGAGGTCCCCAGAATGGTGGGTTGGAGGGTTTAGAACCTGTTCAACCAACGGGCCGCACATTAGGAGGTAGTTGAGAAGTAAGGCAGATTCTTCTGTCTTTTTTTCCTGCTGGTATCCTTTTGGGTTCGGAAGCTGCAGATAATGTGCCAGAAAGGGGGGGATTCAACATAAAAACTACCCTGTATGTTGATTTCTTACTTATTTTTCACTCTAATATAATCAGTATTTTGTGCACAACGAAGAAAATAATTGTCCAAATATGGTGTGTCATACACCGTTGAATTTGTTATCAAATTTGCAATAAAGATGCATTCCAGTCTAGAAATGTAAAATTTTGACAATTTTTCGCAAAAATTTATGTGCTAATTACCAAAAATGAGAAAATTTTCGATTTTTTTTTTTTTTTTTTTGGTATCAGTATCAGAGTGACACGGATAGTTAGAGTTGGTAATTAGCTACATAAAATAGTTATTTGTTTAGTTCTGCTATCATTTTTGGACAAGCTGTAACAAAAATCGGATATAAAATATTCATAGTTTCATAACCCAAAAATAATCAGTCTTTTGACTACAACAATTAGGACAACTCTCCAAATATAGAATGTCATACATCCTTGAATTCGTTATAAAATTTCTAATAAAGTGGCATTTCAACCTTGAAATGTTAAATTTGGTACATTTTTGCGCAAAAATTAATTATGTTAATTAGCTGCATATTCATGTTTTTAAAATACATATCATCAAGTTATAATCTAATCATAATTTGATCAATCTAAGTGGAAAACCCGCAATTTCAAAAGAAAGAACAGAGTTGCTCATACCATTATCTTATTTGTATCCATATAATTCAGCTAATGTTTTGTTAGCCAGCCGTGCCGTGCCATAATCTCTTATCGCGCTAGTCATCGATCCCTGTTCGGCCCCCAATGAGTATACCCCATTATTGCCCAGTTATTTCGATCTTGCTGATTATAAAAATAGCAAACGAGTCACGGCCAGATCGACAAGCAGCGCCAGTTCAAGGAGACACCACAACAAACAGCACACAGAAACTTAAAAAAAAAAAAGAAGAGAGTCGGGGAAGACCGGAGAATTGACCAATCGAGAATCGAGCAGGAGAGGAACCCAGAAGAACGTAGGTATATCGTATCGTATCGTATCGTCTTTCAATGTTCTTTCAGTCGCGGATTCCTGTTTGATATGCCCATCTCGTTTGCTCTCGGCTTTTTCGGCATTAGAAGAGCCTCACATCCTCCGAAGAATCTGCTGCAAAGAAGGAGAAAAATTATTATAATAAAAATAATAGCAAACCGGAATTTCCTGATCCTGTTTGTCTGCCTGCCTATCAACCGACCAACGAAACAACCGACCAACAAACCATCTAAGCAAACTACCAACTGTGATTCCTTTTTGCATGTAAAGTTCGCTCGCCGCAGATGTTTTTTTGTATTTTTATCTTCCTTTACAGAGTTCGTCCCGCAACTCGCTTGGATTGCCTATGTAAGGCATTGGGTTTGTCTCGAAATGAGATTTTCAAAAAAAAAAAAAATAAAAAATGTGGGGATAACTGGCAGTCGGGATTACCCTTTGCCATCGTTTCGCTTTCGTTTGCGGTTGTGGGCTTAAACTAGATATCTTAAAGTTGCTTCTTTGGCTTTGATTTGGTATCTAATAGTTTCCACACTAGACTATAGAATTAACTCTAGTTTATTCTCATCTAAAAGTGCTAAAATTAGTTGAGTTACAATGAAATGCCTTTAAATACTATTAATTCTACGTAATTTTATAGTATTCTCATCTCATCGTTATATTTATGATAATAGGTCTTCGAGCGAACATTGTTGTGTTTATTTAAGCACACAGCCATTGAAATTTAATGCGATAGTAACAGCTGTTCATTTTTGCATTTTGATTGCTTTTTGCATTCTATTTGAAACCAGGTTTGGGAGAGGATCCCATTTTGCTATTGCATCTGCCACCTGATCAGCTGCATCTTCGGTGTTAGCTTTAGCTTTGGACACCGAATCCCCTCCACAACACAAAAAACTGGCCGAGAAGAAGTCAGACGGCTTTAAACTTGGCAGCAATATTTATGAGTGGCTCCACGGTGCCGGCAATTAATACGATTATCGGGCAGATTAATTGGCAGTACGAGTGCAATTAATACTTGGCTGGATCCGCACTTGTCCACCATAGGGTATAATATGTCCAAAAGACTCCGTTCTTAATGCCAAAATCTTTACAAATTTTTCCGCCTTTCCAATCATCTTGGGTGTTCAAATTGTTAGTATTTAATCTGTACTCTCTTAATGACAAAGTGGGTTTGAACCATTTAATTTTCTTAAATATTTGACAACCAATATTATTCATTATTTGCACGCTTATCCGTGCAATATTCTTAATATTTATTCAACGGTTCTTCAAAACGAAAGCGAAGGCAAATATAAAGCGTAATTTTAAGAATATGTGAAGTAAATTCAATCGGGTTTCTTATTCCAATTTTGGATTTTTTTCTCCTTTTTTTTTCTTTCAGCCATCAAGTGCAATATGCTGATAAGGCTGGAGAATCCGAAGGAGGCAGGAGAACGAAGAGCCAGACGCATTTTATGGCCAAAATAAATGACGAACAGCGAAAACGGCAAATGGCATCGAAAGGAACTGGCTAATAAAAAGCCATTAAAGCCAAGTTCAGGCAGGTCATGTGAGTCAGTTCGTTTGTTTTGTTTTGGGGCCTTTCGGGAATTCGCAGATGCCGATATTTTATTTTTTTTGGGTGGGTCCCCGTGTGTCTCTCACTGCCGTTTCCATAAATCAGAGGAATTAGAAAAAATTAAAAAACAAATAAAAATAAATTGCAAAAATAAGCGGAAAAGCAATGCGAGAAGCGTAAGACAAATGAGGGAAATACGTTTTAAAAAGTCTTCGAAAAGAAGGGCCTTTTTGGGGAACCAGCCTCCACAGCCAGCCTTCTCTGGAGGCGTTCTTCCTTAACCCTTTCGGGTTAACCCATCGGGTTTCTCTTCTTGAAAAGCAACTGTATTTGAAAAGGAAAAGGGAGAAACCAGTTTCAGTTTTCTTCTGCCTCGTTACTGACTTCCAATTTCCTTTTGCGGGGAAATTAGCGCTTAATAAATGTGTTGTTTTGCTAATCAGGAAGAGAAGAATGCGATTTTATTTTACAAAACTCCAAACAATAACCAAATCGACGATTATTTAATGCTTTCCTAAAAAGAACAATCGTTTACATTTGAAATGCAATTTTTGGGAATTTCTTTGTGAGTTCCTTTCGGATTTATTTTATTTCTGTTTTAATCACGATGACATCAGTGAATGCAAATTCCAGTCGAGACAATGCGCAGACGAACAAAAAAGACAGTCGAAGAACAATGAAATAACAATGAAAGCCACTGGACAAAAGTCTGGAAAATCGTATCTCTTTTTGCCATGGCTGAAAATTCCTAAGATCTTCCAAGAGCGAGAATAAAACTCATAATATTTGCATAACAAATTGGGTCAAATGAGCGAGCAGCGCACACGTAATGCTAAACAAATCAAAACACAAATCAATATATATATATAGATCTATATATATATACTTTGATATGTACAAAGATATAGATTTATATGCAGATGTACGGCTCCTCCCTCCATGTGTATGCTAATCAAATGAGCGTGTCCATATGGAAATGAATGAACACCAAAAAAAAAAAAAAAAAAAAACTGTAAACGTTGTACAATAATCTAAAGTCGGTGGTAATTCGAGGGGGCCTTTTGTAGTCTTTGGGGGGTGCTATACACATACATATAATTATATATACGCATAAGTGTTCAGAGAGAGAGAGACAATGCACAATTGAACATTAGCATAATGATGCCATAAAGTGCGATTGATTGGATGGCTTTTGGGCGGTAGTTGACCAAAAGAATGCGCTGAACGCCAAACGGAATGTGAACAGGCCAAAAGCAGTGCTTATCAACGGGCCCATAGACACCTCATCAATGTGTATGTATTTGCTTAAATATGTATATGTTTATATAAATTCCTTCTTGTATATATACATATGTGTGTATGCTTATTGCTCTACGCATCGTTTCGTTTTATGACAATTAACACCGCTCAAGAAGGCAAACAAACAGCGACATCGTCTGCTTGCCTCCGCTTTATGGACAGGTTAGCCGACTTGTGCCGAGTTGCCAAGTTGCCAAGTTGCAAGTGGCTTTCGGTAATGTTTGTGCAAATATGGCGCAATAAAGCGCAGTGTATGCAGCCAATAAGATACTTCCTAGTAATAGCAAACGCGGCTATTGGGGTTCTCGCCACTCACAGTACTGTTAAATTGGTTGTACATATGGTTCTCTGACTTTTTATCCATCGTCAATGATGTTTTACAACAGCCTGTTACTCAAATGCTTAATTAAGTTGCAGGCTTGCAGTTCTAGTAATACCTATACTAGTTAACGAACATAATATATGTAATATATGTTACAATGTTCTTTGTCACTTTGGCACTATCTGCCCCACTAGCTTGTTGTATCTTACCGTCGGCTGTCTATCAATCAATTTTCCAGCTTCAATCTGTTAACATATCGCAGATATATCTGATGCTAATGCATCTGTGTGCGTGTCTGTTATCGCCGGCAACAAAGTGGCTGGCAACATGTTGCATGTTGCCGGGTGTCACATCTATAAGAAAGGAACGATCAGGAATAGAATATGGAGTATAGCGCGTGTCTTGGCCGGCCGGTTCGACTTGACTCAATTCGTCATTTAAATGATAGACCGCAGAGCTTCCCCACTCCCCCCCCCCTCCCCGCAGAATCCGATGCCCCCTGCCACGCCCCTGGGGCAATGGCAGCACTTAGCGCAACATCAACTTAAATTGCAGAAGCTGAATAAAAAAAAAAAAAAATGGGAAAAAGCACAACTGGAAGCAGACGAAACCGGAGCTACGATCCACGCCACTACCGGAGAACGTGCCAGGCAAAATTAATTGCTTCGTTAGATCGAAGAGGAGGATGGCTTATGGATGGGGCCAAACTTGGGGCACGGGGGGGTTGGATGTGGCTCGCTTCTGCCCCAGAAGAACCGCTTTGGCCAATTTTTTAGCTCTCCCACTTCCGCTGCAGCGGAAAAAGGGGGTAACACGAGTGCTACTGCTACCACTGCCCAACAACGATTGACAAATTTCCAAATGCCATTAAGCAGGCGTTGCATGCAACTAGCCCCAAACCCCAAGCGCCAAACGCCGAGCAGCAAGCCCCAACCTCCAAACCCCAGAGACAAAGAGGCGAACAAGAGGTTCGATGCAGAGGATGATGGCTAATGGATGACAAAACAGGTGGCCAGCAACAGCGGTAGCCACGAATCTGGACCGTAGAGGTTGCCACTGCACTGGAAAAAAAAAAACAGATCAAGCTGCAAATATTTGAATTCAGTTCAGTAAAGATAGTTTCAAACTACTTGCACTTCTCATTTCCTAAAGTTTAAGTTAAATAGGTGAAAATGATTGAATATTATTATATTTTTTTTTTTTATTATTTTTTTTTTTTCTAAGTGCACGTTGTTTTGCTGTTGCAAAACGCCCCGCCGGCGTTTGCAATTACCGTGTGGATGCCACCACACAACCATTAAATCACATTGCTGAAATATTTCATCTGTTTGCAAATTTTCGACAATCAACTTAATCGGAAATGCTCCGTTTTTTATAACTTTATCATCGGCCCGGATTGTGGATTCTCGGACAGGCCAGGCTCTAGATTTAGCCGCGATGCTATGTGTTGATGTTGCAGGCTGCAGGTGGCAGGCTCTTCCATCGCAGTTGCCGGTGATAAGAATCTTGTTGCGGCAATCTCTCCTGGGCATCTATGAATGTCTTTGCCCGCCCGGATCCCCGGATCGCCAGATCCACGAGATTCACGCTTTCGTTCTATAGCTTCATTTTTTCCAACCATCTAGCGCGAGTCCATTTTGAGGCATGTTTGCTGCCATTTGTTGCTTAATTAATGCTGCAGGTGACGCTGCTAACGAGATGGAAGCCACGCCCAAATATAGATGTACACAAATGTAGGCTCGCATTCGAGGCAGGCAAATTCGAATAAATCATATTCAGCCAGCAATTTCTGAATGCGCCGTTAACATAAGGATGATGATAGGCATTTCAACGTTTTTCTAATTGGCTTGCTAAATTACAAATACTTAATAACTATATTATACATATATAGCTAATATTGCCCAAAATGCTGGCCAATCAGACTTCAGCCAATCCCAAACCAAAAGGGCCAAGAAAGGGTGGTAAAGGGGCGGAGATAAGTACATATATTTAGTATAGATTAACAAAAAAGAAAAGACCAGAGTCCAGTCACCTTCACGCACTTTGCATAAGACGAAAGTCGCGGACAAAGGGGCCAAAAATAGATTGCAAAAAATAAGGAGACAACAAATACATGCAAATACATTGAAATCGTCAAAGAAAGGTTAAACCAATTTTCTATTAGTTATATAGACACTGGCTACGAAGGAAACAAAGCCACAGCCCTTTCAAGATGATATAATCCGAAGATGAAAAAAAAAAAAAAAAAAAAAAAAATACAAAATATTAACAAATAATCCGCAACACAATGCGTCTGCGAATGTGTCGATATTGTTAAAAATAAATAAACAGCACTTGTGCCATCGAAATAGAAAAGGGGGCGTTGCAATACCGATTGCGATGGTTTATAGGACAGGCGGGGCTGTTAATCGCATCGAATCGATTTATTTGTTGTTTTTTTTCTTCTATATTCCCAACGATGGTGACAAAAGTCAACGAACAGCGAAACGAAGCGAACAAAAGGTTCGATCAAGATTTCAAATTGTCTATTGTTGCCACAAATCGTTGCGGTGACAATGGGCCCAGACGAGTAGCACCCCAAAGTAGCCAAAAAAGATCCGAAAAGCTGCTGAGGAAGATGCCTCCCCGCCCAACGGTACTTTCATCGAACCCGCCGTCCACATTTTTTTTCGGTGGCCATTCTTTTTACTCTCGCTCGTGTTCCATTAATAGTCAAAGTTCAGGTGTCAGGGACGTCGGAAAACGAAATCGATTGGCGGTCAAAGATCTTCATTGATCGACAGGGAACCCAGCCTTTGTCCAACGATTCTTTCGTATATTATTCAAATGGAGATATGGTTAGATATATGGAATATATATAGTATATATATGGAATAATTTTCCCAAATAATTATTTATTTTATATTCAGACAATATATTGTAATGCTCTCATATAATTAGCACTTCAATATATGTTAATCGTTTTTCGGAATCATTCGACTTTCAAGCGCTTCTAGCGAGGCTTGACTGTAAATTTGTTTATCTCAATATGAGAGCTCTTGGGGCTCTTTGACAAACTTTATTTATGTTTTTCTTCACGCTTGACCGTTAAGTTAACTGCATATTCGCTTTGTTTGGCTTATTGGCCGCTTATTGTTTTAACGCCACGATGTCCGATCTCTGGGCATGAATTGCCATGGTGACTTCGTCACCATCAAAGAGAATGTTTTAATTATTTCCCAGACCAACAGACTGACTTATCAATTGATTAATGTTCCTTTTTAGTAGGCCTTCTCTAAATTTAGATATCTTACCGGCCGCAGTCTTCTTAGCCGATTTGCCACGCCCATCGATCTCGCTCGTTGACGTCCAAATGAATAACTATAGGATTCCACTTAATAGCCGGCTACCTAATTGCTGTCACTAAGTAGGCGTGTCCGAATCGCCAAAGAATACCACTTTGATTGCCGCCGCCGCGAAGTTTGAGCGGCACGTGTGGGAAGATACTGAATATTGAATAATGTAGAATATTATTCAAATAAGTAGTAAACCATTGAATTAAAATCAAATGCAAGGGGCCAAGTCGAACTATGGCATAAAATTTTCGCTTACGTAAAGCATTAGGGAAATCAAATAGCTAAATACATTTAATGAGCGACAGCAACATTCCGCGAAACTTGGAAACGAATCGAAACGAAACTCATTTGTGGGGAATCTGTTCGGTAGCCGGTCACAATGTTCCCAAAGCCCCCGGAGATGTCCGTCTTTGGTGACTACTGTTTCTGCTGCCTGATTTGTTCTGAAAAACTCCGTCTATGGTAGATTCTCTCCATCGTGCTCCCATCCTGTCCGTTCGCCCCTCACAGGTGTGCTGCTCAAATAGTTGACTAATTAATTTATAATGCAATTTCACTGCCATTGCAGCCAGGAGAGGATTGTTGCGGTGCAGGAGGGAGGCGGATGATCGCTACCATTTGCAACATGGAAACCGTTTTAATACACACCACGACTAGCACCACTAGCACCACTAGAACCACCAGCAGCCGCCTAATCATTGTTTATGACATGGTTAGCCACTGGCCAGCCATTCGGCTGCACAGCGAGAAGAGGATTGTTTAGCATATTTTACTTTGCCATAAATGATCGTTTTATGCATTCGAATTTATTTACAAAATCCTCAACTTTTCACTTTACCAAATTCCATCGCAAGGCAATTACGAAATCAGAAAGCCATGTTTCAAGTGAAACAAAAATATGTAAAGATTCTTTCTCGTGTGGAGGTTGAAGTCAGGTCTCTGTGTTCTCTCCCCTAGGAGTCCCAGTTTGTGTGGTCGCTCCCCTGCTCGCAAAGTCGTCGGCTTGGCAAGGGAAATTTATGCAAATGGCCGGACAGATCTTTCCAAAGCCTTTTGCGCAATTATCCCCGTAAAGCACAAAGTGCGAGGAGGAGTCGGGGAAAGACCCCACCTGCTGCAGCATTTGGCATTTGATTGAACTCAAGTGTGCCAGATGCGTAATGAGTTGATGGGGCAAGGGATCCTGCTGTGGACCGCCTGGGGGCTGTGCGGAGAAGGGGGCGTGGACAAATGCAACGAGGGAGGGAGGTGGCTGGCCAACACGTGACAACGCGCGGTGCGGTGCGGTGCGGTCAATAGAAACTGAAAATCAATTGGAAATTCCTATGAATACCAGAAGAAAATTCAAAACAACCGAAACCACGGCAAGTAGAAGAAAAACCACTTGCATGTGGGTGCTTTTCTTGTGGCACAGTGGATGGTGTGTGGTAAATATCTAGTATAAAGCAAAGTTGCAAACGTTTAAGCGAGACTATCATTTTTGCATCATATTGAAAGTCAAGATGTTGCATACATTCAGACACCTTTTTAAATAATTTCCCATTTGTTTCTTGAATACTTTCATTGCCAATTGCGACCACTGTGCGGACAACGGCATTTGTGCAACAAAACACAACTGTTGCTAAAACCCATGATTCTCCTTAACCCGGGCCAATGCCCAAAATGCAAATCGCTTCAGTGCGATCGAACTGGAGTAATCGATATATACATACGTATATATATATCATATATCTGATGCCGATGTTGATGTTCTGCATTCAGATCGCCGCATTGACAATTTGGTCGATGGTCGCGCCAAGGCTTTTCCTTGCAGTCGGGGGAAACCGCTAGACGCGACTACAAACGACCGGATGAATGGGGATTGGAGGACCGAGACTTGGAGATTTGGATATGTGAATACGGACCGGCGGACCGGCGGCGATCGCGAATTTGGTTTTGCAATGTGGATGGAAATTTGGCGAGTACGCACGCCAGGCAGCCGCAGGTGACCGATCTCTTTGGATCACGAACTGCAACGTGACGTGGCCAGATATCGAAGTTATCCGTACATGTGCAATCAACCAGAAGGGTGGAAGGGAAAATGTATTTTCCTAATTAGACAGCATCTACAGACATGGTTAGCACTTCATTTGCTCATCATGTGGCCGCCAATGTTTAAGAACTATTAAAAGGAAAATCAGAAAACTAATCAGCAAACGATATGAAGACATAACGAGATCGTTTGCTCTCGAATTCCCGAGAAGCGGAAGAGGTTAACGCTTGCCTGCTGAGGCTTTTAGCCATGGGAACCCAGAAGTCTGCTCCGCTCTGCCCGCTCCGCCGTCCAATGAAAACAAACAATGCGTTAATATAGTTTCATTCGTTTTGCCATAAAATAAAAAATACACAACAAGGGCCGGTGGCGCGAAGGAGATGGCCAGGAGCAAGGCCACCGATAAGACCGGCAATTCATATACATATATATTTACTCAGCTTTAGCGTTTTTTGTTTTTGTTTTTAAGCAATTTTTACTTAATGCCATCCTCTTTTGGCTTAACCGATCAATCTTTATGGCAGCTCGCATAAAAATTTACGACTCATCATCGATGGCAGGAGATGGGGCACGAGGAGCAGGAGATTCGGCCACAAATATCCACAATCGAGCCGACGGCCGCGACTAGAGCCAAAGGTATAGTGGATGATGCCGCGTCGTGTGCGGAGGATATCGTTCAGAAAGCCATTGGTCATCTTATTCTCCATGAGGCACTCCTGCATCAGATCATCCGGCAGCTGGATGTGAAATGGGAAGCAATACATGTGGGCCACGTCCAGTTTGATCGTCTCATTGCTGCTATCGTCCAGGCAAAAGAACGTGTTCGTATCGCCCACTTGAATACGCGCACAGCTCTGCAATGCCGAGTCCTTCATCAGCAGCATCACATAATCCAAGGAGCTCGGCATGTACAGGGCATATGGCTCGCCGGTCTTTACGAATGTGTCCCGATATTTGGTGAAGGCCATTAGTGGATAGGTGCCGCCACATTTTCGCTCGAACACCTGAACATCCTCCAGCAAATACTTGCATCTCTCCGGCAGTTTGTACTTGAACTGTTCGCATTCCTTGCATTTTGTGTGATCGATGTTGGCCAGGATACAGCTGAAATGGAGCAGGAGGAGCCACAAGCTGGTCCCGAACCTAATCCCTGCCAGCTCCATCCACGAACCGCTTGTCCTTTTCGATTCGCCAATACAATCTGCTCGTGTCTATCGCTGTGCGTCAGTGTGTGTCTCGAAATCGATTCATTTCGAAATGCGGCAAATACAAAAAATAATTACAGACTAATGTAGACAGATGGCCAGCAGTTTGCTGGGGTCGAATGACTCACTCATCTGGGTCGTGACTGGAATTCGAAGCGATCTGAATGTGTGGATTCCATTAGCTCCCCAATAGGATTGGGGAATTTATGCATTTGGGATTTAACAAATTTAATCGTTAATTGATAGGAAATAATTTTGTAAAATATTATTATTTTTAATCTATACATGTTTTTCCAACTCCCATTTCAAATATTTTGCGCTGAGAGCAAGAAGATTCAAGCATTCTCTAACAGAGAATACCGAAAGATGTTTTTGTTAACTAGTTTATTAATTTAAAATATTAATATTATATTAATATAACTCGTAGTATTGTGCTTATTTTATAAAGACGCCACTCATAGCTACCCTTCAGTGGTATTATTCATTCGCTGGCGTTGATTTGCTCTGCCGATTTAATTGATTCAATTACGGGCGGCATTATTTCAATTAGGCAATACAAAGAGGGGCGATCGCAGATCGGGGGGCTTGACATGACACGTTGGAGTCGAGTCGAGTTGAGTTGAGTCCGAGCAGCTATCATCGATAATTATGACGAGTGCGATGCGATGCGATGGATCGGTTCTGATTTGCCTGCATTGCATTGGGTGATTAATGCAACGGCAGTCTGCAGACTCCAACTGCCAACTGTTTGGCTTCCTTCAATCGTCGATTGAGTGATGGACTGATTGACTTTTCCGGAAGAAAACGCTCGGCAGATTGTGTGATTGCGTAATCCGTTCGAATGCAGCAGCAGTGGTTTTTATTTAATTGATTTTTAGCCAGAGTCAAATGTAATTAATTGAAAGAAACTGGATGGAAGGAAGGATTCAATGAAGTGGTAAAGTTCTTTTTCACATTTTTCATTTTCAGATGGGGGAATTTAAATCTTCAATCGCAGAAGATTAAACGCCAACTTCTCTTCAATATTGTATTTTGATCTCAAGTCTTTAATCTTCTCAGTCCTTTCAATCGCCGAACAAAGTCAAAGCTTTGGTTTCAGTTGTTTAGATCACTATTTGATTTATCTGACAAATCAATTTCATTCTCGATCGCCTCCTCTCCCGTTGAGTTTCCATTTAATTATTTGGTTTTCTGTCCCCTGGACAAGTTAGTGGAGAATTTGGAGGGTCTTTAATTTATTATTGTATTTAAAGCGCTGATTTAACGGCATTCTGTCTGCCTGTATATCTTCTCGATTTGTTGATTTTACATTTGTGATGTCTGCTTTCGATGGAATTATGAATTTATTGATTTTGTCATTAATGGGATTTCCTTTCGGCGCAGCAGGTGGCAATTGTCATGCTGCCAGTGTTGTCAACATACGCTCATGTGATTTATGGTTTGGGCTCTTCTTCTCGCCGGCTTTTTCGAATTGTTCATATGGACGTACTTGTGATCGGAAGTTGGCACACCATTTGCGGCAAGTGCTGTCGTTCTCCATATTAATCGGCGGGCCACGAAGTCTGATACTTCCGTCGCCCCTCGCTCCTTTGGTACGAAATTGTGTCACGGAGAATCGGAGAACTGGAGAATCCGACATGTAGAATCGGAAGCAGAAAGAGAGGCGTTCAATATGCGAAGACTGTGCCAGATTTTTTGACTGCACAGAAGTCGAGGGTGCGGATCAGTGCTATATTCCTGGAAATTCTCAATGATAACAATGATATATCCTCCATCTACGCACCATGTAAGCTTAATTATAATCTAAAATATCCAGGAAAAATCTCTCCTTGTGGAGAGTCAACTAAAATCTTTAAAAATTATCCAGGGTATTCAGAAAGTAGGTACAACACACTCAACGAATATTTTGTGTCCAGCCTGAACATGTATTGTTTTTTTGCAGTTTTCTTCGATAGTTATATTCAATTTGGGATTCCATCAGTTTATGGTTTATTGCACTTGATATTGCCCTTTGTTTTAGCTTTATTTTTGTACCCATATATTGGAAGTATAGGATATATATGTGTATGTATAAATTTTCATGACGACGGCGACCTTCCGATTGCCAATGGATTGGAGTTCGTTGGCCATTTGGCTGCCGGCGATTTTCGTGTTAATTTTGTTGTAAGCTTTTTGGATTGTTTCGTTTTTCATTTGGTTTTGTTTTTTATTTCTTGGCTTTTGTTGCTGTTGGGTTTCTTGCGTTGATTGGTGGCTGGGAGAACCGTTAAACTTTTGCCCCTTGCCCTGACACCTGACACTTGACACATGACACCTGACACAGGCGACGACAGCAGAGCGGCTACACTAGAAAAAAAAGAAGCCGATTGCCCTGGGCGCCTCCAAACTGGGCATTGGATTTGGGGGGAATGGATGATCGGGGTATTGGGGATTCTTGCTTCATTAATCGCTCGCAATTAAGCGCCACTTTATATCCAACTTCACACTCTGTTGTGTTTATTTTCTTATTTATTTACTTTCGCAGATAGATTCCCCTTTCTTAAGTTTCGTTTGGGTTTCGGTTTCGGCTGCATTCAATCAGCGCAATTGATTGATGTCTCTCGCCGGCTTGTGTGGCTCACTTGGCACGTGTCGCGATATTTTGGCTCTTTTTTTGTTCAGGGTTTCACATTCCAAGCTGCTAACGGATATGGAAAACGTATTCAGAGGCATCTGCGTGTTGGCCAAGATTGATTGGCTTTGGCCCTTAAGCTAGCGATGCGAGAAGCGGCCAACAAAAGGCCTACAAAATTGGTTCAATTCAGCTGGATTAAATATTGGATTAATCAAATGGGAGAAGGGCTTAAATTGGTCAATAAATGTAATGTTATTCTGGCAATTTAAGCCTTTAAAATTCAACCTATTGCACCTTGGAATAAATCATAAAACCCATTAATTCCGGGAAAAGTAACATTAAAAGTAAAACCCACTCAGCTTGGCGCTTTGTTTAATTGAAAGAATCATTTTCAATTGCCGGAAGACGGATCCGATCTTTCACCACAGATGACTGACTTAACAACAGCAAGTAGCTATGGAATAAAGCGATATATATATACATATATATCTGTATAAATGTGTGCACTTTAATCTGGTTCTGCGCACTGAGCGCATTAATTATGCGTTCCAAAGCGATGTCTGGAATATATATACGACCATACGGCTACATAGATATATATATGTGTGTATGTTCTTTTTTGGTTTGCTGCTCATCTCCTTCGGTATGAAATTCTTGGCACGAGTTGGTTAATTAATTTAATTAATGTTTTACCAAAGAGACGCCGGCGCTGGCGAAGCGTTGACTTTGACGCCGCCCCCTTTACCCCATCTTCCCCTTCCACCCCCTTTCCACGAATTTTCCACAGCACTCTGCGCTGTTGATTCTAACGGTAGCACGAATATTAAAACAACCGACAAAAAATCAACTTTTATACCACACACACACACTCAGGGAGCGAAAGAGAGGCCAGTAAAAAGTCATGCACTGAGACAAAAATCTTGTTTATCTCTAGCTTTAAGTGGTTAAAAAAATGAAATACAACAAAAGTTTATTTAAAAATATAAACCAATTAATACAATATATTTAGCTCAATATTTCTTAATCTTTGAGACCAAATTTCTTTAAGTGTACTTGTAGCGAAGAAGATGCATTAATTTAACAGATGTAGATATAGTCTTCTTTACGATGATACCCTTTGTTTGCCTCTTTTTCCACGCCACTTTGATGCTCCATAAGAAAGAAGAAAAAACAGTGTTTCATCAAAAATTATTTAAATTTCATTTCAATAATTCCAGCTCTTTGGGGTTTTTATTTTCAATTAAAGCCAGATTTTATATCAACGAGGGTCATAAAGTCTCTTATCATTTAGCTGCTGCCGCGTGCATTTCTAATGAAAATTTATGGAACCCACCTCCACCGATCAACCTGTGTGCATTTTTTTGATTTTTGGTTTTCAGCCCATTTTGGTTATTTGGAATTCTTCTCTTTTGCCCTGCGATGGCATTTTAAACTTGTTCACTGATTCTTATCGGCAGTTTGGTGGAAGAAAGTTTCATTTGCCACAAGATTCCCAGTCGTAAAAATTGCAATTTGTTGTTTTTGAAACCGAAACCGAATAGCCATTATATATCATTAGCTTCTCTACGCTTCTGAACGGCTCGTCAGTGGAATCGTTATCAAATCTAAATGTTTATATACATTCTTGGTTAAGTTTAATGAATGATAAACTATGTGGCAAAGTGCGTAGAAGGAACGAAATTATGCTGCCTTCCGCTAACTGAAATTTATGAAAGTTTGATAGCTATTTGATCTAGCCTCCACCAAATTATTCCTTATCTGTCAGGACGGGAAAATTTCGCTGCATTTTACAAGCTTTTCGTGGTCCTCCTTCGGCAGTTGTTGTTGTTGCTGCTGCAGTTCAGTTGTAATTGTTGTTGGCTGCGCTGCTGCTGCTGCTGCTTCTCGTTCTTCCTCTTCTTGAGCGGCTGCACTTTTATTGATTTATGCGAATGCGGCGACCATCAAAGCGAAATTCAAGGCATGACTGCAACTACAACGGCGACCACAACTACGATTACAATTTGGCCAGCGACCGTGGGTTGCACGGCTCAAATGTGGAATTGAAAATTAAAAAAAAAAACAAAGATAAAAAAAAAAAAACAAAGAAAAAAACGATGGCCAAAAACCTGCAGTGCTCCTTGTTTTATTCAGTCTAATTACCATGTTAAGATTGCTAGCATCTTGGCCACAACTGTGCATAGTGGCCTGCGTTCTGCGGCACTTGCAGATTATCAATTTTCTTTGATTTTTAAAATTATAGCATAAAAATGCCTTTTGGGCAGTCAAACACACACACACACTCGCTGTTGCAAACGCAAGGCGCATACGCGGCGTATACGTAATGTGCTCAAGATTGGGACGACAGCGACTTTAGCAAGTGGGATTCTTGAGTTTTGCACAAGAAAACAGAAGAACACAACAAAAAAATAAAAAAGAAGAGGCATTGGCAGTGCAGAGTTGGGTATTCGGAATCAGAAGCAGTGTATTAACGCAAATTCACCGCTACAGAGCATTGACATCAGGCATCATTATCATTATCAGCAATGGAATGGGCCATATCTTATATAGACGGCTGACTGCCAGCTGTCGGCGACTGACTATTGACAGCGGCAGTTAACAAGAGCTTTGCCAGAATTTATCTTTCAAGCATCATAAATCATAAGCACAACGCCAACGAAAATGAACCGAGCCGAGCACTTTCGAAGTCCAAAAGTATAAGACCATCGAATATCCTAGATATCGACCAAGTTTGCTGACAATCTTATCTCTCTTATCTTCTTGTAGAGCCTCACAGACTTTTAGTTGTTTCCTAGACCAAATTATTCGTTCGTTGCCCAACACACCCCCACTTTACACGGTATGCAGCCGACTTAAGTTATATAATATGCTTCTAACTAGCTACCACTGCAAGGGCAGAGCACTTGCCATGCTCACTGCCTCCCAACTAACTGACATATGTATATGTATATGTACATACAATATAATATAGCAATAATTACTCCATAGAACGGTGTACTCCTCATCTTCTTCCTCATCAAAATCATCATCATCATCAGCTGCTGCTGCTGCTTCGTCGTCGTCTTGATCATCTTTTGCGTTTTTTTGACTGATTAAGAAAAAATGAAAACGCAGCCAAGCGTCGAAAAGTGTGGCTGATAAAAACAAAAGGCACATGCACAACAAAATTTCGTGTGCAGTCAATGAAAAGTAAGCGAATTTATCCCAGTAACAACAACACTATTCGCATGTATGCAAGAGCAATTTCCATGCAGCTTAATTAGGAATATGTCTCAATGTTTTAAATCACAATTTTTAATTTTAGCACATGATAGTGAAATTCTGTTGGCTAAACACCAACTAATTCCTGTGCAATTATTTGTGGCAACTTAAGGTGGCCATAGGCCATCTCCATTACTCATTCATTGTGAATTGTTTTATTGCCCCATAATTTGATGCAACAAAAGGCAACCCACCCTGCACCAAAAAAACCCCATCGCATATATAGCATTTGTGTGCATATATATATGACTGTCGTCTAATCATAATTCAGGGTCTTATCGCAGTGCTGGGCATCTGCAGTTTCGTTTCGTTTCGTTTCGATTCGGTTCGGTTCCTTGGGATTGGGCTTGGGATTGCCATTGGTACTGGTACTGGTACTGGGATGGTCATGACGATGATGATGACGATGCTCCTGCTGCGGGGAATTACCTCATCTTCGAGTAGTTGCATTTGTTGCCTGTCGTCGACCGTAAACTTGCGACAAAATGTCGCGTGCTCTAAACTGCAGTTATGTAACTTTACTATGCCTGACAACTAGCTGGCAACTCGCTCATAAAATCATTGGCTTTATCGCAATAAAGGAGTAGAGGCCCCACCCCATATCCTGGGCCCCCCTTGGCTTCCTCCGGCTGCCCGATCCCACAATCTCTATGGCCTCCGTTCGATCGTTAATTCTTGATTGACAAATTATTGGCCAAATTGTTGGCTCTTTGCTCTGCTTCCGCCTTTCGTGTGGCAAATGTGAGAGGGGTGGGGGAGCTACACTGTGAAAAAAGCGAATGTGAAAAGGGAATATCTGCTTATTGATGACTTAGAATGGCTAAAACAAATGTTAAAAACATGAGACATCCGAGACATCATCTGAAGTGCTGCAAACATGATGGCAAAGTATGTGTTTTTTTCGCAGTGTCTAACGGGAGACTCGAAGCAATTAAAACCAATTTTGGCGCAGTGAAGTGTGCAGCGCACAACAAAATGATTGAAAAGCGACGACACCTGATAATAAACGTTGCCACATGCTAAATTCAAATTCAGGCCAGTGGCGCTGGGCTGGCAGATTGCAGGGGGGATCGGGAATCGGGAATCGGGACTCGCGGGAATCGAGCTGCCTGACAGGCTGGCGTGGGTGTTAAATTACAGTGGCCAGGGGCAAACTGCACCAATCTGCGCCTGACAGACGGGACTCAAATTCAGGTCCCAGCTTCGCGTTCCGAGCTCCAATCTTCAGATGGATGGCTTCGCTTGGCGCGCGTCAATGTCATCCGCATTACGCCCGCGGTTGTTGAGCCAAAACAACAAAAAAAACACCCATGTATCGCATCTTGTAGCCGTATCCTAAATGGAATGGAAAACAACACTCGGCGAGGGTCTCATTGGCTATGCCATATGTTTGGTGTAGGCCATTTGTTTAGATGGCTGTTCCATGTTCCATGGCGACAAAGTTGCTCTCCTCGTGTGGCTCAAGTTGCTCCTAAGCAAACAACAAGCTGCACTGAGCAGTTTCAAAGACTTTAAATACCCTATAAATACTCTCTATTTGCTATTTTAGCTCTTTTTTACAAATTGTAGAATGAGTAAAGCTTTAAAATGCAAAGAATTTTGAAAGTATTCCTATTGCAACAGGACAACTTGTTTCGCCTTCTATGCTACCCGCAGCTAGGGTAGCTAGTAAAGTTAATAATCGTTATTTGCCACACTTGTGGGCTGCAGTGGGCGTGGCAGCGACAGTGGCACTGGCAGCTATCCCCGTTGCCTTGGCTTTGACACTTTGCGGTTAATTGCATGGCGGAGCACTTGGCCTTAGAGCGCTTCAATTCAATTCGTCTCGTCTCACGTGTCGTATACGTAATGTGGGGAATTTGGTGACTTTGGCCAGCTTGTGGCATCTCGCATCTCCATAGAGACGATCATTAAGGCCCGGCCACATAATTTGACCAAATGCAGAGCCACAGAACGAGTCAGTCGAACTGAAAACTCCAACTGAAAGACAAAGTCAAAGTCAATAAAAATGCTAGAGTCGGCAAAGATGAGACAGCCGATCAGTGGGTAACAAAAAAAAAAAAAAAAAAACAGAAAAAAACGCTGCAAATAAATGCAGGCAAACTTCGATCGCAAAAGATCGAAAGAGCGACCAAGAAGCCGGCTAAATTAGTTGTCATGGGAATTTATTGTGCTCAAGTGTGAGACGTAGTAGAGCCCGGCTCCAGGAATCGGGAATCGGGAATCCGAGAATCGAATATCGGGAATCGGGAATCGGGGGGAGTGCCGTGCTGAGCTGAGCTGTGCTGTGCCGGTGGTAACCCTAATGTGCCCACATGCATCCATCCCAAAGATCATGCGCATGATTAGTTGGCAAAAAAAGAAAAAAATGAAAAAAAAAGAATTGCAGAGCTTTTGGTTCTCAGCGTAGAGATGGTACGAATTTGCTCAAAACCAACATAAAATAACAAATATGTATGGACTAGTTAAAATGTATATTATGTATCACCCCATAGAGCTATTTAATTTTCCAATCAATTTAATTTTTAATAAATTGTTATATATACGAGTAGCACCTATCCCTCCATGAGCCCATCTCTAATGTCCAGATCGCCGTGTAAAAGTGTCCAAGTGAATGTGTGGCCGTTCAAGCGCAAATTGCTGGAGTTGCCAATTTGTATTAAAGTTGAATTATGCAAATAATGCCGAGACTTTGCGATGAACTCGCAACTCCCAGTCAATTTCAGTCGCCGGCTCTTCTCGTCTCTGTCCGGCTCTTGCTGCGTGGCGAGAAGAAGACGCTCTTCTGCAGCTTCTTCTCCTAACTGTCAACTGTCACACGGACACTTAAAATAAAGGGGGGCGGGGAGGGGGGTAAATACCGAAGAGTCTGCGAAATTTGTTTAGTGGCAAACATCATTTGTCTCAGGGCATCTCTGTGGCAGCTTCGTCTTAATCTACTGTTGTCGTCGCCAGCGTCGTAATCTATTATTAAAATGCCATTAGAGCGGTGAACAGTCTACCCTCTCACCTCAGCCGTCCAACTTTCCGACTTTCCACCGCCCAAACAGCTTCGAATCTTCGGATCTCCGGCTCCAGGTGGCAGCTGTCGTCCGTCTCCACGGCCAACGGCAAATGTAATTATTGATGAAAACATATTTCAATACATTTTCCAAATATCTGACTTCACTGTCTCTGGAGTTTGGTTCACTCACTCATTTCGCGAGGTATCATTATTTTTTCGCAAATTGAACTTACTTAAGTAAATAATAAATAAAAAAATAAATTGAATGATTTTGAGCGCTTGCAGTAGAAGTTATTCAAATGCAGCTTCAGCATTAAGCTTTATCAATGTGTTTTTGCGCATTGTAGGGTATCTCGTTAGTCGTACATCTGATAAGCGCCCATTTCCGCGGGCCTTTCGTAAATGTTGTCAAATTTGGCGCGAGCAAATCGCACGCGTTTCCTCGGGGCGAAAGCCATCGACTCAGATTGTTGGTTTTCGCGGTGTGGAAATTAATTAGGGATAAGTTCGAGACCTTTGCATAATCAAGTGTCAGAAATAGGTAAGAGCTTAACCCATTAACTGCAATTAACGGCGGCCAGTGTTGGAGGTCTCTGGGCAATTAACAGTTCATTAGCTAAAGTTTTGGCAAATATTTTTTTAACTTTGTCGCCTATCGGTGTGGAGTTTCAAATGCCCCGGGATAGATTTGTGTATTTAAGCGGACGAAAATCATTTTGGGAAGCTGACAAAAAAAGCATATATATATCAAAAGCCGTTAGATAAATTTAAAAGCCATGTGGCATCCACCTTTTCCCAATTTACCATGCCCTTGGGTTCTGTGAAACTGACCCCAGAGGTCGAGGATGAATTTCAAATGTCAAGCTTTGCAGCTCTCGTGGGGTTTTTACCAAACATTTGATATATAATATATATAAACTATTGTTTTCTGCTCCCGTTATAATTGTTTGCCTGCTTTTTCCATATTTCCCCATATTGAATTCAAACTCTTCAAATTGATCTTCTTTTTATGGCCCGATGGATGGATGATTCAATTGGTTTTGCCAAACGATAGCAGCTATAGAATCGAACAAATTGAGTGTGTATAATTGATAGCTCATCACTGTTCACTCATTAAATTCGCATTAAATTGGCATGGAAATCGGGAACACAATCTGCCTGAGTTGATCGTGAATTTCGAATCTTCGTTTTGCGGCCCCAATAGCCTAGCGATGATGATCAACAAAAGAGCCATGAGACAAAGTCCAAAACGATCGAATTCAGTTCGGGTAGTCGTTAAAAAAACACATAATAGCAATAGAAAACATTTCCATTGTCTTTAAAGACCATCAAAACATTTCGAATTTATTTAATAATCTATTTGTTTCTTTTCTTCAAAATAACTACCACAAAGTGTATGCACAGGGGAAAAAGAAATACAAATTTGTTGGGTTTTGTAATTAAGTTAGAAACTAAAACTAGTTCGAATTGCATGTGTTCGGTTTGAAGAGGACTTTGGAGTTTTTGGTCGGGGGGAACTAGGTCTAGCTCTCCTTCTGCCTAATTGGCATGCGTAAGGCGGCCAGTTTGGAGTTCGATACTGAATCCGAATCCCAATCCCAATCCGAGCTCGAATCCGAGTCCCAGTCGACGCCTGTCACCCCAGGAATTTTGTGCGCCCAAATTGGCAGCTATTGTTGGTTTTGTTTTCATTGTTTTTGCCGCCGAGTGACCCACTTTGGCGCCAAGGCAGAGGCGCTTTTTTCCTCTCTTTGTGCCATTGGCTTTTGGCTAAAATCCAAAAAGAGTCGGCCAACGAGACAGGCGAACAACGTTCAGCAAATTGCAGTTGAATGCAGTGCCCAATGCCCCGGCCACCGTTTTGGCCAGCTTCTTTTGTTTATTGTTTATTCGGCGGCGGGTTTTTTGCCATGCTGCGCTGATGTCCGGACTGACAAATTATAATGCGTATGATATGCAACAGACAGGGGCGTCGTAAAAGGATAAATAAATAAATCATGGCTTACAGCTTGGGCTGCAAAGTAGTTTTACTCCAAATTAAACTGTACTTGGGTTGGAAATTTGACAAGAAGTGCACTTAAAGTGCAATTAAATCTAAAGAAAACATTATCCATTGAATAGAGCCATGGTACAGTAGTCATACGCTATACAGCACACATCGCCCAGCATGTCTACCGTTCGTCAATCCCAAAATGGGCACAACTTGTGGGTATTAAAATGTTGGGTTTTTTGCCTTCTCATTTCTTTTGTGCTCTTAAGCTTTATTTTTCATTTCGACTGCTCTTGTCGCCGTGTTTAACTTATAATTGATTGATTTATTGTTTTATTGTTTGCAAAATAAGTCATCTCGCAGCAAAGGAGCACAAGAATTTAGCGCTGTGGCGCTCCATAAAATCGACATTAAATAAAGATCAACGCAAAAACCCGAAATAAATGTAAAATAAAAACGACGAAGGACAGAAACCGCAAAAATATAAAAACGAAATGAACTGAATGCCGACTGACAGGCAAAAAAAAATAAATAAATAAAAATAAAACCTTGCTAATCAATTGACAAGAAACTGGAGAATCTTTTTTGTTCGCCCGCTTTAAAACAACTTTTTAAATTTTGATTTTCCTTAAGCAATTTTAAGAAGTCAATGCTTACTTTTCAGCTTACATAACTCCAACATGCATATGTATAAATAGTAACCCATATTGGCCTCTTCCAGCATTTAGTTGCATAACTATAAACGCAAATTTGCAGCCAAGACAAGTTCCGTTTATCAACCAATTAGTCGCAGCCTAAGTTGAAGGTGCCATTTGACACATTTTGCCGCAGTTTTCCCTCGCCGCTGCAGATGATTTGATTTTCCGTTAATTGTGGGCTAACAACTTCGATTAGTTCCATCCCATGCTTGTTCCAACCAACGACGAACGGCGGATGAGGAGCTTTAACTTGGAACTTGCAACTTGGGTTGGAGTGTCAAGTGGTGTGTCGCCCATGGGATTTAGCATGGTTCGATAAACAGTAAATGCATTTAGCTAGCGATTGATTCGCCAACCACCGGGTGCATAAATAAATAATTGCACTCAAATGCAAACAATTTTAATCGCCGCGCCGCAATCGCTTTCAATCGATTGTGCACTCTGGCAGGGAGTTGTGGAATCCAAGGCGATGGCAGTCGGTGGGCTCCATGGTCCATGGTGGCCGGAACCGAGCTCATAATCATGCAAATGTGTCGCCAAATGAGATGCGGCGGATGTCGGCAGCTGGAGCGCCGTAATCTCGAAGCTATCCACTTTATTTATCGCATTCAATGCGATCCGATGTCGTCGATCAATGTCAATTTTATGTAATGCAGAGCTAAATGTTTCACTGCTACACACGGAGAAATTTCATAACCCAATGGCATTGTGACTTTAAATGGCTTGAATGGATTTAATTCCACTACAATTTGGTTGTTTTATTTTCTTAAAAAATATTAGGCACCATTAACGTTTGATTATTCATTTATAAAACGTATATCTCATAGGCATTGATGGATTTCAATAACTGAACGTGTTTATTTCAAAATTACATTGACATAGCTGCATTTTTCCAGTGCTGTTAAGTGCTTATTACGCGATTCTTTAATTTGCAGACGATTTGAGGCTAATTTCTAGCTAATTTAAAGCCATCATCAAGACCTTTCCAGCACAGCATCCTCTTTTATTATGCGGAAACGGAAGTGCGAGGCAAAATGCGACACAAAGTCGCAGAGTTGTAAAATCAAATCAAAAACATTTATAATTATCGCCTGAGCGATGCAAATAAATGATAAAAAGCGCCCGGTTCTTCCTCTTTCGCCAATATTAGTTAATATATTTTCGGTTTATTTTTTTTTACATCGCCTTGTTGTTGTTAAGCTTGTGTAAACAAGTATTTTAATAACTCAATCAAAACAAATGAGCCAAAGGAGGCAAACAGAATGAACAACCTGCACAGGCTGAGGCGTGAGGGGCGTGGCTAACTGTTTGTTAGTTGGCTGGTTGGTTGGTTGGTTAGTTAGTTAGTTAGTTTGTCGGTTGGTCAGCGAAAGGCCGTTGCTGACCGACTGTCAAACGCATGCCAACAACAGTTTAGTGGCAACAATTAGCAACGCATTTTGCCAAAGCGCCACAAAAGTTAAGGAGACAGCTGGGAAAAATCTGGCGACAATCTCAGCAGCACTGAGATAAAGTTGGGAATTTTTAGAGCCATTTAGTAGTCAATTCTTAAATAAAAATAAAAATTATAATTTATTATTATATAAATGTTGAGCTAGGACACATACCATATACTGGTTAAACTCTTTGTTGCAACATAGCATAATGATAGCTTTTCTCTCACTGATGAGTCAACATATCTGGCTAAAATTGTTCTTAATCAAGCGTTAATTTGCCGGCCAACAACGGCAGCGTTGAAAATCGGAAGGCAAAGTGAATATCTTGTACACTCTGGAATGGGATGGAACGGATCGGATTGGATGGGATTAGTTTGAATCGGATTAATTCGGATGCGATTAGATGGCAATCCTTTTATCAGTATGCCCCAGACACCAGACGGTGTCTGGGCCACGATTCTCGCAAAGCCCATCGAATGGGCCTCTCTCTTTGCAAAGAGGGTTCAATAACCCAATCAATCGGCTGATAGATTCACGACTGATAGGTTCAACAAAACGAACAATTTATTAATAAAAACAGAACCTGATGATAACAATGAAGTCAAATTTTGTATGCAATGACATATTTTGTTGTTGCAGCTTCTGCTTCCTATTTGCAAAGCAGATCGGCTGAAAAGAGAAAAAAAATAAACAAACAAACAAACCAACAGGTAGAAAGAGATGGATAGACGCCACTTTAAACTAAAGACAAAACTACGGTAAAATATAATAAAAATTTATGGCGCTCCATTGTTCAATTTTATTGTTATTATTTCGCTGACTTTTTCGTCTTTTTCCCCATCCACATCTGTCTTGTGTTCTTAGGCCAGCGTTGAGACAATAAAAATTTCAGGACTATTGTGTGGCAATCTAAATCAATACACAAAAGATACGCATTTTTTCAAGATATTTTGGGGTGGTGCATAAAGGTTACAAATCGAAACCGTTAACAAAATAGTTGAAATATTTTGTAATTAGCTGAAAATCAAGCAAGTATTTGAGCAAATTCGTACGATGAAATTCATTATTGCCCGCAAATCGTTCGCATAAATCGTTGGCCGTCTTTATGTTCTGGCCCATTAACTTTGCATAATTCCGAAATGCCATCAAATGCCTAATTTATTTAACATCTCCTGGGCACAAGGGAGCCCAACATCATCATCATCGACGCCGTGGTTCGTGTTGACAATCTCTTTTTATTTATCACGTTTATTTATTTATTTCGTCTCAGAGCTGTTTTTTTTTTTTCATGCTGCCTAAATGCGAAGCGTGAAGCTTTATCAATTTCGGCAAACACCTGGCTACCTGGGCGCAAAAAAAAAAAAAAGATAAATGAATTCAAAACCGATTGGAAATATTGATCAATAGAATGGCAGCAGCAGCGAATCAAGACGAAAGGTTTAGCCAAGGCGATAACAATCGAAAGAAAGAACCAATAAACATCATCATTAGCATCAGCGATCAAGTGTGAATCGTATTAGAAGAGCAGTTCTCCAAGAATGTTAACGAGAGGTTTCGAGACCGGCTGTAAAATATAAATGGTTCAACTTAAAAAAAAGTCATAGTATTGTGCTTAAAAAATGTTATTTTTTAACTCTTCGATCGGAAAAACAATTGAGTGAGTTGAGTTCACACGTAAACATCGAAAGTAATAACATCCAAAATGCGGAAGAGAACCGAAACTTTTTAATATCGATTTCCAAAATGACATGCGACCGTTCACTTTTCGAATATCGAAAGCCCCAATGATCAGTCATAAATATCAATGAGGCAAAAAGATGTGCACAATGTACATAAAACTCGAGTAGAGATCGTGAGAAATGCCTGGAAATAACGAGAGCAAACAGCTCTCTAAACTCTCGATATGAAGGTTACATAAATCGTTAGCTTTTCCGGCGAAAGAATATAGTTATTCGATCAACAAAAATTTACATACACCGCGAAGACTTTGATTAAGTTGTTAGTATTTCCACTTCTTTTGAAGACCGAAACCGAAGCAAGGCGATCTTCATCTTGGAAACCCCATCCTCAAAAGTCCAAGTTCCTCGGGAAAGGTGTGAAATATTACAGCTTTTCTTCTTCTCCCTGGGCAGCGGGAAATGTTTTGATTTCGAACAAAACAAACGCCACGGGTGGAACGAATTGGAAAAAGAGAGAGAGAGAGGGGGAGGGCCTTTCAAAAATATTCAAATCATTTTGAAATACGAGTCTGTATTTATTAGCGATTAGGTTTGAGATGGGCAGCCGTGGGGACATCGAGATTATTGGAGATTTGGAATTTACTGTGAACATATGCAAATCGCCGCTAACAAATTTTCGAAAGTGTCAAAAAGGCTGGAGATATCCAAGAACTGGCCTCTTGGAACACAGAACAGGTGCCTCCACTCCGTGCTCCGTCCATTGAAAACTGATATCTTTATCGGCCTTTCCTTCGATATTCTTGTTAGCATCGTTCTTGAATTTATTCAGGCAGTGGAAGGTGTTAAAAATCGGAGAGGGCCATGGGATCACAGGGGAGCTTGGCGCACGCTAAAGTTCAGCACTCGTGTGGGTCACCGCCGATCAATTGAAATGCTAATGCCGCCGACAGCCGACAAGCAACAGCCTTAAGTTGAAGTATTTAAATACAAAATGACAAATCGATGAATTATGAATCGAAATCTCAAGTTGCTGAGAGAACAAATGAATGGAGTGAAATAAATAGATTCCAAATATAACTACATTCGAAAAATTGGGCATTTTTGTGACCTTAAATGTGTGTAACTTTTTTTTTTTAATTCCACATGGTGTCTCACGAATATGCCCGCAATATTCCTGGGTAGCATCTTTGTATCTCATTTGATTTCAATATAGATTTCAAGATGCCCCCCATTCCGCGTTTTTAATATGAATTAATACGATTCGAATGCTTTCGAGTCTCTTGCTCGTTTTTTGTTCTATTTAACAACAATTTATTGAACCATTCGGCCAGTCAGAATGGAGAAAGGAACGTTGTGAATATCATTGGTTTGGGTTATGAATAACGATATATATTTCGATTTAAACTGTTGAAATATGAGAGTAGCTAAAAAAAAAAAAAGATACAAGAAATCAGAACTCAACAAATTCACTTAAGATAAGTTTATTACCATGCCTTGCAGTTGTGTGTTGCACATGGCACGACAACTGCTGCCACTTTTGCCATGAAAGCCATGAAACTGCGAACGAGGCACGTTGTGCCAGCTGAAGTCGGAAAGTCGGAAAGTCGGGAAATCGGGAGGAGAACTCGGGGTCTTCGAGTCACTCAGTTAGCAGCCGTGCGGCAAATGAAAATATTTATATACAGACTCGCACATTGAATCCTCCTTGGCTAACGGTAAGTGCACTCTATGCAAACATCAGCGGTACGAGTACGAGTACCAGGGTACTTGCAACATGATGATGAGCCGTCTGCTTTTTCCCGCCGTCTTAGGCTTAGCCCAACTTAAGCTTAATCCCCATACTGATTGTTCCCTGACACCGCACACGTGGCGTATGCGTAATCTGGCGCTAATTTTAATTAGGCCCCGAGGTGAACAGAAGTCGAGAACAACGACGGGGCAATCACCAGGCGTCTGCTTAATTAATTTATTACTGCTGCTGTTGCAGGCATGTTTGCCGCAGTTGCCGCAGTTGATATTGTTGATGTTGCAGAGATGTTGCCGCTGTTTTTGCTGCCGGCCAAAGCATTAATTGCTGTTTTAGTGGCGCAAGTTATGGCTTTAGTCCGATGTCCTGGTTCTTTCCAGTTGCCGCCAGTTTTTGTATGCTAATAAATTCTATTATAGTTGGTACATAGTGATGAAACATATAACTTCCAGTAGTATTTTTACTAAAAATGCCTGATTTCTGTATTCGTTCTAACAGTGCCTTGTTTGCGAATCTATTTGTGGCTCTTACCCCAGAGCTGCCTTGATCACCTGTTTGATAAACCATTAAATGCCGGCCAGAGAGAACAACCTTCACCAATCGAGATTTTCAGAGGTTGCTGCTGTTGCTGTTGGCAGCCTGTTGCTGATAATCTATCGTCGTCTATCAGCATGCATCATGTTGCAAGTGCAGCAACTGTTTGGGCCAAATGTTGCAAATACAACAACTTATGCTACTCGGTCGGTCGTCTGCAGTGATGCAGCTGCAAGCAGCAGCAGCAGCAGCAGCAGCAGCAGCAGCACATGCAGTCTGGTCTGCAGAGCCGAGATTTCCCGGCAATCATTCACTTTTAGCCATAGCATAATAACAATATTTCAACTAGTCGCAGTCGCCTGGCACGCGATCCATCTTTCCCAGACGCGCGGGGATTATATTTTCCATCTTTTTTCCATTCCATTTTCGAGACGCAGAAGGAGGAGCGGTCGGTCAATGGCGCATAGAATTTCGATTTAATCGCGTTCGTTGCTGCCGCTGCTGCTGCTCTGGCTGCAATTGCTGCTTTTGATCTGATCTAAGTTGCATTTAATAATCATCGTCGTCTGAAGCAGCAGCAGCAGCAGCAAGAAAACAGGCAAAACAGGCTGCGAATGCTGCAGATGCATTTGCTGCATGTTGCTGCTGCTGCTGCTGTTGCTGCTGCTGCTGCCGCCGCTGTCAACGTCAAAGTCAAGGCATTTGTTGCTGCTGCGCCTACATTCATATTTCAGCAATTAAAAATCTAATTGACAAATACTCGAGAGACAACGTGAAGGCAGCCGCAATCGCGACCAGACGAGTTCGAGTTCACAGTTGTTGCAGCTGCTCCACATGCAACATTCACTGTGCACTGTGTCTCCTTAATAGAGATGTATAGCATGTGGGTCTCGTGCGTGTTGCGTGTTGTCCCCTTAATTGAATTAAATATGTTACACGTACATAAATGTGTTGCAATTATGCTAGCTACGAGGGAAGGTCCTTATATTTTAATATATTTTTGCATTTCGAATTTCATTTGCATTGCAATTTCAAGATGATACATTAAACTGCAGAGATGTACATATAGTTGGATCTATGCTCACGCGAACAGCATCAGTCACCGCATCACTCTACAATAATATTTGCAACCAGTTTTAATAACTTCATGCTCTCGTAGCAAATCCATGTGATTTTTCGATTATTTCCCCTTATGACACTGCCTGATTAGATGATCATGCACATAGTTGTCACTGCACGAAGAGGGGGAGTTTCGAAAAAAAAAAAGTACAGTTGAGCCCAGCTTAACGGCCGGCTGACTGCCATGATTGACCACCCCAAGCGTGCTCCATGCCCGATCTCCGAAAGAAAACGCCACTTGGAACAAAAGGCGCACAGCAGAGGATGGTGGGTCTCTCTAGACATGTGGGTGGGGTTTTGGATGGGCACGCGACCAAGACGAACGCAGGTCAGCACGTGGCCCACTAAGGGAAATACACAGATAGCCATAGCCCCTTTTGCATACATCAAATGCTAGTTGTGGCTTTTTAGACTGCGACTTTAATGCACATTAATTATGCCGGAGAGCAACAGACCAACTTGTCATTAGCCATCGAGTGGGCAGCGTTGGTTAGGAAAGTGGGTCTACCTTGACCCACCACCACCCATTTGCACGGAGAACAAATAGTAGCAGTATTCATCAAATACTCTACACATATCATAATGAATTCAAATGGTAGCTTCATCCAAGATTTCTGCCAGTGCGCGCTTTTGTTTCGAGCTCAAGGAAAACCAACTGCTTAATTAGGGAATAAAGCCATGAAAATGCTTTCAACACTTGAACTTCTTGGAACATCGGCAGCTGTTTAGTTCGGGCGGTTATGGAAAATTGCTCAGCCATGTAATGGCTTGGCAAAACAAAAATTACCATAATTTCATTTTAGTTGCTCACTGCGAGGGGGTGCAGGCTATTTTGTTCTACTCACTGAGCTCATTAAGATAAGATTGTGCCGAGCGAGGTGAAAGTGAAAGTGGGTCAAGGAAAAAGCAAAAAAGGACCCTGATTGAAATGCAATTTTTGGCAAGAATAGGACTAAAGTGTTCTATCTGGCTGTCTGAATCTCTTTCGAAATCATTTCTGCTCCACTCAAAACTACCTGCTCAACATTTGGATTCTACCTGAAAAGAGGCGTGAATGGGAAATCGAGACGCGAGATCCTTTTTGCGGGACTGCTCCTTTTGCTCTCCTCGCTTCCCTGCTATCGTGAGAAACTCCATCGCTGACAGGATGTTTTCGTTGAGCTCTGCGCATATCCCATGCAATATTCCTATCAGTTTACCCCCCTGCCAAAGGAAAAATGGAAAATAGAAAAACCAAAACGCTGATATATCACACACCTGCACATGCGGCTGGTTTTCCGCTTTTCTTTGGGCCATTTGCATATACTTATGAGTAAGTATATCTCCGTGCATTTGAGCCGCGGACGCATGTAACCGTGAAAACCCATTTTTCTTGTTCATTGACCAAAAAGCAACAACGAAAACATTTTTGCCATTGAGTTGTGGCCACAAAGTGCAGCCCGGACTCGGTCTTTTTGACTTGCTCATGGACTTTTGGCTCTTTCACTTGGCCACTTGACTCGAGCTTACACTGAGCAAAAAAAGGGCATCATAGCACAGTTTACAATACTTAAGTTATAAGGCTTACTTATAGGGAAATCACTTAATCCTCTAATTATAATTGTTGCCGATCTTGAGACTCGAAGTTAAATTGTGTTTCCTTCTAAGGGTTTTTTTTTGTCTGTGATTCACGTTGACTCCATAACCATCCACAGCCACATCCACATCCACAGCCACATCCAATTCCCGCAGCCTCTTCTTGGCCGTCTGGTGTAGTCAGTCACGAGTTATGACCAACTTGTTGATATTGCTGCCATTGTCAGTATGGTTGTTGTTACTGGAGGTACGCGTGCTGTCGGCTCAATGACAGACAAGAAAGCAATCGCAGTTCTTTGGTGGAGATCCAGCAGGTCGCTGGGAATACACTATTTTATGAGCTGCAAAATAGTGTTGAAATATGGCAAATGCATCACGGGTTCTATGGAACAGTGTTTTATCATAGTTTATGTAGCAGCAGGAAACAAACAAACAAGTTGGCGGGTCACCAAAACAACATATACTTGTATTTAAATCATTTATTTATAGTTAAAATCGAATCAAGTCACTTAGTGTATAATACTCGATTGCACAATTACTGAACTCCACACCGAATTGTTGTACCATGTTCACCTTTGGCAATACGTTTGTCTGCGCATTCGAGTGAGGGTATGGCAAACGGTAATCATAGTTTAGTGGGCAAACAAACAGGTGCCCTAATGTCAATAATGTTGCAGATGTTGCTGCTTTGCTGCTGCTGTTCGTTGTCGGTTGTTGGGCTTAGCTCGGCTCGGTTGTCATATGATGTTGACAAATTGCTTACACATTTTGGCCACATTTCGTTTTGGCCGATACTTGTTGAACAACGTTTTCTTGTTAAGCATGCGCCATGACAAAAGTCAGTGGTAGCATTCTATAGGGTATCATTATGTGCAGCGGCATAACAGATTTATTTTCAAATTTTTTAAATAATTTAAACTCATCTAGATTAACTTCTTGCTTAGAACTAAGCAAATATCACTTCAAATGTAAAGATTTTTATGGTTTATTTATTTATTTTTCTTTTTTTGCACAAGAGTATTTCATGTTTCGAATCCATTTATGAAAGATTTAGGAATAAAGAGATTGCGCTTGGCAATTCTTAGTTGCCAAGGGTTTGTTGCTTCTGTTCGTTGTTGCTGTTGTTAGATTGCCTGCTTTTTAGCTACTGTTTTTTAGCTTCCTATACTCTTTCCTTTTCTCTTCCGATGGCATTGATGTTTCGGGACAAGAAATCGTGATTTTCGTGTGATCGTGATTTGTTGATTTGTCCAACTGTCATCATTGCGGTTGTCGTTTTGTCCAGCTTCTGTTTCATCAAATCATTTTTGTTAATTGCCAGATCTTTGATTCTTTTCTAAATCCCATTGACCACACAAGACCGAATGATGATGCAGTGGAGCGGGGGGAAAAAAACTAAAGGAAATCCCCTTTGGGAAAAATTATCCAACGCACACGCCCGTCCACGAAGAAATTCTCACAAAACAAATCGGATTAAGCAAATATTTGCAACAATGTTTGAGGGAAATATGAGCAAAAGTATTGAATTTCATATGGGCCATTTGGAAACAGCACCTGTGAGGATTTCCCACGACTCCCACGAATGGGAAATGGATGTTGAAAATCTGGCGAGGGTGCCAGCGAAATGCGAATCAAATTGTGTTGATCGATATGTGAGAACCGGAGCGCATTTCTTTTTGCATCCGCATACGAAGGGGCAGGTAGCATTAGTCAAATATTCACCTATTCCAGGATATCAACCCTCTACTATTTTATTTCCCATTTACCTGTGACAGATCCTCAGCTAGACAACAGATGATGATGATGATCGAGGGTGCGCAGAAGGGTTGATGGAACTGGATCTATGGGAATGAATAGATGCTGCTCCCCCTATAAAACCATATATGTATGTTCCACCAACTTAACGGACATGGGAATTTCCGTGGAAAGGTGGAGCAGGGGCGGCAACCGAAATTTTGGGTTAGAAAATGGCCCAAGTTGTTCGTCTTTTTAATGGGTTAACTTCCGCAGAGCGGAATCGCGATCCCTGAGAAGCGGAAATCCTGGAATGTTCTATGAAAAACTATGACAAAGGCCACAAGAAGCAAGAGGTATATAAATATTGATTATTTCAATAAGAAATAGCCTAATACTACTAACGATTCATTAAACCCCAATATCGATCCACACAAAGAATGTTCAAAAACACCGAATCTTAGGCCTCATTTCTCAGTCCCATTATTATGCAAAGCAAATCGTTGCCAAAATGAGATGTTTAGCAGCAGTGGTGAGAAATGGTTAGAAGTTGTGTTCCCCTATTTTTTATGTAGACAAAATCAAGTCGAAGGGTCCGAACAGCCCCATAAAACTAAGAAAACCAGAAAGAAATGTTTGCTTTTTTTTTTGAAACTCGAAGCTTTGTGTTTTCCATTTTGAGGGCGACCTTGCTCACCTTTCCCCACCTGCCACCTACCAGCACCACCTATCGATTCAATCGATTGCAACTCTCGATGACTTGACATTTCCCCGCCGCCGGCGGGCCTCCCAATTAGAAACACATAAAAATCAGAGAGCCAACAATGGCCGGTGCGTGGATTTGGAATTGCATTCATTAAAAGCCAATAAAACGAAATAAACCCATTGGCTTTCTATAGAAAATCCTAATTGGGCAACAAAACCAAAGGGGGACAATTAAAAAATGAAACGAAACAAAGCCAGGCGAAATGAAAAGAATAATGAAATGAGTCGCATCGGATCGGATCAGATCGAAGAAAAGAAAATAAACCAAAATAAATAAATAAATAAATACGCATATAAATTCATTCGGGTTCCTTAAGGCATAGAAGAGCGGACAGTGCGCGCCGGCAATGTAAGGCACTAAGGCAAGTCCATAAAACTTTAATGCGAGAACTAGTGGAAGTCCATGAAGCCGATGAATCTGCATTATCAATTTACATTTTTTTTTGTTTTCCACTGAGTCTTTCAACAGGGAAAAACTCTTAGTTCTCTAGCTCTGTGCATTAATTCAAATGGAAATCAAGGGAAACTGCGGAAAAACAAGGGAAATGAGCACGGAAAAAAGGAATAATTTCCATACTATTAACTTTAATTAAACTAGTTAAACTGAAATAAATGTGGAATTAAGCTTGCAAGATTTCTGTTGCAGCTGGAATAACAAAAATAAATATTATACTTCAAATTAGGCCACAATTCCCACTTTATTTATTGTAATTCACATTTTCTGTATTGACTGATAAATGCAGGAAAATTGGGGGTAAACTACCAAGCAAATCGACTGAGTTCAATACCATTCACTTTAATTTCAATTAAAGTAAAAATAAGATGAACTGCTTCGATGATTTATTTGGCGAAAGAAAAGCCGCACAAATGGCACTGGAAAATGGGAAATGAAATGGGGGGCGGGGGGACCAACGTTGACGGCAATGAATGGAAATTCGCCTCGGACTCTGGCTCAAAAGCTGGCTAATTGAGCCTGAGAACAATCCCAAGTGGGCCAACGCTGAACGGTAAACGATGGCTAGGAAGGCTAGGAATATAAGTATATGATAAATCAATTGATGCCGGGGACCCTCGGGCCTCAGTCTTTTGCATTAGCTTTGAGTATCAGGTGTATGCTTATGCCTAAATCCCATCTCGACTCGGGAATGCTCTAAACATCCTGCTGCAAATTCTGAACTAATATGATTTCCAAGTGAATGCAGTCAGGATTCAAAGTCATATGGCAATGCCTGTTGTGAGGGTACAAGGCGAAACGAAATGGCCTTTACAGCGATCTTTCCACGGAACTTTCAGTACGGATCGCAGATCACATTGATGGGGGGAGGTCCAAAGAGATGCACATATTTAAGCGCAAATACGACAGTTATTATTGTTGGCCAAGCAATTGCGGAGAATGCAATCAATTAATTGACAAACTGCGATGATCGGCGCACAAGTGAGTGAGATCGGGGAGAAGTTGAGAAAAAAACTAAAGGAAAGATATGTGGCTAAGCAGCGACGATCAACTTTTTATTGGCTTTGCTGCGAACTCCGATCGTTTGCCGATACATGCACTGCGAGAAAATACAGCCTGAAAGTAAATTATACGAAATAAAATTTATGGCGAGCTCAGAAAATACGTAACAAAACCATGTTAATATACTTAAGTACAGCTCTAATTTTCCTTAATTTTCGACAAATATATAATGCTTAATTTTTGATTAGTATCTCATTTTTAGTGTGCACACTTCAGCTTACTTTGTGGCTGTCCGTTTGTGTGTGTGTGTGTGTTGGCTTTGTCTCGCTTCGAACACGTCGTAATTGAAAAATAAAAGAAAATGTGCGAAAATCGCTAACGCATTTACTAGAAGACCCTCTCTTCGATTTTTTTTCTTTTTTGTCTTATTTCGATTTGTTTTTTTCTTTATATTTTTTTTTTACCCTAGAGCGAAGCGTGCGAACAATTTGCTGTCCATTCGATCCGCCTTTTCCTTGGGGCAACCACAAGGGGCTAAGGGGGAGTGGTGCATCCCGGAGGGGGCGAGCGGGAAAACTCGGGTCTGGGATTTCGCATTTGCATTCGTAATTTGTATGCGTGCAACGGCTGCGGGCACGAAATGAAAAACGTTGCGAGCTTTTGGCGCCTTTCGACTTGGACGTCGTCGACATGGACACTTTGCCACCTGAGTCTGGACGACGAAACCCCCACCACCATCACCATCACCACCGCAGTTGCCTGATAAAATTTCCTTATTAAATAACGGTCACAATCGATCGCTTGCCAAAATGCGAATTCTCCCATGACCAACTGAGGGGTTGGAAAAGCAGCTGGGAATATCATTAGAAATCATGGCACCAGCGATAAGCAACCTATCCACAAGTTTCGCACAAAAATTCCCAATTTTCGCCCAAAATAATCAGTATTTTGTTAATAACAATAAGAGTATTGGTCCAAATGCATATTGACGTACATCGTTGAGTTTGTTAGAAAATTTCCAATAAAGTGGCATTCCAGCCTAGAAATGTTAAATTTTGACCATTTTTTGTCAAATTTATTTGTTGCAGAAAATGAAAAATTTTACGAAAAAAAATTTTTTTTTAAATCGGTAAAAAAGTGATAGGGATTATTTTCGTTGCCAATAAGTTGCACAAAACAGTAATTCTTTAAGTTCTGCGATCATTTTCCTGCGAGTTATGACCAAAATCGCCTAAAATATATTAATATTTTTGACAAATATTTGTGTTCCAATTTTCGGCCCAAAACGAATCAGTTTTTTTACTACAACTAAAAAAATAGTTGTGCAAATGTAGAATGCCATACATCGTTAAATTCGTCAGAAAATTTCCTATCCAGGTGCACTCAAGCCTTAAAATGTAAAATTTTGTCAATTTTTCGCAAAAATGAATGAAAAATGCGAAAATTAGCCAAACAAAATTTTGTTTTGAATTCAGTAGAAAAGTGATAGGAATCATTATAGTTGATAATTAGCTGCACAGAACAGTCATTCTTTTAGCTCTTCGATATTTTTTCGGTAAGCTATGACAAAAATGGCTGGTATAATATTTATGCTTTTTATCTACAGAAAACTCGTACAAAAGTTCAACAAATTGATTTACCTGCTTTTCGCTATGTCGTTCCTTGATTGAGCACTTTTCAAATGGCAGAGGTTTAAAGACGCGGCTTAAAACGCCGGCAGATAGACAACTTCATTAGAAAACGCGGGGTTTATTTGCATGGGAAATGTCCAAAGGAAGGGGGTGGATCATCCACAAGGGAAGGGGGCAGCTGGTGGTGGTGGCAATCAAGCTGGTAGTCAGGGGCATCAAAAGCCCGCATCGATCACGAAACCACTTTTTGGACCAGTGCCAATGGCGACTGCGGCGTCACTAGTCACTCGTCACCAAGTGAATTTGCGGCGCCTCTTTTTCCAGCGATTTTCCAGCTTAGTGCCCCTTGCCCCTTGCCCCTCCCCCTTGCACTCACCCGGCGACTGGCCACCCGCCCATGTGGACGTCTAGGTAACAGTAATTTGGTGTCTTTCTTGTTCTTGCGCGCCGGCAATCACACCTATGGGAATGTCTCTAACACATGTCCAAACGTCTATACCATGATCATTACCAGCTGGCAATGATCATGATCAGCACAACGCAGTGGGATTCCAGCATGCACTTTGGACAACATATTAGAGATCCCATAGCATCCCCAGCAACCTCAAGTTCTCTGGCCCGTCGCATCATTAAAAATTTATCAGTTGATTGGAAAATTATAATTCTTTGCCTTTACGCTTTAGCAGCGCTATGATTTTTACAAGTCCACCTCTTTTGCCATTTCATCTCCCATCTTTCCTCTTTTTTTTTATTATTATTTTCTTTTCTTGTATTTTCTTCTGCCGCACTCAACAATCCCATTCGCAATTCGCAATTGTGCCCGCTGTTATGTAATAACTCCCCGTAACTGCCCTCTTATCGTCCGCCTGTGTCTGGTGTTGTTTCTATTTCTTATGGTCACATTTAATAACTGACTAACTGACTGACTGACTGACTAGTTGGCTGACTGACTGACTCATGGCGCTGCTCTGATGGATGCACTGCACCAATCCGATCCGATGCCATCCTATCCAATCTGATCCTAGACCCCACTGGTTCCCCACTCCCCCAACGCACAGCACATCGGAAAATCGCTTTCTTTGCTTTGCTTTTGATCGGTGTGCTGCTTAATATTGCAACCTGAAGAGTATGTTCGACTAGATGGTATCTTCAGTTTGGGAAATCAATGTAACTTCAAAGTCAAGCAATAATGGAAATAATCCAAATAAACTAATACTTCTCCGCGAGACAAAAGCACTTGGGTGGCTCATCTGCTATTACAGGATATCACCAGGTCGATCCAGTCGGAGTTTGGCATTATTTTTTATGCGCTGGCTTCTCCACTTAGTTCCAGATGCGGAAATAAATGCACTTGAATTCCTCAACTTGTTACATAAATCGTAATTTTCTATAGACTTGTTCTATATCTAATGTATATTGCATTATTCGCTACTCGTTTTCTCCCAGTTGTTTCTCTTTCTGTTTCTGCGCTGTTTTTCTTTTTATTATTATTTTATGATCGCTTATCTTCTTCGGAGTCTTCTGCTGCTGCTGCTGATTTTCGCTACCGAAGCTTCGCAGCCGCGAAGATTTGACCGCGCCAGGTTGAGTCAAGTCAACTTGGGGCAACTCAAGTCGGAATATATGAATGTCTGGATGTCTGGATGGGAGTACCCCCCCTGTTCGCATACCCATTCTCGCGCACTTGAACTTCCTGCATGACCAAGGCCTCCGGGAGATCAGCAGATCATGTGAACTTTTATGGCCATCATCGGTCATCGCTCGTCTTGGATGTAATTAGGCATCTTAGCGGTACAGTTCTCGGCTCCGCCAGGCCTCTTAATTCATTCGCTTTTTTGCACCCATGAAATGCAAATAAAATAAGGCACATTATTAAGTATATAAGTTGTGGGAATTATTTTGGCCTCATCTCGTTCTCATTTCTTGCAGCTATGTGCATATTTCATCTTTTTCTTTTTTAAATGCCTGCCCAGGCTCCACCAAATATTGGTTTAACCTGACCCCATTCTTGGGCCGTCGTATCCTATCCGCAGCTCACATGCCTAAACGTTTCTTAGAGACCTGCGAAATTCCACATGTGACAATTCAGCATTCAGCAGATGCCACGATGGCGAGATGGCTCCAAATGGAATAGCAAAGTTGACTAAAAGCCTGTCAATCGCTGATGTTGCGTGGAAAGGAACACTGAACGCAATATTCTGATATTTCTCTGACATTAAAAAATAACTCAGCAATTGTTCGTTTATATAATAATGCAAAACTATAGACCCTTACTTACCAATTTCTAATCGAATTTCTAACTTGTAGACCCTAGAAGATTTGCTAGCTCAATTTTGTGCACTGCTTCGAATGGGTTTTGGGATGATGTCCTAAGTAGAGGCCCGAATCTCTGGCAAGCAATTAGCAAGGCAGGGCCCAGAAGAAAGATCACCGCAAGACCGCGATCGGGGGCACCAATTGCAATTGGAGAAAAAGGGGGAGCATGGAATAGGAGCCCAGAAGAAAGCGGCGAACAGGGGTGACTGAGTGGAAGACAGACAGAAGCGGGATTTATCAGAGACAGAAGACTGAGCTTGTGAGAGATGGAGATGGAGAAAAGCAATTCTGCGGCTGACGGTTTTCGCAGAAAATTACAACTTGCGGGTAAACAAAGTCAACTGCCGGCAGTTGATGGTGGCTGAATGGATGGCGGCTGGCGGGGAAGCGGGGGAAGAAAGGGGGCGAGGGCTGACTAGAAGAATTGCCGATGAAGCCACACGCCAAAAGCCAGCCCACAAGCCTCTGCCCCACAGCTCTCAGCTCTCAGCTTTTCTTTTGTTTCTTTCTTACTCATCGTTGTTTTTCGTTTTCTGCTGCCGGACTCCATGTGGAGTGGAGTGGATGTTTCTGCGGATTTGGATGTGGGGCTCTGGATGTGGGTGCGCAATTATGCCGCCAGAGCAACTGAGCAGCCATAAATTTTCTTATCAGCGCCAGGCCAAAAAGACAGGAGCGGTTTGGAGTGGTTTCGAAATGAGGAACCACTAGGAGTTTGAAAAACTCAAGTTAAGTGGGCTATGCTTTTGTTTTACCCTAACACACACATATTGCACACACATCTACTCAGACTTAGATATACAATTTGTTAAAAAATAAGAAACCAAAATGGATAAGGTGAAGATGATACTTTCCAATGACGACGAACCAAGGGATTATCCGCTCGACGAGGACTTCCATCTGCTGCGCAACCTGGGCGACTGTCACAAGGCCAATCTGGCGGACATAGATGTCATAGCGCGAACGACCACCAAATGTCAGCTCGCAGGAGATCCGATTATTTCGACGGGCAATCAGAGGATAGTCACTTCCTTGGATCGGGCACCAGTTGATGAGGAAACCGACTCACAGGAGGAGGAGATGGAACTACTGCCATGCGGAATGGGCGAGGAGGGCATAACCACCGACGAGGAGACGAAAACCCTGACTGCCATTCAGGGTCTGGACGAGATACTGAAAAGAATCGACATACTGCGTAGTCAGCTCCGCAGGAATCAGCAATTGCAGGATATGAGCCAACCATCGGAAGCGCCGGAGGATCCAATCTCCTGCAGTGGCCTGAATGCGAAGCAATCGGAGATACGCTGCATCCAACGTGCCCAGCATCACATCCAGTGCCAACTAACCGAACTCCTGTGCCGCTACGACGCGCTCCGGAATATGTTGCGCAGCTTGGGCGAAACGTGGACGTGTCTGGAGCGACGGATTGCCGATATTCGGGGCCAGAATCTCGTCCACTTGGCCTGGACTGAGGAGTGCGCCAACGATCTAAGCAACTGCCAGCAGAGACATCGCTCCTTGGCCGCCGTCAAGCTCACCAAAAAGATGGCCCTGCTCGTGACCAAGACGAACATGTCCAGTGGCTTTCGCTATAGCCGTCGATATCTGCGTCACGCCCTGATCGCCCGACATATCAACGACTTTCGCTACGAGATCGCCGAGTTGAAGGTTTTAAGCGAGGAAATCTTCTCCGAAATCGATGGGCGACTGGACCAGATCAAGATGAAGGCTGAACGATTCGGAGTCGTGTTCTCAACCACGCCGCGACAATCGAATCTAATCGCCGAGGGAACGGGCAACACTGAGCTAACCGAGCTAACTGATGCCACTGAAGCGTTCACCGTTCCAAGGAGCACTAATCCAAAGTAACAAGTTGCAGGGCACATAAAGGACGCACATATTGATTAGGAAATAAAATAGGAAAATCATTAAGTTATAATAAGACCACAGAAAATAAAGACAAAAATGTAAAAAGTGCGCTCCTGTGCTGGAATAAAGAAAAAAATAGTGCTAGTGGGAGGCAGCAGGCTGGCGGAGTGGAAAATGGGCAATGAAAGAGGCGAAGAATGAAGAATGAAGAGAAGAAAAACAAAATGAGCCACCAGCAGCACATGGGTAGTACATCATTTCGGACTTTATCAGCAAAACAGGCAGCCGAGCAGCGCGCGCGTGGGCAGCTCCAGAGTGGAATTCCGATGCCGCCAACGCTTCCCCGGCAGCAACAAAGCAGCAGCAGCAACATCAGTCGCAGCAGCAGCAGCAACAACTGCAATTGCAACTTAATTGAGGCTTGTCTATGCAGTCTTAGCCAAAAGTAACTGCGGTTGCTGCTCGCTCTATCTTTTCGCTGTTGTATAGATGGCTTATACACACACGTGTGTGTGTGTGTGTTAGCCATCTCATGTCGCCCATTGCGAACTTGATGCCTCGCTGCCCCAGTGCCTTGATGCTCCACAGACGACCAGACAGCAGCAGCAGCAGCACATATACATACCCACTATATAATAGCGTACTGAGGGCGTTGAGGCAGCAACATGCAACATCCAGGGGCAGAGGGAAGCGGCCGGGATGAGGGGGCGATGGGCTGATGGTTTGCAGAATCAGCAAGCGAAGCCATCATCATGGCCACCACCAAAACCGACCGAAAATCAACTACCCTGCAGCTATGGAACAGTGGGCAATACATAAGACTAAAGGGATAAGAAATATTTTAAATATATTATGATGAAATTGATGTGCCTAGTTTACATACTACTAAGTAGTAGTACTAGATTTAATAACTTATATACTGATGCTGGATTTTAGTCTAGCAAATGAAGTATTGGGCCCACTGTAGCTGGGACAATTTAAGCTCATTCACTTGCCGCTGATTGCTGCTGGCAGTTGTTGCTGCTGTTGCTGCTGTTGGAGCTGCCAGTGGTGGCTGCTGCTTCTCCTGGCTTTTGGCTTGTTGTTGTCTAGCAAATTCACAAGTTCAAGACCAAGAGCGCGGCAAAGTTGCTGGGTCTGCTGTTGCATGTTGCTGCTGTTGCGGCAATACATGCAACCAAATTGCATGCAATGCACAATGCACTTATCTAAGATGTGGCAAATGCAGTGGGTGATGTCTGAGCTGGCGAGGATTGGACGGGGCATTCGAGAGCTGGAAAAGGAAGGAAGGGAACGGAATGGGAAATGAGGGGGCGGAATGAAGCGTGTGGCAATTGCCAGTGCAATTTGCATTTTGCATTTCGCACCGGGCGTTGTCAAATGGCCATCCTCGCAAAATGGGGAATGGCTTTTTAATGGCCACAATGTGGGTTAAGTCCAGCTCGGGAAGAGCTCCAATTGATCGAGCTCCAGCCGACAGCCAAGGGTAGACAATAATCCATTGGATTGAACGCTGGCGACGCAACGCGGAACCACTACACCCAAAGGCCGCCAGGCGTTGAGGGTGGGCAGCACAGCCTCATTTGCCAGCCAGAAATTTATGGCCCGGCCAAAACTGCCAGCTTGCATGTCAATAGAACATCACTCTTTGGCATGGGAACTAAAAGAGTTATGGAGACGGAATGGTCCCAAAGTTGTATTAGCTCCTACATAGTTGTGGTCAGCTCGATGAACTTCAACGCGTGGATTGGGGGGCAAATGGCAAAAGTTATCAGGGATTGCAATTGTATATTTTAGGTAATTTGTAAATTGCTTGATGCACTGCGTCGTCTTTCCATTTAGGTTGTGCAGGCGAGGCTTCACTGCGGTGTTTCCTAGTACCTACATGTGTACCCAAGTTGGCAACCTGGAAATTCCCTTTCGATGCGGCTGCATTCCTGGCTGAATTTGATTTTGGCTCTCGCATGATTTATTATGGTTACATCTAATTAAAACGGTTCTGCAGTGCGATGATGGCCAAGGCATGGCAAACATGGCCCGACGTAATGAAGCTAAATGTTCCGCACTACGGCCAATTGGTATTGACCATAAGGCAAGGAAGGAGAAGAGCTGATGATGAGACCAAAACTCCGACTAAGACTTTTAGCTTAGGCTTTGGCCAAAGTGGCTGTACCGAGAGAAAAATGTATGCAGAAGCTATGGAAATCAAATAATAAATATATCAGCATGATTTAAGTTTATTTCTTGACTGGCAATTGGAGTTATACCAATAGAAGAATCTAGAATTTTAAACGGCATTACTCTCTTTTTACGCCTGGAATATATCATACCCTATAAGTTTTCTAAAAATGTTATACAATTTTCATATTATGTAATTTTTTTTCCTTGTGCTTTCTCTGCTGCTTGTCCATCGGCTTGTTTTTGTATTTCGCTGCAGCTACGACGATGGCCAAGAAGAAGTCAATTAAGCCAAACGCTAAAAGGCCACGAAAGATAAATGACAAATGACGTGTCTTAAACTGTGCTCAGGTACCCATCTTTAAGCAAAGAGTGCGCGGATCGCAACTCTTTCGTATTCGTATTCCATACACTGTGGGGCCGTGTGTAATTTCCAGCAAAGAAATATCGCACAACAAGTGCAAATGCAATTAGTCGCGGGCTTTATTTGTTTAAAACGAATGCCGACGAGTCGCAGTGACATACATATGTACATATAGCGATCGCGATGATCTATCTAGCTATTCCGATCCTCGTCTTCCTCTTCCTGGAACTTGTTGCATTCGGATCAAAAGCATGCTGCAACTGCTACTCCGCTTCGTCATTGGACCAACATTTAGATGCCTTATAATTGCTCCAATGATTTTCGCTCTATTTGGCCTGCTCAGCCCATTAAGATGGCTCAAATGCCCGCGGCTGTCTGTCTCCTGTTTCCATTGCTCTTGTAATGGTGCTGGGAAATTTCAAAATCCCATCGAAATCGGATCACAATTAAAAAAGTATTTTATTTATTTACTATCCATCTGGTTAAGGAGAAAGCTCGTTATTGCGCTTAAAAAGCAGATCTTATAAGAACAGCATCACTGATCCACAATCATTGATTAACATTGTAGAATTCATTATAACATAGTTATTTTATAATTTGCATTTTAATTTATAGACTTTCAACTAATTTTTTCTGTATTTTTCAGGTGCTGCAACCCCGTTGGCTAGCTGAAATTTAGAAATTGATCTATACCTAATTCCACATGTTATTATATTTATAATTATTTATATGAATATTATTTATCTTATTATAATAAGAAATATATTAATAAACACCTGCAAGCAATGTGCGAAATAAAGAATTTATTAAAATCAAAAGAATTTGTTTTCATTTGAGCTTTGAACAACAGTTTTGTTACACTTTTAAAGCTCCCTCTCTCTCTCTCTCTCTGACACACATTCTCTCCAAAAAGCTACTTCCATGTCGTCTTCTTTAATCGCTAAAAGGCATTGCATACTTTTGGGCTGCGGCGTAAATGGCCGTCAGCTTTTTGGAAAACAACCGTTAGGAGACCAACGTCACTGATCGCTGGTCAGCTGCTGTCATTTCTGTTCGCCTGGTACTTGCAATGGAAAAATCACCAATTTGCTTCATATTTGAACGCCGCAACCAATTTTTTCGGCCAAAACTGCCAGTTTTGCCGACGCTAAATACCAGGCAAACAGAAACGGTAAAAGGTGCCCGTCGATAAATTTAAACTGCAACGCCTAGAGATGGCCAATCTCGCTGTTTTTCCGGTCGTGTCACGAACTTTGTCCGTTAGGCACGAAAGCTCCTGGCACTTATTTGAATCGCCCATCCCTAGCGTTCTCCACCTGCTGATCGATTCTGTTCGCCTGGTATCCGAAAATCAGAAATCTCGCCATTCGCCAGGTTTTCGCCCCGCTGGAAAAGAAAAAACAACAACAACGCGCCCACGTGAATGAAACGAGGTTCGTTTTTTGTTCATGTTCTCAATATAAATTTATTGATCTTGTGTAGATGCACATCTAAAAAAATACAATACAATACAATATCATATAATAAAATATAGTAAAATAAATGCTAATAACTTTAACTGCAGTGTACTGCACTGTACTAATGCTGCTTCGGACAGATCCGATGGAATCGCTTGGTTATTTCGAGACTTGATGGCCAACGGAAAGGGCAAATGGAAAGCTGCATGCAGTTAGAGCCAACATTTCGCTGACTAATCGTGGTCTAAAGTCTATCGATAAAACGTAACTAGGCTATATAAACTATATAATAAAATAATACACAATCGTTTAGAGTAATAGTCATAGTGGTAATGGTAAACATAGTATGGTCATAATATCGATCGACGCGATAACAAATGTACAAATGTAACAAATGTACAAATCTATACACAACACGACAGAGCAAAGGGTAATATGTTTTTTTAGGTAGTTATAGTAGGTACAGGGATACAGGACAGATACAAAAATAGGTAGCAGATTGTTAAACCTGAAGCTTAAGTTTACGCTCTTGTTGGTTTGGTCTAGTTTGGCGGCATTACATTAAATAAGCGGGCTAGCTAGCTTAGCTCTATGGCAAACAGGCGGTGCGGCGTACTCGCACACATGGCACAGGCCAAGAAGCGCGTCCATTATCCCCCGGATGGATCCACCGACGATCCACCGACGATCCTCCGCAGAATAAGGGCAACAAACTCAACTCATTTGACAGCAACTCCGAGTGCCACTTCGTAGACAAATCACATCCAGCACATCACAGGCAGATTTTACGTATAGTATATGTAAAAAAAAATAACTATAGGTACTATATATCATATGTAGATGTTCCCGCAGCAAGCATCCTCAGATTCCCGTCTCAGCTATGCCTTCGTCATCTGGAAAAGTGCAAGGATCGGTTAGAAATCGTGCTGTGTCACCACCGATGTTCGGATGCGAGAACATAACACATGGACTGAAACAGGCTAGTGGGGATTTTAAATTTGTCTCTCTTTTGGTCTTTCGATGCAATATCTAATGTTTTGTTTATCTTTCAACCCATAACCGTGTTGATGTGTCAATGTTAGTTAGTTCACTTTCCAGTGTGCGGTTAGAATTTTGCGTTTTTTTTTTTTTTTGTTTAGTCGGGGGCAAAAGCGAGTTAAAGCAGTAATTTTGGATATGGAACATACAGTTTTGGGTCTGTGTTGTTTTGTGTTGTTGTTTTTGTGGGTACAAACCTAAAAAGTCGACTTTTCTATCAATACCACCAGCCATCCTCATCGGCGACAGCCCCATCCTTGGCCACCTTCCCATCCCCATCCTCATCATCGTCATCTGAGTCCGTGGTCTCAGATTCGGTATCAGCATGGGACTGTGTGCCGGCGCAGATTCGTTCCTGCTCTTGCTTGGGGTGTTCTATCGCCTCCTGGAGAACCACATGCACGTCATGGGTGCTGCTGCTGCAGCTGGCCGATGACAAGGTGGCCGTCGTTTCATTATTCAACGGCTGCTGGTCATCGTCTTCGTCGTCGTCGTCGTCATCGTCTTCTTCATCGTCATTGCTACCCTTTGGCTTTTCTTCCGTGGCTAGCTGCAGCTGCTGCTGCTCCTGATCCTCAACCTCATCCTTGTTGGTCATTAAATCCGCGTCCAGTTTCTCGGCCATGGCCAGAGAAGCTCGTATGGGCAAGGTTCCCATTTTCGTTTGTGGCTGGCGCTCTAAGTAAATTTTAGTCACTTTTTTTTGTGGTTTTTTTTCGGTGTTTTTGATCGGATTCGAGTTTTTCAATTTCAATTCGTTTGCAGGAGTAGAAGCATATGAAAATGTGTAGGTTAGGCGATTTTTGTGTGATTTACAATCGTGTTTTAGTTGTGTGATGGGTGTTTGTGAATGATTGTGAAAAGAAAGAAGAAAATAAATTATTGAACATTTTTGGTTAGTTACAATCTCAGATAAATTAATGTAGAACCTCTAGGTGAACCGCAGCCACAGAAACTCAATATCAAATTAAAAATAAGAAGCACCACCAAATTACAAATAATTATTTAGCCCGTATCCAGATTGTGTGTTCAAATAGATACAGATTAAGATTAATCAATCAGCAAGTAATATTTATAAAACTTGATCCGCAAAGAGAGTGAAAATAGAGAAAAATCAGATAAAAATGAGGGAGAATAGAACAGTTCTGAGTCTGGCCAAAGAAGAACAATCCTCCAACTCACCTTCGTAGCCATCGTTGGCGTGCAGCTCGAGCGAATCGGCCAGCAGGTGCTCCTTGCCCTCCAGCACCGCCAGCAGACACTGATGGATGCACACGTACTGCTGCTCCGTTTGCACCATGAAAACGCGCTCTGCAATCATGCAAAATCATTATGGTCAAGGCGAAAAGAACAAAATATCAGTAATATCGCACCTTTTCGCATGGCAAACACGATGCCAAAGATGTCCACGTAGTCTGACTTGTGAATGTGCTGCAGGATGCGATCGAGGGCTATAAATGTGCCCGATCTGCCCACTCCAGCGCTGCAATGGACGATGATGGGACGCATATCCGTGCCGATGACGTCGCGGAAGGCGCGCACGAAGCGCACCAGCGACTGCGGCGGCTCTGGAACCCCAAAGTCCGGCCATGTGGTGAAGTGGAAGTGACGCATTATACGCGACTCGCAGTTCTGCAAAACAAAAGGATGAAAAATGGACATGCAATGTCAATGGTAAACAACTCACCCTTGAGACCATAAACTCTGATATGCTCCAGTCGTGGTAGTGCGTGTCGATAATCAACTGCACCTTGATGTCCCCGTAGAACATGGCCACCCGATCCACGGGCCAGTACTGATCGCACTTCTCGCGACCCTTCTCGAAGCAGCGCGTCAGCATGACAATCGCCCTGGAGTTGCTCTCCCAGCACATCCGCCAGAATTCCTCGCGCGTCGAGTGCAACGGTCCCTGGGTGACGATAAACTCGCGCGGCGAATTGTGTCCCGGCATGTAGTTCGCATTAATGTAATCCGAACCATCGTCGTCATCCACTGGCTGGAGCTTGAAGCGGGAATGGTCGTAGGGCAGGATATTGGTAAACCGGTTCTTGGGCCGATTGCAGGGCAGATTGGCGAAGCTGCAGGCCTGATCGCGGCCCACATGCTTCAGCTCCTCGAACTCCTCGCTGAAACGAAAGTCTGAATCGGCCGACATGATCCTGTAGTGCTCGGAGAAGTCTTTCACATGGACAGGTCGGTTGGGCGTGATATAGCCCTCGGGCAGGGCGGCCAGCTCGTCCTGCATGCGGGCCAACTTGGAGGCGCGACGAATCAGTTGGCAGCGGTGCTGGCAGTAGACCACCGCAAGCACCATTGCCACCAGCAACACAGCCGAAACGGTAGCCGCCACTATGACGGTATCACTGCGTTCGGTGGTTATCGGCGAACTGTACACCGTGTCCGTGAACTTGTCCTCATCCGTAAAGGCGCGAATCTTAATCCTATAGGTGGTTCCAGCCCGCAGCGGACCATTGCAGTAGCCCGCCTGATGTTTCTCGCAGTTGGCCGTTCCTATCGTAAAGTGCTCTGCCTCCAGACTGTTCTTTCTGCTGCCATTGCTGGTCAGGAATGGGTTGTATGGCTCTATGGCTTGGTAAGGCAGCCACACGGTGTATGCCTGCACATCCTGCCAGCTGGGCATCTCCAGTCCGGAGGCATTTTTGCCCACATCCTCGGCTATGATTATCGTATAGGATCTTACCATGCCATGTGCGTTGGAGAAGTAACCCTGGCGGAAACTAATCTCGATGGTGCTACTGGTCCTGCTCACTTCCAGTGGTGTTACACTCGGCTCCGGAACCGGAGGTGCTAGTATGGGCATTGTTTGGATGTGCTCCCTTTCGGCACCGTAGCCCAAAGCCGACTTGGCTTGTATTCGGAATATGTAATGGTTGCCGGGTACCAAACCATCAATCTTCCCCTGGGTAGCATTCACCGGGAATTCGAAGCTTGACACATCCGCTGCATCGTCGGCATTTTGGCATGTTATGCGGAAGTAATCGATGGGTCCATGCTGTTCGGCGGGTTCCAGACTCCACTCGAAGGTAACCTCACCAGGCTGCACATCACTGGGCTGGAAGTATTCGACTTTTCCGGGCGGAGCAGTCAGTGTTTGGTAGCTGGCCGAGATGGGTGCACTGCTGCGCATTAGGGTGCTGACAGAAACATCGGCGGAATCCGCGCCCTGGGTGGAGCCCGATCGCACCACCACGGTGAATGTGTAATTGTGATACGGGCGCAAGCCCTGCAGCGTGATCTCTGTATTCTTGGTGACATTCTGAAGCAGTTGTGGTGCCTCCTCGTCTGCACTTAGGTACTGCAGTTCAAAATCAGTATATTCCCCAGCAGGTGCTGCCCAATGCAGCGTTATCTCACGAGCAGCCACCTGGATGGCCTTCAAATCACTGATGGGCAGCGGATGCAGGCGATATAGCCGTTGAACCGGCAAACTGGCCACTCCGCCACTCACTGTCCACACGGTCACGTTGTACAGCTTGCCAGGCGTCAGTCCCGAGAAGCTCAGCTTGCGTTCCGTATCGTTGGCCAGTTTTTCCTTGTCCTTGATCGTCGGATCGCCCATCGAAAAGCGATAGATATCGAAGCGAGTGCTGTCCGCCGGAGTGGGTGTATAACTTAGGGTAATGGTCTCATCCTGACCCTGTTCGTGCCCCGCATTGGCGATGAACACATCGGATTGGATCAGTGGCATGGTGCGAGTGGACAGATGGGTAGTCCCGGAACGAATGCCATTGGAACTGGCTTGAACCTCGAAGCGATACTGGCGACCTGGCGACAGATCTTCAATGGGTATCCGAACGCTGGGAGAGCTCACTGAAAAATGTAGATGCGATTAGATTAGATGCAGTACTGAGCGCAACGGGTGGTATCTACTCACAATCCTCCAACTGGGTAACATTCTTGAACTCCACACGGTCCTCCTCATCGGTGGGCCACCACTTGAGTGTGTAGAAGTCCACATGGCCATCGGGTCTCGGCCACTCCAGGGTGAGATTACGCGAATCCACCAATGGCACCACATTCGACACCGGTTGCGGTGGCATCGTCACATTCAGCTCGAGCGGATGGGGACTCTCGACGCCAAAGCTCACGGTGTTCACCTGCACCAGGTACCGTTCGCCATAGTGCATGTCCTTGATCCTCGCCTCGTTCTCGTGCAATCCGGATATCCGCTGCCAGGGCGAGGCATCCGTGCGGTAGCGCACCACATACTCACTGAAGTCGCTGCCCTCCGGCGGCTGCCAGTGAAGCACCACTAGATTCGTATGCACTGTCTGCAGGGTGAGATTCTGAGGCGGCTTGGGAACTATCGAGGTATAGAGCAAATATTTTATTGGTCACGCGGTGTTTTCAAATACATTAAAGTATACATTGTAAACTAAACACCTCTCTAACTGGCAGTTAATCTTGGGAAACACAAAATCAAGGGGTTATGCCACAACCCGTTTGACCGTCCACTAATTAGCGGTCATAAAGCTCAATAGAAGACTTAAATTCACATTTAATGGGGGACATATATCAATATAGCTGTCAAGTTCAATCAAATTCTAGCACTGCAACAAAGTATTGGAACCCGATTTCAGATTGCTAAAGTGGAACTTTCCGTAATCCCTGGTCTAAATAGGTAAAATACTTACAAACTGCTTGGAAGTAGGAGTGCGGTTCGCTTCGCACTCCGTGGCTGATGGCGTGCACCTTCACCTCATAACCGGATCCCGGGTGCAGGTAGTGTATCGTCAGACTTGTCTCATTGGTGGCCATGGTGCGCTCCTCGCGCGTTCCATTGCGCTGGTAGTGCACCTCGTAGCGATCCTGGCGAGAGTTCACATCACTCCGCCAGCTGAGCATGAGGCCCTGATCGATGCTCCTCAGTTCCTGGATAAGTGGCGCCGCCGGACGTGTGTAGCGCGTTATGTCGCTGGCATTGGAGGCCACACCCTTGGACAGGGCCTGCACGGCGACCAGATAGCGGCGTCCTGCCAGCAGCGAGTCCAGTGTGTACTCCGTGAGATTCGTGGTGATTTGGGATTCGGCGGCAACCGGAAACGGTGCCGGCACCTCGCTGGCGTTCGTCTGCTCATGGTAGCTAACGTAGGTAAGATGTGTTATTTCATATTTGGTACTTAGTGTAACTAATCTTTTCAGTATTACTCACCTAATTCGATACGAGTCCTGTCGTCCCGTTTCCGCCGGTTCCCACGATATGTGCAGAGCATTGCTGCGATCGTCGAGGAATCCGCCCAGACTGCGCACTGGCCGTGGACGCAGAGTGACCTCTCCGCTGGCTGGCCACGAATTCACATTGTCCGCAATTGTCTTGACCACCACCTCGTAGGTGCGACCTGGCTCCAAGACATCCGGATAGTCGAAGTACACCGAATCGCTGTCCGCTGCGCGTGGTACATTAAATATCCTACGCGACGTGGAGAGCATCACCTGGTAGGCATCGAATTCGCTGTAGGTTCGCGGCGGCTCCCATCTCACGCGAAAGGAACTCGATGTGGTATAGGCCTCGTCGAAGGTGACATTCAGCACGCGCTCCGGTACGGTCAGATATCTGGCTGTCGTTGGAACCGACGACGTTTCATCCTCGGAAACCGTCTGCACCGAGATATTGTACTCCCTGCCGGGAACGAGACCTTTGAAGGCCGCCTGTGCCGGTCCCGGCGGTTCACCCTCCCGTTCCACGTACAGCACACTCTGGATGGCGTCGTCCGGCGTTATGGATACCCTGTAGTGGGTGTAGATTCCAGCCGGAAACGGCGGCTGCCACAGCACCAGGAGGGTCGTCTCATTCCGGAACCACACAATGAACTTCCCGGGCGTGTTGGGCTCTGCGCGTTTAAGGAAGATGCAGCGGGCAGAGAGGGATTTCGAGATGCAATGAGTCTTGGGTAAATGGGTAACTAAACTAACAGCTAAGGTGAGTCGATTAATAGGTGTGTGTTTGGGTTAGTCTACAATACATTTAAGCCAAAAAAAAGATCAAAAAACAAAAAAAGTAACATGAAAAGTTAAATAATTAAGTGTACTCTAAATGATTTCAAAAACGATATACTATGTACAGATTTGAAATAAATAAATAAAATTATATACAAGAAGAAACAAATACAAACATTTAGAATTTCGACGACAAAACATTGGGAGAAATAAAGACGCAATACGCCCGGCACAGTGGTCCCCAAATCCTGAACCAATGGCGAGGAACAATCTACTAATCTCCGATCTATCCAATCATTACAATTTTCACATCGAATTGGGCGCCACTGCTTAAAAGCGCTTCGAATGAAATACTAATCAACTGGCATCGCAACCTTTTATTAACGCAAAACAAACTAGTAAAACGCTTGGGAAATTAGGGATTTAGTTGGGTGCGTAAAGAGTGGGTTACCTTCGGGCTGCTCAGACTTTCAGATTCCCGGCGACTTGAGAGCATTATTATGGATACAAGGTGAGACAAGTGGAATTAAACATATGTTAGTTAGTCATGGCCCATCACCGGATTACGGCTTGCAGTTATTGCCAGCATATTCGATTAACCGGATATTTGCGTATGTGCTGGTGCACTAGAAGTTGCACCTGCGGTGCGGACTACGCGTTCCTGTCCTCTGTCCCGACTTACTTGTGGTGAAGTTGCGGCTCGTGTAGGCCACCGATTCCTTGCCCTGGTAGACGGAGTACGCCTGGACCTGGTAGCTGCCCCCGGGTGTCAGTTCCTTGGCCGATAGCTGCAGCGTTTCGTTGCCTTCCAGCGAGTAGCTGCGCTCGAACGGCAGATCCGTGAGGCCCAGCACCCGGATCCGGAATCCCGAGTAGCGACCCGATCCCGGCGGTCGCCACGTTATGAACGCACTCTTGCTGGAACGCAGCTGCACGCTCAGATTGGCCGGCGGATCGGGAGCTGTCCGCCCAAAAGCGAAACATTATCAATTAGTTAGTTGCATTCGAATCCAGGACTATATGACACCCACCTGTCGTTATGTTCACCGTCCACGTAAGCTGCTCCCGATGCGTGGAGTTCGTGTAGTACAGCCAAAAGTTGTACTCCGTGCCCGGCAGAGCTCTCGAGAACTTGATGTCCTTGCCAATGTCGCTGGCCGGGATCGTGGTGTTCGGCTCCGGGAAGCCAAAGGGCGGACTGTAGTCGATTCTGTAGAAGGCGTTGGCGTTGCTGCTCGCATTTGGAACATTTATCACTAGATCAGCGGCATTCGCGTGCTAAAAATAAAAAGAACGGAGAGTAAATTACAATTTGTCAATCCATTTTTCTCCTATATTTATATAGTATATATTAGGTAAAAAGTTGGAAATCACATATAGATACAAGCCATGAAAGACCAAGCAACACAAAAACAAAAAGCTCCCCAGTTGCGGTTAATAGCGTCTATAAATAATCTTAAAAACAGTTTAATTAGAACTGAACAAATAAATCAAGTGCTAACCGCAACAATTACGCCCAGCGAAGGTTTTTCGCTTGACACAAAGTAAACGTAAATCTCAATACTTAAGTGAAACAAATCACGGACTGCCGATGAATAAGCCAATAGTTCTAGTCCAAGTCCTACATTATTTGGCACTGTGTGCGATGATTACAGCTGCAGTGAATTGAGGCATGCAATTGAGTCTGCCCGTGAATCCACCACAAGGGTATATCAATCGGCATTCAGTCCGGACATCCCCAGCGCCCACCTCCAAACTGACCTACATCCTAACATCGGTGCAATTCCGCATTAATCAGCGAGATAACGCACTCCGGCATATTGGCATATCAATAAGCGTATTGAGCGATAAGAGCGTGAAATCTACCAGTTCATCATCATCACCAGATCATGAGTGTATCACCACACTTTGCACAATGCCAGCGAAAGTGATTCACGAGGGTTCCGTTTGGCTGCCATTGAGTGAGTGCATCTCGTGCTGTGTGCAGCTATTGAAATTGGCATTGCATAAGGCTAGCCAGCGAGCCCACGAACCCACATGGATCACCATGTGTGCCCGGCCCCGACATCCAGTTATCTTCAATGAGCGACCTCCGCAATCCCAGAGTGGCCATCACTGTGATGATGGGTTTTTCCACCGCCCCGGGACGACCTCGTGCGTTGTTGTTTCCAGCGAAATGCAGCAGGAAAAACACACACACATTGGCTACTCCTCGCATTTCTGTACCCTTTTGCGTTCAGTTCGGGTTACGGGTTAGGTATGCGTATGCAAAAGGCAAATTCTATACACAAATATCTGTTTACCATACTTCGGGATTGGCATTTCTTTGGGGGAAATCGTATTTCCGATCGCATTTCCTGTCTGGCCATCGAAAAACTGTGAACCTGATCGACTTCTTGGTGCCTTCGGGAATGTCCAGTGTTGGATTACCCATTCCTTAATCGTATCGCTTTGCAATCCTATTTCAGGGGATAAATGTTTAGATCTACTACTTGTGAGTGGGTGGTGATTTATTCCGAAGAGCGTCCAATTAAGATGCTATAAGTGCGCAGTTAACAACTATGGTGGCTGATAATTAGCCACATAAAGTGCAGTTTCGCCATAAAAAATATAATGCAAAAATCAAATTAGCCGCTGGCGATCTATTTGTTGCTTATTATTATTTTTTATTGTTTTTTGTCTCTGCCCGCAACTTGTTAATTTTCGATGGTCCGATCATCTGACGGCTGATATATAGTATGGCATATCCACATATATGAATGATAATGACGCTGATCACGTTTGCAACGTTATTCGGACATTAGGCAAATGCTGACGTCAGCAGCGCAACGGATACGAGATATCGAATTTCTGGGTCTACCCGAAAAAGTAGGAGATAATAATAAAATAAAAAAAAAAAATTTTTTTTTAAATGTGCAGGGAGTTGTAGATTCCGATCATGCTGGAAAAACATCCGGAAAATGGACTGAAAATTGAATGGGCAGCAGTGCTGAATGGTAGGAAAAACAGATTTTCCTACGCTCGAAGTGCATATGCAATTTGAATATGATTTCTTAATTCGATTCCAGCAGTGCTGGGGCTGCTATTGCATGTCACATGCAATTTCAAACTTAAAAAAAAAAAAAAACGAGCAATAACAATGGCAAATTGCATGTGAAAACGGAAGTTAAAGTGGTTTTTAGGCAAATCGAGCCAAAAGCGATCAGCCGCCCATTTTTCACATTAATGGCCCCCCTTTTATCAGCGACACCTCTGATCACGCCCCCAACCGCTTTTTGTCCTTCAATTCGGCAAATGAATATGACCTTTAAGCCTAAATGATCATACTAATGGTCATAATTAGGATGATGGGCATGATTATGACAGTGATGGGACGGAAAGCAAAGAGTAATCGTCATATGAACTAAAACGATTTAGCTAATGTATGTAAGGTGTGTAGAAAAAAAGCAAAAACTATTTTTGGAATGCAAATTAAATAATAAGTTTAATTACTTCGTAGAGTGCTCCATTTTAACATTGGTTTCTAATCGAAATACAAATACACTTTACACTGCAAACCATCGATAATTGTAGATTAATTTTGTAACATGTTATCGATTTGAAATCATAAGATAATAGCATGGCTTGCATAAAATTATGTCGCACCGACTAAATACTTCCTTTGCACATCGATTAGTCTTTGCATTGGTGCAATCGATTATTTCGATTTATTTGCACACACGATCGTTTCTTTAATCGACACTTACTTACATTTGGGTTAAGCCAATTTGATTGACAATTTAAGTTGGATTTTGTTTCATGTGGTTATTCGGACCTGCCTTTCACTTTTATTTTTTTGCTAAGCAACTGAGATTTTTTTTTTGGGAAAGTTGGGGATTAAAGTATATGTTATTTAGAGTGCGTAATGAATTATCGATAGACAGCGTGTTCTAGTCTCGCCGCCCACAGGAATATTCCATTGAACTTTAAGTGAACAAAGTGCCACTTTGTTGAATCCTCATAATTGCTTAAATAAATTAAACTCGCTTGTAACAGTTTTCCACTAAACTATTTGAACGAATGAATATGAAGCCAGTGCGAAAATATCGCATAAATCGAAATGAAACCGGGCGGCATAAAAAACAAATAAACGCAACGCAAATTGAAATCGCAAACGTGGAATGCGTGAGATCGAATTTAAGGCTTGTTTTTCTTGTGAATGTGCGATTTTTCGTCTTATTTTTTTTTTATTTTTCTTTTGCCCCAAGTATAAAACGCTGTAGGTTGTTTGCTAATTATTTTTATGTGCGTGCAAGAGAGATGGAGAGCTCGCAGGCAAAAAAGTCCAAATAAAATACAAATCCAATTCAAAACCAAAATCAAAAACCAGTTAGGTGAGCCAAAAGCTTCTCTCGAATTTTGCTTCAATTTTTGTCGTGCGTTGTGTCTCCTTTTTTTTAACATTTATTTTTTACCTTTTTGTCGTACCCATATTTTTGTGTTCAATAAACAAATTGTCGTTTTATGTGGAAACCCCCCTCCCCCCACCACAATCCACCTGTAACTTTAACTTATTTTGGCCAAGCAAATCTTTTTTTTCCAGCTAGCTGGTTATTTGTTGCTATTTCTTGCTATTTTGTTGTTGGCCTTTCTGTTCGGGTCGAGTTGGCCCAGTTTTTTGTGTTGGCCCCGCAATTAATATCAATTAATTAGTAGTAGTTGCTTTGTCAGAACACAGAGAGAAAGAGAGAATTCGGTACAGCGATTAACGAACGAAAATAATTGGAGATCAGCAAATCAGCACAAAAATTAGCCAGAAGTCATGGCGTCGCAAATGTGGCATGTACATATGTATGTATGTACATATATGTAAAGCCCCACTCCGCGGATCAGAAAAGTGTTTAACAAAACAATAATTATATTGATAAATGGGCACTTAACCAGCGCCAGCGATGCAGCAACAAATTGTTATAGGTTTATATAAGTCAGTCAGTCAGTCAACCCAGCGCGAAGTGAAACCGGATAGGGCAAAGATAGCACTAAACTGGGGAAGGGTCATGCTACAGCTGGAGTTTTGATCATATGCAAATTATAGAGTATAGAATGTAGAGTATAGAGTGTAAAGTATAGAGTATAGAGTGTGTTTCCAAAAAGCGACTGCTTTCGATTGCCAAACGGGCTAAGAGTTCATCTGCCTCCAGTGGATAAATAATGATGTGGGACCCCAAGCATGTGATGTGGCTATTTTAAGAAGCCGCCACCTCCACCCCCCTTCAACCCCCTCCATCCACCCCCCCTCACCCATCCCCCTCCCCACCACCAACACTTCAATTGATGGGGTCTATAGTCAAGTGCAAATAGAGATTAACAAGCCATAAATGGCTATGCATATATATAGTATATGCATATATGTTTATTCTCCTCACCGATTCTCTGTTTTGAGTTGTCACTTGGCATGCGAAATTCGCTTCCTGTCTTTTTTTTTATTTTCAATCTCCTGTCTTCGGCGCGGAGAAAGCAGCAGATGCGCAGATTCTTCTACGAAAGTTCACTGGACAGGTGAGGCGAAGCCTATGGCCACGTGAAATTCCAGCATTCCAATGGGTGTGTGCTCCACTTGGCCCAACTCCACCCGCATGCCAATTAGCTGTAAGTATCTCCCTTGCGCCCACTCCAAGCTGATTCTACTGCTGCTCCTCTGCAGCTGCCACATAAACAATGGCCAATAGGCACAAAACCATAAAGTGAACGGCAAACGGAGTGGAGGTGCCAACAACCAGGCACCAAAGAATAAAAAAAAAAACCAATAAAAAGAAGCACCCACAAGAAAGTGGACGAAACAGTGGCATCTTGAGAGAATCCAGCAAGGAAAACTAAACAAGTGGAAAAGAACGCACAATTTCCATTAATTGAGCGCAAGTTAATTTTACATCGATCCTAGCAATTGTAAACAAAGAAATTGTATAGTTTTCCGACTCTAATTTCGTTATTCTCGATGGTGCTTTGCTTAATTTCCCTCAACACATCACCCCAAAACGGAAAAGCACTTGACACAATTCCAATATTATGTGGATACAAAAGGGTGGCTTAATTGCCGGCACTTTGTACTCCATCTGCTCGATTCTAATTGAGTTTACTCACTTCAGGCTGCCTTGGAACAACAAAGGATATAGGTATTAAATGCTTTCATTAGGCCCAAAGAAGTGCAAACGATTTGAGTACAATTAAATGCAAAAACAGAGCGCAATGAAATCAAATGGGAATTTTCGAAACAAACCATTTTTCAGTTGAAATCAGTCAAATTTACACAGTTTGTGGTTACGCCCGCTCTCTTTTGGCCCGTAGTAAATAAAGTGATCACGAAAACCTGGCTGATGTCATCGCCACTCTTCTTCGCTGGCATTTTTTTTTTTTTTGTTTTTTTTTTATAAACATTTTCGCATTTGTATGTTTGGGACGCTTAGTAATACGAATACTTTCGGCCAAGTTCCAAGTTGGGGCGATAAGCCGGCACGTAATGACCCGCGATCCGCAATCGCGGCATTGCCCAGATAAAATGAAAGCCAAAGTCACAGATACACGTGAGTAGTTATGAATATGAAGCATGTGGAAAAAACTAACACACATTCAAGTTATTGTGGCCAAAGAAACTGCCAAATCAGGGACAACTTTGTTGTGCATCTGAGATACAAAGATACAAAACTGCAGCAGCAAAGATACAAGTTTGCCATCTCTAGTTTTTTTGTTTTATTTTAAGCATAGAAACAGTTTGCGAATGGGAATCGCTCGAAAAGCGTATTGAAATTTTTTCTGAGTGAGGAAGTTGCGATGTCAGCGTCATCAGAACCAACCTTGAGTTTAACTTGCGTTCGCTTTTTAGTGTTTTCATATGTTTTTTTTTTTTAACTTTTTACTTGTTGCGTTGCGGTGGTTGGGATTTTGTTTTTATTGTCTTTCGTTTGCGCTGAAACAATGCGACAACAATGCAAAACGAAACGAAATGAAACGAGTTTTGTGAACGAGGTAAAAAAAAAAAAGTCAGGCAATAAAGCAAGGAATAATCACTGGAATAGAGGCCCACAAATCACCCATCAAAATAAAATTTAATCAGCGCATTTTAAATTGAAAAATACAGTGCGCTTCTAATTTGTCTTTAAAGATTTCGAGCTATGCAAGCGGCGTTTTAATCAAACTATTGCTACCGAATTTTAATCAGATAACAAGTAAACCAGGTTTGGAGCATTAAACACATTAAATATTTATATGAAACTGATCGGTTTTATATGAAATCTGGATTTATCGTGATTTTAGTTCAATTTTAGTGAGCGGTTGAGCGAGTTCATATTAAAATAACATAACACCCAGCCAAAATCCCAACTAGAACCGGACAAACGAGTTCCTAAAACGCACTCAGCGAATCAAAAACCCAGTTAAGACATTTTCTGCCACTAAAACTTGGAAAATAGTTGGCTTGTAATTTTCGAAAAAAATAAAAACAGAAAAAAAAAAACATTCCAAGATAGTTAGCAAATTGCCTGTGTTGTTGGCAACTCTATGAAATCTGCATTGTAATTAGTGGAAATATGCATATTTTTTAGAACACTGCACCATCATTAGGAGTCCTCAGAATTTTCCCAACGAATTTCCCCCAAAATCATAAAGGTAACTAACTTTGTGGGTTTACCTGTCGCTTTATCTTTATCACTATGTTTTGTTGTTGTTTCTTTTCCTTCTTTTTTTTCTCACTCACCTGAGCCAAAAAAATTGTCAAAATGCCAACAACAAGCCACACGAAATGTTTTTGTTGTTGTTGTTGATTGTGGTGGTAGTAGTGGTGGTGGTGGTTGTGGTGTTGTTTTTGTAATTGCCGCCGCTTTCGTCCATATGTTTGTCGTTGTATTTGTATTTGTTGCTGCTGATGATGTGCCCGTAATTGTTGTTGTTTTCGCGTGGCACAGTCCATTTTCAAGTACAGTAAAACCCAATGATGGTCGAAGGTTTCGCAGATTGCTGGTTTTACTTTTCGAGCGGGGATGGGCGGTGTTTTGCGCTTATTGTTTTACACATGTATATATTTTTGTATTGCATATACATTTCTGTTGGCCGTTACATGGTCATTTGTTTGTATTGCACACGCATATTACGTTTCCTCTATTACTTAATTAATATTGCACTTGTATTGCACTCTCTGTAACGGGAAACGGGAGAGCAATGATGAGCGCGATCGAGAGCGAGAGCGGCAGATGTGGGCCCATTGTAATTGTTGTTTTCTAATACGATTTCCATTAACAATCGCCGGCGAATGCACGAAAAATTGATTGATTTATGCTCAAGCGAATTTGTAACGGCACATGCGTGCATGTGTATGCGCGCACCGACGGTGGGAGAGGGAGAAGAAGCAGAAGCGAAAGCTGCAGGTGATGAGCAACAATGAGTGTGGAGGGGGAAGCGGCTGGCTATGGAAATGTGAGCCACGCACAAGTACAAGTGCGTGTGCATGAGCGCTGCAAGTGTGTGATTTGATGCAGACACACACACACACACACACATAATCACACTCACACGCATTTGTGGCTGTAACGGCGCTTCACTACAAGTACAGTGAGCCCTCCCTGCTGTTGAACACGCGAGCAAGTAATGCAAATCTAACGAGATTTAGACGTTAAAACTATGAAATGTAAATTCAATGCAAGCAAATAACTAATTTGGTTAATATGACCAACGATTTGATTAGCGAGGCTCCACTGCGGCATTACGGTTTGCTACCGTTGTTATTGTTGCTGCATTACGAAATATCCAGCAATTAACAGACAATTGTTGTTGCCGCCGCTTTTTGCACTTCATATTTGCACTACCACTAGCTGAGCAGGTGTGTGTGTGTAGATGTATGTGTAAAGTAAAGGTACTAGGGTAATATAAATTACAATAGTGGGCGGTTAATGGTGATTGCATTAAATGCTAATTGCACGCATTTACTTTTACTCCGCCCTTGCTCTCCCACTCGCTCTCTCTCCCACACACACACACTCGCACACACTGATGCAATGACTAAATGCGGCGGCGCAACGGCGTCGACGTCGGCAGCGACGGCATGGACGAAAAAAAAACTAATTCACTTGACTGTTGCTCTTTTTCTTCTGCTTCCTCTCCTCTCCGCCCTCTTCTTCAGCTTCTTCTTGTTTTCGTTGCACACCAATTTAAAACAAACTAGTCACGTTTCGTTTTAAGGGGAAAACATAAAAACAGAATATAAACTTCAGGCGCGGCGGCGCACTTAATATAAAAAAAAATAAATCACAGACAAAAAAATTAGGCTTTAGTAGCGGTTATTATGCGGAAAATAAACTGTCACTTTTATTGACCGACAACTTGTTACTGACATCTGAGGAAAAAAAAAAAGAAAATTTGGCTGCGAAAAGGAATCGCCCACGATAAATAGAAGCGAATGACTGCACGCACTTTTCACCACTATTCATCAACGAATTTCCACATTTTCTGCCTTTTTGGACGAGCGTCGTTTAACGAATGAATATAAATACAATACAAAGGCGTGACCGTCGCGCAGTGTTGCCGAAAAACCGCAAAAAATATCCAAAAATACTGAATAAATACTACATATTTTACACTCATAATTTAATCAATTTGTTCATAAATATATTGTTAATATTATATGAGATGTTTTGTTCGTGTTTGCCCAAATTTGAAGTTAAGTTGTTTCTGAAAGCGAAATTTAATTAATGGATTTGGTATTCAACAAGTATTCATGCAGTCACACTAATATCATTTATATGAAATTACCTGCTTTTCAATTTCAAAAATTGCAATTTTGTAATTATTTCAAACTTGTTATTACAACTTGGTTATTTTTAATATAAGTCTTCTAATAGAAAATACAATTTATTTTATATTTTAATATATTAAGAAAATATATAAATATTTTGAGCACTTATTATGAATGTATCCATATTTTCATAATAAACAGAAACCCTTTATAATTTGGGTAGAAAACATTAACACGAACGATTTTGAAAATATATTCAAATGGTTTATATCTGCAGAGAAAGAAATACTAGGTAATAAGTGAATCAAACTACTTTTACTGAACTTCAAACAAATATTTTATTATTACTTATTTATTTTTTCAGATACGCAATATGAAAATTATATCAAGCAAACTTAAGAAAGTTATATGAGCACCAGCACTCAAGGCCCACAGCTCGAAGAATTAGTAGCTATGCTATGGTATTAATATATACAGGCTTATTTTTATTTGGTTTTTATGTATATTCTCTATACACACAACAATTTTTTTTTTTCGTGAAACCTCAAAATAATCTCTAAGTGGTTTTGTGTGGGGTTAGCTAAGACGTGTTGAGACCAAATAATTTGTCAAATCATATATCGACAAAATTTAAATTAAACGTATTCGTAAATTAAATAAAATGTAAATCGGAGTATGACCACCTAGCTGTATTCAGTATTTTTTTAAATCTAATATATTTCAATAATTGTGTTAAGCAGCTGTAGCGTTAACAGCACTAATCGATAGATTGCTAAAGCTGTTAGCCGTTAACATGCAGTCACTAGCAGCACGTCAAGTTGATGTCAGTAGCAATCAAAAGTAAAAAGGAAGCGATAAAGTGCAGTAAATAGTGAAAATAAAGCGTGACAAATAATAGTTGTAAAATCGAGCGGCTCTACAAAGGTAAAGATTGCAAGTAATATTTGATATGCACAATTAACATATTTAAGGAGCAAACACAAGACAACAAGCAACGGCGGTGAATGTATCTGTGTAAATATTGCGTTGGTGTGCGTGCAGTCGGCTTCATTTTGTTTTGCTGTTGACCTTCGCAAATCGAAAATGAGTTTAAATCGAATTCGTAAAACAAAAGCCGCTTGAACTCTTCCAATGCCAAAAGCAGCGCTCAGAAACTGCGGCAATTGTGCGGAAAATACCAGAAAATAGCGACATCAATAAGTAGCACACAATACATGTAAATGTGTTTTATTTCTTGTATCTTTTGCGCGCGCTTTCTCTGCAAACCTATTACTTAACACAGTCACTCTCTACGTCTCCGTCTCTCTCTCTCTCTCTTTCTCGGTCAAGAAATATAAACTAAACATTTTCTGCCTTTTTACTTTCTTTTTCCGGCTTTTTCTTGTTTTTGCCTTGCTATTACGCCTCATCTGTGTGTGTGTGTGTATGTATGCAGATACCGTTATGAGAGCGAAACCTGTTTCACATTCTTATGAGAATTCCAATCAAAGTCTTTCACTTTCCGTTGCTTGTTAGGCGCAAATGAAAACAAGGTCAGCCGCTGTTAAATACGCATGTTTATATACAATATCTATCTTTGCGTTTCCTCTGTTTTCACGCTCAATTTCGCTCGTTGTTGTTTGGCAAGTCGAAGAAGAGGAAGCGGCAGGCGTCCCTTGCACGCACACAAGCACACTCGCTTACAATTCCATTTACACACATTAGCGGCTTGCATTTTTTTTTTTGATAGCAATAACAACAACGAGCAGCGACCTAGTTTATTCAGGGGCCTTTTATGTTGCTTTAATTCGGCACGTAGACCGCCTTACGCACACACTTGTGTGGATCTGTAAATGTAAAACATGGTGGGGCCTCTTTTTTTCGGCAACTTTCGCCGAATGATAACGTAAAAGAAGAAAAATGCAAGCGAAACATCAACAAAATCAAGCAGAACACTTAGTGTTGTTAAGCACTGTGCAGCAGGGTTACCACTTCCCATGTTATGCGTGCCTAGTCACGTATGAGATGGAAATAGTAGTAATGGGGGATGAAGAAGAGCGACACAAAAGCGTGTGGGTGCTGTGCTGCAATAAAAACGCTATAAATAGATATGAGAAGCCGCAACAGCTGCGCGGCACGTTTTCAGCTTTATCTTTATCAGTCGCAGTGCAAACAAAGAATATCAACAAAAGAGCGTGTTATAATTGTTGCGCTTATTATTTGCATATAATATGTATTGCTCAATTCGCATTCATTTAAAGTTGCAGTCAGGTGGCAACCCTGCCGGCAGCGAACTTCTGCTTCTGTTATAAACAGTGGCGTATTACGATTTTATATTCATGGGATTTAACAATATATGCAATCTACCGTTTTGCTATTTATTTGTTTACTGATTTAGACCAAATCTACATTGGCACAACCCTTTTCTAACGCCCCTGGTTGTAACAAACGCTTTTTTCTTTCTCCCTTTTTCACAACCGGAATTTTTCGCTGTTGCCTTTGCTGTGCGCATTCTCACGTACACACACGCACCGCACGCGTGCGAGCGAGACGGCAATGCTCAGCTGCTCGCATTATCACTGCATTCTCCTTGTACACCATTTCGTACATGCGTCGATTTTAGAGATGTTTGCATCGATGTTTCTCCACCATGTTCTCCATGTCTTTCACGACGCCACCCAACACCACTAGCAAGTCACAATAAATTTGCAATGTGCTATTAATAATTGTATTAAAAGATATGCAAAATTAATTTGTACTTACATTTTATACGATGATTCCTCGAAAAAACAAACCGATGTTTGTGATTCTTCGAAAATATCGATGTTTGACATCGATGTTGGCATCAATTCTTCTCCACCTCTAGTCGATTTTCGTCAGTTTCGCCAGTTGGCCCTTGGGGTTTCTAGCGTGCGCACGTGTTTTAGTTTTTCTCCTCCGTTTTCCTTCAAATTGAAAAATATCAAAAAACAAAGTGAAATAAATTGTTGCTAATAAAATAGCAATGAAAGTGTCTGTTCATTTAAGGTAAATTTAATTAAATTCATGCCATAACGTGTTAATATTAGAAAAGAAGCAGAATTTAGACGCATTTGCACTTCATTTCATATGTATATATATGAACATACAGCCGGTGCACACACACACACACACGTGCAAATGCAACGAAAGTGACTTAGTCCCCTCAAACGAAGTAAAGAAATACGAATTTATACGCACGTGGAATGTTCGGGAGTTTATCCACGTGTTCCACGACGCCACCCAACACCACTAGCAAGTCACAATAAATTTGCAATGTGCTATTAATATTTGTATTAGAAGATATGCAAAATGAATTTGTACTTACATTTTATACGATGATTCCTCAAAAAAACAAACCGATGTTTGTGATTCTTCGAAAATATCGATGTTTGACATCGATATTGACATCAATTTTTCTCCACCTCTAGTCGATTTTCGTCAGTTTCGCCAGTTGGCCCTTGGGGTTTCTAGCGTGCGCACGTGTTTTAGTTTTTCTCCTCCGTTTTCCTTCAAATTGAGAAATATCAAAAAACAAAGTGAAATAAATTGTTGCTAATAAAATAGCAATGAAAGTGTCTGTTCATTTAAGGTAAATTTAATTAAATTCATGCCATAACGTGTTAATATTAGAAAAGAAGCAGAATTTAGACGCATTTGCACTTCATTTCATATGTATATATATGAACATACAGCCGGTGCACACACACACACACACGTGCAAATGCAACGAAAGTGACTTAGCAAATTTTAAAAGAAATCAGTGTCCCCTCAAACGAAGTAAAGAAATACGAATTTATACGCACGTGGAATGTTCGGGAGTTTATGCACGTGTTCCACGACGCCACCCAACACCACTAGCAAGTCACAATAAATTTGCAATGTGATATTAATATTTGTATTAGAAGATATGCAAAATGAATTTGTACTTACATTTTATACGATGATTCCTCAAAAAAACAAACCGATGTTTGTGATTCTTCGAAAATATCGATGTTTGACATCGATATTGACATCAATTTTTCTCCACCTCTAGTCGATTTTCGTCAGTTTCGCCAGTTGGCCCTTGGGGTTTCTAGCGTGCGCACGTGTTTTAGTTTTTCTCCTCCGTTTTCCTTCAAATTGAAAAATATCAAAAAACAAAGTGAAATAAATTGTTGCTAATAAAATAGCAATGAAAGTGTCTGTTCATTTAAGGTAAATTTAATTAAATTCATGCCATAACGTGTTAATATTAGAAAAGAAGCAGAATTTAGACGCATTTGCTCTTCATTTCATATGTATATATATGAACATACAGCCGGTGCACACACACACACACACACACACACACACACGTGCAAATGCAACGAAAGTGACTTAGCAAATTTTAAAAGAAATCAGTGTCCCCTCAAACGAAGTAAAGAAATACGAATTTATACGCACGTGGAATGTTCGGGAGTTTATCCACGTGTTCCACGACGCCACCCAACACCACTAGCAAGTCACAATAAATTTGCAATGTGCTATTAATATTTGTATTAGAAGATATGCAAAATGAATTTGTACTTACATTTTATACGATGATTCCTCAAAAAAACAAACCGATGTTTGTGATTCTTCGAAAATATCGATGTTTGACATCGATATTGACATCAATTTTTCTCCACCTCTAGTCGATTTTCGTCAGTTTCGCTAGTTGGCCCTTGGGGTTTCTAGCGTGCGCACGTGTTTTAGTTTTTCTCCTCCGTTTTCCTTCAAATTGAGAAATATCAAAAAACAAAGTGAAATAAATTGTTGCTAATAAAATAGCAATGAAAGTGTCTGTTCATTTAAGGTAAATTTAATTAAATTCATGCCATAACGTGTTAATATTAGAAAAGAAGCAGAATTTAGACGCATTTGCACTTCATTTCATATGTATATATATGAACATACAGCCGGTGCACACACACACACACACGTGCAAATGCAACGAAAGTGACTTAGCAAATTTTAAAAGAAATCAGTGTCCCCTCAAACGAAGTAAGGAAATACGAATTTATACGCACGTGGAATGTTCGGGAGTTTATCCACGTGTTCCACGACGCCACCCAACACCACTAGCAAGTCACAATAAATTTGCAATGTGCTATTAATATTTGTATTAGAAGATATGCAAAATGAATTTGTACTTACATTTTATACGATGATTCCTCAAAAAAACAAACCGATGTTTGTGATTCTTCGAAAATATCGATGTTTGACATCGATATTGACATCAATTTTTCTCCACCTCTAGTCGATTTTCGTCAGTTTCGCCAGTTGGCCCTTGGGGTTTCTAGCGTGCGCACGTGTTTTAGTTTTTCTCCTCCGTTTTCCTTCAAATTGAGAAATATCAAAAAACAAAGTGAAATAAATTGTTGCTAATAAAATAGCAATGAAAGTGTCTGTTCATTTAAGGTAAATTTAATTAAATTCATGCCATAACGTATTAATATTAGAAAAGAAGCAGAATTTAGACGCATTTGCTCTTCATTTCATATGTATATATATGAACATACAGCCGGTGCACACACACACACACACACACACACACACACGTGCAAATGCAACGAAAGTGACTTAGCAAATTTTAAAAGAAATCAGTGTCCCCTCAAACGAAGTAAAGAAATACGAATTTATACGCACGTGGAATGTTCGGGAGTTTATCCACGTGTTCCACGACGCCACCCAACACCACTAGCAAGTCACAATAAATTTGCAATGTGCTATTAATATTTGTATTAGAAGATATGCAAAATTAATTTGTACTTACATTTTATACGATGATTTCTCGAAAAACACCGATGTTTGTGATTCTTCGAAAATATCGATGTTTGACATCGATGTTGGCATCAATTTTTCTCCACCTCTAGTCGATTTTCGTCAGTTTCGCCAGTTGGCCCTTGGGGTTTCTAGCGTGCGCACGTGTTTTAGTTTTTGTCCTCCGTTTTCCTTCAAATTGAAAAATATCAAAAAACAAAGTGAAATAAATTGTTGCTAATAAAATAGCAATGAAAGTGTCTGTTCATTTAAGGTAAATTTAATTAAATTCATGCCATAACGTGTTAATATTAGAAAAGAAGCAGAATTTAGACGCATTTGCTCTTCATTTCATATGTATATATATGAACATACAGCCGGTGCACACACACACACACACACACGTGCAAATGCAACGAAAGTGACTTAGCAAATTTTAAAAGAAATCAGTGTCCCCTCAAACGAAGTAAAGAAATACGAATTTATACGCACGTGGAATGTTCGGGAGTTTATCCACGTGTTCCACGACGCCACCCAACACCACAATAAATTTGCAATGTGCTATTAATATTTGTATTAGAAGATATGCAAAATTAATTTGTATTTACAAATTATACGATGATTCCTCGAAAAAACAAACCGATGTTTGTGATTCTTCGAAAATATCGATGTTTGACATCGATGTTGGCATCGCTGTTTTCCCACCTCTAGTCGATTTTCGTCAGTTTCGTCGTTTTGCCTTTGTTTTCATAGCGTCCGGACGTGTTGTTGTTTTTCTCCTTTGTTTCCTTTAAATTTGAAAAATATTAAAAAAAGGTGATTTAAATTGTTGCTAATAAAATTGCAATAAAAGTGTCTGTTCATTAAAGGTAAATTTAAATGAATTCGTGGCATAACGTGTTAATAATAGAAAAGACGCATTATTTAGACGAATTTGCACTTCATTTTAAAATAAATTATGAAGTGAATTGTGTGCGTGTATGTATGAACACACGGCCTGTGCATGAAACACACACACACACTCGCAAAGGCAACGAAAGTGACTTTTCAAATTTTAAAAGAAATCAGTGTCCCCAAAAAATGCAGGCAATCGAAATAAAGAAATACAAATATAAACGCACATGGAAGAAGAAGAAGCAGCTGTAGCGGCAGAAAGAGCGGCTTTCGTATTCTTCTTCTTGCGCGTGGTGTGTGAGAGGGGGAGTAGTAGTAAGACGCATACTTCTGCAAATGCAGCCAAAGAGCGCATAGCATTTTGTTTATCGAGTGTCTCCTTCCACTATAAAAACAGCCAAAAAATTGCACTCGCATCCTCACGCACACTTGCATATGCGCGCGTGTTTGTGTGTATGCTCGTACATGGAAGTGTTGCCGGCAACACGAAATATGTTGCGTTTGTGTGTGTTGGGAGCGCGCGCGTGGCTTAGCTAGCTATCTCGCTCGCACACCTCTCATTGGTCCGCCGTTGTTGATTTGTTTTGTTTTTTTTTTTTTCGACTCTAAACATGTTTGCTAAATTTAATTAGCACTGCCCTGGAAATAAACCCAAACCACTTGCTACGTTCAGCTGATAAGATATGTGGGCATTACCATTTGTTGTCGCTCCGCCGCGCTTAATGTGGTGAATATTTAAAATGTTTAAACGTTTTGCTGTCATTCTGGTTTGTGAACTTGAAGCATACATGTGCATATATGCATAAATGCAATAACATGTTGTCAGTTTGTGCGCTTTTCAACACTGTTCCAACAGCTGTTCAGCACTTGTCAAATTTGTAATACCGCGTACTGCCGACGTTAGTCAACACTTGACGTTTGAAAATTACCCAACATTCGCTAATTTAGCTTTTTTACTTTTCAGCACAAATGCAGCCAGCTACAGTGAAGCCTGGACAATGGATGTTGGCAATGCACGCGCTCAGAACAACGGGGGAAAACGGAAAAAGCGCGCACAAATAACACTAGCACAACTTCAGTGAACACCGCCGCAGCACACACCAAACACAGAAACCCAAATCTGCCACTCAAAACACTTTCCAATACAAAGAAAAAACATCAAGCAAGGAAAGCAAAAAACACTAAAAGCGTCAAACAAAATACAAAAAAACATTAAAAGCATCAAAAAAGAACATTGAAAGCGTCAAAAAAAAAGAAAAAACATAAAAAGCGTCAAAAAAGAAAAAGAAACAAAAGGGTAAAAAAAGGAGAAAGAAGAGGAAAATAACGTCATCGTAAATTGTGAAATATACACGGAAAATTGAAAACCCAAATATCAGAACCAGAAACATAGTCCAATAACAAAGCCATGTTCAATTTTCATAAGCCACGCGTCTACCGCTCTGCGGATGGATGTTGCATTTGCCGGGCCAAGTCGAGCAGCTCGCGGTTCACCGCCTCCCGGAAGTACGAAAAGGAGTCGATGCAGTGCTTCAATCTTAATGAGCCGCGAAATGGCGAAATCTGCAACGCCTGCGTCCTTTTGGTCAAGCGCTACAAGCGACTACCCATAGGTAGTAAGCGTCACTGGGGTCATGTAAGTATTTAATGCCTATGTAAAACAAAAAAAATACTAACCCGCCTTCTCTCGCTTTGCGCACATTGCAGGTGGTGGATGCCCGTGCTGGACCCGGCACCAAGTCCATGGCCAAACAGAAGAAGCGCGACAACGCAGACGCGAAGAGCAGGGCCGCCAATGGCAGTGGCAACTCATTCCTGCCCGAGAAGTTCGCCAAGATCTTCAAGAAGAACCGCAAGAGTAAGGAGAGAGCGGCGACTGAAGCAGCAGCAAGATCATCATCAAAATCAACATCATCGTTATCATCATTATCACCATCATCATCATTATCATCAACTAGTGCTGTCAATCGACCTAGCAGCACTTCACCCACCTCGGATCATCAGCAGAGCGATTCGAACGAGAGCTACGATGATGAACAGATGCTGCCGGCAAATGCACCATATCAAACGCGCAAGCGAACAGCGGCTGCCGCACTGGCCACTGCCAACGAATCGAAGGAGCACAACAACAAACGCTCGAAGTTAACCGGCAGCTACCGACGTCGTCAGCTGGCGCCACAAAAGAATCGTCGGGCCGTCGACAATATCCCCTTCTTCGAGGAAAGTGATCTCGTTCGCCTGGAGGTCTGTTGCGGTGTGGTCTTCCAGAGCTTATCCCTCGGCAGCATTCACTACATCATCGATCCGGAGCTGTACAAACCGTGTGCGAAGCACCAGCGCATACGCCACCAGCAGATGCAGCTTCAGCTGAAACAGCAGCAGGCGGAGGCGGTAAATGCAACTCCAACCCCCACGACCAACACATCGCCACTCACCACTCAAGTTCAAAGCAAGGTGCCAACGATTGGGCCACTTAAGAAGCATCATTTATTCTGCAAGCGACAATCGGGGTCATTTCCGCAAGGTGAAATCCATAGCATAAGTCCAATTCCAATGAGCAAGACTGAAACGATCGGCCAACCACTGTCGCCGAAGCCACATTCCACTCTGTCCCTGATCCTCAAGCCCACCGTCCAAATGCAACCACAGTCGCAGGCCCAGGGCCAAGTGGTCTCTGTGGGCGCTGCCTCGCCCTCGTCGCTGTCCTCCTTGTCCAACTGCTCCACCTCGTCCTCGGTGGCCACCAAGTTCAACGACAATTCCTCGGATTCGGGATTCGATGAGCATGTGCTAGAGCGCAAGTCGGTCAGCCCACCAACGGTACGTGTTTCTTATTTGCATGATATATGCAGAGCATTTGACTAATTTCTATATTTTTTTCTTTAAATATATTCAGCAGGACGAGTGCAAACTGCGTGGAACCACGGGTGGCAGGGTGCAGCTAATCCTAGTCAGCGGCCTGCCTCTGGCTGGACAGTCTCAGAATCTGATGCTGGCGGGCAACGAGTTTACGGCACGAATTGTGCAGCAACGAGAAGCCGGAATCGCAGCCGCAACCGGAGTCGGAGCCGGTGCTCAATCGATAGGAGCAACCCCACTGAAAATCAACGTACTTGGCGGATCTCAGGGCAACAGCAATAAAATGCGTGCTATATTCAATAGCACCAGCAGCATTCAGCATGAGAACGGAGTGACCACCATTGTGCCAGCCTCCTCGTTGGCAGCCAGCACTCAAACAGCTGCCATGAACGCAATTGCGCCCAGCACGGTGACTATAACGCCGTCATCGGTGGGCAAAAAGGTAACTGTGCCAAATCCCAAGATTATCCTGCTGAAGCCAGCCAAATTTGTGGGACCAGCGTCGTCAAACGAGGTGAATACCGCAACTCTGACGGCGGAGCCACCTGCTCCTCCCCCTCCACAAGCCAAAATCGTATAGGCGATTAAACACGAAAGAGAGAGAGAGAGATAGATAGGAGATGTCTAGCGTCTCGCAGGGAATATAATAACCACCCTGTTACGTTTGTTATACACTAAGCTATTTAACGGCGCCCGAAAGCCAAGCTCCCTTCCTTAGCCGCGGTCCCATATCATTCAAGAGTAATATTTAACATTTCAAGGAACACCTTAGCCTAAACGTTACTTTAGCCTAGACTAGGACACTGAACTACAGAATGGGCGAATGAGTCCACGCAAAACACACTCCCAAATACACACACCCACACACACAGAACCACACAAATTGTAACCATTATTTTGTGTCCAACTACAGGCCACTGGGACCCTTCAAAACAGAATGAGCGAATGAATCCTCGCAAAACACACCCACTCACACAGAACCTTACAAATTGTATCCATTATTGTAGTGTTAATAGTTGAATGAGGCGCCCTGGTAGCCTGTAGTTTGACTCCAATAAGCTCGCTCCTTCCGCTTCACCGGCGCTGGAGTTTCTTAACCGCCGGAAGCTACTTCCGCCGGCTTCGAAGCTCCGGCTTCGGTCGAGCAGAAGGGAGGGACTTGTTGGAGTCCAACTACAGGACACTGGGGCCCTTGAGAACAGAATGAGCGAATGAGTCCACGCAAAGCACACCCACTCACACAGAACCTTTCAAATTGTATCCATTTTTGTAGTGTTAATAGTTGAATGAGGCGCCCTGGTAGCCTGTAGTTTGACTCCAATAAGCTCGCTCCTTCCGCTTCACCGGCGCTGGAGTTTCTTAACCGCCGGAAGCTACTTCCGCCGGCTTCGAAGCTCCGGCTTCGGTCGAGCAGAAGGGAGGGACTTGTTGGAGTCCAACTACAGGACACTGGGGCCCTTGAGAACAGAATGAGCGAATGAGTCCACGCAAAACACACCCACTCACACAGAACCTTACAAATTGTATCCATTTTTGTAGTGTTAATAGTTGAATGAGGCGCCCTGGTAGCCTGTAGTTTGACTCCAATAAGCTCGCTCCTTCCGCTTCACCGGCGCTGGAGTTTCTTAACCGCCGGAAGCTACTTCCGCCGGCTTCGAAGCTCCGGCTTCGGTCGAGCAGAAGGGAGGGACTTGTTGGAGTCCAACTACAGGACACTGGGGCCCTTGAGAACAGAATGAGCGAATGAGTCCACGCAAAGCACACCCAATCACACAGAACCTTTCAAATTGTATCCATTTTTGTAGTGTTAATAGTTGAATGAGGCGCCCTGGTAGCCTGTAGTTTGACTCCAATAAGCTCGCTCCTTCCGCTTCACCGGCGCTGGAGTTTCTTAACCGCCGGAAGCTACTTCCGCCGGCTTCGAAGCTCCGGCTTCGGTCGAGCAGAAGGGAGGGACTTGTTGGAGTCCAACTACAGGACACTGGGGCCCTTGAGAACAGAATGAGCGAATGAGTCCACGCAAAGCACACCCACTCCAACAGAACCTTTCAAATTGTATCCATTTTTGTAGTGTTAATAGTTGAATGAGGCGCCCTGGTAGCCTGTAGTTTGACTCCAATAAGCTCGCTCCTTCCGCTTCACCGGCGCTGGAGTTTCTTAACCGCCGGAAGCTACTTCCGCCGGCTTCGAAGCTCCGGCTTCGGTCGAGCAGAAGGGAGGGACTTGTTGGAGTCCAACTACAGGACACTGGGGCCCTTGAGAACAGAATGAGCGAATGAGTCCACGCAAAGCACACCCACTCACACAGAACCTTTCAAATTGTATCCATTTTTGTAGTGTTAATAGTTGAATGAGGCGCCCTGGTAGCCTGTAGTTTGACTCCAATAAGCTCGCTCCTTCCGCTTCACCGGCGCTGGAGTTTCTTAACCGCCGGAAGCTACTTCCGCCGGCTTCGAAGCTCCGGCTTCGGTCGAGCAGAAGGGAGGGACTTGTTGGAGTCCAACTACAGGACACTGGGGCCCTTGAGAACAGAATGAGCGAATGAGTCCACGCAAAACACACCCACTCACACAGAACCTTACAAATTGTATCCATTTTTGTAGTGTTAATAGTTGAATGAGGCGCCCTGGTAGCCTGTAGTTTGACTCCAATAAGCTCGCTCCTTCCGCTTCACCGGCGCTGGAGTTTCTTAACCGCCGGAAGCTACTTCCGCCGGCTTCGAAGCTCCGGCTTCGGTCGAGCAGAAGGGAGGGACTTGTTGGAGTCCAACTACAGGACACTGGGGCCCTTGAGAACAGAATGAGCGAATGAGTCCACGCAAAGCACACCCACTCACACAGAACCTTTCAAATTGTATCCATTTTTGTAGTGTTAATAGTTGAATGAGGCGCCCTGGTAGCCTGTAGTTTGACTCCAATAAGCTCGCTCCTTCCGCTTCACCGGCGCTGGAGTTTCTTAACCGCCGGAAGCTACTTCCGCCGGCTTCGAAGCTCCGGCTTCGGTCGAGCAGAAGGGAGGGACTTGTTGGAGTCCAACTACAGGACACTGGGGCCCTTGAGAACAGAATGAGCGAATGAGTCCACGCAAAGCACACCCACTCACACAGAACCTTTCAAATTGTATCCATTTTTGTAGTGTTAATAGTTGAATGAGGCGCCCTGGTAGCCTGTAGTTTGACTCCAATAAGCTCGCTCCTTCCGCTTCACCGGCGCTGGAGTTTCTTAACCGCCGGAAGCTACTTCCGCCGGCTTCGAAGCTCCGGCTTCGGTCGAGCAGAAGGGAGGGACTTGTTGGAGTCCAACTACAGGACACTGGGGCCCTTGAGAACAGAATGAGCGAATGAGTCCACGCAAAGCACACCCACTCACACAGAACCTTTCAAATTGTATCCATTTTTGTAGTGTTAATAGTTGAATGAGGCGCCCTGGTAGCCTGTAGTTTGACTCCAACAAGCTCGCTCCTTCCGCTTCACCGGCGCTGGAGTTTCTTAACCGCCGGAAGCTACTTCCGCCGGCTTCGAAGCTCCGGCTTCGGTCGAGCAGAAGGGAGGGACTTGTTGGAGTCCAACTACAGGACACTGGGGCCCTTGAGAACAGAATGAGCGAATGAGTCCACGCAAAGCACACCCACTCACACAGAACCTTTCAAATTGTATCCATTTTTGTAGTGTTAATAGTTGAATGAGGCGCCCTGGTAGCCTGTAGTTTGACTCCAATAAGCTCGCTCCTTCCGCTTCACCGGCGCTGGAGTTTCTTAACCGCCGGAAGCTACTTCCGCCGGCTTCGAAGCTCCGGCTTCGGTCGAGCAGAAGGGAGGGACTTGTTGGAGTCCAACTACAGGACACTGGGGCCCTTGAGAACAGAATGAGCGAATGAGTCCACGCAAAGCACACCCACTCACACAGAACCTTTCAAATTGTATCCATTTTTGTAGTGTTAATAGTTGAATGAGGCGCCCTGGTAGCCTGTAGTTTGACTCCAACAAGCTCGCTCCTTCCGCTTCACCGGCGCTGGAGTTTCTTAACCGCCGGAAGCTACTTCCGCCGGCTTCGAAGCTCCGGCTTCGGTCGAGCAGAAGGGAGGGACTTGTTGGAGTCCAACTACAGGACACTGGGGCCCTTGAGAACAGAATGAGCGAATGAGTCCACGCAAAGCACACCCACTCACACAGAACCTTTCAAATTGTATCCATTTTTGTAGTGTTAATAGTTGAATGAGGCGCCCTGGTAGCTTGTAGTTTGACTCCAATAAGCTCGCTCCTTCCGCTTCACCGGCGCTGGAGTTTCTTAACCGCCGGAAGCTACTTCCGCCGGCTTCGAAGCTCCGGCTTCGGTCGAGCAGAAGGGAGGGACTTGTTGGAGTCCAACTACAGGACACTGGGGCCCTTGAGAACAGAATGAGCGAATGAGTCCACGCAAAACACACCCACTCACACAGAACCTTACAAATTGTATCCATTTTTGTAGTGTTAATAGTTGAATGAGGCGCCCTGGTAGCCTGTAGTTTGACTCCAATAAGCTCGCTCCTTCCGCTTCACCGGCGCTGGAGTTTCTTAACCGCCGGAAGCTACTTCCGCCGGCTTCGAAGCTCCGGCTTCGGTCGAGCAGAAGGGAGGGACTTGTTGGAGTCCAACTACAGAACACTGGGGCCCTTAAGAACAGAATGAGTCCACGCAAAACACACCCACATACAGTGGGTACATACACATACAAATTGTATCCATTATTAATAGTGTTAATAGTTAAATGAAGCGCCCAGGTAGCCTGTAGTTTGACACACACACACACACAGAACCATACAAATTGTAGCCTTACAAAAAGAATCCATTATTTATGTATTAAGAGAAGATGTTTTTGTAAAGACTAATGAATAAATTTGAAACAAAAGCCGCAGTGTGTTTATCTTTGTCTGATTTATAATTACTTTTGTTGATATTGGTTTGCGTTGGTACAGCGATAGTGTCTAATTTATTTGGCAATTGAATGGATTGTGCATTCTCGTGTGGCCTACACACTGTAGTAGAACTCCTGCGCGTCCAGATATAGCGCGATGCCCACCCAGACCAGGGTGTTCCACGTGGCTTCCAGCAGGAGCATGAAGTGCGTGTTCATCTCGCCGATCCGCCAGTGCCAGGGCAGCATCTTGTGCAGCACGGAGTGGCCCACGTACATCACGATGGCATTCATGCCGCATTCGGTGAAGGGATAGCCCGACCAGCTCCACGTCTCCCGCACGTCGATGAAGTAGTACATCAGCGAGAGGATTACCAGGGCCAAGCTGACGGTGACGCACACGAAGGACAGCGACCAGAGGTTCTTGTTCACGGGTATGGCGCCGCCCTCACGCGAGAATCCACACAGAGCGCCGCCAATGAGGCCCAGCAGAATGGCGAGTAGTGTCCAGCGACGGATCCTCGACTGATAGTTGGGATGCACCAACAGAGTTACGCCCGCAAAGGCGCCGAGCAGCACCTGCACAACGCTCAGAATGCAGCCTGCAATTGGTTCGATATTAGATTAGATCAGGTCGCGCATTCAATTCAAAAACTGACCGAATATACCCTCTGGATCGAAGGCTGTGGAATCGTAGACGTACTTGGCCGTCGGATGCTGGTAGATGTGCGCATTGCCCAGCACCTGAAGGTCCGCATAGCCCGCCGCGCCACCAATGCACTTGGGATGGGCATTGTAGTCGTGTTTGCCGCCCGGGCCCAGATAGCCGCGCGGACAGCCAGGCACGCGTAGGCCGAAGGTCAGGCCCAAATAGGTGGCCACCAGGGCCAACAGCACAGCCAACTCTCCGCTAAACAGGCACACATCGTGGACGGCGCGCTGCCAGGATCTTTGCGGACTGATGGGCTCCCTGCGACAGCACAACGTATGAAGAACCCCAACTACCAGGTAGGCCACTCCGAATCGCTGCAGCACACCCATGACACGCAGCTGCTCCAGATTCGGCCCGCTCATCGAGTTGAGGCACAGGCCGATGACGAACAGCTTTATCGATCGCACCAGTATGCGAAGGCAAATCCTCGCCTTGCTGCTGCCTCGCGACAATTGCGATTTGACGGAGAGCGGTATGCACACGCCCATGATCCAGAGGAACGAGGGGAAGACGATGTCGGCCAAGTGCAGTCCGTTCCAGGCCGCATGCTCGATCCAGGCGTAACCGCCGCCACCGCTGTTCACGAAGATCATTAGAACAATCGAAAGGCTGTGTGGCGATCGATGGGAAAGCGTTGTTAGTTTTCAAATACAAGGACAATACGCTTAGGACTTGGCCAGGCGGAACGACAGTTACCCGCGAAAGGTGTCCAGGCTGCGGAGGCGCTTCCTCTGCGTAGCCTTGGTAGCGGCTTCGCCGATGCTGTCGGCGGCGGCGGTGGCCTCGTCATAGCGATAGTAACGCCAGGCGCAGCTCACTAGCTTCAGGGCGATTAGCAGGGCGGCAACCAGCACGAAAACGGCGATGAAAGCTGCGGGGATCATAGTATGAGCGATAAGTAATATGTATCTGGAGTGGCACTTGCGGATTAACGCGACAGTCACCGTAATTAATTGGTACGCCCGGCTTGTCCACGGCAAAGGCACAGGTGCCATTCGCTTGCAGGGTCAGGTTGTAGACGCCGAATTCCTGCAGATCGCTGCGACGTAGCCAGCAGAGCGACGAGCTGCGGGAAAATTGAATTGATTTAAGACAAACTGCTGGTCACACAAACTTGGAGGAGAACAGGCGCAATTGCATATTGCTAAGCAGTTGCGCTTAAACTAGTTACATGTACATGTATGCTAATCACAAGATGCACAGTGGCCATCGCCTACAGCCCACATGGTCACAATACCCCATTGTAATCATTGGAAGATTCTTAAGTGAAGTATGTAGCTTTACTCAAAGAAGTGCTAGCGTTCGAACTCAGCGGGTGACCACTGTACCTTGCGATCCGCGCCATTCTACGCGAGTGCCCACTGTACATACAGTGATACTCACACATTGTCGTAGGCATAGTGACCCTGATCGTGTTCGAATATTTTGAAATTCAACGAATACGCCGAACTCAAACGTAACGGTTCAGCGACGCCGGCAGCGACGTCGGCAGCGGGCAGAGCTTTCACTTTGGTGTACGGACACTGCGAATCGAAAACGGCAAAGAATACAATTAAAATCGAATCAGTGGGCCAGCCAATTGAAAGGGAAACCGATTGCGCGATGTGATTACATGGGGCATCAATTTATTACCGTGTAGCATTCGTCGGACAGTGAGTACAGATGGGTCTGGCTGCTGAACTCCGAGCGCAGGTACAGGTAAAATTCGTCAACGGACAGCGCGCGCATATCCAGGTGGCGCCACTTCGGCTCCGTATATTCCACAAAAAGCGACATTTCTCAGTGATTTGCGTTCTAGCCGCGCTTCTCATTCACAAAGTTGCAGCTTGCAAAGTTGCAACTGCAATTGCCAAATAGCCAAATCGCATTCAACAGTTACCTACGACACGCACACACAAACACACTTGCATTTGAACGCAACGAGCGACTAACTTGGACTAAACTAAATTTTGCACCATCTGAAGAGCGTTTCTCGAATCGTATCGCCAGCAAATAACAAAACAATTTCGAGTGCGCAATAAAAACAAACTCGCTATGCCAATAGCAACAACAAGCGGAGGCAACAACAAGGCGACAACAAAATAAAAAACAAACGATAGGCGATAACTAGCGATTGGTGTTGCAAATCGAGCGAAGAAGCTTCCCACTGCCGTTGGCGCAGAGCTGCCAGATATGTCGTTTTTCGCTTTCTAATAATTAATTTGAAATGTTATGCAAAAAAGAGATATATAAAATATTGCCTACGTAATTAATGTTAACACGTTTGAAAAAATTCCCAATAAAAGTTCAACAGCTGATGTAAATTCTGGCAGCGCCTCGCGGCTAAGCGCTCTCAACTGTTGCTCTATTTATGGAAAAGAACTATAAACTTTAGACTTATAGATGGCGTATGAGTACAACCCAACCCAATTGAGGATTTACATGCGTTTATCTCTTAAAATTATGCGCTTTTGCTAGCACCAGCCAACAAATTGAGGGCGTTGCACTCGCCGAAGTCTGGCAACGTGAACAGCTGTTTTTGCATTCCGCTCGCAAAAAAAAAAAAGAAAAAAAATTAAATTGTTGCTGATGCTGGCGTGGAGTCCACGGAAATCGCTGTGATTTGCAAATCGCATCGAGATCATGGGCACGCGGGAGCGCGAAAGGGAGTGCCGCCTGTGCGCGGTCACCTTCTTCGCGAAACTGCATCCCGGCGACGTGTGCGGCAGCAACGGCCTGCCCCTCACGCCCAACTCGATTGCGATCCTGGGGCGTGCCCAGAAACTGAAGGAGCTGCAGGACGAGCACCTGTGCCAGTACCTGGATGTGATCCGCGGCAAGCACGGTGGGTAGACAGCGCCCGGGAAGCCACTCATCCGGTCTAATGCGGCGAGAATCCGGAAACACCCACTATTACATCTCGTGTCCCCACAAAACTCCCACTAATTCCACACGTGCCAAGATCACAGAATCATCTACGGATAACACTCACTAATTCCAGTGCCACGACTCACTTCTAACGCGAAACCCCTTCCTTTCAGAGCGCACCATTGTGGTTTCGGAGTATCTGGGACTCTCACTGGAGGACTACGCCATGCGTCATCCACCGCTGGCCATTGCCCAGATCCTGAGAATCTTCTACCAGGTGGCGTGCGGCATCAACGTGCTGAGTCGGCACCATCTGGTGGCCCACAACGTGGAGCCCAAGCACATTCTACTCTCCAGCGACGGGCAGCGGGTGAAGCTCTTCAACTACGGGCTGCATCACATGACCAAGGGCGGTGCCTATGTGCCCTTTCCCATTGGCAACATTCGCTACATGGCGCCCGAACGACTGCTCGGTCTGAATGGCAATGTGAAGAGCGACGTTTGGTCGCTGGCCCTGGTGATGGTGGAGCTAATATTGCAGATCGAGCTGTGGCCGAAGCTCAAGCTCTCGAATGTGGTCAGGAAGATCCTGGCCTTCGGCAAGAGCAACGGGGCGCTGGAGAAGATTGCGCGAGAGCACCAGTGCCACGAGCGCTATTTGCAGATGGACCAGCGCCTGCGACAGCTGCTGGAGAGCTGTTTGAGTGTACTGCCCAAGAGGAGACCACTGCCAGGGGAGCTCTTGGAACATCCCATTTTCGAGGAAGTCCTATTGGATTTGAAGAAACAGAAGATGGAGCCCCTGAGCCCAGAAACCGATCATTTACCGCTGCTGCTGCGATGTCCCTTGTCGCAGATCTACCACCTGTGGCAACTGGCCGGCGGAGATGTGCAGGCGGAGCTGAAAAAGGAGGGCCTCATCCGGAGTGAGGCGCCCATTTTGGGTCTGCCACAAATCGTTCGCCTGAGCGGCGCCAGCGTTTGTCCCGGGCGAAGCCAGGCGCAGCTGATGGACGATCGCGTGGTGCCGCTGCGTCTGAAGGCGCTGCTCCAGCGACTGAGTGGCCTGCCGGCCGCAGTCTACTTTCCCCTGCTCCACTCGCCGCGTTTTCCCGCCCACTTTGCCCGCGAACTGCAGGAACTGCCGCTGGTGATCCGCGAGAAGGACATCGAGTATCAGTTTCAGCGCGTGCGACTGTTTACGCGCCTGCTCCAGGGCTATCCGCATACGGCGGAGCAGCTGCAGCGCGAGGCAGCCGTGGATGTGCCGCCGCTACTGAGGGGTCCCATTTGGGCCGCCCTGCTGGAGGTCGTGCCCAATGGCAGTTACGCGAAGATCGACAAGTTTACGTCTACGAGCACGGATCGGCAGATCGAGGTGGACATACCGCGCTGCCATCAGTACGATGAGCTGCTCTCCTCGCCGGATGGCCACCGCAAGCTGAGGCGGCTGCTCAAGGCCTGGGTCACCGCCCATCCGCAGTACGTCTACTGGCAGGGACTGGACTCACTGACGGCACCGTTTCTCTATCTCAACTTCAACAATGAAGGTGAGCACGGATTTGCAAAGGTTTCTCTGTTGTAACGCTTTACCCGCCCATAGAGTTGGCCTTCCTCAGCTTGTTCAAGTTCATTCCAAAGTATCTGCAGTGGTTCTTTCTCAAGGATAATTCGGCGGTGATCAAGGAGTACCTGAGCAAGTTCTCCCAGCTGACTGCCTTCCATGAGCCGCTCCTCGCTCAGCATTTGGCCAGCATTAGCTTTATACCCGAGTTGTTTGCCATCCCCTGGTTCCTCACCATGTTCTCGCGTAAGTTGCTGTCTGCACCGCTGATAAATAGCTTGAATAGATTGAATACCCACTCTCTCCTTTCTTGCAGATGTATTCCCGCTGCACAAGATCCTGCATTTGTGGGATAAACTCATGCTGGGCGACAGTTCGTATCCGCTGTTCATTGGCATCGCCATATTGCGCCAGCTGAGGAGCACGCTGCTCACCTCCGGTTTCAACGAGTGCATCCTGCTCTTCTCGGACCTGCCCGATATCGTGATGGATGGCTGTGTGCTGGAGTCCCAGAAGATGTACGAGGCCACACCGAAGAGTATTACTCACCGCCAGCACGCGTTGCGCCTCCAGCCGCCACAGGCGTTGGTGAGTCTCGAGCAAAACCATGGCACGTTCTATATCACAGATCGTTTCTCCTCCCCCCCAGGACATTGGCGTGGCGGATGTCGAGCTGAAGCACCTGCAACAGGAGCAGTGCCCCCGGATCAGCGCCAAGGATGTGCAATTCCTGCTGGACAACTCGCCTGCGGAGCTGGCCCTCGTCGATCTGCGCAGTGTGGTGGAGTTCGGACGCGTCCATGTGCCGCATAGCATCAACATACCGTTCGCCACCGTCCAGTTGGGTGAACAGCGACTGGAGGCCCTGCAGGTGCCCCAATTGGAGGCGCAGCTCCGCGGCAAGATCGTCGTCTGCGTGAGCAACATCCATCAGCACTCCGTGGAGGTGGGTACATCCTCTGGCGCGATTAAAGCTTCTTTGCAAACTAAAGTCATTCCCTATTTCGCAGTTCTCGCACTTTCTGGTGGCCTGCGGCGTCCAGCGCACCTGCATCCTCCACAAGGGATTCAACGTCCTGCACTCCATTGAGCCAAATATACTCATCTCGAATTGAGCTCCCGACTTGCTGATCCTTTCTCGTTGGCCTCAACGCTTCTGCTCGTCTAGCCTAAGCTCAATGTACATTTATTATCTATCTTTTTTAAACGGATTGCATTTGCAAATAAACTATATATACATATATGTATTATATAAAACTGATCGCCTGTGCCACTTCTGAATTTCTATACATATATTCAAAATATATAACAGATTTCACCCATTTAGAAGAAAACTTTCGCTGTAATGAACATTTGGTTGGCTGGTTTTCGTTTCTTAATGTTGATTTTTTGTAATGGTTTATTAAAAAAAAAATAAAAACACTTAAGCTAATGCCTAACATAAATACATACCGAATTTAATCGAATTGTTTTTTTCACTTCTTGTTTTCGTTACTTTTCTCTATGCATAATTACTATCAATTGTAGGTAATTTGTATTTGCTTTCTGCTTTTTTTCTTTCCAACATTATATTTTCCGTTTCGCTGTGCCTTTGCATTACAATAAAATTTTAATTCGATTTAAGTTTTACAGATTTCTCAACCCGATCTCATGTTTATATAATATAATGTATATATAGATGTGGGTGTTATGTGCATAATTTTATAAGTCAGTTGTGTTTTTGTCTGTCCATCTGGTGCTGCTGCATTTTCTCCTTTTCTCTTTCGATGTCATGCATTGCTGCTATTTTCTTGGAAATCTATTCAGGGGCATTTGGTTCCTCTATTGCTTTGGCTGCTGAATTCAAAACAGGAAGTGGGAGACAGACACCAAACTGAACCAGCAGCTTGCCGCCGACTCTAAATTCGGGATGTTCTGGAAGTCCGCTCGCCGATTTCGAGATATGTGGGTTCTGATACCCAAAAAGTTGATGTGAAAGTAGGACAAGCTAGGCGCGAGATCATGTCTAGGTCATTCTGATTCAGAAGTCACGGACGGAAACGCTTCCTACTCCTACCTTTTCACCAATCCAGCATACGCTTTACTCCACGGGTAACGCGTATAAAAAGGATGACTGCTTCATCAACTTCAGACACCCAAAAGTATTTCGAGATCTGCAGAGATCTCCAAAACATCCGCGCCATATCTATCATATTTTGCGTGTGTATGTGCTGAATGTGATGCTACTTTGGCTATGGCTATGCTAATCAGGGACTTTAGCAGCTGATCGTTCGGGGCTTAAGCTAAAAGAGACCTTCTTTCCATCCTTAACTAGCCTACTTAGTGGGTATGAAACGCGCCTTGACCGCCTGTCCCATCGGCAAGTGCAGCAGTTGCTGCTGCTGCGCCGCCTGCTGCTGCTGTTGCGCCGCCTGCTGCTGCGCCTGCTGCTGTGCCGCCTGCTGCTGCGCCTGCTGCTGTGCCGCCTGCTGCTGCATGTGCTGGTTGATCTGCTGTTGGATGGACAGGCCGCTGACATTGCTGATATGCTGGCTGTGGAGCGATTCGTTGATCTCGATCTTGATGGCCGTGGCGGCCAGCGTTGTCGCCTTGTTCTTGTTCTTCGGCGGACGTCCACCTGGATATGCAACGAAAGGCATAGTGAGATTGAAAGTGAAAGAGTGAATGGTGAGCACTTACGTTGCCCTGTCGTGTGCTGCAGGGACAACGGCTGGCCGATCATCGCCAGCGGCTGTTGCGACGTCTGTAGCGTGCCCGCCTTCTTGGATCGCTTCGGAGGCGGCAGCTCGTGGTGGGCGTGGTTGGTGAGCAGGTGCTTGGAGAGGTGCTGGCGCACCGCAAAGGACTCGGCACAGTTGGCCACCGGACAGGAGAGGTAGCGACCCTCGACATGGCGCTGCACGTGCTTCTTCAGCAGCGACTCCTGATTGAAGCTGCTCGGGCAGATGTCGCACTTGAACTTGAACTCGTCGTGCATCTTGAGGTGCTGGTCGAGATGGGCCTGCTGCAGGAACTTCTCGTCGCACTTGTCGCACTCGTACGGAAAGGCCAGGCCGTGGGTCTTCATGTGCGTGTGCAGCTGCGACTGCAGCTTGAAGTTCTTCTCCGGACAACGCGGACAGTAGTAGCCGGTGACCCCGGCGTGCGCCTGCAGGTGCTGGTTCAGCGAGGTCACCTGCGTGAACTTCTTGTTGCACACGTTGCAGCAGTACTGCTGCACCTTGTGGTGCGACTTCATGTGGTTGTTCAGGTTCGTCACCTGCAATGCGAGAACATATCGAGTCGTTAATCATAAATCCTCTGCAGCTGGATGTCTGGATGTCACTGACCTGGGCGAAGCTGCGCCCGCACTCCGGTTCATTGCAGACGAAGGGCCGTTCGCCGGTGTGCAGCCGGCGGTGATTGTTCAGATTGGTGATCTGCGTGAAGGTCTTGCCGCAGTCCACGCACTGGTATGGCCGATCGTTCGTGTGGATGCGTTCGTGGTTCCGCAAGTTGGCCGCCTGTGTGAAGCCTGCAAGCGGAAGAGGTACCACGGATTGTCCATGGATTGTCGTCAACAACCAGATGATGTGTGCGAACAGCATATAGACTCACCTTTTTGGCAGTAGGTGCACACAAACTTACGCTCCGCCGAGTGATTTCGTATGTGCGTCATGAGCGAGGATTTGCGCGAGAAAGTTTTGTTGCATAGCGGGCAGGAGCCCTCCTCGTTGAATATCAGATCCACCTGGAAGAAACAAATGGAGCATCAGTTGGAAAGGGCTTGCCATCCCTACCACGGGTTACCTTCCATCAGAAAGTTATTTTTTATATATGATATGCCATATTACTTTAATTCAAACTACTATAAATTTATAGGAAAACCCTTTTTCTAAGCTCTACATCATATATACATATAGTTCTAACGATTAAGTAGCCAAGTGGACATCACTGTGCCACTATCGCCCTCCCACTCCCACTCACGCTCAACAAGCTGGCGGCCAAAAGAACGGATTGCAAATTCCCGTGCGAATTCAGTTTGTTTATTGGGGAATCACTTGAGTTACATTTAATAATTTTCACGATTTTTTATTTATTATAATTATTTTATTTATTTTTCTGCGTGCCACGCACACCCACACACCAAAAGCGCCAACTGAAAATGAATTTTTTCCGCTTTACACAGCGCACAAAAACGACGAGCTGCGTCGACTTCTACGTCGACGTCGACTGAGCAGATATTAATGGAAAAAGAAGCACAAAATATATGTGTATATACATATATCTATATATATATATATATAAATATAAAGGAAAACAAGAAAATGAGCAGTGCGAAATGTAGTAAGTGGAATAGAAAATACTCTCACGCCCAACACTTTTCTAACCCGTTTGTAATGTATATCTGTTTGGCCTACCGATTTAAATCTTTTATAAGAACTTTCCAACACTACTCCGTCGACTGGGTAATGGAATGAGACTGTACTGAAGTCTATCTTTTGAAATTGGTGTAAATATCAGAAATGGTAGTAAATAGTATCTAAACATGTCTGCAATAGAGCATTCCCAAGTCGTCACAACGAAATTTTACATTTATTTATACATTTTTTTTTTTGCAATTCTCTGTTGCATGATGGAAAAAGAAAGGCAACAAGAACATGCAAAGAAACGGCGAAATAAGAAGCGAAGAAGAAAAGCAGCGGCTATGAATGTGCAGTGTGTCCGTATGTATTTATGTATATGTATATGTAAGCCTTTTGTGAGTGGGGGAGTAGTGAAATGTAAGAAAATGAAGAGAAAATAGCACAACAATAATAAACAAGTGCAGCAAAAGGAGCAGGAGTCGAACTCCCTGGGGAGTAAAGCCCTCTTCTAGTTGATGGGGGCCTTCAAACCCCTATAATTCCAATCGCAATGCATCTACTGGGGATTGCAATGAACTCTGTAATTAGGTTTAAATTGTTCATTTTTTTTGAATCATTTATAGTTTGATGGGCAATTGCATTGATTGGATTCCAAAATCATTGATCACTTTTCGTGGGCTATTAAAAAATACGGTTTAAATTTAAGTTATATAGATATACGTTTATATTCAAGTTGCAAATAACAACGACCTTCAGTTATTTTTCTAACTTTATTTACATATCTCCTTTAGTAAGCCCTTTGCAGCACTGTATTCGCTGCCACTTCTGTGCCATGCCCCTTGCAACACTGCACGTAGTGCAAACCACTCACTATGCCCTTTGCAACACTCTCCCTGCTTTGGTATCCCAATCCCTGAAAAGGACTTACGTCTTCGGAGTCGTCCTGCGACTGTAGGTTCTCGGAAGAACTGGATGATTGCATTTGCTGCTGCTGTTGTTGTTGTTGTTGCTGTTGCGAGTTCTGATGCTGCTGCTGCTGCGGATTCTGGTGCTGCTGCTGCTGCGCGATGGCGTCGCTGTCACTGGAGGAGGCCGTCGACGAGGAGGTAGCTGCCGCTGCTGCGGAGGCGGCAACTGCGGCCGAGGCAGAGGCAGCGACGGCTGCAGCGGCCGCCGCCGACTGATGGAAGTTGGAATTATTTGTCAACTGCTCCGAGCAGCGGACGCACGTGGGTATGCTATAGCCGGGCACCTGGAACAACTGTAGGAAGGGGGAATAGAATAGAACAGAACAGGACACGTGAATTAGAGAGTGCTTCCAATTGGAAAAAAAACCAATAATGCTCTTTATTTATTGTAGCAACTCAATCTTATTCCACACATACCCTCGCCCTTCCAAGCCAACTAGCCCTTTCTCTTTTCCGCCAACTAGAAATAAGAGCCAAGAAGATAAACACACACACACACATGGAGAGCGAAAAAGAAAGAAAAGAAACTACAATAACAACAGCACCAGCAGCTCGTTGCTTTATTGTTGTTGTTTTCATTTCATGTTATTTTTTTCTTCGGTACAACGTTTTGTTATTCTTTCGCTTTTTGTTTTGCTTTGCCGCCGCTCTGCCAGCGGCGGCGGCAGAGGCGTCGCCCACATAAAAGGGGTAACTAGTTATTGTTTAAATAATGAACTAAAAACCAAGCAGAGTTAGATCTCTTTTGTTAATTCGATTAACCGCTTAACTTTAAATTTTTCGCATGTCGATCATAGCTTAGATGCCCAATAGTAACCCCCACTCACTAAATCAACGCGCAGCCACTGCGGATTTGGCTGCCTTGGCGCAATTTCTGTCATTTTGTTTTATTATGTATTTCTTTTTGTGCGGTTCATGAGCGGCGGGAGGGGGCGAAGGAGGGGGGCCTGTTCGGGGGAATAGGTTGAAAAGGAGTCAAAGTGAAAAGCGAGTGGCGAGCGTAAGCAAAATGTAAAAATAATATTTTTTCAAGTTGTCGGCTTGAACAACTTTTCGGGCTGAGTTGGCTAAAAATAAAAATTGTTCAGCAATAGTTTGGGGTCGCATGTGTGTGTGTGTATTTCTTATTTCTGTGTGTGTGCGTTTGCATGTGTGTGGGGAAAGGGGGGCAATGCGCGCGCTTTTCAACCCCTGACCCCCCGCACCAACAACCCGCCCGCACAATAACAGTAGCGCGAATTCAATTGTTTAAACTCCACCAAAAGAAAAAAAATCAATAGAAATAACAAAGTATATATACCTAAATCATATGTGTGTATATCTTTTTTTTTGTTAACATACCGTTGCCGTTTGGAAGCACAATCTACAGATGGTGTCCATTATAACAGTAAATAAGGAAGAGGATGGGGAGCAGGAGAAGGAGGATGCACTTTGTTGCTGACTTTTGCCCCCTCTGCGGTCGTTGTTGTTGTTGTTGTTGTCGTCCTTCTCCCTCGCAATTTACCGCTATCTTTACCGGTTAACATTCAGCACCGTTTTTGTTTTTCGTTTATTATTATTTGGTTCGTTTTTTTCTATCTTTTTCCTTTTCCTTCCTACTATAAGTTTGTGAACACGATCCAAACGATGTGTGGTTGTATTTGAAACTAACTTTTTTGAGTTTGATTTGCCTTTGGATTTCGGTGATCGCTTTATGGCATATTATGATGGCAAAAACAAAAAAAAACTATGAAAATGATATAGAAATTTGATTTATACGATATTTTCGTGGTACACACACACACGCGCGTTGTTTATGTTTGCCTTGCACTTGCACATACAAGCAAATATGCGGCGCTGTTGTTGTTGCTGCTGCGAAGTTCTGCTTCTTTTTTTTGCTTAATTCCTTTGCCCTTTTTTTGGCGTAGTTACACGTGAAAAAAAACAAACCAGTGCGTTCGAATGCGATTTTTTTTTGTATTTTACAATTCACGACGAAGTTTTTGTCCGTCGTCTTTTTTTCCCTTTTTTTGGGGCCCGATGTTATTGTTGCGCTGTATGCGTGTGCCGTGTGTGTGTATGTGTGGGAAAAAACGAATACGATAAGAATTCGCGGCGATATAGTCGCGCTGCTCTAACCCACAGGTTGGCTTGGCCGGTGCTCCTTGGCCTGGCCTATCGATATTTCTATCGATTTCCGTAATCGAAAACTCGGCGGCTAATGGAATCGTTGTTGAAAACAAGTGTTTTAATATTTATTTAATATTTAATTGCAACTGCGAAAGTTTTATTTTACTTATAATAGGTTATTTTTTTAGGCAGCCATGGAATCATGAGCTTTATTTTACAACAGAATAAATATAAAATCATTTTACAGAACAAAGTGAAACAAACAAAATACAAAACTTTCACAATAATTAACCAAACTATGCTAAATGATTGGTACAAATAATAAACACTTTAAATTGCATACTGTTCACAATATTAAATCTACTGTGTAATCTAATAATAAAATAAAGTGGACCCTTTTTTTTAAATACAGTAGACAAATGTCCAGAAAAACAGATTAAAGACGAGAAAGGAGAGCGGAAAAACGAATCTGGCTCGACTATCAATCCACATGGCTATTTCCTGGGGCGTTAGCGTGGTCCAGCCACTCAGATCGATCTCCTCCTGGTGCCCCGCACTCTCCGTTCGGTTATTGTTGGTCAAAGTTTGGCTGCTGCTGGCAGCACTGATCGCTCCAGTGGACTGGGCAGAGCCCATGGATCCAAAGGCACTCTCCACAAAGTTAACATCCATCTTTTGGACGCCGCGGCTGGTCCTCTGCTGATCCAGAACTTGGCCCTCCTTAATTGTGGTGATGGGCAGATTGACGGTTAGGTAATTGTTGAAACCGGCACCGCCCAGCGAGCCAGTATCCGCTGTCTTATGCAAAGCCGTGCCCGAAAAGGATCTGGATCTGGCGTGACTGCGTCGTCTGAGCAGATGCGGCGATAGAGTTGACTTCAGGATGTGTTTGCTGTTCAGTTTCTTGACGGGCACACTCTTCTTACGACGCCAAATCGTGTTGACAAAGGCGAACTCCACCATGCTGCCAAATATAAAGATGGTGCAGCCCAGGAACCACACCTCAGACACCTTGATGTAGCTAACCTTTGGCAGGGTCTTTCCCTGTGCCGACGCCAGGGTAATGAATGTCAGCAGGGTGCTGGTGCCCAGCGTAATGCGCGGCGGCGCTTGATCCGCCTGCAGCCAGAACGATACCCAGGATATGGCCACGATCAGCATGGAGGGCAGAAAGTAGTCCATCAGGTAAAAGCCAACCACTCGCGTCAGATGAACCGTGAAGCTGAGGGAGCTGTAGTTGCCGGCAAAGGCTCCGTGCCGCAGGTCACTCAAATCGGCATTGATCACCGTCTCGTTCGACCACGAACGCTGCAGCACAAACTCGGTGAGATGCAGTGCCCCATCGTAGGTTATCGGACGCTTCTGCTCCCAGTGGAGCACCAGTTCCGACGTATTGTACATCCAACTCTCCAGCACCGTCGAGCAGTGCTGCTCGTCGAATGGGAACTTCTTGAGATTGAGCCAGCAATAGAGTGTCGCCTTGATGCGATTCGAAACGATCACTGTGCCATCGGGCGATATCGAAGTGAGGATGTCCTTCTCCGTGAGGCCTGCCAATTAGTTGCAATCAAGTACGAGTCTACTCCAGACTCCACCGTTACTCACCCAAAATACTGGAGTCGCGCTCATTGGCGAGGAATATGTGGGGCATCCAGAGCGAGTTCCTCAGGTGCTCCTCGCCCAAAATTGGCTGCCTGCGCTTGGGACTCACGTTGCGAAAGTTGAGACGCGGATCGAGGTATCGCATTTGGAGGAGCGCATAGATCTTGAACTGCAGATCGTGTGCCTCCAGGTTCTGCATGAAGTAGATGTAGGCGCGCATATAGACGTCCACCGGTAGCCGCTGGCCAGTTTCCGAATAAGTTATGGGTCGTTCCAAGCGATCGTAGCGGCAGCCATGGGTTAAGCGGTCCAGCAGCTGTGTTTGCGACAAACTGTCTCCATCGTCCAAGGTGGGGCAATCCTCGTCGAGCGCGGCGGCGCCGGCGTAGAGGCAGTTGAGCAGAATCGATATGATGAGCGACCAGTCCATTATATTAAACTACGTTATAAACTTAAAAATAAAGCCACGCCAATAAGATCCTAACGGTTATTTCAATATGGCGGAACAGTGCTGCCACTGTTAGCACTGCTAACTTAGCGACATGTTACACTACACTCAAAATATAGTTGTGCACTTTAATCAATAAAAAAATGCATGCAGTTTAAACCTACAAGCAAATAATAAATTTAATTAATACACTGATAGACAATTTCATAAGTATGTTGAATATATTGATCAATGCACTTTTTCACAATCATTGCAGTGTATCGAGCGCCCAACAGCACAATGTTAAATTGGACAGCACCAAGCGCCGTGTTAGCACCATGTTACGCCTAACAGCGCTGGCGAACATTATGTTAGTTTGCGCGCCAAATTTAAAATTCTTTTCCAGTCAAACACGAAACTCCTTAACGTCTTTACTCATTTAAGTTTTTATTGATTTTATTTCACTGCTGCACTTGTCATAAATATACAATCGGGTATATTTCAACATTTACAAAGTTACGCAAGTTTGGTTTGGTTTTTTTCGTAGTTTTCTCTTGTAGTTTAAACATTTATTTAAATTTATGAATTCGAATTCATTGATAATATGTATGCATAGTTTAATACTCCACTCATCCATTTTATGCTTATTACAATTACAAAAAAAAAAACAATTACCTAGATGTAGTTTCATTTATATATTTAAATATATATAGTTTTATGTGTAACATATTTATTTCGTATTAAGTACATATTTTGTAATTGTTCTAAGCTTGATTTACGTATAAAATGTGTCTTGATTAGGTATGGGTATTGTGGATTATGTAGTTGCGTTCTGGAGCTCCCTGCTTGCACACATTAAAAAGGGGAATTTCTCTATTTAGTCGTACGTTAAGAAAATGTAGTTTGAAAGTGAAGGCTCAGATTTCTTTAAATCGAAATGAAGTTGTATGAACTATTAGAACGTCAACTCTTGGCGGTGATCCACCAAGAAGTTTTGTACAAATTCCAAATTGGCGAACAACTTAAGTGAATACGTTAGGTAAATGTAAATTGGCAATATCACTTACGAATACCTCTAGGGATTTCAAATAACCGGAAAAGGACTCAGGAGTATGCAATAATAAATGTTCAAATTTATCACAGCATAGTAATAAAGCCCACATTGAAAGCTTTTCAAATCCCTAGAGTTTAATTTTAATACATACGATCCAACCAATCAGTTGCTGTTCTATATGTATTCTTTACTTAAATCCGGGTCGCATCTCTTACTACATTGACTAGTTGTGTCCTCATTCCTTTGGGGCCTCTGTTTACAATCGGTCGATCTGCTTAGGTGCTATGGAAATGTATCTTCGCAATATATAGTATGTACAGTGATAGTTTGCCTTATGCTACGATCCTTTTGCTGGTCCAACGGGACATATTTGTTTTTTATTGAGGGGGGGAAAAACTCCCCCATTACACATACACACACACGCACACTTATTACTCTTCTTATGGCATATGCACCCGCACCATATTTTGGGGGGCAGGTCGAAAAAAAAACAAAAAAATAGTCATTACACTTTACAGACTATACCGATTCGATCTAGGGTTTTAGGACTATGTCTAAGGCTAACCGCTAACTAATACTGATCCGTCGGGTAAATACTTTCGTCGTTGGCGTTTTTAGATGCGCTCCCTGTCCACCTGCGTCTCCTGCAGCTCCAGTTCCGTTTCCTCAGCGAGCGTGTAGACCCCGGAGGCATTCGCTCCCGTTGGCGTGTTCAGGACGTCGAGGAGCGGACTGCTCAGCGAGGAGTAGCCCAGGCCCGGGTCGCTGCCGTGGGCAATGCAGCTGTTGCCGGGAGTGGTCACTTCGCCGGAACCGGGCATTCCCGTCGAAGTGTTGGCGGGCGTGTAGGCGGGGGCGGGGGTGGGTGCCAGGCGGGCGCCATTGGGGTCCATTGTTAGGATGGGCACCAGCTCGTGGTTTACGTAGTCCTTCAGCACCAGCGATGTGGGTGTGTCTGCAAGAGGAAATATCCATATGCATTAGCAATACATACAAAAAAAAGTGGTCCTTCGAGCCGGATTAAGAAGCCAATTCGGCTGGGAGGACCATGAATTGAAGCCAAATTGTTAATTTGGAACATTTCAGGCTTAGAGCTTACCTGTCACCAGGGTCTCTTCGGTGGGGTTGCGCTGGTAGAGATGTCCTCGCTTCTCGTAGTGTCAAGACGCCGGCACATAATACTGACTACCCTCCTCGTGCGCCACGTCCATCATCGATCCACCAGCTCCACCTGCACCACCCGACACACTGCCGCCGCCGATCAAACCGCCGCCCGAGTTAGCGGCACTCGTCTTCTTGAACTCCACCACAATGCGAATGCGATGGACGATCTCCTCGTGTATGACATTGAAGCACATGGCCGTTAGGGTCATGCCCGACATTATGTAAACCGAACAAAACCAGGTGGTGGCGTTCGATTCCCGGCGCAGTCCCGGCAGCATATCGCCAAAACCGATGGTGGACAGGCTCATGAAGCAGAAGTATATGCCATCCAGAATGGGCCAGTTCTCCAGGCGATATAAGACGGCAGCACCGAAAACGATGTAGATGATCATCATGGAGAAGCAGAGCAGGATGGGCGCCAAGATACTCAGGCCGTGCATGGAGCCCCTGGACTCGCTGGCACTGAGCGAATCGATGTCCCCCAAGCCACCAACCGATCCACCCGGACCGCCGGCATTCGGCGGCGGTGCTCCAGCTCCGGCATCCTTTTCGGGCGTGGCATGAAAGACATCCCTCACGTAATACGGCTCCTGCATGACCGCCTGCTGCTTGCGTAGCTCCTCCTGCTGCCTCTTGCGCCGCATCCGGCGCTCCTTTTCCGCCATCCGCTTCTCGTCGTAGCAGCAATAGCCACAATTCGAGCAGAGACAACAGCACAGGGCCTTCGAGAAGACCTCGCGGGCCACTCTGGCCAAAATGCTGCCCGTACTGCTCAGGTAGACCAGGGTCAATGGGATGCCAAAGAAGGCGTACGCCAGGGTCACGATCCTTCCGAGCGTCGTTCGCGGCGCCACGTTTCCATAGCCTGATTTGTGAAAAGAAAGTAAACTGGTTAATACTCTTTAATTTCCAGAGACTTCGGCGAAAGAAAATAAATAATCCGGATCGAAGGACCATGTTAAAATGTAAAGTCACCGCGTTATATATTTCCTTTAATTAACTTTACGAATATATGCACAACTTTTTGTTTGGTTATTAAGAGATTTCCCTCTGCAACAAAATTTCCGTTAACAATTTTCGTTTTTGTTATTTCGTTGTTGTTGTTTTTCACATTAATTTGCCAGAAGTCAATTTGTGCGACTCCCTCGAGAGATCCGACTTATTGACATTGCCCAAATGAGCCGTAACTTCACATATAAGCCCGGTAAGCCCCCAACTCCCAACTTTCCGTCTTTTCGCCATTTTTGCCCACGTTGTAAAGGGCACCAAAAATAATTAAGCTGGCAGAGGCAATAAAAATGCTTAACAAGCTTAAGGCCGGAAATTCCCTAAGGAAGGTAGAAAAAAGGAAAACAGGGGGCGGGGGGAAACAATTGAGCAGGTGGGCGTGGAACACACACGCACACACAGGTGTGTCATGCATAAATTTGAAAATTTCTTAATTTTATTGTTTTCTTTTTTTCTCTCATTTCGCAGTCGGCGGTTTTGCGATATATGTTTCTTATTTATACGTGGGCGTGGTTTATTGGTTGCCGCGTCTTCTATTTTTGTATGGCACAAATGTTGCCCCCGGAGGAAGTGAGTCATTTGAGATTCGAAGGAAGCTGTGGGAGAAAACGAATCGAATCGAATGGAATCGAATCAATATGGGGCTATCACATGTGGCAGGGCTCAAGTGCCTCCGGCAGTCGGTCTACTGGAAACGGAGCACTTTTTGGGGGATGCACAGGGAGAAATAAAGTTTTATTCTGCACGCTTCTATAATGGATCTATAATGGATCTAGTCCTGCTGTTTTTCTCTGTGCACTGGGATGTTGTTCCCTCGAAATCAGCAACAGTGACTGAAACAGGAAGCGGATTTCCAATACCTTGGTAACCATGTAATTGCGTTGACAGCAAATTTAAATGAAATCCCCCTCTACGCAGCACCAAAATGTCAATGTGTCACAAAGCAGACGACAGCTCAGCATCCCCCGAAAGTGCCCCCATCCCCCCATCGATATATCTATATCTATATCCCTTTGGCCGATCCCCATCCCAGCACAGTGGGCCACTGCTGTGCATGGGGGGCATAAATCAATCTGGTTGCAAGATTTTCGGCAACACTTTGCTGATTTATTTGCACCACTGTGCCCGGCATCCAGCCACAGATCCAACCCACCACTCTCCTGGTTAGGTTACTCCATCCCACCACCCATGGCTAATAATATTGCCATTGACCCGACTCGAGGGGGCTGTAAAACTCAGCTGTCGCGCTGTCAATTTGCTGGGATATCACGGAGTATCACCGATAACGTAAGGAGGGGCGGGGGGATTCGGTGGCATCTACATATTTTATTGAAAGATATTGAAAGATTTCAATATTGAGTAGGATTGGCGTACTGAATGCTGGCTTATAAACGAAAGTAATAATTATTATTAGCATTACTAGAGCAAATCACCTTAATGACTTTGAACGCCACAGAGTTGCTTTGCGATAGATGCTTATCGAATATGCAAATAAATCGCTCCTGGTGTTTATGGGCTGTACTTAGCGATGGGGCACTAAGCCGATAGGCGAGTGAATTATTTATCGAATATGCGTGTGTGGCCAAGCAAATACAATTACCCGCTCCCAGCCAAAGCACACACTCCAGCCATAAACAACTAGACCTGATCTGCCTCCAACTTGGACTTGGACTTGGGTTCATCCAATCCAAACCCCCTACCCCCCGCGCTCATTGAGACCCATTTGTACATCGATGGTCCTTCGGTTATGCGCACACATAACACAAAATGGTGGAGCATAAAACGGAATCGCTGGGCCCCAAAGATGCGCAATTGATGATAGTGGATGTGGAAATGGAGCCTCAGTCCCATTCTCATTGGCTCGCTGTGTGTGTGTGTGCAAATGGAAAATGAAATTTAAAATTATTTTGCAACTAAATTACTTGTCTTATTGCTGTCCAGGGGATTGGCCGATCCCGATCCGGGGTCCTATTTATTGTGCCAGCGACAGCAGAAGGCATCTCGAGGAGCACGAGGAGCGGAAGGAGCGAAAGGAGCGCCAGTAGCAGGCCGACTATAAATTCGCATTTATGCCCAAGACAATCATAGAACTCACGCCGGCAACACGGATGTTGCCAGCTAAATAGGGCTCAACTAACTGATACTCTCGAAAAATGGTAATGTATCCAAGCCAAACGTTCGAATAATACAATGTAGTTGTTCGCCTAAATTAATTTTAAGCCTGAATTGTATATGTAATTATGACTATTTCTTTTTTTTCTTGGCTCCTAAAGGAACCTAGCCAATTTTAAGGCCAAGATGACTGCGAACATGGCGCTGCATTCAAGTGCTCGAGTGGCTTAGTCCTTTGGCCAGAAGCACGGGCCAATAATCATAATCATATTGTTCGGGCTGCCCGGCCAAGAACAATGAAGACCTGCTGGCCCGCTTGCTCTGGCCAAAAAGTAAAACAAAAAAAATAAATAAAAATAAACACAACCCACAAAAACAATAATAATAATAATAATAAGCAGGGACAAGGACAAGGAGTGGGTGTTGGTGGTGGAATGGCAGGATGTCATGTTAATATAAATGTCCCGGCAGTCCTGCTGACTAACGCAATTGCAAACTGCCCCGCCCCCTCACCACCGCCGCCCCTTTCTTTATGCACACTTGCAGGGGCGGGTGTGTGTGTGTGTGTGTGTGTGGGGAGTCGGTTTTCTGGCCCTATATTTGCTTTCTGGCCTTTTGGCATTGGCATCAACTGCCAAGATCAGCAGAAAATTTTTGCAAATTTTATTTTATAGCATTTTCACAAGTGGAAAGTCGTGTCGATGTATCCCTGCATATATGTATATGTAGGGCGGATATAAAACCGAAGAATGCGAGTGTGTGTGTGTGTGTTGGCCATTCGGGCTAAGCAAATAGCTTCGTTTGTTGTTTTGCTCTATCAATATTTGACTTTCGGCTTGGTTTTTTGTCTCCACTCGCTTTTTTTTTCTTTTTTTGTTGGGCCTACGAAATTACCATCCAAGTGAGAGGGAAAAACGTACACGGCATTTTACTGGGAAATCCGGCAAGTGGCTCTGTGGCAGCACAGGAAAAATCGAAGGAAAAGGTGCGGACAAGCACCCTGCTGATGGATGAATGTTTTGGGGCTTAAAAGTTTAGGCCCTCCACAAGCCAATATTTAAAATTGGCCAGAGTTTCGTGCCGCTTGCTGCTGACAAATGCCAATTGAGAAATCCTCGACAGAGTCAGCAATCGAAGACTTATCGAATTAGTTTCGGTAATTGAAAGGACGAGCTGGAAATCCATTACGCAAAATCTATTGAACGTATACGAAAGTAGAAAAGTGCTAAATTATATATTTAAAAGAGCTGATATCCATTAAATTCGCTATCTTCGCTTATCCGATAGCCAGCTGCAATCCCGGCGATAAATAATCGATGTCTGGCAGCGATAACCCTTTAAGCCCGCACATCAATCAATTACCACTGCAGTTCTTATGGCACAAATTACTCTGGCTCCGTTGTGGAAGCTCCATGCACCATGGATGTGACCATGGGATCGCATCATCATCAAGTTCCCCTTGTCGCTACTCGAACCCGGAGGTTACTTTTAGCCACCGCTTGCACACCGTTTTCAGCCCGTTTACATACCCCCATACTTTTGGACCCCCTTTTGACCACTCTGCTATTCTCCTTGGTTGCCATCAACAACAGCAGTTGCTGCGGCCCCAAATGCACTCATGCGATGGTGTCAAAAGGTGTACGGGTCATGCCCGTAGCCCCCATAGCCCCATAGCCCCATAGACCCCCATCGCCCCAATCCATTTTGCCATTTTTATACACGGCCAAAAATGGCACTCAATAAATTATAAACATGTGAATAAACAGTGAAATGCGTGCAACTAACTGCATTATATCACAAAATAAATCGCAAATTTTAAGCTTATATGAAACATTTTTGAAATAGACATCTATAGGAAACCGAAATTTGTTTGCACTTGAATTTTTTAGAATTTCAAATCATATTCTAGTGTATTTTTTTCAGTGTGCTAGCCCCTTTCAGCCGCTTTTGCCTTTGGTATCCTGCAAACACGAGCTCACTCGCCATTCAAGTAAAACAAATTTCCGTTGCTGGAACATCAAATTTATGGCCCACAGCCATGGATAGAGTGGGGGTCATTGTTTCCATCTCCATTGTGGGGTCGGGGGTATCCAAAGTGCTCCCCTCCACCGCCCGCCCCTCTTTGTGTCTGTGAAGGCAGAAGGCCACTGGCACTTACCAATTGTGGTCAAAACGGTCAGCGAATACAAAAACGCTTTGGCAAAATTCCACTCATGCGGCGGCCCTCCGCCCACTGCCACGCCCCCAACGCCTCCGGCACGATGATGGTGATAGTGTGTGTGAAGGAGCACGGCTTCCGTGGCCGGATTGTTGCTACCCGGAACACCAGAGGCGCCCGACGAGGACGACGACGACGATGACGACGAGGAGGAGGAGGGGGCGTTGGCCACATCGTCGTGCGATAATTGCAGCATAACATCCTCGTTCAGTCTCTTGATTAATTGGTCTTGAAACTTGGCTATTTCAAGTGCGGCTAATCTGTGAGGGAGATGGAGATACAGCAAGAGAAAGAGAAGGAGTATGAGTGGGTCACGTCGGTTAAGCATGCATGAAATCAAGTATACGCCCAGTTTGCTTGCATCAAGTATACGCACGGGGTAACCAGATTAAGTAGATCAAGTCTACACAGCTATGTTATCTTAAATACTTGTTTTAACTTATTTGCCCAAAATTGTTATTACTTAAAAGCACTCACTTTGTCCAGTTCTCCTTGTAGAGAATGTTGAGCGAGACGGTGATGTCCCAGATATTCTCGATGGTCCGCTGTCGCACATCGTAGGTGTCCGGCGAGAGGGCGAACTGGGGCATTCCGCCCGCCTCCAGATCGGTGGCCTCCATGCCGTCCAGGCCGTAAACAAAGTCGCCACTGGATGCGGGCTGGCCAAATGGATTGAGGCCGCCGGCACTGGCGCTTCCGGGCAACATTCCCTGCGCGGCGACAGCTGCGGCTGCAGCGGCCATCGTGTCATTGTCGGCATGACGTCCCTGTACCGCCTGATGCTGCTGCTGCTGCTGCTGATGTGGTGTCCTTTGCTGCTGCTGCTGATAGATACTACTCCCGATTCCCGCTGCACCGATCCCGAGGCCAGCCAAATTGCGCTTGGTGCTGGCCAGCGTGTGCTGCTGATGCAGCAAAGCCGAGTCCTCGTTCTCGATGGTCAGGAAGATGAAGGAGCCTGCAACGAGGTGGCGAACAAAAGCCAAACATCAGCAATGCAACACTGCCAGAAATTGAATAGTTGGAACTCTTGAGAGCAACACAAAGTAAGCTAAAACAGGTTCATCAGGATTTGGAACCTTCTAGCTTAACAGCAAGTTAGTAACACATATTATAATTTATTATATTATAATAATAGACTATAGATAGTTAGATTTTCCTTGCCGTGCACGTCGTGTGGCAAAATTCCCAGCCGAATATGAACACAACGCTAACTCATTTGTTTCCTATATGGGCGAAAAAGGATGCAGGTGGCGAGGAGATAGGGCTCGGGCCATAAAGCATCTTGAAGGTGTTGCAATCGTTCTGAGCCAAGTTAAGAGCATCCTGTTGCAACCACACCGTTGAATGGCAGGATTCTCGGGCATGTTACGGCCAATTTATGGTGCATTCTAAAGTGAAATGCTCTGGGAAGTGCAAACTCCATTTAATCTACTCGTATCTAAAATAGTTTGGTATGTTTACATATTGAAAAGAGTAGCCCTTGTTTTTGGGCCTCCTTTTTCGCAGCAAATCGATAGAATTCCCACAGGCCTCGTTTCTTTTGGGCACGTCAGTGTTGATTCCTGTCACTCATTTAATGTTAATGCTCGCCTGTCACACATTTTGTCAAGTTTTTGAAAAGTTTTTCGCCTGCCTACAACAAAGTTGCCATTTATTTTTCCATTCACGCCCTCGAATGTGTGTGTGAAATGAGCAGTTGATGTCCTCGCCAAAAGCCAACACATGTCAAAGTTGAGAATAATACATGGATGGATGGATGGTGGAAAATCGGATCGGATCGCAGTAAAATGCCAAGATGATGGGCACTGAAATGTGGTAGTATTATTGCCAAGGAAATCGCTCTGGAAAATCCGACATGGAACTTTAATGAGCGGAAAATGCCAATGTATAGGTAATTATGCATTTGCCAAAGAAATTGTTTATATTTTCTATCACTAGCAGTAGGTTTTTGAGCTTGCAATGAGTAAATGGTTTCATATTGGAGGTTTTACCAACTGCAGAGGCTTCAATTTAAATGGCTTGTAACTTTGGCTTGAACAAAAATGTGCGGGGGTTGGGGCAAAAGTCATCTGTCATGTGTGTGTGCGTGTGTGTAAAGTGACGTCACCGGTCTCACGCACGGCCTAGCGAAAGTTAAATAATTGTTTGTGTCATTTTGATGATTTCCTCCTAACAAGGGACAACTTTTTCGCCCAGCTGTCGCACGCACACACACACACACACACACACACACGCACACACAAGTGCGAATTTTTCGATTTGTTTAAAGTATTTTCACATGTGTGTTGTGTTTTTCCATGTCGCCGCTGTACTGATGTTGCTGTTGCTGCTGTTGCGTCTCCCACCATCGCTTGTCAAAGCAGCCGTCACCGTCAGAGAATCGGAGATTCGGAGAAAGGGGCAGAGAGTCGGAGAAAGCGGCTGAGATTCGGAGCAGGATTTCCGGTGGCGGGGAATTGTGAGGGCGGAGTCCGCGTCAAGTGTCGCCTTTTGGTTTCCTAATACCCGCTCATAAACATGACTGCGCTATACTTTCATGCCAATCTCTGCCCGAAATGCTGCTGAAGCTCACTTCGCACAGTGGTTGTTTTTGCACAAATTCCCAATGAATTTTTTTTTTTAATATTATCTTTTCAATAAGCAGTAAGTAGCTGCATGGGAAATTGATGAAGAAAAGCTTTCATTCGGAACAAAATTGCAGTAATGTTTGGATGAACATATGCTAGTGTCCACTGTACCGGAAATACACGCATTTCCATGAGAGTGTGAGTGAAACATAAGTTTTGGCGCTGCGGCCGCCATTTTGACGTTTGTTTTTTGGGCGGCTGAAGGAGAGGCGAGGGGGCGGTATGGCAGCGAATGATTAATTAAATTTATCACGTTGTCGTGCGGCGGCTTGGGCGGCGTTCCCGCCCCATTTCTGTTGTTGGTTAATTTAAACGTCGAAGCCTGTGACAAGATACATTAAGCATCCTTGCAAACAGTAACGCCATCCACTAGTGTAAGCCCATCCACATTCGCATTCGCATCCGTGCTTGTATCCGAAAATGTATCTGTAGATCTGTATATGACACACGCGCCGCAAAAAGGAGCAAATGAGCTGGGCGCGTGGCCGAAAGAAGATGCCGCGTTAATTAGGGTGGCCGCAACAATGAAATGCCAACTGGCACAAACAGACAGCGGATACAAATGATATGTGAGTGCCTGTCACGCACAGTGCCGCCAACTTGGCTATTGGGCCAGCTGCTTCGGGCCAAGAAACTATAGCCAAACTGTAGTATACGAGTATATGTTATTCAAAAGCACCAGCAAGTATTTCCCATAATTAAGCTATGTTTCTAAATTTGTAGCTTCGATTCGATATCTTGAAATGATCGATTTCAAGTTCCTAAGCACAAGTGGTTGAAATGGCAAGTCTGCCTAATTAATTAAATTAAATTCGCTCGCTAATTTATTGAATTAATTAGTCCAACCTAATTCGCATTCGCGCTTACCCAGAAGTGTGTAGGCGAGCAGCAGCATGCAGATGCCCAGGTTTGTCAGCAGGGCGGACCACACCGTCTGCGAGGTGGCCTTGCGGCTCTTCTTCTTCTCCTTGCTTCCGTATCCGGGTGGCGTCTTTCCGGTCTCACCCGCACCAACACCACCGCCGGCGGGGCCACCACCTGGCCCCGAACTGAAACAGGAGCACCAGCCCTGACGCTTGCGCTGCCGTTGCTGCTGCTGTTGCTGCTGCTGCTGCTGCTGGTGTTGCTGCTGCAGCTGATGCTGCACCTGCGCCTGGGCCTGAATCGAGGCCGCCTGCGGATGGGCGGGTGTCAGCGGCTCCTTGCGGCTGGGGGGCGTGGCCATCAGTTGGAGCGGCAACAGTTTCGCATTGCTTTTGAGCGTGCCGCAATTGCTGTTGCTGCCGCTCATGTTGCTGCCGCTGATTTTGCTGTTGTTGCTGCCGCCGGTGCTGCCAGCAATGGAGGTCAGCGGCGGATGGGGCAGCGACATGGAGAGCGGCAGGCTGGGCGGCGGTGCCATCATGTCGCTCACATAGCCACCCGCCGTGGGGTACTTCAAAATGCCCGGCGGCGCCATCGAAGTTTGGGCCAAGGACACGACCACCTGCAAAAGTTCACAGATGCCAAAAAAAGTGCGCAATTATACAGAGATATCGTATTTTGAAAAGCTAATACTTTTATCTAGAATACGGTGTAAATGGAATTAGTTTCGATGTGGACTACTCACTTGACCGCTCTGGCCGCCCGTCTGGTTGGCCACCTCAATGTCCTCGAGCGTGGGCATGGGCAGCAGGGGCGTGGTCTTGAAGGTCGTCGTCGCTGGCGGCGGAGCGGGCAGGAGGAGCGGGGGCAGCTGGGCGGGCGACATGCTGGGCAGGATGCCGATGGACACATAGTTGCCGGCCGTGCCGCCGGCGGACGAAGTGGGCGGAATGCCCCCACCCATTCCGCTGCCGTAGTGCAGGGCTGTGGGGGCGGCCATGGAGCCGGTGGGCGGGGCAGCGGTGACGGAGGACGCGGCGATTGTGTGGGCGGTCAGCTGCGAGGGGGGCGGAGGCGGCGCCCCGTTTTGCATTGACATCGGTTGATCCGGGTTCATCTTGCATTTGGTCGCCGTTTTGCCCGGTCCTTGCCTCGCAGTTCAATCAATCAGTCAGACGATCAATCAAGCTGCGGATTGAAGAAGGACAAGCCAAACTTAATGGTTTGGATAATGGATTGATCTTGTGTCCTAAATGTTTCTCAAAAGGGGATGCATTCAACTTGAGTTGCATCGAAAATGTTATAAATAATTTAATTGCATTCCCATTCGTGGTTTTGAATAAACATTTGACATCCAATTGGCTTGCTGCCATTTTTGTTTTGAGCTACACACACACACACTGGCTAAACTCTAAGCCATTTAGCTCGGCATTTCGAATTGCTTGACATAATTTTCTGCTAAAATAGGCAAATAGATACGATAAACCGATTTGGCATTCCGCCCCGATGGCCAAGGCAATCGCTTACGATTCCGGCCAAAATCCGCAAGTGCCGCAGATGAAAATCGCATTTGGGTATTGGGAATACCCGGAACTTTGGGCCTTTTGCAGGTGGAAGCTGAATCAGTTGAGTGCGGTTCATCAAAGCAATAATTAACAGGCACTAAAACACACACGCACACACAAATGAACGTGTGTGGAAATCAGAATGCTGAAGACATTCCCATTAATTTGCACAATTGAATGCTTTTCATTAAGTTGCAATTACTCGAAATTAATCACTTTTGCCAAAATGCCCAAAAACTGACGGTTGGCAGGGCGTGGCTCACTGGGTTGATTCGATGGGTGTTTCCATGGGCAAAGCCTAAGCAGCTTACGCTCCCAATCATCAGCTCTGCCATCGTCGATTGAAGTTCGCTTTGATGAGCGTGGAATTTGTTTAGTTTTCACTTCGAATGGCCAAAACTTGCTACCAACTATTGAGGTGAAGAACAAACATTATTAGCCTGAAATTTCCAATGTGACTAGCTTACTAAATTGCTAAAATATCTTAACTTAAGACCATGTACTATGCAGCATTTTAAGGATATGCGCAACAAATCGCCCGAAGGCGAGCAGGCAAACGAAGGTGCGGCAATTAAGGACGCGCCCAAGGACACAAGGACAGCATATTTGACTTGCCCCTTGAGTTGCTCTCTGTGCAACACAACAAACACGGCCCACCAACACGTTCCCGAGGCTTTTCCAACGCTTTCCTCGCTATTTTCCATGCGAAAGGAAGGCGGTCAAAAGGGCGTCAAGTGGCTAAGACAAGCGGCGGCAAAACAAAAGGTGGGAAAAACAACAACTCGAAGCGCAGGGAATTCAGTTCAAGTGCAGCCAATGTGTTGCGCATTTCGCATGCAGGGCGGACGTGGCAGGGGGCGTGGCCCCACTCGGACACCTTCACTTTGGGCGAGGTGAGAATCTCGGCCAAGGGGCAAACTGCAGCATGGGAAACACAAAAATCTTGAATCAAAGTCACAAGTGGCCAAGGTGAGAAAGCAAGCATATATGCGAAAAATGCGAAAATTGTGTGGCAATCAAGGTGATTCGATTGGGAATACTTGAAAACTAGTACAAAATAGTCGAGAATGAAAATCATTTAATAGAAATTTATATATTATATTAAATATTATATATGCTATGAAAAAAAGGGAGGCAATTAGAAATTCACAAGCCAGAACTTAATATATTTAACCAATTTAAAGGCAACTATTAAGTTCCCTTTGTTAACTCACTATTGTTATTTTCAATTTCAATCTGCTGCAAACAGTGGCAGTGCAAATTTGTTGCGACTTTAATTCCATTACACATGATTTGCCATGCAGCAGCAAAACCGTTTTGCGGAAAATCCAAGCCCACTCCCAGCCAAAAGTTTCGCGATCGTAGATGGTTTTTGGGTGGAAAATCGCGGGGATTAAGACTCATTTCCTGGCGCAGTTTGCCAGCCCGCGAAGGCTGAACATTAAATGCTCGCTCAAATGAGATGAAAACTGGTTGCGAAGAACCGACGGGCAGCGAAATCACTGCCCACTGGCCAAGTTGACCGCAAAAATGGGGCGGCACGGCAATGGTGGGGGAGGGGCGGGGGGAAAGGCAGGAGAAAAGCCCGGCGGCGGAAAATCCAGGGCTGCGACTTTCGGTCCCAATATTTCAAACACGCGTCGAACGCATTTCCTGTGCGGAAAACGGTTACAGCGGAAATGCAACTTTGCTCGTTGTTCGAGCGTAACTGTTGTTTATGTTTGCCCACACACACACACACACGCACACGCATGCACACGCACACTAGTGCAACACTGTGGCCTCAGCTATCAAACAAGGGAAGTGAGAGAAAGCGGTAGAAAGCGGCGTAGACCCGTATAAATTGCTTTTTGGGGCAACACTTTTTTGCAACGTGTTCCGTTTGGTTGCTCCTCTCTACCTTGTTGCACTGAAGAATATGCATGGCAGTGGCAACATTGCGTATACGCATTAAAATCAAGTATACGATCTTAAAGGAATTGAGTGCGGCATATGGTGTCTTCTGTTAATGAGTTTATATAAATAATCTGTAAGCGGTAAGTGGCTTAAATGCAGTACACTGCAACTTTAACCAGACGATTGTAACCATGGCATTGTTGTGATACAAATTCGAAGGCTGCTTAATGACTGTTGTTAGAGCGCTGGTTGTTTGGCCCCGCCCCACAACTCAGCTCGCAGCCCCCAGCTCCAGTTTTCCCCATTTTCTTTTTTCCATTCGGGCTGGCATTCATTTTCTCGCCGTGCGTTGACAAAAGTCTCACGCAGTAAATTGAGATGGATGGATGGGGGAATGGACAGTGGAAAGTGGAAGGTGGGGGCATCTCGGGGATCTCGAGGATCTGGGGAAATACCATCGTGCCGGCTCCAACTGAGCCAATAAGCTGGCCATGGGCAACATCCTGGTCGGAATGGGCGAACTGATTCGCTCAGTCGTCATTCCACTTTGCCCACTCGCATTTCTCTTTGCTTACTTCATCAGCCTACCCCACTTCCTTCTTTTGTGTCCTTCGCCTTAATTGGTTTGTCGTCCTGAGTGCTGCCTTTTCTTGGACTTCAGAATTCAACGCTTTGTTGGCCGAACTTGAAGATAATTTGGGGTATAATTTTTGGAACGCCTCTCTCTATTTTTAAATTCGATTTCGATATGGGTTACTTTTGGTAATGCTTGAAGCGTTTTGTTTGGCTCATTATCGGTTGAAAGCATTTCGCATTTAATTCGCACTCGCAATCAAAATTCGCATGTCAATTGGCGCTGGAAAATCCCTGGCATTTGACTTCGGCACTGTTTCATATATTTAATGCGCCTTTATCTCCGTCGCTGTCTCTTCTGCGCGCTGAGATATTTCAATTAATTTTATATTCAGCACTTTTGCTCATTTTAATGCTGATTATTTGAGGCTCGAAAATTTGCAGGCGTCATTAAATGCCATTTTTATTGGCCCTGCAAATGTTTCGCTTCTGCTTTCGTTCTTATTTTAATGCATTAATTGCGCTGTCTTTTTTACTTCGGCATTTTTTTTTTTCTTTTGTGAGCCAGTCGCAGTGGGCGTGGCCTCGACTATCATTTGTTATATGCCCCGTTTTATGAGCGCAATGATTCAGTTGCTTGTGGAAACGCTCGCGGCATTAAAATCGTATAAAAGCTGCGCGTCGTTAACTCAAAAAAAAAAAAAGTTAAGATAACATGCAGGCAAAAAATTGAAGCGATAAATCCGTTTGGTCCTTCGCAAAGGATCCTGAAAAAATCACATAATTAAATGTGAATTGATGGGACTTAACTAGAGTAAATTATCAATTGATTTGCGACTTTGCTGCATTTGTTCATTGCCAAATTTGTTGTATAGTTTTAACATTTTCTCGCTTTTGATCTTATGTAGAACATTTCCTTCATAATTTTATTTTTATTTTATTTTTTATTTCATTTTATTTTTCCATATCATTTATTTGGGAATTGTTATAGCAAAACAAGTGCGCGAAAGTACCAAGTTCAACACATCCTTCTGTGGCCTTGGTAACGCCTTCTGATTTGCTTTTGTTGCGGCTCTGTTTTGCGCCCAAGGGGCTGTGTGGGCGGTTGGGGGGCGTGGCCCCGCCTGGAAAAGTGGGCGTGTCTGCGTAGGTAGCGCTGGCGGGCGACACAAAAATATTTGCTTAATGAAATTGTATGCGCGCGAGAATTTTTGTGTGAGTAAAATTAATTTCAAACATGGATAACACGACCGTGGGCGGAAAAAAGGGGGGTGGCAGTTTCCCTGGGAAAAGGGAAAGGACATTTCCTTCCTCCGGGGAGCGGGAGGTGTGTTGGGTGGTGTGTGGTGTGTGTTGTGTGACAACGGGTGTCAACGAGTTTATGCCTCGAGATTAAGATGCCGGGCTTATGAAATGAAATGTCAGTGAGTGCGCGAGTGTGTTTGCTTGTCTTTTGCTTTCGCATTTGCTTTAGCTTTTATGGCCACATTGTCGCGTTTATGTGCTCTCTATATATATACATATATATTTTGGCCATTTCACAGCGTTTGCTTTGGCATTAGATCTGTTATGAGCCCGGGAATCATTGCCTTATGACAAATCTTGATGTCTCTCCCATTGATATTTATGATGTATATTCGTTTATGTATGAATTGCGTTTATGGCCCGCTCACTGGATTTACGGTGTTTACTTTTGAGTGTCTGTCATTGCACATGGGAAAAATGCGTTATCAAATATTTATTATTCATAAAACTAAGTGTTAAATTCCCATACAAGTTATACACGCTGACCCAATTTGGTTCTCTGTTGGCTATTCATTTAATGACTTTTCACATGTGGAGTTTTTGGTTGAGTGTCATAGGAGCATAACCGCAGGACACTCCATTCATCATTTGTTTTTGGCATTTACTTGGACTTTGATTTTAAACTGGTTTACGTGCAAATCGCAAATAGTTTTAGTAAATTAATTGCTTTGGCAAAAAAGACCACTGAACCTGAAGTTTCCGCTGCTGAGTTTGGCAACTTTTGTTGTTTGCCCACGCTGCCACCCATCAATGCCACTCCCCTTTCCGTGCCACCCATTTTTGCGCCCACTTTTCACCTGCGGCCCTTGGCCACAACAATCGAAACACATCGAACACAGATTGCCAGCACTAAATAAGCATTTGTTGTTGCACGTAATGTTGTTGCAGCTGTCGATGTTGCGGTTGCCCGTGGGTAGGGGCGTGGTCTGATTTAGCGGCAAGGGGTGAGCTGTTGTTGCCATCGGGCTAGTTCATTATTATTTACTCTGATTTGGCTTTGTTGAGAAAGTAAACGGCCAGACCGCCGTGTTGATTTTTAGCTGGAAAACGAGGAAGTCCGTTTAAGGGACATTCGCAAGGAGCAGGCAATTATTATCTGAACTGCAATTGTTGCCAAAGTTACAAATTTTACAAATTGTTTGAACCGAAAATAGTGTAACTTTGTTTGTTGTAATTCCCCCATAGGATTGCCAATTGATCTTTGTGCAGAGAGCTGCTATTAAAGTTAAACACTTGCTTGGGCCAAAAATCTGGCCTGTTTAATATTTATTGCGAAAGTTAACGCAAATCTGTTGTGCACTTTCCCAAATATCCGAGCAACAAAATGAGTTTTGCGTTGCACATTGTAAGCTTTTTATCATCATTTTTTACCTTAGTGCAGCTGTGTAAATGCCGGAAGTAAAAATTACTTTTTAAATTAGTTTCGCACTCACATGTGTGGGTGGATAAGCTATGTTCGCCCTCTCATTCTAACCCCATCTCTTTCTTTCTGGCGCCGTATAGCCGTCTCTTTCGCTGAGTGCTGGTGCTCAAGTGTTGCAAAGCGGCAAAAGTTTGCCACTAACAGAGTCTGTCTGCATTTCCCACTTTTCTTTTATTTCTTCTACACAATTTGCTCTGCGCCCGTGTTGCTGTCCCTGTCTCCGCACCTCGCCCCCTCGCACTCGCACCTCTTCAGTTTTTTGTCCTCTTCCATTGTTGCAACAACACTCACGTGTGTTGCACTCACACGAAGGCCAAATTGAAAGTGAGCATGCCACTAAAGTTGCCAAAGGGGCCAGCAAAAAAGGAATAAAAGTGCAAAAATGGTTAGACAAATGTGTTTATAATTGTATTTGGGCCTCTGTTTTAGTTTTTCTACATTTTTTGGGTTGGCTAAAAAAAAAAAAAAAATAAAGAACGGCCAACACAAGTTGAGAATTAACCTTCGAGGGCTTTTAAGTCTGCAAAAGTTTTCCTCTCCGTGTTAGCCATTCGTTTGGTCTGGCTGTCTAGTTGTTTTAATTTATACTTAATGAAATTGCCCAGCACTTTGTTTTAAAATTTAAATTCCTTTGTGCAACACGGGAATAAACTTTGTCTAATGGAGAATGGACTTTCGAAAGTTTTTTTCTTGGATTTGTGTGCTAATATTTCCACACTTAACTATTAACTGCTGGCTTACTTTTTACTTAGCGTGTTATAATTGTTAAGTGCATATAAGTTTTAAAATTCCGCTCTTGCCCACTTAATGCTTTTTGTTCAATTTCTGCAAACTCTTTGACTCTTACCATCGATTTCAATTGTTTCTCATCGTTGGCGGCCAAGTTAATTCCGCCATAAGCATTTGTGTAACTATGATTAGCTGCGGATGGCTAACATCCTCTTTCGGTCGACCAGTCTCTCTAAAGTTTCGACCCCTTTCTCCCTCTGTTTCTCACCCTTCGGCTGTCTGTCTGCCATTTGGCTACTTAATTACAAACCAAAAGTGTTGCAAATGTCGCTGCCCCTGCAGCGGCTCACCTACCGACTACCCATCCCACTGCCACGCCCCCTCTCCGAGCAGACGCCCCTGGACCTGGCCATATCCGGTCCGACGGTCTCCGGCCAGACCACAATTATTTCCGTTTTAATGCTCGCTCTTTTCTCTCTCGCCAGTGTCTACCCCCTCCGGCCATTGCGAGTACACTGAGCGAAATATTCGAAACCTTCGAAAATTCCAATGAAACCTTTCGTTTGCCAGCGATCTTTGCTTTGTAAACCAATGTAATCGTTGACTTTATTGTCATGAGCAGCTGTTTTCTCACAGTGCACGCATTCTTGGTGCTTTTTCTTTGGCTGGCTACTTTTTTCTCACTTTGCATTTGGGCGGGGAGGGGGGCGTGGGCGGATGCTTTTAGCGTTTTAATTAAATTTGATGTTGATTGAACTTATGACTGCCGCGAAAGAGTTTTCACAAGTTTCGGAGAATCTGCTGCTGAATCCGCGGCTGCTTCATTAAACCGAAAAGCATGCTTTGCGGTGGCAACAAGGCGCTGCTATTAGTGGTCTGCCACGCCCCCATAAACGCCCACAAATCCTTTTTCGTTTCGTTTTGCCTTTCGGGCGTTTATCTTGAGTTTAATAAGCGCCGCAAAATATGCAGCGAATTTGAATTTCATTCGCGCAGTCGACTCTTGAAAAGACGCTTCAAATGGCAGCCACAGTTGAGATTTATGTGCTCCGGAGACCGCACAGGTAAGAAAGTCACGAAGGACTTCAGGACCTAAGGACACCAGGACATGAGGACACCAGGACATCAAGACATCAGGACTCATGCGGTGTGTGCAGCCAGCAGGTAAAAGCAACACAGCAGCAACGCAGAAATGAGGTTGGAAGAATCGCAAAACGATAGAGTGATGGAAGAGTTGGGCTCTGCAAGCTATGGACCTATAAATGTCCTGTTTCTACAAATATATCTTTTTAGCAAAGAATCTCAAATATTTCTATATAGAATACTATGTTAAAGAAACTAGCTTATTCCTAAAGAGTAAATCGCACTTCCGCATTTAAAATATAATATAATATAAAATATCTACAACATAGATTCACTTTGGCATTTGGAGTTTTTTGAACTTAAAGATTGAAGTAGATGTCCAAGTCGCCGTTGCTACCACGCATCCGTGTGTGCGGAATACTTGCCATCCCATCAGCTTCGTCAATATGTGCAGCCAAAGGTTGCACATTTCCTTCGACTTCTTCTGGTCCGTTGGTGTTCTTTTTAATTTCCAAATGCTGCCATCGCCGTGGAGAAAGTGGGAAAAAGTGTTAGAGATTGGAGGAAGGGGGTGCGGGTGGCGGGTGGCGGAAAGCCCCTGACGCTGCACTTTCGCCCGGCGCTGACACGACGCCTCTGTGTCTGAGGTTCCGAGGTTCCGTGCCTGCCTAGCCCCATTTCTGTGGCATGCACTTTTTTTGCCGGTGTCAAGTCTGTGGAATTAGTAGAGCAGCTGCTGGCCCCCAACTGAATCGAATCCAACAGCTTTCGAGCTTTCGAGCTCTCGAGATCTCAGCACTCAGTCGGCCAACTCGTCCTGGTCGGCGGCTCTTCTAATGAATTTGCATTTTTTATAAATCCCCATTGATGTGCTCCAGTTTGGGTCCAGGCGTGGCCGTGCGATTGCACAGTGCATACCCTGGCATTTGGCCATCGTGCAGGGTATGCTGCATTTCACTTCGACAGTCTATCATTTAACATTTTTTTTAATTTTTTCGCACTTAGCAAGCATATGCTATGCAGCTTAGCATATATACAGCATTTATTACTAGTGGTAGTGGGTATTGGGTGTGCTATCATTGCGCAAAACTGCTTTCCAGCTGGTTTAGTTTTTGGCGCTGTCCTGGTTGCCAGCTTGTTGCACTTGCCGTGTGCGTCAAATGGGCGTGGCATGTGAACACGCCTAGTCAGGGTATTACGGACTGTCCAAAACCCCTCAGCCCCCCCTATGCAAAGACCCCCACCCGCCCCCTTTTCGGCGGCTGGAAAACCACTTCAAAACCGGAACAACCTCGATGTTACGCAGCGGACATCGAGTGCAGTTGAATGTTTGGACAGGCTGAGAAATGGTACATTTTGTGCTCAATCAAATCAAAGTCAGCCACACCTCAGAATCAGAACTGATCACTGAGAGAAAATTGTTGCCGCATCACAGAAAAGAAAACAAACACTTTTATGTGATATTAATGCATTGTGACTTCTTAATTCTTAAAAATATATTTTTACAATACAAAATTTATATATTGATTCTGATTTTTTGTTCAGCGTAGCATAAAGACACCAAACATTGCATGCGTAATACATTTGGGCGCCTGAAAAGGCAACCGTTTTAAGGACTCATGAGTTCCCTGGTCTTCGCATTGATTTCTGTGTTGGCCCCGATGGGCAGCTCTGTATAATGAAGAAGTGAGTGAGTGGTCTTATGTTCCCAGTTAATTGGATGCACTGGTCGAATTTGTTTTTCCTTCGGCTGCCAACCTTGGACCATCGACCGTCGATGGTGAATTTCCCCAAAGGCGTCATTAGCCTGGCCCAAAAGCCTTAAACTCGAATTAAAAAGGGTTGTATTATCTCGATCTCTCGCTGGCCCTTCTTTTCTTTCGGCTTGGGAAATCCCAGGACTTCTTAGCTTGACGGCATTAACTACAAGTCGTTATTATTGTCTAGGGCTTTTATTGGTCGTGGGTAAGGCAACTAATTCTGAGAACACCAAATGTATATCCCTCTATCTCTCTGGCCGAAATTCCAATTTGTATCTCGATTTTGGACGACGACGATGACGACAATGTGGATTTTGGGGACTCAGTCAAGTGTGATTGCCAAACAGAGTGGCTCACTTTAATATTCAGTTTGTTAGGAATGACGGATGTGGGAGATAAATACAATTTTACCAGTTAAACCCCTTATTTACTAATATCAATGCCTATTTTAACACTTTTCTTCTTCGCTTCTAACCAAATTTGTAACCTCTGCGAATTAGCCGTCTTTGGGCTGGCATAAAATTTCCAAAAAAGAGCTGAAGAAAATCCGCCAGATAACCGGAACCACGACTATTCAGCGGAAACGGAAATGCACAAACACACACGCACACACACATGCATACATGTTCACCGCACATGGTCGTGTGTGTGCATATATGTGTCTGCATGTATGTATATTTATCTGATTGTGTACGACACGAACCACAGGGGAAATTAAAGATACATTAAATGCCCGCAAGCAAAACCGAACAGCATTTCTGTGGAGTAGCCGTGTGGAGTGCCACGCCCATCTACTTACGCCCAACGCCCCTCAGGCCGCTTTCAAGCCTTATGGGCAATTTGCTGTCTGCTGTTCGCCACTCTGGCATTTATTGTCCAGCCATTGTGTGTCCGGCTAGGAAATTCTACTAATTAAATTATCGACAAGTTTTGTCGCATAAAAACAAACTGTTGCCCCAGAGAAAAGTGTATACTCGTATAGGAACGAGAGAAAAAAAATGGAAGAAATAATAGCGGCCGGCAAGTTTAATCAAAGTTTGCCTGCTCGATTTTAATGAGCAACTTTTGCACATAAATAGAACTTAATTTTCTATTACCAAAGGCAGCGAAAGCAACAACAAAAGCCCGCTGTCATGCTGCTGCCCAAACTGGGTGGCTTTCGAGGCGATTTTCGGGTGCTCAAGTGCCCCAAGGCCTGGCCGAAATTCTGTCGCCAACGCACCACCGAAAATATTGCTCGACAAACTTTTATGTTTTAATATTTAATTAAAATTTTGTGTAACGTTTTGTTAATGAATTCCTATTTGACGCGCCCGTTGCACGTGTCGCGTCCCAGCCGCAGGCTCTCAAAGCCCATCCGGTTCTTTGACCCACCCATCTACCCAACCACCCAACCACCGAAAAACCACACCCAATAGCCCAGCCACCCCCAAAACACATTCCCATCAACACCTAAGTAAACCGTTCTTACATTGAAAGCCCACTGTTTGCTGGCTGGGTGAAAATATTTGATGGCTGAAATACCAGTGTTGGTCAGTGGAAAGAGATGCAAACATTAAAGGTGCAATTTAAATACTTCATAATTTATTACCTTATACGCGTCATCTGGTCACATCATTTTTCGTGCAGTGCTGTGAAACGCCCAAATAGGAGCCCATTTCTAGTCTAGTAATTTCACTTTCAATGCCACTTTCTGGGAATTTTCCTGCTTATGTTTGCTGTGCACCCGAAGAAATGGCAAATTTATGAAATGATTTTAATTAGCTCAGCGCTCCTTGTTGCTAGCCAACCCAACAGAAATAAAGTTCAGCAAAATATGTTTGAACCACCTAAGGGTCTTCGGTGTTTGACCATGCTTATACTGTTTTAATTTGGGCCTAGAGAAAAGTTTCGGTTTTCGGGAAATCTGCCATTGGAAGGCATCAAACAAACACAACACAAAACAACAGCAAAAAAATGAATGGAAGTGGGGAAAAAATAATAAAATCAACTAAAAAGTTTCATTGTGGCGAGCTGTAAAGCTGCAAAATGTCGAGAAAGGGAAGCGGTTGCGTTTTTAGGCGTGGGCATGGTCGTGGGCGTGGCACATGCCAGCGTAATGAGCAATTATAACAGCAACAACAAGTAGCGCAGTAAAAGTTATGACTGCGACGCTTGTCAAAAAAGGTTTGCTGGAAAAGCGGCAGAGCCCCCACTCCCGCCGCCTTATCATTTCCACCATTTTCCACCAGCCGTTCCCATTCGCAAAAGTTTTCCCCCATTTTCCCCGTTGTTTGCGATATTAACTGCGCCCCACGGAGGATCATTAACTATGGATATGTTCTGCGGAATGTCCAACAAATTGAGTTGTAAACTTTTCCTGGCGGTCGCAGCAAGCAGCTTTTCGTCATGCCTGTTACATTGCGGACAGTTGGCTCCAATAAATTATATTATGTTTTTGAATAGACAAATACTTTATTCTTACTTTCTTGTTCGCCTTGTTTCGAATCGCATTAATTATATGCGAGATTTGTTGCAACTTTAAGGCGATGCCAAAGTTTAAAACGAGTTAACCTAACGTTTTTTGAAAAGTTTTTAATCAAGCGATGTAAAGTTGTGCAGCATTTCACCTGGCTCCAATTTCGGAATAGTTTTGCAGCTGTCAGCCACTGACCTGCCTAGCATTATGGCCCGAGTCGTTCATTTTGATATAAGCAAAGTTTGCACGCTCTCCATTTCGCTATAATATATATATATATATATATATGCGGCCAGTTGCACGGAGTGCTTTGGACAACAGTTGAGGGCATTAAAAAGTTAGCACATTTTGCGAGTAACGAAAGTGAAATGTGTAAAACCGCAGTAGCCGGGTCTGAGGTTTGGGCCTCGAGTCGATGTTTCTCCACTCCAGCTGCTCCTCTGCTGGCTAATTGCAACTAAAAGTTGCTCATTAAGCCAACCAACTACCACCCCCCCACCCCCTTTAAAGGCCCCCGCAATTTATACCCGCTTTACGTCCGGATCCCCGATCCCCAACTGGTGCTAAATACAATCAAATTAGTTGTTTCCGCTTTGGAATTATGCGACTTCCGGTCCGACAAAATGCTTCCACGTGTGCCAAAAAGCCCCGCGACCCCGCAGTGTTTCGCTTTGGCTCTGCCATTTATGGGCTCCCTTTTTTATTTTATTTTCATTCTCATTTTTAGTGCCTTTTGCAACACTTCCTCGGGGCTTTTGGGGAGACATCAGCGAATTGTCAATGATTTCCAGCTGGGGAATACTCAGAAACAGAGACCCACACCCAAAGGTTCCACTTTGATCCTGGCGAATCTCCGGGGACTGACAGGGATGACTACCATTGAAATTAGGTCAGTTTGGATCGAAGCAATTTTATGGTGTGTTTTCTTTTTTTGCCAGATCGCAGAATACAACTTGAAATACGCTTATAAATGTCATATTTAGTATTTAAATACAATCTCTGGTGTTTAATAGGATCATCCTAATGCTGCTTTTAATGGCTGCAAATTTAGATTTAATTTACTTTCCGAGCGCAGAATCCAGTTCACTTCCCAGCGGAGCTCAAAAAGTGGGCTACATTAAAATCGTATTAATCTGGAGATGCGAGTGTTTACTCGCAAATGGGCAAAAGTCATGGCGTAGACCACGCACTCTGCTGTCCAACGATTTGTAAGCGAATTTTCCGGAGTTTTCTTTTTATTCCCTGCCTGTCCGTGGGTTTCATCTTTTTTTCGTAGATGTAGGTGGGCATATTTTGCATACATATGTGTGCGAGTAGTTTTTTGGCCATCTCTCAGCCGGCAAACGAGGCGGGAAAATGGGTGGAAAATCGGTGGCTGGTGAGGTGGTGGCACCCAGAGAGAAAAAAAAAATGGAAACTTTGGAGCGGTGCTAAAGACGAACGTGCCTGTTGTTTAGTGTTGCATGTACTTGCGACTGGGCTGGGCTGGCATTTGGGGATTTATTTGCATTTCACTTTTGCTGCGCTGCAAATAGTTTGCCGCAATCTGTGTCCCCCTGTGTGCTGCGTCTCTTTCACCCTTTCTCTTTCTCTTTCTCCCTTTTGCTGGTTTTCCAGCTCGCGTGGTGTTTGAAAATTTATGAACTTTTCCATATAGATATTTTAATTTTTTTGTTGTATGCAGTTCCTTACCAAGCATTTGTACCTGTCTCTCGCCCTCTCATTCATGCCCTATGTGTGGCTCTCTTTCGCGCCACCCATATCTCCGTCTCTCTCTCTCTCTCTGCCATGATGCATGACTATGTAAATAGACGCTTTTACACTATGAACACAGTTTTCGCATATTACGGAGTCAGATTTTATTTTCCCTTAGCTTGTCGTGCAAATTTGTTTGTGCCCTGTCCCTTTATTTTTTTTATTTGAATTTTTTCTCGTTGACGTTTGCATAATTTTATTTGTTAACTTTCTGAATTGCCCCTCCATTCCCATTCCCTTGGCCCATTATTGTCGCTCTCTATCTCCCTCCCTTTCTGCATACTTGATGAACAATAAAAAATATGCCGCTCGGCCATTTGCTAGCACAAATTGTGTATCATTTTAGTTGACAATTTGGTCCGGAAATATTTGAACAAAGTCAAAAGGGACATCCTAATTATTTTTGCTAAGCTGGTAATGGAATTCATGTTGTGGGCGAAAAAGTTTCAGGTAGCTTGGCTTCAAATAAAAAGTTATTAAATATTTTTGCACACAAAACAAAAATATCTGCTTTATTCTGTTGGTTTGGTATGGGTTTCGTTTTGCTTGCAGCTATGAAAAACTAGAAATCGATTACGCAAATACATGCTCGCGGATATGCATTTATATTTGCTTTCGGGGTGTACTAACAAAGATCCACCTGCCACATCCTGTCAAATGAATCTGGCAAATGCTCATGCTGATATATTCATGAGTATTTTGGAATACGTTTTGCCATCAACAAAACGAGGTGGGTAGCTATATAAACAGGTGGGTGGGTTTGGTTGCTGGGTGACTCGGATAATGGCTGCTATTTGCGGCTGACCACATTATTATGCAATTGCCGCACTATAATGAAATGTGATTTCGGACTAAACATATTTAATTTCGGTTTCGCTTCATGTAAATTTTAACGCGGCAATTGGTTAATCATATTGAAAGCGACGACCAAGGCCTGTCATCAATTATGGACAAAGCATCTGGTGTTTTATCATTACTAACACAAATCGGACACGTGCTCTATTCATTCGCTTTTAGCTGCCTCATACAACGTTGCTCAACACTACAGAATAATTGATGTCATAGGCAACTACTCGTACAGCAGGTAAGTAAGTATTTTCGCGTTACGCTCAAGCAAGATACATTCACAAAGTGCTTTATCGTCGTTGACATAACTCAGACACCGTTATCCAACACTGCAAAATATTTATTTTAATAAATTAAATGCAGTTTGGCGCATACAAACGAGCGCATCAGCATGCATATTTCATATATCACAAAAAGGATGAGCCGGCAGCAGTAGTTGGTTGCCTGGTTGGTGTACCATACATTTTTATAAACTACCCAGCTGAAGTGAGTGGCCCGAACTCATGCATATAGAAATGATATGGAAAAAGGCGAACATAAATTACTTTTATATTTTGTCGCTATTTTTATATTGCCAACACTTGCGCGGAAATTGCGCGATGAAACGACGCTGCCCAGGAGCGGAATAAAATGGAAATGGCTGGGCGCTGCGGTGGGGATCCGCAAGAAAATTGCCAGCCCCAGTGCAGTTTGTAGTTTGTAGCCAACGTTAATGCGCCCATCGCCACCCACTTTGCCTGAATAAGCACAGGCACATGTGAATGCTGCGATATTTACGCGAGATATGCAGCAGCGAAAGCGCCATATTTCAGTTAACAAAAAGCCTCCGAAAAAAACAAAGCGCTACAAGAGAGCTAGCCACTTACATATAGACCAAGCGGGCTAACACTTTTATAAATAATTAAAAAAAAAAACATATAGTACAAGGTGAAGGAAAAACAAAGGCATGATACCGAAATATCCACTATCAAAGCTTATAGTTTGAAAGATTTTGAAGATTTCCGTCACCGAAATGAATGGTTTCTTATGTGTTTCCGGTTAAATTAGCTGCATTTCAGCTGCGTCTGTTTCAGACAGAAAATTAGCTTTTTGTTGGCTCACTTTTGACACATTTGCCAGATACAAAAGAGCTAAGTCTGGGCATTGAAATGGTGGCTTAAAATGCTTATTAATAACAGGATTTTAATAAAATATAATGCTAAATTAAAGCTTCTTTAAGTTGGAAATACTCAAAGTACAATTACGTTTAAATGTTTGATGTTTTGTGTTTCATTTTAATGGAAAACACAAAAGCATATAACCTACAGTATTTATCAAAAAAGTTGGCCGAACAGGGAAAGCGCATTAAAATAACACGGTGTAGACTCATATTTTCAACGTAGGATAAAAAATGTCCTATAGGACCATACACAAAGAATTTAATTAAATTGAAATGTAAAACAATTTTCCAATGAAAACCTCGCTCTCCATTTGTTTTCCCTTTGCAGTTTGGCAAACGCCTTTTTTTTTTTTGGTAGAATTTAGGAATACACACACAAAAAATATAAAGTTATAATCGTTAAAATCATTTAATGTTATTTTATAATTTTCTGCAATTTTATTATCATTAAGTTGGGTATTGTTATCCCAGAGAGAAACTCTTACTCTCGTATTCATATGATGTTATTGTTGATTTATTATCTCGTTTAAAATATGATAAAACAATTACCGCATAACATGTGTTGAGTTGGCCAAAATAATGTACAAAGTACGGCTTGGTTGGTACCCATTTTCCTACAACTGAGTTTTGGTTGTCAGTGAAACACATTTTCCGGGAGTTATGTGCCTATATAAGTATATATATATGTATATGTTCTTCTGTATGGGGAGTTACCTGCGCATTTAGCATTCCTAGCAGGCAAATGAACTCACTTGAATAATCGCCACTCTGGGAGTTATCTCGCACTTTAAATACGTTGGCGAATTTTAATGAAAACGTCCTTTCAACGCAAGATAAATTATTCAAAAGTTTTCCACTGCCGCAGAGCAGAAGATTTCCACCGTTGATGTCGTTGTTGTTGTACTTTTGTTGTTCTTGTCGCCCAGCATTTTCGCATTTTATTTGTGTTGCCGGCCATTCTTATTTTTTACCTTTCCGAGTCTGGTGCTATTTTTTGTGTGTTCATTTTTTTTAATTTTTTGCATTGTTCGTCGGACATTTCAGTTGCAGGCAACTCTGGACGGGCCGCGCTGCCCTTTCACCCTTTCCGCCCACTTCCTGGTGTCCTTGTTTTGTTTGCCGGCCGCTTTCAAGTGCGAAAACTCTCGGATGAGATTCATTCAGTGATTTTCTCACCTCGATCTATCCTTCTCGTTCTTGGCGGCTATCGCGCCCTCTTTCTCTCCTTTCAGCCGACTGTCAGTTTGACAGAAATCGCCTGCAGTTTGGCGGGACTGTACTTTTATCTTCTCGTTTGACGTCCTGTATTTTTATATTTTTTCTCTGCATCCTTCGTTGCGCGCATCTGAATTAAAGACCTTAATGGTTTTTGGCCACTTTTTGATACCAACGTTTGCATTGAATAAAATTTAAAATTGCACTCAGGTTTTGTTTCGAGTGTAAAGCCTGCAGCAGCTTAAATAAATGTCGGACTGAACTATTAGTGCATTATTTAATCGCTTTCGCACACACCTTCACCTGCTATCCGTGCACCGCATTTGCAAGCTTTTTAAATTCAAATCTTTATATTTTAAATAACCGGAATGGAATGAAATCTCCTGCTGAGTGCAACGTGCGTTGATAACCGCAATGGTTTGGTTGCCTCACTAAAAGCCCTCCGCAAACTCCCCCTTTATCGCACACACAGACTCTCCACAGGATTTGACCATTTTTATGTGGCGACTATGAAACGAAACTGGAATTTAAATAATGGCAATGAAAACAGCGAAAGCATTTTCGCTCTTATAAAAATCTTATTCGGTATGCAAGCTGAATTCGGGTCATTTATTGTACTGAAAGATTTACAATTTGTTGCGTGAAATTTTTGGTAAGAAAAATGAATATGGTTGAAGGAACATTACGATTTTTTCAACTAAAATTTCGTAGTCGGATGAAAACTCTATTTAAATGTGTTATACTGCTGGAATTTTGGTGGAACTTTAGTTTTAGTTATAGCTTCCGTTTCCGCTTTAGCTTGTCGGCTTCGCGGCTTCATTTCCGGTTTTCGTCTCCAGTTCTGGTTGTAGTTCCAATTCAGAATCGTTGTGTAGCTTGGTAGTTATCGTCTCTTCAGCCACCTTTCGTACTGCGTCCTTGATCCAATCAAACACTTCATCCTTAACAGTTTGCTCTACTCGATTGTTGATTGGTTTTACCAAGTTAAATATCTCAGAGCTTTTTTGTGAACCTTCTTGACTCAATTCGGCCTTTTCGTGTGATCCTGACTGCGTTTCTGAGGACTCGTTATGTATAAAACACTCGACTCGTGGTCGCCAAATTCCCGTACCTAATGCAGTGGATATATATACATAACAAATATATATAATACTTGAAAATTTTTTAGACGTTCTTTGCTGATGTTTTGTCGAAACGAAACCTAACTGGACTGCTTCAAGGTGTTCGAGCTGAGTCGCTTGACGACTGACAGCGTTTACACGGCCCACTTGGCCAGATACTGGACTCCCAATCGATGATGAAAACAAGGAAAGTCGGAAAACTATCTCCACGGAGTTGAGCTAACGAGCAGCACACACACACACACACGGACGGCCAACCAAGTTTTCCCTTACATTTTCCGATGGTAAAAGTGTCGGAAAAACAGGGTGTTACTGCACGTCATATATCCGAGTATTTTTGATTAAGCATTCCCCAGATACGAATTAAATCAATAACTTTTGGATGCCCAAAAACAAATTGAATTCAAAAGTTCGAGGCCATAAAACAAAGCCACAAACTTTGAAGGCACTCGCATTCGCTGCTCGACGTGGAGTTACCCAATAAAAAGATTTAAATATACAAATACAATCAATTGATTACAAGAAAAATGCGAAAATTTTATAAAAAAAGAAAACATAATAAATATTTGCTCAATTTATTTAGAGTTCTTTGGCAAGTGGTAATTTCAGTGCGAGTCTCCCCGACTTTCGGGATCACCTGCCGTCCGTAAAAAGGTTTGCTTGCTGAAGCCCCCCTCAATAAGCGTAATGAAACGTAATTTGAATGGCTCTTAAGTGGCTTTCGGGTCAGGTGAGTGGGCTTGCAGGTAGGAATAAATATATATGTATATATATATATATATATGTATGTAGGTTGGGCTGAAGGGACATGGTTTAATACGGATGTGAGCCGGGGCCAATCGTGTGAAAATTGAGCTGCCCGGTGGCCAAAATTAACTGCTCCACCGCATCCGCATCCACGGAGAACCCAGGGGCGTCCAGCAGTGGGTGTGGGCGTGGCCAAGTCTTTCTTGTCCGATTTATGGCCCGGATAATGCAGGCGACTTACGAACGTTAAAATTATGCAGCCACTGCATTAAAAAGCGCTGAAAGTGTTGCACGACAAATGGCCCGGGAGCTGGCCAAAAACCCAAAGGCATTAAACGTCGAACAGATGGCATCAATTTGTACCGAAAAATCGAGCAAACCGTATGAAGAAGCTGCGGAAAATCCTCGCAAGGCGAAAGAAAGGAAAGCCACAGGGCGGAAAAAGGCGCGGAAAAAAGGCTTTAAACGGGAAACCAGTAGTTCGTTGTCAGAAAAAAAAACGTTATATTTAATAAATGTGAAATAAGATTGGTTGTGTTAATGTGAATATTAGATTTACATTTATTTACTAATCCTTGAATAAATGCCATGTTAAATCAGTGCTTTTGCGGACTGAATGGCGGATATTCTGTGGCCCGTAAGCTCACATCAGACAATTACTTAGTGGACAGCCAGTAGCCAGCATTCATTCCACTCGAATCAACTGGCCATGAATAAGCCGAGCACTCAAACACTCACTTGACACTCACGCTCGCACTCGAATAGAAATGGGCAAACAGCGAGTGGCCGAATTGCGAGTCGGAAAAGTCACTGGCTGTCCCGCTCTCTCATTTTCCAGAACAAGGATGCGAATGCGGATACGGATACGGACATAGACACGGACACGGACATGGACATGGACTCCGGATCGACCGGACCCATTCCGGCCATGTTGTAATGTAATGTAATGCGCGTGCTGCCAGCCGAAATAAAGAAAATGAAGCGTTACTCGCTACGGGGTCGCAGGGGGTCAAAGTTGAGTTCGCTTAAGAGGCGGTCGGCAAGGGGGCTAAGGGGGCGTGGCAGGGTCAGACAGGATGTTGGCAACAAAAGCCAAAAGTGCCACCGCGTAAAAATAAAACAACAGAACGGCCCTTCAGCGGAACATTCGCAGCCCAAGAATCGAAGGCATCGATGGGTTGGTAATGTTGGCGAGGTCAGTGCGTTTTCCCTCCCATCGACTCTTCCACTTTTCCACCCCACGTCTCTGTGCAAGCGTACAAGTGCAGCAGTGTGAGTGGCCGTGCACTTGTGTGAGTGTGTGTGTGTGTGTGTGCTCAACACGTTCAATATTTTATGGTGTCGCTTACAGGCAAAATGGGAGCCAAGCAAACAGATATCGAGAATCGAAAAGAGCATAAGTAGTACACGGAGAAAAAAAGCTGCATTTTGTATGGCGTACTAGGGAATATATACTTAATAACTAACTAATAAACTAACTAACTAATAAATAACTAATAAATTCTCCATGTGCAGTTGCCCACAGAGATGGCAAATGAGTGAGGTGGATAATAAAGCTCAAATTACGAAGAATTCGAAATTAATATGGAATACTGTTAACTATGGAAACTAAAGCCAGGCTAAGTAACTAACTAATTAAATATTTAGTATGAGTGTGAAAATAATGAGGGTTAATATCTATAATTTCTAGATTTTCAATATTCCTACGAGTTATATTCAATATTTTTTTGTAACAAGGCATTATGGAGAATCGGTGGGTTTACGAACTGACCTGACCTTTGGTCAATTGAAACGGTTCAAAGGGCGTTTGGCCTGCGGTCTTTAGCCCACACTCTTTTTTTTAGCCTTATCCGCTTCCATTTCGCTTGCACTCTTCTTAAACACGTTCCTCTTCTTCGTTTTTCTCTTTTTTATCGACGCCGCCATATAAATATCACTCTGGCAAATGGTTTTTATTGGCAGCCAGAGCCTCCAACTCAAGCTCAAAAAGGTTAAATTTGGAAAATTGGTACGTGATTGGATTCAAAGCGCAAAATAAGTGCGTCAGTGGGTTTTCGGCCGCCCTTCGGCCTCTTTTCACTTATGGGAATGAAAACATACTTTTTTCTTTCCCTATTTTTTGTTTTTTTGTGTTTTTTTTTTTTTTTTTTTTGCTTTTGGCACACCACTCGCCACGATTTGTAATAAGAATGTGTTTTTTATATGTTTTGTGGTCGAGTTGTGCTGTGAAAAATTGGAACTTCTGCCAAGCCACGATGATGATGATGGCAGGCATCCAATACTCGTATATGTGTATACATATGGCGGCGATATCTGGCTTCTGGCATATACAGACATCCATAAGTTTAAGTATTTGTGGTCTTGTGTTTGATTGCCGGCCATAAAACGGTCATTTGTTTGTTGGCCAGTTTGGTACTGAAACGAAACCAAAACCGAAGCCGAAACCAATACCAATGCCAATACCAATACTAAAACCAAAATCGAACCGAAGTGAAGCGTACTGAACTGGACTGCCAGCTAATAACTGGCCATTGCTTTTTGCTCACTCCGTACAACATGGCGTATGAGTAATATTTGAATAGCTCCCTCGAAAGTGGGAAATGCGGTGTGTCAGCAACAGCTGGAAAGGGTTTCGCTTGCTAATACCGAATCTCCAAACTAAGCTTAGCACTTTTCAGTTTCGTTTTTACAAAACCAAATGAAACTAAAAATGTTTTTATTCAGACTATAGGAGAATTAAATGGTAAAGCAATCGGCTTCGTATCGTATCTGTATTTAAAACACCTTCTTTTCGGTTTTGGACAAAAGTTAAAAAGTGGGACTGCATTTTTTAGATAAATATGATTATATTAAATGAGCTTTGTGCCATAACGGGACCAAAAAAATCGTAGAACTCAAAGATTGACTGTTTTGTGTAGCTAATTACCGCGGCTCAAATTTTCACAAAAAAAATTTTCGCCGTTTTTCACATTTTCGGTAAGGGGTAACATCATTAAATTTTGCAAAAAATGGTCAAAATTTTACATTTCAAGGCAGGAATGCCACTTTGTTGGAAATTTTGTGACGAATTCAACGATATATGGCATTCTACAGTTGGACAAGAATTATAAAAGTTGTAGGCAAAAAACTGATTATTTTTGCACGATTTTCAATTTTTTACATTTTTGGTAAGGGGTAACATCATTAAATTTTGCGAAAAATGGTCAAAATTTTACATTTCAAGGCTGGAAAGCCACTTTGTTGGAAATTTTGTGACAAATTCAACAATGTATGGCATTCTAAATTTGGACAAGAATTATTAAAGTTGTAGACAAAAAACTGATTATTTTTCCGCTAAAATTTGGACTGCAAATTTTTGGCAAAAATATGAATATTTTATTTGCAATTTTTGTCATAACTTGCCCAAAAATGATCACATTACTAAAAGAATGACAATTTTGTGCTGGTAATTACCAACGCCAACTAGCCTAATCATTTTTTTTTGTTTTCCAAAAAAAAAAAATTTTCGCCATTTTTCACATTTTCGGTAAGGGGTAACATCATTAAATTTTGCGAAAAATGGTCAAAATTTTACATTTCTAGGCTGGAATGCCACTTTGTTGGAAATTTTGTGACGAATTCAACGATGTATGGCATTCTACATTTGGACAAGAATTATAAAAGTTGTAGGCAAAAAACTGATTATTTTTGCACGATTTTCAATTTTTTACATTTTTGGTAAGGGGTAACATCATTAAATTTTGCGAAAAATGGTCAAAATTTTACATTTCTAGGCTGGAATGCCACTTTGTTGGAAATTTTGTGACGAATTCAGCGATGTATGGCATTCTACATTTGGACAAGAATTATAAAAGTTGTAGGCAAAAAACTGATTATTTTTGCGCGATTTTCAATTTTTTACATTTTCGGTAAGGGGTAACATCATTAAATTTTGCGAAAAATGGTCAAAATTTTACATTTCTAGGCTGGAATGCCACTTTGTTGGAAATTTTGTGACGAATTCAGCGATGTATGGCATTCTACATTTGGACAAGAATTATAAAAGTTGTAGGCAAAAAACTGATTATTTTTGCGCGATTTTCAATTTTTTACATTTTCGGTAAGGGGTAACATCATTAAATTTTGCGAAAAATGGTCAAAATTTTACATTTCTAGGCTGGTATGTCACTTTGTTGGAAATTTTGTGACGAATTCAACGATGTATGGCATTCTACATTTGGACAAGAATTATAAAAGTTGTAGGCAAAAAACTTATTATTTTTGCACGATTTTCAATTTTTTACATTTTTGGTAAGGGGTAACATCATTAAATTTTGCGAAAAATGGTCAAAATTTTAAATTTCTAGGCTGGAATGCCACATTGTTGGAAATTTTGTGACGAATTCAACGATGTATGGCATTCTACATTTGTACAAGAATTAGAAAATTCGTATACAATAAACTGATTATTTTGGGTGAGAAATTTGATTTTTGGCAAAAGCCAGTACAGTTCAATACAGATATGTTTGCAAGTTACAAAAGCTTTTGCTGCAGAATATTAAATTATGTCTGCAGGCTTACTTTAATAGAATCGTTTTACTTGCATAATTAAGGGCTTTGTTTAACATGGAAACTGATAGTTTTAAATTTCTCCAGAAGTCCTTTAAGCTGGCCAAAATATTTGCCAAACTGCTGGCAGTTCATCAATTGGGGGATAAGCTGGAAGTCCGTTCGAAAAATGACCATGGCCATTATAGCGAAATATATACACGCACTGAACTGAACCGATAATCGGACTTACGCTGGCTTTGGCCGAAGCCATTTGTCCGGAATTGATAAACACCGTAAAAAGCGCAAAAAAAGTGAAACTCGGCAGCCGATGATTCATTTCACTAACCAATCAATATAATACGACAAACTATTTTATTGTTTTTAATTAAAAAGTCATCGCAATATTGTTGCTGGTGGCACGGCACATCCATAAACTTATTTATCCCCCCGAAAGATATAAACACGCAAACGCACAAATGCGCACCGCTTGTGGCACATGACAATTTACAGATTTATCTGTCACAATTTCCCCTGCCTTTATTTTGTTACTGTTGTTGTCATAATTAATTGGCAATTATAATGCGGCCAAATAAAATGGGGCCACGCCTGAATTATATGGCAACTTCGATCTGGCCCATTCCCATCGAGTTCGATGGCTTTTAATCACTTAATTGAAGCTAATTAGAACCGCAAATTCAATGTGCGCCGCTGACAATATCGGTTGCCGGTTTTCAAATCAATTCGAGCGCGGCTTAATTAAGGACTCGGGGCTCTATTTGGATGGATACGCCACTCGGATGGCTCAAATGAATCATATTCTCAAGTGCCAGGAGCCACTTACCCCGGGCACATCATTAAATCACCGCAAAAGTTTAGAAATGCATTTCATTTGAAAATCATGAACCATTCAGCAGCAACAACAACCACTACCTGGCACTCTCGACATTACAAATTACAAGCTGCTGGCTGTCAGAGCGAACCGTCGACGGTATGGGTCAGGGGTCAGGGGTCAGATGTTGGGCTTCTGCAGAAGGAAAGAAAAAAAAATTGCATGAACAACTTTGACGAGCGAGTTGGCGCGCAAACGAAAGGTATTTGACTTGGCCAACTCATCTCATAGACACTTAGTACATAAATAAAAAGATATAGATACATAAATAGATATATACCAAAATATGTTTAAAATAAACGAAATGTCACTAATTTTGAAACAAGATGCTATTTATGGTATATTTTGACTCGGTGGCTTAGATTTAAAAAGTTTATAAGGCTTTAATCAAAAAGCAGGGTATATTTTAAACTGCAAAAGTATCTAAGGTTTTTCAGTCGGGTGTCGGCTAGTGGGCGGCCTTGGGATTAGTGGGCGTGGCTCTGTAAAGAAGGCGGAATCTCAACGATTGCAATCTGCGGCGCTTCAACGACGCTTAATGTTGCCTACAATCCACAATGTCAGCCATTTATCATTCGCCTGAGCTCGGCTCAGTTTACTGGCCAACCAACTGACTGACTGACTGACTGACTGACTGACTGACTGACTGACTGAGTAACTGACAGCTGAAAGAGGGTGCACGGCAAACCGAAATTGGCGTTATGAACTCTCTGCGAAATAAGTGAGTGGAGCTGGGAGCCAAGGGGCTGCAAACTATCTGGCAAAATCCGCGCAAGTGGGTCAGGTGGGTTCTGAAAAAATAAGTCTTACTTACCCAAAGTGAGTCGACTGAAATCGTTACTTTCTGCGGTTCGAAGTTGAATGGTATGCGTCTGCAAAGATAAATGGTTGATAAATGAGTGTATATATACAACATATATATTTAAATGATAATGCGGTTTGTACATAAGACCCTTTTAGCAGGCATTAAATCTGAATAGCATTTCCTTGTTGGCCAGATAAAAACATTATCCCTTTTATGACCACATCTTAGCACTTGCTTTGTCCTTGTCTTATTCGCGTTAATACTTTTTAAGCTTTGCGTAAATTTGCCTCCTTTTTCTCCCCGTTTTAATGGCACTTCATTCTCGCGCTTTTCGGTGGCGATTTAAAATTTTATTTTCCGCCTGTGGATGGCCTATTCCCTTTTGTCGGCCCGCCTGCCATTCGCTGATTAATTTAAGCGCCCTAGTAATGCATAAATTAATGTTAAATAACGACTGGCGAGCTGGCCAGCTGGCCAAAAGCAGCTGACACCGTTCGCACACTGAGAGAAACGGGTGGCAGGGGAAGGGCAATGGGGTAGGGGAAAACTGCAACCGAATCAGATCGAATCAGTTTGCTTGTAAACTCACCAACAGCATGTGCTGCTGGCCTAACACACACTGGGAGAAATCGACAGTATTAAGAAACGGCTTATGAAACATATCTAGATTTGATCAAGTACCTTTACCAACACTATCACTTTACTTTTTCGCCCAGTGCAACATCAATTATAATTTACTGGACGATGGATGCGAGTCTGTTTTTTCCGCTTCATAGGCTTGGGGGGTCAATTTGGTGGTTGCATTCGGCCATTGGGCTCATTACGGCCCCTGTAAAATGAATTTCGATCACCACCCCCCGTTCGACAAATTGACATTGTGTTGTGCCCCAAAGTGGGACACATTTTACATGTGAGCTCGTGCAAATTTCCTAGCCCAAATTTGTAATGGAATGTGCAAGGAAATCGCTTGAAATTAATGCCCTGCGTTGAGCCCCCAACACTTGTCTTTTGTGAACCAATCGAGCAAAGGTTTCCTCATTGCCCGATACAATTGCCAGTTTCCATTTTGGCCATGGAGAGAATTTCATCTTTGTTGCGGCCGAGCTGCCACTTTCAGCCCGATTTAGATGGCTTTTGTGGCTCTTAGTCTGCTAATTAACTGCAAATTGCTTTTGCCTGCAACCTATTTCCTTGCCACCTTCAGCATTTCACTCCAAGTCCCAAAAAAAAATTGGAAACACCATAGTGTTCAGTTTCCTTTTGACCTAAGCTCGTTTTCAGTGCCTTCTCTAATCGGTTGCCATGAAAATATCGAATTAAAAGCAACATTTTGTGGCACAACCTAGTTGTAATCAAAAAAAAAAAAAAAAATGAATGCCTGTTGCTGATCAATTAATTCGAATGACATTTGCTACTGCCTGTGTTTTTATATTCTTTTAATTGCTCAGAATTGACCAGAAATCGTAGGATATAGCCATCGATTGCATACGTTTTGTTGCTTTTGCTTTGACATTTACCAGACATTTTACTTTGTTCATTCAACTAATGACAGTTGATGTCAGAATATGTAATCATTTAAAATTCCTTGCTGTTGCTAACGCTTTGCAAATGGCTCTCTAACTTTTCTTGGCCCCCAAAATGCCGTTTAATGCCGCCTAATTAATAACCCAAACTTTTGTTGCTTTCGCCATTTTGAATTTCGCAGAGCAGATTTTTTTTGCCACTACCATTTGTTTTGCAATCTAATTGCATTTGCTGGGGCCATTAAAGTCTTAAGAGATTAAATAAATAAATAACTGAGAAGGTTTGCAATTCCATTACCTCGAATGGAGCGAATGCCAAAAGGGAATGGAATGCGAATGTGAGTGGTATTTGAAAGGCTGTGCATGTGTGTGTGTGCACATTGTGCTTACATAACTCAAATAGAAATTCAAAACTCGGCCCGAAGTCGAAAACTGAGAAATTTGCATACAAAAGTATCTGATGCTGAGGAAATTCTTTGACTTCAGCATCCTTTGGCCACTGAATGCATGCCAAGCAAATGCTGGGTAGAAAAAAGAGTTGCATAAAACTGGAAAATATACTAAACGACATCGTTTTATTTTATTTTTATTTATTTTTTATGCTCCTAATACCTCACCCCCTCTCCACCCCAACCCACTTACAATTGCAGCTGGCAGAAGTTGAAGGCGAGTGTGGAATACTATTAAATACGCAAGGGAGGCTACTTTTAACCCAAATCTGCGGGCATAAAAGCCAGCCCGGCCAGGGTATGGGTTAAGGGTTACGGGCTACAGACTCCAGACTCCAGACTATGGGTTAAGAGCAGACGATGGCTTCAGCGGAACAGGCCACACATGAGCGCAAATAATGCGCCGCTGGCGACCACGTGGAGCCTTGCCAAAGGGGCAATCGTGGGTTAACTCTGTGCTGTGTGTGTGTGTGTGTGTGGTGGGTTAAGGCGAGGGGTGTGCCGTTAAGGGTTAAAGGCAGAGGGGCACACTGGCAGCGACACTTTTCAGACAGTGGCAGCCAAACAGGCGTCGCATTGATATGCATGTAACGCACTGTAGTTCACAGAGTGAGAAAAACTTTCTGGAAAATCGTAGCATAGCTAAAGTATCTGATGATGCTGAATTATGGCAAGAATAAATGATTAACTTTGGAATTTAAATATTAACATTAATTTGATGTGCATAAGTTGCATTTGAATCTCTGGTCCCACTGTGCAGCTGGCAACTGGATTTTGAGGCACTTTGGCAGTTGGCTTGCGGCATTTGCCTCAGTTGCAGATGCAGATTGCATATCGCAGATTGCTCGTGTTGCAGCGTCGTGATTAAGTCGCAATTTTTACACAATATTCGTGGGGGCGTGGCCGGGCGAAAGGGGGGGCGGTCGGGTGTGTCGTTTTGGCCACATAATGACATTCGCTTTGCGCTGGTCGTATAATGCAGATATTACAATATGCGGATTATTAGGCATTATGCATATGTCCCCTTTTCGCCGCCTCTGTCTTTCGTTCACTCGTTTCACGCTCCGTCTGCCGCTTATTGTGTGCTAACAATTTCTATTCATAAAAGAGTGTGCTTGCCTGTGTGCTAGTGTGTGTGTGTGAGTGGTTGCATACATACTCCTATACGAATGTGCATGTGGCATGCAAATTTATTGTGTACTTTTGCCGCCAAGTTGCGGCATGTCAATTCCCCTGCATGCAACCCCCGTCACAAAAACCGAAGTGAGCTTTTGATTTCGGATTTGCATTTGTGAGCAGCAGAATGGCGGTAGCCATTGGCGGGGGCGGCGGCATTCAGATACGGATTCGGATTTGGGTGCCAAGGTCTGCGAGTGTGTCATTAGCATCGCATTCAGTGCAAGCATAATCGCCATCAAGAGCACAGCATCGTGGATTAATCTTCACTTTGCCATGGATTGCCGCACAGAGCAGAGTCACCAGCTGATATCGTAGATTCTGAATGCTTCAGAATTGCTAAACATTTTTGTATAGATACCAAACTCATTTGAAACTCATGCAGTTGAATTTATAAAATCCTGTAATATCCGCAGGAATTTTGCCATTTTTGGCCCATTTTTCATGGGTTTTACCCTGTAGTGCTCAATCCTTAAGCTAATGATTGGCTGATGCCACGCCCACGTTACTTTTTTGCTGGCTTGGTTATTTTTTCTTATTTTTTGGTTATTTTTATTTAATTTGCTTTGGCGGCCACGCTGCGTATACGCAATGCGAGCACTCACTTTATTTCAATATGCATGAAGCCTCACTTCCTCTCTTACACGCATTTCTCTACCACACACATACATACACACATACACACTCGAGCAGACAAGCACACACAGACAGCGGCACACACACACACGCATGTACATATATACACATATGAGCAGCTTGCAAAGTCACTTAACCAAATAAATTTTTTGCAAAACGAGAAAAAAACGCGAGAAACGAGTGGAGGGCGTTGGACGGCGGGGGGCGTGGCTGTCGCCTTCGCTGCGCTGTCCTTGTTGTTGCTCAAGTATTTATTTTGCTTGAGTGCGCTACAGTTTTTAAGTTTGTTTGCACTGAAAACTCAAGGCACAACTTGCAAATATTCATTACAAACAAACAAGCAAACACAGTGGCGGTGTGCAAGAGGGGTCTGTCTGAGGGGGGGGGGGGGGGGACGAACTGAAGCCAGAAGGAAGTAGTCTCGCCTTGCTTTCTCTCGACAGCGCGAACTTAATGTGATTAAAATTGTATGGCTGTCGTTGGCTGCTTGTGTTGGCATGGGAAAAGCTCAGAAACGGAGCTCCTGTCTGCCGCTTCATCCTTGCCCCCTTGCCCCCGCGCACTTCCTCCCTTTTGGCAGGGAATTTTTAAGAGATCTATGGGTAGCAGTTCGACGTGCCGATACCCCAGACACTTCACCATGCTCCACTTCGCTGCCTTCAACATTCGCTGCCCGTAAGTATGCAACAATGTTTGCAAAGAACCTTTTCGTCGAAAACTGAAGAATTCGCGGAGTTTTGCTTATAAGTTCGGTACGTTGTACCCTTCATTATAAATACGAACTTAAGCATTATCTTAATTTTTTACATTTTTTTATATTGTAGCTTGGTACAGTCAGTCATCACCTTTAACCCGCTAGCTGTCCGGTTGCGGGGTGAAAACAATGGAGAATCGTTAAAAGCAAGCACGTGCAATAAAAACAAAGTGTGACCCCATCGTCGCCGTCAAAATAGTGACTCCCTCACCGGCAGCAGAGCACTCACACTTGCGTGCGAAACACTCAGACCAACAAACATTCAAACACCCAAACAACCAAACACAAACACTCACAAATGGGCCGCAATCTTAAAGCGTGGAATTTATTCGGCCCCGCCTGATTTTATATGGCGTTTATTTTGCGATCGCACTCCCCTTAATGGATGCTTAAATAAAATTTTAAAGCATTTCAAATTTAGTGTCGAGCTTTAGTGTTTGTCATTAGTGTTTTGGCAGGCGTTAAATATTTAATGGCCGAGACAGCGTTGGAAATTTTTGCAACAAAGTGTTTGCGTTGTGTGGATAATTAATATGGCCCAAGTCTTCTTGGGCTCTTTGGGTGGTTCGTCGGTTCGGTGGATCGTTGGTTCGATGGTTTTGGTGTTGCAAAGTGGTTGTCGGGCGGCTCCAAATGTTTGCTAACACTACCCAATGTTTACATTCGCCGAAAGCTTTCGCCAACTTTTCGCCAGCGATGGCGGGCCGAAGTTACTCGAAAGCCAATTATTGGTTGATAGGGTTCTTGAGTGGTGGATGCCATAAAATAGTAATGGATATTGGCTGCAAAAGGGGGGAGGAAATTAGCCATAGCGCAAGGTTATTATAATGCTTCATTTTGTGGGGGAGGGCAGATGCCGGGTGGAAGTTTTGGGTTCTGTTTCACTATGCCACAATAACAAACTTTATTACTGTACCCACAACTAACTTGCTGCATATTGTAGATTTAACTAGTTGTATATTGTAGATTTTAGCCTAAATGCGTACATCAATTAACTGATTTGTATGTTTGCATTATTCATTGGCTTCGATTCAATCTTAGAATTCTGTGTCGTCAATTCCCAGTCAGCAAGGACAACAAATCCTAATCGAGAACAGCAGTTGGCACATCAAGAGCCTTTTATGCCCGTCTCTGTCCAACAACTGTCGCCTGCCATCTCTTTCTTTGCCGCGAATCCCCTTTTAAATTAAAATAAATTTGCTGTGGGCTTTGGCGCTAATTCACACGTGGGAGTCAGGCAATTTGCCTGCCTATTGGAAATGTGGGAGATTTATTTGTGAAGGAACATAGCGAATCAATAATCGACTAGCAGCTACCGCTTAAGTCCAAATAAAGTCGTGCTTAAGCTAATGCCAAGTGGATTACGAGTACCCCTGCTTTCGGTTGGCCAAAGTGCTGATCCAGCCATTCGGAAACACTGAATACCCTGTTCAAGGACCTTGTCTAGCAACAGCAGCTGTCACTTGTTCTTTTCGTGGACGAAACTTAATTTTCCAAGCAACTTCATCGCCTAAGATGGGACATTTTTCAATGTTTACCCTCATTCATTTCCCCGCCGCCGCCGCCCCCTCCTCCCCTTCGCCCCATTTTGAGCATCACTGATTAGCATTTGAAATACGTGTTTTTGTTGCCTTGGTGGCTGGGGCTGGGCCACTAATTAGAATAAATCTAAATTGCCCGTTCTGCGGCAGTCGACGTAATGACTTTTATGCGCATGCTTAAGCTCGCAATTATCCACAGCAGCCAAAGATTAAATCGCGACAACAACAACAGCCACCGAGGAGCAGAAAAATGGGCAAAATTGTGGGCGGCAGGCGGTGGGTGTGGTGCTTTTCAACCCGAAAAAGGGCTGGCCCCAAAAGAAATCCCCTTTATTGATACGCTTTCTTTATTTTTAAACTTGCGGCCCTGGAAAAGGCTTAAAAACCGCAAAAATTACAAAGCACTCAATATGCCTTGAAAGGGTTGCGGGTTGCGGAAAAGCAGCTGCGGTGGCTTAAGTGAGGCATAAGAAAATAATTAAAAGCACAACCGAAAGCGATTTCAGGCGGAGATAGTCGAATGATAAATGCCCTGCGATTAAAGGAGCTTAGCCCGTGGTTCGACTTCCCCAAAAAATAAATAGTTAAGTGTTGTAAAGTGTGAAGTAAAGTGTTGTGCATTAATTGAACATCATTTCGATTAGTGGTTCAACCCAAGTTTTCGCTTTAATGTCGAAACTATCGAAACTATGTGCCAGTTTCTATAACTATCGATGCTTACGCAGCCATAAGCACTTGTGAGTGCTAGCTAGATTGAATAGAATTGAAGAGCTTATGAGGGGTGCGGATATTTAGGGTTGTCTTGCCTGGCCATCCTCTCAACGCAGCCCGCAGCCCTTAAAAAGAGCCCTTGCCGAATTTCGACCCCAATACGAAAAAATAACGTATACGCCACCACGTACGCAGGGACAGTGGCGAAGAACGTGTTCGGCTTTCAGGTCCTTTGTGCGCGCATCCTTGGCAAGGACTGCAGAATCGCTGGCAAAAGGGTATTCCTGGCGCTATTCCGCCTTTGTCGGCGGCAAACAAGACGAGCCAAAGCGAATATGTTTGTCAGTCAGTCAGTCGCTGGGCAAAAAAGGATTGCTAAATAAAATGCGAAATATGAAAAGGCAAACGGCAAACGGCAAGGCGAGCGCCAAAAGTGAAATGTCAAGCGAGAGGAGACGGGATAGCAAAAGAAGCCCAAGTCCAAGTGAAAAGGCCAAAAGATGCTCATGCTGCTGCCGGCTGCCTGATTTTCAAAGTCACTCGGAAAATCATAAATTTCCACAGGCACACAAACACACACACTCACACACACAATGGGCATGAGTGGACCGAAAGTCGAAAGGCCACCGCAAAAACGGAAGCCTCCCAGTCAAATCATTTTTCCACTGCATTAGATGAGGCCCATCTAGCACGAAAGTTGACCTTACAATTGCCATACTTATTCTTCCGGCAGGACACAAATGTTTGAGGATACGGCTCAGGATTAGCCACATATGCAGGACCGTAACGATATCAAGCACAGAGAGAAATTTATGGCAAAAAAGTTGTAAATTTATGGGGGATACAGTTTGCTTAAAAGCTGCACATAAGATATATGACATACTTTCACAAATTTCTTGCCGTGTAGCTGGCCATTTTATTGGACTGACACTTTCCCAGGAAGCGCAACCGAAACCGAATCCGAAACAGTCTGACCCTCAATGGGCAGATGACAATGGACACGCTACTGAAGCCCATGGCGATGATGAGGTTGCTGAAGATGCCTATCGCCCATTGTCTCGCATTTCTGTGCCGGATATCTGGACTGGCGGCCGTTTTCGGAGAAACTAAGCCAAGCCCACTTCTTGCCTGTTAGCCGCAAACAAAAAATAAAGAAAGGGGCAACGGAATCATGTTAGGAAACTGCCTGTTCCTCATCAAGTGCTGCCACTTCAGCTGCTTAAAGTTGCAACATCCATTGTCCCAAAATAGAAACTTGTCCCGAATTTTCACAGCTCATCGTTTTCTGAACGAGATGAGCTTGAGGACTACCCACTTACCACGTATCCTTAGACAAACTAAACTAAATTAAATTAAATTAAATTTATGTTGCTTACTTCCATTTGCCAAGCTAATATAGTTTAAACTTTAATTAAAAACCTAAGAATTCCCGCTGCCTTATTCAGTCTTCGTAAATCAGAGCCTCGTCAAAGGATCTGGAGTCCCGTGAAGCCATTGAAATAAAACAAAGAAGATCTTTATCGGCGTTTCGAAGCGGTCATCATTGGGTTTCCATCGCGCTCCTCGATTGATTGGATGGTTGAGTGGTTCGCTGGGTGTTTGGGTGTTGGGCTGTTGGGCTGTTTGCCCGTTCGAATGGCTGGATGATTCGATGGACCACAAATATTGAAAGCCGCATGGCAGCGCGAGCAAATAAGTGATGCATTTTACATGGCAAAAACGGGCGAATGGGAGCAGGCACGCCCAGCGGGTGGTTCGATAGGTGGTTCGATGGGTGGTTCGATGGGTGGTTCCGTGGTTCAGTGGATCGCCATTCCAGCGACAATCTGTCTATGCAAGACATGTCCTCCGTGTGCGGGTCGAAATGCAGGAAAATTATTTGCTATAACGTAATTAACATGATTTATAGACGAGCACACAACAAACAGCCAAAGGCGAACCATCCGGATACACTTGACAGCCGCTTGTCTGTGTGAGTATCTGTGTGAGTGCTCGCCATATATGTGTGCGTATCTGTGTCCGCTGTGTTTGTGCAATCGTCTGTCATGGCAACGACAACTCCAATTGACAGCTGAGCTGCACCGTTTGATGGCTCTCCTCCTTGTTCGTCCTTTCGCAAGGATCGCAAATGTTATTGCTCACACACATGTGTGTGTGTGTCTGTAATTGATTAATTTATATAGTGCGAAGTGGGCGTGGCCGGAGGCCGTCTCTGTCGCCTGCCAATTGACAAATGCCGACGGCCTCTTCTGTGGCCAACTAGTCAAGCCAACTTTTGATGGAACGTTTTAATATGTGGCCCATGTTTGCCAAGTCTAAGTGATGCTGATGGACGTTAATAAAATCCGCTTAAGAAAATATTATTTTGATGAATAGAGTCGCACGGGCAGCAAGTGCAAGATAGATTAAGTATACGCAGCGTTGTGCAAGCGTGTAAGTGTAAAAACGCGTAAATGAGTTGCAACCTGAATTGTGCAAATAACACATTTAATTCGAGTGCACTCCACCCGAGCAATCGGTTAGATCTGAATAATTTTCGATTCAATTGTTTCGAATGTTGTTCCCAATGAACAATGCGAACGGCAGACAGCAGGGCAATATTGACAGAATCGGGTATGAAATGAATTTTAATTTCATTTGATTCAAGCACATTTATGTGTAATCAAACTGAATATTGAATACGGAACACCCGAGGCGCAGCGAGCCTTTGCCGTAATTTCCGCGATTGACGTAATTGTGTGCCACTGGCGATGGCGTCGATTGGGCTGGCTGGCCAGCTTGATGTTTTCATTTGGCGCCAACTATTACGTATTTGCACAACGTATGCCGCTGCAAATACACTGCCTGCTGATGTACATATACATATATATATATACATATTCGAGTAGCATTCATGAAAGTGTACATTTATTTGAAGGGCGGCGCACAGTCCATATGCCATATGTGTTTGCAATTCATTAAACATGCAGCGACTTCAATAAACATGCCATTTAATATGGCATACAGGTGTGGTGCAGGTACAGTAAACATCCTTTTCGTCAACAATTGCGACTTTCAAATTGCACGCTAATTGCTGAGTGCCTGCTTCAATCGAAGTGACTGCAGGGCTATAAACTAGAGATAACATTGCGTATACGCAGTGTTGCGCAGAGACAAAAAAAAAAGAAAAAATCTCTATTAATCCCATATATGCCCAGATGCTCGTGCTCTGGCTGTCGTGTCTTGTCATTTTTCGGGGCAATGCATCTGTGTAATGCCATTCATGGTGGTGGCATCTTGCCCCGGAGCAAGTGAATCCACCACGCAAATCTTCCTGCCCCAGAGCCATTTAACACTCGTCCATCTATCATTCACAGGGTGCCCCGCCCCCCCCAGTGCCACGCCCATCATCATGTCAACATGTCTGCATATATCTCACTCGGACTGGCTCCGTTCGGGCCCCGATTTGCCGTTTTTGTGTTGTTTGGCTTGGTTCTGCTTTGTTTTGGCCAGAAACTAGTCCCTGCCTAGTTAATTGTTTAACTTTGGCTACCAAAAACTGAACCTTGCCTCTGACTCCTGCCCTTTCTTCGTCCTTTTTTTATGGCTCTCTCTTTTGCTCGGTTTTTCTTTTTTTTTTTTTTGTTATATTTTGCAAACCACTGCAATTAATTTCGAAACAAAAATTTGTAGTTGTTGCTGCTGCCGGCGGCTATTTGTTTCCTTGCTTTTTGTTTTATTTCCGTGCTTTGTTTTTTTTTCGCCTTTTTTGTTTTTTTTTTTTTTTGGCTTTTACGTTTCTGCTCGGCTTGGCCCAATTTGAAAGCAATTTTTTTTCAATATGACACCCCCGAGCGTCATGTGATGCGAAAACTAAAAACTAATGCCGAAGCTTTCTATATATGCGAGTCCTGTGCACATACTTTTAGCACGTACTGTGCGCGCAGACGGCACACCGCGAGAAAAGCGGGGGTATAAGTGTGTAAAAAAAAAAAAAAAAAGTAAAATATGTGCTAACAACTTTCGTTCAGAACGAAATAAACAAATAAATCAAAAGAACACAAACACAAATACCAAGCGGTATGGATGTTTCTCGCTGTGTAGGTTTGTTATTGCTGCACAAATTGCTTAAGCCACATTGTGGCACTCGGTGGGAGGGGGTGGTGGGAAGGGGGGGCGTTGGGCGGAAAAGCGGGAAAGTTCCTTGGCGCTGGGCGCCCTGCGGTATGCTAAGATTTATAGCTGCAACTGGTGCAGTCTGGCTGAGCTTGATGTTGCCGCTACTTCGTTGTTGTCGTTAGCAAAACAATTTCAGCGAAAGTTTGAGTCATGCGAGGGAAATGCTTTCTCCCGCTGCCAGTGTGTGTGTGTTTGTGTGTGTAGGTAAAGAAAATTAAAATTATCCACGTGCGAGTTAGTTTTTGTCAAATGCAAGAAATTCGCTGCAATCCCGGAGTCTTTCACTCACTTCTCCAACCCGTTTTCCACTTTTTACCCCCTTTTTTCTTTCATGCATTGTTGTGTGACATTAATTAAATATAATTCAATTAGTTTTGCGTGCGCACAAAATGTGTGACAACAATCTGCTGCATGTGTGTGTGTGCTTTTTGTTTTTTGTGCTGGCTTCGATGTAAATGTTAATTTAATTGCAACTTTGTCACTCCGACATTTTTGCGCCACATCAACAGGCTTTTTAATCAATTATTTAACCTACTCTCCTGCACTAATGGAAATTGTTTGGTCACCTTTTTTTTTTTTTTTTTTGCTCTGCAAAAGTGATTTTTAAAAGTTTTCTCGAGTGGCGCTTGTGGCCTGTCGGCCAAATTGTTTTCGAATGGATTGCTCAGGCAGTGCGAAAATTGGTATTAATGTCATTCGAGGCAACACACGACTCATTTAAAACATGGCCCGCAGCTAAATCCCAATCATTTTACGCCAGAAGCAACGAGGCGAGTTGAAATATTGGTATAAATCTAAAGGCGGCACTAAGCCACTAATCTCTGTACAGTTAACTATAGTAATTATTGCAAGTTGAGTTGATTAAGAATCGGCCACAACCAGCTCATAATCCTGGCAAAACTTTACAAATTGCTACAGTACACCAAGCCAATTAGCGAAAAACTGATCGGGATAAATAGGTTGGCAAGGGGTAAGGGCTGGGGAGGGGGAGGGGGAGGGGGTGTATTCGCAGAGGGCCGCAATTCAAAACTATTTAAGCCTGATCAATGAGCAGCCCGCCCATCAATCTCCATGCGATACTTTGTTCGCAAGTGCTCCGCAGGCAGCCAGTTAGTGCCATCGATATGCAAAGCAAGTCAGGTAAATCTATGGAAAAAGGGGTTGGGAAAATGAGGATAAGGGGGGGGGGGGGGGGGGGGGGGGGAAATGGGGGTAAGGGAAAATGGCGGGGAAAGCGTATTCGGAAAAGTCAATCTGCGGAAAAGGGGCTAAAGCGGGCGCTGCTCATTTTGAAGTGTAACCAGAGTATTAAGATGCTCGCTTTTCCAGCCGGCGCGCCAAAGTAAGACTCTTGCTGCCTCGGCTAAAATGCATTAATCTTGCCCTCAAAGGGGGCGTGGCACGCGGTGGAGGAGGCAGAGACAAAAAGGACTGGCAGGCGATATCGATGTGAGGGGCTTAATGTCGATGTCGCTGTCGCGGATATTGCAATTTGATGGACTCCAAGCTGGGGTGCACTGAGAAAAATAAACGTGGAAGTACATATAATGGCAAAGGAATTTGCTAATAAGCATACCTATAAAGATATTTAACTGATTTTAATATCTTCTCCGTTTTTCTCAGTGCACTCGCAGCACTCGTGTGTTACGGCGGCAGCAACCGCAGTTTCTTGCTCGAGATGCAACAGGATGGCTGGCAGGGGCGTCGCAAAGGGGGGCTCGCTTTTCCATGATGTGTAAACAAAAACCCCATGCACTTCAGACTTCCCCTCACCACCGTTCAAGTTAACTCTTATTATTTCTTTTATTTCTCTCGTGCCGTATTTTACATCTTCTGCGGCTCTTCGGCAGCGGCTTTCATTGGAAAGGGGGAAAGGGGTTGGGGATGCTGAGGGTTGGCCTGAGTGGTTTCGTGGGGTTTTAGGGCTCCGCCAACCAATGAGCCACCCAGTCAGCCATCCGAAAAGCAGGCAGCATTGTGCAAATAGTTAGAGCGCAGCGCGGATGCCTCAAGATAAATGCGCAACAAATGCAGTTTGTTGAAGTCAATTATTGTTCAAGTAGCTTAATTCGTAACTCACGGCCGTGGAATGGTGAATGGAGCGGCGTAACGGATACGTAATTGAATTACGACTGGGCGGTCTTAACTTACGTAATCCGATGGCATCGCAATCGTTGATCGAAGGGGAAGTTTGCTTCTAATCCAATTAGGGAAAGTTACGATCGGGCGTAGGAAGAGGCATTTCAATATGTTTATATTGCTTTTCAAGGAATTATATTATATACCCTAGTAACTAGCGTGAATTGTGCAATATGCCTGTAAATCTCTCATTCAATCTTCGTACTTAAAGAACTTAGTACAAGTGTTTATAGCCTCTATGAAAGCCGCACAAAGTTAAACGTGGTATTCACCTGTAAAGGCGAGGCGCATGAAAGTCGTGTTGGAAATATTTGATTTTCTCGGCCTTTGTTTGGCCATTCTTTCGCGAAAATCTCTTTCTTTCGCGCCACTTTGAGCTCTCTTCAAAAAAAGAAAGAAAAAAAGGAAAGAGAAGGAGTGAAATGGTGGAAGTAGAAATGCACTTTAAGTAAAAGTACTTTGTCAGTCACCGCACAAACGCCACTTTTCTAGTCTGTGGCTCGTGATCTCAGTTCTTCGGTTAGTTTTTGTTAGCTAAAAGCAACTCGAGATTGGCAAGAAAAGCCGGCAAACTACTTAAGACTTGGCTCCATTCCGGAATATCTACACACACATACATACATATATGACTGGCGAACGTGCAACTAAAGTCGGCGATAAGTTGTTGCAGCTTTAAGTTGAAAGCTTATTAGCAAAGAAGTTGAAGGAAGCGATGGTGGGGGGAGCGTGCATAAGAACTATTGATAAAGCCAACAAATTAATTCAAATGTTCCTTGGCCGGCATAAATTACCACAAACACACACACACACAAAATCACGAAACGAGTGCGGCAATAAATCTATTTATTTATATAGGCCAATTTACCTGGCCTCGCCCCAACTTTTCCTGCCCCATCATCCATCCAGTTTGTCTGACTGCCTTCGATGATATATTACACTTCATATGGCGTGCATTTCATTTGCTCGTAATAACGCCGCACAAAAGAAAGATATTAAGATATACAGATACAAGTTGTGCTATAAATTTGGCCAAATAATCGGGATGGGCGCGTGACTATCGATTGGCTTCGAATTTGTCAATCTCTGAGATTCTTTCCCGAGTTTGGAATATCTGCTAGATTTCAAAATTTGTACGTTAAACGTTATGATTTTGAATTATAAATGCATCTATTTATTGTTTCAGATATCGCTTCCAGTCACGAGAGCAAAAACCGCGGTCATCTCCATTTCCGAGCTCAGGTGATGTCCAAATATGCACATACTAGCATTTATAGAGAAGTTATGCACATATACAGTTCGGTTCAGTTATATTTCAATTCAGATTTACTTCTATAATTCATCAAGTCGGCAGCTTTCTGCTCTCGTTTGTTTAGTCTTCTCTTTTTTTCTCTCTCTTTTTAGGCTATCGCTATCGCTTTTTCGCCGCTTTTGGTTTTTTGGTTTTATTTGTTTCGTTGGGTTTGGTTTGAATTATTGATAGGGCTAAAAGTATTTCCGAGTGTGTGTGGGGCCATGAATGTCTTGCATAATTCATTATGTATGAGTGTGTGTGTGTCTGGCACACCCACACCCACGCACACACTGGCATTTTGTTTAGGCAGGGAAAAAAAAAACGAAAAAAATATGCGAAAACATAATAAATTCGTGCTCAATTTTCGTTAGTGGATTATGCCATATAACACACTTTAGCTCCACAGTTTTTAGCATAATAAAGCAGTCGACTGGAAAAAGGGTGAGTTGGGGCTGGGATTTCGGGATTTCGGCTGGTAGGGGAATGTTTTGTGGCGCTTTATGCATCATCGTAGATAAAAACTGACGCTGAAATGTTTCGCTGCTCCGCCGCGCCGTGTGTGGCAGATAAAGATATATGGTGTACTCGCTTGCATATGTATAAAGCTGAATATATGTGCATACATATTTCGATTCCGATGGGATTTGCAGTGGCGCAGATGGGCTAATATGATATATATCCGCACTGGAATCCGTGGGGCTTTCGCCATTCGCGTTGATAGATGCTGGCAAGAGAAGAAAACGCTCGAGGTTATGGCCAAATTGAAGGGGATTGCCCTAACTTTGCTGCCTGTACCATTGTGATGTACATATGTACATGATCAGTTTCATACTATTACTTATAATGTGCATAAAGTTGTATCAGTCTCGCTATGCACATAACTAATTGCTGCCTTGTTCTGCTAACAAAGTCACTGATCCCGGCTTCAATTTGGCCAAACACCCCGTCATTTTAACTTCCCTGTGGCCTTCGTCGGCTGTCCAACAACTGTCACAAACAGTGATAATCGTGACCACAAAAGTGGGCATGTAAACAGTCCTTGGGGGCAGGTGGGGTGTGGCGGCTGCTCTTGGTCGGAGCAAAAGGACAGCCCGCTGGGCCATAAATCCTAATTGGCTCAAGTGGCTCGGCAGGCCTGCAATTGGGATTCCTTGCCACTGCCCCCCGCTGCCTCGCTGCTCCTGTCGCCGTTCCCATTTCGCTGCACAAAGAAACTTGTTTACGCAAAAATGTTGCACGCGCTCACCATGCCAAGTGGGCGGCATTAAGGGGGCGGGTATGCACAGGGAGAAATCGGCTATCTTTTTTGTTTGGAGCTATGGTTATAAACTATTTTAGCAGTACGCTTACAGGCGAGGTTCACTGTACTTAAGAATACCAGCTGTTAACTTAACATTCGCGCCTCTCTCTCATGCTGTTCACTTAACAGAAGAGATCGAATGTTAGGCTGATCGAACGTAACAGTGAGAGAGAGAGAGAAAAATGGCGCCATTCTGAGATTTGCGATTGGAGGACGCGGATGCAAAGTGCTTAGTAAATAATAAAGTTAATGGTAAAAACGTTAAACCGCATGTATTTCAACTGTTTCACTAAGTATGTTTCCAATAAACTAATACTTTTTATCTTTAAAGTGCCAAAAACATAAGTGCTCAAGTGGAAATATGAAGTTCAGTTGGCGCGCGTCTGATGCAACAAAACGGAGAGACAAAGAGAGCCAACAAGAAGGAAGCAAAGCGACGCGTAAAGTTAACGGTTATAACCACAAACCGCGTGCTTGCTTGTTTACCTTTTCACGCATGTATTTATGTTGAAAGTAAGCTATTATTTTGTCCCAAAATTGGTAGTTACTATGTTTTAACTCTTTTCTTTCAGTGCCGCAAGTGGGAGATGCAAAAGAGTCGGGAAATGGAGACGTTGGACGCGAGTCCAAATCAAAAGCAAATCTTGTTACGACAAATTTCAACTACTGTGCGACCGAGTGAAACAAAGGCCATCGTCAGCGATGTCGAGACGAAGGAAGCGTCCGGCGGGTTCGGGGTAAGTGGAGTGGGTGAATGTTTTTGGTGATGGGTTGGTTGATGCTGGAGAAGGGGTAGGAGTAGGGGTAGGGGTACGTCTCGCTGCACAAAAAGAAATGCGCCTGGATAAACACAATGGGCGATGCAGGGGCGCCGAAAAGGGGGTCACTAATTTACTTAAAGGCAGCCGCACCGAAACGGCAAACAAATGACATTTAAAGTGCAGCGAAAAGTCGCTAACTAGCACGGCGAAAACAGAGCGACGAAGGAGGCGGAAGGACTCGGCCAGGACACGACCAGAAAATGAAATGCAAATACTATTTACAAAAGCCAGAAATAAGTGCCGAACAATGCAGTGGCATTCACGCAGCTGGGCCCAAAGGAAAGCCACAAGGAGAGCGGCTGCACTGGGCGAAATTCGTATGCGAAACATGTTAAAAGTCACATTATTTGTTGAATTTACAAGGGGGTAGTTATATTGTTGTCATTTATTTTTCTTTAATTATTTCATTATATGATTCTGTAGACGATTGATTTCCATTTAATTGCATATAGAGCTAGGCTTTCTCTCAGTGCATTAGCCAGCAGCCAGAGGCCAGCAAAAGCCACTAACAAAATTTGCTTTGTTGCCGCCTGTCGCTTGTCGAGTGTTTTTGGCTGCTGCCGCCTGTTTCTGCTGTTGACGCAAAGTCTTTTGGCCTGGCCAAAAAGTGAAGCACACAAACTTGCAATCAAATGCCCATCCTGCCATCCTTAACCCTCCTCCGGCCCACTTCCTCACGGCTTAACCCCCCAGTGGCCCAGGGGGGCTGCAAGGAGCGAAGTTTCGCCACAAAGACTGTGAGCCACAAAATGCGTGCATTCAACTGCATGCCGACGACGAGTTTTTCTTTCTCCTTTCTTCGAAAGGTTTTCTTCACCGATTCCGTAGTAGTATTTTTTTTTTTTTATTTTTTGATGTTGTGTGGGTTTCTTGAGGCTTTCGGTTTTCGGCTTTCTTGTTGCCTGTGGCCTTGATGCTTGTTTTGGTTCCCGTTTGCCATGAAAATTCCATGGCAATTGAGTCAATTTCCGTGAATGCGATTGGAGGAAATCACTGTCAGTTGGCTTTCTCTAAGCTGCTAACTAATCAAAAAGAAATCAGAAATATAAACTGATTTCGCAGTGAATCACATTTCTTTTCTTTTATTTTTTTTTGTTTTGGTTCTCCCAAAAATCCAATTGACTGGGTCAACTATTTCGGCTTAAAAAAAAAAGCAAATTTGAGACATTTTTTTAAGGCATGAACAAAATTCGTATGTGCGCCTGGCATTTAATATCCTTTAGCGTGGATGGCGTTTTTATTTCTTCATCTTTTCGTCAGGTTTCTCTTTTTTTTATTTCTTTCGAGAGGAGGGTTTTTATTTTGTCGCTTCAACTTTTTAATGATCTCTCAAATTGCTTATTTCCTACACAGCAATTACGTCAAAGCATGTGTCATGTACTTGTGTGGGTGGCTTTTCCTTCTTTTTAGCCACTTCTACACAATGTAATGATGAAGTTTCCCGGCCCGCAGCTTTTCTTTGGCACTTCCTTGCCGCTTATTTATATTGACATGTGCAGGAAGATTTCTTCTAGTATCGCCCAAAAACGGAAAATGTATGCCCTTTTGCACAGCCGCCTGTCTCTTTCACATTTTGCACACCCGTCTCTTTCTCCAACTGGTTGTGTATGTGCCGTTTGTCAAAAGGCAGCAAAACTGTTGACATAACAATGATTATACGCCTCATTAGTTACATTTCATTGTATGGAAAGGACTTGCGATAATAAGCTGATACAAGACCAGGAAAAGGGGATGCAGAAGTACCAGAACGTGTCAACATTCAAATCAGCCCAGAAGTATGTCCTATTTGCACCATGCGGAAGTGAATCAGACAGGAAAATGCATCTCCATAGAATATGTACCTATAAATAGGATAAGTGGGTAACGTTCTACTTGTCTGTGTCGTTGGAAATGCGGTGTTATCCTAGGGAAATCGTGTCATTTATCATAGTGAGCATAAGAACTGATCATTAAATGTCTCCTTTAAGGAATCACATAATGCGTGGGAAAACATATTGTATAAATAGCAAATTTACTTGCTGTGCATATATGTAAAGCTAATGACCTGTTTATCGAAAGATAAGAAAGAGTGGAAATTTATGAAAAGTCTGGCTGTTGTTTTTGCGCACCTTATATTTGCATTCGCCTGTTATTATTTTAAAAGCAATTTGCCTGCCATCTGATATGGACTTGATTTGTTGCTCGCAACGATAAGGTTATTGACAAAAGTGGGCGTGGCAGGCAGGCAGGCAATTTTCTGCGCTTGAATTCATTTAATAATGTGCGACACACATAAAAAGCAGTTGCCGAAATGATTGTGGTGGGTGGTAATGGGTGGTGGGCTGGCAAACGGAGGCTGCGACAAAGACAAAGGCAAAAGAAGGCCCTAAGTGAAGGTGTGCTTGTGAAAAGCGTGTGTGTGTGTGTGCGTTTATCTCTGTGTGTGTGTGTTGCCATTGAAACATATTATGCTCGTAAAAATTGAATTTTAGTGGCGTATACATTGTTTGTAAGTGAGTGTGGGTGTGCGGGTTGTGTGTGTGTGTGTGTGTTTTGGGCGTACAGTCGCACACTTTATTGTTGTCTGTATGTGTGCGTGTGTAAAATTTAATAATAACGACCCTCTTAAACCAACAGACCTTCACCGTCTTCAGTGAACCTGCTCTATCCACCCATATCTTTCTTCCTCTCTCATTTCGCTTTCTTCATTGACACGGCGAAAAATTAAATAGTTACTTAACAATATTATGTGAAATAACGTAAAAAGTGGTTAAATAAGAGCAGGCAACTAAACCGGTGGCGCTAAAAAACTAAATTGTATACATTTTGTATTATTATGCACACCACTGGAAGTTTCATTCGAGATTTCTATAAGCTAAAACCTTACACATATTTCTCTCACTGTAGCCTGGCATGTGTGTTAGTGCTCATCCACTTTTACAGCGTTCTTCCTCGCTTTTGCGTTGACATTTAATGTAATAATTTTTACGATGATGCTCGACGGCATTAAAACGAGATTAAACACAAACAAACGAGAGACATAGTGGTTGCAATAAGGGGCCAAAAGCTGGGCGGCTCGTCGGCCCTGGGGGCGTGGCAATATTCCGTTTGATACACTTGACAATAAAAAAAAAGCAAAAAGATTAAGAGGAAGCGGCAAAGAAAATGATGCATGGCCCCCTTTTTGTTTGAGCCCCCATAAAAGATGATGTAGCACATAATTACACACACACACACACACAGGCACACACGCTCAAGGGCCAGGACACTCACCCACACATGGCCATCTATTTACATGTGCGTGTGTAAGTAGGTAATACCCATTGAGATGATCTGCGGATAAGTTGCTCTTGCTGCTCGAGATTCATTGAGTGGGGGAATTATCCGTGCCTCGTTAAGTGATCAAGTGTGAGCGAATAAAATGCCCAAGTGTATGTATTATAAGCATCTATAAATATTCGCCAATTGTTCGCATTTTTATTGTGCCCAATGCCTTTCAGTTCCCTTGCATTGGTAGGTTAATAATGTGCCGTACTTATTTCCATTTGATTGCTGTCATATCGACAGAGAGCGATTGTTCAACTATTGTTGAGTTGTTGACTTGAGTTCTCGCTGCTTTTACTACAATTGGAATAAGTGAATGGGGTACCTGTTGTGTAAACACTTCATGGGTAGACCAGCAATTTGAGGTGAGTGAAAGGGTTGGAGTACTCGAAATAATTGCCAAACTATTGGGAGATGGGATTTATGGTTGTTGTTGTTGAGTTGAAGAGGCGCTTTGACGAACACCTCGAGTTGATAAATTGATGTAATTTTCAAAGGCATTGGAGTTAAATAATAACTTAATTTGAATACGGATAAGCAATGTATTAGCCTGGCTTATTTCGTTGATATACAAACTTCTTGCTTATTCTCTTTTTTCTTGGTTAAGCACATGATGAACTAAATGCCACTTTAAAAGTTTTTTCATTTAATTATAAAGCTTACAAGTTCATATGTATATACGTATGTATTTGTGTGGTAATTCGATTTGGTTCTCGGCGTCTCTTCCAGACTGTAACGATTTTGGTGCAGAATTCTGTAACCACAAAACCAGCGACCTTTCTCCAGGGCCCTTGTGCAATCGGTTGGGCTTAGAGTATCGCATATATCGCATTTCCATTGCCATTTCCATTTCCATTTCCATCGGCGAGCGGGAATGGGCCCCTGCCCATTTATCAATTACATCTTCATGAGAGATAATTCCATCCGCAAAGTTGCTCTTCCACTCGAGTTCATCTCAAAGGAGGCAATTCCCAGGCAATTCTTGGGGCTAAATCATTTTCAAGGAGCCGTGCTGGGATATCGAATATCCGCTCGCTTTTTATTCCTATTTTTCGTTAATTCAATTCCATTCTTTTCTATTTACGGCCCAATTTGTGTTTCCGTTGATTTTTTTTTTTTTCTATTTTCTATGCATGTCAATGGTGAAAAGTTTCGCTTTTCTATATTTGATTTTCACTATGTAGTTCTGCGGCCAAAGTTAACCGAATAAACTTATTTGTGTCACTGTGTGTGCGTAATTTGCTTGACTTGCTCCGCTTATTGTTGTTACGAGTAGTTTATTTATTCTTCAGCGGCAGACAATGCGATGTCTCTCGGTTTTGTCTGTTCCTGAAGCGCTGTTTCATGCATGACTGGCCAGGAAAGACCAGCGCACCCAGAAAGGGAAAAGCCAGTGAATCCGGGCCAAAAGGCCCGCCCGCGCCCATTCCACAATCGGAATGAAAATGAAACTGAGGAATTGACTTGGAAATGTGCCTCGCGTTTTTCGTTTTTCGTTTCGCGGGCCTGAAAAGGGCTGTAAAAAGGGATAAAATCATAAGCCCAAATTTATCGCACTCGACAGTCGAGGCAAATTGTGTGTGCCTATATCTTGGCAGGCCATGTCTCATGGCCTTTTACCCGTGCTCCGTGCAATGGATCAAGTTTATTTATAAGTCGATGCTCTCCATGGGCCTTGGCTTTCGCTTCGGCTTCACTTGGCCGAAACATGAAAGCGAACAATATTACGCATACGCAGCGTCGACATGATGAAGTGTTATTTAAATATAAATATATTATCTATCGATAAGCAGAGCCCGCAAAGAGCGGCAGACCCAGCGGAGCGAAATAGGATGAACAGCATTTTTGCCGCATTGAATCCTCAAATTTGATGGCCATTACTCTGTGTGCTTTTTTTTTATGGCCGTGTGGATATATGGCTAATAAAGTGATTGTGCTCGGCGTGGTCTCAGTTCGTTTCAGATGTAGCTGATTGAATTATGCGGGTTTTTTTTTTGCACAACAAAGGACTAGAAGTATTTTTCAATTGTGGCGAAAACGTTGCGGTATTCCGGTTAATTTCCAGGAAATTGTTTGGGGACTCTTGGCTATGTAGATTTCATTGTTAAAGGATTGCACGCACACTTCTGGATGAACTCTTGTGTGGCCCTCGGGTATTTCTCATTTGTCTGAAAAGCTCTGTAACATTTTCGTGTTATCCTTGAGCTTTAAATTTGCACTTATTCCCTGCAAATACTACGAGCTCTGAATATTTATAATTTAACATAGCCTAAGGAAATTTAATTATCTGGAAGCTAAAACCCAATTAAAAGCGGGTAGTATATTCCTCGATCATGGTATTAGTGTAATTAAATGCACTAGCTCAACAAATAATTGCCAAACCGTTGCAGCAGTGAGTTCGTATTTAAGTATGCATTCGCATTGTTGCTTAATTACTTAGGGCAGTTGAAATAATAAGGATTGAAATTGAAAGTCCAACCGTAGGCTGAATGAATAATTCATTAGTATTTCCGGAAGCCTTAACAACCATCCAGTACCCTTTGTTCCCGAATTATGCGTGTTAAATGCGGCCCGGTTATTTAGGTTATTAAATTTACAATTCCTTTTCGGGGATCTCAGTGCATCATCGCATCCGATAGTAATTGCGTAAATTCAGTGCAATTGTCCAGCTGTGCAAGCCGGTTGTGCCGAAAGCTTCTGGCCAGCATATGCAAATGGCCTGACGAAATTCAATTATTGATCCGGCGAAATGTGGAGAGGGGGAAAAAGGCTTCTTGTTTTCGGCCAGCAAACATCTGCAGACGAGACTTGTTTTTGCCTTGCGCCCAGTGTGCAGCTTTTTGCGGATCTTGTTTTGGCTCTAGGATTTTTTGCTTTGTGCATTGCCGTCCCAGCTCCTGTGCATTTGGCAAAGGAGCGCCGGCAATGAGAAGCTTGCTAAGAAAATATTTTGAAATGGAAAGTCTTAGCTCATACGCTGGTGCAATAGTCCTTTTCGTCCTGTGTGGCCGGAGATATGAGAAAATGAAAACATATTTGCCTGTGCGAGGTCTGTTTGCTTAGTTTTTTTTCTGCCCTCCACCCACCGCTGTTTTCTTTCGGCTCACCTCCCACTCCTGCCCACTTTTTGTGCTATGATAAGAATCTGGAAACTTTCACGGGACAACGTGTCGTATGCGCAATGTCCTGGCCAAAGTTTTAACGATCTATGGATTTTCGAGGCAGAGCTAAAGTCTTAACCGATTCAATATTGAAACAAGTTACTTGCGATTCGCAAATAAGTATTTGAATGTGTTTCACTTGGAAAAGAACACCTATATCTAAATTAAGGAAATTTTTATGCGAAATTGAATATCAATTTGTGTGACCTCATAGAAAATTCAGTTGTGATAGGAAATACAATTCTTATTATATATTTTTTTAAGCCAACCAAAAATGAATTTGCATACAAATGGTGCGAGAATTTTATACAAATAAAGTCTTTCGATAGTTGTAACACTTTGATTACATGTAGATTTCCACTGATTATTATTTTTTCATTCAGTCCTCCGCTTCTGGCATATATATTTTTCTATATATATGTATACTAGTCATTTTTTTGGGGTATATGGATTTTATGGCTTGGCTTCGTTTCGCTTTTCGTGTTCGTTGAAATGCAAATTAAAATATTTATGCAAATGCGTAAGGCGGGCAAATACAATAAATTTATGCCAACAAACGAGGGAGCAGAAGACCGAAAACAGACAACAAATGAAGCAAAAATAAATAGAAAAATAGGCACACAGCCTATTGTCTTAAAAAAAAATGGAAAAACTGAGAAAGAAACGTATAAGAAAAACAATTACCTGTTGTCGTGGGTTTTTTGGTCATAAATGTTAACGTCTGTCAGAATTATTCTTGGTATTTTTCCACAGGCGAGTGTGTAAAACATACGATTGAAATCGAAATCCGACCAGGAAATATCGGTCGGTATTAGTATAGCTTAAATGGTAAATCCGGGAGCAACTTCTCTCCACTGATTAGGCCAAAAGCACCTGCCGCTTCTGACTCCGTTCGCACTACGCATACGCCTCGTTAGCCGTGGCACTTCAGAGCATTTACCAATTAGCCACCCTTACGCTGCTTCGTCCTTTCTATCCTGCATTAACAATAGCTGCAGACTCGACACCTTTTAACACCTGAAAGAATTTAATTAATGCAGGTCGTCCTCGCTAAAGCAACCAGAGATGCTGCTCGGCAAAAGGAAGTCCTTCGTCCTCGCCCGGGCAAATTAAAAACGTTGAAATGAGTAAGCAACTAAGCCAAAAAAAAAAAAAAAAAATACAGCAATAAGGGAATATAAAGTAAAACAGCAGCTGCATTTAAAATTTGTATTTCTAAGGTCCGTGAATTTGCAATTTAATCGTTTAAAAGTATACCTAAAGATGAAAACTAATGGCCAAATAACGAAACCAAAAACATAAAAATGCGTTGAAACTAGCAAAGTCTAAATTAAATTTAGATTAATGAGAGCTCCTGCCTGTTTTGGCCAACTTTCGCCCCCCGCCTACCGGAAAATCCGGCCAGAAACATTGCGGATTTTGTGAACGGGTGTGAGAACGCGGAGGTGTCTCAGAAATCCTGCAGGATCCGCTTAGCAGCAATTATCTTCATTACGCGACGAGCGCACAAAAGTATGCAAGGACCAAACAAGCTGAGGCCAAAGCAAAGTCCTGACAATTAGGAGCTTTCTCTCTGGATACAAAATGAGGAGGTGGGAAAGAAGTAAAAAGAAAACACCTTTAACCTTTTGCCTCGCATATAAATACGCTGTTGATGGATGTGTTTTGAGTGGCGCCCGAAACGCTGGGGATTCGGGGTCAAAGGGCATGGGAAGGCGAACGGGAACGGGAACGGGAGTGGCTTCCTGTTTTTCGGGCTTCTTTTGACTCGAGTTGTCGCCACCGCTCCGCTGTTGTTGTTATCCAGGGGGTGGAAAATCGCGGCGGGCAGGTGGGCTGGTTAAACGATTTATAAAAGCCAAGGCAGCCAAGGAATGGAGCGGGGTTGAATGGCACAAAAAGTGTTGCAAGCAATTTGCGCAATGGTAGCGAGCGCTGCCTTTGCCTCTGACTTTGGCAAATCCCCGCCAGTAACCTTTCACCCCGGGCACACGAAAGCAGGTGAGCCAACTCAAACAACACCCACCACCCATCGCCCCCCTTTTAACCTCTCTTAACCCATGCGTGGGCCAAAAACTTGCTGCCATTTTGCACGTAACTGACATCAGCGCGCTTATAAATCAACTTGCAAATGTCTCTCTGTGTGTTGGCTTTTTTTTGTGCCCACACTTTCGTTTTTAAGGGGCCAGCATTTTTGAGTTCATGATTTTTGGCACACAGACAGAGCAACTCATATGATTAGATTAATGCGTTGTCTAATGGCCTTGGATCCCCAACGCCCCCATGTCCCCCCTCCAACTTCCCTTTCACACACATTGTGCGTGCCATCTTGTGGGTTAGGCAAATCGTAATATCATTTTTATAAACATCTTGTTAACCCAGGGCCATACATTTTGCGAGGAGAGGAGGGGCAGCCCATAAATCCACGGCCGGAAAATATGATTTGCGGGTCAAGGGGCTGGCATGGAGTGATTACCTGGGCTGGCAAAGGGATGTATGGTTTGGAGTCACTCGAAAGTTAATGGAAACAATAAAGCATGGGTTCTACATATATCTCCTGTCCATAATCATTTCAAAATAATAAGCTTTTAGTTTCGATAAAAGTTAATAATTTAGTTTACCCACTGCTGGCACTTTAAAATTGATTACGCGGCTTGATATTGACAGCAAAGTTTTAATAATTTGCAAAACATGTTTAACTTTTTAATGAAATTTTCATGTTTCTGTTTCGTGCACATATGAAAGTGCTTAAAATATAATATATTTATTTTTTGAGACTAGTAAAGCTTTCATGAGTGTGGCAAAATGAGATTGTGAAACTGAATACATATTTTGTACGTGTTTTTATTGTTTTGAATTAGGTTGAACTGCGAGCATGCGACTTTCCCTCGAAACTCGATCTGCTGCGTAAATTGAAATAATCTGTGGTGATGGAGGGACTCTGAAACTCGTGTGTAATCCTCTTGGGATGGAATGCGAGTAACTCATCACGCCCTGGCGATAATCGGTTGGCAGTGTTGCACAATGATGAACAGCCAGCCGGCGGCTAAGCGCAGTGTCTGTCAAAATGTTGCCCAAATTGGTTGACTTTTGACATTTGACCTGGACACGTAACGCGCCACGCCCCCCACACCCGCCTACCACCTCCCGCCCCCAGCGAATGTCACTTTCTGTAGTTGTAGTTGGGCAGAACGTGTGATTTATGATGCTTTCGCTGGCGCTGTGTTGGTAAATTACTTTCCCCCACACACGCACACGCAAAGTGTGCGAATATTTTTGCCATTTTTTTTTTTGTTGTTTATGCTTTTTTGGAGGAGTATTTGCTCCCCCCTCCACCAGTGAAGGAATTTCAATCGCCGGCCAAACTTTAAGCGGTTTTCGCATTTAAACAATATGGCAAGGAGTTGGCCATAAAGAGCCCTCTTCTCGCATTCTTCCTTGGAAAACCGCCGCGTTGACCTTCAAGGCCGTCGTGTGCCACTCTTCCTTATAATATATACACATTTGCTCGCTCAACGCTGTGCGTGGGTCATTTAAATGCTACATTATGTTGAATATTCAATTTAATGTGCCTTATAAATCATGTAGGTCCTTGTCCTGTCGTGGCCCCTGCTTTGTCACACTTTCCGGCGTAGGAGGATAAGGGAGAATAGGGATAGTTTTCACTGCCTGATGGAGTCACTTATTTTCCACAATTCCATATTTATGAAGCCCTGATTTACAACTGCTTATCGCTGGGGTCTGGTGCCGGAATTGATTAGCCTCCATCCCCCGGAAAATGAACTGTCATCGTTTGGGTTGCCTAGATAAGGGTCCTCCTGAGCCTGGACCAACACTTGTCCGTGCAGAGGCATTGACAGTTTGCAAATAAGTTTGCTTCACATTTTGGATAAGTGTTATCCAATATTTACTTTGAATTCGAAATTGTCTATCTTATATATGTTTTTTATTATAACTCTGTTTGGAACAACTGTATTTGCTTACTAACCAAACATAGTTAGTTAATTGTTATTCGTTAAGAAAAAAATAGCAATTCAAATATAAACTCATTCATAGTCATAAAACAAGGCGACAACGTTTAGCGCCCCTCTCGGCGATTCTCAAAGTGTCTAGCTGATCTCGTGGATTAAGTGGGTAGATGGGGATAAATTGGTAGAAAACACACTCGTATTGGCCTTTTTCGGTTCTCTTCTAAGAAAATAGTCCCCAATTCCAGGCAAACACAGAAAAAAGCCACGAAAACAAACAATTTGTGTTTACTAACCGTTCTCGGAGCACTTTGGCCCTCAGCTTATTTGGTTGATTGGGTTTTCTGGCTTCGCCTCGTTCGCTCGCTGATTATCTCAGTTTTATCTGATTTTTACTTTTCGGTTTTTCACACTTGTGTGGACAAATTTTTCATTTCATGCGCATTTGTTGCATTCACTTGTTATTCGATTTTCATCACCATCATTATCACTCTCTGTGTGTGTGTGTGCGTGGTCTGGTGCCGGCAAAACAAAACAAAAACAAAAAAAAAGTTTGGAAAATAATGGAAAATCGCGCACAGAGATCAGCGAACTTTTCCAGTGTTTATTTATTTTTCTTTCGTACGAAACACGGAGTACAAACAATTATCGTCACGCGATCACAGGACACCATAAGGACCTGAGGTCTCTGGTTTCTGGGTTTCTGGTCTCAAACAACACGTCGCGAATTGTCGTGGTCGTGGTCCTTCGTCCTTCGGCTGGCTGAGTGGCTCAGAGTTGGCTCAGCCAAATCGGTTGGCTTCTGTGTGTCCTGGGGGTTAATTCACCAGCCGGCTGACAACAAACAGCAGCAGAGTTCAACGTGAGACTGAATGCCGTACGGAAAAGCCTCGTGCGATGCCCTCGTCGCCTCGGAAAATCCTCGTCGTCGTGGTGAGTTTTCCCCAACGGTTTTCCCCGCACTAAAGAGCGGCCGCCCGGCGAACGACCTTGGCTCGCTCTTCGCCAGCTGTTGATTTTTCTCTTTCGGCTACCCAAAATCGCTTATGGCCATCGTAGCGGTCCTAATTGCCAAGAATGGTGGTGGGAATCACTATGCTAGTGGTACTGGCATACTGACAATCTGGATTTCCAACAATGCCCCAGTATTGCGCGTCGGGAAAATATTAAAAACATATTAATAACTTGATCAAAAGTAAGAATATGCTCAAGGTGGGACTGTCCTAGATGCTTGAGATACAACCGTCACACACACATAATACCACCTAGATCCCAATGATTAATTGTTGTGCTGGAATATCTGAAATAATTACATTTCATTCTTTAATGAGCGAGTCCATCTGAGCGGAAAATGCCATCCAGACGAGGATAAGTTTCCGTAACTATTTAATGGGAACCTAAGTGAATTCCGGGCATCCGGCAATTTAGATGTGTCGTAGATACTTTCGTATCCGAATTACGTATCTGTTGCATCGGGGCCGAAGTTGAGACAAGAAATTATGCTAATTGGACAACACAAGTTTTGACAAGCTACAACTGACACTTTAACTTAACCCCCATGCCCCGAAAAACCCAATTCGCCACCCATAATCGGCCCGCTTAACCCATGGCAACCCGGTCAGAGTCGAAGGGAATGGAGCACGAAGCTGAGGCGGTGAAGTGGGTAAGTCATGTGTTATACATCACTTGATTAGGCATTAAATAAATGCTCTGACAAGTTTACACTCAATTACATGAGTTGGCTCCCCCCGGGCTGCGAAATGGAAACTTCACAGCTCCAAATTACTGAGCTGAGCGAATTTAATTGCATGTGAGCAACATTTCGCAGGGAATCGTTCGTTTAGGGATCATCGAGGGTCAGCTTAGGGAGTGAAAACTGTATAAGGTCCTTCGCATATTTAGATATTTTGAAGCCTTTTCTATATGCTTCCAAAACACCTATGAAAGTGAATACCTTCGGAGTTAGGAGTTCAATAAACTATTAATTCATTCCATTTGCAATAACTATTTCCCTTACCCAATTAGTTGGCATAAACAAAAACAGGCGTTCAAGTTATGTGAGTGCTTGTATTGATTGCAATTTTTCTCAATTTTTCCATATTTCTTTCTGCCGATTCACTTTGCCTATCCCGGCTAGGTTTTATTTGGCCTTCTGTACACAACTACACTTCTCCCATTGCAATTCCTGCGCTTGGAGCTTCTTGGCTTGCAGGCTTAATTGAGAAAGAGATTTGATTAATTTGCATGCCATAAACAATTTGCAATTTGTTTATGCTCTCAAAGTCGGGGCAGCCGTAATTAAAGCAAAGCCCTGCCAAGCTAAGCAACTTTTCCAGCGATTTTCCATTTTCCTGGCTGGCTTGAATGCGGGGCGGGGGCGATGGTGGAGTGTGAAAAGAAATGTCACCGAGGCAAGGTAAGCAGATTAAGGCCTTCTTTGACTTGGCAATGCAATTCAAGTCTTTTGCACCGGCATGCAAATGATGATGGCTCAGCTTGGCTGAGCTGGCAGGATGCAGCCGAGGAGAAAGCGGGTAGAAAGCCGGTTGAAAAACGGGTGAAAATCGTAGGAAAATCGGGGGGAAAATCGAGGAAAACGTGATGAGTCCGGGCATAGAGGCGAGGAAAACCGGTGGAATGCTGAATGTGTTTGCAAATATTTACTCAATGTATTCATGTGCAAACAATTACGCGTTCATTTGTGCGACTTTCGAGTGGCGAACAACAATGACGATGTAGATGAAGATGACGCTGCAGACGGCTGATGGTGACAATGACAGCCAAAATGAGGGACTCCTTGCTGCACCACCCACGCAGCCCACAGCCCACAGCCCACAACCCAACCACTCATACAAACCAACCACCCAGCAACCACCCTCTTTGTTTCGTTTTGCCTACTCACATATGCATAATATCCTTGACCTGTTTGCCTTGCTTGCGCTTTTGTGCGTGTCCTCCGCTGTGAAGGATTCATTCACTCGGCTGGAGTGCTGCGGAAAATGCGGAAAATGGGAATGGGGAAGGCGGAAGGGCTGGCGGGAAACTCCGTTTGGCCATTTGATATGCAAAAATAATCTATGCTGCTAATGGCCTGCATAAAAATATTGGTCTAACACACACACACACTCATTCTTCATTCTCTTTGCTGAAAAAAATAACAGAGAAAACTAAGAAAAAAATGGGGACATCGCGTAAATCAGTTTTGCAAACTTTACCGCTTTGCCAAGCATTTAAATATGTAGTTAACTTTATAAATTTTTTTAAAAACAAATATGGTATTATGTAATGTATAATGTAGGATCTTATATATATCATATATCTGTGATTGCTCTAAAGAAACTGATAAGACTACTTGACATTCTTTCACAAGACAGTTTCTCTCTAAATTCGCCATGGTCCCAGTCTTCATTTTGGACAATTTCAAGGATCTGCTCGAATGGCTTTCCAAGGACCTACGGTTAGGAATCAAAATCGGACTCATCTTTGCTCGTTTTGTGTGAATTTAACGCTCTGTTGTTGTGCGTTTGACCGAAACAATGACAGAATCCCCACTTATCTTGCCCCCCCTCCCCAACTTTCGCAGCATTTCCCAACTTTCCCATGCCCATCATCCATAAGGTTTCCATCTGTCTTGCCCAAAGTCTGGTTTTCGTTTACTTGCATATCGAATTTCCCCGAGCTTTCTTCCATTTCCTTTAATCGTCTGTCCAAGTGTCAGTTCGTTTTGTTTGATTGATTTTTACACCCTTGGCCGACGGTTAGTTCGCTGGATGCCGAAGCGTAGGAAAATTTAATTTGGAAATGGAGAAAAGTCCATGAGAACGATATATCTGTTGGCTTTGGCTCATGGGAAAAACTGGGTGAACTGGTCTGTAAGTTGTTGCGGAATATTGTATGAATTGCAGTCCTCCATTCTCAACTTTACAACCGCTTAGAACTATTGCTAAAAATTGCAGCTTCTTTGTTCACACCGAAAAAATGGTTTATAGATTTACGAGATTTGTAGAAAAAGAAAAATAACAATTATACTCGTAGCTCTAAAACTTAAGGAGTTTCGAGTTTCACGGAAATTTGCGTTGGATTTCTTGCCTGAAATTTAAATTTACCCCCGGGGAAGTTTGTTAAGCTTAGTGGATTTTCTTCACAATACATTTGGATTCTTCCTGTGAATTCTCCACCCGTTCCCTGATTTGCCTCACCCACTTCGTCGTTGTGATGTCATCGACACGCCGAGGTGAAAGACAAACAACTTTATGCCAAGTTGTTAACAAAGTGAGCCGCCGACGACCTCAACGACCCGGAAAAGGAGGCGGGGCCACGCCCCTGCCACAAGGCAAGTGCAAACATAAATATACAGCTGCAGAAATGTGCTGGCTGTCTCCAGTTTTTCCTCTCTATTTGCCGGAGCTTTCCCTACTCGTTCGCTTGACAAGACAATTGACTGGAAAATGTTGTTAATGAACTTTGTGCGACATTTTGATTAGCTGGCAGGTGGGCGGGCGGACGGGGGTTACCTCAGCCACCCAATTTGCACCTATATTTTCCCCCACCTCAGAGCTTTCACTTCGGCATCCTGTTTGTGTCGTGTTGCAAACAAAGGTCAACAAGTGCCACAGATGCCAAATGATGGATGTCAAAGTTGCTTTTGGTAACACTTGACATATATTTCCAGAGATGGAGAAATTGAGAAAGTCAGAGATAAGGAGAAGCGGAGAAATGGAGAAACGGAGAAGCGAAGACGGAGGCGAAGATTCCAATTCCGGGTTGACAATGCCATTTTGTCACACTGTGATAGAACAGCGAAAATAACAGTGACTGTGCCAGCGAAGCGGGCGAAATAAAAATAAAAAAGTTTCTGCGGAAAAGTTGTAAACTTAATTTATAGTTTTTAAGCAGCACCGCCCAATGTGGGCGGGTTATTCAGGGCGGTTTTCCGCAAGGTTAGAAAAATGTGGGTGGTGCATGTGTGCGTGGGTGAAAATTTCACATTTCATTCTCGCCTCGTCGCTAGGAATTTCCAAATGAAATATTTGACTTTTAGTCTAAAAAGTCAGCAGAAAAGTTGGCCAAACAGACTGCGACCAAGAGCCAGCATTTAAATGTGCATTAAGTTCAAAGTTCAGAGGGTCTGGGCGAATATCGCCTTAACAGCCCACCATCGCCATCGAGTCTAACCTTGGAGCACCCACTTTTAATGAGCCCACTCCGCCCAAGTGGACCCACCTAAGTGATTCCTGTCCTGCAATTATGCCAGCCATCGATGACGAACTCCCTCAATGCTGGTCACTATTTTTGGTGCACAGAAAAATATTCTCTATGCTTTTCTATTTTATATTCATGTAATATAATATTCAACACAGAACTTTATGACAAATTCCGTTTGGCTAACGCTATACATATATTATATATTATAGATTATATTAAAATTATAAAATTTAGCATAATATATGCCCTTGGTTTATTGGTTACCCAAGGTGTACAATGATGCTTCATCCAGTTGGCAATTATCTGTTATTCCCATTCCCCTATGCCAATGGAAACCATGTCCAAGAGCAGTCATTTTCCGAGGAAAACCCACCGCTTTCCCCGCGCACACTCTTGCATTGCTGTTGTGGCTCGCAGGCACAACCTTGAAGCTCTCTCATTTGGTTGGAACAACCTTTTAGGGCAGCTGCCCACTTGCCAATTCCCGCGCCCGCTCTCCAAATGTCTGTCGTTTGTTTTGTCCCTTTGTTGGACCCTCGGGGGCAGGACGGCGCATCTTCATCTCGGCTAGAGTTGTCCAGAAATTGCGAGCCTGTTTTCCAAATATCTCCACATTTGGCACAACCGAAGTCATGAAGTTTTTGGCTTTAAACGGATAAGCCTTGAAGTACATTGTGAACCATGTTTTCAATAGAAAACTTGAAGGCTAGTTTGATGAAATACTATCTAAAAATGTTCGTTCTATCAGATACTTTTAAACGGATTTGCATCAGCTTCAAATCTTATTTATTTAGAGATTATGCAAAGTTTGAGTATAAGGTATCATATGGGACCATTGGTCCTGAACTCCCCGCAATCGCAGCATTGCTGGATGGATGAACAGCATCAGAATAGAAACAAAAACTTTTGACAGGCAGCACGACTCGCCCTGATGGCTCCCACTCACTGGGCCAAAAGCACACGTTTCGGTCTTCGTGTTAACACGTTCTGGGTGGCAGCCAGGCGATGTGGCAAACGGATTCCGTTTGAGATTGAGATGGGACATATCCAAATACCGGTACTCCCACTCCCAAAGTTCCTTTGCGAGTCGTAATTATACACTTGTAGGACGCAATTGAATGGTTATATTTATTGAGTTTTCCAATTCAATAGGCTCCGGTGGCTGCCAGATATACGTGTAGTATTTTTAGAAGCTTGGAGGTGGGATAAATGACTTGAGTGTTTGTCCATTGGCCAGGCAATGTCTTCCATGGCGCACATTCAAGCTCAATTTAGCCTTTATGTGTCCTCATCGTTGTCCATGTTGCCCCACCCAAGGGATGTTTCTCGATTTTGGAGCACGCACACGTATGAAGACGGACGGACGGAACTACAGATGGACAGACATACGGACGGACAGAATTGCGGACAAACGGACGGACAGCCAGAGGTTTTAGTGAATGAATGGAATGAGAATTTCAAATCCTTGCGCCGATTTTACTGATTTTTTTGTCTTGTTTCCCTCATTCTTTTTTATCCAGCCCGGCTGCTCGATGAAAATGCCAATATCTGAGCATACATAGGATAAGGTGGTAGGTGTAGGGAAGCTAGGGCTGTTATGTCCAGATACAAATGCATCGTAAACATGTCGTCGCGTTATATTGGGATCTCAAGTAGCCCACATCCCTGGCAGTTGCCATTGTCTACTCTTTGTTCCCTCACTACGTTTTATTTGCTGTATTTTTTCTGCAGTTACCACCAGCCACCCTCCTTGGCTTCCTAAAAGCCGGGTAAAAAATTCTAGACATTTCCCCATTTCTACTTACCTCCACTTACCTTGCTTCACTGGTTCCTTTGGTTGTCCGGCAACTATTGTTGCTGGATATTTAGCATTAGCTGGTGTCCGATTTCTACTTTTAAGCGATTTGAACTAGCAAGTTTCAGAAGAATTTAACACATTCCATACTTGAAAAGTTTGGGACTTAACTTCTAGTTGAGATAGCCTCAGAACGACAGGGAAAATCACTTAAAACTCCCAATCGATCGGATCTGATTTGATCTGCCCGCTGCGGCCGTCCTGTCGACTGACTGCCAGGACATAAAAACATAAGGACAACAATTTATGGCACATTTGCAGCTCCGAGGAATCCGGTGTATCTGTTCGGGCCATAAAAACAGTGATGCCCCAGAAAAGGCAGAAAAAAGGGGCAATAAAGTTGGCAAAGCGGAATCAATAATGTGAGCCCGGCCATAAACCGTTGCCAAATTTGTGTGCCAAGGTGCCAAAGTGTGCCACGCCCCAATCCAGATTGATTTCAACATATTAACCAACTTTGGAACGCTGAAGGCCCCGAAACACTCGACAAGTTGTTAATAACTTTTTCCCAGTTTTGCAATAAATTGCATCAATTCGCAAATATTGAAACAAACATAAAATCATTGTGGTCACTTGAGATTTTAATTTGTTTCTATAATGTTCGCATGCCCAATTATGTACATAATAATAGAATTAAGAATGATATTTATAGGGTTAAGTTAAGTCCCTCGATTATAACCTCCAAGTAGACGGAGTACTGGTTGCCTCCGCCATTGCCACCGCACAGCTCGTCGAGCTGATCCTCGTTGAGGCTGACAAAGTATGGATCTAGCCCGTTTATGAACTGTCTAATGGGCATCCGGCTGGCAAAGTTGCGGATACGCCGGCGATTCCGCCGGAAGACGCTCTGCAACGGGCCATTCTGTAGGGCTAGATTTGCATAAATGGGACGCCGCGTAAATGGTGAAAGGAGCCAAAACAGATAGACAACGCCCCATTCTGCGGATACGTCCCTGGTTTCTTGCACGTCCTTTTCATCGATCTGCTTCAAGAGGGACTTCCATGTGGTCCTGCAGACCATTACCAAAATGGGCAGGTGATTGGTCAATCCTTGGTGGCAGGGCGGCAGGTCCAACTGCGGTGCCGTAAGGTCGCTCCGAGTAAGGGACTCGGAGCTCCAGTTCAGCACGGCCAAGCATTGATCGTGGTCCAGGATCAGCTGGCGATAGGGGAGCATCAGCAGGGTGCGCTGACCTGTCGACACTTCGCGCAGGCGCAGCTGAAAGGGCAAAGTTTGCGCCCGCGGATCCAAATGTTTGGAGATCATGTGGCGCAGCAAGTGGGTGTGCTCCACCACGGTCTGACAATCGGGTAACGGGCAAATGGCCGGCTTGCTGTCCTCCATATTTCATTTATTTGAAGTCCACAAATTATGGTAAACAAGGTTCAAATATTGAGGGAAAATAAACGGGCCACTTAGCCTTTTATGAAGTTTGAACAAGCCTTCGACAATCAACTATCACAGAGTGCTAGTTAAAGTACATTCCCGATGAGAAGAGCTCTTGAAGCTAACATAGGGGAAGTTTTTTTTTTGGAAATCCCAGATAAAATTAATTTCGGACTGATTTGGAGTGTATCGCTGCTTTATCTGGGGACCGTAAGCCCCAGTTTTTGAATGTTTCGCCATCATTAGCATTTCATCTTATTTCACTCAGGTGCGCGACCGTGCGTGCAACATTTCCACAGACCAAATGGCAACAACGACAACGTCAGACACTCGCATTTTCCCCGGCTTCCGAGCTCTTTGGGGGTGGAAAGCGGGTGGATTTTCCAGCTGCATTTGCACAGTCCGTCCGTGCGTGTCCGGCGGCCAGGCACAAAAAAAAAGAAAAAAGTGAGGCGGCCAGGCCAACGTGACGTGCCCATGATGATGCACAGGGAAAAAGGACAATAATTCTAAGAAAATAATGCCTAATTTTGCTATCGAGTTTAGTTAAATAATTCGTTGCTCTAACTAGTAAACCATGGTTAGGTATTCAGCTTTGAATTCAGCTGAAAACCAAAAGTCGGCCATCGAGTCGAAGTTTTTCCCTGTGTGTCCATGGAAAAGGCTATGACTATGACTTTAACTATGACTATGACGATGAGTATGATGCTGCCCAGCTATGCTCTCTCCCTTTCTAACCCTGCCACCCGTCCCTGCCGTTCTGCTCTACGAAGCTGTTGATGGCGTATTAATGACCGGAATGCGGAATGTAACAGAAAATTTCGACCCACTCTCGTATAGTTCTTATTTTCCTGCGTTTCCAGTGCACTGCAGCAGGTTCAAAAGTGGGTTTGGGGGTCTCCGAGTAGATCCAGGGGCGGGGGGAAATGGGGATGCACTGCAGCATCCATGGTCATGCTGCCGGAATGCATAATTGAAATACGAATCGAGCGAATGCCCCGACAAGCAGATAAGAAAACGACAGCGTCGCTCTGGCCTCCGGTTCAAATGCAGGGATGTGGAAAGGGAGTCTTCCACTTAGCTGATGTGCATGACCTTAAGACCTTTAAGCTTTAGCGAAAGTGATTATCAGGGTTCTAAGCCAGAGAGTCGCAGCAAAAAGCAGACTCCATCAAAGTCTGTTGTTCCCAGTGATATAATTTCATATTCGTTGTGAACATCTCTTCGATTTAGAAGGATAGGTTAGTGATGGTAATTCGTTGCACAAAACAGTCATTTTTTTAGTTCTAACCCAAATATGAAACAAAACAGAAAAAAAATATTCATATTTTTACCAAAAATTCAAATACAAATTTTTTGCCCAAAAATAATCCGTTTTTTGTTTACAACAAAGACAATAGTTGTCCAAGCATAGAATGCCATACATCGTTGAATTCGTCACAAAATTTCCAACAAAGTGGCATTCCAGCCTTGAAATGTAAAATTTTGACCATTTTTCGCAAAATTTAATGATGTTACCCCTTACCAAAAATGTAAAAAATTGAAAATCGTGCAAAAATAATCAGTTTTTTGCCTACAACTTTTCTAATTCTTGTCCAAATGTAGAATGCCATAAATCGTTGAATTTGTCACAAAATTTCCAACAAAGTGGCATTCCAGCCTTGAAATGTATAATTTTGACCATTTTTCGCAAAATTTAATGATGTTACCCCTTACCGAAAATGTGAAAAATGGCGAAAATTTTTTTTTTTTGGAAAACAAAAAAAAATGATTAGGCTAGTTGGCGTTGGTAATTACCAGCACAAAATTGTCATTCTTTTAGTAATATGATCAGTTTTGGGCAAGTTATGACAAAAATTGCAAATAAAATATTCATATTTTTGCCAAAAAATTTGCAGCCCAATTTTTCGCGCAAAAATAATCAGTTTTTTGTCTACAACTTTAATAATTCTTGTCCAAATTTAGAATGCCATACATCGTTGAATTTGTCATAAAATTTCCAACAAAGTGGCATTCCAGCCTTGAAATGTAAAATTTTGACCATTTTTCGCAAAATTTAATGATGTTACCCCTTACCGAAAATGTGAAAAATGGCGAAAATTTTTTTTTTTTGGAAAACAAAAAAAAATGATTAGGCTAGTTGGCGTTGGTAATTACCAGCACAAAATTGTCATTCTTTTAGTAATGTGATCATTTTTGGGCAAGTTATGACAAAAATTGCAAATAAAATATTCATATTTTTGCCAAAAATTTGCAGTCCAAATTTTAGCGGAAAAATAATCAGTTTTTTATCTACAACTTTAATAATTCTTGTCCAATTTTATAATGCCATACATCGTTGAAATCGTTAGGAAATTTACAACAAAGTGGCATTCCAGCCTTGAAACGTAAAATTTTTACCATTTTTCGCAAAATTTAATGATGTTACCCCTTACCGAAAATGTGAAAAATGGCGAAATTTTTTTTTGTGAAAATTTGAGCAAAAATGATGAGGATAGTTAACCTCGGTAATTAGCTATACAAAACAGTCATTCTTTGAGTTCTACGATTCTTTTTGGGCATGTTATGACACAAACCGGCCCTTACCGAAAATGGCAAAAATAAAAGATGTGTAATTAATTAATCTTTAAATACAATTTTCAGTCGAGTACAATTCCAGCCAAAGAATTACACTTTGAACATTTCGATCATTAAAGAGGTAATGTTTCAAACGAAATATAACTTCTTCCATATCCCTCCTTGGAATTTCACAATCATCTTTTCCATCGATTGCTGATTAGTTCGCATCGAGAGCACGTCATTCACGTCTGCCATCCGTCCGTCAGCCATTCGTTCAGTCAGTTAGCTCATCGACCAAGCATATTACTCATCCGCCGCGTGTGCTGCGAAGGGGAAAAGCGAATGGCGATCTCAACAGACGATATGAAGCCGCAACAGCTGCCATTTTGCATGTGTATGTGTGTGTAGTGCTGTGGTTGTGTGAGTGCTAGCTCACTGATGTATATGTTTATATAATTCCCACTTACCGACGCAGCTACACAAGTTTATTGTTGCTCCCGCAGCCTGTTCTTTCCCCTTTCCCATCGGCACCTTGTTGCCCGTTTCTTGGTTATGTTTGGCTTTTATGTGCCTTAGTCGGGCACTGAAAGAAAACCAGAGTAATCACAGAATCATACAAAAGACTTTGTTACCCAAGAAAATGTTGTATAGTTAAATAGGGCTTTGCTGAAGCATTAAGCACTAATTATTGGTAATAATATTGAAATGTGTAAATGTTAATTCAAATCATATGATTATTATTCGGCGTGCTTTCTCGGTTGGTTCGATGCCATTGGCTGGTGGTGGGGCTCCGAAAATGGGGCAAACCAAACCCAAAACGCTGGCAAAATGAAAATTATGCTCTCTTTGGCATTAAGTTTATGAATAACGAGCATATGTAAGTCGGACTCGCAGTCTCCGAGTCTTTTGCTCTGCCTGTGTGTGGGCGTTATGTGCACAAGTGTGTGTGTGTGTGTGTGTGTGTGTGTGTGTGTGTGTGTGTGTGTGTGTGTGTGTGTGTGTGTGTGTGTGTGTGTGTGTGCCCTTCAGTAAAGCTTAAAGGAATTTATTTTGTGCCATAACTACACAAACACTGGCACTCGCACTCACACTACGACACTCCCGCAGGTCGTTTGCTGTCTGCCGATCAAAAGGTGTTAAATTCTGTTGTTACTAAGCGCACAAAGCACCACAAAGACATGCACCAGCAGCCGAAATGGGCGGTGGGCGTGGTGGTGTTTGCATGAATAAAATGGCATAATAATACCGCGAGTGTGTGGACCTTTACGCACCCTTGGATCTATTTTTTCTCGATCTTTAGAGCTCATTTTAACTACTATCAGTTATGCATGTTTTCCAGAAAAATACCAATACAAAAATGCTGTTTTTGCATTAGGTTCGTGAAATCTACAAAAAGGTTGAAAAATTGTAATACTTTATCTTATTTTCGTTCATCATTTAAAATGCTATTTAGACAATATACCCTAGTTTACTTTTATTTTTCGCTCACAACACTTGTTGATATATTTTTTTTTGCTGTATGTTCAGGCCTTTCTTCGTGTTGGGGAAATGCAGGTCGCTGTCTGATAACATTTTGCGGGATTAACTATTATATTGTACCCCCCACCGAACCGAGCACCTTTCAATTTTGCTCAACCTTTTGCCTCTACTTAGTAGTACACCCATCCTTTGCTCTTGGATTTTCTCCTTTTGGATTTTCCTTTAATTTTGAAGCTGCAGCTGTCGTCTTGCAATTGTTTGACTCAATATTTCAGCTGCTTGGCAGCTTTATTTAAAATAAATAAAGTCAGCTTTGGTGTGAGTATTTCGGTGTGTGTGAGTGTGTAGGGTGCCTCAAGTTACAAATAAAACGCAACCGAAATGAGCTTAAGAGCTTAAGGAACGCTAAACAAACAGCGCAGCACACAAAGCCGCGATGCCACACACACACACAAGCACACCCAGGCACTCGCTCACACACACACACTTACACTTCAGTGGCTTACAGATGACTAACTTGGGGGGCCAGATCCTTAGTCTTTAGTCCTTGCTTACCAGCACACAAAAAAAATATTATCAATAAAGCCCAAATGAATGTTAATATATATAGTTGGCACTTTAATGGGCACAATTAACAAAAAATCATTGAATATTTCTAAAAAATATTTATCAACTTTTATAAATGAAAGAGGAAGGGTATGCTTTGTTTGCAGTGTGGATTCGTATTGCTTTGGCTAGCTTGAAAGCGATTCGCTTTTGCCTTTTATGACTAAGTCAAATATGAAAGTAAGTTGCCAACATCTCGCTGACTGACTGCCACGCCCCCTGCCCGCGAACCGGAGGCCGACGCCGCCTCATCTGAAGGCCCTCTCAAGAGCGCAGGCAGGCAGCTTCGCAGCTTCCCAGAGGGCAGAGAACAGGACAATTTGATTTATTGCCACTTAAAAGGCAACATTCAGCTTTCCTTCTCCATTTTATTTTTTCCTCGCTTCAGATGGAGCAGGGGAAAATAAATAACACGTTTACACATCCAAATGAAGCAGCCACAAAGGGGCGGGGATGGGAACCCGAAAAAAGGGGGCTCTGTGTGGCATGGGTGGTATGGGTGGTGGGCGAGTTCCAAAGTTGTTGAGAGTCAGAATGGCGACGAGATTGTTAATAAGAATGCATATATTATGCCAACACCGACACGTCACATGTGCGCCGAAAGTGGGGGGCAGTGGGGGCAAGGATATCCCCCGTCCGAGTACCCTTCTTAACCCCCTACTGCCAGTCAGAAACTTGCTATGCGCATAATTAATCGCTCGCCCTTCTGAAGCTGACGTCGCCCTTCATTTTTTGGCCCCACTCAAATGAGGCGTGAATTGAGCAGCGATTGGACTGTGAAATAGGAGGGGGAATCGAGTGCAATCGAGACTATCAGAAAGTCATCGATTAGACGAGTGCACTATTTGCCAATCGATTAGCTAGGCTTTAAGTTCGAGTACTTGAGAATACAGAAATCTTGAATCTGATGGGACCGAAAAGTAAAGTAAATATACTGAACAAAAGTCGATTACGCTCGACTATGAAGTGCACCATTTTCGAATCGATTAAAGAGATTTAATGCCCCTATCTCGCCATTTATTTGTTATTATGAACTTATTTTCGCATCGATTTTCGTAGAATAGACGTGAACAAAGCTAATATAAATCATATGGCAGCAAAACCTAACCACTGCTTGTCATAATAAATTGTATTTAATAAATATATAGTTGAGCTGGAACCTATTTATTATATAGCCTACTTCAGTGCCTTAAATCATCGTCAAATCTAGATAGAGGAACCGTTTGTAAAGCTCTTTTCACTTTTGATTATTTATTCATCGCATACGGATTAAGTCCCGTACTCCTATTAAAATTTATTCAATGCAAACAGCGACCATTTTAACGAACACGGAGCACGGACGAATAGCAAGTGTAAATTTGTGCATACGTATATTTATAATTTGCCATAAATTATTTTTATATGTTTCAGTTTTAAAACTAGAACAGCAGACGCAAGGCTCACGAAAAACATGGCACATAATTTTCGTACGCTTTAAAAACGCATTAAACTGCAATGGCAGCAAAAGTAGCGGAGAACATAAACATGGACATAAACACGGACAGGACATGGACACATACAAGCACACACACACACACACGTACACATTACATAAATGGACAGGACAACGTGAACCGGAAACGGAAATGGCTGCCCCACCCCCGCCGAACCGCTCATCAGGCATGCTTGATTTCATTTGGAGCACAAACACATGGATACATGCTGTTAACGCGGCCGAAATTGCCCAAAATTTATGACCGCTGACCAATTTTTAAATAGCCAAACGCGCACCTGGGTCACACCTGCGCATAATGCGGTTAGCAGAGAGCAATTGTTTAGGGTAACTAAGGGGTAGCAGTTGCATTGCGGGTGCCCTGGTTTACAGGCTCGTTTAAATTTATTGAAAAGTAGATCTAGATTTAAAGATATATTTACATCTCATCGCATTGTTTTATGGGGCAAACGTAGCTTGAAACGGAGTTAGAAACAATAATTTGCAGTTAAGTTCACAGCATGAATCCACAGTACTTAGCAGTCGCAACGCCATTTTGGAAAACCACTTCCGCTAAAATACTTTGAAAAATTTTAATTAAAAAACATAAACTTCATTTGGTGTGTGCGGGAGATTTGTTGCTTTGCGTGTTGATTTACTTCTGCCACGCCCCCATAAATAACCCCCATCTTTTGTTTTAAGTTTTATTATTCGCCATGGAAATTTAATTGAATTAGCCATTTAGCGTTTTTGGCTAATTTGCATGTTGTGTCCAAATAAAACATTTGATGATGCAGCATGTGCGTTGCGGAGTGCAAATAAACGAGCACTTTTTGCTTAGCCCAGTTTAGTTGTATTCCGTTCAGTTCGGTTTAGTTCAGTTTCGGTTCACTTTAGTTTAGTTTAGTTTGGGCTTAATAGTCCGGTCGGCGACGGGTTTAATGTTCCAATTAAGCGAGTGCGGTAAATTCGCCGACAATAAATGGCATACGCGAATTTCCCTTTTTCCCCTTCAATCGAGGCGAACTACAAAAGCGTTTTGCCATTTTCCGATGCGAGTATTTTTATCGCATAATTATCAACGCCGCCGCAGGGGCAACTCATTAAAATGCAGACAAATCAAATTTCCATTTCCAGCTAGCTACCCATCCGCTTTTCCCTATTTTCCTCCGCCGGCCATGTGGCAGTGGGGCGAAAAAAAGAAAAATATATAGGCAAACCGGAAAGTTACATTTAACGAAATTATAATTTGTGCATGGAGTCGGTTTTAATTACACATTTCCTATAGCATCAGCGGCACAGCGCAAATTGATTCCCTTTGATTGGCCAAATCCCGAGGGAATCGCTGCGTTTTAAATGAAACTTTGCCTCTGTAAAAAGATGAATTAAATTTGTTGCCGCCGTTCAAATGCTCGGCATTTACACACCAAAAAGGAAACTGCAAATGGGTTTTTTTTTTTTTAAATCTTGGCGCCAACACTCGTCGAATTTAATGGCAAAATAATGCAAAATGAAACCTGCATTATTTTTGCTCAATCAAAGAGTGTGAATTACATTAACCAGCTGCTCGGGTTATGAAGGAAAAAAAGGTTGGATGTGTACTTGTTTTTTTTTTTTTTTTTGTTGTTTATGAGGTGGAACTGCAAATTCAAACTCAAGGAATATTCCCATGGTATTCTTTTTTCACTTTACCCTTTTGATGTACTTTTCTTGCTGTTTATTTTAACACAAATTCGCTGAAAAGGATTCTCCCAGATGGGAAAAGTGTACTTTATTTAAAGTGGTTCCCTTTTGCTGCGTAAAGCGTCCTAAAGTACTTTATAGAAAGCTTTTCCCATTCACGCGAACTTAGAATCGAGGTTTTCCCCATAATTGTAAACTGCTAACTTGTCAAATATGACATATGAACTTAAGACGATTCCGTGGACTCGTCGTGTGAGGGAAAAAATCATATTGCATTCCTTTTTGTTTTCCATGGCCATTTGGTGAGTTACGGGCATTTCCTAAGCCGGAGGCAATTAATCTGGGCAACAGCTGGTTGGGCTGTAATTACTTTTGTAGTCCCACCTCCGAGCACCTGGAGCCGTCAACACTTTGTTTTTGCTTCAGTGAGCTGAAAAATTATGCATAGGACCCATTCCCATTCGCATTTCTTCGCATTCCTAGCCCCATTTTACTGGGGTTCGCCTAATGACGAGCCGTTGATTTGTTATGTTCATTATTCGGCAATGAACTGGCCCCATTCCAGGGTTGGCTTGGAAAGGCCTTCGGGGTTCTGGCGAACAGTAAGCTGATGAACTCTGGAAAACTAATTAAAACACGTGGAAAGCACACAAGCGGTGTCCGAGAATTGCACATGAATAAATGAGGAGCCCGGCTGCAAACCATAAAACCATCGCCCCCCGGCGACAATGACCTGAAAACTAAAACTATTTTAAAATAGGTAGAAGCCTTGGGTTAATACATAATGAGCATACAATACATTTCTTTACCTGAAACGCTAAGTAACTTAATTTGTTGTTATTCTTCTAAGGAACTACCTTTTAGTTTAACTTCTTCTTTTGATGAAAACTCCCATGGCTTTTCGATATGAACTCCTTTTTCATAGGGCCGCCTAATTGCCCTGTGGCACTTCCCGTTTGCATTGAATGTCCAGCCAGATTGGCAGTAATTAATGTGCCTCTTTGTTCGACTCCTGTTCTCCTGCTCCTGCTCCTGCTGCTGTTCCTCCTCCTCCGACGCCCTGCCACCCGCAAGTTGTGCAACTTTCAATGGAGTTTCAATTTACTTGCCACCTGTCAGATTGATGGAGTCGGCTGCTGATGACAGTGGACCGATACGACTCCTGATCGAGGATTCCAGGGGCTGGATGCAGGGCGCGGGTGCAGGTTGCTGGTGGCATGGGTTGTGGCAGTCCTGACAAATGACGGGCGCTTTGTTCGCTGGCCGGAAATGCAAAGTGCAAGGCGGAAGTCGCTCATATCACGCCGCATTGAAGCAAAAATCGAGCGGAAAAATGAAAACAAAACTCAGTTTCCGCTGCGAGCATCCCATCCGCTAACTGTGTGCAACCCCCACCGCCCATTTATGTGTCAATTAAAACTAAGGTCGCGGTACCTCGAAAAACTCTCAAATCCAGAGAGGCAAACAAATAACATTACGAAATATTGCACATAAAGGAGGGGCAAAAAACTACAGTCACCCGCCAATTCGGTGGGTCCACTCAATAACCAACCGAAACACGACCAATTCGAGAAATGTAACCAACTCGTCCTGGTCTCAACATATGTCCAACGGTTTTCAACTAGGTCCTTAAAGCGACCTCGAAATGCTCTTCTGTATAAAAGAGTGTGTTTATAGTAAGATTTTGTAAGAAAGTTTCAACTGAATTAATTCAATCTTCCTAATTCAAGTCTGTAAACGCTTTCTGTCTATGCTTCTCTTTCTGTATATTTTTGTAGCTTCACCTATGCTCTTAACTGATTCGGCCATTTTCTTAGCTTTTCCATTATCCTTCAGTGTTTCTTCCTGCACTTTTAGCTCCATTTGGCGTACACTTTCCGTTCGGCACGCTTTTTTCGAACGCTTTTGAAAACCTTTCGGTCTAAGAGCATTACTCTGCCGCACTTTGGTTCGCGTTTTCAATAGCCTTGATTTCTATCAGTAAGTTGGCCCCGCTGACCACCACCCACTTTTGAGAACACAAAAACACCGCCCACCATCAACCATCAGCCAGCCCTTCACCCCACAACCCCATAACCCCAGTGTGACCGCAGCGACCAGTGTGACCGAGGCGCGCGGTGCATTAAAACGGAAGCGGAAACTAAAAGCAGTTATATTTCTGTGCACTTACATGCGAGCTCCTGTCCCTTTTTGTTGCACTCTATTTTCGAGTTTTTCTTCGACGATTGGTGGGCGGAAAATGTGGGCGGGGGGCGTTTAGTTTGGGGCTTTTTCCAGGGACAGTTTTGTTTGGCTTGCCTTGTCTCGATGTAAGTGTATGGGTGTGTGGTTGTTGTTTTGGATTTACGTGTTGTTGGGTTTCCCCTTCTTTTTTGCCGCGTCGAATTTTGTTTGTTTGGCAATTTGTGCAACTAAAAAGCATTCACTTTTGAACTTTATCAGTGGCAGAGGTGGCGATTCCCGATTAAACGATGGAGTTCATAACACACCACGTGTGTTTGTCTTATCTTTTTTAGCTCGTTTTTACACTTCAGTTTCGCCCATTTCGTTTTAATTCAGTTTTTGAGCTTTTATTTTGGTTCCTTTTTTTTTTTGTATTCTGTCACTTGTAAATTGCGTTTTAACACCGTTTTTGTTAGTAGCAAAATTGTAATTAAACTTTGATGGACATTCGATGGAGAGTCAATCTGTTTCACCGCTCCCTGTGAAACTTGGTTATCATGGATGTGAAAGGACATCTCAGACAATTGTTTAAACTGTACAATTTTTAAACATCTGCGTTAAGAAATTGGGTTTTTTTTTTTGTTCTTATTAAATTTCTTAATTTTATCGATTTTTATTGTCCACTCCTTACACGCTGATATCTCTTTCTTCCTCTCTTTTTCGCTTAATTGCACGACGACCATTTTGGTTTTTAGGCCGCCATATTGAACACTGACAGCGCCATCTAGCGAGCAATTAATGTGATTTACGATCGCACTTCATTATATAATAAAACTTTGGCTCGTCGCTGCGTGTTTCGAAATTTAAAGAATTTTCCGGCCACCTCTTACCTACACACACACACACACTCGCACATTTTCCGTCACTCACACACATGCAGGCTGCGTTTCTGCTGTGTAAACATGCGATTAATAATGAAGGAAATAAAAATAAAGTATGCACAAAATGAATTTTAACAAGAAGTAGAGATTTGGTGGTCGAATCGATATTTTAAATACCCTGTAGTAAAATTTGAAGTCCAACTAGAGTTTGATTTCTCCGGATTTCATAATTTAAACTTTTCTTGCTAGTTCGAGATTTGCTACTCAATAGTTATTTGTACATTTAACACAAAATGCATGTGAATTCTTTTCGAATTGCGCTAACTTATGGTTCGAAATGTAATACCCTCTGTTGATGCATAAAAACAGCGACAAAGCGAACAGCAACGAAAAATTAAAAAAAAACACCAACAAAGCAAAAAATAAAAAAAAGGAGTCCAAAGCCAGGAGGCTATGAAAAATCCTTTCGTGACAGGACCAAGGGGTCGGGGGGAATTAAATATGCGTCTCATGTAGACGCTTTTCCCGTATTTTCTTTTTTTTTCGCTCCCCCCGTATTTATTTATTTTATGTGCGCGGCTGTGCGTGCATTGCTGGTCGAAAAGGGGGTGCGCGAAGGGGTTTCGGGTTGAGATATTTGAAGAAATTAAAAAAGGGGTGAAAAAATGAATTAAATGCGTATTGCATACATTTCTGGGTCATTTAGGGATATCCCCAGAGGAAACAGTGGCTCCATGCCAGGCTACCACCGGAAAGGGATTCGATTCGGGCGGCCTTGGGATACCATTTTTTGTTCGCCATATTCCCCAGCATTTCGGAGCCCATCAATCAGTGAGTTAGGTGCTCTTCAGCTTGTTAAGTAAACGTATAATATATAATAAAAGGTAGATGTTAGATTTTTTTTTAATTTAATATCTTGAAATGTGAAAAGAGCGAGGTTAGCAATTGAAAGGCAAAGTTTTTCCCGCCTGGTTCGGTGATTTGAATTGCGCTGAGTCCGGAGTATTGTAGTTTTCAAATTCCTTGCGCTTCGATTTGAGCTCTAACAATACTCATAAGTCCCCGGGCAAAATACATTTTTAACTCGGAGAAGCTTTTAATTTGCATTGTTCCCGGGTAAATAAACATTCGTGTGCTCTGGTGATCCCTCGACTCTGGCCAATTGAAATTCCAAGAAAGTTCACTTCACCTTAACCGCAACTATTTAAGGTAATGCGATAACAATGCATATTTCTACAGAAAACATAAACTCGCAAATATATATACATATATATATATATTATGTGTGCGCTGTGCCAACAGCAAAACAAGTTTAAGAAGAACATCAACAACAAATTGAAGAATGAAAATGAAAATAAAAATACAAATACAAATAAAATGAAATGCCAAGCAAAAGGAAAATAACAAAACGGGAAAAAATTCGAAAAAGAGAAAACTTGTCGTGGGTTAATGAAGGTGGGTGGTTTGGTTGGTTGGTTGGGGTGGTTGAAAAAAGGGGGCAGGTGCACGCGTATGTGGGCGGAGGTCGTTCACTCAGGTGTGAAATTTTATTGAGTCGAAATACGAAATATATGCAAATTGCGAAATAATTTAATGACGCGTTTAATTGGGTTTTTAGCGAGCGAAAGAGAGAAGCTCACGAACTTTTTAGCCGGCTGCTGTTGCCTCAAGAAGGATTGTTTTGGGATTGGGCCTGTTCCTGTTCCTGGGCCTTGGCTGATTGGAAAAGTTTTTTCTTTGGCTTCTTCTGTGCGGCGAATCAATTGAAATTGAGCGCTAATAAGAATTTGATGGGCCGCGGGTGAATGGGCGTCACTGTGATTTTCTTGCAATCCAGTCAAAAGTTTTATCATTATCGCGGCTACGTGGAAATCACGTGGAGCGAAGCAGGCAATAAAGGCCGTAGGAGTCCTTCAAATGAAATATAAGTTACATATGTACATATGTACATACGTATAATTGGCAACAGTTCGTTTCGCATTTCATTTGCATGTGATATGTGCCATTTAATTAACACTGAGTGAGCCGAGAAGTCTGTTTCATTACCGCAAAGTACAGTTGCTGCCAAAAACTGCTGCTGTCATATTCATAAGCTAAACGCAAAAAACCGCACAGCGTGCAAACTTTTGCCGCTTTCGGGAGCAAATGAAGGCGTTGGGGGCGTGGCAGATGTAACACAACGGTGTAGCAGGTGACACACGCATCAACGGTACCGAAACACCATCTCCTGCCACCGGAAACCAGCCCGCTCGCCATTGAACCAAAGTAACATTTTACTTCGGAACTTTTTATTTCTCAGTGATACAGGTGGTACAGTGATCAGTGCGAAAGTGCATATCATAAATTTCTAGTAAAACAATCGCTATTTAAGGTTTCATATGCGAAAGGTTATGAAAAGATTATCAACAGATTTTAGGAATATCTGAAGTAGCTAGAACCAAAGAGTCCGCCAACTAAACTATAACAGGGTAGCAATGAATATTTTGCGAACAAATATGCAGTTTATGGTTCCAGCAGCCACTGTAAAATGGGAGAACCGTTCGAGGAGCCGGTGGCAGGTGGCAGGTGTCTTAGACACTTGTTTGCCCCAGCTGAGCCACATCAATCGCCGGGAAAGAAGTTGTCCTCAATGGTCGATGCGGAGCTGAAAGTCGAAGTCGAGGCTCCTGCCGCTCGACTTTTTATGACACGCGGCCACGGCCATTATAAATTATTATTCATGAGCGGATGCGGATATTGAAAAGTTTCACTTTGCTCCGCTCGCCCTCTATCTCGCTCGCTCGCGTCTATCTCCATTTCAATTTTCCCATCGTCGTCGTTGTTGTTGTTGTTGCCATACCCTACGAAAAATATTTGGAAATTTGAAACAGGTACCACCGACTAAAGTCGTCTTGATTTATGTATTTTTAATTCGTTGGGGTTTTCATCTGCAGCTTAGAAAAAGGATAATCGTGTGTCTGAAAAAGTGTTGTATTTGTTTAAATATTTTAAAGATATTTCAGAATGGCACATATAAACAAATACAACAATTTGATTTGATTTTTAAAAATTTCCATACATAACTAGGGTATTAGGAGTTTCCCGGTCGTCTCAGCCTTTCATCATTTGTTTTTGCTGTTGTTTTATTTTTTTCTGGCTTTCTACATTTCAGTTTTCCCCGCTGTTTTCCCTACTCTGACTGCTTTCTTCTCTTTCATTTTTTGTTTGGCTCTGCGCGTGTTGTTTGGAAATTAGATTTGTGCACGTTTCTTGTTTTGTATTTCCGTTTATCGGCATTTTTCCAGCTTCATCTTGGGCGAGGCTCTTCCCTTTTTTCATATAGATTTTTTTTTGGCCAGTGTTTGTGTGGGTTATTTTCGTTAGCCATCTTTTTTGGTCCTTGGCCATGTCCCTCGCTCTCTGTCCGACACAAGGATTTGTTGTTCCCGAGTCTTTGATTCCCCTCGCTGGAGTTTCCGGAAAAGCGGTCCTGCCGTAGAAGGTTCTTGGCCAGTTATGATCCAATATTGGTGGCTATAATTGAATTAGATGAGAGGCAAATAACAACGCCACTGCTGGCAGCTACATTCAAATTGGTAGCCGACAGGGATTTCAAATGGAGCGACGACCACGTGCCCAGCAGAAGGATGCGGAAAAGTCCCAAATAGAAGCAGAGTAAAGCTCTGGGGATCGATTTATAATATAAGAAAGCATTACGCAGTCTGTATTTGTGTATTGTCACTATTCAATAGAATGTACAGTGACTATTTTTCACACTTATGTATGTTACTATTAATGTAAACAAATATCTCACCATCTAGCTATTTTTGCATGAACACAATGACAGTGCGAACGGCTTACATCTTGGCCAACTGTACAAGTCCCCGGATGCAGCAATCTCCCCCTGGATTCGCAGCCCACTCCGCGTGCAAAATCCCCTTTTTTCGCCAGCCATGTGTTGTTGTTCGTTTCTACCAGCTTGCATTTCGATTCCGGTTTTGACTTGGGCTTAGAGTCAAGTTATTGTCATAGACCTGAATACATGGACACATATGTATGCACAATGCAGCGTGGAGTGATGAGGCCATCCCTGCGGGATTCTTATTTATTCAGGGCCCCGCTTTGGAATGAGCCAGTGGCCATGGATCCAACAGCCTGTGTCCCGCTTTCCACATCCCGCAGCCGTATCCGTATCTGCGTCTATTATCTGTATCCGCATCCGCATCCGAGTTCTGGCTGCTTTAAAATTGATATTCCATTGACGTTTTGGCGGCCTTTGCTTTTCCTCCAGAATCCACAGCCTCTGGCTGAACTCAAGTTATTTATGTGCTCGTTTACAACTTTGCTCCTAGAATTTGTAGCTATATATATACGTAGATGTATCTATATATACATATATATCCGCCAACCGCATTGATTGAAACAAACTTTCGTTCCGTAGCCCCAATTCTCTCCCCTTCGCTTTGATTAGCGTCATTGAGTGACGTGCGAACTTTTTAATCAAACTTCTGGATGTCAGCCAGGAACTGAAGCAATTAAGACATTTTCAGCCAGTCAACGTCGCCACTTGGCCGCCTTTCCACCCACTTTTCCGTGACCTTCGGCGGCTGTTGGCTAAGAGACCATCGCCTGCTGGATCTGATCTAATTTAAATGAGAGCTCGGCGCATTTAAGCCTCATACGGCAACCGGATGTTTCCAAAGGAAAGCTTCAAAGCCCCTTGAAACGCTCACCTTTTGCAAACAAGAAGTACATTGAAATAAAATTAAGCAAAAAAATGATATTGTACCGAAGGATTCAACTCACTAACTTGCTCAAATCTAATCTGTTCTAAACCTATATTAAATGAAATTTAGTAACTATTTTTCTTAGTGCATTCGAATTTACAACATTGAAATGGCAAAAGCACCGCAAAAGCGAACTGCAAAATTGAAATATTTTGATGTGGCCCAAGACCTAATGTGGATTCGTATTCATATGACCCCCATCCCCCCCGGAATTCACTATTTTACAACCCCCCTCCGAAAGCCCCAACACACACGCACACACATTCGTGTTGAATTATAATAAACCAGAAATGAGGCTCCGCAAATGCCGGAAATCGCTAGTCGGGCCCCAAAATCCTGGCCAGGTCTGGAACTGGAACTGAAAAACCCGGAGTCCGGAGACCGGGGCACGTAAAATATACGAGCTCACGTACGAATACGGCCGGAGAGCTGGATCACCCGGATTGGAAATGGGCGGAATAGGGGAATGGAGGGATGGCGGGATGCGATGGCCCTAACTTGTATTAATATCCATTAGATTTATGTTTGGCAAATGTAACCACAGAAATTACACTTTAAAGTCTGTTTTAGTGTACCTGTCTCGCAAAATGGCCGGCAATTTTTCGTCGATATCGAAATGGGAAAACCGCCGGACAAGGTCGTTTTTTGGATGGTGTTGGGTTAAGTTGGGTGGCTAGGTTTTGATACCTGAACCGACCCACCCTCCAACCCCCCGCATTAGATATGGCCAGAGAGTTGTTTTAATAGCCCGGGTCGGGCTCATAATTAAAGTCCCTTCCTTCGCAAGTCTTTCGTCTCAACCCCTTTTCTTCGTGGCCATTCAAAAGGGATTGGGCGACACGTACTCCGTCCATACATTACGGCCATTTCCACCGGCCAACTTATGGGCCACATGGACTTTAACACTTTGGTGCCACATTAAGGCTGCAAATTGTTAAACGTGGCCATCCGCCACAGCCGCCTACACCACCTCTCCCCCTCTGCCCCTTGCCCGCCACCAAGAACATGTACTATTTGCAGGGACACCTGAGCTGGAAGGTGGTGAGGGGCCACGAGGTCACCACGGGGCAGGCGACTTATTACCCAAGTTCATTAGCATTTCGAGTCCTGGGCGCCACATCGAATGTCAGACAGTTGACACTTGACACGCCACTGGAGTGGGCGTGGTGGGCAGGGACAAAGGTGGTGGCTGTGGAGCAGACTTCTTCAACGACAATCACCCAAGAAATATCTATAGACTTTAAGGCCACTGGGAGCGTTATTTTCGAAGGGGCTGCTCGGATTTTGTGGGCAAGTATGACACTTAATTTAAGTAGCAGCATTTCAAAGAAGATGGCCAACATTAATAGCTTAAGTAATATTTTAAGCTATTAACTTATTTTTACTTTTTCATATGGCTTGTGCATTTTTCGTGTTATATTCTTTCGAATCTTTTGGCTTATGGATTTTTGCAAAAGTCATCAGCTATTTCTCCGCCGCTTGGCAAAGATTCGCGCTCGATCTCAACCTGTTGCCCTCGGAAAATGTTACTTGGTAAAGTTAACGGCATACGGCATGATACTGACGGATTTCGGCCATAGTAATTAAACTTTTACTGGGGTAGAAAGATTACAAAAAAAAACGAAAAACGGCAAAAAATTGAGGAAAATCAACAGCCAGCCAGCTGGCATAATGAAAGAGCTGCGAAAAACCAGCGACAGCTTGTTGACAATGTAAATAATGTGACAAAAAGGGGGGGCGGTGGGGGGAATGGAGCATGTGAAATTGGTTAGTGGCGAAAGTAACGTAACGTGGATGGGCTCAAGTGCATGTGTTTGCCCTGACGTTGATAAGCCGCAAAAGTGTCATAAAAAATATGCAACTACCAAGGCGGCGAAAAACTAACGCTACCCACAATTTAACCACCCAATCCCACAGCACCCACCGCCCTACCAACAGCACTACTTTCATTCGGGCTTATTGCCGCTAGCGTCAGCGTTTTGTTTTGGCCAGTTCCTGGTTTTTCCTGGGTTTTCCTGGTTTTCCTGGCTTTTCCCACCATCATCTGCTCTCGAAAAGAAGCTCGCAGCGGGCGTGAAAGTTGCGAGAATTTATAAAATTCACATTGACGCCGCAAATGTCATTTATCAACGTGTCACGGCCAGAAAGAGAAAGGGAGTTGGCACGGAGAAAGTGCGGGGGAAGTGCAGCGAGAGGCGTTAGAAAAGTATGCCAAAAATATAGTGCACATATGCATTTTTCAAGGATTGAGCATTTTTTAGAGTTGCGAAATAAAGAATAAAGCAACATACTTTTAGGTCTTAAATCCGTGTGATAGAACTTTAGGAACTACCCTCGAGTCGAACGGAATGGGAATTTGCTAGCTCCATAAAATCCTTGCTTCCCCTGCAGCTTCTTCTTCTTCTACAGTTGGTGGAACTTTTCGCACTTGGCACTAAATTTTCAGCTGCTTTTGTGTTATGACAATTATAATTGTGCTTTTGCATATGTGTGTGTGCGTGCGTGTGTGTGTGGGAGAGCGTTTCTTGGCAGGAAGTATTTACGTGGGAAATTGTAACAAATGTTTTGTGTGGTCCTTCGATGTGTGTCTGTCTGTGTGTTGCTGTGGGTGTGTTTTAGTGTGTGTGTGTGTGTGTGTGTGTAGCCTTGTTGCACTTTTCCGCCAACAAAGTAACTGCAAACTGAAAACCAGCAGCAGCCAAAGTAAAATAGTAAAATTAAATTACATGTGAATCTATATGAGCACCTACACACCGGCTCAAAATGCTAGCATTTATCATTATAATATAATATATAGAATATTTTATATTGCCCATTATTTATTGTCATTACCGTATAGGTTTTCTTCTTTTTGTTGCTTAGATTGCGCGTTTCTTAGTTCATAGTTCATTGCAATTTTGACCGCTGCTGTGTGTGGTTGTGTGTGTGCTTATGTGGTTGTTTTAAATAGTCATAGACTGTTAGACAACAAACAATGCGCTGCCTCTTCTTCTCTCGGCTTCTTCTTTTTGACCGCTTTTTGGGGAAAAGTTTTTTCGGGCTAAGGAAACGGGGGCGGGGTCCATGCGTGGTGGGCGTGTCTTGGAAAAGTTGCAGCCGAAATGAAATATGCTCGGTGGCACGGCGAGAAATCTCAACTGAAACGAGAAAGAGAGGGGGCTTATGGTGTGCGAAAGAGACGGTTGGACGGCGGAGACAAAAAGCCTTGGCAGGAAGTTTTGGCTACGGAAATTTATAAGATTTATGTTTAATTGTTGTTTTTGGCTTTTGCGGCAGCTGCCGCGTGCCTTCAGCACCCCCCACGCCCCTTCATTTCATCCTTTTGGTGTGTGTGTTTTGGAGAAAAACAAATTAATTAGTGAAATTAAATGGCAGTCGACGGCAAATGACAAGTTCAAGCCATTTAAAAAAATATATGGCTCACACTCGAGTGCGCAAGATGGTCTAAAGCTGAGCCATCGCAAATCACACATCTACTGTAATTTGAGTTTGGCTTAAGACCTAAAATGGTTTTAAATAATACACCCCTAGGATATGTATCTTTTTAGTAGAATACATCCTCCTTTAGGCTTGGTCCACTTTAGTTATTTACCAATAATATTCAGATTAAATGTACATATATAAGCGATAGTTTGGTATTTGATAGCTTTTGGCCAACCACAGGACGGCAGTGCAGTTTGGAATTTGCCTGTTAAATCAGAGTTCCTAATAAGAGATATGTATGTAAGCTCGTTAAGACAACAAGGAAAATGTCGTAAATTACCAATTACAAACTGCACGGAAGACGATGACGATGGCACATTGGATTTTATCTGCGGCCAGCAATTATAAATGCATTTGCCAAATATTGAAATAAAATGAAATACTCTCGAAGGAGGAATGTGGTGCGGTTTTTGCTGGCTGAGCAATTAATGCCAATAATGCAATGAAGACTTGGCTAATCCAAAGTGTGCGGCTGCACTGAGCGCAAATCTGGCGAGCAGATAAATCAATTTGTTGACCTGTCCAAATGGGGTGCATGCAACTGAAATTGATGACCTTACCTAAATCAATTGTGGACATTGCCACAAATTGGCTAACGCTTCAAATTGGGGTATTTGTCAACCCAGAACTTGTTCCGTATTGCCATCAATAGTGTCTGTTAGGGTTGTTGCAACAAAATCCAGGGTTATGCATTCTATTGACCAACACTAAAATATACTATAGCATGAAGGGATTCATGCGATTTAAATGCCATATGCCATGCAGCGATTTGCTTTGCTGAAAAAGAAACAACCTTTTAATTTTCCATTCTATATTTCAGAAACGAACATACCTGACTTTATTTTCAAATCAACGAGGGATGGAAATTAAGCCGAAAAAAGAGAAAACCCTGCGGAAGTTGTTTCTTGGACCAATTGAAAGAGGATTTTCCGTAAGACGCTGTCGCAGGACTTCACTCGATTTCCGTTGCGTGCACATTTGCGGCCGGCTTTTCCATTTTGCGCATGGTAATGGAGCTGGCCAGCATAGCTGAAATCCAGGCCGCAGAAGCCATGACCGCACTTTTAATCAAAGTGAAAACTATGAAAATTTATAAAATAATTCTCGTAAACGAGCTGGGGGAAAAGAAGGCGACCTAAGCATGCAAAAACCGAATTTGTGCAAGGACCTGTCACTGCAGCCCTCAAAAAAGGCCAGCCACACCCCAGAAACCAAACATGCTCTGATACAAGGACCTCGATCTCCTTACCTCCTACTCCACCCACCGCCCCCCATCCTCTTCCCACCCATCAGACCTCACCCTCGAGCTCCTGCTGCAGCTTGTGTTTGTGTTTGGATTTTCGGTTGCTCGGGGGTTTTTGGCGAACTGCGAGCTGGGAGCTGAGAACTGGGAAACGGGAATTGGGGGACTGGTTACCGCCCCCTTTGTGTGTGGATATTTGCATGATATATGCAGTTATAATAAACCACAAGAGCTGCTAAAGCAACAGCAGCCACAGCCAACTGGACGAGGACGAGGATGAGGATGAGGAACAAGGCACAGGAGGTCCTGGCCAGGACAAACAAATGCCCAGGCTCAACGGTGCGTATGAAGGCAAATGGCAAACAGGAGCCACCATAACACTAGCCAGCCAAAGGACCACCAAACTGCAACTGCCGATCGCATTTTGGACATACATAAATTACGTAAGCATATTATTTGGCCGAATTGAAATTCGCATTAATAAACAGAACATTTAGCCCGTCAGGTAGAATATCTTTGGAATGGCATTGAAATTGCTGGCAGGGATGGATGCATCTTTGGTATGATTACCACCGTTCTAAGCTAATTTTCTATTTTAACTTTTAGTAGTTTTCAATACTGCAAACGGTATTCGTTTTTGCCGAATTATTTTATCAATCTAGGCAGCACTGACATATACGTCAACGAGTTTAGTTTGGGTCTGTCAACGGAGGGGGAATTATTCTCAGTTATAGTAAGTCAGCGAGCCGAGCAACATCTGTGCTGTGTAAAGAAAAAAAAAAAAAGAAAAAAATTAAAACTTCTAACAATAATGAGTTTTTCGGAAAACGACAAAACCGCGAGTGCTACCAATAGTCTCACACATAATGGGACTGAAGACAACATGCAGAGCTCCAATTCACTGGTGAGTTGTTTTAGTAAAGGTTCTTGTACATACATAGATACATATAAATACATACATATATTCTTACACTGTGCTACCAGAGTTATAGGCCAATGCGAGCCCCAACCTTCGTTAATTCGAGCAGCATAAGTCCTTTGCCATGCAAAAACTATTCAGCACACGAAATTTTCAATACTACTACATATGCAAAGATTACACAAGTCATCATTTTTTACGTATTCCCAACAACAACGCTGCTGTAGCTGTCAAAGTTTTTGCCTTCTGCATTGTGATTATAACTAAATGGTAATTCTCTTGTTCTTTCTTTGAGATAAAGGTTAACGCAGGGTTCATATTAATAGTGGTTATAGTGGCCATATTTCTTATTTTTAAGGCCCCATTTGGCAAAAAAATTTTTGACACTTCCGAATGTGCGACGGCCACACTTTCTTCGTTTTATTTTTTTTTTTGTCTTGCCAATTTCTACCGACCGACCAAAAAGATTTTCGTCACGCCTCTTCTAACGCCTTCAAATCAAAAATTATAGAATTTCGCGATCGCGCCCATAGCGTTCTCTCTTGTTTTTGTTATCGAATTTATACATTATTAAAATATTTTGATTAAGATGGACAGTAGTTATTGCTTAAACAATCAAGGCTCCTAACGGTTTTTCAGAAAATTTGGTAATTTGAGTGTGTGCCCGTTCAGTGTTCATGAATATTATTGCCTTGAAGGCTTATAGAAAAAAAAATCAGCATAGGTGGCTTTGACTTTTCATTTCTTATTATCGACTTTAACAATCCGTCTGAATTCATTTCGTCTCTGGCTTTCAGGTCGATCGGAGCAGACCAGTTTCATCAGTGAGCAGTATGAATCACGAACTTATAGAATTCGTCCAGCTGCATGCAAGCTATATTGATATTAGTGCTGAAACCAGTATGCTATATCAGGTAGGTTTCCCGTAATAGCGTTTATCAATTTTAATTTCTCTAACACAACTCGAAACATTGACTAATTAATGACAGAATCCGATACCCAACTACAACTTTGATTGGAGCTCTATTGGATTGGACGAACAGGAGGATACCGTTGGACAGGATCAGCCAAGCCAGGCCCTAACCGAATATGCGGTCCAACCGGTGAATAATGTAAGTCCGGATGCACTTCCTTGGCCAATTGCCGAAGAACCAACATCGCAGGCGAATCCGAATAACTTTTTGCAAATTAAAATGGAACCATATAACAAGGATGGAGAGGGAAACGAAAATTTTGCTGCGGATCAGGTACAAGATGTACGTGTACAGAAATACTTTTAAATGTCATATTGGTAAGGCGATTAAAATGATCTATTTACTTTTTCCACAGCCAGGGGTAATTTTGCCAATGCCAACGGCTAATTCATGCACTCTATTCATGAATATAAGACAGGAACCGGTTCTGGCAATTAAAATGGAGATAGATTCAAAAGACAATGAACTACCAACTGATGTAGAATCTAAACCGAATACCAATTTTTCAATTTTTGATATTCCCAACGATAGAGACAATAATTTGTCAAATTTTCCAAAAAGGTCTGGCGATCAAGGAACTCAGTCCACTGCTACACAATCTGAAATAGATGCTAATTTAGTTTGTAAAATAGAAAACGAAACAACCATAGTTGAATTACCAACTACGTCCAATGATATAGTTTGTAAAATAGAAAACGATACAACCATGGTTGAATTACCAACTACGTCCAATAATATAAACGACGAGCAGCCAAATAACACAGATTCTGATTCGGTTATTAATTCAATTTATGATTTAATTGATGATTTAAATTTGGATTATGATGAACTACCAACTACATCTTGTGGCACAGAAACCCATCCAGTGGACACACAATCTAACATGGATGATAATATGCCATATGATTTGATAAGTGACATAAATATGGACTTCGTCACTCCAGCTAACAGAACATATACGGCAGCTGCAAAGCCAACACGAGGAACCGTCTACAAGGTTAGAAAGCCACGGCCGGTCAAGAGCACCATTACGGCGCCATCAAATCCCAGCATTGCCAAGATGTTGAGGGAAGCAGCCAAGAAGGAAAATGCATCTGCGGCACCGCAGAGACCGAAGAAGCCCAATGCGACGGCAACATCTTCAGTTCCAAATTTTCCAAACGCCCATAATTGGCCTGCATGCCCACCGCTGCAGGTCGGCACTATACCAACAGATGAAACCAATGACTCAATGACTCAAAATCGTCCAATGCAAACAATCGGAAAGGTGATTCAGCCCCGTGTCAAGCGGACTTACACGAAGAGAGCCAATAAGACCAATAATACAAATAATACAAATAATACAAATAATGCAAATAATGCAAATAATGCAAATAATACAAATAATGCAAATAATACAAATAATACAAATAATACAAATAATACAAATATAAATAATACGAATATACTTGATGAACATCAATATGTGGCCATGGAGATTCGCGGAGGAGAACTTACAATATCAAATGGACTTGTGGAGCGCGCCGGTATTAATATTGTGATGCCACCGGATCCGCTGATATCAATGGTGTCTGTTCCTCACAATCCAATACAAACCACCGGTAAAGTAATTAAGCCTCCTCCCAAGCGGACTTACAAGAAGAGAGTCAATAAGGCCATGGCTACAAATCAGTCCTCCGGAACTGAAATTGAGATTCCTCAAACCTCTTCCCAGGCACCTATACCTCGTGTCAAGCGGACTTACACGAAGAGAGCCAATAAGACCAATAATACAAATATACTTAATGACAATAGTTCCGGGGTCATGGAGTCTAATGGTGGAGAACCTACAATACCAAATAGTCAACAGATTCCAAACGCTGATGTTGTTCCGAATTTACCAATACAACCGACCGACAAGCCCAAAGCTCCCAGAAAACCGCGTGCTAAAAAAGTGATCAACCAGCAACCGGGGACGGATATGCCCTCTGAGGTATCGGCGCAGGGAGAAACGGCTCAAACCAAGCCGAATGCTAAGCCAAAAGCCCCTAGGGTGCCCAAAGAACCTAAGGCGCCAAAAGTACCAAAGCCACCTAAAGAACCAAAGCCACCGAAGGAGCCAAAGCCACCTAAGGAGCCAAAGCCACCTAAGGAGCCAAAGCCACCTAAGGAGCCAAAGCCACCTAAGGAGCCAAAGCCACCTAAGGAGCCAAAGCCACCTAAGGAGCCAAAGCCACCTAAGGAGCCAAAGCCACCTAAGGAGCCAAAGCCACCTAAGGAGCCAAAGCCACCTAAGGAGCCAAAGACACCTAAGGTGCCAAAGACACCTAAGGAGCCAAAGACACCTAAGGAGCCAAAGACACCTAAGGTGCCAAAGACACCTAAGGAGCCAAAGACACCTAAGGAGCCAAAGACACCCAAACCACCAAAGGCACCTAGGGTACCGAAGGAACCTAAGACGCCAAAGGTACCCAAGGAACCTAAAGCGCCTAGGGCACCCAAGGTACCAAAAGAGCCAAAGGAACCTAAAGTACCCAAGACTCCGAGGAATCCCAAGGCACCGAAAGCACCAATTCAACCGAAAGCATCAATGAATCAGACACCAAACAGCGTACAGGTACCGCTACCCATTGAGCCCGTACCTCTAGAAACACTCACTCGCACGAATCCTATACCATCAATCGTTGCCGAAATACTCCGACAGGGGCCGATAACACCAATATCGCCAATTAAATCCCCAGAATTCCTTTATCATGCTGATCAGCATACCGTAGCGAACCTCAATATGCCACAATCTTCGGGGCCAGCCAACTCAAGCGAGTCCAGTGTAAACGCCATTCCACGACTTCCAACAACGGAAGGGAAACAGCCGTCGAAGGAAAGCGCAGAAAGCACAGAAATATCAGGTCCTTGCACAAACAGTACAGTTCGAAACACTACGGTAAGTGTGAAATATATTTCATGTTAACTTAACGTCTTGAACTAAAGTACATTGTTATCATATTATATCTACATAATTATATTATATTATTTTTATTTTATATTTATTTATATCTTTAAATATTACTAATTTTCGAAGTCAGATGAACGGATTAAGCAAGGTCGCGTGTCAAAGCATTCATCTCGTTTTTCGCCTTCATTACGCTGTGTAGTACGCTCTTTATCCAGCTCATCCTCCAGTTCATCATCCTCCAGTTCATCATCCTCCAGTTCATCATCCTCGTCATCCTGTTCGACCTGCTCCACCTGCTCGAGCAGCTCGAACTCTTCACGATCTTCACGAGCACGTAACCGGAAACGTCGATCTCCAAAGGTTCCACTTCTCAACAAACCAATTAAATCAAATGCGGAAATAAATTTTCAGTTGGGCCAACCAACCCGTCTTGAATCATCATCCCCTTCACTACCGGACATGCCCGTGAATACTAGTGCCACCTTTGAAGAGCATTTGGAAAATGTGGCATCGGAGCATAATTATACTATATCGCCGATAAGAAACCCCATATATGATTTCGGGTTCAACTTGCCAGAGCCCATGTTGTCCGAGGAGTCATCCAGTTCTTCTGATGATGAAACCAATGAGAACGGTCAAATGACACCGAATTCTCAAGATGTTAGTATAGACTTTTTAAAAGTTATGGTTTGTTACGATTGCAATGTTCTATTTCAGCAGTTTGAGAAAAATCGTCAAAGCGCTCTAATGTTGTTCGGTGAGTCACGCAGTTCTTCTCCGTCGAAGAGCCGTAATGAAACCAATGTGAACAGTCAGATGACATCGAATTCTCAAGATGTTAGTATAAGCTTTTTAAAAGTTATGGTTTTTTACAATTGCAATCTTTTATTTCAGCAGTTTGAGAAAAATCGTCAAAGCGCTCTAATGTTGTTCGGTGAGTCACGCAGTTCTTCTCCGTCGAAGAGCCGTGATGAAACCAATGTGAACAGTCGGATGACATCGAATTCTCAAGATGTTAGTATAAGCTTTTTAAAAGTTATGGTTTTTTCCAATTGCAATCTTTTATTTCAGCAGTTTGAGAAAAATCGTCAAAGCGCTCTAATGTTGTTCGGTGAGTCACGCAGTTCTTCTCCGTCGAAGAGCCGTGATGAAACCAATGTGAACAGTCGGATGACATCGAATTCTCAAGATGTTAGTATAAACCTTTTAAAAGTTATGGTTTTTTACAAATGCAATGTTTTATTTTAGCAGTTTGAGAAAAATCGTCAAAGGGCTCTAATGTTGTTCGGTGAGTCACGCAGTTCTTCTTCGTCGGAGAGCCATGATGAAACCAATGAGAACGGTCAGATGACATCGAATTCTCAAGATGTTAGTATAAACTTCTTAAAAGTTATGGTTTTTTAAAAGTGCAATGTTTTATTTTAGCAGTTTGAGAAAAATCGTCAAAGGGCTCTTATGTTGTTCGGTGAGTCACCCAGTTCTTCTTCGTCGGAGAGCCATGATGAAACCAATGAGAACGGTCAGATGACACCGAAATCCCAAGATGTTAGTATAAACTTCTTAAAAGGTATGGTTTTTTACAAATGCAATGTTTTATTTTAGCAGTTTGAGAAAAATCGTCAAAGGGCTCTAATGTTGTTCGGTGAGTCAAGCAGTTCTTCTTCGTCGGAGAGCCATGATGAAACCAATGAGAACGGTCAGATGACACCGAAATCCCAAGATGTTAGTATAAACTTCTTAAAAGGTATGGTTTTTTACAAATGCAATCTTTTATTTCAGCAGTTTGAGAAAAATCATCAAAGCGCTCTAATGTTTTTCGATGAGTTACCCAGTTCCTCTTCGTCGGAGAGCCATGATGAAACCAATGAAAACTGTCAGATTGCACCGAAATCCCAAGATGTTAGTTTACACTTCTTAAAAGTTAAGGTTTTTTACAATTGCAATGTTTTATTTCAGCATTTCGAGAAAGAACTTCAAAGCGCTCCCATCAGAGAGCCCAGACTAGATCAACCCCTAGCACCAGCTCCCAGATCATCCAATCGTGGCACAATTGAGCCTTGTAATGTAAAAGCTTTTAAGCGTGATTTAATGAATACTGGATATTCTGCAGATGTGAAGCACGATAGTGCAGATACCACTAAAGTATACACTCCAATGAAAAGAAATTCTGGGGCTGAATTGCCTATTCAGAGTCGCTATATAGTGCCCAATTCTAAGCCATCAGAAAGTAAGATTACTGTTAAACCAGTGCTGCCAAAGCACAAGCCATCAAGGATTCCAATAAGAACCAAAAAACCAGGAAATGACAGAATGGATTACCAGAGGCAGTCTTTACTTGATCCAATTAAAAAATCTTTGAATAATTCTTATGCTGTTACTAGCACTTCGGCATACGATCAAAATGACCAGCTAGAAAAAAATCCTGGGGCTCAATTGACAGAACTGCCGAGAGCTCTGAATTCAATGAAAAAACCAGAGGATAATGGATGTAAAACAAAAAATATCCTAAAGCCGCGTGCCCATATATTTTCGAATGCAGACGTGAACCCTCGCAGCTCTACAGATTATGGGCCATCTAAGCAGGACGTCAAAAAGTCTTGGGCACCACGTTACCAAGAACAAGAATCGCAGGAGTTCAAGGAAAATTCATTGAATAGATTCTTTAATGCTAAGGGTAACTTACCTGATATTCCTAAGAAGTCATTCAAAGATTCCGACTGTAAAGTTTCCAAAGCAGATGCTGAGCAACGTGGCGCCAAAACATTTGAACCTTTACGCAAGGACTTAAAACGTATAAACAAAGTACGAAAATGGAGATATACTAAAGTAGTCAATAAAAGCCAGAATAGAAATGCAAAGAAGCAGGGCAAGGTTATGCTAGAGCCTAAAGAAAATACTATCGAAGAAGATGCAAAACGATCTAATCCTGACATCGTTGAACCAACTGTAAAACCTACAAAACCTGAAACAGCCGTGCGCGCCAGCAGTTCCAAGGCTTGCATTTCAGACTTAAATGCAAATATTCATAAAACTAAATCTTCAAAGCTCTTTGAATTCAATCGTTCTGAATCACAAGTAAAAAAAGGTGAAAACGAAGAAGAAGATGTCAAGCTCGACAATCTGAAAATAACTGAACCAGTTAAACATAAACGGGCTTCAAGACCCAAAACATCCGGACGAAACATTTCTGAGCTAGATATGCAGCCTAGTACTTCTAAAGCTGCTGAGACAAAAACTTCTCAACCAAAAGCTGCTCAACCCAAAACTGCTCAATTAAAGGAAATGCCCTCCAAAGCATTGAACAAAAAGGTGAAAAAATCAAAGGCCACAAAACGTAAAAATAGGGATCCAAAGAGTACTGAAATGCATCAGTATAAAATTCCCAAGCTTTCCGCAAATAAGCCACAGGTAAAAAAACAGGTAAGATTTCAACGCCATGTTTTATTCTATGAATAAAATATATAGAACATATAAGTTATATGAGATATTTTTTAGAATACATCGACTACAACCGCTGCCGAAGCAAAGAAGATCATAAGACCTAACAATTCGGCACCGACAAGCGGATTCTCACGATTACCGGAGATGTACGAGGAGGAGCTAAACTTTCCGAATGCTCCACATCCCTACTCAACAAGGGGCTATTATCCCTATCATAGGGCCTATCCAAGGCCTATGGATCACCCGGGCAGTCAGTATCATGTGAACCAACCCCCACCAATGAGATTGCATCATTCCATGTACGTTGATGCGGAACCGTCTTATCAGAGCTTTTGTCAAGGGTCACGATACCAACCATATGACATTAGCCCGTCAATGAGACACCATTACTCCTATCCAGGGGAGCCATCTCCCAGAACATATCCGATGGGTATACCCTATCATTACAATAACACGCTCTACCCCCCGATGAGAAATGATTTCTACTACCCAAGGGACCGTCCGCACTTTCCTGTACGCAATTTACCACCGATGAGTTCTCAAGGGACTTATCCACCGAATTATCCATCTTCTCGTCAATTTTTGCATTCAATGCCCCCTCCTGCTGATAAACATGAACAGGTATAAATAAAAACTTTTAAATGAACACTCTTAAAAGAGCACCTGTACTTCTTGTTTTTTTTTTAATTAGATCGCATTGCGTTCGATCGAAAGCGTTGGTGGTTTTATTCAATTGGCCTATGCAGGTCGGAAATACAGGACTCTTAAGGATCTCAGGGAGCGAACAAAGTTATCGAAAGACTGTTTGCGTAAGATTTTTAAGCACATGTGCAAAATTAAGCGTCCCAAGTGGCGCATCAGCAAGTTTTATTTGTACGCATTCTGGTCTGAAATTACGGGGGTTCCCCAAAGTTCTAAATTTGGCAAACCGGTAGGCTTGGAAACTATTTCATAATAGATTGCAAATATTTATAGCATAGCATTCCTTACTCTCCTAGTTGGAACTAAACGCTTCCTATCGCAAGGTAATTAGTTCCTTTGCGGAAAGCAAGTTTCTACGCATGGAGACTTTAATGGAGAAAACTGGGTTTCGGAAAGGCAAACTTAAGCGAGTTCTAAAAATGATCGGAAGAAAGCGATCCACGAAATGGCGTCTGCTCAATTATAAGAAGCCACTTATTCACTTGCACCGCAGTCAAGAGAATAAGTCTTCTATATAAAACCTTTTACACTACAAGCTTATGAAGAATCTACATTTACACATACAATCGCCAGACTTAATAACAATTGCAAGATCCTCAATATCATAAATAGTACAGATATATAAAAAGGTTGTTGACAAGTTTTTAATAAAAACAAGAGAGATCTGTATAGTTGAGTACCCCGACTATCAGATACCCCTTACTCAGCTAGTATGAACGCGAAATTGCATAATTTTTCTGGGATATATATCGGTTGATATAGGGCGTGGCAAAAAGTTTTTTGGCAAATCGATAGAAGTTCCAACAATTTTTCAAAGATGGCATCAAAGTGGATGGGGCATTCCAGCCAAGAAATGTTCAATTTTGACAGTTATTCGCCAAAATTAATGATGTTACCTATTAAATACACCTAGCTAGTGGTGGGCATGCGTGTTGAGAATCAAATGTTGATCTGACAATGCCCTTTGTTTACAGCTGTTACTAATTTACCGAACATATATATTTTAAGCTATGCAATCGTTTTTGGGCAATGATCTGGATGCAATTTGTTAAATTTTGTTATATATGTACGTGTAGTTGATTTTGAATTTGCAAGTGCAATTTTTTTCTCTCGCTGATATTATTTCTATGGGTTGTTTCAGATGTTGCAGCCATTGCGAGCGTGTGCGTATTTTGATGTATTCTATGCGCTAGCAATTAATTGCTTTCAAATCCTTTTATCCAACAGATTTGGTCAATTTATTTTGAACGGTTTTTTGCTGTTTGTATGTAGGTGTGTGTGTATGTGTGTGCTTCGGTATTTACCACACATGTGTACACAAATGTGTGCTCTTGTTTGGTCTGAATTTATTACATGTTTAGTTTATTGTTTTTTAATGGCGCTTAGTTTCAATTTGAGCACAGCAATAAATTACACATTACTGACTGCCCCAAGTCCTTGTCTCGTCCCTTTTCCCTTTGTCTCTGTGTGGGTGAGCCAGTCGGTGTCTGTGCCTGCGTGCGTGTGTGTGTAAGTGAGGGTAAACTCTTTAATAAGTCGATCCGACATTTGATACCATATTGATGCCAGCCGCAGACAGTTGACCTTTCAAGAGAGTTCAACATGAAGAAAAAGTGGCATTAGCTAGCGGTACACAACGTTCCATTCCACACATAGGTACACATGTACCTAGTAGGTACTACCTACTTTACGATAAATTACGATATGTTTCTTATATTTCCTAGACTTATGTAGTATTTCAATTCCTATTTTATGCGCGCGTACTAAGGCATTTGATTTTTGGCCGCCGTTTCATCATTTATTTCGAGCTAATTTTGATAAGAAGTTCGCCCCTGGAAGTACGCAGCGGAATTTTGAAGGCGAAACTGCAGTGCAAAATGAAAACTGCAGACTGTTATAATTTGCGCAACAAAGGGCGCACCTCAACTTGACAGCAGCGGAAGTTGTCCCCACTTAGCCGGGGATGCCCCTTAACCCCGTAACCCCCGGCTGCCGCTTGTCCGAGAGCCTTAACCCTCGTACACCGTTTTGCTCCAGAGCAAACACAAAATGAATGGCCCGCAAATTCACGGCAAATTAAATGAAATGCGCAAATTAAACGCAGAAGCAGCGCAACAAAAAAAAAAGTGAAGCATGGCCGGGACAAAGTGAAACAAATATTGCATAATATTATTGCAAGTTCTTTTTTTTGGGGACGGGTGGTTTTTGGGGGCATGGTCGCCACTTGAGCAGCGCTTAAAGCGAACGAAAATGCGGAAGCAATTCACTTTCGGCTTTCAGCTTTTGCCTGCTGCTCACTTTTTTCGCTCGCTGTCCTGTGCTTTTTTCTATGTTTTAATATTTATATCAGGACAGCAGCTTTGGTCCTTCCTCGTCGTTGTCAACGTCATCATCCACATTCGCATCCAGTGGACAGACTTGCAGCTGCTGCTCCAGCTTAAAGTCCTGCCAATACACTGAAAGCAAACCTTCTTAACTTCTTCAGCTGCACTAATTAAGACTCTATTTTTAATTCCCCAAATAACGGTGGGCCAAGAAACGAGAAGACGAGAGAAGAAAAATGAGAGATGTGTGTAAATTGTAAGTTTTCGAGCGTGAAGTGCATCCTCATTTCTTTCTGTGCATTGGGTCAGTAATTTTGCATGCTTAGCTTTCAGCTCGCTCGCTCCCAAGAGTCCTGCGTCCTTCCGACCCATTGCCGCCCCGTTCTTCTTCTTCTTGGTCTCCTGCCTTCCCTTCCGTTTCGTTCTGTTCTGTTCCGTTCCATTCCGTTTGGTTTTGCCTCTTTGGCGCGGCTTGGCCATTTTTTTGTGTGTGCTAATTACCATAATTAAGCAAAGGTCAGGCTTTAGTCGCCTTTTGTGGCCGAGCTTGGCGAAATAATAATGAGAGAAAGCCAGGAGAGAGTAGCGAGTAGCGAAGAAAGGGGAAGAAGGCAAGCAATGGGGGCGTGGATAAAATGGCTGACCAGCGTACAAATTCTCCCCTCTGTTCTGTTATGCATTATCTTTATGATTATGTTGATTATGACGTTTTAATGGGTTTAGTGAGGCGACGACGGGGTGGACCCCCTGGTCCACTGAGAGGTTAAAGGGGCGATGGACATTGGGCGGTGGGCGGTGGGCGGTATCAGCTTAAGCTGACAACAAAAGGCAACAAGAAAAACAAAGACTTGACAAGCTGTTGGGGCACATTAAGGAATGAATGCAGTTTCCCTTCAATTCCATAATACCCTGCAAAAGCGCGGATACTTGGAATGGCACATATGGTTCAATTAGGTCGTAAAATACAAGTATTTTGCGGGACACACAAAATCTGGCACTGTGTTTTTTATGGCTCGCGATATAAGAGCATAAAAACATTGCAATAGAATGAGGCGTTGGTAACAGGGTAATACCCCCGTCGACTAGAAGTGGCGTTTAGCTAAATCTCAATATTTCATTTTTTATTGCCGGCACTCAAAACATTACTTTGAACTTGGTCAAATTACTTGGGGCTTGTCTGTCAACGCTTCCTCCTACACTTCCTTCGCCTTCTGCATTTTTTGCACCGCCCCCCGCTTTTCCAGCCATAAATATTTTTGGTACTCGCCGAGGGAAAATGAAAATTCCATAGGAACTTAACTTGAAAAGTGCAATGTCATGACAAATATACAGAAGGACCAGGGAAGATGACGTGGGTGAGTTTCGAGTTGGGATCCTGCAGGATGGCACGCACTTCCCTCGCCGGGGGAGCGCCTTAACCCTTAGGCGCCGGCTTAACCCCCTGGCGGTGATTAACGATCGCAGCACACGGCGGAAAAGATGAAAGTCAAATGGGAGATATGCGGGAGCTGGGGAAACGCAACTATTATTTTAACATGGCGGGGAGCAGCTTCACCGACTTTCTTCTAGTTCCTCTCGCCCTGCAGGCCCAGCATTCCTAGGCAAGAAAAACATTTTCATTCCAAGGCGTTTTCCGGAGGGGCAATGGAATCGAGGATGGGTGTTCTGGAGGTGGAGCGGGTGGGGGAGAAACGGCAGTTGTTTGAACTTATCTAAATTGTTTTGCCATATTGTTTTCTTATGCCATGTGTGTCGCATCGTTCCATACTTGGGCGTACTTCCTGACCTTTTCCTCTGAATATTCCCTAATGCAGGCAGAAAAAAAAAATATATATATTTGACACAAAGTGAGCGTGGGAATTATTTGAGTTATGGCACTTCAACATTAACTACATTTCCATAAGCTGGTAGTTCTCATAGATTTATCAAACATTTTGCTTTAAAAATGTATGTATTTAAATGAATTAAAAGGTTAGAATTTAGGTGCGATTTCTTTCGGTGTATCCACTTCTTCCTCCTCCCCCCTTCACTCCACTCGAAAGTCCCATTGTCTTTAGCAAATTTGCTTTACTTGCACTGGCTGCTTATTCATTGACTTTTGTGTTTTGTGCCATTTTCAAATGCCTTCATTTCTTCGCCGCACACAGCCCGCATACGTCCGTCTCTGTCGCACACCAGATGGCCGCCGTCCCACTCGCACGGCTCTTTCCGTACGTGTCTATTATTGGTATTTGCTGAATGAATGGATTGTACGTGCCCAGAGGCATTTCGAATAACTTTTTTCCAGGCTCCCGAGCATCCACGTTGTGCTTCCGCTGCTTTTTGCCTTATTTCTGGATCTGGCTCCTCGTGGATTGCAATTCTCCGTTCCGCTTCCGTTCCGCCTTTCTCTTGTTGTTCGCCCATCCCTTTCACGCCCCACTCCGCTTGCCCCTCTCTTTCTGCGGTTGAAATCTAAGCGATTTTACATTGTTATTGTTATTATTGCTACACGCGCGCACACACACACACACCCACACCCACACATGGTCTTTATTTGTACATGCATTTATATTTGTTGATGGCGTATTTTTGTTTATTTATGTATTCATATGCAATGTCGAAAATAATCGTTAATATGCTGATAAAACACGCCCCCTCAACAATGTGGGCATGTCGTGTGTCGACTGCGTATAGTGGGGTCTCTTTCTACCTACCCCCCTCTCGCTCTCGCTCTGTCAACACTTGGCTTCATTTTTCATCCGATCCCATTGAATTGCCGGCAAATATGGTATGCTAATGAAATCCCATAATGCATTGGCTAATAAACAAACAGCGCCCGAATGTAGGCAACACATTTTTCGACCAGCAAAATGGGCAAAAAGTTTCCGTCCTCTTAAATGGGAATGCAAATATATTCGAATGCGTACTGAGATTTCACTGCCCACGGGAATTCCACAAAATCACGGCCTAAGCCTCTTAAATAATTTTCAAGTTCTTTTTTTTTAAAGGCGAGATTATTTCTGCATTCCCATTGGCTAAGCGGATAAAGCTGGTAATTTGTACATTTAACACATATTTAGGAAAATAAAATGATCTATTAATTGTTTATTGTAACTATGTATCTTTGAGTTCGGAACACCTTTACCCATGTGGCTCATATTCATGTTATTTTAGCTAAAGAACTTTTGACATAATGAAGGCAGTGCCGAATTGCACATACGCACCGTGGCCACTGCCCACAAATTTATGTATGTATATATATATTTATGAGACCACAAACAATTTGATGTGTATTCAAAGAATGGAATACATAATCTTTCATCATTTATTGGCTGCACATTAAAAGGCTGCTAGAGTAAAAAAGAAGAACTCTTATTTCGTGCGTGAAATATCCTCTTATATTGCAAAACCAAAATTTAAATCATAAAATGCTTTTTTTTAGTTATATTTTTTATTGGACAGTTTAGTTGTGTGCTCCCTCTGCACGAATTGCATTCAATGTTAATATACCTACAGTTGAATTCGATTCTCTAGTTGAGCAGAATCGAAATCATAAACTTCATTGGGGTTTTGTTTTGGATACAGTTTACTTTTGTCATCACTTTATTCACTTTGTTGCTGTTGCCAGATTACTGTAGATTACACCCACCGTATTCATTGCTGTTGTTGTGGGTGAGCATCCCGTCCAACAAATTCCACCCCCCGCCACCCATCGCCCATCGCCCATCGCCCGACCTTGTCATGTAGTTAGATATATTTAAAGTTGGGCGTTGGGAAAGTAAAATAAAATGGAATAAAATGCAGATTGAATTTGAGGGCGACAACTTTGCTGACGTTGGCGACGACAACAGAGTAATATTACTCACACACACCCACACAGATACACGGGCAAAAAAAAAAAAAAAAAAAAAAAGCGGGGAAACGAAGAAGAGAGCTCACACACACACAAATACTCGCACATTCACATGCACACGGGACCGTAAAAAATAAGCAAGTAATGCGCAAAATACAAAACCCACATTGCCTTCGAAAAAGGGGGGCATGGATCGGCGGGCGGGGGGAGGGTGTTTTTCAGGGGATGTAGGGATAAGGAGGACCAAAAGCCCGGCTATATACTATAAGTACGATATGTAGTTTGACGTTATCCAACACTAACAACACCACCAGCACTGAGGACAAATGCGAGCTCTGAAGGGATAAACGTGAGGAGAATGGGCGTGGGTGTTAAGTAAGGCGATGCACCATAAAAAATTAGTAGATCTTCTATTCCATATACGTACATGGCTCTAGAAATGTTCCAATGATCCAAAACATTCACCTTCACCACCTCTTCGTTCGCTACCTTTTGAAACTATCAACAAAGGTGACAAAAGGTGGTTTACATTTTAAAACACTAAATATATGGTCGCTTCCGCTTATGATTAATTTTTTAACCGTGTGGGAAAGCCAGTGGGGTAAGGAATGGAGCGGGGGATACGGAAAGTCGACGTGATCGTATGCGAATGCGATTGTGCGGGTGTATTATGTATTTGGTGCATTTTAAATCGGATTACTTAAGGCAACAACAACCATGTGCGGCTTTGGCTTTTGTTGTCCTTCCGTGCCTTTCTTCGAAGTGGGTGGTGGTGGGCTGTGGGTGTGTCCATGGGTGGTGCTGATGACTCTCAAGTCGCACATGCACAGTATGCGTGTGTGTGTGTCAGTTTAGTTCTCATTGTTGCCATCATCGGGATATCGTTGTCAACGCCGCGCCTATAAACCGTTTATTATTATTTACAATTTTCGCCTCGACGCTGGCAAATATTTTCAAATCGCATGGCGACACATCGCTAGACACGTGGCATTTTCCAGCATTTTCCCACCCTGCGCCATCGTACATCACCCACTTCTCACCCATCAGGCTTGGCAAATGTGTTGGCAACGTGTCGGCATTCGATGGAAAACCGAATGACAAACTCCGCTTCGCTGGCTGGCTGAATGGCCAACTGTCAATCGTTTGGTTTATCAATCCATCAATCGAATGGCTCAGCGGAACTCCGACTGGAATCTTAATCGAGCCAAACAAGTTTAAGAAGTGGAAACATTTCATAACACTACTCCTAGAATCAGACTTGTAGTTGCGTTAAAGCAGTATGTAAAATGCACAAAAATGTAGCGAAATTAAATAACCAATAATTTGAATTTAGACCCCGGGAATGCGCAGTTAATTGCGATACAGATTTGGGTCAACAGTGAGTTGGGCAATCAATCAAGTGCATTACACGCTTATTCAATTGGAACTGGCACACTTTCAATTAACCAGCCTATAAATAAGCCGTGCCATCAATCATGGCATTTAATGGAACTGTATATCGCATCACAACTGGCCAGCAAAATCAGCGATTGTTGTTGCCGAGTAACTAATCATCAAGCAAGGTTTTATTAGCATTTAATTGGCAAATAGTGCAGCTGCAGGCGAGACGCGAAGAATTAGCAATTGTTGATCTATCGATTGAAACGAATTATGGGCAAATTAGGGGGTAGTTGCTAGTTGGCGATCGGTAGTTTGGCATTCGGTTTTGGGGGCGAGTTCTGTGGGTGAACTTTGACCTCCGGCTGCCATCAATCTTTATCGCCAAACGGCAAACTGCGAACTGAAACAGCAGCGGAAATAGAAGTGCGCGGCATAAGTGCACTTCCGGTGGCGCAGTTGTTGCATTTTCAGTGGCAGCCGTCACATCCACGATTCCCCCGCATTTGCATCTGTATGCGTGTGTGTGTGTGTGTGTGTGTGTGCACTCGCCTGCGGTTGAGTATCATTTTCACTAACGAGATTTCCCAGAAAATGAGAAAATAGCGAGCGAGGGCCGCCTTTAAATTCGAATTTCCCCCAAAAATGCATTGCATTTGCCATTTTTCACTCTACGCTATCTATAGCCATTTGCAATAAAATAATGTTAGTCTTTGCAACAATTTTATACAATTTTTCGGCATTTCGGCGCACTTGTCTCGTTTCAATTCCATTTCGCTGCATACAGTCAGCTCTTTATTGCGTAAATCCATTGGTAAAATATTTAATGCCTAAACGAAATCGAAACTAGCACATAACTCCTTGAATTTATTTATTAAATACATGTTATACCGCATATATACATTTTCATATTTGCATTGCCCTGCTGAGATGGCAGCAGTGGCCATATTTATGTGTTTCACCTGCTGAATGCATCCATTTATGCGGCAAGCATTGACATCTGTCACGCGCAACTGAAATTGGACAGCGGGGAGTCGTTTGGTTTCGCATTGGAGAACTACTGCAAATTGCGGCTTTCAGCTTCCAGTTACCCTCTGACCCCCGCTGCACCTCACCCACCCCACGCCTAAGCCATTAACCAAATCATTGGCTAAGCTATTGCCTCTGGTTACACGGCTTCGAGGCTGGAAGTTCAAAGTCTGCGGTTGCCATGCCAAGCGATGCGTTTTTTTCGGGGTTAGTTAGTGGGACTTACTAGCTCTTCGGCATGGAAAATGGTAATTTTTTATGGATGATTTGGCCGGGCAATTGACCATTGGCCTCGCCACATTGTTATCCCATATCCCATTTCGCCCGGGCATTTAAATAAAACACCCAAAACTATATATGTGTATCTACCATACGGATAGGTATTTGGGTCGCGAGTTGAGTGTTTCGTTTTGGTTTTTTCCCGCCATGCCCTATTTTTTGGTTTTCAAACAAGGAGCATAGGAAAAATTCCGACTAAACCATATATAAGTAAGACAAACAAAATGGTAGAATCAATAAACGAACTCTGGACATGTGGGGGAGGGACTAAATATGCAAGTGGAGTGCTCCAAGAATGGAAATAAAAATGATTTATAAATTGCTTATTTGTCAAAAGCACAGACACACAAGAGCTGCAGACTGCGAGAAAAACTGTGGTCAGGCGAATGAAAACAATACGATTGAATGGGTATTATATATATTATACAACCAGTAGTCTTGACTCTCAATGAGCTCAAAAGGCTCTTCTGGAAATATGTTTTTTTTTCAAATACGCACAAATATTCACCTTTTTCCCTCTCTGCAGTCATAACGAGCAGCATCTGAATCTGAGACCAGGGTGCGGCCACGCCCACTTAGCCCACTCAGCCCACTTGAGCTGGCTGCACTCGAGAGCCACAAATCGAAGACAGGAATCGAAGTCATGGTAGCCCAGTCACATTATCGTAACTTTTCAATATCGAAGCATAAACATCGGATTCGCATAAAAGCTGGTTCTTCGCAGGGTTCTGTTTCTGATATGAATGCCGTTCAAATTGCTCGGAAGTGAGTGTGCACTCAAAAAATACAAAGGCAAATACAAAAAGCGATGGACATTTTCAGAGGCTTAGCCACCAGGTATGCACTACTATTACTACTATTACTATTACTATTACTATTACTATTACTTTTGCTAGTTTGGAATTAGCGTGCGGCAAACGCACTGCAAACTGGCCAAAGGCCGCTTACAAAATGCTGGAATTATGACATTTAATTAGCCAAATGAATCTTTTTTAAGCTCCGGCTTGCGTTGCATTCGGCGGTTCTACCAATATGCCGAGGGGCATGGAATTAGCGACGGTATTTGGGAATCGACGCCTAATTAGCGCATTGTTGCACCAAAAATAATGGCGTTCAGCAAAGCAAATGCCAAAAACCGATTACAGTCGCCATTCAGCTGGGGATATAGACATGTTTATACCGATATGCGATATGCATTGGCATATATGTACATATATGTATATTTATGTGAAAGCCAAATAATGAAAACATTCAATCCGCGGCCGGGGATTTGCACAGCTGAACAACAGCGCAACGGATTTCCGGTTACAGTAGACCCTCAATATTTAATAACTGCTCAAAAATACTCACATAAAATATGTGATTTCAGTTCCAAAATGATTTGTATCACGAAATTATATTGAATAAATTTTACTGAACTATAGGCACATTGGTAACCTTTCCCATGGGTTTCGATTTCTCCCAGCGAACATAAGTCGTCCGAGTTGACAATTCCTGGGCTTTAGCCTTAGCTTTATGCTGTGTTGCCAGTTTTCACCGTCACCTGAATCGTGGGTGCATCCGAGTCGAAATCCGAATCCGAATCGCAGTTGGAGTCGGTATCCAAAATCCAAATCCGAATAGAAATCGGGGGAGCGGCAAAAAAAAAAGGAACAGGAGCTGCAGCTGGGAAATAGACGAGGAAACTTGCGGTGCACTTTGACATTTTGGCGCATGTTGAATCAAGTGAAAACCCAATTACATGTCCCGCCCTATCTAGTCGCTTCACTGGCGACAAAACGAAACGTGCAGACAAGTTAACATTCTGGCCAACTTTGGCAGCAGTCAGGAGCTGGAATCGCACCCGTTCGAACGCCCAGCCGCCCACATACCCACCCACTCGGTGTCCTTGTGCCTGTGTGCTCGCTGGTTATTACAAGAGTGGCGAACATTCTGTGGCCAGGTGTCTGTGGGCGTGCCGGTGAGTATCTGTGGGCCTGGACGCACACATATGTACATATGTATGTGTGCACCCGTATAGCTCTAGCTGCTGCTATCGCACGCAAATTATTGTTGCAATGAAACTTAAGCTGCTTAAACTTGCTGGAAGGCTTTGGCCCCAGCCTCCTCCTCCTCCTTGGCGGCTCCTCATCCCCATTTAACCAACGGATGATGGAGACATCAGCGCCCGTGTTTAACCTGATTTGGGCAAGGGTAGCATGCTGCCAGGGGGCGAAATTGAAAAGCTTAATGGATTACGAGTCACAGATTAACTGGGCCAGTTTAAAAAGGTCCACGGAAATCGAAGGTGATGCGCACATAATCTCGTTTGAATCCGCTTAAATCCCTTTAACAACGACGGCTAGGTCAAAGGGCAAACACGTTTATCTCTATGTCGATCAGAAGCACAAAGAATTATAGGAAAATGTATCTGCAATAAATTAGTAACATTTGAAAATGGATTTTAAGTAAGCCATTCGATGTTCCTGCCAAACACGAGGCGAAAATGTACGAGTTGCGCTGGCAGACGACAAGTTCGAATAAATCATTGTTAATTTACAAACGCCCTGTTGATGGCCTGACAATTTTCGGTTGCCGGCGAATGTTTGGCCAAAACCATGACGAGGACAAGTGGCCATCCGATCCCTGCTAATTAGGCCCAGAAATGTGCCATAAAATAAATGGCACAAATGCGAAATTAAATGGCCCGACCAGGCCAAAGGACATGCGGCCATTTGATTGATGTCCTGATGGCCGCCGTTCGGTTTTAGTTTCAGTTTCAGTTTCTATGTCGGCGGCCATTCCGCAACAGATTGTCTGTGTTAGTTACCATTATTACAACTGACTTTTTGCGCAACTCTTCGTTTTCTTCATATTATTATTAACGAGTTTACCATTGCGGCTTGCCGCTGGCAAATACGTTATAAAAACTGGCGGTGAAAATAAAAATAGCAGCAGCAATATTAAACACAATCCTCCAGTTATCCACGCTGGACTTGGGGTCGATCACATGACCGGCCACCATGGGCGCCATCAGACCCACCAAGTTGGCCACGCAATTGGTTACGGAGATTAGCAGGCCGGCGAAGCGCGGCGACAGGTCGAGGTGATTGATCTTGAAGCCGCAGTAGATGGCACCGTTGAGTCCCATGCCCAGGATGAAAATCACGCTGGTCAGCCAGAGGCTGTGGTGCACAAAGCCCACGGAGATTAGGGCCAGGGCGGGTCCGTACTGGCCCAGGCTGTTCATCAACTTGCGGACTACGGTGATGGAGCAGTTCCGCCGGATGAGGCAATCCGCCAGGATGCCAAACACAATGGCCAGAATCCACATGGCCAGGTAGGGCAGCGAGGATATTATGCCGTTTGTGCGGATGTTCACATTGAGAACTCTGTACATATAGGTGGGCAGCATGGTCATCAGCGTTTCATAGCCATAATTGTGCCCGGCATGGGCCACCAGAATGGCATAGAAGGGTGGCGATTTGGCAATGCCCACAAAGGGTATCCTGCCCCTTTCCTCCGGCTGCGCCTGCCAAATGGCCTCCATGATGTGCCGTCGCTCCGCCTCCGAGATGCGAGTGCTCACGGCCGGACTCTCCTGCACCAGGCAGATGAAGATTACACACCAGATGGTGCTGACCAGGCCGAAGACGTAGAAGATCGATGGCCAGCCGCCATCGAAACCGTAGTGGGCCAGAAGGCCACTCAATGGCATCGATACAATGGTACCGAACTGGGCTCCCGCGTAGACCGCTGCTCCGGCCAGCGATCTCTCGTCCGGAGGCACCCACTGGGCCAGCAGGGAGTGGGAGCAGGGCACTATGGGTCCCTCGCCCAGGCCCTGGATGAAACGCACCACACACAGACCGACGACGCCACCCGATCTCGCCGAGATCGGAATGAAGAAGGCGGCCAACGAGTTGATCATCATGCCCCAGCCGAGAAAATGCCGAGCGCCGTAGTACTTGATCATCAGGCCAAAGGGTATCTGGGTTATGACATAGCCGTAGAAGAAGCTAGAGAGGATGTAGCCCTGCAGCTTATAGCTCCACTCGAAGTCACCATCCCGTTCCTTCGATTGAGCCGGCGATTTGGTATGCGAGATTGCCGTGTGGTTGACCATGGCCACAATCGCCACGGACATATTTGTGCGCATCACATAGGCATTGGCCATTCCCGAGAAGAGCATCAGGACGACGAAGAATCGGGTCTTTCGGCACCTGGGAATCTGCCCATCGGAGTCGTAGCGCACCATCTTGGCCTCCTGGTCACTGCGATTCCGATTAGTGACTCCCTTGGAGTCCGGCACTCCAGCGGCGTCGGCCATTTCCAGATTGCTCGCCTTCGTTTTGGATGGGTTATTCTCTCTCGAGTAGGCAGGAAAATGGTATTTGTTATTCCCACATTTTTAAATGATTTATTCATGCTCACGATTCGATTTTTTGAATGGTGTTGCTCATTTGATTTCTAAACGAATGCTAATCGGATCCAAATTGAGTTCTGAACTCAATTATGTTTCATAACTATTTTAAAGCTTTTAAATAACAAATATATTTTGTTTGTTTTTCCTTGCAATTATGGGAAAAATGACACCCAGCTTCGTTTAAACCCATATTAAATTCATGCAGTCAAACGACTTCACACTAGATTACCCCCAAACGCAAGCAATCCGATACTTGGAAGCCCAACCAGCAAATGGGGGCGAATCCTTACCCTTGCCCGCTCGATTTTGTCATTCATATCAATTTCGCATATCTTACGGCAGCCAAATGAAGCCATTGACAAACGAATGAATATGGCTGGAATCACGGGGGATTGTGTATATATAATATAAAATACAAGGGGTTACTTTTTTTTGCGTAGGCTGTTTGCCGAAATCAAATTGGGCCTCATCCAATGGAAAGTAACGTAAACAAATCCAATTGGATGCGGAAGTGAGGACAGATTCAACCAGGGGTGACTGTATTCTTCTCCAATTTATGAGTTAACTCTCTTCAGGGACTGCCATGAATATGAAGGGTATAGTTACTTCAAGCAGTTTTCACCTCAAATACAATCGCTTTCCTTTTCAATTTCATCTGTTAAAGTCCGTGCATTGTAATAAATACAAGAATCACCGCAACAAACATGCGTAAACAACTCTGCAGTGGTCCACTCAGCAGCGATTCGCTGGGCGCATTAACCAAGTCCATGACTAATCCGTAAATTATTCCCAATTTTCGCCGAGTACACGGCATTATCCCGGCAGGAATTGCGTGAAACACGGCTGGCGCAGAAGGGATTATAAGCAAGGCGGCTTAAGTAGAACAAAAAAAAAGGAAAAAAGGGAAAATAAAAGCGAAAATACCCCAATGCTGACGAAGATGACGACACCTTTGCGGCTGACCCGGACGGAGAGCAGCATCCTTTTCCGTCCATTTCCCATTCTTTCCCTGCCAACGGGGCGTATTATGCGCTCACACACGACGCGTCGGCTGAGTTGATTACGTATACGCAACGATGGCCCATGAGTTGATTACGACGCACTGGCGGCGATATGTATGGCAAGTAATTTGCATAAACCGCGATTCGGACGCCCGCCGACAGACATTCGTTGACACAGATGATCGGCATCAAAGGAGGTGCGAATATCCAGCCGAGTATGCCAATATAATGAAGGCTGGTAGGCATTGCCATAGTGCTCAAATATGAAAACCTACGTATTGGTAAACAAACACAATTGCTTATCGTTTTTTCCCTTCCCCCTAGAAACCGAAGCTATGGCCAGCCTGGCGGAAGATCGGGGTCCCAATATCTGCAGCTGTAGTCGATTGCGATCCGAGTGCTGGACAAGACATTCGATCACCGCCGAGGACACGATGACTCGTCTGGCTTTAAAGTACGACACCAGCATTGGACGCATCTGCAGGGCGAATCGAATGCACAGCCAGGATGTCCTGCAGGCACGCCGTCACGTTTGGGTGCCCGTACCAAGCAGTCAGTTCCAGATGGGGTGTCCAGAGAAATCAAAGTTCGACGAAAGTCCGGAGACACCTACCAGAAAAGTAACGCCGAACTTGCCGTCACATTTTTATCGCCAAAGTGATCCAAATCCAAATCCTTTTGCCGACGATGATGATCCCCTGCTGTTCATCACAGTTATGAAGGAAGTTCTTCAATGAGCTCCACGGCACTGCACATCGATAACAACTGAAATAAATTGTTCGTTTGTAATTTGGTATACGCATTTCGTAAAATTAATGTTTTAATAGAAACAAGTTCTATCTAAGTTCTTGGAACATTTGACTCTCCCATTCCCATTTTATCCTTTATCCTTCAGATGCAGCAGCTAAGAGAAAGAGCCACGCAGCTGGCGCCATTTTGGCCTTTTTGAGCTCGGGAATCTGGCATTTAAGTAGCGCCGTGGCGGAAACAAAGCAGAGATGCGATGCCGAAAAAGCGAGTGCAGGCGACATTGGCCGACAACCGCGACAACCTCCTGTCGCGCTGATTAGGCAACCCCTTGGGGCTGCTAGCTCTGAAATTGGCTCTTAATTGTGGCAGAAGTGAATTTGCCAGCAGCAGGATGCAATTAAGACATGCTGCGATTTTCGCCCACTTGGCTGGACTTTTTGAGAAGCGCATAGAGCGGCGCCAAGCGACATCCAGTTGGGGGGAAGTCCGCGTGCTCCGGTCCAGATAAGCGCCTGCTCATATTCAAATGCGAATATTAACTAATCTGGACGAATGTGAGCCGCCGAGAGGTGGCGGACTGGGGGTGGCCACCCATCCGGATGGCTCCTGGCAAAAAAGGACAACGGGGAATATGCGTACGTGCTCGTGTGATAAATTCACATTTTCCGGCTGACAAGCGGATTGTGCGAGGACAATCGCCCGGGCATTGATAGACACGATGGGCGACGAGGTCGTGCGACGTGGTAGCCAGGTGAAATGGCAGCCGTGAAACGTAGCGGAACGCCGGTGTCAAAAAGGAAGTGCCAACAAAAAAGCCACCAAAAAAATGCCGCCACCCCGAAGTAGTGGTGGTGCAGAAATCAGTATGGAGGCAAGTATGGAATGGAAGGCCACATTTTCTGCCTTTCTGACAGACGCAACTTTGAAATTGCTCTGATTATGCGGCTAGGGCGAAGGACTTCGAGATTGGGGAATCGAGAATCGGGAAACGGAACTTGGGGTTCGGGGTTGGGTGTTCGGGTTTCGAGACTCGGCACTCAACGGCATGTTGACAATGATAACGAAGTTGGTCACGGCCCTTTGGGTACACTGCAAGAAAAGGCCAATGGCGGGGCTAAGAACATTAAGTATCTACAAATTAAACAGAAAAGTATTCAAAATTCATATTACTAGTAAAGTTTTGCAATTTCAAAAACCAATATTTTTATGTAAAATATCTTTATGTGGCTAACTATTTTTTCTAAGTGTGCAATTCAATGTCTAGCATTGGGGCACAAAAACAAAAGCGCACATCGCCAAATATCAAATGTCGCATGCCGGCATTAATATTTCATGAGAAATCATAGTTTGCTGATGCGTATAATTCAAAGGAATTGCAATCTGAATTAATTTTTGAATGCCAAGCAGCCAGGTGGCATTTATATTGATTCGCTTTAGAATTTACATGGCTTGCCGCCCAATCGATTGATTGATGAGTGGGTCAGACAGTTCGATTTGCTGATGGTGATGGTGGTGGTGATGGCGATGGTGGAGCTTGGGTTGTCACTGCAGTTGCTACTCCCATATTTGCGGATCGATGGCCAGAAGTTGCACAAAGAACAAAGTTTTGCGAGCGAAACTCATTTATTTGTTTTCCGCCGTGACAGTTGAACCATGTAATTATACACAGACAGCAGGAGCTCCACTCTACCCATTCAGATATTCCCATTCCCGTTGGCTTCAGTTTCAGTTTCAGCCGGAGCTTGAGCTTCAGTTTCTGCTTCGGTTGGGTTTGGTTTGGTTGGGTTTGGTTGGGTTTGGTTGGGTTTGGTTGGGCTTGGTTTGGGTTGGGTTTTCGGGCGACTTATGAATTATGACAGTTTTGCACACCACGCACAACTTTGGCCGGGCTTTCAAATAGAAATTATTAGAAAGTTTGCAGCGAAAGCGAAAAGGGGGGACAGCTGCATGGCATGAGATTAGTGCAATTGCGAATGGGACTATGGATTGGATCTCTTTGAGAAATGAGAAATGGCTGGGGGCCACAATCCAAGGCATTCTCATATTGAACGTTTGAAGGTTTTCGTTGAGTTTTTGATTTATGTCTGTTTGCCAGGGGGAGCCGAGTGGGTTGGACGATGTGGCAAAGGGGATTATGTTCATAAATGGCACACATGCAGCATATGGGACAGATGCAGCTATGCGACAATTGTCATCCGAACGTATTTGCCAATGCTGGAGTTTGTCCAATAACTAGATTATACGGTCTTCCAAGCTCAATGCTTGCACATCCATAACATTTTCACACCATCTTTAAAGCAATAAGCTTGGCTCTGCATTTGAATTTCAAGACGGCAAACTTTTGGAGCAGATTTATATTTTCGCATATAGTACGAGTATGTTTTCGTATTGAAAACTTATTTAAGGGATCGAATTTCAAGGCATCCGCACATTCGCTGTGCCAATTATTAATTGCAAATTTCGAGGCGCTCTGGCATCGCATGAAAAACAATCAACAATCATTATGGCCAACTGGCCAGATGAAGGTTATTGAATAACGTTAATGACAGACGGTGCGGGATTGGCCAAATGGGAGGTCCTGGGCGAAATCCTTTAAATGGAGGAGTGGGAACAACGTCTTGAGTCGCACAGTCGGATTCACACTTGTACCGCCATCATCATCGTCATCAGCAGCGGGACAATCATCATTCATTCGTGCAATGTGGCATTCATTTATGCATTCGCACTACCTTTCTATGTCTCTCTCTCTTTCTACCGCCGCAATACCCGTCTCTTTCGCGCCGTCTCAGTCGCATCTTCGTTTATTCGCTCATTTAAGCATTCGTGTTGTCGTTTCAGTTTCAATTTGCCTTGGCAACATTTTCGCAAATGTCTTTTTAATTGATTCGCAGCGATGCGAATGCGAGCAAGCGACGAAAGAGACGCCTACACTTGATGAGAAAGAGATGACGACAGAAAGAGACAGGAGAACATGGCGAGCGAAAGAGAGAAAGAGAGAGAGTGGCTGTAAGATCTACCTACCCGGCTGCCGAGTGTAATTATAAATTGAATTAAAAGGCGCACATTTCGTCTTTTAATTCTGCTTGCTGCTTGAGCTTAATTAAAATTTCATTATGTCTCTCATATATATATATATGTTTTCCCTTCGCTGAAGGATGACTGCGAAATAGGGAGGGGGGACCTGCGAAAACTACAGTCTACCACGATATATGCACAAAATATATTTGACAAGCAGCTTTACGAGCGAGCAGTAAAAATACTTGTTCTCCATTAATGTTCGCCTAATGCATGAATAGAGTGCCGCTTCTTCGCCAGCCCCCACATTATTATGCAAAAAAAAAAGAAAAAAGAAACAAAAACCAAATAAATAAAAATATAATAAAAGTACCAGAAAATACTGCCAACTAAAGGGGTAGCAAACAAAAAACACAAAACAAAAAAGGGAGAGTGAAATGCCAGCGCAACTTGTCGACATGAAATGTTGTTGTCATTCTGTCTGGCAATTGCCCTTATTGTTGTTGCTACTGTAGTTTATCGTCTTCGGTCCGTGTATATGTATTTACCCACACATCTACGCTCTTTTGCTAGTGGTGTTGGTGTAGTTGTGCGGCTGTTGCTGTACAATTGTTGTACTGTTGTTGAGTTTATGCATTGCAGCATTGCATTGTAGTAACAAAGCATAGCATAGTTTTTAGCGCAAATCAAAATGATTGATGATGATGGCTGCTCTAGATCTTGCACCCCTAGTACAAAATGCCCCGCCCACCATGTCATGTCCCCTTGCTACAACAGCAACAACAGCAATAACACCTACACCAGCAACAAAAACAAAAACAATAGCTACACTCACTTGACAGTTATGGCTGCTGATATGCTGCAAATAAACTAAATAAATCCTCTTTTGTGTAATGTCATTTTTGTGCCACTTTGTTTTCAAGGCAAGCACCATGTTTTGTAAATTTTCCAAGAGAGAGACTCGTGCCCCTGTCGCATTGTCTATTTCAATTTCAATATTAAATTGACACAGCTTCGAGCAGTAGGTTTTTGAACAAGAACTAAATGGAGATATCATTTAATATATCCCCAATATCAATATCAAAAGTCTGACAGCTTGAACAACCCTATTAGAAAGTGGAGAGCAAATCTTAGCGGATTTGGAAAAACACTTCGGTTCACCACATAGCACTTCATTAACATGGGTTAGGCAGCACAAAACACAAACACATGCACGCAAATTGGCCAATCGCTTGAGTGAAGGATTATTTGCCCTCCGCCCTTTTGGCGGAAACTCCAGCTAGCACCAGCAACAGCCCCCCCTCGATCCACCCACACATTCTGACCCCCATTTCCATCCTTATTAAACATACTTGCACATGCAGCTGCTTGTGGTAATGAGTGGGTGGCGGCCGGGCGGATTTTGACTGCGGCTGCCCCTGAGGTCGTTGCGAGCAGCTGCACCAAAACCCCAAATTGTTTAGCATATGCAAGATGGGGCGACCACCGGCCACCCGATCCGCCTCCTCCACCACCACCACCTCCTCCTCACGAAAGCCACCACCACACACCGCCACCCACATTTCGCTGGCCAGACTCCTTTGGAGCATACAGCAATTTGGACATGTTAATAATGTTGACTTCTTGGCCAAGTTTAATTAATCCATTTAAGCGGTTATAAATTGAAAGCTGTTTAATCTCTTAATTATTGCTTCAGATATGCACTTAACTGACTTTAAATAAGAGTTGCTATTATCTAACTCGAATTGACCAAAAAATATCTGTATTCATAAAATCTATTATTCTTAGTAGGCTGTTGATTTAAATTCAATTGTCATTTGATGTCACTTCAACAGAAAGTTACTCATTTCATTCGTTTTCTTACAGTCAAGCTACTTCTAAAACGCACTTTAAATATATTCCTGAAAATCAGAAAGTTGAAAATTTTCAATATGCTTCTTACAATTCTTTATATTCTAGGCCTCGTGGCTATAATCTTAGCGTACATTATGTATAGCCTGTCGTTGATAAGGGCGGACTTAAAGGAGTTAGAGTGGTATGAAGAAGTGGCTCGTCGTAGAAGATGGTTTGTAAAGGATGATGAAGGCCGTCCGAGAGCTGCATCCAAAAGGCAAATCCGTGAAGAAGTCAGGGAGGCACTTGAGAATGGATGCGATGAATCAAATTCCCGTGAGTTCAAAAGGTTTGACGAAGCTGCTCGTCGTAGGGGATGGTTTGCAGAGGATGATGAAGGCCGCCCGACAGCTACATCCAAAAGGCAAAGCCGTGAAGAAACTAGGAAGGAACTTGCGATTGGATACATTGAATCAGAGTCCAGTGATTTCGAGTGGAATGACGAAGCTGCTCGTCGTAGAGTATGGTTTGCAGAGGATGATCAAGGCGGCCCGAGGTCTACATCCGAAAGACAAATCTGTGAAGAAGATAGGGAGGAACTTGAGATTGGATACATTGAATCAGATTGCAGTGAGTTCGAGTGGACTGACGAAACTGCTAGTCGTAGAGGATCGGTTGGAGAGGATGATCAAGGCGGCCCCAAAAGACAAAGCTGTGAAGAAGCTAGGGAGGAACTTGAGATTGGTTGCAATGAATCAAATTACCGTGAGTTCAAAAGGTTTGACGAAACTGCTAGTCGTAGAGGATCGGTTGGAGAGGATGATCAAGGCGGCCCCAAAAGACAAAGCTGTGAAGAAGCTAGGGAGGAACTTGAGATTGGTTGCAATGAATCAAATTACCGTGAGTTCAAAAGGTTTGACGAAGCTGCTGGTCGTAGAGGATCGGTTGGAGAGGATGATCAAGGCGGCCCGAGGTCTACATCCGAAAGACAAATCTGTGAAGAAGATAGGGAGGAACTTGAGATTGGATACATTGAATCAGATTCCAGTGATTTCGAGTGGACTGACGAAACTGCTAGTCGTAGAGGATCGGTTGGAGAGGATGATCAAGGCGGCCCCAAAAGACAAAGCTGTGAAGAAGCTAGGGAGGAACTTGAGATTGGTTGCAATGAATCAAATTACCGTGAGTTCAAAAGGTTTGACGAAGCTGCTGGTCGTAGAGGATCGGTTGGAGAGGATGATCAAGGCGGCCCGAGGTCTACATCCGAAAGACAAATCTGTGAAGAAGATAGGGAGGAACTTGAGATTGGATACATTGAATCAGATTCCAGTGATTTCGAGTGGACTGACGAAACTGCTAGTCGTAGAGGATCGGTTGGAGAGGATGATCAAGGCGGCCCCAAAAGACAAAGCTGTGAAGAAGCTAGGGAGGAACTTGAGATTGGTTGCAATGAATCAAATTACCGTGAGTTCAAAAGGTTTGACGAAGCTGCTGGTCGTAGAGGATCGGTTGGAGAGGATGATCAAGGCGGCCCGAGGTCTACATCCGAAAGACAAATCTGTGAAGAAGATAGGGAGGAACTTGAGATTGGATACATTGAATCAGATTCCAGTGATTTCGAGTGGACTGACGAAACTGCTAGTCGTAGAGGATCGGTTGGAGAGGATGATCAAGGCGGCCCCAAAAGACAAATCTGTGAAGAAGATAGAGAGGAACTTGAGATTGGATGCAATGAATCAAATTCCCGTGAGTTCAAAAGGTTTGACGAAGCTGCTCGTCGTAGAGGATCGGTTGGAGAAGATGAACAGAAGATGAAAAAACAGAACAAAATTACCATATAATGGTTTCTACAATACAGCAAGGGGGATGGAGGGTTGTGGAAAATTGTTCATCATTTTCGCTGGCCACTTAATCACCGTGAGCTGTCGCACTTGTCGTAATACCCACTGTAATACAAGCCGAGCTATTTGGGGGAAAAACCCGTTTTCTGCGTGGCACTCTGTAGGCACTTTGCACTAAGCATAAATTTCGCAGCAGTTTGACACGACACGGAGGGAACTCAAATTATATGCGAGTACATGGATTGGGCGTGTTTGGCTGTATGGGTGTGCACACCCACTGACAGCTGTGCATGTGTGCGTGTGTGTAGAACAAGCCTTCAAATTGCCCCGGGGACTTTGGCAGAGTGCAATGTCTGTCAACACTAATTGTTGGCTCCTGCTCAGCCGCCCGACTGCTGTCTTTCGCAACAATAATGTCGTGTGTTCCCGTGGATGTATTCCTGTGTTGGGCTCCTCAAATACCGCCTGTTCCAGTGGCCCCTGCTGTCCCCCCTGTCCACAGCCTGGTGTGCTAAGCCAGCTTACTAGTCCGTACACTTAGGGAAACCACACACACACACTGGCAACTGCTCCAAGTAACTCGGACACAGAGTGATATTAGCTGCACATGGAGTGGCGTTTAATCCTCTAAAGATTTGGGTATCCAATAGGCTTATTAGCAAATGTTTTAAGTCAGCATTAGATTTTTCGAATGCCAATGCATGTTGGCTAACCAAGGCTGGGCGCATTTTTCTCCATGTAGAAGCCGAGACATGCGAGGTCCTGGCATCGCCATTAGCTTCGCTTTTGGCATACATCCTGGCAGGCATCCGAATAGCTCAATTTTGGTGGCGAGGACAAGACAAATACTAGGGGTTGTACTACATAACACTAATACTAATACTAATGCCACCTCGGGCCGGGTGTCTAATTAAATTGGGTCAAACCAGTTAACTCGCTTGTCTTTGGATTACGTTTGCATCTGACTTAATCTCGGTGGTGTCCTGCGTCCAATATGTGTCCTTTCACCGGTTCGCCCCGGCTCATTCGATTTCGAAAAATGGTTTTCCCCTCAAGACACAACAAATTGCTTTCAGGCTGTGCCGCTGCTGGCCTCAAAATCAAATTATTGTCCTGGTCTCGTCCTTCGGTTAGCGCCACGGACACAGGGAAAATATTGTCTTTGGTGAGTTTATTAAAACTTTCCACTCTGCACCACCACCGACCAAAATCGAGACTGGGACTAGGACTTCGCTCGGCCGGATGGATGGAAACTTTTGACCTGTTGCAGGCAACTGACTTTGAGGAACTGCAACTGGAAGCCCGGCTCCTCCAGGCGGGAACTGGGTCTACACCCACGTCGTCTCGTCCTGGCAGAAAGTTGTCGGCCAAGTTTGCAGCGCTTCTTGGCTAAATTGTGTAATTAATTGGGAATGCCAAGCTGAGCAGGACAATGCTGAACCTTGGGCGGTTGGCGTTATAAATGGCATCAATTAAATTTCTCTCAACTTGCTTGCAACTTGCCTCTCAAATGACCAGTTTTCCCTTGTCCTGACTCCTTGAACAATTTATATAATTAGCACTATCGATAGTATCGATGTTTTATCTATTGGAGGAGGGGTTACGCTTTCATTTCTACTTCACTTTCTTGTCTAGCCTAATAAAGCTAATCAACTCCTTCGCAATCAAAGTTGAATTTCGGACAAAGTGCTTTTGCCACCGCCATTGATTCAATTAGTCCACACATTTGCCGAAAGTAACTAACTAGGTCATTTAACTGCAATCCGCTTTGCTTAAAGAAAGAAATAAATCTTGGCCGGCACAAATCGATAGTAAGCAGTGGGATTATAAATTTGACATGTGCTATTCTGTGCAGAGACATTCGCTTGCCGAATGGCAAAATTAAATGGCCATAATCACAGCACACAAACAGAAGATACAAGTTTCAGATACAAATACAGATACAGATACCGATTTAATTTGCCACAACAGTAAGCCGCATACACAACGTTCTTCTTTCTTTGAGTAACTAGGCACTGGGAGCTCGGAACTCGGAACTCGGAACTTGGATGCGGATTCGGATTCGCAACTGGAAGGCAAAGCAAACTTGCCTAATCCAATGAAAACAAGCAGCTCAGCTGCGATTGATAAGAGCAAGTCGGACTTACTAGGCAACCGAAGTGACCCTTCCGTATGCCCCTTCTATATGGACGTACATATGTACTCCTGCAAGCCGAACTTACTTGTATATCCTGACAACCGCTTAGCTCATTTGACTGCTGCCAGGACAACGAGGACACTTTGGCAATAATATCGTCCGGTTGTCGGCTTTAAGTCCTCGGATTTGCTTCGTAAATACTTGCAAACGGCTTCAAAATGTCCGGCTTAAATGAGTGGGAGTTTCGAGTTCTGGGCGCTTTGATTAAACTGAGGTGACAACATTTTGCCGAGTGCAATTTACAGTAAAATTGTATGCATAATTTCCGTTATGACACTTGCGGTGCACACACACACACGCACACATTTGAACGGAGAAATTTATTTGCAGATAGATGGATAGATAGATGTGGTTACACATTCCCAAAACACTGCAGGAAAATTCCTTTCGCAATTGATGGCGGGCTGACCTCATCTAGAAACCACTCGATTCGAAATATTTCGGAATTTAATTAATATGCTGCAAAATGGTTTCAAAGGCGAACATTATTTACAATCGAAGTCAAATATGTATCTTTTTATGTCCTTCTACCTGTTTCCACCAGTGCATGTTTATATTGGCCTACGAATCTGTAAGTAAGTGGACCAGGCACTACGGCTAAATACCAGAACTGCCTGCAGGCAGCATTCTAATTTATGTTATCCTTGCCACTCCACTGAGGCCACACAAAGGACGATGCTGCGATACATACACAGAAATCAGAGTCGCAATACCCTGCTGTAATTACAAAGTGGAGTCGGAGTCGAACTCACAGCCAGATCCCACAATTGAGAATACAGAGTACAGAATCCGGTATCCGGAATCCGGCATCCCGAGTCCCGAGTCCCAGACCCCAGACCAGTTGATATCCTTTAAATCCCTTTTATGCCGGCGCGCAGCCTTTGATTTTTGCAATATCAATTAGCGTAAAACGCGTAGGCCGCCAAAAACTGGTGGTGATTGGGGGGTTGGGGCATTCCAGCCCATGAGGATTTACAGCTGCTGATTATTTCATTAGGCGAAAGTAAATTTAAACGCCAGCCGCACGTTAAATTTATGTTAATTTCCAAAGGGCTGCCAGCCAAAAAGGATGCGGAAATGGCACAGACGAGGAGCAAAAGCCGGGGAAACTGGAAGCTGGCACAGACAGCCGAGGAAAATGAGACGTTCGAGGCGGTGGGTGGGTCTTGGGTAAGGAAAATGGATGGAAAACTATATTACAGCGCATGCAGGGTCACATTTTAATGCTGCATTCTTGCGCATTACAATGCACTTTAAGTGAATGGCACACAACGGTCTTATTAAATATGAACGAAATGAGTTGTCAGCTGCCAACGCAGATTTTGTACAAATATTAAAACCAAAAGTCATCTCAAACAGTCCAAAACGAGAATCTATCAACCTTTTCCCACTGACCATATGGTGCAAATGGACCGTTGCCAAGCCAAATGAGAATATTTTCGAACAGATAACTTTCCTTGAATTTAAAACCATATCGGCGGCTCCACTTGACACACATAGAAAACGCACTTGTTTTGCTTGGAACCACTGATGATCGACCGGGAATATCCATATCCATCCCCCGGGCATATCTAGTTCGCCAGCAATAATCATTAATTAATAACAAATTTGTGTTGATTGTCCGGCGACCAAAACAAAAACAGAAGAGCGAGATGGCGCACAGAAAGCGGGAGATCAGGTGCCGTCGGCTATATATACTATATAGCCAGCCGATCTGTGGCCTGACACTGCTTGGCACTCGGCATCCGTCAGCGATTCCGATAGCACTGCGGATTCCCGGACCCGGCCACCAAAAACCCGGCACATGTGTCGCCGATCAATGCGCAACATCTGGTACGTATCCATCTGTATGTGCATGTACGTACGGATGGATGTATCTTTATCTCGGTCTCGGACTAATGAAGCCGGCAGCGCGTTAGATACGTTGCTCGCCGGCTAATTATTCCCCAAGGGATCCTGGCCACGAATCACTGGAAGCAATCGAGCCACGATCGCAGTGAGTGCATCTCTTGATACCCATTGTTCTACGGAGATCGCAGGGTATGCTATATCATTGTACTCGTAAAAGAGTACACACTCTTTTCATGGCATATCAATACAATTTTAAATACATAGGGTATATGCCGTGCGATTCCCGACCAGATCCAATGGCTCTCATCAACTTTTCCGAAGCCTGTCACTCACCCGGATTGTCCGTGGATATTATAAATATTTGGACACTCGGCCGGAGTCCGCTCATTTGCGATCATGGACTTCTTTGCGACGGGTGGATTCCAGCAGCTTTACCACGACTTGGAAGAGGAGCCACTGGCCGGCGGCGATGCGCTGCTAAATATAGTCAGTGTTGGGGAATTGGATAGCTCCTATGTGGATACTAGCTTTCCCGGCGGCAACTATAATCAGCTGGAATTCCAGGAGTCGGATTACTATGGCATCATCACCTTAGACAGCAATAATAATACAAATCCTGGTGGGAATGTTCAGGTGGCTCTGCCCTATGGGGAGGATCCTTCATTGTTCATCGACTTCAATGACCTGACCGTATGTCCGCCGGACTTGAGTGATTGGGAGCAGCGGCTACTGGATAACTATGTGGAGATTCCCGACCTGGTGGACTTTCTGCCCGAACGAACACCCCTGTGCACGGATAACTGTGCGGACTTTCTGGAGGAGAGCAACAGCAATCTGCGGCTGTCGGGGCCACCACCTTCAGAGATTTTCGATCCCGATCGATCGTCTTCCTCGCCCGACAGCAGTGATCCCGCCAGTCCTGCGGAAGTTGCTGCCCCACCTCCTGCCCTCCAGATGAGTGAAAATGCCGCCGGCGAACGGGGTTACCTGTGCACCTTCGGCAATTGCGAAAAGATCTACGCCAAGCCCGCGCATCTGAAGGCCCATTTGCGGAGGCATCTGGGTGAGAAGCCCTACGTCTGCAGTTGGCCAGATTGCGTCTGGCGGTTCTCCCGATCCGATGAACTGGCCCGCCACAAGCGCTCCCATTCCGGCGTGAAGCCGTACAAATGTGACTACTGTTCCAAGTGCTTCGCCAGGTCGGATCACCTCACCAAGCACCGCAAGGTGCACGAAAGACGTCTTCTGGCCGCCTCCAGAGCTGGCAGATCCCTGGTCTCCGACGATCTGTATGCCGTGCGACCAGGTCGAAAGCGAAAGAACCAGTTATGACCACATTCCAAGGACACGATGGATGAGTTAGTCTTAATTGTTTATTTTTTTTATTACATAAGATTAGTTTGCATAGGAAACATATCCATAAAATAGTTCGAAAGTATTCCTTCTTTTGTTAAGAAAATTATCAAGAGTTTTATTTCGAGTGGGAATATTGAGGGTAATAATAACTTGCTGCTCTCTTTTTGCAGATTTAATTACGAAAATCATAAACCGTTAATAAACTCATTTAAAGGAGTAAAAGAGCATATGATTTAATAATAAAAAAGGTTACAAGCATGAGGTTAATTCATTACAGAAGTTAAATCGAATTTATCAATATAATGAAAAAGGATAATTTCACATAAGCAGTGATGTTTTAAAAAGCAGTAGGCCGTTTACATAGCTTCACAAATTCATTACCGTAAATTAGCTAGTGTGTGCATATATATACTTAAAACATCCAACACAATTCGAGAAATATGGACAGAAACAAGCCACTCAGACTTATTGGTCTCTCCAGTATCAAGCCCGAAAAAAACCCGAAACTTACACTGAGCCGTCTATATCAACTGCCAGCACTATGTCCCATAGAAAAATGCATTGCCACGGTTTCCAAGGATGATATGCTCCAACATTTGGCCCAATACCATTTCCAATCAAACGTGAGGAAGCATATGCAAGTGGCCTTCAACGGAGAACGCTGCACCCTGGTCTTTGATGTTTCTCAGCTGATTGGAGCGCAGACCATATGTCTGGGAGTTCTTCTTTACGGCGGCGCGCGTGGGAAGAATAACCAATTACCCGGAGAACGGCAATTCTGTTCTCGGAATATATTGAAGCCGGGCTCGGAGCTGGTATCACTGACGGCCCATCTGCCCATCATGGTGCTGGCGAGGAGGATTACTTTCCTCTCGTGGGCATTTGTGGACAGGAATATCGAATCGGACGTAGATCTTCGTGGTCAAAGTGTCCACAGTGGCCAAGAAATTAAGAATCAAAAGAAGACCGTTAAAGCCGAGCAGGAAGAGATTCTGGACTCAGATCTGTTGATAATTTGGACCCAAAGTGCACCCTGCATCCGGCCACTCCACGTTGCCATGACCGTATTCAACCGCACTCTGACGGTTGGCCGGAGCGCCATACTTTCTGTGGCCAATTCGGGCCAAATGTATACCGAACTCCGTGGCAAGGATCTGCCCAAGGACCGGCATGCCCTATTGCTAACTCAGGCGGATTTGAAGGAGATATGTGGCGCAGAACATCATCTCCATCTCGAACTGATCCTGAATGAGTCTTCGGAATAACCAGTAGCCTGAGATTTCGTTAATTTTACCTTATATACATATTATATTTTTTAAAGCGGAGTGGCAAAGGAATGAGAATGTCATGCGGTGGGCAGGAGGAAAGGGGACACTTCGGATAAAGGACTCTGCCGCCAAGAAGGATCCTCTCCAGCAAGGCTCGCATCCTTTATGCACTGTCATATCGCATACTTTACGGCTTTCAGGGCGAGTGCTTTTGTACATTTGAAGTGAATTTACAGCGCAACTTGCTTGTATAATGGCATTTACTTTATGCAAACACTGGCGAGGCACAGGAGTCCTCAAGGAGTCGTCCCGCAGCAGGATTCAGCGACAACAACAACAAGAACAATTATTGCCCCACTCATTAAGGCAAGCTGCACTGCTCTGCACAGGACCTCCTGCTTATTCGAAAGTAATTAGCATAAAAATAAATACCACTCATTAAGTCATGTTGTTTTTATCTATTTACTGTTTGATATTGCCGTCGTCAGCGTCGTTGTTTCTGTTTTTGTTTTTCTTCGTGTTCGTGTTGCTGTTGCTGTTGGTGTTGATGTCCTGGCCCCCATTTGCAGTCTCCCCAGAAATGCCGAAGGGGGGAGTCCTGGTGGCAGGACCTCCATTGAGACGACAAGAGGGCAACTGGGGTTATTTGCATAGATGCAGCCACTGCGGAACTGGTTCAATTAGCCCGAGTCGCTCGGTTTGCTGAAGGGGAAGCTGAAACAATAAGCACACATCGATATTGAACAGCAACTTAATTTTATATATTTTTCAAAGAAACTTAAAGTATTTCCGTTTTACAAGCACTGTTAAGTATCTAAAAACAAATGTATAAAAATAAATATCTGCTAATCCTTTTTTCAACTCTTTCTCAATGCAGAGAAAAAGAAATCCCCAGTGGTGTTAACACAGGTAATCCCACACCTAAATCCTTTGATAAACTGCTGCGAATGAATCGCCACGAAAAACAGAGCCACTTTTTGTGCCATGGACATCCGATAAGTTGCCTTCAGCATCCACTTTCTGTAGATAGACGTACGTACGTACGTACATAGATACACTCGTATATCTGCAAGTAGCTTGCCGCTGGCTTATGGATAAATTTGCTTTTTGTCGCAGCTCGAGCTGGAAAATTCCGATTGCAATTTTAATTAGATGCCATACACACATTTCCAGCCAAGAAGGGGAAAAGCGAAAGGCAATGCGAAGAAAGCAGTGAAAGCATAACTTCTTGTGCGCTCTGTGGGATACATCTACGGCAAAGGAGGTGCAGATACATCTGTACATCCCACATATCGGATAGCAGATACGTCAATGGTGTGGGCGAAAGACAAAGCGCGGCGCTGTAAGAGAATTCAATTAAATGTTCATCAAAAACTACAAGAAAAAGTGTTGAGTATCTGTAGCTGTATGTTTTTCAGTCTGTGGGCTGAGCGATCCAGAACAAAGGATATGTACAAGGACAGTGGCGGAGTTGCGTGGACAGAGGAGGTCAGGGCAGAGAAGGAGTAGAAATCAGGACCTTGATGACGCGGCGGCAACGCCTGTAACTGTGGCTCTCTGACTTCATCTCTAAATGCAAGCAGTGGCGCAGGCAGGGAATTCCGGTTGTTGGGTATCCCAAAAAAAATGTTATCACTGAAATACAATGTAAACACCATGAAATACAATGCAGCGCTATCGCTAAGTTGAAGTATTTAGAATACCCCCTGTCTTTAATTTCCCACTCGCCCCTGAAAGTATCTGTGTGTCTGCCGCCTGCCTGTGTCTGTGTGTGTCTGTGACTTGGCTGCTGTAATCAGGAGAAGAAGATGGAGACGATGCTGGAGATGTGGGTGGGTGGCGCGGAGGTGCGGAGGTGCGGAGGTAAGGCAGCAGGAAGAGCACAAAAGTTATAAAATACCAGATAGATAGTAATTGCAACAGTTCTGTCTTCCCTCTGTCTCCCTCTCTCCCACACCGCCCTCTCTTTCTGGCGCTCTCTGTGTGCCTGTGTGTGTGTGTGGCTGGTGAAAATAAGCAGGAAACTGGAAATTACAAATGATACGGAAATAATGCGATATCATGAATCATTTTTACGAGAATCGAGACTTTGATTCTCAGGGGCAAACGATTGGCAAGGGGATCGGCGATGAGCTTCCATATACAGTAAATGTAATATATATATATTATGTGTACTATATAACAATGGCGGATAGGTACATACATATACATATTATATCCCCTGGAAGTGCAGGCTTCTTGTGGCCTCAGCTTGAGTCTGTGTCAACAAATTTGCATTGCATTGGGCGACCAACTGGCGGCGACCACACAAATAATGTCAACAGCATTTCCACTCATCAATAAGTGAAATATATAAAAAAAAAAAAAAACAAGAATGGCAAAATGAAAAGGGACAGTTGGGAAAATTCAGGGCGCATCGGGTTCCGTTCCGGCTCCTTTTGGCGTCCATTTCCCAAGGAGTGCGGAAAAGCTGAAGCCTGGCATATTTATTTTCTACCCGCCTTTTCTTTTGTGCGGCTGTCGCATTCTTGATTTAGCAAATTGACTGCCATGAAAATGCGAAAAACTTGCGGAAAAGTTGCCGGTCGCTTTAAGCGTACAGGAATTCGACTCAAGTTCTTCGTCCAGGTATTTTCACGGAATGTCAAAGATTGAGTCAAAAATAATTTTAATCAAATATGGGTCGTTACTTTCACCAAACATTGCCGTAAAAGTTCAGGAATCCATTAGGAAAATATGTTCAGCATTTGTCCTTGTTGGGCCTCATCCTTCTTTCAAATAATTACCAAGAAAAAATTATTTAAAATAACAATAAAGACCAGTTATAAATGCAGAAAAACTACACAAATCGGAGATCTCAGTGGCCATAACTTGGTCAAATGAACTCCGATTTTGGAGTAGCATACCTTAAAAGGCTTGTGGAAGTATTCTTTAAAAATCTGCATTTAAATTTCAGTTTCCTAATTTTGATCGATTTTTCGTAAATTTTGATGATGTTACCCCTTGCCAAATTTTCAAAAAAATGATGAAAAATGGTGTGCCCTACTTGGGATGCCAAAAGTTTGAGGGCTTCTTCCTGAGTCTCGCAAGGTACTACATTCCATGATCTGACTATTTTTAACCGATTTATGATGTACCAATCCTGGGTTGGGTGGCCAAAACCGGAAGAACTACACAAACCTGAGATCCCAGACGCCATAACTTGGACAAATGGATTCCGATTCTAGAGTAGCATACCTTAAAATGCTCGTGGAAGTATTCTTTAAAAATCTGCATTTAAATTTCAGTTTCCTAATTTTGATCGATTTTTCGTAAATTTTGATGATGTTACCCCTTGCCAAATTTTAAAAAAATTGATGAAAAATGGTGTGCCCTACTTGGGATGCCAAAAGTTTGAGGGCTTCTTCCTGAGTCTCGCAAGGTACTACATTCCATGATCTGACTATTTTTAACCGATTTATGATGTACCAATCCTGGGTTGGGTGGCCAAAACCGGAAGAACTACACAAACCTGAGATCCCAGACGCCATAACTTGGCCAAATGGATTCCGATTCTAGAGTAGCATACCTTAAAATGCTCGTGGGAGTATTCTTTAAAAATCTGCATTTAAATTTCAGTTTCCTAATTTTGATCGATTTTTCGTAAATTTTGATGATGTTACCCCTTGCCAAATTTTCAGAAAAATGATGAAAAATGGTGTGCCCTACTTGGGATGCCAAAAGTTTGAGGGCTTCTTCCTGAGTCTGGCAAGGTACTACATTCCGTGATCTGACTATTTTTAACCGATTAATGATGTACCAATCCTGGGTTGGGTGGCCAAAACCGGAAGAACTACACAAACCTGAGATCCCAGACGCCATAACTTGGCCAAATGGATTCCGATTCTAGAGTAGCATACCTTAAAATGCTCGTGGAAGTATTCTTTAAAAATCTGCATTTAAATTTCTGTTTCCTAATTTTGATCGATTTTTCGTAAATTTTGATGATGTTACCCCTTGCCAAATTTTCAGAAAAATGATGAAAAATGGTGTGCCCTACTTGGGATGCCAAAAGTTTGAGGGCTTCTTCCTGAGTCTGGCAAGGTACTACATTCCATGATCTGACTATTTTTAACCGATTAATGATGTACCAATCCTGGGTTGGGTGGCCAAAACCGGAAGAACTACACAAACCTGAGATCCCAGAGGCCATAACTTGGCCAAATGGATTCCGATTCTAGAGTAGCATACCTTAAAATGCTCGTGGAAGTATTCTTTAAAAATCTGCATTTAAATTTCAGTTTCCTAATTTTGATCGATTTTTCGTAAATTTTGATGATGTTACCCCTTGCCAAATTTTCAAAAAAATGATCGAAAATAGTGTGCCCTACTTGGGATGCCAAAAGTTTGAGGGCTTCTTCCTGAGTCTCGCAAGGTACTACATTCCATGATCTGACTATTTTTAACCGATTTATGATGTACCAATCCTGGGTTGGGTGGCCAAAACCGGAAGAAGTACACATAGCTGAGATCCCAGACACCATAACTTGGCCAAATGGATTCCGATTTTGGAGTAGCATACCTTAAAATGCTTGTGGAAATATTCTTTAAAAATCTGCATTTAAAGTTAAGTTTCCTAATTTTGATCGATTTTTCGTAAATTTTGATGATGTTACCCCTTGCCAAATTTTCAAAAAAATGATCGAAAATAGTGTGCCCTACTTGGGATGCCAAAAGTTTGAGGGCTTCTTCCTGAGTCTCGCAAGGTACTACATTCCATGATCTGACTATTTTTAACCGATTTATGATGTACCAATCCTGGGTTGGGTGGCCAAAACCGGAAGAAGTACACATAGCTGAGATCCCAGACACCATAACATGGCCAAATGGATTCCGATTTTGGAGTAGCATACCTTAAAATGCTTGTGGAAATATTCTTTAAAAATCTGCATTTAAAGTTAAGTTTCCTAATTTTGATCGATTTTTCGTAAATTTTGATGATGTTACCCCTTGCCAAATTTTCAAAAAAATGATCGAAAATAGTGTGCCCTGCTTGGGATGCCAAAAGTTTGAGGGCTTCTTCCTGAGTCTCGCAAGGTACTACATTCCATGATCTGACTATTTTTAACCGATTTATGATGTACCAATCCTGGGTTGGGTGGCCAAAACCTCAAAATTTGAATGAAAAGATAGAAAATTATGAAAAACCACTAATTTGATAGGGAAACAGTAGAGGAAGCGATTTAGCAGCCACCCCTTGTTGAAACTCAAATCAGCCCAAATCGCAGCATAAAACTTGGTCAAAAACTTAAGCCATGCTCGGTGGCAAAAATGGGGGAAAGCCCAACAAAAAATAGGAAAACCAAGAACTCTCGTCTCAACTCAACCGAACTGAACTCTACTGAACAAAATCTGCAGCTCGGGTCCGGAGATAAAGTCAAATACTTGACAAGTCACAGGTAACAAGTATGAACTTATGAAGCCATCAAGTGTGTGTGTGTGTGTGTGTGTGGGTAGAAGTAGGGGTGTGTGTGAGTGTATGTTGGTCTTTTGCAAAAGTGCTGCAAAGTTTTCAAATTATTTTTGGTTACATAATTGGAATTGATAACTTTGCCAGTCGGCAGAGCAAGGGAATCATTCGGGACATACCTCTCTTCCTCTCGCTCTTTGCACAACACACACTCTACCCGTCTCTTTTTCATACAACTCGCTCCATCTCTGTCGCCCACGCAGTTCTGCACTTGTATTTGTCAATAACAAGCAATTTAACAATTTTGTACACAGACACAGAAAAAGCGAAAAACTCTTGTAAAGTTATCATTCAAACTTGAAAATCAATAAAACTTTTGACACAACTCCATACAGTTAGGAAAAAAAGGAGTGCACAAAGCGCGCGCGAGCGTGGGAGAGGGAGGGCAGAGGTGTGCGAAAGCGAGAGGTATGTATGCTCACCTCTGACATAACCTTTCATCCTATGACATTTTTCCTTTGTAGCTTAGCAACGCACATTTTTCACCCAAAAAATAAATCCCAGCAACTTCCTCTATCCCCTTTTTGGAGTTTTCTCATCTTTTTTTGTTAATATTCTTGCTTCATCTGCCCACCGAACACCACCCACCACCCACCACCCCCTGCTATCTGCCGTCGACGCCGTTCAAGAAAGTTAATTAAGAAAGTTTGATTTCTTATGGCTAAATAACGCTCCAAAGTTTCACTGACTGACAAATATCGAGCAATAATCAAAAAAAAAGAAAGGGGGAATAAAATACAACAAAAAAATATGAAATTCCTTACCCACAAAATATTTCCTGTTCCTCCCCCCCCCCCCCCCCCCCATCCTTCGGAGATTGATAAGATGGGGCTCCCAAATTTTCGGGGGCGGTGGGGCATTAAAAGTTTTTTCCCCTGCCCCCTTTTTGTCTGACTTGGTTACAAGCAAATCAACAAATATTTGTTACTTCTCTAGGCAATGTTCCTGAATTTTCCCATATCCAAGGGCATATACACTTCGATTTGGAGAATGTTACAGCCTCAATCTTTAGTTATGTAATATAAAATACGAACTTGTAGTACGCATTTCAAAGTCATTTGTTTGCCTTTATTTTTTTACTTATATTTATTTTAGTTAGGGCATTTGGCCATTCAACTCGCTCATCTCTGGCTTATATTTTTATGCATTTTATTTTACAATTACAATATTTATTAAGTGTGACGGCCTTTGGCTTTACGAGCTGTTAAGTGGCCACCAAGACGAACGGGAATTGGGTTGAGGGTCATAAAGCAATGACTTATGGGCTGTTAACTGGTCCAGACAAAAGAGGATCCAAGTCATACATTACGGCCATTTACAAGGGTTATTGATATGGCTACCTATCTACCCGGGAGCAATCGCCTATGAATCGGCCGGGCTAATTGGCCAAGTGAAAATGGCCAAAACCAGGCCAATTTTCGCAGGCAAATTGCTGGGCAAAACCGAAAAATGGACCGGCATTCATGTCACATGCGCCGGATGTGGAAAAGAATATTAAAGAAGCTGCCACTGCGAGCTAAACAACTTAATGACTTCCTGCTAGTTAGGCCTCCATGCACAGCCGCAAAACAGCAACAGCAGCCAGCGAAAGTACACTGGAAAAAATCTCTACTTGCTTATCGCATAGTACATATCAAACTATTTTCAAAGCAATGTAAAAACTTTAGCAAAACATACAGTTTTTTGCCTGGCAAATAAAGTAGAGTTCTTAGTTAACTCGTAGGTATGTAGTATTTTGCTTTTTCCGGTGCAACACAAACACCAAACAACTTACTCAAAACTGTCAGCAACAACAACAACGAGGACAAGGACAACAACTAAAGACATCTGTGCGAATGGATGTTTCCTTGGGGCTTCTAAGGCCGCCAACGACCGCAGAGAGCGGCCATTATAAAGCTCCGAAATGGGCAGGCGTGCTTGTGCACTGGAAAAAATGTCTGTAGGTTTTCAAAAATTAGAACAACCAAATCAGTTCTAATTTCGAATTAACAATGAAGGATTGTACATTTCAATTACCAATAGCATTTGCATTTGTTGTATCTTTTCATTCCATTTCCAAATATATAAATAAACTAAATTTTTCTCAGTGCACAAAAGTTGGTGGGGGCTCAAATTTATGTCGCACTTGCGACGCTTTATCTCCGCGGCGAGAGACAAAAAAAGAGAGAGTACATAAATTTTTAATGCAAATTTCCTTTCTATAATTGTTCATACTTGGACACATTTGCATTTATTAAGCCCGAGCCTAAGGAGCCACGCCCACCGCCCCTCCGACCGCTGGTGAGCCACTTAGTTTGCGTTTATTGTACACTTTTTATGGGAGCATTCCCCCCCCCCCTCTCACCCGCGAAGGGGAGATATTGCTATTTTGTTAAATTATGTTGAGCATTTTTATGGCAAGATTTGTTTTTTATGGCATCGAGAGTTGCGCTTCCGCAGCCGCACTTCTGGCACTCCGCTCTTATTTTTTTTACTCTTAGTGCTTATTTTTATTGTATTACGAACAGCCCGCGGGTGGTTCAAGAAGATTTTTGGAGCTTAAGAACAGCGCAGCACTTAATTCTAAGTAGAAGAGCTCCGGTACAAAGCATATATTAATAAGTATTATTGAAATATTAAGAAGATTACTCGCTTGGACTGGCATCGAATATTTATATTTATGTGCTTTACAGCTCAGAACTGAGCAATCCACCCTCGCTGATTTACATTTGTCACACATACCGAAAGCTCGCGGAGGAAGGAGAGCAGAAGAACTCTGGCTGTCTCTGTTTTGACGGCATTTCATTTAATATAATAAAATGAAACGCAAACGACAGACATCTGGTGAAGTGCAGAGAAGAAGGAGCTGCTGGGTGGCTAAATGGTTGGCTATGTTTGCGAAGGACACCAACAATTTTGGGATAAAGGTTGGCTCTATAAGAACTTAAGATAAAAAATTCTGGGTCAATTGAAGTTTTCAAAATTCAAATAAACTTCAATAAGCTAATGCAGCAATTTAGCCATTTAAAATAACTCGAATTTTTTGCTTGTGTAGAGTTGGCGGAAATGACACTCAAGTGATGAACCAAATCAGCAGCACTCTTCTGTTATTAGAAGTTGTAAAAAGAACAAATAGCAATTCAGTAAAGGAACTGGGGGCGTGACAGCTCAAATAGACCCCGAACAATTGGCAATAGCGGCGGGAAATAAGGGCGCAAATCGGCAGGAAAATCGGCGGAAAGGCAATGGAAAATCCAAAGGAAAATCATTTGAAAGGGGCGAAGACAATAAGAAGTCCTGCGATGACAGGACAATGTTTGACAGGCGCAACATGTGATGGACGTGCCCGAAAAAGGACAAGTATTCAATATATATGCACTTGAATATTTCCATGTATATAACATGGTATATATACCATATAGCATATATCATATATATGGACCGATATTCGATACGCTGACAGGTCCTGGCATCAAATTATCAAATTATTCAACTGTCAAACACGTCGCGGCTGCCATCAGCCGAGAGCCAAGTGAACTGCAGCCAATTTGAATTAATTAAATTGTAGCGTAAACATATTTGATGTAATTAGCCCAACAAATTACAAATTACTTTGCCGGCGCATAAATAACCCAACGCGGCCGCAATGAATATACATACGAAAACATACATATGTGTGTTTGTATGAATGGGTGGGATTGAATAAAAATAACTAAACATATAAATACCAATTTGCAAAGGTTGGGCTAGACGGCACATAAATTAAGTGCGGACCGCCTTTCCGCCGAGTAACATGATTTGTGGGGCAGCACAAAGTTGCATGCAACTTGCCGGGGGGCTCTCCTACCCACCACCACCAGCAGCACTATGGTTCAGTTCTATAATATCGAGCAACATATGTTGGCAATAACGTGCACCATGGGCCCATCCATTCGGCCGGGCCACCGGCCATCCAGCCTTGAACCACATGGCCACCCCCTATTATTGCATAAAGTTTTACTTTTATCAGCCTGCACTCTACTCGCTCGCACACACACACAAAAATATATATATATAAAAAACAATCTGCAAAGAAGCAGCGTAAAGTTCTTAACCAAAAGTACTGGACCAAAAAAAATCGAATGCGAATGTGGCTCCGAGGAGCACAACAAACTTACACCACTTGCGCAGCTTGTGGCCCGTTTACCAGCCATTTTCGGCCACGTTTCTCCGCCAACTCATGTCCTTCGGGAAAAGTTTTCACCGGCCAGTGTGGCCAGAGCTTAAGTTTTTCGGTCTAAGCGACCCTCGTCGTGTGACCTTATAAAGTGTTTAACAAACTTTGATCCGTAACGGTGAGGCGTTTGCCGAAGTGGCAGATCGACTGGATAGAAATAAATTGGCCAGCTTGCAGTAAATGCAACTAATCAAAGTCTTTGGCCTGCGACAGCACTGAGGAAAATCTAATGTAGAAGAAAACACAGCATATACATATGTTATGTTAGATCTAATATTGATGAGTTTCCTAATGCTTTATTTGCACTGTTATTTTGTGCCCCCAGTTAAACGCGAAAGTCTTTCTTAGCATTCAACTGTATGCCAGGCCACTGGCCACATCCACATCTTTTCATTTTGCAGCTCTTGTCACGCGGCTTTCGGTGGCTTATGGCCAACTGATTCTGCTGGCTCTTTGTCCCGCTTCTCCTCCGGCAATGGCAATCGGCGGGATCAGACTCCTTCACAGCAGGCGGTATCCTAAGCTCCAGCAACTTCCCTCTTATTTTCCTCAGCTCGGCGCCACAAAGAAAAACTTTACACAAAGATTATTTAGTTACAAGCTGTGTGTGTGGGCAAAATAAAAAGAGGAAAATATCAACAGCAAGTTGGGATTTTAGCTGGGGGGCAGGACCCACAATCCATGTGATACCCCTGCCATTAGCCAGATGAAATAGCAGCAGCGATTCCAGAGTCCTGCTGCTTATTAAACTCATCAGGGATAAGGGAGTGCAGCTCAGTGAATGCAAAAGATTACATTTAAATATAGTAGCGCTATTATGACTAGGCGTAGATTATATAATTCTTAAAAAATCAGAGATAAATTTTCATTTACAGAGAGCTTTGATAACTAAGAGTAATATGTACGAAAGTACCTCGTTTCCGTTTATTCAGCCACGTCATTTGCCCGCTCGCTTTGCTATATTGGTGTCAAAGTGCAAGCTGAATTGTTCATTGCCCTCTTTTGCGCCATTCATAGCACCCCCATCCATAACCCCCTTTGAAAAAGTGCAAACCAGAGACTCTGACACTGAAGACATTCCACAATTTGTATGACATTCGCAATGACACACTTGGCAGGAACTGGAAAAAAAAGTAGAAAACTGAGGGGGAGTTCTTCGATGAGATGCGAGTCAATTGCACATGGGTTTCCATTCAGAGCGATTGTGCTGACGTTTCTTCAATGGCCTGAAATGAATGCCGGGTATCGAGACGCCCCCTAAAACCCCATCGCAAAAGCTGAAAGCTCAAATCCCTGAAACAAAAGGCCAAATGCGCCCGCTTTCAGTTGGCCTGTGATGCGGGATCTGCTTATGGCCAAGTTGAGCGAGTCCTATTCCTATTCCGATACCGATTCCGATGCCGAGTCATAGTCCGAGTACGAGAACGGGTCCGATCCGATGTCATTGTTACAGGCCAACTGGCGGGCAAGTGAGTCTGGCTTTTTTTCTCGCACCACGTTGTATTGGTAATGATATATCCAAGGGGACACTTGCTCTGCAATTCCCTTACGCTCACGGGGCGTATACTTAATATGCACTCGCTTGCAGTAGAACTTCGGTGCAGAACATAAAGGGTATATCTTACGTGACATTCAGCCATTTATACTCCCTTTACTTTTTATGTATTTCCCGCATTTTTTGCCTTGTTTTGCCGCTCTACCCTTTGTTTTTGCTTTTTAAGCTTTCTTTCGCACGATTTGCTTTGCTGCTGATGCTGCTGCTTTGATGGTTGGTCCGCTCAATTGGCTGCAAGTGCAATATTTTGATTTACAATTGTTTTGCAGGGACAGCAACACGCTCTTTTTTGCAGCGCCCTAATTGGGCGGAATTTTTCTGTATTTTGAGTGAATAGTTTCTTAGAGCGCAGAAATACTCAGTACTCGGTAGCCAGGACATTTGTATGCATTGCGGACGGGACAAAAACCGAAACTAATTTCCATTTGCGACCCGACATAATTTTTCCTGCAGTTGCGGCAGCATGTTGCTGCTGTTGCTGCAACTGCAATTGCAGCTGCAGTTGCTGCTTGCGCGTCCCAAAGGGTTGCCAGATTGCCCGACTTTTGCCGGGGATTCCCACTGTTTGCCCATGCACAATGCATACAAATTGCATTACAATCAGCCAGGGCAAACATGGAAATATATTTAAGGAGCGACAACGACCGAATGGAAGAAATGCTTGAAAATCGTTAAAAGAAAACGAACAAAGCATGGCAAATATTTATATACAAATATTTTTGCTCTAAGCCCAAACAACGGACGAGTGAAAGGGACGGAAAGCAGAAATGCAAAATTTTAAATGTAATTTGGAAAATTGCAGAAGAAAAGGGATCCATGGCAAGCCAAAAACAAAGTGGCCGGGCTGCGAATGGAGTCACATCACGTCCTTGATTCCCACAGAGAAGTATTCGCATTAATTGGCAGCTCTCACTCAAAAGTATCTTTGTATCTGGAAGATGCAAGCCCAACATGAGCACCCTGGACATGAAGTTACGGGATTAAGCTACAGCTGCCTGCAACAAAGGATGGATATTTTTATATTTCGTAATACATACACATACATATCCATGACTTGTGCATACTTTCACAAGTGATTTCAAAGGCCATGATGATGGGTTAGCCAATTCGGGCAAAAGTTTCCCTTCGCTGCCATTATACTCCTACAGCTGAATATGCAGACATATTTTTTAATTTTCGTCTTTTTGACTGACAAGAAAGGAAATACTTTATTGTTTGCATTTATAATTTATACGATATATCTTCTGCTGATCCTTTTTGGCCCCGTCTTCGTTCGTTGTCCTTTGAGGCGCTTGTCATTTCATTTCATTACATCGCATTGTTGTCCCTTTTGGCTTTTGTGCTTTTCTCAAATATTTACATGTACCTTTTTTTCTCCGCTCATTTCTTCATCTCCTCGAAGGACTTCACCTCGTCGCCCAGCTCGATGTTCACGCTTCGCCTCGAGGATATTCTCCCCGCAGGAAAATCGCCTGCTGCGCCAGTTTTCCGAATGCCTGCTGGGCTGTAATGGCATTTATTAATTGCTATGTAAATAACTTGAAGTCAATTTTAATGGGAATTGTGTTGGCGCAATCCAAACGAGCCAATTTGCAGGCTCATTTCAATGCCTTCCGCCATTCAAGGATATCCATGGAAATAAGTCATTCACTTATGACCAATTAGATCGAACATAAATTGAAGACTTCCGCAGGATTTGATTCTTATTTCCGCTAATTATGTTCTTTCACAAATGGCATATCAGATTCCTTATACAAAGCATATTGTTTTAGATCTTGTGAATTTCTTGGGCTTCAAAAGGTGACTAGATACCCAGAATCTGGCCAGAAAACTGAGCCCAAATAAACCGAATTTCGAAAACCAAATTGCAGCATATGAAGTGTAGTCGTATGAAGGAGTATTTTAGTTATTCCAAGTGAAGGCAAACATAATGCGCATAATGCCAGCAGTGGTTGGCAAAAATGCTGCCATTTAAATGCTGGCCAACATTTGTCAAGCCTCCGCTCGTTCCGTCTCTTTCCGCTGGACTATTGTCGTCTCTCTCTGTGTGTGTGTGTGTGTGTGTGTGCGGAACTATTGCCGTCTCTCTATTTTGGCTCGGTGAGCTACTGTTGCGACACTTTTGTGAGGCGAGCTGCTTGTAAATCTCTTTTTAATTGCATTTAACCGCAAACAAATTCCAAAACCCGGCAACACTGGAGTAGTGGTAGAAAATTCCAGCCACCCACTCACTGCTTGGCAATCCCACTTGGCCGAAAACCAGGCTGAAACTAAAAACCGCACGTGGCAGACGAAACTAAAATGCAGGACACATGCACAATGAAAGGCCAGTTGGGTGGGAGTGTGGACGGGGTGTCCCCGAACATGGCCGCACAAATTGTTTAAACATATACCAACCCAAATACAATCCAAATCGAAAAGGCTCCTAGGCAGACGAGGCAGCCGAGGCAGCAGAAAAGCAGTTGCAGTTGCAGTCACAGTCACAGTCACAGTCAATTATACAAATTGCATTTGTGTTGCTCTCTTGCAGGGCCGCATTTGCATACTACCCACCACCACAGGACCTCCCCCCATTTGGCACCCTGGTACTTTCGGATTTGGCCCTTTTGGATTTAGCCACACGTCGCATGTTGGCCACGAAAAAGTCAACCAAAACTGCAGCCCTTATAGTAAGCCCATTTTAAGCGGATTTCAAAACGGCTCTTTTAATCGGCATTATGCGGAAATAAATATTCGACGTTTGTATAATATTCGACGTTTGTATAATATTCAACGTTTGTATAATTTTCGACGTTTGTAAAATAATCGTGTTGTGGTATAAATGTGCAATATGATTACATTGAAGTATAAGATGGACGGTGCAAGCGGCTGGAAATGCGGGTGCTACTTCAAATTCTGATCAGGCATAACTTTCCAGGCTAACTATGATACTTGAGATTTATTCTTGAGTGTGTGGTCCAGAAGAAACGTATTGCGACGGAGTTGTCCGAGTTTACCCTAGAGCAGATTGAAGCTTATCATTCACATACAATCTGAAGTTCTCCAAGATGTCATGTCCCAGCTCCATCATCCCTTTGTCAGATGGAATTTTATCATTCACATACAATCTGAAGTTCTCCAAGAGGTCATGTCCCAGCTCCATCACCCCTTTGTCTTTTGGACGTTGCACTTCGACAGTCTTGATCATCGTCACCAACTTATGCTCCAGGACGACCGTCTCCGTTATATATTTGAACTCACGGGGCTTCACCTTAACCGACAGCAGGTTAAGAATGAAATACACAATTGCTGCGATCACGGAAACGATAACCGAGAAATACGTCATACTAAATGTTTTTTAGAAGCTACCGGCTTGACTGTGCGAAGTCGAATGAAATGTGTAACTTTCTGTTGAAGTGACATCAAATGGCAATTGAATTAAAATCATCAGCCTACTAAGAATAATAGATTTTATGAATACAGATACTAAGCAGATATTTTTCAGCTCGGAAAAGAGAGCTCTAAGAGCAGTATAAAAGGTATGACAAACCCTTTTTTATCACATGCAAAATGAAGCAATTTTGTATTTTTGTATTTTGTATTCATCCAAACAAAAATTACGCTTTATATTTTATAAAACTTGTTGTCACCTCGATAGTGTTGATAGACATTAAATAGAAGTTTTTCTACGGGTTAACAGGGTACGTAAGCCGTTAACCTCGAAGATACTGCCGCCGCTTTGTGTTACACTCAATATACTTCGTATACTTGCCTTTAGTTTTATCCAAGGTATCTTGTATCTTTTATTTTTGTATCTTTTGTTAGTCTGCCCAGTTCATCTTTTAATTAATTCACAAGCAGCGTAAAAGTTTTGTAGCCACTTTGGGCCTAGACCACCAGCAGTTTTTCCTCCTCCTCCACCAACGAAAAAAAATATATATATAAAATATATATATGTATATATAGAGAAAAAAAGGGGATTGCGAAAAAAAGGCAGGAAGCACTTGCAACACAACGCAAGAAAACTTTTCTTATACAAAATTATGGAAAACTTTTATTTCCATGCATAACACACATACGCCCTGTTGGCCGTGTGCGTTTGTGTTTGGGTGTGTGTGTGTGTGCGTGTTTATTGCTTTACTTTTTGCACTCTTAAATAAAACTTGCATGCATGAGTGTGCGTGGGTGTCTGCGCACATTTATTTATTTAGTTTCGCTGCCTCTCGGCGCAAGTTTTTTATACATACGTACGCGCATATAAATTTGTATTTTTCTTGCCCCTTTCTGGATTTCGTCGTTCGTCTCGTTTCATTTTTTTGGGCATAAAATTGGCACATCAAAAAGCGGAAAATTTAAGTTGCAACAACGGCAGCGGCAAGTGTAAACAGCTCAAAAAAAAAAAAGAGAAAACGGGTGGCAAGAGGCGGGACAAAGCTGTCACATCAGCAATTGCCCATGGGCTTCCAAGACCAGCAGCACCACAGTGATTTATAAATTTTTAACTTTTATTCTGCGGTTATAAGCCCGGCCAAGTTGACTTTATGGCCGAAGCAGGCCAAATAAAACTTCAGCTGTAAGAAATAATGGGTGACAAAGATGATGATGGCCATGTGATCGTCTCCACGGCCAGTGTTTTTTTCGAGTTTCTACACTTTTTGGAACGTGCCAATGAGCTGGCCGGGCCATTTGGGCTTTTATGCGACTGCTAATGACACAATTTGGTGGCGCAGAAGGAAGATGGCTGATAGGGATATGTGACACGCACGCAAAACAATTAACTGTTAACACTCACTCACTCGCACGCTCAGAAAAACGTTAACCAACACACACGCACGCAGATACTTTTTACGTTTACGCTAATCCGCGTTGACCGTTTCACTTCACTTCATTTCGCTTGTTGCGTTTTTATTGCACAGCCGCACACAGCGAGAAAAAGCTGGCCCATATGGAGTGCAATTTCTTTTTAGTATGAATCGAATATAACATACCCATTTGAGAGATATTTTTTAGATTAACTTCAACACATTGATTGAACTTTAAGTATAAAAACAAACAATATACACTGGCAACTTCCTTGTTTTTTAGTGCATACACTTGCAATTACGCTGGCTGTGCAGCTGGATTTTCCGATGACCCCTGAACCCGACGCCATAGTAGCCTCCCCCCTCCCTCGCCATCGCTCTTTCGCCACCGCTCTACCCTTCTCTTTCGCTTTCTCTTCGGCCGGTTCAGTCAGCGTCTAAGTATGTTGCTTCCGTTTCCGTCGCCGTTGCCATTATATGAAGAAGTGTGGGTGTGTGTGCGAAAAGGACTTTCGTTAGTGGGCATGGCATTGTTGTCGCAAAGTGCTGAAACACACACACACAGACACACAGAGACGCGCACGCATAGCAGCACCAACACACATGCATCATTGGCCATTATCGCGTGCGCCTTAAAAGCACAAAAACGGGAATGGGAGTGTCAAAGAGAGTTGTCTAAAAGCCAAGCCACCAGCGGCAAGGACAATGAAATGCCACTGCCAATAAATAGTGAAAAACAACAGCAGCAAAATGAGAAAGGGAATGAAGGGGTGGCGGGGTGGCGGGATGGCGGGGAAGGAAAAAGTAGCATCGACATTTCCTTTGACTTTGCTTTTGGCTTGCTTTATCGCAACAATTGGCAATTGGATTTGCTTTTGTTCGGGCCACGGGGCGTATGCGTAATGTATTTTGTATCTCCTGCCACAAACACACACACACACACACACGCACATGCGGAGTCGCGACAATCGCAATTTAGTGAGGCTTTTATTGGCCACCCCCCCTTAAGACCCTAAATGCCAAATTGTAGCCGTAGCCCCCTAGTTGCCACACTGGGTGACCATTTCGCTGGTCTGTGTCCCGGCATAATGGAAATTACTTGATTATCGTTTACACGTCGCCAATCGCTCAGCGAATCTTCAATGAATGAGAGCGGCTAATAGACGACACACACATACACATTTAGAGAGGACAATGGGAACATTCACAGCCAGGATATCCGTGAGTCTTATTGAGGTGTTTGTGGCAGGAAGCGAGTGGGTGACTGGCCAGTGTGCATACCCTGAAATCACGACGCTATTAAATACATATTTTGTGCTAATACGAGTTTAAATTATGTATGTAGAATGCATATTTTATAATGTTCAAATAAGCTGGCAAACATTTTTTAAAGAACATATACAATTTAACTCCCAGTCGTCAAATCGAAATACTCCTTGCACATTTAAGGGCATTAACAAGGCCTTCGATTTGCTATTTATGCGCAATTTGCAGCTTTTCCCTTATTTCAATGCAACTTTATTGTGCGGCGGCCACAAAAACAGAGAAAAATGGCAAAAACCGGATACAGTGGAATCATTAACTACTAGCTCGTTAATTTCTTAAGCGATTTCAGGGCACTTTCCCAGGCTGTAATTAAATTTGTTGCTCGACCCAAAAACCGAGACCGAAACATTGGCATTTTCCTTCGAAGGAGACTTGCGTTTGTTTTTTTTTTTTTTTCGGCCAGCTGATTTGGAAAATTCATGGAGGAAATTGGGGGAAATGGGTAAACGAGGCAACTGGGACTTGGTCAAGCTGCCACAGTGCATTCGGCTCGCTTTTCAGCCAAAGGGAAAGCGACAGGTCGAAAGTAGGTGAAAATGTCAATGGGAGCCAGTTGGTTCGTGCATTCAGCTCGTTGCCGTAATAGTTTTCCTCGCACTTTTGGCACTGTGGTGAGTTTGCGCAGTGCTGTTCCCGTGGTGAGTTTTCCCAGGCGCCAACTAAGAGAAAACGCGAAGAGAGTGAAGAGCGCTTAGAGCTCCTTCGCTGTAGGCAACCAGTGCTTGGCAGTGACTATTTTCGAGCAAGGATAAAACTATGTTCATATCCGATCCGCACAATTGTCTGAACTTTAAAGTAAACATTGCTAATGAGGTTGTTTTCAAAAGATACTGCTTATTTACGAATTTCAACACACTAGTTCTGCATGTAAAAGCAACAATTTGGAAAATGTTTAATTTTCGGTAGTTTCATTTGGACTTTTGGCAGCCCCGTGCCGAGGCTCGTTAGTCCGGCATCCGAGTGACTGGAACACATGGCCAAAAGGGGGTCTTCAAGGGGGTTCTTTGGGCGACTTGTGGGCTGTTTCCGCGGGTGGGTAGGTTGGTGGTGCGGCACACACGCACTTGGGCGCGCCTAGAAGTATGCTCTGACAACTTTGAAGTGCTCTTGCTCTTGCGGCCGTCGTCGCAGTAGTCGCGATGTCGCGCCGCTTTGACTTGTCAAACAAAAATAATGCCATTTGCCAGTTGCAAGAGTACTCAGCTACTAAGTCCCTCGCCCCTTTCTTGCCGCAGCTGCAACAGCTGCTGCCCCTGCAACAGCAACAGCAGCAGCAGCAACAACAGCGGCAGCATCTGCAGCAGCAGCAACATCAAGCGAACGGCAACACGAATCCGTTTTAATGAAGACCCAGGCCTCCAGCCGCCGGCAAAAGTTGGCAAAGTTGGCAGACGGTTTAAGTGGAAGGCCAACACTTAATATCGGTTAAAGCTAAATTACTGCCTTAATTGCAAATCAAATTTGCAAGAGATATCAGGCGAAAGTGCGTGCAAGTGGAGAGAAAGGAAATCTAGCACCAATCACGGGTTTTCTTTTCAAAAAAAAATCTAACTTTAATTACAAATGAACTTGAAGTCACAAAAATGTTGGAAGAAATCACGCAAGTTTCTAATAGATTTATCCCGTTCCTTTTCGGTTTTTCTTCCCAGTGCTTAAACCATAAATCCCAAATATATTTTCATCTTAATGTTGCTCAATTTTAATCCATTGGCTTCTGGCAGCGTCGCGCCTGGTAGCTCTTTAATGTAATTGAAATGTCATGAATGAAATGACAAGAAAACCGACAGCCAGCAACTCGCTGCTGTGGATGCGGCTGTTGCACATGTTGCATGTTGCCGGTGGCACGAGGCGAGTGAAAAGGCGTTGGTGTTCAGTACGTGCGCGAAAAAAGTGGAAAAACTATACATGTGGCGGCGTTAAGTATCCTCACCCGCAATTTTTCTAGCCAAAAATGTCCTGCCAATGGCAGCCGCAGGCAAAGGCAACAAAGGAGGTGGAAAAATGGGTGAAAAGGTGTCTTGGGGGAAAGGCGTGGAAGCGCGAAATGCTGAAAGCAATGTAAACGTACATACGTCCTTTAAAATAATGAAATTTTGTTGTTTTTTGTGGTACAGTAATCCAGATGGTGAGAGAGGGTGTGCGATTTTCAATTAAAGACAATGAACATAATGTATATTCATCATGCTGCCTCAGTTGCTCAGTTGCCCTGCTTAAATGCAGGTCACATGGCCTTGGCCACATCGTTCGCTACATATTCCTTGATTTTCATTATTATTATAAGCCAAGGCAGCTGCGAGGTCGGAATAAATGGGCGAAAAATGGGGGCTGGCAGTCGAAGCGCCATGCATTCCAGGCGGCAACAAAAACAGCAGCTGTCAAAGGCAAAAATAGCGCACAAGTTTGGACTTCATTTTGCAATCCACAAGAACTTCATTTGCGAGTGCCAGGCATCAGCTTCAGTGCATGAATGTCAGGACACAGATACACACACACACTCACACAGATGCACAGACGCACAGACGCACAGTTACACTCACCAACACACCGACACACCCACACACACACGGCAGCTAGGTAAGCTGTCAGCTCATTTTGCAAAGGATGCCGGCAAAGGATAGGATGCTGGATGCCAGGACGCTGAATGCATACGAGATGCTCTCGGCAGATGCCTGCTTTAATCATAATATTAATAATATTAAAAGGTAAATATCAAATGCAACTGCATCTGGCACTGATCTATAGCCACTCACTCCCAGTACCGAATGTCAAAGGACCCGGGGCCTTGGTTGGCATGGAAAATATGCAGGATATGCAAATGTGCCAGCACCGAAAAGTGGTACAATAAATTGAGTGCTTGATTGCCGGGAGTCACTGCCAAGTGGAATCTTCGACCGGAAATAGTGGGTATGTTATATATCTGAGACATCCATCGGTTTCACCAAGAAATCATTATAATACTGCAAGTTTTTGTCGCTTTTTGATTATGATACCCGTTAAAGTTTTAAGTATTATAACTCCCGAAGAGCCGCATAATTGAAATTTAAGCACTATTATTGAGCACTTATCATAAATACTTCAACCCAAATCGCATACACAACGCCATCTTTGTGTTGGGCATTAACTGAAATCAGCTTTTAAGTATCTCGAGAGCAAGAAGCATTGAAGGGCCGTTTGGGCCAAGGACTTTCGCCCGATTTCAACATCAATTAACTGATTTGGCCCGCTTCCAGCCCGAAAGCTGTTGATCTTGTGTTCTGTGTTTGCCAATGTAATTGTCAGACATTGTATCGCAGGCACTTTCGGGTATCTGGGCCGCATAATTCCCCTCCTTATCGAGTTCGTGCCACATACAACGAGGGGCACCATCCCACCACCCGGAATCCAACCACTTTTGGCCATAACTCGAGACAGTTTGCTTAATTGAATTCAGGAAATAACTCGCGCTGGGCCCAAAGGAAACTCGCTGGAAATTGAGTAATGCAAACGTGTCATTAAGCACTTAAAGGCACTTCAATGAGTGGCGGAGGGGCGGTGGTGCTTTTCCGCTTTTCCAAAAGGGAAAGTGTGGGCTTAGCGGTTGGCGGTTTACTCTGCCAACGAAAACCGCCAAAGCACAAACTTTCAATCATGAGCATTGAACATGAAATGCCCAACGAAAACAATTAAGCATGATTACAACAACAATGGCAACCAGCAATTAGATGTTTATGTAAATTATATACAGGGGCTTACGAGAGCGAGATGGTCGCCAATGGAGAGAGACAGAGATAGAGACGGGTAGCGCCGCATTTGCATAAGTCGTGCACAATGAAAATGAGGGGGTGGGGGGTGGTCTAGAAAATCCATCAGCAATCGTTGCGCCAGTAATTAGTAGCAATTACAACAACAGGCAGCGCTCATGGGTTGCGACAGCAAAACGTTTAGAATTGGCTATACCCTGTTTAAATGTATATATAGAACAAACTCTAAAACACACAAGAAGATATGCCTTTCCAAAATCAAATCGAATTGAATCAAATCACAGCTTGCAAACGATTGAAAAAGCCCCAACAACCCTTGATACCCTGCTGCAAAGCAATAATACAACATTTGAAGCTGCGGCCAGGACTCATCAAATAGAAGAGCGCAAATAGCAATAAATTTCACACGAAAGCATTGCACATTAACTAATTAATTGTGTTGAGCCAGCCGCAAAAACAACAAGGCCAAACAGGGCGAAATGAATGCGATCGAAATGCGACAGTAGCTGGACAGCAAATTTCCCGCCAATTGGTTCTATATATTGAAATTGGTCTACTTACTTGTGGCAGAAGGCCAAACAAAGTCGCACAAAGTACTCAAACTCAACTTGAGGTAATAGTCCGCGGGGCACATACCATATATACTATATATTGTTCTATATTGGCGATGGCATTTCGCTTCAAAGGGATAATTAATTTTATAGTTGATTAATTTGCACTTCATTCCCCCAAACCGAAAGTTATATTCATTTCGCCTTTTGGCCAGAGATGATGAGCCAAAAGCTATCCGTGCCATTCATGCCGACCAACTCATCTCATCCCATCCCATCCCATTCATTCATCTATCCTTTCTTCCACTTTTTGTTGGACTTTCCCTACGACTGTCCTTTTTCGGTTAGTTTGCTGCTCAACGCAATATATTTCTGCTCAAAAGTTTCGCCTTCTGCTGGCAAATTAGTTCCGAAGGCATTTCGCCTCCTGACAGAAGCTGTGCAAAAATTGTGGCACAAGGACAATAAAAGGACAGCGGACAGCGGACAGCGGACAGCGGACAGCTTCGGGCTGAAAAGGCGACTCCAGATGAAAAGCGGCGGGAATTAAATCACAGTGTGTAGTTGCTCAGTTCATTAATGGAACAACCGTTTGTTGCATTAACAAAATCAAAAGAAAACCCATCAAAAGTTATCAAATTTATGTAACTAAAATATATCGATAAACTTTGCCATTCGCAAAAGAAAAAAGGAGATAGGAAAATATCGTTGCAATCAATGCTCACTTTAATTCAACGAAATCGGATCAATTAAGGCTCGCATAAATTGTTTGGCAATTCATTCGATAACACCCAAGTTAGTAGTCGACGATAATCGATCGAATCCTTGAGGCAATCAATTAGCCAAAGCGTGCGAAGGGCTCTTGGCCACGTTTAACGTTCGCCAATTGATGTTTGCCATGCTGCTCCTTGCTTTTCTGGCCATTTATCGATGTGTGGGCCCAAAGTTATGGGCCAAGAAATTGTCAACAACAAGTGCCCGAGCCGAGCAGGTAATAAAAATGTCGAGAATATGCATTTTATGTATTTCATTTGGCCAAACCGGGCCACCGTTGGCAATTAAGATATGAGATACAGTTGGCCACAGTTTACGGTTATGGCCGGCAGGTTCTGGCCGTCCGGCACTGTATTTCATGCATAAGTGCAGCAGCAAGAGGATTTTTGCAATTTTAATTTGTTCAAAGTGCACACGCACACTGGCTCATAAACAAGAAAGGAACATGCAGGACATGCTTCATCAGTCAGTTAGTCGAAGGCAAACACATGCACTGCACTGCCAGCTGGAAAGTGCATCGCCAGGATATAAAATGCATTATGTTAACTTAAAAACTTAAGCTCAACTACTAAATGTGCATTAGGTTTAGGTTTAATTACAATTTTGAATCAGCAATCAAGACTTTCAATGTAGTTAGTAGTTGACTTTCTCCAAGTGCATCACTGCAAACTTTGATTTCGGAAAATGCTTCTCTTCGCTATCGCTCTCGCTCTGGCCCATCGCCCATCCCGCTCGCACACTCTGTGCGTGAGCAAACATTTTTCAGCCTAATTGTTGGCATTATGCTCAGCCATCATTGTCATTTTATATATCCCCAGATAGGCTGGGATTCGGTGGAGTGGGGGATGTGTGGGGAAAATGGGGAAAATGGTGAGAAAGGGGCGCCGCTCTTGGGCGAGATATAAACTTTAATGACGAATGCCTAATGTGCGAGAGCCATAAAAAGTGTCGCGTCTGCAGCGCCCATCAAAACTCAAAGTGGAAGTAGAAAAGCAGCCAGAAGTTATGGCCAAATGGGCGTTGAAATTGGTGGAATATGACGGAGCAGCTCAAACTTTTGGCAATTAAGTGACAGAGGATCTTAACCCGTTGGCAAAGGATATTGCCAAGCTATATATATTCTATATATATATTTTTGGAATTTACAATTGCTGTTTACTAGATACTAAATGTTTCGTAACCGGACTCAAGTATCTAAGTATCCAAGTTGGTTTTGTTGCCATTTGTATCTGCGTACTCGTTAGCCGAGTTCCTTCCAACATGTGGCGAGTTCCAGGTGACTGGAGGTCACTGTTCTCACTCAGTGTGTCAGTTGGTCAGTCAATCATTTTGCCTCCTGATGCAGATTCGCACAAGAAAGTGGCCAGGACGAGCAGGATGGCGAGGCTCTTCGTATCATTAGCAGCACGTGAGGGCGAGGGGCTGAGGGGCGGCGCACTGAAAGTGTGAGCTAAAAGGTCAATTTTCCTGCTGATTTCTCTTTGCGCCTTCAGTTGGCCTGGCTGAAATTTATGAAGGCAGGACTCACACTCACTTGCACACACACACACACACAGAGAAGAGGGATGGCAGGCAGGACAACAAAGCGCCATTATTTTTGCGTTCGATCAAACAAAAGTCCCAAAGATTTATGCCAGCAACGAAGTGGGTGTGCCTGTGTGTGCGTGCGCGTGTGTGAATAGTGTGTGTAGTGTGCTTTTAGCCTAAAAGCAGGCTACACATGTTAGAGGCCAGGACACACAGGACCTGGGAAAGAGAGGCCCGAACCCAGAGACACATTCATTCATTCATTTGATGCTGCTGTCGTCGTCGTTGTCCCCGTGACAATGAATTTATGCACATGTATGCAGGCCTGTGTGTGCTGTAAATTTGCTTGTTTTTCACACACACACACACACACACATATATACTCAGGCATGTATGTGAAAGAGAGGGCATGCGAGAGGCAGAGCGAGAGGTGCACAGCCCAGACAGCCAACCAACCAGACAGACAAGACAGAAATCAAAAGAACATTGGCCACAGGCCCATTTCCACCCACAACCCACCCCCTTACCCCGCTTCAACCCCCGGGGACACATTTTGTGCGATAATTATCGATGTCCTCCCGTCAAAGACAAGCACAGAATGAAGCCCAAAATGACGGCGACCCCCAATTTCTGCAGTTTGCAGCTGGGGGATGGAAGTCGAGGACCTTAACTGAGATTGCTGACATCCTTTGGGTTCCACTGGCACCACACCGGCTCCATTGAGTGCACCATTCCCACTCCGCTGCCGAAAATGGCACTCAACGCAGCCCAGTTAAATGATTGATGTGATTTTAGCTATAATTCCTACTATTACTTTTAGTCCAGAGCATCAGGAACTAAGCATATTTCGCAGATACTTTAATGATATATGCATTCCTGCAATGCAGATTTTAATGAAGAATGCAAAACATCTCGAGGCTTGAACTGCAGTAATTGCACAAGACTTTTCACATTCCGCATTCCGTTTTTCCTGTGGCAAGAACTTTTCCCCGCTCACTGACGAGGGGGGGTGGGGGGTTTGGAAGGTGAAAAGCGTTTAAACAACTGATAAGTGCTTTAAGCCTTTGTGCCCATGACTGTGCTGTTTCCTCTGCTGCTGCCCAGATGAAATGAAATACAATCATTAATTCCGTTCTGCCAGTTGAGCCTTTCGCCATTCTAGCAGCAGTATGTATGTATGTCTACCTCTTTCTGACCGAGTATTCGCCGTCTCTTTCGGTGTCTGCAAGCCGTGTAGTTTGGTTTTACCAGCGGGGAGGGGGGAGGGGGGAGTGGCCAGTGGGGTGCATGTTAAAACATTAAATGAGCAACTCATTTACAAACTCAAACAGCGCTCATAAATTCAACTAAATATCATGAACACAATGTAAATTTTAAGTTCAAATCGCATTAATCATTTTTCGCAAAATGCTGCCGCCATACCACCCCCTCTCCCCCCCTGGCGATGCCCCTGCCCCCCCGCACCGAAAATGAAAAGTTCTCCGGAGTCTTGGCGACAACTTGCGGCGCTTCCCACTGAGATGAGACACTTGGGATTTGATTATGCCACACCGGCTGCATTCAATTATGGTGTGCAAAAATACCCTTTTGTGAGAAACTAATGGAAAATAAATGCACTCCAATAATTGCAGTTATTTAGTTTAAGATTTATGCACCCCTTGAGTGAACTATTAGCAAGTCAGTTAGCACAAAAGTGGGTTTCATTTACTGTAAGTTGCTTTCACTTTATGCATTTTACTGTGTGCAATCAAAAATTGCATATTATAATACATACAGTGCTTTGTGTGTTTTCAGCTGAACCCTAAAATGTATTTAGTTTTACCTACGACTTCGTCTTTCCCTCCTAATCCCCTTGGAAATCGGATTACAGGGTATCACTGGCAGCTTTGCCCCTTTCTGGTAGTCATAGTTTTTAGCCGCCGGCAGGAGTGGAACTTGACTCAAGTTTATTTCGGTTAGTCTTTGGACTTGCGAGTTGAGAGTAAAGTCTGCAATTCGAGTTGCATTAATCATCAGCTTGTTTCAACCGCACACACACACACCCACACACCCCCACACACACAGACTGACACATACGTGCATTTCCTTTCCGAACTTGGACTTTTATTGACTGCACACCTGTGTGGGTGAGTTGCTGTGCATCCTGTTTGGGATTTGGGTGTCTAACGCGCTCTAATAGACTGCATCCACTGACTTCGTCGGGCTCACTTGTCGGTCTGGCTTGGTTTGGTTGGGTTGGGTTGGGTTTTGGTTTGTTTGGGTCTCCAGTGCCCGGTTGGGTTTCGTTTTCGGGTCCGTGAGCGTTTATAAATTATCAGCCAGAGCCACTGACTTTTGCATGGTCGCTTCGGACCGCAGCAGCTCATAAACGAAACCGCAGAGTCACTTTAAGTGCATGCCACATAAATCCGCCTCAAACGTGTGGGGATGGGGATGGGCGGCTGAGGTTGTGGGGCGTGACTGGTGGGCGTGGCTAGAAAATGCCCCTACGCGCATTCATTAGTTACGCTCCGCCGGCAAAACTTTAATTCCATTTAGGCAATTTCAATTCAGCCAGCTCCTAATGAAGTGCAAATTACACAAAGCCAAATTGCTTTAATAAAAATGCTAAACAAAAATGGCGAACACCAAGGGAAAGGGGGGAGGGGGGGATTGTATAGGGTGGTAGAAAAAGTGGCGAACAACAAAAACATGTTTCCGTGCATATTCCGCTTTCGGTTCTTTTGTTACAACAAACTCAAACACATTTTCACTTTGCTTTCAGGGTTCTGCCATTTTTCTTTATTTTTCCCACCAACCCCCCATGCCAACCAACCCCCCCCCCTCCCCCCCCCCCCTCGTGTTTGTAAGGCATGCAAATTTTCCATGTGAGTTTACACTGACGTGCGTAAAAGTTATTGTTTCAAATTTTGCACTTTCTATTGGAGTTCGGGATGAATATCATAGCAGCCCGACGATGTTTTTTTTAAATAAAAAGGAAAAAATCCTACAAAAACTAACCCATTTCGCCAGCAATTGGACACAAGGCAAAAGAGGCCAACAAAAGGTGATGGAATATTTGGAAAAATTGTTGTTTAACGCAGTGCGGCGCATTGAAAAAAGCTGCCCACAAAACGGAAATACGACTTGAGAAATACCGCCTAACTAATTTGTTCAGTTAATAATAATATTTCAGCCTTCCATAGAATTTAGCATATTGCATTTATTAATTACATTATACCACAGAAATTTACAATTCGGCAAATGCGTGATTGAAACCCTCTTGCTGTTTCGTTGCCAATAAAGCTGGACATCATTGATAGATCGTTTCAACGCTCGCCAAACGCAACAAACCAAATCATTGAAGTGCGATTTCTCTTTTTTTTAGTTTCGCCCTCGGGGCAAGCGATAAAAAAGCGAATGGTTAAATTCTAACACAAGGCCTGAAAAACTCTTTGAGGTGAGGCGTAAAAAATTGCCTGCATGTGTGTGTGTGCCAGTGTGAATTGTAAAACAAACGAAAGATGAAACTACAACTGAAAGCGGCCCGAAAATTGCTGCCCTTTGTGCCCGGTTACAGTTGAACCCATTGGAGCGACCCCCAGCTTAGGGCCCGCTAAAACCCGAATCAGAAAACGGAACCGGAACTGCAAAACCAGTTAGAAACGCACAAAAAAAAGCGAGAATCCAGCCAAACAGCTGCCAGTTGCGAGTAACCGAAAAGTGCCCAAAATGCCAGCAATGTTAAAGGAAAACGCTCCCTGTGTGCAATGAAAATTTGATTTTATAACAGGAATTTTGATTGGCTGCACTTGCACAATAAGCAACGAGCCTATGGACCCACAGATAATCCAAGGTTCTTCAGACGAAGCCATCTCCGCTTTGCCTTAATTTGTATGCGATTTCCTATATCCGATCTCAATAGTTTCAATAGCAATTGCTGAAATTAGGCCAGCACTTAAATGCGTACTTATGCGTAATGCGTAAAAATACAGCTGGCAAGTGTTTTTTTTTTTAATCATTGAAGCGCCAGCTGTTGATGCTACCAATTAGGCGCGCACTTTCAATTTTAATTAGCTACCGAAGAGGGGCACTTAATTAATTACTAAAAAAAACACACACACATGAGCGGTCGGCTAAAACTTGACGAGGTCGCGTCCACCCAGCGCCACCCTCTAAATGAATTATAATGCACGGTCATAAATAATAATAAATGTGAATTGAGTGCGACCAGGCTGGCAAATAAACATGCATTAATATGCGGCCAAGGATGTGGCAGTCAAATGGAAAAAAAAATAAATTAAATAATGAAAATTAAAAAAATACACACACACATAGACGGGCATAATTAACGACACTTGCGACGCGCGCGCGTCTGCAGGCAAAACATTTGATAAATGGCCAAAACAGGATCCTTTTGGGTGGTGGGGGGCGTGGTGTTTAGGTCCTGCGAGTCCTGGGAGCAGCTGCCGCCTGTCAGTTAAATTTAAAGTTGCCCACCATGAATTTGCGAGCTGCACAAGCTGCGTGCTGTGATGTAAAGCCAAGCGGGAAATGTTCTTATTTGCTTATTTCCCATTTTGGCAGATATTCATAAAATTTGCATGGCCACAGCGACGGGGAAAAGCGGCAAAAACACCTCAAGTGGGGCCAAAAAACGAAGGGTTGCAGCCAAAGTCGGCCAAAGGGCGAAAAACAGCGCTGAGCAACACTGAGCAAAATAAAGGGACCAGCTTTAGATGCCAAGAAAATGTCTGGCCAATGCCAAGAGCGAAGCTCTTCGACTTTTGCACAACTACAACTTTAGTTCCTTAGTTATGGTTGCACGATTAAAGCCAAACATTTTTGTGCCAGTGTTGTAAGGTGGCAAGGAATTGGTCTGGTATGATTTGAGCGTAGCCCAAGCCATAAAAAGGCAAACTGCAAGCAATGAAACCGAATCAGCAGGGCAGCCATATCTATACGGATGGCTTCCGGTGTCGGGATCCATGGGCAATCCATTCCCCGCCCTACCGATTCCCAATCCCAACCTGCCTAACACCACGTCCTGTCCGCCCCCGCAACGAAGGCGTGGCAGATACAAACACACACAGGCAGATTTCACAGACTCCGACTCAGACGAGCTCAGTGTTTAATTAATGTACGGATTTCGAGTTTCCTTTTGTGCAATCAGAGTGCAAATCAACTGTCAATAAGGCACTGAGCACACACACACATCAAATGGCCTGCACTGTAGGTTCAACTGCATGTATATGTATGCATATGTATACTTTTCCCATTTTTTTCATCTCTATCTTATTTTTATTTCATGCTCAATTTTTAGCTGCTCTCTGATTTTCCCCTTTCGGTTAGCTGCAATTTGCGAGCTTGTCAAATAAATTGGTAATACGAGCTACACACTCACACACACGCACACACAATGCCGCTCAGCAATTACGGCTCAGAAACGTTGGCCGTTACGTAACTCAATCCATGGAAAGTGACTTACAGCCGCTCGAATTGCGTATACGCAACGTTAACCGAACCGAATTTAATTGCATCGTAGCATACTAGCATTGTAACTATTGTATGAATTTAAAAATACATAGCATATAAAACAAAGAAAGTAGAACGGATTCATAAAATAAACTTGATTATTTTCATGTATTGTGCACAGGCACTAGAGTGCACTTTATCCTGGAAATTCTGAGCTCGCGTTGTGCTTAAAATATCATCAATTCGCGGATCTGCAGGACGAAGTTGCCTCTGACAAGGTTAAGTGTCCTTTTAAGGCAACTGCGACAGGCGGAGGCTCAGACAAAGTCCTTTTGTCCTGTCTTTTGTTGTCAGCTGAGCACAACAGCCGCAAGATGGCTGCCAAGTGACCCACACAACCAAGCGCACCAACACACACACACCCATACATAGGCTCTGGGAAAACACTAAACTGTCGCCGCTTTGAAGTTGTTTTTCTGCCGTTTTTGGAAGGCATGCCCAGTTATTTGTATTCATTTCAAGTTAAAACAAAAGAAAACTATATATAACATGTTTTTTTATATTAACTTGCTTTATAATAACTTGTTGCAACTTAATAATTATTAAACTTAAAACTGCGGCTTAAGCAGGGTATTCAGCAACTCGATATCGCATTGCAGGCGGCTGGCGGCTCTGTTGTTTTTTATGAATATTGTGCTTGTTTTTCTTCCGCTTTTTGTTCTTTATGCCCGTTTTATGTGTCAAGTTTGCCTGTTGCGCTTCCTGGCCGCCTTTTGTCCTGTGGCAGGACTTGCCACTCCGCCGGGCGTCAGGGAAAACAAATAACGAAATAAAAACCATTGCCTCGCCTTAATTAAAAAGTTAAATTTTGCGCAAGCCAGCCTATGAAGCTTGGCGACACTGTTGTGTTCTGCTGGCCAACTGAGGAGTGGGCTGAGTTGGGGCTTCGCAGCTATGTTGCCATTTGAAACACACAATGCTGACAGTCCAGACTTTCGCCAACAGGCCAGCGATTGCAGTTGAACAATCTGGAAATCTACATTACCTGTAGGGTTTCGATTCGGGGGCATGCCGGCACTGTCGCTAACTTTGCTACACTATGAGTGTAGTGTATGAGCTAGGGTATGGAATATCTTAAAACAAAATAATCAATAGGAACCCCATTCAAATTCAAAGAAAATATAGAGAATCCATATATTCGAACACGTTTGTGAATAAAAAATAACGATATATATATGATTTGCCATAGTTTTTAGTACCTACAAAGTGTTTTTGTACGTTTTGGCTTTCCTCCAAGCAGCTCTTCGAATAATCATCAATAATCATTATGAGCACCATCATTATTTTCATCATAATCGCTGGCTTTTCTGCAATTCAATAACATTTTGGAGCTACAAAAAAACAAAGAGCTTTAATTGAATAATGAAGCAAACGCTGATACTCATTTAAAGTGAGTAATTTTGTCTTTTTATTCTCATTTTGAAATTCCGAATTTTGCTGGCAAAGTGACGTAGATAAAAGGAAATCGCATAATCAGCCATGTTCTGTGGCCGCCACTTTTTTTTCCCCGCCCCCCAAAATCCGAATGCGAAAAACAGCAACATGGACATTTCCTCTAATTGGCATTAGGCAAAAGTTTTTAGCCAGTGAGCACGGGCCAACAGCCTTGATGCTTTTCAAATACAATTAACACTGAAATTATTTTAGTGCGTCAACTTTAAGCCGCTTAGCTGGCATTCGCTGGCTCCCACAAACATGGCTGCACTCAGCAAAAAGCCATTAACCTCTTCCACCGCCTCCCCCCTTGGAAAAGTCCACTTGACTCCGCAATCTGGGGAAAAACGGAAAGTTTTTACTGAATACTAAATGAAAATCGACTGGGCTGATCAGCGCTGGTTGCTGGTGAAATAGAAAAATATCTGTACAGCTGGTCATTAAAAAAATAGTGCGCGCGCTTTGAAAATATCTTATAAAAGTATCTAAATCCATGGTTTTGAGTTAGTTGGGCGAAGTGAAAGTAATTACCAATTGGTAGAAAGTATTAGGCTGTTTAAAGTGCTCCACAGAATATAATAACCAACTCACGGTAAATGGGCCTCAGATGCTTTTAAAAAGTAATCAGGGGAGTTTGCGGCTTTATGAAGATATATGTAGCTATGTATGTGTGTATCTGTATCTGTATCTGGTGCGAGTGGATGATGAGCTCCAAGGCCTTGTGCAAATTAAACGCTTAACTAACCATTAAACAAAGTTTTGCTTGTAGCTCTGCGGTTGTTATTCTTCTGCCTGCTCTGCCTCAAGTGGGGCTCTTTTTTGGGTATAAAATTGCAATGGGCTGGTGTTTGCTGCTGGCTTTGCTTGTTATTTTTAATTAAGCAAATTTTCGGCACAAAACATAAGAAAACAGCAAACAAACAGCAGAAAGAGCACCAAAAGGGTATCCCCAAAACGGTATCAGTGTGTGTGTGTGCGTGTGTAATGTGCGTGAGTGGAAGTATAAAAGTATTAAAGTATAAATAGGGTAGGCTATTCCAGTTAAGCCACAACAGATTGTTAATTGAAAGCATTTAATGGCAAAAAACGAAATTCCGAGGAAAAAGCTCAAAAATTAGGCACAGAGTGTACTACACACACAACGCATTTAATCCGATGTGTGTGGCAAGGAAAATGCCGAAAACTCAACAATTAAAATAAATACTTGCTACCCTATCTCAATTCTAGAAGTGCAATCAAAACAACTATTGAGCTCAGAAATACCAGGTGATACCATATATGAAGTATTTGAAGTATATTGCACTTTGAATAGTTTTTAGCACTTAAAAGATATTTCAACAATATATTTTAAAAACGAATTTAAAATCCTTTTGCTTCAAGAACAACTTACTTATTTAATACTTTTGCTTAATATTGTGCTAAAAGTGCCGAAAAGTAGGCAACGAAAATTAGCCAGCTGGCACACAGATACTCATACACACACACACACACATGAGCATCAAGAAATGGGCAAATACTATAAAATGAAAAGCAAACACCGAGAGAACAACTCCAATGATTAAACGGTTTGTCAGTTTTGGGGCTTTTTTTCGTACCTCTTTCCCGCTCTTTCACCTCCCATATAGCCGTCCCTTTCTAAAGGATCTTGCGTGTGTGTGTGTTTGTCTGTGCAACTAGTTTGAGCAGCTTGTTTATCTAGTTGTACATTTATTTGGCTAACTGCCTTCAACCGCAAAATGTTTTTGTGCCCGCTTTTTTCCCCTTTAGAACCCCATCTTGTGCTGCCTATCTCGCTCGCACTCGCTCATGCTGTCTCGCTCGACGTAAAATTTTACGAGGCTCAATTGTAGCATATTTGAATTTGCACAGTTTTATGGCCTCCGATTTGCTCCAAAATAGCAATAAAAAAGCCTGGGTAAACTAAATAAATAAATACAAATTGCTTAAAACAAATAACACTTAAAAAAACATTTACGCAAAATTAATAAAGGGTGGGAAAGTTGAATTTCTTGCTTAAGCTTAAGGTGAAAAACATGTACATTATTAGACTGCATTTGCTGTAGAAAATTATTGTTTATAAAATATTTGAAAAAGAGCAGAGACGTTATTTCCCATACCTTTTCATATTAAGAATTCTTTTAAATATTTAAATTCGACAGAAAACACGCATTTAACTGAACAATTTGATTGCTTGCATTATGAATGACACATAAATAGTAGAAATTCGTTATCCTCTTGTTGCAATCAGTTTGCGTTTAATTTCAGATACTTCCCTGTTGCCATGTACATCCATTTAAAGATTGCAGCTACAAACTACTGAATCCGAAAATTGTTTTTGGTAACAACTTTTTGACTGTCGCTGCCGGCTGCATGAAACAAAAAAAAAAAAAAAAAAGAAAATTGTCATGATACTTTATAATGTTATTCCGTTGCTGCTGTTTCTGCCACTTTTCTTGTTTTTGCTACGGCATTATCCGACTTTCGCTTTGTCATGAGTGCTTACATTTTTTCCCCTGTTTATTTTTGCAAGTTCATTCGATTTTTTTTTATATTTATCCTTTTTTGCTTTTGTGTCACTGCGAATGTTTTGCATGTTTTACTATTTTTTGGGTAGCGCCAACACAAAAAACAAGTGTAAGTTTAACAAATTATTTTAATATTTTCGATCGGAATACTTGGTTTTCTTTAACAGCAAAATACACTGAATGTTTCTCTTTTTATAAAATTAATTTATTTAGCCTGGCAAATAAGTTTGTTTTATATGCAAAATTGCATCACTTTAGATTGCTGCACACTTGTTTTAAATTCACATTGCAACATGTATCTAATTTTTAGAGTAGGGTACTCGTAAGTCGTTGCACTCTGCTAAATGTCATTGTTCCCTTTTTTTTTCTTTGCCTTCACTTAATATTTTTTTACCATTTTCTCGTTTGGCGTTGGGCGGTCGGGATGTCCTTGCACCTACATACGTACGATATCTGTAAATAAATGCATGCATTTCCCCCAAAAGTATGTTATGCCTGCTGCATTCCACATATCCACAATTCAGAGCCAAACAAAAAAAAAGAATATAAAAAAGGAGCGACGCCGACGCCGCCCATTCGATTTTTATATGCCGTTTTCAATAAACAGACGCCGCTCTTGGTGAGCTTTTTATGCAGCATTTCCCAGCTTTTCTCGTCCTGCGGCAGGCGTTCAAAAACAATCAAATATGGAAATTTCTCGGACCCGAATCGGCATTCAGAAACCAGTAGCCAGTAGCCAGTAACCAGTAGTCAGTAGCCAGTTTCCGAAGCTGGCAACTGGGCCACACATAATGCGCATATGTGTCCACAGCGATATTGTCCTTGTCGCTGCCACATCCGTCTGCCATATCAGCCATACTCGTATCTGCCACCCCCCTGCCATCGAAAATGTCTATATGTTGCACGATTTGACTGCATATTTTTGGCGTGTAAAAAATGGAGGGGGAAGGGGGAAGGGGGTGGCAGTGGGTGGGGCGCACAGATAACTATTTTCGATTGCGCATTTCAGTGCGTTGAGGCGGAAATATTTCAATTGTGGCGCTGACTTGTAATTTTTCATGCACTCTAGTTGTGGCAGGCGGGCACAATTGGGGTGGTGAAATCAGCTGTCACACTTTCATAATACACCAAACCCACCCCTAGCTTTTGGTTCATTTCCAATGAAATGATAGGATAAAAGACATCAGATTAGAATAGACGTCTTTAACTTGCTTAAATTGAAGCAAATGTTAGATTCTCGCCTAAAATGTGTTCCTCAATTTGTTCTATTCATTTTCATAGCTACGTATTTCATTTCCCACTTACCGCACATTTAATAAAGAGTTCTTTCTCAGCTTGTTATTTCAAAAGTGCTCTCAATTTCTTAACAACAAATGCGATTGCTCAGTATCAATACGCAAACATATGCAACTGAAATGTTAGCAATTGAAAGTTATAAATTAAAAATGTATCAAGCAGGGAGAAAAATCAAAAATACATTGCTAAACTGCTTTTAAGATAAACCTCATTTTCTAAATTGAAATTTGGCATTTAGCTGGGACTATTTTTGTGACCACCGCTGTGCATGTGTGGATGGAAATAGCAATGCAGTAAACCGCAAATGTTTGTTACTCCATTACGTTTGTGTGTGGCTTTCCGTGTGTGGATGGTTTAGATTTCGCTTTTCCACATTTTCCCCCTTTGGAAATTTATTGCCGGCATTCCAAAAAAGATTCTCACTTGTATTTTAGCATTTGCCATCGATGGCCAGCTCCCAACGAACCAATTATCCTGGAAGGCCGGGCGGTTTGAGGTTACATGGAAGTTTCCCCACTGCCCAAACCCAGCACCTTCAATTATCGGCTTAGTTGGATCTGCAGTTGCAGCAGTTCGATTGCAGCAGCTGTTCGCACGGCATTTTGGGCCAGCAAACAGCAAACAGGATGCGGAAGCCCGGAAGCTGGGCAGCTGGGAAATGGGCAAGAACCTGGTTTTTGGCTGCCATTCAATTAGGTATCGGTCAGCCCAATTCAACTGCTGCTAACTGGCAACTGGAGATTTGGCGATTGCAGCTGCCCATTGTCAACACTTCAATTATCGCAATAGCAGGTAAAGGGGACATCTTTTCATCGAGATCGGGATCTTGTTTAACTATCCTTGGAAACAATTGGTGGTACGTCGTAGGTTTATATGGTTTATTTATGCGTCTAAGCACAGCTACAGCATTTGGTTTATGACCCAATAATGCCACAACATATAATTGAAACCTTTATCTGAAGGGAATGCAACGATTCGAGCTTCACATTCAGAAGGTCCTGTTTCCTCTCTCTTCCTGCATAGTTCCCCTCTCATGTTGTCCTTTTCCGCTGGCCGCAGTCTCGCAGGATATGCTAACTAAGCACCATGCCACGATATTCAACGATTTGTTGGTCACCAAGTTAATATGCATTGATGCGTTATTCATACGCCCCGTGGGACGAGCGAATAGCAAAACTCTCAATGGACCTTTGTTAATTCGTGTGTGTGTGTGTATTTTGCGTGTATTTGATTTGATGCGTTTAGTACTTAGGACAACAATTACGTTTAGGTTAACTAGCATAAATCTATAATCATCACATTATGGCACAATGTATGTTATGTAGTATATATATATAGACTGAGATATACATAGATATCGATTGATATAACAAATTAAATTTTCTGCTAACCGCACGCTTGAACCGAATCACTTTTGATTCAATCAACTCACTTGTGATTCCGCGTGATTTGCTGGCAAATTTAAAGCCCTCTTCTCGCGTGGAGAAGTTTCGTGATATCAGCTATCACTCTCCTTCTCCTCATGGAGTTTAACCCACTAATATTTTATTATACATCCACGATTTACGGTTCACGCTATCAGGCGACCCGTATTGCGATTTCGACGACTTCCGTTTCCGCCATAATTACTGCCATAATGATCGCCATTTATTTGGGTCAGTGTAGTCGTCGTATGCGGCACATAGAGACTCGTATTGTTCCGCGCGTGTCGACGTCTATACCGATATCCGGTTATCAGTTCTCGCACCGTCTTTCGGTACTTATCGGAAAGCACACAGTACAGAAAGAAATTGGAGGCGGCGTGTAGGGAGGCCAGCAGGTTACACACATTTCCCGCCACCACCTGAGTGCCAACTTGAATTTCCATATACTGATTGACTATCAAATAGATCGCCCAGGGCAGTTGGCAAACTATGAACATTAGCACCACGGCAATGAGTGTGATCGTCACGCGATTTTCCTGCGATACGCTGCCTTTTAGTCCAGAATTCGATTTGCGCTGAGGATTCAGAATTTATACAACATATCGATTTTCATCGCTTCGATTAACTCACTTTTGTGCGCCTTATGCTGCTGGCGTTGGTCAGGTCACCACGCAGATTCTTGGACCGATGCACCAGCAGAATGAGAATGGAGTTGAAGGTGGCCAGTAGAAGCAGGGGGAACACCACGAAGACCAGCAGGGTGAACAGGTTCCACAGATAGCTGTATAGCTCATCATAGCCCAGTTCCGAAAGACCATGGTTATAATAAGTCACCTAAAACATATACATACATAGATTTCCATTAATAACAACCTTTTAAGCGATGGAATATCACAGTCGTACTCCCAAACGACTGAGTGAAGGCATGTCTTTCAAAACTCAAAGCACTGATATCATTTTAAGTTATCACCGAATTTATCATAGTCATGGCACTTGTACACCCCTCGTGATTTTCACTGTTTAGCCATTTTCTCGTGTTTTTCTCCAGGGAAATCGACGGTATTTCCACCACATTTTACTCACATTTTGACAGTATTCCGTTACGTTAAATGCGAATGCATCCGTATTGTTGATGTTGTGAATCTCAGCGCTGCGCTTGCGACGCCACAATTGCAGCAAGCTCTGCGTGACCCCTGACCCCTGGCCCGCGTCTGCCCCCTCCGGATCCTGCTCCTCCAGCGTTTTTCTCAGTGTGGGCAGCGTCACAAATCCAGATGACTGCCAGTGACGGCGATGTCGTGGAATGTTCTCTAGTTTGGGGCAAAAAAGGGTTGCAACTATCAATAGTCACTTAAGAAACTTTCGAAAAGTATGCATCGAACTATTCTATTAATACACCTTCGATTTTTCCGAGTGTACACACTGCTATGCCCTCGTCACTCACCTGGCTCTCCATCACCACTGCCACTGCCCCAGTCGACGAGCAGATTAGAGCTGCCGGCCGTCGTGGACTCCATGGCGAAGTCCGGCGATTGCCAAGCGGTCGCCGGCGTGGGCAGCGGGGGCGTGGCCAGTGGGGGCGTGGCTGCCACGGGTGGCGGCGGCGGCGTGGGCGAGATGTTGGCCAACGTTTGGTTGCACGGCTGGTAGGCGTCATCAATCTGGCGCGTACCAATCGTAATTGTGTGCTCGAATGCCGTCGAGAGTGTGGACAGCAAACAGAAGATGGCCACCGCTGGCAATGCAGAATATAAGGTTCCATATGGAAATGGATTCTATTGTTTCCTGCGCCTATTTCAGCCAACTCACCTGCTATCACCTTTTTGGCCAGCGATTCCGTGCAGAATGTTTGTCTCTTGAGCGGATAGCGTATCGCAATGAATCTCTCGATGGTGAAGCACACGGCTATGTAAATTGAGATGTAACCTGTCCGTAAAAACAGAGAAAGCAATTGTGAATGGGGGCGTGGCAGTACAATACGGACGCAATCAGTGATGCACTGCAAAAATTGCGGGAAAATTCAATCGAAAAAGGAGTCATATTTATATATAAATATTATATATTTGGAAAATGTCTAATATAAAGTTAGTTCAAGCTTTGTTTAGACTATGCATTCTTTCGTGTACTCTGGAATTATAAATAAACGCCGCTCCGCTGTTAATACCCCAAACCATCCATTTTTGAACCCACACCAATTTATTCGCCGCGCGGGCTGTCAATTTATTCAAAACGCAGCGCACTCTAAGCGATTGACGTCCGTGCTGCGCTGATGAGGTTGCTGCGGAGGGCGGGATATCCAGGGGGTGGTGAAAAGTCGGAAAATGGTTCGGAAAAACGCTATCGCATGGCAGTGAGCCTCAGCTGACCGCTGGCATTTCGCAGAAAGCGCTGCTTACTATACCTCGTAAATTGGCAGAGCTCAATGAAATTGATGCACAACAGCAGCAGCAGCAGCCGCAGGTGCAATTCGAATTGATGGGCCCATCGCTGGAATCCGGGTGATATGGGGGATACGGTGGATGCGGGGATCCAGCCGAGGCTAACCCGTGGAACTGGGGAATTTATGGAATCCGCACCATTCCACTTAGTGCTCTCCAAACGTTGCATTTGGACTTTTTTTTGCGCCGGCAGCAATTGTTTTCACCGCATGATATGTACGCTTTTCCTATTGTAGTTTTGCCCTCTTGTGCGGGAATAATGTTAAATATAAAAACACCCTATTCCTACATATTTAAAATTGAAAGCATAGTAAGCATGAAATACTCATGTTTGGAATTTAAGATCACTCATCAAGTTTTTCGATTGAATTGGAGCCACTTCCGGTCTCACAACTTTTTGTTGCATCTTTGAATATGCAGTCCGTGTTTTATGTATTATGTATTATGTATTACCTGACCGATAGTTAATTCTAGTTAGTACTCACCGAAACTATCGCACAGCCAGACGAAATAGCCATAGAGCTGCCAGTAGAGCTTGAAGTGATATTTGGGATAGTCGTAGTGCTGGAGCGACAGGATCAACTGGCACGTCAGGTAGGCGATATCCGTGATGGCCAGTGCCGTTAGATATATGTTCGTCGTGCATCTCATGCGCTTTCTGAAAATCATCATCAAGAATATCGAAAGGAATTGCAAATGGTGTTGATTCTGTTGGGCACTCTCGTCGCATTTGGAAATCAGGCCAAACCATTTCGGTGGACAATGCAAAACGCTGCCAAGTGCAACACCAATTGAAATAGCAAATTGCCTGAAAGCCAAACGGTCCGAGGGGTTGTGCAGAGGGGGGGGTGGAAAATTCCAGGGGGGTTGGTTGATGTGATGGGCGCGGGGCCTTGGGCATTTTCCGAAATGCGCACAAATGTCGGCACAGTCATAAAGCCAAAAGATGAACAATAAAAACTAACTGTTAGCATTTAGTTTTCTCCCTGGCAGCGCCCGCAGGCTCAGATAGTTAAATTCTCTTGTATTCCCGCCAAACAAAATAAAATAAAGCAATGAAAATATTTAATTAAAAAGTCATTTAAATGTTAAGCTAGTTGCTTTGAAAAGTTGTACATATGGGTTAAAATAATTAAGCTCATAAGCTTAGTTAATATATAACATTCATGCTATAACTATCAATACATTATGAATAATAAATGAATTTGCCAGTTCCTAGCAGTGAATTTTTGCGAAAACCCAACTTATCTTTTTCCAGGTTTTCCTGGGAAATGGACATATGGTGTCATAGCAGTCAGCCTGCCGCACAGAGCACTTGCAACTGTCGCATATTTTCCGGCAGACATAAAAAACACACACACACACAGCATATCGCATATCTGTGTGCGTTTTTGCATTTGGCACATAAAATGGCTCTTATTGTTTCAGTTACTGTTATTGTTGTTGCACTTGTCCCCACCGTAGTTGTTGCTGTTGTTATTGTTATCGTTGTTGGCTGTGTGGAAATGATTTTAAAGTGCAGCGGTGGCTACAATTAAATGTCGTGTTTAATGCGCTGCGTACCTGCTCGCCGCTTCATCCATGTTCCACTTATTTCACACACACACACACACAACAGGACATGCAGTTGGATGCACAGAGAGAAAATCATGCAAGTTAGCAGGCATTTTAAATGTAAAATTGTAACTTAAAACAAGCTCAAACGAATAACTTAAAGTTTCGAATAAAATGAATGCCAAAGGCTCATATATTTTATGTGCATTGCATACTTTTCAACACTTAACCACAAGCAGGAAAATCCGATTAGTCGCTTTTGCATACCTAATCACTTAACGTTCTCCCACACTTCTTTGAAATGCCATCAGCTAAATGGTTGCTATTCGAAATTCGAAAATCTTGTGGCCCTGTTTGCATGCATAAAATAGCAGTGCCTAAAGGCCACGCCCACACCGTTGCCCAAAATCGGCTGGGCTATAATCCAGCAACAATAACCAACGAAATGGATGGGTGGGGTTCAAGGGGTTCAGGGGGTTCAGGCAGTTCAGGGGGTTCAAGGGGTCGAGGGGAGCAGGACATGTGTGGGGGATACAAGTGCACTTACCGCGTCAAAACATAAATGCTCACTGAATTTCCCAATAGTCCAATAACAAAAACGCACGGCACCAAAATGCGTTGGACAACATGCCGCACTTCCGCCATATCCGCATCCGAAAACATTTCGCCAACAGTGGCGTTCGCCTCGGCCAGCGTCGCAGTCGCTGTCGACGTCGCAGTCGACGTCGAGGACATTGTCATGACCAAGCCACCACGCCTCCCCAGCCGCCTCCGCCTCCTTTTCGCCGCCTATCCTGGCCACTTGAGTTTGGCCCGTATCGCTGGCGTTGCCCCGATTGTCCGTATCTTCGCTCGAATCCGATTCCAATTGCACTTTTGTCAGCGGCCAAAACACACACACGCCCACTGGCCACGCCCACTGGAAGAATGTGAAAGAAAACAGGACTTGAGTTAGATACACACATACGTATGTATATACGGTATGGAACTAATCTACTTAGCGCGGGCATTGTGGCAAATGTTATTGCCAACTCTTTCCGAAATAAATCACTTGATAAGGTGTCGAAAAGTATGCAATGAAATAAGCAAGCTGGCTTGGAACTGCGAAGTTCGAACGACAAACATAATGTTGCATACTTTTGGACATGTGTTTCAAATGCGTTTGTGCTTAAGCCAACTTTTAATCATTCCAAGAGGAAAATCAACACGCTGCAGCGTTATAATTTCTCACGCTAATCATTCGATATCCTTCCGTTGCCAGCGTTTCTTGCGTTTCGGATGCCTCGGAATGATTTATGGCCAACTCGGATTGGCATTGATATTGGCCAACAATCGGACAGATACAGATAGCACTTGGCCAGCAGCAGGAGCAAGGGATAGTGGGTGGATATGGCCTGCAGCTCTGTCTTGCAGCTGTTTGTTGCAGATTTCTGCAGCAACCACTTGGATATTTGCCTCGAATTACATTTGCCACACACACACTGCTGCACACACAGCCCGCATAGAAAGTTCACTTATTTATTTGGTTTTCAATTTCGGGGCTTTTTCGCTTATTTCTTTTGTTTTCAGTTCGCAACAAGCTCATTGCAACCATTTCTCGATTTTGCCACGATTTTTTCCCACGCTTTTTACCACCACCACCCACTTACAAACTGGGCAGACAAATTGCGCGTAAAATAAAACGGGAATTGCAATTGCAGCGCGGGCAACTACAAAAAACATAAGCAACGAAAATAGAGCAAGATGAACGAAATAGAAAATGGAAAATCGCAAATAGACAAAAGGAGCGCGAGGAATTGGAAAGCGTTTTAAAAACAATAAAAGTGGCAAATTCACAGTCAAGTTACCCCCAACCCCTCCACCCCCTCGAAATTCGCAAATATTGCACGTACGTGAGTGAAAACAAAAACCGAAAAACCGAAAAACGATATTCGTTGCATTAAGCGAACTTGGGTAAAGCAAACAAAAAAAAAAATAAAAAAAAATCGAGATACAAAAATGCTTTTATTTCCGCTAGCCACATCTGATGACATTTGAGAGGTTAAAAAAAAAAAATAGCAGAAAGTGAACCCACTAATTGATCGCAAAAAAACATTAACTTGTTGTCATACTTTTGACAGTTTTTTCTTTGCGAAATCGGAAAATCCTCAAAACCAAATAAGCTTAGTATAAGTGGATATTATAACTTCGATATCGAATTGGAACTGCATTCTATCTTATATCACATTTTGGCAGTGCAGTCCAGCTGCATTTGAATCCATCCGAAATGGAAGCCAGGCCACAGGAGCTGTAAAGGTCCCGCCTCAGTTATCAATGAATGAATATGGAAATGGTTGAATGAATGCTGGAATGAATGGGCATGAATGAATGAATAGCTGACTAGCTGGCTGACTGAATAATTGAATGAATGCGTGAATGAACGGCGCCTGGAAGGAAAATGCCGGAATATGGCTAAAATGCCGCCGAGTGGAACGGAATGGAATAAAACAGGCCCATCTTTTTTTCGCTTTTTTTTCATTTTACAATACGTCTGCTCTTCTTCTTCCGCGGGCTGTACTTAGTTGTTGTTGTTGTGGCAGCCGCAGGCGAACAAAGACTTTTTGTTGTCTGTTTTGTTGTTCTTGTTGGCGGTTTCTATACACATCTCCTTTTTAAGCAACAGAATTATTTTTTTTCCTGAGCCCAGGCAATTCACGGGGTATGCGAGGATTTAGGTTTAATCGTAAGAATTTGCATGAATTTTTAATGTATACTTATTATTCAGATCTAGTTAAAATAAATACAAGGCCCTCACAATTGACAATAATGCACAAATATTACGTATACGTAATGTGGGTCGTTTTAACGGAATGGAGAAAATGTATGTTTTTACAGGGTATACACCAAATCCAAAGTATCCTTTTGGTCTATATTTCTGTATATGTGTCATTTGGGCAGACACAACAAAAGATGCCTAAATTAGCACACACACACACACAGAGAAGCTCACACACACCTGGGCGTTTGACAGTTACGTGCGAAAAAGACGATGAAGAATTCTTCAGATTTTGCCCACCCTTCGGTTTTTGTTGCTACCAGGCCGCGTTCCACATTTTTTTTTTACAGTTCGGCCAGATGCAACAAAAAATGCTTACATTCCTCTAGTTTTTTTTTTTTTTTTGCATACCCCCTACCACCCCTTGCATAATTAGTGAGTGGCTCAGTGGGTAAAAAAAATAAAAATAATAATAATAGCAACAAGAGAAGCTTGGGCAAGTCAAGTGGCTGTGTGCCATTTTCTCAGCACCTGCAAAAAATGTGCCTTGCTCCTAATTGGCAGTCAACTACAAAGAAAATGGAGAAAATGGCTTTAAAGCCAGGTCCAAGGAGGCAGTCGAAAAAAAAAAGAAAAACGAAGAGAAAGCCAGGCCCGCGGCTGCGTTTTCCCTGATTAGGATAAGTTGCATTTAAGCAACATTTAAAATTAACTTTAAATTGAAAACCAGACAGAGGGAAAGCGCTCAAAAGAACCTAAGAGCACTACACTGAAAATATTTTATAGGCGAGATTAGAAATTCAAATATAGATATCGGACTATCTACCAGTGCAGTGACTTAAACATTCTATATAGCTAACTGAACTTGTCAACATATTTTTTTAACCGTGTAGAGCCTGAAGCGCTCGCCAAACCCACTGACCACATAAATCCACGAGGGCCAAGTCAACGCTTTTTGGGTTTTGTTTATCGTTGGCCGTCTTCCCAGCCCGGCAGCACTTCATCTCCTTAACCCCAGTGCATTTTGTTTACCCCGAACCAGCAGCGGCAACAAGATAAAGTCAAATAGTTACAACAGCATCATGACAAGGCAGCCCCAGTCACTCACATTGGAGTTGGAGTTGGAGTTGGAAAGAGTGCGACAGAGCCGGGCAGAAAGAGAGGGGACTACAGTCAGTCAGTCAGTCAGGGAGTCAGTCAGCCATTCCATCAGGTTACCCTAGGTCCGAGTTTCGGAGTCAGCAACCAAGGCATCCATTGCAGCCTTTGTGGCAAAACAAACAGGAGCTCGTAGTTCTCGGTGGCCAGAGGTGCGGGGGGGTAGAGTCCTTTGAGGAGGGGGAGGTCGCAAGGGGTCGCAAGGGGTCGCAAGGGGTCGGCAGCTCCGACAGCTTCTTCTTTCACTTGAAACTACAACAACCAGTGCGCTAAACTATACTATACCGACTTTGTGGCATTGAGAACGTCGGCAAAAAGGAGAAAAACACCGTTCTTATTTATTTGCACTTCAAGAAGGTACACTTCACGAGTTACCCTGTAATTTGAACAAACCAATGTGCTAATCATAGTTCTAGTTAATTACCAAGTGAAAGTAAGAAAACTTATGATATCTATAGAAATAAAATGATGGCTAATTATTATCTAAAACCTCTCGTTAAAATTGTAATTTAGTCCCCCGTTTTAAAGGCACAGTGTTAGTGGAACATAGCAAGCAGATTTTGGTCCTGGCAAGGATACCTCTTGGAAAACTGTCGGGAACAAAAAAAAAACGGTGCAAGTACAGTTTCCCTCAGGTATTTTTGCATTTGATTTCCAAGTTCTGTCTCGTCGTAGCCGGACTTTTGTGGTGAGCTTGGAAATGGGGAAAGAATATGCCCAGGACTCGCAGGACACGGGGACCGAAAAGGGATGTGGATCCGGATCGGGATACGGATGACGGTTGTCCGGACTGAGGCCAAGGTGCAGCATTGCCGTGACAGCCCATCAACTTGCATTTCCCCCACCCGATTTCCCATCGCCACACCCCAGATTTCGCAACCCAGTCTGCTCTTTTTTGATGATGCCCCGGCTTGGCAGACAAAATTGCATTTCGCTCAAGGTGTGACCAGGTCCGAGTGCAATGCGAAGTCCCCTGCCAAGCGTTTATAAATCGTGTGACAAGCACATATACACAGCAAAAGTGGGAAAAACAACATAACAACATATAAAAAACTGATTTCCTTTCAGACCACTTTTTGTGCCCAATTACCCGGTTATGCCAGGCAAATGGTTTTATAATTAGCCGTTTAGTTATTCAAAGGGTTAGTCACTGATTTTTTACTGTGTAGCAAAGTGGTGGGGGGAGGAATTCTGCGCAAAGGACCAACGTCCATTGCCATAAAACTTAAACAAGTTATTTATGCACACGCGTTGCGTGCTTGAAGCTCGTTTTCAATTGCAGCTGGCGAATGTTTAAGAGCTGTGGAAAGTGAGGGAATGAAAATGGGCGGAGGGTGTATGCAAGGTGCATGAAAAGTGGGGAAAAGCGGCGGAAAAGCGGGGCCAAAGCGGTGCCTGCAATGGGGCCTTAAGTTATCAACATGGAATGCAATTTTCCAAACTGTCTATTTTCTATGCAAATTCGCTTGCATTTCACAACGCGCTGCGCTTTGCGCTTTTGCTCTCTATCTTCCAGCAGCCACGCCCACCGCCGCCTCTAAAGGGGCTGGTGTGGGACAGTCGGTGCAGACAGGCCATATCAGACATATCACAGAGAAAGCTGAGAGCGAAGAAAGCAGCAGCGGCAGCGGCGGCGGGGTAAAAAAGCGTCGCACAAACATGCAAATGTGTTGCATAGTTTAGGGCGCCACACCCACACACACACACTCACACACTCACTCACACTTATCAAAAGCATCCTGGCCCTTCTCTGTGTGTGTGTGTGTGTTTGTGCGGCATATTAACTTGATATATATTTAGCTGGCAAATATAATGCTTACGACAGATTCCTTTTATTGCCTGGCGAGAAATAGGCAAACGTAATTGGAAAAAAACAGCTCTTAAAATTTCTATAAAATTGCCTAAATTCCGAGCCGTGTTTTCCGTGCAAAACTGCATTGAACTCTGGGCCACTTGGGCCCGGCTAATCAGCGAGCTCTTCGGGGTCTGCTGCTGTTGTTGCATCATTGACGGATGCCAATGGCATGCTTAGCCCCTTTTTTGGCCAACGCTTACGGGGCTGCCACAAAATCAAGCCACATTGATGGAGAGAGCGCGTCAACGCCAATGAAAAACCAAATGAGCGTCGCTTTGAGCGCTCCACTCGATTAACACGTTGCGCCGCATAGTAGTAGCCATCGGGTTTGGTGGCCAGTGGGCGGAAGGTCCTGCGATTGATGGGCGAGTGGCGTCACTACTGAACTGAGCCAAAAACGGGCTAACTGACCCGATGGAGGCGTAACTCTTCAACTGGTCACGTGACTAGCGACACCCCAACCATACACTCGCAAAAGAAAAGGTTTGCGGATAATGTTATATTTGAGTAAGCTCAACTGGATTGAAAAAGCCCGGGCAAAATCATGTCGACTTAAAGCCGTGATTGGTTGATTGGTCTAGCTTTGAGCCATATGTGCAGCTTAGCTATTTCTGCTCGATTCGGGACAATTGGCGCCGTTGCTCAATTGCACCGAGCAGAGATGGCGATTGAAGGTGTTTTGGCTGCCAACACGTTGGCGATGAAATTTAGTAGCGTGTGTAGCAGAAGTAGCTGCGAATCCCTTCTGACATTGACAAATAGTGTGCGAAGTACAATGCACACACGCACACACACACACACACACACAGGCACGCACACAGACGCGCTAACTGACACACGCATGCCGTGGCAAAATGTGTTGCATACTTGCGGGCGCAAATTATTGCCAGCAGGCAGCTGCAGCTGCGACGCTCAGGTCTCCTGCTCCTTGTGCTGATCCTGCTGCTGCTGGTGCTGCTGCTGCTCCTGTTTTTAGCTCCTCCTCCCCGCCAGCTTGCTAATTAACAAAGCACTTTACAGCTGTCCGTGGCATTTGGGCCAGCGGGGGCGGTGCACTGGCAAAAACCAAACCTAAACACACGAGTTAGCTGATAAAATGCTTCACAATCTTACTTGCTGCTGTCTTATTAAGTTTAACATATAAAAACATAGAGTATTTACATGTTTAGAAAATTAACAAGTTTACAACCAGCTGGGCTGGCAACTTTTCGCGCAGTGCACTTTATGCCTTACACCTGGCCCAAAAACAACAGCACAGCCGCAGCAGACAAAGCCTTTAGGACCATCGTCTCTGCGCAAGCTTATCCCGTTTCTTGGGCCGCCTCAGTACCGCCCCAGCCACGCCCCCCTCCACACGGCTGCATTAATTAAATTTTATAACGCCGCCACTGCAGCTGGCTGTGTGGAAACGTGGCAGCGTGGAAACACGTGACGCAGCAGAACGCGTTGCATAATTTGATGGCGCCAACGGCGAACGGCGACAACGTTTAGAATTTGTCGCCAAAAGTTCCGCTGCGACCATGCAGGATTATGGTATGGTGCAGCATATATAACCAGGTATTCCCACAGCCCAGTTAAACGCTTCAACGAATGTCGATATCAATATGGCTTCGAGCAACTTTAAGTTTGAAACACTACAACAAAATTACGCTCAATGTGAAATCCCTTTCATGGTAAGCAAAAAGCAAATTCATAGCACAAGGATAACAATATTTAAAAATTAATTGCCAGCTAAACTTTGAAAACGCAAGCTAACATGGAAAAATAAACAGAAAGCACTGCCAGCCATAAATTACTATTACATTTGCAAATTACAGGAGTATTGATTATCAAATTTTTGACGATTTTTAGCCAAGGGTCATTTAATTATGCTTTTAAAACATTAAAGTTCTGCGTAAAAAAGGAAAATTTAAATTCTGCTTAATGTTTAATACCTTTCGTCACTGGTAAAATCGTAATTATATTCTGCATTTAAATATCTCTCTTATCGAGTGAATTCACCATTTTCTCCGATTTTCCCAGCATAATTGCATTATGTAAAAACAAATTGCTGATGAATTGCCTGAGAGTTGTGAAATTGCGGATCGCCAGCTGACTTAATTCCATTAGATGCGTTATTCGCAATTATTCACAATTATTCACAATTATTTATGTTGCCGAGTGGTTAACCAAGCGTTTATTTATTCACCATTATCTTTTATACGCTGTCAATTAATTGGCCTAAGGACTTGAGGCGTTTTGTCCGTTTTGTCCCCGAAAAGAAATTAGGACCGGAATTGGAATGAAAACTTAACAATTTTGCAACTCTAATCTGCGCGGCAATAAAATGGAAATGCTGCAAGGAGAAAACTTCGCCACGCGACCAAGGAGAATAAAAACGAAAATAAAACGGGAAAATAGAAATAAGTGGAAAAGCGTCACGAAAATGCTCAGACAGCGAAAGCGGAAAGTGTTTATATATGTATATATATATATATTGTGTAGTGTATATGGGTGCCTCCATTGTTGCTAACTGCGCTGCGTTTATTTAGAAAGTTATTTCACTCGCTCAGCGAAGGCAACAAAAAGTAACTAAAAATAAGCTCAGCCAAAATAAAAACATTGTTGCACATGCTCCACTCCACCCAAAAAAACGAAACAAAAAAAATCCCCAGAAAATATGAAAAAAAGAACTAAAACAAGCTGGCAACAATGTTGTCTGTTTTCCAAGCACAGAGCTGTCTGGAAAAGGTGGGCGAAAAGGGGGCGGGTCTGGGGATCTCCGCCTCATTAGCTCGGGGATTTAGCCATGGATATGCTAAAAGGTTTTTATTATTATTTTATTCACTTTTTCGGCTGCTTTTCTCCTTTGTTTTACCCGCTGATGATTATTAATGTATTTATTTTTGGGCAATTTTAAGCTTGTCCGTTTATCATTACTTCGATTCGGTGACCTTGTTTTCAAAACTATGAATGAGTTTTTGATTACGAAAGGTTTGGTAAGCCCTATTGAAATATTCCTATCTCCTCAAAAAATCGTATTCCAATTTTATGCCCAAAATAATCAGTTTTTTGTTTACAATAATAAAAGTATTTATACAAAAGTGGAATGCCATACATCGTTGAATTCGTTATGAAATTTCCAACAAAGTGGCATTCAAGGATAGAAATGTTAAATTTTGACCGTTTTTTGCAAAAATTGATGATGTTACCCCTTACCAAAAATGCGAAAAATTTCGAAAAATTTTTTTTTCGAAAAATCAGTACAAATGTTTTTAGGATAGTTAGTAATGTTAATCAGCACCACAAAACATCAATTCTTTCGGTTCTGAGGTCATTTTTGGGCAAGTTATCACAAAAATTGCACATAAAATATTCAATTTTTTTCAAAAATTCTATTCCCAATTTTTTGGACAAAAATAATCCGTTTTTTGACTACAACATCGAAAATAGTTGTCCAAATATAGAATGTTATACATCGTTAAATTCGTTATGAAATTTCCAACAAAGTGGCATTCAAGGATAGAAATGTTAAATTTTGACCGTTTTTTGCAAAAATTGATGATGTTACCCCTTATCAAAAATGCGAAAAATTTCGAAAAAATTTTTTTTCGAAAAATCAGTACAAATGTTTTTAGGATAGTTAGTAATGTTAATCAGCACCACAAAACATCAATTCTTTCGGTTCTGAGGTCATTTTTGGGCAAGTTATCACAAAAATTGCACATAAAATATTCAATTTTTTTCAAAAATTCTATTCCCAATTTTTTGGACAAAAATAATCAGTTTTTTGACTACAACATCGAAAATAGTTGTCCAAATATAGAATGTTATACATCGTTAAATTCGTTATGAAATTTCCAACAAAGTGGCATTCAAGGATAGAAATGTTAAATTTTGACCGTTTTTTGCAAAAATTGATGATGTTACCCCTTACCGAAAATGCAAAAAAATACGAAAAAAAATTTTTTGGGAAAATTAGTACAAAAGTTGTTAGGATATTTGGAGTTGTTAATAAACTGCAGAAAACAGAAATTCCCATCGCTGATAGTTTATTTTTGAAAAAGTAACAGCGAAAGAGCTTGATGAAAGGCAAAATTATGGTGAAAAGAGGACTTGATTGTGTGATGCCGTTGGAGCTCGAAATTTCCAGAAATAGCTGGGAATTGTAAATGGGATTCGAAATAATCGCTTTGTCACCACACCTGCCATTTTTCCATTTCGCTGCGCCTTTTGTTTAGTTTTACATTATTTTCTTGGACCTGGCATGTGGTCAACACACAGCGAATTTACCTCAATCCGTTTGTAGACGCTATTTGCATAGTACTGAATGCTATTTATTATTATTATTTAGCCATCATTTTGGCTGCCAGTCAATTGAGCGTTTTGTTTATAAACAATAAGTATACAGGGCGCCGAGAAGCACAACATTTTGTGATGTAGCTCATAAAAATGGTCATCGAGGGTCGGGGAAAAGCGGCGAAACCCAAAGAAATAATAAACACGAATTGCAAATATTTTAAGCTTTCATCGAGGAATAAAGGTGTTGACGGAGGCAAACAGAATTGAAAATTGTGTATTTTTAGCGCCAGTAAATATCGCCAGGTATTATTCCCTTTGCCATATTCCTCTTCACGTGACATAAACGAAAGTTACGTATACGCACTGCTGGCGATTGTATGATATTTAATCGCGTGAGCTTGAAATGAAATCGAATCTCGAAAATAATGCCGTGACAATTAATTAAATACTTGGTCCTCATTCTGTGTCACCGTTATTTTTTTCCTTTTTGTTTTTGTATAATTTTGCACGTTTTTACCCTTGTTTACTTTATTATGCGTAAGAGATTATAATGGCATTAATTACGTATACGCACAGGTGAACACGGCAGAAGGCACGATGGGCACTTAATTAGCGTGCGTGTGTCAGCCTGTTTATTTATGTTTAAATGTCTGACGGCCTTGGCAAACATTTTCCAACACTCATTCGCTTATTCAGTGTTTGTTTGCCTTTTTTATGAGCACTTTCGTGCCTTATTTTGCGAACAAGGACCGTCAGATACTCTTTTGTGAAGGCAGATTGAATTGAAAACATATGGCTATGCGTTGCTTTATAAATAGTTCCCTTTTTAATTATAAGCATTTTTCCACTCTCTTGCGTTGCCTTAGAAACATTGAGCATTAAACAAAAGGAAATTAGTCACATGCCAGTGTTTTCTCATACACAAAGGCTCAAAGGTGCGAAAAATGTCATATAAATTCCTTAAAATCCCACATGGGCATTCATCATTCTCCAAATTAAAAATAATAAATAATAAAAGGAAGGAAACCAAAGGAATTGAGTCGCTTTGTAATTTCATTTTGTGGCCATAGAGAGTTTTGATATTTTTGCCAGCATGACATCTGAATTTGCATAATTAATCAATTAATGCTGCGATTTTAGAGCCTTCCCATACGGCGAATGCGGAAATTCGTGGGCGTCACGTGCATAAATTTTGCTCATGTGATTTGCGCTCGTTTCATTTTCATTTCTGAATACAATTTTTAAGCCGCGCACGTGCTCCGACATGGCTAAATATACATACATATATATATATATATCTATATAGATATATATTATATAGCTGGACGTACGTGGACATCTATACTATGGATACATGTGTAGGCCCAAAAGTGAACGGGCAAACGTGGCGGTTAACATTTAATTTGATATGCACTTTGTTTGTACCAGCGACATGGACATGTCAATTATTTAATGCTTAACGTTTAGTGCCTTATTGCATTTCAATTTTCCATTTAGCCATTTGACTCGATGCGTTTTTATCGCCGGCCATTCGATATTCAGTCAAATTACGTGACGGGAATGGCATAAAAACACTTAAAGTGTGCCAAAAAAAAAGAGAAACGTCTAATGTTGAATGAATGGCCAACCGAGACGTATCTGCAATTTTATGCCGGGCAATTTGTTTAAATGGTTGAATATTAATGTTATGAGCTTGCTAATCATGCATCGTGCTCTCGAAAAATTATTTTTAAAAACATTATCGTATCACCTATTTCAATTGTACACTTTCAAAAACTAAGCTGCTCATTAATAATTTATATAGCCGTGCGTATATTAAATTTTAACGAGGAAACGCATCAAATTAATGGGCCATAAATTCGGAATTCAATTAAAAAATAAATTAAACAAAAATCGAATCAGCTGCAAATTTTATTTATTTATTTTGCAATTGAATGACGTATTTATTGGCCATTATTTTAATGCCTCTGCCTGCCTTTCTGCAGCATTTTTGTTGATTATATATTTTCTATATACCTCTTGTCTGTCAAGATTATAATAGATTTTCCTTTTATTGTACCTAGTACCTGTGGCAAAGTCACTACACATGAGTCACTGATTCCGATTTCGCTTTTTGGGTTAAGAGATATGGCTGTCAGGGGTTTCAGTACTTCCTCTCGCTTCTCGCCTGTTTATTTTCGTCGAGGGGTTCGTCATTAGACGGCTGCTGATTGAGTGTCCACTTGCTAATGGATATGGCTTTTCCGACCCGCGCCACCCGTGCCACATGCCCCAAACCAGCATACCACCCCCCCTGCCCCAAGCCGCACTGAGACGACCCCTTTCCGTTTCCCGCCGCCATTTTGCGCATTTTGCTCAGGCTTTCCTGTCATGTTCCACCTGCCAGCTGAATGCATTTGATTTGATATTTTCTGTCATCTGTGCGTCGTTTGCTGCTCTTTATTTTGCGTTTCCACTGCTCTGTTGTTCTTAGAATCATTAGTTTGTTTCGGGCTCGGTGCTTTTCCGTATCTCTGCATCTTTTTGTCACGTTCGCCTCTCGATTTTCGTGATTTTGGTTTTCATTTCTTGGGCCTTTCTGTTCGGGCGTCGCTTCTGTTCTTTTCGTTTCTATTTTTGGGACGAGCACAACAAATTAAATAAACAATATTGTCATTTCTCTGCATTGCATTTTCGCTTATTTAGCACAGTTTGCCTCAGTCATTGCCACATTTAAATCCACTTTTTATGGCTTTATTCGCATGTGGCCCGAATGATTTGCCTGCCTTGTGTGGTTAGCTAATTGCCAGAAATGTTTTCGTTGTCATAAGATCTCGCATTTGATATGCATTAGTGGCATGTATTTGTTTAAAAATATATATATATATATTTTGGGCCTTGTAAAATTCGAAATCACTGGATTTTACGCCTGTTGACTTGATTTTTTGATCAATTCTAGGCGGCGGGCGTTCAATTAAAAAGCCATACAAAATTAATTACCAACGCTGGCCATTTTCAGCGGATTTTCGTTTAATATTTACAAGAGAATCGACCTCCAAACAAAAGGCAGGCGTACAAATAATTGATTTGCGATCGAAATTGTGAGTATTTTATCTCACAATTTCAACTGGCAATTCAATTTCAATTTTCCGACCGCCTCATTTGATTCAAATGTGCACTTGGCCGCGGAATGTTAATGCATTTCCACTTGAATTCAGAGATCTTATCTCGATACCAGCTGCATTCTTGGCCAAGAATTTCAGTGGGTTAAGGGGTGAAGACAAACAAGGGGGCACCGCAGGGGTTAAGAGCAAATTCACAAGAAAAATATTCAAATTGGTTGGCATTTTGGTGACGTGCGGCGATCGCGTCCAACAGAAACAAAAATAAATAAATATAAATGTTGCGCATAAATTTCTATTTTAACTCAAGGTCGCGTCATCAGTTTGATTCTCTCTCTTCTTCGCCGATAGGAGGAAATCGTGCCGAAAATTATGTTAAAAAAACGAAAAATAATTTTGTGGCAAAGTGTAATGGGCATGGGTATTGCCAAGATCAGGATCAAGATGTACAAACCATATTTTGACACATATAATTGGCGTAACAAATATAAACGCATTAAACCAATTGCAATTTGAAGGAATGTTTGAGAAGTACACCTAATTCAATGGCATTTTCAAAAGCCGGCTTCAAATGGCAGCAAACAAAGACCCTCACTTAACACGTTTCAATTGTATAAATCGGCATTAACAGGGCTTCATCCGCACCTTGATCTACATTCCAAGATCAAAACCAAGCCAGATTGTTCTTCCGATTCTGCACCGAGAAAAACAAAACGCATGAATAGATCTTCTTTCAAAAGATACAAAATGGTGGGGAGATGGAGATTGGGATGGCGATGCCGCGTTAGATTGTTCAATTATTCAATTGGGGACTTCGAGACGGCGGCAAACAATTTTGATTATATTTATTAGATGCCGGGGATTAGCTGCGCTGGCTTCTGTGGCAATTTCGTTGAGTATACGCCATGTATGCGCGGCCAAGCAGTTGAATTTGTTCCATCACACATGTGTTTCACATTATTTTTTTTAATTTTTTTTTTAATTTTATTTTATCTCAACCGTACCGCTGGCTGGCGAATTGAAATTGAAAATGAACATGAAAGCGTCTTGAGATGGAATTTAAATTGAAATGGGTATTTTGATCGGCTTTGCGGGTTTGTGTGGCATCTTCTCAATTCAGTTCACCTTACCCACCCAGTTCTTCTTGCCCGCCGACTATGCAAATGTAGCGGAAATACTGAACAAATGCCACTAGACTTGGCCCTGGATCGTACTATATGTACATATACCCTGTACCTGCCTGTACACACACACATATGTATTTATTCATAAATGCGGAGCACTGGTCATGTATGTACATACGGATGTACATTAGTTTCTCAAATGTTACTGAATGATCTCTCGAAAATGTTTGCTCAAGTATGTCACTTGAGACGCGCAGCAAACAATTCAATCGATTTGAGTGTATTTGATCAGCTCTTCAGTCTCAAGCGATATTCAAATATATTCTGCAAATTTATATATTTAAGATCATGGAAAGATGAGTTTCAACATATTCGCAAGTGATTTAAATATGAATTCAATTTATACCTGGAATAATCGAGTTTTGCCTTGATGTTCTGTTTCTATATTAGCTGCTAATTATATTTTGGCAGCAAGTCCATCAATTACACATTGCTATTGTTTTATTGGTCATTGAGTATTAATTATTATTGTTTTCGAAGCGTTCACGTATTTCGGCGGCATGTCATTTTAAAATTTTCCATATTCCTGCAGTCCACTTCCATCACAATTGTCAACAATTGAAGCCGAATGGTTGAAACAAGGAAATAACGCCAACATAAATGTTTTGCACGATTTTAGTGCGAACTTATAAATAAATAAAATAAAACAAACGAACTTAAAAAGAAGCCAAGAGCGCACATTTTTGTGTGCTAAGTATGAAAGCAGCGTGAAGCCAAACAAAATGTACAAAAAACTAAAGAGCGCAGCAAAAAATTCAAATGAAAATTTTGTTTGACACCCGCCGTTGAACTTTTCTAGTTATTCGCAGAAAACGAAATTATGGCACAACAAAAGCATCAGTGATGAGGGGGGTGTGGTGGCATTTGACAATAAAATAATAAATAAATGCAAAATATTTGCATCTAAATAAAGGCTCAAAACCGATCAAATGTGCAGTCAACGGAATCAGCAGATATTATGATAAAAACGCAATTGAATATTAAATTCGATTGTGCCATTTGAGTTGACGTTTATTCCCGTTGATTTCTGTCAAACATGATTTAACAAGCCATTTTTATGGCATTTTTGCCATTTACATTGAATGCCCGCTTTAAATGCGCGCCTAATTTCACTAATTAATTGCTTTTATCGCACACTTCAAGGTGTAATTACTTCATATTAAACACATTAATAGTTTGATGGAAAATTTGTTATTCATTTGTTTAGATTATATGCATATGTTTTTGCATTTGCATTTTGCACAGGAGCATAAACCTCAACCAATCATCATCACACACACTTCACAATAGAAACCAAAAAAAAACACACGCGCAGTGAACAAAAAGAAAAAAAAAAAGAGTGAACAGGCGACAGGAAAGACCTCGGTTAGCACGTGAAGATCGGCGAAGATCAACGCCAGAGCATCGCGAGGAGACTGAATCCCCCGATCGGTCATATCGACTATATTCCGCGGACGTCGGGCAGGTGTGCGAGCGAGAGGGTGCGGGCGAGTGAGTGGGAGAGGAAGAGGGAGAGGGCGGGCGCACAGCGCGTGGCTCTCAACGCAACCCATATCATCGCAACTCAACTGAACTGGGGAGATAAGACCAAGAAGAATAAGAAGCCATTTAGGCGAATGATAAATGAGTGGACCGCTCTGATCTCCGCAGATCCGCACTATTAGCCGCCAAGGAGCGCGCTGCTACAGGTGTCCGTTGGAAAAAGCTCAAACGCTTTGCCCAAAAGCTCTCAAAAGTACCGTATCTTGTAATTATCTATGCTTTCAACTGTCAAAACAAATGCTTGTAGTAATTTAAGAAGAAAAAAACTGCTTTACTAATATAATAAATATTTAAAGTTTGCTATTTCCAACTTAAACTTATAGTTTTACATAAATTTGCTTGCTTTTGGGTTCAGAAACCAGCTAAAGCACTCTGGCGAAACTTGCAACTTGCTGAAAAGCTACGATGGTGTGTTCCCTTCCGTGGGGCATATTACTTCTTGGGGGCAGGTGGCGCCTTGGTGGGCGGCTGTGCGGCTGGTTTTGCCTTCTTATCGCCATCGTCGCCCTCGCCCTTGGGCTGCTTGGCGTCCGCGCTCTTCTTGTTGCCACCTTTGGCTTCCTTGGCCTTCTTGGCATCCTGCTTGGCCAGCCGTTCCTTGGCCTTGGCCACGTCAATCTCTGCGCCCACTGGGACGTCATTGATCTCGCTGGCCGGCGTCTTCTTCGGCTTGCCAAAGCACACCTCCGCCAGCTTGATGTGCTCCAAATGGAATCCGGACACGCCGCGGATCTTACCATCCACATTCTTGGCATAGATATCGGTGTGCAGCTCATCAAGTTCCACCTCCCTGTCGGTGGTGGCCTTCTTGCAAGTGCTATCGACCTGCTTCCTAGTCTTATCATCCAGGGCCTTCAGCTCCTCCTCGTCGGCGAGGCACAAGGCGATGATCTGGCTGCGAAAACTGGTGATCGGATCGCGTTTCTCCCTCGTTGCTTGGACTTCCTCCCTTGAGCGATACGATGTACCCGGATCGGACATGGAGTGACCCACATAGCGATAGGTGCTCATCTCGAGCACAATGGGTCCGTGTTTGAGGGCATGCTCCACGGCGAACTGGGTGGCGCTGCGCACGGCCAGCACCTGATTGCCATCGACCCAAAGACCAGGGATATATTGGCCACGCATGTAGAACTCCGTCATGGCAGAGGCCCGCTTAGCGTGGGTGCCCATGCCGTAGTGATTGTTCTCGCAGACGAAAATGCAGGGCAAGCACCACAGCTTGGCCATGTTGAAGGACTCGAAGATCTGGCCCTGATTGGCGGCACCATCACCATAAAGGACCACCGACACGCCGTTGTCCTTGCGATAACTGTGGGCGAGGCCGATTCCGGCGCCGAGCGGAACTTGGGCACCAACGATACCGTTGCCGCCATAGAACTTATCGCTGTACATGTGCATAGAGCCACCTTTGCCCCGGCTGCATCCAGTTCGGACTCCGAACAATTCCGCCATTATTTCGTAAAGGGAAACACCCATTAAATAGGTCCAGGCATGACACCGGTACGCCGTTATGACCGAGTCGCAGGACCGCAAACGCTGCTTCATGCCAACAGCCACGGCCTCCTGTCCGTTGTATAAATGGCAGAAGCCGCGGATTTTTCGCTCCTTGTAGTAGTTGCCCGCCACCGTCTCGAACCGGCGCAGTTCCAGCATCTGCGTGTACATCGTCAGGGCGTCCTCCCTGGACAGCTCCACGTCCATGGTGGGTCCATTCTCCAGGTCGTAGCACTTGAACGTCTGCAACGGGCATATCATAATCAGTAAAGTAACGGATTTCGAAATGCTGCTCTAGTGGAAACGCAAGAGGAATCTATGGAAGTAATGTGTGTTGTGCAGCACTGGAAAATATCAGTGTTGGTCTACGCGGTGAAGAGATTAAGCCCTTTCTATAAATATTTGAAAAATTTTCGAGAATAACGGGAGTACATAGAATTGAATTCATAATGAAGACTAGGACTTTTACGATATAGCTTAGTTCAATGGCATTTACTCATCCATTGACCTTCTTTGGATAGTCAAAACACTTACGTTCTCCAGGGTCAAACAGCTACATTTGTGGCGCCCCATGATCCTGCAGAGGATATTTCGCTCGAGGATGGAGCCGGCTCCACTGCATCTCATCGCCACGCGAACACAACTGAACTTCATCATTGGCCCTTGCCCGTATACCGATTCCCAAACACCGGGGCACTAAAATGAGCTTGTAGCCAAATGGGCAATTGCCAAGCACTCAAATTTTGAAAATGATCGGAAATAGTTGAAAAAGGGATTTGTACTTAACCAAAAAGAAACCGACAGTAAAATCAAAAGCAAATCGACAGAGATGGCAACTGTCACTAAACAGAGCGAGAAGGAAATATGAAGATTTTTTGATTGACAAGTGCTTATTTTCAAATACTACTATGATTCGAACTGTAATTCTTCCACAAATCGAAATAAGGTGTTTAAAAAGCGAAGTGCTTTATATCTACTATATATCTACTAAATCAATCAAAGTTCTTTAGTGCAAGCATAGGTGAAAAAGATTTCAAGAGCACTTGATTCAGTTTCGGCAAGAAAACTACAACGATTGTGGATTAATTTTTCTAGGTTTTTATATTTTCAACAATTTACACCTCGCTTTATCCTTATTGAACACGTTCGCAATATAATATCCAATGCAGTACCCCAGAGTAATGTGGTGCGCTACGATGTGTGGTTGGAGTGCTCCGATTAGCTAAGCTTATTGTGGGTCTCTTCGGATCCGTTCCGGTCTACGGGGTTCTCATCGTTCAACTTTCGGCTTAAGATCTAGAGATTTCGCTTGTGTCCAAGTGTCTGAGTTATTGTGTCTTCTTCATGTCTGTCTGTCAGTGATTTGTGTTTGCTGTTCGGTTTTCTTGTTTCGTTTAAGGTTCTTGTGAGTTCCCGAATCAGATTCGTGGGCCCGATGACTTAGTGATTGACGCCCTTGCGCTCCTGGATGTGATCAATATCGTAGGCGATGGTGCCGCGCAGCTTGGGCTCCAGATTGTTGGAGTACACGTCCGTCCAGAGGTGGCTGACGCCCAGCTCGGCGTCGGACTTGGCGAAGGCGGTGGCCTCGTCGACCTCCTTGCGTACCTTCAGATCGATGGCCTGGAATGTGGATTTTTCTTTTAGCAATCGTAACTTGTGACAAAAAAACCTATAATCCAAACCCACCTTGACTTCATCGGTGGTGATCAGACCCAGCTCGATGCACAGCTCCTTGAAGGAGGTGATGGGATCACGCTTCTGGCGCACCTCCTGGATCTCCTCGCGTGTGCGGTACGATGTGCCCGGATCGGACATGGAGTGTCCAGAGTACCGGTACGTGTTCGTCTCCATCACCAAAGGTCCGTGGGTGTTCACATAGTTGATGGCGAACTCGGTGGCGCTGCGCACGGCCAGCACATCCATGCCGTCCACCCAGATTCCGGGCAGGGCGTCGCCGCGGGTATAGTAATCAGTGTTGCAGGAAGCCCGCTCAGAACTGGTGCCCATTCCTAATGGGTATGGAATACAACATTTGGTTTAAATAAATATCGTTTAGCTTTGCTCCACTTCCTACAGCACTCACCGTAGTTGTTGTTCTCGCAGACAAAGATCACAGGCAGTTTCCACAGGTAGGCCATGTTGTAGGCCTCGAACACCTGTCCCTGATTGGCGGCACCATCACCGTAGAGGGCCAGGCACATGCCGCCATTGCCCTTGTACTTGCAGGCCAAGCCAACGCCGGCGCCCAATGGAACTTGGGCACCTACGATGCCGTTGCCTCCGTAGAAGTTCGGTGCGTACATGTGCATGGAGCCACCCTTGCCGCGGGCACAGCCGCCCTGGACACCGGTGAGCTCAGCCAGTACACCGCTGGGTGAGACGCCCATCAGGTAGGTCCATCCGTGGACACGGTACGCCGATATGATGTTGTCCACATCCCGCATCGCCGCCTTCATGCCAACGGCGCATGCCTCCTGGCCGGAATACAGATGACAGAAGCCGCGGATGATCTTCTCCTTGTACAGATTACCGGCGGCCGTCTCCAACCGACGGATCGTCTGCATCTGTGTGTAGTACTTGAGGGCCTGATCCTTGGTTAGCTTCACTTCCGTGGCGGGTCCTTCGTCCAGACGATGCAGCTTGAAGGGCTGAAAAGTTGGAAAGCATATTTTAGAAATATCTCGACGAGAATTTAGATCCTACCATCGTAGCTAATCAATAGTAACATTTACCTTTACAAACGTTTTCTACTTTTGCATTAACAGCTGACACACACAGCTGATAAGAACGTAACGGAAACGTTTGGAACGCATGATAGGTAATAAAATGTTAGCACTTTGATTGGATAAACCAAATTACCATAGGCTTCAAGCTTCTCTAATCTAAGTATACTAATCTATAGAGCTATACCCAGATATCGAGGATTTTCGGAAGTATGCCCCAAAAGCCAAATTTGGATTTATGGCACTTTATGGCGGCTAATTTATGGCGTGAGAATCGACGTAAACAGAGAGCCAGCCAGACAGACAGAGAGTGGGAGAGAGAGGGCGAAAATCGGCGGATCGTTGATAAGACTATATGTTATATGGTGCGTGAACAGTCACGCGTCGGCCACGCAAAAGGCAGACGGTGATAAAGAGCGTGGGAGACGGAAAACTACAAATTACTGCGTGACCTTGTCATTTGAAAATGAGCGGATTGACCGGCAAAATGCAACCCTGCACTTACACACACACGCAAACGAATACCCCCATTTACCGTTTGCTATATGGCAAAAATCGCATTATGTAACCGTATTTTTTTTTCCTCCCGACTTTTGGATTTTCCTGAGTTACATGTACTTAGTGCTATAATACGCACCCGATTCACTTGAACGGTGGCCTCCGTGGCATAATTGTTGGTTTTCGAAACACCTGCTTGGGCTGCATTCTGGAATAAACCGAAAAACGACGATGAATATCTCCCATTCCTGATGATATCGATGCTGTTGTTGTTGTTGTTGCTAAGTATCCGACATCCGCTGATGATGTTGTTGTTGTTGTTATGGCAACGCTTTTAGTGTTTTCATTATCGAATGGATTTGTTCAATTGCATTTTTTAGTGACAACAATTAGAAATGTTAGTGGGTGCAAAGCGGGATTGGGATTACGTACTTTTTGCAGTTGCTTAACAATAATGGGCAATTCGCTAACGCGTGACAGAGTACGCAACATTTTCGCTGTGTTATTCTCGTTCGACTGACAGAAATGGGATGTGAATGGGGGCTTTCTATATGCGGATTGTCCGGATCTAGAATCGCACGCTATATATCTGGTGTCTCAGTCGCACCGCCGCGCGTCGTTGTAAGTTAAACAATCGGAAAAAAAAGGTAGCGAGATTAGTTTATCAACTACTATATTGCACAACTATAACAACCGTTTGGCGGTATGGCGAAAAATAACGCACCTCTTGGCCGATTAGTGTGACCCTAAATAAAATACTGCATCTTTGCCTGTCTTCACAAAATACTAGATTAGTTCATCAAACTTTAATTTTTAATACAACTTCAAATGTGGAAGTAATATTAAAAATATTCAATAAGCTATTATATAATGTGTCACACAAAGTTATATCAAAATAATCGTAGTGTTTGATGGTTATTGAAATACACGAAAGAATCAATCACATTTTGAATTATTTTGCCGCCCAACTGAATGCCAAATAAAAACAGGGGTTTCAAAGAAGTACTTTTATTTCACATTGAAGATCTCATTTGGTTTTTGTTTCCTTTCTCATTTCTTACTCGTATTGTTACTTGAAATTGCCTCCATAAATCCACATTTGCGATTGCAGTTGCAATTGCAATACTGCTCTATATCGCACTCAGCTCACATAATTCACTAATCTCTTACAAAAACTTAAGTAATGTTTGTTCCTTGCACAAAAAAACATTTAAATAGAAATAGGTAAAGTAGAATTAAACGGTTAAATTCAAATAAACGCTTTACGAACTAAGATTTTAAACTAGTTTTTGTATTTGTTGGTTTCTCGGTTTGTTTCATTTTTTTTTTTCGTCAGAAATGGCAGCTAAAAGATTTGAGTTTAAAAGTTACTAACGGAAAATGAGGAAATGGATCGATCGTTTGGGAAAAACTAAGCGGAAGAAATCAATTTTGCACATTCTTTATCTATCTTTTGCTCTGTTTCCGTTACACATATTCAATTTTTCGCGCGTTTTTCTGTTACATCAAAAATTGGTTTCTCACACAAATATTTTGCATTATGACAAAAAATTATGCTCATTATCCTTTGCTTGGTTTTTTGTTTTGTTTCATATGTATACATATACATGTATATATATATATATATTTGTATGTATAAACACTTATTAGAAGTCCTGGTGTGTTTTTGTTTCCTTTCCCATTAGAAATCCGACATTCCGATTATAAGAAAAAAATTGCGTTCTCTTCGTCTTCTTGTTTTTGCGAGTGCATGTGTGTGTGTAAGTGGAGGAGGTGTGTGTGTGGGTGAGAGAGAGGAGGTCCTATCTTACCGTTAGCATAAATAGTTTTGTGTCTACGCAAAAACGTGCTGAGCAATAATCTAAAACGCAATAGCTAAAGAGAGAGAGGTGCTGTATGTGTGTGAAAAGTAACGGTAAATGTGTGTGAATTCTGCATATGTATATGTCTTCTGTTGTTTTCAGGAAATTACGTATTAAGCTTCTTTTTTTTGGTTGTTTTTAGTAGGTTTTACTTAGGTTCTTGCTTAATTTACACCAATGTTTACTTTATTTTGTATTTCTTGCATGAATATATATATATTTACTTTTTGGTTTCCTTGTTTCTTATTACTGTTCGCTTTCATTCCTTGAAATTTGCCTTTAAATCGTTTCTGTTCTTCTGTTTTATATAACATAAATCCGATTCGGAGAAACACATAGCACACACTTATATAAACGACAAGATGATAATTATTTATTTTGTCTTTGCTTTTTGCTTTCGACTTTCTCCGCCTTTTTGTTTTATTACTGCTTGCAGTTTCTACAAAAATTTTTGTTGCATACTTTGCTGCTGTGGATGGACAATACATATACACATACACATAATATTCGATTTGCGTGTAATTTGTTGCTGCTCTGGTTTTATTGCAATGGTTTTATTTTCTTGTTCTTGCTGGCTTGCCGTTGTTTGGCAAAATCCAGGCAAAGGAGTAAATAATGGTTGTGGAGGGGAGGGGGGGCTTAGTTGGGAGGTGGGAAAAATCCATGTCCAAACACGCACCGATTTGGTTTGCTCGTAAGCAATGAACAATACATTGTTTAAGCACACAGAGAGAAATTAGCAATCACTTATAAAATACTTTGAAAATAATCCAACACAATTTGATAAACTTCGAATCATTTATAATAGCTACATATGTTGCAAGATAAGGTGTTAATTTGCAATATTTGATCATACAATATATTCAGATAAAAATATAACATTTTCGGTACAAAAAACCTAACAAATGCAATTTTTAAAACTGCGTATTTTTGACCATTCAAAAAACCGATTCAAGTTATGGATACCATTGTTTTTTTGGGAAAAGCATGCCAATTTCAAGATATTTTTCTCTGTGTACCCATTAGGTGTGCAGAGAGCGTCTGTGTGTGTGAGTGAGTATGGTGTGTATGCAAATTTCACATTATACTATTTTTTTATATATACTTTCTGCTTGGTTTCCGATTACAAGTGTTGAGAGTTCAATACACATAAATAATCCATCCGACAGAAAAATATGTGAGTTTTCCTTACAATTTTGTTAAATATTCAGTTTTTTTCTTTACTTTACTCGTTCGGTTGTAGTGGTGGTTGTTGCCTGTGCTATGTGTACGTGTGTGTGTGTGTCTGGTTCTTGCCTCTGCTAAGCGCCAACGAAATTGGATTGAAAATAAAAAAGGTAAAATCATAAACATAAATAATATAACACATGGTTCTTGGTTCTTTTCTTGTTAACAATTGTTTAATTGCGCAGGTTTTATACGTAAATTATAAGTCCAAGCAATGCTCCAGCACATAAAAGATTTGCAAAGAAATTATTAAACGTATATTTCAACAGATGTTTGAATCATGGGGAACGAATGCGAGTCCAAATGGTAACCAATTGCTTATTCTAAACTATATTATCAACATGCTGAGGCTTAGGATGGGAAATGGTGATTTTGAAACTAAATATCGTTGGTTCGTGCTTGTAAACAAGTTCCTCTGTTTCTTGTGGTATGTATATTGTGTGTTCTAGTAGCGCTTTCTTATTGAACATTTTTCCGCTTCTTCAGTTATATTTGCTGAGCATATGACGTAATCTGTACCAACCAATCGGTGTTGTTTGCAGCCGATGGACAAGCTAAAATGAAGTGCTCTTGTGCAGCCTGTCTCCATTTTGTGGAAGAAGATGGCCCTATGTGACGTGTTCCCGATCCTTTTGGGGAGATGACGTCGGCGGCTGTTCTTGCTGATTATCCTCTAGTTCGGCTCGTCGACAACTGCTGCAGCTGGTGGCATCGCTGTCCTCCACAATGGTGCCATCATCATCGTCCTCGTCTTCGTCCTCATCTTCAACTTCCTCCTGGTCATTCTCCCCATCGTCTACGTCTTGATCGTTGGTTAGTTGTTTATCCGTATCTTCTGATTGTTTTTGCTGGTAGTTTTCTTGCTGCTGTTGCTTCTCGCTTGTCCTATCGGTCATCATTTCCGCATCCTTGAGATGTTCTTCTGGTGGTTGTAGGGTTTGCTGCTGTCGTTCTTGTTGGTGTTGATGATATTGGCGCCGCGGTTGGTGTGGTTGTTGTGGCTGGTTATGTGGTTGTTGCTGTTTCTGCTCTAAGTCCTCATCCTCTGATGCTCCGAAATGCGACTGCTGCCCCTGCTGTTGTTGCTGCTGGCGGGGCAGCTGCTGCATCTCCATCAGCCTCCTCACCACCACTTCATCCGACTCGACAATACTTTAACCGCTCTTAAACAGTAGAATGGCCACCTGGCCCAAATAGAAGTAAATAAAATGGCGCGTCTCGTGGGTGACATACGATCCAAAGTTGCGACCGACAATGCAATGCCATGTGGGATTGTATTTTTTGTCGAACTCCTTCTTGATGTAGGCCGCAATGTCCTGCAATTGAATGGAAAGTCAAAATAATGTATTAGTCTTTCGGTTTTTATCAGTGCAACATTTCCCTCTGATATTGTGTTATATTTGTAATTGGTTTCAATTATTAAAAGTTAAGCCCGTGCACATTCTTCGATGGCGAAGCATCATCTTATAATCGAATATTGATAACTTTGCCGCTCTCGGTTGTAATTCAATTTCCCATAGTGGCTATAGATTACGATTCCTCCCTTGTGCAGCTGCCAATTGTCGAACAAGTTAACGCCAAATTCCATAAAGCTGTCAGAGAATGCAATGGCGAGAAGGGAACAACTAAAGCGAAGCCGAAAAACGCGAAAAACACCCAAAAGCGATGCCCATCAAAAGGGGCGAGGAGGAAAACAAATGCCTAAGTGGCTGCTAACTGTTTTGAAATTAGCGGCAAACGGCAAACTCAATAAAATGCAAAACGAAAAACTCATTTTCCACCAGTCTCCCCCTCTTCTCGCCCCCCTCGCGAACTTCGTTCCCATTTCCATCAGCCCAATGGGGGGCGGGGGTTCCGTCACTGGGGTAACCCAAAATGTGACCCCAAAAACCTGGCAGCAACCGAAAAGTGTTGCTGGCCAAAGCGGAAAACTCAACACGGCCGTGTTGTGTTGTGTTGTGCGTCGAGGTAAAAGTTCTTGTGCTAATGAGTTAGTTATGATTTTCGTTGTTATTCGCATTAAGTCATTTGGCCTGAAATTAATGCACAGTTCTTGAGGCAACGGCTAATTATGCATGCTAACACTAACAAAACACAAAGTTTAGATGGCGAATATGCCGGCTAAAGGATTGGACTAAATGGCGCTGCTGAAAGGGCTAAAAACATTGCAAAATGTGTGGGTTGATGGGATTTGTTACAAGCACTGCGTTGTAAACCATGCAGTTTGGTCTGGCAAATGTCAAAGGTCATTGTCAGTCGATTTGGCGACTAAGTCCAGGGTTACGCAAACACACACGCAGCAGCCAGCACAACCCGCATATAAAGATATATATTATATATACATATATAGGCGAATGCACAATGGAGGTCAGCTAAATATGAAGCTCAGCCTGTGAAGGAATTGTACAGCCCAGCTTGGCCAGCAGCTCACATTGATGGGTGTTGCCACTTAAAGTGACAGCAAAGCATCTGTTAGTACGTAACTGTATCTATATTCTACACTTTCATAATTGCAGCTGGCATCTTAAAAAAAGTGCATTTTTGTTTCAATTATTATCCGGAACGAGGAAAATGGGAAATGGGAAATGAAGCTGAACCCTAGGAAAATAAAACAGTTTCTGTTTCGAAAGTTGGGGCAGCAGAGTTCGAAAGTTTTCTTTTGCCATACTTTTGGGCGCCTCGCTTGGAGTTGATTTCATTTAGTTAGTCCAGGGGTCGGGGGTCAAAAAGCCGGGCAGGTGGGGCGCAGCCCATTGTTGTTGCCGGGGAATGCGTGCAAAGTCATAAACTTAACCTGGTAACCTCAAAATACAAAAACGGTGAAAATAACGAACCAAATAAAACAAACAGGACAGGCGAAGAAAAGCGCGCCACCGAGCAAAAGGAAGCAAAAGGAAGCAAAAGGGAAAAACAATATAAAGCTGATTTAGCTGAGTGCCATTATCCGATTCTCTGCTGTAGCTATTCTTCAATCAAAGTTGTCGTCATCGGTACAGTAATGCCTGGCTCAAGTGAAACGCACACATCAGTTCTAGTAGTTTATATACTTTGTATACTTTTAGTCTAAAAAGTGCCACTGTAATGGAATCCGCTGGCGATCATGGCTATTAAGTCATTCCAGCTGCTCCCCATTTTCGGTGGAGCTGTACCCCCTTCGGAGCACATCCTTTGGACATGTTTTTCGTTTGGCACTCTTGTTTTGTTGCTTTCGGCCTATTGCGTGCATATTTTCGTGTCGTGTCAGACGACAATATAAGGCTGATTGTTTTATATTCAATTTGGTTGGGGATGAGGAGGTGAGCGGTGATGAGGTGGGGCCCTCTTGCCACCGCCCCCTAGCAATGCCATGGAATTTTGTTTTGGCAACGCCAAAAAAATACAAAATGAACATTCCGACACACAAACACACACCCATGCGAGTGGGAGGAGCTGTGTGGCAACAGGGGTTAAGAGTGGGTGGGTGTAACCATAGAGTGGGTTGGAGTGCTGCTCCTTGCTGTCGTGCGCTCAGTTCTGTGCCACCAAATATATGCATACGTATATACAACGACACATATACAACCAACGTAGGCAGCCTAATGAAATCGGCATTGCAATTTTGGTCATATAATTTAGGTAAGCTAACTGACACATTTTGGCAGCAGGCGACTTCAAAGCACCAAAGGTATTTCCTCCACTTTTGATTGACATTCGGTGTTATCAATCGGTTCTGTAACAGAGCAGGTTGGAATGGATCTAATCACTGCGCTTTCAAGTTGCAAGCAAAGTGTCCAGGACCAACTGCACGACGACTGCAATTAGGCTACACCTGGCTGGATGGCATTTGAGCCCCGGAAAATATGCCTGGACACGTTTTGAGGCATGGCAAAAACAAAAAAACGGAATACTCTGGATTCGATGAATGTGTGTCAATGTGAGAGTGAATGCATGTGCATGTGTGTTTGCTTTTTACACACACACAATCTATTTACACACACATATTCGCCGCCTGCCCGCATATTGATTAAACATTTTGGCCACGCAAAACAAAAAAATCACAAACAAAACCTATAAAAAAAATACAAATGGTAATAATAAAAATGCATAAAGTCCCCGCAACGATTGAATGCAAAACTGTTTGCCGTGTTTATTTGTGCGCAGGGTTGCCGCCTTTTGTGCGTCACAAGAGGAGCAAACAAAAAACTGGATTGCAAGGATAATAGCAGCGCGCAAAAAATCTAATTAAATTCGCTTTTAAATGCGAAAACCGTTGAGTGTCAATAATAGTAAAGTCCACGTTTTTATTTAGTTTTTCATCATAGTTGCCATTCTCATGATGTTTTTTTTTAATTACCTTACCTACACACTTTGCATTTTTCAGTAAATCAAATTTAATAAGACTGCTTCGAGTTAAATAAATCAAAAGAATTAACTGTTATAAACTACGCTGCTTCCATTTTACACCTGCAGTTAAAAACTCTGCTAAAAACTAATTACATTTATTTAAAAGCAAACATAAGACCAGAAAATAATTGAATTGAAAATTTATATTCTGCTGCCCCGCTGTTTTTCCCTTTTTCCATTTTATTTTTTGGCCCTCTTGTTGGCTTATTTAGGGCTTTGCCTTTAAATCGCGGCTCACAGACACACACAATACACACACAGATACAAAAATACATGGAAATGGTGGGGCAGGGGAAGGGGGGGCAACATAATGCCTATGGATACGATTTAAGCTGCTTGAAAGGTTGCGCGCCCCTAAAAATACATACATAAGGTACAACGAAGTGGGCCCAGGCTTAACCCTTGTGCGCCCCAGGGGGCGGTGTCTCTCCCGCACCCCCACCCACTCCATTTGGTAGTATTAGTTGCGTATCTAATGGATACCAAAAACTGTTTTCTGAGCTACCTCACCTCCCCACCCCAAACATTGCCATTGTGTCGCTGTGATTGCAGTTTTGAACTCATAATCAGCTGGGAAATGCGGAAAATCGAAAGATTTTACCAGTTCAATTATTGATTCGAAACTATTGGCGAAACAAACGACATTACATATTCAGTGCAGCATCGTCGTCGAAAGGTTAAAGGTAGTCCGTACACTCGGCTGCCAGCCATTATTATCTTTCCCACAAATTTGATTCTATTTTTATTGTTAATTTTTTCCATTAGACGGTGGCAATTTTTCAATTTTCATCTAAGCAATTAAATTTGTGTTTTCGCCGCTCGGAAACAAAAACAAAAATCCATATTTAATTACCCACACAAAGCAAGCACACAGTGAGAAATAATGGCCAACTTATTATTATGCAATGAGCGATGAAAAGGGGAAAAGGGAGATAGATAGAGAGAGAGATATAGAGCGAGAGAGAGAAGAAGAGTAAAGACAAAAAGGCAATCAATCGTGTGGCATATATTTTATTTATAGCAACAAGAGGTAGGCTCGCCATGGGTGGTTCAGGTGTTTCAGGTGTTTCAATGGTGGTTACTTTTCGCCCCGCCTCAATGAAACCACCCCCTCCCCTAAAACACCACGATACTTCTTTCCATATCACCCACAACACCCCACCGCACCCCTCGGGCACAATGACAACATTCGGGAAGAGTGCGAATAAAGAGAAAATGTGTGGCATACTTTTAGGACCCAGGACCTGTGGCGCATACAGTGAAAATCACTTAATTGGCCTTAAACTCGCTGGGGAAATCGTTGAATGAATAACTATTATGAATATTATACGAATATTAGCTAATGTTCTATTGAAGCAGAAAAACTGCTGATTCAGTTCAGCTGAGTGTGGAAATGCGCTGTTACGTTGTTTAGCTTAGCCAATATCCACTGTGTACGCACATTTCGCTTTTACTGCTCAATTAGCAGAATCTCTCCTGTGTTTTTCCGCCCACGAGTTACACCCCCCACCCCCCTCCCACGACTTATTCACTTCCGCCGTGATTTCAAGTTTACTTTGCTTTGCTTTGCTTTCAAGGGCTCGCGCTTATTTTTTTTCCTCCTCCCGCGTACCGTTGCTTTTCCATTTTCCGATGCCATTTTCCCAGCGTCTCAGTGGCAGCAATCGCAGCATATAGAATAGCCGACTCGGTTTTAGTCTCAGTGTGTTGTCTTCTGCCATTGGCATTGACAAAGGCTCGCTCGCTGCTAGTTGCTGGCAATGCCCGCAGCTTTCCAACCGAGCCGCTTTTCCTCCGGCCTTTCCCATTTCCCATTTCCCTTTTCCCCGCCGCCCACTTTGCAGGCCGCATTTTCAGTGACCTCCGTCAGGGTCTGCCCATCTGACCATCTCCACCACTGTGACGACCATCGCACTCGGGAAAAACAATTTCCATAATGTTTTCGAATTGATGAAACACTTTGCTCAGAAGAAAACCACATTGGCTTCAGGGCTCATTTTATATTCCATAGTGGAAAAACTACCAACTTCTCGAAAGCTAAGAATAACAAAACGTAATATGCAATTTCTCCCTGTGCACCCGAGTAGTGAGTGTATGTGTGCTTGGCACTTTTCCTTCAATCGCAGTCCCCCCCACCCCACGACCCCCCGCACATCTATTGATTATTCAATTTCTTCGACTTTGTTGACATTGCTGGCTGATTTTGTTTTTCTTTCTTGTTTTGTTATTGTTGTTGTTGTTCCATGCGTTCGACTAAATCAAGAGCTTATTGTTGTTGTTGTTGCACAACATGAACGTCGGACATTGTTAATGATGGTCAGTCCTCCGCCGATTTGCCACTTCCTCGGGGAAAATCTTCTTAGGTCAGGGCTACTTTAACCGGAGGTTAGTCACGGTTACGGAAAATCCTGTGCATGAAATGGGTGTACTACAAAATTTGGCACCCTTTTCAATGCGGAATAGATTATTATTATTATTATTATTATTTTTTTTTTTTTTGATAAGTTGCATCCAACTGGTAAAAGAAATGCTATGCCCTTTGCCATTAAGCCGATGAGAAGGGCAAAGGTTAGGAATGATAAAACTACAAAGACTTTCGGAAAATGCAGGCAAATATTGCCACACTGCTTGTGAAAGGAGTTCTTCACGCGGACAACCAAAAAGGAAGGAAAACTGCAACGCAGTTGCATGGGCGTTGGATGCGGAGCGTAAAATGGGCTGTGAAAACGGACGCGTGGGCGGAAAACCCAAAGGCTGCACCGCAAAATTGTGAAATTGCCAAACGCAGTGCAAGCCACAAGTTTACTGGGAGGATAGTGGGTTTGGGGTTTCAGTGTTTCCACCGCCCTGAGATGCAACAATGTCCGAACTGGGAAAACTAATGGGAAACAACGTGTGTGTGTGTGTGTGCGAGCAGAATTAAATCTAATTTAATTACGGTTCTGGGCCAAAATAATAATCCCACCGCTGCCAGTTTCCAATTCCTAATTACCTGGCTAGCGAAATAATCAAGCGAAGCCTTTAATATCAATTGTTCGGCATTTATCCAAATTATTTTGTATGCCCGAAGCCAGTCATATTCATATTTCCATTTGGCTACAAAATTGGCAAGTTTGTTGATGAAATTAGCAACAGAAGTTGCTACTGACTTGAGTAATGTAAGTGGTATTTAAAATACGATACGTTTGCGTCTCCCGAAGTCACCCACTAAAAAACACCTGTTGTGCCTGCTCATTCCCATATCCAAAACCCCTTTTTTCCAACCCCTAATCAGTAGGTGTGTGGAATGTTAAGGCAATTAGATGCTATTTGTATGTTGGGGATGAGTGCAATCATGGGAGTCACAACGTTTCAGGACTTTAAACACGGCTATAGATATATATTTACGTATATTATTCAATCTGTACCTTTTCAATGTTGTACTTCTCGAGGGCCTGTGTCGCACAATCGACGGCATCCTGCTGCATCTCCTCGCTCATGTCGGCATTCTTAATCACGGCCTTGCGATCAGACATTTTGGCTGATTTTTTTTTTTTGTATTTCCTGTGTGCTTACAACTTCACTCGAATCTTTTTGAAAATTTTCCTTGGTAAAATTTCACTTGGTAACTGTAACGAGAGAAAAGAGAGAAAGAGATGAGCAACGCCACTGAAAAGAGGCGAGCGCATCGTAAAACATTATTAGTATTTTCTTCAATTAAAGAGTGGGTTTTAATAAAGTTAGCCCCCACTGGACACAGACACACACACACACACCGTGAGAAAAATTGATAGATAAATACAATGTTCATATCCCTTAAGCATGTTTGGTTTACGATTCCGAGAATATTATTATTTTACTTTGTATTATACTTTGTTTCTGAATAAACAAAGCAATGTCCCGATTTCTCGCTGTGTACACTTTATTAACGCAGGCGCATTGCATGCTTTTTCGGGACAGTTTGCACAGCAGAGCAGAAGCCAGTCAATTTAATTATAGAAACACAAGCAATACGAGCGGCAATATTACAAATCAAATATCAGAGCCACAGGATGACATATTAACACAAACAAGCACGAACAAGCACACACGCGCACACAGAGGGCCAATGCACACATACTGATGTCAATTAACAGGCAATATGCATATGCAGGATGCATTTAAATTAAATGGAGCGAGCGAGACGGCAGCACAAGCAGTGCACTGCAAAATGGCCTTGAGCAGATGCTCTCGCTCTCTCTCTCTCTCTCTGGCTCTCCCTCCCTCACACACATACGCGCGTAGGTGGCCATGACAGAGAAGCTGCGAAGCACCAGCAACAACAACTAATTCAAATTCAAGGCTCACACACACACACTCACACACACATATGCATACATGCCCGGAGATCCCATTGCAATTGCTCTTTTTCGTAGCATACTTCTGCGAGCAATGGCATTGCTTATTAGTTGCGAAAAGCAGAGCAAGGCAGGGGAGAAGAAGCAAGGCAAACAGCGGAGCTCACTAAGTGCGCTTGGCATTTTGCAATTGCAACCTCAAAATCAGCGGGTGGAAAATGTGGCAGTGGTTGTGGGAGTGGGCGAAAGGGGCTGGGGCTAGGCTATGTGGCTAGGTGGCAAAGGCAAGGTGGCCAAGTGGCGTGGCGTGGCAAAGCAAAGCAACCGCAACCAATTTTAGTCGCTAGGATACCCGGACCCGGCGCTCTTTGCGCTGACACATTCGCACTATCCAATATTTTCCGTAATTTACTAAAAACGTCTAAGCTAAGGCGACCAGAAAAGTTCCACACGCAGCTAATCACAAAGTAGCAATCGAATTCACAAGTACAGTTAGCACCCGCTAAAACCGATCGCAATGTTTACACGTCTCTGCACGGCATAAAACATTTAAGTATTATAATAGTTATCTTTGGCTTTACTCTATTTGATTTTAAGAAAGTACACAGATAATTATATCTTTTAACCTGCGATATCAATTGGCTGTATAATGCCTACTTTGCATAAATCTGAATGATAAGATGTATTATCATGTGATATGTTGAGCAATATGCCATCTCAATTCAGATTTCTTCCTGTTCAGAAACAGATTGACGATATTAATTTCCGATATGCTCGGTGGTTTGTATACATATTTATATTCAATCTTGAAACGTCTTTTTTTATCGGCGTCTGGAATTTGTTGCGTTTTAGCAGGTTCGTTCGTGTTCCTGACGTTTGACAGTAACGTGCAGGGCAGACAAATCATAACGGTAAAGCTGGCAAAACTGATGGCGGGCGGAATCGCACACAGAGAGAGTGAGAGAGGGAGGGATAGGGATAGGGATTGTGGATAGGCGGGTGGGGATGGGAGGTAGACAGCCGAGAGTTGACAGGTGGCCAAAGGCAATGGAGTGAGAGGGACGGCATGTGTGTATTTGTATGGATGCTGCAGTGGAGGTACTACTTCTTCTTCTCGCTTTTCTGATGAAGTCAATTAGAAAACTGCATTGACAGTTAAACAGTGTGGCGGAAAGAGGGAAAGGGGAAAGAGGCAAGACGGGAAGCGGAAGAGAGCACAAGTTGTATATTTATGAGCGCGAAACAGTGCTCGTTTTTAGCGCTACTTTTTTGTACAGTGTGTGTGGCTGCGTGAATGGCTAGCAAAAAGCGTTGCATAGTAGCAGGTGCAGGTCCCGGTCCAGTCTCTCTCTTTTCCTCTCTCTGCTGTCAGCCTGTCATTTATAATTTCATTTCATGTCGCAGGATATATATATGTATATATATATATATAGATGTATGTATATATATATAGATATGTATATAAATATGTGGACGGAACTGGGCCCTGCACCTGCTACTATGCAACGCTTTTTGCTAGTCGTTCACGCAGCCACACACACACCCACACACGCGCGCGCTTGCACATGCACGCTGGGTAATTGAATTTCCCGTTTGCAATTGGAAACCCGCGAATTTTCAATGCAGGACTACACTCGCCTCCCCTCGCCGAATCTGTACTGTTCTCTAATTAGCAATTTTCACACAGCCTAAAGGAAGAACAACTGAAACTTTCGACAGCTGATCAATCATTAGCTTGCTTGTTCGCGAAAAACGTTGCGGAAACACTGCTGAAACCGCTGACGAAAAGTGACAAAATTTTCGACTATTACCTGCGTTTCTATGCATAATTAAAATGACGTCAACCCGAAAACTTGATTTCACCGCCGCTCCAAATAAAAGCCAGAAGCTGACAAAAAAAAATGACTCGTCGTGTTTTATGTGTTCTCCCACACACTTTTGCACTATGGGAACTTTTCGCATTATTAAAATGCATACCGTTGCTTTTGCATTCAAGAACATTCACACGGCTTTTTTTTTTTTGTTTTTTGCTTGCTATTTTCTATGACTTACCTTTTAATTTTTCCTGATTGCGCGCGATTTTTTCACTCGTAGTTCAACAGCTGTCACCAAATAAATTCTAATGCAATACCAAATTCGAACTTTAAAAAAAAGTTGTGGGCAGGAAAAATGCGGAATGCGGAATGCGTGTGTATGTGTTCGCTTATTTCTCTTTCGGTTTCTTTTTTTTAACAATTTTGCACGCAATACAAATTTAGCACGCCGCGGCTACTTCACTTTGAGAACAGAGAACGAGAAAAAAAAAAGAACAGTAGATAGGGAATTGTTTTTTCAGAAGATCTCTAGGAACCGGGTTGAAAAAACATTTGCCCCCATATACTTTATTGTGCGTGGATGTGTGGGTTTTTTTTTTACCGCTAAGCGTGTCGCCTGAATTTTACACTGGAACGGTAAATGGAAGGTAGAACACCTTATCTGCTTAACAAATGAAATACAACTGAACGGTTTGCCTACTGATGGTTTACTGAGTGACGGCTTCGCTTTCGGTTTCCGACTTCGGTTTATCACACGACGAACGATGAACGACGAGCTCCGACATACGAGTCGTAGGCGACTCTGATTGGCCAGAGCAGGGCCGCGTCTGGCAGGCCACGTTTGGCAGGCGGCGTCTGGCAGCAGTGATGACTGTTATCGATTCGATAACACTTACCGAGACTATTGACTAGTCTCTAGTTGAATATTAAAGGGGGAAATTTTTATCAAATATGCAAGTAAAGCATTTAAAAGCCGCGTAGAACTGTTGAAAGTCAAAAATATTCCCTGAAATCCTGCACTTGATAGCCGGTATTCAATATTCGATTGAGTGCACTTCAAAGACGGACATCACTGGTATAGGAGCTTTAAACGATCAAAACAGCTGACGATAAAGCAGGACGTATTCGATTTATTTATTTTACATTTTATTTAAAATTTAAACTATTAATAAAAGAATCAGGTGGCAAGCGGTGTTTCAATAAAGAAAAACGTTTTTTTAGTATTGCTAAATATAGCTATTTTCAATAATTAAGTTTAATTACGTTAAAAATATCCAAACCAAAAAGTGAACATTCGATTAAATTTAGTATGATGCAATTTAGCTTCACCAAAAATCGACATGTAAATAATGAAAATATAAAAGCTGAGATAATAAAATTATTATATCCATTGTAATGAATCATATTTTTAATGTTTTGAATTAAAACCAGTTTGTTTCCAAATGTTTTATTGATTTACATACTTATTGCTTTAAGTAATAAACTAATTTAATTTTATAAGTCTTTAAATTTAATTAAATTTTGTTTTAAGTTTTGTAATTTTATTTTATAAATAAAAACATTTATAATTATATGTTCATCAAAAGAATGCACTTATAAAATAATATACATTTTTGAAAATATACAGTACCTAAAATAACATTCGTATTCTTAACAATCTCGTTTGTTATCGGTTACTTAAGTATTTATCACTATAAACATACGTCTTTGACTATATGGCTGTATTTGGATAAGAAGTGCACTAAGAAAATCGTTAGCTTTTTTTTTGGAAATAGCTTTTAGTGAACTAAATAATATATAATACGTAAGATATCTAACCCAACCATTCATCATTATGGAGTCCAGACTTTGCTTGTTAAACTAATTGCTTTCCAATGTTAGAGCAAATTTTAGTTGCCAGAGAAAACTTTTTACCTTATAATAAGTGTATAAATTACTACAAAATTAAAAATAATGCATTTGACACATTCATCGATATCAACCCCGCCTCGTTGTTATCGATTGCTGTGCTGCCAGCATTATACATCGTCTATGGAGCGTGGTGTTTTCGACCTACTTTCACAACGGTCACACGCTTTCTATTTGATTTTTTTTTCAACATAATTTTTGTTAAACAATTTACTGTGAATTTTGTTGTGTGTGTGGGTGTGGACGTGCTGACAGCCAAAAAATTAAAATAAAAAAAAAGTAAAGTGTTCGGAAGTCGAGAGCAGAATCGAACGGCAAAAAATGCTGTCGAACAACAAATCATCAAGGTAAAACTGCGCGCCTTGGTCATTAGGTCTTTTGTCGAGGATAAAAGACCGATGTCTTTTAACACTATTGCTGAAAGCGAAAGCAGAAATTACAATCTACTTCTAAATCCTCGATTTGGTGCAAAATAAATGAAATTCATCGGTTTTTGGCGGCCAATTGCAAACACAAAACACTAAATACGCTAGATGGAGCACGCACACACTCAAGCTCGTTGGCGAACGTAAATTATATACAGCACATAGATAGTCGTCTCGCTTGCACTGCCCGCCACAGCGAGGGCTGCGAGAGCGAGAGCGGGAGAGAGAAAGGCCTGAGTCGCTTTTTCTTCTAGTACCTTATATATATTTTATTGTTTTTTGTGTTGTGTTGCGTTGTACGTGTGTGTGAGAGTGCCAAATGTCAACGGAAATTACAACACTGCGAGACGGTGAAGACTAAAAGGCGGAAGAAGAAGAAGCACCAGCAGGCAGCATAAACAAAAGTCGGGGGAAAACCACAAAAAATAACAGAGGGAGAAGCAGGAAGATGTTGCCCGCCAATAACAGGAGTAGCACCAGCACCCATACCAATACAAATGCCAACACAATCATCGCCACTACCAATACCACCAACAGATGCCTCATCAATTCGGCCATCGAAAAAACGGTAGTCCGTTTGCGTGAAACGGCAGCGAATAGCGGTACTTTCCAGGACTCAGATGATTCGTCCGTGGAATTTGATATTATTAACTATTATGGGGACGACGGCGGCACAACTCCAGCCACAGCCACAGCCTCCGTTACTCCTCGACAGCAGTTCTCCTCTTCTCGCCACGGCGGCAGCAGCAGCGGCAATAACAACAATAACAGTGCATGCCATCCAGCACTGGATGCCAGCAGTGATGTTGTTGTTGTTGAACCGGCTGCGGTAGGAGTCGCACAGGAGAAAGAGCCGGAGCAGAAGCCAGAGAGGAGCAGCATTCCCATTCCCGACCTGGAGTTCACCGAGATGGAAGCATATGCCGAGGAAATAGTCGTCGATGTGGAGGTGGGATCACCAGCCAAGCCTTTAAGTCCAAAGAAACAACGTTTAAACTCAGCAACAACCACAACAATAAACCGCTCGCGGGGCGGCGGAGCGGCACAGAGTCGATTGCGCCGGTCGGCGGCCATCGTTCCACCGCGATCGATTCCAGAGAGCTGTGCCGGCAGCAATTCCAATTCGAGCAGCAGTTCCAACAGTAATTCAAGTTCCAGCTCCGCCACTGGAAGTAGCGCATCCACCGGCAATCCGTCGCCGTGCTCCTCCCTGGGCGTCAATATGCGCGTAACTGGACAATGCTGCCAGGGAGGCCGCAAATACATGGAGGATCAGTTCTCGGTGGCCTACCAGGAATCACCGATCACCCACGAACTGGAATACGCATTTTTTGGCATCTACGACGGACACGGCGGTCCCGAGGCCGCCCTCTTCGCCAAGGAGCACCTTATGCTCGAGATCGTCAAGCAGAAGCAGTTCTGGTCAGATCAGGATGAGGATGTCCTGCGCGCCATACGCGAGGGATACATCGCCACACATTTCGCCATGTGGCGGGAACAAGGTGAGCACGAAATATCTGGGAAACTTAGCCATCTCAAAGTTAAGGCAACCCAAAGAAGGCATAAGTCAGTTGGCATAAAGATTTTAAATCATACGAAAAAAAGAGAATATAATATACTTGTATTTGTATTTGTATTTCTGCCTTCTCTCATGCATTTTCATATCCAAATTGTTGCCAATGCCAAGCGACCGTTAGAGATGCGCGAAAACTGAATTAACTGCCAGTTGGCGGTTTCAAACCGCGTAAGTCCCCGTTGTCAGGGTTGCCGTTTCGCCCCCCCCACACAAAAAAAAAGTTGCCTCAAGTCCCGAGCTGCTCCCTTGGGTCTCCCATCTCTAGGTAATTATGCAACCGTGTGTGGCGATGACTCAACCATCGCTCAATTGCTCATCTCTATTGTCAGCCCACACCAAAAAGATACAAGTACAGCAGCAGATACAGATACAAATGCACACACACACTTAGTTATCGCGAGTGGAATATTCCACGGACTTGCCATATGGCTGTACTCTCGCCAAGCATGGCAACCCCGCCGTGAGTTAGAGCGGGTCGACCGTATGGCGGCGCGGCCCACCAAGGCGTTTCGAAATGCGAGAACGAAAGAGATGCAGCGAGTGAGAGAGCAAGAGGTGGCAAAGGAAAAAAGAAAATAAATGTGTGCCCATTTCCTATTCGCATAACAAAAACAAAGTACACAGAAATTCAAGGGATGCCAGAAACGCAGATACACGTTTGTAGGTGTGTATCTGTGTGGGAAATATCAATACCCGTCGTTTCGATATTCCGAAATATTCAGTTTAGCGCCAAAAATCCAGGGGCCTTGGAAAATGATTTTTTCAACTGCTTTCATCATGTAAAGTCGCTGTTTAAATGCTATTACTCATGGCCTGATTAAATATATACATATAAGTAGAAATTATCTTTAGTTGTTTGGGAAAATCCCGAACTTTAAAGCGATTTGGGATTGTTTTTGTCCTTACCCTATGTATTGTTTATAATTTCATGAAGTAATTTAGGTTTTCTGTTAGATTAATGGGCTAATGCAAATTTTATGACTCATAATACAACCATTTTTTTGTTTAAGCTGAATTCATATTTGATAACGTATAAGTTAAGTTGGAATTATGGAAAATCCTAAAATCTGGTATTATCCTTTCCCAACCCCGCAGAGAAATGGCCACGCACTGCCAATGGGCACCTGAGCACCGCCGGCACCACCGCCACAGTGGCCTTCATGCGTCGCGAGAAGATCTACATTGGTCATGTGGGTGATTCTGGGATCGTTTTGGGTTACCAGAACAAGGGCGAACGCAACTGGCGTGCTCGTCCACTGACCACAGACCACAAGCCGGAGTCACTGGCAGAGAAGACGAGAATCCAGCGTTCCGGTGGCAATGTTGCCATCAAATCGGGAGTTCCGCGAGTGGTGTGGAACCGACCCAGGGACCCAATGCATCGCGGTCCCATTCGCCGCAGAACTCTGGTAGATGAAATACCCTTTTTGGCGGTGGCTCGTTCCCTGGGCGATCTCTGGAGCTACAATTCCCGCTTCAAGGAGTTCGTTGTGAGTCCCGATCCGGATGTCAAAGTGGTTAAGATCAATCCCAGTACCTTTCGGTAAGTGATTCTGATAAAATAGCTACACCGCTGGACATCTTAATATTGAATAATTTGCCTGCAGATGCTTAATCTTCGGCACCGATGGCCTGTGGAATGTGGTGACCGCCCAGGAGGCGGTGGACAGTGTGCGCAAGGAGCATCTAATCGGCGAGATACTCAACGAGCAGGACGTCATGAATCCCAGCAAGGCGCTGGTGGATCAGGCCCTCAAAACCTGGGCCGCCAAGAAGATGCGTGCGGACAACACGTCCGTTGTGACTGTGATACTAACACCAGCGGCCCGCAATAACTCGCCCACGACGCCAACACGTTCCCCATCCGCGATGGCACGCGACACCGATCTGGAGGTGGAGCTACTGCTGGAGGAGGACGACGAGGAGCTGCCGACACTGGATGTGGAGAACAACTACCCTGACTTTCTCATCGAGGAGCATGAGTATGTGCTGGACCAGCCGTACAGTGCCTTGGCCAAGCGGCATTCGCCTCCGGAAGCCTTCCGCCACTTCGACTACTTCGATGTGGACGAGGACGAGCTGGATGAAGATGAGGAAACGGTAGAAGAAGAAGAGGAGGAGGAGGAGGAGGAGGAGGAAATCAAATCGATGGGAATTCTGCAGCAAAGTTTGTTCAACCACAGAAAAGCGTGGCGCAAGTCAACCATCAACAATTCCTGGAGTGGCGTCACTGAACCGGAGCCCGATCCCGAACCAGATCGAATGGATGTCTTAACATTGGACATGTACTCTCACACCAGCATTGACAAGTGCACCAATTATGCTAGCAGCATAGCCCAGTCCGTAATAGATTCTGCGGAGGCGGCTGAAAATCGTGAGCTGAATGAGTTGGAGCAGCATCTGGAGAGTAGCTACAGTTTCGCCGAGTCGTACAACTCCCTGTTAAACGAGCAGGAGGAGCAGGAGGCACGCTCGCGTTCAGCAGCAGCAGCAGCCGCCGCCGCAGAAGCAGCAGCAGTAGCAGAACAACAAACCACTGTCCATTCCGCATCCGTTGTGCTGGACCGCAGCATGTTGGAGATCATCCAGGAGCAGCAGCACTATCAGCAGCAAGAGGGCTATTCGCTGACCCAACTAGAGACCAGGCGTGAAAGGGAGCGGCTGACCGAATCGTGGCCACAGCAGCCGGCGGAGCTGCTCGAGCTGGATGCTCTACTGCAGCAGGAGCGTGCCGAGGAGGAGCAGGTAGCCCTGGAGCAGCAGCAGCAGCGCGAACAGCAAATGGAGCAAATGGAGGTGGAGGCCATTAGTAGTTCGGGACAGCACGAGTTTGTTTTCCCAGTGACCACCGCCACCGCCAGTGAGTGGTGTGCTACATTACAAGAAGACGAGGAGGAGTCGGATTCCACAGTAATAGAGATAGAAATGCAACCCGAACAAGAGTTGCAGGACAATGAAGTGAGCTCCACGTTGCCCGCCACACCCACTCATGTGGAGCCTGACCAGATTGTGGACAAGATGGAGCCCATGAAAGTCCCGGAGGTGATCATCGCGGTAGAAAAACCTCCACCCAAGCAGGAGAAGAAGCTGCCGAAGAAGCAAGACACCAAACCGGTTGCCGTGCTAGATACAGTGGCCGAGATGCCCAAAGAGGATGTCAATGCCGTACACTACATATTCCAGCGCATCAAAAAGGTTCAGGAATCTGAGGCCACGCCCGTAGCCGTGGCGAATTCCACGATGGCTGACACCCTGCCCGCCGAATCTGGTGGACTGGGCGGATCTATGACCGCGCCTCGAATCCGACGATATCGCAACGTGCCCAACGAGAACCATCAGCACATGCAGACGCGTCGTCGCCAGATCTTCAAGCATGGCAAACCCAAGTCCTTCATACAATCCAGTGCTGCGGCGATTGTGGCCTATGGAGACAGCAGTGAAACGGTCGGAGGAACAGCCGGAGCATCTGGCACACCGGCAGCTGGGCGTGTAGGCGGCGGCGGCGGACGATCGACCAGTGGTGGAAGCAGTCCTGCGGCGGCAGCCAATAGTCGGCGGAGCGTCAATGTGGTGGCCAATGCGAGTGGAAACAGCGCTGGCAATGTTGTGCCCAGCAGCAGTTCCATGATGATGACCCGCCGCAGCCACACCTTGACGGCCAGCGGTGGTGTGAACAAAAGGCAGCTGCGCAGCAGTCTCTGCACCTTGGGCCTGGGTGTGGGTGTCGGTGTCGGTCTGGGCCGGGACCTGGACATGACCAAGCGCACGCTACGGACAAGGAATGTACCCGCTTTGTCGGGCGGTTCAGCCACGCCCCCTAGCAATTCGTCGCCAGCCAGCGGAGGCAGCAGTCCAGCCGTCTTCACCCGCCCAGCCAGTCCGGTCATCACGTCCAGGGGAAACGGATCGCGTACTCCCGGCACACCAGCCAGGCGCCTTAAACGCAGTCACGAGGATCGAGAGCAAAGAATGAGCTTGCGCCGGAGCACAATGAGTGTCAGTGCCAGCGGCAGTGCTGGATCGTCCTCGAATCCGAAATCAAGTCGCCTGCAGGCCTGCAATGGCGCCATCTCTGCGCGTCCGCCGCCCTCGCCGAAGAAACTGAATGCAGCCGTGCCCACGTTGGCAATTGGAACGCGTGCATATACGGCGGCCTTGGCGGCGGCGGCGCATCACCTGAACAAGCGGTGGTCGTTGCGCAGCAGCAGTGGCAACTCTGGCAATCTGATACCCGCCATCAGTTGCTATAGTGACAGGAACAGGGCGGCGGGATCACCGGGATCTGGAGGCGGGGCAGCGGGACCACCAGGAGCATCTTTGGCCGCATCCACAGTCGGCACGCGAAGGCGCTAGGCTAGATTGTAACGAAACATGCGAGCAACTTGCAAGTACAAATCCTAAGCAACGGAAAATTTTAGATCCTAGTACTACTTTACTGAACGCTAAATTGTATAATTTAACCAATTTTGTATGTGCACACACACACACACACACATCGGACAACTCTTTTAAATGTATATATAAAAAGCTGTATAAGCCTCATAAAAAAATATATATTGATATATATACATTTATACCTACGCCTAAACAGTAAAACAAATTCATAGTGTAGCTATAAGTCAGAGTTAGTAAATAGCAAAAAGTACATAGGAATATATATAGATATATATATTTTTTGTATCGCCCCAAGTAAGAAGTTCTCCAACATCCGAAAGTTTTCCTCAACATAAATATTCTCTTTTTTAACTCAATCGATTCGTTCAGTGTACGGCGGACTGGAAAGTATTTATCTCGTCTCTTGTGTTTAACTGTTTTAGGCTATGTTGACTAAGATAGTTGATAAGTTAGGCTAACACGAGAGAAGCTAATATCTTTAGGTTTATCTTTTAATTTTTTTGTTCTTCGCTTGTAAGGTGTTCACCACTTGCGTTTGCAAGTCATTTTCATGTCATCGCGAAATATTTTCAATTGAAATACATCTATTTTTACATAATTCTATGGGTTTTTCGATTTTCATTCAATTTACAATATGGATTTTTATAAACAAATTTAATTTTAAAGTAAGACATTTTTTCAAGTGTCGATAATTATGGTTGACCATAATTGATATAGCATGGTCACACTGGCAAGGATTGCTATAAAGTTAATTAACTGTTTTGCGTCGTAAGTAAATGCAACAAAAGCTGAAAACAGCGAGTGTCTTGTTCCACCTATTGGATGAATGTTTGTCAATAAATAAAGACAAATTTTTAGCAATTTATTGTAACATTTAAACCTAACGGCTATGCCCAGCTGATGTGCTATAAATACGGTATATTAGTGTGAAATTCAGTATTTTCCATCGAATTAGGCCCCATTATGCTTGGTATGCTTTAGTCATTCCACGAACGGTAACACTTTAGCTTGTTTGCTTGAAAAATCGTAACTTTTTTTTGTTGTAATGAAGGAAGCAGCACGGGCAGTAGACCAACTCGAAATCGCGCATTGCCAACACAAAACGTATCAGCCCGTGTAATAACAGAAGAAACCCCGAGCCGCAACAACAACCCCCGAAAAGCGGTATTTGTAAGAGTTTTCCCAAAGTGGCAGCGGCAATTACACGGCGAGAAACGAGTTCGCGTCGCGTCCAGCTGTTCGAAAATCAAAATTAACCGTTTTTAGCGCGTGAAACTAGACGTTTAGAACCCTGTTCAAAATGTAAGTGCCCCAGAAAAGCCGTGGATTACGGAAAAACTAAAGCTGTGGAAAGTGCTAGTCTAGTCTGCTTGTGTGCGTGTGTGGGTGCGCTTTGCGTCGGTGTGTCTTAACAGTTATGTCTGGCAAAGATAACCGTCTTTTTCTCCCCTCCCTCTCTCCTACACTCAACTCCTTTTCAATTTTCCATCGCTTGCTGTACATTGTGTGCGAGTGGGATGCAGCATAACGGAGAGTCGAACGATCTCACCCTCTCCCGCATCCGCTCTCTCTCTTCTGCTCCTCTCCTTGTCTGCCTAATAGGAAAAGCAATAACAATAGAAACAACCACAACATATTTGATTGCAAATTGCCAAGTTAAATATTGAAACGCAGTGTGTTTTTGCGATTTGGATGCCATGTCCTTGACATAAATGCAGTTTTTTCATCGTGTTGTGTTTTTTTCTTTTTGTTTCGTTACGGCCATCGATTATTCCCGTGCAGTTGCCCTCCCATGTAAGGGTTGCTTTTGTTGTTGTCTGTGGTCCGTTATCATTCCAGCTTTAATGTGGCATGATAAGGAGGTGAAGTTTAAAAATCTGAAACGCAGCGAGGTGCAGACGTAAATAACCACATCCCCCGGATTTTATTTCTTATCGCCCGCTGCGGTTTTCGATTTCTCGATTCTTGTATTTATAGAGCCTGGAATTTCCTTGGCATTTTCTTCTCCCACAGAGCGCTCTTTATCTCTATCTGCCTGCCCCCCTCCATTCATCCAGCTCACCCATTCCAGTTGACCTTCCACTTCCAATCGCTCCTTGGAAGTCATGCACTAAAAATAGTACGAACACATGCACGAAACATAAACAGATTGTCTTAGATCACAGCCAGCGTGAAAGGAACAACAATAGCAGGCCAAGTTCATTGTCCTTGATCAGTGACATAGAGAGAGAGCGAGAGCGGGGGGAGTACGAATGAGAGAGAGGGTAGGAGTCGTGGAAAGTGACGTGTCACCTTCCATCAAATGCACTGTGTGGGTGCGACAGAGAGGGGGCGAACGGGTTCAGTTGCCCTGGAAAAGGGGGTGGCATCACCGCAACAACCCTAGAAAATATCACTTTTTTGATTTGGCTACGAACATGTATCTTACAATTCCAACTTTTCAAAGTAACTAGTTTTTAAAGATCAATCAAATCTACGAATCCCTCCATTCATTGATAATGTAAAAGAACCCAACAGATCAACCAATCAATTGTAATGCGATTACGTATTGTTTACTGGGGGCTTTCCAATGTATGTATTTCGAAACCTCCCCCGGGGAGAATTACTGGAATGCTACCCGTTTTTATTTGCACTAGCAAAACTTTCACACGGGCCCCCCCAATATGATGGGGAAACGAAACCGTACCCCTATTCATTCAAACCTTATCGCAGTTGGCTTCATTTTACGGTTATCGTCGCAAGTCGTCGTCTTGTACTTTGCTCCTGGGACTTGGACTTGGGCTTGAGTCATGGATTTCAGCAGGGTAGATATTTTTGGAAGGTAACGTTTACTTGGCATCGGCAATCGGAGTTATCAGCGTTCTGCGTTCTGAGTACCTGCCAAGGGCGGTACCTGCGAGTCAATATCAATAGCTTTGGTCTTATCTGCATTCGAGGCCGGGAAGCGACGGCGTGGCGAAGCCATAACAGGGTTTTTACTTTCCAGGCGGATCAGTAACCTGTCGACTGTTGTCATTCCTGCCCGTCTATAGTGTTCAGCTCCTCAAGTTTCATATATATATATATTTTGTAAAGCAAAAGATCGGCTATGAAAGTGTAATAGAAAAACGAAAGAAAAAAGCTGTAATTCAACCCGACGCGGAAGTGTTTTGACTGAGTGAGTTTTCCGCTTCTGGTTACGCTGCTGTGCATCTATAGGTTCTTGAAGAAAAACACCTCTTCCCAAAAGGGAAAACTTGCAGCGCCGCCGCAAACAAGCAACACTTAACGCCCATAAATTAATTACAGCCAGGCACGCTAGGAATATAAATGTGAAAAAAAATATCTAGGAAGAGCGACTAGATCGCTGGGGCGGAGCTAATTAGCGGCGAATAGAGCCGATCATATTTCATATTTTGACCAAGAGTCAGCTCCACCAAAAGTTGATACATTTGAAGTGTTTCAATGGCTAACTTAGGAAGATCGCAGCCAATAGCTTCGTTTTCGTTAGCTTCTTCGGTATGCAGAACGCCACCGAGGGTAGATACATCCAAAATACATGACAGCCCACCCGCTGCCTCTTCCCATCGTAGCCGGCTTGTATTCTATTCTGAGCCGTGATTGATACGCCCCCAAAACGAAATGGGTGCGAAAAAGACTGGGGGAAATAGAAAGGCAATTGTCGGGTTGATTAGCCAGGCCCAAAGCCCAAAGCCAAAAGGCCAGATTCAATTCCAGACGTTGATTAATGGCTTTTGGGGCCAGCAAAATGTCGCTGTAGTCAGTCGAAAAACAGCGCAAATAAATTACAATTTTATTCAAATTCGAAAACAACACCGCAATACATAGAGCAACCATTCTAATTAATTATTTTTATCTGCTTTTTTTCTCTCTTGCAGCCCTCCTACATAAATTGTGTCTGTATATATATACACATATATATATATATTTTCTACGCCACGTAAACCAGACTTTTTAAGTTTTAAATTAAAACTAAAGACTTATTATTTTTTTTTGAGTGTTATTTTTTTGTTTGCAAGTTTTGTTTGGTTGAATTTGAGTTTGTGTTGAGTTTTTGCCAGTCGAAGGCGCCTAAGATGTTTAGTCCCGAGTACGAGAAGCGCATCCTGAAGCACTACAGTCCTGTGGCCCGGAATCTGTTCGACAACTTCGAGTCGTCCACCACGCCCACATCTCTCGACCGCTTCATACCCTGCAGGTGAGTTGGTTTCCACAGATCACAATGATAGGATTTTCCACTAGCGACACGTTGATGGCTTCTGTAACTTTGTAACTTTGTTTGTTTGGGTGCATTGAACTCTACACGAGCCGTTATTTTTTTTATTATTTTTTTTTTTTTTGCTACGTCATCTCTTCCGCTGGCGAGCAAAGAACGAACCGCAGCGGTTACAAGTCGGCAACCTATGAATTTCCCGCCTGGCTGGGCCTCGTTCTGGTAACGGTGCTCCCATGTCCGCCGGCGGGCAGAAGTAGCAACAAACAAATAAAAAAAAAGTGTAGCAACAAGCGAACAAACAAACAAAGTGTAGCAACAAACAACCAGCGATAATTTACATGATATTATAATAGTGGAAAAGCTACGCACCTACGACGGTGTAAATTGATAGGATTGACATATTTTAGCTGTATTCCATTTTCAGATCTATTCATATCTGAAATATATGAATTAATGAATTATTGTTTAAACTAATGTAGATTAAATGTAATGATGACGAAAGAACTTGCGTATTTCTGCTTCATTCGCTAATGAGTTCCGCGTAGAAATCAAACACGAAATGAGTTCAAGAAGCGAAGAGGCGACATTGCCAAGACTTTACCAAAAACTTCATGGGAAAACGGGGAAATCTGAACTCTTGTGTGGCAACATGGGTTCAACGACAAGGCCCAAACCAAACCGACGTGAGAGTTCAGCGACGACGAGTCGAGAAGAGTTGGTCGGAAACAGAAAGATGGAGAAACACAATCGTCGAGTTGGTCATTATTTTCAGCGTTGAAACTTAATTAGTTTCCGGTTAGAGGTGGCATATTATATGTACATCTATATATATATATATATATTTTTTAGCATTACCCACCTTCTGATTGAATTGTCATTCGTTGCGCCTGCATTTTGTATGTGTATATTTTTCATCGCTCAAATTGCGTCCCCCATCCGTTTGTGAAATTTGATTTATTCGAGGTGGAAGTGAGCGCTTCAAATGCGTTTGCCAGATATAATCATTAAAAAAGGGGTAAAGTCGTGGGGCTGGGGGCCTTTGTCAAATGACACGCAGCGAAAACAGCCAACGCCTATTGCATTCGTAAACAGTTTTTCGCAGTGCAGTGCATTCTCAGTTCTCACACTTGGGCAAATTTCATGGCGACTGAATATTGTATATTTAGTTGTTGTTTCTCGCAAAGTTTTTGCACAATTCGACCGTCAATAATTTTTTTGCACGTTGCACACGTTTTTTATGTTTTTAATGGGTAGAAATAATAACAATTGTTTTGGCGGAAAGGGGGTTGGGTGGGTTGGGGGGAAAATGCCAGACGATATGGCTAAATTGAATTTGAACGCGTTTGCATAAATTTATTTAGTCTGCGTTCTGTGTGCCCTCCCGTGATTCCATTGTGGATTTTTGATATAAATTATTTATGTAAGGCTAAGTACATTTTGATGTGCACATCAACCTTTTTTCCCATTGCTGCAACGAAGCGAACTCTTTAAATAAATAAAAAGTAAAAATAATGGTATTTATTCATAGGTTGAAAATGATGCACATTTTGTAATGCCAATAAATCATAGAAAACGTAGTGCTTAAACTTGGACTAGGGTAATATAGCAATTTTCCTCTTCTAGCCTTAATTAATGAATGGCATTTTCATCGCATTAACATTTCCGTGCTTCCTATCTTCTCCGCCTGCAGAGCGTACAACAACTGGCAGACGAACTTCGCGTCGATCAACAAGTCCAATGACAACTCGCCGCAGACGAGCAAGAAGCAGCGGGACTGCGGGGAAACGGCACGCGATAGTCTCGCCTACTCCTGCCTCCTGAAGAACGAGCTCCTCGGATCGGCGATCGACGACGTGAAGACCGCCGGCGAGGAGCGGAATGAGAATGCCTACACGCCGGCCGCGAAGCGGAGTCTCTTCAAGTACCAGTCACCCACCAAGCAGGTGAGTTTCTTCCATTAGCATTTTGTGTTTCCAGTTCCAGGGGGGTTTTCTTTTTTTTAATATATATGCTAAGCGTTTACACTGGGAGAGAGAATATCGGAATTATCGGAATTTCAGTTATCGAGGATTTCGATAGTGCACAAGTGGGCTAAAAGGTTGGATTCTACCACTTCCAGCAATAGGAGAGTAAAAGTTCGATGGAAATGATATCGAAAATATCGATAGGCAAAATGTTTCAATATTCACACAAAGCAAAAAGCGTTTCCTTTTGTCAAACTGCACTTGATTTCTCAATGAATTCTTGTGCCAGGAATGCTCCAAGCTGAAAGGTCAGCGAATTTGACTTTCGATTGAGGTTTCGCATGGCATTGTGTGCTGCAGAATGCATTTAATTGAATTTGCAGTCGGTGTTAATTGAGTTTTTCTTCTGCTGCTCGAAATGAAAAAGCAGCGATATCAAATGGAAAGTTGAATAAACCGCAAGAGCAACGAATCGTGGGAATTTGATTTCTATGCCTTTATACTCCATCTTCTCGTAACATTAGTTATGATATTTGTACATATGTATGGTACATATGTCTCTTCCACCCATTGTTGATTGTCTGCTGAAAACGTCTGACGTTTTCCCGACCGGGAAAACAACTGGCCGGCATTCAAGACTGGCCGCGTCGAGTCGTGTCTGTGTCTATCTAACCGTCTATCTATTGATCGATGGAAACCGGTTTCTGTGAAAAGTCTTTGCTTTGGTCTAAGGAGAAAAGTTGCCACGACCAAAACTCGAGGTGAACACACTCTTCTGGACGCCCATGTGCGCCGCGTGATGATGGCCAACGTGTTCGTAGATCCAGATCCCAACGTCCATAAAAGGCAGCACATCCCATCTCTCATCCCATCCGTCGCCATGTAATTGTATTCGAATGTGTATGGCTGGTGGACGACTGATTGCTCAAGTGTTTGGTCAAAAAGTGAAATAGATGGGAAAACCAGAAACCGAAGCAGAAACAACAATCGAAACAGAAAAGCCAGATGTGTGGAGCGGGTAACTATGGCCACTTGTCATTAGATGCGTGGCATCGCCGGTGATCTTCCACATCACCACTATCGCCATCGCCATCGTAATTATTATTATTGCAGACCTGACATATTTGCCCGCTTATCAGATTTATGTTGCCTCAATTGCCAACTCCAAAATAAATAAAGAGGTACGTGTGGGGCACGTCCGCTGACCGTCGTCGTCGTCGTTGGCCCTTCTCGACTTTGTTGAATATTTTGCTTTGACTGATTTTTGACAGTTGACACGTTGCCGCAGCAGCAGAAGCGGTTGAAAAATCATCGGCAGCCAGCGAAAAAGAAAAAATAACAAAGCCGAATTCCCTCCGTTCGAAACAAATAAGTGAGCAGTACACGCACTCACTTTAGATAATGAAAAGTAGTCAAATACTCGAATACTCTTTGCTTTGGATGCTGTGTAGATTGATTGCTTGCTATTTGCTTGTGATTAGATTTGACAGCAAGATGAAATAGCAGACTTTCAGATTAATCGTGTTTGGGATTATTCTCATGGAATACTCATAGTATAGAGTATCTAAAGATAGCTACATTTTGCATAAACCCCATCGCAATCGCAGAGTGTGTGGGTAATGGAAAGAAAGAAACGCAACTTGAAGTGGTCGAGAGACCGGAGTGTAGAATTCTTCATCTTCAACTACTACTTCAGTGGTCTAAAACGGCACTTGAGTCAATATAACTGAGATTTCTGTGTGCCCATTTGGGCCGTAGTTTGGCCATTTCAGCGATGGCAAGAGGGAAAAAGTCACTTGGGTCCACTTTGTATTTCGGATATTTTGATTGTTTTACTTTTTTTTTTTTAATTTTTTTTTTTTTTTTTTGGTTGATTAATAGCGAGCACAGCGAGTTGATTTCTTTTCGGCCTAATGGATTTGCCAACTGTCGAGTGCTTTTGGTTTGATTTTGATTTTGAGTAACTCTGCAATTACTCAGTCACAAATCAAGCGGCCATTCATCCACATCACGCCCACGCAATTAACGCGCCACGCCCACTTCCCATGTAGCCCTTATATTTTCATACGCCCCTGTGGTCACAACAAGCGATATGTAATTCAATTATGTGCGGTCGCAAACTTATTGTCATAAATAATGTGGTTTCCACAGTAGTTTCTCGTTGTCCAGCAGACACCCAAAAAATATATGGTCTCAACACATTTTTCGACGTTTGCCATTGTTTCGATTGAAAGAAAAGATGGGGGATTGGTCGTGAATTGATTGACGAGTGGCTGGATTATGCTGGAATTCTTCCCAGCTAGCTGCCAATGAATGAAATGGGGGATCATTGTTAGTCAGAGCAGGTGGTACTCCCTTTTGATTAAATCGGATATAGTATCGGATATATGTACTATCAAAGATAGTTAAGCTTGTTAGATACTCCATATTCGTGCTGCTTTTTGGTATCTCGTTGTGCTTATAAATAAGTTTAGTTATTAATAAGTTAAAGCTACACTTCGTGCACCTGTTGATGGCTTCTTCTTCACTTTTTGCTCCATGTCTGGCCATTTCGAATAGCCATTAAGTTGGGGCATTATAGGCAGACGACTACTAATGCCAGCAGAAAGCAGCGAATTCCCATCTTTTATAGTTCGCCTTTGTTGTCTCTGCGTTTTATTGTTATAATAATTATTAATTTATGCAGCAGACATTTGCATTAACATCGCATTAGCGATGACTATTTTCGTGGCAGCGTGATTAAGTTGGTCCGAACCGATCCGAGATACCAAACGATCGCCGCGACAGGTTCAACATTACCATTAAACATGGGTTAAATACCCACCGCTCCCCCCTCACCCCGCTGCTTAACCCTTTTCGACCGCCACTTCTTTTTGGAATCACGCTCTTGAATTCCCCCTCTCCAGCTCGTTTTCTTCGTTGCTTATTTTTTTCTGTTCTCGCTGCTGGTTGGTTGTTTATTTGTTTAATTTATAAGCCTGCCTCCAAGCGCCGCCCACAGACCAGAAATAAAAAAAAATATATATATATATATATATATATATATATACCAAAAAGCCAAGATCCAACAAATGCCGGCCGGCAAGCTGATTTTTTTCCTACTCATTTGCTGGTTAGCAGCTCAGCTCGCATTTTTGTCTTTTGTTTGGTGTTTGCTGGGCGGCATGAATGAATGCTGTTTGTTTTCTGCCACTGTGACATGCCGTTTTGTACCAGACTGTACTGCAATTAACAGAGCTCTCTTAATTGAATAAAGCAATTAGCTTGAAGCAACACTACAAATAGTATACATAGTAATAAGAGTAATAATAATAGTAAGTAGATAGTTGATAAACAGGCATAGCCGCAAGGTTGAAACAAGATGGGCTCACTGTGCGATTTTAATCGGCTACAAGTTGTCGGATTTCCTTTTGCCATTTGTCAGTGGGCTTTACTGCCACTTGCCCCCGCCCCCCCGGGCCGGCGGTATCCCCCCGCCGATCGACAAACTTTAAGCGTTTTAGCAATTGAATTTCTAATAGGCTTTACCACCACCTCGTGGTTTTTGTTTCTTCACTCTGCATGGCATCGAAAAACATTTAAATTTAATGGCAGTTGCTTGTACGCTTTATGGAGTGAGAGAAAAAAACCATTAAATGGCTTCTCTGGGCTGTGATATAATTTTTAATTCTTTCCAAAGTGTAAAGTGACCATTAGGAGAGCACGCAAAAGCCCCCATATGGAGGCGAACTGCGGTTCCAAGTTCTGTAATTAAGTTCGGTATATCTCATCTCGTTTTTTGTTGGCGAGCGGGCAACTTTACTCTGTTGTTAATTGAATTAAATTTTAATTTGCTCAACGAATTAGCAGGCGGCATGACGTCAAGTGGATTTTTCGGGTCAGGTCAAAGCACCTCAACCCCATCTACCCCAATATGTATGTGCAATATGTGTGTTCACTTTATCTGGGGCGCTCTGTTTGCCGGGATGTTTGCCCCCTTTATCGGTATCGCGAAACGAGAACCTGACCAAACCCATAATGACAAATGGTGTTCCAAAGACCGCGTGTCATAAGAATGAATGTATCAGGAACAGCGAAATGCGAAATGAGTCGGGCTTGAAATACATACATCTTGCACATATATAGTGGTTAGTAATTCTCAATAAATCCCATGAGTGCTTAACTATTAGTCAGCCCTAAACCTAAACTTGGCTGTCCTAATCATTAGTGCTTATGCCAATTCATATCCCAGCATCAACATTTCCGCAGTTTTATCGCAGTGTTACATTTTCGAAGCAATGCCCAAGCGATTAGTTAAGTTAGTAATCATGCGGAAAGACCACCGCCAGTCAGCATTCTTCAATCTATGTTCATGAATTAAAAACGAATGTGGATGTTTGATAAGAATGCACTTGGAATGTATTCCGGCGAAAGAAGCTCTTCTCCTGACCCATTTTCCATTTCCATTTCATTAACATTTCTATCTGAAACTTTGTCTTACTATTTTCCATCTGGCAATGCGTTGGCACGCACAATTCCGTTGGGTTTTGAGTCTATCTATCCATCTATCTATCTACCGTCGACTCACGCATTTCGTACATATGTAATTCCATTGCGTAAGAGGGGGCGCAGGGGGGCGTGGCCGTCGGAGGTCCGATGTCTATGACTACTGGCCCTTCACGCATACGCTTAACACACTTCTCTGCCCGCATTTTCTATGCAAACAAAAGTCGGAGAGCGGAGCTCCCAGCGAAGCGGAATGCGTGCCAAATGCGAATTGTAAGGCTACACGGAGCGAAAAACATGTGAACTTGGAATTGGAAATCTTATAGAAGAAGTATCTTTACTTCTATCGGTCATAGAAATGGGTTTGTTAAGCGGTAGTGTGTCTTTTTTTCTGTGTGTGTGTGCTCATGGAACAAGGTGAGGGTGGGTGAGTGGTGGGGCGGAGCAGCATATGACCAGGGGGCAGAGATTGCGACGCGGTCGCAGCTCTTAGCACGATGGCGTTAATTGCTGAACGCCAAGTACGCGGGCCGCAAACAAAGCGAACTCCAATGCTATTCCCGCACAGAGACCACAATTGAGACACATTCGCCGTTTGGCAATTTCTTGCTCGGCTGGAGCAAATGGAACGCCTGCAATTAGCATCCAATCCGTTTGCATTCAACTAACTCCGTTTTCATCTTCGCTTGCAGGACTACAATGGCGAGTGTCCGTACTCGTTGTCACCCGTCAGCGCCAAAAGCCAGAAGCTGTTGCGATCGCCGCGCAAGGCCACGCGCAAGATCTCTCGCATTCCCTTCAAGGTGCTGGACGCGCCCGAGTTGCAGGACGACTTCTATCTGAACCTGGTCGACTGGTCGTCGCAAAACGTGCTGGCGGTGGGCCTGGGCAGCTGTGTCTATCTGTGGAGCGCGTGCACCAGTCAGGTGAGTCTTGGTAAATGCCTGCACTTTAGGTTCATAAACTAATCAAATGCTTTCCCGATCGATGTGTGATAGGTTACCCGCCTGTGTGATCTCAGTCCGGATGCGAATACGGTGACCTCGGTGTCGTGGAACGAGCGTGGCAACACCGTGGCCGTGGGCACACATCACGGCTACGTGACCGTCTGGGATGTGGCGGCCAACAAGCAGATCAACAAACTGAACGGCCATTCGGCGCGTGTGGGCGCCTTGGCCTGGAACAGTGACATCCTGTCGAGCGGGTCGCGAGACCGTTGGATCATACAGCGGGACACGAGAACGCCGCAGCTGCAATCGGAGCGCCGCTTGGCCGGACATCGGCAGGAGGTGTGCGGACTGAAATGGTCGCCGGATAATCAATACTTGGCCAGCGGCGGCAACGATAATCGGCTGTATGTGTGGAACCAGCATTCCGTGAATCCTGTGCAATCATACACGGAGCATATGGCGGCTGTGAAGGCGATCGCGTGGTCGCCGCATCACCACGGGCTCCTGGCCAGCGGCGGTGGAACGGCGGATCGGTGTATCCGATTCTGGAACACGCTGACGGGCCAGCCCATGCAGTGCGTGGACACGGGCTCGCAAGTGTGCAATCTGGCCTGGTCCAAGCACTCCTCGGAGCTGGTCTCCACGCACGGCTACTCGCAGAACCAGATCCTCGTGTGGAAGTATCCCTCCCTGACGCAAGTGGCCAAGCTGACGGGCCATTCGTACCGCGTGCTCTACCTGGCGCTGAGTCCCGATGGCGAGGCTATTGTTACGGGCGCCGGCGACGAGACGCTGCGGTTTTGGAACGTATTCAGCAAGGCGCGCAGTCAGAAGGAGAACAAGTCCGTGCTGAATCTGTTTGCCAATATCAGATAAGGACAATAACCCAAGCGAGCGAAGACTGAGCGAGCGCCAAAGGCAAACACAACACAAAACAAAACAAAGCAAAGTAAATAAAATGGATACTTGAAACCGAAAAACAAAGCCAACCAACCAATCAGCAAACCTAGCTGAAACTAACAAACTAATCGAGCCTATATGCTATATATGCTATATATATACAAACGATTCTTTGTAAATTGTTGTGACCCCACAGCAGCAATAGAGTAAATAAATTTAAGTTAAGCAATCTGTATAGAACGGTAATTAGCAACATTTACGTAGGTAAACACATGCAATTTATGAAGGAATAATAACATCAAGAGAGATGGCTGAAAAAAGGACTGAAAATGAAACTAAGTCTATGGAAATTGTAGGTAATTGGCAAATCAACAAGACCACACTCACTATCTTTAATCGACATTTTTAGTTGCTGCTTTTTTAAATGTATTTTTTTGTGGTACACCTACACTACACCTAAGAGAATTGGATACCTACATATACATTTAAACGTTTATACATATATATTTTTTTTGCTAGCCTCTAAGTAACTAACTTTATTTCAAGCAAACATTTATACACATACAGAGGTGGTCAAAAGTATTTACACAACGAGCTTTTTTTTCAATTAGTTGACAATTGAAAAAAAAGCTCGTTGTGTAAATACTTTTGACCACCTCTGTATTTCGCTCACCAGAAACACTCATACACCCGAACACACAATGTATATTAAATAAACTTATACAATTTCAAAATGTGCCCCAAAAAGTATGCTTGTTTTTTTGTTCCAAGTAGTGGCCTAGTGGAGTTTGAAACCACACGAAACGGTTAAGCGGCTTTAGTGGCTTAGCGGGGGCTCAATCCGCAAAGCTGCGAGCTTTTGTCTGCCACCTGTCTGCGAAAAGCTCTTCTTTATTTTGTACTTAACTTTTGGACGCATCTTCGTGGGCGTGGCCAGGGGCGTGGGTGGATTTTGCCCAAATTAAGGGGGCTTAAGAATATTATAGTTTCGATATGAAATTCATGCACATAAGCAGTTTCACAAATTGTCTGCGACCAAGATGAAAAGCAAGCAGTATTTCGATTGAATTGGAACTTAATACTGAAGGTATATATATACGTATACCCCTGTGCAGTGGAATAATTTTTGCCTTTGGCCAAAAACCCCCGTGGGCCACGCCCCTGGGCGACCTGCAGCTTCCGCTGGCGACGACGTCGGCTTCTCGGTTTCGGTTTCTTGGCCTGGCTCGCTGCTTTTCAATTTGTTGGTGTTTTTTTTTTTGTGTTTTCATGATTTTTTCATGTCTTTTTTGGTTTTTGGCCAAGTCCAAGTTTAACAGCGCTCGACGCGCCAGAATCAAGTTCAGTTGCGCCGCAAACGCGTCGCGGAAATGTTTCGCTGCTTCAGCTGCTGCTGCCACCGTCCGAAAGACATCGAAGTCGAAGCCGAAATTTAATTTCAATTTTAATTTACAACTTAAAGCCATATTTAAGCAACGCGCCGCCGTCCTCTTTGAATTCCGCATCCTTGGCAACCGTTACCGCACCAGAACACATAGCAAAACCCGATACAACGAAACGGGAATCCAACCCGTTTGATAGTTTACTCCTTCCTCCCTAAAGTTCTCAGGTAAAAATTGTGCTGCATTTGCTGGTTTTTTGTTTTTTTTTTGTCGTGTTTTTGAATGTTTCTCATGTGAAGTGCGTAAACCTGTCCTTGCCGTTTCGTTGCGGTTTTTCCTGCTGCTGCCTTTTGAAGGTCACTCACGCACGAAGGCCGCGCCCAGTGGGTGGTGGCCAATATACATATATTTTGGGGGCGGAATGGGCCAAATGTCAAAAGGTGAAGGCAGCCAGGCGGCCTTGGGATTAAAGCACAGCTTTCCCCGCCGCATCGACGAGTGAAAGTGGGGGTTTGGGGGGGAAATCGTAAGGACACGAATCAAGTAAAAGTAAATTCTTCGCTGGAATTTGTGATCGAAAAACTGGAACCAACAAGTGTGCAGTAACCTAAGGATATTAAGGATATTCCGGAAGCCTTGACCACTTACCAGTTTAATGGTTTTAAAAAACTAAGCACCTAACGAATTCAAACTAAACGGTTTGTGTTGAAAACAACTAAGTCTGTTCTCGATAATAATTCTTTTCGATTTTTACCAATCTAAACAGACATAAAAAGGATATGAAAAATACTTCAAATAAATTACTATTTGATGGTTAAAAAAAAAGGATGCATGGATGTGTATTGATTGTAGTTCAAGGATAATTGAAATTCTGCTGAATAGTATTAGAACTTTCGGATTTCCATCAAGTTATCCGATGATCCCTTTGATGAAACCATCAGCAATCACTTAGAAGCCCCACCCAGTGTTCCAAAAAAATCTGAAGGCGGCTCTTCGGCAGAACCTCTTGTCATTTTGGCCAGCATTTGCATGCCAAACACTTCTCGCCGCCCGTCGGATGATGTGGATTTGTGGACACATCTAACTGGCAACTTGGTCAAATATTTGGGCGGCCAATCAGCAAGATCTTCCCAACATTTTTGGCAACTACGATCCACTGCGATGGCATTACCTCGACAAGCCGTGAAATTTGCTTAGCGATTAGCACACGTGGTGGTGGTCGGTCGGTCGATGGGAAGGTCGGTCAGTGATTTGTATTTGTATTTCTTATACGCTTTTCGGCACAAAATTCTCGACCATTTTCGCCAGTTGCGAAAAGGCAACAATATGTTGTTCTTGGCTAACTTCCGATCGATCGGTTTCACCGCGAAGACAACCCATCCTCGAGATTTTCTGTGCTGTGGAGAGTCGCTTCCTCTATTTCAGGCAATTAACGCCTTGTCTTTACTTTCGGTTTTCGATTTCAGTCTAAATCTGTAGTGCCAGTGCTACTATGACCATCTTTTGTCTTGCGACCTTGGACGGGGGAGGGGCCGTTCAATGACCGACACTGTGCAGTTAGCTATATGCATATCGATCCGCCTACCGATCGAGATCTATGCAAAGACAATGACCAGCCTCTGTTTGCCCTTTGATTGGCCCTAATTCGATCGTCTCCAGCTGACACCACTCTACTGACTTTACGATCACTTTCCAAAATATCCCACTCACATCATCAGGCTTCTAAAATATGTGATAACTTCCCTTTATGAGCGCGAAAGTGTTAATCATATAGTTGAGGAAATCAGCTAATACCAGGACTTCGATGCTATTACATGAACATGAAATCGAAGAAAACAACGAACTTAGGAAATCCCATCGATTTCTGTATAGAATATAGACCGCTATTGTGTGTGTGTCTGCTGCACTTGAACTTGACCCCGTTTTTATTATTATTTTTTTTTTTGGCCCGGAGGACAAGGACGGAGATTCGATTCCTTTATGAGCGGGGCACGTCGGAAGGTCTGCTCTGCTCGGCGGCAATTACGGCGATTATCGGCCAAGAGATACGCGACTGTGACAGTCCACCACGCAATTACCACGTTTCAACTGGGCAACTGGCGTCCAAACAAAAGTGTCAGTCAGTGTATAAACGGCGGCGATGCGATGAGGGCCCCCCCTTTTTTTTTTTTGTATTTTGGGGAGGGGATTACAACTTGTTATTGTGGCTTTTAAGAACCAGCGTTTTCCATTCCATCTGCAGCGTGACATTCAAAATGCAAACGAACGCCGCAAACCAGTTTCGGATGCGTCCAAGTGAAGGGCTGCTTCTCAACGGAACCAAACAAAAAAAAAATTAAAAATAAATAAAAACAATAATGAAAACAACGACTAGCCAAAAACAGGAGATCGTTGATTGATGATCTGATCTGATCTGTGGATCCGAGACACGCCCGTTCACTCAGAAGACTTTAGTAGACATATCAAAGTTCAAACTTTGACCAAGGTACAGAAACATTCCCCCGGGGTTTAATGGCCCCCAAAAGCAGCCGAGCACTACAGTGAAACCTCCAATTTGGCAAATAAAAATCCCGGCATATATAGCCTTTGAATTACATGCACTTATATCGTAAAAGATCTACAAAAAGCGCGTTAAATTTTGACCGGCACGTTTTATTATGCCGAAATAATTATGTTTGGTTTAATTACACACTAAGTTAACTAATGGCAGTGAAGCTAAGAATATGGAATTTAAGGTTATGGAAGCATGTCCATGTATCATAAAGAAGGATCTTTGCTTCATAAAATCAGTGTCAGATTTTCATGTTTTGACTGTAACATGGCCAAATGAGGCTTAAAACTGCAAGTCCAACTGGTTTAAGCAACTGATGACCCAATTTAAATATGCCGATCACTTTAAGGCTGATTTTCTCAAATTAATTATTTTGAAAATTGTTGCATTTTTTTGAGCTGCATTTTTTGCGAAAAACGATCAAAATTTGACATTTCCAGACTTGAACGCCACTCGATTTGAAATTTCACAACGAACTCAGCGATATATGACATTCTATATTCGGACAAATATTTACTTTGTAGTCGACTATAAACTGATTATTTTAGAGTGAAAAATTGGGATTTGATTTTTGCCAAAAATAAGATCGTTTTAATGGAATTTTTCCACACAACTTTGCCAGAAAGGGTCATAGAACTAAAAGAATTACAGGTTTGTGCAGATATTTAGCCACTCTAACTAAATCTATTCAAATCCTGCTGATTTTATCAAAAAAAAATTTTGTCAATTTTCGCATTTTTGATAAGGGGTAACATCATAAAAATTTTCGAAAAATTGTCAAAATTTAATATATCTAGGCTGATATGCCAGTTTGTTGGAAATTTTATAACGAATCCAACGATGTATTGCATTCCATATTAGGACCACCACTTGGCATTGATTGGACCTGAAAATCCTTTTTTTTGGTGAAAAATTTGGTTTGAAATGTTTTACAAGGACTTTTCATTCTAAATTGGCTAAAATGAGTCGCAGATCGTAAGGAACGACTGTACAAGGAGCTTATCAATGCATGCCATTCTATATTCACAGATTTCGAAAAACTTATTTTCGAAGAATTCTTCGGTAGTTCAAAGTAGTAGAAGTTTGACTGTAATCTCAAACGATTTGATCCGACGTTGATCTCTTTCTGCTGAGTGACAGCTTAAAGCCAAAGTTATAGCGATCTATAAACGGTTTAAGTATATGTACCTTTGTTTTTTTTTTGTTATCTGAATTTACCTGCGAGTTGGGTCAATGTACTTGAGGTCTATAAACACGCCGATGGAAATGGAAGCAAGCGAACTGGATTCACTTTTGATTTCGAATTTTGTTTTCGTTTTCTTTGGCACTGGCGCGGCCGAGAGATCGAAAGACTGGCTTATTATGCTACCAAAATTAAAGAGCCGAAAGCAAAAGCATTGACATTGAAAATTATGCGAACAACAGAGGTCCAATATGTTTCGCTCGGCAAAAAAAAAAAATAAATAAAAAAAATAAGAAGAAAAAAAGGCGAAGATGGTGTTTACACTGAGTTACTTGCGTTCACCGATAGATAGAATGGAATGGAATGGTGTGGTGTGGTAATTGATTACCAATTGTTGTCACTTGTCGGTGCGAATTATTAATGCGAATTGCGATTGATGGGCTCCATAAATAACCATAAATGCGATCAAATAACAATTGATCTGAGGGCGAAGCAATTCGCGAGTGGAGTGACAGCCAAGTTCAGCCGATATGGATGACAAGGGGGCAGCGAGGCTCCGCCAGTGGCTTTTCCCAGGGGCGTAGCTCGGATGGGGGCTATCTAATAGCCAATCCAAATGGATGGCATGTCTGGCGGTGTGTTTATGTTTCGCTCACTTACGCCCATGTCCCAAAGTTCTCACGCTTTTCCACCTGGGATGGCACACGGCCGCACCCCCTTTCGTTGCCCACCCACGCACAGTGGGGCAAATGGGGCAACAATTGTGCAAACAACATAAATAATACTTATAATAAGCGGCCGCAAGGTGCGATCATTCATTATTCTCGCGCTTTACAAGCCAAGTGCAGTGGAACGTGATGGGTACAATTGGTTCCTTGGCCCGGCTTAAAAACAAAAAAAAAAAAAAAAAATGGATGGTAACCAGTTGGTGGCGTAGCGTAAACGTGGAGCAGGCAGATGGGAGAAGAATCAAGTTGGCGTCATACATAGATTGTCTTCACTTTTTCTCCATTTTGACTAATTAACAGTGCTGGCCGACGGACGGATGACCTTCACCTTTTGCGAGCTGGCCAAAAAGCAAAGGTGGTGGATGGCGAAGAAGCGAAGCCAAAGAATTGGTAACAAGCTGACGCCTCTCCACCTTCAACTGACCCACTAAAAACGACAAAAAGAAAAAACAAAAAAAGAAGCGACGCCGCTCTTCCTGGCTGTTTATTCAATTTTATTTCGTACCATTCGAAAAAATGTTTTTTTTTTATTTTTTTTTTTTTCATTTCGGCTGAGGTTTGGCCGTTGGGGTAGGTCACTAACTGGGGGTCTCCTACAGCTCCCCTTTCCCCCATTCAATTTAATACCGTTCGTTCGTAAGCCATCGCCTTTTATTTTGCAAATTGTCTTGGCTGCCTTCTTTTTGTATCTTTGCCCACGATCATTTGTTTTGCGATGCCTTTTGTTTTGATCGTGGGCTTTACAGTGGTACGCGATAAAAAAACCATATAATAAATGCTCAAGTTTCGTATAACAATTAATAAGCAAATAGCTTGATGAGTACCTAAACGCTAAAATAATCGTATTTTGGATGCTGTTTGCCAAACAATTTGTAAATTTTCCAAAATTCTACAGATCTTTAATGAAGATTGGAAAGTATTTATTTGCCTGTTTCCATTTTTTTTTCCAATTTTTTATGATATATAGTAGTAGTAATGTATACGTTACATTTCACTACATGCGCAGCATAAGCAGACATCATGAAAATGATAATTTGAGCGTATCAATGTTGTGATTATCATAACAAAATGCCAAGTTTAGTCATTCATATTCATGTAGACGATATTGATATTGATATAGTTGCGAGTCATAGACCCCGGGCCACTGTGCACAGTTATGGATATTTGATTCTGTTCGCGGCCAGAGGTCAAATCGCATAAGCGGTCCATAGAAATGCAAAAAGCGAGTTGCTAATGATGGCCCACATATCACAGACTCGCATCATATCGCCACATTATCGCGCCTTCAGCTCAGCCAAGCAGATCTTACATACCAGATCAGCCACGCCCCCTAATTGCTATATACACATACATATATATCCTCTCTTATTTCCGATCTTAGTTGGCGCCATGAGGGAACCACTGCCCGTGGCGGTAGTGCTCCTGTTCCTGTGGCTCGGCTCGGCGATGCCACCCACATCTGGATCGGCGGTGCTCATCTCCGACATGACCATGAGCGTCATGGTGGAGCTATCCTCGCGACATCCCTTCTGCAAGATGCACACAGATCGGTGAGTCCTGCTTTATAGCTGAATAAGCGGAAATAATACCTCTTATTGTCCGCTAGTGGTGATATCCAGCGCATGTTGCTGCAATCGGATCCGCGACGCATACGCCAGGTGCCGCGGGAGTCGGTGATGGAGCTGGAGGAGGTGTGCCGCCGGCAGGGATCCTATGGCCACGAGTTCCGCGGCGGACTGGGCTTCATCTATCCGGGCACGAAGTGGTGCGGCCCGGGCACAGCGGCCACCAGCTACGACGACCTGGGCGCGCACGCTCGCGAGGATCGCTGCTGTCGCGAGCACGACATGTGTCCCGATGTGCTGAATGTGGGCGAGTGCCGGCGGGGATTGTGCAATCGCGGCACATTCACGAGAAGCCACTGCGACTGCGATGCCCGGTTCAGGCGATGCTTGCAGGCGGCGAACACGGAGACGGCCAATACGCTGGGCGCCATCTTCTACAATGTGGTGCAGGTGACGTGCTTCCAGGAGCGGAGTCCCTGCTCGGCACACCAGAGGTTCGAGGACTTCTACTACCGCACCGATCACTGTCCGGCGGAATACCGGCAGGCGGATCTCTATGTGCCGCCGCACGGTGACAATCTGATAGCCAAGATCCTGGCCCATCCGCAGGGCCGGGCCCTGGCCGCTCCGGCCTGGACGATTCCCGCCAAGTCGACGGCGCGCCGGTGGGGCGTCAAATTGGCCAGCGTTGGCTTGGCGGCGGTGAATATCCTGCGGGAGGTGGTGCAGCGACCCCGACTCCTGTGGGACAGCCTGCAGGCGCCGGTCTCCAGGGAGCTGCCACCGTCGCAAAGATATCACGATCCGGGCTACCACTACGAGCGACCCGGACCCGGCTCGTCCTACGGATATGGCCAATACAGTGGTCGCGGTTACGGGGGCTTCGACTCCCCTTGGAGTTAATTGCGGTACCACGAATGCCCCCGAAGACTGTTCTGAGCGATTGGGTGGAGTCCACTGGTCACGCGAAATAAGTTCCGGATGGCGGGTGATTCAAAAGGGAGTTGTAAATGATATACATACTAGACTAGAGCTAGGCAGGATTACAGATGCAGTATGGATACATTCCGTTCGCCATCAACTTCAATTGCCAAAGAAAAGAGCAGCAAGTACACTTTAAGAATATATCGCCCCAATCAAGTTAGTCGGCGCGAATTCTTTGTTTCATCCTGTTTTATATTCTGCTAAAGTTTTCATTCTGACGGGTACTTATTATTCTGGAAAAGTTTCATTGCCATCGGCTTTGCCATCTTGGCGTGGGAAGAGAATGGGAATTGATACTTTAAATGGGTTTTATTGTGTAAGATACCCTTTTGTGAGTCACTTAGTAAGGTAAGGTAAAGAGGTAGCTTTTAAGCAGACAAACTTGAGGCACTTAAGCAGGCTTCACTGTACTCGTAGGCCTTGTAAAATCAGAATCGTATTTTCTTATAGAATTTGACGATTACGGATACTCTGCCAGCCGGGTAACTATTTGCTAGACCACACATTGATGGACCCGCCCAACTGCTCCCGCTTAGTATTAGTAGTCATAAGTTGCAGTTCCTAGCCACTTAGCTGCATGTGTGATTGCCATTAACGTTCTGCATGTACCGTGTTCACTAGTTGACCCTTTTGACCATAGTTGTTCATTGACCATAGACAGTTGTGCTGTAGAAATAAACTCACTGAGAATCGCATGCCTGCGCTCTTCCTTTCCGGTAAATGAATTCGATTAGAGCCGGATACAATCAAACGGAACAGGAGGCCATCTGCGCCCAGTGGCAGTATCAGCCGTCGGAGAAGTATGTGCCCAGCCAGCCGAGGACCTCATCCTAAATGGGCAACGTTGACGACCTGGACCAGCTGATGGACTCATGGAATCGGTTACAAATCTACACGGCATTAGCTTATCGCCTAGCTATAGTTATCCTCGATTGCAATTCTTAAACCTGAACGAAAGCCAAAGATCAAAACAGTCGCTCGAAACTAGATGGGAAAATATATATACACATATATATTTTCATATATTGAATGCATACAAAACAGATCTATATATATAAATATATATATATATATATGTATACACACAAAAAAGTACATATAAATAAATATATTTACCATGACAATAAAGTGTTTTTTTAGCGCCCAAAAGTATTCACTTGATGGGGCTTCCTCAAATGGTTTTCATTGCATATTTTGTGGGATGACAAATAGTTTATTTTCAATGACTAATCTTACGTATGTATGTGCCCCACCTAAAGAATCTTCCACTTAACATTGTATTTTTATGTCCATCTTGGTCTTTATCCTTATAAAGAAACTGCCTATTCGACTTTATTGGTCTGAGCTTTTCTCATTCCTGTTGTTAACTTTTCGCGTCGTTTACAAAACATAAAAAAATTATCTCTAATCTAGTGTGTTTTTCTGTATGGTGTATGGGTATGGAACAGCTAAGTTCCCGAAATCATATGCCTACAGTTCGATCTATCTGGGCGAACTTTACAAACTCAAATTCATCATCGATATATGTAAAATGTGGTGTGTTGGGCTGCGCTTTTTCAGCTCCTTCTTTAGGCACGCAGGGCCACAAACTGTTGGAACACTTCCAAGATGTGTGTGTCCAGGTCGGATGTGAATAGCAGCGTTTCCAAGGTGCTGCTGTACTTCTGAACTTGCTCATGATGCTGTGAGGATTGTGAGGAATGTCTCGAATTAGTACAGTCTGTGGGCACTTGCGAGACGATCACCTACCATAAGGAAGACCTGCTGCAGTCGTCCGATTGTCCAGCGATACCAATCCGTGTCTGGATCACGGCCGTCCGTATCGGAGCGCAGCAGATGCTCGGAGAGAATCATGATGAATCTCTGGAAGACGATGAGGAACAGACGCTTCTGGTTCACATTCGCCGCCTCCAATTTCTCCTCCATGCGCTCAACCACCTGGAAACGATGATGAAAGTGTCTAATTTTCGTTTCGTTCACGATTGCGGGTGGAATGGTGTGGACTCACCTCCTCGGATGGCTTGTCAGCGTGTGTGATGGGCTTCTTCCTTTTATGCGAAGAATCATCCTCCGAATCGCTGGACGAAGAGTCCGCCTTCGCAAGCTTGTCCTTGGCCTCGCTCAATTCGGAATCTAGATGAGGAATTATACGGTAATTCATATATCTTGGGAACAAAACGAAAAACATCGAAACTCACTCAGCTTGATCACGTGCTTGTTCATCTTCTTGATCGTCAGATGGAGAATTTCCCAGAGATACAGTTTCGTGAACTCGCCGGTCATCTCCTTGGAGAAGATCCACGTGGCCACCGCCGAACAGTCGACGATCTGCAGTTTGAGCAGCTTGTCGATAAGGACCACCATCATTTGCTGGTGCGAGGACCACAGCTCGAAGATGTTGTGCAGGATGCAGATCTGCGCCTCCTCCGTTTCGGCCAGTGCGCGGAACACCGAGTGGAATTTGGATATGGCCGCAAAGCTGTGCGAAAACGACTTCGAGCCCAAGTTCAGCAACGTCTGGACGAACACATCGATCTTCAAAGCATTGAAGCTGCCGTCGGACATCTCCTCGCCGCTATACCCGCTGTTCGGTATATCCTTCAATATGTTGACCACCTCCTCGGGCGTGCACTTCTGCCGGATGGCCACCACCAGTTGATGGGCCACCGTTGTTCCCGGCAAGCTGGCTGTTGTTGAGGAAATGATTCAGATAATTTGTTTACATGCACCGGTGCCATCTTTTGATTTTAGGGTTTATTGGCTTGCATATTAGCTCAACTTTAATCCTTACCAGATAGAAGAACAAGCTTATAAACTTATTTATAACTTTCTGGTACTGCTATCCCCTTCTAATTCATTCAATTAGGACTTGGGCTTACTTTAATGGGTAATTGCTTGTCGTTAGACTTCCTAGACAATGCGATTGCCGTTGTTCCTAGTTAGGTGACACTTTCGTTGCAATTCGCATTTCATGGCTTGGTTATGTGGTCCATGGCGTGGAACCAAGCGGCACCACTCCACTCCACACACGCATCCAAAGCCAAACATCGAGCAAATCCAAGCTCTGCGTGGTGCGTTACTAATGACGGTTGTGCTCCAGCTCAGGCAAACCACCCGCCACCGGAGTTCCCCGCCTGCTCCCCGATTACGTGCAGTTTATTGGCACTTGCGTCAATTATGTCAAAGTGGAGATCGGGCGGAATGGGTTCCCAGTCGTGGAACGGAGGGGCTAATTATGCGGCCGTTTGGCAAGCCAATGTATTGGCAAATAAGCATTTTATTGTTCACATATGGGTGGCAATTTGTGATGTGGTTGTGATAAAAGCAAACTAAAACGGAACTCTGGGAAAGAGAAAAATGTGGCCACTCATCTGCGTTCCATACCTTCATCTAGCCCGCTTTAACCTTTGGCTCAAATCAGTTTGGCCAAGAATTCCAAATGCCTGTAGACAATGTCAATGGTTTGGGAGTTTCGGATGTGTCAAGATCATGCGGTGCTTTTTGTTCAGCTGCCAGTGGAAAAATTCGCACATATATGGGCCTCATAATACCAACAAATGACTGCTTATGTTCGCTAACAAAAAATAAAAAAAATAATAAACAAACAACCGCCTATTCATGCCATCGCCTCCAAATAACTTCACTTAAAAGCCACAATTAAAGATGCTTTCACGGGAATCTGATTTTCAGCTCAAATTGAGCGAATCGATCGGTGGGAAAGGGAAGTACTTTCGTGCTCTCGGTTAGAGTTCAATGTTGATGGGCGGGGATTTGTCTTATCCACCGGGTCATCTAGCGTTTGGATCCGTGACAGGAAAGACAGAGAACAGAGAAGCCCGGCGCAAGGTGAAATCGCCACACGGAACCGCCAGAGGAGCGACAAGAGCCAGAACGGGGCGATTCCGAGCGGCGAAGGGAGGATGGGCATCGTTGAAAGGGAAACTCCAGCCAAGCGAACCACCACCACTCATATCTCAATGGAAATCTAAGGCAAAGTTTGGGCTTAAATGGAGGCTATGGCTATAACCAAAATGAAAACAAAATCAAGAAGCCCAGAACGATCTATGCCAGCGTAGTGGAACTTGGTATACCCTCCGTGATTATCAACAATAATTACGCTGGCCAATTCCATAACCTACTGATTGGCAATAAAGTTCTGTGATAAAACCTTTTTGCCAATATGACCAACGTTTTTTGTTGACCAACTCTGGTTTTTAAAAGACCGCCATTGTTTGAGAAGGGTATCCAGCCGTGCTCCACATCCACACACATGTCTTGGATGCCAGTGTACCGCCCGCCCGCCGTGGCTGTTGCATAAACGACTCCAGCTGCGACTCCAACTTCTCGGGCCTGTGGACTTCATTCACTAAGCTATGCAAAAAGCCCAAGAAAAAGAAAAAAAAACCCATATGTGTGAGTGGCATCAGATTGCGCAAAGAGCCTCCGCCGCCGGCAACGCATCGCTTGGCTGCCCCAACGAAAGCAGCTTAGATGGATGGAGTTGGCTGATGGCCACAGAAGCTACCGGAGCCACCGAAGCTACAGAAGCCGCCGAAGCCACAACAGCTCCGCTCCAGACGTCACCGTGCATTATTAGCGAGCGCAACTGGCGGACGCGTTTCAGTCGCTTCTTCAAGCGCGCGCACTTCAAACGCATCTCGGAAAATCGCTGCCGTCTTCGTTTGCTTAGTTTCGGTGACTTCTATTTTTTTTTTTGGTTTTGTGTCCATTTTGTGTTTATGCGTTGATGTGCTAGGTGTGCTTGGCCAGACAATGAGCAATCTCTGCTGGCTACTGGCTGTTCCCATGGCAATCGTAAGTTGAGCGAAAGCGTGGACAAGTGACCGCGATATGTTCTTGGTTTTTTGATACCATGTGCATATTTTGTAAACCAGTGAAGTTTTTTTTTGTTTTTTTGTAATTTTTGAATGAAAGTATATCCTTGTTCCAAATGTGCATTGTCTTATTCGCTCTTTTGCAGCTGCCCTTGGGCTGTGCCATTGTGGGTGCAGGTCGCGATCTCCTGTTGACGCCGAGGCAAGGACATCAGCTGAGTGGCAAGCGGATCTTCTACGAGGAGCCGGCGGAGGAAAGGGTACTGAACCAGAGGCGCAGCCAGTCGGCGCGTCCTTGGGAGCGAACCCTGAAGCATGTCACATACGTGACCCTCTTCACCGATGCGGCCATGGGCGCAGCAGCTGGAAATCTAAGGTAGGCTGGCCAGCTTGGCTCCGCACGCTCTCCTTTGTACGCTCATGGTAATACAGAGATTGATGCTCGGGCAGCCAGCTGCATGAGTATCACGACTTCCTGCAGGCTCCATATGCGCCGGCTGATGACCAGAGAGGAGGAGCTGCGACTGGAGGAGCGCCATCCGCGCGCTTCGGCGATATTATGACCCTGGCCAAGGGCTACTTGGAGCAGCTGCCAGGACCCGGCAACGCATCCTCCTATCGCTTCGTGGAGGGCGGCACGTGCTACCAACTCAATTGCCCCAACTCGAATCCCAAACAGCGACGAGCCTTGTGGCAGGTTCAGCGCATCCGTCATCGGGACGGGGACAAGGGTCGTCACTACCACTACGAGATGAAGTTCAGTGTGACACCGCTCGACCACAAGGCCTGGCAGCCGCATCACCAACAGATGAGCTACATCCAAAAGGAGTCCGACTATCCAGCCAGTTTCGGGCGTTTGGCACACGATCAGGGCTTTGCCCAGCGCCGCCAGGATAGGGAGAGATATGGTGCTGCAGCCGGTGGAAGCGGTGGAAACGCGGAGCAGTCGCAGGCGACCTTTGTCCACGGCATTTTTCAGCCAGCTCCGCCGCCAAAACTCAACATCGGTGAGTATTTAAAGGGCGCTGTGGCTCAAGGCGGTCCGAAAATAGAGCTATTTCCTGGTCTGCTCAATCTGGGACTGCGACCCAATTATGTGGTCCCGACTACATTTCGTCCAAGCTATCCGGCTGCGCTGAAATTTGACACTCATCCGGAGTTGGAAAGATTCCCAACACACAACGGAGAACTGGGTAAAGCTGGTAATGCTGGTCCAGCGGTCCCTGGGGATTTGGCAGGCATTTCGGGCGCTGTAACCCATCATTTCCATCACCATTTCTATGTGGCACCTGGTGCCGGCGATGCCCAATTGCATCCGGAATTGGGCTATCGCTTGCCCAACTCCTCGCCTCAAGAACCGATCACACCGGCCTCAAACTTATATACTCATCATCAGACAGTGCAGTTTCCCAGCTCCAATTCGGGTTCTTCGGAATCTCTGGAGGAACAAGAGCAGGATTTACTGCTGCGGACACCACAAATTTATGGACAGGCTTCCAAGTATCAAACAGCCAAACTGCCACCTTTGCTTATCTATGCGGGCGGCAGTTCTGGCGATGAGGACAAGTCCTTTGTGCAAAGCGAACCGCTGGAGGAGACCGTCTATCGCTATTCCGAGCCGGACCCTTTATATGTCCACCAGAACCCCATCGATGTGCTGCAGGATAAGCAGCCGCCGGAGGAGGAAACCGACAGGGGACAGCATCAAGAGCTGGCAAGTGACCAAAAGCGAGGGGAACAGCGGCCAGTGGTCAGTCTGGAGCAGCCCGAACTGAGCACAACTGCTGCAGCAACCACTGCGGCGACGCCATCTCCCAGCGCTGGCACAACCACTGAAACTGCAAGCACTGAGAGATCCACACCCGTCATCCCCACCACGAGCGCCAGTTTTGTGTCCACCTCCACGCACTTTAGTCCATTGCGCACCATTAGTAGGTATCGCACCACGCCAAAGATAACAGCTGGCCGATCCACCACAACCACTACATCCACCAGCACGGAACCACCGCTGAACAAGTGGGCTAAGCGGCGAAAGGAGCACGACAGCAAGGCCAAGAGCAGTCACCGCCACGAAGCCTTTGTTAGCACCACTTCGTCCACCAGCACCACCAGCACGACAACTTCCACCACACCACCTCCGTCGTCCACGACAGCTCCATCCACTCGCGTTCCATTGGCACCGCCACTGCCACCGGCACCACCATCCAAGGAAGTGGTGGAGGTGCTCACCCAAAAATCGGTTAGTCGATCTGTGAGCATCAAAGTGGGCGAAAACGGCGAGGAGATACCCATCATTGTGGACGACGAGGAGAACGAGGTGAAGCCAGTGCTGACTAATTAGCTGCCTACCACATACAAAACCAATCCTAATTATGCTATCCTATATGTAAGCCTAGTCGTAAGCACACTTAATCCCATAATAAATTCAAGTAATCCGTACGGCACGGGGTCAGACTCACCTGCCTCCTCGTTGGCGTACTTGTAATTGGGCACTGGCGTCAAGGGTATCAACTTGGCGTAAGTCGTTGGCATCATTTCCGTAATGCGCTGATGATACGAAAGGCTGTCAAAGATGTATGTAGTTGAGAATCAATGGATTGTACACAGACACGGGTATAACCTACCGTAGGCACTTCTGCAGCACCTCCTGGATGAATTTGGGACGCGGATGCTCGCCGTCGAGGAGCAGGCAGCTGTCCCACTCGTCCCACGACCATGTGAACTTAAAGTTGCTCAGGTGATAGGAGAACCAATTGACGAACCGATCGAAACATGACGTGTTCATCGAGTCGATGCGCATAAAGAGGATCTCGGTGGCCTGGGCCAGAACCTGGGGCAGCGTGGCCGGCTGCAGTTTGCAGAGTTCGATCAAAATGGAGCCGTAGCAGATGTCCAGATAGCGCGGCGTGGGCATGTGGAAGAGCTCGGCGAAGACGACCTCGACGATGCAGTACTCCAGCGGGATCTTGTGCTTGTATGGAAAGCTGAGCAGCTGGGCGGCGCAGTCCTTTCGCTCGTGATGGTATGTTTCAATGATATGGTGCAGATGCTCCTCAATCAAAAAGCGCTCTATTGAGTGGGCACCCGGCAGATTGGGCCCATCGGGGCAGTCGGTGTAGTCGAACATGCGGTACACCACCCAGGGCATGGGATACTCAAAGTTGTCGTGATGTGGCGGCGGCACAATCGTGGGCAGATTGTGCTGCAGTGCCTCGCAAAGTATCGAATCGAATACGAGGTAGGGTCGTGGTATATGCTTCTCCGCCCAATTGTCCTGCCGCAACTTCCGTATCTGAGCCCACAGGCAATCCAAGTACTCCTCCTGTGGATGCGGAGCGTCTGAGGACCACACCCTCAGCGCATTGTGGTGCTTCTTGGAGCGTTTGTTTAGATAAACCTCGATCCTAAGCAACAGGGACTCCAGGGCAGACTCCTTCTTCTCGTAGAGATCGCGACCCACCCAGGGCAGCGTGGAGAGCACAGCAAAGACGAACCAATCGCGACGCACCTGGGGCACTGTATCCTCGTTGGAGACGTCGATCATGGTGTCCAGCAGCTGGAGGAGACTGGTGGCCGAGATGACATGGCAATTGACCAGGTCGGCCAGAAAGCGCAGCGAGTAGCGGGCGGCATCCCAGCGGCACATCTTGAGGGACTCCTTAAAGGTCTTCACCATGTGATCCACGAACTCACCGCCAAACTTGTAGTTCTTGGCATTGAGCAGGCCCACCAACGTGGTGTAAACGGTACACTTCTCTGGCATTCGCACGGCGCAGTCGGACAGGATGCGCAGGATCTTCAGGCGAAACGTTCCCAGGTCGGCCTCCAGAACGGAGACGAGTCCCTCCAGGTTCGATTCCACGGAGGAGGTGCTACGCTCGCCCACCCGCAGTATCAGCGACTCCAGACGATCCTCGATCTCCTGGTTTTCGGACACACGTCTACGCTTGTTGCGCCGGTGATCTGCAATGAAATTCCCCATAAAATGCTCTGCGTGCATGATTACATCGATGCCCACTTACCATAGCCCTCATCCTCCGTGTCGTGAGCCCTCCTGCGACTCATCTTCCCTTGAATTTTCTGTAAATTTGTGGAAAACACCGATCAGCGTTGGTCCTTGGCCACCGGCAGACAGAAAAGCACGCTGATGGGTACACCTCTTGGACCTGGACTTCTTCGGGGATCCTGGACAGGATTTGCTTGACGGATGGGTCTTGCCAATACGTCTATTCTTTCACTGCGAGCGGCAATTAACTTGCCAACTTTCAAAACAGCTTTGTCACAATTTTCACAAAAAACGCGATGCGATGCTTTTTTTTTTTGCCAAAGAACTAAAGATGTGAGACCATCGATGGCGGGTTCTATCGATAACAGCGTAAGCGGCGGACTGAAAATGGGGAGTGGATAAACGTTTTCTTTGGCTCAATATGCGCAGAATTGCTCTTCTGACTATTGCGGCATACCCAATAAATCAAAAGACACCATTGACTGACTCACAATCATAGCCTGTTGAATGCCACTGACTGCCACACAACTATCGTTAGAAACGGTTGGCGGTGCTGCAATCGAATCTTATAGCTGCCTATCGCTTTTGCCTAAATCTGCATTCCACCGCAGAATTTAATAGCATTTAATGATGAGCTTTCCACGAATGTTGCCACTGTGCCTTGGCGTGCTTGTGATCCTGCCGCATCCCCTCCAGTCGCTGGAGCCCCTGTCCATGGGTGCCATTGGCGGCGTCGTGGCCATGGGGATGTACTTCAAAGAATATACATATTGCCGGTTTTCCGAGTGCTGCGATGACCGGAGCATTCCGGCGAGAATAAATGGTAAGTGAGTAGTTTTGTATGCAACAAAATGACTACCAGTGCAGCGGATAATTACAGAATTAGAAAGATCCCTGGAACGCACCCTCATTGGTCAGCACATCGTGAGGCAGCATATTGTCCCCGCACTGAAGGCGCACATCGCTTCCAGTGATAAGTCCCGGAAACCGCTGGTTATCAGCTTTCACGGCCAGCCCGGTACGGGCAAGAATTTTGTGGCGGATCAAATTGCGAATGCTTTGTATTTGAAGGGTTCCAAGTCGAGCTATGTCACCAAGTATCTCGGACAAGCGGACTTTCCCAACGAGAGTCAGGTGGGTAGCTATAAGGCGAAAATCAGTTTGGAGGTGCGACAGATCTTGCGCAGCTGTCCGAGATCTTTGTTCATCTTCGACGAGGTGGATAAAATGCCCAGCGGAGTCTTCGACGCGCTCACCTCGCTTGTGGACTACAACGCCTTTGTCGATGGCACGGATAACACAAAGGCCATCTTCATCTTCCTCTCGAACACGGCGGGCAGTCATATAGCCGGTCATCTGGGTAGTATGATGAAGAATGGTAGGCTGCGCGAGGACACGCGACTGAGTGATTTTGAGCCCCTTTTGCGGAAGGCCGCCTATAACATGGATGGCGGTATGAAAAAGACCACCATGATTGAGTCCCTTGTTATCGATCATTTCATTCCGTTCCTGCCGATGGAGAAGGCGCATGTGATCAAGTGCCTGGAGGCGGAGTTTGTTAGGTGGTTCCGCGATCCTACGCAACCGCAAGCCCAAGAAATCATCGAGGACATCATAAACTCCTCCATTAGTTACGATCGCACGCACAGCTTGTTCGCCATATCGGGCTGCAAGACGCTGGAGAAGAAGGTGGCTATGGCCATTCATTGAGAAAGAGCCGACCGACTTCACATTTTAATGCTTTGTTTAGGTTGCGGTTTGTATTCAATAAACTATTTTTACGGATCAAGGAAAACAAATTTTAACTACCAAGGATTTAGCCACTTGAGGCGGGCATCTTTGCGCAGCAGATCGGTATCCAGTCGCTTAGGCTGCTCGTCGTAATCCTGGCGAGCCGCCAGTCGGCTATCGATGGGTCCCAGGTCCTTGGTTACCAGACACTCGCCGTTCTCCTTGAGTATCGTATGCCGGACATCCTGGGCAGTGGGCTCTCCGTAGGGGAACGTGACCGGCGTAACCTTAACCAGATGCTTGATCTTCCACAGGCGGGCATTGTTCTCCGGTATGTTCTTGACGACAGTAAAGTCGCTCTGCTTTCCGTCGAGTCCCAGATCCTTGAGGATTCGATTCTCCCAGTAGGGATTGCCCTTCAACGGCTTAATGCGCTGCACCCGGAAAAGTTTCGCCGGCTCTACGGGCGGATCCTGGTGATCCGGAGTCCTGAGCAGGATAGGTTTGGCATTAACAAAAGCTGGGTTTCGGGTGTTTTCCTTTTATATACGGCACATGTGAATACGCACCTGGGATAGTAGGTGATTCCCTCGAATTTCTGGCCATTTTTGTAGAGGAACTTCTTGTTGTGCTTTCCGTAGCTGCGCACTGAACATGCGCTGCTCTTTAGTGGATTCAGCAGCTTTCCTAGGTTCATCTTAATTTAATGTTTCCCCTTTTTAATAAAATTAAATGCAAAACGCTTATGAAATAATTGATGTTACTCTGCCGATAACGATCACACAGAACATCTGGTTAACTAGTTGCCTATCGATGGGCACTTATGTAAACAAATGTTAACCGCTTGATGTTAACCGATACAATTCAAATCCAAAGGCGGCAAAGTTAAAATTTATCATTTACAAACTGAAAATAGTTTATCATTTACAAACTGAAGATAGTGAAAACATGATCAATAAGATGGACAAAACAATGTCAATTTTTTTAATATTATAAGAATTTGTTGAGAAAAGAAAGTTTTTAGGTCTGGAATACACAGCCTCCAGGGGATGATGTCCATTTCGGGAAAGGGGCGGTCTTATGGCAAACTCTCCGCCATTTTGTGAGCTACAATTGGCGCTAATCGACGAGGGTGGATAACTTGGCATTGGCTGGCTTCCAACGCCATGGGGTTGTTTTCGATTTTGGTTATAAAGGATGCTGCAGTTTCCCGACCGGAAGTCAGTTCCACGTGCGCATCCATCCGGCGAACAACCGAATCCAGTGGCAAGCAAGGATATCTGCCCGTTAACTCAAGGACTTAGGATTACTCTGCACCTGTGACTGCTGTAAGTTCTGTGCAGCACCAAAAGCTGTGAGCAATGCAAAAGAAGTGAAAGTACTTGCGAGAAGATCAATCAAATTAAAGATACAAATAGCGAAATGAAGTCACTAGTTTCCTTTAAAATTACATCTACCAATTTTTGAATTACCTAACTTGACCATGTGCCTGCACTTGACACGTGTAAGTTACTGGAGTTTCATAGTCTTCGGGGGATTTGAGTTACACGACAAGTTCTTAAAAGTAGATCGGATTTCCATCATCCCATGGGATCAATAGTCACGTCTTCGACTTGATGCAATTCCAGCGACTTTTCAGACCCAAAACCCATTAAATCAATATATATAAAATCATACGTAAACCGCAACAATACCAAAAAAGGGTGGCCAAGCTGAGGAGGGGTTGCCATCGCTGAGGGGTTGGCCAACTCCCGCGGGCAAATAAACGTGCCGATTGTTCAGCTATTTGTGTAGGTGTGAAAATATGCTGCGAATAAACAATACGCACAATGCCGACAATAAGCACAATAAATACAATAAAAATAAATGAAAATAATAGCAAACGCAAACAGAACGCAGCGAAAAAGGGGTGTGTCCTTCCTCGGCAAGGACGACACACTCGCACACCCTTCATCACAAATGTCCACAAATGAGGCATAAATAAATTCGAGTGCAAGGGTTATGATTTCCTCCTCACCGCCCATTGTAACTTCTGTTCAATGGCATGAGTAGTTACACCGCAAAGTTAGCCACACTTTCAGCCTTCAGGGCATCCTAACTTGGAATATATCGTTGTATTCATAGTCTAACCTCTGGCATCCTCTTGCATCCGTTTCCAGCATTCAGCAGCAGGCTGGGCAGCGCGAGAAAGTCCAGAGTCCAGCCCCAAAACTCAGTGGTGCTAGTAGCCAGAGGATGGTCTACGATATGAGCCATATGGCGGCGGGTCCGCCGCAAAGCATTTCGCTGAGTCGCTACTACCTGGTCGACGAGGATGAGATGGTGGGGCCGAATAATCCGCATCTGGTCAACGAGGACTATGCGGCCAGTACTACGCTGGACATCGATAAGCGTTTCCAGGCGCGAATGGCGTGCGAAACGGCCGCACAACCGGCACCGCCACCGCCGCCCACGCCGGCGCCACGTCGCCGGACCACGCCCATTGCCCATCTGGATCCCTCGGAATTGGTGGGTCTATCGCGGGAGGAGCGGCGTCGTCGCAGGCGGGCGACACTCAAGTACCGGACGGCACATGCGACGCGGGAGCGCATCCGGGTGGAGGCCTTCAATGTGTCCTTTGCCGAGCTGCGCAAGCTGTTGCCCACATTGCCGCCGGACAAGAAGCTATCCAAGATCGAGATCCTCAAGCTGGCCATCTGCTACATTGCCTATCTAAATCATGTGCTGGAGACGCCCTGAGACAGCGCCGGCGCCTCCAGCTTCGCCACCAGCTGCCTCTTCAACGAGGCCAATTTCTTCGCCCCCCCGTAGGAGGTGGGGGGGCGTGGCGGGCGGATTCAGGGGGAAAACTCTGCGAATGTCCCACATCAGATGAACGCATTTACCCAAGCTCTGTAATCCGCACGTCGCTCCATTGGATACTTGGCAAGGCGAATCGAATTAACCATCACTAACTAAGCGAAGTGTTCGATGGACTTTGCCGATTTGCTAGCCTATGGTTAAATGATATATATATATGATATATTCATATATATATATATATATTTTTTTTGTCACTGGTGATTTTCGTTTCGATTTGTTTTAGGCTTAGGTTTGTTTTCGTAGAAACAATTGTAAAGCCACGATTTAACCTAAGGTTAAAATACTTAAGCCCGTACTAAATGTTTAAGATGTAAGGCCTATGTAAGTATCTTATGTAATAAGCTATTAGTTTGTGTAATTGAATTGAAGTAGAAATATCGGTGGGAATAACAAAACTAAATATGCCAGTAGTGCATACAATTAGATTTATGGGAAAGCAGTGCTTACTCCTCACAGAAAACCTTGACCATGGGTTATATAATATAAAAACCAAGAAAAAAAAAAGAAAAAACCTTAAACTAAGATCCATTTTTTGTGTAGCCCTTAGGTCGTGATATTTGTTTATACTCAAACGATAAATATACATAGTAATCGCAATAAAAAATGCTTCTTCATCGGCTACTTTATGTATTTTGGCGCCTTTCCACGAAACTCCCCTCGACTTTTGGACCCCAGCTGCTGCGACTGAGTTTTCCATTTGTCTGAACGCTTTGCTCGGAAAAGCCAGATGCTAACAGTTCCCCCGATTTCCCACTCCATCCCACCACGTATCCCACGGATCAAAAGCGGGCGTGTCCTTTGCGCCAAGCCCCGCCCACTTGTGCAAAGGCGAAGTAGAGGAGCAGCCTCTGTCATAATTTTCAAAAATTGAGTATACAATTTTTTTGGAAACAGTGAAAGCCTCACAGAAATTTCGACTTTTGTGCTAAATTTTGAAATGGCCCTTAATTTTAGCGCACAGCAGGTGAGCGAACTGTTCTGGTCGATTGGGAGGCTGTTTTCAATATCCATAAATAGTGGCCTAATTTGGTTGGTACGGGTATCGCCGTCTGCTTATATGTATATATATATAAATATATATATATATATTTGTATGGATGTAATCATTTTCGCAACGAGCATAACAATAATAACAACAAACGTGGCAATGGCAACCAACTCGATTCCGCGCCATCCTTTTCTATCCAGTGAAAAAGGACTCCTGCATTCCGACAATCGGCAGCTTGTCCCTGTATGGGTGCTATTTTCATGGGTGTGGGTGTATGTACACTGGCGTCCATAAACAAAAACAAAGGCCAGGCGACAAGGATGTTGTGCATATTTTCATTTTATGGTATACCAGCTATAAATCTTATTTTTTATTTATATTTTTATATATTTTGCATTAACTTATTTTTAATGGAATGTGTTTCCGTTGCTGTAACTTTAAACTTTTGCCAAATTTGTTTGTTGTTCCTTTTTTGAAAATGTGTCGGGTGTTTTCTTGTTTTTGAGTGTCGTACGCATAACGTTACCGTTACCGCTCCGTTACCGTTTCCGCTCACATAACCGTTTGAGCCCGCTTTTTCATTTTCTCCCCGCCCAACGCCCCCCCTTTGCACATTTGCAAATAGCGACAGTTAAAGTTTATTTACTTGGTAACGGTTACTTTGGACCAGAACAACCTTTGCCACGCAACTCGTTTTCGGAGTCCACAGCTATTCGCCATATACACACACAATCGCAACGGAATCGGTTAACTGCGGAGGAATTTCGAAAAGAATCTATTCGAATCGCACTCGGAAATCAATCGAAAACGCCTGGCGTTAATGGTTTTCCAATTGGCCAGGGCGACAGCTGTTCGGCCAGCGGAAATTGAAATTGGAAAAATTGGAAGGAAGGAGCAGGAGCAGGAGGAGGAGCACAATCCACAGGATACGGAGCTTTGGACCAAAGGATAGTCGGCGGCAGAGCGTGAAATTAGCTTAAGTGCTTGTCGCCTCGACCAGGACACACAGAGGATACAAGTGCGACATTAAATACGATACAAGAGTAGTACCTTCCTTCTGGCGAACTGCTAGCCCAACCCCAGTGCCTGCCACACCAGCGATTCAAGCGTGCACGTGTTTGCCAACTAGCTTTTTGACTGTCTAATCCTGCGGATGCGAGGATGCAAGGACACCATGTGATAAATTGCACCCCAGAGGGTTGCCATAAAAATCATCGCTTCACCCGGCTGGGGTGACCAGCTCACCTCACCTCACCCACCAAGGGGTGCCAACTATTCCACCCATCTATCTTTGTATCTATCTATTGTGTAGCGTTAGCATAGATACCACACCATCCAGCCAAGTGCTGTAAGCTCTCCTTTGTTGCTAATTGAGTTTAAAATCAATTTGTATTTTTCACGCCGCAATTTGTTCGAGCGCACTGCTACATTGCGTAATTGCCGTGCAAATTTAATTACAGTGCCGATGCGGTAATGCTGCTGGTGACCAACGAAACAGCCACGCGCTGCGAACGTGCGCCCTTGTCACACCCACTCGCATCACCCAGTGGAACACCCACTCCAGCAGCCATCGATCAAGGCCTCAATCAAGTGGTGACAACGGAGCGCTCCGAGTATCGAGTTACCAGCGGAGGTCCATTTGCATTCCTTAATTGAAATCCGTACGCGTGGGAAGACCACGCAGCCTCAAAGCTTCGAATCCCCCAAAGCGGAGGTCACACTACTTGGATATGGCTCCATGCTTTCGGATGTTGATCTCTACAGATTTCACTTGTCATATCCATTCAATAGTAGCCAAATCGAATGCGGGCTCACTTGCTCCGGTCGGTGCCCGCTTAGGGCGCTGGCTAATCCTTCTGATAAATGGACCGGGCTTAGAGATCACTGGCTCGTTTTTTAGCGCGCAGCGATGTTGGACATTTTTAGAAAGGCAAACACAAACAAGGCATTAAGTGGCATTAGACAAATGCCTTTCTACACATGTTCCGGCGTAGAGATTACGCCGTGTAATTGGCCCCACCTCCATTCGCCCGGGGTGGGTTCCGGTTTTCGATTGGCATTTGGCCACGGCTGCGGGGTGGGCTTCTGCTCCGCCCTGCCCTGCTCTTCTCCTGAACAATTTTGTTTCTTCTTTTTATCAATTGCCTTGTTTGCGCTGGGACCATAAATAAGGGCATTACCCGCAGGGGCGAGTGCGTTTTCCTAACAGGTGTCTATCGACTCCTGGCTAATCCCGCCCAAGCACAGACCAGCCCAGCTTCCTGAAATCCTCAATCCTTACTTCTTCGTTCGTTGCAGTTCGAGGGCCGGTTCCAGTCGAAGCGCCTCAACAACTGGGAGTATCCGCGATTCTCACCACCCCGCCCGCGTGGACTGCAGAAGAACGCCAAGGTTGTGGCGGCCAAGAACGGCCACCTGCTGCCCGGAGTGATAAAGTAAGCCATTGCCCATGCTCCTCATCACTATTCAGTTCAATTTCATCCGCAGGGAGGGCAACTCATTTGGCCAATATCGCGGAACCTACGAGCTACCGCGGCGTATAACCCGTGCCTTTTGCGCCCACTACGATGCCTGCCTGAGTGGGCGGTACAAGTTCGTCGACTTTCCGCGTGACCTGTGCAACTGCCAGCGGGAGAACCGCAGGGCACTGGCCTGCGACCAGCGGTTGACCTTGGGCCACAAGGACGATCCCTACTGGATGCACGAGCGGTGCCAGACGAAGTGCGAGGGACTACAGAAGCTGAAGGATCTGAGCGAGCGGAGTCAGCGCTGCAACCGGGCCAAGTGCGGCGTGGTGGTGAGTGGGAATCGGGGTCACCATCGGGGCCACCACTTACCAATTGGGTGCACCCAGAACATAGCTATATATATGTTTTCTTTTCTGGGTGCACTTTCTACACTTTCACCCTACACCCTGCACCCTGCACACTCACTTTCACTTTCACCTGCAACCGTAGAGCGAGAAAACCGTGAAGAGGACCCCCAAGGCAGTCAAGGCGACGTGCGTGGCCACCGAAAAGCGGCGTCGCAAGCGCACCATAACCGCCTTTGCCCGAGGACGAACGGCGTTGCATCCCAATGAGCTGACCAAGCCAAGTCCATCGTCGGAGAAAGCGGCCACTCCCAGCAAGCCGAAGGATAAGCCAAAGGACAAGGAGGCGGGCAAGAAGGATAAGGCGAAGGATAAGGGCAAGGAGAAGGAGCGCAAGGCGGCGAAGGGCCATTAGTAACACTTCTATATTTTGTTCAACCGAAATTCAAATTCGATGTAACCGAAGGCTTAAAATACATTTTAAGGGGCAGCACGATCTCACTCAACACAAATCATATCTATATTTTATCTGTTACATATGTGCATACATCCTCATTATCATCTCCATCTCCATGTTATCTCATCCCATTCCATTCGCACCACCATCGCATTGCAACAAGTGAACCTGAAAGCCACCTACTCCAACCAATCATGTCGCAAACAGCTCTCCCGGAACTGAGCTACACGCCGGGCGACCTGACGGAGCCGCAGTTCCGGCTGCCCTCGCACCAGGAGCTGCTCGACCAGAAGCGCAACAGCACGGACAGCGTGCCACTTGGTCGTCTCACCTTGGACACGCGCGACACGCAGCCCATCAAGTACCGGGAGCAGCTTGGCTCGGCGGCGGGTCGTCAGTTTCCGGCATTGGCAGCGGCCCAAAATCGCTATACGGATCACTTGGAGCGCAGCAGCGAGCTGAGCTTTGCGTGCCTGGAGCCCGGCAAGGATCTAATCTCATTGCCGACAGTGGGAATACGAAGCTTTGATCCCGATCCCGTACCCGTATCCGAACCCGATTTGATCAAGAAGATGCCGCTGCACTCGATCACGGAGAAGCCCAACGAGCGGTGTCCATCGCCAGTGGTGCCGGCATATGCCAATTTCGAGCTGGCCAAGCGGATGCACCAGGACAATCTGGACCACCAGCCGCTGCCCGATTGCGTGGCCGATTTGGCGTTCCGGCGGGCGCAGATATCCGGCGGACATGCGGGCCTGGCCCTGGAAATCGATCCCATTGCCACGGGCGTGGGTGTGAAAACGCACAATGCGGGTCCGACGCACTGCACCAAGATGAAGGTCTTCCGTCCGAAGACCGGCGGTGGCATCGTGCCACGTGCCCTCGGCAATGGCGACGCCTTCCGGGGCGTTGGCTCCGCTCCGGCCAAAAAGATGGGACCCATGGATTTGGCCATTTGTTGGGACTTCAAGCCGGCGAATCCGGCGGATGAGCCGCGCCTGGCCAGGCACATAGACGGCTCCAATGACTCCGCTGGACCGGCTGTCTTCACCTGTGTGAAAACGCCTCGCGAGGAGCAGTCCTCGGACTTGGGCCGATCGGCTGGCGTCTTCACCAGCACGCTTGGTGAGGCGGATTTCTTCGACAAGGACATCCTGAGGAAGCGAACGGATTTTGGCGGTGCCCGTTTGGATCGCGAGGATCCGTGCGCCTGCGACTACTCGCCACCGGCCAGACAAAGAGCACGCAGTGTCTCCCGCGATTCCAGTGCATCGCATTGCAGGCGAGGATCGGGCATCGGCGGTCCAACTGGCGGTGTGAGTTTCGGCAACTTGGCGGAGCTGCCCGGTCGCGGGATGCCCGATCGACTAGCCAAGCAGTATCAATCGTCACCCCTGCTGGGCGACAAAGCCTACCAGGCCTTGAGGGAGAAATATTTGGGTCCGGACTCTGGACAGGATTGCAGGGCCATGGATTGCCGGCCAACGGGTGGTCCACCCTGCAAGCGGGACGTTCTCCTCCGGCGTCCAGCTCGCCGTCTCTGCCACAAGGTGGCTCCAGCTCCCAGATGCTGTCCCCCATCGTTCGGCGGACATGGCCACAACCATGGACACGGACACGGACACGGACACGGACATTGCTTGACCAGCAAGGCGGCATTTCGCGCCGGAGTGCCCAAGCACAATGCCTCCGGCGATTTCGTGGGCATAGAGCCGGGCTGTGGAGGCGGCGGCGGTGGTGTTGGTGGTAGGGTTCTGGTGGTGCCACGCCCCCGGCAGCCGTATGCCAAAAAGAACTACGACATCGAAACCCTGGTGCCGCCCTTCCAAAGCCAAGCGGGCGGAGCGGGTCAGGGCGGCTATCCGGAGCACTGGCGATTGGCCAGTGTCTATCAGCACGCCTACAAGCCCATCGACCAGCGGAGGCGACCCCTTCTCCAAACTGTCTACAAGTAGGCCTGTCCGTTAAGAGCGTTGTCCGCTCAAGAGAGAAATGTCCGGACAAACGGGCTAACGAATAATAAAAAGCTATGAAAAATGTAACTTTTTCAACTGCCGAAAACAAACGTCTAGTATAATGATTATATAATTGTTTCCAAGCATCTCATAAACTAAGCAAGAATATTAACTCATCTACTTAAATGTGTCATTAGCAAATAGTCATTAGCATTAAATTGTTGCGACTGCATCTGTACACAAAGTTAGTCGGAAAAATCGGTCCAAGAATAGGAAATCACAAGTTTATGTATAAAAAACAAATGTTATATATTAGAAAGCATATATATATATATATATAAAGATATGGGCAAACATACACATACATATATGAATAAACGTGCAAACATCAAGAACTTAGAACTATAAACAGTGTGCGAATTAATTTGCAGAGTTCGCTTGAGAATTTAAGAAAAAAAAAATGATTAAAACTAGGTGATGTGAAAATGTATTTGGTTTTCAGATGAAATAAGCTTTCCTTTCCTATTTGCTGGTCTTGTGTGACAATCTTTGGGTGCAATTAAAAACTTAACTAGGTGCTGAAAAATCGAATTGAAAAGAAGTTAATTGGGTCAACTCAAAAGGGCGGCACACTTACTAACAATTAGTAATTTCAACAGTTTTGTGAACACTTTCAAAAATCATAATCACAAACAGGTTACAGAAATGCCCTTAAAAATCAAGCCCCCAAATTGAGTCTGTGGAGCCACCTGCTCACTTGGCGGTGGCGTAGGCATCGTGGCTCTTGTGGAACACATGGCGCAGCACGTCCCGCGTGGACCGCCTGATGCTGTTCCGCAGGGAGTGCTTCTTCTCGTTGGTCAGCTGCTCGATGGTCATGTACTCGGTTTGGGCGACGCTCGAGCGGAGCTTCATGGTCCGTTCGCTGGTGTCGATGATGGAGACGTCGGCGAGAACGGGCTCCATCTGCTCCTCCAACTCGGCCGCCTTTTGGGGCCTCCGGCGCAGGCTGTGCCGAATGCTATTGAGTATGTTGTGATGCTGGCCCTGTCCATGTCCATGTCCATGTCCATCCTTGTCCTCGGACTTAGCCTCGGGTGAAGTGTGCGACGTGGGATGCATCAGTCTTCGGATGGACTTTCTTATCATGCCCTTCATTCCGATACTGGGCTTAACTTCTGCCGATTTGGCGGACTTGCTGGATCCGATGGACTGCAGCGACTCCTTGCTGGCCGCCTTGGAGGGCAGAGCGGCGGGTCTGTAGGCGCGGACGAAGCGCGTGGGTGCCTTGAAGTCTAGATCATCGGGCTCATCGTCGGATTCGGAGGCATAGGCCACATCGCCGTCGGCTGGCTCCTTTTCCCGTTCCTCTTCTAGCTGCCTTTCCAGGAGCTCCTCCTCCAGCTTCTCCTTCTCCAGATGCTTGGCCCTCTCCTGGAGCTTTTCCCTGAGCTGCTCGTGCAGCTGCTCCTGCAGCTTCTCCCGCTCCAAATGTTTTTCCCTCTCGAGGAGTTTCTCCTGCTTCAATTGCTTCTCCCTCGTTAAATGTCGTTCCCGCTCCAAGAGCATCTCCTGCTCTAGAATCTTCTCCTGCTCGAGAATCACCTCTGCTTCGGGGTCCTGCTCGAGCAGCTTCTCCTTGTCCTCCTCCACCTCGGGAGCCTCGCTAATCTCGGTTAGTGTGCGTCGTCTGGTGCAAACCAGACGCCTCTCCACTTGAGGGTCCACCGTCACCACCTCCTGCATCATCAGCTCCTGCGTATTGGTCTCCATGACCAAGGAGACCTTGGTGTTCTTGGGCAGTTCCACCTCCAAGCTATTCCTCGGCAGCTCCCTATCCACCAGCACGCTATTCTTCCGTAGCTTCGCCTCATTGATGCTGTTCTCCAACTCCAGTTGATAGCGATCGAGCTCCTTGCCGATGTCCATGGAGGACTCCTCGCTGATGGCGCCCAGCGATCGCTTGGGCGCCGGAACGGGCGAAAAGACCAGCTTCTCGGCCAGCAGATTGCTAGGCGTCAGCTGCGTCAGCGACATGCCGTGAAAATCGATGCGACAGCCCAGCGTGGGCGTGAATGGCAAGCCGATCTTCAGGCTGGTGGGCAGCTGCTCCTCCGAATCCCTATCGGCCAGAGCCGGATTGGCCACACCCGACGGATTGCAGGCTGCCTCGGACGCCTCGCTGGGCCGATGGATCTCGAAGGGATTGAGCGAGGCCGGCGCATCACTGCCGCGCAAATTCAGGGCAGGATTCACGAAGCCCTTGGCGGGCGTGGTTGCCGAGCGGACGACCTAGAAATATTATGGCTCGGTTATAATAATATTCTATAGCTATATATAATAAATGTATGATTTTTATGGATTTCGTAATATATAGAATACAAAGATAATGAATGAATGATTTCTACTCTACCTTAACTAGGACAAAAAGTACATCCATGCACGACTGGACTAGTGAACTCACCTCATATGGATTGAACTGCTTCTCGGGCAGCTCCAAATTCAGGCCAGGATTCTCGAAGCAGGCGTGCTCGCGCTTCTTCTTCTTGGGCGGCTGGCGCAGGACCTCAAAAGGATTCGTGGGAAGCTTCTGTTGTTGCTGCTGCTGATGATGCTGCTGCTTCTGGGCAAGATCGGCTATGGACTTGACCTCCAAGCCGGGAAACAGATTGGGTTGGCTATTCTCCTTGGCCAAACGACGACGAGCCACCATCAGCTTCTTGGGCGTGGAACTGAAGGCGGCGTTGGTGAAGCACGATTCCGTCGACGCGACAGCTGCATCCTGTGCGTCCTTTTCTGGGGGTTGTTGCTGCGGATTCGGGGGCGGGGCAGCATTTTTATAGAGCGTCTCCCTTTTGCGTTTGCGCGGCGTCTCCGTGAAAGCCAATGCAGCTATGCTCTTCGTCTCCAGCATTATTCAGTCGATTTCAAGTCGATATGTATATCTTAAGTTTCTTTAATTAGATTCAAATTGTTTTTCTAAACCAGCGAGGAGCAATTATAAACAACGCAGTACGACACCAAATGCCATTTTGAAAATCCACAGGCAACTGGAACCGGTTGCATCGTTAGCCAACACTGCGTCCGAACCGGTTCAGCCCGAACAGTACTCACGACAGGCCCTGTTAATCCCACATTACATTGCTGTTAATAAAATGTTCTCTTCATTCACTTGTATCAACTAACCGAATGCTTTCTTTGAATTCGGAATTATATTTATATATAATATATATTATTTTTTCCTTGATTTTACCATCTCAATATGTACTTTAGGGAAATACAATGGCATTTTAAACAAATTAATTATTATCGATAATAAGGGCACCTAACCAGCTATCGCTACCGATAGGCAATAATTTTCGATATCAGGTGGTTTAATTTGTTTTCGAATGATTTTAGCGTCACATCAAAATAGTCACGTCAAACTAGTCTCTAAACGCTGCTTCCATGTGGCGAACTGACATATAGCAGGGGAATAGACTTTTTCGACCATGAGAGCGAAGAGAGGAGCAGGCCAAAAGGTGATGATGTCCGGTTCCCGCCACAACAGACCGGCAGAATCATCCCGCGTTCCTCCACTAGCCAGGGAATATATCAGCGCAATTGCCACGGACCGGGAATTGGATCGATTCATGGCCCTTTCGTCGACGGCAAGTAGTGGAGCCAGTGGCAGCACCCACAGTTGTGCCCTAGGATCAGTCCAGCCGCCAGGATGTGCGTCCATGGAAAATGAATCGCGACCAGAATCTGGCCACAGGCGTCGCACGACGTGCAGCGATCATCCTTCCCGGGAACGGTCAGTTTCACCACCACCCAGTAAGCACACAATCAGTCAGTTCCCATCACCGAAATCACAAGTAACTCAGGCAAAACCGGATGAATACACTATAATTCCTATTGTATTGGCCAGTAGCCCCAGTTTTCGTTCCGTAGCAGTCAGCCAAACAATGTCCCAATCCGCGGAAGATATACGCACACCTACCAAGTCGCCCCAGATGCAAAACAAAAAAACGCAGACACCAGAGTCTGTCCTTAAGTCACACAAACGCCTGGAGTGGGATCCTGCTGCCGATGTGGGCTACTGCAAGAGGGCAATGTCCATGAGTAACATCAGCACGCTGGAGCGATCCGTTCTGGAGGATTGCGGCTGGCGTCAGCCAACAGAGCAGCGACCCGAGGCGAATTTGGATGGAGTGCAGCCCCATGAAGCCGAGGAACCGTCGCCAATGCTGGGTAAGCCGACGCCGCCACTGGCTTGCAGCACATTCGTCAATCGCAGCGAACGCATGAAGTCTCTAAACTCTAGAATGGAAAGTTCATTGAGCTCCAATAAAGGGGATTCTAGGAAGAAGTGCAAAAGTAAGTCAAGGAGACAGGATTCCGAAGTTAGCTCTTGTCAGACGGACTGTCGTAGCAGCTCGCGAAAGGAGTCAACTCAAGGCAGTTCCGAAGCAAAAGATATTCGTGGAAATTTTTCAACAGAAGGTACCCAATGCAGTTTCAATAGAAATGATACCGAAATTGACTCCATAATGGAAGCAGAAGGATCAATCGGCAGCCGTAGGAAAGACGATTTAAGGATTAGTTCGCGAGTACAAGATCCACAGATAAGTTCTCGCAGACCATCGGTGAGTAGCTCGCAGAGGGAATCGCTGAGCAGTTACAGAAGAGACGACTCCAGGCTCAACTCACCAAATAGCTCCAGATTGGGATCACAAGTCAGCTCAAGGGTGGAGAGCTCGCGTTCCAGTTCAAGGCGGGAATCACAAACCACCTCGCTGTACGGCAGTTCGTCGGCCACTAGCTTTGATTATCACATGCATATGGCGCAGGAAGTCGAGGTGGTCAAGCAGAATCAAAGGAGACAACAAGAGAAGGAGGTTGAGCCGCAGGAGCAACTGGAAAAAAAGCAGCACCAAAATGATATGCAACAAGAGGAACAAAACGGAAATGAACTAAGGAACAAGGATCATCATTCGGAAACGAAGCAGCAAGGTAATCAGCCACTCACGAGGGACCAAAGAAAAGCTGAACAGCGCCAAGAAAAGGATCATCAACCGGAAAGGGAACAGCAAGGAATTCAGCAACTCACGAGGGACCAAAGAAAAGCAATACAGCGCGAAAAGGAGCGCGAGCAAGAGCGACAGTACACGGCGGCTCAGTTCGAGAAGATTCGGAGCAATAGGCGACATGCGAACAAGGAGAACCAGCAGCCCGAGAACCCTTTACTAGATCCCCCCACCGGCGTCACCGCCTCCACATCATCCACCTCGTTAGACATTGGATCCGGTAGTAGACCGCGAGGGGAACTGGATCTAGGAATCGATTTGCTCTGTTCTCTGGTAAGATCTCGCAGTCTGAGCCAGGGACAGAAGAAGAAACTCGTCCGGGATATAGCCAGGCGTATCTCTTGTCTGGAACTGACCGAATCCAGTACTAGTTTGCGTTCCCTGAGCATCAGCAGCAAGGAGCAGTTGAAGGGTAAGTAAACTCTTCAATAAGGTGGCATTTGTACTAATTCATACTTTGAACAGTGCCTACAGGTTCTCTGCAGCAAGTTGCGCCCACCAGTACGAACCATTCTAGTTCGAGAAGCTCATCCAAAGCTGAACGCATTGCGCTACCAGTTCCCGCTCCACGAAAGCGAGCGGTTATCGGATCAGCTTCGCCACTGCCTGTAAGCTTATCGTACAGTGGCTCAACCAGTGGCTCAGGCGAGGTGATCACCCAAAAGCCCAATGTACCGACTCGCGCTGCCTCAACGGATGCAGATATTGAGCCTTTGAACTTGCAGGATTGGCTGAATCCCATGACCGTGAGTGAAATAGAGTTCGAAGAGCGTTTGAAAGGAGGCACGGATTCGGAGCGAAGGAGGCAGCTCCACTGGGTCAAAACAGAGATTAATCGCATGCAGGGATTTAAGAATCTTTTGGAAAGTATCAGTTTGCCCAGCAAGTCGCACAAGGAGGCAAACACGGAATCTGAGCCTTCCGTGGACCAATTTCAATCTGCTGCGACGGCTGCGCAGATTCCAAGTTCCATGCGATGTATGGGCGACCAGAAAGAGCGACCGGACAAGGAATATCATCTGCAACCAGGAATGGCAGCTGAAGCAGTTGAAGAGATGGAAAATTCGGGAACAGCAAAAACACCGCCTCCCCCAGTGAGAATTGAATCGGTTGGAGTAAATCTGACCAACTCTGATCCTTCCACACTGCCAGCACCGCCGCCGACACAACCACCACCACTACCTCCTCACCTTTACCAGCAGAATCTGCAGAACCGTAAAAAGATGGCCACTCCATTACTTGCCTCGAGTAGCTCCACAAGTGGCGGCGCTCGCAGCGAAAGTGTCTGCTCTTTTGTCCAGCAAAGACAGCGTCAGTTCCGCGAGCATTATCAGAACCAGCAGCAGCAACAGTTTGTATTGCTCCAGCAACAGAAACTTTACCAGCTGCAGAAGCAGCTGAACCAGCAAAGAGATATTTTGACACAGAGGCAGCAACATTGTGGTCAGTGTGCTCAATGTGGTCACCAGCGGACTTGCGTTCATCAGCAGCATTGCCCGGTAAGGACATCACTTAAGGCTATTGCCCAAAAAAAAAAAGAAATCCTGCTATTTTCTCATACTCAAGCCATCTCTTTCTTTTTCGCAGAAAATTCAGAGGCGTCAACAGGAAGCACAGGATCAGCACGATGAACGAGAGCAATATATGCAGATGCAGTACGCCCAGGCGGCGGGAAGTGCCTATGCCACTCCACTCCAGAGTGGTAGCTCAGGCGCGGATAAGAATGAAGCCATCTACTACCAAGTGGTCAACTCTCAGGGAGTAGCTAGCTATGTGCAAGCAACAATGGTGAGCACAGGGACTCAAAATGAAGCAAGTGCAACTGGTGAAGCAGGAGGCTCGGCAATCACCAGATCGACTACAACCACCACCAATTCATTGTCCTCGATGATGTGCATCAGCTCGGACATGTCCGTACCCATGGGATTGATGAACACCTGTGAGACCACCACTACGACCACCACTCATCAGTATGATGATGTGGCATGTCAGCGGGTGCGAAGGGGGCACAAGGAGACCAGGATGAATGCAGAGAGCATGCAACGCCAAACGCTACAAGTGCGTCCGCGTGGCATATCCTATGTCATCCAGTTTACGCCGACGGGCAGCAGTGAGGTGCTTGGGGAAATGCCCTCCCTGCAGGATCAACTGCAGCTGGCTCGTCCCGAATTCTGTGCCAATGCCAAGCAGCGCAAGGCCATACTTAATGAGATGCAGATGATTCGTAATGTTCGGCGCCAGGAGCTGGACAATGTTTTGAACCAGAGTCCCAGCATGGAGGCGCTGAACAGGCATCTGGATCAGCTGCCTCCGCCAGCCATTTGTAAGATATCAAAGAAATGGAACCCGATGTCCGAATAATAACTACATTTCTTAACTTGCAGCTCGCGTAAGGTTATTTACCACCAGGGAAATGAAGGCGATAACCTCCAAACGCTGCAAAAATTTGCCGGAAGTGTTGGCCGCCCAAAGTCGCCAGCAGGAGGAGCGCAGACGTCGCTCCAATCGTTTGATGCGCGATGTCTTCAACAAGGTAAGACAATGAACCCAACCAAACCCATATCCAAATTCTCATAAATTCCTAAATCCCAATTATCCAAACAGCGCCTCAAGAGTCGCGTGGCCAGCGGAAAGATATCGCTGAATCACAGCGTGGCAATCATCTAGAGAAGATCGAATGAGGATTTCCCCACTGCCGAAATGACACCCACCAGTTATAGTTTTTCATTATTATGCTTTTGCCACTGCTAGGCTTTGTATTTTTCTATAATTTTTAATCGATCACAATTGTTTAAACCCAGAAGCACGTATGGTTTAGTCTATACGTAATGTTAAAATTTAATATAAGCGGCCAGTTAACTCCAAACATAGAAAACTATGTTGATCTATTTGACTAAATTTGTAATTTTTTTAAAAGAAATAAATTGAGCACAGGTTGACGATCGATTTAAATCTATATCGCAGTGTGGGCGTGGCAACATCGGTCTACAAACTTGCGCTGCGTCTTTGTCTCTAGAATCTGTATGCCTGAGATCTCGACGTTCATAAGAATGTATATACTTTATAGAGCCGGAAACGCTATTACATACTTTTCGACGAACCTAGTATACCCTTTTGCTCTACGAGTACCGGGTATAATAACGGCGCCTAACCAGCTATCGCCACCGATAGGCGATTATTTTCGATATCAGGTGGTTTAATTTGTTTTCGAATGATTTTAGCGTCACATCAAATTAGTCACGTCAAACTATTCTCTGGCGAACTGGCATGTAGCAGGGATGATTGAAACAGTCCGAAAGGTGAAGAAGCTCGGTTACCGACATAACAGACCGCCGAAGTCAACCCGCGTTCATCCACTACCCAGGGATTATTATATCAACGGAATGGCCGCGGCCCGCGAATGGGAGCGATTCTATTCCCATTCGAAGGCGACAAGCAGTGGAGCCAGTGGCAGCACCCACAGTTGTGCCCTGGGATCAGTCCGGCCGCCAGGATGTGCCTTCATGGAACGTGAATCGCGACCAGAATCTGGCCACAGGCGTCGCACGAAGTGCAGCGATCATCCTTCCCGGGAACGATCAGTTTCACCACCACCCAGTAAGCACACAATCAGTCAGTTCCCATCACCGAAATCACAAGTAACTCAGGCAAAACCGGATGAATACACTATAATTCCTATTGTAATGGCCAGTAGCCCCAGTTTTCGTTCCGTAGCAGTCACCCAAACCATGTCTCAATCCGCGGGGCACATACGCACACCTACCACGTCGGCCCAGATGCAAAACAAAAAAACGCAGACCCCAGAGTCTGTCCTTAAGTCACACAAACGCCTGGAGCGGAATCCTGCTGCCGATGTGGGCTACTGCAAGAGGGCAATGTCGAAGAGTAACATCAGCACGCTGAAGCGATCCGTTCTGGAGGATTGCGGCTGGCGTCAGCCAATAGAGCAGCGACCCGAGGCGAATTTGGATGGAGTGCAGCCCCATGAAGCCGAGGAGTCTCTAATATTTAGAATGGAAAGTTCAGAGAGCTCCAATAAAGGGGAATCTAGGAAGAAGTGCACACGTAAATCCAGGAGACAGAATTTCGAAGTTAGCTCTTGTCAGACAGACTCTCATCATCCGGAAAGGGAACAGCAAGGAATTCAGAAACTCACGAGGGACCAAAGAAAAGCTATACAGCGCGAAAAGGAGCGCGAGCAAGAGCGACAGTACACGGCGGCTCAGTTCGAGAAGATTCGGGGCAATAGGCTGCATGTGAACAAAGGGAACCAGCAGCCCGAGAACCCTGTAGTAAATCCCTCCACCGGCGACACCGCCTCCACATCAAGCACCTCGTTAGACATTGGATCCGGTAGTAGACCGCGAGGAGAACTGGATCTAGGTATCGATTTGGTCTGTTCTTTGGTAAGATCTCGCAGCCTCAGCCAGGGACAGAAGAAGAAACTCGTCCGGGATATAGCCAGGCGTATCTCTTGTCTGGAACTGACCGAATCCAGTACTAGTTTGCGTTCCCTGAGCATCAGCAGCAAGGAGCAGTTGAAGGGTAAGTAAACTCTTCAATAAGGTGGCATTTGTACTAATTCATACTTTGAACAGTGCCTACAGGTTCTCTGCAGCAAGTTGCGCCCACCAGTACGAACCATTCCAGTTCGAGAAGCTCATCCAAGGCTGAACGCATTGCGCTACCAGTTCCCGCTCCACGAAAGCGAGCGGTTATCGGATCAGCTTCGCCACTGCCTGAAAGCTTATCGTACAGTGGCTCAACCAGTGGCTCAGGCGAGGTGATCACCCAGAAGACCAATGTACCGACTCGCGCTGCCTCAACGGATGCAGATATTGAGCCTTTGAACTTGCAGGATTGGCTGAATCCCATGACCCTGAGTGAAATAGAGTTCGAAGAGCGTTTGAAAGGAGGCACGGATTCGGAGCGAAGGAGGCAGCTCCACTGGGTCAAAACAGAGATTCATCGCATGCAGGGATTTAAGAATCTTTTGGAAAGTATCAGTTTGCCCAGCAAGTCGCACAAGGAAGCAAACACGGAATCTGAGCCTTCCGTGGACCAATTTCAATCTGCTGCGACGGCTGCGCAGATTCCAAGTTCCATGCGATGTATGGGCGACCAGAAAGAGCGACCGGACAAGGAATATCATCTGCAACAAGGAATGGCAGCTGAAGCAGTTGAAGAGATGGAAAATTCGGGAACAGCAACAACACCGGCTCCCCCAGTGAGAATTGAATCGGTTGGAGTGAATCTGACCAACTCTGATCCTTCCACACTGCCAGTACCGCCGCCGACACAACCACCACCACTACCTCCTGAAAAGATGGCCACACCTTTACTTGTCTCGAGTAGCTCCACAAGTGGAGGCGCTCGCAGCGAAAGTGTCTGCTCCTCTGTCCATTATCAGACCGAGGAGCTGGAACAGTTTGTATTGCTCCAGGAACAGAAACTTTACCAGCTGCAGAAGCAGCTGAACCAGCAAAAAGATATTTTAATACAGAGGCAGCAACATTGTGGTCAGTGTGCTCAATGTGGTCACCAGCGGACTTGCGTTCATCAGCAGCATTGCCCGGTAAGGACATCACTTAAGGCTATTGCCCAAAAAAAAAGGAATCCTGCGATTTTCTCAAGCCATCTCTTTCTTTTTCGCAGAAATTCCAGAGGCATCAACAGGAAGCACAGGATCAGCACGATGAACGAGAGCAATATATGCAGATGCAGTACGCCCAGGCGGCGGGAAGTGCCTATGCCACTCCACTCCAGAGTGGTAGGTCAGGCGCGGATAAGAAGGTCCTCAACTCTCAGGGAGTAGCAACTGCAACTAATGGAGCAGGAGGCTCGGCCATCACCAGATGTGAGACCACCACTCATCAGTATGATGATGAGGCATGTCAGCGGGTGCGAAGGGGGCACAAGGAGACCAGGATGAATGCAGAGAGCATGCAACGCCAAACGCTACAAGTGCGTCCGCGTGCCATATCCTATGTCATCCAGTTTACGCCGACGGGCAGCAGTGAGGTGCTTGGGGAAATGCCCTCCCTGCAGGATCAACTGCAGCTGGCTCGTCCCGAATTCTGTGCCAATGCCAAGCAGCGCAAGGCCATACTTAATGAGATGCAGATGATTCGCAATGTTCGGCGCCAGGAGCTGGACAATGTTTTGAACCAGAGTCCCTGCATGGAGGAGCTGAACAGGCATCTGGATCAGCTGCCTCCACCAGCCACTCGTGAGATATCAAAGAAATGGAACCCGATGTCCGAATAATAACTACATTTCTTAACTTGCAGTTCGCGTAAGGTTATTTACCACCAGGGAAATGAAGGCGATAACCTCCAAACGCTGCAAAAATTTGCCGGAAGTGTTGGCCGCCGAAAGTCGCCAGCAGGAGGAGCGCAGACGTCGCTCCAATCGTTTGATGCGCGATGTCTTCAACAAGGTAAGACAATGAACCCAACCAACCCGATTTGCCCATATCCAAATTCTCATAAATTCCTAAATCCCATTTATCCAAACAGAGCCTCAAGAGTCGCGTGGCCAGCGGAAAGATATCGCAGGGTGGCAATCATCCAGCGAACATCGAATAAGGATTTCCCCACAGCCGAAATGACACCTACAAATTATAGTTTTTCATTATTATGCTTTTGCCACTGCTAGGCTTTGTATTTTTCTATAATTTTTAATCGATCACAATCGATCCATACGTAATGTTAAAATTTAATGTAAGCGGCCAGTTAACTTCAAACATGGAAAACTATGTTGATCTATTTGACAAAATTTGTAATGTTTTTAAAAGAAATAAATTGAGCGCGGGTTTACGATCGATTTAAATCTATATCGCAGTGTGGCCAAATGTCTGTGTTCTCGTTCTTTACATCTGGGCACACCGTTTCCCGCCTAACTTGAAAGTTCCGTTGCTTTTGAAGATGCGATTGCATGATGATAGCAGGGGATCTGGAATATTTGACTTGCTTCTTGAGGATGATCTCGTTGGAAAATAAAACCAGCGCCAATTATTTTGTTCTTTCATCGTTATTTTATTAGAATTCAATTTGTAATCCATTCTCGTTGCGTGTGTCTTTCTGAGTTTACAATTTTAAGTACACTTTTACAGTTTTAAGTACATTCATTCATAATCGCTAAGTACATAGTTTAATTTGTTCAGTAGTTTGTGGCTGCTGCTGCTGCATCCACATTAAATAGAACCATATATTTTATATAATATAGTTGTGTGCTTTTTATAAATATGTCGTATATATAGACAGGCATGCATTGGGTAAATGTAATTTCGTTTAGCTTAAACAACGCTACAAACGCGAAATGCTTTGGTTATTGCTGTAATAAGTCCACTAATTTAATTATATCATCATGCTTTTCGTATATTTAAATAGCTATATGTTTAGTTTGTTATTCAATGTGTGTGTGTGTGTATTTTCCATAGGCTACAGCAATGAATGAGTTTCGTTAAATAAGATCCTAAAAAAAATGTGTCTAAGCCTAAGTCCTACAAATACCTGACTATCCTCACTTGCAGGCAGCAAAAATGTCGTCTGCATCCTGCATTATATAACTAGGTTTAAGCCACGCTGCGGTTCTCAAGGCCTCTTTTAATGTACATCATATATTATTTTATTATTGTAGGTGTGTATTTTTTTTTTGTGTCAAGTCTTTTTTTTGTCATGCCCAAAAGTTTGTTATTTTTCAGTGTTTTTTTTTGTTTGTTTCGTTTTGTTTTTGTCATTGCAGCTACTTAGCGGCTAATTGTAAAATAGGTATAATTAGTTATAGAGCTAGGAAAAAAAAATGTAAAAAAAAATAGTGTTTGTCTCCAAAGATTTTGATTAGCTTGTGGTTTGTTGGTTGGACCGCTTAACATAGGGGTTGGCAAAAAAAAAGAGGTCTCCAAAAAGTATGTTCAAAAAACTCTGCAAAACAGGTGTGTCCAGTTGTAGCTCTTCTCTTCTCTTGTTTTTTTACTTTTTTTTTTTTTTTTGCTCTATAGCTTGAGCCTGTGACTCCTCCTAAAATTTAATCGAGCTGTTTAGCGCACTCCTGTTTTACATCCTAATCAGGTTTTCATTTTCATTCCCGTTTCTTTCTTCTGCTCTTTCATGTAGACTACCATTAATGAAAACTATTTAAGCTTTGGTATACGTAAGGCGGTGAAAAACTGCGCTGCTACTCCAGTATTTATGGCTCTTGGTGTCGCTCGATTGCCACTCGAGTTGCGTTCACTTGTTGTCCACACCCAGAAGTTTGGCCGCCTCGTCGGCGGAGGAGAGCAGCTTGTTGAGAATGCCCTGGTCACTGATGCCCAATAGATTGCCAATCAGATCCGAGCCAGCGACCGCTGCTCCCGAGGGCGTGGCCTCGCCCATGTTCTCCTTGTGCTCGCCCAGGCGACTGGCCCGCCATTCGCTCGCCTTGTCCAGCAGGTCGTGGAGCTTTAGTCCCAGCTTGGAGCTGCCGTTGTTGTTGTTATTGTTGTTGGTATTATTATTGTTATTGTGGCAGCTATTGTTGTTGTTGGCGCTGGTCGGCTGGGTGGGAAGCGGTGTGCTGGGCGGGCTGCTCACCTGCTCGTCGTCGGAGCAGTCGGATCCCGGTGTATCCCCATTGTGGGCCCTACCACTGTGCTTCTTCATGTGCCGCAGCATGCTGTGCTTCAGTGTGAACTTCCTCAGGCAGATATCACACTGGAATGGCCGCTCGCCCGAATGGGTGCGCATGTGGCGACGCAGATCCTCGGTAGACCAGAAGCGACGCACGCAGAAGGCGCAGATCACCTTGCGGTTGCTGTAGTCGGGATACTTGCCCCGGTTACCGCCACCATTCGGAGCCTCGTCATCGGAGTGCACGGCCTGCTGCGACGGCTGCTGGTAAGGATTGGCCTCCAGCGAATCGGTTTCAATGGCTCCCTTGGCCAGGAGCAGGGCATACTCGTGGGCATGGGCCTGCTTGATATGCTCCAGGCACTGCAGACGCTCGGCAAAGGAACCCTCGCACAGGTGGCACTTGTAGGGCAGATCTCCGCCAGCCAAGGCATCGGCAATGGGTCCATGGGGTCCTCCAGATGCGCTACCATTTACCGCTGAGGCTGCAGCAACGACGGCAGCAGCATTCATTTGAGCTGCCAGCTTTTGGATGAGCTGCTGGCGCTCGCGTTCCTTCTCCTTCTCCAGCTGACGCTCCCTTTCCAGCTCCCGCTCCCGCTCCAACTCCCGCTCGCGCTCCAGCTCCAGTTCCTTCTCGCGCTCCGCCTCCTGCCGCCGTCGCTGCTCCTCCAGCTCGATCTCCTCGACGGACTTGGGCACTGGTATCGGTTCACTCACATCCTCAGTGGGCACATACACGGACATGGCCGACTCCACATTGCCGTGCTTGCGCAAGAGATGGCGATCGCAGTTGCTCTTGGTGGTGAACAACAGCGGGCAGTGGGAGCACTTGAAGGGCTTCTGGCCAGTGTGGGTGAGGATGTGCCTCCGCAGCGAGCTGCTCCATGGGAACATGCGCTGGCAGTACGGACAGGAGACACGGTTGGGCGCCAGGCTGTAGGCGGACTTCTTCTTGGGCTCACTGCTGGAACTGCTGCTGGTGACGTCCTCGGTGCCGCTGTTGTTGCTCTCACTGGCGCTCCCGGAGGCCACCAGGCCCTCTTCGTCGCTCTGCTCCATGTGATTGGCCACATCGCTGGGCCGGAAATAGCTGTTGAAGCCCATGTTCTGGCTGGTGGCATTGTCCACCAGCTTGGCCACTGGAACCAAGTCCTGGGACTCATCCTTGAACGGCGAACTGGCCACTTCTTTGAGGGATTTTCCCACAGATTCGGCTTGAGCGATCATCGTTTTTAAACTGCTGGGATTAGTACTGGGCGCAGCAGTGGCTGGCTCCTGCATGGTTGTGGCCACGGTTGGATTGGCGGGCGGGGCATTCTCCTTGGTGGGTGGTGGACTCGACGGCTTGCCCGCCTTGATGGCCTGCTCCAAAATGGTTTCGGCCATTTTTTGCGCCGCTTCTTTGATACCCAATTGCTCTAGCGGCTTGGGCAGCTCCTGCTCCTCTTCGGCTTCCTTTTCGGCCGGCTGCTCATCTAGAATCAGTTCCGGCTCATCTTCCGGCTCATCCATCTCCTCCTCGTCTTCATCCTCTTCGAAGTCATCCACGTCCTCTGCTTCCACCTCATGATCATGCTCGTTTTCATCCTCGTCAATAATCAACTTGGGCTCATCGTCATCCATGGCCGTGGCCTGGCCATTGCCCTGGCTGGCACCATTGTTCAGGGGGCTGGGGTTGGTCAGTGGGTAGCCAAAGTGCAGGAGAGGATTGCCGGCCACACTGCTGGAGCCGTGGGCCAAAGCCTGCTGCAACAGATCGGTGTTCTTGTGAGCCTTCAAGTGCTGCGCCAGAATGGCGCACTTGACCTGCTCCGAAATGGGAGCATAACCATGGGAACCATGGCCGTGGCCATGGTGGTGATTGGAGCCCGATCCGGAGGATCCTGGTCCGCCAACCGGCACCTGACCCATGACTGTTGCAGCGGCGGCGGCAGCAGCGGCGGCAGCAGCGGCCACATTGGAGGCACCCCTGCCCCGCATCACATGGTGGCCACTCCTCTGCCGTTGGGCGTAGAACTGCGGATGCTGCTGCTTCACATGGCGCTCCATGTTCGAACGCAGCGTGAATCTCGCCGAGCAGTGCTCACAGGCAAAGGGTCGCTCGGTGCGATAGCGTCGTTGTTTCTGCTTGGGCATTAGGACTCCATTCTTGATGACCATCTTAACGGGACCACCAGGTGGCACTGGCACGCCGACTCCAACGCCCACGGGCATGGGATTGAGGCGGTTTGGTGGACTAACCAGCGGTGGCTTCTCCGGATTTGCTTGTGGCGGTGGTGGTGCCATGAAGGGAAAGAACGAGAATCCCGTCGTCTGGGACTGGAACATGAGACTGCGGAATATCTGCTGCATGTACTCGCCGCCAGCTCCAAAGAGTTGCTGCTGGGCCAGCAGCAGTTGTTGCTGCTCAATGGCGGCGGCCAGGTCAGGAGTTCCAACGCCGCCAGGCGCCACTGGAGCCACTGCAGCGGGCGTCGGTGTGCGAGTGACCGCCGGTGTCAGCGATGCTCCGCCAGTTGGCTTCTTGCTGAGATCCAAAACATCCATGCTGAAGTCTAGGGGAGCTCCACTCTTCTCCTGCTGCTGCTGTTGCTGCTGGGGAGCTGGTGCAGATGGCTTCTTGTCCACTAGTTGGTCGAGGCTCTTCACCTGGATCTTCAGCGGCGGCTGTTGGGTAACAGGAGCCAGGTGACTCTCGCCGAGAAGCATGTGCTTCAGCTGGGAGCTGCTCTCATTTACCGGAGGAGGCGGCGGCGTGGGACTGATCGAACGGAAACTCATATCCGCCAGATCTTCACCCAGACGCGATTTGCCGTCCTCACAGCCAGCATCCTCCGCCGGATGATAGACAATGGCTCGCTTCACCTCCTCGCGACTGGTCTTCCCATGGCGGTTCCTCAGATGGCGCTCACAGTTCGCCTTGGTGGTGAAGGCATAGTTGCACACGGCGCACTCGTACGGACGATCTCCGTTGTGGGTGCGCATGTGGCGCACCAGGGCGGCCTTGTCGCAAACGGCGTAGGGACACATGTTGCAGCGAAAGGGTCCGGCTGGACCCACTGCGCCCAAATGCACCCGATTGTGACCCTTGAGGGCACGAAGGTTCGGAAAAACGGCCGTGCACAGCTTGCAGGGGAACTCGCCGCGCAGCTTCATGCGACGGAACTCCGAGGTGAACGCATCCTGTGCCTCCTCCTCCTGATCCCTACCGTCCAGGCTGTACTGACTCGAGTTGGGCGTGTTCACCGACTGCTCAAAGTTGCGCAGGAAACTGGAACTGGAGCTGGTCATGTTCAGGATGCTCTGGATATCGGCCAGATCCTTGGTGTCCGCCGGCTCGTGTTTGATCGGCGATGGCGGATGCGAGATGGCCCCGCATCCATTTGCTGTCTTCTGCTTCAGATACAACTGATGGAAAAAGTCCTCGCTTTGACTCGCTATCCTCTCCTTCTGCTCGAGATCCTCATTGTCGCCGTGCTCCTCATCCTCCGGCTCCTCGTTGTGCAATGGCGAACTGCTGGCTCCGATGAGCGGAGGTAAGCCACCACCCAGAGCGTTGGGTAAGCGACAACAGTGCGCCTGCAACTGACGATGGGTGGCAAAGATCACCTCGCAGTCGCGACACTTGGCGGGTATGTCTGAGTGCATTAAATCCAAATGGACGCAGAGAGCGGGCAGGGTTTCGAAATCGGAGGCTCCGCAGGCGGGACAGCTCAGGAGCAAAGCAGGCGAGGCGGATGGCGATGGGGTGGGGGAACGCGAAGCGGCGCCGGATGCACTGGCTCCGGCCAAAAGAGTAGCGACATCGGGAGTGCTGGTCAGCATGGCCACATCCGCATCGTCGGCCTCCTCATCATCCATATCCTCCTGCTGCTCACGCTCAATGATGTTGTTGTTGATGGTGGTCTTCAGTCGACGCTGCTTGTTCTCCGTATCCTGATCCTCAGCCGAAACTTCCAGCTCCTCCAAGTCCTTCAGGTTGTTGTTAGCCTTGTGCGAGTTGTTGTTGTTGTTGTTGAGGGAACTGCTGCTGCGACTGTGACTATGTCCACTGGACACGTCCGTGGAGCAGCTGGCATCGCTTTCGTAGCTCTCCGCTCGGCCGGATAACGTGTTGGCCACCAATTGCTGCTGGGCGGGATTCTGCTGCTGCTGCGACGGCTGATGTTGCTGCTGCTGACGGCGCTGCTGCTGTGACTGTTGCTGCTGCGACTGCTGCTGCAGCGACTGCTGCTGCTGCGACTGCGACTGCGCAACTTGATGCTGCTTGTGGGTGCGCATGTGGCGGTGCATGTTGCCATTGGTGGTGAACGTCAGGTGGCAGTAGCGGCAGTTGAAGGGACGCTCGCCCGTGTGAACCAGCACGTGTCGGTCCAGGGATGAAGCCGAGGATAGCACCTGTTTATAGTTCCAATTTTGATGGTGGGAGAAACGAAGAACAGGTGAGTGAGTAATCAGGCGGTCGGGGGTTAATAACCTAGGGCTAGCTCCTCTAAGTCCTAGCACACCTGTCTATTCATCAATTAAAAGGGCAAACACAAGCAGTAGTTCATCTTAACTACTCGAAACTAACTTGCCTTCAAAGCAATATTGATTGAAAATCTTCGGTTAAGATTTGAACGCTTCTTTGGATTTCCCCAAAATATATCTATCCATATCTAATCTAATGAAAAACAAAGGGTGCACACAATTTGAGTGACCACAATGACTCACCTTGGAGCAAATGCGGCAGGTGAAGTTCTCCGTATCGCCATTGGCGTAATTGTGGCACCGGATGTGGTTGGTGAACTCGTGCGGCGTGGCCGAGACAACCTCGCAGATGGGGCAAAGGTATTTCATATGCTCGTCGCCGGCTCCGATGCCCGATTCGCCGCTGGAAAGGCACAGTCCCTGGGGCGAGGAGCCACCGGATCCGCCACTGCTGCTGCCGCTGCTGCTGGAGGCTGCGTTGGTCGCTGCTCCGCCGACTGGAGAAGGAGCCACTGCGCCAGCACCAATGCCACTGGTGGCAGTAGTGTTCGTTGCGCTGCTACTGTTACCCAGATAGCCACTGTGGCCAGTGGTGCTGCTGGCGTCCACGAATCCCGATTCCGAGAGACTGGCCGCCGAACGATTCAGACGAAATTTCTTGCGCAGCGAACTGGCATCGCCACTGCTGTAGTCCACCACAATGGATGCCTGTGTGGTGGCGCCACCACTGCGACGCTGCTTGTGCCGTCCCACATTCCTTGAACCCAAGGCGGCCACCTGGTCGTCATCCTCCTCGTCCTCATCCTCCTCCGCCTCGTCCTCATCACTCAGCAGATCCGACTGCTGGTGATGCTGCTGCTGCTGATGGTGATTCAATTGCAAATGGCGAATCTTACGCTTGCGCGACGACGTCACCGTAGTCAGCTCATGTGGCGTGGATGTGGTCTGTGTAGAGCCACTGTTGCCGCCCAGTTTTTTGGGCGTACGGCCCAGATCCAGATGCTCCAGCGAGGACTCCGATGTGGTGGAGTCACGTCGCTGGCGCTCCATTTCCGATTCCACTGTGCTGTTGTTGTGCTGTTGCTGTGCGGCGAGCATTTTTCCAACGGCTAGTTGACTGCGCTGATTTAAAAGATTCGAGAAAGAAAGAAGAAAGGACTTTTAGAGATGGGGATGAATAAAGCACGTGTAATAACACCTTATCGAAACCACCGAAGCACTTGAACAAGTGTTGAAAATAGTTTGACAACTCGAAGACAAAAAAGTTTATCAAATATACTATAAACTGATACTCTTACATTCGCAAATTAACAACTGGCTATGTTAGGGGTATAATTAAAATCAATCTTTAGAGAGGATATAGCTAATGCTATTGAAATAAGACCAAGATATTTCCAACCCCAACAAGGGTTGCTGATTCAAAAAATATGATTACTAGCTTTATGAAAGTCTGAAGATGGAAAGAAATCAAATATGTCACGCGTAAACAAATGATATCCACACTGGCTGCGATCCATCCTGAAAACTGAGTGTAGGGTTCAAATAATAACAGAAAATCGATAGTCGGCACCCTGCATTCCCCAGTCTTCGATTGTCGCGTAATACTAAACTAAATCTTCAGTCCCGTAAACAGCTGATTTGGAAAAGTAAACAATGCAACGGAAAGATGAAAAAACAGAAGCCGAAAAGCTATTTGGAATCGAATTCCCGTGAAGAGCGAATAAGAAGAATTGGCGACTGTTGCAAGTGCATCCGCAGAAAGGTGCGAAGAATTGAATTCAATATACATCTGGCAATGCTGCTCTTATCAAGAATTTCGGTGTGTGGGTGAAAAATGTGGGTACGCTCATTAGCATTTACCGTTATCAAGGCTATGACTATGAGTGGTGTCCCAGTTGTTGTCGTTGTTGTTGCTTCTATGGGTGGTAGTGGATCAATTTGAAAATCCTAACTTCCCCCCCGAAAGGCTAAAAAACTAAAGAAACTCTGAAACCTCAGAGGCTGATCAAAAATTTCTACCGATAACGAGCCCACTGTTCGCTATATGCATACATACATACATACACATATAATTTTTTCGGTGAATATGTGTTAGTTGTTTGTTGTCCATTGGCTTTCGGTTTGGCCTTTCATTTTGGTTGGCTGATTTCAATTTCGTTGTCCGTGAGTCATGAAAAGTCATTGAGATAAAGAATCCCTCCCGAATATATACTTTTTGGGGCGGGGAATCGTTGGGCGGTTTTCACACCTTTATGACCCTGGGAATTATCAATGAACACAACTTGGTCAGCGAAAAAAAAAACTAATTTCTAATCGCCATCTAACGGAATCAAGCCAAGTGAAGTGAACCGTTTGACATGGATCACAACCCCTGCGATATTAAACAGATCATCAATCTGAATTAAACCCTATAAACGGCGCCTCATCATCCCTGACCACGGAAATTTCTGGCTCTTCGTACTGGACTGTGTGTGTCAAAGTTCAAGGGCTTTAGCATCGGTCATGGGTAATTTTTTGACCCGGCTAATTGCAGGCAGAACTTGACCCAAAACACCAAGGGAGGGGTTTCGGGAAAGGACTTGAATTGAATTGTTTTCAAACATTGTGCTCGTAGGAAAATAATTTAAAATAAACATTTCCTTTTAATTTAATCGGAATATACTTGGATCATCATTTGGATCATCAAATTATTTTTATGATTTATGGAAGAATTAAACTGGCAAATAAATTTGTATTACTTCATCTTTTTTAAGTAATTTTTCTAATATCTAAGGCAAGATTTTAAAACACTGCTGCACTTCTCTTCGTTTGCCATTTTTTAAAAATGTTCAAATGTTTCAAAACACAACTAAGATTTTAAATTTTATTTTAAAAGGGCTGTGCTAATTTTAAATTCAACAATTTTTGTTCTCAACAATTTAACACAAAAATGTTAGCTTAGCTGAAGACCCAATAACTTTTCCAATTTTATCCTTTTGATAATCCATGTTTTTTGGACTCGATTATTTATCCAAAGCAACAACAAATTGTTCACACACAAATCACAGAAGCAACATAAAAAAAATCCAAAATAATCACTGTTAAAAAATTACCTTAGTGGATATTTAGTTGTGAAATTGTGTTCAACAGTTGCGACGGCATTCCAACTCCGGATTTCGCACTGTTTTAGGCTTGGTTCCTTTTGAAAAACGATTTTTGGTGGCTTTTTGGTGTTGTGTGTTTTATGTTTAGTGTGTATGTTTTCTTTAATTTTTGTCAGATAACTTAATTCAGATAGCACTTTTTTTGGTTCACTTAATATTTTTCACACTTCTTTGGCTTTAAAGCTTAGGTATTCCAAAAATTCCCAATGGTTTGTGGTTGAAAAAAAAAACGTGAAAAAAATATGCAGATTGCGTTTGATATTTCTTCGTAGACTTAGAATTGAGAAATTCTGTTTAAGTTGTATTATTTTTTATTTTCTACAAGTTAGTTATTTGATTTGTCTGCTTTTGAGTTGGTTTCTTGAAGCGCCGCGCACGAGTTTTGTATTTTGTTCTCAGCGCAGCCGCAGCGCAACCGATTCGGCAGATGAAAATCGACTGATGTTGTATTTATAAAGTTGTATTTATAAATACAACGGCTGTGCTGCGCTGCCGCCGGCGGCGTCGCTGCCCGCGAGAGCGAGAGCGTAAAATTTGAAGTGAAAAGAGAAGAGAGAGAAGCAGTCTTGCTTCTCTCATTTTTTCCAGCGGGGAGGCAGCGCAGCTTGGATTTTCTTTCCTTCTCCTTCTTCGTTTCAAATTTGTCTTCTTCTTTTTTTTGGGCGTAAATAGGATTACACATTGGGTGCGTTTGTGTGTGTGTGTGTGGAAGAGCGAGAGGGCCGTACTCATCTTCCATTGGAATTGGAATTACAGTGGACACTTGACAACTGGAAATGGGATGCACTATACTAAATTTGAACGGAGAAGAAGTATATCTAATCGAAGATGCATTATTTGTGTACCATTTCCTTTTTTTAATATTTATGTAATGCTTCAGTATGTACTAGGACTTGAAACCAAAGTCACCATTATTTTCAATAACTAATAGAATGTATTAATATCGGCAAAATATACACTTACCCAAAAGGTTTAACTAGCAACCGCAACTTCGAGAAAATGAGTCTGAAATCTTGTTAAAAATTGAGACAAAATGAACGAATGATTTATGATAGAAATATGTCTCAAATTGTCAACTTTTCCTGCCTTTCATACGAGTGATCACTGTATGTAGCACCCACATACACATATGCATATGTCTGGATGCATTTTGGATTTTTGGGCAAATCCCGTTGCCATTGGCCACGCTGGCCATGTTTGTTGCCCTTTCTGTCGCACTTCATCTAGCGATGAGCACATCCAGATCATCGTGTACACATGCACATGCATATGTATGTATGTACATACATATGTGCTCATCCATAGCTGTGAACATCCCCATCCGTATCCGTATCCATTAACCCCCGAGCGGACACTTCCTGGCCAGTTCCTCAACCTTAACCTCTAGCTCTACCCAGAACGGAAGTCGAAGACGATCGAGTCTCTTTTCGGTCCCTCTTTTCACCTTTCACCTTTTCAGGGTGCGTCATCCCAGCAATCAAGCAGCATTGAAATTAACATTAATGCACCGAAAGAAATGTCATGTAGTTTTGGCATTCTTTGGGATAGTGTTCCTTATATATTAAGGCGTTTTTTCCATGTTCTTCGATACTCATTTTTAGCATTTTTGAAATTCATCGTTACAGTTGACCGCCGCATACATCTATATGCACAACAATATGTTAGCAGGAAGACGAGAGGTCAATTTTAAAGAGTGTCAGCTGCCGAAAGAATGTATGTAAATTAGGTGACCAGCAACCCTTCAGCATCTCATCCAAAAATCGATGCATTCGATCGATTCTCCACTCGAAGAAAAATAATGCAAAACAATTGTAACAACAGAGGTAAAAATAAAAATAAAAATAAATGAGCACAATAATACAATGCAAGCAAAAGCAGAAAAAGGCGGCGAAATTGTGCAAAAAATGCAGCAAGAGTTCAATACACTCGCCCACTCACACACACTCGTGCACTCACACCGACACGAACACGCGCCCCTACGCACACACACGCACACACAGGTACGGCGACACGTGCAACGCGCTGTTTGTACACAATTTAATAATATTTACGTTTTGTTTATAATGAACTTGAAAAATTCGCACAGTGGTTCGGCGATTAAAACTAAACGGCGTTCAAAAGTGGCAAAATTATGTTCTATATGGGTGTATTCTTATCATAAGCACAGAAATTTTTCAGCTCTTAATATTATAAATATCTAATAAACTTATTTAATGAACTCAGTGCCGAAAAGCATGCAAATTTCCATCGAAAGCGATTGGAAAACTTCGCCGCTTGCGTCACTGTCTTTTTGAGTTGGTTGCGCATGCGCGTGGGTGGCACAGTAAATACAATAAATACAACAAATACAATTAAGCACAGTAACAACGGCAACAACAATGACAGCCAACGCCAATCACAACTACAACAATATAATGGTAATGGCAATGCGTGTTAAATATACATTAAAAGCCAGCCAGATATGATATGCACTGCATTTTTGCCATATGCAAACAGCTGAGAAACCAAACCAAAGTGTTTCAGTTTCGGTTTCGGTTTCGGTTTCAGTTGCTGTATCAATTTCCCTTTTCAATTTTTCCATTTTCAATGGAGACGGAAAGTGTTGGCGTTGCAAATAGTAACAGTCGAAGCAGAAGAAGAAGCAGCAGCGGCAGCAGCGGCAGCAGCAGCAGGGGCAACATTAACATTTAATTGCCAACATTTAGTTAGCATTTAGCTTAGCATAAAACAAATAGCAAACAATGCTGCCAACTGAAAATCCCACGCGCTGCTCTTCAACATTGAAGACTCCGACTCGCCCCCACCCTTCACAACACTGCTCCACATAATATTGCGCTCTTTATCACTTAGTACTTGGTTGCGGGTATATTTTACAGAGAGAGAAAAGTAACAAACAATTTTACAAACACTAGATTGTTCTTCTTGAAGCGCGCGATACATTTATAGCTTAAGATTTGCTCAGTGTACTGGCCTGCAATGCCTGAAATTCGCTTTCGTTTTGGGATTATTATTTGCAAAAGCAAAGCCAGCGCCATAATTGTTTTAATTCGCACCCGTTTGCTGTTGTTTGTTAACGTGTTTAATGGGTGTTATTGTTGTTGCTGTTGTCACCAGTGACATGTCAAGGTGACTGGGCACCCGCCGCCACCCAATTCCACCCACAAAAACAGTCACCCACCTGATAAAGGTTATTGAAAAGGCGCGCGTCGCCTATTTTTTTGTTTATTTTTTTTTTTTGGATTTTCTCTTATTTTTTTTACCCCTTATATGGATTTCTGCTTTGCCTTAACTTTGCAAATAAAAAACGTAAAAGCAACGGCAAAAGAACAAGAACTATTAGCAGCCAAACAGCTTGTTTAATAACAACAATCAAGGGAACAACAAATGTGGAATAAAAGTGCAGAAAACTGGGTTTACTTAGCTAATACCTTGGCTTATACATAAATATTTTATAAAATGCTTTAACATTTGTTTTTTCCAACAAGAGCAATGCTCAATCGAATGGAATTCGGTGTTTTTTTTATTTGTGTAAACATATTTAACTTGCAATTGAGAATATGCCCGTGGAATAAAAAAAAACGAGGTATTCGCGACTTGTGGCCAAACAAATGCCGTTAGCTGGTAGAATGCGTCAGTTCACAGTTTGCTTGGGGTTACGTGTGTGTGTTTATTGCCACAGACACAAACTATAAATCCATACAAATATATGTACTAAAATATATATGTGTGCATACCAAGTGGGCAAAGCTGGTCGGGCCCCCACTTCTTTCCATTTAATGGGCCGTTGTAAACCGATTGAATTAGGCGGAAAATGTTCGAATCACTGGATTAAGAGGAAATACCCTGCATTCGATGCGATATAATATCATAGTATCCTAACAAAATGAAATTTCGTCACAAATGATTGTTGAAATATCATGTTTTAAGAACTCAAAACATCACGCTGATATGGAGCTGCATATCAGTCTTTTCAGTACGAAACAGGTAATGATGACTTTGGTCTTCATCATATTGAATGTCAATTTCTGTTTCGAAAGAGATTTCCCTATGAATTCCTCCACTAACTTGGCTAATATTGCATTTATGGCCCAACCAACCATTCATGGCACTGCGACGACACCCGAAACTCAGACATTGTCTGCACAGGAGCTAAGCTCGTTAGAAACCAATTGACTTTGCCGGATCAACGACACTCGCAGGAACCGCGTCTGGCCATCATTTTGGGTCATTGTGCACCCATAGAGATACAGATACAGATACACTGCTTGCAGATACTTTCGGCTTGGACAACTGTCGCCGATTAGCGCACGCGCCGCGTTTCTTCAAGCAGGTAGATGTACCATCGATGTATATGTTTGTTCCCCCAAAGAGACCGGGTTTTTATGATTATGATACAGCGGCGTCGGGCATTATGACGCCGGCTATCGATAGATGGATGGATTGGTTGGTTGGTTGGTTGGTTTGCGCTTGATGCAACACCGCGGTCATATCACTAAATCATATGCCGTACGGAAATTGATTGCCCCGTGATGAATAGCGAAATGGCCGAGGTAAGCTCCGTTCTTCCCGATTTCACGAACGTCTTGCGGGCGGCTCTCCACTCACAGAGATAAGGTTCATTAGTTGGCCAGCGAGCGTTTGTCCGTAATCTGGGCGTGTTTCTGGGGGTTTTCCGGCGTGAAAGACCTCGTGCCGCATTTCTTTCGTGCTAATTTCGTCAATCGCCGCCACTGGGCGCCAGAAGCATCGAGCAATCTCCCCAATCACATGGAGCTCCATAAACTTACACTTCTTCAGTCGGTCAGCCAGCCAGCTAGCTAGCTAGCCATCCAGCCCATTGTGCATCATCATCGTGGTCAGTGGCTTTCAGTTCCTATCTGCACAACGAACTAGACGATAGTCAGTGGGGTTCTATAAATAACCGGAATTATTTGCAATTGGCCAAAAGCTGCAGACAATGCCTTAGTGTTAAATTAAATTAGTTATAGCATAGTATATAAACTGGCATAGGACATGAATCAGTTGCGTCGACAGTCGACAGAAACCCAGCGAAATCGAAGTCGTCATCGGGCGCGTTCATTGAGTATCGCACCCACCCATCATCCAAAGCACCAGCAACCAAACATCGCCATCGCAGCACCCCCGAGAAGCACCTACACCACCGGCGATAAGCAGCTGTGGCGTATATACACACACACACACCATACACCATACACCATACACCACCCCATATACCCCACCAATATGGATCGTGTATGATCGTGGGGGAGTGGGGAGGGGGCTGAGGGGCCGGCAGATAGTAGCCCATGGAGTACTTCGCTCGAAATCGTTGTCGAACACACTCACTACCAAGTTCTGCTAACTCGATTGTGGTTTCACATTATCTGGGATCTGCGGAATTTTGTGAAAAGTATCGCTGCCGCGAATTGCGGGGCATTGCGGGGGTGTCCAAAAACGAAAAACAAATCAAATAAAATAAAATAAAAAGCGCCTTGCAAGATCTATCGGCACTTAGTCAGCGGACAAGCAAAGGTGTGCGGCTGAGATAAGTGGGGGGTGACTTTCGGGCGCTTCTCCAAGAGGTGATCCATGCTTGGGTCTATGTATACATTATGTCTTAACTGGGGGATCATCTAATTGTGGATAGAGTTTCATGGTGTTCCTACGTTGTGAGTACTCGTATTTCGCTGGATGATTCATCATCCATCCTTTGCGTACGGTAAGGAAAACATATTTTTTGCATTGTTTTGATGATCGTGCATAATTATTATCTCCAATCATCACTGACTTTTATGCAAGAATAGGAATAAGTTAAGGAATAGCAACCTATTACCTATAGGTAATATCACCTGGTAATCTAATGGACTATATGAGTCATAAATCATCCGCTTCCTGTGTCTGTTCCGCTTTTTAAGAAGAAAGACCCACTTTTTCCGAGACTTTGGCCTTGGCTGCGGTGATCGTGTGGACTGCTCTGGAATCCGGCTTGTTTGGCCAGTGTTTTGTGCTTTGGTGTTTTTTTTGTATTTATTTGTTTCCCACAGTTTTCACAGAGCGCAAAACACAAGCCTTATCAGGCAATTTATATTTATCACAACGCCAACAGAAACAGAAACGATCTCGCGGATCGTCATCATCATCGGAGTCTGGTATCAGTCTGAAATTACTAAGCGCATCTACACTGGGCGCAAATAATTTATTTAATTTTAATGTATGTTTAAGACATTTTTCCGTTTGTTAAAAATATTTGCTACTTTTATAACAATAAATTATTTATTAAAGGGATTAAAGGGAATAATCTCCAATCTCTACTTTTTTTTTTTGGAAATTTACAGTATATGAGCTTTCTCTCTTAACTCTTTCCCATAGTTCCATGCTCTCGCGCAGAGATGCTCTCTCTGATGATGGAGAGATGAAGATGGAGAGAAGGATAACCGCAATGTCAGTTGATCGAAAGCAGGTGTCACGCAGCATCCACGCTTATTTTAATTGTTGCAATTTCGGTGTTAAACGTTAACAAAAAGAGTTGAAAGTGTGATATTTAAATGAATTACAGCTTCTGTGTCGGTTTTCTATTAGTTTTGCTAGGAATTTAGCGTTTAAATGGTTAATTTCGCCGTTTTTTCATCAAGTGCAACTTTTACCGTTATCCCCGTTACCGTTTTCACAGTTCTAACTCGCGCAGCCTAAAAGTTATGCAATTCGTTAATTTATGCTTATTTCGAGCCTATAAAGTTATCAAAATGCAATATTAATTGCCATTAAATGCGATCCTTATGCAACGCAATGAATTGCGCAGTTTATTTCGTTCAACGGTAAATTTCGTCTTTCTTTTGCGAGGGTGATTCGCTGCACAAGTGCGTGTGTGTGAGTGTATGCGTGTGTAAGAAGAGCAAGTAAATTAGGCAGCAGTGCATTCGCCAAAGTGATTGCTCTTGTTTATTTTTTTTTTGTTTTTTTTTTTTTGGTGAATTAAATTTAATTTAAAATTGAATGTGAAAGTATATTGAAATATTTATGTGCATAATATCATTGCTTCAAAATAGTATGAGCGCAGGTAAGTGATTGATTTTTTACTTGTGATCATTTTTTCTTTTGACGAATGTACCATTGACATACACTGTGCATGAGCATATTGTATACCCTGTTTTTTTGCGTGTACCCCGCGTCTCGTTCGTCGCGCATTCGTCGTATTCCTCTGCCAAAATACATTGCTCATTAGGTTTTGGGTTATTTGTCACCAGCCAAGAAAGGCGTTGCGATGAGGTTGGAGACATCATCGTCTTGGCTGGTTGCTGATGTTGATATTTACTCAAGTGTAATTGCGAATTGTAAATGCGACAACACAGATGCTCTCGTAATTGGGATTGCGAATGGGAGGATGATGGGTACGGATACACAAATAGCACATCATGATAATCACGATGATGATGAGGAACAGCCTCAGTGCTATTCAGAGAGCTTTGGTCCAAAGAAGGTAGTGCATGTGCATATAGTGACGAAATGACTGAATGATTGATTGATTGATTGAGTATCCGAATCTGAGGCGCTGCCTCGCGCTATTTGTATATTTTATTTGTGAAAATAAACGTTGAATGTTGTGTGGCTTTTTTTTCCCCTCAATTTCATTTTCGGCTTTATTGTTTGAACATTGATTGTCAACTGATCGGTTTGTATCTGTATCTATATCTATATCTGTATCTGGCCGACTGGAGTTTTCGGTTTCAGCCGCATCGAGCTACACTTAAGCAAATAATCGCATTTTTGCCTCGCATGTGTCGCCGAGTACATATCTGCATCTGTATCTCTAGCTCATAGATACTGTGTGTTTTCCTTGGACGCATTGGATTTCGTTTGGCTTTTGTTTCCTATTATCGATTATTGCATCTCGTTGCCGTCCCGTCTTGTCTCGTCACTTTTTCTTGTTTCCAGAGTGTTGTTTTCCCAGCGACAACACAGACATCTCTCGATCGCACCATCATCATCTTCATTATTGTCATCGTGGTAACCGATGATCGTCATCGATGTCGACCCAACCTGACGGAACTGAACTGAGCCGAGTTGAGTTGACTGATAAGAATGTTTGCTAATAAGCTGGGTAAACAATACATTTCACCATCCCACCCCACCCACACCCATCGCTACTCCCACCCCTTCGATTCTACCCATATTTGTTGACTTTCTCATCTCTGTAGATATTTTGAGCAACATCTTATTTCACTTGCCACATGTGGCGGTGGGTAAATATTAAAACAGATTTGAAACTACTTTTTTCGATTGTGAGAATTGAATGCCATCGCTTAGATCGCCAAAAGGTGCGTAGCTCATAAATTGGGTAATCTTCTTTTCCTAATTTTCATTTACTTGCTATTTTACATTTAAAATATAGGATGATTTCCTGAATCATCCAATCTCTTCGTCTTTTTAGACCATAAAATCCACTCGTTAACCATCCATTTTGCACTGTAATATCTGGGCCAGTTATTATGGCCCATCACCTCCCTTTGGAAGCTTCAAAGGAGCCGCCCGCTGTCCCGCTGATAACGCGGATGTAGATGCGGATGTGGATGCGTAGGTGGTGCAAAAGGTGTGTTTTTGGGGCGAGGGAATGTGGGAGGTGGTTCGGTGCTTCGACTACGCAAAGTATTTGCACACCTCACACTCCCTTATCGCGGGGCCTATTTTCACAACTTTGGGCGGGTGTTGGCCACAGATGATTTGTGCTCCCCCGTTGTCCCAGAACATTTCCCCCCCCCTCCAACTGCCACCCCGTATGTCATTAGCTCACAACTCATTAGCCGTCGTTGAGATAAAGCCACGCAGATATGTAGGTATTCTGCACAGAGAAAAAAATCGAATCTATATATGCGCGATGAAGTTTGGATTTTCACCTTTTTTATTTCGTAATATTAATGCCCCGCCGAAACGGGTACTGCTGTTCACCATGGTTTTATATAACTTCACGCCACTCCAATCTTTTCTCTCGGGTTTTTCTGGCTTTCTGGTTTTTTTTTTTATCTTCAAAGTTCTTGTTTTTCCTTTTGGCACTTGCCTGATTCCGATTGAGAAACGCCAAATGGAAGTAATCACCAAAAAAATTCTATATCAATCATCTGACCCATTGAACGGTTAAATGGAGAGGGGCTGGCGGGTTTCAGATAGAGGCGAGCCAGGCGAAGGTGCCACAGATTTCGTCAACACAGAGTGTCCACGAAAAAGGCACCGAAATAGAACTAGCAGCTCTGCAATCGCTCGTATACATTTATATCTCCCTCCGAGGCCAAAAGGTTTTTTTTTTTTTTCATTTGGTGGGCGGCTGCTTGATAAGCCACGTCCATCGCAGGTGCTTTAATTGAATTTCTGTTCTGGGTATTAATGAGAAAAATCATTTTAAACTCGGCGGCGATAAGAGAGCAGAGCGCAGAACAAATAATAAAAATAGTATTGCCAAAAATGGCCGCTTATCATCGGTTTGCCAACGGAACTTTGAGATGTCCAAGGCTGACATTCCCAGACGAGAAAAAATGCAGAGATTCAATCAACGGGTTCTCAAAGGGGAATTAACTTTCTGGGACTCACCGAGTTCCCAGAACAGCTCTATCGAGGTGTCACCGAAATCTCAGGAGATTTAACAACAGACCATTCCGTTGATGCGTAATCAAAACGCACAATATACAAGTTGCCTGATAATAGTTTTCAGATATATCTAAGGGTGTTAAGCGTAGAGGACAGCTAAGGCTTTTATATCTTAATTCAATTATAGATTCCAGACTTAGCGCAAGATGTTTCACACTATGAGTAAGTGGCTCGATTAAGCGGGAGTCAAGTATCATTGCAGTGGGATCAGGTTGCGAGCGATTTTCGTGCGAAAATAAATATTCCCCGTTGCTTTTAGCAGAAGCGCGTTACGCAGTTGGCAACCAATGCAGATATTATTTAATGCTCGACAAATCCCCCAAAAAAGCTTTTCGAGGGTGGGGGACATATGACAACCAGCACATCATCATTCAAAACAAAATATCTTATCAGTGAGCGAGGAAGAGCGCGGGCAGACATCAGAATCGTAATTGGAAACGTCATCGTCATCGATTTCTTCGGATCAGATTCGAAGGTCTGTGGGAAGAATCGTGTTGTGGGGCGCGTAGTCTTCAGTCCTCCCTCCCAACTGTAGATGGGCCAAAGGGGGTGGGGGCAGTAGGGCGTTCGGGGGGGAGTACATAGTATCTGTCTATCTATCATAGTATAGCCCACTCTATCTCTCTTCGGTTTCAAGGGGAAGCGCGATTCGAAGTCTCTCGCTGTTCGCCAATAACTTTTGAGGGTTTGTAACTTGCAGCGCCGATAACTTGTAATGCCATTTGCTCCATATATTTCTCTATTTCCACTTCCTCAACTCTCCCGTCTGCTGTTGTCGCCTGGCCATAAACCCAAACGAGCTGTCGGCTTTCGGGCTTAGAAGTCTCAAAGTTTTCTGTTTGCGATGACAACGATGCCAAGTCACGAATGTAAACCGATCGAGGGTTATATGTTATGGAGAAATACTGGGGGAAAATTTCGGATGACGCGCCGACGCCTTCATTTCAGATATCGGCAGAAGGTCGCCGGTGGATCCCGCCCGGAACGTCTATATATATATAAATATATATAGTTATCTTCGCTAGGTCGAATATCCAGATAAACGCCAGCGAGGGGATAGTCAAAAGCCATTTGGAACTCCTTATTCGGTTTTCCACGAAGAAGTATTGAGTAATGTCGAGATATTATTCAAATACAATGGAAATCTGTTAAAACAGTAAAATGCAGCAGTTAGTGCGTTTAGAAAAAGTATCTCCTAGAACATAAAGTATCTCTGAGTATACTTTATAGGTGGGCAGAAAAACATCAATAATCAGGACAGAATCTGTGGAGTGCTGAGTAAACAGCTAAAGTGGAATGCAAGTTGTGTATCCGGAAAAAGTATCCGTGATGGGGATTTGGCCCCAAAAACAGAGGGGTTTCCATTTAGGGGAAGGGGAGCTGAGATACTCTCTCTCTATAATGGTGGACTTCATTCAAATATGCCTCTTTTTCTATTTGTGTCTATGTGTAAGTATGTATATGTGCATAGCTGTTGCCTGCCAACCGAATCCCAAGTTCGTAATGTGCGCGCCCCCATTTATCAAACGTTGAAAATCTGGCGTCGCCTTCGATAAGGGTAAATAAGAAAATGGCCAAACGATGTGGGTCGCCCCAGTACACACACACATATATATATATTTTCTATCTGTATCTGTAGCTCTGTGGGGCGTACCCTAAGGTGTATCTGTGCGTCTGGCCCCGATGAACAATCGCTGTCATTGAGGAACCTTCGCCGTGTCTTGGTTCTGAGTTCTGGGTTCTCTGGAAGCTCAAGTGGCTCATTATAATTGAGGGAATCGCAGAGTCGGGGGAGCTATAGACATTCTGGGGGGTGGGGGGTGTGGTGGCATTACTGGGAGGTGTTTGCCCAAAGCTGTTTAGGCGCCATGAATAATGCCGCCCAAACGCCCAGCAACCGGCACACCCACCCCTTGAAAATGTAAGATCCCAAACTCGTGGGACACTCGAAAATGTATGTATGTACAAAGAAAAGCCCAACGAAAAATGTCAGCAGGAGAAGTTATATCAAGGTTTCGTTTTATCATTTTGCCCCTCGGTTTATGGCCGTCTCATGTGATAAATATATATGGCAAAAGCGATCGAAGTTCACCCAATTCGAAGTGACTAACCCGAAGATAGAGGGGAAACCAGAACGAAAACTTAACCAGCCTGTCCCCCAAGTCACTAAATTGGCGAGATCTTTGCACCCCATAGAGATTTTTATCAGTTTTTGATTTTTGCACATTTAAACAGCTAAATTCTAAATAATTCTAAGCAAATGGATATATTCTGTACACATTGCCTTAATAAAAGCAATAAAAAGAAGCAGTCATAACATTTACTTGATTCCACAAAGTTTGTGAAATGTCCAACCATTTTTATAGGTCGGATTGATAAAAAATCGAGTGCTATGAAAGTTGGACATACATACACTAGACGATTTTACGTCAAAGTTTGAAATTAGCTTATCAATTTTTCAGAACCCTTTGCAAAGCTCCCCAGCAATCTCACCTTAACTTAATCTGTGCGCCAATGTATCAATTTCGATTGTGCCAAAGCAAAGTTATGTGTATATATTTATAGGTATATGTACATCTACAGACGCAATTGACTTTTGCACAGAATCAGCGAATTTGGCCAGAGAGAAAAAAGCGCTCACTCATGTGGAAGTCAAAACCCAGGCAGCCAAAATATCAGCCCCTTTCGGGTTCTCGGTGGTAATACGAGAAGCCCACCAAAAACCCATCATCGAAGTCCACATAGAATTCGAGTACCAAAAAAGTGCATTGCCAAGATAAAAATCAGGCCACTGCGATTTAAATAAAGTATGAAATACAGAAAAATAAATATGAAAATATCGAAATATCATGCATGTGTATTCGTCGCTGCGAAGATGTTGTTCTTCTTGTCTGTCTGTGTACAATGGAGACATCAGAATCATTTAATTGCAACATGCACATAATGAAATCGGAGATCGGTCGGATACATTTGTATTTGTACTTTAGATATAAAGGGGGATTGATTAACAGGGCGACAGGTGGTGGTGGGTCAGAAGTGGATGGATGATGCATGATTAATGGCCAGCCAGCAAGAAAGCTATAGATATCGTACACCACTTTCCACTTGCCAGACGCGTGCTCCAGTGAATCGGGAATCGTCTTCTGGCGAAAATTTGTTTACCCATTATCATTAGGGAGTGCGTGGCGGCACTCAGCATAATGAAAACAATATATTATAAATATACACCGATTCTGAATGTAAACTCAGACATTCAGAACCCCCTAAAGAACCCCCTTGAAATCCTAAAAGCTGCTGAGACTGTGATCCCACGTACAGTTACTTTTACATATCATACTGCGTCTTAGTTTACCGCTTCGCGTTTGGATTTCGCTGATGCCTCGCATTTCTTATATAGATCAATGATCGCCATGCATCCACGTAATTAAATTAACTGTCTGTCTTGATTTCTGCCCACTCATGGATAATGAAAAGTGTAGCAGCGCAATAAATTCCTGGAAGCGTCTCCGTTTCAAAAACTTTCCGATTTGTTTAATTCGCTTCCAGTTCCCATGGGACATGCCAGATAGATAGATGACCGCAAATTTTGAATCTTATCGGTGCGATTTGGGCCCATGAGTTACCCCGTCAATTCTATGTATTATTATTATCATGCTCGTAATTATAATGCCCATTGCCAGCTCGTTTAGCATGTCCCATGCAAAATGGTCAACCGCAGTCCAGGGTTTTCGAGTGAATCTGTTTGAAATCGTCACTCGAGTGACAGTTCTTGCGGATAAGCATATCTCTTGTGATTATAAACTTTTTAAAATATATTTCTTAAAGTTTTAAGTACTAAAATATTATAACATATATCAATTGTTGTATGGCAATCAAGGTATATTTAATAAAAATTCGTTTAAAACTTAAATGCCTTTCTGTTTATATGTAGGGTGCTGCTGATTTGCTTATCGCAAGTACTTTTGCGGCATCCACTTACTGTTACCGATGTGACTTCCCTTTTTTCGGGCCGCATATTTATTTTATCAACTCGGCGACCAGATGGAGCAACCGCAAATTTGTGGGCACTTCTTCGCCCGATTACACAGCTTCTGGGGGCTGGGAATATGAAAAAAGAAATAAAAATAAAGCACAAAAATATATAGTGCAACCTGAACAATCCGGCATCTGTTCGTCTTGCACAGTAACCGCAGCTGAAAGACGGAACTTGGGAATATCTCAAAAGTCATTAGGATCGCAACAGGAGAGGGGTGAGGGGAGACCCACAAGTGGCAGATAGTTCGATTGATTTGCAATGTTTACATAAACGCACAAGGTTCTTCCTTATGGGGCCCATAATCTGGCGCCTCTTCACGAAGAAACCCAAATCTATACACAAATATTTTACAACTAGCGTCGTCGGCAACAAAATGCAATTAACTGGAAATTGCAGCCAGCGCTATCGGCGCCTTGAAATGAAAATATAAATGGAATGAGCACTGGGAATGGGAATGGGAATGGGAATGGGAATGGCATCGACTGGCGACGCCAATCAGTCGGATGAGCTTAGCAGCCGCGTGTCTCATCAGACTCAAGGTCCCAAAGACAAAAGTCTGAGAGTAATATTAAAGGTGTCCCGAAGTTCTAAAACTTTATAGATCGTACTGTCTAATTCTTTTCAATATCATCTAGGATTGTCAAAAAGTGAGCCATATAAACGGAAACCCCCTATTCTTGAAAGGTCTCTCTTATCATCCGTGCTTCTCCGCAAGTATCAAGTGGGTAGCATCAAGTTCTCCACCTGGTCCCGTGACATACATATATGTATGTATGTAGTCGGAATGTCCACCGAACTCGACTCTATTCGATTATCGAAATAGTCTGGGAATCGTGTTTTCCTACGACTGGCCCATAAAACACAAAAAACTATACAGCTCACCTGAGCTCACTTTAGCTTCTGCGTCTTTGGGCTCTGCTCTAGATATAGTAAAGAATTCTGAGGGCTATATAGATAGATCAATTGCGGACTGCCGACTGCTGGTTTGCCGGTTTGGCGGACTTATTCTGGCTCAGTCACGGGGACTTGCTTAACAGATGTGGCTGCTTATCGCCGAGCTGATATGACTTTTCTACGTTTCTAACGAATATTAGCCCACTAACATATATAATTCGCAATGCGATCGAATTGAGGATCGATCGGATCTCATCATGAATCATCATGGACGTCGCTTTAGTGACAAAGCATCGTATAAACCGCTCAGATCTTGCATTACTCATGCAGTTTAGGGTGCTAATTCATTGTGATTCAAGCAATAGTTTTCTTATTTTCGAAAATGGAAAGGAAAAACAGCAACTATAACTACTTAGTTCTTTGCTTTCCGATTTTTGATACTTAAGTATGGATCATACATCGCTCATCCGCCCCGTTGCGTCTGGCCACCAAACATCATTTGAGTATATAGCCTTGTAAATCCATTTGCATACATACAAACATACATATACATACATATGTATAGATATATATAGTCTTTGTCCATCCATATTGATTTTCTCTGCTGCTGTCGTTCTTGTTGTTTTGGTTGTTGTTGTTGCCACATAATGCTGCAAAGTGCTTGGCATTGATGGGTGGGTCGAATGTGCCCCCTCCGATTTTCCATGAGGATATACACCCAAACATGCGAGCGAGAGAGCAAGTGAGAGGAGACTAGTGAGCGAGGGAGAGGGAGCCACCGAGAATGGCGCAGTGAAGTATTTATCAGAGCAACATCAGAAATTCAGAAGAACTTTTGCCATGAGGCAACGACGACGTGGCCATTTACCACATCTATATCGTAAATATATATGTATACATACATACGTGTGCATGTTGTATATAGACGGGGGCTCTATGTACCAGCAAAGAATCGGCCAAGGCAACCAGCAGCAACAACAACAAGAATAGGCCAAGTGAGGCACGATGAACAACGAAAGCGACGCGAAACGCGAAGACCGACGACGTCATCATCCCTGAATAGGTGGTAGAAACTAGGTGGGGGGTGGTGGGTGGATGAGGGGTGGTTGCACAGGTGGGCAAAGGTCATGCAGAGGGTAGTGGCTGAGCTGCTGCGTGTGGGTGGCTGGGTGGCCGGTTGGCTCCTCTCTTTCTACACACAAACCAAAAGATTGCATTCCCAGGAATATATTTGAATATTTTTGTAGAATCAAAATGCATTCTTAAATATATAGTAATAATTGTTATAATAATTCTATTGAAAAAAAATTGTTTTCTCCCGGAATTTGATTATTTTATATAGTTTATTCTGCTGTAGCTGCCCGACCCCACGATTTTGTCACCTACTGTGAAGGGTGGGCTCCCACCGAGCGGCTGGGGGTGGCTTTCCGCAGAAGGTCGTCACAGCCACATAAAAAAAAGAGAAACAACATCAGAGCACAACTGAAATAGAAACAAAAAATTCTTTTCCATAGATTTTTTCTTAGAAACGAGGGAAAATCCAATTAGAAATGCCCGCAGAGGGAAATAATTCACCTGTCAGGGTGCCACACACACACACACACACACCACAAACACACACACAAACAGAGGGATGAAAAAAGTAGGGGGGTGTTGGTGGGTTGGTTGGACGATGGTGCTCACAAGAGTGGGAGGTGGCTGCGTTGTTTTTGTTGTGATGTGGATGGAACCTGAAACTGACGAGCTGACAAGGCTGACTAACTGAAGGCCCCGCTGCGTGCCAAGTGGAGAAAAAGGGGGTTGGCGTTGGTGCAGGGGGTGCCGGGGGTGCACAGGTGAGTCGCGGCGAGGGTGGCAGGCAAAATTAATGACAGACTGCAGATTGGTGGTGGGTGGAACGCAGGCAGACGTCGCATTTCGGTTTTTTCTCTCGATTGCTTTTTTTTTGTTGTGAGTTTGGCTCAACTTCCTTGGATGTGGACGGTCCTCCAGCTGCTTCTCCTCCTTCCCATTTTCCTCCCTCTTCCTGTACATATATGTAATCCTGCCGCACATTTATATATATATAAAGATTTGGTCTGTATGTGTGAGTAAAACGGAAATGAACCAACAGAAAACACAAGCAAAGCCATGAATCTGAAATTCTTTTGGCTCTTAGCATTCCCTACACTTAAGGGTAGATAGGTTAGCAATAAAATTTGGTGGAAATTACTATATTAAGAATTGAGGATTATAACTTTAGGCATTTACTGACAACATGTATAAAGACTTATAAATCAAAAATGCAAAAAAATAAAAGAAACCATTAAATTCTTACAGAATAAAATGAAGAGAGTATGATGAAACTATAAATATACAAAAATTAACAAATTATACATTATTTTCAATCAAAATGCTAAAAAGTCAAAGGTATACCGCCAACTCTGATACCAAACTTTCTTCTCCACCCTGCTTTTACATATATTCAGCTCGGTTCGGTTCGGTTTGGTTTGGTTTGGTTTGGTTCCGTTTGCCTCGAGTGACATGCGGCTGACGTGGGCCTTTTGTCCTGCTGCTCGCCTCGGATGCCCAACGGCCCTGGGTTCTCGGTTCTTGGCCTGGCTTTTGGCTCTGGGTTGGCCCTCAGCCGTAGGCCCGTCCACCCCTGCTACCTCGCGGCGGCCCATTCACCTTCCCCCCCTGAATAATGACTGCTCTTTTGTCGACACTGTCCAGAGGTTTCTGAGTTTTCTGAGTTTGCAGTTCATTCGAGCGCTTAGTCATCGTCTCTGGCTCAGATTAAATATAGATTGCGAAAACCCAAACAGTTAATGCATTTAAGATTAGCTTACTAGCACTTACTAATGTTTTATTTATTATTATCAACGGAAAAATAAAATGGCGCTGTTTTCCAAGCTTTTGATTAGCCTACGCATGTTCCACCCTCAATGGCCATTTTCTGAATGGAGATATAAGGAAGCTGCTGGCGAATAATGTGCCTAACAACCCTATTTATATATACATATATATATAAAGAGAAAATATATAAAGGAAAAAGCAGGAGCATTCAGCAAATCACAGCTCAGAGATTCGTTTCGCCAAATCCAACCGTAACTTGCATGGTTTTGCCAGGGATGCAGGGTGGTTGTGGGTGGTTTCGATGGGTAGATGGCCGAACCACCCCTAGCGTTGTCCTCGCATTGTCGTTCTGTCGTATCTGCAAAATACGTTTCCAGCTGAAACGGAAAAATCTATTAAATCAACGTTGCTGCGGCAACCAATTGCGGGCAAACGAAACCACCGAAAACACACTCGTACAAAGTGGGGGAAATGGGTGGTGGTGATGGTGGTGTTGGTGCTGGTGGTGGTAGTGGTTGAGTGGCTGAGTGGTTGAGTGTGCCACCCCCGTGCGCCTCGCATTGGTGTATCTAAGTAGCGCACAGATACAATTTACAGCTCGCATTTCGTATGCAAAAACCAGCCAACAAAAACTAGTGAAACTTTTTGTGCCGCGCCGCACGCCAACCGCAGGGTCGGGGGGTCATCCTTGTCGGATGGGGTGACTCGGTGGGATTGGATTGGGTTGATAGTCCCCCACCTGCACCCTCCCCTTTCCCTTCCACCCTCCATCCGGGTGAGAGGGACAATCGTCAGATACATTTCCCTCGAATTTATCGCTGCTGTAACTTTCTGCCACTGCTGCTGCTGCCTGCCGCCTGCCTGCCTGCTTTATCCTATTTTTCTTTTTTTTCCCCTAGCGCTGCTTTTTCTACTGTGTTTTCCGCCGTCGTCGAGTAGAAACTTTGGAAAACAGGAAATTGTCGCATAGAGACACCCCACATACGTTGCTACCACCCGGATTTTCCTGCAGCCCATGCCATTGCCACATTGATGTGTCCAATGGCTGTGGGCCAACTCCGGGCTACGGACTCCCGGACTCTCGAGGTCTTGTCAAGATGGCAACCGTAGATGGCTAGAGGCAAGGCCTAAGGCCCTAAGCCCAAAGACCGAACTGAAATAGTTTCCTTTTACCATAAGACTCTTGATTTCCATAAATTTGTGGTTGAACTAAATCTAAGCAGAACCTTCAATGATTCACATATATTTTCATGTTTTTGTACCATCCACAATTATTTAATATTCCAATATTATATATATTCCAATTTAATACCTTAAATTAACATCTGCATGCAATTGGATATCCAACTTAGTTCACTGCATCCTCTTCGGTCAGCTTTCTAATTTACATTTTTTGCATAGAAAATATTCTTGGGTCACGTAATAAATTTGCCAGTGACGCTTGCATTTTTGGGTCATGTTCTTCAGCTGCACCACCCAATTGCACCATCCATTTGAAAGGATTCCAGGGTTGACACACCGCTCGAATGCCAGTCCATGGATGTAAATCAAGTCGAGTCTGTGCGGATTGGTTCTACGTTTACTTTTCTCTGTTATATAAGGCGAATGAGGGGCTACATTACTCATCCGCTGGCAATGACAGTGACAATACAACCCCATCGGTGTTTTATTCGCCTTCTGTTTTTTTTTATATCCCCCGCACACTCGATAAGGGTCTCCAAGGATTTGCCTAATGAGCATGCCATGTCCAGGCAGTTCCTACCTGTTCGCTGTCCTTGTTATATGACTTTCGACCCACTCTGGGCCATTTTCATCCACCTGCGATGGTAATTACCCACTGATGATGGCGACTCGTCACTGGCTTCGTCATTAGTTGGAATTGCCGGGACATGAAACCCGATGCAGACATCAAAAAGCTGGCCTCGGAACGAAACAAGTGTGTACATTATGGGGGAGTAGTAGTACTGGGATCTATACCCTCTGCCCGGCAGGTACATTTAGCTCCATCTCGCGTGAGAAGTGACGACTTGATTCGTACCTCTTAAACTAAAGTAAATGGGGATCAGCATTAACCTAACAGTTTTAACGCTGTTTGGATAAGTTGTCATTTAAACTGACGGGATACCAAAAGAGATAATGAACATAATATCTTTGAATAGAAAGTAAGAAGCCACTGCAATTACCCGAAACATCATAAATGTCCAAAGGATAGTTTAGATAAGAACGAAATGATAAGGTACTTTTACATTATTGCGAATATTCGATTAGCACTACGTTCGACCTACAATATTAAATTGTAAAACCAATAGTATAAGGTATTTTTCAGAACAATAGAATTTTGCTACAGGGTAATATATCTTCGTGTGGATATCTGAACAAACAAAAACTAGCAAACGTTGTGTGGATATGGGGTAAAAGTGAAAGAGGAGAAGCATCAGGGGAGCTCAACTATTCGTACAACCGCGAGAACATTTTTTCGGGGATTATTCATGGTCGCTGGTTCCGACTTCCCCAAAGACGTTTCCTTGTTTTGCCGAAGGTGTGTCATTGACACTGGACGGTTGCACTCCCTTTCCTGTACACTTGGAAAAATATCTTATAATAAATACGAAGAATCGGCGTTGAATCAACTCCATTTCAAGCTAAAACCAAATCAAAAACTTTTGTATTTTGTATTTGTTTTTGTGAAGTGCATTTAGTTTTGAGCAGTGCCAACATTTATTTTATCAGTGTAGGACCTTGGGTGTGTCCTCTTTGGTGGTGAGCGGATGGAGCGGTTCAGCATCTGCCGGCAACTGCCAGTGGCCACTTGGTACTTACCACCAGGAACCTTCGCTTGTTTTTGGCTATTGATTTTTTCTGTATTCTCTGGATGTTTTAGCCACGAGGCACGCGATCTGCTGGAGGTACGAAAGTATGTACACACGCATGTGGCGTCGTCTTGGTTGTCTGCCCACTCGAATGTGACGAAGCACCCCCTTTTATCAGCGGATATATAACATACGAGGATGTTGGAAAAGACCGAGTAACATTCCTGTTCCTTTAAAATTTTTGTTTTTAAATTAATAGGTACTTATGAGTAACACATAATTTTATGTGCTTTTATTTTGAGTAAAACAATTCTATAACCTAATGATGCCATAAATAAGACCCTTAAACAAACGGTCAAACCCATTTTATATTCCACATAACGCGCTGGTTCATTGCTCCGATCGATTCCGATTCCACCAATCCCAAATCGACAAATCAAAGACAACAAGATGAAGCCGAGAAACGAAAACTGAGAGGCAAAATCAATGCTAAGCTGGGCAGCCATCAAAGCTTACCACAGTGCGATCTTGACTCGAAGATACAGATACACGAATGAAAAAAAAATGAGGGAAGTCCAAAAAAAAAAAAACAGAAAATCATTCGCTGAGATGGGGAAGACCAAAGAGGGTCTTCTCCTCGCTGACAGAGATTAATGAAGCACTTATGGGTGAACGAGGCACACACAGCTGAGATATATACAAATATACTATACCATACCATGCTACACTATTATACATATATATGTATGTCTGTATGTAAATGGGGATCCCGACCGCAGACGAACTCGTATCTTTCAGATACTTTTTTTTTTTGTTTTTAGCTGTATCTGTGAATGTATCTGTGCCTCAACGGTGGCTGTGCGCAGATCACGACAATGGCGGTGATCTCGTCGAGCTGCTTGTTTATTTGCTGCCGTCGAGATTTCAACGCCTACATCTATAGATACTTATGTGGCCGGAGTGCTATTTATAGACCTCACTCTCCACAGATCTCGCTCTCTCTCTCTCTCTCTGTCTCTCTCTGTCTCTCTCTCTGCATCACCATCTTTATTGAGAGATAGGGAGAAAATGGTGTTTTATAAAAATCCTAAGGGCAGACCATTGGGTTGCAGGTTTGATTATTTTTAATAGCTTTCGTTGTATGTATGTATGTACTTTGAACACTGTCTTTGGCTTTCCTGAGTTTTCGGATGGAGTTACATAAATATCCGACAAGACAAAGAAAATCAATTTTGCAGAAGCAGCAGTGGCAGCACACATTTAAAGCCACTTGGCATTTTTCACACGCCACTCTGCTTTGGATCCCCCTCTTTCGCCCACGCCCCTGTCTTGGACCAGTCGACGATGCATGGGCCCAAAGTTTTATGGTCATCTCCCAACTGAAGGTGGAGGGCAGAAAAAGAGTAAGTTGAGGCAGAGCCACCGGGCGCATTAGCATTTTGGTATCCGCATCTGTATCCGTGACCATAGCCTTGTATCTGTATCTCTACCTATATCAGCCATGCCACACACATATGTGCCTGCCTTAGTTTGTTGAATTTTTCTGCGAAATTGTTGGCTGTCTGCTTCGCTTCCTACCATTTTATGAACCTCTTCTGCACCGCGGCCCCCTTTTTCACACTCATCTCACGGTTTTGGCCATGGTCAGAACATGGGATCATCGCAAGGTTGGGTTCTGGCTAAATCCGCTTGGGTATAGCAGTTTTCGTAGATCACAAGCGGGTGTTTGTTTTGTCGAGAAGATTTATAGCGAATACGGGCTCTAAAATGTATTCACTCAAGTGATCAGAAACTTAAATTAGCTTAAGAAGAGGGTCCTTAGATGGAAAATGAAACTAAAGTTTCATACGTTTCACTTTTCCCAGATATTCTTAGCTCCCCTTTTATAAGATCTCAGCGATCCTCTGGCAATTACTCGCCAGTCTCGACCATTGGGAATCAAGGTCTGCGTACTCGCTGCCCGCCTGATCATTAATGGTGCATTCAAAATGCACCAGCCACAGATACAGATACCTATCTGAATCTTCATCTCTCTATAGTGTAGACACATACATATGTATATCCATGTGGCTGTATTTTCTTGCTGCCATTTAAATTCGAGCCACAACGGAAGCGGAGCGGGTGGAGCAACCCGACTCAACTCAAACCGACTGTCTGTCTTTCTGTAGCGGAGTCCGAAGAAATGGCTGCAAGATGATGATCATAATGCTGATGTTGCTGCTGTTGATCATCCTCATGATGGTGACGGCGCAGATGTAGACGCACTGAAAGCGAACGTTACGCTTGGTTAAAGATCATTACCGGCAACCCAACACAACGCAGAGCAAACGACGACAACCTGAAGGGGCCGACGACGTCAGCACTCGCAGGGAAGGGAGACTTCGAGCTGGAGAGCCAGAAAGCCAGAAAGTGCCCAGACCAAGACCCAGACCCCGAGACAAACCCAACCCACAGCCGAACCCATAACCCATACCAAACTCCATCACAAACCCAAAACCAACAGCCAGACGACAATGGTGGCTTTGATCTTGGAGGGACTGCGACTGCGGCAATGCGGATGCATCCCCAAGGCAAAGTTCATGCACGGAAAATATTTTGTTTATAATTGATTTGAGATATTTTAAAAATATGCATAGAATTTAAACTACATATTTGACAATATGTCATCATATTCCACACTTAGTCTTAGTTGTACTAAAAGATACAATTTCCCAAAAACTTTGTTTACTGAGAACTTAATCGAATCGAAGCTAATTATATTGGAAAACCAAATATGAAGAAGATCCATGGGCCATGTCAAAATATGCTTTTCACAGATCTGAACCAACTCAACGGCTCAACGATTTTTTGACCGGGCCAAGACCGCTCAGCGGGCGATGCCAAACGATGCCAACCGATGCCAAGCGATGCCAAGCGATGCCAGGCGGGCAGTCAGGCAGATCAGAGCGCACGCCAGCTCCAGATTCGAATTCAGTCACTATATGTTTTTCTTGGCCGAGAGTAGAGACTTGAGAACAGAAAGCTAAGAGCCAAAAGCGGCGGGTTCATCCCCAGACAGCCGCTTTTGACGTGCCCAGATGACGGATGTTGTGCGGCCGCGTTCTTCTCTGGCAGTCATTATCTTCTGACTGCGGCCATAAGACCAACTCTGACTCAAACTCCAACTTCCACTAGTGACTCTGTTTCGGTTTCGTTTTAGCTTTGCTACTCTCTTAGCAACCGTTTGCTCCGTTTTTAGCTTTTACATCAATGATCACTGAACCGTTTACGTTTTTGAACTGTTTCAAGGTCTGCAGTCTGCCATTGTCTTCGGTTCTGTTCTGGTTTCGCCCTCACCACACTCTTCTCCCCTTGAGTTAGTCCCTATATATGAACATATATCTGTTTCTGGTCCGAGCAGATCTTCGAGTGCAGTTTCGATCCGCAGCGGTTACGACGTATAACGATTACCCTCGGCTGGGCGACGCTGGTCACCATAAAATCTGTGTACTGACCATTGCAACATTGCCTCTCTCTGCGATTCTCATAAATGTTACCTCCACAGAGAATAAAACTTGTCGCTATGTTCTGTCATATCTGTCTTTGCTAACAATTGATTTTATATTAATTTTGATGACTTAAATGTCCAATGAATGTATGGCTTTTGTTCTCCATGTAGGGAGATGCGATTAACTTTCTTTTCCGAGACTTTGCGAAAGTTGCGGGTCGTGCTAAACGTTCAACGCTTTGGTCTTGCCCACGCCCATCCCGCCCAGCAATCGGTTATGGGCTTTGATTGACGTTGATTGACTTTGATTGTAGGTGGCGGTCTAAGCCGATGATTGGACATGGTCTAAATTGCCGTTCAACTGCAACTGGAATTGAGCATTTAGCTGGAAACACAACAAAATATCGGAATTGCATCCCCCAAAGACCAGTCACGAGCTAAGACCAAGCCAGCTGTCTTCTGGTGGCTAAAACTGCCCATTCTTTTCTAGCCAAGAATTCTGGACAGGTGTGTGCTAGTCGACAACGAAGACTCACCCTCTTAGTGTTACCCCTCTTCACGACTCTTCCGCACAAACAACTTCACATGGCATGCGATCTCGAAATTAATGATCAGCAACGTAATTACTTCTTGATGGAAATTAGGCAGCCAGTGAAAGAAAATGAAAACGAAAACACCATCCAAGGAAAAGTCGGCTATAAAAAGGCAGACATACAGACAATGACAAAGGCAGAAGGAACATACATAAAAAAATGGCAAAGCGATACGAATTTATAGTAAACTTCTTGAAATTGCCCAATAAATAGATAGAAAAAATTAAATATTATTGAACATTGATATTCAATTTTATTTTTTGCACAACGATATAATTTGCTACTACTTTTTCATTTTATCTCTGGCTCCTTTGTGAGGCGGGTTGCGCTGAGTCAGAACTCAGAAGTTGGGGAGACATTATTTCGCCATTATGCAAGCCAAAAGATTCCCATTGAACAAATGAATTGTCATAAAGAAAATTCTTGGTCTTATGTGAGCAAAAGCTGGGAGAACAACCTGGGAACTCGAAGACGAGACCTGGGGGAGCTTGGGAACGCTCGTTCGTTGCAATTATGCGAGCAAATTTGTTGAAAAACGAAAAGAAATCCAGCCGGGCACACGTATACGTTGATAGAGTGAAACTGAACTGCAGAAATTGGGTAATTATTACTGAATGGGTCAAAGCCAGACAGACAGAGAAATGAAGTGGGGATGGGAGTGTGGGATGGGGATTATTATTATTGGGGCGTTCTAATTACGAGTGGCGCCATGAGGCTGTGAGCGTAACCAGAAACCGAAGAAGGTGTCAAGCCGTGAAATATTTTGCACATGCCGTGAGATACAGATATATGTATGCATGTGAGCACAAGTACAGTAAAGGGTGGAACCGAGACAAATATAGCTACAGATATAGGTACAGCCACATTCAGATACAGATACAGATACATATATACAATATAATGGCCTGATTGCATTGAGTGAGTTTACAATTCGATCGCTTATCGGCAACGCGTGCAATACTCAGGGATTACCTTTGTCTCCCGGTAGAATACCCCCCACTTTATATATTTCTCTCTACACGCACACACACATGTGCATAAGCATGCTTGTATTCAATAAACGATAATGAAGACATGCAGCATGCCATTGGGGGAAGGGGCTAAAAAAAAAGAAATGAAAACTGCGGTTTCGTCATCGGGCAAATTGAATTTGGACACGTCTTCCTGTACCCTGAACTACTGATCCACTTACATAACGGCAAGCCATCCGAGTGGGACGTGTCCGAGTCCGGATTCGGCACCTCCCGCACCGCCGGCGTAGCTCTTGGTCTCTGGATGAGTGGCAATCATCTGGAAATCACTAGAATTCCACACAGCAAGATAGCCACTGGCCTTGACTGGTCAAAATCTGAATGGCGAGAGCTGGCCAAGATTAGGACTACTTATGCTAATACGCCAACAGACTGATAGCTGCTATCAGGCAAGAACTCTTCGATTAGCTACAGTGCTCACTGACTACAAAGCTAATGAGTATGCATTTAATTGTAGGTTTTTCGCAACCTATCAAAATCAGTTGATGATAATAGGAAACCAAACACCACTGTATCATGCCTCTGCCAGCTGTTGAAGTGTGCGATTCAGAGTCTGTTTTTTGTCGAATCTCTGCAACTAAGTTGGCTTAAACCAATAAGCAAACTTTATTTTTTGTGCGATCATCGATACTCAGAACACCACTGGCGACGTTTTTAGAAATTGCGCAGAAAGCAACCACTTTCTTCCAGCTTCGCTGTTCTTTCCTGAAGAGAAGGAAATTCGGGAGGTGCGTTTTGGGAGCGGAAGGTGGGAAACTCTGGGCATGAATGCGATTAGATAGTCCGGTCAGTTCAATCTTGTTTCCGCGATAAGGAAATTGGGGATTCGCAGTAAATTGGGAATGGCAGGGACATTCTTCAGAAGTTGATTTCATTAGTCGGAATAGACGAAAATATCTAGAAATATTTACGACCATTATTGGCTTACATTTGCGGTAGACTAAAATAGAACAGAATTACCTATACTAAGTTAAGAAAGAGTTAGTTAGTTAGCAAAAATATATAGATTTCATATAATATTTAAAAATTACAGATAATTGTATTTTAGAGAGATGTTGATTTATTGCTTTGCCCATTCAAAAGCCAACGAGTTTGTTTTCGTTTTTGTCAGATTTGCAACCCAGTTCCGATTTCCAGTTACTAACAAAAGTAGTAGCTTTCCCTTAACAGCTTTATTATGGCCAGAACCAAAACAGCAGAGCCACAAAAAGACAAAAACAAAACGCGAAAAACAATGAAAAGAAAATGTCACTGACAGTTAATTAAAAAACAATTTAAACAAATTAGAGTTGAAGATAGAGTCAGATGGAGACACCAACACCAACAGCAACAACAACAACAACAAACGCGAAAAAGCAATGGAAATAAAAACGTAAAACGCATTAACAGTAAGCAACAGAAAACGAGCAAGAGGCCAAAGAAGAAGAAGAAGCAGAAGCAGAAGAAGAGGTGTTCAAGATGGAAATATGGGCGGGGTGGGGGAAAGGGGGCGGAGTAAGCGGCAAGACACAAAAACAAAAACGACAAATTGTAAAAACCCGTAAAGCTGGCGACGAAAATTTAACAAATTTTCCAACAGCCAGCGACAAGAAAAGTGGCCAAAAGGGAAGTTAAAAAGATAGGCACCGAAAGAAAATAGGTGTACATTTTGAAGAGATAGTAGGATTTTTAGGAAAATAAATCAGTAAACACGTGAAGTGATTATTGATCTATTAAAAATCAATTTAATTCTCCTTCTATTCTCTACATCTAATTGAAATCTTATGCATTTCTTTTGGCGAGTACATATATTTTCGCGCAGTGTATTTCACCCGCCGCCCAACGCTCATTACAATTCAATTGAAGTAGCGACTGCGACGCCGGCAGCGACGTCAACGACTTGGCGGCCGAAGAAGAAAACCCAAGCAGCAGCAGCAGCAGCAGCAGCATGAGCAGCACCGCCAACAACAAAAACCAAAACTCAGGTGTAAATGTAATGAGAGCGCAGCAGCACTCACGCACGCACACAGGCACAGGCCGAACAGTCTGGCTGCCGCACACAGATACTCGGCGTGCGCTCACATAGATACAACTTCTGTTGGTGGGGCGGGGGTGGCAACGAGGGGTGGCAGTGGCGTAGAAAGGGGGCTTCTGGGCGTTAGACTCTCATCCACCAGGGTTAAGTCTTGGTGTAAATGCTGGGTTCCAAAAGGTATGGTGCACCAAACTTGTTCTCAAACTCCCGCTCAACTATATTTAAGATACGCTGCTGGGGGGGATGTATCTCTGTTTCTGAGTATCTGTGTGTGTGCGCCTCCTTCGCGCGAGATTTGTCTGCATGTGTGTGAGTGTGTGTGTGTGTAAGCCAACCACAGCAGCCTCTGCCTATGTATATGCATTTATATGTGTGTATCTGCTGCTGCGCAGGACAGTCGATTTGCATGTGTGAGTGTGTGTGTGTGTATATACATCTTATGTACTTGCGTTCTTCTGATTCGTTTGCTCTCCTCTTTTGCTCTCCTTTTCGGACGACTTTTCTCCTCTTTGCGCATTGATTTTTCTCTGCGAGATACACAGCATAATGCTGCTCAAGCTACAGTAAAGCCTCGACAAGGAGGAGAGTCGCAAGGAAACTCAAAACCATTGTCGTGTTTCTATTATCTGAATTGTAAAAGATATTATAGATAATGAGGGGATTTTGCAGAAAAGGAAATATCCTTGGAAATATTTTAAATTAGCATTAAATTAAGTAAACATTTTTAAAGAACTTTGTGGCCTATTCATTATTGTATCACAAAGTATGAGCCCTCTTCCAGGCCAGGTCCATTGGTAGCCTTTTCCTCCTTTTCCACTGTGTCCATCTGGATGTATAAAATGCACCATATATATATGTACTATATGTGGTCTTCTATATATATATATGTACACGTGTTTATGGCAATACCTGAACCTGTGCTCTCTTTTTTCTCTGGCCATCAACGCACGCGCCCGCATTTAGTCAACGAACCACAAAAAGCCATTCGCAGCCACAGCTGCAGATACAGATACAACGGAAAAAGCGGAAAAAAAGAAGAAGAAGAAAAAAGAACTGGGAGAACCAACCAGATACAGATACAGACATTTTATTGATTTGTCTGCCGTGGAGGCCTCCACTTTGCATCCAATTCGAGGTCCCCTCTTCATTTGATGATTACATAAGGTGATGAAATCATGCGGGCTCCCCGCGTTTTTAGCCAATGGGAAAAGGGTCGCAACATCCGCGCCCGCAGGTATCTTCCTCCCCTGCCCCTCACACCCACCAAATGATGTTACCCATCCCAGATCATAGATCTAATACCACAAAACCCATATATCCCAGATCGCAAGCCAACCATCCCACGAGCAACCCCTATAACTGTTTTGGTTTGTTATGTACAAATTCTCATGGCTTTTTATTTTGGTAACCAGGCAACTGTCGTGTATCTGTGTATCCGTTAAAGTATCTGGCATTTGTATCTGTGTGGGCCCACCCGCCAACCCGTCCATTCATCCAGCGATGTTGGCTCTTCTTCAGGTTGGTCAGGTTGCGTTTCTCTACCGCGGATGGGGTGGCTGAGCGGCGGTTAGGCAATCAATACGCTGACAATAGATACAGTCTTCCGAACCATCACGCCCAGCCATCCAACCATCCAGCCATCCAGCCATCTACCTCACCCATCCCAGCCCATTTCCACTGCCATTTTAGCCTTATAAATTATGCGTGAGACTTTTATTGATTCGCCCCGGCAGCAGAACATCTACGTGGATTACTATAGATTGTCGGCCTTTCAGTTCGCGTTTGAGTTTGGGATTGGGGGCCTGCCGCTCTGGGTGGCTTTTGGGTGGCATATAGACGCAGTACAGTCCGAGATGGTAGCTATTCCGATTTGGGGTTAATGGACAAACGATTAGTGGGCTACCAATTACTCTCTTCCAGTTAAGTGAACACAATTTTCAATTTAGCTCCTAGGGAAGCATCCATCAGTTTGAATTCTTTGGAAACTCCAGAAATCCGTTGGATTGCCTATCCTTTCTAAACACGAAATCATTGGAATACATGTGACTTGAAATCAATAAAGGTTTTGCTCATCATAAGGTTATTAAATTTCCAATACTTTTTTTCGAAAGAATTTGTCAATAAAAAGTTGTATTTTCCTGGTAACTGAAACAACATAGCACCTCATTAACTTTGTGTACGTCAAAAGCTGATTTTTGACAGATCACCTTCGTATTGGGTGCTATTTCGCCATATCTGTCTAGATCTTGTGGCTATCGTATCTGGCAAAAGTCCCATGCACAAGGCACTGACGTCAGAGGTAGGATCACTTGGGCTCCACCGGGCACACCATCATCATCATCAGTTGGCGGCGTGCGAAGGTGTGAATAAGTATTTGGAAGTGAGATATGGCCTCGGTTATTGGGAATCGTAATAGTGGGAATTGGAATCGGTCGCCAAGAGTAATGATTGCCGCTGGGTGAGTCACCTGGCCGGAATCAGCTGAATCAGCCGGAGGAGGAGTGCGTGATTGCGATCACACAAGGCGAAATCTATCGAAATCGGTATGGGAATGGCAATGGGAATGGGAATGGGAATGGGAATTGATCGGAGGAAGGCCAGAGACCATATCACGCGCCTTCGTTTGGCGGGGGGCTTAAAAATCGCTTCCAGCGTCTTTGATACTTTGGAACCAAAGCCCAGAGACAACAGCAAGAGGCTCCACAGATATATCTAGGTGATAATTTCGAAAATACTTTGAGACTCCGGCGGTTCTGTGTACTGTGAGTAGTACTGCAGCCCAAAGTGGAAAATGGGAGGAATGACAACAAACGCCCGGACGTATCAGTGGGTCGGTCGGTTGGTTGGTTATCTTTGGGGCTATAGATCGATTGGTTTATGAGTCGCGCACTGCACTATCAGTAGTGGAGGAGGCCTCTTACAACACAGAAACACACACATCCAGCTGCCCCAGAGATAATCGCCGAGTATACGGCTCCATAAAAGGTGCAATCGGTACCAGATCGTTTGTCCAGCGTCCGACTATACCACCTTTATATAAGGTGGATTTATAATCGGGCACGTGACATGGTTTTCCAACGGAGACCAATAAAGATAAACACGCAACACAAGACGCATTAGCTGCAATCGATTCTGACCATTTTAATTTCTTTTTTTTTTTTTTGTAAATTCCTCCTTTAGTTACTTAGTTTTCAAAGACCTATAGACAGATAAGTTAGAGGGACAGCATTTTCCACGTTTAAATATAAAGAAATCAGCTCTTCCGAAGATAAATGTGAGTGACGCAAAGTATATCCAAGAAAAGTTCCCCAAGTACCGAGAGTAGAATCATAAATGGAATCCAAGTGAAATGAAGAACCTACGTTCCGATTTCTTATCGCCAAAGCGAACCAAAATGCGTTGCCTAATGATGATGGATCGTGAATTTGAGATGATCGATGATTTGCCAGCCGATAAGGAGGGCCCGCGGAAATGCCGAGCCATCGAGCCATCCGGAGTAAGTGGGCAGTATTTTGGTGGTGGTGCTTTCCCTATTTACCGCGAACAGCACCACTTTTTTCATACCGAGACTCTGCGCTTCTCATGTGTGGTTTTCTTTGAGAGTCTGAATCGCGTTTGCTCACCCATTCTTGCTATCCGTTATCTGTTTTCCTGATAGTAATATATATATATATAAATATTTCGAGCGCAAGAGGGGAATTTGTTTGTGCTATTAAATATAGAAATTCGGCCCAGTTCGACTTTGGCTCAGTGGCGGGGTTCATTAGATACGTATAATTGGATATTTAAGAGACATTCACTTGGGACGTGCTTGTAAATACGTATTTACAAATATTAACTGGGTTAAAGGTAATGATTTCTTAAGACTTTCACAAGAAATGTGTGAAGTGCAAAGAAAGCAAAAGGTAATTCATCTCCCTCCACCGATCGAAAATTTACCCCTATCCTGGCCCACGTGCGCCTAAAATCAACTCGTAATTTCATGCTTCCTACGTATCCTTTGACTTTCAGCTGCTCATTTACATTAGCTGCTTTTCCCCCGCACTCCTCCACAAGTTTGCTTAGTCGCGCCCCATTTTTGTTTTTTTTTTTCATTTTTTTGGTCCTAACGGTTGCCTGAATTCGAATTCAAACAGGAGTTCCGAACCACCCTGACATCCAGATTGCGATCCGAGCGAAAGACTTAGACTCAATCGGTTGATTTCTATGGCAACTATCTTTATCTCCACTGGAAATAATAATTTTAATGAAGTATTTTCAAATTTTCTACTAAAAAACTTAATTTTTGAAATGTTTTTTAAGAAAATTTCAGCTTAAAATGGTCACAGAGCTAAAAGAATGACACTCCAGAGCAGCTTAAGATCTATTTTAACAATATATTATATTTTTCTAAAACTTAAAAAAAAAATTTTTTTTTTTATTTATCGCATTTTTTATAAGGGGTAACATCATAAAAATTTGAGAAAAAATTAATAAAACTAAAATTTTCACACTTGAATGCCATTTTATTGGAATTTTAATTGCGAGTCCAACGATGTATAAGATTCCACATTTGGATGATTACTTCGCCGGATTTAATGATTTTTATGAATTTTTGAAGATGAAATCGGGCATTTCTTTCGGTGTATCTCTCCGCCCACAATTCAATTTTCCCGCCCGCCCTTTCAGCGCAAACAAGCGGAGCGTGCGCGGAAAATGCATCTGCACTCTGGCAGCATTTCGATTTCGATTTGGATTTCGCTTTTTTATCAGCAGCCAAAGCCAACGAAAATATTGACTCAACCGCCGCACAACCCTAAAACTGAAAAAACACACGAGCCTGCAGCGTAGGATCGAACGGCATGGAATGAGATGGGACCTGGGCATAGGAAGTTGGTATCTACTAGGTTAGATGGAAGTGGAAGTGGTTAACAGATATTTCTCAGATACGGGGAATGTTGTCTCCGATGACGGCTGCATATTCAAATGTAACCGTTAACGCTGTATCTGTATCTCGTATTTGAACTGATTAATTTGTTGACACAGCCAGGGCGCAACTCCAACACTCGGATAGCTGATGTTCTGATGTTGATGGCAATGATTATTATGGTGATGACAGCAGACACCAGGCAGTCCCGAAGAGCAGACACAGACACACCTTGTTGCAAATGCTTTTTCATATTCCCGTTTTTTTTATGTCGTCTGGTAATCGATATTTGACTGCAACACTCCTCTGTTTGCCAGACCAGATGGATCGGATGCCTGGGATGTTGGTTTTTTAGGATGGGACAACTCTCTACAGAATCCTTTAGGTGTAGGTGGCTTCGGGGGTGAAGATTTTATTTGGTATTAAAGAGGGTCAAGCACCAATCCAAACTGACCGCTTATCAGTACATTAACATGGTATAGATAAATTAAAATTAAAGTTCAGTTTTTGCAGTGTTTCAATTTAACTGAAATTATGTGATGTTTCTATCCCCAAGGGAGATATCAAATAAGGCCAATTTTTCTTTTAATACTAAAGCATTAAATTAGCGTGGCAAGGAAATTACCGTTCTTCCACAGCCTTATATGCTATATGTTTTTAGCTCTTATCGTCGTCAGTCGAGGCAAGTTGATGAGCCTGCTGCTGCTGTTTGGCAGCTGAACCCAAAACGACCGAAGGGATGATACAATAGTTCAATAAACTGGCAGTGTCGAGCGTTGATCCTGGATCCTGGCCTATTCCGATCCCTGGCAACTGGTCAGGTGTCCTGTGTCGGCTATCCTGACAGCAGTTGAATGAACGTGGTCGGCACTCAGCTTCCTTTTGCCCTGACCTGTGCCTTTAGAACCCCAGAACCTGTCTTCATCCCCCCTAGCCATGCGACTGAAAAGCCCCTTTCGTTTTCTGTTGTTGGCCGTGTTGCGGTGTTTGGTTCCCTTGAACGACCGAGACACACGCTTTGCATCCTGACAGTTGGGCCAGAACAGCAGGAGCAGTGCCAGCAGAAGTACATACACTTTGAGAAAAATATGTGCATAAAATATATAAAATAAATATGACTTATACAAAAGTATAGTAACCCTACAGTGAATTGAGGTTGTTATTATTTAGAACGTATTCATAACATCTTTTACTTATGGTAACATTACAGTTTTCTTTCGGTGCCAAGCAGCAGCAACCCCTGCAGTTGCACAAAGGTGCATCCTTGCATCATCATACCCGCTCAGTATCTGGTCGTGGTGGTGGTGCTCCTGGTGGTGGTGTCGCTGCTGCACCTGTCACTTCGCTGGCCTTTCGCGCTCTGGCAGCCTGGCCAAGAAGGCGAGATCCCGAGTCGCCGGATCATTGACTGGGATCGGGTTACGCTGTGCCACACAGTTCACAGAATCGCCAGAGACGAAAGTCTTCTTGGCTATCTCTGAATTTCGGACTCCCTGGGCATTTTAAACGGGCGACTCGAGTCGTCAGCGTGGCTGCATTGGCTAAAAGGGTTTAATCAAGTGGAAGGCGGCAGTTAAACTTTCGCCGCCGAAGGATCCGATCTGTTCTCCCTCTTTAAAATCGATCACATTTCAGGGACGTAATCCGAGAATCGGAAGTCCGACTGGAAACGAGGCGATGTAATGCCCCAGTGGACATGGTCCTGCTCTTTGTCCAGTTTGTTTCCTCTGTTTGCAACTGGCCAGGAAGCTTTACAAGCACCATATCACATGTCACTCGGCCTTTGGTTGATGGACAAAGGATGCAGTACTTACTTCTCCTGTTATATAAACTTGTTCAGATGATATATAGATATTTTATATGAGATATTCTCTTCTTAACTAACTTCGAATTCCATATTTTTTCGGAGCCTTCCTTTTTTTGGGTCAGAATCGTGGCTCGAAACTTTCACGGTCCACGTTTGGCCAATTCAGTTCGTTGACCATCTCTGCGATATATTTATAATGTATCTATGGGTGCTTAATTTCACCGATACACCGGCACTCGCTTAATGAATTTTGATTATTAAACAAATCTCAAACGAGCCACGCACCGCATGTACACATCATTTTTTAATAATGCATAGTTTGTCCATAAATTTCTTTTATTCTCTCATACTCTATACGCAAATCGAGAGACAACAATTTGTTTGTATCTTACGAGTACCGAAACTATTGGAGAAAGCATTTTCAATACACTTACAATTTCATTAAAAACAGATTAGTCAAAATTAAACTAATTTTGGTGCCTTAAACATTCATAGTGCGTATTCAGATGTTTTATACCTAATATAACTTTATATATCGTTTATACCAATAATTTCGTGAATTTTGTTTTCTCGAATCGAAAGAGCATTTCAAATTCGTTTCGTTTGAAGATGGATTTCCATTCTGGTTTTCTCAAATCCCCGCCAGAGACAAAGTGCGAAAGAGACATCCAGAGAGATAGAGAGGTGGAGCATATAGCTCTGGGCACGATTTCCAAATACATTAACATTGCGATGGGTGCACGATGGGGCATCGGGCTCTTGAGCATTGGGCATTGGACACGCCATCCAATTCCGATGTCCAAGGTGTCCGATGGCTGATGGCTATGGTGGCTATATAGCTATGTAGCAGCCATGGCTGCTGCCTCCTCTTCTCCCACTTTCAGACTTCAAATGCCGCGCCAAATACGAAATTACATCCATACACAAAACCAGAAACGATGTGTGGCTAAAAGGGAATCGAAGTTTGACATACCTCGGATTACAAGAGAAAAACATATAAACAGAAAAACGTTTGTTAATTCATCTAAAATTGTGCTATAACAAATTAACTTCGTTAAGATATAAAACAAATATAAAAGTTAATTTAAAATATTAAATTGCATAGGGTATAAAAACTAGAGTTCAACAACAAATGCAATCCAAATCTTGCTGCTCAATAAAAGAAAATGTACGACGACGATGATGGCGACGATTGGCGGTTGGCGCGTTTATGGTCCCCAACATGGTAGCTTGGTAACTTTTGTAACTTGGTAGCTGGTAGCTGGTAACTGGTAACTGGTGATTCTTCATTAAAGATTCATGGTGTGTTTTCCTTTTGTCTTTGTCGATGGCCAACTGCATCGACGACGGCTGCTGGCGGTGCTGCTGCGCCAATCTTCAATGGAAGCCAAAGCCAAAGCTAAAGCTAAAGCCAATACAACGCCAAATGGGCAGGCGACTTTCTTTTTAACCAGCCACCAAAATCGAGGAAGGGAGTGGGTATGGGTATGGGTATAGGTATGGGTATTGGGTGTTTCGGATGGGGGGTACCTCATGCCATATAGGCCCTTCTATGGATCGCCACTCGATGGCTGTTCAATGGCTTTGGATGTTGGCCGTGTCTCTTCAGTCTTCTGTTTTCCGTCTTCTGCTTCTGAGTCTTCTGCTCAGACACTTAAAAAAAAGAGCTTGATGTTTATGTCTAAATCATGTTGAAAAAAATTTAAAACTTTATTTATATAAAGCTTCGGCCATCAAAGGATCTAAGAATTTTTTGTATTATGTGCTTTTAATCTGTTAAAACTCAATATATCTTTTTTTTGCCTGTATGCTGCTGACATGGGCCTCGACTTCGGGCCGTTGTAGGCCGTTGGCCTAAAATAATGGCCGCAAGAAAATTTCTATATTAAAATGCTTTGCCATGCCTCGGCACTGACAGTTGGCTGGCTTGATTTCTTCTTGAAATCCCAATCCAATCCAATCTTCGTGCCAGTCAACTAAGAGGCAAGACGCGGCGCGGGGATGGGGCAAAAGATCTCCTCGATCTTCTCCGGCGCGTTTTAATTGCCCATTGAATACGTAATTTTCGGGCTGCCTTGGCATTTCTTTGCCACGCAGAATAGACAGGCTATATAGATCGCCTTTTAAGGGTCCAGTCGTGTTTTGTACGTTGTTGTTTTCAGATACGAAAATCGAAACAAAATTTCAATTATCACAAATGGCCTGACAAAGCGGACAAAACGGAAATGGACAAACCGAAATCGAAGATGTGGAAGTAATGAAATTGAAGTGGAACCGCTGCAATTTCGACTGCCTAATGAGTTCCCTCTTTGCTGGCAGTTCTTGCTCTTCCTCTGTTGTGACATTTATTTGCTCCTAATTCCTGCGGTTATCTTCGCCAGAAGGTTAGCCAGAGATAGTCCAATTATGCATGGATTGTCCAGGAGGAGTCATCATCCCAAGACCCATTTCCGATATATCTAAACTGTTGTGGCTGATGTTTCCATTAGGAGCGGAAGTAGCTAGAGGAGGTTTTTTTTTAAGAATTTTTCCTATGCCCTTATCATTTGCATAGGACCAAGAAGTTTCAAAAAAAATGGTAAATAAAAGAACTAAACGGAAACCCAATAACAAAGTTCAAATTGTTCAAATTTCGTATAGAATAATCGAGACAACTAGAGCTCATTAATCTATTGGAAGATCGTGCGCTGGGAAATTTATACATCGCCTTAGTTCAATGGATTCCGACTGTGTTTAACAATTTAAATGGCTCTTGGCTGTGGTTCAATCTGCTTGGCTTTTCTTCCACGTGCTAAAAATCGAACGAATCCGAACGAATCTCAACCCCAAGAGCATGCTGGCTCTCTCATCAATATTCAACGCATTACAATTGCAATAAGTTCCAGGCAACTTAGTTGATCCCATCGCGTGATCCAATCGGATTCCCCCGATCCGATCCGATCCGATACCATTTACCAATCGTCGCCAGTGCGATCAAATCAGCGACATCAGTTGCGGATTTGTATGCTGATTTTGACCCACTTGACTCCGGCTGAGTGTGTAGTCCATGAATTGCGATCGGGCGTCGAGCTCAAGCCGTTGTTTACTTAGCCGATCGTCTGGGGTGGGGGATAAACAGCTATGTGACTACATAATCTATATGGAGGCACTTGGGTCTAATCCTTTATCATTATTATTATGTTAATCTTAATAATATATGTATCTATTTGAACGCTATCGGTGAATAGTTCAGAACAGAGGAAGTGACGACACGCAATCGTCTTGGCATGCGACAAGTTCCGGCCTCCCCAGTTCCCTTGGGTTTTCCCCTCCGGCATCGAGATCGTAAAGATCATCAGTGTGATGTATGTGGAGCATCGGGCAGAGATAAAAACATCAAAACGCCGACAAAGACAAATACCGGGCGGAACGAGATACAGATACCGGGTAAAACGGCGTTAAAGCTCCACACAAGATGTTTAATATTTGCCCACGATAACAACAGTCTCCGCTTATTACACTTAACTCCAAAGAGCAGCCGACACCTTGTTGTGGGTTTGGTTCGTCGTGTTTTTTGGCCACCCGGCTGCTGACCTTACCCCTTGCCGCTCGCCCTTCTTTTTTATGACCGAGATGATCAAGAGACAAATCCGCGCATCATTAAAAGTTATGACCTACCCCAGGGGCGAGCTCAGAGATCCGAGGAACTTGCTTCAGAACCCGGGACCCTCGATTCGGGTGGTCGTGATCCCATTCCGTGTGAGTTGGCCGAGAAATAGTCCCGTTTGAGCATATACACATTTTCTTAAACTCATCACAAAAGATGGATTAACCCTTGGTTTGCCCACTCTTAAAATATGATTAAAAATTTAGTAATTAGTAATCATCTGTGAGTCTCATTAATTTTATTGGGCACTCTCGTTTTTAAGCCCTAATTCCCGTGCTCGATCTTCTCGAGCAACAAATGGGGATCGGAACAATTGGTATGCAAAGTGCGCGAACTGGCTTAATTTTCTTGTCGGACGGTAAGGCCGTTTCGTTTAATTGCTGCGCCACATTATGTGACAAGAAGCGGAGCGTAGAGCCCCCAAGCCCCCGGTTCCCCCCCACAAAGTCCAGCAACTTTGTTGATAAACAAAAGACCAGACCAAAAACACAGAAACGAAACGAAAAAAAAAAGAAAGACGAAAAGCAAATATGTCATGTAATAAAACCGCAGCCGCAAAACGTTTCTCTGATAAAATAATTGAAAATAAATGTAATCTAGCCATTTCCCACGATGTGCAGCTGGTCCTCCGTCTCCTCGCAATTGGCACACAGATTATTAAGTTAATTAAATGCTAAATAGCTGGAAACCCGATTCGAGGGAGTTCATTAGGTGGAAATGCGTCTGGGCTTCTTGGGCTCTGCGTTTCATTCAATTAGCATGCAGTGCGTCTCAAAGGTAAAACTTTGGAAGGTGGTACCCCTTCTGGTAGCTCGGTTATCAGTGGGCGGTTGTGCTCCAATTGCCCAAAGATACATATCATCATTGCTCCCATTGGCCGTGTGCATTCCATTTGATATGGGCACTTGCTTGAATTTTAACTAGGAGCGACTGAAAGGTCTGTCTTGCGGTTAAAGCTTTCAGCACTTGAAGATCATCTAAAGTTAATGGGAGATTATTTGTTCAACGAAAAAGTGTGAATCGTTTTAAATCCAATTTACTTATGAAGCCATTTCAATTATGTAACCCCAATAAATTCCGAGTAATTCACAAACCATTTAATATTTGATACTCCAATCAAAGTTTCCTTAGAATCCTTCAATCCTTCAAGTGTGATCCCACACTTCATACATACAAAAAATCCATAGGGAAACCCTATGGACGCTGATTCCCATGTCAAGAGGCTAGCACAACCAAAAAACAAAACAAAAAAAACAGAAAGAAGACAGTGAAAAGGATAAAGACTAAATCTCACTGCTTATCAGGCGAGATCAGGTGACAAAAATTAACCACACATTGGAAGAAATCAATAGGAGCAGGGGTTGCAGATGATGGCGGAAACAATTAGGCACCTGACTTCCTCAGGATGCCAAATAAACGGGATGCAGACTGTAACCGATCACGTTCCCACTGGGGGGATGTGGGATACAGGGATACAGGGACATGGGATGGATGGATGGATGATCATCGTATCATCGAAGAGCGATGTGGATTTGTGGATGCGACGGACGATCATGCATACACAATGTTGCGTATCATATTTCTTTGGGCCCAACCACTTGGCACTCGGAGTTTTTGGACTTTAGGCCCTCTCAGCGCACCTGATGAGAAAACACAATGAGATGGCCAATCACTTGACCTCTTTCAGGATGTTGTTGTTGCTGGAGGTTCAAGTGCGTCTCCAGTGACAGAAAATGTGTTGGCTGCTGCCAGTGGATTATGTCACCGGTGGGCAATTGTGAATGCATACACTGCAAAAAATAGAGTGCAGCTGTGTGCATTAGTTTTAAGTTTCTAGTTACTATTCAATGGAATACCAATCTAATAATGTAATACCAAGAAATAATATGTAATTTTAAATTGTAAACAAATTTAGTATATTAAAATGGTGACTTTTCCAAGTGCATAGATCGACTCCGGGCTCTCGGAGTTAGCAAGTCCGAGCGGAGAGTGTGCGCACTGCGAGGGCCATTGATGATGATCCGGCTGGCATATAAATAAGCCCAGCGAAACAGCCCAGCCAGCCAGCCAGCCAGCAGAAGTGACATCCATCCACATCCCCTCTCGAGGCATCCTCACGTTTTGCCCATAAAATACGTTTTCGACCGAAATTTGTTTTGGTAGCCGTGTGGTAGTTGCCTTTTAAACGATTCCCACGGAGGAACGACGCGCTACTGCGTGGGCGGATACTCAGATACTCAGATACAGATACAGAGATATAGATACTGGCAGCCACATCATCATCTGACTGCTCTGCTCTGTCGTCTTACTTACTTACATCATGATCATCGGCTTCGGATTCGGATTCGGATTCAGATGCCCAGATCATCCACAACAGCCCCTCCCAAATTAGTATGCATCGCACAATGCGGCATCGGACATTAAATGTGCGAGAGACACGTCGACCTCAAAAATGGCAAACGGACGGAGTGACGAAAAGCTGGAGCTGCAGATGGAGCATACATTCCATCCGAATCCAAATCCATTGCCATGGAGCACAGCGACATCAGCATGAACGACCACATCGCATCCCCATCAAGTACCAATTTAATGGCAGCTCTTCTTCTCTTGGAGCTTGCTTTCCTGATGCACGGCAAAAAAATCTGGGATAAATACATTAAAATAGCAGGAAAGGTATTTAAACGCACATGCGAATTTCTAGAATTCGATCATGAAAGTTAATCAAATTCAAATTCACTTACTACATATTTGGAGCTCTGAAAAAATATATATTTGATGCTATAAAATAATAGAGGGACATATGTGTTATGGTAATAGGTATGCTTTTTCTCGGTGTGAGGTATTAGTATTCCAGCAACGGATACATCGACAAGAGTTCAACTTCAGCGGAGGAAACTCCCATTCTCGTTCCCATATCCCACAGTCTCTCCGTCTCCGGATGAATGATGCTCGGAGAGCCAACTGTGACCAGGTTTTATGTCTGACACGTTCTTTTGGCTACCTTCCTCGGTTTAATGGACTCCCAGTTAACGATCCAAGTTGCTGGTCGTAAAGCCCATGGCATTGATCATAATCGATGCCACAGGATAATAAACTCTAGGAATGCACTACACTGTCCATTGATGACTGCAGCAGGTTCATAAAAAGATACTGAAAGAATCATTTTGTCTTTATAGGATTTAATGGTCTCTAGAAAGTGTTCGTATGATGATCTTTTTTTTTTTAAATCAGATTTATAATAAATTAAAAATCTCTTAAATGTAACAGCTCGCAGTTTTATGAACCTCCTATAAACTTCGATAATAGAAAAAGCAACGCTAAAGTACAGATTACTCTTTGGGGACAATTGACACGATGATCAGCAGTGCGATCACGTGTGTTGCTTGGAGGATCTGGTGTTGTCTATGGAACATCCTTATAACGCACGTTTAGAAAATCAACCGATGCGGCTAGGGATCGATCAATCGTTCAATCTTCGAGCAACAGTTAGGTTCAAGAAACCCCGGGAATCAAGAGAACTGGGATCTGTTTGGGCAGACGGCCAGATCGGCAAGTACTTAAAATTCTGGGAGCAGATCGATGCAGCCCGGAGGCCCAACTATTTGGGCCCATGGAAGCCCATGTGCTCATAAAAGCCATCGGATTGTATTGTATTGGATTGTGCGATGTGCGATGTGCGATGTCCGAGCTCGCCGCCAAAGTGCGGAGAAATTATCAAAGAGAATGAAAGGAGGAGGGGTCCGGGGTCTTTGGGAGGCGGTCGGTCAGGTACGAGGTCTCAAGTCTGGGGTCTGGACTTTGAAAATGGAAAAGAGAAAGACACTTCAACCACATGACGCAAAAGCAAAGCCAAACGCAAACTCAAACTGAAACGCAGACAGGGACAGGAAATGCTCTCTGTCATGATCATTTTCCATAATTAAACGGACGCAGCACAAGACATTGGCCACTTGTGGGTTAAATGGGTTTGTTGGCCCCACTGGATATATATATGTATATACATAGGTATATCTATATATATGGTTAGCTGGATATGTAGATACTCGACTACTTGGATTACCCGGGTGTCGCGCTTAATTGATTTGTCTTTTGGCGCTTTAGCAATGACTCCGTTTTACTTTTGCACTCTAATAACTGCAACATTGATTCCAGCACCTTGACGGGTCTTTCGATCGGCTATATTCGCTATAAAGAAACTGACAGAATGAATTTAGGTACATGTCAATTACTTGATGTAGGTTAATATAACATTTAGCTGAACATTACAATAAAATGTACAACCATTTGTTAATTCTTCCACATTCTCTCAGAGTAATATTGTTCCATTTAAGCCTTAAGGATTGTTTATGTATCCTTATGTATATATCTCTTGTAGTGTATTAGCCAAGCGACTTGTTTCATTCAGCTGAGCTACCAATTATCGTAGCTAATTGAATTATTTGCACAAGTGAAGAACTTATATTAATTGGCCGGGAGGATGTGGGTTCGCTCAGCACGACATGTGCGGCCTTGACTGGGTGTTGGTGCTATGGGTGTTGACTTGGTTGGTTGGTTGGTTTGTTGGCCAAACACCAAGGTGCCATCGATGATTTGGCCAAGATGGCAGCAGAGGCAGAAGCAGCAGCAGCAGGTGGGCGGATGTGGACTTGGATTGTGAATATTCGAATGGCCACCGGTAAATTGCGTTCAAGGCGGTACGTACGTGGCGAAGAATCCGGCGACCTTGCCATACGGTACTCGATATTCGATACTAAGCATTCGGTTAATTAGCCAGAAGCCTCCTATTCAACGCTGCACGAGGAAGGTCTGGGCTAGAAGTGAGACTCTATTAGAGGTTGCTGGCGCTAGTTGAGTGGTGACCCCGACACGAGCCTTCAGCGAAAATGTCCAGGGATTTTGTCAATAACGAGATCTGTTAATTTCAGTACTACCTCACAGCTATGTGGATATCATATCTGAATATCAAATAAGCTATAACAATTTAGTTTTTGTTCTATCAGTTTTTGTTGCCTGAGAACCTTACTTATGTGTTTTATGAAGAATGTCATAACGTTGTTTTGGATCTCCAAACTGAATCTCCGATCGACGCCCCTCTGACCCATTTTCTCCCTAATCGACTCGCCGTGAATCTGGAACCGAATCCCGATCCCGATTCTGGGCCGCGGGCTTCGGATAGTGGGTGCTCGATAAGCTGGGTAAATATTGAATCAACTGAACCGCAATAAACCCAAACAAACCCGAAAAACCAAAACCAATGAGGCAACAAATCAAAACTCTCTGCCATTCGGATTCTCGTGTGTATTTTCCCTGGACCCTCTGGATGGGATGGATATATAAATACGAGTATTATATATACATATATAGCTCGTATACCCGTTTGTTTGCACCGATGTGTTGGACACCTGCCTGTTGGCCCGATAACTCCATCGAATATGGGATGGATGGGATGCGGACATCTCAGGTATGCCAGTGTCTATATCTTTGTTTGATTTCGCTCTGATCGTGTGAAGGTTTTGACTTATTTTTATGAGTGTTATCTTATCGCTTATGATTTACGATAGAGCTGGCTTGAAGGCTTGAGAATGAACGAAAGTGTTGCAAGATTTTTAGACTACAGACGACAGTGAGAAAAAAATTAGTTGGGCTGCCGCTTAATAATGTATAAAATAATATATATTTTTTGATAATCGCCTTCTAAGGGGAATCTCCTCTGGATATAAACCATTGATCTGATCACTTTCCGACTTTACATACGAAGTATTGGACAATTTTGTTTATAATTTTCCTAGGTGTAGTATTAATCTCGCGCCAAACACGAACGCATTTCATCCGGACGGATGTGAGCATTACTTTTTATGGATATTTATGTAGGGGACGTGACCGTCGAAAATACCCCCTGGCACTCATATAGCTGAAGAAAACCATCGCACGGACATGCACACCGACAGCACACACATGCAAATGGAGAGAAGAACTCTTTGGGGAGCTGAGTAGTTGTTGTTCGTATTGCTTTAGCAATCGATAAAGATGGGGTTACGGACACCGGACGACTGTTAATGTGTAAAAGCAGGAAATCGACGGACGACACACATTGCCAATCGTTTATCGATCTTCATCGAGTGTGGGAGACGGGGCGGGAGATTATTACGTTGATGATGGTAGATTGCGGTAAATCCCGACACGTGACCAACTTTATGCCCTCTTTCTACAGATATATATATGTATATATAATTGATATATAGATAGATAGACTATATATTCTTGTTTATTTATATAAAAGATCTATCTATAGTTGTCCGGTCGTTATATTCAATTCTATATAAAAAGATCTGTTATTTTAGCTGAGTAAGCACTTTTCAAGGTGGACTGCTGCAGCTTCCTTACGTAAGGGCTGCCCTCGGGTAACACGATCGTCTGGAGCCCGTCTGCGATCATATGGCGAAACCTGAGTTCCTGGTCCTGTACGAACAGTCCAAGCCAATCCAACCAGCCAGCCATCCATCCGTCCATTAAGCCAGCCAGCCATTCGTGTGAGTTTCTTGGGTGTTGTTGGCTAATAAACGTGATGCACTGCGCGTGCGCAAAGTTTCCCCCTGCGCCTCCCTGTTCTAGAAATGATAGCGTTGATAAGGCCATCGAAAGTGATACTAGACATGCGATAGCGCATCACGGACATGGTAAGCGAATACCTTTGGGAACTAACCATCACGAAAGGCGCCGCGCGAAAAGAGCTTCTCCTTCATTGTGCTCCAGAACTGGAGACGCAAGTGCTCAGCTTTTGGCCTTGTCAGCTGATCTCGCAGCGATATCCAAAACTAAATGTGACTAATGTGACCAACAAAAAAAATGTATTTATTTATCTTTTATCTGGTAAAAGCCCAACTCGATCGACTGTGTTTATGGGCGCTTTTAAGTAAAATGTATCTGCTGGTTGTTTCGAACGAAAACCCGGCAGTGATTTGATCGCATTTCCAGGCAATTGATATGCGGCCACTTCCTCCTGAGCGGAGCTTGGATGTTTGGATGCCTTGGAGGCCTTTGAAAAGGCCCAAAGATATACAAAATATATAAAAAAAAAATGAAAAACTCTGCTGTTAATTACAACAGCAACAAGATGCCGCATTGCATTAGCAGAAATCAAACATGCAACGCAGCCAAGAGTCAGCCGACCAAACAGATGGATTGGATGGATGGATGGATGGTGGAGCTACTGCTACCAAATAGTTGCAACATTTTCAATTATGAAATGCTTCTTTTTCAGTGGATTGTGTGCAGGCCCGATCCGGCGATCCATCCGATTATATAAAGTGAGGCGAGCGTAAATCATAAAAGCGGCGAATGTATCTTGCAGATACCGAAAATTGCATCGCAGCGCAGCGCGTGCCGTCAGCTCAAAAAAACAAAAAAAAAAACGACGTTAGCTCATCGAAGGTGGCAAAGTGGGCGGGGGGCGGTCGTGCAGGTGGTACAGTGGGTGGCGGTGGGTGGCGTTGGGTGGTGGTGGTTGGCTTCTCTGTTGTTTTTGTTAATTACACGGCAACAGCAGCCGGTTGCAGGTTGCGCATGCGCCTCAAATTTGTTGCATTTACGCGAGATATTTATTATGATTTCGCCGAGGTTTCTGCGCCGTTTTATTTCTCTCTTTTGTATTTTGTTTGTTTTATGAATGCGGCAAATGGAAAATGGAAAATTGAAGTTGAAGAGGAAGATTGCATGATGCACCACTAGATGCGGTTGTTAGCTCGTTGCATTTGGCAACTTTGGTCATTTTATATTTCTGATTTCTGATATATATTTCATTCTAATTGAAACCCTGAGTATGTATATCGCCTAGCAGGCTGTGAAGTAATAATTTCGAATCAAAGTCAACCGTTTGGCAGATCCCTTATTTCCCCAGTCATTCTCAACAAACACTTTCACTGGGTCGTGTCACACACTATATACATATAGTTTAAGCCAGAATCGAGATGTCGAAGCAAAATATTCAGAAAGACCAAGATGAGTGCCTTCGTTGCATGCGCTGCAAGAAAGTGATCCAATGTTCACGTTTCGATAGCGGTAGCTTACTGCGTCACATCGAATATGAGCATCCGGAATTATTCAAGATGGCCCATTCCAAAGTCAAAAGTATTTACAATCCCTCAACGGATAAGAGATCGGATTCGGAACTTGATGCTGAAAGTTTGGGGCGATGTAAGTCCGATTATGAGACCAGACTTATATACCTAATGTATATGTGATCCTCAGGTAAGAACAAAAAGAGGACCTCTAGCGATGACATGACCAAAAAATCATCGATTACCAGGTGCAATGTGGCTGCTGCCAACTCTACATGTCCGCACTCAAAAGCCAAGTACAGTAAATGTCCAAAAGCCAAGACCACTGGTCCGTGTTCGCCGCACCACTTGATCTTTCGCAAGATGGCCTACAAGACCTCCGCCAGGCGATGGTGTGCCATGGATGGCAGTATCTTCTGCCCCGCTTGCGGTTATAAGAAGCGTCCAGTGATCAAATGCGCATCGGATTGGAATTCCAGATGGTGTTCATGGGCCCTTTGCTTTATGCCCTGTCTGAATAACTCGGATGATGGGGAGAAGATTTACTGCGGTCACTGTAACACCTTTTTGGGCGTCTACAATCGCCAAAGGCAAAGTCTCAAGCCGAACAAGCTGTATGCCTGATGTCACAATTTTAATGATGTTTTAACGCAAGTATTTTCCATTTGGTCGCAGTCTTTCAAAATTGTTCGTTTAGAAGAGCCACTTGATTATTCCCTTTGAGTATAAATTCTACAACAATTGGCTTCACAAAGCATCATTGTATCGCTCTTATAGATTTAAATTAAAAATTTACGCTTGCGCGCCTCAAATAAATACGCAATTTTATGTTTAAATATCATTCAATAAGGCAGTTTTATTAGCTTGAGTCTTGTTTGTAGTCTTGTATATTGTACAATTCTTCTTTTGCTGGAAGACTCCACTGAGGAATCCCCTCAGACTCTTGTAGATTCCCAGGTCGTACATATTTTGGCCGTGGCAAGTACAACATTACATGCAGAGGAGATCTCCAACTTGGCGTTGTGACAGATATGAGCAATTAGGTGTTTCTCGCTTTTTTTGTTTTTTGTTGTTTTTGTGGGTACACCTGGGCCACCCTGGTCAGCGAGTTGAAATGAAATTGGTGGGGAATGATGGTGGCAGAGGGCTAACGGAAACTGCTGACCACTTATCCAGTTCGGTCAGCTTTCATCTAAGTCGCAGCACCATATCTTTTATGGCAATAAAACATATTACGAGTTGTTGTTTGCTGCTGGTGTTGGATTTTTTGTCTCATTTTGTGTTTTCTCGTTTCTTGGGCGCAGTTAAAACGACACTCGTCTCGGGGTCAAAAGGTGCTGAGAACGAGCCGCCAAATGATGCTGAAATTGTGGAAAACCGAAACTTGTTTCACCTGAACTCCGCTGCTGTCGTGTTGAAATACATATATTTCGGACATTTGGTTCAGATCACCGAGCAGCCAGGTACTTTCCCAAAGAAATCTTCGGAGGAGCCCTGAGAAAGTTTCAGGCCAAGCGAAAGGATGAGAAGTTGACTAATTGGTCAGGCAGCTGATCGCAGATCGTCTATATCTTTTCAAAGACAATTGATCGAAGCAGCGAGAAAGGGTGAGGTTAGGGATTTTAACACGCAGGCGAGTGGCCAAGGGAAAGATCAGCATCATCATCATCCCGTTTCGGGATGCTGCTCTACTTACGCCCCGGGGATCTGATCTGTCACCTTTAGCAGGAAAGTGGAAAACAAAAAAAAGAGGTTTGCGAGAGAATGGGGTGGTGAACCCATAAATCAACAACGGTTGATGAGCAGAAACCAGTTTGGCGACTTAACCCTTTTCTCTCCTTCTTGGTTTTCTTGGACAACATCCTGTTTCGTTACGCTAGATACGTTTACCCTTTCCCCCTTTGATGATCTGCTGACCAATGTCCGTCCAATGGGCACACGAAAATCTTGAACTTTCCAGCCCAAAAACTAATTGAATTTTCTGCTGCCGATGTGCGATCTCTTTCGACCTGAGGAGAGGGGGTCCATTTCAATTTCATTAAAAATGTCCGAGATTGTTCTTTGATCTTTCAACTCTGTGCAAATCGGGATGCTAAGGGTTGGGCCATTTCCTTCAGGGGTTGCAGAGGTTAGACCAAAGTCAAGGGCCATTTTTGGGTTAGAAAATGTCAGTTTTTGCACTCCATTATGGAAGCTGTACAGGGGTCATCCCAGAAGTGTGGACCAATGGAAACTGTTTATTTGAGTTTGAGGAGTTAATAATTGGTGAAAAGCTGTGGCTCGATTTTTTGGTCATTTGCTTATTAATAATGGAGTTTGAGTTCTGTGCAATTTGGTTTCAATTTATGAATATTTTCGTTGCTCTGTATTTTTTTCTTCTTCGAAATTCCAAACCGACCGTTGGTCATCCTTCGCCGAACTTCTGCTAATCCTTGACCGAAACTTGCCCTGCTTTAATTTGGCATGCTATTCAACGGACACGTTCTGGACTTTCAACTTAAAAAAATAAAAAGATGTACATAAAGTGAAAAACAAAACAAAGGCGGCTACAAAAAACGGCGAAAACCGTTACGCCTTGGCACAATGCCCAAGGGTCCTGCCAGCTTGTCCTTTAGCATTTTCCCTATCCCGATCTCGTTTCTTGCGCGCCTGCAACGCGCCAGTCACTGACCTCATTTCGATCGGGTTCGGTAGGTCCTTCGTCCTTCGTCCTTCGTGCTCGTCTTGGGACGTTGCCAGCTCAGCTGAAAGCGAAACAGAACCAACTTGCAATTAAGGCTGCTAAATGCCCAGAATATCCGAGGCCAGGACATTTTAACAACAGGGCAAGGATCGAGAGATAGTCGAAGGCGCTTTCAAAGGGGAGCATCTTTAAGCAAATACTTATATTGAAATGAAAACGAAAATACTTATGAACATGGTCTTATACTTATATACTTATACTTATGAACTGAGTCGATCTTAATTTACAATGGTCGCAAAGATTTAATTGTGAACTAGAACTGCACATTAAAATCTTATCTCTAACCACTTTTTGTGCGCCCTGAGAAGTCCTGCCAGTTAATCCCATCAATAAGATATTTCGCTTGCCCTCCAGGAAAACCAGAGATAAATCGCCGCTAGATCAAACTCTCATTAACCCAGAAAAGGTGCGGCTGCGGATCCATAAATTATCATTTTAACGGCCAAGGAGCAGGGGTCGCCAAAAGCCAGGAGCAGTAAGGAGAAGTAAAAAAAGTGACTGCGTCATAAAACAAATTCCTAATCAAGGGATTCCGGATCAAATTGTAATACGCATGTTGACCGCTCCGAAAACGGGATGACCAAGATCTCGGTGAACTGGTCAGCTAAATGAAATATGAGTTCAAAGGGGCCAGGAATGGGAAAAATGGGAGGAGGGAGGATCGGCTGGTCAAGCGTGTAATGCATAAGGATGTGAGAATACATACATATACATTTATATATATCTTGGCGAAGGCAATTTCACAGAGGTCCGGCCCAAATCAAGATCATTGACCAAGAAGGACCAACCCAACTAATATTCAAATGAGGTCGCCGTTTTTCTGGGCCCGAGGGCCCGTAAATTAAGGCGACTGCTGATGATGACTGCTGCTGACCAACTGCAATTTCACAAGGGCAAAGGGGACAAGGGGAAGGGTCGGGATCGGGATCGGGATCAGGAGCGGGATCATCGGAAGGGTGAGAGATCTCTAAAGGGGAACACGGGTTGAGTAACGAGCGCGAACTCATTACAATGGGAGCAAAACGGAAACTGGAATTCGGTAGGGATGCAAAGAAAAGTGCAGTGTCCCACCTCAAGACGACCTACGAAATGAGACCAAAGACCGAAGACCGAAGACCGAAGACGCACGAGCAGCAACCCCTGCTCGGTCTTAAAACTGGACAATGGTCAGCTACCGGCTACTTAATGTCCCTTTGCCGGACCCGGCTCATTTGCATTTTTCTCGCGATCTCTCGCGTCCATTTATTTATTTGCTTAATTTCATTTGCCCGATGGGAACTTTCCTCGACCGTTGGTCACTCCTGGCCCTTGGCTCCTTTGTTCCACCTATGTATATCTATATAGACGTGGTCCATTGTACAGTGGACGTCGTCTATTGTTTTCCTATGTCATGTCCGACAAGAGCTGCAAACTAAGAGGAACTAAGAATCGGAAATCAGGAATCGGGCAACCCAAGCCAAAGGGGCCAACAAAGCTCTATCGGGGGCAAACTCGTTTATGTCCGCTTGGGTTCAAGTGAGACATATGTACATGCATATAGCATATACATATAACACTCATTTCGCGGCAATCATTCGGTACCTAACAGCTGTGATCCGCGATCCCAGATCAAGTCACTAATTATATGCCTCGATTTTGGGACAACTTTTGGGCGGGAAGCATAGGAGTAATGGAGCTGTGAAATCTACTATCTTTTGCCAACAGAATAATTTTGAAATATAAATTATATCATATAAATATAAATATAGTATTACTACTTTTAGCCTCTCCCCCATGAGTTAACATTATTTCACTTGATAAATCAGCGCACATTCATCATGGCTGATGGCATATTGATGTGACCATTTGCGCCGCATTTGGTGACCTGTGGAGTGAAGTTCAGCCAGTTAATTACTTAATTTCATGCAGTTTATGCCCCGAAAGCCAAGCCCTGGCCAACATCCACCCTCGATGGAGATAGGAAAGATAGAAAATTCCCAACCCAAAAAACGAAAAACCCGAGACCAGAAAACTAGAAATGCCGAAGAGTCAACAGCTCATCATTGTGGGGATGTGGAAATGCGTATTTCATTCGGTGGGTTGATGCGGCGCTTAATCGTGACTTTTAACGCACATCCGTCCGCAGAGGATGGGCAGTAAGGTGAGGTTAAAGGTTATAGGGTGTGGTGCGCGACCAGAAACCGAAAATCCCCCGCCCACGCCCAGCGGGAAAGCAGATGCTTTTTGGGGTCGTAATCCCAGAGGTTCTGGCATTTTAGATGGCAGACGTCGAAATAATTGCATTTGGCACGCTCACTCAGCGCTTCGTTTTTTATATTTTTTTTTGTCCAGACCAGACATCTGACATTTGGCCAAGAGAAAATGCAACAAATCCTGGAGTAACAAACAGAAAGAAACCCTTTAAAATATGATTATATATTTCTTGTTGCAAGTAAGACTTAAATCTTATTTTTTGCTCTGCAAAAGCTAAAGAAAATGAGAGAATGAAGTGAGTTGCATTTTACTTGTAGCACATATCCGTATTTCCTTCCGCCCAGGAAACACTTTTCCTGCTTTTCATGCTTTAGTTTCGATTTCCTTTTACTCTTTACGCTACACAGACTTTTCGACCAGCTCCATAAATATATATTTAATTTAAACAAAGTATGTGTATTTATTTACACGCCAGACACGAAGAGTCTGCCAATTTGAGCAACCAGATCTCTGTTTAACTTTGAGTGGTATTTGTTTAGCTTTAGATGGAGGAGAGTACTTGGATATCGGTGCAAAAAAATATATGCATGTAAATATATTTTAAAGCCTTACGTGTAAATAAAAACGAGATAAAAATTAAAATCTGGACAAAAAAAAGGCAAACGCAACGAAATCGAAAATGAAACCGATGCAATTATCACGTGCAAGCCATGAAACTGGTACAAAGCAAAAGGCCGACAAAAGGGGAGATGAGCTGGGGAATAATTGGGTAAAGAAGTGAGCAAAAGTAAATCAAAAGTAAAAGGCTATATATTCGAAATGAGCTAATTGTTGAGGTAGCATAATTCTTGTTGCAAATTAAAACTCATATAATATTGACACTTTTTGAAGTAATTGCATTACAATTTTATTCAGAGGCTTCCACATTAAAGGTTTTATTACGCCGTAAAGTGGCCACGAAATGCTTCTTTGAACATCTCTCCTTGGGAAAACATATACAAATTCCAGGTGATAATCCACCCACATTTGCATGTGGATTCAAATGACAACACTTACGCTCCAGATAAGGACGTTTTCCCAGCATTTTCCCACGCCCAGCAAACGCTTATCACCAAAGCTTTCCATGGGACCCGCATAGGTATCCAAAAAAAATAAAAAAAAATTCCAAAATAAAAACAAACCGCAGAGATCCCAAGCTGTTCCCAAATGGGAGCCAGTGGCTCTTCCTCCGTTTCGGTTTTCTGATAAGAAGCTCCATATCTTTTGCCATATGGGCCGGACTTGGTTGGGATTGCTTTCCCGCCATTTGCTCAGCGGACCGAAGACAGCCGCCCAAGAGCAAGACAGTTGTGCGCCCCAGGTGGAAATGGAAATGGAAGTGGAAGTGGGAACTTGGAATGGGAATGGGAATGGAAGGAGGTCCCTCGATAAGGCGTGGGTATGTAGGAAGCGGAGGAACGAGGAATTGTCGTGTGTCGTTTGTCGTTGGTCTTGTAACGGCTGCTACACTCGCCGAAAATCGTGGGTACTTATAGAGTTGATAGGAAAAAAAAGTCGACATAACATTGGGCAGAATTTAATAGTATTTAATATTGAAAATATATCGTATCCTGCTTGCACTGCCAACATCTTGGTTTGGAATATTCCTTGAAGTGAAATGAGATGAGTGCACTTTTTTTTCCGTGTCATCTATGGCAATGTCACGCCGAGGATCTCAGGCCTCTGGACTAACTCTTCCAGCTGACGCTATAGTTATGATGGTAACACGGTGGCACGGGCGAGATTAGAAGGACGAATACCAAATCAACTGAGTCGCTCGAGCGTTGCCCACAAACCTCTGGAAAGCGGGGGAAAGACGGAGAAAAGAGGATAGTATGTAAAAGGCGAAGGACGAGGAGGAAGCCAAGGAAATTACGGAACCCTGACAAAATGACCAGCTGCCATAACACATCATTCCGCCGCATTCGTCACAATCTTGATAGTGCAATGTCAACTTGAGAACTTGACCATATTCCAAGTGGGTCGCGCATCCAAGGGGCAGTTGTGGAACTTCTTCATCGATTCGAGGCTTCCTAAGCTGATTAAGCCAGGACGAGAAGCCATGTCCTTGTCTTCCCGCTAACAATAACTATCAGCCTGAATGGTGGCAATAAGTTTTTCAGAACTCTACAGATGGCTTCGAAGAGGAAATCCATTAAATCAATTAAGATTAGCGAAAACGAAACAAGCATTTGGGTTGTAAGGAAAGAAATTGGTAAGCCAATTTGAAGGTATGCCCATGTACCCCAAGTCCGGAAAGCCAGTCCTAACTTATCAGAGACATCAAGAACTTCTGTTGCCAGCAGCTGGACCCAGTGCCTCAAGACTTGGCGGCCTGGCCACCATCTGTACCGCATAGATGGCCAAGAACAGGGAGACGCGGGAGAAGAATGGGTTCGCGTTCACGTGCAGGTTTAGGAGGTAAAAAATGTCATGTGGGTTCGCCCTTCGACTGAGCAGGGGCACGTGCCCTCTCAAGCGCGAAGTGCAACTGCAACTGCAACTGCAACTGCAGCGTCGAGATGCCCCCGACTTTGGACTTGATCTTCTCTCGGGCGCCCTTCCCTTTTTTCCGTTTTTTTTCTTTCTTTTTTTGTGTTCCACTGCTCATCTGAAGTATCTGGGTATCTGTAGTATCCAAGTATCTTCTCGTATCTAGCCATCTCTATCTCTTTGTGTGCACTTCCGGCGCTGCGGTTGAGTGTGCTCTACCTTTATAGTTGTATGCACCTATATGTGCCTTTCCCTGTTCCATCATCAACATCATCATCATCATCATCATCTTTTCTTTAATTGCTTTTGTACTGTCCTGGCTCTTTTAGCATTCCCGCAGGTTTTTCCTTATTTTCTTCAGGGCCCTCTTCTTTATGTTGCACAATGGTAGCCGCTACAAGGCACACTATGCTGCATGCATGGGGTTGACTTCTGCTGCATTTATTTTTTCCTTCGCTCTGTTTTTTTCCTATTAAAACGTCCCCGGCATTGCAGTTAAATTAGATTAAGCAGTCATGCACATGTCTTCCCTTTTTCCCGGACCCTACGGAAAAGATGTACATATATATAGAGATATAGATATAGATATAGATATAGATAGATATATATGCCTTACCTTTCATTTTCCTGCCCCCTTGAGTGTCAGTTGCGTGGCTCTGGGATGCTAGGATGGGAGTCAGAACACCAGGATCTGAGTTGGCTTACATGGTTTTGGTGGGACAGTTTGGTTGTTTAATTAACCAAAAGGGAGAAAGATCCATTATTGATTTTAGAATTGAGAACTTGCAACAAGGGCATTTGAAGCTGCCGTCTGTTTAAATTTCCACAAAAACTTGTATAAATTGAATTGAGCCTTCCGTTCAGCTGCTCCGTTGGTGCCCCTGCCCCAAAATATGATGCTGCTCATCCCGCTGCAGTTGCAACTGCCTTGGCAAGCGGCAACCTTGGCAACTGCCGCGATATCCTGATGCTGCAACACGAAGCGGTGAACAGGTAGCGATCGTTGAACCTGTTTCTGTTCCCTTTGAGGCGAACCCCCCAACCCTCGGGGTTTTAATGGGCCGGGACGGGACAGGCCGGGCGAACAGGTGCATCCAGGAATCGAGGAATCGAGGAGCGGAGGATCCTCGCACGCGCTGCATCCCTGCCACACATGGTCGCAACTCGTAAATAAACGAAAACCGAGGGGCACGTGCCGCTCAATGTGCAAGGATCAAGGATCTCCCCCTTTGGCAATTCTATCTGCAACTGCAACACATCATCGGCAACGTCATTGTCCTCCTGCAGGATCTTTTCCCGTTTCTGTTTCTGTATTTTAGTTCCCTCTCTTCCAACAATGATGATGTTGATGATGATGATGCGGTGGTACCTGTTCCTGGTAGTCCATCCACTCCCTCTTCGTTTTCTTAGTGCAAGCTGCATTTCTGCGGTTTCTTGGCTCGTGCCTGGCCCAAAAACAGACCAACTTTGGCTCCAATTTGGGCCAGCACTGCCAAAAAAACACATACAATTCTTATCAAGGATTAAACATTAACATTAAACATTAAATCCAAACTATTATTGCTTTTTTATCTATCAACGATTTGTATTGATGTTAATTCATCTTTTCTGTTTGCTTTTAGGATAAATTTCATCGATGTATCATTACTTAGATAGGTAAGTGTCTTTATTATTTTTAAACTATATTATGGCAATACAAAGGACTGCAAGGATTGTAAAATATATTGAGATCTTCACTGTGCACGGGCAGCTGAGATCGGGCTTAATAATTAACTTTGGGGATCGGCTTGACCGCAGCATCCCTCGAAAAGGGACAGCTGAAAAGAGCTGGCCGTCTGGCTCCACTTTATCATCGCCTCGTGCCAATGGCCCAATTAGGCAACCAATTATTACTAAATGGGCGCACCTTTCTCCTCCAACCCTCGTGGGTCGATTGTTTTATGTATTATGGTATGGGCACTTTGAAGTCGAATGCGGAGGGTTCTCCAGCACGCCCACAATCGGACAAATCATTGCGTAACTAGGTCTCGAGGATCGAGGATCTCGATTCCCCTGCCCATTTCATGGTAAAAAAAAGGGATCATCAGCAGCCAAAACATCTGTCCCGGCAATCTGTTGTTGACCCGCGGCGTCTCACACCTTGACAGGAGTTAGTGTCGAAAGGGAGTGGGAAGTGGGAAATACATTGAGGGAAATGGGATCGAAGTGGATTATATATATATCTGTATGTTGGAAAAAGGTTTTACTTTTATTTTTGCCAGTGTGCTACATTTTATTTAACGAGTGAAAGAGATATGAACTAGAAAGGACGGGCCACTAAGTGTCCATAAATCAGTGGGGCAGTCACACAACAGCTGCTTTCGTTTCAAGGATCCAAAAATCAAGGATCTCAATTTAATGTTATTTTATGGAAATACTAGAAACATGAAATAAAGTTGCGAAAGTCGCACGATATCAATAACGCAACCCCTCAAAGTGGCGCAAAAAATAGAACCTCCCCTTTTCGAAGAAAACAAAGAATCGTGAGAAAAGCAAAGCAAATCGGAACCACTAGAATAAATAGTTAGTTTTTGTCAGCCTAGTATTAAAAGAACTTACAATCTAGGGTATCCAAAAAAAAGTATTCAATTAAAGGTGGTACCAATCTCAACCAAATGCCATCTACATTTGTAGGTTGAGTTCTTGTTTCACTAGTTTTTTGGTCGTTTTTTCCCCAGAGAATCGGTTACGTGCCTATGACTTTGCATGTCTGCCCATATAGTCTATATGGTATATACTCGTACAAGAGATTAGAGAGCCCTTCATCCCTGGGTTGCTTTCGTTTTATGACCATCGCTCGGAGTAGTATCCCCAGATCCCCAAACTGCCGCACGATGACTTGCTAAAAGCGGACATTGTTGATTCGTCCGGAGTTCGGAGGGAAAAGCTTGCTCCGTTGGTTGGTGGGTGGTGACACCAGAGTCCACCTCCCGGCCACACCCACTGGGAAACACTGTCCTGCCGCCACGTCAAAGAACGCACCCCCACACCTTGCCACCCGATTTCTGCTGAGGTCCTGTGTGCGCACGTTTTTTATTTGTCCAACAAACAAAAACACAAAGGGAACTACACAAACTTTCCAACTTTCCACTTTCCCAGTGGGCGGAAGCCAAACCATCGCGGGTAATCTTCTGCGCGAGTATGGGTTTTGTATCTTGCGGATACCTTTGTTGCACGAATAAACATATACATATATAGGTATGTATATATGTCTGTATATATGTAAAAACACAGCTGCCTGGCTGCTGCTGCTGGACACGGAAATATCGATCCAAAGTATCGCAATGAGTCACTACTAGTGCTCACATTTAGGCACTGACAGAAAATTAGGACCAACAAGCGGGATTATCTACTTGAAGACTAGGCTTCATGGCTAAGTAGAAGAATTCTCGCGTAACATTTTTACATTATTTTCAAGATATCAATTTTTAGACCAACTACTCTTTAAAATGAGACACAAAGAGTGTTCATTTTTTTTAGGACAGTGTGTTGCGCGATTTGAGTTGAAAGAGAGCGCCATCTACTGGCGGAAGACATAAAACGTGCCCTGGTCCGCAACCCTTTTCTCCGGTCCTTTGCCCCGGAATTGTTTGGCCTGTGCAGTGAGGCATATATCCGGAGTTTCTGCGTCCCGCTTCTCGATTCTCGTCGCTCCTCTCGGGGGTGATTTCAACTTTGTCCTGGACAAAATGAACCAGCAGAGGAGGCTTTTACACTGGAAGAAAGTCGTATAGGCTATAAGAGAATGTGAAAGAAATATTTCAAGACTTTAGCATGATGGTGGTTGCTTTCCAAACACAAATTCCTGTATGCAACAAATCAGCTATTTTCTCAGCAAGCTTTCTTTACGAAATTTGTCGCAGTGCAGCTGATGGTTTTCACGGGGCGACAGATTCAGGTTACACACCTGTTCTTTTCTCTTCTGACCTGTCCTGCGACCAGTCATTCCGCCTGCCACCCTCCTGCGGGCAGAAATCAATAAAGCCCAATGCAACGCCCCCCAAATAAGTTGTCCACACACAAGAAGGCTCTCTAAAATTAAACTTTCAACGCGTTCAATCATACAAAAAAAAAAATTGATGGTTGTCATTACAATAAATAAATAAATAGGCAAAAAAAAAATGAGGACTTATGAGGGAAATGGTCATCTAGGACACGAAACGCAGATTGGTGCGTTTTCGTCCGCCGAATTCGCCAAAGTTGCGACGAACGGCCTGAAGAACAGCCTGCTGGGCGACGGGATCCGTTTGGGATTCTTCGGAAGAGACTACAGAGGATTCGGCACTGGGCTTCGAATCCGATTGGCGACCCAGGATATTCCAGAAGGGACGCGGCGTGGTGGTGGTCGTCGCTGGGTCCTTGTTGATGTAAATGCAGTTGATGATGGGCTCGTCGCCGTAGAATTGACGATTCTTGTTGCGCAGACGACGGCGTTGTTGTTGCTGCTGCTGGCGGCGTCTCTTCTGCTGTTGCTGCTGGCGACGGCGCTTCTGCCGCTGTTGCGTTTTGCGGCGACGTTGCTGCTGCAACTGCTGCTGCTGCGGACGACGGCGACGGTAGCCACCAATGGAGGAACTGCTGCTGGAGGAACCAATGCTGTTGCTGGGTCGGCGACGCTTGTTGCTGCTGCTGATGCTGATGCTGCTGCTGCTGCTGCTGTTCGACTGCTTCTTCTTCTTCTTGGTCCTGCGCTGGCTAAGACTGCTGCTGCTGCTGCTACTAGGCTTCTTCTTCTTCTTCTTGTTCTTCTTCTTATCCGAAGAATTGCTGCCCGATGAAGAAACGCCGCTGGAGGATGCGGCGATGTTACTGCCACTTGTGGCCGAAGAAGCAACGACTGATTGCTCCACTGGCTTCTTGATCACTTCCACGGGAGTAAGCTGTTCCATCTCCTGCTGATTCGGATTCTCCTCTGGCTTCTTCTTCTTCTGATCCTTATCCTGCTTCTTCTTCTGATCTTTATCCTGCTGCTGCGGCTTCTTCTTCTGCTTCGCAGGCTGCTCGTCATTTTGAGCCTGCTGCTTGCGTTTCTTCTGCTGCTGTCGCTTGTTCTTCTGTTGCTGATTCTTGTTCTTCTGCTTCTGCTTCTGGTTCTTCTTGTTCTTGTTCTTCTGATTGGGCCGCTTATTGACGGCGGGCAGAATGTCGCTGTCATCATCACCGGTTGACCAACTGGCTATCGTAGAGACGGGCTGGTCCTCGCTGATGATCTCCTCCTCGAAAACACCCAGGCCATTAAAGCCGGGCTGATCCCTGTAGAAGCCATTGCCGCCGTAGTAGAAATCATCGTAGTCCTCTTCGTCGTAGTCGTCCTCGTCGTAGTCATCCTCGTCCTGGTCCACCACCTCCCAGGGCTGAACGAAGGGATAGAAGCTAACGCCGGCTGACTGGTGGACAACATCCGATTGAACGGGCTTCAGCTCGAAGACGGCATGGGTATCGGGATTGACTTTGGGCGGCTGATGCGATTGGACCACCACGATGCCAGCATCTTCGGCCACATTGGCATGACTGGCGGCATTGGCGACCACACTGACTCCCTGATTCAGATGGGCGGCAGTGGACTGGCTTTGCAGGGGCAAAGCCAAGGCAGCGGGCACAAAGTTGGACTGATTTCTGGAAGACTGATCGTCGCCATCATCGTCCTCCTCGTCGTCATCATCGTTGTCATCGTGCTGCACATCACCCTGGGGCAGAGGCGACTCCAAGTGGACTCCAGTCAGGGCGACATAACGTCTATTGCTATTGCTCTCCACCTCCTGGAGAACAGCTCCTCCCTCACGATGTTCCTTCGCGGGCAGACTCTCCACCTTCAGGGGCTGCGAAGTGACCGACAGTGTGGCCGCCGATCCTGATCCTGATCCTGCTGCACGACCCGAACGCTTCCTTCTCGTGACCACACACTGCGACTGACTGCCATCGCCCTTCAGTTGGCGACCCTGAATGTAGAATCGCTTCAGCTCGTACTCATCGCCATTCTCGTCCACCTCGATCATGGTCTCTCCAGCGACCCTGGTGGCCACCAGGCACATCCCGAGAGCCAGCAAAGCCCAGACACAACAGCCGTTCCTCATCTCGTCTATAACTGAGCTAGCCGACGATCGGCAACCGGCTTATATTAGCTCGCACCACACGGACCTATTGACCCACGGCTAATTGCCAAAAATATATGCTAGCTATGCTAGCATTTGGCCAGATCGGGCCAGTTCAGTTCAGCGTAGCTTAGCTGCTCGGTTGACCGAAAGCTACGGTTTCCTACGAACCCGAGGGCTCTGAATTATTCATCAGCTCAGCATCGCAGCTTGGCCAGCATCGTTGGGCTTTCTTCTTCCGAGAACCCGTTTGATTACTATTTCTTCTTTGGCTTTCTGTCGGGGTCAATGGATCGACCGATCATTAATAACCCCGCATCGATGCGGATGAAAGTTTCTGCCAAAAGGGCCATTTGTGGGTCATCTAGGTTGCGATCAATTTGCACAAAGAAAAAAAAACTAGCTGAACTTAGCCACACCTTTATAATTGAAATGTAATTGGGGGTTTTTGTAATTCATGTTTTTTTATGACAAGGTCAAGAGGTGAACTTTATGTCCTAATATAAATTAGTCCTAAATTTCTTTGGATTTTTTCTCCCTGTGTGAATTTCAACCCTTTTTGGGAGTGGAAAGTTGAACATGAGGTCCGTGTCGAATGCCATATATCAGTCTCGCAGCTTGTAAAAATAGTTCTGGTGACTCTATTGACTAAATTTAAACCAGACACATTCCTCTCCACAATTGAGTTGTGCTAAAGATTTATTTTGACCAAAGAGATGATTTATCCGACAGTTGGCACAAAGAGCAGGGAACGAACAAAGGCACTTGGACTGGCATTTCTGGATATTCCGAAACAAAAGGTTAGCTCAGCAGCACACGTGGTGCGAAAGTTCAATGTTGTAGTTGCAACATGCTAAATACCAACCAAGTTGGCCATATTAAATACCCTTTTTCTTAAAAAAACAAGTAAGTCATATTTCATATGCTCAGCGAACAGGTGATAAAAAGCGTAGTACCGCATTTGGGAAAGAGTATAGAAAGCGAAATTGACCTTTGATGGAATAAACGAAGAAACAGCGATGGGAAAGCAGATTTCTTAGCGGGATTAAAGTTTCTTTGATGCTGCTGCTGAGCCAAAAACGAAATTAATTTATTGAATTCGTTCTCGGGATTTTTATTTTCCCCCTGAATCGTACCGAAAAAGAGACATTTAGCGAAAATGGCCAACAAAAGCCAATAAACATTCCAAATCACAGTTTGACCCGCGTTGTTTTGTTTCTGTTTTTTTTTTTTGATTGAGTTGAGCCCGCCGACTAACTTAAGTCAGTTGGACCAAGTCAAACGCAATTTCAGCGAGCTGCGGCCATTTATTGTCCACTCTGTGTGAATGCTAATGAAGCATCGTAAATTTCCAGGGCCAAGAGGCGAGGAGCAGCCAAATAGTTGGGTGTGATCCAGGTTCGCCGAAGAATCCAAGCTGGATTTTGGCAGCTCTTCGTCTCTCTCTCTCTCTCTAGCCGCAAACTAGAACTTTATTTTATTTTTAAGAAAATCCATTTATAAGGTACTGCAATGTTAGGAGCTTAAGTAATGCCTGGCCAGAAATCAATGGGCAGACTGAAGAGAGATGTGGCCCACTGTGGAGATAAATAAGTGTTGCCTGTGTGCATAGCAATTGCAATCAAGTACAGTAAGCACTGGCAGAGCCCGCAGCAGCACATATTTGTATGTCGCGCACGTTCTTTAAGTAGCAGCAACAGCAGCGGTCGCATCAGCAGCAGCAGCAGCAGCAACATCAACGGGCAACACCAGCAGCAGCAACAGTAGCAGTAACAAGTAAGAACACACCTTGTTCTTGTACTGATATCAAGTGCTGATTACTGATTACACACGCAGACAAATGGAAGCTAAGGCAACATGATGATGGGGGAAGAGACGCCCGATCGACAACCAAATCGGAGTTCACCAAACGATATTAGGCGGGAATTTGTTTCGTTGCGCTCTCGTTTTTGTTTTTTTTTTATCACAATCAGCCTCAGCAACCAACGCAATCTGTCATCGACCCATTCATTTGTGGCGAGACATCACAGTGCCTGCTCTACTATACATATACCTATATGTATGTACAATGTACGTGGTATGTACATATGTATGTACATGTGCATATAGCACGATCGTATCGGGAATCGGAGCACAGTGAAGTCGAGTGGTGCAGCCGGGTGTCCATTGTCCATTGTCCACTGTGCACAGTGACTGCAAAAAGTTGAGCAACAAAAAAAAAAAAAAAGAGAAAAAAAAGGGATGTAAGATAATGCCTTTCTTTTTCATAGTTATACAAATTTTTCATAGACCCATTTTTATGCCGAAATTACAATAATATCATAAGTTGTTTACAACGCGGTGGCAAACTTCCCATCGCTAGTGTGCAAACATCACGCACCCACACGAAAACCTGGCCCACCTGCAACACACACACAAGCACATATAGTAGATATACGTTTATATGCCATCCGATCTGAGCGATCGTATAAAAAAATTGACGCACGCAGCAAGAAAGTGCGTATACGCAATTAGAATTCCATTAACTAATTTCTTCTCATTTGCATGGCGCACTTTCTAAGTGCATAAGCAGCATCTTGCCGCTGTAATAGCAATAAATAAGAGAACTTTCATTTAAATTTATTCACCTAACCAGCAGCGGGCCAGAAGAACAGCATTTACGATGAATTTTTTGAATATTTTTGTGTTTGCCGCTTTCGTGGCGAGCACACACGGAATTCATAATTAATTCGTGCATTAAATTTTCGAGTATATTATATTTGGTTATATTTCTGGCTCTTTTTTATGGTTGTGTGTTATTTTTTATTTTTGATCAATAAGTTGTACATATGTGAGAGAGTTTCCGTTAATGAGATGCATGATATCGAGGAATGTGATATCGAATGCTGACACAAATATGCAAAACGATTTTCGGTTATTTGTGGTTATTAATGCCGCATTATTGGCTTGCCACTTGTGGCGGCGGCCAGTGAAAAGCGAAGAAAACTGGTTTTCCGGCAAATCACAGCAGCAGACCAATGCCAGTGCGACTCTTTGATATACAGACATACCTATGTACATACATACAAAATCACGTTTTCCTGCATCTCGAGATTCTGTGCAGTTGCAGTTGCAGCGGATCGACAAAATGGTGGTTTCGACAAAGAAACCAATCAGCGGGTAAAAGTAAAATCGGTTTTTCTTCTTTCGATGGTTGAACCATCGCCCAAATGAGAATTCCCAACACGTGTGCCTTATTTATTTCAATTTTAGGCAGTTTTCAGTTTTTTTTCTTACAAAAGTCGCAAAGAGCACACTTCCAAAATCAAGGTATTTTTTTTTAGTAAATCTTGCAGTTAAGAAACATAAATTTATTTTTGGTTCTTTAGTGGGAATTTATAAAGATTGATTATGAACATTTAACATTTTAGGCATATGAATGGCGGGGAAATTATATATGGTATTTGTTGTATTTATGAAAATATACAAATATTTCATATTTTAGAACTACAATTATAAACAAAAATTCAAAAAACTAAAGAGTTTATCCCAAAGTTACTTGTAATGCTCAGAAACTACGCTAAGTAGGCTTCTATTGAAAGTGCCAGTGAAATAAGCAAATTCAAAAAAAAATCAAATAACCGTTGACACTTTCGAATTTCCCGCCTTGTTTTGAAACGGTTATGGAAGCGGTTAATTGCCGAGTACAGCAAACTTGAACACTTGAGGGCGCCAGACGTGTTTCGGTATTACCATTCTTGTTATTTATGCGGTATTACTATGCAGTGAATGCACGGTCGCACTTTCGACTGGCACTGAACAACACTGATTAGTGCAAAAATTTTTTACAACGTGATTAAATATAGATAATTTTCGGGACATAAACGGAACGCAAGGATCCGTTAACGTCGCAGGAGTGTAAGCTCTAGATACAAGCAAATTGGTTATACAGGAGGAGAGACCTGCGAATACCCGGTAAACCGTACGGATCAGTCCATAAATCATCATGCCACGAGGAAAGTTCGTCAACCACAAGGGTCGGAGTCGCCATTTCACATCTCCCGAGGAACTGCAGCAGGAGTCGGAGGAGGACAGCGACCAGACCAGCGGCTCGGGATCAGATAGCGACGATAAAGACGCTGCCGGCGGCGGTGCCAGTTCCTCCGCCTCCAAAGCGAAGGCTCCCGCCCAACGAAAAGCGCCCGTGCATCGCAATCAAAAGTCCCGATCAGCGGCGGGCGCCGCCGCGGCAAGTTCCTCGGAATCGGAGTCCGGCGAGGATTCCGACGACTCCGAAGCGGAAGCGCGCGATGCCAAGAAGGGCGTGGCCTCACTCATCGAAATCGAGAACCCCAACCGGGTGACCAAGAAGGCCACACAAAAGCTATCGGCCATCAAGCTGGACGACGGGCCAGCCGGTGCCGGCGGTATTCCCAAGCCGGAGCTTTCTCGCCGCGAGCGCGAACAGATCGAGAAGCAGAAGGCTCGACAGCGTTACGAGAAACTCCATGCTGCTGGCAAGACCACCGAGGCTAAGGCCGACCTGGCCAGATTGGCCCTCATCCGGCAGCAGCGCGAGGAGGCGGCCGCCAAGAGGGAGGCGGAAAAGAAGGCAGCCGAGGTGGGCACCAAGAAGCCGGGTGCCAAGTAGATAATCCATCCTTGAAACCTTCCCCTTCCCATGCGGGAATTAATAGAGCTCTCAATTGTGTAACGTATACAAAATTCGCAATAATCCTTTTGGTGAACAGTGCAATTAGTTAAGCATGAATTACCGTAAACATAACTTCAAAATTATGCAAGTTTTTTAAGCCTATCTTTTGTAACTGCAATTATACATAAATAAATCAAGTAATTGTAAAAACAGAGAAAGTGTGTGTGTTTCGCCTGGCGTGATGATTATGACTATCAGAATTGATAGAACATTAATATTATAGGTATATAAATAAGCACCTTAGTATGCTCTAAACTTTAAGAAAGATCAAAATAGTATTCTGGTCTGGATGTTCCACCAAATTTAATGGAAGGCAATCAAAAGAATAGATGTAGACTAACTACTAGCTATGACTAAACTAAGAAAAACAATGCGTTGGACTTGGTCTATACTATACCACGCCCCAAACCTCTTCGAAGGCGGAACAGATTTTGGAGCACGCGATGGCCGCCGAAAGTGGATAGTTGCTAATGGAGAACAGCTCCTCCGTGTAGTCCGTTTTGAGAACGCCATGTGCGAAGGCTCCGATAACGATGACCACCGGCTCATCGTAGCTGGCAGATGTCTCGTCGCCATGTGGCACCAGCTCCCGGCAATTGGGCAATAGTTTGCCGGAGAAGCTCATGGCGTACTTCTTGCAACCGACCGGCACATGATCCGTAATCGGATTCTTGATGACACTCATCAGACGACGGGAGGAGTCATTGGCGCGAATTTGGAACTTGTGCAGCAGTTGCACCATCAGGCCAGCAAAGCGTTTAAATGTCCTCGGGATGCGCGTCTGTGGATTGATTTCGATCAGCACATTGTGCTCGGTGCGCACGAAGACCTGGAGCAGACCGGCCCGGTTCAGTGGCGAATCGAAGAGCATCAACAGGCACTGGTGGGTGATGTCCGGACGACAGGAGCCCGGATCTCTTTGGTTTTTGCGCATGATTCCCGCGTGATCGTCGCAGTTCAGCAGCTCGAAAGTGTTGTGCACCTGCAGCAATGGAAATATGTTTATATATATATGGAAGGAGTTTCGTTGCAACCGTTGTGATGACCCACCTTCACCGTCTCCAATTGGGCTCCTTCCAAAACGATTATCAGCCGCTTTTCTGTGGCATTCAGATGGAGCACCTTGAATTGCTTCTTGTCCAGATCGAACTCCGGATCGTCCGATTTGCGACCCACAAACTTGCGCTTCCTGTTGATCGCCTTGCCCTGACCGCCCATGTCGTTAAAGTATTTTGTTATGGTTAAAAACAATTCCGAAATTATTCTCAAGAAATCCGCACGTTTTTCGAAATGCACAGGTTCAGTATGACCTTGTGGCGCGCTCTCTTAAATACCCTACCTCAATAGTATGGCATATGTTTTCAGTATTAAAAGCAACGAGAGCAATTTCTTAGCTCTGGTCACACGCCGGCGAGTTTGTTTATTTTTTGTTTGGATTTGGATTCCCGGATCCTTGTGGTCCTCCTGCAGTCCTTCAAGATGCGCCCGTGCCCACTGGCGTTCGCCGTGCTGCTTGGCCTCTTTCACCTGATCCAGGCCTGCAATCACTGGGTTCTTCGCGAGGAGCAAATCGTGCCCAAACTGGACTCTCCATTCCACATGCGTGAGCCCCAGAATCTGGCGGCATTTCTCGAGCAGATCAGGTACAGTGAGTATGTGGAGCGCTCCTATCTGGATCTGCTGCGCAAGCGGGAACAGATTGTGGAGCACCTACGATTCTCGATGCGTTTCGGTGAGGATCTGGCCGAGCAGGCCAAGTGCGCCATGGACTACTACATGCTGGAGAAGCGAATGTCTTACCTGAAAATCACGCCAGAGCAGCTGAAAAGGATTAATCTTCCGGACCAGAGGCAATTGCACGTCCAGAAGAGCGCATCCTCGATGGGAATGGAGCCGATTTGCAGCGATTACCACCGATTAAGCGTGGGTCCAGCCACCTATGATCATCTGGAGAGTTTTCGGCCCGAGGTCCTGGCCGCTGCCTTTCTGGAGCGCGAGCATGACACCAATGTGGGCATGGCCACAGTGGAGTTGACCCGCCGATTTGCGGTGGACGGACTGCAGCACCATCCGGCCTCCTGGAAGTTCCACACCCTAAGCTCCTACTACTGGCGGATGCGAGGAAATGCCCGGGAAGCACTGCCCTGTGCCAGATTGGCTGCCCTGCTGGCTCCGCCGATCTTTAAGGATATACCCCTGCTGAGTCTGGGCACCATACTCTTTCGAATGGGTCGACTAGCCGATGCCGATCTGATACTGACCGCTGCGGTGGAACATGCCCCTAATGTGGCCGAGAATCATGTGGTCCTGGCCTCTGCTCTGGCCATGAAGCACGACTTCAATCGATCCCTGCAGCACTTCGACGAGGCCGAGCGACTGGATCCCAGCACTTTGCCGAGAACGCAGCAGGTGCGAAACTTCATAAGTTGCCTAGAGAACCTTACCAAGAAAACCTCCAAGATGTATAGCTATGTGAAGTACATGAAGAACGAGGTGAAGGAGTTCAAGAAGCTAAAGCATCACATCTCCCAGAATCACGAGAGATTGATCCAACAGCAGCTGCCGCTGGGAGCGAGGCGTCTGCTTGGCCTGGACGCCAAAACCAACAACGATGATCTCCATCGAAGGGGTCAATACTGCAGCACGAGGACGCCGAATGGCTCCGATGAACCGGTGCTGTTCTGTGACTTCTACTCGGACATGCAAATGCGATTGGAGAGCAAGGATGTGGACATCGATGTGCTGGAACGGGATCTGAAGGCCAATACGGATGCGGTCATTCGACAGGTGTCCACCGAAATCCGGAAACAGTTCAATTTGGAGCAGCTTAAGGCGGCCAAGGCCCAAATGCCCGCGAAGGCGACGAAGGCTACATAGTAATGGTTGCCATTACAAACAGATGGACTGGCACATTCCCTTCACAAAGCAAACAAATATTTTGGGTCACAAAATAGCTTGTACGATTAATCTGTTCTTAAATAGTAATTAGGTATGTGTGCGAAAGACGTGTGTGCATGTGTGTGTATATAGGATAAGTTTTCAGGTATAGTTTAATCAGACTTATAAGCGGGAATGTTCGGGAGGAGGAGGTTCTTTCGTAATGTCACTCTATCTAGATTAATTATATCTTTTAATGAATATTTAAACAAAGATTTGTACACATTCGATAAGAAATAAGCTTTGAATTGTATTTAACTATTCTTTTTTTCAGATAGCTTATTTTTATATATGTTATATTATGTTTTATACTGTATCCAGGACCTCCTCCCTCGAATTTCCCAATGAAATATGATAAAGATCGCGTATTTATATTTACCACTAGTTTTACATTCAGTTATGTATCTTAATGCAAAGAAAAAAGGAAATCTACAAAAATAACAACAGCCATGATCCAATCGAAGAACTGCTGGTTCCCGAAAGGAGTTTCTTTGGTGGATTACCATGGGATTGCTTGGGTTTTTAAGGCCTCCAGCAGACTGGACAGACTGGCAAAGGAATGGGGATTGTCACCGCCGCTCACAAGCAAACCGCTCCAGCCGCAATTCCGAGCGCCTTCATAGTCCATGTCCAACTTGTTGCCAATGTGAAGGGCCTGCTCCGCTGGAATTTGCAATCTCTGCAGCGGAATTTCGAAGATGCCGCGTTCGGGCTTCATAACACCGGCCTCGTAGGAAGTCAGAATGAAATCGAATTTGCCGGCAAAGCCCATGGCGTCCAGGACTTGTGGCAGTGACGAATCGAAATTCGAGATGATGCCCACACATTTGCCGGCATTTCGGACGCTCTGCACCAGCTCCTGGGCACCATCCACGTGACTCCAACAGGCACTGGTCCGAAAAACGGAAATTAGACGCTGGCCGATCTTCTCAAGCTTCTCGGGCGCCAGTCCCTGGTCCACGCAGCAAAAGGTTCGGGCCACCAGCTGGAGCCACCAACGCTGCCAGTCCAATCCCGGCGAGTAACGGCCAAAGTTTGGATGTTCGCTGCTCATCGCCTTGAATTGCTGGCGAAAGCATTGATCCAATCGGCGGCGATCCACTCCGGCGACCCCGAACTCCTCTGCCGTCTGATGGTACTGGCGGAGCGGATCCTCCAGGCGAAGCAGCGTGTCCGTCACATCGAAGGTCACCAGGCGAAAGCGTTTCAAATTCGCAACAAATTGCGAAGTCAACGACATTTTGGCCACCAGTGTGGTATTGTTGTCCACTAGATATTACGTATATGCATTTGGTATATTTAAATTTATCAAAAAACCTCCAAAAACACCTTTGCTTAGTTGTGAATCGTTTATTGAACTAAATGAAGATGTTTTTCTTCATTTTAAAGGCACAGATTTTGTACTTGTATTAAGAGGTTTTTTGAATACAAACAACTATTTGGAAATGCCGCAAAAACATTTCCCTAATTCTGGTATTTTTCGCAACACCTGTACTGTGTGTATTTGTCGGCATATTTTTGCTGCCCGCCGGCGGGCACACTAAGCCAAACGAAAATAATTTTGTTACAAAAAAAATCAACAAATCGTATTGTTAAATGGCCGTGCGAACACGAACGACCATAAATCCGCCGCAGCGCTCGATTCCAAATCAAATCCTCGAGGCAGTCGGTAGTTAATAATACCGCAGAGCGGCCAGATCGGGGGATATCTACCATCCATATCCGAGTATCCTCCAACGAGAGATCGGAGCAAATAGTGGAGGAGATCCCGAGTAGATCCGGAGTTACGTGATTCCCGGCGACACGGATTCGATTCTGGCTGGGATTGGGCTACGAATTGGAGGACTGCCATCGGCGGATCATCGATGCAACAATGAATGTTCACAAGCGGCCACGTCTGGAAATGGAATTCGGCTCCTCCACCAGCAACACCAACACTTCCACATCCTCGTCCTCCGTAAACAGCAGCAATGCGAATCCAACAGCTGGGCCTGGCCTCATGACCATCGCCAATCACCACACCGCTGATTTGTCGGAGGCCCTGGTCAACGGTTCCTTTGCCAACGGTCAGCAAAGCCTGATTCTCACCAGCGACACGGGAAATCCGCTGATGAATAGCCAAGGTGCTCAGATATTCCTCACCATTTGCGGGGACGAGAACTCGGACGATTCGCAGGAGTACTATACGATTAAACAGGAACCGGGATGCGATCTAGATATCCATTCGCTGCTGCCCAGCAATCTGCAGCTGCCCAACAATCTGCAGCTGCCCACTGGCTGTGAGATTTATTTGGTCAAGGAAACCGGCAGCTTAATGGGTGAACCGCCGACCAAGGCGGCCATCAAGCTGGAACTGGATACGCTGAACGAAAAGCCGCGCCTTCCACCTGTTAAAACTTCCTCCAGCACACAGTCACCGGTTATAACCGCCCAGACCGTGAATCCACCCATTCCAGGTAGCACCACCAGCAGCAGCAGCACCACCACCACCACCAGTGTCCTGTATGGCTCACACGGCAATGGTCATGGCCATGCCCACGCCCACGCCCGATCCCAGCCAGAATCCGCTGGCCAAACACCATCCAGCAAACTGGAGGCGTACAAGAAACGCGATGACAAACGTCGTGCCACGCACAACGAAGTCGAACGCCGGCGCCGCGACAAGATCAACAGCTGGATCTTCAAGCTCAAGGAGATGCTGCCCAGTCTGAGCTCCAGCTCCAGTTTCAGCGAGGCCAGCACGAGTCCCAGCACCAGCGGAAGTACGAGTACCAACGGAAGTAGCAAAGGCAATGCCAGCAGTTCCAACGGACGAGCGCCGCCCAATGACTCCAAATCGCAGATCCTGATCAAGGCGTGCGAGTACATCAAGAGCATGCAGGGCGAGATTGACACGTGAGTGGAGACGGGGTTGTAAGGGGGAAAACCACTGAATCAGAAAACCAGAAAGTGTCCCCTATATGTTGCTATATAACTTATTTAACTTGACTCCAAAAAGGGGTTTTCTTATATATCATAATCAAGTCCATATTCCGCTTACATCATGTATCGAATGCAGTTGGGAATAAATTTACCCAAAGGACGGACACTTGGTCTTTCCCACATTTTCCGTAGAAATGCGTACTTAAAGTGCTGATATACGGGTGGTGTTATCTTTTTGTAAAACAAAACCCCTTTTGAAACGGTTCTTTTTCGCCACTATCTCGTGCAATATGAGCTGGACTCTCGAATGTCCCTGTGTCACTCAAGTCGTGAACCCAAGACTTTCGCACTGATCGAATGCGGTTTCCACCCAAACAAACCCCAAACAAAACCAAACACCCAATCAAACACCTGATCCACCGATCAGCAAACATAAGCACACCAATTACTCAATTTTGTCTACAATAAACAGGCTGCGCGATTGTCTGAGGGAGACGGATAGCCTGAGGGCCAGCAACCAGGCGCTGCGTGAGGAACTCGATCGCCTGAAGCGTCAGCAGCAGCTCCAGGAACGCTTCCACACGGCCAGCGGAAGATCGACGTTTAATGTTACGCTCAATTCGTTGAACAGCTCCGCGACCAGTGATCTATTCGAGGGAATCGATACGACACCCAATCTGGCCGCCGTCTCGTCGCTGGGATTCGGCAAGCGTGGCCTGCTGATCAGCGACTTCGATGAGTAAACCAATGCTGCCGGCGAAATAGGAGTGGATAGCCAAAAAAAGAGAAAAAAAAAAAACATATGGGCGGACCCATTGGATTGCGGGCTACGGGAATAAGCAAATACGGAGGCGGCGGATGGACAAGCGCTGGCGCCTTCAACAAACATATACGCCCATCCACCAAAGAATGACGTGCAACGTACACGCAACGCAACACACGCAGTACAATAAACGGACATGACGAGTGATTCCTTGTTATCGCCGCTCTGTTATATGTTATATAAGATATGTATCGATATGTATATGGTTATGTATATGGCTATGTATATGCGCATGCATATGCAGTCGAACTTGGGTGACTCAAGCCAAGTTGTTGGCCTAACCGCTTTGACAAAAAGCTGTTCTCAATTGAGTTTAATTAACGAGCCACGGCACAACACAGCTGCTTTTGTATGTTATATGTATCCGTTATTGGTATTATTCCTGCCCTACCCCCCTGCACCCTCCCATAAAAGTGAGCGCCCGAAAAAAAAGAAATCATGAAAATAACGATCGAACGAATTTTTGTACCACCCATGCCGCGATCATTATCATAATTTGTTTAGAGTTCGGGGATATTAGATCACAAACAAATATTGTTGATAAGAAGCTTTAAATCACGTTCTGTTCTTCCATGTTCTTTTGTTTATATATATTACATTATGTTTACGAAATACGTTTTGATTTGCGCAGCGAATCCATAACTAAGCCATGTTTCAAACAAATTCTTTGTGTTCATTCAAGTGGATACTTTCAGAAGTTAGTATTCACTTTCAACAAGAGATTGTTGTACTTAAAGCGAAATATGTCATGTAAACAAATTGAAATAATAGCAAAAGATAAGTTTAAGTATAAGTAATTTCTTGCTGAAAGTGAAAGTGAAAACTGAAGTGTAAACATAGTTTTCGATTTGTTGTTATACAGGAAATTAGTTGTAAGTCTGAAGCTTGAGTAGCAAAAGTTCGATGTGAAATGATTTTTGTTCTCAGATCCTCAAGCGGTTTGCCATCATTATATAGAAACATACATACCTATGAATTACCCAGAAATACAAGCCTAGAAAAAATCTAAAAGCGTTAACGATACCTACCTATTGCATATATACCTTCAACTAAATCATATTTGGAGCATGTTTGTGCTTGTTTTTTCGATTTTATTGTACTGTTTCTCGCACTAATTACCTACAAAAAAAATGTATCGAAAATATACTATATCTAGTTATATCGTATATATATTATATATATATATATAGTGGTCTATATATATAGAGAGAGAGCGAGAGGCAAGTGTACATATGTAGAGCAGTCGGTAGAACAGTGGGAATTCGAGCGAGATGCGGCTATATAGTGCCGCACTGCTCGCCGGGGGCGTGTGCACCGTTACAGATAAAACGCTATTGTTGATAAAGAATAATATTATATTATATTATATTTGAGCATAAAGTTGTTGTGAATGTTATATCACTGTTTTCGATATACGACGCTGTTTCAGAAGTATAAGTATACAGAACAGAAGTGTTTTAAATACGATTCATTTGTAATACTTAACGGAAATGCCAAAAAAAAAAAACAAAAAACAAAAAAAGAAATCAAACACACCAAAATACAAACACACTAAGATTCAGGATTGTAAGATATAAGATGGGGTACTGGGAATTGCATTATTTAGCCCATGGCCGAAAACGAAATGGGATCTTGTGTTACTTGTTGCTATCTATATGCAGTACATTACAATAATATCACATTTCTGTCATTTGACAGCTAATAATTCTATTCAATTTCAATAAACGAACTCAGTAATGGTTAACACACACAATCAATTTCTCATTCAATGGAATTGTTGGCATGCGGGCATCGATTCTTTAGAAGAATATGGTGGTTTGTTCGCACAGCTGGCTTCCATGATTCCATATGTGCACATGCACATATGTATCAACGAGTCAGACAAGAAAAAAGCTGATCCCCATCACCATCGTAATATTATTATTATAATAATATATATATATTACAAAGCGTTTAGATACATAGTTTTTAGTCAATCAGTCGCCTAGCGTAGTCGCCCACATGGAGTAGTCCGTGTTCCACGGATGCAATGTGCAGATTGGCACCATTCATGTAGTGCACATTAATGTGGGGATTTTGGAGCTCAGAGATTAGAGTGGAACAGGCTGCTGCTGGATCCCCAGTGCCGACTAGCACATTCTGTAGGGGAAGAACCATTAATAATTGTATACTCTAGTTAAGTCACTTCTTGCATACATTCCAAAATTCGTTGCCAGGCAGGGCATTTCCATCCCAGGCGTAGGTCACCACGGGCAGCATGTCCTCCGTTAGTTTGTCTCCGGGATTTCTGACCGAATTGCGGATGCGGATGCCACCCTGGGGATGTTTGTCCACGGGAAGGATGGCTCCTTCGTAAATGCTGCCCACACGCGGCAGATGGAACCATGAGAAGTGTACCACTCCGATGTGGCTGAGCCGTTCTCCAAGAAACCGCAATCGTCCCTCAAAGCATTCAAGGAAGGTGCGCTCCTGCTCACTAACTGCCTTCCAAACGCCCAGTCCGATGCCCACCACATGGATATAGGCGGGCTTACCAGCCTTGAATGCTCTGTCCTGTGCCTCCAAGAGCAGGGTGTCGAAACTGATGGCATATCGCTTGCGCATTACCTGGTGATCGAAGAAGCCCTCAGGAACCTTTTCGAAACGCAGAGGATTAGACGGAGTGTCGGCGTAAATGAAGTCCTTGGGCTCCTCGTAGAACTCCCGCCAGATTCTACGCAAATCTGATGCAGGAGTGGCCGTCTCGCTGGACATCTTGTCCAAATCGAAACCATAGCCTTTGGCCTGAGTGTTTTGGGTTTTGGTAATCATGATATCCTGGTACTCCATCACATCGGGACGCTCGAAACGTGCTCCAATTAGTCCAATCACAACGCCCTCCCGTTCGATTGTGTCCTTATTCTGAGTCACCGCACCCGCATTGTCCCTACTCCCATTGTTAATGAACTCCGAGTGGCAGGAGACGTAGAGCAGGGCGGCCAGCTTGATCTCGTCGTAGCTGAGCACCGAGGTCAGGGTGAGGGGATCCGTTTCGGCTGGCGTGCCCACTGCCTCGAAGCCCCCGTGTCCAATTTTTCCCTGCATTGTGCAGTAGTAGTCGCCAGCGCCAAAGAACCACACACATCTCTTCGCCAGCAGGCGCTGCACTAGGTCAATCACAGTCATGTCCTTGTAGAGGGCCTTCTCCTGCTCGCTGCCTGTGAAACGATGACCCAAAAACATAAATTCTTCCGCTTGTGATTGTACCCGCCGAACTTGAGCTTGTGCTCCAGGAAGCTGATAAAGAGCAGAAGGGTACGTTCGTGAATCACCGGATAGGCGGATGCGATTTGTTTTTGTATGTTGGGACCTCGATCCTCCGGTTGTGCCTTCACGCGGCAGGAATCGATGATGAACTAATGTGGGCGGATTGAATCAATGTCAGAAGGCAATTAAGCGATACCGATTCCAATGAGTACACCTTGGCGGGAGACTGCTCCGAAATAGCTTTGAAATTATTGAGATCCACCGAAGCGTCCGGTTTTTCCATTTGGCGACATTCTTGCAGCATCTGCTCAATGAAAACACTTTCCGGCACATTTGTACGAATACCAGGCCATACGACTAAGGTCTTTCCGCACAAAGAGGACAATATGGGTTTTTGGGAGAACATTTGAAGAAAAGATCTCATCGCACTTTTTCAAAGTTCGTCTATGATAACATGTCAAATGAACCGTCCAGTGCTACAAAGCGACGTCAGATATAATAACTTATTTCCACTGGCACGTTAACTACCCAACACTCAAAAAGTTAAGAAAAAATATTTAATATTGGTTCTAAAAAGTTATTTTATTTTCATTAAGATTTTTGGCAAATATTTTAGAATCCATTTCCATTTCGAAGTTGCAAACAAACTTTTCTCTCGTCACTCTACATTTATTAGAAAACAAAAGGTTCTTATTAATTTGGTTCTCTTCCCCCCTTGAACGTGTGTCTGAAAATATTTGCTGTTCTGTTTCCATTAAGAGATATTTGGTAATTTTGCAAAAAAAAATACTAATTCTCTAATATAGCTATCTCTGTTAAAAATTCTCGAAACAGAAACATGATAGACATACTTTCAAGCACTAGTTACTTTTTACAAGGTATTTTATTTTAATTACAAAAGGATGTTAATCATTTAAATTAAATCTGAGACTGCAACGCATTGCGCACACATTTCCCCCAGAGCTTCGTGTGCCGTCTTCCTGCTGCTACTTCCATCCTGCCTTTCCGCTCGGGATTACACGACGCGTTTGACCTCGAAGAAGCGCTTCAGGTAGTACACCTGGCCCACTGTCATCAGGACCAGCACGAGGGCTTCGAAGGTGGACCACAGCACCACCCGCGAGTTGGTGTTCTCGTTCACCGAGCGATGGATCTTGTCGCGCACCTGAGGGAGTAAACAAATCGGAGGATTAGTCGTTGATTGCTTGAGAAATAATGGCAGGGCATAAGCTCAGCTTTGATTAAAACCGATGGTGAATACATCAAAGTCTGAAAAACGCTACTAGTTATTGTTTATGTGGCAGCCAGTCACCGATTCCGCTCTTAAATCTTTCGACGTGGATCTGTACAAGTAATGCTGTAGGCTTCCAGGCTATGTGGCAATAGTTACTCGATTGCTTTTGGCTAGATATCATACGCTTCCACATTCCCCAATCCTGATTATGTGGCAGCTGATGGCTCTACCTTCACCTCGTCTCTTCACTCACATGCATGTACTCCTGTTCGTGCTTGACACTGGTCAGCGTGCCGGAGAGCTCGCGGATCATGTCCTCCAGCTTGGTGTGGCCCACCTCCTCCTCGCCCGGTGCTCCGGGCGCACGTTGCGGTGCCTCACCCACGTCGATGGAGAACATGACCAGCTTGGGGGTCATGCTGCTGCGCTCGTTGTTGAAGCACACGGTGTAGGTTCCCTTGGCGGGGGCCACAAAGGTGAACTTGCCGGACGACTCCTTTTCGCTCTCGTGCATCACATGGTTCTCCGGGCCGCTGATCTTGATGTCCACGTCTAGGAAGCCACCGTCGATCACCTCGAAGGTGACGCCTGCAAAGTCACCATCATTTTATCAGCATAGATCCCTTGTCAATAACCGCAAATCCATATCGCTCACGTACCAAACTTGGTGCCGCCTTCGACGTTCTCGAAGAAGCACTCCTCATTGTGGGCGTCCACGCTGACGATGAAGGCGTGGCTGGTGCGGCACAGGATCAGCAGACTGCCCACAAGGAGCAGCACCTTGGCGAGCGTCGATTCCATCGTTTTTCTTAGTACTTTTGGCCTGGTTTTAATCGCTATTAAACGCACTGCAGCCACGTAGTTGTAGTCGATTCGATAGACTCCGATAGATGTGGACAAATAGAGTGTATCGATGAACAGAAGTTCCCGATAGGTCGGCATCGATAGGTGCACAATACGCGATACCGAATTTTTAACGGATAATAACAAAAAACCCACAATGCAAAAATGCAAAAACAAAGTAAATGTCGCGATTATTTCGGTTAAAGTATTGAATTTCGTAACAAATACATTACTTTATTTATGTGCGTACTTATATGTGCTTTCCATCATTGTTAAAGTGTTCTAGTATTTTTGTGCTATGTGTTAATCGGCGACTATCGACAGTTGCCCACCATTAGGAAACAGAAAGCTAAAAAAATGCAAAAATTGGTCAGAATTTCGGCATAAATAAAAGTATCCCTTGCAAAACTCGCAAGCTGCGTGGCAGGACGAGCAGCTGACCACTAGATCGTCTTGAGGATTTGGTATCCGGAACGAAGGTTTCACAGTGGTGGCATTTGCAAAAACAGAAAGGGAAAACTGCCAACTCCCACACAAAAAAAAAAGGAAAAAAAAAATCATCAGCACGGAAAGTAAAAGGTCAAGTGGTCAACCGAAATCTGGGTAATCCGCGGAAATCTTTGCAAGAATGCAGCAGAACTCGGCCAGCAATCCCTTCGCCATGTCCACATATGTGGAGCGGCCCCAAATGGGACTGGACGTCGAATTCGGAGCGGATCCTGCCAGCGGAGCAGCTTTTTTCCAAACCGACGGACGCAAGCATGATGATCTCAAGCAAATGTTGGACAGCAACAAGGATGGACTCAAGCTGGAGGCCATGAAGCGCATCATTGGCATGATTGCCCGCGGACGGGATGCCAGTGATCTGTTCCCGGCAGTCGTCAAGAATGTGGTGTCCAAGAACATCGAGGTCAAGAAGTTGGTCTACGTCTATTTGGTGAGATACGCCGAGGAGCAGCAGGACTTGGCCCTGCTATCCATTTCCACATTTCAGAGGGCGCTCAAGGACCCCAATCAACTTATTCGCGCCTCGGCTCTGCGAGTGTTGTCCTCCATAAGGGTCAGCATGATTGTGCCAATCGTAATGCTGGCCATCCGGGATAGTGCCGCGGACTTGAGTCCATATGTGCGGAAAACAGCGGCACATGCCATCCCGAAGTTGTATTCCCTGGATGCGGATCAAAAGGATGAACTGGTCATGGTCATTGAGAAGCTTTTATCGGATCGCACTACTCTTGTGGTGGGATCAGCGGTGATGGCCTTCGATGAGGTGGGTCTGCAGAAAAGTAAACCATTTTCCTCTGTATACGATGGGTCTTTATTCGTAGGTTTGTCCGGAACGTGTGGATTTGATACACAAGAACTACCGCAAGCTGTGCAATTTCCTGCTGGATGTGGACGAATGGGGTCAGGTGATCATCATTAATATGTTGACCCGCTACGCGCGCACTCAGTTCGTTGATCCCAATGCGGACGATGAGGATCTGGTCAACGATGGCCTGGGCGAAACGCCGGTTAATGAACGCTTCTACGACGAATCCTCGCACTCCTCTTCCCACAGCGATGATGGCAGTAGCGATGATGAAAAGAACAAGTCGCGTACGAACAATAATAACAATGGTGGCGGAAATGGCAGTAGAACACCCAGTTCTCCGAGCAACAGCTACCACATCGATGTGGACCATCGCCTGCTGCTGAGGCAAACAAAACCATTGCTCCAATCGCGAAATGCCTCCGTGGTGATGGCAGTGGCGCAGCTCTATCATCATGTGGCTCCCAAGAACGAAGTGCAACTGATTGCCAAGGCACTAATACGACTGCTTCGATCGCATAAAGAAGTTCAGAGCGTGGTCCTCAATTGCATTGCCTCGATGTCCACCAAGCGAAAGGCGATCTTTGAGCCGCACCTCAAGTCGTTCTTTGTGCGCACCAGCGATCCCACGCACATAAAGCTTCTCAAGCTGGATATTCTCACCAATCTGGCCTCGGCGGGCAGTATTTCGCTCATCCTGCGCGAATTTCAAACCTACATCTCCAGCAGCGATCGTTCGTTTGTGGCGGCCACGATTCAGGCCATTGGACGATGTGCATCTAGCATTAAGGAGGTTACCGAGACCTGCTTGAGTGGCCTGGTTCATCTGCTGTCCAACCATGACGGTGCGTTAAGCTTTCTTTTAGCCATTTGTATTTTAATTTTATAAGTATTCCGTTACTCCATTTAGAGCACGTGGTGGCCGAGAGTGTGGTGGTGATTAAGCGTCTTCTGCAAACAAAAGCCGCCGAGCACTTTGAGATTATCACCCAGATGGCCAAACTGATCGATTATATCAATGTGCCTGCAGCTAGGGCAGCCATCATCTGGCTTATAGGCGAATACAACGAGAAGGTGCCGCTGATTGCCCCGGATGTGCTGCGCAAGATGGCCAAGTCGTTTGTCGATGAGCAGGATGTGGTGAAGCTGCAGGTCCTAAACTTAGGCGTTAAGCTCTATCTGACCAATCCGGAGCAGACGTCGTTGCTGTGTCAGTACGTCTTTACGTTGGCCCGCTACGATCCCAACTACGATGTCCGCGATCGCGCCCGGTTTCTGCGGCAAATTATCTTTCCGGCGAGCGGAACGAGCTCGGTGCTCAGTCAGCATGCGCGCCAAGTATTTCTCGCCAGCAAACCGGCTCCGGTGCCGGAGAGTAAATACCGCGATGGCAACACGTTCCAGTTAGGATCGTTGTCTCACTACCTAAACATGCCAGCGGCTGGCTACAAGGAACTGCCCGCCTTTCCGGTGATTCCACCGGACTCATCGGTACGCAATATAGCTGGATTTATGCAGGACAAGCTGCCGGGTGAGGACTCACCCTCTGGACATTCCAAGGATACATCCGGCCGGGAAGGCGGTAAGGAAAAGGGTGCTGGTGGCGAGAAGGGCTTCCTGTCTGAATCGGACGAAAAGTCTTCCGCGTACTCGGAATCAGGCAGCAGCAGTGGTAGCGGCACTAGCGACAGTGAATCCGATAGCGATGGCAGCGGGAGCAGCGATGAGGAGGAGGAGGTGCAAAAGCAGCAGCCGCCTAAGGTTGCCTCGCTGAAGGAGCGGCTTATCGATGCTGGAAGCAATGAGCTGGCCGCTACTTCTTCGCCGGTAAAAGCAACTACAAACAACAATAACAATGCGACAGGTTCGTCAGGAACTTCGGACAGCGAGGATTCATCGGCGTACAGTGGCAGTAGTAGTGATGACAGCGCTTCCGGTAGCGATAATGACGTGAAAAATAACGAAACCAAAACGGACACGGCCACGAAGCCGGAGAAGTTGAAAGCGAAGCACGAGAAACAGCCGGAGCAAACGGCCGCCAAGAGCAATCTGGACCTGCTACTCGATTTGGATGACATTCCGCCCATTGGTCCCGTGATGACGCCCTCACTGGGAGGATTCCTGACGCCTGGTAAGCAGATGCATCTCTAAATTAGGCTCTTCTTATTTTATTTAATTCTTCAATAGGCACACCAATGATGGCTGGACAGGCGGCGCCACTGCAGCCGCAGCACGCCCGCAATCGGGTGGAATTGGTGGGTCCCTCGCACATCGAGTTCAAGCACAAGGAGCTGCTTAACAAGGTCAGTGGCCATGGGCTGCATTTGGCCTACCGTTTCACCCGCTCCCCGCATCTCTACTCCTCGAGCATGTGCTCCATCGAGCTGCAGTTCCAGAATCGTGGCGAAAAAGAGATTACGGCCATTCGTCTGGGCCAAACAACTCTGCCGGCGGGCATGCAATTGAATGAGTTTGCGCCCATCACTGTTCTCCAGCCCCAACAAACAGCGAGTGGAGTGCTGGGCGTCGATTTCAATGATTCGACGCATGCTGTAGACCTAGAGCTTCTGTCAAGTGCCGGCAGTTCACGACTGCAATTGAAGCCGCCGGTGGGCGAGCTGGTGAGATCCGTCCAGATCGGCGAGAGCTGTCATCGCGAGGAGCGGGCCAAGCTGCGTGGAATGAACGAGCACCAGTGCGAGTTGCGTGGCCTGAGGCAGGATCTAATCGATGTGGCCGCTTTGCGGCAAAAGGTTTTCGAGTCCATCAACGTGGCGCATACGCACAGTTCTTCCAGCGGCCAGCTACACTGTTTCGCTGGCCAAACCCTGAGCTCCAAAAGCCTCGTGCTGCTCACCCTCGACTGGAAAACAGAGGATGCCCTCACGCTGCTGGTAAACTGCGAGAAAATGGTCATTGGATCCATGGTGCTCAACGAGCTGCGCAATGCTCTGCAGCTCAGTTTCGCCATGTGAGCGAAACCGAGCGAGACAGCAGGAGGAGGAGGGGAATCCCCTGGAGCAGGGCTACTCAACTGAGAACAAGGCAAAGCCGCCTCACTACGTAAACATAGCATTCATATTTAGCTATACACTTGCAAAGGGCGGGGAGAACGTAATCTTTGAAATTGGCTGATAACAGCTGAGATTACAGGTTTTAAATTCCATTTTCGAGAGATTATATGTAAATGTGCAGTGTAACAGATGCAAGTTAAGTGTTCAAGTGGGATCGAAATCCAACACTAATTTAAATTGCAATTCCATCTGTATTATCCTTTAACTTGTTGAAAACTGAATGAAAAGTGATGCAAACTATTATGTAAATGCTACAAAACTATATTTATTGTTATACACTTTCGCAAATTCGTAATGAAACTTATTGAAATGGGAAAAACACAACTTCCTATATATTTGTATCCGCTTATACTGAGATATTTTGCATAAAAGAGTCACCATTTCCTTTTATGAATGGCTGAACACAACTTGAGATTAGTGTAGCTTTCATATCCAAATCGAAAATCATTCAAGGATTACCAACCGCCCCGCCCAAATATAAATGAATCATGATCCTAACGCTTTTAATATTCCTATATACAAACTGCAACCACAAAAAATTCCAAATGAAATGAGGTATTGATTGATTGAACTCGAATTGTTGCCGATCCAAAAAAATCCTATCCCCCAATCCATCCTACTTAGCTAGGCGTGTGTGTAATGTGTGTGTATGAGTAATCGAAACGTATTTGTAAAGTGTTTGATGTTGTAAATCTGTTGCCTTCGTGCTCTATGCGGCCTTCTTCAAATCGTAGCAAAGACAAACGAATATCGAATCTATATATTATATATTATATTCATACAATAAACAGCGCAAATTCTGGCAAAGTAAAGTGAACAAATGAAACGTATAATAATAAAACTAAACTGTTAATCTGCCTGAAACAAATGAGCTGAATCTCCGCATTGAAAAGCTGAAATAAAAGCTTACATTTTAAAATTGAGAACGCCTTACCTGTTTGGAATTAACCCAATCAAGTGGTTTAATACGCCCGCACATGTCAAGTAAAAATGCTTTCTCCAAAAGTTTTCAATTATTTTGATGTTTATTCACGCTTGTTCTTGTTACTTTCTCCACTCACCAAACAGAATATAAGAAGTCAGCAAGGGCAAACTTTGAAATGCAAAAGAATCGAATCGAATTCTAATAGGTTCAATTCCTTGAAATTCGAGTTGACTTCTGCATTTGTGGTATCAATATCCTGCTGCTGTCGCTTGAAAGTCGGGGGCACTTCAAAATAGCTCCGTGGGAAATCATAGAAGTAGGGGGGACATACTGACATGCTGGGTTATAGAAGAACATACATCACTCATTCCTCAAATCCTACGCTGCTTTCTCCAAATCCATCTGTGTTCTAGGTGTCGGTGTCGGTGTATTTTGTAGCTGTATTTCTTTGTGTTCTAATTTGGGTTCTGCACAATTAAAAAGCTCAATTTCATGCTTATCAATATAAACGAGTTAGTTAGATCGCTAGGTTAGTAATGTTTAGTTTAGTTTTGGATTCGCTGCTGCACTTAAAGATCTCAAGTAGTAGTTTTAGTAGTTGTAGTTTTCGGTTAGGCTAGGCTTTAAGATCAACGGCTTGAAAGTTCCGAGTGATAAGTGAAGAAATATGGGGTTTTGGGATGCTATATTATGTATGATTAGGGGATAGATAGCATGTATGTACGAATAGTATGTATGCATTAATGTAATTTTGTGTAATATGGCATGGGTATGTATGCTGTAATAATGGGATGTGAGTAGTTCTTGACAGGCATATAGTAGAGCGTTTGTATATAGTGTCCTGGGGTAGTATCGTTCTCTTCTCGTTTTCGCTATTCTGTATACACGTTATATAATATGCCACGGCCTTCGTTCGCTTAACTTCATATAAAACTAGTTTTTTTCCATTTTTTTGTTTAGTTTTTTCTTTTAAATGTATATGCAAGATGTATATATCGATTTATGCAGTATGTGTGTATGTCTAAGGATGATTTTCAATCACTTATTGTTACGTACGGTGTTTGGTATAACATGCTTCGCTTGGACTAGCTCGATGGCCGCTTTCTCCACCTCTCCCGTTTTGTCTACCTTCAGATTCATCAGATCCGGCGGATCATTCAAATCGTCCTTTCCTTCCCTACTCTCTAACTTCAATAACATATAAAGCATTGGTTTGGTTTTGTTTTCTTCTTTGGGTGTCTTAAATGGGCAACGAAATAGTTATCGCTTATCGCACAAACGATTTTTTCGATTATGGCTCGATTACCGAGACTATATAATCGATAAGCATCGATAGCTGCGAAGCGAAGCATTGAGAGGGCCTAAAACGGACGGATTGCTACCGTTAGTCAACGGCTAACCGTTCGATGCCTGTTGTTAGTGCATTTAAGTCGTTAAGTTTTTGGTTTTATCACTCTCTCTTCCTTTTTCTTTGTTATCGTTCTTTTTTTAATTATTATGCATAAGTATTAGCCTGAGGTGCTCCGAATCGAGATCAGTTGTGAGGTCTAAAGCAATTAACTATTACGGTGTTATATCCTAGTTATCCCTTGGAAATCTGGGCTTCCACAGTTTACCTCCTTTCACCGATCTTTCACTCTTTCTTGTGATTTTCTGTGTATTGTTTTGGGTGTTCTTTTTTCCTTTTTTTTGTTATTGTTTGTTTTTTTTTTTTGATTACGCCATTATTATGCAGTTATATATGCACTTACTCAGGAATAGCTGTACTGTGAAGCATACAGCTATTCCTGTGCGAGTGTAAGTGCCTTTTTGCTTGTTGCGTGTGTGTTGTGTGTGTGTGAGACGTGACTATGGCCATATATATAATAAATATAGTCCAATAGCACCGGGTGTTTATCGACTTTGCTTAGTGGGTTAAACTGCAGCTCCGTCTAAGGCCGCGTGCTTAGAGCTTCTTGTACCAGTAAAGATAGTGCTCCCCATCCTCGACCATTAGCTCGTCCACACCTGCAAGAGTTCGCATCGAAATTACCGCCAGTTCGGGTAAGCACCATTAATTACAGTGAAACCTCTCTGACTCTACAATTGAATATCTAATGAATTGTTTACGAATCGCAAAATACCAAAGATATTCATTTGCGTCAGAGATCTTTCACTATAATCCCGAATCCAAATCCAAACTTACCAACAGGCGCAATAAGCTGATTCCCGGGCGTATTATTGGGATCGGGCAACTCTGGCAATCGATAAAGCAGCCAGTAGTGATACCTAAACAATCAGTTTGTAAATATATGCCATTTATAGTACGATTGTAGGTAATACTCACCCTCGAGGCTCCTCCTTTTTGCCATACAGGGTGTGCACATAGTGACCATTGGGCCATTCACGCGCCTCGAAAATAAATCTGAAAGATAATAATGATTGTAGTATGAATCAGAATGGTGCAGAATATTGATTGAATTGCTGTTTTACCTGGGATCCATTTCGGCCGCTTGGGTCATGGCCTTAAAGAAGCTGGTGTTCTTGGGTGAGACGAGTGACAGGGAGAAGGACTCGGTCACATTGGATCCCACCCAAAGTGTGTACGTGTAGGAGATGTTCTTGGCATCCGACTCTTCTGCAGAGGAACTAAGTCCGAAGGGCACCGCCAGCTTTGGCTCGCCGTTCTCTGTGCGGGAAAATAGATAGTACAGTACAGTGTAACCTTTTAGTAGATACATGGATAAAATGGTGACCCAAATCTCTACCTCTGTACCCTAATGCTGAGCTTAATGGTGCGGAGATTCATCCTCTAATCCATTCTTACCTATTGTTTAATCTATGTATGTGACCCCAGAGACCGTACTCACCCGTAGGATCACTGCTTTCGCGTATCACATGGTCGCACTGCAGTGCACGCACTGCACCCAATCCCTTCCAGCCCAAAGCGAGGATGATGTCCGCCGTGAGGCCCACACCGATGTCGGGTTCCTGGCCATCCTGCAGCGGTTCCTCGCTCCATCCTCCATCCGCTCGCTGGCGACTCAGGATGTAGCGCGAGGCGGCTGTGCGGTTCCAATGTCCAGCCGGATCGTACTCCAAATCCTGTAGAGCCTGCATGGCGAGTGCTGTGCTCCTAAGCGATCCGAAACTGCCGCGCTGATCCTGCAGACTGGCCAGTCCCCTCGCCGGTCGTCGGACAAAGTGTTGCAGATGTCGATGGCGATGATCGGTGACGATGCATCGCAAGGCTAGGATCACCATGGCAATGGCATCAACGCTCTGGTCCGTCACTCCGCTGGCAATGTCCAGTAGCCGTCGGATCTGGCGTTTCCGTACATGGGCCGCCGAACTGCAGGCCGACAGAGTGGTCAGTGCGAACTCAATATCCTGGGCCGGCTCATGATGCTGCAGTGTGGCCACCAGGTCGTGGCCATGGAAGTGCTTCGGGTCCTTGCACAGGGAACCCAAGGCCAGGACGTATCTGGCCAGCTTGTCGAGATCCAGGGGCTTTGGGAGTGTATGATGGCGATCCAGCATGGCCAGGATCTCGATCTCCATTTCCTTCACGGATAGCGTATCCTCCAGCTCTTGGATGACCTGCACATGACCATCCACACTATCGTTGGGATCTCGGCCGCCGGACAGCTCCTTGGCCAGTATAACCACATGGGTATCGTTGCCCCAGCCGTAGTCCGAAGCCCTCTTCTCCTTGAGCCAATCCAAAGCTCGCAGGATGGCCTCCTGTTCCCCCTTTGTGGGTGGTGCCTGACCAATTGTCTGATGCTCGGGGGGTGTACCACTGCCATTCAGGGCGGTGGGAGTTGCCAGGATGAGGGACTCCTGCTGATCTACACCAGAAATGGCAGCTGTCGTTGTACTCAAAGAGGAAACTGAACTGGAGTTGGTGTTGACATTGTCAATGTTGCTGTTGCTGCTGGGCAAGCCACTGATGTTTCTGCTGTGACTGCTCGTGTTGCTGTTGCTATTGCCAGTTTGCTCATCGCTGGCTTCGTTGTTTGTATTAAGGTTGCTGCTGCTGCTGGCTGTTTGATTCTCCAATTCGGTGGAAATGGGCGCCACCACCGAGGAGGTCGTGCTAAAGCTCACGGAAATTGGCGAGGTGGATGGTAACGTCGCCAGAGTCACATTCTCCGCCAAGGAAACCACTGTTGCCGAGCCATTTGCACAGAAGAAAAGGACGAAGAGCAAGAGCCACGGCGGCGACGACAGCGACAACATCCTGAAGAGAATTCTAAAAGTAAAGAAAAGGATTGGTTTATCTTCCAAGGGATATTTAATCATTGCTTGTATAATTAGGGTGTCTGAATAGATTCAATTTTAAAATTTCAACCTTAAACAAAAATCGCTTCTATCGAAATAATCGACTTAGCGTGCCCAAGGTATCGGTTTCGCAAATTCAATTATAGTTTGATGTCAGAATAGATGTTGTTATTAAGCAAAAAGGGGGAGGGAAAATGAAGGATGGGTAACGAATGATGAGCACAAAGCGGAGACGCAGGACTCGAGGCGTTGCCTTGAACTGAATTTCGCAGGAAACACGTCATGCGACTTATCGATAATTGGCAAACCTGGCGATCGATATCGCCCAACGTCTATTTTGAACAACAAATAAACGAAAAAAGAGCACTTAGTCATCACATCAAATAAGTGCAACAGCAACAACTTGGCTTTTAGACAAAGGACTTTCGTGTCCTGCGTATGCGCTTGTATTCGTGCGTGCGTGTTTGTGTGCATTTGTGTGTGTGTTTGTGGGGGATGGAAAGTGGGCGATGAGTGAGTGGGTGGTGAGTGGCTTGGGCGTAAGGGGGCGTGGTGTGCGGCAGCTGCGAACGTTCAATTGCCTTTGACAATAAAGAGTTCATTGCGACAACAACAACAGCACAACACACTCCAAAAAGCTTACATAATAATACAATAACAACAAAGGCCGAGCCGCCAAGGATAAAGGGCAAATGAAGTCCCGTTATCAGCCTATATGCAATCTATATACACGTATACAAATGTATATAAAGTTCTATGTAATCCGTAATCCGACTTCTCGCCTTTGTTCGATTGTGACACACTTGAAAGTCTAGAATTTTTATCCTTTTTCGCCCGCTTTTCTGTCGCTTCGAGGGAATATACCCTTAATTATCTACTATTTCGGTTTCGGTGTTAGATTTCGCGTTTTTTTGCGGGCGGGGCGACGGACGTTTCGATATTCGCGTTTTTCGCCTGCGATTTTTTGATTTTCAATGTTCTCAGACCGTTCCTTGCAGGGCTGCCAGGTTTTCTAAAGCTTGAATTGTCTAAAAAAGGACAAAAGCTTACAAGTAAATGTTTAAAATGGCCGATAAGAAATCGATTGGCGATTGGCTTGGCGATGCAGCCCTGGGTGGCGGTCTACATTAAATTGGTTTTGCAACTTGGCTGAGGCGCAGCTTGTGCTATGGCCCGTTAGATGGCGCTGTTAGCGGTTTTTTTTTTGGGAAAGACAGGGTCGTTGTTCAACGAATCGTTTGAAAGTTGGCGGAAAGTGTTCAGAAAATTATAAACAAAAGTAATTTTATGCATAATATACATAAGTATTGCTGGGTAATTACGAGTTTTTTTAATATAACAATTTGTACTAACATACTACTAGCATATATGCGCACATGGAACGAGTGAGGATGTTGCCCCCTTCTTTTTCGGGATAAAAGTGACTCTCCGTCCATCAGCTCTTTAGTCATACAGTCAGTTGGATGGACTAGCTGGATATGTAATTCGATATACTTTGTGCCGGCCGCAAAAGCCGACAATCAAAATGCCGCCGACCGCCAACAGTCGACGCCAAATGGACGCCGCTGCCCCGCATCCTGATTCTTGGTTCCTGATTTCAGATTGCCGATCCCAATCCCGATCCAGATTCAAATGCAGATTCTGATTCAGTGGATGATGATTGCCTATCGTTTTCGCCCGAGCAATTAAAAGAACAAGCATCCGTATCGGTTACCTCTGTTGAGCGGAATGAAATCTATATGGGGAATCCGCTCCAGAGCGATTCGAACAATGAAAGGAAGTCTGCGAGCGAGCCCTGTGAGTCCTGCGATTCGCGTCCCTCGTCCCATTGTGCAGTTATGACAGGCGTCCCCCTTTGCCGGCATTTTGAGCCTCAAGAGTCCTGCCGAATCACACACTCACGCCCAAAAGGAAATGTTCGAACTTTGAAGTGAGCTAATTTCGTGCAGCTCCGGATGAAGTGACCCAAAGGAGCCAAAGGATATTACAGCTCAGCTACAGGAAGTGCTCAATATTAAATGAGTTATAAGGCAACGCAAAAAAAAGAGGAGTTACCAAGCAATTTAAAAAAGTGTAATCATTACACATACAAAAGAGTTATATGTATATTTATGCGACAGCATTAATTTAAGTTAAGTTCACATTTCTCACTTATATTTTTCGCCAGGTGTATCGGCATTGTCGGTCACTTCAAAGCGTCGGTCCCTGAGCTTTTGTCAAACTTCTCGGACGGTTCTCGAACCCCCAAACCCAAACCCAAACCCAAACTCAAAAAAACAAAAACAGAAGCGGAATCCTCTAGGTCGGCGACTTTCTGAATGAGCGACAGCTGGCGCAACACCTTGATTTTGGACTCCATATTAGCCCACGCACAATTTGACAGATCTGAGATCGGAGATCGGGGATCTGAGGGTATTTGAAAGTAATCCCCGAACAACTCTTTCGTATCTCGGCATTCGTAAATCGATCCATCTAAAAGCGGCGATCGCAGCTACTTAACTTTTCGGCTTAGGTTCCTAGATCTCTACTTAGTAAATGAGGAGAGTGCCCTTTACTTTCCTTTGAGCCAGGACAATTGTCTGTTTCCGCCGACTCAAAAAAAAAAAAAAAGAAGAGAGGATGCACCTTCGAGTCGGTTCGCTTTATCGAAGTCTGGAGTCTGAGATCTTGATCTCCAACGAAAGGAGAAATACATATATGTGTAGTGAAGAAGATCGGAGATCCCTGCGCAATATTTGGCAACCCAATTACTTTGTTTGCTTAGCCGACAAAATGTTTATTCAAGTCCCGCGCTGAGATTTCTCTGGGCAACACAATAGAGCCATACAGCCTTGAGCTATTATCCCAACGGATCGCTAACGAAATTCACGTTTTGCGCAATCGAAACAATTGTTTTCCAGGGGGCGAGCTGGAAATTCTCAGTTCAGACAGACAGATGAGCGTCGATAAAAAAAAAAAATAAATAAAACACACGAGATGGGTAACCGACAACAAAAATAAAGGAAGCTAAAAATCCTCGGAGTGCAGCGAACTGCGTCCGGATTTTGTTAAATTCGCCCGATTCGCTTGATTTGAATGGATTGCACCCTGCGCAGCCTTTTGTGTTTCGTATTTTGTATTCAGTAGCTTGTATTCCATGTACCACGAACATATCAGCAATTTGGGTTAATTCCCGCTCGAGGGAGCGCCAGGATGTATAAAAAAAACCGTGTCAAAAGTGAAGGTAGCTCGGGGAAATTTAAATTAACATGATCCATGAGGGATGCCATTTTGTGGTGGTTGTTTATTAGCGTATTACATTTTCGCGGAAAATGTGAACGAGAATAACATTTTTCACTTGGATTCACCAATTATAAACATATATATATGTATATATAAAAATATAACAACTATTTTAACTTTTATTAGCTCTTATTACGTTACTTTTTACGTTCTTACTAAAGCGAACCACATTCGCATTTATGAAGACCTATAATATTATATTTAAGATCTTCTGTCAACGGCATGGATTTAATCGAAATCCCTCGGATATTACTTACATAAAAGAAGTCGAGGGTGAAATGCATCCAAATCCATCTAATTAAGACGGCAAATGCTTTTATTTAACTGACCCAAGAATTGTGGTGTGTACTTTCAATTGTTCGCACTCCATGTGAATTTCCCCAGAGAATTGGAGAGCAGCGTTCGTCTGCTCCCCCGGGAAATTCGCGTCACCATGGTGAACTTTTCCAATTCGGGGACCCTTTTCAGTATCCAACGTCTTCTTCTTCTTTTTCACCTGACTGGCGACGACGTGTATGGAAAATCTCATTAAACGAAATCCGATGACCCACCAATATAGACCGCCGCATCAACTTTATTTACGTGCCGTGCAGTTCAAAGGGAAACCCCCTCAAAATCAAAAAAAAAATCGAAAAGAAAACCCTGAAAAAGCCGTGCCATTTTCTTTGCTCTTATATCTTGGGATCTGCTTTTCATTCTTTTTTTGTTCGTCCGATATTCCAGCGTTTTTATTCGGGTGGGTGGAGCAGGTTTTCCGGGGAAAGCCAGGAGGCCTTTTGGGTTGTCATAGCAACGCAGCTAACGCGTCACTTTACGTGTCGAATTCGGGTGTTGGCAGCCATATTTGCTCTTATAGCGCTTTACTTTGCCTCGCTTTTTCGAAACGGAAACCTCCCCTGTATATACACACCTATACATGTATGTATATGTGTATATGGGCTTATATAGCAACCCTCTGCACACATAGGGCTGTAAACGCTGTACGATACGTATATATACACGCCCAGTGTCTGGGGTGGCTAAGGACCACCCCTTCTCAGTCCGCAGGCCACCGATTCGCATCCCAGTTTCAGATCCCTTTGCCATTCCGCTCCTGCAATCCGCGCCCCTGCCCCACTGGACCCACTTTTTTGGCCATGGCCATGGAGAGGCCGCCAGGAAGTCGACACCTTGGGAAATCTAGTTTGCAGCTTGCTAGGATTGTTTTCAGATCGAAAGTTATCGCTTGCAAACATTCAATTTACTTTTCAGAAACCAAAATATGCATTCTAAGAAACTTTATAGTTAAATATTTTTATTAAGTTTGTAGTCTCCACATTTTCTCTCTGTGCATTTGGGCGCCGACGGTAAGTCGCTCTTTTTTCGGTGTCCTGTCATCTGGCGTCCTTCCACATCGTCCTGCTACGCCTGCTCCCGCCCCACCGCCGACGCTGGGATCCTTCAGGTGTTGTTGTGCTCACCTGTCTGCTGCTCCCCTAGTGAAATATATTTTTTCTGGAATTTGTTGTATTCTTTTTTTTGGGGGGGAGGCCTAGTACATAGCATGGGCCTTATGTACGGCAGCTGTATCTTGTGGTGTTGGTGGCAATGGACGCCTGGCTGGCCCGATGTCCTTGCAGTCCAGCTTGTCCTCTCGGATGGCAGTTGTCCTGTCTCAGCGACAGGTAGTAAATCGCCCACCACCAGCAACCCCCCCACATATTTCGCCTTCTATCTATTTTTGTTTGCCTTTACCTTTGCCTGCTCCATTTTTTTGTTTGCCAGCCGTCTTTTTTCTGTTTGTTTGCTGTTTCGGTTGAAGATAGCATTTTTTTAATATACCTAACAGCGGGAAAAGTTTCGACTTAGCAGGACCTTCGGCTCTGAAGCGAAACTTTAAAGAATGCTCAGGTCCTTAATTAAGTATTTTATTCCTAGAATTGGATATAGGTATCCTAAAACATCGCTTATAAATGCTCTTGAATTTACTTTTTTTTCAAAACCTTATTTTTCTTAATCTACCTACTGTTCATTCATTTAGTTCCTATCTTGAGTTTAGGTAATTTTGGGCATTTCCCCCAACGCTTTTCAATCGCTTTTTGCTGTAAACTCGAATGAATTGCAATTTTTACTTGATTTTCAACCTCTTTGCCTCTTAGTCTCTTGGCAGAAAACCCTATTTGGCCATTAAACAGTTTCCGTTAAGGACGCCATCAAGCGCCAATTTCCACAGCTTGTCAACCGCAAGGCCAAATGTGGCCAAATCCGCCCACCACCTACCACCCCATCCATCGCAGGGCTAATCAGCATTGCATTTGACTTTTCCGCTTCGTTGATATGGTTTTAATAAAGTGCAAAATGTCATTCGGGGCTGGGCAAAAAAAAAACGGAAGAAAAAACGAAAGAAAAAAGAAAAGAATGTCGAGATGATAAGGTGCAGCAAGTAGAAATCTTTTGTTTTGGCTGCCACTCGAGCAAATGAGACCGCCGAGGTCGAGGATTGCCAAAGGGGATGCGGGGGAAGGGGACACAAACACCCATTCCATCCGATTCCGCCCAACAAACATCAATGGCACTCACACATTTCTAGGGACTGAACCGCACTCTCAGTCCTTCTACAGCGTCCTCAATTTCGTGCTTCTCCTTTTTTGAAAACCTTTTCGAAAATATTCTGAGATGAAAGATTTTTACCTTACAAAAACTAAATTTTTAAGACAAGTTCTGGAAAATACAGTTTGAATTGTGGTATAAAATATTTGAAGAAGAATGAAAGTAAAGAGACTCAGAATGTGAAATCTTACCAAATGTAATATCTCGCTTAATTAAATATATTTTGTGGTTTGAACTATGAAATATAATTAATTTTCGAGGATTTTGGAAAGGGTACTTTTGCAACTGATAATATACCATATAAATCTTGTCTCTCCTTCGACGTTTCCCTTCTTTTCTGTGTGCAGGCAACCGCATTTCGTCATATTGGCACATGTCCTTTGAATGGATAACCCCTGGCATCGCCCCCTCCCTCATTTGCACCCACTTGCACATGTGGGTGGTGTAGGAGGTGGTGGGGCTGGTGCTCCTCTTGTTGCTGTAATTATGTGGCTTGACTGCAAAGTGCGGAAAGAAGCAGCAAAAGCCGTAGAATCAGCAGCCAAAGCTAAAGAATATGTGCAAAAACAGATAACGAAAAAAAAGTGGGCAGGCCACGCCCCCTAGACCAGACCCCTTTCATCATACGTACATCAACTTGACAGTTATTAAGCTAACGACGTTGAAAGGCTTTTTGTCACAGGAGCATCCACATGCTGAAGGATGTCACCAACGTGGTCGAGTTGGGTGACGATGCTGCACTCGAAAAAAGATTTTAGCATCAACTTATTGCAAGTTGCATAATTGATGGCTTGAAATCGGTTTGATTGAAATATGAAAATTTCAAAAAAAATACGCAACAAGAAACATGATTTTTGCAAATAAAAATGATATCAATCAAATTAGCTGTCTACGAAAATGTGGCTACATAACATCGTTGGCACTCATTTCTTTATTGATATTATATAGAAATATATCATATTGAATGACCCCACCCTCTTCTGTGCAAATACTGCCCTTAATGCTAACACAAAAAGGAAAAGAAAAAAGAGAAAATAATAATAACCGCCATCGGCACTCGAGTCGTGCAAATCCAAACGGAAATATGCGCAAATTAAGCCGTTTGTTATTTGCGGAAATTATAAAACGCGTCAAGTGCGCCAAAGCTAAAGCCAAGCCAAGTCAACTCCACCTGAATGCCTGGCATCAGGTGCGCTCGTACCCCTAAATAATGCCATAAAACCCCACCACGCTCCACAATTTGACTCATTACAAAATCTGAGGCAGCCAACCCTTGCAAGTCGGCTAAAAAGGCAAATGGCGGTTGCAACAACAACGAGAACAACAACAACTAATGATGACGACAACAAATAATAAATAAAACAGCCCCCCATTTGGCCCCCTTTATTCCAACCCCGCCCACAAGAAATCGCAACTGGTGGCCCAGTCAATGCAAGAAAATGTCATGAATGCGATTTGTTGACAGGGGTGAAAAGTTGGAGGGGGGGAGGTTCTAAGTAGGGTACAAAAGGGGGTAAAATGTGGCTTATGGAACAGGGGAGTTAATGGGGATGAGGGAGCCCACTTGAATGTATGTGAATGACTATGACTGCCTGGTTCGAAAACGAGGCCTTTACAGAGTGATTCCTGGCTAAGATGGCTGCCATTCCAAGGGTTGGGAGTTGGGAGGCGGTGGGGGGGTTGTTGCCAAAAGGGGGTGGGCAAAGCACTCAGCGCTCGTCACTACGCCGCCACTCGTACTTGAGCGGCAATGCAGTGCCATGCAATTTTTACAAGCTTCAATACCTAGACGACGAGGCCATCAGAGCGAGCATCCATCCCGACATCCAAACAACCAAGCAACCCCCACAATTCCCCACAATCCCATCAACGGTAAACACACAGTGTGCTCATCTGATAGTTTGTGGAATACTATAAAAATATTAGAACTAACTGTGTCATTTTTTGCCAGCAAGAAAAGTGGTTTCTCAAAAGCATTTTTTTCCGATGAGAATTAATGTTGAAATCTAGGGATTTCTATTAATGAAAGGCATATACTCATTTACTCATTTCCATACCACTGTGCACGCTTTCAAGACCCCCTTCTATGGAAACCCCTTTGCAGTCCCTTCTTGACTTGTGTTTGACTTGCATTTAGCGCAGACGACGAGCTGCAGAGTGCCCCCCTTTGCCACCGCCCATGATTCCGATTCGGATTCCAATGGCCCGGCATTTCATCATATTTGCAGATTGACTGGGTGATATCTACGCCCACTCAGTTCCTCCAGCTCCAGCTCCAGCTCCAGCTCCAGACTCCTGGAGGTCCTGTATCTTTGGCAGTGCATGCAAATGCCATGTTGATTTGATTTTGCCAATAAAGTAAGCTGTCACAGTCAGCACTTTTGCCGGTCCGCAGTCGATGGTGAAGCTAAAGCTGAAGCCAACATGGCATTGGCTTTTGTTGTCCTGGGTGCAGGGAGTCCAGGATCAAGACCAGGTCTTGGCTTATTGTTGACTTTAGGCGCTCGTTCTCATCGGACTGTCGATTCTCGCCCGGTTTAGGCCAACTGCGGCTGATTATGGCGCAATTTTCTAAGTGCTGCGGCGCAAAAATCTCCAACGGCAAAGGATAAGTGGGTGGAGGAGGAGGAGGGTCAGGATAAGGACATCCTGCTCAATAGCCAAACAGCTACATTCTGTGGACAGGCACTGCAAGAAAAACAAAAAACAAAAAAACTCACTTCGATTGCAGAACCTTCATTTAGGGTGTACTTTCTAAAATAAATGCTATTCACTACCAGCTTTTATTTAATTTATATTTATATTATTTATATTTGCTTAGTGTTGGCTTGAAAATATCATTCCAATTATTTTGCCCAGTGTGCTCTTGTTTCTGCTGCTGTTCCTGCTATTTGAGCGTCACTAATTGGGCGCTGGCTAAAGTTGCAAATAGTTTGTCCCCGTCTCGATTGAGGTCCTTGCTCCTGCAACAGCCACGACCCCTTCGAACCCCTTCCCTTCCCTTTCCCTCTTTACTGGCCCCACAGGCGGACAATGGGCAGCTCATTAGGGGCAAACTGGAGACATTCGAGACGTTCGGCAGTGGTTTTCCGTTTTCAGTCGGCAAACAAGCCCGGAGATTCGGATGCAGTTGGACATGGGGAGCGAATTTTGGGGTGGAAGGAAAGATGCAGAAATCCTGCGATGACCGGACACAAATTGTAATCCAACTCGAGCACCAATTATATCGCAGATATCGATACAATTCAGACATATTTGGTATGCATTTTGCACTGATTATTTGCCAGAAACTGTTTTTCAGCTGCTGTACCTCATTAACATCGAATAGTATAGAAATAGGCATATTCTAGTTAGTAACTAATGTGCAAATATCAGCTAAACATAAATTTACGCTGGGCAAAAGCGAATGGTGAACTTATATCTGTTGACTAATATGAATATACATATCTACAAAGATGCAACAAAAAGTGTAAGCGTGTTGATTATGACATGTATAACGAATGCTTTGCCACCTTTGCGCTCCCACTTCGGGACACAGAAGCAACTCCAACCCAAGGACATCGTATCCTGTTAGAAAGCCAGTTGCAGTTGCCGGCGAGTTCAGCCAGGAAGTGGCATCAAATATTGATGGCGGCTCTTTTAAAATTTGTCTTAAGCACCGGAAATACAAATTCTCCGCCGTAGTCCCGCCCTTTCCGCCGAAATGTTCTGTCCGCATCCTGTCCGGCGGAATAAGCATTCAATATGCATGAGCCGAGAGTGCGGACTGTACGTAACAGGTACAGTCACCACTCGACCTGTTAGTCGCTGCCGCCGTTGTGGCCCACCCTCTTTCTCCTTTTGGAAATTACCCAACTGTCACTTGCATGCTTCTCTGTTCTCAGTTTAACTTCAGTTCCGCCAGCCGCCATCCGCAATCCCAAATTCGAAATTTACTCAAACCCTGGCATCCCTGCCCACAAAATCCCACTTTCAAGCTCAAAGTATATCCCGATTTTCGAGCCCAAATCAGCTCTTTGTGTGAATGTAAATGAAACGTCTCATTTCCGTTATGGCCAACCCACCCATTGGGCCACCCAGTTCACCCAGTCCACCCAGTTCACCCAGTCCACGTCCTTGGAACCACCCTCTTTTTGCTGTTGTGCAAACAACCACCGCCAACAACACCAGCGGGAAAAAGGAAAACAAACAAAACTCATCAAGTTTTCCGACTTTGTGATACCCGGTACTTGACTTTTATTTATTATAACCAAATGCCACAATAAGAAAAGGGGTTTATTTCAAGTGGCAAATTAGAACTAATTAAACGAACCTATAGATGGCAATGGTTTGGAGTAAATTGGGAACACTACAAATAGATTTTTACTAAGCTATACTATGCTATTACCTATTTGAATCTATAAATAATTGGTATATTTTTCGAATATTTATACATTTACATTATTTATTATTTTTTTGTTTTTCTGTTGATAATATGATAAGTAAGTAGTGAATAAGTAATAAGGATGTTCTAATTTTACTGATTGGTATAAAACGGAATTTATATGCCCTCGATTTCGGCTATTGAGGGGTGCCAAAGGCAGTCCTTGGCCCTGTCCACATCCGCACTCGCATCCTCATCCGTGTCCGTGTTTGCATCCGTGTCAACCATTCGTCAGGCGCTTTGGAGTCCTTCAGTGGTTGTTGTCCCAACATCTTATTGTTCATACCATACATAGTATCTGCGAGTATATGTACGTACGTATGTATGTACACATTCAGTTCAGCTCGTCGTGGCGGAGTTGTTCATCATCATCAACATTTTCATCACCGCCTCCGGATGTGAGTTATTAAATTGAAGAATTTGCACCCCGCATTCCCATTGTACGAGACTAGGGGTGTCTCTGGCCCCCGGAAACCCCTCTGGAACCAACAGAATCCTCGTTTCCCGGACCACTTTTGTGTGGGCTGAGTGGTGCTTGCGTCAATCTGCGTGAATTTTTGCTCTCTAATTAGAACGCCTCTCCAACAAATATACACATAAATACGCCAGGGGACACACACTTTGCTACAGACTCGCAGACATAGAGATATGTACATATATATACTGGCTTACATAGAGTGGGTATCGGGGTGAGTGTCATGGCAATATGGTGGCAAGAGGGTTCGTCAGATGTCCATGGAAATGGTAATCAACTTGGCTCTTTTTCAGGACAGCAAATTCTCAGGATTGCGGCACCGATTCGCTGGAAACCGCTTGGGATGGGATGAAATGGCATTTAACTGATGCTTTGACCAGCGGGCTAGATAGTAGAGCTCTCTAGAAGATCGTCTTGGGGAAATCTGTAGACGAATCTCGGAAGAGCATCTCTCTTCTCTTTGAGAAGGGTAAATTCTTTATAGCTAATAGCTTTAAGATGCTTGGACCCAATGGGTAATTATGTATATCGCTATGGTGCCGCTTGGCTCCCCACTTTTTTGTTGCCTCATTTGGCAACCATTTTGCTTTGTTGTTTTTTTTTTGTTTTTTTTTGTATGCAAGCCTCCTTGTGGAGCTCCACTCAGTTTCAAAATGGCGGCATTACAACAAAACAATCTTTTCAGCAAACACCAAACAAAGGGACCCCAATCTCCGTCACCCCCTCATTTCGTCACCCTCTTTTTTTCCACCCACGAAGCTTTGACAAATGCCTCCTCCTCCCAACCCCCCACCCCAAAAAAAAGGAGAAAGAAAAGAAAAAATATTAAAAAAAAAGAAAAGAAAGAAATGGGGGAAAAAACGCTTTGCTGGTGATTTTTCGTAACTCACATTTCTACGATTCTTTTATCTTGGCCCCACGGAAAGAGAAAGGCAGACCGGGGGAAAAGAGACGGAGAGAGCAACTAGCAGTTAATTAAAATCGCTCGTTTGGAGCAGCCGAAGAAGAAGAAATGGCGAAATATCCTTGAGAAATGACAAAAACCTTTTTGCAGCTGCATGCCACTTCTTTGTATCTAGTAGTATCCATATGTTTTTGATAGCTGCAAATTGGGGGCGTTGGGGTTGCAACATCGGTGGGCGGGGGGAATAGCAGACGTGCTCAAGCGGCAAAAGATGAAAATGCGTTGGGATGCCATTTTAAATACGACTGAAAATAACGAACCAGGATTAGCTCTCCTCTTATACGCTTGGTTACACTCACTTAAGTTTAACCTTAACTTTGTTTTCATGTTTAATTTCTAATGCATTATAATAGTTAATATTCTAGCAAAGTTACAAATCAAATACTCGTATCCTTTCATTTGTATTCCCGAATTCAGCTGGAGAGTAGTTTTATAGCCACTTACTTACTGGCTATGAGTTGCCCTGAAGTGCACAAGGAGCCATATTATCCACTTTCTTCACACCTCTGCGAATGCCCTCGACTGACTGGCATCGCATCGCATCGCATCCCATAATCAATCGCGCAGCTCCATCTCGAATCCAGGACCATCCAGATCCTAATCCGCACTCCAGGCCCTAAACACGGCGCGCTGAAAAGTTGGCTCATTAGGGCCAAAAACAATGCCAAAAGCAGCGGGCATGGAACACACGCACACATGGAAGCGGGTAAAAATGGTTGCTTGCCCCTTCCGCTGGTCGGAAAATGCGAAAAATCGGGGCGAATCGTGTGAATGGCCATTGACTGAGTCGGGACTAATTAACAGCATAAATTATGCTCAAGTGCATTACGGCAACACCCGGCAAACGGCAACGGTTTACGGCATCCGTCCGGCACACATTCTCCGCCGGATGCAGTTTCCCGGCAAGTCGAAATCGGAGTCGGAGTTTGGGGCATACAAATCGACACTTGAATGCGAACAAAGGGGGCCGAACAAAGGCGAAACGTTCATCGGGAAGCCAAAGTGACTGCGCTGCACTTGGGGAAAAGTTAAACCCTTATGGGTTCGAAATCTAGGAAAATGTCAAGTTTTGAGCAGCTTATGTTTTGGGTTAACTCTGATAAATGATACGCAAAACACCATAAACTAAGTAAAAATGAAGTTATGAGTATTTTTAAGCTTGACATAGATGACAAACATGGCATATCCGTATGTTTTACCTCTGGCATTCATTTCTTTCATTTTGGTTTTTAATTAATTTCGCTATTTTTTTGTTTTGTTTTTTCGCTCAGTGCATATGCGGGTGGTGCCCGTTGTGGATGCTGGTGGTGCATATTCATTTCATTAAAAGTCAAAATGTCCGGGGGTCGGCGGTTACGTGGTGCGGGTGGCTACACGTGTCGCGCTTTCATCTCAACTCAACTGAACCCAAACCCAAACCCTACCCAATCCAACCCAACTCATCTCATCGCATCGCATCTCATCTCATTTCGTTTTCATTTTCATTTCATTTTGGCTTTCGTTTTGCCGCTGCTTTTTCGTATACGTACACGTATATTTGTTGTTGTTTAGGCGCCTGCCACGGTTGCCACAGCACCGCCCCTCGAAGTGATTGGTATAATGGCGGCCGCCGTGGCACTTCACTTCACTTGGGCTTCTCCCAGCTGCCAGGTTTTTTGTGAATACGCGATACGGAATACTGAGTACTGTGAATACTGTGAATACCCGCAGTATAGTATGTGATTCCACCCCGAAAGCGTTGAAAGTCGAAAGCCGAAAGCTTCCCCCGTGCATTCTATAAGATAGGCAAGAGGGTATGATATCATATCGTATGGTATGGCATGGTATAGTGCCATCCGCATATCCAGCAACCCCAAGTAACATGGTGACGATGGTGGTGCAGATTCGGACGCGACGACACAGCGAACGTGTTATTTACCAAACACTCGACGGCGGCACGGCACATAACACATAGTCCTTCGGCTGGAGGATTCTCATGGGAGGGTTGGAGGGGGGTTGCGGGAGTACAGTGTGGGGGTGAGGTGGGTGGTTGTCTCCCTGCATATATCTCCAAAAGATATACACACACTGGGCAGTAGACAGATGGCGGAAAGGACAAGAAAACGTCGTCCTGCCATCAAAGTTACACATTTTACTTACACATTGGGTTGGTCATCGAATTCAGCAATATCAAATCAGAATAAATAATTCAAGAGCAGTGGGTTTCCGTTTTTATTTACGCAATAATCTTTCATTTAACAACACTGCTATTGTTAATTTTTCTAGATTGTTTCTTTATTTCAAATCCACGGTAGATTAGAATGTTTATTTTTCGGTGTGATTAGCCGACGGCACCAACTTTGCAGGAAGCGCAAGCGGCTAGGGATTCGAATGATTCGATACCTGGTATATTGATGAATATCTTTTAAAGTTAAATGTATAAAATAAATGAAATGGCAACATATTTCGAAATTATGGCTGCAATGCCTTGTCAAATATAATACGTTTATATGAGATTATATATGATTTATTAAAATGGCTTTATATCGATTTGGGTAGTTCGATAAGTAAGCTAATATTTATTATTCTTGTAATTTCTATAATTCCATATGTTATATGTATGTACATTCGTTTTCCTTCGTATGAAAAAGATAAAAATAAAAAACAATCTGCTCGAGGAAAAGAAATGAAATGCGAATAAAAGACGAGCAAGGTGAACTCGAAAAGATAATGGGTGCGGGATTGGGAGCATCAGCAAAAAGTAAAGTACACCCAGTGGTTGTCGTTGTTGTTGTTTGCCTTCTTTTCTTGTTGTTGTGTTTATCAAAAGAAAGGGACGGCAGACGGACAGAGATGGATGATAAAAACGATGATGGGCAGCCAGAGTAAAGCACACAATATCACATGGGTGTACATTCATTTCGCTTTTTATTTGCCCAGACCCAGTGCCACCCACCGCCACTGAAAACCCCCACAAAAGTGTGTGTTGTTGGAAAAGGGGGGGGGGGGGGGCGGTATGCGGTAGGCGTGGCCGGGGCAAGAATTTGGCGAGTGCGCGTCAACTGTGTCGCCAACACCAGAGATGCAGACACAGCACTGGGCGAAAAGTTTAGTACACAAGTGATTATAATAATATACTTAGATGGTATAGATAGATATATATATACATATATAGATTTATTTAAAACAATTAAAAATGTTTAAAAATAATGAAAGTCTACCAAAAGAGAATGCTACCTGCAAAATGTGAGAATAGTTGGTTTGAGTGCAATTTAGCCTGTGCTTTTGGTCCTTCAGCCTTTTCTCGTGCCAGTGTCTGGTATGCGTGCACAAAGGATTTGTCATGAAACGTCGCCTCACCATGACAATCCAGCATCCTGCATCCTGCATCGCGCATCCCATATTCCAGTTTCAGGTCCTGCTCTTGATGCGGCTCCATCATCCATCGTTCGTCCATGTGGATGTCCTTGTTCTGCTGCTCTTGAAAAACATAACACAACACGACAGGGGGTGATGAGTTTGGGGGCTTGGTTGGGAAACTGTGGAGCTGGGAGCCTGAGTGGGGAGCGTCCTTTTGTGTAAATAGATTACAAACGACAAAATATTTTACGTGACTCCATTCCTGTTCCTTGGCAGGACTTGCTTGCATCACAACACAGGCAGAGCTACCAAATGGGGGGATTGTCTCTTTATTTCTGGGATGGGATCCTCCAAATCGGAGCTTTAAGTCGAGCAGATGTTTTAGGAAGTACTAAACAGGCTTGGAAAACAATGTATCTATTGATTGGACTATATTTTAGAGGCAGATTCGTAGAAGGGGTGCTAAGCTTTAAGAAATCATTATCTTCGCCCAAATTAAAAAAATATATTAAAATCTATACTACAAGCGGTCGAATCCCCTCTTTTGTGACCACTATTATCCTTAAACCTTTAGCCCAATATTCATTCTGGAGGGCGATAAGCTTTTGCGTGGTTTTCAAGAGTGTTTACTTCCTTGAGGCCTATCGAGGACTTCCGCTGACGGTTGTTGTGTCGAGTGCTCCCCTTCCCTTCCCTGCTCCCGAGCACAGAATCCTGAATCTGGAATGTCGACCCCGGAGTCATGGGTGCTGGCAGGGTTGTCCCAGGAAGCTGGCTTCCTTTCGGGGTGGTTGGCTCACTTATCCCCGGCTTAGCCATATAGCCATACATATATATATAGATATATAGACCTTCAATCCCCCGACCTCTCACAAACAACCGACCTTATATCGATTTCAAGGGCCGTCGACGGCGACGTCATCATTATCCTCGAATGTTTTCATTATTTTTCCACTTGGCTCAACTCCTTGTCTGTTTGAATGCCGTCAATGGTGGTTGGGAGTGGTGCGGAGTGCTGCCGAGTGGTGCCGAGTGGTCCAGAGTGGTTAACTGGAGTGGTGTGGGTGGTGTTTGGCATGCTCGAAACGGTGGTGGCCATTTTGATCTGGCTCCCGGGAATTGTCGCAAGTTGTTTGATTTGATGAAATGCCCCATAATCCCTATGCTCTGTACTCATATCAATGGCACATAAGCTGGCAATTTGCACCCCCGACGACATGTGCCAGCATTTGATTAAAAGCGCTGCGAAATTAATTTCAACATCTTTTGGGCTCAAGCTAATGCGGATATGGGTCTTTAGCCATGCGGATCGAAATTTTGTCGCCGGCACTCGAGAGAATTCGAATCTGAATCTGAGTCCCGTGCACTTGAACGCTAAATGGCGACTTTTGTGCACGCGGAGGGTTTAGTTTGGTTGGCTTTTCGAAGGGATTCGATGGGGTGTATTAATTAGGGCGACAGTTGAACCACCACCACCAGCAGCACCCTCCCCATCCAACGGGCAAATCTCCCAGCCTGGAACAGATGTCGGCCATTTTGGCATTTGTTGGGCTTCACACAGCGAAATTAGAATGACCCCACTCTTCAAATTGCGCTGGCTTGGGGGGAATTTCATTTGCCAGAGTGGCATTTATTGCCTTTCATTTCGCAGCCGTACTTAATTAAAAAATACTACAGAATACAAAAAACCAAACAAGATGAAGAAGGGGGAAAAAAAAAAAACGAATCGAGGGCGACACTTTGAAGCCGGGAACCTCGCGGCACGGATTCAAAATCGAAATCAGAAGCAGAGGCAGAACCCTTGGGTTCGCCACTTGGGGGCCATATCGAACCACTTTGGGCACTTGTGCAATTTTGTGTATTTTAATTAATGACCGACCAACCGCTGGAGTGGGTGGTTTCGTTGGATGGTTGGGTGGGTGGCTCAATGGCTCAATGGCTCAGTGAGTCACTTGACTCGGCGGCTAACCGATTTTGGAGTGACCCGACCCATTCAGGAATATTGTCGCACATTCAGTTTAGGTAACCCAGGAATGCACTGAGAAAAATTTTGTTTAAATATTATTCCATTTCTGTTTAATTTATGAAATGGGTCATTAAAAATTTCCTTTGCAGTTTTAGCTTTATCTTAATGTAAGGTATTGCAGTCATATCAAGCAAATAAAATGAAATCCTAATTTTAATATTTAATAAAAGCAAATGCCAAGCATTTGTTTGGCGTGTAGAAGAGCTGGAATGGAAGTTCTCATTAGATGGCTGGGCGGTGCTCATAATTCGAAATCGAGTGGCTCTCGAGGCTGAGCCACCACTACATTTATTTACAACATGGCAATGGCAGCCAGAGGCACTTGTCGCAGCTGCTCCACCCAGTTGCCCCATTTCCCCATTTCCCACTTTAGCGTAACCACCAACTTGCACCACCACCACCAGCAGCACCACCCCCACCCTTCTTCGCTTCGGGCTTCATTTATGCCAATTTTTCAAACTAATTGGTGCTGTTGACATCTTTCTTTTTTGTGCAGAAGTTTCCACTCTCCACTCGGCTTTTTCATTCGCCCGCTGGATTGGCGGTTCTTTTCCAGTGGCTGCATGGGGCTGGCCGGGGTTAGTGGGTGGTGCTGCTGCTCAGCGCCGCTGTCCCCACTAAAAGCACTCAGCAATGAAATTAGTGCACATTGCTGCACTTCGGCAGCCATTTCATCTCAACTTTTTTCCCCATTCGTCCTGTATTTGGGGACAGCAATTGGCGTTGGTGGTGCCGCAAATTCGAGGGGATGTTTCGCTTTGGGGTGGAGCAAGTGCAGGTGCAGCAGGTGCAGTGGGTAAACAAATTTATTCAAGTGATTGCCAGGCGCTTTAACCGCTGTTTGGACACGGCCCAGAGTGGGAAAACTTGTGCCAGCATTAATCCAAATTAGTCCAAAGTAAATGCTTAACTACAGGGTATAAGATATTCTAATGCAAAGGAAATGTGGCAAGTTAAATGCCTCAAACTATTAAATTCATTTTTGTATTAACACGCAAAGCAATATGCTATCTTTAAATCCCTTTAAAAAATCTATAATTTTTCAATCGCATTGCTGAATTCATTTATCGCTGTTTCTAAATCGAAAATGGAAATATGGGAAACGGCTGGGGAAAATGCTATTTGGGGGGCGGGTGGAAAATGGGCGTGCACCGCCAATCTGCGGGTGGCTAAAAATTCTGGACAATGCCCATATGTAAACAATATTCAAAATTTGAACACCAACAATGCACGAGTGTGTGCGTGTGTGTGTGTTTGTTTAAAAAGTTGAAGGTGCAAAGGTTGCACGGTTCGTTGCGCAATCAATTTTTGATGGACGTGCGAAATTTATGGTGAAAAATATTTGACTATGCACAATGAACTCGAACTCTTTCGAACCCATTGCCCAAACAGGATCGCTCGCTTCCGCAATTTCCACAAGTGTTGGAGGAAGCGCCCTTTTGGAAAATGGGGGAAAGCACATGGTGGAGTTACAAGGACGAAGGAATCGCGAAACTGTAGGGGGAGGGGGGTGAATAATGGACAGCGGAGGTGGGTGGTTGGGTGGTTTGGCATGTAGGCAAAACTCAATCGGGCCGATGCGGCTAGCCAGGATTTATTGCAACTTCAATTGGGGAAAGCACGCGAAAAAAAGTGCTAATCACGAGATTTTAAGAATTTCCCAAAGAAAGAAAACCGAACTTAGTTGTTTATATAATTAATATAATTTAATATGTCCTGGTATTAAGAAATCAGCAATAAACCAAGCATTCATTACGTGATTTTCTCACAGTGCATAGCTGCACAAGATATTGCCATATTCGCCTGCACACACACACACACACACACATGAATCCATTAATTTGTTATGTTTTTGTTTAATTTTTACGTTTGTTGCGTATTTATGACGCTGGGGGCGCTGCTGTGCGGTGCAACTTTTCTCGGCCAGCATTCGCATCCTGTAACCGTCGGCATTTCCACGTCTAGGGTGCATTTAACCTCTGACCCCATGTGTTTTGGGCGCTGCTAACAGAAAGTATTCAAATTACACGAAACATAGTATTTTCGATTTATGTATGTGACATAAAAGGCTATTTGATAAGTTACCAATATAATGCAGTTTCTACATTCTTAATTTATATAACAGACTATAGATTCAGGCGTTTGGTTAACTTTACCAAGGGTATCAGCTGCGTTGATCAGCTTGCTTGGCCTGCCGTTTGGATTTTTCAAAATGTTGCACTTGTTGTGGGCGCTCTATGGAGCGTTCAAAGCGCTTCCAGGCAATTTGCCGATGAACAATCAGCGCGAAATACAACATAAAATATTTAGGAGGCCGTGCCCCTTGGTGGACCCACTCTCCTCGTCCCTGGTGTGGCCCCCATTGCAACCGCCAGTGCCACTCCCCACCCCCCTTCCCCACCAAATTGGCTATCCCTTGGTCAACGAGGCGCTGGTGTTGCTGCCGCTTCGTTACCTCGTGCGGCGCGTTTGATTTGATTTATTTTGAATTTGCATATTTCGCGCAAAATGGATGTGCCACACCCCACATTGCTGGCCACGCCCACCGCCTCTTGCATTTTTAAACACGTTGTATACTTTCGAACGCCTCTGCATACGTGAGAGAACGAGATTTGAATTTGGAATTCGATTTTTGATTAGATTCATGCTTGACTGCGTCGGGAATGCACATATTTGCACCAACGATCCAACAATTTCTCCATTTTCGCAACATTATAAATATTGGAAATGCAACCACAAGCTCTGTTTTAATTTTCAAAAAAATCAGATGACAATAGTTTGGGATTATGCAGCTTGTCTTAATCATCATTTTTGTTGCTACTTCTGATTCGCCAGCAAAAGTTTAAAAAGCCAGCAGAAATATTATGCTGAAACTGTTAAAAATGCTACCTTCAATTTAACACATTTAAATCCACACTTTCGCTCTCGAAAATCCCTAATTGCTCGTTTTTGAATCGATGGCTTTACGAAATTTATCACTTCAAACTATTACAAGGGACTTTGGGCACACATGACACACATGACGTCCAGCAGACTAAACTCAATTTGCGACAGTTTAACTGAAACTTTCCAAATGCGAAACAGCAACTAAAGCCCGGAACCGAAAAGTAAAACAAGTTATAAAATATTTTCACTCCGTTTGGCCATTTCTCCTGTGGGTGGGGGCTTCAACTTTTGGCCAGCAGCTGGCCATGCAAATTGCATGCGGCACCGGATTTGGTTATTAGAATTGCATTGGATTGGATTTGAAATTGAAATATTTAACACATTTGCCGGGGCAGCAGATGGGGCAAGCCCCAGAGAAAGATTGGCCCAATTCCCGGCTATTTTCCCCAGGGTGGCCATCCATTTGTCCAACCAAAATATTGCCTGCAGTTTGTATGAATTTACGGCTAGCTAGCGATCCTCTACCTGATGATTGGGATAATGATGATGAGGATAGCACATAGATAGATGCTGCTGATGATTACAGCTGAGTGGGCTGGCGAATTGCGCAATCAGGCGCGAAGAACAAAAACAGAAACGATTCGAAACCAAACTAAACGAAATGAAATAAAATAATAGCAGCCGAAATGAAACGAAACCAAATGAAAGGAAGGTAGCGGGGAGGAGGAGGAGTAGGGCAAAGGAAGCCAAATCAGGACAGCAGCAGCCCTTAGATCATATCGATGCCAGTCCCTCGGGGCAGGATAAACGGACAGGGACCAAGGATGAGCCCAAGACAACAGCAACTAGTGCACAGCGAGAAAATCTATCTATCTATATAAATCATTTCAAATAAATTAAAGAACAGATGTAGGCACTAACTAAGTTCCTTACGATCTTTTTTTGTACTAGGTATCTTGAACTTGCAATTCCAATCGACTTTTTTCAATGTGCATGACTAGAACAAGAAGCACTGATAAAAGTATTTCAATTAGTGCTCGCATATATGTAAGCATCTATCTATCTTTCTCGGAATTGTGTTCTTCACGATGTTGTTGTTTTTGTTGGAGGGGCAAATCAATATACATAAATGATGGCATCTTAAATAATTTGCAAGTTGCCGACTGCCGCAAATGTACACAACAACAAGCTATATACACGGTTTATTGTACATCTATGTTTATCAGTTTGTAGGTATATATGTATAATATATGTGTATAAATGTGTGGAATGCTGTATAAGATAGATGTTGAATGTGTCTCTCGCTTGAATGCCTTATTTTCACCCTCGGGGCGACAACGCCAACGCCAAAGCCAGGATAACAGGAGCAACAACAATGCCAGGACAAGCTTCTCGAAAAAACAACAACGATAAAATCAACAACAAAATTAACAACAAAAACGAAGGCACTACAATGGCGTCTGAGAATGACGACGGTTGACACGAAAGACCGCCTTGCTCAAGCTCAAATTGGAAATAACCAAAGAGTCCTGCGAAAACGAAAATAAAGAGTAACCAAGAAATGAGGTACTGGAAAAAGAAACCAATTATTGGCGCGCAGGATGGACCTTGTTTCTCAAAAAATGCATTGTATCTATTAGTTTTTTGCATGTGATTTAAGCATCCCAATTATCATCGAAAAATCAGTGGTATCTAAATATATATCTAAATATATATCTTGATGCAGAAAAGATATAATAATACATACTACATAATGCAGATGTTAAGTTACATCATATAGAACGGGATTTTGGGTTGCTTGAATGTATTTATTTATTTATTTGCATACATAACACATTAAGTTGCAGATTAAGTGACATATGTTTATGTAAATGCTTTAGTTCAAAACAAGCGATCAAGGCACTCTAAAAAGATTAAAAAACCAGCATGACAAACGCAACACGCAATCAGTATCTATCTCATCATCGTCATCTGAAGCATTTTATTGTTTTGTGTTTTTGGATTTCATTTGCGAGGCGACTGTGTAAGGGGCGGGATGACAAGAAGGACCCTCCTTTTGCTTTTGGCTAGGACACGCGCTGCCATTTTATTAAAAAAAAAAGGACGAAAGGAAAACGCCATGTAAAACGACGGCGAGAGCAAATTCACCATTTTGTCACACACGCAGGACAACAAACACGCATACATGCATACAGACTTCTAAAAACATCCAGTCGACGACGCTGGCAAACACAACAGAAAAGCAACAACAATAATAGTAGTAAAAACAAGGACTCACAAGGACCCCCACCTACTCTATATATTTTTTTCTGCTCCCAGAAATCCTCCCCTTTTGGTGGTGACAAATAATCTAAAAGGACGACGGCAACCGAAGGAAACTCACCACGGCAGCGACGCCGGCAGAAAAGCACCCTTAATGCTCCGTTTTGCACTCACTCTCTCTCCCTCTCTCGCTCTCCCTCGCTCTCTGGCTCTCTTTCGGGCTCTCTTTCGATCTGCATTAGTGTGCGTTCGAGTGTGTCTACGCTGTCCTTTGAGAAGTACTTGGCCAATGGTGACACATGACCACCAGGAGCGACTAACACTCTAGCCACCGCACTACCACCCTCACACCATTACACCAACACCCCTATTATAATCTCACAAAAACACGCATATGCGCCTTTTCATTTTCCCGGTTTTTTTCTAGGGGTTTTAATTTCTATTTGTTTTTTTTTCCAACTATTCAAAAGTGGGGCAACAAGTGGTTGGAGGATCGTTTGGGGCTGCATTATGGGGTCAATTATAAACCAACGATGCTAATTTTATTAAAATATTTCAAATTGCATGGACTCATCATTTTCAGAGCACGTAATTAAATACTGAGCATTGTTGGAAGTGTCTGGTCTAATTTTTTCACTCATACTTAATTAACGTAGAACAAAAAGGCGGGCGCACTGGGATAAATGTGTATTCGTTTGAATAGGTTATAAGCTACTGAATAGCTAACCGTTTAGCATGAATAAATCGTATCACTCTTTCCAAAACTTAAATTTCTCTTAATTATCCTAAAGGATTCTTAAATACTATGTGCTGATTACACTTAAGCTTTTCATAAAATAGGGCGTAAATAATGATTCATAAAGTTATAAAGTGGAAATGAAAAAGCAATTTAATGTTTTAATCGCTTTACAATTGTAAAGTGAAAGCTTTTACTTAAATAAATGTGTTATTTTTTATTTGCCGCTTTAATATTTTTGTTAAGGAGTTGGGAATATACAATTTAATATTAACGATCTTGAGTAGCTTACAATTTGCTAGTTTTTCTGAACCGAAAGTTGCCTTCGTAATGCGAATAACAACCCTGTCCTTAATCGGAGTGCAAAGCATCAACCCCCAAAGTAAAGTCGCCGAAGACGAAGCCTGTTTTCTTGCTTTTTTTTTTGCCACCACAGCGAAAGAAACCCGAGGTGTTGTCACCGTCCCATAGATGGCGCCCGTTCGTTGCCGGCGTTAACGGACAGATGGCGGTAGTGTGCGCGAACAGGGAAGGTCTTGAATACCTCTGCAATTCCATATCTCCAATGAAAACCTATGGCTTTAAATACATTGTTTCTAAAAATGTTATGAAAAAATAATTCGTAACTATTGAGCAATTTTTGATTAATACAAAAACCAGGAAATATAGTTATTTCGGTCCTGTGAGTTCCGAAAAAGGTTAAAATACTTGATCAGCTTTGACATGAGTTGTTGAACGTGGGGAAGAATACAGAGGAATAAGGAAGGTGGTTCCAGCCAGCAGTGCATAAATTTCCGCCCCATCACCATATGCGAGTGTGAGTCGGCTGGTTTGGAGAACAACAAACAGCTGGCGGTCATATTTTCCAGTCAACAAGGCAGCAACAAACATAACCAGGCCGTCGGATCCCCACTGCATCCACCCGAGATTCCCCCCTCCGGCGTTTTCCCATTTTCCTCATGGTTTTTCGGGCAGCTGCTGCCTGGCTTTTAAGCAGAAACTCACACATGTATGTTAGGGCGTGGGGTTTCCCGAATCCCGACACGGACTCTTTATTAGAGTGACCCCAAAATGGAGCTCCCAAGTTGGTGGTCCCTAAAATTCCAGTCATTCCCGTTATTACGAGAGTTTCCACATGCCACCTCCCCTTTCAGGCCCAAGCCACTAAGGTTTTTATGCCCTTGGTAGTAAACCAGACACTGAATTTTCGGCCGCCTATTGCATTCCGCTTGGCTGGGAAAAGTCTTCACGGTATGTCAAGTATTAATTTTGCAGTTCTTTTTTTTTATCACAGTTGAGATTAAATTTAATCGGAAATATTGCCACGGCCTCGGGCTATGCGGCGGCAATATTTGAAATGAGAAAAAAAGGTATACAGTTGGGCATTAAAGTAAACTTTGAAACACTAGAACAATTTGAAAGCCAATGCAAAACACGTGTGTAGGTGGTTTAGTATTTAAATTCATTAAATGCATATTTCAAACTCTTTATTTTAATATATGTATATTAAAGTATATTATTCATTTATCATATTTATATGATATGAAATTCGATTTTGTTATAAAATGTACCTAAATTGCAGGTAACCAAATATGTATATTTATAAATTAGAAAACTGATTCCATTTCTTTTTTTTTTGGCTCAGTTATAGCTGGCTCATCATTGCCGATTTTCCGTTTGGCCATTTTCATCGTGACCATTTTCGCACACGTATTTTTCCGGCCTTCGCTTGGGGTCGAACCAAAATGGCCGACTCTGCTGCCCATCCATTTTCATTCAGCCCCATTCCCATTCCCATTCTCATTTCCATTTCCATTTCACTACCCATCCTGGACACACTCAATTTTCACAGACGAGTGTGAGTGTGTGTCCAGTCCATAGCCAAAAGTTATGGATTCAACTTTTGGCCAATTTAATTTTCTCGCCTGAAACGGCTACAGAGCAACGTCAGCAGCAGCAGCCATCCCACTTGACCACTGAAGCGCCACCCACTGGAATAACCATCCCATCCGCCCACTCACATGTGCGTAGTGCGTGTGCATTGTGAGGACGTGGTCGACTGTGCTGTTGGCCATGGCTGATGAGGCCGGCGATGCTGGCCAAAACCCCACTGCGTCCACCCAAACCAACTTGCCCAAACGGGGCTGAACCAAACGATAGACCAAAGAAGACTACACACAAAGAAATGAAATGGTCCTATATTAAAATGCTTATTTTTTATATATATAACGCTTTCATTGAAATGTGCTGGCCAGTTAAAATATATTTCTGTGGTGATTTTTTATAAGCATTTCATCGGGCTTTTCTGGCAGTGTAGTTAACTGAACCGAGACTCGTGCTGAGGCCCGCATTTACAGATGATTTAGCTCATGTTTAAGGCCAGGACTCTTTGCTCTCAACCCGAGGCGGTGTGTCTGTGTGCGTGTATGTGCCTATGCGAGTGTGTGTGAGTGTGCGTGTGTGTGTGGACACATTGTGCCCCATTAGTTTCTGCCACAACAACAGCAGCAACAGCAGCGGCGAAAACAACAAGAGCACCAGCACCAGCAGGAGCCAAAGGAGCCAAAAGGAGCAACCAAATTTGCATCGAAGCTTCTTTCTGTGTACAGAATTTTGGGAATTTTGTTGCTCTGCGGATGTCGCAGGTCCAGTTGTTGTTGTTGCTCCTACTGTTGTTGTAATAAGCAATGTTTTATGCACGCACACTCTGTACAGAAATGAATGAATGGTTGGATGGACGGATGGATGGATGGATGGATGATATTCCACCCCCGAAAGTGTTCCTTAGGCACGAGTGAGTGACCAGTTTTCCAGTCCATTTAATTTTCGTAGCTAGCCCGCAGTTTTTCCTTTTGCGTCCGTAGTCCTGTGCAATTTGTCCGGCTTTTTGATGATGGCTTAATAAAATTAGTTAATGCCTCTTCGATATGTGTGGGGATGTTTTTCTCACAAATACAAAACGTCGAGTGCAATTGGCACTCAAAAATTTCCGTACGGAAGCCAGCGAAAATTGCGTAAATCGATTGGAGCTATTTGATAGCTATACTACCATTTATGCACTTCAATTCCATTTATTATCGCAAAATAAAAACAACTCAGGTGTTCCGATATGTTTCCCTCATAAAATGAGTAACGATGAGTCTAATTGGGTTCCTATTATTGACCAAAGTTCAACAGAAATATTTTGGTTGAATGTTGAAAAGATAAAATAATTGCATGTTTGAATGTACAGGACAGCAAATAAGACTAGAATCGAAAATGAAGTAGTCGAAAATGAAGTAATCGAAAATTAAGTTATCGAATTTTTTACCAATTTCAAACAGCAGCTTCTACTCAAGAAAAAAAAAAAGTTTACCGCGATTCCAAGAAATTTATATCGCTCATAAGACTGGAAACAAGGAACATCCATTTCAGTATCTGCATTCAATTTCTTGCATTTTGCACGATTATAAATAGAATCGATCGATCGATTGATTGACGCCTTGTTTACGCAATACCATAGATTGGTTCCAGCTGGAAAAAAAAAACTACTGCTTTTCATCCGCACCCACATTTTCCATGCTTGTTTTCTAAATTTTCCCTGGCCCCCAGGAATGTCGTCTTGGCTCGTCCTTTTCGTGCTGTGGGCTGGGGGGGAGTCATCAAAGTTGCGCTGAAAAAAGGCAGCCATGTACCAGCTACTTTCGAGTTGAACTTTCATCCATACACACACGCACACACACACACTAGTCCACACACACACACGCGCACACATGCTTAACCAAGCGAGGCTTGAGTGTGTGAGTTGAAGTGGAGCAACTTCATCTGACGCTCCTGCAACTTGGGGCTAACTTTTCAGGGGCCACGGGTCGGATAAGAGGGGCGGGGGGCACACGCTTTGAAAGAATGCCGACAAGACTGTCCCCACCAGTGGCGTCGCTCAATGGGGGCCATGTTTTTAACCAAAAGTATTACATCACATTAGAACTGTGATCCAACTGCATTATATCTTCGTGATGAAGTAGCAACCTTAACCCAATCATTTCAATCGTTTCAATCAATACCCCCCTTTGCCCCGAGCCCCTGGAATGTCCTGTGTATGCGAGTTGCTTGCTGTTGTTTGGTTTTGTTTAGCTTAATTTGTGCACTTGCTTTGATGTGTCGACTCACTCACTCACCGACTTGGACCTGGCCCCTTCCTGGGAAATGTGGAAATTGTTAGGGGGGACACTGGCATTTTATATATCATTTTCTTGAGGATGCTCTTCTTGGGCCGTTTTGCGATTATCTGACGAGTGGCACTCCTGGCCTCCGCTCCAGTTACTTCTGCCCGGGATTCCGGGATTCTGTCGAGCATGTGGCGGCTGGCTGGCAAATGGAATTGAGTTGGCCATATGTGTATACATATTCATTCACCAGCTGGGGTCCGCAGGTGTGAATCGCACATACATACAAACACATGAGCCGCAAAGCTGGAGTGCAGTACTTCGGCCGTTGAATGCCAAAGAAAGCTATTCAGGATGTCCTCGAGTTCCGCGTCTATATGGATTTTTTTCTTTTAATTTTCTCCAAGAGAAGTAGCTCAATTATGTGGCGCCTGATGGCACTTGGAGAAATGCTCGTAGTGAAAACACTTCCGTAATTATTTTGTATTTAGAATTTTCACAACGAAGTATCTATGGACTGGAGAAACAGCTGATTTATTTTATTATAGCCCAGAAAACCATGTGAATTATTGAATGGTGGGCAAGCCCACATTTCCTAGACGCGTTACGAATTCTCGGAAGCCGCGACTTCAGTAAAATCTTGGCTTATTGTTCTCTCGGCAACCAAGTGCACTTGTCACGATCCCCCCAACTTCTGTAAATGGTTACCCACTTCTTCTTTTCTAGGTGTGTGTGTGTCGAGTGTCGAGGTAATCGAGTGTGGCGTCAACGAACCGAGATAAGATCGCTCCCAATCCAAATCGTAATCTCAAACCAGAGTCCCCAAACCAAAATGCCCAAGCACAGTCCCTCGATTTCATTCATAAAAATTTCAACTGCTTAATATGCAAGCTTCGTCTTCGTTTTCAAACTCTTTTTCAGCCGCTGGGTAATTTCAGCTGTAATTTTCTTTGACTGGCCAATTGGTTTTCCTTTTATGAAGTGTCACATGAAATTTTGTAATTTTCTTATCCATCACAGGTGAATAAAGCCAGGTAGACGGGCGTTTAAAGTGTCAGGCGACACTCGATGGGAAATTTGTCAGCGTTTGGCTCGCGGTCAGTGCAATTTTGGTCATTATGGAAATTGCCAGAATTGTCAGCGTGTAATGCAGGCCGAAAAACACATTCCCTTTCCCTAAAATTCCCCACTTTTGGGTGTAAATGCACAGAACAAAATTTGGTTGTCTGACTTTAAGGATTTAACAATTATAAATTGCTTATAAGTTACTAGCATTATGATTACGCTCAAATTTATCTTCAAACTTATTTTTCCCCGTGTGGTAATGCTCTCTTGGCAATTTATGCCGCCGCACACTTGTGGGCCAACTTATGGCGCATAAATTGTCGACCAACAACATAATTAATTTCAATTGACTCCGAAACTAACAGCAGCATGATAAAGGGGTTTGGGGCTCGAAACTTCAGTATGGTTTGGTTTGGTTTGGTTTGGATAATGTTGTTTAGACAAGATGTTCAATAAAACTTTCCTGCCTGCCTTGAAACACCACCGGCACAGCCCCAACCCCTTCAAAATCCTTGCCAACAGATGCCCCCGAATATGCAAAGCTGGTCAAAAGTTTACGGCTCTGCGGTGGTTACCTGTGTTGCCAAATTGGATATTTTTCGGCCAGTGAACAGTAGTCATTTCCCTATGTGAACCAAAACAACGTTATTAGGCACCATAACTTTACCAAGCGTTAGTGGATTCAATCTCTATAATCTGTGCACAGAATAAGTGTTATTTTAAAACGAATAATTATCATTATCATTTGTATTGTATAGCAATAGCTGTTGAGAATAGTTTAAAATACGTTAAATTAGATTTTTAGATTTAGCTTTTAATTGTTGATTTTTGATGTGGCATCGCTGTTGGCTGCTGGGGAAGCTGAAGGAGCAGCGGGGTGGCTGAAAAGGAGGCGTGGGGCGGGGCGGCTACAACAACTGACCCGCCAACATTGTGTAAGCGAAGATTTATGAGAGTTTGCCCAAAAACTTGCCACATATACACGAACACACACACATAAAGTGGCAGGCAGCCACATGCAACGCTGCGTCCGCTTTACGTGACTGTACTTCCGCTACGGTGACTGTACTTTTGCGCCATGTGAGGGGAAGGTTTACGGCCATGTGTGTGGGTGTGGGTGTTTGTGTGCGCTGCAATTTGCATAGAAAGTGTCGCCACAAATTTCGGCCGGAGGCTGCTGTGCTGTGTCCAACCTTTTCTTAATTTGCTGTGAAACTATTGTCAACAAAGCGTGGCAAAGCGTGGACCGGAGCGGCCTGGAGCTGAAAACTGGCAACTGGAAACCGGAGAGCTCGGCTGGCCAAGTTAAATAGCCTGAAATTGTTCGACTTCCGGCGGTGGCTGTGGCCGGTCCTGTGGATCCGCCTCGGGTCGTTTGTCAGCGGCGCTTTTTCTGCATTTTGCCTCTAACTTCGAGCGGAAGAAGCAACTGTACCAAACAGAGAATGAGAGACAGCAAGGAATTGGATTTGTAGCAGCTTGTCCTTGCTTCCAGAGGAAAACTTTATGAGCGGTACAATTCACACACCCTGCATAACCTCAAAGTGTTAATACCGAAAGTCTTACGAAAATCTGTCCAAAGAAGTTATTAAACCGAAATCGTAAGAAAATGTCGGGGTTTATAAAACCACAAACCAAAAAAGCACTTCAGTAAGCCCATCGGGCACGACAATTTCAAAAAAATACTTATTTTACGACGGGGAAAGCGGAGTTATAGGCGCAATTAAAATTATATAGATTCCCTAATTTGCATACGCCTGCTGAAAATGTTGTGGCTGCCATTTTGCGGCTGACATAACTCCGCAAATCCCCCAGAACGTTGGCGGTGCCGTCTTTCGTGCCTGGCAAAAGGGCAAAACTTAAACACTTAATCTTTTCATTTAATGTTAATTTGTTTGTTTTTATCGACATATTTTTCCCAACTATCCGCTTTTGTGGGGGCGGCAGAGATTGGTGGTTTTTTAAGCTTGTTACGACAACAAACTCATTTCACGTTATGACAAATTGCTGCCAATCAACATAATTCTGTGGCCAGGGCACCCAAAAGAAAAGTGGAAAAGAGCGAAAAGTTTTGCACACGGCCACAGCCCCTCTGATTAAAAGGGGGTGCGGTGGCTTAGATGCATATAAATATATATCTATATATATACATAGATAGGGGGATATAGTTGTGGGGCAACCCGAACGTTATGCCTCGCTGGCGCTGCTCACTTTAACGCTCATTGCTATTGCCACGCCCACTCATCAGTGTCACTAAATAAGCGCGAGAGCCGCCGCCACCGAGCGTCTTCCCCGCGAGACACCCACCCTGCCGCACCACCATGCCACACCACCCACAATGCCCCAATCCGCGTTGTTGTGGTTGTTAGGCTATGACCTCGAAAACAGTTGACAGTTTGAGTTGTTTTCGAAACGAGCCACGGCGGTGGGAGATCCAATGGTTTTGAATGCATACACATTGAACAAAATTAAAAATGAACAACTTATTCAAAAGAAATGCACCATTATCTACAACCAAAACAAAATATACTCAATTATCTTTAACGATTATCTAAAACGGTACAAATCAAATCAAATTTTAAACAGAAGATTTTCTTTCAGGTTACTTTTATTACTTCATGTATAATTTACAAGTTGTTTTTCTTAAATGCGCACAAGTAGGTTATATATTTTGACAAGTGTACAACGAATTTTGAAAGGATATTGCTGGAGGGACCAACTTGAAACTGCCTGAAATTTCAGGATTCCTTTTTGTGATAATTGCGGCGCATGAATTACAATTAATTCGCAAGGATTCGTGTTCCGCTGGCTTTGACTGCCTTGCCGCTCTGTCCGCGTGTCGTTAGCAGCGCCTGTTTATTATTCCGTTAATTTTTTCAGCTAACCCACACTCAAAGACACCCAACCACCGCCCTACCCACCACCCAGTCACCCGCAACTCTTTTGCTTCGGTAGCGCTGTCTCCTTGGGGCGAACTCACCTTTTGTGGACTTGCGACATGCAAAGCGGCGGTGACATCGCCGAAAAGGATCCCCAAACAGAAAGATATATGCATGTATATATGTACATATATACCGGATCCAAACACGCAGTACTCAGCGAAAGATAATGGTGGTGGCCCCGATCCTTGGGTCGTGCAAGTGGTGTCAACACCCGGCTATGGCAACCATTATAGCGCAGCTTTTGTTGATTAATATTGATGGGCCTCCCACTCCCCTTTGGATTATGATAGCAATCGTCGGGGATTGGATTTGGGATTAAATCAGAGATAGTTATATAAGATCTACTAGTTAGCAAACTGCATCAACTCTGCATAATTTTATTTTTCCCAACCAATTAGTAACGTTAACTCTGGAGTCACAAAGTGAACTCTTTGATTTGGCAGCTTGCACCACCGACACAACGGGATTGAATGAAGTTGGCCAGTGGAGGGCAGGACCCAAAATTGTTTTATTGCTGTTGTCATCGTTCTGCACAATTCCAGAGCTCGGACTCCGGAATCGGGCTTTCTGTTATTTTTTTTTTCTTTATTTTTCCCCGATCACGACAGACGCCAACCCGCTGTGATTTTATGAGCCGCAATTGCACAAAACATTTCTATTGAGTCAGCGTAAAAAATAAACAGCAACAACGGAGACGATGGGGTGCTCTACCCAAATAACTCCTCACATCTTTTCGGCGATTCCCATCCCCTGGACACCCAAACCCAGTGGCTTATGATTACTGTGATTATGCCGCCGAAGAAGTGCGTACTGGGTTCCGCTGCGAAACTCGGACATATATGCACAGAAAAAAAAATTGTTATTCATTTTGCTATGCGAAAATGTATATCATTATAATTAAGTGTCAGAAGATGTATATGCGTAGAGGTTATGCAAATCAAATCTACAATCTATCTAGCTCATCAACTGATTTTGCTCAGTGCAGTGGAAGGGGTAACCGGATCTGGCCGTATCGCTTACGCTTAGCAATAATAACAACTGATTTTCGGATGTATTATTACATTTCCCGCGGCGACTGCCGCTGCAACCAAATTATCACACAGCCACCCCCCAAAAAGAAACAGGAGCTGTCATGGGTGGCGGAACGGGGATTGAATCGGAAGGGGTGGCTTTGCCTTGCGGTTGAGACGCAACAGAAGCCACGCGATTTTTCGTGCGGTCGGACAGCTTCCTGGACTTGGATTTAGCTTCTCGAGCCCAACGGACTTGGACTTAACGAAGTTACGGGACAAAGGCGAACTGATTGGGGAGCGGTGATGGAGCGATTATTCCAGCAATTACCATCGCATTTTGTCACCCCAAGAAATCGAAGAGGAGGCGGATCACCTGCTGAGCCCAATCCGGCGGCACATTTTGCGCACTTTTGTCTCGGAGTGGCTTTATGTGCATCTTGAACTATCAATGTTCCTCGTTGAGACAACACTTTAAAACTTTTTTTGGGTGTCATCGTATATGAAATGTGATTTTGCACACTTTACGCTTAAGCCGAAACACTTGTCTGTTGCTGTGGTGGAAATTTCCTGCTTGAGCTCTTCAAGTTTCTTAGATGAAGCTTAAACTAATTTCAATTACAAGTGCACTTTCAATTTGGTTAGGCAAGGGCACACTGCGAGTTTTAGAGAAGAGTGGTCACACTAAATGCTCAGCTTCCTTGTCATGTTACTTTAACAGCGAAGTGGGAAAGAAAAGAAAACGTGTTAAAGGCGGTTTGGTGACTCATAGGATCTCATAGGAAAATTAACTGGAGTCACCTCCGAAATGTGCCAAGTCAACATTTCACTCTGAACGGGGATGTCAGAACTATTAATGATGCATAGCGAACTGCTATTCGTTGCTCAGTATGCCTGTCCTAAGCCTCCGCATTTGCATGGACCACATACCACACTGTACGAGTATAACTTCGTTTCGCTGGATCCGGGGGACTTAGAGAGCTCTCTGGTAGTCCGTTAGTTGAGAGGCACGTAAACCATTTGTTGTTTACCCGTCTCTCACTGCGGTTGCAAGCCTTTGAGTCCTTGCCCCCCGAATTGCCCATGTCCACGATGCTATCCTATCCTATACCATTCCTCACTCTTCAACCTCCTTGCCCCTTGAGTGTGCAGTGGACACAACTCAATTGGCTGAAGTTGAATTGTAGGCAACTCTGCGCGGATGTGCACAAAAAAAAATAAGGGGCTTCTATTATAAAGATTTTAATGATTTCTTGATGATTTATTTTCATTCTCCTTGCATTATTCGAAAATTGATTTATTTTGTTGTATTTTCTTGTAAAATTGAGTTGTCTTCCGTTTCTCTAAGTGCATCTCATTTCGTGCCCCTCCTGTTGCCGTCTGTCTCCGTGTGTGTTAATGATGAGCCGCCAGGGCGAGAGTTGACTTCGATGCTGCCAAATTGCACTGTGTCCTGGTCACTTCTGGTCGGTTCAACTGAGTTTGCTTGGATTCCGTTTCCGTTCCGTTTGGGCTATAGAGAAAGGAGCATGAGCTCGAGGATGGCATGGTATGGTGTGCTATGGAGGAGTGGCCACATTTCCGCTGCAGTTTCGATGAGACATTCGCAGGAAGGCCTGCAATTTGAGCGCTCGCATGGCATATTAATGGGGTCGCCAAAGGGGGCGTGGCAGCAGCAGCATAAGGATACAAATTTTAGAGGCGGGGGCGAGCTGCTGCATCATCCGCATGCGTGTGGCACATCACATCAGAAAACTGAAGGAACTCAAGTTGACCGCTGTCGTCGTCGTCATCGCCGTTTGCCGCCATTTAGTTTGTTAGACCAAGAGTGTTCTTCGGCTGCACGTACTCATCAATAGGGGAAAGGGGGATATATCCAGGGTATACATACATATAGAGCAGAGTGCTCCACTACGCATTTACGTGATTAATCAGCTGGCCACGTGTGTGCATCGCTTTCAGGGGGACATACATGGGCCACATAGCATATGCTCCCAAGTCATGCAAGCCAAACAGCCACGGAACATTCTAATTGCCCCATGAGAAGGGGGCATCTCCCAATATGGAAGCACTTCAAGCCAGACATGGATCCATAGAGGCGAATAAATCTTTAACCACGGCCAAAGAGGCTGCAAGGATCCAGTGAGTTACCTGAGCTGGGATATCCTGACCATGCCAAGCAGGATTTTCAAAATGACCATTTTCACAATAGGAAGTATTCTTAAATCGTAATTGAATATGTGTAAGAGCAAGGACACTTCCTAACTCCTTTGCAAGCTATTTAAGTTAGTAGTGGGTGCTGTTAAATCGGGCATTACTTGTCACTTGATTGATTTATCAACCCGGTCAACTGTGTGCTGCTCAGTGGCCACTTCATCGATCCAAAGAAGGGCCAGAAATAAAACCCATTCGAAATCTTCACGCTGGACTTCGGAATGTCAACGGCTGCCTTTGTTGCAGACCTTTGAGACTGAATAAAATATATATATACATATAAAAATATATAGGTGCTAACGCCAGAAGAGATCGGGCGGAACAGCTAACAGCGGGCATTGTTTTGGGGTCCAACCAACTTATCAAACTGACACCCAACAACTGCAAGAAATTCCAATTTCAATTCCGACTCCAATGCCGAATCGAATCGATTCAATTTCAATGGCATATGGAGAGGATGTTTGGCGGAAGGGCATGCCGACATGGCCTTGTTATTTGCTGATTAAAACGCCCAAAACTCAAAGACTTTGACAGTTGAATACGCACGCATTCGCATTGTGGCAAACAACCTTTCGTGCTAAAAATTGCAGCAATGCCAACTGGCATAAAACCGCAAGACAGCACCACCGTATATAAATATAATAATGCCGCCGCACCACCACCGTGTGAAATAGCCGTCAGGTGCGGTGGTCAGGATTGCTAGGCATACGAGTGTGGTGTACAAACGACTTGCATACTTTGTTTGACCTTTGACACTGGCATAATGGACGAAAAAGCAGCGATGCATTTAACCAAACCACTTTTCCCATTAGGGCCAACACTTTGCCATCGATCGGTCTGGTCTCCACCGATCCGGAATCGGAATCGCACTATATGCCTAGGGCTATACCTTTCGATCCTACCTTACCTGCTGCCCTCCTGCCTAATTGATCGGTTCCAACTGACCGATCGCACGTAACGGCAACCACCTAAGTACACATATGGTTGCGATCGCCTGGTGGAGCTGAGGATCTAGCTAGCAATTCATTCGAATAAGTTATCCATGCATTCAAATATAGCGCTCAAATAGCCAACCGAACAGCGCTGGCTCCTTCCTGGCGCGAAAAACTATAGACTAAGACGACAGTCGGCTATGCGATCGTATCACGCGATAGGCCTTAAAGGGCACCAAAAGGCAGTTCCCGGCAGATAGGCACCCCTCATCCCTCAGCAGCCGAGGCAGTAACTCCGCTCCTTTTTTTTTTTGTTATAGGACCCTTTCCCTTTTTCTTTGGGACCCCTCTCGATCCGAACTCATTCAGGCGGCACAAGCGGGCCTGAGCCTAAATTTCTGAGTTCGAGCTTGTGCCGATCTTTGGAATGATCAACATTGTTGCTTTTGATGGGTTTTTGGATTTGGGTAGCCCAAAGTCTTAGATAAGCTTTGATCAATTTGCGATTGAGTGAATTTTTGGCGATTGGATTGGATTGGAGGTGACACTATGAGCTTTATTAGCGATCTTCAAACAAATTAGTTTGGACACATGGTTTGTTCGGCAACAGCAAAAACTATTTCTTGAACATTATAAGGATGCTAGATTGTAGAGGGCTGACATTTGAACTTCTGACAATTTTAGCCAAACCCATCCCCTTCCTCTCATTTTGAGCTACCCATCTTGAAACGTCCAAGGTTCATTAGAAAATTGCTCGACTCGTATTGAAAACGCATTATCCTGATGGCTTAATCCCCACGATGCGTTCAACCCTTGGTGTTGCCTTATCCGAACTCCCCCCCATGTAACGCTTCCCATCTGGCTTTTGCCTTTTGGCAAATCGTTGTAATTTACGAAATTGACACTCGAAAGATTCCCAAATTCCGGGGGCAGGTCTCGGTTACATTCTCATTCTCATTCTCGGTCCCCGTCCCCGTCCCCGTCCCGTCCTGATCCCATCCCAGTCAACCCCAGCAATTAAATCGTGCGGGCCCATATGGAACTGTTCAGGAATAGAAACGGGCCTGCGAGGAGGGGTCACTTTTGGTGGCCGGACGGCAATTTGTCACAGGGCAGCGTAAAAAGTGCCAATTGCAGGTCCGTATTTAGCTGCGGGGTCAGATGGCCAGGCGTAAATTAAATCAACTCTAATGTCTTTAATTTGTTTGAGTTGTGCCACCCCCACCCCCGCCCACTGTTTACACACACACCCCACCCAATCCAATTTCCCCCTGATCGGGGCAGTCAAGTGTGCAGCGATGCGTCCGACGACGAGTCAGTCAATTAGTCAGTCGGTTCCGAAAATTCTCCGATTCTGAATAGTGCACACAGGAAAAAACCACGAATTAATTTTAGTATAATACGCTGAAAGAAGTATAAGAAGATTAACCAAGCTAGGCACCAACTTGTAAGCTGTTGAGCAGGGTCACACTGTTTACTCGCCCAGTGTGGTCTGTTTCCTTTAAAAAGCAAAGGACACCCAAACTTAATTGTTGTAGCTTATCGATGTATTTGCAATGCTTACATGTTGAAAAAAACAGCATATCAGCTATATTCCGCTGCGATAGTTAACCAAAATACATTTTTACTAGCTTTTCGTTGATTTTTTCTCCAAGTGCCGCTCGCAATCTCCCAATCGAAGTCGCATGTCGTCGCTGACGCTTGGCCATAAATTTCGTATTAAATTGAGTGTTAAATGCTGGACGCAGCAGCAGCAGCCGCTGCACCCCTCTCCCTGCCCCTCATTTCCACCCCCCTGTGCAACCGTGCGCGTATTTTTCTCTGCTGCTTCTTCTTCTTCTTCTTAACCCCCCTTTGCCAACATGATTTTTTATATACATATATACCATATTTTTTTTTCTTCTGTTTGGGCCTCTGTCTGCCCACAATCCGTCAGTGGTAGCCAATTTATTATGCCCGATTCTTTGGACCAATTTTTGTTGGCTCCGTCGTCGATTTCTTTATTGCTGGAACAGTGTTTGCCGTTGTTCTCAATATTGTCGTTGCGGCCCTTATTGTCCAGCGATTTTTGCGGGAATTTGCGAGTTGCTAGCAAAATCAATAGCATTGTTATCCATAAATATATGTGTGCACATGAAAATATTAACAAAAAACAAGCTTTCAATATATACACCAGAAATATTGCCATTAAACAACTTTTTCAAAGCCCAACTTAACGAAAATATAACATAAGGTAAAGTTAAATAATCCGGAAACATTTATTAACTTATATATTTGTTTTAAGTGCACCTATTCAAGGTAACATTGCATTAGGCCAATTTAATAATAATACAGGACTTTCATTTCGAACAATGGTTCATCTCAAGTGTTGTCTTAAGCCTATCAATTAGCCAATTATAATGGCACAATAGAAAAGTCCGAAAATTGCTGCATAAAATCTAATAATTTATAATTTATTCGAGGGACCAACATAATAGAAACGCATTAATTGTAATGTTTTCACAATGAAAGCATACGGAACGGTTAATAATAAGCTTACATACGAATTAGATTTAAGGGAAATTTTCAAAGGGGTCAACTTGAAAATTCTATTCTACAAGAAAGAAAACATTTAGAATAAAATGGTAGTCAATTTTTCTTCGATCGTTGAAGAAATAGTAAAATACTAGCACCAATTTAAGTGCGAATTTTTGTGAATTTACCATCGAAGCTCCAGGAATCTGTGAATGCACTTGCAACGACGAAACCACCTCCTTCACTATCCCGATTTTCCTAGCCAGACAGATGGACAGACAGATGGAGGAGATGTCTGGATGCCCCCCAATCTCAATTTGAGGCCGCCAAATGCAGATGCAACAGGGGGTAAATACATATGTATATTCTAGCATGGGTAGAAAATTGAGATGGGGAGTTGGCAGCGCCAATTGCCGATTGCTGACGACACCCAATAAACAGGCAGCCAATTACTCGGGGGCCAGTTTCAAACTACATAGTTAAGCTGAAACAATCGGCCCAGGATGGAGTGCAAGGAGCAGCAGGGTAATTTCCCACAAAAGTATTTGAATGTCGTGTAAAGTGTTAAATTGTTTTACATTTTTTCATCGCCTGAGTTGGCCTGAGTTGGTACGCAAAGCCACATAAATCGCGGCGGCGATGCGATAATTTGCATAAAATATGCACAAAAACACACTCGACTCGAGAATTCTGGCCATATAGAATCCCTGATCCCCGCGGATCAGCAGCCGCTTGAACTTTGCCGCATTCGGGTGTCGATTGGAATTTTAAACGGAGCATTGACAATAAAGTTCTCGGCGGCAGGAGCAGGAAGAGCCCATCCCGAAACTCCTCGTCCACTTTATTGACAATCTCCGCCGACAGTTTCTGCTCCCTCCTCATCTGCACTTTTAGCTATTGTTCCGATTCGTTACGCCTTTGTCTGGACTGCAACTCGGGACTGGCCATCTCACCAGTTGCCTTTGGTCAGTGGCAGAGGTCTGCAGTTGGACAACAAGTAGAACCGATTACTTGATTAAGATTTGAATACTTACGACTGCAAGTACTATAGGCTCCAACTTGACTGTCTGTGAAATGGCCATATGTGATTATTACTTTGAAATGCTTTGTATAAGAAATTGTGCCACTTGCTGCAAGTGTGCCAGAAGTCTTAATCCCACAGAAACCCCAACCGATCGATGCAATCCCCTTCCCATAGCGACCATCTAAGTCCCCAACGTTCCCCCCTCCCGCAAAAACGTTCGCAATCGACACGAAAATCGCAGCACAAAAAGTCAAATCAATCAAAGTGACGACAACGGCACAGACGAAATTGCTATGCAAGTGGAACAACAGTGGCTCTGCTGGGATGGGGATTGGGATTGGGATTGGGATTGGGATCGGGATTGGGATTGGGTTGGGGCTGGAATATATATTCCATATGGGAGGGCGGTGACAGGGTGGGAGGGGGGCGGCGATTGTAGCTGCCGCAAAATGTCAACTGGCTTTGCATATGGAAATTGGATAATGGCAGCGTCAGTCAGCCAGTTCGGTCAGCCAGTCCACGCGAATGTCCAGCGTTCACTCATTTCGATGGCTCGTTCTGAAAGGTGCACGGCAAGAAAATAGCTGGGCACTAATAAAGCAAAAAACATAAAACTGCATATGTACATTATTATTACTAATATTATATTATTAAGTTTAATTGGGGAACATACAAAAAGGTGTGCAAGTATATAAAGCTAAAATCATTAGATACAGATTAAGCTTATTAGATACAGTCATTCATGCGTAGACCAGTTGAGTTGTTTTCCGTGTGATTAGAGGAATTGTCATCGAGGGGTCGACAATTTACCGCAAATAGAGTTCCGCCGAACTGCAGGCTCAGATATCGGGCACATCCCATCATCTTGTCATCTTTTGGCAGCCGCTGGTCGAATGTGGAAAATGTATTTCGTTAATAAGTAAATGGATCGATGGCTACCAGTGGGTGTGGGAGTTGTTCCTCTTCCTCTTCCTGTTGGTGTGGGTGTTGGTGTCGGTGTTGCTGTTGTTGTTGGTGACTGGGGTTGGGGTTGGGGAATATGTATATCGGGTAGCTAGCTGATGCGGAGGAAGGCGCTGACACAATGCCACACCAAGCGGCACCGCATTATTTTCGGCTCTTTTGCGGCTGGCCAACAAATTGGCCGTTAACTGATTTTCAAATTTGCGCCCCCACCGCGAAACACAAAAGGCAGCAGCTCCCTTTCATTATGCTCCGAAGGCCGCACCTACGTCACAGATCAATGGATGGCGGGGGGACATGGTATAGTATAGTATGCTATATATGCAAGTTCCAATATATCGGATAGATCTCTCGCTCGCTGGTGTTTCATGGGCTTTTCGAGTTTTTTCGGTAACTCGACTTCCGTTCGCGAGGTACCACAAACAAAGGCAATTTAATCGAGCATGACTTTTGGTTAAACTTGTAGAGCAACGCCTACGCAGCAGCTACGCCGGCTACGGGGCGTGGGAGGGGGCACTTTTGGTGGGCAGTGTGGGGTGGGCTTCTTTCTTTCCCGGATGTAGGGAATTTTAATTTGTCGCGTCGTTTAAACGCGAGCACAGCGACCAAATCGATGGCAACCCTTTAACGCCGCAGCCATTGAAGCGTCACCCAAAAACAAAAAAAAAAAAAAAAAAAAAACGCCGTACCGAAAAAAAGAGAACCCCCGCCTGCCACGCCCACTTCGATTTGGGTTTTGTGTCGGTTTTATAGGTATATATTCTCTGCGCCTTTAGTGTATTTCTTTTTTTTTTTTAAATCGTTTGGGTGGTTTTTATTAGGCCGCTTGTCTCCGTCTCCAACGTCTGTCTGCGCACATTATTTATGGTCGCGCATTTGCATTTTGATGGTTGCACAAATACATATAGTACAGTATAGGGATATAGCCGATCGCCCCCTTAGCCTCTTTTTTCCCCCCGCCAGCCCCGTCAACCCTTTTTCAAAAACACAGGTGGCTGAGTGTGTATGTGTGTGTGCGTGAGCTCTTTTTATGACCGCTGCAACCGAAAAATTGAAAACAAATTTCCACGTATTGATAGGTGGAAGACCCCCCCATACCCTTCTGCCCTTTTCGAAAAACCCTGTTTCGCATGAGAGGATAATCGTAAAAGGGGGAAATTGCGCTTATAAAATGATCACGGCACAGGATACGCAAATATGTGGTCGGGTGTCCCATCCCTCTGCCCATTTCCCTGATTAGGCCGTGTCCATTAATCGAGGTGCTGACTGTGGCAGCTTTTTGTGGCCTTGGAGCTCCGCCCGGGAATAATGGATACTGGTTAATGGGCACATGCTGTTCCACATCACAATCCAGTTGAGTATCGACGTGTATGCAAATTATCCTTACAAAGTTGCAAGATTTATAAAATTCACTGCTACCTATCGGGTTTTAGTTTCAATGGTCCAATGAGTAGCCTGTGGGCTCAGGAAAACCATGAGGAAACTGAAGGATAGGTTCAACTTAAACATTATGTAAGCCTTGAATAATAGGATGTGTAGTTAGGTTATTCAATATTCAGTATTTATTTTATGATATTACAAAAAGCAATGCTTGCATATTCGCTAATTACGAGTCGATGGAGAGCCAGCGCAAAGTTAACAGCCAGCATCCCGAGTCAAGTGCCTGCCTTTCGGAACATCCCAATCGGCTGAATCATCGCCACCAACCAGCCAACTGAATCATCACCATCATCATGTTGTCAACAGTTTTTCGACTTTTGTTGCCCACAAATCAAAGCCTTTTGCGAAAGGGACTGACAGGAGTGCCGGTGGATCGTTGGATTGCCCCCACCAATGACTGGTGGATTGGGGGATGGAAATGGAATGCGTTGTTGACAAGTTGAGCATTTTAATTGCTGCCGTGCGGCCGCTTACGTACAACAACAGCTCCGCCCATTGAACAAACAGGCGGATGGGGGTTGCGACAGATTTTTAGGGGGTTGGGGATGCGCGCAACCCCTTCGCAGTGCTGCACGCAAAGAGTCAACTTCCTGTGCGTATCCACAAAATGCGCTAACTAATCAAATATGCATAACAAACTTGAGCCACCCACCCGTCAGCCCATCGAAGGACAACCCTTTTGGGTTAGCACACGCAACATTTACGCACCGTCAAGGGGTTAATATCAGTGTTGGTTAAGGTACTTTGCGTATTTGTGCCACTTGCTAAATACAAGGTACACATATTTGTTAAATGCTCCTTAACAATTCTATTTCACGTAGCTCTACAAAACATGATACATATGTACCTAAGTGTACCAGTGTAAATGTCAGTATAAAACTGGAATTGGGTACTTGAACACGGCTATAACCGCCATCACTACTACGAATACATGAAAGGACAAAAGGCATTTCGTCGATTTAACCCAATGTCGATTTGCTGCTAAATTATTGCTGCTCGTTGTCACTGTCGCTGCGACTGTGACTTCTCTAACCCGTAAAACTATTATTATGATCATTATGGCAGGGACCCTTCGCCGCCCCTTGAGAACCGAGCGAAGGGTATTCCTTTATCCAGTAACTTTCGACACGCACTTCGACGCAATCCCCAACCTTTTGAACTCCAACGCCCGCCGAAACGCTTCCTCGCGCTGTCTGTCTGTCTCTCATAAATGTTTTGGCAATAAAACGCAAGTTATGATAATGCCAATTCATGTTTAGTGACGGATATCTAAATATTTATACAGCGAGTGTGTTTGCATGTTCGACCCAATGACGTGCAGAAAGTTTCGGCTGATGGATGGCTGTCATCGGGATCAGCAGGTGGGACTGGCACAAATTGAAATTCGGATCTTACGATGGGATTCTCCTTTTAAATTTTAAGCATTATTCTTATATAAATGTTGGTAATTAAGAAACATTGTACTTCCGGGAACCCTTTCCATGGGTGGCATCTTCAAACGAAGTAACAACTATAAAAACGCTAAAAAAAACTAGTTGACAAGAAAATAATCAGTATTTTCGGCATAAAAATGGAACTAAGTGTTCAAAAGTAGAATGTAACACCTCGTTGAGCTCGTAGCTTAATTTCCAATACATCGGTACTCCAATCTGGGAATTTTATTTTTTGACCATTTTTCTCAAAATTTAATGGTGCTCAAAAATGCAAAAAATTAAGAAAAAAAAATTTTTACAAAAAGCTTTAAAAAAATGAATGGGACCGTTAGCGCTCATTATTAGCTGCAAAAAACTGTGTTTATTTTCAGTATGCGACCTATTTTGCCCAAGTTATTCCTCTTTAGCGTACCAAGAAAACGATATTTTTGCCAAACTTCAACATTGCCATTTTTCGAGGGGGAATAATCAGTATTTTGGCCATAAAATTGCATCAAATGATTTAAGTATGGAATGTCATATACCGTTCAGCTCGGAATTTAATTTCTAATCGGTTGGCATTTACGCCTGGAAACGTTAAATTTTGACCAGTTTTTTGAAAATTTTGGTGATTAAAAATGCAAAAAATAGAAAAAAAATGATTTTTTCCCAAGCTTCCAAAAAATGAATGGGATCGTTAGCGTTGATCATTGACTGCACGAAACAGTGTTTATGTTCACTATGTGACCTATTTTGTCGAAATACAGCTAAAAAAAACCGACAAGAAGCCAGTAGTTTTGCTCAATAATAAATCCATTAGAGTAGTATTACTTACTTACATTTTCCATCTGTAACTGGCCCGGGAAATGGCTTAAGTGCGTGGGATGAGAATGAGGAGGGGTTCTCCGGTTCGGGCATGGATATGGATATGGTCGCAGAGGTGGAGAAGCTATTGTTGACAACATCGACGACATTACCCCTTTTGTCGAGCAGTTGGCTGTTTTGGTGGTGACATTGGTGACACTGGCGACAGCGGCGGCGGCAATTAATAATACGTAATTTATGTTTGGCATTCGATTCTATTTGACTTCTGGCCCAAAACACTCAGAGTGCGTGGGCAAAAGAGATGAAAAAGGGTTAACCAAAACGAGGGTAGGGGTGTCCCCAGCGCTTTTTACGGCCGCACTTAAACTCTTTGCGCCTTTTGCTAGTGAAGCGTTACAATTTACAACCGCCGCCAGTCGGGCGTAACCAACGATTCCAGACTATAAGTATATATATATATATACCATCTTATATGAATAAATATCCCGCATGCGGGCATTCAATTACTGATCCGATCCAAAATATAAATACGCCATAATCCGACGTTATCTCGTCGAGAACGAGGCATTCGTGACAAATTCTATTAGCCAGTGCTTAACGCTTGGCTTAGCCACGCCGCCGATAATCGCCGCTTTGGATTAGCCCAAAAACTGGGTGGCAGACAAAGTTTTTTTTATTAAATTAAATGTTACACCTTCGTTATCCGGCCGTCGAATTGGCCAAGTCCTTCGGACCGTCATCGTCATTCGCCGGGGAGCAGCAGGAAGAAGTGAAAAACTTTCCAAATTGAGGGTGCAGATAAGCGGAAGTTTGCAAAAAACAATTAGAAGCATACGGGGTTTGATGCTTTTAAAATATAAGTCTGTTAAAAGTTGGTAGCCAATATGCTTTTTAGACTGTTCGTTGCCAATTTATACTCAACTTTAATGACAAGGAGGATTTTCGAAAAATTCCATTGGTGGACAGTTTCATGGGCAGGCCGGTAAATCCCTTGGCAAGCCTGGCAAGCCTGGCAACCCTGGCAACTCAGCAGACAATTGGCAGGCAGTGTGGGTCAGAGAGCGAACTGTTAATTATGACACGCACTGTTTGCCAGCCGCTGCTATTTATTTATTCATTTATTTAATATTCCCATTGGCGCTGCTCATTTTGGGGCAAAGGATGCGGGGGAAAATCCTGTGACCAGACAACAAACAATAAGCCCAAATAAAAGAGAGAAAAAAAGAGATTCGAACAAATGAACGCGAAAACTAATGAAACATGAACCAATTTTGATTGCATGTTTTGTCATCGCTGTTATTCCTGTTTGCACCATTAATATTTGTTGAAAATGCTGTGATTGTTTGTTTTTTTTTTTTAGTAATAATTTTTATTTAATTTCCTTTGTTTTGTTGTTGTTTAATTAATTTTATATATAATTGCAGTGACATGAGGTGTTGTTGCTTCTTCATTAATTTTATCCATATACATATATATATATATTTAAATATATATATCCTTTCGTACATAATTTGTTCTTGTTGTTCTTGTTGTTGCTGTTCTTGTTGTTTCGGGTTGTTTGCGTTTGTTTTAAATTTAATTAACTATAATTAATATTGCTTTTGCGTATAATTCATTTTCAAAAAACAGCTAACCAACAGAAAAAAAAATTCTCTTCCATCATAAGAATGCCTATGTGATGATGATGCAGGTGATGATGATGCGATGAAGATTGTGTGATGTTGCAATATTATTGGGTTACAAGGAAAACAAATCGCTACGGAAATGTACTTTAATTTATTTTTTTTGTGAATTTTCTTGCTTTTTTCTCCTTACTGGTGGTGGTGTGTGTGTACTGTGTGAGTGTACGTGTATTGGTGTGCGAGGGAGGTGTGTGGGTGTGGGTGTGTGTTAGCTGCGTCTTTGTCGCTCTCTCTTAAATTATGCGAGGAACATGCGTTGAATTCAACTCTTTTCTTTTTTTTCCGTTTCCATACGTCTTACACAAAAAAATGTACTTTACTAAAAAAAAATTATATTTTTTTTATCAATACAATTATAGTTTATATATACGCATACATATATATTTATGATATAAACACACACAGAACTCTTGCCCTAAATTAGCATCTCAGGGGGTTCCGAAATTAAATACAAATACGAAAAAAAATGATTACTTTCTTCTTTGGTTTTAGAACTTAAAAGTACGAAAAAAAAATTGGAAAAATATTATGGTAAAATTAGGAAAACTCAAGCTCTCATAGTTTATATAGTTTATAAGCATTTTCTATCGTCTACGAAGAAAATTCGTCACTGGTGTGTGTGTGTGTGTGTGTGTGTGAATGTGTTTGTGTGTGTGAGGGGTGGTGCTGCATGTGTGTGTTCCTTTTTGAGTGTTTACGGTATCTTGGTACTTAAAAGCTACATAAATTATTCATGTATATATATTCTATGTATATAGGTTTTATTTACGTTTACTAAAAAAAAATTCATCCACCTAAGACTAAGAAAAAAAATTGCATTTATTTTGTTTTTGTGGTATTTTTTTTGTGGGTTTTTGTTTTTCTTTGTTTTTCTTGTATGTTTTACTAAGGTTACATTCTGTATATATACCAGCTTCTATATATACTATATATATATATATTTATATATATATATGTGTTCTAGATGTATATAAAGAGGCGCCATCTTTGATGTTGCTATATTCAATCCAATCAATATACATACATATATGGGTGATACATAAATTTGTCTGAGGATAGCCCTTGTCCTTACTTCTCATTTTTCATATTCCGTCTGTTTGATCTTGAAGTCTGGAACATTCAAGGCGCTAAAAGTTACGTCGATTCTCTTGCCACGCCCCCTTAACTTTTTCCTGTTTTTTGTTTCCTTTTTCTTTTTTTTTGTTTTTCCTACTTTGTGTCTTCAATAGATCTCTCCATCACTTTGCCAGCGAATCGCCAGCGATTTCTAGGGGCTAGGCTTTGCTTAGTAACGAGACAAAAAAAAAAAGAAGTTACTTAACACTGGCGATAAGCGGGCAGAGTGAGGAATACACACTATATATGCTACAAATGCCTATAGTCTAGGGTCCAAATCGTCCGATATATATATGTACATATACACTACGCTAAACCACAAAGACGGTGGCCGTGTAGTTCAGAGGCTAGAGGCAATGTCGCTGATCCGTTCGCGGTCAGACGTCGACGTCCAGATCGAGATCGATGACCGAGCTGCGATCCTCGTCCTGCTCATCCGGATCCTGATCCAGATCCTCGACATCCTCCTCCAACTCTAGTTCCAATTCGAGACCGGCATCCTCACAATCGGAGCGGCCGTCCAGTAATTGTCACTGATCCGTACCGCCCGTTGTCGCCCCATGGTGCGAGTGTAGATGGGTCTGGTGGTGCGGATGTGGTTGTGCCGGTTGCTGGTGGTGCTGCTGCTGGTGGTGCGACTGATGCTGCTGCTGCTGGTGGTGCGCCTGGGTGTGGTGGTGGTGCTGGGCAGCCTCCTCGGCCAGCTGAAGAGCCGCCGCTGCTGCCGCCGCACTGCCATTGTGTTGAACCTCCAGTCCGTTGACCATCTTCTCCATGCTCTTGAGTTCCGAAGGCGAGTGCTGGGATTGGGCCACACCGGCGCCAGCACCACCGCCTCGTGGTTGCTTCATCAGGGATGGCGGCGTTGTGGGTGACATCGAAATCGGTCGAGTGGGTGGCGAGTGGGAGGCAGGCCGGGGTCGAGGGCTGGAACTCAGACTCCTGGGACCATTCTCCACCACACCACCACCCAGGCCGCCGCCGCCGCCTGGAGGATCTCCCGAGCGATTGGCATTCGATCCGGGAGTCACTGCATCGAAGGCGGAGCCCAAGCTGCCCGGCAAACTGTACGGCGAAAAGCGATGGCTCTTCAGGCCCTGTAATGGTGATACCGGAGTGTGACCCGCCGCCGCGTAGGCGTGGCCAAACAAAGCCGGATGCTGGGCGGCCAGCGCCAGTTGGGCATTGAAGAGCAGACCCGGATTCAGGCCAGCCGGACTCATGGCCGCCGCTGCAGCGGGATTGTGCAGCAGGCCCAGATGCGGCGGTGGATACAGGCCATGTGGATACAGGTAAGGCAACAAATGCGGCGACGGGTGAATGGGCGGACCCACCGATATATTCGGCGACGGATAGCTACCGCCACCGGGATTCAAGCCAGCCGCTGCAGCAGCTGCAGCCGCGCCCACCGCCTCCTTGGGACTGCCCGTCGAGGTGGGCCTAAAGGCACCGCCGGTACTGCCGCCGACGCTTTCCGAGCAACTCGAATCGCTGCCATCCCGCTCCACATCCGCGTCCGCCTGCAAGCGGCGACGCAGTGCATCCTCCGCACTGGCATTGGCCGCCGCCGCAGCTGCGTGTTCGGAGGCTCCGGCTCCAGCGCCAGCCAAGTGATTAAACCAGGCAGCCAGAGCTGCTTGAAGAAATAAACAAAAACAGAATGTCAAGATTATTATCAGTGAGGATTGAAAATGGCAGGAATTGTTGGATTTTTCCTTCTTTTTCTTGAATAGCTTGGATTATTACTTACCGGAGTGCTGGTGGGCGTGCATCTGCTGCAGCGAGTGGCTGAGCGGGAGAAGCGGACTCTGGGGCGGACCCACCACGTCCAGGAGCTTGTCGTCGTCGTCCTGCTGATTGTCGAGCAGGGCGGCATGGGGATGCAGGTGAGGCGGACGGCCGGCGTGGCCCAGATGGAGCGGTGCCCGCGAGCTGCTCACGTGCGTCGGATTCAACTTGTCCGAATCGGACCCTCGGTTCGACATCAGTGCCTGCCTGTAACAACAGTTGTACGAGAGAAGGGGCCACAAATTAGAACATCCAATAGTCAGATCGAATAGTGATACCCCAAAATGCGATTTTTGAGGATAACAAGGATAACACTTTGGCGTGGATCATAGCGCCGAGAATGGGAACCCCTAATCCTTTTTTTATCAATACCATCTATCTAACTAGCTAAGCCTAAGCCCAACCCTGTGCCTTCTACCTCGCTCTGCTGAATTTCGCGGTTGATTATCCAGCGGGATTTTCGTTGGGATCAGGATTGAAGCTTTGATAATATTGTTGGTTGCTTAAAATATCTGCTAAATGATAAACCTGCGCTGGCGGCGCTTGAACATGGAACTCTTCGCGTCCGCAAAAACTGGCAGAATGTGCAGAGTACCTTGTGTCAGTTTTCAATGACGTGAGCCCCAAAAGCCACTGGCCAAACATATATGCCTGCCATCGCCCGCTGAAACTTAATTGAAATGTAACAATGCGGGGCGGAAACGGGCCGGAGTTCTCCACTCCGTCCGTTTTGTACGTCCGTAGTCTGTCTGCGGCTGACAATGAAATTGAAAAATAATTCAAAACACGTTAGTGTAATTTAGTGTCTGCTCTGGCCAATCTTTTCCCCCACCATCGCCCGTCAGGCCGCACATTTTCCATTCCATTCCATTTCAATTTTCCTTATTTTTCCGCACCGCTGTTGTTCACACATCAAAGCCGAAACTGCCTCACAAATTGGGCAATTTTAGCAGTCGGCACACACATGCGAATGGTGTGTGTGTATCATTATCACAGCAACCACACCCAGTGGAAAGCCAAACCCACCCAAACGCCGCCCACTTTTGCATTGCTGGCATTGCGCCAAGGGCGTCTTCTTTTACACTTAACTGTTTTTCCACCTGTGTGTATATGTGTGTGTGTGAGCGTGTGTGTGAGCCTAATTTAATAGCAAATCAATTTGTGTTAATCCAGCCAACGTATCTGACCCACCCACTTAACTACAAAGGCCAAGACGGCCAACTTTTCACGTCGTCCTCCAGGACCGCTCACCAATTTTCTTTTTGGGCGCCAAAAAAATTAAAGGCTGACTAAGCCATACATTAAAGATACATGTTGCACTTGGATGAGTTCAAGCATAGGTTTTCTTTTAAAAATAATATGATATTTATTTTTACGCCCTAATTTGGGACTGTTTTCCGTATAAGTCCGCCCCTGAGTATCTCATGCAGCGGGCCCGTAAAATTTGGCACAAAACCGAAAGACGTTTATCTATTGCCCTTTTGTCTCCCATTGTTGGTGTACTTGATGTTGTTGTTGTTGTGGTGTGGTGTGGCAGATAGTAAACGCCCTTTTGCCATGGGTGTGGCTTTTCTTTTCGCAGGAGGTCCAAAGAAATTGCCCTGTTTTGTGTGCTCTGTAATTTTTGAATTACGTCTAAATTTGCGGCTTAAACGGCCCACGCACGCCCACCACCAAGCCCGCTGCCATCTATATATAAATGGGTATATATTTATATATATATATAAATACCCAGAGACCGAGACCTATTGTCAACTAACGCCTCGGGTTAGCAAAAAAAAAAATATATATATTCTAGACTGGGGTGAGAGTTTTTGCGCAAAAATCCCAAAGCAACAGGAACAACAAAAGGCGCCGAGAAAAGCGAATTTCAATTGCTGCTGTTAAAACGTTTTCACTTTGGATTTCCGGTTCTCGTTGCGCCGCAGGCAGTGGCAGGGGTTCCAGGGGTTCCAGGGGGGTTAAAGGAGTTTCAAAAAGGGGTTTTTATGCAGCAGTTGAATATCATTCCGGCGGAAGTTGCGCACTAGATTGCCACCAATTAGCATCTCTTGCTGTGAAGGACTCAGCATTGCAATAGGGAATACCATCATCATCACCATCGTCAGCATCATCATTATTTTACCCAGCAGCACCCAGGCTTGGCCTTTATTTTGTTGTCATGGCAGAGGGGTGTTGCGGGAAAAATAAGAATCAAAAAAGAGTTGACTAAGTCGTCACTAATTGCCAAGGATTTTTGGCAGCTCCCAGGACTTGTTCTTCTACATTTGGGCCTTTTGCTTTTGTGGAATTGTAAGCGGTTTAGCGGTTTTGTTTTTTGACCCCTTTCTCGAGCCGAGTTCCATTTTACCCCACCACCGGCCTTTAATTAACAATTGGGTAGAACGTAAAGTAGAGTTCTTTTAACTGACTAACTGACTGACTGACTGCCTGACTGCCTGACAACCGGCTGTCACATCAATGACCAGGCAAATTCACTGATTTTTTCGGCCTCCAACTTTCGGCGTGGGTTTTCGAACACGAAAAAGGGAAGAGCTTAGGTTAGACAGACACGCTAATGCCAATCAAGCCAGAAGTAATCAGTTCACAAAAAAAAAAAGAAAAAACCCAAACTCGACTTGAGTAAATTGTTTGTGTCAAATGTGGTGGATGTTCCTCGCTGGGTGGCTGTGGGTGAAAATTGATTTGTAACGTTTAGACATGGACATGTCCACAGACGCTGGTTCCTGCGGGGGATTGTGGCTATTAAATGTCATTCATCATTATGCTAAGTCACCCACAGGAAACCGGAACCACTCGAATGGGGGAATGATCTCAGATCGCCCCAGCTCCAGCCACAGATCCCCTTCTCTAAAAAAGCAAGTATCCTCCCCCCACGGGTGGCAAACAGAAATTGGAAAATCTGTGTGCTAAAAACTCAAAGCTTTTCCTGACCATCATCGTTAACAGCCCTTCGGGGGATTTTTGCCTCCGACAGGAAATTGAAATCAATCCATCAATATGGATTACATGTTCGAGCTGCCATCGGAGGTGCCAGTCATCAGTATTACCCCGGAAAAACAGAAGCCAAATGGCCATGAGCATCATCATTGGCTCTCCATATATACGCGCCACGCCCAATGCTCCGCCTCCTTTGTATGACTTGCAATTTGACGAGCTGCAGGCTAATTAGTTCCGCATAGATTTGACAAAAATTAATGTCCCTCAGCTGCGTTGGCAAAAGTATCTGTATTTGTAACTGCGAATCTGTATCTGTATAACTGTCTCTTCAGCCGGCTAATCAAGCCACAAAACAGGCAAAACGGGGCTGAGATACATAGATGGATGTCTGTTCTGATTGAGATGAAGAGATGGAGATTTCGATGGTAGATGGAAGTTGGTTGTTGGTTGTTGGTTGTTGGCAAATGGCGATACGATTCCAGACCAGAGAGACAAATGAGCTCTCGGCTAGGGAGCTGCAAAGTTTTGATTGTCTGACAGCCACAAAAGGGCAACCATTTCCCCTTCTTTTTTTCCCATTAGCCGTGTCCTGATTAGTTTGCTTTTTGATAATGATTTTTCGAGGGAATGCGGAAGCTGAATGAGCTTTTCGGTTGAAGGAGGAGGAAGTAATTTGGCTGTGGGTTACTTGTACCACGTAATGATTAAGATATTTCAACTTCGTATAAGCTAGCAGCAAACCATATGTTTATTGTGACATTTTTGACCCCAGCTTGAACCCACTTCAAAGTGCATCATCAAAGGATAAGCACTTGATGACTCCCGTATTCGGAACTATTCACTAGTGATACTCACTTCTTTTCCCGCTTGCCGGCACCAGTATCACGAAAGCCCTTCGCAAACGGATTGTTATCGATTTTCAATTGAGTTATCTGTGGGAAAGAAGACGATTAATGGGCGATTCATCGACTACAAGCTGAGTACTACTCACCTTCTCATTTTGATATGCTGTGACGGCGATGAACTCGGTCTCCTTGAAGACGTACGTGCGAAACGTGGAGTACGGCAGCTTCAGGATGTCGTTGGCTCGCACCAGGTGGAAACGTGGCTGGTACTTGTGCATCGAGTTCAGGATCGTCTGCGGGCGGGCAAATAAAAATAGATGCAAATGGATGGGGGATTAGTGAAATTGTCAGACGGCCATGGCTAGTTCGTTTCGACCAACCGAGGGAAAACAAAAACGGGAGACCAAGGAACGGTGCAAAGAATTCACAAAACTCTAAACTGAACGGCGAAAAACTGCAAGCACAGGCACACTGAGAAAGAAAAAAGTGGACCTTTCCACACTCAAAAATCCCTCAGTAGAAGCAATTAAATGTTTTCTACAAAAACTTAGTCAGTTGATATTTCTTTCCTTATAGAACAAATACTATTACCTAGTTTTTCTCTCTGTGCAAATTACCTTACCGTAAATTTGCCTAGGTAAGGGACCCCGAAAAAATACGGCGACATTGTCGACGATTTCCCGCCGTCGCCGTTCACTTTACACGCCAGCATTGGCAACAGCAACAGCAACATTGACTGCAACGGCGGCAACATTTGCAACACAGCCAACGCGACCACCCACCAAAAGGCACGAGAAAATCGAGAAGGAGATATATAGTAGTCGTATGTATGTATATACGAGTAGGTAGAATATGGGAGAACTACGAGGGAGCCGTGTGCCAATACAAAGTTGTTGTCATAAAATATGAATTTGTCGAGAAAAGGCTGACAGGGAATGGGAATGGTGGAGAGGGGCAGGGAGAGGCAGACCTCCCAGGCAAGCTGCAATATCCCCTTCATATATACCTATGTATATATATGTACATACATTGCCCAATCCATTTTGATCCGTTTCGATCCGTTGTTGCAGAAGGAACACCTTTTTAATTACCATAACTCGTCGGCTCGACTTCGATTAAGCGACAAACAGGCCTAGTAAAACCCGGACAAGTTGCTGCTGAGTCGTTGCTGCTGTTGCTGTTGCTGCTGTTGCTGTTGTGTTGCTGCTGCTGCTGCGTGTGGAGACCCCACAAGCAGCACCCGCCGCCATTTTGTTCGTGTAATTTGGAATTGGAAAAAAAAATACAGAAAAAAAACAACTTTTGGTTTGTTGCTACAGCGAACGAACGAAGCAAGGAGACAAAGAGAGCAAACAAAGCGAGACAGCCCACAATGTGTATCTCATAGTACGAGTATCTTGTATCTTGTATCTGCGCCGGATTCGCACGCCTCTCGCCAAAACCCAAGCCCAAACCAAAGCCAAGACCACCAATGGCGACTCGGCCCAAAGAAACGAAGGTGTGACTAATGCGAGTGCTGTGTGAATGGCTTTTGGGTGTTTGCATGAGGAGGAGGCAGTCGGGAATGCGAATGGGAATGGGAATGGGCACGGGCATGGGCATGGTCATGGGGTTTATGGATGAATGAGTGGTGGATGCGATTGCACAGACATGCTGAGTACAAAGGTTTTTTTGAAGTGATATTCTATATAAGTTGTTATTAGGGAGTGTGAATAGAATATGAGTGCTGGGATCAAATGCATTTGCTTTATTCAAGACAAGAAAAATGTATTCTAATGGTGTTTTAACCAAATATAAATCCCCCTACTAATCTACATGAAAACTGCGCATTTAATCAAGCACTTCAGAGGACTAAAAAAGCCAAAGCACAAAAGGCCGAACAAAATACCAACAAAGAGCTGATTAATTGCCCGCCATTTTGAACTAAACGCTTTTGCTCCACCCGCTTTTGAGCCCCCGGAAAATCGCCAATCCCCAATCGGTTCAAGTTGGAAAGCCTTTTAAAGGCAAACACTTTATGGCCGGCGATCATCCATCAAACTCGAAAATATATATATGAAAACGAAAATGAAAAAATCGCAGTCCATAAATTGTGGGCAAAACGCGTTGCTGTCGTCGTCGTCGTCTACTTAAAACGTCATTTGCTAATTTGCTTTAAATTTATTGACACATAAATTCATTTGAACAATCATCATAATTACGCTGCCAGTCTGTATGTGCAAGTGTGCGTATGTGTGTGTGTGTGTGTGTCTAGAATTTATTGATAAAACAATTTGCATTATTACGTTAATTTTTCATTGGGCTGCCATGCATGGCGCACAAGGCGCAAAATTGTCATTTAAAATGTCATTTTGGTCGCTGAGTTTGTGCCGAGTTTGAATTGCGATTTAAATGAAAATAACCGTGAAGATAGCCATAAAAATATAAGCATGCAATGTTGCCGCTGCTTCCACTGCTCTGCAGTTTTTTTTCCAAATGGGCATAAACAAGTCTAATTAGACATGAAGTGCGATTACACGGACGCCACGCAGTCGTCGCCAGTTGTCGTCACTCAAACAGGCAGCAACCAGATTGCTGATGTTGCTGCTGCAAGTGATGTTGCTGCTGCTGCTGCTGCTGCTGTCGTGATTGTATTTGCTGATTGAATTGATTGGCGAACAAAAACCCAAGGCAATTATGCATCAAATATTGCCTAGATTTTTAGCACATATATGATTGCACTTATGCATTGCGGCACGTAGCAATCGCATGTTGCTCCCCGTGTCCAGTGTGCGCAGTGTCAAGTTTTGTGTGTGCGATTGCTCAGCGCATATTGACAAAGTACAATCCAATCCGTGGAGCAGTTAATCACTCTATATATCGCCCGGGTGACAAACTGATTGAGCCGCCGGCGGTCAATACCAAAAATGGTGCGACAATTTCATGTTGCCTTTGGTGTTGCTGCTGTTGCAGCTCCCGTGTTGCTGCTGCTGCTGCTGCTGCAGCTGCTGCTGTTGCTGTTGCTGCTCCTGCTACGTGCTGCTGGCTGCATCTGCACCCAGCTTGAGCTCCCTGCTCCCTGCCGATGTGTACTACTGATGTTGCTCCTTGCCCCGCCAGCAACACGTTTGTTTTGGGCTTTTGCGTGTTGATTGCTAAAAGGTAAAATCGCTGTTGCTGCCGAGAGATTGCCGTGTTGCTGTTGTTGCACACTCATTGTTGGCATATTATCACATAATTTAACTGATGATGGCACTGCTGTCGTCGTCGTTGTCTTTGTCGTTGTCGTTGTCGTTGTTGCCTTGTGTGATTGCTGTCGTCGAGTTGTTGTCGATGTTGCTGCAGCAGTTGGTGTTGCTGCAGCAGTTGGTGTTGCTGGCGTGCTGGGTTAATTGAATGATCACTCACACTTTGATTCGATTTGGCATGTAACCAGCGAGTTAACGGTGATCGCCAGTTAGATTGAATTGACTCCACTCCACTTTACTTCACTTGCTGCAGTCGAAAGTTCAGCAAAATGGCAAAGTAGAAGAGCTCAGGCAAAAGGTGATCGTGAGTGAATGTCAGTCATCTCCAACTTGGCTTTTAATTGGCCGCCCCAAGTGGATTTCTATTGGCAATGCAGAAAAACAAACAAGAGAGCTAAATAAAATGCTGATCGATCAAAAGAGATCGTGTGAAGAAGATCGATGCCAAATTGAAATTGGCAGCAAGTGATCAACAAAATGTTTCTCCACTTCAACAACTGATGGCTTGATCACTTGATCGCTTGATCGCTTGAACGCTTGATCTCCTGGATCATCATTGGTTCAATGATCTCGGTCGATCGGCAGTTCTAAGGCACCGCAGCTCCGAGCCAATGACAATGATAAACTCTCGATCATCTCCGAACTCAATTAGGCAGCACAACCATTTTCGGCTACCTGTTGACCAATTATGGCCATAATTGAAGCGCCTCTGATGATCACGACGATGATGATGATGGGGATGACTAAGCCCAGATTATTGAGCTGAGTCGTTTTTATTAAGCTGTATTAAGTATTAAGCGATATGCATATTGAGAGATCTATACCATAAATATCAACACGAACCACGAAACTCTTGATCGGCGAGTAAGAGCAAAAGAGAGGCCCAGCCTCACAGTCCATGTCTTAATTAAGTCGCCGGATCAGGTAGATTCAGTAGACCCAGTGTAGAGATCCGATCCCCCTGACAGGGGCCACCGTGCTCATATTAATCTGTAAATTATGCATAATTTTAATGCCCCCCGAATGGAGAAACAAAAAACGAAAAACGGGAAAAACAAAACAGCCACCCAAGTCTCAAAATCTCTTCTGCCGGACATGTCAAAACTCTCACGATGCAGCTGCCAATCGAATCGAATTCGAATCCGAAATACGGCCGACCAAGTCAAAATTTATTTACAATTTATAACAATTCTTTTCGGCTGCCTTATCGGCCGGTGGTCGGCGGTGTTCATTCGAGGAGAGTTGGTCGGGGGATAAAATGTTAATTAAACGGATTTACATTTTAATGACAACACGAAGCGAAGGCCGCCAGAGTCCACAGAAAACCGATTGAGATACAGACAGACAGAAAGAGTTGTATGTGGACGGTCCCCACTTCAAACAAAATAACAAAAAAAACCAACAGAATGCAGCCAATTGCAAATTTGCTTAGCAAAATGGGCGGCGTTTTGGGGGCAGCTGAAAGACGAAAAACAAAAAAAAAAAGAATACAGCTAAAAAGATGAAATCATTGCAGCAGCTGCCTAATGATGCCTTTGCCTGTCCACTTCTTTGTTTTTCTTTTTTTTGTATGCAAATCGATCGTGCCTGGTCCTCTAGAAAATATCCACCCCCTCTCCACTTAAAAAAAACAACAGTCACAGTCGATTGGCCGGGAGCTGAATGGAGCGAATGCGCAGCTAAAAGCCAACTTGGAACACGAGTTCTGGCACCCAGTGGCTGCGGTTGGATGCGGCCCACTGATCCCCACCAGACTCGATAGCCGCGGGCTATCGATAGGCGACTTTCGTGGCCAGCTTGGCAAGGCAAGCAGAACGCCATGGTGGCCACTATTTCACTTGCCGTATATTTGGATTGAGTAAGCATAAGCTTGAATTCATTGAAAAAAGAAAGTTATAGCTTACATTTCGATTAATTCGATAATTTCGAAGAAGTAATGAACTAGCTGTTATTTTGATGCTTTTTAACTACATTCAAAGTTGATTCAACATCGTTAAACGCCAGAGTTGGCCAAGTGCCATAACTTATCAGCAAGTAATCGATTTGCTTTACTTGGCCATACCCAATTGAAGCAGTTTAGATCGTAAAAAACACTCCTCCAATGGACGTTAATCGATTTGTAATACGCCTGCTCTTCGGGTGCTTCATTAATAATCGTTTGTACCCGCCACCCACATAAAGCGCACACCCGTACTGGCAAACACCTAGGCCGACTATCGATGATTATTTATCGCTTTTGCGTTTGCCATTTCCACCGCCTCCTACCCCTCTCGCCACAATCTTGGTGAAGTCTAGCCCAAAGGAGGGCCATAAATTAGCGACTGGTCAGAAAGAGAGGCCCCGTCGTCTATGTGAAGTCCGCCGCCGCTGCCTGTTTATAAATGAGTCGAGTTATGGAGAGCTCGGCGGGCCATAGATAAAAACTAAGGCTGGAGGAGGAGAAGAGGATCGCTTAGGATCGGATCCCAGGGGCGGCTAATGGTTAGGCTAGAGAGCTACCGATCTCGAAACCCCGCTATATATCGTATCCCCCTTTGGACTATCAGCAAATGACAAATATTTCAAATGATTTCAACACTTTGCCGATGCCGCGCTCTTTTCGCTCTGCGGCCCGATGATTTGCGTTTTATTGCAGCTAATAAATTGAATGGCGACCCACCACTGAGAAACTAACTGGGGGAATGGAAAACGGCGAACGGCGGAGTAAGGAGTAGGGAGTACACAGCTTGGAGGATCGGGGATATCGGGTCTGGTTTGGGCCAACTATTTTGCTGCGATAAGAAGGAGTAGCAGCAACAGTAGTGGTGGTGTTGCATGCAACATGCAACTGGCCATTCGGTGCATGCGTGTGTGCATTTCAATGCAACACTGATAAAGGTGTTCAACGCTCGATGACATTAGCACCATCCAAATGCCGCAATCAACTAAAACCCCTCTGTGGACACCATACCTTTGCGTTGAATTCCCTCACCCTCTCGATTTTGTTGAAGCCCGCAGTTTTTTTTTTTTTTTGTTTTTACTCTCTTTTGCCATATTTGTCGGCGCCTTTTGTTCTTCTTTATTAAAAAGGCGAATAATCATAATAAAGAACCAACAACTCGCGACGTTGTCGTTGTCGTTCAAGTTGTTGTCGTCCATTTAGCCACTGAGTTTTGGCTGAGCAGCCGCACATCGGCGAACTGCCAAGACGAAGCGGGTTTCCAGTCGCATCTTCTTTCGATTTGGGTTTCGGTTTCGGGTTTTGGGTCTCTGGAGTGTTCTGTATTCTGGGTTTTGGGCTCAGGTTCAGGTTCAGGTTTAGGTTCAGCCGCTCGTTCGGTAGCCGCTAGACTTGGACATTAATCGATAACACTTGAGTATTTTTTCATGTTCCGCAGGCGAGCCATTAAGCGATTGTCCACCAAAGTTGTTCGCTTACGCCAATAACGTGTGTGTTGGTGTTGCGATTGGTGTTGCTGTTTACCTTAAGTAGTTCAGCTGCTCCACAAAAATCGACGATTTACCTGGCATTATCCGAAGAGCGGGTATATAGAGTAGGGAGGATCATTTTAGGGAGGTGGGAATCCATCAATGGGTTCCTTTTTAAATATGAATCCATATGTCTGGATTGTTTAATACAATTGTGTACTATAAGTTTTTGATTTTAGCCAATTCCTTCCTTTTAGTCAGTTGTCTTAATGTGATACCACTGTTAATATCAGCATGATATTTCGGGTCCTTCGTTCTTAATTCTCAGTTCTGAATACCCATACCTTATTCCCTATACACCGGACTGGGATCTGCGATCTGGGATCTGCGATCTGGGATCTGGGATCTCACTCCCTCCATCCGAAAACTCGGCAATTACTAAAAGACAAATTTATTTGCACGCATGCAGAAGAGTTGTGCGATGATGCGGGTTTGTCTTTGGAACTCGCGACTTTGAGTGGATATGGAACTGAAAACGGGGATCTGGGATCTGGGATCGGCACTGAAGCCGAGGCTACTGTTCGACAAGTGTTAAGCATAATGCAGACACACACTCAGATGGCGGATAAATGGAATGGATGGAGAGGATCTGGACTTTAATTGAAGTGCGGACCGACTCGCATCATTGACATTAAGTGTCGATAAATTAAGCATACGCAATGTTCGCCCCGCGTTTTTATGAATGGAAGCCGAACGGCGAGAAAGAAAAAAAAATGTGAAAGGTTCCTCCACACGGAGCGCTTGGTAGTTTGGTCTTTCGACCGCCCCGACTGCGGCATAAATTGCTGATAATTTACTGTATATAAAAATCAACACAAAACATTTTATGTTAATGAAAATAAAAGCGCAAGGCGAAGTGAAAGCCAGGGGCGAAGGGAACACCGAGCTAAACTTGACTTCGAACTGGAACTGGAACCGAGCGGCGGAGACGGAGATGGAGATGGCAAATACAGTAGCCGGGTCAGATAGCCCAGATATCTAGGCAATTAATGGGCAGCGCAGGTTCGACTAATGAGCGGCATTTATATGTCGTGTTGTTAAACCCAGCTGGTAGTGGGAGATCGAAGAGCCAAACACAGTTTTCGGTTCTAATTTGGCAAACGTATTTTTTTTTTTTGGGCCTGACCATCGAAAGTGTCGCTGGGCCTTTGGCCTGACTCTGACCCACACAGATGATGCAAAGATCCAACGATCGAGCGATCCACCGATCCGCTGATCCACTGATCCACAGCCTTTTGATGACAGCCGCTATCTTATCAGTGAGTTGAGCACTGAGGCAGCGGAGCATTAAAATTGTTTTATTTTATAACTTAATTACTGGCAGCCGGACGGACATTAGTCTGTCATTTTACTATATGGTAAGTGAGGCAGACACCCCCTCTCCAAACAAATCGTCACTTGTTTGATATTCAAACTCTGAAACTGTGGCGTTTTGTATGCTTTTGTTTTAATGAATGAAAAATAAAGAGGGAATGGAAATGAGCCTGATAATGGGTCAGCACAGCGTGTGTGTGGGCAGGGTTTTTTAGAGTTTTCTGAGTGTTTCATGGTGTTTCAGAGTCTCAGAGGAAGGCCCAAAGCAGCGCCACACGCTGTGAGAGCCAAAGAACTCGGTGGCAACTGAAAAACTAAAGAACTAGAGATCACAGACACTTGCTGCTATTTGAGTTCTTTGCTTAATTAACAACAAAAAAGGAAAAGGCCGAGCTACACAAAGCGTGGCGAAGAGTTGGATATAAAAATTAATTAGCAGACCCGAAATCAAATGCATGAAACTTCTACGGCAAGGAGATGTACTTTGGTTGCGACGGGTAATAAAAAAAATAAAATTGCTTGTCTATTACTCAAACAGAAATGAGCGAGTATATTACGGAGTTGCAATTATAAATTCATTAGGAATATTAGCGCAGACTGATAGACATTTTACACTCCATAGGTAGCAACTTCCGCGGCCAGAAGATCAAACGCAATATGTGTTTTTAATTAACTTTTTAGAGGTCATAAACGTTTTCAGACGGCAAGGTGCGCTGCAATCACCCCGAAAATGGGACCAATAAAAACCAATTCCAATTCCAATTCCAATTCCCTGACGGTGTGTGTGCTTGTCGCTTCTTGCGGCTAATCGAGAAATTAAGTGTAAAATTATGTTAATCAGCTCACACACACACACCGTCCAGCGTTGATTGAGGAAATTGTCGTTGTTGTTCATTCATATGGGTTGTTTCCCTTTGGCTAATCAGTTGCAACGGAAATCCCCCCGAAAATCAAGACAAATTTAAAACCAAACAAACTGGAGAAAATGAATACGAGTCTTATAAGGTAGTAGGTCGACTGCCCACAATTTCCGTGCTCCCACAGCGATCTATGCTAATGACGGGTGGTCAATGTGTCGATTCCGGCCAAAGAAAGAAAGTCAAAATCGAGCAACCAAATGCAAACGTAGAAATTAAATTTTATTTTATTTGAGAGAGATCGGTGGGAGCAAAAAGAAAAAAAAAATAAAGGCAGCGCATCCCCATGTGACGGCCATAAAAATGTGCGTTAATAACATTGCCGCCAAAGTGAAGTTGGCAATAAAATGGCAGATTCATGTGACGATGACGATGACGATGGTGATACCGATGAGAGGACGACGCTTGACGATGATTATGATGATGATGACGATGGCAATGGCGCTGCTACCGACGCGTTTTGGTGGGAAATACGATGGCCTATGCCAAGTACATATCGATCCCAGCCGAGACATAAAAATTTACGTCCCATAAATATCCACACAAGGCTGCTGCTGCTGCTGCTGCTGCTGCTGCTGATGTTGCTGCTGTTGCTTCTGCTGCCTCGGATGTTGCAGATTCGCATTTATGCGTTTAATGATAAAGAAGAATGGGGAATGGCACATCGGCCGGCGGGGGATTGTGGGGCAATCGGAGCGAAGCGCCTGCGTAGCGAGCTGCCAGCGGTAGCCACCTTAAGTGCCACATTGCGTTTTTGTTTTTGCTGGCCGGGCCACACAGCAACCATTGGTCACCCTCTCTCTTTCCCACTCGAGGCGTTACGCGTCCGGTGGTCCACGACAGCCGCCACAAAACGAGCTGCGATAAGGCGCCCAATGTGCAGGCCACCGCTGCTTCGAAAGTCAGCTGAAAATCCCCATTGTTGTACTCGATATTCTCTCTGCGTTGTCTAAGTGGCGCCCAACGTGGGGCCTTGAAGTGACACAAATTAGGACTGCCATTGAGGAATGAGCGGAAGTCCTAAGTGAAGTATTTAATTAATTGCTTACTCCAGTGCTTGGTAGGCTACAAATTAAAAGTCTTCAATTCACCATGCACTAAATTTGGGCTGCAAGTAGGCTAAAGTGCTAGAAGCTTTTCATTCATAGATGCTTTCGATGTCAGTTATGTGGTGAGACATCTTCTCATGGTGTATACTTGGATAGTGTCTCTCCACGAAGGCTTACAAGCCGCTTAACATACCTTCAAATTGAAATTCCAACTATCGAAACCAATAAAATGCCCCTCCAGAAATTGGGTTAGCTGCCCGCTTAGAAGCAGTTGCTGCCACTGCGGTGCGTGCGTCTTGCAGCTGCCACATCGAAACCCGTTAGCTGAAAATCCGCAGTGAGAACGACCTTGTCGCGTTTTTGTGGTCGTTTGCGGTTCGTTTGTGCCTAATTAACAAGTTGGCTTTTGGCGTCAGTCAGCAGGCAGTCAGGCAGCACGCCCAAGAAACAGCATCCCAAACAGTCGCAACATCCTCATGCAAAGCAGGAAGGAGGGGGGCTGGCGGCAGCTACTACCACTGTAATACCACATGCATTATACCAGATACCATTTGGACTGGGGCGATGCGATGTTGCCCCCGAAAGCTTGTTACAGGACGGCGGCTAAGACGGCGCCTGTGCTGCCGCCGTCGCGTCGCCTCGTCCCAAGATGAATGTGTGTCGTTGTCAGGCCTTGTATTTTGTATGTAATTGGCTTGGCCTGCCTCTTTGCCTCCTTGCCCCCATTGCCCCCATTGCCCCCTTCCCTGCTGGCTTGCTTAAATAGATGCCTGGCCACTGTTGGCGTCACCTGTCGCCCACTGTCCAGTGTCCACACAGTGTACCGCACTGTGCCCGCCCCCCACCCCCCGCGCATTCGGCAACCAAAAAGCCAAAGACATTTGCAAATCTTTTGTTTCCCATGTCCGATCATTTCTCATATAGGCGAGCGGTCTCCAAAGCCGACGACAAGCGAAAACGACGACGACAAAGGAATACCGCAGGCGCCAGCCAGCCCAAAAAAAGGAAAAAAATAAAAAATCGAAAACCCGAGAGAAGTAAAACCAAAAAACGTAGCAAATAAAATAAAAGAGCCCCAGACAACGATGCAGACGACGAAGACGACGTTGAGGCCACCAGCGGCCAGTCAAAGTCGGTAGGGGGGATTTCGAAAGGGGGGTTTCAGCTGAGCACGAGCTTTTGTGAGCGCCACAGGACGAGGACGACGACAACCTCTTTGGGGCATTGTCTTCGTGGCGGAGGAGGAGCGACATTCAAATCTTAACTCGAAATCAACGGCGACCGGAGACGCTGGCTGCCCGATTCTCCGATTCTTCGGGCTTCTTCAGGCTTCTTCAGGCGGCCCCAAGCTCCAGGCCAAAACAAATTCGAACTGCCAAAATAATAAGCCGAGGTCCGCTGCATTTTTATGGCGTAGAGACAAATGCGTGGCTCTCTGTCTTCTGAAGGTCGCCACGTTGCTAACGCCAGTGTCTTTAGATTCTTCAGTGTCTTCTTCCCTTTTTTTTTTATATATTCTTATATATATTCTTTTTTCAGGCCGGTGGTCGCCGCTTCTGCGCTGGTGCTGCCATAAAATTTTTGAAACCAGCTCGAGAAAACAGCGAGGCTCTTTGGGACAGATAAGAAATTTTTGCTGAAAACTCGTGCGCCAAAGGAAGCGACAACCGACCGACCGGTTTCATACATACATACATATATGTATATATATACACACACACGCACATACAAATGTATTGATGGGGGCCCTGACTGCATAAAATTTGTTTGTGCCATCCTTGGATCCGGGGGCATACAAATTGGCTTAGGCAGCGTCTTTGGCTTTAAGTTGTTGGCTGTATGGCCGTGTGGCTGCATGGTTGGATGGTTGGATGGTTGGCTGGCTGGCCGTCGGTAGCAGAGCGCAGTTTAGATGGCTATCAGTAAATAGAACACAAATGAAATTCATCGATAGAAATCGAAATCGCATCGGGGGCGGTTGGCCAAATCAAAAAATGGGCAAAAGGCGATGAAGGTTGTGTGAAGGGAGAGGGGAAAAGGAGAAAAGGGCCTCCGTTCTAGGTCTCAGCGTTGTCGTGGCGACCATGTGATGGGGTACACATGTTGCTGGCACGACAAAAACAGCAGCCTGAGTTCTGACCTTTTGCCAGCCAGCCAGCCAGCCAGCCAACAACCAACAGGCAACAAGCAGCAGGCAACAGCCAACAGCCAGCAGACGACAAAACTACAAGCAGCGCAACACTTAGCCATTGAGCCACACAAAGGTGCTGCATGGTATGATGGTTCTAGGTGGCTCCACTTTCGGCGGGGTGGCCTATCAGGGAGCGAGCTAGCCGGGCGTCGTGAGCAGCGGGTGGCCGCCGCCCCAAATGGCCGCCGGTGGGAGGCAATGCAGAAACAAGCCGAAAGACTGGCTAAAAAAGACTGACTGGAAAGACAGATAGCTACGACGGGGGATGGTTAAGCCGAAAGGCCTCGGGCACAACCAGAAGTTGCCACCGTCGTCACCAGATGGTAGCTGTCTCCTGTCGTCGAACAACACAGGCCGAGAAAATCCCCAATCAGAGTTCAGAGAAAGGTTCCATATTGGCAACAATGCGGGGAAAAGCGCGGAGCCAGGAACGGAAAAGCGAAAAGGGCCAAGAGGAAACCTATATAGAACCATTTCAAAGAGAAGTTGATTGTACGGATTCTGCTTGCTGGGGAAATGCGTTTTTTATCTGCGTTGAATTGCTCGAAATCCTTTTTTGGTGGCCAAAAAGCAGCTCGTGAATATGAAAAAGGATGAAGCATTTTATGTTTAACAAATATTGCCCCTTCATTTTTCTAAAATGCACGGCTCAGTTACGAAACCTTTTTGTTTCACAGACAGGCCGAACAAATCTATACTTTCGGATATTGTATAATTAATTGGCCCTAAGATTCAGATATCATTACAGGAACTCCTTCATTATCGGATTTTGGCGTTTAAGTAGCAGTGCGCATTAATCCCCAGACACGATTTCAGTCAATTAATCAATAGGGAAGACAGCAGAAGAAGCAGCAGCAGTCTGGGAAGAACAATAGAAAGCCACTTGAAGCCTTTGGCGACACTCGAGCACACGCACACAAAGTCCAAAGACAAAGCCACAGTTACAAAGCAGAGGCGCAGACAGAGACACAGATGGAGATACAGATACAGATACAGATACAGATACTGAAACATAAACAGATTCAGATGAGTGTATAATCTGGCTCTAATGATGCTGAGGCTGAGCTGCTGCTGCTGCTGCTGATGATGATGATGACAAAAAGCCAAACAACCCAGCAGCAGCCCGGGGGTCTCAAATGGGCACCCTACTGTCGACAGCTACAGCTCCAGAGGGATAAGCGGGCCAAAAGGGGTTAATCTGTGGCCCGAACCTCAACCTCAACCTCAGCCTTAAACTCGGGCTGAGACTCCGGCTGTCCGCAGCTCATTCTCACATCATTAATTACAAAATTATTGGGTCTCCTCGTCGTGTGCGTTTCGCTTGGCGCTGGTTCAGGTAATATCCGAAATACACACAGGTGGATTGGATTGGATTCGATTGGATTTTAGCCGCAGGAACTGTAACAACAAACCGAAATTCAGCCCAACAGAGCCCAAGAGCTAAGCAAAATGTTAATTTTCAAATCTCCGTGGGAACTGAAATTAGTCGTTAACACACAGACACAGATACAGATGATACGCCAGAGATGCTACAAAGCGAAACCCAAAGATTTGGTTGTGGTTTTGACCTGCGGGCGGCCTACGCATATTAGCATTGTTGATTTTGAGCAGCTTAGCGAGCTGCTCTTGGGGGCACAACAGATCATCATCCAGTAGTTATTGATAGACGAACTTTCGAGATCAGCAGAATGAGAATAGTGCGTGCCAAGAAATTGTAAACTTCACTTCACTTCACTTGAGACTACAAATAAAATCCTTTCATTGTATTAACATTTTAAGTATATCCGCTAGTAGGAGTAAGAGTTATCTTATACCCATATATCGGCGTATATCCCTAACAATTTGCCATCCCAAATTTACCTCGATGTGTAATTTTTTCGCCGTGTGCACACGTATCTTTTGCATCTACCCTGTCTATCAGCCATAATTGGGCCCTAACTGACTCACGGCCAGCACACCATGATTGGCTTAGTCCGAGAACCCAAGTCCGATGTCTGATGTTTGGGGCCTGAGTTAGTGGCAATTAAACGATTTCGGTTCGTGTGCTGTCTTCAGCTGTCTGGGCCTGCTGATGCTGCATGATTAATATGTTTTTGAGTAGTTCTTAGCCAAGGGCCACCATATCGGGCCAACAAGCCACGATTTTTGGATTTTTTCTGTTTCGATTTTTTTTTTTTTTTTTTTTTTGTGGGGAGGGGTAACCAAGAGGCAGGAAAAGCCAAGTCAGTTAGCCGGTTGACAAATCGTTTGTAAATGGCTGCCAGACAAAAGTGGAACACACGCACTCCACTTGGGTCGAAATTGTGGGGAGAGGGACCCACACCATCTCCACAACTTCATCGAACCATCGAAATTATAGTGTTCCAAAGTGTGCCTGGTCAGCAATCAAAAGTTCATCAAATATGTGTGCTACTCCGGGGATTCGTGAGGGTTGAATTTCTGTTGAATTTTGGAAAGAAGAATTCAAATACCATGGCTAGCACTTAGCAAAAGAATCTTTACATAAGTGAGGCGGTTAGAGGAGAATCAAATGTATCTTATTTATACGGTTTCCCAGAGATACGAGCCACATTTCCCTCATCCTGTGAGCAGCAATCGACGGCTCCAAACCCAAATCGAACTCAGACAGCAAACAATCGACTGAGACCAGCTAATCCCCCAGTCCGACTTCAAGCTGCCAACACCTGCCACTCACTGGAATCATCCGGGTTAGCATTTACCCATTTATTTCATTTAGCCGCTTGGCCACTTGAAGAACTCGATTCGGCAAATGGTAAATCGCATTCGCTCACAAATGGCCAAATCCCATTGAGTCGAGTTGCAGCTTTAAGAAATCCAATTAAATGCGAATTGAAAAAGTACCAGGGGCATGTGACAATAAGCAGCCCAGATGGATGCTGAATGCGAAATCCCCATTGAATGTCTGCATAATAATGCCTAAATAATGAGCGAGTGAAGAGCGCGAAGCACTCCAAAGACATTAGCGCACTTGAACCATGGGGAGAAATGCGAGGATATGGCCCGCCACTCGGCTAACGGAAATGTTTTTTTTTTTCTTTTTTTCTTTACCCCCCTAATGAGCGCCAAAAAGGAAAGAGACAGCGGGTCGCGTTGGGCAGTGCAAAGGAGACAGCGCGAGAGAGAGAGTGAGAGAGAGCGACTGCTTTTGGGTGTTTGTCAAGTGCTGCAAGTACTCCACTGGGTCCACCCACCCACTGCACCTCACCCAACTCCACCCCATTGAATTCCGCGCTTTTTTCCGGGTGTCAGGTTAAGTGTGCGAGCGAAGCAGCAATGGCTGTTGGCAATTTGCATGCAGTGCAGCGAACAAATGAGCAGAATAAATTAAGACAAGGCGGGCAGAGCCTTAAATGTGCACTAACAAAAAGTTCGACATACGATTGCTAGTGTATATTGTCACAAAAGCCAGAAAATGGTTTTCAATATTAGAGGAAATCCGTAAAAATTTGGATAAATAGTGTTGGAAAATGGATAGTTTACTATGCATATTTTTACAAGTGGTTACACATATATTAAAACTTTAAGAATTATTATAGAAATAATAAAACATAAGACAAGAAGTTAAATATTTAAGCATGGCAGAGAGGCGTCCGAAGGATCTGTAGGATGCGAACTGAAGAAATGCAGCACGAAAGCTGAAGAGGCAGCTGGCGAAGAAACTGGAGGAGGAGAATCCATGGCCGCTTGACAAAAGACACTTGAGGCCAACAAAAACGGCAAGGAGAAGGAAAATAAAGGAAAAACAACAACTGGGGGCATAAATAAAGATGACGAAGCTGGCCAGAACGAGAGGGAAGACGAGAAAGCGAAAGCAAAAGCAAAAAAATGCCCAAAGGTGCTGAGGCGCCAGAAAGAGAGCGAGCGATTGCAATGGCTTTTTACCACAATGGCGGAAATGTGTGAATGAGGTGGCCGCCAGTCGAGAGCCAGAAAGAGAGGGGTGCATGCGAAATGAAAGAGAGGGGCGGCTATAATTAGCACAGTGCGCGCGTTTTATTTATTTTATTTTATTTTATTTATTTCTCTTCTTCGCTCTTCTTTTCGCTCAAGACGCACGCACTCACACTGGCAAACCCAAACAGCCCGGGCAATTAAACTAGGTACACTCCCCTTCGCAATTTGTCATCGCCTTGAGTGCATTTTAATCGTAAACGTAATAAAAAAATATTTATATATAAATAATAAATAGCTATGGTGGCCCAAGGGTTAATTGCTAACCCACTTGGTCGATCGTCGCCCGCTTAATTACTGGAAAGCGCCCATTGCACCGCCGAACCCACAGTCGAACTAAACCACTCAAACCACCTCGGCCAGTGGGTCAGGAATTGTTGACTTGCACAAATTGCTTTATAATCGTCATCAATAAATGAAGCCGGTCATTAGGCGGTCATATATGTATGTCCATATGTATGGACACTTGTATCACCATTGCCCCCAAAGCTCCCATCTTCAATCCTCCGACTCACAATAAGCTAAATTGTTGGGCAAATACAAAATCTATTCACGTGCCCAAAAAATATTTGTTTATTTGCTAGAGTACAGGGTGTTTTCGGTGCCTAGACACTTTTCAGCTAGGAGATCTCTAGCAATTCAGCTTATTTCCGATTACAAAGTGCATGCCAAAGGAAGATCTTTCTGCCATGTTCGATATTTTAAAAAACATATATTAACTATACAACCTTGAATAAATTCTGATTGCAATTTCGTCGAGGTTGTTCTGTGTTCTGTGTTGTGATTTTCGTATTTTTAGCAGTGATCGCATCGCATCGAAAAATTGATCGGACATTCCCGAGGATGGCGTGACTCAGGTTCAGAATCAAAACGAATCGAATCGAATCAAAATCGGCGCCCGTCGGGAATGAAATCGGAATCAGAATCACCAATATCACCCCCTCCCCGTTGAATTTTCGTTCGCTTTCGGTGGAAGCAGCGAATACGTGTCACAAATTATTAATAATCTATAATAAAAAGTATAATTTCATTTAATAATGAGACGCGTGTAGAAATCGTCAGGATCCTCAGGTTGAATTTTTCATTTAATAAATCATCGAAAAATGATGTTGCCGCCGCAGACGCATACTAATTTCCTTCTCCTTCTGGAGTTTAGTATTTATTTGTATTATTATTTTGTGTTTTTTTCTTCGTGGTTGACCACGTTGCGCCCATTTTGTGGCGCCAGGGTCGACGTTGCATGTGCCTCCTCCGCCTTTTCCACCTTTTTTTCGTTTTTCGTTTTTGGTTGGTGCCTCATCGCTGGCAGTTAAATTTTTGTTGGTTTTCCAACGTGACGCCTGTCAGCTGGCGTTTTTCAGAGGGCCTCTATATAAATTGGTAAGAGCTATGTGGCCGAGACAATTAAATGCCTAATTTTGTGTTGAGCCCCCCCGCCTTAACACCGCTAACCCGTGGCGTTTGTTTTTCCAAATAATTCATTAATATTTCTCTGTTTCTTTATACTGTTGTTTTTTTTCTCCCTATTTTTTTTTTTTTTTGGTAATTATGACGGGCGGCGCTTGCCTGCCTGAGTTGCATGTGCAATGTATTTTTCGTTGGGCGTTTTGGGTGCCAATTTCATGCGCTTTTCTCGTTAAGAGCGATAATTTATCAACAAGCTGGAAAATGTGGTTAACGCCCGAGGGAGTTGAGAAAAAAAAATGAGGAAAACATTAACTGCCAGCCAGACAGAAAGAAGTTTTTAATGCTTAAAGCTGTGATTTCTTTATCTCACATGCAAATAAGTGGTATTATTGATTGACAACGATAATATTTTGGTTTTGCCTCTCACAATATTTAGTTTAAAATGCTTATTGTTTCACGTTTTAAAAGACTTTAATTTCAATATTATTTTCTTTTCAGTTTTTAGTGGGCATTTTCGCTGGAGCGAAGAAACTGCGCCACAAGACAAAACGGGGTTATTATCTCCCCACTGTGCCGCTGCCACGCCCCCTGTGCAACGCCCTAGTCTGGGCATATATAGTCATTCATCTATTTTCCACCAGGTAGTCAGGTAAATATTGCTCTACACAACGAAAAACATTTCATTTTTTTATATTCTTCAAGAAATTAATTTATTATTGGGTTAACCTTTAGTCAAATTCCTTAAACCTGATATGTTAGTACACTTAAAGATTGAGTTTTCGAATAACTCCTAAACGTGGTGAATTATTTTTTTCTGTGCATAGATCAGGGTTCGGTTCGCTTCAGTTCGGACTCACATCATCATCATCATCATCATCTGGCTGAGGTGCAACGATAACAATAATTGCCCACCATTTTCTAGGTTATTATTTCGTTATTGCTGTTGCTGCTGACCCGTGTGTGTAAATTATCGGGGAGAAAATAATGAAATATAGTGCAATATATACATATATATATATATATAAGAAACGGCTTCGCTCCATTTGCCAGCGGCATCGCATCGATTGATTCAATTAATTATCCCAATAATAGCTTGTTCCCCCTCTGTTCTTATTTATCCTATTTTTTTGCTTTTTTTTTGCGCGTGTGCCTTGTCTAATCAAGTTTTCTCTATATTTTCTATACTGTTTTTCATCCACATATCGCCGTGGCTTCCTATATGCAAATAAACACACTTATTCATACATTTTGAAAATTGTTTTCCCAGTGATTGACGCTTTGACAGAGACAACTTAGTTGTCAACACGCAAGAATCATGTCCACAACGGAGTTGTGATATACCCCATATGTATGTTAGTAAGCTCATACAACACAGAACCTTAACCATATTCAACTACAGCAACTATCAATCTATGACAACCACACCCCCCTTCCCCCAACACGCTTTTTTTCACAGGCGCCCCACGTTTATAATGAGAGACAACACAGAATTTGCGTGCAACATCAAAGTTGTTCTCGTTGTTGTCTGCATATTGGATGTTGTTAAAGTTGTTGCCATAATTGTTGTCATACTAACTATAGTTCTGTACGGTTAATGGCATGGCGACGATAAATCAGGCCAATAATCGAATCAAACAGGCAAGTGAAATTATAGGAGTGTCAATCTGGTTTATAACATCATCTAATATCTATCTGTTACTTGTGACTTATTCTGGTGCTTCTCAAAAACCATCTTTTCAACCGGCGTCTTTCTGGTTAATGACTTTCACTTGTCCGCAAGTCAAAGTGAAAGAATCTCCCAAAGCAAAGATAGATAAACGATGGTAAACAGAGGGAAAGGAGTGTTTTTTTGGGATCTCGGCAACGTTGCGACTAAGTAAAGATCAACAAGGGGATCAAAGGTCGTCAGACGTTTTGGTATATTCATATGTGCCAGTGGCGCCGCTAGAATATAAATATATTCAAAAGAAGAATTCTAAGTGCTTTTATTGAAATATTTTAATTGTTTTCCAATGTCTTTCATTTGGCATTTTAACTCACAAAATGATGAATTTTAAAGTCGAAGAGAAGTCACAGCAATGGGCAAATCTCTCTTTAAATATTCTCCCCACACAAAGACCAAGATAATGGCCTGATATCTGATGACCTCAGAGATTATAAAGATTAGTCTTCAGGCGCCAGCAAAGGCAGCTTCCGTTTTCGTCCCACTCGAGTGTTGCAAGCTGTCTGAGTGCGCTATCTTTTCTAGTGGCTGCAGCAGGTGATTCTCCATATGAATCCGATTCGAAATGTGAATCTGCAGCTCTCCAGACTTGCAGACAAGTCAAACAACACCAGAGATCACGGGCAAATATCTTAAATTCAAATGGAAACAAAGGCAAACAGACAACACGCAAACAAACAGATGAAAGATGCACGACAGACAGTCTGAGTTGGGAACAAACATTTGAATACCAATAGAGATTTACACAATGTGGTAGCATGTTTGAGGTGTTTAACTGTCACCTCAGACTTAGGCACTCCATAGATAACGCATCTGAAGGCATAACGATCCCATTCCAAGCGATCTGATGGCGCTTCTTCAGACAGAGAAGACACACACTTGAAGAAACTAAAAAAAAGATGTCTCAGTTTAATTTTTTAAGATTTTTTTTCGATGTCTTTTAAGGTGTGCAAACTTCTACGATCATTTCTAATATATTTTTATATAGTTTGAGATATTTTGAACAATTTTTCCCTTGTGTAAGAGGCACACTTCGGGGCAAAGTGCGTTTGTGAGTTGATAGTCGCGTTTAGAAATCTATTTGCCAGACAAATATTGCACTTCCTGTTCCCCGGCCCAATCCATTCCCCGCCCCTCTCCGCCTGTCTCTCGGGATGGAAATCCAAGTCAAGCTTGTCTATTTGCGTTGGCCTAATGGAAAAGCCAACGTGCCGCCCCCAAACACATTTCCTGTGATCTCCTTTTTGGCAACAATGGCCAAACAATGGCTGGCTTTGCTCGCCAGCTGGCGCTGCTCACTTGGATTTGCTGTGTGCTTGTGTGACTGAATGACAAGATACTGAGATGAAAATATACAAATTTTTTTTGCTTTTTCTTGATTTTGGGGGTAGAGAAGCAAGGGGTCTTAATCGCTCTGCACGCACACTTGCCGCACAATGGGATCCCGGGATCCTGTGCACAGCATGTGTGCATTGTCCTGGCATCATAAACTCGTCTTCAGCTGTCGTCGCGCGCCCTTAATTTCTAAGCATTTGTTTAGACATGCACCGCAGCGCAAGGAGACAATAAAGAAATCCAGCATAATACATAATAATCAAAAAGAAAGAAAAAAAGAAGAAGCCCAAAGATTGTGGTGACTGCACCGCGGGAGACGTGGCGTATGAGCAATCTCGAAAACCTCAAACTCAGAGGCGAACGAAGTGTACACTACATGCTTGTCGAAAGAAAGAGGAAAAAGTGGGCGTGGGTCTGGTTAATTATGTTGTTAGACAACGATCGAGGATCCCAGGCCAAGATGCGCCTTTTCACTACCTTTACCCTAAGGATATTAGGATAGGATAATCTTGTTGCTGTGGCTCGCATAATCCTGCCATTCAGCAACATTCAACCGATCCGATACGATACGATACGGATACGATCCGATCCCATCAGCAAAATCGAATCGAAACGAGAAGAATCCAGGGGCGGGCCGCAACTAATCATCAAGGGGATTAACTGCCATTGAGAGGCCCATTGCTGACTTCTCTCCTTTGTGGCGCGATGTTAATGAGGGATTGGGCGAAGTAGGCAGTAGGTATCGGTTGCAGCCCTCTGAAATTATCCACGGATAGATATCCCACATAATTGGGTGCATTTATATATGTATATCTGTATATCTGTTTTGAACAGCTGATTCGCATTTTTAGAAGATGATTAATATTTTCAGTATATCTATTGAAAAGTTTTGAACAACACATCCACTTAATTAATTTCCTCGCAGCTCTGGGGGCAGGCTTTCAAAATTTTCCTGCCTCTTATCTGTGCCAAGTGTTTTCCACAAATGCGGACAAGCAGAGATGTAGATAAGCCCAAAAATGCCAGGCCAAATCGAAATCTCACTCTGGCCAAGCCCATCGCAATAAGGGTTAAGGGACTTAGCGGGGTTTAGCGGGTTTAGCCAGGTTAGAAGGCGCCTGGAACCCCCCAGGGGCATTAGCATATTACTCTTGGATCCGGATCCAAAAACCGAGGCTAACGTGACCAGCGGCACTTAAAGTCCTGCTTTTTCTTCCTTTTTTTCGGGTGTTTTGTCACAAATTTTGGAACATTTAGTTTAGGTTGCTGTGGTCGTCGGGCGTTGAAACTAATTAACATATTTAATGTTTTTGGCACGTTTGACTCCTGGGTTTGGCCCTGAACAAAAAAAAATGTCCTGGCGCCAGGCCTAGTTAAAATCTAATAAAAACCTGAGCATGCCTCATAAATTTCACCTCCCGCACCATACCATATATACATATATATGTATTTTATATTTTATTTTATTTTCGAGAGGGGTTGGTTGAGCGCCTAATGGCGAACGCGCTTTTATGTTAAATTAAAACCGAGATCCGTCCACAGTCAGTTTTTTTTCGGTTTCCTTTTTTTTTTGGGGTGGTGGCACTACTAAAATGTTGAATGTACAACGAGGTGGCAAGTACGTTGTCGCTGAGGTGCGACAAAATATCGCAAATAAAAATTCCATTTTGTGTTTTGGAATTTTTTAATATTCAAATGAAGTCGCGCAAGGGAGACGAGAAATTTGTGCCTTTGAAGAGTTTGCCGGGGTAAGTTTCGTTTCTTTTTTTTTGCCTCTCGTATTCAAGGGCCTTAACGTCAGCACTTTAAATGGAGAGGTCCTGAAATAACTGAACGCTTGAAGAGCTTTGGGATTTCACAAGGACATCCTTAATCGTCGCATTTCAAATACCATTTAAAAGCCTTTACTAACTTTAAGAAATGCCTACCATTTAATCAACTGCTATTACAATATTCAATTATAACAGTGGATTTAATACTTCACTTCCTCAATGCGATTACGTGCTTAATGAGAAGTTTACTTAAAGAGGAGCACTGAAATCTCGCCCAGCCATTTAATGCTTAGTTCTCCAGGCTCAAAACGGAGTTAGGAGCACCTTAAAAATATGATTTTCCAATCACAAGCGCCAACTTAATCTGCGCTCCCATCCCACCTGGTTTTATTCCCATTCGCAAACCCATTACCATGCTCCAAACCGAGTTACGCCCTCCGGCAAATTGCGTGTGGCTTCCATCAGTTGAATGATTGATGGCTCAGACCAGTTTCTTCTCAAACAAAAAACAAAAAAACAACTCAAAATAAAACAGAGAGGCACAAATAACCAGCTGTTGCAAAAAAAAGAATAAAATAAAAAATCCACAACCGAGGAGAAAAAAGTTGGGCTGCTGTCGCCTTGCCGGTGTTATTGCTCCTTTCACTTGGCAAAACGGCGGAGAACAGCAGGCCTAATCTAGCTGATCGCCACTGATAGCCAGGCAATGATACCCTTTTGCTCTCGACCGGGACTGAGACTCTTGGGCACCGCATGATACGATATGGTCGCCAGATAGCGGTGGCATTAGGCATTAGATAAGAAATCAGGCATTTAAGTATATATGTATGTACATATAGATGGGCACAAAGGGCGGTTGTGGTTGCAACAGCAGCAGCATTGTTATCATCATCGTTAGGTAGGAAGCATCCTCATTAATGGCTTAGTAATTCGGGGGTTGCATTTCCAGGGGTTGCTTACCCTTACGCATGCAGCAAGAGATGCGAAAGACAGGAGCCTACCGATCGAAACCTATTAATTACAAGTATTTAAGATCTGATGTGAATTTAAAATAATGCTCACAGAACTCACAGTCTTATTGATTAACGGAAAAAACCTACCGACTTAATAAAGAGTATGCTTTAAATCTGCCACCCTCAGCATTGTGAGACTACACTCATAAAAGCACTTGATAATCATAAAAATAGTTGTATCGATTCGCAGTGAGGTGATCAAGTTCGTTGCCAAGGTAGCCATGGGACATTAGACTTTGTCAGTGCCTAATTGGTGGCACAATGAGCATTCCATCCACTCCAATCCACTTCAATTGAAAGCAATTCAGTGCAGAGCCGCCCCACTCTACTTCAATATTATCCGTCATCCTTTAGAGACCTTCGACCACACGAGCCAAGGATGGCAAGGATCTGTATCTGGATCTGAATCGGAGGCTGTCAACTTCAAAAGAGCCTTTCAAATTGTATTTTGGGCAACACCTAACTACCTGACCCCGGGATGGCCCTTAAAGAGCGCGTCTAAAGCAGACAAATTGGCCATATCCCATATCCCATATCCCATCTACCTTATAACATATCCCATTGCCCATGCACACACACACACACACTCACACACGCACACACACACACGTGCAGTTGCGGGCCGCCTTTGATTTTCTAAGCGAATTGTTTCAAGAAAACCACCAGAGAACGCTGCCCGAGATTGAGGTTGAACGGCGTAGGTACAATACGGTTTATCCCAAGGATGGGCCAAAAGGACTCTCCAGTGTGTGTGCTTTGCGCCTCAATTAATTTGATTTGCGTCCGTGTTCGTGTCCGGAAATGGAACTCCACTTGAGTTTAGTTTGTCAACCCGTTCCGTTCAGTTCCTCTCCTCGGACAGCATTTTTTTTTTTTTTCGTTGTTGTTGCTGTTGATTTTCGCTTCGTCTGCTCGGTTCGGCAATCCATGGGATGGGATGCTGAGGATTGAAAATACGTTGGCTGGGATGATGCTCCAGACCACTTCTCCATGGTTGAATGGGCACAGAAGATGGCCAACTATGCTTTGAACTATGGGGAAACTAATGGCAGCAGACATGTTTGCCCCAGCTCTGTACTTCACATCTTTTTCTCCCCCATTTTCAGCTTAGACGGCATAATTTCTGGACACTGTGAAAAATTTATGTGCATTTCTCTTTCGCTTGTTGAGGGATTTTCACCGAAACCAATAATGAAATAAAGCGGTTGGGGTGGCTAATTGGAGCAGAGAGTGTCCCAACTTGAACTGCAACAATTAAACGCATTAGGCGACACCTTCCTGCCGCCTGCAACCCACCCTCCCGTTGACCCACCCCCTTTGACCCTTTGGTGGTTCATTATACCTTATTAGGGTGGCTCTTTTGCGGCAACATGGCCGACTAGCACGCACACACGCTCACAGCACACAAGCATACATACATACACATACACACGATTTCAGGGAGTGCAAAGGGCGTTTAAAAACGCGCGCGTTTTCTGCCGCCCGCTAAGTGCATTTCAATGTATGAAAAGCCGCTTCCGTTTCCGCAACGCTTTGGGGCACCTCATCCAAATGAATCGCTGGCTATATGGTATATGTACATATATCATATGTATGTTTGTATGCCAGAACAAAGGTGGGCCACAATTACGGAATTGCGGGTCTGAAGTTCTGAAGGCCTGCGACGTTGTTGTTTTGACACGCAGCCAGCGAGCAGCAGGCAGCACTGAAAGTAGACACAAGTACAACAGAAATCGCCCATATAAAATCACCCACCGCCGCCCACATTGACCCCACAGCGACCGCAAAAAGTGTTAAATTATAGACTTTATAATAACGCTCAGGTCTCCGCGCTATCCCATGATTATATGATTATAACGCTTTTGAGAGCGCCAACAGCTGGCGACACACGGGGGTTGGTGTTGTTGTTTCCAGAAACTATCAAAGTTAAACAGCATTATCTTCGATATTTGAGTAAATTACATATTGATTTATGGCTGTTGTCTTACCCCGAGTGATTCGCCTTGGAAAGAAGTGACTTTATTTCCAGGAAAGTGTAGAATAAACTAGCTCTAGCTTTTTTAGTCTATATACTTTGTTGGAAATACGATAAAGAATAGAGAATCTGTAGTTTATTAACACTTAAGTTCGTCTGAATATCGAATATAGAACAATTTCATGGCTAAGACTCTCGAGACTATATTTCATTGAAATATTGACTGGAAATACCAATATATATTAAGAACGCACTGATTAAATAAATGCCCTACCGATTGGGACACCGATTCGGAATCGCTGGCCACACCACACGCAGCGTCGGCATTTGCCGTTTGAACTAAGCGAAATTAATGGCCAACACAGGCTTCTTAGGCGGAGGCCCACGCACACCGCCGGACACGAGACACGGATTGTCCAATTGTCCGGGGATCGGCGGAGCGGTTGGAGTGGCTGCAGGGGAGGAGGAGTAGCCAGCCCTTATCCGCCGCTTGTTCGCTGTGCGATTTATGACTCGCCATGCAAAACGAGCCAAGAGATACTGGCATAAAGAAAAAAACGAAGGAAAAGGAGGCGGAGACATGACACAAGACTGCAGAACCACATGGCGCCCGCCCAAGATCATAATGATCGTGGAACGCAGGAGAAAGAGCGGGAAAGACATACATATATATATATATATAAAGATATATAGTATATATATGTGTATATCGCAACGGGTGGGCACCACCGTCCGATCAATAAAAATGAAAATTTGCCCAGCAGTTGATGAAATTTACGCGATCGGCGTCGGCATAACTACAAAGTCAAAAGAAGCGCGCGAGCGCGGCCTTCAAATGGAAAAGTCCACCGACAATTCGCCTGGCGCCCCCCCTCTACTTCCATTTACAGACCGCCTTTATGTAAGCCCCCGCCCCCCTGCAAGAATCGGCGATCCGATTCCCGGGCTTATCCATTCGCTTCATGCGTGTGAGAAGTTTTAGATAAGCCAGCCAGCCATGGAGTACTTACTATATACTTCAAAGTGCAAACCCGAACGAAAACGAGTCGGATGCCATGCAAATTCGCAATGATAAGCACAAAAAAAAAATGAGGGGGGGTTACTGCTGGAGATGATATTTGAAGTGCCGAGTGTTAGGCGCAGGCTCTTTGATATGGGGCCTAGATAAAGTTCGCTTTGATGTGCTAAAGTTCCGTTGAATCGTGGTACTGTTTTGCTTGCAAGCTTCATTGGCGAATGAGTTAATTACTTTTTAAGACAGGAAATTCAATGGATGAGCTGCAGCTAAAGTGCGCACTTACTGTTAGAGAATTAAAAAGTCTCACACACACTAGCAACTATCAAGAAATAACGCTTAATTTTGGAATAATACCGCTACTAGGCGACGCTAAATAATTGTAAATCCAGTTGAATTCCTTGGTATCGTTGAGTTTTGGATCGTGTTTATCTTAGTTGTAGGTGTGATTGTGGTGTATCTTAGATAACTAATGCGGTAAACAAAGAAGACGTACAGTACTTACAAATCCATGTTTATCACTAATATTGTTGGTCAATTTTAATTTGTGAAATGAAACAACTTTCTGCATCCATTGCTCACCCGTTGTGGGCGAATCTGGATGGATATACATGCGTTTTGGCATCTCGGGATCCGCTTTGCCAGCCACCATCCAGCGACTGTAATTACGTAACGATTATAACGATTATAGGATCCTCAATAGGATCTCTTCAAACTCACCTATTATGAAATTTATAACGATAATCGTCCGCCGCCACAATGTCCAGTAGCAAGATGTATTTAGCCTTGGCATCCAGTCCCGAAACACGAAATTTCATTTGCGGAAACATTTGTCTGCAACGAGTAAGAAGGAAAAAAAAGAATAAGGAGTTGAGCCAAATGAGGGATTAGAGATGGGTGTGTGCTACGGTCAGGATGGTCGAGAATATCAAAGGGGGGGCTATGGTCATTTTCTCGGGCTAATCAAATAAAACATTAATCAGTGCGGCTTATAAAGCCAGAGACTCAAGACCACGTTCTGGTTCTCAGGGGCCCACCTTCGGGGCCAAGATGATCCGTCCGGCTAAGATCGCTGCTCTCCACCGCAGTCGCAGTCGCACTCGCACAATCATCATCATCATCATTATCAGATTCGGACTACGAGTTGGCCAAAAGCAAAAGCAAACAAAACCCCCAGACCAGTCGGGCTATCAAGTGGCGCCAAGCCACAAATTGTTTCGGCTCGACTCCGAGCTGCAAACTCCAAGCTCGCAGCTCACCCGGCTCCCCCTGTTCGTCGACACTCCGATTCCCGCCGCTCGGATTCAAATTGGGCTAAAAAGAGAGGCAGAGTGCCAGGTTCCTCTTGGCCAGGTTGATTAGCCATGTTGGTGGCAATGTGCAAACTCGAAAATTACATGCCCCGGCCAAAAGGGGGAACACACACAGGCGATTCCGTGGCGATGCGATGCGATGGGATGTCGTTGTCCCTCGGAAGAACCGAGCAATGGAGCAAACCAACAGCCCAGCCATCCCATCCACCCAAAAAGGAGTCCGGAGTTGAAGAGAAAGGGGCAGGGGCATCTACGCTGGCCAGAGGAGATCTCGCCCTGCACACACACGGGCATAAATATGAAAATTATAACTTTAAGTAGCAATCACTCAATCGCTGTTCGGGTTCAGGCTCAACACGGATGCACTGGGCGAAAAAATGGGTATTGGAAGCGAAGTTTGCCACTAGGACTTTTCGTGTAGGTATAGATGTATCTTAATAGATTCTAGCAGGCGCTTAGTTAAAGAAGATCGTGCATTTATCTGCCATGCCAGACTAAAGTATCTACATATATGTATTTTTTTTTGCAGTGCCCAAGATTCAGGTTGAGGTTGGGACTCTCGCAGCGAGAGCGCCTCATGAATCAAATTTAACGAACGTCTTGTTCATGTTCACAGATCATCATCAGCTGCGACTGCATTTTGATAAAAACCAACAAACTTCGTGTGGCGATGGCTAGCGGGGGCTGGGGGCTGGCTCCTCGGATACCAGAGGCGTGGAAGGAGGGCTAACAAGCTGAGTGATGTCTGACTGACTGGACGGGACTGAAGACTGAGGTTTGGAGACTGAACCGATGGAGGAGGGCGAGCCCAGAACCGAGGATGTTTCTATTTGGCGGAGAGCGCACCCCCTTTCCAGGGAGGTGTGTGTGTGTGTGGTGGGGGGGAGGGGGTGTCTGCCTGCCTTTTTCGACTGCAAATTATTTTTTATTTGCCAGGAACGAAGGCACGTCTGTCTGCCTTGCCTTGCTTTTGGCTTGGACTCTTTTCTTTTTTTTTTTTTCGCTGCCTGGGCTTTTGTTTTTTCGAGAGTGTGTGTGTGTGTTGTCTTAACTGAATAGCTCGTTAACATTATTGAGCACTTGGCGCCAGTTGTTGGCAGCTTGTTATGGCCAGGGACCAGGCCAAGACCAAGACCAAGACCAGAGACATGGCCCCAAGCGAGGCCGACTTTGGAGCCAGTTTCCTGGGCCCACACCACACGCCGTATTTCTGTGTTTTTTTTTTTTAGCAGCAGCAGCAGCATCAGCAGCTTTTTCTCTTATTTTTTTTGGACTGAAAAGCCTGGCTTGCTCGACAACAAAACGATTTGCTCTCGTTTGTGCTGGTTCCACAGGCTCTTTTGGCTCCGGAGACGCCAGACTTCAGACTTCTGGCCCAAAAGACCGAGACCGAAACCGAGATTCAGGTTCGTGCAAATCGTTACGTGTAAAACTTGCACCTTTTGACCAGAGCACCCAGCGTCGTTGTTTGTTTTTGCCACACACATTTTAACGGAGAGCCACCACGGCTAATTCAATTTCCCCCGGCCAAAAGTGTTGAAGGCAGTTGGCAACGCAAAACGCCAACGAGAAGGAGCCCATGAGCCCATAATTAAGCTTAATTAAGGCTCAGTGCGTTCCCTGCGTTTCTTTTATTTTTGTTTTCTTATTTTATTTTATTTTTTTTTTCTGCTGAGCTGTTGAGTGTTAAGGTGTCGCTCAGTTGTCCTCGTCAGGCCCACATAGGGGTTAATGGCTAATCAATTAGCCCGGCCCGAAAATAAAATGTTCAACGATTGAGTTGTAATTGGGTTGGGCTCCGAGCAAACAGGGAGCAAAAAACTGGTAACAACCGAAATGAGGGATAAGTTATTAAGAAAAACTAAGAGTTAAGTCGAGTAAACGAAATGGGGTCAAGCTATGTTTTTGGCAATTACCAGAAATTTGTTAAAAATATCATTAATTAGAGGATCAGAACAAAAAATTCTTTAAAATATAAACACCTATAATACCAATGAAAACATTAGTAAAGAAGTTGAGTTAATTCGATCGAAATGGCAATTATACCACGGTTGTTTTTTTGTTTGGAGAAGACACCTAGTTTTCAAGAATTCGTTGCTCATTTTTTTGAACAAAACCGATCCTTCAACGCCGGTAAACTGAGTCCTATAGCCCACTTATCTAAATCTTGGCCGCTTGCGGTGGCCATGTAATCGATTAGCGATGCCATCAGCGGATCCGCAGGTGACATCTGTGTACCCAGAGATCTGCGTCCCATGTCCTGCGTCCTGACCACTTTCCCGACCCTGCTGGCGTCTATTAACGCACCTGTGCCGCTCTCGACGGCAGGTGAGAGGTGAGGCAGCCGACCTGCCTTAGAAGCGTCAATGCATTATCAGATAGTCAATCAAACAGCAGCTCGAAAACACCAAAAGTAGAAAGAGCAGCCGAGGCAAAGAGGCTGCACTGGTGATGATATAGGGGGGAAAACACAAGAAGGAGGGACACCACTGGCAGCGAAAAAAAAAAAAATATATATATATATAAATACAACAACAATATAGGAACCAAGAGAGGTTGGCTTGCAAAACGCATTCGTGGGTTTTTGGCTCTCCTTTTTGTCAACAAGGCGCGGGGATTAAAGTAGCACCTGCAGTTGGCCCAAAGGGAACCGAAAATTGTTGGCAGTAGTGCGGGTACGGGGAAACCCTCGAGGAATAGTGGCCGGGGGATCCGTTGACAGTTTGGCTTTGTGACAACAAAATTGCTGTCGGTTTTTTATTTTTTTTTTTTATTTCGGAGTGCCTCCTTAATCTTTGTCAACACATTGCCAATGGATTTCCGATACGAGCTGAGAAAAGGGGTGCATATTCAACATAATCTTACATCATTTGCCTAGAGAACATCTGTCTTTTGGTTCGGTTGATTTATTTATTTGGCCACTTTTTGCATTGCATTTAATTTGAATTTTATTGAATGACAATGACAATTGCATGCAAATTGCTTGCGGAAAAGGGAATGTTTTTTGCATTTTACAGATGTGCATCGTTTGGGTATTTGACAAATTTGTGAGGAGCTGGCAACTTGCTAACTGGCCGGAGACAGAACAAGGACCAAAAGGCAGCTGCATCATAAACGTTAATTACCCCACACGCACACACGCACACACGCACACACTCACGCAGACACACACAGAAGAGTCGAAGGATCGGGGCAAATTAGTTAAACCAATAAACTGACAGGCCCAGACTGACTGACCAAGTGGCTGGGCCATATATCAAGTCTATATAATAATAAAACAATTTATGAAGGCATAACCACGGCCCCAAGTCCTCGTAAACACGCTGCCCGTTTGTTTTAGCCTGTCAGTTAGTGGTAACGCCCACTCCCGTCTCGTTTTGGCCCGAAATGAATGGCCATGTCATTAAGATCGGAGGCCCCGAAACTCTGGGACCCCGAAACAGGATCACGGGGCAGGGCAACAGCAAGAGCACCAGCAAAAGCAGAAAAGGCAGTCAGTATAGGGGATAAAATTCTAAAAAAAAGAAAGATGTGTAGCTTGCATAGGGAAAACTATCGCCTGTATTCCTTATCGAAGGCCCGCTGACCCTGAGCATAAATCTGGCGCAATGAATAAATCAAATGTGGGAAATCGGGTGTAATTACAATTTGATCGCTTCATTTTGGGAGAGCGTGAAACGAGCGAAGCCAATGCTGATGATATCAACCGAAACTGAACGAATTTTAAATGCCCTAATAATATATAATATATAATAATAGATACTTGTTAAGCTGTACTATAAAAAGAACTTTCATAGGAAGGTAAGGGGCTTGAAAAACAGTTAAATCATTATATAGGGTATACGAACTTTGGATAGCACTTGCATCACTTGGCGCATCCTTATCGAGGGTAGCGATTAGATTGTCGCGTTGTCATCGCGGCGACATTTCTAGCCTGATAAGGTGTATGAGCCCCCATGCTTGTGCACCCATATATATATATTTCTTTTTTTTGGGGGGAATCGAAAAAAATAAAACATGGCTGAACCCGTTAACCTTGCCGTCGATTAGAATTCTCGCAGTCGCCGCCCCTCAATCTGTTTTTTTTTTTTTATTCAGTCCCCCGATTATTAGCTGTTCACAGTTTCCGCGCCTGTTGTTCGACTTAATTGTTATGAATTGAAATGCAGTTGTCACGCAGATAAGCGGAAAGGAAAGACAAGGGTTCAGGGGTCGCGGGGTCAGGCTTTGAAAACTCGGATTTCAGCCACTCGGCGACTTTGGGTGTTGATTTATGTTGTCTGCGGCTGGGCCACATAAAAAACAGCCTCAACAAGTGGCGTTTTGACAAGTGCAGCAAAAACAACACTTTCCAATTAAGTGGGGGGAAATAAAAACATCAGAACAACTGATTTTTAAGCACGCGCTCTGTTATTTATTTATTTTCGTTCAAAAAATCGAAAATTATACAAAGGTCTATTCTTTCTCTTTATGCAAATTGGAAGGGTTGTGCAATAACTATATTATTAAAAGCGCGCGTTTAAATAGCTAAAGTCGTTTACTGTGTATTTCAAGTGCGGACAGCGCCAATATGGATAATTATATATCTGTGTGTAGGAATACTACACAAACAAGGTCCACCCCTTGCTTTGGTTTATTCTTATTTGGCGTTGTCGCCGCTTTTGTTTGCCTGCCTTTGTATTGTTTCTTTGTTTATTATTTATATTTTTTGTTTGTTATAATTGCTCATAATTGCGGCTGTTGACACACACACACACACACTCGCACACGGAAATGCACACATGAATTTGCGCCATTTTTGCTGAAACACTTGGTTTTTTTTTATTTTTCGTCGCCATCATTTTCGGTCAATTGACACAGGAAAACAAAAACGCACACACACACAAGCACACCCTTTTTATTTTATTTTATTTGCAAATTCTAACCTTGCAAATGCAGCCCCTCTCTTTCTTTTTGTAGCTACCCCTCTCTTTCCCTTGTTTCACCTGCTCTGCTTTTGGGCTGTTGCTGTCTCTGTTTCTCCACATGTGTCCCACGCCTTGGGGAAAAAGAGATGGCGCGACGCCCCCGCATCTTTTTCGCCTTTTCTTTTTCTTTTTTTTTGTATTTGGTTTTATTATTATGTTTTTTTTTTGTTGGTTTAATTTTCGTGTGTGTGCCTTGCTTTGTTATTTTAGCTTGGCTTGCTTTTATTTTGTATATTTTTTTCTGGACTGCCGGTCAGTTTTTTCGCTTGGTCCGCCCATTGGCCATCTCTCTTGCTCTCCAGCTCATTTGCATGCATGAAATGTTCTTAACCCTTTTTTTTTTAATTTTGCTTTTGATTTGTCAGTATGGGAGTGTGCGTTTTTTATAAACCCCCTTCCCTCCAGCTTATTTGCATTCATTTATTAATAATTTTCAGTTTCCTCTGGCTTTTAGCCTGTTTAATATGCACGCCGGCGGCTTCGTCAGTTGTGTGACTTTTCGCACAATAATCAAAGGCAGCAGCAACAACAATTGGCATAACAATTTAGCGGCAATTTTTATTTCATTTTCATTTGTCGCACATGCAACGCAGGCAAATCGATTGAATAAAATATGATGCTACTGATTTGCATTTATAGAAAGATCAAAAAACGTTTACATATACTATATGCGACGATAATGATTGATTTAGATTATAGCATGCGAGTATATGGAGAAGCCTAATCAATTCAATTATATACAGACAAAAATGTTAACTTTAAGTCCCAAATTGTCGTCAGATACAATGGGTCACATTTTGCAAAGTTGAAATTGAAATCTCGTGGCGAATATTGTAGGCTCTTGTTTGCCTTGACTCTTTTTGGGGCAAAGATCCCCGGCGACCCGCCACTAATTGGTTCAACCTCAATTAGGTTCTTGGCCCGTGTCTCAAGTTGGTTTTGGCCAAGATGCGATTTCACAGGCGACTATTCCCCAAGTGGTAGCGCCAGTGACATTTGCAACAAGCCAGCAGGGAAATGGGGGCGGTGGCAAGAAAGTATCTCATAGATACACGGACGACCCCAAAGTTGGTGCTAAATTATTTATGGCCAAGTTTTAAATACATTTTGTCAGGGGGCGAACCAGAACCAGAACCAGAACCAGAGGAAGAGGAAGAGAGTTTGTCTTATATTTAATTAAATTGTGCGTCAAATGCTTTGCAGCTCGTTGGCCAAGTTTTGTGGAGTGGTGGGTGGTTCGATGGGCGGTTCGGTGGGTGGTTCAGTGGGCGCGGTCCCCAGCTTTGGACTTCCTCTATTTTTTTCCTGTCAATGTTTGCCTGCCAAAGTGTAAGTAATTTATGCACATTTAGTGCTCAAGTGAGCTCAAAAGCGAGCAGATAAAGAAAGATGAGCTCAAGATGCTCCACGATTGGACGCTGCGGAGTGGATTTAGAAGAGCCATCGAATGAAAGCTGACTGAGCTCATCTCCATCTCAAATTGTCGCAGTTGAAAGCCATTAAAGGGGCAGAACAAAATAAATAATAAGTAGGGATGCATATGATTATTTCCTTTACGAGTAGTTTCAACTGTCCAATTGGTTTATGGCAATCATAATTAATTGGCTATAAATAACCGGCTGGAAACCTATTTTTGTCAGCTGTGAAATATGATTTTTAAATAATAATAAATATTTCAGGTTCTGCACATGTAACGTACAGTAGTAATTTAATTGATTTAGTTAAAAAGCCGTAATTTATTAAGAACAAAAAAAAACACGATTTCCCAACACACACAATTTAATCAAAAGATATTCTTATTTATAAGCCCTTCGAATTGCCACAGGGTGGTTCGTTTCCCCCCTTAACTTAATTTGATGTACAGTGAGTAATCGCTAAAACAAACAGTCTCGATGGCTGCCACGCCCCCTGCGCCCACGTTTAATGTCTAAATTATGGTGGTAGGCGCCATTAACGCGTTTCTGTTTGTTTGTTTGCATTGCTTTTCTCCCCTGTACAATACATAACCAAGATCCAGGCAGATCCTTCTTGAGTGGTTGGGATCACGATCACGACCAAGAAGATGATGATGATGATTCAGAAGGGGGAGTTTATGGTGGCGGTGGGGAGGGGGGTTTTTGCACACCGATGGCCATGTCGATGCACACATCCGCACATCCGTTTAAACAGCTCTGAAAACTGGGAAACGTGGAGGTTGCATGGGATTGTTCGCTGCACTGAGCATAATATCTATACTATTAAATGTTTTCAAACTAATTTTCAACAGAGACCAAATTACATAGTAGTATTCTTTGAAAGATAGCAAGCCGAAGATGAAGGTATGAAAACACCAAATGTCTTTTGTATGCCTTTTTTCTCTGAGTGCCGAATGCATTGTTGCCTGGTTGCTGTGATTGTTGCCAAGTTGTTGGTTGAATTGTTGTAAGCTCGGTTTGAGGACGCGGACGCAGCTAATAACAGTCATCACACACGTCAGACACTCATAAATCCTCAAAGTCAACAAGGCGGAGGGCACGTAACGAGCCTAGGCTCGAGGTACCACGTTCCACGTTCCACGGGCTCCAGGCTCCAGGCTCCAGTGCTCCGGGTTCCCAGTTCCAGTTTCCAGTTTCTCAATGGGGAAGATTCAGATTCTAAACGAGCTGCGTTTAAATGTTGTTAACATAACCGACATGCGGTTGAAAGACAGGACAGCCCAAGGACCGGATTCTAATGTGTCCCACACACGGCGAACTCCAAGCCCCATCATCATAATCTTCATCATGATGAAGACGGACGACATACTGCAACTTGTTTCAGCCCACAGGAGAAACACAAAAAAAAACACAACAACAAAATAAGAAGAGAGGGCCCCATTCATGGGTGGTGTGCACTGAGGTCCCAAACGCATGTTTATATAATTCTTATTTATGATCGAACAGCAATAAATTCGCATTCTCTCTCGTTGCCAGCCTTTGCGTTTTGTTTTGTTGGTTTTAAATAAATCAAATCAACACGATTCGCAGAAACCTCCTCCCAATCCTCCCCTGATAAGCCCAAAAACAAAAAAGAAATATAGGAAATATAAAGAACCCCGGGGGAAGAATCTCGGCAGAGAGATCTACTGTGTTCACCTGTTGAATTCTGTTGGGTTTCTTCTCGCAGCCGTGCGATTATTTTGCTTTCTGTTGCAGCAGAATCTCCTGTTGCTTGGGGCTTGTTCTTTTTCCAGAGATTTGGTAGCAAGTTGCAGTTGAAGCCAGCTGGCTCTGCCACAAAATCATATTTGATGAAGCAGCGTTTGAAGATTGTTGAATGGTTTCAGCGGCCCATCTTGATCTAATATTTCTAACCAAGTTTATATCTAACCGCTTTGTTTTATAAAATTCTTTTTCACTCTTCGTGACTTTCAACCAGTTGAGACGCCTTAACTGCCTTTCTGAGATACCGATCTTGATACAGAATGGGAATTCTTTTGGTTTTTGGTGGCGCTCCGTAGGACATTGCGTGTGCTGGTGTGTCAGTTGTGCTCAAGGACTCGATGAGACCCCGATGACCGATGGCTGTCATAAGGCCAAAAAAGGGACGATGGCCATACGCATATTTTTGCGGTCGCACGAAACACGACGAAGAACAAACAGAAACTTACAACTGCTGCCGTTTTTTTTTCATGTTTGCTCTTAGTTTCTTCAGAGCCCCTTTCTTCACCAGAGAAGAGAAGACGGCGGGGGGATTCTTTTCGTTTTTGCCCGGAGCCAGAGTCTACAAAAGGTGTTGACCAAACAACAACGGCAGCAACTGGCCAAAACACGAGGGGCAACTGGGTACACGCGTCTTAACAAGAACAACAACACCACCGGCATGGCTCAGCACCAAGAAGACTACCAGGAAGACCGAAGAGAGTGAGGAAGAGGAAGACGACGGCGCACAGAGAGAGCAAGTGGTTGGCCCGGCTGCGAAGCTGTTGAGCGCATAAAAAACGTTATAAATAACACGCTCGAGCATTTAACGCGCCAAACATGTGTTCCACTGTCCAATTTGTGGTCTGTTTACCTTTTGCCAATGGCCCTACGCTCCTTGAGAAGCCAGGGGCGCAACCTGAACTGAGGAGATCCGGTGAGATAGATGAGAAGTAGATGACCAGATAGGTTACCACTCGCCAGGAAAACTTACCCAAAATATGGGGAAACTAAAGCTCAACTCAACAATTTATCCAGCTGAATGATTAAGTCAAAGAAGGCAGGATAAGAAGTATCCAACTGAGGAGTCGAGTTATCTCGAAAAATCACTAGCAGCATTCTACGACAGTAAAGAAAACTGCATTTCTATAATGAACTCTAGACAACTATGGAGCACTTATAGGGCTCAAAATAAGGGCATTCTACTCATGTATAAAGTTAGATGAAGGGCCAAATACAGGGATCGGCAAAGGGCACAGAGAAGAGGAGGAAGCCAAAAAGCCCAGCGGCCTTTGATGATAATAAAATGCAGATACAAACGACACTGGACAAGTGGCCATATGAAGAAGACACGTAGGGAGAACCAAGGGACCGAAAAGGACCGAAAAACAAACAAAACCAAGCGGGGAGAAGCTGAGAGATGAGAGGTGGAATCAGGATGAGATCCGAGAACATAGGACAGAGGATGTGGCTTACCTGGCGCTATAGGTACGGATCAAACAAAGAAAGGCAAAAACAAACCCCCGAGGGTTGCGATCAGATCCCTTCAGGCAGCTGACCTTCTCCCCCTTTCTGGGCCCTGCCCATACTCATCTTCTTCCGCCTCCCTTTGTCTTCCCTTTATGTGCTATTTTGCTCGTTCAAATTTGCTCAGGCGCCGGCGCAGGGAAGCGGGAACAGGTTGAGTGAGAGGGATTTGACCAGCGGACCGAGAAAAAGAGAGAAGAGAACCGGAAGAGGGAGGAAAGCCCGGAGGGACCGGGGTCTTGCTAAATGGGGATTACCTACTATTGTGTGCGTTCGAGTCGGCCATCGAGTTATCTCAATTATGCTAATTAACCAGCACTTTAAAGCCAAGAGCAACGAGTGCAGATTTGAAAAAATTAACTCTTTTGACCTCTCGACATACTTTAAGTAACAATACGCCACCAATTCATGCAGTAATTAAGCGAAAAATCAACGCACAAATTGTTGAGCAGCGAGTAAGGAGTAGCGAGTGTTTAGCACAATAGGAACTAAGCATCAGAGAAGCCACTATTTATATCAAAGCTTTTCTAACTATCTTCGCACTATATTCTTTAATTAACGGTACAATTACAACGAGTAGCAAATAACGAGCGGCGAGAAATGGAATTCCATAGGCGATGTGAATTCCCGCAATTGACGGTTGTCAATCACAGTTTGGATCTGGCCAAGTTGTTTCTGCCTGTCACCTAACTTGTTCCACTTTCTGTTTTCCCCTCCTTCGTTCTATCTTTCACTGTGTCTGTCTTTTTTCTCTTTCTTTCTCCACACACGATTGCACACTTGCACTTCCGTTGCATTGGTTTTTTGTTGTTGCTGGGGGATTGCAATTGTTGTTGACTGCTGACGACTGCCTGGCAATTGGCAGTGCAACAAAATAGCTATTGACAAATTATGACCAACTAAAAGTAATTACACGCGACGAGAGGGAGACGGCAGATAACGAGTTCTGCCGACAACGCGTTAATAGTACAAATAATCAACGAGTGCAGCAGCAACAACAGGAGCAACAATAACAGCAACAGCGTCAAGAGCCGCACTAAACATACACTTAATATTAATTGTTTTTTATTAACACGATCCGGCTGCCTTACACACCACTTGCTTTGCTTTATTCATGCTCTTCCTCTGCTGCCGTTTTTATACCCTGTAATGAATGATGGGTATTTTCGATACCAGAGGTCTTGGAAAGTAGGTGGTAATGTGATATTTGATACGGATATATTTATGGGACTTTTGCAGTCGAAAATATTACTTAGGGTTTTCTAATCGCAGTTATCTAGAATGGCATGGCAATAAAAACTAGGTTAATCAACTTCTTGATTAAATACTTTGTTTGAAGATTCTGGGTACCTAACACAAATGATTGCTTGTGCCGGAAGTTCCAGAAGCATGCTTTCGCAGCATAAAAGACAAAACAATGAGTGCAGGGTATGGTTGAGTTGGGAGCTTTGATTTCGTTTCGTTCTTTCTGGCTTCTCTGCTGTTTTATTGCGGCCGTTGCTGAGATTCATTAATAATTCAAAAAATTGCACATGGCCGGCGGCGATGACAGCAACGTCGACAGCGACGCTGGCAGAGGCAGAGCGTGTAATCGAGTTGTTAACTCAAAGTGACAACGAACGCGGGCAGCGACGCCGACGTCGCCGTCAAAAGCATGTGCACAACAACAATTAAATGCAGTCAACACACGATCAGAAAACGAACAAAAAAAAAAGAAAATATATATTTTTTAACCAGAGCGGCCAAAACGACAGAAAGAGATGGAGAGTGCGACTTTGACTTTGTTGCTGCAATTGCTTTTAATGCTTTTAATGAAATCAACACTTTTTACTGCCACTTGCACGCAATCTACTGCTTCTTACGTTTCTTTATTTTCGCCTCACTTTGGATTTTTTCTTACGTTTTGCGCGCAACTTTTTTCGGGCTGGCAGCTTAATTAAAAGCCAAAACAGCTAAAACATATTTCGCGCCTTTGTTGCTTAACAATTAAAATCAACAACAACAAAAGCCCAACTTCACACTCAATTAACGCGATGCAGGCAGACACAAACAACAAAAAGCAAAACAACATACATAAAAATATAGCAGCAAAACAACACCATACATATGTAAGGCATAAAGCAAAAAAGTTTTGGTGCTGCTGTGAAATTATATATATATGTATGTACATATACATATGTATGTATATGTATACCTCCTTTTTTCGTCACCCACTAGATGAAGTGGCTTGGAAAGTGTGGGGGGAGTGGGGCAAAACGCAGCACAGACTGCAAAACTTTTGTTTGCCGTTAATTGACTGCACACACAAAATAGCGGTGGAAGGTGCAAAAGAGTCAGCGAGATGCACAGACAGAGATAGAAAGCCGAATGCAAAGAGCTATGTTCCTTAGCAGGTTTCCTGCACTCTAGATCAGTTCACAGCAGTTCGTTGGTGTAAATGTTGGTGAACATATTGTAGTAGTTCTCGGCTTAGTTGTTGGATTTTCTTTTTGGCTTGTGCAGTCGTTGATGTAATCATTGGAGTACATTTCTTGGAGCTTTTATGGTAAATAATTGTGCTGATTTTTCATATTACTAAATATATATTATAATTGTTAAAATGGGTTGGCTAATGTGCTGAATTTCTCACAAAGGTGATGGCATAATAAGGGCTTGGGCTGAATGCAAGCGGATAGCACACGTCATTGACACCTAAAAGCCACATTCACAACAGTTCAGTGCCACTACAGTGACCTCTCTGATTACGCCACACATAATAATGGCAGACTTAGAACATATTTCACTGGTATCAATCTGACTGAATAAGCTAATGCATGTTTTGAGTGCAACAAGAGTTCCTTGGTGATATCTGCAACCCATTGACCCATCAACCTGCAAGTGCCCACTGTATTTCGAGCAAGAACTGTGGACCCCGACCTCTCCCGGTATCCACTCTCTATGTAGATGTGCGTGCGTAATTGCCTTTTGGCTTCGTGTTAATTTCCCTCGTGGAAAACGCACGACAGGAAAAACTGGAAAGAGGGGGGTAGAGCATGTCGTAGGTGCTACATAAATTTGATTTTTATTTTCCCAGAAAACCGAAACCGAAATAAGAGGAATTTTTATTCATAAAAATCAAGTGGCAACATAAATTCGTGTGTGTTACCAAAAACGTAGGTGTATTTTGTGCCGATGTTTGTTCTTTTCTGTTTCAGTTTCAGTCTCTGGAATCGGATTTGGTTTGGCAGCCTAATCAGGCAAACAGAACACGCAGAGCAGTTAAAACGCACCAAATGCCCCATACAATTTGTATAATTTTTCAGACCAGAAAATATTAAATAAATATGCACACATACATAGACATGTGCATAGCAGCAATAATAATAATAAAGAAAAAATAAAACCAAAGCAACTCGTCAATTTTTGCCACTTAAAATTCATAAAGCGTCGCCAGAGCCTCAGAAAACTTCGGCAGAACAGACCATACATACATACGTACATCTGTACATATGTATAGTGGCAAGAACGACGAGGGGAATCGGGGAAGTGGGAAAGGAAGACGAGGCAGGATTGCATTAAACTAAAAGTCCTGAATTTGACATTTAAACATTTCCATTTTTAGAAATTTATTTCTGGGAAGCTAATTCAAACGAGTTAAGTCATTTGTTTAGCCATAACTCTGGGGCAATTTGATAAGGGTCGAGCAGGTAATGCAAGTTCTTGAACATTTATTTATTTTAATATTTTGACAGTCATGATGCATATTTGTGGCCACTGGCCAAGCAGCATTAGCAACATTTAGCAACGCAACTCCGCCCATATAAATGCACAGCTTTTGGTCAAAATGAATGAAGTAACGACGAGGGCACCTTTTGGAAACGATACTTCTCATTTCTGGAAAATTTAAATACCATCAAACCAGCAAGCCACCACTCGAAGATAAGATCAGGTTCAGGTATATCGCATAGATCAAAAGGATTTGGGGACCAGCTTAACTGCCTGCCACATTTCCGCGAAAATTTCCCAGCTCAGTGAGCGTCCTTTTTGCCATCGAGTTGTTATTTTTTTTTTTTTTTTGCCAATTAGCGTTCTAATGAAGTGTAAACTAATTCTAAAAGCCAAGCCGGGTTCGCCTCGAACGCGTGAATTTGCCACGAGGACAAAGGCTTACCGAAAAGGGTAAAACAAAATAGTAACGAAAGGTAGGAATTTAAAAAAAAAATGTTTATGAAACTAAATAAATTTATATTTTATATTAAAAAAAAGAATAAAAAGTAAAGGCTAGAACCATAGATAACTGATAGTTGATAATTAATATTAAACAAGAGATCGGCAATCACAGGATGCTGTTTTTTTTTGTGAAAGAGACAACTAATTTGACTACTTTGCCGAACGGTGATTGCGAGTGAGATGGCCACAGATTGTCGTTGACTTTGTTGCTGCTGCCGCTCTGCCGGCTGATTCTCTTTGATCTGCCATCGCACATCTAGGAAATGTTTGTCAAATTCATTCGACCGTTCTCATTGTTTTTGACATTTCTTTTAGTCTTCGCAGTTGCTTCTTCTTTTTGTTGCTGCAGCCTCTTCTTCTTCTTGTTTGTCGTCTGCTCGATCACTTTCTCTGCTTTTTTGAGAGAGGCTTTTTCCTGCGTTTTTTTTTTACTCACTGAGCGCCAATGCCAAACACATGTCCAGCTAACAACTTGAATGCATTGTTCTCAGTCCCACTCAAGCCGACTGACGAAAAAACAGCAACAGCCAAGATATTAGCTCCAAAGATCACCTCTTCGATGGTGATCGATTAACAAATCGATTTATATAATGCAGATTTAGCTAATAAAATATATCAAAATTTAGCACGCATTTCGGCATCGATTTTGTAAGCTCGAATTCTGTGACTTCGAAAGCTCTTCGAAAACTTCGATCTTTAGTGCTATATATTTGACCCCCGCCGTCGTCGATCCCCTCCCCTTTGACGACCCGATTTTTAAGCGGACTCCACCACTCCACGCACATTCGTCAGGCATTGTCGTTATTTTTCTGGCGCCAAAAAGACGCCGTCTTCGTCCTCGCTAGCTCTGTCTCGTTCTGACCCCGCCGGCCATCTCGCTCGCACTCTTCTTGCTCACTCGCCTGACATTCTGTCTTAAGGTTGTTGTTGGTATTCCTTTTTTTTGTATCTTGCCCCATTCTTTGTGCGAATTTTTTTTATTTTTGTTTTTGCTTTTTTGTTCGGTTATGTTTTTCTTATTTTCTTTCCTTTCTTCTTTTTGGGTTCTTCTGAACTCATGTTGTTCATTATAAAGGACGTCATCATCGTCATCTTTTGGGTTGTTGCTGTCGTTGTTGGTTGTCATATTTTGCCTTGTTTGCCTTGTGCATTTCCAAGTTGTCCGTGGAGAAAAGGGAATATCAGACGGCGAAAAAAGTTGGAAGCCAGCAAATGCGTTTTAAATATTCCATTCCATGCAGTTCAAGGCGGGCTGTTTCGAATTCCAGGCGTTGCTTATAGTTGTCGAAAGATTGGGCCTGGAAATGTGTACCAAATCCGGGGATCCTTCATCATGAAGTTTCTTGCGAACTGAAGACTTTCTTGGTGTGTCATTCCAAAGTTCCCATGTTCCATCCCACTGTGCCCGTGTACATTGCCATTGTTTCTTTCAGTTTGCAGTTAGTGCACCATTCTCAACACCTCCTCCTTAAATGTGATAATCACCCATTAGGCTTATCAGTTGCCCACCAAAACTGACGTCTCATTAGCCAAGCGGAGCGTGTAAACAGCTGAATTCTCTCGATTAAGACCGAAACCATTTAGCGGCATTTTGTTACCATCAATTTTCGGCTGGTTGCGGTTCTCTGACCAAAAACTCAGACGTCATTAAGCCAAGTTAGGAGAACCGCTAGCAGCGCTTCAATTTCCAACTTGCAACTTCCGCTGCGTGGGCGCTTTATTTTTAGTTTTTTTGAGGGGAAACTTGGATTTATACCGGCGACGGAAGCGCTTACTTAATTAGCCGAACCAAAAAAAAAAAAAGAAAACTGAATTTTTGGTGTTCCTCAAATTAATTTCCATTTAATTCAAAGTAGGCGTAAATGCAATTTAAATTAACAGCCACAAAAATGCGCCACTTAAATGTTTTTGTCTTTCTCTTTATCCAATGCCTGTCGCTTTTTAATTTGTTAAGATTTTTTTATGACATTTTTATTGTAATTTAAGCAGCGTCGTGTTCGGATTTGGATTTCGGTTTTCAGTTTTTGGTTGGTGCGGATTGTAGTTTGAACCAAACTGGTTTTATTTTATATAATTTACAGTTGCCGATAGGTAGAAATATTTTTTTGGAGGGTTTCCATTGCATACCGGGTTGTCTTGCAAAGTTCACATAAAATATGAAAAAAGAAACCAAGATAAAAAAATCTAATATTCACTGATAAAAAATATGGTAGTGATCTTTCAATCCGTTCTTAAGAAAAACACATCTAATAAGTCACACTGTTTTATTAATGAAATGATTGCTTACACAAAATGTAATGTAGCAAATATCTGGTAAAAAAAATATTGCAATATGCGTATCTTTCGTTACAAAGAAAAGTATCTAATTGCCCATTGGCCATTTGAACAAATTTGTTGTAAATAATTACTGGTTGCGTATAAACGCACGATGTGTGCAGTTATCTGCGGGATCCCACCAATTTTCCATAAGCTCTACACGGCAAGCCGGCGAAATCAATTTGAAATCAAATTACGTGCAAATTATCCAATGGACTTATGAATTTTCCAAGAGTCGAGCGAAACCCAAAGGATATATCCACCGCATGGAGGGTCAATCTATCGCTATGCCAATTATTATGCATTTTTTATCGAACTGAAAATTGTCAAGTGAATTTGGTATGGAATAGCTGGAAGGGGGGTTTTTTCCCAAATAGCAGAAAGGAAAATTACAGCGTAGAACCGAAGAAATTTCCAAGTTACTAAGCAAATTAAGTGTAATTTAGAAGGGGCATTTTTCGTAACCCCCTTCACCTTCGCGTATTTGTCAACTTAGCACATCGATAATTTTTCCTGCCCCCTTTGGCAGGACGACAATTTTAACACAATTATGAAAAACGTTTCCAAGATGGCAAAGCGGGGAAAATGGGAAATGGAGAATGGGGGATTGTGGGTGGGATTTGTGGCTCTTCAGGGGTTGTGTGTGCACTATAACAAAATTTCGCCCTCAACCCCCAATTGACCCCTTTTCCCCGCCCGCTAATGACTTTGTGGAGGAAAGCTTGGGGAAATATGGAAAAAAAATGGAAAAATAAAAAACTAGAAGGCGGACACGCCCATTTAATTGAGCCTACGGCGTCGAGGAGTTGGGCGTTCGGGGGGCGGGCCGGGGCAGGCCAGTGCACTTTGATTGCGTTTTGTCGCCGTCAGCTGAGTTTTTACCCAAAACGAAAAAGGAAGGAATCGAATCGAAGGAGCAAGGGAACAACAAAGTATGGAGGAAATGGAAAATTTTTATTTATGAAAATTAAACAAGTGAACTTTGACAGGCGGTTGCCCAGGGTCTGACCCCTGATCCCGAAATAAAAAAAAAAACTTCGAAAAACTTGGAAAGAGTGGGTGTCCTGTGGCGTGTCATTAAATATTTTTGTCTGTCACATTATCGCATGCCTGTCACAAAGTCCCGACATCAATTAGAAACTATGTATGATGTGGTACGAAAAGACAAGTCATCGTCATAGTTTTTAATCACATCCACAACATATTACAATCAAAAAAAATAACAATAAGTGCTATTAACTCCGTTTTTATAAAATGTTCTCAATAAATTGCCGCTTTCAATTAGCTAGAAACTGGCGAAATCAAAGCAATCTCGCACCATCTTCCATCTATCTATATGTACACATATGCTATTTTTGCGGTTTTCTATCTGCCTCTCACTTGGGGTCAACATTTGATAATTTCTGACATTTTTCTATAGATTTTTTTCAATGGCTTGCCTATTTTTCAAATCGTATTTCCTTGACTTCTCGCACTGAAAGTGTCGCCAAATGTTCAGGGGTGTGGAAAACGAGGGGAGACTTTATTTATTTGCGCTTAGACAGCAATTTCAATTAATTGATAAGTCACAGCAACAAGCAGCAGAACGAAGATAGATTTCACGCTATTTGCTCTAGCGACTTAATTGCCAGCGACAAATTGAGAAAAAGGGCGCAAATCTGAAGTGAAATTTAATTTTAGCTTATAAGTGAGTGAAGTAGAAGCACACTGGGACGACTGTGGCATACAAGTCACTCTGAAGGAGCTGTGAAACTTTTGTGAATGAAAAACTATAGCCACAAGCCTCCAAATCATTGCATCAATGAATCGAAATCGAAATTCGCTAAAAACAGGCACAAAAACCGATTGAATCGAGCCAAGTGAATGCAAATCCACTCGCAAAACATTCAAGTGGCACTCACATGAAGAGTCGAAAACGGGAGGTGGTTTTCCAGCGGGGGGAGGTGGTTTGTGCGGCAGGAAAAACAATAATTTTGACATTGATGATGATGGGGCAACGGCAACAGAAGCGGCAACAATAATTCCGTTTGCTGTTTTGCCATTTGGTTGTTGCTTTTTTTTCGCACGTCTCGCAAGCATGCAACAGCAAAAATGGTAAAAACAACAACAAGAACAACGTGTGTGTGTGTGTGTGTGTGTGGCGTGCAAAAAAGTTGCAACTTACACACTGCCATAATCTCCATATGTGTGCTAGGTACAAGTACTTAAAACTTTTACAAGCCACTCGTGGCTCCCCTTCTCTGCCCATCTCACTTGCTCCCATTCCTCCCATTCATCCATGGGCCGCCGCACCACGCCCCCTTTTACAACAATTGCATGCCACACTTTGGGGCAAGTCCCCGTCCCCCTTTTGCAGGGTCATGAACTCGTCAGCACGGAGAGAAAATTGCATTAGCCTATGTCACCCTGCTAATCTAATGGAAATATCTAGTAAAATTCTTTATTAATAATTTTATAACTAATTAAATTGATGAAACTGCAATATCATTCAAAATTGCCCACAGAAAGAACTTTAAAACACAATTATAATTTTTCTCAGTGCACAAATTTCGTACCGACTTGCAAATTGAAGAAGCATGGATGTGGTTGGCTTGTTTTTCTTGTTTCATTTTATTTTTAGTGGGGTTTTGTAGTTGGCTGGCTGGGCCACTTGGTTTAGTTTCACACTTCAAATCGCCAAACTGCTAATGAGCTTAAGGATATGGCCAGGAACACCCCGCCCCCCTCACCCCCCTCTACTTAAGCTCGAAAAATATAATTTTCAGCAACTTTTTCGTGAGTGTGGCTCGCTTTTATTTCTCGTTATTTTGTGTGTACTTCCCAAGTGCGAACAACCAACAACAAAATGCAACTACTTGCATACAGATGGGGGCGTTGGGCGGTTGGGGGGCGTGGCCAGTGGACCTAGACACCTGGCCAGACGTATTCCCAACTTTCAGCACACAAAACTATTTGCAAATATTTTATTTTTGCGCTTATTTCCACTTTCTATTGGTGTTGCTGCCACGCCCACGCCGCCAGACTGGCATTGAAACTAAATGCATATATATATATATTTATATATATATGCATATAATTAAGTATATGGGAAAAGGCGGCGTAGAAGGCGTTGGCCAAAGAGGCTTAACCGAGGCGTCAGGCAATTTGTAGCTTAAAAACAGCAACAGAAGCTAATTGAATTTGGCCAGCTATGAAATGAATTACCGTAAAATGCGAAGAAAATATTAGGGGGGCTTTGACAACCAACTTTGAGGCAAGTTTATGGCTAAACATAAAGTTGTAAAGGAAATCTTATAAATTTGGCACTAATCTTTGAAAGTTGGTTAATGATTTTCCACATTAAACTAATAGGCTTTATGGCATCGTAAAACGTAAATGTCTCTATTCTCTGCGCAGAGAATATGTCTGTTTACTTCTAATTGAAATTGTAAATGTAAATTGTTACGTAAGTCTTTGCTGACTTTATGGCAATTACATATATATCGCATATAAGTATGAGGAGTGGGGGGGGGGCACTATCGGCGACATTTTTGAGTGCATTCACAGCTGCCACATCTTGCACTCACTTGACACTCACTCCATTCACTGCGGCCAAGTGTGAGTGTGTCTCAGTGAATACTTTCTCAAGTAGGTGTGAAGCTCAAAACGCATTTTCACGCGCCAACGCAGCTTGAATGTCAACGTCGTCGTCGCATAATCATCATCGTATCATCATCATCTTCTCGAGGGAGAGAGTCTGAGTTTCTGCGGCTGATGACATGCTGCTGCAAAAATGGAAAATTATACAAAAAAAAAAAACGAGAAAAAGGAGAAGAACGGGGGCGTCTGTTCACCTACTTTCAGCTCATCTGGGCGTGGAACTTGGGATCGGTTTTAACCGCTAACGGGAGCTTGAGACGTCGCCACACGTGCTCAAGTGGCCAAGGCTGCTGCCCGGGTTGTGACCTGACCTTCGGCCCTTCGGCCCCAGATCTGTGCCCTCGATTGCCAAAAGCTCGGCGCAAAGGTCACAATTATTTGCCAATATGACAGCAAAGCATATCCAAAAATGAGTAATTTAACAATTCTAACTAATCGAGAATTTTACACACTGAAATGTTGGGAGACCTTTGACACCCTGTAAAATCAGTAGCTTAAAATAACCAGCGGGTACTGTGTAGACTCACCTGCCGCTCTTGGTGATGACCATTTCCGTGCCCAGTTTGTGGAACTTCTCCCACAGGTCCTTGCCCTCCAGCGTGACCTTGGGATCATCGACGACGCCATCGTCCTCGGGCTGAAGCGCCCGGAGCGGTCGCATCGCCGGATGCAGCTGATGGGCGACGGCCGAGGCAAGGACGACGTCCTCGGCGGTAGTGTAGGCGCTGCCCAGGTGGTGGGCGTGCGGATGGGCGCCTGGGTGATGCGGCGGGAAGCGCAATCCACCGCCGGGATACAGACCCGGATGTGGTCCGGCCGGACTTCCAGCTAGAGCGGCCAGTGCCGCAGCTGGAAAGTACGGTGGTGGTGGTGGGGCCGGGTGCTGTTGCTGCTGTTGTTGCAGGTGGTGCGGCGGTGTGGGTGGCGGCAAGCCTGTGGCGCCGGCGGGCGGTGCGGCGGCACCCGTACTGGGCGAGTGGTGCGCGGCGGTTGGGTGGTGCGACGGATGGGCGGCGGCTGAAGCTGAGTTGTTGCTGCTGCTGCTACTGCTGTTGTTGTTGGGCGGTGGTATTGGCGGTAGACCAACAATTGTGGGCGGTGGTGTGCCAGCGGGCGATGGCGGTTCCTCGGTGGTGCTCAAGTGGTGTCCTTGCTTTTGACTTGTGTTATTATTGTTGTTGTTATTCGTGTGGTTGTTGTTATTATGGGTACTGTTATTATTATTGTTATTGGAACTGGAGTTGTTGGTGTTGCTGGTGGTGGTGGTGTTGCTGCTGCTGTGGTTGCTTTGCGGCGATAACTGCGCACCACCACCCGTTGGTGAAACGGCCACGAGATTGTTGGTGTTGTTGGCGCTTGAATTGGTGTTGCTGTTGGAACTGGAGTTGTTGTTTCCGCTGTTGGTGTTGCCGCTGTTGTTATTGTTGCTACCCGCCGTCAACAGCGAGGAAACGCTGAAGTCAGTGGGTCGTTGCGTTAGCTGCAGAAATGGATGATATGCCATCCCATTGGCGAACCTGGCGAATGGATCCTCAGCAGACTGATGAAGTAGCAGCTCCTGGACGTCGTATCTCATCACATAACCGTTTCAAACAACCAAGTGCGTCATGCAGAAAGGGTTTCCCACGGCGATCTCTCCAAAAAAGGGATCTCTCTGGTTTGACTTTTGAAATTTTTAGATGCTTTATTTTGTTTTTGTTCGACAGGTACTTGTTTTTGTTTCTTTCTTTTTTAAACTTTTTTTTACACTCACTGACTTGTACACTTTATTTCTCTTCTTGTTGTTTCAAAAAAATTCTTGTTTAATTGCTATAAAAAACGTAAATATGATTTTTAGTTTGGGTTTCCGCTTGAGATTTTCGAGATCGTCATTATGACTATTATTTAGATAGATTTATTTAAAAAAAATGTAGAAAAAAATGTTGCCTTTGGATTATTAAAGTTAGTTTATATCAGGGTATGGATTCTTTCTGTCCAATTGATAAGCCCATTACGATATTCAAGAAATGAGTCAATAAATATTAGCGTGAGTCGAACTTTTTTCATATAAAATCTTTCTTAAGTCCTTAGTATTTCTTCTGGCCTAATAATTCACTTCAGATTGTTTGTGTTTTGAAGTATTTATCCTATTTGATTAATTTTTCATTGACTTTCCCTATTTAACTGACTTCTATAGTTTTAACTTCAAATTAACATTAACTTTCAAAGATCTATCCCTAAAAACTAGCACTGTAACTGATACAATAATAAAATATAGAAAGCTCAACCTATAAACAATGATTTATATTTTCAATATCTTCTTTTTCGGTTTTAAGCTTCGAGTCTTCAAATTTCCTCTGCAGTTTTTATGGTTATCGTATTTGTTTTCTATTTCCTATGTTTTGAGTTCTTTATCAGGTTTTATGTTCTCCTGGTTCTTTGTTTGTTTTGGACTTTTGCTTGCCTTTCCGTATTCTGTTTTGGCGACGGCAAAACGTCGAAAGTGTTTAAACCTTGTTCTGTTTCTCTCGTCTCTTTTGCTTTGCAAATTCACTTGGCAATTTTAAGTTTTCTTAGTTGCTGGTTGCTGTAACTGTTGTTTGTTTGTTGTTTTTCTTTGTTTGATTTGTGTTTGTTTGTTTTTTACCAAGAAGGAAGAACGCAAAAAAAAGAGCACAAAAGGGAATCGGCGATTTGGATGAAGAATATGGATATGGCGACACGACGATCAACGAACAACGAACGTAGGGAGAAACAACAAACGACGAGAAACGACGACGGGCGACAAAAGCGACAAACGACAGGCGACAAAAGCGACAGAGCGGCGATGACGACACGAACTACACGCCGGTCGCATTCAAACTGGAAACTGGAAATACACACACGCCGAAACGGACGCCGACTGCGCTGCCTTCGCTCTGCTAGCCGCTCGCGCTCTCTCGCTCTCTCCCGGTGGCCCTGGGCGGCGAGCGAGCGGGATGGCCGTATATGGGGGTGCGCTCGGTGCAAGCGAGAGAGCGAGAGTGTTGAGTTTCTTTTGCGGAGGGCGTGTGCAAGTGAGAGAGAGCGAGAGGGAGCGAGAGAATGAGTGAACTGCGGGGTTCCAATAAGAAAACCAAAAACTCGAACCAAAAGTGTTGAGTTGACGCCTGTGTAGGTGTCTGTGTGCATCTGTGTGCGAGAGAGTGCCAGCGCTCGCGTGTGTGTGTGTGCATGTGTCTGTGTGTGTAATGGGAAATGGCACCAACCAACGGCGGCAGCGACGTCGCGTCAAAAGCAGCGTGTTAGAAGTAACAAGGCAGCTGACACCACTACAGCAAGAAGAGCAGAAGAATAGGTGGTGCTGGGCGTGGGAGTGGGGGCGGAAGAAAAGAGGATGAGAGAAGAGTGGGACAAAAAAAATCAGGCAGAAAATGTTAAGTAAAAATTAAATAAATATCACATAAAATAAATCCAACGGAAAACAAATCTACGTAGAAATAAAAAGATCAGAGAGTTTAAAAAAGAATAGAATAAAAACAAACAATTCAAATACAAAATTATACACAAAATGCAAACAAAAACATAAACAATTGTTTAGTTGAAACGAGCAGGTTAAGAAGTCCTAGTTGAAAATGTTTTATTTTTTTTTTTTTTTTTAAGTCAGAAAAACTTAAACACTTAAATTGTTTTTAAGAAAACGATGAGATGAATACATTTCTTAAATCCACAATTTACGAACGAAATAAATCGGCAGGAAAACAGAAGTTGGAAGCAAATAAAAAGAGGCACACTAAATCACAGCCTCTGAGGGGTGAGGCGAATGCGAGGGGCGTAACAAGGGGTGGCAGAATCGCAAAGAAGCAAATAATGAAAAAAAGAAGCGGCCAAGTTGACAAATGACGCGCAAGCGAAAAATGCGCTTCAATGGTCAAATGTTTGTCGAGGGGTGGTTGATGGAGGGGGTGGCATTGGGGGGTGTAGGGACGGTGTGGTGAGATAAACGAGGCGGCCTGGCAGCCCGAAGGGGTGGCATTTCCCAGGCAGAGATAAAATAAAGCGGCTGCGAGAAGCACTTTAAGGCGCAAAAGTTGACCTACAATGACCTCCAGACAATCAAAAACACTGCTCGAAAAGACGTACATAAATCTACCATTTACGACAACATAACATAAGGGCAAACTTGCCAGAGATTTCGAAAGTTAGGATAAGTCGAGCCGTATTTAAGGTAACTTTTCGACTTCTGTAATACTTGCGATTACAGACACTTTGTTGCAAGAAACTGTGAGTCGGCACCCACTCTTAACCCGCCGCTGGCCAGCTGGATCCACCCAAAAAACACACCTCTTATCGAATTTTAACCCCCAGTGGCCACCTTTTGTACCACCTTTACCCGTCCAAAACTAAACGCTTGTTAGCCGCTTTGGCAGCTTTTATGCGTCCCTAAAATGTAAATGAAAAGATTTTGGATTTGTGAAAGGGGATAACGGTGAGCGTGAAATTTCCAAGTGCGAAAAAGCAGAAGAGCAGCAACGACGCCGACAGAGGCAGAGACTGCAGCAGAGACGTCGACGTTGTGTGACAAACTTGTCGCCAAAAGTAAAGGGCAAACATCAGAAGTGCGAGCGAGATGGCAGATGGGGAGAGGCGTGCAAATGAAAAGGCAACCGGCTCAAGTCACCAACACCAAGAAGCCAAATGTATTTTGTCACACGTACTCACGTACACAAGCACTCACGCACACAACCAAAGAGGAGACAAAGAGCGAGCCGGCAATATGGCTGCTTCCCCGTGTGCCAGAAGAAGACGGCAAGCGACTTGCTTCTTCCTCTTTTGCTTGTATGACAAGTTTAACCACAAACACACACACTTTCACACACTCGTTGAGGGGAGAGCACAATCAAAATGGAACCTCTAATTCTCTCTCCTGCGCGAAAGAGACGCACGATAAGGTGACAACATTTACGTCTGTGTGTGTGGTGTGAAAAATTACAGCAAAGCAGCGACGTTTTTCGTTTCTTCTTCGATTTTGGTTGGTTTTTTCGAATCTCTTTTTTCGGTGGTTTTTTTGTTTTTCGAATGAGTTGTATGTTGCAGTTTGAGTCTTCCCGGTGTGGGTGCAAAACGGAAGAAGGCGAAGAACGCGGAGAAATGGTGTGTGGTAAGAGGTAGGAGGGAAAGGAAGAACAAGGAGGCGTGGAAAAGGCGTCTTAATTTGTCTTTGAATATCGCTTCCCAAAATATACGTATACCAAAACCAGAAATCAAATTTTCAGCAAAAATATTTTTTTCGTACTCAACAACTTGGCAATTAATTATACTCTTTTTTTACACTTTCGGCTTATTATTAGAATATAAAATTATTCATTCACAAATCAATCTAAAAAAGAACTTGCTTACTTTCAAAAAGTGTGAAACAATTTCCGGCCGCCTTTTTTTTACATTTGGCGCAAAACTTTTTTTTGAATGCCGGACACAAAGAGACACGAATGCTGTACAAAGTCGGTGAAAGTCAAAAGTGGAAAGGTGTTAATAAACAACCAACCAAAGTGCAGAAAATCTCAAGTTTTTCGGCATTTCAAAAGGGTCTTTGTGGCTCTCTCTCTCTCGTATGCTCGTATGCTCTCCAGTTCTCTCAGTATTGATTCAGAGTGTGTGTGTCTGTGGTGGCTGTGTGTGAGAGGTGTGTTGAAAAAGCTTACACTTACACCTACGCAGCATCCTACTCTCATTCGCTCGCCTAAGTGATTTTTTTGCTGGCGCTTTGTAGCTAATTAAAAGTTGATGTGTGTGTGTAAAAAAAGAAGTGGGGAGGTCATAATTATCAAAGGAAAACTTTATTTGGCGGCATTTATTTCCACTGGCTGTCTTTTCTTTTCCCACCTACATATCTGCCTCTCTTTCAGCGACTTTCTCTCTCTCTTCTTTTCTGTCTCTCGCTCTCTGTCGCACTCTCTTGTTTATTTGCTTAACATGGTTTAGTTGTGTCTGTGTGTGCGTGGGTGTCTGCAACTGTTTGCTTTGTGTCTGTGTGGGTGGAGGCATTTCTATCTTTCTCTCTGTCACTGTATGTGTGTGTGTCTGTGTGAGCCACTTCCTCATCTGCGAGTGTGTGTGTGTGTGAGTGTTTGTGGAAATTTACGAGCGGCGCGCGTTAAATTATCTAAATATGTTTGGGGCAAAAAGGTGACGACGAATGGGTTAACACTTTGAAAAGCTGCTGATGCGATGCTGCTCTTTTGTTTGTGTTGCGTGTGTTGGTGTGTCCTATACACGTATGAGCATCTCAAAATACATTCGTACAAAAGCCAAATGATTGGCACCTAATCATAGGACAAATTTTTATTTAAATAAATGTGTATATTTAATTAATTAACCAATAAATAGGTGGAGGATTTAAATTCCTCTACAATTTAGATATATGCCACCTTAAATCGAGATGGAACTCATTAATCGAATGTTACAGCAAATACCAAATTAATTTCACCCACACTTACAACTAATTTCCAATTGCCTGAAGCGAAGATTCGGAAAATAACGAGCTGCCGCTTGTTTTTCTTGCTCGACGTTTGAGGCAATCGATAAAATTAGCATAAAATTAAATGTTATATATGGCAAAGGAAAACAATGGCTGGACTGGCAGCCACCCAAAAAATGGGGTAGGAAAAATCAGATATCGCTTGCGTGTGGAGCGGGAAGAGAAGGAGCATCGCAAAAGGGGGGATAACATAGTAAATATGTCTAGTCTTATGTAAACAGGATGTATGTAGATACATATATGTATGCTAACCTATTACTGTGTGTGGGTGTGTCATACAAGATCTGGGCTTTGCCTTCATTTCCCTGAAAATTGAGGCGCCCAGAGTTCGTTTATGTTCCATATTTAGGTCCACCCACGGAAATATATTGCCAATTCATGGCTAAAATCACACATGTGCGCTTAACTTTTGCAAAATATTGCTCTTTTCCGCCCCTGAATGGCAATGCCTCGCATTTTACTAAAGCTTTTTTGCGTTCTTTTTATTTTCTTCGTTTTTGTACTAATCCAATTATATAGATAGTTCAAATGCGCGGGCTTTACTTTTATAATATGCTGAGCAGTGGTATTTTTTGAAAAAGAACTTTCACTTTCTAAAGTAAAGTGATTGTAATGATACAATCCCCAAATAACTTAAAAGCATTTGTAAACTAAATATCGAAATAAATCACATCCCAATTAATACTACCATTCATTAAAATTTCCCAATACATGATGAAATGGAGCGAAAAAGTAATGCATATTAGTACAAAAAATGATTATCTAAGCCGCCATTTTTTTGCTGTAGAATCCTTTATCCTATATTTTGCTACCCACTTCGTTCGTCTGATGAGTGTTGCCTACTTTGGAGCGTCAAGTAAATTGCCAGCCATTGTGGGCGTTTTGGATGGGTGGGCGTGGGCTGTGGGTGGTTGGGTGGCCGCTGCAATTGCTCAATTACAGTGCAACAGACAATGCACACACACACATACACCCACACCGATGCATGCGCGCACCGCAGCTGTGTGTGTTTGAGTGTGTTATGTTGTGTTGAATTTCACGCCAGGCTGCCAAGTGTAGTCCGTAGTTTTTCGCCATTTTTAACGCGTCGCGTCAGTGTGTGTGTGCGTCGGTCTGTCTGTGTGTGTGTGTATTTATTGTTTAATTAACTTTACGCCTGTCTATCACACACACACACACGACAGCCAGCCGACGCGTCGGAGAGACAGACTTTCAATGTTGTTTGCTCGGCTTTGTCTGCTGTCTGTGTGCGTCTGGCTGTTACTTGTGTGTGCGTGCGTGTGTATGTGTGCGGGCACTGTCATGTGTGTGTGCGTGTGTGCATTCTGTGCATAGTCCTTGCATCCTGGCCGCTTGCTGTTGTTTTTTAAGCTCAACACAAAAGTTAATCAGTTAGGGCAATGTGTGAAAAACAAAGTGCATTTCCCCCGAGAACCCATCTCACTCACTCGCTCGCTCCCTCCCTCTCTCTCCCACTCCTTCTTTCTTTGGCGTTATCGCGTTGGGCCGAGAAGTGGAATAAAGATTGGGTTTCCAGAGGGGATTATCATGTAGTTACCTTGTAAGCTTAACAAGCTTACTCCAGGGAGATTAAACGGATAATAATATCATCGAATTGTAAAATCATATTAATTCGCTATCAAAACATTGATTTTAGATATTACCTAATTGATTTAACCAAGTTTATTCGCTACAAAAGTGTTAAATATTTAGAAGTTATCATACTGCTACTTAGTAACTTGTTTTGCAATGGCAAAATTTTTAGATGTTTCCTAACTTTTGTAAAACAACATATTTCATAATGAATGATAGATGGTGCGATGTTTACTGTTGACTTATATGCTAGTTTTTTATTTTTTTGTCTATTTTTCTTTACTCTTTTAATTACCAAAGCATTAACATTTTTGTTTTCATTTATGTGTGCTGCTGACTATAATTTTTTATACACGAAATATTATTAGGACATACTTTTTTTCCATTTTTCCCTTCTCTTTATTAGATGCACCTTCCCGATATTCCTTTTCGCTCGGATTTTTTTCATCTTCCGGCTCATGGATTTCCCGGGTCCGGTGTTTCTTTCTGCCTCTCTGCACTGCTTTTGTTTTGTCTCTCGATTCTCCTTCACGGCTCTTCCTCCCTCCTCCCTCCTCCTTCCTCCTTCCCGATTCCCAACTTTCTCTTCTTTCTTCTCGCTGTTTGGCAGTTCCATTGAAAAGCGCTCTTCACAAGCAATTAAACACACAAAAGCGTTTTGCACGCCGCGCCGCAAGCGAAACGGACAGCTCGTCGGACGGAGGGGGTGGGGGGGAGTGAGTTGAGGGGGATTATTGGGCGGAGGGGTTCGAAGTTGGTAGCACCAACAATGTGGCCAAGATAAATGGATGGCAAACTCCGGAGCTCAGCTGCAAAGCTGCAATATGAATAATCGCCTTGCTAAAAGGGAAATACACTCGTGCAAAATAATTGCAATACACATTCTCGATTAATATCACAAAAACTAAAATTTGCAAATCTGCAATTGAAACGTCACTAAAAGTATGCAATAACATATTGTAGTAAAGCTTTCAGTGGTAACTTAGCACACTTATCATTTGAAGTGGTTTCAAACCTTTGGAATTTTCTGCGATTTTCTTCGATTCACACCCACATTTATTGCAAGTGTAAGAAGTGGTCTGCAGGGGGGTATTCCAAGGGGGTTCTGCCAAAGTGGTTGGTGTCAGGGGCGTCGGGTGGGCGGAAAAGTGTGGGGCGGTGGTGTGTGCAGCCAACACTTTTTGTGTGAAAAGCTCTGAGGGCGTAGGGAATGTCTGGGCTTCGAGTGTTTACACAAGCGATTGGCCAAGACACAGAGACCCGCAGTCCGCTGTGTGTGCGAGCGAGATGGGTAGTGCGGAGCGAGAGAGAGAGAGGGCGAGACAGGATGGAAAAACATTGTGGGGGGGGGGGGGGGGGGAGCGGCATCTCCTCGATGGCGAAGGAGTGGCCAAAGTACACAAAATTCACACCAACACCAACACTTGACAATTTACCACTCACTGGGAAAATGGAAATGTTTGTATGTCTCCACGAAGGCGAGACAGTGTGTGCGACTGAGAGGGCCATAGCCGGCCAGAGCGAGACGGGGCGATTGCTTGCCAATGGGCAAACGGCAAAGTTGTCTTCGTTTCTAAGCCAAGAGCCACCTACGACATGTGAGATACAAGGCACCCACACTCATGTCCAAGTGTGGGTGGGTGAGTGTGGGTGTGTGTGTGGCAGTTGCGGATGTGTCAAGGATGCCAAAGCGGATCTGATCCCCAGCAAAAGTGGCCATATCCATCCATAAACAAACACGAAGAGCACTGGCAGATAGGAGCAAAGATGACGGTTACCCGAGTACAGAAAACTCTCCTTGATTATAAAATAGAATGCATTGGGTTTTTCTCGTGATTCTTATTTAATGCAACATAGGAGCAACACTCTATGAAGAACGTAAAATAGGTACCAAAGTTCTATAAACCTGCCAAAAACAAAAAATAAACTTATTAAGAACCATGAAAAGTACGCTGAAACCAATGTCGAAGTTAAATTTTGATTTGCCTGCACTTTATTTGATCGATAAATAAACCAAGAGAAATATTAGAAAGCAATTTTCAGCTAGTTCTGTTAATTAAACGAGCATTTTCCACTTTCGATTTGAGTGCAGGCCAATTAAGAAAAATCAATTCTCGAGGCCCACCAACAGTTGGCTAAACAGATGAGAAAATCACATCGTTCGTCCGGGCCAAATTAGTAAAACCCATTTGAAATTAATTATAAATTTTGTCAATCGATTTTCGGTCTGCATATGAAAATAGTAAACTCTGGAAGTGAGAAGCGAGAAGACGAGAACTTTTCCAACCCAGCCAGTGCTGTGAAACATTTTGAAAACTTTTATTCACATATTTATTTATTCATTTCCCCGAATGGAAGTGTGTGTGTTTGCCTTCAAGTGTCTGACTCGTGTCAAGTCTTTCAAAAGCCAACTACGATTCCATTAACAACGGCAACACAAACAGCCGCACAAAACTCTCTATGGCGCTCATAAAACTCGGCAGCAGCGGGCACCCCATGCAGTGCATCTGGAAAAGCGGAAAAACAGGGAAAAGCGAGGGGCAAACAAGGGGCCAAAGCGGGAGAGCAAAGTGTAAATGAAAACATGACACCTGGCAGAACTTTTATGATGCGCTAAAAAGCAAACTTTTCGTTTATTATGCAAAGAGCATAGCTGCAGAGGAATTTACTAAAAAAAAAAATCAAAAAAAAAATAACTAACAAGATTGCGAAAGTGCAGTTTTCCGACTTTATGATACCCGCTAATGTAGTTTTTCAACTTGAAAATTAAGCCCTTAAGTTTGGGTTTTCAAATATTTAGCATTGCATAGCATAGCAATATTTAAGTTGTTCAGTTATCGTTTAATATTAGCACGTTCTGCATACATTCATACTAAATCATATATCTTAAACATCGAGTTCATAGGCATTTCCCAAATAAAGATCTCTAATATGGGATCTCAGTTGAAATGGCATAGGTCCTCGAGCTATCGATCCTTGTATCGAGAATTGACCATCTCTAGAGCTCCATTTAGAGGGTAGTACTGCTGAATCGCAGCCAACACACATACATAGCCGAGTGCAACCTGAAGTGCCGCTGCACTGACCAGCGGAAAAGGGAAAAGCTGGAAAAGCTGAGGCAGAAGCTCATTACAGGACCTGCGGCTGTGTGCGTGTGTGCCGAAGTTTGTTTGCCAGTCGGATTGGATGTGTATGGGTGAGTGAGTGTGTGGCAGCGTGTGTGTGTGCTCGGGTATGTGAGCTGGTGAGCTGGTGAGCTGTTGAGTCCATGAGTCCATGAGTGTATGGGGTGTTGGCCAAAGGGGCGTTGCAATAAAAAAGGCGCCAGGCTGACGACGCGTTCAGCAATTATGCCACACAATGGCTAAAATGGACGGGAGAGCATGTGAATGTGCCGCAAGAACAAGCGCAAGAAAATGCCAAAGTTTTCAAAGAGAAGGGTCAACACACCCTCTGGACTTTTGCCCCCCTCCCCCCGTAATCCCCGTTTCCGACACGGGCTCTTTTATAGGTGCGATGGGTAAACAACAACAACAACACTGCAACTGGGCCCCTGGAGTTCAAATCGAAGTTGGAGGGCTGCCAAGGCGGGCGATTCGCGTGCTGACTAATGGAATGCCGCTGGAGTTGTTGGATCTCCTTCGAGATATACGATATGAAGATTTCTGCGAGATCTTCGAAAGTTAAAGGAAGTTTAGAAGAAAATGATATATAGTCCTTCAAAATATGATACTAGATCTTCTTCCATCCTATCACAACCTTTTCATATAGAGATGCTTAGGATTGCTTAGTATCTTTGGATACTTTAGCTGCATCTCCTTTCTCCTGTGATCTCCCCGATTTCTTACCATTCCTCTGACCAATCAGCTAAATGATTCTGACCAAATGGACGCGCCAGTGGGCACATCAAATGAAATCGAGCGTTGTCCGAGAGCCCGAAAAAAAATCCAGTGAAATGTCAAACCAAAGGGCAGCGGGTGGAAAATCTTGGAGGGGTTTTCCCGAAAGGGAGTTCATGGGGACCATGCAGGGCGTTACAACAAAGCTCGTGGGCGAACAAAGCGAACTGCAGAGAATGGCTAGGAAAGCTGTGTTGAGCAGAAGAAAAGAACACTTATAAATAAAAACATGCTCATTAATGTAAAAGTCAGTAACAGACAGAGACGGACGGCAACGGCGGGTGTGGGAGAGAGAGGGCCAGACAATGGCAAAAATCGAGGCGTCGGCGCTGGGATAGAAATACACTTTAGTTACACTCAACCTACCCACATTCCTAAGCTCCTTTTGGCCATTATGATATTGTATTGAAAGTGCCAAGTGATGCTGTCATAAAAAGTTGCGCTCGGTTTGAGCTTTTCCCCATCAAAAGAAAATGGAAGGAAATAAATGAATAAAAGCCGAGACAAGACCGAGAATAAAGAGAAGTCAAATTAAATGGAAGGAAAGAAATGGAATCGAATTGATTTTGTTAGATATTTCGCAATAGAAACATATGGCAACTGACTGAATCCTTTAAAGTTGCAATCCTAAAATAGCTGTCATCTTACGATTTGGTGTTCGAGAAAATGCAATTTGTATGAACTTAAAAAGATGTCAGTATCCACAATTTTCCCTTGCATTTTGTTGAAATCTAATTAGGAAATGTGACAAACAAAAAACCGCTTAGCAAGTTAACGAGAATTGTCAGGTCTTTTCATACAAATCCGCAGCAAAGCGTAACTTTAGTTTGCGCACAATAAAACCAAGGATGCTAAATCCTTTTGAATAAGCATTTCCCTCAGCAATTTGCATAGCAATTAAAGCGAAAGGAAACTGTCAAGTGTTTTTTCCTTTTTTTCTTTTTTGCATATATATATTTCTTAACCCTCTGGAGCAGCAAACAAACAAATAAAGAAGAAAAATCGCGTGAAAATGCGCCAAATTGTTAGACAAAAATTTGCTGTATACATTATGCACAGCCACTCAAAACACAACAGAAGGAAAAAAAAGGAAAATCAGAGGCGGAGTTTGTTTCAGCTGCCAAGACGTTAAATTTTTTATTTTTTTTTTGTCCGCGGCCAAATCATTCCAGCAATGTTTCCAACAGAAAAGAAAACAAAAAAAATGATAGGAAGATGTGAAGTATGAAAAGGAATTTTAGTTCTGGCATTGTCAGACGGTGGGTGGAAAATCTTCGAGGGGGCAACGTTGCACTTGACAGCTGCGAGCTCAGAAAACTTTTTGGACGCCATCAAAAGGCTCGATGAAGTGCCTCAAGTTTTTTCGAGAGCAGTCTCCATCGAAATCAATTTGATCCCGTAACAAGTAGCATCCTCCCGCTGACTATATACAATTACAACCCACCTGCAGGCACACGCACCCTTGTCAGGAGAGAGAGAGCTACGAGCTGTGGGCTGTGGGCTGGATTCTCTTGAGTTTTCCACCGAGCTTTGCTTATAAATTAAATTCGTAATTGATTCCTGAATCCGCAATCCTGCAAATGGGATTACAACACGTTGGAAAATCGCCCGAATGAGAACCACCCCCGGAAAGCCATCAGCTGGGAGGGGATTTGTGTGGGGGAAAATTGCGTGAGTGCTGCTGAAGTCTGAGGCCAGAGGAAGTTGCTCGATGTCAGTCAGTTTTGCACGAGACAGGACCTGGTTCTACATCCCCAGCTCCTGGCTGCTTCTTCCCCTGCTGCCAAGTCAGCTGGCGTGTTAGTCAGTCAATAGATAGAGCCAGGATAGCAGGATACAAAGGATCTGTCCATCGGATGTACAAACGCACACGCATCCATATACGAGTATGTACGCACACATATATATTATGGATGTGGTGCGTATTTATCGGTTAAGTGTGCACTGTTTGTTGCCTTCAACCCCCAAAAAACAAGGATAAGTGCCGCATCCAGGCCATTCCCAATTCCCGAAATCCAAAAAATACAATCCCCTCTTCCGTTTTCTTCCGCCGGTTGTAGCAACAACAATGGAGCTGGCATTTTATAGTAGCAGAGTACACAGTATATACCCCACCGAATACTGAATACTGAATCGTGAATCGTGAATCCCGAATCATAGCCATATCCATGTCATAAGTCCGTTAGCAGCTTACCAACGAACAACCCCGACTGGAAAGCTCACCAATTAATTGGTGAAGTCAGCAAAAGATATAGGTATTACGTGTTGTGGTATTTTGTAAGTATTTTTGCTATATATAACACTTAATTCCATAATTTTATCAAGACAATATGTATTACCAACTGTGGAGTATTAATAGTAATAATCCCTACTCAATAAGGATCAAAAATGAAATGTATGTTCCCTCGGAAACAAGAAGAAAACATTCTCTAATAAGTAATACAAATGGTTGAGGGTTGTTACCTACTTTGAAAAGGGTTAAGTACCATGTTTCTAAACAGTCAGAAAAGTCACTAAGCGCTAATAAGCATTGCAATAAAATAAAAGGGAAAATCCTTACTTACAAAACATAGTTCTGTAGAATTGAATTGATTGGAGTATTACATTTACTTCCTTGATTTCCAGGCTTAGTAGTTCGAAATTATAACAAATAGCCAAAATGTTTGCAAGTTTTAAATCCTTTTTCGCATAACAATAGATATCTAGCAACGTGTCAAATTGTTTTTGAAGTTCTTCAAGTGAAAGAACTTTGTGTGCGACCAGATTGATCGAGTGCTTGGCCAACTATTTTCATTCTTGTGTTCATGGCTCAGTTCGTTTGGCACAGCCGAGAGCCAAGCGACAAATCCAGTTCTGAATACAAGTTTGAATCGGTGGTCCTAGGCCGCACCGATCTCCTCCGCGAATCCCCTTTATCCCCTATTGAATGAGGCCCCATACAAAAACCGGACTGTGCCGCAGACGCCGACTTGAGATATTATGTTTTCCGCAGCTGTCAAATTTGATTTGACAAATGTAAATAATACGGACAGACAAAGAGATTGTTGACATAATGGAAGGCGAGCTGATTTACACTTTTAGCTGCGTGTCGAGACGCGATCGTGATCTCGTCTCCGGAACCCCGCGCCCCACATCCCCCCGTCCATCCACATACATTGCATATAGAGAGTTTTGTTTCTTTTTTGTTGTGTCATGCCTGAACAACTTGCAAATCTAGCGACTGTTTGACTGACTGCCTCCGGCTAATGGCTACAAATTGTCACATCAGTTAAGTAGCGAAAAAAAGTCTGAGAAAACAATTGGCGAGGCGATAAACTGATGATACGGGTTCGGAAAGAGTTAGCTAATTGGATAATGGTTCCGATTTCGTTGCGCTTCAGCGGATAGGGATGGGGAATCTCCTGGGGTTGGATCAATCTAGACAATCTCATTGGTGTGATGCGATGTGATTACCATAATGGGAAGGACTACCTCCAGTCTTTGCTTGAGGACTTTCCCATTAACTTATTGGATCACCAAAATATTGAAATTATCAGTAGTTCTACATTTAATGTTTTTAATACTATCTCAAGTTGGGAAAATGCTAAGAGGAGATATTTCTTATAGGGTGTTAGTAGTACTATTTATTTCCAAGGCAGCATAAACATAATATATTTGTATACCATTATGTTTTTATGATCTGAAACGGTATTTTGAAAATCTCAGGCGGAAACCAGTGTGTTTTTTATTTATATTCGTTAGACCTCCCACCTTGCTTTTGTTTGCTTTTTTATATATTTATATTTAAGTTTAAATACTCCACACTTTACGCACTTTTCAAACACAATTTTCTTTAAATCTTGTCAGGTTTTCGAAAAATTCTGGGCTGCACAAAAAAACAAAACAAAACAGAATCTGCAGGGTGATGTTGTTTCTTGATTCCTTATCGTCGACGGCCACGAAACGGTCAACGGTTAGCGGTTAAACGGTGAACCGTATCGGTTAAGGTCAGAGTATTTATTTTGCTTTCGGATTGGAGCAAAAAAGGGGAATCACACGTAAACACGGCGAGACATTTGGTTTATCTGGCGACGCGACGGCAAAAGCGTTTGACGTGAGCGTGTGACAGGCGGCGACTGCTGGCCGAGAACGATCCAAAAAGCCGAAAAGCCCGAAAAACAAAAAAACAACAAATAACCGGGCCAAGACGACGCCGAGCGCCAAAGTGCAAGAAGCCGGCAGCGACGTTCGCAGCGACGCCGGCAGAATGCGAAAGTGGGGAATCCCCATCGCGTGGGGGGAGGTGGGTTGGCCCGTGTTATGTTCACCACACGCGGGCAGAAAAGCTTAGGCCAGCTTAGCATAGGTTTTCCCCCTCGCCGGCCTGTCGAATGACAAGCATTTTGACACCCAAGTCGTGGGTAGTCTTGTAGTTGCTATTTTGTGGGTTACATATTTTCTTTTTAAAGCCCTTCTTTGTAATCCCTACACCCCATGCTCTATTCTCAGCTTTTCTTGGCGAGGCCATTCTTTCTTTGCTTTCCTGCTTCTTGTCTTTGTACGTAGCCTACCCTCTGGTCTAACCCTCTATAACTTTATTTCTTTGAGTGAAATCCCTCTGTGCGTTGAAAACCCACGTACACCCCTGGATTTTCCGCTGTGATCTCCGCTCTTCGTTTCATATGAAGTGTCGACGTTTACTAACAGAATTCCAATTTTGAATGACGCTATTCGCCACTCTGCTCGACGCTCTGCTGCACAAAACTCACCACGGCAGCACAGTCGACGCCGGCAGAGGCAGAAGCACGAATTCGCCTCGTTTCGCTTCGTTTTGAGTGAGCACTTCTGTGCATCTGTGTGTGTATGTGTGAGTAATTGAGCACTTACTCAGAACCGGTTTATGCTAGGTTTTTTTTTGTATCCTATTTGGTCCGAGCCAGGATAACAACACGCCGGATAACTCACGCATATTCGAATCGCATCCTTTGACTCCTTGGGAAAAAAGGACAGCGGTTTAACCGTTAAATGTGTGTGTGTATGGTGGCCATTTTTTTGGGGGGGTACTACGAAAAACTGGAGCACAGATTAAGTCCCTGCCAAGCGAAAATAAACAAATTTGCAGAAATACGTGGAACCAATTTCGGGTAAAAGGAACCAAATAAAAAACAAACTAGGATGTTGGCATTGTTATGACCTTTAGTATCTGAAATCTGGAGACAGCTTTAATATAATAAAACAGCTAAGAATCCTTTTAAGACGTAAAAATGCTTGTAGCTATTAGTTAAGTAATATGTATACCATATATATATATTTGGGTTGGTAATACTTGGTAATCAAATGAAAGTAAAGACAAAAAGTTCGGCTTAAAAACAAGAGTATATATTAATTCTAAGTTAAAGCAAAAATATAGAAAACAACAGATAGTTGGAGTTCTATTCAGATTGAGTTAACAGCTTATAAGAAATTATTTAAAAGGAATAATTATTGGATTGCTTATTTCTTGAACTGAGAACTTAGAATTTTAAGCAACTTATTTTTTTATTTATCATTTAATTTATAAAATATAAAGTTGAAAAAGGGAATAAGCTCAACAGAAGTAAAAAGGAAGATGAAGATTGTGCGTGCGAAAGGGAGGACCAATGTCACGCAGTGCTAACGGTAGTCGGAATGCCTTATGACACTTTCCTTCGCTTTTCGTCTTTTCTTGGGTTTTCATCCGCCGAAGCGCCAGAACGTAATGAATAAAATATGCAATAAGCGTAAAGCAGTAGAAATATGCAAATTCGTTTACAGCGTCGCATCTTCTCTACTCTTGCTTTCAAAATCCCCCTCCACAAACTCATTCTCTCTCCCTCACACTACGGCACTTTCGCATGGGTGCGAAGCAGACGGCCATAGAGTAACGCCCCCTGCAAGGCGACCATTTTACACAGTTTCATGTGCGCAAGAACGAGAAGGCAAGTGCCAGAGGGAATGCGCATTCTCTGTGAGAAAGAGTGGGAGAGTGACTTAATGCGTGTGTGTGTGCATGACTGAGTGAGTGAGTTGAGCGTTTTTTACCGAGCTGTGGTGAGTTTTTTTCTCATCTCATCGCGATCGCTTAGTGGGCGGAGTCTCGGGCTTGTGTGTGTGTGTGTGTGCGTGTAGAAGCGAGATAGCGCTACATGGAGAGAAGGAAAACACGCACGCACACGTAGGCAGCGATTTTGTCACACAAGCAAAAATGTCCTTTTTCGTCTCCTTGCCTTCTGCGGTCCCTTATTCCTCAGTTTCCACTTCACCTATTTGGCTTTATTCGGTTTTTTGGCGCGAAATGTTAGGCTCAAATTCGGAAAAGGGAGCTACAAAATACGATTTGGAGGGTTGATAGAAGCACAGAACTTTGAAAAATAATATTTCTATTAAAAAAGACAACTTTGGAAAAGATATTGCTGTAATTATGAAAATCGCATTGTAGGAACCCAAATAAATATTGAATTTAATACGTCACTTATTTCTTTGGATAATTGATGCTTTAAATATTGGTTTTTTGATAATTCCAGATCGCTATTTTGAAATAATGTTGCGATTAACTTGAAATTTAAAATAATTATAAAATAAAAAATAATAAAACCATTTCTGAACCCCTATAACATCAAGAATAACATTTAAGAAGTTCCTGGATGCATCTGCCCTGGCCGATGAGAATCAACTGTAAAATATGGCGCAATGTGCAATTGTTGATAATGGGGCATGTGGCGCGCATATCCTACCGATTCGCGATTCCGTATAGCCCGACTTTTTGTACGCAGCTCTGGCGCCTGCGCCTCGCCTGCTAATTAGTCGAAGCTTCCGATCCCGAGGGATATACGAAAAGGGTGGCGTTGGGGGCCGGGAATACACTCGCTGCTTGTATTTGCTAAACTTTGCATTAAATTTTGGCGCTGCACAGGCTGTGGCAATTAATTTAGAGGCGCAACAAGCGTTGAAAGCGTCGAAATGAAGTGTGACGAGCATCGCAGAGGAGCTGCCACATTGCCACAGATGTATGTATTTCCTTGTCCTCGGGGGAAGGATTACACTGCAAGGAAGAAGGGCCAAGTTCTCGTAGTCCAAATAAGCATATGTATTCACTTTAAAATTGAATATTTGTAGTCCGAATTCCTCAGTTTGAACGCCCCAGAGAAATCCTGACAAAGCAAGGAAAGTTTTGAGTTCTTCGAGTGACATTTCTAATGCCTTTTTTTGCCCAGTGCAGGGAGGGCGTGCTGCAGGCTTTCCCACCTTTCCTTGGCTGCCTTACCGTGTCATCTTTTTCGGTTTCTCCAGGCGAATGTCAATGTGCGTGACTTTTGTTGCCGATGTAGCTGCTGTTTTCTGCCTTTTCCAGTTGCATCATTCAACCATGACAACAATCATCTCCTCGGCTTCTTTTTGCTCTGTGCCTTTGTTGCTGTTGCTGTTGTTGTCAAACACTAGACAACAAATTGTTGTAATTATGTTCAGGTTGCGTTTCGCTTGTCGCTTCCCGATGTCATAATGCTACCCGCAATTATGGTAAAAGTTGCATGAAACAAAACAGCAGCAATAATAGTAGTAGTAGTAGTAGTAGTAGCAGTAGCAATAATAATGGTAACAGCAAACAAACATTGTAAAATGAGCGAGGGAAATGTGGAAAACCGCCAGGGAATTAGAAGATGGGTGTGCCCTTTTCGCAAAGAGTACTCTTCTGCGCCAAAGGATCTGCAAATAAGCTGTATACTCCCATGATTTATTTTTGAAATTATGGTCTTGGGATTAGGATCAATTCAAGCTAAGAAAAACTAGCAATTTATATTCCTTAATATTGCAAGAAAATTATAATAAAAATTATAGTTTTCAATCCCAATCAAACTACAAAGTTCTGCTTATCCTGGTTAAATAAATGATTCACTTTGGGGCGACTTCAAAGGCTGGTCGTTAGAAATTACATCGTTATATTCGTTTTCAAATTGTAATACCTAATCAATATTCATTTCGACACGTTAGCCGTTGGCCATGTTACTGATTTGCAATTAACTTGTGTTCCATTCATGGTTCAATAATATAAACATTGCAAGCCAATCTGGAAACACCATTATTTATGGAGTGAATTGTGACTTCCAAAAGACAAAACCCTAATGTCATATTAGTGATATTATAAACTCCTTTCCTTGTGCATGAGTCAAGTGTTGCAGGACCTGTAGTTCTTAGAGTCAAACGCTAGCCTTTGGCCAGCTGACACTCATGATTTCTCGGCGCTCGATTCCCAGTTCCGGGAGATGGCGTGTTTGGCCAACTTATGAGACCGGACACGGACATCGTCACGGACACGGAAAGGGACATTGGCATGGGGATTGGGATTGGTATTGGGATGGAAGTATGCTCAGGGATGATGGTATGGGAAGTGCACATAGAAGACACATGTGACACCGCAGTCACATGCAACAAGCTGAAAAGCAGAAAGGCTGGAAAAGATCGCCTGGTGGTGCTGGCTGCTGGTGCAGAAGGGACAGTGGTTCGCTGGCTACGTGGCTGACCCCTCGTTGGCTATTTTGACGATTATTAAACTGTCTCCGTGGCGGTGGCTCTTCAAAACGGCAGCGAAGCGAGGAGATAATTATGAGATGCGCGTTGAGCTGTTTTAACTTGGCCCGAAACACACACACACACACACACATTGCGTGCTAAGCAAGCGGAAAGAAACACTTACGAATTTCGTAAGATAGTTTCAACAACTCTAGATATGTAAATCTGTTTGAATATATCATCCTTTTATTACTACTCACCAGCAATAGCGAATCTTCAAGTATTTCGAACAGTGTACGTTTAAGTACGTACGGTTATTTGCTTTTTTCCCCGGCACGCATACACAAGTGAAATGCAATTTAGCGTAAGTGCCTCTAGACGCGACAATTGTCGTCCTGGACTCGCTCCCCCCTTCCCAACTGGACGCCCATCCCATCCTCATGTGATCCAGCTCCATCCCCTCCAGATTCCAAGGGTTGGACCCAAAAACCGCCGCTGGCTTTTGCTTACATATGCAGGTTCCGTTCGACGCTTCCGCTCTGCCTCGCAAATATCACCTACACTGGGCGAAATAGGGCGTAACGAGGGTGATGACAGGGTATTTGTGGGTTTCCAAATTTCAATCAAATCGAATGAAGTCATCACTGATTTCTATAGCAGTATATGAAAGGCATTGCATTGTCCTTCTTTTCTAACTGAAACTCAATTTTTCTGAGTTTTCTTCCCGATTATTATTCTGCATTTTTGTCGCAGTGGCGCGTTGGGTTAAGGGGTTAGGAGTCTGGATCTGGGCTCTTGGGTCTTGGGTCAGGGGTTCGAATCCGGACCCAGGCGAGTGTCGAGTGTGTGCCTGGAGTGGCTCTGGATGGCTCGCCACTTGGCTGTGAGTCGCCGGCTAATGTGCCAATAATAATCATGGCACAGAGCAGAGGCAGAACTGAAACCCATAACCCAGAACCCAGAGCCCAGAGCCCAAATCCTAAACAGAAACAGAAACATAGCCAGCTCGACATCAAATGGCATGTTAAATTGTACAGCCTCCCGGCTCTAGCACCCGGAAATATTTTCCACTTTCGGACCCAACCGGGGCATTATTAGCTCTCATTTAGGTAAATCCCATTAAAGGAGCAGGGAAGAAAACGTCGACAGGGAAAATCCACCAAAAGAAAAAAAAAAGCAGAAATTAGCGAGTGAGGGAGGAGAAAAGTAGCCTCGTTTGACATTTGGTTGGCTGCATTTGGGGTGTTTGGGTGGTGTTAATGCAAAGCCTTTTACGGCCAACCCAACCACCTTAACCATCAAGCCCATAATGAGCACCATTCAGATTTGCCCGAAAACCAATTCAAGTTGCCTCAAAAAGTCGGCTAGAAATTAGCTTATTTGCTGCGATTTTTATATGATTTTAGGCAGACTTAAAGCCGCCTGTTATTTTTATTTATTTAAGGAAAATATTGATAATTTTCTAAGCACCAAAGGCCATGGTATTCAATCAATTTTAGAGGGCTCCATTCGATATGCTGCATGGCATGTATGTTAATTATGTAAGGTAAGTCTCGGCCCTTTTGGGGCTTCGGCTTTGACTTCCTCATGGCGAAAGGGGGCGTGGCATGCGGTAAAGTAAAATTGCACATTAGATTCTTGTGACAAGAGACCGTCTGCCACACCCCCGAATCGCATTTTCCCGCCGCTTTTCCAGCAGAAAAGCTTCTGGCAAGGGGCGCAGAAAGCGTTGCAAGGAGGTGTGGCAAATCAAGGGGCGGCAACGGGCACAAGGGGGCACGATCCGAAAGGGGGGTTGGTTGCCAGGAAAATTGTGCAGTTGCAGCCATAATTATTTTTACGGCACATTGCGTCGGTGCCATGGTCTCCGAGCCGCCACAGAAGATGGAGACCCCGAACAGTGGGCTCCATATACGATTTCCCTGCCGAATGGATCAATCGGGAATTTACATAGCTATTTCTGAGTTGATTGTGTTAAGATCAGCAAATGTCCTGCTTGTCATTGTGGTGATCTTGTTATCCCTATTTTTCTGTATTTGTAGTATTGGTTTTGTTGTCTTAGCCATAATTAGTCCCACTGTTTTGTAGGCGCTGAAGTCGCAATCTGTGCCCAAATGGGGTTGGTCACAGGCGGTGGTTGAGGGGGTCTGCTACGCCTGGAGGGGCGGTGGGGAGCGGTGGGCGGGGTTACGGGGTTACGGGCACCAGGCATAGAGCATAATAATAAAAATAATTATGCATATGCCACCCTACGGTCGCAGAGCCTCCGGTGTTCTTCGAATCGCAGCGGCTCTTTAACCTCTCGTTGGCCCCCCTTTCTGGAAAACCCCCCTAACATTATCCCCCCCTACTACGAACCATCCCGCTGCTAATTTAGATGAGCATGCTCGACAGTAATTTGCATGCCAGTTTCAGTTTCATTCGCAGTTTTGTGGGAGGATGTGGATATGGATGTGCATGTGAATGTGGATGTGGATGGCGATGGGGAACGGTGGATGGGGCTGTGTGCTGACCCCGACTGAGAGCCACTTGTCTCCACATTCAGAGCACCAACCCCCTTTTAGACCCCCCCCCCCCCACTTAATCCCCCTTCCTTCGCCCGTGTGTGACAGTTTGCAGCGTTGACAATGCCGCCTCCATGTGTCGTTGTTGCTGCCGCTTTTGTGCATATGTCGCTACTGCTGTCTTCCATGTCATTCACACACGCCGACGAGTGTGCGACTCTCTCGGCTAAAATGGCACACACTTCTGGCTGGGAAGAACCCCTTCTCGAATAGCGGGTCCCCAATCCGAGAACGAGCCTACTACCCATCCAAAACCCCACACATTTGCCCCCTTTTCAGCGCGCTTGCGCTTGTGGAGTGCCACTAATTGAGGCACCCAACTGCAGTGCCAGCGATGGCAACTGTACCCCACCAAAAGTGTGCAATCTCTGACCCCAAGACCAAATGTCAAAAGTTGACTTAGCCAGTGGTCCAGAATCTCGCTTATGCCAAAGTCCAAACATAGAGCATGTATGCACGAAGTTCGCTAATCCACTGCGTCGCCAAAAGCATTTTGTTGATCATTTTACAATATTTGAAATGGGAATGGTTCAGTAATTGTACATAACCCAAGGACAATGAAATGGATATAGTATTCGTCAAATATTCAGAATTTTGCTTCTGTTTTTTAGAACACAAAAAAACAAACCGAGAACTGCTCATTTTATGTCTTTGTTGTCTCTGCAAAGCGACTTAAAAGCGAAGAATTTTCCCAACTGACAAGATATTTTCCAGAAGACGATTCAAATGCACTGGGAAAAATGGCTGTTTACTATTTCTATATAATGCAGATTTAGATAGATTACTATCTATTACAATACAATTTCCATCCTTTATTTAAAGCCAATAGGACTCGTGCAAGGTATCGCAAAATCCCACCATTTTATGTGCTCCAATAAAAGGGGGACTGCGATAGAACCAAGTGGTTGTGGAGCCACTAAATGATCCACTGTGTGGGGCAACAACGACAACACCTTCCAAAGGAAAATGGCAAAAAAATAAAAGCAGTAAAGAAAATTCAACAAATCATGGCAGTGCCAGTGGCAACGTCAGCCCAAAACGGAAACCATGCCAAAAAGCCGGCAAAAACCCAACCGAAAGGGGGGATGAGGTGGCGGCACACCTGCATTTAACTCAAGGTGAGAGGGGGGAGAGGGGTTGTGGAGTGCACCAGGGGGGTTAAATCAAACCGTAAACTATGGAGGCCGCCATTGCTGTGTGTCGAGCGCATTTTTGCCGCCCAAAGTGCGGCGACTAACGCCAAAGACCACAAAAAACTGCAGACTCTGTTCGAGCACTTAAAGAAAAAAGATGAAGAACAGCTTCTCTGGATAAATAAACAATAACGAATCTTAGTTGTAATGAAAATTAGTAACCAATTAAAATCTTAGGCTAAGAAACCCCTTTTGGAAACGAATCTAACTCGGTGTTAGTAAGTCGATGAGTTGTGCAAGTAGAATGAACTTTTGTTGGGCAGTTCGAAGATCAAGATTCCTATGAAGCATGAATCATCCATCGCCATCATTTCAGAACGAATCGAGATTACGTTTGTTTTTCCAGTGGTCCAAGTGAGCCGACGTTGGAATATGTGTAACCCTGGTTTCTGAGGCTTCGGCGACAGAGTTTTTATGGCACTCAGTCGCCTCATTGTTTCGTAGTTTGTTTCCATCTTCACCCCCCGCCAGTCACCACCTCCTAATGCCCCCTCCCCCATCCCGACCACTTTTTTAGCCATCTTTTTTTTCTGTCCACGTTTTTACCTTACTTTGTTCAGTTTTGCGTTGAAAGCGCTACAATGGCGTGAAATAATATGCAAAATACTCGGGCGCACACACACATGCATGTGGTGTAAGTGCTGTGCAAACACAGCTAAATGTGGGCGGCGATGGGCGGTGGGGTCAGGGGTCAGGCGTCGGAGGGCGGTAGGTGGGGAGCGATGGTGCACTCGATGCGATAAGGATGATGGTGACGAGTGGTGTTGATCGCCGCACGGCTGCTAATTAGGCCACTTAGAGCTCCGTTCGAGGCACTTTCTGCAGGAAATCACAAGAACCAGACCGAACATTCGAAAATGGGGTGGAATTCTCAGGCAGGCACACCAATATATATATGTACATATACATATATATATGCATATACCCTCAAACATATATGTGTATGATTGTGTATGGCGAAATCCCTACGGGGAACCCTGTTTGCCATTCGGACCGGCCATTATTGCCTAGTGCCATGTAAGTGTGTGTTGTATGCGCTTCTCCACCATTTCACCTCATCCTTGCGTGTGAAGGAGGTCAATGTATTCACTGCTGTAAAAGTGGCGGTTCCTCCAAGAAATGCAAGAAATTAAAGACCAACACCAGCGTTCGATGGCCTGTCAAAATTTATATTTATATTTATATTTACATATAACGATTGACTTATATTGGAGAAGATTTCAACCTTATACCCGCTTTTGTTACTTAAGCTAATCACCGTGAATTCGCCATATTATGTGCAGATGCTCTTTGACTCTGCAGTTGAACGACCCAGTCATTGTGGGTTATCCTTATTTTGCCGCTGAATGGATCCGCTCGCACACATCCTTTTTGTTTTGGGGCGTCTCGAATTACCATAAGCTGGCTCGTCGGCAGCGATCCTCTGATCTTTTCCTGGCTGTCTAAGTTTTCTGAGCCAGCTCCGCCCACGTCCCTTTGGACGCGCTCCTCCACGGGTATTTACTGCCCACGAACGGGGATCAAAGGCGCCGCATATCCTGTGCTTGAGTTTCATTCATTGAGCCTGTGGAGAGCCCGTGTAAGCTTATATGGGTTTCGGGGCTCGATCCTCCAGCGGTCCTTCCTCGGGACTTTGGGACTTTTGTGGACGGCATCGCAAGATCTCCCCTTTCGCGAAATGCTAATTCCTAATTGGGTAAGCACAGAGGCCTAATTAAGCTGTTGCCATTGTTGGCAGGGATTTCCCTCCCTCCTCATCCCTGCCTGCTCATTGCTCTGATTGTGATTGTCCTGGTCCCGAAAGTCTAGGCTAGATTCCAGGTGCCAGCCGAACGAAGACATCTGCCGCAGTTGTTCAAGGAATTTATTAATGGGGTATTAGTTAAGAAATTGATACATTCTAAGAAACGATACGATAGTGCATATGGAAAGCATCCAAAAAGCCGGGCGAAAAATATGAAAATATATGTGAAAACTGTACGATTTCATTGGACACATTTGTCAGCAATATTTCTGTGCTTTTTAGCAATGCAAAATCAACTAATAATTCGATTCGCAAACAGAATTGTGGAATGTGGACTCCATCCTGTGAAGTCCTGTTTGTTTGAGGTGTGAGTTTGTCGTTTGTCTGCCCGGCGGCCATTATTAATGACGCAGGCGTCGGGTCAAAGGTGCAAATATTGATTAACAGACAGTCCATGTGCCTAAATGTCAGTGCCCAAAATGGACACGGCCTTCGTTTTGCTACTGCTCTTATGAGGTTCCTGTACTTCAGGCAGCAATTTGCAAAAATGACATCAGGCGGAGTTCGTTTTTCAAATGATTAAACTTGGATTTCTCTTGGCAAGCACATATTTTCAGGCTTAATCTATTGCATTGGCTGAATACGATGTGTATGGTGATAAAAGCTAGCAGATATAGTTTATAAAATTAAATGCATCGAATGATTTTTGCTTGAACTCAGCTTACGATTGACTTGTTGTTAATGACCCGGCCACAGTTTGAGAGCCACTGGCCGATCCTCTGGGCCAGATCATAACAAACCTGTTGATTTGTGCTTGTTAGGGCGCGGCAGTGGCCCCAGAACGACCCTTCTCAGGAGGCCCCACCAAAATCCAACAGAATAAAAAAAAAATTCAATAAGATGAACAGAACCCGAAAATATCCCGAATGCCCAGTCATAACCAAGCAAAAGAGATCATAAGCGCAGCTCAACTTTGTCGAGAGCCTGGGCCACAAGACGGAAGACTGCGTCCGAAGAATCGGGCCCAGAAGACGGAGTACCGCATACCGAAGACTGAGGACTGAAGACTGAGGTCCGAAGACTGGAGACCGCTATTCGCTCTGTGTGGCAGCGGCCTGATCTCCGGCTGTTGTTGTGGTTGTCGTTAAAGTCGTTATTATTATTTGTGGCTCTTTAAGTGGCTCATTCGCTAACTGCACGACGATGGCGATATTCGTGTGCCTCCCAAGTCCCCAGAGGGCTGGGGGCGTGGCGGGGGCGGAAGAGGGCACCCCCCTCCCGAAGACTGGAGACTGGAGTCCGGAGACTGGCGACTGGCGTCGCCGCTGACAGCGACGGTGGTCCACTTGGCGCTCTCGTGAATTGATTCATAAAATATTATATCATTTTTCTGAAGCCCCCTCCTCCGCCTCGACTGCCTTCTGCCTTATTTTTTTCCTCCTCCGTTTTTTTTTTTTTTGGCTTTTTGGCTTTTGGCTGCTCGTTTGAGGGTTTTGTAATTAGCGTGCATGTTTACCCGAATAATTTCACTTCATGGGGCTCGTTGAAGAAGTTATTATCAGAGTGCCCCTGCCTCCTCGTTTGTCTCTTGTTTTCTCTCCGTTTTATTATTTTTTTCTTTCTTTTTTTTTGGATATATCGCCCAAAGCGGGCAACGTCCGCCAATTAGTTGGCCAATGTCCGAGAAAACTCTTTTTTGGGCAACTGTAACGGAAGGAAGTCGCCGTCCCACTCTTTCTTGATCTCTAACCCAAAGCTGTGGGCGCTCGATCACTCGAAGAAAAAAGTATAGATTAAGCATTTAAAGCATTTAGGGAACTTCTAGTGAACTTCTTTGCAAGATCAAAATGTCTTGGAATAAATATATTATACTTAATCAACCAACCTGGAATATAAATTCCAGACATATTCAACTGGAATATATTTATAATCTGAGTACAAACTATCATCTAACAAGGCGAGTGTGCATTCACATAATTGTGTTCTGTGTAAAGGCAATTGCATAAATCAGCGGCGGCGAACCGCCGGCTCTTAATTGACATACATAGACCACCGTGACCGTCCGACTTTCCGCCGAACTCACTCAACTCTCGGCCGATCTCATCCCATCCCAACCAATCCAATCCAATCCCATCCAATCCAATCCCATCGCAACCCATTCCATCGTTCATCTCGAGTCGTCTAAATTTTGATTCCGGGCGATCCAATTTATGGAGGCACTGCGGACAAAGGGTCACGTCATTGGCTTTGCTCTGCGCTTGACAGCAGCTCGTAACTCTGGATAAACTGGGAGCCCGGAATCCTGGAGCGTCGGTAATCGGGGATAGAGAGATGTCACCGGCGGCCGTGCCTGGAGTTATGATCGCTCTGATCCGGGCAGGTGATCGTTGATGGATCGCAGCCAGACCAAAACGATAGCCGCCAATCCAAGTTCATTGATTGCCGTTTCATTAAATGGCAGAACCTTATGGAATATATGAAATATAATGATCAAATCGAAACTAACATATTATTTTCCCTTAAAGCTACTAATGGTGGAATAAAGATACGAAAGATTGGAGACTGATTGCTATTTTAACTGATGTGCATCAACAGAAATAAACGTTGCTTTCTTTGGCTTTCTTCAACTTCTTCTTCAATTTAAAAGAATGTTTTGCCCAATCATGGCCGCAGCTTATGTTAATTATAATGTTTTTAGTGAATCGATTATACAAATCAAACCGTTAGGTGTTACAAATGACCAACACGCGAGATTAGAGAAGAGATGAGCAGAAGAAATGGGCAGAAGAGACGCCGAGAAGAAAGGTGCTGAAGAAAGGTGAGCTCAGGACGGACGGACTGAAGTGAGTGAGTGTGTTCGGTGGCCACTTTTTAGGGGCCACCAGATGCGATCAAAGTTGATTAGACGACTGCGGATGCTGCACAGCCAACACCCTACCTCCCCCTTCCTATGAAGCCCCTCCGCTCTCAACCCCCCTTCCTCGAGCGATTCCACCATATCTTCTTGGGTGTCGGACGTGCGTGCGTGCATTTTATTACGCGCGGATGTGATGAGTCTATCGATGGGGCCTCCGCCACTCGAGTGGCTTGTTAAAAATCGCTGAATGGGAGCATTTTATGACCCGCTTTGATGGCCAATCCAATCCGTATGGTCGGCGGGGGATTTAATCAGGGGGAAATCAAAGACAATCCGGGTATATGTGCATGTGTATGTGCGTCAGTACTTATGCATGTATGTGTGTGGCCTTTGTCTTTGGGCTTTCATCCGATGGTGGCATTTATTCTGTGGCTACACAGCTCCATTGATGTCTTCTTATACTGGCAATTACACAATACAAATTCTAGGGTGAAAGTTGCTTAATTATATTATTTATGCATTTTTTGTTCGACAGCCAAAACTACGATGAATACAATGATTATCACGGTTGCATATCCCCCGGTTTTCAACTTTCAGAGAAACAGTTAGCCAATCACCTGGCAAAATTCCTCCGACTAACTGGAGGGACCACCCAAAATCGAGCCAAAAAAGTTGTCAACATTTTCATGTTGCTGCCGTGTCCGCTGTTGTTGTTGCAGATGTTGCTGCTGCAGTAGTTGCTGCCTCGAATTTGTGCAATGCCCAGTGGCCGGCGGAAAGCGGAAAAGTGGAAAAGTGGAAAAGCGGCATGCTGCAATCGCTGTCTGAGCTTTTGGTCTAGTGAAGGGGCCACCCAAGCAGCCCGCCCCCAAATCTAAAAAAGGGGAAGGGGCATTTGGAAGGGGGGGGTTTCAGCTGTCAGAGGAGCGGAGGCACTTAAATAAACGGCCATTGTTGCTGTTGTCTTTCAACGTTTTTGACTTGTTTTGATTATGACGGGGGACGTCGTCGTTGTTTGTTCGTTGATTTCATAATCTACGCTGTTAGTCATGCACCGAGAGAAACTGGGCAAAGGTTCTGGTTAGGGTTCGTATATTAAATTATCTAAAAATTCGGTGTTTGTCTTAGAGTTTTTAACAAGGAATCCTTCCCACGAACAACTAATCAATTGGACTTCGAAATTCTGTAGAAACTCTAGATAGAGAACCGATCTTAATCATTTTTTTTCTGCCTGCTGCTGTTGGAATTGCTGTTGTAGATTTGTGGGTGACCGCGCACTCTCTAAAAACGTCAATCACTCAATTAAACTTAATTATAATTGCGAAGCGATGATGGCGGGCGGGCCACAGCAGCAACAGCAACAACAGTTGAGAAATTTGCAGAAAACAAGACAACAAACGAATGAGAAAAAAGAATGGAAAAGCCAAAGAGTGGGTGTGGAAAAGGAAGGCGGGCTTGCTCAGATTTCAAGAAATTTCGCAGAAAATTGTAAAGGCACGATGCTGCCTCAACTTTTTGTCCGCCTGATGAAGATGAAGATGATGATGGCGACGCGTCGCCTCCACTTTGGGCTCAAATTTAGCTGGTCGTTGTCCCTCTACGGATCCCCATTTTCCCCCCCACCAAGCTCACAATTTGATTGCTAGCCTGAGAAAATCAGAGACCACAGAGCAAATGGTGAGTGTTCAGTACACGGGAGAAAATGGATTCGAGTTTGCATAGAGATGCATCTTGCATAACTAATTCCACTTTGAATGAGCTTGGTAGGTATATATATTTTCCAAAAATCCGAATATTTCGAATATTGAAGAATATAATGATTTAATTCACTGTGTAATGCTTGCATGCTGATGTCGCGTTATGCAAAATGTCTTCTCCCTCGCTATCCCCCTCTTTATGCCCTCTCTCTCTCTTGCTCTCTCCCTCTCGTCGCTAAGGTGGCCACGCAATTTGGGCAATCGAGAAGAATCGCCCACCCAGAAGACGGGTCTCAAAGTCAGGCACCGTAGTAGAAGAGCCCCAAGCAGCTCAATTGAAGTGCCAGGAACTCTCTATTCGCAGTAATCATTTAATAAAACTGCCGCTTTTATTATATCAAATTAAGAACTTTTAAATTGTGGCCGTAAATCATAAGAACGAGCCTTTCCCTGATATATATATGTATTCTTCTCTGAAGATGTTAGGTTTGGCACTCTGCAATTTAAGAATTACTTTATCTGAACTTTGAAATACATATGTATTCAACCAATCCTAAAGCTTCCTTACATTTTTGTGTGCTAGTTTGGGGGACATGGCACACATAGCCCGCACTTTCACCTGGTGTGCGCAGGCGGAGCGTAACTCCCGATCTCTGGGATTGCGATGGCGACTGTGACTGTGACTGGAAATGATTGCGGCTATTTTCGAAAGGGGGTTCCTAGCCTTCGCCGCCCCAGATGAAGCACCCCATGCCGCAGCTTGCACAACAATTGCGTTTGTTCGCAGTGTTCGCATGGGAGTTCCCCCGATTCGCCCCGATCCCTGCTCTTTATCCATTATGTAAAGAGAGGCGACGCAACGTGTGGGCGTGAACTGGAGCGGCCAGTGGAGCGGCCAGTCCAACGAGTGCACTGAAATCCCATTATTTTTACTTAATATGCAATCAATATGCCTCATTTACACACAAAGATGCCGCATAAACCCAGATCCCTGGCTTTGAATGCGTTTACACAGTTACCTTTCTCGATGTTGAACTAATATTTTCGCTCAGTGTAGTGGCTTATAACAAGCTGTGACCATTGGAGCGCTGTTCGGGCGTTGTCACATATTTTTACGCTTTTGCGGTTTGCAGCATAATAGGGGAGAGAGGGTGTAATTAGGGGCGGTATCTGTTGTCGGTCGGTTGACAAAATGTTGGGCAACTGGGCAATTGGGAAAGACAAGATATAGGATCGGATCGCGATGGCTAAGGGCTTGGACTAACTATGGTATATGGCGGAACGGGTTTCATACATGTCATCATAAGCTTTTCGATGGGAACTTACACAGGGAATTCCGCGAAAATCGATGTGTTGATAAATTTTGAAGATGGCTGATATAAATTTTGGAATAAACATGGCGATTGGAATTATTCTTATTCCATGTGAATCTATGGGGCAGTGACCAAAACCACCTGCTCGACTATCGATTACACGTGTAAATAAGACAATTGGCATCTGCGAATTGAAACCGAGCTGGAAATTGCGGAGGAGGGCTGGAAAATAGCCGAAAGAAAAGAAAATTAAGTGATCCCCTAGATCCGGGGAGAGGGGGATTGCTATATTCAGGTAGCTGGAATTTCTCTAATGGCCTTAAACTTAAACGATTCCGACCATTCCATTGTTGGCTGCGCCTTTTGTTGTTGCCCGAGTCCCGCCCTTTGTTGTTCTGTGTGTGTTTATTGTAATCGATATTTGGGCAATGCAATGCAGCAATTGAACTCAATGAAATCGAGAACATTTGGACTAACAAAAAAGAAAGTAGAGTAGTAAGGCAGATCCAAAATCCATCTGAAATCGAGGGTTAGCGGCAATTGAATCTACTTGACTGCATCCCCCAGACCCAAAAACCAAATCCCACATGCACCCCCATATCAGGAAAACAAAAGGAAGATGGAAGATCGCCGGAATTATCAGCAGCTGTGGGCTTAAGTTTTTTTTTTCTTTTATTTTAACTCGCTTTCAAATCACACGCACATGGACTCAAGCTCTGCGGGCTGACTTTGGTTAGTCTGGCGAAAAAGGAACCCTAAATTAATCCAAATTAATCCGAAGTATCCATTGCAATGCCCGCTGAATAAGAGACTAAAGCTAAATCCTACTAATCATCAAAGTTCGAGAAACGTAACTTAAACTATGGTTAACCTTTTCAAATCAAAAGATTTCGATGTTTAAATATCCTTTATGCCCCCCGTATCATCTAACCCATCCCAGTTGTTTGGACACTTTACATTTGGTATCCAGCGCTATTGCGCTTTCATCTGCGTTGTCATTGCGGCCATTCATCAAAGAGCCTCCAGATTGTCCAGGGTACAGGGCACTGCTACACCCCCTCAGCGCCTCGTTCGAATTGGGACTCGGATTCGGATCGGATGAGACCTATTATTTGTAGGCCATAAATTTTATTGCTCAACTGGCGTTTGTGCAATTAAATCTCAATGGCTTGACGGCGGCCGCCGTCTTTGTCATTTTAGCCCTGCGACGCGTGTGCACTTGAAAAAGTCACCGAGGGTGAGGGATGCGAGTGTACGTCTGATGATACATGGTCTTAACTATCCAACTATCTCTCAATCGACCTCGCACCACCCAACCGACGCGCAAATATTGTGACAATGCTATGCCTAATGACCAAATGCCTCCGTTTCTGGGTAGGCACGATCCCATCTGATAGCATCACCATCTATCTCTCCATTAACCACAAATGTCGCAAGCGTCTATCACCTATCGGGAGATCTAATCGCTGGTGTTGCTGGTTAACTCCCGGATTGGCTGGTTCCAATCGGTCCACTTAACACAATCCGCTTTTTGTCTAAAGACTCGTTTGCTTTTTATAGTCCAAGTTCGTTATCTGAAATAAGGGAATCCTAATTAAACGACTTTTTTTTATCAACAGCAATGGAAATAACAAAATTGATTCATCTCTTCAAAAGTATGTTTAATAATGCTACCGTTCAATGAAATCCTACTTTAAGTCTTTAAAATATTGGCATAGTGCCGATAGATACATTCGGTATCTGACATTCACGTCTTTTCCCAACCACTCACTTGGTATTCATTTACCTCTGGCACTCGGCACTCATAACTCACATGTCGCCTTATTAGCAAACCCATGGCCAACTCATTGAGTGGATTCCTCCAGCTTCTGGTTTTTCTTTAGCGTTTTTTGCCATTCACTTGCTGGCATTTGGCGCAGATTGGTCAAAGGGCATCAGGCACCGAGATCTCGTGTCCTAAGCCATAAACGTGGACATGGACCTGATGGAGCTGCAGCTGAATTGGGAGTGGGAGTTTCGAACGTGAGCCATGTGCCACACCCTTTTCGGATGGTACACTGTGCGAAAGGGGGCTTAGGGCAATCAAAAATCATGCTAATCATATAGTGCAGCTACCTCCATGATATCTAAGTCTAATCAATTTTTCTGAGTGCAACTGAAAGAGTCGCGCGGGTTGGATAGCATTTTCCCACAGGCGCCGCCATCAGGCGCTGCCATAAACGAGCTACGTGTCGCCATCAGGTGGCGTTGTCCCGCCCCAGCACTCCCATATCGAGCAAATCTGCAGAATCTCCAGCCTCGTAAAAGCATCCACCATCCGAGCATCCTCTGAGGGAAATTAAAGAAAGGCGACTGGAGCAGGCGCTTAGACAAAGTCAACCCTTTGATAAAGTTGGCCAGATGAATGGGCCCAGTGGATGGGGCAGAGAGCTGGGGCAAGGGGATGTGTAGGGGTTTCAGGAGGGCTGTGATTCTATTAGCAATTTCTGCGGAAATCGAGGCATCTCTAGAACCGTTAGCATCAAAGGGCAGCGCCACTTGCCCGCCGTTCCGAGCCGTCAGCAAGCGAAGCGCTTGAGCGAAAACAGTAGCGCCGTACCCACCGGTACTGCCCGTGCTCCCCCCCTCAGCCATTCCTGCACTGAAAAAAAAAGTTAAGAAGTAAAACACTAAATTCAATAATCTACACTTTTATTAACGGCTTTTGTAGAGTCTAGGGTATCATTGAAAGAAGTTAGGTATAAGTACATTAAATGTAAAAGTCCAGGAAAATATAGTCCCCCAACTATCCTGTTTCTCGCGGTGTAGCTCCCATCGACCCAGTTCCAGTGGCTGCAAAAACAAATGCTCGAGTTCAAAGCCTAATGCGAAAAATTCGCAGAAATCTGTCATCGCCTTGTCAACGCTTCGTCATCGTCAGTGGCAGCACAGGAAGAAGCCAGCGGACCATGGAGTCACTGAGCCCGAAAAACCGAACTGTCCTGCCCCATAGAACCCCCAACCCCCAACCATACCCCTCCCCGCCCCCGGGCAAAGTGTGGCTCCAATTGGCGCTTGACATGGCCCCGACGATACAGCAACAACGGACAGACAAGCGGACAAACGGACAGACGAACAGACGGACGGACAAACGAAAATATTGTTCCATCAAAAATCCCAGCAACGTTTGCTGATTTACACGGTAAAAATTATAGAAGCAGTAAACTTGAAAAATGCTCAATAGATTTTCCACAAGGGAACTAAATTATAAATATATTCCTTTCTTATTTTCAGAGATAGATATGTAATAAATTTTGATTGTCTTATTTTATATAGAATATATTCTTTATTTTTTCTCTGTGTAGATGCTGTTGTTGGCTGCTGTTGCCGTTGTCATTGTCGGCGATCATATCAAAGCGGCGCAAATTTCCTGCCGGCATACAGATAAGCAAGAGTGTAGGAGTTCGGGAGCTAAATAAAAAAGGCACCAAAAACTGATGGCGAGGGGAGCCTGGCGACAGTGGAAAGCAGAAGGCTCCGATCCTGACCACTTCCAGGCGACCTAACCTGGCGTCTATCTAATTGTTGTCTCCATACCCTCCGATAAATAAAGAATCGCCCACATTTTGGTAAGCATAAACAACATATATTTTACCCAAAACATGCAGTATATAAATTATAATAGTTATATCTTTAAACGCAGCTAAATCTTTTATAAATAGGAAGCTTTAATATCTTGGCAGAGTAATCAAAGTTCGTCATTTAATTATTAGATCCCAGTACTCATCAAACTGCTGTTGACATGTTGTCAGAACGGCGACGTTCTCTTAGTTTTTTGTGTGCTCTTTTTCCGCCTGTTGCATGTCATTTGGATCTGGACCGATCTGGCGAGATACCCCTCGACCATTATCTATATAGTTGCAGGATCCGAGCCGCTCGGCGCTATTTAACTTCAAAGGGCGATGGCAACTGGGCGCAGAGCATTTAGCGCCGAATTCCGGACAACAAAAGGCAGGTAGCAGGTAGATTGACCGCAGCCCCCAAAAACGTTTGTAGCCCCCCTCGTTAAAATTATATCATTCCGATTCCCCTTTTGCATTTTTGTCGTTAGATTTTTGTGCACTTAATTGCCGCAATTAGCGTGGGGCGCTTTGTAGTGATGCCACACTGCAAGTGAAATGGGCCGTCAAATTGTCATTTTTTTGTTCGTTGTCTGTTCTCAACCCAGATCGGAATCCCTGGAATACCCCTGCATTCCCTGCCGCCTCTTTTTGGCAATTTGGCAGGCATAATGAAAGGAAACTGGGAATTTGGGCCTCAGGTCAGCATCCTAAACGGATTTAAAATGAAATGAATGAATGAATCATTATTATTCTTATCCTTAAATCAAAAGTAACTAGTTGGGATTTCATTAGGCTTCGCCATATTCACTTTTTCTCCTGTGTGAGCTTATTATTCACTTTACTTCGGTGTGAGTGCACTCGTTGAGCGCTTATTCACACGAGTGCCAAATCATCAGCGGCTCAGTGGCTCTGATTCTCGATTCCCGATTCCCGATCCTCGTTTCTCGATTCCCGATCCTTGGCTGCCAACAGGCGCTGTCAATAAAATTTGCGTCTGCCCCCCTAAAAGTAATGGAAAAAAATCAGAGGGGGGCATTTAGGAGGGGTTATACACGCAGAGGAAACGAAGGGGAAAGGCGCCGACGAGCGACCGAATGGCGCGCCTGTCGTGGTCGATCAAAATCAATGCGCCCCACGGAATTGCGAATCAATTGCCAAGAGTCCGAAAAAAACGTAACGAAAAACTTGAGCGGCAACGTTCAGTTTCGGTTTCATATACAACTTCGGTTTTCGAGCAAGATGCAGATGCAGATCCGGGGGATACAACGATACAACGGTATCTCCCAGACGATGTCAGCTTCAGCTTCAGCTCCAGCTTCAGATTCAAACCGCCGCTCAGTCCTTCAGTCGCTCAGTGCTCAAGTCGATCAAAGACAAAGTCCCGGCGCTGCGATCCCGATCTGTTGATCCGCCGTTTTCCAGCTCACAGCATCTGGAATTGGCCGAGTCCCTGTTGCCTATCCTATATCCCTGATATATACAGATATCCCCGATTCCCGATCCGCAGTCGCCAATACAATGCGCCCTCCGATTGGGGCTGCGATGAAGACGACGCTCTTTTTTTGGCGACAGCGACAGCAACAGCGACACTGACAGGTCAACAAGGGGGTACACTGCACAAAAACAGGCACCTAGTCGTATCAACAAAATGCATAACCATTAAGCGTGTTTAAGTTTGGAATTCAAGATGCAAAACAGGCAGCTTGAAATACTTTCTTTCTGATTTATAGCTTATTTACTGACCAACACAACCCAAAGAAATTTGGCTCAGTGCAGAGTTTGCAATACAAATAGCACTGCGAATGCCAGTGCGAGTTCGGGAGTATTCAAATGGAGTCGGAGGCAAGATCTCAGCCTGCCGATTGTTTTTTTTTCCAAGCAGTTTCGTCTGTTATTTTTTTTATTTTATGTCTGAACCCGCAGCTTCTGGTGCCTCACGTTTCGTCTTTCTCGTCGTGGCGCTTGCAGCTTGATCGATGAATGGCCATTCGGCGGGTCCTCCGCCAGATCCTCCTCCGATCCTCCCGTTGCTCCCGCTGCTCCCGTTGCTCCAGATGCTCCTTCACCGCGACGGCAACTTCAGCGCCAAGTTGCGAATCCAAGCGCCGCTGTTGAGCCGGGCCCAACACAATCGCAATCACAATGGTGAAGCAGGCCCAGTCCAGTCAGTGTCAGTCTTGCTTATGGTCTGGCTTTTGGTTTCGGCTTGGGCTTCGGTTTTGGCCTCATCTCCTGGCTTTGGACCCGGTCTTAGGCCCATTGTCGATCTCATTTCATTCCGTCGTCATTTGTTTTTGCCTCATTTTCGGAAGCGATCAGATCGACCAGCACACACCGATTTCAAGCGCTATACGAGTATGTGAGCAATATTGAATGCCTTTAATGGCTCGCTTTTAATAACAATATGTATAGCTCTTAATTCAGTATTATGTTTAGTTCTAACACGTCTTCTAAACACCCGGATCATAATCATATGCTAACCCTTTTATTTTTGAGCACATCTGCCTTGACCAGCTAACCAAGAAGAGATCCCCCAATTATACCGAAATCCCATAATTTTGGGTGGGTGATTATTCCTCATTAACCTGTTTTTTCGATCGCCGCAGGGTATTTAGTTCGGTGTCAGGCTGAAAACCCTTGAGCGCCAATTTCCGTGGAGCGCAGGAGGTGAAGGGAAACGGGCGCTGGTCATGTCCACTTTGTTTGCCTCCAAATGACAGCTGATTGCCTCTCAGCCTTTCGGGATCCGTTCCTTTCGATGGGATCGGTTCTCTTCGGATCGGATCGGTTGGTTTGGGTTAGTTTGGTTTGGTTTGGGCTTGGTTCCTCCGGTTCCAGTTCGATCGACCGTTCTCAGGTTCTGTGTAAGCCGGCGCCTTTAATTGGCATTTGAATGATGGGCACACACGCTGCCCGCTCCTGATGCATTGCAAAAAATGACTGGCCTAAATGTGTTTAAACAAAATATAAAAAAAATAAGTAGGGAGGTAGAACTTAGTTATAAAGCATATTCAACAATATAGTGTAGAATGGATATACAGGGAAACAGTCTGTCTGTAATACCTGTCCTCTGCCATAGGATTATTAACTATATTCATTTGTTTTTGCGAGTGTAGCGCTCTACAGCCGTCTCGCTCTTATCAGGCAGCGCCTTATCAAACTTGTCGATCGCCTGTGGCTGGCGCTTATCTGATGCTCGTTTTGGATAAACGCATCATTATTACTGTCGCCGCCACAGCGACGTCGTTCTCCAAAAAAAAGAAAAAAACAAGAAGAGAAGAAAAATAAAGAAAAAGGGTTAAGGCCGGACGGAACCACTGAAAAACCATTCGGAACAGTCGGTGGTCGGTGGTTCGGTGGCTCGGTGTTTCGTGTGTTGTTGTGTTGTCATTATCAAGCGATCTCAATCGCTGCTAATTAATTTCTAGGGTATTTAAGTTAATTTACATACGGACAACAAGCACCCGCGTACAGCTGCCGCGAGCCATCTGAAAAGAATTCAAGAATTTTAAACTGAAGAATAACAAATATTATCCTAAGAAAGAGATGGCTGTGTGGTAGAGAGAGAGGGGGAGAGAGAGACAGAGAACATGTGCCACGCATTGTAGACTTTAGTGCGTAGGCGTCCGTCGTTTAATTTTTGTTAATTAAAACAAATGTCTGTTTCGTTCCTTCCCACGGAGCAAAAGGGAGGGGTAGTGTGTGGGAAGAGTGTGAGCGAAATCGCTCAACGACTTTCATTTTCATTTCCGTGCCATTAAACAGGCCGTTAAGCAGGACCCACGATCGCAGCACTTTGTAAATTAGGAAAACTACTCAATTGCCTATAGGGTAGGCGACAAACTAAGGACATTACAAACAATACCAAACAAAAATCTACAAAAATGGGATTTGTCATAACCTTAAACACTTCATTATGTCTTTGAAAAATCATTTTTGAAAGTAACAACACGCTTCAAAAGTATTTTAGAGAATTTGGTTTTCTAAAAGCTGTGATTTTGAAACCTCTTAAAGGTTTAGCTTAACAATTAACTTGTGCTTAAGCAATTGCCCTTGAATCGTAGCACACAAAGGGCCAAAACACATTACTGATTCGATAAAATCAAATCAACAACAACTAGTTAATAGCCAACTGTCAGACCCGCGCCACCCCCACTCAAAATAAATACCCAAATGTGTTTCTGTTTCTTTTTTTTTTTTGAGAATTCTTCTCATTGCGCGACGCTTGCGATAAAAACTTAATAAATAAATTGACTTTATGGTTATGGGGCGCACACAGCTATAGTCGCGAATAGAAAGATAGTGCTACAGATGCAGCGAGTAGTTGGGGGTGGAAGATTTAGCCGCAGATATCCAGGGTTACAAACATATGACGCTCTGGGGTACAATGTCCTCGCTGTCTCGATGCTCATCCTCGTTCCCATTCCCACTTCCACTTCCACTTCCACTCCCACTGCCACTTTCATCCTAGTTGAAAGTCCTCGAGACCTCGAGGCTCGTGGCAGGCTTTTGTGATGCCGCAAATAAAACCATAAATAAAACGCAAACGGCTGTCCGCTCCCCTCTAAACGCACCCCCTCCGAATCAAAAGCCCCCGCCCCTGGAACATCAAGCGTTCACTTTTATCAGGCGCAAAATGTATTCATGAGTAATTGTCACGCGGGTCGATTGGAAAGGGAAATACTAGCGCACTGAGAGAAAATATCTTTAGAAAGCCCATCAGCCATAGGAAAAGACATTTCTCCGAGTTGTTTTCGATTCACTTTATTAAATACGATAAATAAATAAACGTGACTTCAACTAAGGCTTAAACTAAGAGCTGCTTATTAAACTATAATCTTTATCAATATCTTCATTGGAAGTCCTAATTGTTTTAAACCTTTACTTGCAGGACCAACGCTTTTCTGACCGTGTGCCTGCGGACAACCGCTTAGATGGCGAGCCGGACAAACGGATGCTTGGAAGGATGGATGACTGGGGAATTGGATTCTCCGATTGTTGTTGCTGCGAGCGGACGGAAGCTATCGGCCTGGCGGAAGTGAACGGCCGCCGTTGGCGTTTTGGCCACGTGATCGGAAGGAAGCGCAACTTGCGAATTGAAACATCCGATGCAGACGACAAGGACATCGAGATGTCTCGATGTCAGCAGCAGCGTACTTCGTCCTACGTCCTTCGGCCTTCTTCCTGCGTGTCCTCGAGTGTCCTCGGGCAAAGTGACACCAAATTGTCGGCTAATCTGTCGATGACTTTCACCCCCGAAAGCCAAAACACCAAAAAACACCCAACCCCTCGAACCATCAGATGGGAAATTTAATTTGCACCCAACAACGGATGAAGCAACTGCTCTGAATACAAATATATGCCACTTTTTTTCGAATTACTTGTAAACTGAATTAGGGTAAGCCGTAATCTGCAATTCAAAAGTTTTTCAAGGAGAAATAAAAGGAATTATCTAAGCGTATGGCGATAGTAGTAACAGTTGTAATCCTCGGTATTATCCTTGCTTTAGTGACAAATCGAAGTGTTTATTTATTAAATACTAACTTAAGTGAACGTAAAGTAAAATAAAGCATTTATATTACATTTTAAGCTACTGTTTTTGCAATACCCAAGAGATCTCTTTCACTTAAAAGGGTAAGTTTTGATTTAATTTCGAGACAGTTTGAGAAGCACTAATCTCGCTGGTCAGTGGCTTGTCTCCCTAGTTCTTGCTTCATTTTCCTGTGAGTGCGTGTGTGTGGAGCGCCATTCATTGTTGTCTTGAAGGCCCAAATGTTGCAGTTGTTGTAGTGGCTTACTTGCAGCATTTTGCTGCTGCTGCTGTAGTTGTTGTTGTTCTTGCGCAAAAAAATGTTTGACTGGCGCCACTTGAATAACTTTGCCGAAGATGTCGCTGGACACAAGAGAAGGAGGGTTCCAAAAACCCAAAGCAGGGGGCAGCTTTGCCGGCGTCGTTGTCTCAAAATAAAGACGATCCAATCCGAAAAAAACGAACGAACGAGTGCACACTTAAATACAAAAGGACACGAAAAGAACACGACCCAAGGATTGCACGAGACCCTAGGTAATTCGCTCTTTTTCTGAAAACCCTTTCGAAACCTTAAAAGTTTAGTTCTAAAATAGTTAAAACTTCGGCAAAGTGATCCTGGGAATTGTAGTGATTAATTTTATATGCACTAAAAACCCTCTCGAAATTCCTTTAGTGCCCGACGTATTAGCCAATGTACCTCAGCTAATTGGCGTTCGAATCAAATGGGTCTTCGTAACTTTTCTTTCTGTGTGAAAACCACCTCCCCCAGCCCCTTGGCAGTTGCAGCACCTGAAAACCCACCATAAAATCCCCCTTTCACAGCCCTCGTTTTGATGTAGCTCGCTGGCTGCCAACGCGCTTTTGTCTTAAAGCTCTGGAACTGGCTGGCTGCTGCTGTTGCTTTTGTTGCCGATGTTGTACCGATGTTGTTGCTGGGCATTGAAGACGTTGCTTATAAACGTTTGATCAGAAGCCGGTGCCGCCGCCTCAGTGAAGTTATGCGCTCCGCAGTCCTTTTGGCCGTTCGGTTTTTATTTTATTTGTTTTTCTCCTTGTTTTTTGTATTTTTTTCATACCCGGCTACTTGAGGCGCCACCAAGCTTCTGGCCAAGCGAACAAAAAAAATGCCTTGTTGCCCCAATGTGTCGCCCCGTCTCTTTCGCAGTCGCACATGTCGTCTCTTTCTGCTGCCGACTGTGTGTTGGCCGCAGCGCCTTTCGTTGGCGCTAAGCAACGCAGGCCAATTGGCGTCATCCTTCATGCCAGTGGGGATATATTTACTCGTACCATATATCTGGGCTATTATTGTGTGTATGGCGGCACTTGCCGCCTTCATCCTCATGTTGCTTTAAGGCACTGCGAAAAAAGCAATAAATTCATAATTGTAGCACATTTCTAAGACAGGGATTGCTATGCAGACTCGTGAAAACTAACGCTGTTGATATTGTTTGCTTTTTAAAACGTATCTATTAACACCAGGATAGTAAATGCGTTTATATGTTTATTTTACGTCATTTTAGCACTAACATTTTCGTTCTGTGTCGTGTGGCAACATCAGTAAATCAAAAAGCCGCCACAGCCACAATTGGCGTAGGGGCGGTAAGGACCTACAACCTAGGCGGTGGTCTCGGGGATCATTCGCTTGGGGTCTCCCAACCATCCGTACCTTAACAAAAAAAAAAAAGAAGCAAAAACCAAAAATGTCGGCATATTTCTTGTTTTGGTTATGCCACATTTTTGGTAATTTATTATTTAGGGTGAGCGGTTATTATTATTATTGTGACTGTTCCACTGGTCCGGTGTTTTCATCAAACAATTAATATCTGTTCAATCCTACCTTATATTCTATATCAAAAATGCGTGCTTAAAGATCATTTAATTTAAACCATGTTTGTTAGGCTATTTATTTTATTATTTACGTTTTAACTGGGATAATTTAATTCGGATAAGAACGGACTTCTTATCTTTGTTATTCGAGAAGGTTTGAGATCTGCAGAGGCGGCCAACGAAGTGGAAAACATTTTGAGAGCCTTAGCTCAAATGTGTGACAAAATCAGCTGCATTCCCGTGGGCGGGTTTTGCAGGGGCGATGATTCACGTGGTTGAGTGGTTCGTGCAGAGCCAGGAATAAATATTCACCCGACAGCGAGGCAATTAGCTTTGTGCCACACATAGCCAAAGCACCCGTTCAAGTTGCAGCATCATCGTAGTCGAAAAAATAAAAGATCCAGGTCAAGTGCTGCTCCACGAAGACGAGGCAGCACAAGATGTCTCCAACACCACCCAGTCACCCCAGCCATCCCCCCTCTAAGACCCACATCTCTTAAAACCCCCCCACAATTCGGACAAGTGCGCCCATTAGGCAGCGACACAGAGTTTTGAGGGAGCAAACAACAGCAGTGAAAATCAAGTGAAAGACACAACAGGACGAAGGACTGAATCAAGGGAGGACAAAAAGAGGTGGAGTCACAGCAACATGACAAACATGACATGCCTGAAACTTGGGCAGGCGCCCCTTCCCTAATGCACAGAAAAGAACCATTATCGCAGGCCGCCCGGTAGGTGGCGATACCCTCGAGGACAATCTGGACATCCCGACATCCTCGAACACTGGACAAAACGGCATCCCCTTTCGGCCAGCGGCCATCGGCCAGCACATGTTTGCCTCCAATTAGAAGTTTTTCGGGCTAGCCAATGCCTTGGGCCTATTTGTCTTGTCAGCTACTAAAAATGGAGCAGCAATAAATGAACTGACAAAAAAAATGGATCCACAATGGCAAACGTGGGCGGATTAACTCACATTTTTGACTACAAAATTTAAATTTTTGGTACCACGCGATCATACTGGTCACCTTCTGGGATTCCTGTTCGCCTGGTAATTTAAACCGAAAAATCAAACAATTTGCATTACAAAATGCGCGTATTTGTGCCGAATTTGTTAGATTTTTGGATTTTTGGTACCAAGTGATCATAATCAGTAGCAGGTGTATACTGAAAACCAACTGATCGTTGGTCACCTTCTGGGATTCCTGTTCGCCTGGTAATTTAAACCGAAAAATCAAAAAATTTGCATTACAAAATGCGCGTATTTGTGCCGAATTTGTTAGATTTTTGGATTTTTGGTACCAAGTGATCATAATGAGTAGCAGGTGTATACTGAAAACCAACTGATCGTTGGTCACCTTCTGGGATTCCTGTTCGCCTGGTAATTTAAACCGAAAAATCAAACAATTTGCATTGCAAAATGCGCGTATTTGTGCCGAATTTGTTAGATTTTTGGATTTTTGGTACCAAGTGATCATAATCAGTAACAGGTGTATACTGAAAACCAACTGATCGTTGGTCACCTTCTGGGATTCCTGTTCGCCTGGTAATTTAAACCGAAAAATCAAACAATTTGCATTGCAAAATGCGCGTTTTTGTGCCGAATTTGTTAGATTTTTGGATTTTTGGTACCAAGTGATCATAATGAGTAGCAGGTGTATACTGAAAACCAACTGATCGTTGGTCACCTCCTGGGATTCCTGTTCGCCTGGTAATTTTAATTGAAATCATTAAATTTGCCTACAAATCCAATGTTTTTGGCAAACTTATGGATTTATGGTACCAGGCGACCATAATCGGTAGCAGGTGGCCACTGAAAATCAAATTCCAGCTAAAATCGAAACTTCACCCAATTTTCCCAATAAAAGTTTATTTCCAATTGAAAATTCATGTATTTTTTATTTTTCTTATACGCGCTACGCTACAATCACTGGGGTCAGTTATGCGCTAGCCACAATCCTTGTCGTCCTCTTCGTCCTCGTCGTCCTTGTCGTCCTCGTCGTCCATGTCGTGAAGAACCTCGTCGTTGATGATGGAGAATCAGAATGTCCTCTAAATCCTGCATAACGTAGGCGTCCTCGAAGGGGGTGGCGGATTCGGCGGAGTAAATTTCCACAGTTTTATATAGGGTCATGACGGAAAATTAAGAAAAGTGAATTACTAAGAAATTCGATATTGGCTCGATATTGACAACTTGGCTAAAAATGGTCATAAAGCTGAACAGCAAACTGTTTTATGAAGCTAATTACCAAAGTTAACTACCCTTATTACTTTTAAGTTGATTTTCAAAAATAAATTTTTCAGTGAATTTTCTCATTTTTGATAAGGGGTAACATCATCAAAATTTGAAAAAATTGGCAAAAAATTAAAGTTTCCAAATTTGAATGCCAATCGATTGGGAATTAAAATACGAGCTTAACGAGGTATGACAATCCATATTTGGGCCGATATTTACAATGTTCTGCCTAAAAATCGGATTGTTTTTGACGGAGAATTTGGAAAACGGTACATTTTGTTATTATTTTGTTTGGAATCGGGACCAGGACAAGGAGGATCTGGGAAATCAGATAATTTCTAGCTTAACAGAACTATGCAGTAGTCTAGTGTTCTGTAAACAAACAAAATATATATGCATAATATATTTCTGTTATTACCTTTTGTTATTAATAATAATGTATATATTACTTTGCATTGAATTCCTTTTTAAAAATTAATATCTTACTATGACTTAATTGCTGAGTTATATTAATTAATAGTACATGTATAATTGTATATATTGCTGCAATAATACTAAGTTGTAAACAGCTATTTGGCTTCTGTACGTTTTTACATTTCTTACCCACACATATACAAGGCCCCGTGTCATTGTTTATGTGTGGACCAAAATAAATACTGAAAATAAATACTGATTTAACAGCACACCACCATTAGTGTAATCATTAAGAGCTGTTCAATAACATAATGTTATTCTACCTACTTACATACATATAAACTGTGCAGTAAAAATACTGTACACTCTTTTAGAAAGAATGCTTCATTTCGCCTATGGATGCATTCATGCAGATGTCCAAGCGCAGATGCCCCAGGTGGGTGGCCCAATGGTGCAGTTAATCGAACCTTCCGCTGGCCAATTGAGATATTAGTGGCTGGGCCATAAACTGGAAGATGCAGAGCAGCACCACCCCCTGAACCCCCCTGCAAACAATCCCTTGGTGCCCATCCATTAACCCTTAACTGCCCGGCTGGCAAGCCAAGTTGCAATTTGGCCAACACTCATTCATTATGTCTCACAGTTATTTGGCCCGACTCGTCTGCAATTGGATTCAATTTAGTTACGAGTTCGCTGATGGGATCGGCCCCTCCCCCTTTTTGGGGGGCGAAGGACGGCGGTTGGGCAAAACGTCCGAGACACGAACCACGCCAAAATCGATATGACTCGATTAACATGCTTGGATCTTCTTGGTCTCCTCCTGCTTTTTCGTCGTCGGTGGTGCTATTGATGCCTGTGGTTGGAGTGGAGCTGCAACCTGGACTGCTGCGATTTGGAGCCGATCTGCAGCCGCCGCCCCAAGCTGCTGCTCAATGTTGGTGGCGCCAGCCCAAGGGCGCTCGAGAAGTTCCTGAACCTGTAAGATAGAGTATGATTAGATTTTTATAAAAATATATATAATCATAAAATAACCGAAGTATAACTATGAACTATGTAATTCAATAAATATTAAAATATTAAAGAAAATGAGTTACATTAATTACGGGAAAAGGAATATTCACTGTAATGAAATAATAGGCATATTTCTTATGTGGCTAGGATAAAACTCACGTAGCGGCCCTCGGGACTTTATGGTCTGGAGCCAGACTCCTTCCTCGACTCCCAGATCGGGCAGCTACTTCTACTTTGCGTGGTCGCGTTCATCATTTTGGTGTCTTGTTTTGTGGGTTTCATTGCTCTCGGGGCCCCGAACCTCCTCCTGCAGCTCCTGCTCCTCGGTTGTTAAATAGCTGGGCGGAACTTGATGAGATGATGGGCAATTATCTGCGGGAGGTCCCGCACACACAAGCACAGGGGCACAGCGGTGCGGTGGTGGGGGGAGGGGCTCTGGCAACAAACTATGTCTTACAACGTTGTGCCAGCTCAAGCTTTTGGTTGCTCCTTTTTTCCGTACTTTTTTCATTTTGGTTTTCGGTCCCGGCAATTGCGATTTTGTGGCTGCGTTGCACATGCGCGCCAGCTTCAGCGCCATCGCCATCAACGCCTCACGATCGTGATGGGTGCGAGTGGGAGAGCTGGCGGAGTGAGTGAGAGGACGTGACTGGGCGGGCGTTGAGTGCGATGGAGAGGGGAACACACGCGCTGTCTGCTTCTTAGAGAGAGAAAGACACGCGTGCGCACTAACAAGCGACGACAGCTGAGATCAGTGCGAAAGAAACGCAAAAAGGGGGGACTGGGAACTTTGTGGTGGCCCAGGGGGTGGTCCATCGGGAGGGGAGGGTGGTGCCGGCATCTGGGCAGCAGCGGCAGCCAATCATTGCCTCAAGGCCAATTTGGGGCAACGAAAGAGTTGCAGTTGCGTAGAGCCATTTAGCCAGCCAGAGATGACATGGTTCCATCTGAAAATTAGCAAGAAAATATTCGAAAAATAAGCTGCAATTTCCCTTACAAAATAAGAGGAATGGTCCAGAAGTTTATACGATTAGGAATAATACTTGTGATCATAGCTTGATTTTTCTTCGAATTATGATTTAGCTTATGATACCGAAAGCCAAATGATCATCACTGTTGCTCGGAGCGGCAGGCACTGCGTGGTGGTAGTGGTGCTGGTGGTGCTGGCGTCGCTGCGGTGGCGGCTCTGACGGCTCTGGCGGCCAAACAAACACGATGAGGCGTTGTTGGCGTCAGGGAAACTGAAACTGCAGACGGCCGAAAGTCCCGCTTCTCCCAACCGGCGACGCCCTGGCGACTCTCAAGTGGTAGAATCTACGAAGACTGCAGAATCGGTAGGTGCGGTGCAATCGGGGCTTGCGGGGTAGCCGAAGAATCGGGAGTCGAGGCTGACACGCTGGCATTCGATAATTGCCTTGGAAAGTATGCGCTTCTCTCGGTTGCAGTCGCGTTTAGCCCTCAAGAGCAGTCTTCGGGCCCAGTCTTTCGCCGATTCCCCAGTCTTCTTGCACTCTTGCGGATAGCGACTCTCGCTTCGATTGGCTGTCCGCTTGGAGAATCACTCAGCCGAGGGAAGAGCGGCGGAGAGAGAGTGGGCAGAGGACGGGGCAAATAATTCCCCCCAATTAATTACTTTGGTCGAAAGCCAGCAATAGCTGTGAGAAATGATTTCATTTTGTGGCAGCAGCTAATTGGCCACAAAGGCCGAGAGTCAGAGAGAACAGGGGGAGAATAGAGTGATCTTCATTGCTGATCTTTACCGTTTGGTGGAGCAAATATCGATCACTAATGGCCGTGCTTCATTAGATGGATTTAATGTGTAGCTTAAAGGCAGAAGGCAATGATTGTCTTGATGACTTCGAATATCTCAGTGCTTTGGCACTGTTCTTATGTGATCGTTTCCAAAATTCTTATAAAAGGTTCTATTTAGAGCAGGATTCAGAGGAGTCAGAGCACCGCAATCATTCATATCTTCATAAGGCAGCTAAAAATAATGATTCCTTGCAAATCAATTACCGTGGGTCACAATTATTTCCAAGCAGATCCTCTTCCTGCGATCCGGTAATGTCAATCCAATTGGCCCGATTGATGCTCAAAGGAGGCACAAAAGATCGGGGCCCGTATACTTTTAATCTGGGGGATTATCCCTAACCACCGTGGCCGTATCCTGATCCCTATGCTTATCGGGGATCTGCTGTGCAACTTCAACTTAATTACTGCGCGCTCGCCAAACGCAAATCGTCGAACAAAGCCACTGGGCCACTTGAGGATGTCAACCCCAACTACATCAATTTACCCTACTTTGCCTTGTTTTGAGGAGATGCAGATGAAGAGGCGGAGATTCGGGAGCCACAGAAATGGCAAGCATCCAGTAAATGGAATGACGGATGACAGTCGCAGATTGGTCGAAAGCAGGAAGCCAAAGCAGTTGGCCATGTGACGGCTAGTGATGCATGCATCCCACTCTCTTGGCAACGTCATCGGAATTGTGGAGACGACAGCCAGGACATGACCACTGCGCGATGTGCAGGTGCACCATATTGTGGTCTCCTTAAAAATCCAACAAGGTGTCCGCTTATTGAGGAGTTTTACGCACCAGCATCACCTCGACCTATTACAAATTCACGCAATTTATTAATAAATACTCAAGATTGTGCGATTTTTCGCTGTGTACTTATTCATTTCAGGCAGCCAGGAGTGTGTGATTGCTATCAACAGCTTGATTTTAATTTCGCCTCTCTTTCGCTTTCCGCAAACAAAGAGATGTCCTTGTGTTTGTTTTTGTTGTTTGGCCCGTTGTGTTTTTTCAACTGCTTTGCAGCGATCTGAGTCCTGCATTCCGCAGTCTGCGTCCTGCGATTTGGGTCCTGTACGGCACTTCCTTCTGGCGGCGTTCAGCGGAGCGGATGAGCCGCATAGTTGGCCAGCAAGGTGGAAAAATCGGAGCGCCAGGGGATGAGGCCTAAGCACTGGGGCCTCAGGATGCAGGATGTAGGATGTGCCGCATAGTTGCTGCACAATGAGCTAGCCGAGGCTCAGCCCAAGGATAATTACTTTTGTGCAATTATGCGATTAGTTTATAGGCCAATAAGTTTGTAAGGATGGGATGCCTCCCGGCATAATTGATGGGCTTAGCAGCGGTTAACAATACTCGCCAAAGGAAGTGCCAAACGTAGAGAAATTCAGACGACATTTCCTCTCATCTGTCGCTGGCGGCTCATCTTGTCGATCCTGCATTTCTAAAACGATTCCATTATTTAAAAACCAATAATGCAACTGGGGAACTTACCCATATATCAAGTGCTCGAACTACCATAGCCATTAAGATCCGACTCGCCTGACCAGGAGTACAGATTGTACGTACGACCACGAACTGCCCATCGATCTCGTCCTCGTCCCACTTCCGCACTGATTCAATCAGCAAGTTGGAGCGAGACCAATGCACAAATCGCCAGTCGCTCGACCATCAATAAGCCGCTATCAAAATTGGCTTAAGTGGCGCAAGTGGGTGGAGTGGGTGGTGCAGCCACCTGCCTGCACCCCGCCTGGAATCCCGCGGTGGGTGGCGTGGCTGCCACTGGCGAGTGATATATTTTTCACGCTCATAAAATAAATGTCAACCATAAACCGTGACTAAGTCGGGAGACAAACAAATTACTAAATAAACGCGCATCGGAAACTGCATGGTGGCCACCACCCCATCCGGCCAACGGGGAATTGATGATCTGAGCTCATATGCGACTGCCAGGGGCGTCCCTCGGTGGGGTCCAGCATCGGGTAGTCCTGTAAGGAAATTAATGAATTAGATGGAAGACTAGTATATTCAATGGAGGTAGAGGTTACTGCCGTGTCAGTTTAACAATATAACACATGTGAAACGAAATTACCCCTTGACCAGCTGCGCCTCTGTCCACGACAAGTGCTCACGGCCAGCTGACGGAGTGGCAGCCACCACCGATTAGATGGCCAGTGTATCCAGTTGCTAGATACCACCATTCCGGCCAAAACACCCACATGTGAATCGAGATTCAGGCCTCATGCCCGCCGCATCCGCCTCCGCATACAAAATGTAAATATTTAATTTTGAAACAGTGTAACTAAAGGGATTTGAAACGCGCGTGGCTGGGTTTTTTTTTCGGGCGAGGAAATCAACGGAACCCGCAGGATTCGACATGGTCCATTTTATTTGGGGTAGGGAAATCGCCCTCGTTGTGACATGTGAAATGTTGCAATTTTCCTTGCCCTTAGGAGCACACTGACTTGGCTGGAGGATTGGGTTACAGCCGAAAAATGGGTGCAGAATGTCAAAGATTTTAAGGACATCTCGGTGTCTCGGTTATATTATATTATATTAATCAGTAAGCCAAAAGAGCACTGCGTGGATCTCTGAAAAAAGTGGATAAACAAAATGCGTGAATTCAACGAATAAAAATGTTTGGGCAAAAATAAATACACCTTTTATTCACTGCCCCGATTCGGAAGGTGTGGAACATTTCTTCCAGTGTTATCCGTGCTTCTTCTCGAACATGTGTCCGTGTCCTTTTTTATGGCCAAATAATATCAAGATAAGCGGCGCATTAGACGAAAGCCAGCCAGGCGACTTCCTTGAGCTGCCTGCGGGTCCCTGGGGTGTCCTTCCGGCAGGACCTCGACCTGGACACCATAGGTGGTGTCCACCGCCGCGTCTAGTCTGGTCTGTGCCACCGCCCACCGCCGGCTCAAAACTTTTCCTCCTTTGCCCTTTTTTAATCGATTGATTGCTGCGTGTTTAGTTTTTTATGCGGGACCTTGTTCAAATCCCCGTATCCTGGGTGTCCGTTTGCTTTTGGATAACATCTAATTGCAAATTGACTCCGGTTGCCGGGAAGCTTAAAGTTGGAAATCTAAGATTTTACTGTGGCTGCTGACCATCGAAGTACCTTCTCCTAGCTGAAAAGAAAGCAAATAAAAACTGTACACTGGATGATATCATCATAGCCATATGGCCATTATATGGAAGGGGTGTCAAATGAATACGTTTAGTTTATGTTACCTTTTTCCAGGCCTTATTTACTCCTGACTTTGGCTCGAGCCCGTTTGTTAAAGTTCTTTGACAGTCTTTAAGTTTTGCATTTTAATGCCTGACTATATTGCTTAAAATAAACATTTATTTAAGGCCTCGGGCTTTGTGAGCTTTATGGAGATGTGATACTCCTCCCGGGCAATCAAACAGCTCCTGGCAGCCCACATCCTCGCGTCCTGGGACATCCCCTCGGGATTATCCTGATGGCAATCAAATGTTTTGCTAAATGTTAAAGACCGCAGGCCCAGCGGGTGAGATACAGCGGCTATAACAATAACATCGGTGACTGTGTCGTGTGGTTGTTGGGTGCCAGTTGGTAGATGGTGGATGGTGGGTGGTTGGTGGGGGTTAGAGGTCACACCTCTTGGCTGGCTATGCAAATCCCGCTGCTCTGGTTAATTTTGTATGCGATGACAACAATTTAATTTCCAAAAGCCATAAAAATGAAATAAAATTTTCAATTGTAGCTGTTGGGCGTGGATTCGCCCTTGCCCTGCTCGTCGTTTCTTTCCCCGTTTCGTTGGCTGGATGGTGTGGCTCTGATTTGGATATTGGATTCGGTTCTGGTGGCTGCACTTGGCAGTGCGCAAAGTGACGCCGTCGACGCTGCCAATGACACTGTAATCGCAACCCTCCGCTGTTCGCTCCTTCGCCTGCTCATCCGTTTTCTCCTCCGCCACCCGCCAGTCGCCATCCGACGCCGATCCACCCCTTCCTTCGTCCTCCGCATCCTGTTGACGCCTGCCAGCGCCCGACTGGCTCAGCTTCCTCTGCTCGGCTGTCTTTTTGACTGCCGCCCCTTCTTCTCCACTGGCACGGACGTGTGTACCCGCTTTTTTGACTATTCATCGACCCCACCCACGGTTCGGTGGTGTAACCCTCTCCTCTCAGGCATAAATCACAGTGACAAACTTGTCGCATGCAAAGGCGCGGAAAGCGAAGCCTGCCTTGTCACGCCGGTGGGGGTGGTGGTGGTGGTGTCGCGGCAAGGAAGGTGCCCACTTGGGTGAACACAGTGTGCTCCAGGTTGTTCGAAGATCTGAAAGAATAATAGAGGTTTTGTAAGCTTTTATTTTGAATACTAAGTTCATTTGATTTTATAGATATTTTACCTATCTAATCACTGTTAAGCACTTAAAGCACAGTGGCCTGGCTTTGACACCATGTCGTAGCCACCCAACCATAGGAAGATACTGCGGCCAGGGCGGACCAATCCGAGTCCGAGATATCCGCACATTTAAATGTAATGGCTTGAGCAAATTAGGATGGATTTGGCCACAGAAAAAGGGGGGATATAGAGAGAGGTATGTATGTATAAGAGCTGGGCAATCAAAGGCTTAGGCACGGTCACTAATAACTTCTTGGAACGTGCCCGGCACTCCAAAGTTGTAATCCCAATGCCACTCCCCCAAAGGAACGGACTTGTCGCCGGATCCCTGAGTCCCCGTCCTCTATTGACAAACAATCAACATCAACCACTTGAGTGACGGCAAACAGAAGGGAAAAATCAAAGCCGTACCGCAAGATATCACAGATTTTCATTATGAAGCATTTAAGCCAGTCCAAAATCAAAGCCACCCACCCATATCCCACCACCCACTGGTCGTCCCGGGGGTTGACTTTTCCACTTCTTTTTCCCGGCTTCAGTTTCCTTTTTGGTTTTGCGCTCTGGCAAATTAAATTAGATGCTTAATATGCAGCGAACGTTTCATTTGTTTTGCGGCTAGAAAATCAACGTGGAAAATTAGGCAAACAAAAGCGCTCTCTCTCTTTATCCCGCAGTCTGTCTTTTGCCGGACTAGAAATCCGGACGGAATCCACATGGCCGAAGGCGGTGGAAAACCATGGAGCCGGGAGCTTAGCCACTAATGAGGCGCATTACTTTTGGCCAGAGATTTGAAATCATTATCCCATCGAAACTAATCCGGCTCATGGTCTCTGGCATTTCGGCATTTGTTAATTTTGTGCAAACATCGGGCGGAGGAGGCCCCCACCTCGGAGTTCCGGGCCCCAGCCGCATCCCCCGGATGGGCAAATACTGAACCAATGGCCACGAGGACATGAGCACTGCCTGCTCCCAAATGATTGTGGACCGTCCTTTGATCGCATTTTGTTGGGGACTTGGATGGAGAACTGGTCTGCTTATCATAGGCACTGCCATTAAGCGAACAAGATATCAGATTTTGAAATGATAACAAAAAGAGCAACGAATAATGTATTAGGGCTACATCGAAACATTTACTCTATACATTTAAACTTTGAATATAGCGCACCTTTTCTGCTCCTATAGAGATTATATTACCTGTTCAAAAACACATGAAGATCCATGAAAATCCAGGAGAATCTGCACTGATTTCGATTCCGTCTTCAGCTGACTTGTGTGTTTTATCCTGATCTTGGCCACAAACTTTCCTTTGTGTTATTAAGGAATATTAAATAAAGTTGTGAAATTACAGCACTTGCCACCGGGGGAACTGGAAAAGCATGGTTAGGATTATTGACTCTTCGCTGGGCCTTCTTTGATCTCCAGTATTCACCTTGCTGTTGGCGCTCGAAACTTAATGAAATGCTATGTCCATTTTGATGTTCTAAAATCCAAACTATAACTATGTTGTTTACAAAATTTGTACAACTGTTAAAATCAGTACGATATTTAAATTTTGAGCTGGCAACTCCCTAAAGCTGTAATACCGATTAAGAAGCCCTTAAAATTCAAATGTTAATTTAGGGTGACCACATAATTCCCCGATATTTAAGAAAGGGTCTTTTTTTTTATTTAAGCCACCTTCAATTTTGAAACTAATGATCTCTTTAAGGCTTTATGATAGGTTTTTATTAGAATCAGGCTAATCAGGCTAATAATCATGCTAACGAATGACGCTTTCTAATATCGGAACTTTCGGATAATCGATATTTTGTATAACAGTTTTTAATGGGGTCAACTAATCGATAGTCCCTACTTCTAAAGTCCCTATCGAACTTCTAGCATTCTTCCTTTTCTTGATGAGCTCTCGTGGAGTACGGACGCATGATGCTAAGAGCTGTGCATGGACAAAAGGGATAAGTCTGGTAAAAATCAGTTACATATATAATAATTGTCTGCAATAACTATAAGAAAATATGGTAAGTGGGCAAGGAACGCGATTTATATATTTTGTGGTTTTAAAGAAGACTTGATTCCCGAGGATTATATAGATTAAAGTTTGTGTGGATTTCTAGAAAATACAAATACAAGCAAACCATGCGTTTTCTTTGCTGATTCTAAGTATAACCTACAAAAGCAATCGTTTTCTTTGCGGATTCTTAGAAAATAATGATGATGAATAAGTGATGTTTAAGGTTCAAATACAAGCAAACCATGCGTTTTCTTTGCTGATTTGAAGTATAACCTACAAATGCATCGTTTTCTTCGCGGATTCCCAGAAAAGAAATTGTTGGGTTATGTGAGATGCTTAAATTACAAATACAATCAAATCATGCGTTTTCTTTGCTGATTTCAACTATAACCTACAAATACAAGTAAAGCAATCGTTTTCTTCGCGGATTCCCAGAAAATAAAACGTTGGGTTATGTGTGATGTTTAAGGTGCATATACAATCAAAACATGCGTTTTCTTTGCTGATTTCAACTATAACCTACAAAAACAAGTAAAGCAATCGTTTTCTTCGCGGATTCCCAGAAAATAAATTGTTGGGTTATGTGAGATGTTTAAATTACAAATACAAGCAAACCACACTTTTCCTTTACTGGTTTATAATTTAATTAAAGTTTGTGTTTTATAGTAAAGTTGGGATGTGTACATAGTAAATAATTTATAAATATAAGCAAACCATTCTTATTTATTTGCTGATTTCCAGTAAACAAGAATTCCGAGAATTATATAAATTAAAGTTTGTGTTTTACAATAACATTTTATGTAGTTTGAAGAATAAACAAAACTTCAACCATGCGCGTGCTTATACGCATCTACTTTTCTGTGTGAATTATCTCATTGTGAAATGCTGTCTTTGAAAGCTTTCTGCCAATATTTTTAATCAGAATCTTGAAAGATCTAGAATTCTAGCGAAGCACATGTGGACTTTTTATTCCACGGATTTGTCATCAGTCACAATTTTGATTGATAATATTTGCCGAAATATTCTGCGTAGCCCCATTTTTCCTTTAACTTTTTGTATGTATGTGTAGCCCACAATGGAGTCTCATGTCTACATTTTCCATTTTTCAGACCACAAATTGAAATTGACCCTAGACACGCGGTGCAAGAATTGCGAAGACGATGGCAACCGAAATCAAAATCTGATTCTCAATCGGAATCAGAATCAGGAGTCCACGCCGGGCTGGGATGCCATGGAGATGGGACATTTGTATGCAAATTCAGTGATTGCTCTCCGCAGAAACCACAGGCAAAGGCAAGACGGTAGGAGCGACCACACAATAAATGGGCATAAATTACACGACCCGAAGGAGGAGCCACCAGACAGACGGTGAGTACATTTTGCTGCCAAGGGTGGGGTGGGGGGTCTCAAAATTGATCATTTCTGGCTGGGATGTGGTTGCGGATGACGAAGAGCTGGATGGCTGGCGCCATTGGAGTGCGGCGTTGCCACTTGAATTTTTGATTTAACAAATGCTCATTTGTAAAACGGCCCGGCGAGTCCAGCTCCTCGTCCTCATCTACTACATCCACATCCTCATCCTCGCAAAATTTAAATGGGCCACAGCCGAAGAAAGCCGGGCCAACAAATCCAACAAATGGTCCAAGAGCGATAGTGGACAGGGGGGTAGGGTTTCAAGTCTCAGATCAGAGCCAAACTTTTGCCCAACTGCCTGGCAACAATAATAATGTCACGTTTATCGTGTGCAGCTAATTACTAACAAAAAGATAGTTTGTAATCCTACACAACTGGCGGGAATGGAGAATGGAGACCGAGAAACAGAGAAGCGGAGAACTTGGCCAGAAGAGTTAGCCAAGCGTGGCCAAAAGTGACTCCAGGCCAAACAGACAGGGTGCAGTAGGAGGGGGTAGTGGGGGAGCTTTGGGGTTGGAACAACAGACACCGACCACCAGTAGCCTTAATTCTGAATCTGCATTTTTGGGGAAGCAAACTTTGCTAGCAAAGCAAAAGCAAACCAAGCCAGCCCGTCGTCGAAACTTGGCCAAAACATGTGCTGCAATCTTGGGACAAGAGTTTTCTGGGCATTAGCACACGCCTGCCTGACTGTCTTGGCCAAAAACCGAGAACCCAGCGAAAAACCAATACACCCCGAGCAACAAACACTGCTCAACTTTTTGGCAGCTTTGGGTGATCAACATCTTATAAGTCATTTGTAAACAGTAAATGTATTTGTATAAATATAGTACAATATAATTATAATATGAGGTGTGATTCACACAGTAGCACACCATTAATTACAAAGTCAATCGTCTGGGTTAGTAAAAAAAAAAAGATTAATCAAAACTGTCTGAAAAAACTGCTCAGAAATATTTTCTATTAGTTTTTAGCTCATATATTCATTAACACATTTATTATTTATTATTTTTCTTCATGAGCAAAATGTGTAACCTTTTTGTGTCATTTTTTTAACAATGTGCAAAACCTCAATTATTCCAATATCACGGAAGATTTTATCTTATATATACATCGCATGTGAAGCTTAATGTACATACACGTTTAATTGACACCACTTTTGACAAACAATCAAAATCACCCGAAAGTTAACCAGATCTGGCATTTTGGTACTTATCATAGGCTTCGATGCTTTAACGAATACGATTTTATAATAGTTATCTAACAGAAGTTGTTAAAATTGTCTCAAATAACAAATTGAAATTGAACAAAAAACCTTCTTCAAATATCCAGTTGACCACATCAAACCCACCTGACTTACTCAACATTCCACCACATTTGGGTTCCTTCCAAGTTAAGCAGTCTAACCTCTTGGTTGTAATCAGCCATTTGCCTATCTCATATTCGTTCGATTCCCTATCGTATAATATGTTGAATAATATCGCTTTGCTTTTGAGACTCTCGAGTTGAACCAGAAATGAACGTAGTGCTTCATTGCTTGGCACGTCCAGATGGCAGATGATATTGGTCGGGAGCCCAGCTCCGTCGATCCCTACAGTCCGTGCCCATCCGTTGGTATTCCAGTGCCTTTGACCGTGGTCACACCGCCATACGATAGAAGATCCGCCTGGTCCGGCTTGTCGCGCGTGGCTTGGTAGGCCTCGCGTTCCCGATCCGGGAACTTGGTGGGCAGATTCGGCGAGTGTAGATTGACCTTGGCCTCGAAACGCACGCCGGCCACCTCCACCTCGTAGTGGCCGGACAGCACGTACTCATTGGTCACCGGCAGCTCCCGTCCCTCGTCGTCGAAGTTTCGCACGAAGCCCAGGCAGACCTGCTTCTCAAACGTGTACCCATAGCCGGTGGTGGTGGTCATACCCACGTAGACACCGTCGCGATAGATGGGCTCGCCGCCCCAGCACCACATGTCCACCTCGTGATCGTGGTCGTTCAGCAAGAGCTGCACATACATTCGCTTAACGCCCTCCTCGCGCTGTTTCAGCAGCGCATTGCGGCCAATAAAGTCGATGGGTTTCTGCAAAGACAATATGTATGGCATATAACTTTTCGGTATTAAGGGACTATTCTCTGGCTGTTAACCCACATTGAACTTGACGCGCCAGCTGCGTCCGCACTCCAGCGGCGTGGTAAAGGTGTCCAGATCCTGTCCCCAAAAGGCATAGAACTTTTCAATGCGCAAGGCGCGGGTGGCGTAGTAACCTAAAATGGGCAAATAGGTAGTTCAAGTAATGAAGCCGCGTAGTTAGTTCTCTTTTCAGCGACTCACCTGCATGCTGTATGTTGAACTTTTGGCCCGCCTGATACAGACGCGAGTACACATGCAAGGCGTATTCGTTGGGAATATAAAGGACATAGCCCAATTCACCCGTGTGGGTAATGTTTAGCACTCGGATGCCGTCGGCCAATCCCACATCCAATTCCTGGTAAAGATTAGGTTAGATAAAACTAATTAATATTAATAAGCATGACTCTCGGAATCTCTCACCTTATAGGTAAAGAAGGGAAAGCTTTTGGGCGTGAGATCGGTGTCGGTGAGCTCTGACAGCAGGATACGGGAGTAGGGTCCTAGGATGCAGATGGCCGTGTACATGGAGGTCACATCTGCCACGTTCACCTTGGCCCTTAGGTGATTGGGCATGTGTTTGCGAATCCAGCACATGGAGCGCGTTTGCTGAATGGTGGGTGCAATCATCATGTAGCTGAAATAGCGAATGAGCGTCTCACTGGCCATGTTGAGCTGGATGGGCAGGCTACTTACTGCCGCTCGGAGAGGCGTGCCAAGGAGCAGTCGTTCTCATAGCCCCCATTGGGATTCTGCATGCCCGTGTGGATGATGGAGCCGACGGCCACGTCCACGTCGTTGGAGCAGAGGTACTGCAGTAGGTCTACCACCTCGTTTCCCTTCGACCAAAAGTCGTATTTGGTGAAGGAGCTGTAGTCTGCTATGCCAATGCGTTCCCTACAAGCCCGGTATTCTGAGGCCACATGATCGAACCACGGCGGCTTGCCAAAGGTGCGTGTTTGGGCAATACGAAAGCGCGGCAACCCGAACTCATCTGAAATATAGAATCAAGCCGGAGAAGAAAGAATGAGTCGTCAACTCGGTGAGTGAATGTGAATGACTTCTACTATCTACTTCATTGCTTTGCATATGATATGTTGCAGTAATTTAGTATTACCTGTCGAGCATATGATTTTCAGTCATTCATAGGTCGTTAGGTATTATCTAGTTATTGTAAACATTCAACTCGCTGGCGGATGAGCAATTACTTGTGATGTACGATTCGAGCGTATTTATCTGTATTCAGATAGACGACAGTGAATGGCGCATTCATTTGTATCATATAAACACCTCAATAATCGACAATAGATGTGATCAAAAACCTAGAAACATAAACGTACCTTGCTTGTCCTGCTGATCGAAGTAGTTGGGTCGCTCGTAGCCCATCGACTGACCAAAAACTGCGCCCGCCTCCTTGAGTTGCGGGTAGATGGGCGACATGCGCAGGTTCCTACCGGTCTGAAACTCCTCGAAGGGGTAGTTGATTTCGAAGTGCTTGCCCGGCGCCTCCTTGCAGCGATCTCGCAGGAACTTTCGGTTATTGTGCAGCCCCAGAAACCGGCTGATGTCCAGGATGTGCAGGTCGAGGTAAGTAGAGCCCTTGGTTATTAGATCGGTGAGGACGCGTCCAATGCCTCCGGATGCCGACACACCCATTGTCTTGTTGCCAGCGGCTACATAGTAATTTTGGATTTCAGGTGCTTCCCCTAGGATCCACTTGCAGTCGGGAGAGAATACCTGCAGCGAGTTTGTGAGCCTATCCAACGTGGCATCTCTAAAGGAGGGAACCCTCAGCAACAGGGCATCGAGCAGCTCGTGAAAGTGATCCCAATCCGGCGGATGTTGGCGAGCTGTCTGCGACAGGGGAATCACTCCATCTTCGTACACCATCTTCGCCTCGCGCTCGAAGCCGCCTGCGAGAATGTGACCTTCACACTCTCGAAAGAAGATGCGTCCATCGAAATCCCTGACGAAGGGCGTGTCCGGACTGAGCCCCTCGATGGGTTTCGTGTGCAGATAGTGGTGCTCCACCGCCTTGAGCGGCACTTTAACCACCGGCTTGGACAAAGTGCCCACCTCGCGTGCCCAGAAGCCCGTGCAGTTCACAAAGTACTCGCACTCCACATCGCCAGCGGTCGTCTCCACACTCCTCACCTTGCCATGCTCGCTGTGGATCTTTTTGATGGCACAGTGTTCGACTATGCGGACTCCCAATCTCTGGGCCTCGGTCATGTAGGCCTGGCAAACGAGTTGCGGATCACAGACCCCGTCTTCAGGTATCCAAAGGCCACCTTCGATGCCGTCCAAGGAGAGCAGTTCACAGTGCTGGGCGCACTGCTCTGGCGAAAGGATTTCGCAATGCATGCCCCACGCCAGGGCCTGCGATTTCATGCGATTGAAAGCGGTCATGCGGTCCCAACTTCGGGCCAGATTCAGGCTACCCACTGGCCGCCATCCCGTGGGCAACCCGTTCTCCGCCAGTCGCTTGATCAAATCTATGGAGTACTCGGCCAGCTTGAGTTCCGTGTAGCTAGGTTCGAAGCGACCAGCCAATCCGCAGGCGGTCCAGGGCAGCTCGCCACCGACGCGATCCTGCTCCACGAGCAGCGTTTCGCCACCCCATCCCCTCAGTCCGAGGTGATAGGCCACCGAGGCGCCGGTGATGCCGCCGCCACAGATGACCACCCGGGATTTGACGGGCAGCTGACCGGCCAGTTCCTCGCTGAGATCCGCCGCCTGTTGCGGCTGAAACTTCCGCTTCCGCAGGACCCGTTCATCAGCCGAATCCATCTGGCTACTAGATAGGCGCACTGCATCCGAAAGGCCAGGTGAACACCTCCGTCTGGGAAGTACAGAAACTGCATTCCCCGAACGCTGCAGCAGTTTCCACATCTTGCTCACCGGCGCAAACGTTAAGTATGTGTATATCACAACCTCATGGGACTAACCCGATTCTTACTGCAGGTCACCGGATTCACTGGAGGGCACTATTTATATACGCTATATTGTGCTTTCGATTGGTAAATTGGCTTTCGGCACAATAACAACACAGCGATAGAGTGACCAGATGCGACTGCGGTTAGAGATGGGTCGAAACATCGATGATTATCGGTAGGCGGTTAGCGGAGACTCGATCCATGGTGTGAAACTTGGGTAACTTGAAGAGTAAATATTAATAGTATAATTCCGCGCGCTCTATCCTTAAAAAAAAACCTTTGCTTTGGCTTTAAAGGAAGCTAGTTTGATTACGAAAACTAGTTTCCTCTAACGTTCTAAACAACACATCATGTGTCGTCGCATCGATGAATTATTAGCAATATTCATTCGTTTATTAGTTGCCTAACAATATGAGAAAAAAAGGTTTCGCTAAACTACACAATATACTGACATGTACATATTGACCATCTCTTAAATCTAATAAGACTTTCTAAAAGTAAAAAGTGTTGTTAATCGCAATCATTAACATTTGATAATTATTATTTTTTTTTTACTTAATCAATCAACAATATATAACCACGCGTTTGTCAAGAATGACAAAAAAAATCTTTGTGGTATAAATATAAAGCCATGCTGGTCCTTGGATAAAAATTCTAATTGATTGTTTTTATACATTAATCACTTGGTTTTTTTTTCCATGAACCAAATGGTTTAAGTGCTGCAACCAAAATTGTGAAGATTATTATAATACGAGTGGGAATTATAAAATACGCATAGCAGAATTCATAGATTTTATATAGTCTACTTTTAACAAGTTTTTATTTTCCTAAAGTCGTTTAAAGGTGCCGAAAAAATATATTTAAATAAAAAGGAACAAATGTATCAAGTTAAAAAACGAAATCATGCTAGATCATGAGCAAGTATCATGTAAATTGAATTTATGTATATATCAAATACATGTTATTCGTTCTTGAACTTAATGGTTTTAGAGCTGCAAGAAAAATTGTGAAATTTTTTATAAATATTACAAATATTACACATGATTACCATTCATTACCTTCACAGTGTTCCTAATAGATAGTTATTATTACACTATCTTTAGCAATACTGTCGAGATAAGGATGGGATAACGCTGCAAGAATAAGTATAAACATTTCCAATTCATCAATCTAAGCTTGATTTCACAGCTGAAAAGAGTGAACGCAACCATTTACGCCCTTGAATGCAGTCCTAATAAAGAATTTTTAATACACCAGTCGTGAGTGATACTTTCAGATGGTACAGTCGCACACCCGTCCTTGAAAAAATTACTAATTGATTGTTTTTATACATCAATCATTGGCTATTTTTCCTTTATCCAAATGGTTTTAGCGCTGCAACCAAAATTGTAAAAATTATTATAATACGAGTGTGAATTTAAAATACGCATTGCAGAATTTATAGATTTTGTATTGTCTACTTTTAACGAGTTTTATTTTCCTAAATTCGTTTAAAGGTATTTCTGAATAAAAAGGAACGAATGTATGAAGTTAAAAAACGAAATCATGCTAGATCAAGAACAAATATCATGTAAATTGCTTTTTTACATCAAATACACGATATTCGTTCTTGAGCTTACTGGTTCTAGAGCTGCAAGAAAAATTGTGAAATTTTTTACAAATATTAAGAATGTTACAAATTATTACCATTCATATCCTGGACAGTGTTCCTAATTGTCTGTTATTATTACACAAACGTTGGGAATACTTTCAAGATAAGGATGGCATAACGCTGCAAAAACAAATATAAACATATCCCTATCCATCATCAAATCAATCCATCAATCTAAGATTGATTTCAGTTTTGAAAAGAGTGATCGTTAGTGATACTTCCAGATGGTACAGCCGCATACAAATATTTCTGAATGAAAGGGAATGAATTTATCAAGTTAAAAAAAGAAATCATGCGAGATCTGGACAAATATCAAGCAATATTCATTCGTTTATTAGTTGCCTAACAATATGAGAAAAAAAGGTTTCGCTAAACTACACAATATACTGACATGTACATATTGACCATCTCTTAAATCTAATAAGACTTTCTAAAAGTAAAAAGTGTTGTTAATCGCAATCATTAACATTTGATAATTATTATTTTTTTTTTAATTAATCAATCAACAATATATAACCACGCGTTTGTCAAGAATGACAAAAAAAATCTTTGTGGTATAAATATAAAGCCATGCTGGTCCTTGGATAAAAATTCTAATTGATTGTTTTTATACATTAATCACTTGGTTTTTTTTTCCATGAACCAAATGGTTTAAGTGCTGCAACCAAAATTGTGAAGATTATTATAATACGAGTGGGAATTATAAAATACGCATAGCAGAATTCATAGATTTTATATAGTCTACTTTTAACAAGTTTTTATTTTCCCAAAGTCGTTTAAAGGTGCCGAAAAAATATATTTAAATAAAAAGGAACAAATGTATCAAGTTAAAAACCGAAATCATGCTAGATCATGAGCAAGTATCATGTAAATTGAATTTATGTATATATCAAATACATGTTATTCGTTCTTGAACTTAATGGTTTTAGAGCTGCAAGAAAAATTGTGAAATTTTTTATAAATATTACAAATATTACACATGATTACCATTCATTACCTTCACAGTGTTCCTAATAGATAGTTATTATTACACTATCTTTAGCAATACTGTCGAGATAAGGATGGGATAACGCTGCAAGAATAAGTATAAACATTTCCAATTCATCAATCTAAGCTTGATTTCACAGCTGAAAAGAGTGAACGCAACCATTTACGCCCTTGAATGCAGTCCTAATAAAGAATTTTTAATACACCAGTCGTGAGTGATACTTTCAGATGGTACAGTCGCACACCCGTCCTTGAAAAAATTACTAATTGATTGTTTTTATACATCAATCATTGGCTATTTTTCCTTTATCCAAATGGTTTTAGCGCTGCAACCAAAATTGTAAAAATTATTATAATACGAGTGTGAATTTAAAATACGCATTGCAGAATTTATAGATTTTGTATTGTCTACTTTTAACGAGTTTTATTTTCCTAAATTCGTTTAAAGGTATTTCTGAATAAAAAGGAACGAATGTATGAAGTTAAAAAACGAAATCATGCTAGATCAAGAACAAATATCATGTAAATTGCTTTTTTACATCAAATACACGATATTCGTTCTTGAGCTTACTGGTTCTAGAGCTGCAAGAAAAATTGTGAAATTTTTTACAAATATTAAGAATGTTACAAATTATTACCATTCATATCCTGGACAGTGTTCCTAATTGTCTGTTATTATTACACAAACGTTGGGAATACTTTCAAGATAAGGATGGCATAACGCTGCAAAAACAAATATAAACATATCCCTATCCATCATCAAATCAATCCATCAATCTAAGATTGATTTCAGTTTTGAAAAGAGTGATCGTTAGTGATACTTCCAGATGGTACAGCCGCATACAAATATTTCTGAATGAAAGGGAATGAATTTATCAAGTTAAAAAAAGAAATCATGCGAGATCTGGACAAATATCAAGTAGATTATTTTTATACATCAATTTAATGATATTTGTCCTTGAACTTCATTGTTTTAGAGCTGCAAAAAAAAATTGTGAATTTTTTTTAACACAACCATATATGTACGCCCCTGTGAGTATTCCTATTATACTGTTTTTGATACACCAGTCGTCAGTGATACTTTCAGGAATAAGATGGCATAATCGCATACCCCGGTAAAAAGAAATATAAATTTGTATATATTTATCCATCCTTCTTTGTTTGATTTCTATAAAAGAGAATGGTTAAGTAAACAACTTTAAAAGACAAAAATAGGCGAATTTCATTTTAAGATTTATTTCCAATAACCACCAAAACACCCAGTAACTTCTTAGTTGTTAAATCTTTTGTTTTTTACAATCTTTGTTGCAACCCAAAGGATTTTCGTATTGATTTTTATTTAATGTCCATTAACTAGTATGCTTAATGTTCTCAGCTTGTTCCGTTAAATCAACAAACGCAATCAGGCTAGAGTCTTAGCAATAGAGAATCCGTTTCTGTATCTGTATATATTGGATTGGATATATGTATGATGCTTAGTGTGTGAGGCTGTTCTAACATTTGGGCTCATTTGGTTTTTCGCGAAAGTTCGCAACATCTTAAAACTTGATAGGATACTAAACTAAACTATTTTTTGCAGGGGCCGAATTGTCGGATTCAAATAATAGCACATCTCTCGAGACAGCGGTGATATGAGGCTAAAACTAAAATATAAAGTAAGCTTAGTGCTGGCCACAAATAATGGCTTACATATAAGAGTAAGTGTTTTAAAAATCCAACTTAAAAGGAGAAATCTAGGGAAAATCTCTAGAGTCGCTTTGGAATAGGATTTATTGCAATTAAAGTTATTCGATATCGGAACAATCGTAATAATAATCATAATAAAGATAATAATGGTAATCATAATAGTTTAATATATAGTTCATAGTATATAATCATAAGTTCATACGCAGCATTTTTAATATAAGTTAATTTCATCGACAAGAACCTTTTGGTCTCGCGACCTCTTTAAACTATTCATTTCACATTGTTTGTTTGTTTGTTCGCAAAAACATAATCAATAAATACGTAGATAGTAGATACATCCGCGAGTTATCTGCCTCGCTTGCTATCGCTATTCATAATAATAATCTGGGTTTTTGCTCTCACAGAAGTACAAACTACAACAGGGTGGACCCAAGTGTATGGGTTACACCATCGTGCATATCCTGTAACATTTTTGCTCTAGCGCTTCATTAAAGACTACAACTTATTAAGATTACAAAATAACAAAAAAAAAAAAAAAAAAAATATATATATATATATATATAAAATAAACAAAAAAAATTGACACATTTACTAAGTGTAGAGAATCCGTCAATTGGCGGGGTAAAGTTTCTTAAATTGACCTCGAGTGATTCAGATTGGTTTTATATGGCAACAATGTTGTTTGTTTTCGTTATACGCTTTCTTTGGTTTTAGGGAAAAGTCCACTTGCCTTTGAAAAAAACCTTCACTAATAGTGCTCTTCAGAAGCCAATGTATGAATTATATTCGTAGTAGATGTAGTACCTTCAATTATTGAACAACAACTTGGGAAAAAAGGAACAAGTCCTTGAAGTATGTACCGGAATAGTTTTTACCCGCGCCAATAATTTTTGTGTGTTATAAGTGTGCCAAATTTGAGGGCTTTTCGACTAAGAGGCTAGGCCTCTATCTAATGTATACATTATACGAGCGAATAAATAAATTAGTTGCGATCTCAGTTAGACAATGTTCGTTTCACTTTTTTAGTTTTTGGTTAACATTGGGATTGGCACATTATATTACATATCATACAAAGCTTTGCAATCGTTTTCCTCCATCCAACCTTCAACTCGTGCCCTTGGGGAGAAATGATAATAAGACAGTGTTGGCAAAGGCGAAAGTATTGGAGATAAAGGGTAGTTGGGATTCGCTTTTTCTCGCGTTCGTGTAATAAAATGTAACCGCTTATCACATTTATAAAACTCGATCAATTCTCTAAATACATAGTCGTAGGCGTTGGTTAAATATTGTACATAATTTAGTACAGTTACCTTGTATGAGTTAACTAAATGTTTTCGATTCGTTAATAGCACAGTGTAAACGCTTCTCCGTTTTCGATCTTTAGGGCACATATTTAAATTTAAATTCAATTCAAATGGGAAATTACATTCTTTCTTTGCATCCTTGCCATAGTTTCGTTCAATTAATTTTCTACATTTTCGGTTTCTTTTTCTTTGTAAATTTTTTCGTTTGGCTTTGCAACAACTACAATACATGCAGCAAACAGCAAATTTTGAGTGCAACATAAACGCTTTTGACAATTCAAACAGAATCTATCTTAAGTTGTTATATTTGTCTCTTACTTTGGTATAATATTTACTAGATCTACATATGTATTTTTTGTTCCGTATGTGTATATATGTATATATTTTTGGCTACTTTTTTCTGGTAGTACACAATCGCAACATCTTTATCTCGTTCAAGTTTTTAATTTGGAAATAAGATAAACACAGCGGATAAAAATGTACATTTTATGTAAGTAAACCATTTCGTTTTTAATAATTCCGAAATTATTATTTCTTTCGTGTGTGGTAGGTGTGAGTGAGCGTGTTGTGTATATATAACTGCCGGTAGGGGTGTTTCTTTGTCTGAATTACACATTTAATACTTTGGTATTTATATTTATATTATATACGACGTGTGAAAGGGTATTCCTCCGAAGTTTTTGCAAAATAAATGCTCTTCAAAAGACCCCCAGCTCTTACTATATTTTTTCCGAATTACATAAACATTTCTGTCTGGGGTTGTTTGTCCGGTTAATTGTGGGCGCCTTGGATTGCTTAACTGGTTAATTGATGGCTTCGGCTTACTGGTTAGTTAATTGGCTAAGCTATTAGGTGGAGAATCGGAAACTCATGTAAGTTGTTCACTGGAAACATACGACTATATGGGGCAGGATGTTAGGTTGGTGTTATGTATACATATATGATTGTGTACAGTGCGAACTGTTCACCGATCAAAGAACAAAAAGATAGTTCTTTTAGTTGCGAATCGCACTGTGTGTGGTCTATACTTATCGGTGTACCGTTTTTATTGTGTTGTTAGCACAAAATACCTTACAAGATTTTGGTATCCTTTATTTTTCATTGGTTGTTTTTTTTTATGTTTTTCAAAATAAATTACAATCAATTCGAGAGGAGCAAGTCCCCATAAACTGCACACATTACTGCGTGACCTCCTCATTGACTAATTTTTTTCCTTATTCTTTTATCTTCATCAGAATCTTAAATAAATATAAAGCACAAAGTGTTTTTGAATTCTAGGTATTAAGAATATAAGCTTATGCTTCCGCCATAAAACATATACATAAATATTTGTAAGTTAAGTTACGTTTTCAAGATGTGGGCGAGTGTGTGTTTTCGAGTGATGGGTGTGTAAATGTAGTTTATAAGGAAAAGTATATATGTTAGCATCTTCAGCTAAATCAGCATTCTTTTTTTTTTTTGGTTTTTCTCAAATTTTTTAGTGTTTTTTTTTTTTATTCTGTTTGGTATCGCGGTGCTCTTTCCCGTTTATGACCATTGATCTGGGAATCTTAGGCATAAAATTCCGTTTTTCCTTGCGTCTTATACGCCTCCTCCTCGATTTTGTACATGTCCATAAGCTTGTTTTTGAAGCGGCAGTTGGATTTTGGTTGACAGACGGCAGCGTGTGAGACAGCAAATACAAAATATATTGCAAAAGTAAACAAATTGTGTGATTTTTGGTGGTTTAAATTGAAAGAGAGACAATGGGCATATGTGTACGTGTGTTAGAAAGAGACAGAGAGAGAGAGAGAGAAAGAGCAAGAGAAAATATAGAATATCCTTTTAGTTTTTCTCAATTACTTTGCCATTTGCGATTTGGGGCGACACAGCAAACAATAAATGACTAGGCGGTTAAGGTAAGGGTACGTGACAGATTGGGTTTTTAGACAGAGACAGATTTAGAGAGTGAAAGTGACAGAGAGAGAAAGAGAGAGGGAGAGAGAGAGGCCCATAAGGTAGTTCGATAGTAGAGCCGCGAGCTTGGTATTACGGATTATGGGATTCAAGCCAAGAATCATATAACACTTATAATTATTGGTGAAAAAAAAAAAAAAAAAACAGTCTTTAGACAGAAGATTTAGGGATATAGTGATTTTGACACGAGCATACAAAAATGATGAAAAAGCACAGAAAAGCAAAAATAAATAAAAATTGTTAAGCCAACTCAGTATTAACGTGGGACTATTTTCAAATCAAAAGTATTCGGCCAACAAAGTAATTCAAAAAGATGTTTAAAAGCAAGGCAAAAAAAGGAACCACATCAAAGAAAAACGCGATCTCATTTTTAATAGGATCGCGAAACCGTGCTCCAAAATTATCTGAACAAGTCGAAAACTAGGTAAACACGATGAATAAACAAAATGAACATGTACCAATAAATATATAATACATATATAGGAAACAGTAGATAATTACATCTTAGCAGTTAGTGTGAAAGATTAGCAGCTACTGACTGATCGATTACGTTTCAGGTTAGTACGGATGGGTTCGGTTAGGTTGGGTTTTCGTTTGTGATCGGTTATTGTTTATCGTTTATCGGAAGATGCATCCCCAGTCGATAATCTCTCTCTCTCTCACTCTCTCTCGATCGAAAATTAAGGGGCTACAGAAACTACAATCGTATCTGGGATGCATATCTTCACTTTGGTTTCAGTTTCGGGTTTTCTGTTTCGTTTTTGATTCATATTATTTTGTTAGGTTATAGATTATAACGTTTATCGTTTACGGTTTATCGCTTTCTAGCTGTACAGGTGTGGTTGTCTAAAGTACAGTCTCAATACTGGTTATAGTGTCGGTCTGCGGCCGAGTTTCGTTCAGTACCTTTTGCACGTCGGTACTGAATTCCTCGACCTGCTTCGAATGCGCCAACTTTAGTTTCTCCATCGCACGGCCCTGCTTAACGCCGATTTGCTGTAAGCAAATAAATACATATATATATGATTCAGTTTAGTTATTAAGAATAGAACAGAACTAACCTTCTTTTCCTCCATGAAGCGCTTCACATTGTTCTGGCGCTTCTCACGCAGCCGACGATCCTTCTCGTTCTTGGTCTTCAAGGTCTTGTCGTTCTGTACCTCCTTGGCGGTATCCGCCGACATCTTTGCTTGCTTGGCATTCAGATCCTTGATGTCCCTGCGCATCAAATATTATGGGTACTTGTTTAGAATGCGTTGTCGTTGTGTGATAGTTATCTCACCTGGCATGACGATCCTCCAGCTGCTTGATCTGCGCCGCCTGAACGGTGAGCATCAGTGCCTTCATGGCGTCCTGCGAGTCCTGGACATGTTGGCGCAGCATGTCCCATTCCTCCTTACGGTGCCTGGCGATCATGTCGGTCCACTGTTTGGTCTGGTCGTTGATCGAGTTCTTGATGTTGGCATCGTTGCGAATGTCGTCTTTGCTCTTGCCCTTGATCAACTTGTCGATGGCTGCATTCTGGGTCTTTTGCACCGAGGTGCGCTCTTTGGCGTGCTTCTTGCGCAGGGTGTCGAGCTCCTTGATTTGCTTTTTGCCCACCTTTTGGAAGCCTTTCTCCTGGCGCAGAGATTCCAACGTGACGGGCTCAAAGACTAGTGGTGGCTCCTTCTTTTCCTCCTCTTTGGCCTTGCCAGCATCTCGGGCGGCACCGCCGCTCTGCTCTTCAATGCCAAGGGCCTTCATCTGTTCGTTTTGCTGCTTAGCGGCACCGGCGAATCCACGCGGATCCGACAACATGGCCATGAAGTCCTCAAAGCCGTCAGGTACGTAGATCTTTAGCTCGATATTCACGAACAACATGGGCAACGACATGGGGAAGTTAGCCTCCGTGCGCAGGGAAACATGCCGATAGCCAGCCTGTAGACCGTCCAGCGGCAGAATACGTTGACCCAGAATCTTTCCGCTTTCCTCATAAACGCCAAATCTTAGCACAGCCAAGTCCGGAAGGACCACTTTGCGGAACACAAAGGGATCCTCATTGTAAACTGGATTCAGGCCATTATTGGCGACCAAACGCGTGCGAAACTCCTTCTTCACCGTGTCCGAGGGCAATCCAAACATGTCCACCTCCACATAGGTGCCCACTTTCTTGTCGGACAAGAATTGGCCGGCAATCACCTTCACGGAACACTGGGCCGCAATCACGCCGTCCACCGGCGCATCCGCAAACGGATCAAAATCCTTGTCGGCTCGACGCATGAAATCCGGTTTCAGTAGATAGCCACAGCCGCCGTTATACTCGAACTTGCCCTGGTTGAGTTGCATGGGTAAATCGGAGCTCTGGAAGTTGAGTGAGACCATCTGGCAGCCGGCGTTCCAGAACACCTGCGGCATATAGTTTGAGGAGTCCGCTCGTGTGCCCTTCGGATAAATTCGCGACATCTGACGCTTGTTGTAATTGACAAAGTCGATGGAGCTCTGCTTCAAGTAGTTCATGCCCGCCGATTCCGCAAACGAGGACATGTTGTGGGCAATGTTCTTTTCTGTGGGTAGGACACAAATTAATATGCATTAATAATAATAATAATTAATAATGGAATGTATTGAAATTACATATATATTTAAGCAACATTTAAGTAAATGTCTTGTTGGTATGTTGGTACATACCGATTGCCTTGTCGAAGCCCTGGAACTTGATGGGCTGCGCGTAATTGACCATGGAGGAGAGCCACGGATGCACGTTAGTTGTGGAGCCGCTGTAGTTGGCAGCGGCGGCTTCGGCCTCCGCTCCTCCGCCACCCTCGGCCGCTCCTTCGGCGGCGGCGGCTGCTTCCGGGGCGGGTGCGGGGGCGGCGGCTGCCTCTGGCGGCTTGCCCGCACTGGCGTCCTCTTCCGGATCGTCATCCGTCTTGAGTTCGCCCTTCAGCCAGAGCTCCAGCTCGACCTTTTCCACTTCTGGCTTCATTCGCTTGTTCTTGATGAGGATCTTACGCTTCAGTTTGCAGGGTGGCGGCAACGGAAGGCCCGGATCCAGCTAAATCGGTATGCAATCGGGATTAGCAATATGATGCACATTGGTTTGGACTATCGCCACTTACCGGATGATCTGGTAGCGGCTCCTTCAGCAGCAGATCGCCAAAGAAGTCATCACAGTATTTGGCCAACTTGTATTGCTGGGCGCGGTTGCAGTGGTTTTCGAAGGACAGGATTACCGGATACTCGGAGGACACGAAGGCGCAATCCGCAATCGCCTGGATGCAGTCCTGCAAGGAATATATGAAAAAAATATTAATTATATTTAATTTCTTACAAGTCTCAATTTATAAATGTTTAGTCGAATCCTTTATGTATGTACTCAACATGCATTTCCTAATTTGGTTTGCAAACTACACAGTTAACTCAAACAAAATTATTCTCGGAACTATAATTAGTACAAATCTGCATGTAATTTGTTTACCACCGCAAAGTTTCCAAACAATGCAGTCATATTCCCAAACGGACTGTGCACATTAGATGCACTTGGACCATTGAGAATGCTGACATTACATGCGAAATGATTAATGTTTCAATTAAAAGCTCATTCTACCAATTGAACTCGTTCTCTCGTAATGACTGTTGAACTTTTGCAGCAGTTGAGAGACTAGAGGGTTAGGATCTTACCTTAAAGAGGATTTCGGTGCAGTAGGCGTGGCCGTGGGTGACGATGGGCTCCTCGTCCTCACCCTTTCCGTTCCAGCAATCCAGCTCCACGCAGCGACAGCCTGCCAAGAGTGTCTGGCGGTACATTTCCACGGAACTTTTGCCGCCGATCTGACGACCAGATAGGTAGGTGTTATGCGAGCTGTTGATATAGTAATGGGCCAGTGGCTGATCCATTTCCATGTAGAAATCCAGCCGATCCAGGAATACGGGTGCGTTTTCGTCGGACATTAGGTAGCGCTTAAATCCGTCCAGCGACATTTGAACTTAAGTTGGAATCGAAATTGAAATCATCACATTTACATTTCCCAATAGAACTAGGAGCTCTTACCGTTCTTCTTTTTCTCCTCATCTAGCTCGTAGTCGTTGATGATCTCCGTGCAGCGTTTCTCCTCGTAGAGAGGGTACAGGATTTCGTTCATCCGCGGATCGCGCTGTTTGTCGTTCATAAACTGGATAAATTGCTCCAAGCTGATGAAGTCCTGCTTGCCCTTGGTGCTGAAAAGAAGAGCAAATAATGACAAGTGATTACGATTATGTTTTAGAGGTCAGCGCCTTCTACTTACATGGAGGTGAAGAGCTCCTCAATGTCGTTTCGGGGACACACCTTGTGGTACAAGGCGTAGAACTTGTCGAAGGTGAACTGCTCCTTGGTCATCGTTGCGTTTTTATCATCGGGCAGACCGGCATCCTTTATGCACGTGTACACCAATTTCTCCGTTTTGCCGGATGCGAAGGTTTTGGCCAGCGTTTTAACTGGAATTTTGCCACTCTTCTCTACGCAGTAACTCAATCGCATCCAACTATTATTGGGTTTAGGAATTTCGAGAAGGTCAGATCAGTTATAATTGCACTTTATTCTCGGAAAGAAACTGAGTTGCTTTAGGGGTTTTCGGATGATGCAATTAAAACGACAACAGCGAGAACAACATTCAAAATATATACATATGTACATACCTTGGCTCAAAATAGCTGGAGATATTTAAACCTAATTAAACTACATATTTTGTTATCTACACATTTAAATGATTAATATAACGAATGACTATTTGAATAGTATATAAGATATTGCAAATGGAAAAGTGGTTAGAGTAGCAAAGATCTTATAATTAAATGAATGAACAGAAAAGTGATGAGATTAAAATGCATTTAATGTCGCATTGGACGCAAGTCTTCATAAATGTAATTAAAAATCCCCTTCGAACCGTAAGTAAATAACAATTTGGAATTTACCAAAAGCAGCAGGAAATTGCCATCAAATTGGCTTGAAACTACGTCAAAGGTCCTTGCCATTCCGAGCCCTATTTCACTTTCATTTAACGACTGTTTAGTGAACTAAGCTGACCGGTAATCGAATCAAATATTGATTAGCAATCAATTCCAGGCGATCCATTACGCAGATGATTAACGACCGCTCCGAAAACAGAACTCATAACTAATTGAATCGAGGGCCGCTCGCACTTGTGTCCAATTTGCAATTGGGATCCATTCGTGGAATGTGGCCCCATCCTTCGGTTTCGGGCCAAGTAATTGCAAAATGCGCCGTATGCGCCGAATGACGCATAAATAATGCAATCAGAAACAAATTGCAAACTAGGACAACTAATTTACAATACAAACGTGCAACTGCTACCGTGCCACGCCCACTCACGTTCCAGCCACCTCTCGTCCGCCTCCCATTTGGCCAAGGTGTTGGCTACGCCGGCGGTTAACACGATTGTTCGTTGAATGCACTTTGCAACTTTTTACCATTCCGCCCGAAAGACCACAGAAACATTTGCACACTGAGAGAAAGTCTTACTGATTTGCATAAAATCAAGTATAGTTTTTAGCAGGTATTTCCTCGGCTCTTTCTGCCCGTTGGATCCAAAGGCAATACCAATAATATATATATATATATATATTTATATAAACCCTTAATCCGAATCGATATTTCTCACTGTTCGCTGGCAGGTGTGTGATCCCGGATGCAACACACCCATTACCCGTAAACACACCCGTTGAACAACCCAAAAAACACACTCGACTGGGCAGGGAGTTCACCGCAAGGCATCGCATATCCAATGAACCGCATTTTAGCTGCCACCTTTCATCCTTGGACCCCTTGGACCATCCACCATCGACCAGCGAGCATTGGCCATTGAGTGCATTCGCTGCACTTGTCTATCGGAAGGGAGTCGAGCAAACTTTGGGCAGTTTAACCCAATTTCGGTTGACGAGGCTGGAATTTTCATTGCGGCGCCCATTTGATTCAAAGTCAACTAAAACCATTTCTGCTTGCTTTTTTCAGAGCAGAGCGATGAGACTTAAAGACGTCTTCAATTATATACTAAAGCCTCTCATTAATATGAAAACATTTTATTTGTGTTACAAAAAAAAAACCTCTTTAAACTGTACTGCTCGTATGTTTTCATCACCATCGCAAATGCGCTGCAACATTCGCTTGACATCGCATCCTGAGTTTCTTTGTGAATAAAGATTGCTTTATTTTCGCTGTTTATGCTATGACACCCATAATACCCTTATTTTTCAAAATGTGCTCCGCATAAAGTATGAAGCCCTTTGACCGAACACCCACACACACTGCACCGCACCCACTCCTGGAATTATTCATGGTGGCTTCGGTGGGAAAGTGAGCAGCAGCCCAGGCCAACTGAATCTCCCCGTACTTATTCCCATTCTGCCCATTTTGTGCGGAACAGGAAATGCAAATAACGTGAATTTATTTTGTGCTAAACGTGAAACGCACCCGTGGAATAGGATAATCAACAACTATGGTTTTGGGCGAAATGTCGAGTCGAGTCCCTTGGCGGCGGATCGAATTGGTACTCTCGGAATTACGTAATCAGCAATTAGGAAATTAATAACGACAGTCCAACACTCCATAAAATGCAAATTTAGCGAATGAAATAACAGGTTTAGGATAAAGCAGCATCGGGCATTCCAACTTACTTATAGCATATTTAGAGCTGAATATAGTCTTTTCGACTAATGTTTTAACGAGTTGTTAGTGTGCGAGATTAGGTTGTTAACTACTTACCGTAACACCGTAGTATTTGTACTCTTTATAGCTTTTACTCGAGCTCTTCTACTTATGACTATATGACACCAGACATATGACATGACACCAGTTACTTTTGATTACGAATAATTCGAACTGAAAACCATAATTTAAATTTTACTTTCCTCATCAGCTGATTAATGTGATCTTAGCTTAGTGTCATAGAGTCATAATTCGCCTAAACAGGTGTTTCATTCTACTTTAGTGTGACCGTACTTACTGCTTCATCAGGTTGACGCGCGGACACACATTCGTGGCGCGGTTATTATGCGTGATGAGACGCAAGTTCTTTTGCCAGCTCTGTTCGAGTGAGACAGTTGTACACATAAATATATATGTGGTATATACAGAGGTGGTCAAAAGTATTTACACAACGAGCTTTTTTTTCAATTGTCAACTAATTGAAAAAAAAGCTCGTTGTGTAAATACTTTTGACCACCTCTGTACATATATGTATGGAGAAAGAGAGAGTAGACAATCGTAAAGGACAACGACATAAACAGCAACAACAATAACGAGAACAAGAAGAAGAAGTAGAAGAAAAGGAACAGCATGCAGAACAGAGAGAACGGAACAATCGATGCAATTATGTACACAGTGTAATCGAGTGAGGTGCAGCAAGTGGAATTAATGTGGCAAGGCGAAGGGACATAGGGCACATGGGATGCAGGGCGAAAGGGAAGCACCGAGGCCGTTGCAATAATGTGAACAAAGACAGACAGCAAGTGCTAAGGAAGGGGTTGGGGAGGGGAGGAAGGGGTTAAAGGTGGGGTTAGTGATAAGGGTAGGGGTGAGGTAGGGGGATGAGGTAAGTGGTGAGGTAAGTAGTGAACACGCCCACTTACTGTTTCCGCAGACACATCATGGGGCAGATATTGTTCGCTTTGACATTATGGGTTATTTTTCGTATGCCATCTAGCCAGATCTAAAAGAAGAGTCGATAGAAGGAATGTGTGATTTCAATGAGTGATATCAGTTTCGTTGCTTTTCTGCATTAATTTTTATATATTGCATTACTCTGCTTCAAAGGCTTCCATAGTTGAAGCAAGAACCACGCGTATGGTTATTTGTTTTTAAAAACTTAAAAAACACAAGGAATGCAGGAATGAATTGCGATAGGGAAATGAAAATTACTGACATAAGAGATAAGAGATCCCTGTCATTTCCGCTTCCGGACTTAGCCCTTAGCGCCTATTAGGACGTGACTTACCTTGGCTGTTGCCGCATCTGGACAAATAACATGGTGATATGTTATATTGATATAGTCCGTGTTCGAACAGATCGTCAGGGATCGCTTATCCAGTTCCGGTATATTAGTGCCGTTCTTCTTCGTCACCTTATCAAGTATCTTCGGATCCTGTCGGAAGTAAAGCAAATACAAATACAAATTATAGTCATCATCAGCTCAGCTACTTCAACGGCACATTGCGCATACGCCCCGTGGCCTAGCATTTGACTGCAATTTGGCGCATCCCGACTGAACGCTGTGTTGTATCGGAATCGCCATCGCAGAACATTAATCTCCAGTCGCATCATTAATCAAGGCTTGCACAGAACATTTATCAACATTTGTGCAGCATTCGCGGAGCCAAAACAAATACATTTTCATTCTATTTTCCCTTTGGCCGTCAGCAACAATTAAATGCTTTGTACTTCTTTCGACCTCAACCCCTCCGCCCTCCCTTGTCCTTCAATTTTGGCCAGCAATTACATTGAAATTGCTGCGCAGTCCAATAAAGTGCAGTTAACGTACCTTTAAGAGCGCGAAAAAGTATGCTACATTTTCGGTCTTCCTCCAAATTGAATACAAACTGTTAACATATTGAATCATGGGGCAGAATACCTTAAACACTTGATTTTCCTAACCCTGTAGCCATTTGAAAAGTGCAATTGTTTGAGAGAAACCTGTTGTTTGCCACCTTAAATGCCGTTTCAAAGTCTTCCACTTAAATGGTGAATTTCTTAAAGGAAATTGAATTATGCAAAGACCCCATTGAGGATTTTTCCCCGCCACCAAGGGCACACACACACACACACACACACAGGCACAATAGCTCAATCAGTTCAAGTGCAATTTGTGAGGAAAGTCGGGGCAAGAAAGCAGCAGACTTTCGAGTGCTAAATAAGTCAGACTTCCACGATTTTATCCCCTGTCGCTCCTTTGAACCAAATAAAGTGAAAGCAAATGTTATAAAAGTTTTGTTCCCTTATTCTTTCCTTTACTTTATATATATATTTTTTTTCTTCGTTATTTTCTTCCTTTTTCGTTTATTTTTTTTTTCGTGTGCCACTCGCTTTGTTACGTTTGCAGAGCTTCGTGCATTATTGAAAAGCGCCAGCAAACTAAAAGCCAGGAAAAGTCGGGGGCAATAACGAAAAACTGCAACCAAGCTCAAATTTTTCGTTTTCAATATTTTTTTCGGTTGTGTTGCCCTCCTCCTCCTTTTCTCACTCTTTTTGCCGACTTTTTCTGCGGTTTCCCTCTGCCAAACGAAGCAACTTTTAATGGTTCATTGTGCAAGGCTTTTCAGCAAGCACTCTGCCTCTCTCGCACTAAATGATGCCGTCTCTTTTGCGCACTTGGCGCTCCTTCTCCTTCTGTCCCTAATGTGTCCCCTCTCTTTCATTTATTTGCCTGTGTGTGTCGCTCACTGATTTAATATTGATGACCAAACATTTCAAGTGATGGCAGAGCACTAAACGCACACTTACACACACACACACACACACAGACACGGAAAAAAAGAAGATGTGTCATAAGAGACTCACTTGAGTTGGCATTCAGAAACGCTAGCACGGTAGCTTTTTTTCAGTGTATGATATATTGAAACCCTCTCCGGTTTTTTTTCCTTTCTGCTGAAAACTTTTTGCATTTTGTGTCTGTTGCTTTTACTCAGTTGGCATTTTCTTTCCGGGCATCTTATTTGTGGTCAACAATTTTGGCACACACACACGCACTCAGCTGTGATCATTATGTGAGTTTCTTGCAACTTCTGCTCCTTGGTGTTTATTTTGTATTTTAATTGAATTTGCCCGAGGACTAGAGCAAAGCAGAATCGATGGAACACAAAGATGTTGGTAGAAAATATAATAATCTAAAGTTTTCTTTTTCACTTTGGGCACATTTAAGGTCTCATTTGCTTAGATATTTTTCAGCCTTCCAGTATTTTTCCCTTCCAGTGCAACCTGTTCACGATTGAATGGAGCACAACCGACGACCGCACCTGGAAGCCACTTAGTAGTCCCGTTCGCCGTGTCCATTCTCCCATTCCGCCCACATTTCATTTTCATTTTCCCCCAGATGCACCTGTAACCCACATGCAGAATAGTCAAAGGGTTTGCCCCAGGCTCAAAGGCAAACTGAAGAGAACGTGGAGGGTGAGGGCGGAAAATTTGCAATGCTGCTTAAAGGCGAGCTTGTGGACTGCAGTGTGTAATACTTTTACCAATAAATGGTAATATTATGGGTTATATTATTAAAATTTCAATTCAATGCATGTTCTTTTAATTTCGAAATTTACCGAAAAGATGAATTCATAAAGACAGATCCAAATGTGCAGCACTGGGTGTGCCCTCTGGCTGTGCAAAATGTGATGGGATGGGAGTGGATATGGGCATACCTATTGGTTGCCAGTTGGATGCACTCAACCGAGCCTTCGTTTCAGTTTCACTTTCAGCCCTTCCCTTCGGAAAAGTGTGTCAAAGGAGGGCAGGGGAAACACCAGAGGGGGAGGAAACTGGACAGCAAGTCTACATTAGTTCGAGTCTCGGGGCAGCACCTGCATCGCCCATAAATATATGTATGAAAGACTCTATATATATATATATGTATGTACACATACACATACACATACATACAACGTATAGATGGATTGGCCCAAATGGAGCTTCATTTCGGGCTGTTGCTGTTCGGTCATAAATTTCATTTAGGAGACGACGACAGACAAGCAAACAAATACGTCACTCTATCAGTCCGCCTCCCACCTTATATACACCCCGGTATATGGCATATATAGACGTGCCATATGTCGGGTTAAAGGGAATATATAGAAGGGGGCGTGGCCGGTCGGTGACAATAAATCTAGCGCATGGAACAAATGCGTTTCGAGTCGAAGACGGCGACTTTGATCCACAAATGGCGCTGGATGAAAACAATTGAGAGCAAAAGTGACATATTGACACATTAACCGATGCATACACCCACACATCAGGACACACACGCGCGCACACACACATACACACAGGCGACAGTTTTATGGCTTTGTGATAGTTCATCCTGCCAGCAAAATAGGAAAAATAAAGGAAACACCAACTGCACTTAGTCAAAACTTGGCGGGGAAAATACGGGAAAATGTGGAAAAGAAGACAGGTGCCACAGAAGAAAGCACACAAAAATAATAATTTTAAATTAAATATATTATTGATTTTCAAACTAATTGGATATGGGAGCAAATATTCGCCATTGTAACATAAGTCTTTTAAAAATGCGTATTTATTTGTTGCATGCAGTTTAAATTTCCCTCTGCTCTTAATTATGTTTTATTATTGACAGTAAATCGACTAATGAAACAGCGGAAAAAAGGGATTTAAATATTATTCTAAGGCCAACGATTCAACGAAAAATCCCGCAAAATAAATCTGTGGAAAACATCATTTATTTGCAGGAAATTTATATTTTTTTTTTTTTGTGAGGGGGTCTCTCTTTTAAATCAATTTCATTGCAAGGAATAAATTAACCATTTCATGGTTGTAAAACCACAAAATGGCGGAAAACTTGATTTATTGGAATTGCGATTTGAAATACGTCTGCCAATTGGATTGTTACTCTTTCGACATTAAATAGTACCGCCCCAAAACAGATATGACACATGTATTTACTCACCTTTGGTGTTCCGCCCGCACGAATGTCGCTCACTTGGCAGAGTTCTATGACATCGCCATCCTGCAAGGATATATAAAATATATGCTTAGCCACCGTAATTCCTATTTCTCAATATATTTGCCATAGCTTACCCGGCCCTCGCTTTTCCAGTACAGAAAAAATCCGTATTCGTCGACCTTGAAGAGAGCATCGCGCTCAAAGTCATTCTCCTTTGTCTCCTTTTCGTTTTCGAACCAGCGATCGAAAACGCAGCCCGTGGTCAATTCCGGCGGAACCGGAATGATCCAATCGAACTCGTACTTCTTGGTCATTATTGCCGACTGTGTGACGTTAGCTTAGCCACTTCCGTTTCCGTTTCCACTTCCGTTGCTGTTTCCGTTGCCGCTGACGCTTCCGTTTCCGTTGCCCTGCACATGCGATATATATCTAAGCCAGATCAAGATCTGTCCCCCGACTCTCGCTCTCACTCTCTCTCTCTCTTTTTCAACTGTCAACTTAATTTCCGGACATATTATATACTGGCCCTATCTATCGATGCTCCCAACGGATGTGTGTGTGTGTATATACAATCGCATTTATAGCAGATCACATGGTCCGTTTTCCGGCTAATTGAACTTGGCCCGGCAGCACTTGCTGCACTTCTGCCACGACTTCCGAGCGGCAGGTTCCCTTTTATTTAAAATCCTCGACGCAGCTGCAAATGTAAAACGAGATTCGACCATTAGACATGACAGGCACAACGGGTTTTGGGGTTGTGCGTTCGAGCACTCCTGCAATAATAATTGTGCGGCAGACCACAAACAAAATGAAGACATGAAGACACGGACATCCTGCAGTGGCAGAAAAAGCGGTTAAAATTTGAAAATAAGATACAATTCGTATACATCCTTTTATATTCCAGGCAATTCTTATATGTAACTGTATTTATCTTATTCATAATTCCCACACTTGCTACCGCTTTTATCGCAGTGTATGATACGAAAATCAGGAGTGCGCCTTGATTGCTCATGTTACAATAGGAAATTCAATAATTTGCTTTTATTTTGCCTTTCCATTTTGCCATCAAGGGTTAGCTTCTAGTTTCCGAATGCAACATATAATTTTCAATTTCGATTTGTTGTAAAATGTCTACAAGAGAGCGTATTTTCTACCATTAATTATGCAAGCTATGCCACTTTCAACATGAGAAACTAGAGACGATAACTAACTAACTGCCCTTGGAAATGAAATGATTTCCCTCACAACGTTCAGCACATTGAAATTGAATTTAAAATTGCCCAACTGATTAAGTAATGAACTACTGATGGTGAGTGAATAATTTTAATCAAGATTGTTAAAATAATTGCTATATAAATGATGAAATATTTCGAAAAATTGCATTCAGAATGAGCATAATCAACAGGAATGCCAATCGCATGCCAATTTGCGAATAATTTCGGCATAAAGTTTAATGAGTTTTATTGCTGGGAGAGGGGAAAAACTTTCAAATTGAATTAGCATTCGAATCGAACTAATTTCGCACGCACAAATCCGCCTGCCAATTTGCAATCTGCACACACTTTATGAGTTCGACACATTCAAAAAATGGGTAAAAAAAAAAATGAGAACAAAACAAAAATCCACTTTAAAGTTGGCACAAGTTTACCCCGAGCAAGGGTTTGAGCAAATTATCAAACAAGGACTCGCAGGAGCAGGAGTCAGTTCTAGAGCACTTTTTTGATTTTTTCTAACGAAACCGGCTGATAGCTGATAGACAACTGAACTAACAGCACATCGTTGCAGCCGGAAGCCAAGAAACATCTAAAAACTAAGACTAATGGAATTAGCGAGTGACGACATTGCCAGGGCCATGGCCACAGGTTCTTTTTCGCTGCGATTCGATTTTGACGCACTTTGGGGACTTCCCGCCGCCAGCCACCCCCACCCACCATCACCCAACCGACCATCCACCCACTGAACGGAACACCATGGCCATGGCCTCGTGCACCTGACTTTGATTCCATTTCGGGGACAAAACTCAAGTGGCTGCCGTTTTCGCAGCTTGTTGCTGTACCTAACACATTGTTGGCTTTTCAATTTAGCTACACGGAAACATCACGTTCCACTTGCGATGGCCGAAAATAACTACAAATGGCCATTAGCTAGGTTCTAACATTTTTCAAGATCACGTTCTAGTGCTTATCTACAATGTAACTACATATGTGCAGTAGCTGCATTCAAAATGAAAGCCCATTTACTTAGTAGACTATATTTCATATTGCTAAACGTTTTTTCTGTGTGTGTACATATTTAGTCCGCCGCCTTGGCTGCGTTTTATTTATTTTATTTTTTATTTATACGGAGTCTGTGACAGACGCTCTTCACGGCTGTCGGAGTCCTTTGTGTGACATTTATGCGCCACCGCCCCCCCCCCCCCCACGACAGCTATCGTATACACAAAATATATATATATATGTATATATAGAAAGCTGACTGATTACTGGCAGCCCCGTGATTTCTTCCGCTTTCTTTTCGACGCCGCTGTCGTGTTACACATGACTTCAAATTCAATGAGCTGCGAAATTTCGCTCATTGTTAAACTTGGAGAGCTTGTTAGCCAGACGACACACAAACACAAACACAAACACAAATACAAGCAAGCGCACAGCCAGGACTCTAAAAAAACGCACAAAAAAACACTTTCACGCCCGCTCCTCCACGAATGTTTAATGAATTTACGCTCCTTGCGCTTTTGAACTTTCGTCTGGCGAATTGGAAGGGAAGCGCCAAGGACGACGGCTCAAATGGAGGAGGAAGGTGGGAGCGAGGTGCAAGGATACGGGCATCAATGCAACTGCTTAACTACTTACAAATACATAATAGTAATGCTTGCGTTTGGAAATGACTAGTTTTGAGCTTCGATCCCTTTGGAGTGGATCCCCTTCCAATGGAGTGGCTGCCATAAAGTGCTAATTTAATCATGGCCATTAAAGTGGTGCCCAGTGCCGGATGGCGGGTCATAAGGTCGTGCCGTGAAAAGCGCCCTCTTCACTCGCTCAAAGCCCTCGAACACAACACTTTTCCCGAAATCGAAGCACTTGAATTCATCTTTCACCGGCGACCATTAAATGCAGATACCAAGAGGAGGAACTTGAGCACGAAAAGGAGCGTGGAGCAGGGAGCGGGGAGCGGGGAACGCAGGCGGGCAGGAACAACACGAAACGAAATCAAATCGTCCTTCTATGTAGGTGCGGAGAGCACCCTCTCCTTTTACCTTTCACCTCCCAGGAGTTTTTTTGCGAAGAAGTGTATGACAACGGTCCTTTTGCTGGGGGTTTTCCTTTCCTCTCCACTCCCTTCCTTCATTTTTTCCTTTCCGTTCGGCAAGTGCCACGCCTCAGCACCTGCGTTCCCCGGAATCGAGCGGAAATTCGGCTCGCAGCTCGAAGCTTTCTGGGCGAAGGGTGAAAGGAAGGCTCCCGACTTTCCGGGTTACAGAGTAAAAATAACTTGCATAAACTTTCCCTCAAAGGACGCACACACACACTCACTCACACACACACACGTATGCCGAGAAGTGTGCTACAAATATGCTCATTACGTGCGCGCCAAGTGGCAGTCTCAGCCCCAAAGGACACGCCCCCCGCCGCCTACCCCCTCGACACTCCTCCTTTTCCAGCGACAATTGCTCAATTTATTATTGCATACTTTGCGGCCATAAAACTTGGCAGGCATCCTTTCGCGGCTTCTGTTGCATGTACTTACTATTATCTATGGGGAATACAGACACACACATATACACTCGCATAGATATAGCATTTATATAGCTTTAGCACACACACACACATATGCGCAGTGCACGGTTACAGGTGCACGGTTATAGGCCATAACTATCTTCAGTTTAGCGGCATTTCTGCTTTTGATGGCCTTTGGACAAAGGCGAAACTTAGGAACAGCGTTCAAAAAGTTGCGCAATGCTTGCCGAAAAAGTATTTTAAAGTCTAAGTGGCCAGCTGAACTTGACCTTAAGACGGTTTTTTTTTTTGGTATAATAAGTTAATAAAGTTAGGTTGCACTACTCATAATATATATACACATATATATGAATATAGCTTAAAATAAAATCACGCATGAAGAAATTACCCTGATTAGTAGTAAAAATGAATAATAATGTAGTTTTAGCTTTTTTATTTTGGTGCTGCAAATAAAAACATTTAAATAGCATATGACACTTTTATTGTTTTCCAAGTAGTGTATTTCTTATCTGATTGTCATATCTGGCAATAATTTAAATATATTCGTTCTGTTTTTTATGATTATCTTGTCTACTTAATGCCCTATAAAGTTTTAGACAAGACATTTTTCAATGCTTGTTCCATTTTTCTTGAACCGAAGTTTACTAGCCGCTGTCATTGCTTTTTGTTGGTTGTATCATGGTTATGGTTGTAACAATTGTTGATACAGCTTTTATGGCCGTGCGGCATTTTGTTTATTTTTGCATTTGCATTGCAAGATCTGGGTATCTGTAAACATTGTTGTTGGGATTGCAGTTAATAAAATTGCTTTGTCTACGGCAAAACGTTGCTGCAATATTCATATCGAAAATCTTTTGATGTTGCTATTGTAGTTCTGATTTCACTAGTGAATAGTTTGCATAGTTTTGGTTTGGTCCCAAGTACCTCGCTACATTTGTGTTTACATTTTATTCTCCATTTTAATTTTGCTGTTTTTTAAGTCCAGCCTTTTACCTACTGAGTCCAATCAATTGGTTTAGCGATCTTTGTATGCCATTGTTGCTGCTGTTGGCCATTACACTTAGGAAATTGAATTTGCCGGCCATAGAATATTTGTGAAATTGGCATTTAAATATTTTATGAGACAAGCAAAGGGAAATGCGCAGCGAATCGCAGGTAGTAAAATATTTGAGTGCCGGCTTCTTTGATTCTGGCCAAAAGGGCGAAATGAGGCAAGCGATTCGAACAGTGAACTGTGAACACTGATTGCACGAATGAAATATTGAGGGATGGGTTGAGCGGCGTGGAGTGTGGGGTCAGGGGTCGCACAACTTGACCTTGTCAGTGGCGCCGGGCATCCATCAAAATTGATGGCACTGCACACTCGGCTCATGCAGTCAGTTGGTCAATCAATCAAGCGCCCCGCTCAATTACATCAATCAAGCGGGAAAGGTAATCCAAAACCGAAAACCAAATGGGCTTTTTCTCTCTCTCGACTTTCTTGACTGAGGACCAAAAGTAATTACGTCTGATAAACAAGTCCTCTATTATTCTGTGCACACATTGAAAAGGAGAAAGAGATAGCCAGACTGCTGGCGACAGAGATGGCTAGCGTGTCTAAAAGTGAGCAGAAAGGATTTGACCGAAAATGCATTTCGCATTTTAAAACGACAGGAAATATGGAAAATAACTTAACAAATTGCCAGATGCCAGCTTTGTGTATGTTTGCAAACATGAGTTATTTCCAGCGCCATTCCGCTTTGTGGAAATTGCAAACTTTTGCATGTTTCCATGAGGCCAGACGAGCTTTTTTCAATTAATTGCAGCAAGAAAAGCCAGCACGTTTCTGTTTATTTGAGTAGTACTTTACGTATCCTGCATCATGGCATTCTAAATATAGACAGGAGCTTAGACTTATTTCAATTTCTATGAACTAAGCACCCCTATTTTTTTTTGAATAATTTATAATGCGTAAAAATACTTTAAAAGGATTGGAAATAGTTAATAATTTAATTGATTGTGAAATAATAAAAGTCAGCATTGACACTAAGCCACTTGTCTGTCTGGCATATCATTAACCACCAACGCCTTACGCACACACACACACACACACTTGTGCACATACACATACAAGCGTACACACCCAGGTGACCCTGGCGTATACGTGATGTGTGGGAATATGCAAAGTCCTGGGACAAGAAACTCGCTTAGGCACGCACCATCCGTCAAGAAAAGAAGACGACCCCAGAAAGGCTCCAAGGGCTGCCGGCGTCGTCGAGGTAGGCGTGGCAGGGTCAGGGGCGAGTGGGGCGTCAAAGGGCAAGGGGCGTGGCACAGGCAAATCAAAACCGAATGATGGGCGGAGCGACAGCACGGGCATCCTTCAAACAAACTGTCAGCAACTGTCAGAAGAAGTTAAACGAAACCGAAATAAAACAAAGGAAAGTGGGTGGTGTGTGTGTGTGTGCGGCTCGCCAGGAAAAAAGCGTAGCAAAACAACATTGACAGCAGATCGGCCCCAAAACCTTACCGAAATCAACAAAAAAAAAAAGAAAAAATGAATGGATAGATGGGAAAAGGAGGCTTTGTCATATGGCTTACAGCTGTTGGCGGACTTTTGCGGCACGTAGCTCCTCTCCTTTCTGGCGGTGGTTTTATTTTTAGCCCCACAGGCCGTGAAACACTTCGAATTCCCCGAATCAAAACAATACATTATCATGGGGCGGACGCAGCTCGAGAAAACGAATGCCCTTTCCTTTTGGTCCTTCGGTGAAATTGTGCATATTAAATCTGTGACAGTGCGGGAACAAAAACAGCAGCGAACACAAAAAAAAAATAATAAAAATAAATAAAAAATATGGAAATTCAAAGTTCTCTCTTGTGACCAAGGTAAAGGCAACAGAAATGCTCTTTAAAATTATTAATTATTAGGGTCCCTATAAGCATGCATTTAATAATTTTGCTAGGATTAAAAAATGGCAAAAGCCCAAATGTAATGGCAAAGAGAAATAGCCCTAAATCGCTCACGATGACACTGATAATTGAATTAGTACATCCACTTTTCAGTGGTTTTCACGCTCCGTGAGGGTATGAAAATATGCAAAGGGCAGAACACAATTTGCGTGTTGTGATTCGACAAAGGTTTTGCGAAAAACCTTTGGCCTCACAGTGCTTTTCCGGCATGGGAAAGCGGCCCAAAAATGCAAAACCGACGGCCCAGAGACCCAAAACCCAGGCCCAGATTCTTCGCCTGAATGCGAGCCTGTTTCGATGGATGTATTGGTTGGTTCATGGGGCGGCGGCATTGGGGCTTTGGGCATGGGGCATGGGGCATGCGGCATTTATACTAATTTGTCGATAATTTCGCTGAGCTCGTAAAATGGCCGCTTATGTTTACGGGAGACAAAGTGGTCAGGGGGAACGGCAATGGCAATTGGACATGGGAATTGAGCTGCCTGCGACTAAGTGAGCAGGTCTAATAGACATTTTATCGATTGCCGTGCACAATTATATTTGATGAGCTTTTAATTGAATTGATTTACTTTCACTTTGCCGTATAAATAGCAGGCGGCAAGGTCGACGGAACCGCAGGACATGCGATGTGCCCTAGATAACCGGATAGATAAGCCACCCCCCAAACAGGAGTCGGGTTAATTCGTGGCACAGGAATAATGGAGGCAAGGCAGCAAGAAAAAAAAAAAAAAACAGAAAAAAATCAGAAAAAAATAAGGCCATTACTTGTTCAGTTATTCAAGAACTAAATGATTGCGATAAGTTCTAATTCAAATTAAATAAAAGACTGTGCGTCTGGTCGGTGAAACAAAACAAGCAAATAAAGTTGAAATACTAGTACCAGGATGGAACAAAAGTGCGATCGAGTTACAAATTGGAGCGCCGAATGGCAGGGCAATTGTCAGCGACAGAGTCGAAAAGTTTGGCGCTGGTTTATCATTTAGTCAAACTGTCTCGTGTTTCTCTGTTTTCAGCAGGAAGAGTTCATCTGATTTCGGGCTCCTGGATGAGTTTTCCTCACTGAATCTTCCATCCACCGAAAAAGTCACGGCTGATGGAAATGCCAACAGCAGCCGAGAAGTTTTCCATCATAAAAGTTTTCGTCCCATCGCAAAGTTGTAATTCTGTGCACGCCGCCTTTGGTTTTTCGCAAAAACTTTTCTCTAGCTGCCTGTGATGACTGCATTGGAAAAACAAGTTTGTTTTCATTTTTCCCGTTTCCCGTTTCGCATTTTCGCATTTTCCTCTTTGTTTTCGTTACAGTTTGTCCTTTATGTTTGCTGGCCTTTGTGTTTTGCTGTCTCATTTCGCAGCCATCTATCTGTTCCTTTCGCCAGCGCCTTTTTATCCCTTTTTCCCGCCGTATATAAAAATTGTTTTCGTACTTTTTTCTCCACATTTTTCATCCTTTTCTCGTGACTGCAAGCTTTAGTTGTAAGCTGCGAGCATAATGTCATTTTAATACTTTTTAAGCGCATTAATTACACATATACAAAATAAAAAAAAAAAGAGCGAAAGAGAAGGGCTGGGCGGAGGGAAAGAGACAATTGCATTGACATCGTCCAACCCGCTTAACCCTTGCCATCCCTGTCTCTCACTTTAAGTGGATAATATGCGAGGTAATATCGTCAAATGAATTGTGAGAACGCTCTCGCAAATTTCCCCCCTTACAACCATCTCTTTCCCTTTTTTATTCATTTGTCAGAATGCAAATATACCTACATTTATACCTATATATTTGTCTGTTTATTCAATTTGTAAGCTTTATTGTCAACGTCGTTAGTACTCGTTGCTTATTCATTTTCCGATTCCCATGCAAAAGGGACTTTTATTTAATACCTTTGCAGCACATTACGTATACGCATACGCCCCACACACAAGCTGCCAATTGAGGTAGCAATGAGTGGGGTTTTCCCTAGCTTTGGGAACAAATTTTCTTTGTTTTGTGTGCAAAATATATTATTAACTCGATGGAGTCTATTAGGGTCTCACAGTCATAGGTGCATTTGCCAAATTACTCCTTTGCAGGCGCAGTGACGAAACGAAAAACTCTTGCCCCTAATCCACCAAGTAACTAATTCGCTGTTGGCACTAACCTTATCTAAATGGTCTCAAAACCCATGGAAAAAACGCAGCTGCTGTTGGCGAAATTGCAACGTGTCAATGCCATAAATTTGGGCCAATCCGTGAAGTGCAGCGTATTTACGACCAGCTACTCCAATTGCACTAATTAACTGAGTGGTGCGGGGCTAAGTGTACAGCCCTTGCAATCGGCAGACGGGCAACCTTCACCTGAATGGACAAACTGTGACGCCATTGCGACATCCAACACCAGAACCATTTTGCAATCGAGAGTCTGTTCGCAGAGCTACACTGAGAAATGGCATACAGTCTTTAAGGACAAACCATTACATTATGTACATACATACATGTACATACTACGTATGCAATGCAGTTGAGATTGTAACCACTTTGGACTCCTTTTATTGATATTTGTTTCGGCCAGTGTATCGTGTACACCCACTTTGATTAGCCGTGTGCTGTTGAGTGCATCCCAGTTGTGTTAAGGTGGTCGTGGTGCATTACGTATACGTAATCAGCTTAGCCGCTGTCGCCTAATCAAATAATCATTGCCTGCTCCCGGCTCGTCAGGTCGACCTTCGGAACGGGGAAAACCAAATCGAAGTCGTAGCAATTACACGCAGTCCTGGAATTGGTCAGCCAGCGACAATTGAGCGATTCGTAAGCAAAAGTTGGGAAATGACAGCTCATTATACAGGAGCTAATCAGATAACATGGCCATCTTATATGGATATAAACTCAAATCAAGGCTTAAAGGTAACTGTTTGTTTGCACCCAACTGACACTTTACTATTTACTGAATTTTGAAAAAAATTTGAAGAAAGCGCGAATTCAGTTCGTATTTGACCAGGGTTTCCAATTTTTTATTGCGTGTTTTGAAAAGTTTTTGAAAAAAAAAAAAAAAATTGAATCTGATAAAAACTCGAAAGTTGCTACTGAAGTGGAAATTGAAAGCAATGGGAATGACACGCAAGTTGGACGAACCGAACCAGGAAGTGGGCAAGGTCGACTCCAGTGTCCTTAAATGCGTTCTCAAAACGGTCCAAGGTCACCTATTGAAGGAGCACACATAAATATGTCGCATTGCAAGAAAAGGTCCTGGAAATCAGTAAACGCATCCGTGAGCACCAAAAATGCATCGAGAAGGTAAAGAAGTTGAGGCTCATTTGCTCCATGTCCGAGGATGCCAACAACTGGATGTATGTGGAGGAGAGCGAAGACAGTAGTCCTTGCCCATCCAATCACGATGTTATTATTATTATTCAGATAATATAACCACTTTAAGCACACTTTCCGCGAATTAAATAAAATGCAATCATTTCATAGGTAATTCATATGGTTTTACTGAAAGTTTTCTGGGCAGTTTTCAAAGTAGATAGCACACACGCCTTAAATTATGCATCTTTGACATTTCCACAGTGCTACTCGTACTGCTGGTCTATTTTCCCAGAAATTCGCTCCCGTTTTGTCGGTCGCATTGTTCTGGGAATTCGATTGCAGTCACTTTGGCCAACTTGTTTGTTTGAATGCCTATTTATAGTCTGTCATTTGAATGGCATTCCAGGCGGGCGGTTGCCTACGCATCATTTAAACGATATGGGGGTCTATTGGGGCTGGGGTGTACACCATATACACCATACACCATACATACATACATATATATGGTATATATCGTAAACACATTTCCCGTTACACGTGCGGACATTTTGTTTAGTTAGTCGATATCTAGCTGCGTGTATGTGCGCATCGTAATTACATAATAATTTATTTTCGCATACAATTCGCTTGATTTTGTTTTTTTCCCCGAATGCCCGACTATAAACGTTGTTGTTGGTGTGTTTTGATTTATTTACATTGATTGCGAGGCCATCATCCAGCATCATCCATATTGCACAAGGCAAAAACAAGAGCATCTCCACAACGAATCTCTGATTAAACGAGAAAAGTCAAGTAAAAAAAAAAGTAGAAGAAAGTAGAAAAAGAAATCAAATCAAAAGCTTAAGGCATCCGCATCTGGAAATCGGCTTTCTCTTCAATTCGGAGAGCCAATTGAGTAATTTTAAACTTTAGTGGAATCGAAATTAATTTGATTTATTTATTAGCTGTCTGTTATTTGTTTATAAACAATAAAAGCCGAAAGAATGCGCATTTGAGGTTCATGAACATTTTCGCAGCGCCCAAAGCGAAGCGAAAGCCAACACCACCAACAATTATTTTTATGGCAAATATTTATCTAACAGTATTTCGGGGCGATGGGTGGTTTTTGGTTTTTTGGTTTTTTGGTTTTGCTGTTGAGTCTTGTTGTTGTTGGCTGTCAAAGGCAAACAAAGGCATCGAAGGTTGTTAATGCTGAAATATTAATGTGCGTTAATTACCCGCAGACGGCAAAAAAACAAGAAGAAGGTGGGTGGCATTTGGGTGCTAAAGTTCTTTTCGGTGTGGTTAGGGGTCGAGAGGTCAGAGGGCATCTGCATTTGCTCTTCTGATTTCAGCTGATTATGTGTGCCTTTCATATTGGCACTATTATCTAAGGCGAAACTAATCTCCCTTACATACATACATATATTTATCGAATTGATATTGAAATTTCCATTATTCAAGGCTAAGAAGGCATTGTTCATTATTCAATTACTGGAAGTGCCTAACCATGTGTAAGCAAGTTCAAGGTTGCACACTCAATTATTTTGTACCACCGAAATGTATTATTTTCAGTCTGTGTATTCAAGGATTTTAGTTCCTCGTATTTCACGTTAACCTTAACGTCCATTGTTCTTTTGCTAATCAAATCTGTGGCTCAAACACGGCTTTCAGGCTAAAAAATAATTGGCATCCTAAATTTATTATTCCTAGAATCTCCAATTATCTCAGATTCCACAAGTTCAAGGCTGTCATATCCAAATGACACCTGCGTCCATCGCTTTATATGCTTTAAACAGAAGTAAGTTTTCTGAGTCGGAAGCTCGAAAATGCCATTGATTTGCAAAGATTTGGAAATAAAAAAAAGACCTATGAAAAGTGCCATAAAAGCAATCAAAATCAAAATGCTGGAACCGAAAGCTATTGAGCTAATAGAAATTCAAATCTATTTTGCCAGTTTATATATACAATGTAGTGTATATAAAACGAGAGAGCTGTATGTGTAAATGTTTTTGGTTCCATACAACACACACAAATCTCGTTTAAGTTAATTTGCTCCGATCGTTAGGTATATACTACGCATTTTGTTTATTATTTTGATAAAGTGATGTTGGTGCTAATGCTGCGCAGTCTGCCATTGTTATTGTTAATTTATTTTTACCCTTTCGCCGCCTTTTAGGATTTCCAAGGCGACCATCGAAAAGGTTAAGCTCATCGAATTACACGCGCAGCGGTGAGGATATTAAGGATGAAATTCAGTGAACTTAATTGCGAGTCACAAAGCAAATTAAACTAAGGAAAATCATATATATATCAAGCGAAAAGATTAAGCACCCATAATTTGTATACATTCTTAAACTATGCAGCGATTTTTGTAGCTTTTAGGTTGAATAGAAAGTCCCAGTTCTAGTGGACATTTTCGTTTATTTATTTTCTTTTCACAAGTTTTCCCTGCTGGAAAAGCGGGCGAAGGAAAGACCAAAGAGAGAAACGTGAAGTAAATATAATCAAATTTGGAGTTAATGAGCGACCCGGAAATCATTTTCAGCACCATCAACAGGGAAAAACCAAAACAGAACCATAACCGTAGCATAAATTCAGGATAGAGCTCGAGAGGAATTCCAGGCGATTTTTTTCCGTCATCTGTTTTTCGCTTCCAGCAGGACAACGAACTTTCCGTGGAAAATGTCGGGAAACCCGGGTAAACTGGCGAACACGAAGCGGAGTGAGTGGAAAGGCAGGCTGGCGGCCAGTGCCGACCAAAAAAAGCAGAAAAAGCATCCAAATATTTTGTCTCGGTCAATATTGAGTTGAAAATGAATACCAGGCCACTCAGCCTCCCTTTTAATAGCCAGCACAATGGTGTTAGCTTCGTTGATTGCAAAAACAAAAAAGTGCGTATAAAAAAAGAAAAAAACAGTTGCCACAAAACAATCATCAATTTGAAATGCTCAAATGACGGAGAACTTGCTTCAGACACAACATACACACATGCAAACAAACAATATCGGTTCAATGAACCTTTTCTCAATAGTTTGTGGCAATCGCTGGTTGTCCCTCCAGAAATATAATCAAAATCAAAACCAAAATATATATTGTTGCGTACTTTTTGAAATACATTCAACCAAATTCATTTGCAATCCTTCGGCGAGTTCAAAGCCTTTAAACGCCACGATAATTTGCTTCTCAAAACGCCACTCCAGTGGTGACAAGTAAAGGGATTGAACGGAACTGTGGGGAAACCAATGACAAATAATTAATTGCGCACACTTTGACGGAACGGAAGAACGGGAGTAGGTCCTCCAAAAGGCCCACTGTCTATCGTGTTTCCCTCGACCGGCCCGCCTGTCAGTCAGTCCTCGTCCTGCGTGGAATCCTGTATCCATTTATAAACAGCACACAAATATGTCTGATGTGCGAGAGGCTTAGTGGAGATGAAGATGGCCATGGAGCCCCTCTTCGGCCCCGCCACCAATTAACTTGGGCGTATTGTGTAAATAATGTGTTAGACATGGTTACACATTCATGTGCCGGCCATAGACACGTCGTTGGCATCGTCATCTTCGCATCCCGACGTCCCTAGGACGCCCCAGGACATCAAAAAACCCCGGGCTGCCGCCATACGATTTTGATTGCACTTGGCGCTCTAATTGAAGACCGAGACAGAAGTGAATATGTCCCACCTCCAAAATGGGGCCCTTGACATTGATCCATTCCGATTAGAAGTTGAATTCTGATGCCGTCGATGCTTGTTGGTAATTGCCATCAAATCGAGGGATAAAAAGCCAAAGAAAAAAGAAAAGGGCTACAATGTTTCCCACACTGTCAAAAAAAAAAAAAAAATATAACACAATTCTAGAAAATATAGCAAGAAATAAAATATAATTTAATAAATGTTTGTGCATGAAAAAGAAAATCACCTCATTATTTGCGCATAAGCACAGATGAAAAAGCTGAAATCATTTCCTTCTTTTTTTTTTTTTTGAGTGTAAGTAGAAGCCAAGTGGTGTCCTTCTCCTCACGGACTGACTTGTGTGCCATGCATGTGACGGCAGCTCAGCAGGATATTTTGTAAATCATTAGTCAACAAAATGGTGGTAACGGTGTGTGTGTGTGTGTGTGCGTGTGTATATATGTGTTAGTGTGAGTGACGCCATTATTCTCCCCTCGCCCTCTTCACACCCCCGCCAGACCCTTGATCATGATTTTATATTCCACATTCCTGGGCCTGATGAGATGCGCCGCCTGCGCAAGATTGCCCCGACTTTCGCTGTTTTGAGTGCAGTCTGTGCCACCGATGTCATCAGCATTACGAGGGGATGGTTTGGGGGGGTTTGGGCGGCGACGGAGGTGCCAAATGCCACACAAGTCCAGCCAAGTAATAAGTTAACTTTGGCAGAAGAAATCAATGATTTCGAGAACGTAACGTAAATTTGCTTATTTAATCAAATACTCGTATTTTATATACATACAAAATATGTATGAAAACACACTAAACTTGCACTAATGCAATAGTTAGAAATGCAGTCGAATATATTATTGTATATTATAATTTGCAATGCAACCTTAATAAATGGCATGTGAACTGGAAAGGAAAAGTAGTTTGTGCTTGTGCAAAAGAAAAGCAATATGTGAGTGCACAAATTGCCTGGCGAGAGTTCAGTCAGTGGGAAAGTCTTGCCAAAGGCATGAACATGGTGAAAAGTTTGGGCATAAGGTAAAAGTTCGAGGAAGAGCTGCCGGCAGAGGGGGCGTAGGTCAAGGAAAAGGGGTGCTCTTTTTTTTATTTCGACGGGTGGAGCGGCTAATGACGCCAACATTAGGCGAGCGTCTAATGTATGTATGTGCACGTAGCCCAGGTCCATTCCACACACTGTCTCACACTCTCCCTTCGTCCCGCTACCACTTTCTCCTGCTTTCTCCGTCTCTATCTTCGTTCCTCTTCTCGCACACTTGTGTGTGGTGCGTACGCATGAAAGTCAAGGCAGACAACGTCAGATGCTAGAGCATTGCATTACATAAGCGACGCAAAACTGTATGCTACACTTTTTGATGGCCACCCATCCATCTGTCTGAGTGTGTGCGTATGTGTCTGTGTGTCTGTGTGTCTGTCTGTGTGTTTGTGCTGATGTCTGTGTGTTATTTCTGGCCATGGAAAGCACTGAGGAAAATTGGGTGCGTGAAGGGCAGGGGGAAAAGGACAGCGTTTGAGGGTCGACAACGATACGCACGGCACGCCACTCAAAAGCCATAAGCCCGGCAAATTAACATGCCCAAATTATGACAAAAGGAAAACGAGGCTAAAACAAAGGCCCCAAAAACTAAGGTTTCCAACTGTGGGTGGGGGTATTTTTCCAGGGCGGGGCACTTCTGCTGTAGACCGGAAAAGCCAAAAGTGAGATTAGAAAACTTTCGTGCTAATAACATTCGGCGAATACGCTGCCAAAGTTATTTCATCTTAATAGAGATGGCCAACTATCGTTAGTAAAGAATACTTTCCGTAAATCATTGACTTGAGCAATATTGTTGCAGGAAATATAACATTTGGAGGCATTAACGTTAAGTCAATATAAACAAACACTCGAGTTTCGCTACTTAGCTTTATTTTATTTTTTAATTTCTTCAATAGAAACATATAGATATATTTTAGAAGTAGTCCAGTCTTACTGTAAAATCAATGAAATCGTGGCCCGACATTAAAACCTGTTTAAACCCTTCTCCTTTCCTTGAAACTCTCGTTGTCCGCAGTTTTGAGGTTAAGGGAGCTTCAAGTGCAGATTACTCATACGCCCCGTAAGCCGAAGCCGAAGCTGAAAATGAAACTGAAACTGAAACAAAAACAGACTCGCCAAACAAGCCGCACGACATTTAACTGTCATAATCAGGGATGCGGACACGGTAGCCAACAAAACATCAACTGGAACATAATGGGCAAGTTTTGGCCAAACTGGGGGATAAAGTAAAGGACCAGAACACCCTTAAAACCAAAAACAAAAAAAAAAGTACAGGAAACCGCAGTAGTCATAGTTTAATATCCATTTAACATGCTCGTGTTGTTGCTTCTGCTTTTCACTGAGAGAAATGCTTTGAGCACAAAATAATTTGGAAGATCAAGGATTTGGCATCTGCTTTCAGAAAAGGTAAACATTACCCCTACTGTTTGCTTATGTTTATTTCAAAAAGCCAGTGGGAAAAGTTTGTTTACCACATTCACCGCAATCGATCACGAATTTTTCAGTTTATGCTACATTGCATGCAATGTTTTAAAATTGTATATATAGCGAAGTAAGAAAACAATCGCATTTTAAGCACAGATTTTTGCCCAGTGCTCGCTTGGTAAGTCAGGGAAAATTCCCAAAGTGATTATATTAATACAACATGAGCCACAAGTGTGTTGCATACATTGAGGCGTGCCGACTCGAATCCATGACAAAACTTTCGTATGCGTGTGTATCTCTATCTGTATCTGTATCAGTATGTGTGTGTGTGTGTGTGTGTAGCAATGCGTGTGTGGGCCATACACGGCGTATGAAATATACATACATAAACCAAAGGAACCAACGAACCAACTCCAATAATAATAAAATAATAAAAACCAAAACAAACTTTTCACCATGCTCAAAAGTTGTTGGCCAAAGAAAAGCTGAGAACAAAGAACTAAAAGAGCGGCAGGCTATCGGTTAAACTTTACAACCTCGATTGCTATTGCCCGTTTACTGTTTTTCTTTAGAGTGAAATAAATTCAGCAAATAGTAATCATGATTGTTTAAATTGGACAAACCCATCCATCCATGCATCTTTAACCCCTTTAGAGATAATGAACTTACCGCAACATTTAGTTTAGTTTGATGGGAGCACGGCGATGCACTGAACTGCAGAGAGAAAAGAAAATAAATAATATGTATTAAAATCGAAATGGTTTGCAGGAAGTACGCGTACATATGCACCTCCCACGTATTTCAAATCCCTCAGCTACTGCAGTTTTGGCCTTAATTTTCCAAATCAAACAAAATAAAGAAAAGAAAAAAAGAAAAGAAGAGAAGAAGAGAAGAGCCGAGCACAAGTGCAATGGTTTTGCTTGTGGGTGGGTGTGTGTGTGATTGAAGGTCATCCATGTTGCATCCCCACACACACTCACACTCACACACACCAAGATACCAACGCAAAAAGCACACATACACAAATGCGTAGCGGTATCTAATTAACTAAATTTCCATTTCTCCGCACATGTTTTCAGTGCACTGTAAACATAAATGGTAACATAAAGTACCACTAATTATTTCCTAAGAAAGATTTCGAACTATTGTTACATTTTAGACCGCTGCCATTTGCAGTGTATTAAACCAAGTGGTGTGTATTTGCCCTCGGTGTACGCTGTATGTCTTCTGCTCCAGCTGCCGGAACCTCATCCTTGCCGCACCACTCCTCCTCCCCCCCCCCTAAAAACACCCAGTGCCTTGCCCTTGCCTTGCAACACAAACACATCGAAAAAGTGCGGAAAAATGAAGGAAAAAGCGGCTGAAACTCAGCTGGCGATCCCTGCACGCTGTTTATCTCGCTCGCTGTGCACATTAACCTCTTTGTTAATCATTTACAAACAAATGCAAATAAAATAAAATACAGCAGCCCAGGTGAGGCGGAGCGAAGGTAAAGTTAACGAAGGCAGCAACAAACAGCGATGACGACGACGACGACGGCTATGCAAATAAAAAAGCTGGCAAATGAGCAGCGAAATTGCGAAAAGGGCAGGCCGTAATAGAGGGGGGATTGGGGAAATTCCGGGACGGAGGATTACGGCCTGGGATAAGCTCTCGAGCTTTACGGCATACACAAAAATACGGGGCGGCAGACAGAGAGTGCCACGCCCACGCACGATTTCGCTTAAATACACAACAAGAAAATGCAAAACAAACATTTACCACAGTCAATTCCGTTGGCAAACAATATTTCCAAAAAAAGAAAAGAGTAGCGAGCAATTTTTCGCTCATAATTTTGCTTTCTGTGCTCGCATTTTTTCGCCGTGTAGATTTCCGCAGTTTTCCTGGACATTCAAAACATGATTCCGCAGCTGAAAAATTCATCTTGATGCGCTGAATAATTCAGCGCAACTTTTGTGACTCTTTTCACTGCAAATTGCATTTTGGTCTGGTCAAAAACCAGAGCTCCTGTGTTGACTTTTCAGCAAACTTTTAATCAATGGTGGCCAGGGCAGCGGGAAGGAGGTCTGAGCTGCTGGAAGGGGGGCGGTGGGTTTTTCACAGCGTTCCAATTTCCCAGCTGCTTTCATATGCAAAAGATACTCGACTTGCTGCTGCTGCTGCTGCTCTGCTTGTTCATAATTAGTTTGATGATGTTTGCAGTCAACCTACTACTTCCTCTTTCGCTCCCTTGGTTTCTGGCTTAGTGCGTTGCCAAGGCTCGAAAAACATTCGTTCTGCTGGCCTAATGATATTTTAATTAAAACTATGCCAACTTTTTGGGCTACGGAAGAAGCTAATCGCACTCGAATACACCGTGTTTTGAATTTAAGCATCTAAAGGTTTAGGTATCACAAACTTCGTTCTCAAATGCTTGAACAATCAAAAATGATGTCCTAAAATACATACTATTCAGGCAGATAATGACTGAGCTAGCTTACCGTCCATTTGTCAATCGGCCATTCAGTCATTCAGTTTGCCCATTCCGTCAGTTGGTCAATCAAGCGAAAGCAGCGGTTCGGGGAAAACCTTTTGACTTTTTACGCAACACGCTGCTTTAATAAAATTGTTCACTTTTCGCCCGTCCGTGTGCTGTGTGTGTGTGTGTGTCTGTTTCCGTGTGTTTTTGGTCCTGATTCGATTTTCGTTGATTTCCCAGAAAATTCCTCATTCCCCCACCACCACCCACCACCCACCACACGCTTTTCCGAGCCGGTGCCTTGGGGCCTGGGTTTGTTGAATTTATTCGCTAGCCTCCGTGTTGCGGCAGCAATCTTTGATCAAATCGAAAGCGAAAGCCATGAGATACTTCTGGCTGCCGGAATACCTTGAGATACTTTCGCTTCAAGTAGTACTTGTACCTCTCGTATAAATACGGCGAGAAGTAGTAATTACGCTATGCACTTGGGCATTTATCGATGCCCAGATATAGATACGAGCTTAACACGATTTTAACCTCCTTGGCAGGGCAAGATAAACAGATTACTGGGTTTGTGTGGATTTCTAGCCTACTTACATAGAATAAATAGAATATATTTGGATCATAGAAACGAGACCCAGTTATATATCCACACATTGACTCTTGAAAATACCAACAGTTGCAGGCTGCAAACTGCAGGGCACTCAGTTCGTCAAATGTATCTGTATCTGAGAGTCCCCGGGTCGTATCTAATCTTCTCTGTCATGTATCCGCCGCCGTTTTGTGTGCCAGGTAATTGCCCAGTCGGAAAAAAACATGTTACTCACTACAGGCAACTCCAATCCCTAAGCATTTCCCCCCTACCATTTTTTCCCCCGTTTACCCCACATCATCGCTGATATTACAAAGTAACGGGCAGCAAACATTTATCAGCACACGCAGAAAAATCTAAAGGACTTCAAATAATGCAACTTAATTATATAGGCGTGGGATGAGTTCACGTAACTCTATTCAAATAACTCTCTTGGTTTGATTCAGCTAAGGACGAGAATATAACTTATTGTTCACTTCGATTTTTCTCGCAGTGCAGCGTCAGGCGTCGCGATGCCATGCTGTCAACGCCATGCCTCCTAACGCTTTATTTGCAAAGCGTTCAAACTGTCAAAATGGCGTGCGGTGCGCGCTGGCCATAAAAAAAAAGAAAAAAAAGGAAAACCAAAACCCCAAAACAGCAAGAGAAACGAGAACGGCAACGACGTCAGTGAGTCAATAATGTAATTTCTCTTTTCTCGTTTGATATTTCGACTACATACTGGTTGGTATTCGTATATGGTTGAGGAAATGAGTGGAAGGCAAGCTATTAAATGAACTGAACCCAGCAGCATTCCTCGAAGGCAAGAGCTAAGCAAGATTTGCTTCGCATATGGATCCTCCAAGCAGTTGCATCCGCAAAATATTTCAAACGAATCCCAAAGGTAGACTGCTGTGACTGGACTGCCAATCGTCGACGATAATGACATTCACACTTCCACATTGAATCAAACAGTTTCAGAACAAATTTTCTTTTTTCGGCACATTTTGACCCTTAAAGTTATAGAATACATAGAAGACAGGATTATTTTAAAACTCAATTTAGCATAGGCCACCCACCATGCTCGTAACGAAGCGGTCAAACACTAAGCAACCATCTGACTATCAGCTGGAACTGAAGGAGTTGTATCCCGTCGACGGGGGCAATGACCTAATGACTACCTGGAAGGACGTGGATCGCCAGTTGGAAGACGGCATGGGTGAGCTTGGCAATCAATGTGAATTTAAGCTTTACAGAATATTAAAAGTTCAAAGTTTAATAACGATCCTAATGTTCTGGCCAAAAATCGGTTTATTTTTTGACGGGAAATTAGAAAATTTAAGTTACTAAGAAATTCGATATTTACTAACACTTCTTTCAGCACAACTTGGCTAAAAATGGTCATAAAGCTGAACAACAAACTGTTTTGTGACGCTAATTACCCATTCTAACTACCCTTATCACTTTTAAGTTGATTTTCAAAAATTAATTTTTCGGTGAATTTTCACATTTTTGATAAGGGGTAACATCATGAAAATTTGCAAAAATTGGCAAAAAATTAATGTTTCCAAATTTGAATTCCAATCGATTGGGAATTAAATTACGAGCGCAACGAGGTATTACAATCCATATTTGGACCAATATTTAAAATTTTCTGGCCAAAAATCGGTTTATTTTTTGACGGAAAATTAGAAAATTGAAGTTACTAAGAAATTCGATATTTACTAACACTTCTTTCAGCACAACTTGGCTAAAAATGGTCATAAAGCTGAACAACAAACTGTTTTGTGACGCTAATAACCAATGCTAACTACCCTTATCACTTTTAAGTTGTACTTCAAAAATTAATTTTTCGGTGAATTTTCACATTTTTGATAAGGGGTAACATCATGAAAATTTGCAAAAATTGGCAAAAAATTAATGTTTCCAAATTTGAATTCCAATCGATTGGGAATTAAATTACGAGCGCAACGAGGTATTACAATCCATATTTGGACCAATATTTACAATTTTCTGGCCAAAAATCGGTTTATTTTTTGACGGAAAATTAGAAAATTGAAGTTACTAAGAAATTCGATATTTACTAACACTTCTTTCAGCACAACTTGGCTAAAAATGGTCATAAAGCTGAACAACAAACTGTTTTGTGACGCTAATTACCAATTCTAACTACCCTTATCACTTTTAAGTTGATTTTCAAAAATTAATTTTTCGGTGAATTTTCACATTTTTGATAAATTTGAAAAATTGAAAAATTTGCAAAAATTGGCAAAAATTAAAGTTTTCAAATTTGAATGCCAATCGATTGGGAATTAAAATACGAGCACAACGAGGTATGACAGTCCATATTTCGACTGATTTTGGCCACTTTAAAGGTGGAATAAGTGATAATTTTCAGTTGGAGAAACGACTTCTTGCCATAATTTGGCATGAATAATATAATTATTTGTGGTATTTCCCTTGCATGTGCACCGCAGACGAGTTGGAGCTCATGTTTAATAGACTCGTATCGCCGCCTTTGCCGGGAAAAGGACTGCCCAACGACAGTAGACACAATCACAAATCCAATCCGATAATCCACCACTTTGATGATAGTCCGCTGCCAGTTGCCAAGGGATCATGTGGCCCTAGTAATAGTAATGTGATTCAAAATACAGTGGATAATGAACAGGAGATCGAAGAATTAGAATCAGAACAGGCAGATGAACTAGAAATAGATGCGGGAATCCGTTTCCTGGCCATCAGGTTCTTTAATGTATTGCTGGCAAAACTTTGGCGTCGCCGAAAGGCCGAAGTCTACGATCTGCAGACGCTGGTTCGCAAGTACCAAGCCCATGTAAGTAGTATCCACATATGTACCTAGGTAACACAAAACACATGTAAGTTGGCGCTCCTCCGCAGGCCGTTCGCACCCGAACAGAGCTGCTATCGCGCAAGCAACTGATCTGCACGCTGCAGCGACGTGGACAGCTGCTGAGCAACCAGCTGGTGCAGGCCGCCGATCGCCTGCGCGTGACCATGGACAGCTGCACCGAACTGAACACCGAACTGAAGCAGGTAAAGGAGCGGGAAGTTCAGCTGAGCAAGAAGTTAGCCAGTAAGTCCCTGGAGTGTGAATATGCAGACGAAATGCTGCATTCATATCGCAGAGGTATGTTTCGCGAGATGACCAATAATCGCGAGGGAGCCGCCGAGTTGGCCAATCAACAGCGACGGGCCATTCAATTGGAGTATGAAAATGCCGAGCTGGAGGATGCACTGCTAACGATTAAGGATAAGTTTATCAAGCAGAACGATCAAATGTCGGTGGCGCTTGGCGAGAAACAGCGGAAACTGGACGCTGCCTATGAGACACTAAGATACTACGAACAGGAACTGATTCTTCTGGAGATGTAAGTTGTCACTAGACACTAGAATCACTAGAATTTTGTTAAAAAACGTTTTTGAACAGTAAGTACTGGGAGACGTTGAGCCAAACCGCACTGGAAGTCGAACTGCAGGAGGAGGTTTCGAGTCTGAAGAAGAAAATGAGCTTGACTAGCCGCCTGATCTTCTACTTGGCTGCCTTCAAGGGGCAGACTTTCCATTGTTGCATGTACCACGTGGTGGACGGAATACTCGACTGCCTGGCGCCAGCGTACTCCTCACCCCCAATGAAGGACAATTTACTTCGAATAAGCATGGCCGCCCTCTTTCTGCTAAATGCTAAGATGTATTGATTTGGCCTGAAGGATGCGAAAAGGACTCTGGCGGCGCATCCAGGGTCTTGCAACGATGACTGAGAAGCGTTTGTTAACTTAGAAGCAGCACAACACAATACCACAAATTTTATGCGTATATTAGATATATTTCATCTTTAATGTGCCCACGGTTTTTTCTAAACAAAAACAAATTTCGAATAAAATTTTTTACCTGTCTTAAACTTGATTTTTTTTCTTCTTTTTTTCTTTAAAAACTTAAGCGAATTAAACTCATAGCGTGATGTCCAAATCCCATTCTTTCCAACTCACTTGATTGCAACATCCGAATGTGACGACTGTCCTCACACATTATAGTTTCGTTGCGGCGGACCGCAAAATACACAATTCATTCTAATTTCGAAATGGTGTTCAAACACGATTGACAGTTTGGTAGTGAATAGCCAATAGCCTGCCAGAATGTTATGACTGTTTGTATTTGGTCAATAAAATACCCAGTACTTTTTCACACAATAATGCGCTCTCTCTACTTTGAACATTAAGTACTTGGTGGGATTAATTTGTTTCAATAATTATTAGCCTAACACTGAAATAGTCTAGTATTTAATTAATAAACACTGATCATCAAGTAGCTACTAATGATGGGACATTGGACACAAAGAGTGTCGTCGAGTAAATATGACACAAAGTGCGAAACTGCTTTACAAAAATTACGCATACGACGTGTGCTCACTTCGAATATTGGCATTCATTGGAGGGCCCAATGTCATCCGAATTACGGAATCGCTGGCTCAACTCAAGCGAGGTGAACTGAGTCGATGGAGGCACAAAGGCCTTAACTCGATAAATGCATAATACAATGCGAACCATAATTGTGGCAATGGGTATGAAAGTGCGAATGGCAATGGTGTTCATTGTATGTACGTATGTATGTACATTGTATCATCCAAATGGATATGCCAAATGGAGCACGCAGACTCGACGTCGGATAGGCACTTTTATTAACAAACTAATCTGTAATTAGGAATGTAATTCAGCCCACTGATATTTCGCCTACTCATCGACGAATACAAAACTACGAATACCAAACAAACAAACAAACACCTGCACTCTTCACCCGGGCTTGTATTTATAGGCACAAAACAAAGCGATGTTTTTTTTTACGCACAAATGTAAGGCGAAAACTTCAACGTTTTATCTGCGCATTGGTAATCCTCGGCGATTTTTGATAATTTACGATAATTCAAGATTATTTACTGCATACAAGACCATAAATTGTTACCAAGCAATTTCCATATGAGAGATAACAATACATATTTCCGGAACTGGGAATATTGTACATATGCACTATCTATTACAAAGTGAGGCATGTGCTTGGCCGCCCTTTCAAATCCCCTATAATGCCTGCGACTTAATAATGGACGCTCTGGGGAATAATAATAACAATAATTATTTCAAAAGCAAACGATGACTCAGTAAACTTGCAAATGAACTTAAGATACCCCGAAATATGAATGCCATGACTAAGAACTTTTTAATTCACAATATAATCTAAAATCAAACATAACTTAACGTTACCCATGTTGTTATTATGTATGCTTCTTCAGTTTATTCTGTGAAACAATAGCTAACAGTTGCAGCACTTTTTCTCTCAGTGTCCTGATCATAGTTCGTGTTGGCTTGAGTGTTTAACTTACGTAGATATGTATTTAATTAATTGGCTTCGGCTTTTGTTGTTCTTGCTTTTGCTACCTATTTTTGTTTGTTATTCTTGTTTATTTATATTTGTTTGTTTTTTCCCGCCTTGCGAATTTCAGTTTGAAGAGCATTGCAAGATTTACAGTTTGATCAGTCGGCTGTCGCACTCTCTCTCGCGCTCTCTCCGCGTTTCCTTAATTTTACTCACAACAGGTGACACTGTATTTGGTTGCACTTGTTTTTTTTTTGTTTTGTTTTTCAGCTCACAGCCACTGCAAAAAATATGCGATTGCTGTGAAAATGTACACACATAAAAAAAGGAAAAGAAATGGATACAATGGGTAAACATGCGGCAAACAAAACCGAAACTGAAACCAAAACGAAACACGTTGCCGTTTTGCTCTCTCGCCGTGCCGTGTTCCCTTGTTTATCGCAGATTATATTATGCGAGCGGACTAACGGGAAAAGCTCCGGCGGACGACCACTGACCAACTGAGAACGGAGAGGCAGCAACGGAGAACTTTTATCTCAAGTACAGTGGGGCTTTTTCGTGCAGACGGATATGTGCTGATTTAAATAAATAATCTGCATATGAATATATTAAATAAACTAAACAAAATTCTATGAAACTAAACAGTACACTATAGAGGATAGTCATCACTCTTTTATGGCCAGCTAAATGCGTGCGACCAATGACTACTGTACCGGCACTCTCTGCTGCTCTTGCCCGCTCTTTCTGCGTGGGTGATGATCGTGCGAGAGAGCAAGTGCAAATATGATTATTGTTCCTTCGCCTGCCTTTCTCCTCTCCCTATATCATCCACCCCCTCATGCACACACACAACTATACCTTTGGTGCGTTTGTGTTGGTGCGATGAGTGTGTGACGGCGTTCGCCTTAACGGTTTGTTTGTTATTTTATTATTATAGCTTTATTGCACAATCCCGGGCCACCCACCGCCCACTGGCACGCCCCCCATTCCCTCGGTTGCAGTTCAAACAAACAAAAGGAAACGAGGGAGAAGCAGAATAAAGCTTCTGATCGCCACACTTGCCACAAAAAGTAAGCTACGTAGAACTACAGTAGAGCTTGGATAATGCGCATTTACAGCTCGATCCAGAGATGAAAAGTATGAGTATTTGTTATTTAACACCTACAAAAAAAAAAATAAAAATAATGATAAAGCTAAATGGGAATTGGATGTTTTAAAGTGTTTGCGGCTACACTTTTTTTAATTTGTTGTTTTATCGGTCGTGAATCATTATTATTTTTTATTTTGAAATAACAGTGGCGAATCACTGAGTTAGATTTTACACAAAAGACTAAACATTTTAAGGTCTTAAATTTGTCGAGTAAAATATTGTCTCATTAACAGAAAAGTGGACGTTTATATAAAAATATCAATCTTACAAGCGGTTCATAATTATGTTGTACCATGTCTTCTGTTTCTTTCAGTGCACAGTGGCTGCGTTGACGTCGACAGAGGGCAAAACAAGTGGCCGTCGTAAGTGCGAGCGAGACGCGGCGACCAGGTGCCGATGGGTGCGAGCGAGAAGGCGGGCGGCCTGGCAAATTGTTGTTTGCTCTGCCGACGTCGTTTTTTGCGTGTGTAAATTTGAATGCTTCAATTTTATGTGTGCTTTTCCCCTCACCCTCCCCTACCAACATCCACACCATCCTAAGAACAACAACCAACACCTTGTGTTCGTGTTTGCGTCGGCGTGCGCGCAAGTAAATTTCTTCTAATTTAATATTTTGTTTATATTATTTATTCATATACTTATGTATTTGCGTAGCCCCTCCCATAACCAACCTTCTTTCGGGCACTTGTTTGTTTATGTATTTCACCTGCTCCTGCTCCGCTCCAGCATACGTTTCGACCACTTCTTGCACCTCGTCACGGCCAAGTTTACGTTTTTGGTAAATCATTTACAATTTGGTTCCCGATCGCTTTTCGAAAACCCCCTCTTGAAATATCAACAATCGAGCCAGATGCACAGAAAGAAACTGAGGTGACTTCGATGACTTACTAGCTGTTCGATACTTGATGTCTCTAAAGAAGGAAAACGTTTTCCCCAACTTTTCTCCTAAAACGCGGAAAGCGATCTGTATGCAATCGAAAACTTTTATACTGCAGTCCTTCATTAGCACAGATGCACTACGAACATAATTGAACTACTACACATGGATCACATTACCATTTTTACCAATGAGTAAATGTAAATATTTCTTGAAAGCTATTTGAATTCTTGCCGTTAGTTCTTAGTGATTTGTGTACTTAGGAACCCACTGAATGCCAATTCCGGCAAATTGGCTACTAAGCTGGCCTTAAAAACTAATTTCTTTTGCAACCCTCGAAACAGAGAACTTTTGAATATGCAAATGCAAATCAAAAAAAATAAAAAAAAGCACGTATTTTTCGCAATTCGCCTCCTACCTTAGATTCTCCGCCGCTCCTCTCCACCTCCTTTTCGCGCTCTTGTCTCTCTTTTGAAGCTTCCTTCGCGTTCGCGTTTGTTTGACTTTGATTCCGTTTGGTTGGTTTGTTTGTTGTTGCCACTCTTTGCCTTACTTTCTGTTTCTGTTTTTATGTTGTTATCTCTTTCTTGTCAGCTTGTCTGCACTTTCAAAAAAAAAAAACACTGTAAAAAAATGAGTCTTGTTTACCACGCGCGAGTATGGAAAATTCTCGGGAAACCAACTCGTAAAAAAAATATTTAAAGGGGAAAACAAGAGCAGCGCAAGGCGAAAAGGAGTTACAAAAAGCAAGTGTGGCTGTGATTTATTTTATATTTCGGTTTCGCCCACGAAGGACTTCACCGAGCTTTTAGTGCGTCTATGTTTTTCGTTTTATTTTTACAAAGTTTCAATTTTTTGACCCGGAATTTTGACCGTTTTGCTTTTCGTTTGTTTTTATTTGTTGTCTGTTGTTGTTGGTTTCCGCAGCACAAATGAAAATTCGCGTCCGTTTCGCACGAGTGTTAGTGATGTAAAAAAGCATCGAATGCATCGACCACCGATGTTTCTCGCCGATACATTTCAATGCTTGCGCTGGGTATCGATTGGCTTCTGTTAACCTCGGTGGCGCGGTTGCAGTCCCTAGCAAGGACTCAAACCTAAATGTTAACTTTATATTTTATATTGAATGTGCAAGGACTTGACCCAAAGATATGTGAGTGACTACTACTATCCACATGGCATCTGAGAGCTTTTTGGCAGTTTCGAACTGAAGCCTTTAGACAGACAGACATAAATGCATCAAAAATAAATACAATAATATTAAATATATACTCATCATTCGTGGACACCGATTGTTTTTCAAAATATGCGGGTTAAAAGCTTGAACAGCTCATCTCCGGTTATCGGGTGGTAATCGATAGGCGCAGTCAGCTGTTCCTCGTTCCTATCGTCTTGCTTGCACAACAATTTCAGCGGCATATTTCCATATTCCCCATTTATTAAATCAAAATGCGGCTGACTAACGTTTTGTTCAAGAAGGTTAAGAGCAAGTGAGTAATTTGGCCATCCAATGTGTTTTTTTCTTAAAACCAATCGTTTTTACAGGCGCATCATGGTCGTACTGGAGAGTGTGGTCAGTGGCCATCAGTATAATGCTTTTCGCGATCGCTTGGCCGACAAATTGGAGATAATACGCTTCGATCCCTACAGTAAGTGCTGCCCATCACTGACTTTATGCATATGCACTGATGTTGCCCATGTTTCTTTTCCAGTTCAACAAGAAAGCCTTTACCGCGAACGCAAGAAAATCCGCAGCGCCTAGGACAACCATTTTTTGTTAGTGAAAAAATAAAATTTACAACCACATCAACAAACAACCGAGATATATGACGAATGTAGTGGTTTTATTTCGGCCGAGTTTGAGCATTAGAAATCTTGTTAAATATTTATACAAAAGTAATAATTTACGGTGGTTTTTAGGCACACATTCGCATCGATACTAAATTCGAATTATCAACAGCACCTCGCCTTCGATTGCCGTCTACTTAAACGGCTTCTCGGTCATAAGAAGACCATGCTCCCACAGGGCGGTGGCGACCTCCACCTTGCGAGCCGAAGACTTCAATGGCAACTGGTCAATGGTGAGGTAATATGGATAGGCCGATATGAGGAGTTCAACGGCTTTAGCTTCCTCTGGCAGAATCTCCATGAAATAGGGCTCGTACTTGCAGTAATCCAGTCCATTGTCCGCATGGTGGTAGATACGCACGTTGCCATCGGGCTCCGTGACCAGACGCAGAATGTTGGCGCGCAGCAGACGCACGGATGTCTTTTCATTGAATTTGTAATCGCAGACGCAGTTGCCCTGATCATCGGCGCCACTGCGGGCCCCATGAACAGTGCGGACCTCCTCCGAGGGCAATACGATCGGCGGAAGTGCCTCGTGCTGGAACTTCTTGGCCATCTGGTCGACGGCCTCATCAATATCATCTTCGGAGGGCATCAAGTATTTGGTCACCAGCTTCTGCACATTCTCCACCAGCAGTTGGCGCGACCCGCAGTCATTTGCCTTGTAGGCATTGCCCAAAACTTGAAATGTGTGCAGCGGCAAGCCGCGACGCAAGGCCACACTCCGATCGACGGCCTTCTTGAGAACCATGGGCATTAGTGTCTCTAGGAGATTGGCATATGCCTGCTGTTGGTACACACTCAAGGTAATGTGCAGAGAGTGCTGTTGCTCCTCGGTGATGGCCTGGTGAACGGTGCCTCTGGGAAAATATAGCACATCGCCGGCGCTTAGTACCTCATCAATTATGGGCTTACCCAGCTGTTCTTGATCATAGTTGCCCGACGAGATCCTGGCCAGATGATCGGCCTCCTTGGGCGGCTCGTACAAAAGCCAGCGCTTGCGTCCCTCCACTTGGATAACGAAGGCCTCGATGTCATCGTAATGGGGCGCAAAGCCCTGGCTATTGGGTGGGGTTAGGTACATATTTGCCCCACCTTGCAATGAAAGAACTCCTGCAAAACGGTGCACACCTCACGCAAGCGAGTTAGATAGGCAGAAGGATTCAGTAAACGAATGCTGCAGCCTTCCGAATAGAAGCCCCACACAGCTGGTGGCAAGGCACGACCCTCAGGATTCAATGTCTCACGCTTGCCGTTCTTGTAAGTGGTCACATCCAGGTTGACGGTGAAGTCCAAATGATGGCGAATCAGTATTTCGTCAAGCATCTTGAATGATATTAGACTTTGAAAGTATTTGGGATTCGTGCGCTGCACCAGGCAGGCGTTTTGCTCCCAAAAGTCTTTAAAGAAGATTTTAGTTTTGATCGGAAAGATTATCCACTTCAGGACGCGACGACCCTCTTCGACGCTGTCGGTTTTGTGAGTTTCTGATGTTTCGGTTGACATCTCCTTTTCATCATTGTTATTATTGCCCTCTTCGGGGGCTTTAACCTTAATTATTTTAACTGCTGACTTCACGGCTGCTGGGTCCCTTTTGGGCGGCGGAGGACAGGAATTGGCCTCCCCTGGGGGCAGCGATTTGCGCACCAACGGGCAGGCCAAAGCCGCGCCATTAACCTGGATCGGCGAGGTGTGCTCCAGTCCCAGACTAAATGCTTGCTTGCGTTCGGTTGCGCTGGCTCCTTGAGTAGCTACCGATTCCTTGGCCAACTGACCGGCTTTTTCGGTATCATTATTGTTGACGTCCGCCTCGGCCTGAAGACGTCGTTCGTGATCTGCGGTCTTGGCGGCTGCGACTTCCTTGCTGGATGTTGATGGACCGGTGCCATAGTCTAATACTTTAGATTCCTTTTCAGCGCGTTTGGATTCATTGGCCAAAAGGGTCTCCGCCTTCTTGCAATGCTCCATCTGCTCCTTGGTCACGTCGAGGTGCATATCAGTAGTAGCTACCGATTCCTTGGCCAACTGACCGGCTTTTTCGGTATCATTATTGTTGACGTCCGCCTCGGCCTGAAGACGTTGTTCGTGATCTGCGGTCTTGGCGTCGGCCTTGCTGGATGTTGATGGACCGGTGCCATCGTCGAATACTTTAGATGCCTCTTCAGCGCATTTGGCTATAAGGGCCTTCACCTTCATGTAATACTCAATCTGATGCTTGGTCATGAAGAGGTGCATATCAGTAGTAGCTACCGAAGTCTTGGTCATTTTACTGGCATTTTCGGTAGATTCCTTTTCAGCGTGTTTGGCCAAAAGGGCCTGCACCTTCTTGTAATACTTATACTGCTTCCTGGTCAGGAAGGGGTCCATATCAGTAGTAGCTACCGAAGTCTTGGCCAACTTACTGGCTTTTTCGGTATCATTATTGTTGGCGTCCGCCTCGGCCTGAAAACGTCGCTTGCGATCTGCGGTCTTGGCGGTTGATGGACCGGTGTCCTCGACTACTTTAGAGAAAAGGGTCTGCACCTTCTGCTCCGTGGTCCCGTCGAGGTGCATATCAGATAGCAAATCGGAATCAGTCGTTTCTATATCTAGATTGGGCTTCTTCTTGTCTTTAGCTGTGCCGTTATAAGCGCTTTCCTGCTTTTCGTTGTTGCCTTGGGGCTTAGCGGCCGCGGAATTGGTCACCTTTTCCATTTTTCAGCTTTTTTAAACGACACTGGGTTTTTTTTCAGAACACTCGCTTGGCTGTAGACACGTAGTTATGAGCAGGACTAGCAGCAGAATGATATTGCATATTTTTGACACTTGCCAGTATTCAAAACGCTCCTGCACGTGCCTACTGTTACTGTGTTGGCGATAATAGGCCACCGAACTATCGATGACTTCTGCGAGCTGCTGTATCGAAGGCATGGGTAAGTGGAGGATAAGGCATGTCCTTATGTTGTTGCAGTTGGAGTCGATGATACGTACAGCGATAGGGGATGATTTTGGGGACGGCCCCCTTTGGGATTCTGTTGGTCGATCTGGCCGTTTGAATTATCCCCGTTCGCTTCGGGATTACTCTTAAAAGGCCCGGATTTTGTCCAATGACCCAAGTCGGGTGAGGATTGGGAACATTGCGGGACCATGATTAAATGCAAATCTTACCTCAATCGCAGCCATGCGGACGCGCCTCCGCAGGTCACCGCCAAGGCAAAAAGTTTAGTTTAGTTTCACGTGAAGATATTTATTCTTTTCAATTTTCCCGAGTCAATCGCGAGTCCGAATTGTCGTCGTCATGCCTTTCAACTTTGGGTCGCGAAAAGCTGCTTAGCCTGACAGGGGAGACAACAGACATCAACGTTTACTTGCCCGTTCCTTCTGATCCCTTGGAGCTCCTCTGTGGTGATCCTACGTACATATGTGAATACGTCAATAGTAGTGCCGTCTCAACAAGCACCGCCAATGGCGCGGTGATATTCTTCTTTCTTTCTTTCTTTGACCATTTCAAAAGTAGTCGACGATCAAGGGATGGGGGAATGAAAAAGAATTGTGTAATAAATGTGTAATAATGTAATAATTGTGTAATAAAACAAGAAAGCCGTCCTAGTCGTCTGAAGCGACACCGAAGTGTGGATCATGGGTGATGTCCGCATGATGCGCGTGGTCATAACATCTGCGCAACCACCAGAACTTTAAGATGTTGTCGTTTATTTGAATTAATTCGTTAGATCGTGAAACGTCGATAGTTATCGATGAGTATGTTGCCCTGAGCAAAGCCCGAGTTAGCGGCACTGCCACTAAGGAAAGCAAGCATTTCGTAACAATGTTTTTACGAAAATCGCTTACTGTAGCTGAACAATGGCTCTAAATGAGCAAATTTAATGAAACTTTTAACTGAATTAAGGAAAAAAATGTTTTCATATATATTAACTAATTGTTCGCTTGCCATTTCCCGGCAGTCGGGCAGTCTGGCAGCCCTGTCACAACCCGCTACCGATAACCACGCTGATACAACAACTCTGATTGAACCGCCAGATTTGAGAAAGTAAATCCGTGGCGAATTGATTTCATTTTGTCCGATTCGTGTGCGGAAAATGCCGCCAAAGGCACGGAAAATGCGCTGCAGGAGGAAGTATAGGCCGCCAAGCTGCTGGAGACAAGCTCCCCGCTGGAGGAGGAGGGCGTAGAGGAATATTTGAAGCGCAAGAACATGATCCTTCTCGAGTATGAAAAGCAAATGTTTTTCGATTTGGTTGAAGCCGATGGTCTGCTGGTTTGCGCCAAGTAGTGTGTGCTATTACTATAGTCCAGTCTAACCCAGATATTGAAATACCATAGGGGCCTGAGCTACGACCGCGTTGTAATCAGCATCCTTAAGGCCTACAGCGATTCCGGCAATCTTGTGGTTGTGATCAACAGTTCTGACTGGGAGGAGCAGTATTACAAGTCCGAAATCGAACCCAAATACGTCCACGAAGTGGCCAGCACGGCCACCGAAAGGTAAGCGCTCGCAATTCCTAAAAAATATATAAAATTACCCCTTTTGTTTGATTGACTATTCTGATAGAGAGCCCGTTTATCTCGAAGGCCGTTACCGTGGAGAACTGACCAAAACGTTCCACCAGATCCTTCAGGCGCAGCTGGATTGCATCTGCTTATGCTTTTATTTCTTCAGAATTGGAGCATTAGAAATCTTGTTAAATATTTATACAAAAGTAATAATTTACGGTGGTTTTTTAGGCACATATTCGCATCGATACTAAATTCTAATTATCAACAGCACCTCGCCTTCGATTGCCGTCTACTTAAACGGCTTCTCGGTCATAAGAAGACCATGCTCCCACAGGGCGGTGGCGACCTCCACCTTGCGAGCCGAAGACTTCAATGGCAACTGGTCAATGGTGAGGTAATATGGATAGGCCGATATGAGGAGTTCAACGGCTTTAGCTTCCTCTGGCAGAATCTCCATGAAATAGGGCTCGTACTTGCAGTAATCCAGTCCATTGTCCGCATGGTGGTAGATACGCACGCTGCCATCGGGCTCCGTGACCAGACGCAAAATGTTGGCGCGCAGCAGACGCACGGATGTCTTTTTATTGAATTTGTAATCGCAGATGCAGTTGCCCTGCTCATCGGCGCCACTGCGGGCCCCATGAACAGTGCGGACCTCCTCCGAGGGCAATACGATCGGCGGAAGTGCCTCGTGCTGGAACTTCTTGGCCATCTGGTCGACGGCCTCATCAATATCATCTTCGGAGGGCATCAAGTATTTGGTCACCAGCTTCTGCACATTCTCCACCAGCAGTAGGCGCGACCCGCAGTCATTTGCCTTGTAGGCATTGCCCAAAACTTGAAATGTGTGCAGCGGCAAGCCGCGACGCAAGGCCACACTCCGATCGACGGCCTTCTTGAGAACCATGGGCATTAGTGTCTCTAGGAGATTGGCATATGCCTGCTGTTGGTACACACTCAAGGTAATGTGCAGAGAGTGCTGTTGCTCCTCGGTGATGGCCTGGTGAACGGTGCCTCTGGGAAAATATAGCACATCGCCGGCGCTTAGTACCTCATCAATTATGGGCTTACCCAGCTGTTCTTGATCATAGTTGCCCGACGAGATCCTGGCCAGATGATCGGCCTCCTTGGGCGGCTCGTACAAAAGCCAGCGCTTGCGTCCCTCCACTTGGATAACGAAGGCCTCGATGTCATCGTAATGGGGCGCAAAGCCCTGGCTATTGGGTGGGGTTAGGTACATATTTGCCCCCACCTTGCAGTGAAAGAACTCCTGCAAAACGGTGCACACCTGACGCAAGCGAATAAGATAGGTAGAAGGATTCAGTAAACGAATGCTGCAGCCTTCCGAATAGAAGCCCCACACAGCTGGTGGCAAGGCACGACCCTCAGGATTCAATGTCTCACGCTTGCCGTTCTTGTAAGTGGTCACATCCAGGTTGACGGTGAAGTCCAAATGATGGCGAATCAGTATTTCGTCAAGCATCTTGAATGATATTAGACTTTGAAAGTATTTGGGATTCGTGCGCTGCACCAGGCAGGCGTTTTGCTCCCAAAAGTCTTTAAAGAAGATTTTTGTTTGGATCGGAAAGAGTATCCACTGCAGGACGCGACGACCCTCTTCGACGCTGTCGGTTTTGTGAGGTTCTGATGTTTCGGTTGACATCTCCTTTTCATCATTGTTATTATTGCTCTCTTCGGGGGCTTCTGTCTTTATTATTTTAACTAATGAGTTCACGGCTGCTGGGACCCTTTTGGGCGGCGGAGGACAGGAATTGGCCTCCCCTGGGGGCAGCGATTTGCGCACCAACGGGCAGGCCAAAGCCGCGCCATTAACCTGGATCGGCGACGTGTGCTCTAGTCCCAAACTACGCGCTTGCTTCCGTTTGGTGGTGCTGGCTCCTTGAGTAGCTACCGATTCCTTGGCCAACTGACCGGCTTTTTCGGTATCATTATTGTTGGCGTCCGCCTCGGCCTGAACACGTCGCTTGCGATCTGCGGTCTTGGCGGCTGCGTTGCTGGATGTTGATGGACCCTTGGTCACGTCGATGTGCATATCAGAATCGGAATCAGTAGTTTCTATATCTAGATTGGGCTTCTTCTTGTCTTTAGCTGTGCCGTTATTTTCCCTTTTCTGCTTTTTGTTGTTGCCTTGGGGCTTAGCGGCCGCGGATGTGGTCGCCTTTAGCATTTTGCAGCTTTTTTACAAGACACTGGGTTTCTTTTAAAACTTTTTCGCTTGGCTGTAGATACGTACTTATGAGCAGGAATAGTAGCAGAATGATATTGTTTTTTTTTTTCAAAACGCTCCTGCACGTGCCTCCTGGTACAACTATTATCGCCGCCGGATTATCGATAACTTCTGCGAGCTGCCGTATCGATAGCCTCGGGTAAGTGGATTATAAGGTATGTCTTTATGTTATTACAATAATCTCTTGCTGTATCTGAACAGTGGCGCTAAATGAGCAAATTTAATAGAACTTTATACTGAATTAAAGTCAAAAAAGTTTTCATATATATTAACTAATTGTTCGCTAACTATTTCCCTGCAGTCTGGCAGCCCTGTCACAGCTCGCTACCGATAACCACGAACAGCTGATTGAACCGGCAGATTTGCAAAATTATATCCTTCGCGAATTGATTTAATTATGTCCGATTCGTGTGCCGAGAACGCTGCCAAAGGGACGGAAAATGAGCTGACGGAGGAAGTGGAGGCCACCAAGCTGCTGGAGACCAGCGCCGACCCCGCCACACAGGAGGTGGAGGGTGTTGAGGAGTATTTGAAGCGCAAGAACATGGTCCTTCTCGACTATGAAAAGCAAATGTTCCTCGATTTGGTTGAAGCCGATGGTCTGCTGGTTTGCGCCAAGTAAGTAGTGTGTGCTATTACTATAGTCCAGTCTAACCCAGATATTGAAATACCATAGGGGCCTGAGCTACGACCGCGTTGTAATCAGCATCCTTAAGGCCTACAGCGATTCCGGCAATCTTGTGGTTGTGATCAACAGTTCTGACTGGGAGGAGCAGTATTACAAGTCCAAAATCGAACCCAAGTACCTCCACGAAGTGGCCAGCACGGCCACCGAAAGGTAAGCGCTCGCAATTCCTAAAAAATATATAAAATTACCCCTTTTGATTGATTGACTATTCTGATAGAGAGCGCGTTTATCTGGAAGGCGGGCTGCAGTTCATCAGCACGCGCATCCTGGTGGTGGATCTGCTGAAGCAGCGAGTCCCCATCGAGCTGATAAGCGGAATCATTGTCCTGCGGGCGCACACCATAATCGAGAGTTGCCAGGAGGCGTTCGCCTTGCGATTGTTCCGTCAGAAGAACAAAACCGGATTCGTGAAGGCTTTCTCCAGCAGCCCGGAGGCCTTCACCATTGGCTACTCGCATGTGGAGCGGACCATGCGAAATCTGTTCGTAAAGCATTTGTATATCTGGCCCCGTTTCCATGAGAGCGTGCGCGCCGTCCTGCAGCCATGGAAGATACAATCAATCGAGATGCATGTTCCAATTAGCCAGAACATAACGTCCATTCAATCACACATTCTGGAGATAATGAACTTTCTCGTGCAGGAGATCAAGCGGATAAATCGTACTGTCGATATGGAGGCCGTTACCGTGGAGAACTGTGTGACCAAAACGTTCCACAAGATCCTGCAGGCGCAGCTGGATTGCATCTGGCATCAGCTTAATTCTCAAACCAAGTTGATAGTAGCGGATCTTAAGATTCTGCGCAGCTTAATGATGTACGTATACAAGTTGCACTTCATTTCGATTTTCTATTGGCTAATTTTGATAGCTCCACCATGTACCACGATGCTGTGAGCGCCTATGCCTTTATGAAACGCTACCGGAGCACGGAGTACGCGTTGAGCAACTCAGGGTGGACTTTACTGGACGCCGCCGAACAGATTTTTAAACTATCCAGGCAGCGTGTTTTCAATGGTCAGCAGGGTAGGCAAATCACCATAAACATTAAGCGTTGGCCCTCTAAATAAAATGTATTAATTGCATAGAGTTCGAACCGGAACCCTGTCCGAAATGGCAAACTCTTACGGATCTGCTTACCAAGGAAATACCCGGCGATATGCGGCGTAGTAGGCGATCGGAACAACAACCGAAAGTGCTGATTCTCTGCCAGGATGCACGGACGTGTCATCAGTTGAAACAATATCTCACGCAAGGTGGGCCACGTTTTCTGCTCCAGCAGGCATTGCAACATGAAGTGCCGGTGGGCAAACTCAGTGACAATTACGCCAAAGAGAGCCAAACTCGTGTAGCTCCGCCAAAGAATGTTTCCTCTAATAAGGAGCTGCGTAGGGAAGAGGTTTCTGGTTCTCAGCCACCTTCAGCTGGTATGGATGAACTGGCCCAGCTTTTGAGCGAATCGGAAACGGAGGGCCAGCACTTCGAAGAGAGTTACATGCTCACCATGACGCAGTCTGTGGAAGTCGGGCCAGCAACGATAGACATTAAACCCGATCCGGATGTGTCCATTTTCGAGACAATACCCGAACTAGAACAATTTGATGTCACTGCGGCCCTGGCCTCTGTGCCACATCAGCCCTACATTTGCTTGCAGACCTTCAAAACGGAGAGGGAGGGCTCCATGGCACTGGAGCACATGCTGGAGCAACTGCAGCCGCACTATATCGTCATGTACAACATGAATGTGACAGCCATTCGGCAATTGGAGGTTTTCGAGGCCAGGCGTCGCCTGCCGCCTGCAGATCGCATGAAGGTGTATTTCCTGATCCATGCACGCACAGTAGAGGAGCAAGCTTATCTGACCAGTTTGCGTCGAGAAAAGGCAGCCTTCGAGTTCATTATCGACACTAAAAGTGTAAGTTTTTCAAGATATGTTTTGCTTTAGCTTGGTATCAATATTTTTGTCGCTACTTCCCAACAGAAAATGGTGATTCCAAAGTACCAGGATGGAAAGACCGATGAAGCGTTTTTGTTATTAAAGAATTACGATGATGAGCCGACGGACGAGAACGCCAAGAGTCGCCAAGCGGGTGGGCAAGCTCCGCAGGCGCCCAAAGAGACGCCAAAAGTGATTGTGGATATGCGTGAGTTTCGCTCAGATCTGCCCTGTTTGATTCACAAGCGTGGTCTGGAAGTGCTGCCCTTGACCATTACGATTGGCGATTATATACTCACACCGGAGATATGTGTGGAGCGAAAGTCCATTTCTGATTTGATTGGGTCTCTGAATTCGGGAAGATTGTATAACCAATGTGTGCAGATGCAGCGGCATTATGCCAAGCCCATCCTTCTGATCGAATTCGATCAGAATAAGCCCTTTCATCTCCAGGGCAAATTTATGTTATCGCAACAGACCAGCATGGCCAACGCAGATATTGTGCAGAAACTGCAACTTCTCACGTTGCATTTTCCCAAGCTGCGACTCATTTGGTCACCCAGTCCGTATGCCACTGCCCAGCTTTTCGAGGAGCTGAAGCTGGGTAAACCGGAACCGGATCCCCAAACGGCGGCCGCCTTGGGCAGCGACGAGCCAACGGCGGGTGAGCAATTGCATTTCAACAGCGGCATCTACGATTTCCTGCTACGGCTGCCCGGCGTTCACACGCGCAATATACACGGCCTACTCCGGAAGGGAGGCAGCCTGCGGCAATTGTTGCTGCGCAGCCAGAAGGAGCTGGAGGAGCTGCTGCAGTCGCAGGAGAGCGCCAAGCTGCTGTACGATATCCTGCATGTGGCCCATCTGCCGGAGAAGGACGAGGTCGCCGGCTCGACGGCGCTGCTGGCGGCTAGCAAGCAATTTGGCGCCGGATCGCACAATCGCTTCAGGATGGCGGCAGCCGCATCGAGAAGGGGTCGCCGATGATGCTCTCCAGCAAGGACGGACCTTAAAAGTATAATGTATGCTCTGCTTGTGTGCATTACCACCTCGCCTTCCCCATTGATTATGACATAATTAATTACAAATTTATGTAATAATACTTTCCAGAAACGACAGCGACAGAACAACCAGAACTCCACCGGCTCTGAAGTGCCGAGCACACAGACAGCGCACAATTATGGAAATTTTTTAAACGTTGCAATTAAGTCGACTTGGGAATGGGTTGCGGATGCAGTTGCAGATGTCGATGAGGGTGAGTGACTGTCTGGTCGTCAGACAACGTTGACAATCGGCAACTGGCGCTGACCGCTGGGAATGCACACAGTGCACACAGTCTGCAGCCAGTGCCTGGGCCACTGCCATCGGGGATGAGCGCTTAAAAATCAATTTTCAATAAATTTTTAATTGCCCCCGCACTGGCCGTCTGTTGGCACAACTGCGCCACCACTCCCACAGGACCTACCATCCAACAGAACGAACACCTGCAGCATTGAAAAGCAGCTATAAACAGAATTTTGTATCCATCAGCAGAGGCGCCCCAGTGAAATCTATGAAAGAAACTCTGTCAATGTACCCACAAGTAAATATTAAGAAATACATTTTCATGATGCTAACGTTTGATTATGCAAGTCCATCGCCGATGCAGCGCAAGTGCATTTGAAAGACCGCATTTGGTTGGCAATAAGCGAGGTAATTGGCCATCATCAGGAACGAGTTCTACGATTTTCACTCAACCTATTGATGGCTCCTTGTTTCGCTTGAATTTAACCCAATTTATAACTGGATTTCAGGGCATCAGTCGGGCAGTGTTATCCCCATCCGTCTGGTTTCCCAGTTTCCATGTTTGCCCTCGCTTTTTGTTGCGCCTCATTGGGCAAAGCGCGCTTAGAGCGTGTTTCTGATTGTTGGCATTATCTCCGGGTCCGGTTGCCACGTCCTGCGGAATGAGGCGGGAATTTCTGCCCGCACACACACACTAACTTCATGCTTCCTGCATACACCGAAAGAATGGAGGTGAGCTTATCAGACACTAAAACGTTCGACTTTCGAGTTAAAACAATAATGAGCTGTAAGTTTGTATCTATATATTAACTTATACATATGTTATATATTGATTATTTTGCCGTAGGTTTCACATTTTCATCCGTGTCCTGCTGCCCGTTGCCGTTGTCCGATTCTTGGACTTTTGGGCTGGCTTTGTGGCCTTTCGATCCGATCCGATCCGATGCGATGCGATGCGATCCGCTCCGGTGTGTGTCAAAGCATATTTGCCAATTGGCTGCGCTTTGTGCCCGGCAAAGTCGGCAAATGCCAGCGGGCCGAAAGTCAGCCAGGCGGTGGTGGCGGGCAGACGAAAACGCATGGGTAAGGAGGACCATCGACCGAATGGGGTGCACAATTAAAACTCCATTACAGCGCTCTTGTCCTGCTTCTTTCTGATTTTGCCTGGCTTTTGGCCCCGGGGTGTCGGTTTCGCCCCTGCCATTTTCAGCATTTCCTGAGCTTTCGATTTTCCATTTCCACTCCCGACTTCCGCAGCTTGGCCGCAACAAACGGTTCAATCAATGGACAATAGGGAACCTGATCCGAAAACCCCAAAAACATTGCAGCTAGTTTTTTCCCCCACCAACATCGACAACGATTTCCAGAATGGAACGGATCCCTGATTTGCTGTTTTTGGGATTTTTTTTTTGGTTTTTTTGGTGGCATGTTGTTTTCACTGCGGCTTGCAGGTGCCAAATATTCCGAAGTGCTAAGCTTGTTTAAGCTTTAATTTGCCATTTAATTAGTGAGCCCATTGAGAGCTGCTTAGTGCTGAGGAAAGCTGGGGCAGCACAAAGAAATTCAGTCGAGTGCAAAATGAAATTAGCCCGAAATGCCATGGATTAATTGAACAAAGTTGTCCCGACTAATTCGATAATTGATCGCAATTAATTGCCAGTTTTTTGCATATGTACTCAATAAATAATCGCCGGCTCAATTCGAATGACCATCGTTGGCCACAGGCAGCATCATTAAATATTTTGGTGGTAATGTGATGGGTGGGGGAAAGTGTCTGTGATTGGCATTTGACCTGGTACGCGGCAAGTTCAAAGCCGCCGTTAGACAGCCGCCGGGTGAATAAGTGGAATTTAAAGCACTTTCCTTTCCAATTTCCACGTACATATGTATGGTATGTTTTCATATTTATGTATCTCATGCCAGTGTAATTAATGAAATTATTTTATTTGCCATGCAGTGCATTTCGCACTTTCATTAGTCCAAGTCAAATTATTTCTGTGGGGTGCTTTTCATCGATTTTTGCCCAATTTTATTCTCGAGCAGCAGCAGGACAATAGAGAAATTATTTGCTCAGTTTAATTGTATATTGCTATTTGATTAGTGCTCCAAATGATATGCATCTCTGTTCAGATTTTCCAACGTATGTATTTCACAGATTTTCCAGGCTCTTCTGCTGCATTTCAATTTGCATCTGGACTGAGCGTGATTCCCCAATAAATAACTATGTACCCGTATACAGTACAGTAGTTACTGGCTTAAAGGGACGCTAAACAATGACTGGATCGTGCCTTTTGCTGGGCAAGACTGCTTATCATAAATGACAAATCTAGAAGTGAATGCGAATGCTAAACGACCAACTAAATGGGCCAAAAGACTCTGGAAAATGGGAAAATGTCTGGCGCTCCAATTTTCCTGCATTTGGTGTAAATGTAAATGTAAACGATATAATCGCCAGTCTCCATATTCTTCCTTTTCTTTGCCATGGAGTGGGTTGCTGCCCCCCAAGTTGAAGCCAAAATGGAAAACAGCTAACAGTCAACTGAAAGTTTAAGTGCTGGGAAATTCCAGGGTATAACCCAAAGTTTCATGTGTTTCGTATGATTTTCCAAATTCAGTTTCATTCTGTCTAGAAACCTTGTTCAGATTACTCACTGAGCAGATACGACAGATTACTCTTAAATTCTATTTTCACCAAGCATTTCCCTTGGAAATTTGTTGTGGCAATGGCGCGTTACCTGTACGCTGACCACATTTTGGAGGCCTTCAACGTATTCCGTCGCCCACTCAACCTGGACGAGGTGGCCTCGTATGTGGCCGAAATGGAGGCCAAGGCTGTTGACGAGGTGCGACTGGCGGTGGATAACACGCTGACCGCCGGCTGGATGCACGGATTCCTGGCCATAGAGGACGGTCTGTTCACGCTGGCCTGCGGCTACTGGGACGAGACGCAGCCGTCTGGCGGCAAGAGAGGGAGACGCCGCACAGCGAAAGCAATGCTAAGGAGTTAATGGTGAATCTATCAGAATCAAAAGTCTTGTCGCTCTACCATGGTGGGCTTTGCACAAAAAAAAAATAATAATAAGAGAGGGCACAAAATTGTTTGGATAATTTCCGAAAATTGCTAGAAATAAAACCGTAATGCTTTCCAATCGAAGTGTTTCCATCATTTGGCTGTAACTTGCAACCTGCTCCTCAACGAGAATTCCGAGTCCGACATGCCGCCAGTTTGTTGGGCATCGGGGAGCTCTGGGCTCCGGTTCCGGGTTAAGTGACCGCACTGGGAGCCATTTGGTGACCCACTTCGTATTGATTTCGGCACTCCGCCTCTCCTCATCATCGTGAAGCCCAAACCGTTGGCCTCTATTGTTTGCCGGCCGTCGGCCGGAGAACTCCCCAAAGTCGGGCAGAGATGGAGTCTCCGATAAGCTCGCACCTACATGCAGCCCCAAATTGGGCTGTCAGTTGTCTGTAATTGTGTGGGTTCGACTGCACAGGAAGAAATCTTGGGCAGTCTGCCATTTGATGGAACATCAAGTGGTGTACTTGCTATATAGTATATTAGCTTGATACTTTTCTGCGAGTGCTCGCAAGTGTTTGCTCGTGTTGCGGTTAAGTAGGAACTACGCCAACTTATAAGGCAGCCAACTTTCATTTCCACTTCCGCATCCGCATCCGGCGAGGCCCACACCAAGGACATTCACGCCCCCTTTTCATTCACGAAGGAATGAAAGAAAGAAAAGAGAGGAGCGAAAAGTCCTCTTTTCCGAGTCCTGCCCTTTGGCATTCGCCGAAACTATTAAATCACATTTTACGAGCGTTAAGTGCACAATTAAAAGCATTTCGTTAATGTGAAAAATGTGGCGCTGTCTTGGCTCGGACTTTCCCGAAAATTTCCACCCGCTCCGCCATTGTGATGTAATTAAATTTTCAGCTGGCAGGCCGCGCATTGCGCTGCGTTCACCTTGGGGCCACTTTTTCGGGCACAACTCCGGATTTTGGGCCATTATCCTCGGTACTGCGATGGCAATGCGTCCTTTTCTTTGCGGCGCAGAAAGCAACTAATTCGATTATTGCTTGATGTTGATGTACTTTGAGCTCCATTAGAACTGCCCAAATGGTCCTTTAATCTAAAGTTGATCGAAACACATGAGAGCAGAGCTCAAGCGGTTAACTAACTATGCGCTAAACATCGATTATCAATTCTTTCAACTGCGTTGGGTCACCATTTCCTCGTCGGGGTCACCAAACCTCCCACCCCACTTTGCATCCCATCGTCTTCATTAGGAGAAAAACGCAAACTAAGTGAGTAATATGAGCCTTAGGAGGCGTGTGAAGTGCACACTTGATTTAGAGCGTGGGTGGTTGCGAGGGTGGTGGATGGGGTGGACTTGCACCACCGTGCTACCACCCCGCCACACCGCTAGCCCCCCTTACGCATTCGCCTAAGTGCGGAAGCATGTTCAAGTGTGTTGGAAATGGAAAGCAATGTGTTACTCTGGTTTTTTTTCAGCGATTTTATATTTTGCCTTCTTTGCTCATCACTCGCGATGACGTCACGTCCGCCTAGCTACCATCGAGCAGTGGGCGTGGCCGAATGGCGGCGGGCGGATGACATTTGACAGTACAAAGTTGCGATGGCCCTCTACTATCGAAATAAAAAGAAAATAAGAAAGTGGGAGCGTAACAAGGTGCAGGAGAGTCAAGGGGGATAATACGGAGTCAGCTTTCGGAACTCTGCGATCCAACCTCGCTGCCAAACATGCAACGGAGGCATATACTCCCGCACACAGCCTTGAGTCTTCCTCGACTTCTGTGCGTCCTGCTCGTCCTTTTTTGCCAGAATATGCCAGAGCTTCCGGCGCCGTCCCGATGGCCTGCTGTGTCCTTTGATATTCGGCGGATGGTGCAGTTGGAATCCCGACGCTTTAAGGGCGAAACATTTAGTTTGTTGCATCTTTGGACATGTTGCTCCGCTGTACGTGACATTTTGCGGAAATGGAAGCCAGCTAGAAGGCAGCAGCTAAGGGCTGAATTCGTCGGGATGAAGATGCCAGCGATTTCTTTTAATTTGCATTGATGTTTTGATTGCCACAAAGCGAGCAGCAAAGCGGAACGAGACGAGATGCACGCCCCAAAGGAAACCGCCCAGAAATGAGCATAAAAAGGATATTTCCTATCCCCCACACAACAAACTGCGCTTTAGTTCTTCAAAAATGAGGCAAATTCGGCGTTGGCACATAAATGGAACAGAAGCAAATTAAAGTTTTCCTGGGCTGGACATCATCAAAAGGTAAGTTTATGTGCAATCACGGATTGCCATAAACCCTCTAAGTAATGAAGGGGTCCGAGTATGATTTTAATCGAACGGATCAGGCGGCACACGACCCAGCGCAAGCGTATCCAATGCGTTTTCCGGCCACGTCAGTGCTGCCGAAATATAGATCAAACAAAAACAGCTCTGGGCGAGGTAAAAACTAGTGACGATCGCACCTCAACACACGGACAGCACGGACACAACGGACACTAGGAACACTAGTAAGACTAGGGACACTACGGACACTACGGACACTAGTAAGACTAGGGACACTACGGACACTACGGACACTACGGACACTACGGACACTACGGACACTACGGACACTACGGACACTACGGACACTACGGACACTACGGACACTACGGACACTACGGACACTACGTACACTACGTTCACTACGGACATAACGGACACCATAATAATATAATAAAAAAAAATAATATTTAGCAAATATTTCAGGTGCCTAGCTTTAAGCATTACATAAATGAAAGCAGCGTAAAATTGTTAGAAACTGCATTTTGAATAGTTTTTATTTTATTTTTTTAATTTTATTTTTTATTACTAGATTTTCTCGGCCATAAACCGGATAGATTGGCAGCACACAAGCAGAGCCTTCGTCCGTTTTCCTGACTCCGGAGTTTTCTTGCTTTTCATTTTCCCCAACGGCCACTGTTGGTATTTCTGGGTTTTCTGTTATTTCTGCTCAGTTCGTGTCCGGATTGTCCGGCGGTGGCTAAGTCTTAAGACCCATAAAACCCATGTAGCATAACTAATAGGTCTTTGGCCAGAGAGTTTTGTTTATTCTTTGCTTTGCTATTGCTATTGCTTTTGCTGTGCTCTTGCTTTTGCTTTGCTTTTCCGTCCGAAGCTCGATTTGAACTGCAGTTCAATGGACGAGCGTTGAAATTGTTTTCATTATTTCATTTCATTTGGCCCGTGCCATGTGCACCTGTGAGTTATTGGCCAGGAATCGAGCTGTGGATTAAAGCCAAGCTGCCAACGCTGCCTCCCCTTAGTTCCCCCCCTCCTTGCTGCCGGAAAAGCCCTCGGAAAACAGCGATACCCCTTTCGCCTTCCTCACCCCCCTTAAAGCACGCTGTGGCAAAAAGTATGAGCCATTAAATAAATACCCGTACCAATCTGCCAGGGCAAAGTAATCGCGCTGCGAAAAGCGTAGCAAAATCGTATGGGAGAAAATAGAAAGGAAAATATAGTTAAATGGAAAAACGTCGCCAAAGAAGTTCAAATAGAAATGCATAATTCAAACTTAATGCAAACCATGCGTGAGTCACAGTGATGTTACATAATCACGTGCAGCTCGGTATGTGATTTCTACGAAATTTTACAAACTAAATGACAATGTTCCCTGCTTAGGTTATGCCTTGAAAATAATATTAATTTGTTGCTTACTTTCATTTTTTCTTTTTTAATAAAATCGTTAAACTCTCAACTGCTCAGCGGTATCAATATGCGAATTTGACTTGAAAAACCATCAACTTTTCACCGTGATCGTTCAAAGGACCAAAGGATTTTATCATCGACTGAGGTGCACACACACACTCACACACACATACGCACACCTGTGTGCTTAAATCAAATATTGGCAGGTGTACGTGCATGTAAGCCCTGAATTATGCATGTGTGCGTGTGCCTGGCGAACGGCGCCTGAGCATAAATAAAATAATTGCATATGTCGCGTGACGCAATTCACCTGTCCACCCACCGGAAATACCACCCCCCCCCCCTCCCCACCCCTCCCCACACAGCATTTCCTCCCTTTCCGGCGATTTCCCCAAGTAATTCGCATATTTATTGCATGTGCATGCAAAATGTACGGCACGATGAGCCGATTAGTAGATAAAGAAATTATATATACTTAAATATCAGGATTCTTAGATATATGTATATAAATATATATATATATATATATTGAACTGCACCATTTGATTAACTTTATTTCCGGCTAAAACCAACCACTTAACTGAATTTGCGAAAAATCCCGATTTTATTTCCCACTCAATCAACTTCAACGCATGAAAAGCAAAGAAAATGACCCACAATTAAAATTCATGGTGGGATTTCGGCCATCTATCACGGATCGGCGCATTGTCCTCTACGGCATTTTCACATTTTCACTTTTTCCATTGGCATTTTCACTGAAATATATGTATATATACATATTTTTTGTTCCGCAGTTTAAACTGCGCGTAATTCGCTTTCCACAGTATCACTTTTTTGTGTTAGCTACTTGCATTGTTCCTGCAACATGGGCATAATAAATAAGAGAGGCGGGTGCAAGCCGCATAATCGACGCATCCTTTGAATGTTGCACACGGATGGGATGGGGCGAAATCCCGAACGGAATGTATCGCAATGCCAAAATGCGCGGAATGTGTATTAAACACTAAGCGGCTTACGGAGCAAAAAATCACTGGGCATTCGCTATATGCCAGGGAATGGGTATCCATCAGATTGTTATCTTTAAGATAGCAGATAGATTTTCATTTTGTTAATCAACTGCAAGGCGCTGCTTATTTGCCCCAGGTGGGTAATTGGCTAAAGTTGCACTGCAGTCTGCAAGGGCTTCTATGAATTTCAACCTGGCATGCAAATATAATTCTCGGTTATTTAGCTTTAGTTACTAATACTTTTTGCACTAAGTCCATCTCTCCCTCTCTCTCTCTCTCTGTTTGCTCTGCTTTGTCTCACTCATCCGGTCATTTGTTTGGCTCTCTGTCAGACAGAAGCTCATTTCTCTTAGTCGCTGCATGAAATTTCATTTCAAAATATGAGAAATGCATTCGGCAACTTTGCTGCCACACACGTGCACTGAGAGAAACTCGAGTCAAGTTGTCTCCTCACTTGGTACTCCTTAAATGCACATATGTAGTACTTGGTGTCCCAATAATGACTGCATCCACTCGCATTGCATTGACTTTGGAGCGGGAAACGGGGCGAAAGGGGTCATCATTTTCCTCAACATGGTGCATGGAAAGTGGGCGGTGGGCGGTGCTGCCCCACTACGTATGTTGACTTTGCCCAGAAGGTTTCGCTCTGGCACTCGGCTCCCTTATTTATTCAAGCAATTGCCACTGTCAACACAGCGCACATTGATAGGCCAATGATGAGGAGGAAAAGCGGGAAAACTCGTTGGGCGTAGTTGGGCGGGGGGGGGAATAGAAATCGAAAATAAATTTTCAAACGATGAGGGAAATGGAAATGGAAATGGCGACGGCGACGGCAACTTCTTAGCACTGTCTGTCTGTCTGTCCGTCTGTCTTGCCTGCAATTGGACAATTCTATTTTTGTTTATCTTTGTCTGTTGCTGTGCAGCTCATTTCGTTCATTTACATTTCCCATTTTCCATTTTCCATTTCGCCAGTAAATGTTGTGCACAGCAATAAAAGGGAATGTGAATGGCGACAGGCGACAGGAGGCGCTGACACTTGCCGGGGATTGTCCTGGCCCACCCCAGTGGATGTGTCTCCTGGAACTCAAGGAGGAGCCCGGTAGCTGGCTGGGTGGCCTACAATATGCTCAATGTCAATTTGAATGGGAAATGACTTAGCGGCGAGGGAGCGTAAATCGCTTAATAGCAACCACCGAGCATTCTCTTCACAAAAAAAAAAAAAAAAAATATATGATTTTTATCGCCATGGGTAAATTCGCAATTAAAAAGTTGAATGCAATCTATCCAACAATAATATTTTCCAATGACTATACATAGAAATATTAGCTATCCAAATAGACCTTAAGTAAACTCTTACCGCAAATTGCTGCAAATCCACTTACTCATTGCCCCAAAATGGAAATGGAAAATGTGCTTTTCTTTATCGTCCGAGGAGTTCCTATGGCATTATGCCTAACCATATCTATGCTTGCTACTATGCTGCCAGTGACATGCATAAATTAACGCTGTTTAAAGGCCGCGGAAAATTGAAAGGCGCGAGTGCTGGAGAAAGCAAAGGAAAAGCTGCGCGGAAAAGTATGCTAAGATTTGCCGGCCTGCCATTTACGCAAATAAATGCGAGAAACTTTTACACGAAAAACGGGAGGGAAAAGTGAAATCAACAAGGAGCTAACTGAAAGTCCGAATATCCAAATCGGAACGCGAATCCAAGCCCAAAGCTGCCGTCTGAGCCAACTACTTAGCGTCAGCGACAGGCGTTTCGTTGCCACCCTCATTTTCCACTTTTGTACACTGGAAAAAAGTGTGACAGCTACTTGAAGTCTTAAAGGATATAAAAAATAAGTCATATGTCATATGGCCATTTTACTCTCATTTTTTTAATTCAATGATTTTTTAACGAATGCATAGTTTTTTTTTTTAGTCATATTCAAGTGGGTGGTAAAGTTGAGTGCCCTTGGATTCGCCGCAAATGGTGTGCGCTATTTTGTTTTAAATATATAAGCACAGTAAATATAAGAGTATAAATAAATATAAGCAAACGGCGCAGGCTAAAGGGCGGCCAAATGTTTGGGCAGTAAAAATTGTTTACGACCACTAAAAGGGAAACCGCGGAACACGACACGACAAGGACATCAGGCGCAGGCACAGACGTTGACCACCCACCCAGCCAACTGCTCCACCCACCCACTGCATAACCGCAGGTCACCATATTGCCAATGTTTATGTGGCTGCCTGACAATTTTATGCCCATGCCCAGGCGATGGCCCAACGATTTCGCATTTTCAATCCATTCCGTCGTAGGAGCACTCAAACTGGGCATGATTCAATTTTAGTGGCCATATAGCTTCAAGTCCAAAACAAAGTTGAAGCTTAACTGCCATTTTGTGGAGCTATCCAATACTTCTGTCTGCTCAACCAAAATCCATCAAAAAGGGTGCTTACATGCGTTTAAGCTATAGCATAACGAATGCCAACGAATTTAAGTTTAATTTATACGAATTAATTCGAAAATGTTATTTTTACATAACATAAATTCGAAGCAGCGCGATTGAAACTTAACCTTGGACAAGCACAAGCGGAGAACAACTTGATCCGGCTGGAAGGACCAAGACAGATGTTGCTGTCAAAAATGATTTCAATATCACTCCATAGCTGCTGTGGTGGCGCCTTTAACCCACTTTGACCCACCGGTCCAAGGAGCAGAGCTCGACTCAATCCCGAACGCCTGCCTTACCTCCTCCTCCGCCGGCTCCTTCTCCTGCTGCTCGTCCTGCTGCTGCTCCTTTTCGGCCAGCTAATCTGTTGGCTGGAATATCGGTGTGGCTGGGGCCAAAGTGCCAGGCAGGTAGGTCTCCTGCCTAAAATTATGCAATGCCCGGGCTTTAAAGTAGATTACACGAAATTTGCACACGAAGGCACAGAAGCCCACGACGGGCATTAATCACGGAAGAAACTCCTGCCCCGTGCCCAGCGTGCCCCATCCTCGCATCCTCGAAAACCTCCTATTGTGTGTGTTTTTAAATAGTTGGACCACGCCCACTGGCGCAGGAAGTGGGGCCAGCGGAGCTGGAGGGAACGGCAGCAAATAAATTGCCAACGTGCCGGAATGCAACGAAAACCCTTTGGGTTTGTGAGATTTTTCCATATTGCTTCCTTTGGCTCCAGCAGTTCCATTAGACTCCTGAAACTGGTTATGCAATCCGCTCTCCCACGAGCAAAGAAAATAATAGAACAACAGCGCACACACACACACACACACATACACACACAAAGCCGGAAAATTAGCATAATTTTTCAATTGTCCTTTGGGCACGTGGCGCAGGCCGTAAATATTTTACTCTGCGCACTATTTTCAAGAACATTTCATCGAACTCGTACATGAGCTTTTGCCAAAAATAATTATTTTTCCCCTACATTATTGCCGGTGTGTCGACGTCGTCCTTAATATTTCCTGTGCTTCAGCTGTTTTTTTTTTTTTATATATATTTTTTTTTGTGTGCCCAGGGGTTTTTCGCTTTTCCCACTCGCCAAATATTTTTCTTGAGCTCAAAGTGAAATGGCATAAATCATGTTCAATATTATTTCGCTTTTTACCCGCTCCGTTTTCGTTTTTCGGTTCGTATTGCGGTGGCCCCCGGGTTAAATGATTTCATTTTGCGGCGAGATGACAACCCTGGCAGGAGCTGAAAAGCAGCACTTGTTGCCCTGTTGATTTGATTTTATTGCCCAGCAAGAAAAGTATTGAATGCGAGCAAAGGGGTAGGGGGGCGGCGCGGAGAGATCAGGTTAGGCAAACATCCTTTGGCAAAAGTGGGCGGTAAATGTCCTGGCCTGCCAAGAAAATTGCTTTTGCGGTCGGTTCTCCTGGCTCCATCGTAATTACCAAAAATGCCGCAGGTCAACTCCGGCTTCTTTCTTCCTGTTCCTGGCACTTGGCACTTGGCATTACCAAATTACCAAATTACCAAATAGCTGGCATCTAAGCAATACAACTAATTTGTGTTAAAATTCCATTAGCTGGCCCAGAAATATGCTCAGCAGGAGTGATTGGCTTTCGGGCGGGCATGGCATGGAATGGCCAAAATCAATCACCAAGTCCCATCACGCACAGTGATGAACAGTCGAAAAATTTAGCTAGCCCCGCGGCAACCCTGCTAATCCAGTGCCGTCAAATCGGCTTGGGAATGGGGAATGAAATGCCCACATCAGTGATTCTGCATATATTTGGATACTTAAACTCAACTAAAATAAATAAAAATAAATAAACTAAATAAAATAAAAAACTGAACCATCTGTATACCAGAATATTATTTGTGATGTGAAATCATTAAATCCCAACATCGTAGATGGCCATGCCAGCCAAATCCAGGCATGCCATGCTTTTAGTGACTGTCAGTTTTTGGTGACTGTCAGTTTTTGGTGATCAGACATTTGTTTCAGTCATTGTGTATAATTCTTACAAGTTTTGTATATATTTTACTGCACTCGTTTGTGAAACGGTAAGTGAAGTGGCGTGCATAATCGAATTGCGCAATGCCTCGCGGCATGTGCTTTTCAAAACCGGATATTAATTGTGCGCACTCTTAAGAAAATAATTGGAATTGAAATTTTGTGGGTTCTACGCGTTAACAATTTTCTATTTTTTTGTTTTTTTTTTTTCGAGGCTAAAGGAAACATGGGGCTCATCAATCGCGTACAAAATCTGAATGGGAGTGCTGCTCGTCCCGCGTTGACCAGCGAATTGGCCTTCAATAGCGTGGTGCCATGGAACAATGAGATCTCTCCACGCACCCATCGCCGCCACGGGGAGGCCATCCAGCCATGCACCGATGGGATGGACTTCAGTGAGACGATGTTTGAAAGTCTGGGTGCCGTGACTCGCGTTTGCATTGGCACAGCAACATTTTGGTGTACTTCTTCACTTTTGCAATGTCATAGCCACTATTTTTATCGCTATATTCGTCCGGTAAGTACCAGATATCGATTATCAATAATATTGCTTATTACGCGTTCTCGTGAATGTCGATAACTGAGTACTGTACTGTACCTTAGGTGAACTGCTTTCGCGAGGACATCGACCTTATTGCCGTGGGCTTTCGAGCTGCCTACACTTGGATGAGACGGCAGGGGCGACTGGATCCATTGATGCAACCAGATAAACTGATGACGCTCCTGCACACGGCCGTGCAGCTGGAGATGCCGGCACTAAAAGCGCTGTGCTATGAACAACTGTGCACCAATCGCTTCCGCGAGGAGTTCGCCTTTCAGGTTTACCTGAGGGCCTTGAAATATCCGCAACTCGAGGAGCTGCGCAAATTGATGCTGCAAAGGATCGGTGCTGCCTTTCTGTCTGTGCTGGGCAGTGATGATTTTCTGCGAATGCCCCTCGAGGATGTGATGACCATGCTGCAGCAGGACGCATTGGGCGTCAATTCCGAATTGGAGGTGCTTGTGGCCATTACAAGGTGGCTGAGCTGTCAGACTAAGTGCATTGCAATGGCGACGCCACTTTTGCTGGGCTGCCTTCGGTTCACTCTCATACCAATGGTCATTCTGGAAAAGTTTTGGCTCTGCGCCATGACACCACCGGTGCCCGACGAGCCCTTCATGAACGTTGTTCGTAGCAATATCCACATTCGTGAGAGGATCAGCTCTGCGATTACTGTGGCCCAAGTGCAGCAATTGCACACGCGTCGTCGCGAGTTTTTCGCCTTCTGTCGCTCCAAGGGCTTACTCGTCGATTTGCCCAGGGAGTGGATATACGATGAGGAGTGCCCTTATCATCTGCCGAGGCCTTGTTGTCCCTACACCGATGTGGCCTGTGCTAATGTCATTTCGAAATACGCGATAGAAAAGGCTCAGCGGCTAAAGGAAACCGTAAAGCGTTGGCCCCGGCGTGTTTGTACATACTTGCCGCCCTCCGATGATCTACAGACCATTTATGAGCTGCGCGAGGACATGGCTGATGAGGAGGCGGCGATGTTCGTAGGGCCTTTGTTGCCAGAATTGCCCGATTGGCCACCTCTGCCAGAGGATGGCGAACGTTACATTATTCGCCACTTCCGTGGCATACGATTACTGCTGAACGAAATGGTGGACGAGCAGCATAGAACTACTGACCGTTGGGAGGAACTGGGCCGACGCATTCAGAGTCTTGAGCGTGAAGGCGCAGCAATGCCCGGGGTCATTACCACCGGTATGTCGAGACTTGTATTTCCCACGGCCATGACTTACGTAGCACAAGAAGCCGCTCAAGAAGAACGCTTTCGCAACATGGATTCCGATTTGCGCACAAAGAACCAGGACACCATCGATGCGTATTTCTTTCTGCATGTCTGCCGCATGAAGCTGTTGGTCCCGCCGAAAGCCATTGTTCCTACCGAGAATTGGACCACCGAGGAGAATATGCGTCCCATGGAGAGCTATGAGCTCGATACCGAGCGAATGATCGAAGATCTACCCTTTTAAATGCATATGTACATATATTTTATATATGATATGAGGATAATCACACATCCCCTAACCACCAACAACTCAGCCCCCCCCCCCCCCCCCCCAATATAACCCACCCAATCCAGCCTTTAAATTACAGTTAACATAAACCAACCGGCCAATTTCCTAATTGTTTGGAGTTATCAATTATGGATTGTAAACTGCACATGAAATAAAATGCCTCAAAAAAGCATTGTGTGTATCTATTTTTGAAAAAGTTTGAAATTCAGTTTGGAATTCGATAATATTGATTGGTGAATGATTGGCGAAAAATTTCCTCAATAGCTGTCACAATTTTTCAACCCGAACAGCTGTGCTAAGCGTTTTTATCACTGCGCTTTTATTATTTCCGCTCGTTTAATTAAAGCAATTTATGCCGATGAATTGATTTCAATTATTTGCGCGGTCGTCCTGTCAACGCTCCTCGCTCCCCGCTCCCCGCTCCGCAGACCACTTGTCACAAATGGATTTCTTGTGTTCCTTTTTTGTGTCTGCTTGGAACAATATCGAAAGGAGCAGGTGTCGCGAATTGGGGTCAAAAAGGACACTTGCTGGTAATAAATAATTTGCTAAGATTTCAAATCTTTAATTAGCTTAAATGTTATAATACTTGTAGGGGCATATAGAGCTAGCCTCTCTTTTCCGCCCACAAACGGTTTCGCATCATTAATTTTGTCCACGCGGGGAAACCCCGATGCTCTCTTCATTTCTGTGTGTGTGTGTGTGTGTGTGTATTCAGGATGTGTGTGTGTGCGTGTGTGGAGCATACACGTTTTCATGTGTTAACGAGTTGGAAAAATTATTATTACATTATTATTTTGTCGGCGACTGGGAGTGATTCAACGGCAAGCGGTGAAAAGGTGAAACCACCGCCTTAACCCTTGGCCGCCTAAACCCCACAATTGCGCTGGGTATGTGTGTGCTTTTGCACGGAGCTTACAGTAACAATAAATTTCAATTTTTCACACACACACCACACATCGCATTCATGGCGAATTTTACTCCTTGGGTTTTCCGCTGGATTCATCCTTCTTTTTTGCGTTTCCCCTTCCCAGGACGAAGGACGAAGGCCAGCCCTTGAGCAGCTTGCGCTCAGCAATTTATGCGCTTTACGCGCTTTTGCTAAATAAATTTATAATGCCAGCATGCGCACACACAGTCGTAGAAAGGTGCAGCTAAGTTCGATGTAATTCGACAGCGAAATACCTCTTAATTGCACATTTCGGCCTTAAAATAAACGAGAAAAAAGTATGCTGCTTACAAAGCTACAAGCTTATTATGTCACATATAATTTGCAAATTTCCAAAGCTTATACTTTGCTGTACCTTCATCATGCATACCCTTACCCTTATCCGCTCAAGTTCCAGGGTATCCACGAGACAGACAGACGAGTCGAGAAAGTTACACAGTTACAGTTGCATAGCCCCCGAAAACTTTGGCGAGTTTTGGAGCGTTTGTCTTGCCTTACTGTGGCGTGTGCACGGTGCGGGTACAGTGGAGCCTGGCACTGGTGCTACATTCAACGATAAGTTGCCGCCATGCATGCGGTTTGCTCATTGCAAATCCCGCAAGAAAAAAAAAAAGGAACAAAAAAAAACATTTCTCCTCCTTCTGTTCGCGTGAATTACGAAAATTGTGCTGCAATTAAAATTTGTTGCTTTCTGGGTATCATAATTTTATAAGTTTCGAAACTGCGACTGCAACTGGGACTTGGGTTCTCCAGTCGTCTTCTGCCATACGAGCATAACAAATTACGAAAAGCTTTGTGCATATGCTAAATATACTCGTTGTGTGCGCTTATTCGTTTGGTGGAAAGAACCCATTAGTGAAATGGTATGGCTACGTTTTGTTGCCAATCGAATGGGGAAAGGGCTTTAAAAGGGGCTGCTGATAATTTTGATAACTCTGGTTCTGGCTTAAGAAAGTTGCATTTACCCAGCTAAATGCAGCAATTTTCACCATAACCCACTCTGTGGCCAAAAATGGTTGAGCAATTTTATAACGTTTCATTAATCTGAGATTTTAGCGTGGTTTTGCGGCATCCTGCAGCATGCGGCGGCCACTTTATGAAATTCTAATAAGTGTGCGGCATGTGTCATGTGGCGCGATTAGTCCCGCACACGGGTATATGTATATATATACATATATATGCCCACATATATGCGGGTCCACTGCCTTTACGGGCTGTACAAATGCCAGGCTTGGGGTCAGCTTAAGAGCTTCCGTTGCAGGCCACACCTGTGGCCTCTAATGCGACTGCACGGTCAGAAACTGAATCAGACCATACATTTGATAGAGTATTACCCTCTTAAGTTGCTTGCAATTGTTCTCAGTGTGCACCGAACACACTGGCTGGTACCCTGCTCTATATGCAAATGCCACCATGTTAATGCCACAAATGCGCCTAAAATTATGTTAAGCACTTGGCAGCTTTGCTCTTGGTCTACGGAATCTACGGAGATGGAGGAGGGAAGGGACTGAAAGTCTTTATCCTTCCGATGGGGTGGCAACCGGAGCAAGGACATGGAGCAAAGGCAGCAAAGGCGCCGGCTCAAGTCCTGATGGCTTAGGCTCATTTATAAATCGACGACAGTAAATTATAAATGGAATTACTATTAGAAGTCCTCTGCCCTCTCTTTTGCACACATAGCCCCTCTCCTTCACACCCTCTAATTGGTGTGTGTGTGTGTGCTTGTGTGTGTGTGGTGGCACGCTTACATCAACGCCTTTTGTAAAATTGAGTTGTCCTCTGTGTTTGGCAGAATGTGCGAAAGGGTAGCGCTTCTGTCAGACAAGAGAGGGCTGTATATGGGCACTCTGTGAGAGGGACGGCAGTAGAGCACGGGAAAGAGACATCTATATATATGTAGGGTGTCGCATTCGCAAACACATGAATGTTGCAGTATATTAAAGTTCAAAAAGGCAACGACAGAATGACTTAGAGAAGAACGCAATCCTTTTCTTTTCTTTTCATTTTTTTTTTGGGTCTTCGGGGGAAGTTGGCAAATCAAGGGGGATATGAGGTCTAGGCATACGAGGAAATAGGAGAATCAGGCGGCAACAGAAGGATTCGGGGCGGCGACAACAGCTGCCATTTCATGTGGGCGTCTGGCGAAAGTTGAACAACGCCAAAAGCCTAAGGATGACAAGATGCCCGCAAAAAACAAAAAAAAAAAACGTGCAAAAAGAAAAAAGTAAAAAGTAAAGCTCACCAAGGAGAAAGATGGCTAAAAAATGGTCTCCCGAAGCCCAGAAAGCAGGAACCAGTACGACATTGGCGTGTTGGCCAAAAGCGAAAAACAAACAGGCGAAAGTTGATGGCAGCGGGGGAGAGGGGATCGTGACAATCCGTTGCAACATCAAACATATATATAGATAAAATATATTTTAAAGCTTAGGAATTATTTGCAAGCTGATAATCTGCACTTTTAGGTGTTCTAGTTACAGTATAACTTTCCTATATATTATTATTATTATTTATTATTATTTAAATGGTTACTTGGACGTGACTCACGATGACATCGCCCATCGCCCATTGGTTTTTAGCGCGGATTTGCGCTTAGCTGGGAACTAGAGAAAAACACGAAAAGCCTCGCGAGTTTTGCCATTTGCCGACTTCTCAGCCAGGCAGGACCCTTGTCGTCCTCCTGCCCGAGCGCTCATCCCGTCCTGGCAGTCCTTCCCACTACGAGCCCAATCCAAGCTGGAGCTCCTCATACGAAACGACGACGACATGGTCGGATGGCTTAGGAAGTAATTTTAACATTGTAAATCCTTTTGGAAAATTATAGCGACAGTCAGCTTGTAGTTAGTGGCAGGCATCAGGCGGGATATATGTACATGTAGGTGGGTATACATAATGTGCGGCATGGGCTGCCAGGGTGCGGGGCTCACATGGCTGACTAACGTAGATGGAAACGTAGACGGGGCTATCACAAGATCAGGCACACACAAATTGTGTTAGCTGCTCCAAAATGCACAAAAATTGTGCAAAACACAAGTAGACAAACAATTTTAGATAGAGATGGAAATGGTTAGATGCTGTGTATGATAGGTACACTGCGAGAAATGCCTGCATTAAGCCGATTATTTCATTGACTCAAAGTCTACCTTCAAAGCTGTGGTCTTATATATACTAGTATATATTCCACATGGTCTTTTTTTTAGCTAATTATAATTATAGTATAATTTTTTTTGACTATGCACATCTGCGACAGTCGAGCGCGAAAATATTCATATGACATTTTGGTTGGACAGAAGTGGCTGCCTGGGAAACACAAGGAGCCATTGGCAAAGCCAAAGAAGTAGCAGCCAAAGCCACAGATGAAGCCCAAGATGAAACTGGAGGGCGCAGGAAAAGCGGTGGGTTAGCAGGGGAAATGGCGGAAAAAGGCTGGGGCAGATGCAGCTGCTTTTGCCCGCCGGGTGAAAGTGGGCAAAGTGAGTCACATAAATCTAGCTGGCTGGTTGGAGGGGAAAAAAAATGCAAAAAGTCGCACACAGAAACTACAAGTTTGTAATCAGATCAGACGTTTATTCGACCCAAAAGTATGCTATTCCGAATGTTAATAACAAGCGAAAATAGCGAATTCGTTAATTCTTCATATCAAAAAAAAAAATTTATATATATGGTTTGGTTTTCCTGCAAATCAAAGACTCAAGTCCAAAGAACAAAGGCTGCCCATCGACCTTCTGATTAAAGGGTATAAGATGATATAATGCATGCATTCCCAATTTCCAAGTGACCTCCTTGTGCATATAAAATATGTGCGGGAAACTAAAACCCACATTGCAATCTTCATATATGCATTACATATCCTGGGATTTATTTCACCATTCGATGCGCTGCGAAAAGTCAACTGAGTGGCAACGATTTGTGGGCTCGGCCAATTCGCCAATTGACGTAACATATGGCGAAGAAGGCCCGAAATCGAATTATGCTAATGACAGAGATTGATATGGAAATCGAAAATTTGTTTTTTTTTCTTCTTTCGTTTCAAGCCAATATCTTTTGGCCATTTGAACCCGTTCGCTTGCATGCTAAATTGATAATATGCACTCTGGAAAATCAAGTCCCAAAGAAACCCCAAAGTTGCTAACTTGGCCAAGGTAATCAGTAAAGTTTTTTTTGGCTTCCTGGGACTTATGACATATGCAATTGATTTGGTGGCCCTGCTTCAGATGTAATTAGATTTGGCCAGTTCGAGTCGAAAGTGGAAAGTGCATGGAGTGCAGCGAAAACTAGAGCCAAGTTTTCCCCACATGGCCGTTCGCATATTTTTTTGCAATCTGGATTTATTTCCATTTCCTGGTTTGGTTTTCCACGGCCGCCGCTGGGCTAAAGTTTTGTTGTTTTTATGGCGAAAATTGAAATTGCAAAAGTCGAGCTTCGGCAACTTGATATTTTATTCGAATGCAAAGGCCAAATCCCACATAATGCATCTGCAAATTGGGACAAACAGCATATACACATATGTATGTATGTGCATGGCGTGGTTGGTTGCCGGAGTTACAGCGGATTTTCTTGTCTATTTCGGCGAGATTATGGTCGCCACACGTCCGCCATTTCCGGAGTCTCAACTCCGGCTCCCAGTTTCGAACATTCTTTTGGTAACATGTAGGCCGTAATTGCCCGCTAGCTAGTATGTGGTACTTCATATACGTGGCTATATATCCTCTAACTAAAACGATCCTTACTGGCCACTGCATCCCTAGCTGGTCATAACTGAGCCACTGAGTGGCTAATTTGGCCAGTTTGCAGCGGAAATCAAAGCAACTAAATAGCAGAATATGATTAAATAAAATAAAAACGCATGTGTAATTTCTTGGTAAATAATAATAAAATATGTAAATAAAGTGGGCATCACTGAATTAAGCTGGAAAGCTGCCTATGCGCCACGAACTTGGCTCAATTGTGTTCGAGCCTTGTTTTTTGGCCAAGAAAAACTTTTCAGCCACGATGATGAAAGTATTTTCCAAAATTTATCCGCGTTCATTTTCATACTCTCCCCTCCATGAGCTTAACGCATTAACAATCACATTCAACTTAAGTAAGTTTGTATTGTGTTAGGTTTAAATATATATCCTATGATCCTATATCCTTTGATTTGGAATACGCACAGAAATGCCCGAATAAGAGTGCTTAAATAGTTCAAACTGGAGTTAAAGGGTTTTGGGCACTCATAAATTAATGTCTCAAGAAATTTACTCCTTGGAAGCGCGCTCTTTACGGAAGTGGGAATTTTGGGAGGATTTTCGTGTGCGATTTTCAGTGGGATGGGGGCTGGAAAACCCCAAGCTAGGCTCAAGTTTTGTAGCCATTTTCCTGCTTCTTTTGGCATAGTTGTTTGGCATGCGGCCGAAGTGGAAGTTGCGCCGCAAGTATCTGTTGCAGCAGAAAGTCCAGGCACAAACTATGTATGCCCCATGCAACTTCGCATTACCACCTACCCCCCACGACCACACCCCTTTGGAGGTACTCCACCGCCCCCAGGTGAAAGTCGAAACATTATCAGCACTGCGAAACAGCCCTAAAACGTCGCCGCAAAAATCTGTCATCTTGCTGCCAACTTTATTTCGCTTCTTCTTCTTCTTAGCCAAACCCCGAAAGGAGCTACTTAAAATTGTTGCATTGTTGTTGGTCTGGCAAATTAGGCAAATTGAGTGGGGACCGCGGGGCATTTTGGACAAAATAGAAATGAATTAAGGCCAGACTTAAATTTGATTTAAGAAAACAGTTTTTCACCTGAAGATCAAAGCGACGACAGAGCGCCATCTGTGGGCCGGAGGCAGCACTAAATACACGTGCGCCATCTTTACTAGGTGAGCGAGAGAGAGGAGAAAGAGGACAAAAAGAAAGTGGAAAGAAGAGAAGGTTGAAAAGTTCAGTTCGCCGGTTTTTTCATTGGAAACAGACGCGTTTTGCTGCCGATCGTTGATTTTTGCAATACGGGCCGGAAAAGTTATCCTCGTTAAGTGCGTTAACTAAAAAGGCGGGGAATCATAAGAAAATGTGGCAGGTGCTCATCGAAAGTGTTTTAGTTTAGTCTAAAGCCGCCTAATTGTGAAATAAAGCGTAAAATGAAACGGGATCAAGTCCCGTTAGTTCTGCATGTGCTGGCGTCAGAGAAGAGGAAGAAGAAGCATTGAGTTGCTTTGTGTGTTTTTTTTGTTGCTTTTTTTCAAGTGGTGAGAAAGTGCATAAAAGAAGAGAGGGAGAGAGAAAAGTGAGGTTTTTTTCAGGTGATCTGCGCACAGATTGTGAAATAAAGCGTGCGCTTTTGCATGTGCTCACGCCAGCGAAAAGGAAGATGAAGAAGCATTAAGTTGCCTTGTGTGTTTTTTTGTTCCTTTTTTTTCTAGTGATGAAAAAGAGAGAGAAAGTTTTGTTTTTTTTTTAGTGATCTGTTTACATTGGTCATTCGTATTTAGGAGGCACTGCAGCATAGCTGGTGAGTGATTTTTTACAGTTATTCCATTTCAAACCACTACAAGAGAAATTAATTAATTAGTATTATTTTATTACATTTATTATATGCACATTTATCGTTTTGAGCTTAAGTTACCTTCTATTTGTTGGTAGTTATATTTCACTCAACATAAGCATATGTATTTTCGTAACGATCCTGTAAACTGGCTTCGCCATCGGCAACAAGCGCCAGCCAATATGGCTCATTTATTTTACAGTCGTGGCGTAGCTTAAATGAGAAAACATGGCTTATACGCGGCTTAGCACACCGATAAGCTCTGTCCTCTGGGTAATTGTTTTTATGCCCCCTACCCATTGCAACGCTGCCACACAAATTAGACTATAAATCGGCGCCAAAGTCCTCGGACAAGCGGCGAAAATCTCGGCAAATCCTCTCAACACGTCTGCATATGGAATTCGCGGCCAACGTTTTAATTTAATTAAAAGCCAAAATGCCGGCTAACAATTTTGGCCACTGAAAAGCGGCCGACCACTGTACCATGTACTACTAGTGCTAGTGCTATGTACTACTACATATGTTCGTATTACATGTGTGTGTTCCCTCATATTCGGGCATGAAATATGTATTACCGAATTACCAAAGCGGCACAGACCAAAACGGCAGCGGAAACCGCGAAAACCGCACGCCGGAAAACTAAACACGGCCCAAACACGAATGAACATGGCCAACACAACGGATAGCGAATGTTGCCAAAGTGAACGTGACAAAAATCGCTTAAATTAAATCGCGTATAGCTGGAAAAAAGCTGATTCTAAAGCACTGCAAAATGTTAATAGTTTGTTTTTGGCAATTCAAGCTTAAAACAATGTTAACTTGTGCTTCATAAACAGGGGCATTAGGGCTAAACAATAAAAGTTAGACAATTTTCCAGCAGCTCTTCCAAATTCCAAGTTAACTGTTTCAGTTGGCTGTTAAGTAGCCAAATTGGCAGCGCGGTTGACGGGGCTTCAGTGGTTTAAGGCTGGTGGTGAAGTGCTCCTCCGTCTGGATGTGCCACCTGCTAACTCGTTAGCGCTTAGCCGGCCGAATGATATGGCCAATATCAATATTGACATTAATTTGCGACTCAACTGGGTCGAGCCGGCATTTTTCTCTATGGCCGCAGTGAAAGTGCTGTGGAAAGTTAAAAAAAAAAAAGGACGAGAAAAATCCGGCAAAACGCGGCAAAATCGGGGGAAAAGCAGAAGGCGCTGGCCCATATCGTATATCATTGTGCTACCCGAAAACTGCAGCAAAGAAAATGAAAAATGCCGCCGGTTGGATTGTCAGAATGTTGCCACAGTTGCCACAGTCCACTCTTAACACCCTGTTCACCCATTTCGCCTGCATCAGTTATGCTAGTAAAGAATCGTACTTCTGTGGTTCGACTTGGTCTTATTCTGTATTATTACTATTATTCCTATTGTTATTTCTATATTCCTCTATTATTCTTATTTTAACTGCGATTATTCGAAACTATTGCATAAAGAAACAAAATCGAATCTTTATAATAAAACTGCTCCGCAAATTGCCTACGAAATATGATATAATTCCCAAGTTTTCCCGATTGAAGCGCACAACACGTAATACCCCGAAATAAATTCGAATTAGGACTTTTGCCGCTGGGTGGTCGGGTCAGCAGCCAGGTTATTATCATGTTAGTACTGCAGCCAGCCATAAGTTAGCTGGAAAACCGCAGGCTCCGTGGTCCTGCTCCTGCTTTCAGGTTCCTTTCCTGGTTCGGGCTTTCAGGTTCCCTGCTGGGGGCGCAAAGATTTATTTATCTGCTGTGGGGGGCGGGGACAGCTCCACCCACCTTTTCGTTGGCGAAAGCAGACAATGTGTCATCAGTGGGTCTCTCTTGGCATTTAAATATTTTGCCGCCAAGTCATTAACATTATCAGTGCGCGAAAATGGCCAAAACAAGATGCAGTTTCGCTTGCAGCGAAAAGCCAGGAAAGTATATATTCATAATAGCGCGGTCGGTTCATTAGGGTGTAATTTTGGTACTCGTTTGCATTCTGCGCGCTGGCAGCAAGAAATATGCGATACTAATGGCAACTTAATGGCGTCTGTTGAAAAGCGAGTTTCGATTACGGTGCGTATGATTAATCTATGTAAGCAATTATTAAAAGAGTTCTCATGTCGAGCGGTGTCAATTGAACTTAAATTGCTAAAAAGCAGAACAATTCAATTACACTGCAAATTGTTAAGGCTACACTTTTTTTTTGTGCGATGCTGCACTCTCTGGAGAATTCCTCTATTATTTCTCGATGCTCGCCCGTTGGCATAATTAAATTTACCTGCGCTTAGTTTGGCTTTTTGGTGCTGTCCTTGTTGTTTCTGGCTGCCGTTCATGATGCGGCTGTTGTGTCCATGTTGCCCCGCTTTCCCCCGCCTTCCCACTTTTCCCGCTTTGCCATTTTCCCGCAACAATCAAGAAGCAGGTCGCAAAAGGAACTTTTCCCCTTTCTGTCCGCCCTCCTGGGGCCGCAAACTTGTGTTCATGTGTTGACAGATTCGTTGACATCTCCCCCTGCATTTTTGCAACCGCTTCAACCCCGGCTCTTGCTCGGTCATCTTCAATTTCCATCGGTTAGTTTAATGAAAATTTCTGACATTTTCACTTGGCTGCAGGAGAGAAGGAGTCGTCTTCATAGATGGAATTTTTAATCTCTGCTTAATTGAAACTACATATGTACATACATCTAAAATGCGTTGTGAAAATAAATTCGCTTAAAATTCCTGTTTTTTTTTTAAATTGGCATATTTTTTAGGCAATTAATTATGCGGGTCGTGGCCAACTGGTCGTATTAATTAGCATGCCACGCCTACGCATTAGTACGCCCTCGATTGTGTGACTTGAAATGTAAATTAAAAGTGCTCTGGGTCTTAGAACTAATTTAAATGTAAAATAAAATTTATGAATACTGTATGTATAGTAATATTGAATAATAATAATATTAAGTGTTTGGTATCTATAATTGTTGGGCATTGTGTGATATTATAGATATGTGTCCTTAAAGATAATATCCTTCACCAATAAGTATTTCTCAAACCCTTTCGGCCGCAATCCTCACAAGCTGCTGTTCACCAAGTGGATCGTTAAACAGATTGGCCAACGACATAATGCCGGAACAAACGGAATGGAACACGGACGCATAATTGACGGGCACAACTGTGCTGGTTATATCTGCCCTCTCGTTCGCTCGCTCGCTCGCTCGCTGGGGGCCTGTTGCCCTGTCCCTGTCCCTGTCGCACCCCTTGCACTCGCCATTCATTTGTAATCATTTGGGTGTTAAAAATTTTTGGCGCATTCATTGCTTGTGTTCCCACTTGCTGCCGTCCCCCTTCCTCGTCGCCTCATCGCTTGCTCCGTCTCTTTCACTCGCTCGTCAACGGATGGACTGTTGTTCTTGCTGCTTTTGGTGACGCTGTTGTTTTTTACAGGCTTCATAAATCTTAATTTTAGCGCATGCAAGGACAGGATTTAAACTGGCTAAAGGCGGAAACAGGGTGGTTGGGGCCACAACGCAATGTCGTCGGCGGAGGGGGTTACGAGGGGTTGGGGTCTGTGTAAAAGTGACGGTGGCAGGCTGTTGGCACATTGCTCGTTTTGAAGTTTTGAGCTGCACTTTTGACGCTACAAGCTGCCTCCCGCCAGCCGGGCACAAAACAGTTGGCCAAAAGGAGGGGCTAGGCACGGAGAAATATAATTTCCATCTGCCATAATTAGCCAAATAGCGAAGAGGTTACACCTAGAGTAGCCTATGAATTTCCTCAATACCGAATTAATTGATTGACTAATTGATGTTCTCGTAAGAAGTTGATATCTACTTTGATTATATGCAATAAAATGCAAATAAGACTGCTTTCTCTGAGTGTATCAGCGCTCGACGGATGAGCTAACTGAAATTTGTCGCAGCAACTGAGGCGAAGGCATCCAAAAATGGCACAAGTTTTGGCGCGTTAAATTTAATGCCTTTGTTTTTGCCACCCCCTCATTTCAGCAACCCCCAGCCCTTCTGCTCCCCTTCTGCACACTCCTGCCCGAGTGTGTGGGGTGTTCACAAGATGTGCCAAAAATTTTGGTCATACTCAGCTCCGCAACTCGTAAGAAATGCGCTTTGTTTTTTGGGTCGCCCCATCAGGACAGGATAATGCCCCCTTTCGCCTTTTTACTCGATGTTGATCACACCCCCGCAATGACATTCAAACCATACACACCCAACCCACCCCCACCACGGCAACTTTTCCCCACTCGATGCCCTCTGGCGTAAGCAAAACGCATTTTGAAAGCTTTTAGCTGTTAATGTGGCATAAATTTGTCTTTGTTGTTGTCTTCTCGGGTACTTTTTTCTTCATTTTGTGGGCGGAAATTGAAATAAAAAGCAACATCGGCTACGAGATCAAAACTTCAAGTGCCAGGGGCTCTGGACACAACCACCCACCCCACCACCCGTCCAGTAACAAAATCCCCCTTCCAGTAGATGCCCTTCAACCACACGGAAAAAACAAGGACATTCTGTGGGTTCGTGCTCGAAATTGGGAAAAATTAAATGAATCAAGGAAGATCAGCCGGATTTCTTCACTTTTTAATATGGACAATCCTTATTTTTCTTTCACTGCATGCTAAACTCACTGCACAGCTGTGCGGGCAATTCGAATGTTTGTTGTATATAAATTTATTGATTTGCATTACAATGAGGCAAGCGCTCGTAAAGTGTGTCATTTCGGTCAAAAGCAACAGGGGGCACGCTCTGGCGAAAAAAAAGCGATTGGGGATGTCGACATCGAGCCTGGAACATCACTTACCCTCTCTCTCTATCGCTGGCACTGGCTCCAAATTGAGATGGATGACATGTCAATGAACTTGCGATGACTTGCAAGCCGAATTCTGTCATCCGGTTGCCGCAGACAAAAGCCTCGACTAATTTTCCACCGAAACGAATCACGATTGCAGGCAAATTATAAAGCCGATGGCGGAGGGGATACACCCCAAGGGGGGAGGTGGTGGTTTGTGTTTGATAAGTAATGATGGTATATGTGTCGCAGGTAATTTATTCAAATGTCTTTTCTTTTGGTTTGAAATGTCTTCGATGTTCCGCAAGGACCTTTAAGTAGGAGAGCGTTTTTAAAGCAAAAGATTTTTGAGTTGAAATACAGCATTGACATAGATATATACATATATGTATGTGGCTGAGCTGGCTCAAAATGCGCAAATCACTTAGCCATCAATTCGAGAATTTCCGGACCAATTGGCAGCTTTATTTGAATGCTGTCTGGTTTGACGGATCTGGTAAATTGCCATCCGGTTCAGCAGCCGCTCATTTTTCGACTGCGATAATGTGGCATTCAATTAACACATCGCCTGTCGCTTTTAAGTGCAAGTCGATTATGCTGTCAACAGCTTTGCGGTGGCCAAAAACCAAACAGCAACAGCAAACCCGTCGAAATTGTACGACCAATTTCTGGACCGTGTGTTCGCTGGGCAAATAAAACTGCCAACAGCTCTTTTCGCTCATTAATTTCTGTTTTTCATCCAGTCGACAATTAACCAATCGTCGATGCTTTCAATGGCCCTCATCAGTGTGGAATGCTCGAGTTTTATTTATTCAATCAGTTGTAAGTTGCAACTTTTCTGACATCTCCAATTTAAAGGATTTTCACTACTTTATCCCCACTCGTCTCGCTTTTTCCGGGTGACTGTGTGTGTGTGTGCGTGTGTTTGTGCGCTGCACACATTTAATTATAGAATAATCTTTGATTTAATATGAAAATTGCATAAGGGGATGAGGCCCGTTGCTGGGGCTCTCTCGATGGTGTGCTGGCCGCGTTGCAAATTAATTAATTGCCGCCATATGCTAATTAAACACTCTTTTTGCCGAGTAATTTCGCTCATCCCACACGTGGAGCGATACACAAAGTAATCACATAGATACATATATGGATGTACAAACGATATAAAGTTATATTCGAATAAATATTCATATAAATACATATGTACATGTGTATATATGTATATAGATACACGGCGATGGCATAACTTTTTGTTTTTTCCATGCATAATGCAAACCCATTCATGCGGCGCGGATTAAAGTGGCAACTCATTAATTTGGAATTCCACAGTAATTATATGCCCAAACAGTGGCCACCAATCCACCTAATTCCGACATAGAATTCCCTTTCTGTTGGCCTTTCATTAGCGGGACTCTTGCAGATCGTATCTGTGTATTTATGATTCTTCTCTTATAAAATATGGAAAAAAACTCTATGAGAATCAAGTCAGCTTTGCTGCTAGTTCATTGGCAAGATAAAGTGTGAACTGTGAAACTTAAAATTCTTTCACGCAGGTGCAACTGCTTGGCATTTACCTTTTTGCCAAATTATCCTCTGGCAACCTCGAAATGTTGCTCAACATTTCGGAGTGGTCAACATGTTGCTGGCCGAATGCGCATGTCCTAAAACTCACAACACACACGTGCAACATGTTGCCGGACTCTCATTTCGGCGGAATTTTATTCGAGGCGCCGTCGCTTGTTTTGATTTGCGTCGCTTGTTTATGTTTTGCCCATCCTGACAGGTGGTTGCCCCATGTGCGTGTGTGTGTGTGCGCGCCGTGCATGTGTTAGTGAGTGCCGCTATATTTATGCATGGCAATTGCTCAATGTCGACCGTTGTCTGGCCCTCAAACCCGAACGAATCTAACCCCAGTTCCTAGTTTTACACGGAAAAGAAAAGCATTGTCGTAAAATTTTCACAAAAAACCAAAATTTCCTTATATACTTAGTCACTGCATGCGAACTGATCAAAATAAAAATATATGAACTATAAACATACAAATATTATATATATAATAGGTAAGTAACAAATATTCGGCAATTTTCCGCACTTTTCGCAGTGCAGATCCCATTCCCCAGTGGCTGTCGTATCTGCCAGCTTAATCCCATCGCGAGTCCGCTCTCGCTGGCATTCTTGCATTCCCGTCAAGCGTCAATTTATCATTCCTGGCTGGCATTTATGTGTTTGAGCTGGTTTTGGAGCCGTTACCTTAGCCCTCTTATAATTGTTTCTCTGTTTCCGTCCCTGTTCCCGAAATGAACGTGGCATATTCAATTCGCGGAAAACATCGCAGGATGTCCGAGAACCTGGGGACCTCCCATGGGGAATCCGAAACTGTTGTATCTTTCACATTGTTTAGCTGCGTCCTATTAGTCTTTTTTCCCCACTTTTTTCGCACAAACTTTGCACATTCTCCACCTGTCGCTGTCACTTTCAACGGGGCTATTGCATTGGCCGAGTGCCAGTTGGCCAAGTTCGTTGTGCCCGATTCGGAGGACCAAATCGGATCGGATCGGATCGGTGGAACTCTAGCTACTGGCGACTGGCGACTGGCCGTCTGCCATATGGAAGAGAGCACTATGCGAGTCCTGCGGCGATGCAGCATAATTCGCCCCATGCAGTTACGTATAAGCCGCTTAAGGACAGTGGAGCCTTTTCGTCTTCAACTCCTGAACTCCTCAACACCGACCCCACCTCAACACCAACCCGTGCGATGCGGCAGTGTTGCTACATAAATCACTTTTCCATTTGCTATCCCACGCTTTTGCATAGATGCCAAAAGTACAGTTGTGCTCGCGCGAAATAGTTGCAGAATAGATTTGTAATTGGAGCGCTCGGGGTTTAAAAAAGATGTGTGTTTAAGCTCTTAGGTGCTGATGAGCAAATGTGAATCGTACTGTAATTTATAGAGTCTAGTAGCTTCTAATACATATAATGATTTTTTATAGATACAAAGTTACTAATTGTGGATATCTGTCCTTAAAATGAGTTTATTCTAACACTTTTCGGTTGTTTTGGATTAAGACTTGTAGACTGTTTTCGCTCAATTGCTTTCACTGAAATGGGAGCCCTTTGTCTACGATTTTTCTCATGCATCCTGTAGCCCGTCCCTTATCCTTCAGTCGAGCTCTAGTCCTAGACCTAGACCTGGGGTCCAAAACAAAGCTAAATCGCGCACAAAGCCAATTGGCCGCCTTCTAACTCACTCTTTCTATTTTCCCCGCCGGTTGTTGGCTAAAAGATGTTAGCTAAAAAGGAACAAAACGAAGCCACGCACTTGTAGTTACAAAGCGGATACTCATTTAAGTTGATTCACCGCACCAACAACTGTACAAAGGACGCCAGGACGCGACGTCAGCCAATGACACTTTATGACAATTGCACTTGGCGGCTGCTCCTGATGAAGGGGGCCCAGAGTAATACTGGTCGGTATATGTATGTATGTGTATGTATCCCGGACGGAGGTCCTGCAAAACAGGGTCGGCTTTCTCCTGGGCCAGCCGAACAAGCGAACAAAGCAGCCAACGAGGACGCAACAAGAACAAACAAGTGAAAATCATTCAGGGAAAACTGCCGTCTGCCAACTCCATCTCGAAAGGAAATCCGCGTACGCTGGGGAGCGCAGAGAACTCTACGCCAAATAAAACAAATAAGAAAGTTATCGTATTGATGTTTGGACTAGACGATACCTAGTGCTTGGAACGAAGAGTTTCGGATAAATTAGTTATACAGTAAAACATCTCAGCAAATATGCTGTGTACGATTTTGTCACAAACTTAAAACTGTTATGATTACCGGCGGTTTCTTTTGCTGCCTTTTATATTCTACTGTATAGCAACCAATAACCAATAACTCAAATTACACCGATCCCCTTTCAATGCAACCCTGAGCTCCACAGATGCTACGTAAAAGCACAAAAACAAAAAGTAATCGTAAACAAAATGCCGGAAAAGGCAAAAAACATGGCGACAAAGACGGTGGCGACTATGGCGATGACTATGACTCCAAACCACGTGCTCCATATGCTGAACATGAGGCGAATGCGAATGCGAAGGGGATCTGGGCATACATTCACACATATATATACGGCCGAGATCGGGGGCACGGGTGGTGGAGATGCGGAGATGTGGAGATGAGAGCGGCCCGACGTCGCCGTGATAATGACTTTTTGTCTCTGCTCGAATGTCACTTGATGTTTGTGGGCCCTTCGCTTCCTGGCTACACTCGGAAAATTGTTGCACCCAAAGATGCAATAGAAATATACTTGTGTATTTGCAACGCAAAATCAAGAAGATGCAAAATAAGAGGCGCACTGTTAGCTGCAAATCAAGGTACTTTAGTGGGTATTTTAATTTATTGAAGATACTACCAACTCGGTCGGCATTCCATTAGTTGCTGTGCTGTCCTGCTCTTTGTTGCTTTTCTGGCTGTTGCCTTTGTTGTCGCAGTTTTCGTTTTTATGCCTCGAGGTCATTCAAGTTCAACCCGCCACAGTCGCCTTCTGATTAATTGGCCATGAGGAAGTAACTCTGCTGTTGAAAAACACCGGCAAGAAGGCCAAAAAGCAAGGATCGAAGCAGGCTGGAAATTCATGTAGTTGGCATTGCCTTTAACGTCACAAGTAGCTGGGACTTTCGTTCCCGTACCTAGCTCATAACGATTGAGGCTAGGCGTCGAGTAAGACACAAAATTTTTCTATACTTTTACATTTGGTTTCCAAAAAAAAAAAATAAAAAAAAAAATCGAAAAAAAGCGACAACAAAATTAAACAACTTTACTAACATGGAAGTCAACTTACTGGAGTCCATAATAATCACCCTGGAGCAGTTGGGACCCATGAGTGCCACAGAGCTGAACGTCGCCCTGGGCAGCCAGTTCCGACGTCACGATCCGGAGTTCTATCGCCAAGTGCAAGTCAATCTGCGCGATGCGGTCGTATATGGCATTCTGATCCAACGGGGAAACCTGTTTTCGCTGCAGTCTCGGACCATCTTTATGCCGATGAAGATTCTTAAACCGCCACCATGTAGATTTTAAGAATATAACAGAAGATCTTGCAAATTAATTAGTCCTTAATAGAACAGTGAATCCTGTTGTTTTATTTGGTTATTATTTGGTCGGAAAGTTAACAAATTTTCATGTCCCATGGGGCTTTTTGTACTGTGTAAGTGTCCAGAGGAGCACCGCCTTCAGACGCAGCGGACACGATACTGTGCTTTACCAACGTTAAACGTTACAACTGATTTAATAGCCATAATGGGCAAGCGCACCAATAATTTACACCCTCTGCCACCCTCTGGTGGCAGACGCGTTATGTGGCAAATACTTGTGAATGTTTGCATTGCACCGCCAAATAAGCAATTATATCATAAATTAAGCGGTGAAATCAAATATTTCACGGAGTGATGGTGAAAATTTCGAGGATCGAAGCAGGCAGGAAATTCATTTAGTTGGCTTGTCTTTTACTGTCACACGTAGCTTGGGTTTTCGTTTCCGAAGCTAGCTCATAACGACTCAGGCTGCGCGGCGAGTCGGTCACAAAATTTGTCTACACTTTTACATTTGATTTCCCAAAAAAAAAAAAAAATATATATATATATATATATATAAAAGTCAACAAAAAAAATGTAAAAAATTGTATTATCATGCCCGTCACCTACAGGATTCGCACACTGCCGCAACAGCGGAAGTTGGTCCCCAACCTACTGAGGTCCATACTACACGTCCTGGAGGAGACGCGCCGACCCATGAGTGACACAGAGTTGAACTTCGTCCTGGGCATCCAGTACCGACGCAACGATCCGGAGTTCTATCGCCAAGTGCAAGTCAATCTGCGCGATGGGGTCGAATATGGCATTCTGAAGCGCCAGGGAAAACAGTTTTCGCTGCGATCCCGACGCCTGGGAGAACTGGTGTCTACTCTTGGATCCTCGCCAAACCGATGAACTTTGGGATATATTCGGAAACAGAGCGTACACATACAGAATATAACAGAAGATCCTGTTGTTGTATTTGGTTATTATTTGGTCGGACAGTTAACAAGTTATCATGTCGCATGGGGCTTTTTGTTCTGATTTAATTGCCTTAATGTGCAGGTGCACCAATAATTCAAATTATCCACGCCCGATTGGCCCTCTGGTGGCAGACGCGTTCTGTGGCAAATATTTGTGGTTATCTAAATGAAATGCGTGGCATTGCAGGCCAACCACAGAGGGGTGAATATTTGCATTGCACCGTCAAATATGCAATTAAATCATAAATTAGGCGGTGAAAATCAAACATTCTACGGAGTGATGGTAATGTTAAAATTTCAAGTTGCTTACCGTGTGTGAGTGGTGGGGGAGGGCAACTTTTCACAAACTCACTTTTCCCCCGTGCCGGATTCTATTCGGTCCCCTATGCAAAGTGACATTATGAACTTTGAATTATGAATATCAATGGGTGGAAATGCGTATGGGTTTTTTCAGTTGATTAGCAATGGCAAATAGCCTCGGACTAGGCATGCAATTCAAAGCTAAGTTCAAACCGAATGAACTTGCTGCGAAATGGGTGTTTTAAAGCATAACCAATCTAGTACGAATCATGAAAGCAATCAAGGTACATATTTACTACTGGTAGTAAGTGAAGATATAAGCCAAGTCTATTGGAAGTCCCGTCACATATACATATGGATTACAATTTCATGAATCGTCCCCAGTGGTATAATAGACATCTTGATGCAGCAATCGCTGTCCGTTATTATTTAAGCCGCTCGTGTAATTGCAAACGGAAGCGGAAATGTTCGTCAGCTATAAATTTGCTCAGCTCTAAAACCGAGCATGTTCAAAAACAATGCCAAAACGAGAGGAAAACCGCAGACAGAGATAGCTGGGGGCATCCCGAAACGGTAGATAAATTATGCATTAAAGGCCATTCCGTTGATGATTTATGCAGGAGCCGAGAAACCAGTGGCAACAAAATAAAAAAAATATATATAAGAAAAGCAGGTCCGCAGTTAATAAACACCGACAATGGTGACCATGGCGAACATGAGGAAAAACAACGAGCGGACTAACAGTTGCAACTTGAAGCTGTTGCAAGTAGCAAGTTCAAGGGGCAGGGGTTACCTAAGGCTGAATGGAGTTCAAAAGCTTCAGACTTGGACTTGGACCCTTTAACCTGGGACCCACAAGCCAGGAAAAGGAGCCAACACCCGACACTTGTAAATTTCTTATGAGCACCAATGCCAAAAAAAAAAAAAAAAAAACGTGTCAGTATGAAAGGATTCTCTTTGAAGTCGGACTATATGTAGTTTGAAAAACATATCGAAAGGGCAATAATATAACTTATTTTTTATTAAACACTTTCAATAAAGTTTAATTCATTGTGTTGTTACATACCATCAAATAGAGAGGTAATAAACAATGCTTGCCTACTAAGCCTACACCATCTCTTAGGGTATAAAAAATGGCGACCACAAACATATGAACAAGAGTTGCCCGGCTGTTGCAAGTTGGCTAAGTGCTTTTGTTGTTGCTGCCGGCTGGCACGCACAATTAAATCAAATTACCACGAGTGCACTTGGCGCTTTTTCACAGTCAGTGTTGGAGTCCCAGGATTTGGCTCGGGATCTGGGTGGGCATCGGGTTCTGGGCCCAGCAATTAAGCTTGTGTCGAGTGTCAGACTTTGTTTGGGTCTTGTTCACTCCACTCCGTTACCAAGTCCCTCCATGTGAACTTCCTCCAAAAGGATGGCAGTATGTGAATCGTTTCCGGCTTCGGTCACTGAACTCGCCAGGCGATTTCCCAATGAATACGATTATTTGACCATCTACTAATCTAATCCAGTTGATGTTTAGCACAAGTGCTTTGTAGCTGCTGCTAGGTAACAAAGTTAACCGCACGACACGGGGAGTTTTGCGGATTATTCGATTAGGAACCCGCATATGCCCCGAAAATCAGATTGAGATTACATCGGCTTGGCGAGGGGTTTAATTGAAATCGCAGTTCAGCCGGGCGGACAATGCGGCAGCGGAAACAGGAGCGCCAAGAAGAAAAAAGGGGGAAAAATGCGCAAAAAACAGAAACTCGAATCGGAGCACACGCCAGGGAATCGAGTTGACATATTCATATGGGGGACGCAGTACCAACTCTCCACCTCCTACTCCATCCCCCCGAAAGGACAAAAGGCGAACAATATGTGACGCTGATGACAGAGTGACAGGGCAAAGGAAAAGAACAGCAGCAGCAGGAGCAGCAGCAGGAGCAGGAGCAGAAGCAGGGGCTGGGTGGAAGGAAGCAGCGATGAAAGAAGCATTACGGCAGCTGAATATGCTCCCCCGAATCCCCGGGGACACCACTACGACACCAGGGGTGAGGAATTCGGAGGACAGGACCCGGACACGGACACTCACTTGGAGTTCAGGACTCGAAACTCAGGACTACGGTGCACACTTAGAAAAAATGTGGTCTTTAATATAAAAATAAACGTTCTATATAAACTAATTGATGTATTTTTGAAATTGAAGTAAAGGAAAATCATTTATTTATACCATTTATACCGAATAATACCGAATAAAGAATGTTAGGATTGGTCAAGTTTTTCCCTCTGTGCTATCCTAATGCCAGCATGCGGCTATGAAAACCTCAAAATGTGAAAACCGAAATTAAATTTACATCAAAAAGGAACGAAAAGGCCAGCGGGGCAGCAGCAACATGTGAGGGTGCATTGCAGGGGGTGTGAGGATGTGGATGTGTGGCCATTGTAATTTTATTAGGTGAGAAATGTGCGAGGGCGGGTGTCGTGGTGTCGGGGCATTACTGCAAGGCAAATAAATAAGCAAAATATGGTCAGGCGCCACTGGCTCGCTGCGTATGCGTTTCCGTTTTCCTTTTCCGGGTCTACACCCCACGCCATTTCACTCCATTCCATTCCACTCCGTTCCGTTCCATTTTGGTTCGTTTCAATCCACCCTGGGGCGCCACATTAAATTAGTTCTGACACGTAAATGCGTTTAGCAGCGCACACTTTTTGTGTGTGCCCCTGCTGGATGTCTGCCCTCGTTTCTGTCTTGACTTGGGGCCACATCTATTACGCCCGCTCCCCAAAAACTTAACGGGGGTAGGCATTCCTGGCATTTTGTAGCATAATTTCAGGGTGTCACTCCACGCTCCACTGAAATATGCGAATAAATTACACAAACACCAGGCAGCGGACCAGCCGACGAATGCACACAATTTATGGCTCGACACAAACCAAAGTATGTGCAATTAACCTGAAATTAAATGATTGTTATTATTGCCGATTGTATAGGTATATGACTGTGTGGGGCGGTGAGGTTAATTCGCTAATTGGGTGGCCAATCCGCAGGAAGGAAGTGGTGCTGGTGCTGGTTTCACTTTCGGCGGTCAAATTCCATTCAAATTCCACCTTATTGTTTTGTTTAATTAGTTACTGCAGCTGACTGCTTCTTCTTGTATTTATATGTTTCTTTTTTTTAAGTTGCCTTCTTGTTTTATTATATCATTGCCAATTGATTTGTATTTTATTGTCACGTTTTTTTAATCTGTTCTTATACTTGCTACATTTTGACACTTACTTGACTAGTTTCATGCAGTCTTTAGTTACGCACTTCTTTGAGCGCGGTTACATGGCAGAAAAGCAGGAATCTGAGGGAGCATTGTTTGTTCTGTGTTCCAAAATTGCAGTCAGGAGCTGCATCATCGGCTAATCTGCCCTGCGTGTGCGTGGATTTCAGTTCAGTTTCAGCATTCCGTTGACACGCAACATTAAGGGCAGCTCAGTCCAGCTCAAGTGCCGGAGGATCAAGCTGGCTGTGAACTATTTAACATTTAAACCCAACTCCGTTCGCACACATGCCTCGGCGCTTGGTTCACGCTTCTCTTCATGCAATGTCATGACAAATGACACTCAGCTCATCCTAGGAGCAGCAATGAAACTTGCTGAATTGAAGCTCTTCTCTTACACAGTGAACAACAAGCAGTTTATTAACATACTATTAGGACTCTTAGTTTTAGGTTCAGAGTATTGGGGAATATTATTTAGATACAACAGATATAAGAGTAACTGCATAATGTGTGATAGGAAATGAAAATCCGTATTCTATCGACTTTTCCCTCAGTGCACATTTACAACAGGGCAAAAGGACAATGGACACCGGGATTCCTGAGCTCGGCGTTGGGAAGAAATATTTATGAATCACACGAGCTCAGTAAATCATCTCCCAGCTGGGCGCGTTAAGTTCCTGGCTCCCCGTATTCCTGTCATCTGTCTGCTCCTCCAGTTGGAAAAAGAGTCAACAAGTTCGGTTCGGTGGCAATGGCGTTGAAGCAACAAACTTTGGACAGGACCCTGGCATATCGAAGTGCTGATCCCTGACTGGCGGCAACAAAATACAATTATGACAGGGCCCGGAGTTGCAGCATGCAAATAAGTTGATGACCATATACACAGACAAAGCTGGCAAGGATGGTTTGAGGTTGACGCCAGAGCAGGCTCCTCGGTGCTCCAGTTCCAGTTCCACTTTCATTCCGGTCGAGGCCAGCTGCATGGCAGAGTCGTTGACTTTCCTCTCCTCGACTCGAGGGAATGGCCCATTTGGCTATTTTTTAGCTAAATTGTAGATGCTTACCTCAAAATCTGACACATAATGGTCCCTTACATTTAGTTGGCAAATTTACATTCAGAAATTGCACCCACTAAAATTGAGTAAAATTTAAATATAGGTTTTCAATTCTGAAGTACTTTCGGTTGCTTTTTGCGATCTATGGTTGGCAGCACAGAGCCGCTTCGCTTCGAGAAGGAGGCAGTTCAGGGCTCAAAGGAGCAGTGCGTCGCCATGCTGATTACCAGGCCATACCCCCGGGCCTCTCTGTCCACTGTTTACCCATTTCATCAGCAGCAACAGTAAGGCAAAGGAAAAAGCAACAACCAGAGCAACAGCACAGCATCACATTCATGCCCCAATGCAACCACCCACTCCTCCCCGCACGTCGCTTGCTTGGCGCCACTTTGTCGCGACGCTTTTTATAATTGAAGCAAATTGTTAGTTGAGTTGGCATTCACTCGTCCTCCTCCTCCTCCTCCTCGTCCTCGTCCTCGTACTTACCACCCTCCACCCACAGCCCCCCATCCTTGCCGTGGCTGCTGCTGTTGTTATTGTTATTGTCCTTGCATACTGGGAGATGGCATCCTCTATCTATCCACCATCAAGCATCTCCGTCCTCCTTCTTGGCCTGGCATTGTCGCATTCCAATTACAAAACAATCATGATGAGCTCTAGATACTCGCCACTCCGCACACAATAGCTAGTTAACTGTACAGATCGGAACAACCGCCGACCGTCTAAATGACTGCCTGACTGACTGGAATGCCTGAGATGGATGGACGACTGACTAAATTGATAAACACAAAGTTGAATGCATATGCATAGCAGAATTTCAATGAGCAGTAGCAGACCAATCAAATACAAAATGATTAGGGGAAATTAAATATGAATTGTTGATGTATAACTGCGTAGATCTTGTATACAATATAAACTTTTGTCATCGTGACTTCTTCCGGTCGTCGATCGCGGATCGAAGATTCCGTGCCTTTACGCACAGGCCACGCATCGAGGATCACACGGACCGCTTTTTCGCAGACACAGGTCACGTACAGTAAAACCAAATTGCAGGGCTCGTCGGCAGCACAGGACTCGGGGCTCTGGGTTGTGCAACGCACAGGACTACATGCTCACAGCCTCGAGTGCTGTGCAAGCTTAATTATAAAATGTATGAAGCAGAAGGATACGAAATGTGATGATGAAGATGCAGGATGCGGAAAGCGTCGTGTAGATGCCAGGTTGTGAACGTAGTTAAAGATTGGTTTTGCGAACATTAACGCCTGCGCCAGGACAACGGCTCCTTCTCCAGCTCCTTGGCCCGAATGGCAGCCGCGATGTTGCGCCGCATGATCTCGGCCTGTTCCACTTCGGGGAGCAGGGAATAGCGATTGCCCTCCTTCTTTAAGTAGCCATTGTTAACGGCGGCGTGCAGTGTGTGCGGTACATGGCGCTTCAGTTCCACCTGCTCTCGATGGAGTCTCTTGGATAGGCAGCCTATGATCTCCGGATAGCTTACCGATCGCTTCAGTTCCGTCACCAGTGACATGACGGCGCTAAACAAGTCCGGAAGCGGTTGTTTGCGCCAGCGGCCACTTGGCTTATTGCCCGATCTTTGAATTGAATGAAAACCATGCGCTGACATCTCGTGGCTCATCAGATGCGGTGTCGGCAGTAGAGGCTGTGAAATGGCCGACATCTGGTGTTGCGATACCTCCGGTGGGGGTGACCCTACCACAATTGGACGTGGTTGTTGAAAAACCACCGGCGAAGCCAACGAGCTAATGCACAGAAAAGATGGCTCGAATACAGCGGCCTGAGCATTGAGGCGATAGTCGCCAGTGGCCTGCGAGGTTGCACTGGGACTCGGTTGGGGCAAGTGTCGTCCGTCAGGAAGGGGTTCTACTTTGCCTGGCATCGTGTAAACAGTGGCATTGCCATTTAGCTTGGAGTTGGCCGCCTTAATCAAAACGTCCTCGTTATGCTTCTTATCCTCCGTAACCTCTTTAACGTCCTCCTCCTCCTCCTCTTTAAGCTCCTCCTGATCCTTCTCCCCCTTGCCCGTCTCCGGCGATGAAGACTTAGTAACCGTTAGGGAATCCCCCCCAATCATATTGCTCTCTGTTTGATGGCTGCACATTCCAGTACAACTCGTGACATTCGGTGAATCGCCATTATCCTGGGCAGGGTCATGGGCGTAGTGGACTTGGCTTTGGTCCCGCTTTGGGTCACCAAGTCCAATCCCAAATCCATGTCCTTGCCCCTGATCGCTGCACGTGTTGGTGCTGCTGGTACTGTTGGTCCTGCTGGTCCTGCTAGCACTGCTGGTACTGCTGGTACTGCTGGTACTATTGGTAATACTTCCCTCCGGATTCATGTCCAGATTAACTCCCAGCTTCATATTCAGATTCAGATCCAGATCAACATCAAGGCCATCAAGGCCCATCTCCATCTCCATCTCCGTCTCTATCTCATGGTCCAGGTCCAAATTTAGGTTCATCTCCGATGAGATCTTATGTTGTAAATGCTGGTGTAGCTTACTCAATTGATTCAATTGGCTTAAATGATGGTACTGATTCAAGTGGCTCAACTGATTGAGCTGGTTCAGTTGGTGATTCAGGTGGTGTTCATGCTGCAGGTGATGCTGTGTCTCACCAAGTGATCCAGCCAATTTTTGGCCCATAATCATGCTGTGCCGTGCAGCCAACACTTCCTGGGACAGGTCGCCGAGTTTTAAATGTAAATCCTCCATTGCTCGTCCTCTGCCACTATAGATATACCCAAGGGCGTGGTATGCTGGTTACAGGACAGCGCTTGCTAATTTGACTATTGGACAGATGTATTTGATAGTTGATAATTATTCTCGGTATTATTTTTTGAATTTTTGTTGAGTTGCTTCGTTGGACTTTTCTGCGGTCTTATTACGGTTTGGAGGAAAACCGGAAAACGGGCAGTCGTCTACACACTTGGGACCAATAACCCAACAGAAGAACACGATACAGATACGATAATTTACAACAGTTTTTAGTATGTTGCCGAAAGATAAATTTTGCCGATCGAATGGAGGGTGTATGTGTTATGTATACCTAGAAAAGGCCCTACGTCAAGTAACGTACACGGAAAAATCGCTGCCTACTGTGCTTGCTAATGAATTTATTTGTTAAATATATTACTTTCTAAAAAATATGTTGTACTACTTCTGTTCCCAAAAAAAAAAAAAGGAAAGAAAATTGCCTTATGCCTGCCCAAACGTGTGCAGTACATAAATAATGGAATAAACGAAAAAACTTAACAACATAAGAATTTTGGGGCTCCAGTTTTTCGCTTGGGTCGCTTTCGACACAAAAAGGACCATTTTTCCGCAGGCCAAAACAAGCCGAATCCGTTTATCCAACGGAGCAACATGTAAAACAATATGCCACCGAGGGCCCAAAAGTTATGCGATAAGCAAATGAACAAGGGGAGCGCGCCGGGCTTGTTTTTAGCCATTGTGATGAGGTGCGAAAATCACAAGAATTGGATTTCGTTCTTGAATTATAGCCAATCTTGCTCAAGGGTTGCTCTTTCCCATTTTGGGGCTCTGGCAATTGGATTGCACTAATTTCGTGTGTTTTTGGGTGCTCTTAGAAAGGCTCTGAGCGGATAATCCGACATTAGTGAGCGACCCTCAATGAATAACCAGTTGGCATCGTTGGGTGTTAATGTGCCAAGTCACTTCTCCATCTCGACTACTCCGCCGCAGTGTTGGGTAATTTCACAATTTTCAAATTACGCACCACAAAATCTAATTTAGCTGAGTAAAGCCAGTTGACTGGACTAAACACTGGGTCCAGAGTGCACAGCATTCTGCACACACACACACACACACACACACACAAGTTACTAAATGAGTTGCCCAAGAGATTGAGGGGAGTTTGGTTGGATGGTTGTGGAGAAAGAGTTGGTGGTGCTGCATCATTGTAATGTGCTCGCCTCACGCTCGCTTGCTCCGTTCAACGGGCGTGAAAACAACGTAGTCGGTGCTAGGTACCTAGGACCTCTCGAAGCTCCGAGCTCCCAAAGACCAAACAGGTATTATCACACATGAGAAGGGGGGAGGGGGTGGGGGGTTTGTGTGCGTGTGTGTGTGTGGGACGGAGACGTAAGGCCAAGGACATAAGCGTGACTAAACCCCAAGCGCAGTGACTTCCGCCTCCCTCGAGGGTGTGGAATTAATGGGGATGGCACGGAGGACCATGGCCGCATTCTGTTTGGACCCTTTAAATGCTAGTTGGTGTCGCAACAATCAGTGAACTCAAACAGTTGCCCGCACACAATCGCTTATTCAGTCAGGAACTAATAGCTTCGCATATTCTGCTAGGGATGGCGAAACAGCAATGCATGCTGATAAGATAGATACATCGATTTGAAGAAGCTAAAGAGGTTATCACTTAAATCAGATACAATATTGTTAGATAATGATAATTTTATCTATTAGAGTTTATTATTAGAGTTTATCTTTGCCATCGCTAATCAAACCGAACTGAAGCATTCACACATATGTACTGCACATACATTGGTATATACAGCACGTCGGACAGGGGAAGGTAAATGATTTGAGCCCGAAGCTGACACCACATCAAACGCAAAGGACGCGATTGAGGTCTTAGTCCCGTCTTAGTCAACGTATCCCTGTTGATATGACCGCAAGCTCAAGGCTCTCAAATGTGTCATATAGTGTCATATAGTTGCTAACAGCTTGGAAGGAAAATTTTTAATAAAAATGTATTTATTATTATTATTTATTTACTTATTTTCCTCAAATTGCTCCGCATGATTACGAATTTTATATAAAAACAATGTCATTAGTAACATGTAATATTTATGCTCACAAAGGGTATATACATTTGGTTTTAAAAACACCTTTTTCATGACCACAAGTGTTAATGCTGCCTGCACGAAGACCGTTTGTCTTGGTTTCACATGGCCAAAAGCAGGCGCCACAGTGTAGGATTGAAAAAATGGAGCAGGCAGCTTTAATTGCATGGAGCAGAAAAACCAGCCAGTACAAAACATGGCACTTTGTGCCAGCAAGAACACAAACCCAATTGGCTTTTGGCAGGGAATGAACGTGAGCCGGAAAAAGGGAAAGCCAAAGTCCAAACACAAGATTTCATTGACACTTGTTGTTAGCACAGATCTATTGCTTTCACTAAACGTTTGTTTAGTACGTTTGTTAAATTATTGTTGTAGTCACATCCACTAGCAAAAGTGGCGGAATGTTCGATAAACTTAAATATTTATGATACATGTTCATTAAAATACTTAAATATTTATGATACATGTTCATAAATATTTAAGTTTATCGAACATTCCGCCACTTTTGCTAGTGGATGTGACTACAACAATAATTTAACAAACGTACTAAACAAACGTTTAGTGAAAGCAATAGATCTGTGAGAAGCACTTCATGCAGATCGGAGCCACCGTCTCATCCGTTTGGGTAGTTTTCTAGAATCGAGAGGACAACTGAGCTTCATAGTTATGGGGATATGTCTGCGAAAGACATACCTCCGACTGCTCTTTGAGTGTATTCCACTTCTCCAATTTCTTCTTGTAATCGGCCATTGCCGTGCGTGCCGCCTCCTGCCACACGACCTTCTCCTCATTGACCATGGCTCCCCACATCTCACTGCCCTTCACAAACACTTCCTGGGCACTGATCCCGGGATGCATCGCTCTTATGTACTTGCGCCCGGCGGAATTTATCCACATCAAGAAGGCATTCACGGGTTTTTTGGGGCGCGGTCCGCAGTGTGGCATCGTTATAGTAATAATCAAAAAAAAAAAAAAATTCTATTTGAAATTTACTTGGAAAATTTGTTGTAGAATTGGACTGTACATCGTTAAGATCTAGAGAAAAACTAAAAATATCTAAAAGAGCACATGATAAGTAATGCGAAATCAAAGTCAATGCCTACTAAATACTTTTACTTTATTAGAAAGGATATTTTTATATCACGAATTTTCAGTATTTAAAAAAGCGTTACCACGATTTTCAACCAGGGCTCCCTAAGTAATCTGCTATCGATTACCATCTATATTTTGAAGGCCGCCTTGAATGTGCACACCTCAGAGGGGTCGCGGGGTGGAGTCTAGGACATCTGACATCGGGCACTCTGCCTTCGAGTTGCATTTCAATTAGCCCGTTTAGCTGCTGGCAACCGGTCGAGAGGAGGCAGTGGGCCCCCAATGCAGCTGACACACAAGTCGCCTGGGATTCAGGGATTGCCTTCGCCGCACGTCGATCAGATGTAAGGAGTGGACTTTGCGGACCGCACCGGCCATCAGGCCATCAGGCCAAGCGGCCATCCTGCAGTCGTTTGTGGGCTTAGCTTACCTGCCAAAGGATCTGCGAAACTAATTGGGGATTACTCGCAGGAATTATTACCTACAGGAAGTTGATTCGCTCGTTACTGTGTTCTTTATAGTCGCAAATGGATTTAGCTCAAAGAGAAATCTGGCTAGCACTTAATGTGTAATTATATTCCCTTAAGTTGGTTTTATTAAATTTAGTTCAATTTATTAAAGGTTTACATTTGAAATTTTCCTCCATTAATTAGTTTGCCCTTGCGGCTCAGCATTTACCCTCTTTAGTGGTTGGGTGCTTTTTGGTGTGAGTTCTTCATCGCGTCCCTGGTTGTCATCCATGGCAGCACTGGTTCCACTCGAGATCCTCTCCTGCAGCCGGTTATGTTCCGGTGCGGCGGTAATGGAGGAACTGGGCTCGTTATGGTCACGATGTTCGTCCGGGTCTAGGCGACTGGGCACAATCGAGTAACGATAGTTCTTCACGCGCAGATAGCCGTAGATCAGGGCGTCGTGGAGGCTTACTGTGATCTGGCGCTTTAGCTCCTCGTCGCTGCGATCCAACCGATCGGCGACCGCCTCCATGATCTCGGGTTCGGTGAGCGGATGGTCGGCATCGGCGATCACCTGTAGAATGTTGCTAAACAAATTCGGAATGAGTTTGCGGCGCGGTGCCCGATTGTAGCTGCTGTGCAACATCCTACGATCGGTGTGCTCTGTGCGGAATGAGTTCCTGCCTAAAATATGTAACTATGTTGATGTGACAGATAAATCCATGACTGCTAAATCGCCCGAAGCTTTCTTATCAGAAAAGTCATGGAACCCTAACTTTAAAGTCGCATTTTTTTACTTTTTTATTTCAAAACGATTGCCATTCTCTAGTTCGAGATACTTTTAGGTCTATTCAAATTGCATTAAAATGTATACATAGCGTTAAACCCTAAATATTCCTTATACGGAAGTAAACAGTAAATTCTAAACCTCAACATTTCCATTTCTGAACTGTGAGTAGTAGAGTTTCAATACTAATATGCATAGGCATCAAGTATCTTTAAGTCGCAACCACCGACTTTGGTGTCGAGACTGTAAGTTAGTCAGAGTTCGAAGGGCAGGACAAGATTGTTGGCAGGGGGCAGACAGGCAGACTGTCTGAATATCGATTTACAGTTAAAGTTGCTACTGCTTCTGCGGATGTGGATGCGAATGCGGATGCGGATGCTGGGTGAAAGTGTATGTGTGTATGGGTAATCAAGTACAAATGCGGGGGACTGACTACAAGTAGAGCCGATGACGCCATAGACACAAAGAAGGAACTGCGACAGGCGCTTCAAATTTGCATGGCATCCGACGATGGCGGGGGAGGGGGGTGTGGCAGCGCCCTTCGCAACATTGTTAGTGTAATTTGTTGTTATTGTAGTTGTGTCTGGCACGTGTCGCTCGGAATTTAAGATAGCAGAACATTTTTAGTGAAATGGATGGCTGGATATGGATTGGATGGTTGGGCAAGCAAGGCATAACACAATAACCGCAACCCGATTGAAATCTCCGCGATTGCAAAATCGCATTTATCTGGCCGCGAGGGGTGGCTAATGAGTTTGCCATCCGCGAAACCGCTGTTCGCCATCGGTATGTATCTCAAAGTGCGTTGCATTCTTAATTACACCATCGAATGCTGCGAAAGCTGTCGGCAGCATGTACGAGATACACAGCGAAAATGAGGAATCAAGTCGGCATTAAGTTTTAAATGCTATTATTTAATTTAATTAAATTTTTTAATGTAATTTTTTGGTTTTATAATTTTTAAATTGCACTCTTTAGATGCTCATTATTTGATACGATTGCCAACTGATGCATATATATATAAATATATTTCTCAGTGCATCTGTACATGACTGGCTTATACTGGAACCCAATCACCATCTCCACCATTCCCCTTAGCAGCTAGCTGTCAAGCTTGATTAGCAACTTTGAGCAGTTGGAACGAAGCTAACTTTTGTTTCACATCCATTTCGGTTTCATATTATTTTCCACCCATTCAAACTCCGACTCCAAAGCTAAAACTGAACTCAAAGCTGGAGCTGCAGCTGAGTGTTAATTATGACTGACAGCGTTGGCAAGCGCTACACATTTCAGCACTTGGACACCACTCAACTGCTACCCAACCACCCAACATCCGACCGAACGAGCCACCCAGCCACCCAACCACCCACGTCCAGTGGCTGCAAGTTTGACTAATCCGGCGCCAGTGATTAGGCCGGGCTCCAAATGCGACTAGTAACAATTAAAGCCAGCCAGTTGTGGCTGGAAAAGTTTATCCCCCACAAAAATCTCATCATATGACACGGAAACAAATCACGCACTTCTTTACTACTTCAATCGCGAAGGTAAAAAGGGACTGTAATATGCAGTAAGATAATTTTCAGCTTAATAGTTTAGCTTAGTGTTAAATAGTTTGGATTGTTGGAGATAATATTCAGTTACCTCAGCATCAAGCATTTTTCGCAGTGCACTCCTCACTCATGCAATTAACTGAAACTTTTATGCTCCATTTGGGGGAGAGGAGTGATGCAAGAATTATGACTCGGAATCAGGCGAGCAGCGCACACATGGAAAATAATTTATTTTACGATTAGCGGGACAACGATATAGCCACCGCCCCATACCGCCCCGCCCCCTTTTCCTTCTGGCCAGCGATGCGAATAAGTGACTGGGCGTCATTTACCCGCTGGCCGGTGAATAAGTGCCATGTGCCATGTGCCATATGCTATGTACAGTACGTACTGTATGGGCAACTGGACATTGTCCATTGGAAAAGCGGCGTCGCTGGCGTCAGCAATTCCATTCGACGCCATCACCAGCGGAAGTTTTGCCATTCAAAAGCGACGGGCAATAAAGAGTACAGTGAGTTATTGATGTAAGGGCGACAGTTGGAGGTAATTCTCAATCCCCGATAAGGATAACATCGAAGTTGGCCTATCTTACCAAGAAGCGTATCATAACTATTTCTTCTATGCATTTAATGTTCAGAATTAGTTTAAAACTATCTTTCGATAATCCGTATTCTACTCTGCTAGCTTATATTCATATTATTAATCGTGCTTACCAGCTATTTGCCACCTTTTTTTTGGACGATTAAAGCTTATGAGCGCACATAATTTTCCCACAACATTTTCTTTGCCAAGCAAAATAAGAGCGTTACGTAAGTGGGTAAATATTTGCTAATACAGGCGAATCGTAAACATGACGCAAGTTTTCGACGGTGAAAACGATCCCAAAGTTGGCTCCTAAAATTTCCCATCTTCAGTAAGTAGTTAAGTTAATTTTCAGTGTGGCAACATTATCGCGCGGGTAGGTGAAAGTGCGTGTGGAAGAAAGTGAAAGTGTAAGTGAGCCAAGGACAGAGCTGAGGCACACTCAAATAATACTAATAATAATAACAATCTTCGAGGGGCGGGCAGGCATCTTAATGGCAACGCTAAGCGGAAAACTTTTTATGATTTTTATTAGTTTCGTCTCGCGATGGGATGCCAAACAAATGGCCAGTGAGAGTCCCCCTGTCGTAATATATATTGGCATCTGGGGGACTGTATTGGATTGGATTGAGTGGGGATCGGGGATTGTGGATTGGAGATTGGGCATTGGGCATTGGGCATTGGTCATTGGGGTTTCGCCTTGTCCTCTTGCTGGTCGAGATTTATCAACGCCACACGCGATGTTCGAGTTGCTGGATTGCTGGCTGCATGTCGATATGGATATATATGGGCGGTGGTCAGCTATCGAGGATGGTAGATGAGGGGGAGTCAGAGCAGCCAGTTCGAGTCCAGCTCCACCCTCGAGGCGTTGCTAATCTAATTTGCAGTTATTGGCGGGCCAGATTAGCACTCACGCACTCGAGGCGCGCGCACATGTGTGTGTAATGCGTATCGCGTGTGCGGAGATTCCGTACCGAATTGCCTATAATTCGACGCAAAATGCACTCGAAGAAACTGGCTGCCCTTCTAACGTTGCTTGAGTATTCAACATTGAAACGTGGCTTACTAACACTTGCCATATATATCAATTGCATTACAACACTAGCTGTGAATTTACAAACCACTATGCTATTTCGCCAAGTGTAGCAGATACAAAGTGAAGCAGAAGGACATATTACCATCTCAGGACTGGGGACCTCGAGCTCGAAGGACACAGCCACAACACACACACACATTAGTCGAAGCTGTGCAAGTGCAAAACATAATGAAAATGATGTCAGTTTGATAAGATTTCGCCGTGGGGCGTGTGCGGCTGGGTGGTGCGATATTCGTGAGTGTTAGTGTGAATGCGAGTGTGAGTGTGAGTGCGAGTGCGAGTGTGAGTGCTCGCATGTTATGAGAAAAGTTTCGCCGCTTAAAGATGTTTCGATGCGAAACTTTGGCACCGCATGCTCCGGCACAGCCCATCCAACCCAAATGTGCTGTTTGCATGCACATTGAATGTATGATACATACATACATAGTATGTATCACATTTGTTTTTAGTGGCGAGGAAATACCATTGAAACCGTTCGTATGCCAGTTGGTAATAAGAAAATTGGACAATAAACTAATTTCGCTAGTCGTGTGAAGTACTTTTTTTTTTTGTTTGCAATCGAATTAGGGTTATTAATCAGAGTTCAAGGATGCGAAAAAAGTAGTTTCCAAAAACCCCAAGTAGAAGTGTCTAGTCAAAAAGCTGCCATTGCAAGAGGCAGTTTAGTAAATGCATTCAAGCTAAGCTGCATAAATTACTCAGGCATTTTTGCTTATCCAACGTCTACTATCTATCTATCCATGTATGTGTGTCGTTTATTTTGGTAATATCTGTCTGGCCGACACCAGAAACACAGTGGTTAATAGCTTTAGTAGTAGCCCTCACAACTCACACACCAGCAGCAAACACACTCAAAGCACATCCAATCAGCCGGGCCCTTAGTTGCTGCTGCTGCTGCACCATGTTGCTTGTTGCTGGTGTGCAATTTTGCCATTGTTGCTCCTGTTAGGTGGACACATTGTCAGGCTGGCAGCTCAGCTGACAACGCCTATCAAATTAAGCAAAACAAAATTGCATTAGGGCGCACAAAATTGCAAGCGGTGCACAAAAGCATTACCCCCCAATCGCCCAATCGAACAACCGCCCAACCGCCCACCGATCGGCGACGTGCGGGGGCGTGGCACGTCAGCGCCACCAAAATTATTCATTGCACAATGCGGTCCAGACAATTTATGCTAATCAACATCAATCGATTTGCATGCCCTACCCTGCTCGGCCCGGCCATTCTGTTTGGTCCTCCTTCGTCCTGGATAAACGTTGAGCGCCCAAACCCTTGGGCCGTTCCCGCCATCATGCTGTTTATTGGGCGGTTCCGATGGCTGCGGTTCAATGCCTGCCTCCGGCTGCCACAGTGGCTCCTCGACATATCGCACATGGGCGGCCAAAGTGGACAATCACTGCATGTGGCTGATTGCATGCAGCGTGTAACAATGGGCGTGGTCGTGGGCAGAGGGCGGTGGAAGGTGGACGGGAGCGATGTTTAAGTGGGCAGACACTGTTGCTATCTTCGCAGGGATCGGGGTTGGGGGTCGAGGTTTAGTGGCTGATGTTGCCTGCGACAGCAATAATTTCATAACGTTTATAAAAAGGGAATAAACAGAAGCCCAGACGCAAGAAGACTGGGCACATTGGCCTCGTGGTTTGGCTCGATTCATTCCACTTGGTTGATCCTATTGTCCAGTTTTTGTTGAATGCAAATTCTATAAAAGTTTTCATACAAATAAAAGTGAAATTATTGGCTATAAAAACTAGTCGAAAAAGGTATGTTGGTTTTACAAGAGAATTCTTTAGCAATTGTTGTGGATTTCTTGAATAAAAAAAATTAAACATTTTGTTCATTACCATTATGGAATGCATAGACATAAATTATGAAACATTTTTTTGTATTGTTAAAATTATTTAGTAATTTATTATTTAGTATGCTGTCAGGCCTACCTGCCTATATACTCATATTCATATTCATGGTGTTAGCAAAGTGTTCGCTCATCTCGCTTATCAGGCAGCTGGCCGCCGCACCCATCCGCCCATTTTAAATGGCATGTTGTGACACTTAACCCTAACCGCCCCACTAGTACAGTAATCAGCCCGCTACAGCACACACCCATCCGCCCGTTCGTCCACAAGCCAACAACGCCCACCGCGATGTCCGGTCGTCCTGCGTCCTGCGTCCATTTTGGTCCTTCCAACGCAGTTTATAGTCGGCGCTTAGGCACACATGTTGTCATCATTGCCATCGCCATGGCCATCATCATCAACATGGTCGTGGGATGTGGTGCAGTGGGCGGTCCAGGGTGGTGCATGGTGTGCGGTGCTGGGTGGTCATAGTTGACCCCCAGTCGAGCATGCTCATGAATTTCGGCTGTATGGCAAATGAAGTCGAGCCCCAGCTGGAACCACGAGAAGCGAGAAAAAAGCGACTGCAAATTTACTCAATTTTACCCCGTCGCCATGTGTGTGTGCGTGTGTGGGCGGATGGTTTGGAAAATTTTTGTAAATTTTGTTTGCCAAATTGTGTGTGCGGGCAATTTTGTAATTGTTGGACATTTGTCATGGCTGCAAAAATTGGGCCACAATCAAAGCCATGGGACGAAAGGGAGAGTATGCTGCAATCACAGAACTGATTTTCTATTTTGTTCGTACGTACAGCCTTGGTAAACTAAAACTGAAATGGCTTCATGACCGAATTTAAACGAAATTCAAATGGAAATATTTTCTAATTTTGAGATGAGATCTCTTGTTCTACGGCAGCGCGAATTCTACAGCATTACTTGCTCTCCGATCGAGGACCGAGAAAAAAAAAGTGGATAACAAAAGGCAATGATACCTGGGTGGTGTTACCAGGAGATGCAGTGCCGCAATTAGGTAAATCATGGTATGCTTTGTAATTTGCCACAGGCAAAACGCACTGAGCCACTGACAGGCAAATTGCGTTCATGCCTTCAGAAGAACGGACGGACGCAGCTTCCTGCAAGGACAGAAAGTTTCGGCAATGAACTTCCCCGGCTCTACGGCTTAACACATCCGGACGGAGAAGGAGCCCAGGTGTGTGCTCCGTGCAGAGAGAAAAATATTTATTTTATATACGTATATAAAAAATATATACATATGTTAAATGCCAACGAGTACTTGAGGGTAGCTTGTGTGACTGCTTTTTTTTAACTTCTCACTTAAAATGAGAGCCTAATTTTCTTCGCGTGTAGATTTTGCAGACCTGCGATGCCAGTGTGCATGCATGAGCTTTTACAAAGCCTGTGCGGCGCATTGTCCTTGCTTAATTGTCTGCAAGGACAACGGGAGCGGCGTGGAGCGCAGAAAGAGCGCCGGAGTTCGAAGAAGTGGACTTGGAGTTGGAGCCAGGTTGACAACAAGAAGTGCCGTCCTGTGGCTTCCACAGCACAGCAGTTGCATAATTCTCGCCCTCGTCTCCAGCCGCATCCTGTCTGGCCATGCCCTTCCCCACCTGAGCCACCTGATCCACCTGCGAATAACTCGTGTCCCCTTTTGGTGAATACACATGCTCGCATGTCCTGACATCTACCGGCATCTCCTCGAGCATCCTGGCATCTACATCTACAGCTACAGCAGTTGCAACTTCATTTGTGCTCGGCCAACTTGGCTAAACTTTCGAGTGTAAATAATTGTCGGGCACTCGATGTTTTTGCAAGGAGCTCTTGGCCAGGAAAGAAACTCAACCGCAAAAATTTGCTGCTGGGTTGGTTTAGTTGCTCGGCATTTATGGTTATTTATATGCTCTATGGGGATTTGCCGTGATCCCGCATCCATTCTTTTGGAATTGGAGCCATTTGCTGCAGCTCCAATTAGTTGTTGTTGCGGATAAGTGTTATCCTTCGAAATGAGTGGGCATTGTTCGTCCTGGCGACATCCGGCGATTAATCAGACAACTGACAGCCGACTTTGTCCATCAGCCGCCTCGCAAGTTCTTTCACAAGTCGCCAAATAGTCAAAACCAAACAACTTTTTTCATTAACAATAATGTATGCAATGCATATTTCATTTAATTTTGCCCACCATACTGTGTGATTTCTGATTGGAGCCACCTAATCGAATCCCGGAAATAGTTTAGCCATAGCCAAAGTTTTCCACCAAACCTCGGGCGGCTTTTCCGGCCATCAATCATTGTGGGTGTGGGGGAAAATGGGGCAAACGCTGTAGAGATTGGAAAATGAAAGACACCTGCGAGGGTGAGGTGTATTAATTGCAAGTAAAATCACTTTGAACTTCATTAAAAAGCAACTTAATCAAGTCAAGTCGAGTTGCGTCGAAGTTTTTGCCACCTGAGTTGCGGAGTCCTTAGCTCTGGCATTCTGCTGAATTGCCTAAAAATTATTAATTAGCCGCCACCCTAAGAGCCCGCTTTCCACACTCCCCGATAATTTTCTTCACCAGCTTTTCCAGGGTATGCCGTGGTGGGGGGAGGGGAGGGGGGAGTACCAGCTAAGAGCTAAGGAACCGTGCCAGCTCTTAAATATTTCATATTTAATTGCGCGCGTAAGCGGCACATTTATTGCTACAACCAACCCCACATCTTTTTTTTTCCATCCCCCGTGGGGCACTTACCTGTAACCCCGCTACGTACCACCCGTTGAAAATTGGCAACATTAATAAAATTAGACCCGTACCAGTACCAGCACCAACATGCCCCCCCTTTTGCTATTTTCCATTTTCCATTTCCCATCTACCATTTTTCACTCGATTTCTGCCGCTCGCTGGCTCCTTTGTTGCCATAAATGCCCTTTAAAATCTTATTAGCCACGCGCTGATCAAAGAATGGCGTAGTCTTAAAGCGGAAGTGCTTGGGGCAAAGTCCGAGCACCCAAATCCAAAATCCCGCCAGGTGACGCCAAAAAATCGCAAATGACACTTTGATAAGGGTTTTGTCCTTGGAACAGGGCGACTATCGAATTCGGTTGACTGTTTAATGTTCTTGAGGAGCTGAAACGGCAAAATAATTACTCATCTTCGATGGCAAGATGTGCTACCAATGAAGTTATAGTTGGATTGGCTGATGTAAACTGAGCTCTTCTAACCAGGAACTTGCAGAAAGTTCACTGAACTTCGGTTAGGCCTAATCCAATTTTAATTGGTCACAGTGTGAAAAGCTGACCACGACATCCGCATCCGCATCCGGTTGAGCGCTTGGACGCAGTGCGTCACACCTCCTCAATGGCTCCTTTGGTCCTCTGGACCGTAGCCTCCCCCGTCACACCATGTCAATTTCAATTTGACATTTATTTCAATGTGCGTATGGCAGTGATGGTGGTCCAATGGGTGGATGTGGGTGGTAGGTTGGTGAGGGTGGTCTACATGTGCGTAATAAGCCGCATTCGTTTATTTTAAAACCGCTTCAATTGTTGCACAGTCGATGCGATTGAATACCCATTCAAGCCATTCCGTCTGTGTGTGCGGTCAGCAATTTGATGTTGCGTATGCTGGCCGCGTACCGCCCCAACCTTTGAATCCCGAACCACCCACAGATCAGTCCACTGCACTGAGAAAAAAAAGCGTAGAAAAGTTTCTTGGAACATTCAATTGCGAAGCTAGATATTTTGAAATATATGCTATTATTTGTTTCATATCATAATATAATTTTCTTGTTTCAAATGTTTTAACACTTACTAACTTTTCGATATTAATTAATATTATTCATTTTTCTTTGTGTGCCAGCGGACAACATTTTGTGGTTTTCATTGCTGTTTTCGTTGTGGCAGAAATCCTTTTCCGCTGAACGCGGAAGTGGGTCCTGCGGGCAGAGGTGTATGGATTGGGGTTGCCACTGTGATCGGTGGGTGGCTTGGTTGGGTGGTGCGGGGTGTTGTGTTCCGAAGGGGCGCGTTGCACGCACGACTACATTGTCAAAGTTTTGTGTGTCATTATTGTGGCTGTTGGCGGTTGCTCTGTGCCACCGTTGCCCGCTTTTTCTCGCCTTTTCCCCACTTTTTCCTCGCCCCTACTGGCTTGGTTGGTTGTGTCCTTCGTGGTCCCAGTCGTGTTTGTTGTTGCGGGTTATTAAAAACTTTTACCGCTCTCAAAGACCCGCCCACAGAGACAAACGACGCCCACCCACCCATTCGCACTCGCCCATCCAGACCGCTGCAGTTGCTCGTTTTCATTTTCATTGTGAATGTTAATTACTCCAGCGGCGGTGACAACTGCCAAAGCCAGGATCTGTTTTGGTCCAGGACCTGCCAGTGAAGCTGCTGTCCGGCACATCTACACTTTATTGGCACTGAGCAAGACTATGGATTCATGCATTTAATTTGAAACTAATGTTTATTGCCAAAGAAACATAAATCAAATCCTATCATCAAACTTGAAATTAAGCAAGAAGTATTTTAATTAGTCCTGTAAATGACCGCCTAACAATTAAATTTCTGCTTTCGCAATATGAATTCATTATGTATTTTTCTCGCTGTGTACTTCCTTTGCACCCATTTTTTCACTCTGTTGTGTTCCCCTTTCTGTGGCTTATAATCAAACTTATTTACTTTATGTGACTTTTATGAGAATTAAGCTGCATGCGGTCGTAGTGGTTGGGTGCTTTCATTTATTCCGATCATGACGATGCTAATGACGACGTGGATGAGATGTGGACCAGTTGGGAACCAAGGGGACAGTCCTTTAATTAGATATATGCTTCCAAAGTGCTGACTCTGGATGAGGTCTATCTAAAGCAGGAAGTTGTATATTCTACTAGTTTTAAAGAGAATTGGTTAAAATAAAATTCGGAATTTATATTAAGGATATACACCTGCTTAAATTGGATTCCGTATCGATATGAAAGCTTGTAATAAAGAGCCATTAATATAAACGATGATAAATCTGCCAATATGATGCCAAGACTTTCCGGCCAACTTTCAAGGTAATGACAATAAATTTTTCCTGGAAGAAAAACCATCACGTAGGCACTACTTAAAGGCAGCTGGAAAGCTAAAGATCTTTGCTCCGATGTCCTGAGGCGGATATTATTTGGGGGACCAAAACTGTAGCCACGTGTTGCCTTTGTCGGGTTCTTATGATGCACAGCTAGAAAAAAGGATTTCGTTCAATATCAATGATCAAATTCCTTATTTTGTTAGTTTGCTGAAATCTTTTTGTTTATTACCATTATTATTTTATGCGAAGGAAGTCCACACTTTAATCTCTCTGATGTGCTATATGCTAACCTTCGCGCGTCCGACTCGTCTTCTTCCGGCCGCAGACGCAGCAGACGCTCTCCGGACTCAGGTCTTCGAACTCCAGGCTGCGTTTTCCATTTCTCCGGCTACGGCGACTCATTGTCTTTCGGCGGGCTCACGTGCTCACGTACGAAATAATTATAGCGCAAGTACGTGTCCCGCATTTGCGAGCACATGGCTTTCTCTTTGGCTCTGGTTTTGCTTTTCGCCCAGACGGGCCATCAGTTTTGCACACCCCCATCCAGTGAGCACATTTCCCAGGGCTGGCAAAACAGCCCATTTCATTGGCATATTTATTTTTTCCCATTGGCCCGGACCATTTTTAGGCATTTTCCGACAGTTTGGCGCTGTCCACATAGACTTTTTTTCGTTACTGTTCTTTTCTTTTTTTGTTTGACCAAAAAAAGTTGGCCCAAAAGTTTGTGCCTCTATTTTTTTTTTTCGTAGGATTTACCCCATTCTCTTTAAGCCTTCGTTAACAATTCCCTCGGCTTTCGATGCGAGTTTTTATTTCTGCGAAGAGTCCCTGAAAAGTTGGCATCATGTGGCGGTTGCTCTGATTGTTTCCAGACTTCCATTGAAACTGTTGTCATTATTATTTTTTAAAGATATTATGGGGCTTTTGTGGCACTCTGAGAGGGGTAAACAATGGTATTGGAATCAGGTAGTCGATTGTTAACGGGGATCCTTTCAGACACTGGGAAACCCTTGCTTTTTATTGCAATTTGTTGATGCCAGTTCGTGAATGAATATGCAACATATTTTCGTTGAAATAAAGTAATATAAATACGTTTTGTTTTTTTTTGTACCTTTTCTGAAACTTTCACAATATTCTTTCCAAAGTTAGCTTCCCCAAAGCCACAAAATTAGCAACCCTAAGAGGACTTCCCCCATGCAATTATCTATCTTATCGTGAGTCATCGGGCAGATTAGTGAGGAAGTTGTCATGGGGTTCTCTCGGCAACAGGCAAAACTCGAACCATGAGTTGGCCGGGACATTTTCGTCCTCCGGAATGGGGATTCTCGCAGCTGTTGCATTCTGGGCCTAAACTGTGCGTCTACTCAACCACAAAACACACAAGTTCCACTCGGCGAAATCCTGCGATGAGGATATGAGGAGGTGCCAATATATGGAGCTGCCACAAGGGGCAAAGTGGAAGGGCGCCCCGAAAATTCGCAAAAGTTTGCTCCAAAGTCCAACATATGTTGCCTCTTCATGCATGCCCTCGTACTCTCCCCCCCCCCCCCCCCCCCCCCTCCGCGTCCGCCCTTTCCAAATTCCTTGCCCTGCAGTCACTAAGTTAGTCATACAAATGGAGAAAATAGATGAAAGAATCATGTTAAAATAATGGTATGAAATAAGGGTTATAAAATCTCATAAAATAGTTTCATACGTAGTTAAATCATTGATGAAATCCTAAGATTTTTAAACATATTATTAATTTTCTGGAATGACAAAGTCTCCTTTATTTCTTTAAGTGCACAACTTACATACACATACGGCCATCCAGCACGCGTGAGAGTGTGTGTGCCAGTGTGTAATTATAACAAGTTTTCTAGGCAATTTTTCTGTTTTCCTTCTCGTTTTTCGCCCCAGAATCTCGCTAGTTCCCCCGTTCTTTTATTTTATTTTATTTTTTTGGGACTGCTTCTGTTGGGTATCTGAAGAGCAAGAAGTAAGTTTCTGATAAGAAAGTTATGATGAGTTTTCTTCACTCACACAGCGAGCAGAAGATGGCAGCACATGTACGCACAGCTGTTGATTTTGGCCAAATTAGTGCAAACACGTCTTGTTTTGAGTTGTGGCCCATGTGGAACATGTGCAACTAATTTGCAGTTATCAAGAGTTCTGCCTTCGACGGGGTTGAACGGATGAGCTCGTGGTCAGATGTCTGTATCTAATCCATCTGTTGGGGCATTGATTTTGGTATCCCAGTTACTAATGTACATGCCACCAACCCCAACCCCCTCGCCGTTGTTAACAAATTTCCATTTCCGGTGGTGGCCACAGCGAAAAGCGAAAGGTGTGCGGATGGGCTTTTTCGGGCGGAGTTGGAGCTCGGAAAAACCCCGCTGGCCTGTCTGCCGACTGTCAAAAGTTTATTTATTTGACTCCGAAAAAGTTGACACAGACACCAGGCCGGGGGCGTGACTTTGTGCCTGAATCGGATTTATATGCCTGGCCAAAATTGGATTACAATTGAGTTGTAATTATGCGACAACAAAACGTTGCGTTCGAGGGGATGCGGATCCTTTTTGGGGTCCTTTGGAGCTCATCGCCTCTGTGTTCTGTTTTCCATGTTGTCGGCAATTTGAGCCAGCGCTTGGCTCAACGACGTCTTTTGAAATTTCGCATTTTGCATTAATTAAAACTGATTTAATTAAAGCTTGTCGTGTTGCCTTTTAAGTATTTCAGGAACCAGGATGAGAGTAACAGGTCCTCGAGCTAGGACATCCACTAGCATCCACATCCAATCCACCCTATGAGAATGATTGAGGCGAGAGACCAAAGTGTTCTGGACTTGTCTCCTGTCGCCCCCGCCAAAGAATCTTTGTCGTCTTTGAAGAGGTGAAAGTTTAATTAAATATGCATCGAGCGTACACAAGTATGTGTACTTGTGGGCCACATAGATCGCATAGATATTTCTCCGGAAGTCCCCCAATCTGATAATGTCGGATTTTGTTAGGCAAATTTTTTGATTAATTTCTATCATAACAATGTTTATCTCTTGTATTTCACCTAATACCATTCCATAATTTAGCTCTTTTTGTTGTTTTATATATCGTAGATGATCAGTGTTCCTTGAGATTTCTATCAATCGGTTTTGTGTCCACAGTGTCGGCAGGTGTTCAGTTATTCGAAATCCCCCATTAGCATCAGAACCTTTCGATCGAAATTCCAGTTAGAACAGATACAAAATATCCAAAACCAAACCAAATCTCGTTTATCGATTAAGTCGAACCAAAGACAATAAGCGAAATTCCAAGAATCAAGATGAATCCATTTCGGCCAAATCCAGGTCAGAGTTTTCGCATTCGCCTGAATATGGATCGCTTGCGGGGCGAAGAAGAGCGCATTATGGAGCGTTCCCCCGATGGAGGTGCAATCACCCAAATTCCACCGATCCAATTGCGCATCGATCATCAGCGGGATGTGAATCGTTTCATGATCAATATGCGTGTATTTCTACATCGACGGAGGACGGAATTAAATACGGGAGCCGGCGATAGTATCTTCGTGTGGAGCTGGAGGGAGCCTCCGACGCCGACCGGTTTGATGGGCGAGGGCGATGCTGATGGCGGTGGCTATGGTAATGAAGCAGGTGACAATGGTCCGCCATTGCGGGGACATCCACCAAACCTCTAGGATCTGTACCTCCTCTTACCACACTTGCCATCACTGTCTTTTGCCTCTCCCCTACCTGTGCGTGTGTGATGTACTTTTTTTCATTTCCGAGCGTCGTCCGCAAAAAAGAAGAAATATGCCATCATCATCAGCTAAAAGGCCCGAAACCTCAAACACAATCCACTACCATTTCCATACTCATTCCCACCTGAACCAGTAGTCATCCGAGAAGAACGGACCCTGTTCGGACGCATATTGTGCTATTATTATATCCCCGCTGAGTCCTGGGTTGATGATTTTTCCATCTCCCCAAGAATTTGATGGGCTTTGGAATCGGAGGACATGCCGAGCCCGGACGCATATAATAATTTCCTGTTCAATGGGCAATTATCGTAATAAAGATACAACTCCGCTACTCTATATTATATTCGGATACGGGGATGACAACGGTTGGTCAGTGGGCAACGATGATGGCCATCGAGGGGAACAAGCTCACTGACGACAACGATAATGATGATGATGACTGGTCTCTTCCGCACTGATGTGATGAATAAAGCCCCAGCTCAAGTCTGATTCCTGTCTGTCACTTTTTCATGGGGTTAATAGGGGCGTGACAAACATACGGGAAAAGCGCATGGAAAAGTTGATTGAACTGCACTAGTTAACTACTCCCGAATTCTAGATGAATTTAAGATAGAAAGTATAGTGAACGTGAACGCCAATAGAAGCACTTAATTTACTTCATCCTTAAATTAACTTATCAGTGAAAGCTTCTATTTTAATGCATTCATTCTTAAGTTTCTACACACATATGTAGATGATGTGCCTGTTCCAATTGTCGGCAAATCAGGATGTCAACCGAAACAGATTTTGCCCTCTCAGCTGTGACATTTGCATAATCAAAGAAAATTTCGAGCGCAGCCATAGGAACTTTAGTGGGTGTTTGACTTTCATTATAGCCTTCTAGCAGCCTTAGGACTTCCCAATCACTGGGACCAACTTGCAGGGACTCGAGAGTATCAATTCGGGTAGGTAGATGCCGTCCTTTATTCTATTTATTCTGTTTTTTTCTTTTTCCTGCCATTAGCAGGCGACGTCAAGCTGTCAGACGAAGTTCGAAGCCTTTTTCTATGGGGTTTCATTTGGGATGGTCTTTGTTTTGCTTATCGAGAGAACATTTTATTGCTTTATGCGTTTAATGAAGTGTTGCTGGATCGTCGGAGTCAGGGAGGCACTCAAAAGCCCCGACCCTTGGGACACCCTGACATCCAGACATCCAGACAGCCAACCCTTCGCTTTCACTTTTTGAAACGGGCTCCAAGACAGAAAGCGGGCAGCATACATACATATCAAACATTTCTGACAGTCTATGACGTCTGCCAAAGGAGTGACTGACTCACTGACGGACTGGCTGCCTGACTGACTGGCTGGCTGGCTGATTGACTGATTGATGGACCGCCGACTGCCTTGGAAACCAAGACCGGTGTCACTCACTCACCCACGAAGTTCGCATGTAATGCATAAAGAATGAAGCTTAAATAAAAGTTGGGAGATGAGAAATAGGATTAACTTGTCACACAATTGAATTTAATTTCATACACAACGAGGGCGGCGAGGAAAAGCATCTGGAAAACCCGACCAGACCACGCCAGACCAGACCAAAACAGACCAGACATTGGCCCATCTCTCTCCTTACTTTGGGGAATATATAGACTTCGACTCGACTCGAAAAATGCTTTTGTGGTAATCCCATGCTGAAGCCGATTCGGGGGTTTTGTAATGAAATTACACGAGCCTCAGATTTGTCAAAGCAATCAATACACCCGGATGTGCAACCATCGACCTGAATGGACCGGCATTCGATGGGCGGTGTTCCTTGATGAGCTTCTGCCATTGAATAGTGGGCAGGTAAAAAAAAATCCATACATGTACGCCAGTGAAGTTTTGTATAGGCTTGATGAAAGAATGTGGAAAAAGAACTCTGATGTTAAAGTTTTGTTGCAGCCCTGAAGTTGTAGAATGCCCAAAGAGGGGGACTTGCCCGTCCGTCCAAAGGATCCTTTGACAATTCCTCATTCGCTTTTCATTATGCACATCATCCATCAATTAATTGACTGCACTCCATCGCCTCATTGCGTATGCCGCTCACATGCCGCTTGTGTCTTTGATTAGCGAAAACAAAAGCGAAAGAGTGACGGGAGTTCATTAACTGTCACACAAATGTGGCAAAGTGGAAGGCTGCCAGTGGGTGGGATGTGTGTAGTGGTCGGGGTTGTTGAAGGACAGTGGGTGGTGGTGGTGGTGCACCCCATTCTATCCGTACATATGCTAGCACTCACCACCCCAGCCCTTTCGTCCGTTCGACTTAATTAAATAGCATCAGATTCGAGGGTGCGGAATCCTTTGGTCCGAGAAGTTAGCCAACAATCGCATCACCTACACCCAGAAAAAAAAGGGTTAATACCCAACGTGCATTTCAACTGAATCTATATATATATATATATATATATAAATATATGCTATTATTTGCTCATTATAGCAATTATTAAGTTCCTAAAGCATTTACATTTGTCATTTTAAGAAGTAGTTGTGCAAAGCTTCACAAATTGTGGCTGATTGCCACCTGCTATTGAGTGCAAGCACCTCTGCGGATTCCCTAGCCTTTTTCGCGGTGCAGGCCCTCAATTTCACCGCGGTGCACATAAAAGTTTCTAATCCATTTGCCCGATACTTATGCACGCCTGCACTCGGGGGATTAATAAGTGCGGCTCCTTGCAGCGCCACCCCAACTCGCACTTCGCTGTTCCAGCTACGCCAGCTTCGCCAGCTTCATGTATCCATCTTGGCTGTGCCGGATCCGGATGGTTTGTTTCAACCACCGGCACCGCTCGACTTTGCAGCCAAATCAATTTCAACTGTCAGTTGTCAATCAGGCCGCAATTCAATCACGCAACGTCCTCTGAGAGAATCCCCTCTTCACTCCTCCCTCGCCAGCGCGTCGAGGAGGACAAACTTCATGGAACTTTAAGACGACTCCCAAGGAAGGAACACACCACATTTGCCTGAATTATTCAAAGCCATCGAAATGGAATCGAAGGCCCTGCCAAAAGGCAACATTCTGTGTGTGTGCGTACGGCATTAATGTTTTTTTTTGACTCCAGAAGGCGGCGAGTCACGACCAAGAGTCACAAACATTTGTTCAAGAGATTTTTATGAATTACACCGATAGGGGGAATGGTGGGGGTTCTGTACACAGATTTTTATTGGTATTATTGCCATTTACAACTCGGCACCCGTTTTGTTCCCCCTTTCTGCGACGCGTCGACCTTGCTGCATATGCATTACTTTAACCGTAGTAACTGGCCACAGAACCCAATCCCTGGTAAATTTCGCAGTCAAGACACATGTCACGTATTTTTCTCGTAATTATGGCAAACGTGAGAAATTTCGTTAAGATTTTCTTAACACATTTTCTTGTGCAAGAACACAAGATGTGTGAGCTTCTGGCTCGCTCGGGTTGTGGCATAATTTTAGGCATTTTCCCGATGGCTTTTGGGCCATGGCGGTACAGTCGCCACAAGCATGTGGTGACTCGAGAAAATACAAGCTGTTGAGATAATGCTCCGGCGACTTTTGTTTGTTAAAGACGCACACTTCACTTGAAATTAACAAAATAATACACTTTTATTTGCAAGTGATAATCCTATCTCGTGACCGGAAGTTTCAACAAATCTTGCATTAAGATCTTTATTAATTCTTGAACCTTAGCCACAAATTCCTTGATGAGTTGCTTTCTCGCCGACGATGTGTTCGTCACACTCAATGACTGAGTGGGCAAAGTCCAGGCCACTGTCATCATCACTGTTTCAAAATGTTGGTTTAAGTTTTCTTTTTAAGCTTATGGGAAAATATGAAATAACTTACGGCTGAGCAGAGCAATGAACAATAACTTTTGGCCTGACATCGTTGAATAGCAAACTGAGCTCTATTCAGGGAGCTCGCCGTATATAAATAGTCGGAAATCTGGTCCTACGTGGAGTTTTGGGCTACGACAGCTCACGTAACTGAGATTTATTTAGACTTGGTTATTGCATTACGTAAGGCCTTAGCTTTTCATGGACTTTAAAGGCCTACATTTTTCTACCTTTAAGCTTCAGGAGTACAGTGAAGCTTAAAAATTATATTATTCATTATTACAAATTGATTTAACTAAAAATCAATACATGTTCGTTGCAAGATATAACAACATTATTTTAGTTATATGTAGATATCTAACAAATTTATTCTACGCAATAAGCAAAGTGCGCATTTCAAATATAATATACTTGTTTTAAATTGTTCTTCATAATCTTAAAGAGCTTACAAACTTGAACTTTCAATAAAATCAATATACACAGTTTTCTCTGCGGCAAGTTTAGACTTATGTTGTAATGACAGCAGTCAAGTTTATAAAGGTAACAGCATTCCATACTGGTTACCCATTTCCCGAAGAATTGTTAAATGACTAAGAAAATAAAATATCTAAAAACATTTTTTTTTTTAAATGCTCAAAAGGTCACTTTATTTGTAATTGAAATTTGAAAAATTATGCTAAATTTTATACTCTTTGCTTGAAACATTGTTTTAATTGACAACAAGTTGCCTAGGAGCTTCCGAAGTGTTCAAGGGATTAACCGGTAAGTCCGGAAAGTGGTCCTTGGGCCAATCCCAAAGGTCCTGACTGGCCAAGAGAACCAGTCAGCTGAGGCAGAGCGGAGCCAGCTACTCCTCCAGTTAGGCCACCAAGAGCTCCAGTTACCAATGGCGCGGCTGCTCCAACTGGTCCAGTGGCCACATCGGTAAGTCCGGGGCGAGCATCACTAGTGCCAAGGTAGCAGGCTGGAAAAATACAAATTTGCTTATAAATAAAACAACTTGTGTCCTTGCGATCGAAGGACTACGCACCGCACACAAGGAGGGCAACGACAATCGTTTTGTTGAACATTTTGGTACGTTTCGAATGTATCGACTACTTGACCCAACTGAATCGACTCCGCTATTTATACTGCCCCAGTGGAAAACTTTCGTTAGCTTAGCTCACGTATTTACTATCACTATCTAGAGCTAGAGCATGTTCTACGATTTATCACTGCTTGGGAATTGGTTATACAAAGTACAAGTACTGTACAAGTACGTCATACGACATCTAGTCTTCGACCCAAACAGCCCAAACAGCACCATCAAAAAATTATTTAGAGAAATGGAACTACACTATTAAAAAATGTTATAAGGCTTTTCTTAAGAAAATTCTTTTTTTTTCAGTTATTTCAAATTATAAATTTACTTAAAGTAAATTATATGAATTTCATATGCTTATTTTCAATTTGTTTGTGGGTTTCATATATTATAATTCTGTAATATATTGTGTTTAGATTACATCTCACTCACCCTATAAAAGGGTCGCTTCACCCACATTTAGCACTACTTTTTATTTGCTTGCTGTTTTAGCGAATTGTTTTCATAATACTTTGCTATTTGCCTCTCGTCACGTCCCAGTCAAATAATTACCAATTTCAGCTTTTAAAGCGGGCTAGGAATGACATGTAAATACATAATTAAAAATTGCGTGAGTATTTTTTTTGCTTTTTCGAACACCAGCAATTAAATAATTCCCATTGCATTCGCCGCTGTTATCAGAGCTAATCGGATGCCGCATTGTCTGTTTACATTTCATTCGATTTATTCATAGTGGTTTTTTGAATCACTTTTTATCACATTTACAATTAACTGGAATTAGTTAAGCGTTAGATATATTTATATATCTTTTTTTAATGAATTGCTGTTTTACTCCCTTTTACTGAAATGTTTATGTATGTACAGGAAATACCTAAGTGCTTGTAAATGCATAATGTTCAGGATTAATTTGATTTATTCGTTTTATGTTTTTTTTTTAATATACTAAGCATTAGACTTAAATAAGCCACTACTGTATACCAAACTAAATTCTCATCGCATAATTTTTCCAAAACTTCATTAATGAACGCATTTAAACGCATTGCCTTCGAAATGGTTTGTTTTGTGTTTTACTTCGACCATCTGTTTTCGATGTTGTCCAAGATTACGTGCCCGGTTGCTAATCGAATGCAAGAGCAATGCATCCGGTCGGTCTGTTCGTAGTACATATTTTAAAAAGTTCAACAAGTGTAAGCCACTTCCGGAATCGGAATTCAGAATCACAAGCAGAAGACATCTTCTTCAATGGCGGAGGGGCGGAAAGTGCAGAATGAAACCGGGGATTGAGAGTGAGAGTGAGTGGAAACAGCTGGCGCATCGAGATTGGAATCGGCTGAAGACGCGATAAGTTAATCGGCAATCGCACGTACGGAGCACACGTTTCCGGACGTGGAGCCCAGTGCACATCGATATAAAACTGGACCATCTGAGCACTCAGCAAATCAGTTCAATTAGCCAAATTTATAGAGCAGTACGCCCAGTCACAGAAGCAACACCTCGACTAAATCCTTCAATTCAGGGCTAATTAAGGAAACGGAAAGGAAAGCAGCACGTCAACCAACAATGCTGCCGTCACGTAATCATTTAATTGCCTTCGTTGTGGTGACAACATTAGGTAATTAGTGGTGGCTCACATGATTTAAACACGGATGCTAATTTCTAGTTCATTTCAGTCTGTTTAACTGTGGGCCAAGAGTCTACATTTCTGGCCTCGATCACTAGTTCAAACAACCAGCTTCAGTCGGCGAATGGAACTAGCTTGAACAACGAAACAATTACAATTAACATCAGTGAAATAATAGCAGCGGCTGAAGCGGCATCAAATGCTACAGAATCCTCCAGCACTACAGCACCTTCGGTGACAACTACAGAAGCTACATCGACTTCAACAGCATCATCTGCAACACCAACGACAGTGCCAGCAACCACAACGCTAACCAGTTCGTCCACCACACAAGCAGATATACTAACCACATCCACAGAGACATCCACAAGTACACAGTCGACCTCTACCATTTCGGCAGACACATCCACTACACCAAACACTCCAACTATAACAACACAAACAACACAATCTACAGTGACACAAGCTCCAACAACAATACAGCCAACCATAACAACGACACAACCTTCAACAACAACGCAACGTCCCACCACTAGTACTTCAACAACCATAACAACACCCCAATCTTCAACAACAACTACTCAGACATCAACGGTAGCACCGTCAACAACAACTACACCATCTTCCGCAACATCCACAACCCAAGCACCAACAACAACAGAACCACAAACTTCAACCCTCGTGCAACCTTTAACAACAACAACACCACCCACAACTTCAACTACACCGCAATCAATTTCAACCACATCTACACAAGCTCCGACAACAACACAATCAACGTCCACAGCTACACAACCATCAACAACGACACCACAATCCATACCAACAACAACCACTCAAGTCTCGACAACTTCGACACAACCCACAACAACAACTACTCCACTTCCAACAACAACAACAACTCCACTTCCAACAACAACAACTACTCCACAAACCACAACAACAACTACACCCCAACCCACAACAACAACAATACCTACAACGACAACCACAACTACACAAGCATCAACAACACCGCAGTCCGAAATAACAACCACTCCAGCACCAACGAGCAGCACTGAAACAGCAACTACAACAACAACTGCTCGGAGCACCACCACATCAACAACAACCACCAGCACAACACCAATTGCTTACACCGTTTACACCATGGAACCCTATCCCAATATATATGGCAGATCAAACGAGATTGCCAAGCCACAGCGAAAATTGCGAAGAGGACGCAAAGGGCGCAGAGGCAGGAGACCCCGTCGTCGCACCACCCCGGCACCACTGACATCCAGCACCACCACCACAACAACAACCGTCAGGACGACTTTGAGTGGCTTTGACGACTTCAGCGAGGACTACGACGATCTCGTACTCAACTCGAACAACGTATTGGAACCATTTCCAGAGTTGCCTCTCGATTTAGGAAATATCGACAACAACAGAATCCCCAAGTAACACTTCAATTGCATCCATCCTCCAGGAGACTGACACTGATAACTGGAGTCCCATTTTTACTTCGTGTTTTACCAATTTAAGTTTGTCAACGTATTTAATAAAGTATTTGTTTTAAAAAATACAAGTTCTATGTCGTTGATGGTTCGTCACAGTCATAACTAGTGTAAACTTGTGTAAAAGTTATTATCTTCTATCATATCAATGAGCGTGTGAAGAACAAAGAGTTCTTGCAATTATTCGGTAGTAAATTCGATTTACGTCATTAAAAAAACGGACGATAAACTAAGCAAAACTAATTTGCAGAAATGATCATAATTATGATTTTTGTTAAATAATGTTTTAAGATATCTGAAGTATTCAGGTTTCTATTGCATTAAAAACATTGTGAAATGATATCAAATCCTATGTGAATTTAATCACTATCAATTTCTTTGCAAAGAGAACGCACAAAGCACTAATGTTCAACAATTATGTTTTGAGCCAATGCCATTGTCCGCATTCAATGTTTTTGCTGAAAGTCTTAGTTTTGCGAGACAATTTTCCATGCGCATAATTATGTTTGTATGGCAAAAAGCACAGGCAACTCAATAGCAATACATTCCAATCTGGTGAGCCTCATTAACGTGCCACGTTGGAGAAAGCAAGCGGGCTAGGCAAATGGTAATAGAAACTCGGAAAGGAAACCAGGGGAGGAACTCATAAAACACAAACGGCCAAACGGGCAAATAAACAGTTGGTGTGCAATTAATTTGGCAAACTGTTTGCCCAACACAAACACACATTGCAGAGTCAAAGGCCTCCCTCTCCGGTTTTTGGTTTCCGTGTGCATGAGCCGCACTAAACAAATACAATTTAACTTCCACTTTCAACACATCAGCAAAAACAAGCCAGGCAACACCACCCACTAGATAATGGCAGACTCAATTAGCAGCGCCTGCTTTTCGACTCGCAGTCGCCGGCCAGTGCATTAAAATCTTTGCCAGAACTGCCTAAAGTCCCCCAAAGACATTGCTAAATAACTGCCGGACTAATCAGAGCGACAGTTGACCAGGGGACAGAACATACCACCATCACTGAGCGAAAACTAAGCGTCTAGAATGTAGCGAGTAAGAAGACCCGGGGATCGCAATCATTTGTGTACACCAATTTAGTGTTTATCCAAAGTATTATTTCTTGCGGTGCACGCAGAGCATTGAACCCAGTATCGCAGAAGGCCCAAATATGCCGCGAGCTTGATAGATTTCTCAACCGAAATGCACGTGCTTATCGCAGTGGCGAGGCAGGCAGCACGTGCTCCCAGATGCAGTGGCTCGGATTTTCGGGTTATAAGTAGCCAGACCATCTGCTTGTGACCGAACAGAAGCCGAACAAGAGTTTTGGACTCCAAGTACCAACCGAAAGCCAAAAGACAATGCTGAGATTTGGACCACAACTAATGCTGCTGGCGATGGCCTGTTTTGGTGAGTTTTTTTAACAAGGAACCTAAATGGAACACAATAGCTCATGGCTTTGTCATATTTTGTGGTGAAAAAAACACACAGCTCTGCAGATGGCTCACGGATGGCTATTGAAGCTGCCCAAGCTGGAGGCGAAACTAGAAGCCAAGGAGGCCATGGATGAAGCAATGCTGGATTGGTTCGAGGGCAAGAAGCAGAAGGAGCTGCTCAAGAAGCTGGATTTCCTCAATTTGTTCACCGAAAAGGAGGAGGCCAAGCTGGAGAAGAAGGAGAACGAGTGGGAGAAGTTCAAGCAGTGGTGGGACGAAAAGAAAGAAAAGGAGCTGGCCTTTTTCGAGGCCAAGAAGGAGAAGGAGCTGGCCTTCTTCGAGGGCAAGTTGTCCAAGAAGTCGGGCAAAAAGAGCAAGTCCAAGAAGACCACAGTGAAGCCTTGCTATGGCTACCAGGACCAGGAACGGGACACTGCTAAATACTACTCAGCAGAGGCAACCGAGGCGGAATACGAGGAGTCCGAGGAAGTCACTGAAAGACCCAGCCGAAAGACCTACGAACGCAAGAGCTACGACGGACCAACCTATTCGCTGCCCACAATTTACGATGTGAGGGACGATTCGTCGGAGGGCACTCGCTACTTTACCTGAACCGAGAACCCAGCTAATTGGCTCGGATGGATGGACGTATATTTATTTATTGCATTTTCTCTGCCTGTCACATCGACGTGTCCGTCTGTCGCTCTGTCTTGCTTTTTAACATAATTACATTTTTTAATAAATATAATTAAAATTCACATAGCTGAACGCCGCTCGCAACGGTTTTGCGGCTTGGTTTCAGGTTCAGGTTCAGGTTCGGTTTTTGGTATTCGTATTGGTTTGGGCTTGCTGCCGCCTGTCTTCAGCCCGCCTCGCATATCATTTGCATATAAATTGAATTCCCCGCTTCAGTTCAGTTCAGTTCGGTTCGGTTTGGTTTCTTGCCTAGAAATCGTGTAGACAGCCAATATTTTATACATTTTATGTTCGCACTTGGCTGGGAGCGAGGTGGTAGGTGGTAGCTGGTGTGAGGTGTGTTGTGCGGTGCATAGTGTATGTCTATGTGTGGTATTGATCCATCATACCGCATACCAACACAGCAGGCACTGGCTGCCATATCCGTATCCGCATCCGCATCCACATCCACATCCGCGTCCTGTCAGCGACACTTCATCCGAACTGTCAGTTGGTGGCTCAGTGACACATTGCGCCCATTATTTGCATAGGAGGCACACCGGATTGGGAATGGATCGAGTGTCTTTGGACCCAGACAAAGTGGTTTATGCCATCGTTGCAGGTGCCCACCTGCAGATCGCTCAGTTCCTAATTCATTTTGAAATGTTTTTCCCCGCTTAGCACCAATTTAAGTTGTCACGTCGTCATTGCATCCAGCTTGCGCTTCTAATTGCACCTGTCATGTTGCTATTAATAGGCCAAACAAACCACTAATTTGCCTCAAACATGTCCAGAATGAATGCTCCAGTTTGAAGCATTTTGTTGAATGTATGTACAATCACAGATTGAAATTGCAATCAAGCCATTATGTACACATTTGTGCGAGTTAACACGTAAGTTTTTGCTTTTTACTACACTGAAGAGTGAAAGAAGTGTAAAATGTGCTGCAACAAGCACTTTCGTTCTCGTTTTGTCTACATGTGAAATTTTAGCAAACTCGGGCCTCATTGTTGTTTACATTTTTTTTTTTTGTTTCTGTAGTTAATTGTTTTTGCATCGGTCGAAAGTATGTATGTACATATTAATACGCAACGCTGACTACCATTTACTAGCGGTTGATTTCCAGTTATCATCATCATTTGTTTTTCATTTATCCTATTATATTACTGCACTGAATTGGGTTTTGAACGCATATGGAGTACGGGCAAAACTAGCTATTGAAATTATGCCCTTTTCCACAATTTTCAAATCATTCTCTGTCACACAGTTCGTGGTACTATCAGCATACATATGCACTTACATACATACATATACATATATATATATATATATATGCACTGACATGGAAATGCTTTTCCAGCTGTCAATGGGAACATTTGGCGGAAGCGGGGTTATGTGGGAATGGAATGGAATCCATTGCCACATTTGCGAAACCGAAAAATTGCGGAGTATTCATACGCATACATCCTCGTTACCAGCAGCTAATGGTAATCATAATAATAATTCGGGTTTTTGTTTGTTTTTCGCTTCCTGATGCTGAGGCAGCAAACATTTTCGGGCCAAAAGCATTTCATGGTTTGTAAGCACTCACCTTTCTGTGCGTGTGTGTGTGTGCCAGTATCTGTGTGAAACAAGAGTGCACTAGTGTGTGTGTGTGTGCGTGTTTGCGCGAACTGATTCACCTCGGAAATTTTGTGCCATGAATGTTGATTTGCCCATTGAGTCGTGGCATGGAGTGCAATTAAAAAACCATTGCGTTCTTTCTGGCGCCACTCGCTTTCACATCGATAAACCGGCTATCGCTCAATCGATTCACAGAGCTTTGTCTGCATATTTTTCGGCATTTTTCCCAAGTCAAAGTTCAGCCGAAACCAAAGAAAATTCTTTTTTATTTCTACCGTTTTGGCTTCCCTTTCGAGAAGTTCAAATATATTAGGCTAAATATATTATATCAACGTTTTGCTTGAACATCTTTATTTCGGATTGCGAGTCAACTTTCACTTCGATAGCCAAACATTGTAGTTATCGATTTACTAGATTTATTGGGGTGGCCGTCTTCTGAGAGTTTTCCCTGTCCCATAGATAATCATTGAGTGCGGTGCGACGAGGGGAAGGGGAAAGGGAAACACTATTATTATTATTTTCGAATTGCGATTATCAGGCGGCACTCCTCTGGGAACTGACTTTGCTCGAGGTCTGGACTTCAGCGGTCAGCTCTTGTAATTGCAGTGGACAAAAAGAAGAGCAAACTTTGTTTATCCTTTGGCCCAAAAGTTTCCTTTTCGGTCGGAGAAGCCCCCACACCGCTTTGATAGCCCAATTTCTTTCATTGCTGGCCACAGTTACAGTTCAGCGACTGGGGGGGTCAATCTTGTTAATTTCAGCTCTGCGGATGAAGCAGACACTTGGGCCCCCCTCCCCCCAAAAAAAAAACGAACCCAAAAACTCAACTCCCCACCCGATTGTATATATATATATTGTGTTTTCCCTACCATTTGTCTGTCTGTCTGACTACTTTTTGGGGTTATGCACGCATCGGGTGGCATTTTTTGGGGGTTCATTCTTCCGCTTTTGCGGCCAAGGGGAATGGGGCATCAGTCGTCCTGTAATCGCAATTAAGATAATCAAAAAAGTTTTGACAGTGGACTGTCAGACGTACGGAGGCTTCGTTTTTACTTTCGTGCCAGTCCGCAAAGTTCCACCGACCGCCTTACAGTTGAGCTTCTTTAACTTGAACTGGTTTTGGCCACATAGACAACAAAAAAATCGAATAAGGAACCTTCTTTGTAGAAATCCAATTTAAGATCACTTTTCGGTCAAATTTAACCTTTTTGGAATATATAATATATGTATATATATAATATCGAGCTTATCAAAGTCGAACTGTAGTTTTGTTTTCTATGTTCTTATATTGCCGCAGTTGTTGTTGATGCTTTTCCTCGCTTTCTTTTTTTTTCTTTCTTTTGGCCTCTGGCACGCCGCAATATATGCTGCAAGTTTTTGCTGCCATTTGGTACTGCGAGTCCAAGTGCAAGACCAAAATGATATCAACTTTTTGCTCTGGTCAAGACGGTTTGGTTTGGTTTGGTAAAGTTTTCAGGGTTGCCGGACTAGGGTTTTTGCCAATGCATACTTTGCGGCTATTATTTCAGGCCGCTTTTTTTTCTATTTCTTATTTGCTGCATGGCCGAAGTTGACGTTGCGTTGAGAGGCCTGCAGCTGAAGGCAAAGTTTTATTGCCCAGGATGAGCGGAAATTGGTTTCCAGTTTATGAAGATGATAGTTGTGGTGATGACGATGATGATGATGGAGCTGATGCTGGTGTACTTTCCAGCATTTCCTCAATATTTCTAATCCAATCACATCGGGCGCGGATTAAAGCAGGTGGAAATGGGCTCGGAAACGCGCATTTAGTTGCCCAAACAAAGCAACATCCGATGTGTGCGGATGTGTACGAGGATGTTAGCGGATGTTCCGAGTGCGGAACACAAAAAGGGAAAGTTGGAGGAGTGAACTGGAGGACTGGATGCTCTCGACCCAACGCAATGGGCCAATGGATACAGACAGACAGACGGCGAGACAGTCCACAGACACAGACAGAGACGAAAAAAAGCCGAAAGTTTCGAGTGTTTTGAGCGAAAACGGACAATCGAAAAAGTATCACATTGATTCCAACAAACAAAGTAACCGAAAATAAAAATCTAGTAGGTTACTTTTAAGATTTTCCTGAAGCGTTTCAGAAGATATGATATCTATATAAGACAATAAGGGCTGGATATACAGCAGCAGCACAACATCTCTCTTTAGGGGTCAGTCTGCACGTTTGCAGCATAATTTATGCAAACTAAAATTTCCACTTAAGCATTTCATTCCATCTCGGCGCAATCTTATCTACTCCGCCCAACCCGCATCCTCAACCGCCATTCGTCCCATTTCGCCAGCAATTAAATGGAACACAAATTTCCCGTCCAAAGTCCGGACTTGGGATTCCAGACGGACAATTCCGAGAGAGAGCAGACAGTACTTGGCATTATTTATGGCTTCCTTTTTGGCTCTTTGTTGCCTCGTTGTTTCTCGAGGAGTTTTCAGAATTGCGATTTGGCTGGAGACTCGGTTTGGTTTGGGATTGGGATTGGGATTGGGCTTGCAGAGTTGGCGGTTGTGGTTGAAAATGAGTGGAGGGTTAAGGGATGCACAATCTAAATTGCAATTAATAAGGACCCTCAGCATACACAACAAAAAACTTGCATACTTTCAAAAAAAAAAAAAAACGATTTACAAACAAAGGCATTACCAAATATGAATAAATTATAATTTTGTAAACATTTCTAGGTATTTGTAGCACATTTTAAACCTTCTTTAATGCATATTTATATTTGATTATTATTATTATATTTATCTGTGTAAGGGAAACGGCTCAAACAAATCCAAAACGCATTGAGGCAAAGAAACCGCTTCGGTCAACACGATTTTTTCGTCTTCTTCAGCCGCTCGACTCGATGGCTCAATTCGCTTTCGTTTTCCACGCCATTCGACCGCTTTTCTTCATTTTTCCCCGCTTTTCCCGCTTACCATTGCCACTCTCGCTGGCAAACAAATTAAGCAAAGTTAATAACGAAATCTTGTTTTCAACATAAACAACAAATATGCAAATGACTTCATAACATTCAATGAGTGCACGAGACCGACTCCGAAAACATGCTGATGGAGCAGACGACTTCAGTGGGCGATGGGTGATGGGTGATGGGTGGTGGGTGGTGATTTCCCCGCATTTTCCGGACACCCCGTCCAAATATGTACTGTTAGCAACAGGCAAACGCAGAGAAAGGGATTTTTGGCCCTGATCAGTGCATAATTATCGAAACGAGAGCGAAAGGAAGCGCAATTTGCATAGATTTCAGACTTTAGATTCAGACTTTGGACCCTTCACAATGAGGGGTCATCTCAAGAGCAGAATCTGTTCACCATAACAAAGTCGAAAGTCGAAAGTCTGTTTGTTTGTTTGGCTTTGTCATCAGGGAAATGCGAATGATTGTTGTGGAATTACCGACTATAATTATGGGTGGAAAGACACAATACGAAAGTAGAGAGATGATTGCCTGCGTGGTTTTGCATTTTTTAATTAAATGTAACTTGAAAGCAATATGGAAGCCAATCGATAGCATATTAAATTGCAGCAGCAATTTTAAGCAACAGCTCACTGAATAATGACACACTATTTTTGATTGATAATCGAAATTCCTTTCTTTGATTCCACTTTCAGACACCATCGCCAGGACCAATAACCATTGATGGAAAACGGAGTATGTACGAGTATGCATTTTTTTAGCCGCACAAATATGAGAAAAATATTTATATTTGAGCTGATATTGTGATGCCACCCGAAGCACCTCAAATAATCCGGATTTAATCCAGGGGGCTGCTTTATCCCGGGGTCCACCGATACCACCATACCCCCCGCGCCATTCACTCAGTCAAGTGTAAAATTAAAAAATGTCAGCAGGAAATTCCTTTGGCGGATGCTTCAATGTTGCGCATTTCGTGTCACACACAATTCCCTGATATCCTGGTACCGCACTACCATCATCATCTTTTTTTTTTTTTTTGTTTTGTTCGGACAAAAGTTGAGGCAATTAGCAGGCGGATTTGGCAGGTGGCCAACAAAAGGAAACTCTTCAAATGTCCACTCGAATTTACGCATGAAGTGAGTCATTCTTCCGGGGCTCCCCACAAAAACCCAACCTGTCACGCCCGGCTGCTCAGGTAAAATCGTAAAAAAAACCCTAAAAAGCCTCCATAAAGTAGCAAATCTCGGCTATTTGTCAGATTGTGCCTCGCTTCCCCATAGATTCCTATACTCTTGGCCAGTGTGACGAACAAAAAGGGCACTCGACACTAATGTCAAAATTCAATTGAAAATCGCATGGGGAAAGTGGAGGGGAGTCTGTTTGAGCAGCAAATGAAAACAAATAAAATTATGCAAATCGAGTTGAAAGTAAAAGCAGCCCCATATATACATATATATCTATCCATACGTACTCCAAGAAAGGGACTGCTGCGACTCCATGGGGATGATGACTATCTGGTCCGCATTCTTATCACATTACGTAACAGGCCACAGACTTTGTGTCGAATAACGAAAAAAAAGTCGTGGCCACTGCATTTTGGGGGTGGCATTTTGTTTTTGGGGGATGGACATATATATATATCCTATATGTCGGCTTACATGAGATCCAAGAGGGCCGATAGCTGCGGTTGTCTCCCTTCTTTGTTTTCTCATTTTAATTTCCACAAGATTTTCAAATGCAAATCATGTCAATCGACTGACGAGGGCAAAGGAAACGCATTCCTTATCGGATTCAAAAAACCACTTTAGCAACCCACAAACCTCTTATTATTGGAGCTTTAAGCGAATTATTGCTGTCGCTTTAGTCCCAAAAATCTGTAGTAATACCATAATAATATATATATGTAATCGGCATTGAAAATCATCACGGCAGCTTTAAGTGCAAAAGATTTTCTACATTGCTTAAGAAAAATAGAGCAATTACTTCAGTTTATTTTTATTCAAGACTTCTTTGTACTTAAATTTCAGATTGACTTTTGAGGTTGTTTCTTTATATTTCCAATCCTTTCAACCAATTGCTAGATGCTAAAGTATGATTTATCGGAGCAATTCGCAGAGTTATTCGAGTAAATAGCAACAAATCCACTCAGCACCCTCATAATTTTCAATTTCTATGCCCCCCGAATATTAATATCGATTGTGGGGCATAGTAAACCGACATAAACATAACGCTTAGAATGGTAACAACAAATGGCGGGTTTTCCAAAAAATGAAACACATAACAATAAAAATTGTACGCCTCCTGGGGAATGGGAAGCCAGCTTCTGGGTGGTTTTTTTTCTGTTGCGTAATGCTATGTTGTTACCCCTTTTATATTGTATTTTTTTGTTTGTGGAGCTCAGCCGCAGCAACCCCTTGTCATTTTAGACACAATTTAAGTAAGCGTAAAACTGCAAATTGCTCTCGGACACAGAATCCAGTTGAGTTTTGGGGGAGTGTGGCGCAATAAATTCAACTAGCACGCGCTGTCTTGAGTCTCCGGTTAATGCACTTGCCGATGCGGATGCGGATGTGGATGTATGTGCGGAGGCGGATGCGGATGTGGATGTGAACGGGAGTGCGGTTGTGGGGTGGATGCTGACGACATTGTCTCATTGTCACGCTTTGCCAGACTCTGCATAATAAGATGACAAGGAGGCCGGCAAGCAAACGACAAACAAGAAGCACCACCCAAACCAGCAGCACTTACCATGGTACACAGAGAAAAAATACGAATACAGTGAAAAAGTAACAGATTATCGAAAGATATTTAATATATTTGCAAATATTCAGTATGGAAACAACATGGGGGCCACCCGCTTTCATTTAAAACACCTATTTTCAAGCTTTAGTAGTAAGGCACACATGTTTTTGTAAAAGTGTAGTCTTGAACTTCAAGCTGGAAGTTGCGCCAGCATTGATGTTGCCAAGTCAACTTCCTTAGCCGAAAGTCAATTTATCATAATTTAAAATATATTTGACTAAGCTTAGTCAACCCAACCCTTGGCCATGCTGCCATCGAGGGTTCCCCCATTTGATGCCATTTTCCACCAGCAGTCGGCCACATTAAAGCTGCAACTCACGGACTCGGCCATCCGGATTCCAGCTTCAGCTCCAGCTCCCCACTTGTCCGTCTCGTCTGGTAATCGTATTAGTTGCACATTTTATAGTCCTGACAGGGCGCCAGTTTCACCCCAATTCCCCGCCAGCATTCACTTTGTGCTGACATGGCCCGAACCCGAATAACAGTATATCGGTGGGCCGGGCCGATTGAAATCCATGCTTAACATGTTGTAATTGCAGTCGTCGAGTGCCGTCTGCCTCGGCCAATCCATGATTGGGATTAGTAACAGCCCACAGCAGTCTGAGTAATGGGTGGGCGCTAACAGAAAGAGTATCTATCTTAAGAACAAAAAATCATACGAAATATACATATATAAACAAGTAATGCTTAGGCAAAAACTACTAAAGCAAAGGAAATGCCCAATGTAATCGCAAAAGGTAAAGGAAAAATTCGTGGAAAACGATTGAAACTTTCGCTTCGCGATGGCCGTGTGGGTTAAACCCTTGATTTTGCCACCCGCGCAACTTTCTTCCCCAAGGCGACCGTCATTAATCTTGCGCAAAAAAGCAGCGAAAGGAGTAAACAAACTGAGCGAAAGATACCAAATACGGAAAGCATGAAATAAGAAACAAATAAATAAGAACAACAAGTAGGAGATGCTCTGGGAACAACTGTTTTTTCCGGGAATAAACAAGCGGAGCAAACAAAAACGAAATAAATTTAAATCTTCTTTACAAGCAAAATCTAATAAAAATCCATTTCATTTGATGGCCAGCGGCGGGCAAAAAAGAGAAGCGGCTGCTGCAGCAGTGGAAAACAGCAGCTGATGCGCCCGGAAAATGGATTACAGCAATTTGCTTTGTTGCACAAACAGCCGCTCGCAGCCCCCTTTCCCCCTTTCCCACGCTGTCTCCATTTGCCGGGATATATATAAATGCTGACACCAAAAGTCTCCGCTTAGCTGCATTTATTTGCAAGCGTTCAGTTCAGCTTATAGCCATACAGTTATGGTGCCTACTGGGCGTATACTTAATATTATGCCGATATAAGTATGCTACATAAAAAGTAATGATGGCCAAACAGTCGTATACTTAATGTAGGATATTAAGACTTGTGTGAAATGCATTTTCCAGGCAGTAAGAGAATGTTTCATATCACTTTCAAGTAAACCCGGAAATTCTAACTACTTCTCTAACATATCCAAAACTACCAAGCAAAGCACGACACTGGCATGTCTCTCGGGGAATGCTGTCTTTGTGCTCGCCGTTGAACGCGAATTCCAGTCACTGGGCTAAGCAACTATCAATGGAGTTCCGAATTTACATAATCAAGAAATAATTATGCGACAGATACAGCAACAGCAGGCAGCCGCCAACCCAAGGGTGGATCTTCGGCGGGGACATGTCAAAAGTTGTGCCTGCCGCACATGTCGCCCCCCCAAGATGCCACAGAGATGCCCCACCCACCGACTAAAAGCACCCAGCTACAGGGTGGCATCAAGGACATAAACACACACACAGACACACTAATGGACAATTGACCCTCATCAGGAGCAGCAGCATGTGGTTACATCCTGTGTTCCGTTCCAGCCCACAAACGATGCCATTGTACATGACAATATGTGGCTGACCTCGTCGGGCCCGGTTCCCAATCCCCAATCCCCAATCCCCAATTTTCCATACCTCGCTCCCTTCCCAGTAGAAACCCACTCAAAGGTTTGGCTTTTAAAGTGATTGCTGAATGGACGGGGTAGCCACACACTCAGCCACGCAAAAAGTGCAGGCGATGCTCAAGTGAAAAGGCAGCCATAAACATGCAAACTCAATTAAAACGATTTCTCATTAAGGGCATTCAACGTCGCTGTCTCACTCATCGATACACTCGAACAGACCCCCAAACCCCACTGTTCGAAAATCCCCTCCCCGGATCGCACTGTCCATTGGTGCACATAGAGAAAAACGATAGATAGTTGCATAGAGAAAGTGAAATTAGTGATTTGATATATATGTTCTTACTCTTTTGATAACAAAATATTTAGTTAACTGATCACTTACAAGTTTATCATTACATACATATTTGGAAGCTCTTAATTTCCTCTGTGTACTCACCCTTGTCCACCATGTCCCTCGTCTTTTGGTCAGTCTGGGGGATCCAACCATTACCCCAGTTGATGTCAGATTTCATTAATTATCGTTGCTAGAAGTCACCACCAAAACGGTTACGAGAGTTTGGGCGTTTATAAGGGGTACTGGATATACCGCCAGGAGCCAAAACATTTATCCATCGCTCATTCAAGGCCCCCGGGTGATGGGAAGGGGGAGGCGGGGATGGGTAGCGCGGCAAATCAAATAAATAATTTACCTGACAGATTGGCTCAATTGTTTATATCTGGCCCTATAAACTGGATTTCCGATTTCCATAATTATCCAAAAGTGGAATGTGATACCTCGTTGAATTCGCAATAAAATTCCCTAGCATCTGTATTCAAGCCTGGAAACTTAAAGTTTTTGCAATTTTTCGCAAAAAAATGATAAAAATCAAAAATGTGAAAATTGATCAAAAAATGTATTTCCAAAAATCTGCAATACAGTAATAGGGATAGTTAAATATATATGTATGTATCTTTGCGACCATTTTTGGCCATGTTATTGTAAAAACCACTTTTAAAAATATCTAGTTTTTGCCAAATTATTTTTTTGCCATTTTTCGATTAATTTCATCGATAGATTCAAGCATTTGGTCGCATTTTGCTTAAGTAGCGCACAAGAAAAATTATAAAGTCATGGCTTCACTTAGCACTACTTTCATAATTTATTTGTACTACATTGCAACTGCATTTCAGATCCATCTCCTAAGATAATCGACAACAATTTCGCGTTTCCGCCATTATTCCAGCATTTGGGAGTTTGGATGCTTTGGTGTTGCGGCAAACTTGGCAATTTTATGCTTCAATTTCCGCTTCCGGTTTGAGAGGCCACGGAGTTTTGCCGGAGCTCGTTGGCAATTGAGCTGCCGAAGAGACACACAAACAGACAGTCGATTGTGGGGGTAAATGGAGTTGGGGGTTTTCGGTAACAAAGCGATATCCGCCACATAAGCTGCAAGCTCGCGTACTCCTTATTTCCTTTTATTTTTCCGCTTGTTTTTCTTTTATTGCCAAACTGAATTCAGAAAGGGCGGTGGATTTGAACGCGGTAGGGGTTGATATAGATATACCTGAACCGCACCATAAAGCTACATATGCCCCTCTTCGCATTCCGCTTCTTCGCACAGCCCACAATGGGTTTTGTTTAGTTTTTACAACAGGCATTGCTGTCGACTTTAGTGACATTTGACATTTGATATGCCTTAATCAACTATAAAAGCTTGTCTCAGACGAAAGTCACGAGGGGTGGCTGCTGTTTTTTTTTTTTTTCGTTGTTGTATGTACGCTTGGCTTTATTGGGGGCTAAAAGTTACGGGAGCCGCACATAAAAGTGATGCAACATGCAGCAACACGTGGCCATAAAATGGGAACACAGGTTCCTAAGTAAATTACATATATCAACTATTCAGGGAGCATGGATGCGATTTTTAGTCACGTAAACGCTCAGGTACATTGCTCGGGGGTTTCACTCGAATTTTTTTAAGGTTTTTCAAATCAAAATTAATTAATTTGAACACATTTTTATGTCGCCAATCAAATCAAATTACCAAGCCCGATATCTGTTTTTATTTAAAAATGTTCTATATGGGATGAAAACTTACCATCCAGTTCTTCCCATTTCTTTGACTATGCCGATTCCAATTAAATTGTTAAGTCGCCGCTAAGCTTCAATTAGCTAAACCCAAAGATGACAGGCGCTAAAAATAATTTCCAAAAGGCAAACACAAGTAGGCGAAACCAACGCTGTGAAAAACGAGAGAGAAAATTTTAATTATATTTGCAATTGCAATGCCATAAATTTACCAGCCCAACCACCACGCCCACCGCCCACCACAGGGAACGTGGCGACACCGAAATATGTGGCAAGTTATTTTAATATGCCACGAAAAAGTGTCGCAACTTCTCTTTCCGCCTTTGTGGGTGGATTGAGGCTAAGGAAAACCTTAAATTAAATTGCAATTTGTGGCTTAATTTATTTTTATCGCTTACACAGCGCCACAGATATAGGCGAAAGCGCCCAGACTTAGAGGCTCTGCTGCCGCAATAGATACATATACCTACATACATACAAACATACATACTAGATGGCGGGAAAGTGGGGCGGAAAATGGTTTGGAGTGGTAGGTGGCAAATGGAAAAGGCGGCAGTGCGGCGATAGCTAAGCACCTGGGCTCTGCTGGGAGCGATGCTATTATTGGAATTTTAATTTCCCCATTTTAAAGCGCATCACTCGAGGACTGAGCAAAGCCCATTTCCGCCTCCCGCCGAATATCCAGATACCCAGATATTCCGGTGCCCAGCCAAGCATTTCGCCCTACACAAATACAGTGCCTAACGCACACACTGTCATACACGTGTGTGTGTGTACATGATGCACTGGGAATAATTTGTACATATGAATTGAATGAATTATGAACATAATGAATTGATAATGCATACCATCAAGTTACAGTATTTTACCATGTTTATAGCTTAGATCTATTACATTGTTATTTTGAAACGTTCTTCATATTCACTGAAATATTTGGTAAATGCGTGCACTGAGTGCTTCCTTTCACTTTGTTTTTGCCGAAATGCTTTCCGGTGTTTTTTTTTTGTTTTGTTTTAGCCACCACCACCGCCGTTTCTGGTTTTTGGTGTGCAATTTCACGCGAAGTTTGCAGCGCATCAATCAAAGCTGACAGCCGCTTCTCTTTCACATATCTCCTGCAAATCCGCCCGACCCCCAAAAAACCAAACCCACATCGTCTAGTCTCAAAACCCCGGTATTCCCAAAAACACAAAAAAAAAGTTTAAAAAAATAAAAAATCAAAAACGATCCTGACGTTTAGCTAAGCGCCGTGAAAGGCCTTGACTATAGTACCATATGTATCGGATGTGTCCCATTTCCAGGGATGTATCTTGTCCACAACGGAAGACTGGTTACATACGACTTGGGTTTAAAGTTCGCGTATGAATATATTAAGGATTATGAATATATTCAGAAAACAATATGAAATTAAGAGCTTGAAAAAGTTAAACATGTGATTTACTGATAACAGCTACAATCTACAATCTAACAGATTCTATCAAATTAAAAATACCATATTGGAAATCCTTAAAATGCATAGAATTTATCCGCTTATATGGCTGTACTATGGAGTCGTTGATATTCAGGTTCCAGGCTGGGTTCATCCGCATCCGTATGCATAATCGGCGGCTTCCGGTTACATCCTGCCACCGAAGGACATCCTCTCCCAAGTCGGATTCCGGCGGGGAAGTCGCACAGACACGGCGACACCTTTGTGGCGTATCAAACGGAACTATGCGGAACGAACACGTGAAAATGCGTGGCACAAAGGATACACCGGTCCTGCCGAGCAAAAAAGTAACAACACAATGTCAGGGGACAATAACTTCATCCAGGATGAGAAAGGAGCTCCGAGGTGGCAGACACCAGTGAGCAGGGGTTGTATTTTGTAATTTGATCCGGGGGGGTGGTTGTGGTTGTTCCTTTTGTTGCACGGAGGCGATGGGTGGCGTAATAGGCGTAAACCGGAAGTTAAGTGTAAAAATAATAATAAAGGTGTGTGTCTATACGTATCTTCCTGCTTTCTTTCTGGGCCATTGTATAGCGCCCCCAATAAGGGATTCATCCTCCCATCCCCACCGTTTTCGTCCCATTTCCGACTTTTCTACTTTATATATTTTGTTGCCTTTAGCTTTTTAAAGCTTTGAATAATAATAAATACAAATTTTTTGGCTCACATATTTTGTTACATTTGTACGTATAAAAGCAAATTGGAAACGCATTCTATTTAAAGAATTTATACGAATAAACTTATATTCAAACGAAAAACATTTAATTATAATATAATGGGTATATTTTTCAAATGTGTAAGCTAATAAGCTTTGCTCTGTCTGAAGGAAAGAATGTTTTCATGGCAAAATGCCATGTACCTTTTTTAGTTTTCATATTGTTTTCACTTTCTGACAGGGAGGAGGCAGTCAAAACGGAATCCCGCCTCTGACAGCTTGAAATGTAGGGGAAAATAGAAAACACGGGGGAAAATGTAAGGGAAATTGAAAGAGAAGGTTTTTTGGGGAAGGCAAGCAATTTGTGTTTACGCTTTTTAATTTTTGCTTTATTGTGCGCAATTTATGTTCCAACCCGTACGAGTGTGTGAATAGCAGTAAAGCCAAGGAGAGAAATTTCATGGGGCACACGTCAGCCTTCGCCTTACACCCTTCTCCTCTTCCCCCTTTTCCTGCTTTTCACCTATGAGCTTAAACCTTGGGCCATTCCCACTCCCCCCTTCAAAAAATGCTTGCCTTTGCTCTGGCTCTTGGTTTTGTTCATTCTGGATTTCATTAGATTTATTTGGATGTAAAGATCGGGCACTCAAGGAAAAAATAAATGGCATTGCTCAGTTTGACGGTTAGAACGCATCAAAAGTTTTTAATACCTAAATACTTTACCAGAAATCATGTGACCGTATGAAATTATGAATATGACTGTGGTTCAATGTGACAATGTGATAGATGCAAGGCAAACTGGGGAAATATCAGCTCCGCGAAGTCTTTGTGTAACTTCTATAGAAATGATTATTCTAAAAAATGCTAATCAGCCCCAAAAATGAACCAATGACCACGCCCATTTTCCAACGCCTAGCACATCCTGCCTGACTCATCAAAGACACATGTGCTCCAGCCCTTCAAAAACCCGAAAATAAAATCCACAGCAAGGACATGGTAAAAAAAATTGAAACTCACAAGAAAAAAACACAAATTACGACCTATTTTTCGGGTTTCCCGCTACAACAAACACAAAAAATGGGGCGTTTCTTGGGGATGAGCGAGTGTTCGCATAAGGAAAGTCTATAAAAATCCACAAATAAAATGTCATTTGCCTGGAACGTGCCTGGAATCTACTTATAAACTAAATTAAGGATAACATTTGAAAAATTTGCACAAAATAAAATCCAGCCAAAAGGATCCAGAGAATAGAACAGAGCAGAACAGGACACGAGTCGCGGACACGATGTCCTGAATGCTTAAGTTGAAAATGTTTCTTACCCCAAAAAGCACTGGCACACATACATACATACACACACACACATATAATGTAGATGAAGAACGGGAAGACGGAGCATATAAAGGCGAAGAAAAGAAATAGAAGCTGAGCGAAATAGAAAATACACACAATAATTTAAATTGCTTTACAATGAAACCCTAAAATGTCAATAGAGCGGCGCGCTATTTGCCTTTCCTATTTATTCCGCCCCCTCGACAGTGCGACTTCTTAGTATGCAAAGTGCCGTCCTCGCAGATCCCTCCACACCAACCGCCCCAGTAATGGCCAGTCCCCCCAGGAAACACCCCCCTCATTGACACTTTGTTGGCTTTTTCATTTTTTTCATTTCACTTGCCAGTGGACGACGCATTGAAATAAAGTGGATAATAAGGGTAGAAGGGGCCAAGATCCACATACATAAATATATGTATGTGCATTTGTGCATTGATACCAATGCGTTATTCTTTAAAGTGCCTATCCATTTGATTTTACCAAATGAAGCATCTGGCTGATGGGCATTTCGCACTTCCTCTGTGGGCCAAATATCCATTTACGGCCAAACATGCGATATGTGTCCTGGGCACACTTTTATTTTCCAATTTCTCGTTGCTTGGCTTGGCTCGCTGTAAATCCGAAATCCAATTGCAGATGAGAGCGACCACACAATGTCGGCACGTACGCGTTGTGCTAAATATTTCAACACGATTCAACAAACTACTCACTTAGCTGGCTAAAAAGAAGTGTCTCTCCTCTGCACTCCCCTGCACTCCGCTAGAATCCAAAGTGAAAGCCAAAGCCAAAAAGCAAAGCACCGGGCATGACCCACAAGCATTTGCACTGCATTTAAAAAACATTTGCGGTTTTTACGCTTAATCATCGTCAGCGGGCGGTGGCTTTCACACGGGGGCGTGGTGTATCTATACATATATCCCCCACAGCCGACATCATTTCCTAGCTTGGAATTCCCAGCACGCTTGTATATATTAATAAAAATGCATTAGTTCACATTTATTTTCGACATAAAACGTGTAAAAGTAAGCAAGCCAGTCAGCCAGACAGCCAGAGTTAGACATAAAGTGGGGGGAGGGTGTGGGGATGGTGGCTGGGGCAGACGAGCCGAAGGGATCCCGAGGGGCAGCTTGTAGAAGATTTCACTCACCTAGAGACAGCGGAAATATGGGGCGGGATCGACCCAGTGGACGGTGGCTGCACGGAGAGAAAATATGAACAGATTATAATAAAAAAACTGAAACCAAGTGATAACTTCATAAGTTAACTATGAGTAACGATAAGATAGAATATTCCTATAGCTAACATCTAGAGAGAATATAGATATATGCCTCTTTTCTTTCTCTGTGGCCCCTGCTACTCATTTAAAGCTCGGCGACTTTTCCTTTTATTTCAACGCTTGAAAGCAAAATAATGTACACGACAACACCAACCCCCCTGGCACTCGCATTTCCACCCACACCACCCACAACACCCACCCACCCACCAACCCCGCTACCTCCGCAGACAGCCAACCTGTGCACTTTCGCTCTCGGTGTATCTCTATGCCGGTCGTAAATTTTAGATATTCGCAGCACGTGCAAATTATGTACAATAATAAAAGGCAACGGCGGAAAGAAGAATAATCCAGAGCGAAAGTAAGACGAGAATGGGCGCAACTGTTGTGAGGAACTTGTAACTTGTACGGCCGTGCCACATCCACTCCACACCCCCCGCCCTTGCAACTGTCTGTCTGTCTGTCGGACTGACTGACAAGTACATAAAACATGTCTGCGCCTAACAGTCTGCTGCATTTTCAATGCCCAATGCCCCGTGCTGGCTATCGATTGTCTCGCTTTCCCACTGAAGTCTGGAGGAGAAGGGGTTGGGTTTCGCCACCAACACAAGCAGGCAACAAGTGTTGGAAAGTTTGTATATACTTCATGGACTAAATTTAGCAAGAAGAAAAAGATAGGCTTAGCGCACTATTTTGCACATTTAAAAGTGCCGAAAGGTGACCCATAAGAAGTTTCTCCAATATTCCACTTAGTTGGTCTAAGTTATGATCCTAAATAGTGGTTTAAAACTCATAGCATTGGCATACAGAGTACGAGCTTAACGGCGTTTTCAAATTCGAATAAATAATTTAGTAAGAAAAATCCAGTTCGCAACCAAAATAAGACGTTTTCTTCATCCAACGAGGTGTGGTTTAAGTGGGCCATACTTTACTGGCTAACCGCTTTTGAGCAGTGGATTGACCTCCCCGAATGGCCATTTGCCGTCTTGATGTTCTTCCTCAGGTGCCGACAACCATTGGCAGCAACTAAATTGCGTCCCCGAGGTGTTGCATAATATTTAACACCCGACAAACCCACTGATGGTTATCATTAGCAGCCCAACAAGATACTTTATCTACCATCCACGGAAGGGAAAACTTTTCCCGCATTTTGTGTCAACCCCGTAGGCTTGTTTATTTTTATTTTTTTTTTTTCTTGGTTTGCTGTAAATTTTATAATTGCTTCAATATTTCGCTCTTCCGCAGTTGTCATGCTGCGGCAGCGTTTTTTGTGTTTGCCACACGTTTCATAGCCATAACAAATTACTTAGGTCATCAATTATGAGGTGAGACACTCGCACCTCAAGCGCCGACATCGCTCTTGAATGGTTTTGTTTCTGTTTCTGGGTTCTGGGATCTCTGGTCTTTGGACTCTGGGCTCTGGGTTGTCTGTGCTGCGTTCTGTTTCTGGTTGTTGGTGATGCTTTTATTGCTTTCATTATGATTTCATGCGGCATGAGGCATAAGGCACGTTCCGGATGGCTTTTCCCCCCGGAAAATGCCCCAATTTCCACCGGTTGACGACCATTTGTCTAACTTCAGAGGTTTGGGCATTTTGATGCGGCGCTCGTCTGTGGGTGGTCTTTGTTAATAATGTTATCTTTTATTTATAAAGCGTAACTTTTTGTTTTCGTTTAAACTTTCCTCCTGTTGCGGGGGTAAATGTAATTGCATTTGGTGTTTGAATAAAGTGCCAAATAATTTCACCTAAAGCGACATGGCTTAGGTAAATAATTTGGATTTTTGAAGTAATAATTTATGATCTCATGAAGTGATTTGTTTAATCCCCCATTCTCACCAAACAACACTTTAATTATCGATTCAACTTTTAAAATATATTTCAAATAAATTAAACAACCTTAGAAAGCTTAGAAAGTAGACAAAATAAATAAATGCCCAAAGGCAGGGAGGCTGGCAGAGCCACGCATAACAAGATTGAGTACCTGTGCAGCCGGTGGTTTCGGTGGTTCTCTCGGTTTCGGTGGTGGTGGCGGTGCACGCTTGCTGATTTAGGGCTTGTAGACGAAGGCACCACCGCAGTTCTTGTAGCACAAGTAGCTGGGACGGGTGCGCCACTTGCGGCAGTATCTGCGATAGCAGTTGTTGGGACTGGGCGATGGTGGGCGCTTGGTGGGTGGCTGATCGGTGGGTGGCCTGTTGGTGGGTGGCTCATTGGTAGGAGGCTGATGGGTGGGAGGCTGAACGGTGGGTGGCTGATTGGTAGGAGGCTGAACGGTGGGTGGCTGGACGGTGGGTGGCTGATTAGTGGGAGGCTGAACGGTGGGTGGCTCATTGGTGGGTGGCCCGTAAGTGGGTGGCTCAGTGGGAGGCTGAGTAGGTGGCTGAGTGGGAGGCTGCGTTGGTGGCTCAGTTGGCGGTTCAGTTGGTGGCTCAGTGGGTGGACTTGTGATGGGTGTAACTGTAGTGGTCTTGCCGCTGCAGTCGTTGGCCACATTGGTGATCAAGTGGCTTAGCAAATCAACCACAAGCAACACGCTCAAATCCACATCAACCAGTTGTACCACATCGTTGTTATTGCCAATGATCTCTGTGTTGGGTCCAGCTGAAAACGGGGTAAAATCATTCAGTAAATGATTACAGATCATCGCGACTATCTTCACTTACAGTTAAGCTGGTTGCAAACACCTCCACTACCGCGGATTATGTTGAGAACGTCGAGGAAGGCTAACACCCACAGATCAACGTTGATCAGCTTGACGATACGATTATTGTCACCAATAACCACAGTCTTGGGACCCTCTGCAAGAGTAACAAAATGAGGGTTAGAGGATGTTCCAATTACGTACTTGTTTAACCATTTAAACTTACTGTTGGCTGAGTTTCCGATTAGTCCTGTCACTCCCAGAAGGTTAGTTATGCTGCTCAAAATGGGAATGTCGGCAAGGACCAAACCATTGACATCCACCAGTCGAACGATGTTGTTGTTGTTGCCAGTGATCAAAGTATTAGGACCGCTGGTAGCACTGTTTCCGATTATAGAAGAGGAACCGTTTGAAGAGGAACTACCTCCACCTCCCAAAAGGTTGGTTACGCCGCCTAGAGGACTCGAAGAGCCAGAAGAGCCAGAAGAGCCGCCAGTCACGCCACCAAGAACTCCGCCAACCAGGCCGCCGACAACAGGCTCCACTGTGTTCACGACACCTCCGAGAACGGGCTGCACTGTGTTCAGGACTCCACCAAGAACGGGTCCCACTGTTTGAACAACGCCGCCGACAACTCCACCAACAGCGGGAACTACGCCGCCAAGGACACCACCAAGTAGGCCATCTGATGAGGATCCTGAGCCACCTGTTAGTCCACCCAAAAGACCCGAAGAGGAGGATCCGCTTCCAGAAGATCCACTGCTGGATCCGCTTCCAGAAGATCCACTGCTGGATCCGCTTCCAGAAGATTTACCGGCATTGGTGATGCTGCTGAGCGCCGAAACAGCCGCCAAAACAGGGACATTAGCATCTACAACCTTTGTTACCGAATTGCCATCACCTCTAATAAGTACATTGGGTTTTTCTAAAACATGGGAGGCCAATTAGTTTTTGCACAACCACTTTTCGAAGTAGTGTACTTACGATTCAGATTATTGGCAAAGCTAGCTCCAGTTATTTGGCTAAGGACCGGGACATTAGCCAATGCATCAACGTTGGCATCAACGACCTTGGTAACTTGGTTGTTATTTCCAACAATATCAACACTGGGGTCGACTATAACAAAAGTAATTTCAAGTTCATAGGTGACTTTCTATGGGCAAAAGAAACGCGTCAACTTACTGTTTGCATTATTTCCCACTGAGGCGCCACTTGAAGAACCATTCGAAGAACCAGTGGAAGTAACGCCTGAAGAACCAGAGGAAGAACCAGAGGAGGAACCAGTGGAGGAACCAGAGGAAGTACCAGTCGAGGAACCAGTGGAAGAGCCCTGATTAATGATACTCAAAACCGGAGCGGCCAAGGAGATCGGCAGACCAAGATCGAGCAGTTTGAAAAGGAAATTCTTATTTCCATTTATGGTATCGCCCTTAACTAAAATGAAAATAGATTTGATGTAGTCGTATGAACAAAGAAAGTTCAACAGCAATGAAGAAATTATAAAAGATGAAAGGTAGCTTACCATTCACATTGTTGCCAATTACGGACGAGCCAGATGAACTCGGAGTGCCAGAGGAGGAAACTGTGGAACCCGAACCTGAAGAGCCAGAAGAGCCCGACGACCCAGAAGATCCGGAACTAGTGGATGGACTCGAAGAGGAGGAACCAGAGGTGCTGGAACTTCCACTGCTGATCGAAGACAAAATTGGAGCATTCGCTAGAACCGGAATTCTAGCGCCCACCAGCCGGGTAAACGTGTTTCCTGTTCCGTTGATCAGCACATCAGATCCCTCTGCAAAAAAATCAGAAGTTTTATATACAAAATATAGACCTCATCACGATTCGAACTTACGATTCAAAGTGTTGCCGGTGAAACCTGATCCGGCAATGTTACTCAACACTGGCAGAGAAGCACCCACTGGAACATTGGCGTTAATGAGATCATTGACCGTGTTGGAATTGCCAGTTTCTTGAACTGATGGTGCCACTGTAAATATACAATTAAAATGTTATAAGTCTGGCAATTGGTCCAAGTGGGGTAAACTCACAGTTGAAATTGTTTCCCACACCAGATGAACTTCCCGATGAGCCAGACGAAGAACCTGAGCCAGAAGATCCCGACGACGATGAAGTCAAAATTGGAGCATTCGCTAGAACCGGAATTCTAGCGCCCACCAAACGGTTAAAATTATTTTGTGTTCCCTGGATCACCACATCAGATCCCTCTGCAAAGACAATATAGGTATTTAATAATCAAATGTTGAAATATAGACTGTATCACTACTTACGATTCAGGGTGTTGCCGGATCCAGATCCGTCTATGTTACTCAACACAGGAAGAGAAGCTCCAACGGGCACATTGGCGTTAATGAGATCATTGACCGTGTTGAAATTTCCAGTTTCTTGCACTGATGGTGCCACTAAAATAGTAAACAATTGTAAAAACCTGCGTATTGGAAAAGATGAGGAAAACTCACAGTTGAAATTGTTACCCACTCCCGAAGAGCCGCTTCCACTCTTTATATTACTCAAAATTGGAGCATTGGCTAGAACGGGAATCTTGGCACCCACTAGGCGGTTGAAATTGTTTGAGTCTCCATCAAGGATTACATCAGAGCCCTCTGAAATATAGAAAGTATAAAAGATTAAGTTTGCACGGAAATATGCATTAATAACTCCAATACTAACGGTTGAGGGTGTTGCCGGTAAGACTGGACCCATCAATGTTGCTCAACACTGGGAGATTAGCTCCAACGGGCACATTGGCATTAACAAGATCGTTGACTGTATTCAGATTTCCGATTTCCTGCACTGAAGGGGCCACTATAAATGGAAATAAAGTTAGTAAACCCGTTTATAGAATACATGCGAGAAACTTACGATTAAAATCGTTACCCGCGCCAGAATCCACTGGAAAAATTAAAATGAAATATTAGGGTTTGAAAAAGGTAAAGACGAAAAAGAGAACTCCTTTCAAAGGATTAATACTTGTATTTTACTTACGAATGGCTCGCTTGGCCGCTGTCTTTTGGTCAACCTTGGACTTCCAGTCTGGGAAATCGCCACCATTGATGCTGTTGAGCGCTGCGGCATTGGTCATTTCAGCGCTGGAGGAGTTGACGATAGTGCGATCGAGGGCGGTCATCAGGCCCATTAGTACCACTTTGTCCACGCCCATTGCCAGCAGGCGAACGATCCAGCTTTCGGGGGTGGCGGAGCACAAGCCGCTGATCTTACCCTCGGCAATGGTCGATAGACTGTCCAAAAGGGATACGGATAGCATGCTGAAAGCGTTCACTTGCAACAAGCTGACGCTGTCGGGACCCACTGCAAGGATAAGGAATTAATTGAATACAAACTTATACCAGGTGTCCTGCTCGCCGGATACTTACTCTCTCGCAAATTCCTGATGATTTTGTGGGCCTCGCCGCCCGAGGCTCCGCACAACTGCAGCAGGTTATTAAGGATGGCGCTCAGTTCTTTGATGTTGCGTGCCTGCAGGAACTTCAGCACTGAATTACGGTCGTCCTTGACCACGCCCACACGACGGGCGGTGCGAAGGCCCGAGCCCTCAGCCTGCTGATGGTCATCCTGAACGATCGTGTTCTGCTGCCTCTGGCGGAAGTGGGTGCTCTTGATCACCTGGCTCACCTCATCCTTGGCGCACTCGATGCCGTTGAAGAAGCAGAGAGCCAAAAAGGATTTGAGTGTCAGGGTCAGGCTGTTTCGGTCCTGCGACTGATCGATGTCCTGGATGATCCTTCCACAAGTGGCGTTATCACGAGCTCCAATCAAGATATCAATGATTACATCCATGCCAATGTGCAGGAACACATTGTTGCCCTTCGTATCCTTGTCCTGCTCGGTGCGCAGCGATTTCATGGTGGATTCTTGGGAGGCGGTCAACTTGGCACCTCGTGCCTGCATGCTGGCCAAAAGCAAATCGGCCAGATCCTTGGAGGCCAATCGTCCAATGTTTGTCACTCGCTGAGTCCTTGGGGTCGTTGTTTCAGTAGTAGTTGTGATCACATCGGTGGTTCCATTGCTAGTTTCCGTTTCCAAAAGCAGCGAGGCCAGTGTGCTCGATGAAAATCCAACCGGGGATCGCTTCGTGGGCTTGGCATCGTGGGGCACCAGAAAGCAGGTGGACAGGAGTAGGAACAAATGAAGGCGCCACATCTCGATGGTTGTTGCCGCTAACTTGAGTTGATGGTGATTGATAGACTACGCTGCTCTTCCCAGCTCTTTTATACGACTTTTGCCGGCTTATCGCCATCAAGCCCAGCGAGATTATCTCACTGGCATGCTGTAAAACGTGCCTTCCCAACATCAATATCGTTGTCGATACGCTTGCAGAATTCTTTCGGCATGCTCCGCACCGATCTTCTGCTTATCTTTTGCGGCCAATGAGTGGGTGCTGATCAGTTGGATATTCGACTTGAGGAAATCGGGTTTAAAGCCGTGTGCTTCCAAGATTACCATCGATTTGGATTTGGGCATCTGCGCGGGTTGTAAGCTTAAATCAGTTAGCAGTTACATTAGTCCAAAGCAGCTTCTGTTTAGTTCTCTTAGGAGAAATTGTTTAAAGATTGCATTGCAAATTCCAAAACTTTATAAAACATATTATATATTCCTCAATGTCTAAAGTTTCAAGTGTTTAAGTATTTCACTCAATAAATAATTACGCTAAACTCAATTTATAACTTCATAAGCTTAATGACCCACATTTCTTGAGACTAAACATTGTTTACTATGTGTGTTCATTCATAGTTTTGCGTTTTTCATTGACTACAAAAACCACAATAGCACTGATGATTAACTTGAGCAAATATTTTCAAAGAATGTTTGGAAGCCAAGTTTAATTGTTAGATTAGCCAGTGACCCAGCTGGTCGAAAATCCAAAGAACTATCATATTTTTTGGCGCTTTTAGCACGTAACCCCAACTGCCCCGAAATTTCCGCATAGCGATACCTGTAGTAGTATAAATGCTTAAAAGCTGACAGCTAAATTGTGCAGTGCCTAAAGAACTTAGAACAATTAACTTGATCGAAATGACAGCCTTCAATCGGGATCACCACTTTGCGCTTCTACTGATCGTTGCCCTCGTGGGAAGTAGCTGTATTTTGGGATTTTCCGAGGCCCAAACTTTTACAGCCGAGGATCGTAGCTCTATACAGAAATTCATGGATTCTTTGCTGAACTTCCTGGAACTGGAAGTAAGTAATATAACAACCACATTGCCGCCAACTTCGAATGGCACTACCTTGGAGACCACTACTCTGGCGGCACCTGGAAATTCCACAGAAGTGACCACAGAGGTTTCGCAAACATCCACTAACTCCACATTGAGTGCCTTGGATCCGACCACGAGCAGTTTGAATGCCACAACGGTGGATAGCGAAAATACAACCGCAACAACCACAACCACCGAAGCAAATCCAACTACGATGAGGCGCAGGATTTGCTTCAAGCGTTTCTGCTACAAGTTTAGCAACGACAAGGGTTACATAGTTTAGATCGAATAAACGTATTGATATGAAAAAGTATAATTTCTTGAAATTAATGGGTAAACGCAATATCAATACTTCAAGCTAAAAGCCAATGATGAAGGAATCAATTAGTAACGTTTTGATGTCCTTGTGGCATTCGGGCATAAACTATGTGATTGAAGGACCATTATTGTTTTGTAGCTGTAAGTCAAAATGCCTGCAGCGTTTGGAAAATTATTTACGTTCGTGTGTGTTTTTTGGATGTGTGGAATGAGGAAGTGTTTCGCCTTTTTGTTCAAAAGTTGAAGTCTCCTTTCGGCCGCCAGAGGCCTTAACAAATTATTTCAATTAAAAGTTTTTGAGCAAAGCACTTAATGCCAACACAAGTTGTGCCAAAAACACAGGCTATAAATTCAGTATCTCAACCAGCGGATGTATGAATGTACATACATATATGTACATATATAACCCAAACTGACAGCGAAAGCCTATTGGCAGAAGCTTTGTGGCTTTTCATTGAGTCGTAAACAAATGGAATTTAATTCGTGCAAAGATTTACTTGAATTTGTTGTGCAAATAGTTGAATCTGAATGATGTCAACGATGTGCCGCAGCATCCACAGTTGGATTCCCCATTCTCCATTTCGATATTTGCAACTGCAACTGCAACTGCAACTGCGACTGTGGCAGTGGCAGTGGCATTGGTCGTACGAAATGGCCAAATGAAACGAAGCCGCAAATATGCCTGACTGTTGCACCCTGGACGGTCTCGAAATTCTAATCAAATGGGCGCAGTAATCTGCAACGAAAATATTTACGCTTTATATATGATCCAAAATGATAGTCGGCAGCCACATGCGTTGCAAGTCTATAAGGCATGATTGAATCAAAACAGTTCTTAGAAAAGAAATGACCATATACATTGTAGAATTTCATTTGGGTTTAGGCTTAAATGGTCTACAAGAGTACTTGGAATCATACTTTGTGCACGTTGAACTTTCAATGCTAACAGAAATTATTAGTAATATTAGTAATATAATTATTAGTAACTAGGTAATCAACCTAGTTATATTGGCCCTAAAAGGCACTGATATATATGTTTTCTTGTCCGTGGCTTTGAATCCCCGTCTGTGGGTGTGTGTGTGTGTGTATGTGGGTGGGTGTGCCCTTTGGCTATCCTGTGAACTTTGTTGTTGGCTTCGTAGCGCCACGTGCCAGTGTCATTTAATTACTGACTATATTGTTATTATTATTTACCCCCATATGCGGACTTATATATGTGTGTATGTATGCGTGTCAACAACTTAACGAAGTTATCACACACAGAGCCAAGGAGACAGAGAGGGAAAAGTGCGGCAGCGAGAGGGGGAGGGGGACAGACGCACACCATGGCAGCGGATTATGCGACCGCCGCGTGAAGCACTTTAAATTAGTTTCGTTGCATAAACAAGAAGCAACAGCCTCTACTTAAAATGCTGTCAATTTGGCTAATTTAAATATATTATTTTACTTTCAAGAAGTTTTTTCCTATTATCAAACTACTATGGAGTTATTTAAGAGAGTGGTATTTTTGAATTTATCACTACTTTCTAACAAATGCAATCTAAAGAGCTTTCGTTGACAGCAATGAGAGCTATAAACAATGCATTGTTTTAAATTCCAAATAATATGCTTAACCATTCTGCCAGGCTCACGTAGTGGAAAACGAATAGCAATTTGACTACTTTTGACAGTTTCGTTGACATCACTATTCCTGATGGGATAAGGGTTGGCTTTGGCTGGTGGGTGGGCATTCATACATATACATGTGCATATATGTACATATAAATATGTAGCAATAGCTACAGATGGATGGCTGGACGAGTGGAGACGCCTGTCCGCAGCTTTAAAGACAATTCACGCGATGAGCTTATCAAGCGTCAAACCACCATTCCAATTCCCAGTTTCCATTGCCAGACCCCTCCATTTTCGCTTGTTTGTGTCAGTTTCTAGGCGAAAAAACATATCCAATTACAATTTAATTAAGCTGATTTGAATGCGGCTGTGTCACGTTAGTTAAAAGCAAACACCGCGAGTGCAAACGGAAATAGATCGAGCGATACTGCAGATGGGAGATACAAACTATACATTTTGCAATTGAAGCCGAGCGAATATCTAAATGGAATCTGTTTGTTGTTGCCCGCTTTTGGGCTGCCAGCCATTTTTCCGCTTATCAGTTTGAAATTATTTATTGCATACTCACGGGCGGCGGTTTTGTGAACAGATTCGCTGGGAACGGTTTTTAGCATATTCACTTGATATTTCAAATAAATTAAGTTTCGTTTTCTCACTTACTACCCCTTGATTTGCATCTATAATGATAATACTTAAATTGTACAGATCTCCACGTGTTCTACCCCCCATTTTTAAAGGGTCTTTTGGCACGCGCTGCGACGACACTTGACCCACCGAGTGACCCTCGTGATTATCGATGAAAGTGTTGTTCTGGTTTGCAATTTCACAGGCTGAGCACGCTCTACGTTGACCCACTCCATTGCGGACCATTCAACTCCATTGTTCCACCGGGGGTTGTCATTGCCGAGGGGTCAGGGGTCAGGGGCCAGGAGTTGGTGGCCAACGGTGGTGACTGTACTCTTGCCACAACTTTGACGGCCTCAAGTCGCTAGCTCTCCAGACAGTTTGCGTTTCTGGTCTAGGGCACTGACAATGGACCACTTCACACAAGAACACCCGCCCGAAAAATTGCGTAATGAGCAGCCAAAGCTAAGTCATATACTTGGCACAACAAAGTATAGACTTTGAAAACATTCAATCTAATTTATAAAATAATTATTATATCCTTATGCATTAAATGCCATTCGAGGTAGATTCAAAATTGAATCTTTCGAAAAACTGGGTTTTGATTTCAAAACTTTTCATCGTCTCCATTTGTTTAAAAGCACTATAAATGCGAAAAGACAAGGCTATCGAAAGACTTAGACAAAAAACCTAGTTCCAATGAGGACCGATTAAAAATGAATGCTAATCGCATTAGGGCAATAAGGCGATGATGCAATAACCATGTAGCAAGTGCATTTTGGGATCTCGACCCTAAGGATATACATACATATGGGGAGATATAAGGCGGAGTGGCGGATTACAAGCTGACAATCCACTTGCCACATGGTTCATTGTTTCGAGGGTTGCCCGCGTTTCCCTTTTTGTTTTACTTTTTAGTTTCCACCATCAAGTCCATTGTCCCGTACACGTTTTTGGGTGAAACCTAATCCGCTTAGAGCACAAGTGAGCGATGAGCCAAGGGACAATAAGCGATCCCGAAAGCAGATCATGACGGATGACGACATGGCAATATGGTACAGCACTTTATTGGGAGTTATTGATAAGCAACAACGTGCAAATGTGAGAAATGCCCCATTATGTTAACAAGCTGTCCTCTTCATAAGTAGAAAATAAGCGGCTATCGGAGTCGTCATCCAAATCGCTTTCCTCCGAAATGGGTTCATCCCGATCAACTATAGCAATCTGGTTGTGTTCGATCATCAGGCGAGAGATCTCCTCCTCGAAATCGAAATTTTCCGGGATTATGTCCTTTGCGTTCTTCTCCATGGTTTTACTATGAATACTCAATAAGTATGCCTGATAAAATATTTAAATGCTCAAAATACTTACAAATTTTGCAATTTTTATAAATCGTCGTCGGGCAAAATTACTTTTGTAATGTCTCGAGTTTGACAAATAAAGCAATTGCCTACATGATGTCTATACAGCCAATGTTTTCTAAACATTTTGACTACGACTACTTTGTTTCCTGGTCGCACCATTTAAATATATATGTAGTTATATCCAAACATCGCCATATCCGATTATCGGAAACGGAAGAGTCCAATCCAAACATTGCCCTGCCTGGTGTTTCGTTTCTGATTCTGGTTCTGGTTCTGGATCTGGTGGCCCGGAATCCCCGGTTCTGGCTGTGTATATCCGCCTGCAATGTGTGGTGTTTGGCCAAAGTAAATATGAGCCCGATATGCAACTGCGTCTTACATAATCACACGGCGCACGGCGGCCTTTGTTTCGCCTTTGTTGGTTTTATGGCCGTTGCGGCCACAAAGGAAAAGCCGACGAAACCAAACCCCGAAAAACCCCAACAAGGAAAGACAAAAATATCCGTAGACAAAGCGTCGAAGAAATTCGCTAGAAAATGCCACGCGGTAATGACAAATATTGACATTTCCTTTCTACCCGGATCTCCAATAGCGAAACCCTAAACCGAATTCCGAAATAAAGGCCACGCTTTCATCGATAAATAGCGCAGAAGACTCGATTCCCCGCCGCCAAGATTAGCGGTTGGAAATGGGATGGTAACGCAAGGTTCCTATGCCCAAAAAAGCGATCCGATTACGTTCGCACGGTTCTTGTTCTCAAGCGAACTGGCGCGGCAGGGATCTCTGGTTTCCCTGGTCAGATAGATAATACAACTGCTGGCTAGATAATACAACTATGCTGGTACTTTCCTCTGATGATTAATAAAGTACACAATTAGCTACGATCTAATCAAAATGCTCCGATTAATTGACCATTAGCTATTTAAGAGTAAAGAGGGCTCGGCTGATTTTTGATATTTCTGGGAACGCTAAAGCATTTTAATCTTGGGGTTGTTGAAAATATTTGTTTCTAGTATAGAGCTTTAAATTAATCATTTTGTTCAAAATTAGGCTTGATGAAAAAATTCCGCTGAGCTGTTGATCTCATGCCACATAAAACTTAACTTTAGCCTGCATGGAGCTGGTCATTGTCCTGCCACTCAAGGAGTAAAAAAAAGGATGGTCAGGTTGCTCGGGTAAAATCCCATCCCCTTGACCGCAACAAAGCATCCTTCCGAGACAGCCAGACCCAGCGACGCCTTATCCAATCAAAAGCTAATAATTAAGGCTAAAAAAAAAAACCCACAGCCGCAGACGCTGTTTCTATACCACGTAGCGCTCAAGGGCAAAGGGTATACTCGAATAATACTTTATTTAGGTAGAAATATAAGTGCTCGATGGTGTGACATTGCGAGGAAATTCCAGGATTTATAATCAATCTGCTTCAATCTAATGAAGTATTCATCTTGCCCGGAGTATCCTGGAGTTGGAATTTAGCCACGCCTTCTTTTCGTCCTTTTTTTCTGCGATGAGCAGGGCTCAGTAATGCGTTAAATGGCAACGCATTATCCACACATTCCTCGCACGGGTGAGAAGCCCTAAATTTGCACAGCTCCCGGAAATGTTGGCATGGGAATTATTTTGTTACATTTTTTTGTGCTCGCATACCGCCTATAGCCATATAACAATACATGGATGTACATATGTACATGGATACAGTCGCGTGGCTATATATATATATATATATATATAGCTTCAAAGTAACGTTGTTGGACCGCACCACATGCAGACATACTTTGTGTTTGACCACATGGCATAATGAGTGCCCGGCAAAGGACAAAGGAGCCGAAGGACTCAGGTGGGTTTTCCGCCAGGAGGTGCGGGTGTTTGGCAGGATGTCTGTGGTCAGGATACGGCGATTGCCCTCCCAATTCGCCGCAGTAGGTGTAAATTTCGAATGTTATTTCCCCTTCTGCCAACTGTACTGAAAAAAATAATCGTGCAATTGGGAATACCACAGGCTGGATAATTGCCCAGAAGCCGAGTTTTTGATTGATTATGGTCTAGATGATGGCCAGAAAATGTAAAATTGGAATCAAAAAGAACCAAAGTACATCTAAAAGTTAGAAATATATATAGAGGGCTATTTTCAAATAAAAAAGGGAATTATATTCTTAAAATATTCCGAAGTCTTAAAAGTGAGAGCAGCTGAAAAGCACGGTCTCGATAAGTACTCTACGTATTTAGCTAGCGGTTCTTAATGTAAGGTCCTTTTATAGGAAATATATGTATTCTCGGGAAACTAAACTAAAGAGGATATGTGGATGATGAGGAGCACGCGACATGGAAAGCGAGAAACAAAAAACCAAAAACGGGAGATTGGGGATGGGCCGTTTGTCCTTGTTTTGTTTGCTTTGTTTTGGTCCTTTGGTGGCGTCTCGAATGTCCTGCTCACATTGCAAGCGCGGCAAACAAAACACGACGAAACAAAACGAAAGTCTCTCCGGATTAGTGGACATATCCGGGGTCCTTATTTGCCCTCGAAAGTTAATTAAGGGTTTCACAATCTATGCGGAAAATGTCAACGCAACGAGGGAAAGTGAAATTGGGTCTCCCCCCGGTGCATTGGACCGCAAATGAGTTTGAGTTTCCAGATCCCAGACCCCAGACTCCGGACTCCAGACTCACCTATATTGTAAGTAGAGTATATAGTACATATATGTTTGTTCACCACCCGCGGCGATGGGATCATAATTAGCTGCGGCCGACGCTAATTGTCCTTTCCACACCCCTTTGTTCATTGTTCCCAAATTCCTGGTTTCGAATTCGTCCTCCTGTTTTCAGTCTGTTTTGAATGCACAATTTCGGAGGATTATGCCGGCGATGTTTTGGCTCAGATTGACTGTCGCCAGGTGATTTGATTGCTGGCTTCCACCATTTGCACAAAGATTTCGGGAAATGAAATTCTGTGATGAAATTTTGTGTTAAGACCCTTAAAATTGTACTTTGTTTATAAGCCAGGGAAGAACACATCAAGTTGGCTCTATAATCAATCCGCTTCCTCCGTCCTTTAAGTCATTTTTGTTTTGGTATACCCACCCTTTCTCAGCTGACCGCCGCCCAAATGAATCCCATCCCGATTTTTCCAACGCAGGCCTTTTAAATTAAATCAAATCGCTTAATACGCAACAGGAAATGAACTGGTCGCAATAGCCGTTACACAATGGTGACCCCGACACCGTCTATTCGGCGCAACGAACCCCCCGTCGAATTGAAAAATTCCATTTTCCAAACCCTGCTCCTTTTCGCACTATCATTTTCTCCACACACCCACGAGCAATAATTTTTGGCAATTTAATTGAAAACCGAATATTGCAAGGGGTCGAAATGTTTTTAAAACAAAAGGGGCGGCGGCTGATTGCACCCCAAAATATTTTCCGGATAGACGTATGATGTACAAATATCGGGGCACGCGTGCGCAAGAAAAGCAGACAAATGGTCACAGTCACGCGCCAAGAGCTAAAAGGTCAACAAACAAATAAACAATCCATAGTCCGAGCAAAATAGAAATAAAACTCGGGCTGGGGGGTGCTGAAAAATAAGGGTCGTCTGTGCCACCAAATCGCAATCAATAGCAAGAATACCTAGCATAGTTGTTCGGATTTTTGCGGTTGCCATTCGGACGGAAGTTGGAAAGTTTAGAACGTTGCGGGGGATTTTCGTACTGTGTGGGGTTCGGGGTTCAGCCCATTAAAGGTCAACTGTGAAAATATTTCGTGTCCATTTATTGTCCTGATGGTTTAATGAGACTGCTTTTGGAAAAGACCAAAGCGATGAGGCTCATCGACTTGTTTTTGGTGCTGCTGGGGTCAAGGGTTATTTGGAGAAAAGAGTGGGCCATTTAATGGTATAATAATAACAGAAGGGTTCTGTGGGCGCACTCCAAAAAGTTGAGGGGTTTCCATGTTCCATGTCCATGGCAATAGATACTCATTAACCCATCTGTGGCAACCGAGGGCTTAATTGTAATAAACTCCTGGAAAAACAGCAGCAGTGCCATTACAAAAATAGTACAAACGAACCCTTAAAACTCTTTTAATGTAAAACAAGCGATTAAAAACTGAATAAGATTTATTTTGATAATATAATTTATTGTATTCAGTTGGGGGCAACATCCTTCAAGAATCAATCTGATCAAAGCCAAGGGCATAGTACCATACATTTTCCTTTGTTTGCTCCAGGCTGAGTGCATCTTTGATTTCTGCCGTCAAGTCCTGGTAAAATGAACTCATGATGCGAATGCTTAAATGTCAATTAATTATTCGGCATCCGACGTTGGCACCTCCGGCCCTTGGTCCATATATGTATGTAAGTGCCACAGTGTATCTATAATATGCACTTCGTATCTGTACCCGACATTTGTGCTTTGTGAGCTCGATTTGAAAACATAATTCATCATTTTGGCCGCTCAATGGCTGTCGTTCCTGTGGACTAATGATTCCCAGCTGAAGTTGCTGGCCAAGATCGAGATTGGAATTGAGTTTTGGTTCTTCGGTGCGGACAAAACCTGTCAAAAATGGTGCGGATTGCGCGGGGAGCTCTTCGTATCTAATTGCTTATAGAGTTATTAACCATTTTCTAATGATTCCGGGCTGCGGTTACCGTCATTTGAGAACCTATTCTCGATGCACCACCGAAAAATGCAGGTGTTCACAAAAAAAAAAAAAAAAACGAACTCGATCCGGGCTACAAATTGGAACAGAATTGCCGAGATAGCTGGAGATTGATTCGAGGACCACCCATCTGAAAACTAAATCGACGTCTTCATTTGTCTGGCTGGCTGGCATCAAATCAGGTAGCAGATAGTCGGATTTCGGGGTCACAGGTCAGGCGAAACCATTTCAAGTAGGCTTGATCAACGTAAACTATCGCCATTGTTCACTGGTTCCCATAATTGTTAAATAATTGTGGTGCTCGGCGGGAAATGGGCATATTTCCTTTGTTTTTACATCAGGTTACTGGTGCCAAGACCAGAGATTCTTGAAATGATTACTTATTTATTTATATGTATGCTTTAATTTCGTTATATTACATTCTTGTTTACTACGAAACTATGCTTACATTTTATTTATTGATAACCAAAATGTTCACATCGCTGGCACATCGTGGGTCAAAGGTCGAACGCATTAGCAAATTAAGCGTGAAGAGCGATTGTCACCACAGTTCCCACAGCCAGCCCCGATCAATTCAATATTCATCTGTGAAAAGTTCGGAAAATTCGGGCGGCTGTGAAATAAAATTAACGCACTCCAAATCGGGCGAATCGGGCGTATCGGGTTTTTGTTTCGTGGGTGGGAGATAGAGGATGATGCCGAGCAATAAATAAAGCGCAGCGAAAGTGCGACAACGACAAAATAACAATCCTATAAATCACTTATTGGTGATTCCAGCGGGGGAGGGGTGTCGCTGGTATATAGATATACATATATCCCTCTGTATAGGGTGATAAATTGCTCCGTCACACACACGACACACGAAACAAAACAAAACAACAATGCTAACTGCAGAATACATCGCATTGGCATCTATACGCAATTTCATTTAGTAAATTGCACACAGCACATTCAAACGTAACTGCGATTTTTTGTTTCCACTTAGCCGGGAAAATCACCCCCCTCGTCGCAATTTTTCCGCAGGCTGGTTTAATTGACAGCGCGGCAATTGAACATAAAAGAAGTTTTTTGTTTCAAATCGAATCTCGATGTTGCGCGGGCAACAAGTGGCCGTCTCCGAAATGTTGCCAGCCGGAAAATTCGTCTTGCATTCCCGCCCGATTTTCCCCCAACCATTCGCGAGGTTACTTCGACAGCAAGATCGTAAAATGCTATGCCGAAAAATAAGACGTTAAACTTTGGTTTTCCTCATGCCGAAATGTTGCAAGAGGTTTCGGCAACATGCTGCTAACTTCGAAGGATGTTTAGATAGTGTTCCCGAATATTCTCATAAAACTTATCGAAGTGTGAGATTTTCAGCTTGCATATCGCGATAGCACACTTTGCGTAATATACGTGTAGCTCTTTTAAATGTGCCTCCGAATAAAGTAGTTACATTTTTAATGCTTCGTTCTGAAAGTTTGTGGACAAAGCTTCACAAAGATTGGGCAATAAAAACGTGTCAAAAAACCTGACACCAGTCGCTCGTAAAAGTGACGAAATGGGGCTTAAGTGCCACCGCCCAGTTTCTCCGCCCATCGTCGTTTGACCTTGCTGACACTCGAGAAGAAAACGGCTAAATTCTTTGCCGCCTAACGGTAGACACTCTCCATCTCTTTTAGTCTCCACTGAAAACATATTTGGTTAATCCACTAATAGTAATATTTCCATGAACTTATGACGTTAAATGAATTAATTTCATTTTAAAAGAGCTCAATTTTTTGGTTTTATAAATTGCTTTCAGATTCATATTTGCGGTATTTGTGCTTCTTAAACTCCTACTGTCTCCCTTGCTCGTTTACTTTCGGTTGGCAACATGCTGCCACGCATCTGCTGGCAACATTTGGGGCTGCCAGATCTTGTGGCGCGGCAATAGCTGTGGTATTTTGCGGCCGCAGCGCTAGCGGTGCTTTCAGTTACGTTTCGACGGCCAACGCGTCGAGTGCTCTGCTTGCTGAGAGAAAACAACACAAATAGAGACAGCAGAAGTGGTTCTTCTTCTTCATACTCGCATTCTCTCGCGCTCTCTTCACCGTCTGTGTTAACGGTCGTGGCGCGTCGTGTGCGTGTGTGTTAGTGTGCCAGTTAAACAATGAGAAATTGGTAATAATAAATAATAATAATAATAACTGCTCATAACAGCCATTATTTGGCCGTGGAGGAAAGGAACTCAAAAAACATGTCGAGACAGCTCCCCAAAAACCAAAAATAAACTGGCGGCATTCTTGTACATATTTTTTTTTCGAAACTTTTTTTTAGCGTGTGACAAAAAATAACACAAATGTTTCTCTCTCGCTCTGCTGACTCTATGCTGTTTTGTTGTTTTAGCCCAAGATTCCAATGAGTCACGTGCAAAAGTTATTTCAATGAAAACCTCCATGAAAACCCTTTGAAAACTCACCCAATAATCGAGTTGGAAAAGTGCATACAACAAATATGAAAAAAAGAGCAACATCACCTGAAAAGCAAGAAAAATAAAACGGAAAACAGGTTTTTGGGCCCGCTTCGCTGCCAACTTTATTGTTGTTACTACCAACAGTGAGCACTGGAAATTGACTCACACTTGCAGCTGGCAAATAGGAAATATGAAACACACAAAAAAGAAACGCGTAAAGCATTAGGAAAAGCCGGCCAAAGTGATTCCACTGGAATCTGGAATGTTGACCACAAAAACAAAAAAAAAAAAAATAGAAAAGAATAGATCCTCAAATTTCAAAACCAATTTCAGTCGGTTTCATTTTTCCTTTGTCTGTCAAAATTGCCTTTTTTTGTCGCATAACAAAAAGTTCATTTCGTTTGCTGCGGCTTTCTGCAAAAGTTTAAAAATATTTGTTTAAACTGTTAACAAGCCGGAATAAACTGAAAGTTGGTAAATTAACTTCATCGACTTCATAGCGTGCATATTTGAAAAGTTTTGCCGCTTTACTTTTGGCAGTTTTGCGAACAAGATGTTAGTTGCGCATTAATAAATTAGTTTATTGCGCTTTATCAAACTTAACCGAGCAATATTTTAATTAAGACTACAAAATCGCATACAATTCCCACACTGTTGGCCCAATTCTAGGCAATCAAATGAAAACGGCAAATGTAATTACAATTTGTCGGCCGCGCCGAAAGTCAAAATCAAATCATTTGACAGCATTAATAATTCACGAATATCAAGTGGAAAACTTCTAAACTTTGTGCAACTTGAACAGATTCACAAAAACTCTACCGTTGCCAGAAATTCCCTTCTGGCCAAGTCTCTCATTATAATTAGCGTTTTCGAAACTTTATGAATATTTAAAACTGCTTCCCGGGTATTTTGTAACAATGTCTCAATTTGCCAAAAGCAAGAATGAAGCGAGATGAAAGAGGAATATTCTCAAGAATATTTCGCGTGCCGCAGACACACATACGCGCCGCGGTTCCTATAGAAAAAAGTCAAGGCCTGCCCTAAATATCGATTATCCAGTAACTGTAATAGCCGTAAGCCAAATGAGGGGGGCGGTGGGAAAGTGGGCGGGATTAGTGGCAAGACGAGCTCGCGAGGAAGCAACTACAGTTTTGCCTCGCCTGCATGCAAATACTTATTACTTATTATAATACTGTTGCGACTTGAAATCTGACTGGATTTATTTGCGAAAGTGGGAAGAGCATTCCAAAAAAAGGGTGTTAGAGCAGCATCGCACTACTGTTAGAAAGAGCACTGCTTGCAAGTTGTCACTGTAAATGAAACATTACTTTAATTGATCACTTATTCTACCTTTACTTTTAGTCATTGCATTGAAGTCACGTTCAATTCTATAACTCAACCGTTTTTTATTTGGCTTGCGAAATTCTCCGAAGCGAGTGATAACTGTACTTTAGAACTTGTTGCAATCCAAGGACGCTCAGCATAGGTGCAACTTCAGTAGACATAGAGAGAGAGAGAGAGTGAGAGCGGGAGAGAGGCGAAGCTTGAGTCATGAATTATTGGAGAGACGCAAACAAATAAGTTCGTGCCGATAAGAAATATACATTGCGCTCTCGAACCCAAAAGATAACGATCTGCAGAGAACCCAAACTTATAGATAAAATGCAGCTTAAGCAATCGTCTCCTACCTTATCCTAAGCCCCCTTCCCTCCCTTCGCCCCTGTGACAGTGTTGCCCCTACCATATTTCCCGCTCTACGTGTTTCGACTGCCGAGAGCCCCGCAATTTCCGTTACAAAAACTGGCCAACATGTGCGAAGTCGGCGGCGCAGCAGGTTTTATTTTCTTCGTTTTCCTTTCTCATTTTTTTGTTTCTCTTCGGTGCCGTTGAGAATGCAAAAGAGACAAGGCACACACGCACACAACATCGGCTCGCGCTGTCTCGCTCGCACTGTTGTCTTGCTCTTCTTCTCGCCAATAAATGCCAACATTTGCCATTTGAAGCTGAAATGCTAAAGTTATGACAAATATCAAATGCAGATGAACTTCTCAGGCTCGAGCTAACTAACCACAAAAGCCAGTTATCATGAAATTTAAACTAAAAAAAAACCCTATCTTTATTAATATTAAACTCTTAGCTAATTCATCTTTCCTTCATTATACATATACTTTCAGATTCCCACACCAAAACAGCCAAAAAAAAAGACACCGGACGCAAAGTGTTAATCAGAATAGAATAATTTGTGCAATCACGAGCAACGAAAACAAACTGCAATTTTTTAAACATTTTTTTCGTGTGCAACCGTAAACAAACCAAAGAAGTTAAAAAGAGAGCGCTATTTGCGAGCGGGGAAAACTAGAAAACTAAAACTACAACTGCAAAAACAGCGATAAAAATGGGTGAACTGCCGACAAATTCAGTCGGCGTCTTTTTGGCGCTGCTCCTCTGCAGCTGCTCTTTAATAGGTGAGTACGGGTTATAAAAACGCTCCCCAAGATCCCCAATATGTGCTTTTTGGTATTATAATTAGAAACATTAGAACCCAACGGCATGAATTGTGCTAAAGTCGAATATTTATGGCCTTGCAATGGGTAAAAAAAGGGCTAATATCGCTACTCCTTTGAAAAAACTTAGCCGGAAAAATAGAATTAACACCTTTAATCTCTTTGTGCTGCCCTAAATTTTCCATCTGGCTGGTAACTATCATTTCATTCTGAAAATTGACAAATCATTAGCCTAGTTGGCAATATACCAATGTAACCAACGGCAAGCGTTTGTTTAAAGCCACAATTAAGGCTGACAGAGGTATTTCGACTTAGCTTAAGTCCGCTTATCAGTCGACAGGGTCATATCAAATCCTTGTTGCTTCCCTATGTGATAGATAGCACAAGATGTGGGCAGACAAATTACCTGGGCACTTGCACTTAATGTACCTGATGATAGACGACCCTGAAACGAACGCTGAGCAAATAGAGACCTAAGGAAATATAAGAAAATATAAGAAAACAACATCCCACGAAAACTACAATCATCTTTTTTCCTTATCGCAATCTCCGAGAAGACTAGAGTCAATATTTATCTTACCTTAGAGCAGACTATATCGTGGCTGGTCAAATATCGTAAATTTTTCAGTTAACATGAGGGAATTACAATCGCAGATACTCCTAAAATTCCGGCACCTGACTTTGGAGTCGTAAAATTTGGACAAACAAACGCTGATAACTATTGCGCAAGAGTTGCCCGTTTAAATAATAAATAAGACTTGGTTGCCATGAGGAGGCACTACAAGATGCTTTGGATTATGGGAACATTTCCTGAAAAGAAACTATTGAAGATAAACAGCTAATTAGGCCTAAGACCAAAAACAAGGTGCTAACACAGCTTATATAGTTATTAACTGATGGACAAAAGATAGAAACATAGAAACGCAGATTGAAATTAGCTTTAAACCCATTAAACCGGACTGACTAGCAGCAAATCTGAAGTTAGTTATATCGACTTGGAAGATTCATAACTCAGACAGTTTGTTGGGTCGCAAACTTCTTGGCAAAGTTGGTGAAGTCAAGAAGAGTCCAGCGTCGACTTCCCAGCAATTACCGCATCCGGTTTGGACCACAAAAAAGCTGAAGCTGGCCGAGAATTTCTCAGCGAGGCCTCTTAAAATGTTCTAATACCGCAGAAAGTCGAATTTAATTAACTCAGTTTCTTCGCCCCTTTCTACAATTTCCCCCCTCAAAAAAAGAGATAAAATTCTCACAGAGAAGAGTAAGAAATTTGTTAAGCCATTGCAAGATGACTCAGTCGGTAGGTGATCAAGAATTGGATAGTTGGAAATAAGTGTTTTAAGCACTTTTCTTTGCTCAGTACGCTTTTGTAGAAAGTGAGAAATCATCCAAGATGCCCCCCCTCCCCTTTCTTTTGTGGTCACTTGGGCTCTAATTTTTGGGCAGTAAACTAAAAACTTTTGTTGACTGCGCTCTTGTTTTTTTTTTTTTTTCTTGTTTGCCGCGCTCTAAACTCCAAACGGGAGCTTGTTCTATATTTTTGTGTGAGAAAAACACTTTGAAGAAAGGCTGAAGAAAATGGTCAGTGAAAAGGGGAGAAGGGGAGGGGGGAGAGCTGAAATAGTGAAAAAGGGTGGACAGTCCTAATTAGCTAAGCCCGAAACTGGCTTAATTGGGTGGCGCTTTCACTTCGGGCATCGCGCCTGGGAAAACTGCCAGTAAGACAGTTCGTCATACCATTAATGGGCGATGAGGGCCTTGAGATGAATGGAAAATCCAAGAGGGGACAGAGAACGGGGCAGCAGAATCTTGAGAGCTGTGCACTGCATCTTCATCTTTTCACGGGTGTTTCAAAAGATGACCCAAAAAAGGAAGTGCTGGCAAATGCAATATATTTTAGGATAAACCTGAAGCTTAGCTGGTTTATTGACTTTAATATATATTCTTATTTGATGCGTCACATTTTGAAAATGGTTAATTCGCATTCGCAAGTTGTTAAGATAAACGAGTGGGCTTTAAGAACCCTTTCCCTCATCCATAACATGGAGATCCAGTGGAGATCCAATGAGGAAGCTGTGCGTTCCGAGAGGGTCTTGAGTTTATAACCCAAGTCCATGAACTCGACTTAATACCTCTTCCTCGAACTGAGGACATTCTCAGAATACTCTGACTCATGGCTCTTTGACTTCTTAGTCAGTCTCTCACGCCCAGCGCATCCACGCCCCCTGCACCCTCCTTTTCTTAAGAGCGAGGAGAAAGGGACGGGCAGATGACTATAGAAAGAGAGGGACTAAGGGGAAAGGGGACATCAGGTTGCTGCTCAAGTTGTTGCCTGAATGGGACAGCTTATGGTCAAGCGGGCAACTCTTGAGTTCTTTCTTTTCTTGTCTTTTGTGCCACTTGACAAGACAAAGATGAAGCATGCTGAAGAAAGAGAGGGCTGGACCGGGAGCGAAAGAGAGGGGTAATGGGAATGGGCAGGAAAAAGGAAATTCCAATTATGTTGCAAAGTCTGGCCGTGCGTAGAAAAGAATTGTTGCCGCTTCTTGTTTGCCTCTCACTCACTCACTCACCGGCTCTTTCCTCTTTTCTTCACGATTTTCCCTTGTTTTAATTTTAATCCAGTAATGCCCGGAAAGCCTTGCATTTCGCTTTAATTAATAAAACAAAACATTTCGGATGGGACAGCAAAACAAAAGGATTCAAGTGGATTGCAGAAATGATAATGAGCTCTGCTGTGCTATATCTCTCTACATATATCTCCCTATATATATCTGTATATAGGTGGCAATCTCTCCACAGATCTTTATGGGTGCTTGATTTTTCAATGCAGCCGTGAAGCCGAAAAAAAATTCACCATAATTAGCAGGCATTGTTGCAGAAAAACCCAGGCCAAACCATTTAAATTAACTGCAAATGAGCTGGAAAAGCCTTTAAAAAACTACTACAGAGTACCTTAAAGCATAAAGAAAAGTGGTGGCTTATATGTATGCATTTAATAATATTTATGCAAATATATAAAGCAGCAACCTAAGCATAACCAGCATAATAATCGCACGTGTGTTACAAAAAAATGTTCAAATAATCTGAGAAAAGGAGAAAACATTAATTTAAGAGGGAAAATAAAAGAATTAAATTAGTGTGAAAATATGGCAAGACATTAAGTTGCTCTTACTTATTATGGAATGCAGTGAGAGTGGGTAGGAGAGAGTTGGACCAAAAAAAAGAGGGGTTAAGCCCGCATAATCCCAATGAAGCTTAAACAATGAGTCGGAGCGGAGCAAGACAAGATACATTCCTGCAGTAGAGTATATATAGTATGTACATATAAAACAAAAACGACAGCCCAGCAAACAAAGAATGCACAGAAAATACAAATGAAGGATTGTTGTTAAGCCACCGACGACCCTCGCTTTTCCCCCACTCGTGTTTTACCATCTTTCAAGTATGATGAATGAATTTTAAATTAAAATTCAGGCGAAACACAAAAAATGATTGGGCCACATGTGTCTACCGGTCCAGCGCCCGCATCGCTCCCAATCTGGAGTCTTCAGACAAAAGTTCATTACTTGGATTATGAGGAGCACGTTCTATTCACTAAAATCTTAAATTTTTCAAAATATACACTATCTTTTCAAAAACTTATGTATTTGCCAATGCTACCTGACGTTACTGAATTATTAAAGTATTGCTGAGATAAAGATCCTACAAAGCCAGACGTTAACATACAGGAAACGACGTCCCAAGACGTGCTGGGCCTAATAACCAGCCGAAATTGAGTTATAACCAATTGGCAGGCATTCGATTTGGGACCCATTCCTTGAGGCCCCGGCCTTTTCCTACCTGTTTTCCATCCTATCGGAACCGAACCATCTGGGAGGTGCTCAGGTAACCCGATGACGCCCCGGCATACACAACTAATTGCTAATTGGATTATGTCTTGCTCGAACGAGAGCCGTTGATCGGGGGAGGTTTGGTTTGGCTTGGTTTGGTCATCGGCAAGAAAGGGAGATGCGCATGGTCGCATAGGGAAATAAGGAAAGTGAGGTTAGGTCATTGATATCCGCCTTTGGCCGTAATCCAAACGGTCATCGGTAGCCAGACGAGCCCGAGCTCGAGCCCGAGGGTTGTTGCTGGAATAGAATGTTTTTAATTGACTTGCCCCATTGCAATTGCATAACAATGAGACACACACACCCACCCTCCGCTCACCTCCTCGCCGCCCATGTGTGTTTGCCTTCCTGATTGCGGCGTCAATTGTCAATTTTTGTTACCTTCTGTGCTCGTCATCCGTTCGTCGGGTTCTTCTAATTGGTAATGCAAAGTGCATGGCCAGGTTCCAACTTCTCCAGTCGGTCCGTTCGCCTGTCTGCCCAACCGCCCGTTTGGGTTTGGGTTTGGGTCCTTTCGTCCATTCCCCCGCAAGCCACACCCTTTATTGTCTCGCTTTTCGTCTTTGTTCTGTAGCCCGGTCTTTTAATCAATTCGTTCCTATTTCGTTTACTGTCCGTTAAAGGGAGAGATGTCCGCTCCGAAAGTGTGTGTATATGGACAAAATGGTTTGGCCAAGATGAACTTGAGTGAACTATGCCTTCCTTATATGTATGATATGGAAACACTTTTTGTGATTGCATCTTTAGATTTCTGTGTGAAATTTTGTTTATACAGTTCCCAGTTGGCGAGTGTCCCACTGCACATGATTTTTGCTTGGTGGTGGTCGGAGGTTAAATTGTCTTCGTTTGGGTTTTTGCTACGGAGTCGTGCTCCACTTAGCATACCCTTGATCCTCGCAATCGTCGCTCTTCGCGCCACTCATTAATTTTCCCACACTGCAAATTGAGTGACTTCCACTCCCACGAATCTCCCACCCATCGCAACCTCCACCTCCTCCCCAAATGCACCGTGCACCTTGCGCCCTTGGCAGCCTCGCAGCTCGTCCTCCCAATCCGAGTCCCCGTCCCATCCCATTCCGTTCCATCCTCAAAAGGCCATCCCATCCGCAGCACTTATCTTGCCTTGCCGCTTTGTTTTCTGTTTTTTTCCCACCATTAAGGCTCAACTATCAGCGGCAGCTCATCAAGATGTGCACAAAACAACGAAAAGCTGCAAAAAGTGCAAGCATAAGGCAATTCCCCTCGGTTTCCCCCCCTTTGCCCCATTTTGCACACCGCCACTTTCCGCTGCTTTTGGCAATTTTCAGCATTTAACCAAATAAACCTCTGTCGGCAGCGTTGCATGCTCTCTGCCCTCTGCTTACACTCAGCCAAATGGGATGCAACTTGCAAACTAAAGAGCTATAATGCTTTTACATTTAAAGCAATTCGAAGGCAATGCCATTTTCCAGTTATTTAGAGAACTTGATTCGAAAATCGTTTAAAAAAAAAGTTCCTAAAAGGATTAGGACCGAGCAAGTTTTTCTCTCTGCGCCCTTCAATTTTTCTCACCCATTTGCCAGTGCCTCACTGACATTCATATGATGTGCTCAGTGGCTGCCCGCGTCATTATCAACGTTTACCCCCACGCCTCCATTCGCTCGCCACTAGATCTCCAGGACCAGGTCCCCAAAACACCGTCTCCCATGTTCCGCTGTCGGTTTTTGCCTGTTCCCCTTCGGTTCCACTGAAATGGGATGCGATGCAACAGCAATGGGATTGGGTTGGGGCTTGGGATTGGAATTGGGATTGGGATTGGGATTGGGTTTGGGATTGTAGAAGGTACTCAGACTCACCTGGGCATCCAAATTGTTTTTTCCAACGTTGTGCACGTATATTCTTGTATTGGAATGCTATGGCATCACCTGGGTTCTCTAGTTAAGCTAAGGTACTGAAATTCGGAGTTTATATGCATTTTTCCAAAGGATAGTCTTTCGTTTAGTTGGCTACTATATATTTACTGATTAATCGAAAGTGCTAATGGCTATTTCAAATATATAATAACCCACTTCGCTGCTGAAAAACATTGGCTTTATAAAGAATATGGTATCGTGGGCGGGCAAAAGTTCTCAAGGAGTTTGTTGATAAACTAGTGCCGCGACTTGAAAATAACTAGTTCGGGAACTTAGTTCTTTTGACGGGAACTCCTCCCTTTTAGGGCGCCTCTTTTTTTACTCCCGCCCTTGTGGAAACCTCTTGACTGAGCCGTGTGCCGGCTTCATTCTCATCATTATCCCATTCCCAAAGTTACGAAAACTTTTGTAGCCGACGCCAAGTTGGCTGGGGGGCCTGAGAAAACCCCTTTTCGACACCCCTTGCACCACCGCCCCCCTCTTTTGGCGCTGGGCATAGTTTAGCGTAAATTTTCATAATTTTATGGCAATTTTTCACATGCGCATTCGCAATGCGGCCAACAAAAGGAGCGAAGAAAAGACCAAAATAACAACAATCAACTCAGGCCAACTCAGGACCCCTGCCCCGCTTCCCTCCCTCTCTTTTCGCCGCCCTGGCCCTCTTCATTGTGTTTGCATTTTAGTCATGAACTTTTAAGCATTTGTCATGCATAATTTGAGCAGCAAATGTATTGGAAAGAATTTTAAATTGATTGTTATCGTTGTGTTCTGTTCGGTGCTGCAGGAGGATGTATAATGCACTCGGACATTAGTCAGTCGAGTCGTCGGGAGTGGAAATTCCGAATTTAGTATCCAGTATCCAGTCGCCAGGATCCAGAGTACAGATTCCTGAACTTATAACGCCGCCGGCGGCGGAGGAGCGGGGCGAACAGCTTTGTCAATAATTAGCTTAACCCATTAATAACCCAAGAATGTTGCAACACGGCAGTGGGAAACTGAGTCAGCAAACCCAGATACAGATACGGCTAACGGGCATTATCTGTGCCGAGGGATCGGGCGACGGAGAGGAGCCCGGCGGAGTAGGGAAAGCAGTGGACAGCCAAGATTAATGATGGCCTTTACCTTTGGCCCGAGCAAAGAGATGGAGAGAAAGCGATGCTGGGTGATTTGATGTCTGCTAAAAGTAAAAGTTCATTCACATTGCTTTGTTGCAGGCAAAGTTCTTGGTCTGCTGCTTCGCCCTCATCTTTGGCTATATCCTTTGATTTAGGGCTTTATCATTTTTTTTATCAGAACGGAAAACTTTGTTAGTGACTCACCTTTCCTTGCTCGTTTTTTTTTTGTATTTTTTCGCACGTGGTAAATCAAGGATCAGCTTTCTTTGTAGCGAAAATAACAAAAAGAATAGTTGGTTGTTTTTTAAGCGGAACTTTAAAGATTGCGGGTAGTTGAACCAAAATAAAATGAATGATCTTATGACCATAATGTAAATGGGACCTATTCCAGGGTACCTGTGTGCTCTGCTCCTTTTTTTTTTTAATGCAAAACGTCGAGGAGCTGGACACACTCACATAACTCAGGCAGTTTTATCTGTGGACTGGCAGAGGCCCAGCCTCGGGTTTCCCACTTTCCGGCGAAAGCGCTGCCAATGTCTGTCGTCACTTTCGGACTTTATGTTTTAAGCTCTGCAGCAAATTCTGAGTAAAGCGCATAAAGATAAAGCACTCTTTCACACAGATATCGCCGCACACTCCTTTGGACCAAAACGACGACGGACCGACCGACTGACTGACTGACTGACTGATGATTAAATTCCGGTGATTCAGTTTCCTTCGGTCTGCGCCAGGTTTCTTTTTCCTGCCTTGGTTTATGGACTGGGTCTATTAAAACCATCGTCATGTGTGTGTGTGGAGGGGCTGCCCCAAATTGTTTTGGAATGTAAAGCAAATTGAGTTTGCTTCCGATTGGTTTGATTAAGCCCGGAATCGGAAAAAAGGTTTCGGGCAAGGAGCTTTTGCTTGTTGCAAGTCCCTCCTTTGCCCATTTATATCGAATTTTATGCTGTGCAAGTGCAGCTCTTAGCCTAAGCTGTCTGCAAAAATAGACATAGTAGCGACTAAATTGTTATGAAAACAGTTCAAAGCCAGAATAGTGCATATCTTTATATTTGTGCCTTAGCCTATCCAAATCAGCTTGTTCCTCGCGTTTCGGTTATTAGTTCTCCTGGTTCCGGAATCTCCCCCGGATGCAATTGTGCCACATTGTTGACGGCTGTCGGTCGTCGCCTTTCAATTGGCAGCAGCAAACGTACATAATTGCCGCTGCACAATGCCAATTCCGCAGATACATGTGTATATATATATATTCGATCGGAGCGAATAAATTTGCCAGTGTTAAAAGGTGCCTGGGGGATGTAGAGCCTGCCTGCCAGGATATGACCGAGTGCCTTCGACTGTGTGTACTTCAATATTCCAATATTCCCTTCTACTCGCAGTCGCCATTCTAGTCGTGTATTGTGTGTCGGTTGACATTTGATTTCTGACGCGTGCCGTTTTAACGACAGCGAAATATTGTGCGGCACCATTGGGTTAAGAGGGGAGGTTCGTTGGTGGGTTAACGGGGAGTGCCACATGCCCGCTGCTACTTGGTTATTTTTGTTTTTACGATTGTTTTAATTCTGTTTTGTTGCAAACAAATAGGCGGAAAATTTTAACGTACTGCAGTCATGCGCCCGGGCCATTTACCACCCCCTCCTTAACCCCCTTATGCCCCTTAACCCCAGTGAGCCCCGTGAATGCCCTGAACTCGGGTCTTGGAAAATATTAGATGCGTTGCGCGTGTTGCGGCCTCATTAATTTGTTTCTAGATTTATTAATTATTCAGCTTTTTTCGCCATCCGTAGATAGTTTATGGTAGTCACGCGTGCCGAGTGTTTACTGTTGAGTGCCTCTCCCCGGTGGATCATTTCCGGGAATTACAGTCGTCGTCCAGAGGGTCCTTGGAAAAGTCTGCTGGTTTCCCTTTCCTCCGGCTTCATTTCGGCCAACTGTTTCCGAATGGAATGTACAGAATTGCAGAAAGTCGGCCAGGGAAACCAATAGAAAAAAAAACTGTGTCGCTGAAGTTTTTGAGTTCAAATATGACTGTTTACCATTCAATACCATTCAATAACTCTATTCCAAACTTTCTAAACCTTCTTTCGTTTTGCGTAACATCGTAATCAGCTTATCTATATTACTATCTCTTAACGACCTTTGGTAATAACTCCATCGCCTCAATTTCCACCCCATTTGATGGTTCCATAGCTAAAAATATTCCCTATGACATCGAATAACTTGTAGTTGGTCCAAAAATACATGTGTGTGCTGACAGAACTATGGGGTTTCACTGATGTAGCCGAGTGTAATACTGTAGTTTTATTTGTCAGCCATTAGTGCAACATTAATTTTTATATTCCTTAGCGATTCGCCTGCAATATGTTGCCCTCTGATCCCTTTCCAAAAAGGCCAGCAACTGTCGCTTCAGAGATCTGGGCGTTGGCAGAGGGGGGCGTGGCCGACTCTGTGTGGCCTCCTAATGATGTTGAATCGACTTCCTTTGCCGTTTTTTTGTAGCCGTCAATTTGTCAACACAAGACTCTTGACTTGATGGTCACCTATTTTTTGTGTACGTAATACTCGTTTATATTTTTTCGTACTCGTTGTTTGGAGCCCCCTTGGCCGGAAGTCGTACAACTGAGCACGACATTTTGCACTCAATGAATCATAAATGTTTTTTCGCTTTTTTTTCCTTATCCTCCCAGTCTCTTGCACACACTCGAATGTTTTTTAATTCGGCGTGTTTTTGTTTGCCGTGTATTAAATTCAATTCGCTTTCGTTCGCTTTTAATGCATCCAGCGATGCGTGCAATGTTTAAAGTTGTTACCGCTGAAAAGAACCAACAGGTGTTTGACTTGCCTTGTTTTCGGTGCCAACTGATGCGTGAAAACAGTGGATAGGCATTCGATATTGGTATGGATATGGCGACAGTTGATAGGCTATAAGGTTGCACAGGAAGTTTCACTCTGATGGGAAGCGAAAGTAAGCGAAACTGGCTGTGAACACTAGTTCAGTGTGTTGGAAAGTGCACAAAACATATTAATCATATTGTTTCAAAACTATAAATTAAGGAACAGATCCCATGAGGATCTTATTACGCCCGCTCCTTAGCTATAAAACAACTAATTGAACGAAACGTTGCACAGAGCATTTAAGAAATCACAAACAAACACCAGGATCACATCATTAGAGCTGCTTTTAAAAAGTGCCAGCGACAACAAACAGATATTATGGGATTCCATCTGGATGCCGCCCGTTTTTCCCACACTCCCCAACTGCCCCTAACTGTACGGATCTGCCATGATATATGGACCGCAAGTGGCTTTTCTTCTAGGGATGCCAATTATGCTACGAGCCGATTTTCTTAGGGGGCCCATGTCTGGGTTTCCCTTTGCGTTTACTTGCCATATACAGAAGGAAAATCCGAGTGACGTCTGCTCCCCAGACGGCATTTAAAGCGGCCGTGGATACAAATTTATCTCATGCTTATGCTCTCTCCGCAATTAGTGTTCAAAAATAGCATGTAACAGTGGCAAACGCGGGACAAGCATCGATCTCCTCGATTCCAATTCAAAACCGAAACCCCTACTACTTTTTTTGATCGCCGAATGGAAATTCGTGTAAATTTTTCTGCCTCGGCGACAGTTGGCAGTTTGTTTGGTTTAATTATTCGAGCAGATAGGAAAGCGCATCTAATGAATTTCGAACTGCAGCTGCAGTTTATCAAACGCTTTAATCGCTCCGCAGACAGCCAACTGACAAAACATTCTCCGAAAACTTAATTGCACACACCACCGTTAAAGAGTGGAAAAGTGAGTGGGGGAAATTCGGTGCAGTGTTCTTTTTTCATGCTAACTGCTTAAAAAAAAGAAAAGATTGAAAAAGTAGTTGGAATGCCAACCCCAATCAACAAATTTGAATTGGTTTAGAGAGCACAGGAAACATAACTATCCAATTAGAAAACGAAGGGAAAGATAAGATAAGAAATCGGCAATATATAATTAAGTAATTTCCCTGTTTCTTGCTCTTTAATCTGAGCACTCTTATAACTCAGGTCATCCATAGGATTAGGAGGCGCAATTCGAATACAATAGGAATAAATCGAGGACACAACGGAGCACTTTGTAGCCCACCCCCCCAATTTCCGCCCCCTTTTCAACGGCATCTGAACAAATACAGCTGCGAATAAATGAGCCCAAATGAAATGAGCAATGTAGTTAACATTCCTGTTTACATAATATGTCAATTAAAGGCGCAACATCTTGGGGGTTGGATGAAGTGTGTGTATGTGGAACGGAAAAGCTTTTAGCCAGTCTCCATAGATTTCATTTATTTATGACCCGCTGCGACTTTGGCATAGTTCTTGGTGGGCCATCGTTGCGCCTTGGTAGCATTATCTATATCTATAGGGGGTTAGCCAACATATTAATTTGATTTCCTCTTTTTTATTATTATTGTTTTTCAGCCACATAAATCAGAGTGCGGCTTGACATCTTTTTTGAGGGTTGGCTGCCTGCCTGTCCGCCTTGCTTTGTCTAGTCTCTAAATCAAAATTCAAGTTTTGTTTCTCCATTTCGATATTTTCGGGCAAAACCCATCCACCCCCGAAAAAAAAATGAATGAAGGAAACCGCCGCTGCACTTTGCCAAATTGCGAATGTGATTTATGCGGCCCAAAAGGCATTTCTTGGCAGCCTGTTAACACTTCATTTAAGCTGAAATATCTCTACAGATACAGATACTGCAGCAGCAAAAAAAGGAGCATTCGGCATTCCAGCAGCCCAAGTATTTTCAATTAGTTGCTGTTTTTTTAGGGGTGGCTGTCACTTTTCATCATCAGGCTCAGTGTTCTCCAAGGGCCGGATTTCTTTTCTGACTTCGCCTCATTCGATGCGTTCCATAATTGTTGTTTACAATTCAATTTTCCACAACCCCACGCCAAAGTGCGGAAATGAAGTGGATTAGGCGAAGGAGATTACAAATGCCATCAAGTGGTTGTTGTCACGTGTCCAACGATTATTCCGGGGGATTTTCAAATTGGTTCGCCCCAAAGCAATTCCGGCATTAGGTTCTAAGATGGGATTAAAATAATAAACAATTCAATTAACAGGATGCAGGAAATCTGTACTTAAGCGGTGGTGAGCATTCTGAAATCTAATTTTTGGAATTGTGTATTAACTTAGAAAATCTTAGAATAATCTTTGCTCGATTTTATGGGCTCCAAATCAAATTTAAGCCAAAACTGTAGCGAACATAAAATATTGTTTATATCCTAAGGTAGTTAAGCAAATCTTGCATTTCTTTGTTAGCATACCGACCAATCTTATAAGTCATACGAAAACAGCTCACTAATTATGTTTTTCCCACCATTTCCACTTTTCTCCTTCCAGGTAAGTGTCAATGTCAATGGCCATCAAAAAAACCAAAAAAAAGAAAAAAAAAAAAGAAAAAAGAGGCACAACACAAAAAACGGCTCGTAAGTCATGATTGATGATTTCACACCTCCAGGTTTGGGTTCTATATATGTTCGGTATTCTTTTTTTGGTGGCGCTGTTGGAATCTGGGAATGGGGAAAATATTACCAACAGAATGTATATGTCGCGTTTTTATGGCCTGTTTATGCTCCGTGTGCCGGCAAAAACTCATTAAAGGTGACAATGCAAATGTGGCGACAGCCCAACTGCCACGCCCTCTAATTGCCTGTCATACACGAATGGGAATTTATGGAAACTAGGTAGCCATAAGTATATTTAGGAAAATCGCCGAGGAGAGAGTTCCTGAGAAATATCCAGCTCTTCAGAGGTGCGAACAACTAAAAGTGGCAATTAATTTGACACGTTCTCGTGTGTGTGTGTGTGTGTGTGTGTGTGTGTCTGCCACAATTATGTTCCAGTTGTTGGCGATGGCTTGTTTTTGTCAATGGCAAACAGCTGCATTGACATTGAAATGGATTTTGGGGTGTTCTTTCCTTCGGGAATTGGGGAACTACGGCATGTGTAAATGTATCTGGCAGATACATTTCGATTGTCGTTGCTACTGAGCTGCACAAAGACACCCAATATTGATGGAATATACTAGTACTTAGATGGCATCATGTGCAAGGCTAAAAGTTTTACACTCATTCCAAATGTATTCCAAGTAGGTAAAGCTTAAGGGGCAAATAACGTTGGCAACCCCATTTGAGCCGAACTTCACCCCGGGGAATCGGGAACTTTTGAGGAACAAATCTAGGCCCCCGGCCCTGTTCTCCTAATTGATTTTATTTGATATTCCTATATCCCTTCTTTAATTGAAAGCACCGCCCCTGGGAGTTGTTGCTGCTCATTGACACGCAACAAATGCAATTAGGCCCCGGCAGCATTTTCTATCTGGGCATGAGCCCAAAAACCCGAAACCCAATCTCAAGCTCAAACTCAAACGCAAACTCCTCCTTTGCTTCGCTTTGCATTCTTTATAAATAAATCGGGTCAAACGCAAACACAGATGCCGGGTGGCATGGAACCCCCCTCAATTTTTGTGGCGCCTTGGCAAAACCAAAACAGAACTTTTATAGTTTTGTTTATGCCCCAACAACAGCGGCAAGAGGAGCATTTAAATCAGCTTCAGTCAGATTTAGATATGAATTAAGGCAGCTGGGGCAACGACACTACACGTCATTCACTATGTATGTATATAATTCTGTATGTGTATATATATAGATATATATCGCCTCTCCATTCACAATCCGTTGGACTTCAAAGTGCCTGCAGCTCATTCTGGAATTGATTTTCTCGTTGAGGCTAAAAATATTTTCCATTTTCGTGTGCGATGGTGTCGCCAAAAATATAAATGTTGCGTTGCGTATACATTCGCCACTTGAATTCGATTCAGACCCAAAAGTATCTACGCACTGGGAGATATTTTTGGAGCCTACTCATGGCTTTTTGGGTCAAGCCGGTGGGAATTTGCTTTGTTGGCTTTTAGCGGCTCAGTTTTGTGTTTGTCTTATTGATTGAAAACATTATGAAAAGGTCAGGCGCCAGTCTTGGGAATTCTCCCCGCTATTTTCTGGACTTTTTCTTTGTGAAAGGGAGCCACTAAACAACTGGGCGTCTATTGCCTCATTAACTGCCTGGGAAATGCTATCAGATGCTGATGTATGCCCAAATTCCAATCATGTGGCTAGAAACATTGTATCTTTCGAGAAAAAGGTTGATTGGGGCAGATTTCCATTTGGTAACTCAATTTGTAAGTTCAACCGAAGCAAGTTAAGTTAGCTTAAAGCCTAGTTATATCTTTTGCAGACAGTAGTGGCCATGAACCAAGAAATTTATATGTATAATATCCGAAGAGTTTTTCCCCAATTAAGTGGCAAGAGGCTTTGATTATTCCGTGCCCCAGAGTTACCTAGTGGACCATGCAGCAACTTTAGCCCACACTCCACTGATAAAGGAAACAATAAATGGATCGCCAATTCAAGCGAAAAGTGCTCTCGGTTGGGAACAAGAAAGTGTTAACTGCGATTTTTGCTTCTGCTGGCCGAAAAAAAAGAAAAAATCTATAAAAAAGTGGGAAAATATCTAAATGCTTTCGACGCATCCAATGGATTGCCAAACTATGCGAAAAACACAGTGCTGGTCGGCGGTTTTTACTTATTTTTTTGCTGGGTAGCAAGGGGGTGAAACTATACGCTTGAAAAGTTTGCACAGTAAGAGTATCTGTATCTGTGTTTGCGCACACGGGTTGTTTGTATAATTGCAGGGCGAAAAAAACGCAAGGTAAAAAAAAAAAATAGCTCAGAGTGTAGATATGCAAAACCAAAAAAATAAAAAAGGGGAAATATTTGCGAATGTATCTTTGGGGATTTAGAGATTTCGTTGCAGCCAGGCCAACTTTAAACGGCCTTAAACAAAAAGAAACGAAAACAAGACATTGCCAAAGCCATCAACAACAGATTCAGAATCAATCAAACCACATTAGTCAAATTTGATTTGTAAACAAACCGCAAGAGAATTTCATTAAGCGCAGAAAGGAAGCCATCAAATATTTTGGTTCATCATGCCATCGCCATTTGCCATTTGCCCATTTACCATTAGGCAAACAAAACGATAGAGAACCAACCAATCGCTGTCCAAACAAAACAACTCGGAAACATGACCAAAAAAAAAAAAAAAAAGTTATTAAAACTGTCGATGGATGGATGGATGGACGGGGATGAGGAGGATATATAGATGCAAGATTGCGATTGAGATGCCCAATGAAACGATGGAGTATTATTGTTTTCGTTTCGTTCTTTGCACTTTTGCCGAGTTGTTTCCTTAGCTGAAAAGTTTCCGTCTACAATTGACACATCAACTTGCATTGTTTAGACGATGAAATTTATTTGCACAAAAGCGAAACTCTATTGTTTCGCCCTCAGTTTTATCCTTTGTTTATGATGGCGATTGGATTGGTTTTTGGGATTTGGGGATTTGGGGATTTTCAAACGTCTCCAAGAGATTCTTATAAACAAAATTGTGGCACTGGTTGCCGTCCATAATGGCCCAAGTCAAAAGTTATTGAATTTTTGTTTGCACTTCTTAATTGAATTTGAGGCTCAGAATTGAGTTTCGACTTGGTTTGATTGTATCCTGGGAAACGTTGCTAAATATTTGCTTGGGGTTTCATTCGTTTTGGAGCTGTGATTATTTCTTCAAGAAATCCAGTCTTAAAATTGAATTCGAACTTGACACATTTTGCTGATCTGCACTTTCTTATGATTTGTGATCTTGCAAGCTGTTCTCTGCCTCAATTCACAGGAAATCGCCTAGAGCTGCGAGTTGGGCAACATTTGCCACATCGATCAAATGTCGGGTCACATTACCCCGCTATATATATATCCCCTTTCCGAAACAAAATTTGTACAACTTTCTCACAACAACTGACACAGATGGGGCACCCATGACTTGGATATGAGATTCATAATGACTATACTGCCCCCCATTTCTGTTTTCTGTTTTCATTTCGGTTTGCGTTTTGTTTATATGCATATTAAATGGTATAAAAGAAGCAAACGCCAGCAGCAACATCAGCATTATAATTGTTCTTGCAGCTTTCGGATTCGGATGCCTTTTTGCTGATGAAGCTCGTTGGAGTAAATGCGAGAACTGTAGAATGTAGAATGCGAGATGAGATGAGATGAGATGATGCCCTGCTGATGGTCCATCCAACCGAACGTCTGAATTGTGTGTGAAATCAATTTGTCGAAATACGAGCTGTAAGAGTGCCGAGTGCGGACAGATATATACTCGTGGATGATATATGCACATATATGTTCATGTGCCCGACCGACACACATAACTCATTTGAGATTTCTCCGCATCATCGTCGGTGTGATTTTCGGAGCATGGGAAAAATTCAAATCCGATGAAAATGCTTTCGTCTTTAATAACTCAATTTCAAAGACTAGTTCTCCATCGGAAAATCCTTTTCTTACTGTCTGATCTTAGGCGAATCGATTTGGTTACCCACTAAGTAGTATTCATAAGGTAATTTCAACGTGATTTACTTCTGATCCAAGCTAACTTCTAAATATGTCTTTAACGTACCTGTTTTGAAATCAATATTGTGTTTATGCTGAATTACAGCTACCTTCATTGCCATCAATGGGTTAAGCCCTCAATTGCAATGCCCTGAATCCTTCAACAACAGGCTATGTGTTAATTAAAAGATCATCAGGTACGTCTCGACTCAACTCGAATCGAAACGATTCGATTTGATTTGATTCGATTCGAGTATCTCAGATTGATTGTTCTGGGTGAATCGAATTGTTTTTCCTGTACACCAACCAGACCTCATGCATTTTGAATCTGTGCATCTGCCGGATAGCATTTGCCAGCTAATTGCCTTTTAATTGCCAGGAGAGGGGCAGTATCTCAGCATTTCAGAATCTTGCCGTTTTAGTTGTGTTTTAGTGACTTGATTGCCATCGATTTTGTCATTAGCTTCGGGGGAATTTGCAAATCATAGCAGTCGGAGTCAGGACAACATTTAAAGCGATCAAAGGTCAAGTCATAGCAAAATGTCAATTTTATGCAGATGACATTCAATGTGCGACCAAGCCGTTCAACAGTCATGATCCCCCCTTGAAACTCGATGGGTAAATGCCACAATTGGGTCATAAATTGATGCAGTTTCTCGATTCGATTTCGGCACGAGGTCAATTTGTGATAATAATTCTGCCGCTGTCGAGTAGAAAAATAATAAAAAACAAAAAAAAAACGGTTACAAACTCTCGAAGAAAATGGGCACACACAGTCATTGTTGCATGTTGCTACTGCTGCCGCTGCCGGCGAGCAACATCACTGCTGGCAACCTGCAACATCCAACATCGATTGCTCACTGTCGAGTCACGCAACTCGGTGTCAGCAAAAAATGCCACACACGCGACTACACTGAAAGGAAAACGGAGTGCCTGGCTCCGGCTTTTCGTGTTAATGGTTCATTTAGGTCTCGAATTAAGCTCAACAGATATTAATAGTGCTATTTGGGCATTAGAGGCACTACACATATCGTAGCTACAAATAATGGTTATATCGGTTGAATGTTGAAGTTCGGTGAATAGATAATACAAAATTAACTATTAATTTGGCCAAGAAACTGCGTCTAAGTAGCCCTAATCCAATTTCGAATAAAAAGATGTTATGCGCTGCAGTTTTAAATTTGCATTCAGCATCTTTCATGCACAACTGTACTTGGCAGCTCTCGCGGAAAAGGGCCTCATAATCAAAATCAAACGCAGCCAAAGCGAAAGCGCCACGAAAAACAGCAACAATGTGTCTGGGACGTGAAGGCATTTTAGGGGCGTGGCAGCACCGGCAACAGTGTTGCCAACCGCACATTGGGATCTGCTAACTTATTCTGCCTTCCTGTTATGTTCCACTATTTTTCTTTTATTTTGTTGCCCCATTTCGAGCTCATTTTCTTAATTTCCTTGCCAGCCAGAAAATGTTTATTGCCCTTTGCGGGTTTTTGTTACCACGGCAAGTTTCGCTGACCATGTTGGCAACCCTGGTAGCGGGCACAACTTTTATGGCCGCACTGAGAGTGGAAATGACGCGAACCAGGGGCCATTTAAAAAGCTGTCATAAATAGTTTAATCACTGACTTTGTAAGCTTTCCTTTATAACCGTCCAGAATGTGTCGCATTTTGCTGCGAGTCATTTTTGCGACACAGTTAGGTGTGGCAACTCTGGCAGTTGCGGCTTCCGGTTTCCGCTGACAGTTTTGCAAACTGTCAGGGCATTATTAAAATAATACGATTTCATTCGAGTTGCACGGAAACTTTGCCCTGAAATCTAATGTGAGTGATATGTGTTTGTGTGTGTGTGTTGTGTGGCTAAAATGACCAACAATGCTGGGGCGCGTTTGTCACAAAAGTTGCAAACTCAAAATCCGACCGAAATCCCTTTTCGGGTAATTCAAAACTCAATTAGATCTGCTCATTCTGCAGCCATAGGGACTGGGCTTACCACACTCGCTGCATAATTAATTTACAAATGTTTCGTTTTGCGCTGCATTGTGCACAGTGCTTCAGACTGGTAATCCGATCTCATGTCCATTTCCAACTTTGTAATCGGTCAAATTTTGGCATTTGCATGTTGCGGTCACTGTCCTTCAATTAGCAGAAATTAATGAAGTAGTTTCAAAATCAGATTTGATAACATTCATAACAACGAGTCTAGCATATATTTAATCTCAGTGTAAAACATTATTTTTGCACAGTTTTATATTCATAAAACAAAATTATGTTGCACGCTTAAAAACGTTGTCTTATATTTTTGTTTTGACATGTTTATTTTGCTCATATAATATAATTTTGTTACATTAAAACATTGCAATTAAATACACGCTTACAGTTTTTTATTTTTGACTTGTTTTAATGCAATTTTACACATTTACAAGATTTTTATAGAAGATTATTTTACCATGACAATACAATCGAAATTTTTTGTGGCAGCTTGAACTTTTCTCTCCCTATATTCTTCTCCCTTTTATCTTGGGCGCCTCCTAATTAAACTTCTTTCACCCACTTGAGGCTGTCGGAAAATGGAGAAAATAGGGGGGGGCACAACCTGCTTCAAAGTCGTGCCGACAAAATGACATCTGAGGAATTGTGGAATGGGGTATTTTGGTCTCAACTTTGTTTTTTAGTAGGGAGTGTGTTCATATGCCTCTCTCTCGGTGGGGAATAAAGAGGGACGTTCCAATATGAGGCATGCATCAGCAACCTCATCAATTGACTTCAATTCAACGATGATGACGAACAGCTGCCACCAGTACTTCCTGCTTAAATATGGTCATCTAATTCAACTCATCTCTGTGTCAAGTTAAAATCCTGATATTTAATCATAGTCGCTTTTATATAATGGGTAAAGTACCTACATAACAATAAAAATTAGTGTTCCGTCTCCAGGTTTTTCTCTATGTTTTCCCGCATTTCTTCATTCTGATGGCTTTCTATTGTGGTCTATCTCATTAAATCTTAATCTCTGTAGTTCTTTTAGCATAGGCAAAGTTGATTAGCACATCGAAGGCTTCTTCTCTGACTAATTAAAAGCTCATTTGGCTTCTTTTGTGAAGAACGTTGAGCTAGTGAAAAAAGGCAAAAAAGCATAGCCAACAGCGACTCCAAAACTTTTTCAGCTGATTGTTTAAGTTTAATCTCCTGCCAGCGGAGAGGATTTCTCCGAAAATAATTGAGTCTCTTCCTGAATGTCAAGGCCTCCGTAGGTCCTTCTTCCTGTCTGTCTGGCTGTCTGTTTTTCCGGACAAGTTGATTGCTCCGCTTAAAACGCGCTGCCGAGTTTTCTACCATGGAGTTGGGGAAAATCAAGTGGAGGAGCAGCCTCAGCTGCCGCAGTCAGATGACATGCAAAGTCAGCAAAAAGAAAAGAACTATCTAAACGGGATATATATATAAAAATATATATATAGATATATATTTGTTCAGGAATGTTTGCACACTCGAAGAATCGAGGAAACCGTCGTTTTATTTAAGCAACGAAAATGGAATATAAGTGATATAATATATAGTTTATTGTTCAAACCTTAATATATAAATTTCATAAGGTATTTTTCGATGTTAAGCGAGAATTAAAGTTCAGTTCCGAGACAGCATTTAAGTTGAAAAAAAATTTAAAAGTGGGGCTCCGATTGGCGTCGAAAAGAGCTTCTGGCTGTGTTCCCGTCTGCCGTTGTGCCACAAAACTGTTCCCAAACTCAGTGACAATTGGCCGTTTTGTGTGTGCGGCTAAAGGAGACAAGTTGACCCATTTAGTGGCAGCCAAGAGGGGTCGATACACAGAGCTTGATGGTGAAATTAGGGGGGATCTGGGTGTGGGTCTCTCAGAGGGATTCACAAGGATACGGATGGAGGCATTGCAATGTGGCAAGTGGCAAGTTCCGCATCGGAATCTCGAATCAATGAGAGGCAAGCGAGCAAATGGCGTTGACATCTCTTTGAAGTGTCATGAATTCATAAGCAGCAGAAATCGTTGTGCCCTCAAAAGCTGATCCTACATTATGTAACTCGGCTCGGGGATACACTTTACTATACCTAATGCATTTCTTTTGTGTGCCAATGGGGGACATTAAATTTACAAAAACACAAATGATATGTCAGCCAAAGATGTGATCTCATCTCATTAAGCCCTAAAATGTGCCAACATTAAGTGGGCCATAAAACGTGGAATGAGCGATGCAAACTTTGTCCTAATACAATTTAATTTCAGTCACATTATAGGACAATGAGCGGGGGTTAGGGAAAGTGACAGCACAAGGCAACTTTCCTTTCTTGGTTTTTGGCCATAAATTTTCAATTTTCATAACGAACATTGCTTGCCGAAAACTAGGGGAAGTTGTGTGTAACGGGCGACTGTTTGTTGGGTGGGTGGTGTTTTTTGGGTGACTTTATGTCTTGATTGTTTTTGGTGGGGAAGCGCGCAAAGTTTTTATCTCCCGACTGCATCTGAATCACGACTGTCAATTACTGGGAACCAAATAAGAACAAAAAGCGGAGTGGGAAAACGAAATCACAGCATACATTGAGGGGAGGGAAAAGTGAAAGTTCGTCCTTGCCATTTAGCGATGACATCATGAGGACGCTGGTTGTGCTTTTTGTGCGTTGGCTTTTACTTTGATTTTCATAACTTTTCCTCGATTAATCATCAATTTTAACCCATTCATTTTCTCTCTTTGTTTCTCTTGCAGGTACGTGCTGGCAACCGCTTGACTTTTCCCCTCGAGAAAATGAAATTAAGAAAATGTTCTCATAGTTCGTACAATAATTTGATTTTCAATTTTATATTTCGTAAACACACTTGGGGCTGGGGGAAGAAAACTCACTTAAGTGCAAAATTGTTGCCAGCTGCAGCACCCTACTTGGAACACCACCCAATGCTCCTCCACTTCAGGGCTCTTTAAATGGACTGCGAAATGTGTTTGAGCAAAAGCAGACGGGGAACCGCCATTATTCATATGCGTGCCTGGCAACTCCGTCCGATTATCGATAAATCGCGCGCATACACCCCTGCCACCGCCAATCACTGATGCAGCTACCTTTATTGTTTATGAAATATAAATTTCACTTCGACCACAAATTTCCATCATTTCGAAATAAAATGATTTTTCGCCAAAACCGCAAAAACAATATTTTCCCCATCAAATTTAATTTTCTTTCCTTTTTTTTTCGTGCCTCCTTTTTTTTCGGCTATCTATGTGTTTTCGTTAAATTTATTTTTTGTTTGCAACTATTCTTGCTGGCTGCAAATCCTAAAAATACAAAATCATCAACAGAAATCGGAATGGCTGGGCGTGGCATAAAGGAAAAGGGTTGTGGGCGTTGGGAGTGGTAGTGGTAGTGGAGGTGGTGATGGTGCAAAGTGTTGCCGGTGGCGCCGGAAGGGGCTGGTGGGGTTGGGTGGTGCCTGCCACTGACAGTGGCACTGCCACAGTTGCAATTGCAACGTAAATAGACTTTTTCAATGCACTTGACACATGCTATTAAATGGCAGCCGGTGGCGATGGGGGAGCAATAAAGTGGGGCAGGGGCAGGGGCACGGGTCGTCCGGGGATCGAGGTGCCTCCGACCCTCCAAAACTAAAGCAGACAGATACGAGCGCATATATGGGAATATGTTTTTCCATACACATTGTTTTTCTTCTTTTTTTTCTCTGGCCGTTTTCTCTGCTTTTTCAGTATATCCAATATTTATATGCTGTTAGATTCAGCCAGAAAGAAAAGGAGTATGGCAGAAATACCCTATCCCTGAAACATTTCCAAAGTGCTTTAGCTTTTCTGCACTCCTACGCATTAATGCATGGGGCTTCTAGATTTCTTTAAAAATGTTCTGCAAAAACCAATCAAATAAAACGAAGAGAAAATTGATTACCTAACTAACCACATGCAAATATTAATACCGTCTATAAATCTTATGCAAACTGTGTGGTTTCAATACAAAAAAATTAAAAACATTAAATTAAAGGACATAAATTGAATTCCCCCCAAAATAAACTCACCTATTTTAGGAAACAATACCCCAGAAGGGAGAGGAGAAAAGTTATGGAAAATGCAAAAATAGGGTAAATTGTTATCCAGTGGCAGGCAGACCGCTTGTGCAATGGCATTTTGGTTCGAGGGGAAAATCGAGGAAACCTTTTTAGTGACATGAAAAATGTGCAATACAGACAAATAAAAGGAGCAAGTATCGTGAGAACAAGAGATAGGGATGTGGTAAAAAGTAAAAATCGAGCAGGACTCAGGCAGTCTAATAATAAAATCAAAATGAAATGAACCGCTGGGGAAAAGCTATTGAAAATATTGTCGGCATCATCAGACATCCTCTGCCATTGACTCCTGTTTCCTCTTGCTATTCTGTGATCCTTCAATTTTCACCGTTTTTTTTTCCTGAAATCGAAATAAAAATCATTTGACCGCAAAAAAGTGGCGCATATACATATAATAAAAAAAATCCCAAAGAGCCAGCGGGCTTACAGTTATGTGGGCAGATAAACGTGCATTCAGCATAAATAAGCACTGCAACTAAACGGCTAAGATGATTAAGCTTTAGTTTACCAACTAAGCATTGCTTATATTTTAATTAAATTCGCAGAAAATTTCACCAATTTCGGATTTTATAGCTAATGACTTCTGTTTTGGTATTGTTCAAGAACTTTTAGTGTCCACTACGATGTCACCTAAATTTTTGTATAGTGCACGAGCAAATGCATATTCCATTTGGAGCGTGGTTATGAATTGAATACGACAACGCAAACGGCACCCATTAAATAACTACGGAATGTTGAAGCCCCCTTTCGTTTGTTTTTTGTCCTGTAGTCCTGGTTCTACGGTCCTGGTCAAAGTGGAATCTGATTTGATTGCAAACCACCAACGAATTTTTGGCCGTGATTTTTCATAGCTCTACTGAGTTCACTTTTAATTGCCACTGTCGTTTTGAATTCGCATGCAATTGATAAGCCGAAAATGGAAGTGCGGAAAATGGAAAATAATTGAGAAAATCCTTCGTTTGCAAACAGATTCAAAGCGTTATGCAAAAATGCAAACGTTCAAAGGTATCAATTTGTGTGTCAGTAGGCGAGAATTTGTAACCAATTCGGAGATGTGTATTATGTATTTAATTTTCAATTTGTATTATTTTTCTTCTATATTTTTTTATTATTAAAACGGGAATAATGCGAACGGACTGAGTTATGTTTGCAAAGCGAATTTGAGTTCTCCCAAAAATGAATTATAAATTGAACACCAGTGGAGCATACATACCATTTTACACAACATAAGAGATCAAAGATCGCAGGGATTCATTCCAATTGCAGATTTTCCCTTGTCCAATGACAACCGCATTCATACCCGTAATAATCCAATTGCCATTCGGTGGCAACGCAATAAGGAATTATTATTATCGAAACGGTGACGGGAGTGGACCAAAGTGGACCGGACCGGACCGCCCGGGGACTCAATCAGAATGGTGTGACACCTCTTTTTGCCGTCATCGGTCTTGTCCTCGCATTTACCGAGTGTTACACAGTTAAGCGCCATTCGAAAATGATGAAAAATGTCCTGGAAAAAGGAAAGCAGGCTGAGAAAAGCGAAAAAGTTCCTCATAAATGGCCGGTCCGAGAGTTCTCCTTGGCTGCCAATGGAAATTGAAGTTTATCGACATCGTTAAAATTATCTTTACTGGCATCAGTGACAAGGATACCAGGGCGAACTCCTGTCGATTTCCCCAGCTCCTCGCTCCTCGCTGCTCGCTCCTCGACCCCCATCCCCACCACCTCTTTTCTTTTATTACTTATGCTGCCGCGTACTCGCTGCTGTTCACATATAAATTCACATTTTCCACATCATTGGGCCGCTGCGACAACGACGCCGGCAATTTTCCTCCCTACTTTGCATGTGTGAGGGGGTGGAGCGGGGGGAAAATCGGTAGGGAAAATGTGGCGGATGCGGCGCAGTGGGTCCATGAGGAATCGACGGAGTAAATTGACACACAATTTCGGTGCATAAATCTTAAGCGCAGATAATTCCGAGCGTAAAAAAGTCAAAAATGAATTACAGTATGCTGTGAATGTTGTGCGGGGACTCTCAAAAGAAATTTTACCAAGTCTATGGAATTTCAAATTGTTTTTTAATTTCTTGGATTCTGTTTAAAGAAATGCATTATCAAGCCAAATATTATTGTTCTTTATTTAAAATTGAGTTCATTTAGACACAACTTTTTCCCAGTTATACTCCCAGCATACCTAAACCAATTCACCATTATTTTTTTTTTTTTTGGCAGTGTATAACCATTTGGGAAACCAGATTCAGAGAAAAGAGCAGACGCCATGCATATGAAATATCGATTGTGCGTGAACGATTCCCTTTCTGCTTTTGGGGGTCTTAAGTCCGATGGCCGCGTCCAGAATCCGATTACATATGAAATTAAGCGGGAACGGAAGAGTGCGGTGGGCAGACAATCGATAAATAATTCATGTGGCTCACTCTCACTTATTTTCCCGGCGTCCTCGAACGCGGAAGTGGTTATTTGTACGTATGTATATCGGATATCGATATGCATCTGCATATCGCCAGTGGTTAGTAAACAGATGCAAATTCGAATGCATTTGGTTTTCTTAAAGTCCGGTTGCAGGCGGCTTGTCAGCCTCACTTGTATTTGTTATCAGTTCATTTAGCATATTTGAATATATTTGAACAGTCTTTCTCTTAGCGATGCCACCATTTTTGACCAAGTTACGAAGAAAAAAACTTTCGAAAATATCATATTTTTGAAAACATTGATATATTGTGTGTTTTTCGGTCAAAAAATATTAGTATTTTTTGAATAGCAAAAAAAATAATTATCCAAATGTGGAATGTGATACCTCATTGAATTCGTATTAAAATTCCCCATCGATCTGTATCCAAGCCTGGAAATTTAAATTTTTGAAAATTTTTTGCAAATTTTTATGATGATAAAAAGTAAAAAAATGGTTCAAAAATTGATTTCCGAAAATCAACAGTATAGTGATAGGGATAGTTGGATCTGTTCATTAGCTGCACAAAACTATAATTAGTTTAACTCTGCGACCTTTTTTGGCCAAGTTTTGATGAAAACAACATTTGAAAACATAAAGCCTAAAAACTTTAATTTTTTTTGCCATTTTTCACAACAAATTATCCAAATAAGCGTGATAAATACTGTAATCAATTAACACTTCAATTGCTTCGATTAATTTGCGATTAGCATTCAAACCTAATTTAGTGCACCTCATTTCGAGTAAATACTTTTAAATTGCTGCTCAAATAATGGAATCCTTGTCAGCATCAGCGTTTTTCCGCCCTCAACTCCAGGATCCATTTTCTCTGCCCCTTGTAAAGTAACCTAAATTTTCCATTGGTATCTGAACTCCCTTTGAAAAGTATCTGTGCACACTACTTCCGTTGGGATGGCAGCACTTGTACACGTCATGTCACATTCCATGGCCATTGTGAGGCAGTGCAGCAACCCTAATCAGAGGACCAATCCGTAGAACCCCCCCTCCACCGCCTCCATTCCGCCCAGTCGTGGAAAACCGTGCTCCAAATTCCAAATGACACTTCAACTCGCTTACACTTGAATACGCATGCCACGTCCAGAGGAGCACATGAATGCGAAATGGGCTGGGGAGTCCGATGGGGGACTTTCTGGTGGGGATGCCGGGGTCCTGAAGGGCTGGCCACCAGCATTTATATCGAATGGCTTCATCATCGAGGGGAAGGAGCGAGAAACGAGTAGCGACAAACGGAAGTCTCAACTTCCGTTTTCCGTGCCTCTCACCTGAGTAACATTAACCGTAACGCAACGTTTAAGCAGGCAATGGATGGCTGGTGTGCGGCATTCCCACTCCAGCAGTGAAACTGCAGATCCTGAAGGCTGCCACTGCAGCAGCCCATTGCCCGATAATGACAAAAGTGTTAATAGCGCCACACGCTGCATGGGGCACTCACATCACGGCACATCCCTATCGAAAGGGGGGAAAAAAAAGAGAAAAAAAAAAAACAAAAAGCGAGAAAACCGGAATGAATGCAGTGCCATATTATGCAGGCGCTGTTGATGAAATACAAGCAGGGAGCTAAAAGAAAAGATTGAAAGGAAGCGAGTGTGTCGAGTTGGGCGAAAAAAACGCAAGAGTAGCGATGCATGAGCAGGATAAGCAGTTGCAAGTACACTGAAAAGAGTCATACAATGTGAAGAGATCGAGAACATTCACACCGATTATTTAAATTCATAATAAATCATATACTTTTCTCGCTGTGCACGGGACTGGATGGTGGAGAACACACACGTGGTCCTGTCCTTCGGAGGCGGGAGGATGTCAAGACAGGGGACTTCCTCGGGTCTCTCCCACTTTGTTTCCTCAATTGACGCCGGCACGTCGAAGTCAGAGTGGGAATTCAAGGCAGGAGGAGCAGGAGCTGTCGGTTCACGATGGCAAATCCTTTTCGCTCAATGCCCGGATTGGCAGGACGTTGGTAAGGTGGGAGGGTGGGGATATATCCAGGAGTTATCTATGCATCTAGGAGTGGGGTGGTATGACATGGGCGAAAGGAATCCAGAGGCGTCTTAAGTAGCACTTCGGTAGCTGCGCTTATGCCATTAAGCCATGCAGCGTCTGCATTCAGATGGAAGCTTTTGTATGAGACATTTTCCTGCTTTCACGCTGCTTTTCACCACTTTTCCGAGCCGTGTGTGAGAGCATGTGTGTGGCCCAATTAATGGACTCCCCCAGAGTGCGAGATTTTCCAGCGATGATAAGAGGGGCGGCATAATGTGGTGCTTATGGCTTCAATGGCTCAAATGCCAGCTATCTGCGCTATTCAATCGCCCAATTGAAAGGCAACTCACTCGAGAGCTGGGGAACTGGTAGCCAAAGTACTGAACTTGCGGAGAGCCGGCATTATCCTTCGGATCAATCCGTTTCCAGCTGCTTTTAACCTGCTGCCTTGCGATAATAACAATCAATAGACCGGTTTGAATGGAGCGGGCCCATTGTGCTTGTAAATGGCCTCAAATAATAATTAATTAAGCCATAAGGCCATAAGCCGATTTCGAAAATTAACCATTGTTTTTATTGCAATCCTGCCTGTTATAAAATCGCGTTTAATCTGCTAAAGTCACGTCTCAATGGTTTTAATTAATTACTTAGTAGTTGTGTTTGTCTCAGGGCAAAGAGTTATTTCAAATCCAAATTTTGTAAATACTCGCTGGGCAAACGGTACTTAAATAAATACACATAGTTCCATCATCTGTTTAGCAATTCAATTAAAAGCAATTAAAGTGATGTAAATATATACCCCATATTTCCACACTTTTCCCATCGTTCATTTCCATTTCGGATGAAAAACTCAACGCACTCAATTGCCTATCAACTTGGCTTCAATTATGACCGCCTTCCATCAAGTTGAAGACCTAATTGTTTATTCCGCACTTGACTGTACAATACAGACACAAACAGCCCAAAATGTGTCATAAAATAGAACAACTGTCTTATCCTTTGTGTTCTCGCCCCCCTTTCGCCTGACATGTGTGTGCCCATGGGCGTGGCCGAAAGCTAAAGAGGGGGCGGCAACAAGTGTCTGTGTTGTCTGTTTAGCATTTCATTACACTGGGGAGGTAAAACTTCAGACGTCGGTCTGCACGCAAGTATGTGGCAAATTTATTACAATTAAAGTTTTTCCCTTTTTTTCGGGCGTGTGGTGGGGCAGGAGTGTTGGGAAGGGGAAGCGGGTAAAGGGGGGGAGGCAGGCGGAGTTGGGTCTGAAAAAGTGTCAGAGTTGCCGCATTTAAATGAGGCATAACCGAAAGTCCCTCCTCCTTTTGCATGCTTCGCTGCAAAGGCATCAGGCGGAATTAGCTGGCGAGGATCTCGCAGTTGGGGCTGCTCTGCAGATGGAACTGCCGTGGAGACCCAAAGCCCAGACCCCGAATCCGTATCCGAATCCGGGACCAGACGCAGAACATTTTGCCAAGTGATTTATGAGCCTCCGAGCGGGGCAACGTTTAAAAACATGAACACATATATTTGCACTGCGAAAAGTGGTGCCTGAAATTGGCTAATGCAAAACTGAACAAATAGGAAAGCTATATTAACAATACAAGTTTATAAAACATTTAGTTTAATAAAAGAGTTAGCATATAGAAGAGATATAAGAGCTGCCTATAATCGAGCTCCGTTTGTGCTCGGTGTAAAAACGGCCCTCGGGCAGCAGCCAGTGTCCCAAACTTTGACACATGTCTGTTTGGGGGCTGCTGTCAGGCAAAAAAAAAAGGAGGAAAAAACGGGAAAGGAGCGAGAACTGGCGAATGAGATATTTGCAATAAAAGTATAAACAGCATGCAAATATTTTGCGTAGACGCTGGCTGGTCCCCTGCCCAACGCACTGATGCGCCTGCAAATGCGGCGGCTGTCGTTCCCACACACAACCAACATCAGCCGCAAAGCGGCAGCAACATCAGAGGCAACGGCGGCAACTGCAACTGCAACTGCCACTGCCACTGGCACAGCAGCAGCAGCAACAATGAGTACATAAATTTTTGCTATAAATTTCCTTTGGTTGTCAGTGGCATTTTCAAGTGCTTCTTGCAGCAGAGTTCGGGGTCGAATGTCGGGGTCTCCATGTCGGGGTCTCCATGTCGGAGTTCCAGACTGAGACTCAGACTCGAAGGGCTCGGGGTTCCCAATTCGCCCGCTCATTTCATTTCAATGGCAGCCGCAAAAGGCATTTCATTTGGTTACTTTCTTAGACGGTTGCTGCGGCTTTTTGGCCGAATTTAATTAAATATTTAATGCGCCCACACGGCCCACAGGAAAAGCATCAGAAAACCGCAAGAGTTTTGGGATTCAACCCCTTCAATACTATGCAAACACACATTCAATGCCGAAGTGCCTTGAAGGGCACTTGCATTTTTGTTTGCTTTTTTTTGTGGAATTCTTGAATAGCTAGGTTAACATTCGAATTTCCATCTCCACAATTACACAATAACAAACACTTGCTCGGTCAATCAAGGCAGCAATTGCTGCTCTCAACAATTTGCAGCAGTCTAATATATCTATACATTTAACTTTCCCTGCAATATTCATCATGCCCTCCACTTACATTACCCAATCAATTTCAATTTGCGATTCAATTAAACAAACTATTTCCGTACAAATGGCATTCAATCGATTTGAAGCTCGTTTCAATGTGTATAAATTCGTCAACTAAAACTGACAAATGGCATTACCGACTTGAACTAATTTTCCACTTGCATTGGACATTCGTGTTTGATGTCTGATGTTCGATGTTCATTGTTCACTAACTTTGCCATTTCAATAGAAACGAGAAGGCGCAAGAAAACCACATGAAATTGTTAATTATAATGGACAATTGAATTCATTTCGACTCCCACAACCTTTGCGGCAACTCACCCATTGCAATCTGCACTGGAATCGAATTGGAGCAACATATTGTTCACATTTTACATGATTTGTAGCCTGCATTTCGTATTTATATGTATGCTTGTTTATATTAACTTACGCCACCAAATTAAATGAATTCCAAATGAACAAATGGGGAGCAGGAGCAATTGTTTGCGTTTATATCTGAAACCATCTATATTTCTGCGCTCCACTATAGTTCAATAAACGATGAGAAGGGAAAAAAGGGGTAAACAATGCTGGGGGCATTCAAAAAGTTTTTGTTTACATGTTTTCGTTTTTGCGAGTTCGAAACGAGAAGTAACGAGAGCTTCGATGCTGGCGGTGTCGAAGGAGAGGTACCTATTATTTCAAAATAGCTTGAGCTAAAAGGATAGTACAATATTTTGGGATACTTAAACGTGTATCGGACAAAGCTGAAATGGTTTTTTCTTTCTTCAGAAGCTGTTCTGAAATATACCCAAGTAACCTGGCCAACTACAGGGTATGCATAAATGGAACAGAAATATTTACTCGTTGTGGTTCGGATTCCGTTCAACATCTATGTATGTAGCATTGAACGCTGAGCATTCAACTATTGCAGTCTGCACTGGCATTATTTGTTTTAATTGAAGTCAATTAGTTTGTGTGATGGTGTTAATTTAGCTCTATGGGAAAAGAGGCAGGCCAATCATAGACCGACAACATAAACGCTCTATGTACAGAATATATTCCGATCAATTGAGAATAGGCCCGGCGGCAGTAAGAAAATCGTGTTTATTACGCTCAGTTTGAGTGCTTCTTTTTTGTATCTCGCTATGTTTCTGTACTGAAACACTTAACCCCATTTAGCATCCCCATTCTTTCCGCCTGCAACTTTGTGAATGCAAATGAAAAGACATTAATGTTAATGCATACGATGTCGCCGCTCATTGTTTTGGCCATTTCGCTGTTGATAGTCGTCGATTTGGTTTTTATTGGCCATCCACCGAGTTGATAAGCAATTATATGGCAGCCACGGGAATAACTGAATCAATCAAACGAATCGCTCTTTCAGTCGCCTGAATTTGAATTTGAGTTTACTTTTTTGTGTAGGAATATATTTACGGAAGGATTAAACGGTTATATCATTTTTCCAAAAAGGACACTTTCACAATTGAAATGCTTACTATATTATAGGGCCACAGAATAAATCTAATGTTTGAGAAATGCCAACTTATCAGTTTATTATACCACTCCATAGACTCTAAGTCAATTTGAATTTGCGATTGAATGCAGATTGACACACGAGGGCGAGAATCGAAATCCGAAGGGGCATGGCTCATCTGTCATATTTAGCCGACTTATGGCCCCTGCAATATACTATACCAATCCACCACCCATCCATCATGGTGGCTCAATTGAGCATATACTATCGAATACCGGGCGCCCCCTTTTCGAGGCCTAAAATCCCAAATGCAAACGTTGCAGCCAAGAATTAAAACCGGCCAAACAAAATACGTAGAAAAAAAGTAGAGAAAAGGGAATGCTGGCAGTGAGGAGCGAGTAGCGAGAAGCGAGGCAAATCAAAGACCAAATTGATGACTGCAAAAAATATGAGCCGCAGATAGGAATCCGACCCAGCTGCTCCTGCATACGGATTTTTGATCGATGGCCCCGTCGGGCTGCATAATTTGCAGCTAGAGAGACGAAATCCACTCCCCCGGGAGTGTCCAGGGGAACAGACGGTGGCAAACGCCGGCTCGCCAGCTGTCCGGAAAAGTGGGCGGGGCAGTGGGCAGGTAGCCCAGAAGTCTAGCTGTCTAGCACAAATCGATCATCAGTGGCGAGGTGAAGGGGAGAAATGGGCCGGCGGATTTGATTGATAACCTGATTGATAGCTCGCTTCATCTCTCAGACACTCCAACTGGCCAGTGCAAAGTGTTGACTGCCCATGGGCTAGGCCTACAGAGTGTACTTTGCAAAAAAAGTGCAGCAATACTCCACAGAAAAAACAATTAAATAGTTCCAAATCGAAAATTGCTTTCAAAGTGCACACCATAGTATGTTTATAATACATTTCTTAGTCCAAATTTAAATGTATACCTTAGAAAACTAGCTTGCTTTCTCCCAGTGTAGTTCGAAGACATTCAATTGAGCGAAAAGTTGCTCGGTTAATTGGAATGGTCCACGTCCGCGTCCCAATGCACGGGAAAGTTATGGAAAATGGAACGGGATGGCCTTAGATGATAGAAAAGATATAATAAGTTTCTGGGTTGAAAACAAGAAGTGCGCCTCGGTGAAATCACGATGTGAGTGACCCGAGGCCGCCAAGAAGGGGAGAACTGAGTAACTGTTGATGGTTGGTTGGTATATATGTCGGTGATAAGCCCCGTTTGATGAGGATGATGATATGCAGCGTTGATGATAATAATGCTGATGATGCCGCAGCTGCTGCAATGGGCAATGTTTAATGAGCGGACAAGCGGAGCAGAGCAGCGCAGAATGAATCAATCGACCACGGGATACAGTCACCCATATATATGTACATACATAGCCCACGAAGCCACCACGCTCCAACCGCCCACCCCCCTTGGAACCTCCCTCTGGACAGCCCCTCGCGCCTTTGGAACCCCAATAACAATTAGAGGAGAGCGTTGAATTATAGCATTTGGTTGGCTTCGCTGCCGTCGTCGCTGCGATGATTAATTAAATGGCATTTTAATGAGTTCACTGGCGAGCGAAACCACTCCAACCCTTTCCATTGCCATTTCCACATCCATCCATCCCGCCATCCAATCTCCCCATAGATCCAACGAATTGTCATTGAATGCATCAATAATGGAGAAGAAGCAAATGCTGTGCGGCTGTGGCAGCAGAACGTGGAATGTGAAATATATGTGTGTGTAGATAGATGTGTGTGCTTTTGGTTAATTTATGCAATTGAACTTTTGTTCGGCGCCACAGAGAAAAGGCAATAGCGCAAGAATCAAGGGGAAATTGCACGAGAATAGAGGGAAAATAATGAAAAGAGCGAGCGAAAAACCGAGAAGAATACTTGGTCAAGGGCCATCGATAACGATTGCTTGAACCCTTTCAAATTGAACTTTAATTGCTCACTTTACGTGCATTGATTTTGAAAATAAAAGCACACGACGTATTAAGCGAATCTTCCACTTACCATCGAATGACTAGAGTGATCGATAGCAACAAATCGATATGTTATCGTGCAAAATGCATGCACATCAATTAGTTTCGATGTGGTCCCACTTATCCTGCCGGGATTTACCTCTTGATCCCTGAAGTGACTTTAAATCTCTCTGCAAGTCGCTGCCGACATGAAACCGGTTAACCACTTGCTCTTACCGTTTCGAACTTATCGAAAGTCAGGCTTTCTTGCTTTCCCTCGTTGCCCTCCCCCAGCATTGGCATCTCTAATCCGAAAGATTCTGGGAAAACACTCTTAGGCTTACTTATGTCGACTCATCTCTCGTTACTCGGCCCTCCTGCCTTTCCCAACTGCCTCCTGCCCACTCCCATTGGCTCCTCTAACCAAGCTGACTTTTCGGGTTTGTTTAAAGTTTCTAGCGCCGCAAATGAGAAATAAAAAAGAACAGCACACCCAGAAAAGGGCCAACCAAGAAAAATAAGAGGCAACACAACTTTTGGTACCAAACCAAAAAAAAAAAGAAGTAAAACAACAAAAAAAAAAGTTGAAGAAAGCGAGGAGCAAAAAAATGGAGAGTGAACGCTGTAACTTTTGGCTTGCAGGCGGTGCAGGAGTTGAAACTTGCTAGCCAGGAAAATTCGTAGGCCTTGCGGGTGAGGGGGGGTGGTGGTGCTGGTGGAAACACTTTGCGAAACATTTCGTGCCAGGGGCTTTGTGGGAGGAGGGAGAGGGACAGCGTGCGCCCAAAAAACTAACTGCTTACTTAACAAGACATATTCAAGCACTTAAAAGCAAAATAAAACGCCAGGGGAGAGAAGCGGAAAAAAATGCGTTAAAAGAACGATATAGCTGGGTAGAATTTCTTCAAGCAGTTGGAGAAAGGCGCTGTAAAATGTATTCATATGTATGTACGATAAGAACAATCAAAAACATAACTATAACTATAACCATAGATAACCAAACACTTAAGCAATCTGTTAATTTTTCTCATGCCACAAGTCCTTGGGAATTTCTCCCTCTGCACAACTTATACCTGAGGTGACTTGATGCAGTTGGAAGAAGCAGTGAAAGCGCACTCTTCTTGATTCTTCAGAGGTCACACACATTGCGCGTGGTTCCGTTCGCGTCTTTTTCTTTTGCGATTTTGGATTTTTTTTTTTTTTTTTAATTCTCCATCCCAAGTCGTCGGAACTTTATCAGCCAAGTTTACTTAATACGCAAAGTAAGTTAAAAGCAAGCGGCGATGACGGAGACGGGCAAAAGTTTTACGCGCATAATAAGCTCAGCTTCTATATGCAATTTTTGATGTTTTTCCGTGTACTCGTAGTTTACTTTTTATTTCTTCCAACTTTCGGTTTCAAGCGCTTAATATCCAAGCATTTCACCGCAATGCCTTCTTTGTTAGCTGTTGCTGTTGTTGGCCATTTTCTGTTTTCGCTGGAAAGTTCCTTTTAATATGCAACGTTTGTCCACCGCAGAGAATTTGACCCCTTCGCACTCATATTTTGCGACTTTCGTCCTTTTCGCCTCGCACCTGATTCTTCTTCATTCGTTGCTGTGATTGAAAAACTTTCCACGGGCAGCTTGCCACCAAAAGTCACGAGTTTGATCCGCTACTTATAATGGATTGCTTGGGGGGATCTGGGACCGTTCAGCAGAAGTCTTATGCGGCGATTTGTGCCAGTCGTATACTCGCATTATCGCGTTTTGGAAAATACTTGGAAAATAGCTTTGGGGCTATTTGATAAATACACATATACGCTCAAATTATACTTAACTTTCAATGTATTTCAGCCAATGGGGGGAGCTCAAACTTATAATGGATGTATAAGTATAAAGGGGACTTTGTTCAAATACATTTGATTGTTTTTGAAAGCTGTATTAGCTGTCTGTGCCAAAACTACCCCATTAATTAGCCATCATTTTGGGTGTCTTTTCGCACTGTTTTCGGCAGTCTGTTGCCGGGCGAAAGTTCTTTCTTAGCCATAAATCCGTTTAATTGCCACCGATTGCTCCAGAAATCAGTTGCATCTTTGGAAGGCTGCGAACGTGCTTGCGTTGGATGTCACCATCGTCCCTAGTAGCCCCCCTTCCTCCATTTTCGGGTAGATATTATCCCTTTATTCGCCGCTTTCGGAGGAGCGTGTGCATCCAAGTGCCAAGTACTCACTTAGCAGTTTGCCACTCAGTTGCTCAACAACTGCCAGTTGCAGGGGCAATTGCAATGGATGTTGCACTGGCAGTTGCATCGCACTTGCAGTCGCAGTTGCCTTGTTCAATGCTCATCAACTTTTCATTTGCCATTTTATAGTTTTTTTTTCAGGGAGATAAAAACTTTAACTACTTTGTCGCCACTTGGCTGCTGCCATTATTCGCCATTCGCCATTCGCCTCTCCGTTGCTCTCATAATGACCTCATTTGTTTAAACATTGGCGGGCAACTGTGGCTGTGGGTGGGTTAATTTTTGGGTGGGGCCGAGAGACTTCACTTGCTACTGGGTTTCTGGGTCACTGACTTTTTCAAGTGCAAAACGACCGAGCGCAAACGGTTTGCGCCAATTTAGACAGCAATAAATTGTATCTACGACCACAGGCGATGCGAGATGAGGATATAAAGATCATGATCGCAATCCACTTGGAATCGAATGAGTCACTTGGCATTTTCTTTACATGAGGAATTCCATAAATCGGGCTTCAATTAACCAAGTAAGCATCAGCTCAAGCCCAGACGCAAATGTTTGTTGGTTAATGGATGCAGGCGCACATTTGGCGCAATCGTTGGGTGTCCGATTCGGCAGCACATATGGAATAGAATATGGCGAGATCTGAGGCGTGCAAATGGCAGCAATTACGGTGCAGCCACAGCAACAGACGGCGACAATCGTCAGAATGCCAACCCCAAACCCCCAACCCCCAACCCCCGCCCCACTTTGCCATTTCAAAGCCCCACTTGAGTTTGGCCTGAAGAGCGCACGAAAAGCGAGTTTAAGTCAAATCAGAAAAATACAAACTAAAGGGCGGCTCAAAGCTGAGGGTTCAGACAAAGGGGACACCCTTGCAATGCCACTTTCAGCTGCCTACAGTTGATATGCCAAACTGTCCTCTCAGCCCATACAATCCCAGATACCTCGCCCTAATGGGTATTCAAAACGAAGCCCGACTGTCAATGCCGCTGACTCGCGCCCCCTTGTCAACTCTTGTGGCCTATTTAAAAATTCAAAAGGCATACCACACATGCCCAAAAAAAATCCAAACGCATCCTGGATTTTGAGCTCACATCTAGAGGGAGTTGTTGTTCAGGGGGCGGCATCATCGACGACCACTTGAGGCGGCTGCTCCAGTTTCCTGTCGCCAGCGCGCACAAAAGTATGCAACATGTCTGAGCGAAGAACAAAACGCAAGAAATGCGAAATGCGAGAAAGGAGCGCAAACATAACGTGGAAATATTATAACGAGTGCAAATAAAACACACTGGGGATGTCGAGGATGTCTGCAATCGTTTGCTGGCACGCATGCATGCCTAAAGGAAACGCCATCAAGTATGCCAAACATGTTTGCGGCCAAAGCGAAGAGGCGCCCCCGAGGGGGCGGCTGGCTGCTGGCTGGCTGCCGCCTTCCTGGCGCCCTTTAATGTTTATTGTGCAAATAAATTCGGCCTTGAATCGCCCGAAACGGCGTCTAATGTATATGTACCATATATACCACTTGAAAATTATGAAAGCTGACTTTTAAGGTGATATCAAATGTGCCTCAGCACCAGGCTTAATTATCAGAAAGGATGCCCCCCTTCTACTTTCCAGCTACCAACTACGATGGCATAAGCAAACAGCCCGTCGCGAGATTTCTTTGATCTCGGTTTTTATTTTCGAGTGGCTTGGGTAAATTTAGGCTGCTCTCGATAACCAATAGATGCTATTTTTGGAGCCGGGTTCCAGGTCGGCGCCACTTGAGCACGCCTCTGGCCAGAAGGTGAAGTGGGAGGCAATGGGTTGTTTGGTAACCGAAGGGCCTGGACAATATTTGCGTGCAAGCGAGACGGAGATGGCCACTATTTTGCAGCCATAATTCAGAAAACTAACTTTTCGTAGGAGAAAGGGGGATTACATAAATCAACATTTTCTGCTGGCCGAAAAAGCGCCAGAAACTTTCAAGCAAACAAATATTAATTTCAACTTTTGCGCGGCCAAAGCAATAATAACAAAAAAATAAAAAAAAAATAAAAAATACAGCTACAAAAAGTGGGGTAATAAAAAAAGGAAATCAAGACTTAAAGCCATTACAAATACATATGTATGTATGTGGGATGCTCTCGTGTGTGTTTGTTAATTTGCCCATTTTATTGTGCAATTTTTAATTGTATTTCAACAATATTCTCTGGCCGGGCGAAATGAATTAATTGCTCGAGAAGTGGGCGCATTGTCCAGGAGGAGCTGCCGCCACGCCCACACCGCACCCTATCTCTTTCCGGCTCACATCAGGCCGTCTCTTTCCCCAGAGCCTCGCGATAATTCTTAACCGCTTGTTTATTTATGCGGCGCCGGAAAAGCAACACGCATTCACCAGGGAAAATCGTGGAAAGCGGGAAAAGTCGGGGGCTCAAAGAGGTAGAAAGATAATGTGCATTCGTATGTGTGAGCCTGCCGCCTTTATTTATGCAGCATGCATTTAAAATAAAATAAATATAAATTAAGCATAGCCCGAGTCCCAAAGGAAATGCCCTGTCCTCCTCCATCAAGAGCCTTAAAAAAATAAATAATGGCGAACTTAAAGGGGACTTTGATGGAGCTGTTAAAATGTAATAAATACCGGGCATTAAATAATCGCCATAGACAACAATCCGATTTACACGTTCAAAAAACGCATTAAGAGGATAAATAGATGTTTGAACTATCACATTTATGGGTGTTAAATAAAAACATCAATAAACAAGTAAATCCATTAATCGCTACCAACACACTCCATTTCTCCTTACAAAATACAACGTTGCAAGCAACAATTTATTCAAAAAATATATATTATTTTTATTAAAACAATAAGTAAACAAATATTAGCATGCACAGTGGAAAACAATGAACTAAATCGAAACAACGCATTGAACTATACTATATATTTTTACCAGTGCATGCACTTTGAAAGAGAAGAACTATAAATATTTGCAATGTTTTTTTCCCTGTGAACGAATAGCAATTTTAGCTTAATGAGTAACTCTATTTTTAATGAGTATTTCCCCTGGATGGGAATAAAAAAAAGGGCATTTGATAGTTTCATTGCCCAAGTTGGTGGGAGTTTGCCACTCGCCCTCAGCTTTTCATTATTATTCACTTTTTATTTGTGCATGTTTTTTTTGCGGCGCCTTTCTTTGTTTTTGTTGCCGGGATAGTTGGTGGCGCCATTTTGTTGCCTTGCATTAATTGCAATGCAAAAAGGCAACGTCGCATAAATTTTTCATATTTAATTTCGCCTGAGCTGCAGATGGAAGCGGAGACACGGACGTTGGGGCAGCAACAAAAAAAAAAAGGGAGAAGCTGGGGGGCAGTTTAATGCACTCTGTTGCATGCCTCCTCGTTACCCCGCCTTTGCCCCTTATGCAGCCACGCCTCTGAGCGGATTCGTTTACATTAAATTATTTATGCACTCGACTGTGTGTGCCACTTGCGGCTTGACAAAAAGAAAAAAAGAACGGACTGATCACAGCTGCCACTGTCAGTGGGCGGGTGCACAAAGCCCCCAAACCCCACTGAATACACCCGCCCATTCTCCTTTTTTTTTTTTTTTTTTGCCTTCGGCCACTTTAATCTTGACCACACACATTAAGTTGGCCAACAAATGTGCAGACACTTGGCTATTAGGCAGCGGGCACAACTTGAACTTGGCCAAAGGGCTAAGCAGTTATCCTTGCCACCCAAAATTGCCATCCTGCCAAGTCGACTGAGACTGTCCAATAAAATGTCAAAGAAAATGGCCAGAAAGGCTTTTAATTGTAATGGGCACGAGGGCGAAAATGAAAATGTAAGGCAAAAACATTGGAACTTCTTGCCTTTCGGATAGTCTGGTTACTCCTTGGCACCCAAGGATCTGCAGCTCCTCCATCCATATGGCAGTCCACGACCTCGTAACAAAGGGTTTCATGAGCGTTTAATTGTCGGTAATTAGCTAGATGAACAATGGCCAACTTTTAGTCGCCATGGAGCAAGTTTCAAAGGGGCAGCCAACAGCAAAAAGAGCAGCTGGCCCAGAAAACGGGTAACTGGCTTATATAAGCAAAGGATATGGAGTACTTGTCGAGGATAAAGCAGATGCACTATCCATTTGGGTGAAGTTCCGGGCAGATGGGTTGAAGGGTTAACTGCTACATTTCTTCTTTAGCTCGTCTGAAATTTTTTAATAATAATATCAAACTGTCAACCGTTTAATGTTCTCATCCATATCTCCCTCATCCACTTGGCAACCTTTTGAAAAGAGGAAAATTGATGATTTTTAATTGTTACAGTATTTCACATAAAACGCCATCAACGGACGACAACTTGTCGTTAAAATGTTAACAGGCTTCATATGAAAGCAACCAATATAAGCATTCATGGAATGAAAATATTAACAACAATAATTTAAATCGCTTTAATGGCAATATTAAATAAAGTTTTATGCACAAGCTCACAATAAATTTCAACGAGTGCCTCGAGAGTGGGGGACAAGTTTTACATCACTTTATTATTTTCACTAACACAATTAGTTTTTTTTTCAAACTTAATTTGGACATTTTAAACGAAATTGATTTCCAAATGCCTCCCATTAGTAAACTTTCATTTAACAATTTACAATTTTCCAGCGCAAAATGCTGCATGCAGTTTTATTAAATTCTTGATGGAATAACTCCAATGCCAAGTGTGCTCGCCTAATTTCCATCACATTTCTATAAAATGTCGATTCTATTTCACTTGGAATTTCGCTGGTATAATTTCATTTAATTGAGACACCCACACACACACACTCCCGTCGATATTCGCGCATAATGAGTGGGGGCGAACATTGCAAAGGTCCCCAGCTGGCACACCCCCAAACCCCATTGCCCGCCCCCAAAGAGCGCCGCCCTTTGTGAGCGTCCACCAGCAAAGGCAATTAAAATTAATTTAAATTTTACTCGCCTGTGCAAATGAGTCACACGGAAAAAGCGCAGATAAAATGAAAACAAAGACTGAATGACCACAGCACTCAATCAGTAGAAAAACGCCAATTCAGATTCAGATTGGCCTGTTTCTGCGTTTTCCAACATAGTACTGTTGCTTTATCATAAGTACATAAAATATATTGAACAGAATTAACGTAATTATAAAACTGAAATTATCGCATGCATTTCTCTGAGTGCAACCCTGCTAATAATTACCCACTTTATTTCCATTATCTTTTTTCAGAACTGACCCGTGCGCAGTCCCCCATCCTGGAGATTTATCCCAAACAAGAAGTCCAGCGCAAGCCAGTGGGCAAGCCCCTGATCCTCACCTGCCGGCCCACAGTTCCCGAGCCGTCCCTGGTCGCCGATCTGCAATGGAAGGACAACCGGAACAACACCATTCTGCCCAAGCCGTAAGTATTGAATTCGGGTTGCTTTCCTAACCTCCGGTTATTGGTGACTTTTTCGAAAAATAAAACACAAAAACACGAACATGCAACACATACAAATGAATATACACCGCAACACTCACTTCTGTATCGTATATCGAATTGTAGGAATTACGATCCACTGTATGATTCCAAGGGCAATAGAAAGAAAGAGTAAGTGAGGCGAACGTCTACATATATTAAAAAACAGTAAATCAGTAACAGCAACTGCAAGAGTATACAACAGTAACCAGTAATTTAACTGCAACTGCAACAGTAATCAGTAAATGCAACTGCAACAAGCATTAGAATTGGACAACTGCGACGGAAACGGAGACAGTAACCGATACCGATAACCGATACTTTAACGGCCGTTTTTATCGGGAACCCTGTGACATTGTCCTCAAAAGTTTAAGCACCAAAATTTGGCAAAAACCTCTGACAACAACTGCTCACGAAACTTTTAAAGTCCCAATGGACTCTAACCGACTGCAACACAGACATTTTTAAGTAGCTGGCAATTTTGACGGCCACTTGTGCTATTTTCTGGTAAATCGACTGCGACTGAAACTGAAACACCAAAGTTCTAGACTTCTAGCTTTGCCTCTGCCCATCCCCCTTTTCCCATGGTTGTTTTTGGCATGATTAATTGTTTGATTTGTTCTTGATTGTTGTTAACTCACCTCGCTGCATTTTGAGCTGGCCCATTTTTTTCGAGGGCCTAACCTAAGAGTAGCATTTTTCCGTTTCCATTTTCCATTCGACATTGACACAATAGCACTCACACACACACACACGCCCATTTCCTCATGCAATATCCCCCTATTAGTTGTACTAACAATTCTTCATCTTGAGCCTTCATTTTGAATTTTATTTGAGCGCCAGAAGCTAAAAAAAACGTTTAGGGTCGGTTTTCTATCACTACGGTTGTCACATATTTGCAGAAAAATTATTTTTCCCAGCTTGACACTTTTGGCAAACATGAACAACTTAGGGCTGCTGCCAGTAATTACATATTTTTAACTTGTCAAACTTTTTGGAGCTCTCGCTTAACCCTATTCATATTCATCAGCTTGTCGTTCCATAAAAATGCAAGATAAATTAAAAGCATATTTTATGAGCAGGTAAATGAAAAGCCAAGGAAGTTTTCGCACACAAAATAAAATTAAACAAAAGTTCTCCTCTGCGAAATCAAGTGAAATGCTTTGCTTGACAACAAAAAAGGACGAAATTGCAATAAAGGCAAAGGAAAATGCTGCAGAAAAACGCGCAAGGGAATGTGAAAGGCGAATTCGAATGGGAATTCTTAGGTCAAATATTCAGATCGAAATCTCAACTCCCAGTTTTTTGGTGTGTGTGTGTGTGGCAGTGGCTGTGTGTGCGTGTGAAAAGCGAAATCGTGTTAATTAATTTGCCTGCAGACTGACCAGAGTGGGAAATCCAGAGCATAACACGGAAAATACAAGAAAAGGACTCTTGGTCCCTCGAGAGCGTTTCACACCTGACCCCCGTTTAACCCGTGAAAGGGTTCAAGGGGCTTTTGCCGGACGGGACATTTTCCGCCCCACCATTGCGTGCCAATTAGCCCCGTTTCCTCTTCAAACTTAGGCGAGTGGAAATTTGTGTTTCGGCTTGGGTTCAGTTTGAAGGGGGTTTTTTTCCAGCGCATTCTATATTTTTTTATCGTTTTTTTTTTATTGGTTGTATACCTTTGCGAAAAGGTTTCATAGTTTGGCCAGAAGCTGGTTAAATTGATTTTTATAAATGACCAATTGTAAAAAAAACTTAAATTCTGTGCACATTTTTGTTGTGGTCTCTGCACAAATAGATTTTTTTCCAAATTCCTCTATTACTCTAGTCCATTTCATTCTTCAATTCTGCTTTGGCAAAGCCCGTTTTAATTATGATTGCGGCAACCCTGGCAGGATAGCCGCCTTTTCAATTCCATTCACGCAAAAGTGAATGCAGTTTTTCATTGCAAACGATGCTGTGGCAACTCTGGACTAGCGGACAACCCCCACACCTCGCTTTCCATCGCTCTTCCTTTAGTTTCCTGACCTGACCTCTCCGCCAACTGCCGATTGTATTGCGTTGGTTTGGTTTTGTGGCTCCTCTTTCCTACTCTGTGGCCAGTATGTTGTTGTTCCTGGCCAGTTTGTTGGACACGCCTACATCCAGCCTCCCCGCCCACATTACGCATAGTATGCAGTGCATACTTGCAGGCGCGAAATGTAATTAAGCTGCCAAAAACCAACCGACAAGCCGGCCAAGCGGCCTCTTTCCGCCACCCGGGCGCGTCGAAAACGGTGGAAAATGGTAGGACCCATGGTTCCGCTTATACTCGGGGCCAAGTTAATTAAAACGATTAAGTTCGGCATAGTTCTGCGGCCGAGCATTGCTCGCATTTTTGGGCACGGCCTTTGGCGGCGGTTCGGGTTTGCCATTTTTTGTTCCCATTTTTGATTTTTGGTCAGCATCTTTGCAGTGCAACGGGGCTTCCAAGGGGAGTGCAGGCATAATTCCAGGAAGCCTGCTGCCAACAGGATGCATCTGTGTGCATCTCAACGGAAAGTCAGCTTCGTTTGGTAATTACGGTTAGGGATGGGGGAAAAGCGCTTTTCCAATGATCCCATTTACAAATGCCAGGACATGGAGAAAATGGGCGCTTCTAAGAAAACCCCCCACCTTCATTGCGTAGTCAATAACAGCGAAATGGCAATAACAACAGGAAAGGCAGCGACATCTTTATTCGCAACCCAAAGAAATGCAATAAAAAGTAGAAATTTCTATATGGCCCGGTTCCCCAAGGCGCCAAACTCTCCCGAGAGACAATCAACACACACACACAAAAAAAAATGTGATTTTTACGTATGCGTAACGGTTTGCTCATCCCTATTCTTTTCCATTTTCCTTCTATTTTTCCGCTTTCAATGCTTTTTTCATCGTTTTTTCAATGTGCTCTCGGTGCTTGGCGCAATATTAAAAATCCAACGCAAATATGCAGCGAAATTTTTGCACAATGTCTTCAGAGTCGCCCATTTCCACTGCGCACAACCCACCAGCATCCCCGCCACCCACATTTTCCATTTTCCACCCGCTGCTGCGGTTTTCCTGCGAGGCGTCGTATTTTTTTCTGCGTCAACAACTTTGGTTAGCATAATTTTGGGCTCGACAGTGACGGCTTTCCATGCGCACAAGTCGGTTCAAGTTACAAGTGGCTCGCGATTTCCGCTTAAATAGATTTTGAGCTTTTTAAATCCATTATTATGTTAAATTGTTCAATTTATGGTGCTTGTATAAAGCAGAAAGTTTGGTTGATAAAGTGGAGACCGTTTTGCATAGAACGCACTTGGTGCTATTTTTGCGAACACGGCTGTGTGTGGCAACCCAAAAACCGTGCAGCGTTCTCTGCTTTTCGGAATATTTTCTCGGTTTTTGCATTTTTGCAAACAATTGCGAATCGCAAATCGAACGCAGGTTGTGCCTGGGCTCACACACAAACAAGGAAATGCAAACAAACACTCGCACACACATGTGCAATGCGCAATATATAAAACCAATTACAGTCGTAAAAACAAAAGATGCAAAAAACAAAAGACGAGCGACTGTCAAAAATTGAAATCCAACGCCGAAAAAAACCAAAAAAAAAGAAGGAGGAGGAGGCCTTCAATGACTTTAGCCGCTTTTCCAAATATTGCAATCTTTCCTCGGGAAAAAAGGGAGGGACACAGGAAAATGCAACTCCTTTTTGCATTTGCCCATATTCCTTCTTTTCTCATTGTGTATCTTGGTCTTTGTAGTTGTTGCGTTCACTTTTTGGAGCTGGCAAAGTCGTAACAATAATAATAACCGCCTCTATGCATATTTAGTTTCTGCGCCACGAAGAAAACTTTTTTAATTAATTAGTACGTGAGTCGCACAATGGCCAGCAGTTTGAAAATAGTTGGAGTTTTCCTTTTTTTTTTTGGTAATAACTCCCACTACTCGGGGGGCGTCGAAAGGGGAGCGATCTGCGATTCACTGCTGCTAATTCGCAAATACTCAAGGGAAGCAAACTGGGAGCAGTCACGGAAAACTGCACACACACTTACCAATGCAAAAGAAAAGCGAGTGATGGTGGTTGTGGTGGGGAAATGGAATTCGAATCGAGGTCTGATTATAGCATATCGCTTAAACACGCACAGCGCAGTTAGGTCATTTATATTTTCACTATTTTAGCGGGATTTATGCAAGTTATGAGCTATAATCAACAGAGTGTTTTATAATCAAAACGAAATGAATCAATTGCACACAAAAAAAACAGAATATTTACATGCAATTGGGGCAATCGAAAGAGATCTAAACTTCGATTTGGTCGAACTGGTTTCTCACTTCCGCTTTGAAAAGCAGGAACCGCACTTGCTGTGGAAGCCAAAGAATTTTCACATTTCCCATTCAAGTTGGCGTGGCAAATTTGCAGAAAATGCGCTATATATACTTATATATATATGTTTATTTGCCATGGGGAAAAATGCGTAACACATTTCTGCGAGGCATGCAAATGAGCAGGGGAGCAGGGAATTTACTAACAGCAATGGCAATTGTTATAAGCATAAGCATTAAAAAATATCGTAATAAGAATAATAATAATAATAATAATAATAATAATAATAATTATACCGAGTACCCGTGTACTACTGACACCCATACTCCTTTTACTCGTAATCGTACAAATGAAATGCATATTATTCCGTTACTAATACACATTCAACCCGCTTTCATTGCCCGCTCTTCCGACCTCGCACACTCGCTTTTCCGGCATTTTCCGCGCTTTCCCGCCGCAAAGGAATGGACGCAACCAGGCGCCGATGTACACGGAAACGCTGCCCGGCGAAAATTTGGCCCTGATGATTACCTCGCTGTCGGTGGAAATGGGCGGCAAGTACTACTGCACCGCCTCCTATGCAAATACGGAGATCCTCGAGAAGGGCGTCACAATTAAAACTTACGGTAAGTCCCGCACTTCCAGAATGTAATAACACTCCAGCGCCAAAGCCGCAAATTGTTTTCGGGGGTTTTCCTTTTCCATTTGGTTTTCGGTTCATTTATTTATCCTAACCTTCAGGCAAGCGTGTGTAATATCTAATATGGGAAAATGTTAGGCTCATTTTACAATGCCAGGGAAATGTAAAGATAATCCACATTTGTACTATGTTTTTCGCATTTAATGTAATAAGAGCACTCCATTAACTCATCAGTTTAGAATTCAAACAGTCTTATTAGATTAGACCAGTGAGTGCTACTTATGTGATTCGATCTTGACAAATATGCGTTGAAGCCACAAAAGAAATAGCAAATCTGTGGCTGGTCAGGTCGCATTGGTTGCTTTGTTCCGAGCCAAGTACAGTTGTGTTCGGGTGGCCGAAATTTGTCATTACATGTCCGAGCATGCTTGACTTGTTGTCGCCATCGATTAGGGACCATCTGAACTCCCCCTCGTCGTCCGGCATGCTGTGAGTAATCGCCATTTGAGAGCGGAAAAGCTCGACGTGATTCCTCTGCTGCATGATTCATTTATCTTGTTAGCAATTTGTGTCCCCTGCACATTGCTCGAGTGCCAGAGTGCCCGACGGCCAGAATGCCAGAATGCCAGAGTTCCCAGAGTTACGGCAGTAAGAAATTACAGTTGCCGGGATTTCATTACATGAGCAGCATTGTAAGCGAATCTAAAACAAAATGGATGCGTTCAGTACAAAGCAATCGCCGAGGATCTGCCTCTGCTGCCACCCACTTTCATCTCTCAAAAAAAAAAAAAAAAAAAAAAAACAGCAACAATACAAAGCAGAACACGTTCCTCAATAAGCAGCTAGAAAAAATACACACCACACCCTCTTTTACCTGCACACACACTTTGCTGGCTCGTTGACTCTCTAGCAACTCTTTCCATGCTCCTTTGCCCATGCTCCTGAACCCTTCTCCTGTTCACCACCTACCTGCAGTCGAGTGCACATAAGTGACGCTGCAGCTCAAAACTTTTACGAGATTGATTTTTCTAAGCAATTTAAAGTTCGTACTCATTGCACACACGGAGCAAAAACCACTGGGCGCTAACAACTGGAACGCCCCAACTCCGACTGTTCCTATCTACTCGCGCCGGATGCACAAACACATTTGGTGGAAGGGTGTAGCTGGCCAAGGTAAAGAAGTATTGGGGGGGGTTGCAACAATACTCGTTCTCGTGATATGTGAGAATTTCTGGACTGTTGCAGGAGCACGACAGGAGTACACCGGAAAAAGGAATGAATGAACTGGATTAGGTAATTGCATTAGGATAAAACCGATGCCAAACATCAGTTCTCAGCGCTGTTACCAAGTGCAACTGCTTAGCCGTATTGAAATACCTTGATCCCAAGTCGTAGCCATCCGAAATTTTTCTAACCGTGCAGTTGCGTACCTTTATTGCGCTAGTAGAGAGTGAGCAAACCGTATGGAGAGGCCGCCCAGGCTGGTGCGTTTGAAATGAAATCAAATATTTTGCCGGGCAACAATTTGTGCCCGGTGATATGGGCGCAGGGACTAGTCCAGGACTAGAGGAGTAGTAGTATGTACTTGTAGTGCATGGAAGCAATACGGCTGCTGGCAGCACTCCACTCTCGATCGATGTCAGGCCAACTGTTTGACTTGGAATGACTGCCTCGGAATGGAATCTCCTTTTCCCATCGTCACAATGAGGGGCAGGTAAACACGCGTGTTGCAATGGACCAGTGCTGCAGTCTCGCATTTGCACACAGTCAGTGTTGACAAAATGCCAGGACAGTGTTGGCAGTGTTGGTCAGCGCGAGTACTGCCAAATGCCAAGCCAGAGGTGCAGTTTAAAGAGCTCTCCAACTCTGCGGTCGGAATGTTTGTGCTAAGCCGACTTAAGAGCCCCTGCTCTCTTGGATGAGTTCGAAACCAGGTTGGCCATCCAGCCAGCCAGCCAGCATTCAAATACAAAGCCCAACAGCAGTTAGTTATCAACACCAGCAAGGAGCAACTTAAGGGTTTGGGCAAGGATGTGGCCAGGATACGGGGGGGTTCCGTAGAAGTAACTGGCATTGTGTTGACAACTCACAAGTTGCATTTAGTTCAGCAAATAAGCAGACACACTGCGACACAGACAGCCAGAGAGCTGGAGGCAAATTGCAAGATTTACTTTTGCTACACTGGGAAATATATATATATATATATATATATATATATGAAATACAGCAAATAGAGTATACGCAAATAGTTAGCGTAAGTGATCAAGTGATCATCTGTTAATCCCTGCTTATTTGTATTTATACAGGTCAATAGATTGATGAATTGTGTTAAAAAGCACTTAATCCGCATGACCTTAAATGCGTGAAAATCAGATAAGCAGCTGAGCTTTGCTTTCAGTGTAAGAAAACACGGCACACATGAGTGGGAATTCGGAGGGGGATGCGAATGGCATATTTACATACCGTTGTTTGTGCCAGTCACAGCTTAATATTTCAATATTTATGCTTTTAATAAATGCATATGCTCAAAACAAACTTCCGCCAGAAAAGCAACAGCATCAACAGACGCAAACTACAGTTACAGTGGTGGCATGCAAGGCAGAATAGAATCTACTTCCGTTTTCGAGCACTTTAAGTTATCTTGTGCAATTTGTTATTTGCAGCTCGCAATTAGGGGAATTAAAGCGCATTAGCTCATCGAATGGAGGCAGTGCATTAATTCAATATTTATACCTGTGCACTCGAACATACATATCTCAATTTAATACTTAGACTCAATCCGCTGGCCTCAAATGGTCGACATCCTTGGCATTGTCGGCCATGTAATTGCCACTAATAATGTTGATTGGAGGCATTAGAGAGTTTGCACTTGGCAAACATATATTCTTCGATTCGATTTTACTGCCCTGGCTGACCAATTGGCTTGTTCCTGTTTTCGGTGTGCACGAATGGAATGCAGCTTTTTGCATTGTCAGTAACTTAAAGATATTCGCAAACGGAAGTGCACATCCTTCTGCCGCACAGTTACAAAAACAAACAAGGATTTATAACATACTATACAGGATCCGGCAAAAATGATAAATTAATATTTATATTAATTGAGATTGGTGTAACAACCTTTTGGGCTTTTGCATTTCAAATGGAAATGCAGACGTGACATGTTAAGAATATGTTTCTAAAAAGTCACAACCACATATGATATGTACATACATACATATGTGTGCACAAATTGCCTTCAATCGCTGAAAGTACAGCAATCTGTTCGATTTTATTATCACTTTGTGGACCGGACTCCTCCGACCTGGTCAGCGGTAATTTGAACCTATTGCCGGTACAGGGCCCAAATCAAATTGCAGCTCCCCCCTCGGGGTCCCCCATCGGTGGCTTTATCCATTATTTTTTGTATACTTTTTTTAATAAGTTGTTGCAGCAACTTTTTCAATAAGTTGTGAGTCATGTTCGTTGCAAAGAAAGCTCCGGATCCAGACTCCTGGACTCCGGCACTCAGGCTTGTCCTTGTTCAAACTAATAATGAAATCGTAAACTAGTTCATCTTTTTTCCCTCTCCGTTTGGCTGGATATATATAAATCGGTAAATATATATATATATATATATGTGCCGGCTGCCCATCAGACGTCAGAAACGAACGCAGCTAGCGAAAAGTGTTTGAACAACAAAATCTCACACGCTACGACAATGCAGCCAAACAGAAAAGAGCAAGGGGATAAAATGGACAGGGGCAGGGATGAGGCAGGAAAAATGCTGGAAAAATCCCGGGGAAAGGAGAGAAATGACAGGAGCAGCAAGTTTTTATTTATTTTATATGTTGTGTGGGTGCAACAGAGGGGCAGCAGGAAAGGAGCTCGGTTGGCAGGGCGAAGAAGGATACAGGACATCCAGAGCCAGACACTGCCAATAAAAACTGCAAATAGAAAATGTTTTTAACACAACTTTCCGTTATTTTGGCTTTGGCTTCGCCTTTGGCCGGACATCCAATATATATATGTATGTGTATATATATGGATTTCGGTCCCATATATGTATGTATATACTACATAGATATGTGGAAGCTTGACAGCCGGCCGACAGACATAGATGGCTTGTTATTACACTGATTTATAAATAAAGTGTAAATATTTGAGCCACACACACACATACGTAAGCTGGAACTGAAAGGCTGCCAATGATGGCTAACAGCTTTTTGGCCAAGATTGCCTTTTCAAATGCAAAATATGATGGCATATTTAAGTGGGCTGTGGATTCCACATCCACCTGAATGCCGTTGACAAACGGGTTCTTCTCGCCCGAAGAAAAGAAGCAAAACCTAAGCCAGATTTCGAGTATAAAATATGAAATGAAATTTAACTGACAGGTAGATTACATGTTCTGATTAACATGTTATTTGAAATACCCCGAGTTGCATTTTCGTAGGATTATCCACACGTTGATATGTTATATTTTATGGAATTTTGTTGCAAATAGATCTATAAATAAAAGTGAACCCAGTGCAAATCTCAAATGCAAAGCTATCGATTCAGGGTAATAAATTGTTTATTTAGTGAGTAAGCTTATGGGTATCTTTGGTGCTTTATCAATTTTTAGGCTGCCAACCGAAATCACTGTCCATCTCCATCTGCCTCTGCCTCTGACTTTTCGAATCCAACTGCTCCAGTAGTTTACCTTCGGAACTTCCTTTGACTGGCCTTTCGGGTCCTTTGACTATTTTCCTACATTTAAGGTACTCTTCCGCTTCACGCCTCGGTTTCATTTGGTAGTCTGGGCTTTGATTTCGCAACACCTGGTTACTACTCAATAGTCCGCCTTTCCGAGAAGGACGACCCCGTTTATCAGCTTCTTGTTGCTTTTATTACTGGCACTTGGCACAGTGTTTGCGAGTATTTGATCTAGGAATTTCACTTTTGCAATGCTCCACCACGTTACACTTTTTCCGTTGCTCGCTCCCCTTTTTCAATTTCCAAGTCATCTCGCCAGTGCAGATTTATTGGCAGCCAGGCAGGGGCGTCCATCGGCCCCCCTTTTTTTGTTCCAGCTCGTTAGTAGGGAGCCTTGGGAAAAGGGGAGAAAATGCCGCGCACATGCCTTGGACTTGAATTGCTTCCATGTGCCCGACAGTTTGTTTAAAATTATATTACGTATTCGCCACGTACAGCTTCGCTTGAATTGTCAACATGACCAGGAAAAATAGTGTCCTGCTTGGCTTGCATTTTTCCGAGCCTCTCCTCTCTTGTTCTTGTTCTACGTTTGTCTGCTGTGCAAATGAATGCGAAGCGAAATCAAACAATTTGCGCACACCTAGCTCAGGAATTTGTTTGTTGCTCATCTTAAGGTTCGTTTGGCAATTGTCTTATTGTTCACATAGCAAGAATCATTTTTTTTTTTTCAATCAGTAACAACAGAACAGGATAATCATTATCATATTTTTGGCATACTTATTTGTTTAATTTGGTTTCTTGCCTTTTCACAGTGGCTATTACCTGGACAAATGCACCGGAGAATCAGTACCCCACTCTTGGCCAAGACTATGTGGTAATGTGCGAGGTAAAGGCCGATCCCAATCCAACAATCGACTGGCTGCGCAACGGAGACCCGGTAAGTAGATCTCACCTGACACGACCCGACCCGATCCACGATGCACAACTAACTGACTGGTATAATTCATCATTGCAGATCCGCACGACCAACGACAAGTACGTGGTGCAAACCAACGGCCTGCTCATCCGAAATGTCCAGGAAAGCGACGAAGGCATCTACACTTGCCGTGCAGCCGTTATCGAAACTGGTGAGCTACTGGAACGCACCATTCGCGTGGAGGTCTTCATTCAGCCGGAGATCGTATCGCTTCCCACCAATCTGGAGGCCGTCGAGGGCAAGCCATTTGCAGCCAACTGCACAGCAAGAGGCAAACCAGTTCCGGAGATCAGTTGGATTCGCGATGCCACACAACTGAACGTGGCGACCGCCGATCGCTTCCAAGTGAATCCCCAAACTGGCCTGGTTACCATCAGCTCCGTTAGTCAGGATGATTACGGCACATACACATGCTTGGCCAAGAATAGGGCCGGTGTAGTGGATCAGAAGACCAAGCTGAATGTTTTGGTGCGTCCGCAGATCTATGAGTTGTACAATGTGACCGGGGCCAGGACCAAGGAGATTGCCATAACCTGCCGTGCCAAGGGACGTCCGGCACCGGCGATTACCTTCCGTCGTTGGGGAACACAGGAGGAGTACACGAACGGGCAGCAGGATGACGATCCCCGCATCATTTTGGAGCCGAATTTCGATGAGGAGCGCGGCGAGAGCACCGGCACCCTTCGCATCGCCAATGCCGAGCGTTCCGACGATGGACTGTACCAGTGTATTGCCCGGAACAAGGGAGCCGATGCCTACAAGACCGGACACATTACCGTTGAATTTGCTCCGGACTTTAGCCACATGAAGGAACTGCCTCCGGTTTTCTCGTGGGAGCAGCGCAAGGCGAATCTCAGCTGCTTGGCCATGGGCATCCCCAATGCCACAATCGAATGGCACTGGAACGGTCGCAAGATCAAGGATCTGTACGACACCAATCTAAAGATTGTCGGCACTGGACCCCGCAGCGATTTGATTGTGCACCCCGTAACGAGGCAGTATTACTCAGGATACAAGTGCATTGCGACTAACATCCATGGAACCGCCGAACATGATATGCAACTGAAGGAGGCACGTGTCCCTGATTTTGTGTCCGAAGCCAAGCCAAGTCAACTGACCGCCACCACGATGACCTTCGACATTCGGGGTCCATCAACCGAACTGGGCCTGCCCATTCTGGCGTACAGTGTGCAGTACAAGGAGGCCCTAAATCCGGACTGGTCGACGGCCTATAACCGCAGTTGGTCACCAGATTCGCCGTACATTGTGGAGGGACTGCGACCACAGACGGAGTACAGCTTCCGATTCGCCGCCCGCAATCAGGTGGGATTGGGAAATTGGGGCGTCAATCAGCAGCAGTCGACACCACGACGATCGGCACCGGAGGAGCCCAAGCCACTGCATAATCCCGTCCAGCACGACAAGGAGGAACCGGTGGTCGTGTCACCCTATTCCGATCATTTCGAGCTGCGCTGGGGCGTGCCCGCCGACAACGGAGAGCCTATTGATAGGTACCAGATCAAATACTGTCCGGTAAGTGTGGTGACTTTCCATATCGTTGTAATGGTATTTATAGACCTACTCCTGGATTGGTGGGACAGTTGCGTTTCCTAAAAGAAGTCATACTAATTCATTCTTCTGTTGTGCAGGGCGTTAAGATCAGCGGCACCTGGACGGAACTGGAGAACTCCTGCAACACCGTTGAGGTGATGGAGACCACATCCTTTGAGATGACCCAGCTGGTGGGCAACACCTACTATCGCATCGAACTGAAGGCGCACAACGCCATCGGCTATTCCTCGCCTGCTTCCATTATCATGAAGACGACACGAGGTGAGTCCGATTCAGCTAATAACAATCTCGGCACGTTGCTCTATTCGGCCGGATTTAATTCCGGTGTCGGTGCGCTACACAAACGACTGTTCACAACAACAACAACAACAGCCACATCAACAACAACAATCACATCGATAACAACAGCAACAACAACAATCATTACGCTGGCCACCACAATAAGCATAACATTACTTAGTGTCCTAGCCTCAATGTTAGTCTAAAAAATCCAACAAAAAAAATCAAAAAAAAAGAATCGATCGATCAATCAGCCAAGCGCAGTGGAATATAGGTATCTTCGTACACAAGAACTTACATTTTGCTATTCCAAAATGTGAGCATAGAACTATCGTACGACCACTGATTCTTCGGCTAAGCGGTCGTTCGATATTGATATATCGAAAATATCGAATCGAATCGTATCGAGTCTACAAGATCCCAGTAAAAAAGGAAAAAGATCAAAAATATAACTGAAAAATCTCTATATAAACATACACTCACTCACACACGAACATCATCTACATGATATCTAGATAAAGACATAATTTTTACTGCTCTATATATATATATTTATATATGAATATGATACAAATATCCCAGATATAATCGATAAATTTTGCATACATTTTTGTAGTGTTTATTTCAATTGCGTTTCAACTGTTGTTTTTCGTTTACACTCAGTGTTACACCCCCATACCCTGTAATGTCCAACCCAAATCCCAAAACCGAACCCCCCTTCCCAGTTTTTAACCTAATTTGCTCAACGTAATGACTTAATTTCATTGTCTTTTCTTTCGAAGCCTTTTACGTTTGCATGTTTTCGTGAGTTCTGACTTGTCTCGAGCATCTTAACCATATTAACTTCTTTTATTGATAACAATCCTTTGATCCATTACAATGTATACATTCCAATCGCAATGTCCACACCACACACACCCACTGAGCCAATAAAAAAATGGCAGATGTACTGCAACGCATTTGACTAAGCATTACAATTCGTTCGAGATCGTGTTGTCGTCCCTCTGAGATCAAAATCCATTCATAATTCGCATTCAAATGCGAAATTCACCACACCATACAAACACACTCTCGCCAGTCAGCCGTTGTACGATATGTAGAAAAGTGCGAGATGCGCGCGTCCGAATTGAATTTTAGCTTACTTTACGCTCTTTTTTTTATTATCATTATTAAGCATTTACTTAATTATAATTACCAACACACTAAACATGACATTTTTGTGACACAAAATGATGGAAATGAAAAACTCGAAAACTATGATTATAATTTTATATTTTATATTTTTGTGTGTGTGTCTGCATTCATCACATACGTATAACGAAACAAGAACCCTGTTAAATGTAAATCTAGTATGTAATGAAAAAAAAAACTATTTTCTGTTTTTAAATTGGTTTACTACCGCACTAGAGCTCTTCATTATTATTTTTTATTACGTCGATTATTATTTGAAGTGATTTAATTTGATTTGAATTTGTTTGTATACTGCGACTACTTCTTTAGTTAAATTTTTGAATTATAAGCGATGAAAATGAAAACGTTTCTCAAATAAAACATTCAAAGAAAACCAATGGAACAAACTGTAATTTACTGCAACTGCTGTCGTACTCATTTTTTATCGGTTCGTTCTGCCTGCGTTGTCTCTATCTCTTTCGCTCACCCCCACTCACGCTCTTGTCCTCTCTGTCGCTCTCGCTGTGTCGTCTCTGTTCCTTGATTTGATGTCCCTTTCTTTACTAATTTTAAGTACATATATGTTGTGCGTAGTCTGTTTGTTTGTGTTTTTAAAGCCTTTGTGTTTGTGTGCGCTGTCTCTCTAGCTGTCAATTTCTCTCTGTGTAAACCGTTATTCCCCATACTACCCATTCCTACCGCTTTTGCCTAGACATATGTAACCTCTATTTTGTACCGAAACCTAACCTCCAATCCAAAATTAAACCTTGATCCTTTGGCTAAACAGTGAACTTAGTGTGTGCATCTAATTAGGCATTTAGTCATAGCTATTATTCTAACCAACAACAACCACAATACTTTACTAACAAACACATCTGTGGCCCTTTTGTTAGAGAATCAAACACTCAAAAGCAAACACAAACACACGCAAACTCGAATCCGAGCCAAACAAAAACAAACAATGCAAACTAACAAACAACTAACTAACACTTTGCACATTGTGTTTGATCCAACGTCGTCGTCTTCTCAGTAACCAAAAAAAAAAAAATTCAAGACCAACCAACAACAACGAAATGTTCTTTTGTGTGTTTCCTTTTCTTCCTTTTTCTTCTACCACTTTTCTTCCTTGTTTTTCTCTCTTTTATGGTGTGTATGTGCTAAAAACCACAACAACAACAACTCCTACTACTATAATCAAATCAAATCGAACTGTACAAATGCCAAAATGCATTCAAATATCGAAAATCGACAACCAATATCGAAAAAACCAACAGATAATCCCCATCCCTCGACGAGTGGCGCTGCACCCCTGGCCCAACTGCTTGTAATTTTCACTGCTCTGCCGACAATGCTGCTGATTTTGCTGCCGACGACGCACACTGCTTAAACGACCTTAGCTGCCGATGCTTCCGCTTCCAGCCATCAAGAAGCAGTGTTTGGAGGATCCTTCCGCTGACAAATTATCATGGGTTTCTTTCTCTTGTTTCCGTTTGGTGTGTCAATGTGTAAATAATAAGAAAACTAAATGAAAAAACGCAAAAAAAAAATAAAACATACCCCTAACAAACATGAAGAAGCGGACATAAATAATTACGTTAAATGTGCTCAAGTAGAGAATATGATCATTAAATATATTACCTAGGGCGGGTCACGATTCCATTAACTGTACAAATAAAAAACGAAAATCTATGATAGTACCTAGTTAAAAAGAGAAAGACGAAATCGAAATGCCAAAACCGAAACACATGCTTACACAGCTAAAAAATTGTACTTATATGTATCCTTAATCCTATGTCTAACCGCTAGAGACCTTGTTTCACCACTAAGCCAATGTTATGTTGTTATTTAGTTGTATGTGTATAGCGAGAGCATTTATAGAACGTATTCCGGTACCGTACACCCATTCCGCTTAGTTCAACGTGAATTCTACAACACTGCCAAGCGAAAAAAAGATTTAAAAAAACACCAAATTATATATACCAAACTTTAGCGAAATTCTAAAAGAAAATTAAGAAAAATTATCAAATGCATACGAGTACAAGTTACGAAAACAAATACAATTACATTTACAACATACCTTACTCCTAAAGTTAGCCAAATAGCTTCTTCCAACACTGTTTTTTCAGGCAGTTGCGAACGGTTATTCGAGTCTCTGTTCTGTTTTGAGCACGTAAACGTTAAGAGGGGACAATAAGTAACTCTAACTAAGTTAAAGCCATTACGAATTTTTCCACACTCGAGTGTTTTACCTTCTGTTGATAGCGTTTAGTAAGTCAAAACTAGAATGCAACTCGATCTAGACGAACCGATATTCCTGTATACACGTTTTTTTAGCAAGCGAAATCGATTTTTCTAGCCAAATATATATCTTAAATCAGAAACATAAATACAATTTATACCTTTACAATATCTAGTTATACATACGTATACACATATAGTTAGTGAATAATTCAGCCCGCCTAACGTTGCTGAGATGGGGAAAGCGATTTTTTTTAACGCCCTTGGGCAAGCAGTAGGACCTTTCACTGTTCACACGGATCACATTGAAACATTGTCACGAATGATGTAAGCAAATGAAATCGAACACAAAGACGCTAACGAAGTTGGTAAACGGAAACGAAAATAAAGGCTACCACTTAAGCAGTTCATTTTGGGTAATAAAGAGAAAACTTTAACAGAAGCAGTGCGTGCGTGTGTGACTTGGGACAGGGTTGCCATCAGCATTTTGGACGCCGACAGGTAACAAAAAAGGATGTGTTTAACTCCTATATATCTATGTATTATAATCTGTTTATTTGCACTGCACACGAACAACCGCAGACACTACCAATTAAATAACCAGAAAAACCAATTATTGTACACCCGAAAACTAAGAGAATTCTGTTTATAAAATCCCCATTGTTAATTGTTAATTGTTGATTGATTTTGTTATAGTTTCTAAAACCCAAGCAAGGCACTCTAGGCAAACCCCTACCTTCTATATAATCCTCCTCCCGCACACAAAATGTACATACAAATACACCTCTGTATAACATAAGGTATCAATGAATTTTATTTCTAAGTTGAGCTGCTTAACACTGCTTGTATACTTTGCATATTGGCTAACTACTTATGTACTTTGCAATTTGTATAAAACTAAAACACTTCAACCAACCAACGCTTAATTTTCTCACTATCACCGCCCACTTTCTCACTTTCTCTTTGTGCTGAGCGAAAAGCCCCCCAAACTCTACACTTTTCCACTTCCCGGCTGCATGCTTTATTTGTAATCCCCCCAGTTTTGATATACGGCAAAATGAAAATAATCCGGCGACGAGGAGAAATGAAAATTTGTATTGCTCAGTTTGTTGCTTTGTTTGAAAATGCTTTTCATGTTATGTCAATTGGTGCAATTTGAAATTGATTTCCCTCTTGTGTTTTTGGATCTTATGATTGCTACTACTATTGTTATTACTGTTATGATTTCGTTATGATTAACCTTTCGACTAATTTCAACCACAAATTAATACACACACAAAAATGTAAAAAAAAACTTTTGAACGATTAACCACGATTAAGCGATTAAGAATCCGAGTGTTAAATGTGTAAGACTAGCTGTTAATTGGAGGAGTTTTCCTAGGCTAGTGAGCCAGGTGCTGGCACCGTACCACCTAGAGATACGTACAGTTAATACTCCTTCCCCAATATACATACGTCGACCTCAATGAATGAACTTACTAATCGAGTACACTTCTTTCCCCCCGCCTGCTGCTCCCCTCTAATATGCTACAAAAAATGCAGGAATTGACGTCATCCAGGTGGCTGAGCGACAGGTCTTCTCCTCGGCGGCCATCGTGGGCATCGCACTCGGCGGAGTCCTCCTGCTCCTGTTCGTGGTCGACCTCCTCTGCTGCATCACCGTCCACATGGGCGTCATGGCCACGATGTGCCGCAAGGCCAAGCGATCGCCCTCCGAAATCGACGACGAGGCCAAGCTGGGCAGGTAAGCTCCATCGATGGGTAGAATCTATACCGCCGGCAGAACCAAGTGATAAAGCCGAGAACTATTTGATCTAAGCCCACTTTCGAACCATACGGAAGAAGAAGGGCCAAATTAACCTTGAGCTAATCACTTAGTTCTGTTACCTTATTGTTTTCATTTGTTTTTTTTTTCTTTACCTTAATTGAGTGGAAAACTTTTGAATGAAATATTGCACTAAAAATCAGAATCGGATTCGAATTTAACCTTATGCTTCTTGCATTCTACTTGTGTTTCCCCCACACGCTCCTATTTTGCGATATTAAGCCACACTCGCCAGGAATTCGAATACAATTGGGTTTATGCGCGGCCCAAGTCCTTATTGTTCAATCGCAATTCCCTGATATCCGTCTGAGCGATTCGCCAAGTCCGGAAAGTCCAGAGGGACTTAACAAAATTTAACATTCAATTTGTTTACCATTTATGTAACTTTTCGTTTGCCATGAAATTTTTAGTGCAATATTCAATGTAATCCGAAGACCGAAAACAGAACAACACGAACCCAGTCAATAATTTAGATGAAATACCTATTATACACTCGTTAACACAGAAACACCCAATTTTGCTTCAAATCATTTGCTTAATTTGTTGACTACTTGTACAAGATTGTTGCGTTTTAAGTGTGTGTTAAGTAAAGTTATCTGCTGCTCCCAGCTGAAAGAAGTTTAAGATGTCTAGTTAAGAGTTATGATTGAGAAAATAATAAGCGCGTTATATTCAATAAACAAATATTTATCCGCGTTATTTTCTCAGCAATTTGATCAATGTAAAAGAAACACAACACCATGCACTTAAAATTATACATACATATTCTCATCTTCTTAATCATTTTTGGTCACTTACATCCATATCTATGTATTCAACTCTTTTTCGATACTAAATCAACCTCATCATGTATTATTCCAATCATCCAATCACACATCCAACAAATCCAAACAAACCAAACCAAATCAAACTAAATCAAACCAAATCCAACCAAAACCGAACCACAATCACAATATCAACCCAAAACCATCTAACCAAGCAGTCTTTACGGTTGGCGTTTTCCGCTACCTTATTGCAGTGGCCAGCTGGTAAAGGAGCCACCGCCGTCGCCGTTGCCACTGCCGCCGCCCGTCAAACTGGGCGGTTCGCCCATGAGCACGCCATTGTACGTACCCCGACTTCCGCTACCGTATCCGTTTTCGATTCTGTTTCTATTTTCATTTCCGTTTCCGTTACCTTCGCGCTTGCATTTTGCATTTCTTTCTTTCCGCCGCCGCTTGGTCTGCATCTCTGCATCTGTGCATCCCTGTTGCATATTGTATTTCTTCCTCTCGATAACTGCCATCACCTACTATATCCTGTCAAAGATACCTCATAAGTCATCTTCAGCCAGCACTGCATGCCATTAAACTATAGCTAGAGTTACCTCAGCGTATGACACAGGAGTTCATTTGATGATTTTAATTAGCTTTATTTTGAAACATTAATCATTAGCCTGCAATGCAACTTCAGCTTGAAATTGTACCAGATACATAAGTGTCATACTCTAGAGCAAAGTTAGTTTGGAATGCATGAGTAGCTGGCATGCGTGCAGTAGAAATTGAGACTGAAACTCCAAGTGACAACTAACCAATTCTAACTTCGCAGGGACGAGAAGGAGCCGCTCCGCACGCCAACAGGCAGCATCAAACAGAACTCGACCATCGAGTTCGACGGGCGATTCGTGCACTCACGCAGTGGCGAGATAATCGGGAAGAACTCGGCGGTGTAAGAGGGTATCCACCTTGTCCTGGAACTCCACAGTCCGACCGCAATGTGCACAAAACAAAGAGGAGGGAAGATATATGGAAATACACATATATGTATGATGATCAAGCGAGAACAAGCCAAAGCCAAAGCTGGGGGAAGAGCACTTGAATATCGATCGATTGGCACACTAAGTTGGTTTTAATTTACTTTCGTACACAGCGTAAATCTTACTAAATGTCTTACTATAACGCATACGATATCTTAACAACATCTAACATCTAAAACATAGCACATTAAGCTCGAAAAACCAGCAAGCAAGCATACGAAGAAGAAGAAAGAAATAATAACTCAATGTCGCTTCATTTGCTAGTTTAAACAAGTATTTTATATCGCTGCATTTGCTTTGTTTTTCCTTAGTCCAAAAAAAGTCACAAATGAACACAAGAAATTACAAATAACGATGAACCAAGCTGGAGAAGTAAATGAATATGCAAGAGATAAAATGAAAGGACCTAGCCTAAGTTATATATATATGAATGTATGCAAGAAAGAAATCTTAAATTAATGCCTTACAAACAAAAAATTACAATTATTTAGCAGCTAAAGCGCAGAGGAGGGATTTATGCATGTAAGCCGCAAGGAATGAGACCGATTTCTTTAGTATAACTAACTTAAACATGCCATAAATAAGTTTTAACATTAAGTTTGCCCCTGATCCTGATCATCATCCCCCACCAATTCGTAGTACTTAAAACGCTAAACAAAAGACTTGCGAGCATTTCTTTCCACAAAACCATGACATTGGATAGATTAGAGGAAGAACAGCAAAAGAATGGACTTGAATAACATACTTAGTTGATATCGAAATCCTTGGTTTCCTACTGCTAATTCGTATACTTAACCACCAGAAAGTGTAACCCACAGACGGCACTTATTGAATAATGCTCAATGTACATTAATGTTGAAGAAATTGAATATTTGAAAATGTTTACAAACTGCTTAGCTGCTTGAACAACGGAAATAAGCATCCCGAACCACCGCATCCGGTTCATGGCACACAAGATCAATCTTGATGAGAGAATCTATGCTAAGTTATAGAATTATTCGAGAACTACGAGATTGCCAAACATTAACGACCTATCATAACCTTTCATCCCACTTCCATCGAACAACTGCAAATCGCTCAGTTTTGTGTTAAAAGTATTTTCTTATGTATGTAAAAATTAAACAAATTGTAGTTAAGAGATCTGAAACGCATTAATCTAACGGATATATAAATCTAAAAAAATATATATATGTATGTACATGTATTTAAAGTTACTCGTAAGTTTTTTTTTCTACACGAAACAGATAATACAAAATAAAAAAAAAAAACAAAACCAAAAGCAAAAGCGAACTACGTATATGTTATCACGCTGATCTGAATGTATGTATGTACGTTAACGCATTTTTATTTGATAGCCGTAAAAATCCCTGAAAACGCTGAGATCCCCCACTTTTCAGTTCTTTGCCTATGAGCTTTGTACCTTCTGTTGCCAATTAAGTCAAGCGCCTTGTCAGAGCTTTTTACCTATAAATATACACGATACTCTATGAACGACCTATTGAATAACCCACGAAGCGAACCCAAGTCGAGATTACAGGAGGCTATATACATTTAAATTTGGATGCGATTGTTTGAAAAACTGCTGGTCATTCGAGCATATGAAATATGTTTGCAAGAAACCGAACGCAGCTTCGTTCGGCGGCAGAGTGTAGCTTTTTATATGAACTAAACAAAATTGATGAAAAATTATACACTGAAACTGAAACGGGGGAAATAAATCTTATTTACTGTACTATAATTCCAATCGATGTAGTTTCAATTCCCATTTGGCGGTAATAATAAACCAGTATTGACCCAATCCCTTGTCAATGAAACAACATTTTTTGAAATAGGTTTCGATAACACTACCAATTTTATTTGCATCAATTGGGAGGCACACAGGGGAAGCTTATATTTCTAACGTAACTATCTCCTACAGTTTTGCGAAACCTATAGGCGTATATACAATACAATGGGGCAACTTAAAGCGTTCTTATAGCTTAGGTACAACAAATACAAAGAATTAGAATTCATTTGGGTTAAAATAATATCCTTCGTGCAGATAGACTAGGTACTATCTTACGAAGATATGATACAACTTTTCTTTGAGCATTGTACAACTAGTAGTGTTTTCATATCTAAAATTTGCGCAACTACGCGGTGTACCATAGTTAGAAAAAATCTCATTTGGTTTCAATCCGAAAATGTCTGGTTAAATCATCAAAATGTTTGCCTACACCGTATTTTTATAAAATATATAGAAAAAATGAAGTAAAAAGTATTAAATAAATTGGGCTAGACTATGAGGAGACGGAACACATTAAGTAAATTCACTAGGATGATAGTTTGCTATATATACAAGTGGGTCCCGGGTTAGACCTCCATGCCGCCATCGGATCGCTGGCCCTTCTTCAGGAGCGCCTCCTCGGCGGCTAGTTTGGTCTTCTCAGTGCGCGTGTGCCAGACGAGTACATCCGTGCACCTATTGGCCAGTGGCTGCAGCTGATCCCTGGTGGTCAGATGCCTCAGGATCTCGCTCTCCTGATAGCCTCTTTGCACCTCGTACGAGAACGTGGCCTGCGGATTCCGGATGAAGAGATCCATGCTGATGGCGAAGGCGGCCATGTCGATGGGGAATGGCCTTTCCGGTCGCCAAGCGGCATTGAATCCGTTCACCTTGGTGCCATCCTCAGTAAGCAGGGGTCGCTCCACCATCAGACCGCCGACCAAACCCACCGGCCAGACGCCCACGCGACCCCTTTCGATTTTGCTCATCTCGGCGAACAGTTCCGTGGAGTAGGAGTTGTCATCGTCCATGAAGAACACTATGGAGTGCCGATCGACGTCGACATGGTTCCTCAACCAGGCCAAAGCCAGATTTCTTTGCTCCACGCCTCGTGGCTTAATCCAGTTGGGGTCCTTGCCCTTCAGCTTGAACTCCGATGGCGTCTTGATGTTCAGCAACGTGGAACGCTTCTCCAGGCCGGCTCTATCCAAAAGGTTTCTGACCAGCGGAGTGGTGGCGTTCGTATCCTCCACAATGATCCAATGCAGGTGCGGCAGCAGCATAAAGAGGTGAGATAGTCTGTTGGAATACGGGGCGTTACTTAGAGGTATGTTTATGATTTACTCTACCTGGTTAGCTCGGCTTTCTGGGCGGGCCGTGGATACGTTGGCGTTACGGCGTAAATCGTGGGTAACGTGTCGCCCTGGACGAACATGGCCTGGAGGTATTCTGGACCCTGACATGTGCGCTTCCCGTTTCGGTGCACCATCATCAGCACCACGAGGAAGACGATGATCAGGATGAGGACCTGGCGCGGGCGAATGCGGACCTCCGACATCCTGCGGCAGTTGGTAAAAACCCAATTTTGTTAAAACAAACAAATCGGCGACCTGTGTGTGCCTAAATAACGACATGCTAGCGGAACGAACGGTCGCACCATCAAACCCGGGCAACTATCGATATTCTTCATCTCCAGTATCGTTACACTTAAGGTTTATTATAGGAAATGTATACTATATTTTAAGAATAAAAACAAAACAGACAACTTTTACCGTGTTTTATCATTATATTATTATTATATTTTATTATTATATTATCTGTTGAATTTCAAATTCTGCAAAGTCTACTCCTGACATTCAGTGTCTGAAACCTAGAATCTCCCAATTTGGCCAACAAATTGGGTAAGATCCGATCGCATGCACCAGGCAAAGAGAAATGCCAGGATGTGACTAACGCTCATTTTGTTCCCAGCAGACATCTTCTGCTAATTATGATCGCCTGGTGCGAAAAAATGGGAAATCAACCCAAAACCGCGAAAGTCAGGCCTCATTTTGAAGTACAAATCGGTGAAAAACCTATCCCATGCACCAGGCAAACAGAAATGCCAGGAAGTGACTAACGCTCATTTTGTTCCCAGCAGACACCTTCTGCTAATTATGATCGCCTGGTGCGAAAAAATGGGAAATCAACCCAAAACCGCGGAAGTCAGGCCTCATTTTGAAGTACAAATCGGTGAAAAACCTATCCCATGCACCAGGCAAACAGAAATGCCAGGAAGTGACTAACGCTCATTTTGTTCCCAGCAGACACCTTCTGCTAACTATGATCGCCTGGTGCGAAAAAATGGGAAATCAACCCAAAACTGCGAAAGTCAAGCCTTATTTTGAAGTACAAATCGGTGAAAAACCTATCCCATGCACCAGGCAAACAGAAATGCCAGGAAGTGACTAACGCTCATTTTGTTCCCAGCAGACACCTTCTGCTAATTATGATCGCCTGGTGCGAAAAAATGGGAAATCAACCCAAAACCGCGGAAGTCAGGCCTCATTTTGAAGTACAAATCGGTGAAAAACCTATCCCATGCACCAGGCAAACAGAAATGCCAGGAAGTGACCAAAGCTCATTTTGTTTCCAGCAGACACCTGAAATAAAATAAAAACTCACATATTTTTTTCGTTTTTAATATTTTATTCACTTATATTAGATAAATAATATCGTATGTCTTAATAATAATAATAAATAAATAATATAATAATAATAATAGCTTAATTTCTAACACGCTGGTCGCATTTCCGCTAGATGATGACCTCCAGTTGCCTTCTGCCGGTGCCCAAGGGGTAGATCAGCTCAATTCATCAACACTTAAACCTGCAATACCTATGTGTACCCAAACCCCGAACTTCATTGTAAATCGAATGCAGCTGTTTTCTTTTTTTGTTAAATTTTATTTCGATTCTCCACAGAAATACACTTCTCTCCAGTATACGATAATTTAAACAAATTATAAATTAAATTTCGGTTTCCCATTCAGTTGCTGCTTTTGCTTCGGACCATTACGATTAAATTCTAAAGCCTTTCGCTTGTTTCGCATGTACAAATATTGGTATGTATAAGTTATATATAGGGATGGGTTGGAATTTTGGGGAATCGGGAATCAGGGGGTTACTTAGTAGGTTCATCAGTAGTAAATAGACTTAGTCGTAGACTTTGTTACATGTATGTATATCTATGATTATAGTTCCCACTGTGCTCTCTGCTGCTTCAATTCTCGCCACTCCACTCCGTTCCCAATTATTGTTATTTTGTATTTCAAACTCAACAAGTGCACGCAAGACGGAAATAATGCAGACTGAACTGACTGTACGCAACTCGAGCGATTACTCCGATATCTAATATCCGATAAATTGAACAATACGCTAGCTACGTAAAAACAAAAGGCCAAACTAAAACAAACAATCCTAGTTTTGGTCTGTTGGCCGATGCCTCGACCTACAAACTCCAAGCTCGAGCCACCCTCGTCTTACGAAAAAGGCGGTTTACTATAAGCGGGGAAAATGAATGTCCGATTATCCTGACTGATCCTTCTTCGTATGCCTCTGTGATTTTCTTTGTCTCGAGTCACAATTTACTATTTATATACACATACACACAACTACAATATATATATTACATAAATACACACATAAGAAACTTTTTTTTGTGTTTTTTTTTTCTGTTTGTTTATAAGTAATTTATAATATTTCAGTATTATGTTCAATTACTGGCCTAGCGTATAATTTAATTTCATTTTGTTTTCCATACCCTCATATATTCGGTTTTGTGTATCTTGTTTCTGTTCCTCGTTAGTTCTCAATTGTCTAAAATTGTTGCAGTGTACATTGGCTTAGTTTGACTTAGTGGTTGTACATATATAACACTAGTTTACACGAAAGATGTACGTCTTTAAAACACGTTTCTTAGACTAATTTGAGTTTGCTGAAATTAAACATGTGTATTCTAAATAGAACAGGAAACTGATTTGATATTTTCGAAAAGAGCGTTGGATGTGAAAGGAAGTAATGTTTACTGGCGAAAAACAAGAGAGAATGCTATAGTCGAGTTCCCCAACCATCACATACCCGTTACTCAGCTAGTTTGAATGCGAACGCGAAATTTCATAATTTTTCTGGTATATCGATAGATATTGGGGAATAAATTAAAACATTAATAAATTGTTTATAAGTGTGGGTGTGACAGTTTTGTGCTGTATGTGGGCGTTAGAGTGGGCGTGGCAGCATTGGCAACAACTTATGCTGAGTCTATGTCTAGAATCTGTATGCTGAATCTCGACCTTCTAGGTTTTATAGTTCCTGAGATATCGGCGTTCATACGGACAGACGGACATGGCTAGGTCGACTCGGCTATTGATCCTGATCAAGAATATATATACTTTATGTGGTCGGAAACGTTTCCTTCTGCCTGTTACAACGAATCTATTATACCCTTTTACTATACGATTAACGGGTATACCATAATAACCAGTCGACCATAAAACACGTAATATTTAAATAATTTGTTTGAAATACAATTCACTAAACAATTTAAGACAGGTTATTCCATTCGCAGGTTGGTATTAATATTCGTATGATAAACCTATAGTAAGCTGGGTTCGGATACACATTCGCTTTCAGCAGCCTCCAATTAATTAGAAAATTTAACGCTCTTTAGGGTAACCGCCAAAAGGCCAAATTTGTAAACTAGTGTGTGTTTCCTTAATGTGTGTGGTAGAGATACAAATATTTCATATATTTCATATTCATATCGTCGTCCTCCTAGCAACTCAGTTAAAATTCTCCTGCTCTGACTTTTGATTCTGCTGCGGATGGCTAACATGGTTTAGAGCAGCACAGCAACAGCTCTGGCCGAGTGTTGCATGCGGATTTTTAGAGGGTCAAGGGGTCAGGACTCGGGGTTGAGTGGTGTTGAATACATGTCCCGCTTTTCGGCATATTACTTAAGTTTTATTTTCAAAATATACAGCAATTGAAGCAAAACAGTTTCACATATATCTAAAAACATTTCGCAATGTTTGTTCTGTTTATTCGGACATGCCCACTCCCTGGGCATTCCAAATGGGACTTCTAAATGTTTTAATGATTAGCTTTAAATAGGCTTTCTCGATTCGTACTTTAGATACTTTAAATTAATGATTTATTTCCGTAATTTTATTCCGACTTTTGTTCACCTAACTGCTACCTGCTGTTACATACTCGATTTTAAACGGTTAACGTTTAAAATCGGTTAACGTTTGCGTTTTTTAAAAAAAAGTTACGTTAATAGATCCACGTATATAATGTATATTCCTATTGATAGCAATTTAGTTGCGCTTTTTATACTTACGAGTTCACTTAACGCTTATTGTTTGTTTGTTACTCCGTATCCACCTTCGACTCCAATTCATTTCTCTTTCTACCGAACTTTTTCGTGTTTGTTACTTTTAACTTAATTCTTGTTTAAATAGTTACGATATCTATACTTCTATACCCTCGGAGAGACCTTCTGAGGCTCTCCCAGCTAAACGGCGGCATTTTTCGTAAGTGCATTATAGTGTTTTTGCCGGTATTTTGTGGTTCTCTGTTTGCATTCGGTTATTCGGTAACATACTCTCCTCTTGAGGCTTATTTATGGCTAGCCGGAGCAAAGAAGCGGCCTTACATAGTTTACTTTAAATAGTCGTTATCATACACACATATCAAATATCTTCCGTGGGGCTTTCTGTTTTGCTCTGTTCTATTATTCTGTTCTGTTTTGTTCTGTTTCTACTAATCCATAACACAGAGATCGAACTGCCTACACGACTTCTGGTCCACTATGTACACGCGACGTTGACTCGGTCTAATATCTAGGATTAGGATTTCCTCCAACAATGCGCCCAAAAATTGGGCATATGAAACAATGACGAAAAAACGTTTGAATAATTGTATAATAATTATTAAAGTACAATAATAGTAATAGTAATGGTAAAACGTTGCGTTTTCGGGATCCAGAAGGTTGTAAATTAACAAAAGCAAATCCAAATGCTTGATTGAACATCACTATCTGACCATCGCATCCTGAGGCGACAAAAAAAAAACGTTTAAATCTCGGTCAACTTATGTTAAATAAATATTCACTTGAAGCTTTCGTAAGTTCACTTGATTTAGTTATGATTTCCTTCTAATTCACAGCTTAACGCTCTTCTTCTCTATTAAATCCCTTCTTCAATAGTTAACCTATTGGGCATGCGGCACCGGAACCCGAGCCGACAGGATCCTATACTCCTAGGCTCAGGCACACGCATGCACTCACACTGGAAATACAAACACCTGATGATACTCCTTGACAACGCTGACCCCATCGGTTAGATGTCTACCCTGATCCACGGCTGCAGCGCTTGCCAAAGTAAATCAATAGTTCGCCTATCGACTCGTTAAATTAATTAGCATTAAAGCGTATCGTTATTGCAATAATATATAGTGTGTGTACGATATTGGTATATATAAAAACGATGGATTAGCAAAAAAAAAAAACGTTTAAACTTTTAGAACACCCTATTCCAACTAATCTGCTCTCCTAATTTCAGCCGACGTTGGATGCTCTCGTTAGATTGCTGCCGATATTGCTGACGTTGCTATTGTGATTGACGCCGATGTTGCTGATTTCGATTTCGCTGACGCTGCAGCGATTGCTGTTTGTGTGGTTTCTAGGTCTCCTGCTCCCGCTCTTGCTCGTTGTAGTACGTTACGTACTTACTGTTGGAAATGGCATTCCAGGCTGCAAAAGTGCACAACGATATGTTAATAATGAGGCAATAGTTGATGTTCGCAAAGGTGTGTGAATAAAAAAAGAAAAGAAATAAGAAAACCCCAACCCGAATACTCACTCTTGGCGATGTAGTCGACGATTAGTTCCGTGTTGGTCATCATCGCCGGACATGAAGGCGGTGGCGGTGGCGGCTGCATTGAAATATCCTCCGTGGCTGCATCCGCCTTAAGATCGGCCATGAAGCTCAGTTCCTGCAGGCTCTCGTCGTCCTCCTCCTCGTCTTCGTCGTCGTCGTTGTTGTTGTAGGTCACAAACACAGGCAGAACCATTTTCGCCTCCGGATTGGGATTGGGAGTCGCCTTGGTCTTGACCTGCGGCTGCAAGGCGTCCTGCTCCTGAGAGTTGCTGCGACTGCAGCTGGTGCTCCGGGCAGCAGCGGCAGCACGGGCTGCGGCTATGATGGCCGCCTCGATGTCGTTGCATGTTTCCAGCTGTTGCATCGATATGGAGTTGGGACTCGGCAGCGTCTCCTCGCTGCTGCTGGCCTTGCTTAGGAAATTGTTAACGTGCTCCTTAATAGACGTGTTGGCGGCAGCATAGATGCCGCTGTCCCCCGACTGATTGGCCACTCCACCAAGCATACCGGAAACGGACGCCAGACAAGCGGCGCCGTTGCCGCCCGACGATGATGAAATCGAGACCGAGGACGATGAGGTGGAAGTGCTCGCCGATGCGGACGAAGCACCCGAGGGCGTGGACGAGTTAATGGGACTGGCGACGCTGGATGAGGTAGCGGTTGCCCCCGCATTAGGTGACGATTGTGCCGCCTCTGCAGAAATTGAGAGCATGTCAATGCTGGCTGAGCTGTTGACTGCATCCGAAGCCGCACCAGAATCATTCAGATGCTGATCGCTGCTGGCGCTGACATCCTGCTGTCGCTCTTGCTTCTTCTCTGGTCGTCGTCCCAGGCATTCCAGTTCCTTGTCCAGATCTTGGTCCACGTCTTCGGTGTCATCTTGGGTTACATCAGATTCCGCCTCAGTTTGCTGTTTCTTGTTTGAAGACTGCTTGTGCTGGCCCTCCTCCTCCTCATCCAAGTTGTCGTCGAAGAGCTTTAGCTCATCCTCGTTGAAATCGCCGAATATGAACTCATTGTTGCTCCTGCCTGCTTCGCGATCATCGTTGAGTATGATCACAGCACGCCTGGCTGCGGTGGCCTCCAAAACGGCTCCGGCTCCCTTGGCAATGCAACTGCTACTGGGCAGCTTGTGGATCCCGCTGATCAGCTTCTTGGCTCCCTCGGTCTGCGTGGCAGCCGTGGTCTTTTGTGTAGTAGTAGTGCTGGTGCTGGTGGTCGCCTTCGGCGTGGTGGAAATGGACAGACTGATTGACGGCACGTCTTGACTAGGCTTCGTTGACTTCTTGCTGCAACTCCTGCTGGGAGATAGCTCCTTTGGCTTGGTCTTGGCCTTGCTCGAGGGTAAAGCTGCTATAGAAGTAGAAGAGGAAGTTTGAGTCGAGCCGTGTGTCGAGGATGAGGAATAACAAGGAACTGTAACTACAGCTGGAGCTGTAACTGTAGCTGTAGCTGAAGCTAGAGCTGGAGCTGAAGCTGTAGCTGGTGCTGTAGCTGGAGCTGAGGCTGCGACTACGGATGAGGTAGTTGTTACAGCTGCTGACGGTGATACGACAGAATGGGCGTTATCTGCCTGCTTGGCTGCCGCTGCAAAGTTGTACAACGAGGAGGACACCGATGCCGAGGTGGAGGCTGCGACGGCCACAGACACGTTGTTGGTGCTATGCCGCTTGACGGTCTTTTCTAGTGCCGGATACTGTTGATCCAAGTTGCTGCTGTTGCAGCTGTAGCTGGTGTCGTGCTCCACGCTCTTGGATTTCTGCAGAGCTGGCGGTGAGCAGGATGTGGAAGAGGTGCTGGCGGCAGAACTGCTGACACTGCTGATCATGGAGGCTGTTAGGGTTGGCGTGACCATGCTGTAAGCCGGTATCTGCACCTGCGCCAGCAGCTCCGGCGAGTTGGTGGACTCCGCATCGCTGCTGCTGCTGGGCGGCGTTGCATTGAGACTCTGCGAATAACTGATAGAACTGGACGAGGATGGTGGCGTATTTTGGTTGCTGACAACCGTCGCCTGATTGGCTGCACCTCCACATGCAGCCCCTGTCGTAACAGCACCTGGCAGCTCCGGGAAATCGGGCCGCAACTTGGATTTGCCGCCACTCTTGCTCTGCATCTTGTCGCCCAGCTCCAACTCGGTGTCGCTGGCCGTGGCATTGTTTAGAGCCTCCTGCTTGTTCCGGGCGATATCCGCATACGAAATGGGGGCTGCAGCATTGTTGTTTTGCTTGGCCTGGCGTTGACTGGCTGCCGGCGCCCCCCGTTGTTTGTTGTTGCCACCGCCAAGGCTCTTCTTCTTACCCGTCTGGATGGGCAGGGAGTGGACCGAGTCGAGATCACTGGAGTCAGATTTCTCCGATGGCGGCATAGACGACGTAGACTTGCGCCGTGAGCTATCCACCTGATTCGAAACCGCCGAGCCGCTGTGATGGTGATGATGGTGGTGATGATGGTGGTGGTGATGGTGGTGCTGCCCCTGTGGCACCTGGTAGTTCTCCTGGTACTGTTGGCTCTGTTGCTGCTGTTGCTTATAGTTGACACTGCCTCCACCATTGTTGCTGTTGTACGTAGTATAGTAGTGCATCCGCTGGGACATAATGTTGGAGGACGCGGACTTGGTGATCTGCTGCATGCGCTGTAAATTGCCGCCCGTGACGGCAGCTGCAGCCACGGCCGCATCGTCCATGGTAACAGCACGCTGCTTCTTTGGTTTCTTCTTCTTGGTAACCACATGGAACTCAGCGGTCTCCGACAAGACGGTATTCAAGGCATCCAGTTCGGACATGCGCGACAAGGCGGGCAGCGCCAGCGGCAGCTGCTTTTGGCCCACAGTCTCCAGCTCCGACCAGGCAGCGGACATTTCCTGGTGGTCACCCAGGTACTGCAACTCCTCGGTGCCCCAGGACCGACGCTCGCCCTTCCGCTGCTGCGTTCCTGGATTGTTGCTGTTGCGCACTTGCACCGTCGGCGTCGACTGCTGTTGCTGCTCCTTGTTGCAGTTTTTGTTAATATCCGCCACGGATGCCGAGTTGTGCTTGCCACTATTTGAGGAACCAGAGGCCGTCGACGACGATCCGCCCGAGGACGTATTGTTCGTGCCCTTCTTCTGGCGCATCATCTCCGTGGTCGCCGACTGGCGCTTCAGATCGTCCACCTCCATTTTTGAGCATGTGCGCAGCTCCTCCAACGAGTTGCTTTTCTTAAGCTTGTTTTGCTTCTTGCGCTCCTTCTTGCGCTGTCCAGCGGCACTGTTTCCGCCACCGTTGACATCGTTTTCAATGTACTTGACGAGCTGCTCAACAGGATCATTGCCCCTATAGCCGGCAACCGACTCCACATCGACGGTGGTGGTGTTGCGCTCCTGCTGCGACTTCTTCTTCGCCTTCTGCTTGGTGGGCTGCTGCATGCCAATGCCGATCCCAGAAACCGCTCCAACCGCGCCTCCGACCGGTGCCTGTTGCAACTGGCTGTAGGATGCAGCCACCGCCGCCGCTGCCATGGCCGTTGTTGTAGTGTTGGTTCCCGTTGAGAGCAGCGTGGAGACGCTATTCTGACGGTGAGCGACAGTAGAGGTGGGTACACTGGATCCCACCGTGGTGGTTATTAGAGCTGTGAACTGGTTTCCGTTACCGTTGCCGTTGCTACTGCTGTCGACAGCACTGGCGCCACTGGAGCCACTGGCGCCACTGGCTCCACTGGCTGCACTACCCCCGAAGCCATCGCCCAATGCATTTCCATTCTCGTCTAGCTGTCGCTGTAATAAAATAACAAAAAACAAAGGATTATGATGTAAACATTCGAATTCTCGGAGTTTGTATTAGCAGTCGAAAGACCTGTAATTGTAACCCTTATGTTTACTCACCGTAGTCGTCTTGCCACCCATTGGCGCAGCTGCCACTGCCGCTGCGGCGGGGACCATGCGTCCAATCTTCGCAGGCCGCAGATCGGTAGACAGTGAGTCAGAGCAGTTGCCACCGCCAGACACGGCCGAGGAGGAGGTAGAGGGCTTGCTGCCCTCCACGGCAGCTGGTGAACCTGCACCGCCGCCGTAAACTGAGGAGCACGCCGTGTAGTTGTCGTTGAGCGACACGTAGCCGGCCTCTACCTTGCGCTTCTCCTCCTCCAGGCCGAGACCAAATTGTCCGGTGAGGGCGGCCAGGTATTGTGCCTGCTGCTGCAGCTTCCTCCTGGCAGAGAGCTCCAGGACGGAAAAATGCAACCGGTCGTCGATTAGGAACTTTTTGCCGGCACCGGTGTACCTGGCCTCTAATGGCTTGTCGTTTAGGGCGTCAATCAGAAACTTCATCGATGGGTTCTGAGGATCCAATTGCTATACATGAAATGGAAAGCAGGAGAATTAGCAATGTATGATATGTACACAGCCCCATCTGCATGGATCCCAAAATCACGTCAAATTTTAAAGGTCAGAGTATAGGTCGATGCAAGAAGTTTGTCTCTTACAAACTCGTCCGTTAGTCGATCTACTTAGCATCGCTTACCCCTAAGATGTTGTCGTCTTGGACGTCGCTGGCACCGACAACGGCCCTGGCACCGACACCCGTCGCATCGTCCACGTCCACGTCCAAGTCAAACTGATTGCTTGCCTCAGCGTCGGATGATTGAGTTAACAGGCTGCTGCAACTGCCGGTGCTGCTGCGGTAGTGGTGCTTGTTACCAACCGATCCCGAAAACGAGCCCCCTGCAGCTTCCGTCGAAGGCTGAGCCTGCTGCTTATTCTGCTTGGCTTCCATGGCAGACGATGCCGGCTCAAAGTTAACACTGCTGGGCAGGCTGCCTCCTTCGCGCTGCCGGCCCGAGACGTTTAAATTCTTGATCTTTTTGGATGCGGATGCGGAGGAGGTGGCGTTTTGGTTGTGCTGCTGTTGCTGCTGCTGCTGTCGGCGATTGGAGCGGCCACTCAGCTGGTAATCACAGTTGAAACGTTGGGTTGCTGCCGCTGTCGCTGCTGCCGCCGCCGCTGCCGAGGTTGTGGCCAGTTCGCTGCGGTGCGCCGCCTCAACGAGATCCTGCAGGGAGCCGCCCTGCTTGTGCCGCTGGCCGGGATCCGTTGACCGATGATTGGTGGAGTTATAGCTGCTGTTGTGCCCTGCACTGCTGCTGCTCCCGCCGCTCGAGCCTGTTGCACTGGACGTTAGTGCGGATGGGTTGATTGTGAGGCAGGATTTAATGGCACGATAAGAGATCTCTTCGTCGTACTCAGCCTTTTTTAGCATTTGCTGCAGGCGTAAAAGACGTGAAGCAGAAATATTTATACACACATATACATGTTGCACATACATGAGCCAAAACTTACCAGAAATCGCTCGCTCTTGTTCTTCCTATCGCCAGGATTTCGATACCAGTAGGCCTCTTCGAGAAGTTTCTTCAATGATGCGTCGTCCAAATCATTAAAATCACTATCTTCCCAGGTATCGTACTTTGTCTGCAAAAGCGTCAAAGAACATATTCGGCAATTAGTTTTGCGATTTTTTCGGACACCAACACGAACTCATATGCGTGTAAAACATTAATCGCCGCGACTTAACCTAAAAAAAATCAAAAGAATTCTCAGCTCCACTTATTCCAAACACATGCCCTTCCGAGTTCCTTATGCGAACTGATGAAGTACCGACCGCAGAGTAATAGAAGTATTAAATGGCACACGGTTCTAGTAAATAAATGCTGTACATACGCACACACAAATGTACTTTATGGTGTTGCACACGAACACAAGAAAACAGAAAAAAAAAAACAATAACTGAAATCTAACGGGAACAGACGAGAAGTTTTTGTGGTTAATGCCACGGATGTCGCCAATGCTGTTATTAGATAAACAAACGCTTTGCGGTTTTATCCGTTCCTTCTGCCTGCCCGATTCGTGGTCTTGATTTTAATAATTATCGACGCTGGTCAAAAACCGACTGTGATCAGAAATCGAAGTTCCTGTGTGCGCGAACACTTGATCGGGTCAAATGTAACGGCACTATTTAGACAGCCACAATCCCAGTTGGCCAGAACGAGATGACCGTATGCTTATATTTCGAATTCCTTTGCCCTTAACTTCGTAAACGGTACTTTGGCTTCTATTCGCATACATGTATGTTTGTATGTGTTCATTAGGGAGATGCAATTGGTGTGGCAATATTTATTCTTTCTTTTTGAATCAAATTTGGCTTTCGATAAAACAGTGTTTTATAGCCAGTCGTAGTAGTCGGAGTAGTCGGCATCCTAAATGTGTTTCCAAAGGTCGTGTTTTAAGGGGATTTCGGCATTTTCTTAGTCAGAAAATCATTTTCGAACAACGTTAATGGTCCGCAAGCGTAAGAATCTATTTTAGTTTCTAGTTTAGTTTAGTTTTAAGCAATATTGATGTCTAATTTATATACACTATCGTTTTGGTGGTAATACTGTAACTCCACCTGAAATCGAAATTAATTTCAAAGTTAACGTTTCTTTAGTTGTTTCTCAACTTAGTCGCCCTGGTAGAGCTCTATTCAAGCCTGCCCATTTATAACTAAGATATGAAAGTCCGAACCCCATAGAGCCTCATAACTCCAGGACGCACACAAATGTGAAATTTTGCGAGTAACATAACGATACCTTTTTCTTAATAAAACAAATAACTTAACTCGTTTTCTGCTTAACATGCACTATATTTCCACCTTAAGATGCAACTCAGCCAGAGTGCACTTACCTTTTTCTTCTTCTGTCGCTTGCCGACATTCTGATCGTCCTGGGTCTTGCCCTTGGCAGTGGCCCCGTACTGGAGAACCCTGCGGTTTGGTCGCGACAGTTCAGCGCTGGGCGAATCCTTCAGCATGGCAAAGACCTGCGAGAAGGACGTATCGCCTGCTGCTGCTTCTGCTGCAGAGCATTTGGCGGCGTCTGCCGTAGCGTCGTGGTTACCAGTGCTATGGCTACTACTAGGGGATGATGACTTCTTGGGGTCACTACCGCTGCTGCTACTGCCGCTGGTGGCTACATGGTTGGCAGCCACTGGTGACGCTCCTTGGCTGTCCTCGTCTTTGGCGCCCTGGTTCCTACAGGCCTCGTCAAGCTGCGCGTCCGCCTTGGCCACATGGTCTGACATCATGGTCATGAGCTGCTCCTGTGGGAACGGCGTCGGCGTCGTTTTGGTGACGGTGGTCGTCGTGGTGCTCTCGCTCATCGTGCCAGCGGCAATAGAGACGATGGGCGTGTCCGGTATGATCGTTGGCAATTTGGCAGCTGCTCCACCAGATGCCACACGATCCGCCGGTGTGTCCGATGATGACGGCGCTTGTTCATTGTTCATCTTCTTTCGTTTGGTGGCATGCAACGAAGGAGAAAAACAAATGCCATTCGAATTCCTCGAATCTGTTGGGGGGTGGTGGGAGTTTGTTTTAGTAAACGGGTATATTTCGTATTTCCATTAACTGCTTACAAACTGTTTCTTCTCTTCGCGATGTTTTTAGGTAGCCCAGCTGCCCAGCCGCCGTGTGGTTGCCACCGCGACTGCAAGTGCTCTGCAGGCTGTTCCGCCGATTCCTACCGATTTCTCCCGACTTCCAGACGGCTTGAGGCACAGGGGAGCCCACCTATTGCGTATCAGTTTGGAATCCTGCTGCACTTGACAGGCCTGTCGTCAGTGGCTCTCCTCCGGCTCAAACCTTGCCAGCGGCATTTACGTAGGTTCCTGGGCACGGAGATGCGGATTGCTCGCAAACAGACCGGAATACGGAAATGTGTGCGCACGGATATCTGCAATTGATTGGGAAATGGGGATGAAGCTGAGACTAAAACTGAAACTGAGACATTGGACCACTGACTGAGTGTTTTGCAGCATTTGTTGTTGTTCTGGTCATGCGGACGAGCGACAAGGGGCGGTGGGTGGTGGCAGGTGCGTCTGTTTAGTCTTTGGCGACCCCTTGCGGCCCACTGACTTTGAATTTCTTTAACAAGCACTGGTCTCTTTCCATATTCATTTTTTTTTTTGGCTAACAAGCAGTGTTGCTAACTGCGCTGCGTGCCAGGGTTGACAAATGCTGTTTGTTGCATTAAGGGGCAAGTCGTTTAGGTTGCTAAATCGGCGTTTGCTCTAGGCTTGCATCTACTAATCAACACGAGATTGCTTGCCCGTTTTGCAACTAATTAGTGGAAAATGACCATCGAGTTGGCAGCCCTGCGGCTGTTGTCAGTGGCAACACTATCGCAAAACACGTCATTTTGACACAGCTTTTTCACCAATTTCCGTCTCAGCTCGTCAGCATTGGGGCACTGCGGCACAGTTGTCCAGAAGTTGTGGTCACAATTACCCAGTAACTGAAGTTTTTCGCTGATCGCAGTAGTCATTTATTGATAAATACGCCAGTCGATGACAGCTGTATAACTTTCTGCGCACTCACACGAGCGCACACGGATGTACGCACCCACACACACGCACACAAATTTACGCCTGTGTACATTTCTCTGACCTTCTCAGCGTTTTTATTTTTTGGTTTGGCAACTGAAAAGAAGGGAGCACATAACCGCGCACTCAAGTTCTAGCAACTGCATTTGAGTCGAACGGTTGTGCTTAATATGTTACAGCTGTCTGTAAGCGGGCGAAATTGCTTAATAGCACAGTAGGCACATGAGAAAAAATACCGAACCCGAATTGAAAAACTCTTTGGAATTGTTGTTGTGTTGTGCAGCACTTTGAAAAGGCGATGCGACGCTGCGCAGCACTGCCCATGTCATCGACATTTTTAAACCGCTGATTCACTGTGACGCTAATCGATTGGTCGATAGTTCTTTCCGTTTCGCTATCTGGCAATATTGCTGTTTTAGGGGAAAAAAAAACGAGTAAAATATAAACAAATGAAAATTAACCACAAATATGAGTTCGACGACGATGTGGCCTCCATATGCGAGTCAACGGTGGGTTCCGCTACGCCTTGGCGTGTTATGGGTGTTCATTCTAATGGTTTTAACCGCAAACATGCAGGCCGCCCTAACCGAGGGATGTCGTTTGCCCGTCAGGATGCACAAAACGGACGACTGGCCACTGGCGGAGATTGTGAGCATCAAGGAGCTGGATGGGCGCCGGCAGTTTTACGTGCACTATGTGGACTGTGAGTACCGGGTCGTTCAGTGAGAGCATATATATTATAACCGCCAATTCGCAGTCAACAAGCGCTTGGACGAGTGGGTCAACGAGGAGGATCTGTACACGCGAAAGGTGCAATTTCCGCGGAGGGACGGCTCTCAAACAGGCACCAGCACTGGAGTGACCACGCCCCAGCGCCACCATTCCCTAGCGGGCAGCGTTTCTCGGCCTACATCACCACAACACACTGGTTCGGGGGCTCTGGCAGCCATCCCCCAGACTCCTACTGGTGCATCAGGGAGTGTTCCTCCCCCTGCTGGCATTCCGAACTCTGTGGCTCCACCAGGAACACCCAGCAGTGGGGGAGAGCTTGTGAATGGCAACAATCTGGCCGCAGCCCTTCAGAAACGCATCAATCGCAAGCGAAAAAACCACGGAGGCTCGGCCCATGGACACCACAGTCTGACTAGTCAACAGCAGCAATCACATCCGCATCCTACAACTCCGCAGACACCTACGGCTACGCCCGCGCATGTGACCGGCGACGGTTTGATAAGCGGAGCGGCCAATGAGGATGGTGATGGATCGCAGGATGGCAAGACGCCCACGCCGAGGCAGTCGGGCAGCATGGTTACGCACCAGGATGACGTGGTCACCCGCATGAAGAACGTGGAGATGATCGAGCTGGGCAGACATCGCATTAAGCCCTGGTATTTCTCACCCTATCCGCAAGAGCTGTGTCAAATGCCCTGCATCTACATCTGCGAGTTCTGCCTGAAGTACAGGAAGAGCAGGAAGTGCCTGGAGAGGCACCTGTCCAAGTGCAATCTTAGGCATCCGCCGGGGAACGAGATCTATCGCAAGCATACAATTTCCTTCTTTGAAATCGACGGCCGCAAAAACAAGGTGTATGCCCAGAACTTGTGCCTGCTTGCCAAACTCTTTCTCGACCACAAGACACTCTACTATGATACCGATCCGTTTCTCTTCTACGTTATGACAGAGTTCGACTCGCGCGGCTTCCACATAGTAGGGTACTTCTCCAAGGAGAAGGAGAGCACCGAGGACTACAACGTGGCATGCATTCTCACAATGCCTCCGTATCAGCGCAAGGGCTACGGCAAGCTGCTCATTGAGTTCAGCTACGAGTTGTCCAAGTTTGAGGGCAAGACGGGGTCGCCGGAGAAACCATTGTCTGATCTGGGTTTGCTGTCCTATCGATCGTACTGGGCGCAAACCATACTGGAGATATTTATCAGCCAAAACCCGAGCACGGACGGCGAGAAGCCCACCATAACTATAAAGTATGGCTAGTTCTAAGCTTAAAGTAATACATTTTCAATCCACAGAGATTGTGCTTCATTGGCGAACCATAGAATCATGCTCCCAAAACTTTTCTTCACAGCGACATCTGCGAATGCACATCCATCAAAAAAGAGGACGTTATCTCAACGCTGCAGAACCTGAACCTAATCAACTACTACAAGGGCCAGTACATTGTGTGCATCAACCGGGTTATCATCGAGCAGCACCGACGAGCAATGGACAAACGCAAGATCCGCATCGACTCAAAATGCTTGCACTGGACACCCAAAGACTGGTCCAAGCGCTCCAAATGGTAATCTCCTCATCTTCTCCCTATAAATAACTGAGTTTAAATGTGTGAATGTGTTTTTTTTTTTAGATTTCCGCTACCAATATTCTTCATCGGATGGACCTGGCTTCGTTGTAGCTTATAGTTTTCATTTACAGTTTCCGTTTTTAATGTTATAAACTAGTTTATATCATACAATATCATATATACTTTTGAGACTACCGGCTAGTTGTTTGTTTCTCGCGGTGGAAGAAGGTCCTCCACAAGGCGGTCCATTGCCTGTATCATGCCCATCTCCATACCATTCTCCAATCCATCGACGGCGGTACGCAAACTTCTTAGAGCTTCCTGGTTCTGGGCGAACTCCCGTTGCTGCCGGCATAGATTTAGGCGCGGTTTGTGGGTGGTGTTCAGATGCTCCAGGCACTGCTTCACATCGTTGGAGTCCAGAATGGCGGGACGCAGATCACTGCCCAGTTTGGATCGCAGACTAGCGATATCCTTGGCCGCCTGTTCGACTTGATTCACATCAGATACACGATGGGCATCCACGGCCGCTTGCAGGGCTCCGCACTTCAGGAGCCTCGCCAACCGCCCAAAGTCCCGCTGATACTCACACTTGGCGTCCAGCCAAATGCGCACTTGCTCCTCCACCTGGCGCTTTACATTGCGGCTGTCTTCCTGAAAACGGCGCATCGCTTCCAGGTGCAGCAGGTATTGGATGTCGTCCATGGTGCCCTCAGTTGCTAATGCTGGAGGTGTGGTCGTGGTGGGAGTGGGTGGAGTTTCCATTGTGGCTCACACAAATTTCTTAGTTTTTAAGTGGGAAATTCGGATTCGATTGCCGACGCTATCGCTTTCGCAGGTGCTATCGGAAACATTCGATATCAGCTAATGGCGATTTTTTTAATTATAAGCGCGTAGCTATTCGGGTCAAATCTGGCTATTAATAGCTATATAAAAAAAAATCTTAAAATATTAAGAAAATGTAAACAACAAAATATGTAGATTTCCTTATATAAACTAACAGATTATTCGAGTTTCTAGACAACTGAATTAAGTTGTTTGACTTTGCTTATCGATAGTTGGGAAACCAGATCTTATTGATTTTGGGGCTAAAAATGTAAGCTATGCAAGTAAAGTTAACGTTTCAATATAAGTCAAGTCCTTACACCACTCTTTCGGCACGAAAAACAAGTACTGTAAAAAGTATTTCCCTTTCAATTCAATTTCACTTCTTTAGAAGCATATTTCACCTTTCCTTCCAAACACCAAATGTCCGGCGACTCTCGCGCGCCAGTGTTGCCAGTTAGCCGGCGAACACGTTTTAATTGTTCGTTTCGTTTAGAAATATAAAATCGCTTGCTTAGTTCTTTTTAAACGTATTCGGTGGACTTAATAACTTGGTCTTGATATTGATAAATGGGTCGAAACAGGAAGCAAAATGGTTTCGCGGCTCGCAAACGTCAAAAGCGGGAGATTGTGAGTCACCTCAATTTGAAAAAGAAACATTCCACGTTTTTAGATTTTATTGTTAAATATACTTTCTGTCGTAAAGGGTTCCAATCGTCCTGATCGTCAGGCGCTGCCGTATGAGGAGATCAAAAGGGATAATGCCTTCTTCATCAAGTACTACCAACTGCAGAAGATCTGCGCTACCGAGGAGGAGTGGACGCAGTTCCTTGCGTCCATCAGGGACAACCTGCCCACTACTTTCCGTGTGACAGGCTTTAGGGACGAGGCCAAAGCCCTGCTCTCCATTATTGAGACGCAGCTATTCACCGAGTATGTGAGGGCGGTGGCCGAGCTTCACCAGAAGGCGCCCGAGGATGTGGAACGGCCGCTGTGCCTGCCCTGGTATCCAAACGGGCTGGCTTACCAGCTGCACCTCACCCGCAAGGACATTCGACGCTCGGAGCCGCTCTACCGGCTGCACAACTTCTTAATTGTGGAGACCACGGCGGGCGGCATCAGCAGGCAGGAGGCCGTATCCATGATCCCGCCAATTGTCCTGGATGTGCAACCCACGGACAAAGTTCTGGACATGTGTGCTGCGCCAGGTTCGAAAACAGCCCAGCTCATTGAGGCTCTGCACGCTGCTCCCGAGGAACACAAGATTCCGCCCGGCTTCGTGCTGGCCAACGATGTGGACAACAACCGCTGCTACATGCTGGTTCACCAAGCCAAGCGCCTAAACTCGCCCTGCTTGTTGGTGACCAACCACGACAGCAGTGCCTTTCCCAATCTCCTGACCACGAAGCCGGACGGCTCAAAGGCGATCCTTAAGTTCGATAAGATCCTGTGCGATGTACCTTGCTCCGGCGACGGCACACTGCGCAAGAATCCAGACATTTGGCTTAAGTGGAACCTGGCACAGGCCTACAACCTCCACGGCATTCAATACCGCATCGTACGTCGTGGCGCTGAGATGCTGGAGGTTGGCGGCCGGCTGGTGTACTCCACCTGCTCACTGAATCCCATCGAGAACGAGGCGGTGCTGCAGCGGATCATCAAGGACGCCGACGGTGCATTGGAGCTGGTGGATGCGGGGCACCTGGTGCCAGGTCTTAAGTACAAGCCAGGCATGACCGATTGGAAGCTGGCCACCAAGGAGGTGGACCAGGTCTTTACCCGCTTCGAGGAGGTGCCTGAAAGCCTGCATACCATTATACGGCCCGGTATGTTCCCTCTGCCGGCCGACGAGATGGCCAAGATCGGGCTGGAGAAGTGCCTCCGCGTATTGCCGCATCTCCAGGACAGCGGCGGCTTCTTTGTAGCCGTGTTGGAGAAGCGTCGTCAGCTAAGCTTCGAAAAGAACGATGTGGTGGAGGTGGTGCAGCTGAACGAGACGGCCAAGCAGCCTGCAGCTGAGCCGCAAGTGGACGAGAATGGAAAGCCCATCGAGGAGAAGTCCGTTCCGTGGGGACCGCAGCGAAAGAAGCGACGTCTGCATGGCTACAAGGAAGATCCTTATGTCTTCTTCGGCGAAAATGACCCTGACTACGAGGCGATCAAGGAGTTCTACCAGCTGGACGAATCCCTTAGTCAACGATGTCTCTTAACTCGCTGTATCACGGAGAAAAAGAAGAACATCTATTACTGCTCTGACCCCATCCGCGATTTGGTGCTCAACAACGAAAACCACATCAAGATCATCAACACGGGCGTTAAGACATTCGTGCGCTGCGAGAACCGGCACACGGTGCATCCCTTCCGATTGGCCCAGGAGGGCCTCCAGACCTCCAATGCCTTCATGGGCCGCAGCAGGAGAATCCAGGTGGAGCGGGAGGACCTGGTGATGATGCTCAATTGCACTGATCCCACGCAGCCGCCGTCGACTCACGAACTAAAGAAAGAAACCCAGGAGCGCTGCAAGGAATTGGGTAAGTTCGACCGGTTCCTATGCTCTGACGGTGGGCTAATAATGGTGTTCCATTTCAGGTGTGGGCAGCTGCATACTTAAGTACGTGGACCAGCGGTTCACGTTGTACACTGTGGGCTGGCGGGGCACCTCCAGTCTGCGCGCTTATGTCCAAAAGGACGAGACCATCCACATTCTTCGCCTGCTGGGCGCTGATCTCAGCAAGTTTGAGACCAATAAGTACGAGGACGCGAGAGTGGCGGCTGCTGCTGCAGCGGACGCTGAAGCCGGCAAGAGTGCCGAGGCCGAGGCCGATTCCTCCGGCGATGGTTCCGCCACGGAGTTCGCATCCTCTGGCAGTGGCGCTGTTGATGTCCCAGTGGCCGCCGAGACAACAGGCACACCTATGGACACCGAAGTGGTGGCCACCAAAAGTTAGTGTTTGTCGGGAGTAGCTATGACATCTAGCATTTAAGCAAAAGCATATATAAGCATATTTACCACGAATCAAGAGTTTATATTTCCCGAATTTCAACCATGTGTTTCTTTTATTATTTGAGAGTTTTTCCGGACCCGGAGAGAGCAAAAGTCGGTGCAGTTTTAGTACGTTTTTGTTATAAAATGTTACATTTATGTTTTTATTTTTCCCAGTATAAATATATCGTATGTAAAGTATATAAAAAAAAGTTCATTAAAAAATTACACATACTCTTTATATAGATGCTTTTCTACCGTATTTCTTTTTGTTTTTCTGTTTTATACGCTTCATACGTTTTGCGTGTCTTTTAAAAAGTATTTCTCATATATTTGCTGTCTTTTCTTGTGTAAATGTTCTTGAGTGAGTTGGCTGTCGTATTGCTTTGTATCTGCGTTTTATTCTTCCTCTGATGATGATGTGTGTGTTTGTCGTGTGTTTTGGAAACATTTATGCACAAATATATATGGGATAGACGAATGTTTATTTTATGTTAATTACGCTGTAGGAATGAGACTGGCTCTCTTGCTTGTTAATACAAAAAATATATATATATGTAAAAATATTGCAAAAAAAAAACGGACAACCGAAATACGATAATAGTAAAATACTTTTGCTATCACGCGCATGCGCAGCGGTTCGAATAACTTGGTAGCAGTTGAAAAATGAGAGGGAATAGCTTTATACGTATAAAGAGTGAGATGCGGCGAGTCGAAAAAGAGAGATGGGGTGACTGAGGATCAGATCGGATCGGATCGGATCTCAGATCTCGGATCTCGGATCGGAGTGGACCACATTGGACCCCCATTTTAAGCCTGCTTCTCGGCCTCGATCACCTCCTTGGTGGGCAGCACGTTCTTCTCGTTGGTCTCGGTGTGCTTCAACTTTTTCGCATCAAAGTTCTCGATGCCGGCGATGAACTGATTCTTCTCCTTCTCCTGCTCGATGGCTGCAATTTGAGGTTGAGAAATAGAGAAATAACAACACAATTACAGAGCCTGCATTGGCCATCTAAGGCAGGCTGCCTTTTATGGCCAGACCATATGTATGTACAATATGCCACATACTAGATGGCCTACAATGAACGCACCTTCCTTATCGGGCAACGGGTTCTTCTCGTTGGTCTCCGTGTGCTTCAAGTTGTTCTGATTGAAGGCGGTGATGCCCTCGAAGATCGACTGCTGGGTCTTTTCGGCAGCCACATCTGTGAGCCAAGGGGATTAGACTTCGGTGTTCACGGTTTCGGCCTTTTACCAACCAACAATAGCCAACTCACCTTCGGCGGTGGGAAGAATGATCTTCTCCTGGGTGCTGGCGTTCTTCAGTTTGTCCTGGTTGAATCCCTCCAACTGGCTTTTCAGGTTCTCGGCCACCTTGGGCAGATCCTTGAGTGCTGGTGCTGGGGCGGCCATCTAAACACAAAGTTTTTTGATGAATTTCAAATTACTTGCCTTGATAGTAAACGTATCTATTCATTGGGATCATTTCTTTTTCTTGTAGCTTTAATTGCTGATCGATCACTAGTTAAGATCTTCGTTTCAGTTTGCTAACACACCCAATTGATATGGGAATTATGATAGTGGTTTCACCTTAGATAGCAAAGTCTTAGGCACAAAATTATAAAGAATATTGATACTAAAATAATAGTACATGGGAAAAAGGAATTTAAAGACTACAACAAACGAAGCATACAAAAAGTTACTGTTACAGTTACTGTTTGGCTTGGCTCGCCTTTTTGTTAGCTTATTAACAATTGAAAAGCAAACGAATTTCCCATGTAAACATTTCAAGTTAGAAACAACAAATCCAATTGGAGCCAAGCCGGAAGAGGATATCGATGTTATTGGTGAGTAAGAGGAAGCCAACTTTCCGATTGACAATTTGTTGTTCTTCAATGTTTGCTTTTGTTGATACTGTGTTGCGCCTTAATAAATAATTCATTTTCTTTAAACAGAAACGTAATATCTCTTTGTTGACCGTCGATTTCTCAAGCGATAGCCATATGGAGAAATGTGGGGCGATAACGATGACTCAAAGGCACGCACACACATACAGGCGCAGCAAGGACGAGTCATGTTAGTGTGTGTTCCTATCACAAGCAGGGAGAAAGAAAGAGGAAGCGGTCCGGAGCGGAGAGAGCGAGGAGTTCAGCGAACCTTTCCAACTGGAAACAGATTAAGACTCCAATTCGCTTTGCTGCCGTTCTTGGCCTTTGTTTTTTAGCACTGGCATTCTTATCAGAAGACATGTGTACTTGGTCGAGCGGTTAAACTGCATTTTATCACGTTTATTTTTAGTTGCGAAATTCGAGTGTGCGTGCCACATAGCATGCCCCCGAGTTCCAATCAGAGTTGCGCCGGACAATGAATCCTCTTTGTGCACCGATATCTTATTGGTATCAAGTCATCAGTCGGATTGGGACTGCATTGCATTCGATTGAACAGCTGCGCTGAAATGCAATCGGTACAAGGGCAGCGACCGCACCAAAAGCAAAACGGAGAAGAAGCAGAGAAGCGGAGAAAAGGCATCGCGAATCTATATTTATTTATTTGCACATTTATGGCCATAAATGGTCGGAAAGCTGCGCCTCAAGCCGCTGGCCAATCACGTTGATTGACTAACTGACTAACGGCCGCCGATTTTCCCGCTCTCCCCACTTCCACTTCCCCCGGCGCAAAAGCGGATCGCTCGGTCCGCTCGGTTCATGCTGCACTTTTATCACGAATCTAGGCCCGACTTGCTGCAATCCCACAAATATTCCTTACTCCTCTGACCAATCCAAAAATCAATTGATTTGGAGCAACTGATGATGATTAATTCAACATTATTTGGCCCGCTAATCTTTGTTCTGATAATTCTGCTGTGAATTGCTCACAATTCTTTATCGGGACCAAAATAACAGCGGTGAGCCAATAATTAGAAAACGGCAACTGAACAATAAAGAATATCTGCTCCAGAAATGATGTTTGCACATTCTTTTCAATATGTAAACTCATTGGGAAACTATGTTTGATTGCGGTAACTGAACGTCCAAAGCTTTACAACATTTATCAGTTGTGACAATCGATCGCTTCAAATGCATAAACTTGTATATTCCTATTTGTAGACATGGTGTTTTAGATCGCTCCGTTTGAAGTTCGATTAATTGGTCATCGTGTAAACGACGAGTTTCTTATTAGTCAGCTCCTTGCACGAACAAAGGAGAGGCCAACAACAACAACGTCGCATACATACAAAGTGGGAGCGATGGCGACTCGGGGCGGCGAGGAGGTGATTTTCACGGAGGTGGGGGCAATGAAGTTCGCCGTGAATCAACTTCCAACTTCGAAATTCGAAATATGGTCGTCCCGCTTAAAAGCCGCCGATGAATCACCGCACATTGCATACATACAAACATAGATATGTACGTATGTATGTACATATGTTTGTTGGTGAATTTATCGTTGCCCACGCAGCTGTGCTTTTTCTCCGCCCGACTTTGTAAGCTTTTCTTCTGCTTTCTTTCTTCCTGTTTTGGTTAATTCCCTAACAGATATACACACATATCAACATATGTAAATCTTTTGGCTCTTTTCGAGGGTGTGAGTGAGACGGCGCCAAGGGACCGTTAAAAACAAAAGACACTGAAATTTGTTGGGAATAAGAATATGAATATGCACATTTGCACGTATATACGTACATAAAAGACTTACATACATATGTATGTAAAATAAAATGAGTCAAAGCCGCTGATGCGTGGCAACCAGCCGACGAACGGAGTGCAAAAAGGAGGCGAGAAGAAAGGGTGGAGATAGCGGAAAGCAAAGGAGCTGGAGCGCCGGAGAGATGGGGAAATGAGAAATGACAGACACGTCCGCTTTGCATTTACACCCTCAACTCCTGCAGAAATGCACAAGTGTGTATGTGCAGCAAGTGATAGACAGAGAGAGAGAGAGAGAGAATGAGAGGGGGGTGGCAGAGCGAAAGGGAGGCGCAATCGGCGACTTGCAATGAATTTTAAGCACATTGTAGTTGCGCACATTATATACACATTTTATGCAGGCGGCTGCGTTTAGTCATATATTCAATTTCAAAATCGCTGGATATTGGATATCCAAGTGACACAGCACCACGCCCAGCACAATTCGCCACTCGCCAGCACACACATCGCACAGTCGAGGTCGCACAGATAGTGACTTCATCCTTGTGAAATGTACATATCTATCTTTCCAAGTTCACTTTTCGTTGCTATTCGCCAGCAAGAAGTGCTCAAACTTAGTTGATTTAAAAATGGCTCTACTTTGGATTTGCGAGAGTTTCACGAACGCCTCTTTAACAATTCAAATTCCAAGTTCCCTGGACTAATTACTGCTATATTTGCAAAGTCTGCGATACTCAAGGCACTAAATGAATTAATTAATTTGCAGGACATAGTGTCACTTCTCTCGTGCCGCTCACTGTGGGGGAGGATATTGGCCATCGACAACACATGCGCCCCGCCCAAGTACGCACACATATGCACATGCACATGCATACACACACCGGCAAGCAGACGGCAGAAAAAAAGAAGTGAAAAATGCCGGCCGGCACAAGCACACACACATACGCGCAAATCTGAAGTTTGAGCCACACAAAAAAAACAAAAAATAATAGTCAACAATAGGGGCGACGACAAAAGCGCTTCAACAGCTGCAGAAAAAAGTTACAAAGTAGCAGAAAAGAAATGGAAACGAGGAGAAAGAGCAAAAAGTAACGGACTAGACCAGCACAATAAATATTTATAACAAATCCGCTGCCATTTTCGCAATCAATGAAGAAGCGCAGTCAACAAAAACCAGTTAGGATTCCCCAATTACCCCTGCCCCATCTTACAATGGCAAAAGCGAAATTACCGGCGATCCCCCAAACTTAACGAAAATCGACATAAATCAAAATTTCAATCTGCAAGTGGAAATGAAACTCACCTTGATTTGGTTTTTTTTTTTGGATTGGCGAAGCGGACTACTAAGCTGTGATGCTGGCGGGGTCGGCCTGATGTATGTCTCTATGTATGTACACTTGGCGAAGCTGGGCCCTTGATGGTCGCGAAGCGGAGCTCTCGACGTCACAAATTTAATACTGGCGCTCGGCGGTGAGCGCCGCTTTTTATATGGTGGCGATACTATCGCGTTTGCGTGGCTGCGACGTTTTTGCTGGGCGGTTGCGTGGTCACACTGGGCCCTGTTGGTGGTATTTGTATATGGTCACACTGATAATTTGGCGCCTTTCTGCTAGCGGAGACACGAACCATCTAGCTGATGCAACAACCATGCATAAGCGTGGCAATTTTAAACTTCGCTGAAATACAGCCACACTGCGAATTTGGCGCATTCTCGCTAGCGGAGACACGAACCCCATATAGCTGATATAACAACCTTGCGTGAGCGCGCCAATTTTAAACTTCGCTGAAATACAATCATTTATTTTAAGTTTTTTATTCGCTTTCCTATGCTAATCAACATTATATTGCATTGAAAGGTATCAGCCCAAACATACGTTATCCGACATTTGCACATAATCTCTATAAATATGAATTGAATCAACTGCTTTATCATTACGCTTACAATTAGAATGAATTACTCTTGCGATCTTGCACTATTAGCACCAGCTGCTTGGTTTAAAGTCTCACTGAACGGTTGAGGTATCATCCACTGCTCCTAATACACTTTATAAGGCTGTTGTTTAGGTGCTGTCTCGTTCGTATATATGTACAATCTGCAGCGCTTTTCAGTGCAGCCTGTTCTTGCTGCTACGCGTAGTTGGCGGATCGGCACTCGTTCCACACCCGCGTCATCTCCTCGGGATCGCCGAACTCATGCGAGGCTATCACCGAACTATAGCTGTCCGGACCCTTGTACGACGGCCGATGGAAGCGGAAGTCGTCGCAGTGCTGAAGGGAAATGCCAGCTTTCAAGGCCACGATGCCCAGGTAGACGTCGTCGAACCGGAAGAGCGGCAGGTGAACGCTGGCAGCATACAACTGGCGCAGTGCCTTCTGGGACAGCATGAACGCGCCGGCGGTCACGTACGGTGGCCACCGATCGAAGGGATATTCCTCCAGCGAAACGTACCACTTGCTGAACTTGTGGCGGAGCGGCGATGTCTGAAACACGTGCCCGGCGAACAGCAACTCCGGCTGGTGGCTCCGACGCCCCCTGCCCAGAAACTTGAGCACGTTCTTGGCCGAAACATAGTAGTCGTCGTCCACGAAAAGATAGAACTCGCTGCGATTGAACTGCTCGCTAGCCCAGCGCATTCCCAGCATAGTTTTCAGCGTGTTGTTAAAGTAGGCGTCCGTGAAGTCCGCCTGCAGAATGTCGCCATGCTCGCGGGACTCCCAAGCCACGTCTTTTTCGCTATCCTCGGCCGTGCCCAGCAGGAACACGCGACGCAGGTGGACGTCTGAGAATCGACCCTCGTAGCCCCAAGTCCGGCGAATGGCCTCCCGCCGCCGCGAATTGCCCACGGCGCTCTTGATGAGCAGCGTGAGCCGCGCAGGCTGGTCAACCGTCACCTCCGCCGTGAACGAGGGCACTCGCAGGTAGGCGAACTTGTCCAGGCCAGAGGATGCGGACCCAGATCCAGTACCATCGTCCAGCGGGTAGTGGAAGTGCCGCTCGAAGTCCAGCTCGTGCAGGTGGGTCAGCAGGCCGCAGTAGTCCACCAGGAGGATGAGGGGCAGCACCAGGAGGCAGCGCAGCAGCAGTTTGCGGTGTTTACTTTGCATGGCGACAAAAATAAAAACAAATCCGCCAGTGTGACCGTGATGCGGCGAAAATACCAAACGCCCATCCATAGTACGGCACATAAATGAAATAACTAAGACTAAAAGCATACAAATTGAGTGCTTACAAATCGAAAAAGTCGTTTTAGAGTTGAATGAGAAGTGTGACATTGATATATTTATATGTACAAAAAAACTCTTTTCACATATTTTAACTTTTCCGCCAATAACAGTTATTTACTCCGCGTAAAAGCTGGCTGCACTGAACAAACAAATTTCCGTGGAATGACAAATCGGCAAAAAGAAGCATTTTATAAACAAACTTTCTGAGAAGTTGCGCGCACAAAAAACTAAAGCTTGTGAAATCGCCATGTCTGCGGAGGTCTCTACCAACGAAGCTGCTCCGCCGGCGGAGAAGAAGTCGAAGCTGACCAATGCCCAAAAGGCGCGGATCGAAAGAAACCAGGCCAAGGCGCAGAAATTGCGGGAGGCCAAGTTGGTTTCGCATCCATTCAAGGAGCTGGCCAGGTAGGCTATCCATTAACCAATACTCCCGAGTGATTATACCTAACCCGTAGTTCGTCCAATTACCGACAGCAACAAGGAGGGCGGCATCCATCCGGAGGCGGCTCTCAGCCAGGGAAGCTCTGTGATCAAGGTGCAGGGCACCAAGTACATAGACTCCGGCGGGGGCTTCCTGCTCGAACAGCCTGTTCTGCCCACGGCCGTGGGGCCAGCGGGCCTCAATAAGTCCGGGGAGGAGGCGCCGCCAATTCTGGACGACGCCATTGCCATACCAGTGCAGTACGAGGAGTGCCTGGAGTGCGGTGACGTGTTCGCCGACTCCTATTTGTTCAACAACTTTGGGCATTCGGTGTGCGACAAGTGCCGGGACAAGGATGAACGCTACGCGCTGATTACCCGCACCGAGGCCAAGGCAGAGTACTTGCTGAAGGACTGCGACTTCGACAAGCGGGAGCCCAAGCTGCGGTATATAAGCCGCAAGAATCCGCACAACGTGCGTTGGGGCGAGATGAAGCTGTATCTGCATCTGCAGATCCACCAGCGCGCCCTGGAGGTCTGGGGCAGCGAAGAGGAGCTGGTGCGCCAGCACGAGGCGCGCGAGGACAAGCGGGAGGAGGGCAAGGCGCGCAAGTACAACAAGAAGATGAAGCAGCTGCGCATGGAGGTGCGCAGCAGCATCTACACCAAGAAGACGCACGAAGTTCACGAGCACGAGTTCGGACCGGACACCTACGATGAGGAGGAGGACACTTACACCCACACCTGCCTCACCTGTCCATACAGCGAGACCTACGAGAAGATGTAGGTCGATGTGCAGAGCACACAGTCGCCTCCTCCAAGCGTCGACAGGATCTGAAGCCATCGAAAACTGAAAACCCTTTTTTTTTGCCACCATCTTAAGTTCCTTACTTTGTAAACTCATGTTACATTAAAAACCTAGTTTAGTGAATTCTAAGTGAATTTTGTAATTGAACTAAAAACACAAATGCGCATGAATCCAGTGCTAAAATGTGATTTGAATTTGGTTTAAAACAACATTCTGGTCCATTTCAGCAACGTCGCGTTGTATATGGCTTCACATTGCGTGGAATTATTTATTCTGCGAATTGGCGAATATCTCAAGACGGCGCTTGTGCAAGCGGTTGATTCCGTTGAACACCACGTCGATGGCCATGTTGGCCAAGTTGAGATCGCTGCCGACGAACATCTCCTCCAGACGATAGAATAACGACTGCAGGCGGCGATACACGTGCTGCATGGGCGTCATATAGGCGGACTCCTCGTCGGATACGCCGGGGTAATCCTTATCAACCGCAAACTCCTGCTTTTTGAAAACGGTTTCCGGTTCCATCTGGAAACGCATCTCATTGACCAACTGCTCAAGCAGTTTAAACTTGTACTCTTTGTTGGGTATATTCCGTATCAACTTTCTTTCAGATTCGATGGTTCCGCGTTCGGGAGTTTCAGCTGGAATCTGATTCAATGTATCATTTGTACGCCCCTCCATGTTGGAGACACACAAGCCGGGATATTTTTGTGCTTTACTGGAATTTTAAGCCAGCTATTTTAAAAGCAGTACAAAAGCAGAAAAATCACAAGATGCGCATTATTTTGGCAGTGCGACCATTTTTGGCCAAGAAACGAGAAGTTTTCTGCACAAGAACCCAAACATTATTAGCAAATTTATTACTTATTGGTAGAGAAACAAATTGAATTTATCTGAAATTTGTTACAATCATAATGCACCGGGAGCTGTTGTGCTTTCCTTGGCGAATGTTAACTTAAGAATATAGACATTCTTGAAGATTGTCCTTCGAATTGTGGCGCCTGTTCAAACGGCGGATGCCATGCAACACCAATTCGAGGGCTTTGTTGCGATCGCCGCTGACGAACATGTTGTCCAGGTAATTGTAGAAGGACTCCAGGCGGAGACCCAAGCGTTCCTTAGGCGGAACCAGATAGCTGTTCAGCTCACTGTAGTTCAAGTCGAGCCGCAACTGCTCCTCGCTGAAGATGGTCCCAGACTCCTTCTCGATACTCATGACCTTGACCAACTTGTTAAGCAACTCAAATTTGTATACCTTCTTGGGTATGTAATCCATATGCTGTAGCTGATCGTGCAACTCCCACTCGGAGAGGCTTGCAAGCTTTGGGGGCTCTGGGGGATTTGGGGGCTTTGCGGCTTCGTTCTCCAATTTCCTCATCATCGAAACCTCGTGCAGAAGACGATAGTCATCGATCAGGGAGCCTCTCTCCAGGCCCAAGGAGACCAGCTCCTCGTCTGTCAGCTCGTCGAGCTTGTAGAGATGCGACAGTTCCTCATCGGTTAGCTTACAAATACCGGAGAACTTTAGTTTTCGCGACAGCGGATTGGGGTTCATTTCATCAACATTCTGCCCGTCCATTTTGGTAGAATATTAATAATTCAATATTCAATCTGGATTTTCAGACCAGGAATTGTAGCCAACCTTGTGAACTATACCGAGCTAGATGTGTTGTAATGACAGAAATGGGTGACTACCCTGTGGAGATCTAGTTCAGAGACTACTTTGACCAAGTATCGTCTGCTCGAACTAGACAGAAAATGACTACCTTTTAAACAGATTTTAATAGCAATGAAAGCTATAATAAATAATAAATTCGGAATAAAATAAATTTCGAATTCCCCGCGGAGAATATATTTGCGGTATATTTAACCACGTTTTTGCTGCGGTATTTATCGCCATTCAGCGTAGGTTCACAAGAACTATGTGTTATCGATAACACGAAGCGTTATTTGTCTGGACTTATCGCACCACCTATCGAATCAGCTGCAGCTGAAAATTAGACCAAAAACTTATTCTAAATGTGCTTAAATCTGAATCACGCTTGACAACGCAGTCTTAGCCATCTAGATGCCCGATCCGGGTGCGCGATCGGAAAACACTGATCTAGCGTAATAAAAAGGCTGTGCACAACGATTCCAAACCGTCGCTCCTCACATATCTTTGTAAACACAAATAAATCGCCACAGAAAGAAAAGTCCCATCCATCCAACTGATATAATTGTTATTGTATATAATCAATTAATACGCTGCACAAACTCGAGCATCGAGCCGCCTAAAATCCCAGAGCACAGATCAGATTCCATCGCGGCCTTCAAAATGGACGAACCTTCGGACGATGAGAACTCGGAGCCTACGCCCAAGAAGATCAAGCGGGAATGGGTGAAGAGCTACTCGAACAAGGCCATGGAGATGATGATGAAGATGGGCTACGAGAATGACAAGGGTTTGGGAAAGAGCAACCAGGGTCGCCTGGAGCCCATCATCGCCGTTCAGCAGGATGGTCGCCGGGGCTTCGGCCTCAAACTGGACACTGTCCAGTCGTCGGCTGGCCAGTGGGATCCTGCCTGCGAGGTGCTCGAGATACCCGAACCGGTGCTTTGGCTCCACAATCCTGCCAGCCGTGCGGAGGCATACACTCTTGATCAGCTGATGGGTCATGTGGTCACCGGTGAGAAGAAGCTGACCCTCGACGGGGAGACACGCTACTGCGATCCGGCCATCCTGCATCACATCCTCAATGCCAAAACCGTATTCGATGATCTCAACGACAACGAGAAACGACGGGCAAGATCCCGATGCAATCCGTTCGAGACGATCCGCAGCTCCATCTTTCTCAACCGCGCCGCCGTTAAGATGGCCAACATCGACTCCATGTGCGACTTCATGTTCACCAATCCCCGCGATCCCGATGGCCAGACGCTGGTGGCTCGCGATGAGCTCCTCTATTTCACGGACATGTGTGCAGGTGAATACATTGCGTTTCGCTTTACTTTCCAAATTTGGATCGTTCTCAATAAACTCGTTTTACACGTAATAACCCTGATCTCCTTTCTGTTGTTACACAGGTCCTGGCGGCTTCTCCGAGTACGTTCTGTACCGGAAATCGTGGGAGGCCAAAGGATTCGGCTTCACGCTTCGTGGCGCTAACGACTTTAAGCTGGAAAAGTTCTTTGCTGCCTCACCGGAGTCCTTTGACACGTTCTACGGCGTTAAGGACGATGGCAACATTTTCGATGAAAGCAACCAGGATTCGCTGAACGAGTATATCCGCATGCATACGCCCCAGGGCGTTCACTTTGCCATGGCCGACGGTGGCTTTTCGGTGGAAGGTCAGAAGAACATCCAGGAGATCCTGTCCAAGCAACTGTATCTCTGTCAGTTCCTTACCGCCCTGAAGATACTGCGGCCGAACGGCAGCTTCGTTTGCAAGTTGTTCGACCTGTTCACACCGTTCAGTGTGGGCCTGGTCTATCTGATGTACCAGTGCTTCCAACAGATTGCCATCATCAAGCCAAACAGCAGCCGTCCGGCAAATTCGGAGCGTTACCTGGTCTGCAAGTACAAACGTTCGGATGCGGAGACGGCGGGCATCATAGCCTATCTGAACACGATCAACCTGATGCTGTCCGATGAATCGCAACTGGACGAAAACGACGTGCTGGAGATCTTTAATGCCAACGAGCTGGCCGAGGACGAGGACTTTTTGCGTTACATTATCGATTCAAATAACGCCATTGGCAAGAAACAGATCGTCGGCCTGCGCAAGATAGCAGCATTCGCCCAGAATCTGGAGCTGAAGGAGACCAAGCAGTCGGAGGTGCGGCAGGAGTGCCTGAAGCGCTGGAAACTTCCGGATAAACTGCGCCAGGCACCGGAGAACAAGCCTACGGACAGGCTGCTCGATGAACTCCTTGCAAATTGGGCGAACGAACGCAGCTGGCTGAGTTTGCCGGCCACCGAAATGAGAGGCGTGGCCAGTCTCAACTCGACCATCAACAACGTTGCGGACTGGTATTTTGTGCCGGTGGGGCGCGAGGAGACGAACATTAATGCATGCAGCCTGTTTTTGTGCAAGTCCCGCGGCAATTTACTGCGCTACACGGAGCACAAGAAGTGGGAGCTGGTGGAGACCGCCTTCGAGGTGCAGCCGCGCTCGATCTTCTTCGGCCAGATTGTGTACGAGTTCTACGGAGAGGGCAGGACCATTCAGCGAATGGCTGCCCTGCACATTATGGATGGTATCTGCCTGGGCGGCATCGATATCCGTAGACGTCCGTACCGCGAGCGCATGAGCATGTGCGATAAGTTTGCCAGGAGTCTAAACAAGCCGTACCGCAAGGAGCGCACTTTTGGAGCGCTGCGCAGCAAGCCCCTCTTTCGCCTGCAGGATATGGGCAGTTTCTTTGCTAACATGCGCCATTATGTGCTAAAGGACAACTCGCAGAGATTCGGAATTGCGCTGGACGACAACAAGTTCTTTGTGCCCGGCGGCATAATGATGTTCTGCGAGCTGACCAAAAATTACGTGTCCGCCCACTCGCGGTCTCGTGGTCAGCTGTACTACTTTAACGTGAGGAATAAGGAGTCGTACTACAGTGATCAGATACCCTTGGAGAAGGCCAACGAGATCTTCGCCTCGTTCCGGTTTAGCTTCTCGTGCCGCCTGCTCTGGAAGTGGACGGACCTGCGCCAGGTGGATGAGCTGGCCACCGAGGACAATCCAAAGATCCTGTTCCGCAGCGACTTCGTCAAGTTCATTGCGGACAAGCTGGGCCACAGCTAGGCCAACACAACTTAGCCATAACTATACATTAATTATACATAAGGATATTTTCTTTCTTATTTCTTTTTTTTTTTTTAACTTCCCCCTCACGCCTAGGATTAATCTAAAAATTTTACACCGGATCCATGCATTTTACTTATTCGACTAAGTATTCGACGATCCGCATGACCTAAATCATATATACAAAATTTCTTTCGACCATCACTACGAACTATTATATATTCATAGAGCATCATACATGCGTATGAGCACACACGTATATGAAACTGTTTTATTTTCCAAAGGATCTTTCATTTCGAACGGGTTCTTCTTGGCTCTTCTAATAGTAGGAATTCAAATTTCGAACATTTCCGATTCCACTTGAGCCAGTTTATATGTGGGTTCGCATTGAACGGACCCACACTATTATACATTTTAAGATATATTTAATTAAGAAAAAATATGATTGATATGGGGTCAACTCGTCCCTTGCGTTACGAAGTTGAATATTTTTCGGAAATCTTCAATGGCCCACCATCGCCGCCACCTCGCTTCCCTGGGTGTTGTCAGCGGCAGAAAGTTGCATTCGCAGGTCCTTGCAGCTTAATTAATCACCCGGTAAATGGCCGTAGAGCGGACTTCTGGGGACCTGGGCGTACGGACTCCGTACTCTTTACAGTCGAACAAAAAAGCAAATTGCTGGCCGTACTTGTGCGATTCACGCCACACAGCACAGTTACACATAGGCGAAAGGGAGGATGGGTGCTGGCGATGGTGAGGGGCACAGGACTCCAGGGGTCAGGGGCCAGTCAAATGCCACTGACATGCGCCAGTAATTAACGTCCCATTTTGGGTTAGATTACCCATGAATAATTGCGCCTGTCGCACAGCGAGAAAAGCCGAAACCAATGTCGATATAAAATTAATTGAATATACATACATAAAAATGATAAATATAGATCGAAATATGTATGTTTTGATTTCCATAATGTGCGATTTGCTTCCTTTCCAAGTGAATTTAATGTGGTAATTTTTCGCTGTCCATGGCATCTATCTGATGGTTAGGTGCAACAGCATTGGAGCAATGGAATCCGATCGAGGCGAAGATTGGGTTTATTTGGAACTGGAACTGGAATGGGGTGGCACGGATTGGGTGCGCAACTGCACCAGATTGATGATGGTCGGCTTAGGATGGCCAGCTCCCCTCCCCATCCCATCATCCTTACTGGCCGTAAGCCCATGCCTGACCTCATCCCACCCCGTTCGTCTTCCATGCGAGGAGTGAGTGTTTTGGAGACTGAAAACTTTGCTAATTGCTTTTTGGCCACGGCTACGATGACGATGACGATGGCCTCGAACTACGTATACATATATATATATATCCGGCAACGGGCCACAGTTACAGCATCCGAAAAATAGTAGTTATCCATTTGCAGTTTAGCTGACTCGCACACTGGACCTTAGGCTATCAAAAACCAAATGAAATTGGCATGCACATTAAAGTTCGAAATATATAATATATAGCGTGCATTCTTATACTCGAAAGAAGCCATAAAATGATAGGTTGCAGTTTTTATAATATTTGCATAGTGCTTGGAAATGAGGAAAAGCCATGGAATTCGGTTGTCAGCCAGTGTAGTTGGTCATGCCACGTCCAGAAAATCTGCTGTTTTTGTTGTGCACTTAATTGTGCTTTTTTGGCTGGGCCTACGTTTGTCGACTCAGCAGAGAATTAATTACACACACTCCACTCCATGCCCTCCACTCCATGCCACTCCACTCCACTCCACTGGCGATCCATTGCGATCCGCACCATGCCGCCTGGACATTTCATAGTTTCGCACTGTGCGCTTTATAAATTTTGCACTTGGCCTGCTGCGAGCGTCTTCAGTTGTCAAAACAAATTTTTGCAACTGAGCCATTCATTTGTTACGCAACCCCGGAGACCTTATCCATGCCGGGCCAACGAAAATCCCCGGAGGCCAGCACATGAGACCTGGGTTAGGGATTCTGGATGCGGGTTTCGTCACTGACCGCTGCTGCCCAAATGCAAATGTCATTTTGTGGTCGTTCGAATGAATAAACGAAATTAAATGCAAAGAATTGGGCAGCCGAAAAGAGTTTGACTGGCAGGCAAGAGTCCAAGTAAGGACTCTGGGTTAACAAAAGGATCTCGGGGACTTCAGCCCCGCACTCCGGTCAGCCATGTGGGACCTCTACTGATTGACAGGCACCGGAATCGAACCGGAAGTCGGCTATTGAATCGATATGAAAGATTACCGCACCCTCTGCCGTCTGGTCAACCGAAGTCGTGGCTTGGACAAAAAAAAAGAAAAATATATAATCAGACAAATGGAACCGGGAAGTGATGTTATTCTTACGAACATGACACTCACTTCTGTTCCAAGGAAGGGGAAGAATTGTTTTGGTCGCAATTTGTTTACTGGTTGATCAGCGCCATTGTCAGCAATTTGATGGGAACTAGAAATTGCAGAGAGCTTCTAAATGCTTTTTAAATTACTAAGGTATTGAGATTCGATATTTCTCCTCTTTTTTTTTTTGAGGATTTGTTCTTATACAACTCAAGTACCCTAATTTCCCGCAGCTGAGATACTTCGACCGCGTTGATTGAGGTCATTTGCCAGCGTAAACGTGTGAGTCGCTTCGAATTAAGAGTCCTTCGCCTGCCAGGACATAGAAGCCAAAGTGGTTGGGTCGTGCCGAGCACACATTCGATTAGCAGAGGCCCGAAACTCGATGAGTTTTATTAGTAAATAATGGCAAATCATTTGCCAGTTGACACTCGCTGAATGGCCAAGAGGCTGGAGGTGGTCGCAGGACATCTGCGGAGAGGGGGTGGATTGCTAAAGGTCCTTAGACTCGTAAGGGAATGTCACTGGCAGGGCAGAGTCAAGAAGCAGGATGCGTGGTCCTGCTAATGAGCAACATTAATGAGTGCTATTTTTCATTGAAAGGACAATCAGCGTGTGTGTGTCTCTGTGCGTGTACGTGTGATGGGCTGAGTGGGTGTGTGTGTGTGTGATTGTGTGTGTGTGGATGCTCTTTCTCAAGTCCCCTGGGTATTTAAGCGGCCAAAATGCCACAAAGACGGCAATGACAGCAGGTGCCTCGCATACACATACGCACACCCACTACCACATGGGCACACACACTCACGCACGCACAGGAAGCTGATGTCAGGACCCCATGAAAATTTAATACGAATGGAAAAGAAAGCAAAGAATTTGTAATTAAATTAACCATTTGCTGGCTACACTCACCCCACCTGCCCATCCTCTTCGTCGTCGTCGCCTTTGTTTTTATGCTGCTTTAAATTAAATATTTTTGCCTTTTTGAGTGAGTCCCTTCCGGGATGATGTGGTTCCGGCGTTGAGTGGGTCAGCGGAAACCTCAACAATTTCCACAGACTCAATCAGTTCCTTGTCCAGCTCCTTTTATGGCACTAAAAAAGAAAATTGCAATGAGTATTTGTTAATAAAATTGCACCTATTCTGAAGGAGATTATGCAATGCAGAAATCATATCCAATTTTTATAAAGGTACATATATTGTGGTAAATACCCTAGAAACAACACTGATCACATTCAAAAAGAAGATTCAACTAGCACTAGCCCCGCCTTTTTCCCAGTGCATGCTGCGGACCTCAGGTTCTGATGGGGATTCAGGTTTGGCTTCAGGTTGAGGTCCAGGTCCCAGGTCCCTGGTCCCTGGTCCACTACGACACTCTGGAGAGAAATGCGAAATGAAAAATCGACTTGCAATTAGCAAACATGAAACATGACTACGAGGCACCCCTCTTCCACAGCGGTGGAATGCGAGTGTGTGTATGCGTGTGGTGCACAGACAGATCCTGGGAGTCCTGGTATCCCGAAGCTCGCTGTGTGTCTGGAGCTCCAGGAGCTTCGCTGGCAGCGTTGTCAGCATGGTTAATAAGTTACTTTCGAGATACTTTATTACTTCCTTGGTGGTGAGCGACAGCTGGGCAAGGGAACCGGGGGCAGGGGGCTGGGGGAGTTGGCACAAAGGGTTGCCATTGCCTCCCACCACCCCCATCCGTCGCATGTCTGTGCGTGAGTGTGTGCAGTTTTTTAATTTATGCGATTTTTGACTGCCGCCGCCCTTCGGCGTACGCATGGTGGGTGCGGATGGGGCAGGGGTTGGGGAAGGGGAATTGGAACGGGAATGGGAATTCCGGGTGGCGGAGTGACAGTACGTGGCACCGTGGACGAGCTTATTTCACACACTTAATGGGGACTCAATCATATGTATAAAATGAATATGCGTGAGTTGAGAGAAGAATCAAAAAAAAGTTCTATTTCATGGCAGTAGATTTGTGATGTGAATCAAATTCATTGCTTCATAATTTCAATTTAAATTATCAAATTCTTTTCAGCTGTTCACCACGCATTTTGTCCCACTGTGCGGGTGGGCGACTGTTTTCGTTCGACGCCCGTAAGTAGGCAATAGTTTCGTTTGCCCCACGTTATCGGCGGCACAGAGGACCTTCGCTTTGGCCCCAATCCGCCACAGATCCCGCCTTCGCCACGACCATTCCCCCCTCCCCCCACCAGACCGCCTTTCTCCTTATTTATGCAAATGAAATCAATGCTCGCTGACGTATGTATGTGTGGGTGGTTGTGTGCGTCTGCATGTGTGTGTTTGTGATTGCGTCAAAAGAATAGAATTTTTCATTTTAAATTACATGCCAGCATGTACGAGTTGTTGTGCAACTGTGTGTGTGTGTGTGTGTGTGTGTGCGTGTGTGTTTATGCAAAGAAAACTTTTGTTCGTTTGTTTTCGAAGAACTTTGCATCGAGTCTGCGAACTGCAAACTGTGAGCTGTGAACTCTGAACCGACCTGAACCATCCCAAACCGAACCACATTAAAGGTAACTATGCAAATATTTTTGCGGCTCACACGGGCTAAACACAAACCAAAAACCGGACCCGGGAACCCTTTTCCCCAGCTATTTTCTTTTTTCCTGCCCTTCGTCGGCACTTTGAGTGCTCGAGGTGGCAACCAAAAGTATTCCATGCTGGTCAATCGGAAAACTAGCAAATTCCCCGGAAAAGGGCAAATTCCCGGCCACCACGGCACATCCCTTCGTTTATCGCTCATTGAAGTTCGCTTCTAATTGCGTTTGGCCGTGTGCTCGGTTTTAGTTTTTGGCAATCACTTAGCCCCCGGCCACTTGGTCCACTAGCTATGTGCGGAATGTCTAATGAAGCCACATAAATCAAGTGGCAGCACATCCCGCTCCTGTTCCTGCTCCTGCTCCTGGTTCATTTGCTTGACCAGCATCCTTCATCGTTTGGCGGCCTTTCAGTGCCAGTGGCTAATTGAAATTAAAAACATTGCCAAGAAATTGCTGCGCATTTTTCATTCGATTACCACTGTCCGAGCATAGCACCCAAAAAAAAAGAAAAAAAAATCAGCAATTTAGCCTTGATTTATGCTAATGCAAAGCCCACAAAATGAGAATACGGGTGCAAGGCAATTAGGATGGGTAATCGAGCTTGAAGAACACTTGAAAACTAGTTCATACTTATTTCTATTCAAACCTCCCAAATAAATTATTTTAATAATTGGTAATAATTATAATTTATAATAATTTATTGACAATAAAAATAAACTAGCCCTTATAAGACAAACAACCATTTCGTTATTGTGTATATCCTTTATTTGGTATTCGAATTATTTATTTCTTGTAATATTAAAAAAAAAGACAATGATCACATAAAATATTTTTCGTTTGTAAATTACAGAATTTTTTCTTGTCATACAATACAATATTATATTATATATATATATTTTAGTTTTATATTTAGTTTAGTGTAATTATATTAATCATCGTAATGTATTACCTCGTTTAATACAATGATTTCCGTTAAGCCTGCTATTTATTTTCATACTTTTTCGACATTTGCCTCGTGCCTTTTGTTTTTTGTGTTTTAAACTTTTTCCATTTGGTTTTTATTTTTTTAAAATTCGTCTAAATTACCTTGCGGCCTGGGGTTTTCATCTCCGATCTACGCTTTACTCTTTTTTTTATTTAGTTAAAGTTAGGTTTAAGATTAGACGTATGACGATACAAAAAAAACGTGACTTTTTGTTCAACTACTTGGTTTACTTAGGCTTACACAATTAGTAAATTACGATTTTGGTTTTTCGACTTGCTTTCATTCTGTTGAACGTATTGCACTGAATTTTAATCTATTTTTCCGTTCTATTTTCTTAGGGGTTTTCGTTAATGCCTCTTCTCCGATTTCGTAAGGGGTAACATTAAAACTTACGATCCTATAGAAAAGCAGACATATACATATACACACATACTGATATAATCTGCATATGTACGCGTGTTTTCCTTCCCGATTTCATGTATGTATGTATTGCGGCAGCCTCGCAAACCCAACGATCTCACCTCCTTCCACACACTTACCCTTTATAGTTTTAGATATTCGCTTGCTATTACTATTACATTTTAATATTACAGTTACACAAAAAAAAACAAAAAAATATGTCTCGATTACATCCACTAAGTCTAGTACTGATTATATTTGCACGTGTTTATATATTGTATTTTACTGCGTTTTCCACTTTCTTCACTTTGGTGTTCGACTTTGCCAATAAACTTAACTTAGCCTGCGGGGATATGGGCTAGAGGGTCACTACGTGGAGGTTGGATAGGGTCTATTAAGTAGTGGCGAACATCTTGCGCTCCGCTCCGTATGCAAAAAATTGACCAGACATCAACAGCAAACAAATGCCCTAGATTTAAACATATTTGGGAGTTGTTATTTCATATAATTATATTTATATAATATATCGATTTCTATAATTTCTAGTTGTAGTATTTGATACAGACAAAAAAATTGCAATTTATAATCGAATTACACACTTATGTTCGGTTTTGTATTCTTGTTTTTTACATCATTGCTATCAACACACGACGAAAGCGTCTAGGATCTAGGATGTGGAACAGTTCTAATTACTAAGACTGGAACTAGCATGGTGCCAACCAACTAAATGGTTAGGTTAGGTTTCTATCCCTAAAAACTAGCGTTATGTATCTACTAATGGGGCATCGAGTACGTACGGGTGACCCCGACACTCTGTCCCAATTTCAATTTGCATAGTCTGCCTTGAAGTCAGGCTTATGGATAACGTCAGTTTTACCTCTTACATCCTACCTCTCACTGCTTGTGCCTAAGTATTTATGTACATGTTTACGTGTTTGAGCCCTGGACGGGATGTGGCTCTATTTTGGGGTCACCAGAACTGGGCTTTTGATTCTCAGAGTTCTTAGATGGGCGTCGGCATCAGTTTGCCGTAGTCCTGGTGCATGGTGGGCTTCACGGAGTTGTAGACGGGCCGGTCCGCATCTTCGGGCAGGGCATAAACATCGGGGGGCACGCATAGCGACTGCAGTTTGGAGATATACGAGTCGAAGTGCTCGTGCGGGTGTGGATGTGCATGCGGATGGCCATGTGGATGGGCGTAGCTAACGGGATGATGCACCGTGTAGGGATGATGATGCGGTGGCACTGGTGGCGGTCCAACGGCTCCGCTAGATCCTAGTCCTCCACCATTGCTTGAGCCAGTGCCCTGATGGAGGCCAGTGGCTCCATTAGCACCGACACCGTACATTCCACCGACGGAAGCGGCACCGCCCGACGACGGTGGTGGTGGCGGCGGCAGGAGTGTGGAGTACGCTGTCGCATGCTCTCCACCCACTAGCGATCCACCAGCCACCAACTGACCACCGGCACCACAAACATTATCCAGTCCATGAACCACCGATGATGCCGACGAACTGGGCGTGGCCGCACCAGGCGGTGGTGGTGGTGGCGGCAGACGCACGTGCTCCAGCAGCGTAATCACATTATTTCTCAGGCTCTCATAGTAGTTGTTCAGATTGGCATTGGGTGGGGCTCCTCCTACGCCCTCAATGGGCTGGTTGGGATTGCTGCCCGAACTGGGTGCCAAATTGCTGATCGAGTGGTTGAGATCGTTGGCATTGGTGGTGCCACCGCCAGAGCTGCTGTTATTGTTGTTGCTGTTTGTGGTGGCGCCACTGACCGAGGAGCTGGCACCACTGGTGGAGCTGACGCTGGCGAATGGCGATTGCCCGCTCGGCGAGGCCAAAGCCACCGAGGAACGCTGTTGTTGCTGCTGGTGACCACTCAATGGAGAAGCCTCCTATAGTCGGCACAAGAGAAATGTATACATATATGGTTAGTGGTTAGTGTGTTGCAATTCAGACGACGGTCACGATTCGGTTTTCAATTTACTTGATTGGGTGGGGTTTCCCCCGGGTACATAAATCCCTGGTCATGTGCCACATATGTGTATGGGAGTTCCAATAAGAACGCGCTATCAGAACACACAAAAGTGGAATAAAAAAGAAATGGGGTGGGGAGCAAGGCAAAAAAAAAAGAAAAAAAAACAGAGACGAATCCTGAACGAAGTCAACCCGAACACCGCAGGCAAAAAGGGACGACGAAATCTGGCGAGAGCAGGAGAGAGCGAGAAAGAGTGGCGTTTTCGGAGTTTTTGGGGGCCTGGGGGTGCCCCAAAAGTACAAAGGTTAATGCTGCGTCGACGTCGCTGCCGGCGCCTTTGTAGCACAGTTATTGCTGCCCCCGTGTCGGACTTGTTCTCGTTTTTGTTGTACTTTTTTCTTCGTCGTTTTTTTTCGCCCCATTTCCCAGCTTTTAGGAGCAAATCGAATGGCGTCCTGCGATTTGTTGGCGCCTCGTTGTTGGGCTGCAACATCATCATGGCCTGCGCATGACCAGCGCACACACGCCAGCACACTCGTGCGCTCTAGGGAGACGTGGATGTGGATGTGGACGTGGATGTTGCTGTGGGTGTGAGCGTGGGCGTGTGTGCTTAGGGGTGTGTGCCTCCTGCCCCTGACGCCGCCGATTCTGATTCGCCGACCGATGCAGCAAGGATGCAACGTCACCGATTGGCTGACGTCAGCAGGGGGTGGGGAGTGGAAATGCACTGCATTTCGGGTGGATTTATTACACGAAGAGAAAATGCTGTTACACTGATGTTCGAACGAACATATGAGCTGATTGGATATAGTCAAGGCTACCGAAATCTCATCGCTCCTTGCTCTTCGTTTGCATTTATTTTGGTCTCTGCATGCAAATATGAGTTGTTAGGCTTGAAATCCAGAAGATCCCGGGTAATTTAACGTCTGCGTCGGCGGCTGATAAAACTTTTCGCTCGCGCCCTCGTTTTCGATTCAACTTTACCCTAAGTTTTATTCACTTTACTTAACTTTACTTTCGTTCACTTGTTGTTCATTGTTTTTTTTTTTGCTGAGTTTTAGAGACGTCCTTGAAAAGTGCCAAGACAAAACTCGCTCAGGTGACGACAGACCGAACTCAAAACAACAAAAGCGATATACTATGGGTAAAAAGAACTCCACTCAAAGTCTCGTTTGAGTCGAAAGTTTTAAGGGCGGAGGGATGGTTGGGCATTAGTAGGTGGTGTTATTTGGGAGGTAGTGCAAAACTTTCAGTGTGACCATCGTCTGCAAAGTTCGTGCGCTTAGCGTAGTGGGAAATGGACTTGGTCTCATAATTTGTTGCCGTCAACGAACCTGAGCCTACATACCCGATCGCTGGTGCTCAGCTGCGACTCCATGGCATTGATGTCTGACTTAAGTCGCATCATTTGCGATTCTACGCGTGCATTCTCCCGCTGAAGTTCCGATATCTCGGCCTCCAACGTGTTTAAGTCATCGCTGCCATTGGCGCCCGATGAGGGACCCCCACCAGATGGATTCTTATCGGTTCCGACGGTGTTGCTAGTGCCGCTGTTGTTGTTATTTCCACCGGCGCTGCTGCTGCTACTGCTGCTGGTGACCCCGATGCCAACATTGAGACCCAGTCCCACGCCGACACCGCTTCCTACGCCACCCATGACAATGTCCAGTCCGCTGCCGCCTGTTCCAAGTGAATAGAAGGGCAATGCACAGGCTTGTTAGTGGATGATACGGTCCTACGATCTATGGAATGCTCATTATGCTGTTATGTATTTTCTCTTTTTGATCCGGGGGATCGTCTGGCATTCCTCGGTTCGTCAATGTGCGCGTGTGCTAGCAACTCAATTGGCACTAGTGTGAGTTGGTGTGTGATGTTGTGTGTATTGTGTGAAGGTGTGTGATGGTGTAAGTCACAAATATTCTGAAGGACACTGGTGTTTAACTTGTTAAGCTAATTGTAAACGGTGCAGCGGTTTGTGCCAAGCATACAATCTCCAACAGACATTGACGCGGAACAGACAATGCATCGTTTATAAACAACTTGCACTTTATACTTAACAATTTTAACGTTTTCTTGTTCAATCTTATCACAGTAGTACTTGATCACAGCTTATGGCATTAGTTTAGTCACTTTTGCATAATAGAAGATCAAATTTAGGACAAATTTCGTTTGACTCAATGTGGGTGTGTGTGCACGAGTTTGCTGTGTTTGTGAATGAGTGGGTGTTAGGTGTTAGTAGGTGGTTTTAGTGGGCTTTTATCATCTTATCTTCGGGCTTACCTTGATCGACAGACTCCCTGGCAATTTTTGTATGTACATTTTTATTGTTAATTTAATTCTCTGATTTGTGTTATTTGTTGGTATGACAATTTGTGGTCTGTTCGCATTGTTGTCTTTCGGTTATACATATATACAGATACTTAAAATATGTATTGTATTTGGTTTGGTTTTTATTCAGCTGCATTTGGATTTTCATTGCATTTATTTTTGGTTGCTGGTTGTGGTTTCAGTTTCGTTTCGATTTTCGATTTTCGATTCGATTCGATTCGATTCGGACAGTTTTGACTGCGATTCAGTGGTTTCGTTTTCTATTTACAGTAGATACTCGGCACCGATACAAAACGTTGCGTAATCTAAAAGAAAACGTCAACAAAAACGACATGAAACGAAACGAAAAGAAGAAACACAGAATTAAATTAGAATTAGAAAACTAGGAATTTAATTGTTTCTTTCTCTTTTGATCAGCTTCTTTGTTGCTTTTGCTTTTGCTTTGTTTCTCTTGTTCGTAGCTCACACACTCACACATGCACATGATGATGCACTTGTGCGTGTGTGTGGTATTGGATATTTATGGGTTCTTGTTATGTACCGGGTTTATCGGGAGGATTTTCAGAGGATATTTCGAGTGAGTGTTTGGCTTTCAAGGGAAGTTGGTGTTGTCGGAGGCTGAGGGATTTCGAAGGATTTCGAAACTTAATGGAAATTTGCAAAATTTAGCTTAAAAAATTTCTTTTTGTGTTGCATTTTCCGAAACCAAAACCAAAAATAAAGTTATTTCTTGTTGAATATTTGCTTTCCGTTTTTCATTTTATTTAATGCTTTCATTTTTTTTTTTCTTTTTCGTTTGACTTTAGCACACGCACACAAAATTCCAACCGAAAACGTTCAAGACAAAAAGCGAGCAACAAATGAGAAGAATTTTGGATAATTTTGTAGGCTTTATTTTTGGTGTTTTTTTTTCGTTTGGAATGGTGGGAAATTGATTAGGTAACCGATGCTTATTTTTCTTCTCTGTTTGTTGCTAACTTTATTACCCAATCCCTCTTTTCGATAAAGGAGGGATATGGTATACTAGCCTTAAGCCCAGTTCATAACAGAAAAATACACGCAAGAGAGAGACAGCGAGAGAAAAGGAGAGCGAGATGAAGCGTCTGAGATCGGGCCACTCACCTGTATAACCCTTTGGATAGACCATGGTGACCTCATCGAACTTGGGCTTCTTTATGCCCTGGCTCCCCACCGTGGTGCAGGCTATAGATATGGGTTGAAAAAAGAGATGAAAAGTTGATGGAGATTAGGGTAGAAGAATTCAATTAAATGCCGATGACATTCACGATGCACGAATAGTAAGGACTTAATAATGTACTTACCATCGAACTTCATGGCCGTGGCTGCTGCCACAGCGGCCTTGTGCTGCTCCACCGTGCCACCGGCTTCCAGGACTCGCATCTTGTTCCGATTGGCAATCGGACAGCCCGAAGCACTAGAGGGGAGGAGAGCACCTTTAGCTTTAGTTCCACAACCGCCGACGGACACCAAGAACATACCTTCTGTGGGAGAGGAACTTGCCGGTGGAATGGCCGGAGCCATCGCAGCCCGGGATGGGACAACGCAGGGGTTCCGAATCCTGGCCATCGCGAGGCTTGCTCTTCGGTTTGTTAGCCCTTGGACAGCCGGAGAGGCTGCGGTGTGAGGAGTAGTTGCCCGTCACGTGTCCGGAGCCATCGCATCCGGGCGTGGGGCACTTGAGCTCCTGCGAGTGCGACTGTAGATGGTTGCGGTCCGAGCGCGAGCAGCCCGTCAATCTGGCGAAAGAAGAAGAACGGTCGAAGGATTAGTGAGTGACCCATGCCCACTCCCGGTACTTAAACCAGGCCAAGTGGTCGCCCTCAGATAAGAGAACTCCATATGTCTGCGTCTGTTCGTGCGGCTAAGACTTTGGACTTGAAACTTTCGGTTTTAAAGTTTCATTTAATCACACGGGGTGGCTGAGGGGATGGTTTTACGATCGCTCTGCGGCCACATTCAGTCGTAATCATAAATATTAAAGTCTCTCGACCCTCGTCCTTAGTGTCCACGAAGGACCCAAAGCCCAAGCCAAGCACTGCATTTTGTTTGGCAACTATCACTCATAAGGTCGACTGTTTTAAGTTTAAAGTTTTTCCCTTGAACTCTTTGCCTAATTTCTGAGTTTTAAAGCACACATTCTAAGGTAATTAGATTGGGCGCTGAGCTAAAGGGTTCTTTTATATGAGCTCCAGGTGTTGCGGAGACACATTTCTTTTGACAAAGATGGATTGCAAAAATGAAGCGGTGGTCATAACATAGATGGATGGACACTTTTCCTCCAATTATTATGTGAATCGTTAGCCACACTGGAGAATCGACTATGGGGTGGATGAGACTTACCCGTCCTTGGACTTGTCGTGCTGCGGGATGTGCTGTGGCGGTGGCATGGAGTAGCAGGTGGCCGGACTGGGCGAGTATCCGCCGGAAACGGGCGTGGGATAGCCACCGGGACCCACTGCCGTGGCGTACGGATTACTGCATTGATAAGCAGCCGGACCGTAACCGTGGTATCCAGCAGGTGGATAGTCCGATTGCACCACCATACCATAGCCAGGGTGCGGTGAGTAACCTGGAAAGAGTGAAGTTTAAAAAACGAGGTGTGTCAAACATATTCCTCGAACATCAGTCGTTTGGGTTCTGGGTTCTATACTGACCACTGGGATCCCGATACGTTTCGATATAGTGAGATCCGCCGCTGTCTGGCGTGGATTCGCGGCTGTAAGGTCGTGGACCGCTAATGTGTCCCACCAGACCAAAACCCAGGGGTCTTGGCGGTCCGCTGAAGTCCACTGGTTCCATTTGCGGCGATCGCGGTGGTCCACCATTGCCCGGACCCAGAGGTCCTGTCGCTCCACTCACAAAACCCTGAGCATGACCCACCACCAGGCCATCGGCACCGTACTGCGGGCTCGTAATAATGCTGCGGATGAATAAGTCAAGTGATTAATAAAATTGGTCTGGGTAGGGTTTTCACGCATATGTTTTGAAGGGCTACCTGAAGGAATGACTCACCTGTGGGGTAATCGGGTGACACTGAGGTCCAAGGTCTGTCCCTGGGGACTGGGCACCTGGGGACTAGCTATGTTTGGACTAGCTCCCGGCTGCGGACTGCCGTTGCCCATGCGCTGGGCGGTATATTGGTTGTGCGAGGCTGGCGAATTGAAACCGTGCGGGCTGCTACTCGTTACCGAGGTGGAACCACTGAGATCCACCGCCGGCACACCGCTCACATTGGGTGCGGGTGAGCTGCTCTGCTTGCCGTGCTGCTGTTGCTGCTGCTGCTGTTGTTGCTGCTGCTGGTGGTGTTGCTGCTGCTGCTGTTGCTGCTGCTGCTGTTGTTGATTTTGATAGGCGGCTGCTGCAGCTGCTGCCTGAGCAGCGGCCATCTTAACCGATAGATTAATGGCCGAAAAGCCCGGCGGCAGAGGACCCATCGTGGGATCATAGTGATACATGGGCCGCGGATATAGAGGCTGTCCGCCGTTGGCCAACTCCTCGTGCTCCGCCTTGGCCAGCATTAGTTGCTGCTCCTGCAGATATTTCTGCTGCTGGGCCTGCATCTCGTCGGTGGTTTGGGGCAGATAATGATAGGCAGCCGCCGCCGCAGAAGCGCCCGCCGCCGTCGCCGCTGTTGCCGCGGTGGCCCTTTGCCCATTGCTGGGACAACAGACGCCGCTAGGATCGTAACGCTCGAAGCCCGCTCCACTGGCTGCCGTCACAGCATCCACCGTAAAAGCTGGAGAGCTGAGGGAACTCAGCGAGACGGGCGGATGTGGATGTGGGTGTCCGGGATGCGGATGCGGGTGTCCGGGATGCGCTTCGTAGGCGCTTCTCGCCGTACCCGGCGATAGTTCGCCTCCATTGGGCGCCATTAATTCTCCGCTTGGACCCACGCTAACATGACTTTGGGCATATCGCATTTGCTCATATTGCTGCTGTCGCTCGTCGGCCTGCTGCTGCTGTTGCTGCTGCTGCTGCTGTTGTTGCTGGTGTTCCGAATGATAATTGGCTGAAGGATCTGGGACATCGTTGCCCTCTATGAAGGGTCCTCTCTGCTGGTGCAACGTATGTTGCTGCTGTTGCTGCTGCTGTTGTTGTTGTTGCTGCTGCTGTTGCTGCTGCTGCTGCTGCTGTTGTTGCTGGTGATGACCGTGAGGATTAAGATGCGGCTGATGTGGCGGACTCTGGAGACCCACAAAGCGACTCAGATGCGGTGCATGCAGGTTGTTCTCTCCATTCGCGGCTGTTGCACCGCTTGCCGATCCGGAACGCGGCGCTTGGACGGCGGACGCTGATGAAGGGGCGGCGGGGGCGGGCGCGGCCGCTTCCCCCGATAGATATGAGTGCATGGGGCTCTTGTTATACTCCGATTTTATGCTGGCAACAGGACTATATTCCGATTTGATAATTGGCATCGTTGTGGAGCCGCTCAGTTTAGTGCTGTTATTGTTGATGCAGTTGCTGTTGTTATTGTTCAGATAGTGATTGGAGGCCAGCTTCAGTTTGTCCAGTGGATGCAGCTCCTTCTCATGTTTCTCCAGATCGGCTAGATGGTGCGAGATAGAACAGAGCAAGACATGGAGCGATAGAACAGAGAAAGGGCGTTACACAGATCAGTTTCGAATAGTGTTTCTGTTTGGGAGTTTCTTTCACACACTGCCGCCCGAATTGGATGGGTTGGGTTGAAAGCTCAGTGGCTAGAGTGGCTAGAATGGCTAGGGTGGTTCACCTGCTGCTGCTGCTAGTGGAGCTGCTCCCGGACGGCGGCTGGTTCCGCCCGAGCGCCTTACCGCCCGCGGACAGCCGGAGAGGCTGCGGTGCACGCTGCGATGCGGCTGCACGTGGCCACGACCATTGCACCCGGGCGTGGGGCATTTCAGGATCTGCTCGTGCAAAGCCAGCACTGCAAGTGCATGGGAATTATCAGTTTCAGAGGATCAGCGTGATCAGCGGTAATGGCACGACTACGACAACAAGGCATTCCACAGACAGGGACAGAGACAGAGACACAGACAAAGACAGAGAAAGGTCGAGAAAGAGCAGTAAGATCCTCTATCAGGTCATGTCAAGATTACTTTGTAGCCACAGGAAATGATCTCGTTGATCCAATCCAACTCGAATGCTAATGGTTAGCTACATGCAATCTAACAACAGAATTAAGAACTCTATCGCTGTAGACAAACTTTAGATCTATCTAAGATCATGCAAAGATGGGAATGAGATGGATAGACGTGGGCAAGTCTTAAATTAAAGTACTTCATAAAGCTACAAAATGAGTTTCTTTAAGGATTGAAAATATTAGTAAGTCTAAAATTGGAAAAAATTCCTTTAGAATGAATGAATGGTTACACGAATTAGAATATTTTAAAAGAAAGAAACGCGAAAGAGCGCAATAAAATACGTTTGTACAAAACCTTTGGTTCTGCAAGGTAAGCTACATATATATTCATTTGTGACCTAACAAGGTGAAATAACTTAAAAATTTATCTACTAGATATTTTAGAGCACAGCATGTATTGAAAAGTTTTAGAGAATCGGAAAGAAGAAGAGGATAGACCGCTCATACACATCAAACATTCACACTCAAAACTTGCTAAGAAATACGATGACAGAGAGAGGGAGAATAGAGCAGGAGACAGATTGACAGTTAGAGAGAGACAAAGAGTTGGTGAAAGACAGAGACAGAGACAGAGACAGAGAGATAGAGCGACTACTAGGCATACACGGGCATGCGGAACGGAAGTATTTTCTTGTTGTATTCTTGGGAAAACTTACATTCTGTGGTTACTTTATCGCGCTTCGGACAACCCGACAAACTGTCAAGTTCCCATTAATGGCAGATCGAATGATATATATAAAGAAAAAGAACATTTGTTGTATTGTGTGACCGACGGACAGTTGGATGGGACATATTTGGATGGGTACCTGCGATGGTGCGAATACAATCCGGTGACATGTCCTTGGCCCGTACAATGTGGCGTGGGGCATTTGACGCCATCTACAATTAACCAATTAACAGTATAACTTAAATTCAACGATGAAGAGGAACGAGAGCGAGAGGGCATATATAGACATGCCAGAATGAGACAGGTGGATTGAGTGGGAGGGTGACTATTTTCTAATTAATTATACAGCGAGAGACAAGTTGACGTAAAATACCCCGAATGAAAAAAAAACCTTAAAAAGCAGCAAATGCGAAAGAAGCAGTGGCAGCAGCAGCAGCATCATCATCATCAACAGCAGGCAACACGAATTCTTTTACCCTAAATAATTAATTAAAATTTGATGGAAAACAGCTTTGCATTATTTACTTTAAAAAGCTCACGCACACATGACAGTCAGCCAGAGGGGAAGTCGGAGGGAACGGGTTTCGAGACAGCTTCAAAAATCAAACCCAAGCCAAACCAGCCCAGGCCAGACCCAACAACTTGGTCGCTTTCTAAGCGCAACTCCTCGAAGATAGAATGCCAAGCCCCCCGATATTTTCTGATTTATGTACGTATGGTGTGTGTGTGATATGGGGGGTTGGTTAATGAAATATTTTTCGAAATATTTTACTCCTGTTTTTGTCTATTACGTGGTCGGGCACAAAATGTCAAACTGCAGCTGCCGGAGAAGCGAGCGAGCAAAGGTAAAAGGACCGACTCGTCTCTAATTAGAATTTAATTAAAATAAAGCCAACGGTAAGGGGGTCTAAAGTGTTTGTGCATTAGAAAATTTCCTCCGTGTGTGTGTGGTGCGAGCAGCAGAGAAGAAAAAAAGAAGAGGAAGAAACATGGCGAAAACTAATGATTGAGAGGGGAGGAGTCTAGAAACCAGACGCCCACAAACTCTGAAGGGTTAATCCTAATAAGCCACATTAGCAAAGAGGCTAAAACAATAACCATAAGGCTTGCCGCCGCACGCTAATGACTTATTACGTATACGCAGCGAGCTTTAGAATCTACGGCTTACGTCAACTATTTAAAAAGTCATTCAAATTATATGAATACCAAGGACATACGAGTATACGCACAGCAGGAAAAGTAGCTCCAGCTTCTGGCTGAGCATATTAATGCCAAAACATAATGACAAAATAAATATGCAAAAGTGGTTTTTGAAGGAAAACGTGCTCATAATGCTTTATATCTAATCATGCCACACCCACTTACCCCGCCCACCCTTACATACATCCTCATCGCCGTCGCCTGTGGAAATCGTACTGCGAAATTAGTAGAAGGCAAAGCTCAAGGCTCAGGCACTCAACCAAAAGATGTCTGTCCATGTGCCTCTGTGTTGTGTGGCATAAAGGGTTTACAAGCCATTAGTTGCTGTGCGCTCGAAACCCCCAACTACAACGAATTGTACAGCACACACCCCCCCTTACCGATCCCATTTTCATAACGACAAAATCGCTTAATGTCTTTTTGGCTGCTGAATGAGCTGCAAAAAGGGTTTTATTTTTAGATATGTGGGGCAGGGGCAGGAGTCACGGGCAGGAGTCTGTGCAAATAATAATGACAACAAAAACCAGCGGTATAATAATCGTCATAATGTTGCCTATTACCGAGGGAAATTGAGTGTCTCTCTATAGTTTTTCTTATTTTCTTTCGTTCAATGATCATACACACATCAAAAGACTCACACATACACTCTATCTCTCTCTCTCTCTCTCTGTCCGTCTCTGTCTCTATTAAGGGAGTGGTTAGTGGGTTGGTTTTGGGGGGGCGGTAGGGACAGGGGACTTTACTCAGATTTTGCCAATTGAAGCGGTAAACTCAATGCAACAAGAAGTCTCGCACATCAACCGATCGTTCAGTCGAACCGGAAACGGAAACCCAGCCGAACCACAACGAATCGCAGGTGAACTACTGTACTGCATCTTTCAAAACCAATGAAACCCAGTTTACATTGCTGTTAACAGAACTGTTTATGGTAGTAGTACCATTTACAGCACTATTTTATGCTTGAATCATAGTGATATTTACAGCACTGCTGAAATCTCTATTTACACTCGTTGCGCCGTAAAACAGTTCTGTTAACAATACAGTACAGTTGCACAGGATTCTTTTCAGCAGCGAGGCACACCAACTCATCACAATCAACTGGGAAATTCACTCTCTTTCTCTTTTTTGGTTTTGGTTTTTGTTTATGGCTTACTATTTTTGACCACTTACCGCGATTCTGGCTACCCGGCGAATAACTTGGTGCCGGTGTCGATGGAGTCGACGGTCCTGCCGTTGGTACCGCTGCCGCCGGACTGCCGGCCGCCGTGGATGGTGGCGTGGCCACAAGCGGAACGCCCACAACGCCTTCACGCGATGCTATGTCCTGCATAACAGATGCAGCCCGACTGCCGATGCCCGCCGGCTGGAGGATCGTGTACTGTTTGCCATCGGCCATCGGTTCCTTGGGCCGCTGCTTCTCGCCCAGCTGACTGGCAATATCGAAGGCGGTACTCAGTTGCTGCTGTTGCTGTTGCTGCTGCTGTTGCTGCTGCTGCTGCTGCTGCTGCTGTTGCTGTTGACTAGCGGCGGCGGCAGCGGCATAGCCATAGTAGGCCAATCCGGCGGCAGATTCCGCTGCAGCGGCCGCATTATAGGCACTATAATGGGCATGAGCGGCGGCCACATAATTCCGTTTGATGATATCGATGGGCGGCTTGAAGGCCGAGGCCGCTTGGGCGTAAGCGCCTTGTCCCGAGGCGGAGGATGAGGTATCCTCCAGTTCCGGATCCTGATCCTCGTCGGGCGACTTTTTGCCGCGCGCCTGTGCCTCAAGATGGACGACACCACCAGCACCGCTGGCTGCATTAAGGCGCGCCTGGTCGTTCTCTTTTTGTCTGTGGAAACGTGAGAAGAGTGTGGAATTTGGATTTGTTGAGCTGGCTTGTGCTTGTATGGCATGGCTGGGATTGCCGATGGCCTCATACTTTTGTTTCTCCTCGAACAGATTCTGGAAGGGCGGTGGATTCTCGTCCTGCTCCTGCAGCCGATACAAATTCCCCCTTGAGTCGGGCCAGCTGCCCGATAGGCTTTTCAGCGCCGCCTGTGTTTCGCGGATGAGTGTCTCATCGTCCTGGTCCGCATCCGTGTTGCTTTTGGCCAGCGGAGTGGGCAGGGAACCGCAGGTGGGGCTCTCCGGACTGTCTGCGATGTGGCCCTGGCCGCCCTGTTTGCGTTTCTTCTGCGGCAAGTTGTTGTTGTTGCTATTGCTGTTGTTATTGTTGTTGTTATTATTATTGTTATTGTTGTTGTTGATCAGGCTGGAGTCGTCGTCGCGACTGCAACGTTTGCGCCGCTTGATGGAGGTCTCGTGATCATTGCCATTGGTGTGGTTGCCGTTGCTTTCGGACAACGGCGTGTCCTTTGTAAGGGGCCGCTTGGAAAGCGCCATCTTCCCGGTGGCTATTCCGTGTTTCCGGCTCTTTGGCTCCGCTGATCAGGTGAAAAGTCAAACGAAACGTATGCTATAATATTGTGGTGGTTTCTGTAGACAGAAGTGGATGACGTTTGTGTGGATGCACGTTTGCAACATTATCATAAGCATTATAATTTTTCGGCTTCAGCTACCGAAATCCACACTTATTTTACTCCAATATTACCAGACTTAACAAAATCGAAACCATTTTCAGTAAACAAGCTCTCTAATAACAAAACTGATACCATCGGCAGTTTGTTTTTAACGGAAACAATAAAGTGTTTAGTTAAACAAATTTTTTAAAACAAAAGTCATTCTTGTTTACAAGGCCACCTTTAAATCACAATAAGTCAAGCGTTTATCAACTAACCTCTAAAATTTAGCAAAAACTACTAGTATTGTGTCAGCTGGTTAATTTGGTTTATTGCTAGAATTGTCTGCTTAATGGTGCTCAACTTATTGGTAACAGAAACAATAAACTATAAACTATTAATAATGTTATTAGAAGACATAGACATGACATTTTTTCAACACCTAAGGGTCTCCAAATGCAGTTAAGCCTTAGTTGGCGAACTTTTATACAAAATGGGCTAGTCTTATGATTTTATAGAATATTATTAAATAATATTAAACCACAGAAGATCGCCTATAAGCATGGGAATAATATGATTTTTAGTTAGTGGGTGGGTACGTGACATAAGCTTCCCATCTAAATGGTTAGGATAATATCGAGTCGAAACTCGAGATTTGCGCTAGATCAATTTTCAATTTTGTTAGTCTTAATCTCAATGTGATTATTCTTGTTGCATTGAATTTCTTGTACTTGTATACTATTTGTTTTTGTTTTCCTGTTTGGTTTGGTAATTCATTTGTTTAATTTCTCGTTCTGGTTGATTTTTTCTGTTTTCGTTTTGAAATTTATGCCTTCACAGGGGCAGGGGGCGGGTCTGGGTGAGGATCAGCATGGTATAGAGTGTACACAATATATATGTATATATATATATGTATTCTTATATATATTTATAGACTGTCAGTTATCAGTTCGATACGAAAATTTGCAAGTTCTATTGGGGATATTACAAGATTCAAATACTTATATATGAACTTTACCTATTTGGCGAATTCTGTTTCGATTTTGTTGTCTTAGCGATTACGATTGCGATTTCGATTTTGTTTTTAATTTGCTTTGATTTATTTAAACACTCTGCACTTATTGGCTGACCATTCGGTCATGGCATTTGTTTGTATCTTTTTGTTTGCTTTGCTGGTAATGATGTGGCTGCTGGCTGATAACGTTGCTGTTGCGCTTTCTTGTTCCACACAAACACTATATGTTTTATATATATTCTTATATGGGATATGTCTCACCAACACAAAAAATTAACGAAACTAAAACTGGTTAAACAACAGTAACAAAAATCAAACAAACAAACACTCAACTCACTTTTTGTCAACGCGACGGCGGTGATGTCTACGAAAAATGTTTATTGTTTTGGTAAACTTAGGCCGGCTAACGTGGCGTATACTTGATGTCAATTAGATCACGCACTTTTTTCGCATTTGGTTTTTTTTTTATAATCGTGGGCTTTTGTTTTGCATTGCACTGGGTTTGACTTTGTTTTTATTTTACTTATTTGTGAAGGGGGTTTTTGCGCGGCGGCTGGGAAGTTTTGCTTTTAGTTCAGTTCGTGGGGCGCTGCGAACAAAAACTTTTTCACTTTTATGCCGCACTCTGGTAAAAGTTTGTGTCCGTCTTCAGAAAGTTTTTGGGATCTCCGGGCCAGACCAATGGAATATGCCCACTCTATATGGCAGCTGCAATAAAAGTCTGCGTCGCAGCGAGCGGCGGTGAAGTCCGGACGTCCAAAACCCGACTGCTCGATGCGTTTGGGGTAATAAAATTTTACATCGTCGCCGTTTCAGTCGCCGTCTTTCAGTCGCTGTCGACGTCGACGCACGTTTTCCGAGCGCCAAAACGGAACAAAAAAAAAAGCGTTCGGCTTTCCCAATACGGTGTGTCGGTGAGTTTGGGGCAATATATGTTCCTTTCTAGCCTGTTCCGTTTCTGTACCGATTTTCCAGGCGGAACGTGTGCGTCTCTACCTGTTCTAAGTTCGCTGCCAACTGACAGTTTTCCAAAGTTGTCGAACTTTCGAACGCACTGAAAATTGCAGTCGACGTCACAGTCGCCGTCGCTGTCGCCGTTTTCGGAGTAAAACCCGAAGTGCCGATGTACTCACCCCCTGCCCGGCACTGTATGACAGTATAACAGTCTGGCGAGTCGGCGCACTGGAGTTCGTCCTGGTCGCCGTCACCCCCTTTTCCGAAAGGCCGGTGGAAAACGGGGCGGCTTTTTCGGAGGACTTCGACGATATACTCTCGGAGCAGCGACGTCGGCAGCAGCCCACAAATGACTTTATCCCGTCGACGACTCAAGTGCAGGGATTTCCTCCGTGGACGGCAGTCCGTCGTCCATCGCCCAGCTAAGATCGCTGAAGATTCGGATCCAGATGCCAGAATTCACCTGCATTGATTGCGATCCAGGCTAGCAAACCCATTAGCGCCATCTGACGCATTTTCCAGCAGGTGATTCAGGTCACATCCACATCCACATCCGCCTGCCGATCGCAACGAGAATCGGCGAATCCATCATTGGCCGCCGTCATCAATCCATCAATCACCACTGCAACCGAAAATTCACAGCTGGTTGGTTTAGTGCGCGAACGTGTGCTTTTTTTTGCAGTTCAGTGATTAAGATACTCCAAAGTCAACGAATAACATTAATCAATTGGGATATCGAATGTTTAGGGATTCATTTTTAAGTTTTTAGAGCTCATGTTACTGAGCTCAGCCAAAGCTATAGATCGCAATAAAATGCATCTATATACAGCTTTGATAGTTTATTCATTTCGAGTTGGCCGAAAAGTTATTTTTTTGTCTTCAAATATATAGTCAATATTTCGTTAGCAAAAATCGTCTTGATGGGGATACATGCTCAGTTTCTTCATGAATAGTTTAGGCTCCCCCCAAGTTCAAGTTTCAAGTGGAGCAAGGTGAGTTTGAGTGGGAGTTGGGAGCCGTCATCCGGGTTCTTTGAACCAGTCGCAGGAAAAAGGGTTTTCGGTGGCGCAAACGAAGATGCGGAAGCTGCTTGTGTGCGCTGGGTCGTAATTAAAATAATTAAATGTGGAAAAAAGTAATCACAAGATTGAAAAGTAATTTACACATGTAAGCAAACACCGTGCACACACTCACTCACACACACACTCTGCACACGCAGACATGTGCAGCTTAAACAAATACAGGGGCAAACAAAGCCCGCAGGATATTCGCAGAAGACGCCAGAAGACGGGTTCAAAGAAAGCAAAAAAATAAAAATAAGAAAATAGGAAAACCCGCTGAAGAAGCGGAAAAAACAGTGCCACAAATTGCCTAGGCAAATGGAAAAGTCAACATTAAGACGAGCAGAGCACAAAGCTGATGGGAATCTGCAGCTCGGGATCAGGAAGGATGGATTCTATATATGTATGCCTCCAAGAAGGGGTTTCTTTTTGGGATGATGATGAGGTGGTGGGGAGGTTGGGGGGTGGGACTAGCAGCTCGGAACCCGTGCCTTGCGTAAACGCAAAAACGCAAATGATTTCTCTTATTTCCAAGCGGTCGCGGTTATTTCGAGGGCTAACTTTGGAGGGGGAAGATTACTTGAGCGGAGGGGGGTCGTCCTGTGCCCCCCATTGCCATTCGCCTGCGTGCTGCACTGCCCAAAATTACAGTACATATATTGGTAATAAACTAAGCATGGTCAAATAATATTTGGGCATTTCATAGAAAATAATACTATTGGTTTTAATTTTTCAGTGGATTACATTTGCCCAAAGATTTTAAAGCCTTTTTTCCACAGTATCCAACACTCCGCTGAGATGTGCCACGGGCCAAGTGTAGGCAAAATATGCACGGGAGTGGTGAGAAAGGGGTGTGGCGTGGGCGGCCAAAGGGGGCGGAAGGCCGCGGCTGAGCGGCCACAGACGTTGGCGCAAATCTAAGGACAACAAAAATTAAGTGCCAACAAGAAAATAAGTCACTTTTTGCCCAGACCCCATGGCCGTGGGCAGCTGGAGGCATGGGCCAAGAAGGCGTCTAGGAGTGGGCGTGGCGCCGGTGGGCAGACAGTCGCAGCGAAAGTAAGTAGAAGTTCCTGGGCCAAGGCAACGAAATGATTGACAGCGCATAATTAAATTAATTGAGTAATCCACTGGCTGGCACACACAAAAAAGGCACGGGGGAGGGGGTGGTGGGGTTTTTGGTTTTGGAGGATTTTGAAAGGGGTTAGGGTGGGGGTGAGCAGGTTTTTGGGGGAGTAAAGGGTTAAATTCCCAGCGGCTGCGGCGACAGCACTGCACACAAATGTGCCGCTGATGCGAGGACTCGCGGTTTCTGCCAAGAGAAAGACATTTCCCTTTTTAAACCGCCCCACATCCCCCGTCTATATCCTATATTCTCGAATTTCCCAGCTTTCCACCGACGAACACGAAAAATTCATTTGGGGCTAGTGGTGGCCTTGGCCAAAATGCACAACGCTGATGGAAAATTCGTGTCCAATATGGAGTTTTATGCATATTTTAAGATTTGATAATAGTCCAATAACTTATTTATCTACCGTTAATAAATGCATTTTTTAGCCCACTATATATTGTGTCCTTATCTTATGTTAGTTAACTGGAACTTTCACTGGTATGAAAGGAAAGTCTTCAACTGCCATCTCTAGCGGCATTTGCTGAGCTATGTCTGCATAATGAGAAACCGCGTCGCGAAATGAGTAAAAACCGAAATTGAAAGAAATAAGCCGGAATGCTATGTGGCAGCCCCCCTTTCGCCACCCCTCCAACCCACAACCCTTTGCGGCACACACACTTTGGGGGGTTAAGTGGGAGTGTGTCTGAGGAGCAGGAGCAGGAGCAGGAGCAGAAGGAGCAGGAGGCATAGGTGTAGCCGTAGCCTGTGGTTTCCTCTTGATGTGAGCCTTTGTCTTGTGATATCGAGTTGCGGCGCCTTCGCCATCGCCTTCCGTCTTTGCCAGTTCATCCAGCAACCCCGGCGACGCCTTTGTCTCTCAAGCTTTATTAAAATTAGTAAAAATCGTGGGAAAAGGGCTGGGGGCGAGTCTTGGCACGGCACGGCTCTCAAGCCACTCAAAACCACGCACAGCTCCACCCAGCACCCAGAGCCCACCAACACCCACCCACCGCGGGAGGGCAGTGACAAGTGCCACAATGAGATTGCCGCGGGCAATTGTTTACGAGTATATCGCAAATTAAGTAGGGCTTAAATTTTACAAGCATTTCGCCTTTAAGAGTTAAGTGCTTTTCTGTTCCGAGCATTCGGTGTTATCGCCACAGTTGTCTCCCCTTTTTCCTCCCCCCATCTGCCCACATTTCTCGAGCTTTGAGCGGATTTCGGATTTTGATTGCCAGCAATGCGCCCCGGCATCCGTCTTTGACACTCAACACTCTTAGTTGACATTCCGCCTCGGATTCCAGTTCGTGTCCTGGCGCTACCTACTCATCTTGCAGTCGGACTCCGTCTAAATCCAAAGGCGGTTTCAAGTCCCAGCCACTTGATGGGGTTATTTTCGGAGGGCTTAAGTGCGAATTAGGACAGGCTGGCTACTATGAATTATTGAAAACTAGAAAAGGAATAGTGCTTCGTTTTAAAGTAACATCCAAAACATAAACAATTAATAAAATGAGAAAAAATAAAATAAAGTCTCCATAAACTACCATGGTAGTTCAATTCCCCAAACTGCTTGCTCCAAAAAGTATGCTACGAAAATCCGCAACCGCTTCAATGGATTCCATTTTGGCCTAATGAAGTGGCTTTTCGGGGAGGAGAGATTTCGGGGGATGGCATTTCTGAATACGCCTGATTCCGTGGTTAATAATATTTGCGGCTTTTGGCCAGTGCCACAAAAGTGACTGCAACCGCAGTGGTTTTTGGCGAATGTAAAGAAGCATCCCAATCCCATCTCCCCGGAGCTCCTTTCAACTGAATGCTGAAAGTCCTTTTAATATTCCGTTGATGCTGCGTCTTGAGTTTCGTCCGCCAGCCTTGCTGCCACATTTTTCTTCCTTTCCACAGTCGAATACCACTTTCTCCCACCACTTTCTTTTTCGCGCTGACTCTGTAATTACGCGTATAGGATGATGATTAACGCTCACGCAGCAGACAAATGGACTGGGATTTGGGCCACCATGGTGGCAACTTGATTTTGCATTAACTGAAGCAAAGCTAATGAGTCTCTGCATGTGAATCCGCATCCGAATCCAAATTCAAGTCCGCATCCAAAGGATTTTCGTGTATTTTCTTTCCAATTAGTTTGTCCGCTCTGCCCAAAGAGTACACTGAACGAAATTCGGGCATTTTTGGACGCGTTTTTTACGATAAACAAATTTTAAAATATCGAATTGATGCCGAAATATTTCATCCCGCTTATCTGTTAAAAAATAATCATTATTTTCGCAATAGCATTGGAAATAGTTGTCCAAAAGTGAAATGCCATACCTCGTTGAATTCGTAATAAAATTCCCTATCGACCTGTGTTCGGAAACGGAAATTCTATTTTTTTGCCATTTTTCGCAAATTTTAATGATGGTACCCCTTATCAAAAATGCGAAAATTTGTTAAAAATTTTATTTTTGATTATAATAAAAATAGTGATAGGGATAGTTAGCTATGTTTATTGGCAGCACAAAACAGTCTTCATTTTAGCGGTGATATCTTTTTTGGCCAAGTTATGGAGAAAACCCCGTTTGTAAATATCAGATTTTTGGCAATTTATATTTTGTTTATTTTTGGTAAAAAAGAATCTGTATTTTCTCCATTGCATTAAAAATAGTTGTCCAAAAGTGAAATGCCATACCTCGTTGAATTCGTAATAAAATTCCCTATCGACCTGTGTTCGGAAACGGAAATTCTATTTTTTTGCCATTTTTCGCAAATTTTAATGATGGTACCCCTCATCAAAAATGCGAAAATTTGTTAAAAATTTTATTTTTGATTATAATAAAAATAGTGATAGGGATAGTTAGCTATGTTTATTGGCAGCAAAAAACAGTGTTCATTTTAGCGGTGATATCTTTTTTGGCCAAGTTATGGAGAAAACCCCGTTTGTAAATATCAGATTTTTGGCAATTTATATTTTGTTTATTTTTGGTAAAAAAGAATCTGTATTTTCTCCATTGCATTAAAAATAGTTGTCCAAAAGTGAAATGCCATACCTCGTTGAATTCGTAATAAAATTCCCTATCGACCTGTGTTCGGAAACGGAAATTCTATTTTTTTGCCATTTTTCGCAAATTTTAATGATGGTACCCCTTATCAAAAATGCGAAAATTTGTTAAAAATTTTATTTTTGATTATAATAAAAATAGTGATAGGGATAGTTAGCTATGTTTATTGGCAGCAAAAAACAGTGTTCATTTTAGCGGTGATATATTTTTTGGCCGAGTTATGGAGAAAACCCCGTTTGTAAATATTTGTTAAAAATTGAATTTTCGAAAATCTGCAGGATAGTGATAGGGTTGAACACCAACATTATCATCTATTTGGCACTCGGTTGTTCTTAAGGTTGTGCGAAAATTCTTTCGGTGTACCTTGCATTTGCTGACTTAGTTATGAAATTAGCAAGCGCATTTTTATGGAAATGAAAGCGGAAAGTTGTCGGTACGTAAACACGGAGATTTCATAGGCCAGTTCGGTGTCCCGTCCTGAGTCCTGCGTCCTGCGTCCTGCGAGACTTTTTCAAGGACACACCGGCTGTTTGGCTTTGGTTTTTGCCTTTGCAATGTAGTTAAAGCCTTTCGCAGCTGCCGCAAACGCTGGCAGTGCCAAAAACTTTGCCACACTCCCCCACTCGCTTTCATTTCCTTCGGCTTGGCTTTTCCTCGACTTTTCTTGGCGGCGTTTTAATCAGGCAAAGTGTGAAAGTACGACAGAGGCGGCCAAAAGTTTGTGCTTTATACATATTTTTAATATGCCAAGCGTGGCCAAAAAGAGCTGGGAGTTTGGGATTGTGTCTGCATCTGTGTCTGGGAAGTCGTCGCAACTTTCTGGCGCAGCTCCCTGCCCACCACATCACCGATCCCAGTTCCAGTTCAAGGTTCTTCTCCAGTTAGTTGGCAGTGGGCGTTCTGGAAGTGCCACCCCAACCACCCCACCTGCTCTTTAATTAGTCCCTCGGATGCGGGCTGATTCTCCTCATAAAGCAAAAAGCTGGTTAATTGCAATTTAGAAACTGCTGGCAACACCTACGCGATTTGCCCAACACATTTTCCCATTCCATTCCCACATCAGTGTCATAATCGCAAACGTTAATTGCCAGCGACTTTGGCGGAGTCCTGCCATCGAGTGTTTACATTTGCCTGGATCTCAATTGCTATTCAATGCGATACAAAAGCCAGAAGCTGCACTGCAAGAAAATCCCAGCCCCTTGCAACTCAAACTAGATAGTTAAATGAATAGTTAACGGTCTATTGCTGTGCCAATTCATCCAGTATGTACTCTATGAATTCTGTATTATTAGCTGGAAGAATGGCTTTTTTCAAGTGCATACATTTACGGGCGCGTTTTCATATCTGCATCTAACACACATCCTTTATGCGTGCGTGTGTGGGTGGGCGGCTCTAACTGTATCTATGTACTTTTAATTGCCGGCAATTAAAACTTAAATACACCTCAGTCGAGGGTGGCTGTTGTTCTGCCAGTAAACAGTGCACAGTACTCAGTGAAAGGCATATGTAAGTATTTGTTGGTGCGTGCCAAGCTTCATTTAGTGCGTTCGCCAGTGCGGTTAAGTCACCAAGGTGCTAAGTGCCATCGCCAATGGCTGGGTGGGGGCACTGTGGGGTTAAGGCCCGGGCGGTATGTACGGTATGTGTAGGAGCTTTCGGTAACAAGAAAATTGCGTGGCAAGCGCATATACAATACGCACTTAAGCGATTTCGGTTGATTGAAAAGCGATAAGCTGCAATCTCAATGGCTGGCAAACGAACTGGATGGGGGCGTCCAAGGATAAAGGACTCATATACTTGACACTAGGGTGGCTTGGACAACCGCAGCCAGTTCCCACGAAAGTATAAAAATGTTTCATTACGAGCGGAGCTAGGAATCGCGGTTGTCAGCCACAACATACTCATAAAAGTTAAACTGCCATTAATAAGTGGAAAAGAGGGAGGGAAACTGGAGCGCTTAAGGGGGCGCTGGCAAGGCGGACGGAAAATGGGGGCGGGGTTGGTGACCGCGTCCTTGCTGCGCCTCACGCTAATTAAATTCAATTAAACGACAATCAAACAATGTCAAGCGGAAGTCAAAAAAAAAAAGTTCAGCGATTACAAAAAATAAACGGAAAAATTTTGGGCAAAGGAAAGCGGGAAACTCAACCTGTCCATGGCAGAACCCACCTTCCCCTCTCCTATCCCTCCCTCACTCCACCAACACAAGGCCCATGAAAACGCGACCATGCCCCTTTTGGAAAAGTACGCCCACGCAATTGCCCACGCAATGCATGGAAATCGTGGAAAATGTGAAATGTGAAAAGTGAAAGCTGTAGCATAACATTCAAGTAATTATTTGTATTTCTCCCATGGCAATGACGTTCAATTAAAGTGGGGTATCCTCCTTGGATGAACAGTTTTCCATTTTCCAAATCGAACGGGATATAGTTTTTAAAAACAAATATTTTATATATTCGTTAGAATTTTCTTACAGTCACTATAAGGTTTTAGTTCGAAATGGAAATTGAGAAAATTTGCAGCAATCCAAATCCAAAACCATCTCTTTGGTATTTTCAAAATAGTATTGAAAAGTATTAAACTTTTCATTTTCAATATTATGGAAAGAGCATACAAATTCGTTTGGGCATTGCCGAACTTTCTGTGCTCTGTTTTTTTCGTCGTTTTGGCTTTCATTTTTTTCGTTTTCACTTTGACTGACGACTTTTGCTTTTCGGCAACAATTGACACGCGATCCGGCTGACTGTCCACGCTCCGTAACCCCACCCCCAAATCGGGAAAACAGATTCAAAATCTGCCTTCTCCGGGGGTATTTATATTTTTTATACTTTTTACTTTGCTCCCGCCGCTTGCGTGACTCGTCGTTTGAAATGTTAATGATGACGATGGGCCCGGAGTGGACAGAACTGGACAGAACGGACAGGACAGGAGCTGCTTGAATCCTGCAGCTCCAGTTGGGAGGAGCGACCATCAACCTGTTGACAGTTTGGACCAAGTTAAGCGAGCGTGTCACATGTCCAACTGACAAAGGGATGGGCGGGGAAGGGAAGGCGGTGCAGTCCGAAGGTTAGAGTTCATTCTGTGGGCGGGTCGGCGAGTTGGCTTAACCCTTTCGGCGCTTTTCATTAACGCTTCCACTCCTGTGAAATGGCCACTGGTTACGGTTTCGTTTCACCTTTTTCCAGCTCCGCTCCTAGCGCCCGCCTTTTATTTCCATTTTGGGTTATTTCGGTTTTTATTACTCCGGGCTCATTTTGCATGCAAGCTGTATATATATATAGGTATATTTTTTAATGCGTCGGTTTACTTGCTGATGAAGTGAATCAAATTGAGGCGGGCGGCAGGGGTTAAGTGTGGTCTTGGGCCGTTCTAACCGGGCTGTGTAATTGCATTTTTATTACTTGGCCAGGCCAACAACTTCCATCTCAAGCCTCCAGTTACGAACTCCTCCCATCTCAGTTGCGACCGCCACCGCGACAGTTTGTTAAGTGCCCCAACCAGAAGGGTTTCAAGGTTTCAAATATTATGAGGGGAGCAAAAGTGGAAAAAATAAACTCAAAAAAGGGTTGCCCCAGCAGCGGCGGCCGAAGAACAAAAAATTCATCATCAAAGGTGTAAAAACTTTTAATATGTTTAATTTCCCACCTATATATTCTTATCGGCGAAAGGAAACGGGTATCATAGCTATGCTGGTCTGTCTACAAAAATATATTTTTTAATAATAATAATAACTGCAAACTATTTGCAAGCCAAGCAATGGATTTACCAAATATTGATATAACTTAAATCCTAGATACCCTTTTTGGTCTATCAAGAGATCTGTCCTACCATCAGTTCTTTTTTTTTTTTCATAACTGCCGCGTCCAGTTGGGTGAAGTTCATTTGAGGAGCTCCTTTGATGGCCAGGGGCAAAGAACTTGGGTGCTTCGTCCGTCGACCAGGAGGGTGGTTGTCCTGACCGCACGCAGATTTAGCTCCTCGGCTGGCCATAAAAGCCGCCTCGAAGATGGCGAGATGGCTAGATGCGAGTGCGGCTCAGGGTCTTTGCCACTTTTGAATAATTTTAACCCAAATAAAAAATGATGTGAATTCCTAATTAGGCACAAAACAGCAGCGGCAATGGGCAACCAGCAGCAACCCACAAGGAAATCAGCGTCGTTTGTTCGCCATTCAGCGAGGATGGATCCACTGGGATGGGTATGGATGGATGGATGGTTGGATGGATGGATGGCTGGGTGGATGGAGTCCGTGGGCCTTCCTGGCGTTATGATGATGGCTAAATGCCAGGACTGACTGTCACGGCCACGTGGGAATTGAGCGCTCCAGACCTCTGGAACATTTCTCTCCACTGACCGGCCACGCCTGACTAGTTAAAATGCAAGGATTTCGCCTTTCCTTCGACGCTTTCCCCATTTGATTTCTTTTTTTTTTCCTCCGAAGCCGCCCCGCAGCGCCGCATTGACAAATTGATATTTGCATTTAAATTGAAAATTTACATTTGTGCCAGCGATGACGATGATCGAGGGTCTTGGTCTCGATTCTTGGGCACTGCAATAGCCTTGTGGTCACAGTGGTGTAATTCACATTAAATACCGCATTTTTCTTATTTCTGCCCCATTTCCATAACCTTCGTTGCCTCAATTGGACGTCACTTCATTCGCTTGACATTCGACATTAATACCATCGCCCCTCCGCCCACCTCTCGTTTTGGGAGGAGTGGCAGACACAATTTGCATTATGAAATAACATTTCTTTTCTTTCATTGCCGTGGAGCCACCAAAGCACTCCTTAGATTGTTCTTGGGCCCAAAAGCATCTGCTCCAAAGTCCTCCGGAGCCAATCTGTGTTTATTACTTTATGCTCTTGTTTTTTTGTTTTTTTTTTGGGGAAATGTTCCGGCTTGGGACTGCGAAGCAGGAGGTTACTCCAATCATTTCTTGGCGCTGGTTGGACTCCTCACTAGTTACAATCAATCAAAGGTCGTTCTTCAGGCTTGGAAAGGGTCAAATGTCAATCAGCGATTTTTAGAGTGATATGTATTTCAAAAGTATGTAACGCACTTTAAAGAGCATCAACAGTTGATCCCGCAGATTAAACTATACTAAACTATGCGATTCACAACGAAATATAACGAATACTTCAGAACATTATTAACTCAACCTTAAGGCTTCTAACCAATTTCTTAGGACTAGGTCTGCCACTCCATATTGCGGCCAAGAAACTTCAACATATTCATAAATTTTCCAGTTTGTTTAAACAAATTTTTTGCTGCTTCTTGGCAGGCTGTCCAATATTATTTATTTGCCTAAGTGGCAGCAAGGACCCCGAAAATCCTGATTGGATGTGAATGTGGGGATGTGGGGATGCGGGCTCGACTGGCAAAAGGGTTGTCGGTTTACTAAACAAAGCCTCATATGCGGGTGCCAATATTGGGACTCCGTGTGAGTGGGTGAGTCCTTTGGCTAGTGGGTGTTCAGTTCAGTTGGGCTTGGGTTGGGTTTCCCTGCCTGCGGGTCACGGCATTCGGTAATGGTGATAAAATATGCTCAAATTTGCCAAATATGAAAAGGTAGCAGGGGTCCACAGGCTGGGGGATTACCCGCAGGCCAAGGGTTCGGACAATCTGAATACGAAATCGGGGTATCTGCGAATCTGGATCTGGATTCGAATCCAAATCTGAATCTGATTCTGAATCTGAATGCGTTATAGATGAAAATGGAGCGGTCCGAATCTCGGCGAAATGAAAATAAATGCGTTCGCTAAAACGGAGCGATTGATTTTAACCTACCCAGCAGCCAAGCCAAAGACCACTCCAATTTATTTCTATAGTCCTTTGTCTAGCAAGGACCGCAAGGACCTTTCGCTGCAGTCGCCAGGCGAATTTTTTATTCATACGAGCATAAAGAAGCGACAAAAAAAAAAAAAAATTTTGTGCGCATAAAAATATATGAGAGGCGGACATTGGAAATGGAATTTCGCACAAAAAAATCAAGCGTACATATACATATAATAAAAAGGGCCCCGTCCACTCGCTGGTCATTCATGTGTGTCAAAATGGCAAACTGAATTTGTATTCAAACATTCAAATACACCCACACACACCCAGTCGTCGATGTTTGCCGACGTCGCACATGCGTTAATATTTCCGGGCGTAATGTCGGCTGGCCATAAAAAAATTGAATAAAATATATCTAAATAATAGAAAGGCCAACCAGGCCGACACTGTGACAAATGGATTTTAAAAAATCTAAAGGAATTACAATTTAAATGATTCGTCATGCTGTTTTCTCAAACTATTTTGTTTCAACTCAAATGTAGCCTAATTGTTTAAATAGCGCAATCGAAAATATTGTAAAAGCTGATCATTTCGATAGTTGCACTAACTTGTAAGTTACTTTTCTTTAGTGCTCACAAACACACATACATGTTTGTGACATTGCCAAATTGTCACACATTGAGTTATTTTTGTTTGTTTGCACAAGAGAAAAAAAACACGCGTGTATTGCGAAAAAATAAATAAAAATGAAAAATACAATTTGCATTTTATTCAATTTGTGGTACATCCGCCTGGGCCTTCGTCACTCGATCGCCACACTCATTGTTCTGGTTATTTACGAGTTTGTTAAGTGCGCAACCCGCTCCTTACCCTTTTTTTTTGCCCATCGCCAAGCACATCCTGTGACCCCATTGGAACCCAATGAACCAGCAACCCATGACCGGACATGGCCGGCAATTTTTGTTCACCAGTTCGATCCCTAGGAGGATATGGGTAGCGGAATATCTTATGAAATCAGATAACTATAAGAAAGGATTACATTCAATAAGCAGAGAGACTAATCTAAATGTTTTGAATAAATTACATATCAGTTAATAAACAAACAAAGCTCTAAAGGACTCCCTCCTTTCACCTACCCAAAAAATTATATTTTTTTTCTAAAGCCCGACTGATTTTCCCCCTCGGTTGACGGAGCTTTTTGTAATTATTTCATTAAGATTTGCTGCCAGCCGAATTTAATTGGATTTCCAAAATGCGTCGAATGCGGCAGGGGAAGGATTCTCGTATTCCGTATGGATCTGCCTGGTGTTCCGTTGATGGCTTTTAGTTGGCGTGTCCTGATCGACCTTGTTGCATGCCAATATTAATAACAACAATGGCAATAAAGCCTATTACAGCCGGCACACATTCAGGCCATTAATGAAATACATTGATTTCTGTGTCCCCGTCGAATTTATGGCAACAGCAAGAAGTTAAGGGTAATGTGCAAGGGTTTAATTCCACTCCCATCAAATTCGCGGCGGCATTTTCGGTGACATGTTCATGTCCTGCTATTCCTGTTCGCCCCCTCTCCGACATGTCCACGTCTCAGTCTCAGTTCCATACTCGGTTTGAGTCCCAACCTTGCGTGTTGTCACGTTATAAAAACCGAAACGATCCCCTGAGCCCCGTCTCCAGGACATTTGTTGGTTCCGCTCGTTACCAGAAGCGCCAACTCAGCACGAAATGACTGTGACTCCGGCTCTGATGAGGACAACGTCAGCGGGATTGCACCGAAAAAAACGAAAAAAGTCAAATATCACTTTTTTTAATCAGTATCTAATTGCGATTATGGTAGATTCGGTTGAATAATGTTGTACATTATAAAATGTTTTTCAATCGGAGTTCGCGCTCCAATCATTTCGCTACCGAGGATCATCTTTTGTTCGACATCCAATGCCTCGCGAAGTAAATAACCTTTCTCACTTGAAGTTCACTCTAAACTTCTGAGAAGTGTGAACTTAAACTAAATGTAGGAGTTTCAAAAGTTTCGTTCAACTTTTTGCGGTTGTGGAATAAAATTAATATAAGCATTTGTGTGCTAGTTTTCCAAACAGTTTTCTATCGCATACTTAATACTTAGGCGGTTGGTGTGCAAATGACAATATAATCTTTCGAAGTGAAAGAGAAAGGTCAAAGACGTCTTAATTTATAAGGTTTTAATTGCAAATTTCATACTCCGCCTAAGCAAATTAAAGTCGAAAGTTTTGAAGAGATAGTGTTCAAAATAAGGCTGATAACTTTGCCAGCTTTGTTTTTTCGCGGTGCTGTTGGTCCTGATTGAGTTGGGGTTACGTAGTTGCACCCTCTACCCACCGAACGGCAGGTTATTAATAAATCTTTAACCCTTTGCCTTATGTTTCTGCTATTGCTACTGCTTACTGTTGCTGTTTTTAGCTACAGTTTTGGGTGTGCGTGCCGGGGCTTCCTGTTGCGGAAACGGAAACGCAATGCCGACAGGGCTACATACGAGTATAATCGATTAATTCGATATTAGATTGAATTTATGGCCCTTCTTGCTCCTTGGAACACTCTCTCCCCCTCAGCACCACCATCTATTGGGCCATTGCACCTGTCCACCAACGGCAATGAACTGAGCCAACTTTCCGAGCGCCGAAAGTAAAAGAACTTTAAGTTTAGGCACCCAAACACATTCAGACACTGCGAAAGAGAAATTAAAGAAAAGTCGCGCTCCAAAGTTTGCCATCCCGAAATTGTTCCGGATAACTTTCGCCTTGGCCAAGCAACTTTTGAGGCCATAATTGAAAATTTGGCGCCCAACATGGAGCGGGGCTTAAAGAGCCAACTTTAAGATCGCTCTCGGTTTATCTGAAAGGTTTGCTCAGCCCTGGCAGGTTATTAATTAATTGGAGCTGAACCACACGGCCCGGGCAAATATCAATGATGACGGACTGCGACTGCAGGCGATTGCAGGTGATTATTTTATTTTATTTTTTTTCTTTCTTCTTTCTGGGGAGAAAGGGCAGCGAAGATTTGCAGAGTGTGAGGTTAAGGCCGCTTTGATGGATTGCAAAAAGGTATTTTATGTAATAGACGAATGCAGAAAGAGACGGAAAGAGCGCAGCGTGAGAGCCTTATGTACAGTGAACCCCCGGTAGCAATTGCAGGCGTGGCAATCGCCTCATAGGCGCAAGCGTTGGAGCTCCCAGCGCCAAAAAACGGGGCGCCTCCCAATGGAAAAGCGCGGAGGCGTCACCAAAGTCGGGAAATATTCGCGCATGCGCCGGCCTCGTTTGTCGGGTTTTTCATTCCCCGGTCCGGTCCTTCAGTCGGTGGAGCTCCCCACCTCGCACTAGTCCGAATCCTTGCCGTTGCAACTGTTCTACTTAATGCGCTGCTTTCGGAGAATCCTGTTCAGTGGCAGACGGACAGGCGTTGAGCAGATGTCTGCGGCTCCTCATTCTTTTTTGGCGTGGGTTTCCCCGAAAGAAACTCAAAAGTAAACAACGTATAAAAAAAAAAAAAAAAACTCAAGAAAATACCAAAACAAGGGGATGCATAATTAGATTTCTCAGTGCTAGAGTCCCCTGGCTCGGCCTAATTTCATTGTTTTTTCAGTTATTTTGAATGATTCCTGGCCCCTTACTCTCGAGAAAACGTCAAATGAAATGAACAATTTTCCCGAATTTCTTTCCCCATTTTTCCCTGTTTTCTCATTTTTATTTTGTTTTTTTGCCTATTTTCATCTGGATTTTATTTTTTTTTTAGGTTGGCTTTCTGCTTGTGTTTCTTATTAAGTTGAGCGACAGTTGTTTTTATTATTTTTATTGCCCAAGCCTCTCGACCGTTCATGTAAATCAAAACTGACTAATGGCATGCGAAAAACAATAAAAACCCTAAATGAAATAATGAGCCATGGGACTCCTGATGGGCCAGGAGCTCATGGTGAAGTCTGGTGGCTTTTCGCCCGGATCTGCCCCCTTCGATGGGCGGACAAAAAAGCATTTTGATCGAGTGGGTGGGCGGCCCCCTTATCTATCGGGCATTGTTAGCCAGCAATTTGCCAATATTTTGCTGTCCAGATAACGGACACAAAAGCCAACTTCACCCTGTGTCCACTTTTGTCAAGACTGAGCAGTACTAGTGCTGCCAAAAGTTGAAGAAATTCGAATATTATTTAAAATCTATATATTTGATATTCTATCGAATAGTTGTAGTTTCCTTCTTGCAGCAAATTTAAGCACTGAACACCGATAAAAGCCAATAAATAATTTTCAAAGTTTTCTGAAAAAATCGTTTTCCCATTTTCAGTGCAAAAATGTCAATATAATATATATATATTTTTTTGGTACCCTTGTGTTCCATTTCTAATTCATTAAAGTACAAACAAGGCCCTCTGATAAAGATGCCAATTTGGCATCCCTGCCTCGCATGGATGATGCATGGCGACAGAGACAAGCGCCCTTATCTGTCAACGATTCCCAGACTGGACACTCGGGTGCGGGTTTGGCGAAGCTCTCTTTTTAATGTGATTATCTTGTAGCGTGCATGTCCATGTCGCATGTCTGTCCCCTCATTCCGCGGCACATATGTATAGTCCGGATCTCGGACACTCGGACACTTGGACAACGGTCCGAGGATTCAGGATTCTGGATACTGGACAACTCTCCGCTGGCTTATCGAACAAATTGACAGGCAGTAAGGGACGAGGTCCGGGGGGTAAACTGTTATTCCAGCATCAGGCGATGATTAAAATGATGATGTCAGAGGCGAAAGCAAAACAAAACAATACTCGGGCTGATATATTCTTGGGGGTCCCGGGATCGGACAAGTGCCAAAACTCAACTTTTCACTTGACCACTTCAGACGTGGACCCTGCTCCTTCTCCTGCTCCCTGCACCCTGCGTTCCCTGCGTTCAATGTACCCTGTTCCTGGCCCGAAAAATCGCACAACCTGGCCTCGGGGGAAAAGCAGCAGGAACATGGCGACACAGACAATGGGGCAAATCACTGGCCAGCAATCCAATCGAATCGAAACGAAGCCAATCCCACGGAAAACAGTCCAAAATCGAGATTCAAGTCGAGAGCACTTGCCCATAAATTTATGACATTCATTAGAACGTCAGATTAAGAAATCTCCAGTCGAGCAGCTGACGCCACGCCAGCAGCCAGCAAGTGAAAAAAAGAGCAGAGGTGGGAAAAAGAAAAACAAGACCATTGCGAAGCCAATCCCCTCCTCCATTCCTCTGAAGTGGATTTTCTAGCCTTGTTAAGCAACAGGCCCAGTGGCTTCGCATAGCTGAAGAGACTGTAAAAGGAGCAATCCTTAAGATACAGGCGAAGAAATACAGCATACTACGATGCAATGGAGCTTATTTAAGCCTTAATTCCTTTAGAACACTCATAGTGGAATGACAAGCTATTTTCTCACAGTGCACCTGAGGCCTCGCTAAACGTGCACAATTGGACTTCGAGATATTGAAAATGACTTTAAAGTCAGCCGCAGCTGCGTCCTCTTGGCTGGGACTCCTTGGTCCTTGGTCCTTTAGCCCTATGCCGTCCAGGTGGCTTTTGGTCTATTCCATACCATTCCTTCGGGCTTGCCTTCGACTGGGGCTTCATAATTAAGTATGCGGTTAGCACGCACACCGATGTGCAGCAGGATGGGTTGGTGTGGTATTGGGCGGAGCGAAGGCGAAGGCGATGGCGACCGGAGGAGCACAAGCAGCAGGGCAGCAGCGACGGCACTGCGGACGAAGGACGTGGGCCAGGAGACGTACACAACTGTCACCGCTGCCAGTGGCAGTGCCTTTGGGACAGCTCGCGCCAGGATTTATGTGCACGACAAACAAACGACCACCGCAGGACAAGAAAGCGCTTAAGAAGTGCCCTTGCAGGGGGTGGTGGTGGGTGGTGTTGGGTGGTCTTCTGGGTGGTTTTTCCAGAGCAGCGGAGCGGCAGCAGGCGGCAGGCAGCGCAACAATCCAAACAGCTGCGATAGACAACAACCGCACGACTATCGACCAGCGACCAAGGTTGTTTTGGAAAACCAAGTTATTTAGCCACGAATCGAATGAAAAGTCGCGCTCTACCCGCACCCCACTCCTCACTCCTATCTCCACAGCCCGCAGTGAGAACCCTCCTCCTTCGCTGTGCCCGCTCCATTGCAAATCGTTTGCGGTACCCGCCCGACATTTGGGACACATTTAGCAAAAACATTTTACGTATTCAGAAGGAAAGTTTTGTTGCTTCGCGTTTGCTGGCTGCCACCGTCAATGCGGTTGTTGTCGACTGGCTAGGCTAGAGCACCCTAGACCCCTTCCCCTTACCCTTCCCCTTTAGAATTCCTGCCTCAAACCCTTAGAATTAGCTACTCCCATGCCCCATGCCCCATGCCCCCTGCCACTTGTGCCCATTGTGTTTGCATTTCGCATTTGGCTTTGCTGCTGCGGCAAGTGGCAAGTTGTTGTCTTCATAACGCGTTGTCGTCGTCTTAGTTGCCGCTGGCGAACTGCCACCACTCCACCACCAGTTCATCGCGAAACTTTAACAGCAACATAGCAGAGAAGAAAAAAAATGCAGAAAAAAAACCAAAATTCTAAGGACTAGACCAAGGGATACCTTATATAACAAGACTACAATTCATTGCTCATATTGCTGCTTTCTTAAATAGTTGAAATGGTCCTGAATTAGAAGGATGTTATGCTGATTTTGTTCATGATGCTGATGTCTAAATGCCAGGAAGTACATGCGACAGTATGTAAAATACAGCCCAAGCAGGCACTGTGCGAAAAAATTATGAAGTTCGTGCTTTATGCGAGTTTCAAGTGTGTGGAGTTCTCATACATTTGTGGCCACATCTTTTTTTTGCCGTGTATCCTGGAGAGGAATGCGAAACAAGACGCGGGCGCACACAATTCAAAATACATAAATAAAATATACGCACAAATACGCGTAACGACCTCATTAGCATAATAACGGTAAGTAATGGAAGAAAAATACCATTAAACAACACTTTATGACTCTCCTCCATACGATTTGCTTAAGTGTTGGTGTGTGTGTGTGTGTGCCATGTGTGTGTAAATCTCAGCATGTGCGACCCCTAATCAACTGAACATTGAATTTAAAATGGTCTCACGGGCGGAGAAGTTACACATATAGAACATAAAGTCGCGAATATGGGTTATTTAAGATTTGATACTATATATTAATAACTTCTGAATTATCTTCAAATGAAGATCCGTTAGAAAAAATGGTAAATCTACCTAAATTAAAATCCAATTGAGTACGAAGCACTTTAAATTATTCAATTTAAGGCCCCACACCTTCAATTACCTCAATTTCGGAGCAAATCTCATCTGTTGTGAAAGAGTGGAAATTGCTTAATTTCCAATGGTAATTTAACGCTACTTTTTTGTGCCTTCTTTTATTTGCATATTTCCCCATTGTATTATTCACTGTTTTCTTAGCGAATTTATGGGATTTGTGTCGTTCTTTTCGTTTTTTTTTCTAGATCTGTTCTCCAGCTCTCAGGGCTGCCATAACATGCTCAAAGTATGTTAAATGAGGCTGCGACCTCGGCGAAGTCCCCATTTAAGACCATCACACAGGCCTTAACCCCATACCGCCGGTCCCTTTGGACAGATAAAAGTCGTGCGCGCGCCCCCAAACCAAACCAAAAAAAAAAAAAAAGAAAGGAACCCCCCGCTTTTCAGCTTGTTTATTTAGGTCTGAGCTAATAAAAAGGCTTACCATCTCAATAAAAGTATTTAACACAAGCGTTTTACTACACTTCAACATTATTTTTTCTTTCTCAGCTGTCCTTTTTCGACGTGGAAAAAGAGGAAAAAAAAGAAAAGCGGAGGGTTTCTTTGCTGTTGGTTTTGGTTTCAGTTGCTCATCTTTGGGCCTGCTCTCCTCCCTGCTCCGGCTGGTGCCGGTTCTGGTTCTTTGTCTTGGACCCCGTCTGGTGGTAATATAGCTCACAAAGGGCAGCCGGGCGGTAGGTAGTCTGGGTAAATCCCTTAATCTATGGAAATGCTACGCAATTACCACGACAAGCCGCTCCATGTGACGCGCTCTGGATGCTGATTTTGCGACCCGAATACTTCCACTGACTGACGGATCCTGACCCTTTCTGTCCTCGATTCCTTATTTTTTTTTATTATTTTTTTTTTATCCTTTTACGGTCCTACGGCCTTAGACTTTCCGTACATTTTATATACATTTTGGGAGTGTTTACACAACCAGTTACAAAGTGCAGAAGCCACCCGGCCTCGACCATCACTTAGCAGCTCCTTTGCTACGACGGGAGACCCTCACGTACTGGGTGGCCAACAAATCAAATTTGCATACCAAGTATTATCGGTATCAGTAGCCGTCTGCCAAGTCGATTGGCGATATGCCGACCCATCCGATCTATGGATCCCTTTTACAAGGCCGACCCTTGACCTCCTGCTACACGCTAGATTTGAAATAACTTCAGTAGAGCACCGCATTTCATCTAAATACTAAGAGAAGCTAACTTAAACATTGTCTTTCATCTCCGATACTATTGGATCCGTAATGGTTTTATATGAACTGGGTGCACTAATCACCTCAATCCATTAGCCGGGACACACTCGTCAATTGCAATTTACTGTCAGAGGCACGAAAACTATGCAACAATAATTGCAATTCACTGTAATTATGATTGATTGATACTGGGTGGGGCGGTGGTGGATGGTTGGCCTCTGGGTGGTGCTAATAATTGCGAAACTATGATGAGGCCGAAGGCATTATAACCCCACGCTATGCTGTCAATGTCCGGCGCTAATGATGAACTGGAAATGTGGCGCAAATGTGATTGAATCTCCGCCTGCCCAGCGCATTTTTTCCTGAGGTTGGCAGGCAGCAACCAGAGGAAATTAAATTAGAAATAGGAATATAATTAGAGAGGGGCAGGGATAGAGAAACGGGAAATGCGGTAAAGGAATTGCCATTGAGCAAATAATTAAATAATAAGCGAAAACCGAATCATCCCATTGGCATTGGCAACCACCGGCCCAAACTTCTTCAGCTCCAAACTCAATGGGATTCGACAGAAAGCCCCTCGCGGTTTTACCTGAAACGTGCTCCTTGTTATTGCCACTTCCACTACCACTTCCACTTCCACTTCCTCTTCCCTTGGCACTTGTAATTATGGCCAGCAAAACGAATTCCTTTCGTGGCGCGTAGAAGCTGGGATTCTCGATTTTGGCTCCTGGTCCCTGGTTCCTGGCATGGGAACCTCAATAACAATAAATCGATTCAAGTGCGCGTAATCGGGCAAATGTTATCCAATAATAAAAATAACAGTGCCACTTCAGGGTATTTTTTTCCCCCCATCTTGGTAAGGACCAATGGCATGACAATCAAACAGATCCCAAAAAGGGCTATATAACATTTGGGCAACGCATTTGGTTTAGCCAACAAACTAATACTCTGCAATTACATATATTTATTTAGGCATACAGTAGATAAAAAGAATAGCAGTAAAGCCTTTAAGAATTTATCTGGGCAATCTTTGAGACCAAAGAATATAATCGCTTTGAATCAATCGATTGGTGAAAGGGGTTTTCTTACCACGATCTCCAATAGGAGACTAAACTTTATCCAAATAGGACAAATAGGAATTCCTAAGTCGTAAAGGCCGAAGGATGAATAGCCTAGCTGCATGTAGGCCTCTATTTTGATTTCAATGAGTAGCAAATCAAGTGCAAGACCATTTAATAAGGATATTCTGGAAGGAACGGCACCGGCGGAATTGGCGGAATCGCGTAATCCACGTCCCAGAATAACGAGCCCATTAAAGCCACTCACCTGTGTGCCGGAAAATTCGGAAACTCCGAGCGCGACGTCGTTTGGCAATTTCGGCAATTTTGCGACAGTTTGCCGCCGTCATCAACAAGAGATCAAGTTGCCATTGAACCGCCGACGATGAGGACGATGAGTACGTCCTGATGAGGATGATGGCGACGCACTCAAACGGAAATCGAATTGAGCAATTGTAAATGTGTGTTCCTCCTCCTGCCCATCCACCCACATATCAAATGATTTGCTTCCGAATGATTTGATTTGAATTGACTCGAAATCAAGGCAAGCCGCACTCATTTCCCCCCACCTCATCGCTTTTTTTTTCATTTGCCATCTATTCAAGTTTGACTTTTGCGACATATTGTTTGCCTTTTGTGTCGCTGTTGTTTACACAAACAGAAATATGTGCATCAATTGAAATGCCATGGCAAGTGGACTCACAAATAGGACTTTTAAGTCATATTGTTTCGCACAATTCACAAAATTGAATTCATTTAACATCTGCTTTTGTACTGTGTATTGACAACCGCGATTTTCAAACGCGTCGTCGCCTAATGAATTTCATTTCAATTTAGTGAAACGGCAAGCCAATTTGTAAGCCGTGCGGCACACACACACATACCCACACCTAGTTGAGGTGTTGTTTATAGTGTTTGCGGTTAATTAATTCACATTTACACCTGTTGGCGGCATCCAGACGCTGGAAACAGCCTCTTTTCCACCCACCCACCACCCACCCACTCACTCAGACACAACCACCTCGCGTTTCGTTCGTTTTCATTTCATGTTCACTTCATATGCTGCAAACTAACTTCACAGAGAATGGGACAATAAGGACAACAGCGCTGCAGGATGCGTGGTAAGGTCTGTAAGTGCTATTCCTAACTAATGGGACAGGAAACCAATAAATAGAATGAGAATTGATAGAGAATTAATGTAGATTTAAATTACATATTTAAAGAGCAATGCTCATCTGATCCGATTGATATTCAAGGATCTGATCCTTTGCAGCCATCCGTGCTCCTTGTTACATTCCCTTGGCGGAACTGCCATTCCCGGCTAATGACTTGAGGGCGGGGGCGTGGTCGTAGTGGCAAGGTGTTGACAGTTCTCGGTTGAAAGGACGCAGCAACAGCAAAGGGGCGTTGATTAAGAGCGGCGGCGAGTGCACAAAAAAGGGGGCAAAGTGGGTGTCCCTGTCAACGTCATTAACCAGGAAAAGGAGCGCAGCGGTTGAAGCCGGAACAAAGCGGGGTCAGTCTCCCACATTAACCATCCAACCACCACCCATCATGTGTGTGACCCCTGGACCCCTCGACACCCCCCGACCCCCATCCCATCCACGTCGCTGCCAGAGACGCCCCTGCTTCCTAGGGGCACAATGCGCAACAGGCGACGGCGGCAGGCGTTAATTACAAAATAAACTCCTGTGTGAATGTGACTCGGACATGGACGGCGGTGGGGGGATGTCATTATGGCTGCGAATGACCCGCCCAAAGCACACATTTGCGTCGCCTCGCTGACCAGCAGGAAGTGCCGGGACAAAATGCAGACCAGGACGCCGGATTTAAGCTCAACTCGACTAGCAGATACCTCCTGTCGACGAGCGCAAATAGTTCGATTAATAACTATTAACTATTTACAAGTGAAAAGTTAGGGATCACTTCTTAAAAGCGATTTGTATAAAAATTGGCATTACGATATATGTGTGTAGGCAAGTTCCAGAAGCAACCATATACCCAGAGTTCTTCAAAATGAAAAGGGTATAGGGACCGGCAGCAGGACGTGCTTCAAAGCGTTCACATATGCCCAAGTACGACGAGTGGTCGATGGATGGGGGGCAGAAGTGGGAGCTTCGCTGCCCAGCGGTCGCCGCCATTTAACGGCGTGATTTACTGCGGTCAGCCAGAGCGCGCGCGACCACCAGCCACCTAGCCACCCAGCCACCCACCTGCCACCCCCTGCGGCTGCCCTCAAATGACCAGCCTCCCCTGGCATAATAATGTTTAATTTGAGGTAAATACGTTTTTTGTTTTTCTTTCTTTTGCCACTGGCGAAAAATCGCCCGCTGCGAGCGGAAAAGCCACTGCTGAGCAGTGCATTAAAATACAGCTGCCTTTTTATTATTTTCTTTAGCTATTTTTTTTGTGTAATATGGGTGTCTCAAATAAAATTAAGCACTTGCCAAATAAACACAAGGAAAAAAGAAGAGGGTAGCGGAATTCCAGGAAATTCCTGCCAAGAAGTAAAGCAACTGACTTGGTCAAGATGCGTCAGTTGGTTGCTAATTGAAATTTGTTAAGCTCCAATCCGAACCAGAAGCAAAACTGGAGATCCCATTCCAGCCAGTAGCTCGTGAGTGCAGACATTGTCAGCAATTCCCTTTGTCCGATGCTGTGAAAAGGCTTCAAAAGGCACACAGAGTCCACGGAGCAGAAAAAAGCAAGAGAGAACCCAATATAAATACAAAGAATTCCCTGGGACACAGGCCAGACCGTCAAGGATCGCAGCTATGCGGAAAAGGAAGCGGACGTCGCGTTGGCCAATGTTTCTGTTACTGTTACTGTTTTTCGGCTGCTGAATGGAATCCATTGGGGAATGTGGAAGCTGGACAGGGTGGTCTGGCAACATGTTTATCCCGTGTCCATCGGACTGGATAACAAAGGATTCGCATGGAAGTCGCTGGGGGGACTTCGTGGATATGGTCACCTGAACGCGAAACATTTGCATGAATCAGCGACAGATACATATACTATCAGTTATAAGGAAAAAAGAATTGCCAAGTGAAATTGCTGATTGCCAGGGAAATTTATAATACCAAACAATACGTATTCAATGCCAACTAATTAGATATCCATGGCTATCTTGTCTTTAAGGTTTCCTCGTCTTTGGTTCGCCTGCGAAACTTGAGGAGAGCAGTTCGTTTGCCTAAGTTCCTGGAATCATGTGGCATATGTAAGGCAGTGAAGCCAATCCAATACAAAGACAACCAGGATGACAACGACAATGATGAGGACGACAGGTTTCGGCCCAAATCGTTTCGTTTCGTTCCGTTTACTTTAATTTAATTATTTAACAAACGGAAAGCGGCAACAGCTGAACAAACAAATCAAATCGCAAGCCAATCGCCCAGCGCCTGCAGCCATATCCTCGCACACACACACACACACGGGCACATTAAAGGACATGCGGACAGACACCCACATGAGTTACAACTACAACTATGATCGGGCTAATGGAGCTAAGGTCGTCCTGTTGTTTTGCAATCTTACAATCGCAATGCCAAAATCGGAAAAGGGCAAACGGCGAACGGCGAACGGGAAATTCGCGACGACGATGTCTGGGGTCTCGATTTTTATTTTCACTGAGGGTAGCGAGGGCATATTAACCCGAAAATCGAAAGGTTAAAGTTGGCAATAGTTTTTGTACTGCAAACTGTTGTCTGTTCTACGGGAAAGTGCTTACATATTGCCAGGATTTGTTTCATTTTTTTTTCCAGGATACTGAACAATACACAACAATATTACAGGGTATTAAGTACTCCGTATTAAGTACTACTTTTGCATTTCTTTGCCAATTTGGCAAAGTGTTTTGCCCCGAAACCGCCTCCTTTTGCAACCGCCATTCCACCGCGTCCCCATCAACGACAGGCAACAGTGGCAAATACAAATCAAAAAAAAAAATAAAATAAAAAATAATAAAAAAAATAGGAAACCAAAAACCAAAATATTCGCAATCGACAGGCGCAATAAAGTCACTTTTGGCGCTGCCTGTCGGTGCCAGGCACTTGCGGCTGGACGGCCACAGAAATGCGCTACAAAAATAAAGGAAAATGAAAAGAAAAGCAGGCAAAACCACCAGCCGCCCCATAATATTGTTAATTTGCGGTGGGCGTGGCAATGATATGCAGGTAATTGGTTTCGCCTTTTTGTTTCCATTTAGCCAACCGCTGTCCCGGTTGCCCAGGACAACGAATCGAATGGGAAAGAGGTGTAGGTGAGTGCTTTAAGAAAGCCCGTGAAGCTCCTTGCCATAAATCCGGCACGCACTCACCTGGCCAAAGATCCCAGCTACTCTCCGCTCGTGTCCCTTCTAAGCGCCCACCTGCTCACCTGCCCACCTGGCCACCTGTCACCTGGTGACTGTGTGCTGCAGTCGAAAAATGCAAATGAGCGGCATAAAACTGAAGTGGAAGCTTCGAAAGAAAGCGATGCAGACAGCAAAGATCCCGGATCCCAAGTGCCTTAATGAAAAGCAGCGGCGGCGACGGCGGAAGGGTGAACACACGCAGGACCAGCCACGTCCTGGATCCATAGGTAAGACCCAATCCGGAGCTGGAGTTGGGAAGCTGGGGCTGGAGCTGGAGCTGGAGCTTTGCGTTGTCGGCGCTAATCCTCATTTAATTTTAAAGTTCGAAGGTGTTGAAGATAATTTTTGCACCACCCACACTACCACACCGTCCCAGCTCAGACGCACACACATAAATGATGTTAATTACACTGCCAGAAAATTCCAGTTAATTAGTCGGACTCTCTCAATGCGAGAACTTTTGAATAGTTCAAATTAATTGAAGAATATCTTTAAATATTACAAACATTCATACTGAGAGTACTTAGTTGTTTATTATTTATAAATAGGTCCGTAGTCGATGCACTTTTCTGGCAGTGCATTTTGCCTTTTGCCGTGTGTATGGCAACCGCAAAGAGCAACGGTAGCCAAAAGGTTCCCGCTGCCGGTTTCCCAGCTTTTGGCGCTTTTCCCGCATTTGCAGCTACCATTTCCCCGCGCTTTTCCCAACACGGTGACTCCAACACATTTATAGAGTGTTCGCACATAAAAATATTTTATGGCGCTTTCCTCTCGAGAAAGGATTGCAGACAACGGCACTGGGTTTTCCTTGGGCGGTTCGTGGGGTTGGGGGTGGCTAAGTGGCGTTACCGTTACCGCACATCGCCAGATAAAATAACGGTGCCAGACATTGTCTTATGAATAAATTGTTATGGAAATCGAATTAATGAACGCTGTGGCGCACAATGGAGGCGACCTCGAAACGGTGGCCAGGGGAAGTTGGTTGGAGGCTGCTCCTTCGGCTTCCGTCTGCTGCTCACTCTCTCTATGTATGTGTGTGTGTGTGTGTGTGTGTGTGTGTGTGTGTGTTAGCGTGCCAGAGGTTAATACCTGAGCTTATTTGTCTAACTCTTTCGCCTTGCCTGCTGCTCCTCTCGCTGCGTAATTTAATTATGCGTTCACTTTGCCGGGGAGTGCCCCTCATCGTCCTTGGCCAGGACATGTCCCTCCCAGCCCCGAAGCCCAACCACGCTCCCCTTTCACCTGGCAGGAGTTCTTATCTCAAATGTCGAGTGTCTGCACCGCAGCATCTGTGTGTGTGTGCGGCATTAAATTGCAGCATTTAATCGAATTTTCAACTGATGCCTGGCAGCCCCCAAAAAAGATAGTCACTCATAAAATCAAGCTTTAAGCCAAGCACACAATCTCACATTATGGCCTTATTTTACTTGCCATTAAAGCCGCACAATCTGTGTGCACTGGGCTTTCATTGTCAACATAGGCGTTTGCTAACAACCAAAGAAATGAAAGCGTTCGCAACAAAATGTAGAATCAGGAGATGGCTCCCCCAAAATCACCAACCATCCAACTGGCCTTTATTTACCTGAGTTAATTACGTGCAGCCATCACTTGGTGTGGAGGGGATCAAAACAAGCCGCCCGGCTGCATTTAAGTAACCAAAAGGACCTTCAGGTGTCATCGACAACAAGAGCATTGCGAAAGCAACAATATCCTCCGGGCTGAAGGATGGCCAACAAAAGGCATTGATATCTTGGAGGGCATCTCACTTCGCCCGGGGCGTTCCTCAATTTTTCGGCCCTCAAAGGCGAAAATGAGCTCAGGCTGTGGAGACGATGCTCCAACCATTAACCCCTTTCCATCGTAGTCCATCGTAGTTGGCACTTGAGCAGATAAAGGACTTCCCAATGATACTTTGAAATCAAACACGGCGATGGGCGATGTTCGGGGCGATAAGGCGAGGATAAGACCGAAAACCAAAAGCCAGGAGTAAATCAGTAAATGAGCAGCAACGGCGGCGACCCATTTGACACACGGCTGGAAATTAAAAAGCCGCCAAGAGGACGTCTCTTTTGAAGTTCCCGGCCGTAATTGTCACGGCCCGTTGCCACGGACAACGCAGACGGTTCCGGAGACGACCAAACGTAGTTGGAGATGCCACGCGGATGAGGTTTAATGAGCAAACTAGAACACCTCGTTGGCGACTTTATTAATCAAGTAAGTACACTTACCTACACCGACTTGCTTGCTTCATTTGATTAAAGTAAAGTAAATTATTGTTTTTGATATAATCAAACATTACTTCTTGGTTGCATAAGTCGACCAATTAATGTTATTCATTCGGTGTTGCATAGACTTCAAAGAAGTTCTTCCAGAACTGAGAAGAACTTAATGTCCCCACTTTGATGCTTTAAATACCTTAGACACATCTGCATATCAGCTCCATTACTCCATTACTCCTTGCCAGGATATCGGATGTTGGAGGCGAGTGCGTGTGCTCGGGTTAAAGCTAAATGGCCCGTGGAACACGGCAGACGATGAATGGGTGAATGGCTGGATGGATGGATGGATGGGTTGCGATGGGTTCGTTTTTGGCCCTCGGTTCGGATGGGCTTGCTTCCTCTAATGCAATTGATGTTCGGCGGAAAAATGGGGGAGTGACTGAGGCATTGAGGCGGCAACCTAATAAAAGGAACGAAAACAACTTGTTTTCCAATTTTACAATTTAACAAGTTGCCATTAGACGACGTCGCCGGGCGCAAGTCGTTAGTCCTTGCTCCCTGCTCCTTGGTCCTCCGCCATTCGCAATCCTTTTGCCTGAGCCGCCAAAACCAAACCATCAGCAACAACAACACCAACGAGGGCCAAAGAATTCCAAAGAAAATCGACTGCTATTGGATTCCAGGCTCTCAGGCTCAAAGGCTTACCGGAACAGGGAAATAAAATAAAATCAAACCAAAAGGCGGCAGAAACAGAACCAGAACGACGAATAAAGAACCCAAAAAAAAAAAAAAATAGAACAAAAAAAAATTAAATAAAAGAACACCAGAGCCCGAAATTTTTCTCGGGCAGAGCGTACAAATTTTTCGAATTGTTCGCTGGAGACTAATAAAATCAACGACGTGGAACTTCAAGCCGTTCCCATGGACCGGCCCACAAAAAATGGGGAGTAGGGCAAAAGCCAGAGACAATGAGTCGTCGTTGGCGGCACCGGCGACGTCTCACATGCAGCTCCCACAACCGGAACAAGTCGCCAGGATTTGGTTGACATTACCAACCCAGATATACCCAGCAATCCCAGTTATACATTCCTTACAAGGCGCTTCATACGAAAGCCAAGGTATATACATTATTATTATTAACTAAATGAACCAACAGCAATAGTAGTTCCCACAAGGAAAAGTGCGAGATACAAAATAGCGCAATATGCCCCTGCAAACTGGGAAAACAAGGTATCGGCAGGACCAAGGAGAAGACAGCAGGACCAAGAGCCAGGATGAGAACGAGGACCAGAAGGGTCCGTGAAGCAGCCAAATGTTATTAAACAGTTAAGCGGCGTCGCACGTCGTCGCGTTTTGGTCGGCCAAGTCTGAGATTTACCAGCTAACTCACACACATATTTATCCTTTCCATATATAGCTATATATAACGTATATATAAAAGAAGATCCACGTATCCACGGCGGAAGAGTTAAGTCCTGGTCCGGGGCCTTTGTTTGCCGCCAGGTCGAAGACGCAGCCAACGTTGTCTAATTTATATTTAGCAACGATTCCAGGAGTGCGGGCACGGCTCAGTGGTTATGGAGCTCCAAAAAGAACCAGAAACCGGGAGCTGGGGGGCCACTGGGCTTGTAGGCCTTAATCAGCCGGCCGCCATTAATAAATCAGAGTCATTAAAAATGCAGCTGCCAGTGAATGGAAAAAAGGCCAGCGAACGAAGTAATAGGAAAAAAACACGAGGCGCGTCCGCCAGAAGAACGCAGAACTGGAAATACTCTGTAAAAAACACTCTTTTAGACATTTACAAGTTTAAGCTAGACATATCACCATGGAATTGGGGAAGCTAGTTAAATATCTAACGAGTTTTCAGTCTATTTCTTCCAGCTTGCAACTAGAATTTGTGACACCAAATATGAGTTTGAAATTGTATTATTTCGTTAGTTTTAACAAAAAATCCGACGAAAAGAAGAAGTTTCATCAAGAAGCATGGTTGGCCCGGGTGAAGGTAAAATACAAATTGGAAATCGAATGAAAGGACGACGGTCGCCTTAAGCTGTGGCCAGATATCTGGGGAACAGAGGAGAGGCGTTCGCATCCGCATCCACGGATTCGCGGGATGCGCAGGACTCATTCATTAAGCAGCCAGAGAGAATCACACAAAGGGACACTTTACAGCCGAATGAATCTAATTAAAATGTAATTATAAATGTAACCGTTAAGCGGAAGTATCCGCGGGATACCAGCCGGCCAAGGAGCCCAGGATATCTGGATCTCGATCCGAATCTCGACCAAAATACAAAAAAAAAAAATACGCGAATAATGAGAACGAAAATAAAAAATTAAAAGCGACAAGCAGCAAACCCCTTAATCATGACGCCCTAGCGCCCTCGATTTATGCCGAGACATTTTCCCTTCTGCACATTTTTTTTTTTTTTTTTGGTATTTATCCCTGTTTTCTTTTATATTTTTCTTGATTTTCTTTAAGTTATCTTTAAGATGAATTGATGGCCGTGGAGGCTGGGCAATGGCATGCAAACGAAGGGACCCTGGGCAGGACACAATTTGCTTCTGGCTTGTGTGCAATAAAACTAAACTTAATGAAATTTAAAACCATTCGAGACGCACACACGTCTTGGCTGAAAGTTTGGCAACAAATACCAGCAATTCAGCCAGCCGAAGCAGCTGGGCAGGAATCCTTAGAGCCAGGACCATCGAGTCCTCGAGTCCTCCGGGTCCAGGACTCCTTTCTTAAGTCTCCCATCCGTCTTGCAGTTTCTGGTTGGCCCAAAACGTTTGACCTCCTGCACACCCGACCAGCCATAGTGTCCTGTCCTGTGCTATCCTTTCCGTGTCCTGTCCTCTCCTGGCTGTTTCTGTTTCTGTTGTCCTAAGCCGGCTCTAAGTGCGTGTCCTGGTCATGTAATCGCATTTCAATTTAAAGTCATTCATTCAGATGCTGGCCAAACAACAGGCGCTAGCCAAAACGCCCAAGACGCACACACATGGGTTGGCTAAGAAAATTGAAAATTCCATGGCATACGTGTGGCTGGGCGCTCTGAAGATGGCCAAGTCGAAAAGTCAGTCGGCAACTATCGGAAGTAAGTCAAGTTGTTGATGCGCAGTTTCGAAAGTATTTATGCTGGAAAATAGAGTCAAATCTATGCGTAACTCACTTTCCAAGTAACAAGCAATTGGTACACAATTTGTTTAAATTAGCGGAGTTGAAATTCTCGTTGAAATCCATTTCGATTTCGAAATTATTTTCAAACTCAAATATTTGATTTTCTTTGCCATCCTTAGCTAGACAAGCACACATGTACACCACATCTGCAGACTCGTTTGCATGTGCTCCTCTCGTGTGAGTAGAAATAGTTTGACACTTGCAATGCACATAAATTTTGGACACTGTCACTGCTGCTGACCGACCTCGTGACCCCCGAACTATCCCAAACTCCACTGAAAAGCCACCCCTTTTTCCCAGAGCAAGCCCCCTCCGCCATATTTCTGCACTTATTCTTGGGGCATAAATGCAGCAAAGTCGTAAAGCGCTTTTAAGCACACAAATTAACCACAGAACATGGCAGAGCACCACCCACTGACCCACCACGCCCCATTCGCCCACATTTTTTGGAGGAGAGGGTGGCATCCATTCTGTTTGTCTATTTCGTTGTTTATTTGTTTTTGTGTGCACTCAAGGATTTCTAAGAACTTTAACTTGCCAAAATGTGCACACACGCATGTGTGCCAGAGAGTCCTTCGAGTGTGCCAGTGTGTGTGTGCGAGTGTGGCTGTGTGTATGTGCGAGTGTTTCTGGGTGGACCCAAGATTCATTTGCACTGCCCCTGACTTGAAACTTCACATTGCGCAGTGACCATTAACGAATTTTCAACTATGTACATTCCGCCCACCACTACATCCCTGCCACGCCCCCTGTTGGTAACTGTCCAGGACACGAAAGGACACGCATGACTGCCCACGGGAAAAGTGGTTTGGGCTAAGGACTAGGACTTGCCTTAGCCATCCTTAGCTTTCTGCTAAGATCGTCCGAGGAAATTAATATTCCACTTCTGGCACTTACTTACGCTCCGTAAATACTGGAGCACCCGAAAGCGGTAGTCCCATGCAAAATCTATACATATATATATATAAATATATACTTTATATATATATATTACTATATAGCCCCACCACTGCCCACTGAAAAATGCATAATCACTTCATTAGCGAGGGGCAAAACCAGAAATGTGAAGAGCTAAAAAAAAAGAGCGCGCAAAGAGGGCAAGTAAATTACGCGTTTCCCACAGCGGCGCCACATCAAAGTGACCAATCTCCTAAAGACCCCATCCTCATCCCCCCAAGCCGCCGTCCAGTGGTGCATTCCCCAAAGAACTCGGCCATCTCACAATTAGACGCACAAAGTCAAACGTCAACAAATTATAGCCACATGGGCGGACAGCCCAAAAACCCTCCCCCCTTTCACTTTTCGAATGGTGGGGGAAGGGAGGGGGGCTTTCGCAAATTAACAAACAACCATCAAGTGAAAAGGAAAAGCTGGCCAAAGGAAAAGGCTCCGGCAAAGAAAATATGAGAATGTAAAATGTAAAAAATAAATAGGCACTGCGAAATCTAAATCTAAATCTAAATCTAAATCAAATCAAATCTATAGGCTTCAAGTGATAAAATTTAAACAGCAAAATGCATTTTCCCATTTTTACTGCATTCAATTAAGTTGGTATGAGATTAACTTTTCAATTACTTCAATTTGTGAATGATTAATAATTTTAATTTTTTTTCCCAGTGTTTTTAACCATTACGATGGAGGGGCGGAGATAGAGGAACAGACAGAAGACATGGGCACTGATTTGCATTAACGAACGCTTGAGTGAATCCACCGCTTTTTTGGGTCTCCGGACCAGCAGCTGTCGACCGAGGGCCTTAATTAATTAAGTTCACATGACCAGAGGCGGGCAGGTGGTGATGGTGATGGGATGCAGGAATGGGCGGCTCCATGGCCCCATTGATCGAAGTGCAATCGATCGATGAAGGGCTTCATTTGTCCCTCATTACACGCAAATTACTTTGTTTTATTTTACTTTTCCCTTTAGCCACCCGAACGGCAATTTGGAGTCATCAAAAAAGAACTAGCAATAAAAAGGAAGGACAGATGGATGGTTGGGTGAGAAAGGGCTGGCCATTCCGCAAGCCAAATGGCAACTAAATCAGTCCGGAGTCCGGAGTCCGGAGTCCACAGTCCGATGTCCGCAGTCCAGTGTCCGCAGTCCAGTGTCCGCAGTCCAGTGTCCGTTGTCCGGATGGGGAGCAACCCCTTGCAGCCGTCATCCGGTGCTGACCAAACGCCGGACACGGCAACAGTTCTTTTTCGGGATCCAAAAAATAGAAACGGACTTTGGGCCTGGCTTTTTATTATGCTCAGAAATCACATTAAAAGGCAAACTCAAATATTTTAATCAGATTTTCGCAAAAAGGACAAACACACCCACCCGTTCGCATCCCTTTCTCACCCCGCATACGTATATGCATTTAAACAGCTTCTGTTTCTTTCTTTATTTTCATTCTGGGACATTTTCATTTGGAAACTTTGTAAAACTGAACTATGTATCTTTTTTTGTAGATGGTATGATGACTCATCTTTGGTACGATTACAACTAATTTTTCAAGGCATTTTTTTTTTTTTTTAATTTTATGTTAAAAACTACATTAGTTTTAAGAGTTGCAGCTGTGGAGACTTTGTAGATATGAACGACATTAAAAGGTATCTCATAGTCGACTGAATGCTCGCCATACAATCCTTTATTTCTAAGTACAATGTGTGTTAATGTGCGTCAACCTCATCCAACGTTCATTGTCCTTCGTTTGGGATGGATGATGTTGCGGAGAGCAAAAGCCGAAAGCCGTCGAAGGCAAATGGCCACAGCTGTTCCATTCATGCATTCCTGCCCCTTATCCGATTTTGTTTTCGAGGCGTGGCAGATTCGAAAAAAAAAAAAAACAAGGAGCAAAAGCCACCATCTAAACTCATTTCCAATTCGAGTTCTCCATCCCTCGACAAAAAGACATGACATCCACTTTAAAGGATACGTTGCGGTGCCAGCGAAACAAAAACTCATTTCAATTATACAAAATTGTTACTTCATAAAAGGAATCTCTAGCAAGATTGCCTGGAAGTTACATGTTTTTAGCAACTGCAATTTGCTACAGTTGAAAATCCAAAATCTAGCTGAAAGACATCTTTTAGATTTTTCTCTCTGCAGCAACCACCCCCCTTCCCGCTTTTAAACCACCCCGACCCTTAGTTCGCCACAGACTTTGGGCTAGATTGATATTTACTTTGTTGTAGCATACTTTTTTGGGCCAGCCCCAAAAACCGGACAATGTGTGTGTGCGTCCGGGGGAGGTTGTCCACTCCCACTCCTCCCATGAGCCTACTTTAGTGTGGAGGAGGCAGTGGTGGAGGGTGGGTGGGGCCAATGCTGGCGGCCACAGCAAATTCTCCAGCGACATTTTCAACAAATTGACACAATTTTCAAGATGCTTAAACGTGAAAATTGCCAGGAACCCCGGGACCAGGGGCCAAATATAAATATATATATACCCTATATATATATGTATGGGGTAGTATGAGATGGGCGGCATTGTCGGTATTTGTGTGCAAGTGTCGGCAAACTCAATGACGCTACACGACACTTGGCGCCTTTGTTTTCACACGCCCCAAAAGGCACTAAAGTGCCATTTTAGGCAGCTCAAGTGGCGACCCATCCAGAATCCACAATCCAGCAGCCAGCGTTCACAGCACTTCAAAGTTGCAGTCGGCGACAAATTAGAATGTAGAACGGTACACTTGAAGGAAAATTGTATTGAGAATTTCGAGGAAAATACCTGCCAAAACACCCAAACATATCAAGAAGGTGGGAAAGTAAATGTATTATTATTATTAGTTATAGAAGAGACTTGGCAATTACAAAGGGAATATTTTTCTTTAGTGCAGCAAGGACATCGGTTTCCCTCACTTTTCTTTTTATTTTTTTGCGACTGCAATAGCCGAAGGGGGCGTGGCAGCTGTAGAGTAAACACTTGAGAACGAGCGCATCCCTAAACGATGCCAACGCCCTTCGTCCATTGCTGGTGTTGTTCCCATGACGGCCGTCGATTAGGTGGCACTCAGTGCCATCCCAGGAACCCCCTTTTAGAACGCCCATGGACCCCACTCGCCACTGCCCACCATTCGCCGCTCCACCCAGCATCCAGAACTCGCGGGCTCTGAAGCAATTGAAGCGATCAAAGGGCATAAATTTATGCAAATTATTTTCACGCCTTTTTAGATATGCGATTTTTTCCCACCCATTTTTCCACCGGGCACGTTCCACTTTTGCTGCGGCACAAAGTGGGCCATTGTGTGTGCTCATCGCAGGAATTAGCTGGATATGCAAAGTCGAGTTTGGGAGTCGGGAACAGATGGAGATTAGTGGGCACTAAGCGGGGTAGAAAATGGTTAAGCACCCAGTGATTGCGAGAAAATATGTGACGGCGGTTCAACAAGTAGAATCTGATCTGATTTGGTTTTATCTAGAAAAATGTTCAATCCTAACAAGTAAGTGGAGTAAAGTGATGGAAATGGAATGATCGATGCTTTCTAAGAATATGTACTTCAAGTGGAACTATTGAAACTATGAAATCTGTGATATAAGCCAACCCAGGCACTCAACTGGAATCCTTTTACGCGCTAATAAGCCCAGTAAACAAAAAAAAAATGCCAGATTATGGCTGCTGGCAGCCGTGAAAGACCGCGATTTGTGGACCAGATGCTCTCGCGACACCTGAGTCACGGCCCAAAAAAGCGCGGCCAATTAGCCAAATTGTTTTTATGGCCAGCCAGCGATGAACGTAACCGAAACCGAAGCTGCTGCGGCTGCGGAATGAGCTGAGTACTTGGGGATGAGCGCAGATGATTCCTGATAGTCGTGAATGGCCGCCTGCAATTTACCGGGAAGCAGGTGCACCCACATCACCAGTGGGTCGAACCAACCAGTCACCATCCCCAATTCCGAGGCGCCAACGTGTGAGAATTTTGCGTAATTGAGTTTCAACTTCAAAGTCCGCTAACCGCATGCACTCGTCGGGAAATGGGAGTGGAAATGGGTATGGAAATGGGTATGGAAATGGGCCCTAACCAAGCTGATTTGCATATGCGGTCCCACCTTTTGTAGCTGGCTTTTTCGTTTTTTTCCAAACCCCCCTCGCCGCACGAAAGGTCAACGCTGTTGGCCAGGGACCGTGTTTTTGGGATCCTGGGAATCCTGGGGATCCTGGGCATATTTGAGCTGTCAACACCTCCCCCGGCAGAGGCAAAAAAGCAACCCAAGCTCCGTGGGCTGAGTGTGTGCCAAGTGAGTCAAATTAGTGCGCCGGCACTTCCCATCCCATCCCGTCCCATCTAAGGCAAGCCAATCCAATCCAGTCCAGTCCAATCCATGCCAGTTCGGTTCAGTTGAGATTAGCTTAGCTCAGCGAGAGTTCAGGCCATGGATAAACACTTAATTTATCAAAAACTTGTGCCTGTTATGCTAATGGAAATAGCAGACAGCCAAGGGGTAAAGTAAAGTAGTAACGATAGGGGTGGTTGCGCAGTTCACTCGGCATTTAAAAACGGAAAATTGCCAAGAAATTATTATTAAACTAACGAAGAAGCATTTTATTAATTTCGTATCAATATTAAAGTTATAATTTAAACGAAACTCTGCGCAATATAAGCGCGCTTTCATTAGCTGGCTCATTCGTATGTGTGTAAGTTCATATCTCTGGACGACTATTGCAGCATAGATCTTATAACTCAAACCCTTATAGCCAGAATTCGGAACACTCCTGCTTGCCCCTTTTCCATATCCTTAGTTCACTTCTCTGGTGTGTCTTTGTCTGGCGGGCAAAGTCATAACTTCACTTATCAACATTAGCTGTTGCCAGGGGCGTGGCTGGGCGGGGGCGGGGTTACTTCGATGGGGCCAATGGGGCCTTTTCGGGGGGTCAGGGGCGACGCTTGAGATATTCATACATTTTAATACGCTGTTTATATTTTATGAAGGCAAATGAATGCACAAGGAAATGAACGAAACGGGCATGTGTTCGTGTGTGTGTGTGTGTGGGTAGCCAAAAAATTCAACACCAAATGACTGAGTGTGTGTGTTGGCCCAAACGCAGACGATGGCAAAATCTTGGTATAACCAACCGAGCAACCTCGCTTCGAGCTATAGACGAGTTTACAGTTATCAAGGGAAAATTATCATCTGCCATGAATCTCGATAAAATTCATATTCATATGCGAGCCAAAGGCGGATGGGGTTGCCTAGTGGGTGGCGGTTGGTGGGTGGTGGTGGCAGTGTCCGGGGCCGCATTGTATCCAACTGGTAGCTAACCACACACACACACAGACACGCGCACATTCATTACGTCGCCTGAGTCCCAAAATGGGATAGCTTCTTGAAAAAACAATCGACTTCGCATAAATAGCACAGTTAATGAATTACCGAATATTTTCTATAGCGTTATATTCCGGGAATATGGATAGCTAGAACTAGGATTAAAAGTGGTAAGAGCATAACTCTGGTCTGAGCATAAGACATGTAACTATTATTGTGGCCACCATTGTTGCCATGCACGTGTGTGTGTGTGAGGGTCACAGGAAGCACTGGGACGATGGGCCAGACACGTTTGCCGGTAACAACAACAACAACCCATGGGCAACAGAAAAAGGCAACAACAAAGCAACAATCGCTTGTGATATGGAAAACGGGCTCACAACTAATTTTTGGAAACAAATGACTCTCGTCCTCTAGCAGCCAAAATCACCCAACCAACCACCCAACCACCCCCCTCCACTCCACTGCAAATGAACCCCTCACCTTTTCAGCATTTCGCCCCCGGAACATTAAAGCCGCCTTAAAGCGCCTTTCCTTCCGTAAATTGGCTTTCAAATTTGTAACTTCATTCAATCTCTTGGTAATCTTTGGCATAAGTGATTGGCACTAAGAAATTATTATAATGACAGTCAAACAAAAGGAGTCTCGAGTTATAGGAGACAGAGGCATATACTTGACTTTCCTTCGACGATTTCAACTAGCGGTCGGTTCAACTTTGTGCCCATTTCTGCTCAAAGGATGCTCAGGTAATTAAGTAATTCCAGGATGCCCCCTTACAGCAGCGCACTTAAATATTTACATTTATATCTGCAGTTCACAAGATAAAAGTGTGCGCGTGCTGCCCAGAGAGACCAACCTTCTTGGATTTTAACGGGTAGCGATGGCAAGTGGGAGGGAGTGGGTGGTGGCCTCAAGTGAACAGCGAGTTCATTAGCTGGCAAAGGGTTTAATTACCTACTCTGTTCATTTAGCGCCACTTGGCTAACGCGCTGTTGAGCAATGCAAACCAAAAAACCGAGTCAAACAACCTCGACTGGGCGGTGGGTGGTGGTCGGTTGGGTGGCTGGTGGACCACCTGAGCTGCTGCAACCGGGAAAATGCGTCGCTATCCTGCTTTTTTTTCTCTCTCTCCTCTTCTCTCTCTCACGCTGGCAAACACAACTTTGCCATGTACACAGTTAATTAAAAAAAAAGAAAAAATTAAAAAAAAAATCGAAAAATAAGGAAGCAGCTCAAAAAGCAGCGGCCTCAGCTGGAAGCAGAGTACCTCCTTGAGTTCGCTTTTCCCGCTTTTCCACTGCCACTCTCAATTCACAATTAATGTGAGAGATAGACGACAAAGTGCGCTGCACTGGAAAAAATTCAATTGCTTTTCGCTGTAATAACACATATGTGAAAAGGAAATGGACCATGAAAGTTCATGGGAGTATATTGTTATATAATCTTCTTTCATTTTTACAACTGACATCTCAGTGTAATGCGTGAGCAAGGAGCCCAGGAAACGGTAAATCGAGGATGCTAGCAAACCGCGAACATAAAAGAAATTAGCAGCGTGACCGAAACTCCTCTCTCTGGACCCCAAAAAGAGCCCAAAAAGCCAGGCCAGCCCGAATCCCAGGATCCCGGTACACACAGAGCGACCGACCCGCCCCAGAAACCACTTGAAGGCGTACTTATTACACCTGAGCTGCAGCTAAGTATGTTTACAAGATGTTCCGGCTGGGTAGCGGAAACTCCAAACTTGACTCGACTTCCGGCCTCCCGAGCCGGGCGTTTATTTTTTAATAAATTCACCCAAACAGGACGGCAAGGGAGGGGAAGTCAGTCGAAAGGATGGGGCCGTAACCCAGTTTGGTCTACTTATAAATCCTTTAACTGTCGCTCGACGTTCCGCTCCCCCTACCGCTGGTAGGGGGACGTTTGCCAGTCGAAGCAAATAAATTTTACCCAAGGGGGTAATCGACAAAATATATTCGATAAGAAATTTGTATTACCAAAGACACAGCACACAAGATGATGTAATCATCGAGGGGGGTGTTGGGGTATATGGGAGTTGGTTGGTGTCCCATCTCGAGGCACTGATTGCCACTCCTCACAAGCACTTGCCATCCATCCAATATCCAATGGGCCACCTGCTGTTCCGTGCTGTTGTCACTCGGCGAATTGCTTCGGAGACCTCCAACGTGACTAACGGACGCCACAAAGGTGTCGTCTGGCGGATTCGGGGATTCCGCATGTGTAGGTATAGGTTTCGCTACAGGATTTGGTCCTTCGAGCCGGATATCGGGTGGGCATTCAGTGACAGCGGTGGCTCCGTGCACCGATTGCTTTTTAATCGATTCCGTTTACAAATAAATTGCTTCGCCTGGAAGATTTATCTATTGCCAAGTGCAGTGCATCGACAGAAGATTTTATGAGGGTGGTAAATTTCTGGCGTAATCCCATATCGACCCAAAACACCTCTTAACGAGCTAAAACTGAACTAATTCTTGAGCCATAACGTACGCTCTCGCTAAAAGGGCATGCGGCATTAGAAAACTGGCATCTTTAAGCAGCGTTTTCCATAAATTCAGTGCTAACATTGTATCTTCAGTTGAAGTGGCAGTTCGTTCGATGGTTTTGCGGGCTAAGTATCTCGACTAAATCCGGGACTAATGACGAGAGATCCACCTGCCTGCTTTATGGCGCATCGGACGTCATAAAATCCGCAGACAATGCAAACTCCGCTTAATGAACTTTCGCGGACCGTTGTTTGGGGAATAAAATTTGGATGGAAGAATAGAAAATGGTTGGGGGATGGATTTCCTTTCATTTTTACGACTATGCAACATGTGCCTGGGATTGGGCTGAAATAAATGAAACGGAGTGGAGCTGGCATGGGAGTGGGAGTGAAAGTGGGAGCCTCATTGATTGGGCTCCTTTTTCGCTTATTTTTTTGGTCAACGACGTTGCCTACACTGGCTCATTTTCCGGGAAAACTGGGTGTGGGTAATGGAGCGGCTGTAGATGGGGTGTACGCACTTAGCTCTGATGATGGCGCGGCCGTAGAAAATAACAATAATAATTCGAAAATTATGAAAGCTATAAACGCATAAATTTTCTGACGAGGCGCAAGCATCGCCATTATATACGACATTTTAATAATTTTCCACACGCCGCCGTCTCGCCGAACTTGAAAAGCAGTGATTGGTATAGGGAAAAACCTCATATATACATGGAAAAAAATCGAAGGTTCAGCTAAAGATGCTCGATTGTATTACGCAAACATAGTGCCTTTGCACGAGAATGGATTCGGGATAGATTTCTTGCAGTGCACACACTGTGAACACGCAGACAGACACAAATATAGACAGAGCCATAAAATGCCTACAAGGAGAGCGCAAGCAACACTATATAAAAATTCATAATGCAAACATAAATTTTCATTTGAATATTTCGCTGTCTCCTTCTTCTTGGCGAAAATCCCCTTTTGCCAACGGCTCCTTATGCCTTGCTCCTTTTGCGTTTTGCGTTTTGCGATTCCAATATGAGGCGGGCCCAAATAAATGGGCGCCGCTGCATTAGGCTGACGGCAAAAGGATGGCAAGGATGGCAAGGATATCAAGGATGCCGCCACCCCCGCGAACGGTGGCAATCATATTTTTGGTGTTGTAAACATTTTCCAGTCGACATCATATGAATTATGGGGGTCGTACCGCGAAAAGCTTTTATAATCGTGCGCAAATCGTGCAAAGAGTGAAACACCAAAAAAAAATATGATGTACATGCACCGCCCAAACCCCGCTGTGTACTGCGAACTGCAAATGCCCAAAATATGTTTGCATTCCGCGGTTTGACAAGTTAATGCGAATCTGACTGCGGGGCAAAGTCAGGGCTCTGCGGAAAATGTGTACGGAGTTTTGCGAATGGCAAGCCCAATCGATAGTTTAAGTATATTCACTGGGTAACAGGAAACGCAAACTTAAAGGCAAAGTAATTCCTGCTTTCCTTTGGGAAAAAAATCATTCGAAATGAACATTTTATAATGCCTGGCCACAGAAGTCAACTTGCCATCGGTGGTTGTGTGTCAACAAATCAATTCATTTATCCGGGGATGAGCTGGGAATTAGCATTCATTGGGGGCCACACCTCCACCTCCACCTGTCGTTGACCTTTAATTGAGTGCACACACACCCACTGAACCATCGAACCACTCGGCACTCCGGCACTCGGCGTCCATTCTTGGCGCTCTAGCCACTTTTGGCACTCCAGCGCGTTGACAAATGGTTGGCACGCCCAGCGAAATGAGCGGGGGAATATGGAGATGGAGCTCGCCGAACAACAAGTGAAATTGATGACTGGCCATCAATTTGCCTGCGCGATAGCACTGGCCCCGCCCACATGACCTTGCGCCCCATCGGCAACAAACATGCCAATAAATGGTCATCCATGGTCCTTATCCAGCTGCTCCTGCCACGAAATCCATCCGTTGTGGCCTTTCCCCCCTTTTTTGGCCTGGCACGCGGTCAGCAGTTGAAAGTCACGTTTGCATGCATGGAAAGTCCTTCGAAAGGATTCCTTCCCTGTCCACCCGCTTTCCTGCTCACCCCACTGCCATCTCCAACCACAACAACAAAACACGCCACAGGAATTATTAATGGATCTCTGTCGCTATCCCAACTGGACTCCATCTCGATGGTTTTTGCGGTCGGCTCTGGGGTAGCCAGCTGTGATTGATTTCGAATCGTTTTTCAATTGGCAGAGCCTGTGGTTTGGGTTTATTTGGCTATTTGCATTTGACAAATTGATTGCTTGTAAACTCGGCCATAACACATACACTCAAGCTATATATATGTATGTATGTATAAATCTCTGAGGGGCACGGACGTTTGATATCTGCCACAGTCGCGGTAATTAGTCAAATAGCTAAATTTTTGGCGGCAAAGTCAAGGCTTCGAGGTTTCGGTAATGTTGTGCAAGTTAATATCCTGTTTGTTATTGCCGCGAAAAACGCCATTTCACACACATCTATGCAGGCAGGTTGTGTCTGATGATGAATTGATTAAACAATTTCCTACCCTCCTTGTTCGTTGTGTTTTGTTTTTTAACCCAAAGCGCGGTATTCACTAAGTTTGGGGTATACTTGCCATAGATAATTTATGTAAAATGGTATAAATGTTAATATCTCCAATGGTGCTTTATCTAATTTAAGTGCTAGGTAAAATGTTTAGATTCACTAAGAATTTAGCTCATTTAATTTACACTTGCATTGCAGTAATGGGTATACGATAGTCGCAGATTGTGAATTTATGTACTTTCTGCTACCAAATTGAGGGAGCATCGTTGGCATTGGCAACAAATCACTTTAGTTGTGCGTGATAAATTGAGTTGTTGTGTTTTGCGCTAATTGGGGCAATTTCCAGCGAATCCTGGAAGCGCCGAAAAGGGGCAAATGCACCGCTGACCCCTAACCCCTGATCATTGACCACCCGCCCACTGCCACACCCCTGCACACACACACAGGCAAACACACATGTGTGTTTTAGACGTGCCAGAGTCGAAAATTAATATTGTAACAGAAGCTGAGGGGCTGCTGACCAACGTGAAGAGCTGACCGCCATACTAAGAAGGCCGCACCACACGGCGCGTGTCAAATGTCAGCCAAAAAAGTCACAGGGAACAAATAAAAAAAAACAAGCACACACACAAAAAATAACACGAGCGATGGAAAAAATAGAAACTGAAAGTACTGCTATGCCGGTCACGTCGCACGTTCCAAATGCCACAGATGTCAACGGTGGCGCAACAAGATGCTGCTGCACTGAGAGCAAATATAATAGTGCATGATGTACATGTAACATAAATATTAAAATAATTTGTAAAAAAAAAAAACTTAGAATATGAGGCATACAAGCATGGGAATATTTTATAACATATATATGCAAGACATTTAGACCTTTTCAACACTTTTTTTCGCAGTGCAATGGAAGCGCTGAAATCGCTGTGATCTGTTGATGAGATTGTGTCAGAGTTGCCAGTCTACGGGCGACAGCTTAACTAAGGTTAAGCCCTGGGTTACCCTCACCAATACACTGGCATGCACACACACATACACAGGCACACAGACAGCGAGAGGAAAATGGAGGTTTGAGTGTCAATGACAAGAGTACTTAAGAGATTTTCACATCGTTACAAAGAGAACTGGGATAGAAATTAAAATTAATGCTTCCTGCTGCCTTATAAACACCCTGCTTCTTCTCCAGCTCTCAACTTAATTTATTCCCCACTGATAATGCTTTGTCCGGACCACAAAGAGGTCAACGGAATTCGAGGAATTCCGGATTGGAATGATGGCAGCGGCAAATGTACTGCTATGAAAACAAATGTAAATTGGTACAAAATCAAAGAAGACTTGGTCGAAAGGGGAAATCCTATGTGGAATACCAAAGGGATTCCTACGAATCCGTTTTTGGTGGTTGATAATGGATTACCGTTTTCTATTCTTATTAATTGTAAATATTCAACAAATTCGGTTATACTTATCATCCATGGGGTTTCCTAAAGGGATTTACCTGGAACCGAAAACCCAACCAATTACTACATTTTCCGCAGACAAGCCAAACCAAACCGCAGTTTGGCAAAAATCCTTTCTATTTCGCTGGCGTAGTGGGAAATTTTGGTAACGATCACAACATATATAAGCCACAACCACATAATAGAATTTTATTTATATGCGACCGCTGAGGAAGTCCTTTTTTCCATCTTCCTTCTGTATTTTAAATTTTGCTTTTTTTTTGTTATGTTGTGTTCTTCGATGGCAGGAGAGCGCAGACAACAGGATTAAAAAGCGCTCGCAAAATTGGCAACATGTTTAATAATTATATTTTGTGAATGTGCTTTTGTTGTGCGGATGCGGCTGCCACGGGACAAAAAAGGACGAAACCTGCGGAGACAAGGCAAATATGTTTTTTGACAAAACACAGCACGGCACGGCGGAGCATAGCACACATGTTGACACCCCCGAACCAGAACCAAAACCAGAACCACTCCATTCCACGGTCTTCAAAATCCCCCCTCAAATGGCATAAAACAACCGCAGCACCGCAGCAACATTTGACGATGACTCCCCGTCTCTTTCGCCCACCCCGTATACCTGTCTCTTTCCGTCGCCGTATGAGTGACAAGCGCCTTATCATTAAGGTAAGCAGCGGCAGCAGTTGTCATCATCATCATTATCATTATCATCATCATCATCATATAGTAGTCGTCGTCATCGTCGGCTCTTGACGTCAACAACCTCGAAAATTCGTTGTTGTCTGTGCTTGCTGCTACCGTTTTTGTAGCAGACGTTGCCAACAATATGCATGCATCAAAATGTATCGAACAAGTCTAAGGACCACAAGATACCCTATTGGCAAGAAGCAAACTTTCAGGGTTGCCATAAGCTCACATTAAAAAAACCTTTGAACTGCAAGGGGATCTCACAGGACTTTCAATAGATCATTTTTACAGAAACTATTCTTTTAATACAAAATTATATATTTAAAAAAAAAAAAAAAAAAAAACAGCAAGCAAAATAATATTCCCTTCTTATCAAGCAGTAGGTGGTATGAAAAAACAAAACGAAAAGAAGGAAGCAGCAGCACACACTCATACACCTGACGAACCTGACACACACACACACACACACTGGCGAACAGCACACGTGAGGCACTTATGCAAAAAAGGCAGAAACAACAATCGACGTGCCGCATTGACAATGCCAGACGCTTTGCATCAGTGTGTGTTTGTTTTAGTGTGCGTGTGCGATGACTGATGGGCGACATGTGTGTGTGTGTGTGTGCACTCGTACACTGAGCCAAACACAATTTATGGAAATTCAAATAGGATTTTGAGCTAGAATTAAAGTTTAAAGAAATTAATGTGCACTACTCGTATGTAATCAAGCTTCTTTTTAGTTAAGAACTCAACTGTAAAGTAAACAAAACGACTGGCGACCATGGGTTAATGGCTGTACCACCCCAAAAAGCCAAAGTTTGCTTTAAAGATGGGATGGGACGATTCCGGCTGGACAGATAGCAACACTCAAAATTCCGCACATGTTTTCATTTCTCCGCTTTTTCCATTGACCATTTGGAAAATAGAAAAAAAAAAAAAAAGCAGCGTTGAAGGGGATCGAACATATTGTTTGCCTCCATTTGGCTATTTGCTCTGGCTGCCTGTCTATTTGGTGGCTTTATTGCCAATAAATCAGAATTTATTCGCAACAACAAACGAATTAAAATGTTCAATAAATATTTTCAAGAGTCCTCACTCCAGCCATTAAGTGTGCGATAGTGTGCGTGCCGCGTAGCCAATAAGTCTGCTTCTTATCACACACACACACATGCATTCGTCCTTGTACACTGAACGGAATTCACTTTGAACGCCGCTACGTGAGGAGCATTTTTGTGACGCTCTTAACGGGATAAAAAGAAAAAAAGAAGAAAAGAAATGGAAGAGTAAGGGTCGGAAAATCTATTAAAAAATTATAGGTTAATGCGCTGCAATTTATGGAGCGACGAAAGTTGTTGCCAACAAATTGTCCACACGTGAGACAATCAAAGCGGCATAAACCAGACTCGGCTAATAAAGAGCCGAGGAAAATGTTGCATTGCAGGCACACAACATTTCCACATTGCCATCGATGATTTGTTGTCCAGGCATTTTGGTCCTAACGTATGCGTCCCCAGGGTGCCATCGATAAAATCCAAAATCCGAATGCTACGAGCGGTGGGAGGGGTATAACATTCTGGGGTGAATGACAAAAATTCGAAAATTCCATTTATGCAGAAGAATCAGGCGAAAACACTTACACACACCAGAAACGAAAGCATATGCAAATCACAACGAATTTGTTGCAGACACAGCCATCCGCAACTCAACCTGCGAGAGTTCGAGAGTTCGCATTATATTTGCAACTTTATTGTATCGACATTTGCCCTTTAGTTGCCAGACAAAGAATCGGAGATCCAAGAGTTGGAGAATTGCCTGAAAAATGGCCCAATCATAAGTCACAGATGGGAGAAAATGATTGGTGGAGCTGATACCTCGTAACCTTGACTTTATGTCACTCTTTTGATTGCGATAGAATTTCTCAACACTAAAACAATTCGATCTGGTAGATTTAAAACGTATCCAAGAGGTTTATGGTTTACTTTCCAGTAATTCAGAGTCCAATCTATATTGAAGAATTGAAGCTATCTACGAAAGCCACTCCACTGATACCTCGACCCGAAACCGCGGGGTCTAATATACCCTGAAAAGTTGTTGGCACAATGAATACCCCGGGACCTCGACTGACTGATGGCCACTAATTAACTAAGCCGGCATGGATCTCGCTCCGGGTTGCTATTTTCCAGTTCCCGGGTTGCCAAACAAATTGCTGACATTGAGCTGACCCCCCAGATTTGGCGGCGTGGGAACCACTTGAAAATCAAATCAAGCATTCAACTGTAAATCACAATAAATAATAAAAAGCAAAAGGGGAGGCAGCATTCCGTTCATCGATACACGGGAATGGTTTACATGGACGCCCCATCATATTTTTCACTTCATTGTGTTTCCGGCAATGACGACGACGACTCAATTCTGGACCCCGCCCACTCAGTCCCGACCCTATTTTGCCCGGATTCGTTGTTTGCCCGCCGCTTTTGTCAAATGTCGAGTGTGTCCAGCAGCCGGAGAACAAGTCGAACAAGTCAGAGAAATCGGAAAAAGGCAGCATAATAAAAAAATATTTATAAAATGCAGAGATATTCGCGAGAATAACAACCTTTAATACCCTTACGATCGATGGTTTAGGCTAGTTGCACACCTGCTTCGAAATTAACTAACTGTTCGAATCATGTGGAAATTGGAACACATGTGATATTAGTGCTGGAAAATAGGGAAAATATCCGTGTGTAAGTGTAGCAAATCCTCGGTATGTCACTTCGCAGATAAATAAGCGAGTGGAAATGCCAATGGCAAGGCGAACAATACGAGCTCTTCAATGGGTGTGTGAGATGTGGACTGAACAACAGTTTATGACGCGCCGCTTACGTAATCTCTGGACCCCATACTCCGCCCTAGTCCGCAAGGATTCAGAAAAACATCAGCGGGACATCAACTGCGGCATCGAAAGCGAAAACGGGCAGGGCAGGGCAGAAGGATATGGGACGACATTGACCATTTGGATGAGGATATGAATGTGGATATGAATGTCGATGTGAATGTGGATGTGCGGCTCCATATCCATTCAATTGGTTCGAATTGAATAGACACTCGCGGCTATTTGCCTCCCCAGCGAACCAAGCCCAGATAATCGCCCCTCCGCAATCGTAACCCTTATCGAGCTGCGGAATTATTATTATTGTATTTCTGTTATTTTTTCAGATTTTTCCACACCCTCTACATATATGTCTATATATATGGATTTGTGGGGGATTGGTGAAGGGGAAAAAGCGTCATGAGCTTGCTTATGGTTGGCTTATGCAATCGCTGCGTAATAAGACGGAAATAATTTGTATTGTTCTCCTCCAGCCTCTACTTCATCTTCTTCAACTTCTGCTCCTGCTCCTGGGTAGTCCTTTTGTTGTCCTTCTGGTGTTGGTGTTCGTGTTGGTTTCTGGCGATTCGCACAAATAGAGGCATAATCCCCGGAAAATTCGCGGCGGGGGAGTAGAGGCGAATGCAAAAAGGAAATTCCCCGCATATTTTCACACTCAATAAGTTGCATCGCGTTTTGTAGTCTGGCCTGCAGATATGTGATTTATGGGGGTGGCAAGTTAAGATTTATTATTGTGGACATTATTTTAAGAAAATCCAACTTGAAGTGGAAAATACTCAACGTTCTTAAATATTTCATGATATCAAAAGAATAAATATTTTTGCTGAATATTGCTGAAATTTGTCAATTGTATACTCTGAACCATTTTCCGATTTACCACTAACTAGTTTCTCAATGTATGCTAGGTAGTTTTATAGATAAGACCGTATATACCCGAATATCTATCCATATTTCCAGTTCGATCCAAAACTCCAAACTGGCCAACTTCTCGCTGGAGCAGAAAAAGTTTGCCAATTCATTTGTTTCGCACTAATTAAACGCTTATCGGAATTCACAGGCGGACTAGAATTTTCGGAGAGTGGTCCTAAACATGGGCACCTACGAACTTCCCTTGCCACTGAAAAAACAAAAAAAAAAAACAAAATGAACCCCAACCATCCTGGTAAATGGCTTATGTACCCGCTTCATTTCGGTGCAAATTGTGGCCAGGAACTGAGAATTTGATTTGCACTTTTTGGAAACTCACATGTGTGCGAGTGTGAAAATACAAATAGAAGTTGATTGCTTTGTTGATTTGTTTGCGGTTACAGCAAAACGCGGGAAAACCCGTATACTTTCGCATGGGCGGAGGATTGGTGGTGGGTAGTTGGGTGGGGGGGCGTGGCAGAATGTTAGACGCTTAGTTAGCAGGCCCAAATGGCAATCAATGTGCACATTGATGGCCCAAGCGAAGGACCCAGCCCCTCCCACCAACCGCCAGAAACCTTTTTAGCCAGACATCGGGCCACATTTCGTTGCCGAAATCATAAATCTGAGGGCCAACTACAATTAGGGTTATACAAACAAACACACACAACAGAAGGAGAAACAAAATGTTATATGATCGATCTATTACAATTTCACTCGGAAAAATTTTTGATCTGGAGAAAAACAAAATATCTATTTATTTGAAAATATGTATATAATTACATTGAAGAAAAGATACAACTGTTTAAAGGCTTGCTGTCCCTGTGTTCCAACCCTTCGTTTTTGGGGCCACCCCAGCAACGAAATTATTTATTGAAATTTAATAAATAGTGGGATCAGACAACGAAAATTAGAGTCTGGAAGCCGAAAAAATACGGACCATGTGCGAAGGCAGGCGAATGGCTTTTTGTACGAGTGTGAGTATGTGTGTGGGGTGTGTGTGTGGTGTGTCTGTGAATGTTTGGAAAAGGGTAGCTAATTTCCAACGATAAGCCTTCGTGGCACGACACTAACCCCGAGTCCTGGCACCCTCCCCACCCCCCCATCCCCCCAAAAACTAAACCCACGGAAGCGCTACAGTTTTTAGTTTGCCCCAAAATGTATGCTACACATTTGCGCACATCCAAAATAGTGGAAAATGAAAGGCAAGTGGGTGGGGTAGCTACGTCGCCACTATTGTTGTTATCTGGCTGGTGAGTCTGGCCTGCTGAAAAGGCGGGGCGTGGAGGGGCGACAGGTTCGGCCGGTCTCGGTCTCGGATATTAATGCATCATGGGCATTGTAAAATGTTCGTTAAGCTCTGCCACGACTTGGGTTTTACCAGGAGCCGGGCGCTTTCCAGGATAGTGGGTGGCCATAAAATTACAACGACGATGAGGACATGGCGACTCGTCGCGCTCATGCGGTTTCTGTACAGTTGTGCCCAGACCAGCAGAACCATGCAAACCTGTGGCAGGGGACAGGGGATAAGCTAGGAGCGAAAACAGGAGCTCTGTGCACTTGGAAAAAAAAAATCATTATTTTTCGAAAGTTATGTCCTGCTATATTTAAATCGTTTTAAGCTGAAATAACTTCAACCAACTGCCAACTTTTCTATAGATCATTGAAATGTACACAAGTATATACTTTTCAAATCAAAGCTGCTAACATTACGATGCATGTGTAATTTTCCTGAGTGCCACAGCTCTGCTGAGCAGCAAAGAAAGCAGAGAAAGTAACCAAACTGCGACCCAGAACTGGGACCCAGACATTTATAAAAGCAGGACAAGCATCTCGGCGAGAGCGTTAGCCTGATTTAGCACCCGGCCAGACTCGACTACCCCCACCGGCCGCCGCCGTCGTCCAACGGGACAGTCTTGCAGACCCGGACCTCAGACCTTTTGGCCAAAACTGCCATTACAACTACTTATGGCCGTCACTGTTTTAAAATCAAAAGTCGGAACGCTGGGCAACGAACGGCACGGGGCGGAACGAAATGGAACGGGTTGGCGGAATAGAACGGGCGGGCAGGACCAACTGAGTGTCCTTCGCTCGCTGACTGCACCCTATAAGTTATAAGACGAAAGGAGTATTAGCGTTTCATGTATTACGATGTGTTTTATATTTATATTTTATTTGTATTTTAAAACAACAACATGTTAGGAACCACAGTAACTAGTGGGCACTTGCAATTAATTGGATCTAGGCTATTCGCCTAGTCGTCCACAACCTGACCACTTGAAAATCTCACTGGTTTCTGGTCAGAATGGAATGGGTGCAGTTTAGGGATTCGGTTTGGAAGTTGGGGGATGCTATGTAGATGGTCTGATCAGCACCCGGCTTACGGCCGCTGCTGCTGCTGAGGTTTTATGAAAATAAATTGTGCTTTATGCTCGATTATTACCGTAGACTTATTGGGTCCTGCGAAGCGTTCTAAATGCCCTATCCCTGTCCATGTCCTCGTCCTAGTCATTTCTGAGATTTGGAGAATGGTGGTAGGGTGCTAGGAAATCCGGCCAGTTCACCTTTCTACCATGTGTGCATGTGGGTTCACTTGGCCATGGGTGAATGTGTTTGACTTTAGCCCGTCTTTGGATGCGCTTTTGTAATTGTTAAGATTTGGTTACTTAAATTTATTATCGTACCCGGGATTTTGGGGTCCGGAGTTTGGTTTATGACCTGGGCAATTTGCATTCCAATCAAATGATTCGTGGTTATGGGAGAACTTGTAAAAGCACCGTGGGCTTAGATAATGAGCGTTCATATTTATTAAGACCTTTAAGTCCTTGGTCGCCGGAACTCCAGCATTCCACCGATTAAAGTCGTCCACCTTCTGCCCACGAGGGCCATGCACATTAACCCGAAAGAACAACAACGAAATAATTAAGCCTTAACCCTTTTTTTCACTCCCACATGGGGCCACGTTGAAAGTACACAATTAACAACTTCATTGATAGGCGGCAGCCAAAGGGCTGCCAAATCAAGTGTTCCGGTCACTCAGGACTTGGGTTGTCCCAACTCCCCCACATCTACCATATATTTACACATATACACATCAAACATATATATGTATATATGTACGTATGGTCAAGGAGGATAGGGGTCAGCGATAATGGTGCGTGACCACGCATCAGGAACGATTTTGTCAGGGATTCCGGGCGAGCGCAACCACCTGACTGACATTTAGGCGAGCTGACGAGTTAATAACCCTTTTTAGCGCCCCTGTGAGAAAGGAACTCCTGACCAGCGACCAGTGGATCTCCGTCTCCCACTGGTCAAGCACAGTGGGGCAAATATTGTAAGAACGAAATGTTTAAATACATTTGGGTATAAAATATTATTAAGTAAAGTAAACTGGAATGCGCTTCTGAATATTGTTTCTACTTTTTGGCAACTTCCCACCAAAGTTCTCGTCTCCGGTTACCGATGGTCAATGGTAGTCGCGTGTCCCTTCGGGCATGGTCAACCATGGTCGTCGCCAGAGGCGGAGAACCAGGCCACGAGCTTAAGTGGCCCGAACGCCCTTTAGCATGTGAATTAGGGAAGGGTTCGTTCTGCGGACGGGGGCCGTTCACTTCCAATTAAGTTGGCCAGCCACTTGGACTCCTGGAAGGTCTAGGGGATATCCTGGGCGTCCCGGGTGCCTGACAGTGGGCAGAGGGAATGAGGAAATGAGGGACGACAACTCTTTTTGGCATCGGTTAATTGAATCAAGTCACGTGATCGGAATAGGAAAGCGATATATCGACAGGCCGCTGCTCTAATTGACAACTGGCGAATGAAGTTCTTTTGATGAGTCGCCACTCATATGTGTATGTGTCTTGGTTTATTTGTTTTTTGGCAGGCTGAGGGGTTCCGTTCAGTTTCATTCATGTTTTTAATATTGCATGAAGTGCCGGCAAGCGGACTTTCTTTATATTTGCATTTGCCGTCCAGTTGGTGACCCACAGCAACCCACTTTTCATCACCACCACAGGCGACTCCTCCTCCTCCTCCTACGTGTCTCGTTGTCAAAACGACCGCAGTCGAAGATCTTAAAGAATTTTCTAGGAAGCCATAGGAGCGGTGGGTGAAGCCAGCTGATGGGGGTGGTAGAAAAACCATCCACAAAGCACTTCAAAAACTGCAACTTGCGGCCACACCAATGCCAATCTGCCATCTTTCGCCTCACACCGCCACATGGACAAAGCCTCAACTGGCTGGTAAGTTTTGAGCCAAGAAATCCAAAACCACACGAAAGACTCGAAAGATGCAAAGGACCCGAGGAATATGTATTTTGGCTTTGGCTTTGGCTTTTCTTGGGTTTCGCCACTCATCTCTCGTTTCCTCAACTCCACCGCCTTCTATTTAGCATGCAGTCGTCTTTTGTTTTTTCTTCTGGTCCATGGCCCACGGTCCTTGGTCCTTGTTCCTTGGTCCTTGTTCCTTGGTCCTTTCACCTCTTCATACCCATCTAGATTTCCCACCCATCTGCGGCCAGGACCCTTTCATCATCTATTACGACACCGACCACACATGGGATGACAGGGTGGGCAGTTTTCCATTCGGGTTCTAAAGACATTTTTAAGGGCAATCCGGTGCGGTCTGAGATTTGCCGTGCAAATTGCAAGGATTAAATTTCATTTCAATTTAACAAATTGTTGCCAGCAGCCCAAAACTTTGCTGAGCTGATGGATTCTTTCAGATATGACACATGGCTTGATGGATTCCTCAAGATAGGGTAGTTGAAATGCTAATGGTTCAATTTGATGGACTTAAGTCTCAATTTGTGTAGAGTCTACTAACCGAAACAATAAAGACACCAATCGATATTAATTTTGTTATTTTTGCGCACAGCCTTGATTTGTTTGCGCTCATTTGGATTATTGAATTGAAATCCCTTAACCGAATCACAGTCCTAATTTCATTTCGCCTTTCGCCACCCCACTGAAGCACAGCTGTCAGTAGCACGACTTCCTCATTTGCATTCCTTCAAGGACTGAAGACCGCAACTCAATAAAAACTGATTATCGCGAAATTTGCAAATTAAAAAAAAAAAAAATATTTATATATATTTATGAGTGGGGGGATTGTGGGTCGATTTCACGCATATGTGGCCAGATTTGATTTGCACTCCCATAACTCCGCTACTCGCGAAGGGTCTCCTTCGTCGTCATTGTTTGTCGTTATTAAATTTGCCAATTTGCTTTTTTCGCTAAGCGAATTAAAATTCAAACACACCAAAGGAGAACGCGGAAAAAAAATGAATTACAAAACGAAAACAAAATCGCGGCTAACGATTGAGGGAGGATAAAGGCGAATAGGTTGAATACTTAGGAAACAATTACTGCCGAAGCTCCAATACTCTATAAAAAGAAAAAAAAGAAAACGCTTTGAACTTAACTACTCTTAAAAAGCTTCGATGTAATATCCAATTCAATCGCCACAACATGGGAATAATGAAATTATATCTCTTAAATCGTTCGTATTTCATGGATTTCGATGTCAACGTTTTGCGAAAGAGTATGTCTAAACCAGCCGCAGCCTGCAGACCGCTTTCCCCAGGGCATGGATGTGTCCCTGTGCCTGTGTGCATGTCAAAATAAACAAGTTTGTGTCACTGCAGAAATGTTCATTTAATTTGCTCAGCGATGACGAGCACGATGAGGACAACGACAACACACGCCAGGTAGTCGACTCTGACTTGGCCCCAAGGCAAGGACCACCTGCCTCCAAACTGCCAGCTCCACGAAAAAAAAAAAATAAAAAAAAAAGAAAAGCACCCGTTCCACAAGCTAAAAAGGCCCACCGCCAAACAAGGACACATCGCGGTCGCTGGAAAAAACGCGAAATTCCGCCAGCGAAAAGGTACGCCTGCGACCCGGAAGTTGCCCAGCGGAAGCGGAACAGCGATGGAAGGTGGCTACTGAAGCTGAAAAGTGGTTAAATTACAAATTATCCACGCCAGCTGGGCACCCAAGGTGGCACCGGGATGAGGGTCCGGTTCGGCTCGGTTCGGTTCGGGAATGGGTGTAGATGTGGATGTGGGTATGGTTCTGGGAATAGGAACTGCAGCCAGTTGAGAAGTTAAGCACTCGAATATGAAGAATTATGCGCGACGGGGGACGATGCCTCTGCAAAAAAAAAAAAAAAACTTAAATTCAGCTAAAAATCTACGCTCCCCCAATCGGCAGGAGCAAACACCCACTCCATTTGGCCACCCATGGGCCATAAATCAAGAATAGACAGCCGCAGCAGCAGGCTGCTTACCAAAATTCCGGGCGAAGGACGAAAAATTGGTAGTGGAAGTTAGGATGTGTGGTTACACTACGAAAAATAACACTATGCTATAGGAAACATAGAAATTGGTAATTTATCTTTATTTATGTTAATATCTATAAAAGCGTAATAGCAGCCGACCATGGGCAACCGCATCTGTTCCATTTTTCGTGGGTACGAGTAGGAAACTTTTTGAGCAGTGCAGCTGCGTTCCATCCTCGTTTCTTGGTCCTGCCACAGGTGCACCTTTCAATTTACACATGTGAATTAAGGTTTTAAAATAGCCTGACAAAAAGGAGCCAGTCCGAGTCAGTCCCACCCACCCACTGGGATCCCTTTCCAGCCGTAACTCATTGTCATGGCCATGTGGCAGCCCCAAAAGAAAAAGAAAAAAAAAAAAAAAATAAGGAATTCAGAGGGATCGGGAGAAAGGAATGCCCGTGGCAAAGATTAACCAGCTGAGCTGGCTCTTGGCCTCGCATTGCACAACACACAAGGAGGTCGCCCTAATACACTGAACCCACTTCCCCCTCTGCATCCAGCACACACACACACGTAGCCCACGTAAGCGCTTGTAATCGATTTTTGATTGAATATTGCGCCTGGCACCCTTCTGTGCCATGTCCTTTAGCCCACCGACCAGCCGGGAAAATATGCCAGCATATCGCGTATCGAGGAGAACGCTTGGATCGGCATGTTGTCACACACATGTCGCTCGTTATAAATTTTCCGCCTTTTCAAATATCAATAACTGTAAATATTATGAACACGTTCGCTTATGGGCTTAGCCATGGCTTTCCTTTCCGTACTCTCCTCTCCTGCCCGTTCGCATTTTGCACGCTTCCTTCCTTTTTTTTTTTTCTTTTTTTTTCGCTATTTGCTTGCCCCTTTGACAAATGCCAGCTTCGTGTGTCTTACAGTGGTGCAAAATCATTAAAAATATTCAAGAAAAAATCAAAAAATTACTCTGCAGGATACGTTCTTTGCCAGTTTATCTTTAGCTTTTTAATGCGACTAAATTAATTTAAATTATATACATGCCTTGCTGAATTGTGCTTATCCTATTCCAGCCCACTGTGACCACTTGGCAAGCACTCTTTAAAGGAAGCTAATCCCATTGCCGGCTCATATGTGGTACATCCGTGCGACAGGTTGGCTTACATTCTTAAAGCCAGACGACTGGCTGTGGCCGCATAAATCCAAATATGATCACTTCATAATTTGACATTGATAGATGAGTGCGGGAGGTAAACAAAACGGGAATAAAATAAGGCACAACAGCCAGAACCCAAAAGGGGTACGACAAGGAACGACCAGGACACTCAATCACTTTCAGCACGGCAAAGCGGAGGGGGTTCGAGCGAAAGGGGTTGCCTATGTGCACTTACGGTTAACATTTTGTCAGTCAGGGTCGCTCTGGCATAACGCTGCTTTGATGGTTGTTTGATTTCTTGTTTTCCAACGATTGATATTTTATCGTTTTTATGGCCCGTTTCAAGCCAGCAACTCCTCCCCCACACGCATCCCATTTGCTACCCATGTGGTTGCTTAATAGATTTTTTATGATCTGTTTTCTTGGCTACCCCACGAGAAAGGGTTATTTCCTTGAGGCCATACAGTCCTTTATTGATATATTTCGCGTGCATGTAAACAAGCAAATAACATTAATAATCCAATGTCTTCTCTGTGTGTTTGCGTGTGTGTGTGTTTTGGTGACAAGTGTTGGTATCAATAATAAAAGCACATTATCGTCGTAATCGCAATCATCGTCATCGACATACATAGTCGGGGCAAACTTAAGTGTAACTGCAGGTCAAACTCGTGCACCCGTTTAGCCTGCTCTTCAACCCTTTCCTTTCCACGAGAGCCCATGCAATAGCCTCCGGGCACCACACCCAGTCATGGGTAACATCTACCTCGCACAAATAGAGCCCCATGAGGGGCCAAAGGGTTAATGGCAGCATACGGTGGCCCCAAAAACAATGCAATCGAGAGCGGGGGCTGTCCGGGGATTTCCCAGGCAGGCGGTTACAGGTCGTGCCAGTAGCCCTTGAGCGCCATAAATTAACCCTTTTGTTAATTGATACAAATACAATTAATGGGCCTGTGCCTGTGCTGTAAGCGTGTGTGTGTGCATGTGTGTGGCTACTTAACGGCAACGGTAACTAAGCAAACATTACAACAACAGTGTAAGGCCAACAACCGTGACGATACACTAGGAAAAACCGTGTGGCGTGTTTAGTATATCCCATATCGAATCCAAGCAGATCAGCAAGGAGCACTTCTCTCTGTGTGTAAAGGGGGCTGCAGCACCATTTGATTGCAATCCTAATTATTGCTCAAAACAATTAACATTTCAATGTGTAATACAACACAAAGAGCACACCAGCACACACGCACACTGCAAAGGAGCGGGGAGAGAAGGACACGAGGTGGCCACAGGATATGCATAAATGCAATAATACGACGGACCCTTTGGTCAGTCGGCGCGTGCAGCTGTTAATAGAGTGCGCCCCCAACGAAACGGACGAAGGACACTGGGCCTTGAGAAGTTGGGGGCATGTTTGTAGGACCTGCTTTTGGGCACAGGAGCTGCTACGCTGCACACTGGTCACGATATCGATTGAATACCGATTAAAAAGGAGCCGTGGTTTATGATTCTAAAATATATGTGCAAAGTACGTTCTCAGCGTGAAACACACTAAGCTCATTGAACAAAAATAATGTTATATACAAAAATGTTTACGAATTTAACATACTTCTCACCACAGTTCCCGGGACAGGTCAGCTCCGGACAGGAAGTGCCGCAAACATCGCCCCCGCCCCCCACTCGCTGTTCGATATCCTTGTCCGTGTATCATTACGCTGGCCACTTCGCTGCTCCTGGCGGAAGTCGTAATTACCCGTGGACGAGGACATCATGCAAGGATGTGCATGTACTCGTATGTAAATGTAAATGGAAATGGAAATGGTAATGCGTATGCGAGTGCGAGTGTTTGGGCCTGGCCCATAATGAAACGCTAACTGGCCGCCAGCAAATTTAATGAACTCTAAACAAATTTACTCACACGTAAAAGAAAATATATTCCCCATATATTCCTTGTGATTTTTTCCTGTGTATTCATATTTAGGCAGACCAAAGAGTGGGCGTGGCATGTTGACCACTTTGTTTTAATGGGCGCTCGCTGAATGCTATCATTAAATGTGGCCCGCATCTGATTATTAACCGTTCATCGTGCGATCCCTCTCTGGCTTCAGATGTTTTTTGTGGTCTGGAGCGCGTACTTCAATAGGTTCTCGGGCAGCGAAACAGAAACCCCAACCCTAATTACAGGCTGGTAAACCATTAATCTATTAATGCACAGCAACTTGGCCAGAGAAAAGCCCTCGAGAAGCTGTCGCACTCAATGCCCGCACCCTCCTTTCTAGGCCAACGCATTTCCGTTTCCGCTTCAATGGCAGGACCTTCCCCAACCCAAGGAAACCAACACACACCCCTCCCATCGACCCCATTGGAACGAATGGCGGTAATGACTTTTCATTCTCGCCCAAGATAACGCCAACATTTTTGGCTCTTTCGCTTTTTCGGCATTCAGTTTTCAGTTTTCGAAAATAATCAAAGGCAGTTCTGTTTTTCGGGGGAGGTTGGGTTGTGCTGTGCTGTGCTGTGTGGACAGACAGTCAGTTAGCTATCGGTTGAAAGTCTTACCCCCACAGAAATCTCCTCCTGCCCGGGAGTTTAACCCCCGGGTAATGAACGCAATAAACGCAACCGAAAAATTTTAAACTCTCACACGGCGAAACTACGAAACGGCAAGAAAAGCGCCCCGGGAGGAGTCGGGCGATGGTGGAATCTCCTCCCGGAACTGGGGGTATACGATAGTGTCCTGGCCACAGAAAATGAGAACGGAGTAACGGATTGGGCAGGAGACGAGAGGCAGCAGGACTATCTGCGCCATCAGCGAAAGCGCTCGACCAGAAAAAAGGGGCACCAACAGCGTTACAGTGGGTCAAACACTCAACACAACACTGTTATTATATTTAATAAACATATTAAATTTATTATATTACTATTTCCTTGCTCGCCTCATTTAGTGTCCTCCAAGAGCTCTGAACTGAATTCTATTCCTTTGACTAAAACTTAAAAATGGTGGGTTTTTTGTTGGCGTTAACCTCACTGTTGCCATTGCAGTTAGTCATAAGCAGGCGCAAGGCACAAGGAATGCCACCAGCAGGACCCTCACACACACACACACACACACACACTGAAAGGAGGCCAGAAAGAGAGGGCGATATACAGAGGCTGGCTGGTGTTTTGTAGTGCGTTTTGTTGCCATTTCCGGGCAATGGGCAGCATTCCGTACTCCGGCGCCGCTGTCTGTTCCAGCTGCCAGTCACCCATCTTCCAATCCCCCAAAACCCCATGCCTTCCACCCCAGCCACGCCCCTCGCTAGACGCCCTGCGCCCCTTTTTAGTTGTTGTTGTTGTGTGTTTTGCATAGACAGCAAAGACCGTCGACAACGTCGACTAATTAACTGCGATTATTACGGTCATTACGTGGGATTTCCTTTGCGTAAACATCTTGAATTTTGGCGCTCTCTTCGAAAGTGGTGAACAAAGGGGGAATGGGGGAGGAGGAGGGGTTTCGCCCGTACTCAGGAGGAGTTATATGCGAACTAATGGTTGTACCAAAGCCCCACACCCCCCCTACAACAGACATTAAAGCAAATTAACCCTCTCCCAGTGAACCGAGCACCACGCCCCCATTTTCCCTTTGGCAGCCGCAAAAGTCATTTGTTGTGCAATGTGCTCCATGTGGCTGGCAGTTTAAAAACCAAAACAAAAATCAATACAAGGACCGAAGAAAAAGGATCACCATTCAGTTTCTGGCAGGGGGGATTTCGGCAGTTCGGCAGACAACTTTCGCCGTCTGATTAGGAAGAGACACGCCAAGGCTAAAAGGGCTAATGGTTATGACTGCGGTGGCCAAGATGACAGTGGCTTTGCCTTTGGCTTTGGCTTTAAGTTCGAACCTGAAGCAGCCGAACAGCCCAACAGCTAACCACCACATCATTGCCATAGTGCCAAAGTGGCCAGGACGAAGACAGGGGCATTAGCCAGGCTGGTGGCCCGGGCTAAAAGGTAAATGTCTACATTCAACCTTAAGATTACTCAATTAATGCACTTTAGTTTGGCACAGCATGTGTGTTTGCGAGAGCAAGGAATGTGTCTTCTTCCAAGACAAAATCTCCTTTATCTGCAGAAGGAATGGGTTTCATATATTAAATTACGAGTTCGTACATATATATATATATATATAATTGTTCCGCATAAGATTCTTCTTCGATTGAGCAATGAAATATTGAAGATTCGAGGACACTGTTGTTAAATCCTAACATAAGCATATTGCACACTGGGTATATAGCCCGGTTTTAAGCGAATGGTCAATCAATGTGGTCCGTAATTTCAATTAATTTTAAATTGCATTACCTGAACCATTCGCCGCTCAAGCCACATACTCGTATTGTCTTGGCAGTACGGAATAGTTTCGATTACGAACTCAGCTCGCCGGCAATCAATCCACAAAGTAAATTTGCCAATGTCAAATGTACGGTGGGGGCAGTGGAACGTGCTCGTCCGCTGCTGGCAGGACTTTGTCCTTGCCAGCTAGTTTCGAGCACTAATCTAGTTTCGTGCTCCGACTTGGCAGAGGCCAACGAAATTCAATTAGTGCCAGCATCTTAAAGCCGCAAACGCACAGATCGGAACCTTCGTCAAGGTGAATGCTTCAAGTTGCTTCGAAAAATCAAACCAAACCCAGACCAATCCCCTCCTGGAAGGCAGTGCTGCAGTGCAACTGATATGAATTTCCATATTGACAGCCGGCGACGGCTGTCCCTTCATTGAAGTCAAAGTCTGCCAAAAGCCAAAAAGTGGACGCACGGAATGGGGGAAACTCGGCACTCGGCGCACTTGTGGCTGTTCAATTTCGTCGGCCGTTGTTTTATGGCCAAACCCCCACCCACAGTCCACGGTTTTGGTTGCCACAAAAAGTAGAAATAAAAATTTCTCGGCCAGCCCACACATTCAATTTTTTAATAAGCCTCGCCAAACGGCCCACGGAGAAGTACAAAGCAAATATTAATAACTTGCAAGGCCCTGACCATTGCCGAAAAAAAAACGAAAGCAACAAGACAAACTAATAACAATAGTGGAGTGTCTGGACTTCGAAATACCCTGTATTTCAGAGTGCATTGGTGCTGAGCATATCCAATTCAAACTTTACTCTTGCTCATAATAACGAATGTAACTTTCATGGTATGCACTTAAAAACCTATATTCAAGTATTCAATTTTGGATGAATTAGAATACATGTAAACCCGCTTGCCTAAAATACCGTGCAAAATAAAAAGAGACTCGTAACATCTTTTTTTTATGCATACGCCCCCCTGCTCCTTGCTTTTGATTTTTGGGGCGTCTGCGGCTTGGAGAACCAAGTCAATATCAATATTTTCGGTGGGGCAGCTTTTTTGCTTGGCCAGATGGATGGTGTGGGCGTCTGCGGCCAGGACATGCATCATAAAGTGCAGGAATTGGGTTCTGGTTTTTCCAGTCTGGTCAGTGGAAAAATCAAGTTAAGGCAATTAATTTCCACAAAACAACCAATTAGCCAGCAAAGTTTACCTTAAGTGTCCAAACATGGAGTCCTTTGTGGGTGGGATTTTAGAGGATGGCCCCCATACCGGTGAACAACAAAAGGTTACTTGATTTGACTACTTTGAATGTTTGACACTTTACGGTCGGGGGGAAAACGGTGAAAATGGTGAAAATGGAAAATGGTAAATGAAAATGAAAATGGTCGGACGCAAGGAGCGTGGCCGAGCAGCTTGTTTTCCTTGTAGTGTCACAACACATCCTGCCGAAATAATTCGCCCCCTGGAAAAGCTAGAGTGTAAAAACTCAAGTCGGTGGTGGTCCATTTGGACAAGTGTGAACAAGATGTTTTAGGCCGGCGGGACTGGCTGGACGGACTGGACCTTTGTTGACACCAATGGCTTCCTGGCGAGGAGGTGAGGCCCTGGAAAGCCAGGAAAACTTCAAAGTCACAGACGATGACGATGACGACGACGTCGACGAGGAGGAGGACAAGGACAGCACTGTCCTGTTGCACCGGTTTAGTTTGTCGTTTTCATTCAGTCATTAAAAACCCTTGTCAAGTGCTGGCAGGACATCCTTTGCTCTTCCGTCCTTGTCCTGACCACGACCACAACAGACGCAGCCGGACACCTGCAAGAAACGATTTTCGTAGTCCACTTTCGGCCGGCATTTAAATTAGCTGCTCAGCCAACCATCTGCCCCTTGCCATGCTGCCGCCTGCGAAATTTGCATTCCACTTTAAGTGCTTCGTCTTCAAATCTCTCTGTGTCTGATGCTTTAAGCCTTCGGGTTAATTGAATTGATGGATTTGTGCCTGGATCGTGGCCAAACAGGCTTTAAGGTCGATTAACATATACCAAAATCATGGGGGTTGGGGGGTTGCTTTTGGAGGCAACCCCCCACCCAGCTCAGCTGTGGAAAACGCTTGGCACTCGCAGCCCATTTGAAATTATGAAAAGTAAGCCATAAAATCTTATTCTTACCGCCGCCACTCGAACAACTACCCACTGCCCCCTTCCCCGCCAGAAAATTTGGTATGGGGATGGCGTTACTCGGGCTCTTAAATCTCTGGTCTGAGGGGTTGCAAATTTCGGATACAATTTTAATTATGGCAACCGTAAGCTTTTGGTTGTAAATATTTGAGAATGCCCGATAACGTCGACGATTTTCATAAATAATACAGCCCGTTCTCTGGGCCAACCCCATTCCCCCAACCATCATTCCCCTGCCAGCGATTTGGATTTGGTGTGGGTATGGGAGTGCCTGGTGCCCCGATAAGGGTTATGCGTGTGCCTCTCCAGAACATTGCCAACATTTCCAGCTTCTGTTTGCTGTTTAAAGACAAAAGGATTGGCTCTTTGCGTAGCTCAGTTCATTGTGCGTGAGGACCTCCTACACTGAGCCAATGGCAGCAATACACATAAATCAAATACTACAAAGAATATTATAATATTCAATTAAATGGCAGGCAGATTGCTAGATCGTAGCTTCAGTTTTAGCTCTTTTATATGTCAACTATTGGCACTGCTATTTCTTTCAGTGCATTGCTTCCGTTGTCTCTGACAGCGCGGTGGCTGGGTATCCGAGTATCTTTATCTCAGGCGGCGGCTGTTTGCTCGCCTCCTGATTAGACCGCCAGACGAGGCCACTGCTCCTGACCCACTCCTTCTGCTCCCGCACGAATACCCGCAGCAACATTAGCGGCATCTCGGCGTTTGATAAGCGACAAGCGAGCATAAGGCAAACAGGAGACCCCTTATTCCGTAAAATGTCACCCCTCCTCACACGATAACAAAAATTCCATCATAATTAACCCGTGCACTCAGTATCGGAAAGAAGATTCCCAACTAAGTCGTGCCCCATTTTTTTTTTTTTTTTTGTAGCAATATATCTTTAAAATTCAAATGATGAATATGGTTTCTTTGGCTTTCTTTTTTTTTTCTACGTGTAACCAATCCTATCCCTTTAAGGGCACGCGTGGCCGCAACCCTTTCCACCAGCAGAGATACCACGATTTGCCTCCCATCTGCATGTGTATCTGTGCGGAGAGCCGTGTTCACCTTCATCTTCGTCTTCATCTTGAGCTCCTGTGATCTGTGATTTGTGTGTGATTTTCCTTTTGCCTCCTGCTCGTGCCTCTTTTTGGCCAACGCTCCTAACATTCATCATCAATGCCTCGAGCCCGCATCTTAATTTTCCATCCAAAGCAAACAACACGCACGCCTCATGCGTGGGGCGGGCCACGCCCACCGCCCACCACCCACCGCTCACTCTTTTTGAAAAATCTCCTCTGGGGAATCCTGGGCAGACAGTTTTTGACGAGCACTTCTTAATTTATGATAAGGGTTTTCTGAAAATTGGAAAATGTTAAAATGAGTCGGTGGGGCGGGTGTGGTGGGTAGAAGGCAGAAGTGGGGGCATGAATGGGTTAAGGCTAAACGAACCTACGGGTCTGGGCGGAATTTTGGGGGTTTTGTTTTTTTTTCACCCCCCTCCCCATTTTTTGCCACCAATCCCCTCTCATCACTTCCTTTCGTAATGAGCTGCAAAAGCATTTGAATTATTTTTAACCCCGACGACATTATGCCCTTGAGATCAGCACACACACACAAGCACACACACGCACACCCCCTTAACCCTTGTGCTGTACAGAAATTTGATTTAGGATTTTTAATTTTGTGTGTGTGCTACTCATATTTTTTAATTATGCTGAGTAAAAAAGGATTTACAGCCCATACACACTCACATGCACATGGTCTTCTATGCGCGCTGCTTCTCGAAAATTAATTAAATTTGCACACATTTGCAGCTGCCCCATATGCAAACTCCCCCTACCAATTTCCTGGCAATTAAAAAGCTTTTACAGCAATCAAAAGTTGAAAATGTGCGAAGGTTTTGCACCGAGCTGCGTGGAATGACACTTGCCAAGGCATCCCGGTAACCGTAGCCCCACCCCACTCCACTCCGTGCCACGCCATCATCATACCACTTAATACCAGAACCTCAGTCCACTGAGGCCCCGATAAGACCGTCAAGCTGTTTATAGTTTTAAACGCTTCGCCATTTGCATATGGCTCTCGAAAAATGTAAGGAAACGAGGCAACCCACCAGCATTTTCCTGTTGCCTTAAGTAACACTCAAGCAGGCAAATTCCCATGATAAAGAACAGTCCAAGGAAAGGAGGGGACACCACCGCCACTTCGGAGACCATACGCCCACAACACACCCACCCACCCCACCAACCCACTCCAATCCACTCTGCATTTGACCGCCGGGCAGCGATTTAAGTGGAGAGAGCAGGGCACAAGAGTGAGCACAAGTTCAGCTCAAGGCGGTTTGTACACTGCGCGAAATGATGCTTCATTGTTTATGGCTACAGAAAACTGGGCCCTTTGAAGTTTTCGGTTGGGAAAATATCTCCGTTTGCTTGGTTGACAACTTAAAGGTCAATTACTGTTGTTACTATTGATTTCGTTACCATGAAATATTTCTCACAGTGCATTCGGTACAGAACAAGCGAAAGGCAACAACCCAAAACGAGAGGGCGACTTGGTCATGTGTCTTACGCTCAAGCGAATTATGAAGTGACCCAGTGCACATAAAAATTTATTGCCACGAAATAAAAATCAGCGTAAAAGTCCATCCAGGACGAAGGCAAATTCTCGGGCGGGGGGTGATTTAGCTTGTTCAGAGATGGAATCAGCATGTGAAAAAAAAGAAGAAAAGATGAGCCGGTCGCCCTTCTGGTAAGTCCATTGAATCCCTCCTCATGCCCGCCAGCAGCAAACGGACAGGGACAAGAAAGTCCTTTTAATCTTAACACATATCATCATGATAACAATTTGGTCACTTTAAGTGAGGCAAATATATTTATAAGCCTCATCCCTGTGTCCAACGAGTACTCCATATCGCCGAGCCCCCCACCATCGCCAACATCTGTCCATCTTTATTGTTGTAGCTCTATCAAGGCGCCGTCGAATGGATGCCTTTTTTATGCTACAGTGAAGACTCGGTATTCGTCGTGTTAGGGAACCATGAAGTAGGGCATCCTTGCAGGAATTTCGATTTCGACAGTACTCTAATATAAGAACGGAATTGAACTCGAACTCGTTATCGCATTTAAGCGGGCTCCACTGTATCTGTATTTTTTATAAGCATTCTTATCCGGTTTCCCTTTTTCTTTCTGCTTGAGTTGTTGTTGCTGTTGTATCTGCGGGGCTCGTGTTTTTATTGTTGTTGATATTGCTGTCGTAGCTCCTGATTTTCCTCCATTTTTCCCAGCTCATTGTTGCTGTTGTTTGGTGTTTTAGTAAATTGAAGCAAAATGCGCTTTGATGTCCTTGTAACACGATGTCCACCCACTTGGCCACCGCCCCTTTTTTTCTCCATGTGTAATCGTGCTTTATGTAGCGTTACGCACTCAACTTTCTTATCCACTCATGTGGTTTTTTTTTTCTTCTATTTTTTTTTTTGGCTCTTGCTGCCCGGAAACGAAATCATGTCCAGTGATTTTTTTATTAGTCCGTAATCTTTGGCCCTTCGAAAGGAAATGCTCATGTGTGCGGGGATTGCGTGTGCAAATATTTGTAATTTTATTACGCACTCAAGCACTCATAAATAAACAATTACAGCAGTTTTGCGAAGGAAGCCCCCACCACCACCCATTCAACAACCGCATTCCAATTGCCAATTATTTATAGTTATGTTTCCTATTAGTTGCAGCTAATGGCAACGGGTGCCAACCCTTAACATTCCACCCGACTTTGTTCCATCTAATCTTGGGGCATTTTTTGGCGCAAAACTGGCTAAAAACGAATTTCGTGTTTTGCATTTCGCCGCTGTCAAGCGAATAATTGTGGAAAGTGGATGGTGTTTTTGGGCTAAAGTTGATTTTGAATCCGTGGGTTGAGCGGGCGGGGTGGTCTTTTCCGGAGGGGTGCACGAGTTCTGTCTGCACTGATTCAAAAGGTTTTTAACATGTCTGAGCACGCAACGTAATTTTAGTTTAATTGGGTAATTATGCGCATACAGAGCGACGCTTTCTTAGCTGTGTTTGTGCGATTTTCGCGAGGATATGAAATCGTGACTCGTGATCTAAGTCGCTTTTGTAGTTTTAGTGTACGTTTAATATGCTGTTAAGTAGAGGTGTTAACTACCTTTCCAATGCGTAGATGTTTGATTACCAATATAGATTTAAGAAAACCGTGATAGAGCTTAGACTTTGGGTATGACGAACTGCATTCGAGACGATAGCGTGACCCACTCACGATGTCATCGCTAGATGTGGGAGGGGTGGCAGGTAGCAAAGGCAGATACAAAATTTTAACAGTTTGTTTGCTCCGCATGCAAATGCAACCCAACCAGACGGCGGGGGGTGGGAGCGAGGGAGATAGTTGTTTCAGACGCCATAACTAACGGTAAGATGAATCCGCTAACGGTTCGCAGGTGGATTCGGTGGAACTAGGGATGGGAAGATTGGTGGCGAAATCGGCAACATTGGGATGGGGCAATCGTACGAGTACAGGATCCTTCTTGTGCAGTCACAATGTCAGCGGAAACGGAAGTGCATGCAGTTTCGAAAGGGGCGCACACAGAGGCGGAAGTTGTCGTTTTGGTGCAGGAAACCCACTCCAATGGGGGGATTTACTAGAGAACTTGGCGCTACGCTTGGCTGACTTTCGCTTTGGCTTCTTGCTAATTTATGTGTGCACAAACAAACTCCTTCCCCTAGTTATTTGCATATGTATGTACATATATGCAAACTTTAATTATGGCACAAGTAGCTCCATATAATATTGCGAAGAAATCGAGTCACACACATATCAAGGATATCCCGGCCAAAGACTCTTTAAGGAAACTCAAATTTTTGACCCCGAAAATTGGGCCAACAAGTTGGTGCGACAGAGATGGCGTGAGCACATCTAAACTTTGCCGCTCCGCCCTCTCTCTCTCACTCGCTCGCTCGCTCGCTCTCTCCTTCTGCCTATGTTGTTAGTGCTCTGTCTCTTTTCATTGTTATTATTTGCCGGCGCGAAAGTTTTAATTTTTATTATTAACTACGAAACTTTTGTCGAAAAGGCGCAAAACTTAAAAAAGGCGACAGACAGAGAGAGACAGAGATAGGGCCGTGCGAAAGAGATGGTTAGATAGACAGCGGACAGACGGGGTAAAAAGGGGTGAGCGGAGGGGGGGCCGGAGCGTCAAAGTTTTAAAGCAAAGTTTTTCGGCGCTTCCCCGATTTTCCCCCCGCCTCACTTTTGGCCGCTTTAAACGCCCGTAAAGTATAACTTTGTTTTAGGTTTTTGGGGTTTTTGCCATATGAAAGCCGCTGCTGCGCTTCTGGTTCTTCTTCTTGCCACTTTAACTTGTTCTTCTTGTACTTGTTCCCGGTTCTTATTCTTAGACTTTACCATAGCCCAAAAATCGGGCAAGGTCAGGGACAAGGCCTCCGTCAAGTTTCGGTTCAGTTTTCGGTTTGGTTTCGGTTTGCTTTGCTTTTGGCTCTCAACTTTCCCAACGCTTCTTCTTCTAGCTCTTCTTCTTCTTCTTCTTCTTCTACTTCTTATTCTTGCCATTTAAGCCAGACATTTGCATGACATTAAAGAGAGCGGCACAGCGATTATGATTAAAATCGATTATCCCCCTGATAATAATAATTAAAGAGTCTGGACTGTGGCGAGACGCCGAATGAACGTTCTTTGGGCAGATACCAAAAACAATGGAGAATGTAACAAATTACGTTTGCTCCCACATTTCATCTTTGTGATTTAAAAAGAAAACGACAACTTGGGTATAATACTTAAGTATGAATGGATTTATATTTAAAATACCGAGCGAACTCACAACAATTATGTTGGAAATAGTCGGAGATACGTTTAAAGACAAGTTTTTGGCCACTTTTTGGGGCCTGACCTTTTGGCCGGGCGGGCTCACGCACATTATTTATGCTGCATTTAACTTTGGTTGTGGCCAGAGAGCCCCAGCCTGCCATCCCTTTACCCCCCGCCTGCTCCGGGGGCTTGGAACTTGGGGGTGGCACTGCCACTGTTTTGCGGTCGAAATCCATGTTGGTCAGCTTTCTGGGCGTTGGAGGCACATAGACACAAATTAAGTAACACTTACAATGCAAACGGAGAATGGAGAGCCCCCTATTCAAATTCGCATTTCATTCCAGTTTGGGACGCACGCAGCGTGTGGTAAAAAAAAAGAGGGTCTGAAGACGGGTGGTGTCAGCAAATGGGTGAAAAGGGGGCCTTTTTTCAGTGACCGAAAATTGAAAAACCGCCTGCAGTTGTGTGAAATGTTCAGGCGTGAAAACCCCGATTGAGGTTGCATGGCTTGGGGATTTCCCCTGCCCCATCCACACATTTTCCTTCGTAAGCCGCACTCATTTATAAAAGCCAAAGTGTAAATCTGCCTTGCTGCCTCATGTGTCTGGCATTTGTTTTTCCACACAAACACGCACATCAAATCCACTTGGCAAGCCCCCCATTTTCCACCGAACTTCTGTCTCGTTTTCTGGGATTCATTAACATTTTTTCCATTTGCGATTTTGCCGCCACACTTTTTTTTTTAATGACATAAATCTCGTACATATGCCCACACATTCGGTTGCCAATTTGAAATTATTACCAAAAGCCAGAGCAGCCAAAAACAATCTTCAGACAGGTGGTGCCGCATTCGAGTTGTTGTTCTGGATTTTTATTCATTTGCATCTGCTTTGTTTCTCCCCCAGCTTTCTGGGGAAAGAAAAACCAAATTACCGCATTTGGAAAATAAATACTTAAGAAAAGCGCGGATTACGCACAGTGGCACAAACAAGGAGCTCAAGTAGTAGTTTAAGGACTTTATTTTTTGAAAATTACCATTCTTCTTAATGCATTTTCAAAACTGTTTCAAAAAAATTTCGGATAGTACCATTGTGCCAGCGCACACTTCAAATGAAATCGAGTACCGAAAAAGCGCAGATTTTTGAGTTTCTTCCCAAGGATGTGTTCTGGGTGTCTCAATGTGTGGGTGCACAAGTGCTGTGGCAGTTACTTAAGTACCCCTTCCACTTCATTCTCGAGCACTGCCACCGCTTATCCCGCTGCTAAATTAATTCAAATTAATTCACTCGCGGCGCAGATGTTTCGGCTCAAATTTTATGCGCGAATTTCGTTTTACACCAAACCATTTGGCGGCCAAGGCGGAGTCAACAACTTCGGTTGGGGGAGTTCGCGTTTTGTAACGAGCTGCATTGAAAAACACTTTACCATTAAAGACCTTCTTTAATTTCAAGGTAAGGAGACTTTTGAAAATAATTCAACTACAAATAGAGCGACCAAGAAGTTTAATAAACAAATGGCTCATGAATGTTATAAGCCTGTGTTCTATGATTTCAGATTTACATTTTTTTTTTTTATTTTTTCTTTTTTTGCTGGATCTCTTGCAACCACAAAACCCGCCTTCGCCCTTTATTGGCCCACTATTGTTCCAATAAGCCAACACGCCCCGCGTCAACACCGATCAATAGGAAATAGGAAAAACAATGGACATTGAGGGGAAATGCCGCGAGAAAAGAATAAGAACCAGGACAAAGGACGAAAGGCGCAAAGGAAAAATTCCGTTGTTCCGAAATTGAACTTCAATTTCAATGAATGACGCAACAGAGGGGTGATGGGAAGAAATGTGGCAACGAGTGGTAGCGAGAGTAGTGGCAAATGCGTTAATTCCATTTTCTTAATTAAATGCACAAACAAAATCACGGAAATGAAAAATAAAATCCAAGTCTTTTACACTCAATGATTTGTTTTCATTAAAACAAGAAATTCTCATTAACAATGGCAATGACAGCGAACAGAAAATGGACTGTGGGTGTGTGGCCTTGAGGGGGTGGTTGGGTGGCTTGGGCGGCTTGGGCTGTTGGGGGGTGTAACCACCGATGGGCGAAGGCGAAGGCAAAACTCGCAAAGATTGCCTCGCTGCTTCATTGTCCATTGTCCTGCTTATCGCCGCTGCGTTTATTGTTTTTATTTTCGGTACACTGCGAAAAATACCTGTGTTCTGAACAGGAATATATCTGACTGAGGTAGCAAAAAGTTGACTCTTTTTAGGTATTAACCTGTGATTGTTGAAATGTTAAGCATCCAAACGTTTCATAATGAAAATCACTTAGTTTTTTACATTTTGTTTGTTCCGTGTAATTTGCCGTTGTTGTCCCAAAAGCGCGCCACATTTTAATTGCCAGCAATTGTCGTTGGCGCAGCTGCTTTTGCTGGCCTGGTCCTTCGGCTGGCCTTAGTTATTATCCCCATTGTTGTTGCCTGGACCCCGACCCCCTGAAGGAGCACCCCCCCCCCCCCTTCACGTTCTTCTTCGCCGTCGTCTTTTAACCCCACCCTTGTTCTTGGCGAAAGCGTCAGAATTTATGACATACTTTTCAGCGCAATTGTTGGCGCGATTTACGCGCCTCTGCAACCCCAACCCGCCCCCTTTTCCGTCACAGTTGGCGGGTCAAGGGGCGGGGCCGCCGGGGCTTTTCCACTTTTCTACCATAACAATTAGCTCTTTGGCAGCTGCCGAGTCAATCAATAAAATCACAGGAATTTTCAACATTTTGCATAGCATACACTTTGGGGCAGCTTAATTGTAGTTGATTTCTCAACTGAAATGAAAAATAATGTACTTTAAACCGTGAAACTCTAGCATATAGTTCATATTTGCAAAAATATCTAGCTTCTAGCTTGAGATTTAACAAATCATCAATTTGATGTAATTATAGTATATAGTTTGAATAAGACTCTATAATCTCATTATACAAAGTGTTGAGTTTGAGATAGATATGATTTGTTATCCACTTAATTGTAGACCAGCACTTATTTTTTGGTGAAATTCCAATAATCCCCCATCCAACAAGCGATCACGGCGATTGTTTTTCAATTGTCAAATTTTTAAGCTTTAATTCTATCAGCCCCAACTCTATCTCCGTTTCACCGTGCCCCACTCTCTGCCTCTCTTTCTACCCGATTGTTTCCCATTCGTTTTACCCTCTCCACACTGCAATTTGCACTCAACCACTGCAGAAAAGAAATGCGAGGCAAAAAATAAAGTGGAAAGAAATCCAGGACTGCGGAGAGAACTAAAAAAAAATACCGCTAATCGTACAAAATGGCGGCCAACACGCCCGAGAAGAAAGCAGAGGAAGAGAGAAGAAAGAGGGGCTAGAGCGAGATGGCCAGCTTCTTTTTTCCCATTCCCTTTTCTTTTCATTTCGTTTTTTTTTTTAATTCTTTGTATGCTGCTCTTTGCTGTCGACGTCGCTGCTGCCGCCTTGGCTTTTCCTTCTTTCTTTTTTTTTTTTGATACGGCTTTTTGTGCACTTTCTGGATTTCCCAGTTTCCCATTTTCCCGTTGCCGTGGCAATGGACCCGCCTTCTTTTTCTGGCCTCGCCTATCGCAACGTTGGAACTTTCGGGCCATTCGCCTGCAGCATGCAGTCCAGAGAGAGAGGGGTGCATGCCGTCAGACAGAGACGGCAACTGCGTCTGCAGTTCGTTCTCTCTTTCGATGGCTCTGCCTGCAATGCGCTTTCCCTCTCGCTCGCTGTCGCTTTCTGTGGGGGCAGCTGCCTCTATCGTTCTCTTTCTCTCTGGTTTCCTCCCACTGGCTGCACTTCTCCATCTCACACTTTCTCCCCCTTTCTCCTCTGCATTTGATTTAGCGCTTGTATGTATGGGCATCGCATTTTTGTTGCTAGTTTATTTGATGCTTTTGTTGCGCTCTGCTCGGCTTTAAATTTGATTTCCTCTGCAGCATTTAGTGCTCCACACACACATATATGTACGTGCACACGGAAAAACATACCTATACGTGATGCATATGCATGTATACATGTATGTATAGGTGAACGGCAAAAAAATGGGCTATCATATTAACAAAATAGTTTTGCTGCATTTATGAGTAATAATCACAACATCTCCAGCTTACTTTCTCTTTCAAAAGTAAACTATTTGCAGACCACATGGCGTATGCGCAATATTTCGATTATTTTATGTTGTTAGTCTACGCTATTGCAACCCCTTTTCTCCCAGTGCCCTGTGTATCTACGCCAGACCTCAATTAGACCCTGCCTCTCGACCTCCTGCTGTGGCAGGATAAATAATTTGCAACTCATTTCGTAGATGGTTTTTATGAATTGCCGTGCAATTTTTAATGAAATTTATCGCGCTTATCTGGGCGCATTAATCAAAACCATTGGAATGGGGCGTTATCAGAACCGCGACCTCCAACAATAACAAAACAAGCGGCTTTTCAGATTGAAGGTGGGCGAGCGAATATATCCGGAACAGACTGTTGCTCGCCCCTGACGGAGGTCGCTAATTTAAACCAAATGAATTGGCACATTTTTCACTTTTACCACTCCGCCCCGCTCGACGGCAACTGGAGCCCAAATGAGCAGCGGGAATCGTTGGGCCAAAATCTGAACCCAGATTCCGAATCCACAACTGAAATATAACCTAAAGCTGAACCTGAACCTGAACCTCAAGGAGCAGACAATGCCGCGTAGTCACTTAATCCATAGCAGGGGCGATAAAAATCTCGAAAATCCAACTTAAGTGTTTGGTAATTTATCTGCCCCCCAACTTCCTGTTTTCTTACTGTGTAGCCATAGTATACGCGACACTTTTTTCAGCGCTTAAACGCTGAGGGATCCCATTCCACCTACCATTTCCCACCTCCCATTCAGTCGTCAGTCATCGCACATCGCACCGCGGGTTGCCCCCCGACCACAAATAAACCACCCAAAAGCACTTCCCCAACCACAGCGCACCACACAGCCACTTCCGGTGGCATCAGCTCGTTGTCAGTCATTTTGAGTTTGGCTTTCGATGAAATGATAAATGATGAAAAATGTTGCCAAAGATTTAAAATTATCCCAGAGAGCAGAGTCAACAGCAAATCGTGGGGGGGCGGGGGGTGGTTATTCATCGGCTTCTCTTGTCCTTTTCGGTCCTTTCCTACAAAATGAGCTAGCAAATACTGAAATGAGATAATACTCCAGCCCCAATTCCATTCTGAAGGATGCCCACTCCACATCTGCTGGTACTTTAAATTACAAGCAGCTGAGACAGAATTGCCAAGGACAACGGCTGAGATTGAAAAACTAAAGCTGACTATCCGAAATGAAATATGAAATAATAGGTATTTAATATTGGGCATACTTCATCTTACTATTAGCGAAATTAAATTAACTGCCCCACCCCAATGTATTATATATGAATGCTTTTAGTGATTTTACTTCAGAAATCCATTAAAATTTTTGGAAAACTATTTGGCGTTCGAATTTCATATTTCCGACATCCCCACTTCCCGCCGGATTGCATCCGCTGAATGGATTTTTGAGTCGCTCATTGTTTGCACGCATTTGCCGGACTGGCGTCAGCGCGGAGTGGAGTCGGGTGGAGTGAAGTGGATTGGATTGGAGTGGACAGAGGATCCCGATTCCCGTTGGTCCTGATGGCCAGCAACCCTTGCCTGTACACAACATCCCCGTGTCGAGCCCCATCCGAACCCCCAAAATGATTTCAACAGTTTTTCAATTGAGCAAACTGAACGCAAATGAGAAAATTGCTTTCTTATAGTTTTTGCTCGCTGACTGGCTGGCTGCACTGAAAAGAAATAAGCGTGCTAAGCCAACTCATTTGGCATTCGAAAGTATATTCACCAAGGGAAAATTGTATACAATTTCTGGTTAAGATTTTTAAGTCTTATTCCGAATAGTTGCTATTAAATTCTAATAATGTTTTAAAGACAACAGCATTGTTTGTTCTTTCGGTGTTCCAAAAATGTTCAACCAACCCGGGAACTAACTGTCGAATCAGTCGAATCCATTCAGCCACCACCTCGGGCGGCCAAAATGGAAAGGGTTTTCGTAGGGTTGGTGCGCAGGAGGGAATTCGAAGTTTTAAATAGCCATTAGCGAAAACGCTTATTAAAAATTTACATTTCATTCCACTTTACAGCTGAGCGAGCCAGGAGATGAGTTCAGTTCTGGGCAAAATTCAATTCCACACCGGGCAGCATCTAAAATCCAGAAGGACCATCCCCTTTCCCCTTCCACCGTCCGTCCGGTGAATGTCCTTCAGCCTTCAGCCTGCAGGTCCGCCCACTTCCACTTCCTGCCGCTGATGGGGTTAAAATTTCTGTTGTTGGATCTTTAGGTGTTCATGCCAAGTTAATTTAATAATAAAACTGAAATTTAATTCATTTGCGGATAGGCCAGGCCAAGTCCGGTCCATTTTGTTGAGTGAAAAAAGGGGGGGAGGGGGTGTTCTGGGGAGCAAAGCAAAACTCCTCGGGGATAATACCGACGAGCCAGGCCGCCGCCCAACTCGAACCCAATCTAAATTGGCGCCTCAGCTTCGGTCTCGGCGTCTTTTCACTCGTTTTTAATAATATTTTCCAGTTATCTGACCTTTTTCTTCTCGCTAACTGTTGGCCAGCACTGAAAACTGGCTACATTTTCAATTGCCAGCGGCCAAATGACGGAAAAGAAAGGGTGCCATGCGAAGACTCCCCTTCGACGCACTTGGCAAAACAATCCGACAAGTTTTTGGAAATATTTGCTTACAAATAAGTAGTGAGTAGTGCATCCGTTGACTTATCATATAAATCTCGGAATATTTATGTAAAATCGCATGCAATCCTCTCTAGAAGTACGCAGTCATTTGACTTTGCAAAAATGTCTTTGTTAATTGCATCCCTATTTTTCTATGTGCACCTCGTTTAATTGCGAGCCAAAGGAGCTCCTTAAAGGCCAAACAACTTGCGTTGGGATACACTTAGGAGCGCTTTAAGCGGACCAAAACCCTGTTTTGCCTGTCGTCTTGCATAAATTTCGGCTCTCGCAGCACTTGCAGCCAAATTGAATTGCGTAAAACTAACCGCCGAATGCGCGCCGCACAATTAAGGTTGAGGTTTTATAGCCGCGCTCCTGTCGATGGGTGAAAACCGACTACCCACTACCCACTACCCTCCATCTACCATTCACCATCCAATTCCGCTAAAATCCTGGCCGGGAAGTCCCCGAAAAACGCCCTGCCTCTCGGGGATCTGCGGGTGGCAGCTGTCAGTGCGTTAGTCAGTCGCTGTCAGTTCTCGGTGCCCCGGCTCCGTTTCGTTTCGGTTCAGTTCGGTTCGGTTTGGTTTGGTTCGGTTTGGTTTGGTTAGCTGGCGGGGACATCATCCCAGGCCAGTGCAAGCCATCTCTCAAATAGGAAAAAACATACTACATACATATGTACATAAACATGTACACCTTGTGTGCACGCCAACCAGATCGGTGAGCAGCCAAATAAGATTCCAAATGCGAAAGCATAAAACATATTCTGCCCCAGCATATTACACACAACCGCATTTCGGAAGGGCAAAGGTGAGTTAGTTAGCTCGAGCACACGTACATGTGCAGGTTGCAAACGCAACCAAATGCCATTCAGTGGCTGCCATGGGGATTCGAAGCACTGGGTACTCAGGATTAAATGTAATAAGTTGGATAAATCATTAATAAATAGTTATTCTTTAAAGTGGCATGACAGCCTGTTTCTAACTTCCATCAGTATCTATGTACTTATATAAAATTAGAACTTAAAAATTCATACAAAATTTAATTCTAATATGATAGTTTTCTTTCCAAAAGTCGACACCACTCCCTTGGCCTGGATGGGTTTTAAAAAGCCACAGCAACTAGCAGGAGCGCCAGGCCAACGACCAGGACAGGGACAAGGACAAGAAGAGGAAGTGGAAGGAGCTGCCGAGGCGACGTAGCAAACGCTTTTTGGCCGCACAACAAAATTTGATTTGTATTTCTGTGGTTTACCTTTGCCCCCGCCACGTCTCGCCGCACTCCCCCCGATTTACCATTTTCCATTTTCATTTCTCGACTGAATGGGAGGTAATCGTGAAACGGGAATGGGTATCACTGGCTGGGCATAGTGGTGTCAGTAGTGTCAGTGGCACCTGGACGCGGCTGCTGCTGTCGTAGATGCTGAGGTTAAAATGTAAAATGCACAGAATGGATTGTGCGGCTAACCGGAACAATTAAGGAATTTTCCCCGGACCCGGGCCCGAGCCCAGTACCAAACCAGAACTGTCCTCACGGAGCTGCAGTTACCAAATTACGAATGCCACATGGAACTGTCTGCCCCATTTGTCCAGGCCCCATTCCATGGAACATCCGAGGCTGCTCCTCGAAAATGATTAAGTAGATTGCAATGACTAAATTCTGGGCAAGAAGACGACAGGCTGATGACACGACAACAGGACAGCGAAGACGTTCGAGGCGATGGTATGGAAAGTATATAAGTACACAGAGAAACCAGCAGGTATAGGGATATATTTAAAAATAGCAAATCCCAATAGGATCAGTGAAATGTGCCAAAATAAGTTAATGGGTATAAGACTTAAAAATGTATATATATCAATATATATTATATATACTTATTCTCCGATTCCTTTGACCATTTCTCTGCGTGTTGGGGCTGAATGCTTTGTCCTGTTGGCTTTTGTTTCTTGGCCAAATATGTCTTGCATACGAAATTTCCATAAGCCCGGCGATGGCTTCTCCACTTTTGCCCCGGCCATTTCATCGATATCAGTCCAGGAGAACTGAACTGCAACTCCGGTAGTTTGTGGAGTGGTAGTGCCGCGGTGGCCAAGAGTTTTACGTGTCTACCTCAACAACGTTGACGTTGGCACGGAAATAATTGAAAATACGTGTTTGGGTTTTTGCGGACAGCGGCATTTGCTTGCCAGCAAAAACAACAAGGAGTGGGTGGACCTGGCTAAAAGGGACCGTTCCCAGCCGATCCAATTTCCATCCGCATTGGGGCCAAAAGCGACTTGGCCACATTTCTGTTTGACAAATTTCGCTTCAGCCTCGGCCCGGGCATAATAAATTTCGTAATTTCTTCAAATGAATTTTGAAAATCAACAAAATAGTATAAGGCTCTTGCGATTGATGATGATGATTATGGGGAGTGGGGCTTAGGTTAAGTTAGTATGGCCATTATCGAAATGAGCCAACAATTTGTGACTAGCAGACCAAAAGGCGGGCCTTATTTTCTTTGGAAATTGAAACTTTCGTTGGAAATTCAAAAACAATCGATACAAAATTGACCAGCTGATGGATATTAATGGGTTTGCTGTGAATCAAATGGTAAACATGTCGCATTGCCAATCGAAATTACAGCTAAAACAATACTTAGTCGACCTTCGCCACCAGTTAGTATTTAAATTGTATTTAAGCTCGAGTGTTCTCTAAATTTTTGTAATAATATCAAGTGCTCTTTTAAAGTCATTGACTCACGGACCTTCGAATTGCGGCAAAAATTTTAATTACCTCAGAAGCGACAGAAAAACGGGGAATAGGAGTAGGGAAAAACTCTTTTGGATGGAAATTAGCTGGCAGGGAAAATCAATTAGCTGCCTACGAAAAAATCCACATAGAAATAAAAATAGCAAGATAAACAAAGGCCCTGGCTTTTCAAATGATGAGATGTGATGCAATGGAGTGGGATGAGATGGGATGAAGTGGAATGGGATGGGATGTGGTGGGCTGGGGTATGGGGTTTTCAATGTGGCCCAGCTCTTAAATCAATAAATCATCTGCAAGCAAATTAGTTGGGTGACTGTTGTGGGTGGATCAAAACAAAACAAAAAAAAGGGGTGGTGGGTCAAAAGACCGACCATTAGTCTTGCTTGGACACGGCTCGACCCAAGTTGTCCTTGCCAGCTCTCTTACCCCCAAGATTTTTATTCCTTTTCTGGCCGATTCGCAGGCTAAAACCACGTGATTGGCTTTTAGAAATTATATCCCCGCCCGGAATGGCCAAATGAAAAGCATTATATTCATGCGCAACAAAAGCTGAGAGTGCCTTCGACGAGGACGATAAAGGACGACGGACGAAGGCCGAACATAAAAAATTCATTAAAAGTAATAAACTAATTCCATTCGATCCTATTAAAAATCATTTTCGAATTAAGGATATTTGCATATCCTTAATAAAGTTTTACCGGACACAAAAGCCGGCTGCGAGGGGGCGGGTGACGGGGAGGGGACGATTCCTTTGTGACATTTCGCTCAGACAAGTGGATGAGCCAATGCCTTTTGCCCCACCTGCCTGGCATCATCATCAGCGCCTTTGGTGGTTGATGCCCTGCTGATGAGCTGCAGGAGTTGGGAAGTGCGGGAAGGACGAGAAGGACTCCGAGGACTTCCAGGACTCCAAGGGAAAATCTTGTTTTTATTTGTTTGTTTACCGTCCGCAAAATGAACGTCGGCTGTGAGGGGGGTTTTCTATATTTAAATTTTATCACAAGGACCCCTGATTGCCTTCGGATTTGTGGGCCGAGGACACTTTTTAGCTCACAGCTGCCAGGACTCATCAATCAGCTGCAGACTAATTACATAATCTCCTCTTGATTATGCTGATGTTCTTGCTGTTGCTGTTGTTGTTGGTGGGCCAGCAAATGGAACTTGTTGAGTGGAGCATGGCGAAAATGTCGCAGGACATCAGCAGCAGCCACAAAAGCTGAAATGCAAAACCTTTGCTTTCCCAGCTAATCTCTGGTGCTCTTAGCAGCCAGAGAGCGAATGAAAATGGGGTGTAAATACGAGCAGGTCAATTTCTATAAAGGCTTTAAGATTTAAGATGCTCCATTGGTTCACGACCCTATCAAGGGGCATTTTAAAGTACTCCATCGATTGCTCACATATAATTTCATGCACATTTCATCACCATACCCTGAAAGCACTATCCATCTGCTCCTCTATGCGTGTAGCAAACTTTACCTCTGTGCAATATCCGCGGCGTTTCGGAAGAAAGTTGATAATGGTGAAAGTTTGATGGGTTTGGGAGCTATTATGCCTCTGGTGACCTTGATCCGTTTTCCAAGGCAAAGCAAAAGCAAAGTTTCCGCCTCTATTTGGATTTGTTTTTGCTACGCATTTAATGAGCAGCGCCAGCAAAAACAGCGATAACAAGTCAAAGAAGAACAACAACAAAACTTCGAAATGACCTTGACACTGGGAAAAGTAACTGTAAAAGAAAAATCCCAAAGAACTTTGCGTATGGCGGCCAGCAACTAAACTTTAAGGCGTGCCAAAAACCCCTTCCATACCGAACACCCAACCGCCACGCCCCCTACGACGTAACTTTTGAGTGACTCACTGCTTGGTGGGAAAGAGAGAGGCTGTTGCCTTGAAGTGCGAGCAGGATGGATAGAGATAGAAAGAGAAAGAGAGAGAGCGGAAACTTTGTTCTAAAGTTGGGCAAGAAAAAATTAAACTTACGCCAGTTTTAAGCAAAATTTTATACAAAATAACAAAAAGTGCGGACGACGTCGCGTCGAGCATTGAACTTTGACCCGGCAAAAAGTTGCCAGCCGCAAATAAAAAAGCAACGTACAAAAGCGACTCAACCAAACAGGAAGTCCCCGATATAAAGCACACATACCCAGTAAATACACTTCGAAATGCGATCGCTCACGGTCGTTATGTTGATCCACCAGATCATTGATAAAGTTGATCGAAATTGGAGATAAAGAGCTTACTGTTATAACTATGAATCCGATCCTATTGCTATGTTTTGATCAGACTTTATGTTTTGAAAGTACGCCCTCCATTCAGCTCAGTAGATTTAACGGAAGTCCTTGAAAAGTAAGTTGTGGAACCGCCTTATTTTGGTAAAGCCCATTCCATTGACCCCAACAGCTGCGATTATAATGGTAAAAGTGAAAGGCTTAAATTGTTCTGGCTCTTGTTCCTTGTTTCTTTCCCACTTCGCGCCCATTATCTTCTTCTTATCCCAGTTCCACGTCCCCATCGACTGCAAACTTTGCGTTGAGACAAAAGTTTCGACCGACCCGGGGGCAGGGGCATCCCTCCTGATATAACTTTTCCCCGCCGTTCCATTCCCATGCGTACCCGTATCGCATCGTTCCATTCCGCCGTGTTCCACAGAACTCAAAATCCAAAACCGAACCTAGCCCACGCCGAACAGCTGTTTGCTGATACCACAGATGGCGTGGAGAGCGGCTGATCAGCTGATTTTCGTTTTTCATTTCGTTCACTTTAAAAAGAAACTTAAGCACACTCGGCGGTGGCTTTGCCCATATTATTATTAGGCCGAGCCGTCGCCAAAGTTGCCAACAACAACAAGAACAAACTTTTGACAATACCTAATTGCAAACTTTTTGATATCGCAGGGGGTGGCGGGTGCCAAGGGGGCGTGGCGCTTTAAAGAGTTGCGTGGCCTATTTATTTTCTTATTTTTTTTTCGTTATTTTGGTTCTATGCTTGGCTTAGACGCCGCCGCGAATAAAACAAGAACAGCAACAAAAATGATAACATTTAGTGCGTCGCAAAAGTTTCGCCGCACTTTTTGTTTCTTGTTTTTTTTTTTTTTTTGTATTCTGTTTTTTTTTTTTTTAACTTCTTCAACGGCGGCGGCGACGACGGCAATGGTTTCATAGACCTCAGAAGTTTTGTGTTTGTGTTTTTAAAAAGTTGCTCAATGTGCCTCAAACTCGACTCGGGCGAAACAACTCCCGAAAGTGGGCGGCCAGAGATAAGGGGGCGTGGACCAGAAAAGGGTTTTCCCGGCGAGAGTCCTCACAGGAGAAAATCAATAAAAGTCGTCGACTTGGCGAAAAGTGCGTAAATGTTGGGCATCGAATTAAAGAGATATTTTAATCAGATAAACGCTGGATTCGTTACAAATTTAGATGGTTGAAGTGTATCATTCCAAGGGGTATACAAAAATATTAGTTTGAAACGCTGTTTCTAACTTCTCACTACCAATTTTTCAGCATGCATTATTTAACCACTGTTAGGTGAAGTGCCGGACTTGCAAGTGAAATGATATTTCGTGTATTCCCAAACTACAGATTCCGTTGCCATTTCCCGCCTGATCAATCATTCGATTGCAATTTCCCCCAAAACACCCACACATAAACTGCCCATTAAAAGCGTACATGTGTGCTGTGTGCACCCTCGAAGAAAATCATGAAAAGAAAAAAAAAACAGCCATTGTCACATACATACATTGCAAATCCCAGGGAATCGAGACGACAAGGACTCGCCACTTAGCGGCGAAAGCCGCTATGACAGCCTGTGGCTTGGCTTATATTTCATTCATGATGCTACCGCCGCCGCCGAATCGCCCAGCCAACAGTTTTCAATAATTTACAAGGTTGCTGGATGGGGGGGAGATGGGGTAAGCATAAAAATCCGGAGCCATGTCAGCAGTAGCTGGCTGAGACTGTAAAAAAGAATGACAAATGATCGTGCAAGCATTTGGCAAATCCACGATTTCCATAATGAGGGGCACACGCGCACAGATAAATATTATGGCATAAAACACTTTGCCGCCGAAGGAAAACAAAAAACGAGGACGCCACTTGGCGCATTATTTCATGAGGTCGTTACAGTCAACGCGTCCCGGTTTTTCCCCCGGCCACCCGGCGAACTACGAATACCGAACACCGAACACCGTACACCTCCACGAAATGGACTTACTGCCAACATATAAATAACAACAGCCCACCGACTTGCGAAGGCACTCGGAAAAATTAGGGCTATGAAAGGCAAAGATAGTAGTAGTACACGTGCACCATAGTAGTTAGTCCATGACCATATAATCGGAAAGGTGAAGTGTTGAGCGCTTTGAGGAATCCCCATCTTTTTCAGTGTAAGATGTGGCAGGAAGCGAACTGCGTAAATAATGCCACCTGTGCTGAGCCTTCGATGTGGCTGCAAATGTGAGGCTGCCGGCAGTGGGTGGCAGCTTGGTATGGGGGCGTGGCGAAGGAGGAGCAGGAGGAGGAGCAGCTCTCGGCTGGCACAACCGCTTGACAAAATTATGACTTCACTTACAAGAAAACATTAAAGTTTAACATTAAATGGCATGTCATTTGGGACGAAGCACGAAGCACGGCGCTACAGGACGAAGCTCCGGCGACACACATGACTAACGGCATGTCAGGAGCACATGCGAATCCATGCGGTTATGTCCTTCCACTTAGCGTGTGTGTGTGTGTATGTGTGTGTGTCTTTTAAATGGTTTTCCTTCACATCATCAAATTCGAGTAAATTGCATTTTCAGCTGGCTGTTCGAACTGCGATTGGAAACTACTTCAGCGCGGGTCTGAGAAATTGGCTTTACTCGTGCCATTGACAGGTGGAAAACCTGTACAAAGACAGTGCACAAAAATCGACATAATAATATAATAGTATATATAGTATAGTACAAACTATGCATATCTGCGAACATAAGTTAGGACACCACATATCGCCCAGTTCAAGCGCCAGATTTTAGCCCGCATTTGATTGATGCCAGCTCAATCAGAATGCTATTCAGTGCTGACATAACTTATCTAATTATGGGCAATATGTGACAGACAGACTAAGGAAACACAACACAGAAAGAAAAATATGAGTACATATTGAATATAAGCATACAGTCATACAAATTATAGCTAATTCCCAGGATTAGCCAATATATTATATACCCAAGTTTGATGCAAATGCACTCTTTTAGAGATATATGAATTCAATCTTATTGAACAGACATTTACGTTAGCCGTGCACTTTGTACCCTCGCTGGCGCCGTTGTTGTTGCACTAATTGTTTTATGCATGGCAAAACGCCATAAGGTCATAAATACAATAAGTCAGCTTGGGGAAGATATACGAGCGATTTGGTGGGTGGGTGTTGAGGGGGTTGGAGGTCTTAGGGGGGGCGGCAGCGGCGGCGACATCGGCTAAAGGCAAGGCGCTCATTAGGATAATTGCAGGCAATTAACTAAATTGCCGCCGCATTTGTCGCTCCTCGCTGCTCGCGCATCCGAAAAGGAGCTCGGATCGGGGATTTGGATTGCGTTTCTCCAGCCAGCTGGCAGGGGGCGGGGGGGTTGGTGGGGTATGGGCGACACTTGGCGCTAACACAAATTATGGCTCATAATTCGCGCATGGGTAGTGTGACGACTATCTGCCACCCTGCTGCTACCCATTCCCATTCCCATTCGCATCCCCTACGAAATTTGAAACAGTTTTGGCTTTTGTATGCCACAACACGCCGCAGCTCTCTGCCTCCCCCCTCCCTCAACGAGACATTTTGCAGCCGCTTTAGTGCGTTTTAATTAGCTGCCATCGGGCCAGGTAGCAGCGGTAAGGATATACACTCAATGGAGCCGGAGATGGTGGCGGCACGTTCCGGTGGCGACCGCCGTTCCGTCCGTGATTAGATGACCGCTGAATTGGTAATCAATGCCGCTACGCTCGCAACGGGCTTAATAAAAGCGTACGTGCCGCCCAGTTCTAAGACTTTTCGCACACACTTCGCCCTTCGCAACGATGCACTCGAAGAAAAACAAATGGACATATGCATACACATACATACATGCCAAGGGATTAGTTCATTCAGAAGAGAAGACTATGTTACATGGTTACTCAGATGTATAGCGTATGCGGAGCAACCATGGCCATATATTTTGCAATTGCAGTAGCCTTTGCTACTCCAGTTTCTCTCAGTGCAACTGGACGTGTCTGGTAATGAAATCATTTCCTTTTGCTCTTTTCAAGTTTTCACCAGGATTATCGGCAGCAACGAAGGGGGCCAAGGCAATCCCAGATCCCAGCTACCAGCTACCAGTTACCAGTCACCAGTCAGTCGAGTTCCCTTAGTCCAAAATCGCACCTTGGGCTTCTGGTGCATGATCGCATTAAGTTCGGTTCGTGCCGAATGCTCCGTGTGTTTTTGTGTGTTCGTGCTCCACTTGCCAGCGATTGCCAGCGGAATGCCAAATTAGTCTCAGTGCTCCCAATATCCCACACAGCGGCATCCCTCAAAGACTAAAGGAGGAAATGTAATCCATAAGGCAGCCATCAGCGGCCATCCTACTCATTATGGATCTGCCAGCCAACAAGGAGTACTCTGAAAACCTCTTGTAAGAATCCTGCAGCAAAGTTGGCTGCAAGTAAAGTAACCTCATCTCATTAATTGGTTACGCGTGAAAAAAGTCTTTAATACACTCTATGTTTAATGCAATGGTAGAGGAATTTCTTCTATTTTGCTATGAACGAAATACCTTCGTTTATTAGTCAAATTCTTCATATCTGAAAGGCTTTTGTGACAAAGAGGAAAAGTTTTCAACTTTAATTAAAACAAAATGGCATGCCATGACCGCATGCTATATGTTTAATTTCATTATGCGCTTTTGATTATTTTCGTTGGCTACAAATCAACCGCATGGATGTGAAAACAAAAGTGGGTGGCGGCATACATGTACGTAGTGCGATGAAGATGATGGCAGCTTAAGCCCGAAAACGGCATCGATTTATCTGTTCTATTGGGCCGCAGGATGGTGGGATGGAGGAGGAGCACCTACCACGATTCCACACACACACGTCACAGCGGAAGGACACCCCTTAACCCCAGACTTGCCCAGGGGGTGTGGATCCTATGTACCGAACGCGTGAGTTGTACATAAAGGCGAGACCTATACCGATGTGGGTGGAGCCTCCGAATGGCCAGGATATATGTATTTGCGTGAGTGTGTGTATGTGTGTGTGGGTGTCGCATGTGTGTGGGTGTCGCACTGATGTGTCCAATCAGAATCGAGGCACACACACACACACATTCGCCAAAGTCGGGACTTTGGAGATCCCTCTTGCTCTCGTCCTTCTCTCTCTCTTTCAGTGCCGCAGGATATGTTTGTGTGAATGACAAAAAAAACACAACACACACGCACAGGCACAAATAAGGCAAAAAAAAAAAACAGAAGGAAAAAAAAAAGGTAGCCGAGGGGCCAAAAAAGAAGTGAAGGAGGAACGAAAAGAGAAACGAACTGGGGACCCAGTCAGCTAGAAATCAACAAAAGCCTGTCAGGATAATGGCCATGGGTGAGGGGCTCGGCGGGCAAAAGCTGGAAAAGAAACGAAAAATTGTTAAGCAGCTGGAAAAACCAACAAGCGAATGTGGATAACACTGATGGCGATGCAGCTCAAGTGGCAGAAATGGAAATGGAGATGGAAATGCGAAATGCAGTCGGCAGATGGAAACCAGGACTGTAAGGATAACACACCCACACACATATGCACCCAGCTCAGGAGGTGGAATGGATCCTACTTGTCTGGCAACTTGAAATGCGGGAAAAAAAAACTTGAAATGATTGGCCTCTCCATCGGATACAGTTGGGGATGCAGCTATTCACTCGACTGAATATTTGCATATCCATCGCCCAATCAACTGATTTGGTCCTTTGCATAATTAACCACTTTGGTACTAGTTTTTGGTAAGAATTCATCCAAATATAAATGCTGTCCATTTTGCTGATCAGCAAGTGCAGGCTACAGTTCCAAAAGATTACCTAGAATCTAGCGGATAACAATGATCCATTGCTTATTAAACGGATTCACAATTTCTCCGTTCCGCAGCTTTATGACAGACTCCAATCTATGGACACCATTTGGTGCAGGACATAATCGTTTAGCGGCCAGCCACATTGAAAGGTATCTCACCTTTGCAGTGCCACCAAATGGCGCACTAAGGAATCCTAAGGATTCGGGCTTTGGTTATGACCCCCCTAAAAAAAATGTTGTTGAGAGGGCAGGACATCACACACACACACTAAAGAGCGTGCGAATTTTCGAAGGTGGCTGTTTTTATTGCTTTTCGCAGATTTAAACTCATGTGGGGTATATTAGCTAGGCTGCGCAAAAAAAAAAATTAAAACCAGCGAGACAGACAATTAAATAATTTCATTTTCCAACATATTTGGATTTTAACACACTATAAACACGCAGCCTCAAGTAAATTCAAGCTCGTTGAAACAATATTTTAAATTTTCAATATTACCCATTTTTCAATAATTAAAACCTCAATAATATATAATTCGCCCAATGAAGAGCATTCAAAGTTCGCATTGCTTGGCACTTTGCCATTATTTTTCTCGGCTGCTTTCGCACTCTCATCTGCAGTGAAGGGTGCGAACTTTGTCACTCCGTTAACGTCAAGGCCATGAATACATCACAGCGCCACTCACCACCCACCGGCCCACCCACTGTAGCTACAATTCCAATTGGAGCCTTTCGTTCGAGTTGGAGTCTGCAATTGGGAGTTGGTTTTGTTTGGGGGTATGGCATATTTGGGGTGTTGTGCGGATTGCACAAATGCCATGTCTCCATGTTTACCATCATTTGAACCCGAAAAATATTTCACACCTATGCACACACGTACAGAGCAGGTTGATTTATACCTGGATATGCACAGTAGCGACCAAGTTATTAGCATTGCTTAAATCTTTTCGTCTTGAAATGTTTTCGGTATTAGTTAATGTTAATATATTTATGTATATTACATTATTTATGTATTATACTAAAAATACTTCTTTCGAGCTGTTAACCAGACGTGAGTTGCAACGTAATCTACAAAGCTTATGCACATTTGAAGATCATTGCAAGCCGCATAGTTTAATATATTTGAAGAATTCTACTACTATTTGCCCGACCTCTGCTGTATGTGTATGTGCTTCAGTGGATTGCTCGTTTGGCTGTCACTTTGCGCTGGCACTTTGCAGTTCGCAGCTCTCGTTGAAATTCATTATGGCAAGGCAAGGAGAAGCGGTTGTCATCGTCGGACTGGGGCGGGGCGGTGTGTGGGCGGTGGGCGGTGGGCGGACAAAAGGCAGCGTGACAAACGTAACGTAACGTAACGGAAGACACCAGACAGGCGGACGGACGGACATGCGGATGGACGGACAGACCCGTGTGACTGGAGCAGACATGCGAATGAAAAGCAACGGAAAGGAACCGGACCGCTGTTACCCATCACTATACTTCACTACACTACACTACACAACACTACACAGATTATGCTGTTATGTTAGCACTGGTCTGGAAACTAACCCTACAACTTGCACTGCTTACTGATGACATGACATGATTTAAAGATCTTAATTTTACAATTCCAATTCTAGCTGCTGCATGTAATATCATCAAATAGGTAACTACACTTATACTAAGCCAAGAGATTTGCTATATAACTCCGAATTTTGTTCGCAAAAGTGATATACCCCATCAGTGTCATTCCGTCATACATACATTACGACGGTGCTGCTCTTTTGGAGCGGCTCCATGTCTAAATGTCGACGACAGGCCATTTTCTATAACTTATCTGATTTTAATTGCTTCAAACATGTGCGTGCCACATCATTGTCCTTTCTGCCGCACCCACACACTCCCTCGCACATCTGTCTCTCTATCTCTCAGTGTGCTGTATAAGTGTATATATAAAAGTGTGTGAGACTGAGTGTGTGAATGTGTGTGTCTGGCATCCTTTTTGGCGCTGTCAACATTATTTCACGTTGGCAAAATCGGGGAACAGGAGCCGGGAAATAGTCGCCAAACGCTCACGTCGTCACTCCAGACAAGTTGATGACCTCCACTACCCCCAACTTATCCCCCTAGAATCGCTTTTGTCCTCCTCCGTCGAAGTCTCTCATGTGAGCTTGTTTATCTCGCCAGCTCTCTAGTTGCTGGCTTCTTTTTATGAGCTTTGTCGGGCTTTGATGTTAATTACCCTGTAACAACGACGACGTCTTCCTCTGTCCACCCACCCCGACTCCAGCCCAAAGGTCCCCTGCCCTGAACTACCCACCAGCCTGCTCTTGCTCTTCAGTTGGTAAACAAAACAGCAGCTATTCCGAACTCCACTCCACAAATTTTTCTATCTATGTATATGTAGTATGCGCTTGTGTGCGCGAGTGTGGGCCACCGAGCTGCCCGAGATTATCTCCAAGGACCTATAAATCCAGTCATTAAAGTCAAAGTCACAAGACGCTGCTGCCTTATCAGCTGCAGGGGAAATTTCCAGCGAAAATCCCCACTCCGGCTTTGGTTTCATAATAAAATTAAGTAAAATTCTCAAACACACGAGCGCCAGCAAAGAGAACAAACATCCTTTGTGGCAGTCCTTGGATGTGGCCTCCCTTCCGCTCCCAACAAACCAAATGTCTTTATGGCATACGGCCATATGGCCATATGCACCTGTCCTTCTGTTTAAAGTCAAATATTGAACTTGCGAAATGCACTCGAGTTTCCTTCGATGAGCTTAGAAAACGTCTTTATTAACCAATCATTTTGGCGAGACATCCAAATTGCAGCAGTGGAGACGTTACAATGGGGACTAAATCGTGTTGCTTGTCCTAGGGAAATTAAAAAAACAAAAACTTCTTAGGAACGCTGTTAGGCATTCGAACTAGGGATTCCAGATTTGGAACAGACCTTGGTGCTGGAATTGCCATAAAAACATATGCACCCACTACTTTGATCCCAATCCACCTTCTATTATTTTTTTTTTTTTTTTTGTGCCATGTGAGTGGCGTCAGCTGCCTTTGACCAAATAAAATCTGGGCCTCGAAGACCTCGCAAATCTCTCGCCAAGCGATAGCTATCGACAGCAATCGAAATGAGTTAAGGACATGAGTTATTTATGGCTTTTAAGTGACAGCCAGATCTGCTCCGCATCCGAATTGGCCAAGCAAGTAGTATGCCCTCATGCCATTACCATTACCATTCCAATTCCCATCCTGAGCTGTCATCTTACATATGGAGATTTATTTCAGCTGCTAAGCGCATTTGTAAGCATTTTTAATAGAGTCCAAGTTCAGATAGCCGGGATTCGAACGATACGCTGGGGTGGTTCATCCTCAGTAGGTTAAGTGGCCAAGTGGAGTGAAGTGGGTGCTTAAGGCCTCCGGCAGTCAACAACAAATTTGGCTTAGATTCAACGCCGCGATTGCCGCATAACAAGATCTCTACGGACACGTTATAAACATACCAGATATCGGGAGTTCTAAGCAGGAAATGGAGCGGTTTTCAGAATTTAAGCTTAAAAGATTCCTCTTTAAAGATTTAATATCTATTTTACTACTCAACAAATACGAGCATTGCTAGTCAAAAGAGTTGGCCAATCGTTTTTAGAACTTTTTTAGCTGCTGAGTGACTTAAAGTCGCCGGAAAGGCATTCGGCATTAACTTGGTTAGTGAATGGAATGTGAAATGGCTAGGACGGGGTGTTCCAGTGGCAGTTGTGATTTCACTAATTTGTCGTCGTGTTGACTGTCAAATTGGATGCCATGTGTGGGTGTCATTAATGCCAACCCCCGAGAATGAAGCGCAGAGACACGGAGGCACACAGAGACGACTCATTAATGCCACTCATCAAAACTATAACGAATGTTGAAGGGTCCACCAAGCAACCCCCGGCCATCCCAAATCGGTTCGCAGCCCCACATCAGCCCACTCCCGACGAAGTGCGTGAGAGACACATGAATATATCCTGGCACTATAAATTTGGGTTAGGTTTACCCCGAGTAACAGACACAGACGGCGGCAAAATGTGTGTTTTTGCGCTGATGACGCTGCTGATGGCATTTGTCGCCGTTCGTTCTCTGGCCATTGCCATTCCCATTCCATATTCACTCCGTTGTCCTTCGGCCTCTGCGCCCTCGTCCTTTTTGGGCCGTCAAATAGGCATTCAGCTATTTTCGCGTAAATTGCTGCTAATTTTGTTTATCGCAGGACAATTATCCAAGCGAACGAACTGACAAATGAGCCGCACACTTGCCGCCCCCAAACAAAAACCCACTCACACGCACACAACTGACTGCCAAAAGGACATGTGTATGTGTGCGTAGAGTCCTTTGTTTCGATGTTCCTGCCATCAGGATGCCGATGCTATACGTGAACGATTTTCAAATAGTAATAACTTCTAAATAACAGATCAACGCCATTGGTAATAGCATACTTTTATGAACATTTCTTATATCCTTAATGTAAGTTAACTCTAGCTAAACAAAATCTCTCATGATGATTACAACTATTGACTTCGAATCGCATTGGAATTGCAATCGCTTATTATTTGTCAAGTGGCCAAGTGCAAGAAAGGACCTCCCCCGTCCCAACTTTATACCCCTACCCATTGGAGTTTCCACCAGCCGTTTAACACTAACTAAGCGGCTTACTTTCCCTGCGATTTTCTAATATAACAAAAGAAAAGCGCCCCGAAAAAAGAAAAGAAAACGATGAAGCGAGAAAAATAATGCCCTGTGTCCCTGGGAGCGCTAAAAAAAAAGAAGGGAATGTGGGTGGGTGGGTTTTGCTTGTTTGGTGGTTGCAGGGGCGACCAAGTTAAGAAATCAAACAGCTGACATAAATAACATTTTAATTTAAATACGGCAGGACACAACAATATTTTTTTGCCGTTAAGGTAAGCAGAAGGTACAACAATAACAACGATGGGGCAGCAAGGACAGCGGGCGAAAAAATACATATTTAAACAGGATCTCGCCTGAGAAGCAAACAAAATTAAACAGCGAAATAGAATGGGACAGGGATTGGGTGGATTGGGTTGGTCTGGGTTTGGGTTGGGCTTTGGTTGGGGGAAACGCAGTCAACAGTGGGGAAGTAAATTTTATTTTAAAATAAATTTATCGCCTTATCCGTTGTCCACGGCAGCCGCGGCAGGAATATCAGGAACAGAAACCGAAACAGGAACAGCGCCAGAGTCAAGTTTTCCAATACCCTGTTAGGGAGTATCACGACTTTTCCAGCGACATCGCAATCCTCATTCAAGTTAAGACCTAAAGCAGCAAAATTGACTTCACTTTTCTGCGATCTGCGAGGAAGATGAACTGATCATCAATTTATATTTTTTTATGCTATAGAGCATTGCATTGATCGGTGTTCTCTTGTCCGAAAATTTCATGTTTTGCTTCCTTTGGCTACGGCTGCAGTGCCCCATAGCGGCGATTGCCGGACAGCCAAGGAACACATGAGACCGGGAGCTGGGTGGAGCTGTGTGGCGCTGTAGGCGGGGCAGTGGGCTAGCAACTGCCACCCGCTGGCAGCTGGACAAGGACGAGAACAAGGACGCGGACGTGGACGGGGACGGAGCGGAGGACACCGACACGGATGTGGATTGCGGACGCGGATGCCGGAGCAGAGTCCCAGCACGAGAGCTTCATTTGAACGAAATGAAATCATAATGAGATTTTTGCGTTCGTTTTTTGTCGCCGCAGAGGGATGGGAATGGGGATTGGGGATTGGAAATGGTAATGGGATGGCCTGCTTTCGTCTGGTTTGGGGGTAGTGCCAACCGACGGAAGCAGCAATTGCCATCGCCATGGCCACGGCATCGCGTAATGACAAAAATTCATAATTGGATAAAGAAGCGGACGTGTGCTGTCCCATCCATAAAGTACAAGACCAGATTGAAATCCAACAGCTTGCTGGCAAAGCGAAGCGAGTCACCTACCTAATGGCCAATCAAACAGTGAAAATAATGTTGGACAATGGAAGGTACTCATTCAGTTGCCGGTTTTTGTGGCGATGCATTCGATCATTACCGGCAATTAAAGCCTAATCAAATATTTTGCCGGGCAATATTTGATGGCAAATCAAACCAAACAAATTGCCGCCCATAAAGCACAATTTAATGGGACTCCCTGTCTCCTGGACCGCGTGCCCCCTTTTTTTTGGCCTCATGGCAATTGTGCACTTGATTGTTAGCGGCTTGTTGGGCAGCCAACAGGGCGGATCATCCCAGACCGCAATCCCCATACCGGCAGCCATATGGCCAACAATATGGTTGTTGGCTGCTGGCTGCTAGCTGCTGCTTGTTGGTTGGCCAATTGTTGTGATTGTTGGCAATGCAAAATGCCAGGCATTCGAATGCACTGGCGCGTAATCCGCAGCCGGCAATCGAGAGAACGACTTGAGAATTCACTTGACTCGAAATGAAAGAATCTGAAAGGAGCACAGCGAAACAAATGAAAATAATATTAATGGCAAAGAAATGCCTGGCACGATAGCGAAAAAAAAAACGAAAACGAAAAACAATAATCGCACTCAAAGGCAACAATAAATATATTGTTTCGCCCAGAGATGAGCTCAATTATTACGTAACAGGTAATTTAAAGCCATCCGATTTTTGTGCTTATGAGAATATGTAGTTAGTTCCAAAGAGGCTGTATGATTTCATTTCTAAACAGATGATTTGCAATATCGAATTAAAAGGGGCGGTTGCACTAGATTTGGACTTAACCAAGCTGAATAACTAGATTTGCGACTGCCATTTCCTCGCCAGTCTGCCGTTGGTAATTGCATTAAGTACACATGTGCTGGAGCATCGGAGTGCGGAGTGTGGAGCATCAGCTGCCACAACTAATTAGACGGGGCCCACATGCATAGGCAAACTGCGTTAATGGAGTGCGTAATGGGTTAATTTTGGCCTGCCAATTCCGCAACACCCACTCTTTTCGCAAGCCTCCCATTCTGGCCCATTCCCATTCTTCCTAACCATGCCCATGCGATACCCATATCCCATCCCCGTGTCTCGTTAGCCGTCTGTCAATGTTTGCACTTTTGTTTAGCGGGAACAGGACAGGCTGGGGTGGTGGCACGCTAGTGGATGGTGCTTCCTCCGGTTAAGCGCGTGGAACGTGTCGACGACACAGTCGGCGAGAAGACCAAAAGTCGGATTCAGATTCTCATTCGGCGACGGAGTCACCGCGTTGACGACAAGTTAATCACATCGTGTCCAATCAGGCAAGCTAATCCCTCTGACAGGCATCGACAGCCACATCCAAAGCCACATCACCACACGCCCATGTCCTACTCCGAATCAGTTGTTGCTCTAACTCTGGCATTTTACGAAGCATACACCCAACAGCGAGTTTGTTGGTCAAGCGAATTCAGGCAAAATCCAGACATATTTCAGCTAAACTCTACATAAATGCATATCTTTAGACAGTTGGTTTCCAATATATAAAATAATCAACATTAAGCAATGACTCGATAAATGAGGCTGCATAGCGCCAGTGAGTGTATTCAAACTTCACGGTGGTTGGCCATTATCTTTCCCCGGTCTCTGATTATTATTACTATTATGGATGTAAACCTGGCAACATCTGCTGCATATCAATTTGTTGGCTCCGACTTGGAACGCTTAAACTGATCCATGTCAGGTCGCCTGGCCTGGCCTGGCCTAAGCCCACAGTCGAAGTTGCTTCTTTTTATTTTTCCACATTTTGGATTCCTGGACTTAGGCGACTAAGCCCGTTCCGGACATTGGCAATTTGCATTTCCCGATTCAACATCATCGACATTTCCTAGTGGCCAATTATCGCTTAAGCTCTCCGTTGTGCCTCTTTTTGGCTTTTTGGACTGGCTTTAAAGTTGAGATGGGCATGGACTTGGGGAGTTGAGGAGTTGGAACTTGGAACTTGGCCTGTTTAAAAATTCGTTTAAATTCCATTGCCGAAAGTGGCTTGTCCCTGGCTGGCGAAGTCAAAAGCAAAGTGGGTAGAAGTAAAGGCTGGGAAAATATGCAGCAACCGCGAAATTGAAATTTTGGCTTCGCCTGCCGCGGCGGCTTCTTGGCATTGTTGGGAAAAATCGGCGATGGGATGAGTGCTCAGCTCACCACCTGATCCTAAGTAAATACCAGGACAAGCCGGGCGGCAGCCAAAAAGGACACCCAGATATCCATGCATGTGACTGGATATTTATATTCCCTTTTCCCTCTTTTCCTTTTCCATTTTTTTTTTGTTTTTGATATTATGCCTCGCGAGTTGGCTTTTCTTTTTAATTAAATGAAACCAGAGGAATTGACCCAAAACGCAGAATAAATAAATATTTAAGGAAGGGATGAGGGTTTTCCCGTCTCGTCCGCCGGAGCATCTGTTGTTCCATGTTTGCCGCTTGTTTTTGTTAATAATTATTTCACTTTTTCCATCGAAGGAGGTGGAAAGAATTCAAAAGATGCCGCATAGCCATTGTTTACTGTGGAAACAAAACCGAAACACACAGCCCAGCAATCATACACAAAAAATGAGCGAAAAAAAATATAAAACAAACAACAATAAATATTTCACCTTCAATAAATCATTTTCCATTTCGCTGTTGGGCAGCAAATCCCCTTTACACCTTCGCCCCAAAAAAAATAAAGGGTTTCTTGTCAACCCCAAGAGCTTTGCCCCCTTCTATACTTAAAATTCAACAAATTTAAATACAAAATTTGTGCAAATACAGCGTAAAATGCCTTAAAAAAAGTAAAGGATTTGGTTTGCAACGCAGCAAGAACTTTTGAAACATATTTCACTAGTTTCCCTATAATCAAAGTAAAGTAAGATGCATAAAAGTAGTAAAATAAACCGGTTGAGGGCATATTTTAAAGAAAACCTTGTCAGACCAACCGGTCAGTTTTGTTTTGAGCAAACGAAACTGATACTTCGGTTGGGTGAGGAATATGAATTAAGTCCTTGGGCCAACGGCGGTCAACGCTGCCCATCTTCTAGTTGAATGCAGCCAAATAATATATATGGGATACATATGTAGTTACTCGGTAGCACATATCAATTTGGTGGGGCTCGTTTGTTTGTTTGCCGGCTGATAAATTGGCACTCAAGTGGATTAAAATTGTTTGCAGCTAAATAAATCTGTGCGCCCGGGTCTGGACATTTGTCAGGATGGCAAAGAGGCTGTGTCTGTGCCACATATTAGTTTCACAAACAGTACAAAAAGCTCGAGTCAGGTTATGAATTAAAAAGGGTCCTCCCCCAGCGAAGGAAAAGTTATGAGCCACACTCTCTCGCTCTATTAGGAATGCGGCAATTCTGTAATTTTTTACCTCATCAGCAGCTCTCTTTCGTGGCAACATCAAAGGGACCTATTAGCTCGATGGTATTTTCCGGCATGCAAAGGCATTTTTTTTTCAGGTGCCCTTCTTCATCTCACAGGGCATTTCATCTCGGGTCAGTTTGTCTCCCTGTCGCATTTTAATGCTGTTCCAACAACTTTCAAGTTTGCGCTCTTTTTTTGATTTCTTTGTGTTCGGTGGGCTCGGCGCATCGTCAAATATTTTATACCGCTCATAAATATGCTCAGATGAGTTCGAAAAAATGTAAATTAGCATATTCGCTAATCGGTTATGGTCCCCATCCCAACCGATAGGCCTTTTTTACACTTGGAAAAAGCGGAGACGGTTGAAAACAACTTCTAGCCTCAATATTTTCCACGCAAGTGGGCTAAACTTATAGATTTTGCTTGTACTTTAGGTCTAATTTGACCGAATTGATCCAAGGCCAAAATCACGAACGTTATAACAACATTCCAAAGTGGGGGGAACGTTATCTGCATCTGCTCAGAAATGCCATTAATACATTATAGTCGTAGTAGTATCGTTCTCGTGTTCTCCACTTGATATGCCTTGTCATTGACAAGCCAACGTTGACCAAATTAAATCATTAAGACGCCAACAACAGTGGGTTAAGTCGAGTTCAAAACGAAAAACAGCGGAAATAGTAAATAACTATAGATGCTGAATGCCCCAGAAAACCATAATTCCCATAACAACATAACATATAAATTCATTTAAAATAGGCCCATTAAAATTAAATTAATAACAGAAATATTGTAATAAATAAATAGTCACTTACAGTTCGTAATTTGTTGACATTTACTTGCTGTAGACACTTGCATTTAAGAGTATTGGCATTTAATTATGTTTCAAACCACTATTCATCGATCCAACCACCTGCAAATAAGCAACGGAAATATAATATCATGATCAATTAGCATCACACTAGCAAGAACCACAATAAAATCAATTAAAGTGCAGTACACAAATGGCCAAATGACACACCTCAAACCACGGTTTTCGGCTCGATTTGACCAAATTTGCGCAGTGTCCCAAAACGAAACCTAAACATCCGAAATTAATGTCGATGCTTGATGTTGTGCTGATGGCGATGTTGATGCTGATGCCGATCACGCAGCAAAGTGGCAAGAAAGATATCGCTGCTGCACCTTGGCGTCTGCACACCCTTCCACTTGTAATATGGTTTCCTGTAATTGCAAAATTACTGTGCTAAATGCAAGAGATATATAATTTACAAAAAAAAAACTTAACAAGTAGTTGAACGGTTTCTACGTCTGATTTGGTAGGTATTAATAGGCATTCCAGCTAAAAACAATAAAAACATGCATAAGGTACACAGAGCTTGTTGATTGCTTACCATATTTAAAATACTCCGCTGAGGGTATGAAAATAAGCAGAATTAATGAGCTAAGAGACGGGCCGCTTAACAAAAAATTCGGCAAACAAGTTCGCTTCGGAAGCGGGCGCGCTGAGATAGCTGACTTTATGATGGTGTTGTAATCTTAAAACTACGCGTGCTGTGCACCAGCGAAATCAGTCTGAACTCGGACTTCAAGCGCAGGAGCACGATGTCAAACGACGCTGGCCTCTGGTCGATCCGGGTGATTTTGTTGTGCATTTGCATCCAATGGAGCGATGGACGCAATTCGCAGTGCTTGCACGTACGTTTATCTCACGGCGGTTGGCTAATTGGACGCCATTTGACAACCCACAATGGCCGGCACATGCGGGCGTTTATGGGTGTGCCATATGCGGAGCCACCTCTTGACGATCTTCGCTTTCGTCCGCCCGTGCCGAAGGCCCCTTGGGAGGGTGAACGATTGGCGATCAAGGATGCACCCATCTGTCTGCAGCGCGATCCCTTCCGGCGCGACATGATACTGGAGGGTTCCGAGGATTGCCTCTATCTGAACGTTTACACGCCGGAGAGGCCGAGAACAAATGGAACTTTGCCTGTGATGGTCTGGTTCCATGGCGGCGGCTGGCAGTGTGGCTCCGGTATTAGTAGCTTCTACGGTCCTGATTTCCTGCTCGACCACGACATCGTCTTGGTTTCGGCCAACTTTCGATTGGGTCCTTTGGGATTCCTTAGCACAGAGACGGTCGATTGTCCCGGCAACAATGGCTTGAAGGATCAACTGGAGGTTCTGCGCTGGGTTCGTGCGAACATTGCATCATTTGGTGGTGATCCGAACAGTGTTACGGTCTTTGGCGAGAGCGCCGGAGGTGCCAGTGTCACCTATCACATGCTGTCGGAGAAGTCGCGCGGCCTACTGCATCGAGGTATCGCCCAGTCTGGCACCTATTTCAATCCCTGGGCACAGCCTGCGCATAAGGGAGTGGCCGCTGGAAGGGCAACCAAATTGGCCCAGATAGTGGGCTGCGGCAACGCCGGTGAATGGCCGGAAAAACTGGATTGCCTGAGGAAGAAGCCAGCGGAGGATATAGTGGCCTCCCTATACGACATGTTCGTAAGTACTTGTAGTCTGCGAAAGATTTGGACAGGGAATTAATTAATTCGCTAGATTAAGGAGTTTCAACTAACCTGCTAGTTCTTATGCAATTTGAATTCAATGCTAGACGTAGCCTTATAACCAATTTCATTTCCAACTCGCCCCACTTATGTAAATTACTTTTGTTACAATTGACATACAAAACGGAGAGTGTCACCAGCAAGACATTTGTGGTAGAGATGGTATTGACCAAAAATGAGTACAATGCAGCCATTCAAGCTGTTATTAAACAAATAAGGTGAAGGGAAGGTCAAGCTTTACCTTTAACTTTTTTGTATTGCAGGTCTGGGACTTTGATCCGATGATACCATTTCCGCCCGTGATCGAACCGGAGCACGATGGTGCCTTCCTCACGGTGGCACCTCGCCAGGCGGCCAAACCACATGGACTGCAACTTCCACTCATGGTGGGCGCCACCGCCGAGGAAGGTCTCCTGAAGACCGCCGCCCTGCTCAATCTTCCACAGCTGTTGGCCGAGTTTAAGTCTCAGTTTGAGCAGGTCCTGCCCGTCGTGCTCAACTACGATCACCATGACGATTCCGTGCGGCAAGCGATTACGCAGCGCATCGAAAGCTTCTACTTCAAGTCGGGCCACGATTACGACAAGGCCAACCACCAGAACCTGACCGACGTGAGTGAAGGATCGCCAATCTAGATGAATTAAGAGTTTATGAATCTAATCAGCATATGTGTGCAAACTCCTTACTCCATTTTAGCTGATCTCGGATGGATGGTTTGTGGCCGGAATCGATGAGTACCTGCGCCTCCGCATGTCCCACGAGGACGTGGCTCCCACCTATGTATACCTATTCGATCACAAGGGAGCTGCCAGTTTTACGGAGATTTTCAAGGGCGGCCGAAACGAGTTCTATGGAGCGTGCCATGCCGAGGAGCTCCAGTACTTGTTCCCAATTGGCCGGGAGCTATTCGTGAGTGCGGTGCCGACGCAAAAGGATCTGGAGCTCCGCGAATTGATGCTCCATCTGTGGGTTAGCTTTGCGAAGACCGGGTATATGCCATTTAAACATAACTTTTTTCAAACGAAACTAATGATACTTTCTCCACAGCAATCCAAATCCCACGAATGCTACCTTCCAACTGCCGAACTGGAGTCCCGCATCCAGTTATCCAGTGGAATTCGCTCGACTGGGCACCAAAATGGAGGACTCGGCATCCATTTTTCGACTTGAAAACGAGCTTATGCAGCACCGGGTCGACTTTTGGCGGGACCTGCAGCCCCATTTGCCCGCCAGTCACGGCCACAACGAGCTGTAGTTGTCCACCAAGTCGTTGTACAAATGCAATTCACATTCTGTCTCATTCAATTGTTGTATTTCACCACAAATTATAAATTGTACTGTACTTAAATTTTTTGCGCATTTACCGCCAACTTAACGGGATTTCGGAGCTGCCAGACGGGGACAAGCTTTTGCGTTGCCAGACCTCTGGTATTGAGCAGTTAGCCAGTGTTGGGTATTTTTGCACTGATGGTTCGGCGTTGCCCCATCGACGTAAAAAGATAGTGTAAACAAAACAATACAGAAAATATATATATGTATATATATATATATAATTTTGTTTCTAATTGGAAAATTGAATTCTAATTGGAATTGCGATTATATGCACTGCGAACTATCGATAGTCGCCCAGCTGATTGGGTGTTTATTTATGGCCAAAATATTGCTATCAGCGGAATTTCATTTGAATTTCATTAGATTAGTCATGTACGTCGTGGGCCAAAGTCTGGCGCGGGTTATCTATATATAAGTGATTGCGCCGCCGTGATTTGGGCTTTTCGTTTCAATTTCCTCTGCGATAGAGTCCCAATACCACGTGCTATCTCGGCGCCCCCCGCGAATTATTATTTCAGTATTCCGGATCCAATCCGGATTAGACCGATAACGAGTTGGCCAAATAATCATCAACGGCACGGGCTGTTAATGGATTTGCTGTTTACGCTTCGGAACGACACCATCTGAGCAGCCTAGTGATAAGGCTGCTTCGCAACCGGCGCTCCGCAGTCCATTTTCCCCATTTCCTTACCATATAGTATGGATATTCCCGTCCTGAAGACCAATGGTCACGAGAGGCTGGCCTCGCTGGACAAAAGCATGCCGCCGGCATCGCCTACTCTGCCGAGTCCGACGATCCGCAGGAACAAAAGTGACGGAAAACTCATGGCCCAGGATGTCAAGGAGGCCCGAGTGAAGGTCATCTACACTGGCGGCACCATCGGCATGGTGCGCAACGAGCGGAATGGTAAGCAGCTCATCTAGACAATATCCTCCTTTTGCAAACAAGGGAGTCCCCGAAAATGGCCAGATATGATATTGTATGCAGTGTTGAATGCAGTTGATATTGTTGGAATGTAAACAAAACAAATCAATTGGCAGTCAACAGATTGTTGCTGCTTCTAAATATTTACTTGTATTACCTATTTACTCGCTATTACGTGTTCTCATCAGGTATTTTAGTAAACATTTGACACACGAAAAAGCGTGACCATAAATCATCATCCTGTTTAGTGAACTAATTTTTGTGACTAAAATAATATTCCATAACTATTCCAGTGCTGGCTCCCATTCCCAATGCCCTGGTGCGCAGCATACGCAAATATCCGAACATCCACGATGAGGAGTACGCGCTGCGACGCTTTGGAGCATCTGCATCGATGGCTCCACTGGTGCTGCCCATTGTTCAGGGCGTGGATCGCCGGGTTATCTACCAGATCGCGGAATATACACCGCTGCTGGACAGCAGCAATATGACGATGAACGATTGGGCGCGAATCGCCAGTGATATTCAGGTACACGCATACATACATATATGTATATGTGGAGGGTAATATTAATCCTTTCTAATTTATTGTTTAGCAATCGTACGAGTTCTTCGATGGCTTTGTGGTGCTCCATGGCACCGACACGCTTTCCTACACCGCATCTGCGTTGTCGTTCATGTTGGAGAACCTGGGCAAGACGGTGATCATCACGGGCTCCCAAATACCGATCTTTGAGACGCGAACCGATGGCAAGGACAATTTTACGTCGGCCTTGATCATTGCCGGTAACTACATCATTCCGGAGGTTTGCATCTTCTTTGGCCACAAGCTGATGCGCGGCAATCGGACGGTGAAGGTCAGTTCGAATGCCTTGGACGCGTTCGATTCACCGAATGTTCCGCCGCTGGCAAGGATCGGCATTGATGTGAACGTCGACTACCGCCTAATATTCCGGCCATGCACAATTGAAAGGTTTTGCGTACACTTGAATCTCGACGAGAACGTCGGCTTGGTGCGAATCTTTCCGAGCATTTCGCATTCCACATTCCGGGCATTCCTGGCTCCACCGATTCGCGGCGTTGTCCTGCAATCTTTCGGGTCTGGAAACATACCATCGAACCGAACAGACCTCATCGATGAACTGCGTGCGGCTGGCGAACGAGGCGTTATCATCATCAATTGTACGCAGTGCCCCAATGGCACAGTGGCGGAGATCTACGATACGGGCAAGGTGCTCTGCGATGTCGGTGTAATTCCCGGTTTCGATATGACGCCCGAGGCGGCGCTGGCCAAGCTGGCCTATGTCATCGGCAAGGAGGAGTGGTCACTCGATATAAAGAAGCAGGTAAGTTTCGACTATAGTTCAACATAGTTCAATAAATATGGATAATCCACAATGTGTGCATTTCTTAGATGATGCAGTCAAACCTGAGGGGCGAACTGACCTCCTTAAAGGCTGCCAAAATAGAGGACTACGACTTGGTGGATGCAGTGGCTCGGTCTCTGCACTTGTCCTCGCCCCAAGAACTGGATCAGCTGAGCGAAACGCTCTTTCCGGCCATGATTAACGCCGCTGTGGCCGAAGGTGATCCCAAGAAGATCAACAACTTGAAAGCCTATGGCGCCGACTTGTCGGGCACGAATCATGACCAGCGAACGGCCCTGCACTTGGCTTGTCAGCTGGGAAACGTGGAGATCGTCAAGTACCTACTGCAGAACGGGGTGTCCGTGCACGTGCGTGATCGGTATGATCGCACTCCACTTCTGGAGGCTGTCGCCACCGATAGCCACGAGATCATCCAGCTACTAATCAACTGTGGTGCCCATTTGACGGGCTCTTCGCGAGCGGTGGGCGAGCAATTGTGTGCGGCAGCTGCCAGGGGATCGATGATCAGATTGAAGTCCTATCAATATGCCGGTGCCGATCTCGCCCAGTCGGATCCTTCGGGCAGGACGGCCTTGCACGTGGCAGCACTGCACGGATTTCCGGAGGTGGTGCAGTACGTCCTGCCCTATTTCGAGAATCCGCACGAAAAGGACATGCTCGGCCTGACCGCCATGGATTATGCGGAGCGCGGCGGACACGCAGCGGTTATGGAGGCCCTAAAATCATAGGAATCTCTACCGAACCATACATACCTCGTTCCTGCAGCATTAAAAAAAAAAAACACTGGAGGCTAGAGTTATTTCTTTAACAGATTATTCTGCGACACCCCGAGTTTCGAGCTCTTTTGTACTTAAGTGTTGCATCTAGTCTGATGGTTCCTTATTATCAGTTGTGCATAACTCGCATATTAACGATGTTGTCGTGCTAGTTTTTATTATTAAGTGTCGAAATGTTTAACTAATCCCTGACCTTTTTTTAAGTAGTCCTTATTTACTTATGTATCCATTGAATGCAATAATATTATTAGCGAAAACCAAAAGTTAAACACTCATATGAGAATAATTAAGTGTCTAAAATCAAACATCGAACATTGTAATCGGTTGTATAACAAGGTATATACTAGTATAATTTGTTGTATAAAATAAAATAAAGTCAATTTGAAAGTAAGGACAAATTTTTAAACTAGATTGTAATCGATTGGTTGATTAAAAGCGCAAGTGCTATCGAGCCATCTGTTATTCGATAACTTACCAGGGCTATGTGACCCAATTCAGTTGTTGCGCAGCCCTGGCATCGAATTGTTTTTACGCTGGCATTAATTAGAATTGGTAAATATACCTCAGTCAGCGTGCAAATAAGAAAGCTCTTACGTTGCAATCTAGTGCTTAGTGGCTTGTAACTCAAAAACCAGGCGAAAATCGACACAAGCGCTGGAAAAACAGCAAACAAAACACATACGCAGCCCCACTCGCACACACACAGCCACACACACACGCACACATCTATAGAGAGGTGCACACGTCAGTGCCACGAATTCCATAAAATAAAAAGAACAACAAAAAACACAAATTTAAAGCTAAAGACAATTCGAGCCGATCGAAAGCTGATGTTATATGCTAGCTATATGGTAAACCCTCTCTCGTTGCAGTCAATGTCGATAGCTAGCGCTCCGCAGCCACCGTGGATATATAATCGGTCCTTCAGATAGCCAGTCCGCATATATATTCCCTATTCCCCCCGATTTGTGTTTTTGTTTGTTTTTGTTTTTTTTTTTTGTTGCTGCTGCTGCATTTGGTCTAGAGGATAGTTAGTAATATTTTGTAATTGAAACGACAATGGCGGAGGATTCGGGTGCTTTGGAGAGCTTCTACGATTTCTCCATCGTTCAGGTGGGTTTCACTTGGTGTTCCCTGTGCGTACATGCGTGCATACTGATCATGATCACTTGCAGCCCGACGATCACGAATATGGCGAGGCGGATATACGCTTGGCGGGCAGCTCCAACGATCTGTCCTCGTTACAGGTGGGTAAATCTGAGCAAATCCCACAAGTGAAGCAGGATCCATTGTAATCTGTTGAATCTACCCTACAGAATGTATCCGCCAGCACAACGATAGGCACCGAAGGCAAGGGCCGTCTGGACAGCCTGAAAGAGAATCTGTACAAGCAGCAGGTGAGTTAGGCGCTGTGAATCAAGTGGTTCATGTTTTAAATAACTCGAAATGATTGCTTTCAGGAGCGCCTCACTGCCTTAAAAGAACGCGCCTTAAGGAAATCCCAGGATGGGCGACACAAGTCCAGCATGAGTGACTCCATGGAATCGCTTAAGACACTGGGTCAGAAGCTCACTGTGTTGAAGACGCGCTCCGGCGACTCTTCCACTCCACTGGTCTCACCCACAAAGGAAAGCGACCCCGGTGATGTCTCTCTACTCCAAACCAGTGGCAGCGAGAAGCTTCTGATGCTCACACAGCGCACGGAACAAAATCGTGCCTTGTTGGAGCAGCGCAAGAGGGATCTGGCCAAGTCTCTTCTTTCTGTAAAGTCGAATATTGGCCACCAAACGACAGCCGAGCTGGGCTCTTCCATGACGGACCTGCGACACACGGCGTCTGCCTCCAATCCACCCGTTTCCCGCCATCGTTCTGCCTTGGACTTGGAGGCCCAGGGTCAGGAGGCGGTGGACGAAAGCCGGGTGAAGTTGCTCAGGAGTCGTATGAAGTTGACGGAACTCAGGCAGGGCCGTCAGGAACAGGAGCTACATGAATTGCGTACAGAACTGGCCAAGCGCGCTGAACTCATCGAGCGATTGGAACTATCCGGTGCGGAATTACAGCGCACGCTCACCCAGCGAAACGAGGAGTTAGAGCAATTGCGTGTGGTCCAGGCCGGAGAGGATAGCCTGAAGGTGCAGGAGAACTCCCGCCTCCAGGGAGAAGTTTTAGTCCTAAGAGAACGACTAACAGAGCTGGAAAACGTCAACGACCTGTTAGAAACGACCCGCTGTGAACTTCAGGAAGAGCTGACCACGGCGCGCGAAAGACAGCGTAATCTGGAGTTGGAACAAGAGCAGGAAAAGGCTTTCCGCAGTCCGCAATCGGAGGCAGCGTCTACCGACGCACAGGTGAGCGCGGAGCTCGCCAAACAGCTCCAGGAGCTCACCAACCAGCTAGCTGATTTACAGGCAACTAATGAGGAGTTGCGTCAGCAAGTTGCTGCCCAGGCGAAGCTGCAGGTGACCGATGAGATTGTTTCCCAGCGCCTTGAAGAACTAGAAGCCACCATAGCGGCGCAGCTTCTAGAGCTGCAGGAACAGAAGTCGGCAATGGCTGCCCAAAACGAAGAACTCGCAGAAAAGACAACGGAACTCAATGTGCTCAATGTGAATCTGCGTTTGCTTGAGGAGAAACTCGCGCAAAGCAGTCGCAGTAAGCCCCTATTTCTGGAGGACCATTCGGAGGACAGTGCCGCCAGCAAGCAGATGCAGGAGGATCTGCAGCAGCTGAAGCAAAAGCTGGATGAAACGAACAAGGCCAACATAAAGCTAAAGCTGAAATGCAAGCAGGCGGAAAAGAAGCTGCAGAAATTCCAATCCCAAGATGGCCAACAGCAGTTGGCTTCACTGTTGGCTGATAACGAGGAACTGCAGCAGAGGATCGCCGTTCTCGAGGACGAGAAGGGGCAATGGCAGTTGGCCAACATGCAGGAGGACGATCGTCAGCCAGAGCAATCGACGGAGTCCAATCCACTGCAGCTGGAAACAATTCGTTTGCTGGAAGAGCAGAAATTGGAATTGCAACAGGCCCTGGAGGCCTTACTCAGTTCATCCAGTTCGGCGGAATCCATTGAAATAGTGGAGCGCCATCACTTAGAGTGTCTAGGCCAACGGCGTCCGGCCAGCGAGGGCGACGCCCAGGAGCAGAAGCAAGTGCATCCACCAGGACCCAGTCACGTCAGCGAGCTCACTCAAACGGAGCACACTGAGGAGGAGGATTCCTCTGGCGAAACTCTTTCTCAGCTTAGAGAACGGCTCGAACTTTTCACCCAGGAGCGCGGAGAGGTATTGGACAAGCTGGAGCAATTGTCGGCCGAGAATTTGCAACTCCAGGCAAGATTGGAGGAAAGTTCAAGTTCCCTTCAGCTGTTGCAACGTGAACGTGAGAAGGATCTGATCTCCTCCACGTCCACCTCATCCAACCTCTCGCAGGAACTCAGTTCAATGCAACGCTCCTCCGAAGTGGTCGCAACACTGGACGCTGGCGAAGGAGGCCCCGTGCTCTTTGAGAAATGCGAGAAATCCCTGAGCAAACTCAACTCTGAATTGGAGGCCTATCGCAAGGCCAACGATAGGCAGGCCAAGTTCAATGTGTCCAAGAAACTGGCGAAGGAGGCCAAGAACTGTCACACCCAGTTGAGTGAGCTTCTCCACAAGGTTAAGGAAGCAAGCACCGCGGTAGAAACTGTTACCGTTGTGGAGACCGTGGTTGCCGTGACCGCTCCCAATGGAAAAGCTCTTGCGGAATACGAGCAGCTGAACGCACAGAACGCGGAACTCAAGGCGGTGATCTCCCGTTTGCGCCAGGAATTGGATGAATTGCGGGAAAGCTATCCTGAAACTGAAGCGCCATTGGCCATAGTTGGTTCCGATGCTCAAAAGGAAGATGAAATCCTGCAACTGCAGTCTCAGCTGGAGGACAGTCGCTCCGTGCAGGCCGAGCAACGCCAGCAGATCGAAGAGCAGCTAGATCAAATCAGGGAGCTGCGTCAAACCGAAGCAGAACAGCTGCAATTGGTGGCCAGGCAGAGTACCGAGATCACACAACTCCAGCTGCAATCAGAACAATTTGATCAGCTGCTCAACTCCAAGGAAATGAGCCATGAGAAGCAACTGGAGCAGCAAACAAGGATTCGTCGAGAGCTAGAGGCCCGAGCCGAATCTCTGGAGGGCGAGCTGAGTATCCTACAGACTCTAGTTGCCGAGCAGAAGCAGCAACTCATTGAGAGTGTCAGCGAAAGCGAGCACGCTCTCAACCTTAAGATGCTGGAACTGCAATCAGCACAAGAGGAGCTTCGCGAATTGAGAGCCAAAGAGGATCCGGATCAGCTCCGAGAGGCACTGCGCGTTAGCAAAAATTTAGTTGCCCAGCAGGTCAGCGAATTGACCTCCAGCCAGGAGACTGTCGATGCCCTGAACCAGCAAATCCAGGAGTATCAAGGATTAGAACAGGCCCACAAAGAGGAGCAGTTCAAGAACCGCGAACTGCGCGAGAAACTCAAGAAGTATGCCCTTAACCTCAAAAAACGCACACAGGACAATACCGATCTCGAGCAGAAGGTCCAGGAGCTTACTAGTCAACTTCAAGAACAGCAGGAGCTCGTCAAGCAGAAAGAAGAGGTGGAACGTGAACCCATCGTCGACAACCATCGGGTGGAACAACTGCAGCAACAGGTCAGCAAGCTTAACGAAGACCTTAAGGCCAAGATCCATGTCAACCTGGAAAATCGCGATGCCCTGCGTCAGTTAAAGCAGCAAATCCAAGAGCAGGAGCAACTAATCCAAGTACGTGATGCGGAGCTCCAAGATGCCAACCTGGTAAGCAAGGAGTTGCGACGCGAGCGCCAAGAAGCCGACCAGGAAGTCTTTCAACTGAGCCAGGAGAACTCCCGTCTCAAGGAAGAAATCTCCAAGCTCCAAGAGGACATCCATAATCTTGGACAGAGGGTAAATGAAGAGCCCACTGCTGTCGAGGAATTGCGTCGTCAATTAGAGGCAAAATCGAAGAAATTTGAAAAGTCCAAGGAGTTGATAAAGCTTCGTAATGCCACGATTCAATCCCTGCAGCGTGAGCTACAGCAACTGCAGCAGGATCAAGACAGCGAGGTGGATCACGTGCGGAACACGCGGGCCGCGCAAGAGCAACTGCGTCTAGAAAAGGATGCGGAGGTGAGGAAACGATTTCTAGCCATATTTGATGTCGAAGATAATAATCACCCTCAACAGATTACTGCCCTACGACAAGAGATTCTTAAGCTGGAAAACCAAAAGAGCAGGACAGCTGGTGAAGGCGATGATACCATTACCAAGACCTCACATCAACTATTGGAATCACAATCGGTGAGATCGAACTCTGAACTTGAACATAATTTACCTTCTAAAGCAACAAATCGAACTATTTTAGCAACAACAAGCGGAATCCCTCCAAGTGGCAGAGAGAGAACTACAACAGCTTCGTGTCCAGCTTACGGCGGCCCAGGAGCAACACTCTCTGTTGGCGCAGCAGTACGCCAGCGATAAGGCGAACTTTGAGATGACCATCGCCCGTCTGGAGACACTTCACGAAGGGATTCAAGCCAAGCTACAGGAGGATGCCTCGTACATTGAGTCGCTGGAGGCCCAGAATACGGAACTGCAGACCAGAAGCGCTGCTCTTGAGGAACAGGCCGCCAATCAGGCTAACCATCAAGCGGCGTCCCAAGATAAAGTGCAAATACTGGAGCAACAGTTGCAGGAACAGCGCGAGCAAGAAGAGCAGCAGCGCCAACAGGATCAGCAGCTCCAGGAGCGTTTGTATGAGCTTGGACAACGAGAGCAAGCTCAAAGTCGCCAACTTGAGTTGCTCACCAGCGAAGCTGAAGAGAGCAGGCAGCAACTGGCTGGCCTGCGAGCGGACTACGAGTCTCTGCTGGCCAAACACTCGCAACTAACAGCCACCGCCCAGGCAGAAAGGGAACAGATGAGCAGCCACAGCCAGGAGGAGCTGGCCGAGCTCCGACAGCAACTGGACGTCAAGGAGGCGGATCTGCACCGTCAGCGGCAGGTTTACGATGCCAAACTGGCAGCCAAGGCCACGGAGCTCGATGAACTCGAATGCGACCTTAATAGCCATGTTGAACGAGCTGCTGCCGAAACGCGAGATCTTTGCCAGCAATTGGAGCGGTCCCAAGAACTGGTGAACCAACAAACTGAGGAACTACAGCGACTCAACGAAGAGTTCCAGGAGGTGGAACGCGAGAGATCCACTTTGAGTAGAGAAGTGACAGTGCTCCGTTTGCAGCATGACAGTGCTGAGCAAGACGTTTTGGAGCTCCAGGAACTTCGCATGCAGGCCATGCAGGACAAGACCGAAATGGACAACCTGCGCACTCAGATAGATGCTCTATGCGCCAATCACAGCCAGGAGCTGCAAGCGCTGCAGCAGCGAATCGCTGAGTTGGACACTCTGGGTCAGAATCAAACTGATGATCAGGTCTACATCGAAACGGAGAACAAACGGCTGGCGGAGCAGCTAAGCGAACTGCAGGCACAACTGGCCAGGCAGCAGCAGCAACAGCATCATCATCCTGCTGTTCAATCGCAGCAGCATCCTCCACCGGCTTCACTGTTCTTTGGTGGCGATGCTTTGGCCGCCCCCTCGCCCTTCGATGAGATTGCCCAACCGCTGAGGGTTTCTTCCCTAGCGGCAAGTGCACCGCCACCTATTTCTCCACCACCTACAATCGAGGATCTTCAGCGCAATGTTTCTGATCTAGAGAAACATGCGCAGGATTTGGAAACGAAGCTGCTGGCGCGAAATCTGAATTTGGCGGAGCAGGAAGAGCGACGTTTGCAGTTGGAGCAGCGCCTTGCGGAAGTAGAGCGCCTGCTGAGCGAAAGGACACAGCAGCTGGCCAACATTCATACGGCCAACGAGGAACGTGATCGCTTGGCGGCACTGGAGAAGCTTATCCAACCGGCGGCAGCGCCTACGTTGGACATGTTCTTTGGCGGTCAAGCGGAGGAAACAGTGCCCGATGCTGTTAGTCACCATTTGGATTTGGGTCTGCCGCAAACGGAGCCAGTGGTGGAACCACTGATCCAACCCAAAAAGGCATACTTGTGCCAGCCAAAGCAGGAAATTCAAGAGCAGACTGCTCAAACTATTGATTGGGGCGTTGACGAGGATCCCTGGGCAAGTGCCGCCAACGAAGCGCCGCAAACCGATGTGGAGCACCTGCACACGAGAATCGCTCAATTGGAGCTGCAGTTGTCCAATGCCGAGCAGCAAAAGACCGAACTCCAGACCAAAGCTGCCAAGCTGATGAAGCGTCTGAAGGAATACAAAACGAAGGCAACAACGACCGCCATGCCCACTGTGACAGTGGATAATGATCTGGACTCAACCATTATTGAGGAGCTGAAGCATCAGCTCCAGTTGCAAGAATCCCGACTGAGCAAAGCGGAAGAAATATCGCAGCAGCACGCCCTGGAAAAAGAGAAGTTAGCGAAACGCATCGATGTTCTGACAGCAGGAAACGATCGTATGGCCGAAATGAAGGAGCGTCAGGACATGGATGTGCAAATGTACCAGGCTCGCATTCGGGAGCTCCAAGAAAAGCTTAGCCAACTAGACCAGTGGGGTGAGCCTGCCGCAACTGTCTCTTCATCCTTAGACGGCGATGAGGCGGCGAGGATTGAGAGCCTACAGCAGGAGATCCAGCAACTGCGCCAACAATTAATTGAAATGGAAGATGAGCGCACACGCGATCAAGCCGAATTGGAAGCATTGCGCCAGAGTAGCCAAGGTTACGATGAGGCGGAAGACAACCAAAAATTGGAACTCCAGCAACTGCGCCAACAAGTAAGCGAACTGGAAGCACTGCGCACACGCGATCAAGCCGAATTGGAAGCACTGCGTCAGAGTAGCCAGGGTCACGATGAATCGGCAAGGATTGCAATCGAGCAGCAGGATAATCAACAGCTGGAGCTCCAGCAGCTGCGCCAAGAAATAGTCGAACTGGAAACTCTGCGCGCACGCGATCAAACCGAATTGGAAGCATTGCGTCAGAGTAGCCAGGAGCACGATGAAGCGGCAAGGATTGCAATCGGGCAGCAGGATAACCAACAATTGGAGCTTCAACAGCTGCGCCAACAACTAATCGAACTGGAAGCTCTGCGCGCACGCGACCAAACCGAATTGGAAGCATTGCGTAAGAGTTGTCAGGGTCAACAACTCTCGGTGGACATGGCCTCCAGGAATGATGAGCAAATGGCTCAACTGCAGGAGAAGGAATCAGAGATTGTGCACCTAAAGCAACGCATCGAAGAGCTTATGCGCGAGGATCAAACGGAGAAGCTTGTCTTCGAGATCCTGACCAAAAATCAAGAGCTGCAGCTACTACGCATGCAGGTCAAGCAATTGGAGGAGGACAAGGAAGATCAGCAGGTGTCCGCTGCTCCTCCAAAGGACGACGGGGAGACCGTTGAAAAGCTAAAAAGCCTGTGCCAACAGCTCCAGCAGGAAAAATCGGACATGGAGGAGGAACTGCGTGTGCTTAACAATCATGTTCTTAGCAGCCTAGAGCTGGAGGATAGGATGAAGCAAACGCTGCTCCAGCTGGATACCAAAAACATTGAAATCACCGAACTGCGCCGTTCTCTAGAAATCTTGCAAAGCCAAAATCTTGGCCAGAGTCCCGCTGCACAGCAAATACCCGATCTGTCAGCTATCAATCAGCAGTGGGAACAGTTGGTGGAGCAAAAGTGCGGCGAGGTGGCCAGAATTTGGCAGGAACATCTCTCTCAAAGGGAAGCCGCCTTCAAGGCGCAACTTGATGAGGTTACCCAGCAGCAGCAGAGGGAACTGCCCCAAAGTCAGCAGTCCACACAAGGTGAGGCCACCAGCGACATAATGCAAAAGATGCAAAAGGCGCTGGAAACGCAGGAAATGGAGATTGTGACGCTAAAGGAACAGCTGGCCATTCGTTCAGCCGAGTACGCTCGTCTAGCCGCCCAATACGATCCGTTCCGGCTGCAGAATCGAGGAGGAGCCAGTGGGGGCAATCCTGCCTCGACAACAGTCTCAGCTGGTGGACCACCGTCCTTAACTGCCAACGAACCACTGCCCGAGTATGTGCTTAAAGCGGATCTAGATTACGCCCTCATGATGCTCCACCAGCGGGACATGCGAGTCGAGGAGATGATTGTGGAACTGGTGCAGTTGCTTGAGGAACGTGATCACCTGCAACTGAAGTTGTCGGACACGCTGCGACAGCTGGAAACTGAGCGGAGTCGCGTTAGCGATGAACGTAAGTATATATATATATATATATATATCCGATCCATTGCTAACTTTTGTTCTTCTTTATTGCGAAGCAGCAAGTGCCACGGCATCCTCATCAGCCGCCTCGAGCAGCAGTCCCAGCAAAATCAGCAGTGCGGGCAGCAACAGCGAGCTTCTGGGAACGACGAGTGCAGCAGGCAGTGACCTCAAGCAGAAGTGAGTGCTGTCCCACAAGATAATGGAGCAAAGGCTTGATGGTTATTATTGCTCTTTTCAGGCTAGCTGAGTTGCAGACGGTGAAGCATTCCAAGGACAAGGTCATCGTGGACGAGCGCGAGCAGCGCCTGCAGCAGATGCTTCAACTGCAGAAGGACATGGCCAAGCAGGGCTCGGGATCGCAATCAGGAGCAGGAGCAGGGGTAGTAGCAGCAGCAACGGCGCCAACATCAGCAGCTCCAACAGCAATAGGCGTGGATCTCTGTGAGTGGATGCTACTAAAGCGTCGGCAAGTGCCCTGTCCCTAACCGAATCCAATTCAAATTCACAGCTCAATCCGGATTGCGTTCGCCATCGATGATGCTCATGGACTGGATACTGGGCAACAACAATAAGGAGGAGGAGGCGGGCCACCAAGCCACTGGCTAACCCATTTCCACAGCCCGGATTCCTACGACTAGCACTTTAATAACAAATCATTACTTTTACTTCGATTCTGGCCTTCCTTGTGCGGACAATGGCGATAGCATTAGAGTTCTTTATACGATATTATGTACCTTGGCTAGCTGAAAAAGCTCTCCCCTTGGCCATTCGAGCCGTATTCCCGATTTGTTCCAAACGCGTACGTTTTATGTTGTAGATATGTAAAAATTGTATAAAACAAAACGAATTGTGAAACGAAGCTGAAGAAAAACCAGAAAACTTAACTAAAGAGAATTTAAGAACTAAACCAACGTTTTTTTTTATAGGGTTTACAATCTGGTGCTTAAATTGGATTTATAGCACAAGCTAAGACATCGGATGTATATAATAAGACACCATTGCGTTTCCTTTTCGTTTTATTTAAATTTATTTCAAATGATATTTGATGTTTAATTAACAATGTTTCATTTTACTTTTCCTTTGAGAAAAAAACGCTTAGTTTTTAAGATTCATGCTGTAAATATTATAATAATTGTTTTTCTCTTGTGTGTATGTGTGTGTGTGTATGTGGCGATCTCCTCCAGCTTCCAGATCTTCTACAACTTTGATTTTGCGCCCACTTCGCGAGGAGACAGACTTTCGGGTGTGAGTAAAGTGTGTGTGTGTGTGTGTGTCAGTTGACTTCAATCAAATAATGCAATTGAATGTTGTTAAATGTATCGAAACAATTTTTGAATGTTAAGTTCCGTTTTCACATTTTATTATTAATATTATGTTCATATATATTGTGTTTTGTTTTTGCTACAGCTGACATCAAGTACAATTTGCTTATGATTTGCTTTTGTCTTTATCATTTGTTTATTTCCACATCTCCTTTTATTTATTTTTAGTTCATTTTTTCTTTTCTTTTCTGTATTTCTAGTTAAACATTTAAATACGAGTTTTCCACATGCCTATGAAATTACAGCGATCATGCATGTCGGCGAATATATATTCATGTATAAATCTATATACCCTTTTTCAATGCTTTGCAAACTATATAAAAAAGTCGTAACCACGAACAATAGCAATGAAATGTGTTGGGAAACAATAGTGTGAAACAAGATGCATAGCCAGTTAAATAGAAGGCGCTACGGAAGGAACCAAGTGGGTGGGTGGGTGTATCTATGGATCCATATCTAATGGATCCGCGGGTGCAGTGTAAACCATGAACAACACGCGTTTGTTTTGCTTCTAGTAAAGGTTTTTTCGTTCTTTTTTTTTTTTAGAAAATTGATTGATTTTTTTTTGCACTTATTAGATCGTATTTATATATCGGCGTGTCGGATAAAGTTGAAGGATTTTCTCAATTTCGGTGCCATTTGGGCTGGAAATCGTTCAATTCGACCTTGGCAAACAACACAAATTACATAAAGGTTTGCTTACAGAAATTCAGTATATTCATATAATATATATATATATATTTACATATATATATATTTACATATATATATATATATATATATATATATATATAGCGTTCATTGAGTGGTGTGTGTGTGTATATGTAGTAATGTAACCACTGAAGTGACTAAAACGAAACTTAGTAAATGCAAATGCCAACCAAAAACAATGATTCTATATAAATATGTATATATAGATACGGCGTCCGCAATTTAGAGAGAGACAGACGGACAATGAAAAAGAGAGATGGGACGAGGAGTGAGGTGAAGCAACTTTTCTTTCTTAGAGAGCGTCGGCCTTGCAGAGCATTTTGTTTTTTTTATTTTTTTTTTTTTTGAAGCGTTTCATTGATTGGTTTTCCATACAAGTGTTTCTTCTTAATTTTTGTTGCATTTTGCGAAATGTTTTTTTTTTTCATGTCATTTGCGTTTCTGTTTTCGATTTAAATTTTACATCTAGGTCTATGTGGTTGCAAAAAATTAATTTTTTTAAATAAAGCAAATAATAAAAAATAAATTGATAAAACTAAAGTTTATTCTCGCACTCAAGTAACAATTTGGTTTTTCTTTTAGTTTCGTCGAGAAGGTATGATTAACGATAATTTTGGTTATTCTTTGAAATACTTGACTTTTCCCTTTTGAAAATTCATCGAAAAAAATGATTAAAACGAATTGTGAGGCATTTTAAACTTAAGTTCTACAAATTAATAATAGCGAAAAAATGCAATCGAAAATCTGAGCAAATATACGTATGGATCTTAGCGGATTTAAAAGATTTCTTGAGAGATTTTCCCCCTTGCGAAAATACGATAGTCTCTCCTATTTTTCCCTTTCTATGCTGGTTTTTTTTTTGTTTAGCCCAGGTACCAAAAGTAATCATTCGTTATGTTTTCTTTTTTTAAGTATTGATTATGATGTGAGGGATTTTATAGGGCCCAAATGTTCTTGTTACTCAAAGTCCGGTTGCGACCAATTCAAGCGAAATCTTGCAAAAACTTAAATATTTTTTGTTGAAATACACGAAGCGTTAATACAGCTTAAAATGATGCTTTACACTTAAGTCTTGTTATGATTCGTATTAAAAAAAAACTGCAATCTGACTTTGAGCAATATTTTTTGGAACCAAACAACATTTCTCACATTATAATCCATACTATTCTGAGCGAAACTTGTTTCGCTAACAAACAATGATTATTTTTGATTTTTAATACAACCGTTTAAATGTATACGGTCCCCGGGTTTAGTCAGCTTTACATTCGTCTCTGTGGTTTGCTTCTTCTGCCAATTAAGGATATTTTAATGCTCCTGCTGCTGCTGTTCTTCTTTCGTTGTGGTTGCTGTTGTTAGTTACTGCTGCTTTTGTTGTTGCTGTATGATGGTGTTGCCGCTGTTCTTGCTGTTACTGTTGCTGCACGTTGCATGTAGCATGTTGCTGGCGTTCGTTTATGGCATTCAGAGAAAGAATTTGCCCAGCAGGAGGCTAACGATGGCCGCAGCAATGGCAACTGCAATGTAAAAGACCGGAATCTGCTTCTCAGCCAGGACTGGGGCATAGGGCTCATTCACCTGTTTGACGGCCGGCGAGCTCCGGTAACGTGTGATTTGATCCTGCAAAGGGTTAAGAAATTTATTAATTTACGCCAATGGATATGGATTGATCCTTATTTATAGCTACTTACAAAATAATTAACCTATGTATTTTTCTTTAAACTCAAGCATATCAGCACCCCAACTGAAGCAAGTACTATAATAATAATAATATATCAAACGCGCAAAAAACTCCCAGGCACAACAGGTCAGTGTTTGCATTATTCTTGGAGTAACCACATTGCATTAATTTATATTTTAAGGCTGATTATTTTTAGTGCACCAGATGCAAATTCAGCCCACATCAGCCTAATGCAAGAAACTGTCACTAATAGTGCCATTAATTGTCAGCATGTAATTTGAAAAAAATCAGAGGGCTGCTTCTCCTTATGGGTGAATAGAATCATTCTAACCAAAACTCAATATTGAAGAAATCTTGATATGCTGCCTTGGCAGCATATGCTGCCTTGCCTTGTTCCTTGGAACTCCCAGATTTAAATTGATAGACTTCAAAGTATTTAGATCCACGTTATAACTTCAAAGTAATTAAATCCACGTTTTTACTTCAAAGTATTGAAGTGCGACGAGAAAGCGACGAACAACGCTTCGAAGACTTGAAGTTGGGTGGTAGCAGTAACTTCGACATTGCACTACTCGGAGAACAAATGAAGAGTCATATTGGAATTGGCTTACCTTCAAGTGAAGATTCTCTCTTCGCAATTCACTGTTGCATTCACGCAGCGCATTGATCTCTCCGGACAGCGCCTCCAGACTCTCAGACGTATCGAGCAAATTGGATGGCTTTAACTGGGTAAAATGTTGGCGTTATTTATGATGCGAGGGGTTTTTTGCCTGTTCGACTTAACATACCTTATCCTCGATGGAGAGCTTCAGCTTGCTCTCGAGCGCCTCGGCGCTGGCTGAACTAGTATTGGCACCCGCGCTTCCGCCTCCGGCAGCTCCGGTTCCGCCGCCGACGGCACCACCACCGCTGGTGTTTTCAGCATTTGCCTCAGCGCTGGGCATCTCGAAAACGCACTTCAGTTTGGCGTCCATCAGCTGCTCGGGCTCCAGCTCCTTCCACTGCGTGCGTAGAATAGGACGTTGATTAGAAAATTAATATAAACACTATGCTATCATTAAGAGTTCTATCCGTTTCTCCTTACCAATTTATTTAAATCGTTTAGATCAGCATCCAAGGGTGCCAGAACGCTCTGCACCATGAACTTGTGCTTGTTCTTCTCCTGCTGATCGTAGACGAATGGCTGGAGGCAGACTATGTACATACCGAGGACGAGGGCGAAGACCGATTAGTAACGATATTATCAGGGTAACTATATTCAATTTGAGGAATACTCACTCTCCACCTGGGTCGATCGAAAGGGAGTTATCTTGCCGATGTTTGGACGTACACAGTAGTGTTTCGGGGCGGTTGTCTTGATCTTGAAGACCAGAGGCAGAGCCGAGTTGTTGCGCAGAGTCATGATTCTGACGACGGGTCGGGTGAAGGGACCTGTAAGGCGAGAATATATCAAATGAGTGTTAGCTTAGGAACAAGTATTACTTATTTCATCGCAGATATAAAGCATATGTACATACATATTTTCCAATTGATTGTTTTTGTTATTGTTATTCTTGTCTGATTTCCGATTTCCTTATGGCATGATCTTTGAATGCTTTATTTATGTGATCTTTATTGAATGCACCCGATTAGCCGTACTATCGAGCACCCAGCACTCGCACTTTCCAAATTCCATTCCTACCTTCCCGATTTTCCCCACTCTTCCTGATTTTTTGTGTCGCGTCACGCTCATTGCGTCATTGGTCAAATCAAGTTCAAATTAATTGAATTAATAGCAAAACAAAATCGAAAACGGGCACAAAAGCCGAATAGTAAAATGAATATCGAGGAATACCCTACATATTGAAGTTGGTTACACTACCTAAATGTGAAAATTATTTTGCAGCTAATATGGTAAAATACTTCAGATTAAATGTGATTCATAAACGCTAGTATAACTCAGAATGTTACTTTCGAACCGATTAAAAATCGATCGCGGGGTCTTACTTCCTAAAATAGTTTTTTTTTGGCCACATTGGTGAGAAAAGCAAAAGAAACCAGGAAATGGGCAAAAAGTAACGAAAGAATATAAGGAACTTTTTTTTTTTTGTTAACATGGCGTGTGCGTGTTTTTCTTTGGTGTAAGTGTGTGTCAAGGAAATTTCATTAGACAAAGTCGCGTCATGCATGTGTTTTCCACCCCTCGCCGCCCGCACCCTTCACGATCTAACGGGAAACGTGGGCGAGGGGGGGTTGCAAAAGAATGGGGCTAAGGCTCACTCACACACATACAGATATTAAAATATTTGCGCACATTGGAAGCGATAGGAAAATACTTTAAAAGTTAACTAAATTTTTTACAAAAGGACAAAATACAAATGTTGAATGGTTATTGGTGCATTATTGTAAATCGCAATCAACAATGATTGGTCATTTAAGTACACATTTCATTCTGCAATTGAGACTGTGATAAAACGAGTGCATACTTCGCGAAAAAAATTAAATGTTTATGCACTGGAAAATGCAGCTTGGCAACAGGAGTTCGTTCAATAACAATGTGTTGACAACCGTGCCACTTGTCGCACCCACTGTGCGAGCTCTTTTCCTGTCACATTGCATTGTTTTTGCCACTGCTGCTGTTGCTTTTTGGGCAAAATTCAAGGAGCCAAAGACAAGAAAAAGTGAAAATGGCTCATGACAGTTTTTGCGTATAAAAATATAATGCTAGCCAAAAACGCCAATCGAGTGAGCAAGAGGGAGAGGGATGGCGAGTGCAAGTGAGAAAGAGAGCGACGCCAGCTGCCGGCATAAAAAAATAAAATACATTAAAGAGCTGAAGCAAAAAAAATAAAAGAAAAGAAGAACGGAAAGAAGCAGAGCAGTGATACACGTAGACCCCGAAAAGAACAACAATAAAAGGTGTCGTATGTAAAAGAACCACGAAAACAACGGAAATTATTGATAGCCAATCGAGCGAGATGGCAATAGAAAGCGTAGAGGGAGGGAGATTAAATGTGCGCGTGAGAGAGAGAAAAAGTGAAACTTGCAGTTTGCTCTTTGCAAGAAATTGGAGGTGAATCGGCTTTTTTGGTCGATATGCAGCGACCTTTCCGCAAAAACGCGAAAATAATGTGAAATAAACTTACCTACAAAACGCAACTCATGTTCTGGGTCAATGGTCAACGGAAGATCAAAGAGTGATTTGCTCATTGTGGCGGCTTTTGTTGTTGTTGTTGTTGTTGCTGCTGCTGCTTCTGGTGTTGTTCTTGTCGTTGTTGCTGCCGAGAATTTCACTCTCTCCGCTTTTCGCCTCTTATCGTTTTGATTTTATTTTTTGTGCGTCCTGTTTTTGCCCAGCTATTTGTTGTTCTTGCTCGCTGTTTGCTGTCACGCATAGATACGAGACACAGGCACACAAGTAAATTAAAAGAGGGATTTCAAATTTTTCGCTTACGTTTGCGTTTTTTAGCCCAATATATTAAGAAAACTGCTGCTGTTTTTTATGCCTGTTTCGTTTTACTTTACTCGCCTCTTTTTTTTTTCTTTCGTTTTTCGTTCGTTTCGCTCTCACAGGCGAAATATCGGTAAATTTATGCGACCACACACACGCATGGAAAAAAAGGAAGAGCGAGAGAAACTCACGCACGCACGGGCTTTTTGCAGAAAATTTCGAGAAAAAAAACACAACGATCAACGTGCGACTTCTTCACCGAGTTTCCTTTGCTTTTCTGTCGATATTTACGATTTCAGTGGTTTACCACGCTTCAGTTTCTTCGTAAATTCAGTTGAAAACGCAAAATGTAAAAAAGCCATATATTCTGTCAGCTAGTGATGTAAAAAAAAATATCGATGCATCGGTTATCGATATTTTTCGTTAAGCGACCTTTCGATACTTGTCAAGCATTGGTCGTAAAATTACCTTAGAAAATATATTGTTTTTTTTTTAATATATTGTCCTATTTTTTTTTTTTATTTAGGTAATTTCAATATGTTATTAAAAACAATTTGCACCAAAATAGTACTTACCCCTAATATTGCCATTTAACTGCTACTGCTTTTGACAAAATGAAAATTAGTTAAAATTATAACATAACAGTACGTGAAATTTATTATATTATATATATGCATGTATTAAAATAAATTTTCTTAGTTTTAAGTTACAATTTTCCGTCTACGATGTAATGCAACAGGAAGCAAAGCAGTCGAAATAATACATAAGAATACGAATAATAATAAGAACATGATAAATTACAATAATTTTAAGCTTGCCAAAGTATTTATTCAATAGACAAAAAATTTGATGGTAGTATTACATATTTTATGTAAATACAGTCGGTCTAAATGACACACAAAGTTATAAAATAACCTGATATCAAATTATTCTGATGTTCAATCATAGCGTTTTGTATATTATATACATATATAATACATAATTATACGAATAATATGAAGAACATGCAAAATTGCAATAATTTTCAGCTGAGTAATTTTCCTTGCTTGCCAAAGTATTTTTAAATAGACAAACAATTTTCATGGTAGTAGTACATTTCTTATGTGCATACAGTCGTCCTTTTGAAGGACATACAAAGTTGTAAATAATCTGATATCAAATTATTCTGATGTTCAATCCTAGCGTTATGAATATTATATATGTTTTTAGTCAAATAGATTTCTGCCTGCCTAAAAATTCTTTCAGGTGTTGGACAAGCGGCGGCGATTCGATTTGGCTTAAGAATATTACTTTTCTACCGACATCTCCTTAACGACCAAACACTTGACCGTCTCCTGCTCCTGGACATCGATGTCGAATCGCACAGCGAAGGCTTTAATAGCTAGCTCCATAATCTCGTTGCGAATGGAGAAAGGAGCCTTGGTCACAATGGCCATCAAATGATCCCAATGCTGGCGCTTCGTGGTGGTCTTATTGTGTTTGGCGTGGCTCCGGAAGGCGACCAAATATTTTCGAAATAGGAATCTAAAGGCCAGGAAAGCGGACTCGCTGTTCACCTTGACCACCGCATCGCTTAGATCGCTCATAACAGCACAATCGGTGCTGCTTTCAAGGACCTTGTTGAAGAGTTCATTAGCCTCCGGTGCACTGGACTGAGTCAGCAATTTGAGAAAGGAGCGCGTGTCCTTTAAGGCGTATTCTTCAAGGTAGATGATCCAAAAGTCCTTGTGCTTCAATTTGCTCACTTGATTCAAGATCCTCTGACGGAATTCTGCGAAAGAGCAATAATTAATAGGCTTTCGTCTTTGACTTACATTTATAAGAACGCACCAGTGCCTAGGAATGTCAGATGGGACAGACCGTCCTGCCAATACCACAACGCCAGTTCTAAATTATCCACTCGGACCTGTTCAAAGGTGGCCAAGTCCCAGCGCAGGGCATCAATGGTTTTCATAACATTGGAGATCAGCTTCCAGTGTTTCAAACGCCACTCTGGCAAACTGGCATGCAGATATGTGTAGTGCTTGGCCACCTTGACAGCTGGTGCATCGTCTCCGTTCTCCAATTTCGGGTGCTCCTTTTCGAGTGCATTTAATTCTGAAGTACCTCGGGTGATTAGATTGCTTTCACCCAGACAAATCTGCTGGAGCAGTTTCAAGATTACCTGCAAGCTGGGCATGTTCATTGACTCTATAAACTTGGCCAAACCGTTGGCACACGCCTGTAGGAACCTATTTTGCGCCTGCCTAAGCTCATCCTCTCCGTAGGGACACGGTCCGTCTTTCAAACTAACGCACAGTTGTCGCGCTGACGTGTGGAGACCGTTGAGGATCTGTCGGTGGCCATATAGGTAGAGTGTAAACTGCAAGGCATGCCGCTTTTGAAGTAGTTGCTCGTTCACCAAGATGTTATCGGCACAGGCGGAAATATGAAAAGCAGTATGCTTTGGACAATACTGAGCTATGTGCCAGAATAGCCGTGAAAAGCGAGTATGCCTCACGCCCAAGTGGGAGAAATCAATCCAGGTCTGTTTTGCGTTCTCAAAGCACAGTACCAGAAATTCGGATATCGGGAAGCGATTTCTATAATCCAATTGGTCAAAGAAGCGTATGCGACGCTCCCGATGATCGGGAGCCTTGAAATTAAATCCTTGGGTAACGTTTTGCTCATCGCGCAATAGCAGTACTTCCATCTTCTCCTTGACACTTAATTGCATAAATAAGGGGCGCAGTACTAGGCTTATCAGCTCTTCGTACTCATCGTTGGACGAGGTCTCGTCCTCGTCGTCCGCCTGATTTACTTCCGTAACGGATATGCCCTCGTCCTCGACCTCCATTTTGGACTCCACCACCTGACCCAGGAAACTGAGTATTATCTGGGCATGATTCTTGGTGAGCATATTTAAATGATTTGCCATCGTTTCCAGGCACTCATCGTTGCCAAAGGCTATAAAGCGGCTAAAGAGATTGTCCAATCCGGCAAGCAACTCCTTATGGGTGGCAATACCTGAATCAAGAAAGGCTAAGAGTTCAAAGATTCTCATCTCGGCAACGCGCTGCTCCAAAGTTTTTGCTGCATTCGCAAAGCTCTGCATCTGCTTGCAAACCGGATGCTGCCCCAGCACCTCATCCGATTGGAGTACTTTAAGCAATTCTGCCGTCTGCCTGCAGATTAGCTCCTGACAGCTATACAGAACGCGTTTCGATTTCATTTTATGCCAGTACATGAACGTGTCTTCGCTAACGAGCTGAAAGATACGCTGCAGAACGTCAAGCTGTATTTGGGCGAAGTGCCGCAGATCAGGCATGGGATCGCTTGAATTGCTGTCACTGATGTCCACGGTTATTTGGCTGTAGACGGCGAAGCACTCTGGTTTCTCCCGCTTTAGTGGATCATTGAGGGTATACAAAAGGACTTCTATGAGGTGCCTTATAGCCTCGGCCAGGTAAATCTTACGAGTGGATCGACTCGGCAGCGTAAGGAGGCGCTGTTCAGAATCCAAGATGTGACGATATTCCATGCAGGCTATCTGGCGCAGCAGTCGCTTATTTTCTGCGGGCAAAATGTAGTTGACAATTGCGCGACCGGCTGCTCTGAGGGCGGCAGAGAGCAGCGGTAGTATTTTCAAGCAATCCGGGATAATATGCGACAGAGCCTCATTGAATGATTCAAAATACTGAATGGTCAGCCAGCGGGGTCCACAAGCAAGGAATTCCTCCAACGGCTCCATGAGACAGCATTTAATGGCTATCGCGATGGTCAAGAAAAGTGGGAAAGGTGGCAGCTGGTTGCACAAATGGATGACATTGGCACTCCACTGGGATTCGCACAAGAAATCGTCGTTGGCGGTGTTTAGCACCAGGTACACCAGTAGTCCACTCAGGTGATTCTTAGCACGAAGACCATTTGGTATGGTAAAAAAATTAAAGGTTTCTGGCGGCTGTAAGATCAGATCGTGCTCCACCAGTAAGTTCGTCACTTGGTCGCATATCTTTGTAATGTCTTCATCGTTTCCTGAGAACAAATAATATTCATATTTGGGGACTAACCTTAGGAACTACACTTACCACTCCAGTAAATTATGTCTTTCAAACTCTTGGCCTCCTCGTTGTTGCCATGGAATAACTTCTTTAGCTGGACAAACAATTGGCAATTGTCCAGCGGGTGCTTCTTAGCAGTTATCATCGAGCTGATGAAATTTTGCGTTTTGCCAAAACTCTTCCGAACGAATTCAATTTTATGTGCGTATTCTGTCAGATGACTATCAAGAATCGATAGTTTTCCGGTGCGTACCGATTATCTTGCGTGCGAAGAATATTTTTTGAAAATTAAAATGTCCCTACAACAGAAAATTTTGTTTTGTAATAGGCTCTCTGATGTAGATAGTAAAATGACTTGTTCACTGCATGCTATGATTTAACTTTAACTTTATTTATAAATATTTTCATATGATATGTATGCTCAGCTGAAATATAAATGAAGATATTTTATAAAATATTTCAAAGTACATTTTATAATGTATTATTCGATAATTAATAATTAATTGGTATTATTATTGTAATGTATTATTCGATAATAAATAATTGATATTATAAATATTGCGATTTCTGCAAAGTCAACTGCAGTTTTTTAAACAGAGGTCCTATTTAGCAAAAGTATTTAAAATATTGCGATTTGCATGCGCCACTTGAGATTTAAATCGAGAGATAGATGTGCCCCTTAGTACTGTCGAAATAATACATAAAAATACGAATAATTATAGGATCATGCAAAATTACAATAATTTTAAGCTTTCCAAAGTATTTATTCAACAGACTAAAAATTTGATGGTAGTATTACATATTTTATGTAAATACGGCCTAAAGGACATGCGCGCTTCTCCCTGCCCGACACTTCACAGTTTGCCCTTCACTGACTTCTCCACGCGTTCTAACGCACTGTCTCTCTTCGGACGTTCCAGCCTACTCCCCCGTCTTCAGACACCGTTCCGACTGCGCGGCCGCGTCCTGACCGCGCGACTCGCGCCCGTAATCTCATCGACTATCCTCGCGCACGTATGGCTTATCGCGTGGTGTGACTGACTGCCCCGAGCTGCACTTGCGCCGTCCCTTTATAGGCCGCGGGGATCCCGTTATTTTCCATTTTGCGCACTGCCCGCTCGTGTACAATGTTCAACTACTTTCCCGTTAGTTCACGGTGAGTCCTCTTGAGCGGGTCGAAAGTCCGCACCTTTACCGTTTGACCTCCGTGCCTTTGGCCGGCTCGAGGCCAAGGGCCAACGCGGTATCGTTAGTTCACGGTCTCTCTGCCTTGCTGCGGTCCAAGGTCCATTAATTACCGTTCGACCTGACCGCCCTTAACTCTTCTTGCATTCCAGCTGTCCACGCTGTTGCTAGGCCGCTCCCCTGCACCCAGAATTGTGGGGAGTTTTAAGACTCCTCACACAAATTATTCTGATGTTCAATCATAGCGTTTTGTATATTATATATAATACATAAGTATACGAACAATATGAAGAACATGCAAATTTGCAATAATTTTCAGCTGAATAGACAAACAATTTTTCATGGTAGTAGTACATATCTTATGTGCATACAGTCGTCCTTTTGAAGGACATACAAAGTTGTAAATAATCTGATATCAAATTATTCTGATGTTTAATCCTAGCGTTATGAATATTATATATGTTTTTAGTCAAATAGATTTCTGCCTGCCTAAAACTTCTTTCAGGTGTTGGACAAGCGGCGGCGATTCGATTTGACTTAAGAATATTACTTTTCTACCGACATCTCCTTAACGACCAAACACTTGACCGTCTGCTGCTCCTGGACATCGATGTCGAATCGCACAGCGAAGGCTTTAATAGCTAGCTCCATAATCTCGTTGCGAATGGAGAAAGGAGCCTTGGTCACAATGGCCATCAAATGATCCCAATGCTGGCGCTTCGTGGTGGTCTTATTGTGTTTGGCGTGGCTCCGGAAGGCGACCAAATATTCTCGAAATAGGAATCTAAAGGCCAGGAAAGCGGACTCGCTGTTCACCTTGACCACCGCATCGCTTAGATCGCTCATAACAGCACAATCGGTGCTGCTTTCAAGGACCTTGGTGAAGAGTTCATTAGCCTCCGGTGCACTGGACTGAGTCAGCAATTTGAGAAAGGAGCGCGTGTCCTTTAAGGCGTCTTCTTCAAGGTAGATGATCCAAAAGTCTTTGTGCTTCAATTTGCTCACTTGATTCAAGATCCTCTGACGGAATTCTGCGAAAGAGCAATAATTAATAGGCTTTCGTCGTTGACTTACATTTATAAGAACGCACCAGTGCCTAGGAATGTCAGATGGGACAGACCGTCCTGCCAATACCACAACGCCAGTTCTAAATTATCCACTCGGACCTGTTCAAAGGTGGCCAAGTCCCAGCGCAGGGCATCAATGGTTTTCATAACATTGGAGATCAGCTTCCAGTGTTTCAAACGCCACTCTGGCAAACTGGCATGCAGATATGTGTAGTGCTTGGCCACCTTGACAGCTGGTGCATCGTCTCCGTTCTCCAATTTCGGGTGCTCCTTTTCGAGTGCATTTAATTCTGAAGTACCTCGGGTGATTAGATTGCTTTCACCCAGACAAATCTGCTGGAGCAGTTTCAAGATTACCTGCAAGCTGGGCATGTTCATTGACTCTATAAACTTGGCCAAACCGTTGGCACACGCCTGTAGGAACCTATTTTGCGCCTGCCTAAGCTCATCCTCTCCGTAGGGACACGGTCCGTCTTTCAAACTAACGCACAGTTGTCGCGCTGACGTGTGGAGACCGTTGAGGATCTGTCGGTGGCCATATAGGTAGAGTGTAAACCTCAAGGCATACGGCTTTTGAAGTAGTTGCTCGTTCACCAAGATGTTATCGGCACAGGCGGAAATATGAAAAGCAGTATGCTTGGGACAATACTGAGCTATGTCCCAGAATAGCTGCGAGAAGCATGTATGCGTCACGCCCAAGTGGGAGAAATCAATCCAGGTCTGTTCTGCGTTCTCAAAGCACAGTACCAGAAATTCGGATATCGGGAAGCGATTTCTATAATCTAATTGGTTAAAGAAGCATATGCGACGCTCCCGATGATCGGGAGCCTTGAAATTAAATCCTTGGGTAACGTTTTGCTCATCGCGCAATAGCAGTACTTCCATCTTGTCCTTGACATTTAATTGCATAAATAAGGGGCGCAGTACTAGGCTTATCAGCTCTTCGTACTCATCGTTGGACGAGCTCTCGTCCTCGTCGTCCGCCTGATTTACTTCCGTAACGGATATGCCCTCGTCCTCGACCTCCATTTTGGACTCCACCACCTGACCCAGGAAACTGAGTATTATCTGGGCATGATTCTTGGTGAGCATATTTAAATGATTTGCCATCGTTTCCAGGCACTCATCGTTGCCAAAGGCTATAAAGCGGCTAAAGAGATTGTCCAATCCGGCAAGCAACTCCTTATGGGTGGCAATACCTGAATCAAGAAAGGCTAAGAGTTCACCGATTCTCATCTCGGCAACGCGCTGCTCCAAAGTTTTTGCTGCATCCGCAAAGCTCTGCATCTGCTTGCAAACCGGATGCTGCCCGAGCACCTCATCCGATTGGAGTACTTTAAGCAATTCTGCCGTCTGCCTACAGATTAGCTCCTGGCAGCTATACAGTACACTTTTCGATTTCATTTCATGCCAGTACATGAACGTGTCTACGCTAACGAGCTGAAAGATACGCTGCAGAACGTCAAGCAGTATTTGGGCGAAGTGCCGCAGATCAGGCATGGGATCGCTTGAGTTGCTGTCACTGATGTCCACGGTTATTTGGCTGTAGACGGCGAAGCACTTTGGTTTCTCCCGCTTTAGTGGATCATTGAGGGTATACAAAAGGACTTCTATGAGGTGCTTCATAGCCTCGGCCAGGTAAGTCTTACGAGTGGATGGACGCGGCAGCGTAAGGAGGCGCTGTTTAGAATCCAAGATGTGACGATTTTCCATGCAGGCTATCTGCCGCAGCAGTCGCTTATTTTCTGCGGGCAAATTGTAGTTGACAATTGCGCGACCGGCTGCCCTTAGGGCGGCAGAGAGCAGCGGTAGTGTTTCCAAGCAATCCGGATTAATATGCGACAGAGCCTCATTGAATGATTCAAAATACTGAATGGTCAGCCAGCGGGGTCCACAAGCAAGGAATTCCTCCAGCGGCTCCTTGAGACAGCATTTAATGGCTATCGCGATGGTCAAAAACAGTGGGATAGGCGGCATCTGGTTGCACAAATGGATGACATTGGCGCTCCACTGGGATTCGCACAAGAAATCGTCGTGCGCGGTGTTTAGCACCAGGTACACCAGTAGTCCACGCAGGTGATTCATAGCACAAGGATCCATGGTTTCTGGCGGCTGTATGATCAGATCGTGCTCCAACAGTAGGTCCGTCACTTGGTCGCAGATCTTTGCAATGTGCTCATCGTTTCCTGAGAACAAATAATGTTCATATTTGGCCACTAACCTCTGGCACTTTACTTACCACTCCAGTAAATCATGTCTTTCAGACACTGGGTCTTCTCGTTGTAGTCATGGAATAACTTCTTCAGCTGGACAAACAATTGGCAATTGTCCAGCGGGTGCTTCTTAGCAGTTATCATCGTGCTGCCAAAATTTCGCGTTTTGCCAAAACTCTTCCGAACGAATTCAATTTTATGTGCGTCTTCTCGTCAGATAACTATACAAAATCGATAGTTTGCCGTTGCGTACCGATTATCTTGCGTGCGAAGATTTATTTTTGAAACTGAAGATGTCCCGAAAAAAAAAATTTCGCTTTGTATTAGACTCTTTGATGTAGATTTATTTTTATTGATTTAACTTTATTTATAATTATTTTCCTATGATATGCATTTATGCTTAAGCGAAAAATTATTGAAGATATTTAGAAAGTATTGTAATGTATTTTTCGATAATTAATAATTAATATTATTAGCGATTTTCCCGTTCGTCACGAATGAGGAGAGATCATCTGTTCGCTATCGATAGTCTTGTTTTGGTGGTGGCGTGCAATAGACGCGACTGCCTATCGCCCGGCGAAGCAAATGCTTAAGTTTAAAAGGTAAAAAATAAAATGAGATTTGCTATAAAGTATAGTAGTGTATTTTTCGATAATTGATAATTGATATTATTAACGATCTTTCCCGTTCGCCCACAATGCAGACACATCAGCTGTTCGGTATCGATAGTTTTGTCGTGTGGGTGGCGGGCGATAGACGCTATTGTCTATCGGCCGGCGAAGCCAAAGCTAAAGTAAAGTAAAATAAAAGCAAAGCAAAAGCAAAACAGCAGACGAAAGGAGGAGTCGGTCGGTGCCCAAGGAACAAGCGGAACTGGGTTAAACCATGCCCATGCAATAGGCCAAATTATCTATATTATCGGCTAGACTTTCCGTCGCAGACCGTGTGGTGGTGGCGGATGAGGAGGAGAAGGCGGTAGACAGCTTATAAATTATGGAGCTACGCGAACTGCGCGGTGGAAATGGTGGAAGCATAGGAGGCGTTGGAGCAGCTACAACCGGAGCCCCCGGAGCGCCAGTGAATGGAGCCCCTAGTCCCGAACTAGGCGGAATCTGCATTGGAGGCGCCGCCGGCGGACAGCGTATGCCCACCAGAGCTGATATATTTATGGAACAACTAAACGCCACCAATGCCAAGAAGGTGGCTTTGCTTCTGGTCCTCGGCTTCATCGTCTATCACGGCCTGCTCAACTGGAATTACGGTGGGTCCAAGGTTACAAGCTCCTTAAAGATCTAAGTACTATGAAATTTATAATGGATGTGGATACGGAATCGTACCCATTTTAAGATCACAATTGCATACCAATGGGCACATATTCTTCTCATGGTCTTGCTTAATAGCTTACAGTCTTGTCAAATATTTAATGAGTCAGTTTGACCATATGTGTACATTTTGAATAGTGAAAAAGGTTTTTACAAAGTGGTAATCTCAAACGTTTATGTAAATATAGATAATCATGTCGAATTTTAAGATTAGTGTCCAAATTCTGCAGTTGGTTGGATTAATATTAACGCCATGTATGGTTCATATTTGGGATATTGGCTGACATTGTAACCTTATTATGAATATTGATTTGTTTTCTTTCATTCTCCCGCAGGCAGTGACTCCTGCCAGTGGCTGCTGTCCAAGGGCCGATTTAAGGGCGACAACGAGTGGCAGCCGTACGGATGCATGGTGCACAAGTACTCCCTCACGTGAGTAATCAAAGCACATTCCCGACAAGATAACCCCCCAATTAATGAGTCACCCAAACCGAAATTCTCATTATTTACAGTGACACAAGGCGCTGTTTGCGTTACCTCGCCTTCTTCGACAACAAGAACAACTTTGTGTTCATTGGAGACGAGAGTATCCGGCTGCTCTACGAACGATTTGTGGAGCAACTGCGCCAGCCATTGGCCGCGGATGAGATGGCCGACGAGGAGGACAATAACGCCTCGGTGACTGATGGCTCAGCCCGTTTCGAGGACAAGAAACTGCATATGCTGGCCCAATACATTCGAGCGGAGGAGGTGAGTCCGTCGCTTGTGGAGCAACTGTACCGTCTGGAGGCCGAGAAGCAGCTGTCCTCCGTGTACGTTGTGGGTTTCACCTATGCCGGCTTGCTCGCCGGCAACACCACAGACGATGTGCTGCGGCAATATGCCGCCAATCTCACATTGCTGGTGGCTCCGTTTCATCGCCTGGTGGCGCAAACTTCGCGGGTCCTCTGGAAGCTAGCAGACCGCGTGGACGAGGAGAAATTGCCCCCGCACTGGAAGCTGCTCCAGAACGAGCAAATCGATCGGTTAAACCATGTGGCCAGAGGCGTTTTTCGCTACACGGAGGCAAGTGTTTGGGAATCCGCCTGGCACATAGCCAATGGTTTGGTGGACAACGCCATCGATGGTCATCAGCTGTGCGCCCATGGCCAGCGACTGGAGGTTCAGCTACTGTGGAACATGTACTGCAATGACTACATGAACTACAATGATGGCACCTGCTGCAGCAGTTCTGAGCCGTACACCACGCTGCAAATAGTGGCATACGCCTTGTTTGGCGTCTGCATGACGCTTGTGTGTGGCATGTGTCTGCGCAGATGGTTGCTTCACCTGCGAGGCCAGACTTTGTATGTGCCCTTGCAGCAGCAGCAATCTCACGACGGGGGAAGAGCAGTTGGAGGATCACCGAGCAATGCCTTATCCGCTCTGATAACTGACTATGGCACTCCCATGGTGGCGCTATCACTGCTGGGCCTTATTTTGGCCTATTTCTACCTCTGCGATCGCACAAACTTCTTTATGAAGGAGAACAAATACTATTCCGAGTTTAGCTTCTGGATACCAGTGGGCTATGTCTTCGCACTCGGACTGTTTTTTACGGAAGATTCACGGTTCACTAAGGTGCTTAATCGCGATCAAACGGATGAGCTGCGTGGCTGGATACTGCTGGTGGTGCTTATATATTACATGACCGGAGCACAGCGAGTGCTGCCCATTCACATGCACATTAAGCTGTTGATCTCAGGTTACTTTTTCCTTACCGGATACACGCACTTCACGCACATGTGGCAGACGGGTGGCAGTGGCTCCCTATTCGTACGCTTTTTCCAGGCCATGTTCCGGGCAAACTTTCTCAGTGTACTGCTGTGCTTCTGCATGAACCGGCCGTATCAGTTCTACTATTTTGTGCCACTTCTATCCTTTTGGCTGTGCATCGTATACTTTGTGCTCGCACTGCCGCCACGACTTTCGTCCGCATCGGTGGACGCCAATCCGCTGCACTATCTGTATTTGGTGTGCAAGTGCATTGGTTGCCTGGGCGGCATCACGGTGCTCTTCATGTCGGAGGTATTCTTCGAACGGATCTTCGTAACGCGACCGTGGAAGGCGCTGTTTGTAACCACTGACGACGACCTCCACGAGTGGTGGCATCAGTGGAAACTGGACCGGTATACGGTGGCCTTTGGCATGATATATGCCGCCTGCTTTCACATTGCCCAAAAGTACAATGTGTTCGATGACAACAACCATGGGAATTTGTTCTCGCGAAGAACATCCATATCAGTGACATTGCTGGCCATGCTGGGCGTCGGGGTGTACACTTCGTTCTCGTTCCTTTGCCGCAACGTTCAGAACTGTGAGGAGATCCATTCGTATATACTGTTCATCCCGATTGTGGGCTATGTGGTCCTCAGGAACATCTCGGGTATTCTACGTACACGATACTCGGCGTTCTTCGCCTGGTTTGGTCGCATCTCGCTGGAGCTGTTCGTCTGCCAGTACCATATTTGGCTGGCCGCCGATCGGCATGGAGTTCTGGTGCTGCTGCCCGGCTTCCCCACGCTCAACATGATCATCACATCGTTCATCTTTGTGTGCGCATCGCACGAGGTGCATCGCCTCACCCAAATCCTGCTGCCGTATGCGGTGCCCAGCGACTGGCGTCTGGTCATGCGAAACTTCGTGATCTTCCTCATCGTGCTCATACCCGTCGCCCGATCGGATGGCATGTTCTGATCCTGAGCGATTCGCAATCCAATTGCCGCCCAGGTATTGACCCAAAGTATTCGATAGATAGCATAGCCTATTCGGCAAATATAGAGCGAACTTAATTGCTTAACTTCAGGGTGGAACGGTTCTGTATTTAAGCTTATAACCTTAAAATCCTTTTGCCATATCTCGCTATTTCTTAAAAGATACTTAACTCTAAGGCCTTGGGTCAAATATTTGTTTTAGTTTTCCCTAAGAAACCCGTGATCTGGCATTTTTGCTAAGATTCCAACAAGACAATAATTTAATTTGTTAATGTTACCTCATTATTTTCATTCGATTCGAGTCGTGATCAAATAACTTTCAGTTAAAGTATATTTATTTTTGCATGTTTAGCAATCGAACCACCCTAGTTTAAAAAGTGCGTGTCATAGCTATAAGAAGAAAATCGTAGTCAACTCTCGAAATGGGATGTAAAACCTTACTTAATGCAATTTCATTTTTTAGATTAAAACACCAAAAAAACTATTTACATATATGTTTGTTTTATAAGTTAATTCGCTAGCTGGCGTTCTTTATTCTCATGGGACATCAGCAGAATTACAGAAAATACGGCTTTACCTGCAATTGCACAATATTCTTATGGTTCTGAAACGCACTGTAGGCACACATATGATATATGTATGTGTATATCGGAATTATTTGCGCCGATGTATACAACCTAGGGGTTAATTAGCCTTAATTTAATTTTGCACAAATTACTTAACAACTCACCCAACCAAACACACTCACACTCAAACACAAGCAGCGGCAAACCAAATGTATGTATAAAGCAAGAGAATAAAGCAATGGATATACACTTATTTGACACACTATACACCGCCGGTCGGAAGCCATTGGCCGGAAAATTTATCACACTTTTCGGATTATATGCTGCAACTCTGAACTCTGGACTGGCGGCCACTGAACTGGGCATCCTCTAATGCGGGCGCGTGGAGGAGGCTGCAGGAATTGTGCTCATTGACATGCTGCAAACAAGCTGCAACTAAGTCCTGCACTGTGGAGAACTATCTGCTGCTGGTAAGATGTCTTGAATTAAGGTGGATGTGTTTCGGGGACTGATGGCAGCCAAGGTGCACTGCTATTGACCCATATATGTATGTATATATATTAGTACTATATAGTACTATATATAATATAGTATCATTTCGAATAATCGCATTTGTGTTGCCGACATTTTTCTCAGTGTGGAAAGGCGGCGGGTGGTGGCAGAACATGCTTTCCATTCACAAAAAGCATTCATTCACCTCGCGAAAGCAAAAAGAGTTGTGCCCCTCAGGATGTGAGGATGTGGATAAGCACACGGATGTGGATGGGGGGCAGTTGGGAGTGAAACTGCGACAGCTCCACGCGCCTGCAAAGGTACATATTTGCATAAATAAGTAGACACACACTCTCGGTTAATGAAGAACTTAATTCGCATCACAAACAGAAGTTTGTCCCCTCTTAATTGGGAAATGTTTCGGTTTTAAGGCTTTAAGGCAGGCGAATCGCACGAAATAGGCTCTACAATTAGTCAATTCTTTTTATGCAGCATATAAATTATTGTATTGCTTGGAGAAAATTCTTAATTATTTTATTGTTTAACTCTTATTAAAGAGTCCTACTAGAATTAGTTCGAATATCATTACATGACATTTACGTGTGCCTTCTGTTCATGGTAATTTACTAGTAGCAGCTCAAGATGAACAAATCAAAAAATGCTAAAAACGTGGAATTCTAAATTGAGCTATAAAAATTTAAATTAGTGAAAAGCTCATCCGGCGATCAGCTTTGGTCTGCGATTGCTGGCTGGAAAGCTCACGGCTGGCGTCAACAAGTGGCTTTTCCACCGCTTTTCCACCCCCACATCCAGATCCATGGAAGTCGCCGCTTTTCTTGGCCGCGAACCAGGTCAGTGAGCCGCAAAGAAACGCTTTTGAGTGGGAGCTACCAAGCTTTTCCGAGCCGCCCGGACTCGGCTTTTCCGATGCACAGCTCGCCGGGCCGAGGCAAAATGATTTAAATCCATCCGCTCAGCAGCGGCGGCTCCCAGTCATCGGCCGAAAGTGTTTGGAAACGGTTCGTTGGCATTCCGACAGGAGCATTTAGAGCCACAGCAGCCCCACCGCCTCCCAGTCGATTGGGCGCCAAAAAATCGGTTGGGCGCCAAAAAATTTGTTCTCCTTTGGCAGTCGCCTCAAAAATTCAAAATATTCAAAATATCAAATTGGCGCCCAACAGGAGAGACGCCAGTGTAACGTGCATATACACTGCTGTGGTTTCTAAACCGTTTTCCATTTTTTTTTTGCCGTGTTTGAAGTGCCAAGGAAGCGTTTTCAGTGCCTAATGCCGAGTGTTTTCCAAGTGCCTGCATTCAATCGAAATTATTGAGTTTTATATTTTTGTCTTGTTTTTTCCTGTTGCTGCAGTTAACATATCAGTTAAAACATATGTACTTACGAAAATGCAAAGTGAATACCATCCGAATTGAAAGGAAATCTTGGAAATCGTTATCAAATTTACATTCAGTGTTAAACAACTGAAGGAAGGAAATCAAGGCATTGAGAGGATTCTGAAATCAAAAACACATCTGAATTTGCGTTTACCATCATCTGAATTTAACTAAGCATCAAGTAGCAAATATAAAATATATATAATCACTATAATTAATCACATATTTAGTGTGAATCGCATATTTAATCCCAAATCTATATATCTTAATCTTTATCAAAATCTTTACGATCAAGAGTGTCAAAAGATCAAGAACGATTGTAATATACAAAAATATTCAAACTTAATGCAATCGTATTCACCAACACTTAAATATATCAATGATTAAGCATAAATCCAAGAGTGCAATCAACTTGATTGAGACTAGAAAACCTATATCGAACTACTCAATAATATAAAGATTATAGACAAGTCTAAGTGAACACAAGTTTATAGTTCCGTACGATTTGTTTCTTAATACACCATAATCAAATATAACCGAATAGTCTTAACAAACCCATTGAGAAAAGCTATTGAAAGTACGCTGAATATTATTAAGAACATTAAGAACCATTGAAATCAATGAACATACAAGAAGAGCTTAAAAATGCATCCCATACTTGATCGTTACTATAGCGATCGATATCAGATCAAGCTTATAACCCGATATTTGATCGAGCTCCTTCGATTGCGAAAGAAAACAAAGCGCACTTCCGAATTATCGGAGTAAAGAACTGAATTGAAAAAAAACAATAGTACAAGCCACCGTTTTTTAAAACCGGTTTCAAGACACCTCATAGAGAGCCCAACTTGAACCATATTGAACCATATCGAACTCAAACCCGAACTTATGATATAAACTGTATTTCCGAAATTGAGAACATTCAAATCGCGGTCGCATTTCGCTACATCACACCGATGTAGTCCCATCGATGCTTTGCAACCTGAGCGCTCATTTCAAGACGAATATATTCATCATGAGTGTCCAGAGCCGCCCAGGATATGTGATCACATAAGGACAACGCCAAGTCGCAGGTGAGAAGCCTTGGGACTAGTGGACTCAAATTAAATTTCGTTGTCATTAAGTTGTTGGCACTGCCATTGCTGTGTTGTTGCTTTCGTTGTTATCGTTGTTATCATTATCATTATCATCGCTGTGTAGCTCTTACTTATGTCATTTGCAATTACAAATGCTATTGCGATTACAATTAATGAAGAGTACATGAGCATGAGCAAGTTGCGGACCCAAGGCAGGTATCCTCTGCCAGAGTCGAGCGGGAAAAACAAGAAGGACACTTGAGGAAGCTGGCCTCTTAATGCCTTTTACTGCGCATTAGTGAGGCAAGTGCTTAGGACGTTGGCAGAATGGAGTGCCGAATGGAGTACCCATCGGCAAGTTAGCGTCGCCAGTAGTTGGGTGTCTTGTTTTCAACATTTTCGAGGTTTCGATTTAATTTGTGGATTAAAAACGCAGACCTTTCAACATTCACCGTTCACTATTCACCATTTGCCATGCCCACTTGGAAACTTGTCTACTTGGTTAGCTTGGATGCTGGATGCTGGATGCTTGGATGTGCGAGTGTCCTTGTGTATCTGGCAGTTAATTAGAATTGCGTTGGCCCGGTTGACGGCTCCTTGTTTTGATTGTGCCAGACAGACGCTTAGACGACTCACGACTTGCCTACAATTTGGGCTTTTCTCCTCACATGCTCGCGACCCATCCAACCACTCCTGTGCTACACTGAGCGAAATCAGCGCGGCCCGCTATGATATCACATTAAATTTATGTGAACAACCTTTGATACAACGACGCTGTTTTTTTTTTTTTAATTTTAAAATGTGAATGTGCAGTTAAGTCTCTGCAGTTTTCCCCGGTGTATGCGCCACACTGTTTGGTAGGGCCCGAGGACATCGGTGTCCTTGCATTTGCCAAGAGGGTACCATCTGCCTGGTGGCCTCCCCTTATGCACATCCTTACCCCATTTTCCTTGGCTTGCTTCTTCTTTGTCACGAGTGGATTTTTCATGGACTTGGTATTGTTGCCTTCAACCATCGTTTCGCTGGCGGAATAATATGAATTTGATTGTTGGTTGCTTTTCGCCTGGAAATTGGTTTGTAACATTCTATTTGGGCCAGAGCTTAAGTTACGTTGCAATAATAGTATCTCCGTATCACTTCCTTCCAATTATACATGTAAATACGATTCCAAAAACACATCAACTGCTCACCTGCCCCATTTGAGTCTTTGAAGTGTTTAGTTTTGTGCCGCACAAAAACAAAATCCACTGCTCGGTTTTTCCGCTGGGTATGCTGGCACTCCAGACCACCGCAATGTATGCTACACTTTTGTTTTCCCCTTCGTTGTCATCTGCCCCGGGAAACTCGAAGCCGAAAGATGGGCGAAGGAAAAAAGAACCGACAGAAATATGAAAAAATGCCAAATGTAAACAAAATCAAAAATGCCGGCCATGTCCTTTGGCGTTTTGCTCCACATATTTTCTTTGTTGCTCCCACTAATATATACAAATATTTTGATGGCAGTGGGGATGAAACTGGCAGGCGGAGGCGACGACAATGGGACGGACGGACGACAGTGGGTCTGTTCGAATCTGCTGGGCCTGGTAATTTAATTTGGCTCCAGTGCGCTTCCACTACCGATTTCGCTCTCGAATGTCTTGGTCTTGGTGGGCAGGACATTGCGAATGAAACGAGTGTGGAGAACGAGTGGAGAATACGGCGAGTGGAAGTGGAGCTGCTAATAAAAATCAAAGCTGACATGTCTGAGCCTGCTCTTAGATTGAATTCACTTAAAACGCTTTCTTTTCAACGATCCCAGGGCATTTGTTACTTTTGGCTACCACCCGGTTTCAGATGTTTTTAACAACAAGTTGAAAATCGCGTCGGCCTCGCAAATAAATCGTTGAAAAAGTAACTAGAGTTTTGGGTAGCTAAATAGTACATAAATTCGCATCCTGATATCCGATTTCGCTAGTTATTGACCACCGCCATTCACCTGGAATTCACTTTTTCATTTCGTTGCCAATTGGCATTGCAGCATTATCTACATACATATGTGTAATATCGCCACATTTTCTTATTGTAACTCTTGCTGTGGTTATTCCGATACATATTCCATTTCCCCAATTCAATTTTAATATTCACTTCAGTTGCATGCGGTTTATACTCTCCGTTTTTTTTCGCCCACTTTAAAGCTGGGTGGTTTTGTTTTTTATGTTCGCCGACCATTTTGCTTGTTTGCTGTTTGTTTGTTGGTTTTTCATTATTTATAACTGAAATTTAAAAGCTGTTGTTAATGCCGACGATGCGGCCTTTTGTTGTTGTTGCCGTCGTTGTTTTTTCCGATTATTTTTATTCATATATGTGCATATCTGTTTATATATGAATGTATGCACATACATATGTAGATGCATATATTTTTGGTTTATTTGGAGCTGGAGTTCCAGTTTGTTTGTTTGTTTTGCTTATTTGATGTCCAGTTACGCTAACGCTTTCACTTTCCGTCTCTCTTCCCCATTTAAAGCTTTATCCTTTATCCTTCCCTCGATTTCCATTTCCATTTCCGTTTCCATCCCGCTATTTCCCCCTTTTTATCGTTATGCGATTTAAGTGGCAACGTTTCACTTATTGCAATTTGATTTGAGTGGAGGGAGTATGTGTTTGTTAAATACATGCGTCTTTGTTAATGGCTATAACCTCTTGAAGTTTTCAGCAATCAATGCCACTTTCTTGCTGCAAGGACGTGAATTCCAGAAATCTGGCTAACCGGATTTTTACCTCATATACCATTCCGCGAAATTGAGATGCCCAACAATCTCGCCCAGAATTTCCTTCCATTCTGAATGCCGAATCGAGTTCCCCTCAATCCTTCTCCTCCGCCGATTGACCCACAAAAGGGGCTTACCATTTGTTTTTTTTCTTCTTTTTTTTTTTGCCGAAAACAACAAATATCAACAACAAAAAACGGCATTGGCCAAAGTTCTGGAAACAACGGTTGGTAAAATGGGGATTCGCGGATATGTACACATCACATGGTCATAAAGCATGAAGCCCTCTTTCAGTTGAGTTGTTTGCCTGCCTTTTTGGGGCGTTTTCGGCGATAAAGCGATCAATCTGATTGAAGTTTATTAGGAGACTATCGTTGGCGATAGCTATACTAATTGAATGGTTGAACTGATTATGGAAATATTTATATTAGGAAGTGACTCATTTGTGGCTCAGCCAATAATGCGTTTATCTCTACTTACTGCACGTTCGATACGTTGATTTTCGGGATGGATTCGGGATTTTTGCTTAGAAGTACCCACGGCCAAGTCAACAAGTTTACAATTCACATTGAAAGTGCTTGGGGGAAAAATCAACAAGGAGCGTGCACTCAAATTTCATTGGGTCACAGAGTCAATAAACAACTCGGACTTAAGTTTCTCGCATCTGCATTGCCCGCCCCAAATGAAAACTTTAAGGCCGACTAGTTTAAAGGAGTTCCAAAGAAGGCCAAACAAGTGCTGTCCTTTTTTTTTTTTTTTTGGCAGCTGTGCAATCGCATTAAAAGTCTTCGCCCACTGGCAAAATGAAAAATTGCTCACATTCGCATATGAAAAAGTACGCGAAACATGCTGAATTTCCTTTACACGGCAAGAGAATTGTATTAGTTTGTGTTTCGAATCAATGCGAATTAACTAACTAGTATGTATATTGAATGAAAATTATTTAGAACAAAGCGTGGCTTAGTATTGTGGAGACACAGTAGTATTTACAGGCCATTCAAGTGATGAAAATAAATTCAAATGTCGATTTTCCTCCGTGTATATGTACGTATTGTTTTTGCACATGTGTGTGCTCCGTATATCTGTCTTGTGTTTGAAAATTCATTCAGCTTGACGCTTCTCTTTGGCCCTGTGAAATGTCGAAAAGCTGTTGGTGTTGGTAAGGAACAAAAAAAAAACGAAATAAAAATGGGAGCCGTTGGGAAGAACATATGTGTTTTATATGCTAATGCGTTTAAAATCATTCAAATCGTGTCTATATCATATACCGCACACGAATATATACTGAAAACTTTGCAAACTGCCGCTCGCCCCTGGAAAATGTGCAAATGGCAGTCAAATTTCATCGTCGTCCTTGCCGCCGACAGTGCGTATAAATATTTATGGTTCGCACTGTATTACTTCATAAACAAGTGTGCGATTTTCAAGACAAACAAAACATCATCGCACAAATCTGTGCGTATGAATTTCCGAATGCCCAGAATGCAGCCAGCACAAATGAAAATTCCAATATCGTGTGGATTATCAGCTTGGGAAATGCTTTAAGAAATATTTAAATCTTGTTCGCAGTCAAGACGAAATAAGGACACTCCGTGCGAGGCCATTAAAAGCGACGACCCACAGAAACCGCTTGCTGAAAAACATTTCGTTCGAATAGCTGAGCAATGTGAAATAAGATAAATGAGCCAATTTGACTTGGCGTGCGTGTCCCAGCCACAATAACAAATAACGAAATACCAAATGCCAGAACCACCCAACCACCCACAATCCCACACCTGGGCCACACCTGGCGGCTCCTCCTACGGTTTTGGCCGCCTAATAGGCCAATCCATATGCAGCCAAGTCAAGCGTCGAAAAAGGCGGATTCAGTTTGTCAATCACAGCGCGTAAAGCGAATTTTTGACTCGGATTTATTTATTTATATTTTTTCCCCTCGTTTTCGTTTCGTGCGCGCATGGGAATCTCCAAATTGGTATTTTTGTGTAATAATTGATTTTGAAGAAATGATCGAAAGAGATTATCCCCTCCTTTGGATAAGAGCCTCGCTGACATCGACGGGGGCAAAATGTAGATGGCTGCGTCTTACATCATCATTGAGTTGCCAATTTCACGTGCTTAGCCAAGATTTGAATTTATTGCAAGGACCTCCTGTTTTTCGGCACAGGATTTTGTGAAGCGTGTATTCAGCTTGTTGTTATTTGCCTGTCAGTCGAGCTGGCGCGTTCATGTGTGCTGTTGCAGAGCGTTTTCCACCCGGTTACTAACATTTTCAGCCATTTTCCACGGCTATTTTCCACCTAGCGCCACCGTCTGCAGAAATAAAAAAAAAATCAAGTAATACAGAAAAAATGCAACTCAACTCGAGTCGCGTTGAGTCGAGTCAAAAAGCCATTAAGGCGTCGAAGTCAATGCACTCGAACGTGGGGCCAGGTTTTCCATCAGAGGCCAAGTGGCTAGGAGGGCTTTCCCCGAGGGAGTGCGGGGTGGGAAAGAAAAGTCCCTGGATATTTATTGACATTTAAATGGACTAGCCGGTAGCCGGTAGCCGGTAGCAGGTAGCAGGGGTATGTGCTATAAAATTGAAAGATTCCGAGCTATTTCATGCCATCTAGCTGCCGCTTCCTGTTGCTATTGATCTAATATTTATGGATTAATCAATCATAAAATTAAGCCCCGGCCCTGTCGAAGGTACCTACCCGCTGTGGCACTCGGCCATTTCCCGGCCATCGTTGCTCATAATTAATCGGTGGCCAACGGAGCGTATACTTAATAGGCTCAATCAACACACATTTCGATTTTTGCCGCCCGCTGATACAATTGAAAGTGCCATTGCTGATCGGCGATAAGGGCGTTCAGCAAGCAGCGCTTAAATTAAGCCCACTTAAATCCAACGCCCCCGCTTTGCAAACTAATTATGAAGGACTCGGTTCTTCACTTCAGCTTCCACTTCCATGTAACTTCGTTTCCCCATTACCGAATCTTGGAGCCCCCGCGATGTGAGAACCCATTTCTTCACTGCGGGAAAACTCCATCTTAATTGAGGTGTACAATTGTGTTGCGTGCCTCCAGACCTTGGACTTGGCCAAAAGTCAATCACAATATGTTCCTTTTCTGGTCACTACATTCAAATTGAAATGTTTTCTATAGTTGGGATGGAGTTTTAAAAAGCATAATCCCCCATCTGGCAGTGTACGTGGAACAAGTGGAGCGTTTCGATCAGGCATTTTTTGTGCATATAGTATGTATGTATATCTTATCTTTTGGCAGCCAGGCAGGCATTTTATCTAAACCAGAAACTCGAGTGCTCTCAATGGGGGAGTGTGGGGGTTGAGGTCCATTTGGGTTGTGGGCTTGTGGGGATGTGGGTGACACATGTAACCTCTCCAGCGACTCGAACTCCAGGTTTTAGTTGCCGGAAACACAACAAAACTCGCGCAACTCGAGAGGAAAATGGAGTACTGAGTGCGAGGAAGGGGTTTTCGGCTAGCCACTCACCACCCACCAGCCACCACCCACACCCCCCTTTCGAGTTAAGTGGCTTCCAGCTGGGGGATAAAGTGGTTGGTTGTAAGGCCAATATTTGCTCCGGGCAAATATGAATACACGGTTCGACTAATTACGCGCTAGCAGACACCCCTACCAACCACCCCCTACAAAATGGTAACTAACAAAAATTCATACACAGAAAATGGGTCCCGAAAATATGAGAATGACTCATGGAATGCGTCGGTATTTTTGGGGCCACCGTAATCAGTCTGTTTGAATCAGGTTGATGGAAAATGTTTCGTATTTTGAAACCGTATTTTGCGCATTTGCGTATTTGCGTGGGTTCCGGTTAATAGTTATTCACTGGACATTCGAGGTGTGAAAACCATTGCAAATCATCAGTCAGTGCGATTTGGTCTCTGTAATCAACCCTTTGCGAGCTGTCAACATTGGCTGTGAACCCAGTTGATAAATGCCATTTGTGTCTCAATTAAAATCATTTTAACACCTGTTACACAGATTGGCGATGACATTTCGGCGGGGGACTCGCTGTAAATTGAAATATGAATGTGACAGGTAGCGATTTTACAAGTGCGTGTGCCCAATCGCAGCGAAGTGCGAAAACGTGTAGGTAAGAAAATGAATATCCTGTGACAGCTAACGGCAGCGATGTGGAAAATGTGTTTTAAAAAGAATTGAATCGAAAACTCTAATGAAGTGCAAAGGTGCCAAGGTATAGAGACGGACGGATAGAAATAATTGTCGATGGTCTCTTGCACAAAAACCGAATGCGAAAAAACCCTTGTGTTGCTGAACATTCGTGGGAATTTTTATAATTACAAATTGTTTATCTGTCAGTGGCAGGCATTTGGCAGTTCCGAAAAACCAGCACAGTCGTTGTATAATTAATAATTTCAATTATTACGAAAATAACTCAATCGTGTGCCCGGCCCACCTAATATGACATGTGCGTATGGTTTTATCTGGAAAATTAAAACCACTTCCATTCCATTGGAAACAAACATTTTTGAGTGACAACTTTGGCTAGGCACGAAACGAAAATGTGATTAAAATCATGGTTACTTCTATTGTATATGTACATGGCTGATTTCGGTATTATTCACGCTCTTTTGTTTATTCGGCTTACACCAAATCCGCCTCGCATTTCGATTCGGCAGGACGCACCGAATTTGAATAGAGGCCTATTTAAATTCCACCGGCCATCTGTCTGCTATTTACAATTCCGCACGGGGTGGTGGCAGCTTTCACAAAAGCGTCTAAACTAATCAACAGGAGCTGTTTGTTTGGTGCCCTGCCTGCCATCTGAATAAAATATGAGTGTGGGTGCATAAATTGCGAACCAAATGAAAAGGCAGCCTTCACATTATCTTTTCTTTTTTTATTTTTGCGGCTAAGCTCTCTTCACTTGGGACTCCATTTGCAGCTTCATTTCATCCAAGCCACCTTGTACACACACACACACACGGGCAATATCGATTTAATGTAATTAAGGTAAAGCAGCACTATAATAAAAATGTGTCGCCGGCAGCACGCACCCAGATACATCAGCCGCCATACTTAACCGTCTTGTCCACGTCTTTCCACGTCCTCGTCGTCCTGCGGCAGCCGAATAAAAATCAATAATTAAAGTTACTTCCTCGCAGCTGTTGATATTGTGACGGGCTTAGTCCTTAAAGCCGAGTCAATGAGAAAAACGGGAGTTGGGTAGAGGGAGCAACCCTAACTCGAACCGATTACAGCGATAACGATAGATTCCTTGACATTTTCTAATGACACTTTTTGTGCGTGCAAGAGTACAGTTGCGCCAAAAGCAATAAGCCGTTGAAAAATGTGCAGCTTCAGCTTAAATGTGCTTAACAATAGTGTCATAGCAGTTTTCGTCAAAACTAATTCTTTATACTGTTTTTCTGTTTGTTTAACTGAGTGGCGTTAAACTTTTAAGACTAATTATCGATTCGATAAATGTTTCAGTGCCTGAAATTCGCTCTCTAGTCGCTTTCCGCATACATGTTATCCACTTTGCAGACTTGCAAATGTAAATTGACAAAGTACAAGCCACTTAACTCGGCAATAAGACTTGCACTTGTGGCTCACAATATAATACTTCTCTGCCTTGCGATGTGGTATTGTAAATTGGCAAATTTCTCGTCAAGGGTTTTGACGGAAAGTTCCTGCTTATAATCAGTTTGCTCTGAAATGTCACTGCACATTTTGGCTAAGTGCGGATATATGTTTTGGCCAGTTTAGCAAACCCAAGGAGGCTGATCGACTGCCAGATGGTCCAAACAATGACCAACTGCACATCGCAATAAATCATAATTCTTTAATCTCACTGGTCCTTCAAAATGCAATCCCTGTGATTTAAAGCAACTGTACTCGCTCTCTAACCAAACAAAGGGAAGAAGAAAACCATAAAAAAGAGAAAACCCCGTAGGCGTCACATTGGTCTAGTTTAATGGTGATTAATGATCCAATTTTTTGACAGCAGGGACAGCAGGAGCGAGTGAAAAACAAGCTAAAATAAAAGTGTAATAATGTTTAATGTGTGTCATGCAAAGTAATAATACAAAATCATTTTGCGGCCCGAAAACAACCAATCAAAACGAGGACTAATGGTCCCATGGTCTCTGTGATACATATTTTGATTTCTATATACATATTTGTGCTACCACGAATGTCTGCAGACTATCTCTGTTGTTAGAGTAAATGAAATACATACGCAATTTCCCTTTCAATTTAAATGAAGAAAATTGATATTGAATGTTCGTGGGAATATTGATTTGAAATACATTCGAGCATATACCCTGGAAATAAACGGTTTACGTTTTTTTGACAATTGAGCAGACCCTCCAAGTTGTTTGTGTTTATTTCACTGTACCGCAGAATATACAGTATGTATACAGTTGGTGGACCCTCAAGGGCTGGATCATTTGCATGAACCGTTTCCGGCTGCTCTCGTTCTCTCGTCCTCATGGATTTTCCCAGTGTCAGTGTCCCGGGCTCAACGTACTTGGCGGATCAAAGCGGCACCAGGAAGACAGCCATCTGCCGCATCCTTGGCTTCGTCCCGGCAATGGTGGGACACAATGTTGAGCACCTGGAGGCGCATTGCGGCTAAGTTGATTCCAAGGAGCGAGGCTTTGTAGCCGCATTCCCGTTCCTCTACGGTCGACCTTCCGCTTCCATTTCCCATTTCCCCGCTCGAAAGGAAAGCGTCCAGGCGAGCTGTCGGCATCATTCGTCGCCCATCTTCTACACCAAAGAAAAACCTGTTTCCAAAATCTCTGGTCAAGTTTTGCAAACAAATTAATTATCTGTGAAACACTTGGACTTTATTGCCAATCTTTGGGTTTTTTTTACAATGTACTTGAGTTGTTTTTAATTAATTTCTTTGACACTCCAAAATGCATATGCATTTTTCACAGATATCTGATTTTTTTTAAGTGCACTCTGGGGAAATGTGCACGAAATTGTTGCGTGCAATAAAAGTAAACCGGGAGTCAGAGCTAAAATGCAACGTGGCTGATGTTGCTGGTATTTAAATGCCGTTGGGGTGGCATTGGGTGGTGACTGGCGGGAAGTGGGCGGAGAATGTGGGTGGCAAAGTGTACAAATGAAGTGGCACGCCAGCCTGACAGTCGCTTGAAATGTTTCACCTACCTACTGCAGTCCGCAGTCCTCTGGTCCCCCAAAAATCCCCACGCAGTTGGCACTTCAACTGGTGCACTTCATTATGTGAAATTAATTTTAATTAAAAATATCTCAAGCCTTCGAAGTGAGCGTGGTGGTGGGCTTAGAAATTCGAAATATTTCAGATCTACATGACACTTTAGTTGTTGTAAAACGTTCCTAGAAGTTGCTGTTTCCTGTTTCCCATTTCAAGCTAGTTGGCTAGTAACTGCGCAAATGAATAAAACTATCCGTAATATTTGGGACATTGCCTGGCGTTGGCTTGAAGGTTGCGAATAAATAAAATTCCCCTTTTTGCATAGAAATTGGCGGCGGGAACGTCGCGATAATGATCCGGCCAGCAAGTTGACAGTGATGAAGCCCTCGGGTGACAGGTTTTGGCTTTTGGCTGGGGCGCCAATGGCCTGACAGATGCCTGACAACTGATTACACACCCCACTCGTCGCCAACCCGCTGGGCGGATGGGAATACCGCAGAGGGTATAGACCCAGCCCGCTACCGCTCCCAGTTTCGTTCCCATTCCCATCGGCGAACTCCTCAGCCGGATTGAAGGGAATACGAAATGCACGGGTATAAATTTTGCAATCAACACTTTGGTTGGCTTTTGTGTTCGCCGTCGCTCTTTTGGATTATTCAATGTGCTTGGCAGTCAATCAACCGTGTCTCGAATGCATTAAGATGGCGAAAGGAGAAAGATTTGCCCGGCGAACTGGTATACATTGCAATCTGATCCAGTCGGTCAGTTCGCCGTGATTTATCCGCATGGGGTTCCCCGACTGCATTGTTGCCCTACACTACGCTGCACTGCACTGCACTGCACAACACTACGCTGCACTACACGACACTACACCACACTCTGCTTGTTACCTATTGTTCTATTGTTTTGCCGACATTATCCGCTCAGCTGCAACTCTACTTCGTTACGCGTTGCGATTGTATTGTTTGCAGTTCAAATTTCTGCAACAGGTACTAAGAAGTGGATGCAAAAGATGGAATGTGTAGTTGACTAAAAATGTAAGGACACAATCAATGGGTAATATAGGGATTCTAGAAGTCCACCGATCTGGTCGCAATTAAAGTGCTGTCCGGCCAACCAATTAACGACCCGCGAAGCCATTGAAGCTGCACGGCAAACTATTTGTCATCCCTCACTGGCTTTTCATGTGTTTCATGCCCGTCCATGTGTTCAATTACATCCAGAGGCATCTTAATGCGCCCCATCCAAACCGAAGTGTCTGTAGTGGAATCAATTAATATCGGCAATGGGCTCCAATTAGCGTCTGATTAATTGGAATTGAATGGCAGAGTGGAAAGTGATTTCGAGATGCTTCAGCTATAGAGAAGATGCACTTCTCAGAAGTCGAACTTCCTTGGCTTGAAGTCCCTATGCTTTATTGATATGTACATACATATTCACCTATATGTTCTTTAACTTCATACTTAGACAAATGCCCTATAAGATTCGAATGAGAGATTTGCTTCCGGTTGTATGTAACTACGTCCGTTGTACTTCTATTTCTAGCCCCGGTGACCCACTTGCGGCTGTCGGGACAATATATCGGGGTCACCACCAGCGAAGGCAATAATAGAGCCATAAAACGAAAGCATCCGTAAATAAATGCGAGTCAAAGTAGCTACTTCCTGGCCAATCGGTTGCATTATGGTTTAATTTGCCAATTTATTTGCTTCGTTTTGCATATTTCTGAAAGTCTCATTATAATGGCCCCTATTTGATTTATTGCATTCGATCCGGGGAATTCGGTGCCTCTCTTTGTTTATCCTTTGTTCGAGAGCAGAAAAGCAAAGGCATTGTTGGCCGCTTTTGCACAATGGCAAATGGAATTGTGAAGTTGCAACAAAAGTTGTAAATTGCAATAAGTAAAAAGTTTATCAAATGGAAGCTGTATCTTCGAGCGAAATCATTTCTGTTATTTCTAATAAAAACCCCTGAATATGCTACCAATTAATATGGCCGATTGAATTCAGTTAGCATACGTATTTGAAACAGAAACGCAAAAATTGCCTCTACGTTAAAAATAGCAAAGGGTCGTAAAAAAAATCATTCAAACGTCATTTGGTCAGAGTCAACATTATGCTCGGATCTCAGTTATTAGGAACTCCTTTGATTTCGGTTCTTGCACAAAAAGGCCGAGTCTTTGACACAACTTCCATACCATTGGACTGGTTCAACTTAATATGTCCTGAATCCACATATTTGTTCAAAATGGCTTTCCCAGCTGCCCAACTTGGCATTGAAATCGTTCGCAGACTGTTTATTTACTCATCTCGATTTGTGGGCACCAAAAGTTAACCTATGCTCATGCATTTGCTTCGGCTCGGCTCAAATCTCAAATGTTATGGCATAAAAGGTTCGTTGATTGCCCAGTTGGCTGCAGGCCAGTGCCAGTGCCAGTGCCTCCTACCGAGCATCTGGGTTATGTGGGTGGGTTAAGGATACGGAGTCCTGAATACGAACCGAGAAATCAGTGGAAGGTGAAAGCCAAACTTTCACTGCCCGGTGGCTGTTGTCATAAAACTTTATCCCTGTCATTACAAACGCCTTAACAGCTAGATCAACATGCCGCAAGTGGCCTTCTCACTGGATAAATATCCAGCATCCAGCTCCCAGTTCCCAGCTCCGAGCTCTTTGTCCCAGTCGAATGACGAGCAAATGTAAAAGGAGGAAACAAATTCATAGAAAAGCTCAAGCGTGCGAGGGTCAGCACTCTGCGAAATGCAATATTTCAAGTGATCTCCAGTGTTGAAAATTACAAAACCGGAAATAAAATAGATGAAGTATGTTATGATGATAGTCTATAGTTCGGAAGTTAAGCCCCAATAATGTTTCCGAATTGATTTACACTTTAATTTGGAGTTTGTTGCGAAGATATTGTAATATTAATGACAGATTTCCATTGTAAAATCATTCGATTTTTCCTTGTGTATCGCATTTCGCTGGGAAAATGTGTGCGTAGTGCCTCTTGCTGCTTTTCTGTTATTCTTTTCTTCTTCATAATTTTTACCCTGTTTTTCCTTTTCGGTAGACGGTAGATGTGAAAAGGCTAGAGGGGGAAGAGGTTTCGCTTAAACATTTATAAGGTTCAGGCCCCTGCTGTCCGCTCCCGTTGCCCCATTCATTCATTTCATTCATTCCGATGGAGCCCATTCATTTTCCTTACACTTTCCCGCACTTTGCCCACTTTCCCGCCATGTGTTGTAGTTGTGCAAATCCAATTTCATGCGCCTTTTTATTTATTTCTGGTTCCTTTTGGCCAGTTTTATGTTTTGTGTTAGTTTGTTGCCCAGCGCAACGTCCAATGTCCAAGTACCACTCCACGTCCAGTTGCCCTTTTTTGGCTTTTTTTCCTTTTTTTTTTTTTGTATCTTTCCCCCACTCGAAGACGTTTCTTTGCGACCTCTTGATTTTGGGTCAGCTAGGTATAAATTATCAGCGTCCGATGGGATCGTTCTATCAAAGAATTCGGATACTGTCGCGACCTATGCAAACAATCAGCGGAAAAGTTTCGATTCCGAAAATTAGATGTTAAAGTGGGGTTTGGGTTTGTACAAAAGTCAAGGGATCCATTGTGAAGCGCTCCAAATTTCAACGAATTTTTATCAAAATTTATGTAACATTAAAGGACATTTTTAACATTGCGTATGAGAGAACTGCAGCAGAACCAGTGGCTACTGGCACTCTAAACACTGGGTGTCTAGGCACCCGGGTGCTTGTCTGCACATGCAGATTTTGATGTGAGTGGTGAGTGGCACCCGCACTCAAAATGGTTGAGTATGAGTCGAGTTTCAAAAATGCCACCCTTGCAGTTCTCTGTGCATTGCATGTACATACATATATACTCGTACCGAATCCAGCTTTTGGAAATAAATATTTTAACTTCTCAGCCAAAAGCGAAATTTTAGTTCGGTTAAAAATGAATCGCGAATCGATTGTCACAGTATTGTCAGTATTTTACCAGTGCACGAGATTAAAAATGAAAAGTTGACAAACCTCTAGTGTTGTGTATACACACTCACTGTGTTCAGTGTTCAAGTGCTGGGAAATGGTTGGAATTCGAAAGGGAAAAATGAAAAAAAAGGTTGTTTATTTGCCACTAGAATTGATTGGCAAGCCGTGAAATTATTTAGGGAAATGAATATTTAAGCAGCTGCAGTCGAACGTGTCAATGAACTGCTGGCTTTTCACTGGCTACATTCACCGGACTCATGAATACTCATGAATATGTGAGCTTTAAACCACGCGCAGTTTTTCACTACGCAAATCTAGAAGTTTGCAATTAGCTTGAACCAAAGTTGTTGCAGTGGCCGCTTTCGATGATATTTTGTAGTTTAGTACCAATAAACGATATGACCTATGTATATGGCAGTTTTATAGTAATGCTGCACTTGCATTGACCTTAGTTAAAGGTCCTTATCCAACCGCAAGAACCTAGTTTCATTCAGGGCTGGCACTTAACCTCCAGAAAGCGACGACTGCAACATCTTCTTGGCCCCATCGTTTCATATTACTGCCCTTGCTCTAGGAGCCCTCAATTGGTTCGCTTCTCACGCTGTGAGTCACCCCCCCTCCCCATTCGCCAACCCCTTTTTGGCCCTTTTACCCATATTTTGAGTCCCCTCTTTGGCCGCAGGCTGTGGTTCATTTGCCGTTTCGTAGCATACCTATTTGGGCAGGCCATAAATTCATACACAAACTCGAGTCTCGTATGCATCATACAACTGGGGTTCAGCCAATGTAATATAAATGTCTTTGGTTTTGCTAAACATGAATTAAACCTCAGGCAACTATGTACGTATCTTACAGCCAGTGCAGAAACTGAAGCAAGTAACGCTTGTATTTAGTCAGGAGTTCAACTTATACTTTATACTTTTTGCAAGATTGCACTAATATGGTAACCGCGACTGTGCGCCTAACCAAAATGATGGATAGGCGAAAAGGGGAGTGCGTTTGCAACTGAAATTGGGGCACGTTGCCTTTTTGGCTCGATAAACTCTTGTAGTCATGTTCTTGCGCCTTCAACTTCACGTTCACTTACTATACATATGTACATATATAGATATATGACTGAATAAACCATAAGACAGAGAATATAATATGTTGCTGCCAGCAGAAATCTGAAATCAGAAGCCTTCTCCTTCGTTTGAGGGAATTTACAATTTACATACGGTTTGCTAATTAAAAGGGCTGCAGGGATGTGGAATCTTGGGATATGGATTCTAGGCCACCGAGACAGGACAGGACGGCACTGCATTTGAGGTATGCTCATATTTTCTTTTTCAAAACGCTGTCCTTGTTTCCGACGATCATTTGAGGACACTAAACGCTTTCGCAAAAACCCTAGCCTATACCCTTATTACATTTTTTTGCACACCGAGACGAATAATTTGTACATATGTATAAGCAATGGGTATGAAATATAATAACAACAATTTACATTCATACATTTATCGGTCGATTAGAGTTTAAAGTTTCCGATAGATTTCTGAAAGTGTGCACTGAAGCCGGGCGACTTTTCTCTCTGTGCACCCACCTACACTCCCCGAAAGAGCCATTCACTGTGTCCGCAGCTTTTTAATAAGCCCGACGCGAGAGTCTGGGCCAGGTTCCCACTTGACATGGTTGAGCTGGGGACTTGACGAAAGAGGCTAACTTTTTTCTCCTTGTTTTGCAGCCCAGTATGAGCGAATAAAAAAGACCGAATAAAAAAGCAGAAAGGGAAGGGAAATGGGGGCTGCTTTGCTTCCGCTGACGCCTCGCAAATTGCCGAAGGGCGGTTCTTCCGGGGGATTCGGGGGTGGACTTTCGACCCACACCTCCCCCCCGCCCATTATAAACTTTTCCCACTGCAAATTGGCAGCAAATTCGAGCTGCAGTGGAAAATTAGAGGGCATTATGGTTATTCGTTATTATTACAGCCCGGCAGCGGTTAGATCAAACGCTTTCGTAAAGCGGATTAGGTTAGGAAATCCCCTCATTAGGCGGGCGCATACTTTCACCCAAACACTCGAAATAATTTAGCTTCTCGATATTCTAACTGACAAATTTTTAGTCATGTGATAAATTATTAACTCAATGCAAGCGCTTCGATTTAGATTTAATGATTTAATGATTTATATTTGAAACATTTATTTCGCATCCCCTGGCGCTGTGTTTGCATTGGAGTCGAGTAACTTGTCGGCTTGCAATTAATCGCTATCCGCGACCAATGACCCCATCGTGGCCGGGGATCTTGGGCTTGGCACTCCAGTCTAGACGGCACTGGCCACGCCCACAGCGCCAGCGACGCATAATGGTCACGCCCCGAAAACAAAGGCGACTTGTTGAGTCAGTCGATGTGCAATTGAATCGCGGAAGCAACTAACTGGCAGTGAAACTAATGAAATGGTTAAATTTCGGCTCTGCCAGCGTTTTTACTCTACAAAACTGCTAAATTCGGAGGCGCGTTGGAGTGTGCTAAAGGAATTTGGCCAAAGTGACAATGTTTTTGTTTCCTTTTTTTTTTTTTGGGACTCACATCTGCACCTCATTTACATGGCCGACGGGATACTTTTTTGGTTTTGAACAGTAGAGGCGGTGGGTTTAGTCCATTTGCAAAGCATAAAAGTTGAATAAGTTGTTCGGCGTCCAGTTCGGCAAAAAAAAAAAGCCGCCATTAAATAAGTTTTTGTTCCCTGCTTTTTGTGAAGTTCTCGAGATGGGGGTATATATCTGTTCCGGGATGTATATATATTATGTATACACACATTGGAGTGACACCTCCAACGTCAACAACTTGAACATCAGTTTTGGGAGACGCGGCGGTCTGATAACTTTTCAAATTTAGCCGCTTGGAAAAAGAGTGTAAAGAGGCCGCGGAGGAAAGGCCCAGGATGAAGTGGAAGTTGAATGGGAGTTGGCGGTGTTGCGATGTGGCGAAGGGGTGCCCAAAAAGTATGCTAAGTATATCGACGACGGCTACACCACCGGCCGTTTCCCATTTTCCACCCCGATTGCCACCCACTTCCTTACCCTTGAGCTGCGCGTGAAAGACGTTCGTTTTCAATTAAGGTTCAACAACTGGGGAAACTTGTGTGTTGGCCTTAATCTAAATCTCGAAGACCCTATAAACGGCATGGAGTATGGATTGCGACTGCTGAATGAATGTTTGTACAAAAGGAACTGAGTTTTATTTATTTGCGGGTAGTATTGTGGTTTTGAAAGCTGCGAGGATTAACAATATATATGCGGCATATTTCCATTTGAATAGGAATAATTCCAAGCTGCAAGTTCGCTAGAATAGACCTGTATTTGCGGGAGGAACTTTCTTAGGTTTCACAGATCTCCAAAGGACTGGACTGCGATGAATTAAAAAATTTTTGAATTAACATTTATTTTATTTATTATAAGTTGTCCAATACCTATCGCTTTCGCTTTCGCTGTCCCACTCTAACCTTGATGCCTGTTCTCTTCTTGCATGTTACTTGGTTTGCGATGACGACGGATCAAAAAAAAAAAGTTGTTCATAAAAGAAAAAATTAAAGAAAAAAAGAGAGAGGAGAGAGAGAGAAAGAGAGAGTGAGAAGGAGAAGGAAAAAATATATAAAAGAAAATTGAGCAGAGTTGTAGACGCGACATGGATACCAAGTTGGAGGCGCGTGGCCAGTTTCCGGCCTCGTTTCCGGACACATTCAAGAACTTCTTTGCCATGATGAACGAAGACGAGGATCATGTGGGGCTCTTTGCCAATCTGCTGGAGGATAAGGTAGCCCGCGACCCACGTCCACGTCTTTTCGGACGACTTTGCGACAGCGCACATGTCCTAGCATAACAGTTGCATATTAACCATTTCTCTTTCCCTCCTTTCGTTTGGTTTTCCCTCCACGTTCCTAGGTTATTCCGCGCCAGAACAGCCCCGTGCAGCCCCAGCGGCAGCGGTACGGTGGCAGCATGCGGAGTCACAGCGGCGGCGACCGCTCCGATCGAAGGGGTCGCGCCGAGCGGCAGTACCAGCAGCAGATCCAGAATCATCATCATCACCAGCAGCAGCAGCAGCAGCAACAGCAGCAGCAGCAGCAGCAAGGCACCCAACAGGTGAGATGAGATGAGATGTGGCATGTACATGACTTGGTGACGATATACCGATGTATGCCTGCAGCAGCGCGTCTTTCAGTCGCGCAGTCGCAGCGGCAGTGGCAGCAGCGTTGACCTTTATGCTAATCGCAATGTAAGTTTCTCGACCACCACCAACCGGGTCAATTCATTGCGGAGGAATCGCTCGCGAGGATCGCTGACCACTCTGAGCAGCAATGGCTTAAATGCCCTGGGCCTGGGACCCGTGACCCTTGCACCGAATGTCAGCTCGAGCAGCAGCGGCAGCGTCCTGGACTTGACCTTGCCGGGTGGTACTGGCACTGGGACTGGTGACGGAGGTGGCGGAGGTGGATGCGGTGGCCAGAACGTGCATCCTTCGCCCGCTAAGTCGAACCTGAAGCCCGCTCTGAAGGCGACCAACTCGTCGGTGGACCGTGGATGCGCACTCTTCGTTGGAATCGATGGTGAATTTCATTGCGGTGACATCAAGTACTGTTCCCTGCACCATGACAATTCCGCAGATGGCATCCACCAACTCCAGCAGCAGCTCAAGAATCAGCAACTCGGTTCTGGACAGAAACACGTGACTATGGCCTGTTGCGAGTGCGTTTGCGGCAGTGGCAAGGCTGCCCGTTCCGGACCCGATGGCGAGGACAATTGTGGTGCGAACTACCTGAAGGGCTATTCTGGCGGATACATGCTACCACCGACGCCCAAGGGGAAGTCCATCGACAAGACGAGCAACTTCACTTCCGCCGAGCTGGCAGCATCGAAGAATAAGGATCTGCAGGAGCGACAGGAGCGGCAGGAGAAACGTGGGTCGGTCATCCTCGAAAGGGCCTTCGATTTCGGTGAGTTTTTACAAGATATACATATGTCCATATGTATGTACAACTTAATTATTACTTATTTTATATATAGCCGAAATATGTGCGTGTTTTGAATAGTGTTTTAGGAAACTATTTTTTAGCCAAATTTACATAGCATAAAAGCAAAATTTTAAAATAGAAATGCTCTTTCTTCTTGATTAAGTCTCCGCACTGCTTATCGCTTGACAGTGTTGTAAAGCGCAATTAAAAGCGCACGCAATGTAAGCCTGTTCCACAGCGGGCCAAAAGGGAAATCTCGGCCATCTGGATTATCGCCACGGAAATGCAGGCGCTGCAGGGGTTGGCTCTTGATTAGGGAATTAGTCACCAGTTACTGGGCAGCAAAAAGGGCGGACGAAGTGGACGAAGCCTTTCAAGGAGCATGTCCTGCCACGAAGTGCGGAAGTCGGAAGTGCGTGCCATGGGCGGTGGCCCCAATTGCAGAACGAGCTGCCTGTTTGCATGCTGCACGGCCATCGGCTGGCAGGTTAATTAAGACTGCTGCCTGGACTTGTTTTCCGGGCACAAAGTGACTCTTTACGGTGACAATGACATGGAGCACACTTCGTTCTCCGTGCCTCGTGGTCCATGCTCCGGTTCTCCGGTTCTCCGGCTCTCCGGTCCCCGGACTGCAGACTCCGGCTAACGAGGCCGCAAGTCACCTGCCAGATCGCAACTCCCTTTTGCCTGGCCATCGTTGTGGTGGCTGCCACATTGATGCAATTGTGGCTGTTTTGTGGCACCTGACAACAAGTTAAGGGACAAGTCCCGAGGAGTTAAGTCCTTTGTGTCCGTCCGTTCGAAGCACTTTGCTACTTTGCTCCGGACGCACATTACACTAGCTGACAAATTTGCCATTTTTGTTGAATGCATTCTGCGTGAGTTTAGGCCATTTTAATATACACTCGTTGGTTCATTTTCCAGGCTATTTTCTGAAGAGCGCAACTTTTAGCGTGCTAGCTAGTGTTCGAAAACTAAACCGTTTTCATTGATGTTAGCCGCAGGTGTTGGTAAGAGGGAAAATATTAACCGAATGCCGCCCAAGTTGACATAAAGAAAGCTCTTTAACTTAATTTAATTTGGCTGGGAATCTGCTCAGAGCATTAGCTTCAGCCACTTGACTTTAAAAAGTGTTTTTATTTAATCCGAAAATGTCGTTAAGGAAACTCTGACAATGGCTGTTTGTGTACATTGCAATCTTCCTCTCGAAAATTCAGCTGGAAAATACACTTTAACTTGAATTTTGTACCTGTGTCAGCCGGCGACGTGCGAATCCACGAACAGCGGATATTGGGCAAATGGATAAAGTACCCCGAAGGATCCACCTTCCATTTGCTGCTGGTAAATGCGCTTTAAATTCGCTTTAAATAATAAAACGGATAAGTCAAGGCCGCAAGAAAGGGGCAAAAAACAAAAAAAAACAGAAAAAAACGATCCGGAAGGGAGCCCAAAAACGAAAATTAAACATCAACTTAAAAAGTGGCAAATGAAGAGTATAAAGCGAAAAAGGTCCGACATTTACCCGTCGCTTGTCCTGAAGCCTTTTTGGTCTTTTTTCCCCCTTTTTTTTGAGGGGGCGAATCGGAGGCGGGTGACACTGACGGGTTACATGGATAATCGGCTCCTTTTTTGGGTGGGCGGGTGCCTGTTTGTCAGGTGAAGGGATTCCAACTTTAAGATACTTTCTGCCTTTGTCCACTTAATTGCATTTGGTAAACTGTTGAATGGAGCCGCTCGATAAAAGGACCGGCGACTCATTTCTGTAATGGATGGGCGCCTCATGGTGATTAATTTGACTGAATGCGGCTGAAAAAGGTTTGAACCGAATAGAGCCTCCCGGACGTTATGATTAATCGGCGGGATCAACGGAATTAAATCTGGTTAAAATCATGCCCTCAAATGAACAAAGACAAGTGACAAATGCTTTGAATGGCATGCCCATTAACCGAATGATTGAACTGCCAATGGGCACAATACAATAGATGCCGTCTTAAGAAAACCATTTAATAGACTCCCAGCTCTTAGCTACAGTTGCCAAAATTTAAACGATGGCTGCGTCATAAAATTCTTAAGCTCTGTCGACGAAGAAATGTGCCACACGCTAATTAAGAGAAAGCACCCAGAAAGTTTCCTAGGCAAACTCGGGGGCCATGAAATTTAATCATAAATATGTTGAAAACAATTTTTATGGCCACCCATTGGACAAGGACGAAATTTCCTGGGTATATTCCTCAGAGAAAATTAAAAAATAATGAGAATGTAGCCTGATGAGGAAATTGTGCACTTTAAAACGCATCCAATCGTTAAACCAAATGTTTTGGAGACCAAAATCTAGACAGTTCTTATTAACTATTAACATGAACTGCCATTGTAAGTCGTGACTTTTGAGTGACAGGATTTCCTTAAATCAAATGAATATTAAACTGGGTATTCTTGAGGTCGAGTCTGTTAGCCTGTCATATGTGGCCATATTTTAAGCGATGCTCCGGGTCTAACCGACCATTTTTATGGCGCCCACCGACGCACAAAGAGCCAAAGTTTATTAATTTTTTTTTTTCGCCCAGCAACAAAAGGAAACAGCAAAGAAAACTTAAGCTTGGCTATAAACATGTAAACAGAAAGCAAACACACTCACACGCTTGCAAACAGAAAGTCGTTGGAAAATGTCTCGGAAAAGTTTGCTTTTTGGGTTCTGGCAAAACATTTTCATATTTGACTTCAACTTGGGAAACATAATTCCTGGGGAAGGCAGACACACACAACGCAAAAGCGATATACAGACACCCGGGAACAGGTGGCACAGGTGGCCCAGGTGTCCCTGCCCACATTTTTCCCATATAACATAGATAAGGATGAAAAGCGTAGAGGGTGTAGGATGTAAGGATGGGCCCAGTGGAACTGGCCACATCGTTGCGGTTGGTTTCTGTGAACTGGACGATGGAGAGACAATTATGAAACTAACAGACGACTTGTTTCACTCAACTGCTGAGATTCTGTCATTTTCCCAGCAATTTCCCAAGCTATTTTGTGTCAATTTTGCATGAATCTGTAATTGCCTTTGGAATCTTGTCAGATCAATTCAACTTCAGGCTGGAACTCAGCTGAATTTTAAGGAATACCTAAATGCAGTAGTAGTAGCTATTGTACAGGAGTATTTTATTTACAAAATGGCTTCGCTTTTATTGTAATGAAACTTCCGCCGTTCTATTTACTCTATCCTGATTGCTGCCCGTGGTTCCGGTCCGGGTGCTCAGATGCCAGCTGCGACGAAAGCGACAGCATAAGCAGCAGCACCCACAATCCCGTGCCCTCGCCGGCTCCACACCAGCTGGCCTACAATGTCCTCAAGCCGATCCTCAAGCAGCCGCAGCAGCAGCAGCAGAAGGCAATGTTGCAGCCGCAACATCAACAGGTAAATGTACAGCAACATCAAGGAGTTACGCAGCTGCAATATCAACAGGTGACGCATCAGCAACTGGGCAACCAGCAGCATCAAGTGGTGACCCATCAGCCCCACCAACAGGTAACCCACCAGCAACATCCAGGAGGAGGTGCCCACCAGCAGCACCAAGTGGTTGCCCATCAGGCACACCCCCACACGCAGGTTAGCCACCAGCAGCCCGTGCTGCAGGTTCAGCTCCCGACCCCCGGGGTGCACGTGGTGCACCGCCTGCTGCCCACACCGCCCACCCACAGTGGAAAGGGGGCGTACCACACGCGTGAGGCGGCCTTGCAGCGGGTGCAACAGCAGAGCGGCTATTACAACCAGGGGCCGAGCACCTCGGCATCTGCCTACGGCTATAACCAGGCCATGGAGCAACAGCAGATGCAGCAGCAGCTGCACTACGATCCGCACCAGGAGCTGCAGTTCGAGCAGCATCAGCCGCACCAGTCGCATCAGCAACATCAGCAGCAGCAGCTGCAGCATCAGCAGCAGCAGCAACATCAGCAGCAGCAGCAACATCAGCAGCAGCAACATCAGCAGCAACAACATCAGCAGCAACATCAGCAGCAGCAGCAGCAGCTGCAACAGCAACATCAGCAACAGCAACAGCTGCAGCATCAGCAGCAGCATCAGCAGCAACATCAGCTGCAGCATCAGCAGTACGCGGATGACACCGAGCTTGATTACGATACGGAGTGGGAGTTGGATGAGGAACCTGCTCCTCAGATTGTGCCGCCACTCACCACCTTCAACGATTTCGTCAACGCGGCTCAAAATCCAACTGGCAGTCGTGTAAGTATCGCTGAAATATTATTCACGTACAATTGTTGTTGAAAAAAAGAAAATGTTGATCGATTTTATTATTATTTATTGCCACAAAGTTTGTTTGCGTAAATGTCTCATATTCATGTCAATCGTTATTGGATTGCGGTCTCATATTCATGCTTGAAGCCAAACAGACACTTTAAAGCCAATTAGTTCAATAATTAAATGTGTGTGCTGCAATAAATATTTACATTCCTATAACACAAAGTTATTTTTCAGCGACACCTCTAACCCCTTACAACTTGTCTCTTTATTTTTCACCATACCATGACCATTCATAGCAGAGTCTGCGGGCCCAGAAGTCGCCGATTTTGAACAGGCGTCGCGCCTCATCCATAGCCGGAAATCTTTTGCATTCGGATTACACGTACACCCGGAATAGCATCGGTGGAGCTCCGATCGACTCCAACGACTTTCAGCGCATTTCGCATAGCAGCAGTGCCAGGTATGAATTGACAGTTCTTGGTTCAAGTTCAATTATGTTTGGTGTCGAGGTTCGTTATGTTAATTATTCCATGGTTGCGAATCAGTATTCGGCTAAAGTCGTTAGAAGACCAATTTGTGATGACTTTCGCCAACTTTTTAGCTTCAGTTCCGAGGAAGATTAAGCTGATGATAAAGTAGCTGCAGCTGGGGGCACAAGTCCTCTTCGAAGGCGTCCAGTCATAAACAAGTAAAAATGATAATTAAAAAGTTTGCAACAATGCCAGGCAAGCAGGCAGGCAGGCAGGTGGGTAGAGCAGAAGGGCCACCCTAATTAGGTGACCCCGACCGCCTAGAGCCTTCAACTGTGACCTCTCGTCGCCTCCCTGTGGGCCAACAGTTGTTGGCCATTGTCTTTGGCTTCCCAGCGCGACCTTGGCCCAATGGGTTTTTTCAAAATGGAAACTGTGCTGGTTTTAATGCCAAATGGCTTTTCAAATGCTTCACGCTTTATTCCATTCACAATTCACTAGCAAATGGCTTGTGAGAGCTTCAGACACAATTGCATTTAGCTTTAAAAAAAATAAAAACAAGTGCACTTTTGCAACATTCCATTCCGGAAAAGAGGAATTTTTTAATGAGTTCACAGTTTGCCACATCTATCGCTTCCCGCCGGCGAAGCCAGAAGTTTCCATGAAAATCTTAAAGCCAGTCGCCTCTCTTTGCTCTCGAGCAATTTAAGATGAAGCGTCAGCTTTTGGGGGAAAAAATGGAACGTCTACTGCTGTTTGATCCGAGTTCCATCCTGAATAACCTTTCCGAATTTAATAAGAGTTTAATTTTTCTCGCTGAATATTCGCTGTGCGTCCTAATTGGGCTAATTACACTAAAAGCCAGCGGGTCTGGGGCAATTTTCAATCAGTTTTCATCAAGCTCGCTGCTAAGTAGCCTAATTATGAGCTGAAACGCAATTAACCTTAAGCCAAGCCATGACCATTGAATCACACACTGCGTGTGCAGATACACAGAGGGCAATTATCATTTTCGAACTTAAATCTATAGTTAGGGTTCTCAAATAACTCAGTTCTCAATAAGGGAGCAAGAGCAATTATTTGCAATTAACATTTACATTTCTTGCTGCTTCCAGGGATCGCATGTCACTAGCCGGAGTCCTGACCTTTCAGCAGGCCATGTCCGGAGCTGTGTCACCGCAGTATGGCACAGTGGGATCGCTGAATCCCCAGCCACCCGCTACTGGTGAAGCCGGGAAGCCGGGAATTGTGGGATCCGATGGCATTGGCGGTGGCGGATCTTCACACAACTTAAATTTGACGGTGGGCCTGGGGTTTCTCGGTGGTTCCAGCACCACTTTGGCTGCTGTCGCCGAGGTGACTAGTGGACCGGATGGCAATGGCGACTCCACCGACTCCCCGTCCCCGGTCTCCATGATTCCCACCAATCAGCAAAAGCAGCAGCAGCAGCTGTTGCAGTTGCAGCTACAGCAGGAGCAACAGCATCTGCCCACGCATTTGCCCATGAAGCGGGAACGAGGCGTGGGCGAGTCCTCGGGGGCCAGCACATCCGGCACCGCCATCGCCGAACTGGCCTCCTCCGTCGTCCTGGCCACCCAGTCCGGCAAGCCGATGACGGAGCGACAACGCTTAAGGACATCCAGCATGCCGGCGGAAAGTCGAAGGGTGAGTAATATCCCAAAGAAGCTACAACACTTGGCAGACAATATAATTATATTTCTGACAAATGACTTATAAACAAGTAGTATTTAAACTCAATCGTCGGATGCGATACGAAACATTCAAGTCACGATTATCCCAAGCTTCCACAAAACTGCCCAGTCATGGAAACTATTTATTTTTGCCCAAATTCGGCAGCTGGCAACTGCATAGTCCAATTCAGTCAGTTCGGCCAGCACGCTCGTGGGGATTATCGCACCGACATGGGACGACAAGTAATTGAAACTCGGACCGGGGAACAAAAGTCGTTTAAGGACAGCCATTAGCACTCCACTCAGCGCTGAAATATGCTTAATAGTAGCCGGCAGTCGAAAGAAAAGCTTGATCTGTGCTCCAGACGAAGGAGGAACCGAAGATTACACATGTATCGGGGGAGTCTACTTCAGTGTGGCTGTGCGACTCGGCCAAGTTTGCAGCATTCAGCATGAGTAAGCATTTGATACATGGCTCTGCTCTTGGCCCTCCGCCCCCGGGTCATTGGCTGCCTGAGTTGCTTTTTAGGGAGCGATAGGAGTGGGCCTGGCTGCCAAGCTTATCATGCCCCGACCACCGACCTCCGACTGCCACCGACCATCCCCCAGTGGCCAGATCCAGGCCCACTTGTGCCTTGTGCCTTCCTGTATCGTTTTTGGCACACTTGAAAAATCGCCACAATCAGCTGGCAAGTTGAGTGCACTCCCAACATATATATATACTATGTATACTATATATACTTATTGTTTATCAAGGCATTCCCTGGACACTGAAGATAGTTTCACTGAACAAAAAACTGATTTCTATCTATTCTATTTCCATATTTGCAAAAGGACTCATGCCATTTGGTTTGCCTTTAAGGTATTATAGGACATTTTTTGTCACTTCCGAGCTCTATAAATATTCAATAGGTGCATAAAGGTCGACTCATTCAATTGTCCCTATGGCCGTGTGCCATTATCGTGGATTTATGGCTGCGGTGGCGGCCGTGGGCTTCATAATCCCCACGCTTCCTCGGCTGACTTGCACTTGTCTGGTCGGTGCAGCTAATGTAATTAGTTTGTGAAATTACTCGAGTGAAAATTGTGCAACGCGTGCTGCGAAAAATACGTGCCACCTGGAATACCTGCACCTGCCACAGTCGCAAGGGACTCAAAGCGGCAAGAAAGTGGGCCAGCCGGGGGCATTGACCCGAAGTTTTCACATTTTCCGGCACAGAACCTTATACAGAGATGCGCCGTCTGGAAATTGATTTCTCTGCAATGGGCGCTGGTTGCAATCAAAGTGAGCGGGAAAACCTTCAAACGGTATCAATGGCAAGCACATTGATGGGTCGCACCGGCGAAATGACGTGGATCTGCCTGGAGTCCGGGGCTCAGCATTAAATGCCTAATAGTGTCAAGTGTGCGTCGCACTCGACACCAAAAAAGGAGCAAACTTGTCGACTGCAGGCCCGCATCCATTCACACTTCACCGCCACTTCCGTCGCCTGCAAGCAAACAAAAAAGGAATAAAGCCAGAGAGGCTGAAACCCCCAAGGGAGCCGAAAAAGTGCAGAAACTTTTGTGCCACCATTGCCCGAAAGGCCAACCGCAAATATGTGTGTCCTGTAAGCCCATCGGGGGCAACCGCCCTGCAATTGGCAGGAACAGGAGCCGGTACTTTGTGCTCCCTACTCGTTTCGGGCCCAAAACTGCTGGAGGTGTCTTAAATTCGACGTATGTTTTCCATTTGCAAAGGCTGCACTTACTCCATATTGGGCAGCTTAAAAGATATCGAATATCTGTGCAGGACCAACAGTTGTAGGCTTTTGCCCACATATGTATATGTTCTTATCATTATGATAAAATGTATTTGAAAAATGGTTTTATTTGTATGATTCGTTGACAAGCTGTCAACGGTGCGTATGCGCAATTTTTATGAGTGTGACATTGCGTATACGCCTAGGAGGCAGCTGACATGGCGTATGCGTTATTTTCAAAATGTTATCATTCCGTTTTCATTTTGCTATTTTATTTTCACTTTGCAGCCCCGTCTGGCGGAGATGCGACGCTCGGCCATCCATGCCGGTGATCCGGACATGACCTACTACCGTCTGCGGAGCTTCAGCATCACCTCCCATGGCATCTGCAACTTGGGCGATTCCCTGAGGCGAGTTGCGAAAGCCCTGATACTTTTGCCAGGCTCTGCCATTTATTATTCTTCTTTTTCTTTATTTTCCTGGAACAGAAGCCGCAGGTCACGTTCGATCAACTCCGTGACTTCCACCGGCACCTCAAACAGCGGCGTGGATCGACACAATAGGTGAGTTCAGTGGTTCAACGCTCGACGTTCAATGCTCAATGTTCAAATGTTCAGTGTTCAATGTTCGGCGAACAAAAGTGGCTGGCTGGCAATAAATTGTTTATGAAATGACAGTTCACATGGCGACAACAATGCGAAACGTGCGGCATTTTCGCGTCTATATAGACTGACTAATTTCATACAATTTCCACGCCAAACACTTTCCGCTGCCATTAACAACGGCATCTTGGAGTCTGGAGCTTGGGGACCCAAGATGGGGATGAATCGTAACAATGCCAAAGCGTTTTCCCTCTCATTGACGAGGAAAACGACGCGTTCCCTGAACAGTGGCAACAATCGCTTTAATTGGTATTTTACTTATTGTTTTGGTATGGATTTCATCTAAACTCTGTTTCTACTCCACTTGATGGCACAAAAGATTAGTTAACACATACATATATATTCATTTAATTTTGATTGCCTATGGATTAGGTTGCTCCACTGTGCCTCGCTGATTCGCTTATTAATGTTATTCGTATTGCCTGTATCTTCGTAGCAACGCATCGGGGGCATCGGGCGAAGTCATCGACGGGGATCCCAATGTTCCGGCCTACAAAATTGCCATGCTCGGCGCCTCCGGAGTGGGCAAGACCACCCTGACTTACCAGTTCACCACTTCCGATTACATATGCGCCTACGACCTGAGTCTCGGTAAGTCGGTGTACGAAATTCATTATTTACCAGGCTCTTTTCAATTGTCACTTCTTTTAATCGGGCATGTGTAGGGCTATACTTAAATAAATTGATTGATTTGATTAAATATCAAATATATGTTTAGTTATGCTCAGAAATTGCTCAAATTGTATAAAATTTATAAGTGAATCACGTACCTAAATGGCTATCTAAGTTTGGGTAAATTTCGAAATTTACTTTTTGTCCAGGCACACGTTAGGCAATGTAATTGAAAATGAAGTCGCCCTTTCAGAATCACCTCCCCACCACGCCCCCCGCCCCCCGCCTGGCGCTCCACTACGCGGCTTTTAATCAAACACATTTGCATTTTAATTATGGCACAAAGTCATAAAATATGAAAACCGCCGGCGCTAATTTCATTAACTTTCGCGACCATATCACCGGATCCCGGAGTGTGGAAACGCTAGAGAACATGGCCAAGTTGGCTGCCAACCACTTTAATAGCGGCTTTGGAGCTTTTAAGTGGATTTTCAGAGTGAAGTGGAGAAGGATTTCCACTGCCATCGGCTTAGTGTCCCGCTTTTCGTCCAGAAACTCGCATTAGTCGCAAATAGACTGGGATGCAGTGTTTTCCAGTCCCTCCCCTCTCGATTCAGCATTTGGCATGGCATGGCTTGTTATTGTTACTTCCAAGAACGATGCAAGGCAATGCCTATCAAGCGTATTAGGGAAACTGCAGTGATTTAAAGTTTCTAGTCTCTAGTCACTAGTCTCTAGTCTTACCTTAGTTCAGTTTTCAAGTGCCATACGGGCATGGTATGGATGAGCGGTGCTCAAAGCCGGAAAACTCTTCTCTTCCTTTTTTTTGTCTGCCGGGGTCTGGCGAAAATTGACGTAATTAGTCAGACCAAAAGATGCTAGTGCATCCGCTCCGAAGTCGAATTAATTGAATTGTGCCACTATCGAATTACCTTTTGAGCAGCGGACTTTAATGGACCACACTTGTGTTCTGGCACTGAGTTAATTACGTCTGGGATGCTGGAAGCTCAACGGCTTGAGTTTTGGCTGGAGTAATCCGATCATGGCGAAAGTTGCCGAAACCCAATATTTCATTAGCAGCGGATAAATGCTGCTGCAAGTGGCGCAACATGTGTGTGTCGCCGTGCAGCAACAGTTGCCAGCGGATGATTTCTGGTCAGGAAGCAAGCGCCCGCATGCGATTTGGAAATTCTATATTAATGGAGTGCGGCGTACTTATATCATTATCATCAAGCTTCATTGTACTTTCCTGTGCAATACGGGCTCCGATTGGTCTCTGTTCGCCTCGCTGGCATTTGCAGCTGGACAAGGCCAAAGGGCCGAAAAGTGGCATTGCCATGGTCGTTTGTGCAGGATTGTGTGTGTTGTGGAGATAATAAAACTGGGAGCTTTAATTAGTCCACAAGGAGGGGCGAACTTTATGACAATCGTGTGTGCGAGTGTGTGTGTGTGCTGGGGGTCTTTGCCCTTTTGGTTGCCAACCATTGTTGGCAATTAACATAGATGAGTTGTCCTACGAACTGGTTCCTAGCTTGCCAGCTGCACTGCTTCCACTGCTTGCACTGCTTGAGGGCTGCGTGTGTGGTTTCGATACTCGAATGCTTTCCTGCAGCACACGCAAATTGCTGTGTGCTTTTGCGTGTGGGCGGCATCTTAGCCATATTTCGCTAATGGCTGCCACGATTGCATGACCACAGAAATCTGTGGGCGGCGGAACTGCTTTGGCCACGCCCTCGAAAGCAGATGGTAAATTTATTACATGCCATGTCTCCGTTTGGAGTAAGTCTAAGTGCCTATGATTTTGGACAATCGCCCTGATTTCAGTTACATTTATGCAACAACCACTATTGTAGAGCAACATTACAAAACACCTTTTGAACACAACTGTACCCAAAACTGTACATGTGGCATCTAAACGAAAATAGACTACAGTCTATATTTGACTTTTTCTAGAAAGCCCCAATAATCCTCAGCCATTTCAGACACCGCACTTATTTTAGCCATCAGTGGCTAATAATACACGCCCCCAAAATGTTTTGCTTTTAGGGACGGCCAGTGCGTGTAATCTCACCAAAATCGCATGGGGTTTTCCCAGCTTTTCCTGCTTTTCCCCGCTTTCCGTTGGCTTGTTTGCACAGGCGTTTGGATAATTGCATTGCAATGACTCGCGGTTGCCGTTCGCCGTTCGCCTTTTGCCGCTCCCCAATTGCATGGCTAATCGGCTAAGCCGTCGAAGGACCCATGTTCACGCTGGAAGGCAGAAGGGGGCTTCTTCGACCACCGACCACCGACCACCGACAACGGCAATACAGCACGTTTGCTTTTTCTATTCAATTTGTGCGGCACCGCCCACGCATGGTAAATTACTTGCAACATGCAAATTAAGCGGCGAAGTGTGTGGGCTTTTTTGTTTCTAGTCATTTAACCATTTCACCATTTCAGCATTTGGATGCAGGGGGTCGACTGGCGTCTAAATATTTGCCACAGCTGAATGCAAACAGAGTCGGACGCAAACTGCAGTCATTGTCTGCTCCTGCGACTCCTGCCCAGCTCCTTTCGTCCTTTTCCGCTGCTCCAGCCACCCAAGCTGCCCCTTCATCCTGCTGGCTCGTGTCAGACTGCTGACAAAGCGTACATGGAGGGCGGTCCTCGTGCACTGACAAAAAAAATCGTGCCTAATTGGAGTTTTAAGGCAAAATAAGAAGATTCAGCGAGAAGTCATTTAAATTCGTTCGCTTTTAGGATTTCACCATTTTTAGGCCTAAATAGTCCCTTATTTTATGCACAACATTCGATATAATGGTCCAAATGTGGAATGCCATATCTCGTTAAACTCGTAATTAAATTTCCCATCGAAGTGCATTTAAACCTGGTAACATTCAAATTTGGCTATTTTTCGGAAAAAATACTTTATAAAAACTGCGAAAATATATAAAAAAAATACTTTGGAGAGTCAACCGAAAAGAGATTTGCATAGTTACCCAAGGTTATTAGCCGTAAAAATCTGCATTTGTTTTAGTTCTGGGAGCGTTTTTAGTCAGAATATAGCAAAAAACCCATATAAAAAAGTTTATAACTGGATTTCCGTGAAAAAACAGTAAGTTAGTTTTATTCACAAAATGGAAAATAGTAACACAAATCTGGAGTGCCATATCTTGTTGAGCTCGTAATGAAATTTCCTATCGAAGTGCATTAAAATCTGGAAACTTTCAACTTAAGCCATTTTTCGCAAAAATCACGATGTAACCCCTTATAAAAAATGCGAAAAATCGATGAAATTTTTGTTTTTCAAATGAATCCAAAACGTGGTGTCCGTCGTTTTCTAATGAAAATTTCTGTAAAAATCCGTTTTCGTTTTTACCTATGTGACACTTTTTAGCCAAATTATAGAAAAAACCCAATTTGAAAAAAAATCGCATTTCTACCGAAAGTAAAACTTGATTACCGTCAAAAAAGAGTCAGTTTGCATTGGAAATATTAGTTCAAATAGGGAAGTTTCCAAACTTAATTTTCTGGCAGTGTTGCAGTGTGACGTAGCACTTTCCGTGTGCTCCAAGGGACAAGAAGGCTTCACGGCTCCAGAGTAGCGAGTACGGAGCACCGAGGGTCGGTTCCCAGTTGCCAACACCCGGTGTGGCCTCCACTCCAAGTTCACTGTGTGCGTCCTTTTCCACGTTTCATGGCTGGGCTAAAAAAAAAACAGTCAATGTGGACAGAGAAAGGGGAGCGTCAATTGCGACATTAACTTGCTGGGCAAATAAAATCACTTTGATTACGGTTTTATGGGCGGCACGCCCCTCCAACGCCCACGATGGTTGTTGCCACCCCTTGGCCCCCCTGGTGCAATTTGATCGATTTAAGACCCTAGAACTGCATTCGAGTACTTGTTATTTTGATTTCCGTGAAAACATTCAGAGCTCAGGGCTTGCTTTCATTTTTTCTGATGGCAATGTAAATGCACTCCTCGAAATACACGCTTGAACAATGCACTTCACGTTGGCTGCTTTGTTATCTTGTAATATAATTACCAATTAGTTTTTATATACCCATATATATTATATATACATACATTTATATATTTTTTAGATGATGACTACGGACAGAAGACGGTGTCGGTGCTGGTCGATAACATTGAGACGGACTTGGAGATTATTGATCATCCCGCATGCGAGATGTCGGTGAGTAACGATTCCCCTGAAAACTGCCTCTTATCTGGCTGGGAGTTTTTCCGTTTTCCGAATTTTCCGATTTTCCCAGTCTGGCTAAGTGGATCAAGCTGTGGACTTACAGCCATCTGCCACTGACAAATGCCATTTACACGTTGTCGGTCGTCACTTTAAAGAAGAAACATTGTGATGGCATGACACCAAAATATTGCAAATTGCTAAGTAAATTGCAATTGCAATTAGCAAATGTTCAACACAAAACCATTGCAATTGTCGGTTAACCCATGTGCGATTTCTTAAGTCTGGATTGAGAGAAGCTTTGGGTCTTTAATTTGAGCAAGGGGTCAGGCGTCTCAGCTGGAACAACGTGAACTTTTCCATCCCTTTTGGCCCCACCCACCCAGCTCGTCGTCAGGCAGCTTGAAATTTCATTAGAACGATTTTTGTAGCCTACTTTTCTGCGCCATATGGCTCATCTCACTCTTGGTTTCTATTATTTCTCCACCACAAAATTGGTTCTCGCCTGCAGACGGAGGCCTTCTGCGCCACCTACAACATCGACCTCTTCGTGGTGGTCTACTCTGTGATAGATCGAAACACTTTCGCAGCAGCCGAGCGTGTCCTGCAGTATCTCAAGGAGAACGAGATGCTCTTGTCCCGCGGAGCCATCCTGGTGGCCAACAAAACGGATCTGCAGCGACACCGAGTTGTCACCCGTCAGAGTAAGCAATCTATTCAATTTTTGTGTGTTGATTGACCGGATTAAATCACAGCCATATCTTTTATTTGTAAAACGACATTGCGAGAACATATTCTATACTTTTTAAATGAGGGCAAAGAACTAATCCAGTTGGTCACACACCACCAATTCTTCAATTCCAGTGGGTCGCAAGGTGGCCAAGGAAATAGCGTGCAAGTTTATCGAGACGTCCTCGGGACTGGATCACAATGTGGACGAGCTGCTGGTCGGCATCGTGGCCCAGGTGAAACTCAATCCGCAGCGTTTGCGATTGCTAACGGAATTGGAGCTGCAGCGCCTGAATCTCCAGAGTACCATCCAAAAGCACCGTGGAATGCACCTGCAGACGCGTCGGATGGTCCGCCAAATGAGCGTGTGCCAGGGCGACGGGGAGATCTTCGATGGCGGATTGCCGGAGGGGCTGCAGAACGGCGAGGCCAACGACGATCCGGACGGAGTGCCTAGCACATCGAAGGCCGGACGGTCGCGGATCGAGAATCCCAACCGCAAGCCCTTAAACCTGGAAAGCATATTGAAGATGGGCGAAAGCGAGGTGGACGAGGACGAGGATGTGGTCAAGTCGTCGCAGCTGAGCAAGTTCAATATGCTGGCGGCCTCCATACGTCATCGTCGTCCATTCCGCAAGCGTCGCTCGTTCGACGGCGGCGTTTCCACGTCTGCAGCCGCGGATGCAGCCGCCGAACTGCAGCGGCGTTATCAGCTCCGGGCCATGGATGATCTGCAGCTGGAGGGACGGCTGGCAGGAGCGACGGAGGAGCGCTTCGGGGAGAGAAGTGGACTGGCCGACAGCGATGACGAGGAGGACGGTGAGGACACAGTGGATGGAGGACACCGCAATGCCTGCAACCGGAAGGTGGTCAAGAAACTAACCGCCCGCACCAAGGTATTCATCTCGTCGGTACTGCGCTTCAAGAAGGCCATCAGCCTCAAGCGGCGCAACTCCTCCAGCTGCAGCGATCTCTTCGTGATCTAAACGGTTGGCGGCGGCGGCATAGGAAGTAGGAAGCATAGGAAGCATAGACTGAATGTACATAAACGGAGTATAGAAGGAGGCGAAGTGGGAGCATAGAAATGGAAGCGGAAGCGGAAACGGAACCGGAACCGGAACCGGAACCATCCAGACCAGGAGATCCAGAGACCAAAACAGGCAGGCAGGCAGGCACAACGAAACAGCAGCGCAAACCGAGGTGGAGTCGAACACGGAAGTGCAGGAGTAAAGGAGGTCAACTTATGAGGAAGTTTCCAGTTGCATATTCCACAAAAACTACAGGGACATTTTCCGTTTCATTGGCCAACGGACGTTTGCAGATTCAGAGCTATAGATTTTGCACTTTTTGATGGCAACTGCAACTCGTCGGGCGAAGGCAAGCAATATGAAATTCTGGGCCAAACAGATTTCTAGAAATTTATAATCACTTGAAATGGCATTTAAAAGAGTGGTCTAGTTAACCATGGCCGTGCGACTTGCGGACTGAAAATATATTGTAGACAACCTTTGGAAACGTATGTAAGTGATATTAAGCATCTAGAAAGTTTTGAACAGGCGAATATAACATAACATTAAAAAGCAAAAGACATACCCTTTTACCACGAACCCAGCCGGTAGGTGGCGCTGCAAATGCGGACAATAATTTTCTTACCAAAAATATTGATCAGCAAATTTTACAAAATCGAAAATCCAAAATCGAAAAACAAAGGGTTAAGCACGTTTTATGCAAATGCAAAATGCAAAATCGAATCCTATCCGCTTGAAAACAAAATGAAAAATGCAGCTAAAATGAAAAAAAAAGGAAAACATAAACAAACTTCGGCTTTGTTTGAGTGGCACATACATACATACTCGAGGAAACAGGAAAAACCGCAATTGCAATATACATACATATGTAGAGAAACAGGGCAAGGAATTGCACTCTATTTTGTTATGTCGTTTTTGTGGTTTCTAGTTATGATTAATCGCGTGGTTTCTGACCAGTTTCAAACAAATAATGAATTGACTTTATAACATAATGCATATATTGAGTAATATGGTGCAATTATGCATTTTTTTTTTCAACCAATGAACATGACATATGATGTATGTAGACAGGAATTCTGGCAAACAAATGAAAGCCAAAAAGAGCAGTATGAAATAGTCCAAACCCTTTTTTTTTTAGAGTGGCAAGCATATTAATGAAATCGATTTCATAATGTCAATGGTCCAACTTAATGGCTCAACTATTAAAACATTTTAAACATTATTGTAAACAATTAAAAACCCTATTTTACATTTACCCTCTTTTGTGATAATCTTATAGTTGCTTATTTACCAAAAAAGACAAAAAAAAAAAAAAACAACCTTCCACCAACAATTTAGGTATTAATATATTTTTCCTATATTAACTGCAATTTACAATAAAGCAATGTGAGAGCTTTTTGTAAGATGCGCACCCTTGGAACTGCTGCTCGTTTGGCTATTGCTGAACTATAAATATACATATGCACATCTATTGATACATGAAAAAAAATAATTGTCTAGCGCCGAGTTTTTAAGAAAAAAAATGTTTTTTTTGCGCGTCTTTGATCCAGAATAGGCAAATAAGTATTTTACACTTCTAAATGTCGTGTGGTAAGAATACCGAAAATACACTGAAACCACTGAAAGCACTACATAAAGTACATAAAAATAAACATAACAACAGCAGATATCATCTGTACAATGAAACAAAGAGTTCTACAAAAAGTTACAGCAAATGGCACCCGAACAGGGATTCTATACAACACACAGAATATTCAATATTAATAGCTTATGAATGCTAAATCAGAGGAAAAGACTAAACTATTAAAGTCAAATCTTCTTCCTCCAAGACATCGGAGGCGGAGATGAAGTACCTCCAATATCCCCTAAGTTTTTCCGATTGCTTTTGTAATTCCGTCGGTCGTTGGAACGCCAGCCAAAACCATAATGCGCTTAACCAAAGCCTGCAATACTGTCTTCAAATGGAACAGGCACGAAATAATGTACACAATTGGTGTTTTTGGAAATTTCTTAGCGGCTACCATCGCAAACTCAGAAATATAGCAAATGGAATATCGACCAAGCGACGGGGTTTTCACAATAATTTTAATAATTTTTGGTTAAACTTTTTAAATTGCTAATTTTCGTTCTTATTGCCTTATGTTCTGGGTGAATACAAGCTGTTAAGTGCATTAACTGCATTTTGACAGCTGGTTAAATTATTTACTTGCCTTATTAGTTTCGTTGGTAATCGCTTTCAACTGACGTTGTAAAAGCTGTCAAAGTTTTTGGTAGGAAAGGCGGTCTTCAAAAACCGAACACAAAAGAAAAGAAAACAAAACAAAGAATAAGTCATACATTCCACCATTATTTTTGTGCTGTCCGCACAAGCGGCAGCAACAACAAGTAACTTAGGTACACAAAGTCAAGAACAAGAAACTTAAACAAATTGAAATAAAAAAAGAACACACTCAACTCAGCCACAAGAACTCCCCCCGCTCACTCCTCACTTCTCACTCCTGTCAAACAATTGAAAAATATGGAAAACGCTGGCAAGGAATGGAGGCAGAGTGGTATTGCTCAAAACGAGAAGCAAGACATTGGACGAATTCGGGGGAATGAGACGGTGACTTATGTGCCATCTAGCTAAGTACTTGGCCGGACTTGATCGGAGCTTCCAGCAAAACGGGAGCGCTAGAAATGGGCAAAATAGAAAAAAATGGCCAAAAAAAAAACACAGTGAACGGAACAACGAATCGTGAATGACCTAAGTTGGAGATTAAGTGCAAGTGAAGCGAATGCGTATGACACCACATCTAATATCCAAGTCAGTTTCGTCAACTCCAATCTGACATGTAGTTTACTGAACCTCTTTCGACCATAACTCCAACCAAACGACTGTGCTGAACTCAGCTGAAAGTCCAGTGGCCAAGAGGCTTAGCGAATATATTTAACTGGATCAGATTTAATGGGGCATCGAATTCGATTGGGCTGGGGCAACAGAAACTGGACATAAGCTGGGTCAAGAGAAGAAACCCTGGACAAGGAACTGGGGACGCTCACTCTAACGGACAGAATCACTTCGGAACTTCACCCACTACTACCTACTACTTCAAAATCGAGACTGATTTTACTGCTCCCCCCTCCACTAAACAGCACACAAACAAAGTATACACACAAGGTACATACATACATACATACATACATACCGGAAACGGAAGAATATCACAACAACCTGACAACCTGACAACCTGAACTTCAACTTTCATAACCTATTTCGCGTACACTATCGGCAACACGATAATTTAAGAATACATTTACAAGTTATAGAACCTATCGGTTGGATAAGGTCGCATATACAAAACTACTTGAATACAAATATATATCTTATATAATTATATACCCCTATTATATACATATATGTATACAAAATATATACGATGAAATATTTACACACAAGTTTTACTCCGTGCCATTTGAGTGCGATAAGTTAAGTTAAACCAAACTTTATACGAATTTCGGACAAGTTCAGCGGCATTTTTATGGGAATCCATTTGACTAATGGTTAACTTGTTCTTATATATCATTTAAGTGTGATACGCGAACGGAGATTTAGTTATAGAAAGCCAACTGGTGCTCCCTACCATCCTGTCATTTATTTCTTGCCCCTCCCCCAACCCACTTTCACTCCGTTCGAATCAAATCAAAACCTAAAAAAACAAAAAAACGTTCCCAAATAGTGTCATTTTTTCCTTACAAAATTGTTTACAAATCAAAAGACGCTGCAGTTGTTTCTATTATACACGAATATACACTATGAATACTTGAGATTTTTTGATGTACGTTAAACATTTATGATATGTGTGTGTTTGCAAGAACCTCTATTTGTAATTGATATCCATATATATGTATATATGTACATATATATATGCATATATATATACTGAACGACAATTTGCTCTTAATTCCCGTCTTAATTCCGAGTGATTTTGAAGTTTCCAAGCAAAGCAATTGGTTTAGGTGAGCAAAGGCAAAGATGGTTCCACGTGGCATATACAATAGAATACATATAAAGTAACCACGATTTAGTACGTATGCGTAAGCATTTGTAATTCATTTTTTTTGCGAGAAACCTTCATTCAATCAAATTGAATGGGCACTTTTAACCATAAATAAATATTTTACTCTATGTGTAATTAATTACAGCTTATACTTCAGCATTAACCGCCCGTCTTTCAATTGGGGGAAAGTGGGAACTTGGACCAACAGTCCCGGGCAATTAAGGCCAAAGGGATTACGGATTCGATCCGAGCCCATCACGCACCCGGCCGCATAACTGCAACGCATAGTTTCCAATTAAAAGTTACTCCATCCCGGAATTTGACAAATGGTCAGGCACTTAATCAACGCAGCACCAGCACCAGCATCTCGACCTCCTAAAATGCTGTTTTTGTGTTCTGCGGCTTAGTCGGGATTCCCGAGCTGGAAGTTATGCCCAGGACCAGGACCAAGGGCGGAAGTGTGTTCCATAAATGACTAATCAAAATGCCAGCGATGCCGAGACACTCGGAAAGAGTAGGAGAATAAAAACTTGGATAATGGCTGGCTGGAACATTAATTATGCTGCTTCAATGGTGGCCATCCTTTGTATGTATGCTTACACTTCCACAGGGAACGGAACTCCAAATGCCGTAGTCATCGCTGGTTCAGTAAAAAAGCAGTACCTTTTACTTGTAATTAAGTCCCAGATTAGTTACAAGAAGGCGAGTCGGCTCTGCGGTAACAGTAGCTACGTTTTAGTGGCTCTAAAATATTTCATTTATTGTGGCCCTTTTTATCTTTTGTCTAATATGTGTACCATTTGTGTTACCCCGGAGTTTTGTGAATCATTGTCAAATACATAACTCACAAATGCAGCTCCTGTGACTTGTGGCGAACTTGGGTTCTGGCACTTATTGTATATATCCTGTCAACTCCTGTTGGCCTGCGGCTAATTCCACAGTTCCGCAGTGCAGCTGGAATTTCGATGCAAATTAATTCAGATCAAAGTGGAGGGCCTGGAACGGGAAACGTGCCACAGGAGCGAAAACAGCACTGACTGCAAAACCTCAATCAAATCAGAAATGTTGGCCGCAAAAGCCCGAAAAAGGCCAGCATTCCGATTTAGATGTAAATGAAGTCCATCGAGCGAGGTGGTCACTTCGCAGAGAAAGAAATAAAATATCGACTAGCTGCCAGTTGGGTAGTACATTTTTCCTTTTTTATTCGTTATAAATTTAAAATAAATTATCGAATCGAATAAATAGTTGAAATAAATATGTGAAATTTCGGGGGCCCTTAAGCGCTACGACCTACGAACTATGAACTAAATTTGTGTCGACCAGCTGCGGCGGTACAAGGTATTTACACTGTTGCCCAGCATGTTGGCAAACTCGCGCTGGCCGCTCAGTTGAAAAAATCCAGAATGCCGTTGAGGAGCTCGTAGGCGAATCCAGTCTCATCCGTCGCCTCGGCGGCAGTCTTCTTCTTCTTGTTCTTTTTCGCCTTCTTGGACTTCTTGGACTTGGGCGTGGTGGAGTCTTCGTCGGCGGCAGCAGTAGTTGCCGGTGTCACCGCTGCGGCCACTTCACCCTCAATCGGTGCTGCAGCTGCAGCAGCTGCAACAGCCTCGCCAGCGGCAGGAGCTCCCGTATCGTCCTTGCTCTGCACCTGGTCGCTGTTCGTCGTAGTCGCGGTCGCCTGGCCATCGGCAATCACATGCTCGCGAGTTTGGTCAGCAGCCGCTGACGCAGCTGCAGCCGCAGCTGGCTTCTTAGCCGGCTTCTCATCCTCGTCATCGTCGAGTTCGTCCAGAAGTCCGGCTAAACTAAAGCCACCGTAATCAGCATCCTCTGGCGCCTCGGCCTCGTCATCATCGGCATAGTCCTCGGTGTCATCGTCGTCATCGGTATCCGCATCCGTATCGTTGTCGCTGTCATAGTCGTCCTCCTCATCCTCGTCATCATCGCCACCAGCTAAATACAAAAAAAGAGTTAGATTAGATATTTTAGCATGGACTAGAGGAGTCAGTTCAACTAGGCGGATACGCAATATATCGAAACAAATATTATGTATACGTATATGAACATGCCAACCCACCGGCAAATCCAAAGAGGTCATCATCGTCGTCATCATCGTCGTCCGAACTGGGCTTCACAGGCAACGGCTCCGCCTCGGCCACCCGGACTCCTTCCGGACCAAACTTGAAGCAGGAGACGCGCAGGGAGGCCTCCACCTCGTCGTCGGAGCGCAGTTCAAAGGCCAGACAGGCCTTGAAGTCCTTGGACTCCTTGGAACGGGACAGACCATAGACCTTGCCGCAGAACTTGGAGTAGCCGCCGGGCAGGCCCACGCAAATGGGGCGAGCCCGCTTGCTGGAGATGCGGCGGGAGGCCAAGGTGATGCCACCGTACTTGAGGGACACGCTCATCTCGTCGTTGCCCACATAGGCTATCTTAGCGCAGCCAGGTCCGCTGGGCAGCAATGGCAATCCGAACTTCCGGCAGCAGTCGCAGTGGCTCTCCGAGCACTTGCAGAACTTGCTGATGGGATTCTCCGGCTTGGCGGTGGTCGGCGCAGTGGTGGGCTTGGCCGCAAGAGTGGTGGCCACCGCCGGAGCAGCTGCCTCTGCGACCTCGGGAACGGCAGCGGCTGGGGCGACAGCTTCAGCAACGGAAGCGGCAGCATTCGGGGTCTCCACGTCACCGCTGGCTATCTCATTGGCACTCTCGTCGATGGACGCAGCAGGCGACACGGCATCGACCACCTCATCTGCCACATCGGCGACATCCTCCACCTTGGGCGGCTCCGATTCCGGGGGCGCCACATTGGGATCGATCTCCTCTGGCGGCAGATCCAACTGCTTGAAGTTCTCCGATATTTTGTCGGTGCGCCGGAACACGGTCTTGGCCTCCAGCTGAAGTATAGAGGCACTGGCCACCAGGAGCAGCATCAGGAGCATGTTCCTTGAGCTGGTCATCTTGTTTTGCGAATCTGTAACGAAACACGCAAATCAAAGTCAGTATGCTGACATAAAGGATTGTGTATTGTATTCCCATAAAAACCTTAACAACTAACACACTTATGCACAAAGTACATATGCTATAAGTGCATATGCTATTAGTTAAAGCACTATTGTTGACTCTGTAATGGGTATTTTATACTAAAGTTAACAAAATTACTCCCGAGAATGAATACAGTGAAAATTATAGTGAAAAAGCGAGCTCCATGGCGATTCACTTTGCGAAGCGGAATTCAAAATCGAAATCGAAATCGAAATGGAAATGGAAATCGAAGTGGAGCGGTTGAGGAAGGTGGATACGGGCACAAAACCAAGAGGTATTCCAAAAGTCAACAGCTCGGAAATCGCTTTCAAGTGGCCAGCGATTAAATTTCACCGCATTCTTCCGTCTCGTTTTTGGCCGCCTCGTATTTTGCAAAAGAAATGAATTTAAATAAATATTGACATAATTTCTTTCACTTCTCTTTTCATCTCATCTTCGGTTTTTGCGTTTCCTCCCCCTCCTCCTCCACCCTTCTCCCCACTTCCAAATGCAAAGTAAACAAATTAACAGCGAAACCCAGTGGCTTTGAAAACTAAAAGCCGAATTTAACAACGCAACGCGAAGAGACAAAAAACGAGAGTGAAATCTCTCTGCAGAGTTATTTAATTGACGAATTGGATTGGCTCATTAGAATAGCCCCCATATACTAGCACTACCTGTGTACAAACCTACATATTTATGTATGCATGTATCCACTCTGAAGTTCATTCATTTCCGCAGAGCCAACAAGTTGGAGCTCGTTGCCAACTCCAACTGGGCTCTTTTCATTTTTCATTTTTATTTTTTGTTTTTTTGAGTTTTTTTCGGGTGGCAGGGGGAGTCACCGATGGCAAAGTGAAATTTCAGCTATTGACTCATTTACCTCAAGTGCTCGTTGGCACGGGGGAGGGTGGAAGGGGAGGGGCAGGGGCAGGGGGATTTCGAAGCGCCCCAAGATGTCCAAATCAATTAGCGGCTCTTAACTGGAGCTCAACCGGCGGAGAAACCCGAAGGGCTCGGACCAGAGCCAGAACTATTTCAAGATAAATATGCAAAACGATTCGGATGGCAGTTGTTGGATGTGGGGATGTGGGGATGTGGGGCACGGGCACGCCCTAGAAACTAAATCAAGTTTTCTATTAAACAAAAACGAAGAAAAAAAACAAAGTATTGAATACTACAATTAAAGATGGAGCTCATAGAAAAGCTCGTTGGTTCCATGCTATTAAACGCATTCGTTTTCTTGGGAGAACTGCTTTCGATTGGGTCTGTATGGATTTGACCGATTTGGTCTAATATTTTGACCATTAATCCCTACTGTGGCGATTATTGTTCTCTTTTCCTATCTGTTTCTTATCTTTCACACTGTTCGCCATGGACAATTTGTGTAATCTGGATGGGAATGGGCCGCAGGGGATAATGGTAATTCATTCTACCATAACCGGCTTATTACCGAGTATTATCTGCGCTGCCTGCCGCCCATTCTAATGGTGCCCATTTCCTTACATCATTTTCATATTCATTTTCATCATTTGTCTGGAAACGGTAAACAACGCACAGAAATCTCGGCCAGCTGAACCTGCTCCACAGATCCACAGCTCCACATTGTTCCACTTTCATTTTTCTGGGCACCGCCTCCTGCTTCTCGGCTTCTGGGCCCTCTTCAACCGTACGTGGCTCGCAGCGTGATATGTGGCATCTGGACATTCCATTCCATTGATGACCTTCCGCTTGGGCGGAACAACAAACACCATTTGTGACCCAGTTGGTGGCTGTTTGGGCAAAGAAAGTGTGTGCGGCTAAATATGGCAGTGGCCAAAGTCCCATTCCGAGAATGAGTGTCCGTAATAATGCCCACTGGCACTGGCAGTAGCAATATGTGACCACAGTCGAAGTAACTTGCTCGTAATCGCAGGTCGACTTCGAACCGAACCGAATTCAATGGGCAGGTGGTAGACAGTGGAGACTGCCTCAAGCCAACACCAATATCGGGGGCAATGCGATGCAAGTTCAAATTCAAGAATTAGTTGTATAATCGAAGTAAAGTTAAGAATAAGAATAATCAACAGCTTGTTATTGCTATTCAGATGGGGTTCGCTTCAGGCAGGACTCACTGTAGCCATTCTGCTGCTCTGCTTTTGGCACACATTGCTGCATGTTTGAAATGCAATCTGCACTTTGGCGATGCACTGGCTTCATAATAATTTCACCTAAAAGCCGATCCCAAATTCCAATACGTAATCGAAACGCTCGAAAGTCCAGTTTGGCATATTGCATTTGGAAACGAACCGAAAATATTATAAAAAGCCCACGTGTGTGCCCTCCCCTCCCCTCCCCTCCCCTTCCCTCACCCAATAACCGCACACATCTCGTTTGTTTTCGAGCAGTAGTTTCGAATTTTGTCAATAAATTATAACGGTTGTGAAAAGTTATTAGCATTAATTAATTATTAAACGCATAGGAAAATAGAAAGTGAGACAGTGGTTAGCTGTGTTTTTTTTTTTTTTTTAAATTATCATAATACAATCAGCTTTTTTTTGGGCGGAGGTTAGCTCGTCCATCGAAATCGAACTGTTAATTATTCAGTGCGCCAGCGAAAGTGTAAGAGTGATGCAAAAATTTCAAAGGAAAAAAATGCTTTTCTATAATGATATTTCTTTTTTTTTTTTGGATTTTTGATGCCACAGCATCTGTGCATCTAATCCACGCTCGGTGATTGCGAAACCAGCGAGCTGTGATTATGCTAAACAGTTTGTCAGACTTTTACATCCTTCGGTGTGGTTTATATAACCCCATATATGTACATACATATGTACATACAGATGTATGTATGTGTGTAGTCGCTAGACCCCAAGAAATTTGCATAATTTCGTTCGGTTTTTGTTGTTGTTTTTGTTTTTGTTTTCGGTTTCGGTCTTTTTTTTACGACTGCTCTGAGATTTTCTGCCTGATTTGTGTTATTTCTTGGCTCCCTGTGTTCATGTGTGTGCTCACCACTTTCTTCTGCCAGTGTGTGGGTGAAATCGCTGGGCAGCAGCAAGAACAACAACAACAACAACCACGGCAACAGCGACAGCAACAACAACACAAAGCGAAGAGGAGGTAAAATCAAAGTTACCATAATAATGATGACCATGTCGAGAGACCTATGCCAAAATTAAGGTTAAGTTCTTTAATGCAGCCAGCGGTGAAATTTCCGTTCGCCATGGGCGTGGGTAGCCCCCACCGAAGTGGTGGCGTATAGGGAGGGGTGGGGCGGCGGGGGAACGGGGCGAACAAGTGGAGGAGGGGCAGCGATCGGCGGTCGGCATTTCCGGTCAAGGCTGACCCAATGGACCAGAAAATTAGCCCGTTTCGAGCTGAAAACCTTGGATTCCCGCAGTTAATGTTTGATATAGCTATAGCAATGTGAGTATTATCACCCACTGTAATCAGATGAAATATTCAATGGATGAACGCTTTATAAGAAACGTGACATGTTTTAGGAGAAAAGCATATCCCTCCCTACGTATATGTTGCATAACACTTGATTTTTTGGACCTTGTTTGTGAGAACAAAACAGATAAACTTCCCAGCTGACTTTGATTATCAATTGGCCAAAACCCACAGTTGGTCCAAAGCGATCGGACAACGGACATCGGACAAACAGTTCCACTTTCCAGCACCTGCGACTTTGGACACGGGACGTCGGGCGGCGAAGAATGCGGTGATGGGTTGTAGAAAGTAAAACGACGACGACGCGTCTCTTTTGTTTTGCCAAATTCAAATAAGTTAATGACAAGGCAAGAAGAACGCACAGCAAACAGAGGCAGAAGCGGATGGATGGCCGGCCACATATGTACGTATGTACGTACTACGTAGATGGAGATCTGGGGAGTCTTGCGGGCCTTCGAGGGGACGTACTCGCAAAGTGCGGGGCCAAACTGGTTGACACAATTCCACAATTCAACAATTCCACGCCGACTGGCGGGTTTTACGTGCAATTGCCTCTTTGGCCGTCTTTGGCGCGTTGGTTTTTCCAACTCCAGCGGTCATCATCATATTGGCCCACTTGAGTGCCGACCGCATTTCACCGTATATCACTTTGCGTATATCTTTACCTATGAGTGGGTTATCCAGTTATCCTAGTATCCTGCTATCCTGCTGTAACTCCAGTTGCTGGTCAGACGACACACTTCCGTATTGCACTTGGAACACAACAAAAAAACTGTAGCACTCCGTGTGTGGCAAAAAAAAAAATAATGTTGGAAAATGGTTTTGAAATTGGCTTGGCGCGCGTGACGGTTGGTTTTCCCGCTCTGCCAGGAAATCGGATGCTGCTGCTCTTTATAAGACTGAACTCAACGCTCGGGGACGCGGAACTCGACTGTGCGGACTTGGAGCCACCAGGCCGAGTTATGGGCGATTCCACGGGTCGCTCCCCCAGCTGATCGAGCCAACAACAGCAGCTTTCTTTTCGCATCGAACGTGTTCGGGGTTCGTTGGTTGGTCGGCTGGTCGGCTAGTCGGTTCTTCAGCTCGTCGGCGGCACCTGCTCCATAGCGACGCCATACGCACTGGGCCAAGATCCGAAGCTATGGCCAGCTATAGGCCTGCCTAACGGGAATGCTGCGCTCTACGGGCACGTAGCACGTAGCATGCTGCACGCAATTAACCCACGACACAGAAAGAAAAGCTATTGATTTCCCATTGACTGTGCATAATCAAAGCAAAGATCTGAAATCCCATCTCCGGGGCATCACAACTTGGCCAAGCACAAATATATACATGCATATGATGTCTTTCCAGCTCAGATCATCACCGCTTTTGAATATCTTAAATGACAAGAAGTTAACGCATGGTATGCATATGTATATTCAGTGTATGCTGATGGAATACAAAGCAGGATTTCTTTGTCTAGCCCAAAAGATTCGCCGGTGAGTAATGGAGCAGTGGACGCACCCTGGATGTATGGAAACCTTGAACTCCGCGAGCAGACAAAGAGTAGCTGGATATCCTTGACAACTGTCTTCTTTATGAATTGAGTGAAATATGTGATGCCTTCAAGACAATACCTCTCATACTTGCATTTATCATAAATCTCTTTACTCGTAGACCTTTTTTAAAAGTGACTCAGAGGGATTAGCCAGAACTAAGAACTAAACTTATTGTCTGCTCCCTTTTTAAAAAATACCATATGCTCGTACATGGACTGATTAAAATACAATCATTCTGCAGAAAACATATTTTTGGAAATGCTTTCTACGACAACAACAAACTTGAAATCATTCGATAGCCAATAACTTGTTTGGCATCTTATCCAATTTTTATGTAACCCCAAAACGACCCGTGACAGTTTGTCCAACCGATTGGCATGTTAAGTTTGGCTACTTAAGCATCCAAAAGAGAAAATATGTATAAAACTAAGATCGAAAGAAAAATGCTTTTAGATTATGCAAAAAACAAACAAGAAAGTTGGAATCAGAGGCCATCGTTTTAGTCAGAGCTATCTTTTTTAAAGCAAATGCCTGACTTGTTATTGGCATGTATCAGAGTCATATAACTCAGTTATTAGACAGCGGCGTTTAAGGGAATGTTTGAAAACATGTTTTAATAATTGATTTATCATTCACATATGTAGTTCTTGTATAAGTATGCATTTTCTATATAGTAGTTAACATATGGTGCTGATGTTTCTTTTCTCTACATTCAATTTGAACTGTTTTCGTTCCGTTCGATAATTATACATATGTACACAAACACGAAGCCCTGAAGGGACGCTATGGGTCTCCCGAATACATATTATATAGTTATCTATGGGGCCAATGCTGATAACAATGGGAGGAGGAGCCGCGGAAACTGAGAAATCTAGGCTTGGGTCTGAACACTTGACAAAAATTTGCCTGGGCCGGCAATAATACTCGCTACATACAAACATACAGACTCGGTATCATAATATAATATACATTAAACAATTCAATAACAAGGGTAGGGGGACAAACAAAAAAAAAACGCATATCGAAAGGCAGGAAAAAAAAACGTGTAATATTATTTGTATGCCAAATGCTTAGCGATCATCTAGCGCGCTTAGAAAATGGGTATGTAGTTGTCAATCTTTGCGCGGTGCTTCTGGGCAACGCACTCGGCGATCCAGACGATGTTACGGCACTCCTGCTCCTTCAGCTTGAGGTATGCGTAGAAGACACCGAAGTGGAACTGCTGCAAGAAAGCGTACACGTCCAGCTTCACCTCGTGCTCGAAGAACTTGTCCTCCAGCGTCTTGTCTCCGGGATTGTTGCCGGATCCGTCAAACAGCGCGGCGTACTCCGCATAATACTCGGCCACGGTCTTCACCTGCTCGTAGTCGTCGGCTCTCGCCAAAGCGGCTAGGCCATCGGGGTACATTTTGCCGCAGTTGGGATACAGCTTGGCACGGTCGTCCTTGGACAGCTCGGTGCCGAAGGAGTTGATGGTAATGATAATTGCACGACGATCGGCCTCAAACTGAAATGGTAAGATGTACAGTATTTATTTTTCAAATGAAACAATATGTTAAGTAAATTATATATACGCCTATAACATTATTTCACTTACAGCCAGGATCTCGCACATGACGTCGGCGGTGGCACCACCCATGTTCTTACAAAAGTTGTAGAACGCCTCCAGATAGGCCTTGTAAAGGGTGTTACGGATGATCTCGATGTTCATCTCATCCAGATCCTGCTCGGAGATGCAGTCGACGAAGAAGGGCGCCAGTGGCGTGTCCACGAGGACGGCGTTGTAGAGCTCAGCGGGAGTGGACGCCACATGGATGGCTTCCATCTGCTCAAAGCTGCCCAGAGGGTGGCACTTGGGGATCAGCTCCGAGATGGGTCGCTGGTGCAGCGTGCCAGTGATCAGCAGAATGATGTTGTCGATCATATAGCCGTAGGTAATGAAGTCCAGAAAGTTGGACAGCGGCTCCACAGCATGGTTCCTCATGTGCTGGAACTCGATGACCAGCTTTTCGCGCAGCTTGTCGTCGATAACGGACACCGACAAGGGCGAGGGCTCGTTGGCCAGGAAGCTGCCATAGTCAGTTCCCTGCAGATGCAGCTTGAGATCTGTAAAATCCAAAGTGAAATCAAGTTTAATACATCATTTGAAAATTAGTTTTCTACGAAACATAGTGAGCCAAAGTACTTGTCCGGCGTTTATTTAGTTGTTATTGGAAAATCGCGCTACATGTTCCTTGATCCAAATAAATTGCAAATATGAATTCAAAGAAAATCCAGTTGAAAAACGTCAACAAATCACAAGACAAGCTTACACACACCGGTGCAAAGATACATTAACAGCCATACATGTATATATACACACACGCACGACTCTGTTATCGCTGGTCATGTGACCCAGGGGCGTGTGGGAAAATGGGGTTTTCGGTTTACGCTTGCGATGGCTTTGCTACTTACCCTCCAAGGTCTCGCACTGCACCAGGTTGAGATAGTCAGCCTGCTTCAGGATGCCGCACTTGAAGCCACGGCACAGACCCTCCAGATATCCATTATCGATGTTAAACATAAAGCCCGAGCTGTTCATCTTGATGACACACGCACACACACACGCAGAGGAGCTGGCTGGAAGTTGAAGAGGTGGCGAATTGCGCTGGATTCCTTTCTATGGGACTGCTCTCGCTCGACCGAAAGTTGCGCGAATTGTGTGGCGAAGGGCGTGCAGTTCGATACGGAGCGACGGTGAAAATTCAACCTTTTTTCTCTATCGATCGACAAGTCATATGATTTTCAACTCTTCTTCTTCTTATATTTTTCTCGACCAAATGTCAGCGAAAAAGGTACTAAAAATTGCGGAATGTCAGGTGACAACATGCGCATAACAGCACGCTGTTAAGTTGCGATCTGGCAACTCCGCGCGAGCTTGAATATTCGTTACAGTTATATTAAAATAATTGTACATTTTATATTTTAATGATACAGCAAGTGCAGTGGACGCAAGCGGTAGTAAACTAGTTGAGCGCTGGATAAATGTAAAGGAAATGGTCAGTAACTTTTAATATAACTATATAACTAACAATTCATAGGATCGTCTTTGAAATAGTAACAAAGTAAGAAATAATTATATGTTTCTTCTGATAGCGGATATTAAAAGTCTTTGTTTTGCCGTATTTTTGGGATATTTATTTCGTATCGTAAAAGAACTACACATAAGGATACAATAAGCGCACCGATTCAAATGACGAGCAGGCATCCGTACTCCTAGTCCCTCTTGAATCGGTCGAGATCCTGCCATTTCCGTTCCCGTCTAGCCCTTACCCTCTGCACCAGGGCAGCCACCTCATCATATGGCTTATAGTAGTAGGCCACGAACATGAAGACCAGCATGTCGACGAACATGAGGCCGGCGAACAGGAAGAACTCGCTGGCTTGCGAGTCGAAGAACTTGAGTTCCGCCACAACCACGACGATGACGTTGCCGAAGGCCACCGTTAGCAGCCAGCAGGCCTGCAGGACACTCTTCATGCTTGGCGGCGACTGGGAGTAGGAGAACTCCAGTCCCGTCACCGAGAACATCACCTCGCCGAGGGTCATTACCACGTACTGCGGCACCAGCCAGAGCATGTGCATCGAATTGGGGCTGGTCACCTCGATGAGTCGCGATACGAATGTCCCGTGACTCTGGCCGATCAGCAGGGCGTAAACGCCTCCAGCGCGTAACTCTATGCTAGTAAGATTGTGATCCGCCACCTGAACGTTGTAATCGCCCGTACTTAGCTCGTAGAGATCGTGATTGCGGGCGGGTAAATCCAGGGCCACCGCATCCCCGGAATCCTCCCGCCAAACCACACGCGTGGTGGCCAAGAGATTCGCCAGGTTTCGCACGAAAGCCCACGAGCGATTCGACTTCTGCACCTCGTCCTCGTACCAATACTTAGTGATGGCGTGCGAAGGTCGCAGGAACAGTGAGTGGGCGGTGGCCTCATACAACTGCTGGGTTCCGCCCTCCAGGATTACGCAACCTAAGTGAAGTGATTCAAATTGTGATGTCGGCCTAACGCTCCAAAGAGGATAGTGGTCTTTAAGCATATTCACGGGTTCTTACGTGACTTCTGAATATGAGGATCACGATAACGTGGTAACTTACCCTCAGTTAGACTCTCCACGGTGTATGTTAACTGGAAGGTACCGTCGGTGCTCGTGGCCACGCTACCCGAATAGTAGAAGTCCAGCCCCCTTAAGGTGAAGCTCTCCCGGGCTCCGAGGTTCGTACTGAAGCGATAATCGCAGTCGGGAATACCGTTGAAGACGCGTAGCTGGGTATTACCACTGCTCGGTAACAATGGGTAAGTGTGCTGCAAGGGTGGAAGATAAACGTGCAAGCTGGTACGAATATATTAGATCGGAGCAATACCAGAAATCTCCGGAATGATATCTTATAAGACTATCATACTGAGTAAAGTCTACTGAGTAAAGTCTAGGAAACAATTAAGAGTATTCAAGCAGATAGAGAGAGAGCAAGAATAGTAACAACGACGGATTATATTATTAAGTTTCTTTTATTAGATTAACTAGTTGGATGTCTTTTCATATGCAACAATGCCCGGTCGCAGCTTCACTTACACTTAGCTTGGAAATGGACAAAGGCCACTAAGGATTTACATACATATACACATCTACAAGTACAAATATATATAATACACAACGCGGGAGCAAGCAGGACGAATCGGATTGAGGTCTACTCGGTGATGTCCTTGCCCTTGTTCTCGACTCCGTCTTCGAGCGCGGGAATCTCTGTCTTGGCATCGCCCGCCGTCAGGGGCTGGGCCTCCTCCGCCTTGTTCGGATCGTTGGGCACGTAGTAGTAGGCCATCACCATAAAGATCAGCATGTCGGCGAACATGAGGCCGGCGAACAGGAAGAACTCGCTGGCCTGCGATTCGAATAAGGCGGCCTCGGCGATGACGACCACAATGACGTTGCCGAAGGCCACCGTTAGCAGCCAACAGGCCTGCAGGACACTCTTCATGCTGGGAGGAGCCTGGGCGTATGAGAACTCCAGTCCCGTCACCGAGAACATCACCTCGCCGAGGGTCATCACCACGTACTGCGGCACCAGCCAAAGGATCTTTACCGAGTTGGGGCTCGTCACTTCCACCAAATTGGCTTCGTAAATGTTGTTGTTATCTTTAATCAGGAGTGTGTACACGCCGCCGGTGTGGACATCGAATGTTCCGACGTTCGTTTCGCCCACCAGGACTTCATACTCCGCCGAATTCACACGAGTGAGCAATGTTTTGCTAGCCAGGTCATCATAGACCACCTCTCCCGTGCTAGGCTTTTGCCAACGAATTGATAGCCCCTGCGGCACATTAGCGACGTTTCGGATCAGCGGATGGCTCTGGCTCGGCTTGTCCACAAAATCCTCCTCCCAGTAGTATCCACTACCATTCAGCGGATTGAGGAACAGAGACCATGCCGTCTTATCAGTAAGGACTTTACGTATTTTGTCGGCGCTAATGGCACAAGCTTCATCTGTACTGCTGAGCGAGTACTCCACGTCCAGTGAACCGGGTGCGTAAATATCCTTGTTGGTATAGGCATTCAACGAGGTCACCGTCACACTTTCCGCTCCGGGAATGTTCGAGGTGAAGAGGTAGTCGCAGTTGTCGGCGTTGAAGATGCGCAGCTGGACGTTCTGGCTGTAGGGCAGGTCGGGATAGGTTTTCTAACGACAGCAAGGCGTGCAACGAAAGAAAAACGGAAAGTGCAGGTGCAGGTACAGTACAATACAATATATATAAGCACAGTAGTTAAAAATACTTTAAAACTTCCCAATTAAATCCTTTCAGAGCTTTAAGTCCCAAGCCAACAAGCATTTTCGAACAATTACTCACCTCCAAGCTAAGCTCCACCACTCCGGAAATGATGAAAGCAATGCCCGCAAGGATGCCGCCCATGGTGAGTTTCTGCAGCGGCCGTCGGATGCCCACTAGTTTCAGGACCGGATAGAAGGCCACATCGTACAACGGTATGAAGATTAGGATGAGCAGAGGATTGAGCACTTGCAACTGGTCGGGCTTGATGTCCCAGGAGCCCATGTCGCCGTCCATTCGGGTGGCCTGGAAGGTCCAACGGGAGCCCTGCTGATCGAACAGTGCCCAGAAGACCGGAAGTGGCAGGTAGAGGAAGAGGACTCGCATAAGGACCTTCACATCGTCAATCAACTGGCGGTCGTACTTTCTATCGGCATAGTCCAGCCAGTGCTCCCTCGGATTGGTCTTTTTCTCCTTACATTTGGTGGTCAGGGCTGTCCAGATGGTACTGCTCACAAGCACCACCATATTTCCGGCCGGTGGCTTCATCTTGTACAGGGATCGTCCCAAAACGAAGATTATGACCGACACAATCATAAGTACGGCAGGTACTCCAAAGGCCAATGGATAGCAGTTAATGTCGTCAAAGCAGGACACGTCCTCGCGCAGTATAGGGGTCACCGTGGTGGAGATCAGCGATCCGGCATTGATCGAAAAGTAAAAGAGCGAGAAGAACGAAGTGATCTGCTTCACCTGCTCCGGCACCTTAAATTGATCGCCACCGAACGCCGACACACACGGCTTAATGCCACCTGAACCAAGGGCAATTAGCGCAAGGCCCATCATCGTGAACGTTTCCATGGGCAGGTTAAGTGGTCTAATGGCACCTAGGGTCAGCAGCACCGATCCGCATATGTAAACCAGCGATAAATACAGGATAGTCTTGAATTTTCCCAGCCAAGAGTCCGAAATGATGGCTCCAAAAACGCACAGGAAGTACACGAACATGGTGAAGATATGGAAGACCACGGTGGCGGTGTCATCAGAATAGCCCAGAACTCGACTCAGATACAGAACCAAAACAGCTGAAAGAAGAACGAGCGATTAGCAGAGATTCCATGCTAAGATCCTTTGCGATTAACTTACTCCTCATGCCGTAGTAGTTGAAACGTTCGCAGAATTCGTTACTGATGATGAAGAACACGGACTTGGGGTAGGGCAGTTTCTGTGGGTGTCAATTGAAAGGTCAGTACAGTGTTCGCTTCGAATCTTGATAATAACGATTACCTTCTGCTGACCCTCAGTCTCGGAGACGTTCTTGAAGTCATTGGCCTCCGCCAGTTCCTTGCCATTCTGGTCGGGCTCCTTGTCATTTTGCTCGGGCTCCTTGCCATTCTTTTTGGCGATCTCGGGAAGCTTCTTGTCCTCCGCCGTGCCGTTGCTCTCGATGGACGGTTGACTCTCTGCACGTGCTGCAGACGGGGTAGTGTCTTCAACGGTCGCAACACTCGGGGTGACTTCTTCGGCAACACTTGGACCGGAACCCTCGGGACTTGCAGGAGCTACTTCGGCCGCGGGAGTAGGCTCTGGTTCAGCCACAGGCTCAGCCGCTGGCTGTATTTCTGCGGAAGAGAGAAGGATCCAGGTAAGTAATTCGAAATGCGATCATCGAAAACTTGGAGAGCCCACCCAGCAGGGGTACTTGCTCCACCGGCAGCTCCATTTCATATGGCCACTGAGATTCGTTAGTGATCTGAGGATCGGCGACATTTCATCAGAAACCGAAACCGAGACTTGTGGCCTTGTGCTTGACACCTCCGCCACAGATAAGGACTGTTCTATATTTGGCCAGGCCTTTACTTCAACGGTGGGCGTGTGAATTCGGTGGCCCGGCATAAATTATCCAGCCTTAGGCCCCGAGCTTTTACGAGGTTTACGGCAGTGGCGGGCGTCAGATAACCCAGCTAGGGAAGATAGCTCTCTCGGCGATCGCCTCCACTTTGACAAACTGGCTGGGAGTATGGCTTTCCACGCCATAAACAACATGCTGATTACTGACAATGCTGCGTCTAAATGTCTGCTGGAGCTTTAATGGTCATGTCCATGTAGATCGAATGGTAATTGCATCTTGTCATGGTCATGGCCATGTTCGGACAACTGGATCTGTATCTGTTCGATGGTTGATGATTCAGGAAGCGAACTGCGAAAGTCCCGAAAGGCGGCCAATGAATGGGCCTTATCTAACTGCGATATCCAGAATCGGTTCGCAGCTAATCCATCGATGCTTTATCAGCGTTTATGACCGCTATTTGAGGCAGTAATGTAGCCATCACATGGCCCCATAAACCGTGGAAACAATGCTATTGCACGCACTACACTTCACATCAAACATCCATTAACACTAAGCGCCTTATCGCAGGGAGACAGAGATATACAAAATATACAAGTACCAGACGTGTACAGCATTGACCCGCTTCGGTGGCCGTTTGAAGTCGGGAGACCAGGCCTGCCACTCACATTCACACTCAAAACCACTCATTCATTCATTTTCAGCCGCTAATAGCGTAGTGTTTAGTTCCAGGGAACTGGCCAAGTGTCACCGAAGGACGGAAAATGGATCTCCAGACGGATCTTCCAATCCACTCGATTGGTCTCCATAAAAGGCGAAGACCAATCGTAGTCGCTGATACTCCGTAATTTCCAACAAGCTAATTGAAAAATGAGTACAGTGAGGGCTTTACCTATAAATAATTAGATAAGCCTGGTATGCCTTGAGTGCAGTTGTAAAGAGTCAGAGGGAAAGTGCTGTGAAAGTGTTCTCAATCTCACTTTCTTAAGATTTCTTTACTTAAGCTCTAAGAGCCCTGGGACCTATAGATAAATTGATTGATTGATTGATTGATTGATAGGTGGTTATGATGCTGAATCGCGTTGAACTATTGCTAACTGTGATATGCAGAGAAATTCCTCTGGAATTCGAGAACGGATGGCCATAATTGGATAGTCTCACGCAGGACAAGAATATAGTGAAGTTGAAAGTGCTATTTACAAGTGAGTTATCTATATGTTGCATATCAAATATATAGTAGTGAGTGATTCTTTAATGACATTGCATATCGGCATCGTTATCGCATAGTCGTCGGTTTGTTCATCGATTGGCCATCGAATAGGTTGTAAATTTCGCACCTACCCAATAACATAATCGCCATGAAGAGGGTCTAAAAGTATTCCAACTGATTTACAAGCGATTAGAACGAGCGCGATGTTTATTGGTCCAGCGCGATGATAAGCGGCGCAGGAGCAGGGGCTTTGGCCCAGTTTTAATTACAAATGCTTTTTTCGGCGGCGAAGAAACAGAATTATTCAATGGAAGTTGTCAGATAGATAAGTTCGGTGTTTTCGGTAGTGAGCAAAACTTTGATTGTCTTGTTCCGTTCGAAGTGGCAATTACGATCCCATATCGGCACCGCCCCATCCAATTCGACCGGGTTCTGCTTCGCACTAGCAAATTCCAGGCGAACTACTCACTCACTAATTGCAAGCGGTTGCACTTACTACAGGCTCTCCCAGCGATTTGTCAGCAAGTGGAGTGTGTGTGTGTGTTTGGAATACCAAACGAAATCGTAATCGCATTTGTTTTAAACACCCGCAATGGCAGTTTGCCTACGAATATGCAAATGAAGCCGGCGGCTGACATTGAAATGCAGGCGCACACAATTATACAAATTAGAAAATTTGCATCGGTGTAGGCAAGTCGAGTTATTTTTTTGAGATTTGAATAGGCAAGTGTAGGCAAGGTTCGTCCAAAGACACTAGAATAACAAGATGCGTAACGGCCATACATTCGTTTGGCACTATGCAGCCACTTTTTTGGTGAAGGCCAAATTTGCTCTCTTTCCGCTCGCTCACGTTGAGAGCGTAAGAAATATAAAAATAGAATTTGCTTGCTTGCGTGAGTAAAAACAAGAGACGAGAACGCGTATATGTGTGCGTGCTGTGCTAGAAGACGATTTTCGGGCCGAAATCAATTCTGATCGAAGAAACGAATTTACATATTTGGAGTTGTGGCCAATTTCGTAGCAATATGATGAAATAAAATAAAAATTCCCTGACTATTATAATAATTATTATAATAATAATTAAAGCAATACAAAGGAAATTATTATACTACTGTAATTTGAAACATAAATTTTCCAAAAAGAAGACATAACATTGAGAAATAAATATTTCATAAAAATAATAATTATTTTTTAATTTCATAAAAAAATAATAATTTTATTAATAAATAATAAAAATAATAATTTTATTAATAAATAATAAAAATAATAATATTTCATAATAATATTTCATAAAAAATAATAATACGTAGTAGAAAATAAAAATTAATAAAATAAATAAAAATATGAAAACAGTTCGTTGCAAAAGTCATATCGTCAGGCACGAAGTGCGGACACAAGCACTCAACAATCATTGCCTTATTAATTTTTCTCACGCCGCAAGCTGAATACCCTAATGACAAGTATTCTAATATAAAGTCATTTTCGAAATTTATTTTGTGATGTACATATTATTATGTCTATTACTATTTCTAAGCTTTATTTAAATAATAATAACGTTGAGGCAATGCAAAACAAGAATTTTTCGCATGGTGCCAATTGATAAAAAATAATATAGATTTAAAGTCAACGAACTTCTAAGGTAAAGGGCATATTTTGTCAAATTTACAATACATGAGCATACGTGTGCACACATACAGTTGTATGCTATCACTGTATGCGTAGAAAAGAGCTGTTTGCTGTAGCGCTCTCCGCTCTTTCTCTCTCGAACAAAAACTCAAGAGAGCCTGGAGCCACCTCTAGAGCCACGGCCAAAAAATCGCGTGCCAAAAATTTGTATGGCCGTTACGCATCTTGTTATTCTAGTGTCTTTGGTTCGTCCGTGCCAATTGACCAAGTTTGGCAGCTCTTTTTTGGGGACCGTCAAAAGCAAATCCACATTTGGACCTGCTTGTTGCTTGTGTTGGAGCCGCTCAAGTGGCTAAAACCCGGGGCCAGCCACTCAAAGTCCCTTATCAGAGCGATTAGATTTGCGAACTGCACACGCGGCCAAGGGAGCCGATTATCGTAGTTGCGAGCCTGGAGTTCTGGGAATCGTTCCTCCGTTGAGTCACTACCGGCCATCCTTATAACATGCACGTTACCCAACGGACCCTGATTAAAACGGATGGGTGCGAATCGAAGTAAATAGGCGCAATAAACTAAATAAGAACACAACTGCAATCTATGGTGAGGGGAATTTTGTGTGGCTTATATTGCTTGCCTAGAAATCGAAACAGTGACTAAAACTAGAGCATCTGAAAAATATGGGCCATAAATCTCGCTTCAGTAGTGGGTATAATCGCCACCCCTCTGTAGAAACTATAATTATGCATCTGTGGTTTTTTTTAGTAATTTACAATACCATTTTTGTTATCCGTCATGGTGGGAACCCGGAGATCGCTTCACATCCGTTACGCGTCACTTGAAATCGAAGAAAAATATTAAATTTGCTTTAAAAATCATTACGTTGTAGGAATGTACATATGTATGAGATATGGACCGGGCTGCATAAACTCAACTTTCTTTTAATTTAACGAAAAATATGCACATATATATTATGCGTAAATTTTGTTGTTTTTTCCAATAAGAGACAATAAAAGCAAAAAAGTACTGATCCTCGCCTGAAGTTATGTATATAAGACCACAAATTGGCTACTTTAAAGGGAAATTTCCAATTGCCACTGCATTAACCCAAAAATATCGCAATTAGATCTCATTCAGATTAATTATAGTTTTAATTGATTTTTTGTATTGCAAATTGATTTTCAAAGTATACAAAATCTAATCCTGTTTAGCTGCATTGGCCTTTGAAAGGATTTGATTGTTTCGCAAGATCTTTCCATAACATAATGTTTTCATAAGGCATTTATCGTCGGTTTTTTCTCCGTTCTCTGGCGAAGCTTTCGGATCGTTATTGCTTTTATTGTTCATTGCATTCGCGCACTCGTAACTCACATTAAAACATTTAACAACTGCAAAAAAAAAAATTGGAACGCACGTCGTTTCGGTTGGGATCGGTGCGGATCGGTTTTGAATCGGTTATGAATCGAGCAGGATTGAGCGACCACGTCCGCAAGCGGCGATCAACAGCCTCAGACTGAAGTCGACTGTGAACGAACTTAGCTAAGAAGCCGTTGACGGTTTCGCCGCTCTGCCGCACTGCTCTGCCCGCTGCGACTGCGCGCGTGCTCGACGTCGAAGGATGGCGAAAGGCGTTAGAACGACTGAGTTGATAAGCCTAATCGCAGTGTTATCGTACTATCGACTGGCAAGTGGAAGTATTTACGGCCCGGTGTTCGCTTACCCACAATGAATGGAGCCGCAGTTCGCAGCTCTCGCGATTGTTATTTATGGCCCACAACTACCCACCGAAATATCTACTTGACTTTTTACCCTTTCCCGCCCTTGGCCGCCTGTCAATTACAGATCGCTGTCCATCACAATTGCTCCGCTTATCACACCTGCCACGCCCCGTCTGTCATCAGTCGGTGGGTGGTGTGTAGTGGGCGATGCAGATTGCGCACCATCATTAACTAAATATTTTCAACGCCCCAAACGGTTATCTCTGGCCATTACTTGCAAGTCTGGGGGATGGGAGCTTCCCAACTTTACCCACCGTAAGTCATGAATCGAAAAGTAGTCTAGTATATGGTCTAAAGATAATTATTTAAAGAGCTACTACGTCTATATGCTGATAAAAAAAACAACGCCGAAATAGAAACAATAATGCTGGCCAAGGAAATTTGTGGGGTAAGGAGAGCTAGTCAGAATCTTCAATGGCTTGAACTGTGTGTTAATCGGGCAATTAATCAATAATAAATAGCCAAATGGCTTACTGATATTGCTCAAAAAGTAACTAATCAGCCATTTCTTTTTCAAGAAAGTACGCCAACCATTTTTAGAGCAACGCGTCCAGTATTTAATACTAATGACTTGCATATTAACGAGCTACATGACTTTCTTTTTTCACGCTTTTCCGTGGGTAAGCAACGTATGTACGTACATACACATATAAGTTAAGACCGAAATGATTGGCAGTATTTTGGCAGCAATACAATAAATTATATTAAGCCCCTTAAAATGATAGTAATAGGAAAATGAACTATTACAAATCTATTAAGTAGTTTTATGGCCGTTAAAGTTATCACATCGGCAATAAGTTTTTGCGAAACAAACAGGCGTTTCAAAAGTACGTACGTCTCTCATATCAGATTAGTCATAAGTATAAGTCATTTCAACGCCTTAAGATTAGTACTTTGAAAACCACTTGGGTAATAGTTGGCCTAATGTGGAATGTTATATCTCGTTGAACTCGTTCCGAAATTTTCAATCCATAGGCATTTAAGGCCGGAAACTTTCGAAATTGGACAATTTTCCCAATAATAATACCTTATGAAGTAATGAGGAAATTTGAGGAAACTTTATTTAGCCAAAGCTGCGAATCACATCGAATACTACATAGGTTCTTAAAGGCTTATAAATCCTGCGACCCCTTAAATAGGAAAACCTATATCATCTAACCCCGTTTGGCTCACCGCTTTGATAGGCATCTAATCGGATGTGGTCGCAAAACTTGTGGCGTTTTTGTTTTATGAACTTAATCGCTGCGTCGATAGCTGCGAATAGTATTTATGGCCGCCTATCATTAATGCCATGCCCAGAAACAAGTATATACATATGTACATCTATTGGCCATAGCCAATCGGCCGATCTGCGATAGTCCGTAGCCCGACATTGTTATTGTTATTGTTATTGTTAACGTTAACCATTATTGCTCAACGAGAGGCCCTGACTGTGCGACAAGTGAACTTTTTGTTTTGCTTCTTGCTTTCGATTTTACGATTGTCACTTACTTGGCTCCCAGATTGCATGGTGTCTAGTCTTCATAATGCCAGCTATGCGATCGATTGAGTAACACTTAATTAAAGCCATCAAGGCATTGGGGGTCTGTGTGTCGATTGAGCGGGTTGCGTGTTGACACACACAGACATCGAGTACTCGTATCCCCAGCCAGCTATTATGCATCTCGTATCCATGGACTTATGGCGTCGTATCTGGGCGAGAAACTCTTCGCTCAGCCTGGGGATTACACTTAAGACCTTATCAATTAGCAAACTGGTGGTCAGGCGGCGATAGAGTATCTCCGATTAAATCGCAACCACCAACCTACCTAAGAGGTGGGCCAATCGCACAACTCGGCACGGGGCTTACCGAATCGCACTTTGTGCCGATTAAGTAATCGGGCTGAAAGGGCGAAGCGAAAGCGAGATATAGCCGATGTCCTTGCCTAAGATAGCCAGATACCCACCCAATCATACTCGTTCTTAGGGCAGTGGGGGCTTAGGGGCTCCGATCTTCTGATAGAGGGGTACTTATAGATCTCAAGATCTCGAAGGCTCGGAGTCCGATATCAATGAAGATAGGCGGTGAAGTGTTTGCCCAACTGATTAGATTTGTACATCAAAGATATAAAGACGTCACGTCAATTTCAAAAATACAATTTATTATAAAGATCCCCATACATTTCCAATCTAAATAAATAATTTCTTATAATTAGGGTGACTGTCCTTTGCCTTAGTTGTCAGAAATCCAGGCTACAGCTCAAGTATGCTTCACAGACAGCGGAATCCCGAATTCTCTAGCACAGCCACATCCATATGCAGTTCGAGCTGCGAATCCAGTCGCCCGATGAGCAGCTCCGAATTCAGTCGCAGTAAGTATCATCAGTTTCCCAAAGACCTCCCATATATATATGTATGTACTTTCTACAGCTTGGCACTTCGCCCGCCTTCGAGCTAAGGACGATCGGTTGCAGCACATCCACTTCGTCGAAGGTAACCGCAACGGCTTCCAAAAGGTGAGTCTGAGGTCTGGACTGGAATGAAGTGCGAAATTGACAACCTTTTCGGCACATGTATCAATATATTTCCGGAACTGTGCAATCTTGTGGTGTAGCGCGGCGTTTTCGTGAAAAACCTTAGCAATCTCGACGCGAAACAATAGCTAATGCGGTCCATAAATCTTTACAGCTGGATAGATTTATGGCTGCCTGGGAAAGTCCAACAAATTACTCAAAGCCGTAAAGAAAACAAACATAGATAACAGGCACTTGGCACTCGACCATTTTGCACGGCCAGGGGTTTAATCGCCAGATAGGGGATAGGAATATGATCGAGATAAGATCGATTCGTACCGGCCAGCTCACTGGCTCGGCTTAAAGAAAAGCGAGGGGATATCCACAAGATTCAGCGCAGATAACATATTGAGCACAAGATAACGTTAAATCTGACAACAACGGTATCGCAAATAGGATATGGCTTCCTAGAACCACATTCTCTCTTTTAAGCACGCCAAACGCCAAAGTTGACACAGCAATGGCTATAAGCTGGAATACTGTGGGTGCACTGTGTCCACAGATGGGGATGCACATTCCACAAGCCTTCTGAAACAACAGGAAACACTGCTCGCACAAATTAGGAGGAATACAGCTGTAACACGCCCGATTAGGAGACTCCCAGCGATAGCGCCCGTCGGTGGGCGGGGTGTCCACTAATTCAGCAACTCGTCATTCCAACAGCATTGAACTTGACTGCCGCAGCTTTGCGCGAAAGAGAGGGCGGTGGTGGGAACACCCCCACAGCAATACTAAGAGATCGCCGCTGCAGCTGCAATGATCTCTGCAGAGCGAGCTACACGGAGAGAAATATTTTATAGGAATGAATATTTGGCTAATTTCTGTTGCCATTATACTTCGCTCTTTATTGAAACTGTTTGATGTTGTCGCTCTGGCTGAATAATAGATTCACAAATTCAATGTTATATTTTGTAGATTACACATGGCTTTTTTTTTAGTGCAGAGAGCACAGCTTGAAGCGAGAGCAGAGTTTATCTTGCTCTCGCTCTCTTGCACCCTCTCTACACCACGCTCCCCCCCCCCCCCCCTACCACTCCATCACCACCTGTTTATCTAAAAATTTAATTTGATTTTTGTTCTTGCTCGAATTGTGTATTATTTGTTTTTTTGGTTTTCGGTGTCGCGACTGCGCTGCCAACGTAGCCGCCGACTGCGAGTCAAGCTTAAAAGCGCAGCTTGCAAATGGACGGAGCATCATTTATCGTCGGCCAGCGACGGCGATCGTTTTATGGCGTCGACCTGTTGATCACCTCCCCACAACCCCCTTTCACCAGTGTCTTTTTTGATGTAGTACACTCTGTACAACTTTTTTTGGCAACGCAAATCGGTGCAAAAAACCTTTTGTGTCAAAACGTGTGCGTGTGTTTTCCGTTTCTCGATTTTCGGGGCACTTCGACAAAATTCCAAAGTGCCCAGCGCGATTAGGTGACTCTTGTTCGAGCTCATTAAAGCGCAATTAAGAGGTAGCCAAAAGGAGGACAAGGCGAGCCAATGCCAAAATGGCAAGTGAAATAACTAACGGTAAAAACGGACAAAACGTTAAAAACGGACAAAAAGAGGAGTCCGATTCTCAGATTGCGGTAAGTGATGCCAGCAAGCGAAATGCTGAATAAAGGGTGCAATGATAAGAGGAGAGAGTTCGAAGAAGTGGGCGAGGATAGCAAATCCCATTCCTTCCATTTTCCCAATTCTTGCATCCCAATGAAAGGGAGTGCTGCAACCATGGATTTTCTTTCGGTGTGAAAAGCGGAGAGCACGAAGAACAGCTACTTATCATATTTAGTTGTCAATTGAGAAAGTACAGTGCACACAAAGGCACACATACATACACATTTGCCCAACTGAACGTGCAGTGGGTGTTCGAGAAAAAGAAGCGCACAAAGTTCCAATGACTTTTCTTCTTTCTACTCTCTTCGCCACTTGCTTCGTTTTCTTCTGCTCCCAAGGCTATTGATCACAGCGGCAGCGCAGCTGACCTTGTACGCCCCCGGCGATCGATAAATGTGTGTCAACCAAAAGCGACAGCAAATCGAGATCCTTTTATTGCCCGCAAATTGATTGAATTAATCGTCGTGTGTCAGAATCAAAACAAGAATCGAATATGTCTTGTTCCATGATAGCGTCGATCAATAAATACCCTTTAATCATTTACTAATCCAACAGAAATATTTGCTAAGCAATTAAGGTCGATCAAGGTTAAACGGCATGCGAATTATTTTTTTATACCATTTTTATTGTATTCAATTTTTTACACGACACCCGTAATTAAAACTATTTATTGCAGTTGAATAATTGAGGAGCTAAAATTAGTAGCTAAGCTTTGATAAATACCACCAATCTATGTACATATTTGTAATGGGACGTTTTCCAGCAACTGTTGCAGCTAATGTACTCTTGTGAAAAGAGAATAAAATCGATAGTGACCCAGTTTGCGGATCGGGCTACACAAATGCATTTACCCGAGCTCTGTTATCATCCGCTCGCCTGCCCCGGAGTTACCGGCGATAAGGTGTAGACTAGAGTCTGACACTAGAGTCTAGACAAGCCAGAGACTATCAGCTGTAGCTTTGATCTCACCATCTTCTGTTCGAGCCCCCCTTTAAAGCCCCCAACCCTTTTAAGACTCTCTGGGGATCTTCTATTGTTTGTTAATTTATTTGCCTATGCTTAACAACTGTTACTGCTCGAGGTGGCAGTTAGGGACTGGGAGCGCAAGAAAGGCCGAGAAGAAAGACGGGTGGCAGATCGAACTTTAAAGCTCGGGGCCAGCTCCGGAGAATTCTTAGTTCGATACTGAACGTTGTCTCCGACAGACGGGAGCTCAAGACCAGAAATTCTGCGGGGGCCAAAAAGTAGGGTGCATAGTGAAGTCTTGTGTAGATTCGAGCCGAAAATCAGAAACCCCACAGTGTAGCGATCATTACGTAAAGCTCGTTATGGCATTTGTCGGCAATGCAGTTGTTGGCCCGGAGAATTGCAAATCGGCAACGGTGAGTCTTGTGAAGAGCGTGGAGTGCTGGGGCGATCGAAGGGATCGGAAAGGAGGATGAGGAGAGCCACTTGGCCTAGGCCGTGGTGTGCACAGAATTCTCAATCATCAATGGTTAACGTACTCACTGATAAACGGAGACACTGGTAGTGACAGAAACCCGTTTGCGTTTCGTTGCTCACCTTGGCCAAGAGACGCGGTAAATCACAACAGAAAACTAAATAGCCAAGCAAAACAAAACAAACCCAACAAAATCGAAAGCCAAATCGAAAACAAGGCGTTGTGACGACAGAAAGCAGCATTTCCATGAGAATAGGCTTAGAAAACGCCAAAAAGTTAAGGGCCATCCGAAATATGTATGTACCTTAGAAATACCCTAGTGAAATGACCTCATCTAACACTTGAGAACTGCCTCCAATCCAATATCAATTAAACATACTGAAAAGTTCCCCCAAGTTACGAGTCATATTTGTAAGCTTCCATATTATCAAAAGATGAAAACGGGGATTTCGTAGCCATAGGCAAATTCCAAAAGCACCATAATAGCTAAACTATTCAATCGTTTTTAATGCGGCGGATTCAAAATCAAAGTCTCTCACAACTATAAAAATGTTAATTAAATTGGTTAAATTTTGTACATTTAACCCTTGTAATTCTTTATAAAATCACAACAATTTGTTTAATACAATAAATAAATAAATAGTCACATGCTAGTTCGAGACTATTATAAACAGATTAAGAGTATCACGCTTTGAAAAGGCCGTTCATATAATAGTTAATTTATGGCACTGCTTTGTTAGAATCCGTAGAAGTTTCAACAAAAAAAAGTAAACTAATAGAAAGTTTCTTTAGCCGCTTTGCGATGGAATGTCAAATGCACCTAAAACCCAAACATCTTTTGGCGTCGCGTGTTGTATTTAATTCTATCGACATGGGTACTTGGCGTATAATTGCCAAGTCAGTCCATGAAACGACATATTCTCACTGGTGGGCCATTGATAAAGAAATGTAGAGGAGATAGTGCTACAAAGGGCAATCAGATCGCGATAGTTTAATGACAGTTCTTCTACCTCTCCCGACTAGCCAACCATTCCGTATCCCAAGTCGGTGGCCTTCATCATCAGCAATGAGTTCTGCGAGCGATTCAACTACTATGGCATGCGCAGTGAGTAACCTCGGCGACATATCCATGTTGTCCTTTCTAATAAATTTCTTACTTTTCAGCCATCCTGGTGCTGTACCTCACCAACAAGCTGGGCTACAATGAGGAGACGGCAACCGTACTGTTTCACACGTTCACCATGCTGGTCTACATCTTCCCCCTGATCGGAGCTCTTATCGCCGATGGCTGGCTGGGAAAGTACAAGACTATATTATATCTATCGCTGGTGTACAGCCTAGGGGCTATGGTGGTATCCTTTGGTGCCGTTCCGCTATCGGGGATGCCAACTAAGTGAGTATATACCGCATAGCATGGTTGTCATCATACATTAATTTATCGCCATTTAGAGCTGTGACCGTTGTGGGACTCCTACTAATTGCGATCGGGACCGGTGGAATCAAGCCATGCGTTTCCGCCTTTGGGGGCGACCAGTTCTCGCTGCCCGCGCAAAGTCTCCAGCTGGCAAAGTTCTTCTCGCTATTCTACTTTGCCATTAACGCAGGATCTCTGATTTCGACCACGTTCACCCCGATCTTGAGGGCAGACGTCCATTGTTTCGGCGATCAGGATTGCTTCTCGCTGGCCTTTGGCGTGCCCGCCATCTTGATGATCATTTCGGTGGTAATCTTCATGGCCGGCAAGCGGTTGTATAGGTGTCAGCCACCTGCTGGCAACATGATCTTCGGGGTGTCGCGTTGCATTGCGGATGCGTTCAAGGGATGGCAAAAGCGCAGGCACTCGGAGCCAATGGAGAGCTTTCTGGACTATGCCAAGCCGACGGTGGGGTCGCGAATGGTGCAGGAGACCAAGTGCCTGGGTAGAATCCTACGACTCTTTCTGCCCTTCCCCGTCTTCTGGGCCCTCTTTGATCAGCAGGGCTCGCGATGGACCTTCCAGGCCACACGAATGGACGGCAATGTGTTTGGTTTTCAGATAAAGCCCGATCAGATGCAGGTGGTCAATCCCCTGCTCATCCTCGGGTTTCTGCCACTATTCGACTATATCATTTACCCTGTTCTGGCACGCTGTGGAATAAGGAGACCACTGCAGAAGCTAACCTTAGGCCTTCTCCTGGCAGCCTTAGGATTTTTCCTCTCAGCGGGTCTTGAGATGAAGATGGAGCAGGCTGCCTACAGAGCCATGCCCACAGAGCCCGATATGGCCCACCTGCGAATATACAATGGCATGCCCTGTCGCTATGAAATCTCGAGTGCTGTGGTTCAAACTTCTCGCTTTATCGAACCTCTGAATGTGTGGGAGGATCTTTCACTCCAGATGCCCGAGTCCAAAGAATACACTTTTAATGCTCAGCCCGTATCCGGAGAGTGCCCTTCCATCACCGGCAAGTTGCGTTTGCAACCAGGAAAGTCAGTGAGTTACTTCCTAGCTCAGGACAAGCTCGTCGAGTTTGCCGATGGATTACAAATGTCCGCCACTGACACTGGTCGCAGTTCAGTGAGAGCTCTGTTAAACACGCCAGACGACGAGGGACCCGTTCTTCTATCAACTGAGTCAGCCACATCCCAGGAGCCACCGCTTACCCTGAACAAAGGCAATCTGCCGCAGCTCCACAGGATCACGCCTGGCTTCGCTCGGGTAGACATCAATGGCACACAGGTGGCCAGCTTCGAGGCCAAAGAAGGTGCACTCTACAGCCTTCTGGTGACGGGAAGTGCCCGCGATGGTTACCAAAACAACGTGGTCGAGGTGGTTGCCCCCAATACCGTATCTATTCTGTGGCAGCTGCCCCAAATTGTCGTGATGACCGCAGCTGAGGTGATGTTCTCCGTGACGGGCTTGGAGTTCTCCTACTCACAGTCGCCGCCCAGTATGAAGAGTGTTCTTCAGGCTTGTTGGCTGCTCTCGGTGGCCATTGGCAACATGCTTGTCGTGGTGATTGCCGAATTCAAATTCACCAGCTCGCAATCCGGAGAGTTCACCCTGTTCGCCAGCCTCATGCTGGTGGACATGATGATCTTCTTGTGGCTAGCCCGCAGCTACCAGTACAAGGATCAGCGCGAGGACTTCGAGGACGACGACGATGCGACAATCGATAGTGGTATGCAGTCGAAGCCCAAGAACACTACAGTGGATACAACCTCAAGGAAAACAAGCGGCATTAAGGCGGAACCGGGATACGGAGCCTACCGCAATCACGCCTACGACAACGATTTCTCGGAGGCCTAGATGCCCGATTTTCGTACTTAAAGTCCATACCCACATCAAGAGCGTCGCCCGCATTCGCATTTAGTCGTAGTCGTAGCCTTTTATTTATTTTATTTGTTCGCATTTATTTATGTATGTAGTTTGCTGTAAATATCTTCGTTTGTACGAGTATTCTGTAGATGCATTTTTTACCCAATTGTTTTGTAAATACATTTTATACGTTTTATTACATATGTTTGGCATTGAAATACTTATTAATTATTATAATTGGCACTGTTTAATATGTTCACGATACAATAATATTGGCTATTAGCTATGCACAATTTAAAACTTCAGTTAGGGTTTGAAACTGAACTATGTCCCAAAATTTGCTGTTAATGATAGCTGTTATGTGCAATACAAGTATAACAGAAATGCAGTTGGCCGGCGTTACCGGCTCGTTGGAAAAAGATACTGTGGTAGGGCTGTTCGTTGAGAACTGTATCTTGTAGAACATTTGCGTTCGGAGTTGAAAATGGCAATTTAGTGAAATATGTAGTGATCGATCGGTAATAATTAATTGCTTGATACGTTTAAGCAAGTTTGTAAGGCAAATACACAACAGTTGTAAGTAAATTTAATCGGATACCAGGGCACCACACCCGAAAAGCGTGGAGATATTAGAGACATGGGCGTAGTTTCACGTACGAGCTGTCCCCTTCGGCTTTTTCGACAAGTGGCAGCCCTAATGGCCGTCGTTTTTTCGCCGACAAGCATTTAATGCGTAGTCACCGAAGAGAAGTGTTACTAACCGGGCCTGCCCTTTAAAATTAAATTTAAATTGAAGAAAAATTACCTAAACATCCAAATCTCCGGATATTTCATAAGGCAAGATGTAGCGTCGAAAGAAAATTCATCGAACGGCACTGCCATCATCGCAGGCAATCCCAAAGAAGCCATTTAGAATGCAGGCATCCAGGCAAAAACCAGAAAACGTGCCTGTGGCAGCTGCAGCTCGTGGCCTTGACGAACCCGGACAATAGAGACCCTGGGAACCTAACCCAAGTGGCTTATAGGGGTTGGACTGGACTCAGGTAGGCGAAGTCCCGAAAACCGAGGCTACATTCTTGCCACCGCTGCTAAATCGATCATCAGTCTTCGGCGGCATGGCTAAGTGGAAACTTCTCGTAAGAAACTCTTCCCGGAGGAGTGCCAAGTGTGGAATTTTTGTTATATTTTTTTAAAGTGCGTTTTTTTAAAGGTGAAATTAGCTACAGATAGGGAGACCTAACGCAACAGCAGCGAGATGTGCTCCATCGGGCAGTGATAACTTCTTGGCATCTCCAACCTTAAAAATCCGAATTCAATTCAATACATGTGACCAGATAAGCCCAGCTTCAAGCCCAGTACTCGCTCCATAGATTCATTAAACCTTAATGAACCCAAGAAACACTCAAAAAGTAAGAGATTCTTCGCCTGAGCTGCAATGCTTAGGGGTGGCGTCTTCGAGGCATCGAAGACGCGGCTATCTGAAAGAGCGAAAGTGGTGCGAGTGGTGCAACTTGTGCCACTGCCAGCGGAGTGGATGAGCCCCATATAAACTGAACCTTGCAGACCCACAAAGTCCCTGTGGCCCATAAATCCGGAGGGAGAAATACTCCCGCCCGAAAAGTAATGAAACGAAAACGCTTGAGATGGAAAAGTCTGGCCGGAACGAAAGAGACAAATGAACCCAGAGCGTCCGCTTGTCGCCACTTGCGTTTCGAGAAGACGCGTACGCATACCTCTATCGAACGCATGTGGCGCTACGCGGATGCGAGCGAGACAATGATACTGTAGACAAGGAGAGACGGCTCCCTCTCTCCATCACTCTCTGTCGCGCTGGCCAGGCGTTTGCATCGCAAGCGGTTGAGTGAGACGGCCATAGGGCGGACTGCAAGTCCCGAAAGAGAGCGGTAAAGCCATATAACCCCGATAAACAATAATCGACACATCGAAAGATGCGTATAACGCATGGGCATCCCTCGGAAAGCAAAGTGTTCAGACCGCACTCACGAATACCGCTCCGCTCTGAAAAGACCGGCCAAATCTGTAAGAAATGCTTGGCCAGGAGCCTAGAATCGCCATAATGCAGTAAACGACTGCAAAAGCAGCTATAACTCAAACCGAATCTGACAAAAGCAAGAGCTATGCGCTCTATTAAAGTCACAAAAAGTGTCATCGTAACGTTCACCACTCTTCACATTCCATCAAAGTCCATTTCTGGTTCGTGCTAGGCAGTATTGAAGAGATTATGTTTCATTTGAAATTGTTGGTTATCACTGCCCTAGGAACTCATCAATTTATGTGATTATAGTGACTGAAGTATTTGTTATGAGGGACTTGTAGAATTAGAAGCCATGCCGCCGCTTAACTAAGATCTAAAAGCCAAGAAGCTACACCCAGAAGAAACTGCCGCTGCATAGATTCTTAAAATGAGCAAAAAAGCTGAACTGAAATGGCTATCCACCGACTGAAGGCCATCGAAACTATCAGATTTTATCCGCGTTAGCACTGTTCAAAATCTCAAGCTAGGCCACTAAACGAACTATTCATCACAAAAACCGCACAAAGTATTCATTCATGAATCAGTCTAGCTTATTTTTCTATTGCTTTGCCATTTTAACAAGTACTCAGAAATCGCTCGAAAAGGGACATGTTTATTTTGCTTTGATTTTGTGCCTTAGTTTTGAACTAACCAAAATATTGCTTGCAGAAATTAATCAGTTTATTAACTGAAAAAGCCCTTAAATTAACTGCCAGGAGGTGAGTTTTTGTCTTCGATTCTTGGAAAACGTTGAGTAGGGGCCCAACTAAAGGAAATAGGCCAGACAAAGCCTGTAAAAAACCTATACAAATATAAAGTTCTAAAAGAAGCCAATGAGAAACTGTTATACAAGCTGGTCGAAAGTTATGCGAAGAAGAAAACGTATAAAAGTGAATAAATGTTTTCAAACGGATGATTAAAACATGCGATTGTAAACGAATGATGAAAAATAATATCAAAAAGCGAATTAAGTGCTGTTCAATCGTTTGTCCAGCACTTGATTTGCGAGTGGCTAAAACTATTCGCTTAAACTTATGGCAAAGCTTGTTAACATAAAAAAAAAATTAAAAAAAAAATAAAAATATCCTTACACCGGGCACCTACAATGCGTTTCCACCCGGGATTCAAGCAAAAGCTATTATTCTATTGGCCTTGATTATTAACATATTTCTATGCTGTGTGTTCTTTCAGATGAGTTTTGAACAGAGACGAAACTTGGAGCCTCGCGGAGCCAAAGTTTTCAATTGATTTTTGTTTTTAATTGCCTGTATTCGAGTCGATTTCCATTAATTTTCCATTTAATTAATATTCTTAAACATTAGCCGACTAATTCTTGAACCTAAATTTCCATTCAAAAGTCATCTTTTCTTCGTTGGTCCCTGCTTGAGCTTGAAACATTGTGCCAAGAATTTTTTCTGTTCAATTGAACCTTTTCTGTGCAAATGTCCTGCAGAGAGGAAACCCATTACAGACTTGTGCTCTCTCCTGAATGTGATATGCAAGCAGGTGTAACAAAGCCTATGAAATCCGGTCCTACCCCACATCAGGCCATAGCCAAGAAGCTCCGCCTAATACAAGAGAAGATTATACTAACCAGATTGCTATCTTTCAGATCCGACCAGATGTAGATCATATTCTGTGAACTAACCCCTTCTGTGTTCAGCACCTCGTCAAATGTTCTAAATTGTTTCTTTTATGTTGTGTTGTGTTATCTAAGTATCTTCGGTTGTATTTTACCCAGTCCCCTTGACTATCTATTAATTTTCCATGTTTTAACATATCTTCGTGTCCCATTCGAATCACCAACCATACTATTATTATCTAAGGTTCGTGTTTCGGAAAACGCTCTAAAAGGCGTAATTTTAAATCGTTTTCCGAAATGGGAATCAAGTATAAGCCATATTTTGAACTGCGTAAAACGAATAAATGGAACGGTATTGAAAGCCTACGCTTTCATTACGGTTCTAGAAGTATAACTAAAAAAGAATGAAAAAAAACACATTTACTAACAAATAAAAACTTGCCGATCAACGTTCTACGCAGTTCTTAAAAAGATGTTGAAATGAACACAGCCAAAGCAAGTAAAAATGTGTGGAAACGTTATACGAATCTTCACCAAGTGCCCAAACTATAAAAAGAAAATTGATATCGTTATACGCCTGAGCCGATTCGCAAAGAAACAAAATATGTTTATACTGCGGAGAGCGAATGTTATGTGGATTTCTTTGGGAATCGGCATGGGATTTTCAACGTGAAGCTTGCAAATTTTTGAACTACCAAATTAAAAGAGATTTAAATGAAGTAAACAATGGTCTTTATTATGGTTGGGAATTTGTGCTTTCGGTTAAATTTAAACAGATGTAGCAACAAACATTTATGGAAATCTAAATGTCTCAAAAAAATTACGAAATTAACCAGCAGGAATGGGCTGGAAAATGACATGGGCATTACTCCGCCCACCAATGAGGCTTGACAGAAGACAAGCGAGGGACCTCATTCTCCGATCAAATGGGCTAAATTAATATTAGCCAAAAGGACCCAAAGGGGTAGATGGAATTCCCCGTTTGTATTAATAAAGATTACAATTTAAGAAAAAATGACAAATTGAAAACCTACCAAGGAACCAACAGTGGAAACGAACATAACAGCAAGGATAAATTACAATTTTGAATAATAATTTAGATTAGCTAATAGCATTGGCAATAGCAATTTTATTGATTCTCAACACCACGCGACTATTGATTATGAAGTAGCAGGTGTATATTGGCATTTCACTTTTGGACAACCATTTTTAATGCTATTGAGAGAATACAGATTCTTTTTTACCAAATAAACAAAATATAAATTGCCAAAAATCTGATATTTACAGACGGCGTTTTATTAATATCTTGGCCAAACAGGATATCATCGCTAAAATGAAGACTGTGTTGTCGTGCCAATAAACATAGCTAACTATCCATATCACTATTTTTATTATAATCAAAAATAAAATTTTTAACAAATTTTCGCATTTTTGATAAGGGGTACCATCATTAAAATTTGCGAAAAATGGCAAAAAAATTGAATTTCCGTTTCCGAACACAGGTCGATAGGGAATTTTATTACGAATTCAACGAGGTATGGCATTTCACTTTTGGACAACTATTTTTAATGCAATGGAGAAAATACAGATTCTTTTTTACCAAAAATAAACAAAATATAAATTGCCAAAAATCTGATATTTACAAACGGGGTTTTCTCCATAACTTGGCCAAAAAAGATATCACCGCTAAAATGAAGACTGTTTTGTGCTGCCAATAAACATAGCTAACTATCCATATCACTATTTTTATTATAATCAAAAATAAAATTTTTAACAAATTTTCGCATTTTTGATAAGGGGTATTCCAGGAGGTGACCAACGATAAGTTGGTTTTCAGTAGACACCCGCTACTGATTATGATAGCCTGGTATCTAAAATCGAAAAATCCACAAATTTTCGACAAAAATGCGCATTTTGTTAACAAAATTTAGAGATTTTTCGGTATAAACTACCAGGCAAACAAGAATTCCAGGAGGTGACCAACGATAAGTTGGTTTTCAGTAGACACCCGCTACTGATTATCATCGCCTGGTATCTAAAATCGAAAAATTCAAAAATTTTGCCCAAAAATGCGCATTTTGTAAGCCAAATTGAGAGATTTTTCGGTTTAAACTACCAGGCGAACTGGAATTCCAGGAGGTGACCAACGATAAGTTGGTTTTCAGTAGACACCCGCTACTGATTATGATCGCCTGGTATCTAAAATCGAAAAATCCACAAATTTTCGACAAAAATGCGCATTTTGTTAACAAAATTTAGAGATTTTTCGGTATAAACTACCAGGCAAACAAGAATTCCAGGAGGTGACCAACGATAAGTTGGTTTTCAGTAGACACCCGCTACTGATTATCATCGCCTGGTATCTAAAATCGAAAAATTCAAAAATTTTGCCCAAAAATGCGCATTTTGTAAGCCAAATTGAGAGATTTTTCGGTTTAAACTACCAGGCGAACTGGAATTCCAGGAGGTGACCAACGATAAGTTGGTTTTCAGTAGACATCCGCTACTGATTATCATCGCCTGGTATCTAAAATCGAAAAATCCACAAATTTTCGACAAAAATGCGCATTTTGTTAACAAAATTTAGAGATTTTTCGGTTTAAACTACCAGGCGAACTGGAATTCCAGGAGGTGACCAACGATAAGTTGGTTTTCAGTAGACACCCGCTACTGATTATCATCGCCTGGTATCTAAAATCGAAAAATTCACAAATTTTCGACAAAAATGCGCATTTTGTTAACAAAATTTAGAGATTTTTCGGTTTAAACTACCAGGCGAACTGGAATTCCAGGAGGTGACCAACGATAAGTTGGTTTTCAGTAGACATCCGCTACTGATTATCATCGCCTGGTATCTAAAATCGAAAAATCCACAAATTTTCGACAAAAATGCGCATTTTGTTAACAAAATTTAGAGATTTTTCGGTTTAAACTACCAGGCGAACTGGAATTCCAGGAGGTGACCAACGATAAGTTGGTTTTCAGTAGACATCCGCTACTGATTATCATCGCCTGGTATCTAAAATCGAAAAATCCACAAATTTTCGACAAAAATGCGCATTTTGTTAACAAAATTTAGAGATTTTTCGGTTTAAACTACCAGGCGAACTGGAATTCCAGGAGGTGACCAACGATAAGTTGGTTTTCAGTAGACATCCGCTACTGATTATCATCGCCTGGTATCTAAAATCGAAAAATCCACAAATTTTCGACAAAAATGCGCATTTTGTTAACAAAATTTAGAGATTTTTCGGTTTAAACTACCAGGCGAACTGGAATTCCAGGAGGTGACCAACGATAAGTTGGTTTTCAGTAGACACCCGCTACTGATTATCATCGCCTGGTATCTAAAATCGAAAAATCCACAAATTTTCGACAAAAATGCGCATTTTGTTAACAAAATTTAGAGATTTTTCGGTATAAACTACCAGGCAAACAAGAATTCCAGGAGGTGACCAACGATAAGTTGGTTTTCAGTAGACACCCGCTACTGATTATCATCGCCTGGTACCTAAAATCGAAAAATCCACAAATTTTCGACAAAAATGCGCATTTTGTTAAGAAAATTGGGAGATTTTTCGGTTTAAACTACCAGGCGAACAAGAATTCCAGGAGGTGACCAACGATAAGTTGGTTTTCAGTAGACATCCGCTACTGATTATCATCGCCTGGTATCTAAAATCGAAAAATCCACAAATTTTCGACAAAAATGCGCATTTTGTTAACAAAATTTAGAGATTTTTCGGTTTAAACTACCAGGCAAACAAGAATTCCAGGAGGTGACCAACGATAAGTTGGTTTTCAGTAGACACCCGCTACTGATTATGATCGCCTGGTATCTAAAATCGAAAAATCCACAAATTTTCGACAAAAATGCGCATTTTGTTAACAAAATTTAGAGATTTTTCGGTTTAAATTACCAGGCGAACTGGAATTCCAGGAGGTGACCAACGATAAGTTGGTTTTCAGTAGACGCCCGCTACTGATTATCATCGCCTGGTATCTAAAATCAAAAAATCCAGAAATTTTTGACAAAAATGCGCATTTTGTTAACAAAATTTAGAGATTTTTCGGTTTAAACTACCAGGCGAACTGGAATTCCAGGAGGTGACCAACGATAAGTTGGTTTTCAGTAGACACCCGCTATCATTAAAATTTGCGAAAAATGGCAAAAAAAAAGAATTTCCGTTTCCGAACACAGGTCGATAGGGAATTTTATTACGAATTCAACGAGGTATGGCATTTCACTTTTGGACAACTATTTTTAATGCAATGGAGAAAATACAGATTCTTTTTTACCAAAAATAAACAAAATATAAATTGCCAAAAATCTGATATTTACAAACGGGGTTTTCTCCATAACTTGGCCAAAAAAGATATCACCGCTAAAATGAAGACTGTTTTGTGCTGCCAATAAACATAGCTAACTATCCCTATCACTATTTTTATTATAATCAAAAATAAAATTTTTAACAAATTTTCGCATTTTTGATAAGGGGTACCATCATTAAAATTTGCGAAAAATGGCAAAAAAATTGAATTTCCGTTTCCGAACACAGGTCGATAGGGAATTTTATTACGAATTCAACGAGGTATGGCATTTCACTTTTGGACAACTATTTTTAATGCTATTGAGAAAATACTAATTTATCGAGCTATGGTGCTCCACAGAAGTAAAAAGACTTTATGATTATGTTTCTATGCATTTATTTAAAAAATATTAATTTTTTCCCATTCTTGTGGATGCTCTACATCTCTTATTTCGTTGTTCATATGCCGCAAAGTATCTCTTAATAATGTTATAGAAAAATAAAATCTTATAAAATTGATGTTATATGTAAGAGTTATATTAACACTATAAATACACGTATTCGTTTAAATGCAAGACGACACAAAAAATATTCTTAACATAATTAAGTACGACAATAAAAAAATAAATGCCTTAATTTATTTAGAGTACAACTATAAATTATACACAAAAAGATGTAAAAAAAAATGGGAATGCGAGTGTCGTTGGACAACAGCACGCACAAGGAAGCTCAACGACCAAGTTTCAAACTGCTGGCGTCTCACACAGAGAAATAAATCGTATTTAGTTAGCTTAGGTAAAAAATGTAAGTAAAATTCGGTGTCGAAACAAAAAACACTAATGTGGTCTATGGAGGCGGACGACTGGTCAGGCTGTGGGTGTTTAAAAATGTGGAGTTAGTCAAGCGATCGATGTCCAATGGGGCGACGGGTGGCACTGTGCAGTTTGTAAGCGATGCAGCGGCTGGACTATACTGTAATCCCATTCGGTGGTACCGCTGCATCGCTGAGCTTTAGCACGATTCCTGGGCAAGTATATGTGTAGGTATGAATGGGCGTGTACAATATGCTTGTGTGCGTGTGCTGGGGACATTGGCATTGATGTGGGTGGTGATGGGTGGTGGTGGCATTAGTGGGTGGGTTATGTGTCACAGCGGGAACTTCTCATGTAGAACCATAGAAGGACTGTGTTTCCCCTCCGTTTCCGCATTCCGCCTGATCCTTGAGTCCGGGTCCATGCAATTTGCCTGATAGCTGGCAACACTTTATATCCTTACACCTACGTATTTGTAAGCATGCTATGTATATCCTTGGCGGATCCTTATTGGCGACGTGGCAGCATTGTAATGCTTGAGATTAACGGGTTCCATGTACGGCTAGAAAGTTGCACTAGAGATGGTCGATGGTCGAGGGTCGAATCATCATCATCTGCGCTGGTTCAGCATCTGCAGGTAGTACTCGCAGTTGGTGCAATATACCGCCGGTGCGATCACATGACGCTTGCGGCACAAATTGCACTCAACGGCTTTGGCAGAAGCCTTCACAATGGCATTGTTGTAGACGCGGGTGGGAATGGCGGTGATGCCGGCCGATGTGGTGCCGCCCGCTACACTTGCCCCCGGTGCTGCTCCAGGGTGTCCTGATCCTGCAGATCCGGTCTCGGGCAAGCCGTTCTTTTGCGGCGGCGGCGGTGGTGGGGGCAAGCAATCGGCTTCGCCCTTGGTTCCTGGCTCAAAGCTCACCTTTTTCTGCACGGGCTTGGCCATCAGCTGTTGCTGCTGCAGATGCTGCTGGGCATTGGGTAGCGGGTAGTAGGGTCCTGCTGCTGCAGGCTGGTATCCATGTGGCAGGGGCACCCGCTGGTAGGGCGAAGGCAGCGGCACTTGCTCTGAAGTCGCCACACTGCCATTGCTAAAGTAGCCCACGCTGAGCTGCTGCGGAGCCTGCTGCTGCTGCTGTTGCTGTTGCTGCTGAAGTTGCTGGTGTTTCTGCAAAGTCACAGAGTAGCTACCAAGCTGTGAATGATGCAAGGGACGCGGCATGGTAGTGTACTGTGCATCCAATTGCTGCAAGTGTTGCTGGCTGGCTATGCCGCTCATACTAGTGCGATGTAGCTGCTGCTGGCGGTACAACTCCTGGTGTTGATGCTGCTGTTGCTGCTGCTGCTGCTGTTGCTGCTGCTGTAGTTGCTGCTGTTGCTGCTGCTGCTGCTGCTGTTGCTGCTGCTGTTGCTGCTGCTGTTGCTGCTGCTGTTGCTGTTGCTGCATCCTCTGGACGTATCTCTGCATATCTGCTGTGGCTGCTGCTGGTCTGCTCAACATGGGCGATGGTTGTTGCAGCTGTTGCAGCTGCTGCAGCTGCTGTTGTCGCGGCTGCGCTTCCGTTTGTAATCGCATCATGTTCTGCTGCTGCTGCTGGATCATTTGAGCAGTGACTTTTTCGTTGGGATGCTGGGCAGTCCGCAGGACCCGCTCCAGTATGGGATTGGGTATAAAATCATCGTCCTCCTCGTTCCCAGCTGTGGCAACCAGGATCACCTGGTCGCAAAAGGAGACGCTCTTTTTCTTTACCCGCTTAGGTAGTGCGGCAGCTCCGTTCTGATTCAGTGTCTGCTGTACCATCGTGTTCAGCAGCTCCACTTCGCGAATCTCCTCTGCAATCTGTGATTGGGTCATTTCGTACTTGGGCTTGGGCAGCAATTGGTGGGCGGTGAGTGCGGCGGGCAGGGAGCTTCTCACCGGCGGCATAGCGTCCACCTCATCCACATCCATTTTTGCATTGCCGTTTGGCAGCCCGTTCATCTGGGTGCGCAGCTGCCCCATCTGCTGAGACTGTCCCGGCTGGGACAATAGCTCCTGCGAGGCGTAGGATCGAATGGACGTTTGCTCGAAGCGATGGGTCAAGTCCCTGACACTTGATGGCGACGAGGCCTCCAGCTTACGTTGCATGGCTCTCAAATCGTTGGCCTGTTTCGCCTGCAGCTCCTTCAGCCAGGTGGCATCGGTGGTGCCTGCTCCCGGGTGATTGGCCTGCTCCTTTCTCAGCTTGAGCAGGTGCTGGCGCTGCTGCAGCTGGGCCAAAATGCTGGTGGTGCCCTCGAGGGATTCAAGTTGCTGGCGCTGCTGCTTACTGGCCGCCTCCAGTGCCTGCAGCTGGCTCAGTTGCTGGTTGAGTGGCTCCAGATCCAGCTCCGGCGGTGGTGGTGGCGGGAAATCTTCGCTAGCCTGTCGCGAATGGCAGGAAGAGTGCGGTGGACTTGGGTACGGAGGCAGTTCCATTGGCGGCGGCAGTGGCAGCTCGTCCTGAGCGACCAGCATTTGCAAATCCTTTAGAGGACTCTGCTCCGAGTGAACCTGCGCGCAAGTGGTGATGATCGTCTGGCAGGAGTCCTCGCTAATCGAGGTGTTTGAACTCATGGCCGAGATGTTGGACAAGTTGGCCTCATGGTGAAATTGCTGTTGTTGTTGTTGCTGTGGGGTCAAAGTGGAGCTGGTTCGCATGGGCGGCGGTGGAGCCACTTTCGGTACCATGGTCAACTGCCTGCCGCTGCCGTGGAAGCTCTTGCGCATCAGCTTGCTCCTCTCCAGATTCGGATTTGGATTGCTGCCGGCTCCCGAATTTGAGCCCGACCCGGACCCCGAGTAGTCAAAGTGTCCCTCAGAGATGTAGCCGCTCATGCCGTGGCCGTGCTTGCCCAATCCCACGGCACTGTCGTCTACGGAGGTACCCAAGAGAGTGCCCGCCGTAGTAACGCCCTGTGCAGGATAATGTGGATGGTGGGTTATGCCGGCATTGGCCGTCGAGTCGTCCACCGCCTCCGTGAGGTCCGGCATGGAGCGATTCTTGCGACGAATGAGCCCGCCCATCAACAGCTTGCGTCTGATTTTGTGCTGCTTTTTGCCGCTCTTGTCCTTCTCCTTTTTCTCGTCTTTGTCCTCCTTATGCTTCTTCAGCGTGTCCTTGGCATTCACTAGAAGCGTTTCGGTGAGCGAGAACTCACGGGTAAGCTTGTTGCGATCCTCGCTGCGACTCCGCTTTTCCTTTTCTTTGTCCTTGCGCCCGAACAGCGAGCGACTCTCCCGCTCCGGTTTTCCCGGACTGGTGGCCAGTTGCTTCTCCTGCTCGTACTCGATAGCGTTGTCATCGCACGCGGACGCAGAGACCAAGGCCTTCAGAGGACTCTTGCGCTTCGGGAGCGTGGCATATATTTCGATGCTGGCTGGGATCTGCTGCTGGATCTGATGAATCTGCTGGATCTGCTGTATCTGCTGGAACTGCAGCTGCTGCTGCTCCTTCTCTAACGTGCGATCCTTGCTATTCTGGCGCACGTGCTTCACACTACTCGTGCTCCCTTCGCGCATGTGCTTCAGTTCGGGCATAGCCTCTGTTTCAGCCCCCTTCTCCACCAGAATCCGCCGGTGCAGACTACGGGCCCGCATCACGCAAGTATTGTGCTTCATCCGGGCAAAGGTCATCGTGTGCGGATTGCTGTACGGGGCATCCATAGCGGCCCGTGCCCGCCCAGCAGCCGCATTGCAGAGCACCAGGGCTGTTTCCAGATCATGCGACTCCTCCACCAGTCGGGACTTTTCGAGCAACTGGTCTGCCTCATGGCACAGCTTTTCGCAGTCCCCAGACAAGGCCAGCTGTCCGTTGCCATGTCCATGGGGCACTGCTCCTCCGTTTGAAACGACGCCCATGGCTGCTTCCGGTATCTTAGCCAGCTGTGGATTTAGCGCATGCTTCGGCGGATATGAGTCCGTGGAGCTTAGCGAAAAGGAGTCGTAGCCCGGGTCATATGGCAAACCATGTCGCGTGGGGCTCTGGGGCACTGCTGCCACTCCCCTCTTGGCCACCATGTACAGATAGGGATTATCCAGCGTCGTGGAACTGGCCGAACTAGCGCTGTTTCGATCGCCAGACCAATTGCCTGAGTCGCGACGACGTGGCTGATTCAGGTGCTCCGGCATTGTAAGTCCATCGCTGGGCGGAGAACTACCGTTGGAGGAGGCGTGGCCCGAGCTTGACTCCGCACTGTGACTGCGCTGAAGTTGGAGGTGCTGCCTCCTCGCCAGCTGGGCACTCAGCACTGCCTCAATGGGCTTTCGGCTCAGGAAGCCACCATCCTTATCCACGCTCTGTTGGCCAACACCGACTCCATTGCCGCCTCCAATCTTGTCCTGGATTACGCTCAAGTTCTGGTACTGGGCACTCAGCACGTGTTCAACCGTTTTGCGGCTGATGTAGGCATCCGTTTCATCCGTGCCCATTGCCAGATTGCTCGGAAAGATATTCTTTTGAATAACACTCAGGTTCTGGTAGTCGTTGGGTGGTGTCCTCAGCGGAGTCGGGGTGATGGCCCTCCTTGTGTTGCCCAAGCTGGGCTTCTCCGGACTGGGCGTAACTGCCCGGCGAACCACTGAGCCAGCACTCGATGGAGCACTCGCCGGCATGGCCACATCCACGTGACTGACACCTGCACCGTTGCCCACCGAAGGCTGCTGGGGAACGGCGTACAGCAGCAGGAGTGGTTGATATCTTCCCCGGCTGCATTTGTCCACCACGCCCTCCCAACTGGGCCCCACCTCCTTCACGTTCGCATCATCGAAGTAGACCCACACCTTAAGCTTCGTGTGGAAGAAGAAGGTGGTGTAGTGTTTGCCGTAGTAGGAAACGATGCCAACCAGCTCGTGCTGGGTCTGCTGGGCCCATCGTGGCTCGCTGACCTGGTGGAAAACGTCACCCAGGCGCAGGCTGGTGCCCACAGCCTTTAGGACGGCATGAACCTGATCCGCCGCCGGTCGCTCAGAGTCCCAAACGATGCCAATGGACACAACTTCTGGTCGGTTGAGCAGGGCCCGACAAATCCCAATCTTGGCGCCGCAGGTGTTCTGTTTTAGGATTCAAGAGAGTTACAATATGAGTTTCAACCGCCAGCATGGATAATTGTTAAGTTGACAACTCACCGGACAGTCGCGTATGTCGCCCATGTTGCCGGCGGCCCTTAAAAGCTGGCCAAAGCTCAGTTGCTGATGAGACTGCAGGGCCAGACTTTTCTGGGAGGTCAGAGCCGAGGCAGAGACGTAGTGCACCATCTGTGTGTGATTGGAGAACACAAGTCAATTAGTTAACAGCGGAATATGGTCAAGACGGAAGTGATACGCCCACTGCGATTCTCCAGGCACGCGCTGACGTCACCCCGAGATATATACGCATTAGCCATCGATTATATGGCCCCTTTTAAGGGACCAACTGGTCCGAGCAGCTTTTCGCAGACAATCTGCATGTGCACGGCAATGTCCCATAACCCGTTTACTCCGCCCAGATCGGTAACAGCCGCGCTAGTAACTGTTCTCGGACAGAGAGACAAGTCGCGGACATTCAAGACATTCATCACACTCAAGACACGGCAAGTGCAACATCGTATGTTGCAGGTGCTCGGAGCCAAACTGGTGGAACCCACGCCACGAGTTTGGCTCTGATTCGATCGGCGATTGTATCTGCGGTTCATGGCTTCAATCGGAGGAACAGACAAACAGGTTGGCTACACTTGCAGAAACGTTGTACAATGACGCATTAAAAAAGGCTAATTGACACTAAAAACTTTAAAGCGAACTCTATACTGTATATGATATACTCTATACTGCATTTAATCGCCGAGTAAAATTTCATTTGTTCATTTCTTTGTACGTACTGCTGTCACAGCTTTGATTAATGCCATCGTTAAGAACCCTATCCTATAAGATTCTCGTTAAATGGTTACATTGCGTACCTGGGTGAAGGGCAGCTGCTCCGAGTTGGCTCCGCACTTGCAGACGCTCTGCTCGATGACGCGCATGGCGAACCTTCGGTGGGCGATGCAGGCGGAGGATTCGCAAGAGTCGCCGTCATCCGGCGAAATGTGCGAGTGGACGCGGTGGAGAAGGAGCTCGAAGCATTCGGCGGCATCGCCCAAGCAGCCGAGTGGGAATCGGCGTCCAGCCAAAGGACCACTGGCCAAAGCCCGACGCAGTGGCTCCGGGCACAAGGCGGGCTCAGAACTGGTCTGCAGCTGCTGGAAGAGTTCCTGTTGCAAGAAGGGAACAAATTGGTTAGAAGACTTCAACTTAGAATAATGACTATAGCTAAGAATATTTCGAAAGACAATGCTGAGTGATTATGTAAGCTAGTTCATATAAAGTATTTCCTAAGTTACATTAGATTACTAAATAATAAACAAAATATGTGAATACACTTGTGTGCGTTTCATTTCTGGCTTTAGACTAATACAAGTCGATAATTTAAAGCTTCCCCCACGTGATATTACTCCCTAGACTTACGATAACCGCATTGATGCACCGATCCCTCTCCGAATTTCCCGCGCTGTTGATATGACCATTGCTATTGCCATTGCCAGTGCTATTATAGCCCATTACGGCCAATTCCACGCTGCTGGCCACTTTGGCCAAGGCACTGACCGACTTCTGCTTCGACTGCTGGCGGGTCAAAGTGGCCGACTTGTCGGCTCCGTCCAGGATCAATTTGCGGGGACTACTCCTTGGCAGGGTGCCTCCATTGTTGCTTATCAGGTGCCCCAACTGGGGATGGGGATGGTGGGCTTGAACGGGAACGGGAACGGGTACGGAAACAGGTGATGTTGGGGATGTGCACGGGGTGCTGGGTGCTCCTGATCCCAATGCTGCAGCTCCTCCAGTTGGGGCTGCTAGGCCCACCACATTCGTGGGTTCTTTCCTTTTGTAGCGGAACTTGATCATCTTGCTGTTATCCGGTAATCAGAGTCACAACATGGCACTGTGGAAATGGTTTTACAAAATTGCTTAGCTTTTACCTCTCCGCTCGCCTGTTTATGCAGTTCTCAAGTTTTTGGCCAGGCAGGGTGTTAAGTGTTTTTTACTCTAGTCAGCTCGAAACACACAAAAAGAAAAAAAAACTCAATAAAGGGGGAAGTCAGCCAGCGGAAGTGCGAACTAAAGTGCAAAGTCAGCCCCCAAAAAACGACAATTTGCAATCTGCAACCCCCAGCAATTAAGGAGGAAGTTAGTAGCGATTCGAGGCAATTAAAGGTACGAGACGAGCACTTCTTGGCATATCGCATGGGTCGATACTAGTACGATAACAGCTGCGACAGGTTTTCAACCATCATTTGGCACACCCTACCCTAAGCCTTAAACGCAACTCGACTGGACTTGACTTTCGCTTTTGGCCTGCTCTCGACCTCATTTGCGGCCAATCGAAAGTTTCGCCAGCAAAAAGCAAACCGGTCCATATTCCAAGCCGCCGAGACAAAGTTCTCCAGCCCCAAGAAAAGTCAGTCAGCGGTTTCTCAAAACTGCTAAGCTGCAAAGCTGAAAACAGCAAATTGCATGTGCAGTGCTAAGCGGTAAGCGCCGAGCGGTACAACGGCAGAACGGTCTAATGTTGCCGCCTGACAACCGCTGACGCCTCGAAAATAAAGTGCCACTCGATGGAACCCGAGACCTGGAGCCGCAGGTCCAAGTGAATGGAGCTACCAGGGCATCGGCGGGGCATTAGGGGTCCCAGAATGACGCCATATGCGACATATGGCTGAGATCTGTAAACGCCTTTTGCCTTTTCTGCTGTCAATTACAATTGTTTGGCCAAAGCAACGGCAACCCGACACACGAACAATGAGTAGGCCTAAAATTATTAAATGCAGGCTGATATGCACAGAGCACAATTCTCTTGCTAAAAATGATTAAAAAGCCATTATTGTTGCGGACACGTACGTATGTATGTTTATTTGCCAAGACCGTGCGTTTATCATCTTAAGCATGTCAAAAGGGCAAAAAAAAGTATATATGCTGGGCAATTTTCCCTTTTGAATAACAAACATAACATATTTTAATTTGAAAATCGATTTTTAAAGTGTCTTATTCGCATACTCGTATACACGATCCCCATAAATAAATACGCAAAGATCTGTTTTGCACACGAAATACTTGAATCGAAATTGGGAGTGGAGTCGGCACAATTAACACTTGTCAACTGTTTGAGTTTTGAGCGAGATCGTGAAAGGGACGAAATATTCGGGGGAAGAAGTTTGAGCTGTGAGTTCATCAGTTTGCACTTCGCATGAGCAACTGCTCAAGTTCAAGTAGAAAGAAAACAACGCCAAATATACAAAAAACAACACACAAATATTAACACAATTAAGTAGAGACCAGGTGAACTTACAATCAGCAGTGCATTCTTAGCTAAAATTCTCAAAAACCTATGTTATCTTTCCCGAAAAATGAAGAGCCAATGGCTGAAGCCCGCCTAAAGACCCATAAACGTGGCTTATGTATTTTTTAGTGCCACACGCAGTAACAACAACTGGGTGACAATTCTGGATTTTATGGCCAGCGTTCTGACCCGAAACTCCGAAAATGTTTAATAAGCGGAAAAGCCGACGTTGGCGAGCGGAAGTTCGGACTTCCAGTGGTAGTGCTGTACTAATACTTGTCGTTTTCCAGGTAAAGTGCAGCGAAATGGGCGTTCCCGCCCTGCTCAATTGTTGTTGTATAATTGGGCATTCATTGGACAAAACAGTTGCATGCTAATTAGTCCGGGGCACAAAATCAAACGTCACGCTCTTTAATTCCCGCTTTTGGGCCTTTTGAGGCACTGGACCACACTGTTGCCACACAAACGTGGAAGTTGGCGAATCATTTAGGCCATGTACGTAATTAGCCGGCAATTGGCCAACGATTTGCGCGAAGTGCGCAACTGCAGAGCACAAGGGGCTTATCTTGAAATGCGAGCAGCTCCCCGAATGGAACTACTAGGGGTCTTCAACAAAATGACAGTGGTTTGTAAAATGGCGCTAGCCGCATGGATTGTAATCATGTTACGTGTGAGAATTAAAATGATATTATACAGGTGATTAGGCCAACAAATTAAAATTAGAGTCTCTTGCTTTTGCCAAAAAAAAAAAACGTTATTTCAAAATTGCATCGCAATATCCAGATGCCTTGTCCTCCATTTTGTGGATCATGTCATGAAACACGAGTTTCGCTCAAGTCTCAAGTCTCGAGATTCGATGAGGCGACACTTGGCGGGGAAACCGAACTGGCAGTCCTTGAGATTGAGACAGACGCCAACCCAACCGACACTATTTATAGATCGGGGCTTTGGGCTTTGGGACTTTGGCTTTGCACACCTCTAAACGTACATAGATCGCAGATACACACCAGAGTTAGAGATACAGATACAGATACAGATACTGAGAGCTTTGGGCAGCTGTTGTCGAATGCAAAACGAGTTGGCAACACAAGCTGGCCTGCAGCTAAATGTTTTCATTTATTGTTATTACTTCTTATTATTGTTGCTCGCTTCTGTTGTTTTTGTTGGTGCTTTATGATTATTTATCTTTTTGCAAGCCTGATGATTTATGGGCTTTAATTGTTAAGCCACAAGCGGGGGCCAAAACGCTGGCTGTAGCTGAATGTTTCTGCTTCCGCAATTACAGCGGCAACAAAGAGCCAGAACTGACCTTTTTTCTCAGCCAGATTGAGACAAAGAGTGAGTCTACCTGGGCTATCTGGCCAAATGTGGGAACACCACACGTGCAACAGCCCACCACCAGCAATCTGCAACTAGCAACTGGCAACCTGCCGCCAGCAGCTTGCACTCCATGCTACAGATGTCTCAGGCCGAGAATCCAGCAGCGAAAAAGCGATGACTGGCAGATCTATGAGCCATAGAACATGCTGAGATACATGGCAAAAACTATTCTAATGCTTTGTCGTCGGCTGCAGAGTTTTCAGTATATCGTAATGCTTTACTTTGAAAAATACAAGCAGAATTTTTAGAAAACTCTACGTTTTCATATTCAAATCCTAGATATATGATATACATATTGATTCCTGTGCGACGCAAGGTGAAGGGGAGTGTTGCAACGGCAACCTGTAGCAGTGATTTCCGCACGTGAGGCGACTTCCAAGTAGTTGGCTAATGACTGTATTCAAGTGGCCCCATGTTTACATATGCTAGGCAGGCGTTGGAGGCCCAAGAATTACCCATAAATACACAAATCTGCCGCTTAATATTCGACTGGGACAGAGGAGTCCAAGAAGAAGGAGAATAAGTCGCGGCATTCTGATAGCCATGATAATGATATTGATGGCTGGGCTAGTGACATATGGCTTGGGCCAAAAGAAGAAGGAACCCAACATCGGGTTGACGGCCTGCATTTCAATTGCGGGAGTGGAGTGCAGGGGAGAGTCCATGCAAATTGAAACTTTAAACTAAAACACTCCCCTTTTGGATATAAGAAAAAATCGCACTTGAAGATCGCGTGTTTCCCTGGACTTTCCCTAGGGAAACCAGGGGTCTTGAGAAAGAGATATATGTGTGTACATACGTAAGAGTATATAAAAAGAGCCTGCGTGCGGCGCACAGATTAATCTTTAATAAGCAGCATAAATGCATTAGGCGAGTGCCCACTGTACCTGTTCGTAGCAGGTTTCCACGAAGGCTGCGGGCTGCCAGGCATTTACATACCAAAAGATCTTCACAAAAGGTGAGGAAAAAACAAGTTGGCAGTTGGCGGTTGGCGGTCTTAGCCATTTGGACCGCTATGATTTTTGACGCGGACCGGACCCACATGCTCGCCGAATATCAAAGAATCAATAACCAACGGAAAAGAAACAGGTAATTCCATTTGAATTGAGCTGCGATCCCAAACTCCATTGTTTCATTTCTAATAATCAAAACTGGCCAAAAACTTGAGTTCTGTTTGAGCTTTGTTTAAGTTTTCAACTTACGCAAGCATATTCTGTTTTGTAGTTATAAAAGTAATCCAGTGATTTATCTCGATCTGAGCACAACTCTGGATCTCTAGCCAGTGGTATTGGTTGTTTGTTGAGTAAACTTTTGCAGGCACCAGGCACAAAAAAAAAATCTGTTTTATTTGAACTCGTTAGGAATCAGCGTTATTTTTTGCCGCGCGCGCAATTCTTCACTTTGATTTCCACTGAGATTCGATTCTGGATGGGGTTTGTGGATGGAGCAAAAGCGACCGACTGCCGATGAAAACACGTCCGCCGACTGGGAAATATGTATCGCAACTGAAACTCGTTTGGCCGCTTGGCTTTTGGCCATCCGACAAGAGAGAGAGAGAGAGAGAAAGGTGCTCAGCAATGCTGGCTCTCCGGAGAAACTGGTTTTCCAGGGGAACAAGAACTTCAGTTATATCAACAGCGAACTCACCTGAGCAAACCCTAACCAAAAACCCGAACCCATACCCAAACCGAATCCGAATCCGAACTCGAAAACGGGGGAGTTTGTCTTGTAGTAGGCCAAACAGGTAAATGTCTTGCCCGAGCAGGTAAACAGCGACTCTCTCTCTCTCTCACTCTTCTCTCGAGATTCTCAGCTCTACGATTCGATTCTCAGATTTCTACAGACGAAGCACCCTGTATGCCTGCACGGATATACCTTTGTCAAAATGACAAATGCAGCCAGAGCGGTATATAGAAAAGTCCGCATCATCTTGCAGCTTAAATAATAGACCAGAACCCCAAGAATACGGTAGGCATAGGTCTAAGACCACGCTTGGAGTCTGTGGCCATGGTTGTCTGTGGTGCGCAGATTGCAGATCTTGAGATTCATGAGTCATCCTGTAAAAGCGGGAACGCCAGAGAAACGCGTGCGCATGTGCAAACGCTACGAAACGAAAAAACCCGAGCGATTCCATGGAAAGCCCTAATATATTCGATTGTCCATAAGCCTTGTAGCCCAAATTTGTTGTATTTGCTGTAGCTGAGTGGAGCGGTAAAAGTAAGATAGGAGATGCTGCGGCTCCGATGCCGCAAACGAGGAGTAAACAAAAGGCCTCTTTCTTCTCTGGGTTCAAAAGTTTAGGACCAGCCACCCGCCAACGAGTCCATGACTCAAAAAGAAGCGAGAGTTGGGGCATCGAAACTGGAGTCAAGCAGTGACTCATGGCCAGACTACGAAGGTGTAACGTCAGTTGATTGATTGGGTCAGAGTAAACTGCACACAAGACCAAGATGCAGATGTGCATTGGACACACTTGCATAACAAATGCAAGGCAACAAACGTCACTCAACTATGTATGTAAAATACCCAGCAAGTTCCATTTATATTTGAGAGTTAGGGCAAAGTTAGATAAAATATAGTGATAGATATTGGATGATCACCAACTGAAATGTCGTTAGCCTTTATAATTTTGTTTAGCCAAGACACAGAACTGATCAATCAACTTTACCCAAAACGTTTTGACCAATTTGGCGAGTATAGTAACTAGATAGCCCGAAAACAAAACACTGGGCCATTTTGATGGATTGACACGCTGAGGTTTCTTTCTCTAATATGTCAAAGGCGATCTTGGCTAAAATATCAAACAAAAACTGAGAAAACTATTCAATAATTGATGGATTCTCTGTCGCCGACTGACTGCATTTCTTTGCCAAGGCGGTAAACAAAAAGTTGTCGTATTTTTGTACGAATAAAAAACCTTCGTATCGCACGTCGATCGAATAAATTGAAGACATATAAAAAAAGCACAACGAAAATCAGAAGAAACGAAATAAAGCTTAACAAAATTAAAGGTAAAGATCGGCAACGTACATACATGGGTTTTTTGATCGTTGCTGAAGAGTGAATCACACTGATTGAGATATGGCGATGATGGAAATGGATTTGTCTCTGCATCTCCGATTAGCACCTTCTGCACTCGTGCCCATCTTACATATGTATGTATGTACATACTACCAGCACTACTATATAGTACATAATACACACCTCCAACTCTGGCTTTGTTCATGGTAATTTGGATTTCCTTTTTATGGTGGCTCTGAACAAACAATGAAACTAAAAAATAAACCCCCAAAAAAAAGACTGTTTGTTTGCACTTGCTTTAGATGCCATCCAGATTATGGAGTACCCGAAAAATCCAAATCTGGAGTACGCATATACCATACATATGTACTTGGAGGGCAAACAGAGCTTGACGATAAGTGGAAGCCCATGCAACTGGCACACGATCATCAAGTGTCTGCGGCATGGACTTTGGTTGGACCTGGATGGATCGTTTTCCTGCTAAAGAGGACATTGTCTTCTTGGTTGCCTCTCACTCTAATGACTTTGTCCTTTGGTTGTGTGGATTTCTGGAAATGCAGAATGAGAAGTCTGGGCCCTTCCTAATGAGAATTGTGCATTGAAGCATGGCAGCGCCGAGAAAACTGTCGAGACGATTTTTCATCAAGAAGAAGTTCTTAGCCCTCTTATGTGAAACAATCAGCGTGGGGAACGGTCAAAATGCGATCGCAATCGTGGGAGTTTCCCAGCTCGAAAAGGCCAACGTCTTCAGTGCGACGATTTTCATAATTAAATAGTCTTCTTCCCGCGGGAAAGGTGGAGTAAAAATTAATTTAGCCGGGCCGCGTATAAATAATGCAAAATGCAAACGCAAAGGCAAAAGGGGCAACCCTTCTCGTTTCTCATTTCTCGTTTAATATGTGGCAGCAAACAAGTGGGCAAGTGGCAGCCATGGTTTCCAGGGCAAAGTCGGGAGGTTTGGGGGCACACTGCACGACGGCATGGAGGTGCAGAACAGTCAAAACAAAACAGTCAAACAAAAACAAACCGAAGAAGAGGCACCAACACTTTCCACTTCGTCGTCATCAATGTTTAAGGAGCGAAAAAACGAAGGGGAAAACGCTGCGGAGAGCGGGCCCACAGTGAGCACAGTGTGCACCCTGTTTTTCTTCTTTTTTTTTTTTGTGGCCAGAGCGTCTTGGCCCGAAAAGTACAGTCGCGTACAGTCGTTAGCCTTTTGTTTGTTGGCGGGCCGAGTTTTTCCCGAACGTCACGAGTTTGTCGCTTGCCCAGGGGTTAGCACGATGGAAGATGCTACTCCGGGTTTTCGTTTGGGCCTATATTTGAGTTTGGGTCCTATTCTGCTTTTCTGCCACTCTGCTCTTCTGGCTAATGATCAGAGAGATAATAATAATGATCATCATCATCCGCTGGTCTGGTTTCTATATGTATGTATATTGCACGAGCCGCCTGAGAGGGTGACTGTTTCATGGTTTTCCTCATGGCTCTCGAGTCCCCATGTTTTTTTTTCGGTTCGGCCTATCATGACCTTTTTTTGTTTTTCGATGACTTGTTGGTTTTCCCGTTCTGGAGTAATTATGCACTTTTTTTTTAATATCAAAAGTCAGTCGATATAGTGCTGCGTTTTGGTTTATCTCAAATGAAATGTGAACTGCAGTTGTGCAAATAAGAGGTTCTTATAACATTATAATTACGTATCTTGTAGCTGTTTTCGGAAGGGAAAGCTATTTTTATTATATCAAGTTCAAACGAATCTAGTGGCATTTGCATAATTGCACTTGACTCGAGTTTAATTCGAGGTTTTACGAGGTGAGAACAGGACAAACGAGGCGTTGAGTGCCGGTCACGCTAGAGGGTCCGGCAAAGGTCCTGACAGGCGTGACCAGTGGCCCAGGACTACAGGATCCCAGGACTTATCCGGGAACAGGATCTAAACAGCCCCGGACACGCAAGGTTGTGTGGAGGGGGTGTGAACCTGGCCGCCAGGTAGAGTCATTGAATGTTGCATTTTCGGGACTGCCATGCCGACTTAAGGATTTAATTTTTTCCCCGGTTTTCCCCATTCCCTGGGAAAGTAAGACTGGAAAACATTGAGCCTGGGGAAAATCACAAAACAAAACGCACTTGAGCAGCTGAACAGATTTTCACCCTGCGTGTGAATAAATGATGATTTTCCAAGGCAGACAAGGCTGCATGTTGGCAATTAAGGTGCAGCCGAACAGTCGGAAATCGGAGGTGGAAAATCTGGAAAAGCCAGACAGGCAACTGGGAAAATTGACCTGACCCTGACGCTTAATTGCTTTATTTGGGTGCGAGCGAAAATTACAGACGAGAATTTCTCTAATGTGCAAGTTGGCATGAATTAGTTGCGCCATCCACCAGGTATAACTATTGCGAGGCCCAAAAGTATGCTTCACTTATTTTGACCGTCAACTTCGAATGGCGATACCAAATTATTTTAGCCAGAATACATTATTAAAATCTACAATACGTTGTAAAACAAATCAAAGATATGTCTTAGACTATCTTTCAATTATTTGTTAGAATGTTTATGGTGCGTTTCTTAATCCCTCATTAATAATAACTTTTAAACTGTTCTCAGCAATGTCTTACGATCTTCGAATGGTTTGTGTCTTGAATATGAATTCGAACTCACCTTTAGAGCGCAAAAGATACAGTCTTGGCCACCGCATACGTGCTGATTTAGGCCGCGAAACGATCGTCGAAAGGCGTCCAAGTGCCACAAGACCTGCAAAAGAGAACGGGCGAGCATTATTAACTTGGCCAACAGAGAAGAGAGCACAGATTGGGGACAGGGAAGGGGCTATCTCCACAAAATCTCTGTGTGTATAACAAAAGAGAGGCCCAAACCGGTTAAGGCGACGCCATCTTCCCGCCGAGATCTGCTGTGTGCGTGTGTTGTTGTGTGTGCTTGCTTAGACAAAGGCTCTAAAACTCAAGAGAACTGAATTGCCTGCCCAAAAGTCGCGCCACAAAATGCTGGCCAAAAACCAGTTTCGTACTCGGCCACAGCCACAGCCACAAAACTGCAAAACCAGCCAAATCTTGGCCTTCTCAGACGTGGGTCTCGAGCTTGGCGCAGCCTTTTGAGATTGGGTGGCCGGAGCAGACCGATCGAGACTGGAAAACCCGTCTGGAGTTTCTCTTCGATCGCCACATTTTGGCGGCCTTTTCGGTGATTTTCATATTGTCTTCATTTTCGCTGGTGTTTTCGTTTTGAAGTCAGAGTTCACCTGGGATGAATCACGACCCCCTCCTGCGTAAGATCTATCAATTAAGTCGTCCCAAGGGCTGTAATTAACGATCGACCAGTGAAAGCCCCTCGCCCTTCTAATGCCAAAAAGTACGATTCAATTTGGAGCAACTGAAAAAAACCACAAACCGGTCAGCGAACAGTTAGAAAACTTAGGCACCCATCATGTCCAGTCGGAGCAGCTGCAAAGCACATACATACATAGACCCCCAAATCACAAAATCCCCAAGCTCAGAGCACGAGCCTGTTTTTTGGCCAACGAAATGAAACGGTTGCTCAGCCGAAAGAAAGGTTTCGGACACTCAGAAGTGTGTCTGTACACTCATGTCTACGGATAACAACAGTTTGCGTATTAAACTAAAATATAAATAAAATATTGCAAGCTGAATCAATGATATATCAATGACATCAATAATATAGTGGAAAAAGATTTCCAATTTATAATGATCTTTCAAAACGTTAAGTTAAGGATTGCTACTTTAAGTAAAATAACTATTGTTGGAAAGGGTCGGGAAACCTGAGATTCAAAACGAAACCAAAAAGGAAGCGGTGAAATGCGAAGAAAATAGAAACACTATGCATAAAGCGGGGAAAAGAAAATGATTTCCTGTCTTTTTGGGCATTTACAGGCTAATTAATCCCCCATCGATGGTCAATTGACAAGTTCACCAAAATAGGAAGTCATTAGCGGAGCATATTCCTCCTCTCCTTCCCTTTCTCTGTCTTGCTCCCCCTGACAACCGGAAGATAACGCTTAGCTTAGCACGTGCTACGGAATCTACTAAATTCACTAAACCAGCTGATTAAACTAAAGCTAACGACCCACGCCCACCTACAACCAACACACACCATCTTGACCACGATGTAAAACGAACCAATTAGGCGGTAAATCTAAAATCGAATTCAATATAGTTTATATTGGCCACAATATGTGGGTGGTTCCAGTGGTTAAGTGGCTCGTTGGTGCGCCCACGTGCTTTTTCAGCGGAAGTGGAAAGAAGCGGAGGGAAACCAGCGGACTTCGTGGGTGTCCATCCACAGGTCATTCTGATGGTGATATATGGCCAACTGATAGATTATTTACAAGTGACAGATGGAGAAAATCGTGACCGATTCTTCTGATAAGAAACCTAATAAGTAGTATAATAAGTAAGAAACCTCTAGTAAGTCAAGACTGAGACAATGGTTCTATTGTTACTGTTTTGTATCAACTGGAAAACTAAACTAAAATTGCAGCAATTTATAGTGTCATGTATTTTTATTTCTTTTTTATAAACCTATTTCGGTTATTACCAACCTTTTCCCAATCCTTTTATCTCCATTTTTCGAATCTCCCGCATTTTAGTCATTTATCAGCGAATCACTTAGTCTTTGCCATGACTTGACAGTCTGATTTTGTTGGTTACATAAGCGGCTTTTGTGGGCCAACAGCCAAAAGATTCGAGTTGATGATGAAGAACTTACTGCGCACTTGCAGTGAGTGCGAAACCAAAGACGGAAAAACAAATGACTTAGGCGACAAACTGCCAGAGAAAACTGCCATACCCGCTTTTCCGTTGCACCTCCCATCAAGTTTTTTTCAGCCACAGCTTTTATTTTTATTTGTATTTTCTTTGACCAACAAACGAATGGATAAATGTGCTTGTGAAAGTTACCAAACGAAACCAACCAAAAAATGCCCGAAAAATTTCCCTTCAATCTTACAGCACAGCAACAACTGAACGGCTACAAGTCGGCCACGGAAGAATAAGAGGTAGGTAAATTGAAAAAATTTTATTTTTTAACTTTGATCATAATTTATGCTCAACCTGTTGCTGTGGCTTCGGATGTTTGTTGCTGGTTAGCAACATTGAGATTTGTTCGATCGCCGCAGCTGCGCATATTTGCTGTTGTTGTTAAGGCCCAAACCGCTTCGTATTACACGGTAAAAAAAAACTGGTACGACTACGCTATTGACAGTAAATTACAATGGACCCAACGAGAATATACTGCGGAGGGTAGTCTGGTGTTGGAAGTCTAGAAACAAAATGTGCATAATACAAATCGAAGAAGGCAATAAAACTATTAGCTATGCGATCTTTTTCAGTGTATTGTATGGCATAGCATTCCCTCCTCGTCCGTGGATCAATCGCAGCCTCATTCGAATTGATTAGCATACTAGTTTTATTTATGTGGAATTTCTTTATAAATAAATGTGAAATATTTTCACGAGCATACCAATAAGGTGTCTGGCGGGGCTGTGTTTTTCTTCGGCTGTACGCCACTTCCGCGCCTTAAATGAGGCAACCACCCACTCCTGCAGCACCGACCCCGCCCCCCAATATGCACCCCACTCCACTGCCCGTGTGAGTCTCTTGCTCGAGCGTAAAACAATTGCGGCACGTTGGGGTTAATGCGTGCAGTGCGCTGGCCGACACAATTAAGTTAAACAGAAAAACAACAAGAGCGCGGCGGCGGAGTAAATTCAATTAAATTAAAGCGAAATGTTTAACGAGACTTGTGACAACTCGGGAAAGGGAAAGGAAAAAGGGATACGATACGCGGCGTAGGTAGGAGGGGATTCGGAATCCGAATGCACAAGCATTTAGATATTTCCCAGGATAAACAACTAGCTGCAACCGTGACAGGTAGTCGAGGAGAGCAGGTAGTCTCTATGTCTCTATGCTGATCCCTTGCTCCGATCTCCCAGCATTATGGTGTCACGCTCACACATAGCACATAGCACACAGCTCAGAAAACTGGAAAACCGGGAAACAAAGGTCGGCTAAGGGACTTCATCTGGGGCATAGATCTGATCTGCGGCAGGCTCAAGTGTTGTCCCGCTGAGTGAGCCGGGATATAGCGTAAGCCATCGATCCACCCTCGCCTGCCACACTCAGCGAAAAACTGAAGTCCCACGATGCTTGTGCAGTATATTCATATCACTTGTGATTGCTACGTCTCTGGTTGTTGGTAAGTAATATTACAATTTTGGAATGATCTTTGAAAATAGTATTTGGTACTTGTTTAAAATTTTCCACTAACATTTGTTTGTTTTTCCTGGTGCACCGTAGCATATCATACACACTAGTTACAGTTACTGCTATAGTTATAGTCACCGTACTCGCTTTTTTGATTATGCAAGTGGCTCAAATGGAACTGGTCGCTCATAAACGCCTCACTTTTCGCTGTGTTTGTTTTTCCTTCACGAACTCGCAAGTTTTTGGGTGCGGTTGGGAAAGGTCCACACCGTTACATGATCGTCTTATGCGACACTTTTGCACTTTGCCGCTCGACATACAATTTAATCGAACGCATAATCATCCCAGCAGCCAGATGAGATGTGATACCTCGATCATTACAGATCATCAGGGCTTAATTCATTTTGCAATCCATTTGGTGGTGTGTATTAGTTTCAAACTCAGTTCTTCTTTGGTTTTTAACTTTCAGTGACTTTTAATCAAATTAAACAACGAGCCTTCTTTGACGCCAACAATACTGTTCCAGGGTAAATAATTTCCGAATCCCCGAACTCTTGTGTGTCTCTACAGAACTTTCCTCTTATTCTATATCTACGAGTGTATCTATATCTTCAACCCCAAATAGAATGATGTATTGCATGCCTTGTTGCCCGCCACTATTTAATTTTTTGGGACGGGAAGCTATGGAGACAATTAAAAGTGCGCCTACAATGAAAATTGTTACACTTTTGTGGCTTTGTCAACTGCAGTCGCGTTTTAATTTCTTACTTTTCTCAGAAAGGGATAGAGGGGAATGTATTTAGGTAGAGAAAGATATGTTCGGTGGCTCTAAATGGGCAGGTTGACAATTTTCGTGGTCGGAAAATGGTGTTTTTTTTATGGCTGCGTTATGGTTTTTTTTTCGGCTGACCCCAAATGACCTCTTTTCTTGATTTAACAATTTTCCTCTTACCTTGCAGGTCTGAAAGAATGCGCCAATGTTGTTTTTGGCATTGATTGCCGATGTTTGGGCATTTGTTATTGTTGTTGGTGCTACTGCCATAGCTGTTGTTGTCTGCGCCTGCTGCGGTTGTTGCTGCAGCAGCAATTGTTGTTGCTGCCCCGCCAGTGGGGCATGTGGCAGCGAAGTTTTAATGGTCGCCGTATCCATATTGAAGGTTCTTCGTTGTTTTGCTCGAGAACTTCTTAGCACATTGTATATGTGTTTTTTTGGGCTCTTCGACAACTTCCGCAAAATGGGAAACACATGAATAAGAAGCCAGCAAGGGAAGTTGCCGCAACCCTTTGGAGTTCTTGGGCAACCTCTTCGTTTTCTTCTCGTACGTTTTTTGTACTTTTCGCACCTGTTTGCGTTCACTTAGCTAGTTTTTTGTAAGGTTTTTAGCTTTTCCACAGCTTGGCTATCGTTTGTTGTGGTTGTGACTCTTTCGGCTTTAATGTCACGCTCACAAAAACACACACACGCACATATAAACAGACGGTTTTGAAGAGCTGCTTGGCTCTTAAAATGTTTCGTCTTCGATTAATTCTCATAAAACAGTACAGCACAATGTACAAAAGAAATGTATTCTTTTCCTATTTGTTTCACAAAAAGATTGCTTTGTTTCTTTTGAAAAAAAATGTTTTGTTTGTTGTTAGACCAAAAAAAAAATGTTTTGTTTGAAGCTGCGACGGCTACTGAGCGAACGTCTTTCGAAGCCGAGAGCGCAAACAATACTAAACACTACACTCCAAGCGAACATAATTTCCCGCGTTCGAAGTCGGCGGCTCAAGAGGGAAATTTCACCGCTCTCGCGCCTTGGGGAAATTTTCAAGCTGTCGATAGGAAGCAGCAAAAATTGATTGCATACTTCTAGGTGCTGAACTAAAATGAAAATTATTTCACGAAACAGCAGTTTAATGAGGCACGAGTCTTTCGTACAAAATTTCTAGAAGTTATTAAGACATGGATAACATTGTAAGATCAGGTCCTTTTAAATGGGGTTGCCATGAATCATTTCAAACAATGGTCTTCGCTTATAAATTTAAACAAGAAAACTGGATCAATTCGAGTGGTTCTGCTCAAGTTTAAATTTAAGCTTCGAAGTCTAGTTTAATTATTTTCCCAAACCGAATTCGAATTTATGATGAGAATATTTCCCATGTGGCAGGGGAAGTGAGCCCGTTCTCTCAAGCCAACTTGGTACTTCTCTCTCTCTCTCTGCAATAATTCCCCCGGCGAATGAACTTTCAGGCCAAGTCAACTTGGGGCTTGTCTTGGAAGAGTTTATAGCAAAACCAGATATCTCCCAAGCACAGCTTGTTCGAAAACTCAGACACAAAGACAAAATGGCGGCTGTTAAGATCAGCAAAGAAAACGAAAAAAGGCATAAAAAACGACAAAAACATAAAGACGGATAGACAGCAAAATACGTAAATGAGAAAAAGGCACAGAGCGAACGAAGAAAAACACGTTTTCGGACTTAACGAGTTTTGTCGCAGTCACTATTCCAAAATCAACGTGCAACAGCAGCCGAAAAGGTAGAAAACCGAGAGAAACGCGTATAACAACAAAAAACATTGTTATTGAGGTTGCCAAAGTGGGCTGCGCAAGATGTGTGGGTGGGGAGGGGGGCGTGTCAGTTGCGGGGGCAGATTCTGGCGATTTCTGCTATTGTTGTTGTTGGTGCTGCTGTTAGCGGGTTCCTATGTAGAAGGTACATACATACATACATACATATGGTATGTATGCAAGGTATATGCTCGTGATGCTGCAGACCTGGAGGCAGAGGTAGCTTCTTTATCGTCTTCTTCGCTTTTTTGACTTCTCCTTTTCCCAGTCTCGGTTCATGGCCCATTAGCTTTTGTTTGTGGGACCAGTTTCTCCAGGGCTTTTCGACAATTCTGCAGCGAAGCCTTGTTTATGAGCCACTCGGGGCAGTCAGGAGGAGTATATTGCGCGCCAAAAGCCTCGAAAATCGAAGCCAAGCCAAGCTTATCATTAAACAAAAGACGCGAGCTGGCCAAAAGCCGCTTAGGGACTTATTCTCCACCCAGCGCCGAAACCCTCTCATCTTGCCAAGAGATAAGCGATGAATATGTATCTTCATGAATTTAACATAAATCACCTATATTTCATATCAAAAAATATGTGTCACATTTTAGTGTTAATTTATGCTTTTATTAGAAACTTACTTTTTTAGAGCAACATTAATTGAAAAGTATAGATTTGACTGAGCACTTGGAGATTTCGTCACCATTTAGTTGGCCAGCCCAGCTGCCAATTGCGATTTCGGCTCAAACGTTGACGATTATCATAATTTTTGTGTGTAGATGCTGATCGTGCAGCAATAGTCGGCAACAAATTGTGGCAATTACATTGGCATTCCTCGGACTCACAGAGTAAAACACACAAACACCTGCTGTTTTGTGGGTTGGCTAATTAAATTGAAATTCATTTGCCGCAGCTGCCGATTCGGCAAAATCACTTGTCGTCGCCTTCGATTCCCCCTGCCCCATAGAACCAAGGAAATCCAACATTTGCTACTTCTCTCCGTCGCAATAATTTGCAATTTTCCGTGCTGCCAACCGCTAACGGCTAACATCCATCAGCTCATTATGGACAGGCCAAAACTGGGCGCAGTGGGGGCGTGGCCGGCTGGAAATGGGAGGAAGGTCGCCTCCAGTCACCGCAGCTCGGCAATAGTTAGTTGATCTACATTAGCCGGTTGCCCAATCGAGTTGGTTTCGCCTGGTTAATGCTAATAAAGCAGGTGGAGTTGTTGCACAGATCTAAATTGTTGGCCAAGAATTGGTTGGTTGCAAGCTTAAGTTTTGGGTTGGGGGAAAACAATCGAAACGTACGATAATTGTCTTAGAACTACCAGCATCGAGTGCATTGAGTTAAGTCCTTGTATTTGTATATAAACTTCAAGTGTATTACAATCGTAATTGTTTCCTTATATGTGATCAAACATACCGGACACGTTCTTTGTACTTCTTTCCATTTCAAAACCACCTGCATTTGCAGGACTAAAAGTCCTTGCAGCTGAAACTGGAGCTTAAAAAAAGGGCAGATGGCTGCCTAAAATTTCGAAGATAATACTCAACAAGTGATCGGAAGAGTAGGGGAGATACGTACTACGTACACATCGGTTTTAGAACTTGGCTGCCAGCCAATTTATGTGCACAAATTAACAAGCGAAAAGGAGAAGAGAGGGAGAGAAAAAACGGCAGCGTAAAGGCAATCAAAAGGCTGCCACATAAATTTATGAGCTCCGTCAGAAGAAATCCCCGCTGAGGCCAAGAAACTGGCGATAACAAGCGGGGATATCGGCGAAATCGGGGAGCACATCGAGCTTATGGACGCGTGCTGCTCCATAAAAGGGGTCTTTGAGGAGGGGGCTTCCAAGGGGTATTTCCAATGGGGGGCATCCAAGGGGCCAGCGAAGGAGGGATCATCGCGCGCGCGCTCACAAAACCTGAAACCAGGAAAAGGAGCCGAAGCTGGGCAAACTGGTTCTTCCCCCGCGGGAGAGTCTCGTCTTTGCCACGCCGAAACAGAATCAGCAAACAAGCCAACATGTCCTATGCTCCTTAGCTAAATTTAGCACGAGCTGGCCATCAAGCTCAAGCTCAGCTGGCTTGAAACGCTGCCACAAGAAAGGGTTAAAGCCAAGTTAAGAGAAGTTTTTTGGACTTTGTACGCAAGCTTGTTGTTTTGCGCGCCATTTTGGAGCTACACGATGGCAGCAAATAGTAAACAACAGCCAAATGCAACTGCAGTTGGCCATCTAAGTGTGCAGTACATGTGTGGAGTACGAGTATTGCTGTTGGCCCAAAGTTGGACATTGGACATTGGCCACTGAGGGCACTCACATTGCAGGAATAGAAGAAGTGGTCGTAAATCATAGGACGCGCATGGCTGCGAATTATGAACAGTTATATATTTTATAGTTACAACGAGTACCAATGAGGCTTTTAAGCCCCCTTTAATCAGTCACTATCAATTTGTTGATTTGATTTTATTCAGACCTATTCCCGACAGAAAACCGGGCTCAAATCCGTCTGTGTTTTTCTTCGGCCAGTTGATGTCGCCTTTTGGCCAGGCTCGGTTGGGATTGCATGAGTACTCGAAACTCGTACTCTCATTGGATTTGCCTTTTATTTGTTTGTTCGGTTTGGTTGCCCCGTTTGTTTGTTTGTCTGCCTGTTTGTTTGTTTGGTTTGGTCCGCGCTTGGCGCGTGTGCAACACGGCCAACTGTACCAAGATCAACAGCATTTGCGGCATGTACCGCAGTGTTGCAATGTGGCTGCTGTGCAGGCAGCCTAATTGACACGGCAGCAACATCGTCAGCAGCGGCATCAATTAATAATAGCCACCGTCTCCCTTTCTCCGCATTTCTCTGGAGACATTGTGACCGTCGCCAGTCGCGACAAGCGGCATAAATTGCAGTTGCCATTACCCAGCATCTGCAGCAACAGCAGCAACAGCAGCAGCGTCAACAAGTCAATGGCAAATTTATGTTTGACTCGTGCTCAAATCAACCACTGCAGACTTGCTTGGAGTGAAAGAATAAGATGCAGTCGGAAAAAAGCTGCATTGACTTCAAATTGTGGTGTAAAAACCAGTTATTTACAAATCAATTTTGGTAAAAAGAACAGTACCAATTATTCCAAAGGCTTCCTAACTGAAAACCCAAACTGGTAAAACTCATTTCGGTTTTAACTTTTTTCTAAGTGCGTCCATTTATCGATAGCTTGACCGCCTGATTGCCTTCTTCTTCGCATCAACGATCCTCAGATGAAGGAATTAGATTCCATATCAAATTACACAAAAAACAGAGAATGAGGATCGAGGGAATTTCTAAAGATCCATCCTTTGTTCCCGCTTATCCGATATTGGGGTGCCTCAGGTTTTAATGCCCAAACAAAAGGTCTTCGCAAACAAAAATCCTTAACTTTTAGATAAGTCTATTGGTCAGGATTTTGTTTCCAAAAGTCACTGTTAGATTAGAAATAAATCATTAAACTCTGAGCACAGATAAGATAATAACGCAATAAACTATTCAAACCCAAATGCATTAAGTTCTCTATTTACTTTGAAAGCAATAATGTTATCCGATTAAAAGATTCAGAAAAGGAAGGTGCACAAATGGTATACAAATATTTAAACAATTAAAATTTTTAAGCCTACAAAATATAGTTTGATAAAATGATTTTCAAGCAATCAGAGTCTATATAAATGAGCTGATGCGACCGAAACATTCCTATTATTAGAATGCCTTTCTCCAGATTGGAATGGGTGACCGGTGATCATCCCAGGGTTCCTTATACTCTCTTTCTCTTGGCTAATTATGGGGTCAATCAAAGCTCGATGCGAGTCAATTAAGAGATTGTCGAACAACTTGCTCGAAGCCGATGCTGATCCGAGATCGGGAGCTCGACACGAGGATCCCCTCCTTGCTCTTGACTCCTCTGCTCCTCCTTTCAAGCAATGACGATTGTTATCTGACCAGGCGATATATCTCTATAAATATAATATGTATGTACATATGGAGAAGGGAGTCCGGGGGAATTGCAACTTTTGGGTGCAGCTGGTCAACCGGTTTGGCGCGTGCTGCTCGTGCTCCTCGTGCTCCCTTTCTCCAGTCGCCCTGTCTCTCAGCCTTTCCATCTGACTTGTATTTTGCACAAATGAATTAATTAAAGACGATGACGGGCCATTAAAGAGCGGATTGGCGGGGAAATAAAGATCAGCAGCTGCCTTTAGAAGTACTCCTTCCCCAGGCGAATTCGCTCCTTCGATTTGCGGCGATTCGACACGCCATCCGACTCGTCCATCATGCTCTCCAGCATTCGCTCCTGGCGAGGATTCAGGGCAGCCAAATGGATATCCCTTGTGGCGCGGAAGTTTCCGCAGTTGAACAAGTGTTCGTTCTCGAGACGGACGTAGTTCCATATGAAGCGTCTGCGGGCAAAGGGGCATACTACACTTAACAATATGTGGACGCTTATTGAACTAGTTGGAAAAAACGCATTCAACTTTCTTAGAATCTTCACAATTCATACGGTAAAGCTTTGAAGCTATAATAACAGAACTCAGGATTTATTCCAACTTGAAAGGCGCTTTTCCGAATTATTAAAGTGGTGATTTAAGGTAAAACACTCGTGTGTCCCCCCGTCCCCAACTCCTCTCACCTAGTGATCTCAAGGATACTGGAAATGGTCCTCATATTATAGGGAGTCATCAGATTGTGGTAAAGGATGGTGAACTCGACGGCCCAAAAGAGCCGCAGCACCAGATTCTCTACGATCACAAAGTAGTAGAAGGCCTGCGGATAAACCAATTGCTTTCGAAGGAATATACGCTCGCCGCGCATAATCCTGAAGAGCCCAAAGTCGCGAATAACATCCCACAAATAGCAGTAGACGGTGGCCACCACGCAGCTCGAGAGGAATAGCCAGGTGTAGGGGTTGCTGAACGTATTGGCATACCCACCTGCGGGCGAAGGTTTCAGGGTTTCAGGATTTGTGGTTAGGATTTTAGACAGGATTTCGATTCATTGGCGAACAACGATTACCCTCCGAATTGCTGCGCAGCGTGGAGAACAGGACGACCAAAAATGTGGTTGAGTACTTTCCCGCATTGATCAGGTAGCTCATCGACTTGGAACCACTGTCCCTGAATCTTCGCAGGCACTGAGCAAATCGAAACCAGCCGGGCAGGCACATGGTAATTGGGACCATCACATCCGGTTCAAAGCAGTTGTTCACCCGATCATATCGCAGCCAACTTATCGCATAGAACCTTACTGTATAATAGTGATCCACAATGCAGGACACCAGCGAATTCATCTGATCGCCCATCCAGAAGTCGGCAAATCCCACGTAGTGCAGTGGAGCGGTGATGACGCGACCCACCAGCTTAATGGTCCACCACCTGGCCGGCCAGTTCATTATAGGCAGAGGCACCACCAGCAGGCCAACCATGATCAGGATGAGTCCCAGTGGGAATACATAGGGATCCGAGACGCCTATCAAGTCGTTGTACAGGAACCCCAACATGGACAGGGCCCAAAGAATGCCAAAGGTGCAGGCAATTTCTAGAAATGTGGCCGGCTGCAGATGACTTCTGGGGTCTATCTCGAAGATAAGAATGTGGTTGACTCCGGCCTGCTGCCATCCGGCCACATTGGCGGCCATGTAAAAGTTGAAGATCACCCAGGTGAATGGGCCGCGAAAGAGGCGCATCAGACCCGGAGTGTGTTCCTCCAATGGAGCTCGTTTCCAGTCTAAGGAATTGGGAATTGGGAACAGGGCGAATCAAATTATATTCCGGTGCATGTCCTACAAGCCAAAAATGACCAGTATATGGGCATCTCAACGGATACCGACTAACTATTCTTCAAGAGATTAGTGGCTAATTTAAGCGCCCTGAGCAATACTTCGAGTTGTGGCATAGATCATGTGGACTACTGGGCATTTATGGATGAGGAAAGCAATGCATTCGCACAACAACCTACAACTGATGGCGGTGGCCACGAGCAGCATGATTAGCATGCCGAGAGCGATTCCCGCACGGAAGACCATCGATGGAGGAGTGGGCTCGCCCAAAGGCGGAACTCTTAGCTTTTCCATAGCCAACGAGCGATCCCCATTCGCCAGATGGGTCGTATATAGATCCTCAACCTCGATGGTCATGCGCTGCAATAGACGTACATCCGTAAAGGGGGCATCCAGCACGTTCTCTGCAAACCACCTGCCAGCAGCTACGGATCGCATATTCTTGTCGTACTTCTTGCAGATCTTACGGAAACCCGTCTCGTTCAGCGACTGATAGTTTTGGATGAGAACCAGACTCAGATAGAACTCGGCATAGGCATATCTCAACTGGCGAGTGGTCATAACCTTTTTTTGGCTCCTCTCGGCTCGCTGGGAAAGCGAGGAATCACTGCCGGTGTGTCCGGGTTCCCGGGAATAGGCCAAAAGCTGAAGCTTCAGATGGCCATGCTTGCGTCGGGCCTCCAGGAGTTTTTCAAGAAAGAAATTGTTTACCCCAGTCAGTTCCGATTGGCATTCGGTGAGAAAGGTCTCCTCAAAGGCCTTATAATAGGCCTGAACTTCGTAGTCCGAGGAAGTAAGCGGAGAGGGGGCGTTCTCCACGCCTTGTTTGATCAGCTCCTTGAGATCCTATTGGCGGCGTGATTAGGTTGGGTAGGTCCACATACAGAAATATATATCAATTACACAATTATTCAGCTTACCCCATATCGCATATACTGCTGGCGCCACTCGATCGTCAGGTGGGACTCGAAGGTCTTGCCAAACTTCATACTCGGCTAGGGGCAGGCTAGCCCACAAGGCGTGGCTGCTGTATGGCTTTAACTAGCCGGATTCGTCAGGCTCTATAAATTCTGACATCTTTCTCCTGACAGTACTTTGGCCTAACTAAAATATCACTTTCACTAACTGCGATTAAAAGCGAAACAAAAACGGAGTAAAACATACCAAATAAATATAAAGCAAATGATGAGCTCAGTAATGAGCAGTAATATTTGAACTTGTCCCGTATGTTTTTCAAGATAAAGAGGCACTTTTTGTTTCAACCGGGAATTAATTACTCTAGAATCGTCTGTGTGTACAATGCAGCCAACAGACCTTTGTGCAAACTCTGTTTCCCCTACTTCCTCGATCGTGAGTCACTTCCTCGATCTCATTATGCGTTCGCACGCTGTTCCTCGTGGATCGTCTTCCTGTTCGTCACAAAATCCGCAACCAGGTGAGTCAGTTACCCAGTGATCACACTCTCGAACAACTGAGTTCCCGTCCAGCGAACCCGAAATTGCAACTCAACGATTGCCCGCGAAATGCGCTTATCACGCGCTTGGCAAAGGAAGGCAAAAATATATATCGGGGGGATAAAAAAAAGTGGATTGATTAATCATCCTGGGCTCGTCCGGGAATTGAACCCGGGACCTCTCGCACCCGAAGCGAAAATCATACCCCTAGACCAACGAGCCAAGCAACCCTTACAAAAGTGGCCGGCGAAATAGGCAATACGAAGACCATGTTCTCAATATGTAATTGCAAACACAACAAGTGCGAAGAATTCTGCGCCACACTCTCTTCGCGCTTGACTCTTCAGATCTTGTGGGGCTTCTGGAGACCGCTCGAGGGTGACGATCAGCGACACCTACGACAAGAGTGCCGCTAGACTGCCGACCGCAAATAAAGATGGAAAACAAAAGAATGGACGCAGATTCTCAAGGAGTCCTTACTGTAGTCTTACGCAGGCTCTTACGTCAAGAGATCATAATTTAATAGCCGTAAATCGATTAATTGTCAATAAATTTACAAAACTGGCAGCCACGACCACAAATCAATGTGTACTTCTATTCGTGTTCGTACCATTTAACCCGAAGCTTTTTTAGAAGCCTAATAAGCTCAGGTTTTTGATTGGGGTCACAGGGTAGCGCCCCTTCTGCGGCCAATTCGAATTCCAGCTCAAATTCGTTATTAATTAGCCACCTGGGCGAGGCTTGCAGCTAGACAAATTGTTCAGGGGTTTGGCCTAAAGCCCATTTTTAAGGTTTGTAATTTTTTCGTACCCCATAAAGCGCTTCTTGCGCTTAGGTGGGGCAAAATCTTTGAAGGCCTGAGAATAGATCAAAAACATTGAATCAAACTTAGGGAATTCCCAATTATTTACACATTATGGCTTGACATTATATTATTCTTAATTAATTCAAAACAATTAAGTCAATATTACCAATATACTTGTACTACTTTTATAAATGGAAAAGCTAACAATAGCTGTTATGCGAATGAAAATGGATTCTCTCAAGTCCAGAACAGCAATGTACAAAACAATTAATAACGAATTAAAATTATGATTTATCTTATGTACGTCAGCCATTAAATGACTTATAATACTGATAATTTGAAATAATATGAGCGGGCAACAAGTGGAAGTCCATCTTCACGCACTGGATGACGGTCTGGCGTCCATGGCTGCTCGATTCCTGGCCAGAAAATCCAGTGGTTGCAATTTGCGCAATCAATCAATTAGGGGGGAAGATCGAAGATCCAAGATCGCTTCCTCTGCTCCTCGAATGGCGCCAAAACGGAAGCCGATCGACCAGCAACAACATCCGATCGGTGTTGGGGACAGATATACGTATACATAGGTGGTGCGGTTATATTATGGTGGTTTTGCCAAGTGCTTGCAGCGGTCTCCACCCAATGCCAACTTCCGTTTTGATTGAGCCCACAATTGGCGAGCGCTGACAGACCATGAGGGGGCAATCTTGGCCAGAACTCCGCAACTTGTGCAACTTCCGCGCTCCAATTGTTCAAATTATGGCATCGCTCAGGTGTAATTACAAATGTCAGTGCATCGCCAGTTGCCAATTGGCAATGCGTAATTGGCTAATTGAATTGCATGCCAATGATCGCTGATCGTGGATCGTTGGCACGCTGATCTGCTATCCGAAGACCAAGCCCACATCCACATCCGATCATCCATCTTTCCTATCTGCCAAACATCTCCAACATCAATCATCCGATATTCCCCACCCAAAAAAAAGCCAAGAAACCCAGCCGGAATCTGTACTCTCTGGTCTTTTGCTTTCCCGGGTGGTCTGCTTCTGCTCCAATGCCCTCTGATCCCAGCTTAGCTTCATTCTGTGGGTGGCTAATGGCCTGAACAAAACCCACGGACCACACATTCGATATGCACTTTTCTTGCTTTTCCATTTCCCAAGCATAGAAAACGAACACTCGCACACAATAAGATGCGGGATGCAGAGGGGGCCTCCTAAAACTAACTTGCCCCGAGCATGGCTCAAAGCGCGTTTTTGCGACTATACTCCAATGAAATCAAGTGGAATCTGGATCAGAAGTCCCGCAGGCTGGCGAATTATTTTTCGGTTCACCTGGAGGCTACTGTGGGTTAAATTAATGTTGCTGAAGTGGTAATAGTCTTAGTTCAGTCCAAAGTTGCGTTTTGAAATCGCTTTAGGTGGAATCGTTGTGAATATTATTACAGGCTAATACGGCAAAGGACCGAAAAGAAAGCAAAACACCAAATTTAAAATTGAATTCGAAGTGAAATATAACAAAACATGGCAGGAAATGGGCATTACTCTGAAGCCAGCAATAACAATTACAAACAGAAAATAGCTATTACACTTACACTATTATCACCGAAAAAAGGGAGACACGAAAAAGAATTTCTAATCTAGCCACCAATGTCGACGCTTTCACCTTTGTTTTATAGAGTCCGGTTTTTTCGGTGTTGGCCAAGATTCAACGTCTGACCACGGAAATGTAAATGGGAATGTAAATGCCATGTAAATACAAAGCGGCGAGAGGGCTAATTGAAAATGCAACAATGGCTCAGCGGAAGTGCAGCGATCGAGTTTGAATTGGGTTCGATTTTGGTTACCTTGTGATTGATTGTGTCTCAATTATAGCCAAATTGCCCCCGCTGTGACAACTCAGCATAAAATGAAAAACAAACTAATGAGATTCATCTGATTTCGGTCTGGACCATCAGCCGATTAGCTAATGAGATACCAAAATGCAATAGGCAAAGGAAATAAACGGTTATGCTACACTAAAACAAACTGAACAGAACATTGCATTATAACATGAAATGCAAATGAAAATTTCTCACCTTTAATCACTTTTTTTGCTTTCTTGATTTTCAATCTTGAATTTGATCATAGGAAGTGGCAGCGATAAATATGCATGAGAGCACCACAATGTAATCCATAATGGGATTGGAATCAGCATTAATTTTCCTGTTCTTGGCAACTACTTCATTAGAGCACTAATTGAGACATGGGTTGGAGAGATGTAAGCCCGGAAAACACTTTTCATTTGGGCTACCGTTTTTATGTCTCCACGAGCAACGCACAGTTCCACAGAAAATCAATAGCGAAACAAAAGACTTCGGACACGAACTCGAAACGAGGAATGGTAACAGTTTAAAAGGTTCATTGAACATGGACAACTCATGGGCAACTTTCGAATGGACAACAACATGATGTTGCCCCGTGTTGCTGCCACAATTACCGACAACAAGACCGAAGAGGTCTTGCTGTTCGTTTGGAATACGAAATGCGGGTGCTTTACCACCTCAACATTCGCTTTCTGGCCCTGAAATAACAATGCCAACCATGATGCTGGCCGAAAATAACATATCGTGCTCATGACTTTACATTTGTTGGCAACGATTACCAAATTTAAATAAAGTTTGTCATTTTTTGTGGTTTTGGGGGACGCTTTGATGAGTTGTGAACAACAATTAGGAAGATGGATTGAAGTACTTTTCGGCGAAGATAATTAATACAATTCGACAATGTATATGTATAAACATTATTGCAAGTCACTATTTTAATTATATATTTCAGTGAATACTTCTAGAATTTTTAGCGGAAACAAACGTTTAAGTTGATAATGCACAATGCAAGTCGTATTGCCCGAGAGCCAAATACAAAATACCTATTAAGGAACTAAATCGTATTTTGCGGTCAAATCGTGAAGCCACAAAATGTACACTAGTACGTCTCTTGACCTTAGAACGCATGTTTTAAGGCATTAAGACCCCTATCAAAACAGTTTAATTCGTGTAACCTGCCTTGCATTTGTAACCCCCATTCTGGTTGTCAAGCTTGCTTCTTCTTTTTTAACGAAGTCAGTTATGAGTCTGGTCCGTGTTTGTAGAGCATTTTAAAGGGGGAAAAGACCCCTTTCGACTTTACATCACTTTAAAGCCACACAGGAGTTAAGACGAAGACGTTCCTCTTTTCGGACGGCCGAAAGCGGTCTTTTTCACAGGCAGCGTCTTCGAGCGGAACCGTCTTGGATCAACTTTTTCCTGTTCGCCTTTTTTTTGGCATCTGCTCCAGCGACAGGTGTACCTAAATCCCACATATCTACATACAGCGGAGTTCAAAATTTCAGCAATGGGTCGATGATACAGTTCGATGAACGCTCGACTAGAACAAGTAATTGATTTATTCGTTAAATGCTTACAGAATAAGGTACAAATTGTTCACAATCTATGACAATTTACGAATTTTGAGTTACCAGCGTATAAAGCTTTTTTGGCCACATTTGTTGGCTTACGCACCTGCCCTGAAAGTTTTCTCACATTCGTAACGATAGCCAATGGCTGACGAGGCAGCGGGGAAATCATCATTTGCTTTTGGCCATAAATATCAAATTCATATTAGTTGCCAACCAAGTGGAACCCCCTCGATCCGCCGATCCGCCGATCCGCCGACCCGACCCGTTTGTTTGGCTTATCGTGTGAACTAATCTAAGGGGAGTCTCAAGTCTCGGAACTGGAGTCGTAGCTGTGAAATGATGTGCGAGCCCATGAGCATAATACTTCCCCCATAATACACTACCCCCTCGGTGCCGAGTCCGATGTGTATCATGGACCGATTGTTGACCGTCTACGCTGAAATTGAAGCCCAGGAAAATGGTGCGACTGGAAGTTGTTTGCAGCTACTTTATTACACTCGGCACCACAAAAGAGCCAAGAAGTTCGTCTGAAGGTTTCGCTGCCTGAGATATGTATATACAAGTGTATATTCATATATATATATATCGTTTTTGTCGCAGTTGAGTGCCCCCGACTCCGGCAAAAGAAACACATTAAAAGCATATCAAGTGGAATCATCGGTGTGTTCTCAGCGATTGTCCGTTGCAGGTTACAAGTTGCAGGTTGCTTCTTGCAAGTTTATAGTTGCCAGTTGCAGCGGAAGCTAGCGTCCAAAAGAAAGCAACAAAAACTGTTGACTTTGACCAACAATCTTGAAGAATGCCAAAAACAATCAAATCGCTTCGTCTTGAAGATCTCGCCTAGACAATGGGATCTTTAGATGGCACCGAAATCAAAGCTGGCAACTGTCAACAAATGTTTTTTGGGCTTGGCCCACGCGATTTTGCCACATTTGATTGCCATTGTTTCGCAGTGATTTCATTCGCTTTTCCATTACCTGGCATTGTCTGCGTGCGACTGTATATCGGGGTGTATTGGTTTTAATCGGTCTTTGTAACACTTCGCGTACGCCTTCTAGAAATCAGCCCAATACTTATTGAGAATATATTAAAGGAATGGTTCGCTTTTCTCTTACAACAAAAAATTAAATTGTAAGGTGTACTCATAGCTGGAAGATATGGGACTTTCCTAGAGTGTACCTCTGAGTGTCCAAATCCAGTTCGAATTACATTTGGAGTGCAAGCCTCTCGACACATATCGTGTCGCCCGATGCTGATGCCACGCCCTGTGCTTCGCATGTTGCAAAACAGCAGCCGTGTAAGAAATAAAAAAGAGAAATAAGAGCACATGCCGTCCGTGCAATTAGTTTAATGTTAGTGGCCGCACCTATGCCTCGCCCGCCTCGAGATCTCAAGATCCCAACACTCGATCCCCAAACCCCAAGCTCCAACTTCCAACTCTTAACACTTATATACCAACTCCCATTTCAACTCCAAGTGCTGACGATTCGAACCCATTCGAACTGGGCGATTGGAAGGGGTAAACTACTGTATCTGGTTGTAAGTGAGTCATGACGATCTGGATTTATCCAATCGATAATTGAACAGCAACGCCCGAAGACAGTTACACAATGGCAGGCCATTATCGGATGCAAATGGGTGTGAAGACGATCAAGTACCAAAACATCACCATTTAAGCCTAATATGGGAGGAGATTATTCCGAAGCTGCAGTAATGGTATTCATTGAATTTCACTAAATATAAATAGCGATACGCTTAGAACGCTGTATAGCGTTCCTGATCTATTTACATATACGAGAGCGAATTAAGCTATCTTGAGGGATCTTCAAACGTGTTACCGATAAGTGGGAAAGTTTCAACTTGTTCATCTCCCATCTAGGTACATGTATAGGGAATAACAAGAGCTGGTCCCCGTCTTGTCTGACATCCCATTTCTTGTTGCAATCGGACTAATTGCTGTACGAACTCGGGTTTTGCATAATTCCCTCGGCATAGCCCCATTTTCGAGGAGGAGCCACTGCCGGGGCAATCATTAATATACAGATTTATGTTTATTAAGAGCTGCTCACTAAATTTATGCAACTGGGTGGCGCCCTCAGTTCCCCGAAGAGAACCACTCTACTTTTGCCCAACCAACCCGACAATTGGCCATGTGAAAAGTTTGCCTTGACTCAGAAATGAAACGGAGACAGTGAACCCACACAGTGGAAGAGTGAAGACCAAATAGTGGGTGCACTGGTGGCGCCCACATCGTTGACCTGACTCACAACACACTCTTCAACCAAACTTTGCGGCCAATTAACACAATTTCGGTGATGATGTTGAAGGTTGTCACATATTGACTGGAGGCCATCGATGAATTAGTGGCGCAAGCTTGAGGCATCTCTCAATTGTAACCCGAATTTGAGTAACTATTTTCTTATAATATATACAAACTTATACATAGGTATATCGCATATTAGCTGTAAAATGCTCACCTGTACGGCACAGTTGAGAAAGCAGTTGTTCTGCCCGGGTCCATTGAGTAGTCCCTTAGAGGAGGGCTCCAGCGTGGGCGAGGTCAAGCTATTGGGTGCTCTCAGCAACTCGAGAATGCGATTCCGCTCCGATCCGTTCTGGATTGAACCCACCGCATATGGCTTTGCCGGCTGCCCATAAGGGCTGTTTGTGGAGGTGGCTGGTGTGGCAGCTGCGCCACTGGCCAACCGATAAAGTGTGCCCGGCGTGGTCATTCTGCGTCCACTGCGGGCTGACATCAAAAACTGAGCTGCAAAGGGAAAGAAAAGAGAGCTTAGAGACATATAATCATCAACGAACGGATCCCTCGTGACAGCTTGGGATTGACCCAAAACCAAGGTGTCCAAACATCTCCGATTGTCAGTGAAGAAACCAAGACTACGGATTTCAAATTTAAGATCTGTGATTCGAGATTCGAGATCCAAGATGATGTGGGTTGGCCCTGACGTGTCGCCAACAATTAGTCGCAGCTGTGAAATTTCCTTCATGCGGAGGAAAAGCATGATCACGAAGGTGGAATTTGAGTAGTACACACGAAAACAGCAGCTAAGTTGGGAGGCCTCTGGATTTGTAACTCAAAAAAATACATCTAGTTTTTCAATTATTTTAAAAATGAATTGTAGCTTACAGCTACAATTCCCGATACTCGTAATTCAGTGGTAATTGCATTTTGTCATTAATTAGTACAAAGTCAAACGGACGGGTTATTAATTGCTTGTTCCAGAGAAGTGCGTTTATAAATATTGATGAAGCGAAATCGGTGCCGGCTGAAATCCTTAAAAACCAAGACGATTGCCCAAACCGGAAACAATGCTCCCCGCATAGTTCCTCGTTTTTTCCAGCTGAAAGAGTTCTGCGAGTGAAAGTCTAGAGAACCAGCATAGTATATTCCTCTGAGTGCCATACATATTGTGCCGTGAGTATTTGTGTCACTTGGCGGAAACGGCCAACAGAGATTATGCAACCGTTAATTGCAGGCCAGCCGTCGTCATTCGCAATTCATTCATCAAATTGCACGACGCGGCCGAGACACTTTTTTATCTTTTGTGCTTCCATTTCGTTTTGTTTGCCCACATTATCTGCTTGGCAATGCGAACCGAGATAGTTAGACCTAACAAACCTAACCAGATGGCGAAGAAACTTTCTCGAAAAAATATATTTTTAACAAAAAAAAACACATCGTTAGGTTCCACCGAGATTTGAACTCGGATCGCAGGATTCAGAGTCCTGAGTGCTAACCATTACACCATGGAACCTACATGTCTTCCGACGAGCAGAATGGTGCTTATCAATTTCTTCTTTACGGTTTCTAGAGCTATTTATAGCTGCCAGCAGCGCTTGTTCAAAACAAATATGCTGAATCTGCTTAATTCCTAACATATCTGGAATTTTGATTAAATATTTCCACTCTGTTTTTAATATATATGTACATATACTCTTCCCGGAATATATTCGATTATGTGAGCTGCACCCGATTGAGCCCATTTAAAATTCGTTGGTAAGCTTATTTTGCTTTAAATGTAAGGTAATTTCCATTTCCAATTCTGGTCACAAATCAGTTTGATAAATAGGTTTTTACGGATACCCGAACATTATTAATATTAAATTCCAATCCATTGCCCTCAATTCCCGGAATCAATTTTTTAGGTGAAACCTGAGAGCTGTGAGTGCATGAAAATCGAGCCCAGAAGTCGAAAGATTCTCCAATTCCCAATGGTCAATTTGGGTTTTATGCGCCGAACGTTGCTAATTGATAAATGCTGCCATAGGGCAGCAACTCACCTTCCCCGATCCGCTGCACCCTAATTAGCATAATCTTCCCGAGCTGCAGTTGCACCTGCAACCAAAACCGTTTTGCATATTAATCGAGTTGGTTGGGAAATCCAAAAAAAAATAAAAAGAAGAGAAAAACGTCGTCATGGGGAAGGGGAGGGGGGCAGCGGCATTTTTCAATTGCTCTTGCGTGAAATGCAACAATTTGTGGCAGCAACAACGTCCAATCAACATTCGACATCGTCTCGCTGTCAATTCAATTTTCGTATCTATTATTGGGCCATGCAACATCAAAAGTGCGGATAAACTTATAATTTTCCACTGCTCCTTTTGTTTTAAGATAATTAAGAAATTTTTGATAAATTGCTAGTGAAGCTGAGAAAAAAGAAGCAATGCAGCTCACGCAATGGTTAATTGTTAACTGTTTTATGAGTTTTCTCTCGCTTATTACCAAAACTTTGCAAACTGATGTAGTATTAGTGAAATTTATTCAAGCTTTGAGCTCACAAAATAAAAAATACACTGGACCACACACATTTAGGACCATATATACATTCCCTTCATTTGGTCGGTCACGCACTCGAATTTTCGCGACAATTACGCAGACTTGGGACTAATGGGTTCGGGCCACTCATTATCTTGTTGTCTTCCGTCTTGGCCCGAGTCTTACCCATGTCTTAGCCATGTCTTAGCCCATGCTGGCGCCACCAGATCGGTCCATTAGTCATAAGTGGGCACTGGCCAAAGGATAGTCATACTCTGTAAACGGTGGATAGTGGATAGTGGAAGTGGTCTGACCTCGCCGGGAAAACGTGACATAATGCAAATCACACCGTGGCAGATAATCGCCCAAGTGGTTTGCTGGCCACAATACAATTGAAACTAAATGAATTGGCTTAAATAAAAATGGGTTTGGTAAGAGCTTCAATGGCAGTTCGAAGTTAGCATTTCAACTTGGTTTCAATACCAAAATCTCTGGTTAAACCAAATATCAATGCGTATTCTATACTTTGGTTTTGGTTTTATAAATTTATGGAAATTTATTAACTAAAAGCTCAATCATAGTTTCTTTCCCTTCCATTCCATTTTTTGAATATTTGGTCAAAATGTGAAGAGTCATCGAAAATGGATCACTATAATTTGTGGCCTACCCGAGAGACGGATTCGAAGCTTGGGATTGGGGGAACTTTCTTCTTTTTTTTGCCACAGATTCTTGTGGTTCCATTAGACCCTGCAGTTCCCCCGGATTTCTATCCGGAGTAACCACCTCCAGTCTGCCTCACTGACAATTACAATAGCTCAATCAAGTAGACAACAGTCACCTGGCTGGCAAGACAATTGCTCCGAGACCGGGCCTCATCTCCATGTTGGCTCCGTTGGCGCTCTTGCCCCGTCCCGATGATTGAGACCAATTGCTCTAGAAACTATGCCGAGAATGTTGAGCACCTGTTGGCATAATTTCCACAGCAGGCAAGCAGTGGCTTGTCTCCGACCCTGAGAAATCGATGCAGTTTCTTCACTTCGCCTGCCTTTGTTTATCGACTCCACTCGACTTTAGTTCACTTTGCTCAACTGCACTGCGAATGCGAATGCGAATGAAACGGCTGAACGTGCCGGAGCTGAGAGCTCAAAGCAAGCATCTCTACCATGGCAAACCATATATGTATATATAAATATATCTTGGGGCTTCAATTGACCAGCTGTTAACTAAGAAATACAAAAAAAAATGAAGAAAGTGGGAGCTAAATGTGCCCACGTGTTGTTGCTGCCTTCTCAATGTTTTAATTTGACAACTAAGCCACCAACATTTTGTTTCGGAACTGGCGCCCACGCAATAGTAACCGTTGAGATAACGCGTTTATCTATTGGAACACCACCCACACAACGCCCATGCACCTGCCGCACTGAGAACCTTTATTAAACATTACGCACAGCCTGTTGGCATTTAAATAATAGCGTTGATTAAAAACAGTTTGTATTATTTCGCTGACTATAAGCTCCACTGAATCAAAGTACGGCCAAGTTAGGCGAGCTCAATCGAACTTCAACGGACTGGCTGTCTGCTGCCCAGAAAATGGGCGTCTACAACATAAATGCTCCATCTGGACAAGGATCGGGATTGGGTGAAAAGGGGCTGTGGGCACTGTGAACTAAACTGTCCGTTGGCGACCGCGAAATCGAGAACTGCCAAGACAATGGCTGATTGTGACTGACAGCATAATTTATAGTTTTGCGATTTGAACTGCGTCGCAGCCGGGCATTTGACTTTCATGCCGACAAAGAGTTGCCGAGAGTCGCGAGATCCATCTCCGTGGATTCATCTTCAGCTGCAGGCCTAGGCTTTCAGCATTTCCATCTACGGTATGTGTCCACTGTGGCGTGAGGAGCCAATCAAATGGAAACGTAGCGAATCGGAACTTTGTGTGTGGCGGCACAACCGCAGCTGTCAGTTATGACAGCGGTCATCTCGGATCTCCGATCTTGGATCTTGAATCTTGGATCTCGGGTGTCCCGGGAATTTCCATACTCATCATCATTACGATCATCATGGAGGTATGCAAATTGGCCATTGTGGAGGCCTATCAGATGTAGGACTCATTAGTGAATCGGTTTGGCACTGGCCATTAGCAACACCTTCGACCAGTTAATTATGGCACTGGCCATAAATCCAAGCTAGGTGCTCCTAACAAGATCCATCCGGCGATACAGAATTCATCTATTGATAGGCATGGACCGATGATTTTGGATAGTGGGTGTGTTATGCAAATGCCGCGCATAATCACCCCAGTATATGCAAAAAAAAGCTTAAAAAGCCGACTTACAGACACACAGACACCGTACGTTGTCTTTTAAACAAATTTTGTGGCTCCTAGCCACGTGCGGTTCTCAGGCGTTCTCGCTCTCCATCCCATTGTAGACGATGGTTTCTTTTTTTTTTGGAAATTAACATTTTTTAATGGGTTTCTTTTTTGGGCCAGGCCCGACAGAGGAGGAGAGTCGCGTCATGCTACATATGAGATTTCCTTTGCGTACGCATACAAGTGCGTCGTCGCTGTTAAGACAAAAAAAAAAAACAACCCAAAACACTACAAGTTGCGTGTTCGTTTTGGGAAAAAGTCGATCGCCGATCCATTGATCTGAACAAGTTTGGGCCACCCGATCGCACTTAACGTTGGCCCACTGGTTTGGCTTGGGGTGAAAGCGGTCGCGTGTGATGTAGAAATCGCATGTCCTCATCAAGGAGTTTTACGCATTTTAGGTCTTTTGATAAGAATGACGCGCAGCGCCATCTGACGGAGAATTCTTCCAACTGAGAGTCCTTGCATGATAATAGGAACAATGATCGCTTCCACATGGAGCTCGCACACAGCTCAAGGCGCTTCAAATGGGAAAACATTCGAGAATTTATATGCGATGCGATGTGAAAGTTCAACTACAAACCACTTGAGCTGAACGCATTTTCCGGAAAATGCATCTCAAGTGGCGCTGGACAAGTGCAGCGATCGCATTACAAAAGGACTCAATAGCCAGAAATTAAAATCCAGTAAAATCACTCAATCGCCAATTTAAACTCGATTAAGGGAAATGCCATATGTGAAAACAGCAACGACTCCTGTCGTGTCTACATTTTAGTTGAGATGTTGTTGAATGTTGAAATTTGAATGCCGCCAGCGAAAAAGCCCTGCAAAAGCAGAAGAAGCACAACACGCAACATGGAACGCAGATCGAACATACATAATTACGAGTCGTGTGGCGGCGGAGAAGCACCCAAAAATGGAATAGTCGGAAAGTCTCGACGCGTCTTGAGTTGGGTTCGACCATTAGACAACACACCAGGCCACTTCACTCCAATTCCGATTCCGAATCGGAATACGACGCCTACTAGATGACAAATGGTCGATGGCAACGCCATCCGCAGATGGATAGATAGAAAGATAGATAGATAGAACCATAATATGGCAATTCCATGGGAGATCCGAATGGAAGACAATGCTTTGCGACGGAACCGTGGAGCCACGGAGCAGGTTCAATGACAGCCCCGTTCCGCGATAACCATCATCATCGCATCACACAGCCCGTCACTGTGATAATCCATTAAAATTTTGTCGTTTCGCCGTCTTCTCTTTGCACCCATGAGATACACAAGTACAAGTAGTGTCTTGAAAGATACATCTAAGAAACAGCAATCATCGAAAGGAAAGTTTCTTCATAGTTTTGAACTATGTATATATTTAAATGGCGATTTTGAATAAGAGCAATATGATGAAACTCCCGATTTTGAATGTGAATGTGGACCTTGACTTTACCTTTGTCGTTTTAGTTATTGGGAAAGCTTTAGCCGCCTTAAATCCCAGAACCCCTCTGTTGGAGTCGGGCCAACTTCCCATGCCCATGCCAAACCAAATGAGATCTTGAACTAAGCAAATCTGGCGAGCAAGTGAACTCCGCGAACTCCGAACCTGATTCTGGTCATTAGAGGGGCCAGCTCGCAAGTTCCTAAGTACATGCTGTGCGTACTTAGCGCAATGCCAGCACATACATATGTAGATACACACAAAAGTGTACCCTACCCCCACCTTACACACACACACACGCAGCTATCGATACATATGCATACTCTTATAAATCGCTATGCCCTGCACATGTGCAGCGGCAATCAAAGATCTGTTTATTGTTTACACTGGCCGGCAGAAGCATCAACGATGCGTCCCCTCTCCCAAATATCCAGATCGTTTCTAGCTAGCCAGGCACGTGCCCCGCCCATTGACCACCACCACCCCTTTAGCTCCACGGAATAAAAGAAATTGAGCATCCAAGGGTTCCCCAAAAGTGCTGATTTCGTTTATTTTTGGCTTGCCTAGCATTTGATCGCTCTACCATTTGAATTGAACTTGCAGGGCAGCAAAAGTTGATAAGCAGCTTATAACTTTACAGGAATATATCTAAATTGAATCAGCTTTCGGCATATATGTAGATATATTGTGGAAGTTTATGGCTAGATATTTTTAGGTAGAAAATACTTTGCAGTGTACTTCCAAACGGGAGAATGATGTGGGGAGTCTTGTTGCACTTTATAATCGTAATGCTGTGGAATGCTGTTTGTGTTTTATAGACCGTTTATAGGGCAGGAGTGCAGATCATTTTTGAGAGTTTTCAAAACTTCCTATTTTGATCCATAAAGCTTATGTTGGACTCCCTTAATTTGCTGTTTTTATTTCTAGGGTTTCCCTCTTGGCTTTGCACTACTATTCCTTAAAATTCGCAATTCTTCAAATACACAAATTCTTCTGGTTCGGTCACAACTCCTATGAATTGTCATTAGGTCAACCGCCTCGACTTCAAGTCGTTTGAGTCTCACGCAATTTGTTTTGAACAATTGCTAAATTGACATTTGTTTGTGTGTGCATGTGTCTTACTTGTGGCTCCAATTCAAAATAGTTTATGGCAAATTCTTTGCACCAGGAATTTTTTCTTTACTCGCACTATCCACAAACTTTTGCATGAGTTTTCATTCAGTAGAAAGTTTGTAGTCCTTATAAGAAATGTAATATGTATAGATGTATAGAGTTCCGTTCAAAAATTAAAAAAAAATAAGAAAGTTATTTCTGTATAACCACCACAGTCCAAGCACTCGACCATATCGATCTTACTTGATTTTTGTTCTTTTTGCTCTGCCATGAGAATATGGCAAGCAACCTACGATGATCGCTGATGGTTTTTAATTACACGGCAGCTCGCAGACTATGCCCCTTAGCTCCCCAAAGCCCACGAAACTACGGGTTTGGCGACTACCGCGGCAATTAACAATCTTTTGGCGGCGACAACACTTAACGGTACAACATTTTGCAAATGCGAACGAACGCATCGATTACCTGATCGGAGCTACGCACCTGACGGCGTTGCCGAGGCAGGTGAAAATCGAACAGATTCAGAAAATATCACAGGCGGCAGCTACGCAAATTTTACGCAATTGGGGACAGGAAAAAAATGCGAAGTGGGAAACTTTGGCGTTGGCCGGTTTTCCCAGAAACTAGTTTAGTACGAAACCTATTTTTTTGAGCAAACATTCAAAAACTTTGATAACTCAAGCAAAAACTTTGCCATCAATCAGTTACTCTTGAAACATAAAAAAAACGCAACCATCACGAATGTACATACATGTACATATACTATACTGACCCAGAAAGCCCCAACTACTTGTGTCCGAATGAAATGACATCCAAAGAAGCCGGAGCAACAAACGTTATAAAAAACGTTTGCCAAAAATGTGAAACCAGAACAAACCAAAATAAAAAGAGCCCGGCAAAATTGGCGGAGAAAATCGCTGTGTACAGAAGCCATGAATCTGTTTTCGGTTTTTGTGCATCTGAAGGTTTTCATAAAAGATCTTTAGTATCGGTGTCGAAATTCGGCCTAACTAAAATAACTCGATGATTGAAATTGCTAATAATGTAAATACTTTTAAAGGAAACCGATATTTAATGTTTCGGTCTCCGGTGTTCGAAAAGCAAGTTTTCAATGGCATTCGGAAAATCGAGTAAAATTTGTTTCACCTTTGACGGGAAACCCTGATCACCGGTCAAATGACGTCTCTCTAGAAGTCATTTTCTTTCCTTGGGGATTCTCTTTTCCCTGGCAAGCCGTAGAAAATCACTTCCCAGGCGGATCAGCGATTGAGTGAATGATTGATGGATTCCCAGCGCACAGTACCTCCAATCTCGAATCTCAGCTATCAACTACTCCCCCCCAAACCTAATCAGATTAGCTGGATGTCATAACCCGGCATGGTTATGGCGATTTGGTATAGGTATAGGTTTTCACTTACCTGGCTACACCTGTGGCTAATATGATGATGGAGATCGTGGCAATGAAGGGCGGAGGCTGCGGCTATGCAACAATTGCGGTTGCATGTTGACCGGATGTTTTCGGCTGGCCGCAAGGCAGGATATGGATATCGCTGGATATCGGTGGATGTCTGGTCTTGAGTTTATTGTATATTGTATATTCCCTTGCCAAAAGAGAGCCAGAAGAGAGTGCGAGAGGGCTTTGCCCCGAGAGTTGGCCACTTTTCACACGCTTTCACTTGAACAAAAACTCAAAAAACTCAGCAAACACACAAAAACAAACAAACTCAACTCGGCCACTATTTATTTTTCATCTTCATCTTCATTATTCAGGTTTGCAATCGCGGTTTGGTTTTTTTGGCAAAACAAGCAAAAGCCATCCAACAACTAGTGGTTTGGCCTCGCAAAGACAAACAAACTATAAAAGACACACGCGCACGTCAACAAAAACACAACTGTGTGCCAACTGCGCAAACGCAAATGCAAAGACACTGTCAGCAAATGCAAACAAAGTCAGGGCAGCCGCTATGAATCAAAACAAACCACCAGCAAACCAGTACGTCCGTTCGGTTTCGAGAGTAAAGAACGACTGATTGAAAATGCAGTGGAGATCAGCGATGGTGGAGAAACGAGATGGTGGAGAATCGCGATGGTGGAGAAACGCAATGAGCATTCGGTAAAGACTTCCACCAGTGGAGAGATCGGGCATTTTCTTTAGCCAAGGCTCAAACCCACTTGGAGACTTTACCGCTGATAGTGTAACCGTTCAGTTCTCCACACTTTTTCGGCGGCGGAAGTAAATAAAATGTACCCAAATGTGGCTTTCTACCTTTAAGGCCTTTCAATTTGTAATCCGAAAAAGTCGTTTTTCAAATGGTTTTAATAAAAAAAAGGTATATTTTGCCATAATGAATAAAACCAGTTAGGTGCCATTAGTTCTACGGATTTAGGTAAGGGAAACTATAAACACTTTCCCCACCTCATAGGATTAGTACTACTTCGACTGCTCTATAGCTCCAATTTTTGTTAACATCTTAGTGGAGAGGATATCATTCTGCCTGGTAGTATTCATGGATATTCAGCTACATGTAAAAACACTTAACTAAATTCGAAAAGGAGCCAGATCTATGTATGTAATCTCTGCAAATAGATACTTGAGCAGATAAACGAATAAGTACTTAGGGCTAGAAAGCTACCTATCGGCTAAATATTTAACTAAAGTATAGACAAAAAAATATGGATTAGGGGTGTTTTTGGTACACTGAAGACTAGACTATACATATGGTCTAAATGGTAAATGGTAAGTAGGGTTTGATTTAGGTGGTTACATGTAAGTGTTGTTCAAGTGTGACTAGTATTTGTTTAGAGTTGGCTTATGAGTAGATCGGCTACAGTTACGATTGTTGTCATGGAATGGAGCAAAATCGAGCAATATATATACAAGTATGCATATATGCATATATATATATATGGGTAATTCAATTGCTTGGCTGAGCGGGAGCTGGAGGAGCTGAAACTGGAGTCTGTTGTCTGCGCGGTCAAGCGACGATATCGCTACCCGGATTATAGCCAAAGTAGTTAAGGTTGAACTCGTCGCTGAAGAGTACTTCCTCCTCGGAGGGCTCCACTTGGTGCGACATCTGAATGCCGAGCTCCATGGGATCAATTTCGGTGATGTAGTACTGCGAGTTTCCGCCACCCATGTGGCTATGGCCGCCCATTTGGTTACTTTGGTTGTTACTGCCCCCGCCCACGTTGGTGCCATGCTGCTGCCGTAGGACACTTTCCGTTACCACCACGTCCTTGTGTATGGGATTCAAATAGTCTTCGAATAGGATGGAAAGAAAAGATTAGAGTTCGTTGAATAATCATGGGATCAGTATGAACAAGATTAGTGTTAACTCACCATTATCCAACAGGACATCGTGGTAGGTGCTGATAATAGAGTTGACCGACTGTACCTCCACCTCGCGATGGATGCCATTCAGTATTTGACCTGCCGTCTTTCGCAGCTCATCGTCGCTCAACAGATCGTTGAAGGGCAGCAGTCTTTGGTGGTGTTGATTGTGATTTTGGTGATTCTGGTGGCTGTGGTGGTGATGCTGCTGCTGGCTTGCCTCAGTGCTGCCACCGCCGCTGTTAGTCTGCATCATTTCCTGGGTGAGAGTAGCAACTGCCACCGCCGCCTCATCGTACATGCAGCTACTGGCCTGCGGCATATGTTGCTGCTGTGCCGCCGGATGTTGTTGCTGCTGCGGCGAGTGCTGCTGGTGTTGCTGCTGATGCTGCTGCAGTTGCTGCTGTTGCTGATGCTGCTGTATACGCTCACGGTTAATCGACTCCATTTTGAAGAACAAATCTAGCCGCTGCTTCTTCTGCAAATGCAATGGGATTAATAGAAGTTGTATGCGGGTGCCTGATGGATATCCACTTACATGCTCCCAGGCCAGAACGTTCTCGGCGGAATCTCCGCTGGAAATGGCCCACAGGTGACCGGCTCCTTGGGGCGCTTTAACTCCCTTCCGAAAATGTGGGTTAATCGATAGATTATGTCGAACGGAGTTCTTCCAGCGGTCATCATTCGACTTGTAGTAGGGGAAACGATCGCTAAAGTTTTGAAATAACATGGAATTAGAGACAGGCTTAAACAGAACAGAACTATGTTTATCATCTCTTTTAGGATTGGTTCTCCGACACGGACACACACCACTGGCCAGTTGACCAATTGCAATGAAAGTTTCAGCCCCCATTTCGACCAGCCAATCCGGAACGGAAACGAGGCAATTTTCACGAAAACACGTCATTGAACAGCACTGCGGCAGACCCATACTAGTCCGTAGAATGCCTGACTGGTGTATACAGACACGGACACGGACACGGACATGAACATGGACACGGACACGGACACGGAAAACGAAAAAAGGACATGGACAGGGACGGACGCTGGCACAAATTATGCGTAGTTTCTTTCTTTTTCCCTGGGTTCTCTAGCTCGTTTTTACTTGCTCAGTCAGTCACGAACAAGCGATTTCGGGTGGTAAAAAAAATAAAGAATGAAGTATGTATGCCCCATGTCTAGCAGGTGGAAGAGGCCGCAATCAGCCCACTACCGCTATCCACCACCCACACCCACTTTTCAGATGTAAAGAGGAAACAACGACGACCGGAAAGGACATCGCGTGCCAGGATTCTTCGCTGTGTTCTGGGCTTTGGGCTGTGGGCTTTGCGCTCGGTTGGGGGCTTTTGGCGGACAACAAAATGGAAAGTATTTCAAATTACGACACACAGCGAATTGGAGTGGGTGGGCGGCACGCGCCGGGAAGGAAAAACAACCCCCGAATGGGTCAGGCTATGTCATTGGTTAACTGCCACTGCCCCCGGGGGTTTTTCTTTCCACCACTTTCTACGCCCACATTTCAGCTCGAAAGCAATCCAAAAAATTTCAGCACGCGAACCATGAAAATGGGGAGATTGGCTTTGATGGCCCCAAATCACCCACCTATTCCTTCGCTTTTCCGTATTTTCCTTTTCGGATTTCCTCCCACTTTCGGGAGAGAAATGACGACTCATAAATGGAGAAATGAACTAAAATATGAAAATCCACGGCATATTCCCATTCCCTGAAAGCGAACCCCTTAATGACCCCTCGGCAATGTCCTGATAACTACGATGTGTGTATCCCCCCTCTTTTGAATCCCCCGGAATACAGGTACATATGGGAACTATTGCCGGGATTTGGCACGCAGCCCGTCATGACGCATCAACCCATGATATGGCACTTGAAATTGCCCGCGCCGGAGTTGGGATCTAATATCCCAATGAATGGAATCAACTCCATTTGCTGGTGACTTGGCTGGTTTAGCCCCTGAAACGAGTTGGCTTTCTAAATATACTTTCAGCTTTCAGCTGGTATGCTTCTGGATGACATATGAATGTAGCATGAAGACTTAAAAACTAAGATCCAAAAATGCGCCTAGGACACAAGTCTAGCTCGAAACAAATCATCCTTTTCAATTCGTAATCTAGTTGGCATTATACATCATATCCTTCTTACCACACCCACTTGTAAATTTCAAAATATTAAGTCAGCCATTGATAGTCCGGATGGGATAGTTTATGTTTATGGGCGCTGCATGACTGTCTGGTCTTAATCATGCACCGCGCAAATCGATAGCATATAGTACGTATGTATATAGACGAGAATATGTGTATATGTATCTGACAGAACGGGCAAATTGTATAAAACTACAAGTGTGTATATCATGTTTTGTCTGCCGCACTTGTCGAATTGTCAACTTGGCTTCAGGCACGTAGAGTTCACCACTCGAAGGGGATATTTTACGGGGTAGAAAGCAAAGCACCCACCCACCTTCATTTGGCGGGTTGCCTCCTGGGTTCCTGAGTGAGTGGCTTTGTTACATTTGGTAAAATCAAATACCCGCTATCAGCGTCGTCATCGTTGTCAATGAATTTGAATGACTGACTTTGCCTCGACTACAAAAAGAATAAGCGATGGAGAGGGCTAGCTGGCTCTGCTGTGAAATTGTCGAAATACACGGAATGCCCGCCCTAATTTTTATCCATTTGGTCTGCTGATAATAACTAAATCATCTAGAATACAACTTAAGCTTATGCCACTTCATAGGATAGCTGAAAGATCCGAAAAATGTCTACTTCGGTATTTGATTATTCAAAAGCCACGAATATGCCTGTTAGGCAACTGAAATTCAGATTTAAAATGAAGTTTTTGGTATCCAGCAGGTGTCCAGCCCTGATGAAAACTGCTATGTAATTGACTACCCAATAGCAGCCCCATTCAAATCGCCTCGCCTTCAAGGCAGCCATTCCGAGCCGTGATGAGGTTTGATAGGCTGCGATGGTCGCTCGGACTAGTTGGTGGCCCAGGGCTGGAGGCTCTGGAGGCCAGAGACGAGAGGCTTAAAGACCTGGAGGCCCAAAGGCCCAAATGGGCCGGCCCGAGCCGGGCCGTGTCTGGAAGTGCCAGGCACGCAAGCCACCTCAAACACACTCAGGCGCTTCATTTTTTTTTTTTTTTTTTGTACATGGCAGCAAGGACCAGGCTACCAGACTGGGCAACTACTTCTGGCCCCGGATCCGTATTTATATGTATACATATAAATATATATATATATATGGGAATTTATAGTTTAGTATATATCTGAATGGTTGTGGGGCCCACACTATATTTATTGCACTGCGCTAGTCAGTTCATAAATTGTTGCGGCTCGTTGGCTCTGCCCGGCCAATAAAAGAAATTGCCTGGATTTATGGCCAGGAGGAGAGTCGAAAGTAGAAGTTGCCACATTTCGGGCTGTGCAAAATGAAAAACTTTTTAATGGCAATTGCCAATTTTGTCGTTGCTTTTTTTCTCCTTTGGTTCTCGGCGGGCGTAACTGTGGCCAGCCACGCCCAACCCCAGAAAAAGCTGGTAAATCGAAAGCCGAAGTTATCCCAAGAACATCGGACTCGATCTTGGGTGGCAGTTGGGTTAGCCAAGAAACATGTGGCAAGAGAACCTTCTCGGTCTTATATCTTGACTTGACTGACAACGAAACTCGTTAAGGACGAAATCGTAGCTAGCCTTGACCTTCTATTCCTAGGATGAATCATATGTATCTTAAGCTGAAGAGCTGATTGCTGTTTACTAGACACACAGCTCGGAAAAACAGTGTTAGGGCAAGTATTGAACATTCGGGAAATACATTTTACATGTCAGACGGGCAGCCTAGGCAAGGGTAACCCATAAATTCTGATAGGTATCCTAGTTGCGGTTGCCGAAGGGAGTGAGGGATCCTGCCACATGTCCTGACCGATCAAGCATGATCCGCATCCCATAAACACTCAATATGCATTTGAAATTGACCGGAAGAAGGGGCGGCGGCGTTACCAACCCCCGCTTAACCCACTTAACCCCTTAACCCGAACCCCGGACCAGGTAATTGCTCTCTAGCATTTGGGCATGGACATGAACATAGGCACGGGAATGGTAATGGAAATGGGTATGGGCATGGGCATGGGTACGTCAAACACCTGATCCCCGGGATGCAATGATGCATGTAAAAGGTGTAGAAAAGCCGGAAGGACCCCGACTTGCACCTCCAACCCCCGCAATTAATAATTATTGTGAGCAGTGGAAATTTCATGGGCAATTGCCAGGGCGAAACGATTAAGGATTGGAAGGAGGGTATTCGGGTCGCGTGGGCAAGCAAAGTTCCGTAAATTGCCATTGGAAAACGTGGCTTTTGATGGCTGAAAGGCCCTGCGCAGGCGCCATTTTCGCCTTGACTGCGCGAGGACACGGCCCTGGAACTCGAGCCCCGATGAAACAGGAGAAATAACCCATCCTGCTCCACCCTGCGAAAACCCAAAACCAAAATCGAAAAAACCCAAAGCCCAAAGCCGAAAACCCCCTGTTTGCCAACCCTCCAGCCAACTGGGGGCCGCAAGGTAAATTTGTGAATGGTTAATGAAAAGTTACCCAAACTGCACGCCCATTCGAACTGAGCCGAAACTTCTTGGACTGTCGATTCATTACATTAAATGCGGGGGGTGGTGAGGAGTGCAGGTGCGCAGGTGATGGGCAAATGTCATAAATTATTTGCCTCCCCCTCCCGAGCGGGGTGGTTTTATATGTAAATTTATATAGGATATTTACACGCAACATTCGCGGCTGCGGCATCAAATATTTACACTGATTCCGGGTATTCGAAGACAACAAAAGAAAGAAATAACAAAAAACAGGTGGGGAGCAGTGGGGGCGAAGGGCCAAATTAATGAACCTTGAAAAATGTGTTAAAACTTATTGTTTTCTTCGTCAGCGATTCTCGACGAATTGATATTTTCCAACTTAACGTGGCCAGAATGGAATTTTTGAATTTTTTAAAGATGACGGGAAAAAAATTGGACGTTCTGCGAAAAGTAGGTAATGATTAACTAGTTTTGAATACTATTGAATGCCTAACTAATACGGAATGAGCCGTATCATCATAAAACTAAGAATTTGGTATACTCAACAATTGCCACTATACAATCCCTACAGACACATAGTTAAAGCCCAAATTAATGGGTCGCTATCCGTATTAGCTGATAATACCAGGGAATACCAGTTTGGCATAAACAACTTGTTGAACAACCCACAAATAGTTTGGTTAACAACATTTTTGTTTTTCACCTTATGCGAAGGCAAGGTAAATGCAATTTTCTAGCCCATAAATTTGTTTGAGCTGCTAACTTTTGGCACTTTCATTGTGGCCGCTATCGTTTGTTTGCCGGTGTGTGGCACTTTGTTTAAGTTTGGTTACCAACCAAGGAACGAAAACATGGTAAGAAGAAATACCCAGCGAACGAGGAAATCAAATGGCCAACGGGAATGGCCAAGACGAAATGCTTGAGATTTGTTTAATTGCATCCTGGCTGGTGTTTTTTGCCATCAACAAAAATAACAGGATGGCTAGCACTCCACAAAATGGCGTCCATCCGAATGGGCTGTGGGCGGTGGTGGCTGATTCAGTGGGTGGTTCGATGGGGGACAGTACTTACGATATCCATTGGTATATGCCCGACACAGTCAGCTCACCCTTATCCTCGAGGGCGTATTCGATGAGCTCCGTGTAGGTGAACGGTGGTTTCTTTGGCCTGCTTGTTTTGCGGTGGTTGGTTTTGGATTTCAGCCACATTGGTGGGTGGTTCGGTGGTTCGGTGGATCGGCGATTGCGTGGTTGGGGAAATTCGTTGGCGGCATCGATTGGAGGACGACATTGAAAGCAAATGGAGAACGCACAAATCAGAGAAAAAGATTGAAAATATATTAAAACAAAAGAGAGAATGCTATAGTCGAGTTCCCCGACTATCAGATACCCGTTACTCAGCTAGTGTGAATGCAAACGCAAAATGTAATCATTGGGGAATAAAATGAGAAAAAATTTAAAAATTGATCATGATCAACAAACTATATATATATTTTATACGCTTTTGCCTGTTACATACTTTTCAACGAATCTAGTATACCCTTTTCCTCTATGAGCAACGGGTATAAATAGATGTTTCAAAGAATTAGGAAATATAGAATTTAGCAGTTGACACTGTCATATTGTTTTATTTCTGCAACACTTACGCCTTGGACGAAGTATCCTCGACGACAACGTGCTCGGCAACTATCATGTCGTTACCGTCCAGCTCCGAGGTGACCTCCATCACCAGCTCCTCGAACTTGCGCCCAGTCTTGGTGGAGCCCACGCCGACCACGCCCCCCGCTGCTGAAGCGCCGTTGCTTCCTCCTGCTAATGCCGCTGGGATCGCTGCACTGGAGCAGCTCTTGGGCGATCTGGCCCGTTGATCCACCATACCCGATCCGAGGGATTGATTTGTGCTTGTGGCGGATGCGGATGCGGATGCCGATGCGGCGGAGGCGGATGATGGCGAGGTGGAACTGCAGGGCGACGTGGCGATTGGCACTGCCGTCGATTGTGGATGAGGTGGAGCACTGCCCTCCGGCAGATTGACCGCCTGTCCGTGAACCTGATTGTGCGGCGATAGGTGCGGGAACTCGTCGAACTTAAAGTTGAGCAGCCACGAGAGGTTCTTATCCTCGAAGTCCGCCTCGGTGGCTTCATTGGCCCCACTAACCGAACCGGATGAGGTGCGTCGGCCCGCCGACTGTATCCGCTGCTTCTGCGGCACCAGAAAATGTTGATTCTGATGAGGGTTCTGTCCAGGACTGGCATTCTGTTGTGTTGACTGGTGCGTATGATTGGATGCATTTTGAGCTGATGATGATGTTGGTGGTGGCGGCGGCAAAGTGGCATTCAATTGTCCTAGTTCCGCCTGCAGGCCGGAGTTATAGCGATGATCCAGCTCCAGCAGCTCGCCACCGGTCCAACCACCATTGTCATCCAAAGGAGCACTCGATGGTGGACAGTGCGAATAGGCGACGGCGGGCACCAGAAGACTGCTCTCATAGGAAAAGAGATCGTTGATGAAGGACGTCGAGGATTGGGCGGGTGCAGCGTTCGTTGGCGGATTACTAGGTGGCTGTTCCAGCTGCAGGTGGAAGTGCAGATCCCCGGCATCGTAGTCCAAGTGTCGCTTCTTCCAGGGATTCGCCCCGATGGGCTCGTAGTCGTGACCCAAAGCCAGATCCTCCTGATCGTCGAACTTGCGCTTAAGAAAGTTGTAATCACTGGGAAGATTACTGTTCGTATCATTTTGATTGGTGGTACTGCTATTGTTGTTGTTGTTGCTGCTGGGATTCGATGTGGGGCTGGATGCACTGCCCGTTCCATTGACGGGCATGTTGACAATCATGATGTCCGGGCTGTCTCGATTTCAATCACGTAAGCCAAGCCAAAACACACAACTCACACTTGGCGAAAAAGAGCAAGTAACACGGAAAAAAAATTGACCTGCTTCGTCTAGGGGACGGACGAAGGATATTTCTTTCTTTATTTCTAATCTTTAGTTTAGTCAAGAGCGGAAATTGGGAATTAGTCGGTCCGCACTGGCTAACTGGCTAACCGTCTCGCGCTGCGACTGGCCACGGAATGCGATGGGCCGCCAGGAGTCCAGACCAACTTGGCTGTTCTGAGCTGCGCCTGCGCCCTCCTGCCACTCATCCACATTCACATCCACCACCCCGGACACCCAGTCAAGCACATAAGCGGTACGTCTGCAGTCGATGGAGAGAGGAGCCGTACCTGTGATGGCGCAGGTACAACAAAATTATGCAGACACTTCACTGTATTATATTTGACATACTCGTTGATATATGTATCGACCATATCACCTGCTTATAAATACATATTTACATAACTGTGGGATGTGAAATATATCAAAGCAAAGGAAGCTATCATAGCTTCTCAATAATCGGTCGTGTACACTGTACCAAGCTGAGTTTAAAAAGCAATCAAGTACCTCTGGGTACAACCACCCAGGTCTTGGCATCGCTGAGCCCAGGTCATGTGCCGCTGGTTCTGCTTGGTCGCTCGATTTGGCCATAATCGAACATGTGCACCAAGCTGTCCGTTAGCCAATTTCGCGCTGACATGGGGCGGGGTGCGGTAGATAGGTTCTGGATCCAGGGTGCAGGGTGCAGCCATTGAAGCGTCTAATCGACGCTTTCATACACCATGCGTACCCAATGTCCTTCATATAAAGTGAGCAACCCGCACAGGTGATGCGCCGGATAGTTTAAGGGACTAGGGCTCCATCTGTCCAACCCGCTCGAAAAGAAAGCAAAGGTATCTCCCCTTTTACCCAGAAACACAAGCGAAGATCAAGGAATACACTTTTTGCAAAGTAAAACCGTTTACCAAAAAATATGGACATTAGCAATTCGATTTCTTGTTGATTCGTTTATTTAATTCCATTGATAACTGGTGTATGAATGTAGTTGTGAATGAGTTTTGAATACGAGTGAGTGGGCGATTGCTTTCATGTTGGGGGGCTAAATGCATTGGCTTAGTACAATATGATTTAAATCCTACTCAGTACAATTTTGTTTGACAAAATGATGCGATTAGTTTTATCCCTTTCTTCATCCTCGGTAATTTAGGCTAATATTATTGAATATGTTTTTTTTATTTTGTTTTGGTTGTTTCTCGAGCTTTAGTTCAACTAGATCGATCGGCACCCTTGAATCTGACTTGACGTCTAAACATTCATGTTTGGTTCGTCACAGGACAATCTTTTGATTTCCCTGTGAACTGCAAATGTGAAAAGTTTTTAAGCATATTCTAGCTCCTTTGTATAGGTTCATTTGCCATTTTAATGGCCGCAAGTATGCTTTTCAATAATATGTGAAGAAGCATCTCCAGCATCTCCAACATCTCTTTCTGCTCGATTTAAATACATGTTGCTTATTCTTCTGACTGCTTGTAGTATTTTGAATATTTGAATTCTCTCCATTGTCGCCCGTTCTTTTACGTGTTGGTTAAGTTAAAGCTTAGGAAATGTTTGTTTTTTCTCAGCTGCAAAAATGTGTAAGGCAGCCGCTTTCCCTTTTATGTTTCGTGTAGTCCATCTTCCTCCCCGCTCTCTGTTTCTTTCTCTTTCTTTGCTGTTTTGTAATCTCGCTCGATTTCGTGTGATTGGTTGTTAACTTCTTTTTATCGACGCATGTTTCAGTCTTACTACTTCCCCATTTTTAAACCTTAGTCCAAACCGTCATCGACGAAGTCGGCGGAATCCTTTTTAGGCTTTGGCTCGCTCGGCTCTCCAGCTTTTTCACCCGCTTGGCCAAAGGCAGCACCCACATCTCCACCGGGCACAATCTTCTTGATAAGGTTGTATATCTTCGGGTTCGACGCGTACTTCGTGATGTTACCGGGATTTGACAAAATGTCCTACGAAAGTTAATAAATAACAACGATTTGATAAATAATCCCATTACTGCATTTGTAATAGAAATAGAAAAGTCGTATTCACGAACCTGAATGGCGGCTGACACCTCGGGATCTTTCATGACGCCCAGTATATCAGATATATTTACGTTACCAGGAGCCCCAGGGGAAAATTCTCCGGATGATCCACCAGAGCTGGCATTGTGCTTTTCCTGCTCCTTACGGGCGCGCCTCTGATCCCGCTGGCGTTCCTTGATCTTACGCTCTGCCTGGCGACGCTCCTGCTTCACGCGATGCTGCTCGATTTTCTTGGCATTCGGAGTGACCTCCTTTAGCCACTCGTCTGTCTCCTCGTCGAAGTCCAGCTTGCATGCTTGGCGCAAGTCATGGGCAGCCAGCTCAAAATCTCCGAGGAGGCGACGGGCGCGTCCCCTGAACTTGTAGCCAGCCGCCAAATCCGAGTTGAGTTCCAGCGCCATGTCGCAGTCCCGAATGCAGGCATTCGGCTTCTTCAGCTTGAGGAAGGCCTGACCACGCTTAGCGTGGAAAAGGGCATTACCCGGGCTCAGTTCAATGGCCTTGGTGTACAAGGCGATGGCCTCGTCGAACTTCTGCTGGCCGTAGGCGGAGGCCGCCTGGGCGCGCAGCTCGCTCGCCTGCTCCACCTCCTCTTCGGTGGCCTTCTTGCTGTAGTTGCCCATGGGTTGAGCGGGGTCGCTGTCCGCCTCGATCACACCTGAAGGCATCGGAAGTAATACGGATAGAAGATACGTAGTTTTAATTGGCGTATTACATATATTAATACTGCAGGATTTGAATTTGGGTAAACGCTTAGTTTGCAGTGTCGAAAGGATACATGATAAAGCAACTGCCAGCACTGCGACAGCAACGCATCAAAGTCCAGGGTTGTGACCCCCAATGACCACGTGACTCGGCAGAATTTGCACACTCACCCTCCATGTCCAGCTCCACGTCCGACTCAGGATCGGAGAGGGACTTTTCGTCCTCGCTATCCACGGAGGCATTGGCCGGCTCGTTGGCCTTGGCACCAGCATCGCCGCCGAATGGGCACTTGCTGGAAAAACAAGCCGGGGATGAGCAAACCATACAATCGTGTTGTTTTGAAAATTGGTCAAATAGTGCGGTTAACTTACCCTCCGGCGCTGCCACCGTTGAATTGGCCAGGCGGCACCGTGCCACCAAACTTCTCCACGAAATCTTTGACGAACTGCAGCTGCGGCATGTTCAAGAAGGTGGGATTCTCAAGCGCATAGTCGATGAAGTACTTCAGCTTCTTCAGATCCCCGGTTTCCAATGTGAAAGCCATTACTGAATTCCGTTTTGTCTCGATGTTTTCAGATCTGGTGTCCTGCAATATTTGCTTAACTTTACGTCCACTTTTGCTCTGCCCTATCGATTGGCATGCATAAATACCATGAAAAAGTACTGAGAATTAATCGCCAGTATTTATCGCTTCGCTCTTGTATTTTTCAGTATTTTGTGCGTACGATAGTGCTGGAAAATGTGACAACTTTTAAAAAGATAACAGCAATTTTCCGCCACATACCCCAAAACTAAATACATATACATATATATATATATATACATATTCACATAGGACCGAGAATGTAATGAGCCACAATTAAGTCTTTAACTATTGCTGAACAAGTTTATGTGTGCCCCCATTGACATTAAAACAGTTTTCTGTTAATCATTTTAGTATTTTTTTATTTTCAATGTTTCGTCATGTTTTTTGTTTGCTTTTATCTTTTGTTTTCTTGGTGTTATTTTTTAGCTTTTTTCATTTTGTTTTGGAATTATGTTTTTTTTCATTATTTTCATTATGTTTTTGTTTTCGTCATTAATTTAAACATTGATTAAGCATAAATTATTTATATAAATATTTACAATGCTCTTTGCTATTTTTAGGGAGTTTTTGCCTCTGCTTTTTTACACTTCTTCATACTTATTCTCTAAAAACTAGTTTCGGGTTACATACAATTATACAATTATAATTTTAAAATTAAAAAAAAAATATGTACATATACATATATACATATATCGGGGTGGCTTGGTCAACCAAAGTTCTTTCGTGGCTTTTGATGGCTGAAAGGCGCCATTTTCGCCTTGACTGCGCGAGGACACGGCCCTGGAACTCGAGCCCCGATGAAACAGGAGAAATAACCCATCCTGCTCCACCCTGCGAAAACCCAAAACCAAAATCGAAAAAACCCAAAGCCCAAAGCCGAAAACCCCCTGTTTGCCAACCCTCCAGCCAACTGGGGGCCGCAAGGTAAATTTGTGAATGGTTAATGAAAAGTTACCCAAACTGCACGCCCATTCGAACTGAGCCGAAACTTCTTGGACTGTCGATTCATTACATTAAATGCGGGGGGTGGTGAGGAGTGCAGGTGCGCAGGTGATGGGCAAATGTCATAAATTATTTGCCTCCCCCTCCCGAGCGGGGTGGTTTTATATGTAAATTTATATAGGATATTTACACGCAACATTCGCGGCTGCGGCATCAAATATTTACACTGATTCCGGGTATTCGAAGACAACAAAAGAAAGAAATAACAAAAAACAGGTGGGGAGCAGTGGGGGCGAAGGGCCAAATTAATGAACCTTGAAAAATGTGTTAAAACTTATTGTTTTCTTCGACAGCGATTCTCGACGAATTGATATTTTTTAACTTAACGTGGCCAGAATGGAATTTTTGAATTTTTTAAAGATGACGGGAAAAAAATTGGACGTTCTGCGAAAAGTAGGTAATGATTAACTAGTTTTGAATACTATTGAATGCCTAACTAATACGGAATGAGCCGTATCATCATAAAACTAAGAATTTGGTATACTCAACAATTGCCACTATACAATCCCTACAGACACATAGTTAAAGCCCAAATTAATGGGTCGCTATCCGTATTAGCTGATAATACCAGGGAATACCAGTTTGGCATAAACAACTTGTTGAACAACCCACAAATAGTTTGGTTAACAACATTTTTGTTTTTCACCTTATGCGAAGGCAAGGTAAATGCAATTTTCTAGCCCATAAATTTGTTTGAGCTGCTAACTTTTGGCACTTTCATTGTGGCCGCTATCGTTTGTTTGCCGGTGTGTGGCACTTTGTTTAAGTTTGGTTACCAACCAAGGAACGAAAACATGGTAAGAAGAAATACCCAGCGAACGAGGAAATCAAATGGCCAACGGGAATGGCCAAGACGAAATGCTTGAGATTTGTTTAATTGCATCCTGGCTGGTGTTTTTTGCCATCAACAAAAATAACAGGATGGCTAGCACTCCACAAAATGGCGTCCATCCGAATGGGCTGTGGGCTGATTCAGTGGGTGGTTCGATGGGGGACAGTACTTACGATATCCATTGGTATATGCCCGACACAGTCAGCTCACCCTTATCCTCGAGGGCGTATTCGATGAGCTCCGTGTAGGTGAACGGTGGTTTCTTTGGCCTGCTTGTTTTGCGGTGGTTGGTTTTGGATTTCAGCCACATTGGTGGGTGGTTCGGTGGTTCGGTGGTTCGGTGGATCGGCGATTGCGTGGTTGGGGAAATTCGTTGGCGGCATCGATTGGAGGACGACATTGAAAGCAAATGGAGAACGCACAAATCAGAGAAAAAGATTGAAAATATATTAAAACAAAAGAGAGAATGCTATAGTCGAGTTCCCCGACTATCAGATACCCGTTACTCAGCTAGTGTGAATGCAAACGCAAAATGTAATCATTGGGGAATAAAATGAAAAAAAAATTTAAAAATTGATCATGATCAACAAACTATATATATATTTTATACGCTTTTGCCTGTTACATACTTTTCAACGAATCTAGTATACCCTTTTCCTCTATGAGCAACGGGTATAAATAGATGTTTCAAAGAATTAGGAAATATAGAATTTAGCAGTTGACACTGTCATATTGTTTTATTTCTGCAACACTTACGCCTTGGACGAAGTATCCTCGACGACAACGTGCTCGGCAACTATCATGTCGTTACCGTCCAGCTCCGAGGTGACCTCCATCACCAGCTCCTCGAACTTGCGCCCAGTCTTGGTGGAGCCCACGCCGACCACGCCCCCCGCTGCTGAAGCGCCAGCGGAGCCGTTGCTTCCTCCTGCTAATGCCGCTGGGATCGCTGCACTGGAGCAGCTCTTGGGCGATCTGGCCCGTTGATCCACCATACCCGATCCGAGGGATTGATTTGTGCTTGTGGCGGATGCGGATGCGGATGCCGATGCGGCGGAGGCGGATGATGGCGAGGTGGAACTGCATGGCGACGTGGCGATTGGCACTGCCGTCGATTGTGGATGAGGTGGAGCACTGCCCTCCGGCAGATTGACCGCCTGTCCGTGAACCTGATTGTGCGGCGATAGGTGCGTCAACTCGTCGAACTTAAAGTTGAGCAGCCACGAGAGGTTCTTATCCTCGAAGTCCGCCTCGGTGGCTTCATTGGCCCCACTAACCGAACCGGATGAGGTGCGTCGGCCCGCCGACTGTATCCGCTGCTTCTGCGGCACCAGAAAATGTTGATTCTGATGAGGGTTCTGTCCAGGACTGGCATTCTGTTGTGTTGACTGGTGCGTATGATTGGATGCATTTTGAGCTGATGATGATGTTGGTGGTGGCGGCGGCAAAGTGGCATTCAATTGTCCTAGTTCCGCCTGCAGGCCGGAGTTATAGCGATGATCCAGCTCCAGCAGCTCGCCACCGGTCCAACCACCATTGTCATCCAAAGGAGCACTCGATGGTGGACAGTGCGAATAGGCGACGGCGGGCACCAGAAGACTGCTCTCAATGGAAAAGAGATCGTTGATGAAGGACGTCGAGGATTGGGCGGGTGCAGCGTTCGTTGGCGGATTACTAGGTGGCTGTTCCAGCTGCAGGTGGAAGTGCAGATCCCCGGCATCGTAGTCCAAGTGTCGCTTCTTCCAGGGATTCGCCCCGATGGGCTCGTAGTCGTGACCCAAAGCCAGATCCTCCTGATCGTCGAACTTGCGCTTAAGAAAGTTGTAATCACTGGGAAGATTACTGTTCGTATCATTTTGATTGGTGGTACTGCTATTGTTGTTGATGTTGCTGCTGGGATTCGATGTGGGGCTGGATGCACTGCCCGTTCCATTGACGGGCATGTTGACAATCATGATGTCCGGGCTGTCTCGATTTCAATCACGTAAGCCAAGCCAAAACACACAACTCACACTTGGCGAAAAAGAGCAAGTAACACGGAAAAAAAATTGACCTGCTTCGTCTAGGGGACGGACGAAGGATATTTCTTTCTTTATTTCTAATCTTTAGTTTAGTCAAGAGCGGAAATTGGGAATTAGTCGGTCCGCACTGGCTAACTGGCTAACCGTCTCGCGCTGCGACTGGCCACGGAATGCGATGGGCCGCCAGGAGTCCAGACCAACTTGGCTGTTCTGAGCTGCGCCTGCGCCCTCCTGCCACTCATCCACATTCACATCCACCACCCCGGACACCCAGTCAAGCACATAAGCGGTACGTCTGCAGTCGATGGAGAGAGGAGCCGTACCTGTGATGGCGCAGGTACAACAAAATTATGCAGACACTTCACTGTATTATATTTGACATACTCGTTGATATATGTATCGACCATATCACCTGCTTATAAATACATATTTACATAACTGTGGGATGTGAAATATATCAAAGCAAAGGAAGCTATCATAGCTTCTCAATAATCGGTCGTGTACACTGTACCAAGCTGAGTTTAAAAAGCAATCAAGTACCTCTGGGTACAACCACCCAGGTCTTGGCATCGCTGAGCCCAGGTCATGTGCCGCTGGTTCTGCTTGGTCGCTCGATTTGGCCATAATCGAACATGTGCACCAAGCTGTCCGTTAGCCAATTTCGCGCTGACATGGGGCGGGGTGCGGTAGATAGGTTCTGGATCCAGGGTGCAGGGTGCAGCCATTGAAGCGTCTAATCGACGCTTTCATACACCATGCGTACCCAATGTCCTTCATATAAAGTGAGCAACCCGCACAGGTGATGTGCCGGATAGTTTAAGGGACTAGGGCTCCATCTGTCCAACCCGCTCGAAAAGAAAGCAAAGGTATCTCCCCTTTTACCCAGAAACACAAGCGAAGATCAAGGAATACACTTTTTGCAAAGTAAAACCGTTTACCAAAAAATATGGACATTAGCAATTCGGTTTCTTGTTGATTCGTTTATTTAATTCCATTGATAACTGGTGTATGAATGTAGTTGTGAATGAGTTTTGAATACGAGTGAGTGGGCGATTGCTTTCATGTTGGGGGGCTAAATGCATTTGCTTAGTACAATATGATTTAAATCCTACTCAGTACAATTTTGTTTGACAAAATGATGCGATTAGTTTTATCCCTTTCTTCATCCTCGGTAATTTAGGCTAATATTATTGAATATGTTTTTTTTATTTTGTTTTGGTTGTTTCTCGAGCTTTAGTTCAACTAGATCGATCGGCACCCTTGAATCTGACTTGACGTCTAAACATTCATGTTTGGTTCGTCACAGGACAATCTTTTCATTTCCCTGTGAACTGCAAATGTGAAAAGTTTTTAAGCATATTCTAGCTCCTTTGTATAGTTTCATTTGCCATTTTAATGGCCGCAAGTATGCTTTTCAATAATATGTGAAGAAGCATCTCCAGCATCTCCAACATCTCTTTCTGCTCGATTTAAATACATGTTGCTTATTCTTCTGACTGCTTGTAGTATTTTGAATATTTGAATTCTCTCCATTGTCGCCCGTTCTTTTACGTGTTGGTTAAGTTAAAGCTTAGGAAATGTTTGTTTTTTCTCAGCTGCAAAAATGTGTAAGGCAGCCGCTTTCCCTTTTATGTTTCGTGTAGTCCATCTTCCTCCCCGCTCTCTGTTTCTTTCTCTTTCTTTGCTGTTTTGTAATCTCGCTCGATTTCGTGTGATTGGTTGTTAACTTCTTTTTATCGACGCATGTTTCAGTCTTACTACTTCCCCATTTTTAAACCTTAGTCCAAACCGTCATCGACGAAGTCGGCGGAATCCTTTTTAGGCTTTGGCTCGCTCGGCTCTCCAGCTTTTTCACCCGCTTGGCCAAAGGCAGCACCCACATCTCCACCGGGCACAATCTTCTTGATAAGGTTGTATATCTTCGGGTTCGACGCGTACTTCGTGATGTTACCGGGATTTGACAAAATGTCCTACGAAAGTTAATAAATAACAACGATTTGATAAATAATCCCATTACTGCATTTGTAATAGAAATAGAAAAGTCGTATTCACGAACCTGAATGGCGGCTGACACCTCGGGATCTTTCATGACGCCCAGTATATCAGATATATTTACGTTACCAGGAGCCCCAGGGGAAAATTCTCCGGATGATCCACCAGAGCTGGCATTGTGCTTTTCCTGCTCCTTACGGGCGCGCCTCTGATCCCGCTGGCGTTCCTTGATCTTACGCTCTGCCTGGCGACGCTCCTGCTTCACGCGATGCTGCTCGATTTTCTTGGCATTCGGAGTGACCTCCTTTAGCCACCCGTCTGTCTCCTCGTCGAAGTCCAGCTTGCATGCTTGGCGCAAGTCATGGGCAGCCAGCTCAAAATCTCCGAGGAGGCGACGGGCGCGTCCCCTGAACTTGTAGCCAGCCGCCAAATCCGAGTTGAGTTCCAGCGCCATGTCGCAGTCCCGAATGCAGGCATTCGGCTTCTTCAGCTTGAGGAAGGCCTGACCACGCTTAGCGTGGAAAAGGGCATTACCCGGGCTCAGTTCAATGGCCTTGGTGTACAAGGCGATGGCCTCGTCGAACTTCTGCTGGCCGTAGGCGGAGGCCGCCTGGGCGCGCAGCTCGCTCGCCTGCTCCACCTCCTCTTCGGTGGCCTTCTTGCTGTAGTTGCCCATGGGTTGAGCGGGGTCGCTGTCCGCCTCGATCACACCTGAAGGCATCGGAAGTAATACGGATAGAAGATACGTAGTTTTAATTGGCGTATTACATATATTAATACTGCAGGATTTGAATTTGGGTAAACGCTTAGTTTGCAGTGTCGAAAGGAAACATGATAAAGCAACTGCCAGCACTGCGACAGCAACGCATCAAAGTCCAGGGTTGTGACCCCCAATGACCACGTGACTCGGCAGAATTTGCACACTCACCCTCCATGTCCAGCTCCACGTCCGACTCAGGATCGGAGAGGGACTTTTCGTCCTCGCTATCCACGGAGGCATTGGCCGGCTCGTTGGCCTTGGCACCAGCATCGCCGCCGAATGGGCACTTGCTGGAAAAACAAGCCGGGGATGAGCAAACCATTCAATCGTGTTGTTTTGAAAATTGGTCAAATAGTGCGGTTAACTTACCCTCCGGCGCTGCCACCGTTGAATTGGCCAGGCGGCACCGTGCCACCAAACTTCTCCACGAAATCTTTGACGAACTGCAGCTGCGGCATGTTCAAGAAGGTGGGATTCTCAAGCGCACAGTCGATGAAGTACTTCAGCTTCTTCAGATCCCCGGTTTCCAATGTGAAAGCCATTACTGAATTCCGTTTTGTCTCGATGTTTTCAGATCTGGTGTCCTGCAATATTTGCTTAGCTTTACGTCCACTTTTGCTCTGCCCTATCGATTGGCATGCATAAATACCAGAAAAAGTACTGAGAATTAATCGTCGGTATTTATCGCTTCGCTCTTGTATTTTTCAGTATTTTCTGCGTACGTATTTCCAGCACTAGGAAAATGTGACAACTTTTAAAAAGATAACAGCAATTTTCCGCCACATACCCCAAAACTAAATACATATACATATATATATATATATATATATATATACATATTCACATAGGACAGAGAATGTAATGAGCCACAATTAAGTCTATAACTATTGCTGAAGAAGTTTATGTGTGCCCCCATTGACATTAAAACAGTTTTCTGTTAATCATTTTAGTATTTTTTTATTTTCAATGTTTCGTCATGTTTTTTGTTTGCTTTTGTCTTTTGTTTTCTTAATGTTTTTTTTTTAGCTTTTTTCATTTTGTTATGGAATTAATTTATTAATTAATTTTTATGTTTACTTATTGATTTAGTATCTTCTTCGCACTTATCTCTGTCGTCGCCGCCTATTTCGTGTTTGCATTGTTCTTTTTCGGCTTTCTTCGCCTTTTCTTGTGTTTGGCGTGTGTCTGGTTGAAGGGGTGAAGGGTCAGAAAATGGTGAAAACTGGTGGTGATGTTGGGGTATCGGAAGGGAGTGGGTGGTGGCGATGGCCTATTCTGAGTGCCCTTCTCTCCGTGCTCGCTCGCATACAAATATTTTTCATATCCGTTCACTTTAAATAATTTTTTAGCATAACTATTAAATAATTTGTTTATATATAATACATACATATATGTATATATACACACACATATATACAGAGGTGGTCAAAAGTATTTACACAACGAGCTTTTTTTTCAATTAGTTGACAATTGAAAAAAAAGCTCGTTGTGTAAATACTTTTGACCACCTCTGTATATATATATATGTATATTCAGTTTTTTCGCAATTCGTTCAATTTAAACTTTTTAATTATTATCGTAATTATTTTTTAATAAAATACTCAACAAATAATTTAATGGGTTTTGTTTTTCTCGTCTGCCTCAACTGTCTCATCGTTTTTTTCTGCTGCTGTTTTTATTTTTATTTTCGTTTTTTTTCTTTTTAAGTATTTATATTTTGATTCGTTTAGTACTATTTAAACACTTAGTAGGTATTAATTTGTTTAGCTTTATACGCTTGCGTGTGTGTTCTTGAGTGTGACAACTTTCTCTATGAAAAACTCAATAAAATCGAAGAATTAAAGACAAATAAATTAAAACATCTCGTGGTTTTTTTATCAAACATTTCGCTTGTTTATTTTGTTTCTCTTTTTGTTGTTTCTGTTTCTTGGTTGTTGTTGGTTTCGCTGTGGATCAAACCGAAACCGTTAAGTGATAATAAAAAATAATGGTAATGGTAATCAAAATAATAATAATAGTTTCCTTTTAAATATGTATAATTTATAATTTAAAGATGTGCATTTTACATAATTATATAATAGATAGATTCGCTCTCATCCTCTATGCATCTCCTTTCATTATCTTCACATTCCTTGCTTTTCTTTATCTTTTATCAAATTAAATTAACACACTCTCGCATCCAATCGTTATCGACAATCGATGACATCACATCGATATACACACACATTTAGATATCGACCATTATGGGCTAATTCTAACGGTTACATTAAACGGAAAAAAAATCGGAATCATTATCCTCATATCATTATTCTTTATAGAGATGCAAAAAAAAATGGTAATCTTACAAACTGATTGGCTAAAATTAAAGGAAAGTACGTACATATACAAATTTGCATACAAATCTGAAATGGTTCTTCTGGTTTCTTATGTTTTTTTGCTGGTTTTCTTCATTAATTTAAACTTTAATTAGGCATAAATTATTTATATAAATATTTACAATGCTCTTTGCTATTTTTAGGGAGTTGTTGCCGCTGCTTTTTTACTCTTGTTCTGCTTTCCGTCCTTATCTGCGTCCATTTTTGTTTCTTTCTATCGCGTTATTTTCCATTTTTTTCACTTATACTCTAAAAACTAATTTCGGGTTACTTTTCATTCATTTTGTTTTGCGTAGACTTAAGAAAAAAATATTTTTCGCTTTTGGATGAATCTTGCATCTTTCACTCCCCGCTCATACTCTTCTTTTCCTCTTCTGATCTTTCTCTTTAAGGTTTTTTTTTGTCTGGCTGTAGGCAGATTTCATATCGGTTTTACATACATATAGATCTATATATTATTGAAACATTTAGCTTGGTAGTTCATGTTTTTTTGCAGGTTTTATATATGTATATATATTTCTATTAATATGCCTTGGATATTAATATTTAATACAATTTACGCATAGTGCATTACAATTATAATTTTAAAATTAAAAAAAAAAAACATGTATATATATCGATACATATATGTGTAATTTTAATAAAAACTATTACATTAGTTTACTATGTATTTAGAAGTATTTTACTTCAAATAGGTTTATTTTCTGTTGATTTTTCTGATCCGATCTGATCTCATGAATTTTCTCGATTTTTCTTGCATTTCTATTTATTTTCTTTTTGTGGCATATAAAAAATGGTTTGATTCTATGAATTTTTCAGTTTTTATATCTGTGGATTCGTTTGTGGTTCAGATACGACTATATACAAATGTATATATATATGTATATATATATATATGTGTGTGTGTTTGTGTGTGTGTGTGGTGTTTATGTCTATGGTACTTTTATTTTTAAATCAATTTTTTTTGGATTTTGATACAAAACAAACAAAAATGACTTTTATATCTCAAATTGAATTAAAATATAATTGGGATGTTTTTTCCGATTAAAAGCGTTAAAAGGAAGAGATAAATATATATATATAAATATATTTATAAAGATTTACTAGTATGCTTGAATGTTTATGCAGATATATATATATATATATAAATATATATTTATATAATTTTTATATTTTATATATATTTATACATTTATATAATCATTACTAGTAACTATGCATGGACACAAAGTGAAAATTTACAGTTAACATTATTCGTTTTGTTTCTTTTAAGGCAAAATTAGTCTGCAGTGTCTACCTTGTGTGTATGAGTAAGTGTAATTTTAATGTTTGAACCGCAAACATAATCCAGCAGATAATGCAATCATTTGTTATTTCCCATTGCAAATGTCCCCTGTTTTTTGCGTCTTTATAATCCTTTTTTGCGTTTTTTGCTTTGTTTGTTGATGCTTTGCGACTCGCTGTGAATTTTCTTCGGATGTTGTTATTACTGACGGCGGCAGTGTTGCAGGCAGCTCCTCGTTCTCTTAAACTCGCTTGTCATAATTCCCTTCATATTTTAGAGCAGCTCTTGCTGCAACAGCAGCTTGTGCTGCTGCTGTTGGAGTTGCGCCTGCTGTTGTAACTGCTGCTGCTGCCAGCGCTTGTATTTCCCCTGGTAGGTCGGTGTTCCCCCTCGCCCTGCAGCAGCATTGGCAGCGTTTGCCGGCATTGTCTGCATATTGTTCTTGATGATGGTGCTGTTATTATTGTTGTTTTGGAAGTGGGCTGCATCCATCACGGTTTCGTAGCAAAAGGCCGCTGCATCTAGAAGCGTGGCCGCATAGTTGCTACTGCTGTTTTGCAAATAAAGTTGCTGATTCTGCTGGTATTGCTGGATTTGGAGTTGCTGTTGCTGGTGTTGAAGTTGCTGTTGACTGGCAGCTAATGTTGCTGCTGCTACTGCGGCGGCGGCGAATTATGAGTTCGAATTGCGCTTGGTTGGCAGCTAGGACGAACTCGACTGATTCATATTGCCAAACATGTGGGCAGAGAACGATGTCTGGCCTGTAGAATTGGCCTGTGACGTCGACGACTGTTGCTGCTGCTGTTGCTGTTGTTGCTGCTGCTGTTGTTGCGCCTGCTGTTGCTGATTGAGCGAACCGCGTCCATGTTTCGGTATCGGTGGCTGAATGTACTCGTGCCTGGCCAGTGCGAACACATCCATGCGATCCTCCTTGCGATATGCCAAGCATCCCCGAATGAAACTCTGCATAATAATAATAACAGCTCTCTGTTTTGTTTTAAATGTCAGAGACAACTCACCTTGGCCTCGTTAGAAACGGTTGGCTTGTTGGAGAACTGCACTTCGGTGGCCTTCAGGATCGTATTCTCCTCGAGAATCGTGGCCTGCGACTGATTGTGACCGAAGGGCTTTTTGCCGTACAGACACTGGTAGAAGATAACACCCACACTCCACACGTCCACTTTGGAGGAGATTTTCGGCGGATTTTTGCCCACGACAAAGCACTCGGGTGGCAGATACCTGAAAATTTTTTTTAAATATAAACAATTTACACATTAATAATGGGTCCTCGAATCTATTGGTTATTTGGTACAAAAACGTGGTCCAATAACTCACCAGTAGGTTCCCGCCCCCTGAGAGGTCAGATCCATGCCGTGATCGGGATTGTAATTCTCGTCGTCCATCACCTTTGACAGACCGAAGTCGGTGATCTTAATCTCGCCGCAGACGTTGCCCTCGGTAAGCAGAATGTTGCCGGGCTTCAGATCGTAGTGGATAACTGGAGGCTTAATCTCATTTAGATACTTGAGTGCAGATACAACCTGGGCGAAGAAATTTGATTTGTTTATTTTCGTTTAATTGTTTTTGCGATTTTTAACGAACTCACCTGCATTATTATCGAGCGCGCTTCACGCTCGGGTATAGTCTTATGTTGCTTCAAATAGAAGTCCAGATCGTGTCCATCACAGTATTCGAGCACTGTGCAAAAGGAATTCGCATCGATCTCGAAGACATCGTATAGCTTGACGACCCGCGGATGATCCAGTGCCTTGTGAATGTTGTATTCCCGCAAAGCGTGTCTGAATTTTGGGTTGTTAGCGAGGGTTTCAAAAGAGGAAGACTTTAGTATATTTATATAAATATAAAGCTGAGCTTTTACATTTTATCCCTAAAGTGTGTGTTGTTTCACTTTACGATACAATTATAATTGATAGAAAGATGTATTGCACCAAAAATATATATCATCTACGCAAAAAGTCTGATCTAAAAGTACCATGATATTTTTAATACATCACAGCAGCAGCAGCTAACGTGACCTTTAAGAAAACTATATCCTTATTGTCTAACCAATTGGCATTGCATTCCCCCATTGACTTTTCCTGCTCTGTTTTACTACTCACTTGATATAATTAGCTTTCTTATCCTCCTTCCAATCCTTGTTTAATTGGTGCACCTTACATGCGACATAGCGTTGCTCCTTCAGGTCGAAGGCCTTGTGGACCTCTGAGAAGCCGCCCTTGCCCAGAAGCATCAACAGAAGATAGCGATCATTCAGCACGGGATGATTGTTGAAGCGGGACTGAAAGGTACATAGAGAGATAGATATAGCCAAAGGTAAGATAAGTGGCATGTAGGAAATGGGCACAATGTGAAACTAGGCGCACCTGATCCTCGTTAAGAATCCGCTTGAGCTCTCGGATGTGCAGATTGCGCTCCCGCTCCAGCTTCTCCATCTCCAGCTGCAGGTCGGCGTCCTCCTTTTTGAGGGCATTTTGTCGCAACTTGAGGATCTCATCGTACTCGTAGTACTCCTGCGCTGTGTAGGCACCCGATACGGGGTCTGGCTTCAGGAAAGTGCCCGAGTCCGAGCAGCTGCCGCTATCGTTTCCGCCGAGGCCGCCACCTCCTCCTCCTCGATCTGACAAGCGGTCGCCAACGCCGCCCGAGTTGCCGACATTGCCGCCCGAACCACCACCGCCGTTGTGCAGCAATTGAGCCTGATTGGCCTGCGTCGAATTGCTGCGAGAAAGTCCACGTCCACCGCCGCCACCGACACCACCGCCTCCAACACCACCACCTCCAACGCCACCACCAACGGTTCCGCCACCGATCGCGCCCGCATTATTGCCACTCAATCCGCTGTCGACGCTTACGCTCACACGATCACTGCCTGGACCGGTAACAACTCCGCTCGTCAGCTGCGTGGAATCGTTCGAGTTGGAATTTTGTTGCTGCTGCTGTTGCTGGTGTTGCTGTTGCTGCTGCTGCTGGTTGTTCTGGTTGCTGTTGTTGTTGCGTTTGCGTCCGGACTCCGCCGGACGCTTTTTCATCAGCTGCTTTTTCTGCCGATCTATCTCTTCACGCTCAGCGGTTATTTCTTCTTGCCGCCGACTCAGCTCCTGGAACGCATAGCCGTCCGTCCAGTTCTCCTGCAAATTTACGATTAAATGTTTTCGTTAACAATTAGATTCTAGCGAGGCCACCAATAATAATAATAATACCATATTTTCTTAATTCTTACCTGGAATGTGGCGCCCACTCGTTGGGTAACAAACTGTCCGAGCCTTAGGCGATTCTGCATGCACTTCTGTCGCGCCTCCTTCTTCTCGATGCTGCTCTTCTCCTTCAACAGCTTCTTGACCACATCAATACACTTGGCTATGTGGCACTTGTGCTGGTCAATCGTCTTCTGGTTGCCAACAATTTGGGACTTTTGTTCATCGGACAGCCGTGTCATCTCGTCTAGCTTCACCTTGCCCGATTCGTGCTCCGCTTCGCGCTCTTGCAATTCATGCAGCGACACCTCCGTTTGAGTGGCCTTACTATAAGTGATAATGGCCGCCGGCATGGCCATCGGCGGTGGTGGTGGCAGTGGTGGTCCCACACCCACATTTACTCCAACGCCCACGCCAACACCCACACCGACCATCCCAACAACTCCCAGGGATCCGAGTTGATGCGGATGCGTTGGCACGACGGAGGCCGTCGATGTGGTCGGTGGTCCCAATTGCTGCTGTTGCTGCTGCTGTTGTTGCTGCTGTTGCTGCTGGGATAAGGGCGTCTGCTGCTGAATGGACGCGAGGCTCAGTGGATGACCACCAAGGCCAACGACCACGTGTGGAGGAACCATTTGATTGGAAGTCTGTTGCTGTTGGCGCTGCTGTTGTTGCTGCGCCTTGCTGGAGTTGACATAGTGAAAGTCTGATCCCGGTTGCTGTTGCTGCTGTTGCTGTGACGTCTGGGTTTGGGGACTAGCTGGTGGGTAAAGGGCGTAAGCGCTGCTCGTTTGCACTTGCACCTGGTTGCCAGCGGAACCGCCTGCACTGCCTCCCGTCGCAACACCGCTTCCCTGCTGCTGTGCCGCCGTTTGCTGCTGCTGTTGCTGCTGCTGGGCGGATGAGGGTGACTTGCTGCCACCTCCCGTATGTGATCCTCGGAGGCCAGCGGTATTGCCTCCCGCACCACCTACCACACCGACGCCCACGCCCGTTTGCTGCTTATTGAAATAGTCGTTGATCTTCTTGTTGTCGTTGACTGGCAGCATCAGGCGGGCGCTTTTGCCGCCACCGCTTCCAGAACCGGAACCAGCGCCACCTCCCCCGCTTCCTGCGCCACCCGCTCCTACTCCGCTACCTGCAGATCCTCCCAGACGATCGCCCAGATTCAGGCTCATGTTTACCTTGGGCATATCACGAAAGGCCAATGATTTGCCCTTCAGGCTGCTGTTGTTAACAACGGTTGCTCCTGCTCCGCCAGAGCCACCGCCACTCCCCGCCTCATCCGCACTAGTGGCACATGGCGGCATTTTTCGCTTCCGTTTCCGCTCCGCTGGCGTCCGAGGTTTGCCTACCGTTAACACCGACGTCGTCGTGGTCGTGCCTGCCGACAAGTAGCCCATCTCGCCTCCATTATTGGAGTGTTGAGGTGGTGGCGGCGGTGGTTGCTGCATTCCCAGTGTGGGCGCAAAGGCGGGATGTTGCTGTTGAATCGCTGCTGCTGCAGCTCCTGGCGTTGCTGCACCGCCACTCAGCATATCATTGACATCCTTCTCGCTATGCGAGGAGCCAGTGCTCATATTCGAATCCGGATTGCTGCTACCCTGATGCAGCCCTTGCAGCGACTGCTGGTGGAAGTGTTGCTGCTGTTGCTGGTGGAGTTGTTGTTGCTGCTGCTGATGCAGTTGCAGCTGATGCGGATGCTTGTGCAGGTGCTGCAAATGTTGATGTGGGAGTATCTGCTGCTGCTGTTGCGCCTGCTGCTGGGGATTCTGTTGCTCCTGTTGCTGCTGCTGCTGCTGCGACTGCTGCTGGGCGCTGTGATGGTTAGGGAAATGCTGTTGTTGCTGCTGTGGGGGTTGTAACTGTTGCTGTTGATGTGGATGGTGTTGACTTAGGGACGAAGTGTTCTGCGGGGACATCTGCAAATGGGCGCCGGGGGACATCTGTAATACAAAGCAAAGAAATATTTTTATAAGTATTGGATTAAAATACTTAATACTATTAAAATAAACGTGCGTTATTTAATTGCACATGACGTTGCCATTTCGAAAAGCATTCTTTGATAACAAAAAAAAAATTATAACTTTCGAATATTAAATAGCTTCGTTTGCCAGCGATTCGAAAAATTTTTAATACATAAATTATTAAAATAATTGATTTTCTTTGTTGTAAACTCAAAAATGTTCGAAAATAAACATTTCTTTTAAGTCTGCAATGGTTTAATTCTACAATTCAATGCATTTATCGTATGGAACGGTGTTAATATATGTTTGCCCCAACAATAATGATTTCTTTTATTTATTTTTCTTCTTTGATGGAATTTTATTCGTTTAGCTTTTTGATATAATTTACACTCCGTCTCTCACTGACTGCTTTATGCACTTTGCAACACTGACGCCGCTTTTGTTTTGCTCCGCTGCTTCTTTCGTTTTGCAGTTGCTCTCGCCCTCTCTTTCGCTTTGGGTGAGATAGTGCTGCCACATGCACGATATTCGGAAATCGCGACTAGGTGGCAACCCGAGCGGTGGTAACAGAAGAGGCAGCAAAGGAGAATGTGCAAAATAAGTGCACGGGTGCGAGCGGGACGAAAATAGAGCGGCTGCGGCATGCGTTGCGTGCTCAAGAGTGCGAGGGAAATGACAGCAGCGAAAGAGAGCCAGAATGCAGCGGCATTTGTATGTGTGTATGTAATGTTTTATTAAAAAGCAAAGCGCAGACAATGTAAAAATTGAACAATTTTACTGGAAATGAAAATGGCTACTAAGACCCTTTCCTGTTTGTTTTTTTTTCACTGGTTTACTTTTCGTTTTCAATTTTCTGTAAACTTTCTTTTTTTTTTTTAGTATGAAAATTGTATTTTAATGGTACAATTTTTCAGTCAATTCCCGTTCACCTTTTTTAAGCGCCGCATATTTTTCTGCACACACATACGTGGCTAAGTGCGTGAGTTGTGTATTTGTGTGTGTTTTGCTTTTCACATTCTATTACAATATTATCACATTTGGTTTTCCTTTTGTTTTATTTTTGTCTTTTCGTTCAGTTTGCACTAATTTTCACATTTGCCTTGTTATTTTCCTTTATGTATATATACATAACATAAACACATATATATGGTTTATTTGTATATATATATTATAACCGTGTTTATTCCGATTTTTTTGCAGTCGCTCTCATCGTGCGCTTGTGTGTTTGTAAAATGGTAATGAGCGGAGCGAAAGAAAGAAGAAGGTGCAAACACACAGAGAGTTAGCAAGCCAAGAGGAAGAACAAGAGCGGCGAGAGGGAGAGTGCGACGGAACGAGCAAAAGAGCGAGTGTAACTATTCGCTTATTTGCGAAAACGAAAAAGAAACCGAAACGAAAACGGACAAAAGTACACTTAAAATTATCACGATTGCTTTATACACTATATTGAATGCTTTTTTTCCTATTTCGTCTTTGGGTGATAAATATTTTTCTGCGCATCTGCCGTGCGCGCGTTCGATTAAAAACAACAGCGAAAGCAAACTACACACGCCGCCAACTACAACTACAAATACAAGCTGCGCTGCCAGCTTCGCGGCGTTGCAGCTTCTTCTTCTTCTTTCGCTGCTGCCTTCCATTCCAACGAACTTCCAATCCAAAACGGAAAGCAGCTGCTGCTAGCCGAATGATGTAGAAGAGGGGTGGGGACACTGTGGGGAGTGAAAAGAGAGGAGTCCAAGAGAGAGAGAGAGAGTGACAGAGAGACAGCCGGCGTCTTTGTCAATTCGCGAGCGACGACGCCGGCAGAGGGCGCCATTGCCACAACACCACAAACAAATACAACATGGCAACAGTGCTGCCCTTCGACTATGGAAAAAAAAGTAATACAGCCAGGATCAAGATAACTGGAAAACTAGCTAGAGGTTTTAAGAACACAACTGTCAAACAATTTAAATCGGTCTTTTTTTTTTTAAATTTTCGAACGAAATATATTATATATATAGACTATGTTGCTATGGAATAGCCATATGATCAGCTCTAAATGGGAACTCCAAAAATCAATCAAAAATCAAAAAGTAGTACAATGCGTTCCATTGGTCAGTTTGCATTTAATTGGTTAGGAATATAATACAAAGCATAGAACATAAATATTAAATTTTACGTTGCAAGAAGGAGAATGTGAATACAATTTGAAACATTTTGTTTTGTTGAACACTTCACTTCCCTAATTTTCTGATCAAATTGTTATTAATCTAACGTAAATTAATATTGGAAATTCAGCGGTGTCCTTAATGTTGAAGTTCTAAAATGAAAGCATGTTTCTCTTCAGTTCACCCCTCATTATCATTTGACAACAGCTGTCGCATGGTTGCCGTTCATTCCCAAACGATATACCAAAAGAATGATAATGAGAAGGCAGGCAGCAGCAAACGGAAGCATTAGGAAAAGCTGTGGGGCGAACTAACAAAAAAGTTTTTCCAAATATGGCTAATGCATGAAAATTGTAACGGCCAGCGAAACACGAAATTGACAACACTGAGAAAAATTGAAAAACCGAGAATAAGCGTGCACAACGAGAAGCGAGACGATAAAATGAGCTGACGATAACGAGGGGGGTTCGGAAAAGGGGGGCCACCAAGCAGAACAAGAAGTGTGTTCCGACGTAGAAGGAGAAGCGCAAAAACCAAAGCGACAAACGACGACGACTTAATTTTTGGGCCGTGCCTTTGCCTCACGTGGGCGCGAATGAGATAAATCTATGATGATGATTATGCTACTGCAGTGCGAAAGGGAGAAGAGAGTGAGGGGCAGTGCGAAAGGGAGAGGCAGAGAGGTGCATGCGAAAAGAGCAGAGGAGCCAATGTGGAATGGAAATGCGGACCGAGATGGAATGGAATTGCACAGCCCAAAAATTAGGTCTCTCGATGTAAAATTGTATAAATTAAAATAAAAGTTTAAGTGAACTGAAAATTTATACATTTAATTTGATTCACTCTAATTACTTTTAATTTCTTTTGTATAGAAGCTATCAGATATCAGATATCAATAAAAAAAAATAAAGTTAATTTTTCTCTCCACACAAAACAAATAGGGAATACGGGTACATGGACCTGGAAGGATGAAAAAAAAAAGGGAGGGAAACAGAGAAAGAAGGGAAGGAAACCGGAAGACGGGCACAAGTGGGTGGTTGGGCGTTGCGTGGGTGTGGCACTGAAAACCAACGGAACTCACATGCATTACGCATATGCATTTCTTATTGAGAGAAAATCTCAGTGCGAGAGGATGGCGGAGAGAGAGAGAGAGAAGTGACGGGACGAGCAAACTAGGATGAGATATGATTATGAAGAGATACATTCCAATAGTGCTTGAAAAGTCTGTTATGCTGTTATTTACAGTCAAATAGTTATATTTATTATTCCCAAATAATATTTAAAGAATTAGTACCTCCTAGTTCCAAAGTTGCAATTAAGGAAGAAAATACTAAGCGAACCAGTTTCTTTACGGGTTTTTTGGCAATATTGTTGATAAGGCAATGTTGATGTAAGCGTGTATTTTTTAAACTTGTTTGCTGTTGTCCCGCAAGAGACGTTGACTTCAAGCCAAAGAAAACAAAAGAAAAAGCAGTAAAACAGCAAAAACAAACACACATCAGAAAAAGCACAGCAAAAATACATCGAACCGCAACTCGGACTCGGCTCGACTGCGCTGTCGGCTCTCAGTCGCGCCGCATCTGCTGGCGCAGTTTAACAGTTCACGTCGATGAGTCAAGGTCGAGAGACGTCACGCAAATTTTCGTTTTCATTGCCTTTTGCTTACAGACAAAAAACACAACAACAAATGGCACCAAAGAGCGGCCACACACACATGCTGTTTTATTTTTAGACCCGAATGACGAGCCGAAGAGGACACGAAGTTGCACGAGAGCGGCTGATTAAGCACGAGAGAGCGATATAACATCTGCTCCGCTATAAAAATGAATGAATAAATGTCGTTGTTGTTTCTTTAAATTTAGGCTATTGAAATTGTTGGCAATTTAAATATAAACATTATCTAAAAGGGGGAAATGAATTGGTGCTGCAATAAAAAGCACTTAATTTACCCATTTTAAAAAAGGAAGGGGTGATATAAATTTGTGAGAAATGTTTGATTATGGATTTCCGACTAATCTCAGCGTTTCGAGCTCGATTTTTATACCAAATATTATTTATTTGTTCAACTTTTTGGATTTATTAAAATAAGTATTGTATTTCTTTATTACGAATTTATTTCGCCACAAATCAACGTTAGGTTCAGCTATCTATTAAATTTTCTGTCCATTATTCGTATCAAAAGGGTTTAAATTAAAATTATTACGAGTCTCTATAGCGTTTCTATTTAATCAGAAATTTCAAAATTGTATGGGTTTCCTATCCGCGTTTCTATTTTTGTTTTCCCAAGCGATTTATTGCTTTATTTATTAATTCCCATCGGGTTAACATTAACATAGTTTCTTTTTGTTGCTTTTTGTGGCCCAATTTTGCAAGCGTCGCTGTTAACGCTGGTGTCGCAGTCGACGCAGGCTGGGCGCTCAGCACAATGAGCTGTTATTGTATTCGCTCTCTCCCTCACTCTCTACATCGTCTAGCACGTGCACGGACAAAACAGCTCAATGTAAACAGAGAGAGGGAAAGAGAGAGACGGAGAGAAAAGAAAGGAAAAACAACCAAACATACTCACGCTTTTTGTAAATATGCGGCCACTGGCAGTTTTGTTGTTGCTTTTGCTGCCGTTACTCGTGCTGCGACTGCGTTTCCGAGCAGAGGCAGAGGCGCTGGCAGAGGCTAACATTATTTGGCCGCTGCTATTGCTGCTATTATTGTCGATATTATTTTTGTTGCTGTTACTAGTGTTATTGTAGTTCTTGCAACTGCTGCTACTATTGTTGCTATTGCTATTGCTGTTAAACGATGTTATCGTTGCTGTATTTGCACCTTGCTTTTTCGTTTGCTTTTGTTGAGCTGTTTGAAATTGCTGTTTTTGTAGTATTTCTGGTATTTGCAACAGTTCTGGTTTTCTTGCTGAACGTTGTATTTGTTGCAATTCTGATATTTTTTGCTGACTTTGCAAAGATATTTGTGTGTGTTGCATGTGCGCCCTTTCATTGACACGCTGATAATCAACGATTTGCCTTTGTTGCTGTTCTTGATGATGGTGAATTTGTTGCATATAACATTGTTGCTGCTGTGTTTTTTGTACAAAATGCAACTTGTTTATTTCTACGGTTTGCTGAACTTGTAGAAAATCCTGACAGTTTTGCATATGATGTTGATTTTGGGGTATATCTTTATAATAGTTATTTAGTTGTAAACGCGAATTCTGTTGTTGCCTTTGCTGTGCTTCTCTTATTTCCAGTTGTTGCTGTTGTTGCTGGAGCATTGCTAGAGCGAATGAACCGCAAAGAGGAGACGGCGTACAAGACATAACATGTTCGCCGCGCTAAACTAGCTCTATCTCGCTCAGGCTCGAAACAGCTGACACTTGCCGGCTGAATCAGCTGCTCTAGCTCTCTCGCTTTGCGACTCTCCGTCTATCTCCCTCTCTTTGTTTCTCTTCACACATCCACAAACACACAGAGATGCACAAGAAAAAAAACAAGTCTCGCCTTTAACGTTTTTTCTCCTTCTTTCTTTCGATTTTTTGTAGTAGGAAGTTGTGTGCGCGAATTTTAAGCGACACTGGGCGACACGTCACGTTGCTCGCTCTTTAAGTTTAAGTTCGACACTGAGAGCCAGTCGGCTAAAATTGGCAAATCCAAAGCACAAACACACACACGGTAACACAAAAAAAACATTAAGCCGAACGCGACTCAACGAATGTTGTACTTTTCGTTTTTTCTGGTTTCTTGCGCACACACAGACACATTGCATATATATACAAGTGCGTAAATATGTATGAGAGCAGGCAGTGTGTAATGTCTGCTAACCGAGTGAACTTAAATTGTGTTTAGCAACCGCCGACAAAACCAAAACGACACCGACACCACCGCCGTCTGCAGCCGAAATGTCGTTCTGCTCTCTGCTCTCAGCGGTGCTCCTCTCGCTGCTGCTCTGCTGCTCTGCTGCTCTGCGGCTCTGCCATGCTCTCGTTGCTTCACGATGTTTCGCGCTTGTTCTTGTTGGCAAGACCGCTGACTGCGCTGCCCACGCTGACTTCGGCGTTAGAAAGCTTGCACATTCGCTAACTGCAATGCAATTACATATTTTTTTAATCCCCTTATCCACAGCATTTTATTCGGGGTATATCTGTAAATCATTTCACATACATATGTAGTTTAAGTCATTTTTATATCCAAATCTATGAGCTTCGTTTGACTTTTTATTTTTTGATGGCTGCATTTATTATTTCGTTCAATTTGCGCAGCTCACGTTAAGAATGCAAATATTAACACATACAAAACGCATATACATACACACATACATACATACATGTATGTACATTTCGTAATCGAAAGCAACCGCAACAAAGAAAACCCTCGTATTAATCAGTTCCAGTGCTGTTTTATCACAATTATAGCCACAACAAAACTATTGTTTATGGATTAATAGATATGTATGGTCATGTATGTACATACACTTTACCACGTTTTTAGGAGAAATAAATAAGAACAATAAAACTGAAAATGATGACACTTTTTAATAAAAAAAATATCACATCATTTTCTAGTATTTTCAGAAATATTGTAAATGAAAGAGAGAAGGCAATACTTGTGCCGTTACTTCGCCGACAAAATGCAAGCTAACGGTTGCCTTGCCAATGACAGGTGATGAAGCAAGACAGAGAGGGGGACAAAAAAAAAACGAGACAGAGAAATAATGCGGGGCTGTAGGCACTTTTATGCATTCTCTGTCTATTTTTTTCATTCGTTTTGGGATATATTAAGGGAGAAGATAAATTAAATTGGCACATACACAAATAAAGTCATTGGTGTACATACATACGTATGTATTGGTCATAGGTAAAATACTCATTTTTGCATATTTCGGTTTTTCAAAAGGAAAAGAAAATCAATGAACAAGTTGCAATTTTCCCTGGTTTCTTCCTTTTTTTTATATTTTTTTTTAGGATTTTTCAGCGATTTTTACTTTTAAATGGATGAGTTGTGTTGCACTTTTTTGCGATTCGTCGCTGATTTTTCCTCCATTTGATTTGTGAAACTTTCACCAGAAACAAGTCAACAACAACTGTGCCAGAGCAAAATGATTAAATTTTTCTACACACTTTTATGTACCTGTTTTCTCCTTTTTTTTTTGCATATGAGTGAGTTAGTTAGAGAGTGTTTGTGTGTTTGTCTGTATATGCTTTCCCAGGTCTTCGAAAATTAAAAACCAAATGCCAGCTGACGTAATCACACAGCATAACAAATAAGAAAACAGAAAATAAAAGATTCGGTGTATAAAACAAAAGTTTTGTGAATTGGGCGCGCGTGTGTCTCCGTCGTCAAGTTGAGTCAATCAACAAATACACACGGACACTACATAGTCAGATGTGCACACGAAACGACAGTAAAATCTCCTCAAAACAAACGCGAGAGTTATTTTATCTATCTAAAAGAAGTAAGCACAATTCCAAAAAAGATCTTTTTGATAGATAGTTTCTAGATCTACTATTTCTGTTGTCTTTGATGTTACACAAAATTCATAAAATTAGGGCGACACAATAAATACAATCCCAGGATTTACTGTAGATCTATACGTACATACATATGTATGTATGTACATAATTGTGAATTGTTAAGCAGTTGTCGCACAATCAGAAAAATAGCAAAGCAAAGTGAGCAAAACAGAGACACTGATAGATAAAGAAGACGAGGTGAAAAAAGATTGAAAAAATCACGAACAAACATATGAAGGGATATGTTATCGAACACATTAAAAGGCAAGATTTAAAAGAATTTTATACGATTTCAATCATCTGGGTCAAACGAAAAAGATAAGAAAAATTATTTGATAAATACCGAAATCTGTTTTTTTTCCCTCTACATTTTTTGCATACCCCCCTAATTAGACTTTAATTCGGCATTTCCGATCAGAAATTCTACAAAAACGCGTAATCAATTAGAAAAAAGAAGACGGAACGAATGGAAAGCATAACTAGTTAGAATGTTTAAAAGCTTTACGAGATGAAACCAGGCAAATACCTTAAATATACGACAAGCTTTCGACGTTTATCTGTTTGCCTTTGCTTGTCGTTCGCCTTTTGTTGTTTCCCTTTTGATAACAAACGGCGAGTATGACAAATAAAACAAAAGAAACCTACAAAAAAGCATTGAGAACGAGAATCAACAAATTAACATGCCGCGAATGTAGAAACACAACAATGGCGAAAAAACATAGAGAACGTCATGTGGGAGAGGCGAAGAGGGCCAAAAACAAAACAGCACAATGAAAAGTGGAGAGCAACAGTGTTGCTATTTGTACTACATTTCGAATAAATATTTATAAAATATGGATGGATTTGGAAGCTCATATCTTATGTAGAGCTTTCAAATAAAAATTATATCGGTTTGTATAACAAAATCGACTTAATATTTTTTTAATTTCGACATCAATAAAAGTATGTAAATTCGAAAGGTAAATTTCATTTGTCTTACAATTAGATCTGGCGGGGAAAACCGTTGAACTGACAGCACTGTTACTCTCGCAGAGTCGTCTAATTATGCTGAACCAACAAATACAACTATAACAAGAACAGGCAAATGAGGTGTGAGAAGGGGATAAGAGAGAAAGAGAGCGACCCAGTCAGTGGAAAAGACGGCGACCCACGACAACAAAAAACGCAGCGAGTGACGAAGAACGAGTTGCTCTCGCCTCCTCTATTTTTCACACCCTCCCCGACCCTTTTTTTGTCGATAACTTAAAAACAGTTTAATTTACTATTTGAGCAAACGTGAAATGCAAAAACAATCAGCACACACATCCATACACATACAAACATTGGGAAATAAAGAAATGGAACAAAAAAAAAATGAACGGGCACAGAAGAAAGAGTGGCGGAATAAAATAAATAAAAGGCAACTGACGTTTGACGACGTGTCGTCGTTTTCGTTTTGCGTTTTTGTTCGCCGTTTGCCTTCCTTGCTTCTTTCGCTCTACTCTTTGGTTTGCGCTTCGTTTCGGCTGCGCGTGTTTTTCGTTTCAGTTATTATTGAGACTAAAAATGCGGCGTGAGATTTCATTGTGAGTAAGCGCAACGCAAAGCGCAAATCGTCAAAGCGACAGCGCTGGCAGCGGCAGCGACGTCGGCAGAGTACGGTTCACACAAAAAAATATATAAAACTGTAGTAATAATAATAAAAGACGACAGAACAGAAAATTCGCACAAAATAAAAACTCACGAATGACGGACGGAAAGCAAAAGACCAAAAGTTGAATACCCTATCAAATCCTCAGTGAAAACTTTACAATGTCAAAGTTCAATAAATAAATGTCGAAAATTAATTCCAAATAGACTTGTGTTGAATTATTTAGTCTTCCAAAGTTGAACATAAGTTACCGATATTATTGGGATTGGGCGTTTGGGCCAGACGACGGGCGAGGGGCGTGGCATATTGTTAAATGCGCTTCTTATTTGCTGGCCGAGTCAAATATTTCATATGAGGTAACCGACATTGTCGACGTGAAATATACATATTTTGTTTATCACAAATGTATAAATATACCCGGCAAAGCAAAACAAACCGAAAATTGCCAACAAAAAAATAATAAAAAAAAGGCAAGGGAGCAAGAACAAAAACATTACCGCATCTGTTGGAATGAATAATATTCCCCATTTTGTTATTTTTTTCTAGCATTCATGAATACATCCGAAACCCATGATGTGTACATTCATAGGTGAGAAATCTTGACAAAAATTTCAATTCTCAACAGAATTGAATTGTTTAGGACTAAAAAAAATAAAATTAAAACGAAACTGCAGGGGAAATTAGTTTATTTTTAGAGGTATTTAAGAGGGCAGAGAAAAGAGCGAGATCAAAATAAATGAGTATCGAAAAGATGGGGCATAATACATTCATAGGTATGTACATACATACATACATCCTATACTATCCCTGCAGTTTCATAATTCATCGCTCTTGAAAAAAATTATAAAATCATCGCTTAAGCCAGCAGAACTGGCCCTAGTACCGTAGGACATTTATTTGTACAAATTGATAAAAATTGAATTTCATAAAAAAGTGCGAATTAAGTGATGAAAAAGCGAAGAATCGAACTGCGGATTGAATCGGAAACGGAATGACTCTGAGTTAACTTCATTATTCTTATCAACGGGAAAATGTGTTACGTACATATACAAACATATATGTATGTGCATACATATGTATGTGAAAGCAAGTATATTATGTACACAAAGAGAAAGATAACGAATGCAGAGGAAGCAGCTGAAAAAGTGGGGAATACACCAGAGATTGTGTATTCCCGGAGCCACATTCCCCATATATGTATTTCGAGCAAGGTAGCAAGGCACTACCAAAAAGGCTTAGAAAAAACATAAATATAAATTTGTAAAATATATGCATGTACAAATCATATTCAATTATGGGGTTTGTTGCAATTCCAACTTGATTAGCGCTATTTGCGATTTTGTGTTTCCTTCTAAACGTATGTATGTATGTATGTTTGTATGTACTTGCCATTCCGCGTAGATTACCAATCGGTTTTATAAATATAAACCAGAAATCGGCAAACTGAGCACCTCAATCGATTTGTCATTGAAATTGTGTGTATAAATGAGGCACAAATTACGATTCTGGGGATGAGCGCATGTTTAGAGCATGGGGCATGTAGTGGTTGGTGACTCAACTCGACTCGGGGTACACCCCTTCCAACCGACATTATTTGACCGACTCTTAGGCCGATCATCTTTATCGGCTGACTGTCATAGTCAGTCGATTCGAACGGAGAGCCAGCAAAGGCCAAGACTGAGAAGCCAGAAGTCAGGATAGCCTTCGATTGCCTTTTGGCTGTGGGTTAAACACAACCCGTTTGTTTCCCTGTAAATGTATGTATGGATATATATGTAAATATGTATATCACATTATGCATGTGTACAAACATACATATATAGAAGCGTGTACGCATTATTTATTGAACGAATCTGCTTTCGCTTTGCGCTTATTTCTGTTTTCCTTTTCGAATGCCTATTGAGTTATTGATTTTGATTCTCACATTTTTGTGTGCCCCTTGGATTCTCCCCTTCCCTTATCTTGCAGTTTGTTTTTTTTTTGTTTTTTTTTTTTTATGTAACCAAATGTACAATATATGTATGTATAGTGTGTATGGGAAAATCTATCGAGGTGCGCTTATTATATAGCCTTTGCTTTAGAACATTGCCCTCGACTTTGCCGTGTGCTCTCGCCGAGCTTTTGTGATTTTTTCTACTTTTTATTGCCATTGAAACAATTTGTGCTTAAAATTGTTTAGATAAGATTTAATTAGAACAAACAATGCAGCGCTAAGGCAAATAAAGAGCAAACTGAGAAGCAAAACCCGAAAATACTGAGCGAAATAATATGGTAGGAATATTCCCAAATCCATATGTACATACATACGTATGTACATCGATTTTTAGTTGGCAACACAAAGAACTCGGTTTTTAGGGCGGTTAATTAGGGTTGTTAATCTTTCATTGCATTTGAATGACAGCATTTTCAATTATCTGTCATGTCGGGCATTTAACGCGAATTCCAATGCGATTCGCAGCTTTTCTGGTTTCAGTTGAAATTTCAATCAAAGAGCAACTCGTGAATATTTATCAGTCAGACTAATTGTGACATACTTAGTCGTGTGTAAGAGTATGCATGTATAGATACATACATGCATATATACGTACTTATATGACCGATGTATTGGCGTCTGTCTATATATCGGGGCACTATATACAGCAGCTATAATAACAACAATGAACGCAAGTCATACGAAATTTCATTGGAAGTTCATGCTGCTCTTTCTCTTTCTCTTCTCTTCATTTTGTTTCGCCTTCGCCTTTTTTTGCCGTCCGTTTTGGTCACAACTTCTATTTTTCGATTCCGATTGTACACTCAGATTCGCTAGCGACTTTTCTTGATTTTTATCCACCAAGCGCAAGCTTGAAAAGCTTTTTTCTGACCCAGCCAGCTTCTTTTTCGATGTTAAAAAAAAAGTTTTCAACAACGAAAAAAAAAAAAAAAACGGCAGAACTAAAATATGAAATTGTATAATAACTCATACTAGATTCGATGGAAACTACCAGAACAGGTGGAAACCATGCATTTCCGACCCTGGGCCTAATCCAGCCATGTCTAGTGGGTTTTCTAGTTGGTGTTCCTTGGTGCGTTCAAAACTCTCTGGCCAACGGGGCGTATGGGTGATGCTGGTGTTTGGGGCATTCTGTAGTTTGATTGGTTTGAGCCATCATCATTGGCAGTGGCTGGTGCCACAGCTGGTGCTGGTGCTCCACCACCAAATCCTCCCTCGCTCGCCCTCCCAAATCCACTACCTCGCCTCCACCATCATCATGCGCTTGGCCCAAACGAACCCTACCGCCAAAAACCGCCCGCACTATCATTTCAAATGTTGTCCAAGGCGGGTGGCGGGTGGCGGGGTTGGTTTGGTTGGCTCTCGCCGAAATTCGCTGCTCACTTTTGGGTTAACGATTATAGGATGGCTGTTTCAAAGGAGGACTCATCCTTGCTGCTGCCAACCAGGCAACTGCCACTGGAATTGTTTTTCGTCTCGCTTGCACTTGTAGCCAAACATCAAGTGCAACATCTGAGTGGAGAGCCAACAAAACAACAACTAAAGCGAGGGCAGAGCAGCGGCAGAGCTGCAGCAGAACAGGGGCACTGCACTTAGCAAAATTCCCATGTCTTGTTTAAATGAAAACGAATTTCGGATATTCTTCATTCATGAACAATGGATAATGTTGCATTTTGCAAACGAAATGCAAACATCAGCTGTTAATTATGCGTTTCAAGGTAATTGATTTGTTGGGGTGTATGTTTGAGCTGGAGAAAGCAGTGCAATCATCAGCAGAGGCTGAAAAACTAGCGGCGGGAAAGAGCCAAAGAGAAAGGAAAAGGCTGGCAGGGGGTGGGGGTGGTTGGCTTGTGGCATAGGACTCTTGCCACAGCGGGCGGCTGAAGAGGTGAAAAGTGGGTGGGTCAGAAACGGGGGCTGGGAGAGTGGCCTGCCAAATACACAGAGGCCAAGCGAAGCCAAAGCAAATATTTCAAACTCGCCTGGAAATATGGAAAGTTTGTCTGCGTGTGGGCTGCGTGCTTCTGCACTGCTGTGCGTGTCTGTATGTGTGTGTGTGTGTGTGTGGTCGTATGCATTGGGCCAAATGCATTCGGCGCTCCTGCACCTGCTGCACTCCAAAGCCACCATGCCCCTTTGTCCAACAAAATTTGGCCACCCCATTTTCTACACGTGAACAAATTTGAGAATTTTGGAGCTTCTGTTTCGTAATTAAAAATATATATTTTACGAAGCTTACTGAAGGAATATACTAGTTCTTTGGCTGTGTCCCCCCTTTCATTCATTATGCTGCACTTTTTTCTCGTCAGATCTTTTTTTTTTCTTTTTAGCTGTGTATCAATTTCAAAATGGCGGAGTGAATGTTGCCATGTGATGGCCAAGGGGTGGGGAAAGTTTCGGGCACTCGGCGGAAGTAACCCCCCCTCCCCTCACACACAGCAAACGTGAGTAAGTGTGCGTGTCTCGCGCTATTTGGCGGAAGTCACAAACTTATTGGTTAGCAACGGACCAAAAAGAGGGATAACCAGGGATGCGGATGCAGTAGCCCATCGGGGGGTGTTGCCCGGACAAAATGGCGGACATGGGCTGGAGACGTGTAAGCGAAAGCAGCAACAACAATAATTACCACAATAAATTACCACACTAAAACTGAGAAAATTCTGGCAACCATTGACATTTTCCAGTTTATTATTATTTTTTGGAAATTATTTTCCACGAATGGTGCAACTCGTTTCCCCTGGCACTTATATAGTAAATTATACTATATAGGTAATTATACATATGCATACATATATGAAATTCCGATACATATAAATTCAAGTCAAGTTCCTAACTAAGCGACCCCTTATTGCGAATAATACTCACATAGGACAGATACATCTCTACATAAAAAGTATTAAGACACACAAGTAATAAGAGAACTCTTTATATCCTTACCTGAAAGTAAAGAAAGGTAAAAAGAATAAGTTTATTAGCAAATGTATGGGCTAGAACCACATTCATTCATTCATTCATTAAACAACGAGTAATTGTACGACATTTTTCATCTCTAAGTTGCAAAATGCTGCGCAGCAAAATATGCTACAAAAGCACATTTTCACTATGTCGTCCGGAAAAGCCCCGCCCCGTCGACCGCCAGGCGGAAAAACTAACTCAACATGACTCTGATTTCAACACATGGAAAACCACCAACCCACCGAAACCGCTCAGATCTAATTTTTTCCGTTCGACACTTGTTATTCACCACAGCCGCAAAGTGATTGGGGAGGTGGGGTTGGAGTGTTAAATTATTTAAAGTTTTTCCAACAAGATGATGGAGTCGCACAGACAGCGGAAAAGGCCAGAGCGTAAGACAAAAGGTATGAGGAAATATGGAAAGAAGTATAAAAAGTGGATGGTGGCACAAAGTAGAGGAAAAATTGAAGGGAAAAATACCCAACGAAGGACGCGAGACACGCAGGCGTTGGTTAGGAATTTTTTTTTTTTTTTTTTGGGGGGGGGGGGGTGCTGTTTCCGAGGAGCTTTTCACTGCCATTTGGACATCGCATCCTTTGTGTCGTCGCCTCGACTCATCTGGTTTTCCTGTCTATTTTCACCACCTCTTTGCCACCCACTCGCAGTCCTCGATTTTCCTTGGCATGGCGTACCATGCTTTTCGGTGGTTGGCTAACAATTTTCCTTCAGCTAAATATTATATCATCTTTCCTTTCGAGCGCCAAATACAACAAGATGCAATAAAGACATTAAGAGAAAAAAACCGACCAGAAGACCACGCGGCGTATTAATAATTACTTATTAAGTATACGCCTAGTCAACCACAGCACATTTTTATGGGTAAACGATAAGCTAAGAAAATAAAATATGCTTAGTGGTTAGCAATAATAGAAATCATTTCAGGATAACAAAATGTAACCAGAACATCAACTAGACAACTAAACTAAACGAATTCTGATATTTATTTAAAGCCAAGCCCAGGCAATGTGCTATCCCCAAATCAAAGGTTAAATACTAAACTTATCTACAATTGTTTGCCCAGCAATTATTTCACTTCTCAACTTAACTTGAGTGCGAAATGAATTTTAAACTTTAAACCAAGAGTGGAATTTAGAAGTCTGTTTGGGAATTGCACTTTGACTTAATGCATTATTTATTTAAAACCCCCCAAGAAATATCACACCGGGAGAGGTACATATACATACATATATGTATATAGTATACACATATACTATATAAGCGAAGCCAGAGATGTGGAAACTAAAAAACCTTGAATAGTTTAGCATTTTTAAAACTAAAAAAGCTGTTTGAAAACTAGGCGATAGAAGCCAAGTTTAAAGTAGTATGCATGTCCATCATTAGGCAATAAAATCGATTTATTGTAAATTCTTTTTTGAACTGCGAATAATGTCCAATTAACACGAAGACAGCTAATTAGTTACAAATTGCCAGGTACTGGGCAGAAAATCAATGGAAACTAATTGCTTTTAGTTTTACTCGTAGTTTAATGTTTATACCCGCTTATATTAGTAAACTAGATTCGTTGCAAAGTATGTAACAGGTAGAAGGAAGCGTTTCGCATTTCGGCTGCTTTTGTGTCGACAACAAGTTGGTCATTGATTGCATTGGCAGCAAGCAACAACGATCTCTTTAGAGAGCCAATTGCAAGTGTACACAAGTGTGCCCCGGAAATACAGATGCATTTACATATACATCGAATGTATTTGACGGTATGTATATACCGCTACACACACATGCACACACTTTCGCCGATCTATAACTGTTGTTATTTAATTGTATTATTATTGAAAAGGCGGCCAGTGAACAATTCCCAACTACTCGCAATTTTCAATTCGACATCCGAGTGCGGAGTCCATAATAGTTATATGATTTAGAGTGTATATGATTTTAGTGTTGGTAAAGTAGAAGTAAAGCTGGAAAGTATTATAACAATACTTCTGTAATCACATTGGTTATATGTATTTCAAAAATTTCAAACATTTAATAACGTTTGAACTCTTTTGTTTCGCTTACCACTTAGTATTAATAAATATAGTGACGTATTTGGGTGGTCCAAACCGGCCACTTCCATCCACCAGAGCAAATAGTGTAAAATAGGAACCCATCGCAAAAAAAAGTGTTTCGAAAGCTTACCCAATATATACGCCGAATAAAACTAAAAAATATTCCAATTATCTACCACTTACAGGATCTACCAGGTATAGAGATTCGTCCGATATAAAATTATACAATGGAGAGCCAAATGAATTCTGACACAATATGCATAGTAAACTAAACACCATGGGACTACTAGACCAAATTTCTCACACCTACATACGTGTAAGTGCAAACGTTGATATTTGGTGAGGATTTCAGAGAAAACCAAGCCGAAGAAATTAAGACATTCAAAAGTGATTAAAAGTTCTCTTAATAATTTCTTCCATCGGTGTATGTGAAGAACTCTACACCCCAGTTTCACAAATAGGACAACCTCGGCATTAATTCGAGATTTTCTTTCTTGGAGTATAATATAAAAGAGTATAATTAAAATACAAATGCTGATATAAATGGATCAAGGGAAAATTTAACCTATTTATTATGTAATCCTCAAATTGTGTCGCATTCGTGTTTGCATTTTCCACTCTTTTCCCTGCCTTGACGACATATAAACGTCAATGTCATTTTCATCAATGGACGACTAGAAGTTTCTAAAAACGATGACAATTTGGATCTCTGGGGTTGCGAATGAAACACCACGTGGGCTTTGTAAAGAAAACAACAGCGCAGAAGAAGGTGATTGGAATGAATGAAGTGCGCAGTTTTGTATTATTATTGTATTCTGTTTTCGATTGGAAAGTGGAACTGGCGATGTAAGCCCTGTCACATTTAATGCGTAATTAACATGTTCCAGACGCAAAGAAAGAGATGGCAAGACGGCGTAAGGAAAAGCGAGAGGGAGATAGATATGGATTGAGAAAAATACGCATTACAATAAGTTTTTGCCCTTTTTAGTGGTTGCAAATCGTTCATTCAATTACCTTCCACGAAAAAAAACCCCCCAAAACAGATAAAGATAGAGGCCCGGACACAGATACGTTTGTATCTGAATACAGAATTTCGTTGGGCTCTTGTTTAATTTCCACAATGTTCCATCATCACGTCGTCCCACGACTGCTACCACTCTCCTGATTTTTCGTTTTCATTTGCAGGTGATGGACGCAAGATTCTATGCGACGTTAGATTTGAAATATCTTCGATTTAATTTTATAAATTCACATTTCTCTACATTTACATATCCACTTCACACGACGAAACACATTAAATATTTATTTATTTTTAGTTAAAACAAAGCATGTGATAAACCAGAAATAAATATTTTATAGTAATACCCATCATTTCACCATGACTATCAATTTCAATTTGCCTGAAATCTAGTTAAACAACAGAACACAAGATTTATGTGAACACGGACGCTTCTTTTCACCGAAAATACAAACAAACAGCATTTTAAGTGCATGTGCATCTTTTTTCACCAGAGCAAATAGTGTAAATTGGGAACCCATCGCAAAAAAAATGTGTTGCGAAAGCTTACCCAATATATACGCATACGTATATATATGTACACACGCCGAATAAAACTAAACTAAATCATATCGAGGAACATAGGCAGTAGCAGTAGTATACAGTATATAGGGGTTCTATTTCCCCAACCGTTTCTCACATCATATGGAGAGTGAGTGAAAAACAAATGCAGCCAAAATGACGCACTAGTTTGGCTAAATAAACAGCAATAAATGCGATATGGATATGGATCAAAGTCAGTACGATGGCGGGTAGAAATATAGTAACAATAGACAAATTTTGTTTGCACTTAAATTAAGCAAGCAATTAGGTCTAGGTACATACATACATATCTATCTGGAAGACAATATTGTTTCGAAAAAGCGTACATATGTATGTATGTACATACGAGTACTTTATCATTTTGACACAGTATATTCAACGAACCAGAACAAAATACACCAAATATTATACTCTCTATAAGGCAGTGTCGACGATTTATTGGCATTGACATTGAAATGCACTTATTGCTGCTACCTCCTCAATTTTACACAACAAAATGTAACTATGTAACTACCACATACATATGTACACATATGTACATATGTACCGTACAACGCAATGGAATAGAAATGATATGATGGGTAGATAGATAAACGAGTCCTTTGAACATAAGGTGAGGTCCAACTTAACCGCTACATATGTAGGTGATATTACCCCATTTCCCACCCAAGTTGAACCTTAGATTAGCCATATTAGTGAGTAATGAATGGAGGCAGATCAACAAAAGTAAGGTGACCCCTAGAAACGAAACTTGTTCTAGAAATTTTAAACTTACATAAAAATCTTTATAAAATAAATAATACACATCGTCCTCGAGATTGTTGTTGTTATTCACAATTTGTTGTTGCAGCTGCTGATTGCTGTTGTTGGTGTTGGTGTTGGTGTTATTATTATTGTTATAACTATATTGATAGCTGTTTTGGCAGCTATTACTGCTGTTATTGTTGTTATTGATTTGATTGTTGCACACTCGCAAATGTTGCTGTTGTTGCTGCTGCTGCTGCTGTGGCAATACCAAAAGTTGCTGTTGTTGTGGTTGCACTTGCGTTATATGTTGTTGTTGATGTTGTTGTTGGTGGTGGTGAAGATGTTGATGATGAAAATGTTGTTGATAGCTGGGCGCCTGCAATTGCCAATTTTGCATTGCACACACATGTAGATAAAACCGCCGCACATATGTAAATATATATCTATTTTATGTATCGCTTTTTTGGAACTTTTCAAATTTAACTGCCTGCAGGAAAAGAAGCACAACAAAAAAAAAATTACACACACACACAATTGACTTTACGTTCTTGTTAGACATATTTATATAGATTTATACATTTATCTACATATACATTTAATATTTTAGTTATTTTTGCCGGGTTGTATCAGTGTTTACACTTTTTTTAGCATTTATTAGTGCGTTTTTTAATTTGACAAAGACTTTTTATGCGTCGCTGCACTTTTAACCGTATAGTTTTATATAAACCTATTCTTGCCTTTCGTTTGATTTTCGTTGCTTTTTCTTACTTAATATTTTATTGCCTTCTTGTTGCCTTTATTTGCTGTACCGATTTTCGCTTCGTTTTATTTCTTGGTTTATTTATTTTTGTTTGCTTGTTTAAACTTGAAATGAGCTCAAGGTAAAAAATTTGTATCAACGACCGCAGTGACGTCAACGTCGACTGCGAAGTCCGCAGAGAAAAACACTTGAAAAAAAATTCGACCAGCCGTTAGCACTATTATGCCATATTACAGTTTTGGCTAATTTTTTCCTAACCAAAAGAGAAGAACAAAGAGAATAACTGATAAGAAAAGATGGCTTTTGCAACCAACAGTTGAACTAGGAATACTTTTTCAGTTGCCTTTTTGTTTAAATCAATTATTTGGGTTGTTTTTTAATTGGCATTAATTTTGTAATCTTTTGTCAATGTTGTCGTATATTTATATTTAGCTCGCGTCGCGTGTTTTATTGTGGTTTTGTTTATTTTACTTTTTCGGCTGAGGAAAAATAAATAATTAAACCGAAATGATGACGCTCTCTGCCGACGGTGGCAGAAGTGCACTCACACATACTAAGACAGCGCAGACACACAAGCACACACACACACACACACATATACTGATAAAACAAAACGAGCAGAAAAGGCATTGAGAGCAAAACAAAAATTTTCGTGGCGCGCAAGAAAAAAAAAAAATGGGGAAAAAACACGAGCACATAAGCCTGTATCTGTGTGCAAACACACTCACAGATACAGCTCACATACACACACACACGCACTCACGCAAGTGCAAAAATTGTAGCAAAGGCAACAACCAAAATGTTCTAGCATAACTGTTCGGGTTTTATACCCCCTGCCTCCAACTACCCCCTCTACCCAAACCCCTCGAAACCCACCTACCATCCGCCACCTCCCCTTTATCCTCTTCTTCGTCTTCTCTGCTTCTTCGTCCTATTCGAATTCGCATTGTTGTTGTCAGGCGGAAATAATGTGTATGCCAGAAAGCAATTGCAATATTCGAAAATGGGTGATATGGGGGTAAACAGGGTGAACTACTATTTCAATTCGCAGATCCAACATTTTAACAATAATATTCTTATCTAAGCTCTCACAAATCACCGCTAAATGAGTTGTTCATTAAATAGTTATTACAACGACCGTGAGAGTATGAAGTTTATGTTTGATCCAAATGGTGAGACGATTTTTTTCGATCCAGTGATATCATATATTTATCATATAACATACTTATGCATGTGTGGCATTATCGAATTATAATTAATGCCCCCGAAATGAGTCAACTGAGTGATAAATTCCACAGTCTTCTTGAATCTTTTCCGCCGTCTCATGCACATTTTTTTCAGATTCTCTCATCGGTATTTTCTGACTCAGCCTATCATCAACTACACCATCAAAATGATTCAAAGAATCTATAGAAATTAAATAAATATTTAAGTTTTAGTAATTTTTCTTGAAAGTTCTAATGAATTGATGTTGTGCAGATAAATTAAAAATCGTATACATTTGGTCACACTAAAAATGGGTTTTTGCAAAATCGATACCATTATTTTAATATTTTTGAATTCTTTACACAGATCTAAGGAGTCCTCGCATAATGTATATTTAATTAAACAACAAATTAACAACCCCTAAATAAAAGTTTTCCCTTCTGCCGCCTTTGGCATTTTATTTTTATAAATTAAACGAAGAAACAGAAGGGGGCGCGAAACAATATAAACGTCAAATGGAATTGGGGAAATCGGGGAGCATGTGCAAATGAGTGCATGAATAAATGATGCAGAATGGAATGAGGGGAAATTGAGTGGGAAGCAACGTGCCATATGCAGTATTCACGTATCTGTTTGGACGCAGCAACAACAAACGCCTTGTGTACATAATGTGTATCTGTATCTAAACAAGCGACACGAAAAAAAATGGAGAGGAGGAAGAGGCGAGGAGCTTCAACCATTGAACCGGTTGAAGTCATATTTGCCACTGTACAAGTCGGTGCCCAAGAAAAAGAACATCCCAGCTAGCAACACCACTAGGGAACACCAGAGACACCATCAACTTTCCAGCGATAAGCCTCGGAAACGTCGACAGCCGAAAGTCTAGCCAAGCGACGTATATTGAAAGCCCAACTGTTATCCAACGTTTTAGAAACTATGTACATATGTATATGCATCTAAAACTCAAAAGTTATACTATCAAATATTATAGTATATAATTAAATTAATTAAGTGCAATCAGTGTATCTCATAGTCAGCTGACCACTTCACTTCCTTTTGTTTACATTGTGTGTATTAGGTATCCTAACCCAATTTTATCGATAATTCCCGAGAATGAAACAAGAGCGTTTATTAAATAGAGCGACAACACAACAGTTGTTCCTTGTGTTGACTTCAATCTCAAACAGAAAAAAAATTATGTATACACCAGCGAATCGGTGGTTTATGCCTGACATATGTGCTATGTACTTGGGTGCGTGCGGATATATTGACGCATAAATATATAATGTACAAACACTCCAAATACATGTACATCTTTATGGGTCTCTGTGTGGATGTACTCTAGACTGCGACAAATTTCGGCTGTGTTTGGGTTTTATTATTTTTGTGTCCATCGGTCGCTCGATTAAACCCCTCCTCACACCCCACACCCCACACCAAACAACCACACACCTTTCTGATAATTTCTCGCTCATTTTGCGCCGAGTTTCGGACGCGAGTCAACTTCGAAATCGGTCTCGGGGATTCGACTTCGAGTCTTGCCACGAAGGCTGCCAAACAAAAAAAAAAATAAATAAACATAATGGAAAAAATATAAAGAGACAAAGTCGGCGACGTAGGGAAAAGACCAAGCATTGAATTTAGTTCAAATACCAACGGCACACAACCCACCCCTTCCCCCATCGCCCGTCCACCACTGACTTTTTGAAAGCCCCTTCTCGCCCCGCCCCATCCCCTTGTTGAACGACGGCCCTGCCCCGGCAATCCCCCCCCCCCTCCCCCTCTCCCCTTTGTGTGTATCCGAAGTTGTGTGTATTAATTCTAATAAGAAGGAAAAAGCGTCTGCAGCATGAATATATTCAGCACAACTTACAGTGGACTCGCCACAAGAGAGATGAAAGCATATTAGCCACCACTTTGTTCAAGTTGAATTTGCTCGTTGTGTTCAATATATTCAATTATGTTAGGAAACCGATTTGTGTATGCAGTCTTAAGTTCTTAAAGTGTATGCACTAACATATGAAATACTTTCCTCATTGGCCGTTTGACTCAAAATTACTACTAGCGAGTGGCCACTGTACCGTTGACAGGCCGACTGTGTGTTTGTGGCCTAGCTGCTTTTTCTGTTGAAGTTGAGCCGTTGCTTCGGTGGCTATCTCGTTGGGTTTTAGCCGTCTTTTTGCTTCTCTTGCTTTAATGTTGTTGTTGGCAGACGGTTGACAACAATGCTGATGCACCACCAACAACAACAACAGTAACTACTATAACAATTACAGTAGTGTGTGTGTTTGTGTGTGTGTGTGGGGGGGGGGGGGAGGGGGGTAAACAAGAAGTTGGCTTTAAAGCAAGAGCTACTTGGCCATGTTAATTGAGGGGGCAATATCAATTTCTGTGTGTGTATCCATCAGATTCGCGAGATACTTTTGCGAGTCGAGATCGCCGAACCGTTATCTCTGGCGCCGAGCAACAGCAACAATAAAAATTGGAGAAAAATACGTGATTTGTTCGAGACATGCTTGCCAGATACTAGATACACAGATACGCGACATACAGATACGCGATATATGTATGTACAGATACAATTTACATATAAACAACTTTTTTTGTGCAAAAAAATAGCACAAAGTGTATACACAAAGCACATGATGATGAAAATGCATGGGAGGAGGGGTTGGGTGATGAAAAATAAAAATAAAGAAGAAAGGCAAAAAAGGCAAGCAGCACCAAAGCTTTGAAAAAATTCCATTTTTTCTGCCTATTTGTTCGTGATTTTCGCCAGTTCTCGGGCATTTTCTTTTCCTATGCGGAAAAAAGGGTTTTCCATTCCTTTTCGATGTACAAATTTATTTTAACTTAATATCCCTTGTTTATTTTTTTTGTCAGCGCAGGGAAAGTAGACGGGAAATTTGCGTCCTTTGTGGACAGAATAAACTCACAGATTTTTTTTCTATTTTCCCCGAGGAAAATGTATCTCAATTCGTAATTATAGATTATGATTTTCATTTTTGTTGTAGACAAAATTATTTTGTATACAATCTGTATAATATCTATGAAAACGACATCAGTGAGAAACCAAAATAGGAATTGAAACTATTTTCCCTGCCGTTCAATAAAATTCAAAATCACTTCTTTCGAAAAATGGTAAACATCCCCAAAAATGTGGCCCACATTTATTATTGGTAACTTTTTTTGCCTACACTATTGAATGTTTCCGTTCATTTTGCGTTGCATCTTATTTTTTTCGTTTAATTCAATATTTTAGATCAACTGCATTTGGCCGGAACCGGTGGCACTCACACAAAAAGCACACGAAAACAAAAATAGAGCGGTCTAAGACGTTTAGACTTGTTCTTACTTAAACAATTTGAATTATTTAAATAAAATGAAACATGCACTAGGTACACAGGAAAAAAAAGCACAACACGTTTGGATATTTTATGATGTTAATTTGTTTTTGTTTGTTTCTTCTTTCAGCACATAGCCGTGTTACATATGTATGTGTGTTCTCCCCTTTATTTTCATTCGATTAGATTGTTGCTATTAATTTTATTTGGTTTGGCACTTGGAAATTGCATTTGTGCTTTTTGCTTGTTACTGCTGATATTTGTTGTTGTTTTTTCGTTACCGTTTTGATTTTGATGGCGTTTGAATTGCGACTGAAACCGAAACTGAATTGATGCTGCACGTCTCTCTGTCCCTCTCCCTGTCGCCCTGTCGCTCTCTCTCTATCTCTCTCTCTCTCCCTCCCTCTCTCATCCTCTCTCTCGCTCGCTCGCTCTTCGTCTTTGTCCCTGTCTCTCACCCCCTCTGCCGACGTCAACGTCGACGGCGACGTCAGCGCTCGCTTTGCATGCTGCCATGGATGGCGATGGGTGCAGAGGGGTGGGCGGGATGCGGGTGGGTGGACGTGGGGGAGGTGGTTGGTTTCCACTTCGCCTAGCAGCATTTTCAATTTAAACGCACTCTCGCACACACACCAGCGCACACGCACACCCACACTAACGCACAAGTGCAGCGACGTCAACTTAGCTAAAAACTTCGAAATGCGTAAGCTACGCCGACTGCGCTGCCCACGCTGACGTCGTGGCCCATTCGCGCACACACACTTTTTTTTCGCAAACTGTTTGCTTTTTTCTTCGTGCAGGTCCGGGCCAAACAGCAGCGGTCAAGAGCGTATAGCCACCATATCCACTTAGTGTTTTCTTGTTTTGCTTTGTAAACGTATGATTTGTACTTATATCATCATCTGTTTGTTTTATATCATTTTGTATATTTACAATATATTTGAAATGAAATAGCATAAACAAGCTTAATCATTAGATTAGATTCATTGAATTGAAATATTACAGAGGTAAAAACAACGCCATTTAAATTGCATTCTTTCGCTCAAGGAATATACATAATACAGCTGTTGCGATTATCTTTTCTTGCCCCCCGGCGTGTGCCCATGTTAACCCTCCAAACACGAGACTTAACTCACTAAATTCGCATCGTTTTCAGCCAGTTCAGTTTTCGTCGCCAGGTTCGCGGCCTCATCGTGGTTACTCCACCACCACACACACACACACACACACACCCCCCACTCGACACCTGCTCTTTAGCACCCCTTTTGGCATCCGTCTTGGCCATATACCCAGATCCGCGTCCCCCTCATCTCATCCATCCGCTTGACTCGCTCTTCAGCCGAGAAGAGGCAGAACAAGGTGGCAACAATTGCGTTGCAGCCCAGGGACTGCATAGATACATTTATTCGCCTGGTACACAGCGCGAATCTCGACTCGACTGGACGGGATTCCATCATAAAAGGTAAGTCGCAGGCTAGTTACTGCCAAATTAGCCTTGTTATGAGTGACAGGTGATGTGATTTGCATTATAGAACAATGGATAGTTATCATTATCATAGTACAAATTTGCCTAATTTATGATTTAATTTGACTTTCAGGGCGCGATATATTTTAGATATATATAAATATCTGAACCAGAAGAAGAGTTAAGAGCTCTTCAAGCATAGTCGGTTTAGGTCTATAATACTCTATGTCCTATGTCTACCCCAAAAAGTAGGGCATGAAATTGGTCTTCCAATTAGGAGTTATTAGGTTAGCTCACTCCGTCGGAGTTCGCTGCCTCCGGTGGCCGGACGACCATCCAAGATTCCATCATGCCATTCCGTCACTTTCGAGGGTAATTGAAGGAGCAGGGGCACACTGTCGGCGTTGCTCTTTGGCCATCTACAGCTGGGCGGCAGTCAGAGAAAGGGGCTGCGAGCAGAGCACGTACACACAGGACACAAGTCGTCCTTTTTGTCGGCCGAGGTCCGGGTCCGGGTCCTCTGCTTTGTTTTAGCCAACAGCCTGTGCCTCTGCTGCTGCTGCTGCTGTTGCTGCTGCTCTTGCTCTTGCTGCTTGTCGATGATGAAGTGGCCGACAACGACAACCACGAGACGACGCAACAACAGCAACAACAGCAATAACAGCATCATCAGGGGCAGCAGCACGGCAGCAACGTCGTCGCATCGCAATCGCGGCATGCGTCGTTTTATAGATGGGATTGTGTGTATATATCTCGAGCCCCCTCCTCTCCCCTTTGGACCGCTCTCTCCAACGGATATACATATATACATATACACCATAGATTTGTGTGTTGTGCGCGGCGCATAATATTCCGCACGCACATACAACAACAACAACAACAACAGAGGCAGCAGCAACAGCAGCAAGATGTTGCTGCTGTGGCAGCAACACCAACAGAAACGCACGGCAGCAACAACGGCGGCAACAAGCGCACATTAAGTGTAGCAAAATGGACTGCAAAACTTGTGTACAGTACTCGTGGCATATGTACACAATATACGAATACGCACGCATATGTATATGTATAATGTACAATGGGGCATACCTTCTCACATCCATACACACATGCCCCCGCACCCGGCACATGGGCCAAAAATCGAAGGTGGCAGCGTTAGTGCTCACATTTTCAGAGGTCGGTGTTTCGGCTAATTATAATGCCAAGACAGTCGATGAAGATGCCAGCAAGAAGTGGTGTGGATAGGCATGCATACATAGCCAATGCACATTCACAAGTATTTTGGGTAGTATGATAAAAATGACATCGCTAACCGTAAGTTAGCCAATAGCTGCTACGAGCACCAACTCGGTTAGCCCAAATAATTGGAAACAAACTTGGAGATATCTTGGAGTGATATAGTAATTCCTACGTAGCACCTGTATCTATAAGTTCCCTTCACGCTAAAGAGACTTCAGGAAAATATAAATTGCATTGCGTATCTTTATTGGGCAATTCCAAGGAAGAGCAAAGAGCAAGTACGTCAAGAAAGGGTTACCACCAACCAGCAGCTAAGTGAGACAGAGGCTGGCCAGAGGGAGAGAGAGCTATAGTTGCCAACTGCAGTCAGCCAACAGTAACCAGTTTTGCAATGGTGCTGCAGTAGCAGCAGCAGCAGCAGCAGCAACAGCAACATGAAATCGAACAATCGTCAAATACACAAAATCCACTTTGCAAATCATCAGAAATGGCGCTACGGGCCCGGGTAACAAAATCCGGATCCGAGGTCTCCCCGGGCTCCAGCCTGGGTCAAAAATGGCTCGGATCGAAGGGGACGAGAATGGGGTGTCGTCCACGTACGCGTGCAACATGCAACTTGAGAGCTTTTCCAGCTCCACATCAGAGACATATTCCAGTGTGAAAATGAAAATGCAGCAAGAAAATCCTACGGTGTGTTTTCCATGTTCCAGCACAGTACAAAAAACAAAAAAAAAAATGCAGCAGCACTAGCAAAAAGGAAAGGAAAACACACAGAATTATATATACACATACACGCACACACTTAGCCAGCCACCACGCCCACTTTGCTACGCCCACGCCTCTGCACCGAATAAAATTGCATTGGAAAATCGGCAAAGTCCCCAGAACTGGAAAATATCTGCAGCTCTACGTATAAATGTGTGTGAGGGTATGGATTTTTTTTTGGGATGGGTACTGTTGGTGGGAGCGGTGGGGTTAAAAGGTAACAACGCCGAAGCTCAAACCGAAAGTAAAGTGAGGCCGAAAAAAAATGAAAGATAGACAACAACTGGCACACACCAAAAAAGCTTCAGAAACCGACGAGTAAATGTGTCAGGTAATACAAATTCACATGCAAACAGTGGGAATGATTATTTTACACTGCGAGTAAAAGTAAAATGAGATGGTAATGAATATATTTATATATTATATATACCATATATTTATTTCATACCATTTTCCATTAAACAAATATTGTTAGAGAAAATTATCTTTGGGATGGGAAATCCCCTTAATGCATTTTATGAATAAAATGATTCTGACTTATGTGAAAACTTTGCCATCCGATGATTTGGAATAAGTGTAAAATACGGCCGCCTTCCATTTAATCAGCGAGTGCCATAACAAAAATGATAGAGCCGAGAGCTTTAATGCCCAGATGGGGAAAAGTAAAGGGAAAAGGCGGAAAAATCCAAAACGAATAAAGTGGAAAGAGCCAAAAGAATATTTGAAGGCAAATAAGAACCTTACGAAAAGAAAAGAAAACTAAAAATATGTAATAAATTAATAAGGAAAAACAATAGAAAAAAACAAGAAGCGCGAAGTTTGTACAGAGTTAGCACATCAAACACGCGAACAACTTGCAACAAGTTTGAAGTCGCAGCTAAAAATAAAATCGAAAAACCGAGCCAAAAGAGATGTCCCGATGTAGTCCGCTCTCTTTCGCCCATTGCTCTTTCTCGCTCTTCTGCTCTCTCGAAAGAATAAAAAATAAAAGGTGATACGACAGTGATTACGCGATTTTCCATAATAAATGTTGTGGTAAAGGCGACCTTCCGGTTATGGCAGCCGCACCACCACAGATACCCACACGAAGCTCAAACACACACATGCATGGGCACGAGCACACAAACACACGACGAGCACTTGTTCGGATTGCCGACAACGTAAAACAACACAACAACACGACGACCTTCCGTGCTCTCTCGGTCTCTCTCGCAACAAGCCTTCCTCCCTCTCCGCACCTATCAACAACCCACAGCAACCATCACACTCACGACCCCTATCAAACTGCAGACACTCTCTCTAGCGGAAAATGTCGGTAAACAGTGCAACCGGTTTTTTTGCACGCACATGGGAAAAATAAGGAAACATCACGATAAGCACAGTGGGGCAAGGTAGCAAAAACATAGCATACTTATCGGGATATTTAGGTTTCCTAAAACATAGTTTCTCGATGATATGATCCAAGTCCATAGTTTTTCTTAATTATAAATTAACTAAATAATTATTTTATTGGAAAGCATTCATTTTTATCAACTTACTCTGTGCCGAGAACACATACTTTTAAGAATAAATAAATATATTCTTTAATTTTATTTACTATTTTTTTTTAATATTTTCCTTTTAATAGAATCCTTATTGCACCATAAATATTATTAAGAAAACTGAATAAATATAGTAGTTTTATTTAGAGTCCACCTAAATAATACCTTTTCCCACCGTGCTGTTTCAGCAATGTCGTCACAAAAGCTCGACTGCTACCCTACCCCCTTTAATCAACACGCCTCTGCACCACCCCCTGGAAATGTTGTCGGTGGCCGCCTATGGCTCGTTTTACTAGGCTAATCATGTGTTCTGGTTGTCGGATTTGTGTGAGAGCCTCCGACTTTGCTGTCGGTTCGTGTCTGTGCGGGCTGTGCTTATGCGAGTGTGTGCTGGTGTGAGTGCGGGTAGCATTGGTATTGGTGCTTCGCGCTGCCGTATGCTTGAGCATTCACATTCATTCAACGCTCAACGGTTGGGTCGCGTTGGAGGCGCGCGCATGTTGAATTCAGTTGAGAGCCTTGCGATTTTGTTGGTCCGTTTTACTTTTCGATTTTTTGCTCTTGCGGCTTTTTTCGCGGAGTTTTGATACCTATTAGCCGAAACGACAAATGTTGGGTATATATCCGTTCAAGGAATAAATTATACAAGCATTTAAAACAACCATTTAGTCAGTATTTGAGAACACGTATGCAAAAAAACATTTTTTTACTGAAGTCATAGGGTATCACCATATTCGTTATTCTCTGTGCTATTTATTTCCTGTATAGGAAACATTTCACACGCTGCTTTTTGCCAAGCACTTGACTGTTGAGTGGCTGTTGTTGTTGTGGTACGTAGTCCCAATTGTTGTTGTAGCTGGTGTTGTTGTTGTTGAAAACGTTGGGGTTCGTTGCCGTTGTAGTCGGTGTAGATGCTGTTGTTCTTGTGCTCTTGTTGTTGTCGTTGTTGTTTCCTTCTGGGTGTATTAGTGTAGCCCCCATTCGATATTGCTCTGTTGCCAGTCGCTCGCGTGTGTTCTGTTATCAACTTCAGTTCAGTTGCTGGCTGGCTGCAAGGCACGACGCTTGCACGTCGTCTGTCTGCCAGAAGTCTGCTGCCCGGGCTATAATATCGTGTATATATGGGGTGGGCACTGAGGAGGGGGGCTATGCCCACTGTACCTCTTACCGGGGTAATCGGTTTGAGTTCATTTTCATTTAAATGGAATTAAATATGGTAAATGATGAAATCAAGGCGACCAAGAGAGACAGCAGCTGTCGTGTGTGTGGTGAGGTTTACAAACGTATATCCCCTATTGTATATAAACATACACCACATTATACGGGGATATAGAGATGTTTTTGTGTGTGGTGAAGGTGAGTGCGACGACCGACCGACAGCCGACAAGCGACCGATGCGAAGAATTCCATTTCCAGACCGTCTGAAATTTTTGCACTCTTTTGAAGGGGCACATTTGTAATCCATATAATAAATAAATAATTCTTCAAGGGGCAGCCAGGCGGTCAGGCATTATGGAGATGGGTTTTATGGGTACGGTTTGGTATGCGCGCGGTAGTATAGTTAGTAACAGAATCTCATCGAAAATCGAGATTCGATATTCGAGGGAAAGAACAGGCGCCCATAATGTGAAGACAGCGTCCGAAGCAACGAGACGGGAGAGCAGTCATGTCGACTGTGTGAGAGGGAATGAGAGCGGTAAAAAAAATCGATAAACTTGCTGATAAGCATTGCAATAAAAAAAACAGCAGCAGAACAGAGAACAAATTAAAACCAGACAAACAACCACCGCTCAGAATAGAAATAGGAAGCGTCGTCATCCACCGCACTCAGCTGCATCCGTGGCGGATACGTGTTTTCTACCTGACGCGCGCGTCTAACCGCCAATTTAACAGGCAAACAGCGAGTGAACAGGAGAACCGAAGAGCGAAACGAAATGTTGACCGCAACGAAACACTCGCCGGTTGTGGGATGTGGGCCAGCGAGCGAGCGAGACAGACTACGATAGAAAAAGAGAGAGCGACTAACAGCAGGGTTGCCAAAGGCCTCACAAAATACATGCCAAAAGCAGTGTAATAAAAAATCTATCTTGATTAAAACTAAGATGTATATATACCAAATTCGTGTCTTTAATTTTTTTCCAATTTCGCTAAGACATTTTTTTAACATGGCTTGACAACCCTGAACACTCCTACGCCTGCACTCATGTTCGCTCTCTGATTCTCCCACCTCAAACACTGTTATAATTTGTTTGGAGAGGTTTCCCCTCTCTGACGATACCGCATTCTGTCTTGTTTGCACCCTGGCCGGGTTTTGGATTCCGTTAGGAGTACGTCGTAAGTTCTTAATGGCAAATTAAACTCTTTATGTTTTGTCCGATTCGGTATTTTATTTTGTCGGCTTACAATTAATCTCCAGCACGAAAATCTGCTAATATTTGCCTACGCCCGATTTATGAGCAAATACCCATGGTATTTGTTGTATGGAGCAAATGCGAAATACCGGGTGTCAAGAAATCGACAGCAGGCGAATATCTACCAAAAAATTTCAAAAATTCCACAGAGCAGCGAGTGAAAATATCAAACAAGACTATGACGATGATGAGCAAACTTTTATATGGCTAATATGCAAGGAAATACTTTTACCAAATTAGAAATGATTAGCCTTAGAAGACAATTTCTTATATTATTACCCCATCAAATACACAACGGATTTGTGTGTAAATCGTGTTAATTGGCTTGACAAAAATAAAATAACTTGTATCTGCTATGATACTGCGTAGCATTTGGTGTCTGTTCCAAAAATCTGACAAATAAAGTGAAAAAGCTATAGCAATTTCAGTAATTTTTACACCATAATACTCTTTTGAAATATACAGAATGTGTATGTTGTGTTGGTAATACAAAATTTTCATTTTTTTACTTTATGTTGCCTAAATGGGTAATATTTTTGGGTGTAACAATAATAGATTGCCCTTGCACAACACTAGATTTGTGCACTGTGAGGACCCAAGTCGCATCGGGCAAATTAGCGCCCCCCAGCGGCCAGTAAAAACAATCGACTCTTCTGTGTATTGCTATCTCCCTCGAATTGTTTTTTGTTGTTTTTTTTTGGTTAAAGTTTGTTGCGGTTATTCGCATTAGGCTCTACGTTTTACTTTTACGTTTTGGCGAGTCGACGCGTCGCACGTTTTAGCGTAGCTGCTGTTAAAAATACCAAAAAGAGATTTAGGAGAAAAAGAAAAGGCAAGCGCCGCTGCAATGACGCTGCAGTCTACAGAAAGTAACAGGCGCCCAGCGGCGGCGAAGAACGACAGACATCAGCTTGAAAAACGAGAAGCACACAGAGAGGAAAAAGCAGCGAGTCCGAATGACGCGCGCTCCTCTCTCACTATCTCTCTTTCAGTCGGTCTCACTGGTTCTCTCTCACTCTCTCTACTCGCTGGCTCTCTCGCGCATGTTTTGGCTTAGGAAGAAACTCCGGCTGTGGGAAAGGGATGAAGCATACTCAGTGTCTAATTATTAATTTCTGGCATAGAAATGAATGGGATTTTTGTTGGCGTCTTGATTTAATTTGTAGACTTGCCAGTGCAAACAATAAGATATTTAGGGTGATATTGGGCCTGGACCAAGGGGGTCACTACAATAACATTTTTATTGGAACAAATTTACGCTAAATGGCTACACCTGAAGAAAATTAAACAAACTTTAAAATTTGTTTAATTTAAAGTTACTTTCTGAACTAGTTTGTTAGTAAGTGTCTCTTTAGCGCCCACCCAAGTTTTATTTCTTATTGAGAGTTTTATTTAAGTTGACCTAGTTTAATGATCAAAAACAAATCATGGCAATTTAAATTAAAATTAAATCTAAACCAAATTTGTACTATTCCTTTAACTCATATAACATGTATTACATGCTATTATGTATCGATATAAATTCACTTTAAATAATGTTTATTAAGATTTCAATATAACCTTCCTATAATTTCCCTTGCTGTTTGGCGTTTCTTGAATGTGGCCATAGTTTCCACTTTAATTCGCGCAGCTTATTGGTTAGTATATATGTCTGTATGTATTTTTATTTGTTGCTATTAGCTCACCGATTTCCCCCCGACAATGCAGGTGCGCTGCAATAGGCCCAAATCGCTGGTATTACGTTTGCTGCGCATTCTCCGGCTGCTGATTTTTTCCTGCTTCTCGTTTTTCTCTTCAACAACTATTAACAACCGTACACACACATAACACACTGTTTTTTCACTTCTATTACGGAATTCGGAGTATGTATGTATTTGTATTCTTTTCTTGTTTGTTTGAATATTTAATCAGATAACTAAGTGGAAGTACACAGAAAAAAAAGAAAAGTTTTTCGAGCTGCAGTGAGTTTTTCTTTGCTACGCGCAACGAAAACCGAAACCCTGGCTAATATTACTTCACTTTGTACCTTTCATCGCAACTTTCGTGATTTTTGTTCTTCCACTGCGGTATTTGTTGTTATTTTCTGTTTTGTTATTTTTCGCTCTCAGAATTCGCGACGCACCGCCCGCAGAGATGAAAACCATCACTTCCGGAGGCGCTCCAAGTACTGAGGAATGTAGTAAATACGTGCGTCGGTATTGGTGAGCGCTGTCTGTGTGTGTGTGTGTTTGTGTGTGTGCTGCTCTGCCGACGAAAACGGAGCGGCGGCAGAACGGCGGCGACAGCAATAGAAAAGAAGCCAAAGCCAAAAGCACAAGAAAGAAAAAAAAAGCACGCAAAATAAAAGGAAAAGCTAGCGAATGGAGGGGTAAAGTGAAGAAATCCGGGGTGAGGCGTGAAAAACGAGAAAAATGGGCAGCCCACAGTGGGTAGAAAAGAGAGGGAAAGGACTTTGTTAATACATTCCCCAACTTTGGTCACAAAATCAGTTCCTAATGTGGGAATCACGTCGCCCAGCCAGTGAATGGTGACGAAGAAAAAGCACCACACTTATTTCACGACGTATTTATATAAATTTAAACTAAAATAACTGAAACGAGATAATTTTATTGTTTTGCAAATCATCTGAATTTGGCTTTAAATATTTTAAATGCATTTTTTTTTAATCTATATATTTTGTAAAATTGAGATGTAAAAATCTTTCTCTAGCTGTGTTAATAAAAGTACAAATTTTGGCATTTTTGCGTAGTCGCTACTATTCTTCTACCAGCTGTTCTCTTAAAGCGGTGAACTCTTTGTGCCCAGATTTACAGGCACGTCTCATCGCTATCCTATCTTTCCGTGGTCCTTTCATTGGAAAGTGCCAAGTGCCTGTCTCTATCTGCAACTGCAGTTTTCCTCCCTTTGTGGCTGCTGCTTTCCCTGCATTTTCGTTTGCCACCCAACTGGTTCTGTCAGTTGCGGGCAAAAGCAACTCTGTGACACAGTTTGGAAAGCTGTGTTGCACGTTGCGTGTTGCATGTTGCATGTTGCACACAAGCGGAAGTAATCGAACCGCAATCGAACAGCAGTCAATCACGATTTCAAGTGCGGTTAGATTGAGCTAGGTCAGTTTTTAAGACAAATGCGCTTAATATTTATGTAGCCAGGTAAATCACTCAACACAAGATCAGAGGTTAAAGCGATTTCAAATTAGCAGGTATTTGAAGCTAGTTTTAAGTTCATGCTTATCAATTAACCCTAATTGGGTGGCAAATGAACTTCCGTTTTCAGTGTCTGTGTTTCATTTCGCATTGTGACCAAATCATTTATCACCCGATGAATCGAGAGCAGTACATTAGAAGAAAGCTTTTCCATTCTAAACACTTGTTGCTAGGCAATTACTTTTTTCATTCGAATTTAAAGCTTTTTGTTTTCAGTTGATATCTGTGATATGTATCTTTAAAATCATCATCTCTAACAACAAGCTAGATTTTCCCACTTGTTGCAGGACTTCTCATTTTGTCTATCATCGTTCCAAGCACACACAAACACCACACACACGCACAGCCACCTACATTTGTACACTCTCACTAAAACTTAGCAAGTAAAAGTTAATTTAGGGTTTTCAGCTTTCTTGTGTTTTAGCACAATTTTGGTAATTAATATTTACCAGCAGATTTCTGAGTATCATGTGGGCTCCCCTTTTGTGGGTTTCTATTTCTTGTTTTGCGGCTTCCTTTGTCTTAAGGAGGCTTTTCCGGCAATTTTCGCTACTGCATGTTTCTGTGCGCGCTTGTCCGGTCGTGTCTTCAATGTGTGGGTGTAGTGTGAATGTGTTTGTGTGTGTGTTTCTTTGGGATACCGTTAACCCGACAACGACAAACGACAGCGAACGGTACCAACTTAAAGTGCCAACAACTTCTGGATGCGAGAAAGCCTTTCTCTCTCTCCAGAGACGCCTCTTCCTCTACTTCTTCTTCCTCGATGTGCCCCTCGACGAAAGAGATGGCGATAGTGGCCGTGAGACCGAGAGGGGGCTATCCGAGTGCTTGTGGCGCGAAAGAGAGGGACAAAGCAGCCTGACTGGGTAGTTGCTGAGTTATGGACACACAAAATAGAATCAGCGCACAATTTTTGGCTCGTGACAACGGTAACGAACGCAAAACCGAAGTGCAATAACCACCCCACATTCCCCGCTAGCCCCCGTACACCCGATGCAACAAGGAGTGCAGAGAAAAGCGGGTTATAAATGGTCGAATGGGGCCTTTGTAGGGTGTTGAAAGATGCAGGGGAAGGGGTAAAAAAAAATATGTAGGTACCTTTTGCCGCAAACAAAAACATTTTAAAAAACGCAACCGCGAATCCGAAAAAAATAGGACCCCGAAAATATTGGAAAGCTTTTCCTCCTGTGAAAAACGGGCTGGATGCGAAAAGAGGCGAAAAGAGGAAGCTGATGCCTGCAACAGCTGACAAAAGGCAAAGGACGCTGCCACAGAGAGAAAATGCTCGGAAAAACTGGGGGCCAAAGTAGTCAGCAGAGTGGGTGGAGAAAAATCTAAAGAACATAGAAGGACGAACGGGAGGAAACCAGGGAAGTTAAGGATAGGAAGAGTGTGTGAGCAAACAAAAGGCATAAAGGCAAGCAAATATGCGGAGAGCAAAAGGCAAAAAACGTGATTGTCTGCTAGTCGACGTAAGCGAATATTCAGGCAAATGTCTCCAAAGTAAACATAACATTTTCCGAATGTCTTGAAAATCAGCCAAAAGATGCCAGCAATTTGACAACCTTCTCAAATGCCATACAACTGACCTGGACGCCGTATGCAACTTGGAACGAATAAATCCTGAAAGGGAGGATTCAAGACTAAGACATTTGGGAAGCACCTATCCAAAAAGTTAATTGTCGGGATACAATTCCAATTGAATCGCAAACCTAGAATTCTTTTTCGTTTAAAATTTCTTATTTCCAGCAACGTTTAAAAGAAAAAAATGAACACTGTGTTTTTAAGACCAGCTTATACTTTACATGGCATGTAACCTCATAAATGAGTTTGTTTTTATCTATCCAAGTGGTCAAAGTTTATTATTATACTGCACTTGACACTTGCTAGGACCTGGTACATATGTAAATGCCTGTATACTTTACTATGCACATACCATACATACATAGATGATACACACATGCAGATGGGGGCCAGGTCCAGTTCCAGTGTTGCCATGCCATGATATTAACACAAAGGCAAAACCCAAAAAGCGACGACAAACAAAACCAGCCAACCGAAGTGGAGTTGCGCTCGTCATAGCGTCATTGCCGACATCGTAGCCATCGTGTTAATGGGTTGGCGGCTGCCGACAATTTTCCACGATTTTCCACCAATCCTCCAACGATTCGCCACCCGGGCATTCGCAATAACCCCCCCACATTTCTCGCCCAGAAATTCCTGATTGAGGACCATCGTCGTCGTTTGTTCCTTGAGCTCCTCATGTCCAAGTGCACTGGTGTGCGTGTGTGCAGCGCGCGCATCCTGCACTCATGCAACTCACGCATCCCGCACACTCACACACACACACAAACACCTTCGGCCAGGACATATTCACACAGTTATAGCACAGGCTCACCGATACAAAGATACAAATAGCCAGAGTGCTCCAACATTTCAATAGTTTGGCTAGCACAGTGGCCCCAAACTTATGGCTGACGATGAAAAAGTTTTCAGTTATCATCGATAACAATTCCGACCAAATCATCGATACTATCGATAATTTATAAATATTTAATGTGGGTCACTTATCAATTGAGCACTAATTAAGCTTTTCAGATCTAGAATTTGTTTTAAATCAAATATATTATTTGATCGTGTCTTGAAGACTTTGGCAGATAGGTAACTATCACGCCCCCTCTTTCCATTTGCGATTATGGATACTTCACTTATTAGCCAAACTCTCGATGTGTGTGAGTGCTGCCAACTTTATGCTCTTTCACTCTGTCTCCCTCCTCTCCGTGGCCATCTCCCTCGCACATCGGGGTCTAGAACAAAAGATTTTGACCAAGAGGAATTTGGAGGAGTTACCCAACCATCAACGTGTGTTGACTGGGAATCGAGTTATTATGTGATTCCCCCTCGGCTAAGTTACGTGAGTAATTCCCAATGTTCACCCATGGGAAGACCAGCTTGAAAGGGTTAAGATTGAGCCTAAGGTGGAGTGGATCACTGGCCTTGATGGTTATGGCTGATGATGTTTGATTGAAAGGCAATGCAGTCGGTAAGACAGTTAAATTGCCGCAGTGTTTGAGCGGAATCACTTGCAATTAAAGAGGCATTGCAGGTGGTTCGCAAAACAGACATTTTGCATTAAGCACCTAAGAACCATTCATCACTTAAATGCCGTTTAAAGTCACTTAAATTCCCCTTTTCTTAAGTGTAAACGAAATATTTAAAAATCGCCGTTAGACTGCAAGGAGGTTTTGATTTATGTATGTATACCCAAAAACTAAACTAAGCTCCCAGGGACGGGTGGGGTCAAAGGGGGTCCACAAATCAAAGTGCCCCTGGGAGGTGAGAAGTGGGTGGGGTGGGTTCCAAGAAGGAGTGTGGAGGGGGGGTGGGGGGACTTTCTAGGGCGAGGCATTGCAACCGTCAGCTCGTCATCATAGTTGTTTGGTTGCATTTGGCTAACAAAAAGGGAGGACGGGGTCTTTGGAAAATTCCAAAGGGGGGTTTTCGGTTGGGGTGGCGAGTGGGAAAATTCAGTGCGAGAAGGTTTATCGAGGGGTCGGGGCTGTGGGAAGGGTATGGCTTTTCCCCTGTATGTAATAGACACAAAACCGAGGCTCTGAGGCTGTTTGAAAAGCTCTGTGTTGAATTGGGAGGGAGCCCCCTTTTGTTGTTGTGGGTTGCACACTGTTGGTGTTGCAGGTTGCTAGTTGCTATCGCTGTTGTTGCTGCTGCAGTTGCAGCAGTTGACTGCTGCCTGGAAGTGGGAAAACTAAACTACAACAGCAACAAAACATTTTGCTAAATACACACTGGAAATGGCAGTCTCCACTTTCCACCTCCATCGCTCTAGCTTCCTCTCTCTCTCTCCGTCTCTCTTTCTCTCTATTGCGCCCCGTCTCTTTCTGCCACAGATGCTGCATGTTGCACATTGGAAAACTAAGCCCGCCACGGAAAGTGAGAAGGTGGAAAAATACAGAGGGCGGTGAAAACAGAGCTCTCTTGCCATCAGTTCCTCTTCTATTTTCACCAAAATATAACAAAAGGCAAAAAGGAACCCAAATGGAACGACAAAAACAACAATAAAAGTCCAATTTTTTTTTTTTTTTTTTTTTGGCGAATACAGATATGTGTGTATATATGATATGAGCAGGACAAGTATGGCGAAAAACGTGATAAAGTAGGTAAAATGGAGGACAGTATACCCGTATCCCAGTTTATTCAAATATTGGACGTCATCATCATTTTAATATTCATTGCTCTCCAATAACTAAAGATTATCACTTACATTCAAATATGTGTTAAAGTGCTTGTTAACAGCTTACAATTTTAAAAGTGAAATTCCAAAACTCACCTGCAAAATAAAAGAAACATAAATTTATTTTCAATATTACATTATGAACAGAAACTGTTTATATAAGCCCGACCACATCTTATATCTTATAACTCTCTCCAGAGACTATTTAAAAAGTCGAGGCATTTCAAATGATTCGAAAAGTATCCAAGAGTTGAATCCCAAGATTGCGAATTGTTTTTTTTTTTTTTTTGTCTTGCGAGATGAACAACAATGCGAAACTGGGAGAGGGTGGAGGCATTGCTGGCTGAGGGGCAGAGGTGAGACAGATGACGACGACGACGACGACGACAGATGGTCAAGAGGAATGTATCTGTATCTGCATTTGCGGCTGCTGCCTACGGCTCGCGCATATGTGTGCTTGTCCGTGTGTATCTACAACATAACACAAATCAAAACTTGGCTGAAACTGCAGGCGGAGGCTGCTGATATGGTCACTGTTGCTATTGCTATTGCTGTTGCTGTTTGCTGCTGCAGCTTGCCCCATCGACAGCAGCAACAACGAAACTTAACTGAACTGAACTGAAGGCTGTGAGGCACATACATAACTAATAGATACATAAAGCCGTATCTTTTGGGTGAATGAACTGTAATGAGAATGTGAACCTAGGCAACAACAACTAGCGACGAGCAACCGGCAACCAGCAACCAGCAACCAGCGATGTTGTCGTCGTCTCAGCCGCAGCAACAGCAGCAACATCAGCAACAGCAGCAACATCAGCAACAGCAGCAACATCAGCCCATTGCAAATGCCGAGAATCGCAACGCAATGTGCGCAATTAGAGGTGTTGTTGTTGTTCTGCTGCTGCTATTTTATCCTGTTGTTGTTCTCTTTGAAGTTGTTGTTGTTCCTCGTGTGGTCACTGCTGTTGTTTCTAAGGTTGTTGCTGAAATTTCTATTTGCTTTTAGACTCGTTCTAATCGCTGGGTAATCCAACTTTTTATGCTTGTAAATATTTCGCTTAAATAATATTAATAATTGTTGATGAAAATAAGTGATTTTTATCAGAGAGATGCCCATTTTTAACCAAAAGCTAAAAACCATATTTACGTTCCGTTTTCAGTTCATGAATTGGAACTGCCGTGTGGAAATCTTCCAAATTAAACAGGGAGTGCAACCAGGGTTGCCACTCACCACCAAAAAGAAACTAGTGAACTTTTTGCAAGACAAAATATTGCCTGGCTGGTGCACCGCACTCGCACATACATACATATATAGGAAAAATACCGACAGCAAAGGACACGAAGAAAGCGTAAAGCAAAGGGATAAATAAAGGTGGAGACAGGGGAGTAAGATGTGGAGAAATGGAAAAAGGTTTTTGAAACCAGGAAAATGTGCAGGGGTTATGAGTTGCCATACTCTTTCTCAATTATTTAACATATTGCACAAATGCACGCAACATCAGATTATTTTGCAAAAAGGGGAAAAAAAGGGCAAGGGGCAAAGGGATAAGACGGGCGGGTCCTTCGTTGTTCATTGAAGGTAAGGAGACATTGCAAAGTGCAAAAGTTTCACAACAAAATTGAATTTTTAATTCGCTTTGCACACAAAGTAAATAAAAGAGGGAAACACAAAAGAAAAGTAGTGAGGGGGAGCAGTAAAAGTTTTAAAACATCAAAAGCAGATGGTATATAAACATATATTTTGCACAAAAACTTCTATTGTAACCCCACATTTGCAACACACTCACAAAAACTTAAGTTCTTTTTTGCAAATTTTTAACAAGAGATTGAAAATAAATTGTAAAATGTAAAATGTTCTCGTGAACCCCAGAATATGATATGAATACTTTATGTTCGTATTCATTTCCTAAATAGAAAAATGAAAAATGTTACAAAGTAGTGCGTCTTTAAAGGTGTAGGATGTGTCCTGCGTCTCAAATACATCTATTCCTAGTTTTAAGTTTCTTAAAAGTATTTATTTCATTCCGCACTAAATGCCGTTCTTCAAGAAACCAACCGAATAAGTATGCTCCAAAAAGGAGGCTGCTAAATCGGGGAAAGCTTGTCGCGGAAAAGTGAAAGAAGGAAATGCGATTGAGGGAAACTAACAAGGAGCTGAGCTGCCGATACATGGCGGATACACACAGTGGAGGCATAGATGTGCTCTATGTACCAGAAACGAATGCCGCCGCCATCGCCATCGCCATCGCCACCGCCAACACCAGATACATATGTATGTGTATGTATATGCAACCTGATATACGTATATCTGCATCTGCATCCGCATCCGCATCTGGAGCCGAGAGCCGTCTGTATCTGTATCTGTATATCTGCATCTGTAGCCGCGCCACAAGGGGGCCGAGATCGGGCGGATGCGGGGCTTATAACTATGTGCAAAGTGCCGGGGAAATGGAATAGCCTGTAGCCTGTAGCCTGTATAGCCTCTGCCTGGGCAATGTTTCGATGGTTTCGGACCCCGCACCTATTAGTGCCGCCCACAATATCCAGCCATCTATCCATCCCACCCATTCCATTCCATCCCATTCCATTCCATCCCATTCTAAGTTCTCCGTGCTCTCAAAACTAACTGGTTGCCACTGGAGGCATCCGGCTGAAATGCGTCGAGCTGCGTTGCGATGCAGTCGGCGAGCCACCGAGGCACTACACTAAGCCACCCAGCCACAGAGCCGCCCACCCACAGGACACACACAGAGCCACCCACACACACACAGGGGGCAGGAGCAGAAGCAGGACACACGGAGATGAGCACGTGAGTTGGTACAGAGGCCAAAGCATTGACATGAAAGTATACAGTAGGACTTTCCTAAGTTGGCCAATAATACTAGCTAAAGCACGCAGTGTTAATTCGAAGGACGATTAATATTGGGTGAGTTCTTAAGCTGCATGAGAAGAATGGACTTCCGACCGATCTCAGAACCAACAAATTATCGTGAATTCTACAGTGGAAGAGCACATCGTGTACATGCGTACTTCTCCAGTAATATTTAAGCATAACAATGATAACCATTTAGCAATAATTACCCCCCAAAAACCGCAACGAAGCCCCCTTGAAGCCCCCGCACAGCATCACAGTGAAGCCTCGCTGAGGCATCAGCCCTAATCCGCTAATTTTCAATTGCCAAATCCATGCGAAAATCGTAATCTCCGTGCTGTGAATGTGGCTTATATATGTTGCATGCATCTGTGTCGTTTGGGGGGTTTTATGACTGGCAAATGTTGGACAAACACTGAGGAGACCACAGAGTTGTACATACAGAACGGGCGACAGGCGTCGAGGGAAGTTTATAAAGTTCTCAGACTACTTGACAGCGGGCAGAAAGTGTATATTATGTATTTAGGGCTAGTGGTGCACATTTCAGATTGAAAGCCGTAGGCTGCTTGTAAAAATTGAAATAAGTTATAAAAGCAGAAGTTTTAAAACCGCCCTCGCCTCATTATAAATGTGTGCTTTTGAGCGAGCGAGCGAGTGTGTCTGTGTGTGTGTGAACACACACATCTCTGTGGGTGTGGGTACATCCTTTATAAGCAAACAAAATGCAATTATATAAATATGTATAATGCGATGGCCAACGATTCTCATTATACAAAAGCCACACTTACATGCACACACACGCTTGAATTATGGCAAGTGTGTGTGTGTGTGTGTGTGTGTGTGTGTGTGTGTGTGTGCGTTGAGCGTCATATACTTAACGCATATTATATTAGTTCCCGGTCTATATGTCAGCGCCTCCCCCTCATTTATGTACATAGAACATATACATATTTAAGTATATACATATATACATATTTAGCTCAAATTATTGCAGGCAGCTTCTAATCTGTTCGCAAATGCCTCTCGCCCTTTCCCGCCCCCCTTCAACCAACCAAATATGCAAATTAACCAAATTAAAAAGTCGAACATGTTTTACACGGCCATTCGGCTCACGCACTTAACCCATTGATTCGCTGCAAATAAAACTGCACAGCACATGACAATCATAGGGTTAATTACCTAAGGCAAACGAAAGTTTAAAGCAGATTATAATCTTTACTAAGCTAACATAACGCGTGAACCCATAACGTTTACCTGATATTTCGTAAATATTCTAATGCAATCATTTCGCATCCGACGCGTTTGAAACACTTGCATGCGATTATTATTATATATAACCCACAACACACTGCTTCACATCACCCTCATTAACGTATTTTTACGTGCTTCGCTGTCAACATACACGGCGTATGCGTAATACTGATTGAGCACCTTAAAATGCATCAATTTTTCATGCTCTAAGACTGCGTTTCTTGGCGGCACCAAAACTTCGCACAGCGGGGCCAAACTGCATTTACCGACGATGATGAGGATGTAAAATTTAAATAAATTACAAATATATAACCAAAAAGAAAACAAACCTAAAGCAATAGCAAAATGAAGATGGGAAATGGCAAAAAAAAAAGAAAAAAAAATGGGGAAAATAAGGCTAAGGGTGTTATGCGTGGGCAGCCCCGCCCCATTTTCTCCCTCCTCGCCCAGCTGACGCCCACTCGAAGTATATAAAAACGAAACATGCTGAAAATTCTTACATAAGCACGAAGAGAAGACTCTCAAGGGGCGTAGGAAAAACAGGGACATTGCGAGGGAAGGCTTTTGCGCACCACCCAGCCCCTACCAAAAATGTTTCTCGCAGTGTTTGTGTGAGCTGCATACATTAACAACAACAGCAACAACAAAAGCAGTGCCAGCCACCGTAAATATTGAAAAATTCCATATCCGTTGTGATGTCAACTCATAAAAAAAAAAAAAAAGCCGGCAGATGGCGGCACCGACGAATGCGAATCCCCTTGGAAAACCCAACCGATCCAAAATCCTCTCTATAAAATCCACCCATCCCACACCTCTCTCCTTTCTCCTTTGTAACAGCACAAGAAAAAGCGAGAAATAAGCAAAATAAAATGAAAAAAGTACGTGCATATACATATGTATAGAGAGAAGGAACATACATATATGGTATTGTCCTCTAGGGGGCGCCAGTGAGCCGCAGTTGTCGTCGCCTTTTGTGGACATCAAAAGCCTAAAATCTCCCGAAAACCCCAACCCAGTTCTAGGATACATATTACACCACACTTTTCCATCGCTCAAAAGCTCCGTAGAGCAAATTTCACTCATAACGAAACATTTCCACCTGATTACTTAATCAAATTGATCCACTAGTTTTGAATATATTCAATTAAGATGAGAGATAAGAAGCAAAGGATTTAGAACATATATGCTGGTATGATTTCAAAATATTCAAAGGTTAAATGAATGCTTATTTTAATGTCTTTTAAAATTTCGGAAACTATTCTGGAACAACTTTTATCTGAGAAGAGTGAATAAATTTAAAAAATATACAAACATTCGCATTTGTTGTTAGAAGTATATGATGTTTAATTTAATTTCTTAAATTATATTCTTTAATTTGACCCAGATTCTGCTATTTAATCTTTAGGTCAACCTAAAACGTCTAGAATTTCATATCTTGCAACAGTGCTTAATTTCCTAGCATTCATTTAAGGTTTTTTTTTTGTCTCGCACTTGAACTCGGTCTTTTCTTTACCCTTTTTTTTTCTCTTCCTCTTATCTTCTGTTAAGTAACAGTCATTTTTGGAGAGACGTGTCGTTTTAACAGCTCAACGAAAGAAAAAAGTACTTTTGCATTTTAGGTCAGGTCGCACTCGCAAAATCTATGCAGCAGCAGCGACGCATGACTAGTTTTGCCTTTTTTCTCCCCATCTTCTTTTTGTTCGCTTCTTTCTCCGCCTCCTTTTCTAGCTCGCCCCTCTTCTTTGGCCTTTTCTTCTGTTGTCGTGAGCTGGCAGCGTATAATTTTCATGGCAAGTTCATTGAACTTGCGAATTTTTTTCACCTTACTTCGAATTTTTTGTTTTTTGTGGTGTATTTGATTTTTTTTCATCGGAATGGTCAAGAATTATGTGGCAGTATAAGAAGTAGCCGGAGAAGATTAAGAGCTAGAGAAAAGAGAATTTAGGGTTTCTAGTTGTGCCACTCAGGCTTCAATATTTTGATCAGTTTTCTCTATAAAAAATGGCCATATCAGGCCACAACATACAATATACAGATATTTATGTATAAAGAAGAAATATGTTATATGTTTTAATATTACATGAAAAATGCTTATTCAATTGACCATTTTTATTTTCCTTTCAATCACGAATCTCTTTTGATTTTATTTACTAACCTTAAAGCGGCTCATTTTCCGCTGTTTTACCACAGGCATCTCGTTGTTTCTTTCCTTTTCTCGCCGCCTCTTTTTATTTCTTTCTCTAGTTTTGTTTGTTTTTTTTTGTTGGTGCTTTCTGCTTTTGATTTTGAAATTCCAGCTTTTCTTGGATTCCCTATTTTAATGTATTTATTTAACACTAACTTGTGATCTTTGCTTTATTCACTACTTATGTGGGGATCTAACAATTTCTATTTTATTTTACACATTGTTTTATTTTTTATTATCTTTATTCTTTCAACTTGTATTTTTTCTGAATTTCGTAATTTTATTTTATTTTAATTCCACTTTTTTGGAGCAAGTTGGTTTTTGTGGCACACGTTTTTCACGGATTTCTTTTCATATTTTAAATTTCCCTAGTTTCTTGTTGTATACTTGTTCTAATACATTTTTGCACTATCAAGCACTGCACGGAAAAAAAATTTGTTCAAAAAAATCAGAAGAGAAGTTGCATTTTCTGCAATGGCCTTTCGCTCTTTTCCGTTAGCTTCCTTCGCTTCTTTTGTTCTGATGCTCTCTTCGTCGCGCCGATGACAACAACAAGCGGTGATGCGATAACGATAACGATAACAGCGGCTAAAACAGAAACTTCATTGAGGCGTGGAAAAGTGTGGAAATGTGCGCCGCTGTAAAACCACTTTTCCGTCTTCTCTTCGCTTTTAGTTGCCTGTCCGTTTTGTGGCTTATTTTTGCCGGATTTTCTTTTTGCAACTTCTTCTGAATTACCGACGTGTCTCGGGCTTTGCTCCGCTTTCTCTGACTGCTTCTTAGTCTTCTTCGTCTGCTGGTTTTCCTCCTCTTGGCTGTTTTTGTTGTTGTTGCTTAGAAGGCGAAAAATCGGAAAAGACAAACAGGACAACTGCGATAAACGACAACGAGAACGAACCGCTTACAACTGCCGGTGAACGTCGCCAAAAACGCAGCTTCGACGTCCTCTGTCGCTGCCTCTACCGCAGCCGCTGCTGACGCTGACTGCGGCAGCGAGGTCTCGCTGCCGAAAAGCTGTTGTTTTTGTTGCCTTTTTTTTAGATATCCTTGGAAAAATCCTTACTCTTGTTTCTGGACCTCTCATTCTACGCAACTTTTATGTTTGAAAATTACCGTAATTTCCAACACACGTATGGATGTGTGTAAATAAAAATCGATTTTGGTCACTTATTGTTTAATACAATCCTTGATCAACTTTAACTATTGTGTTTAAAATAATAATTATTTCAGTCAATATTGTATAGTTTTAAGAAAATGAAAGCATTAAACGTTTTGAAAGGATTTGCTTGTTAGACAATATATTTTTGTGGTATAGAATGTGTGGATACTGTTTAAAGATCGTCAATATCACACACATATTCTAATGTTTGATTTACTTATATTTTTGTATCGTTATATTATGATGACGTTACAATTTAAAATAATAGTAAATAAATTTGAGTAAATATCATTTTGATGTTCTAATCTTTTATATTCGTTTGGAATTTCCTTGAAAGAAAAATAAACAGGAGGAACGACGACGTCGACGCTGGCAGAGCGAACAGCGCCCGACCTACGACCACATTAAAAGAGAGAGCGAAAGAGAGGGCGAGAGAGCGCGAGGAAGAGTAAAGCTAAAAGAATGGCAAAAAATAAAGGGAGAGAGAGAGACAGCAGGCAAAACGTCAGTGGCAATGTTATTAACATGCGGAAGTGCATTGCACGCTGTTATTTTCGCTTTCTGTTTTCCCGCTGTTATCGATATCTCGTTATGGGCCGCCGATATTTGAAAAGCATTTCGCAGTCAGCGAAATAGCAATGCTTGTACATTTATCACCAGATATGGCTAGCAACAAATTTTAAAGGTATACAGCATATTAAACCAATTATTTAAATTTTCAAACAAAAATTTTTTTGAATATTAGTGCCACTTTTGCTATTTAAACGGACTTTCTCCGCTGAATCTTCTGTCAGCTGTTCTTTCATTTGCACTTCCATACCAATACACTTAAAAATAAAGAGCAGAGACGTGGCAGAATGCAAAAAGAAAAGCATCAGTGCCCGAAAAAACCAAATAGACCAAAAAAAAAAAAGAGGGTGGGGAAAGTGGGTGGCGTACAGGCATTTCGAGAGTTGCTCAGGTGGGTGGTGCGAATATGCCTATTTATGTGTCCGTGGTCCCATCTTTATGTGCTTTTATGTACAGCTAGTGCATATATGTATTGGCTGTGCTTGTGTGTGTGTGTGACGAAATGTTGACAACAACAACAACATGCTGCAACGACAAGGTGAGGACCATGTGTGTGTCTGTGGTAGTGCTGCGATTAAGTCCTACACTGACAAAAAAAAAGGGGTGACACCATGCTATTGAATCAAATCGAATCCACAAATAGATTCCAAGTTGTAGTCCAAGGTACAATAAGGTTCTAAATTAAAAAAAAAAACGCCATGAGTTGTTATTGAGTTGCTTTCAATATGAATTGAATACAAACTGCCTGGGCGATTTATTGTGGTGTGTGCGCCATAGAAGAGCAGCTCAGAAGTGGGTGTAATATAGGGGTGGGGTGGTGAACAACAAGGGTTGGGTGGCTACCATACCACATCTTCCCTCACCAAACAACACAACCCCCCCATAGGATCCAACACTCACAGAAACTCACACACACACAGCTTTGCATTATCCCAACATTTTTACCCATTTTACTCCCAATTTCTCCGTTTCTCTTATTCTCTCTTCACCCATCCGCCGATGCTAATTTATTTTCGCTTTTTTCCACATTTTCATACCTCCTCTTGCGCTTCAAAGCGGCACAAAGCCAAGAAAGAAGTGCAAAAAAGAAAACATTAAGGGGCAAAAACTTCGGAAAAGCATCTGCAACAACAACTGCATCTGCATGTGCATCTCGACGAAACAAGAAAAGTTCCAAAGTGCAATAACCGTTTGCCATTAACCCTTCGACGGCCCCAGGGGCCAGCCCATTGACAGCCAATCGCGGCGATCTATGCGACGTCATACACAGCGACAATTTGGGACCGAACAAGGGGGCCACCTCGATAATGGCGAACCAAATTGAAAAGAAGCTACATAGCCCAGGCAATTTATACGACATAACATACTTTGTATTCGTTCATATAAATAAATAAATAAATTCTACAATATCATTCGCACTTACCCTCACTCCAGTAATTCGAGACTCCAGAAGCTCGAGTTTCCGCGGATTTAGTGAAGTTTGAAATTGATCCATTACTTTGTGATTATAAGCGCCGATAGGAATTTAGTTTTTTTGTTTTCGATTCAGATACAAAAGTTTTTCTGAAATTTGTTTAGCTCGTGGTTGGTTTAGTTATTCAATATTTTGATATTGATCGATTGCAAATGTCGGCAACGAGTGCGACAAGATTTGTCAGAGCCATGGCAATAATAAAGTGACAAATTCATCTGAAAAAATTAATAAATAACAATTTAATATCACTAATTGCCACATGCATATTTTTAGCACGCACTGTGTGGCTTATATAAAGGCCCCTATCTAAAGGCATTTCATCTTATCAACGTTTTTGTTTTGCTCATAGCGGCAAACAAGAAATTACCAAATATGTATTGTATTATCAATTGAGTTTCAGTGAAATAATTGTGTGTGCTATAATTGAATGCAAGCAGGGGTTTTGCCAAAACCTGGCCATGTTTAGGTATTTCATTTACGCTCATAAACTACACTTGTATAATTGAAAAACCTGGCGTCCTTTTAAATAAAATACGCATTTATTGGGAAATCTCTCAATATGATTTAAACAACATTTCAGCCCGCCTAAGGGTTAATGTTCCAAGATGAAATCCCAATAGGTTTTAGTCCGAATCTTTCCCTTTTCCGTCTTCCTGGCGCTTTTGTTGTTGCCCTGCCTGCGCTTTAGAGATCGGCATCTCGAATCTCCGATTGGAGTGAGGTTTTTTGTTATTTTCCTTTTGCACTCGGCGAGAAAATGCAGGCGAAAGAGCGAGTCTGATAGCGGAAAGGAGCAAAATGAACGACCCAACAACTAGCCGTACTAATTGGCATACACACATGCCACGCCTCCTACTGCTCCTAAGCGCGCACACACACACACACATGTGCATAAGTTTTCTAAATTGTTACCGGTGCCAATTTGTTTTTGCGAGTGTATTTATTTGAATTTACTTTTATTCGCGTGAATATGTGTGAGTGCGAGAGAATTAAATCGCCGGTTGAGATAAAATAAAAGTCACTACAACAATAACAACAATGCTATTCACTCGCCTCTCGCTCGCACACGCTTCGCTTTTCGTTTGCTTTGCGTTGCCTTTTTTTTCGTTGTTCCCCCCCTCCCCACACCGTTTTTGCACACAACGCTGCGAGGTTAAGTTTGCGATTTTAGGAATTGTACGATTTCTACGGCTTTTCCGACATCGACATCACATTTAGAGGAACGAGAGGTGTTTACCATGCCATTTGGTGTGGCGAGCATATATCTTCCGCTTCCGATCGGATCGGCGATTGTCTTAAACTTTCAGAGGCTGCAACTATAGCTTTTTGTTGTTCTTTTTTTTCTTTCGCTTTTGTTTCTTTGGGATTTGGGTTTGTGGCGTGGCACTGTCGGCACGGCACTTAAGGGTTAAGGTTAAGGGCCAATCGCCATGATTCCCAAATGTGTTTACTTCGGTTTTCCACAGCCGATTTTTGTCTATTTTCACAGTAAAAAAAATATTCACAATATTCACACGAACGCACACACGCAGAAATGGCCTAAAAATATACTGTAAGTTGGTGTAAAAAAAATACCGAAACGAGTGTGCAAAGAAGCCATCTGGCGGAACGATGAGTGCGCTTAACATGCACAGTTGTGTCTGTTAAAGTAGCGGTTTGGCGGTCACTTGTTACTTAGCGAGTGCACCACCCATAGCTACCGGTAACTTAAACCGCTCGCCAGCGAGTGCACGACTCGCTCGCTCGCCTATCGAGTACATCCACCAGCTTGGCGAGTACACCCACCTCAATATGAGACGGGACTCATTGGTATTTTTGTGTTATTTTTAGTGATGTTTGAGCTTGGTATAATTGAACGATGGCAGAGCGGTCACATTGGTGCACCTCTGTGGTATTTTTCCACTTTCACACTAGTTTCTTTCAAGCAAGCAATACCAGCGGAACTTTAATTGCGGTGTGCGGCGAACGAGAAGAGAAACCGAAAAGCAGCCAATTTACTGTTGCGTTCCGATCCTGTTAATTCATCAGTTGCCGATTCTCCGATCGCGCCTGTAAATTTTTTGTTTAGTTTAGTGCATCAAGTGCGAGATAACACAGCAAAGCAACAACAAACGAAGCGACAGGCCAAAGCGGACGCGCAAAATACAATAAAAAGTAAGGAAGAAAACGAAGTACGCAAAAAGGAGGAAAGAGAAGCAAAAGCATTTACAGCTAAAGCATTTTAGAGTGATTACGCATATTTCGTATGTTGTTCTTCATGATGTCTGCCGTGTGGAAAGATGCTTTCTTTTTGTCTGGGTGTATACACCGATGAAATCCCAGAAAGGAATATGCACAGGGGTTTTTTGTTTCATAAACAAAATTTGTAAAAGCCGCCAAAAGGCGCCGCTGCCGGCGTTGCAGTCGACGTCGAAGAAAGTGGATGTGTGTGTGTGTGTGTGTATATGTGTGTGAGCAAAGCAAGAGGTAAAAAAAAACTCAGAAGTGAAATCTTTCTGCTGCTATTTGCTTTGTTGAATATTTAAATGTAAACTAAATAAAAGGCATTGCGCTTGGCATTTTTGTGTGTGTGCTCCATTCAGCAAAATAAAGGAAGGGAGCGGACTGATGAGCACAGGGAGAGCGCGAGAGAGAGAGAGAGAAAGAAAGGAAGAAGGGCGGAGAGAGCCTTTTATCAACGGCTATCAGCAGAAATATTTGTTGCCGCACCCCGCTTGACCTTATTCTCTCTCGCTCTCGCTGCCACACTCTCCAGCTTTATCGCCCTCTCTTTTTGCGGGGTGTGCAAGGTGCAGTCGCCGCCCGCATTTTGCGCGTTGACTCATACACACAAACACACACACACACGCACGCACGCACACGCCCCCATCGCCCCTTTGCTTTTTAAACCTCTCTTTATCCCAATTCCGCTTTGGGATCTCGTTTACGCCGCTCTAAATAACATTTTCCGAATTTTCGCAAGTATTAGTAATAATTTAACATTATACAAATATTATTTAATCAACAGTTAAATACAGTTGAGTTTTTTTTACTTAAAATTACCAGTTTATTAAGCCCATTTCTTGATTAATCACATATTTCGAATTTCTAAGAACCTTCTTCGGCACTCGAAAGTTGTCGCGTTTGAAATGCAAGAAAATTCGCAGAAACGGTGTCTGGTTTTAATCTCTGTTATTTTGTGAGATCACTTTTGATGGCATTCGCTCTGAGGCGTTATTTTCTCACAGTGACCCGTTTTCCGCTACCATCTTTCCCTTTCCCCATTTCTCATTATCTCCACGAACGTGCCGATTTTCGGGTTCTGTTGCTAATCGGAGAACCATTTTGACATTAGCGTTAGATCATCATGATGGTCATCGTTAGTAAATCCGCTTCAATTTTATCCGCATCCGAATGTTCCATCTTTTTATCGAACACGTTGAAGCAAATGACGAAAACTGAAAAACGTGACATAGAAAAATGGTTTTACTGTTTCTAATTAAGCTCAAGTTCAAGATCAATTTGAGTGCCAGCTTGTTTTAAATTGAATAATTTAATTTAACTATGACTCACTCACATCCAAATGATTTCCGAACAATTTGTTCTTAATCGTATGTGTTGACCCTCTACACCAACATTTCCTAATTATTTGTTTGTTTGGTTGCCAAGGGGCGTTAAAAGCTCTCACCAATATAACGAAAAGCGGACGGGGGAAGTGAAAAATGTGTTCTCAGTTCCTTTAAAACTGAGTGCTTAAATCAATAACTGCTCTTTGTGTAGTTTGCCTTATTATTTACAAAATGCGAAACCAGTTTTGATTCCAGATCGTACTGTAGATATGAGCCATTCATATTCCAGAGAAATCAAATCGTTATCAAAAGTGTAAACAAAATCTTACATTACTTGCAAGATATAGCCGAGCAATTTGTTAGCTGTTTCACCTCTGACCTTTTCAAATATAATTCTCTGGCAGGCGAGAATAGATTAACAATAGAGGGGAGTAGCGCACGAGTTAAAAACACTGACTCATAATCTTCACGATCTTTCGCAGTGACACAGTTTTTGTATATATGTATTTTTCTCATCTTTTGTTCGGCATCTCCGGCATGTTTGCTAACTTGGCCAGAAGGGAGAAGATAGCGCAAGTCGGCCAACTTAGCCTAATTTATAGCCATCAAGCTGTGATTTGCTCTAATTTCACTTCTAATGGAGTTTGGTCAAGGGAGACAAATCAGGGAAATGGGTTCTATTTCTATGTTTCTTCTAGGCCAAGTCTATTATGGCCACATTAAAGTTTGTTTTCTACGAATAATAATGTTGGCCTAATGCAGAAGTTATACACACTTGATGATAATGGTCCATAATGGCCAAATAATTCGCGATTTTATGACTACCGAACGTCTTCAAAATACGTTTTATATATCTGATTATCAATGAATTGTGCATTAAACACGTGTAATGACTTTGTTATTTTCCAATTAAATGATTTATCGCCCGTTACCGATCTACGATATCCGTTTGTAAAGCATTTAACATTTGAAAATCTTGAGAGTTCTTCCAACAAACGATTCTTGACAAAGTCGCGCGCGCAATCACATATTTGTTAGCTGACTTTAGTTTGTTACATCATCGTATCAGCATCTCCAAAGTTCTCCGACACACATTTCTACCTTATACAGGTTTTATTTGTTTTATGCCCAGGTTCTCAAGTGTTCCCCATGGCTCTTGTTGTTGCTCCATCGCATTTCAAGATCTTTTATCACAGCTGACTATGCCTAGGTTTTAATTATGCTCTCCTCGCTTCAGAAAACACTTCCCACGCATTGTTCGTACATATATGTACCTATTTTTTATATACCACTCGGTGTGAATTAAGTTTTTAGTTTTTTTTTTGTTTTGTGTACACTATATAGGTATGGGTATCGCTATCTGCAAAGGCAGATCAAACTTGCTCGGCCAAATAAAACACTTTGTAAATGAGTCTGAGCCACGCAGTTCGCTTGACAAGTTTTCCTCGACTTGTCCAAAGAAAGTTGTAACAAATGTACATCAAATGAACAAGTTTTACCCAACACTTTCTCAGGCTAAGTGAAAATGTACAAAAGTTCAAAGAGTCAGGGCCGCAGAAACCATTTGAATATCGCGAGAATAACGCTGGAAAAGTATCTAGAAATATTTTCAGTAGTATCAATACTGTTTTTCAATACTATACTGATAAATATCAACTGATCAACACTATACATACATACTATACTATACATACTATACATTTAAGTCCTTGAAATGCAACAATGTTTATAAATGTTTGTATTATGCCCAATTACAAAGATAAAATACTAGAGCTCACTATCAAACTTCACTTAAAATATATTTGCCTGAAATGATGTATAAATATTTTGATTCTGTAAACGCGAATTTTAAACTTGACATTGACAGCTTTGCACGCGACTGAGCGTCGATTAAATGCCTCAGATTTAAATACGTATATTTTGTGACTCAGTCGAAAAATATTGCATTCCAATAAGATATATTTTCGTAATCGATTCGCTTGGCAATCATACAAGAGTCGAGTAATGAGCTCGGTTTTCGGATGTAGATGCCTTTCGTTCCACGTTTTATACATATGCATGTGTATGGGTTTTGTGTCAGTGTGATTTGCCCTAATCGCAAAAGTGCATTGAACTGATCTAACGGAGGAATGGCAGCTATCTCCTCAATGAAGTAAGAAAAGTTCACTTGCTGGGATTTCTTCTGCTGCTTGATTAATGCACTCTGTGCTCCGTTGTTGTGCTCTTCTACTCTTCCAACCATCTCAGACCTGCATTTAATGATGTACAAAAAAGCACAGAAACAAAAAAAAAAGAAACAGAATGAAAAGACTGAAAGCCAAAATTCCCACACAAAGTCCAAGAAGTTGCGATGACAAGTTGAGGAAAATAGACGGGAGCAAGATGAGCGAATAATATGCGTGCATTTCGCTTCTTTTTCCGCACATGTGGCGGTTTATTGAACTTAATCTTGTGCGGAAGTTACACAAAATCACGCCTCTCCGCTTTTGCAGAATGCAGCACAAAAAGTGCAAATGAACTTAAATACAAGCGAAAAGCGGCGACAAGAAAGCGCTGCACTTGGTTGCAAATTCAGCTCAATGAAGCTGGGTTCGGAAAAATCGAATTTTTGAAATTTAAAAGCTGGAATCGTTTGCCCATTTTTTGCCCATGTTTGCCCACCAATTAGTTTTTTTTGCCCACGTCCAGTTTTTGAGATATGAATTTTCGAACAAGTTCGAAAATTTTCGAAGATCAAAAATTTCACTTTTTTCAAAATTTTTTTTTTTTAATCGCAATAACTTCGTTTGCCCACGTTTGCCCACCCTTTAGAATTTTGAAATTTTCGAAAATTTTCAAAGATCAAAAATTTCACTTTTTTCAATTTTTTTTTTTTAAATCGCAATAACATCGTTTGCCCACGTTTGCCCACCCTTTACAATTTTGAAAAAATTTATACTTTAGAAAATATAAGACATTCAAGTTTACCTAGGTGTCTTTGCCCATCCTTTGAAATTAATTTTTTTCGTTTGCCCACCCTTTAATATTACATTTTAACGTTTGCCCACCCTTCAAAATTATTTTTTTTCGTTTGCCCACTCTTAAAAATAAAAAATTTCGATTGCCCACCTCTTAAAACTAAATAATTTCGTTTGCCCATCCTTTAAAATTAGTTTATTTCGTTTGCCCACCCTTTAAAATTAGTTTTTTTCGTTTGCCCACCTTTCGAAATTAGTTTTTTTCGTTTGCCCACTCTTAAAAATAAAAATTTCGATTGCCCACCTCTTAAAACTAAATAATTTCGTTTGCCCATCCTTTAAAATTAGTTTATTTCGTTTGCCCACCCTTTAAAATTAATTTTTTTCGTTTGCCCACCCTTTAAAATTTTTTTATAATGTTTGCCCATCGTTTAAACTTAGTTTTTTCGTTAGCCCACCTCTTTAAAATAAATATTTTCAGTTAAAAACGTTTTCCCACGCCTTAAAAATGTTTTTTTTTTCGATTTTCTACTTATAAGACCAAATTTGTACATATGTATGTAATAACTGTAAGTTGTGCCGCCAATTCACATATGTATCTTAGGATCGGCGGACAGAATCACTAATATTATATGATTATGATGAACACATATATATATATATATATATATACATATGTATGTTCATCAACACTTGCATGAAATTTATCAATGATTAAGAAAAATTTATAAATTGTAAGCGAATGATTAATATTATATAAATATTAAAGAAAAAACTGTGTAACGGGTTGCGATCTCCTTATGTATGTACGTTCATCATAATCATATAATATTAGTGATTCTGTCCGCCGATCCTAAGATACATATGTGAATTGGCGGCACAACTTACAGTTATTACATACATATGTACAAATTTGGTCTTATAAGTAGAAAATCGAAAAAAAAAACATTTTTAAGGCGTGGGAAAACGTTTTTAACTGAAAATATTTATTTTAAAGAGGTGGGCTAACGAAAAAACTAAGTTTAAACGATGGGCAAACATTATAAAAAAATTTTAAAGGGTGGGCAAACGAAAAAAATTAATTTTAAAGGGTGGGCAAACGAAATAAACTAATTTTAAAGGATGGGCAAACGAAATTATTTAGTTTTAAGAGGTGGGCAATCGAAATTTTTATTTTTAAGAGTGGGCAAACGAAAAAAACTAATTTCGAAAGGTGGGCAAACGAAAAAAACTAATTTTAAAGGGTGGGCAAACGAAATAAACTAATTTTAAAGGATGGGCAAACGAAATTATTTAGTTTTAAGAGGTGGGCAATCGAAATTTTTATTTTTAAGAGTGGGCAAACGAAAAAAACTAATTTCGAAAGGTGGGCAAACGAAAAAAACTAATTTTAAAGGGTGGGCAAACGAAATAAACTAATTTTAAAGGATGGGCAAACGAAATTATTTAGTTTTAAGAGGTGGGCAATCGAAATTTTTTATTTTTAAGAGTGGGCAAACGAAAAAAACTAATTTCGAAAGGTGGGCAAACGAAAAAAACTAATTTTAAAGGGTGGGCAAACGAAATAAACTAATTTTAAAGGATGGGCAAACGAAATTATTTAGTTTTAAGAGGTGGGCAATCGAAATTTTTTATTTTTAAGAGTGGGCAAACGAAAAAAAATAATTTTGAAGGGTGGGCAAACGTTAAAATGTAATATTAAAGGGTGGGCAAACGAAAAAAATTAATTTCAAAGGATGGGCAAAGACACCTAGGTAAACTTGAATGTCTTATATTTTCTAAAGTATAAATTTTTTCAAAATTGTAAAGGGTGGGCAAACGTGGGCAAACGATGTTATTGCGATTTAAAAAAAAAAAATTGAAAAAAGTGAAATTTTTGATCTTTGAAAATTTTTGAAAATTTCAAAATTCTAAAGGGTGGGCAAACGTGGGCAAACGAAGTTATTGCGATTAAAAAAAAAAAATTTTGAAAAAAGTGAAATTTTTGATCTTCGAAAATTTTCGAACTTGTTCGAAAATTCATATCTCAAAAACTGGACGTGGGCAAAAAAAACTAATTGGTGGGCAAACATGGGCAAAAAATGGGCAAACGATTCCAGCTTTTAAATTTCAAAAATTCGATTTTTTCGAACCCAGCTTCTTTGAGCTTGCAAATTCCGCCAATGGCGCATCGAAACACATAAAAAGGGGCAACAAACTTGGCAGAATATAGGGGGCGTGGCTCATTTGTATATATAGGTTTTTTGGTTGGATATATATATATATTTTTTTTTTTTTTAATATTTTTAGGTTTGAGGCATGTGAGTTGTGGCCATAAAAAAACGTTCCAGCGTTGCCCACAAACTTGTAGGATAGTCTTATAAAGATTTTCAGCGGTCTATAAATACGGCAAGCTGTTTTAATCAGGGGAAAAACGGGAAATTTTAATATTTAATAATAAATATTTGTTCGTCTTTTTATAATTATTATTAGTAATTTGTGGTTTGATCGACGGCATTTTTCTCTCTGCACTAACTGTTACTTCGTTAACCACGAAATCGCCTCAAGGTTATAGCCAACAAACCACAACAACATGGGGGCAGTCAACCAACAACAATAACAATAACGCCATAACAACGCCAGCAAGGCCCGCAGTAAACTGAAATCAACTGAAAATAAATTCATTAATTTAACAGTTAGGCTGGAAAATGGAACTAGCAAAACAAAGAAAAAATATATAGCAGAGCAAACATGGAACTCTGACACGAATTTCACGAAGCACACGCAACACGCATCCGAAAGCTGGAAAACGATTCGCAAAAAAAAGCAATTAAAAAGTGGTAGTATCTGAAGATACCCAAATCTACATATGTTCAAATGGGGGAGGAGCCAAAAAAAACCATCACCAAAAACTGGAAAATCTTTATAAATCACATGGGAGTGGTGGCCCCAAACTGCTCACCTGATATACATATGTACATATCGTATGAGTATTTACCCCTTTTAGGTGTCATTAGAGCAACCCTCCCCCCACTAATGTTATAATGCCAACGAAGGAACTACGGCAGTGCTAAAGGCCAGATGCGGTGGATAGAGGGTGGCAAAGAGAAGAACGGAGAGAGCAAAGAAGCATAGAAGGCACGAAAGGCCCGTTTTGTGGGAACTGGTAATAGCGGTAAACTCGTAGACTTTCGTGCACTTTAAGCATTAGACTAAACTCTTCGAGTTGCACATGCCACACATCATGCTTGGATAACCACCCACAAAAATAGTTGAAAAAAGGTACAGTAAACATTCGATAACGTGCGTTAGAGGTGATACTACACCGATAGATTCTCTTAAGGATTTCGATTACAGTTTAATGGTTTCCATGATTGATCCATTGAAAAAGAAAAGCGATTGGTAAAGTAGATAAGATAGTTATGAAACATATTTCAAAGTTACCCACATATTCAATGGGAGAGGCTTGTCTGTAATAATAAAAATAAAAGCTAACCGTGGCCGAGCACCATGAAAAGGCACGAAAAACTAAACTCAGAAGGAGAAGACGCTGAAAACTGACGTCATTGGCAACCCACCACCAAAAAATAACATAAAAAGGGGGGATAAACGGAAAAACAAAGGAAAAATCAAATCGAAATCGAATGGCAAAACAGGCGAAACCATAATATGAGTAATAAACAAATCGGGCGCCCAACGGAGCCGGGAGGTTTTGTATATATATATAAGATATATACATATATACCTCTATCAGAGAAATGCGAAAGAACTTCATAAATTCGCTCGATCGCTGGCTTCTAGGGTCTGTTCAAAATCACTTGGAACCAAATAAATATCGGCCAAGCAGTTCGATTATTCATACCAAATAATTGGTCCGGGTGAAAAGTTCACCTAAAGTGTATCAAATCGCGATTAGGTAGTTTATATTGTAAGGGAAAAACATTTTGAAAGGAAAAGCAAACATTGTTGCCGATGAATGTATTTCAGTGTGTGGCTTGTTCGTGCGAGAAAAGGTGAAAAGATATTCTAGACTCAAAATCAAACATTTTAGCCTTTGATGTACTGAAAGATAAATGCCGTGTTTAGCAAATATTTGAAGTGTGCTTTTGAAAATATGGATGGTAACATGAAAAATTCTCTGGCATGAATATGTTGAAAAATGTATAAGCCAAATCCCAAGTATCAAATGGTATATTTAAACAGAATTCGTTTTTTTAATGATTAATAATGAAAACAAAAAGCTTAAATAACATACACATCTGCTTGATTGCCTGAAGTGCAAATATTTGACAGTGAGAAATGAGTTCATTACAATATGAAATCTGCAGATTCATTTGTAGGACTATTGAAGGAAATCTTTAAAGGTGGAAACTCTATAAATAGGAGTTGCCAATTTACATTGCCCACAGGTGCTAGGGACTACTATTATTGACACACCAAATAGAAGCAGCTATATTCCGTTTTTGTTTAAAGTCCAAACAAGAATTTTGGTTAATTTATGCACAAAGCTGGGTGGCTTTTGCAGGGGTGGTGTACTACTAGTATAAACAACTAAACGCCGACGTCATGGCAAGTTGTATTATTTTCACCAATAGGTAACAAATGAAATTTCCACAAAGCGCAGAAATTAGACGCAAAATGCTTGGATATATTCATATAGTACACACAAGTATACAATTTTGGTACTTTTATTCTTCAATCCGTTCTATTTTTTGCCCGCCTTTAATTGGGGGTTGGGAAAATCTTTTTAATGCCAGCCATAAAAAACTAAAAATTCTATGCAGCTTTGTTTTTCCTTTTATTATGACAATTAAATTGGTTTTTACGATATGGGCTAATTATATTTATTTCACAATCCAAATGCCAAATCGGCACATAATCTAATCGGCAGAATCACCACAAAACCTTTGCTTGTTTTCCCCCAGACAGGCAAACATTTTTATTTGCTAATGGCAAGTGCACGAAGTTGAATTTCAGGAACAACAATAAGAGCAATAGATCAAATGTAGATAAAGTTGGGGGGAACTATTGGGAAATCATCGGTTCACGTCATATGATAACTTCGGGTTCTTCAATTGGTTTTCATAACCGGTAACTTAGCCATGGGAGCCATATCTCGTTTAACTAGACGGTTAGCTTCGAGTCAACTTTTTTTCGACGCAGGAAAATTGATTTCAAATCGAACGGCCATATTTCAATTGGATATGGTAGATTCCTAGCAGTAACTTTTCAATTTTTTCTCCTTTGCTGGCCATAAATAGTTTTGGAATGCACAATTCTTGGCCATAATGTTAATTTTAGGAAAAGTGCGCTTTCCGTCTATAAGACCGTAAAGTTGTGGCTGAAAATAGTATTGGAATCATCGATTATATGTGCTCCATAATATTATGAATTCGTAGTAGCTGTGCCGTATTTTTGCGATATATTTTTATAAAAATGCCCAACTTTTCGGCCACCAATACCTTGGCGTTGTCAAGCTCGCGCAACGTTGCGTATGAGTAATATGCAATTAAACAAGTTCGCCGGCGTTATTTCCCAGGTGCTGTTGCTGTTAGCAATTGGCCAACAATCCTCCTTGACAATTCAATTGACTCAGCATGGGTGTGGGAAGTTTTTCGCCGTCCAATTTTAAGCCTTTTATTTGCGCTCTCTCGAGTAAAAAATTGATTGACGTGCAGCTCTAACGTTGATTACTCATACGCAGTGGCGGCCCAACTGGTTGACTGACTGACAATCGTTGGCCGTTGTTTCATTTGGCTGACTTACTTGTTGCCTCCAGATTCATTCGACATACGCAGCTGCCTGCCCGCTTTCCATTCAATTTTCCACTTTTCCACCGCCGCGTCAAACTGAATGGCAGCTAGAAAAGCAAAATAAAAAAAAAAAAAAAAATGGAAAAGGAGGAAGAAATAGAGCTAAAGGGAATTGGCTACATTGTTAAATACCCTTTACCATCTTGACAATTTAGCTGGCACAGGTTCACAACTAGCTCATTTATTCTGGGATTTATTATTTCGGTTTTAACCATGAAAAGGCAGCTAAGTTATCTCGGGTAACAAGCGTGGAAAATGATTTCAACTCAGTTGCATTTCAGTGAACTCAATGCGGTTTGTGTTTGTCTTCTGACAACCGTTGTGGTTATTTTGGTAACTTAAATACTTAGAAACCCTGATCCAAATGCGGATTAATCATCAACGTTAAGCTCGAGGGCAAAAGCAAACTAAAGTGAGAAATCAGTCTGAATGGTTGAACTCTTGAATGGAAATTGGCCAACTGCCAAATGGCCACGTGTGTCTCGATTTCGATTTGGCTCATTTATGGAGAATATATTCCCCCAATGCGTCGTATTCAATTCCTCAATTTACTGCAATCGATGACGCAGTGAGCAAATAAAAACGGGCTGGGGAATGGTCACAAAAGGCTAATTGCAGCTACGGCTACAAAAAAAAGAAAAAAAAAAGGCCAAACAAAACCCGAGAGTCATTTCGGCCCGGTCTGCATTATGCTGCTGCTGTATGTTGGCCTTTATGTTGCCGTTGTTGCCCCGCTTCGCCATGTGTAAATAGTTCAATGAACTTTTCATTTTATGCTTCATTTGCGACTCGAACCAAGCGAAAGAAACAAGGCAGAAAGTGTGCAATTTTCAAGTCGAAGATGGGATACCCTATGCGTAAGCAGTGAGCCAACTTGCGGTTTCATGCTAACCAATTTATAATCTATATACGTCATAAATATACATATATGTGTATGGAAAGCTATCCACAAATGCTAGAGCATTGAAAGTGTACGAAGTACTTTGTCGAATTATTGACGGCTTTTCCTATTGCCTTCGTTTGTTACGTAACCCCGAGAAAAGCTAAAAAGCTGAAAAGCCGAGGCAATAACAATCAGCAAACCTGTGAGCCGACTCTTAAGTTGACAGCTGGAATCTTATTCGGGGTAACACAAATACGATCGTACTTTCTTTCGCCGTTGTCCATTCATAACTTGCCATTTACATAAAACCAATCGCACCTTTTACGAGTACATACCTATGTATGTACATAAGTGAACTGCAGCCGCATATGTGACAAGGAGAAATATGCGTACATTTCGCTGTTTTTGGCCCCAGCTGACTGCTCAAACAGGAAGCAGCGATTTATTTAATTAGTTATTTATTTCGTATATCCCCTCACTTACATACAGATACAGCGAGTGAGTGATCCCGCCATCATGAGCAAGAAGCCGACAGCCGGACCGGCGCTCCACAAGGTCATCATGGTGGGCAGTGGCGGCGTGGGAAAGTCCGCCCTCACACTGCAGTTCATGTACGATGAGTTCGTCGAGGACTACGAGCCCACCAAGGCCGATAGCTATAGGAAAAAGGTGAGTACCCCACCCACGTCTTGCGTATCCATGTGATCTCATTCGAATCACCCATAGGTTGTGCTGGACGGCGAGGAAGTACAAATAGATATATTGGATACGGCTGGCCAGGAGGATTATGCCGCCATCAGAGATAACTACTTTCGCAGCGGCGAGGGTTTCCTCTGCGTCTTCTCCATCACAGACGACGAAAGCTTCCAGGCAACCCAGGAATTCAGGTGAGTGTGTCAAGCGGTTCTCTGGGCGCAATTTACCACCCCCTCCCCCCTTAGCTCTCCCGCATTGCCACCATTGCCCCCGGCATTTTTTTTTCTTTTACATTTTCCTGAGGTCTCTCGAGAGTCTCGCGTTTTGCTTTCCTCTCAGGCTGACAAGTGTCGCGGTTTTATTTTGCACACAAGCTTTTCAGTTTTTTCCATCTTTTATTATTCTGTGGTGCTAATTAGTCATGCAAGTTGTTCAGTTCAGTTCAGCTTCCTCTTCTTTTGTGCGATGTGTAATTAATCTTTATTCATTACTTGGTACGCAATATTGTTTGTATTACTTTTTATTCAAAACTATTTACTATCTCAACCCCTATGAATGCCACATCAGGCACCGAAGTTGATAGTCCTGCTTTTAGTATGCCATATCATGTGCCTACTACCGTTAATTCGACCGATGAATATGCTACTTCGTTGCCATAACTCCCACCTAAAGCGCCCCTTTTCCATCGACCTAATTGAGTATTCAAACTTGGCAACTTAATATTGCTGCGGGCACATAAATACGGCTAGAAAATTGTTATTAGACGTCGGCAGAGGACAGGGTGTGACTGGCCTGGGAAATAGATATGTATATCCGTATTTATTCGATCCCTACTATTTATGCGTCCGCCTGTCCACTGTCAGTGTGTTTACATAAATATATCTGCTTGGCGCTCTGGCTTCTAAGTGGAGTGACACACGAACTGAGTCACTTCTATCGAAGTGGTGATAAGTGCGCTTATCTATCCATTAGTGTTGTCAAGGTATTTACTTCTACATTGGCAAATCCGTTGGGCGGAAAGTATATTGAATGCCATAATATTAACGAAACGTTTGCTGTTGTTGTTGCTATTTTCAGAGAACAGATCTTGCGAGTAAAGAATGACGAGAGCATACCGTTCCTGCTGGTGGGCAACAAGTGCGATCTGAATGATAAGCGCAAGGTGCCGCTGAGCGAGTGCCAGCTGAGGGCGCAGCAGTGGGCGGTGCCCTATGTGGAGACCTCGGCTAAAACCCGCGAAAATGTGGACAAGGTGAGTGGTGTAGATCCCGCCGAGATGAGTTGGCTCCATCACTTCAGAGGATTAGTGGCCAACTCGCCCAACCACAAAACCACCGATACGATCCATCTGTCCACGAAAAAAAAAATGAAAACTCTTTGGAAATTGGCAAGCTAAAATGTTTATCGAACAAACGAAAACTGCACACGGTTTTTTGTTTAACTAGTTTTCATACATAGTTTATTAAATGTGATTTGTTTTCCTTTGTTTCACTTACGAACGAGAACATCACTGAGCCTAGTTGAGAATGCTCTCGCCAGTTTATAGTGGTGTTTGCTTATCAAGTTGTTCAAGTTTCATTTTATAGAGACACAGTGATAAGAAAAATCCACATTCATTCAATGAAGAGTTTTTGTGAGTTAAGGGGCATTTATTTACTATTAGGCGATGATTTCGTAAAAACAAATATAATTGAATACGGCTCATAAACACAATTAGTTTCTTTGAAATTGTTGAAATTTAAATTTGAAATATTATAGGGCTTATCCAAACTCAAAGCTTGTTCTTTGCCATTTCCTCTCTACATACAATCTATTTCTATAGTTGCACACCCTCATTTCTAGCGTTTTAAATTATGAATGATAAGGGGCGTCGTTCAGATAACAATGCCATTGAAAATTCGCCTGAGCAGTTGTGTTGTGTCATTTAAAAATATAAAAATCTAATGAGGAAACCGAATGAAAAATTATATTGTAATGGGAACCAAAGGAACTAAGTCCCAATTATATTATTTGTAATTTTATCTAATGAACTAGGATTCCAATAGTTCAAGCATACTCTTCCAACGAATGAATTCATAGTTTTCTTAGACCATACAATTTGTTAGCTACCTTAGCACAAATACACAGCGAACCACACACAAATATTCACACAGCTACATCATATAAACGCACTGCCAAATATCGTAGCCCAAGTTACCATGCTTTCAACGTTGTTGCCCTTAACAAATATGTTTTATTTTGGTTTAATTCCATAGTCTTGTTGACAATTGCCAAAAGCTAATAGTTCTTTGTCGGAAAGGAACAAAGGATGTGTGCGTTTGTAATTATGTTGGTTCGGTCCTTGATCATCTTAATTTATATATGTAATAATTTGCGAATACTAATTGACTCTGATGCTGACTTTGTATATGACTTTATTCCCAATCCACAATTACAGGTATTTTTTGATTTGATGCGCGAAATAAGATCACGAAAAAGCGAAGATTCGAAAGCCACGAGCGGGCGTGCTAAAGATAGATGCAAGAAGCGGAGACTTAAGTGTACCCTACTTTAGGCATTAGGTGCATACAACTATTCCACTATGAAATACGATCTATATTATGTATCCTATCTGAGTATATGAACACACCTACTTAACCCGTAGACACTCTAATTTGTTGCTTTTAACCCTCGCTTTATTGCTTTCGGCACTTTTTTCTTTCCTTTTACTAATAACTTGATAATGGTTGAGTTTTAGAATATTTCTAACACATCCGCTTGTTGAATTTAATTATATGCTTTTTTGTATCATATTTCTTACGTTGGCCAACACTACACATGAAACTAACAAACAAGAGGTGTTTTCCGTGAAACACGCCACTTTTAACGTGAAAGTTTTTCATCTCAATAAGACTGACACAGAAATTATTTGGATTGGCGGTGCACAAACAACGATAGTAATGCAAATATCATTGAATAGTATTACATTTCTGCCATATTGGGTAATATTCACTATTAATGGACTTTATGAAATACGTTTTGTATAAATGTGTAAATATTTACACAGGGAAAAAATCCAGGAGACTGCTAGGTTTTTACACAGGATTTTCAGATCAGTTACTTTTCTATAACACAAAATATGATTGTAGTGAGGATATTTCGAAATAACTTTGCAATGGACACTAACACTTTAAACAAGAATACTTACATACATCTGTACAAACACATACTTATATAAAGCTTATACAAAAACACAACACATTTTTTCAAACAAGATTGTTTCGAATTCTTGACAGCATTTCAGTTCATTTGAATTTGCTGTTGGAATTGCCTGAAATATACACTTCATTTATTGGTTTTGTCGTATTTCTTAAAAACTTTCTTTTGGTTTTTCAAACCGCAAATACAACGGAAACTATAGAATCCATGATTATTTTATTTTCCATTTTGTCCGGAAACTAACTTTGTATCGCTTGTGAGAAGCCGGTTCTCTGGTGAATAAAGGTAGTTTAAGGCACTATTTAAAGTTTGCTTTCGTATTGATCTTTTCTACTTTGGTTATAGCTACTTTTCAAAATTTCTGTATTTATAGAAAAACGATTTAACCCCACTACCTGAAAAATAATTATAAGGATCAAATGCTGCACAAAATGAGATACTAATAAATTCTTTGTATGCGTCTAGGTATTTTATGATCTAATCAGGGATATTTCATCGCGTAAAAAACAACGTCAGACGGACGTGAAACAGCCGCCGAAGCCCAACTCTCATTGCTGCCAACTGCTGTAGGATGAATAACAACAACGGACAACAACCATACGATGAACAACAAACAACTGCAGCAGCAACAACTTGGAACACAACAACGGCCACACGGATAACACCAACACACAGGATAGGATATGGCGAACAGAACCATATGTTAATACAATTTAATGAACTTTGAGAACACCAGTACACATACGAACAGCAACAGATATTAATACTATTTGCCACACTCAGAACTCCAATCCATAATCCATGTTAACTTGCATTGTAATATACATAAATATATATATATGATTTAGGCAACAAATTTTTTTCGAAAAAATCAAAAGAAAAGCACACAGACAGGCAACTTACGAATTCTGTCGTTTATTTTTAGTTACTTTTTTTGAATTATCGATGTTTGTGTTGCCCCCGTATAATAAAATGTTAAAACTAAAACCTAAAGCTGAAGCTAAAGCTTAAACATATTAAATATAATCAATCGTAGACACCTAAAGAAGCCCATAATAATTATGCAATTTAAAACTTGCTACAGATATTTCTCTTGTTTAATTATATATACGCATACATTTTTTTGTAATATTTTAAAGTTTAATAGCAAAATGCAAACCACACAAACCAACAAGAAACCACACAGAAAAGCTTTTTATAAATATATCTAAATATATATTTAAATATATATATTAAATAGTTTAAAGTATGAAACACTTAAAATCCTAGCGAAGAAACAACAGAGGAAAACGGGAAAAACAAAAAATATCTCCAATTATTAATGGTAAACGAAGTGAATCGAAACAAATTTTTAATGCAATTTTTGTAATTTTCTAAACCGAAAGCAAATGTGTAGGGATTTATAAACAACAAAAAACCAATGAGGAATGATACACTAACGTTTCTGAAAAGCTTTGGAGACTTTCCTTTACGAACAGTTATTTTCTTTGCCCTGGAACACATCCAATATATGTATGTATGTATGTTTAGCAATTACTCCCGATTGATTTGCTTCTTTGTGTACTTTTGTATAACTGCATTCTGTATTGTAATATTTAAGCTATTATTATTATGATAATTATTATTATTAAATATATAAGTTATATATGCAATCAAGCGATGATTGGTTCACTTTTTGTATGTATGTATGAGGCATATTCCTAGTTTCCCCTGTGAAAATTTGTGCAACACACACGAAATCTCGACCACAGTTAGAGCACGCAACCATTTGTTTTATCCTCCTTACAGACTTATGCGAATATCCAAAACAAAATCAAACAGACGCATTTTTTTTATAATATATACATGCATGTATATAAATATAAAAATTACAATTACGAGAGTTAAAAATGTCGATTGATGGAGTGTACGTTTAGCTTGACTCAGAAATAAAACGAAAAATATGAAAACTAAGCAGGACTAATTAATTATACTTTGTGGGGCCTGCCTAAAAGTATGCACAGTGTCATGGAATTTTACTGATCTTTGGCCCATTTACGGAAATTCCTTGTCATTGCTTCAAAATCAAAATATCCATTCCATTCCATTTTCTCCGTTTTGTAATGGTAAATTTTTGGACTGCAGGAACCAGGCAACCAGAAAACACAGCAGGAGGTGTCACCTGCTCGCGCCGGAATTTACAAAACAGCTGATATTTTTCATGATGGCTGACATTTGCATTGTGTCCAATAGGAAACAAGTTCTAAGGAGCAATACCGTTACTTTGCAACAAAAGGCAGATCAGAGATGCGCAGTCGCATTGTTCTAGATGCTGTTAAACCCGTAGACACTCTAATTTGTTGCCTTTAACACTCGCTTAATTGCTTTCGGCACTTATTTCTTTCCTTTTACTAATAACTAATGGTTGAGTTTTAATTTAAAATATTTCTTATACATCCGGTTATTGAAGTTAACATTGGTAAATTTTTGGACTGGAGGCACCAGGCAACCAGAAAACACAGCAAGAGGTGTCACCTGCTCGCGCCGGAATTTACAAAACAGCTGATATTTTTCATGATGGCTGTCATTTGCATTGTGTCCAATAGGAAACAAGCTCTAAGGAGCAGTACCGTTACTTTACAACAAAAGGCAGATCAGAGATGCGCAGTCGCATTGTTCTAGATGCGCTTTCACGACTTGTCACGATAGGCACGAAATAATTATAATATCCCATGTGGTTGTTGGGAACGTGACAAAAAAATCAGTTACACGCGGGCATCTCTACTTCAAGCATAAAAACCGATTCCTACTGGGATTTCTGTTTGTCTGGTATTCAAAATCGGAAACCTCTTCGATTTCGTGCGAATTTCAGCCGTCCGGGACTTATTTGTCAGTCGTTTTTTTGTTTCGGACACCAGGCAAACAGAAAGCTCAGCAGGTGTCAGATCGTAGCATCGAATGAAACAAAACAGCGCTATTATTTACCCGTTACTCGTAGAGGGAATTTTTGGGGTGAAATCAATTTTGATCCAAGAAACGAATTTACATATTTGGAGTTTTGGCCAATTTCGTTGCAAAACTAACACAGGGTATTGTGAGCAGTACCTTTTACAGCATTAATATTATGTTCTAGAGATGGGTAATCGCAGAATTCTTCTGGCCGTGTCACGACTTTAGCACGGTAGTGTTTTGTAAAAATTCAGAAATGAAACGTGTTATTTTTGCTTTGAAATCTCTTTTATTTTTTTTTACGCATTTTCTGTTTTCTTTACACATTTACATTTATATTATATATATATATATATATCATTCTTTATATATATTCTTTTTTTACGCTTTTTATTTCTTTCTATAATCTAACGATTTTGTTGTTTTTTGTTTGTTTATTTTTGTATGCATTTCGTTTAAAATTAATTTTACAAGTTACATTTATAGCTAAAAAGAATTTCTCTTGATTTCTTTTTGCTTGAAATTGTTTTACGGTTTTTGTTATAATCATTTCTTGTTTTTGTTGCTGTCTCTATAAATATAGTTTTTTTGTTAATTTTTTGTGTGGTTTTTTTGTTGTGTGTAAGGATTAATGATAATTATGATTTGCAATACTCCCGATTTGATTTTAACTTAAAGAAAAAATTTATTTAATCATTAATAATTAGTTAAGTTATGCTTAAATATCTAAAATGAAATCGTTTTGTTGTTTGCTGTTTCCATGCTTGATTTTTGTTTAGTAAAAATTACACAAAAAAATATTATGCATTTGTTACTTGCCTACTTACAAAGGATAATTTAAAAAAAAATCAGAAAACGCATTTTCAGTGGTTTTTAGTTAATACAACGAAAAAAAAACATAAATTAGATAACATAAAAGCTAGTTTTAAAGTTCAAATTTTTGTGTTTGTATTATTATTTTTTTACATTTTCTTTTATGATTAGTAACAGAAATCGAGTGACACACACAGGCATGTAATTCTATATAGTTATTTCAATTTTCTCTTTCAACTTATGTGACTAAAGCATTTTACATTCAAACACATTTACACATACGATCCACACACATATATATATTTCTAGACAATAGATTTCGATTTTGTAAGATTATTTATTTGCTCCTCTTCTTTTATAGAAAACATTCTTGTGTGAAAATAACTGTTTATTTGCTGTCCCTTTGGTGGAAAAAATCGTTCTTAAAAAAAACTATAAGTCCCCCGTGATGACAGAAAAACGTAAGGCTTGTTCTTTTTTAAGTATTTACAAAAAATATGGAAAATTTCACGATACATAACCTGCGCACTTTAGTTCGCGTATACAAATATATAGTTAGATGATATACAGTTTTATATTCATGCTCGACGTAAAAAACTTGCAAATATTTAGGGGAGTAGAAAGAGACAGCCTACTCTTTCCGTCTCCATCTGCCCTTCGTTATTGTTCACGAAATATCTTTTGCTAATACTTTTATCAATCCACTTTAACTTTCCTAGGTATAATATATATGTGTAATATATATGCTAAGACATACACATTGAAAAAAATGCTCCAAAATATAACATTCAGTTTTGTGTTACTGCTTTTTGCTAGATTTCTTTTCCTTATCGTGATAATTGTGTTGTCTATTTCTAAACTATTTTCGTTCTTTCTTTATCATTCCTTGTATATAAATATTTTTAAGCTTTTCTTGGTTGTGGGTGTGTTAATTTCGTGGAATTAGCTGTTCTGTTGTTACTTTGATTCCGTTTCAATGTCATTAAGGCAAAAATTTAAATTGCAAGAGAACGCTGTGGTTTTACGCAATCACAACATATTATATGATAATGTCTTATATGCGTGTCTTTTCAGAAAAAGATCAAAGAACAAAGTTTTTCTAGAAATAAAAAATAAAATGGGTAAAATGGGAACAAGTTAGTGTGGGTGTGGCTTATGTTAGCTTATTGCACTATTACTATTACACTTGTTCTACGATGTTTTCTTTGATTGCTACATTAATATCTAATTCAAATGGGTATTACACAGATACAACACTCCGTCGCCAGCGTTTTTGTTTTAATTTAACATGCTATTGGTTAATATGTGGCTTGCAAACATTCACATATTTGACATACAAGCTATATGATGATCTATTTCTATTGATTTGATTTATGCTTTGTTTCTGTACTTTTGTTGTTTAATTTTTCGCTTTTGAAAGAAGAAGAAAGTATATCCAAGAGAAATTATTTCTGTTTGTGTTTTCAGTTTTGGTCAAGAAAGTAGACTTCTATCTGATTTCGTTTTATCATTTTTTTCTTTGCCACATGAATTTTGGAAATCCTGCTTTTACATATTTCTAATTTATAATCTTCTTCTTCTTATTTTTAGGTATATATATATATATATATATATAGAGATATATATATTTATAAAGCGTTACCCATTGGTGGTTTCTGTTTCAACAGCGCATTTGGTTATGTTTTTTCCTGTTTTACATTTAACTGTGCTATTCTTGGTGTGTTTTCTCTTCTTTTCTTGGTTTTTACTATAAAGTAGTATAATTAGATATATAGTTATATAGTATATATGCAGTTGATGGGCCGGTGTGTTGTGGGTTGTTGAGGAATTTTAAGCTGTTGTTGTTGGTGTTGTGGTTGAGTGCCGGTGTCGTTGCTGTTTTATATTCACTTAATTGGTCTTCTCTTGTTGTTGTTGGTTTATTGTTGGTGTTGCTAGCGTTTTCTCTCGCGTTTTTGTTGTTGCTTTAAAATTATTCATTAAAAAATAATTTTTCTCTTCATTTTGTTGATTTTCAAAATCGATGCTAAGTGTTGGGCGGAACTGTTTGATAGCTTTTGTTTTTATCTATTTTTTTTTTTTGTTGTTTTTTTTTTTACAAAATTGCAGCTTTAATGACTTGCTTTTGTTGTTTGCTGCCGTTTTTGTATTCATATTTTCAATGTGTGCGAAAGTGTGGAAAATACGCTTGTTTTCATCTGGCTTTAAAAAAAGAGTTTTCAGAGAACCTTCTTCTAGTTGTTACTTTCTCATAAGGTGGGAGCTGTTGCACACAATTCAGTTGTTGTTGTTGTTGTTTTCGTTATTGTTGTAGTTGTTTGTTGTCTGCTTATGGTTGTTGGGTTACTGTGCCGTTGTCCCAGCACTGAGCAACAGGAAATTGTACTTGCGATCCTTATCGGCCTGATGGAACCCTGTTAAAAGTTTACAACCAGTATTAGTACTTATTAAACTCTCTTATATATACTATTTTGTACTATTCACTGACTGATAATGCATTTCCATTAATACTTGTGTAAGTTTTTTTCATTCATAAATGTATATATCCATTCCAGCAATGGAACTATATATACATTATTGCAAGTGTCAGTCAGTGGATCTGTACATGAATCGTGTGGATCCCCTTACCATTCACTGAACCTCCGCCAGCTGGCACAGCAGCGGCCACAATGGTGGCACCGCCATTCAAAGCGTTGGCAGCTCCGCCCGCACCGCCATGGAATTTTAGGCCAACACTACGGGCACCCACTAAATGGGCTGTGGCCGTGGGCGTGATAATCTGCTGTTGTTGCGTGGGCGACGAAGAACTGGACGACGAACTGGAAGATGATGATGAGGAGGAGGATGAGGATGATGAGGACGATGACGAGGAGCCGCCTATAAACGAGGCCGACGACGAGACGCCACTGGACGAGGAGCTGGGCGACGGCGATGGAGTCGATGGCGTTGGCGAACCAGGTGTGATGGTGGCCCCAGTTGTGGCTCCTATTCCCGATGGACTGCCCGCTGGGCTGCCGTTGTGGTGCTGGTGCAACTGCTGATTTTGGCTGGCCGTTGGTGAGATTGCCAGTATGTTGCCGTTGCTGCCATTGCCGTTTTTAATTGTCATGATGCCCATGGCCGGAGTCAGTGTGGTTGTTGCACCTCCTGTGTGGTTGCCATTGAGTTTGCTGCTGGCTGCTGCGGTTGCTCCTCCCGGTGTGGCATTAGTTTTGTTTATCACAGTTGTTAGCTGCTGCTGGATGAAAACAACATATCCATTAAAAACATATAGCATGTTATTGCGGTGCATCTTTTTTTTTTTGGAAATGCAATCCCAATAATGCATTAACAAACATATTCGTTTTACACATTTCGAGAGCATATAGCCGAAAAAGTATTACGTTGTTTATTAAATGCATATCCACACATCAGGTGGTTATTATTCCTTGACGACATATATGTACATACCCCAGTGGCACAGGCGTTGCCTGCATCGAATAGAATTGTGGTTCCATTGTGACCACTGGCCGCCGTTGGTGGTGCTGGTGTGGCTGTTGTTGCCAGACAAACTGCTGGAAAAAGAGAGAGAAAGCGCGAGATTAGCGAATGCATGTGGCGAGAATCGAATTTCGAATTGAATTGCTGTTGCAGTTGCAGTTGCAGTTGCAGTTGCAGTTGCAGTTGCATAACCCGAAGGACGTTCGCATGCAAAACTTGATCTACATTCGGCTGTGTAGCTCCATCTGAGATTCAAGATCTAAGATGCGAGCAAATTGATAAAGGAGCTCAAACCTTTGTCGGCCTGTGGAATGCTTTGCTGATCGGTGGGCGGCGATTCCCTCCTTAAGCTCAGTTGCTTTAGCCGCTTTTGCAGCTCAATCTTCTGCTTGGCCAGTTTCTCTACCGTCGCCTCCTGCTCGCAACCATACTGAATCAAGTCCTGCAACCAGAAGCGGTAACCATTACTCAATGTATTCTGCATTCAATCGTGGTCACACTTACCTTGACATATTTGTGGGCCGTGTCAAGTATTGTCAAGTTGGATGTTTTCTTTCGGTCCTCGTCCCCCATGGGCAGCACCTTTTTGAGCAGGTCATAGCACTCCTTTAGCTGGGCGCGTCGCTCTTTTTCCAGCTTGTTGTGCACCTCCCGGGTGCCCGCTCTGAAAGATATTACAAATTCAAATAAGTACAAATACTCACTCACTCCCTTGCAATATTAGCAAGAGAGAAAAAGGCGAACTCACCCATTACTATTGGAACTGGTGGTGCGCCTGCGGCCTCCGTGTCCCGTGTGATGATGCGCCGATAGCTGAGATCCCGCCGCTGGCGCCGAGGAGGCAATGCTCATGCCCACCGCTCCACCCGCCGAGGATGCCGCAGAGTCGACAGAGTCCTTGTGCAAGCCATAGACCACGCCGCCAATGGCACTCCTCATATAGCCGTATTGCTGCTGGGTCTGCATATGGTTGGCATGTTGCTGATGCTGCGCATGGTCCTGCTGATCCCTGGCTGCTGAAACATTGGACATTGAGTAAGAGCGTGTCCGTGAGTTGCTGGTGTCCACTTTTCTTGTGGCTGCTGGCGGCGGTGTAAGGGAAATTTCCGCTGGTCGCAAGCTACGCAATTGCTGCAGCGATTGCTGCTGGCGTTGCCTTTGTAAATTCTGCATTAGCTTTTTGATCATCGCTTCGTTGTAATCCACGCCCAGGGAATCGGCGGCGAAGCCATTGGGATGCGTGGGTGCGGGATAGACTCCTTTCGCATCTGATACCACTAGAAATTTGGGCGGTATTTCGGCGATGGGGCCCAGTTTGTGCTTGGCAGGATTGGATGCTGCTGATGCAGCAGCAGATGTCGCTGTTGCGGGTGTTGCACTCGTTGCACTCGTCGCTGCCGCTGCCAGCAGCATAAAGTCTGTGGAGGCGGGCGGGGAAGTGGTAACTGAGGGGGTGCTTGTGGGGAGGGAGGTGGTGCTTGAGGCGGGTGTGACTGAATTTCCCATCAACTTTGTTAATATTGCTGGTGTTGTCGCTATACTTGTTGTTGTCGTTCTCCCCGCAGCACTGTGCTGTTGTTGTTGTTCTTGTTGTTGTTGTTGTTGTGGGGGATGGGTATTGTTGTTGTCGATTGAGGAATTATCGTCCTCTATCAATGGCCGAAAAGTAAAGAAGAAATAGAAGAAAAACCAAAATAAAAAGACAAATCAAAACAAAGAAAAATTGGGAGAGCGTCGCGGGGAAAATCAATGAAAATGAGTGAGTAGAACTAAAAATGAAATGCGATGAATGCAGCACCCATGATGACATACATATGTAAAACAATTTCCCTCTATAGGCTTTCTAATTTGTTTCTACCCTGATGATATGATGATTATGTGAGTTATATAAAAAACATTTGCAATGCTCAGATTAAAACTATGCACCTATATGACACCTATGTATTTTACAGTCTATTGTTTTTTTTTCAGAATTATTTAAATCATTTCAAACTATACAAATTCTACGAAAATGGCATGTACTATGTACTAAATAAAGACTTGGGCTAAAATCGAGCACAATGCGGCGGAAAAAAGACAAAAGCGGTGTTTAATGAATGCAAATTAACTCGGGTTGAATACAAAAGACAACAACACAGAGCCAACAGCCAACAATCAACAATCAGGGGCGATGAAGGTCCTTTGGTGGGTTAATTATACACGATTAAGTGCGGGTGTGTGAGTATATTATAGTGTGTGTGTGTGTAGCGTACGTGTGTGTTAGCGATGAATTAGTTACGCATTCGTGGAAAGTCCGATGCAAATTTCCACGAATCAGGTCCAAACACAATAGTAGACAACCAGCAATCCAGTTTATTATGCATTATTAACGTTTGTTGTTGCGCTCTTTTCTCTTATGCAGGGTGGTTGCTGCTTTTTCACTAGGTGCTTAGTGGGCGGTGTTGGCTAATATCTAGTGACATTCTAATTTGAATGCCATATGTATATATCCTAGCAGTTCTCGAATGAAATTTCGAACTTAGTTCGATTTAAAATAATTGACAATTTCAAACGGGCTCAATATTTCCACCCGTTTGACGTAGCATACTTTCCAGGCATTTAAGTGCCAGGCGGATTATAGCCGAACCTCGTTTCTTACTCTTTCTCTCTCTATATGCCTGTGCCTGTGCTTTTATTTTACTTGGTACTCTGTGCACATGTATTCTCCGTTTTCTCCCATTTGTTGCCACATTATTTAACACCCACATCACGGTGCCACGTGACGAAGGCGCACGTGGCAGCAGCAACCACATCGGTGGCACTCTTATTAACCCACAGTATCACGCTCGACCCTTTCGATTTACACTGAGAGAAACATTGCCTTGGCGTACTTAAATAAGAGTACATCCATGTGAAGTATAGATTAATTGCATTATCATAACTGGCATTTACATATGTTTTATCCAGGGTGAGTGGTGTAACTTGGATATCAATCTGTCTATAATCAAAACATCGTTTTGTGTACCATAGCCATAATGACGATATATCCACTTCTTTTTGGGAGGCGAGGGTATCGTTTGATGTTGCTGCTGCTGATGTTGCAAGTGCAGCAAACTTTGCAGAGCACTCAATTGTCCCAGCAAGTCGTTGGTAAATTGATTTTGCTGCCGTTTCTGGGTGGAAAAACGTGAAGCAGAGTAAAACAAGTCTGGGGCAGGAAAATTAAAGCATCAAAATCGAAGAACCGCCTGAAATTTGCATTTACCAGATAATGCAAATCGAATGGAAAACAGGGAATATTCTTTGCATATTAGCATGAATACTCACGGGGCTACTGGGAAATACAGTTTTTTCTTTGGTCAATTTCAATACCCCACTTTGTATTGCCAGCTTTTCAGCGCACTTAAGAAGTGGGCAACAGCATTCTAATAAATTTTCGGGCTAATCAAGTGATTTAGTTATATTGCCCCGAAAATAATGATGTCTCAATTTAAATGGATCTTTGTATTTCACGATTCCCCAATATCTAATACTAGAGAAATTTATAAGATACAAAAAAAATTCATAAAACAAAACAAGGAAAAGGAAAGCAGAAACCGGAACTAGGAACTAGGAAACGAGGAGACACCGAAGAGAGAGGCTAAACAACAGAGTCAGCTGTCTAAATATTACACATGCAACGCCAAGAGACACGCCGTACAAAATAATACAATTTGTAAGTGTGATGAAAACAAAAAACATATAAGCCTTAAAGAAAGGCCAAATAATAATACGAAATGGGCACGGAAAAAGGCAGGCCGAAAACAAAAACAACAATAACAAAAAATGCGTACAAAGTTCATTGACTTTGCTTTACACCAGCAGCCGGAAGAGAGTGCCAGTGGAAAAGAGAGAACGATTGAAGAGAACTGAGCTCAAAGAGAAACGGCTCACGTGGAACTCTCTTTTACTCGGCGGACCATACTATGACTAACGCAAACGAGACGGGGCGAGAGAGAGCCAGCACATGACGTGACCCCAAACAACAACAACAGCAACAAGTACAAGCGTACGTGCGAAAATATACGAACGAAGCGAGCGCATGACAAAAGCGAAAAAAGACAAAGAAAAAATAGCAACGCAAAAAAAATGTAAAAAAGTAGTCAAGATGAACAACAAACTACACATATGTTGACAAAAAAAGCGAAAAACCAAAAACCGAAATGAGCACAGCAAAAGGCAAAAGAAAACAAAATACAGAAATTCAAAACACAGTGGGCACTCTTTGGGCACATAAATTATTATTATAACACAATTTCTCCCCCGCATTTAATTTTTCACCCTATTTAGGACATATGTATGTAATTCTATTTCATTTCTATACATATTTATTTCAATTTCAATTCGATCTGATTTGTTTTTTTCCAATATGTATGCAATGCATCTTTGAGATGGCATCAATTGAACGGCTAGCATCTAATTTAAACTTTGATATACATTTTGAACCCATTATTTTCACTGTATTTTTGACGTTGCAAATTTTGTTTCCGATAGTCAAGGCAACAAAAACAAAGAGAGGCAAAAACAAAAACGCAGCATGACAATTTAGCACATGCCAATTGGACAGCGAAGCCAGCGTCGACGCTGACGTCGCAGCTAGCAGCGAGCTAAAAATATAACAGAACCTGCTGCTTGCCACGCTTGCAACCTGTGCCAAAATGAGAGCGCAGGAGAGAGAAAGAGAGACAAAGAGCACCGTGCTGTTGTTGTCTTTTGGGGTTTGTATTTAATTTTAACTTTTTTTGGTACAGTGCACGCCCACGCAAAATGCAGTCGACGTCGCAAACAAGGTCAAAACAAGTTTAAATGCAGCAAAAGCAAATGGAGAAAGAGAGCAGAGACGGTTTCGTTTGGTAAAGGCGACCAAAGTGTCTGCTTCGAAATGTGATCAAGTGGCTGTTGTTTACTATCAAATATCTCGTTATAAATATTAGTTTACATTCCATAGGTGTCTGGTTCGTGTTCTATGTGAAAGAACTCTTTATCTATATTTGTGTGTATGTATGCATGTACACAAGTTTATTAAGGGTTATCGCCTGCGATCGACCATTTGACTACACCTTCCTTTTATAATCAATCAAGTTCAAAATTGATCAACGTTATCTCCGTTATTTTTATCACCAATATTTCAATTATTTGCATAGTGTCATTTAGCAACGCACTAGAGCTAAGAAAGCGACTAAGCTAGTGCGATTTTTCTCGACACTATTTCCTTTTTCGTTTGGAAACTTTTGTCGCCTGACCAGAGAGCCCAACAACAGTTAACAGCGGACCTAAGCAGCTGATGGCTTTGCACCAGAGAAGAGTGTTAGACGATGCTCGCACAGCAGTGGGCAGAAAAGTAGTAACAGTTTGGGTGAATGAGTCAAAATGATGAATGATAAGAATTGGTCGTTTGAGACTTTGCTTTGGTAAGTCGGAATTTTCTCAACCAATTGTTGTCCAATTAGTTTTTCAAATTAAAAGGCCTGAAGCAGCAATTTTAAGACAAAGTGTCCACTTGGGTAAAACTCCGACTTGAGTTCTGGGATTCATGAAGGGTCGGTGGTCGGGCTTGTGGGTATGGATGTCGTGGGTCATAGGTCAAAGTGGAGAGACTTACCCGAGACGTGGGGGCGACCTTCGCTGTGTCCATTGGCAACTCCGGCGGCGCTATACTCGTAATCGTGGGCAGCGGCTGCGGCGGCTAATTGACTGCGCGGACTGCTGTGACCGTTGCTCAGACCGTTCCCGTTCGCATTGACGGTAACGTTGGAGTTGGCGCTCGCGTTACCGACGCCGACAGTACCGTTGCCATTTCCGTTCGTGAACGGTGGCGTTGCAATAATCCCGTTACTGCTACTGCTGCTATTTCTATTGTGCTGGCTGCTATTGTTGTTGTTGATAATGGAGTGGCTCTTGCAGTGCACCGACTGCTGCTGCTGTTGGGGCAGTGCCACGCCCACGCCCAGGGCGCTACCGCCGCCGCCTCCCGCCTGCGGGAGCTTCTCATGCTGCTCGAGAAATTGAGCCGCCTGGAGGAGCGCCCTAATGCCCCCGATCCCTGACATAGCATACACAAACTACCGCACTCCTCTTCTCGCACACACACACACACACAGACGCACACGAGCACTCACGCACGGGACAAGGACGAACGCGTAAAACAATAAATATATATATTTTGGAGAAAAAACCCCAAAATTCTTACACCACAACGGAAAAGGACGATGGCGACGAGTACACGCGAGAGAGCAGGATAGCGGGAGGAGCTTTAAGTTGCGACACGTTTACAGTTATTGTTGAAATAGTTCTTGAATTGGTGTTGAGAATTGGTTCAGTTCTTATTTTTTGTATAAATTTTGGTTGAATCTTTCGTATTTGTTTTTACTTAAATGATTGTTAAAAGTTCTTGAAAGTGGTTTTGGTTTCAAATATTGTTTACAAAATTGTTTGTTAAAAGTGGTTGCTGATTGTGGTTTGTTTTGTTGCTTCGAAGTTGGTGAGTTTTTTTTGCCGCTTTAGATGTTGATTGTTCGGTGGTTCTAGCTTTCTGTTGCTTATGATTTGGGCGTTTTATTTCAAGTTGATTTGGCTGGAATGACAAAAAGTCAAAGTGGCTGTTAGTTTTCTCTACAGGCTACGTACTCGTAAATAATACTATCTTTTTTTTTTAACCTAACCAGATGCTTATCGATTTCAATACCGCCTAATTGGAAGGAAAATTACACGTATTTCGAAAACCTGATACTAATATTATTTAGCACGCAACGTCACACACAAAAAGGTCACAAAATCGGGCAATAAATAAGGTTGGTTGACATCTATAGTTGGTAACAAGTTCAAATTGGTCGACTCCAAGCCCACTTAGTTTATTTGTATCTTCTTGCCACTCTGCTACCAGCTGAGCAGCGCTGCCAACGTCGACGTCAGCAGCTGTTGCGTTTGCGCTAATTGTGCACAGCTGCGTGGCAACAATACAGACAAAAACACCAAACAAAACACCGAACAAAATAGCAAATAAAAAGAGAGAATGAGAGAGAGAGGGATGGAGAGAGCCCCAACCAACAAGTTGCAGTCAACAGAAAAGGAATTGCTATTGAGGGGAATAAACGAGAGCCATAGGAACAGAGTGCTCTCCCTACGGTGGACCAGTAAAGCGTATATTATTTGCCACAAAATTTTAAACGAATTCTGGATTATTAACAAATGCACAAAACTGATCAAGTCGCAGATTCGAACTCATATTAAATGTCCAAATTGGATCAACATAGCTGAGTTTTCACCGTAGATAGCGAGATAAAATAATGTAGTAATGAAACAAAAAAAAAATGAAAGATTGGCGCGTGCGCGCAGGCATCTTCTCCTCCCTCTCCGACTCCTTCACCCGGTCCCTTTTCCTTTCCCCATCCCTTAACCCCTCTTTTTCATTTCCCATTTTTCATCTTTCGTCAGCTGCTGGTTTTCCATGTGCGCGTACGTGTGTGTGTGTGTGTGTGTGTGTGTGTGTGTGTGTGTGTGTGTGTGTGTGTGTGTGTGTGTGTGTGTGTGTGGGGCATTCAACTGAGCGGCGAAAAGCATTAAGAGAAAATAATGTTGCATTGTGTTTATTGTTGTTGTCATAATTTTGATAAAAGGTCAAGGGTCGCGCGTGAGAAAGAGAACGATATAGGGCATTGCAGCCGGCTTTATTGCATGGTAGCCTTTGCAGCTGCTCTCTCTTCCGAACTCCCCATCAATGTGTCTCTCTCCCTCTGAAGAGAGAAACGCATATAAAATGCTATAATTGGAGAGAGCTTCGCGACATGACCGAAAGACCTGCGAATGACGCTGCCTTGACATTAGCGCGCTTTAAATGGCCGAACCACCGAACCCCCCACCCCCCTCCACACACACCCTCCGTTAACCGCCACTCAAATTCACACCCCTCATTATTTCGATAAGCCAAATATATCCACTAATAGAGATACATATTTTGGGCATCCAATGCCTACAATCCACTATCTAGACATAAAATAATCGCCATCCAATTGAGTAATTTAACTTTTTTTTCTATCAAATATCAAAAATTAGCACCTTTTTTTATATATATTTTAAAGACTCGAATATAACTATTGTAATCTATTCCCAGCGTCAATTGTTTGGTTTAGCGCGGGTGACATTGTTCATTGTCAACTGAGACAAGAGCAAAAAAAGGAGCCGTGGAGAGAGCGAGGATGAGACATGGCGGAGAAAGCCTGTGGCGCGTGGCAAATTCTATTAAATATTCAAATCGAAATCGCTTTAAGCGTCCCGAAAAACGAACAGGGAAAAAATCGCAGTAATTGACTGCGACACCCACGCAACCTCACACTGCACGTACAACTTATTCGTGAATTCGGGAACCCAAAGAATATATACGTACGTACGGACGTATGTATGTATGTATGGTATGTGTACATATACATAGCACACGCATCATATATGAGGTATATTGTACCTGAAACCGAAAACAGAAAACCACCCAAAATCAGGAGAACAGGAGAATAATTCCACCCCAGGGTTCGCAGTTTGAGGGCCAAGGGTCGTCATCGTATTTTCGAAAATGCCTTACAGGGTATAGGCCCATTGTCAGGCTTTCTTCGCCAGCTTTCTTGGCCTGCGTGTGAAAGGAATCAAGGACAGTAGAGCCTAGCTAACACGAATTACCAAAGGGTGGATGAATATCAAAGAATTTTTTCAATATTTCAATTCTTACAACAAAAAGGTAAACTTATCTTGCAATGTTAGGAACAAACCAGAAGCTGTTACATGTATTTATGCGATAGTATCTCGAACTGCCTTGGCTGGGAAATTGCGATTCTTAGCACCAGAAGGTCCATTTTATTGAGGTACTTCTGTGCGCGTATGAATCGAAACGGAATGTGCGGAAATCAAAGGGAAACCTTTGTGGGACAAAACCGGAACAGGACTCGAAAGAGGGGTTGTTGCACACACAAGAGGTGATTGAGATTCCCCATCCAATAATCACATTAAACACACTACTGAAACTCAAAAGTCAAAATGCAAAAAGTTGATAGGGAAAAGGGCAGAATAAGCGAACGATTTAATGGAACATTTTGCGGTTGATTTGACCTAAGCTAAGAGATCTGTAATCTGAGAAAAAGGTTTCGGGGAAACTCAATCCTTTTTGGGCAATTTCGGGAACGGATACCTGACCTGATGATTAATCTTAACATTTTTTACTCGAAATTAAAAAATATACATATATATGTGTATAAAAAGGGGCCTTGTTTTAAACAATGCACTCAAGGCAAACAACAAATAAATTGTACAGACGGAAACTACAAAATAAATTGAAATAAAAGCTCTCTGTGAAAAACAGGCAAAAGAAAGTAGAATCCAAAAGAAGGAAGCAACAGACAACAATAACAACAAAAAGCTCTCTTTCCTTGGGGTTTTCCTCTCTTTCACTGATTGCTCTCCCTCCCACTCTACGCGCTTTCTTTGCATTTCCTTTGCGCTGACGGTTTTCGTCATGTGTTTTTGTTGCTAATTTTGAAATGAAGAGTGATGAAGCGTGCAAAAAATGAAGAAAAAATTCGTTTTTGCCCGTTTAAAAATAGAAAACGAAAATCACTCGCGTTTGCAAATTATTTCCCTTAGTTTTCTTTCATTTTCTGTAACATTTAATAGACTTATTTTTTAAAACTCAAATTCAGTATGTAGTCAATGTTGTTCATTGCATTTTTGTCAAGTAAGAATAAAAATCCAATAAGAAAACATTGAGGGTGGTGATGTATTCTAGATTTACGATGGCCTATTAAACGAATGCATCATTTCTTGTTGTCCATGAAAAATACATTTTTTTAAACTTATTTTTAAATTTAACTCAACACCCACACACACGCACGATTAAATAATAAAGCTGGCACTTATCACGAATACCCATACAATATTATTATTTAATGTGTTTTTTCTTGTATTTCCAAATACTTTGATATCTTTTGGTATGCACAAACTTGGTTGACAACTTAAAAAAAATACGCGTACTTTTTGTATCTTTTTTTTAATAACTATTTAAGTTTTTTGAACTGACGCAACTTTCAGAGTGTGACGTCTGCGGCGACGGCGACTGCGACGCGCACCCTACGGCAAAAAAACGTAAAATGAAATGGGATGAACGGAACGCAAAGCGAACGACTGAAAATGCCAAGGCAGCAGAAGAGAGCGCAAGAGTGGAACGGCGTAAGAGCGCCCAAAGAGAGCCACAAATGATTGACTACGATTGTGTGTGTGGGCGAATGGCGTGCCTAGTGGGACAGCAGAAAAAAGCACGCGCTCCACTGTAAAATTCTTCTTGTTTTTGTTATTTATGTGTGCATGGCAGATGGCTTGGAGAAAAAATAAATAAAACACAAAAGCGAAAGAAAACCCCACCCTCTCTCTGTATCACACACACTCTCGAAAAGGGCACATGCTAAAACAAAGCCAAAGCAAAACATCAAAAATAAAAAGCTGAAGAACGGGTCTCTCAGCTAAACAAAAAGTACACACTTGCGAACTATCTATGTATATAGACTACACAAAAAGAAAACAGTATTCGGTATGACAAGGCGAGCCTAGGTTTCAAATTAAATTTAATCTACGTACGGGCAATATCGGTTGCATATAAACAAAAACAAACAAACAGACACTCTGTAAGGCGATAACAACAAAAAACTACTTGAGAACGCAAAGCAAATGGGGGCAAATTAAAAACACACAAAAACAACAAAGCCAAATTAAGTTGAGCGAATGAAAAAACTAACAGTTGACCAAATGGACGAAAATATAAGAACAAAGACAGCGGGGTAAATCTATGCAACAATAATGGAAAAGTCTTTAAAACCATATAAATAAAAACAAAATTCAAAGACAAAAAATAGCACAGCAACAAAACGTTCACCATGAAATACCGAGACAAAGCAAATGAAAGAAAAACAACACACGCACACTAGCAGAAAACTTTTCGTTTTGCACTTTAAACCTAAATATTACGCTCACTATTTACCGTTAGAATTATTAACCACTCTGCTGCTGCTGCTTCTCTTCTTGTTCTTGTTTCTGCTTCTTCGTTTGTGGTTGCACTTAAACGTGAAAAAAAAGTAAAGGCGAGCTAAGGTTTCTTTTGTAAATTTTTCTAGCTTTTTTTCTTGTATATAACTTCTGTTTCGGTTTCGGATTCGGATTCTTGTGTTTTTTTGTATTTCTTAATTCTCGTATCTTATTTATTGTTTCTTGTGATCCTACCCGACGAATGCAATGACAGAAGCAAACTAAATGCGGCCGCCGTTCAATTTTAACTTTAACTTTGCCAGCTCGATTGCGCTGCCTCTGCCGCGGTCGGTGCCGGCGTCGCAGTCGCATCATTCGCAAGGCGTACGAGTGCAGCCATAAGAGAGCTGGACGGGCGAGAGAGAAGACTCAAAGAGAGCGCCGTAAAGAGAGCGCACGTGACGCGTTGCAAATATAGCATCGGTCAGTCAAATAGCAACACAAAACGAAAATTTCGTTTTGTAATGCCCGTCTTGAGCTAAACTTTAGAGTTCTTTCTTTCATTTCATCTTGAAATGATTTACATTATAGATACTGCTGTGTTGGAAAATAGGATATGTTACCATTCGCTACATATTTAGGTGACCATAACTGTCGACCAGTTGGTGCTGTTGTGTCTGTTTGTCCGTTTGTTGATGTTGCTCTTCATGCGCTTGTGCATAGCGAAACAGGAAGATAGTAACAATAATAACAGCAGCGCAGTGTAATTGTCACTTCTGTCAATTCAGCTTTTTTCCCGTTAGATCTGGCTCTTTTTTTTAAATCAAATTGCGGGGGCAGATAAAAAAGAAAATATTTTCGCGTAGTACATACAAATATCGAAGGAGTTACATAGATAAATATTCGAACTTTATCATATAAACTTGCAGATATATTTTTTGTAAAAAAATGGAAACACTATTAATGGTCGATAGGGCTAGTCCAAGCAAAGATACCCAAGAACTTTAGAGTGAACCAACAAACAAAATAATAATAATTAATTATTGGCACTTGTATACATATGTATCATTGTTGTTGGGATCACCCTAAGATGCTGCAAAGGCTCTCTTCTTCTTCTTCTTCTTCTTCTGCGCTCGCCTGGGCTCCACATTCTCTTTCGTATTCTCATTTAGATTGTCATTCGCATTTGCTGCTGTTGCTGCGTCATTGTTTCGTCCACGGCAACTTTTCCGCTGCTTCCTACCCCCATCTGCACACCGCTCCCGCTCTAACCGCCCCTGCACCAACACCATCTCTGTCGCAGTCGACGTCGCTGCCACTGTAAATGCATCGTTTCATGCACATATGTATGTAAGCAGATATACGGTGGACATTGCCTAAAAGCAAATCTACATGTGGGTCAAAAAATAAGTTCTTCAAGTTTACTACAGCTTTGATCGGAATATGGTTCTGTAGTTCTGAGCTGCGTGTACTCAGTTTCATCCTGGACAGCTTTTGGTCATTAGGCTCGTGTTTGCCGCACTCTAGCCCGTTATCCGGTACATTCTCTTCTTTCCCAGCTCATCGCGATGTGTGTGTACTGTAGTTTCGTTTGCTACCAAACTGTTTGCTCGCTCACGTTGCTCTCGGTGGTGGTGTTGCTGATGTTGCTGGTGTGTTTTGTTGGGACTTTTGTTATTGTTATGATGCGTCGCCGTCGGCGATTTCGAAACGTGCTGGCATTTGTGTGGAACGGAACTTGTTTTGATCTGCATGGCCAAGCTCTTGCTGTCCAAAAAAGCTGGGCCCCGGGCAAAAGTTGCAGCGTGCCACAGCAGCAACATCGCCCAGCAAACTGTTTGTTTTCATAATTTCCATTCTGGAAGAGGCTGTGCATTTGGGTAGCATGTTGGGTGAGGGGCGGTGAGGGACGGGACAGCAACAATGTTGCCCTCGCAGCAACAACTCAACAATTGCCGAGGGTTCATTGTACTTTTTTGGATCTCTGTGTTTGCCTCCACTACCGCCCATTTCCCTCCTCCCTTGTTCATCAGCCCCTCCTGTGCCATTGCTTTATCATCTGCGCTTTGTTTTAGCTTTTGGTCAGCACGCATTTCTAGGTCAAAATTTACAATTTCGGATTTTGTTTTTCTTTCCAGCCCTCGGGAAGGAACATTAAAAAAAAACTGTTTTCGGAATATCATTAGAATTTTAAGTGCTTAATTAATTGTTGAATCTTTTTAACCCCAAAACTTTTTGCAAGCTACTCATATAAAGTGTACTTAAGGCTTGAAAACTTTTTACAACCAAAAATTTCAAAACCCACCACTCCGTAACCCACCACACCGAAACCTACTACCACCAAACTAGTCCGAGGAATTGCTTTATTTGTAGACTGCAGAATCTCAGAAGAGTCCTTCAGCTTACATTTTTTGTATGCACATGCACATTGTATGTTTTTCTAGGCATTTAGAAAAACACCAATATTTTTAAACTATAATTGATGACACTCCAGAAGAACTCTTCTTGATATCGTTTGGACTAGGACAAAAAAAGTACAAAAACTTGTTTTGCTCGCTCCAAATCTTTTCCTTTAGAACTTCTTCGGGAATTCTTCTCAGCCCTCTTGAATTCTTCTCCCCGTCCTCAGCAATTCTGCTGCTGCCTCTTGTTTCCTTTGGAAGCTAAGAAGAGGCTAACAAAAAGGAAGGCGCAAAGGGACATAAACAACGGAGACCTGAAGAACGGGAAGGGGCAGGTGCAATGCAAAAAAGAAAAAGTTCAAAGTGCATGACGTCGCGAAACGGAAATCAAGTCCAAAGAGGAAGAGGTGGAGAGAAAGGCGAGACAAGCTCTAATTGGAGTTCGATACGCACACAAATGTACTGGCGGCAAGAAGAAGCAGAGGAAAAAGCAGCGTGGGCGATTTGACGAAGGGAGAGTGAGCTTGCAGAAAACCGGGTGAGCAGAGAAATAGAGCGAGAGAACCAGCCTTAACAGGATGACGAAAGAGAGCGTAAAACGAAAGGAAAATGCGACGCAAAAAAATAAGGCGCAGGTGCGATGCCAGGATGTTAAAATGTTTGTGTGTGTGTGCGTGAGCAGGAGAAGGTGGGGAAAAATCAGAGCAGCACCAACAAAATTCGACATTAAAAAGGAATTTGAATGCATATTTTGAAAAGCCCTTTGAAATTAATAATAAACAACTCTTCAACAGTACCTTTGCTTATGTTATGAATGATTCTCATTGTTTCCTTAGAAATTCAAATCGGAACTATCATTGAACAAATTCGGGGTTATAAGTTATAAGGCAATGGCCTTAAAGAGAAAGTTTGATCATATTCGAGTTGTTTTTAAATCAGTATAAAGGGTATCAGGAGAATTGGAGAGCAAAAACAAGCTGCTAGTGGAAAAAACCGGAAGACAATCGGTCAAAAGCGACGGCGCAGCAAGCGAAGAGAGCCAAGGGAAGCGCCAAGCAGCACGAAAACCGGGCTGAAAGGAGTGAAAGAGAAGGCTAGAAAACAAGTGAATGAAAACCGAAGAGTCGGACTAATGAAAACAACAATAACAGTGCAACAATTTGTTACCGCAACATGTTGATACAAAGAGAAGCAGAGAGTGAGGAGAGAACGAGAAAGAGAGAGGAAGCTGTCCTGGGCATCCTTCATTCACATTCACGACTAACCCGACTTTGGCTCCCAGCTTTCCCACCACCCCTCCTCTCAACCCTTCAGCAGCTCATAATATTGCAATTAAAGCCAAAAATGTAAGAATAATGTAAGCAAGCCCAAAATAAAATGTACGTGGCTTACATTATCAGTTAAAAGAGTGTATTTGGTTAGTGTACATAAAATTGATTTTACTATATAGGAAATTTGTAGGTTTTTAAGATAGGTTTAATTTTGCTAGTATTGTTTTGAACACAACTGTACACAAAGATTAAGCCGAACTTCATAGCCCCTGCAACATTATACCCTCCTAACCTCTTAACCCTTCCTTGTGTGTCATTGCAACCAGAGAGCGCATTAGAAGAGCCATCTATTTGCATTTGTCGCCTGGGCCAAGGCTCATTAATCGACTTTTGGCTAGGGGATGTGGAATGCGAGAGGGATCTAGATGGTGCAACATGCACTTGCTTGTGGCACCACCCACATATGTGGTCAGAAGGCAATTAAGGACGTTACAAGTGGAGATGAGCTTATTCGGCTACAATAACGCCATATTGCAGTATTAAAGAGAAATTCAAGGACTCATAATCGCTTTCGAACCAATTCAATAAAAACGTGTATAGGTTAGAAATAAATTTCAATGCGAGTCTAAACCAAACAGTTTTCAACTTTTTAACAACAATTTTCTCAACTATAACAAGCAACTTTAGCTAGCTTATAAAAAATAAGAAGGAAACAAAATTTAGTGTTTCGACCCCCGCAATCACGTCAATCCCCTCGTTATCCCCTTCAATACCTTTATGTAAGCCTAACTAACTTGAACAAAAAATGAAAAGAGCCCACGAAAACCGTTCAGTTGGCAACAAATCACACAAAAATGCGTGCCAAAAAGTGTTTTACTAAAAAAAATAAATAAGGTGTGCGGCTGTACAACGTGGCGTATGAGTAATGCAACCCTCCTCTCTCTTTTTTGCCCTTTCCTTTCTGTAGCGCCCATGTATATATGTATGTACATATGCCCGTATGCATGTATGTATGTATAAAACCCAACAAATGCAGGCGAAACAAGTGACGGGTTACGATGCAAGTGTTTTTACTTCTGGCATTCCAGAAAATTTCAATTATTAAACAAAAAGCAAGAGTATACAAAAACGAAAAGGGTGGAAGACTAGAGTGACAGACAGGTAGCCCAAAGCGTAAGCAAAACCCTTATACCCTTTTGAAACGGGTAGCCAAATAGTTAAGAAGCCTACTTTTTAAGATTTGTGATGATTCTTCTATTAATACCACATTTTGTGCTATTCGGGTTTTCAGCTGCAACTTAGTTAAAATAGCCGCATAGCCAAATGACTCTCTGTTTTAAATAAAAAAGAAGGGTATTTGGAAAATCAGCTTACCCAATAACTGCAACTGCAAAAGGCGAAAATAAAGCGAGAAGAGTCGTCTTTAAATTGGCTGCTCTTCTGCTTCTTCTTTATCTTCCGACAGCTGTAATGCGGAAAAGAGACGGCGAATGAGCAAGTGCACATGAAATATTTACAAGTGAAAACAAACAAAAACAAAAAAACAGGAGTAACCAAACACTTTTGATAACCCCAAGGCGACAGCTGGTTGCAAGTCGCAACCCACCTCTTCATGCTGCAAAAAAAGAAGGCAAACGAAATCTAAATTGAAGGAAGCCAACAAAGCAGCCCAAAAAAAAGCGGAAACCCCGCAAATCCTGCCTGAACGAAATATTTCAACAAAGAGGGGAGCGTCAAGGGGTTAGACATCAATCAGATGGGAGAGAGCTTCGTAATCACGCCATAAATCAAAAGAAACGCGAAATTTCCAAAGAGCTGCTCGATTTAATCTTAAACTTACTGCACAAAAGATAAGATATAAAGTATCTCTAATTACCTCCCATATATGTACACGTGTATGTGAAACAAGGGTGAAAATGTTGCGTATTAAATATGTTTCAATTCAGGATTGAGAATTTTCTTCACGTTTCATTGGTCTAAACAAGCAGTGTGTAGTGTCATTTTCCCGGAGATTATTCGCTCGCAAAAAACCTTCAAATTGCGACGACTTTTCAATTGAATGCAACGAATATCGCATGAACTTGACAGGTCAACTTATTCGCCCTCTCTCTCTCTCTCTCTTTCCTCACGTAGCCCCGTCTCGCTCTGGCCCAGTGCGTCGGTGCATTAGTGTGTGTGATTGCAGTTTTCGAGACTATATATAGCCGCTTGATTGACGGACTGACTGACTGATTGCCCAGCCACTAAGCCCTGACTCTGACTCTCCTGACTTTGATTATATGGGCTTGCCCCATCATCAATGTCTGATTGTTGTTGCTCACGTGTTGTTGTGCTCTCGGTACTATGCGGGCCTACGGCACAGTGGTCCCGACTGCCCCAAAATGACTGCGATTTAAATACAGCAAGCATGTACATACATATGTACGTCTTCATATGCATATCAAAACTAAATATACATATCTGATTGCTTGACATTAGTTAGTATAGTTCTTAGCATGAGTAATTTTCTGGCGAATCACATGATTTCGTTCCATTGTACTTGTTATTTAGCTGTTGTTACGTTCACCATTTACATTGCACACCAGCGCACACTGGCGAATGCAATCGGCCTTTGGCTGTGTGCGTGTTTGGACATGTTTGCTGCACATGGAAAGTAAACGGTGAAGAGCAATACGGAGAATCGGAGAGCGACAGCGTGCAGCGGAGAACGTTGCGGAGGCAACGATATGCAACTTTTATGCCACATTTCATGCATAATTTTCGCTTTGCTTTATGCATTTAAGCCCCCAGCACACCCTCCCCCCCCCCCCTCCACTTTTATTTCATTTCATAGTAACGCCCCTGCATGTTTGCCACCCCCTTAATTTGAGTGCGACATTTAACATTGAAAACGAACGTTGACATAAATGCAATCAGCACGCGCTGAATGCGAGCAAGAGATAGAAAATGGAGAAGAGCGAGAGATATGAAGAGTCGGTGGGCGGGGCGCAGGGGCGGCAACAACTTGGCTCGATGATTTCGGTTTCATTTTTCGCTTTTCCACGTCATTCCGACTTCGACTGCAATTCAGCACACACGATTATTTTCGAACCATCGAAAGTAAGGCACTGAATTAAACTAGGAAAAGTTATCTCAGCTCTCGTTATCATCGATACAACGAGGGGGGGTTTATGAGAAGAGCAGTCTTAACTTAATTAAATTCCGGTTAAAAATAGCAAAACTCTTCTGTGGAAAATATAAAAAGCCGATGCAGTCTTCATGCTGCGCTTCTGCTCTTCTTGTTGTTGTCTTCTTGAAACCTCTTATTCTGGTTCTGCTGCTCTTGCTTTTTTCCTCGTAGTGCATTTGCATGCATAAATCAATCAAGCTGAGTGTTTGCACACACACACATACATACACATATACATATATGCATGTGTGTGTGTGTGTGTTGCTAAAAAGAAAAAAAGGGCGCCCATTTCGCCCCTGCTTTCCCAACCCTTTGCACTCTGACCCGAGTGACAAAAGCGCTCGAGTGTAAAATGCAGCGCCCACTTTTCGGTTGGCCAAGTGAACCGACGTCTGATGTCGATGACGATGGTTTTTCTGTGCTCTGTCACATGGGCAAACAAGAAAGAGGCAAGCCGAAGCGTAGATACCCTTGCAGTAATCAATTCATATACATACATGTATGTATATAAATAGCACAGAAAGAAGACTTTTGGGATGGTTTCATTACATAGGTGGCTTTAAAACTGAGAGACTAGTTTGTCGATCCAGAATATACAGAGGTGGTCAAAAGTATTTACACAACGTGCTTTTTTTCAATTAGTTGATAATTCTCTCTCTTCTAATTGTAAAGTGCGATATAATTTTTTTTGCGGTTGCTCAAGAGCTTAACTCCCTTATGCTTTTTTTGCCCTGTTTAAAAAAATTTTTTTTGTTAGCAAGACGTGAGCAAACACTTTTCTCTGTCTCTCAGGCTGTTCTTGTTGTTTTGTTTTTATCAACATTATCAAGTATCTTCGTTTTTTCCATTTTCCCCACAAGGTGAGCATGTGTGTGTGTGTGTGTGTAATCAGAGTGCCGCACTCTAATTAGCAGCAAACAAATTTCCAAAGTGGCGAATTCTGGGAGGGGGTGTGTGCCAAAGAGGGTTAATTGGGGATGAGGGGGTTGCAATTTGTGCTGTTTTCAACTTTTCACTTTTAAAACGCCGTCTCGGCCGCTGCTTCTTCTTTCCGGGTACAGGATATGGCAGGGTAAAGCAGAAGTCGTTCGGCTTCGTAAGCCGATACAAAAACGGATTGAATTCGGCGAGTTCGTCAGCAGTGTGGATAACCTTTGATCGATGCAAAAAGCAATTAGCTTGGTTACATATTATGTGCGTGGCTTAGGGTTACATATGTGCCATATCTTAAGTATAGATCTAATCAATAAAAAGTGCACATTTTAATATTATAGTATCGAAAATGTATTTATGCAGTCCACTTTGGATTTTCCCAAACAGAATGCACTGGCCTTTAGCTTCAGCTGATCCACGCACACCAATGTCAGAGTGCAAATACACACACAAGCAAAACAAAGCAAAGACTTATCAGGCGAAAAAAAAGATAAAGATAAAGGGAATCAATGAGCGGGAGAGCGAGAGAGAAAGAGAGATTAAGAGCTGAATGAGGGCGTATTTTTCCTTCTCCTTCAGCCTCTTCTTCCTCGTCGTCTTCATCTTTAGCCTGTTCTTTCTTTTGATTTGATTTTATTTTTTTTTTGTTTTTCATGCATTTTTATTTATTTTCTTTAAAGGCGGAAGCATAATCAGCAAATGTGTCTTAGATGCTGTTGTTTTTGTTCGCGGTGATAAGACAGCAAAAACAACAGAGAGTGGGGATTACGATGGCAAAAAAGGAGGAGAGGGCCGTTGAGAATCTTTTCATGCTCTCGTATTTTCCCATTTTTCCTTTCAGACTTTCAGGGCCAAAAGAGTGAAACAGGAGGAGCTCTATAAAGAGTAAGGTATATGTATATACTACATAATCTAATAAGCTTAATATGGAAATACATTAATCTTAAACATAAATTATTTCATAAAAAAAACATAAAAAAACATAAAAAAAAAAACAGTGCAAAACTAAAAAAGTTTACAGTAAACTTGGCTTTCAGGCAGTTTGTCTTTGGCCCAGGGCATTTCTTTTTTTTTTTTTTTTTTTTTTTTTTTTTGCAAATAGTGGGACGGAGGGTTGGATAAAGGGGATAGGGGGTTTACCGGGGACCAACTAATTGGAATTTGGCACGTTCAACCAGTTTGCCACTTTACCGAGTTCATTTTCCTCTTTCTTCGCTGACGTTTCTCTATTTTCCTGCTCTTCTTGTTTATTTTGGCGCAAGAGGAACTTGTCAAACAGTGTAAAATATAGTAATCTAATTTCCAACACATAAAATATAAACTGCAAAATAGTTTTTGACCAGCTTTATTTGGAATTTAATTCAATTTACTGTTGCCTCATTTATTTGAAACCTAGAATGTAGATTAATATACATAGTAACCTTGAAATGCGCTCTTGAATGTGCATTTGTTGAAATATAAGCTTATCAAAGTCGTAAAACACTTCCTTTTATCACAACCCACACAATTTCTTTTTTCACTATCAGTCGCCTTGTTCCTTTTAGTTTCGACGATTATCGAAATGTTTGAAACACATTTGGGAGGGCACCTCAATAACTTCTCCTATCAATTCCATTATTTGACATTTCGACTAGATATTCGACTTTGGCTTATCGTCTTTACGGAAAATGCATTTGGGTAAGTGCAAATTAGAAAAAAAAAAAAAATTAGATTGAATGAATATGTTCGACCAATTTTACAATGTTTGGCAGAAATTCTGTAAACAGGGCTGAAAAAGTGCAAGCCAAAATTGAGCTTAAAATTAAAACCATTAGCCAATAAGGAAAGCGTAGATAAAGACAGACATTGACAATGATCAGGCGTAAAATGAAAATTAATTAACTGAGGCGCATGAAAAACAATAACAAAGTGCAGTCGCTGCTTTTCTCTCTTTCTCTATTTGCGTTTGCTCTTGATTTTTGTCCCAATGCATTGGACATTGCGCATACGTCACGTTGACATGGCAGCATCTTCATTTATAATTTATGCTGCCTGTTGTCATCAATTCATAACTGGTTAGTACATTAGTTTTTAGAAAATAAGCTTATTTAGCAGCGTTTCGAGATAAATGTCAAGTAACATTGACTTGGATGCTGGCAAATAACAAAAGAAGGGGTATAGAAGAGAGGCGATAGCTTGCATTTGCCATCAGAAGCAAAAACAAACGTTTTACGAAAGTCACAAAACCACAGTCTCCTCTCCCTCTCTTACTCTCTCTCTCTTTGCCACCGACTCTCTTGCGCCCCCATTCAACACTCCCCACACGCAGGCACTGTTAATTACAGAGCGTTCGCTTTGATTATGACAGCGGTTGAAGAAGAGGAAGCAGCAGGGAAGAAGAAGAGCAGATTAAGCGGCCTTTTAAGAACTCAAGTATGCTCTACACAAACAAATGTATATGAAGTTTTAAAACATTTAATGAATCTCGCTTGTAAAATGATACCTAATTACTGTTTTATCTTATTTTTTATTCATACATAAAATAATACGACAACAATGGGTTATAATAGAAAAGGCGGGAGAGCGCTAGCCCAGAATGATATCGGAAATTCCCACCGCACTGTAAACATTTATCTGAAATAACTTCAATTTTTTCTCACCATGATTCATCTTCGGGTTTTAAGCGCTCCTCAAAAGCAATGTAGCGCATTCAAATTGTACACGTAGCCCCAAAACACACACAGAGATCCAGCCTCTCTCGTTCACTCTCCCCCTCACCCTTGCACCAAGTGCAGTCATGTGCATGCATTTATGACCTACAATAATAAGCGTCAGGCGTTGGCAGCGTGCACAAGCGAGACGGCTATACAAGCTTGAAGAGGCCAAGAGGAAAGAGAGCGACGCGAGTGGGCTGTTCACAGAGAGCGTGGGAGGGTGGGAGAGGTAGTGGGTGTTTGTGTTATCACTGTGTTGTCTTTACCGCTATTTCGGCTTCGCCTAAATCACGCGACACAAAAACAAAAACAAGAGAGAGAAAAAGAGAGAACCAGCATTTGTATTTTCTGTTTGCTTTTGTACTTGCGTGTGTGCATTTTGGGGTGTTGTCATTGCAAATGCAAAATGCAGATGTCGCTCTCTCTCTTAAGAGAGACAACACTTAGTCATAGTTTTTTTTTAAATTGCTAGCTGCTTTTTTGTTTCAGTTTGTAAGGTTTAAATAATTTCTATGATATTCTGCAAAACGCCCGCTTGCAGTTTTAATTATGATTCTATCCTTCTTGGTTTGTCTATGCTAAAATATATTTAATCCAATTGCTTTGGGTTGTTCCGTCTATTTTATTTTTGTAATAGCTTGTAATTTAACTTTACTTTAACTTATTTTGTTCTTATCTTTAATCGCTCTTCGTCCTCTCTTTGAACGCTACTCGTAAATAATAAGCTCTTCACAACTCTCTTCTTTCCTCTCTTTGCTAAGCTCACGTGTCAGCTTTAGTTTGTTTGCCTTTTCTTGTGCCAAACCAAAAGCTGCCACGCAAACGACCCTCTCCCTCTCTTTTGCTCTTCAACCGTCTTCATCGCACTGTAATTTCTGCCCCTCTTTATATCTCTCTTTGCATGGTTTTTTGTGTTCAATGACTTGGCTGACGTGTTTACTGGTTTGCCTTTTGTTGTTGTCTTCGTTTCATTTCTTTTTCGATTTGGTTTTAGCTTTGCACGCTGCTTTGTTATTGTGTCGCTGATGTCAGATACAAAACTTACACACACACTCACCCACACATTCATCGGGGCATGTGCACATTGTGAAAAATATATACTCTCTTTCCCACTCTCTTTTTCTCATTCCCTTTCTCTTTGCAGGTCGAACAATGGTTGGTAGTAAACAGCAACACAAGTTGATGAAAATAATTGTATAATTAAATTGGGGGTAAAGACTTTTAAGAAATAAAAATGATTCCTTAATGTGAACAAACTTAAAAAACAACCAACTTATGGAAATTTCACAACATTTTTTGGTTTACCCTAATATAATAAAACATCAAATTATATACAAAAAACCAAAGAATTTTTAATGTGACGCAAGTACCAAAAAACAATTTGAAAATTCAGAGTGCACCAGACAAAAACAAAAATAAAGAGAAAAATTCAAGAAAAAATAAGTTTGCTAATTTGTGTGCTGAAAATGTATGACAACGTTGACATTGAAAATGTGACAAAAATAATTGTTTCTAATTTTCGGCAGTTTGCTGCTGGTTTTTGTTGATTAATATTTAACAAGCGTGTGGGAAAATTGTATACTTAAAATTTCCTTTGAAGACAGCTCGAAAGCAATTCTTCAGTTATGAGTTTTCATTTTTTAAATTTTTATTTTCAATTCTGGAAAATTCAATTATTTAAAATTATATTACTCATTCTTCGTAATTGCATTTTAGTCTTGCAACAGCATGTATGATAAAACCTGATAAAAAAATATTGATTACACAATTGCTGCAAGCAGCTTTGTTATTGTTTTTATAAATTATACTTTCTTCTGTACTAAACTGATCTGAAAATCATTAAGTTCAACGCTTGTCTTCCACTTGAAACACACAATAAGTTTTTTACTAATTTATACAGACACCTGCAATTCGTCATTTGAAATTGTATGATCATTACTCACTATTCAGCTTATCAGCCTTTCGCTTTACCTAACTTTTGTTATAGTCAGTGGGCCTTTCGGCTCCCCAATCTTAGCCCACCACACCACACCCCCCTGCCCAACGAATACCGCTTTTCTCTCTACGAACAAACAACAAGTGCCATTTAGTCTGTGGCTGTCACTAGTGACTAATGCCCCCCTTTCCTAGACCCCCCCATAAAATGAGACTCTGTTACAACGCCTCTGCTGGCAGCGCTGCCGGCGTCGCTGACGTCAGCGGCGTAACAGAGCAATAAATTGCAATGTTAACTCAAGGGATTAAGACGCAAACCATTAATGTAAGTAATATGTATGCACTGTTTGAACAGTATAAGGTAACTAATTAAATCAAATATGATAAGCTACCCAACCCCAGTTCAAAATGTATGTACTTACTGATCGGATCGACAAACCTATATCTATATCTCCTCTATACATACATATGACCAAAATTGAACAAGGACAGCTATCGTAAGCGGAAGGGAGATAGCAACAAAGCCCTATGCGCGCCAAATTAAAATCGAATTTATTTTTGCAGCCGCCAAATAACTTTTAATGTTCAAATAATTGCAATTGTTAGCTTGAAAAAATCCGACTTTTTGCTTTAGTTGTTTGTAGTTTTTTTTTTTTCGTTTTTTGTGTCTCAAGGTTTTTCGGGTTTCCAGTTCGTTATATAACGATCGTAACTGAACTCGTTTTGGTTCCTTAATGTATTTATTTGATTATTTGTAAACAATCTTGCATTTGTATCTTAAGGTTATGTAAGTAGCTACATATGTACATAGATTAATATACATTCAGTATGCGTTGCATTTTCTGTCTGATATCATCAGGTGGCGCCATCTGTCGGCATTCCGTTGTGTTATCTTTAATTGCAAGTTATTTTGTATGATAAAATTGAATGTTCTGGTCTGTAATTTTCAAATTTGGATTAATGTGAAAGACTCCATCTGTCAGGTAGCTTAAGCCCTTTCCATTTTTGTACTTTCACCACCCACAAATCGCAATAAATTAGCAATGTTATGTATTTTGTTGGGTTATTGTTGCTATTACTGGTTGCTTTTCAATTGTTTTTACACATTTATTGGGGTTAAGGCCTTCTTGTCTGGCCATCACCTTTTGTTTATATTTTTTTATTATATTGTTGTTGTGCTGATTTTTGCATACATATTTTTGTACGTATGTATGTACATATACATATGTACTATTTTTATTTATTGTGAATTTTTGTTTCGTTTGCTTGTTGGGTTTTTATTTTAAAAACCAGCGAAATACTACGTAAAAACGATTTCACTTTTTGCTTAAATGGGGGCGTGAACATTGCCAAAAGTTAAAAAATATGAATATATACATACATACATATGTATGTGTACATATACATATAGGGGCCTTTTGCATTAGTACTAACGGTAAATAGATAAATTATTTATGCGTGCTGATGATGATGCAAGACATAAACACATAATCTGCATTTAATATTCAACATAATATAATACATAATTTCAGATACCAAAAATCAAAGGCGTCTTATTCGTTAAAGAATTTTTCCCATTAACAAGCGAAATCGCAAACTGTATTTGTTTTTTTGTTGAAAAGAAAATTTGCTCTTGTTTGCGATATTTGTTGTATATTTTTTCCTGCCCATTTCGCATTGCAGGCGTCTTCTCAGTTTCGCTTTTTCCGTCTTATACTCGCAGAACTCTCAAGGTCATCAGCGCATGCGAATTTTATTTTTTTGCACTCTGTTGTTGTTCTTATTTTGTTTGCGAGAGTGTGCGAATATTTTCTGGCAAAAAAAAAAAAATAAATAAATAAATTGTGGGTTTGCAGGGTATGCGAAGGGGTCTGGTGGCTGGGCGATAAAGTTGAGCGACCCTCCTTAGCAACACGTGTGGCCAGCCCTCTCTTTCTAGTTAGCTATTTGCCTCTCTCTCTCTCTATCTCTCTCTCTGTCTGCTTGCACTTGTGTGCAAGATGGTGCTAAAGGGGGGTACTTAGCAGCAATTGAAGGATTTTTTTTTAATTATTTCTGGCTTTATAAGTTATGGAGTGCATGGATGCAGTGGATAGATTGTATATGCTTTGGTCCTAACCAAACATAGTTGCACATAGCCAGTGCAGCCTGTAACTGCAAGGTTTTCTCCACTCTATCTCCCTCCTCTCGTTCATCATTTTGCACTTTGTTTTGTCAACGTGAGCCAAGTCGCGTTGACAAAAGCCAAGAAAAAAGTCAAAGCACAAAAGCAAACGCAATTTTATTTATCATTTCAGTTTTTTTTTATTGCATACAACTGAAGCCTCCCCCAATCAAAAGCAAGTCAATGCGAATAAATATACATACTTATAAATTGAGGCGTTAACAAATAAATAGCTTCTAGATCCATTTTCACATGTTTTCATTCGAAATTTTAAGCCCAAACATTTCAAACAATTCGGGATCACATGATATAATTCGACTTTCGCACATAAATACGTGTACAGTGATCACTGGTAAAAAGAACACACTGTTGTTATAATAAATATTATTTGATTTTATTATTATTCCACACCTTATTCTTATATTATTATTATTATTATTCTACACTTTGTTACTATATTATTAATTCTCTACACTTCATACTTAATACCAACTTAAAATGGTTTAGCAAATGGTTTAGTTTTAATTTATAGTTTTGGTTTTTAATTAAATAGTTTTAGCAAATATTTTAAGGTAAACTTTCTTTTTTATGTGTGAAGTGCATCAGAGTTCGGATAAAAAAATAAATTATTTCTTCAAAATCTCTACATTCTAGAGAAACAGAAATTTCCACAAATATCTAAATTGAATTTTCAAATTGGTTTTTTCCCCTCTTCGTTTTGTTTAATTTTTGAAACTGACTCATAGAAGTGCAGTCTTCTGCTTCTTTCAGCTGTTGATTAGTATAAGTTCATGCTTTTGAGGTGACCTTGAAAAAGTTTACTAACATCGCGTTTTCGTCGCTTGCTTTTTCCAAGCGATTATTCGGCTCTATGCATTTTTGTTGTTGCTTGTTTTTTTTGCTAACCCCCCAAACGCCACCCCCGATTATTCCATCCATTTTCGCTGACGCAAATGAGAAAAGAGAAAGCGCTACAGGTACAGTGCAGACTCCATTGCGTTAAAGTTTACCACCGAAATCTAAATGCTCGGGTTTCAGACCTTCTTCTTTTATTTAGTGAAATAAATTTAACTTAATATCTGGTTTTCTCTTTAGTTAAAAATCAAACGTTTAACTTATTGAGCGTTGACAGTACTTTTTTCGAGTATTTCTAGGTTATGGCCAAGGCGAAATCTAAGCAAATTTGAAGGCTACACTCAGGTACGAAGAGCGATGAAGAGAAACGTCTCGTTTTTGTAGAATTCTACTGATAATTCGATTTTTGTTTTTGTGTTTTTTTTTTTTGCTTCTCCTTGCCAAGCTTTTTCGTTTGTTTACGCAAAAAGGAGAGAAAGAGATGGTGCAAACAAATTTCGTGGAGAGATAAAGGTGTGTTGAACTTTAGCAAAAGTACATTTCATAAATTATATTTATTTTGGTTTTTAGCTAGCTGCGAATTTGCTTTTGCGTTTTCCTCAGATGCAAGTGTGTGTGCGTATTTTTTATGACCTTTTTGTATTGTTTTTGCGACGCTTTCAAACAAACAACAGTTCTCTCTCTCTCCCTCTCTCGCTCTCTTGTGTCCATTCTCAGAATCTTTGCACGTGTATGCAGCGGTTTCTCTTCCTCTTTTCAACACGTAAGCTTTAGAAAAATACCACAACCACATAAATATATGCATAGATGCGAGTGACAGGGCCACATTAAGGGTTAAAAACTGAAAAAATTTGATTTGACCACTGACGTCAACAAAAAAACATTTCGTTGGTAAAGTGCTTATAAAAACATAAAACAGCAACTCCTTTTCGCCGCTTCTTACCTTTTTGAGTATCAAATACATTTAATAAGAGTCTTTAACTTTATTTCCCTGGGTATATGAATTATTATTTTTACCGCACGAAGGACACGAAAAAATCCTTTCACTTAACTTAAAACTCGGCGCTCGTTATGATAGTTTCACACTTTAAAAAAAATAGAGAAAATAGTTGACAAATTGCTGGAAGTTTTGTTTTTTTCTCTTTGTTTGTTGTTGTCCCTTCGGCGGTTATATTTGCAATTCGCATTGCAACGCACTCAATGTTTGGTATTTCTCGTGCCGGTATTTAAATACTAGCGACAATGCGTGGGAAAATACCACTTGTAATGGTCACACTTTCGCCCGCCCAATTCAAGGCAATGTAATTTTGAATCAGTTATTGATTCATTCTCAAGCGAATACAAACGTTTATTTTGATATATTTTGATATATAAACGCTTTAATTCACTACGCTTCAATCGTAGTGTGTGGTATTTTTAAAGTGCGATATTCATCACAGCTATCGCTCATCCCCAAAACACCGGTATGCCAGAATTCAGGTCACACTTGATTTTTCCGATATTCCAAAAGGTTTACAAATCTTCGGCAAATCGACGCGGAGCAAGTGCGTCCCTGCTGACCAACCGACTGGGCAAGGCTTTATGCTTAAGCTGCGCCAGGATGTCCAAGTCTCCAGATGGCGGGATCTCCGAAATAGAAACGGAGGAGGAGCCGGCAAATGTGGCGGACTCCCTGGATGATTCGTGGCGTGGAGTGTCTATGGAGGCTATACATCGTAATCGGCAGCCCTTCGAATTGGAGAATTTGCCACCAGTGACTGCCGGCAATCTCCACCGGGTGATGTACCAGCTGCCAATTCGAGAAACACCGCCACGCCCCTACAAATCACCGGGAAAGTGGGACTCGGAGCATGTGCGTCTGCCCTGTGCGCCCGAGTCGAAATATCCGAGGGAGAACCTGGATGGCAGCACAACCATCGATTCCCGCTGGGAAATGATCGAACGAGCCCTTCTGCAGCCCATAGAGACGAGTGAGGAACTGCAGGCGGCGATATTATCATATAATACCACCTACAGGGATCAGTGGCACTTTCGTGCCCTCCATCAACTTTTGGACGAGGAACTGGACGAGAGCGAAACACGGGTTTTCTTCGAGGATCTATTGCCACGCATTATCCGATTGGCACTGCGGCTTCCGGACTTGATTCAATCGCCAGTTCCGCTGCTCAAGCACCACAAGAACGCCTCCTTGAGCCTGAGCCAACAGCAGATCTCCTGCCTGTTGGCCAATGCCTTCTTGTGCACCTTTCCCCGGAGAAACACCCTCAAGAGGAAGTCCGAGTACAGCACTTTTCCGGACATCAACTTTAACAGGTAAGCGGCCACCAGATTCGTATATCTGCAGTCGAAGTATGTAAAATGTATTCCATTCTATCAAAGGCTTTACCAATCGACGGGACCGGCAGTGCTGGAGAAGCTGAAATGCATTATGCACTATTTCCGTCGCGTGTGTCCCACAGAGCGGGATGCCAGCAATGTGCCCACCGGTGTGGTGACCTTTGTCCGTCGGAGCGGTTTGCCGGAACATCTGGTCGACTGGAGCCAAAGTGCGGCGCCGCTGGGCGATGTGCCATTGCATGTGGATGCCGAGGGAACGATCGAGGATGAGGGCATTGGACTGCTGCAAGTAGACTTTGCCAACAAATATTTGGGTGGCGGTGTCTTGGGACACGGCTGCGTTCAGGAGGAGATACGCTTTGTCATCTGTCCGGAGCTCTTGGTGGGTAAACTCTTTACGGAGTGTCTGCGACCATTCGAGGCCCTGGTGATGTTGGGCGCCGAGAGGTACAGTAACTATACGGGATATGCTGGAAGCTTCGAGTGGTCCGGCAACTTTGAGGATTCCACGCCAAGAGATAGCTCAGGTCGTCGACAAACGGCCATTGTGGCAATCGATGCCCTTCATTTTGCCCAGTCACATCATCAGTATCGCGAGGATCTCATGGAAAGGGAGCTGAACAAGGCGTACATCGGATTTGTTCACTGGATGGTGACACCACCACCGGGTGTGGCAACTGGTAACTGGGGGTGCGGCGCATTCGGCGGGGACTCCTACCTGAAAGCCCTGCTGCAACTCATGGTCTGCGCCCAGTTGGGCAGACCTTTGGCATACTATACCTTTGGAAATGTGGAGTTTAGAGATGATTTTCATGAAATGTGGCTGTTGTTTCGAAATGAAGGGACTACGGTGCAGCAGCTTTGGAGTATTTTGAGGTCGTACAGTAGGGTTATAAAGGAGAAGAGCTCCAAGGAGCCGCGTGAGTGTAAGGCATCCAAAAAGAGGCTATATGATTTTATTGAAGAGGAACTTAAGAAGATCAGAGATGGGCACGGAGAAGGAGCATCCACCGAAGCTGGAAGCTCTAGAGCAGCTGGATCAGGTGAAGGAAAATCAGAAACAAAGACATCGGCATCAGCGAAATCCTCGCCAGAACTCAACAAGCATCCAGCCCGACCGCAAACCACCATAACTCAACAAAGTACCGATCTATTGCCCGCTCAATCATCGCAAGATAACTCAAATTCTTCGGAAGATCAGGCCCTTCTTATGCTGTCGGACGATGAGGAGGCGAATGCCATGATGGAGGCCGCTAGTCTGGAAGCAAAAAGCAGCGGAGAAATAAGCAACAGCAGCACAACGGCCAAAACCAGCAGTTCAGCCACGAAATCAGGAGGTTCAGGTGGCCGCCAGTTGAGCCTGCTCGAGATGCTGGACACCCATTACGAAAAGGGATCGGCCTCGAAGAGGCCACGAAAATCCTCCAGCTGCAGCAAGGCTGAGGGTTCAGCAAAGAGTCGTAAGGAGATCGATGTGGACGACAAGGACGAAGAGGACGATATTGTTGACTAGGTGATATTGCACTAGAGGATTGTTACTGCCCCAAATTGAAGAGGTATAAAGTGTAGATAGCTTTAAGGACATATTTAGGGCATTTTAAAGTAGGGTCATTGTGAGTCGAATAAACTGAATTTTTTTTTTAATTATACTATTCTAATCTGCAAAGACAATTTTGCTGTTAAATTGAATAACATTGATTGATTAATATAATTTGTTATATCATGCAAATCTAGCTTTTATTATGCGAAATTTGTAGTTAAAGCCAGTAAAGTTTCTTTTTATTTAACCGAAACCTGTTTATTTTCAATAAGACTTTATTTGACCACAACAAGAACATCAACAACAACCACGAAAAAAAAGCGAATATATATTTGTTCGTATATATCTAAGCAGATCCACCGTCGATGGCCAATCAGTAGTGATTGCGTCGCTTGTTGGAAGGACAATACTCGGCGTATTCCTCCCAGGTGCAACCCGCCTTGGTGCAGCATTCGTTCGATATCGATGGAGTGTTTCCATCCGATCGACGACTCCGCAGAAACATGTTGGCATAGTTCACATGCAGCCAGGTTGAGCCATCAGCTGGAAAGGCACCAGGAGGAGTCACATAGATTTCAATGTCTTTGGTTGGAAGGGATTTCACTTACGTTCCGTGGTACTCTTCTTGATCCAAGCCTCATCATTGCCCGTCCTCTTCTTGTTGCGCCGGGTCAGTCGGTAAATGTCCTTCTCGCAGGCCCAATAAAGCTGGCGGACCAGCTTGTCTCGGCAGCGGGAGTGCGTCTCCTGGTGCCACACGTTCTCCCAGTCCGATTGGGAACTAAAAGATGGACATAGACGTGGGTGGGTTGAAACCGGAACAGCTCCGGACGTAAAGCTCAATGGAGCCCAACTCACCGCTCGCGGAAAAGCATCTCGAGACCCTCCTCGGTGTGCTGCAGTGCCTCCGGCGTGGGTATCAGCGGCAGGACGAACAGGAGTAGAGCTCCGCAAAGCGTCCAGCTGCCCGAGTTTTGTATTATCATCTTGGTCATATCGGGAGTTCTCCTGCTCGAATTGCGCTTGAAGGGATGCTACGGGATGCTGATCCTGGTGCGGTTCACACGGCGGACGCGTGCCGACTGAGCGCTCTGGCCGGTGTGTTGTCAGGTTTTGAAATATAACCGGACCCGGGCTCCACCTGAGTGGCGGCCAACTGTCGGGCGTCGGCGGTATAATTAAATCGTTTGGTCAGCGCTCTATTTGAAGTAATGAGGCCCAGGCTCGGGTCAGGACCCTTTTCCACACCCGGCCAGGCCAATCCAATCTAATGAAGAGCTACGGCAGCAATTGCGTATGCGGCCCGTTGTCCGCTTATTGCCTTGTTTATCTGCGGTTCCGTTCGGCCGCAAATTGGAGCCACTTCTCTACATATGTATGTGGTTCGGCTGCAGATTCTCCACCTGCCCTTCCAGCCGTTCCACCTGCAACCTGTTGCTTGGCTAACAAAACAACATAAAATCCGGCAAGTTACGCTGTTTGCCTCGTAAAACGAGCCGAATGCCGGGCACTTGTTTTTATTTCGAAGCTGGCATAAATTTTGCAATATTTGCTCGAATTTCAATACTGTGGGCGAAACAGTGGGCTAAAAGCAGGGATATTATTATAACAATATGTAATATGTAATATGTAAATATGTAATAAACAAATAAATAAATAATAAATAACAAATGGGTATGCTAATTTAGGATACATTTAAAGATTTATCAAAAATTATGAAGGTGATTTTATTTGCGCCCACTGTGCGAGTATGAAAAAAAGAAACCGCCCACATGAAACAATAGCTTAGCTAAATAATGTCGCTGTTTACACGTTCCGTGAGAATTTATGATGCACCTTTTCTGCACACAATGCTCCAGCAGCTCCAAGTGGAGGTCCTTCCTCCTTTGCTTGCTTTTCCAGTTCAGTTCTTGGACGACACTGCCGGTGGTTGGCTGCCTATTGGGAGCCGTAATTTCCAGAATTTTTTTGTAAGTGCTTTCGAACTGAACTTTTGAAATAGAGAAAATGAGATACATAGATGCAAAATCTTGAACGTGTTTAAATACCCACCGCTGTAATAAACGCGGTAGTTTATATTGGTTTCAAAGCCAAATATTTACGTTTGACAAACAAACCGTCATTTGGAATCACTGAGTAAACAAATAGTGGGTGAAACTAATGCGGCACTTAACACCATTGTAAACAGGCGTCTCTTTAATGAACTTCAATGCTTACAAGTTTTAAATCAATGGATTTAAACCATTAATTTGCATGAAGTGAAGCCCACACCATTGGCATGCCAATAAATAAAAAATTATTTATATTGTGTACACAGAGTCATCAATTTTATTTAACACAATGAACAAATGTTATTGTACATATACATTCATATACAAATACAATAAGTTCCGCTTTTCATCTTACGCAATAAACTATTTGCTGCATTAATGAAATGGGAAAATGATGAGTACATTTCGTAATGCATTTTTTATGCGCTAGTTTTGTTTCGATTTTCGTGAGAATAGGCGCCTAGCGAATACCCTACAGGGTACACAAAAAAACTTTTTTTATTTTACGCTTATAGTTAGAATATTTAAACTTTTCTTCTGTTCAATTTTGCCATTATTTCTCGGTTGTTTTCCTTCTAAATTCAAATATTGTTCAATTCCACAACTGTGCTAGGAATGCAGTAGAATACATTTACAAATACAAATATAAATACATATATATATATATATACGCATTTATGTTGCTATACATATGCTTATATATAGTTACAATAGTTTTATTTGTTAAATAAAGTAGCATACTGAAATGGGAGCATGTGTTTCCAATCGATTTAATAGTATATTTGTGCAATCTGAATTGCTTTCATAAAAATCGAGTAAACTAATCTAGAAATTAATTTAAGAAAATTTCGATTTTTAATATTTTAGGTTCCATATTTCAGCTTTCGAGTAGTTTTTCACTAGGAACACCTACTCCCATTTTCGAATATCCTTTTTTGTGCCACATTTAAATTCGGCAAGGCCGAAGCCAAGCAAAATAAAAAGTCAACAAAGCAATATAAATGTTTTATTAATGTCACTTATATAATAGTCAAATGTGTATAAATTGTTGTATCTATATATACGTGTAATTTACATGATTAACTTAAACGTTTACCAACTTCGCATGGTCAACAATTGTCTAATTTGTGATTTAGTAATAATTGGAGTAGGAAATGGAATGTTTCTATAATTTATGCGGATGAAAGCATTGGATTTATCTGCACTTTTTTGGTTCTAATCTGATTTATTTAATGATTGATTAAATTTGCATAACGAAAAGGATAATTTCTATGAAATTGAGCTGTGTTGGTACGGGAAATTAGTACCAGAATAATCCTATTAGACCTCGAATCTGAAACATTTACCTGCATCTAAAATGACAGCTCTGGTAATTAAAAAACTTTCTTACGTGCTATATAAATTTCTTCTACCTTATTTGTGCTTCTCTGTAAAAAAAAAAATATTTTTTCAATGGAAAACAGAAAAAACAATTTGTTTTCGAAAATCGTTCATTTAAATTCCAAAGGTTGTATTGTTAAATCTAATCTTCTCAATATGGTCATGTAAATCGGTAATAACTTTTGTTTCCTGTCTTTTCTGTTAATAATAATTTTATATTATTAAACGCTTAATGAATAAATGACATATGACTTGCTTATAACACGGAAATCTACAAATTGTTACAGAAATCCCACTGCCTATCAATTCTATTCATTAATTAGTGTGTCAACTCTCATCAATTTCTGTCTCAGGAAATTTACAGCATATCTGTTGCAGATTTGTTTTGCCATTTTCAATATTTCAGGTGCAAAATGTAACCAATTGAGTTTTAAGCTTTAACTTTCTTCTTTTTATTATTATTTTCGAAAAATTAAATTTTATGTTAAATACTTAAGTTCTAGGCCACAAATGAAACTTACACGGCGCTCAAAGTTTTGTAAGAATCCAATCGTATTAAAATTTAACATAGAATATATGTGTTTATAATATATGTACCTTGCGGTTGACTTATTTTTAGGGAAATAATGCGCACACATTTTAAACTATCAAAACAATCACATTTCATAATTCGGAAAATTATATTCTCCTCATAGACATACATTGTTTACTATATATACACTATAGTTAACTTATATGCGCCGCGTTTTAATGTTTTTGTGTTCTTTGTTAGTTTTAAATTCACATTTTGTGTTTCGAGTTTGTAAGTCGCCTTCAAAAATGGTGTGACCATCTCAATTAGTTTACTTTCAAGAGCTGCAAGCACAAGATAAGTTGTATATTAATAGGTAAATATTATGGGTAAATTCAATTGAAATTTTCAATGGAGTGTAAGATCATACATATGCATATGTATGTGTGTACATACCCGCTTAGAGCATTTCAATATTGGACGTTCCGTTTCCGGTTGCAGTGCGCGTGGTCTTGGTCACCTGTTGATTGGTCATCAGAGGAGGCGGACTTCCACACCAGACCACCTGCAAGTTGATCGATATCTCGTTATTACCGAATGATGATAGAGGGATTGATGGATGGATGCGATGCCCACCTTGCGGAATGCCTTGCGAAAGTTATCGGACAGAAAGGCATACAGTATGGGGTTGATGCAGGAATTCGTGTAGGCCACCACATGGGATATAATCTGGATAATGACCGACAAGTGGCTGCCGCCATAAAGATTCAGTGCCTTCAGCACGAGGATGACCTGCAAAGGAGTGATACGCAGAGTTCAAACGATAGACCATTTAAAATTGAAGCATTTTAAGCACATTTGCATTCGAAATTATAGTTCATCATTTGATTTGAGATAGCTTCCATATGCTGCCATTGACAGATGCAGTTGGCATTTCTTGCACTCCGGAGTGTCTGTGTAATTGTAATTTCGTTTGTAATTTGCTAGCACATTGATTTTGTGCAAACACTTTGAGTGCTGGCAACTCAAGGAGCAGCAGCTGCTGGCCTATTAAGCAGTTCAGCAAATAACTGGGGAGCCTGATCCGGAAAACGGGGGGTCCGGAATATCGGAATATCGGACTATCGCAAATGTCAATTTATCGCAACTATCCAGCGTGTTTGCCAACAAAATTTGCAGCAGCTGTTGCCACTGCCAATTTGAGCTACTCAAACTTAAAGCAAATCGATTATGAGCCCTATAATTTTCTCGGAACGCAGGCTGAGTATTTAATTTGCAACTTTGCTATCCGAATGCCTAGAAGTTTAACAAAGTTCACAAAGTACTTTAAGCTAACCTTGAGCTCTTCTTTTTAACAACTACCCTATATACAACTAACTATATGAGCTAATTTGCTGGTTCAATCCTAATTAGTTATAGCACAAATCGACTGTTTACTGTTTGGTTGCCAAATTTGCGATGCACCTTGTGCATTGCATTGCATTTTTGATTTTCACTTTATGGCAGGTGTTTTATTGTACTCACATGAATGGGCAGCCAGCAGATGGCGAACGCCAATACGACAACAACAACCATTCGGGTGACGCGCCGTTTTCCCTTGCTGAAATCGAAACAGAAATATAATATAGATATAGATATACAATGCACATATAGACTTGGATATCTGGGGTGCATATAAATTATGCCGCAGTTCAGTTGCTGAACTCAGTTGCATTGCCCGCACTGTGATTTATGAACTTTGCGTGCGGATTGCGAACTCGTCGCCAGTTCATTTCCATTCAAATTTAAAACGCACCCTAAAGTATATACATGTGTATTTACAAGATGCAGCATGTGGTATATGTGCAAGTATTTCTATTAAAGTTGAATTCCTTTCATCTGAAGAGCGAGCACGATTTAATAGTTTTCGATTTATGATAAAACCGAACTTGGGGCAAGGTGTATTTGTCAAAAGTTTAAAGCCGCAAGTTCAACTTCAAATTGATGGTTGCTGACCCCGATCACGTCTGAGTAGCTTAGCTAACTTTACTTCTTCGCTTCATCCACGGAGTTGAAGCAATTTAAGTTTAAGCTATTTAAAATGTTAGCTTTACCTTACCAGTAATGAAACAATGATTATGTTTAAACTTTCAGTTTTATTATGAAATGTGACATTTTACTGGTTTTTTGCCGCGCATATCAGTCTCGTTTTCCTGAACCTGCGGGAGTATCGCTCACATTTGTACTTATGATTCGGTCTCGTTGACCTGGCCACTTAAAAATGCATGAGCCAAAGCTCCTGAGCTTTGCACACAGCCTAATAAAAGGGCATTCATCATGCATGCAGCAGGTGCGTAGCTACAAAAAAAAAACAACGAACGAAACAAGCGGAAGGAATATTCCCGCACCCATGGCGTATACGCGATATTCGCGTGTTGCGATTTTCACAGGAGCATTTCATAGTACACATTTACTCACCGTGACTCTGCGGATGGCTTGCAGCCAGGAGCACTTTTCCAAAGACGAGCCAGCATTCCCATGTACAGGAAACAAATCAGCGTCAAGGGTGCCACATATGACGATAGAAAGAATGAGACCTGAAATAAGATACAAAGTGCGGAAAACGTGTTAATATCCTCTGATGCGACTGCAAGATCAGGAACATATTGATTGCCTTGCAAGTTTGTGGGCCATTCTACTGGGTTTAGATTTAAACTTACAAGAATAGTTCTTAGTTCAAAAACATAACCATAGTAGTTCAGTTAAGCTGTGTATTTATTTAGACATTTTTTTTGTACAACTGCTTTTGTTTTATGCTGCTGTAACTGGTCGAAGGCTTTTCCTCTGCCATCTGCTGCCATGTCAGCTCCTTTTGTTTCTGCATGGAAATTGTCAGAAGCGCTGACCCGTAATGCTGACCAGATACCAGATATGAGTACCAGACACTTGCCAGTTCCCCAAAAAAAAAACCAAAAAAAAAAAAACACAAAGCCCCCATTTCAATTTACCAGCTGCCGCTTAGCCGTATTCCCAACAGACCAAAAGATATATGCATATATATTATATATATGTATATCCATGCGATGAGCGTGTGCATGAGATAGTAGTGTTGGTAAAACTGGCGGAAAATTCGAGTAGTTGCTGCTGGCTTCCGGTTGAATATCTGTGTGTATTTCGCTTGAATCGCACTGAAATTAATCGCCACGTTATGGAATATGATTGTAAGGATAATTCAAGTTATTACCAAGTTAAAATTAATTCGAAGCCATTTTAAATCAACTTAATAGTTTTGAGTACTCTTTGGCCTTTACGAACTTTAAGATTTGTTTGCCTCGCTGGGGCTTTCATCAACTTTCGAGAGCAGCCAGCATCAATGGATATTTAAAGTATTTCGAGTCTTGAATCCGGTTGGATTCTTTGAGGTTTTTCTGGGGCCCTGCATACATTGCCATTGAGCTGCTGGGCTTAAAACTCATTTGGCGGCGCCTCAACTTTCGAGTGGAATCGGTTTTCCTTTGTGAAAGGCAGTCGGCAGCCAGGTGTAAATGATTAAGGCACATCCCCCCCTCGCCCCCTCGCTCACACCCCTCACAAAACCGGAGGAAAATCGGAAAACTGGCAATGAGGACCAACAAAATATGCACAAAGGTGCAAGTCAAAATATATGTACATATATCAATTGTAGGCTACGTAATGGGAGCAATGAAACGGAAAAGGAAAGGAAGCGCGAAGAGTGCACAATAAGAAAAGTATATATACAATTTTTTTTGTAATATTTTATAATATTTTTGTAATATGTGCTGAAACGAACATTTTTTGTGCCAGTGCACCGATGAAATCGCGCATACCGCAATTGTTAATAATAATCGTTGGCCCGCCTTCACATTCATAAATTTTGGAGGGCGGTGGGCGAATGCCTGACAGCCATGGAATACGGAATCGAAATCACTTTGTTGGGATTTACCCATGGCCATGGCCAATGAACATGTCGTTTGTTATCGACAACGGCAAGGAAAACCAGGACGAGTGACATAATCCGTGCTGACACTTCTCGAAATCGTATCCCCGAATAAGGATCCATCCAATTGTGTTGTGGATCTCGTATCCGGATGTCGCAATGTGCACTCACCAGATTTGGCACCCATTACTTAATTAGTAAGCAAGAGGCATAAGTAAGGTGCTGTAATAGCAATTAATATTGCAAGCCATTATATACATTCGTATATTTCATGTATTTTATATGTAATTAAATGTTGAATGGTTTCACTTTCTGGCGTGAATCGAATCGAATCCCATAACGAATTACCTGCACACTCCCTTATTTATTTAGCTGAGTTGAGGGTGGGATTACCGATGCATTAATTAAAGTGTTGATTGCCAAGGAAATTGTTTGTAATGTGCGACAATGATGTTAACGATATATCTGCTGAATTCTGCAGTTTATCGCCCAATCGCAAGACAATGACATGCATTGTGGATACTTTTAATTATTCTCTTTCCCTGATTGAAAGTGCCACCTTTGGATTTCAGCGGTCAATCAAGCGGACTAGCATAATTTAATCGGCTTTGTAAGGGAATGCCTTCACTTATTTTGTTCGAAAATGATAATTAATATATTTGAAAGGCATTTTAATAATTGTTTTCACTTGTTTTCAGTTAATCGGTAAGCTGAAGCAAAAAAGAGAAAACTCTGATTTGCAAATGGTTCCCAGCTTTTCTCAGCCACTTTCAAAATTAGCTAGTTGTCGGCCAAAAACTTGTTCCGTTAGTGAGCTCAGCTGCTTTTAGCCAAATTGTCATTTTAAACCGAAAACGAAACAAAACTGAAAGTCATTTTCGCGCCAAATGATTAGCAAACATTTCGAAATGGAACTTCTGCTGTGCCCAATTGCATTTGGAAATGGATGATCCAGCCATTTTGCTGTGTCAATGGTCCGAGACAAGTGCGTATAATATATCTAGATCTAAGCTCGCAATGGAGTTGGGAAACTATAAACTTTGCCATGGGCGTTATATAACTTCCACTTAGGAAATAGAAAGATGCAAAATATGCCAGAAAACAAAGATACAGAGATGCCCGGAATCGATGGATATACACCATGAAATTTTACAGCACAATCGCCATAAATAAAAGTTGCCAAACTTGAGCAGCGAACTTTTTGTATTTCCTTCCTTTTTTTTCATTCAATCGGCCTTTAAACTTTATGCTGGTCCTAATAAAAAGCCATAAACTGAAGTGTGTGCCACATGATAAATGGTTGGGGGCGTATACTTAATATTCGGCATGACCCAAAAATTGCGCCTGGGATTTGTCCATAAACGCAACTTGACACTCAGCGAAATTAATCAACTTGCCACGGGCTCTGATGAGTGCTTCGTTTCCACACAAATTTTCCTCGAAATATATACCTATATATATATATATATACATATACATATCTATGTATGTATTTACCCCCAGGAAATTCACCAAAAAGATGATTGAAATTATAAATTGGCTGCCATATTGCGGACATCAAATGATTGCCTTTTTTTTACAGCTTTAATAAAGTTGACTAGTGATAGCAAAATGAATTCGTCAGACATAAAAGCTTGTATATTTGCAAATATTTTTTGTTAAATATAAGCCATTTATGGTAAGTTCAATTCGACTTCTCCGGCAAACAGAAACAGAAGTCAACTTTAATAAACATTGAGGGTGGGTGTACCTCCATTTTTTTTTTTTGGACTCACAGTATTGAAAGATAAACACTATTTTCCGCTCATTTCCCATTTCCCATTTCCACCGCCCCTTTCCAGACTATTTGTTTCAGTTTTATGAGTTCTTTACGATGACAACAATTCGGTCGTTAGTTTCACTGTTCGTTTTGCTTTGACGGATGCGCCGCGCCGCACAAGTTTGATCCATTTTTATTTTATTGCCAGACAAGGCTCGAAATAACACACTAGGTGCGTGTGTGTGTATATGTATTGACCCTGACAATGGCCACTTCCAGAGGCGGAAAATCAAATCCCAACTAAGTATGGCAACCCGCCTCCAATATCGTTTCCTTGCAGTTTCAATGCTCTTTCTAAAAGGAACCACAAATAAATGGGATGGAATACGAGGTAGTCAGTGTACAAATACCATAAGCAAATCATACTGGTGACCCTAAAAAATAATCTAAACAATTTTCTAACATAATCCCAAATCCCGGCTTAATTGCCAAGTTTCGATTGTGTTTGCGGTATTTCCATTCCTTTAAAGAGCATTCACACTTTGTACTAAGCTCCCAAAGTTGCGGTTTCCTTTTCGTGTTTTCCAAAGCAATTGCGATTTATGTGCACAGTCAGGGGGATGTGGGGGCGTGGCAGGACAGGGACATAAGGACGAAGCACACGCCGTATCCGTAGCCGTGTCTCCGTATCCTTATCCGTGTCAGCGTCGGAAAACCCGGGGCGAAGCGAGCTGTGCAATTTGCCGTGCCAGTTGGTTTTCGAGTGGAGTGGAAAGGTGAGCCGGCAAAATTCTCGGGTGCATATTAGCTGAAGATACCGAATAACTCAGGGAGTCAGTCAGTCAGTCAGTCAGTAAGTCACCTGAGCACACTGAGCGAAATTCCCCCGACTTATAACGCACTCATTGGCTTCCTAGTACCACAAGTAATACCATTATTGTCATTCAGTCGAGCATTTCTTCGTTTATTTTACTATTTGATTCAATTTGTCTCAGTGTAGTTTGTCAGGGGCTTATTCATTCGCTGTGTGAATGGAAATAGACGACAAAGCTCGTTCCATCCACTTCCCTTCACCCGGCGCCCAGAGGGCCAAAACAACTGTAGCTTTTCCGGTGTAACATCCTTCCGGCATGAAATTACACTCGAAGACCTTCGAAGTCCCCGAATTGATTAATAGACAAAAGTTCAAGTAATAAACATAACAAACTCGGGGCGAACAAATATGAGCAACTCAAGCGAACGGAAAAACCATTTGGGATAACGCTGATCTATGTGGGGGAATCTAGACCATAATGATGATGGAATTGTGCGCTATCTTTCGCTTAGAAAACGGGCGAATAATTGCAAAATATGGCCCTGACCACTCTGCAGTTTGCCAATTTACTGAAAGGATGCGACCCTTAATGGGGATCTGCAAAAATGCAGTGCGTGGATGCACAGTGACTTAGTCATAGGTGTGGCCACTGTTTCGTTTGAGAGCTGCGAAAAGTGCAATAAAACCAAAAATATGGTCACACTTTTAACAACTGCGGGAGGATTGATTAAATTCCCAGCTTGCAACCAAATAAATGGCTTTAAGCAGTCCCAAAAATCGATATGCACACATCTGTTTGTTGTGAATCCACGGTTTTGAACATGACTTTAAGATCCCTCTATATATAAATATCTATATAATCCTCGCTTCTTGGGGCTCGCTGATATTTTACACACCTAGACAAGTTGTCCTCGCATTTCGCAATAGAAGGACTGAAAAGTGGGCGTGGGGCGGAGTGGAGACAAGTGCTCGTTCTAAGTAGCAAATATATTGCAGTTTTGCTGGGAAAGCGCTGGAAAACATGACTTGATTTCGACAATAAGCGATTTCGCGTCACAACAAAGTATGCGAATCGTACACGGAGCATAATAAGCGTAATATTCACTAGTTAACAAAATCTATTTTAGTCCATTTGTTAAAAGTTTTTTTTGTGTGTTCAGTTGTTTTTTCGTTACCATATATCAAAATGAAAACGTTTGTCCCAAGTTCATAAAGTTGTCAGTTAGTTCTCGTTGTGTAAGAAGCTGGTGTAAGAAACTAACCTGAAAACCGACGAGACTCCAGATCTCCTCCTCCGTGGAAAAGACGCAAGCGGTGCCAGCATTTCCGTGGTACTGATAAATCCTCACCGAGTGCGAAAGTGCCACCGGAATCGCAGTCGTCACAATCGTTATCCAGGCGCACATGATGGCCCTAAGGAAATGGGAAAGGGGAAGAGACATGTGCAAGAAGTGACATATATTAAAGGGTTTCAATATATTCGGACCTTTGAATGGAGCTGTTCATGAAAATAAATCATCAGACCAGCACTGTGCATTTAGGTATGGATACATTTATAAATTTTTTAGATATTACTTCGCCTTCATTACTCCTCGTTTTTACCTCAAGTTTCTTAAGACGCGTTGCAAGTTTTTTAATCAAGGAACATGCCACAAAGTTTCAACTTGATTTAGGGTAAAAAATTCTACAAGATTCTCGGTCGGTTTTTTGTGGGTTTTAATTTCTTGCAAATCTGTCTCGGTTGGCCAAGAAATTTGTTGACGACTCGCTATCGGCTAAAGTTTTTTCCACTTTGAAAGATTCAGTTGTGTGACTGGGACGAAGTGTCTTTGAAACCGGTGGCAGAAGGCACCAGGCAAAAGGTCAGAGGCCAGGGAACAAGGCCTTCAGGTAGGCAGAGCTAGCTAATTACAAAGCCCGGGCAAATTGATGCAATTACTCTAGATGATGTGGGATATGACCTGCACTTTAGAACCAAAAGTGCCTTCTCCGCGCGCCCTATTCATTTGTTTCTTAACTTGATTCCTGCTCCAGACAATGATTGGGCCAGGAGATGCACTTGATTGACCTTCAAGCGCGCGCTATTCGCGCAGTGCATCGAAAGAAGTCGAGTTGGATGAGATACTCACAGTGTGGCATTGCGCTCCGTTCGCAGGGACATGCTAGTCACGGGATGGACGACGGCCAGGAAGCGATCAAAGGACATCAGCACCAGCGTGTAAACACTGCAAGTCACAAGTCGGTATAGAGGTTATATGCATATATATTATATATATATATATATATATGTAGGCACCCACCTGCAGTGGCACGTAACCACAATCATGTACTGGACGAACTTGCACCACACATTGCCAAACGGCCACTCCGGCAGCACGTAATCGGTGGCCGTGAACGGGACACAGAAGATGACGAACAGAATGTCCGAGACGGCCAGGTTGATAATCAGCAGGTTGGTGGTGGAGCGCATCTGCTGGTTGGCCACAACCACTGCAACGACATGCAAATTGGGATATAAACTTGTTTCAAGACGGGCTAAGACGCCTTAACCATAATGTATATCGATTTAATTTTAAGGCTCAGTTCGTTGTTAAGATCAAATACTTTGCTGTTAAGTAATAAACGTGCATAAAAATATACGTATTTTATTTTCATATTTGGCTGCTTTATTAAATTTATCAAAATGGGCCAAATGCAGCTTAACCTCACATGTGCTATAGTCGCCAGTTGGGTGTGAGAGTTTTTATTCCCCATAGAAAATTCTTAAATAAAATGAAAGCTCATAACGTTAAGAATATTGCTGTCATGGCAATGGTCCAGCTTTCACTTACTGTTGTGGGAGCAAGCCCCCAACAACACAATTTTCCCCCCAGTTTTTCTTTTCCACCAATTACGCGGACAAAAGGCAGCAAACAACGCAGACGGAATGCTTGGATGTGTGTGTGTGTGAGTGTAGGTGGGTGAAAGCGTGTGTGTGCGCGGGGTAAAAAGTCAAAAAAGGTGGGATGGCGATAGAACAGGAGTCGTTCATTGTTACCATTTTGAGTCTTTGTTGTCGTGCTCAGCTTTCACTTTTCACTCGCTTTCCCCGAACGCAGTTCTTTCTTTATTCCGCCTTTAAAGACACCCCCCCCCCCCCCCCCTTTCTCCTTTAAGGTTCCCCGCTTTCTCTGAACATTTTTTTTTATATATATTTTCCCTTGGCCAAAGGAGCCACTTGCAATTAGCCAACAATTTATGTAGCTCCACACAAAGGAAGCGTGACAAAGACATCCAGGAAAAGAGAGAGAAAGAAAATATGTATAGAAAAGGAAAGAAAGTGGGGCTAAAACAGTGTTGAACTGTAACAAAATGTTATTTCGCCCATACGAAGATGCGATGAGTTGATGCCAATGGATTGATGTGGGCCACGAAGCCAAAGGAAGTACAAACTCAAGAGGCTAACAATCACTTAAGAGTAAAAGAAGAGGAAACGCACGGCAGGCAATACAGGTAGCAAATACCCGAGGAAATGGGAAATGTCGCGGAGTACACTGCGAAAAATCACAACAGCTTTCGCACTTGACAATACGAAAGAAAATCATTGTTGAAGTTATATATTACCGATTCTCGCGGCATTTTGTTCTTAGTTCTTAGTGTAAAAGCCAGAGCAGAATGCCGCGCCCGCAAATCAATTTCCTTTTCAAATATATATTTAGCACAGGATGTTTCAAGGTGAACAAAAAGCGCAAAAACCCCCTCGACAAAAAATAAGCACAAACAGGCAATAGAGTAATAAGTAGCAGCAGGAACAGGAATATGCGAGAATCAATGGCAATTGGAGCAGTAAGAAATTGGTGACAATAATACAAAATGTACAATATATTTCATATTATATTATATATGAGCACACATAGGAAAGGTCAACATATGTGTAACATAAGCTGCTTCAACTGTAACCCCGTTTAAGCCCTTGCCAAACTTTTCTCTTAGCGTTCAGCTTGTTTATTGCTGAATAGTTTTTGGCAACAGATTGGTAGCAAATTTTTGCCGTTTTGGCATAAGTATTTGCATGAAATTGCCAAATGGGGTAAGTAAATGATAGGGCATCAAAAATATATATAAATGTATATTCTTATTTCGTGGGTTAAGGCGCCTACACAACTGTTTATAACATTTTGCGCAATTAATCAAGATATTTATGTTTCAGCAACAAGCAATTGAAAAAAAAAATATCAAATTCTTTTGATATCCATATTTTGCGTTCATTTTTCTACTTTAAATGGGGTTCAGTTGGCAACTTTGTTCTGAGGCTTTATCAATTAACAGAAGGCGGTGCTGACCACTAGATACCCACTAGTCTCTGTGGTTAACCAACTTTTTGCGGGTCCTGTTGACACACGAGAAGGATTCGCACAAAAAAGGGTCCAAAATGTGGCGTTTTTGTTGGGGCATTAACTTTTTCCCGCCATTACAGAAAAAGTGTGCCAGTTTTATATTTTTACTTTTTTTTTGTTTTTTCCTTCTTGGCTGGCTGGAATTTTACAAAATAATAAAGTGTAGCATAATTTATGGGGCACGGCAGCAAAAGCGGCAAAAGTTCTTCAAGCGAAAAAAACGTTTGTTATTTAATGCTGGCCTGCAAAGGAAAAAAAAAGGGGCGTGTCATGTTGGTTCTAAAGGAGCTTACAAATAAACAAATATTCAGACAACACACACATGGGTGTGTGTGTGTGCGTGCCTGTGTTCTAGACAGGATTTCCTGTTCACTCGCATCTGGGGGCATAAATTCACTTTTATTGAACTTTAATGTCACTCTAATGCCCACCCATTTCCCCCGCCCTTCGTTAGCCCTCTTGTTGCCCGCACTTTCCTTCCTGTTTTTAGCCTGTTATTGATGCACTTCAAGTCGACACGGCGTATACGCAATTTGAGCTCTGATTTAGTAGACAAAAGTGAGGATAGGTCTTAACTTTCAAGCTTGAGTTGAAGAAATAATGTTTTCAACATTTTTTAAATGTGTTGCCTCTTTCCTTGATTAGAACCTCAATGGAGTTTAACTTTGGTTTATTTATTTTATGAAAAAATGGGCTTACATATTTAGTATTTATTTGAAATTAGTATATGTTGCCAAGCAAACAATTGAAATTCGAACAATTGAAATACGTTTATTGAGTAATACAAAATTACAGGCAGCTCAGGAGTTAAGTGGGCAAATTTCACGGCTCAAGTGCGCAGCGATTTAATTACTGCGGACTTAGGTTCCTGATTCGCAGGATTTTCCAGAGAAGTAATCAAAAATTCTGTTGTTATTTTGAAGAGTACTAAAGTGGAGTAATTTACGAGTCTTAAGCCCATTGCTTTTGAGCATAATGAAATCACACTGGCTGATTATTTCGACACGACCCATTACGGTAGGCATAATTTTAATGGCATAGAAACTTATTCTCAATTAAAATTGGCTATCTCAAAGTAAGAGTTCCGTTCGAGTTTAGATGTTCGGCAGAGGCCTTTGTTTTATGATCCAATTAAAGGCGGCCGAGTGTGTGGGCTTAAGCCCATTAAGTGCATAAATGATTGCTTCTAGGATATGCAGGATATGCAGGATATGCAGGAATATTTCGGGTCCTGCAGTTGCTGCCGAGGGAAGAGCGTACATAAGTACAGTCCCCTCGGCTATGGCAATTAATTTAAATTTTAATGCACAGCACAGCTAGAGAGACATCCTGTTTTGGCACATGAATATCCGGTTACAAAAGGCCCTCGGTCCATTGTCCTTTTCTTGGCCCATTTGTGGGTCCTTCTGCAATCTTCAGGCTCTCTGAAATCAGCGATGTCCAGGCTTCATTATTTTTGTTTTGTTTTCCCTACTTTCCCTACTTTTATTTGCATCATTTGCCAGCCTATACAAATACATATTTAATGCCAGACAAAGGGAAGGCGAGTTCGGGGGAAACTTAGATAAATCAAAAAAGGAAGAGCACATTTTCCGGGAAACATTTTCCTATGGACAGGCTGAATTGAGTTCAGAGCCATGGACTCTCGTTACAATGACTATTTCAACTGAAGGTCCTGTTTAAGTGATGAAACCCATGGGAGCATTTTCTTATCAATCGATTCAACAATCTTTTTCATATTTAATTTATAATTATTTTGTCAATAATTTATGAATTACTGCCTTACAGTGTCCAAGGTTGAGAAACAGATGTTGAATCAGAGATGTACACTTTGGTTTAATTATTTGTATATCTTAATTGCTTCAGCAATCAAATTGTGGTCTATTAATTAATTTTAAGATACATTCCTATCACTCACCACACGAAGTGTCAAGCTTAACTAAGTACCCATCAAAACACATTAATAATCCAATCAAATGCACCTGACTTCCTGAGTTCATTAAAATTGAATTGAACAGCCGTAGGGCAATAAATTCAAATGTCATTCAAATTCAAAAGCTTCTCTGTATCGAACATATTCTAGTTAGATAATCTTCTTATATTCCTCAATTCCTTAATAATATTAGACATAGCATAAGCTGCCATATTTAATTTGTTTTGCGCCACAACGTCTATATTATTGGGGCATCTATGTATATATCAGGTACATAGAAGGTAAATGATCTGTGAAGATTGGACAGACACTCGTTTAACAATGCCATTTCACCCTTTACATGGACAACAATACATGGTAGCAGCATGAAATTGTACATCAATGTCGTGAGCTCATCATTATCATTGACAAACAAATGTGAATCAGTCAACCCGACAAGCAGTCAATCATCGTGCACAGTAAACTTTCGCAGCGCAGTATTGAATTTTGAAACTGACAACTGTCAGTTTCATAGAATATTTTGAAAACATTTTACTGTAATGTAAGAACCCTTTGAATATCCAATTTACTGGGCAAAATATTTAAAGCAGGTCCGCTTTCTTTTGTTTTCGGTTTTTTCTCTGTTTGCCGCCGTTTCTATTTTATATACCAACATCTCGTCTTGAGCGGCGCAGCATTGTTGGATTATTGATGGGATTTGCATCAGTCAGGCGGGCGAATAAAGGACCTATGGCCACTTGCCAGGGGCCAAAAAGCCCAAGGACACTTGGGGATGGGAAGAAGACGAGCATGAGCACGAGGATGAGGATGTGGCTGTGGGATCTGGGGACACCTGGCCATATGGTGCGGCCATCACGGGCGCATATGTGTTGACAAGAGTGCGCCACAAGTGTGTGCGAACGATGAAGACATAGAAGGGTCGAAAAGGGCCTAAAAAGGGGGCCGAAATGGGGGGTAAGGACAAAAGAATGTATGCGGAGAAATGCACACAAAAGAGCTGGCAAAAAAAACTAAAGAAGGGGGTTCCCAAAACTGAAACAGTCTTATTAAGATTTTTAAGCTTAGAGTATTCAATTAATTAATTAATTCTTTCAATAATTTCTTGTTCAGCTTGCAATTTGAAATATTCTGAGATTTCATTTCCAACGCTATCGCAAGCCGGAAAGTCTTGTCCTTATGCATATCCTGAGCAGGAAGACAGCGAAGCTCTGGTATTTTGTACCTTTGTTCACCATGCCAAACGGGTTTTGGGGTCCTAAGCAGTACATGTATTCCGGTATTCAGTGGGTATCTTCCCCTTGGCCGAGTCCTTCGATACAGTGGTGATCATGAAAATAGTACCAACTTGTACTATTCTTTACTCGAATGATTTTCAAAAGACCACAAGCACAGACCACTGCAGCCGAAAACTTTTTCTCACACATAAGCAATATAGGAACAATTTGTGTACTACTTGTTTGCGCAATGCTGTGCCATGTATGTATCAGAGAACTGCAGCCCGCCACTGGCACTCTACGTCCACCCGATAAACACTCGGTACTCTAGGCACCCCGTGTTTTTTGACACCCTACTTGCGGCAACACAAAATACTCGAGTGTTTTACCAACGTGGTGTTATTGTTACGAGTAAAAAAACCACCCGAGGCCTGCTGCGCAATCACCGTTTGGGTGAGTGGACGCACAGTCAACGATCGGCCGCACGTCATTTTTTGTATGCGGGCTGCAGTTCTCTGGTCATTTTTTGTACGCCTAAAATTTGTATGGGAGGAAGCGTGACGGGTATAAGAAATGAAGGGTAAAAGGGAATACCCAAGAAAATTTTTGTGCTCATGTCTTTGCTCAATGGGTGCCACCCGTTTCGAATCATTGCCTTATTAATTTTTCACACGTCGCTAGCTGAATACTCTACTGACAAATAATCTTACATAAAGTCATTTTTGAAATGAATTTTGTGACATTATGTACATAGATTCGGCTATTAGCATTATTACTATTACTATTATTTTTACTATAATCTATATTTAAATAATAATAACGTTAATAATATATAATAATATTTAATAAAATATATATAATATATAATAATATTTAATAAAATATATATAATATATAATAATATATATATATAATAATTAAATTACATATATATATATATATTAATAATATATAATATAATAAAATATAATATAATATATATAATTATAATAATATATAATAATAAGATGAAGGGCATATTTTACAAAGTATTCGACAAAGTCTAGAGCCACGCCGAAAGAATAGTGTGTAAACGTATGGAGTGTAAAACGTATGGAGTTACGCATCTTGTCTGTGACTCGCCTATCTACGAGACACACAAGTATTTTTGGAAACACCCGAGTATTTTTGGAAACACCCATGTGTTTAACGGTAAACCCACAAGTGTTTTTGTCACTCATCCCTTTTTAGGCAGTGTGTGATCGGCACCCGCGACGCAGAGCACCGTATTGATTCGGGTGCGCGCACAACGGGGTGTCTTGTCTGCATGTTCAGATTTATACTGTGTGTTTGTAAGTACCCGCGATGTGCGTGGCGGGTAGCACCCGCACACAAAATTGTAGGGTGTGAGTCGAGTGGTAAAAAAGTGCCACCCTTGCAGTTCTCTGGTATGTATGTATGTGCACACATTCGAGTGAGTTAGTGTGTGTGCGCCAGGCCCCGGCAGACATTGCATTGAAAAGTAAAACAATAAAATTGTACATGGCCCATAAAAAAGCATAAATATGACGAATGTACGGAGAGTGGAAGCGAGATATACAGAGCAAGTGAGTAGGACAGAGTGTCCTATCCACCCACGCACAATTGCCTCTGTGTGTGTGTGTGTGTGTATGTTTGTGTGTGGCTCGCTTGGGCATTGTTTGTCTGTCTGTCTGTTTGTCTGTGTGTGTGCGGCCGTGTTTGTGTTTGTACTGCCCGCTTTTAGGCAGTGCGCTCAATGCTGGTTATAAATTTTATCACTATCAACGCTGGATAATAAATTCGTACGCCTTGTGGATTTGTGTAAATTTACCCAACGCACACACACACACACATGCAGAACCGCAACGCACCCACACACGCATGTGGCCATATGCCTCTTAAATGCTTCTTTCATTGCATACTTTTGTGCGTACGTTTTTACGGGGCTTCACACTAAAATACTCGCATGTGCTCCCTCAAATTGCAACTACGTGCAGCCTGCAACATATTTTCTTTTTTTTAAAGAAAAAAAAAGTATACATATGGTTCCTGAAGGAGACATGCAAAAGCCCCTCGAAAGATTGAGGCTTGGCCAGAAAGAAAAGTACTCGGCATTTTCCGATAATAAAGTGTTTGAAGCATAGACTCAGGTGTATCCTTGGCATCAGGACTCATCCGGTGCACATGTGTGGCTGCTTTTATGTTCGAGTATTTTTTCAAAAAACAAGCAACAAAAAGAAAATTGTAGCCAAGAGGATGAAGTAAAACATACCTGGGCCAGTACCAAGTGGAAACACTCTGTATATAACAGGAATAATCAAATTCATCAAGATTTCCATTTAATGGCATTGAAAAATGAATATTGATGCTATTAATTGAAGCTGATTTGGAACTATTTCGCATAACTTGTTGGGCGGGCAATCGAGTTTTCCGTTTCTAATCATGTGTGGCAATCCAAGCAATTTGTTCCTGGTGCACCATGCACCAATCGAGAAATCCCCTAGCCGTGTTTACATGCAAATATGCGGTGGGAAATCGGGAGAACGGTAAATGCATTTTCCAGCGAAAAGCCATAATAACAATGGCAAAAGTGCAAACAATTTATGCCCGGCGTCCTTGGCGTGGCCTTCACGGATTCACAGGATGTCGGGATGCAGGTGGATCAGGTTTTCTCAACTCCCCCTTCACGCCATCATCCATCCAATCGCAACCCTTTCGGTTATATATCCCCCGAAATTGTATTACGCCCTCATTTAAGTTGATTTTGCGGTTCCATCTGTCGAAAAAGGATGCCAGGCGAAAAAAACAAAAAAAAAAAGAGAGAAAGGGGGGAAGCTGTGTCGAATGAGAAACATGTTTTGGGTTTGGGACCAAATCAAATTTGCCAGCTCCGTCAGGACAACAGAAAAAAACACAAGTATTGAGGCTACGATGGAAGTTATTTCAACTAGCACATACCCTACGCTGTTTTTTCCTCAGGAAAAAGTGATTTCAAAGCGTATATAAATGCATAGGAATTAAATTTCGAGTTTGTTGTAGGTGCAAGGATTTTCAAAAAAAAGAAATAAATAAATATGAATATGCTCTGCCTGTTCGCTGGCCAAAAAGTGTGAAAAACTTGAGCTGTTTTTCCAAAAGCCTTTTGAAAACTTTGTAGCTCCATCCGCAATCCTGTTAACTTTGCATGCCGCTCCTGTGGCCGGGAAACGTAGTGGAAATCGGTGGGACAGGATCATCGTTTGGGGACACTGAGTCACGTTCCTGTTCGTCTAGGCAATTACAATTTTATAACTGAATTTGTGGGCCCCTCAACTGGGATACACATTCGCCACTGTCCCGGATTTATTTCGGCAAATGGAAGACCAAAACCGCTGCCAAACCGAACCGTTCTCCAGCGACAAGGGGCCAATGCAAATTGAAGTGACAATGCGTCGCCCGAATATCCTTGAAACATAAATTATAATTAAGCATAAAGGACTGTGAGTTTTGGATTCGTGTTGCGGTTCGCCTCGCCCGGCAGATTTACACAAATTGCTGTTGACAGTTTGTGTCAGAGTTGTGTAAACTTATGCATACATTTGCCAAAAGTATCTGGGGAAATGCCATAGTTTTGTGGCGAGAGCAATGCGGAAATTAAATCAATTTCAGCTTAATGCCCATGCAAGCCAGCAGGCAGGCCTTCCATCTATCAATATGTCGTGTGCGTTTGGGTGTGAAAATGTACTTATCAGCCATTAAATGCAGCACCTTATCTTCCACACACGGATAATGTTGTAATGATGCCTGCTGCTGCTGCTGCTGCTGCTGACGATGATGATGATGATGATGTCAGTTGGCGTTTTTTTTCAACTGGTCATGTGGCATTTTGACAAATTATCTTTCCATAAGCCATAAGTAAACGCTTGCACTTTGCACCGCAGGCAGCTAAATCTTCACACTAAAATATATGTCCACTTGAAAATATTTTAGAGAAGTCTTTGTACAACGCACATCATACCTTTCCCAGCGTATCACTAACGAGCCCATCATATTTTCAGTGTATTCTCGAGACTAGTGGCTTTGCCTAGAACTAGGCAAACTCGGAAGTTCTCCCAGTTGAGTGGCTCTAATTTTCGCCTTCATAATTTGCCATAAAATCCACACGTTCATTTGCAAATCATTTATCATAATGCCGCCAACGCAGCTGACAAAGTGGCTTTTCCACACAGCAGCATCCCGAGTAAAATTGAACAGGATACTGGGAAAAATTGTGGGTGGTTGTCGTGGGCAATTGGATGCTTGGATGCCACTAGCGACTTTAATGAAACTTTTCCATTGGCCTGACAGCGGCGAGAATGCGATAGGAAGCCGGGGAGCAGCGACATGGAAAACGCTTTTCACTCGGCCGCTGTGGGCGTGGCCCACCAACGCCTGCACTTTGACCCACTCATTTGTTTCTTGGACAACTTTCAAGGGTTCTCGGTTACATTTGTCTTTGCCCGAGACTCTAGAAGTCTAGTTAAGAAAGCAAATACGAAAATAATTAAGTTTTAGGCCAGCAAAATGTAAATATTAGCTTTATTTTTCGATGCAAATATTATCATACAGCCCGCAACTATCTGTAAAAAATGGGATCACAATTCGTATGGATTTTGCCTTGGGAGCAAAGTGAATTTGTTCTAATTGAGTCTGGTTATGTCTCTATTACTGCAAGTTGTTTTCATTTTCACTTTTATGGCGGAAGCGAGCTTAAGAGAAAGGCTTGAAGCTTATAGCCAAGAGGTGGCTGTCGAAAAAAAAAAACTGTATTCTTAGTGCTCGACGTCGGGGGTTTAGTTTCACCGTTACACTTAGAGCAGCCGCCTTTTTTCAGGTTTATTTTTATTTTTTTGCCTTGTGATTTTCTTATTTTTAGATTCTTCTTGCTTCGAGCTGTTTTTGTTTTTCCGGTGGGTAGATGGTGCGGCCAACCAACACACCCACTATCAAGCACACACACACACACACACACACACGGCAAATTGCAGGTGTGGTAAGATGGCCTCTGAGAATTTCACACCAAGGTTGCAACGAGAAAACAACAAAGCGAAAAAAAGAGACGAAAAATAGTGCATGCAAAATGAGTTTGCCTGTTGAGATTTAGTCTGTTGTGTCGGTGATAGAGCACACACACACACACACACACACACGCACACACACACAGAGGGGCACTCAAGTGTTTGAGGTAAGATCCCTTCTTCGTCTTAACCCACTTGGCCCCCTGACATTCTTTCATTGCCTTCCATTGCTTTTTGCTGCAGAGAGAGAGAGGTAAGATTAAATTAAGGCATATTTATTTGATTTTCACGCTTTTTTGTTAACACAGGAGACTGCACTCTCCACTTCTTGTTCACTACGAATATGAATCGCAACGCAATGTGCCTCTGCTGGCCTATTAAATTTCTGCAATACTAGCAAATTGCAATCTTAACGATGCCAGCCTCACACCTCCGCTCGTTATTCGCCCATTCCCTTAATGGGATATAAAAAATCAATTAGCTTCCGCGTGAACGCGCGGCTCTTGCAAGCGATTTTATGTTTTTATGGCTCTCCAGCACCTCATCCTTATTGCTTCTCGTCCTTTGCAGCTTCATTTGCAATTATTACGCATAATTTGCCAGAGGTCGCTAATGAAAGCGTTTCGTCGGATGCGAATCCGCGTTTTTATGGCAAGAAGGGGGCATACACTGCGCAGAAAATGGGGCAAGACCCACTCTTGAAATCGAACTGCGATTGATATCTACGATTATATCTAACTGGATTTTGTGAGGAATGCAAAAACAGCTACTACGGTGCGTATCTATCTGATATCATCTCCATACTTTCAGATTGATTGGCAAGTGATATCGAAACAAATTTTGAGAGCTTGCCACTTACCCAGAATAACCAGACCGTTGCCCAAAAGTCCTGCGAATCCGATAATGCCGAAGAAGACCGGAACTATTGTGGATACGATCCGTTCGAGGGCCACACTCTCCGCATCGTATTCCATGGAGTCGTTGGCATTGTGGTCCGAGTGATCCGTGTGTTCCGAGGTGAATGCATAGTTGTTGCCACTACTGTTGCTAGCGCTTATGATGCTACCGTTTCCAGTGGCGCCCCAAGAGGCTTTTGGCCAGCTGCTAATTAGCGTGGCCAACAAAAGAGCCAGCCACTGATGGCCAGCCATCTTGGCAGAGATGCCTATCGTGCTTAAATATATATGTGTATATATTATTCGATTCTGTAGGGCCTTTCTAATTGGATGACTCTGTCTCTATTGTTTGGCCTCTCGCATTTGCTTGTTGCGGCACGCCCCCGGCCACGCCCACCTCGGCATTTGCATATCCGTGAGTTATATCGCCCTGAAAGAGACAAATTGAAGTGGTGTAATAAATAATTTAGATATGAGCTGGCAGATGCAGATATTTTTTTTGTTTGTATACCCATAGCAGATGCTATAAAGAATAAATCTACATCCATATCGCCCGCCACGCAAAATAGATGGACAGTCAAGGCCGTCGGTGTGTGGGCGTTTCGATAAGTTTCCTTTTGTTTCGCCCCAATAAACGAAAGTGAAATGTGCTGCACAGTGGGCTGAACATTTCATTCGCCTTTTATTTATAATTGTACAATTTCTGTCGAATTTGAATGTTGTCTAATTTTTGAGAAATCGAATACATTTCCCTTTGCGTTAATTTAAACTGACTTATTGAATTTGCAGCCATCCATGCTAATTGAATGCCACTGTTGCACAGAACATCATCTGGATGGCCATGTACCAAATTATGTAAAATTAATTTAATTCCATTACAAGGAAAGAAGGGGATGTTTCTGGAAAACAGACAGCGGACCTTTGCAGATATTTATCACATTTGCATAGTTAAATAAATAACATCGATGTCGAAAATCCATGACGGGATATAACGCATACGCCACGTGCGCTGCATCAATTAGCCGCCTAAGGATAACACTTGTATCCATGTTACCCGCCTTATCCCCCTTTTTTCCTTTTTTTGCTGCTTCCTTTTTTTTATTCGTTTTGCTGTCCAATGGCATTACACTTTAACTACTAATCGAGGAGACATATGTGCTGTCATGTCGCGTCTGAAATGGCACGCACCCTTCGCTGACGGTTGGCTTAAGCTGTCAATTAACATATTATTAAGCGAGTGACACAAAACAGAGCAAAAACGAGCTCGAACGGGGGATTGACAAACGATGACGAGAAAAAAGGACGAGGCGCCATAATTGAGTGCGTCCAAAGATGAAGGAATTCCGTTGACAGAATCCCAAAAGAGTCTGTTCAACTGCGAAACTAGCTTGAATAGGGTTGAGGATTTCAACTGTGAAGCTTAACAAGTGAATAAGTATATGTATAATTGTACAAGAAAACTCTGAGGATCCCATATCTTTGCTGCAGATTTTGTTTTCGAGAACAGCAACGCGATTCGCTGGCGAAATAAGTGTCAGACAGAAATATAAATATATAACAGACAGAATCAATTTGGCATTGTATGCACACAATTTTGCGAGAGACAGACCCATTCAAAGAAATTGCCAACTATAAATTATGCAGATGATATCGAGGGCACTTCTGTGATTGTTGTCACAAATTGCCAGTCGTCCCGGTAAATTATTTCCGCAGTGCTTTTAATTAAATCAAGCCATAATTATGAACCGTTTGTCTCTGCTTATCGGCGATATTATTACTCATTTTTCGGCGACGCTATCTGCGTTGAGCAATTATAGACTGGTAAGAGCGATTTAATGGTTTTTTTTCGTCTCTAAACTCCACGATTTATGTTAAGCGTATTAAGCTGATTTGATTTACGGCTTCCCAGATAAATTTCGCTTTGTGGCAAACTGTTTAAGGATTAAGAGGCATATAAAGGAGCTACTGGCTCTGTCTTGAGTTTCCTCTTTCCTCTCCTTCCCAGAAGCTTTTCCTTGACTTTCCGCCGCCGGAAAATGCGGCGAAGGGGCTTGAAATTGAATTTGTTAGTTTCACAAGTTAAATGTATTCAACGGAAAAAATTCCGCAGGATGTGTGTTACAATATACACTTTTAAATTTTGATCAAACTTATGGCATTAATACTTAAGACTCTTAAGGTCCTATTGTATAATTTTGATGTGTAAGAAAATTATTTGATTAGCCGCAAACAATGAATGGTGTTTGTGAATGCATTAGAGCTGCCTTTAATCCTCTTATCGCCCATCGTTTGTTAATGGAATTGAGAGCAGGAATCCTTCAATTATCCCTGTTCAGTCGATTCATGACAGCCTACGTCCTGCAATAATCGCAGCGCAATGCAATTACTACACTGAGAACAAAAGTACAGGACCAGCGTGAGTTAAAATTAATTCTGTAGTTCCTTAAAGAATGATATTAACATTATTTTCATTTAATACAATATTTCAAAAGTAATATGAATAAAATTGAAAATTCCTTAAAATCTGAATTCAGTTTGTTGTTCAGTGCCAAAAGCCAGTGGGCAGTCAGTCAATCATTCGATCTGTCATTGTACTGGATTGTTGGCCCGACGAGATTACGTATACGCACCGATGCAGAGACTGCGTATTCGCGGCGTTGTTATCTGCATCATGTAAGCAACCCCCTAAGTGAGTATTCCTCGGCCATGGACTTCCGCACAACGGGCTTGTGCACCACAAATGCAAATTCCAATTCGGCCGAAAAGCAATTCCAGCTTTGGTCAATTATTTGAGGGTCGATGAATATGCCATGTATTTCAATTAAAAGAAAAAGGGGGACACTGCTCATGTGGCTTTTCTGTACGTGGCGTTCAATCTAATTGCGTTTTTATGGCCCGAGTGCGAATCGTAAAAGTCAGCCAAGCAAAAACACCAAAAGGCAGGCGGCAAATAATAACATCATCATTAAATTCGAAACCAAACACAGGCCACATCTGCCATAAATTAAATATTAATAATTAATTAGCTCAAGTGTAAGAATGTTTTCAGGCGAGACTAGTAGATAAAAAACACAAAAAATACAGACAGCGCATAATTAAGACATATTGTTATTATTTTTTTAAGGGCTCATTTACAATTACTAGAAAAATAAAAACAAAAATAATTCGATACAGTATCAATAATAATGTAACACAAAACTTGAACAGCCAACAATATGTTCTCACAGATGAAAAATAAAATCAAAGAACTTAAGTTATAATTATATACATAAAATATTTATTTCGCCATCAAATATAATTACAATTGCAATAGACAACGGTCGTCGACGATTTTAATTAAAAATACCATTGCATAACATATAAATAAGTAATTCAACCAATGTTCTGATCAACCCGATGAAATGCGAGAAGTAATATGTACATGCATGCGAATACGATGTGCACTTTCCACGCACTGCTCATTTCCCTCGCCCTTGGAACAATTTTCCATTTAAAGGGAAATAGTGCATGTGCAGTGCAGTGTGTATAAATTAAATATGTTTGTCATTGAGCTATTTTCATAGATGGCCAAGATGAGCAATAGGGTGGGCAAATTGCAGGAAAGGCGTCTCGCGGGCTGTCGTGGCGTATACTTGATATCGTTATTGCTCTTATTGAATTTTAGCTGAGGGTGGGTCCCGGCTTTATTGCCATTTGACTGTCAAACGGATGCTTCAATCAAATTGCCTACGGAATGGTCAACGGTAAAAAGCCACAAAAATGTAATTACAAATTAAAGTCCAACGCGCTGATGATAGTCGTAATATGAAACCACTGAATTCATTAAAACAATAGAATAATTCCAAGGCTGCCACACAAAAAGGCAGTTAATATACAGCCATACGGAACCAAACAGATTGCGTAATTTGCTTCGGCAATGTCCTCTATAATTAAATGTCATAAAACCAAAGTGAAACTGATTTTTCAGTCAGCGAAAACATTTTCTTATTAATTAATCACTTTTTATCGGTCATCAGTGGCATTAATTTACTACCGCAAAGCAACTGACTGTTTTCATAATACGGCGTGTGTGGAAATTATATGTGTTTTGTCATTAAATATGTTTTATTTTCTTAAACTAAGTATCAATAAATATTCCAAGCTATCGTTTACGCATCAACCTTAACTTTCATTGGCTTACAATTCTAAAACAATGCATTAAAACAAAATCAGTGAGCTGCCTGGATTTCATTATCTTGTTTTTATTAGAGAAAACTTTAGATTAGATGTAATTAAAAGCCAATTTGGTGTGTGTGTGTATATACACACACATTTCTTTGCTGCTCTCTAGTTTTTCCCGTCACCTCGACTCTTTTCAGCATTTGCTTGGTTTTCGGGTTGGCGGGGCACAACTTTTTAATCAAATATGTGTCAACGCGGATTTATGAAACTAATTGACTTTAAAGTCGGCTACAATCCCGCCACCCCACATCCCACATCCCAAAACCAGAAACCACCGCCCTGCTAGAAAGAATTAATTAAAAAACTTAATCTGCTTCTCGGCTATGGCAACAAATTCCCAACGGTCGTTGGTTTCGCTGGTTTTGATTTGGGTTTTCCATCTTCGTCTCTAAAAATGAACTTTAAGTTTGCGTTGTGTCGGTCTAAAGTTTCAGTGGATGTTAAATTACGAGGGGGTATCTAGAAAAATTGAGTGATTAATAAAAAAGGGATAATTAAAAGCAGGAGATTTTTAAGAAGTTGAGTTAAGTAGAAACCAAAGGTAAATTGCGTGCAAATATGCATTAATTAAAGCAATAAATTGGAACGTAAAGAGTTAATAGCACAAAGATTGATTGGTAAAGATGATTATATAGTTATATATGATATTAAGTACCTGAAATATTCGGTTCATAAACTTTTTTTTACTTTAATAAGCTTTATTGCTCTGGCATTTAAGATCTCAAAATCTCTGAGGCTGAATTGCGGTCAATAGTTTTCAGATTCGTTGCCTTATACATATATACATATATATTTATTAATTTTTTTTTGTGGTAATTAGTTCTTGTTTTCAACTGGCAGAAAGTTTGAAGCATTTCCATTGATTTTTAGGGAGACGGAGACTCTCGAAGCCAACATGGCTAACGATCGTTGGCTGAACTTTAAGCCCAGGGGTTTTAGACCAGAGTTTTCTCGGGCATTCCGATGTCGTTTTCCCGGTGGGTAAGGGAAAAGTTCCTATTGGTATTTGTTTTACTGCTGTTGTGGCAAACACTTTACACAAGTAATTTCCTAATTGGTTAAAGCGCAGCACAAACACCCGCCAACCAAAAGCACACTTACTCTCATGTGAGAGCATGGGGCAAAATGGTGGGAAAAGCGATGGGAAAAGCGGACGGGCGGAAAAGCGGGTGGTCAGTGGTTGAGTGGACGAGTCCATTCATAATGGCAGCCATATGCGGCGCACAGTCACCATGGGCGATAGCCCCTATAAAAGTGCACAAATTCGCAAAGCACTTTGCCTAATTGTTATGATAAAGAGTCGTTGAAGTCCGCAAAGTTGCCCACTTCTCCATCTTATAGTAACGGATATTAAATATGACTTTTGTCAGACACATTTAATTTGAACATTTTGGGCTTAACTACGATTTAAGGTCAAAACTGATTTATTTTTTACTGTATCCGGGAGTCTGTGAGCTCGGTACCAAAAAAGTTAGATGCGATGAAAACGTGCGCGTTCCTCTGCCCAATTTTCGCTGGTGAGGCTTTGAGGAAAAGTGACTTTCAATGGCAACAGAAATCGAAAGAGTGGGGATAGCGGTGATAGATAGAGTGGTGAAGCAGTGGGAAAATCAAAGTTACTGGCAGGGTTGCCATGCCCCCAGGTTCTAGGGTTGTCGTGTGTGCTCAGTCGTGCGTGAATGCCAGGATGAATGAATGCTGTGGACTTCTTCTTTTGATTTCTGAGTTCTTATAAATATATATATCCTTTTTGCACTCACTGCTCGTCTTTGCAATATCCAAGACTTTTTCGCCTCTTTTTTTTTATGTGGCTCATTCATAGTGAGTGGCCGGGATCCATAAAAAGGATCCCATTTATTGGGCTGCATTTCAATTGGTTGCATTTCGGTTAATCGATGGTCTTCAATTCGCACAAGATGGACCAATTGGGACTTTTGTGGTGGTGTTGTGTGCGAGAAAGTACCCTGCAGACCAAGTTCTAATTTCAAAGTTCTCGATAAAGCTATTTACTGTGTGACTCAAATGGAGACGGGAACGACTTATTTATGGTTCATCGTATACTTAAGCAACATTGCAAATGGCCTAAACCATTTCGAATCACAAATAAGTTCGAAACTTAAAGTTACCGAACATACACTGGCTTCAACTGCTTTTCCAGTGCTATTTTCAAATCCATTTCCTCGACTCAAATGCCATTCCCTCGTGAGGAGTCCTGTCTGTCTTTCGTCATCCGTTGTCTGGGAATCCCGGACATGTCCTGTGAGAAATGTCATCACATGCAGCTCAGGTTTTGGCCTGCATTTTAATTTCTTTCGGCCTTCGTTCCCTGGCCCCTTCTATCCTTCAACCAAACAAAGGACCACGAAATGTGCAGATAAAACAGCCAAAAAATATAAAAGGCGAAGACAAAAGTGTGTCCAAGAGGCGAGAACGTGCAAGGAGTTTTGATTGTAAAACACCATCACAGCGGAGATGAATTGTTTGGCCATTGTCCTTTTTCCGTTCCTTTTGTCTGAGGTCAGGTGCGATGACTAGAAATTGGCAAATTAGCTTTCGCACAATGGCAAAAGTCACAAGGCGAACACAGAGAGCAATAAATATGAATGTATGAATATCATAAATTAAGAAATACACATTTAATTTGTTAAAGGTCACGGATTGCCTTCACTTAGTAAATTTAGAAGTAGTACAGAAAGATGTCGAAATTCGAATCCTTTTTTCTCGACCTGCAGTTAAACGTTAGATGACATTTTCAACACTCAATCAATAGCGGCAGAGGAGAGAAAAACACGGAAAAACTTTATCGGACAACTACGAAAAAGGCGGAGATGGAAAAGTTTACTGTCTGCTGACAGTTTTGCGGTTACCTGTTGAGGGGACAACGGCAGGAGAAGCGGGAAAATGTTTGGGAATTGGGTGGAAATTGTGGGGCTATTGTGCCGCTATATTGGAAAAGTTTTTTTTTGTGTCTGCCCACTTAAATGTTACAAATCAAATGGCAACTAAACGAGCACAGAAAAATGCGGGGTAAAAACGGGGATGCGGTTTTTGTGGTTCGATGGGACAATGTTCCTCACCGAGCAAGTGGCCAGCGGAAAAAACAAGCAATGCAGGCCAAGCCTTGCCTTATCCACAGCAAAACATTATGTTATGTTTCAAATAATATTAATAATGTATTTATTTACATATTAACCCAATTTGTAAGAGCCTGGTGTTATGCATTTTAATGGGCACAGTAGTTGTTACGACTTGGGTCTAGGCAGTTGAGTTCCTCTGAAAATTATCTCTCTGTGTAGTGCAATGTCTGCTCCTGGTTCTGGTCCTCCGACTTTGGCGCCACACAATTTTGTGGCCACATTGATGTCGCCCACAAAATGCGAAAGTTTTACTTTCATAGCCCGACCCCCCATACCCCCACTGCCGAGCCTCTGACCCCCAGTTTCCATCTCCTTCCTATTAGTTTTCAGTCCCTTTTGAACCACGCTCCATCTCTCTTACCAACAAACACTTAGCAGCTTTAAAAACTTTGTAGTTCTATGCATATTAACATTACGCATACGACATGTAGTTCATAAGTTCAGGGAGAGACGGATATTAGAGAATTAGAATGGGGGAAAGCGGTTTTTCTCTCCCGTTTTCCCTCGATTATTAGCATGTGAAAAGCGGGTAAGAAAGAGAGATGTGCGAAACTAAGGGAAAATTCCCAGCTAGGTGATGTGCAATCAAGCTGATTGAACTTTCGATTATGTTGAAGGGGTCAAATATGAGTGGTCTAAACTTTTTCGGTTGACACAAAAGTTGTTCACAACATTTTCGTTTAAATTTATATAATATTTGTAAGCCACAAGCTACTTGAGTGAAAGTGTGTGACCCACAAAACAGATTACCATTGATATATAATATATGTATATATAAATATTTATTTTTATATTTATTTATATATATATTTTTTAAGTTATTTCTATACTTTTTCTAATATTTTACAAATGCGAAATGTGAATTTTTTCTTACTGTATACTCAGCAGGATATTTCTCCTGCTGAGTGTTTGTACCTTTCAGTGGTCGTGGGCCTTGCGCTCAACTTGTCAACGCATATAAATTTCGCAGCGCACTAGAAAATGGTGAAAATTGCTTTAGAGGGTGGTGATAGATGGTGGGGGGGTGTAGTGAAAATGGGCGGAGGGAGGTAGGCGTAACACCTGCAAAAGCGCACGTTGAGCAGCTGTAAAAACACAACTCAAAAGTTGGCCAGGGGCGCTCTTTTCTTGGCAACCAAACCATGCGGCTCTCCACCTCAACCTTCCTGAAATGCCGCTCCTGAATGAACATCCTTCGAGGAACCCATTTGTCTTTTTGGTTCAGTGACCTAAGCAATGAACGCACTTACTTTAGCTGAGTAAAGGGTATCTGATAGTCGAGTTGCTCGACTCTCTTTTGTTGCAATTTCAAATTAACTATTAGAGAGATGAGGTGTGAACTTGTGTGGCCAGCTATGTGGGTATTTATATTATATACTTTCAAGTCTGGCCCTTCTGGAAAATACATACAATGAACAACAATTTCACACTCTCTTTCATTGGAAAATGATTCTTGCGCTTTTATTTTGGCTGAAAGCATTTCAATAAGCCATTCCCTATGCCTCTTCCATTGCAGATATTATGGTCGATATTTGACAATAAGACATATAGTAGATAGGTTGAAATGACTTACATACGACCTATTTAATTTGTACTTCTCGATTGTATACGCAGTGCACGTTATCATTATGGTCCCGTAATGGCAAATCCATAGTCACTTTAATCCTCGTCACAATAAAGACAAAAAAGTGGTGGAAGATAGCAGAAGTAAGGATCTAATGCGCCATTTGTGTCATCAATAAAAACAAACAAAAATCAGAAGGACGCAGAATTCCGCACATATGAAGAAACAAATAAGTGAGTTCTATTTACTTCGGTTTCATTTTTCGGCTCTGTTATTAAACGTAAGCTGAAGTGAACATTTAAGGAAAAACACACAATGAGATATATTTAATTTAATAACTTTCTAACAAATCCAAAAGAAGAAGTAATCATACTTGCAAACGCAAAAATCGACTTATATATATTATATATATAATTTAATTTAAGAGCAATGAACTGATATCTTTCATCAAAAATTCCATTCAACTCAACTCAGGTGGATTTAGCAGCCACCAATGAATACATCAGTGGACTTGAACGTATTTATCCAATTATCATAAAAAGATGAAGAAAAATGTCGAAACGAAGCGTAAACACTGAGTGCAGAGCAATTTCTCATTGAAATGAAAAATTCGAAAAGATTTCGCGACTGTTGCTCAGGCGTATAAGAGGGCAAATCATTTCCGCTGCTCCAAGCCTCCGAACCACCAGTTACCCAGTTTCCCAGGACCCCATAACCTCAGATCCCCAGATTCAGGGCCCAACGCCCCACAATAGGCCCTATAACATCCCTTGGGCAGACAGGACAGGACTGAACAGTTTCCGTTTTCCGTTTCCCGTGCAAATATGCGAACTGGGAATGGCAAAAGGCAGAGGCGGTGGCCAAAGGGTTGCGAAACAACTGCGCTGGGTTTGTCAGCCGAATCGAAAACAACATACCTAGTTGTTTCCAAACAGGTTGTTTGGAAAGCATATTATTTTTGAGACACTTGCTAGCGATTTTTGAGCCTATGATTTACCTACACTACAGTTTCCCATTTGTTGATTCGATTTCAGCTTGGCTAATATGCCTCCTGCCAGGGTATCAACGAATGGGCCGAGTCCCAGCGCTGGTGGCCTAAGTTGACATGATTTGAGCCGGGTTCAGTTACGGCTGGGATCTGGTCTAGCCGGCTTATTGGTCAGAGCTTGTCGATGATGTCGATGGCTTTTATGCGGAATGTTCGTGTCCGAGGGTTTTCCTCTCGTCTTCCATCTTTTTTAGCGTCTGTCTGCGTGGGGTTTTCTTTTTTGCTTGCGCAATGTCACGCAGAAGGCCTGCACTTCTAACCACTTTACCGGCCTTCGGGAACACCTTTAAAAGCGGTAAATCTGTACCTGGCTTTTCCGAAGTCTTTCAGGATTTGTCAGGGCGTAAGGTGTTTTAATCCGATGAAATTTATTTCTTTAAATATTTCAAAGGCAGAGTTTCTAATTGCTTTAGTGCATATTTAAGACTACTTGTAGAGTAAGCGTCGGTGTGCTTGAAATGAAGATATTTAGGACTTTCCCCATTTTCCCCAAGCGCCTGCCGCTTTGCCATCTTTTATGGCCTCGTAAACAGCACATAACACTAAACAGCCTGCCGAGGGCGGGTTCTTCTTGGCCAACAAAGAGGAACATACACGAAATATGGAAAAATAAGAAGTTGTATTTCGGAAAAAACTGGCCGGAATGTGCGTGTGTGAATAAAATAGTTTTCGAGTATCCATTTGCATATCTAAACGGGTGAACTAAATGCTTTTCACAGCCTCCGGTTTGCCTCCGCTTGCTAATGGCTTTCCTTTATACATACTCGTACACTTTTGCCCGCCCGTCCACTTGTCGCACATGCCAAGTATTTGTATTTAATTTTTCATGTGCTTTCATTAAATAATAGAGAAGCGGGAAATGCTGGACGAAGCTGCAACAGCTGCTGTCCTGCTGTCCTGCCGGAATAAAAGGACGAAGCACCAACCCACACCATCTCAACAAGCTCCTTGTTCGTGGTCCCTTCGGTGGCCAAGTTTATTTAGGAAAATTCCTTTATCCAAAATCCAGGGCGGTGTGGGGGAACGCTTTTGGCTGCGATGGGGGAATTCCATAGCCACTTTCCTGATTTCCATATATACGTAGCTATGTGTATGTATGCCATGTATATGCGCATTTATGTATTTATATCGAATTGAGTTTTTAATTAAATCCGCATTTCCTCTTCAATGAGCTATATTTACAAAACGCCGTCGGATAGCTTTGAATATTTTTAGCATTTTATATTAGTATCCTTTCAATAAATGCCAGCTGATTTCTATGGCGCTTGAATATACATACTCGTACGTTTTCTTTCCATTCCATCTATTTATACGACGTAATCCGTGGTGAAAGGTTTTGACCCTGTCATTGGATTTGTTATTGCTGAAAGGAAACTTAGCTACGGAAATGTTGAAATGTGCACTGCTATACAACTTAGTTTCACCATCAAATGAAAATGTTGCTTACCAAAAAAATTAAAATGAATCTATAGTTTTTAATATGATTTTTCTTATATCATATATCAACTCTAATAGTTGATCTTATAAGTGCCTCATCTTCTTTGAGGATTTATTTGCAATGCAGGTAGCAGTTGGCAGGTGGCTTGTTGCAGAAATGGAATTTAGAGGAAATTACAACTTGGGCAAGCGCAATTTCGGGTTTAATGTTGACATTAATGTGGCAACGTTTACGCGGCAAGGAGCTCGTTCAATTGCCCAACTATTTGCACAGCTTTTGGCTTGGGAGCCGTCAAAAATAATAATAAAAAGCGAAAAACAGCGTTGTAAAGTTGCGTGAAAAATGTTGCAAGAATTCGGTGGCAAATGTTGATGGCTTTGCCTTTCGGTGGCAAAACATGGTGGCAAGTCACCATTTCATATGCGATTCCTGTGTTGATTGCAATTTCCGCGGTCGGGCCAAATGTAATTTGTTTTGATATTTCTATTTGACGGATCTCTGGTTTTTGGTTGCCCCCAAAAAAGTTGGTTGTTGCGGCGTTACAAAAACGTGGCATTTAAGTGCTTCGCTTGGGCTGTCTTTATTTATTAGGCTATGGTCAAAATATTTTAACAATTTTTGTAGCTGTAAAGGAAATTGAAACATTCGCAAACAGCTTCGTTTCAGGTAGAGGCTCCAGCTTGTCGGCCATTGCCATTTATTGCGATTATATGTTGCACATGATGTCCCTTTCTAATGATGCCGCCATGTGGCGCCTGCATGCCCCTTCGTTCCTGCTGACCTGTTTCACACCTCTTCCAATGTCGCAGGTCACTGGTGTCAATGGTGCCCCTTTTCACCAGATTTCCCCACACTCACCACATTCATACATATGTATGTATATGTACATATGTGAAAAAGGGATTTAAGTTTGCGTTTAGCACGGCTTCTAAAGTTCTAACTTATTTTAAGTTTGAAAATCTGTGATATTCTTAAGAATATTATGCAAGACCTCAATGAATTCAATCCTTAAATATATATATTAAGTCAGGGCATTAAACAGCGAAATTAGTGCATTAGTTAGTCGGCATCTAAAACGAGCCTTCTTCTGGTTATTTTCATTTTTATGATGTTTCTTCATGTGCCCCAAGGCAACTTTATTAGCCTTCTCTGCCTGTCTCTGTCTTCGCCTGCCATCTCTTTCGAAATCCACGCAGTCGAGGACATTAATTTAATCGGCATGTCATTTCATGTTCAAAGTTTTACACCTTTGCGACAGGAGGCAGGATAACCATAAAATGCCTCTTGGCTTTGTCCCCTCCCCAACTCAACCTGGATTTTCCCCCGTTTTCCAGCTTAATTCCCTTGTTTGGGCCATGTTAAATGGGGCCGTCACAAGCCAGGAGGAATCCGGCAAAGTTTTCCACTGAAATTAGTTAAGTTTTTACTCACTCACTTTCTTAGTTGGCATCCGTGATTGCGGGCATCAAATGGGAAACGTATCTGCAATTAGAAATCGAACAGTTTTCGCAATTATACGCTATTTATTTATTCATAAACGCGGTCAATCAAACATTTACTAGATCGCTATGGAATTCTGTGAAAAATTGATTTCCGTTCAATTGCGCGTGCCATTCGCCAATCATAATTGATGGTGGAAAACGCAATGGCAATCCATCCATCAATGGTGAAAATCAGAGAAATGGCTGGGGGTTTGGAAAATGCAGTTATGTATATAATATTAAATAGTTGTATTGTTAAGTTAAGCCATATTTTTGGAATGCGTTGCAGTTTTGCCAGCGTAAGGACAAATCACAATTAAGCAGCAAGTTTAATATTGTTTTTATTTTTTTACGATGCTTGGCATAAAAATTCGGATTCTCATTTTTGGTTTATCGCTTTGGTCTCAGTATCTCAGTTTCAGTATCCGTCTTTTTCTTGCGGGCAATATTATCGTTAACATTTTTCTGGCTTTGTTGGCCGTTGCTTGATTTTTATGAGTTTTATTATCCAAAGGCACATGGTTGTTGTATGGTTGTTGTTCTTGCCCGCCCATCGCTTGTTATTTATTTTGTTGTTGCTGTTGGCAGCTTGTTGTTTATGTTGTTTTCGCTTATGTTTTTATTGACAGTTATGACAGCCATTTGTGCTCGTTGTCATTGCAGTTTTCTTTGAAATTGTCGGGCGATAAGTGGGGGAAATTCACTTTGAGTTTCTTCGTTTCAATGAAAGCGAACCGCATATAGTAGTCTTCTTGTCATACCCATTCGTAAATTCGCAGCTATTCAACTTCGATTCAACTGATTTATCTTTAAGTAACTTAATCTTGAATTTTGAAGACACCCACGTACAAAATGCATCTCTATGGTTACCACCATTAAAATGCAACCGCAATAATATCAAATATTATTGTGAAATGCTCAAAAGCGTGGGTGTATGGAATTAAGCGAGCCAAGCCACAATTAACTGATGTTGTTGGCCATGTGGCATATGTTCGTCTACATGCATGGCAACAATCTTGGCCGCATTTTGTGGCTATGGCAACGATTGTGCAGCTCATTCGAATGGAGGAGGGTAGTGGGCGGCTTCCACCGCAAAATTCCATCAACAGATGCAAATGAAATGGCAATTTGCAGCGTGTTCGCACAGCTACGGTCAAAATAATAGTAATGACCCGTTGCTCAATTATCCTATTTTCAAACAAAATATGGGCTGGGGTCCTTTAAGCTCTTGACAGGTTTTTGCAGATACCAGTACAAATGAGTTTTTAAGCCAGCATTTTCCAAATACGTACACCCACATGATAACAAAGTGGTAGAATCTCTATTATATTAGGCACATTTCAATGTGTCTGTTGTGTTCTTGGGGGCGTGGCTGGGGGGTCGTTACTTCAATTAGGCGACACACGCATAATGTACAATCTTGCAGTTCTGCAAAAGGCACTCAAAGTAAACGAAAGGCAATGGGAAAAGTTGCTGCTGGGCCAATATGCGTGGAATTGCCTAAAAATGTGTTTTTGGCTATGTCCGTCGAATGACTTGCACACGTCGTCCTGTGAATTATCCCATATCCTGGACAGACCCTCATGATTAGAATAAAATGTGGCAGCTGTAAGATATGAGTGCACGTACAAGTTGAGTCCGAGGCAGCAGGACAATAATGAAGGCCGCATAAAGTGCAGGGGCGTGGCAGCTGACACTCGCACGCTTTTACACTGGCAGAAACCGGAGAGATAGTCAGAGAACAATTAAAAGTTGTAATATATCTTTTAAGCGCAACGTAGTAGAATAAATCCGCAAAAGTTTCAGGCTATAGCACTTTGAAAGTGACATTTGCCTCGATGAATGCAATCTAAGTGTTGGAAACGTATTTACTCTCTGTGTACATCAGGGATACTTAGGTTTTTATGCCAGTCACCCCGAACTCCACATTTCGACCCTCCCATATGTAATATTATAAACATTACTAGGTTTTTGTTTGCTCTTATGCAAGTTGCTTCCAATGCCTTAGCACCCTTTTCCACTTTGAATCCAGGGAATTTTATATTTATCCAACACAATCAAGAAAATGCTACATCATATAGATTGGACACCCCCCAATGTTTAAGTTAATCACTCTCGAAACAAGATTTATAATTTTGTCTTACCACCGACAAAAATTCAATTTCAGCATAGGTATCCGCTATGTTTTATGGCATTACCTAATAACATAAAGGTAACAGCATAGTTTTGCCTATGTCATCACAAAACCGAATGGAACCCAAGAAAGTCAGGTCCTCGGCGCATGTTTCATTATTTTTTATGCTCTCACATTTCGAACAGAGTCTGGAGTCTGTAGTCCGTAGTGAGGACTAATCGAATCAGTCGAACGACTTTATATATATTTGAATAATCAAAGCGTCTACTGTTGCCCATTCCCATATTTTCCTGATGAGCCGAGGGAGAGCCCGCTGGAATTGGTCCGAAAGGAGAATGGGCTGATGGCCGTATGTGTCACAGCCAGTGCTGTCAACAGAATATATCGGGGTAAGCTATGCTCTTTTGGGGTAAACTATTATATTAGAAGGATTTCTTCACTTTAAATCTGCTAAAATATGTGTATTAAGTCAATGGATTAATCGGTGGACTTCTAAATATTTCGATAAACTAAAAATTCAATTTTAATAGTTAATTTTCCTCTGAGAGGAAGTCGATATTATTCACTTATTATTAATATTAAATCCAATATCCTGAAAAAAGACAGATATCCTCGAATATGGACAAATCGACACCACTGCCGCACACGCATTTCATTCCGATTCGCCTTTTTTGCTCCAAGTGCCACTTGAGCCACTCAAGTGGGAAGGTTGGTCGATACTACTATATATATGCACATATACATATGTGTGTGGATAAATGAGTGGGACACAGATCCCCGTGGTTATTCCTGCCCCTTTCTGCCACCCAAACGATATATCGAAGTGTGAAAATCCGGGCCAAAGGCAAATGAGCAATCGATTCGGGGAAAAAGGGCTTCAATTGAATATGAATTGACTGTTGGATTAATACAGCTTAAGTCCCAGCCTTAATTTGTTGCAACAAACTAAGCGAAAATGGAATGTAAATTGCCCCGACAAAGGACAATATCTCTATTCTACTCTAGTTCCTTGGCCCGTTTTTATGGCCTCCAATATGCGGACATAACCATAAAACACAAATACCCAACCCAACGAAACCCAAACCGAACCCGAGCCCAACTTCTACTAAATCCAATAGAAACAATACGAATGCGAGGGTTTTGATATGTGGAGAGCATACATATGTGCCGCTAATGCCCCGCAAACGATGACGCGGGGATAAGAAAAGTCAACAGAGGTTTTCCCGGGAGTCGACGCGCCCGATGACCTCCGAGCGATAAACTTAAGTTTAATGGAAATCGAAAAATGTGCAAACAGCAATGGGGAAAGTTTGAGCACCCTTGTCCAACGTATGCATGATGTTGAAAATTAAATGAAAATATTTATGTAAAAAATGGGCACTCTATATACACTCTTTATACTATAATTAGTAGTATACATAGAAGAATTTGTTATAAAACAATGCTATTCGCTTAAAGTTTTTCTAGTTTTCATTGCCCCATAAACCCCTGCCACTATTGCAAAAGGACAAAAACAGACAAGTCTTAAAAATAGAAAATATATTGCCAGTGCTGGGAAAAGTCGAAAAAACCAAGAGAAGATAAACGAACATAAAGAAGAAAAGGAAATCGGGGGTTACTCTGACCACAAATAATTACAACAAAATTGCAGTAGCCTCTGTTGTGCGATTTTCCCATTGCCCACACCCCAGTTTGGCTTATGCTCTGATCCTCATGGAAATGATAAGCCCTGGAAATGAACAAAAATATAATAAAAGCAACCTAAAAACCCAAATGGAAAATTGCCAAAAAGTGCTCACAAAACACACAAAATAAAAAAAAACAAAGTAAAAATATAGCCAGACATGGGGGCGATTTCGGTAACCAATTTAGTGATAAAGTTATTCCCAGTTGGGAAACAATTGCGGGAGTTAATAAAGTAAGCATGGGGCAGCAAATTGGAGCATCTTTAATATACATAAATTTTGAGAATGGAGCACAGGAAATACCCATTAAGCCCATTAAAATGATTGAGTTGAATGAACTAGAAAATTGTGTTGCTTCTAACGTTCATTTTTTTGTGGCCCTAGCTTCGGTGACGAGTCCTTGACTTTGGCCAGCTTCAATTGATTAGCCGCTTTGATGGTTTGATTGATGGCCATCTTGCGCAGGACACGTGCCGTCAACACAAACACCAATTACTTATATAGTTTACCCATCCAGATATTTCTCTGTTTTCTCACCTTCTGGTTTTTCTGTTCCTTTTGGGCTTTTCTAATAAAAATGGCTCCACTTCAAGCGCCTAAATGAAAACGCTTGGAATGAGCATTGTTTTCCTTTAAAAACTTCCAGCCTGCAAAGAAATCATTTTCGAAATGATTCACAAACGTTCTTTTCTCACTGCAGTTGGCGTGGGAGCGAGAGGGCGCGAATAAGGTACTCGACGAAAATGAATGGCTTACAGCTGCTTAAACCAACTTAAAGAGTGAAGGACACGCTGGCGGAGGGTCCTTTAACCGGGCTGTGGAGCTCAGTCACAAAGATAAACAGCCAACAAATTAAACTGAATTAAAATTGTGTAAAGTTGTGAGCGAGAGGCTCTCGAGCGGCGAGAATGGGTTAAGCGGTAGTGCCCCGGCGGCCAGCAAGGGGTTAAGGTCAGGTGGGGAGGAGGTCCTTTGGTTGCTATATAGGGTATATAGAGCATCGTGGGCTAACTAAGATTAATGAGCTGGCCACGGACGTCGACAACTTCGAGGCTAATGCCAATAAATGTGAGCAGGCGGCTGTGCCTTTTGTTTTGTTTTTATTTTAATCCGATGATTTATAAACGCTTCGTGTTCTCGCTTTCTTTTTTTTCGCTTTCTACAAAATTCAATCATGAGCAAGTGCGGCTGTGTCCTGTGCCCTTTTGCTAACATTTTCCCTCAACTAACCGCTGTCAGAAGCAGTTAAACAATTGAAGCCATATTTAGTTAGCATTTTGACTAATGTCCAGGACCAAACCCAAAACTTCACTCAACTAGACTGACTGATGGACCATTTGATCGATGTGTTCCAGTCAAAATACTCGCATAGAGAAAATATATTTGTAGGGCAACAGCTTGCAGGAAAACAATGACGGCTGGAGACCGACCTCGAATGAAGTGAGCTAAAGTAATTAAATCAAACGGAATGAAATGGAGTATTCGATGTTAATGAATTAATTAATGGGTGCCTTAAGAGTATATGAGCTTTTTTTATTTTTTGTAAAAAGGAGTTGTCTTAAATCTTTAAATCCTTTAAATCTCGTAGCGGTATTGGGATTTTAATGAAAGTGATAACATTTAAATGACGGATCTGTGATATAAAATGCACGCATTAAAATGACACCACAAGCTACAATTTCAAATTCAACAATTTAATGGCTTCCATTCGCCGTTTTTCATGTTTAGTGGTTTATGACTGTCATTTGCCTGATTACTCAGGTGAGTCCCAGATATTAAGCACTAAAAACATTGACCAACAGCATTATCCTTAATGCACTGCAACAAAAAGCTGTGTCGAGATAATAATTTAACAAGCTGGCTTTATATATTCATGGTTTATATACCCGTTATTTGCAGCGCAATGCAATAGTACTAGTTAGTAATGTGTATAAATACATAGTATATAGTATTGTATTTACAGTTTTCAAATATATTTTATTCCCAATTTGTGGTTGAAAAACTTTGCGTTTGCATATTAATTATGAACAGAGCACATGATAGTCGGCTACAGCATTTTATTTATCCTTTTTTGTACTGATAAACACTTGCGAAACTTTTCACAGCTACTTTCGTCTCTTTCTGGTCGGTCAGTCTGTCTCTGTTCAGCACTATCGCTGTCGCCGAGTCGTGAATTTTATTGAGTGAACTGTGAGGAGCAAAATCCAAAGGACAGCCAGAGATTGTCAATTGTGCAGTCACTTTGTCTTCTGACACTTTCAATGATGGCCACCAAATGCATCTTCAACCCCGTCGGCCCCGCTCATCGTCACCATGGCGGAGCCCCACTTGGCGGTACAGGGTTTCCATTTAAATTGTTTCGTTTGTTAAGAGAGCACGCACAGCATTTAATGCGAAAATTCACTGGAATTTCGCACACAACGCTAGCGGATCAGACACTGGAGCATGTCGACGTGGTGGGGGGTTGGTTGGTTATCTGGGAAAACGGGCGGCTAAGTATGCAACATTTGTATGCAATCCTATTTCCTCACAAAAAATGTATATAAATGCAGAGCAGAAATATCCATTTGTGAATTGAAGAGGCAAACTGAGGCAAATTGAGTGAGGATTTGCGAGGCAAAATGGTTTGCGGAAATTTTCAGAAGGGCCAGTGTTGTAAGACCTAATCCTGTAGTTGGTTTCGCATAAAATCCTATTATTCATATTCTTTCCAAAACCCAAACAACTTACGGTTACGATTTTGTTTATACCCATACCTATGAATATGTTCAGAAATTTAGTTTGGGCGCATTACTTAATTTCTCGCAAATGGATTCTCCTTTAGTTATATTGATATTGATTTGGTGCCAGGTAAAAATGGTAAAACAAAGAAAAATCGAATGCGGAAAGCTTTTAACAATTCGCGCGCACCCCTTGTTAAAAGAAAAATCCCCTTTTATGTCCGCACCCCTTTGTAGGCACGCCCCTGGTCCTTAAAAGCCTGCGAAGGATCGGCAGGATGCCACTTCGACGCAGTTGTCAGCCGAGAAGTGAATTTAAGTGACAGCTGTCTGCGGCAACGCTGGGGGCGGGCAAACAGGTGCCACGCCCCCGGGCCATCACTCCCTACGCTCTGTGTACAATTTTCACTGGAAAAAACACTTGGTCTTTATCACTTTAATCGACAATATCAGTTAGGGATTGGATCCTGGATTAGGCATGGGATCCTGGATCCTTAATATCCTTAATTTTTGCAACAACTTTAATTCTGCACCATTAATTTGGTATTTTGAAGCGAACCGATTGAATTGATTGTGATTACATTTCCACAGTGTCTTGCGACTGACATCCATTCTTTGGCATCCTCAGCGCTGTCGCTGCGCGCGTGTGCAAGTCAAATTATGTGGAAATGAATTATGACCCCTCCTCTCCCTCCGTGGAGAGCAGTGTTTCCCCAGCGGAGGCGATGCCAAAAGCCACCGAAAATGCCCGGAAAAGCGTTTACGACGGAAAAAGCCAAGCAAAGTAGAGCGAAGTCTTCACAGCAGGAGCTTGCACTTGGGCTCATTAGCCTTCAACACGCAACAGTGGAGCAAAAGGTATTTACATGAAATATAGCACGTTGATATTGATTGGTTCAGGAATATATTGAAAATATCAATTACAATTGGCCCATCTATCATATATTATGAATATTTGCAATTTACGCAACATTTTACCAAAAAAAAAAAAAATAAATGTTATAAAATATCGAATCCCTAGATCGCGTGTCACGGTGCCAGCTTTTTGTTGGTTATTACAACGAGAACAGATTGCGATGGGGCAAACTCCCGACTATTATTAATACTTTGGCAAGCTCCATTTTCGCAATTTGTAAGCGGCTTTTTCTGTTCGCTTCGTTTCATTTTCATTTTGCACATTCACACGTTGCGCATACGCCGCGTGGCCCGCATGATTTATGCCACCAATTATCAGCCGGATATATGTAGAGGGAGCTATTGTTATGCTACAAAATACGAAATCTAATTAGCCAGAAAAAGAAAATAGCCGAACAAACATAAACAGAGGGCATCTGGCAAAAAACGAATGGAGATTTTTCATTCATAAAATGCAGAAGGCAGAATCGGCACAAAACTTTCGGTTCAGCTATGCAAAAATTTTAAAATTTCAACTGGTTTTTTTGGGCGGAAAGAGAGCGGAGCAAAGGGATCAAAATATATTTGGAAAGTTCCAAAAAGCGCGTTAAGTGTGTAAAGAACAGCATCAGCAACAGTCGACAATGTTTTCCTAACAACGTTTGTAGCCCGAAGCTGGAAAATCGCGCGGGGCTAGATTCCGTGAATTTTCAATGTGTTTTTCTTCCTTTTTTCTATCTTGGCTGAAATGGCACTAAATAAGTTAGTTAGTCGGGTAGCACCGAAAATTGCCACCTGATGTGTATAGTGATACTTGGCTTGTATTTTCAATGAATGCATTTCAAAAGTGTATGAATATGTAAATTTGGTGACTGCATTTGATAATATCAATGAGGTAAAACCCATTTTCAGCTTTTGCAAGCTGTTATTTTTTTGTTTGGAACGGGGCACCTACTACTTTTTATACAACCTTCATTAGCAAACTTAAAATGCCCAAGAAAAGCAACAACAACTGCACACAAGCTTTCAACGCAAAATGTCAATAAAACAATTTACACTTGCGGGGGTCGCGTGGGGGTTGCACAAGTTTTATTTGTCCTTTATCTTATTTGCTCCGTTTGCTGTCAAGTTAAAAGCAAACCACAGGTTAAAAAAAAATCAAACAGAAAAGAAAGGTAAACTCGGTCGCCAAGCTAATTTGTAACAACAAAAAGTGTGCGGGGTATGCCGTGGGTTAAACGGCCCCTCCAAAGCCGCCCACTTAACCCCCGAGCTGCACTCCTTCACACTCCAGGGACTGCAAGGATCTCACGCTTGAAGGCGATTTGTGAGTGGCGTTTCAGTCTGTTGTGGTTTTTATAACCGGCAACAAGGTGTTACACATGTCACTGTTTGTGCGGGGTCCACACCCGGGGTCACAATATTAGCAGCGAAATGAAGGCAATACGGAAAAAAGTATTTCAATTAAAAAAAAGATTCTATTTAAGCTAAATTCTACTAGGCTAAGCTGAAACTGTTTACATATATTTGTGGTCAAATAGATTTATTTACATAAATCCTTTTCTTTACAACTCTTGTAAATAAGCTAATTTTATGATATTTTTAAACGCTAATATCTCGGATATTTAGTGCTGCTTTGGACAACAGTGTGTGGACGTATCCTGTCCACATTTAATGGCAGCTTGCTTCTGTGTCATTCGAGTAACTTTGTCCTCGCCACCGATGTCGCTCCCCTTCCGTTTTTCCCCGGCTTTTCCGAAACTTGTTTCATTTTCCACATACTTGGACGCATGTGAGAGTGTCGTATCTCGTTTCACGGCGCACGGAGCATGAAAAGCCCCTTGCCGCCATCATCATCATCCATCCCGACCGCTTCCCTTCATCTGCCAGCGAAAATAACCGAAACGAAGAAACATATTTGGTTTTGGCCTCTCGCAGTTTTTCGCTCAGTGTGCGGCGGGCGAATTAAAGTGCCTTGCAAATATTTGTACCAAAAAATTGCGTACTTTATCGAACAAACTGGGGAACGATCAGGTGCCATCACCCATCGGCACGTAGCTCAATCAATGCGAAACCCGACAAGACCAAAACCCCTCCTCACCAAAAATTGCTGCCGTCTCTGGCGTTTATTGGACTGCAAAATGAAGTTGGCAAAGTTTCGCCCGAAAGGATACAGGATAAGCGTACCAGCATAACACGCAAAAAATTCAAATTCAAATTCAATTCATTCTCAGTTTTTGTTTAGTTGTTGAGAAAAGTTTTGGAAAAACACGAGCAAGCCCAAAGAAAATGCAAAGTTCTTAATCAGAAAATAGTACATTTTATTAAAGAATTATTAATCAATTTAATTTATATTCATTGCACAGTAAGTGCTTCTTATTTCCCCTTCTAGCACTTGTCCCTGTATCTTTTGCAAGTTTAAACATTAAAAGTGTTGACTGTACTGGCCGTAATCAATTTGGGATCAGCAAACTTAATTTAGTCTTTAATTCAGTCGGACAAGTCTACTTCTTGGCATATTTGTTGTGTCTCCCAGGAGGGAAAATGGTTTGGGGGAAAATGAGGCATAGGTAGCCAAAGGTTGCGGCAAACTGGCAGCAAATACAAATATTTGCCATAAGGGGCCAAGAAGTTGGACCGGGATCGTCGGGATTTCCACTCCTGACCAGGCGACATAAAAACATAATCCACATAAAGCTTTTAACGTTTCGTAACAGTGGCATTGCACCAAAGCTGCAAAAAGGTGGAAAAATGGAAATCCCGGCTTATATAAGGCTAACAAGATATACACACCTCTATTAAAAAAAAAACACACACACCCACATACGAGCGTAAAATTAAACGCAAATTTCAACATATAATAATGTGCAGTGTCCAGTGGCCATAGAGTAAACTTTTTGGCACAATAAACTGAAAATATTTTCAAGCATTTGTTGACTGCAGGCAAACAAAGTTTTTAATTAGAATTTGATTGTTATTTAGAGCATTAAGCACTGGGAATTTTATCAAGGAAAACAATCCGAGTTTATATGGTATGTAATTCCAGATATAAATATTTAATGATAAATTAAGACTACAATCTTAGCTCGCAACTAGGCAAATGGGTTAAACAAAAAGGCATTAAATATACAATATAACAACTAAATCTCTGGCTTATATTGTATCGAAGATAACCAAATATAATTATTATAAGTCCACTTAATGGTGTTTCTATGGCCAACAAAGATAGATTGTTTTTCGATTTTATTTTATACTTTTCCATTGGCAAACAAAGGGGCTCAAATTGAATTATTTCTTTATTATTTGTGGGCAATTCAATCGTATTTTGGCGGCTTCTTTTGCCCGCCTGTTGTTACTACTTTTCACATTTTGGGACTCGGATAAGTTTAGTGGGGAAATGCGGAAAGGGAGTCGGCAGGAAATGGGCTGTTTGATGAGTGGGAGGGATTAACTTTTGCCTGCCGCAAAACCGGCAAAACCTCAATTATCAACTTACAGCAGACAAAAAGGCGCTTAATTAAGTGAAGCTTCGAACGTGCCTCGCCATTTTCCGTTCCGTTTTCCCCGTCATGGAAAATGCCTTCGATCAGGAGCTAGTAAAAACCCACTCCCCCCGCCCATTTGGTCGACCCTGTTTTCCGAAAACTCCCCTACCGCCCATGTAATCTTAGACGTGTGTCGTTGTCAGAAGTTTTCTCTTTCTGCTTTTCCGCTGAGTCAGCCGAGGGAAAATGGCAACGTAATCTATGCACCATCCATGGGCGGGGTGGGGCAAACTGGGGCGGGGGTCTGGGTTTTTCAGCGAGAACTGAGAACTGTCATTTGCCATTGAGTATAGTTGTTATTACTGTTATTATAGTTTACACACACGCATTTTCCAAATGATACATTGTTTTATATTCATGGCGAAAGTGCGGGATATCAACGATCATATACGACAAACTGTTAATTTTACAAAAATTAATACAGCTTCAATAAGAAGTTTGGATGCCCAAAAAACGTTGGATTTACCCTTAAATAGAAATGAGATTAAAATGATTTCATTTTAAAGGTTTTTACAAGCATTATATTATTTCACACTTGACCATTTCTGACTTTTTTTTAAATTTATTCGAGATTGAAATCTTGTTGGTCCGTTCAAGAGTATCCCTTGGGTCGTTTATTTATGTTGACCCTTTGCCTAAATTCATTTGTTGTCTGCGCTGTCGCTCCGTGTTCTTTCTCTTTTTATCGGAATTATGAGTTTGAACAAGCTGAAAAGGGGGTTGTGGGTGCTTGGTAGTTATCTAAACTTGTACAATTTGTTTGGCTCCACCCACCGCACTTGGCGCATTTACGCTTGGCAGTGATCTGCCTTAAGTGCCTTCAAGTGGATTAAAAACATGGCAAATACACGGTCGTGTTTTTCCATCTCTATTTGGCTGTGTGCGTGCGTGTGTGTGTAGGTGTGTGTGGACTAAATGGAAATGTTTTTCACTTGTTTACCGTTCGGGGAAAGTGCGTACCCTCTTCACTCGCTGTATTCCCCAGCGAAGAAGAAAAAAAAGAGAAAAACAGAGTTCAAATGCTGCAAAGGACTGAACTCTGTTACATCATGCATACGCCCCGTATGCCACTGAGTGACCCAGAACAGAACAGGATGGAGTCCAACTTCTGGCTAATGTGTGTGGCCTGCATTCGCAGTTGTGCACCGAGTTCTTCATTAAAAGCCATTACGAACCGATATCGTATGGCAGGTAATCCGTGTGTCCTCGCAAAACGATTAGTATGAAACTATTTCAACTGGTTCATCTGCGTGCTTAATGATTAATGATTACACACCGTTTACCAACACTAAACGCGATGCAAATTACAGAAATTAATGCTGCCGCAGATGTACGCATACCCACTGTTTCGAAACCCATGTATTCTTAAATTTAATTCTTTAACCCATGGCCAAAGGATCCACTTTCTTTCGCCCGCTCTGAACCCTTTGTTGCCAGAGGACGAAAGCTAATTAAAGCGAGGCCCTGGCTTCATGAAAGAAAAACACAGGCAAAGGCCCAACATGTTGAAATGATGAACTTTACGCACAGCTGCAAGTCCAAACAAAATTATTTTTGGCAATGTTTGCCAAATGGGAAAACTGAAAATAAATAGTATGAAGTTGGGATCATTATGGTGGTACACTTATACAATTTTTATTGTGCGAGTACTTGCTGATTTATGTTTCCATAAGCTAATATTTTTATTGACAATAGTTTTATAATGTCTTAAGAATTTAATTTTTGCATGTATTTTGGGCAAAATGAAAATTTAAGTAGACCCAACATACCTTTCGGCGTCACTTTTGCAAAGGGATTCGTTTTGACCCCAGGCATTTTCCACATTAATTGGCAAACTTTGTCGAAACGGGGCTACGCAATTATTATTGAATTGCTTTCCTTTTAACGGCTTTGCCCTTGATTTTCTTTTGTTTTCCCTCCAACTGTCTATCCAGCTTTCCCAACTTCATCTTCATTTTCATTTGCCGCACTCCACTCACTGGCGTTAACCAAGTGTGATTACATTTTGCTGCTAAGCGTTTTCTCGGCCAAACTAGAGGACCAAAAACCACCGCACTTAGCCGTGGAATCCAATCAGTTTTTCTTGTTGACAAATGGCTTATGGCACGTGCCTATACCACGCCCCCTTCCCCCTTCGCAGGAAAAATGCCAACGCCACTGACAAAGAGCATTTGCTACTTTTCACAAAGTTTCAAATACAATTTTTTCAAACAGCAAGGACACATCGCGAAAACTTTCCGCAGGCCATAATGGCAGTGAAAAATGGAAAAAGGAAAAGCGGCAGGTGAAAATATTATGAAATATATGAATTTGTATACAAATTAAGTTGATAAAGTTGGCTTAATCTGAGAGCACAAGGTCCGCCGGCGGAAAAGCGCCGCGACTTTGTCTATGCAATTTCTCAGCGAATAAATAAATAAGAAAACTGTCAGGTGCCGCTTCAGTTTACCGTGGGATCACCGCTGAAAAAAAAAAAGGGAGCCGGCAAGAAGAACCGAGAAAAGTTTAAAATAAATCCAGCCGAGTGACCCGCACGCAGCAATGGAAATTTGTCACCAAAAAAATTCTTCAAAATACAAACACCAAGTCGAAAATAAAAACAAAGCGTTGAAAGAAGAAAAAAATGTCGCGACATCGTCTAGTCAAATTGCAAGTGATTTGACTCAGGCTCCAGCAGAGAGCAAAGACTTTCGGTGTTGGAAATGGGGTGGAAAATGGGTGGCGGGAACCAACGGTGTTCGGTAACACTGACGGCGGGCCATTGACACATGACAATGGAAAATTTGCACGTTCAAAGTTCAAACAAACAAGTCAATTGGCTGGAAAGCTGATGAAAAATAGCGCCATTCCGCTGGCAAAGTTGTCAACGCATGTGAATTGCGTCATAAGCTAAAGTAAGGGTTGAACTCAAGGCATATCACTCGCAACGTAACTTTCTTTGGAAAGTCTTTCTCCTTTTTGTTAGACTATTTTGCAGTTAAGTCAATATTAATATGGGCAAACTCGCCGTCCGAGCAAAAATTTAAATTCATACTGCCACCGAGCAATGGCCAACTAATCTAGCACTTTAACTGATTTCACTCCAGCCATTCCTTTTTTTTTCGGCATTAGCATTTTCATTGGGTGCGGGAAAAACCCAGAGAATTGCCTGAAACACGCTCCGCACGATGCATATTTTCATAAATTTATTTAAGTGCTGGCAATTTTCCGTGGGTCTTGGGAAAATGTAATGCACTCTGAACAATAAATTTGTCGCAGCTAAGCTAAGTTGCGTGCATTTTGTACAAAATCCCAGCCGACGGAAAATGTGGAAGGCTTTGGTCATAGAAAGGCTGCAGCTGAAAACTGTTGCCGACTTTTTGGCGAAAGTCCTAATAAAAATGCAAAAGGCAGTCGTCAAATGCACTTGCAAGAAGAAGAAAGCAGTAGGAAAGCGCCTGGTTAAATTAAAATAAATTAGCATGCCCCCCGTTTAGCGTATTAAACTTCACTTCCCCCAGCCAAGTGTTTTCCCATTGTTTGCTCTTGTGTAAATTGGAAAATTAAGTTGGCATTAGTTCTTGGCTCGTAAAACAATGGCGAAAAGTGACAGGCACAAAAACGGAAGATAAAACTGAACTACAGGAAAATGCAATTAAGGCAAGTCACAAGCTTCTCAGGGAAATGGAGAAAAACAGTCAGCTGGGAAATGACCACAAACACCTGCGGTGGCCTGAATTCAGGGCAAAAAAAAAATAAAAGAAAGGGACAGTTTTAGAGCCTGATAAGTGCAAAACTGAAAGGGAAACTGCACAGAAAATTATGAAAAATATCATGAAATAACTTTATTATCTTAGCTAACCGAATAATAATCATTAGTTGATCGCATGACATCCATTTTCTCAAAGCGTTTAACACTTTGCTCTCGGCTTTTCCTGTCACGCGGCTCACTTGCGGCGGCCCATTTTGGCCAGAAGGAAAAACATTTTCTCCGTAAAAGCTGCACTTAAGCTGATGCTGCCTGCATACTATTTTAATTAGCAGCCGTCGCTCCGGCTGCAAAAAACAAAAACAGAAACAAAAAACCGAAGGCAAAACTGCCGGGGAAGTTGATGAAGATGGTGATGACGATGGAAAGTGTCGTCTGCCTGCCAGCTGTCTGTTCCGCCCACTCTCGACCCCCTGGTTTTCCACCATTTTTAGGATGTTGGCGGGAAAGCAGCTGCTGGGCTAAAAGTTCAGCTGGACAAGTAACGTGCAACACAAAGGATGGATGTTGGGACACTGAGGAAAATCGCATATGTTTGTAATAATACTTCTGAATACAAGTTATTTAGAAATATTCATTATTTTCAGTTTACAAAATGCTTTCATATTCTTTGTACATTGTTCTACTATCAGTGATTTTCATCGGGTTTTTTGCAGTGTAGAGAGAGGGTAGAAAGGCAAACCGCTCGACGCGTGACTCTCGCTTAAAAGCGTTCCACGTTTTCTTTTTGCACCACTTTCCCTTCAGTTTGCTTGCTTTTTGCATGTCACTTAAGCAGGTTGACTCTGGCAAACCACACACCCACCCAACCTCCCAGCCACCCAACCACCTGAAACCACCTATAGCCACCCGAATCCACCCATAGCCACCCACCTGCGTGTTCTGTGACCAAAAAACATTGCCCGTTAGCGTTAGCGGGCGTGGATATTATCGTTAATTAAATTTATGACGCTGCTTCGGGAAACGCGCCAAAAAAAATACAGTGTTCTGGTCAACACTTTTGAGTATAAAACAAGAGCGAACCCGAAAGTCAAGTGTCACGACTATCAGATACCCGTTGCTCACTCGACGGACACACCGCACACACCCGACGGTGTCCCAAGTGTTTTAATGAATACATGATAAAACCGTTTTTTTTTTTTCACTGCATATGAAACTTTTTTAATAATATTCAGCTAAGGAGCAAATTAAATTTATCAGATAGTTAAAATGGACTGTGGTGTTCCTTAGTTAATGGCGATTTTTTTTTGGAAATTTCATAATGGCTAAAAGCAATTTGAACTATTCACTGCCACCCCGTTGCTAGTGTGTGCGTAATGAATTTTGTTTGGTAATTAATTTTCGACTTGTGAAAAATGACATTAGGGAAAATCAAAAACAAAAGGCTAGGGAAATTCATCACGGAACGCTGATGCGCAGATGTAATCGCATTTTTACTTAGTATCCCAGCATTATGCCATTATTATGATTATCGTTATTACGGAAAAGGGTCTGGAAAAGTTTTTGCTAATGGCAAAAAACCGAAATACTTTCACTTCAATATTTTACAACTAATTAGGGATAATTACCAGCCATTACCCAAAGGGATTAAGCCCGACTCCTTGGCATGGCGACAAGTTGAAAGTTCGTTTGTTTCCACCGCGCCTGCGGTTTTTCGTCCCCATTTCGGCCACCTTAGTTAACGTGGCCGTTATCTTTTGGCCTGCGCCGTCTAATGAACACGAAACGCAGTCATTAGCCTGATATACTTTGAGCTCTGTGTCACTTGATATACCGCTGACTCATTGGCGATGTCGGCTATTCGAAATCATCTTCACATGATCACCCAGCGACTTTTGAGCCCTTTTGTGTATTTCCGTTCTCGAACTTGAACTTGAAAATTTATACAAAATTACTGTCTCATTCATTTCGTTTTCTCTTTTTTGCTGGTATGCATATTGATATTTATTATTTTCTTATTTTAATGTGAAATCCTATTAGAAATTAGAACACTTTAATTTGGTTTCCTTTAACAGGCTGAGAAGCTCCGAAGTATGTAAGTGCAAACAGTTGATAAGAAACAGAGTTGCTTGGGAATAAAAAAGTGTGACAGCAAAAGGTAGCCCATAAAAAGCTGGACTCAAGCCGCTTAAAATTTTGCTGGTTTCTTCGTTTTTATGGGTTTTGCGAATTGAATTGAATGTCTTTAAAAGCAAATCGCTCGAAATGTGTATCATTGCTGTTCAAATTTTTTAAATGACTCAGTTTTCATTTCCAAACTAAGACTTAAGGTCTTAATGCAATCTGAATACATTTTCACTTGAAAAACTTGATATCCAAAAAATATATACGAATATCGTATCGAAATGTAGAAGGCAACAAAAATCAAATAGCGAGAGGAAATTGCAACAGGCAACAGGGAATGAAATAAAAATTATTTAATTTTCTTATTAAACAACAAAAATGCCCTATGTGTGTAGGCTCAGCTGGAATTTTGGGTGGTTGGAAAGAAGGGGTGTTGCCCGGCCAACGCAACTGGAAAAAAGCAAATTCAATTAAGACCTTACCTGCCACGCCCACACACGTACGCAGTCCCACGCCCAAAAACACACTCACTTACACAAACACGCACAGGAGCCACAGACAGGCACAGTGAAAAAAGCAACGCGCTCAACGTTGCGTATGAGTGATGCGATCCGATGTTAAAACAGTTACCAGGGGGCGTGGTGCAGTGGAGCGGGCGTAACCCGCCTTTGAAGCTGCCTGTGTGTTGGTCCATGACAGAATGTGTGCGAAATTAAAAATCATATTAAAGGCCGCATTAAATTAAGGCGCAAGCGGTGCGATGCGTCTCAGCCTAATCCGCAATTAAAAAATTGCTCAATATTCAAATTGGGTCACAGCATGAAAGTAAACATAATGGAAGTTTATTTTCGATCTTTAAGCAGATTCGGATGTGGCCAGTTGCCCTCCAGTTTTCCGCATTTCTACCTGTGGCTGCCGCATTTCTACCCAGCACCGGAGCGCCCACTCGCCCCGCATTTTCCGCCCTTTCCATTTTTCCATCCATTTCCACCATCTTCAGTAGCGCCATCGACGGCGGCGTCTCGTGCACTTAATTTAATGACCAAAGTTCGCCGCACAGGGCGTTGCCAGTTGCCCGTCGCCAGTTGCCAGTTGCCATTTGCCAAGAGAATGTCCTGGCGGAGCTGCTTGGTCGTGGGCTGCTTTACATAAGCAGCGCCATGTTTATTTACATTTGTGCAAATTGTTATTTAATTAAATTTTAATACGCTTCATTAAAACTTCTGTCTACGCGGGCACTTCGCTTTTTTTTCGCATTTCCCTTGCTTGGCATTCCTTGCCATTTTTTCTCCTCACGGATTTAGTCATTTTATTATGCAATGATAATCAGAAATCAATTTATTGAGCACACGCACACACACCAGCACACAGAGTCGCCGAGCAGGAATGGTCAGCCAGCGCGAATCAAGTCAATAAAATTCAATTTGCTGCTCATCAGCCGAGGGAGTTTAGAAAGGGAGATGTGGGCCCTAATGCAGGGCATTGGGGACGAGAGGGTCCTGCGGGAAAGTCGTTTGTGCGTTTAAGTAAATACAAGCACATTAGGCTACATCAACAGCCAAGAAAATGCTGGACACCCAGACTGGCCCTTCTCCAGCCCTCCGCTCCATCTCCGCAATGCATGGGTGAAAGCTACTTAGGCTGCCAGCAAATAGTCTAGAGTGCTAAGTAACCATTTAGGACCTCAAGATACTCTGCTGCGCCACTGACATGGGCTGAGGAATAATAAAAACACAAGTTGCACAAATACTCGTAGTGTTATGTTTGCTATAGGCCTGCTTTTGAGAATTAAAATTACATGTTCATGGAAGTTGATGTTTAAACCAGTAACCAATATACCCAAATTCATTTCTCCATCAACTAAATCTCAAACCAAATGAACTGCCAAGTGGCTTTTTTAGAGGCCAAAAAAGGAAAATAAATAAATTGGGCAACTAAAGCTGAACGAACCGAAACAAATGTCTTTATTAATTCCTTAAATGTTTCTGAAAAATCTGTCCGTTTTCTTTGCTCTCTCTTTTTCGTCATTCTGCCCTCTTTTTGTTTCTTTGTGTGGTAGATTTGGCGAAAATGTCAAATTAAGTTTGATAATTTGCTAAGCGGCTTTTTCTGCAGCTTAGCTGAAACGGAGAAGGGATTGAAAAAGAGAAGGGGTGGGAAAAGCTGGAAAACCTTCCCTTAAAAGTGCCCAACATGATTCGGATTGGAAACGAAAAGCGGGCAAAGAGCAATATTTCATTCAGTCCCCCCTCATTTTTCGGTTTTTTGTTGACTTCATTGGGCTCCATTCGCAGTTCATCCAACCAATTAAAAATTTCGCCAAACCAACGTTGCAAATCGAATCGCAAATGGAGGAAATTCCCATAGTCATTTCACAAAATGATCGAATTGGGAGAGCAGCAAAAATGCAGAAATATACCTGACAGATAACCGGTGGCGTATGCGTGATATGCCCCGATTGGAGACTATATCACGTATACGTCATGGTTACTTATGCACTGTGCGAATATGTGCAAATATCATAAGCTTTTAATTATTGTTCAAAAATGCCTTCGTCTATATTAAGCTAATAAAGTATTTAAGATGCCGCATAAGCTCTGCCAGACACACCACCATCTCATTACCGACGGGACAAAACTGGCTCTCTCCTGCTGCCTGGAGATTAACATTCCCCTGGATTAGTTATGTTCTGTTATGGGATATGTTTGTGCTGCTCCATAACTCGCATTACGATGCTGATTGGTAATCGCAGCCATCGCATTCCAAAGGACCAACTGCCCACCTATTCGAATGGGTGTGTGGGTGTTGGTTTGTGCATTGCTCATACGCCACGTGGCCGCATGTGAAAACGTTGAATAAAATATGGCCCGAATTGATGGAGACGGTGGATGCCATAAATATTTCATTTTCATTGGAATTGCCTTTTCACAATTCGTTAAATCTGGACAATAATACCCGTCTTAGTCCCTTTCTCCGTTTCTGGTTTTAATGCTTTATTAATGCGCAGTGATGTGAAAGTTCTTCAGAGCGGAGGCGACGACTCGAGGCAATGAACAGGATGCCTGGGTCAACGGTTAAGTCGTCTTAAAACACTAAGGACGAGAGTGGACTAGGCGACTGGGGAATAAACTGGAACCACCAAGTCGAGAATGTTTCAACAGTCAACGGAGTGGAAAGTAAATCGAAATATTTCACCCTTCCATTGACTTTTATATTCAGGGCTCTAATTAGATAACATTGATATTGCTAAATATTTGTTGTCTGCGAAAAAAAACAATATTAATTTGAATTTAAAAAGCATATAAGCTCTTGAGTTAAGCAAACACTGAAATAGATCTGTCGATTGCAGCATATTTGTACAAGCAATCTCAGCCAGGATTCTGCCATCAATCTGAAAGGCCCTCCTCCATCAATATAGGCACATCCCGGAGGGAAAGCGAGGTGTTACATTAGCAGCAGAGCTCAAAGCAACCTCGAATCTGTGTTAAAAAAAAGAGAAAACAAAATCCAGGCCCCTTTGGGCCCCATTTTGAAGCCCTTTAAGCCCCCATTCGGTGCCGTACACCTAGTCCTGCAATCTCAGTTCTGGAACCCTTTTTGCGGTTATTGTGGCTGCCGTCAGGAAGACGCCATCCAGCAGCTGCCACGCCCTCCCTCACCCACACTGAGCAAAAGGGGGGCTGCAAAGCATATTATATCGGCATATTAATAAACATAATCCAGAAATCATATATATGACGACCCGCCGCCAGACGATGATGGGCCATGATGAATATGGAGGCAGCCCAACCGCCAACCGAACCGCCCGAAAACAGCCTCCGTGGTAACATTTTTCATATACTTTATGCATATTAAATTCATTTAAAGATTTGAAACTTTTGCTCGTTTCGCGGGCAAAGTAAATAACAAAAGTAAAGCTCGCACAAAGCGAAATAAAAAACGGACCTGGGAGCAAGGAGCAAAGACGAAAATGTCTGTAAATGAGTAATAAATGCGGCTGCCAAGTACTCCAATAAGGAAAAAATGTAAGTCGGGGCCATGTTCCTGAGAAAGACCTCACCATGAAATTTGTTTAGGCTCCTAGGATGAAGTCTGGTGGAGCGGGAAAATAAGGAAAACACAACAAAAAGAGCAGGCAGCAGCGTTTTTGTTTTTTTTTTTTGTTTTTTCTTCAACGCCAGCTGTTTGTTTTTTAAAGTATTTTCTCAATCACCGGTCGAATCACAACTGGCCACGCCCCCTGCCACACCTACCGCCTCCATTATGGTATGCTAATTGAATGCATAAATAAATTTGTTGCCTCAATTTTTGGGCAGTGAAAATGGGGCGAGCTTATATTTACATAGTGCCAACATCTGATTTTGCACTTTTTACGGTCACTATTGTGAGCGTAATTATGGAAATTGATTTTCCATCCTTTCGGGTCTTGAAACTGTGCTCCTTTTCTTATTGCTTTATCAAATCGAGAGTACTGTAGCTGCTTTTGTTTAAGTCGAATGCGATAGTAGAGTAGAGTATATTCTTAACTTTGTTTTGCTCAATTTTGCTGCCAATATGCGTGCTAAGAACGTGGAAAATGTTAAAAATAAATGAAATAAATGATATATAGCCATATAAATGGGACCAGCTGCAATGCAATGGCCTCACCTTCACGCCTCGCCCGCATTTCTGTCAGCCATCAGTCAAAGTCAAAGCCAAAGGCGATATAGAATATCCTGGACAAGGATACACGGCCTACAGGAATACGACGATTTATGCTTAGCATTTGGCATGACGAGCCTCTACCGACACCTGGCGATGTTTGCTTTGTGTTCGGAAGGTACGTGTTTGTTGCTTTTCTGTTTTTGTCGTTCTGTAAGCGAAATAAATAAAATAAAATAAAATAGAACAATAGAAGGGGCACATGCTAAGTTTCTGGGGAAAATGCAGAAGATGAGTTCAACCGGCAAACGGCAAACCACTTTCAAAGCAATAAAGCGAACAATTTTTACGATTAATGGTGAAATAAAATATCGCTTTGGCCCGAAAAAAACAGCTCAGCGTAACCCACCTCTGGCCACACAAATCAAGTCCAGACACTGAGAGAAAAAAAGCTATCTAATAGCTGGAGCACCTGCAACAATATAGCAGTGGTATATTTTGGGGTTACTCACAAAATGTGTGAGAGGTAATGAAATTTGCTTCGATTTGGCTTGGAACCTGATATCTTAAGGATTATTTCTGCAAGTGTCCTTGGTGCTGCGTGTGGAAATTTGATAGGTGGTATAAAAACATGCCGAAAAGCGAAACCCGAGACCGAGGCAAACGAAATCGCAACATTTTGAAAAGCAGAAACCGAAGGAGAATCAAATAAATGGGAGATGGTGGTAAAATACAGGGCACAGGAGCTTTCGGTGAAGCGAAGATTCGGGCCTGGCTGCAGTGGCTCATAAAAATGCCAAATAAAATGGCGAATTAATCAACTGTGCCGCGACCTGACCTCAGAAATCCTCTCCTTTGCCCTTCGGACTTGCGCGACCTACGGGTTCCTGACCCTGACCTCATCCGTTCTGATGGCTTTATATTCGCCGAGATTTGTGGACAATGTTGTTGAACCCCATCGCGTGTACCCGACTGAAATTGATATCAGATTATTATGGGGTGAAAGGGTTGCAGAAAGTGATAATTATAAATAGCACAACAATGTTAACCTTGAACTAAAGGAAGCGTTGCATTTAATTTTGGAATTGGCCCAATTAAGATATTTTCATCTTATCCTGGTAAGCAATATCCCTAAATATATGAATATATATTGCTTCCTTTTATTGATCCATTTTTTGTGCTACATAGAAGTACATTTATCTTAAAGATATTGAACACCACAATGTAGCGGCATTTTACACGAAATAATTTATCTATTTTGCTTACGGTAATAGAGGCGATACAAAAAACCAGCCAGGATTTATGTCAGAAGAGCGCACTTGACACTCCTGAGAAAAGCCGTGAAAAACCGAAAAAAAACATACATAAATATGTATACTTTTGCTTACTGCAGCATTTCGGTTCGCATCTATTTTTCGGCATGGATAATTTATGATCCATATTTCTTTTGGCTGTGCGCTCGCCATCAAAACAGAAGCACAGCCTCAATAAAAATTCATAAATTATTTGTTGATGCGTATTGAATTAAGCATTTGCCACGCCCATCAAATTTACACATGTCACAAGGAAACACACACACACACACACGGAGCACGCCCAGTTCTTCCTACATTTGTAGCAAGCATAACATAAATAAGAAAAAAGCTGGCAACTTTTCTGTGATTTTAAATTTATGCATAGAAGGTGGCGTGTGGGAAAAACTTTGGCCGCTGTCAATATAATTGAAAAAATTTTCCCAGCCACGCCCACTCACACACACGGCGTACACACACACAATGCCAATTGCAGGACGTATGCCTATTTGATATTTATCGTGACTTGTTTACATTTTGATATTGTTTTACCAACATATCCGCTGGCCAAAGGAACAGGACATTCCTCTTGCCTTTGCATATTTTTCGCCTCTGTTCTTGGCTTCATTGAGTGGCAGCATTTTAATATGTGGAATACATTTGCTGTCAATGTGTGGGTGCCAAGAATACGATGGTCTGTATGTGTGGGAAAGGGAGAAAATAGAGTGTTGAAGAGGAGAGTAGATGGCGTTAAAAAGCAGAAAAGCCACGGATAATCTTCCATTTGCCGGAAAAGTGAGTATTCGGTGGCTCTTCTGATTTCTGTTCACAAGAAATCGTATTAGTATAGGTGATTTCAATGTCTTAAATTATCTCATTTTCAAATTAGCCCTATTGATTGGGCACACTTGTCACTTTGTAGAAAGTGAAAGGGAAAAGCATTTAATTGTAACCCTTATTGCCAACATGTCGTATGAGTGATATTAAAGAGTTTCTCTACCCTCAGCACCTGAGTTCGACATTTTCGTCGTCTGTTTCCAACACTTATCCCTGGCTCCTTACTGTTTTTGTGTTCTTTTCCAATTCTGGGCGGCCGTCGAAAAGGGAAAACGAAGTTAAATATTTTAAGTTCATAAGCCGCACACAAATCCCTCGCAAAATTAATTAAAACAAAAAAAGAAGCAGCACAATGGCCCCGAAATAAAGTTGGAAAACATTAGAAATGTTTGTTGGCGCTGTTATCATGTGATTGACTTGACGAAGGACAACAAGGACGACGAGCTAAATGGCAGAAGCGACGGCTTATGCCTCGCATTAATTAACTTAATACACGACAAAATAAAAATGAGTATCCGAAAAAACAACAAAACGGGGGTATGGAATAAATATGCGCATTAAACAAGACCGAATTATGTTTCGAATCAGGGAAAATCGGGCACAAAATGAACACATTTACATGGGGACCAACACGAGGGTGCGTTTGATAAAACAAAAAAAGTAAAAGGCATTTATGGCAAATATTTAATCAAGCCAAATCCTTTGAACAAGCTGAAATTTGTCAACCCGAGCCAAGCTAAACGAAATGACCGAGGGACGCTGAAGTCTTAAACATTTGCACCCATTTATTAGAACTATCAGAAGTTTGCAGCTCTCTTCCTTTCTCAAATCCCAAATAGTTGTAAATCTGGCAAATCGAATTCGAAAGAAAGGAAATAGTTGAGGAACAAAATTCTTGGATTGCCATACCGATGGCAAGATGCCCTTACAAGCTTAGAAAATGTATTTTTCCATACGCACTTATAACTTATAACTTATTGGTACTTGACCAAATCCTTAGGAGATTTCGAAACAATTTTTAGGTCGTCGTCAGTCTCCCAAAACCAAATGACCAAATGATTGATGTCCACTTTTGGGGCCCACAAGCCTGAATAGAAAATCAATCCGCTCATCGAACCTTGGCCACCCGAAGTTAACCGTAGATCAGGGGTCACATGGCAGGGTATCGGGTAACCCTTTACACTGTGGCTAAAAGATGCGGGAAATCTGCATATATAAAGGGATATTTAAGCACAGACAGACGCACATTGACAGCGCCGTAATTTATTGCTTCGTTTAATTTTTGACATTCGATGGGAATGGAAAGCGGGGCGCACAACAGTGCGTATGCTTGATGCGGCCAAAAATTCGGCCCCTGACTTCAACAACTGTTGCCGCCTTTTGGGCGTTGGCCACATAAATTTGTGTTCTCCCCCCCAAACGCGTCTTCTTTGCCCCCATTTTCTCGAATTGCCCCAAAGGCCAGCAGTAAGCTGTAAACTGTTTAAACTTTTGCTTTTTATATGCCAAAGAACTTTGCAGTGCCAAAAAAGTGGTGCGCATGAAACCTACATAAAAATAAGCACAAATGAAAGGCGCTACCAAGTTTTGACAACTTTATGAAAATTGCATCAAACATATATGGCCGGGTGGGAAAAGAAAGAAAGTGTCACTTAAATCCGGAACGGGTTCATTAGGGCTTATGGCCCGGCAGAATGGCAAACACAAATACATATACATTTGTACAGGCATAGTATATAGAGGCGGTCTGATTCAATTTAAATGTGAACACAAGAATAATGCAAAATAGGGGAAGGCCATAAATGTTTGCCTGCCTGCGTAGGTGTCTATATCCATACATCATGGCCCCGACCATATATTTCTCCATATCCGGGCTATGTACGTGTCTATGTACTAGCTTATCTCTTACTTAGGCTTAGAATGGGGTCTACAAAATGTAGGGCGAATAAGACGGGGAAAGGACAGGCTGGGGGTGCGAAAAGGGGCATTTTAAGTAGGGAGGAGGTGAGAAAATATCCTCCATAGGGTGGCAAACTGTCCTTTGTACGTGAGCTCACAGGTAGTGGAAAGGCAATCAGATTCTAAAACGAAAACTGCGTTGGGAACCCCTTTTCTTTGCCTCATAAGCGCGTAATAACAAAAGAATCTACGTTCATAACTTCGCAAATTAGCTAAAGATATTGCCCAAAAGGGTAATTAGTGAATATTTTATTTATTAATAATGATAATTAATGCAACAAAGCAGAACATGCCCTACTATTTGGCAGCTCACTCCATTCTTTTGGCTGGCAAATTCGCCAAATCGAGACTAGTTAGATTTATGGCACTGGAGAATCCAATCGAGACGCTGCCCATTTGTCTTTTCATCAAATGGTATCAATCTAGTGCCGTCGGCAGGCTATCGATAGACCGTGATTAATCGATAGCATTGAATCCTTGCCAGGAGGCGTGAGTGCGAGGGCGTGGCAACTTGTTAGCCTCTGCAATTTCATTTCCCATTGTGCAAGGACTCTGGCGACAAGGACGACTGCTATTTGTCACAAATCGACAGCGACAGTGACTGGCTATCTCTTTCCTTCCGATTTTTTTTTTTCTTAAAGACAGATATCAGTCAAAAGCCGAGGCCACATTGACACGTATAATACATTAGCATCGGTTATTGTCTTAGCGGCGTTATGCACTGCAAAAACGGATATTTAATTGAAAAAGGAAGGTATCGAAAACATCGAATTATGCATATCGGTGATATCGGAATAGCTTCGATTAAAGATTTCACGATATCTTATGATGGAATTATATGAATATTTATGAAACATTAGGTACACTCAACGGCAAACACAAAACGCCCATGAGACTCATATTTTCGCTGAGTGTGTCCTCAAATATCAAGTATCGAGCAATCAGCCTTGGATGAGTGGGATTTTGGGGGGGCACCAGAGATAAAGCTCGTTTACCGTTACCGTTTTTCGGTATCTTCATCTAGTTATTTTTGGGGGGAATGACTAACATTTAGCCAGCACGTTTATCGCCTCAACGCGTCTCAATATCGCAGCCTTTGCCACATTTGATTTGTTTCGCATGGGTGGGAAATCCGCGTGGGTGACGATGTATATATGTATGTATGTTATGTGTATGTATATGTATATGCATATGTACGTGCGCCTGGCTGACTTCCAGTGGGCCGCAGACCATACAGAATATATCTGTTTGCCTATAGGTAACTGGGCAAACAAACCGGCAACAAAGGATTGCGTAGCAATCTATTTACATGCCTCGCTCCATAAGCCTTTTGCAACAAAGGAGCCTAAAAACAGCCGCACGAGGAAATTCCTGGCGAATCCTTGAGGTTTGTGTGTCCACTCAATGACAGCGGCAGAAAAGCGTGGCAGTGCTAGAAAAAATCTATTTAAATGTTTAGCCGCCAGGCCACGACTCGATTCAAAGAAAATTTTACCGTTCCAACAAAACAAAAAAAAGTTCGAGAGCGCTTAGATCAAAGTTTAATCGACCCCAGCAAATCCCGGAAAAAAGGAGAAAAAAACTAAGTGAAAGGAAATTGAATGAATTGGAGTGTGCGACGGGATAACAAGTGATAGAATTCGCCTCAATTGAGTTCATTTATTTGATGGACAAGTTGGGATGTTGTTAAATTGCAAAGGCCTATGTCGTTTAGAGGGGATTTCAGTTTCAGGATGAACACATTTTTAATTGACTTTGGTAACTTTTTTTAGATTCAACAACAATTTAAGTACTATTTAATTCCTCTATACTTTTAGTAAATTATATTGATAATTAACAAACTTTTTTCTTTGAAGCCTATCACCCTTTTTAATGATTTAGTCATCTTCACTATTCTGATAATGTAACGTAAGGTTTAGAAAGTTTCCTTACGAAAACTAGCTGCTTGACAGATTGAAATCGGCTTTGAGTATTGAATGCTATTCATCGACTGCCACTTTGAATATTTTCCATTGAAGGAAGAAAAAATCTCCAGAGTAGAATCCTTTTCAGCGAGTCCATCAAAGGACTCAAAGCAGCAGCGAGAGGAATGGAGAAATGTCAGCTGTCTGTTATCTTTTTTCATTTGCTCGACTGTCCGGTTCTGAAGGTAAAACTCGAAATTTGCTTCAATTAATTCAAACCAGAATAAACGAGCGAAAATGGAGGGGGGCGTGGCCATGGGCGGGAAGTCAAAGAAAGGCTGAAAGTGAAAGTCCTCGTCGTCCATGTCGTTGATGTCCTGCGATGACGCTTCACTTACAACAGCGTAAGCAAATATTTAATTTGTGCGAATGACCACATCCGTTGTCGTTGGTCGCCCCTTGGTGCACTTAGAATAAATTTGAAGTAAGTGGTAAAAAAAAAATGTGTCAAATTAAAAGGATAAATTCTTAATTAAAAAACCGACTGCCTTCCAGCTTATTTAACGCGCATATATGACTTAAACTTTTTTTATAAGTGTAATACATTCTGATATTTATCTTATTCAATTTCGCGCAGTGCCTATGTTTACCGTTACGTCCTAAGTGGTCAACACATGCGGGTCAAAAGGTCTGACCCCCCAAAATGAATGAAATGGCCGCCTGGCATGACAAAAAACCGGCACGCAAAACCCTCCAAATGAATGAATGCGAGGAAACTCGGAGCCCGGAAAATCGGTGGGAAAATTATTGGGCGGCGTTGGGGGAGGAGTGGAAAGTTAGGAACATTCACATGCCACATTAACTTCAACCGCTGCCCAGTTTTTCGGGGACTTTTTCGTTTCGTTTTCCTTTCTTTACCTTTGCCCCACTAATGATTTCATTAATAAAATCAAATTAATCTTCTCTATGGGCGGAACTACTTAGTATTTAAGCAGGAGTTATGCTGGTCGAGAGGGGCGGGGGGGCGTGGCGTTTAACTATTCGCGGGTTTTTCCGCAAAGCAATTTCGCTGGGGTTTGGATAAAAACAGGAACGCTGCTTGGTTTTTCCATTGGAAATATTATGTATATATCATCTTATTACAATTAAAAAATATTTTATTTGACAAACGTTTTCGAATGAAGTTTAAGCTGAGTATTTTTAGAGTGCTTACAAATGTTTCAATATTTCAGAGTTTTTTCTCCTTTGCGGAAGCGAAAATGTAGCCGAAATAGCAAGGTTCTTGGTTGTTAGACACGCCCACAATTACGTTGGCCCAGCACCGCCCACGCATACATCTACAAACATACACGACACATGCATTGTTGACTTCATAATTTAATGCCAGAGCCACGCCCACCAGCCCAAGAGGAGTAGGGGGCGGCTGCTGCTTAACCCGCTGGCATATTTTCACATTTCTTTTGTTCAGCCCTTGGCCCCGCATTCCCTGAGTTTCCCCCAGTTCTCCCTTGCTCCCCTCTTGTTGTTGCTCAAGCAACCAGCAATCCTTTGTGACATTTGACTCGTCGCACGCACACACCCACACACACACACCTACATCCACACACCCACACACCCACACCGACAAGGACATGTTTGACAGTGACTACTGTAACATGCACACTGCATACTTTCGGGCGTAAAAGTTTTATTACTTGGGTGGCGAACAAAAATTATAATTTTCGGCATTTTCGCCTAAAGTTGTAAAACTTTTTAGTCGCAAAATGAAGTGCGGAGACGAAAGGCGCAAACCGACGTCAACATACATTGATCATAAATTTTGAACATGCCAGCAAAAGGACCAACACGTCGATATTAAAATTTGAGTCGTGGCTAATCATGTGCGAGGAGTTCGCACTTGCCAAAATTAAACTTCAAATTAGCAGCTTAAAAATAGTAGTAGGTAGTTGTTGTCGGCACTTTAAAGGACGCATAAACATAAAATAATAGCCGCAGGTAGGTTATATTCGGTGCATCCTCAAGTTTGCATCCATTCAGAGCCTTCAATGAATATGCCAAAGCTATGATTATTCGTTGGGAAAATGATGGCAAGGCAGCAGCTCACATTATAATTTTATTTCAATGAAAATATTTGTGAAAATGAAAAGGCGCTGCTGGGGCTTCTAATAGCAAATTCTCTCACTTGAGCCGGGATTAGGTTTCACTCCACAAAGTTGAGTGAGTGGGAAAACAAAGTTTAATGGAATACCGGATTGAGGCTTAAAAGTGACAAACAATTGGTTACAATTTTCCCTTCGCAAAATGAAATTGAAATTTATTTGTTGGCGTAGGGCATTTGGCCTAAATTGAGTGCACACATTATATAACAGGCTTTAGTTGCTGTTTTCAAATATATAATAATCCCGAGAAATTTGAAAGGAAAAAACCTTTGATACACAAATACTTGTGAGCCTAACTTTAAATTTTTTTCTTGTTTTCTATTGCGTAACTTATATTTTCGTTGCTTTGATATCACTTCTTATTTCACTGCAATGAAAAAAATCGATTCGTTCGTTAATAATGAAAATAAACCTTTAAGGAAAGAATTCAAACTTTAGGGATCATCAAAAAGTTCCAAAAAAGTGTATCCAACAATTTTATAGTTTTGGTAGACCAGTGACAACTTTGAAAACCATTTCAGTTAAGTACCATTTTTTTTGTTTTTTTTTTTTTTTGATTGATTGTTAAGATTGCAACATTGCAGATGCATAGATTTGCGGAGAGGAACACATCCTCGAACTTGCCACTAAAATGAACAGGCCCCGAAAAGCCGCAGAGTTCATTAAGTACCCAAGTGGCTAACTACAACATCATGGACTTCCTGCGTTCCCCCGGAATTCCTCGATTCCCCGTTATCATCCTTAAATTTTGTCCTCGTCCTTTCGGGTTAGCAGTCCAGTTGTGAGTCCTGGTTGTCTCCGGCTCTGCAGTATCCAGTGTCCAGTATCCCAGTTTTCCCCAGTTTCCCATGTTCCGCAGCTCAACAGATCTCTCAATGGACACTGGCCGCAGAAAATTCTTAGAATTCCGGAAATGAATGTGCGCAATTTCGCATTGGGCAAACAGAAGAGACAGAACCAACTACATTTTCGGGTCCCCAGTGCCGGGAAATTCATGGCCACGGTTGGATGGAAAGTGAGTGGTAAGTGGGAAATGGGAAATGGCAACTGAGTGGCACCTAGGATTGTGTTCCGACTAGAATGAATTGCAGCTAATTGGAATGTGTTGGAATTAAAATGAATTGGACTCGTATTGAGTTTGAATTTGATTGCAGCAGCATACCATAGATAATTTCCAATATTTTAAGATATTTTGCTTGGATTGTTCAATGTATAAACATGTGTTTTGTAGAGGGTATAACATTAATTAATACAATTTATTTTCTTTTTTTTTAATTTTCAGCTTCACGGAAATTACGAAACAAATTGTTTCGAATAATGCAAATAAGCAGCCAAATTTGCATTGTAAATATGCAGTAGAGCAACAAACAACTTTCCCTTTCATCCAGCGGGCATACTTTTGTGTATATGGCCTTAATTATGGCATGTGTGAGACGATTGCCGAGGCAAAACAGTTTGTAATTTATTAATCAATTATTTAGCAGTGCGAAGGCACTTCGGAATCCCACTCGATTAGCATGCAGCAGCAATCGCCGACAGCCACAGAGCCAAAAGCACCAAAAGCACCAAAAGCACCACAATCGCCAGGAACAGCAAAGGCGGAGATGTGTGGAGTGGATATGGACTTCAAAGTGACTCCGGCACCCCCTCGATTTCATTTACTTTCTGGGAAAACGCGAAACGCCGCCTGCTTTCATCTTGATAACCCAGATGAGCAGCCGGGATGACGCCCGATGATGTGCCAGCGACAACGCGAGCTTAACTTAATTAGCTAATTGTGAGGAAGGCGTTCTTGAAAAGTGCCTCTGTTCCTTTTGACATTTCATATTTTGCGACAGGATCTGGGCCCAAGCCCAAGGACCTGCTCAACTATTTCCGGGAAAAACCACTGGTATTTCCAGGGGCTGCCAAATGGCATAGCCTCAAACTATTTAGCTGAAATTACCTTTGTCAAGTTGATTGCGGATACTATGTTAACAAATAATACGCTTTATGAACTAAGACTAGTACATGAATTTCAAGTAAGCGATATTAAAAATAGACACATTGTGAGAAACATTTCCCTTCTATAACTGGAGTATGGAAAATGTTGTATGTTTCTTTGTATTTTGTGTAATTTCCCAAAGTAAATAACATTTTCTAAAACCAATCAATTGAATTTGTTTTAATGAATTTTCCATGAAAACGGCCTGTTTTCGCACGCTCTTAACTTCTGAAGTGGCAACTAATCCCGTCAATAAAAACGTTTTTTGGGTTTGACAAACATTTGCATTTAAAACAAATTAAGATGTGCGTTACTTTTTTCGATTATCATTTTTGCTTGGCAGGCAGTTCACAAATCATTTGTGTTTACATGCTCTCGTCCTTGTTTTTCGCCTTGTTTTCCGCCTCTTTTTTGTCCTTACGCTTAAGTGATGTCAATCAATTAAATTTACACACCAGGAAAAAGGAAAACAAATATAAATGCGAGAACAGAGGCTGTGTGGAAAGCCACTGGCTGCGCTTTTATACATTTTTCATGATACTCGCGTGTGTCCCTGTGTGTCGTTTTTCCTGCCCTCCGATTTTTCCTCTGCGGAAAAGCTTCAGCAAAATTTGTAAACGTGTTTATCTTGTTTCGCCCCTGTCTTTTTGCCCTCCGTGTGTGTGTGTGTGTGTGTGTAAAGTAAGCTTATGAGTGGTAAGATGGGCGGTAAAGTGTGTGGAAAAGTGGGCGGGGCAGCTGGATAAGCTGGGCGGAGAAAGAGAACCAAGGACCTCAGACAGCACAATAACATTTGCATTTGGCTGAGGTGTAATTCCTAAGCTTTATGGCAAACATTATTATTACTGCCGGAATTGCTGCATTTCATTTAGTCAACTTTTAAGAGCAAATGAAACCAGCTAAATGTTTATGGCTCAACTGATTAGTCCGGAAAACAACTGTGGATTTTCCGGGGCCTCTTACAGTGGCGACTGCCATTGGAAATTGGAACAATTTGAATGAATTCTGCTGGGATTTTTTTGTTAAATTATATTCTATATATTTAATGCATTCCATCTTATACATTGATATGATTGAAACAATTTGACAGTCGCACATTACTTTGTAAAAACACATATTCATATTATTTTAGTAATAATTTCCGTTGGGAACGTGTTCGTACATCTTTTCACTGCTTTGGAATTCAGTGTGATTCCTAATTACCCAGAAGTTGCACGCCATTCAACCCTTTACGTACCAATTTGCCAATGTCCTCGGTGGAGAATGAAAATGTGTCTTTTTCTATCTAGGAAAATTGCACCTCAAAGGGCACAGAATTTCGAAATATTTTCCCGCACAGAGGGGCCATTTGCGAGTCCCTCTCCGAAAAGGGGAAAGATATGAGTCCGACTTTATGAACCCGGCGTCGGGCTCTTCGGGTTTATATGCGCTTTCTGGAGTAGCGCGGCATGAGGGGCTCTCGAGGAGGGGCAAAAAAGTGGTCAAAGCCTTCGAGTCAAGTGCTTATCAGTTGTTGGCGGGGTGAGCGAAGGGGAGGTTGGATCGGTGTGGGTCGGAAAAGGGCAAGGGCTTCAAAACAACTTGACTGACTGCACTTTATGGTTCATTTTGCATGCCTCAGATGAGCCGAGGCCTGGACCCCGGAACCTAGACAAAACAAAAAAAAAAATAAATGGAATGAAGCAAAAGTCCAAAGGCTTCAGTTACATATAACGCATGCCACCGCTTTTCCTTAGCTTTTCACCAACCCCACAACCCACCACCCCCCACCCACCCAGCGCCTTGTGACTATGCGTTTTAGGTATTTTTACTGCTGCGTTTCCATTTGCTAGACAGAGAATTTTGAGTTGCTTTTTCATTTTTAATGCCACATCTTGGTCGCTTGGACAATGTTTGCCAGGAGATGGGGGGCGGGGCTAAGGATGGCGAGGGGGCTGAGGGGGCTCGGCGGGACTTCAGGACCTTGTGTGCCTTGTCCTTGCCTGCAGCGTTAAATTCTTGTTAAAATATTATGAACAACTTTTTGCACCATTCTTTTTATGCTTTAAAAGGAATTCGGCCAAAGAAATCTCGCCCCCTAGGCCTCTCGGATTTTTCCGAATTTTTTTTGGTTGCCAAGGTTGGTCAAGTGGCAAAATACTTAATGATACCACATCAATGTTCTTTTGTAACTTGTATCAATTTGTAAAATAAATGCAATCATTTTGTCTGCTTCTCGAACGGAACTAAATCTATATGTTTGCGAACGTTTGGTAAATATTTAGAGGATCTTACACCATACGCCAGATATTTTTTTAAACACTCTCGCTTTTCCTTTAAAGCGTTTTCCAGTGCAATTAAGCAAATTTCTTTAGGGGAGACAGTTGAAGTGCGCAATTATTTCAGTTGATTTCACCTGAATTGACGCGACTGCCGTTTGCTTTGAGCCAGGTCCTTAACCAAACACTTAATGGCGACCGCCCGCCCATGCATTCTGTACCCGCTGCTCAAGGACCTCAATTGCACCCCACCCACGCCACGATTCACGGCCATGTCGCACCTAATTAGGCCAATTAAATTTAGCTGCAAATTACACACGTTAAATGTGTAAATTGGGCGGCCAACTGAAATTGAAATTAAATGCATGTCGCATCGCGTGCTAATGCCAGATATCTGGATACCTGGATTTTGATTCGGATTTGGATTTGGTTTCGGTTTAAGCGGATGCACTGACCGCGCCCTCAGCCAAGGGATACTTAATTCGCTGGCAAAGTGGCGAGTGCAATGGTGTCACGAGAACAATTGGATTAATTCCCGCGGGTTAGTCATTGAAGTGCGTTCAGTGGCCAGCAATGAAAGTGAAATTCTATGCACATGACCTTTTTTAACCCCATTTGTACACTTGATTAAGATTTAATAGCCGTTTTAAAGCTTAAACTGTTTGTATTACACCCGGGAATCGCTTAAAATCTGCCACGCCAATCTGACCTCTACCCCTGTGATTTTTCCCTTTTTCTTTTTTTTTTTTTTGAGAATCATTTTGGGTCTCATTAATCAAATGACGAACAAAAGCCGCTGGACTAGTGAATTTAAACTGTCGCCGGATGTAGAGGTTCATGAAAGGGAAAGGTGCGAAAATCCCAAGCCTCTTTTGGAGAAAAGTCTCACTTTCGAAGTTGGTTTTAATTCAATTACCGGCTTCTTGACTCAATTTCCGCCGCCAGTAGCAACTCACCTGATTTGATTCCTCGAAGTCGCTGGACAGTGGTGGTAAACTCAAAAAAAAAATAAAAAAAACAAATGGAAAGGTCGAAAAACTTGGACACAAAAAATACGACACTGTTTTTGCATTCACTTAAAAACTTGTTGAAGTAATTTGTTTCCCTCTGCTTGTTTATATTTCAGGCAAACATTCTTGTTTATTTCATAGAGCACTTAAAAAAAATCAAGAAAAAGTGTGAATTGTTCAGATATTTCTTAAAAATGTACAATACAGTTTGGAACTTGGATTTTGCCGTTTTGAAATGCTATCCTTAGCCCGATTCCGTAGTGTTCTTTCTAGTCCGCCACACAACCGTCGGTCAGGACATTCGCCAGCGAACTACGCGCCATCCAAATCGAAACAGTCGCAAGTGGGCGCAAAACCAAAACACAGGACGAAGTCCCAGCCGAAGGACCCGAAGGATGTGACTCGAGTTGAGCGTTTTCGAGCGTGGCCGCCTACGAAAAACACTAAGCATATTTTTGAACTTTTATTTTATTATTTCATGAAATACTACAGTACTCAGCATCACAAACACGAGAGTTGGGATTTTATTATAAATAAATTATTTTATTAATGAAAACAATTATGGAACCAGCATTTGCACGTGTTCAGGCATTATAAAATTTTTAAAAATATGAATGCACAATATGACTAATATATTTATGCCTTAAAATATAAAAAATTAAGTGTAAAAAATATTTGTTTAAAACAAACGACGCTTTAAAGGGTATTTATAATTTTAATTATATGTTTTTTCCATTTGCGGAATTCGAGATTATATTTCAAATTCCCTTTCAGTGTTCCCAACGAAATCGAAGAGAACGCAACAGGCGCGCATGCAAATTCCCAAAGGAGCAAAAAATATTTGTAAACAAAGCGGCTTCGTTTGAGAGCCGAAAGCGAATTTGAGCGCAAAATTGGTGAGTGAGACTCAAACTTGAGTGACTTTCCTTGTGAATGAGAATTATTGTTTTATATATATATCGCAGCTGAATTTGTTATATCCACAAATAATATTTGTCTTTCGAGAACTTACATTAATTAAAATGCACAGATATAAACCTAATTGTTAATTTATATTTTCCGCTTGGCGCCCTAGCGATGGTACTTTTTGAACTGGCAGCGCGTGCAAAATATCGATAGGCCCAAGCGTGGTGTATGCGCGTGCAAAATATCGATAGGCCCAAGCGTGGTGTATGCGCGTGCAAAATATCGATAGGCCCAAGCGTGGTAACTAAAAAATACCACACGTGACACTCTGTGTATCGTTTTCCTCTGAGCTGGCAACTCCGCCGGAGCACGCGGCATAAATTCATCTTGTTTTTTTGTTTGTGCGTATTAATATGTTTTAAAGCTCATTTACCAAACCGAAAATGAAACGCTCAACTGTGAAAGTGGACGATGACACCGGGGAGTCTTTGGCCAAGAAGCAGCTGCAGTCCAAGGCCAATTCCCTGCTAAATGCCGAGAAAGTGGACATCAAAACGCTCAAGGGATTCGTACAATTGCTGGTAAGTTTAGCAAATTAATAATTAACTACGTTAAATGAAATTATCTGCGCGCAGAAGAACACGCCCGACAATATGCCAGCTGGCGAGGTGATGAATACACTCGAGGTGATATTCAAGAACCTGCTAAAGCGAAAGGCAATCGCCGGCCCCGAAAGGCAGGGCCTCAAAATCCAGGAACTGTACGAGGAAACTTGGTTGCTGCTCATAGAGCATCTCCTGGTTGACTCGGAGAGTTCCGTTGCTGTGAAAGTGTGCATGCAGCTCATCAAGGTGGAGGCCAAGCATCCCATAGCACCCAACAAGGGTTGGCCCACCCACCGGATTCGCGGAATGCTGGAAACCCTAATAAATTGCGACGCAACTCCCACAACAGCACTGGCAAACTATGGGAAATACTGCAAGAACCTAGATGTATTGGAGATAACCCTGAAGCAATTGAAATCCTTAGTGCCCGGTGAGGACTTCAAGGACAGCCCCATTAAGGCCATGAACTTTCTGTCCATTGTAAACCTCTTGGATATGGGAAAGTCTGTGCTGAGCACGGCGGACTACCACGTGGAAAGCGCCAAAAGACAGACTTTTAACTACGAGCTAAATCGCAAAAGACTGAATGATCTCTGGGTGAGTATTATGGCAAAGGGCAACGAAGTGGACGAGAAACTGCATCGTCAAATACTGGTGGTGCTGCTGGAGCGCGTAATCAACCACCTGAACGATCCCATCCAGCTGACCGACTTCCTCATGGACTCCCTGCACCAGTTTGGTTGGTATTTTGTTTCCGAAACTGAACCGATCCTTTCTTACGACTGTTTTTTGTTTTCCCACTTTTCAGATGGCCCCATTGCCTTGCTGGCTCTTCAGGGAATCTTCACGCTCATGCAAAAGCAGAACATCACCTATCCAGATGTGTACGAGAAGCTGTACAACATGTTATATCCCCGGATGTTCCATAACAAGTACAAGGCACGCCTGTTCTACCTGGCCGATATCTTCCTGACCTCCACCCACTTGCCAGAGAATCTGGTGGCGGCATTCGTGAAGCGCCTCGCCCGCCTGGCCCTTCAATCGCCGACCGAAGACGCCGTTATTATGATCCAATTCGTTTGCAACCTGCTATTGAGACATACTGGATTGCAGAAATTGATTCGCGCCAGTCATGCAGCCGATGAGCTCAGCGATCCTTACAACCCAACAGAAACGGATCCCGTCAAATCGGAGGCCATGAACAGTTCGCTGTGGGAAATCACGCTGCTGCAGAAACACGTTGTTCCAGAGGTGGCCAATGCTGCCCGGTTTATCAACTCCTCGCTGCCCGTAATGGAATTCGACTTAGCACCCCTCTTGGACAGAAAGGAGTGCAATGTAAGTGGAGAAAATGAACGATTCCTTTAATATTGATTAATCGAAACATTTTGCTCTTCTAGATTTTCGACGACGAATTACAGTCGAAGGCCAAACAATTTGCTCTGAACTACGAACGTCCTACCAATTTGGCTTTGCCTAAAAACCAATTCGTGACCAAGTACTGGGACCTCATCTAGATTAGTGTTACTATGCTAAGTTTAAGCAGGATTAAAGTGCTGCCTGTTATTGGGCTGCTGATGTGCCAACTCGGCCTGAAACCAATCGGCTGCCGAAATGTATTTGATGTTGCCAGGGGTCGGACTCCTCTTTAAGTTCATTTGATGCACCCTTGGCTGATTAAGTTGTCGAATCTCCGAGCAAGTGCGACAGGGACGAATCAAGGCGAAGTACACACACTCTGCAATGGATAGAAAGCTGAAGCCGAGGAATAATCCCATGAGACCTCCAACGCCAGCTGCAGGAATGTACGGATGTGTGAATTCTTGGCTGAGAAACAGGTAAATTGAAAACTCACATAGAAAATCGGAAAAGCCTATGAACTCGGTCTGCTTGTTTGCTCGGAAAGTTGGGTCCTTAAAATACATATTCACCACCGCCACACTGCGCTCCACATAGGCATCGGTAAAGTTCCAACCACCATTCGAAGGTGTCTCCCTAAAGCCGTCTTGCGATATTCTCGTCGAATAGGCAATTGCGCTGAAGGTGAGATCGAAACACGATGGCAGGCACTCGTCAAGACAGGATTCCATCGCTATTATGGTTCTAAATCGAATAAGCTCCACACATTCCCTCTTGTGCAGTGGGCATATAGTGTCGTTCGCGTTCAATCGCGGCATATAGAAGGTCACACAGCCGCAGTGGCGGATTAGCCAGCCGGAAAGGCACTCCGCCACGCAATTTCTCTGGGTGTAGTGGGCGAACCAGCGAAGTTTCAGCTCATTGTGGAATAAACAACGCCTGCTCCGACGGTCCACATTGCGTAGGTGCTTCTCCGTAAGGATTTTCGACGGATCTATGCGCAGCTTGGTCTCCATTCCGGGGGCCAATAGGACTCCGGTCTCCCGGACATTCGGCGATTCATTGGGGCTGTGCAGGGCGATCTTGAAGCCAACGCTGCTGGATGAGGAGCAGTAGTAGGCATCCGCCTGGACATCCAGGGTCAGCGATAGTCCCAATGATTCCCCTGTTCCTTGGGCTCGTCGCGGATAAAGTGGATTATCCCCGTCCGGCTGAAAGCCTCGCTTGCGATAGCCCAACTCGGCATGCCAATTGACTGCATGGAATCCCTCAGGCAGACTTATATTCCGGTGCGAGTAGGGAACTCTTCGGGGGATTATGATCGAGAAAATGTAGCATTTGTTAGTAAGTCTGCTTATTGGAGTGTAAATCTGTTCCTTTCTTGTCTACCCTTTGAAAAGCTGGAACCAGAGCCATAGCCCAGGGTTCGCAACTGACAAAAAGCGGGCTCCAAAGCTTTCATAACTTTTGAAAGGGTTGGAGCCTAGAAGTGTGCTTCGCAAACAGCTTTTTCAAAAGCTTAATCTGTGGAGGGTTGACGAAATGAAGGAACTGAGAGAACTGAAGACATCTTAAGCTTAAATAAATATAGCTTTTGCTCCCACCTTTTCCGGTACATAAACCTGGGGTGCAGCATATTAAAAACACAGCATAGACCTTCGTCGGTCACAATGGGGTGAAATAAACGTGCACATTCGTAATCATCGGCGCCAAAACGACAGTGAATAACCATTGACTTGCAGGGCTGTGAGATCTGTATGATTAAAACTCATAAGCGAACGAGGTATTTATATTGGAGAAGTATCTCAAGGATGGTCTTGAGAAATACAACAGATAGTACCAGCTTTTTGCTTGTTCTTATCCAAGATTAATGGATGTCGCAATACATATACCAAACTTAATAGATTTGGAAACGTTGCTTACATTCAGTATAAACTCCTCCCAGCGGGAATCGTTGGTCTTTACCAGTTCCACGTCCACCTTCCGCCGACAGAGCAACTGCAGCATTGCGAACTCCACGGAATCGTTGGAAAAGTGTTCGACCCTTTCGGCCAGAGCCTGATTTAAATTGCAGATTGTCACTGCCGGAAAAGGCTCGTTGGCAATGGAAGTTAGCTCCGGATCGATGCCCACAATAACCGGGTTCGTGTTCCATTTATCGAAGGCGTCCTGTATTAAGTAAATGGCGAGCGATAGCACCACTAAAAGGGCTATTCCGAAAAAGAATCTTCAAAATGATGACGAAGTTTAGCTCAAACTTATCTGTTTTACAATTAAAGTTTTCAATACCTATCACTGCTCCGCAATTTGCTGTTGTTTATATACTTTAAACCATGGATTGTGGTATTGCGACAGAACTCGTCCGTGTTTCTGGACAAGATTCTGCGCCAGGTGGACAGCGTGATTTGCAAATGCTGCGGCCTAGATCGCCTTTGTTGACTCCCAATGAAAGCCCTTCGTCGATTACGTGGCACTCGCATCTTCGGTTAAAGTTATACTGAGTTGTAAGTCCCCAATAATTCTACTTATTTGTGCCCATTTCCATTTGCAAATTATGAAGTTTGTTTATTTAATGTCATCTACTTGGCTGAGCAAGCACTTCGTGTACTACCTAGTAATAGAGAAAAAGAGTTGATATACTTACCCTTCCATTAACATATAAATCAACAAGAATTGCATAGCTTACATATTTAACTGCACGTTTTATAGTTTTATTTATTTTACTTAGGTTACGTTTCGCCAACGTGTCCTGCCAACTTTGAGCCTCGAATGGCGGCAATGCAATTAGAGAATTTTCGGACGCAAAGGAATGCCTCATTAGGAGAATCAGAAACAGAGTCCTCAACCGTCACAGGAGCCCAAGTCAAGTCCCGGCCAAAAAGTGGGATCCCCCAATCGATGCGGGAGAAGTTTGAGCCGGGCCAAAGGCTCAAGTTTGCTACAATCAACATGGTCAAACGCACAAATGGCGAATGAGATGGTAGCAGTTCGGCAGAAAGAGACGTCCAGATGGTCAGGAGAAAGAGACAGACGGTTGGTTGGGGAACCACAGAAAACGACACTTGAACGAAAATCAAATTAAAAGCTTCAATGGCAACAGACGAGGACTTGGATCTGGTCCTGTTTTTGCTCCTCCTGCTGGCCACATGTCACCACATGGCACCTGCACACACACGCACTTTGTGAGGACTCAACTCGACTCCATTGAAACAAGTTCATAAAACACTTAACCTGACCGAGCTGACCAAATGTCCCCTGGGAATGCGAATGCCCGACTGAACCAAGCCGGTCCTGTTGACTTGTTAGCAGTTGATGTCCGATGCCCTTCGAACCACCTACGTATGTATGTATGTGTGTGCTGCGTATGTACATATATCTGTTGTAACCCAGCATATCGCCCACCGAACTACCAGCCAGGCGAACCACCCACCGAACCACCGGATGTATCCGCATCAATGAGTGACCAGGCCGAAAGTTTCCCCTTCGTCTGCGACTTGGCCAGGGCTTGGGATGTGAACTTCTCTGCCGGGGCATCATCAAAAGTTACCAGCAAATTGACCTAATCTATGTACATATGTATGTCCAGCATAGTCCAAGGCACATGTACTCCAAAGGATCTGCAAGGGAACACTGGACGAAACAAATGAGCAAATGAACAGTGAGTAGGATCGATTTGTAAATTCATTTACTTGTGCTATACATCACCGCGATTTGTTAAGCCGTTGCATAAGAGCATTTTGGAATATTCTTATTTGATTTTGTAGGCCTAGTCGAGGCTAGAATAGGATTTTTTTGTCAGTGAGACTGGGGAGCGGTTTTGGATTTGGGAGGCGTGTGACGCTGCCCGCTGTGCTCCGCCATTAGAAATCGCTTAGGCCGATGGCGACGATGCAATTTACGGCGGCTAATAGCAGACAGATGTCTCTGCACATATTTACGGGGTGCACCATAGGCACACATTACTGCGTTCTGCTTTGCATGTCTGTGAAATTCTCACAGACAAGCCGTCAAATTATCATGGAGGTGCTGCTGAAACGTTTCTGTATTAGAGTTAATTGCAAGGCTTTCGTAACTCCGTTTTTCTTTTAACATCACCATGTTTTATATTTAAGCCCCTTAGCGTACGGGAATCAAGCCCCAATTCTTTTCTCGAATTTTGAAATGCACAGCGTCGTGAAAAATCATAACTTACCCCATGTACATATATACGTAAATGCATATATATACCCAGGCACTATGTGTGTGTGTTAAAAAATCTGAAAATGATAGAAAAATGATTAATTGCAGTTGGCAGTAGTTCAGCAGTCAGTTGCTGCCACAGCTTTTCCCGCCGCTGCTACTGTGGAAAATGCAGAAAATGCAGCCCAGTAAACCTCACAATGCACACACACACACACACACACACTGGTGGTGGTGTGTGTTAGCATTCATGGCCGTCCAAGGGTGTGTGTGTGTGTGCAGCGGAATTCTACTCTTCCCCAGCCCTTTGCCATTTTCCTATTTTCCAAGAGTATGAACAATTTAATAGGTCTTGTATTATCTACTTTAATTCATAAGACCTGGAAACCTTTCTGTTTATTTAATGTGTGCAAATCTATGCCTAAAAGCTAAGTTTGAAAACTAAAATTTCGGTTGAATTTACTTTAATTGTGCGCACAATTTCGTTGGTATTTAAATGTAGCTGATCCTTCATATATTTATTTTGCTTTCTAAGCATAGGGTATTGAATATTCAACGCGATTTTCGTTTTGATATCCCATTTTTGCTGCCTTTTTTAACACAACAGCAGCTGACTGCGGCGATATTAATGATAGATATGCGTTCGCTTCAATGCCCTGCTCCTTTCTGCCCTTTCTCCGCTTTCACTCCGCTTTCTCTTCCCTTTTTGAGTTATACGATAATATTTCTGTTATTTTCTGGAAGGGCTGGCGCTTTAAATTAGAGCTTTGGCGTTTAAACAGCTATTAAAACCATTTTAACTATAGGCATTGTGTGTGTTTTACGACTGAAAATTATTAATGAACAATCCGAAAAAATAAACGGAGAAACAATCCTAATCCTAAAGCAAGCACTTAGAAGTAGGCCATGAAAATAGGCAATGAAAGATGCACTGGGCAGATGCTTTATTTGCGAGTTCTGTTCTCCGCCAAATTTTGGTCGTTTTGTCCGTAATTTCGTCCAGATGTCCGTAAATCTGTCCGTCGTGATTTGTCCGCTGTCCGGTCGTCCATTCATTGTGTGCGCATCGTTGCCTTTTCGGCACTAATTTCCATTTATTCATTTAGTTGCAACATTCATTTCGGCAGCCATTCACACAGACTCGTTCGCTCAGACGCAGCGCAGACTGTGGATGTGGTGAGAGGGCTAGGTTGGATTGAGTTGGTGAAATGCAAGGAGAGTGCTGGGAAAACCCAGCGGAAAGAGGAGGAAGCCAGGCTGGACAGACAGACATTCGCCTTTCATTTATCAGCACAAAGCAGTGCAGTTTAGGACCACCCTGATGAGTTGGTTAAGGACTGACAAAATGTAACTCGGGCTAAATGTGACAAAAAAGGTCATATGGCAGAAATAAAACAAACAGAGGAGAATAAGGAAAATGACAGCCAATGCTCTGCCACTGTCACTAGCCCGCTTTCCTCACTCTTCCCCACATTTCCCCATTCTGCCACCACCCTATTTTTTGGCTGCTGGTGCCAAAGCCACGAGTCGAGTTCCCATGGGTTTTTTGTTTGTTTGCGGCTGGCTGCGAGTTCTGGGGCTGCCTGATGAAAGGGTTCAAAACTATTTTCAAACTATGTATTTAGCGTGCATTATATAGAGTGAAGGGGCGGGGGTCAAGGGGTCATCATCATCAGGAGTCGCAGTCATCATCTTTGTGCAGGGTCGGCAGCTGTTTTATTATGTCCCCTTTGGCACAGTGGGTCCAAAGGGTGTTGCGCAAACAAGAAATAAACAAGTGAATTGGAAAAATATTAAAATTGTTGACCATTGTTGCCGCCTGCTACACTAATACACACGCAAGGTTGATACCATGAACATATAACTTTTTCTACTCAAGTTGAGCCCTTGAATTAATTATTTAACCCTAAGAACTGAATTGGACACTGCGGTGTTGGGCCACAGTGTCCGGCTGTCGCACTGTCCGGCTAAATCCGAATCCGGATACGGACACTCGACCTCCGGACACTCCTGCCCACTTGTAACATATTTTTTGGGCAACGGCAACGGATTAGTTGCACGTCATGTTGCCACTTGAAGTGTTTATGTGAATGGACTGGCACTGCGGGCTTACCATTGGATACATATACGTACATACATGTGTGTGTACATATATATTTATCGCACATATCATGCGACACTTAATAAAAACAATGTGCTCAACATGCCGCCTTAAATGGAAATCCATTTTCACTCCTTTTTGTCCTTCGTCCTTTTCAGTTGGCTTTTGTTTACCGAGTTATTTAAATGCTTTTGTTCCTTGTTCTTGCCCCCCCACTCTTCACATCATCCCATAAATTTATAATTAATTGTTTTAAAGCTTCTCGCTGTCTGTCCCTTTTTGTGCGAATGTGGGGGCTTATCCAATGGGACATTATATCATTTTGTGGTTCTCTATTTTCATTTCGCCCGATCCCAAAGGTTTTTACTTGTGTTATTCTTGTGACTATTATAAGCCAGCATCTTGGCTTGTTTCTGCTGCTTAATCGTTTTAGTAATTAGTATTTGGTGGTTTTCCGGAAATGAAATTGATGTGAATGTAGGTCATGTGAAATACCATTCAAGATGAGTGCAATCCTTCATTAGATAAATTATTAGTGCCATTTTTGCGTTAAGTGTGAGACTTCCCGAAAGAAATGAAGCAAAGGACATCAAAATCCATACTTGATTGGAATAACGACGAAAAAACCTAAAAATTTCTCTCAATGGCTGCGGAATAGCAATAATCAGCAATCGTTAAAATTATTAAGAAACTGCGAGAGCGACGAATGGCAGTAACTTTCGAGACAGAAGACCTGCCTCAGACGAACATAAATCTACCAGCATTTTATTGTTTTATCTTTGGGCGTGCTACGTGCTCTGCGTTAGCCAGATATTTCATTGCTAGACAAGTGATTGACTTAATGCTAATTCGCGACTCAATTGTTTCAAATTTTTGGCCAAGACAAATAAATGCAGCAACCATGGCCCTCAAAAAAACGGACAAAAACACTGCAAAGAAAGCCATTTTTCAAAATGTTACAGTGTTGGAAAAATGTACAATTTGACACTTTTGTGAAAGCCTTTTAAAGCTGTTTAATAACTTACAAATAGTATTTAAAAATGAGGTAATTACTCGAAACTCCATCATGCTGCTTCTGTGACAGAAATCCAAGTTTTTCTCAGTGTACATAACGATGGCGCAGTCTAGCGTATTCGGGGAATGGGATGCACACTAATGTCGCCTCGTTGCGCTGTAATCCACTCAAGGCGCTTGGCCACTTAAGGACGCTGTCCGTCCGTCCGTCCGTCCGTCTGTTTGTCCGTCAGTCAGTTTGTCCGCCAGTTTGTCCGGCCCTCGCAGAGACAACAACAATTGACGAAATTGTTTTCGTGACTTAAATTTTTGCGTGCTACTGTCGCTGCTGGTTGGGACGTGTTTGGAAAGCATATGATGTGATTTGCCATCAAATTGAGTTGTCTTGTCACTGCCGACCCAATTCCGCCCACTCCTAGATCGGTCCTGCCTACAAATATATATATATATATATATATAGTCTTAGCTCTCTCTCTGTGTGTGTGTGTAGTGTGTAATCTAGAGCCTGGACAGAAATGCAATTAAATTTGGAAAAATATCAACAGCCAAGACAGAATAATAGTTTATAATGGCAGGCGATGAGGAGGCAGAAAATGCCTTATGACAGCCTGAGAGCCTGAGAGGCTGAGAGGCTGAAAGTGAGGAGCAAGTGCCTGTGCCTGGGCTGCCTTTAAATAAATACTCGAAGTACATCCCCCATTTTGCTGTGTGTATTTTGAGTGGGATGTGAAAAGTTTGCCCAGGCTAAAAACCGAAATGGAAGTGAAACTCTCGCCCAGATGGTAATGCGGCCAGAAAAGTCTTGGCAAATTTTGCTGCTCGGTCAAGTTAAGTTGCGATGGGAGCTCTACAGTGCGGTAGACTTCTGTAAGGTCCTTTATTTCAATACGGTAAATGCAAAACAAGACAATTTGATTGATTTTATATAGCCATGTTGAATTAGGGTACATTATTACTACATATATATGTACTGCAACCGCTACTATTCAAAATCGAACTTATGTCCCAGAAACGCACTGTAGCTGCCACTTACTTAAAGGCACTCGCCTATATCCTTGTACACATTTTGTAGAGCAACTAAATTACACAATGTTAATATTTGCTATGTAAATAGGCCTCCGTGTGAGAATAGCTGTATAAATGAATAGATGGATGGATGGATGGATGGTTGACTAAATGGATGGATTGAGGAGTGGTTGGAAAGTGCAGTAGGAGCGCCTACGGTGCGCTCTGTTTATTTCTTATATCCATGGCCACAAAAGGCCCACACTTGACACACAGTTGCAGAAACAGAAACAGAAACAGAGACCGAGTTGCCGAAATGCCGAAAGGATGCGCAAGTTGCTTCTATTTAAATAAGCCGAGGCAAAAACTTGCCACAATTCCAGCAAATTTCTCAACACAAATGACAAAATTGCTCTGTTCTATGTCTCTTCACATATATAAAGTGAAGATATCCCCCGGGGCCAGCAAATTCCAAGGAAAACATTACCGCACTGAGAGAACGGCTTGTAAATGCACAAATGAAACGTATGTACTGGGCCAACATATGTATGTATGTACATATGTGTATGTATGTATATGTTCACAAAGACCTTATCGAAACAAACAAACAAGCAAAGCAACAACACAAACATGGCTAACCAGAACGAAGATACATCGTGCCAACCGGGCTTTCTAGGTCTTCAGAATATAATACGTGGAAATACTTAAATATTAATTGCCAAAAAAGTTATAAACTTATAGTTTATTACTCAACACTGCTCATTATTGTGATTAAACAAACACTTAACAAGCCCAAGCTCTTTGGCTTGATTGGGTAATACTTTAACCATTTGATGGCCATCAAATGAAACGGCTTCCGAGTTTATGGTCAGTTCTCCGAGGCCACAAATCTTTCACACCTTTCAATCACAGCCCATTTGGCCCTAATGAATCTCCGGCAACTTTTCCAACAGGGTGAGGGGGTGGGTGGTTGTGAAAACCCAGTATCCACCCACTTCGTTCCACTTGCACTAAGTGCGAAGACACTTTAGCAAACAATTAATTGCCGTTAGCGGCTGCTGGCGACACACCTACCCAATTCATTTTGCATTCGCTCAGAACACCAGCTTTCCACAGGGGAAAATCGAGGTCCGGTGATGAGCGGAAAAGCGGAAAATGTGGAGAAGGGGGCAGTGGCAGGGCGCAATGAAGACAGCTGCCAAAAAAGGCGTTACGTCGCCAGTTAAACGAAGAACCCGCAGTGCGAGGGGAAAATCAAGAGATGAGGGGCTACCAAAAGTGGGTGGCGTTTTGGGGCACAGACACAGACAGAGACAGAAGGGTTATCATTACTTCCACATAATTTAATTTCGGCAGGCCAGCGACCATTTGCATTTCAATGCCCAATAAGGGGTTAGGCGACGGTCCGTAGGGGGTGGGGGGGTTAAGCAGGCAGATTTTAGAGCGAGAGCTTCGTTTGTTCTGCTTTTTTCCATTCCTTCACTGTGACCAGCAGAAGCAATCCGATTTCTTTCCCGCACACAAAGTTTTTGGCTGGCCTGCTCGTTGCACAAACTGAATTGAATCACCCAAATTATTATCCCCGCCAATCTCCTCATCATTCTGCCAAAGGATCCGATACGGCTTTCTTGCACTGCGGCCGCAGTCCAGATCTTAAACATTTATGTTTAGCTTAGGTAATTAAGTAGGGGGTTTGGAAAGCCAGCCTATATGTATTGTGTACAGCATAAAAATTTTCCCTAAATAGTTGCTCCAAAAAGTCGCACTATAGGAGCAAATAATAAGTGGTCATTAATTTTGACCCGCCAGAAAGTGTTATTTCTCACAGTGTAATTGGTTGGTCCCTGGAAATGCTGCCTTTCCACTGCCCTGCTGTTGCTGCCAGATTTTCCATCATCATTCATAACAAAAGCAGTTGGCAGTTGCAGCCGCTTGCCAGTCGCCGCTCCCTCCACACATTTTTCCGCCCACGTAGGGAAATTTTTTCAACAATCTCTTTTTTCATTTTAAATTTTTTGTCCATTCTTCGTTTTTTTTTTTGTGACATTTCCGTTTGCATTTGGCAAGCGGAAACGTCAGTAGCCCATTGGACAATCAGGCTGTGGACGTGGCCGGGAAAAGCTCGAGTTTTCCCTATTCTTGTTGTAATTGTAATAGTGGTTGTTGCTTTCGCTTCTGTTGGACATTGTTTGGTGTTGATGGCCGCTCATGAATAACAAATGCACACGGACTCAGGTGGATATGGCCATCTCATCTTTTGTCCCATCAGGAAGAGCCCCCCTCTATCCCTTTTTTTTGTGTGTGTGATATACCCCTTGTCCCCCAAATTGTTCGTTGATTTGTGGTCAATCGAGTGCAAAGACGTCATCCATCGTTGGCATGCCGAAAATAAAATGGAGCAAACACAAAAAAAAATAAAGTGCACTAACCAATTAAATCATTTTGATAGCCAAATGCTGTACAAATTTGGGCTTTTGTGATATTTTGATTGATCTCAGTCCGGATATCTGGAAGCAACTGGCTGCGAGTTCGAGTTGCTTTAATCGAAGCCTGAACGTCAGTTTCAGTTTGCCTTTTTCGGATAATAGAAAGCGGAGCGGGATTGGAGAAAGCGATGTCTCATTGAGATGTCAATTGCATTCTACAATGGCCTTCTTTTCGAGAGCTTATCACCATGCCACGCCCCCCCCCTGTAACCCCGCCTGTATTCCTTTGGCTATGCACTCCATATATCGGTGTTCGCTTTTTTATTCGGCAACATCCACGGAGCCCAGTCCTCTTTCAGTGTGTGTGTAAGTATTTCAATAAGTCCGTAAAATGGCTCAATATCTGATGGATTTGTGGACTGCAGCACGATGGCTTAAAGTCTAGGGGCATGATGTCTTCTTCACTCAACATTTATTATAAAAAAGAAAAAGGGTTTCTTTTTTTAAACGCAAAACCAGAAGATTTCGTCTATGTAAGAGGTATCAACGAGTTGATTTGCCAATTATTGAAACAGGTGCGTTAGTTAAGCCCAAAAATGACTAAACAGCGCGCACTAATCGCAGCACTTTGATATGAATTAAATAATGTTATACATAACCCAATTCATTAGCAATTTGGCCGCTTCCATGGCGACAGCCAGGCGGATACTTTCCACTTTTTATCCTGCGAATGCATTCTCATTGTATGGCTATGGCTATGGGCCTGAATGTAATAATCTATTGAGCCGCTTCGATTTAATAACTGGCGCAATTTGCTGTTTGTCATATTTTACAGTCGCTTTGGAAAGGATAAAAAAAAAAAACGAGCGAAGCTATAGAAATTCATTTTTCTGCACAGCGGACAGATTTTGTCATCGGGGAATTGAAAAAAAGGGGGAGTAATACTACGCCCCTGATCTCTCAGTGCTGGCAAAGGAGAGGGGGATGGGGGGAGGCGACATTAACTAGAACCATCTGAATTGAAATGCGAATGAAAAATGTGCGCTCTGCACATTCTGGGCTGCCGATTGTCAAGAGCACTAATAAATTTCCACTTGCTACCGCTCAAATGCAACTCATCCCGTCCTCTGGAGCGCGGAAAACCCAGGAAACCCCGTTCCTTTTCCCCACGGCTTATTAGTCACCAGAATTCGTTCTCATTCAAAATTAATTCGCGAGCGCTGTATAAATCATACCTATACTTTTTGAGTTCTGCTGGGACGTTGGATAAGTGCGATTGGCTTTGGCATTCGCAAAAATGTGCAAAACTGTCACCTGAGTCGGGTGTTTGCATTTTGGAATTATTATGCCCCGGAGATCTGTTGGACTGTCGGATCTTGCCAAGGGAATGCCGTGGCTTACCGCGAAAAAATAATTGCCTAAAATGTAGCAAAGACTTTTTGCCATTTGGCACATTTCAAAATAAAGGCATTAAAAAGAATGCATATATGTGCATATATACTCGTATATATTCATTGATCAATTTGAATGCATGAATGCCAGTATATTTAATTATGAAATGTTTGTATGTTTAGTTAGCTCCAGTTTAGTGTTGTTTCTAAAATTCCAATGCTTCTCCAAGAATTAGTTATATTTACGCATGCCACCTACAATATATAAAACAAGCTCCAAAGTTAACCAAAAGCCAAAAGATCAAAATAACATTTGGAGAATGTGTATCTTGGCCAGCAAAACGGTGCATATATCCACTTGTCGAACTTAAATCCCTGGGAAACTTAAGCCCAGACCATCGGCATTAATTCGCTCCATTCGGCAGTAGCAGTAGCACAAAGTTGTGTTTTTGGCTAATTACTGCAGTGTCCATAAATACTCACCTGGTCCTCCGTTTGAGAGGAGATGCGGATTCGGAGAAGCCAGTTGAAAAGTGTCAGATTCAGGAAGGAAGGTCCGAGCTACTAGAACCCGATACTCGAATGATGAGCTATGAGCTCACCAGCTCACCAGCTCACCAGCTCGCCGAGCTGATGTTGGGCAAATAAACAAGCGGTCAGCACTCTGCTCTTCGCCCAAAACAAAAACAAATCGAAAAACTTTCAGAAATTCGAATCATGTAACGCAATACAAAGCAAAAATTCAAAAGTCCCAGAAATGCACCCACACCAACAAGTGCACTGAGAAAATTAAGGAATCACCTGCACTTATGGAATCATTTTTGAGCAGAACTACGCCGTTTATAATTGTATCGGAATTAACAATCACCTAGCTTATATTCTATATCTACTATATATTTTAGCTGTATTCTTTCAGTGTAAACATGTGCACAATTCTTTAGACTTGAAACAAGACTTTTGTGCACCCTTCAATAGGGTAATTTATGTGTGCCAGAAAGAGATGGGGCTAACTGCAGCAAGTGCAGTTTGTGTGTGGGTGTGTGTGAGTGTGTGGGTGTGTGGGTGGGCGCAACATGTGCTTATAATTATGTTTTCTCTGTGCGCCCATTTCAGTTGTTGTTGCTGGCAGACACGTGCAGCCTTTGCAAGTGTGTGTGTGCCGTTGAGAGTGTGTGTTTGCATACAAATTACAAGCAGAGCCACGAACGACCACATACATACATACACACACACACATAGTGCAGTGTTGTGTATGCGAACAATCGGATCCCAACGAACCTGACCTCAAGCTGCAATTGTAGACGCTTCATTTGAGGTCACAAAGGCAACAAAATGGGCCTGCAATTGTGGCCGAAAAATGTTCGCAAAATACCTCAAACAATGGTGTTGGTTAAATCCAGAAAAGCAGCTGAACAACAATCCGGCAAAATAATAATTGTGATAACATTGTACAACACCGTTGCTTGGCACACACAAAAAGTTTTCGAAAAATTGCAAGCTTAAATCCCAATGAAGGACAGTAATATGATATACTCACAAAATAATTCGATATGGCATTTCGTTTATCATCACGTATACGCAGTGTGCGCCTGAAGTGAGCTAGAATGTCATATTTCCACAATTGTTGGATACATTTAAAGGCAAAAGTAAAGTATTCGATTTCAAGCTGTTAATTGTTTGTTAGTAATATAATTTCTATGGCATTATCCGTGGTTACTTTTTTCTATACTCTTCTTCCAGCTTCTGCTGCCTGTTTTTTATTTAGTTTTTTTTCAAGCTTACTCCGGCTCTGGACGACAATTTACACCGTGTGCCACACGCAAAACGCTTGTCACTTGCAGCAATGCCAACAAAGAACTGTTGCCCCGCGACCCCCGTTTTCAGAATGCACGGGTGGCGGCGGGGGACATGGAATGGGGCAAAGGGGGGTCCGTTTTGGTGAGCGCTGGAAACAAATCCATTCAGCGATTTGTGCCAAATGTCGGCTGTTGGCTTTTGTCTTTTGTGTGCGCGCAGTGACCTGCGAAAATGGCAGACGCTCATTGTGTTTCCCGATTTCCCCGCTGGCTTTGCAGCCCTCCTTTTTCACCTAATTTCTCCCACTCCCCCTCCCCCGCCTCGGTTGCTTTTTTGCACCTGCAACGCGGCTGGATAAATGGTCAGAACAAAAAATAGAGGAGGACCAACTTATCGGCCAGTCAGGCAGTTAGTTTGCCTATTCTTCACTTCACTGTCTTTCCTGTCTAGTTATATTATTATATTATTATAGTATATTTTAATCATACCACGTATTTTATTCGCATTTTGGCGATTTGAATGCCAGTGGCCAAAATGAAACTGCAGTCGAATCTGCTTGCGTTTCTTCCAGAATTTTCCTCACAGCATTTTCCTTCGGCTATCTCGTTTCCATGGATGATTCTTTGTTTGCGGCCCTTTTCAATTTGGTCCTGTCAGCTTGGAGGTCCTTTCCTTGGAGGTTTGCAGGGGCGAACAGACAGATAGCAAAGGACTTTCAGTCATGGTGCAGGCAAATATTGTCTTAGCACAGTCGCATCTTTGACAGTCGCAGTCGCATTCTTAGCCGCCCGACTTTTCTGCCCACTTTTTTGTTCCCCCTTTTTCCCAACCGATTTGTTTGTGATTTCCTTCAACCTTTACGGTGGGGAACGGGGCAAACTGGCCCCTCGTTTTCCTGGTATTTTTGTCACGAATTCAATAAATGATTTTTAAGCACGTTTTTATTACTTTTGCTTGTTGCTGCACTCGGCCATTCAGTGCTGCGTCCTTGCGATTTTCACCCAACCACCTTACTATTTTCCCCAAAAACATTACCAAATTTCTCTACTCACTCGAGAGTTGTTGCCGTTATTTATTGGTTAGCTGGCGATTCAAGGAAAATGGGCATCCGAGTGGGCAAGTGCAAAAGGGAGACTCCCAGAGAATTGTTCGGAAAATGCGTGTGCATGACTCATATCAAAGCAACGAGTCTCGTTACCAAAACGAAAAAAGGGAACCAAATAAAACAGAAGCAAAAAGCGTTTATTCCATACAAGAAAATGCACTTTGCTAATGAATTGAATTGTCTTCTTGCAGCCCGAGTCTTGGACTTTCCCTTTGGGGGGTTGGGGCTTTCCCTCTGAATTCGGCATGTTTATTTCGACAGTGTTTACATGACAGCCACAGAAAATTGAGCACACTTATTTGGTTGGTTCTCATTATAAGCTGAAATCATAGTTGTATATATTATGCTACACATAGGGTATTTGATTCTTCGTTGTAAGTTTCTTGAGTGCTTTTTACGACTGTGTGCTCAAAGTTATGCTTGTTGAGGTCAATTTGGGATTGTTTCGACTGCCAGTTTAATTGTAATTACCACTGAATGCTTGGGTTGGTGGCTCTCTCTTCCCGATACACTTTCCGCATTTTCCGTGCAGCAACTTTAAGGTTTTTGGCGCTTTTGTTGCAACTGCTAAATGCGCATACGTTTTGGCCACATCAATAAATCATTGAGCGAGCAGACAGCGTTAAAAGCACTCTGTGTGTGCGATTCAGTGGCGTGGCAGCCGCAAGTCACAGCCCCTACCGGGGGTTAGCTTTCTCCTGGCCCCTGCTCCCGGTCCCAGTCCCAGTTCCGAACCCTCCATGTTCTTGGCTACGGATATGGATAGATATAGACGGCACGGCATATCAATATTCCGCATAGACGGATTGTATTTTCAATATTTGCGCAGCGGCAAGAAGAATGAGCAAAGAATAGACTCCAGGGGCTCGCGAGCAGGAGGAAAAGGGGGGCCAGAATTGCGAATGACACCGCGAGAGAGAGTGCTAGTATCACACGGTATATTAAATTAACAATTATTTTTTACATAAAAGTGTGCAATTAAATGCAATCTTGCAGTTTTCATCGAACGAATTCTTTAAATTATATTTTTTTTTTTTAACTATTCTTCGATTTTGAGTCGGTGTCATATAGTCATAAGCTCTGTGATATCGGTGGCGGAGATGGGCGGCGAATAGGGGGGCAGCTGGGGGTTAAGATGGGGTTCCATCGACAGCGGCTTTTGTTGGTTTTGTATTGCAATGATTTAGCAGTTTTTCGTCTGTGTTTACGCTGTGGATAAGGTTTGACGGCGTCGATTGTCGTGAGCTCCCTTGTTCGCCAGCTATAGCCCCCTCTCTTTCTGGGCCGCTCCGCCCATCTCTTTCGCGCTCCCCTTTTCGGTTGCATAAGAAATCAGCAAATTGTTGTGTTTTAATCGAACCCCCTGTCCCGCTACTTTTTTTGCCAATGGCTTGTGGAGTATTTTCTATGGCAGACAATAGACGGCGGTGCGCCAGTAATATACCCGTCTTCCTCCCTCCCTCTCCTTCCCGCTTGGAACACATATTAAGCCGCAGACTGCATTGAATTGCCGAGTGATCAATATATACACAATGCAGCGATGCTGCAATGCCAGCTACTTGTGTAAATAACTGTCAGCCAATTGTTGTTTAATCGCCAGCTTAGCTCTGTTTCTCCGTCCCTTTCGCCCATCTCTTCCATCGCACTCTCTCCCCTTCCGGTCGCTTGATTTTGAGGTTATGTGAGGTAGTTAAAATATTTTTAAAATGATTTCAATGATTTTTTATATAAAATATATACATACATACATGTATCTTAAACGATTAGCTTTATTCAAGAAATGGGCTGCGGGTTCTTGGCGAAGTAAAGCCCAAATCTGGTCGCTAATTAGTTGCACATTTTACATTAATTAATTTTCATGGAATATCTCTCTTATTTTATTTTGGGACGAAAAGTTTTGTCATAAGAAATTCCACAAGGCATTAGCGACAGCCGACGCCATTGCTGCACTTTCCATCCACCGCCCATTTCCCAAAAAACGCACACCCCCTCCCCCCTTGGAAAATTCCTTGGCTGCCTTTGATCCTGTTGCCAGGCTAATTGGATTTAGTTACAGCTAATAAAAACGTTTACAAAAGAATTTCATTTTTACTGCAAATTGGCCCAAAATAATTATTTTTGCTTCAACAACAACAATAGGAGCTGTCAGTATGAGTTGATGGGCTAATTGCATACCTCTTCATACTGATTTATTACAGTAAATTATTTGTTCAGTTTTCATTCCGTATCTTAAGTTTTCTTGCATTTTATCTTGGCATTAAAGAACTACAAATTCCTTTAGTATTTACTTTTGTAATGCGTCTTAAAATGCCTTGTTAACTCATTTTTCTTTATTTCTTACTTAATAATGATTAAATTGTGCCCATAAGCCCGCATTTTACAGGGTACGAAAACGCATAAAAATCGCCTCTTTCTCAGCCGCCAATCCACTGCCTAATGAACTGCCCAGAGTGTCGGTTCTGTGATAATTGCCTGGAATCTTCCAAGTTCTTCTACTTTTTTTTCGACCAGGTCGTGGGAGTCCTTACAGGCCCTTAAGTAGCCCATCCCACCCCTCCTCCTGGAATACAGACAGCTGTTGACCATTCGGGATGTTCAGACACGTCTTATCGACATATATCGATAAAAGAATTAGCTAAATCGTGACTGCCACTTTGAACATGTCGCTGCCATTAATTATGGGTGATGACATGGCGACAGGACAGTCGGAAAAATCCGCACTCGGAACCGCATCCGCATCCGCTTTCGTGTGGCTGATTTTATTAGCTGGCCCACTTTCGATTAAGTCCGTTGCCCAAGTCGTGCTCACCTAATTAAAATCGACTTTTTGTGCAATTAATGCCCCGAAATCAAATTATCCGTTGCGGGTCCACAAACTTTTTTCAGCTCGTGGAAAACTTTGCCAGCGCAACAAGAAACATGTTTTCGATGACTCTCTCTCTCTCTCTCGCTCACTCTGTGTGTATGTGAGTGTGTGTGTGTGTGTGTGTGTGTGTGTTGGTGAAAAAGTGGGAAGCGGAAATTCGTGAGGTACTTTCCTGCACATCAATGAATTTATGTCCTTTGTTCGATTCGAACGACTTAGGTTCCGCGATGATACATTTGATACATATGAGCCAATTTTTGCTTATTTATTTAGAATAATATTTTAAGTAATTATATGAGCGACATATTTTTTATTGTATTTTTTTCAATTTCTATAAGTCTGTATCAATAAGCCATTGCCGGCGAATAACTCGGGTGCCAACTAAAATAATAATTTGCCTGAGATTTGAAGGATAATCATCAACCCCAGAAGAGGAAAGCCAAAATTCTATTTCATTTGCTTCCACTTGAGGGGTCAAAGTCAAACTGGGAGCATTAACCCAAAGTCGGGGCTCACAAATTGACATAAATAAAATGCTGAGTGGTCCTTCAGCCCACTTTTCCCAATGCCGCTGGCCAACAGTTTATCATGTCCGCCAGGAATAATTCAACTTTACTTATTTCACACTTCAATTTTGTAGGTAAACAAAGTTGTTCTGTATTTTTCGTGTTGGGAGAGGGCCACAGGAAAAAAAAAATAAGAAAAATAAATAAAAAATACCCCACCGAATACCCTTGAGTGGTTTTCAGGAGGTGGCGAAGGCAAACAAATAAAAGTGATGAGCGGCAATATTTGTGGCAAAGAACTGGGAGAGAAATCCCGAAAATCCTTGGGGCATATTTTCGCCTTCAACCCCCCCTACGGACGTCCCTTTGTTATTCCAAAAAAGTTTGACTCTTTCGTTGGCCAAATTAAAGCACAAATTGTGGCCAAGTTGTGAAAAATACCGAACTAGCCACTGGGGTAATTTCTGTGGCTCATAAGTGCCCCCGCATTTCCCCAGTCGTGTGTCCTTGAGGAGCCCTATAAATATTATCATCATAATGATCGTCGTTGAGTGCAGGCCTGCTGCTTGCTGTTGTTATTATACTGGCCGTAACCTTTGACCTCGCCCCTTTCTCCAACCAAGTTGGCTGCGCAAACTTTTCCCGGCCAGAACTTTATTGAGGAAAATTATCATCTGCTGCTGCTGCTGCTGCTGCTGCTGCTTCCCTTTGATATTTAAACCTTACTCGGGATGCATAACTTTCAGGGAGCTGCTCGCACAACTTCCTTTTCGGACTTCTGTCCGAACTGTTCTCGCAGGCCCTGTAATTTCGCCTTTGCGTGTCCAATAAAATGCTTTAATGTCGGAAAGGCTCATTTACCACTTTCAATTCTTCGCTTAATATAAACATCGTTATCGCTGCTTTCAGAGGCATATCAATAATTGATTTAGGTATGGCTTTCTTGATTTCCTAAAATGTTCATGCTAGTTACAGTACTTTTATTTGCTACCTCTACATATGTCCTGCCTTATGTTTCATTCCATACGGACACCTAAATCCTTTCCCCTTTAGATCTTTTCCCACGGGTATTTTTTGGTCCACTCCTAAACAGCCTCTCGCCTTCGTACATACATATATCACACATTCCATGGAAATAAGCAGAGGCATATCAGCATCAAATTGTCAACAGGACAACAGGGCAAGAAGAGATACGGACAGAGGGACTGGCACAGGATGTGGGGGTAAGGACATCGGGAAAACTTACGTGGCAATAAAGTCGACTACAATAAAACACACATACTTATTAGCACTTTTTATAGGTGGCAGTGTCGGCATTCGTCTGATTTGTAATTCTCAAGGCTCTAAAATGGATGGCGAACTGGGGGTGTGAATGCGGCGGTGGGTTGAAGGAACAGAAGGAACAGAACGAAAGGACAGCCCATATCCATATCCGAAGAAGAGGAAGCAGCAGCTGGGCTCATAAAAATACACAGACGACGTTGGATTTTTAGAGTTGAACATAAAGAGAGAGCTGGAAAAATATACAGGTTTCAATATACCCTGGAAAATTGTCACACTCAAAGTGAACTATTTAATTGATAGTTAGTTGGAATATAAATACAGTAAGATTCTTAGAATTTAACGCGATACAGCGATACTAGCATGTTACCCACATTGAGCCTACTTTTCTAGGGTATACAACACTTGAGATAGGCAAGTGGAAAAATCAGTGGGGAAAGCACCCCAGACATTTGGCATAGTTCGGGGCGAACTTTTTGTCTAAAGCAGCTCGTAAAAATGCCCAAGTGAATAATAATCATCAGAAGTGGGCTTTCCCCGACACCTACCCCCCTGTAGCCCCCCGCCCATGGCAGGGGTCGGGTCACATGTGTAAGGACCCGTTTCTTCCATTCCTTTTGTCCTTCGGTGATTTCACTCGTGTTACATAGGAAAACTAAGCGAAACGAAAGTTTTATTGTCCGTTCGGAAAGACGGCGAACGGGGGAGACTTAGGGACACGCCAAAAGGACAACTGGAAGGAGCAGAAATTCCTTTCGAAGTAGGAAATAATTAAGCGTAATTGAGTTAAGTTATTTCCGCCTGCAGTTGTCTTGGCAGATTTTTCCAGCTAAATTTCTGGCGGAAAAAGGCACTGCACTTCTACTTAAAGGCGTTTCCCGAAACTCTGTTTCAAGTGATTTATTTTGCAGTTGGAGCTACAGTAATTGTCTCATTTATGTAAGAGGGAAATCGTTTTTCTAGTCAGCTTAGTTTGTAATGATCTATATCATTACCTTGTTAGCTTTTGAGCACCAACGTGCAAATAAAAAAAGATTGCCTATTTTAATTGTGGTACTGTACCGTAAACATAGCCATTTGTTGCAACACTCCTTGTTTCAATTTTCAATAGTTTTTCATGGCCATATCCGGTGTAACGTCATTGGAGTAAGTAGGAAATCATTGAAGCGGCTGTGTTGTATCGATTTCAGTTAATGCTATGCCGCAATTCTGTTTTTCTTGGCATCGCTGTTGCATTTTCCTTTCCTTTTTTTGTTTTACAGCCCGCTTTCCCTTTGGCTGCAGCTGTCAAATTGTGTTTTGTGCAATAAGTAGAAAGCTTTTCGGGGCAGGATGGTGGATTTTTAGGGGCCAACCGAGAAAACTTCTTTATTATACTCCAAGTTGCCCTCTGCGGTTCCCCTCACCATCGCCATCTCGCTCGCTCTGTGCCGCATTTTATTTAGCTCAAATTGAAAGGGAATTCCCCGCAACCCGCCTTTTTGTGAAATTTATTGTTTTTATGCGTTTGTCGTGCACTTTTTAAGTAGTTGGCATTCTAGAGGCATTATTAGATTTTCCAACCAAAACTTTTCTGTTTGAAATGGTTCGTGCTGTTCAAGCTGATTGCCACCCCGAGAGTTTTGTATTTTACAGAGCGAAAATTTCGAACGCTCAAGATCATTACCTGTTTATCTTTATTGATCGACTTTATGCTCGTGTGTTGCGTAAATGTGAAATGCTAATCAAATGTGTGTGCAACTAACTTCCTATTATATAACAGTTTACCATCGAAAAGCGTGCTGGTTTCTTAGCGTGTGCATTTGCACAGCTACGATTTCAATTGCAATGACACTTTAAAGCGGGACAGCAACAACCAATTAAAGTAATTAGCCTCGCTTCGTTCGTCGCCACAAGTTGCAACCTTGCAATGAGGTGACAAATGTCCCATCACCCCTGACCCCTGACCTTTTGAAGCTCTGCTGCATGTTTGTCAAATACGTCAACGCTTGTCGACTGCTTGCTTCACTGCCGTCTCACATTGACAAGTTGGCTTTCGCACAGCAGAAGTCATCACACACACACACACACACACACACACACACACCCACAGATCGGAAAATGGGTGGGTGTTTGTTGAGTGGGGGGCGTGGGGGAAAAGCTTAGGGAGGCGGGACAGCGAGTCCTAACAACGCTAACCAGCAGAAGCAGTAGCAGTCCAGTCAACCAATCGAACCAACACCCAACTCACAACTTTCCACCGCCTAGCAACATGCAACTCGTCAACAGAACTGCGCATTTCCATCTCAATTTGGCTTGAAAATTGATAAAATAAATTACTTAGCTTCAAAAAACGGCTAGAAAATATTGTTTTACCAATTTGAGGGCGCTACTTAAACCACGCCATGTTGTTAATAACTCTATTTTATTTTTTAATTAACCAAAGATAGCCTGCAGACTAAGTTAGTTTCCTTGCGTTAACCAGCTTAGTACTATTCGTTGGCTAGTTTTCGGATATCTCCGTTAAACGTTTTTGGCCCGTTCGCTTCGCTTCGTTCGCCTGTCAATTCCCTCGATGACTAGACAAAGCTATATGAGTCCCCCTTCCACGCCCCCTTTTCCCGCCCTAGGGTGTGTGTGTGTGTGCGTGGTAGAAAATCTCTTTTAATTGCCAATCGTGTGGAAAAATGAATTTTCCATCGAATTAGTATTCTGTGGCTGAAATTCATTCATGAAGCACTCATTAGGAAATCCTCAACTGATGTTCGCTCCCGCTTCCGACGCCCCCCCGCCATCCGCCCACCGCCCTTTCACTCACACTTTTCCCACTTTTTTGCCGTTGGGTGGCACCAGCCTCACCCTCACACTCCTCACCCACACCATCACCCACTCCGTTTTCCCGGGCCGTCATCACAGCCACGTTCTCAGTTACGTTCAGTTTTGGGCTTGTTATGAGTTGAGTCAACATATTTTGCAACACTTACTGGCTGCTTACGGAAGATGGGGCAGCGTTACACTGAGCAAAAAATTCTAGCATTTTCAAGTTGATTACAACTGTATGTGAAAATTAAGTGTTTCGAACTAACAAAGCATTGTGCAGTAAACAATCAAAAATTAACTGATGCCATGAAATCAGGGATTTTTCTTGCATAAATGCATTATATTTCTCCGCGTGTGTAGGTGGGGAGATTGGCGTTCTTACCAAGGTCCCAGCTCAACTACCGCCTCCCACATCCCCATTCCGGAAAATTCCCCCGCAACAGTACTTGAAATCAAAATCAAGGAAGTGACTATAATTTTGGTGTAGCATGTTGTCGGTACGTGTTTCAATATGTCAGCATCCGGTGATGAGTTTGCTACGTTCGCCCGTGCCACGCCCACTCCAGTGGCCACCCACCGCCCTTCACACACACACACCCACACACATTGAATGTATGTGTGTGTGTGTGCGGTGATTTTGTGTTGAGCACTCTTCAGTTATTTTATTGATGTTGTAAATTTCTGGTAATTGAGCTTAATTTTTATACAGTTGCTTTCGTCTTTGTTTTATGTTGATTGCGGCGAAAGAGACGACAACATGGCGCAGCGAAAGAGAGGGGGCGAATGGTGTAAGAAGAGACAGAGAGACCCAGGTCCATTGATTACTTGAGGTATTTTCAGTGCTCGAACTTCTCCAGTGCTCTGGGATGAGGATGATGTTCTACGATGAGGATTGATGGGACAAGTTGACTAGAGCGGGGCAAGGAGCTGCTCCAAAAGGGCTAATGCGAATGAAGTGGGCGGTCATCGGTGGGTTAAGCGACAGCATTTTGTCTTGCCTGTAATTGAAATTAAATACTTGCACTTTTTCTTCGTTGTCTTATTTTTGAAAGACCTTTTTCGTTTGACTCCTGGTAATTTATCGACACTCTGCCAATTATTCGAACTGCTCTATGGATCTGTTGTGTGTGACCCAATTCTGAACTGCATTTTGTCCTCAGCGTATTCGTTTTTTAAGCCACTTTTTTTGAGTAAAGCTTACAAACTGTTAACTGTAAGCTGGTTGCTGGTAACTAGCGTTTGCAGTACCTATTCTGTATGCTTGCTTTTCTCTTTTTCCGACTTCCCTTTCCACGGGTATTCCAATTAGGAATATTGCATTCAGATATGAAATTAAAATAATTCTCACACAGCTGGTCACGGCCTTCGTATTTGCCCAAATCCATACATATAAATTTATATATTTAAGCACACATTTGAATTGACGGTGGGTGGCTTTGGTCGGCGCACAGTGGACAAAAGGCAGCTGTCATCGAAAATGACAACAAGCCCACAAGGAAAAAAGGGAGGAATCCGGAAATTATGCAAAAAAGTAGTGACAGAAACATTTCAGCCGCAGAAGAAAATGTTGATAAAAAGTTAAAAAAAAATCTCAAATAAAAGGGGGAATTTTGCTCCTTTTTTTGTTTAGTTGCAACTTTTTTTTAACAACTTTGGCAATTCCATTTTCACAATCATGCGTTGAACTTTGAACTCCCAGTCTGGACCATGTGTGTGTGTGTGCATTTTGGAAAACTGCTTTTCAAAATATGCCAACAGACAGAATGTTGGACAAAACTTTTCACCCACCCCCAAAACGATTTTCCCGAATTTTCCGTTTTGTCATCGCTTTTTGTCGGGTCTCAGTTGTGGATCGAAAACCCGGAGAGTAACCCCTTGACCCCTTGTCAGTTTCCTCATGCTTCAGCCCGTGCCCTCATGTTTTCCAATCGTTTTTGGCGTTTTTAGCTGCGGCCATTGAATGTTCAAAAATTATTGTAAACTTTTCAGACCCCCTCCGTGTGTGTGCTTCTGTGTATGTGGAAAAGTTCGAGTTCTAGTTGGGAAATCAATTAAAAGCGCTTGTTGGACTCGCACCACAACTTTCCCTTTCGATCGCCTTTCGCCCCTGCGGTTTGGTTCAACTGGTCAAGGCCTCTAGCTCCCGAAAACCGTTGAAAATTGGGTTGGCACTTATTTTCAGCCCCAACATAATACGGAGTTCAGACAGAAATTGATATGGGTATGGATCAGTCCGTTGAGTTTCCTCACTGAATTATCCTTAACTCTTGTGCATGCTTAGTTTTGGGAAAGCACATTATTCAAAAATGTATGCACAGATATCGAAAGCTCTCACTATTTAGTTTTTGTTTTGAATATATGTCTTTACAACTTTAAATGGACAAACTTGACCTCTACGTATGAACAAAAATTCCAACCGATCACTTCAGGGGGCCCAATGCCTTTTTCTTTCCCGATCTCAAGCAAACTCAGCCGATCTCAGTCGCAAAACTCGTTACTCACTCTTAATCTTCCTTCTTCTTCGCACTTTCCTGGTGGAATGCTTTCTCTCTTTTCTTACTGCAGGGCTCTCTGAGCGAATACCCTAACAATTTCTCATCATCCACGAATAATAAACAAAGATATCTAATATAAGATAACATGTTATATATATTTATTATTAAAAAAAAGGGTTGGCGTAATGCGGCAGAAAAAAAGATCAGTTCAACGTTTGTTGAAGAAAGGATAGAGATTTGTAAGGGTATCTAGAAGTTTCATGCCTCTCTTCATCCACTTTTCTCGGCATACGATTGCTGCGCTCTCTCGTTCATCATTTCATTGGGGTTTTATAATTCTCAAGTACTTTTTCCCGAAGTGGTGCCTTTAAATAGCGCATGACAGTAGAAGAATTTCGGCGGTCGAGCGCTTCACAGTGTATCAAGGGTTGGCCACGTTCCTCACTAATTGTGGCAAAGACAATTGAAGAAGAAAACTGGTTATATAATGGTATGGAATTTTCTACTGAATAAAAGCACTAGCCCCCCGCAATGTGTAAAGAGAATATATATGATACGTGTAATGATATATGAAACTCATATAAAGAGTTTTATGGCCTTATGGCCCTCTAGTGGTTGGGGGATCGGGGGTTCCCCCCTCTCATGTAATGTTGTAATTGAGAGATGGAAATATTGTCAATGTTGGCAGACAAAATGTAATGATTGATCGATAGATATTATACTTTCCCTGATTATGGAATGTTTTATCCATGAATCAGAGTGTTGAACAACTGGAGAAGTCAAACAAAACAAGTAAAAAATACTGTGAGGCGCGCTGGCGGGGGGTTTTCCCCCTCCTGTTTGATCGCTTTTTTGTTTAATATTGGAAAATATATTGGAAGCTGAAAAAATGAAACTGGCTGCTCTTCTCAGTTTTCGATACATATCTTAAATTTATTGTTATGTTTTGTCTTTTTGCAAACACAACTTCCATTAACCTTTTTGCATTGGAATTTATAAATTCCAGTTCAAAGTTCTTGGCCCGTACTTTTGTTGCTTCTGATTGCTTTCTAGCCCTGCAGCTGGCCTCCAATTTCCCCGCTTATTGGTTACATAGCCAAAAGAAAACTCGATACTTTTCCCAGCTGCCTGTTTTTCCGTATGCATGAATAAAACTCCACCAACAAAATTGAAAAGTAAGCTGCGAATGTGGCAACAAATTTCGAGTTTTAAAGCATGGCTCATTTTACGCGTGATTTGCTCTTAAAGTGGAATCATCCAAGAAGTTTCTGTATTTCTGCAGAGGAATGGTTGGGAATAGATCGGAATGGATAGGATTGGCATACAATGGCTTCATCAGCTAAGCGTCCTCGACACAGCGAACGGGAAAATCGGGAAGAGGTAATGAAAGTCGAGTGGACGAGGATTGGTGAATGGTTGGAAAGGAATTCGAAACGAACAGGAACAATTTAAACGGGAAAGGGAATGAGTGGAAAAAAACGAGAACGAAGTGGAACACGGTCATTATTAATCGAGTGGATCTGTGTAAGCGAACGGATGGAAATTATGGTGAATGATTAAAGAAAGAAATGAAACATGGTTAGGTATTAATAAAAATAAAAAGAATCAACTTGCCTAAATGTTGTGAAAAAATAAGAAGAAATTAATAAGTTTACAAGCTCTGCAAGCTCGCAACAAGGAAAATCAAAGCAGATCCGATTGATGCACTCAGCTTCTTTCTTATCCAAAGTGAAGGAGAAGAATGGCAAAATTAAGAAGAAGCCAAACCACTTTAAAGGCGGCTTAAACTTGCCCTTTGACCCGTGGCATTGGCATGTTGCAGCCACAACACAAAAAAATACGCAGCAAAAAAGGGTGGCAAAAAAGCGCTGGATAAACAAAAAACAATGTCAACAATGTAGTACTAATTGCGTCACAGGAAGGCGGCGGCATCTTCACTCCCCACTTTTCCCACTTCCCCGCCACTCCACCTGCCGCCAACCGGGAAATCCGCACCCAGTAATTCCTTTGCATTGAATTAAGCAAAATTATTTTGCTCGTCGCTTTTTGTGCGTCTGAAGAGGACCGCCTGGCACCAAATGCATTTGCGGAAGTATAAATTGTACAGTGATGTCTGGCAAAACTCATGGCCTTAAATGATTTTCCAGTTCTTACTAGCATTTTATTTAATGCATTTCAGAATTAAGTTAAGAAAAGCGTAGCTTAAGATATCCCAAAAACATGGCAGGCTTGTGTATTAAAATGTGACTAAGGGGTTTCCCTGTAGCCTGTAGATTCTCTACAGTTCTTTTTTTTTTTTGCTAATTTTACCGCTTTCACTTCACTAACTGCTATAAAATCGCTTGAAATGCCGGTGACACTTGGCGACAACTGGCCAAAAGGATTCTCGCCATGCGCGAGCAGAGTCCTTTAACCATGCATTTTATGTATGTATTTTCATTTCGAAATTGCTCCCTGTTTTATTCTGGAAAAAAATGATGTGGGCAAATTATCAATTTCTTATTGTTTGCATTGACCCTAATTTGTGTACATTTTAGTTATGACAAACACGTCGCCTGGACTTTGCAGCAAGGGAAAATAAAGGAAATTGGGAGGCAGCATGCCACCCAAAATTATGCACACGCACACCGAAAGATGGGAGTGGGGAAATTCCTGCGGCTGATGTAAATATTTATGGCACTGGGACACAATTTTTAACCATTTTCATTGTGACAATATTTTGGGAATTCCAAGAGCGTGCTCCTTATTGACTGTGAGAGTCTGTAGCTTTTACCAAATAACAATAACCAAAAAAAAAGAAAGGGGGCAGCCGAAAAATGAAAACTCTGAGAGATGGCTCTTAATAGAAAATGCCATGCACGGCCTTGTCAACTTACCAAGCACCCCCTTATTTTCCTCACCCAGCCGGCGATTTGCTTTCGTCACTGCGGTTTCAATATGGCAATGGTAATATGACAGTTCGGGGGGAAAAGATGAGCCAAACAATAACAAATAGCCCTTAATTCAAACCGTCGTAGCAAACCGACTCAAAGATACCTCTTTCCGATAGGATATGTTACGGCTGTTTTATATCGTTTCCAAAACAACATGTTCTTATTTAAACAAACCCTTTGTTTTTGTATAAATCTCCAGAACTGATTTTTTTCGATTGATCCAAACTCGAAAATGTAGTTGAGAAACCTAAGTACCAAATGAATTAGAGGGTATGAAGGAGTGACCATTAGGTCGTCGGGCGTGTCATTTTAAATAGAGTGTCGTAGCCACCAAGAACTCGCTCACCCGCCCAGCGCCCATCACATCACAAACCACTCCCCCGAGTGACCTCCAGCCCCCAAGCGCCAATAAAATGCGTTAAGAAAAATAGTTATAAAACGCTTGATGAAGGGAAGGGATTTGTTAATCGTCGTCGGCAAGAAATGAACTCTGACCGCTCGACTTACAATTGCGATAACTGTCGTCTGGTAATTGTGTCAGTGTTACTGTGACGCCATTTCCATTGCTTGTTCACTTCTTAAAATAGTATATAGCATAATTATGCAAACTGAATCTTACAACACTTTATCGGTACAGTTGCGCCAAGAAAACTTTCATTGTTTGCCGTTTTAATCACGCCACTGACAAAGTCCAACAAGCGTATCACGGTATCGACAGTTGAGAACTCGTCCTTTGTAATTGTTTCGGACAAAAGGTAAACGCAAAGTTTGGTGACAAAACTACGGTGGCTTAACTTAACTGCTGGCGATTTTAAGCTGCACTGATATTTTGCGGTACTTGTAATTGCAGCAGTAATTAATAAACTGTCAAATTTACGATCCCGGAAAGGGGGAATCCATGGGGCACATGTGGTGACTTCCCCTAATTGGCTCTTAGGCGAAAGTGAATTATTGATGGCTCGAGCCCCACCAAACGGGGTCCAAAAACGGTAGAAAAAACACAAGCCAGAGCGCAAAATATAAAAGCACCGAAAATTCCTTTTTAAATATGATCAAATAATAGCTCGATGAGGGGGCGAGCGAGTTCGTGCCCCCAAATTCTGGTAAACTCGGGTAAATGTGGCACGGCCAAGCTGTCGATCACGGAGAGAAATAATTGCTGATATTTTGAAATTGTGAAATATCTTGTAAAGTTTTTTTTAAGATGCTTTAATGAGGTTCTCATTTTTTCAATATTTATAGTGAAGACTTAAGTATACAAAATTGAAATATATATTTCTACTAAAGCAGTTAAATTTGCCCAGTGTTGGTTCATTGACTCATTTCCCTTCAATTTCTTTCTCTCTCTCCAAAAGGACCCCTTCAAACTGGCGTCAGTCATTTATGACGGAGCAATGTGTGTGTGTTTTTTCTAAGGTGAAAAAAAAGGAAAAAAAACTGAATGTTGTTTGGTTGTGTACTAATGAGCAGCGAGCAGATACAAAGGCGTACAGTGATATTTAAGCATACTTATGTATTGCATACATATGTAAATGAGGTGAGTAAAACAATTTACTTCAAAAATCAATAAAGTGTATAGTGTTGTGGCGCAATCGACTTTAAAATAAATTACAGCGTATAAAACGAAAGACTTAAATAACTATAATTATGTATATACAGCATATTAAATAGGCTATTGTATAATTCTTCCTAAACTTGGAACTTAAATTTTAAAAATTATAATAGCTCAGGTCTAGAAAAATAGGTTTTTGTGTACTAACATTCAGAGGCGCATTTCTTTCAAATTATTTGCTCATTCGAGCAGCTGTAAACGATTACGCTTTCAAATAGTGAAAAAATACACGTTTAAAAAAAAATGTTTCTTTCAGCGGTAACTCAAAAACGTAATAGAGAACTTGCGCATATTTATTTAAGTAGTAAAATATATTATATTATTATTAAGCTCTAAATTATTAGAGTTCATTATTACCTTTCAATTATCTTAGCCTTTTCCAGCGAAACAAGTTTTAGGAATGTATAGTATTTGTATAACCTTAACATAGTTTAGTTTTTTTCTTCTCTGTGCAAGACACAAACACTTATCGACATCCTGACTGTGTATGTGTGTGTGTGTGTTTTGCGTGCGTGTTGCCAAAATGTTGCCAATCGCCTGTGTCTGTGTGGGTGTCTGTGTGCTTCAATTTGGTGAGGGGGTGCCAAATGAGGGCGGGGGATGGCAGAAGGACCCATTACTGGGGAACAGGCATATTATTGAGCCGTCTATGCGCCACATTGCCCTACATTTTGCAAACCGAAAAGGAAAACAACTAGATGGCTTGGAAAAACATGAAGAATTTAGAAACACCCTTTTTTGAAAAAAAAAAAAACATGATTAAAATCAATTACCTTCCATCTGATGACTTCTTTTAGCTGGTAAACAACACTTTAATCTCAGCTCCTCTGTTTTGTCGCTGAGCTTTCCATTTACAATGCGGAGTTTTACAAAGAGCTTGGTGTACCCCACGAAAGGGCAGAACGGAGGGATCAAAAAAGGGCTTGAACCACATGCGTACCCAAAATGCCAGACCACTCCTGCTCCATTACTTTAGTTGTTCTTATTTTTCGGGCATTTTTTTATGTTACTTCTTGTTGCTGTTGGTACTTAAGTTCGACAACTCAATAAAATGTGCTTTATGGCTGCGCCAGCGAGGAGAAAATAATAAGGAATAACGGGGTCGCCGGCTCTGTCTAGGTTGAGTTCCTCTCCTTCCATTCGGGACCTCACTGCTCACTCCTCGAGAATGGACCCCTTCTGCAGCGGCACAGCTGCCGCTCCAACTTCAAGGATTCACGATTCCCGGGCAAACCGGACCCCCAAATTGATTTGCAATAATTTAGGTTTTTTCCCAGTCCCCCCCCTTGTGTTCTCGTCTGTTCATCGTTAAGTGAGAAAAACGTTTTATGATAACATTCTGCCCTTTTTGTCGGCTCTTTGAACATTTGTATGATTTGCATCGCAGTGCTCCGATTGCGTTTGTTAATCTTGGCATCTGGTTTTGGTGGCCAAATTAAAGATGAGGTGTATGGTTGTGTTGTTTAAGATTTAAGATTAAAATCCAAAAAAAAATCAGTCGAAAATAATCAGCTCTTTAAACCCTTTAACATCCGCAACTAATCAAAACTTTTTCCATACCGTATCTCAAAGAATCATGAGTGATATGACAAGGAGCTATCCTGCAGGTGGTGGCCCGAAATATCCTGCGGAGCTGACAATTACTGAGGCACTAAGCGGTCGGATTCACAGTTGGACACGTAGCGCCGAGTGTCTGGCTCTTTAGGATATGGGGAAAATCTCCAGGGTCAAAGGGTAGGGTCAAGGGGTGCGGCAACTGTGGCGATTACCCGATGCTCAAAAGTTGCAACTTTCCGCGGCACTCGTGTCGACGATAAGAAAACTTACTGCGTCCTGTTGAACTTGAGAATTAAGTGTGCTTCGGAGATGGGAATATGCCTGCATGACACACACTAGTGAAAGTGTTAATTTTCTGAAGCGTCTTTTTTTGGGAAACTTTTCTTAAACATTATTTGTATGGGGTAATCTGTGGAACTGAAACTGTTTCAATGATCGCTGAAACGTGAAATTTATATAGTATTAACCAGTTTATTATTGCAATGCCATTTTAAGTGAAAATCACATTTACACACTTAAAATTAAAAATATATTCTATTATTTTAAAAAATAAAAACTAAAAACTAGTTGTTAACCCCAGTGTCATACTGGCCCAAGTCTGAAAATCTCTTGGAGTAGCGACGACGACACGGGTAATTAATCAAATGCTCGTGATTATCGCATTTCAAGGCGTTTCCAAGGACGCCGCTGGCTGGATTTTGGGTGAAGTGAAGTGGGTGCTGTGTGTGTGGTATGGTATGGTGGTGGGTGGGTGGTTGGTTGGTTGGTTGGGTGGCCAAGGTTGCCATGTCACGTGTGGGCGGCGATTCTGTGTGCGTGGCTCTGCCGGAGCGTAACGAAAGCAAATATTAAAACATATTTTAATCTAGCAAATGCTCACCCGAATCCCCGTCCTTTGCCGTACGGCTGGTAAATAATAAATTTATCATTTGTCAGCAGTTAAATGCCGACGCAGCCGACGTGCAGGGACTCCAGTTCCGATTCCCACACCCATTCCGAATCCGATCCAACATAACCAACAGAACACGGACACGGCTCCAAAACCCGGAGTGCAATCCCGGAGCCGGGCCAACGAATTAATAATTCATTGCGTATATGAACATCGCGTTGCCACCAGTAGACAGACGCACAGCAAACTGTCACATGGCATATTGACAGACACACACTCAATGGCAAATAAGTATCTGCCCGGAAGCACTGAACCAAATGGGGGGATTGATTAGGAATATCAATATAACGAAAGATGGTGGCAAAAGGCCACTTATTTTTTATTCAAAGGGTTTAAGCACTTGACCCAGGTGGAATGTTCCACTTTCGTTTGAACCAGCATTTGGTATTTGACATTATTTTTCCCAGTGCTTTTATATATAGACATTTTCACTTGCTAGCAGACGCTTGCCCATTCAGTTGTAATAAATCGTCAAGTTTATGTTTGAAGTGTTTATTGAATCCCTGATATTACACGCAGCGACTGAGGAAGGGCAGTGGCGTAGGCAATGGCCAGGGGATAAAGAGGGGCTTTGGTGAGCAGTAATGCCGAAAGCAATGCCGAAAGTGGTGCACTGAAAATAGTTGAATATAATAGTTCTGGTGAGACATTTTAATGAACTTTGGACCCAGTTTGATCCAGCTATGAAGTGCAATTGCACTATGATTTTAGAAAAATGTATTTGGAAAATCTATTAAAAGTGTGCGGGATTGTGAAAGTGAATATATTTTTGCCAGTGCCTTCGGAAATCAGGGAATCAGCTTGGTCAGAGCGACGACAGCGCGTCAACGGCTTTGTTCCCAAACGAAGCCCTTTGCTTTCCTTTTTTTTTTTTTATCCATCGCCTGCAAATATTTGTGTAAGGATGAATTGGCCTGTTCGCCGCCCCTATTCCGCCCACTTTTCCAGCTGTCCACTACTGACCCACACACACATATCACCTTTCCGTTTGTCTTATTTGTTTTTTTTTTTTTGCGCAAATCCTTTCAACGTGTCGTGATAATAAAAAGGGAAAAATGTTTAAATATTTGCACAGAATGATCATACCACCGCCTATTTTGCCAACTTACTTTTGGATTTGTTTGACATTTGGCCGTGCGTTCGAAGGGAAAGAACAACGATATGCCTGGGACAAACATTGACACAGAAGCTCACTGAGACACACACTTGGAGAAATGGGGCAGGGGGTCGTTGGTGCGAAGAAATGACGAAAGGCGACGTGTGCATCATCCGCTTAAGTGCCAGCTCTTGCTGTTTGCCCAAGCGAGTGATTACTGTTTACCTTTTCCAGCTTTATTTCTGTACTTTTTGCATTTGCATTTCAGGAGCAATAGTTGTTAAAGAAGCAAATGCACTTTTGTTAAAGTTTCTCTGCATTTTAAGTATTTTTTCGCCAATGATAAGAGTTCAAGCAAGGTAAGGCTTAAATGTTGCTTTCCGGCGGTTTGAGCGTTAATTGTTAGTCGGTTGTGCAAAGTGCATAAATTGCTGGCATCAGTTGATAGCGAAAAACCAACAGCTTTCGCTTTTAGCAGCAGGATAATGACAGGGGTTAAGGAGGAGGAGGCTGGCGCAATAAGGTGTTAAGCGTATGCGTGTGTGTGTGTGTGTGCGATTTGCGGTGTGTTAGTTAACCGCATAACGTGGCTTAGCTTTTCCATGTTGCCCACTAGCTGTGCTTCTGATTTTAACTCCACCCCAGCTTTTTTAGGCTCCTCTTATTTTCCCTTTCGACCACTATTCTCCTATTTCCCACTCATATTTCTCTATTTTTTGCCGGCTATCTATGCTGCTGCACCTGCTCGCTCTTGTGCCCCTCCAGTTTTCGCCGCTTGCAGTCCATTAAATGAAAACTCACTTCATATTGTTAGGCCCTCTTCTCCTTTTTCGTTTTCCAGAGCTCCCCCTGTGATTACCCCACCATTTTCCACCCATTTGCCGCCGTGTTCGTGTTGTAAATTAAATGATTTTCACGCCGGTTGGCGAGTCTCCGGAGTACGGAGTCCTTCGAACGAAGCAGGCCATTTTTATGTGTTTGTTTGCGGCCAGCACTCACACATCTATAGACGTGTACACCACGCGTACACACAGATGCTGCGAAACACACAGATACAGGGCTGGCTGTCCCTGCCTTTTTGGCCATGTTTTAACGTTAATTCATGGTCGTGTTTTTATGTGGCAAGGACAGGTGGCCAGGGGACAGGGGACAGGGGCTTGGGGCAGAGAGGCGATGCTGTGATGAAAAAAGGCGGACAATGGGAGGGGTTAACCGGTAGAAGAAAGCCAGAAGAAAGGACAAAAAATGACAGCGCGTAGGACCTTTATTGGCCATCGGCATGCCGATGCTGGGAAGTGTTTGGTAAATAAGCAGATTCCTGTTGTCTTTATTTAACCCACAACAGCATTAACCCCCTAAAAATGGAATGACTCCGCCTGGCTTAACCAAACTGATGCCAGATGACTTATTTAATTAAATCAGCTTTGCCGCGTTGGGCTTTAAAATGTTTACCTGGATTGGTAAGCCCCTTGGCCATCATGGGTTAAGTCCACTAAGCTCGCTCACTAGGCCTGTAAATCTTAACGCTGATGAGCAGCGAACACCCTGCTTTTTGACACTTGCCAGCAAAAGGAATCCAGAGTCTTTTAAATGCAAATATCATTAGATATCAAATACTTTCTATGGTGACTTTAATAAGCTATCGAAGCGCCTTTGCTTGAAATATATTTTTAAGTTTGAAAGTGCATAAATTGCCCGGATATATTAATGGCATATGTATATTCGTTTGTGGTGCAACTGCATCTTTGCCACCTTTTCCCTATCTCTTTAAAGCTTGTCGGAATTGATAAAAGTGTGCAGCCTGCAACATTGCTGCAACAGCTGCCGCCAAGGGGCAAGCAGAAAAAGGGGGTCAGGCCACAAGAGCCTGGGACGGCGGGAGGGCGGTAGGGCGGCAACAAGAGACACATTGTCAGGCAGTGTCACCAGGGGGCGTGGCCATGGCTTAACGATGCCAACTAACACGATACAGTGGAGAATCCGCCAAAAGAATCATGTTTTAGCACCCAACTCTGTCAGTTTCCATAAAAAGAAGCTACATAAAACCACATATCATGTGCGCGGAACAGGCAACTCTCCACTATGGAAACACTCAAGAAAAGCCTGTGCTTTGAGTGAACTATGATCTGAATTTTGCATCCACTTTAAAGCTATAACAATTACTTATGTGGCAACTCAATAAAATTGTGTAAAAATGTCCTAAATGAATGGCGACACGTGGGTTATTCCTGTGAATTTCCGTTGTGCGTGGCTTTACCGTACTTGCGGGCTGTGAAATAAATCTCGCACAATAAGTTCGCTGGGCAGGAGAGCGAGGCAACCCGTTGAAGAAAAGCGCTGAAAGCGCCCAAAGCAAATGACACGAGCCGGGGGAGAAAGAGACAGGGAGACGGACATGGGCGGAGAAAGAGACAGGGCGAACGGGGGCACAGCGCAAAAATGCCTTATCAGTTTCCTGTTTCCTGTCGAAAGTTTTCATATTTTTCCAGCGCCGCCGCGGCCAGTAACAACAATAAAAACAAACAGCACACAATAACAGCAATGCGCCGAAAAAAGCCATTCAAAGGTTTTTAATTTTACACATAGTTTACTTTCACTCAACTCGGGATATGTTTACGTCGTTATTTTTTAAATATCCTTTGGAATACCTGCAGTTTTGAACCTTCCATAAGCTCAAGCTTACTTATTTTTTTCTCAGTGCAGTCCACAACAAAGCGAAGCACACGGAAAATGTTGCTATTTTTTACGCTTCGCTCCCGTTTGTTCTGCTGTTTCTTCTTCTTGTTTCACTGATAGTTCAGTTGCAGATATATGTGGTAAAAGGACATTTTAGATACCCTCGATGAAGTCGAACATGCTTAGCTGCTTAAACGCGAAATGAGAACTCCAGTTTAGTTGTTTGAGTCGGAAATATATTACATGTAATATTCTTAAAAATCCCATGAGGTCCAAAACTAAAAGAAACAATCTAACAATCTTTTGACCTTTCTTAAATAATTGGATTGCCTTCTATTTTAACATATTAAATATGTCAAAAACAAATTGAAGTAATCCTTGAATTTTAAACTGAAATCCCAGGATATTCGTATATTCTATCCTTTGTGCAAGCTCCTTATTCTTCCACTTCCTGAGCTTTCTGTTTTTTTGTGTGCCACTTTCTTCATTGTGGTTGATATTTTTCCTTTTTTCAGCTTCACTTCAGCTTTTGATTTTGCAAAAGAGAGGGAGATATAGATAAAGTGCGAGAGAGAGAGGGGCTGCAACTGTTACCACAATAAAAAGCAGGAAATATTTAAACATTTTTCTTTTAGTTTTGCATGGCATGGGGGGAAGTGAAAAGTAGTGAAGAGGGGGCGGCATTTCACACTTATTGTCAGATTTTGTTTTGTTGCGGTCTGCCTCTTCTTCTTTTCCTTGTGAAATGACGCACAGCCGAGAGATAACACGTCAATGGGTGTAGTTTTTATGGTGCACCTAAAAATGTGGCCAACAGTGTTGCCGAGAAAAAGAGCTACTGCCTCCCGAAACTGACAATTGGATTTTACTGGATTTATTCAATAATATCGTTAGAGTATCATTTTGGAATTATTTCAAATCCAGTTTTGTACTAGTTACTTTGGGTTTTTTTTTTAAGATAATGGTTTAGCTACTTTCAATGCGCGTCGCAAAAAGTGCAATCATTAGTTATCTTAGTAAATATTTAGCACTTACATTATTCAGTAAAAATAAGTCTTGATTTTTCCGATTTAAATTTCTGCTAGCAGAAAATAGCTAAAACGATCCAAGACTGAGTGAATTTCAAGAGCGGCGGGCCGAGCATATGCATTGCTCTCAATTTGTTTTGCCTTTTGTCTGCTTTGATGACGTTCTTCAATTCACAGGATATGTTCATAATTCTGTAAGGACCCAAACTGACATACACCCTTTACTGCCACCCGCTTTCCCAGCTTTTCGCCGCTAAAGGCGACAGTTAACATGGGAAAAGGGATGCCAGATAACCGGAGCACTCATCAACGTTCAACGAGCGGAGGAAGATTGGCTGGGAAATGGTTTGGGAAATTTTTGGTGGGTTTAGTTGGTGGGACAGGAGAATCACATCCGCAAGTGACCTCTATACACACATATAAATGTTGGCCTGGTTGAGAGGGCTTATTGTCACGAATTTATCAGCGGGTTAAGGATTGCTTAGCGATTGGTTTAAATAGGTTAACAGGAAAACTTGTAGTCCACAATTTATTTAAATGTTTCTACAATTTGTTAGCCAATAACTTTACAGAAAGTAATTGGATCAATTTAAAGCCTACATATCCATGAATAATGTTTGAACAATCATACCTTTATGATAGCAATGACTTTGACTTTTCGCTTTGGTCCTTTTTCGCTATCAGTTTTATTGCTCGACAGCGATACCAATTTTGCAGATAATTTGAAAATTTTCACCATAATATACTCAATGCTATTTCATTATCCATCGATCCCGAGTTGTGCGAAATTCGCCGAGCACGTAGTGTCTGAAAAATATTGATATGTGTGCGTGTGCTTGTGTTTGTGTATGTGGCAACAGAATTTGCATATGTATGGGGCGTGGGAGTGATGGTTCCTGTTCGTGTTTGACAATAAGTTTGTGGATCTGCTCTCCTTTTCCGTCCCTTTGTGTAATGTGAGTAACACTTATCAAAAGTTTGTCGCTAACACATGCAAATTGAAATGTGCGATTTACACAGGCACACAGTCGTACCTACGTCGCTACTCACATGCACATTTGGTCACACTGTTGTCGCTTGTTCGCAGTGCTGTTTTTGTGTTTGTTGTCGCACACGTACGCGACACATGCAGCTGCTTCCTGCTTCTGCGGCACCCCCTATCACCCGCCCACAATCGTCCTTGTCTACATGGCCTCCAACTTTCGCCCGCTTTAACACCTAACAACCAAAAAACAAGAACAATTCCTAGCCTACTCTTTGCTGACTATAAAATACCGTTTAATTTCATTTCACTTCTTACAAGCAACTATTTCGTTTTCTGTAGTACTTTTATTTTTTGAAAATCGAATCTATACAATTTGTGATGTATGATTTTTCACAAAAAACATAGTGGCATCCAAAGTGTATACCCCTGCAGTCATCTACTTCCAGGATATGTCAGGAAATTGTAGTCGCTGCATACTTATTACAGCTCCAGCAGGTGTCTGCCAGACAAGGGCGAAAGCAGGGGTGGGACTCAAATTCAAAATTCACACACACCTGGCCCCATCCTCGCCCAGAATCGCCTCCTTTGTGCATGGTACTTGGAACACGAGTTTTAGAAACAAAAGTTTTGGTTTTGGTTTCTTCGTTGTCCCAGAAGTTTGTAGAAAAGTGAAGGAAAAAGACTAGGATTAGTTAACCATGTGTGTTGGCGAGGACTTATTTGCGCCACATTGTATAGGTGTTAATAATCTCAAAATTAAATTGGGCACTTTCGAACTGAGATTATAAAAGAAGTCGATCTAATTTGTAAAATCTAATTTTATAGGAAGAAATAAAAACTTTTGATTGTTAATTAAAAGCTTGTTAAACAAGACCCTGGGCACTTTCAGTAGTTCTGGCAACAATTTCTAGAACTCTTTCGGAGAATTGGATCTAATGGAAATTTGGATCATCCTCAAAGCTTCCTGGTAATTTTAAATTCGCCCATCCAACTTTTTTCCGCGCACTTCCAACGATTTTCTTCGCTATTCTCCGCCTTTCCTGTGGATAATTGCCGAAAAGTTTTCGTCGTGGCATTCAAGGAATCGCACTTTGATTTGTTGCAGCGCATTTCAGCTGATGGCGGAGCAGCTGCAATTCATTTAAGCGGATCGGGTGGTAAAAATTGCGTAATGGCATAATTATGCCTCAGCCCAGCCCCATTTCTCCACCCCCGCCCCATTCATCAGCAAAAGTCTGAGGCGTAATTGAGTTATTTAACGGAAAAGTTGAAGACACTATCCACAATTTAAGATGACTGGCATCCGCTGACATCTAGAATCTAGCGTCTATTGGATAATTAAGCCACTTTGTGATAGCTTTGACAGCCCTGACTTTCGGTCCTGTCACATCGTGGCCAAAGATGTGGTCCCCCAGCGAATTTGCGACGCCTCTGAGGAGCCAAAAAACTGACAGTTAAAGTTCAATTAAATTCCAGTGCAATCTTCCTATTTTCCCGACATTGAAATATTGAAAATTATGTCAATTGGGATTTCGATTGGGATTGTGTCGCCTGCTTATCTGGCAGAATGCAGAATGCACTTCGAAACTTTTTCCGCCCATCGCTGGCAAAGTTGCTCCTTTCGATGGCCAAATGGAAATGGGGTGGTGGTGTGAGGTTGGGCGGCTGATCAACCACCGAATGTCAGCTGGAGGCCAGTTCGAAACGGACAACTTATGAGGACCTCCGGGAAAAGTAATTGGCCATGAATATGCGAAACTCAAAATGATTTAAGCGCATTTTGTAGACTAAATGCATACATGAATCGATGTGGGATGTGGCTAAGTGGTTGTGCAAACAAATTGGTACAAAAGTCAGGGTTCAATAATGTAAATCAAGTAATTGATCTGCAGCTGAGAATATATCATTTCAATTGCTTGAAATCGTAAGGTTACGTTTTCTGGATAGATATTTATTCATAATATGATTATAAAACTGTATTGTCTGCTTGGAAATTATATCTGTTAGCAAAATCGGTAACCCTTGCCCTTTGTTGAGGCCTATTGCAATGAGGCTTTCTAAATGAAGTTTCACATATATTGCTTGCTAAAATATTAGTGGTCCCACTAACTCGATCTGAGTTCTTGGTGAAATGGGGTATCCCAGGGACCTGTCGCAATCTCGAGTTCTTCTCAACTGGCGCCCCACGCGCGGACCCTCCTGTCACTCCATTTGGACGCTGTGGTCGCAGGAGATTCTGATTCTGCCAGGCGGTGGCCAAATGCCACCACAGCTTGTAGCAATTGTCGTACCATTTGTCAGACGAATGTGGACGACACTCCTCCTCCGAAGGACACGGCGCCTGCGCTGCCACGACATCCCCCCGCCGGCATCCTCGAGCTATGCGTTCCACCACGTGCCCGCCATGTGGATCGCATTCGGCACATGGTGGACGGCGTTCGATTCGAACATCCACTTCGACAATTGGCAACGAGGGTTCGTCATCAGGACATTCGGGACGGCAGTTCGGTTTTACAGTATCCAACGGCTAACGATTACGACAGGACTTCGTGTTGCTTCGTTCGAAGCTCGTGCCATTTCGTTGCCGTCGAGTTCGTTCGTCCTCGAGGCCACAGGATGCTTATTCCGGCAGCTGCATCTTCAGTTGATCAACGTCGGCGCTGTCGGCTGGTTGAAAAACGGTCAAACGGAACTCGAAGCTGCACTCTCGGAATACTCGCGTCCCTAAAAAATAATTATTAATATATAAAAAAAACACTCCACAGCAGCGAATATTTTTTTACCATTTTTTTAGTGCAGTGAAGCTGTTTTTTTTCCGCGTGACGATCGCAAATGTGTTTGTGAAGTTATTGAAACCAAATGCCAGTCTCGGCGAAACGCTTACTTCTGAATTTTCAGTTCACCAGGTGCGATCGGAATGGCAAAATGCTGATTCACCTGCTGCTCATCGTTTCGCTTCTGGAAGGTAAAAGGATCATTAGAGCGTAAAAAATATCGAAAAACTGAGCTTAAATGGATTGTTCAAAATGTTGAGAACTATTGAGTGTGTTCTTGATTTATACAATATTTTGAATTGAGAATAAAGAAAACCGAAAAGAAGTTATTTTACAATTAGAGTAAACTAGAAACTGTTAAAGGTTTCCGACAGACTTATTACCTATAAAGTAATTATTGAATATAGTACTACTTAAAAATCGACTCTGATAATAATATTAATAAACTGGAAAATGGTCATATATTAAATATTCTCGTATTCAAAGTTTAATTTGTTATAGTATATACTTTTTTCAAAGCGGATCGCTTTAATTACCGTCGGTCCGCTCATTTAAAAATAATTCAGAAATATTCCAGTTCGTCCCGGATTCCGCATCATTTTAATACAAAAAAAATAAGCAAGCACTCAACTATAAAGATCTATTGAATTGCTTCAGTATTAAAATCTGTAAATCTTGTTTAATCAGCTGAAAACTTAATTTTTGGTGCTGCATAATGCAACCGGAGTAATAAAGTAAAAAGAAAATCAGATCTGGTCAGTGGGCTGGCGTTTGGCCTGATCCGTTTGAAGAGTGCTTATGGGTGTTATCGCGAGCTTATCAGGTGTTTATCGAGGCCGCATTCTGCCCGAGTGCAACCCTGCATCAGTGTTGTGCAGCGACGGAAACGGAAATCGAACGGACGGTCGGAATCCGGCGGGAAAGCGAACGCAAACCGACTTGATAATTGTTTCGCCGTATTGCGGGCCTATTGAAACCCCTAAATGATGGGTAGAGCGGGGAAAACAGGCGATTAATAACTGCTGGGGACTGCTTAATGCACTGTCATGGATACCATTCTCCATTCTCCGTTCTCCATTTTGCATTTTGCCCGCTGCATTGTTGCCATTGCCAATTGCCATTTGGCATTAAAACGTATAAATAACAAACAAATAAATAAATAAACAAAAGACAACGGGCAACATCGAAAACTGAACGCTGGCCATTCAATGGCGCTTTAATTGACTCACTCATCCACTTACATTTACATTTACATCTGCACTCACATTTTCAGAGCTGATCCCACTGATATCAGGATTCGAGCCAAATCTGTTCAACGCGAGTACAGTATGTCACAGTAAATACATTTTTGTTAAGATTTTTAAAATGTTTGTTCAACAAATGTTTGTCTCTTTATTAAAACTAACTTCAGAAATCGTTTTCCGGTCAGACAACAAATGTTTGTCTCTTTATTAAAAGTATCTTCAGATGTCGTTTAACTTAGCGACACACTGTCTGGTCACTGAATCGTGCCCACATATTTCTCGCCTCATTTTAATTGTGTAAAAATTATGTTTTCACCTTGCCCATTTTCCCGCCGGCACTCCCCTCTTACCACAATATTCCCTGGGCACATTTTCACCTGGCCGCCGGTGATTGCTGTTCCGATTGTCTGCCCATCGTATGATAATTGTAAAAAATGAAGTGCCAAATTGTTCACGTCGGCGCGACATTCACAAATACTTTCCTTCCTCGCATTTAATATTTACGGCGCGGTCTTTATTGTTTGCGATTCATTCTAAAAACAGTTGGCCCTTTGTTTTATTCCCCAGTCAATGTGGTTAAATCGTATCATTAATTTTGATTCGCTTTGGGGCTTTCAATGCGCCGAGGTAGATTTCCCAAAATCGGTGGGGCAGCTAGCCATTTGGATGGCTAGTAAACCGAACTAATTTAGAAATCAGCTTTATTATGACTCGATAAAACTTTAATAGACAAGCCGCCACTTATAAGATCAACGCGTGCTAAACTGTTTATTATGGCATATAAATTGAGAACAGAATACTTATGCAGTTCGACGCTTGTACCAATTAAACCTAGATTAAATCGTTTCGAAATATTAAAATTCGCTTAATATTAAAGGTTACTCAAAATATGAATCCAATGCTGACCAGCCTTTGGATCAAAATCTATTACAATATTTAACACGTGTCAATGGTGCGAAAATGGCTCGACAAAACCTCAGGAAGTCCAACTAGTAGCAAAACTATTCCCATAATGTTGATAATTATGCATGGACGTGGCCCACGCTTCGTCCTCGGTCCGCATAAATACGAAATACATGCAGATGTGCATATTTAAAGCACTTAAATCACGGCAAACAATAATTCCCATGCGACGATAATGCCGCAGATGGAAATGCTGTGGATGTAGGATGTAAACTGGCAGCTGATAATGATAAACATAAAAGTGAAAATAATTTTCAATTACAGCAACATTAATAACCGATAATAATCCTAAGCAAATATAATGTGCATGTGCGTGTTTGCTACTGTGTGTGCATATCAATGATATGCAAATTAATTGCCAAACAGGACACCCCGCCCACAAAACCCGCCCACCGGATGTGAAATGTAAGCTAAACCGCAGTATGGCCAAATGGCGGGAGCGAGATAGCGCCATTAATGGCCATTCTGTTGCCGTCCCCCGAGTGACTTAATTGATACCAACAGCACCGGCAGTAACCACGATTTTTTGCACGCATAACAGAAAAAATATGTGTCTCTCACTTCAATCTTTCTATAATTGTGGTATTTAAAAAATATATATATATATAGACTTAAATTTTTCAACATTCCGCCTTCAAAATCGTTGAGAATCTGCTGGCTGCGTACTTTTAGATTCCTGTGGCATACCAAAGTGTCATCATTTCACATTATTTTATTTACTGTGTATTATGCATTTCTCTTTTTTAAGTTTTAACTCACAACTCCCTTTATCCTGCACTTATCATGTGTTTTTTCGTCGGCGGTTCTTCGGCTTTTAGCGCCTGCGGTCAGCGGGAAAAGCCGCAGACGGAGTTACTAGTTTTTTTCCCGCTTTCCTGCGAGAAAAGTTGCTCTGTGCCGAAAAATGCACGTAATTTGTAATTAATTTTATGTGACGCCCAAGGAATAAAATTCGAAAATAGGGGAGAAAGGAATTGAAATTGAAGTAAGCGAATCGCACGAGAATGAGGAATGGAATTGAAGGTTTATTAAAGTTTTTTGTTTAAAATAAACAGCAATAACCAACACAATATTAGATACATTTTTAAATATTTCGAAGCCGAAATATATGAAGAGAAGCCCTGTCTTCTTGCACGAGAAACTTTGTCAATTATAGGGCAACCCTTTTCAAAACACCAAATAAAAAAAATATATTCCAGGAAAGTGTGAAACAGAAATCTAGACACAATTAATTGCGCGACATTTGTTAGGGAAAAAAGGGGAGAAGCCGAGAAATTTAAATTGAATTTTCGCCGGGAAAGTGTAAGTTCAGTCGAAAGCGATTTGTAAAAATGCTAATTTTAATGCCAACCGACAGTCAATTTGCTGGCTTTTCCTTGATGCTGTTCTTTTTTCGCCCAAGTCATTTGTTTGTCTTGGCCGAAGCATGACTTTAAGGCCAAATTCGTTCTGTGTTTCAGCTTCAGCTTGTAGCAGTTTCGGCGTCTTTGGGTCTGGAAACCCACTCTGTTTGGCTTTCAAATTTGCCATTATCACCTATCATTGGTGCTTTGCCACTGGATTTGTGGGCCTGTTCAAGTGTGAGGCCATAAAAAACGAAGGGCCAGAGAAAAGGTAGCATGGTACAGTGAAAGAAACCATTGAAACGTATACTCCTTGCGAACTAAGTGGCTTACAGTTTTGTTATGGCAAAAACTTGCACAGGACGCTGTTCTGCAAACGAACTTATTTCTTTTAGTGCAGAAATCAGAGTTCCTGGTCTCCAGTCCCCACTGTCATTCCCATGCAGATTGGCATCTTTGTATCTTTGAATCGGATCGTGTGTGTTTACCTTGCCACCCACACATGTGAAACACCCAGCCAGCCGCCCAAATCTAATACGTTTCCTTGCTTAACTTTTGCCAATGTCCCGAGCCATAAATTTGCGTCGGCAAATCCTCATTGTCGTTGTGTGATTTAAACTTTTTCCCGAGCAAATGCGAAAAGGCGCCCCGGGATGTGAGCCAAAAATTGACAAGACGAGACTCGAAATGCTGGAGCCGAAAATTGAAATGAAGGCGGAGATTTATGAGGCGGGGGACCTGGATTTCGTATTTTGAGTGGTCCAAGCCCGGGGGTTAATTGACTCTGGCTCCTCTGGCATCTGAAAATCTGCCCGGCAGAAAGGCTCCAAGGATGCTGACCCACGACCAGAAGTCAGGCCAAAGTTCACAAACAACTGGATGAGAGGCGTCGAGTGGTGGTTCGACTCCAGGGGCGGGGGAGCGGCGACAAGTTCATTGGGATTGGCACAATGCTGGAAAACATCTTCGCCTGCATGCAGAGACTCTACGACAGATTGACAAACAAGCCGCAGTCAGCCAAGCAGCAACAGCATTTGCCATTTGCCATTTGCCATTTGCCGGAGGTGCGAGGGGCCAGGCTCCACTGTACCGTCCGCCTGCACAACACTTTGGCTTTGGGGTGGTTGCGAGTTTCCGACACCAAATCTCTGAGTTTGCTGCACTTGAAACTTAACGCACAGATTTTGTTAAAAAATTAATCCGCAATAATGCGCTGATACTTTTTTTGTTTTATGAATAATGAATACGATAAGCTGCAAAATTAATAACCCTGCGGCTTTTCAAACGGTTGACATTTGAAATGACAATTTCAAAGGCTCGGCCAATTGTGCAATAAAATCTTCAAAGAAAGGTAAATATTTGCTGCGCACTTTAACTGCAGCTATACATTTACTTTGTTAATTCCGCCATTGTTTCTCACTGACGGTTTTGCGGGCAAGTCAACATTTAATTTGCCAATAAATCAATAATGAATTCAATCAGTGCGATCTCGAACAACACGCAGTGCAGCAATTAATTCGCCAATGAATGCATTCCCTCGCCGGAATAAATTTGCTGGAATATTTTTAGCTTGTGGCCGGCAAGTAGATTATCCAGATTACCAACTCTAGAACTTCCTGGGTCGGCGTTTTGCATTTGGCAGGCGGCAGGCGGCACACACATAGTCACCGAAAGTGCGATAAATCATGCCTCTGGCCAATTGAGTCAATTCAGCACATCTCGCCCTGCAACACTTAAACGCATATATATTTCTACACACAATACCCGCCCCGATCTCCGGCAATCCGTTGGTGAGCCAACGGTACTGTCTATAAATATTTAAATTTCAAGTTTGCCAAAAGTTTTTTGCATGCATTACGATGATGCAGACGCCGGTGAAGCGGGATTCTCGGGTTTTCGGGTGGAGTTTGCGGCCAGGACGGCAGTCGTGCGTGCAGCAGTCGCTGTCTGGTGAATCCCTTCGATCCACTCTATTCAATTTCATTCATACACCTTAACGGGTCCCTCGGATTCTGCATCTTCATTTTTTAGTTTACATTCAAGCACACAATCGTTACAACTTTAAAATCGGCCATTAGATTAATATTCATTATAATAAACTAGTGTAGTTGGCGGGCTTGATGAGTTATCGTTGTTTTTTAAAATATCCCGCAGAAATGAATATTATGTAAGAGTATTAACCCTCTTCACTGTCTTCCTTCACTATTTGCATACTTTTTTTCTTTGGTTTACGGCCTGGAAAACTTTTTTGCAGCACTTGCAAGTGAAATGTTTGATTTTCGATGATTCAATAAATTATTTATATTTGCGTGTGCCCCGTGCCCGAAGCCGTTCTCGTTTACGTAACCGTATCCGTATCCGCACCCGTTGTCTCGTCCGTCCACTTGCCCGAGCTCCGGATTCCCGTTTCGCGGAGAGTCAAAGTGCCGTAGTCGTACTGCCAGGCAGCCCAGCCGGATGTCGATCTTCAATTAGCCGCCGCAGCTCTTTAAATTGTCTGCCGCCGGTCGTCTGGCATAGTAAAGTTGTTGGCAAGGCCGGAATGCAGTGGGTGGGTGGGAGGTGAGCTGGTGGGCAGAAGGCTGGTTACGGGGCACATTTAAAAGCGATAAATCACGGACTTTTTGGCAGACGCAACATGGGAGGCGGCGGGCATGGTATTTCTGGGGGGATTATTGCGCAGGGAAGGGCCTTGAATGCATTGCCAGTGAACTGGCGCGATATCATTAACTGCCATACACACACACACACACACACACACACACACACACACAGCTGGAAAAACACACACCGCTGCACTCTAATCTCGCTCCTTTTTTTCATTCTTGCAGCAATTGGCGCCTTTCAGCCGGAGTTCGTGGAGAGCATTTCCAACGTGTCCGTGGCCGTCGGACGCGATGCAACCTTCACGTGTCACGTCCGACATTTGGGCGGCTATCGGGTAAGTCATCAGTTAGCGCCAGTGCACTGGAAATCATCCAGCGTGCATGCAACTAAGTATTTTCCGAGAGTTTGTGATGTCGAACTAAACATACTTTCCAATAAGGTGGGCTGGCTCAAGGCCGACACCAAGGCCATCCAAGCCATCCACGAGAACGTAATCACGCACAATCCTCGCGTCACGGTCAGCCACTTGGACCAGAACACGTGGAATCTGCACATAAAGGCGGTTTCCGAGGAGGATCGCGGCGGCTATATGTGCCAACTGAACACGGATCCGATGAAGAGCCAGGTGAGCTTGCTAATTGCTAATTTCGGCTGCACTGCCGTATACTTGATAAAATTACGTATACGCACTGTAGTTCGCTTAGTTTTTAAGACTAGACTAGACTACTTTATTGCCGCATTGAAACTGAAGGGGTTCAACAATTATATTCAAACGAAAATTCGAAAATTGGTTGCATAACTCTGGTTAGTTTTCTGTCTGCCCTGCTTTTCAATTCATATCTCATATACAGATTGTTTGCACGACCCTCCTCGGTGTTGTGCACGTTGTGGTGAAAATGATATTCCCATTTTCCGATCCATTCTTTTCATGCGGCATTAAACGGTGGAGGGAAATGCGAATGCATTGAGCTGTTGTACTTGCCGCTGTTATTGTTTGTTCGCCACCATTTCCCCCTTCCCCCTTCGATTTCCCACATTTTCCACCCACTTATTCTTCTACTTGTTTGGGGAAAGGAAAGCGCAGCAAATCGAAAGCGAAAACTATGCGAAAACAGCGGCGAGGAGGAAAATGTTGGGGCATATAAATTGGCAGCATCATGTGCGCACACATATGTGTATAAATTTTGTTTGTTTGTGTGCGTATTTGCGGCGTGTGTGCGTGTGTGAATGGGTGTGTCCGCTCACACGTACACTCGTGTGTCCAGCGAAGTGAAGTTTATGGTGCCAATAAAATGTATTTCATGCTTCCTTAATTTTTATTTGCACTTTTACGCTCTTCACAACAACAACAACGGCAGCAGGGTCAAAGTGCACCGCACTGCCCGCCCCCTTTTGCCACACCCGCACCGTCCCGTCTTAAACTATTTACCTTGGCTTAGTTTATTCCTAGTTTATTCGACATCACTTCGCTCGACATCACTCCGCTTTACTCGCCATATAAAACACTTTGCCGTTACTCCTGCTTTACGAGCCACTTGCATAATCAGCCAAGATTACACTGGAGAAAATTCAATAATCTTTTTTCATGTGATACTCCTCTATGTAAATAGAAAATAAGCAATACAGATCGAGTAATTATTTTACAATTTCACGGTTAATTTTCCAAACATTTCATTAATACATAATTTCGAATGAAGAATTATAGAAAGATTTGGTATTTTTTCGCCGTGCACTTGGCTGTGCCCTTGTCCCTTCAGTAATTTGTGATCATTTAAGTAAGTGGAATGAAATCCGGTGCGTGCTAATGTTTTTGCTCGCTGGTGTCTTATATTTCTGTTTTGTCTTATTTTTGGTAATTGTAGATTGGCTTCCTGGACGTCGTGATTCCGCCGGACTTCATCAGCGAGGACACCTCCTCCGATGTGATTGTGCCGGAGGGCAGTTCCGTGCGACTGACATGTCGGTGAGTATGTACCGTATATGGTTTTAGCTTGGGTCCTAGCATTCGCAGGGAATTATTAAAGCGTACTTGTTTTCAATAAATAGTTGAATAGACCATTCAACGGGATAAGCCCATTCAATCGTTTCCAGAAATAGGAGCATACCAAGTAAATCATTACGTAAACTATTTTCTTATTGACTTAAAGTAAGACCTAGTTCAGTTTTGACTTTGGCTATTAAATGCCAGTTTCCATTCGCAATCTACGTTTCCATCTTTTTCCTCTCAACTTCCATTCTCCTTCCGTGTAATAATGTCAACAAATTAAGTGACACTTCATTTCTCTTGATTTAGCACCGAAACTCCTTGGCCACCCTAGGGCTAAGCCCGCCGACGGGTATGCTAGTTTTCCGAACAAGCAGGGATTTCGCTTCGACTTGTAAGCGTGCGTACTTTCTACGACATTAGGGTATTACCAAAAACCGTCTCTAATTTGTGCTCTTGGTTTTGGGGTGATTTTTGGTGGCTGATTTATGAACTTGACCGCAACCACGAAGTGTTGCTCTCTTTTTTTTAACGATTTAACCGCAAAATGATGAAACGATGGCGATAAGCGCACTTTTCCCGCTTTTCCATGTGTTAATGTGCGAGTGTGGAAAGCTATTAGAGGACTTGTCTGCGAAATTCCTCTTTTGTTTTCTGTTCATTTTTAATGCCACTTAGTGCAAATCCCTTAAAATGAATTCAACTTTTACGTAACGAGCATTAAAAGCATCGACTGGTAAACTTTAACGAAATTAAACCTTCCTGTTGAGAGTTATTGAAATATTTACATGGTTTGCGGAGGTCCTTGAATAGAAAGAAATTTACTAGCTAGTAAATTTAACTTTGTCCGAAAGAGACAGTCATAATTCCCTTAAATTTTGTTAGATTAAAGACAAAAGAGACTTCCCTTAAACGAACCCAAGAAGGTCATTTAGCGAGGGCCACTCCGAGAGTTGTTGTATAACTTGCTGAACCGAAGTGAAATTTGCTTTGTCTAGCCGTCCTTGGGCCATGCAAATTGCACTTAGTTGGGCTAAAAAAGAGAGACCGTCTTGGCCCGGCTAAACATGGCCAAGAAACTGCCGCTGACTGCTAACTGTTGGCCCATTGTATTGCTCATGTGTATAGGAGTTTCTGTGTATCTGTGTTCTGGCTGATTTTCTTTTTAGCCATTTTGCATCTGTTTGCGGCATCATAAAAATTTACCACACCCGTGTCTGGTTTGCTGTTGAACAACTGCTGTCTTAACACGCATCTCCAGGACGTACCTACTACTGCTCGATATTGAAGGGTATGTTGTCTAGGCGATTGGTAGATTTCAGTTCCCTCGGACATTAAAGCGTTTGAGTGCATTATTTATAAGGTTTGAATTTGAAGGTTTACAGAAGCAGATCCAGGAAATACCAATGAAATATATTTTATGATATAGTATATATTATACAGAGAGAGTCGAGATGTCGATCAGTGTTTCGAAGGGTTTTCAAAGTGCACCACACACTTGAGCGCCTGCTGGCTTCAAGCGCTTTGCCTGCCCGCTTTTCCGCTTTCCCACCCAGCCTTCGCACTGCACAAAAGTTTTTGCTCCAACCGAGCCACAATGGAGTCCTCGGCTGAAGCATCGTCATATTAAATTTAATAAGCCACTGAACTTGAATATTTTCCATTTGGCATCTCGGCACTTCCATTTGGCGCTTCCCATTTCAATTTGCCATCAACATTGTGGGGGCGTGGCCAGTTGGTTCATGGTTTATGGGTTCCTAAATGGTTTCCGATCTCGAGCTGCTTGAGCCGCAGTTGAGAACAGAAAGTGTTACCTGAAAAACAGCCAATTTGAATTCAAAGGGCGCGCATAGGTAAATCCATTTGTGGGCATTTTTTTAATTTTAGTTCTTTTAGTTGCCAGCTTCTATGGATCCCTCACTGTACTCTTGTCGCATTTCATTGGCAGGGCCCGCGGCTATCCGGAACCGATTGTCACCTGGCGGCGCGAAGACGGCAACGAAATTGTCCTGAAGGACAATGTGGGCACTAAGACCCTAGGTAAGTATCCAGTTCGCAGGACATTTGCGCTTTTCCGGGCTAAGAGTATATTTATTGTTCCCGCCTTCTCGTTTCCGCACACTTGCAGCGCCCTCCTTTCGCGGCGAGGTGCTGAAGCTATCAAAGATCTCGAGGAACGAGATGGGCTCCTACCTGTGCATCGCCTCCAACGGAGTACCGCCATCGGTCTCAAAGCGCATCTCCCTCAGCATACACTGTGAGTATTTGCCTCCTCCGCTCTGGCACTGCGCCATTAATTAGAGAAGCCTGCGGTTGGTCAACTCTTTTCGGTGTCGGTGTTGGTGTTGCATCCTCATGTCCATCCTCCGCTGCATACACATCCGCAGCCCGTCTCATCATCTCCCCATCGCCATCATGAACATCAGTCAGCCAGCTGGGTTTTGGCCACGGCAGCTGTGGCGTTTATCTTACATTAGGTTCCTACACTGCGACTATCGGGAAGAGGCGAACAATTGGATTACGTTGAAAAGTTCCCATACTGTAGGATTCCTGGCCCTGCAAATATTTATATATTTTGCTAAATATTTTAACGAAGTGGGTTGCTAACTTTATTTGAATTTGGCCCACGAACTCCTTCGTTTCTTCGGTGTACGGAAAGTCCTCGGTAGCGCAAGGATGCGGGGGCGGTGTGATAAAAGGCAAACGCCAGAAGACAGAAGGTAAACTCGGGCCCTATGCTGCTCTATGTGCCGTGCTAACTCGATTGTCCTTGTTGTAATCCGTTTAAATCCTGTCACTGATACCGGGCATTACCTGCTTCGTCTTTGCTTGTTGTTTTTTGTTTTCTTTTTTTCACAGGTGGGGAGACGGGTCTGCCCCTCTTTGGTGGGCCACAGATTTTTTGTCAAGCTGTCTGCAGCACGTGCTGCTCCTGCCCACTTCCTACTATTTTTCGCAGCCCCCTTTTTGCCAGCTTTCCCCGTCGCTCCGCCGGCCCCACCCTTGCACTTTTGACTCCACTGCCATGTGGCAGTTCACTCAATCATCAAGGCAGTCAAAAGAGGTGTGGCAAGGGCGGCTCGTGGGTGGCACTGCGTTTGTTTGTCCTGCCCCTCTTTCTTCATCGCCCTATTTGGTTTTCGGATCGTTTTCCAGTGCAGCACTTCCTCTTCGTGTCCACCCTAGGAGTAAGGTGGCAGAATCACGCCTCTTAACATTTTGACATTGTGTTAATGCGGTCTTTAAGCGGCACTGCGTCCATGTGTGTCGGCACAACTTTAACCTTTGTCCTATAAATACATACAATATCTGAGCCATGCTACTACAAATAGTATTACATTTCACTTTTCTATATTTTATTTTCTAAACTCTTTTGTAATCCACTTGGCTCTTCCAGAACTTGACATATATAAAGTTATACCAATAGACTTTTTACTGATCCAGGGTGGCAAATGGTAACTCTACATTTTAGAACCCAACAAGTATATGTTAAACAAGAATTTTACGATTTGGTAGCATCAGAGGACACATTTTTTGGGGAGTGTTACTGCGGTCGCAACCATTTGAGTGCCATCTTTTGGACCGCTTGTCAGCAGTAAACAGTCACTGGTTAGCAGTTATCTGCAAGGAGCAGCCGAGGCAGAGACCTGGGAAAACTTTTGATCAACTCGAGAGTAGCGAGTTCCCCGCGTTTTACCCTAATTTCCCTGCCCCCTCCACGATACCCCGTTTCCGGTGCGTGTTTACTTTTCCTGTTGCCATTTTGCAACAACTTCCTTGCAATTTGTTTGCCAAAGATTTGGTGGGTGCGGAAACTTTTGGTGGAGTCAGTTGCAGGAGCTGGCTGAGTTGCAGATGCCTTGCCGCTGCTGCAAGTAGCTGATAAAAATGCACGGCTAAAAAAGTGATCATCTTGCGACTTAGAAGATATATAAGGTACAACCACACGTGTTTCTGGTGGCTTTGGCTTTTCACCTTGCATTGTTTTGCATAGCTGAAAGATCCTTTTGTGCCTTTAGACTTTGTTATTCAACATTAAAGTAGGACACACTTTTTTGCAGTGTTCAAGTCTGCCGCATTCCGCCTTTCACGCTTCCGTTGCACTGTGTTTTCCGTTCGTCGGCCTTTTAGCCGTTTCCCCTAATTAGCTGCACCTATGGGATGTGCAACAGGAACTGGCAGCGTGCCGCATCCCAGCAGCAACATGCCACTTCCCGCGCGCAGGCTGACGTCTGCCTTGTGTAACACCGTATCTTTAACCGGACTGGAAATGCCATCTTCGTCCTTATTTTCAGTCTTGGTCACGAGGCACGTTTGGTTCCCTGCCTGCCACGCCTGCTTTTTTGTGCAACGCCCCCGTCATGGGTTGTAAACCGAACACACAGGAAATAAACGCAGCAAAATGACAAAAATCACGTTCGTTTGAAAGCCACCAAAAGAGTGCAGAGTAGAGAAAAGAAATGAAACCGACGAGCTTGGACCACTTCCCTAACAGATCCCAGCGCCCTTAAAGCGTCAGATCATTCGGGGACCTTATTATCCTTTCGATGTATGTCACTCACACTGTTTAGGTCCAATCCTGTGCCCGTGAAGCGCACTGCAAGCCGACTAACCGCTTACAGCACGCATGGGTTCAGAATTTTTGTCACCTTCGGCCAACTCGAGCTCTCCAAAACAATTGCCCGAAATGCGAGTCTGGTGCTCCAGATTGCTGGGAAATTTTTAGGGTGAAAACTGGGCAAATTCGGGGCGACAGTTGGCAAGGAACAGAGAGCACGTGGGCCAGGGGGCGTGTGGCAGCAGTGGCAGCAGTGGCAGGAGTGGCAGCAGCTGACGACGTCATTAGTGCATATTTGTGGCTTTGTTTGCCGCAAAAGCGGGCGGCTGCAGAGCAGGAGCACCTGGCCAAATGGCTGAATGGCCCGAAGGTGAAAGGTGAAAGGTTGAAAGGTGGCCGTTGGCCAGGCAGGAACATGCTCAGAATAATCATTGCAAAATTGCAAATCGCCCAGCGAAAGTGCCGAGGGACTGCAGGTCCTTTATCCGGCATAAATGCACTGAGGATAGACCCTAAATGTGGCAGGTTTCCAGGACTCTTCCCCAGTTCACGGATCCCCGATCCACATATGGATTAAAGCAGCGACAGTCGGTCCAGAAGCTGGACCTCAAAATCGGCAGAAGCTGACGACTTTGCCGTATTCACTCGGAAAAGTTATGCCATATATTCGAAAATTATGAAACATGATTCGAAAAAATGTAAATGTGAATTTTCAAATTTACTTGTCGCTTAACATTGCATTGCACTAGAAACTTTTGATGCATCTATTCAAAATCAAACAAATTAATTCACCTAATATTATTGTTTATAAAGTTTTAAATTTATATTATTTAAGGTTTGGAGAATGCAGATTTTAAATAATTGATCATGTGTCCTTCGGCGCTGGCAAAAAGCAAAATTGCAACCTAGTTATTTTATATGCATACATGAAATTTAAGAGGGCTAAACACAAGCGGCTATAGAGATAGTTGATGGCTCAGACAGAGCGCAGTCGGCCATGTAAATCAATTAAAATCCTCTGGCTGGGAGAGTCCTTGCGCCAGGACGAAACACGGAGTTGCACGCTGCCGGACCAGCAATCAACTATCAATGCACATGGCCGCAAATGTCTTAAGGGCAGGGGCAAGTGGGTAGAAGGAGAATAGATGAAGACAATGTGCAATCTGTGAGCTGTTAGCTGCGGGGCAGGGTACTCGCATTTCGGTCCTCTGGCAGGTTTTACCAGACCACCAATTTTGGTCAGGACCTCCCCCGAAATGCCAGTCCCTCCGGGACCCGGACTAAGTGACAATAAATACGAAAGTTGGGCCATCGGCAAAAGAGTTGTCAATGCAGCACCGTTCGACGTCCTCTGCATGAACTGCATTCTGATGAGTTCTGGAAAATGAGTGGAGAAATTTTGGCGGCGGGAAGTCGGGGGGAAAAGCGGAAAGAGCCAGGAGCGCACACCATCAAATTATGCCACACTCAATTGGCCCTCAAGTGCGCTAGCCAACTTTTGTTCTGCCCTCAAAGGGAGTCCTTTCTGAATGGCCGACGGTTGCCATATTGAAGGGCTTAGTTAGCATACAGAGCAATGTGTATAAAATATTATTAATAAACGTTATATCTATATAACGGCAGTCTAAAATTCCTCTTTGATGTTAATGTGCATTCATTTAATTTGGAACAAATATCATTTGTAAAATCGCTTTTGTTAACGGTCTGAAATAACAAAATATAACAACATTGCATCGCACAAAACGAGGTCAAAATATATAGTGATGGGGATATTTAGTTTCTTGGGAGCCCTTGGTTATTTGAGTTCTTCCTCCTCCCCGAAGGATCCCTCGTCCTTATCAGTCCCCTCGAGTTCCCGCTTGATCGGATTTCCGATTCGCACATTGATGATCCTCTCCTTGTCCTTGCGGCTGTTTCCCTTTAAGGACTTAACAGTGACGCTCAGGACAACGCAAGCCACAGTGGCCACGCCCACGCACATCAGAGCCTTGTGGGCGGGGCGCAGGTTGCCCAGATTATTGCCCAAGTTGCCCAGGCTGCCCAATCCTCCCAATCCTTTGGGCGCAACTCTAGGCAGAATAGCCAGCTGATCCGTCAGGTTGGACAGGAACTTTGAGTAGTCCGACATTCTCGACACTGCAGGAAAATGTAATCACCCAAATTAATGACAATCATTATGAACGGGAAATATTAGACGATTGATCTTTGACATGATCAATGAAATGTTTATAAAAACATCCTAAATGTGTTGATTGGGTTTGGTGAAGTAGAGAGCATAATTACTTTGACCGAGCTGACCAATCTGAGCCAATTTGATGGCCGATCGCTTGACAGCATTTGCTTTACTTGAACACCTCACAGTGCTGAGCCACCGAACTCATACCCAAACCTTCACCTCGTTGCAGTTCATCCGGTCATCCAAGTGCCGAATCAATTAGTCGGCGCACCACTTGGCACTGATGTCCAAATCGAGTGTCACGTCGAAGCCTCGCCCAAATCAATTAACTACTGGATTAAGGACACGGGTAAGTGAGTGCGAGCGGAGTGCCGAGACCGGTCTGCCGATACGTATATATAAATGCGAATATATATATATATGAATATGTACGGTCATTTATATACACATGTATATATGCCTATACGGACAGATGGGTACACACATCTATGCAGATGTCGGGCTCCGGGGCCGAACGCATCATTACTCCAACATCGATTCGAATCGAAGCGCTTGGCATTGTCATTAGTCAGTTGTCAGATTGCGGCACGTTCGCTCGTTGCAGGTGGTGCAGTTTGGTGGCGGTGGTCCGGGGACTTCCAGTACTCCGGGTCGGACTGTATCCCCCGGAACACCTAAATTTCAATCATTCTCAGTACGCCTATGCGTATTCTACACTAGACTAGTTGAAAGAGGTCACTCGAGAACTGATGCTTTTTACACTTATTTTGTTTAGTTTTCACTCACACAAGTTTCCACAGTAGAGTTTCCTTGGGAAAATGTTCTTATTTTTCAACAAAATTATTTGAGATGTGCACTATAGAAGAAAATAAAATGAAGTTAACTTTTTGATCCGTAAGAAATGCTAACATTTGACAGATTTCGATTCACAGCTTACTTTCTATTGATATGATTTCTACGCGAGTTACATTGTTAGCTAGGAAGGACAAATTATGAATCTATGAATGATGAATTGCTAAAACCGAACAACATATATTAAAACCATCCACCAGGTGAGATGATTGTGACATCGGGCAAGTATCATGTGCAGGAGAGCTCGCAGTCCATGTACGAGACCAAAATGTCAATGATAGTCAGGAAGTTCCAGAAGGACGATGTCGGATCCTATCGCTGCATTGCCAAAAACTCACTCGGCGAAGTCGACAGCAGTATCCGCTTATACGGTGAGTTTTTCAGCACCTCTCCATCAAAGTGCCATGAACGAGGGCCCAACAGCAGAGGTGTAACAATTAAGTGCATTCCTCCGGTTTGGTATAAAATACCGACATTTATAAGAGCAATATTCAAATGTATTATTTTATTCAGTTTGGCCAAGGAATATGACCGAATGATTTTAAATTGCTAATTTTCCTTTTGACATTGCTATTTACATGGCCTCCATTGTTTGGCCTGGAATCCGCGAAATGGAACGTATTTGCACCTTTGTTTCAATTACATTTTCTCATTCGCTTCTTCTTTTTTTCGTTTTTTTTTCACGCTGCCCTACAGAAATCCCCGGACCGAATCGTAATAAAAATCCGCTGAGCGGCGGCGGAAGCCTGGATGCGGATGCCAATGACATTTTGAAGCAGAAACAACAAGTCAAAGTCACCTACCAGCCGGAGGACGAGGAGCTGCAGTACGGATCCGCCGAGGATTTCGAGGCGGAAGGTGGCGAGGGCGGGGGCTTGACGCCGTTATCGCCGCACGTTTACTACACCAGCGGCAATAAACCGGCCACACATAAGCCGGGCAACTCCGGCGGCAATCAGCATCTACATCAGCAGCACCACCATCACCACCACCACAACAACCAGCAGCACAGTGGTGGGGCAGGTGGTGGCCCAACTGGCGGTGAGTCGGGGTCACTTGGCGGCGAAATGGGTGGCATCACCCGCAAGCCACCGCCATATTACGGTGGCAATACGGAAGTGCGAGGCCCCATTGACAACAACGAAATGAGCTCAGGCTCCGGAGACTCGCGATTGCGTCGAGGTCACCACTTGCCCATTCTCCTCCTCCTCCCATTCGCGCGGCTCATCCTGGTCAGGAGTTGGCACTGCCGACATACGTTCATAATGGGCTTGTCGCAGGCTAGCCTGCCCGGCCTTTTGCTCAGCCTCTTATAATACGCAGTCTAGTAGAACCACCAGTACATTCGACCGGAGAATCAACAAAGCATCACTGCAGCGAAGAAAGTCGTGGTCTTTGGGTCGGTCCCTACTACAAGACATTCTATCAACCGAAAAGCTAGTGGTAGTGTGCAACACTCAGTTTAAGGATATCAACAACACTTTCATCAACGCACATATGCATCCGAGAAACGCCTACAATGGAGTTAATTGAACGCTGTCTAAAAACTTCGGCAACAAAACACAACACGCATTAAGAGGTTTGCAATTCATTCTCGATCAGATAGCACAAATTATAGTGTGAAGGTCGAAGGTTCTAAGCATCTAACTACATTCATACCAATCGTTCAGCAGCGACATTTTCACAGACAGTTTCTCAGCCGTAATGAGATCGCGTACATAAAACAAACATGTTGTAGTAGAAAATGTTAAATTGTTTATAACGTAAGGGAAAAACAAAAAACAGGGATGGTATTTGCACGCATCCATATTTAGTGAATGTATTTGACGCAAGAATTTCTAGTGTTATTGAGACATTTTTAAGGGGGTTGCACGGTTAATGAATCACAGCTAGCCTAAGGTAAAATGGTTCCCTAAAGAATTTACGGTGAAGAAAAATCAGATTGGGAAATTTGGGATTTTTTTAGAGCTTGATAGCGCGATAGGAGAAAACGCTTTATTTATTGCTTTCAAGTCCACAACTTTGATTGCACTCATTATCAATCAACCCTTTTTTGTTGATTTTTCTCATTTATATTTGGCGACTGTCACACCTTCTTGCCAATTTCCAATTTCCCAAACCGATTTACAAAACTCTTGAAAGGTCAATTAATGTAGAAAAGTAACACAGAACAAGAGGAACCCAATTTCTTTTACTTTGCGTTTGTCATTCGTTGATTTGGGCTACTTCCAGCTGCCTTTTGTTGATTTGTACAACTTTGATTGACACTTGTGAGGTTCCGCGAAAGGGTGTGAGTTTATGATAAATAGACCCAGAACTTTTTCTAATTTATTTTTTGTCAGCAGATTTGTTAAATGCGTTGCTGCTGTACCTTAAAATATAAACACATTTCTTGTTTCGATGCAAATGGTTTACACACAAACTGCGATGCCCTTTAACCCCTTCATGCACAGCTTGTAACCCCTTCTTACCAACTATTTCTTGGTGTTTGCCAAAAGTTTTTCTTTCCTCGTGCTTTATTTCCCAAGTCTTTGCAGAGGAGTGTTTTTTTTTTCTTTTTTTGTGGCAACGTCTTGTCTTTGCAGCTGAGTATGTGTGTGTTTATGCGTGGTGCTATGTATGTGTGTGTGTTTTTTTTTCAAATGTGTGTGTGGCAGCTGTGGGGCACAAGTTGTGGACACAGAAAACTCTCGGCTCCCATCTGCGTTGCATTTGCTTTTGATGAATTACTTGCATGTCAGTTAACCACACACACATCACACCCACACAGCTACGTTTTTAATGAAATGAAAACTTTTTGGCAAAGTGAATTTCATTGTAAGCATACCCAAACCTCGAGACCCCCAAAAACCCAAAACAATCCGCTGCCAGAACTTAAAACTAAAATAAAAAAAAAACAACGGGACAGCTACAAATATACAAAACCGCCAAAAGCTGCCACTGATGATGATAATAAGACGCTGACAACCGCAGCAACAGCTAAATGAACATCGGCGGCAAAAGGCGGCAAAAGACCAAATAAACATGTCGCCAAATCCGAACCCAAATGTGGGGCTGTCTTAGCTACGTTGTTACACATTGCACGGACACCAAGAAAAGGAAGCCAAGCTGCAACGGAGAACATCGGGAACTAGTCAACCGGCAGCCACACTTTTCCTGATGTTGCAAGTTGCTGTTCCTGCCTCCATTGTCCATTGATGATGTTGTTGCTGCTCGTGTTGATGTTTGTCGGACTTCTCATGTTGCTCATGTTGCAGGAAAGGCTCTGCTCTGCTAACGCCCACGTTGGGCGCCAGCTGTGACGAACTGTTTTCCTGCCTTCTGCTCGCTTCGAATTGCCACGACTAGCGCAGACAGTTTGGTTGTTCGTCCCACCAAAGTTATGATTTGTGCGATTGGCAGACCAAACGGAAGTCAGGGTGTCAGATAAGATAAGCTTCATTGTCAGGACACTTCGATAATGGGCTCCGCAACTTCTCAACTTCTCGCCGTCTTCTGCGCGGCGTTACTTCTTCGTCGTCTTTCCCTCGTTGTTCCGTGTCCTCCTTGACAGCGGACCCCGTGCCGGCTAACTGACTGGTCTCGAGCTGCGCTTGCGCCGTTTCCTTATAGGCCGCGGGAACCCGGTCTTTCCCCTTTTTTTACTGCTCGGGTATAAGGCCCCACAAATTTCTGAGCAAACTTCACCCACTGATCCAATAGTAATGAAGACACGTCTCTTCAAGAATTCACCAGCCAGTCGCTGGATTTCCTCTGGAAAGGTCTCAGAAAACATTATAGTTCGATGCTGTGGACGACGCATTGTGTGTTCAAGCTCCTCACATTACTCCAATAGTAACGAATTGTTTTTAACATTTTTTTAGGCTGTTATAAAGCGTTTATATATCGCCTACAAAACTTCGTCAGTCCTAGTTGCCTAGGTTTAATTATTTGTATATGTATGCTCCACGATCCTTGATTATTCCCACTCCTCGGCAGCCTCGACGTTGGAGGCCCTTGTTCAGAAATTCGCCCGCCATTCTTTGTATATCTTCTGGAAAGGTCTCAGAAAACATAATAGTTTGATGCTGTGGACACATTGTTTGAGCAAGCTCCTCCCACTACTCCAATAGTAACGAAGACGCAACCCTTAAAGAATTCGCCAGAGGAAATCCCGAGAATGGCGGGGGATTTTTGAAAAAGGGCCATCAGCGTCGAGGGTGTCGAGGAGTGGGAATAATTTCCGAGAAGCCATGTCGATCGGTTTCGTTTCGTGGTGCATCCTCGTTATATTTGAAAACTGATTTTATTTTCTTGTAATTTAAAATCCAACATTTGGTTTAGAAATGTAAAAACATACGACTTGTAAGCGTAAATTTCATAATCTTTATCTTCTGATCTTAAGAGCTTCAATTGAACTGCGTGAACATGTAGCCTTGAAAATCAACATAAGAATTGAATGTATACACACATGCCTTTCCAATTTGGCTTGGTTATATCCAATATTAGTGCAGTTGTTGCCATACGGACTAATTCTAAGGATGGTGTTGCTGCGGGGATTCTGCAACTGCAACTGCGAAGTTGCTGCTGTTCGTTTCACTCGGGAAGTTGCTTCTGCAGCAGCTTCTTTTGTTGTTATCTCTGACGATGCTGCTGTTGCCACATTTGATGCTATTAAAATAGCGCATCCTTTGTTGTCCTTTGTTGCGTTGCGTAAATAGCACAACAAATATAAATACACAGCAGCAATAATACCAGACAATCATGCACAAAAGGACAATCACAGCGGGAGAAATTACGGTTAATTTGATTTAGTTTAACTGCTCCTGTAGGTTTTGCCAAATATTTTTCAAACATTTTGACTGTCGTTGCACCGCAACTCAAATTTATTGTACGAGTATATCTACTTGTAATATTTCATCCCTTTTTCCCAGTGTACGTGTGCATTTCGGTGCTTATGATTGTTATGGAGCCACAGTTTGAGTTGTTTTTTGGGGCTTTCCGCGACACTTGTAATCAAGTTTTCCTGCGCACAATGGTGTGTGTGTGTGTGTGTGCGTGTGAGTCCTGCCGTCTGTGTCAATCCAAGTGTTCTCTTGCTTCGTGGGCGGGGAAAACAGCGCGTTGAGTGGGCGTGGCGGGAGGAGAAGCGCTTAATTGCTCTATTTGATGCCGTCAAATTGTATTTTAATTTCGCATTTCCCTTTTTATCATTCCTGCCTGTGACTGCTGTCCTTAAGTTGGTTTTGTTTTGAAGCAGAAAATTGGTTTTAATATGCGACGTGGCATCTCGCAAGTGTGTCTCTGCGAATTTTTCCTAAAAAGATCGTTTCATAACAATTGTTTTCCTTCAAGATTTTTCAATGAATTTCCGAGTCAGGCTCTACTTTAATGATATTTCGTAGGCACCTTCCTAGGCCAACCTTATCGTGACTTATAACTGGCTTCGGCATAATTTTGGTGTCCATTCCTTTGGCGTTCTTTTTTCAACCGCCTTTGGTTTACTGCGGCTTATTGTGTTATGCAGTGTGGCGAACTTGTATCTATTTAAATTTTGTGTGTGGCAACATGTTTATTTTATAACCCCAAGGCAAGAGGAAAATTCAGGGGGAGTTTGGGAGTTTGCTTCATGTTTGACGGAAGTTTAATTGAATACACCGCTTACTTGATGGTGGCCGGGGATCGGGGCGTGGCATGGGCGGGGGAAAATGTACTTGTGTGCGTGTGTTGGCCGCAAAACATTTTCCGCATTTTCCGGGAAAAGACAGGACAGCAGCTCGCTAAAACAAATGGCAATCAAGTTGAATTGTTACACACACATAAAGGGGCGTTGGAAGGCGTGGGCAGCGGGGATGATACGTTGCGGAAAGTAAAAGGAAAATATACAGCGAAAATATGAGCAACATAAGTGCGGAGTCTGTCAGCCGCTGGCTGAAATTTACTCAACATTTTTGATTTCATAACGAAATGAGTGTCGTCTTGAATATTCCTTTAAGTGTATATGTATTACGCTGGGGGTGTGAGTATGTGTTGGTGCGCAGCCTGTTAGTGTGCGTGTATGCACTCTTGTATCCCGGTAAATGGCTTCGCTTTATAATGTCTCAATGACTGACAAGCGGCTGTCAAGCAACAGCTGGATAAATAAGTGAAGCACTGTTAAAAACTTTGCCAAAATTACTGCACGAGTATGCTGCATAGGAGCTGTTTACAAAGTTAAGTTGCCCAAATCGAATATTTGTTATGGTATAGTATAGCCCAGTGTAAAGGATCAGAATAGCCCGCTTGTCGATAGATTTATGTACTTTATTTTTAAATTAATTCATTGATCTCTTCTCACAAGGATGGTTCTCAGTTTATTAGTATAAAAACATTTATTTGCCGAGAACATTTTCCACTGATTCGGTTGGTTTACTTGCCTCTTCAATACGCTTCTTTGTTTGTTGCATCACGTTTTTAGACCCCCCTTTTTCTACGTGTTTTGGCTAAAGCCAATAGCCCAGCTTGAACCAAATTTTTGGCTTGCAGCCGTATCTTTTCATCAGTTTGTGATGACTGCCGGGCGGCCGAGCAAGAAATAAAATTAAACAAATACGAGATAACAAGCCACTCCAGCAGCAGAAATTCAATTACAGCTGCTTCAGGTTGCTGGTTGCAACTTGCTAGTTGCATGTTGCTCGTATGTGTGGGCAGCACTCGAAGAACGCAGGACGAAGGACTGAGTTTAGGACACTTGACACTGGGCCCCTCTGGCAACATGCTCGAATTGATTTAATTGAAATTTTATTCGAGTCCTGCTCGGACCCATTGTGCAACAGTTGTCCTGATGCAGTATCCTTTGTGCATTTGTTGCATTTTAATTAAGAGCTGCTTTGTGCTGTCGCTGGAACAATAAAACCAAATCTAGCCACAACGTCTAGCAACCCCCTGTGCGTATATATAGAAATTTAGGTGGTCATACCGTTGCGCTCCGAATAATAGTAATGCCCTAATAAATTGATTCAGTTTTTCTGAGATTTTTTAAAATATTAATTAAAACGCTATCAGTTCCTTGCAGTATTGAAAGTACTTTTTAAAGTAGATTGGTTTACTTACTTATTCGTATTGAAATGACCAATCATTTTTTAAAAAGTTTTTTAAACCCCTAAAGGCTAAAGAACACCCGGCGAAAAAAAAGAATTTAATTTAAAATGTTTCTTTTAAAGATGCACTAGAAATCCTTTTTTTTTTTTTGAAAACAGCAGCAGATGACCAGTTCTTTTGGTTTATGTATAAAGCAAATGCTAAATTCGTATTGGAACTTTGTTAATTAGGGCTTACATTAAATGCAAATCATAGTTATTAAAATGGACTCTACAAGAATCAGAGCCATTAAAGGTTGTTCATATGCTAAGCGGGATATATCTCCCTTTATGGTACTGTACTTATATCAAAAAATCGAATTACACAATAACATTATGTGCCATTATAAGCAGAACTAAATGCTGAACGAAAATAAATAAGATAAACTAGAGGAAATGTTATAGAATCCTGGAATCTTTCGACTTTTCACATTATGTATATAGTTTTGTTGTGGCTAAAATCCATTTAAATGTGTAACAAATAATTTTTCATTTCGTTGCTCTTTAATTACTGTTAGATCTTAAGCCAAAATTGTATATAAGACATAATAAAGAAAAGTTAAAGCTAAAATAAACTGTATATAGTCAACGACGATAAACTGTAATGTGTATTTAGGATGGATTTAAGAATCAATCAATTACGTTCACTCAAAACCAAAAACTGAAGCTTAATCAAAGTTCTCTTGATAAATCTCCCTGAAAAATTTGAGAGCCGCTCTATATAAACCAGCAGTAAACGCATAAAGTAAAGTATATCTTATATATAATAAATAAACAAGCATATATATACAAGACAAATTATATATATTATATGGTAAACGAACAAATTCTACAAATAAAGGACAAAAATATATTTATTAAAATTAATCAGAAAGTTTAAATTTTCAGAGTTTGGGTCGCATGTCAAAGTTTGATCCTAGGAGTTGTAAAAGCAGAATTTTGCATACGACGAGGGGCGTTTGAGGGGTTTTCCAGCTAACAACAGACAAGACAAGACCTCCGACCAGCTGCACCAACAACTTTTCCTCATCCTATCCTTATCTATATTTAGTTGTACAAATCCGAATCTCTCACTCAGAGGCAGGATATCCGTTTCTGCGCCGAGCGGAAGTTGTTGTGAAAATAACACAGCAAATAACTTTTGCCACCGCAATGAGCACTGCACGCCCCCCATCACCCCTTTCTCCATTAACCTTCCACCTACTCTTGGCCCCTCCGAAAAATCCCACGAGCTGCAACACACCCAAGTTGCATCAACTGAGTTGGCATTTATTGGACTTCTGCTACGAGAACGAAAACAATATGTAATGAACCATTTAATTAAATGTATAAATCTTATTAAACTTTTTCCCAGAGTATAGCTCTGACAAAATAAAAGTACTAATACTTAACGGGTTGCATTTTCATTAAAAGGTAATTACAGAACTCAATTATAATCAAAAGAAAACGCAAGACGTAAAAACATTAATTTGATTACAATAAAAGTACAATAATATGTTATGTTATATATATATATATTATGCATCGGCTTTGTGGTTTTATTATTTTATATTTGCAGTATGTGGAAACCAACAGGAATGATAATAATTTAATCATTTTCGCAATTGAATTGGTAGGAAATCTCAGCAGGTGTCTGCTGGTTGGGATTGCACCGAATTGAAAAAACATGGGGGGGGAGTCGCATTGTTATTGAAGCTACTATATACGATTTACACGAGATTGCACTATGTTTGGTTGGATCGTGCATAGACGATACCATCTCTGAGCAAGGAGCTCATCTTATTAATTGCTTACTTATTCTGGCTTCTTAAAGAATTCTCCTTAAAGCGCGCACACCTCGGTCCTGATAAGCAAATTTTCTAATCATATTTTAAATACTTTCACTTTCAATCAGTGCTTTTTCAGCGGCTCCCCATTATGCCACCCCTTTAACCCTTGGCAGCCGTTGCGGAATTCAATGGGCCATGACCGACCGCAGCCGTTGGCAAGAATGAAATGAAACAAAAATTATGCAGGGCAGATGGAGAAGTGTCTAAAAAGGGTTGAAGGTACACAGGGGGAAAATTGGGTAACTTAACAGCTTGGATTGCAAAAAAGAAAACATGGGAAACATTTATTTGTTGAATCATATGTATTTCGTTCGATGTCGGTCTGCAGCTTCAATTCTCGGTTATAAACATTTTTATAACGCGGAAACAATAGTTTTTCTGTCTGTAAGCCAGCCACAGCGTCTTTGCTATCAAAATTGACTTTTAATGAAAACAATTGAAAATTCTCGGTGTCTATGTGCCGGGTCCGAAAATGTTTTCCCATGCGAAAGCCACGGGGTACTTGTCTCAACTGCCGACGGACTGCTCAACTGGCCAAAACTGGCTGCGGTTATTAATTTCAATTAAAGCATTTAACCGGAGAGCCCACCGCCTTTTGTTTACCCAACCTGCCCCGCCCCCCAGCCAGCCTTAATTAAGGCGGGAAAGTGGCGGAGTTTCTGGGGAAATTCCAGGCCATAGGTGCTGTGCTAGGGAACGGACTAATAAAGTTGATTCGAGCGAGATTTTCAGGACCATCAAGCAATTCTCAAAGGAGCCGAGGATCTGTCAGCTTCCTGATAATATCGTATTTCACGAAATCATCAAATTAGCCAGTAGTCAGCAGCAGAGACTGCAGTGCCACCAGCATTTAAAGTCCGCCCAACAAACGGCACATAAACAAACAGATGCAGGGAACATTTGGAGGCCAATGTGCAGGGTGGAAAATTAAGGAATCGGGGCAGGGAAAATTCAAGAGACCATTTATAGGAAGCAGACAGCAGACGGCGACAAGAGAAAGAGTCTGGTCTGGGCTGGCTTTTCGGTTTTCACTGGCTTGGGCAGCAAACTAATGTCGGGCACGCGTATACCAAAGTAGATGCGGTTTATTATGGTGAATGTATACCTGCATTTTGTATTTAGAAATGTATATAACATGATTTCGCGCACTTTAAAAATGTTTCGAATATATTTATAAGCTTTAATAAAATGTTTTTCAGCACATGAAAATCTGTCCCCTAGTAACCCAGTCGATAACTGCAAAAGTTTCCCCAAATTTTGAATATTGCCAGTTCAAACCCATTTGTCTCTGCCGTAGAATATAATTGAGAGAAGACTGAGCCGACAAAACAACGCCTTAACCTTTAACCTCTTCTTTCGGTTGCCCGGAGACACCCACACACGAGTACACGACACCCACACATTGGCAACTGCTTTATCGATAAGTTTGTTTGGTTGTTGGACCGTAGGCCGCCAGAGACTCAGTTGTCAGGAAAGACCAAACCGAAGTGGTTCTTATTGTCAGCAGAGGAATCGTAAGAAGGAAGCACCGGCAGCAGTATGGTGAGCAATAAGTTGTTAAATCACATTAACAAAGCAGTGCACCCATTCGGCCGCCTTATGGCCGCACTGCTTGGCCAGCAGTTTCCGCCTCTATCCGATTTCCGGTTCCATGCCGCTGCTCCTTTAGTCTCAGCTTTTCAGATTTTTTCAGTTGCACTGCAAGCGGCGCATTCAATTTTTCATGCCAAGCCAGGCTGTTGCTGTTGCTGCATATACAAACTGCACTTTGCGAGTGGGCTACAGTGAAGCCTCGGCAAGGCTGTCCTGCTCCTGCTAGTCAAAATGTCAACGCTGGTATCACAGCATTCATTTCAAAACAAATATAGTAGTTAAATAGTTCTGCCTATATAAGTACATATATAGGGAGGACTTATTGATAACTATAAGATTCAAAGAATTCGAAAATATCCCTTTACAGTAGCTCCACTGTGTATTTATAGCAGTCAAGCAGGAGTCCTCCTCTCCAACTCCTGCTTGGTTGTCTATTTTCGATCATTTGTTTATGTATAGACCTGCCCCCAACATATATCCGCCTTTTTTCCATCGGCAACATATATTTATATTTATATTTATATATATAAATATATACATTGCGCCTTTGGACATGCGAAAGCGCGGTTGGCGACGGGCGCAGGCGGCTTCGAAAATTTTTGAATAATTTGCAGTCATAAAATATGCAATAAGCCAGCAGCCAACAGCCAACAGCTGTTGCGAAATTGTTTTGAAAGCCGCGCCATCACATTATTTAAAGCAACGATGGCAGTTGCCCGCTTTCTCCGCCTTTCGCTGCCTTTCTCCCACGTGAAGGGAATCGAATTAAACGTTGTTAAAGGATTTAAAGTGCGAAAAATAGTGGCGAGCTGCAGACGACAATTGCACAGTCCCCCATTTCCATTCTCCAGCGAGGAGAACTCTTTCAATTTGCATAGACAAATGTGGAAATTCTTTGGTGCAAGTTCAGCCGAGACTTCAAGTTGGGATTCCAGCTCGGCTTAGGTCCTTTAAATGAATTAAATAAGATTTTCTCTTGTAACGTGCGTTCTCTTCTGAGATTCTGAGAAAAAATCGGAATAATAATTTCATTCAAACTTATTTTCTTACAGCCGCCAAAGGGGAAGAAGGGCAAAAAAGGCAAAAAATTGCCAGGTAAGTAACGCCGAAGTAAACTGCACTTCAGCATAGATTTATGAACTCACAAATTTAACTGCTTTGAACGGTTATTGAAGTGGGATAGGATATCAGTAATTGTTGCAAAATTCATGCAGTGCCCTCTTTAAGAACACCGGCTGTTAAAGACCCTCCACGAGTAGACAAACTGAACAAGGACGAGGACTGCCCGGCAATTCATTTTCGGAACATTAATGGCAGCAGGGTGCCACTGGGTAGTTGGGTAGTTGGATATCTGGGCAGCCGGAATGGCGGACATTGGTCATTCAGGGCAATTTATAAAGGCCAAGCAAAACAATTAGTAAATAACGATAATCTGCGTGAGGAGAGAAGCAAAAGAGAAGGCGGGGCCCGGGTGCAAAAGGGACGGGAGGAGCGCCGAGGACAAGAAATTCCCGATGCAATTGCTCTGGCGCAGCCTTGCAGTCGGAAAATTTAAAGGCAAAAAATGGGGGGCCAAACTGACCACTTAATTCGCACGAGTGAGCACACTGCAGTTCCCCAAACCCCCGACCTTCCTTCGCTCTCTGGGACATCTAACGCACATAATTGTTTCTGTGCGTGCACTGAAAAACGCTCTTACTCGTGGTACACATGGAAACCCCTAGGTCGTATTATTCAGTTATATCTTAGATTTGTTTAGGCCCTACACTTATCTTATCACACGTCTCTAAATAGTTTACCCGCGCACCGCAACTTCATTCAATAATTACTAGAATGCAATGTCTTTGGTCTTTTTTCCTCCGTGTGGCTTCTAGTTCGTCTCCTGGTAGTCCCGGTGGTCCTGGTGGTCCTAGTAGCCCTTCCTAGGCCAAGTCCTGGCACCAGCCGGCCAACGATGCCAATTACAGAAAACAATTACAACACGGTCTGCTGTTGGGTCACATATGCGGGCAGTGGCTAAGGGAAGGCGCGCGGCAGGGCTAAAAAGGGGCTAAAAAGGGGCGAAAAAGGGGCAAAAGGGGAAGGAGAGGGTAACCAGGCGTGCCGCTCTCATAAAATAGCCATAAGGGCGGGGACCCCCAATATGCGGACTAAACTTTCAACGGACCCCTAGCCCAATATTAGAAAATAACCAAGTCAAAAATCCATTTGGTAATTAGCTTTAATGGGTGTACCACCGAATACTCAAGTCATATCCTTGTTTTCATTCCTAAATTTCTAAATTTCTTCTGCCTATGTTTCTGCTTAGTGCTCATCGATGGAGTGGACACCTCGGCGATGACTCGCGACCAGCTGGAGGCATTTGCCCTCCGGCTAAAAGCGGAAATGGATCGTGAGCGGGAGGAGCGTAACTACTTCCAGTTGGAGCGGGACAAGATCCGCACTTTCTGGGAGATCACGCGCCAGCAGCTGGGTGAGTGAATCCCAGGGGATTGCTCCGCCTTTCCTTTGGCTTTACTAATTGTATTTTTTTTTAGATGAGACCCGCTACGAGCTGCAGCAGAAGGACAAGGAGATCGAGGCCACGCAGGACCTGGCGGATATCGACACCAAGCATGTGATGCAGCAGATGAAGCATCTGCAGTTTGAGAACCACAATAGGCTCGGTGAGGTTCGGGCCGAGGCGATGACCCAACTGAAGCTGGCGCAGGAGCACCATGTTCTACAGGAAAACGAGCTTCAGAGGGACAAGCGCCAGTTGCGCCGCATGCTCCGCGAGAGAATGGAGATGAGCGAGATGCAGCTGCGCCAAATGGAGGCTCACTTCAACGAGAAGCTGCTGTAGGTACAATCGCAAAAACATTAATCCTGTTCTCACGTTTTTTCATTTTCATTTCATTTTCGTATTCTGGCAGAGAGCAGCGCATCACCTTCGAACGCGAGCGCAAGGACAACGAGATGCTCCACGAGGAGAAAATGATCGAGCAGAAGGCCAAGCTAGACCTTTTCTACGGCACACAAATGTTCGAGGTAGAGGAGCGGAAGAACCAGCAGATAAAGGACCTGCAGGACCACCACGACCTAGCCTTCAACGACATGAAGAACTATTACAACGATATCACGCTTAACAACTTGGCGCTGATTGGCAGCATGAAGGAACAGCTAGAGCATCTGCGCAAGCAGGCCGAGAGATCCGACAGAATCGCAGCGGACACGGCAGCTGAGAATCGGCGGCTGAAGGAGCCTTTGGAGCATGCCAATATCCAGTTGAACGAGTATCGGCGCAAGCTGGAGTTCTACGAGCGGGATAAGCAGCAATTGAGTCGCCTCAAGACGCGCAACACTCGGCTGGAAAAGAAGGTGAAGGGTCTCACTTGGGAGGCGGAAACTCTGATTCTGCGCAACGACTCTCTGGTGGCGGAACGGGAGGGACTCAAGGAGCGCTTCAACGACGTGATCGTCGAGCTGCAGCAGAAGACAGGACTGAAGAATGTTCTTCTGGAGCGCAAGATCGCCGCATTGATGCGCGAGGATGAGAAGCGCAGCATCGTCCTACACGAAACGATTGCCACCTGCGCCCCCAATTTCGCCGAAAAGCTAACCAGCCTGGACGAACGGGTGGGCAACATCATCGATGAGAAGAACAAGATCATCCTTGACCTGCGCTATGAGGTAACCAAGGCCCGAAAGGCCCACGACGATCTCCTGGAAACCTACGAGTGCAAGCTCAAGCAGTATGGTGTGCCCACTGACGAGCTGGGCTTTAAGCCCATCAGGAGTCGGGACCAACAGAAGCTGTACGTGTGCGGTCCTGCGGGAATAATCACCGAGAATAAGTAGGATCTGCCGAAGAAAAGTCAAATTCACAAGTCGGATCAAGAAAACATTTCGAGGCGGGCAAAGACGAGGGTACTTGAACCTAAAACCAGAAGAAACAAATCTTACTCAAAAACAAAATGAAGTTAAGGGGACTAGCTTACAACTCTAGAAGCAAAAAGGCAAAAAAAACGATCGAATTATATTTTTATCAACTGGAAAACAATACCGTGGATTAAAGAGAGTGGCAGGATGGAACGCATTTTACTTGATGATCATATAAATATACTCTTGAACGCAAATGGGGAATTTCATCAAGAAGAAAACGAGGAGGAGGAAAAGCCAATGAAAAATCCCACCTTGGTAGTCACAGAAAATGTAAATTGTTAGTGCTGCTTGGATTCTTTAAGAATTTATTCATTCTGTGCCTACCTGGAGTGTATTATGTAACTCAAAAATAATGCGGCAGCAATAAAACGTTTACCAACGTGCGTTGATTATTCTTTTCTATTTGCTTAAGATCTTACTATCTATATTAACTTAATATATCCTACTATCTATTAACCAAGAGATCAAATATACCCAGTAAATGCGAATGGTGAGTGCGGTTCGAATCATTCAGAATTTATTCAACGTTAGCCTAGGGTAGTGTATAAGAAGTATGTATACGTTTATGTATATGCTTATAAAAACCTTCTGGAATACGTTAGCAAGGAGTTGAACATTTTGGAAATTCGCGTACAATCCGAATTTCGACTAACACTAAAGACAGAAAGAGATACATTGATAGTGCGGGGCCAGGGGCGAGAAAGAGAGAGTCAAAGTCGAGCCGTATATTACTGATGATGTGGTTCTTACTAAATGGATCTGTGGTTCGGGATCTTACGTAACTCATCAACGAAAAACTATAAAAAAATCGATTTCGTCTTCGAAACTCCGTTTTCTGAACGCTTCGTGGCTTTAGGCTAATTTTACTATATTCTGCTTCTGTATGGTAAGGTCTTCTTTTAGTTTGTCAATCGATTTATTTTTGAAATAGATATCACATGATGTTTTGCTTCTTGTTGCTGTTTTACTACGGATTTAATTCAATTCGTTTCGAGTCGATTTCAGTTTCAGTTTTGGTTTTATTTTTAGTTTCCTTTAAATTGATTTGATTTGATCAACAACAATAATTTTCATTATTAAAATTTTCTCTAACTGAAATGTGTTTCCTTGGCTTCAGTTTTTTGTTTTACTTTTTCAGTGCTTCAACATTTCGGTGACTTTACTGTTGTTTGGGTGAAATACACTTTACAAACTGAATTGTAACTTTTACAATAAATAAACGCGTTAAATCTAATAATACAAAAATCAATACAATTTTTGAAATTGGAATGCGTAAAAATGTATGTCTCTGCATTTTTCTTACGCATACGCATGTTATCTTAATCGGCTAAAGCCGATAGCAAACATAAATGGATGTAAAATAAATAATAGGCGAGGAACAAATACGTTCGAATCCTTACTCATTTCACTGTGGAATTCTGTTGCGTATCTTTAAATAATTCTTAGGGTCAAAACGTTTAGAGAGGTTAGAACTTAGCCCTAACATTAGTAACAATAAATTCAAAGTCTGTAAAGTGCATACACTCTGCGGTAGTCCATAGATCCTCTCGTCTTCCTACCGACAATCTTATTCGGGATTTACCTCGGGCAGTTGAATACATTATCCGTAATTCTGTTGGGTTTTTGGAGTTCAATCGGTTGGCTCTGCAGTATCAGTTTCATTTTTAGTTTAGCTTTTGTTGTATAGGTACTTTTCGGTTCCGCTCCTAATGATTTCGAGTTTACAAAATATATAAAACAACTTATAGCTGCCTGTTGCGGCTCATGTTCCGGCTTATCTGTTTTTGTATCCAGTATTCAGTATTTAGTAGTTTGTAGTTTTGTATTTATGTTTTGTTTAAATCAAAATCTAAAGCGATCACAACGGTTTACTTCACAGACGCGTGTGGAAACATTTGGTTAGAAATGTCCGTGGAAATATTTCCTATTTTTTTGTCCTTTCGATTTCTGGTTAGTTAATTTTCGATTTCAATTTTCCTATTTTCAGTTGGCTTTTGCTTATCTTCCAAATCGGTTGCTTTGCTTTCTGTACAAGTAAATGTAATTTAATCGTAATTTGAGTATAATTTCACTTAACTAATTTTAGTCAAATTGGTAGCGTTTGCTTGTCGTTTCGTTATTGTTCTCTATTTGGTTTCGGTTCGGCAATTTTGCACAAACCTAATAAATATGTATACTGATCGAGTGTTTGGGGTGAATGTGTTTTGTGGGCTGTGGGTTGTGTATGGCACATTGGGAGTTTTTGTTTTTCCTTTAATTTTTGCCTTGTACGCGTTTCAACTATTTAGCTAATTTAATTCGATTCTATTCGAGCACAACAAAAATCTATAAAAGATCTGAGGCTATAACTGGATTTGCTTAGTGATTGGTGATTATTGCTTTGACTTGGACTATTTTAAAGTTACGTTAGATTAATATTCAATACATAGGCCATACGATTAGTTTATATTTAACTTTAACTTTATCTAAATGCCATAAATTGTGTTTCAGTTCCAGTATTCAATTTTTGAAAAAGTCTAAACTAAAATGAAAGTTTTACTAACATTTTTGTTTGTAAGGCAATTTGTTTGGTTTTTATGTCGGTTTTTTTGTTGTTGCTTGCGCTTGCGATTTTATTGAGATTGTTTTAAATCCAAATTGAATTTAGATTGAGTTCAGTTCAGTTGATTCAGTTTGATTTCAACAAAATTAATCCACCAAATCGAGTAAAAATTACAAATGCTAATACAAATTTCATTACACAAAACGAGCGATAATAATATCTTACTAGCCCGATAGGAATTATGAATTCTGGATTCCGGGATGCAACTATTACAATTAGTAGTACGTAAATATGAATGTAGCATTGAGTTGGCCTGGTTCTAAAACGATTACACACCAAGGGCCTATATATGTTACACGAAAGCGAACGACCAGGCATCAATGAAAGCGAGAGAGATGACCGATGGCAACTAACCGATGGCCACCGTCATTCAACAAATGGAACTGTTTTGCGCCTGCAGTTGTGCGATGAAGTGGTCGTCGGATTTTTGAAGTGCATTTCTCCGCCTAGTAGAACTTATTGCGGACAAATGCGTTAATCACACGCGGAGTGTGCTTATCCAGGCTGCACAACTCTAACAAGTTCTCGTTTCGTCGGCTGGAATATATCATGGAGCGTTGATGCTGCCGCAGGCTCACCATAATGAATCTGTGCACGGAAAGGATGTTAATCCATATTAATTGTAATTACCAATGCAAAACACTCACTTAGCATTGGAGCTTCGCTTTTCGCGATATTCGTCCATTAGAGCAGCCAAGCACTTTGAATTATTTTCCGGATTTCCGCGCGCGGCACCCGGCACGAGTACCAAAAACACGTCGAACGTATTCTGCTTATCCAGTAGCGCCCTGGACAGAATTTCATTTAGCGATTGCCTGACTTTGCCCACCTGCATCGAAGATCAATGGTAAAGACGGGGATCGTTTGTGCACAGTGATTACCTTCTGATTCTCGCAACAGGCCGTGGCCTCTGAAACAGACATCTCCTTTGTCCAAGGCAGCGCCTTCAACTGGCCACTGCGGTCGTGCCAAAACTCCACCGTCACCTTCGGGTCGCTGCGGAAATAGCCAAAAGCCAATGCCACCAGGGCGTCTAAGTACTTGAGCGAACGACATGGACCAGAAAGGTATTCTGGGGGTGTACGTTTGGAGTAATCTGAATAATTAATGAGTAGCCATTTGACTTACTGCCCAGGTAGGCCCGCTCCAGATTGAGCGTAATGTGCAGTCGCCTGCCGAGTGCCTTGTTCAGGCCAAAGGATATCTCGTAGACGCTATACAGGAAACTCGCCTTTTGGAACGAAGTTGGACACTGGAATTTAATTTTTTGTTTTGTTGTTGAGTGATGGATGTAGTAGCAACTGATTTATAGTGGCTTGGGGGGCACACTCACCTTTTTTTTGGGCTTCCTGAGACGCATATCCTCCAGCAGCAGACGCACGGGCGGTACATTGCTCGCCTTAAGCTTCTTCTGGTCCAGCAATTGCTCAGCAAAGGGGCGCACTCGGGAGTGCAGTCGCGAGAGGCGTGGCCATTTTTGAAGGAGTTGCTCGTAGCTCATGCGTGGAACGAGGAAATGCGCCAGCCCGGGGTCGTGAAGCAAATGGAATGGCACATGCTCCCAGCTCAGCGACAACTTCTTCACAATGGGGAGAGCCTGCCCGCGATCCTTGAGGAGCCGAAGCTTCACAACACCCTCAATGGTTTCGCGAAAGCTGGTCAAGGGCGTCAAAAAATCAGGCCACTGCGATAGCTCCTTTGGCGATGATGAGAGCAGCCTTAAGGCAGCAATGATTTCCGGTAAAAAATTGGCATGCCGAAAATGGCAGCGGTACAGCAGGTCGCGATGCGCAGGCCAACGAGTTCCATCGCCTACGGACCAGAAGTGGAGAAGGCGGTCAAGCGATTTCGTGCCATACCAGTTGAGGACGGCCTTCCGCACTGTGCGATTGAAGGGCGTTTTACGTTCGAGCACCTTCTGGACTCGCTTGACCAGCTGGACGAACAGCAGGAGATCCGATTCGCTGGTGATCAGGTCGGTGAATCTATTTCGCACTGCATTTCGCTTCTTCTCGTCTTCGCACGTGGCAAAGAAAACAGCCAGGACTAGGAGCGGCTCGTCGGGTCGGGGAAGGTGCTCCGTATTCGGTCCGCTGCCCAAAACGCTCACCAAGCACTCGACCAGCTCGTTTTCGCTCACTTGGGAGCAGAGTTCCTTCAGCGATGCGAAGTTGTTCTCGACAGCAAGGTCCAGTGCGGGCCTGGCATAGACGGGCTCGTCCGTGGAGCCAATAAAGCAGAAGCGGCGTAGTTTATCAATCGCCGGGATGGTGGAAATGCCAGTGCACTCGCTTTGGTTAGGTTCATCTTTCAATGGCTCATCGTTCAATGGCCGATTGCTAATCGACTCTGTTTCCATTCCTGCAGCTGAAGACGGTAAACTTGGTAATATTTAAATGTTCTTTAAAGATTTTTAAGTCCGCTTGAGTTTTTGTATTTGTGTGGTGTTTTGTGAAATATTTAGGACTACTGTGATTCTCTAGGAATAGGAACATGTGCCCTTTTGAAGGTATCAGCTTTTATTTGTATATTTTCGTTTACCAATTTCGTTATCACAGCTAGGAGTTAAATACTCCTGGCTAACCACACGTCCTGTGCTTCTATTAGTATGCCTACCACTGTGTTTGCATGGGAATGAGCACTTGTATCGCGTTGGAAGGGGAAGTGCGTTGTACTTACATTCCTTGGCATCCAGCGAGTCATCCCGCTCCGGCAGCTGCTTCTTGCCGTCCTGCTGGAACCCCGCCGATCCTGAAGAGTCCGCAAGTCTCGCGCACTCCTTGGACACCAGGACTGACGAGGATGGTCTCCCAGATGATTCCTTCGATCCAAGGGAGCTTGATCCCTTGCCCTTTTTCATGGTAGCGATTTTTGCATATTACGTTTACGCCGCGTCTTCTGGGGATTGGATGGTGCTATATTTCGATTCGCCACGCCCTCTTTGTCTCGATACGCCCAGCGTGCAGCTTTTATCCGTTCGTTTTGTGCTGTATTTAACTCGTTTCGTACATCACTTGTACAGAGCGTTGGCAATTCGCGATAAAAACAATTATTTTGTATATTTTGTCATCGATAATTTGCCTGGATCTATCGAAGGAACAATGTGGCCGTGTGTCAGACCACACCAATTGAGATTTCCCATAAAAAATAAATATATGTATGTTTTCAAAATAAGGTTGAACGCACAATATCTTAAAATTGTGCCACACATATTTGATATTATACAGTTAAATATAATTATTTTCGACTAATCAGGTGATATCGATATATCACCGTCGCGCCGATGATATTTTTCCGGCGCACAGTCACACTTAACAGCTGTTTTTTTGATTTGATAACTCTAGCACTTCAATTCCACCTGGTTTTTCGGGTTTTTTCAAATTGATCACTGAAAACCCGCCAGGAGATGCAGTTCCTCCGCGTGGGTGGTCGTATAACGGCCCTGCGTCAGAGATTGACCGACAGAATTCAGATGCCGGAGCGCTTCAAGGGCACGTTCGTGGAGAAGTGGGTGCAGTACTGGAACGGCCTAGTCAGGGACTACACGGAGGTGGCAGTGGGTGTTGTGCGAGAATCCTACACGAAGCCCAAAAAGGCGCTTCTCTATGGATCGGGAGTGCTGTTCATGTACCAAGCCAGTCTGAAGAACCCAGACGAGGAGGCCTTTATGACTCTGCTAAGGGGTGCCACAAATCGAATGATCACAGTGCCGGTAGAACTCCAGAATCCCGTGTCCGCCGACTATCTGCTGACCTTGGAGAGGGCGATCAATCAAAAGAAACTGCGTCTCCTTTCCCTCGGCATCTGCACGATCCTTTGGGTGGATCTATACGACGAGGACGACTGCACCTATCCGGCCATCTGTGAATACACCAAAGTGGGCGTCTTCAACTTCCACGAACGGATCATCGATGTGGGATTTTGGAATCAATACTGGCGACTCAATTCGAAGATGCGCAACTACGATGTCAACTACCTGTGATCCCACACCACAAAGCTTAACGCTTTCGTTATCCTCAGTACCGTGTTTGCTGCTTAAGTCAATCGAGGGAATACCAATATATGTATGTTTTTAGTACAAGAACATGTGACTAATTCTTTCTCATCGGATTGCGATATGGCTAACTATTTGCTATAAAAATAGTCAATATTTATTTTCGAATTTTAGTAGCGCATACAAATATTGTAATTCGACCACTCCAAAAATACTTTATTCCTCTGCCTCCAGCTGAGCTCCATTTGCAGGAGTGGCTTCGATGATCCTCTTTGGTTTAAACTCCGCCTCCAGCAGCTCTTGGCATTCCTCCAGTCTAGCCAAGTTGTTGATTTTTCCCTGGAAATTGCCCTCTTTGCCGTTTCCCTTGCCCTCGAGAATTTCCACGAACTGGGGACCGAGTTTCCCGACAATTTCTGGATCTCCGCGCAGCACCAGATGTCCCTTGGCACTGCTGCCAGCAAACACGCTCTCGGAAACGGTCAGAAAGTAGAAGATTTCCTCCGGAGCCACCCGCAAGAATGTGTTTATGAAGTCCACCTCGATGCCGTCGCGTCGGTGGAGAGAGAAATACTTCGGACGATCCTTTTTGGGCAGATCGCAAAGACGCTCGGCTTCGGCGGTGGCGTAGCGTTTAAGCAGCTGCTGGAAGTATTTCCGGCTGCCCTTCACATTTTGCTGTAGCTTCTGGACGAGCTCCAAGTGCTGACCGGGTCCACCTCTGTGAAATGCAGATGATTAGTTACAGAAAACTGGCCCACATCCTTGGGAGTCTCACTTTAAAGCCGCTGTTAGCTGCTGTTCGCGCTGAAAGACCTCGCCAAGCTTTACGAGCACCCTTTCGCCCACGACAAAGTGCACCAGAACATTCGACTTCACCTTCTCGGCGTAAAGCAGCTTAATGCACTGCAGCTGAGAAAGATTCGTGACGTGGGTGCCGCAACACATGTTGCTCTCGATGCCCTCGATTCGCACCACCCTGGCCAGACCCTCGTGATCCTTGGGTAATCCCCTGGGAGCCCTGGCATCCTGGAACTCCTGCGCCACCTCGGGATCCACAAGAAGCACCGTAACTTCACGGCCCTCGCGAATCAGATCGTTGGCCTGACGTTCGATGAGGTCCAGTGACTCGCGACTTATCAAATGAGGCGTACTTAATTGAATGTAGGAGACAGAGGATCCCAGGGACCACGAGGTGGTGTCGTACTTGAACTCCCTGTCGAACAGGGCGGTGATCAGGTGCTGTCCTGAGTGCTGTTGCATGTGATCCAGTCTTCTCTGGTAGTCTAGTGTCAGAAGGACTTCGGCATCCTGCTCGAAGCTCGTTGGGGACTCCACAAAATGAACAGCAGTAGAGCCCTTTCTCTGGACATTCTTTACGGGGAATCCGCCTAAGGTTCCGTAGTCGCAGGGCTGACCACCGCCTTCGGGAAACAGTATCGTGTCTTCGCAGGTCACATTGAAGCCCTTGAGTTTCTCGACCTTTCCACTGGCATCTGTCCAATCGAAGGTGGCAAACTCGCTGCTAACGATTTTTGTCTTGAACTGCGGCAAATTAAATCACAGTTATGTAATTAGGTACTTTGCGCTTCATTTGAGGGCTCACCTCCTTCAGGAAACTGTCCTCCTGGCACTTGAACACCATCTTTTCTATAAATCCACGCAATTCCCCGTTCTCGTGTCGAAATCATAAACAATTTATGAGAGGTATGTCGGCATGTGTTCATTAGACGGCTGGTTCACCGCTAGTTCATTTCAGTGATGAACAGAAATTCGCAGTAAATATATTAATATTAAATATATTAATTTCATTGTGGGAACTAAACCATTTTACTGAAACACATTTCGCAATTAAAAGTTTGTATGGTTTGTGGTTTTGAATATTTTATGTATTAGTTTTCGTCACTATGTGGATTGCAATCACTGCTAACACGAAGTTCATCGATAACACTTTCTAAACGAACTCGTTCGATGACCAGTTCATTTTTTAAAAATCACTAACGCTTTTTTCAATTGAATGTTGCAATTGGCTTAATTAATCGAATGAATAGTTCGACATATCTTAAAATTGAGATACTCGATTTTGGGCTTTAGATGGTATAAAATATAGCTGATTTCGTCGAAATTGTGAATATTTTTCGCATTATGTTTCTCCCTCTTTTGTTTACCATCTTCCCTCTCTCTTGGATTCACGTGGCGCGTGGCGCGTCTGCGCTGCTCTTTTCATTTTGCCTCCTTGCTCTCCCGTTGTCGCCTCCCCCGTTAACCGCTATGCTTTTCGTCCTGCCATTCGGCTATTACGTCCTTTGCTGCTCAACAGTTTCCTGCCAACGTCCCGTTACGACACAGCGTTACGTTATCCCAATCAGAATCACGGGATAGCGAAAGGAGCGACGGAATAGGCCTTTAAATAGGTTTTAATGCAACCACCTGCAACTGTTAATCCAAGGATAATCGAACAATAGCCCCCCCGCCCCGCGCCCATCGCGCCCCTTTGTTGGACTCCCTTACTTCGCTGTTTGTTTAAGTGCGACTTCAATTTTTCGCGAGTGTTTGCTTCGGTTATATAAGTGAGATTTCAGCGAGCAACAAAAAAGCCAGTCTAAAAGGATATAGCTCGCCTTTGAGAAGGGCACATACAAGTAATGCTGCACGCCAAAGATTGCCAAAATCAGTATCCTTAAAAGCATGCTCATATAGAGTAATAATGTAGGTCTCCATGGCAGCGATGTAAAGTACTCCCGTACTCCCATCGCCCTGGGAAACACAGCCTACACTAATTGCAGGGCCAAAAAGAAAGTGAATTCCATTAAGCTGCATTAGTAGGTGGGCGGAAAGTGTTCAGGGGGCGGTGGGTGGTTGGGCAGGACTCACTTTGATTGATTTATTGTGTGGACCTAGACACGCAAACCACGCACATGTCCTGCTGTGTGTGGGTATTTCCTTTTGCATGATTTGATTGATGGAAAGCACACGGTCAAAAATACCAGCTATTTGAAATAAGCTGACATTCTTTTCCTAACTATCTGTGTGATAGTATTTATTATGTTTAAGAAATCCATTAAGTAGCATATTTTCGTTATAAACGTTTGTCAAAAATCATTTCAGCGATTAAATAATTACAAAAACATAAAGAAATCCTAAATTGGTTTTTAAAATATGTTCTCTATATGTTCTTACTTTTCAAAATATATATTTTTTTCACTAAATTCATTTTCCATTCCCGTTTTCCTCTGTGCATGCATGCTAAGTACAGTTATTAGTAATACGTATTCCACTAGAAAAAGCAGCCTGCGGCACTGCGATGGCGTCTACTACTAATGCACCGTTATCACCTGCAATTAAGCACTAACAAAAGCACTAAGCCATAGAAAAAAAAAACAATAAAGCCCAGAAATAAACTCAAAGTAAACTGAACGCACAGCAAGGGGATAATAATAATGCGCGATTTATACAGCCACCTAAAAAAGTATGCTACGAAAAATGTCCAGTGAGTTGCTAGTTACCCGAACGCAACACTAGGTGGCGCCGAGGAAAGTGAAATCAGCGGACAATTCGAGAAGCGGAAGCACGGACTTAGAGCACTTTTAGGCAACCACACACACCCGCACAGCACCCACTCGTACACCTATAATACCCTGTAATAAATTGAGATCATAATAATAAAACACAATCATGGCCAACACAGCTCAGCTATTGCGGCGCCAAAGCTCCCGGGATATAATCCTCAAAAGCCAGAAGAGCATCGATCAGCTGGAATTGAGGGTAAGTCCACAGCGCGGCGGGCAGATTGATTGGTATTCAGCGCAAAAAAAAGTTAATAACAGATTAACCTATTAATAAAATATATTCACTCTGGGTACTTTCACTACTTTTTTTCACCCGCTTTGGAGAAAATTCCTTCTTTTTGGCGAGATTACTGAAATCAGTTAATTATTCCAGGAACTCCGAGGTCGCCTGGTGTCAAAGGAGCATGGCGTCAGCCACCACCACCACACATCACTACACCACCAGCCGCTCTATGGGGCCACCAACCAGGGCTTCATGTCCGACGCCTTCGACGAGTCCTCGGAACTGGAACAGGATCCGCCGCCCTTCGGATCCGAGGCTAGCACTTCGAAGGCCAAGGCCGAACTGGTGGCCATTGCGACTGCCTCTGCGGATCAGCAGGACATCGTCGAGGGCGAGAAGGAGGGCGAGGAGCGGGAGAGTTGGGACAGCAAGATCATGTTCCTGCTGGCCACCATTGGGTATGTTTCATAGCCATACGTTAGTAACTATTTAATTCGTTACTTTCAATTTCGCATAGCTATGCCGTTGGCCTGGGAAACGTGTGGCGTTTTCCCTATTTGGCCCAGAAGAATGGCGGCGGTGCCTTTCTGGTGCCCTACTTCATAATGCTGTGCATCCAGGGCATACCGATCTTCTACCTGGAACTGGCGATTGGCCAGCGACTGCGAAAAGGAGCCATCGGCGTTTGGAGCCAGGTGTCGCCGTATCTGGGCGGCATCGGGATCTCATCGGCGGTGGTCAGCTATATAGTGGCGCTGTACTATAACACTATAATCGCCTGGTGCCTGATCTATCTGCTGCACAGTTTCGAATCGCCATTGCCCTGGGCGGACTGTCCGACGAGGCTGTATAAGAACTTTACCTACGACCACGAGCCGGAGTGCGTGGCCTCCTCCCCGACGCAGTTCTACTGGTATCGCACCACACTGCAGTGCTCGGAGAGTGTGGATATGCCGGAGAACTTCAATTACCACATGGCCATTGCGCTAATCGTCTCCTGGTTCTTGGTCTACATCTGCATGGTCCAGGGCATCACGTCATCCGGCAAGATCGTCTATATGACGGCCATATTCCCCTATGTGGTGCTCATAATATTCTTTTTCCGGGGCATCACCTTAAAGGGAGCAGCAGATGGGGTGGCACATTTGTTTACCCCTCGATGGGAAACTCTATTGGATCCAGTCGTTTGGCTGGAGGCCGGCACCCAGATCTTCTTCTCGCTGGGATTGGCCTTTGGCGGTCTTATAGCCTTCAGTTCGTACAATCCGGCGAATAATAACTGCTACAGGGACGCCATACTCGTATCGCTCACCAACTGTGGCACCTCCATGTTCGCCGGAGTGGTGGTGTTCTCTGTCATCGGATTTAAGGCCACGGCGACCTTTGATCGCTGCACTGAGGAGCGTAATGGGCTGTTGGCCCAGAACAAGACGCACAACCTGCCTGTCTGCGATCTTCAAACGGAACTGGCCAATGTGAGTTAACTTTCTCTACGCATATATATGTATATATATATATATATTTTTACTATTTCAGAGTGCTTCAGGAACAGGTCTGGCCTTCATCATCTTCACGGAGGCGATCAATCAGTTTCCGGGGGCTCAACTCTGGGCCGTCCTATTTTTTCTGATGCTCTTTACCCTGGGAATTGACTCGCAGTTCGGGACGCTGGAGGGCGTGGTCACATCCCTGGTGGACATGAAACTTTTTCCCAACCTGCCCAAGGAATATATAGTGGGGGTGAGCTATTCGTGTACATTTGCCACTGCTTTGCGCTGATTTATTGACCTTTTCCTTGTGAAATTTATAATAATTGGAATCATTTCCTTCGCAGGCACTCTGCTTTTCCTGCTGCACGATCTCCATGTGCTTTGCCAATGGGGCTGGGAGCTATATATTTCAGTTGATGGACAGCTTCGCGGGCAACTTCCCGCTGCTGATCATTGCGCTCTTCGAGTGCCTTTCGATTAGCTACATATACGGGGTACGCCGGTTCTCGGACGATATTGAGATGATGACCGGATCGCGGCCGAATTTCTACTGGATGTTCTGCTGGAAATACCTATCGCCCTGTGCGATGGTCACCATCCTGCTGGCCTCGTTCTATCAACTTTTGACCGAGGGCAGTAGCTATCCTGCCTGGATTGGCTCGAAGGGAGCCACTGAGGGCATGGAGTGGCCCCACTGGTGCATCGTCGTGGCCTTCTTCCTCATACTCTCATCCATTCTGTGGATACCGATTGTGGCGGTGCTGCGGTAAGGAGTCAGCCCAATTTTCATGACTATTTCACACACATTTCGTATTTCAGTCTGTGCGGAATCAAGGTGGTGGAGGACTCGGACCCCGCCTGGTTTCCCGAAGCGGAGCTAAGGGAAGTCCACGGCATCGTGCCACACGAGCCAACCGAACTGGAGCGCAGCATTTTCTGCTTCAACATGGACGGTACGGAGGGCATGTGCTGCCCCAAGTACGGACTACCCGAGAAGTCGCTGGAAGAGGAGGAGTAGACAGGAGTAGGAGTACCAAAGAAACGTAGACAACAACGACAATAAAACCAGATGAATTCTTGAGCGAACCCAAACCGAACATAGATGCGGATGATGAAATATATAATGAATCTCGATGTAAATATGGACAATAAGTAAGCACTCACCGATGTTAGGCGGCGTCGATATCAAAACACTCCTATATGGTCCCAAAGACTGTTTGAAGATAAAACGAAAAAAAAGAAACAAAACCGAAAAACTATAATGCAAAGCAACCACAACAAGGAAAATGAAAATAGGAAAATGAAAATAGCAATACTAGGTAAAACTCGACGCTGGATGCGCGGTTTCATTCAAGCAGAAAGCTATAGAAAAGCATTAAAACAAAAAAAAAGGCCGAAATCAATGGAAATATTTCCGCATAACTTCATTAGCATGTGGCCATATATATACGCGATTATTGTTTTCCATTGCCTTTCTTCTTTCGGTTGGTTTTTCGAAAAGGGCAGGGAGAGCGTAGAGTTGTTATATGGCATATGGCCACCCTTATAGGGTCTACATATCCGATTTCGCTATCAAAGAGAAAACGTACAATTGGCCACAAACACAATTTGCTGACTATATACGATATATACATATATGATAACTATATTCGATAACTACGCTGTATCTAGACTTAATTCTTTGATTTGACCATATCATGCGAGGGACATCGGGGCACCACCTATATAGGAGATATATAACTATACAGTGACTATACCAACCACAGTTCATTCTCTGTTGTGATCAGCTCGGCTTTCTGTGTTTAATCCGCTCGCTCGCGTAGGCGGCATCACGAAATCATATCACATTCGAAACTATGCTTAAAACCTAAAAACCACTTTAAAGTCTCAGTGTTTTAGATAATTGATGGGGAGATATGTATATTGGAATATGTTTTATTGCAGTTATGTTTTGCTCTAATCGAAAGTTATACGAATAAAATTACTTGTTGGTAACCGTTATCATCGCCACACTCCTCCATTGTACTTATGGCCTATAGGTATATCTGTAGTTATACACATTACATTATACATTAACATTAAAAGAAACATTAACAAATCGCAAACGCAACCGTTCGAATAGGTGGAAAAGGAACCCTATAGAGATATACATATACATAACTGGAGATGGCAGCTTAAGGTTTAACGACTCATTATAGCATTGAAGAACTCTTATTATACAAATTAACGAATATATATACATATATTTATGTGTTTTGAAATGCAGCTGATGGGTGCGTGAATTCGTTTTGAAACACAGTTCTGGACACTTCTGGGCATTTTTAGAATCGATCAAAAACAACTTGAAAATAAATTCACTCCTCCATGCAGCAATGGATTGCACTGTATTATAAGTTATCCATTTCTTTACGGTATATTTATACATATACATCAATATATTATACACATCTATTTAGATCGAAAGGAAAACATATATTATACATGTATTTAATGTTATTGATGTTGACAATAAAGGAACCCCTACGAAACGAGTTTTAAACCAAAACGAAGGAGATGAGATATATGGGCGACCTTCGACTACCCGCAAAGAATACGCAGATGGAACACTCAGTTGCCAAACTAGCAAATGAATAGTAATATATTTACGATAAACAATAAAAATCACATTGCTAAAAAATCCGATTATTATTACAGAATTTGTTATCCTTATTTTGCTAGCTCGCAAGATACTTCTAATTGATGTAAAATTCTTTCATACGCATTGCACACATGAAACTATGATATAGATAATGCAACGTATCATTATTAACTTATGTTGAACTTGCAACTGATCAGTCATAACAACAATTGCAGCTAAATGACAATAAATAACAAAAACCTAGGTTCATATGGTATTTTAATTGGCCACACAAAATTGGGATTGTGACTCCTACGACTCCTTTACAAATCCTGAATTCATAACAGCTTCTCCACGATTCGTGAAGCTTGGCTAGTTTCTTTTCACTGAATAGAGGTAGTACACAGAGAAAAAAAATGGAATTAAATTGTTAAATGGAGATAAATGAATGGAGAAACATATAAAAACAGGGCTTTTAAGCAACGAACGGCGACAAAATTCCTTAAAAATGCATTTTCAGTGGCAATCAATGGAAGAGTGGCTCTCCTTTCTCGCAGTGCAGCAAAGTGTGTGAGTGTGTGCGCATGTGCAACGGTAATCTGCATTGGCCAACGCCTGCAGCAGCCCTTGTGACTTCAGCGGAGCGCAACAGGCGGAAACAAACTGGCCAAGTGACCGGCCACCGTGCTGGGCGGAGCGGTGCCCGTACCACTGGGGGCGGTACGGGTGGCGGCGGTAAGCACAGACATACATGCATGCATACATGTACATACATAAGTAGTCGTCATCGTCGGACGTCTCACTGCATCGAATTAGCGGTAAATTACAAGCTGCAGCGCCTGTTGCATGCGGCTGCTGCACTCGTACTTTCTGCATACTGCAAGTGCAGCTTTACATTCCGTTGATTGCACACACAAATTCGAGGCGTCTTTCTTTCGGTTTTTCTTTCCTTTGCATAAACACTTTGGTATTAAATATAATTAAAAGCTGAAACCCATTTGGCAATTGTTCAGCCGGAGCGACGGAGTCGCTTCGTGGAAAGTTGTTGCTTATGCTTAAATTGTACATATTTCCAAGGCGGAAATTTCTTGGCGACAAAACAGCATTTGCCCATTTGTGGGCCTCAGAGAGGAGAGTTCGTTTGAAATTAGAATCAGCATGGGGTCAACTCGTTAGCTTTACAGCTCCTCCAGAGATCCACAAGTGCACATGTATGTACATATGTATAGTATATGTACATATGTACATACGGACAGTTGGACGGACGGACAGTACTTATATTTCTTGGTTCGAACTGGACCAATTTTATCGGCGAGCTGTTTTGATTGCCAGCGGAATCGGAATTCCTGCTCGCGAGTTGAAGTCTCAATCGCGGCATCGTCGCACCTGAGCCCCTAAAAACCGTAAACCAGTTTGAGGCCTTGCCACATTCCATCCATGCCACTGTGCCCCGCGCACTCCCGATGTCCCACTGTGCAGCTGTGGCACCAAACAATTAACTTTGGCAACAAACGAGTACTGCGCCGCCAGCAGCAGCAGCAGCAGCAGCAGCAGCAACAATAACAATAACAAAAGCGGCGGACAAGTGCCGACGTCGACGTGGGCAGCGACTGCGGCAGAGGCAGCGCCGTCGACTGCGGCTGCGCATGCGCACGTAAACAAATTCTCAGCGGGGCATATTTGTTGCCCTTTTTCGTTGGGGTAAGGTGACTATTGCACGCATCCTGCAACATGGGCTATGTCAAATAGTTTCAACGCATTTCTGTGCATTTAATAATATATAATATATTAATAATATACCTTAAAAATAATTAGGCAAATGTGTATCAAGTAAATATTCTTAAATAATAGCGCAATAATTGGGATGTATTGTATTTAAGTGTATTTAAACCATCGCCTTGCGCACGCGAAGCGCTTTTATTTTTGTTTTAGGTAATTTCAGCGGCTGCTGCTTTTTTGTGAGTTTCTTGAAAGCAAAAATGAAAAAACCTCAACAACTGGCTTGAGAAAGAGTCGGCGAATGGGCGGCAGACAGAGAGGCAACTATGCGAAGTAGAAGAAGAGGTGAAAAACAATCCCTGGCGAAACACGCCAACCCAAAGCGACTTTGTTGCTGCGGCTTCAGTTGCCAGCGCGATTTTGAATGGGTTGTACGCGCGGCGAGTTCTCAAAAGTCGTGTTTTGTGTTTTCCAGCCGATTTCAAAATATATTCATACTAACTGAAGAATCCCAATGAAATCAGAGATTGTAAACACAGCAACGGAAAACCCAAAGGAAAAACAGACTGCGTGCGTGTGTGCGATATATGGAAAACGCAGCTCAATCAAAAAAATCTCTGAATGTGTAAAACTGTTTTTCCGAATTTTTTGATTTTTGTTTTATTTTTGTGTGTGTCTTTTGGTGAGCTACCAAATGAAAATTGTGTGCAATAAGCGGCGAATGCAGGCCAGCAGCAGCAACAACCACAGCAACAACAACGGGTAAGCGCCGCTCAAATATTTCCAAACAACGAATGAAAAAAAAAAAAAACAGAAATACCAGGTTCAAGTGTAACCAGTTTCCAGATTCCAAAGAGAAAAAAAAAACGGAAAAAACCAAAGTCAAAAATGCCGCGGGCTGAGCGCGCCCAATATTTCAAGTTCCCCAGCCATTTAAATGTAAATCCCGACTCGTTCTTAAGTTCGAAGAACATTGCCTGTCGAACCGAAGAAGTTGCTGCACTAACCGATCCGGCTTGATATGATATGATATCTGCAGCTGATTTCGTTAGAACAACTATCTTTTGTTTATACCTAACTTGTGATGTATCAATTAATTGCTTTTCTATGTATAGAGAATAAAGAAAAAATTAGAAGTGAGCCTCTGTCATAAGCTGCGCAAATTTCAGGGTGTTCAGGGTTTCCCTTTTGTTTACGGCATTCTTTTGCCAGTTCTGTCTGCGTTTTGCGGTTTCGTGTTTATCATTATTATGATTATTATTTTTTCTGGTTTCCCATCTGTATTTTTAGTACGCTGGTAAAGCCTTTAACATTTATATTCGGCATCATCTTCGACTTAAATGTCAAGCTCGTGTGGCGGCTAAAACACACTTAGAGAAATGAAAAGTCAGGCTTTCCACACGTTTTGTAGGGGATTTGTCTAAATTTAGTCTAATTTTTAGTCTAAATTTTAGTCAAAATTTTAGTCTAAATTCTACTTCATATTTATTTTATAAATCATCCTTGCAGAATCAACTGCAGCAACTGCGGCAACAGCAATTACTGCGATCGTATGCACGCGGCATTCTAACTGTAAAGCACTTGGCAACGGTCAACGGCAGAGGCAGCGGCAGCGGCAAGTGGCAAGTGGAACGCACAGGAGCAACATCATTAGCCGGCACTTGATTGCATCAGCTTGGAGCGGAGCCACGAGATATAGGCATTGGATATCTGCGATCGGATATCGACGACCAGATGCTGCAGAACCATGGCGGCAATCACTAGCAATGTGTCGCGATTGGAGCCAATGCGCGGTATTTCCATAATCATTGAATCGCCAGAAGTGGCTGCGGCAACACCACCAGCAGTGGCAGCAACCACAACCGCAACAGCCGCAGAAGCCGCAGAAGCCGCATCAACACAAGTAGCACCAACTGCCAAGAGCAACAGCAACACTGAAATGTCGCTCAAGTCCCAGGCTGGCATGTTGCTGGCATTTGGCGACACAGCAGCAACAACCAAAGATAATTTGGAAACTAGTTACGACACAGCAGCGAAGTCGGCAGCAGCACCAGGGACCACCAAAATCTATCCGCAGTTGCTGCTGCGCATTGGCGGAGAAATTGCCGGTGCAACAGCAACAGCAGCAACAACAGCAGCAACATCGCCGACCATAATCAGCTGCAATGGTGAAATTGCCGCCAGTCAGCCAGCAGCAACAGCAGCGGACACAGCAGCAACATTGCAACACAACAACACGGTGAAGATTCAAATCGAAAGCCAGGGTCAGCAGCGGACTCTGGGCAAGCAGATAAGTGTGGTGAAGCTGAACGAGGGCGTGGAGGAGATGCAGCAGCACTTGTGCTACTTGCTGGACACCAGTGGCCAGTACTCGCCCTGCGAGACCTTGGACAGTGGCACGGGCAGCGATCTGGAGGGTCATCCGCAGCAGCAGCAGCAGCAGCAGCAGCAGCAGCAGCAGCAGCAGCAGGTGAGGTCACCGCAGCTGGAGCTGCATCTGCAGACCACGCGGCTGATGGTCAAGGAGGAGGCGGACCACAAGCACAGCCCGCTGGAGACACCGAGTCCCGTTCCGCAGCGAGCATACAGCCTCACCGATGACAGCGAGGAGTGCGATGAGAGCAGCAACTCCTCGCTGAGCTGCGATTCCCTGCACTCCGGTGGTCTGCTGCCCACCACCCTGCTGAGGGACATTCGGCTCAGGGAACGAGCGTCCGGTCCACTGGTCACCAAAGTCGATGGCAGACCGCTGCAATTCGAATCGGATGGCTATTACACATTCCACGTGCGCGAGCACGAGAATTTCCGCAGTTTTGGTTCCAATTCCTCGACGGAGTACGAGGCACAGCCCTTTTCGGATGAGCAGCCGGGTGAGGACTTTGCCGGCTATCGGGACATCCGGACGGCGGTCAAGCTCCCCGCCAACTCTACGATTAGATCTGCCAAGGGAACCGTCCGTGGCGTCAAGAATCGTGTGCGCAATGGAGTAGCCGCCTTCTTGCAACTGCAACAGCCCAATGTCAAGGTGAGTTTTGCTAATGAGTAAGCAAGTAAATCAAGTTGAATAGTTGGTCTGCTAGTGCAATAGTCTTTTCAAATGGGAAAAACAGCGAAACAAAGCCCACTCAACAATCAAAAGGCAGGGAAAAGTGCAATCTGCACATGAGTTCGGTGAATGGATACATCAAGCGAATTCATTAATTGCAATTACATTTCTGTGTTAAGTGAACAATTTCAGCAATGAAAGTCATTAAATTCACTTGCATTCACCACTGGCACTCAAAATGTATAAAAAATAACAGAAGCGATGTCGTCAAACATTTTAGAAGAGAAGTTAAAGAAGCCTTAAATTAAATTATCAAACTTAAAAATGTTTTCAGTTTCGTTTGCATTAAATTAGCGCATGAGAAATTCGACGAGGCGTTTTTGAATACCAAAAAACTATTATGCGCCAACTTTGAATATTCCGTTTGGCCAGATGATTCACACAAACACTCACTCATTCAATTGCATGTGGGGGTTATTCATTGAGAAAGTTTTCGGCATCGTTATGGATTTCTTTTTTATTATTTTGTGTGTGTAATTTTTGAACATTTTTGTATTCGTTGTTTAACTTTTGTCTTTGGGTCGCTGACTTTTTCACACCTACACTGGCGGATTCAGAGATGCATTCGAAACTAAAGATACAAGTATAGCATGCAGTCAGGCGGCATTATGCAATGCCGATTTGTATGTATGTGTATATATATATGCATATATATTGCATGTGAGGGATCGTTTGTTGGCCTGTGTGAAAGTGAATCCAGACTTTTCGGTGATTCATTGCCGCCTTTTTTTTCTTGGGTTTTCATATTTTTATTTCATTACGATTATTATTGAGAAATTTCTTTCTCGAAAGACAATTAACACCTGACTGCCGCTGTCTATTTGCGGAGCTTGTTGTTGTTGCTTGATTCGCCATTAAGCGGCTCAATATGTCGCATACGCCCTTCATCTCTATATGGATACAAATCCGAAAAGGCAAAAGAAAGCTGAAATGCTGACGGAAGTACGAGGCCAGATAGTCGGCTAGATAAGTTATATAAAGTCCGCCTTAAATGATCCGCCACCTGACTAATTGCAAGTGTCTTTTTGTCTCGTTGTCTTATTTCTCAAACTTTTGATTTCGGGTTTCTCTTTTTGGGAAAGTTCTCTTCTAAATGGGGGTTCCAAAAACAAAACAAAAACCAAAATTAATTGACCCATTTTTCGGTGGAGGGGAAGCGCGTCGAATCGCAGTTTTATTGAGCCAGAATTGGCCACGCTCGCACTTCTGAAATACCCTCGATTTTTTGCCCTGTCATCGGGTTGATCTGGGCTATTGAATATCGCTTTTTTTCTCCCCTTTTAAACGCCTTTTTAATGTGAGTTTGCGAAATCAATTTACCAGTCAGGCGGTATCGAGTTAGCCCTGGAAATTGAGCAACTATTACATCTACCTAATATTGGTATCCGATCCGATTGGCTAAGTGCCACGCGGGCAAGATACAAGATACTTATTCAATAGTTTCAAGTAGCCGTACATTTTCGTTATCTAATTCTAATACCCAAGCTATTTACCACTTGTGTACATTCCAAAACCTCGTTGGCTTTAAACAACCTTCACGATTTCATATATGTATAAAATACGATAACTTTATCATAGGGCTGTCACCCCAATGACCCCTGAAGTTCATCAATATTTCATCCCAGACTCAATCAAATATTTGACTGTCTCATCGAGTTAAATGTCAACTTCTTGTGCGACTCAAACGTTTTTGTTTGGTGATTTTTCTTAGTCAAATTAGCAAAGCCAACCTTGAAACCAAAATCAATGTATAATTATTGCCAAAAAAAAAAAAAAAAATGAAAGATACCAAATTATTTGGCTAAAAACAGCTTGCATAATTTTTCAAGAAACACACAAATTATCATAATAAAGAGCCACTAATGCGTTAATTATGCAACAACAACAGCAACAAAATCGGATATACTGAGCAGACAGATCGAATTATATTTTATGGGCCGCAGCCGATTCCTTTTGCCTTTTGTTTCAGAGACGAGTTTTTTGCATTTGGAGTGGTGTCATTAAAATATCATTTAGCTAATTTCAGTTTGAGCACAGGCACAAACAAACACACACACATACACATTTACCAATATGATTTTGTCTAAGTTTAAGCACTAATCGGTATGGCCAGAAAACGAAAGTTTATGTGTGTAATGACCCGATGACAAGCCCACTTGCACACGAAAGGCCCCTTCCAAAGACCGAAATTGAATCTTTTCCCCAAAAACTGCTATAGCGTTGTGCAGCACTACAGAAAATGTGGCAAAAAGACCCTTCAACAACACGAAATAATATTTGAAATTGCTGGCTTGCCCCTACCACTAATTTTCATATTTAAATTGTAGGAAAACCTTTTAGCTGCTCCCAATTAAGCAAATGAACTTGATGCAGATAAAGAGACAATGGAGTAATATCGAGTCATAAATAGCAAGCTTCAAATTAGATAAAAAGTCATATCTTGTTCTGCTAATACTTATAAAAGTATTTGGGCATTGTGAAATTAGTAATCCTGCATTTTTTATCCAAACAAAAATTTGGTATTGAAGATTCACTTGAAAACAAAACAATCCCGTGTCGAAAAATGTTTTCATTCAAATAACAATGCATATTTCTATGTGCCTTCAAACGAAAGTGAAAATGCAAACGAAAATGTACGTGACTGAGTTTCAGATTTAAAGCATATTTTGGACGATCTTTTACGAGAGTAAAATATATAAAGATACACTTCGCGCAATTAGGCAACTAAAGCTTGTGGGGCGTTAGCTGCATTTCAATTACAATTTGCATTCAGGGCCAAAAGAAAGCCACCCAATTATTGCCAAATTGAAGCTCGTCCAGGGCATGGCGGCAAAATAACTACAAAAAATACCACAGCCTGGAAACTCTGAATACAAAAAACCCAATCCAACCAAACGAAAGTGAAATGTTTCCACTCGGTTCGCGTACGTGTGTAAATTTATGCAAGAAGAAATGGGTTTTGGTGCGGGGGGATGACAGCATATATTTATATATTGCACATATACATCGTTATATATATCGGGAGAGTTGGGTGTGAGAACCGACTTGTAGACAGATCATGGCGGTGCCTCTATTCAATTCAATGCCATAGGACACAAGTGCCTACGTTGGGCTTTGGGATTGGGTCAAAATGAAAATGTTGAATACTTGTTGAATAGATCGATGCTGTGCAAAAGCGAAAAGTGTGGCCGCTGCCCAGCGAAATATAAACGGCAAAAATCCATCGATGGCCATCCGAAGGTCCGCGAAAGTGTTATGCAACGCAGTGTGACGTATTAATTGAGTTTTTTTTTTTTTTGGGTGGGCACAACTTTCGGGGCTCCTTTGAGTCCCAGATCAAAAGCTAGAGATTGCCAAAAACCCTGCCTTGTCGAACAACTGACCTGCCTTCTCTTTCGCTGCTCTTAAAATACAGTTGAAGATAATGTTTTTTTTTGTGCTTGGAGTTCTGCAGAAGATGGCCATATTTTTGAGTTGTCATTTGGCCTGCGGTTCACAGTTCAAAGCCTTGATTTCATTCGCATTCACATTCATGCTTGTGCGCTATGTTTATTTACTTTTCCATTAGATTGAATGGCCAGATTTTGAAGTGATTTGGCCTGCGGTTCACAGCCTCATTCATATTCATTCCCATTCCGCTGGGTATCTCCTGCCGTATTCTCGCGAACATGTTCATTACACTCAGTGGCTTTGAACTCTCGTCGGCGGAGGAGCGACAAATGACGCTTAATGGCAAATGGCCACTATTAATGTACCAGTTTACCAGCTTAACATTTGTTTATGCCCCTCCCGAGCGGCGTTATGTTTGGATATTATATGCCATATATTAAATAACCGCCACCTGAGGCGATCTTGCGACTGGGATCCATGGGACCCGCGATCAAGTGGCAGGGGACTGGACATTCGACGCGGACTTGCAGCTTATGCAAGTGCAATGCGCCGATGCAGTTCGAAAAAGGCAGAGAAGTGGTCGACGAGTTAGGTACCGTGCAGTTTTTATTAGCTCATATTTCATATTTCTGGCAAATAGCTGGCTACAACACTCATTTCAGGATTCAGGATCACGCTAAAGTTTTGCAGTCTGAACTCAAATTTGAAATGTGTCCCAGCTTGCCTCTAAAATTTCGTATCGCATGTGTAATAAATAGCCTTCATTTGTTATTAATTAATTCCAATTCCCTTGTGAGAGTGCTTTAAAAGCGACATTTGCAATTAATTTGATGCCGTTTCTCATGTTCAGATCACATTTCACCATCATAACTCTCTGTTTAGTTGCCAAATGTCCTGCTCTATTAATTTATTTTTCCTAAACCAATAAATCATTGCAAAATTCGACAACTCACTGAGGCAACTAGTCGCCTCGGGAAATTCGATCGAGTTTAAGGTATCATCGACAGTCTTCGCCGATGAAAATCTAGTTAATCAGGCTGACTAACGGAAGAGACCCCCCCACCACCCCACCCACCAAAGGCGAAAAAAAAAACTTGTCGGCCAAATCGAGAAAAATGTTTCGCATTGTGCCAAGTTTTCACTTCGGACATTCATTTGCCGTTTACACAAATTGGCTATGCGTAATTTTCAATTGGATCCGTTGTGATTGCCGCCAGTTAAATTAGTATCAACGAATTATAATGGATGGCACTGAAAGAACCCGTCTGAAAGAACTCTCTATTCCAGGCTTTAAGTGGCATCCGCTAATTAGTATGGCAAAGCAACTGGCTCCGTTTCGTTTAACAAGTATTTTTGCTCGGCAATTAGCGGGCGATTTGTAACCACAATTCTCCATGTGGCTCAAGTGTTTTGGCCAAGGCTGTTACCATTTTGCGGCTCCGTGGGGGGAAGGTTAAAGACAAAGGCGATGGAGCAGGCCGAAGATGCCCTCGATCTATTGGCCTAGCTACAAGTTGGCTTTTGTAACAGACATCTTATTTGGGGCTATGAATCAGCAATCGAGCTCATGACAAAAATGAATGATGCTTATTTTGTTTCATTTTAATCATTAACTGTGCTAAACATTCGATTTTTTAGTTCGGTGGTGACCCCTTTGGCTAAACTTTACTAAAATTCCCAATCCATTAACATTCAAACCAAATTGAATACCAATTTCAGAACTATATGGAGAAGGATCTGGGCAAAGTGGTTTTGTACACCACCAGCATGGGCATCATCAGGGACACATATGCCAAGTGTGCCAACGTCAAAAAGATTCTGCGCACACTGCTCATAAAGTTCGAGGAGCGGGACGTTTTTATGAGCGTGGAGTACCAGCAGGAAATGCGCGAAAGGATGCACGACGAGACCATCCGGGTGCCACAGCTCTTCGTCGAGGGTCAGCACATCGGGGTAATTATATGCGGATATTCTTGAATGAAAATCTAGATCTTAACGGATTCATCATCCGCAGGATGCCGATGTCGTGGAGCGACTGAATGAAAGTGGCGAGCTACGACAGCTGTTGAGACCGTACAAAGTGAGTTCTACTTTAATACTTTCGCTCTAATGGGTTAATGAAATGTTTGGCCGCTTTTACAGTCGATTGCCACTGCGTACACGTGCCAGACGTGCGGCGGATATCGCATGCTGCCGTGCCCCGCGTGCAACGGATCCAAGAAGTCGATGCACCGGAATCACTTTACGGCGGAGTTCGTGGCCCTAAAGTGCATGAACTGCGATGAAGTCGGGCTGGTTAAGTGCCCGAACTGCTGAGGAAAACGCTGCAACGCTTCTTCTATCTATAGTGCTTTTTTTTAAATCTATATCGAAGACATTTTTTTTTTGTACGCAACTTTTGTAGTCGCTTATTATTAACAGTTGTGATATTTGAGAGCAGTTAGAGCCGGAAACGGATGCGAAACGAAAAGGATCGGAACGGAACGGAACGGAAACGACACACACACACTCACACAAAGAATAAAACAAGTTCACATGTGAATCGAAGAAATTTCGAAGAAATAAAAAACGAATTAGACCTTAATGACTTTAACTTTTGACGATTTACAGCAAGTTTTTGGGCACTCATGCAAAAGTGCTACTGCATTGGCCCCCAAACTTATGCAACACTTTCATACGGCTTAGGGGAAGTCCCTCGCAGAAAAGTAGGCAACACACTAGCCCAAAGCAAGCAGAAACGCTAGAGAAGAAAAATAAGTCCCTATAAAAAATTAAGTAATTTTGGTGTTGTTATCAAAAAAAAAAATAAACTAAATATCTTTCTCCGTTCTTAAGTTATAAACTACAAAAAATATAAGGGGAGCAGATATAGGAAAAGTATGTAAAATTCCCAACCCTTGAAAATCTTAGTATGCGTTACTTTCAGAGTCTATTTACCCCGATCATAGTGCCTGTGAAACTAAGTTCATTCACTCATTCCGCATAATCAGCTCAGCTTCTATTGTTCATCCAAAATTCGTTGTCTCTAACTTGCTCGTTAACTGCATTCTTTGGGCTATCTTTCAAGCCCGTTCGGTGGTATTGCATTCAGCTTCAATGGAACCAGATCAGGAGATATACTGCCAGCCGGGTAGTAGGATCAGGTCAGCAGAAGGTGATCAAGCGGAAATGCAACACGCCCTTGTCCTTGATATTCATGATTCAGATCATGCGGAGACGCGTGGCAGCGGCGGATCGAATCCCTTTCCGCAGGACTCCGAGTTGTCGGCTGCGGATGGAGAACGCACCTGTTGGATATGCTTCGCAACCAGCGAAGACAACCCACATGCCTATTGGGTGCAGCCGTGCCAGTGCCGCGGTGACACCAAGTGGGTCCACCAGAGCTGTCTGTACCGCTGGATCGACGAGAAGCAGATGGGCAACCGCCGGCAGCCGGTGATTTGCCAGCAATGCCAAACTGAGTATATAATGGTCTTTCCCCAAATGAATCCCTTGGCCAGGGTGCTGGAGAAGCTGGATTACGCAGTGAGGCTGACCTGCCCCTTTTTGGTGATCGGAATGTTCTTGTGCTGCATTTACTGGGTTGCCGTCACATACGGAGGCATCACTGTCATCCAGGTGGTGGGTCCGGATCGCGCACTTCAGCTGATGAGGAATAAAGTCATCCTGCTGGTGGGTTTCCCCTTTATTCCCGTGGGGCTGATGCTATTCCGACTGGTGCGCTGGAAAGATGCCGCCTTGAGGGCCATGCGCAGCGTATACAACATTCTGCGCAAGTTTCCCTTTTTCCACAGGACCGAGGAGCCAGAAGCTGCACCGGGGGACTTGGATGACTCGAGCGACAGTTCGAGTATATCGAGCAGTACAGGCAGTTTTCCACCAATCCTACGTAGTCCGTCCATTACTGAACCCTTCTACATCTCTCGACTTATTTGCGGAGCCTTCTTTCTGCCGACTCTTGTCACCACGGTGGGAAATGTGTTCTTCAGGAGCATGGACGATCCACTGCAGCGCACCATCTATGGCGGTATTGCCTATATCGGGATTAAGGGACTGCTGAAAATGTACCTCAACCAGAAGTTATATCTCCGCCGCCTAGGGCGTAACGTTTTGAACTACACCGATGGAAACGTAAGGATGGATGATCGGATGAGGGAAGACCCTGCCGACGGTTCCCAGAATCGCCAGGCCAATGCCGAATGACGACCGCCAGTTGGACGGATTTTATGAGAGCATGGATGACACCACGGACACTGAGGGTGGTGACGCGTCCGACATTCAGGTCGTAGTCCAATAAACTTTTATAAACCTTTGGACCAGGGAGATAGACCCATAAGTTTTAACGACGTTGGCAACGAGCATGCGTCATCAGTTTTTGGCATAATAAAGTTGAATTTCATTAACCAGAACTGCAGTAAGGGGGGAATTTCTCGTTAAGGTCCAAATGATTCCTGTAGAAGGGCGGCATGGGGCAGGTTCGTTCATCATCAGGACAGAAGTTGACGTCTATGCAGCAGCAGTAAGTGTTAGTGATCCTATTAGGCACTAACTGCAGGTTATCCATAAAGATAACTGATTGGTTGTGCAGACGGTGCAGGAATCTCTTGAAGCTTTCATAGGTCAGCTCTCGATATCGCGCGCATTTCCTATCATGATGGTGCGGAACTCCCTCGCAGAACACCCAATACCGCTCATTGACCGTTTTCTGTTCGAAGTCTTTTAGCATACGACGAACGGTCGTCGACTTTCGACATTCCGGTTCTCCAATGGCAATGATCGCCTGGCACAACAGTGTGCCCTCCCAAATCAAGGAGCAAATCTGTTAGAAAAATAATCCAATATATATTGCATTTCGAAATACCAATCGAATTGCTTCGTTTTCCCACTAATCAGACGCTCACCTCTGGTATTTGGGCAATCTCGCCGATGCGATCGTTTTCCGGCACATTGCAAATGGATCGACGCAACCAGGGTGACAGGAGTGCAAAGCGGACTTTTCGCATCACCATGGCCGCGAACTTCTTGCGCTCCGCCCAGGAGTAATCCAGCCAGTGGAAGGCGGCGAAGAATATCTCGTCCTCACTGTTGACACACAGCATGTCCTGTTCCAGCAAAGAGGTCACTTCATTGACATCGAACTCGAGAAACTCCCAGGATGCCACAATTGGCAAAAAACTCTTTCGCAACCGCGACAGCATGGCAGCCATGATGTCCTGGCAGCGGAAATCCCTGGCCATGATATAGGTTCGAAAGGCATTTATCTCCCAAATGTCGTAGTCTTCGTTCGACGAAATGATGTTCCAGGCCTGTTTCATCAGCGGCTTCACGCCCAAGCAATAGGCTGCGGCGTAGAATGCTAGCAGATTCTGTTTAACGAGGAAGCTTTCTTCCTCGTCCAGCATCCATTCGTAGATGCGAGCTAAAATGGCCATTTCGATTTTTTGCACTGGTATTTGCAAAAATGGACTCGACAAATTGCGAAAATTTCTGGCAAAGTGGGTGAACACAATACGGCTCACGAAAAGGAACCTCGACTCAATCTGGATCTCCAGGTCGTCGAACCAGCACATCTTTATCGCCTTCCACATGATTTCATTATTACCTGAATATGTGTTAGGTAGTAATCCTTGAATGTAACTAAGCATGTTGCGGAACTTACTCATCTGACCTGTGTGACTCCTTAAAATGTTCTCCGCCCAGGATTCGTCCAATTTGGCGCTCATCGGCTTCCAGATAACCTCAAAGTCGCGGAAAGTGCCCCCGGCTCGTAGGATGGGATCCCCGTCAGGGCACCTAGGTGGGATAGATTCCGCACCTAGCGGAGCGACGCCAATGGAACTGTATTTATTTCGAAAGCGTCTTTGTCGTGAAATATTCAAAACGACGCCGAAATCGGAATCAGCTCTTTTTGGAAACATTACCGGTGGCGGAGGACATTTGAAACTCTCGCTGCTCGCCATGCTGGCGACATCAAGCCCACTGCTTACCGAAATACAAAGCTTTGACCTCAAATTGGAGATTGGCGATAACAAATTGGATTCGGCGACCTGCACCAAACTACTGCTCATCGGGAGCGGGACGATCTGTTCATCTATATAACGATACCAATACCAGTTGGGGGTCAGCAATTTGTTGGAACCCTCCAGCTCATTCTTGACCTGTGCCGACGTCGTTTCTTGATCCTGCTCCGTCTGTCTTAGATACTCTTCCAGTATGTTATTCCACTGCCTTTTCTTCGACTTGTCCAAAAACATTATCACTTGTATATGAAACCAATGCACCAGCGAAGTAATATAAAATATATATATGCACTACAAACAATTTGTTTGTTTGTTTTATTTGCATCAACAGTTTTTTCAAGGCCAACTTTTAAGCAAACATTTTTCGTTTCGTCCTTAAGTTTCACACATGCGAAATTTTATTGCTTTGCACAAGATCTACTTTCACACAAGATATTTCCGCACATAATGGACAATCCATTAGCAATGCAATGGTTTAGTTTGAGTAGCTTCCTAAAAATTGGAATGGCGATTTTTGTAAACTGGCAGCAGGCATTGACTTTAACTTTGGGCTCTCCAGATTTGTCAGAGCTCCGTGTGGGGCATTATCACACAGCTCGTTCAACGTTTCGGTCGACACATTCTCGAGTCAAGCTGAAGCACTCTCTATTCGTAAAACCAGAACAAATTCAAATTGTAAATTTTACTCTGTCCCTTCTTTACAAGTTTTTTAGTTGCCTTTCGATAAAATTGCGTTGAAAAGTGTATTCAAACGAAACCACCGAACAACCGAGCCAGCAGCGGGCATTCCTCAACTTGCTACGAAAGCAATACGCGCCAAGCAAGAAAGCGGCGTTTCGCGTAACAAGCAAGATTGCCAAAGGTAAGTTCATAGCAGTGGTACTAGTACAAGGATAGATTAGTTACGAACTACGAAACCGATTAGCATATTCTAGCACCTACGCACAGTTCCAAGTCGAGCAAGACCGGTTGTAGTAATATTTTCGGGAGACATACTCAAACAGTGACATAACATCAGGATGTCTGACAACTCGGCCGTGAGCTGTGTGCTCAACGTTGTTCTCTGCGGAGCCGCGGGCTTTGGCTTCTACAAGATTGGACCCAGCGAACACCCTTACGCCTTCACAGCCTGTGTGTTCGGCTTCTGCCATGGACTCTTCGGTTTGGTGAGCGGTTTGACCGGCGATGACAATGCCAAGAAGGTCACCGAGACGACCACATCGATCATGGAGATCATCCCGCTGCCGCTGGTCAATGTGGAGCTCTATCTGGCCGCCGAGAGCAACAACATTGCCTTGGGCCATGGACTCTTCATCGTGCCGCTGGCCGTCAGCGTGATCCTGACCTTCTTCAAGGGCGAAAGCGGGGATGAGAGCGAAGGAGGCGCCCTTGACACCCTGAAGACCCTGACCATTTTGGGAAACATCACCTCGCTGGCGTATCTGGCGATCAATGAGAGCAGCTGGAACCTGGGCGGCATGGCCTTCCTGGCCTTCATGGCCAAGTTCGGTGCCAAATTCTGTGAGGAGCAGATCAGCGAGGGCAGCGGCGAGCCGGTGAACTATTTGAGTTGGTCGGGCTTCTACTTCCTCACCGCCATGGCCGTCTCTGGCGAAAAGTAGGCCGAATAGGGGAATCTGGGAATCTGGGGCATTCCTAGCCATCAGCTGAGTCAGCAGTAGCCCATGCATAGCCTCTTTTCCCGAAAGCTTTCCGCCTCTTCCTGGACACCAACACATTCGATCTTGGACGAGCAAGGTGATGAATAAATTATTGGACTGATGCTGCGCTGACTCGTTAATATTTCAATCATTTGGCTTTAATATTTAAGAAATATACATTAATTGGAAACTGGGAAATCGATTCGATGTTAGTTGTTTTCAAATGGGTAGCTATTTCGGCGCGACAAAGAGCGAACACTTTTAATTGAGGCTTGTTTAATTGTTGCGGCATTGCATTCCGCTCGAATCGATACGACTCGATTGTGACCGAGCCATTGGGCAACCAAAAGCCCATTGGCCACGCCCAGGGCTTGCCGCCCCCCGCCCGACAACCGAAGTACATAAGACCTACACCAGCCCGCCCCATTGACAATAAGAACTAATAAATTTTAAGACCTAATGTCAACAAATCGGCGGTAAGCAGGGGCACGCACAATCCGCACAGTGGAGCCCGGCTACCAGGGCAGCCAGCCCTGTCTTAGGGCCGAAGCAAAAGGCAAAAAGCAAAAAGCAAAAAGCAAAAAGCGTGCTCAATGAGCATGACAGCCACAAAACAAAAGCCAAATAGCCCAAAAAAAAAAAAAAAAGTAAAGATATAATAAAAATTGTTGTACATTTTTGGGCCGTGTCTTGTGTCTTGTTCATTGTTATTTTTATGACTTAGTGCCAATGGGTTTTTGGTATTTTTCTTTTTTTTTTTTTTTGGGGTGGGGTTCAAGCCGAAGTTACGTGCTAATTTCTGGCCGACTGACGAAATCGAAACTGAAACTGAAAACTCGGCCCAAGAACTGGTTGTTACAGAAATATTTGTGTTATCGCAGGTAATTGGCTGGCATTGTCTGTTTTTCTTTCGCTTTTCCCCGCCTCGAGAGTGGGTAGTCGTGGCATTGGACAAGTTTTGGAGATCAGGGACCCTGGGCGCACTTGCTATCTGCCGATCACATCCGCTTGCTAAAAATCAGATTGATTTGTGGAGAGCAGGAGAACGGCGCCACATCCAAACTCAAGTGGTATACTAAATATTAAAATGGGCTTAATGTGTGGTGTAACTCCGAGTTCAATAACTCCTTGTATTCGCACTATCCAGTCAGTTCTGTCGCTCGTTTTCTGCTCAGCTTGTTTATCCAAAGCCATTGAATGCGAACTGAAGTACTCTGGGATGGAGTGGAGATATGGCCAGTAAGTTGATTGGTTTTTGTGTCCGCATATGTAGATCGATCGATTGCTGGCTGCTCTGGGGGAAATTAGATTTATTACACCAGGCGATGATTAAGGGAATTTGCGGCAAGTGGCAAGTGCCAAGTGGCACTCCAGATGAGCCGGTGGCCCCTTCAGCGGCTCCACTTGCCAAATAAAGCACTGAGAAAGCCGCATTTGGCATAGAATTGAGAGTTTATCAAAATAAAAATAAAAAATAAAATAATATTAATAAAAAGCATTGCTCCTCAAAAGTATATCTAATTTGTATCTAACAACTTGAAATGGTTTACTATATTTTTAAAGCCCGCGCTTAGTCACCCTTTTTTCTCCTGGTGTACGGGTACTCCTTTGTGGTCTTTCCCACAGCCTCGGAGCTTGAATCTGAACCAAAATCAGAACCAAAATCAGCCTCAGACATCGGCTATATTAATCTCTTGTTATTGTTGTGCTCTAAACAGGCGGCGGAGATGATTAATCGCTTTTTGGCAGCGAGATACTTCGAGTGGCGCAGCCACTGGGCCTGTCTATCAGTATATCAGTTGTGGGCCTTTTGCGGTAATATTTATAGCACTGATCATATCTGCGTATGTCCAGTACATTTTGAAGTCCCCCTACCTCCATACCTCCAATGGCCCTTATCGAACCTGGTGAAGGGTTATGTGTTTATATGCCGCCCCCAGTTACACCTGTCAGCCGGGTGGTTATCTATATTGCTTTAGTATATCTACTCGTATCAAACGATTGTATTTTTCGTCAGTTGCATTCTCGTTTTCCACTTCCAGCTCCATTTTCACCAAATGAAAATACATTTTCCAGGAGCAAGCAATTAGCTGTGGGGAGCGCCATTGTTTATATTGCATCCACGCTTCCCAGTTACTTAATAATGCATAATACCTGGGGGCAATTAAATATTTTATTTGTGCCATCGATTTGGCCGCTTTTCGAACTCCGATCAATAGCTTGGGTTTTTTTTCAGCAGGGAATTCTTTAAGGTAGCGCACAGGGAGAAATAACTGTGAGACTAACTTAAAATCAATTTTATAATGTATTGGGTTTTCAAACTGGACAGCTATGCACACATACCAATTTTCATGCCGTTTTGACACCGATAACGGCCATTTCATCGCGGAAAACACGAAGTTAACCATTTTGCTGATACTCGTACTTTTTTGCACCGTGTGCGCTGCATATACTCACACTCGCACACACGGACACATTTTATGGGCCGCCCGAGGGGAAAATTGGCCAGGTACGAGGTATTAGCATTAGCATTCATCGGGCATTCAGGTTTCGCCGGAGCCGGAGCGAAGAATGCCGGCCTCCCCCGCCGCGCCCCCCTCGCCAAGGTAACAGGGTCTTGGTATGCGAATGCTGGAACTTTTGGAATTAGAATGTAAAGTGAAAGGAGTTCTACGGGTTAATGCCATGCCAAAAGAGTCCCCCCCAGCTACCGCCTGCGTGCCTCATCTTTGGTTTCTTCTCGCCAGTCTTCTGCTTCTTCGTTGTCTTTCTTTCTTCAGCGGACGCCATGCGACGTTTTAATGAATGAGGAATGACTGCATGAAAATTGCCCCGGCACGATACGTTCACGAAAGCAGATATATGAGATGTACCAATGTATATATCTTATGTTCGACTACAGCGGGATGCAGAAAAGATATACCTGCAGAGAGACCCAGACCCAGACCGAGACCGAGACCCTTGGGCTGACTGTGCAAATATGAGTGCCATTGCGGTGAGGCCGGCAGACAAATTATCGCCAGTCGGCTAAAAGGCAGTTAAAGCCTCAAATGGGTCGAATTTTTCATGGGGACACGGATGTGAGATCAGGAAGTTATGCTTATTTTTAGACGTGGGTGGAATTCTCTTCTTTAAGTGAAATAAAAGAAGAGAAAAAGAAATATACAATTGAGACAATGCCAAAGTATTTAAGGCCATCCAGGTTCCTAGCACTTGGCAACATGAAAATGTAAAGTAAATTCTCAAATAAGTTCCCTCGAGATTTCGGCAAATCAGAAGAATATATGCGACTTTAATCCCACACTTTCGAGGTAAAAAGGAGGATAATTGTCTAGCATCCGATCGGATTGGATCGACTTGGATCGGATCGCATAGCAATGAGTGGCGGAAGAAGATTATTAACACAACGAAATAGTTTTCGTGTAGGATTAGTGGGGAATATATTTAGACAGACAGCCAGACAGAAGCGAAACGAGCCGAGCCGCCACTTTGAGGAGGTGGAAATGAGTGGGTGGGATTGGATGGATGGACGAGACGCGGAGAGATGAAGATGTCGCCTGACAACCGCGTGCACTGCGCGAAAAAGAATCCGATTTCAATTAGTGCCAAGCAAGTGCTTTGCATCGTGTTTTCGGTATTAGCCTCAAAACTTAACTATCGTACATTTGATACGATCTTTGTGAATTATTCAAAGCTTAAACGTTATGTGCTAAAAATAAAGCTAAAAAAAAAAAAGAGAAAATTGTATGTTCGTATTTTAATATTTCGAGTGCAAAGAATCTCTTCGTTCTTTCTTCCGCATGTCTGAGTCTATTTTTAAGACAACTAATCGCCCAGAACGCCGACAGCGTCGCCAAAGGCCGCCAACGCAGTCGCAGCCGTTTTCCACATTTCCATTTTCCCCTGCCCACTTGGCAGCTTACATTTTCCGATAGCGAAGCGCATTCCACTTTCCATTTGGCCGAACTTCAATCTCAGTTGGCCAGGAAAATGTCTAGTTGCCATCGGACGCACATAAATTAATTGACATTTATGGGAACGATTTTCTTATCTCCGGGGGGAAAATCCGCAGCGAGGAAAAGCTAACATTGCCCCAAGTTTATTTTTACACTTGCATGGAATTTTCTATTTGTCAGCGGGGACATCTCATAGATACACCTCTCGGCGAGTTTTCCCCGTTTGAAAACGGTCTATTTTATTTTTATACAGCTAAATATTTTGTACACTGCTCCGCTTTTCTTTTCATTTTCTTTTAACGGCAAGGCGCCTTGGAATACACTAGTCAGCAGGGCTACTTGCCAATAAATTCCGTGGGATTAGTTGGAGGTGTCAGCAAGTTTCTCGTAATTCAATTTGTCCTTTTGTTTATTAACTTTTTTTTGCGCCACAAAAGTTGCTCTAATGGAATTAAACCATTTGCTTGCCGTCCAGTGTTGGGTTCATTTTGGCACTGGTTCTGCAATGCAGCAACTTAATTATTGCCACGCCTCCAACTCAGGCCATACCCAAACGCCCACCTCAGCCCCTTGTGTGTGTGCTTTCTCAGTTTGATCAAACTACACTGTACTTGTGTTATTAAATAATTGCGAGTGCTGGGAATTTTCAGAGGAAAAACTCCGACGTGACTTCCGTTGCCATGCGAAAAACTAACCCCCGCCCCTGGGAAATCGGGGGGCTGGAAAATCGAGGGGCCGGGCGGGACCCGGGGCTGTCAACAGGATATGTCTGCTGCGATGTCGTCGTCGGTTTGCTGATGGCATAATTAATGCCTTGCTGTGACAACGACTGCAAATGCAATACGGTATGTTTTTCCACCCCTTTCGGCTTTTGAAGTTTTCCTATTAACACACGCTTTTCCGGTTCGGCCCCAGCGCTTTCCACTCGAGGTGGGAAATGGTGAAATGGTAAAAGAGAGCGGGGGCCACGGAAAATTGAAAACAAAAATGCAACTTTGATTGACAGCAGCCAAGTGCTGCCCACATTTTGGCATGCCGAGTGCGACTTCCAGGTTTTTTCAGAATTTTCAGGAATTTGTAACATTCTCTAGCTTTGAACTCCGAGATGGCCAATTAAAGTGCGATGAGAAAACTTTTTAATTCGTATAGAAAATGATTATTTGAAAACATGCATGGTTTCTAAAGAATTACTATTTTAAGTTTGTTATAATTTTTTTTTGGTTGATAAAACCGCCTTTTGACCATTTCTGGCGAAATTAGCTTGCAAATATTTTGTGGGCGCGCCGCTTTTCCAGCGTTTTCCTCGCCACGCCCCGTGCTATTTTCCAGCCAAGGAAAAAGGGAAGGGCGAGGCCACCCACCAAAATGACTTCGGGCCGTCGAAAGTGAAATACATAACTGAGCAGGAAAATCGGCGTGGCCCAGTGCATAATAGACACATTTTCCGATCTGCCGAAAAACCCGTTTATGCGATCCACTTTGATTCCCAGTGATTTCGTTTCGTTCCATGCCATTTCGTTCCGTCGCTCACCAGACAGACCGTCTGCGGCAATGCGGATGCTTGGTGCGAAAGAGACGGCCTCTGACGAATGAAAAGAGATGGCCAGAGCCGGGAAAACTCAATGAATGGTAGAAAAAAAAACCCCTCTAGCTGAAGGCTGACTGCACTGCGAGAAATCAATGGACTGCAAGCAAGAATGGCCAACAAATGAATGAATATCGCAGTAGATATCCATTCCCGACCAATAAAAAGGCATTTCCAACACTGCAACTTGCGTCGACATTTTCTCTCCGTGTAGTGCAAGACTGGCTTGAATACTTGTACGTAGGCAGCGATTGAGGATCTCAAGCAAAAGCACCACGAATTGCCATGGCCTGTAGTTGGGATCGCTGTTGCAGCCGAAGCCGCAGTCTCTCTGTATCTTTTTCTATGCATCAGATAAGTTAATTGGCCGCTTTGGCCCAAAGGGAAACAACGGCAAGCGTTTTGGCCGTTGATGTTGCCTGTTGCCGCTGGCAAAACTTGTTGCTGCCGTGCCTCTCAATGTGCAACGCCAGCAATTGCCTGCAACTCGTAACCCAGTGACACAGTTTTGATTGAATTGAATTGAATGGAATGGAATGGAGTGGAGTGGAGTGGAATGGACTCGGTTTGTGCAGGTTGTGCGAGCTATGTCCCTCAGAAAGCGATCTGATCGAGTGCCAGTCGCATTCTACACAAGTGTGAATTCTCCTAGAACCAACAGCTATCATTTAAAACTGTTAAGAATGTTTACAAATTCCCTTAGTAATAGTAATACTATGCAAACAATTAATATCATTTTACCGCACTATTTCCCATTGCCCAAATGCATATGTATTTGATTTAACCCATCGCAAAGTACCTTGCCACAATCATTTATTCATCTGCCCGAAATTACCGCACACACACCCCCCACCCCTCGCCGTCGGGTGCGATAATTTAATTAATCCGACATGACAATTCACAAAAAGATAATTGCTAAATTGCCGCCAACAACAATGGCATGAGGCATGAACAACGACAAAAAATGGCACAGAAATAGCAACAAATGCAATGATAAATGATTTCAATAATTGACCAAAAAGGTAAACACAAAAAATTAGTTTGAGAAATTAGTTAGTCGCATGCAATTGCATTGATCGGGAAATCAGAGAGCGTATCACTCGGTGCCCATGTGTGGGCCACAAAAGGGTTAAGCAAACTGGCAAAACTAAGCATTTTTCCAATTTTTTGTTGTATTTCTTTTTTTTTTGCTCTCTTTGGCGCCACAGCAGTTTTCATTCATAAAGGCGTTGCGCGAAAGAGACAGCAGGCGACGTGCGCTGCTGGTTTAACGCACCGCTGAATTTGAGTTTGTGGCCAAAGTCTTTCGTTTTCGTTCCCATTCCTGACCTCGTGCTGCATTTTCAGCTTTTCATCGGAAATTCAATTGTCAACGGCATGCAAAACAGAAGCAGAGACACAGACAAAGACAGATAGAGCTACAGAGAGAGTGAGAGAGAGCACAACTGCCGCCGACAGAGACAGAAAACTGGCCATGCAAGCCGGCTTCAGTGTTTTACGTTTTCAGTCTCGTACTCTCATACCCTCGCAGAAATCATGCCCACATATATTTGTTTAAAATAATCATTTTTTCCAGCACGAATTAATTCTTTAGAATGCAAAGAATTCTTTTCCAATTGGACTCTCCGAAGAAATGACACAATGGTGAGGTGATAGGGTATGCAGTCGTCGACTAACGAAGCTTACTGCACTCGCTGCCTCTGATTTTTGCAGTGGCAGCTTACCTGGCGCTTTGCTCGTGACGTAATTCCAACCCAGGGGGGGAGGGGGTTGCAACTGCCACTTGGCTTTGACACATTGCCAATGAATTGCCAACTTCAGGTACCATCCGTATGCAATATGCCAAGGCGAAATGCAGATCTTGTGGAAAAATCATCTACGTCCCTTTGGTTTGAAGAATTCTTCGCTCGATTCGCTTAACCCATATTTTAATCAGGATTGGCGAACACTTGGCCACATACCACATCGTATCGGTCGCATAAATAACACTTCCAGCGCGTTCAAATGCGATTATTCATTGGTTGCATTTTGGAATGCCGCCGATATGCTAATCAGTTTAAATGGGTAGAAAAGGGTTTTGATGCCGGCAACTTTGGGATTGCGATTCAAGTGAATTTGTCAGTCAGTTTTTCTATCGAATTTCTATAGTAGTATTACATATATCTATTAAAATGTGCTTACAAAAGAAATGTAAATGCGATTTACAAGTGTAAGCTGTGTTTAAAGCTAAAATACTAAGTTTAAACCGTGCATAAATATAAAACAGTAAGTGTATGCTGTGTATAAAGCTAAAATGCTAAGTTTAAACAGTGCATAAATATAAAACAGTAAGTGTATGCTGTGTATTAAGATAAAATACCAAGTGTAAAGGGTGTATAAATATAAATTAATTGTAAAGTCTTAAGAACAAAACGGTGTGAGCGAGATAGAGGAGAGATAGAGGAGAAACGAGGTTAACCAAAAAAAATTGTGTTACATCTGTACATAAAAACCTACTAGTTTTTTTAAAGATTTTCTGCATTTTCATTTCATTTAGTTGCTATACATGTTGAACCAAATGAAATTGTTGCAGCAACAATGTTTCTAAACACATAGGAACACAACCCACTCAAACAACAAAGCAAAAGTACTCACAGAGAAACACTCAAGAGTTCAAAAGAGAGCGTGAAAATAATGAGAGAGAACTTCATATTATCTCATGCTTTAAAAACGAAAACGCATACAATGCGAAGCAGTATTGTTTTCTCTCTCCTCTCTTCGCTAAATTTGCAAAAGAGTAGAGGGATTGAAATGAAAAAAGCTCAGCCGGCAAAAGAAGCTTTTCAATTTCACAATTGCCATTTTCCAAATGACGCCAGGAAACGAAATTGAAATTTCTTTCACTCTACTACGTAAACCGTTCACTCACATTTCGAGACCGCGTAGAATTCTTTCGCAGATTGAGAATTCATTTTGTTCATTCTTTATCAGCTGCTCGGTTAGTTTCAGTTGTTAGGGAATCTTTCAATGTTTCTCAGTTTTTAACAACAATATATCCACGTACAAACTAAACGTTTTAAACGGTACTTACCCAATCACGCACATCATTAGTTGAGATGGTCCTACAATCCACTTGCTCCTGCAAATAAAAATATAGTTATTTTGAAATTAGAGAGCTGTATTACATGTGAAAATGGCCAGCATTTATAGAGCCATTAAAGCGGCAAGTGGGAAAGTTCTCCATGGATAGGGCATTAGGTATTTAGTTGGCCCTCGGCGTGGGCGTCGTCCGAAATGTCTGCGAATTTCCCTCTTTTCCGCCCGCTTTTCTGTTTCTGTCGGCCCGGTCGTGAACGTGAGTGAAAGGAAAACCGGCGTTACCAACAAAATGGGCCCATGAAAATACTAAAAAAAAAACAGAAAAAAAACGAAGCGAAACAAATAAAAGTTGGGGTAGAGAAGACGGGAGTCCCAGACAAATTTAATTGCGGCGGCGTCCTAAAATTTGAAAGGGGGAGGGGGGAGGGGGGAGGGTGAAGTTGGAGATCCATTGATTTTTTCCGCGATTGCCACGCCCATTTGGTTGTGCGAATATTTATGTTACAGCCGTCTAAAGATATACACATACAGATACGGATCGGTGCGACGTCGTAAAACTGGTCCAAATTTATAATTTGACATTTATGCATTCTTTATGATTATTTATTACGTTAATTTTTGATTAAAACTGGCGTCGACAACAACCCCTAGCTCGTCTGACGCCCAAATCGCCGCCCCATTTCCCCGTCCTCTTGATTCATTTGCGACATTTATGGCTCCGCATTCTGACTCAATTAGATGAACTCGGTGGGCCTGGAAGGATGAAGTTCGTGATCTTGAAATTGATTGAAGGGGGTCTTCCACGTATGTAAATACATACATATGTACATTCTGTAGCTTGAGTGGCCGTACTAAGATTGGACTAAGTTTTATTGCTCCGTATTAGGGTAGCATTCGCAGGGCTATGAAATTCTGCTAGCCACACGTGCTGCCACCAACAATTATTCTTACTTTGTATTTCCGAGCGCGATTAATGTGAATTTCGCATTCGCATTGGACTTAGAGACAGGCCAGTGGCATCAAGTGCAAATTTAGCCGGGAGGGGCGGTCATAATCAGCACCATACATAAATTATACAGACAAATGCACACCAGACATACATATACTTCAGCCATCTACTACAGCTACTCATACTATATAGAAGTCTATTATCGTGCATTCGAATTTGAGATTTCTCCCCATGCTTTTCGCTGATTTAATTATTTTAATTTCAAATTTCGCATACACCGCTTTTGGTTTATTTTTTGTGTTGTTTTTTATTTTTGCTTGCTTTATTGCCCGTCCAACATCCGTCCCCGAACTTTGTCAACTGCAGTTAAAATTTATTTCATTTAATATTTCGCGGCGCACGAAGGCTCCATCTAAATAAATTGTACATACATATGTATGTAGGTATGTAAAAAGCTCTCTAAAAAATTAAATGCCTGGCGCGTCTTTTTACATGCTATGCAACATGCGAAAATAAGTCGTAAAGTCATTTTTAAATAAAAGTGCCAATATAAGCAAATGTGTGCACGCTTTTTAGTCGTCGTTCGTTCGAAACAGCGAGTGACGCATGTACATATGTATGTACATATACGTACATCATTTGCACACTCGCCAATCGTGCCCTTGGCCCTCCACCAGTCGAGCCAAAGATTATGATGCTATGGTTAATGTTAATGGGATTATGTCTAGGGTTCATCAGTTCCGGGATACGACGATAGCTTTGCTGCAACCGAGCATTGGGTTCAGGAATAATATCAGCTCAACTGCGATTTGAATGACAGTGGCACTAGGGTACGATAGTTCGCAGATAAGATTACAAATCTAGCGAGATAGAGTTTTCAGCGAGAGAGGGAGAACTATTAGAGATGAGTGGTAGTTGCATAACCAGGATGGTATCTAGTGGAGTCATAATAGAATTAAACAATGGCTGTACTACCAATATAAGAGTCTATTTTTGGTAGCTCGATTGAGTCCTGGTATTATCTTGAGTACACACACACACACACACACAGTTGATACATTCCAAAGGCAGTGTACTGAAACTGAAACCTGATAACAAGTTCGTGATCTCACGCTCGGAAGCAGTGTGTCCAAAAATAAATTATTTTCATATCTGCAATTACCAATTTCCCATAACTCGTGCCCAAAAACTATACATATGCACATATGTATGTGTTATCAATAATGCAATAGTTCGTGGAATTTACACTCAAGTTGTCCCGATTGTTAATTGTTATTATTTTCGTATTCGCCGATCGAAGGTCCGATAAATGATTACACATTATTTTGATTGACTTGGTCCAGGCGCCGTGTGTACTATTATTATTATTATTATGTCTCGGCTGCGTCTTTGTTTATATTTTGTTGTTGTTTTTGCCCAATCGCGCGGCTATTTTCCATTGCAGTGTTTTTTTTTTTAGCATTTTTACGTAATTTTATTTCGCCTTCTACTTTGCCCTGCACTTTGTCACCTTCTATCAGTCGTTTTTTGTTTGTGTTTTTTTCCTGGTTCCTATTTGTTGTTTTCCTTGTGCATTTGGCAAATTAGCTACGCTGCACCCCCCCTTTTCCTTCAGTGTAAAATGTCAACACAAGGGGTGCAGTTATCGTAAATTTCTGTTTGTTTTTCTCGCCACCCATTGATTTTCATTTCCACAATGGGCATTTTGGACTGGGGTGAAAAACTCGATCAGTTTTAGAGCAATTAGTTTTGATATCGATAATAGTTTCTAAATTTGCTGTAAATTCTTAACAATTAGATGTAATAAAACGATTTTCCTAATCGGCTTCCAGACATTTTTCCCGTCGCAATTGCCCCTTTTAAACGGGATACTTGTATGTACATATGTATGTACATATATATACATGATACATACATACACATAAACAAAACAACGTTGGGGTATCTCCTTACTGGCCGCTCATTACTTGCACTTTTCCCTTTGTTTTAGACGCTTCATCAGCATTTCAAATGTGGGAAACGCCAGCGAGCGCCGCCCACCGCTGCTGTTCAGTGGGCGTGGCGATGGAGCGGCGCCAAAGGCAAAAAAAAAAAAATCAAGTGATAAAACCCGAACATTTCCTCTCAGTTACTCGGAAAAGAAAACTAGACAAACGGACGTAGGTCCTGAAATTTATTTTAATTGAATCACTAGTCCGGTGTTTTTCTTGCAGTGCAGCTGATAAGGCTGCAGTGAGAGAGGACATCTGTTAATTAGCCATGCACGTGGCTTTCATTTCTACGGAGCTTTGGCTTGGCGCCATTTTCTCTCGTTTGGGGAGCACGGCACCTTGGCCACGCCCCGCCCGCCGCCCACCGCCCACCGCTAATACAGTTTACAGTTACGCCGAGAAGCGGCAAGTAGTGTCGCTCAATAATCGCATTTTCCATTGCATTTGCACGAGCAACTTTGGCCCTTTGCTTATATGCAAATGCAAATGCGAATGAATAAGTATGTGCATAATATGCCCGCCAAATCGCATTTAAAGGCAAAAGCAAACTGCAATATTAGTTTTACACCGGGAAAAAATCATCGAAATTCATAAACTTTCGCAGCCCTAAGTTATATATTATATTTATATTTTATATTCTTAGTTATTTCTATGCAAATATTTCACTGTATTGATATGTATGTATGTATAATTTTGGTATAAACTTAACTTGTGTATTTTACAAGTTCCTTAAAACCTGCTTATAACTTTATGATGTGTACCTTAGAATACCCACCTCTTTAATGTATCCTATTAAATGTGTTTCAAGATCATTTTGAAAACCCACAGGTGTTCTTTCTGTACCCTTAAAGTTGCCTATTTTTTCTTTCCTACTTTTTGACTTTTTCCGTTTGGAAAAAAAAAAAAAAAAAAAACAATTTGGCAAACAGCATTTGACTACTTGCTGCTGATGCTTTCGCTGCTGTTTGCTGTAACTCCTTTATCTCTGGGCCAGCTACAATACAAATACAACCAAAGTCAAGTTCATAATTTCAATTTTCAAGGTTTTCGGTAAACATTTTGCAACAACAGGGGCAAAACAAAGCGGAACACCAGAAAAACAAAGTAAACATGCCGAAATAGCGCGAAAAGATGGCAAAAAGAAAAAAATGTGCAAAAAAGAAAGAGTAATGTGGGATCGTAAATGGTTGGGGAAATTCGGGCTTGTGTTTGTGTGTTTGTATTTTATTTGACTTGTTTTTTTTTTTTTTTGAATTTGTTTTTATTTTTTTTTTTTTGCCGGCTCCCATTCTCCACTCATTTGTTTTGCTTTGGTCTTTTGTTTACGAGTATTTTATGGCGGGCCAATAATTGCACTGCCACAGTTGGTCCTCGATATCAACGATTAAATACTATAACCACCTGATCTGATTGAACTCAAACAATAAACACAAGTGGTATTACATATGTAAATATGTATATCCGAATTCTCAGTGAAACAGAATTATTACTTAACCCATATCTCCGTGAGCGATCGTTTCGGCAGTTGTGGTTGGGGTGATTTCCCCGCGAAAGGGTTTCGTGGAAACTACTTTCTTAGATAATGAAAACTGGCGCCTGTCTTGCCGGCATTTTGCGATAATTCCCCGACAAGTTGAGAGGTGTGAATACGAGTATGTGAGTGGTGTATCTAGGAATTCGGGCCGAGGCGGAAGGGTATGCCAGTTTACTCACTGCGTTCCGCGGAAAAAACTCACACAATTAGCCAGCGGCTCTTTGAACCCGGCGATTTGATATGCATAAGTTGTATTTGATTGCTACAAAGATAGGTTTATCTATAAATTTGTAGGGGGATAGACAATTTAGCTGTAAATCGACACGAATCAAGATTCCCCCCACAAAGCTGCCAAGTCACTGCCATTGCATTTGTCAAATAAATGAATGAAATGAATTGAAATGAACTGAACTGAATGAATTATGGTTAAATATTTACATTCACACACTCACTGCATTAGTGTGTGTGCAAACTTTTTCATAACAGCGATTGCTACTGTTATGATATAAATCTGACTCAATAACTGGGTTCTAGGTCTAAGTCACAAAGTAACCAATATAGAGGCTCAATAATTGCATAATCCTGTGAACAACTTGATTCACATTTAATTTACGGCGAATAAAAATGTTTGATGAGTACTATTTGTAATCAGCAAGGTTGTGTTGGCTGTAATCTCTGAAATGGGTTCATTTCAATGCGAACTCTCACCTCTGAAAACTTTGTTTTACACAACAGATGCTCTGTCGCTATCTTTGCTTCCGTTTTTTTACATTTCTATATATAATTAGCAATATACATATGTACATATGTACATATATTCCCGATCCGATGCGCTTTCTAAGGCAACTGATAAGAGCCCAGCCCAATGGCAAATGAAAAAAACGCAAATGGCAACAAGATGCTGTTATACTCGCACTATATACTACATTATCTCACTATACACGAAGATGTTCCACACTTGGCTGTTTGGCTATCGCCAGATGAGGATGGCCATCCGCACCACGTCGCTTCCCCGCCGGTTCACGAATCCATGGTTCAACCTCGCACACGCGGCAATTATTTTATTCGCGTTAGTCACTTGCCGTCGCTCCTTTCCTCATGCTTTTACTTGCTTCTAATTTCTTTTATTTTTTCGCAAAGTCTTCGCTTATCAAAATTAGGTCAAACTTGATGTAGGTAGGCACTTTTCGTTGATTAGAAAAAAATTTAAAAAAAAAGCGCCAGCAATTTATGGCCAACTTTGTTACCATTCGCCATGCCAGCATGCCAACCATGCCTTCATATGATTGATAAGAGCGCGCGTTCTTATCAAAATACAAAAACGAAACAAATCAGTTCTACTTGGGCGGCGTCGAGTGGTTGCCGTGTGCGCGGCAATCACCTGTACACAAACCCAGTGTTGGTCAGTTCCGAAATAGTTTGCAATCTTTTTAGCGGATATGTTCGAATGATCTGTTCTGTTTGAAATAATTTACCCATTTTTGAAGTTCAAAAATCGTCTAAAAATCCTAATTTGTCAACTTTCATTTCGTTTGATAAATCTTCTATTACACTAAAAATAATATAAAAAATAACTATAAATTATAATGACTAAATCAGTTACAGTGTGCAAAAAAGTTGGTGCGGATTTAGTTTGCAAAATAGAGACTGGCTCCTTAACATTGATTTGATGTGCAGATAAAATATTTTTGCAATGCGCCCGCTTTTTGAGATAACGGTATAGCTATAGTATTATTTATAGGCTCACGCACACAGACGACAGTCACATGCACTAAATAATGAATTTTGATTGGTGATCATTTTCCGGCTTATAAATCTCGTGTCGAAGTGGGGATTTTTGTTTCGATTTGAAGAGGTTGCCTGCTTCAGTTCCTTGATTTCCTCGTGCAATTTAATTAAAGTTGTAATTCCAATTGCATACGCAACTTATGATGAAGGGCTCAAAATACCAAATCATAAATTCAGCATTGAAGTATACTTCTTTTTTTTTTTTGAGTGTGTGCCTTTGAATTTGCATCTATGTACTCCAGCTTACGTCAGTTATATAAATACATTATACGATTAAAATTCAGATTCAGGGGCACATAGTCACCCGTATCGATTCATATCCGGTGGTCAAAGCGGACAATCTGCCGAAGTGTATTCACGGTTGCCGGGCGGACTTCTCACTAAAATGGCACCCGCCGAATAGTATAAGTTATAGTTATAGTTATTGATCTTATCGACTGCCACACGCTGTGCGCAAAAAGTCTGGCGACTTCCAAGCGACCGAAGCTACAAAATGTCATATCATCCACAAATAATTGTGAAATTCCTCCTCAGAAAGGGGCAATATAACCGTAAAGGCAATTTATTGTTGGTCAAGTTAATCGCGTGCCTCAAGTGGCTCGGCCGTCTGTCAAATTATCAGTTGTTTCCCATTAATTACATGCGCCCCTATCGCTCCAATCGAAATTTCCCAATTTATCGTTACTCATACGCACCGTTGCTGTGCAAAAAAAAACTATTCTGATATTCTGATTTTATTCGCTCAGGGGACTTGCTGATTACGTTACGCACGGGTACTCGCAAATAGAATTTTTGAGCTAATCTCAAATGTTGAGAGTGTTGGAAGAGTGCGCCACTTGCGTAAATATTTCTGATAACGCAGGCAGCTGAGTATAATATAATTATGATTTCAGTCTTGGCAACCGTCGAAAAGACGAGACCAAAACGTCATCGTTATCAGTCGCCTATCAGCACGCATCTTCCACTTAGCTCACCTGCACGGCTTCAACTAGATTCAGCGTGATTCATCCCACAGATCTAGACTTCTTGATTTATCTTAATATTAATATGCAGATGTTGTCCCTCAGAAACAAAGTGTTTATATAACTGGGGTGGACCAGTCGGGTACCTCAATTGAACCATTTACGTACGAAAGTATTTCAAAAAGTATCTTAGCTTTAGAATTTGCAAGTCATCAGTATGCGATAATAACTCGCAGTCACATTTAGTTATCAAAAGGGCCTCAATTATATTCATTAAGTATAATATTTTTAAATAAAATACAATGTTGACTTATGAGGGATCTTAATTTTTTGAAACCAAAGATTTGGTTGGTGAATTAAATGTAACTATTATAAATGTCTCATGCCTAATCTAAAAATAAAAAAAAATTAAATAAAATAAAAAACCCAAAAATGGCTTTGAGGTAGGCAGTGAATTTCCCAGCCACGATCGGTGAATAATGCTGGAGCCAAGTGAGAAGTGATAAGCCATTTGGCGCCATTTTAAGTGGAATCGCAAACGCTGACAGGTTTGGACGATCGGCGATTACAACATGGGGCAATCCATTGGCAGTTGGTCTTTGGATTCTTCGAATCCCCGATCGCGAACCCGATTCCGATTCCGATTCCGAGTCCGATTTCGATTTCGATTCGGTAATGGAATGGATGGTGACCTCTGGGTACACCACAAGTCCCAAACTGACCGCATGTGGCTTCGTATCTGTCACTGCTCTAATGCATGGCATAAATCTCATTGCTGCCTAATTGAAATCATCTTTTTCGAGCTGGCGAAATTCAATTGCCGCAATCGACCGTCGAACGGATCGAAGCGAACCGAGGCTCTGGCTCTCCGCGGCGATAATGGCGGTGATAATGGGCCCCTGCCCCATCGGCTACATGGTCTTGCCCTTCGTTCCTTACACAACCAGTGAATGGGTATTAGTGTGAATGAATCTCTTCTATGGGCTCCTAATGAACTCATTACTTTGCTCCCATGGAAATAGCAATGTTTACAAGCAATCCAATAGGAGCGTATTCAATATAAATTGATTTGTATTCGCCGTTCATTTTGTTTCTAATTTATTGCTTGTCAGTCTCAATAGTTTCAAAGCGCATCTATGCATTTTCATTTGAGCAAGATGTGTAGTTATGTAATTTAAAATACAATTTATTTGGAGATAAGTGCAAAACAGGAAGAGTACTAGTTGGTCTACACCGCTTTTAAACATAAAACACAACATCTGTTTATTTTTACCGCCTCGTTTCACAATCGGCGCCTGTTCTTATCAGTCCAACGACTAATTTGCATTACACGCATTATTTGTTGCTAATGCCAAGCTCTCGGCTACAACAACAAATTGCTGCTGGCGATAAAGGAATACGTATACATAATAATAATTGCTCATACGCCCCACTTGCCAGCACTCTGAATACATAAATATGTATGTTTATAAGTTTAAATATAAGTTTAAATCCGCCGCCTCTTCAACGGGATCGGTTTCTTGCTGAACTGACGCACTATCGAGTGAGATCAATATCTATATCCTCGAGCAGAACCACTTTTTCGGTTGGAAAGGAAAGGAAAAGTGAAAGCCGAAGAACGCGTGTGACCCAGTTTATTTTCTATAATCGCTCAGCATATAGCCCCCGTGCATATACACAACACTACTTATATAGAGGGGGCCATAAATAAGATTACTGATTACCGCCGGTCGTCAGAAGCGTCAGCCTATGAAATCCAATAGCTTTGGTACATTCATAGGTGTGCGTACTGTATCCTAAAGGTATCGCAAGTCTCGAAGAAGGAAACAAATTGAACGGCTATCCATTGATTTGATTCATATTTCTGCACTCAATATGTTTTCGAATAAAAATCAAAAATTCGCAAATGCAAAGTTCTGTAAAATATAAAATGAATTGGAATTGAAAATGGGCTTCAGAAAGTGCATCTCTAAGTTAGAACTCGAACTGGAAAAATCACAATTTGCTATGCTAAACTATTCGAAGGTTGGGGTAATTAAGTGACGTTCTAGGCAATATAATATATGAAAAGTAGTCGAAAAACTTAGACTTAAGCAGAGTAAAGTGGCAATTTTCAAAATATTTACAACGCTGGGAAACACCCGATCGGCATTGCATAGCCATTAATAGATAAACCATTATAAATGGGCGGCAAAAATACAATTTCTGCGGGCACTCGGTACTCAATTGTTTCAAAACGCGACCGACTGACGAAATGACTGGCTGAATGAATGAATGAATGATTGCAAAACACTAACGAGAATTACCCGAATGGCGACGCTTTGCTCAATTTGCATTATGCAAATGACGCGTTAGGGGCCCCCGACCGACCCCCTGGCAACCCTGAAAAGTGCGAACCCCCAACCCCGAACCCCAAACCCCAAACCCTCAGGGACCCACCATTAGCAACAGCTATAGCTGCTAGGAAATATATTTATTTTCATTATTTTCGTATTAAAAACGAAAGATTATTGAGAAGTACGGGAAGTACTAGCAGAGTATCTGGGGCTTCGACCCACTTGGCTATTCACTCGCTTATGTTTGTTTTTCCGTTTAAATGCAAAATGCGCGGCAAATGCGACGCCGGCTGATGCTCGCCTGTTTTAGCTGGTGTAGTTTTTCTTTAGTTTTTCCTTTTTTTTATTGCTGTAATGTGGCAAAGGTCTCGCACGTGTACGCGTCGTACATACACTCAAAGAAAATCGCACACCCACAAGCAAGCACACGATTGTGGAGGCAGCGAAACTATTTTAAATGCTTTAGCTTACAATGTTGCCGGTCGGAAACTGCGTAAAACAATTTTAATCGCACATGCCAGTGGCTCGTGTTTGGCATTCGTGGGTGGGTGAATGGGTGGTGCGGTGCGTTGTGTTGTGTGCTGGTTGCTGGGCGGTGGGTGGTGGATAAATGGGTGGAGTGGCGGCTGAGGCCATGTTTACATCACCCAGACATCGCCATCAACGCGCGTGCAAATATATATTGGCGCATTTTGAACAAATTATTACTAGTGTGCGGCGTGAAATCATTTCGCATCATAATCAATTGCATTTCAGATTTGCTGTTTGCAACTCGAAACAAATGCCATGCAGCCATGAAACTCAAGAGTGCTTAACAAACTAATGTATATACATATATGCACTGATAAAATCTTGAAAATATACTCCTTTTTTTTGCCCGTTTGTCCGTGCCAACGACTTTTTGATTATGTTGAAAGTTTTGCCTCGCAGCACATAAATAAGTATATGTTCCCATGCCGACATCTCCATTTCAGGCATCATCATCATTTTTTATATTCCTGCCAACTGTCATTAGCTTCCTTCGGCCGTGTTATTTATCTGGCGGATGCATAATTGCGTATTATCAGCGTTTTACATTGACATTCTGTGCATTTTTAATGACTTCTTTTGGCCCGAAATAAAGGAATCGACTGTCTTACTGTCTGCCGACAGTATGGAGGCTCCCAATGGAGGGCATACTGTACCGAATGGAGGGATACAATCGCAGATAGCGAATAAAGGCTTAAGTGTACATCATTGACATTTGACAGGCAGACAGAACATTTATTTATATATATATCGTAAGCATATACATATAAATATGTGTACAGTTTGCCACCCTCACTGCCTTAATTTTATGCAGCGTCAAAGAACAACATTTTTCGTATATTTTTTTTGCTTGTTTTAAAATTATTTTTGACTGGATACCCAACTCAAATCTCTCAGTTCGATGATGGAACCTGCACATTTGACAGATACTCCTTTCCATTTAAGTGGGTTTATGCGACTGCAAATGAATTCAAATTAACGCACTTTGCAGTCAGATTTTTGTAGCTGGGTTTTTTGTTGAGCAAACCCAATATTTCGCTTAAGCCGATCATTATCGATCGTACTATAGAATAAAAACAAATTCGAATTTCATGATTGGGCGGAATTTGTTGTTCGCAGAATTTTCAACTCCTAACTTCCGCTTGGATCCGATCCAGAGCCTGAGCAAGACTTCCTGGAAATGGATCTTGGGCCACTTGAACTATATGTCTTATGGACGGCAGCCATGGGAACTGGATGAATGGGGATGTGTCGGCCCGGGCACAGCAAAGTGCCATAAATAATACGAATAATAAAGTGTCAAATCCTTGAGCGGCCGACAAAGCAAAATAAATCAAATCAAATGCGAAAAGAATGCCCCCAAAAATGCTGGATTTTTTATAGTGAAATACACATCCGCATTTTGTGCAATTTGCCTAAAGGCAAGCTCACACAATTGAAACCTATCTTATTGTTCGGTTTATTTTGATCTCGGAACTGGCGCTATTTATCGAAAGATCGGGGCGATTCCCCCGCCAATTTGGGATGCGGAACTACCGCCCATTATCAAGTGGTCGAATTAAAGATGCTCCTCGCAGTCGAATGATTAAACTGACTACTAACGATGTTCAAAATTAAGAACTATGTTTGGTAGCTAGCATGAATAACGATCAACAGCCCGATATTTGGAAGTGTGTTTGAACCAGTTCTATTATTTGCATTGGATGACTCCGGCTCTACTTGACATTTAAATGAAAAAGTTTCTTCGTCAGTTAAACACTCTTAATCACTGAAACATGAAAGAAATCCGAACGAAACACTTAAATTAATTGGGTGGAATGGATGTATTCATTCTAACATCAATAGTAAATCGTTGGATCCTACAATTTGGAGCAACTATTTCATTATTCAACTAATGCCAATATCATTGCCTCAAAAGCTCATTGACCAACTCAAATTGGCAATGGCAATTGAGGGATTTTAGTGCGTATTAATTAACCATTTCCTGTCACATTGTTGCACCAGCCTGTTAACACAACTATTCATTCCATCTGATAGCGCCGATCTTCAGCGTTTTTGGACATAATTTTTTTTTTTTTGGTGACCGCAAGTGTTTTGTATTTGTCGTAAGTGCAAACCCCATTATCCCATCCCAGCACCCGAATGAGGCAATCTGTATGTTGTATATGAATCACGGATCGCTTAGATCTGGAAACTTGTCCGGGGCATTTGCCATAAATCAGGCGGGGCGACAATCGTGTACAAAGCCATGTTGTACATGCCTCGACTTCGGTTTGCACTTGTCAAAAATTCGCACATTTCTGAGTAGCTGTGGTTCGTTTTTTTCTTTTTTCTTATTTTTTTTATTTTTTTTTTGGGCTTGATTTCTCATTTCTGGCTCGATCGGCCTCCAAAAAGTGCGTGCGATGGTGTGTTGTCATTGTCGTGTAGCCGGCAATTAAAATTGGTCCCCTTCCGCTGGCCGCCGCCCCTCGAAAACCCCTCGAACCGCCAACGAAACCCACATGGAAGCCCCTCGAAAGCCCCCCAGAAATTGGCCAGGGCAGCTGTTAAATAATTTATGAAGTGCGTAGGGTTTCTGGTGCGCATTTCAAGCAGCTCGAGAGCCCCAAACGCAGCTCATTTCATTTATTTCACTTCCAAAACTCCGGCCAAATATTTGCGCATCGCTCACGCACTTTTTTTGGACTGCCCCGATCAATTTGGTCGAGGCGTCTCCTTTGCAGATACCCTAATAATAAGGAGTATCTGTGCTACGCCAATCACCAATTTACAAGTAATACCTACGAATTTTCACTGGTTTTTGTGCATGTTAATGATTATATTGCCTAAATCTCCCTTTTCACCGAATTAAAACAATATTAATGATATTTTCAGCACAAATAGAAGAGTATTCACTACTCGACGTCACTATTGATTTGCATTTGTCGATTTTTTTGTTTGGCCCGTTTCAATTTGGTTTGGTTTTGTTAGCCGGAAAATATTTGGCCACGCAGGTTTTTTTTTTTGTCTTCGGTGCGTTCCTCATTAAACATTTTGGCCAAAAACTCACTTGCGATCTGCATGCAAATGCCGCTGATTAGCTGGGGCGCCGAGTTGGCCATAAATCAATAGGCCTTTGCTGCCACACGAGCCACAAAAAAAGTCCGCAAGTGAAGAGTAAACTGGCCCAGAACGGATCCCAAAAAGTCGGGCTCAAAGCCAGCTGCAGTCTGCGGAGAGCGTCTTCGCGATGGTCTGGCCTGCTTATGGTACGGTCTATTCCCCGCCAGATCCGGATCACGAATGCTCGCTCAACCTTGGCGCACAGTCAGGAAACTCCGTCGAGGGTCGAGGGTTGTCTCTGCACTGCTAGAAAACGGGGCTCTAATTGGGGGAACACATTCCCAACATGGAGCAGTATTCGTAACGAAAGCTTTGCACTTTAAGTTGTATGCCAGTTTTAAAAGGCTCTATACAACACTGCACACTTTTTCGCTCAGTGTGGCCAAGGGAAGTGTTAAGCTCGCCACAGAAAGTGGAAAGAAGAGCCTGATTAATTATGAATTGAGTGTCTGAGCCGAGTTGCCTGCACTTGCACTTCTGGCTTTTTTTGTTTCGTATTTTCATATTTTACTTGTTGCACTTGCGGCACTTTTTATATTTTTACGCTTGCAGAGCTCGCCTGCAGACTTCATGCTGGTCATATACATACGTACACATATACATATGTACATATATTGTCTGTGCGAGCAGGGGTGGGGGCCCAAAAAGGGGCGGAGCCGGGGTCAGCGGCGGGTTTTGCAAAGGGGGAGGCACTCGAGCAACAACTTTTGTCACGCCACTCAGTGTAGTTGAAATGAGGAGCGGTTCAGAGGATCGGGCATCTGATATCTTCAAAACTACTTAATTCTCAAGAGTTATGATTAAAGGAAATCAATATAAATAGAATTAAACCACAAGCAAAGGTAAAAGTCGCAACTGAACTAACAAACTGATTGCTGTATTTTCCTGTAGAACCTGGAACTTGGCCCCTGATCCGCTCCTGGCCGCGCTGGTGCACTTGCCACTTCACTTGCAACATGCACTAATGCTCAGCGGCACGTCCCAGTGTCTTTATCATATAAACGGTGCGATTTAAATTAATAATTAAAGCGAGCTTGTGGTTGTGGTCCCCGGTCCGTCTTCAATCGTCTAGGGTCTTAAGTCTCTGGACTTTGGGCTCCGAGTCACGAGACTTTGAGCCATCTGCCGCCGGCAGGTGGATCGCAGGTGGATGCGAGCGGATTAAGCTGCCCACCCTTGATGCCATAAATCAACGGGGACACTGGGCTAGGAGGTGCTCGCTGCTCTGTGCTCAGCCAGATGAGAAGTTGACCGGTCTGGTTCATCGCATCCCAGCGAGCCCATTGAAGACGAGCAAGAGCTCCGACTAGACCAATATATATATATATATATATATATGTACTTGATCTGGCCATTAAAGCTTATTACTCAAAAAAGATCTTGTTGAAGCATATCATTTGGTCAAGAATATCGCGATTTCAAGCAGTTTCTTTAGTTCTTAGCGAAAACCCACATGACAGTTTGTAAGGTTAGCTTTGCCTCTTCTGTCAAATGGGCTAAAGGCGAGTTGACTAGCTCAAAATTTTTCGTTCGTTTCGTCGCTCTCGAAAATCGAAAATCAGAGGGGACAAGCTATGTCAGAAGGGTCAGTTGAAGAGTATCCGATTGAAAGGCACTGAAACTGAAAACTAGAGATGCTGGTCATGGACGCGTTGTTTAACAGCCTGTTGGTGGTCAGTTCCGGCTATGCGATGTACACCCTTCACCCAATTGAAACGCCCTATGGCTATGCAACAGCGGCCTTGAGCCTGGTCCACGGAATTTTGGGGATGGTGCGGGCGGCGAGCAACGACGATGACGAGTGCAATCGGGTGCGACTGATTACGTCGGGCATCATGGAGATAGTGCCGCTGCCCCTGACCAATGTCGAGCTCTATCTGAAGTCCACCAACCCGGGCTTGGCGTTGGCACACTCCTGTTTTGTGGTGCCATTATTCTACGATATGTTGGCCAAGGTGCGTGACACCGAGGACACCTCCACGGAGACCCTGAAGGAACTCACACTGGTGGGCAACGTTGTGTCCCTGCTCTTTCTGGGCGTCAACGAGTCCAACAACATGTACGGCGCCATGGCTGCCATCGCTTTTGGAGCTCGCTACGCTTCCGCTTTCCTCGACTACTACTGGAAGGGACTAGGTGCCGAGTTCACCCTGCTGGCCCACTCCATGTTTGTCCTGCTGATGACCATGACCCTTTCGGCGAAATGAAGACCACTAGACCTCCCAGAAGATAACCTATCCGCATCCAAGGCCAGCGGTTAGGTTCGTTGGCTTTCCGCTCAATAAACTTGCAATTAATGTTGGCAAATTAAAATGCAAAAATAAACATTAATTGTTTTGTCACATTCGCAGCACGACCAAAAAACTTAAGTGTCTCCATCTCTTTTGTCTGCCCCTTTTGTCTCCAGCGCCAGCACTCGACCTCCATCATCCAAAGATCCAGAGAGATCCAGCTGGGGATAACATTTTAGCTTCAATTTACAACGTCAGCGGCGAGCCCCAAATGAGCCAAATGAGCTGATCCCCATTCAAAACCCAAAAAAATAAATAAATAAATAAAAGGAACTGAATAAAAGACTTGAGTTAAGATGGACGTGCTCTTAATATATACAATTAAATACAAAGATGCATGAGTAATTGGGTTTTGTTCTACCGCCTCTCAAATAATATTCAAAATCGTATCCAAACCAGTTGCTAAGAAGTGGGAAATATTTCCGGGAGCGACTCAAGGACATGGCCAAATAAATGTGGCCTACTTTTGGGCGCCGGGAGGCGTCAATCTCGGGGGCAGAATGCTAATATACCGGCGCCATTAAAAAAGAGCGGAAAAGAGCTGCGAACTCGGCGAATGGATAATAATTTATGCATTTTAATTAATTGCCAGTTGCGGGACCCCGTTGCCAGGTTTTTATGATGGCTCTGAGCGATCTCCGGAGATTGGAGATCGGTTTTGCCCCCCTTTGGCGCTAATCATGTCGTCATTTGCATTTCAACGGACTGCGGGGATTCCGAGGAAACCGGGGGGAGCCATATTCAACAGACAAACTCATTTGTGCAATTAAAAGGCGATCAATTTTTTTTTTATTTATTTATTTTTTTTTTTTTTTGAATCAAAGCTGAGCGCATCGAAAATTAAAGAGACAATGTCGCAGATAATTTTAAGGAAGTACGGTGGATAAACCGAACAGTATAGTCGAATATTTAATATTATTAAAAAATATATATTATATTTATATATTATTAAATAATATTAATAATAATATACTGTCAAATAACCAATAATAATGAATTGGTTGGGCGTACACACTGCGTATGCGTAATAAATAATATTCACTGGAAATACGTGCCTATAGAAAACAGTTTACTGTTACAATAATGCAATATACAAATCGATAGAGCTAACTATTTAGCTATTTTCCACTCTATCGACTGAGTACTGTACTGCGAAACTTGTAACCTCTGAAACAATCAAGAAATTTCTACATAAATGCAAAAAATCCAACAAAACACACAAAACAACAGAAAGCGCAAAAGAAAAGGACCAAAATAAAACAATTAAAATGCAAAAACATAGAAGCCAGGAAAAGAGCGCGCTGAATGCGACTGCGCAGCGTTTAGCAAGTTCAAAAACCTGCAGTGACTCAGTCGGTTAAAAAAGCCGGCCGGCATTGGCGCAGTCTCCGATCGGCAGAGCAAAAATAACAAAATAACAGAGTGAAATAAATAAAAAACGATGCATGCAAAATGAATGCGGACATGGGAGAGACGGAAAGAGTGCGAATACAGCTAATGAATGCGAAATGGAACACAGAGGCCACAAATGAAAAGGCCCAGCAACGCACCAAAGATACCCTCGAATGTAAGGAAAATAATAATACATTCTTGAACTTATTTTGGTAAGCAGTATATATCAGAGATGCAATTCTGAAATGAGCAGTGGCATAGAATCAAACTGCAATCCTTAAATATTATATAAAACGTAACTCTATAACTGTATGCTATGCACCAAACGACCAATAATTGAATATGCCCCGATTACCCCTATCCTTGTCGCCATATCTTTAATGAATGCCAGCCAATGTGTTCAAAAAGAAACGGTCAAAATGCGAGGCGACGCCAACGCAACCGACATCTCTCGATATGTGCCATATAGCATATATATATACTCGATCCGTATCTGCATCTGTATCTGTATCCGTATCCGTGTGCATGTGTATTGCATGCTTTGGCGACGGCGCGAAATTCAAAAAAGCTGCGTGCCGACGCAGCTGCGCTTGCGCATTGTTGTTTGACGTGATTTGTTTACGAATCTTAACAAACTGTGCACACAAAATGTTTTAAATTACCAAGAAAAGGCGTCGTCCGTTCAAATATTGTGCGCACACACAAAACACGCGGCTCAGGAATCACAGCTTGCCAATCTATTTGCACTGGCAAAATCAATAATTGCGAAATGATTGGGCGCTGCACTGGGCGAAAGCGATCTGGATGTCAGAAAACTTCAATCACAGCGTATAATGTAGGGACTTTCCAATAACGAATGCTTGGGATTGAAGATTTTTGTTTGTCTTACAAATTTAGCTACAGCGAAGTAGCAATATTTTCTCGCTGTGCAAGAAACCCGTTACAGCCGGCGAGTGACTCAAAGTCAGACACATTCAGATACTACGATGGCGTGGGAGAGCGCAAAAACTAGAGCTGCATTCGCATGAATGATGTGAACCACATAATACTACATGCTATATACACCCGAGTGAATCACTCGATTCGCAGAACTACGACGAATGCAGCTAAATTGATTGTCCGATCACGATGCCGACAACCTGGCCATTGCAAGTGAATGGGCAACCATACCGTGGGTATATACGCGGCTTTTCGGGTTATTACTTCAGATGGCTTTGTGAATTGTGAATTGTGAATGGAATGGCAATGCAGCGAATGAGTCCAATTGTGGGTCAACTAACTTGACCGATTCGATGATGTGCTGCTGGGCCGGCAACCGGCTAAATGGATCCGATAATGGCCATGATTCATTTACTACAATACATTTTCCCATTCATATTCATTCATCATTCATATAAGCTGCGTTACAACTTGAACTTAGGCCTAAAACGACTAAATCCGTTCTTATCAGGCGTATTTCTATGGAATTGTAAATATCCGAATGATATCTACATTTGCTCAATACGCTAATATTTTGCTGCATGATGAATCAGATGAATCAGAGATCCGAAACAGAACAAAACAACGCGAAATGGTTCTAAGAAATTCCAATCAACTTGTAACCCAGCGCCAATGAATCACTTTTTCTCGAGATCTTTGGATCCAAGATAGCAGATACATTTTGGTCCTTGAACGGCGATTTCCAGCTGCAAAATGAAGGCGCAGACCGAAATGCTCTTTACAATTAGCAAACGAGTTAAGTTGGGCAGTAATAAGTTGTTAATTGCGATCTCCCCTTCGAGTTCGAGTTAACAAACATTTCCCTAGCTCATTATGAGGGACCTGTTAACGAGGGAACACTGTGCCGGGCAAACTAGGAAGTTAAGAAAACTGACACCGAAAACTTGTTGCTAAATTAGTGCAAATCATTTGCATTGATTAAACTTAATTCATATCTGAATGCCCATTTAATTTGGCCGCACAATAAAATATGCATAATTTTGCACTTACAGAAAATGTTAACATTTTATAGATTTTACTAAAAAGAAATTCTATTTTTAGAGTAAAATGTACTAGCTTATAAATAGAAAGTCATTATGATGTTTAAAAATAATAGTAATAATCAATTTTAGGTGCGTAAAAATTAAATATTTCACTTTCATATTATTTGCAAATATCATATATAAACACATTTTCTCTGCGTGTATCCTATGTCTATGATGACCATGACGTCATGATTGTTGGAGTTTTTTGGGATGGGCCCTGCACCTGTCGCCAAGTTGGCCTAAACTTGAAACTTGGTTCGTCATTAGTTGGCCACAGTTAGCAAACGAGTTTTAGCGTTTTAGCGTTTTATCGTTTTATAGAGATATCCAGTTTTATATATATGTATATATATTTTTTTTTTTTTGGTCTCATCTTCGCGCTTGCATATTCATCGGCTGTGTGTATATAATTACGAAAATAATCATTATGGTTATGCATTAATTAAATTAGTTATCTCGCCACGATTGTCACATTAAGAATGCCGAACCGACTTTGCTTAAGTTTTCTGGGAATAGTTGTAGGTTTCTCTTTTTTTGGCAGACGAGCCTCTCAAACGCTTAAATTAGCATACATGCATTTATGTTTTAAAAACTTTTCGATGGCCATTAGCTTATTTGCAGATTAAATCTAACTTTGATCGTCCATAAAATGCCTAATTTTTTTAATTTATATTGGAATTGGTCTTGCTAACGAACTGAATATTTACAAAAATCTTTGTAATTTATCACATTTCTGTAAAGTTTCTGTCTTAGAAATACATAGAAAACATACATTTAGCGTTCTCCTAAGATCCTCCTATTTTCGCCGAATTTTCGCGATCTGTTCTTCTTTTAGCTCTGGACGACACTATACATATATGGCAAGTGAAGAATCTTCATTTTCTGTCGCTAGGCATTACACAAAAGGCATCTGACACATTTTCTACACGCCGGCACTTAGATAGAAACGAATGTGAAAAGCGGAAAAGCAGAAAAGCGGAAAAGCGCGCGATGGGTTGGGGAAAACATTTGAAAAGCATTTTCAGTTGTCAGTTTTGTGGGTCGCGGGTATAATATACATAGAATAATATGCGGAATGATGTAGAATAATATGCGTCATTATGACGAGCCTGTGAACCGCTCTTTTCGGCGATCCCAATGAAAAAAAATCTGAAATGGCTGAAATTCAAAACCCGAAAGACCAAAAGAAGCTCAAATCCTCAAAGAAGCCAAGACAAAGGCATTCTCCTTACCTGTACAGCCCAGTAGTTGAAGTGCTCCGCAAAAGGACAAACTTTCATTCAGTTGGCAAACAATAATCAAAGCGTAATGAATGGCCGGGAAACAAAAAGATTCAGATTTATCGAAAAAGCGAAAAGGTGGTTGAACCCCCTTTTTTCTCATCACTACGGAAGATGCTTGTCCTTGTGCTTCCGAGTAGGTAACCGAAATTTGGATAACAATAAGCCAAATAAAGGAAAGCCCTTCTAATGGTACAGTCCCGCCAAAGGCTATGATATTGAAATCACTTGACGGAGTGACATGGCAAATATTTGCGCCATTAATTTGTCTTTAGCTTGAAATTTATATATTTCTATTCCCATACGGAATGATATCTATTGTGAGATTAGATGCGTGTCGATTCCAAACGGGAATGAGACGCGATTCTTGTAGTTTGTACGCATGCCGCACAGTGGACGATCGATAAGTATGATTTAAAGCTAGCCTGCATTATCAAGTGGAAACCTATTGAACCTAAATAACTTAGCTGTATTCAAGTTATTAATTTAAATTGCAATACATCTGGGTTAGGGTTACCACTGTAGCTGCATACCAGCTTCAACTGACCACTTATTATCGAGGTGCCGGCGAAGGAGGACTTATCGCCCCCGGGCGATCAGAAGTGTAAATATTACCCAGACAAACTCGGAGGGTGGCACCCAATGTTTATGAAAACGGTCATAAAACATATATATGTATATGCGTATATATATATATATAAGTAATTTAATTTAAAATAGTCGACATCGTTTATCAGTGAGTTCCCCGAAAATGAAATACAAATATTTTGTCATTTACAGCCTGTATCGCTCAATGAAGTCGGGGTAGATAGCAACTGCCTTAGAAAAAAGTCTGTTTACCTGGTATTTTCATTGCATTCTTATGATACCAACATAGCTTATCTTGGTAGGTAGCAATTGCATAAAACCATGGCCCGAATATTGGGCATATTAATTATCGAAGAATTAATAGGCTTATCCCTAATAAGACATAAACCGAAATGGCTTAGGATCATGACACATGTATCTTACTTCAAGAATTGCTCCCAATCACGCATGTTAATTCCTTTGTATTTTTCCTCTGCGGCCTCTTTAAGTAGATCGCATGGTAGTAGTTTAGTTTCCCCCTTGCATTACATGACGCAATCCCACTCCAAATGCTAATGATCGTCTTTAGTATGGGTCACAGAATCGAAGAGAATTTTTATGACTCTAGATGGGTGGATGGAAGAACGTGCTGAATCAGGAATTCAATGGGTGACCATGGGGCCCAAGAAGTGATCGCAAAACCCATAAAGCGGCGAAGAGTCGAAAAAGGGGGCCTATGATCAGGTGTAAATATGTTGAGCTGCGTGCGGACAACTCGTTTTCGATTTGTCAATTTTTATGTTTCACAGTTACGTGTCTGAGTTTCGTGAACAGAAATCATGCTGTTTTTTTTTTTTTTTTTCGTTTTTTTTTCGAAAGACGAGATCGGCGGCGGCCCTAGAATCTCAACCTTTTTGATAATTCAACGCCCTGATTTTCGGCGGGTCGACTATGATAATGGGTAGACAACAAAAACGCGTCTTTTGCGCCGCCATAAATGTAATTGTATTTGTAATTGTCTGGATTTCTAGAGGCTGTACCTTTTGGCAACAAAAGTTTGAGCCCCTCCCCGCTTGATTACTACTCTTATTTGGGTTACAACGCAAATGCAGGAGCCAGACTACATAATTGTTAATTTCAGTTTGAATACAGTTTAATTGATGCGCATAATTGACCCTTGTCAGGGGCAGACATGTCGCAGCCTGTTGCTGCTTCTCTCTCTCTCTCTCTCTCTCTCTCTGTAGAAAGGGTGCCAGGAACCACCCCAAGTTATGCAATCCCTGCTCGAAATTACAGTGGAAAAGCAATGGTTGTTGAAAATAAATTATTGTATAACCACATTTTCATATTCTTGGAACAATTCTCGAAGCTTTCCTTAAAAGGTGCTCCCAATTCTCTGGTAATTACGCATGTTGCTTGTTGAGCACAGCACGTGCATTACTATCACTTTGAACATATGTACATACATATGTACATACATACATAAGTATTCAACGTAGGGACTTTCCCTTCGCGTATATACCGTTTTCGAGGACCTTCCCTGAGTGTTGTTCTTTTCGCTTGTGCAGATCCTCACCCCAGCCAAAGTATGACAACAAATAGGGGTTATCTCGATATTTCGATCGGCGACCCTTTTCACCTCAAGAGCGGAAGAACGAAGTATGTTTATAAATATTTGACGTAGGAATATACAATACAAACACAAATAAATAATCAGCTGAAAAATGCGTACGCGATTTCGATACTCTTACATGTAGCTGTCGAATGATTTTCAGGTAACAATTTTTCAAATCAGATTCTTAAAGTGCCTGCACTTAATCCAATTATACGGTATATCTCTAAATGATATTTGACGCAATTACGTAATCAAATTAAGCAGCTTATCTGGCATTTATAATGACAGAATGAAAGTAGTCCGCTTCCCACTGACGAACTGCACCACCACGCAGAAGGACATTGAGAGGCACCCACACATTCGCCTACCAAGGACCTTCGACGTCAACTGGGATTTCATATCTCGGCTCCCGCATGCAATTCGCTCTCTCACTCTCTTTTAGATGCTCTCTTTTGCTACACTTAAAACTACTATTTAATTCGATTTATAAAATTGTAGATTTAAGAACATATAGTCTTAAAAAAAAAAAAAATTAGTATTAAAAGTATAAACAACGCTTTAGACAAACTATAATATATAATTCATAAATATTCGAAATATTACAGTTAGTCCTTTACTCTGATTATCCCTGTCAACTAAAGACCCCGTTTTCGCTCCGTGTACTGGCTCCCATCACAGGCCTAGTGGGAGTGAGCGAGACGAACCGGACTATTTATAAAACCAGAGCCTGAGCCGCACTCCACCTCTCTCCCTCTCGCTTGCAGATGCGCCGATTTTCGGTTGCCTGGAATTCTGCAACAGCGCATTTATCCGGTTCTATGGTGTAACGGTTAGCACTCTGGACTTTGAATCCAGCGATCCGAGTTCAAATCTCGGTAGAACCTACCTAGTGGATTGATATATATTTTTGGCTGGGTTTTCCCCTTTTGTTTTTTTTTTTTTCTTGAGGGTCGCTTATCGGTTGGCAGATGATTGACAGCGGTTTGGACCCTCTGCTCAAATACGGTGATGATATTTGACTATATAGTTGGGGAGGCGGGAAGGTGGGCATGGTATATTGGTCAATAGTCGGCACTTCATTGGTCATTATCTCGTTAATCAAGTCGACAAACTTGTCGTTTCTATTTGCACAATTGCCATAGGCCAACCCCGGAACCATCTCCCATTCCCCCAGCGATAGAAAAGCCATTGAAATGAATTCAGGGCGACGTTTATATATATGTATGTACATATAAACCTTTTTTTTTTTTTGACTGCGGTGTGAATTTGATTTGTGTCACGTGATATGACAGGGGGCGAGATATGACATCTTTGTGAATGGTCAGCGTGAGAGACTGGGAATCGAATGGAGTCCGGAGTACGGAGTGTGTCGCGATCCGGGGCATTAACCCAACCGGATTGAAATCATGCAGGGTGGGGGAAAAGCACCGTGGAATCGAAAAAAAAAAGCCCATCGTTTAGCAGTACGGAAATGTAAGTATATTTTCTACCGATTCAATATATTTCTATTCAATATTCAAGAAATATTATTTATAATTTTTTTTTAATTATATAGAAATCTTGCAGCCCTTAATTTGTAAAAAAGAAAAAAATTAAATTCATATTTAAAGTCAATACTAACAAATTGAATTCACCAATATCAATGCCGATACTGTAGCAGATTCATTGAGAGTATCGAATCTTCGCTTCCTTTCGTGTTTGCTTGACAAACAAAAACTTTTTTTCGTTAATTTTTTCTTTTCGGTTTTGGCTCCATTTGTGCGGTTCCGTAATAAATTTTGTTTCTGTGTTTCTTTTTTTTTTCGGCCACACGCGCAAATGTTTGGGGCACAGTTAAGGCCGGCCTTCACTTAGGCTTTTTCTATTAATTTTTCTCGTTTTGCTGGCCTTTAAGCGGCCCTTTAATGGTGGCTAACTCGACGCGCTTGGCAACAGAGGGCCATGAAGGGCTTTGTTAAAAATACGGACTTAGATATTAAATTGTAGAAGCTAAAACAACAAAACCAACGAAAAGACACAACCAAACGCAAAGGCAAAGGCAAATGCGAAACCAAAACCAAAAAGTAAAAGTTGCCCGATTCTACAGATGGCCAGAGCTAAAACTAGGGCCGGAAATGCTAACACAAATTTTCACAAGCGATGGATGAATGGATGTACAGCCAAATGGACGTGGGGTTAAAAAAAAAAAAGCAAAAAAAATATGTACACTTTTTATTTACGCGGACTTGTCGCGGCTCAATTAGCGAAATGCCTACGAGCTGCTTTTGGCAGTTGGTAGAGCCCACTGGACATGGACATGGATGCTCGTCATTATGGATGTGCCACTTACCCCGTGGCAGCACGCGTTCATTGTCTGTCTGAGAAACATGATGAGCTACAATGGTACCTTGTAGAGCCAGAAGTCAGCCTGGAGGTCCTTCCATCCTCAATAATCTGGCAATCACTTTGACATCGACGAATACACCTAAAATGATGGATTTAGTTAGTTTAAATTTGTTACATGGTTGCATGTTTATGTGCGATTTTTTAATTAATTGAGATTTGTACGAATAAGAATGGTATTTTTTAAAGCCTATTAATGATTGCTCGACTTTTTAAGCCGCTTGCTGGGTATACCCCTATTTGGAGTGCGTTGACTGTGCGCCGGCAAGAAAACTGAAACTGGAAAACTAACAAATGGACAGCTGAAGCCGGGGGCAGCATCCCCATTCCACATCCACATCCCTATCCCCATCCCCATCCCAGACACTTGTTCGCCATGCTTTTTTCGTTTTTGGCCTTCTTGCGAGACAATTGTTGCGCGTGTGTCGCCGCTCCCCCCCTCCATTGAGGTCCCCCCCTTCGGGGACCAGTGGCGTCTGCCCGTTACAACGTCCATTCATTTATAACGTATTTCACCATTGAAATGTTTAAATTTGTTTAAGCAGCCAGGAGGAACTGGCGGCAGCCAGGCCTAAAACAAATCGTTCGTATGTTTCTTGCCTCATCTCCACTCATTCACACCAGCCGAACGCATACAGCTGTGTTCAATAACATAGGTATGGTCAAAAGAAGTATTGATTGCCTTGCCTCCGAGATTTTCGCATCTCACTCGTTCTTGTTTTTTTTTTTTTAAGGAATTAATAATACACTAGTGTAACATGTAATTCCTGTAGGAAGTACAAGAACTCTTGCCTGCCTGACCGCTGCTGTCAATATTTCTATGGACTTATAGTCATGTCGTCTGGTTGTCTGTCAGGGCCGGGTATACTGATGTCCAAAAGACATTAGTTCGTAACTTAATTAATGTTTTTGTGTTAATTGCCGGCAGCTACAAAAATTTAGAAAAACTCGAAAATGTTCGACAACACGAAAAAAGTGGGAATAAAAAAAAAATAAAATAAAATTAAATGGAAACTAAGCAGAGAGCTGTAGCACGGACTTGAATGAAGGCATCGGGAATTAAATTGTCAGACCATCGAGGAACAAAACCATCCAACAACTGCCCAAAACCAGCGAGATATCGATCGCGACAAGCAGTAGATATTCCCAGAAAGGCCTACATGGCCCACTAGGTGACCCAAAATGACAAAGATGATCCAAACACGCAGATGGACTGCTCAGATAGGTATTTTTGTATCTTTGGGTGTTGTAGTTGAGAACGACTTGGCAAAATTGATTCCCAAATAGATATTGTTAGGCGCTTTGATTTAAGGCCCCACTTCCTGTGCACATATGGGCCGTATATTTTTTTGGGGCTTTCTTCTCTGTCGCATTGAGACAATAATTCATTTGGGCATTAACTAGATTCGTTTAAATTGTGCCCATTTTTTCGAGGACACACATTAATAATTATACCTGGGATATCTTATCTAGTCCTATATGGACTTGTTTCAATACACATTTCTTATAGCCAGAAATCAGCACAGCTTAAACGCGATAAGAGTCCAAAAGATCTGTTTCAATTATATTGTTTCAGCCACTTAAAAACTCCACGAATCAATCAGTGGTATAGGCTTTCGGGTTTTCCGCGGGCACTTTGACACTTCTTCGCTTGACGCATTAATTTTACATGGCCAGAAGCCCCAGACAAATTAACAGATGCATTATTCATAATGCGGCTGCAGCGGTGATTTCCCAAATGCGAATGGCGGCGAGTGCCACCACCTATGGATATATCTGAATTTCAAAATTTCGGCTACTGACCGCTGTGGCGACGGCGCCAATCGTTCGCCCGATGGTTTCGCTTTTGGACATTGGTGTCATAATATTCGCAATGTACTAGATTCATGCTTACATCTCTTTTTTTTGCCTTTAGTGGTCTAAAAACAGAATTAGTGAGCGGGTAAGCATTGATTAGAAGCGCCCAATTAGCCGATACAGATTTCTATATAGACATATATATATATAGATATAGAATTTACTGTGGCGATGACTTGGCAGTTCGTTTGAACTGCACGCTGCCCACATAGTTGCTGAACTCGCGGCGAGTCATTGAACAAGTGGGTATTACAAGAGGTCGATCGCTTGATACCCAGATCACGCTTTTGGCCAAAGACTTTTTTAGATCTACATACATATATGTAGCAGTGTACAAAACAGCGCACAAATGTCTGGAAATCACTTTAAAATGTGCCTAAATCACCTCAGCAACAATATGCCCCACGGAGCTCTGGCAAAATACCCTCTGCGAATATCGATTCAATGCTGAAAGTCTGACTAAGCCGGCCGGCCGGTGGCGTTGACGCTAACGATGACGCCATCTGGTGGGCAACTACGCTGCCACTGATTTTTCCTTGCCCCCAACACGACCCCCCCCCCCCCCTCGATAGACCATGTTTTATGTAAACCCCTCTTAAGACATAAAAAAAAAAAAACCTGCTTAAGACATCGCTGTCGACGCATTTGGTGCGCAGGTTTTTCCTTTTGGCATGAAAATGCATTAGCCGCAGCGTATGATTCATGCCGTGGCAGTGTCAGAAAAAGGAGGAAAAACAAATGCTAGGAAAATAGCAAGTGGAAGAGCGCCGGCATATGGATTTTCCCTCCCGTTGCCACTGCATTTTGGCCCCGATTTCGCGGGCCAGGCCCAAAATTCATGTATATTTCTCGAGTGCTTTATTGTCTGGCCGGAGTTCAAGTGGATGTATCTACAGAATATCAGGGATTGCGGCTAAAAATGGGATTGGCAATGGCGCCGCTCGGCACTAAAACAGGTAATTTTTGCGAAAATTGCCTTAAATTGATTGAAGTACTTCTTATCAATTGAAACAATAGGCTATAGCAATAATTTACTAATAAGCCATATATATGTAAATTTAGTAACTATTCGAAAGTGTTACTGATTTACATGCAATTGCTAATGTCTGTCCTTCGCTGAATCTCTCTAGCTATTTTTGAGTTTCAAAGTTTTTGGCCGAAACGCTTTCCGCAGAAAAGGGTTTAAATAGATTCAGACTTGATAATGCCCCTGCACGTAGCAGAAAACACGCTCCAACTTTGAAAAACCGGGCCTGGCCGAGTGTCCCGTGTTTCTATAATTCACGGGCAATTAAAAAAACAACAAAGTTCTGTCCGGTCCGGTCCGGTGCGGTCCGCTGGCCTGGCAACAAGTTCAAAAAAAAGAAAAAAAAAATTAGAAACTAAACGTTCAGAAACTATCCGTAAACTTGAGTTCGGGCTGATGTTCATTAGGCGACGCATGCGCAGGTAGGCCTACATTTAATGTAATTATCAATGATTAATGAATTGCTTGAGCAAACATTGTGCGAACGAACCGATACCTTTGCCTATGCCAACAGCTTTGCCGAAACAGATACATTTCTGGGCAAACACATGTATATCTATGGCTGCAGATACAGCGGCGAATCTGAAAACTAGGCCTAATGACCAAAGAGCACCGAAGCCGACCCGGGCCCAAAACCTTCAGGTAGCACTCGGGACATGCAATAAAATAAGGTAAAATATCGAATCCGATTGAAATTAACACAAATCCTAGAGACGAACCGCTCTAATTTCCCCGGCTACAATTAGCGACCTGGCACTTTTGCCATCGTCTCGATATTTCCCACTAGATACACTTACTCCACTTGTGCACTCGAAGAAAACCTAGGAAATTACCATTACAATTACAATACAAAGCAAATATGGCTTAAATGCCAACTTCTTTTCGTGTGTAAACCAATAGAAATTTGAAGAGCTATCCGAACCTTTAGCGCTGCATTTCTTTGGGTGTACTCGGCCCGCCTGGGAGGAGTTAACCGAATGGTCTTAGAAACGCACAACTAATGATTGGAAAACGATTTCTGGGCCGCAATTATGGCAGTCAATTAAGCGGCGTGTGAGTATCGAGCCGTTAAGCTAGTGTCTGTCTTTCACGCCCCCAAACGACGCCGTCTTGGCCCAAAACGAAAATGTAAACCAAAATGCAGACCAGACCCACATCCAGCCCCTGAAAACCGACCTGGTGGCGTCATCCCTCCAACCAATTACAACTTCGGGTCCAAACAGCCGGCGGCCACCGGCGAAACAATCACCTTTAATACATATTTATTTATATAGATTTTGGGAAAGCCAATAATGATTTGAATTTCAAATTGCCCGGCAACACCTATTTATCATTCTCTATTCGCGACACGCGTTCATCTAAAGAGTTCGATTTGTCAAAGCCACAACTCGATTTTTCATTACCAGGGTCTTCTGCAGAAATCTCAGACGGCCTACGGGTTGCATAAATCACAATCTGTGAGCTATTTTTATAATCGAATTATAATTGCAATGAACATATTTTTTAAGCAGCCAGAAGGTAGTTTTTTTCTATCTCATTCCTATCATCAACGTTCTAAATACGTTCGTATAAATGCATATACTTAAGAAAAAGTTGGGCTTGATTTTCACAGATTTAAATTTCAAAGCCATTGGGCAAACCTGATCGAAAATCGCTCAGACATCTGGCCAAAACTACAATGCCCACAGACACGGGCAACAAAACTTTCAAAGAACTGAACGACAAAAAAACCCTATTAAAAATGCCACTTACAATTAACAAAAGGAATAGGAACTGCGTAATGCTTACTGGTTACTGGTTACTGGGTTCTAAGCACTCGTGTGCTGCTCAGCTGTTCAGAACCCAAAAAAAAAAAAAAATCATTAAAAAAAATCAAAAACCGAAACCAAAAAGGCAAAAGAAATACAATCTATCTGCGCAGTTACATAAATTTCTGGTGAGTAGATTGGCTTGCTCCATGAATGGTTGCTATGGATCGAAACGGGAATCGCGGGGAATATCTAAGTTCTGTTTCGCTCTTCGGCCCAACAATCTGAAGTCTAACGCATCGATGATGGAGGCGACAAAGTTGTCATGGGTCAGAATACATACGACAATAAAATTAAGTATCTGTCTTTAAATAAAGCCAGTTTTATGTTATTGGTTTTTTTTTTTTTTTATTTTTGTTTGCCCAGCAATTTAGTAGCATTTCGAATAAGAAGCAGTCATTAACTGTTGTCCATTATTGGTGAATATTTTTGTTAATGAACTTCTGAAAATGAAAAAAAAAAATCTGTATATTATAAGAGTTGGCTTTCGTCAGTTTCGTCGCCTGTGGCCAGTGACAGAGTGTGAATATGAAAAAAATGTGCGTGCTTGAGGTAGTCCAACATTCGGCGGCAGTCGGCAAATACGCATAACAAACGCAATTAAATTTTATAAATATTTAAAACACCCATTTACATACTCGACCCACACATAGATCAAAATGCGGGGGGAGGTGTTGTGTCTGGGTGCCCGGGGTGGTATACACATAGTTGGTCGTTTGGATCGCTTTTATGGTGAATCGCTGGGGGTCTCGGGATCGTATCGTCATGTGCCAACTTGATTTGTCAGGTTTTTTATGTACAAATGTATATAGATACATATATACGTATCTATATATGTATGTACGTATGCAGATACGAGGAGGTCTAATCAAACGACAGCGGGTTGACAATGAAGGGCTCGATTTTGGGCTCGACTTTGGGCCTCAAGCTATGTTTCTGTTTTCTTTTCACTTAATTATTTATGTATTTATTATGGGCGACAAGCGAGCCCTTATAATTATATGGTCAGATGTTTTATGTTTGCTCATGTTTGTACACATACCAACATTTTTGTATACATTTTTGTGGCCCGAAGGAAATTGAAAGTTATTTGCGTTCAGAATTTAATTAGAGAGACTTCGCGCTGAAAGCCACTTAAAGTTGATTTGTGGCCGTGAGGATTAACACACTTTGTTCCATCATAGACCCTAGATTTCTTTGGGGAATCGGAACATCAAGGCAAAGAATTGTTTAAATACTAATAAACTAGGTGATCGACATTCGAAAGGTTTGTCTCTTACTTCAACGTATCAAACAGTCAAAGTTCATTCGCTTTTATAAAATACAACTTTAAAGCTGAGAGTGGCTAACCTCATTTTTAAGTCCTTGTTATTTATGAGGCACAATTCCTGCGCGAGATTTTCGAGCGAAAAAATGCTTGTTTTCAATGCAAAGTGCTCTTCATTCACAGAACTCCCTCCCAGGTTAAATTTTTCTTTTTTTTTTCTTTTTCGCTTTTCGGGACCCTTTGTGGTCTCAACCTGGGTTTTTTTTTTTTGCACAACCTCAACGATCTTTCCTTAACGTCTTCGTATTACTTAGCAAATTAATAACCATAAAAATCTTAATGCCCAACTCGCTCAAGAAACGAAATCTTTAGCTTGCCTGTTGAATTTCTTACGAAAAACATTTCGTGAAGCTCACAGAAATCTACAAGGAAAAAATCACAAAAAGGCACACGAGACAAGAAAATAAATAAAAAAAAAAAATAAGAGCCAAGACACAAAACAAAAATTCAAAATAAATACAAGCTGAAGAAGAAGATTAACAGAAGTGCCGCCATTTAAATTTATTTACTTACGAGTGTGAACTTTATGCCCGCGGCGTTCCACTTCCCTTAACCCCTTGCTGGCCGCCGGCCCCCATCGTTCTTAACCCTTTTTTGCCTCAGAGCGGGTTGAGGTGGGGGGACGCCACCGTTGTCAATGCCAAATTGTGTGACGGTCGCCAGATCCCAAAACTCGATCTTAGTTCGCTTCCTGCCCCAAAACAAAAAAAAAAAAAAACAAAAAAAAAAAAGGAGAAGAAATAACTAAGATGCTCGCAGCCTTTTTTTTTTTTTTCTTTTCATGATCGGCAAAATATCGCGGCTAGGTATTATGGGCTCATTATGGGCTTGCTGAGAAAAAGTTTTTTCGCCTTTTCGTTTTTGGCAAAGCAATAGAAACTTTCACTTTGTGAAAAATTAACACAAAAATGGGGCTGGGCTTTAAGATGTTGCGAGATTTTGAAATTGTGTAATATGTGGAAAAAAGGTTTGGCAAACCACAGAAGCAAAACTTATAGTTTTTGCATTGAGAGTTCTGTGTTAAACGAATCTATGGCAGTCTAAGAATATCAATATATATCTTTAAGGACCTTATACAAGTAAATGCCGTAAAACCTGTGGGATTCGATGAATTTTGTCTCCTAGCACAAGAAAAAAAAAAAAGAATAAAAGCTTTTAAGTCATTTACTCCTTTCCCACAATCTCCATTTTGATACGGTCCATTCACAATTTTTTATTTGGCGACTCGCTGCTAGCCCTCATCATCGTCTTCATGATTGTCGTCGGTTTCGTAATTTGATTCCAGTTAAAATGGAATGAAATCTTGTTGCCCTAAAAAGCCAAAGCCCCAAAAAAAAAAAAAAAAAAAAAAAAAAGCGAAGACAAAACGCGAAACTCCTCGCATATCTTTCTGGCGTTTCCTTTTGAACTTAAAGACGACGATGCCGCGGCTGGAGACTTTAAGGACCGAAAGTTTCGAGGACCGCAGACTCCAGACTCTTTGTCCATACTCTGCCAATGGGGTTAAGCAGCAGTTGAATCATGAAACTGAAAACCGCCAGACCCCATTCTACTTAATTAGTTACGGAATATAGTTTTGTTACATAATTCATATTCTAGTTGCTCAACTTTTTAAACTTCATTCAATTAATATCGTTTGATTGTGCATAAGAGTATTGAAATACTCGTTTCGACCAGCCTAACGTATTCATTCCTGCTTCCTTATCACGACTTGCTGCTTTTTTGTGTGTGTTCTGCTGGCCGGATTTTATGGGAATTGTGGCAACATTTCGCACATATATCTTGGCAGTTACTTCTCTTGGCCTACGCAAAATGCCAATTTTCCCCGGACATCCCCCTGAAATAAAAAATACAACTCGTTTTCGAGCCGCACGTGCTGCTGCTATGCGGTCAGTTAATAATATTTGAAACCTCTTTCCGCTCGACTCCTAGTTGGCATTTTATGCTTATAATTTATGCGACGCCTCAAACGATTCATTTGCATACGAAATGTTTGAAATGGCATTGATTTGACAACAGGCAGACGAGACGGCTCAGGTGGATCGAGTCTACCCCAGAAGATCGAAGACTGAATATCGAAAGACCCCTTGGCAACAACAACTAGGTGAGCATATCGGGCGAAATCGCTGTGACAGGCATTCAAACACATTGACTAATTAATGAAATCTCAATCTAATCCGAACGATCGACTTGAATTAAAGTTTTTTTTTTGCTGCAGAAAAAGAACTACGAATAAGCGGTGATAGCGTGACACGATCTGTAGTTCACTGTAGTTGGATATACGAATGATTAATAAATTCAATTATGTATGTACATATGTGTACATAATGAATATACAAATGTGTTTATATAAAGATGATCTACATTGATTTTTGAAGAAACCCCCCCTAACCGGTTCGTTTAGATTTGTATCTCATACAGTCACGAGCATGTGGTATATAGATTCCGATCGAATGTTGGACATGGCATCATCCCTAGAAATCGTATTCAATGGAGATGTGCCGACAAAAAAAAAAAATAATAAAAAAAAAAATATATATATATCGAACCTGTCGCGTTGAATATGCTAAGCACATGCATTGAAATTCCTTAATTTGCCTAATAATCGACCCGTTAAGTTGGCCTAGCAACAGCTCAGATCAAATCGGTCGAAAATTGATCTGAATTCGGCTCGAGATCGAGATTCAGATCGAGAGCAGGCCGCTATAAAAAAAGAAGTGGCTAAAACAACAATCGCATATCGCTTTAGACACGGTTGGCAATCAGGAAAATAATGCGTATTTCTCTGACACTTTTCGGGGGTGAGCAGGTACTTACAATTGCCAACTAATTGTTGGGCCTAAGTTCGTTTGGGCCGCATCGAATTGCTTTTGGCCATATCTCTCTTTTCGAAATTTTGGCCAGGCACCACCGAATCAAGTGACAATTGTTCCAAAGTTCGCAGTTGTAGTTTCTCGTTTTTGATTGATTAATTGCCCATTTGATTTGATTTGACTCTATTTTTTTTCTTCTTTTTTTGCCCCTTTGACAATTGCCGAATTCTCTGATAAAGACTTTTGGCGACTCATAAGATGGCAAAAAAAAAAAAAAAAGTATGTATAAAAAATTCAGCAAATAATTGGGGCGGTGTAAGAGGCATACATAACAAAGATCGGCAATTATTTGACTTTATTCGATTTTGGCACATGGGAAAATTATATTTGGCCAGAAATCTAATGATTGTCACTTCAATATTGCGGCAGCAAGTTAACTTAATGTATTTTAATTTATTTATTTCATTTAAATTTATGTAACTGACACTTGTTGCAGTACACCTCGGCAACAGGCTTAGGTAACAGCAGCAGTAATTAAATTGTTTAACACATCTCATTCATTCATAAAACATCATTTATATAAACACACGCTATGAGCACCTCGGTTAATAATTTAGGAAATAAAGTAAACCACCGATAAATGGAGTATTAACACTATTAAAACAAAGGATTTCAGTTTATAAACCAATTGTCCCTACTTTTAAAACATTTCTCATTTAGTGAACAAAAATGTTCATTGGCTTTCTAATTCAGCGATATTCAGCGCTTAGAGGTATACAAACAAAAATTTCGGCAAGAACCGAATTAAATGTTCCTGAAATAATTTCAAATATTTTAAACAACTTGGAGGACAAAGCTATCGCTAGAAAATTCCAAATAATTTCTTAGGTAAGCCCCAACGAATTTAAAAAAAAAAATCGTTGAGTTGGGTTCACAGTTTGAGCTGGAAGTGATCACTCCACCTCCTCAACGTTCGCTGGTTTTTAAAGGAAGGCGCAGAAAGTCCGAAAAAATAAGAAATAAAAGGAATCCTATTAAGCAGGCAAAACGTAAGCGGAATTTTAAGTTCTTTTGCCCAGCAGAGCGTGCCCCGACTTTTATATGATGATTCCTTTATTTTTATTTATTTTTTTAACTCTTTTTCCGCAGTTGGTCGCCGCTCTATTTCATCACTCGAGTTCAATTTGGAAAATGGTCTACCATACATTAACTTTGCAAGGCAAGAAAGTACACCTAAAAATGATCCCTAATGTAGTAAAAGTTCCAGTTTTTGAACTCGAAATTAAGTGCCAGAAATCCACATCTTGAATGGCTCCATTAGCAGGCCAGGCTTTTGTTTCTGCCTGGAATCCATCTTGGAGAGTCCAACGCGGTGTGGTTCGTCGCCGAGGGAAGGCAACAGGTTGCTGCTGCAACTGCCACGCCCTCCTTTGCCTCCTTGATTTCGAGAAACCGTCGTGCTTTTAAATGCACGGCAGGAAGAGTTCCTTCACTTTGTATTCACAAATTAGACACAAGTTAAACATTTTTACGGTTTGTGAAGTGGAGCCGACGATGAGCGATGGACTCGTAGACATTGCCCTGTTGACGACGATGATAATGTTGTTTTTGCTGTCTTCGAGACCAAATGCACTGAGCGAAATTGAACGCTAGTTGGCCTGATATACGAAATCATGTTTCGATTACAAGCTTTCATTGGTATTAACCAGCACTGGACATGTGCAGTTTTTAACAAACTTAAATAAAACGCTGCTTCATAAACCCAATCAACTTCACCGAGAGAAAATAAAAACGCCTAAGACGTGAGATATTTTGCCAGTGTACTTATTGAGTTCCTTTTCATTCCAGCGCATCATTCAAAATTTACTTACCATGTAAAGCATGACCGTGTGAAACGAAGCCGCCGTCGTCTGCCTCTGGTGCTCCCCCTGCGACCAAGCCCCCCTACCCGCCCCTTTTCGCGACCCTGTCTGCTGGCCAAGCATCCTGGCCGCCCGGCCTGCCCCCCAATTCATTACCACACATTGTACTTTTATGGATATCGCATAAGTTCCTTGGCGCACCACTGCCAGAACCACTCGGCAGTCTTTTGGCCATGTCTGCGTCTGTCTGCCCCACCCAACGGGCACAGTGGTGCAAGGGCGCCTTAAAATGCGGTTCACAAATGTGCAACTTGAAGGTAAAGTGCATTATCCAGTTCTTGCTAACTATTGTTTTTACCAAATATAATGGTATTTAAAACTACTTAGTTCTGGTTCCTTGCCCCAATTTCCCTAAATGCTTCCTAAAGAATTCGCGTGCACAGTGTGCCAAAAACGTGCGGACAAGGAGTCGTCGTGGACTGTGGGCCGAGAAGGGGAGTCTTCTCTCGGTTTCTCTTTCTCTGATATTGTTGCGTTGCTGTCTACTTGAAAGTCTGCACGCAATGTGCTGTAAGATGGGAGTGAGGCGTAAAAGGGGGCGTGGTGGTGGTGCAAGCTGTTCCAGCTACACTGTGAACAAGTTATATATTATGTTGTTATATAACTATTATTGAATATTTCGCATCGAAAACAATGTCCTTAACGAACACTGTTCGTGTTTTGAGCAGCGTGGTGAAGTGGTAGGTATTTTTGCTCTGTGTACACACTCACATACTGGGGAATGTGCCGTGCCTCCCTGCCCCATCCGTCCCCCTCCAATATCATTCAAACCCACCCACCCCGCGCCCTTTTATCTCTTTCATTGGTATGTAAACCGCTGCCTCCGACTGTCTCCCTCCCTCTCTTTCCGCCCGTCTGTCTGTGTGCGTGCTCTCTCTGTTGTTGTTGGTTCATTGCCCGCCAAAAATTTTTGAAGGCCAAAATAATATGAGATTTTTTGTTCGCTTCGCATTTTTTGTTTTGTTTCTTTGCTTATGGCTGCTGCTTCTTTTATTTTTCTCTTACTTCAGTCATTTCAGGTTTTCCCTTTCTGGCAAAATTTGCCGCCCTCCAGAAACAAAAAAAAATGTTTAACGAAAAAAAAAATAAATAAATAAAGAACAGCGAAAACCCAAACAGAAAAAGTTCACATACTTGACTGGCCTTCCCTCTCGCTCGTATATGGTTGTCTCTTTCTTCCACTGTGCAATTTACGCACTTTTCGTTGACAAAAAAATTATTTTCCTGGGAATTAGAGAAGCCACCAAGATTTCCGATCAATTGAACTTCAAGCTTGGCTTGGTTTTTCGAATCGCTTATTAGATTATGGTCAAAGGGATTTTAATGATCACAAAGGCTGGGCGTAGAAGCAAAAAAAATATATGGTAATAAAAGACTAGAGAATAATAATATTAGGAATATTTTGAAATAATAATTTCAATTATATATCCTGCGCCTAACTTCCTGGCTTTAATTAGTTTTATTTTTACCATTTTTTTTTTTTTTTTTTTTTTTTTTTTTTTTTTTTTTTTTGCCAACTTCTTGTTATCTTCTTGTTGTGGGGGGTTTCCAAGAAGCCATCCCCTCCGGTGATGAAGAGTTTCGGGCTCCGATTTGCAGCAGAATGGTTTAGAGGTTCGGGGGGAAACTACTTTTCTGGCTCCAACCATTCAAGCAAAGAACCACTTGAACAAAGCTCCGAGAAACCGAGTATCTTTTTTTTGTTCTCTTCAGAACTCGCGTTGTTGGCCAAAAAAAAAAAAAAAAATACAAAAAACCAGCTCGAGCACTTGAGAGATCTGTTAATAGAGCTGATAAACTGTTCGATACAATTTCGAGGCTCGAAATTCAAAGTTGCCATCGAGGTAACACGCTCCACGCAGTGTCAAGAAACTCTCGAGTATCTAATTATATGGTAATACCAACACACAGCACACGGGTGTACACATAAATTACTCTTATTACTAGCACACACACTCGGGAAAGAAAACGCTTACGCAATACGCGATAAAAGTTAACCGCCGTCGATCTATGTATTACGCCATCGCCTTCGAAATCGTTAGTTTTCGGTATTCCCATTCTTATTTCACGAAGACCAACTAAAGGAGTTGATTAGTGCGCCAGTTTGGGGCCGTTTAGCCCACCCATATTTCCGTAACTCTCGATATGTCAGATCCATATTACTCACATATGATCTCTTTGTTCGGGCAGCTGATGATCAATCAGAAGTGATCTCATCCAGAGGCTGGGTTCTTTCAGCTTTCATATTGCTCATTTCTTCTGCTAAGTAATTAATATTGTCAAGTCGAAAGCTACACTTTGACTTTCGACGTATGTTATGTTACAAAATTCGTAATAAGAAATGGAAAATAAATAAATTGCATAGTTAATTGAATAATTATGCGATTAAATGGCAAATATCAAAGTAAAGAGATCTCAAAATCCACATGTAGAGCCAATTGGATTTTTGATCTAACCATATATGTACATTCATTGTTTTAATATACTTAACTTTTAATTACTCAAATTTTCTCAAGCAAGCCCATTCAATGTTTGAATCAGAACACATTCCCAGTATTTCCACGCTACACTAAAAGTAAACCAACCTAAAATAACAAATTTTCCCATTTTCTTTCAACACTTCATTAGCAGTGTTTGGAAATAGTTTTTGATCGGGCGAACTAATTTAAAATCGATTGTATATTTTGAAGCATTCGCGAGATGGCATTCCATCAAAATGGAATAATCAGCCAACAATAACTGAGGCGGTTTATCTCTGCATGGCAATGTATCTGAATCCAAGTATCAGTTTTGATGCCACGCCCATTTGCTAATTTCAAATAGTTTTCGCATTTCACTGGCTCCCGGGCAATTCATTCATAAATGCGAGGGATCAACTTGTGACAATGCGTAGACACACGCATGATGCCACATGATCGCATCATCATAATCATAATCATCGTTTACTACCGCCCATACGCACATGCCACCCCCCCCCCTCCCCCTAACCGCGTAGCCCCCAAAAGCTCCCCTTTCGAAGCGCAGCTTTTGAATTCCGTAAATTGATCGCGACGGATCCGAACCTCATATCAATTCGGGCCGAGAGGCAGCGAAATGAAGGGGCGGAGGGAGCTTTGGGCCCCACGGAGCCCCTCGTAGCCCCCTTAACCCCTTTGCCCACCCCACAGATTCGTTTATTTTGATTTCCATTTTGAGGCCTCTTGGCAACCCAAGACGAAGGCGGCAACTTGATTCGCTATATACCCTATACGAGGGGTATTATGACAATGCGAAACTCAAGACATAATATATATGTATTTGTTTTAAAGTACTTTTTTAGCCATTTTGCTAGTGAATCTGTGGGATAGAAGAGCTTTTTCGAATACGATACAAATGTCAAACTGACTTTGGTCAGTGTAAGGGTGTACTAAACTCTGTGGGGGGGGGTTGGTTCTTTCTTAAATTCCCCCTGTTTTTTATTTTTATTTCGAGTATTTCCTTTGCTTTTAATTTGTATGCTGCTTATTTTGATTTGTAGTTTTGAAGCTTTGTGTTGTGATTTCTTTTTCGGCACGCAGACAAATGCGTGTCGTCTAGATCAGCTATTCTCGTATTATTGTTTTGGCCTTCCATTCCGGGAGCAATTTCTTCTCTATTTTGATTACGTTTCCGACTTTACAAAAGCGTCGCACACACCTGCTCAATGTGGGTACATTCGTACACACCTATTTGCTCGTGTGTTTTGGGGAGCCTTCTTCCTTTTTATTTTGCTCTCGGCGTTCTTTTGTCTTGGGTGTTGGGTCAATGGGACAATAAAACTAAGGTGAAAACAGAGAAGAACCGAAGAAAACATCAAATCAAATGTACATAATTACGCAAACGAAGAATGGGCCGCGACTTTTAGAGTTGGTGTGTTTGGTCTTGGATTTTGGTTCGGTCTTCCAATCGGATTGCATGTGGGCTTCATTCACTTACTCACTCGCTCATTCAGCTTTTCATTCATTCATTCATTCATGGTGTTCGCGAGCAACGAGTTTCCAAGTTTTCGTGCCACATGCACACGATCCTCAACTCGCAGATCACTCAACCCTAACCAACTCGATCTTGGCCTAACCCTTTGCACTCACTCACCATTTCAATAGGACTCAATGTTGGAAAACAAAAAAAAAAAAAAAAAAATCGTTTTAAAACACTTGCAAATTTTAAATACAAATATTTTCAAACATTTTTTTTATATAATTTGCTTAAATTCTTTCAGCACACTGCTTCAAATGACTGATTTGGACCATTTTTGTGGGTGCTTTCGTTTAATTATAACAGCCCCAACAAAATTGGCCAAAGAAGAGGGCCAAATTTAACACCTACGCTGCCCGCGTCTCTTTTTCGACCTCTACTTATGCGGATCATTAAGTTTGCCGACGCTCCTTATATGTGACTTGGTTTCCCGAGTTTTGTCTGGCTTTAATGCGATTCTATGCGATCCCACACAGCTGAGGCGAAAGTAATAGCAGTTGGAAAATATATATTCTTGTGTATGGAAATAAATAGCATTTAGTGCTTTATTAATTTCAAAAGAGTATTGTTCACTTAGTATTTATATCGTTAAATCTAAATATACGTACACCATGTTTCAGATTTAATCTTAAATGCGACCCCATCTGTGCACTCAACTAGTAAATGGGAATGAATTGGTTGGAGTTGAAGGGGAAAAGGGATCATAGTTTACTCTACCACAGCAAAAGCTGTCGGGCAGTTAGAGGTTCCACTGTAGTCGGCCGAGCCCTGGCCAATTTGTCAATTTAATTTCATTTAATGCTATTCTATTTCAATATCCCTGCTTTATTTAGCAGACCATTTTGTGGCTTCTATTTCTTTCTCCATTATCTATTACGCGTGGAGTTTGGACTGCACAATAAAATACGATTCCTATTCTTCGATTCATTGATTCATTCATAAATCAAAGTAACAATAGCATTTGTGTATTTCTCCTCCTTCGCTTAATTGTTTCATACCCTGTAATTTGGGATTATAGAGGTATATGATCTTTATAAGGTTCTGCCTCTCTGTCCCAAAACTCTCTCTTGATATTATGCTCATTAAATAATACGAATTTGATTGGGTTTTTTTTAACTAATATCGAATATCGGATTGCCGGGTATTCAATAGTCGGGAGATTGTACCGCACGTTAGCCCTTCTTCGAATCACTTTATGGGTGTATTTCTGCTGTTGGCGGTGTATCGCAAATTGAAATGCGGCGCACGTGACGTAGTCGCAGACATGGCTAAAATCAAAATGCGTGGTCAAATTGTACGTACATTGGCCCCAACAGTGTGCGGTGCCCACCTGAAATGGCCACAACTTGAGCCGCTTTTGGCCACCACTCGGCGGCTTTTTGGCCTTTCCGCTGCGCGTTTCATTTCATTTGGTTTTTATTATTGTATGTTTTAGTGCCAAATTATTTGCCCCCACAAAATGTGGATGACAGCACCCACAGCAGCACCACCGCTCCACCAAATCGCACCACCACCAACACCACCACAGACGCTTCCCAAAAAGAGGATGTGGGCGGCGTGGCTGTAAAGCCAAACTTCTGGCTCTGCAACTCGATTGGATAGGCTTCCACAACAAAATCTAGTTCTATTTACAATGTATTTGAAGTGTAGTGAATAATAGCCTTTAGATACTTTAAATAGAATAGAACGCAAAGGCACCTGCACAACGAAAGGTTTATGGAAATAAATAAATGAATGCTATTAAATATTCGTTATCGTAATATTAGCGACCCCTAATGGCCAAAAATTTAAGAAACCCCTTTAGGTCTTCCAGCTCCAAGGGTTTTCCCCGCAATCAACCTGTGCCACCTTAACTAATTCTGAGCTGCGATTTACATAATCCCATCGACAGCGGACAACCGACGTCCGACCCCCGTTGATTTTAATATTTGTATACTTTTAACACGTTTGGCAAATGCAAATTTCTCTGGCCAGAATTCCAGCAGCCAAGAAACGGAACTTTTGTAGGCGGAAAACCAATTTTAATCGCCTAGAATGCCTGAAATTCCCAATGGATTGCATAAGATTGATCTGCTGCCAGCTGGATCGGAAATCGGAATTGCCCGCTAAACAGAATAGCGCTACTATAGAATATAAAGCGATATTAGCTTCGCTAACAGAATGCGACGCATTTAACAACATATTGGTATCTACTACTTATACCGATATATTGTTAGATGCTTGTATAATGTTTCTTGAAAGTTGGCTTCTACGAAACTTCTATGAATGAACGCATAGTAACACTAGTAAATTGCTGCAACTGACTGGAAAACTGGAAAACTGGAAGGGGGCGTTGTTGTCGGTTGAATTTGGCCAACAACAAATGACCGCCGACTCGACTCACCTTGCAAACAGGTAATGGCAAAAAAGTTGGCTAAATTGGCATTTGACACAATTTGCTATGGAAATAGTTCAGTGATTCCATGCCTCATTTAATTGCATGGCAAAAAACTAACTGGTTAATAGATTACACACTGTCTAAAAATATATCACAGCTAAATGGGCTGTTGACACAATTCCCCATAATTAAACTATTAAAAGCAACGGTAAGTCATTTACTTTATTCGATTCCCCATTGAATCAAATCGATTATGGCCCTTAATTGTGCAGTTGCTTTCAATTCAGAGAAAGTTGTTTCATCGACCTTCTGCGGGCGATTAAAGTTCCTGATCTTCCATCGAACCAAATTAAATTTGGCAAATTAGTGGTTTCGACTATCTATCGGCGATCTGGTTGGACCACTCTCCCGCTCCCGACGCCGATTCCCATCCAAAGTCGAAGGTGAAATGCTTCGAAATACTGCTGGAACTGCTGCGCCATTGATTGCGTATCAGCTCTTTGCGACTTATCGCCAACTTGTAGTCGGCCAACTCAAGGCTATTGGCTATAGTTTTTAGCGTTTTTTCTTTTTTTTTGTTTTTTTTTGCATTATTATTGTTATTGTGCGTCGCATTTTGTTTACCAACACACAGGTAGAACACGAAAATAATGCGAAATCCCTCGGAACCACAGTATTCATAGTGGAAAATTTGCAACAGAACAACGCAGTTTTTAAAATTATATATATGCCTAGGGTTGACTAACCAATTTGCGTTCTAACGTTGGCAAACGCATTTAGAACAAATACTTTTCCGTGCAAAATTGTGCCAAATTGACTTCGAAATATGATCGCAGTACGGTAACCATAATCCAAGTCGCTTAACCATAATTTAATTTACATGTTGTCGACCCACAATTATCTTTACATTGCCTCTACGACTCAATCAATTAGTGCGGTCAGGAGCAGCACCCAACGACACCTGTGACCACTCGAATTATCCTAAAGACTTTTTAATGCACGTGGCCATTGTTCGGTGTGGGTGATTCAGTAGTGGCCAATTTCATGCGTTAATACCTACGCAACGGACACGCGCCGTTGGCCAAAAGTCAGCAGCGCAGACCCACGGGATACGCATATTGAACGAGAACGACTTCCGCTTGATAACTGCCACCGGTTCCGATCCAGGGTGGAAGTGGTTGTACATATATGTGTCCATGTCCGCCTAATTGCCAGATTGGCCCACTGCATACATCACACCACTGTGGCTAATTGCCCGCCGCCAAAACTTTGCTCTTGGCCAGAAGCCAACAGGTTGATTTATCAGCCGCAACAGCCAACGATCATTAAAGTGTATATCAATGAATTATCGTTATTTATTTAACTAAGAAAAAAAGTGCACATGCTAATAGTGCACCAATAAGTTTCAGATACTGAAAAGCGAAAGCAAACACAGTATTAAATCATATGGCAGTGATTGACTTGCCAAACTGTGATGAATGCGATCAACAATCGATTGTGTATGAAAGGTTCAATTTAAATGTAATAACAATTGCCTAATATGATCTACATCAAATAAACACAATTCGATCTGTACATCGATCCATTTATCACGGGTCCCCCATGCGTACACACATGTACAAACATACTCGTATGTATGTACATACAAATGTACATACATATTTGAATTAACAGCCCCACACATAGATGTATAGATTGCGTATATTGTTTCATCACTTCTGTCAGCACTAATTGGTTTCCAATCATGTTATTTTAAAGGAAATTCAACACAGATCAATGATTAAATAAATCATTAAACCAGTAATCTTCTCATATTTTAGTATTCGTCAGATACAAGTTGTATCTTCTTTACCTACAAGAGCTGCGTATAGCTTACAGCCCATTATTACTTCCCCTAGTATTCCGATGTATCTTTAACAATGCCGCTCTATTAAATTGCCTGCTAGCCATTTATATGTATTTAGCTTGTAATGCGACACATTTTGACCGTGTCATGCGGCATAATTGTTGTCGAATATCTTCTCTTGGGAATTGTAAAGAATCTTTAGGGTTCTAAGTAGCTCTGCCCATCTCCCCTCTGGCACTTCTCTACCTGCCAACGACATCCGATTGTGATGATGGCTGTGCTCTGTGTGTTCTCTGTGTGTGGTTATCAGGGGCCATGATTCAATGCCAAACTACGCTGAAACTTTCCCCCACACTATCAGTATTTGCCAAAAAAAACCCCTCCCCCTGGACAACATCCCTCCCCGCCAGTGGCGCCATGCGCTATCAGTGGGCGTTGAGGTACGAGGAGCGTGCGCAACATGCGACCATGAAAAAGAAATTAAATCTACATATGTATGTGCGTATGTTATAAAATATATAAAAGAAGGCAAGGAAATGGATGAGAAACTATGAACCAAATCCCGAAGAACTATCTGCTTAAATGCAGATAAATATATACACGTTTAACAATCGCCGCAAGAGAGAAGAGTCCATAAAAAAGAAATCAATTAAATTGAATTTATTAGGACAGCAGCAAACGGGTATTTCCAACGGACAGGTACAGTGGAAACTCGCCTAGTCAAGTTCCCTCATTTTCCATTTTACATAATGCCAAAGCTATGCAAATTATTTCTGGTATGCGTCACAGAAATCCACATGCAAAGATTCAGGGTACAGGGTATATTCCTTATCTAAAGCATACACGGTACAAAGTAGTTAAAAGTCTCGTGATGATTGCTGCACGTAAATGGGATAGTACAGCTTGGATTTAAGCTATTTCGCAGTTGAGTAACCAAAAGATACATTTCGCAAATTACAGTAGCATGAAACATTTAACAAAACTTAAGCCTAAGTGATGAAATGTATATAGGTACGTGGTTGGAAAGGTTGCCTATTAATTTCATTAACTAATTCTTCTTCAGCAGTGTTTACTGTGCCGCACAAGTAACGCTATCACTGACCTTGCCAAAAAGTTTTTTCTCATTTTCAATTCTGGTGGTTGGATTTTTTATGCGCACAGCCCCGAAATCAAATTAGAAAAGCAAATACTAAATTTCCAAATTATGCAGAACGAGTAGAAAGCCAACTGAAAGGGGTGTCGTGGGGGCGGGGCATGTGGGGTGGAATGGGGGGGAAGTGGGTGGCAGGGGGCGGCAAAGGTGTTGCCAGGCCAGAAAATACCGAAACGAAATCGCTGGCAGCGCAGTCGACGTCCGACGCTTATCAAATGCGGAAGCTTTTGCCGCAACAAACTAACAAATGTTCGCCCCCTAAAAAACAAACTAAGCACCCTCCCCCCTCCTTCCCACCCATGCACACATGCAAATTTAAGTTTTACTTACACAAAACGAAAAACAGGCAACTTCTGCAGATTTGTATCTTAAATTACGCCTGCTTTTGTTCAATTGAAATAATATTATTATTGAATTATATATCTTAAATTTGCACAGCCATATTCAAGATTTATTTGGCCAAACTCTTGAATCGAGATTAAGTGGACCAATTAACAATTGTTTCTTCCCGTGTGGCTCCTTAAGTATCCATTCTTAAACGGGGAGAAACTTGGCCATGTGAAACACCATACTCGAAAAAAAAAGGGGAACGCATAAAAATGTGGAAGACGCAACATTGAAAAGTAGAACAAAGAAGCTTCACCTTTGTTTGGCCAATCAACCTTTGAATTCGATTAAATTCGATTGGAAAGGTTCTTGCTGAACGCGAGTACTCGATTTAGATCGGGATGATGTTGCAACTACTTGACTTATTCACTTGCAAATAATTAGCATGGTGATACATTTTATTTGAGTGTGGATCACATAACATTTTCATTTGATTTGTATATATTTAGTGCATAATACCAGATGAAAGCTGTATTGTGTATTATTGTTGAGCCCAGAACCCAATTATAATCCACCTACCATGGGATGGGATTACGATTTTGCAGGAAAACCCAGATATACTTGAGATACTTTGGATCGGTTGTGCTTGTGCTGAAGTATCTATGCACACGCACACACATCATCCAGTTTACCTTTCCACAAAACACTCTTCAAACAACAGAGGCAAAGACCAAAAACAAAAAGATCTCCGTTCAAGGGCATTCCGACTTCAACTAGCCATAAATCCCCAGCAACCTTTTCCACTCGACGTGACGCGATCTTTTTTTTTTCAATTTTGTCGAATTGCGTATCTCAGAGATTTCCGATTTCGGATCTCTGTTGCCAACCGATCGCGAGCAGTGTAATGACAGCAGCCGCAGCAACAAAGATCCCAGATTCCACAGCCCAGATCACCGATTCAATCCGATCCCATGCCCAATTAACAATAGCGATCGAGCTCAGGTAGTTCGGATCGGATTCTAAGCCTTGGTAATGGGATATGGCCTAATTTCAGTGCCACCGATACGGAAGTCGATCGATAACTAGCCAGGATATTGATATGGATATCGTTCACCAACACTACGATCGATTTCCCTAAATTAAAGGGAAAGTGAAACTGTCAGGCTATTTTGTGGTTGCGTCTTGAGGACAAGAGTCTTATTTTGTTTTGATTGCATTTAAATTGGAAAATCCATTTATCTTTATGATATTTCGGCATGGAATTGGAACACACAGTCGGGAAATAAAGTATTTTAAATGTATTCCCATTAACTTGACCCGTTTTCATTGAACCGATTGGAAAAGTGCTAAACAAAAGAATAATAAATCGATACAGTGCCAGGTAATTTGAATACCATTCAACGCTGCTCGAATGCATTTTCTGTGGAGGCAATGCTTACCATAGATTGGAAACGAGTTAAATTGCGTGAGAGGAAACACTAAGAATTTCCTGGCAGAAGAATATAGCGCATATGTTCGCCTAGAACATTTATGGCCCGTTGTAAATCTTCACACGACGTTTTGCTCAGTGTGCGGTTTGATTGATTGATTGATTGATGGCTCGATTGATATTCCCGTTTAGCAGCCACCCCTCAAATCATCCAACTGTCGCCGATTGTCAGGGGTTGTCGTAATTACCATAGTACACCAAATGTGTCTTGTGGCAAATGCAATAAACGGAGTTCTAAGCCAAATTTGTTTTCCATTTACATTTAGCGATGGACTCGTGAGTGGGAAAACTTATTAGTAACAAGCAAATAATGGTGATCTATAACAATAGAAAATAGTATGGTATCGTACATATTTACGATTTTATATAAAGAAATATCTAAAACGGAGACTCACGCGCGCATCTCCAGTTGACATGAAACACTTTCTAGTTAGCCTAATGTATCTGCATCTGCAGGATGGTCAGCTGTGCGGGCAATTACGCACACATGTAGATAGGATCGTTGCTAATCCGATCGGCCCTGCCTCTAATCCATATTCTCTTGAACTCGAACTCGATTCCAAGCCCATATCCATGTCCATGTCCATGTCCGTGTCCGTATCCGTATCCGCATCTGTATCTATACCCATATCTGCGCAGGCCATGTATCTTTCGCGTTCGCTAAAAATACCGTTATAGCGCTATATCAGCGCGTGTGACGGGCATCCGTGTGTTTATTCAAGACGGCTTCTATTTATTTTTTATACGTATGTTTTAATGTTTGCATATTGTACGATCTGGGCGCATAGCCCCCCATGGTATCCGTTCTATATCTATTTAATTTCGCATTTCTAATTTTTCCCCTCGGCGAGTAGGCGCTATTTTTGTATCGCTTCAAGCGATATATGCGCGCCAAAAAAAGTAAAATAGAATAGAAGCCGCCAAAGAAACAACGCATTTTATTCGAATAGAATTTTTAGTACGACCAGCGATGGATCGACTGAAATATATCCTATAACCTGATATATTGGAAAGTAACAGTTTATATTATACTATAATAATGATGACAAAAGTGTGCATATATCAAGCGAACTGCTTTTGTTTAACATAATTTAGAATTAAAGAATATTGTGTAACAAACATAGCAAGCCCCAAAATTACTTTAGAGTTACTTTTTTGAATACATAGTCTGTAACTTTGGAAATTAAATGTTTTTCAAGCGATGTCCTTTGAGCTAACAAATACATACATCCATAATCCTTTGGCCCATCGGTTTACCAATTTGATCAAAAAAAAAAAAAAAATAGTTCTTTTAATTATAAGGCGCTGTGCAATTTTAATATGAACCATCAAAATGTATGTAGAAGCCAGCGGTGTGCAAAATGAAGAAAAAGGAATTGGGGAATTGACGGAACGTGCGGAAAATAGGTCAAATCTATTTTGGGGGCCCAAAAAAAAAGGCGATAAAAATAATGGGTAGCAGCAAACGGTTTCCATCTTCTATATAATAATATAATACAACCTCCTCGGTTTTCTCTGTTTTATGCCGCCAACACCTTTTCTTGAAATTTTTGCAAAGAAAAAAATAGAACATAAATAAAACTAAAGAAACGTTTCTTTTTTTTTTTGCTCTCTTGGTGGAAAAATTTTTTGGCGTGTTGCTAGGCACTGGAAATGAAGATGATTTAGCCACTGGGACCATGGCGAAATTTCTACGGGACTGTGGGTAACGCCACGCCCTCATAGATCAGTGTATAATGGGCTTACACTGGGGGAAATGATCACGTGTTAAAATATTATTGAGCTATGATCTGAAATTAATAAAAAATATGCTCCGCCATCAATATGTTTTTAATACTGGCAAGCAGTACTTGCAAAGTGAAATTATCTATTAGTCAGTAATTTATATATATATTTTATTCTTTTTTATATTTGCAGTGCATACGTTTGCTGTCAATATATATATTTAATACCCATGCTTTCACAGCTGGCATCCCATTATGATTAATGGTCATGAGTTTGGGGTTGGGCTAAAGTTTTTTCTCCGTTCAAACTTCATGCAGATGCGCATCTCAATAGGGGTTTTTTAAATTTAATTATATTGATTAAAAGTATGCTCCCATACCCTTTCCCTTAGAACTACATCAAATGTTTCAAAAGTGTGTGTATAGGCTTGTTGTATTGTATCATTGTATCAAGTTCCATATAACTTTACCATAAATTGATTACCAGCAATAAACCATGTACACAAAGACATAAAATTCCCAGGCAAATCGAATACAAATTGCAGCTAGAATCTAGAACAATTCCCCAGGACAACGTATTGAAATGGCAGTGAAATCCTCGCACAGACAGAGACCCTTTGATCTGCTTTCCAGGAACCTGAATCCTTCGACTCCGTGATGAATTCCCAGCCCTTATGCCCGTCCACATTTATTAATGCCACATGCGACAGGAAACGCTTTCTTGGCCAAATTGCACTTGTCATGCTGCCAAGAAGCGTTCGAATCGGACCATTCAATTGACCAGGAGTCGTGACAAATGAGAAATCCAAGGGACCCGAGACCTTAAAACCTGCAAAGTGTTTCGCTTGAGTCAACAATGGCAACCGTCCACATCATCGGGCCATCAATGAATTATTGAATTTGTTGAATGTTGCGAGTGTGGCACATTCTCGTATAGAGTTTTCCGTCGACCAGCTAGCCCGCATGAATCAGCTTAGTGAATATAGTGGAATAGTGGCAATTACGGCCGGCAAAAAAAAAAATAACAAAAAAAAAGCGGAATTAAGCAACCAAAACAAAGTGTCATTAAAACCGTAAGCGATGCGATGGCCCACGCCATGTTAAGCAGGAAAATAGAAAAATTTATTAAACAAATAATGCCAGAGGGGAGGGGAATTGGGAAGCGGGCGATCTCGGGTCTTCAATTAGTCAGACTTTTACCCTGGTCATTTCCACCCCACACAGCAACAGTGGAAAAACTATCTATGCACTGAGAAAGAAAATCTGCTCACAAATGAATATGAACGATGGGGAAACTGAATCTCTATTTAAAGTCACATTAAGTTGCGTTACAAATGAAGTATCTTACTTTTAAACCTTAATATATTAATATTAATAATTCATTTAATTCTCTCAGTGTCCGAATCGCTCGACGAAAACTATCTGAGGAAGTGTAGGGCTATGTGGGGCATTGCAATATAATAATAATTATTCTGTACTTTCATCTGCAGTCGGGAAAACACCTGCAAATACGTGAGTACACACCCAAAAAATTGGACAGGTAGTTTTAGGGGTTAAGGGTTGACATATAGCATATAGAAAGGGCCTATTATCATCGTCTTCGGCTTATCCGAAAGATGTTTTTACGATCGCGCATACACTTTTATAGCAATGCCCAGGATGTCGCATTTTTATGGCACTTTCACCTTCGACCTCATCCGCAGATTTCCACTGAGTTAACGGAGAGAGTGTGCTAGGCGCCATTAAACCACCATTTATGTATATATATATTTGGTTCTTAGAAAGGCTTCTGATCGGGCGAAGCTATCCCAACAGGTAGTGGCTATGGAAAGGTAGCACTAGATTGAAAATCTCAGATGTTGTGCTCATCACAAGGGTCTCGAATATGTGATGGTTACCTTTGGCACCCATAAAAAGTACTTCCTGAGTTCAAAATGCGTCTATTAATGCACTTGTTCTCGAGTAATTAGACTCTGCAACCGTTTCGTAAGTGAAATAAGTCATTTTTAAAAATTGCTCTACCTTCGGCAGAGCCGTCATTCGAATCGAATCAGCCGGAGTTCGAGAAAGTGGAACTCCAAACATTAGATTTGCCAAATTCCAACACCAAAATGTTCGAGCTGCAACATATTACCACCCGGATCAGCACACTTTTGCGCAAGACCTTCCACCTGCCCGGCAATTATGACACGTACTCCATCTGGACCTTTTGCCCGGTGACCAACTGGAACCAGCTTAAGCCCGTGCTCCAATCCTGCAGCCTGTGCCGCGTCGAGTCGTTCCCCATTGTCTTTTGGCTGGTGGTGCTCCTCAGTGTCTTTGGAGCGTGTTTCAATTGCTATGAGCTGATGAAAGTGTGGTCCTCTCCCTGCAGCCAGTTGGCCATGTGGCGCCAGCGGCACTTCCATGTCCTGAAACACTGGGCGCTGCGAAAGGCCCGACTTCTGAGCTTGGCCATAATCCTGATGGCGTGGATAATGTTGATTTACGGAATCCTAACGGTGGGTATACGAATGCTTGCACTCCACAAAGAAGGAATCTTTTCGTTTCGCTGGGAAGCTGCGAGTTTGAATACGCTCTTATGATACGTTTCCCTTCGTCGAACTGCAGATCTCCCCCCACGCCATGTTGCCGTGGATCCTGGTGACCAGCTTCGTCCTATCGATGGAGTGCTTCCTGTGGTCCTTCGACGTGATGACCGGCCGACTGCCGCTCGACCCGCAGACGCTGCTGTCACTGGTTTTGCATGCGATCTTCGTCGCGATGGTGTGCTGCGTGAAGAGCGTGTTCGAGGTGGCGCTCGGCGCGCACGTCGAGCACTCGCTGCGGATCATTTGAGGACGGGACGCCGCCGAATGTCATCATTAAGTAAAGGTGCAGGGCCGGCATAATTGCATCTCAACCTGCATTAAGCCCAATTAGGTTGCCGGCGGCACGCACACCATCTCGCCCTAATCAGTGTTCGTGTTGCTCCTTACTTCTCCGTTGCCCCTATAAATACCCTATCCCCTATCTACCCGGCAGAAAAAAAAAGAAAAAAAATCATTGAAGTGCACTCATACCTTTATATGTTTTATAGTTTCCCATAAGTGTAACATTCGAAACAAATCGAAATTATTAGACAATTAATTAAACAACTTGAACTTGAAGTCGATGGGTTGGCTTCCGTTAATTCTCAGGCTGTTGCCCAGCTGAAAGGCCCGCATTCGTGGAAGGGTACAATGTTAATTCGCCTTCATTTCATTTCAACACTGTTAACTTCATCGATCGACGAATTGCACCTGTTGCAACTCCGACCCCCGATCCCCTCACCATTAAGACGCGCGCAAGCTGCAAGCCACCGAAATCTATACATAATTAAGAGGAAAAAGCACGCACAGGGAGGGCAGTGCGTTGAAAGTTTAACGAGATGGTTTGCCCTTACGAGTACGATATCCTCGTTCGTCCAGACCAGTTATGTGACATTCGAACCCCCATACAAAGGAGGTATGTACGCACATACATACATAAAAAAAGCCAAGAAACATAAGGGAAAAAGTTACAGCTGGCCCCTGGAAGACGCCTTCGAATGCATCTGTCCGCGGAAGAAAGAAATCTGCCTGGAGAACCAGATAGTGGATAAATACCCCGTACTCGCGCAAGGAATATGAACTTTAAGGACCTTTGGCAAGGGGTTTCCTTGAATTTTGTTAAGTTCTGCCTGCTTCAGTTAATCAACGGTTTCAAATTAAAAACTTAGCGTTTTTGTGTGTGTGGCTGCGCGTTTCTTTATTCAACTTTCTCCACATTTGCACATATCCTATATTTTCTATTCAATATTTACTTACAAAAGTTTTCTGTTTCTTAAGCTCTTCCTTTCGACTTTTTTCTTGTTTCATTACGTATACGCCTCGCTTTCATACAAATTTGTTAATGTTCTATTTAGATAATATAAATAATTTGTTGTAGTTGCTTTCTAAATAAATATATAATTAAATAATGTATAAGTATATCGTATATAATATATAATATAGAATATATTTGATTTCAAATAATTGGTAGTTTATCATTATATTGTTATTCTTTCATTATACTATATATATGTATAAATATGCATGTAAAACACATTTATTAAATATTTTCGAAAAAATACAAAATTTACAAAACATTTGTTTGCTTATTTTCGTAGTTAAACTATTGAAGCCTGTTATGTGTTTTTGGTTTTATGGTTAAAGCTGTCTATGTAAGCAGAGTTCTGTGTTTTTATTATCTCTTGAATCAAATATATGTATTTGTTGAAACTATTCTCAGTTTCCCTCTTTCACTATTTACACCCATGTTTCTATGACTATTTTGTACTTTTGATTCTGCATGACCTTTCTTTGTGTGTGTGTATATCTATGTGGGTGCGAGTGCATATATGTGAGTGTGAAACGACCTTGAATCCAGCAAAATATCAATTCTCAAAGAAATCTAAGAAATATGTTAAAAAAAACACTGTAAATCGCGAACAAATAAATAATTGCAAAGCAAAAAATATAAAAATAATTTTACTATTTACACGTTGATTAATGTTGTAAAATGCAAATTTGGTACACTATACTTAATATTAAATATGATTTTAGAGGCTTTGATCGTGTCATGAATAATATTTTAAACTGTACAACCATTCAATTATCATAATGGACCTAATTATTATGTTTCTTTAAAGGTAAGAGAAACATAACATATTGTTTTAATATTGTACAAATAATAATCTACCTTTTTATAATTTGCAATTAACTAAATGAAAACAACGTTTCATAAACCTAAATCTAACAATGAAATTTCTAAAAAATTAATATTATATGAAACAAATTTTCAATTAAATATGTTAAATTTCACTTAAATTTACTTAGAGCAGATAAAAAATGTTATCTAAAGTTTCCCGAATATAAAGAACACAATAAATGAAGATAAACAGAAGTGTCAGCAAGCAGAAACAAAAAAATAAAAACAAAAGGCAGCGCAGCCGGCGTGACCTTCACCCAATAAAGCGATCGACCGCGGTCAGAGTGTAAAAAAAAAAAAAAAATTGTTGCTGCTATTTCGTTGTTGCTTTTTTTTGCAGTTAAACAATTGTGCACGCCAATTTCGTTGTCTCTGTTTTGCTTGGCCCGCCGCCCTCTTCGTGTGTTTGCGAATTTGCCGGCTACTTATCTGTCTACCCTTTCTATTTAATGCGGCATACCCACTGTCATAATAAACTGCAAGCTAAGTTTAATTTAGCTTTTTTTAGGTCTCTCTTTTTTCATCTTCCGCACTAACGACCCAACTGAGCATTTGTAAAAAACTTTATGGGATGCATTAAAAATATATCCCAGCAATTCAAAACACTTTTCATAGAACAAGCATAAAGCACTATACAACACTTTTTATATATTATACATTCGAATAAGAGCATCGCCCATTTCGTGTAGTTTATTTCAGAAAGTTCCCTTTCATCTTTCGCTTTGCTTTTCTTTTGCAACTCAATCACTCAAAAAAAAATTAAAAAAAAAAAATTTCAACCAACGAAACCGAAACTGAATGATTGTAGTAAAATAATAAGCCAGCAAAAATGAAAGAAAACAAAACACGTACATATAAATAAAATGTTATTTTATGGCTATCGTCATGATCGTTGTTATTGTCATGGCGGTGACTGTATCCCAACCGGCTTCTCTGCTGTTGCTCCTTTTTCGTTGTGCTTTGTTGTCGCTTTGATTTCATTAAAAAAATTTGCCGGTAAAACAACAACAACAACAACAACAGTAAACAACTCTTATTGAATTAACTTAATTTGTCTGGTGGGCGCATGAGCGAGGCAACAACAACCCAGGCAACGAGAAAAAATACGTTGAACTGCCAGATTAGAAACGGCGACAAAAGCAATTTTCCCACCACCCACAAAAGTGAATCACTTCGAATGATTCACTGCGAATTTGATACTCGCGCGGTAGGAAAATGAAAGTGAAGAAAGGAAAGATAGTACCAAATCAAAAGGAAAAACTGTTAGATACAATACGATGTGCTAGAAATCAAATCAAAACTTTGAAAGTCGCTGAAAATAAATGAAACAAAACGAGGCGTCCAGAAAAGTGCAACAAAATTGCAAATATCCGAAAACGAAAACGCAAGTAACAAATCTGTCTGTGAGGGGAAATCCTTGTGCCAATTGGAAGATCTGGGAAGCTTCAGTGTTGCATATGTACATACATATAAACGGATAAGAATCAAGCGGAAAATAAAAACAAAATCAAAAGTAATTTCTTGGTGAAATATTTTTATTGTATAATGTATATAATTCCATTATCAGAAATTTTGAAAAAAAAAAATATTTAAACGGATTCTAATATATAGTAGTGTTGTGTGTGTGTATATATATAAGTGTGTGTTCTGTGTAATATATATTTAGTTTATATATGTAGAAGGTACATAAAATGTAATTTATTGTGTTTACTTTTCTCATTTTTTTTGCTTTTAATTTGTTTTTCATTAATAGGTAACTACATAACGAGTTAAAATTTATTAGATAATATATTAATATAGTTGTTTAGCTTGATTTGCCAGATATATCGATATAATTTTGCGATTTTTACACATATGTAATAAGCAATAACCAAAGTAAACAGAATTTTCATATCTTCTTTTGTCATCAAATCAAAAATAGGGATTTCAAATGTATAGTTGTCATAAGCGTATACGTTTTTGGCATACGTTTATGACTCAAAAAAAAGTTTAAATATACATGTAATAATTCAAGCATGGTCGTCTATAGTTTCATATTTTCCGTACGGCGTTAACAGTTTTTTTGCTTTCATTTCATGAGTTTTTCAGATTTTTTTTACATAATTTTTTATGTTATTTGTCTTCAAATAATGTGTTTTTCTTTTTTAATAATATAAATTTTTTAACAACTAATGCAAATAGTAGTTTGTGTGTGTATAATATAAAAAATTTCATAATCATAAAAATATATTTAAACTTAAAAACTTTTGTTTGTTTTTGTTATAAATATATTTTAAAAGAAAAAAATTTAATATTTTTTTGTTTTGTTTGCGAGGATTTTGGTTTTGGTCATAGTTTTAGTGTATATATTTTGTTTTTACAATGAAAAATTATGTTTAAAAATGCCCTTTCACTTGAATTTGTTGTTTCGTTAATAAATTAATAAAAGGACTAAACAAAGAAAAGGTTTGCTTTTCGTATTTTTGTTTCTTGTAAATTTGTACGGTTTTGTTTGTTGAAATTATTGAAAGAAAACATGGTTTTTTTCGTCAAACTATTTCTGGTTGTATGTACTATAGGAAAATAGGTGCATTCGTGTGTGGTTTTGTATATGTATATATATATAAGTGTGTGTGTGTGTTTTTGTTGGTTTATTGAAGTTTTGTTTTCGTTTCGCGTTGTACAATTCGCTTAAGTCTATTGCTTTGTGTTTTCTCTCCGGGTTTTTGTGTTTTCTATAAAAATAATTCCATTTCTTGGGTTTTGGGTTCGCTATTTTGTAGGCGTGTGTAACTATTATTTAACGAGATTGCTATTTACAGTGTGTACACATTTTTTGGTCGAAACAATACAAAAAATATACTCTTTAATTGTTTGTCCACGTAGATATATATCATTTTTTTCCATTTAACAATTGTTTTATAGTTGTTGTTTTTTTTTTTATTTAAAAAAATGAAGAGTTAAGTAGGTAGTTTTTCAAAGTTTTTGCGGCGGCGTACTTAAAAAAAATGTATAAGGTAAAAAAAATATTTCATGTGTTCGAACGTTAAGCTACTAGTAAACAAAAATATAAGAATTATATGTATATCTGGGTATAGGTATAGTAGGCATTATAGCCTAGAACTCACATGAAAAATTTCGTTGAAACGACGCCCTACACTATAGAAATTTTCACGTTATATATGTATACACCTATATAACCTCCCCCGATCTCATTCAAATTCTGGTCATCATATATATTAATCGAATATCCATATATATCATGGGTATTGGTGCCTAAACCTAAATAACAGTTGACATTTCTTTAGAATCCCGTTCGTGTTTTTCTACATATTTTGCATGCGGTTTTGACTTCATTTGCATTTGCCGTATGTTTCATGTCCTTTAGTTTAGTAGTAGTAGTTATTTAGTTGATACTTAGATGCGTGTAAACAATTGGTAGAATCGTTAATCATATATAACATATCGCCGGAAGGCTATAACTTATTAGCAAAAAATCGACAGTTAAACAGCTCACAAAAGTTTGAGTTTTCTTGGGTCTTGGGTCGTGGGTGTATATATCTCTCTGGGTCTCTTCTCTTAACTCCAATCACAAACTTTGCAGCCAAATTCTACACTCTTTCGTCCTCTCTCTTCCTATCTATATATCTCGAGAGGTTAATTATTAGGCTTAGCACTATTATATAGTTTAATGTTTCCTTAATTCCGTTTTGTTTTCGTTAAGTTTTGCGCATTTCATATGCATAGTTATCAGTTAAAAAATATATATATGTATATATCCCTAGGTGTTGCAAAAAAAAATGATAATATGATTGTAAAAAGGTTTCTATATATACACACGTATATATAACTATATTCATAATCGAATCTTCATAGCAAATAAAATGTATTTTCTCAATATAGGCAGTAGAGTTCAAGTTTTTGTTTTCGGGTGTATATAAAAAGCGTTTCTCTTTCATCTTCGCGTCGTCCAACAGATGTATATATATTTATAATCCATACACACATAGAAATATATGGGTTATAGCAGGGGATACCTGGGGGTCTAAGCAAAAGCATTGAGGTGTCTTGCATGCAGATGCATGCAGATACATTTGGGTTTCTTTTCTGCTCCAAGGATGCGTCTCTAAGAATATAGGACCCAAAAAAATGCGCATGTAAAAAACATGTCCATGGTTTAAATAGGTAACTTCTAGGTAAACTAGCGAACCAAGGTCGAAATAAATCGTGTTCCGTGTTGCTTCGTCAAGAAGTCTGGAACTATTTGAAGCCGGCTCATTTCGCTTTTTGCTTTTGGGGTACGAAACCAAAAGTTCTACTTTAAGCTATACTAATTTCTATATATAGGTATATAGATATATATATATATAAATATATCTCATCGTTCTCGCTTCCGACTTTGTGTGCTCTATCTCCTCTTTGTGGCTCTTTCGTTGTAACTTTTGTCTGTTTTCCGTATCCGTTTTTCTTTTCTCTTTTTGTGTTTCCCTTCAGTTTGTTTGTGTTTCGTTTCTCCGCTAGGTCTGTCATTCGAACTATTCCTTTCACTTTTCAATGTTTGGTTCTTTGTCCTTATTTTTGTGTTTTTTTAAATGTTTTCCTTTTTGTTTACTTCATGGTTAAGTAACTAATTCAAAAAAATAATTAAGATATTCTACTTCATATGTTATATACAGACCGCTAATTGTTAATTAAATCTAATCATACGTGTAGTGTATATTGTAATATATGCAGCAAAAAAAAAACACTTCAACTTGATTTCATAAAACCGCTTTCGTTAACTTCCCTACCAAATCAAATCGCGCGGAAAGAAAATCATATATATATCACATTGAAGAAATCAAATTTGTTAAATCACTCGTAAACTCTAACCCCTTGTATGGTAAAAAAAAAAAGAAAAAAGAAGAAAAAAAAAAGCGCAAGCAATTCGTTAAATATAACCTACTAACTGATATTGAAGTTCTCCACAAAAAATCATTTTTAGGGCTTAGTGTCAAGAAAGAATCGAAGCTAAATCAAAGTAAATCGCCAAAAATTAGGAGGGTATACAGATCTCGTATATACATTGGGGTTCTCCTAGCTCTACGCCGCCGCTTTAAGCCGATAGTATGAGACAACACTATCCACTAACCGAGCGCGATTTGTTCAAATCCGACTGGTAGCTGTCCAGAAGGTCCTGATGCTGCTTGAGCTGCAGGGACAAGAGCTGGCGCTGCACACTGAGCTCGTGCTCCTCCTGGGTCAGCTGGATGCACAGCTTGGCCGCCTCCCGCAGGATATTTACCTTGGGAGCCCGCTCCTTGTCCCTGATGGTGGGAATCTGTTTCTTCAGAGCCTCAAAGAGGTTCTTCAGACCAATGCGGCGCTGACGCTCCATATCATTGTGCTGATTGCGCTTCTCGATCGTATCGGCCTCGTCGAAGCCCAAAACAAAGTCCTTCCGGTGGGCACTGCTGCTGGAGGTCGTGCTAGTGGCAATTCCACCGCCGCTGCGCCGCTGCCAATTACGATCCATGGGGTCCACATCCTGGCCAGACGACATCGGAGATGTGTTGCCAGACAAGGTGGCCACCTTCTTGCCGCGACTCTTTTTGCTCATCATGGAGCTATGCGTCACTTTGTTATTGACTCCCGGCAGGTAGACGCTGCTGGAGGAGATCAACAAGCCTGGGTCCTTCAGACAGGATCGCTTGCGTCCCTTGTTGGAACTGGAGGTGGTGAAGCTTGACTGCGAACTGGAACTGGAGCTGCTCGAGCTGACATTTGAAGAGTCCACGGACAGCGGCGAGTAGGACGGCGAGGCGGAGGAGCAGTTCTGGTACGGTGTGCTCGAGGGCGACGGATAACGCGAGTTGGCCACCGATTTCACCGGACTGCTGCTGGCCGGCGTGTACGGCAGATTGAAGTTGTTGTAGCGTGGCTTTTGCTTCATGTGATCACTCGAGATCTTGTGGGCCATCTGGAACTGTAGGGCGCCCATCAAATGGCACGAGGGATTCGTGGGCAGCTTCTTGTCCGTATACGACACGACATCTATTTCCTCATCTGCACAGCGATAGTAAAAAAAAAATTTGTATTTTATATTAGCGAATGTGTTCTTTTAGATTTATGGACATCATCGATATCCTGAGCATAATGTGTTTTGATAATGTGTGTCAATATAGTTATGTTATGTAGTTATGTGTTATGTGGTTATGTATAGTTATAGTGATGTATTGTGCTGCAGCCTCGGCGTCTTTCTGCTCTTCTTCTCCATTTTCTTGGTTCAATGGTCGCAGCGGAAGCGGTAAATTAGCGAAACGGAGGAGTGAAGTACAGCAAAAGCTGCTCTGGGTTGTGCCCCCCACATCCCATCCAATGGATATATCGGGCAATCCCTACAAGCCTCCAGCTTTCTCTGTTGCCAGGCGGAATTGTGCGCGATGTGGGGAAGTGGGGGAGGGAGGAGAAGAAATGGATGGAATGGGGAAAAAGCATAGCAAAGCAAAACAAAAAGGCGGAGACAGACCAATGACGTCAACACGAAAGGGCGTCGTCTGTCTGTCGCCACGCCACTTGAAATTGAAATCCGTGCAAATCTATTGCTTCCTGAAGTCTGATACTCCAGATACGAGATATATGCGACTATGAGTATGGCAGAGAAACGAAACTATACCCCAAACGTTGACACACTAATCCGCTTTAGCTGATTTCTTCCTTTTCTTTTCTTTCACTTCATTTCCTTTACTTTTTGTTTTTGGTTTGTTTCTCCTACGCCCACCTAAGTCATAATTCTAGCCAAGGGTCATTCAACTTTCGCCAAAAGGAAAAACATTTGAGGGGCTTTGGCTTTCGAAAGGAACAAGAATTGCATGAGCATAATAGCCCACAGCAGACTTGTTACTTCTCTGTTCTCAATCTGTTTTCGATATTATTTTATGCATTATTGTATTTTATTTTATCGGCTAAAAATGTGGCCTTCAAATGAATCAAATTTCCGCGTTTTGAGTTCAAGTCAACTGTTTAAACATTTCATCTGTTTAGTAAAACAGGCAACTGTGCAAGCAAAGCAGAAGAAATGGCAGGGAAAAGACCAATTCTTCGCTTGGCAACAAGGTAAATGCGAATGAGAGCCGCAGGAGGAGGCAAACTCTGCTGAGCTGACAAGAGCAACAAGTTGCAAGTTGCAAGATCAAGTGCATGGGAGACTGGCAAAAATAAACATTGAATAAAACCCAACTGGTGGCAACCGCAACGAAATCGAAACCTGCAGAAGAAATGCCTGAGTGGGCATGAGTCAGATTCTTCCAGGAGAATCAACAGACCGACCAAACGAGAAGCCACAAGCGAGTTCTTGACAGGTTTTTTTTTTCTTTTTGCCAACGTCATCGCTTCACTTTGGCTAGACAACCAACAGACCACCAAGTCTTCTCCCCTCGACAAAATCTTGGAATGCAGCCTCATCGACGGCCATTTTAAGGATTTAAAAAAAAAGCCACAGGAATGGGCGCTTAAATGGGGAAATCCGGAGTTAATATTATATAAAAATGAAATAAAAGAAATTTTAGTATCAAATAAATAAATAAGCAGCAAGTGGTTCGAAGAATTTTGTCAGGCTAAAATTCTAGTAAACGCCACTCGCACCAAAAACCAACTCTCGTCTTTCGCTTAAAATCAATTAATATGCAAAGTAACAACTGTCAAGCGAGATTTCCAGCGAAGAGCGCTATTTCAATATCGAAAGGGGAATTTCCAGACGACTGGGACCCAGCCCACCGCGCTTTCGATAGACAATGAATGAATGATAAAAAAAAAAAACGAAAACAAAATACAAAAAACAAACGAGAGAATAACAAAAGTGCAAGCTTCCCTCACTTGTTTACTATCATCAAACTGCATCTGCATCTGCATCTGCATCTGCTGCCCCGGCAAAAGTGCATTCAATTGAGCGATACTCTCTCGGTTATAATAATAAAAATAAAAACTGGGGTTGTGCCGCAAGCTTTTGCCATAGTTTTACTAACGGTTATTCACTCGCACAAATCGGATGCTGCCGCTTGCTGCTACCATCCTATAATATATCTCCGCTTCTCCTCTCTCACCGAATTCGAATGAAAACCAGACAAACTCGTTTGCTGCATTAAAATACAAGAAACCGAGTAGCAGAAGAAGAAGAACGAACAAGCAGACAGACCAAACAAAGCAACTTTTATTTTTTTTTATTATTTATTCGCGACGGCAGCAGCAACTTTTGTTGCTAAGCGAACGAAGCCAAGATCAAATCGTAATAATAAAGCAAAAGCCGAGAGCAGAGTAGCGTGCAAGAGACCCGAGCACGACTATTGGATACCCCTCACCAAAGTTTGCAGACGACTGCAGAGATAAGGTTGCGCGCTTCAGTTTAAGTGTCACGATTTATTGATTAATAGTCCATAACCGCAAACAACACCTCACACCTCTTCGACGAATTCGAGTCGACCCTTTAGCTAGGGTATCGAATTCCAAAGAGGAAGCTGCCGTTGATTACAATTGCAAATAAAATGCACACAAGCCGCCACATGTTGCGCAACTTTTGTGCAGGAAAAAGGGGGAGGCGGTGGGCTGGGTTTTTACACACGATAGGTATACATCGAGTATATACAGACGTATATCTATCTATATACAAGTATGCATGTGTGTGATGATAAGCAGAGACGCCTTTTGCCCTATAAAATTAGCATAGGAACGAGGGGGCATGGTGAGATGATGCGGACAGACAGCCCAAAGGGTAGACCTTAAAAGAGGGATTTATAAAAAAAAAACGAAAAACGCGGACAAGTGCATCATCAATGCAACAACAGAAATGATGCAGCAGATGAGAATATTGTGAATATACGCGAACGGGTTAAATACCCCATATCTTGTGGGTTGAGTTGTGTCAGGCAAATGAAATTGAAATGGAAATGGAAATGGCAAATGATGTAATACAGGCAAGAATGTTTTAAAAAGCCTATAAAAATAAGAGAGCGACAGCGAAAAAGGCAACGATAAGTCGGCAAATAAAATACAGTGGGATACAACTGGGACCACTTGGAGACAAAAATGATTCGCTAGAAATTACTCATCAGCAGCCATCATCGATGAGGCGCAGGGCTCATTAAAACCAATTTATATTCGAGTAATATTATTATTATTTCAAAATGTTTCTAGATTCGAGTGTTGCTCCTTTGATTGGGAGCAACCACTGTGCTGCTGCCGCAAGTCGTAAAATTCGACAATTTCGACTTGGAGACTGCCGCCTACCAAACCCCCCCCCCCCCTTCCACCCGCCGCCGCCCTTGTGAATTTGTTTAATAACAAACTTTGTTGTTGCTGCTTTCTAAGCTCCACGTCTGCGACTTTAATGACACATCTCCGGCTCCGACTCGCGCCAATGAAAAGTGCAAATGCTCGACGGGAAAACAACGAGTGGATGTGTACGACGTGTGCGAAAATAAATGAATATATTTAGAAGAAAGTTCATTGGGGGGAGGAAGAATTCGAACGTTTAGATCATCAGTGAGTAATTTGTGCTTTTTCACGCCTTGCATTCTCGTGTTTGTTTACAAGCGCAAACGATTAACGATTTCGTGGAAGCCGTGAGAAATCAGGAATGTAAACACACACACACACATACCTAAATATGGATCTTCTTGGTTTTCCCACGCCTCACCACCCTATATTCTTGCGTTGGCATTTCGCATGAAAATCAAATAAATTGCAACTGCAACAGCAACACATGTTGCACTTTTGGCAAAGGTTAAGAGACGGGACAGGGACAGCGACGCTGCAGCAGCAGAAATTGCATCTCCAGCGATAACTGCAACAGAAATTGCCGCCGCAGATGCAACATCTGCTGGCAACATGTCGCTCAACCGCAACTTGCCACACCGCCGGCCAGCGAAATAGGTCACACACCCGTAACCCGTAACATAGGAACAATTCAAACTGCAGTCCTGCAGAAATAAGCAGAGCAAAGCAAATGCTTTACTGCTGTTTCGCATAGAGACATTCAATCAGAAATAATCAAAAATATTTGAACTTAAAAATATTTATCATATAACAGTAACCACCGCTGTGTTAAACAATTGCGGAAAAACATTGCTGCACTGTAAGATTTTCCCACGCGCATTTCTTGCACTTTTTCCTCCTTTAATATTATTATATATATATATATTTTTTGCCTCCGCCCATTTGATTTTCTCGGCCTTTCCTTTTCCTTTTTTGTGACGTAGTCAGTGGGAATTTCATCATCGGAGGAAAAGCAGGATGTGAGTCATCAAGTTAAGCCTTTTCCGATGGAAACCTCTGCACACTCCAAGCAAACCCCCCTTAAAAGCACAAAAATAATGACTAATGTTGCACAACGCCGCAATGCGACACATCGAACACGACGATCGGAGCCCATACCATATGGATATTAGAAAAGGTTCGGGGGACGACAACATCCCTAATGTAATAATGTGACTGGCACATAAATTATGAAAATGCGTCTGGCAACATTTCGCACTGGAGCTTTTGGCAACATTCTTGGGCGTGGATACATCTTCGTTGTACATACAGACGCACACACTTATTTATATGTATGTACAGGAAATCTCTCATGAACGCCAAAAGGGAGGCTCGTTTGCTAAGAAACAAAAAAAAAAGATAAATAAATAAAGCTGTGCCAAGTGCGTGAGAGCGAGAGGGGGGCGAAAAAGCTTTGCTCTTTATGGGCTTTTGGTTTTTTTTATAACGCCGACGTCGCCGCTCTTGCGACCTTGAGCATAACAATTTATTGCTACACGTGTGCGAATAAAGCAACAACAAGCCAACAACCACGACGCAGTTCGTACATCAGAAAGAGATTGCGCTATGTAGCGAGATAAGGACGGGGAGAGAGACGCCTAGCAACAGTCGAAGGAAACTGCCGAAATGTGTATGAAAAAATTGACAAAAAAAAAACTATAGCCCCAGCCGGAAAAAAGAACATACGGCCCATTGTTAAGAGCTCCCTTTTGGGCCTTTACAAAAGGGTGTCTTTCTAACAATCTACCACTATTTATGTTCTAGTCTTTGGGGTTTGTCTATTACTATTATTATTATCTACTACTTTTTCATTCAGTTTCTTCTTTCTTCTTGGGCGTAATTTAATTTAATTTAATTTAATTTAATTTGGTTCACATTTTCTCTTGACTCTCGATTGTTGCCTAGAGAAGAGCTGCTGAGATCGAAAGTGAAAAGCGAAGAGGCCAGAAAAGGAAATATTGTTTTAGCCAACTTGACTTGGCCATACGTTTCTTTTTTTTTTTTTGCCGCACCCCCACACCACTTTTCGGTTTCTACGCACTTTTTTTCCGGCTAATGGCTGACCTTGGTTCAGTTCATTAACATTTTTCCAAACCCACAAACGCACACACAGTCGCAAGGTGCGAAATGCCAAAAACCAGCACGCACTGCCAAAAGGTAAATACATACATACGTACAGCCAGCATGTATGTGTGTGTGCGTGTGTACGCACTTTTAGAGGCGCCAACATAGGCATGTGGCATCTGGTGTCTCGCTCACTCCCCCGTGAACCTTATCTATTTGCCGAATTTCGTGCGTTGTTGCCAACCACCCCTCTCGCTCGCACGTGACGCGCCCCGTCTCGCTCGCTCACGTAAGCTTTTATACTAATTAGAAGACTGCAGCATAGCGATAAAGAAAGCAACCCCCCTCGTCAATAAAGGAAAGAAAAGAATTGATATTGATACAAGTGCGTGTGTTCGAAGAGCGCCATCTCCCTCCCGCAGGCCTCACGGGTTGCGCGTGCGAGCAAGAGGGCAAAGATTTGCTAATCTGCGGCACGCACCTGATTTCTTTTTCCGTTTCTTCTGCTATTTCTATATCTGTTTCCAACTAGAATCGCGCACGCAAAAAGAATAGAAAGAACTAATCTCGAGCCACTTGTGTCAAGCTTTTAGTTTGCCAAATTAGCAGTGGAAAATTATGATGCGATTTCGTCACCAAACTAAGATGATGATAAGGTGATATTTGGTAGAATTGCCAACGTAACGCTTCTTGGTTACTAGAGCGGTTTTGTTAATGTTCAGAAATTTTGACAAACGATCATAAAATATTAGCAATTCTACGAAAGTTTGCCTTTCTGATTCTGAGTAATTAAAATTCATACATATACATGTAGACGAACACAAGCGTGGGCAGTTTTTCCTCAATTTATGATAAGCATTTTACATATTGCTCTTTTTTTTGACATTTTTATTTCTAGTTTGCGTTCCGTTCGTTGCGGCAGAAATTAAATAAATATGTGGAGCGCTTGGCAACACGAAGTAAAAGCATAAAAACACAACAAAGGCGCGCAAAACGCAAAAGCAGACAACACCCAAAAAGCAAAGCGCAAAAAAAAAAGCAAAGCATATAAACCAAAACAAACGTGCAAAAACCTTGTTGTTACTGCAATTTCTTGGTTTAACTGCACTCGGCAAATTGCAAGAGAGAAACGAAGAACCAGCGGGCGAGAGAGAAAGAGCGGCGCAGTCAGAGTTTATTGCTTTTGCTCTTGCTTTTGCTTTTGCTTCTGCTCTTGCTTTTTGCAAAGCACAACCGGTACGGCTCATTCGTGTTTAAAATGGTTCAAAAATTGGTAAATATTTTATAATCCAAGTTTAGTTTATCCCTTGCATTGCCCCACCACCAGCCCCTTGATTTTTCGCTATTATTTACCATATTTTTTTTTTTTTTTGAATGAGCGGCGGCAAAAAGCTTACGCCCACACCGGCCCCACAGCGTAGTAGTAGTAGTAGTAGTAGTAGTAGTAGTAGTAGTAGTAGTAGTAGTAGTAGTAGTAGTCATTGTAGTAGAAAATGCACACGTAGTTGCATGCGCAGTTGTAGTTGTAGCGTAAGACGTAGTAAAAATCAAGATGATTGACGTGACGTAAGCTTGCGAGGGTTGCTCAATGGATAACGATTTGCGCGCCAAAAAGAACGAGAGAGCCAGACATTGAACTCGCCGGCAAATAATAAACAAGTAGGACTACCATAAAAATATAGATATTAAAAGCACGTATTTTCTAGCTGGACTTTTTTAATGCAGTTTCCCCTTAAATTATTGAGAAGTACAATATATATATATTTTTTTTTTTCTACATTATTAATGGCATAATAAATCTTTTTGTGATGGTCAAGATTTATTCTTGTTTCTAGTCGCAAATACCCCCTATTTTCGGCGCATACACGAGTGTTATAGAAAATGCCGGCAAGGAGGTAGGAAAATTTTGGGGCTGTCTGCCACGTGGCCAGTGACCAGACATCCTTGAAATTCGCACAACAACAGCCCGGAAAGGAAAAGCCAAGTAAATTGGGGTGTTGGCCCAAAAGAGAGAGATTCTAGTACATATATATATATATATATATATTTTTATTCTGGGCGTAGTTCTGCGCAAGAACATCATCATCATCCCCCGGGTGATAAGTTTTTCGGAAGAGAGAGGATGACGCCATGGAGCAAATAAACACAATGAGCCATGAAAGCCACGCGCCAACATTTTCCCCATTGTGGGTGGCAAGTGGGAAAAATCATAAAGGAAAGTCCAGAGCAAGAGCTCAGAGCATGGAGTACATAGCACATCGCAGCGAAAAGCACAAAAATCAATGGGAAATGGAAAACCACCGCAGACAGACGCCGGCGTCGCGTGGGCGGGTTTCTCTCCCCCTTTTTTTTTTTTTTTTTTTGTGTGCAACGTAACAAGTTTACTACGTTTGCTGTTGACGTAGGCGTTTTCCGCCAATCGATTTTCCGGCTGCCTATGGTGTACAGTGTACTTGTGCGTTTGGGCGTTACTCTGCACCCACACGAAACGGAAGTGCGAACACTAGTTGAATGTGCAACACCCGAAGGATGGTTGTGCGGGTGGGTGGGTGTGTGTTTGTGTGGGCATGTGGCGGTTGTAAACTAATCGGCCGCCCCACGACGAGCTATTCTATTTCTGTAATTAGTATGCCACGTTTTGTAGGCGTTTAGACGACTGACTGAGGCGTAAACTACATTCTATGCATCCCCAGGGATCGGATCTAACTATCTAACTATGCTGCTTCGCCATCAGACCATTGTGTGTTGTTGTAAGACATTCGGACTTTAAGCACTTCTAGCACTTGCAATATTAATGAAAATGGGCATATGAAGGATAATATGGGCTCACCGGAATCTGAGGGGGTCTCCAAATTGGGCCCATCGTCCACCATATCGTTGCAGCGCGTGTAGCTGTGATCGGTGATGTGCATCATGTGCAGCATGCCGTTGCTGCTGCTTTTGTTGTTTTTGTTGTTCTTGGTGTTGATGATGATGTTGTTGTTGTTGGCGGTGCTGGCGTTGCTGCCGCTTTTGCTAGTGCGATGGTGGCGCAGATCAAAGTTATGCGATTCACCGTCATCGGAGTCACTATCAGAGCCGGTCGTCGGCGGAGAGTCCACTGTGCTGAGTGCAGTGGCTATATCGATGGCCTGCTGTTGCTCGTCCATTTGCTGTTGGTTCAACTGCTGTTGGCCACCCATCGAATTGGAATGCTGGGTGAGCACATCGAGGACATCGTTGATCGGCGGTATGTAACGCACGGGCAACGGATCCTTGCCGCTATTTTGAAGATCCCTGCTGATTTGCTTGATGTAGTTGACATCGCTATCGTTGCTGGTCAGCGAGATATTGTTGCTGCCCATCACGCAGGCACGCAAGTCGACGTTATGTCTGAACTCAGTGGCGGCCACCTCGTCGGTGAGACTGTGGGGTGTGTCGGGTCTCTGGTATTTAATGCTATCGCCGCCGCTAAGCTCGCCAGCTTTGCGGATGTCCAGTGTCTGGTTGTTCCGCTTGCGGAGCAGACTTCCGCCGGGCGGTATCAAATGGACATCGTCCTGGATCTGCGATTTCTTGTCAACGCCACTCAAACGGAGGCGCTTCTGACACACTATGTTGTAGTCCTGATCTACGAGCTCCTTCTTGATGATCACCGGCATGTTCTCGGGATTGGTGGCGACCTGCTGTTGATTTGACTGGGTGTTATCTGTCGTCTGCGATCGTTGATACGCGCTGTAGAGATTCGAAGTGCCGGAAACCATGGCCAGGGATACGGCACCGGTTTCGCTGTACGACGAGGCTGCACTGTCTCCGCTCTCCATTCCATTCACGTTTCCGCTGGTCAAACAGCTGGCCATCGCCGGCCACATGCAGTCGATGTTCCGGATCTCTGGCTTCATATCCTCCTCCAAGTCATAGTCTTGAAATACCTTTTCCATGTCCTCAATCTTCTCCAGATCACTCTGGATGGTGGACGACGAAAGGAGTTTGTCCATATCGTACAGATCATTGTCCATATCGAATATTGAAATATTTGAAAAAAGTTGGTCGTCCATTATAGAATACGGATCAGAGCGGTAAAGGGCCATTGCGATTATGTTGTCTGGGTTTTTTTTTCTATATATTAGTTCCTGAGTTATATGCCTGTCTGAAAAATATAGGTAAGGCGGAAATCGTTGTAGGCATGGTCTATATTTGAACTTAATTAAATAAATATGTCGGCCAATATCTTTTTATGCCGTCTTCGTCCACACACTTTGAACAATATCCTCGAAATAAGGATATTTTAACTATAAAGTAAGAGTAACTAAACTCTAATTATATTATTATATCAAGTCACGTTCTACTGTGCCAGATTTCACTTATAATGACGTCAGGCGACGTCGAGGGTTCAGCAAATGTTATCAAAAGCTAATTTAGCCTATAGCTTCATTTATACATTATTAACCATTTGAACCCAACATCGTCATTATTCGCGCTCTTGACAATAGCAGAAATAAACTAATAAAATAAACAAGGGCATAAAAAGGAAACGAAATATCAAATACCCAATTCAAGTTACTGAAAAATAAACAGTCCCTTTTACTGATAAACGCAGACCTGCAAGCTTAATGTGCTTTTCCCCTTTCGTAGAAACCGTTGCATTCCGGTAAACAAGTACGAGCAAAAACTAACGGGACACCTCTTTCGCAGAATCGAACGTAACCCGGTATATATATATATTTAAGTTCAGAATCATGGTTAATTGAGAAAATCAACATTTATTAAATCATTATTTAAATCTTTTTTTATTTATCATGCTAACATCTTAATATTTTATTTTAATTTTTTTTTTTTTAATTATTTTGATATTTTTGTAAAAACTTTGGTTCAATTTTGTTTAATTACTTTGGAGCCCCAGAATTCTGGAATTTTCGAACATTACCAACTCGTTTTAAGACCATTATGATATTTGCCAACATTGAGAAGAATTTCACAGAACTTTGTAGAATTTTGTTTTGCGGAATTCGGACACTTCCAGATATATACTTTATATTGCCTCACTTCTTGTTCTTAATTCTTAAGCACTTGGTTCTTAACATTCCTTTTGAGTTCCTAGAATCCGTTATGTCGTATCGATTTGTGCTGCCATGATCACTGATTTGTCGTTGTGTGTGAGAGCACCGTTAAAAGTTAAGCTATTTCTCCTTTCCCAGAAATTCTATTTTGAATTCCCCGTAGTGCCGCGATTTTTGAAGTCGATGTGTTCCGATAACTAATACGTACACATATATATATATTTTTGCACTCACCTCGCTGAACATAGTTCCCGTATCCGTCTATATTCAATTGATTGTAATCCAATTTGGTTAGCTTCCTTTGCTTTCCAGTCGGTTTCGGCTATATCTATTTCTATTCCGTTCCCGCCGCCAGCAAGTTGCGCACTTTTTTTGCGTCAAAGAAGGGGAAAGACGGAGAAAAAACACCAAAAAAAGGGACACAAAAAAAAATTCTTCCCGTTTATTTTGCACTAGCTGATTTGTTTTAAAAATCTTTTTTAATTCTAGTTTTTTCACAAGTTTTTGTTTCTGATTTGGAGAAGATTTTTTTTTATGTATTTGCGCGGTTTTTAGTCGGCTCTTAGGTTATTTCTGGGATTTAGCACTTTTGTAACTTGGCTGTGACAGTTGTGAGTAGTAGTTGTGTATTTTGAAACGTGTTGCTCCAGGTTAAACTACAGAACTATTAATATAGCGGTTGGTTTTTTTTTTTTTTGAATCGGGCGGAAAACAGCCAAAAATCCAATCCACAAAGCGAAGAGCGAATACCCGCGGTGAACTGAGCACGCGACGCCACAGAAATAGTGCCCGTTTCGTGCGGTCTGTGCCTTAAATAAAATTTTCAGCGTGCCGGACTGCCGCGCTGCTCTGCTCTTTTGCTCTCGCGCGCTCACTACTCTTTTCTAACTGTGCGGCGAGAGAGAGAGAAGCTTTTCGATTCAAATTATTGCATTTTGCAGCGGAATTCCGCTTTCTACAAAGTTCTGCTTTGACATTTGGATATTTCATCACAATTTGTTAATAAGAAAATAAGAATAAATAAAACGCAGTGCAATTAAAATGATTTTTGGCTCTTTGCCTCTCTCTCTGCTCTCTCACATAATAGCACCACTTTGCCGGTTTTTTCGAGTGAAAGAGAGTAAGATTTTTGAGTGGTGTTTACAATAATTGAGCGCAAACAAAAATTGAGACAAATCGCAAATTGCTCGGCAAATAAAAACATAAACAATTAACTTGAACTGACTCAAAAGGCTTCTGTGAAATAAATGCAATACGAACCCAAATAAACAATGTGTAGTTGACTGGAAATCAAAACAAAATTTGATTCATTCATTTAACTTACATACGGTATGTATAGAAATATAGAAATTAAAGTTAAAAATATAAACAATTTAGATGTATTAGGTATATATAAATTTCTGTACAAATTCACATTCCAAATTAGAGGAGTATAGTACTTAAAAGTTAGAAGAGTTCCGATGCAATAAAAAATATTACGTTTATCATATTTAAGTGCAGGTATAAATGTTAATCGGCATAAAACTACAGGTTTCAATTGCTTTTCCTTGGTATTATTGGGGATTCTTCTTTGCCGCATAAATGTTTCCTATTTTTAAATCGATTTATTTTAAGCTCTGTTCCTTTTTGCGTAGAAGTTGCGAGAAGTTCTTCATTCCCTCTTGCTTTAGCGCCTTACATTTCTTCATTTCCTCCTTGCCCTTTCCTTTATCTATGCATGCATTTACCGTACTTCTTTATGTGCGTGTGTGCGTGTGTGCTTTGTCACCTCTTTGTCTGCCACGCAACTTCATTTTCCGTTTTGTCAAGTTGATTGAACCTGTGAACTTTGTGGCGGCGAAAATAAACAATGCAGAATTGATTTAGCAATAATAAAAAAAGTTTCGCCGCAAGCTAGAAACAAATCAAGAGCCAATCATTTTTTTTCGAGTGTGTGTGCACCTAGTTCAAGTCGAATTAAACAATGCCAATGAAATGTAAAAGGAAAGGGAAAGGAACAAACACCAGCCAATTTACAAAATACAACAATTTACAACTATGGTAAGAAGTTGTTGACGAAGTAGTAAAGGGTAATAAAGTAACGAAGGGAAGGCAGCAAGGGGACCTTGAATGAAAAATAGAATATAACAGGCACAAGCATACGCACATACATATGCACATTCCAGCAAACTTCTGAAAATATGTATACATACATACATATTGAAAGGAATTAATAACTGTGCATATCGCACATATGCATACATACATATATATGTACAAATGTATGAACTCTTGAAAATCGACTTGAAAGGACCTGCATTTGCTGCGAGTAATGTGCATACATAATTTTGACCCTTTTAGAGTGTATTAAATCATCAGGTGGTTCCGACGCAAAGTTCCTCCCGATTTTGTTACGTTTCGCTTTGATTTCCATTTCCACAACTGTAAGTGTACAAAACATAGCGCTTTTGGCGCGTGCATCTGCCCTCTCTTTTACACGTTTGCACGCTTTGGATTTTGTTTTGATTTTGCAACGAAGCGAACCAGCAAAAAAAAAAATGCATGCGGCCAAGTCGCCCAAGAACTACCCTGCAATTTGCACATACCATAGTTAAGTACTAAAAGGCGACTTATTTTCCAAAAAAATAGTTAAATAGTTAAAAAAAATAGTTGATTCTTTTGCCAGCCCAACGCAAATTAATAAACGCAGCGAGAGTTCCGCTTTAGTATGCATGAGCACACAAACAGCCGTTCGTTGGCCGTAGCGATATGCTCCACTTTTACAGGGTACAACAAGAAATTGTCCCGCAATTTGCGAGCTTTTTCCAAGTTCTCGATTTCAATAAGCAATATGTGTTTCTTGTGTTTGGACGCTGCTTGTTTTTGTAATAGTATTACACTATTTCTGCACCGTTTTCGTTTCGCGCGAAAATGGAAAGTGTGCATGGCGGAATAAAACAACTGCGTAAATAATGCCGAGTTTCCATATCAAGTTTGTCCAGAATTTGCAAAGGTTTTCAAAAAACGGACGCAACGTAGTCGCGTCTGCAGTGCAATTGCAGTAAATCGTATAAACCGGCAGTGTTATGTGAAACATTAAAAAAACATAGAAAATAAACGCGGCACAAAGGAGCAACTTAGCAAAGTGAGATGTAAGTACATAAATAAATATGCATACATACATACATACATAGATATGTACATAAGCAAGTTACGTTGTATGCACGACCTTATTGAGTGTATTGCTAGTACTAGAATGCGGTTCATCCCATTCGCGGGCGCATTTGACCTGGCATTTAACGGTCTACACGTGCAGCAACAATGTAACTTTGACGCCAGCGTCGACAGGTGTAACCGGCGCAATTGTGTGGCGATGATAATGCCGGGGCCTTGCAGTTGCAGTTATGCTCGACGTAGGCCAGAAACTATCGCCGTCCATTGATAAGCCGAATAATCGTAAATTGCATTGCGCACTAGTCTTTCTATTGCAACAATGTCGCTATCTTCGACTTCTTATTTTTTTTCTCGTTACGTATTTGTGTTTGTATTTGTAGTTTACTACAAAAACGTAAAAATACGTTCAACTTGGAACTTGAAAATCACACCCTTTCTTTAAGTGTTATTTCAAATAGTAGGTATTTTTATTATATCATTACATAAATACTTAAAATATTTATACAAATATTCAAAAAAAAACTCAGCGCTTGCAAGGTGTACCGTACAAACGTGTATATGTATGTATGTACATATGTATTTATTTGTCATTCCCATTTTGGCGCCATCTATTTAGACGACAATCGTATTAGAAGATAACGAACGCATGTGCAAACCTTCAATTATAATTTATTTGAGGAGCTCAAGACTCGAGTATTTTGGCACAACTGATTCATAGGCGTAATTAACGGAACACACACTTGAATTATTGAAGGCCACAATCGTAATTCTACGATTACTGTTAGTAATGTGGTATGTGGTATAAATATAAATATTTATTCCATTTTTAAATGCTCCTTGATAATATTTAAATTTGACAAGAGAAATGAGAGTTTAAGTAAGTTAGTTCATAAAGTACATATGTACATACATATGTACATATACATATCATTTATTTATTGTGTGTAAGGTTTGGTAGTCCAGTTTCTCAACTTAAATAACAATGCAAATGTGGTCGACATTCCAATCGTCGCCTATTCCGCTTTGATTTACACATTCCTTTCTTACGAATTATTTCGTTGTCTTCCTCCTCTTTATCTCCGCTGTCGATTTTTTTTTTGCCGTTTTGCATGTGCACTTCCAAATTTACGCCTAGAATGTAAGTGTGAAGACAAACATAAGATGTTGGAAGGTGAATAGAGAGGGCGAAAACGGCAGCTGCAAAAACAACAAAAAGCTTCGTCACGAAAAATAAAAGGACAAATAAAGAAGACGCCGGTACAGTTGCGCTCACACACACACTCACATCTTCACACAACAAATTCGCCAAGAGCGTAAAAGGCAAAACAAAAAGTGCAGCGTGGCGCTTTTATAACGGCACTCTAGATGAACAAAATCAAAACAATGCTAAGCAAAAGCAATACAGGCGCAAAAATACAAAAAAAAACAAAATGAGTGAGTTCTTTTTCCGTTTTTGTTGCAGAAACACCGCGGCCAAGCAAACTCAAATGTTGCCGAAACAATGTTGATAAGAAATGTTGACGAGTAAAAGGTAAGAATGATTTCATATTAATGTTGTAATGTTAATGTTAAAACGCACTTAAAATAATGCAGAAGGATTTAGCATATTTGTTTTTAAAGCAGTATTGATTGTTTTAGAAGATATACTTAGGTATATAGGCTTTTTAAATGTACCCACCATTTAATTTTCGGCGAATTTTTAAGAACTAATGTGAAATGTTGATTCTCGCTCTACATGAATAGTGTAGCGTATTTTATTTGACTCTTTCGGAGGCGTTTGCCTGTAGCACAATGCCTCCCCCGACACCCTTTTATGCATCCCCAATGCCCACCCACCTTTCGCTTTCACTTTCACCTTCGCTTCGTACCCATTCCTATCCCCAAACACACATTAAGTTTTGCACAACAGCAAGGAATTCAAATGTTTAATAGTCTTCCCACTCCAGTTTTATTTTAAATAAAGTAAGAACGAACATTTCAGTTACCAACTTATTTTAATCGAATCAAAAGTAACGTATTATTAATAACAATCTAACATTTATGAGAAATTTCATAAATATCACGTAATAATATTTATATGATACAAGTTAAAATGAAGATACAAAACCTATAGTACATGGATTGCACAATTTTGTATTCGCATATGTTTTTATTTTTGTGTCTGCGGATGTTTTCTTCCCAGGACATCCTCTCTCTATCCTTATCCCTTATTTATTTTTGGTTTTTCCTTGCCATTTGCTGCCGTCGTCTGCGTATTTGGCACAAATTTCCACACGGCTGGGTGGGCGTGGCGCATTGGAGGAGGGTGGGCGGCTGTGGGTTCGGGGGCGTGGCGGTACTGTCTGCGACCTTCAAAACGATAATGAAACCCGGGCCAAAAAGCAAAACAAACTTGTCAGACGGGCAGAAGGACATTCAACCGCAAATGGGAAAGTGTGGCGGGGTGGTGGGTCGAGATAGGGGCGAAATAGGGGCGGCCTTAGGGGCGCAAAAGTGGGCGGGGGAGGAGGGCGTCGAGGAGGGCCAGACAGACACTTCCACGTCCCCTCCACCAGCATCGTTATCCTCTTCTTCTGCATGTCCTGCGCAATCAAGAAAACCTCCAAAGGATTCTGCGATTTCAGACAGGCATCCCGCTCGCTCCACTCGGACGCCTCCCGTCCTTTTTCCTCGTATTTTTTGTTGTCATATTTATCCTTTGCTGGGCTGCAAGGTCACGGCAGGTTCAAGGTCATTCCGTGGGCCAGGGTAATGTGCGTCTGGGTCGGGAATTCGGTATTGGCATCGCAATTGGAAATGAAAACGAAAATGGCCCGCAAAAAGTAAGTGGCTGGGGCAGCAACATTTATGGCCGAAATCGTTCTCCAGAAGAGTGAAGTTGTATTATGATATAGAGATAAGGAAAGAAAATGCATCTAAATTATTGTATTTTTATCACTATTATTCTCCCATCTTTGTTGTTGTTGTGTTTACAAATTGTATTATTACATAATATTATGTAATTTTTTGCTGTTTCTGTAAAAAAGTGTATCAATCTCATTTAATCAATCGATTCCTAAATTACTTAGCAAACTCTATTTGGGGGATCCTTCTCTTTTCCCTTGATCGCTGATTAATTTTGAAGCTTCACAGATTGAATTCGGTAGGGAAAAACTAAAATTCCCCATTCCCTGGACAGTCGTGCACTTGTGATCTCCGGGGAAAAGTGCCCGAAAAGTGGTGCACACACAAGTGGCACAGGGCAACATAAAGAGAAAAAGGACCCACTCGACAGGGGAAACTTGAGGAGTTCCAAATTGAAGCCACGGGGGAAAACAATCAACACCAAAAAACAAAAGAAAAATATTTATAAGAACAAAAAACTTTTGTCTCGACTAATGGATACCTTTTGAAATCATTTAAACCAGAATGTATCTAAAAAAAAAATTAAAACAGCCTGATCTTCGTGCAAATTGGTGAGTTCTGATGGAACTTAGTTATACTTTAAATTGAAAACTCGAGTTTTTAACCTATGGATACGTTTATAAAAAACTATATTCACCCCTAAGACCAACTACGTATGTATATCCGAAATACCCCTGAGTGGACACCTAAGGGGTTCTACAAAAAAGACCCCAGGGAAGAAGGAAATGGGACTGGCTATACCTGCTACTCCGCTACTCCTATACCGATACTTAGATACTTAGATACTTAGATACTTCTCCACTTCAGACCCCCGACGTCTCGTCAATGTTGCACTTGAGGTTATCGTCGGGGAAAATCGTTAAACACACGCACGATAAGCGGGAAAATCCAGCTCTCTTCGGCTTTCCAAAACTAATATTTCCACGTCTGGGTGCCGAGATAATATTCTTGTTTATTTTCGGATAACAGAATTTTCTTGCGCTTTCCATTTCTGTGTTTTCCGTTTGCTCTCTGTCACTCACGTCTGTCACTTGGCATCTGGGCGTCTCTTTCCTTCGCTGTGCTGCCGTCTCTTTCTGATCGCCAAGAGCGTGACCTTTATATATCAGCAAACTTCCCAAGACAGCACTAAACCAATAGCACTGAGATAAAGTCGGCAGACTTTGAAAAGAATTGTAATTGAAAAGATAGATCGATAATTCTAAGGTGTTTTTCAACACCGTATGCATTTGGTAATACAAAATGTCAAATATGTACTTCAATGGAAAATCGCCAAATTTCGGAAAACTTTAGCGTTTTTCTCTGTGCCTCAAATTACCAAGCTACACATGCAGATAGAGTTGGAGATGCAAAGATAGATGGACTATTTTTGGTCAGCCTTAGACGGGATTTTCTGGCCACCGAACAACTTTGGGGCTATGTTAATTTTAGCCCACCTGGGGTCGCTTTTCTATATACAACTCGCTGAGTTTTCTTGCGTTTGAATAGAAAGTTGAGGGAGATATTTAAGTCAATCGACTGCTAAATGTCAGGGTAAAAATCACGCCAAGGGTGATTTTTTTCACCGTGAGTTCAATATTTTTGTTACTTTACTAAACTTTAATTTCATTATTCATTTTAAATGGTGTACTTGAAATATTTGTTCTTGTGTGGGTAAAGATCCTTTGATTCGGTTTCGTAATTAGGCTTCTTATCTCAGATGATTAGTTAACTGAAGTCGAAAGAGGCTTTGCTGTGATTTCCCCTTTTTAATCAGTTGCTAATTAAGTTTCCCCCTTCCACTGAAATCTAGAAGAAATGCTATCCGTATCTAGAAACGTGCGTATATATAGTTATACATTTAGTTGGCAGCGCAATATCTATATCTGCCCCCATGAAATCTTATCAATTGTCACAGTCTTAAGTGTCGTAGTATAATTCAAACTAAACTAAACTAATTTACTATCACTTTTTCGTTTTTCTGAAATATTTTCATCGTTTTTCTTTCGTCTTTTTGCCGTTTTGAAGGCCTTTAACTTTGGTTGCTATAGCAGCACTATAGGTAAATTTAGTATATATATTTATAGTTATATATAGTTTGGTTATCAATCAAGGTCCGTATCACGCGATTCTGCAAAAGAAATAAATGCCGCGATAAGCTTTTAGCGTACGCCTTTTTTTTCACATTTCAAACATTTTTTTCTCCTCACGCATTTTTTTCGCACTTTTTCACGCTCAGCTTTTTGATTTTTTTATTAATAATATCGGACCATAAAAAATCCCCAAAAAAGAAGCAGCAATAAATTTTGGCCAACGCAAAGCAAGGTCACTATATGTTTCTTTATGTGCGTTTTACTTAGTCACAATCAAGAAGGGGCTGTTATCAGCTTCTAACTGCCAACTTAGCCGATCTTAAGTTAATAAAGATATGCACAGAAATTTACTAGATGATGAACTAAGGAAGTAGATTAAGATGGTCCCATAAAATATGTTAAAAAAGGTGAGCTAAATGTACTTAGAAATCTTAAAATGCGAAAGAATGTTTGAGGCTGCCGCGCAAGGGTTAAATCATCTAGATTCCATAAATTTTGCTGATAAAAGCCAAAATTCGAGAACGCAAATTTTAAAGAGATAAAAGGCATAAACGAAACTGCCAATTGGCTGAAAAAGGGAATTTTGGGCATGAAGAAAGATGAAAAAGAAGTTGAGTGCAAAAAAAAAAAATAATAACGAAGCGTGCAAAAAACACTAATAAAAAAAGGCGACGTTTAGAAGTTAATTAAGCAAATTGGAAGAACAAAGGCCACAAAGGGAGAGGGGCTAACCACTCAATACGAGGCGAAAGATTAATGGACAAATCGAACCGAAAGCCCCGAAAATCGAAACAAAGTTTCTACATAATGAACAAAATGAACAAATGAACAAGAGGCCATGGGAAATCGCGAAAACCTAAAGCCAGTTGAGCACAGTGGGGAAATATCATTGTAAAATATGATGAATCATTGCTTGCAATAATTAAAATCCCAAAAACATTATAAATTTTTTTTTTTCCATTATTATTTTATTTTAATTATTATTCTATTTATTATTATTTTATTTTTTTTTTTTTTAATAATTGTGTAAAACATTACGTCATGGCATTTCTTGCCCAATATTTGCAATGATTTATTTGACTAGAAACTAACTTCTTTCCGGGATCATTAAACAAAAAAAAAATTGAAAGATTTAAAATAATAGATGTCAGTGGGCTTAGATTTGGGTCGCCGATCCAGAAGGAAGAGTTTTGAAAGCTTACGAATCCAAAAGCAAAACAAAAAGATCAGCAGAAAAACAAACGCTTTGTGCTAAGAAAAGTGAGAAAAATAAAAAATAATCAAACAACAATAAAAACTCGAATGTGGCGAATGTGGTGGGCAAAAGAAAGAACGCCAAATAAATTAAAATATTACATCGCTGACCCTGAACCTCGTTTTTCGTATTGTTTTTTGTACGATTTGTTGTTGTGCGAACGTATGTTGCAAACGGTGGGCCGAAACCTATTTTTCGAGTAATTTAATACTTTATTTAAAATTAAATTTGAGAACGGAATACAACTGGTTATCGTTATACTGTTCTTATATTTCTGCTACTTGTGTAACGATTGTTGCTATGAATATATCTAAGATTTAATATAATTATTAATTAATATATTTCGAATATTTTGAAAACTTGGTCAAAATTACGAAACGTACTTATGTACATACATATGTACTTGCATTTCCTTTAATAGCGGAAACCTTCGTTTTATATAATCTCTGAAATTTTTCAAGAATGCAGATAAAAGCCAAACGCTTGACGTTTCGATATCAAGAGTACAAATAATATAGCAACTCATTCGAAAAATATTTAATTCATACATAGTTACAATTTAACAACCATTGCTGCTTGTTTCTTATCACAAGAAAATAATAATAGTAAGCACTGGCAATACAGATTGAAAGCTATTTTTAAATAATATGTTAAGTCACTTTTGTTGGGTGCGAACTGTAGATCAACCACAGTGTTTCCTCCAGCTCACACATTCCTTGATATTGCCACAAAAATGTATTATATTTCTTAATATTAAGCCAATCCAATCCATATGCAAAGCGGCAGTTGATCAATTGAGTGTGGAGCGTGGCCCACTGGTCCATTCCGGTTCGCAGCCCTTCAGAACGTACACCGTAAAAAAACTTTGGCAAAGTGCAAATTAAGAAAAAATACACACAATATAATGATATTTTTGAAAATAATGAAATCGATGATAACTTTGAAGCGAAATAACTAACATATACCCTTTTGTTTTGCAATTGAAATAGCAAATTTCTGTGTTTTTTTTCCTCAAAAAAAAAAACCATCCAAGTTTTCCGGGTTTGATCGCTGAATCGCGGCTCGTGACACGTGACAAAAGAGGTTGTAGACAGCCTAATTTGATTAGAAAGAATCGTAACGAATATAATTCGAAAGTGAGAAGATACCAGAATATATTTTTGAAGTTTGAAGTTAATTATGACATTCCTTGTAAGAAATTTAAGTATCTTTAGAATTAAAATTGCACCTCGTTCTGCAAAGTGTATGTCGAATGTTTTGAGGTGGAAAGAGAGTATCCAGTGTTCGTATACCCTTTTTTTTGCCAGTTAGAACGATGTTTTCCGTCGTTTTGTTTTCATTTTATCTAACTTGCTGTAGCAACAAGAAACTCAACAAAAACACGAGCAAAATAACAAAACGAAATAAAACTCTGCGGTTGAGTTTCTATTTTCCCACGCGCACAGAAGGCGAAGGAATATGGGAAAAAAGAGAGGGCCAGATAGGCGATGGAGGGTTAAGCATTTGCTGGCTTTTATCACATTTGTGTTTTGTCAGCTTTTCCACGCACACTGGTGTCCGATTAACTTTTAAGAAGTTTCACGCACTTTGCCCCACAGCCTTGACACGCATGACGAATCGGCTACAGATAACGATTTATGTTGGGGATATAGGTACATATGTACATACACATGTGCAGGGACCCAGAGATCCATCCACTTGTCCTTAATCGAAAAGTAACAGTGTGTTGCATAACAACCTCGATCTATTGCGTTGCATTGTTGACTTAACAACACTGTCTTTCTTGGCCAATAAGGCAGAAAGCCAGAAAAAAAACATTTGGCGCGTGGAAACAAAATTGTAAGACCTTCCGCTTTGTCCAATAAAATATTAAGAAATAAACAAAAATTGGCGAAAAAAAAGAAAACTCACGAAGTCAGACATTCCGGGCTTCTCAAATTCGCTTCTTGAGAACGAAGTTCCTACTCTAGAAAATCGTTTTTAATGGAAATTTAAAACGCATCGTTTTTTTCCGCTGGTTTCAAGTGCAAAGCTATATGAACATAAATATATGCTGATAGATCAAATCGAAAGGGGGAGCAGGGGGGTTAGCAAAGAACCACTTGAAATAATTGCGAATAGGAAGCAACGTAAAGGTTTTACGATTTTTCAATTGCAAAAATATTTTCAAAAGAATTTTAAAGAATATATTATCGTAATTTTTATTGCCATTATTTTTTTATTTTACTTATTTATGTGTAAGCTGCAGAGATACATTTTTAAATTTTATTAAAAAAAATCTTTATTGCTTTATGATACAGGGAAAATACAATTAAATTGTGCAACGAATTCTAAATATTTTTGCAGTTTTCTTTGATTATGCAATTTTCATTCAATTTCGTCTCAAAAACTTTTGTAAATCGTCCAAAATATTTTTGTCATCACCTTTCGAAGTATAAAGTTACAAGTTGGCGAATTGAGGTTTAGGCATTCTCGATTAATAAATGCCAAACAATATTATTATTGTTATTGAATTACAGGGCTCATTGTGTAGTCTTTTCAATAATCAATAATTCCCATTTCTCAAGCGATGTGAAAATTGAATTTCGCTGGGCTTGTGCATTTTTCTGCACTTTTTGCGCTTTATTGAACGGAAAAAAGTGTCAGCTAAAGTTGGCCAAAAAGCAAGGGACCAAAGTGTACCAAACTGCGCCGTAGACACAACAACCACCCGAAATGAAATGAAATAAAATAAAATGAAATCAAATAAAGAAAATGCTTCGAAGGCCGATTCTGCAGGAAATGTCACCTTATACGACACGAGAAAAAATATTCGTTGACACGGCAGAATAAGTTGAACATTTCTGTCATGGATTTGAATTCAACATCTACGCAGTTGCTTCAGAGTTCAAGTCAATAAAAAAAGGCAAATGGCATGGCATATATAATATATGTATGCTTATACATAATTCAGAGATATATCTGGGGAACTTGTTTCCAAGTTTGTGGAAAATTTTCCATCGGTGATTGTTTTTAAATACACAAAAATTAAGACAAGATGGCCAATAAAATACAGTACACAGTTTAATGAATTGCTCGAACGTTTTCTTCTTGTCTTGGCTTCGACGAAAAATCAAAAACTAATTTCGTAGTATACTACATAGTATTTCTGCCGATGAAAAGCCTGCCAGTTATGTTTCAAAATTTTCTTTTTAATTAAGAATAACTTTTTTTGGAAATTATGTACCTGTTCCTATGAGTATTCTCGAGGTACTAAAATATATCGGGTTGAAACTTGTTCAGACGGTAAATTTTCCATACAATAAAATAAAATAAATATATAAAACATACAAATAAAAGTGAACGCAAACGCAAATTAATGACACGTGTTGGTGATAAGCGAAGAAATATCCAAAAATATGAGAAAAATACAAAAAAAAAAAACAATTGGAAATATGGTGGAGACCCCTTTCCCACCGCCCCCTTTTCACCTCCCTGCCAACGCCCTTCACGAAATCCAACGAAATATGTATGCTGAGTTTTAAGCAGAATGTCAAAGATAAAGAAATTAGCATGAAATAATAAATTTATCCAACTGTTGCCAGAATTAGAAAATAAAATGAAATTATTACAAAGCCGAAAAAGTCGTGAAATCTTTTTGTTATACTCTCCTACCTGTTGTTGTTATTTTAGTGTGTTCCTATTTGCACTGTTGTTGTTCCTACATTTCGTCTACAGTTTCGTTTTTTATAAGTACGATACGCTACGCGGAAAAGGCGGGTCTTTTATGGTTCTTCAGGGAGTGTATGCAAAGTTGGGTGGGTGCTCCATCTTTACAAACAATAAATAGTAATCAAACAAAAATTGTGTAATACCTTTAGAAGCTTGGGAATATGGTAATCTGGCTTGTGATTTTTAGAGACCATATATCTATTAAGCCTAACCTGAAGTCATAAATAATATGCATTTCCAACACTAGTTAGTAGCAATATGTGCAACTACAGTCGTAAACAGTGCTGCATTTTATCTGATTCGTATTTGATTTTTAGATTTTCAATGTTTGTATGAGATTATTGCAGTCGGCTATGCCGCTTGATGATAGATAGATAGTCAGTCCGCAGTGAATGTTTTACTTTAGCGTAGTTTTTTCCGCCTCTGTTTAGTTTTGGCTCTTGACGACGAGTTTTCGGCGTTTAGATCATTGGCCCACCTATCTGCCCCAACACCTCCCCACCCTCCCCCCACGGACACCAGGCCCCCCCAAATATGTTTCACATGCGCCTATGCCTGTGTCTGCGAACTGGAAAGTCTTTAAAACTAATTTGCGAGCAAACATTATGGATTTTGGCAGCCCAAAGGCACAACAAAAACAAAAATAATAATAGAAATACTTGAAAGGGAAGCAAGAAATTCGCGGTCGAATGTTAATTGCCGATAAATGTTTGGAGTCCCATGGAATCTAATGAAATCGAAGTAAAATGAACCAAGGGGCTAAATTGATGTTACAACTCTATAGGCAGGCGGTTCGTGTGGCCAGAAAAGGGGTTAAAGTACGGCGAATTTCAGTGTGGCGGCATCACAGATTTTCTCGCTGTGTTCTAAAACATATTTATTCGGCGACATTTTGGCATCAAATCAAAAATTCGTACATAAACTATTTTTGAGGCGGCAGTTTCCCAAAAGGAGCGGTGCGGGGCGGGGGCAGGGGCATGGGAAGGGGGTTGAGGTTGAGTCGGCGACCGGCGACTAAAACGTTTTGTTTTGGATTTATGTGATTTTGATGGAATCACTTGCAGACAACGGCGACAGCGTCCAAAAATAAGTGTAACCAGGAAGCCGGGCGAAGCAGAAGCGAACGCCGCCTTGGGCACACTGATCAACTTCAAAATGACCTGAAATGAAATGACTTCGCATGTTAAATCGAATGTGGCTCAAATTGCTAATAAACAATTTAAGCTGATCCATTAGACTAACATCCAAATCAACATCCGCCGGTGTTGTTCTGTGCCGAAAAAGAGGCATACCCCAAACCATTTTCCATCGAGGGCATTTCGGGCGAATGGATAGAATAAATAGCCGAGCATACGAGTTTTCCATGTTAGATACTTAGCACGGGCTAAAAATCGTTTTGAACAATAGATAAATGTCATGCAGCTGGCTTCGGTTTGCTTTTGGATATATGCCTCTAATTCGACTATTCTAAATATACGCTAAAAACGAGAGGGCCCACAATGGAACTGACCACCTAATTTGGTGCGAACCCCCGAAATAAACAAGAAGAAAATCCATAGGCCGTGCAACCCCCGGTGGACGTGGACCAGATTCTCAAAGTGCAAACATCGGGGGCTCTTGGCATTTGCTCTTATCATTACCATGTAGCTATTACCTATGCATGCGTGTAGGTAAGTTGTAGCCTGAGGATGCCGATTATGATGATGATGGTCTCGTGCCACTGTCAACATTTGCATATCACTTTCGTTTCGGTTGTTGATACTGGTAATGTGTAACGAGCAAATGTGTAACGAGTAATGTGTAACGAGAAAAGCAACATTGGACGAGATCGTCAGCGGAATCATTTGTATTTTATAACGTAAGCCCATCACCTTTCGAACTATTTCATACAATATTCATTAAAATATTCACTTCATTCGATACTAACTATATAAACTTGATCTGTGTGTGAATGATCTCCTCTGTTTGACTTTCTTTCTGATTTCGAAACCGTTTTCGTATCTTTCGGGCAAATGGTAAATCTTGGGTGGATCAAATAGCTCCTTCTTTCCCGACTTCTCCTCGCCTTGCCCCTCGTCTCCTTCTCGTGTGCATTATCATTATCATTATCATGATGATCGTTTGTCGCCGTCTTAGGTTTTTTCGTTTCATTTGACAGACGTGAGAATTTTGTGAGCAAAGAAAACGGACAAATATACAAACACACAATGATAACAGAGCATATCTGGGCACACACACACACACTTGCGCAGTGGAAAATGTTTCAGTGTCGCCCAGATACATATACTTATATCTGTGTACCGTGTAAACATATCGCCCAAAATGTCAGTTGCAACGACGCCCGAAAGATTCGGATACAATTCGCTGAACTTCACTTCAAAAAAAAAGAAAAAAAAATTGTATAATTTAAATTTTTGGATAAGTGAGTTTTTTCTGTGGTTGTTCTAAATCAAATATTAAGACTGGCCCGTTGACAACTCGTGGATGTGGAATGGCTCAAAACAGCTGATATAAGAAAAAATCGCTTCGCTGGGAATTCCGACCTGCAGTAAAGACAAAAAGCGCGTTATCTCATAGATACACCCGTGTCTCTCACACATATCAAATGTGGCTCACACACAGACTAAATACTCACTCGCTGCTCTAATTTCTTGATTACACTCGACCAGAGGCTGCACTGGGCCAAAAACGGCATTTGTCCAAGGGATTAGCATTCCAAATGGATGGCAAACATGGTGCAATGACACACTTGAAGAAATTTTCGGTTGTGTTTCGCACAAAATGTCATTCGAAATAAATTTTAAAACTGTGCATGCATATTTGCCAAATGTTTTCAAAAGATATAACCATTTTTTTTCTTTTTTTTTTTTTGTCATGTACATACATATGTATTACCTACCGCCTCCCTCCGCTCCTTTTAACCTGTCTATCGGTGTCTACTGGCTCGGTGGTGATGACAATCGTGATGATGATTACACAAGTGCGATGACAACCAAACGTAAGAGCATCAAAGAAAATGCAAACACTGAATTGTGTGTAAACAGAAATTGATAAAGGAAAAAATAAAAAAACCGGGAACGCAGATAGAAGAAATAAAACTCTGCTGGATGAAGTGGTGCGTGGAGGAGCTCAATGGAGCAGAAACACCCCAGACACACAGTGGATTCTAGTTAAATTCATTAAATATTAGCTCGATAAACTCCATGGCTGCGTCAGCGAATCGTAAAACACTAAACACCTAGAAAAAGTTGCGGTGAAAACGAAGGCGGAGTAGTCAAACACTTTGAGACAGTTTTTCCAACAGTAAGTTCTCGTTAAGTGGGATGGTAAATGTTGCATGCACCATGATGGAATCGGCATTGGACACTTAAATCCCATTGATAACCCTTGGCCACAAAGACACTGTGCTGCCAAGTCAATGGGAAAGTCGAACCTTCGACGCTTCACTTTGGCTGCTCTTCAATTGGAATTGGGGGTAGCTGATATAGTATGGTTTACAAGTGAAAAACTCTTACCACCGCTGTGATCGTCGCTAGTTTTTAATTTTTTATGATTGATTTGTGCGCGCTATTAAGATTCCATATCGATATCAACGGCGACGCGAGTCTTAAGAGTCAAAAGCCCACCGCCATAAAACAAAACTCGCTGGAGAGGGGTTCTATATGTGTGTATGTATATGTACATAGCATAACGTATAGCGCAACAGGTGCGTATCAGGTTGCTAGGCCTATGCGCCACGCCCCCCACCCCCCACCGCCGCCCTCCTCGAAAGTCCAATTCCAATCGGGTTTTGGGTTGATTTTTTTTTTTTTTTTGTTTCATTTGGCTGGATAGTTTGCCTACGGTATTGATAAATTAGGTTTTAAGCCCTTTCGCTTTACGCTTTGCGAGTTACGTGTTAGTTTAATGTTTATAATGTTTATATAATGTTGAAAAAAATAGCTAATTTCGGGAAAGAAAATGTTTTCAGTAGTATTATTTTCCAGATCTGTTGAATAGTTGAATACTACCAACATACTAACTCATCAAAAACGTATTCTAATACAACTATATATTATTGGATTACCCATTATGTGTTTCTATATATACTGAAAGTAACATAACATATTCCAATACAACTATATATTATGGGGTTACCCATTATATGTGTTGCCATATAAACTGATAAGCGAGAAATTCCGTCTGCTACCCCGTGAATTATTTAAATTTGACGGAATTTTCCCCCTCGAGTTTTCGTCTGCTTGCGTGGGGGCGTCTGGAAAATTTTCCCAACCGATAGAGAAAAATAGGTTGTAACTTAGCGGTACACTTAGCGGTAATTAGTGACGAAAGTTGGACGCGCTAGTGCGGCCACTTGCGATTGGGGGCCTCGAGTGCGTGAGTGACTGGCCACTTATGCCATTGGATCCCGATCCCGGTACTCTGAGCCCCCTCCAAAGTTTACCGATCGATCCGGCTGGAAATCGGGGAAGGGTTCAGCCCCACTCTCTAATCTAATCGTGCAATTCCGCTGACCTCGCCTCGGTTTAAACTATCGTTCAGAATGTAATAAAAATCATAAAAAATTAAAAGTACGCACACAGATAGTGGTGCATACATAGTTTTTTTCATCTAGTTTCTAGTTTCGGGTGGAATTGAATTCATTGAACTGGCCGTGGGCCCCTTGAGCCATCCGAGATAACCGTAGTTATAGTAGTAGTAGTAAGGCAAAGCATTTCTTGATTAATTTTACGACGCGGCGTGTCAAATGTCAAGGCGTACTTCTATGTGGTGCCTAAGCTAGAGAATCATATTAGGGGGCTATATTACGATCGAAATAAGAGTCTGTTTTATATCGATACAATTATGCCTTGGATTAGCTTTGATCCACTTGACATGTAACTACGCAACGATAAGCTTGTTCGCAGAACGTTTCACTGGCGATCAGAATGTGAATCAGTGGCCAAACACATACATATGTATGTACATATGGCCCGAAAGTTCATGGGAAAAGCATTTAAATAATTTCGATTCAGTCCAGTTTAGCACGCGCAAAGGCAACCGAGCCGAGCCGAAAGAGAGGAATATCAGAAATGCCGAGAAAATTCCAAATTGCTAAACGACACTAATCTAAGTTTTATTTAAATGACGAACCGAAAAACCGGAGACGGTGAATGGGATTCGGACTCGGATTGGTTGACAGGGGGGATGGAGGCGTTGGGTACCTGTTGCCAAGAAGTCAGCCTATACAGGTGGAAGTGCACTGGCAGAAAAAAGAAAAGGGTTCAAGCAAAAGCGTAAAAAATAAAAAATAAATAAAAAAAAGAGCTAGCTGCACCTGTTTCGGATGCATAACTAATTTGCAGGATAAGTTGATATCCGCCGAAGTAGAATCACAACTTTTTCGCCAGTGTAGCCGAATGTTCCGTCCAAGTCGGCGACTCTCCCTCGGAGTCTTTGCATCTATTAGAATGTTTCATTAGGCGACCTTTAGCGGCCTCTTTTCCCCCGACTCTTTTTTCTTTTCTATATCTCGGCTCCATTGTTGTTGCTCCTCGGGTACCTGTTCTCTGATCCGAAATCTGGTGTTCAAACAGAATTTAGCCGACAATTAATACCAGGCTCGGGGTTCGTTAGTTTATTTATTTTTTGTCTCCTTTGGTTTTTTTTTTATTATTTTTATTTTTATTTCGGGCTGCACAGGTTTCGTTATGAGCGTTATGCTTATGAGCGTAGGGCCGCGAGTTGGAGATGCTCAGATACAGTATCTTGTTTTAGAGGCTGTTGTATAAATTTTAATGAATGAGTTAATTCCCCGTTTCGTAGAACTGCCAATAATAATATTTAGTAGCCGCAGAGCATTGAACCTACTCCCGTCCTCACCTGTTAATTTTTTGTGTGTACCACAAAGGGGTAAAAAAATGGGCAAAAGACGGAATACGGAACGTATTAAGTTAATGAAGTTGTAGTGGCACTCGTGTCCTCGCTTCGTAAACTCGGCCGTAAATGTCATGCGAATTGTAAACAAAGTGTTTATATCCATCCATATCCGCAAACAAGCCCGCATAGATATAGGTGGCCAAAGGTAACCCAATTTTCCATTTCAAATTTTCCACGGCTGCACACTGTAAATATTTACAGTGCAGCTGATAGGCTGACATGCATTCCTCAAATCATTTGGGATCAAATCATTTTGGAAGGTTGGCTCGGCTTATTTGTGATTATCTGAAGAAAATACTTTCAAATGTTTCAATAGCTATCTGTATTTACGAAGCTGTTTTTCAAATTAACGTCTCCGATTGACACTTTTGATTAGGGACGATTCCGGACGAAGGATGACTGGGATGTAAGTTGATGTAAAAGATTTGAAGCATTAGCAGAAGGTTCTACTTGGAACATTTAGTATTGCTTGTAACTGTCTTCATGAGGCAGTTACTCTTCACATCAATTGGGAAAGAATTCAACTTTGCTCGGTGATCTGTCGAAAGATTATTGAATTGCGAGCAATCGCCGTCTATTTCGGTCGAAGATGGGTGCTCCAACTGTCGGATGACAAACTACTTAAGAGCACAAAAAATGCCAGATGTCATTGGCCCCGCACCCCCCAATGAGTCGTGAGTGTGTGTGTGCTTTGGTCTCTGATTTTTCCCCGTTTTTGGACAGTCATCGCCAAGATCTTCGATCGTTTAACAGCAACTAATTATGAAGCAATTCCATTGCAATCCCCGCGATCTTCGCTATTTTTACGTTTATTTGCTCACGCTTGTGTTTGCTCTCAAACAAAAAAAAATAAACAAAAAGGTATGCAAAAAAAAAGGAAAAAAAACAAGACTAACACTTCGCATACATTTTACATTTATAGTTTCTAGTTTTTGTGAAGGTTGCCTTTGTTTGATTTTACGAGTCTTTCAAACATTTTTGTATTTTACGATCTAAGGCTGCTCCATCGACCAGTTGGATTTTGAATGGATCTTGATTGGATTTCTCCGAGAGTAAACCCAAGCAAGATTATCGGGCGGAGTTTATTTTTTTTGTTTTTGGGTTCGAAAGAAAGTCTATTTCTACACAGAAATTAATTAACATTTTAGTTTTAAATTTTTGTTCCAACTTTATAGTTCTTCATATAAAACCTAAAAGCCACAAATAATAAATTCAGCATTTTATAAGCTCACTTGCTCGTTGCCAATAGCTAAATACAAAACGAAAGCAATGTGAACGTATGAATTTCGAAATAAGTTTCGATATCCGGAGCATATCTCGAACTGAAAGATTAGTTATGCAGCGGAAATTCTGATGACGCGCGAATGAAACTTTCCAGAAATCCCCCAAGGAATTAAAAAGCACTAATCGCGGCCCGAGTAGGGACCTTATCGATATGCCTTAAAAGGTCTCCCAAATAACACGCTCCACTTCTCGGCCCCATGGGATGTTTGATATGTTTAGCTGGAAGTGCGAAAAAGGGGAATGAAGTGTAAACAAATCAAACAGGGGTTCTTGTGCGTAACCCCGATCGCCAATGCCCCCACCAATGGACCCTCCCAGCCCGCTCAGGCCCCCTTAAGCCTTCCACTTCGACCCTCTTAGAACCCCAGCAAGGGTCGTATTTGCGGTCGCAGTTTGTTATCCATTCAAAGCAGGCGTTTCCGCTCATATTTGCAATTACAAATCCAAGCCAAAAATGCTGTGGAACTGGGCATACTCTCTACGCAAGTCTTAATTTATGCATTTCCAATTATTATTATAATGATAAATGGTTATTGTTTATTATTATATTGGTTATAATGGTTATTAACCACCTTGTTATGCTCAATATAATTGAAATACAGCATGGAAATCTCTTATAAAGCCTTGCCTAGGGTATCATTAGGGGCGATAGCTGGGGGGGCCAGTATTGCGAATCGGTCTTTACAAATATAATAACAAATATAACAACAAATATAATAACAAATACCATTGGGCAGCCCACACAGAGGCCCTATTCATATTCTCAGGCTTCTTGCTTGGGCCCGTCAATGCCAAAAGTCAAAGTCTGACTCTGGATTAATCATCAATCAAAGAGCTGAAAGGCAGAGAGACAAAGCCGAGACGGCATAAATTAATCGCGAACTCGCGAAGACCCCAAGCGGGGTTCTCCTATCCGGATCTTGGGAAAGTATAGCACTGACGTCACAGCAGGCCCATTTTTGTTTGGGGGAGTGGAGATATCACACACCGATGAGCTCCACTCAATGGGCTCTCACTGTGGACTTCCGATCTCGCTGGTTATGTTTCTCTTCTGGGATCATAGGTCTGTATATGGCTCGGAACTTCGTTTAAGGAGTTCTCTGGGATCTTCGCTCTGTTCTATTCTATATCTTCTAATATCAATCCTTTGAGTTTTTATTTTACAATCCAGGTCACTTGCTAATAGTTTCAGCATTTTCGTTCTTTTTTGTCACTTTTGTCTTTTGGGAAAGTGTTGGATTTGGATCACGATCTTAACTTCGCCAAGAAGTGGCGTTCGTGAAGTGTATGCTCCAAGAAACACAAAATAATTAAAGGCACCCTCGATCGTGTCATAAGCATTTTGTGCTTTGTAATTAAACGAGGGGCAGAGGGGCAGAGGGGCAGAGGGGCTTCAGGGTAGAGGATCTGGCAGTTAATGCAAAAGGAGTCCAGAGTATGCAGGGTATGTGACAGTCTGTAGTGAAGTTTGTCTTTACATCGTTGCGTTGTGAATACAGCGAGGGAGAAATAACATACAAAATTGCAATATTTTTGATACTTTTGCTGGTATTTAATTGAAATAAATTTAAGAATTTGTTTCTACAAATACTCCAGTGCAAAATATTTGAAACTGGAAAATATCGTATTTTGCACTCACACGAAAAACGGCAAGGGTATTGCAATATTCGATCTGCGAATGGACTCATCCTTTTTCGTTGATGCTGCCGCCGTGCTGCTGCTGCTGCTGCTGCTGCTGTTGCTGCTGCTGCTGCTGCTGCTGCTGCTGCTGCTGCTGCTGCTGCTGCTGTTGCCTCGCACATAATTGAAAGGAGTGAAGTGGCTTGTACGTGCGCCACATGCTTGCCATATGCCAAAGGAAACTGGCGACCAATTTATTTCCAACAACAAAAATGCAGGTCACGAAATGTTTAACCCGAAAGCCAAGGCAAAAGCAAAACAAAACATATACAAATACAAATATAAATACATGTACAAGAAATGGGAAAATGAAAAGGCAAACATGCAGAGACATCGAAAGAAAGTCATTCATCCAGGCAGTTAGTCAGTCAGGCAGATTCGCCATAGGGGTTTACGGTTTTTGCCAGTCGGTTTTTGGGGTTTTTGGTTTTTGGATTTCGGCAAGCGTTGCATTTTTTTTTTATTTGGGATTTGGGAACTAACCCCCGGTGTACCGAAGTTCCCCTCGTCGCTCTGTGCAATCCCGCATTGCTGGCAAAAGGATCCCTAAAACGATGGACATGCGATGAATGGACCAACATCGCAGGAGTCTAGGGGCGCTACAGTGTGGGGCATGGATATAGTGTTTCTAATAATTCCCATGGCAGAAAACAAATAAAACACAATAGCATCTAATTGCAAACATATTTTTATTGAAATAATTACTATTCAAATAAAGTTGTTTATTTGTTTCAAAATAATGTACTTATTGTCAAGAATTTTGGCAATGTTATAATGTATTTTTTTTTGGTTCTAAGCTGATGTCGCGCGCTGTGCTGCCTTCATTGCATAATTACCCTAATGCAGAGTCCGTCCCCCTAGAATTGCCCCTCCTCTCGTTCACGAAAATGGTTTTTATGAATCATAAAATGCTTGTTATGCTGCAATTTACGTTTGTTTTTGATACGACTATTTTACGAGTTTTTAATTTAAGCACGCAAAGGGAATACTTGGCACCATATAATGGTATATCTGGGTATATATCCCCCGACACTCGTTTGATTGCCACTTAATTGGCGAAATACTTAACATCGGTCCAAATGACTGCATTCTCTATACATATATATATATTTTTTTTTTGCTTTTTGCTAATTATGCGAGTGGACAATTTCCACCCTTCTTCCATTATTTTCGGGTCTCATGAAGAGAGGTCTTCGACCCCGGGGAATTAGTCAAATATGTCATACGGAAAAACGCGAGTGGATTGACAGGCGGCGGCAGAAGCGAAAATTTCAACTACATAATATAAGACATAATATATGTATGCTAAAACTGAAACCCACTCATTTCTGCCGCCTTATGCAGACCAATTTATCAATCGGCGCCGGCTGAAAAGTAAGTTGTGCCAAGTGTATCGTCGCACTATATAACACTTGGCATTTATATAATATTTAGTCTCTTGTACCTGATAATAATCCTATGATGATAACGAAGAAAAGGTGGGATCAAAGTTGAAAATCATAAGAGTTTATCTGTTTCAACACAGAACTTACAGTGAATTTAAATGTGGTTAATAATATTCTTAGATTGTGGCTACCTCAAAATGAATCCCTAATATTGTCACCGCGACTAAACTATTCGAAGTCGAATTACTTCGCAGCAGCACTCAACTCAGTGGATCACTTAACTTATTGGGTATCGATTTGGTTTTCCTCTTTTTTAGTTTCCGTATTTTGGTTGGCTGGCTGGCAATCAGTTCAGTTCAGTTCAGTTCAGTTTGTGTCAAAGAAAAAACCAAACCACCGACAAAATATCGTAAGAGGAACATGGCAGGAAAGTGATAAAAGACATTTTGTGTGTATTTCGTGGGGCCCCTTTAGCCCCCTTAACCCCTTGCTGCCCACCACCCTTGGGCTCTTTGGGTCTCTCAATATTTCAATAACTTTTTCTAAGTTCAATGACTTGGCGGCTGCTACACTTTATTTTTTGTACTTCTGCCGCTTTTGTTGGCAACGCACGGTAAATTTAATCATCATTATCACTATCGCAAGTCAGCTGTTTGCCGCACATCACTCAATTAACAAGACATTCACAAAATAATGTGTCTCCAAGCTACAAGCTACAGATCCCCCAGGTTTCCCCACAAAAAAAAAAAGAAAAAAAAAATGGAATGGAATGGAAAACAACAGACCACACTAAACTAATAAAGAAGGCAGAAGATTTACCAACGCAAAGAGAAAAGAGGGGCCCCCGAAGAAAGTCTGAACTTCGCCCCCTATAAAAAAAATCTTGGGTGGGGCGGGGGGATGTGTCTATATAGTGGGGAGGTCAAGTTACAAGTCGAGGATCAGCGTGCTAATGACCGACAATTGCAACAGAGATGTTGCTTCTGCGGCGGCTGCCAACGCAAAGGTGCCTCAACAAAAATCGGGCAGGAATTGTTGCACTGAAAGAAAATCTATGCGGGAAATGTGCAGAAGATTATTGCAGCAATTAGTTGGTACATTTTGTGTGTATCTATTCAAGTTTTTCCATATTCGATTTTAATGTCTGGAAATAGCTACTAAAATCTGGCAGTAAAAGTGTTGATTTAAATAGCTATAATTTAGAAATTTAAATATTTACAAACATATTAGGTGTTTTGCAGTTCCCTAACCATATTCCCAGTGATTGCAAAATGCTGGAGCTTAAACCGCCCGATGTCCTGCGGAGAGGCCCCTTGAGATTCTGAATATTCTCTGTACATATCAGGCTGCTAATTAAGGTCACACTTCGCTGAAGATGACCGCAACATTTGTTGGAACGGGGATTGCCATTGGAATTGGGTTTTTCTCGATGTAACACCCGTCCTGACAACTCAAGTAAGGCGACACCCCAGGTAGGAAGGTAGGAAGGTACGAAGGTAGGAACTGGTCTTGAGTGGGTTGTCCTGGCCTCGCACTCGTTTCGCTCCCTCCACTGAGCGAAATAATGCCGTTAAATGGATGGGGGTAGATTGTTAGATTCTTGTACACGCGAAACATCTTGCGATTGCTTGATAGATAAGATTTAAAATAATCCAATTTAAGCAAACTATCTTTGGAAAATGGAAACATTTACTAGAAAAGAGTGAGCTTAGTAGTGCGTATATGATCGATCTGCTGGTCTCTTGATTGATTGTCCTCGGGGATTGTCCCCTTGAGTACTCCCTATTGAGTTGCCACCAGGATTTTGACTCGTGTCCTTGCAAATACGAACAGCTGTCTACAAAAAAAGTGTAAGTAATCGGGATTATGGAGAGGTAAAGGTGCCGAGTGCCAAAGAAACGTTCAACACCTCTTGGTCGAACAGGGGAAAACACCCTAAGTATCAGGCTTAAACCATCACAGCTTGCGGTTTCCGCCGGATTAGGAAATAATTCTCTTGTCAAAAACAAATAAGTTTGGGTTTTCTCCATTAACAGTTTCTTTCTTTTTTCCTTTGTAGGAAGAAGTCACAAAAAAACAAACAAACAAACAAGGATAAGAGAAAAAATCAGCGATTAATAGAGGACATTGGATACTTCAGGTAAGTGGGATAAATATTCTAAATCTAAGCTCGCCTAATTGGCCAAAGATGTGTATCATTTGTTATTATAAAATACTTTGAAGTCACGAACCAAGATTTTATATGCGATACAATGAGAGAAAGTAATTGCGGTTGCTGTTATCGAAGAGTTTTTAGATTATTATTTAGCCTCATTCACTGAAATCAAAACAACAAGAGCAACTTGTTTCACTAAGGAATTCCCCAATCAGTCCAATTGCGTGTGTCATTTTTGAGCAATCTGGGGAATATGAGATTTGTTGCTCAACTCTTTTCGCCAACTAATTTTTCGGCAATAATTCGGCGTAATCCATAAGAGATGATTATGATTAGGGGATCTTTTGATGTGTGCGGTGGGCTAAGGGCCACGATCACTTTGATGGCCAACTAGTAGCCATCTGGAGCAGGACACACGCACGACGAAAGCAGAGGCAATTTGCCCAAAAACAGTACGGGGAGTATGGGTATGACCATCATAATTTGGGTGCACGAAACGATCCGACATCCAATAAACGTCAATCGGCTCGGTTCCATGATTAGCGGGTCTGGAGAGGATGTCTTGTCTGTCTGGACGCTCCGGTCACTTTCAGGGGACCCCTGAACACCGAAACTCGTTTTCATCTGCGGGCGACAGCTGTTGTCGTCGTCCTCACTCGGTAATTGCCAAGTGCCAGGGCCTACTGTACTTGTGCCTCTGTTGCCATTTTGCAGATCACAGTTGGCATATACTTGCAGATTCAGGATTCAATTATATTTGAAATTAATGTCCAAGTTAAGGTATCGCTCTATGGGATTTTTGGAAATAGTTTGGTCACATTGGGTGAACAAACTGTAGCACGGTGATCTGTGTTCGGCATCCCGGGGAACAAAAGGAACTGGTATCCTTACAGATGGTTATTAACCCAGACGGCTCGTCTGTGTGATGTTGTTCCTGGTCATTTGTTGTTTGTCTAAAACAGGATCCTCGACTCAAAGGCCTCGTCGTGTTTCCAGTTTTCAAGATCTTGTATATTTTTGAGCTTTTGTTTTGATTCTCGTTTCTATACGCCGGCCACGCCGGCCACGCCGGCCACGCCTGCCCAAGTTCAAAGTTCCCCTTCGTCCAGACTCCTCTGCACTACTGACTCATCGGCGCAGACAGACGGGTTCAACTGTACTTGCCGCTGACGCTATAAATTAAAATTATGTTGTAAGCACACAGCCACGCATGCGCACACGCACTGGCAAAAAAGAGCGAAAGAAAAATAATAAAGCAGACAACGGAGTCCGGTTCCCTGGCAAGAAAAAAAAATGAAAAGAAAAGAAAAGAAAAGAAGAGAATATTGCGAAACTAAAGAAAAGAAATGCAAACACAAATGCAAGCTTACGCAAAACCAGATGCGAATTCTGGAGTCGAAGTTCGTAATACCGTGTAAAACCTTTTAAAAGAATTTCTTGTAAAGAATCTTCCCAACCTTTCAAAGAAATTCTTTAGACTGAATTTAGAATTTATTATTTTTTTTTTTTTGTTAAATTGATGCTTAGGGTAATCCTTAATCAGTCTTCAATACTCAAAAAAAGCAAAAGCAGATCGAAAGGAAGAAGGCGATGTATGCAGCGTTGCTGAAAATTGCAGCTTGCAACATTAACATGTTTTATGTGCCACAGATCCGATCCGATATCATCCATACCGATTGGAGCTTGAGTCAAGAATTGCGTTGCACGGAAACAAAAAAAGTTCAAAGTTCGATCGGATGTGAGGAAAAGACTCTCTAATGTTGGCTCTATAAGAAGATATATATCTGATATATAGCTGATATATAGCTGATATATGTTTCAAATTCCGAAACATAACCCAATTAAAATTGTTATAGGATGTCTGTCCATCTGATATTTTTCTCAGTGTTTCCGAGCTTTGGACTTCATTTAAATCGATGCAGATCGTTCTTGTTCCCTTTTGCACTCGCTGACGAGGGGGGTTGAGGGAGTGTGCCGGGTTTTCCCTTTTTATTAAGGAAGTCGTCTCGTCTCCTGCGGAAGGAAGTCGCGCCTGTTCCGCAATTCACTTGGGATAAGAAGTTTCACATGGAAAAAGATTCGCACCGCGTGAATGCAAATTATCGCAGAAATGTTATTGAACTTTTCCAAGTGCAAAAAATTAGGTTGCAAATGAGATACATACATACATAAGGGAGAGGATCAGAAGGATTGTTTATATATATGTATTTATGTATGTATATTGGTATCTGTTCCATGTGTAGGCAATAACACTGTTTCCTCGTCGTTTTCAATGCTTTAAGTGCTCCTGAAACGCCTACAAATGCGTAGGGGTAGTGACAGAAACGCGTTTAATTGCTTTATTTCTCTGACCAGACCAAAACCAGGCACATGGAAATGGGACGTGAGAGTCGTAATTTATTGCAAACAAATGAGAAGTATCCACTTACAGGGCATCCAATTGCCTTCGTTTCAATTGCCCATGCCCCCTGCCCTTGAAAATATTGCGAGGGAGTCATTGAGAAGTCACAGATGATTTGATCTTTCCGATGGTGTTGTATGTGCGGGTCAAATTCTCGGGGGGTAGGTAGAAGAAACAAAAAGATATGTATTGAACGGGAAGAGTAGTTGGGCAAACGGGGGAAATATATAGCCAAATTTGGCAAGCATCATATAAAGTTATTTGGCCTTATTAAAATGTAAAATCGAACGAAAAATCGAAAAAAAATTCATCAAGAAAGTAATTACCAAATTCAAATGCTCCCAAACCACCTCATCGCATTATGGCTCATTACAATCCCCATCGCTCGCAATTCAATTAAAATGTTGGCCCCCCGCACACAGAGACACTACAGTGATTCCCATGGCCTAAAGGACGAAAACGATGTGTGTACGTTTTGAAACAGCCATTACACATGTAAATCGGGAATCGGAGTCACCGAGAACAAAATAACCCCAAGGAAAACAAGCCGAGCGATAAGCTGAAAATGCACACATTTATATGTTAAAGATGGAAAACTGATCAACATATATAATTACCGAAATTTTCCATATGCAACGTGTGAACCGGGAACTGAAAACGGGATCGGGGACATGAACGTGACCTGCGGCTTCGGGGTGGGGGGGAAAATCGGAGACGAGGCGGGGACGCCAGATAATGTGGAGTAGGGAAACCGTTGACAACAACGCGGAGATTGTGAATGTCTTTGGTCATTGGGTTACGGGGGGATGGGGATGGGAAAGGGGACAATATGTGGCAGATCAGGGGTTAGTTTCGTATTAACATAATCAATGGAGTACAGTGAACGATCAGTAAAGGGAATAGGTGTGCTTACAGTAGTACGTGGTTAATATTGCTACTCAAATTCACAGTAATGTCTTGTTTTATTTACCATACTGAAGTATCTTGAACATTACTTCTTATGATCTGAGTTAAATTCCTTGGAGAACTTTCTCTACGATTGACCACTGTGCTCCCTAAGGGTTCAACTTGGCATCTAAACCGTACTTGAATGCACTTACGGAAAATCTCCAATCAGCAGCCACGACCCCCTACTGATGAGAGTTTCTTGGGCTCGATTTCGGTTGCTTCGATTCCGATTTTTTACGGCATGCCTGCCCGCAAAGGCAAGAGATACGGAGAGACAAGCGGATGGCCCTGGTATTGAAGAGATTTGTGCAAGAGGCAGGGGGAAAGGGACCTGGAGATCCTCCAGTGAAGTGGCAAAAGCGACGTGAAACATTTTTAGAAAAAAAATGAGAAAAAAAAGGATAAACGTTCCGGCCGACAAGCACTAACGCATATCAATAGGCGGAGGTCAGAGGAAGCGATTAACGCTAAACACTTGAAAGAGCAGCCCAAAAATCAAGAAAACGCAGAAACGAAGAGACCCAAAAAAGATCGGGGATGCATACTTATGGAGTGTGCATGTCTTATCTGCTAGCACATAAAGTGCCAAAAATTATGGCAAGAGGAAATTGACAGTATCGTCTGTCAAAGTCAGGCGGCAACGTGAGATCAAGGGTTGCATTGCAAGTGGCAAATGCTGGCACTAAACGAACATGGTTTGGCATAAATTCCATAATTATATAAAAAAATACATGATTTTAAATTGTATTTGAGTAAGAGAAATTGCAAGATTGCAAAAGATTGCTGTTTGTTAAAACTAAACAAAAAATGAAGACCGTTTGCTTTGGCTGTTTTTTAAAGTAGAAAGTCGAAATTTATACATGCGTTCTACACAACCACGCATAAAGCGCCACCTGTCGCTGGGAGTATGATTTTTGCTGCAATTTGCAGAATACTTTTGCGCTGCAGCAAATCTATTGCATGCTTTTGGGCCGCGCTAAAATTTAAAAATGAACTAAAAAAGAGCTTAGTTAACTATATTCCCCAACAACATTCAAAAGGCTAGAATTCCGAATTTTATAACCGCCCCCGCATAAATAAAGCAACTGGAATATTTTTAAATATTATCTTTTCATTTATTTGGATTTTTTAATTTTTCATTTTCATTTTTAGTCTGTATTCCGTAATCATTCAAATCTGTTCATAATGCCACCTGCTCATTTTTTTTGCCATTTATCATTTGCCATGCGGCCTTTTTTTAAAGCCAGGGAGTGACCTTTGTTCTTAGATTTCATTAATATTACTTACTCTTGCATGCAATTATGTATTAGACTTGGGGTTTTCTCTTTGTTTTCAGGTTAGATTTTCATTGGTTTCATAAATGATTACGCTTTTTCACATACATAACTACATATATATACATAGAATATACATATATATATATATATGCATATGGTAATTCTGAGAGAGGCAAAACATAACCGAAACAATACATAACTAAACAACAAAAGCCAGCTCGTTACTACATACATGTATATACCATATTTATTATTTTGGGTGAATCAGCCTGGGTATATTTTACCTATTTGGTACTATAGTACACCCGATCAGTTTCAGTGGTAAATAACTTGCCGATAACTTTCCGCGTTCTAATTTCCGTTTCCTTTCCCGGTTCGGTTCTCGAAATCCCCAGAATCTTGATCCGGCAAATCGCTGTCCGTGTACTCGTTAGTGTTTCCATGTATGTGTGTGTTTGTTTCTTCTGTAGTTGTCCTTGTTGTTGTGGGTGAGCTTTTTGTATATGTAATTGTATAAATTTCCAAAAAAAAAAAAAATGCCTAACTGTTTGCCCAGTAACGCCAGCGTTACGTGTTCTATATGTATATAATATCTCCCGATTCTCCACTCGATTGAAATGCCGACGACTTGCGAAACGAAAGGACTCGCTAACGATCGGCATTTCAAGCGGCATGTCCTTCTCTTTCTTTCTCTCTTTCAAACAACCGTCGTCGCCAGCGCACAATTTATGGTATTTTTTAAGAATATTTCTTGTATATTTTTTGTTTTGTGTTTGCATTTTTGTTTTGCATTCGTCTTTGGTGTTTTCTCATTTCATTATAGTACAAAACGTGCCATTTTCAATATCGCTTGTATTATTTTTTCTCTCTCTTCTTTTTCTTTTTCGATTTTGTTTTTTTTTTGTTCCGGTATTTTGTTTAATTTGTTTGTCGCCTGTTTTAATATATTTATAGATACATATATGGTAATACATATTTATATATATAGGTATTAAGTTATCTCAAAAAAAAGTTCTCATTTACGGCTAACAGCACAACAAACAGTTTTCATTTGGTTTTTCTTCGGCAACTTTACTCGTTATTCCCAATAAATTTGGCCAACCTGTGCTACAAATGCTGATCTCTCGTTACCCACACAAAGTAAATATTTACTTGCTTATTTCCCGCCACATATGTGTTAGTGGGTATCCTCAATGACATATGATGCTACAAAACTCTATGTGTGCATATATGCGTGATTTTTAAATAGTTTATATACACTGATATAATTGGCGGCACGTGGATAGGAAAAAATCGGATAAAGTACAGTAGTTGGGGAAGAAGGGGTATGGAATAGCAAGGGGAGGGGAGGGGAGGGGAGGAAGGAGTACGAATCGAGTGCCTCTACTAGACGATTCAATTTCAGTCAAAAATTGATTTGGGGATTTGGGGGACGGGGCGATAGGATAGATGCCTCTTTAACTCTGTGGTAACTTTCGGATTTACTTGGCATTTTCTAACAATTACATTTAGATACTTTTCGACTTTTTCACTATAAATTGCTTGTTCTTATGGGGCCCTCCTTGGGGTTATTTTCACGTGTGGCCTTGGACTTTAGGTTCATCGAATTACACATACACATACAACATCTGGTTAGGTTATGTTTCAAACTCGAGTATACATCAAATGTCCGTTACTGCATATATTCCTAGTATATATCTATATATGTGTGTTGGTATGCATATGCATATAAATTTAAATGTTCGGTTAATACTCTGGTAAATTACATAATCGTGTAGCTATAGCTACACACGCACCAGTGCCGCGGTTGCTGCGGATTCTCTGTAGGTTTTCATTTCCGGCTTTATGGTTGTTCTGCGGAAAGAGTTCACTCGCAGGAAAATTCGTGTTACAAATACAATACAATACTAGTTTATTTTTCTGTTTTTCGCTTTTATTTTGTGAGAGGAGAAAAAAGTCATATGGTTTTTGTTTTTGTTTTTTGTTTTTTTTTGTTTGTTTTCTTTCTTTTATTTATTTCACTCAATTTGTTAAAGTAGCTTTTGGTTTTTGTTTAAGTTTGCCATGGACTTGCCGTCATTTTTGTTTTTGTCGCAACTATGGTTCAATTAATAATATATGTTTGTATGTAGGTAATATATCTTGCTGTATTTGCTGAAGGTCGATTAAGTTTCGAAAAAAGTAGTTCTGAAGCGCACATTTACAATGCTGCTTAAATTGCTATAAAGTATCTTGTTCTTCAACTTTCCATCTCGCTTTTAATGATATTTTTAGACCATCAAGGTTCCACTTCATTTCATTACATTTCATTCACATATCATATTATATATATATATATATTTATATATATTTGTAATTAAAAAAAAAACACTATTTTATGCGCGGATCCTGCCCGCTTCAACACAAAAAAGAAATTTATAGCACTAGGTCTGAAAAAATAATGTTTTTGGGTAATAAATTAATAACAATAAAACATAATGTAAACAATAGTTAAATTATGCGCGTTTAGAATTTGGCCTGCCACATTGATCGATCCGCGCACCAGCGCCAGTATCGTGACTTTACATATGCATATAGGATATATCTATATATTGTATAGGTTAGGTTAAGTAATCATATTATAGCCAATGACTTTTTGGGATTATATCTTTTGTGTTGTTGTTTTGCTTTGCTTTGGTTTTACAGTTGGAAAACTAAACTGCTTTTGTGCTTGAAGAGTCTTTTTTTTTGGTGGTGTTCGCTTTGTAAATTGTGTGTGTTCACTAAATTCATGAAAGCTCCGTCTCTTTCTTGTCCTGGTGTCTTGTCTCTTTCGTTTTAAATTTGTGTGGCTCAGTAAGTAGCTTAGTAACTAGTAAAATAATGGTATAAGTAATATATAGCGAAAAATATTTGCGAAGACAGCGTTTGAAACTAATTTTCGGTTTATCTCCCTACGTTCTCTTGTCTCCTTTCATTCTTTTCTGGAAGCAAATCAAATTGCAATTCAAATTGAAAATTGAAATGGAAATTCTTTAGCTAATTGTACAATAGTTTTTCCTTTTCCTTTTCCACATTTTCCACTTAGCTCCCTATTTATGTGTGTTTTTGGCTTTGTTTTCCTTTTAGTTTAGCTGCAATGCAACATTTGCTAGCCGCTTGATTTAAATTCGAGTCCAACATTTAAATTATTTACAAATAATATTAAAAAAAATATTTATATCATATATATTACTATACAACTACAGTCTGGCTGTAGACTGTTCCTTTCTTTTCTTTCTTTCTTTCTTTCTTTCTTCTTTGTTGCTTGGGGTTTTGGGTTGTGGATTTGGATTTAGATTTAGATTTAGATTTAGAATTAAATTGGTTTCAACTCGGTTGGCTTTCAATTTTGGTTTAATTCACTGGGTTCTTACACTTTACATGGTTGATTTTCTTTCGCTTCTGTCGCTGTGGTCTAAATTATAAAAAAAACTCCATGTGTTGCTGTTATCGTTTATCGGTTAGATCTAGCGTTATCAATCAAGTAAAATAAATCTGTTTGGGCATGCAAAACATTAAAAACTTAATAACTTCTCTTAAGCTAGGTCATATTAATTATTCCTTTTCGTTCGCCTGATTCTCTGTTTTAAATATTTCACTTTAGTCAAGGGATTAAAAGAGGAGACTCAGCTTAGGGGCTTCCTCTGATGGATGTACTACTTCAGATGAATTTGACAAAAATCATTTACCTACACATGCAACAAAAATTGTATATATATAAAGGGCAGGGGAACGGGGATTCTTTGGGCTTGGGGCGGGAGTTTCGGTATCGTCTTATTATAACTTATCAATTTTTTCTCATTATCTTTGCTTTGTCTTGAATTTAGTGTGTCTATGTTTGTTTTTTTTTAACAATATGTACGATTTTATCTTAGTTAGCTCTGCCTCCTCCTCCTTTTCCGTGTATTTTCAACATCAATCTCGGGTTCCATTAAGTAAATTTCTAATTTCCTTTTTCGATTTTCTCTAGACTTTATAGGTTTAACGGTAGTTTTGCTATTGCTGTTTGGATTTTTGTATGCGTTTAAACATTGGTTTAATATTTCCTTACTTGGGTTTTTGGTTTTTTTTTGTATTTTTTTTTGCATTTTTTCCAAGAGTTTTTCTTTGTTTTTTTTTTTGTTTTTCGTTTTAGGTTTTTGTTTGGTTTTCTGTGTTAATAGTAGTCACTAACGTAATAGGAAAAAGTTGTGAGCCTTTTCCTGTAATTTGCGATAAATTCCCACGACTCTCCGTCACATTCCACCGTGTTGCGGTTGGTTTTGGCAGCCACCCGTTCTTGGTGCCACTCCCCCGCCTGCGCCGCCACCGCCCCCAGCCCCGCTTAGCGCGGAGGCGGCGGTGGTTCCGGTGGTGCCCGTGGTGGTGCTCTCGCCACCACTCTCGTCGCCCTCCTCCAGCTCGGCGAGGTTCTCCTGGTCGGATTCCTCAAGGGTTACCTATTCGTTGCACGAAATGCATCAAAGTTATTGCGAGTGTGACTCTCATTTGGTACTTGAATTCAGAACTGACATGGATTTTGAAAGCACAAATGCCTATATACCCATGTCAGTAGCTGATATCTGTACTTTCTGGGGGGGAAGGGGAGGAGGGGCTCACTTGAAAGCGTATCCTGTCCTCCTGCGGATTCTCATCGACGCCCGATGGCGGCGGCGAAGGCGGTATCATGCTCTGGTAGTAGTCTCTGTTCTCTTCAAGCGTGTCGAGTATATCCTGGGCATCCGGGTGCACCAGGTCCGCCCAGGTCTCCCATAGTGGGTGGACGATGTAGTCGATGAAGCCCACCTGCGACTTCTCGATGGTGGCATTGTGGCGATCGCACATGGGACTGATGTCCATGCCCGACTCGCGCTCCTTGTCGCCCTGCAGGAAGAACTCCTCCATGAGCAGGGCTACCCAGCGCTTGTAAAGCGGCAGCGGCTTGGTGGGATTGCTCAGATCGGCGCAGTGCACCAGATTCTCAAGCACCTGGTTGAAAAAAGGGAATAGTGTGAGCACAAGCGATCACTTCCTTCAAGTCCACCAACACTCTCACCTGTATGCGATCGGTGTAGTTGTCCAGCAGCAGTACTCCGGAGCCGGCCACCTTCTTGGTTTCCACCATTGTCTTCAGGTCGGCCAGCAGACTCATGTGCTTGGACATGTCCGTGGACAGCACAATATCAATAACCATTTTCCTCAATGTTTGGCGTTGTTTCCTTTAGAAAAGATTGAACGTGGCTTGTGCAATGTTTTTTGAGCATTTGGGTTAACTATGATGAACTCACTTTTGCATATTACAGAATATATCACATCCTTGATTTTGTAATAATTTAAAGGCAACAGCTAAATGATGATTTTCCAAAACAGATTCGTCATTGTACATTAATGCTAGTTCGGAACCTGCGGGCAAATAGATATGTTGCACAATCAGTTTGGATTATCAGATCGAACTGAGGTAATACGCACTTGAGTTAACCAAGAACTGATTGGTTAAGCCGGGATGATCAACATCGTGGATGCAGGCGGCGAACAGCGCCCCGCCCACTTCGAGCGGTGTGAACACGCCCTCCAGCGCCGGTGTATTGAGTAGCACGTTGGTGCTTTGGGTCACGTCGGCGGCATGCAGCGAATTGTGAAACGGATTGTCTTTGACGTAGTGGTCCTCCAGAGTAGACATAAAGTTAAGAAAAGTTTTCGGTGGTATCATAAGACTGGTCAGTAATTCTCTACTCTGTGGGGCGGAAATGAGAAAGAGAAGAAGGCAGTTTTCAAACAATCATGCTTTTGCTGCGATTTGCGTTTCTCGCACCTGAAATATGGTGTATGCCACACAGGTGAGCGGTCGATTGACGCTGAACTCGCCGATGCTGAATATCTGAATACCCCAGGTGTCCAGTTCGCCGAGCAGGGTGCCCAGCTCGTTCTCCCTGGGTGTCTCCACGCCGAAGGTGGGCAGCCGTTCGCCGGTGAAGCTGTTGGTGTGCGACAGCGGCCTCTTCACGCCGCTGATCTGCGACATGGGCGGACCGCGCGGCGAGCGGGAGCGCGCGTACTGTCCCGCGGACTGCTGGCCAGCGGCCGCGTTGGCGGCCACCAGCTCGGGGTTATCCTCCACGCGCAGCGATGGCAAGTCGAACTCCTGCTGCTTGTCTGCAAGGAGTTTGGAACGCAAGTCAGAGTTAATTGGGCGAATCAAGTGTACGATTTTCTATTCGGGATGGATATTAAATAGGTTGCGACATCACCGTCTGCCACAAACACACATGGGCCAGGGATCTAGTGCATGTATCTATCTACATCTGCATATTTCTATAACCGAATGGGGCAGGCAAATGTGGGCCAAGGGATGTGGAAGATGCGGAAGATGCGGATGTGGAGCAGCGACCCAAGTCCTTCAACTCGCATTGCTCAGGGCCTTGCTTCTTACTCGGTGCTTAAATAGCCATATAAATATTCAAGCGTTCGACGGCAAACAAGCAAAACTTTTGCAGTTTCCCATTCAAAATTCCATTGCCTACTTCTCGGGGCCGCAGCCCTTAACCCCTCGCAGCCCCATTGTTTTTGTTTGTTTGTCGCTGTTTGTGGCATGGAGAGCGGATTCAAATTCAAATTGCCTGTGCATAAATTAATATTCATTTCAAATTCCGAATTGCGTTGAATTTTCGTTGGCCGGTAGAAACTAAAGACTTAAAACTACACATCAAACATAAATAATGTTTTGTTTGCTAGCACAGCTTGTGTCCTTTTAATGTGGCTCATGTGTTGCCACATTTGATCAACTCTTGACAGCTTGCACACTTTAAGCCAAATTTTAAAGCACTAAAGTCAAGCTGGCTTTTTTTTTGGGTTTCCACTCCCTGCGATTCTTTTTGGCATGCTCCAAAAATCTCCTCCTTTCAACGGAAAATTTATTCACCTGATATGTGTGTGGCAGAATCTTGTTTTGCATATGCTGTCCTTACTTTCTCTTCGGTTGATTTTCTTTTTTTGAGATTTTCCTGCTCCTAGGGCGAATTTCAGGTGCTGAAATCTGTTTTGGCGCACCATAATTTTTTGGGGCATTTTCCAACCCTTCTTTCCCATTCCCTCTTCCTCTTCTTCTTTTTTTTTGACTTTCGAGGTCGAGGCTTCTGTTTCAAATGAAGTGTTACAAATGGACATTAGGCAGCCGTGTGTGTGGGGTGTATTTTTTCACTGTGTGTATCCCCCAAATGCGATTTTATGCTTGATAAACTACGACAACAACAAGTTAGTTGGGTTAGGCCTGAAAATTCTAGTGAAAAGGTGGGTTTAGATCCCGAGAAGGTCACTTTATCCCCCGGCTGGTGTTCCCCCCTCCCCCCCCTCTGTGGCCTCCCTTTCAGTGGCTGCTCAGTGAAGCAGAAATATGGACAAATGTGCAAATATGCCCGATATCCTTTCGCTCCCTCTGTTCCCACTTTTTTCTCCTACGCTTTTAACTTTTTTTTTTTTTTTGCTGCTTTTTGACTAGGTGCGGCCCCTTTGTTTGTCCACGCTAACGCCACGCCCACCGCCCACCTTGCACGGGAAAAAAATAATTTGAAATGTGTTAACTTCACGAAGTTGATAAGTGGATAACTACTTTGTTATCAATCGTGTTGAATGTTATTTTTTCTTTAGTTCTTGATTTATTATAAATCACAAATTCAAAAATAGTTTCTAATTTAATTTGTTTTCTGTATAAACGAGCGGTCACTTTTTAAACCTGGCACAAAGTGCCACCAAAACGGGAAAATGGGGAAAACTTTTCGGGGAAAATGAGGAACGGCAGTGCGCGTGCAGGGGTCTCCGCTTTGGGGGATTGGCTCGCAGGTTAAACAATGAAATTTCCACTTCATCTGTTTTTATGCTGCTCTGCATAATTTAATTTTGCACTTTCGATTCGAGAAAATTTGGGTAGCAAAAGCGAATGAACTATTGTGCCTTCGAAATCTATAAAAACATGGCAACTACAGCTACATGGAATGTAAAATATACATTAAATACCCTCGTTCAAGGGTATTATTTTCTCGACCTGTTTTCAGGCGTTTCAAATCGAAATGGATTTGCATAATTTTTTCGAGTTTTTCCGCTCTATTTTGTTGGCTCTGCAGAGCAGATTGATGGCTCGAGGCTTTAGCTACTTGAACTCCATTCTTCTGCTCTTTCCCGCCGCGGTGGCTAATGCGATTTTATTGCATACTTTGAAAAAAAAAAACGACGAAGGCAGGCCGAAACAAATTGCAGCCAGCGAAAGTTAAAGCCGCAAAACATCTTGAATAACTTTCGAGCCTCGAATGCGTGGCATCAGCGAGCTGCGGAGGGGCTTTGATGGGTTAAACTCATAGTTTGTGGCGTTGATGACGAGGCGGAATCGCAAATACGGGGTAAATAGAATTGAAAATCCGCGGGAAATGATTCGAGCGTTGGTATTGTTTTGCAAAAACTTTACAATGAAATGAATTTCCAACTTGAAACGAATCGATTGGGGGATTTCAGTTGAATTGCTGATTGGCTTGAGGAGGAACGGAGTAAACTTAAGATCTAGCGGTGAATAATCCAAAGTGCTGCGTATGTAACTAGCATGTCGAAACTCACCCAAAAATGTGGAACATATATATTCGGAAATCTGATTTCCCGATCTGCTGGACTCGCTGAAGTGCGACAGCTCCTTGTTGAGCATGCGTTTGAACTGAAAGGGGGGAAATTTGAGTTAAGTTAATCAAGTTTTGCTAATGAGTAAGGCCAAACTTAAAACTAACTAATCGTTTTGCTAATCGAACTTCGATAAACAGTTATTTTGCATCTACTCGCTGTAATTTGTAACTAGTGAAGTGAAGTGGATTGAGTGTTGGGATCCTACCTTAAGCGACGCCATGTCGGAGACGCTGCGATGGGTCTGGATGGTCTCCAGCTGGTCGAGGCACCAGTCCAGCTCCTCGATTGTGTCGGTGGCCAGGCGGGTGTAGGCCTCCTCGCCCTGGGACAGCGGGGCTCCTGGGGGGTTTCCCGATCGCGAGGCCGACGAGGATTGGTTGGGCCGCCTGGATCTTGATGGATTAATACACAGTTTTCCACACACACACACACACGCGCGCATACACATAGAGAGGGGGATTGGGAAATGGGCGGGGGGTAGGCGGTTGGGTTCGGGGTGCAGATACAACAAACGAACAAAATCATCAAACAAACAAACAAACAGACAAACGAATCAACAAACAATCGAACAAACATTTAAGGGAGCATGGTAAGCAAATATGAAAATTTAGACGATTTAATTGGCAATAGTTGTTAAAAATCAAAACGGTCAGGGGGGGGGGGGGGGGGGTGGGAGTGGGGAGTACGGATTATGGAGTACGGATTATGGTATATGGAATGTCACGTAGCATGGTGTGGGTGTGGCAAGAGGAGAACACGACATTTAGATTTGTGATTTTGCAAAAGTATCGGTGACACACATAGACGCATATGGAAATGGCAAAATCGGAAAGAGAGTTAGAGAGAGAGAGAGCGAGAGAGAGCGGAAGAGAGAGAAAAAAATATTTATATTTGTGAATTTAATTTTTTTCATTCATTTTTTTTTTTTTTGGCGGGGATGGTCGTAAGGGTTAAACTTTCTATTTACAGCAATCACTGAAAAGTCAGGGGGTATGAGAGGGTTTGGGGGCCTGCAGGGGGTTAAGGGTGTTAAGGTGTTAAGTGTTATGTGCTTTAACCCATTTCTTCAAGGCGTGCATCTTTTCGAACAAACGGATTTATTTACAATTAATTATATGATTAAAAGTGTTATTGACGTTTTCGGGTTAGTAAATTTGTTCATATATCGATTAATTTCTTCAAATCATCATAGTAAATTTGTTCATATATCGATTAATTTCTTCAAATCATCAAATCAACTAACAACTAACTTGTAAGCAGCAATCGACAAGACAAACATTTCTCGCTTGAGCAATTGTTCTTTGGAAAATTGACTTTTCATCGCTTTTGAACAGAAATGCTCTCTAAATTTAAGTTTTGCGCCATGGATATATTCCACGAAAAAATTCGTATAAAATTGTGATGCTGTCCCACTTGTTTTGGCGATATACTTGTTGTATTTTTGGAACATTTCGCGTCATTTCTGAAAAGTAGGGGGTTTTTTATCGAATGTCGTGCGTACCTCCAACCTTTCGCTGGGTTCTATTTATATTTTTTCATTTAATCTATTTGTGTTTTTGTTTTTCCACATTTTTTTATGGACCGACCATCAAAAGTTATTGTTGGAGGCGAGTGTTACTTTGTTTGTTGTCATTGTGGTCGCTGCTTTTGATTAATTAAAGTGTGAGACGACAAAAAACACACACCAAGACCAGAGCGAGAGAGAGAGAGGGAGATAGAGAGAGAGTGAGTAGGTTAAGGCGAGCAGAGAGCAGGCGGCAGCACACATAGGGGTTAAGGGGGTTAAAACAGAGCGAGATTTCATATTTTCGGGGTCAAGTACATTGCATATACATAGTACACAACAAATTGAATGCCTCCCGTGGGTTGCGGAGGCTGAGGGGCTGAGGGGGTGGGTGAGAGGGTGGTGCTAAAAGGGGCGTGTCAAGGTCACAATACACTTACTTGTTTGATGCTGGAACATTTGTCAGACTTAATAAATTGTTGCGCACTGAACGTAAGCTGGCTAAAATTTGGGCGAAAGGCGTCACAATGAGATCCTCGCCGTGGCTGCAAGAAAGTGTGAAAGAGAAAGTGTGGAGAAAGGTGGAATGTTATTAGTTTGAATTGAAATCCAGTGGAAATATTCCTCAAAATAAGCCAAAACCAAGAGGAGATAAGCCGTGTAAAGCCATGCAATTATATTACCCACTATGTAAAATATATCTAAGCTTTTACAATTATTACTATTATTATGCACAAGAAATTAAAGTTTCCCTTTGAAGTACAGAACATTAAGTATATCCAATGAAACACAATGACATTGAACATATTTTATTTTTGCAAATAAAACCAATCGAGGAAAAAGTGATGTTTGAATATCTCAAGAATGCTCAGAGCCCGCCGTATTAACACCTTTTGCCAAACTATTGATGTTTTTCTCATTGCGCTGTAATATGCTTTAATAATTGCATAGTGTGTTTGGAAACATATAAAAGTCGGTCAACCGAATACTCTTACATCGCACAAGTTTCTAAGGCTCTTTGATGCATTGCCAAAAGCTGCGAAAACAAGACCATAAATAACACCAAGAATTTTAAACGAAAATTTTGCTAATTTATTTAAATTTCGATCTTTTTCTTTTTGCTGTTTTCTGTCGAAACTATGTAATTTGTTTGGCATTCATTTTGAGTAGAATTTAAATGGCAAAATGTTGTGAAAATCGAAAACGGTGCTCGGAAGAGGTCAGCGAATGTCCCTCGAATAAAAAAGACGGGCAGAAAAAAAGGGACGCCATGGCGACGGCCAAGTTTCGGTTTCTATCCGCCGCCCTTTTTTATGCTGCAAATTCCACGCAAATTGCGGGAAACATGTAGAAATAAAAAGGGCACTGGAAGGACCTCCAAGACGTGGGCGTGGCTCATGGGCCGGACTTTTCCTACTTGGCCAAGTCGCTGAGATTTTTCGCTGTGTGCCAAAAATAAAGCAAAAGGAAGCCGAACATTTACGAAGAAATAGCGAGAATCGCATTGAGGAGCAAAAACAAGGAGACACGAAAAAAAACGTTGACAAACAAAAAATGGCATAAATAATTAAGTATAAAAAGCGCATACATATAGACAGATGTGTGTATAGCTATGTATGCGTATATGTATGTGTGCCAAGTTGCGGGGGCGTTCACATCGGTGCCGTCACGAGAATTGGTAGACAAATTAAACGCAGTGAAACGGCGCCAAAGAATTTAAATTAAAATTAATTGAAAGCAGAACGTGAGGGATGGGCCAACCTTTTTTTCTATCATTTCATCAAAATATAGATCAGCATAAAAGCATAAAAACCCCCAATTTCCACAACGTTCAATTGCCAGAAACGTAAGTCGAAAAGGCGCTGAGTGAAAGTACTGAGTGATATTTCTGTGTGTAAAATTGACCGCTTTACAACAATGAAAACGCACTTTTGGCACTTTTCACTTTTCTCCCTTCACTCGCCGCCTGTCGCACGCTATTTGCTTAACACACTTTTGTCCGGCTTGCCTGACTTTTGGCACGTCGCTCATAGGGCGCTCATTGAAATCGGGCAGAAAAATCGTGCCAGACATTATCCATCGATAACCGCAAACAACACTGGAAAACGGCGGGAAAAGCGAACGTTCAAAACAAATGGGTTGTTTGTCTGCCTTTTGTGCGCGAAGAAGAACTTTCATGATGGTTAATTTTTTTGTTGACACTGATTTGTCATTTCGTTCAAAGACACTGTGGGGGTGCGTCCACCCCTGAATATTTCTTATTATTCTGTGCCATTTCGCCAGCTATTTCGGTGGATTTATATTGCGACGCATTTTCAACACGCCCCCAAGAGATCGCCTCTTTAGTTAAAAACACGGCGTGACTCATCAAAAGTGTAGTAGACAAATGAAAGACTATGTGCATAATTAAATTTTAATCACTATCTATTGTGGCAAAGGCCCACTATTTGCAGCTGAATGACAAATCCAAACGGATTCTATAAAATGGGACAGCTTAACTCAAATTTCCCATGATGACAACTACTAAAAGCCTAATGGCAAATATGTATAGTTTCTGGGAATTTGTGCGAAAACCTATTTGAAACGCAATGACATTCAGTCAAATTAAAACAAAAAGTTTTTAGCCAGACGGTATTTGTCAGATTTAGAAAGGGAATTCCCGCAGAACGCAGGAAATCAATGTCCCAGCCAATAAAATGTTAATTAAAATTAAAACTAAATATAGTAAGTGGTATATGTATAAAACTAAAGCTGAGCCAACATATTCTCGCATGGAAATAAACGCGAGCCATAGATCATAATTAATGGAGGCAAATATAGAAGACACGCGGCCTGTTGGATGTCATTAAAATTGAAATTTGCTGTATTTTCGATAGATATGTATGTATGCCAAAAGATATATGTTCGCGTATCCAACATATAGAGCAGGCAAAACTATTTCGAGAGCTGGCCATAAATGGCCCTGATCGGGCCAGCATGTCCCTTGATATATACCTGCGCTGTGACTTGATGGAGAACATGTTGTCCCGATCGTTCAGAATGGTCAAAGCCAAATCGTCCTGCATGATCGAGGGTATCATATTGAAGAAACTGTGCACTCGCGGCAGAGACTGCGACGACGCTGAGTTTTTGTTCAGCATTTTGCTGGATTTTGCACAATTGGAACGGCAACAAAAAATAAAATAAAATAAACGCAGTGTTGTTTATAATAGACGAAATGAAATTAACAAGCACTTTTGGCCCCCATGGGCCCACTAGTTCGAAATTCTGTGCTCCGCTTGATGAAAGTCTTTGAGTCGCCTGTTTATTTTTCAGTTCTTCTGCGTTTGAAGCAATCGGTTCGAGATTTCCGCGGCTAGTTTCAGATTTTTTCGAAATTTCCACGAGCAACCGCAGAACGAGAATGAAGCGCGTCCCGCGGCAGAAAAATACAGAAATCAGAAAACACAGTGGCCAAACACACGTAAAAGAAAAATTATCGCAGACGAGTCTCGCGAGAGCGGAGCGCACAAATTATATTCAACTTATGAAAAAAAGGAAAAAAATATTTCTACTTGTCGCTCGTGAGAGTGTTTTTTCTTATTTTCATCTCGCTTAAGATTTCAGCTTGCTTTTCATCTTCATCAGGCGCACCGAGCAGCAGTTGCTCAATTATGGGGATACAGGGTGCGAATTAGTGCAATATGTAAATGCCGTACTTTGAAGTCGGTTTGTGCGGTCAAAGTGCGTGCAATTTAAGTGCAAAAATGCCAAGAGAACGTGAGTTCTTTTTTCTTTTTTCTTTTTCCAATTATCTCGAAGCACCCTGTTTCTGGGAATACGTCCTTCTCTGGCACTTCATCATTATTACCATTGGCGTCGTCATAGGCAACGCAACTATGCTCATGATGAGCACTCGGCATGAGAAAAGATAGCTACGCTCAAATAATTTAATTTTCATTTGCCATGCCCCCCCCCATTTCCCCACCCCCCTTCTGTCGACGCTTTTCCCATCGCACTTACCTACGCTAATGCTTAATAAATTCCCCCTCTCTATTCTCGCTGGTTAATATTAATAGTATTAATATTCTTGTTGTTTTTGCTTCTGCAGCTGTTGGCATTTGATTAACGCTCATTAGCGGCAGCAACGAAATAAATAAAAATCAAAACAGCGTCCACATTCATTTTTAAATACGGCAATGAATTTAATATCTTTCGCATGATAGGGGAGAAATTGTATTAAAGAAATAGGAAAACGAGCGCATGAAAATAAAAAAAATTTAAACAGAGAATAATGTTACAGGAATTCTAATAATACAAATTCTATGAGCGATTTTTGAATTTTGCCTACGCAGCACTCAAGCTGATAACCGGGTAATGAGGACCACATTACTCATGCGCACCGTGCGCCGAAATGGCGTTTTGAATGGCTTTGCATTTATTGCATTGACTGAGCGAATGATTGCAGTCATTACAAAGCTCAAACGACGTCTAATCTGTACACGTAGAAAAATTAGTTAAACTATTCACGATAAATCAAGTCAATTTCAAACAATAAATGGTAGTTTAGAGCACATTTAAATGCATATATGCACCATTTAATCAAAACTTGATTTTTTTCTCGAGTGCACTCATAAACAAAAGCTCACTCTACTCGAGTGCCTAAGCAATTCGAATAAACATTCTCGGGGAAATATCTTCGGGCATTTGTCTTAATCTGACTGGTGGCAGAGATTTACAGAGATTTATGCAATCAAACAGTTGCTGACCACATTTCCACATTTCACATTTAGCTGCTGCCTTGAAAACCAGTCAGCTAAAACTATAACCGTTTCAAATGTCCATTAATTCATATAATGCGGAATGAGCTTTGCTGCTCTAAATGTTGTGAGTGCGACGCTGGTAATACACTCCGCGAATTTTGTGTCTTCAATTCGAATCGAACTTTAAACTTATAATTTGTGCTTATAAAGAATTCTAAAGAGAACACATATCCTTTTAACGAGGTAAAAAACAATTCAAACAAATATATATACATATAAAGGTTCAAATGCCTCAGTGGCGTCTAAAACTGCCTGTCGATCGGGAACATAGAATATATTTTATATTTGGCCCTTATTCGTTTTGGCTATATCATGGAAGAATGCACTTCGAGCTGCCGATATTAAAGCACTTAATTTGCATTTCACTTTTGGCTCAGCACAGCCGTTTTCCATTTTCCATTTACCATTTTCCGCTTTCCCCGGCCAGCCTGCCATTTCCATGCCACACACACACACACACACACACACACAGCTATAAAAAGGAATTTCTATTTTTTCGCCGCTGGGTGTGAATGACAAATCTGCAATGTGCGATGCATTTTTCCCGTATATACATATATATATATATACGTGTGTATATAGTGTCTCGCATATGTATATTAAAGCTAAAATTATGCGCCCGCAATCACGAGCACTCACGAATCATATTCAGGCACTCACAGTTTATTTTCCTTCTTTTTTTTTTTTTTTTTTGAGCCAATTGAGGCACTGGTGGCAGAGCAAATTTAATGCACGGCAAAAATGTATTTTATTTAGTTGAAGATGAGGCAGAGGCATTCCTCTTCTGCTGCCTCATCTTGGGCCATATTTTATGGGGTCTTCGCGTTGCTTTTTGTCTTGTTTCGTGCGCCAGCGTTTCTTCGGTGTCACGCTGCGTATGAGTAATGTGAGGAACGGGAGCGCGCTACGTATACGCCCGGTGGTACGGCACTGCATGTGGCAACTAGACTGCGACCACAGCGGGTGACTTTCGAGAGAGAGAGTTCCCCCTGATTGACTTCTGTCGGCAATTATTCCGTTTTATTTATTTTCTCTATATACATTTCTCTTTTTTTTCTTTTTTTTGGGCCTTGGCACTTGGGGACAGGAAATAGGAAATGTTTTTCATATTTAAATTAGCTTGGCCTGCACTCAATAATATGCCAGATGTCAGCGTCATTCGATGTGCGAAATTCCTGTGCAACTCGTGACCGTCCAAGAAAAATGGGAATGACTCAACGGACATGGCGAAAGATTCGATTCTACGTGGGGTAAAGTTCAAAGTTCATTGAACCAAGGAATATTACAAAGTACAGGAGCATATTCAAAAATATTTCCGAATTCTAAACTGAAAAATTGTTATATATTCCTTAATTTACGTCCTTTTAATAGAAAATAGATTTCATACATTACCATTGTTGCTTACAACATATGTACATTGAACGTACCCAGTAAACACTATGATTTAATCTATCAGTGATTGCAAGCAAGCAACGCAAACAAATAAAATGTGGAAAAATCGGGGAAAACAATGGAAATCCATGATAAAATAGCTACAAATTAGCCTTAAGAGGGCCGCAAACAGAATTTCGCAATATGTAATTATATGTAATTATCGGGTATTCAAGTAGCGAAACAAAAACCGCATGCAAATCACAAAATGCAGGACGACAGTGGCAGAATGAAAAGGACAACAAACATACAAACATCAAATGCAAAGGCAGGCAAGACATAACGATAGAGATAGATAGATAGCTAGATAGAGAGAGACAGAGAAAGAGAGAGCGATATAGGCAGATCAATTCTCTCGGCATACGTACGATCGGTCAACGAGTATAGAGGCTTCCTGTTCTTTAAACCTGGAAAAAGGGTTACAATCTTAATAAACAACGAGTATACAGACAACAATCATAAGAATTGTACTAAGTACTAAGTGAAGGAAATAGAGGGAATATAGGCTAGAATATGGGAAAAATAGGCGAAACTAGGCGGTGGCAAACAATGAACGCAGGAGGGAATACGATGGCAAACTAAACACGTAAAATCAAATCACAAAATCATAATAACACAAATAAAAATACGAATAGTCCTTAAACTTTTAATTAAATGTATAACACGTACTTTACTCTACAGGGAATGTAAAACTGTTCAGCTCTTTGCGAGATTACAAATGGAAACTAAGTATTGTTGTTACCTGAAGTCAGTAAACAAGAAGTCCGTCCGTCACACCCGTGTAATAATTCGAAATGCATCCAGCTTTAGCCCCAATTGTTTATGTTTCGAATACGAAACTAAAACGAACAGTTCGCACACTAAAACCACTTAATATTACACTGATTAATTGAAAAGAAAACTGTGTTGTTTATACCGAACATCGAACAGAATCACTCTCGATTATTTCATATATGATTAAACTGGAAATCTCTAATACAACTTTGAATGCGAAAATTCTCTCCTGAATAACCTATATATAAATGAATAAAACATTTAAGAGTGAGTCCCTTTTCTCTGCGTGTATTTTCCCGGAGAGACCAATTGATGCGTCACGTGCAGCCAAATGCTAAGTGGGCGAGCGGTGAAAACCGGGGGGTTGGAAGCGGGTGGCAAGTGGGGCGGCAATAACCGACGACTTTCGCTGACGCAGACAATGACCCCGCCGCATAGATCAGTGCAAATCCAGCGTAATGACGTCATTCCACCACGTCACAACAAACAGACAGACAAACAAAATGTGGGGAGCAGGGAAGGAGCTGGGCTGCACAAAAGTCGAAGTTGAAGTGTTGACATTTAAGCACATGGCCAAAAGGACCCCCCAGCCAGCAGCCCCGCCCCCTTTGGCAACCGACTTTGCCGCCCATTTGTCTCCTGCATTTAGAACTTTGTGTGCAAATGTCATTGGGCGCAAATAAAGGGGCGGGCGCAGTGCAAAGGCCCTTTACATAATAGGAGGTCAACTAATCGGACCTCTGGCGACATTACGTTATCTAACTTTGTTTTGTTTGGCAATAGAGAGAGCTCGTCGTAGGATTTATTTTGTACGGCATTCGTTCATTTGAACCTTGGCTGCCATTAAATTTATAATATTGTTTGTTTCTTTGGAGGAATTATAATATCGCTTAACTTAGTTGGTTTGCCAGCACCTCAGTGTTCAGCGCAGTTAACCCGAAACTAATCCACAAACACCGCAGAAGCCGAAATCCAAGGAAAAGGATTTCACATCCCATCCCCTGCACTTCCTTCAAACTCTTATTCCAATTTGTTTTCTATTTTGCCATCTCTCAGTAGCAAGTTGCAGCCAACAGGATGAATTTCAAAAGGAATTTGCATGGTTGGCTGGACGAAAACTTTCGAATTCACCTGACTCAGTTTTGGGGTTAAATTAAGGCCAGAATTTAGGACTTCAAGGGGATTGATTCGCGTAGAGGAAATGCTCTATTGAATCTTGTTGCTACTTTTTTTTGCAGTGCACAAGTCTTGGAAATCCTACCCCACTACAAGAATTGTTTTCTGCCATTTGCTGAAAACAATTCCACTTAACTGCATCTATTATTATTGTTGCCATGATTATTTTCTCGTTTTTCGGGGTGGCTGTCCGAAAATGTGAGATGGAACATCCCGATATGCCGACAACAAAATATTATGACTAATTGTGAGCTGTTTTGCTCGAATGACGACGACCTTGACATTTACACGGAAAATAACAAAATCGCCAAATGGATGGATGGGCTGTATGTGGGTGGGTGGGTGTTTTATGGTGGTATGCAAGACAGAATCTCGGACAGTCGGCTAATTATTTGTTATTAGTGTTGAAATCTTTATGAAACTTGGTCGGTTTCAGTACTTGGGCATGGTGCTCGCTCCGCTCAGGATTCCCATTCCATCCATAAATACGTGTGTGTGTAATTGACAGCTCATCAGGAACATTGTTTGAAAGTGGCAGCCCCTAGAAATATTCCAACTTGATTGAAAGCAAACGCAGCGTGCGTTGAAAGGTGAAGATTGCCCCCTCTCTCTGCTCTTCCCACCCACACGTCTCCGTCTCCTTCTCTGGCTTTCCCACGACTCTTTCCCCAGGGGACGAGGGGGCGGAGGGGAGGGACAGTTTGGCAGGCCGAAAAACTTTGAAGGCAGACAAAAGTTTTCGGCTTCCATGCCACACCGAAAACAAATGCAAATTGCGTTGCTGTCGCCTGCCAAAAACATTTGACCGTAAAGGGAAAACTACAACAACACCTGAGGAAAAGCAACCACAGCAACAACAATAGGGATGGCCAAGAAGGAGGTCGAGCAACTGGGGAAAACAAAACGCCTATCGCCTATATCAACTAAAACTGAGTTGGTTCTACTTGAACGAATTACACAACAGATACTACAAGAATTTCTTATGATTTCCCGTTTAAATTGCTGTACTAAATATAACCTATTTTATTAACAGCGTTTTTGTTGTTAAAATTCAGCTTGTTAGCCATATTGATTGATTGATTGAGTTTTCCTTTTGATCGCAAATTTTCTAGCGACTCAAGATGTTTTCCGCCCTGCTTTTAAGTGTTCCATCGGTCCAAATATATTTGCTTTTGTAATTTTACAGCCATAATTTGCGCCATACATTTAAAGGTAAGAAGGTGGAAAAACTGAAAACTGAAAAGTGGCAAAGGCAAAGCTCACTTTCGGCGCTGTAAAAATGTAAATATTTTGCCAGCCTTACTCGCGATTTTCCCCCGCTTTTCCCATCTGTTCGTGGTGATCATTAACCACCTCCCACTTTTGTTGTTGTTATTGCAGCTGCATGTGTAATTAGGGGGTATTGTTTTTGTGCATATTACATATGTACGTGTAAGTTTTCGGTTCGAGTGTGTGTGTGTGTGTGTGAGAGAGGGAATTTCTCTTTTGTCTGTGTTAGCGTGGCCCCATTGCCGGTGCCAAAACGGCAAAAAATAGTGGGAGTGCAGGGGGTGCACTCAAAAATACAGCAGCCAGAATGCTAGCCAAAAAAAAAAGACTGACACTCACTATGAAACACATACAGCAACACAAACGGAAGTAAAAAAAGTGGATTTCCGGCCCCAGTGTTGCATAACGCGATTTTGGCCATGCATGTGTAATGACTGTTTTTTTTCGGGAGAGGGAAACTACTGTGACTAACTAATTGAAGTTCAAGCCTTAGGCGCCATAAAAGCTGTGCACAAAATATGCCCAGCATCAGCCAGCAGATGCAGTGCGAAAAATGCATCTACATAGAGATTAAATTTAAGGTTGTACGGTTTAACGAAGAGGTCGGAAGACCAGCCAAGTCACAGAAATCCCACAGAGTGTCGAGGAGGGGAAGCAGAGGGAAAAATTTGCGGGGAAAAAATGGGCAGCAAGCTTTGGAGCCTTAAATGCCAGCAAAGTTGTTGCACTTTTCGCCTGTGTGCGTTTGGAATTTTGCTGGCTCTTTGTAGAGGGTCAGTTCCCCTGTCAGCTTCGCACCTCAGATCCCTTCATATGCCATTCCGAATTCAAATATCTCTCGTCAAGTTCATGTGTGCTCTAAGCGGAAACGGCTAAAAATCCTTTAAACACCAGCTTAAAACGCATTAAAGCCTTGTTTATTATAAAACTTATTTCATAATTTTTGAATTGAAAAATATAAATGTAAATTATAAAAGAATGTAAAACCGAAAGAAAGCTTAAACTGTATTTGTTTCAAAAAGAGTAGTAGAAATTATAGATAGGGAGCGGAAATGGAAAAGCGAGTCATCATAAAATGAAATATTTTCTATGTAGTGCCGGTAGAGTCGAGAAAAACAAGACATTTACAGAACAGTAGGAAACCATCTTTAAAATAGATAGAGAAAGACACGCTTAAAAAATAAGGAGAGTACAGGCATAAACGATTAAATGGTGTTGGTAAAGACCAAGTAGAGCAGAGAAAGAAAGTCAGTATAGAAGGGGGCCCCCCGCAAAACGAATAATGGTATCGAATTGTATAGCTAACAGTGTAGATAAACACCACAGAAAACAACACTAAACGGACTCATAGTAATCATAGTATCAGAAAAATGGCCCAACAAAGCAAAGGAGGAACCATAAGCGAAAAACGATAATCAAAGCCGTTTCGGATAAGGGGGAGCCACAAACATGGAAAAGGTGTCGAAAATGGCCAGCATCATCGTTATCTGAGCTCCAATTGGACAGGTGAATGTTCACTGGTTGGCATTCACAAAATAATAACGGGGGAGAAATCAGCTTAAATATCCAACTCAAAACTTATGCAATAATGAATTATATATAGATGGGGGAATGGGAAATCAAGTGCTGTGCAAAGCCTTCGTTAGGAACTTACCTTTCGCTAGCGATGCTTGAGTTTCGGGACATGGACTTGGGCGACATCTCAAAGTCCGAATCGGAGCGATATAGAAACGATTCGCGACGCTGCGGCAAATTCTGTAGTACCAAACCGGCGCTGGGAGAGCCGCCCTCGAGCGGTGATCTAGCGCCCTGGCCATTTTCTACATCGAAACTGAAACGATAGTGTTAGGAAAATCAGATTAGCATGCTTTTGCAATGTCAATTAATCGTAGATGTTGGTATAAGTTGCTACAGACCCATGACACATATCGTTAGTCGGAAAAGAAATGGACCTAAAATGTGCGGGCAAAGCCACCGGAAACGGAAGCGCGCCTAACAAGGCACATTTAAAGTTTCATTTCGTTAGTCATCTCTGGCGCTTCCTCTTTTTTTTGTTCAGCTCAGTTGTCTGCGGCATAAAGTTTTTCTGGCTGGCAGAATTCTTGTAACAAGTTCGCCCCCCCTCCAAATAAAAGCGCAAAAAAAGCAAAAGTCAGTCCAGTCCGGTTTGCCAGAAAATGTGAAAGGAAAGTTTAGTCAATTCGGGGGCCAAGACTCCGAGTTTTTGGGGAGATATTAAAAAAGTAAAAAAAATTAAATAAAAGAAACTCCCTTAAAACTGCCGGCTCATCTTGACCAAAAAAGGGCGTGCTTCAATTTGCCGCTAGGTGGCGCCTTAAAACTTATAATCAGCCTCGGTTAAGCCGCCACTTTTATTAATGCCAATTTAATCTGGCATCCAGATGCGAGAGCTTAACCAATAAACAGGAGTAACATAATCAAGAAACAGACTTCAATAAAAGTGAAGTGAAAACTAGCCGAATTGGTAACGGCAAAAATATCAATTCGTAGGGTTCCGACACTTATTCGCAACTTTCTTGTTTTATACTGCTGAAGAGCACCACCAGCCCACTTTTTGAGCTTTCCCAACACCTCCCTTTCATTTTCCTCGCCAGGCTGAGGAAAAGTCGTAAAGAAAAATGATGTTTTAAGTAAAATTTATACCGGGGTCATTAAGTAAACTTGGCACAAAGTTGTTGCCGCTTGTTGCTACTGCCACTGTTTGGTTTTTTCTTTTCTTGAGTTGGAAAGTGCTGGGAAAATGCGGGGAAAATGCTGGAAAAAGGGGGTGGCGGCGGTGAGCAACAATGTCGCCAGATTCCCTGGCATACTTTGTGGCGCTTTCCCGCAAAAGTTATGGCAACAGCAGCGCCGGCGACAAACTGTTTTTAGTTTAGTTTCGGTTTCCAGATTCGGGCATACACTTTCCCGCCATTCATTTTGTCAGTTTTTGTATTTTTAATGGTGCTATGAGCAATCTTTATTGTTGCTCTACATTGAAGTCTGTTTGTTTCGTGTTTTAGACAGTCAAAACAGTTGCGAACGCGAAATAGGAAAATTTCGCCATTGTTGATTTGGTTCTCAACTAGTTTTCTTGTGTTCTATTTAGTCTAAAGACCAACTAGAAATGTACACTTTATAAAATACAATTTTATTGTTTTTCTGTGTAGCATGGCAAAGCGAGTTGTTTTTTGTTAATAAAAATTGAAAACCACACAAGCCGAATGAAAATAATATAAATTCATTCTGTTCATTTTACCAAGGTATTTAAGTATTTAAAATCTCATTGGATTTGCGTACCAAATCCATTAATTTTATATTATATTTATTAACTTCTTCCACTCTTCGCCGCCATTCACTCATCCGATTGTCGCTCTGTTTTTGCGCCCAATATTTATTTAGTTACTTTGTAATGCACTCGTGCATTCATTCGCACCGTGAATGCAGCATTCATTCCCTTCAAAGTCGCCGAATACTTGGCGCCTGCTTATCCTGACGTTCCAAGGACCTGTCGTAACACTCGGAAAGAACTCGCGCAACATGGAGACAAAAAACAACACTCGAGCTCATAAAGCGTCCTGTCACAGGCAGCGCACAAGAAACGCAGATAAACCAAACAAAAAATGTGAGCAAGGCGCGAAGAAAGGCCAAATAGAAAACAAAAGATGGGGCGAGCAAGACAATTATACGGCGTGTGAAAGAGAGGTCCAGCGTGGCCAACGAAAGAGACGGCAGTATTACAATGAAGCACCATTGTCCGAACTACTCAGCTCTTGGAGAAACATAATTTGGAAAATTTAAACTCGCTACACTATTTCTCAAGAGATTTCGTTTCATCCCGAATACCGAATATCCTTGCGAATTCACTTATCTATAGATTCGGGAATTCGGGTTGAAGCTACCCACTATTTAGCGACTGGCTAAAACACATACGTCTTTATCCTTTGAGCAACTTCCAGAGACTTTCTTTATTTATAATTGCATACTTGCAGGCGCACCCAAACACAATTACGTACGAGTGGGTGGGTGGTGCTGTTGGGCAATTTCTTTCATTCTCTCTCTTTTTTTTTTGGGTGGCCGAGTGGGTTTTCCTTCGTTTAAGCCGTGACGTGCTTCCAGCCACACAGTCGCACTCAAGCCGGATGAAGGCGAAAGTAGCTGGCTGGCGGAAGATTGGCATTGTTGTTGTGCCGGGGGAATGCGGTGGGGAATGGGGCGGATAAGCTGGAGAAGGCGGGAGGGGGGAGGACGAACAGGAAGTGGCAGGATGGAGGAGTCGGGTGAAACGGAAGTGTGCCCGACGGCAGCTCTTCATGTGCCTAATTATATGTGCAAATAAATGAACGACGCATACTGATTGTGTGGGTGTGAGTGTGCCTGTGTGTGTGTGCGAGTGAACAGCCCTCTGTGTGTTTAGGGTTCGTGTTTATGCACAGCTCTATGCTTGTGCGTGTGCGTGTGTGTGTGTGTGTCTCATAGATGTTTGCCAAAGACAAAAGGTTGGCTCTTTCGAATAAAAAAGAGCGCTAAGCTCAACGCCCAGCGCCAACTTAATTAGTTTGTTAAACTCGCAGCTCTCACACACACAAACGCATGTGCACTCAAAGGGTGTCTGTGCGAGCCCTTTGGCAGGAAAAATGGCGCGCCATTCCGGGAAAACAAAGGAAAACAGAAGCATTTTCAACAACAGCGCATGATTTATAAAGGAAAATTGTTTTTCTGTAGTGTTTCTGAAGCAATAAACTATGTTGAAAGAGTTCATAGCATTTTTCATACCATAAAAATGAGTGAATTTTATGCTGATAGTATGAGCCTACTTTTTGCACCCCTTTCTTTTAGTTGAAATCACATATCCCAGCGTCTCTTGAAGGATTTTTCTTAGCCACAAACACACCGAGGGCAAGTGGTAAGTGGCCTCTCACTACCACAACACATGCACCAAAATACCGCCAGTCGAAAGACCTTGAGGCAAATGGAAGCCCGAAAAGAATTCGAAAATAAAATACCCAAAAATCCAAAAACCAAAGCAAAGTGCAGAGCCTGAAAGAAAACTGCAGGCGAAAGAGACAGGGCAACGAATGCAACTGTGGGTGCGAAAGGGAGGTTGGAGGTAGTGGGTGGATAGTGGGTGGCTCGTGAGAGGAAAGAAAAACTGTCACAAGGCCATTAACAAAGCCTGAGACTGACTGCCATGAGGTTGGTTGGACGATGATGGAAGACAGGGTTGGCAGGGTGGCAAAAAAACCAAATTAAAATTGCGAAGCAAAATAAAATGGGCACAGCCACCCGTGAACCAACACTTTTCCACAGAGAAAAAGTTCTCGAGTGCCTAATGCAAACTTAGTTACATGTTGTAGATACTATTAACACTAGTCATAAATGGTATTACAAAATAGTACTTTAGAATCACATAAATATAGGTGCCTACACTTCACGAATTAAAAACAGAAACTCACAGGTTTTTCCACCGTGTGATAATGTTTTTTAATGTCGAGGTGAAATGGATGGATGGGCTGCAAATGGAAAATGCGGGCGATGGGCGGTGGGCGGTGGGTGGATGTTGCATGTGCATGTTGAATAATTTCACCTGACAGGGCGTGTCTCGTCCGTGTATGTGTGCTTGTGTGCGGACAGGATACGCTGATTTTCATTTCATTGCGTTGTGCATTTGATTAACCATCTGGCGCCGTCATCTCTCGCCAAATTGAGCATGTTGCCAGCTCTTGGCAACCATTTTCGGCGGAAAAGCGAGGGAAATGCGAAATGGAATAGCAGGGAAAACCCTGTATCGAGTGGAAAATGCACAACGAACAATTAAGTGCACTAACCAATTGAGAGGACTCAATTGCGGCCAACTGATCCGGCAATTTGCGTGCCATGGAATTGGATTAGTTCAGAATTTGTTGGGTAAACACTACAAGCTCAGAGTAGAAAATAGTGAACGGAAATCATAGAGCTTAGGGCAGTTAGCAAATAAACAATATAACTTAAATATTAAATTATTAGTTAGTCATGTTCTCTTTGTTCGGTTGCAGCTGTTTGAACCAAGTTAGCATCATGACAATGAAGAAACCACAAGTCACTCACTGCAAGTATTAGATTTTAGTGGTTTTCCTGCCTCACCCTGCATTTTTAATTACTACCCATAGTTTTTCAGCTTTATTATTTCCAGTGGTTGCCTTGGAAAATGTAATAAAAAAAAAACGTAACATGGCAACCCCTGACATTCGTTATGACAACCCAGTGTTTCATTTTCATGGAAAAACTATTTCTGAGAAGCACAGACAGCCAGGAAAATTACGCCAGATAGTTGATCAAATTGCCGGGGCTCAGAACAACCGAGAGACCACATCCCAGTTGTACGCGCAATTTTCCCGGAAAAGCCTCTAATGAAGACCCAGGGAAAATACGGAGTGACGGCCACGGCGGCTGCCCAGGTTCTTTGCGAGGATGTGAGAAATTTCAGCACGCGTCGCCGCAATATTCTCTACCTAATGCACCGATATCTGGTGGAGAATGGATACTATGCGAGCGCCGAGTCCTTGAAAGCCGAAGGACGTCTTTCCGACGAGTACGAACTGTGCGACAATATCGATCTGGATGCCATGTACCTGGAGTATGCCACCTATTACAACATGAAATTTGGCAAATACCCGAAAATCCTTAAAAGAGTGGGAGCCAAAATAAAGGTGGAAGTGGGTGGAAAGGCGCAGGAAAAGCCGGCGGCCAAGGAGTTGCCCAAGAAACCACCGACCACGGACGCTTCTCTGGCCAATTGGCACATAGGTGTCGGCGCAGCCACCCAGGCCCTGAGTAACGAGCAGCCGTTGCAGATAAAGAAAATGGAAACCACAACGGAATCGAATGGCCAGGATAATGCTTGTGAAATCGAACATGGTCATTTGGGAGGTGATGATGTTCTGTTCTCCTCCCTGGAGTGGCAATCCCTGGCGGAACTGGTCAAGACTTCTATATTGCAGGAGAATATAAAGATCAAGTGGTCGGATGTTTGCGGGAATCAGCGAGCAATTGAGTTAATCAAGGAGGCGGTACTAACGCCCATTGAGTTTCCCCAATTGTTCGCACATGGCCTGAAACCCTGGAGATCCTTGCTCCTGCACGGACCACCGGGCAGTGGAAAGACCCTTCTCGCCAAGGCTTTGTATTCCGAGACACAGGGTCAAGTGACCTTCTTCAATATAACTGCCAGCATAATGGTCAGCAAGTGGCGGGGAGAATCCGAGAAGATCCTGCGAGTTCTCTTCCACATGGCTGCAAAACGAGCGCCATCCGTAATATTCTTCGATGAAATCGAGAGCTTGACCTCGAAAAGGGACAGGGCCACGGATCACGAGAGTTCCAAGCGCTTCAAGAACGAACTTTTGCAGCTTTTGGACGGTATGGAGCACTCGTTGAACGGCGTTTTCGTCTTGGCCAGCACCAACTTGCCCTGGGACATTGATGAGGCCTTCCTGCGGCGCTTCGAGAAGAAACTGCTGGTCCAGCTGCCCAATGCGGCGGAGAGAAGCAGCTTGATTAACCGACTTTTGGGCAGCAGCATATCGCTGAATCCACGACTCCTGGAGCGGCTGGTGGAGATCTCCGATCAGTTCACCGGCGACGAAATACGTCTGGCGTGCAAGGAGATCAGCATGCACCGGGTGCGTTGTGCCACCAAGATTGGAGATCGACCAACCGGCTTGCTTGCTAAGGAATCGCCGGCAGCCATCGAGGCCAATGTGGAGAAGGCCTTCCGGCAAGTGCGGCCTTTGGGCCAGAAGCTGCTGGCCAAACACGAGCAGTGGCAGCAGGAAAACGGCTCCTAGGCTGGACTATCGGGATACTGATATATTTTTTAAAAGCAACTAAATAAATATATTGTATACTTTTTTTTTTAGTTTACAATAAAACATTTAAGCCCATTTGAGTAACTTGAGTAATGGAAAATGTGTATTCCTGTGAGCTAATTCTTATGGAACATGTCTAATAAATTGAGTATATATTGCACATCAACAGCCTTCATTTGTTACCTGCCCGTGGTGCGTCTCCTGGCACCGGCGATCGTCATCCGGGAGACATATCTACGGATCCGTCCGCTCGACCTGCGTTGCGAGGTATTCCCGGTGGTCACCGACTTGACGCTGTACTCCGTGGCCGTGGAGCTCCGGCGATCGCTGGTCATTAGATCGGAGCACATGGATGAGGACAGGATAGAGGCAGCCGATCTGCGCTTTCCGCCTGTAAAGGTTCCACCGCCGCTCGACGAGGTGGTGGTGGCGGAACTATCCGATCTGGAGAAGAGCGAGGACCTCTTGCTGCGACTCGACGATCCGGTGCCCGTGGCATCCTGTATATTGCTGTAGAACTCCTCGGTCTCCCGGTCGTAGGTCTGATCCTCATCGTCCTCGTCCATGGGATCCACGTCGAACTCCTCGCCCTCCGCCTCAGTGGCCATGGTATCGCTTCTCTGGCTGAGTCCCCGATTCCCACGATTTCCGTTCGATAGGGACGACGAATGCTGTTGCAGTTGGTAGTACTCGTGGCAATCGCCTCGGGAGCCGCGGGATCTACTGCTCCCACTCAGATATCGATAGGGTGCCGAGCTGGAGTTGCTGGTGGTGCTCAAGGAGTGTCGTTTGCTGGGGCTTACATCCAGGTTGCCACCATTGATGGCCTCGCCGCCACCATCGCTGTCGCCACCGCCCACGCTTCCACTGAAGGTGACCTCATGGAATTTCGATGATTTTCGACGGGTCCTCGGCGCCATTGCCTCGCCGTTGTTCCCCAGCGAAATCGAGGGTCTCGGCCGGTTGTTGTTCTCACCCTTCTGATTCAGATCGCCGCGCTGATCCTCCCCGCGATAGTCCTCCCCGCCCTCTGGCATCAGGGTCAAGGCCAAGGCAGGTCGACCTCGTTTTCTGCTCCACGGAAAGGCGCGAATAAATGCAAAGATGATGAACAACGTGGCTATCATCTTGGCACAAAATCTCTACTTCTTTCCCAATGGACTATTTCGTCCTCTAGAAAATGGCGCGCACATCCTTGGGCATTTTGATTTCGGCGTCGGATTTTCAATTTCTTAATAACACTTATGTCGTTTTCTAGCACTTGCTCTTATTTTAACTAAGTTCGTTTTCGATTTTCTATTTTGCAGAAAGAGAAAGAGAAAGAGTAAGATGCGAGGCGAGGCGAGACAGAAGATGGTAGCGTGGAAAATTGGAGCTGCAGTTGACAGACACGTGGCCCGAATGATGGATCAACGGTCAGCGCTGACAGCCCAGGAAAATAAGGGAAAACAGGAAAGAGAATCGCAGTTCCAGGCACTAATAATGAAGTTTAAATTAGATTAGATTTGAAAACAATAAAAAATTGCACTCAGCAACACATTGTACATTCTATTTCTCTTCAGGTTAGGTTCTTAATCGTTGCTTAACTTTTGAGCGACTAGGAAAATCGGTCTAACACTCACTGAATATTATGTTTCGTTCCAGGAGGAAAACCCAAAAGGACTTGTTACATTTTCCAATCTCTGCGTCTGTTTGCCGTTTCCTGATCCACGCTTCATTTCGATATATATACATATATATAAAGTACAGATATCGCATCCTTCGTTTCGTTCCGTGTGACTGACAAACTGGCGGATAAACTGCTGGATGGACGCTTGTCTATCTGGCTGCGAGTGAATTTCATGCGCAATTTTGATGGCGCTGCGAGCGTATTATGATAATCAATGCACAATTATTGCACACACACATGCACACACCAGGACATAGCGCATAAAGGACTCTAAGTGCAGGGCAACTTTTCCTTTCTCTTCGCTTTTTTCTTCCTTCTCGAGTAGCGTTTTCGCTTTGTAAAGGTTCCCACATCTCGTTTCTTTTCTTTTTCCCTTGTTAGGAAGACAACAAAAATTGTCCATGTTGTGTGGGGGAGCGCAGGACAACACCAACAATAACAAGGACAACAAGGACCAAGGGGGCATTAAGGACACCCAGAGGAGGCATTCATCGTTGCTGGTGTTGTTGTTGCCTGAGCGGCTTACCCAACTGATGATGCTCCTTACTGCTATCTCAGTATCTTCTCCATCATCCTGCACACAACCCTGCCGTTGACCTAAACTAGCTACTTTTTAGTTCAACCATAATTGAAATGATTTAACAATGAGCCGGCAATGCAGCAAAGGGCCGACGAGGGGAGCAGGAAAGCAGGAAAGCTAAGGATGAGGGATTAGGTGGGTTTTTAGATTTCCGGACTGGAAGGCCAAGGAAAGTTTCACGTGCCAACTTCTAAGATATTAAATAAAAATAAAAAGCATTTTACCATGTACACCTTGAATCCAAAATATACCGTGCATTCCTTAAAACAAAGCAGGCAGCTAATTCTTAAAAGCTGGTATTTTTACAGCCAATATTAACCTAACTCAATTGCGATTAATTAAAGTTGTCATAAGGCTACGAGCGCAGGAAGCATAACGAATTCTAATGGAGGCAGAAGTTGATGAAGCTGCTGCTGCTGAAACCCCCGTGCAATTTCCCCTTTATGGCACGCACTACTTTTTAATTTGTTTAAATTGCATTAAAAAAGAAAAACCCGAGAGGTAAAACCTGGAAAACTTGACACGAAGGGGCAAAAGGACAAGCGGGCAAGATGTGGCATCCAAAGTGAATTGAGCGCAGCAGCAAGAACACGTTTCTTATTCCTTTTTCTAAATAAATGTACATATATACCGGTGAGCGATGTCCAAGAAGGGGTTTGGGAAATAATTTAAGCAGAATATTTCCATTTAATTAGCAAATGAGCCCAAGCTTTAAGTAAGTAAAGGTATTCCCTAAGGAATATTGAATGCAACTTTGATTCAATTCGGTTTTTCGTACGTGTATTTAAGAATTAAAGTGACTTCAAATACTAAACCATCTCTTTTAAAAACTTGTGCATTTTTAGAGGGACTAGCTGGTTTTTTAATTGCAATTTAAAACTAAGAACGTTGTAGTTCAAGCATGCTGTTCTAAGATCCTGCAGCATTTAAGAGTGCTACTACATACTTCGTTTAGCTATTTCCCAGTTGGCATTGCAGCGCCATCTAGCGTGAGAGGCCTGCGTCACAGGTGGCACTGCAATATCCTTCGAATCCTTGGCTTCCAGGGTTCGCCTCCTTCTGCCCTCGAGACCCTCCTCAATCTCCCCATCTGCTCAACTCTTGTGGCCCCCATTTTTCTAAGTGTTGCTAAACAAGCTGGAAACAGGGCCGCGCTTTCTCCGCTTTCTTCGCTTTCTCCTTTCGAGCGTACATCAGCCCCTTTTTCAAGGAATGCCTTGGGCCCTGTTTGCTACTTTCACAGCGACTGCGCCTGTTCAGCCACACACACACACACACACATTTTGCCACTGGTCCACAAACACAAACACAGACACCCACACAAATATTTCCTTTCAATTCTTTTTTCCAGCTCTCTGTTGCTTTTTCTGCTTTTCTTTTGCAACTAATTCCACTCTGGCTAGGCGCATACTTCTACAGCAGCGGTCAGTAGTTCAGACGCCAGATTTTCAAAAATAAAAGTGCAAATGAGTTTAAACATCTAAATAGGTCTTAAGACCTTATGACAGACTACGTTTTCCAACACTGCAGCTTAAATTCAAGAAATAAGCTCCTCTTCTTTTAGGTAGTTCTACTGTCCTGCCCGCAACTGTTTGTGTATGAGTGCCGTGGCTTTTGTGTGTGTGTGTGTGTGCAGCATCCCCTCCCCCTTTTTCCAGCCACCTCCTCCTGCTTGTTGTTGGTGGATCCCTCTCGGGGGCTAAATTTAAGTAGCAACAAATCACTTCATTGTTTGCGTGTTTACATAATATTTATACATTGTACTTGTGTGCGCAGCCCTCTTGCCTCTCTGTCGCTCTCCATTCGCCACCTCGCTTCCTCGCAGAGTGTTGACACAGTGTTTCATTAATAAAAATGCTGCCTCTGTCCCAAAAAAAAAAAGGGGACAAATCGAAATACGAATCTCGTCAGACAACAAGAAAAACTTTCAGACTGCACGGCGCCGCCACACCGAATAGAAACAAAGCCAAAAAAAAAAAAAGAAAGGGGGAAAAAGCGAGAATAAAAGTTGACCAAATCCACGCAGACAGTCGAAAAAGAAAATAAAACTTCAAGAACTGAAGCGGAAGACTGGAACAGTTCAAAAGTACCGAAGAATGCGTCATGATATTAAATTGAATCAAGTAGGACTAAGGCACACTCAATCGAATGCGCAGGGATTTGTTTCCCAGCTTAAGTTGCTTGAATCCAAAATAGCCAAGTCAAATTGATTCAAAATTACTCATCCCAAAAGCTGCTGCACTCTACTTGAACCCCGTTAAGCCCTTAAGGCCCCACTCGAAGCCCCCATAAACCAGCATCCATCACTCGAAATTTAGTTCAAACTACTTGGCACTTCAAAGTGTGTGTAGAAGTGGAACTCAAGTGACGGTTGGGGGTGGGAAGTGCACTGCCTTCCATTAACAACATCATCAACGCAGCACAGGGCAGAGCCATAGAAATCATAATCGCCATCGCAATCATCATTATCATCAGCCCTAATATCCGCTGCCAGCGACGTCATAAATAATGCTACCCCTCTTAATGCAAAACATCTTTCAAAATATGCGCATAGTTTGCGGGGAGGGGGGAGGGGGAGGGGTTTGGGGCGAGGAACAAGGGACAAGGCCAAAATGCATGGCGTAATGGATAAAATATTTGGCAAAGCATTTAAAATCGGGGGCGAAGAGCTATTCCAAAGCAACGCTGCGTATGCTTAATGTGCATGGGGAAAACCTTCAAACTTCAATGATTGCGTTTCGGATTTGCTTGCGAAATAGTACAATTTCATGCAGCAAACAAGCATAACTCTCCCCGTCCCCCTCTCACTCGCTCTGTATCTGGTTTCCTTTGGAAAAATTGCAGGAATTGCATTCATTACGCACTTTTCACATGAGATGATTTCCCAGGCATACAAAGCATTTTTCCAGCAAAAAAAAAAAAAAGGAGATGCCCACGACGACTACATTCACAATTCACCTACACACTTGCAGTCGGAATATTTCAAAAAGGCTCAAATAAAATTTAATTAAACGAAGAATGTGAAACAAAATCTTGTGACCGTTACGAAAAAGAAGTACAACTAACTGGCAGAGAAAATAATATATACATACGAAACATAAAACGAACGTAATGGATTTAATTATCCATCAGTAGATTTTTCACATCCAAGTGTTGCAATAATGTGACTGTCGAACAAGCAGTCGAAAACAGGCGAAAAATAGTTATTCCGATAATTCCGATATTCCGATAAGTCATAAAAACGATTAGATATCGAATTTCTCAAGAAATAATAATATTTTCCTGATGGCCAGCACTTATTCGCCCTGTCTGTTCTGCACTCTTTTTGGCCAGCTAACGAGCCCCAGAATGGCCAGGAGTGAAGGTCCCTAACTCCCACTTCACTTTCCACTTGCCTTAACCCTCGGATGGGCCGCATGGGCTGCATCATTTCCTGTTCGCATTCCTGCCGAGTCTTAGATGTGTCAGTTTGTTGGCCCAGCTGCAATTTGAGGCTTTTGTGCTGGACAGGATGGACAGCATGGATATGGCATCCGAGCGGGGGGAGGGGCGTTGGCGGGAAAGGTGATTGGAAATGGAAATGCAAATCATGATAATACCGATATGCTGATGATGGAACCGATGATGTTGACGATGGCCTTTGGCGAATGCCATTCTCAATGGGTCTCAATGCAAATGCTGACCAAATTAGTGTCAAAACGTATTGACTACATAGTGCATACACACACACACACGCACGCAGCACAGGGATAAACACACACACGCGGACAAGCCCCGTTAATGGCGTTGCAATTTGCATATGTGTGTCAAATGCCTGCTCTCCCTCGCTCTGCACTCAGAGAAAAAAAATCGATTACCAAATCACAGATTCGGATGCATTTATTTCACATAAATAAGTTATTAAGTACTTCAATATTGCTAAATCCTCATTAACATGACGTTAAATAATAAATATGCCCAGCTATGATCCGGCGTCAATATGCCATGCTGCAATATCATATATTTTAATTTGATGTTCGCCGTGCAATTCCGTCTCTCTCCCTCTCTCTATCTCTCTCTCTCTCTGTTTGCCCTGCATTTTTAGCTAACACACTTAACCCACTTGCCACGCCCCACTTGCCACACGTAACCTAAGCGCCCCTTTCCCTTGCATAATTCACGAAAAATGTATTTTGCACTTTAAGGAGAATGCACACACACACACACGTACTCATCATATACTATAGGCAAATAAAAAGTAGCAGAAGAGATTGCAATTAAATTATGTAGAAATATAATTAAGACTAAAAGTGTTGGCAAATCGGGTTAGCAGTGGACAAGAGTGTGTGTGTTTGTGTGTGTGTGAGCGTTTTAGTTTGGCCTGCAAATTGTGTTGCCTACTTTTAAGCTGATTTAGCCGGAGGCCGAGAAAGTTTCTGAGAAATTTATTACATTAAAGCTAAATATGAAACTCAATAGAATTACGAGCTAACCCACACCACTTTCACCCATCATCGATTGCCTTTCATCTCGCTTTATGAGCCGTACTTCCCTTTGTAGCTGCAAATTGAATAGCAAACTGATGACGTCAAAGCGGACTCGCACATTGCTTGAGTTTTTCTTTTTTCTTAACGCTGAGAAGTTTATTGCCAGACAGCTGACTTTCTATACCCTCGCAAAGCGTATTTTTAGCGAGCTGTGACGATTTTATAATATGATTGTCGCATGTATTATTTAAACATGAAAATCAGAGATTTAACTTACTACTAGTAAAGGATTCACCTTTTTTAAAAATCTAATTGCATGTGATCTAATGGGTATTCCTTCTTCTAGAGAAGGTGTATTTTTTTTTTTGACATGGAATTAGTCCGAAAAATTGCTTGGATCGCAGCATATACATATGACGCTCGTTTTTGGGCACATCCCCTGGTGGCAAAAGGAACGAAGTCTTATGACAATTAAATGATGCCAACGAGCACAATGAAGGAAATGGAGTGGAGGATGGCGGCACAACTGGCACAGAAGAGGCGCAGCTGTGGAATCTTAAAAATGCTCATCGGATCCATGGGGAGGGTGCTGTAAACGACGTTGCTTTTAGCGCCAGCCAAGGGAAACTCAATTAAATGTGACAGTGAAAACGCTGCCTAAGAGTATGCTTCATATTAAGGCCAGGAGATCTGAAGGCCATAAAAGGGGAGGACTCTAAAAGTCAGGTGGGTGTGGGTGTGTGTGTGTGCGCGAGTGGCGTTCCATCAGCGAAATTTGCTCTAATTTCATCAAGCGTCCAAAGTGTCACCTTTTGGCCGAGGAAACAGCACTCTATAAAGATAGGCTGCGAAAATTGTCCCACAAAGCAAAGTTTTAGTGAGAAGAGAATATTTGTTTCGAGAATAAACTCCCGCGAAAACCTTTAACTGCGCTTAAAGTACTTTCCGCAATCAGGTGGATTTTTCTCTTTAGACTTTCGTTAAAGCGGAGATGGTGAGAATATCTCCTTCTCTTTCTCTGCCGCCCCACTGCTGGCCGTCTCTTTCGCACAGTTGCGCCATCAGCGTTTTCATCTTTATCGCTCGACGATGGCAGGCAGCAGCTGCCAATAAGCAACGATTATGCTTGTAGCTACAATCGACTGCCTATGCGTGTGTATCTGTGTTCCCTCCAGTATCTGTATCTGTATGAGTATCTGTATCTGTATCTGCCTTTGTATCTGTGTATGTATGAGTGCGTTTGGATGTGCTGCCTGTCTGTCCGTTGACTGAGTGTGCGTTTGTACTAATGCCGGAGCAACAAAAATGCATAAGCACTCAAGTCAGCCTCAAAGCCAAAGCCTTTTTTGTGTGCGTGCGAATCTGTGGGCTTCGCTGTATTTGTGTGTGTGTGTCTGTGCGCGTTTCGGTATCTGTGTGAGCACATTAATGGCACTTGCGAGGCGTTATAAACTGCAAGTAGTTAGAGCCAGGAAAAAGGCGGAAAATAACAACGCTCGCGAAACGTAACATACGGAAAAACTCATCCTAAAAACACAACTTCAGTTGGCCAATAGGAAGTACTTTATACATTTTCAAAGAATTTAAATCAACTTCTGGGCAATTAACTAAGAGTATTAAAATAACTTTCATTTTCGTAGCGGATTTCTCTTCATTGTTCTGTTCTATAATTTACCTTTCCCCAAAGAACTACAATTTGTTCATTACGCTGAAATGCAACGAAATTGAAACCATTTTGAGCTTTTCAGTCAACTGATCGCTGATACAGGCGACTTAATGAGTTGATAATCATTTAATGCACCTGCGCCCAGTGGGTTGAGTGGGTGGACGGGTGGCTTCCGGGTCGAATGGCCAAGTGAATGGCTGGTTTTTCTGTGCGTGGTGTGCGGTGAACTGAGATGCGACGAGCAGCCACAAGGTGGAAGTGATGGTAGTGATTGTCAGTGTGTGCATAAATTAAATTAAAATTAAATGTTTAAAAGGCGTTGATGGTGACGACCTTGGCGGCGAAAAAGGAGGACAGGGAAAATCCAGGTAAAAGCGTGTAAAGCTGGCGGCTCAAGGCGGGTGAAGGAAGCAAGCCAAAGCCAAGTCAATTGCCTTTTACCTTCGGGCATAATTATCTCCGGCCCGGCGATTACATATTTAATGCACGCACGCATGTGGGGATGCGGCTTAATGCCCTTAATTGATCGTTATATCAACACTATAGTGTGGCCAAAGCCCCAAAGTCTGCTTTAAAAGCAAGAGCGCGATGATTTGTGTAAGCCGCTGAGCATTTATTAAAATTAAAAGCAACAAGGGAGCGACGTCTAAAAGTGGGCCAGTGGCAATCTCGCAAAATCCGTTAACAGACACAATAAAGACCATTACACAACATCCACTTGCTTCATCCTGCTTATGGCTTTTCATAGTACGTTGATTGCTGGGCAAAAAACGGAAAAGGCAAAAAAAATACCAAATAACGAAAATGAAAACGGCAAAATGAAAAGAAATTGAAAATGCCCGGCGAGCAGCAGAGCAGAATGATATGATGAGTGCGAGTGGAGTGGACTGGGCCTTCTCCCCGATAAGTAGGTGAAATCCCTGCAGGATTTCGACGCAAACATAAAAGAGTTGCCACCACACACAAAAACACAAAACGGGACAGACACACAGCACACACAACCGGTACAGTTTGCGCCAAAAGGCGCAGCAAAGTAGTAGTAGTAGATGTATTTATTCACATACCTTAAAATACACTTAAACGTATCTCGATTATTAATCTTTTTTAAAATATATTTTTAATATGTGAATTTACATAAGTACAAAGCACGAAAAAAGTTGCCTAAAAATATTTAAATTTTTATTTTTATTTCTGCCTAAGATGCTCTTTATTTCTTGTACTTCGTAAGCAAATCGATTACGCTTTCCATTCACATTCACATCATCGCAATTTTGGTTGGCCATATAAAAAATATCGTATAAGAATATTTCAGCCGCCAAAAGGAAAGCGATGGAAGTGCGTATGAAAATGGCATTAGAAATACAAAAAGCGAGGGACGCAGCAATAAACGGAGAAGCCAAACAAAGAGGGCCAATAGAGGCTGTTAAAAGGGCCAAACAGGAAATAAAATTCCACTTTAAGCGTTTTTAATACAAATGCAAATACGTGAAAGGAGCAAAAGAGACAGCTTGACAGGCGATGTGAGCGATGGGGGAAAGCGAGAGGGAGACAGGAAGACAGTAAGACGTACATAAATGCGGTCACATTGAGGTATATTAATATATATTTCTGTTTGACGGCACTCACTTCCATGAAAGGGTTAACCACCCACTCACAATTCCCTTTACGACGTGACTACAAAATATAAAAAATATGTGAAGGACAAAACTGGCGATTTCATTCGAAATGGTTGGGAAAAGTTGCATCGGAAGATTCGAATTAATATTAATTTAAAAACATTAAAGTAGTAACACATAATTTCAACCGAATAAAGTGTAATTTAAAACATGTTTCCATGCATTTTGTTAATAACATTTCGCAGCTTGCTTTCAGTTTTTCTCCGTCCGACATTCAAAGGGACACAGAAGCAGAAGACAAAGAAATGGCTGCAGGCTTTGAAAAAGATGAAAAGTGGAAAACCTAAGGCCCGCAAGTAAAGTGGCAGTCGCAATCCAATCCAGCCAACAATATGAAAAATAAAACACACACAACCGCACACACACAGGCAGGCAGCCGACTGCATATGAAAGAATCATAGCATAGTTTAAGGCGCCGCACACAACCGACTGCGGAAAAGCGGAAAAGCAAAAGAAGCGCGCTGAAATCGCAAAAGCGGAAGTGTAATAAAGTGCAAAAGTGCAAAAAGCACAGATAGAGCCGAGAGTCAAGTGAGATAAGAACAATGCGAAACAAGAAAAGTCAAGTGTAAGAACGAGTTGTCACGAGTTGTTAAAGGGAAAAGCAGAGGGAAAGTCGGGTGGAAAAGAAGGACCCGGAAAAAGGTGAAATGTGAGATGAATTGAATTGAGCGGATGCAAAGCAGATGAAAATTCACGAGAACACGCGACACAAGACGAGCTAATGGAATGCGAAATATGAAAGCTTTGAAGTTTGGAAACAAAATTTGGAAAAGCTGAGCCACCCGATGGAGACTTAGAAATCATAATACAGGGTTAAGATATCTATTACCTAAATAAGATCCTATTTTACTGCCAAGATATGAAAAATTTAGAGCATGAGCAGCCACAAGTGAGGGAGAATTCAAGGTAGGCGCACAAATCAAAAGGCGCAAGTAAGCCTGTGTGTGTGTGATTTCTGCTCATGTTTTTCCAGCTGGCCATGTGTGTCCATGTGGACGCACACAGTCAAAGCAAGCGTAAAAGTAGAATGAACGGAAACGTTACTGGCACAAGGACCTCGAAAAGTATGCAACATTAAGTGTTGTCGTTGCTTTTTTGTCGTGCCTCCTTTTATTCTCCTTGAGCCCCTTGGAAACCACTGAGCCACCCCTGCCACCTGAAGATCTGCTTCTTATGTGCCATTTTTGCACAAGTTTCGCTGGCTGTCAACGTCCTGCGGACACTTGGGGCCCACATGCATATATTCAACTTAAATCTGTCAGGACTAAATGGAATTAGTTTGAGCAATATTACTTTAAACGAAGTAACTAAACAATTTGTGAAAATGAATACTGATTTATAGGTGTCAATTTCTAGGCACAAAACCTGAAGTGTCTGGCTACCTTATTTAGCAAAATAATTATTTCCGACAATAAGAGCATTCAGCAAAAGCATTCTGTTGCCAGAAAAACTCAAAAACTGTATCCACTTCGTCTACCTTTTTCCTTTACTTTCCAACAACTCATTAACAAAAATGCGCAAAGAAAATAAAAGCATCAAGTTGAAGGGAAAACAACGGCAAAAAACGTGCTTGAGTCTCGCTCATCTCAAAAAAGTCTCTTGAGAATAAACGAAGAATGTCTCGAGAAGAATATAAGAAAACAAGGGAAATGAGGAAAAATAAAGAAATGTGAAAATGAAATACAAGTTTTCGCACTAATCAACTTTCAAATGAACTGTAAGTCAAGTGTTGTTTTCTATATGCATATGTTTTCATTCCCTTTATTCATTTTTTTTTCTTTTTGGTTAAGTAAAGTTAAATTATGAAAATGTCAAGAACAATGTACATGTGTCGCATGGAGACCGGCACCCACACATATGAATGAATGAATGCCAGGAACAATTTACATAAAAATATTTGTGCCGAAAACTTTTCAACACCCAGAAAGTGAAGGGAAATTTTCCATATGAAAAACAAAGTGTGTGCTCTTGGCGGGTAAGAAGGGGGATTTTCGGGCAAGTTTATCAAGTGAAGCATCGCCTAATCAAGAACTCGGGATCCCGAAACGCCGACCGCACAATTTACAGCTTTTCATCCCCGCCGAATGCCCCATTCTCCCACTCCGAGTGCTGTGTGTGTTCTGTATTTGCTCAAGCTGAAATTTTCAATTTGAGCACACAAAACTCATTAGAAGACAACTTGTAAACCCTCAAAATTATAACATTAAAAAGGGGCAATACATTTCGGGATGAAAGCGAGTTAACCGAGTTCTTTGGTAGATACTTTTAGTACACAAAAGTATACAAATATTCCAAAGTTTTGTCTAAAAAAAAAAGAATTGAACAATACCGCAAACTCACATCTCAAATGTGTTAAAACAAAGAAAGAAAACAAAGAATATAGATTCACAACTATGCACAAAACTTGTGGCATTGAAATGAATATTCCCATCCCTAATTTGTGCGGCTGTCACGCGCCCATCTCTAAGCCTCACGTAATGCTCAGCTCACGAGTGCGTTCGCTTTCGATTCAATCAATTCTTTATGTCTTTATTAATATTTATGCGATGCTGCCGACAATCTGCGTATCTGTGTGCGAGCTTTTACGTCAGAGAGCTCATAACGCTAGCCCCGCCCCTCCGAATCCGTACCCCTCCCCTGCCCCAAAATGTATGCAATGAAAATGTTGTAAGTGCTTTAATTTTATTTGGAGGATGATTCGGGTTACGCCACGCCACTTCGGCTCGTGCATTTTATGTAATAATTCGATTCGAATATAATTTGGCTTATCGCTGCATTTACGGCTTTAATTTCTCGTTCTTAAGAAACTTTTCTCGACCACTTTTTCTATATTTTTGCAGTACTTATTTTTTTTTTAGCTAATTCGCTTTGCGGCTATTAATGGTCACGCCCCCCTCCCATTTCCAATCCACCTTTTCATAAGTCAGATCACGTATTCGGTCATTAGATCAACTTTAATGTAATGCAGTCCACGTTTTTATTTACTTAGATCTTCTGTCTTTCTTTCATCGGCCGTCTCTGTCCCACTGGACCAGATATGATGGGAAAGTAAGCATTTCGAGGTGGCGAGATGAACAGAACATAGGAAATAACGTTGGCTTTTCAATAAGTTCAAGCGACGAATGTGGTAAGACCGGCAACTACAATTAATTTAGAAGGGCTTTGAAATCAGCTTTAAAAGAAAAAGATCCCTGAGCCCTGGCATTTTTATCATGCCACTTCGCTACCAATCGAATTTCCAGCCCTGCTCCTGCTCCAAAAAAAAAAAAGAACAGAAATGCAAAAGAAACAACTTTAATTGAAATCTTGGCTGTGAAAGCGACTTTATGCAATTTGAAAATACTTCCTGACCCAGGAAGAGAAAAACCAGTGGCGAGGACCGAAAAGGGGAACTTTGCTTTGGCTGCTGTGCAAAAGTTTTGCCAAACAACTTTGGCTCAAAGACAAAAGCACTGGCAGTGGCAAAAAAAAAAAAGGAGACAGAGGGCCAAAGAAAACAAGAGTACGAGGGAAATGGCAAATGGAAATGTGTTTTGCTTTCCCACCAGTCAAAAAAACAAGCCAGCAACTAGAGTGACAGTTGTTGCGCCCTAACACAGACTGATGTTCCCCCGAAATGGTACAGTTGCGCTCAAAAGGTTCACGACTCACCTTTTGGGCGAACATGAAATTGCATCGCGCCACGCCATATCGCTAATTGTATATTGGGCAACAGATATATAGCAGAAATGATCGGTCATTAAGCCATAAAGATCGGGCAATTAACTCGGATCGGATCGTAAAACGGCAGCCGATGAGCCCGGCTAATTGGGCCCTCGCAAAATTGGTTCAACAATAATCGTAATCGTGCCTCGCAGTTGGTAAACAAATGTGCCCCTAAAATGGAGGCTTCGGGAGCATAAATAACCGCCAAATGGTGAGACATTGTTATATCAACTGATAGTTTAAGACTGAGAATATCGCACGATAAAATATGCAAAGCAGGTTATCAAAGTTATAGAACGTCAGATTTCAAAACACAAAGGAAATCACATTCATAATATGTTCATAACTCCCTCGAAAACCAGACCTTATAAATAGCATTTATAGGGGGGGCTTATGGTCTGGTTTTTCCACAACCATAAAACTCAGACCAGGTTCATAAATGGTGTTCTGTAAATTGCGTCGCTTGTCTAGCAAGTTCACTCCATTCTCTAGATTGTAAAAGCCCAGCGTTGTTGGGTGCAGATATGAGGGCAACCAATTTTATAACGATCATGAAGACGGGGAAAAAAACAGCCAAGTAATGAAATGGCAAACAAGGAAATTTATCAAAATCTAGTTTTATGGATTCGGTAGCACAGAAATGTCTGGGCCAATGGATCCAATGTTTATATTAATAGATAGATGACGTGACATTTTAGCATTTCATTCACTTTGCGATTGAAATCAATGTCTCTCTTAGAGACAAAGACACATCCGTTGGACGGAGCACAAATCTTTGACGTTGATGTGGATTTTCCAGGCAACATGTGACGGAAAGCGGAAATTGAAATCCATACTTTCCAGTGCCAGGATATAAAATTTCTGGAATGTATCCGCTTCAAAAGTTAATTAACCACAGGTCCTTGAACGCGATTAAAGACTTTCCGGCTCCTATTTAAATATTCCTTTAATACCTCTCCGTTTCCAAATGATCTTTCTTTTTTATGCCCCCGGGCGATTTATTTTCATTCCGCAAACAGTTTTATGGCTCCCCAGCAGGAGCACACACACGCAAATGGAGTAAAAAATGCAAACTTTCTTTTCCACCTGCGCTGGCAGCAGCATAAATTTCTCATTCCGCCAAGGATATGGGGAATGTACAGAAGTGGAGCGAGCAGGCGACCTAGTTTTTCCCGAGCATTATTTTTGGTTAATTTTTTAAGAAGCAACAGGAAGCATTCACTTGATTAAAAAATATAAATGCCAAAACATTTTCTCAGATATTTTCAATTTGATTTGGTTCAATTATGTGTGTTCCATGGTATTAGGCAGACGCCTACTTATTTTACCACGCTTATGAGTTCACGCACACACACACACATGGTTTGAAACCCACATTTTCTTTCGCATTTTCCCTAACGGTTTTCCTGGCATTTTGCAATTATTGCTCCTGCTGCGTCTGCTCCGAGAATGTTGGGATAAATTCTACATGCACAGGAATTTTCAATGTAAATAGTGCTTCAAAGCACTTAGGAGGCGATTTTAGCCAGGGTACAGAAAACAATGCAATGATATAGAAGAAAATCCATAGAGGAGCTATTAATTAGGTGAACTGAAGAGGCTTGTAAAAATATAAATATATTTAAGCGGCCTTACCAACTTGCGACCCAATTCTTAATAAATAATGCATGTGTATCCTTTACTCCTAATCTGTTAGTCTGAAAATAGTTTTGACCTTTCGAAACATTTGCTGCTTTTGATGCCTTTTGCTTTTAAACTTTTTGTTTCCCCTGCGACCTTTCGCAAGCAGCTATCGCATCGAATTAATCAAAACTTTTGAGTTATCCAATTAGCGCGCGTCGAAAAGTTTATCACCTAGCCCATAACATAACCTCAAACCTCTTAACCCCTCGTCGCCCCAATCGCATTCCCCTATTTGTCGATGGAATGAGAATCATAAAAATGAGAAACGAGCCAACGAGGGGCCTTTTCAACGATAGAAAGAGAGGGGCGGGCGAGTGATTGCGGTGAACTTCATACAACACGTAATTGCTCCACGGGAAAGAGACGGGCACATGGGCACTAGAAAGCGACGGGTATACAGATTCCCATTGCTTACCGTTATGGAGATTGAAGATGCGAATTGGGCGGTGGATGGGTCGTAAAGTGTAGCAGCTGTTTAGCAGGAAGGAAAGCATAAATGAAAATCAATAAATACAAAATTTATGGTTCGTAAGAGGGGGGCAAAAAAAAAAAAAAATAGAAGAAAAAAAGAGGCTTAAATTAACTCACGCACACATCGCAGAAAGAGACGGCAACTCGTTTGGGGCAGGATAGGGAGTCAGACTTTTAGAAGCAAACTGCAAAACCGCCAAACAAAATCGATAAATCTGCAACCACACAGTGCGTGCAAAAAGAGGACGGCATGATAATGCAATTGGCCAATAAATCATCGCATAAAACTACATTAAAAAGTCGGTACACGCACACACTGGAAAATCTCCCAGGAGGGTTACACTGCATCGAAAATAGAACAATCGTCTTATTAGGCAAATCATCGTGTATAAATTTGATATTCGAAAATGCACTTCGAATGGAATTAATAAACTATTGAATAAAGTGTTTTCAATCTAAGCTGCTTGCTTTAATCGAACTTCCCAGTTTATTTCTCTCCCTGCACAACTAACACGATGGAGACCCCCCGGCTTAGTCAATCACAGCTGAGTGCAGCCAGCCATCAATCAATTAATCAATCAAATAAATGTCCGACACCGAGCGGCCCTCAATCGTTTACATCAGTCAGCAATTTGCTATCAATTAGATAATGGCTTATCGTCAGAGCAATTCTAGTGACGAAAGTAGCTCACACCCCTTCCTTTTGCATTTTTTGTATTTTCTCTCTCTCTCTCTCTCTCTCTCTCACTCTGTTTTTTGCTTAACCCACTAAGCACACTTCAGCATGATTTATGGCTAAAGCGAGATAGCGCTAGTAAACCTCTCGAGAAGCCGAAAACTTGGAGCTACCAAAACAATCGCTGGGACACATATTAGCCATAAATCTGTATAACACTCGCGGCCATAAATCAATATTCAAATGCTAATGGAAAGCCACAGCTACAGCAACAATTGGCCACTACAGCGAGCCATAAAAGCCAAGAAACACCGCCGATTATCTCGGAAAGTCTGAAGAGACTCAGACGGCGCCAAACAAAACAAAGCGATCCAATCCAACCAATTGGAATCGAAATCAGATCGCATCTGATCCAAAACGATCACTTGAACTTTGCCCTTTTGGTTTTCCAACCATGCGATTGTGTAGTGTAGTTCACAGTGGCGGTCACAAATCTATATTCTTCGAAGCAGTCATATTTTTTTTTTGCACAGTGCATGGCGAACATAAAAATGCAATCAGCCCATACTGCAACTATTTATAGACTTCAATAGCTTCATAAGACTTTTGATGGGCCCAAAGCAACTGCACAGCCATGGCCATAAAAATATAACCACTGCACGATCAGCGAGGCTGCAGAATTGGGTGAGTGTGTTGGGCACCAAGACGCCTCGGAATTCCGTGGGTTGTCTCGGGGGTTTATTAATAGCCGATACGTGACTAGAAGTACGACTTGGAATTATTGCCCATTTTGTGTGTGACCAAGCAGAATGTTATGCAACGTTCCATTGGACGGGGCCACAGATGGGGAACTGAAGGCAGAGCTTTCTAAAACACATCCTAAACAATTTGGTTGCAACTCAATATTTAAACGTTTGTGGAAAAGAATGGAGCGTATCTTATAATAGATAGTATCGTGATAGGGAAAGTCGATTGTGGGGCTTTATCTCTCGAACTTAAAGATCAATTATTAAAAAAATAAAAAAATATATATTGGAACGCAGTTCTTGATTATTTTCTGTTCTGAGTGTGAGAATGTAGGCTTTCAAGGATTTTGTGATGCCTCGCCGTTTCAACTGGAAACTTTTGATTTGTTTAAGCCGAGAGTTGTTGGACTTTATGCAAAACAGAATGTTTACTCCGGACTTTCAGCCACCCGTTTGTTTACAATTTTCCTTTGATTTCGATTTGCTTCGGCCAAGCCAAGCAGCAAATAGAATTTTGCCTCGCAAATAAATAGAATAAATGTTGGGGGCGTGGTCCTTGAAGGTCGGGAAAACCAGGAAAGCGGCAAAATCGGGAACCGGGAGTCGGGAAGGAAAAACGGATCCGAACGCCGGACCCGTGGTAAATTACATTTAAGAAATCAACGCGCGATGGCCGATGGAGTTAGACTTTTCGCAGTGAAAAGTGGCAACGTCGCAGGCGGCAAGGAGATGCGGATTGAGCGAGCGACGGGGGGCAGGGGCAGGAGGAGGAGGTCTGAAGGATCCCATTCAGTGGAAAACGGGAGCTGAAAATTCAATTTGATTTGATTTGATTTTCGTTCTCGTTTTCGTTTGAATGCACAACAGAAGCAGAGAGGAAGAATAAGATGATATCAAATTAGTTGAAAAAGAAAATACAATCAAGGACTCGAGACGGGCAAAAGATGAGTACCACCATTCAATGGGAATCGCAAGTTATTAAAAAACCGATCAATAGAGCACAACGTGATCATTTCTGCCCATGTGTCAGCTGGGCGAGTTCAAGGTCACATGAAGCTCTCATTAGACATACACTGGAAATAATCCTGATCACATATTAAAATAAAAGAGCTAAACATAAAACAAATATGTCCTCCAAAAAAGATTTTTCCCATTTACTTGTGTGAGTGTTGTACTCTTTTTTCGGTTCGCAGTTGTTGCGCTGATAAAAATCAACAGTCGCTGCTCTGCCGACGTCGACGCCGACGTCGGAGCCGTTTTATGCGGCCGGCGAAAAAATGTTTTTCTTTTTTGTTTGTTTTTGGCGCTTTTGGTTTTTTATCGCCACTTTTAAACTGGGCCGCAGCAATTAATTGAAAACATTAAAATTTGCCAGAGGTTGGGTGGCCTTTTTTGTTTTTCAGCGGTTTTGTTTCTATTTGCTGCGATTCTTTTTGGCATTTTGTTTTTCTCAATTAATTAAGTTTTTTTCTGTTTGCGTTACCTCAGGCTTTCTCATTTTCCTAATCAATTCATATCTACATATTTGGTTTACTTTGTCACCTGCATAACTGTGTCCTTTAAAAAAATTGTTAATAAATTTATGTAATTTATTTATTGGTTTGGATTGGTATTAATTTGATTTGTTATTGTTGTGTGATTTCAACTTATTTACAGTTGTTTTTGTTTCTTATGCACTAGTTTGCGCTCCCGCTCTCACTCTTCCTGAAATTCTCTCTTTCTCCTTTCGCTCTCTCTCTCTCACTCTTCTTCTTCCTCGCTGTTTTGTTTATTTGTCTGTTCCACTTGTTTTCGCCTTTTGGAACTGTGCTTTTCATCCCATTTTCCCTCCTTTTGCACCGCGTCCTCTTTCTCTCTTCCTCTTCTTCTTCGCCTTAATATTATGCACACACTACGCTTTCGCCGTTATATTTTGTTGATTTTTCAGATTAATCCGCGGTTTTCGACCGATTTTTTACCGTTTCACGAATTGTGCACGATTTTCGCGAATTGCGTTTTTGCGGAATTTTTTAAACGCAAATTGTGTGTGCGGAGCGAACGGCGAACGTTGTTATATGACGGAGACGATGAAAACGATGAAAACGATGCGAAGCGAAAGCGAAAACGAGACCCTGCGCCGGCGTCGCTGTCGCCGCGGGCAGAGCAGTTGGCGGCGAAAAACGAACGAAGCGAGGCGAATAACGAATTCGAATTGAGGCGAAGGCGAGCCAGGCGCCAACACAGCTGGGAGTGCGAGCGAGAGGGGGCTACGGCACTGAGAGAAATACTTGTTGAACTACTGAGCATGCCTTCTATCGCTGTTCCAAATCCAACCAATTAAACATAATTAATAGCTGAACTATAGAAGGCAATTGAAGATGCATAAATAGACACTGATAACTCGCCATTAAAGGTTGTAAAATTACGAAAGTTATTCGCAGTGTAGCCTAAAATAAGAGCCATGCGTGAGAGCGTAGATGCTAAGCATAATGCGAAAACGAGAGGGCGAATAGAAGCGAAAGAAGCAATTGAAATTGAAAGTTGTAATGAGACAGCGACTTGAGATTCATCATCAAACAGCTGCCGCCGCCTAGTGCCCTCTCACTCGCACAGTAGCGCCCTCTCCCTCTAGTATAGCCCTCTCCCTTCAGCACACAGCGGAAATCCAATTATAAGCAGATCGGGCAGACATAGCGTCGTCGTTGCTTTTTTCATTACTTTTCCATTTTTTAACTTCTTGCACAAAAACTCAAAAAAAAAAAAGAAATTGCCGGAAAAATTGGGGTGCGCAAAAAAGTCTGGCGAAAACATACACATACATATATGTAAATGTAAATATCTAGATATATAGAAAAAAGAGAGGGGACTTTTCAATTGTTGTTTGGGGAATTCAAATTCAGACACATGTATAATCCGCATACACACATGTAAGTACACATGTGTGATTTATGCAGCCATAAATTCGGTGTCATACTTTGCCAGCTTAATAAATTAAGCCATTTTCTGGTTTTTCTGCAATCAAGTCAAATGCGCAATCAATTTAATGGTCATTTTTTCAAATTAATTAACTCGCAAAAGCCACTGTTTTCGAAGTTAGGAAGTAATTACGCAGCCACCAAACTATATATATAAGCTATAGTATGTTTCGATCAGCAGCAAAGTTCTGATGAAGAAAAACAGTGAAATCCTCAACGGTTCATTCCTTTGGTTCGCTAATCGCTTGGCTGCTTTCCCATATTCATTTATCACATGTGATAAAAAATAAAATCGACAATAGCCTCGACTTTATTTGCTTTTCTGGGGGCTTTCGGTGGATTCTACAAAGCGTGCCGACTCTTTGGACCCTTATCAGTTTGCAACTACAACAACACCAGCCAAGCTCTTATCTCAAAAGCAGCAAAAAAAAAGCGCTAACAATGCAGACCGGCCCCCTTCAAATATAAAAAAATAAAAAACAAACAAATATATGGAGCACAAATAGTGGACGGGTCCAAAAACATTGAAGCCAGTTTTGAGAATGCTGTTTAGGTTTATGCCGCATCTGCAGCTCATTGCTACTGAATTACCATTATCGTGGAATTTCCCGTTGCACATGGCGTATGCGCAATATCTAGCTTACGTTTACTTTACTTTGATTTCCCGATGAAATAGGCTTACCAAAGATTTTCGCTGACAATAAAGATAGGCACATAATCGACTTACCTGTAAAGAGAAAGGTGAAAGAAATAATCAATTATAAGGTTCTAGATATTGCAAAAGCTTTACTGTAGGATATTTTGAAATGGTGTCATTCAAGAACTTTGTTGATAATACAGATAATAATAATAATGAAGGGGTATTTATAGAGCAGGCATTTCGAGGCACCACTGTGCATCATCAACGACCTTTGAAGTGGTTGAACTTGAGGAGGGGAACACGACGTACTCAGCTTCCCAGTTGGTTTCCCAACTGCTTTTGCTTATTCCTCTGGGGTTTGGGCGTTTGAGGTTTTTGTTTGCCTTTGTTGTTCTTTGCTTTATTTCGGTGACAAGTTGAGCAGATTAACATTTTACGCAATTAATACGAAGGGAAAATAACAGGCGTTAAATGCTAATTGCCAAATGTGAAACAAACAGATGACGGCGAAATGGGGAAGGGGCGCTGGGAGTTGGAAAATCAACCCCTCCGTTTTTTGGGGGTTTGTGCAACCTTGAACTTTGACCTCGCAGCATTCTAATCTGCGCCTAAAATTTGATTGCTCGGAACACCAAAAACAAAAAACAAAAAAAAATGAAACGAAAATAAAGAAAGAGGCCTCTCTATTCGCTTCGCTCTGCCGGCGCCACAGCAATGCCACCTGAGCAGAGGCCACATCTGCCCTCTCTCTCTCTCTCTCTCTCTCTCTCTCTCTGGCGAGCGACAACAGCAGTTGCCGTCTCTTTCCTTTGATTTCTGAAGGATATATGGCAGGATGGCCAAGTAATAATTAGTCCCAAGTGGGTTTCGCAGCAAGCAGCTTACCGATTGCAGAAAACGGATAACGGGAGGTGGGCGATGCGAGTGGTCGAATCATTGAGGATAATGGCCAGCAGGATGCTATCCGCCTGATTGGAATGCCTTGAGTCAAGTATTTGCTGGCAAATCTACTCGTAATTGAGTTAGTTCATTAATTCACATATTCATTCGATAATCGCCTAACTTCTAACCCTTCACATCTGCAGTTCACCCAATAGAGATGCGAAAAAGTCGATTGTGATTAAGATCGAAGCACCAAAAAGTGGGCTTCTTCATTAATTGATGCTTTGATCAACTAATGAACATCACATGCTCTGATTGATCCTCTCGGTGCTCTGCATCGCATGCGCCAGCAGATCGTGTGAGCTATCAAAATTGCCTGCAATTTGAACGTAGCTTTTTTCACTCTTTGCTGATTTCTGTTCGCTTTTGTTGTCTTTTTTGCTGTTAGATAAGCTTCGCTTTGAATGGGGACTCGGTCATGCTTTATTAAACAAATGGCACAACTCGCGGGTAGATGTATAGTTTATGAATAGAATTCTAACAACTTAATTATAAATATCGCTGGAGAGAGATCCCCAGGGAGAATGGAATGGAATCAGGGGGTAATGTCAGCACTGAATATGCTATAAAAAGCATTGACAAATTATTGGTCGCAGTGGCAGCGCAAAGTATATATATGATGATTTGTGCAGCTCCATCTATGAAAAATTCGCTCACGTTTCGATAAGTTATCGATATTCTCGTAAGAAAGTAAACTTTCGCTTTAAAGATTCCGGGACTAGCTCAAGCCAAAGTTGCAAAAAAAAGAAAAAACGGAAATCGCGATAAATCGCGATTACTTATCGATAGGCGCGGCTTCTCACCTAGACGGCGAATTGCGAAAGTTGTAGCAACAGCAGCAAAACGAGCACACCATATACACCAGGAAGTTGATGCTGCCGCACCACGTCGACGTGGAAGTATTGCCGCTGCTGCCGGTGAGCGTGCCGCTCGAGTTCTGCTCCTCGCTGGCGGTCGCTGCGCAGCTGCTGCTGTTGTTGTTGTGCAAGCCAGCAGCGCCCGCTGCCGCTGCGATGATCGAGGCCGCCGACGATTTCCGGCGTCCTGTTTCCGCTTCCGCTGTCACCACAGCCGCTGCTGCTGACGTTGCAGCGCTGCTGGTCTCACTGCTCTTTTGCCGCAGAAAGCGCCCCAACCGCGGCGGTACGTTGCTCTCGAGGGCGGGCGGGGCGCTGCTGGTGGAGCGTTTGCGCTCCGCCGACGTCGCTGCTTGCTTCAAGCGTTGCTGGTCGTCGACGAAGGAGATTTGCTTCCACTTTTTCTTCTTCTTCACTTTGGCGGTGGCTTTCAGCAGATTCCGCGATCTATATGTTGTTGTTATCGCTGTTGGTGTTGCTGCTGTTGGGGCAGTTGCAACTGGTGTGGTTGCTGCGGCCCTGGTGGCTGTTGTTGTAGTTGTTGTTACTGCTGCTGCTGCTGCTGCGGAGGCGGCGACTGCGGCTGAGGCAGAGGCAGCGACGGCGTCGTCAGTTTTGGTCGCCAGTTCAGAAGCTCACACGACACACATGAGTACTAGGCGCACGCACAATCACGCACTGCGTCGACGTCGCGGCGGCGGCATTCTAGAACTTTACGAAAGTTGGGTTTTTTTAGAGATTGAGCGATTTTCGATACTCTTGTTATATTGGGCGAATTAAAAACTTGATTTTAGAATTTGAAATAATTTAATTGAAATCTTTTATTTATTTTTAAATACTTTTTTTTTACTTTGAAAACTGTTGAAGAATTAATTACATTTTTAAGAAGACAATAGGGAATTTTTGGAATTTGTTTTTTAATTGTTCTTGGGAATTTTAACTTATTAAATTTGCGTGCTGATTTTTAGTTCTTTCGAAAATAGATTTTAATTTTAATATAATTAGGTTTCTAAATTGTCTCTCTCTTTTCTAAAAAAAAAAAAAAACATTTTCTAGCCCAATTACCCAGTTTTTAGCAGTTTTATTAATAATAGTTGAATAATTTCGTTCATATCAGACTGAATATGAAAGTCGTTTGGATTGTTTGTGGATTTTGGTATTATATTATTTGTAAGAAATGGCCCATTTTTATCGTCTAGTGAGCTCTCTTTTGACAAGATATTTATCACTAATTTAAATTGGTTTCGTTATACACATATATTAAGATCAGTTTTTGCGGTGGTTTAAGTTTATTATATTGGTTTTGTATTTGTTTTGCATTTTCACGTATTTACTTCGTTTTGGGTCAACTTCTGTTATAGATTCCAACTATGTTGTTATTTAACTATAGTTATTCAGTACGAATTTTAGTATTTTTTTTGTGGCTACCACTCTTGCATTTTTTCTTTAGTTCCAATATGGAATTTTACCTATTTCTTGAGAATCTTATATATTTGCTTTGATTAATAACATGTGTTGAATACTCACTCGCATTTACTATTATCTTTCTTGTTTTCAATATTTCTTTTGAATATGGTCTATTTTTCCAAATACAACTATCTGTTTATTCGTGTATTATTTTGTTATAATGGAGCACTCCAGATTTGTTGTATTTTCACTGAGGGTTTTTATTGTAACACACATCGAAGTTTTGATTATTTGTATAGTTATTATTTTTGCAACTTTGGCAATTTTCTTGGCTTTACGATTTTAGTTGGAAGAGTTTTGGTAGTTTTCAAGTATTTTGTTGCTATCAGTTTTTAGTGTTCACTTGCGTGTGCTTTGTTAGCACGCCTTTTGCATTTTTTGATGCCGCCCTTTGTTTGGTTTTTGTTTTGTTTATTTTGCACTAACTTTTAAACGACTTTTGCATATATTTTCTGTAATTACTGGCCATATTTTTGGTGTATTATTGTGTAGCTTTATTTTCCGCCGCTTATCATTTCACTCTGTTATCTTAACTTCTGCTGCTTCTTTTATGTAATTTACAGCTTCTCTTTCTCTCCCCTTCTCCTGCTTTTTGTTGTTGTTTTGCACACACGTGCGAGGAGCACTTAAAAAAAAGGTAATGCACAAGAACAAAAAATTCACGGGCAACGCTGTTTTGTTAAGCGATTATTTAGCACTTGCGACCACTGCGCGAATTTATTGTTTATTATTATTATGATTATGGATGTGGTGCTTCTTTATTTTATTATTTTTAGGCGGCGCGCGCGCACACACACGCACCCACACGCACACACACACACGAAATGCGATATGCGTTGTGATGCCGATGCGATGCTCTCTGCTGCAGCGACCGCACTACACTGCCGCAAAAAGCAGCGGAAAAGCAGAGAAAGGCAGAAAGTGGCGGCGAATTGCGCCGGCAGCGACGGCGACTTCGGAGAGCAGGAGCGAAAGAGCGCAAAAAGAAGATGAACAAAATGAACGCGTGCGCGTAAGAAGTGAATGAATCTATTTTGTCTAGTGTTGAATTCAAATACGCGTTCATCAAAATACATAGTTGTTGACCGCAGATGCTAAGTGTATACAAATCAAATTAAATTATATCATTGCCCAAGGTTAATATAGAAAGCTTGTTTTTCGCGAGAGATATATTAACTGTATGCCCTTAATATTAGTCCAAAATGCTGATCAGAGCGCCAACACAAATGACTGCGAAATTTACTTTTTTTATGCTCACTCAATATTTGCAGAGTATTTAAGGTGCGGTGCGACCATGACCCGCCTTTTCTACTGAATGAAGTGCGCAAAGTAGTAGTAGAGAGAGCACCATTATCGGAGTACGGACCAACTTGAAGAAATTCCTGAGAAATTAGGTTCTCAAAGAATTGCTTTTGTCAGTTGGCGGAGGAAACATTGGTGGTCATCAATTATTATTGTTTATTTGCGCGACCATTAACTATTATTTACTGTTTGCTGGAGAGAGCGGACATTTCAGAATTCTCTTTTGCGCAGAAAGCTGCGCGCTCTTGATTCCAATCAGCCCTCTGCTCTGCCGCCGTGCATTCTTATCAGAACCGCGCTGGCGACGTCGCTGCCGTTAGCTGTTGTCTTTTTGCTGTTGTTGCGCACTGCACTTGAAAACTTCATTCACGCATCTTTTCTCCTTTGCAATTTGCATTTTGGATATTGGCAAGACCTTATGATAATGTGTTATGGTGATAACTAATCTGGGGTCAAGTAATGGGCGCGGTGGCAGCGACGCCGGCAGAGCGGCAATTGCAGCGTTCGACGGCGAACTCAAGTGGTTGACGTCTTCACTAACACTAGACTACGCGGTTTTGGACTTGCGTCAAATGTATAGGTCTTCTAGCTACACTTTTATTATTATTTCAAGCGTTAGCATCAGCAAATCTCGACTCTGGCGTCCACTGTCTCTGTGCGACTATCGTACTTGGCTCTCGTACTTGGAACCCGAGGCGTCTTTGATTTCCAGATTAGATGACCCCCTGACTTGACCCCACCCATGAGCTCAAACTCTCCGACCAGCAAACACAAACACAAGCACACCTCGTGCTGCACTACTACCAGTACTCACTGCCGGCATTCCGGCATTTCGGCATTAGCTCTTAAGCTGCCCCAGGTGCCCCAGGTGCCTCAAGGTGCTGCACGCACAAACAAGCGGAGAATCCGGGGTCGGGGGCCATCTAAAAGTTTCAAATTTCTGTCGGCGAAGGTGAAAGTGGCCTGAAAGGAGCCCCGGGCTCGAAGTGCAATTATCCTGCGAGAGTTATCCATCAAAAATGCCGCTCGCCACTCGTTCTAATGAAACTTTGCTGCTGAGCTGGGTGAGGTTTTCCAAAGGACCGCTAAAAAGGGAGAACAGGTGGAGCCCGAGCTGCTTTCGCCTTTTTCGGCGTTATGGTTATGACCGCCGCCAAACCAGATGGTATCGCAGCTCTACAGTTCCCTGTACATTAACAGCGAAAAGGAGATTCATCCAGGAAAGGAAGTGACTCTCGCAGCGAGGGCTGATTTCAGAGTTTCTTTCAAGTCTATATAGCTCTATCTATCTATCATTTAACCAATTACTAATGCAAATGTATACATTGGTACTAACTTATTTTGAATCCGAAAAGTGTTGTCAATTAGAATATTCGTAGGTGATATTTAATCTATTTGCACCTCGCTTTTTGTCAACTCTATTTCACAAAAACGTTATTAATACCCCGTGTGTCAAGGAGCCCCCTTAATCTATTTCCCCGCTGGCCTGTGTCCACTTTTGCTTTGACAAACAGCCACAACAATAAAAAAGGAACAAAAAGTGCAGGGGCGGGGGAAAAGCAGAAAACTAATGGATGGGCAATGGGCAATGGCAATGGCACCCAAGGGGGCTGGCTTTAGAGATAGGCGGGATGAGGGGGCGTGGCAGGGGTCCTGGGTATCTGGGCATCTGGGAGATATACATACATATAGATATACATATACATATATAAATAACACCCGGGGAGGGTGCTCAGTTCGCTGTTTATTGGAGAGATTTTTTTGGGGAACGCCGTGAGTCAAATATTTGTGACAAAAACGGTGGTTTTGTGTTTCTCGACCCGGGAAACTCGAATTTCATGAGGCTCATGAAGGTGAAATTACCTGAATGGTTTTGTGTTTTGTTCTTCACTTTTTTATTGGTTCAATTAATGCCTTGAATAGAAAATGCCTAATTTTGTGAGCTGTCACCAATACATTTCATTAGGAAACCAAAACCGAAGACTTCCATTCCTGGAAATACTACTGCATCTTTTTGCTTTTGAACGCGAACGTTTTGCTATCGATTGCGGAGAACTTCAAACAAGCTAGTTTGTAACCGAAAACATTTTTCATTATTTTCCTGCTCCGATTTTTTTCGTGCTTAATATTTTTCAATTTCCTGCTCTTTGAGCTCCGCTTTCGCTAGAGATTTTTCGCCCCGCCCGCTGAGCGTGTGTACCCAAGACCAACAGCCACGCCCACGACCACGCCGCCCCATTGACGCACAGTTAACGGTACAGCCAGCGGGCGGTTGGGCGGCTGATGGGCCGTGGGCGATGGGCGGTGGGCGTGGCGGGCGGACAAACAAATTGCACGCGTCTCTCATTTCTCATTTCCCATTTCAGTTGCCTGATGCATTTACAGTTGCACTCGCAGCAGCGCCAGGTGGGCGGTCTGCCACGCCCCTGCGAAACGCACCGCCCTCGTCTCGCAAAGCCATACATATACAAAAAAAGTTGATGATTTTCGAAATATACACTGTACTGACTTCATAACACCAATTACATTACAAATGTGTCATGGTTATACCCACATAGTGATTAATTCCACAAAACTATATATTCCACGAAAGAATTTGCTATAATATATAGTTTTTTTTTCAGTGCGTCAGCTCTGTTTCCTTGTCTAGCCACTGCACATACCGAAAAGTTAATCATAAAAACGCCGAGTGAAAATGCCAAGGTTCAACGTGTTGCTGATTGTTTTTTCTCCTGGGTGTCAAATTGTTAAAACGAAGTGGGTAAAGGGATTCAGGAGAAACGTTTGAAAAAAGGGCGGACCGACACGCCCACCAACCAGTTGCACGCCGCGTATACGCAATAATCGCTCGCACAAAGCCCAGAGCTTTTTTGTCGAGCGTTTAAAGTTAAAAATATGTTCCATGGCCGAAAATTCAGATGCAATCGAGCTTACCCAAGTCGCTTAATTAAAAACGTATCGTATGCATTCAATCAACTTACCTGTAAAGGAAAAGAGACAATACGATAAATTAGTAAGTTGAAATTATACCTTATTTATCTTATAGCTACAGAAGAGTGCAAACAATCCCATTATAATATCACTTACAAAGCTTTGTAAACATTTTCTTATTTTGGTTTTTCCAGATTTTTTTTTTAAATCCTGACCTTAAGCAACAAAAATAACATTAAGCAAGTTTTATTCAACTTTCAAAGCTTTAGACAGCTTTTCCAGAAAATTCAAGTGTGGTGAAAAGCTGTGGGAAAAGTTGTGAGCAATTTTCCAAAGCTCTGGGTTCGTCGCATTGCTATTGAGCTTTCATGGACTAGATTCTTTCTAAGATGAATGCCTCATTGAAGAAAGTATGCAGGTTTCTTTGAACTTTTTTCACCTTTTGCATGGAATTTTTCAGGAATTCCCTTAGAAATTCCCGTAAGGAAGCATTAAACATACTAATTAAATTTGCCAACAATGAGGCACCGGACTAATAATTCTTTAGCTCCCTGAGATCTCCTCTCTTTTCCTTCGCTTCCTTCAGCTTTTTGTCAAAGTGCAGCAAGGATTTTAAAGCTCAGCTGGTGAGCAGCTCAGAAAAAAAAGCGAGGATAATGGAAAAGGGAACCGGTCCAAAAGTCACTGCAAAGCTGAAAAAAGCAGTCAAAGCGAAAATCTTACCCCTTGGGCCAATCCACGGATTTTTGGCAAAAAAAAGGGAAATTTTAAGGAAAAAAGGAGGAAACAAGAAGGATTTAATTAGGACCAAGCAGTTCAGAAAACCAAATGAAATAACCAGGTTTATTGCAAAAATAAAAGCTGAACAAAATGTAATATTGTTACGTCTTCTATAAGAAAGTGGACACAGATGTTGTGCATTGTCAATTTTTTTGAACCGAATCTCACTCCATTTCAATTGGCTTCTTCATTCGACGCTTGCAGTGCAAATATATTAAATTCCCCAACTCTTTCCTCGTTCGTTGCTCCTTTCTTTTTAATGGTTTTGAGTTTATTATCATTCCTTGGCATCCGAGGGCTCACCTTTTCCGCCTGCTTCTGTTTCTCGCCCGTGCCTGGCATTTTCCCATCTCGGATTGCCTTTATCTTAGGGATATACTTCAAATGGCCATTCGAGATTCCGCTGCCTTTCTTTTCCCTTTTTCAAATGGCCTTGCAAATGTCACACGTGTCGTATGCATAATATTATTCATGCTATTATGTAATGCTCGCATTTAAAGCGAAAACCGTCAGGCAACAACAATTTAAATAGCAGTCAGTATGAGCACAATAATGCATGATGTTTGCTAATTATTGCATTGGCTCGAATTTCATGTGCATTTTATTTGCAGTGCCCAACTAGTAACATTCATAGTTTATCTTATGCCTCCTAATTACTTAGAAAATCGAAGTAACGTATTAAATATCGGAACTGTCTAAACTAATGAGTTGCTTACGAACTTCAACTAATATCCTGACAATAATAAAGGTCCTGGCGGCTCTCTGGCTCTCATCTTTTGTTGCGTAAATATACCTTCATTAGCGCCTTAAAGTGGGCAACACTCGACTGAATATTCGCCGGTGGGGAGGACGAAGAGTTCCAAAATAAAATATGCAAGCAAAGGCACGTTTTAAAGGCGAACAAGGCCCATATCCTAACCGACTAAGTCCCCTTTAACCACTTTTTGTCGACACTTCTTCCCGAGGGAAAACCGACTGCCTGCATCTTTCTCATTTTTGAAAAGGGGAAACTTCTGAAGTTCCTCGGGGAAACGACTGTTAGATGACTATTACACGCATGAAAAATAATATGTTGTAGCAGCTTAAAGTTATTTATCTGAAATACAGCATGAAGATACCTCAATGATTTTCAAAATTTGTACATATACTTTAACAATTTCATGCTGTGTAGAGAAGTGCTTGCCCTAAAGGGTTAACTAACCCAGTTAGCCGACAAGAGTTCAATGGCTTAATTAACAAATTACGTGTGCTGATTGATTCACAGAAATTCAAAACAATTTTGAGGCCTGTCCTTAAGGATACAAGACCCAAAAGTTATTGGCAAAGTGTTTGGTACATTAATGGGAAATTGCACCCTGCCATTAACCTAGATATTGGTTAACAACGTTGAATCGACCTAAGGCGATTCGTTTATTTTCTGAAAATAGGAGCAATGGCCAAAAAAGGAAATTTAATGAAAGGGACACTTTACCATTTTGTTAGCGTTGAAAGTTTCACACATTAAATCTTTCTAAATAAAAACTTGAACTTCCAGCCGCGACAGTTATCACATTTTAAATGTCCGAAAACTTTTGTTCACTTAAATCTTTTTTTGGGCTGCAACTTCTGGCGCTCTGAAAATCCCTCAATGCCATTTAACCCACCGACAAACAAGTCGGCAATCCGAAAGCGCCGGATTTCCTTGGGGGAATACCCCTTTCTGAAGTTGTTAAAAATGCGGGCTGCGTCACCGAGCCGATCCCCTGATAGCTTAAAGATTGGAGTATAATTTATATAGACATTAGCTCGCCGGCTTGGGGCGTCGAAATTTTCAATTCATTGCCAGCCAAACCGCCGACTTTGACATGTCATATAAATGAGGAGCACCCCCAGGACTTCTCGTCCTGCCCACTCCATGCGCCCAAATCCCGGAGAACTGTATACATTTTTGTGCTGTTGTTTTCTTTTTTTTGTTATTTTTTTTTGGCCTGTTTGACTGAGGCAAACAGCAACAATAATAAACATTTCTTCTCGGACCATTTGTCTGTGTGTTTTTAATAATAAATAAACTGTAAACATAAGTCACGCATACCGAGAGACCGGCCGAAAGTTGAGCCTTAAGCTTCAGTCCCGGATTTATGAGGGGGCCAGGGGTCAGGGGTTCGGGGGGTTTGAGGGGATGAGGGCACCCAGGGGGGGTACCCTGCCTTGTGGCCAAAGCTATGCAAATGTTGCGGCCTGCTGGCGAATCTGTGTGGATTTTTGAAGCCCCTCCCCCTCCTATGCCTTCAGAAGAACAGCCAAAATTCCTTGGCTCCTCCACTATGTAACTTCCCATTTTTCGGCTAATTCCAAAGGGAATTTTTGATTTGGGAATTAATGTTATGACTGAAGTGGAGGACCGACTTGTTGGCCAACTGATAAGAAGCCACCGCAGAATGGCATGTTATCCGTGCGATTTATTAGATTTTATTTACGGGCTTAGGACGAGAGCATAAATAACTTTAGACTTTAGTTTAAATGTTGATTAGTCGAATGTGAAGAGTAGAAGGACATATCTGCACATTTGGGCATAAATACAAAGAAATACACCACTATTTATTTTGAAATTTTATTTCTGTATACATTGAGTACTTTTACCACACTTTTAGTCAGTTTCCGACTTACCCCTTTTTTGTTATATATACGAGTATGCACTGTCTAAAAGTGTCTGAGAATTACGCTCGACATTTGTTTGCGTTTCAAAAACAAATATGCAAATATTGAGCAACAACTGTCAACTGGTTAATCCCCTCCCTCCCCCTCCTTCATTTTCCCTACGCTTCAGTTATTTCGTGTTTAACCATTAGCGCGTATAATGCTTCATAGCGATTTATTTTCGGAATACACAACACTCACTTCTCTCTTGGCCCTATTTGCATTTCGTTTCCTTCGCCCGCCATTATATTTAAATACATTTAATGGACGTAATTCCAATAATTGTTTAAGTTTCCCTTTCTCGATTTCCTTTGCGCTTTAAAATTTCACGGCCTGGCAGCTTCAATTGCCCCGCGCCCCCTCCTTCGTCTCTTTTGGGGGTTCATTAAAATTATTCTCTTTATTTTCAAATTATTTTTTTCTGTGCCTGCTGGTATTAACATATTTATATATATTTATATATATATATACCTGCTGTCGCTGCCAGAAAGAGAGACAGGCAAAGACAGAGAGGATGCGGAAAATAAAAAACATTTAAATTTAATTATACGACTATGACAAACAATTTTGGCATTTTGACAACGCTTTCGGGGCAGGCGGCGTCTCTGCAGCAATTCTCGTTGTGATGAAAGGCCCTTACCCCCCTTACCCCCACCCCCCACAACTTGCAACAGCAAGTCAACAATTAGCAGCGGGTTCAATGTGCCATCAGAGTCCAGGACACGGGCAAGGATATAAACAGGTTCATTAGCAAAGGGGAAACTTGGGGCCGTGTCCTTTGGCACACTGAATTCGAGCCAGCACAATGGGCGAATTTAAAGCAGGCAGAATTCAGTGGACAAGCTGACAAGCTTCATAGAAATTGAATTTAATGTATTTCCTCTTTGCTAAATTACTATTCCAAAGGGCGGAGAACATTGTTCCAGTTATATGAACTCACCCAAAGAGGTCCGAATCGCTGCCGGGGAAGCTGATCCTGGGCGAGAGCGGCGATCGTCCTTGGGCCCGCTTGAGCATGTCATGCAGACCGGGCGGCGCGTGAATGGGACTCAAAATGGTTATCTTGCGACTGCCCGGCGGCGCCAAGAAGCCACCGCTCAGGGTCAACTGGGTGCGCATGCCCGCCGACGAGCTCTTCATCTCGATCGTTTCGGCCGACTTGGAGATCAGAATGGAGGAGGACTGCTGCAGGCCCAGCTTGCTCATCGACAGCTGCATGGATCCCCCGGTGGCGGAGCTGTCAGTTAAGTTTCCGGCGGACTCCACCACGCCGGCCACACTGGCGTCGTCGATCTGGGTGGAGGCGCTGCGGATGCACTTCTCCGGCCGTGCCCCAGCCACTCCGGCTGCCGCCTCCGAGTGCGCCGACGTGGAGCGCACAAACTGCCGCACGTGCTTCTGATGGGCCGTCAGAAAGCCGTGGGCGCCCTCCGGCTGCTGGAGGAAACTCTGGAAGCGAGTCTTGCTGCTGGCCGAGCTGGCCGAGTTCGAGTTGCCGCCGGCCAGGTTGCTGGAGCCGCTCGCTATAAACCGGGTGCTGCTGCTGCTGCTGGTGCTCGTGCTGGTCCTCTGCTCGCTGCTGGTGATGATCGAGGTGGAGCTCTGGGCCTTCAGCTGCTGGGCCAGCGAGGCCGCCGCCGAGGAGCTCAGCATCTGGGCGGCTCCGCTCGTGATGGTGGTGGCCTCGCCCACAATCGTGCTGGACTGCAGGCTCTGGCTCCTCGTCGAGCTGGATATGATTCGCTGGGACTGCTGCTGCTGCTGCTGCTGGAGCTGCTGCAGCTGTTGGAGCTGCTGGACTTGCTGGGCGCTGTCCTGTTTGCTTTGCTGCACAGTAGTGCCGGCACTACTGCTCATCGAAAAGGAGTGGGTGGCCACCTTGGTGGTGCTCGACGTGCTGGAGAACTTTTGGCTCTGTACCTGCACCTGCTTTTCGGGGGATCCCAGCTCCAAGTCGGCCATGGAGCGCACTTCGTCGGGATCCACCTCGCTGGGTGTGGTTATTATGTATTGTGGTGGCGCTGCTGCTCCGCCTCCTGCTGCTGGGCCACCATTACTCTCCTGGGACATGGTTTCCTTTTATTTCACCTTTTTTTTCGCGTGCGTTTCTGGGGAACAGAATTTATGCTTTTAATTTTCCCTGCGCGAGTGACAAACTCTCACTCTTGCCTCAATGCATTGCATACTTTTTGGGTCGCGGGTGAATAGTTTGGGTTTTGGGGTCGTTTGGAGCTGGGCTAAGTGAATGGCACAAGTGGAATCTCCGTCTGTCCCCAGATCCACCAACCAAAACACGAGAGAACAAAGCCACCGCAGGAAAGAGGTGATGTTTAATTAAGCAACAAAAAATTCCCTTTAAATTATAGCACAAATTTGCTATGGAAGTGCAGAGAATTTCTACCGAGAACTTTCAATGAGATAGCTTTATGTTTCCCTACAATTATGTTCTCTAGAAAACAGACAACAATTTGTCTCTAAGGACTAAGGACTTTCCTTATTATAGGAGTATAAAGTTAATTCATTATTAGCTGTCCAAAATAAAAGCATTAACTTTGCGCCGATTTTCACACATTTCAGAATAAAATCATTTCGTTAAACCTCATTAGCAAAGTTCGTGGAGCATTTCCCGAATGGCCAAAGTTGGCTTCGAACTCGAACGCAACATGTAGTGCCCCCGTTTTTCGCCACCCCCCCTGAATTTTCCACCCCCCCTTTTGCCGTTGGCGAAATTTTCTTGTTTTCCACTTTCTTTCTGATTTTTTTGCAGGAACATTTTGGTTTTCTCTTTTCATTTTTATTTTTTTTTGACTGCGTTGTTTTTTGTGTTCTTTTTGGAGCGTGGCTTTTTTCGCTGGTGTGCCTTAACAAGCTGCATAATTAACCTGTGAACCGTGACCGTGACTCTGAGCCACCCCCTTGCCAATTTCGCCGCCCCTGTGTCTCGTCGCGGTCATCCCCTGTTGAGTTCCGAGCTCCGAGCTCCGAGCTCCAAGCTCCCAGCAGCCAGTGCACGCTGAAAAGCGAATTATTATTTGAGCTGGCCTTAGCAAACTAACAACAATACGCTTTTAATTTGGTAAAAACAAACGGAAATGCACGAGCTTGTGTTTCATACCACATCTCGTCTTTTTCTGCAGAGCCATACTTAATTAACCGACATTGATTACAACCGTGACTTTGTTTTTCCGACTTTAGATTCCGGCCCTTGCTCATTTCACCCCTTCCGTTTGAGAAGTTCCCTTCGATTGGGATTGAAGTGGAACGGGAATGGAAAGCAGGAAATGGGGCAACAGGATTCAAACGCAATTTTTCACGAGATTTCTGCGCGAATGTCTGAGGTCCTTTTTCCCTTTCCCTTTCCTTTTCCCTTTCCGCTTTTCAATATTTACCGGAGAAAACCAATCAGATGCAACTTGATTTCATTAGCGGAAATGCATTTAAAAGGAAGCTTAAGGTCAAAGAAAAACCATTGCCGGTCATCAAACATGTGATTTAATCTATTAATCCATTAAAAATGCATGTTATTTTCTAATTACTTGAAATGTGTCAAGTGCTTAAAGCTTGAAAGTAATTAGCGCTACCCTCTGATCCTTTGTCCATAAAAATGCTTACTTAAACTTATTTGGTCAGCGATTTGCGGAACTCCTTTCACTATTTCGGCAAGTCACCCAAATGGTCGGAAAATTGAAGGTCGGGACTCGTTAAGTTGCAATGACTGTCACATAACAACAAAAAGGGGCAACCAAAGAGGACAACGGCCAACATCTTGTGCAACAGCCACGCACACATGGCCAATTCGCTTGCAACACACACACACACACACACACACAGTGGCCGAAAGGATGTTACTGCAATTTTATGCAAATGGGTACCTTTTGCTCGCTTTGTTGCACGAGAAATGGAACGACAATGACGACAATTTACACTGAGAGAAAACGCGTTAGCAGTCTTTCAACAGATTTTCCTTTCTGTGAATTGCGAATGAGAAGTTTGAAAATGGGCTGGAATAGATGAAGTTCCTGCTACATTCATGTGTGCTGACTGTGTGAAATCCTTCGAAATCGTTCGCTTCGCTCAGTGTAGAATAGGAATTTACCACGAACTGAAGGCTCGCCTGCCAGGATTCTTCTTCCCAACTTATCTCTTTGTGCATTCCGTTGACACTTCACCTATTCGGGTTTTCTTTTTTTTTTTTTTGGGGTCCTGCCACTCAAAGTAATTGCCACCAAGCGGGCAGAAAACTGAGTTTTGTTACCCTGATTCGATCAACTCAATTGCCTGCAATCGAGGTTGAGTTGCACCAGAAATTTCCTATGATAATAATACTCTTGCAATCGATGCGATTACCTAGATTGTTCATTTGCAACGTTATTTATTACACCTTGACTATATAGAGTGCATATTTGATTTGATTTGCCCGCTTCGCTCGCTTTCCTTTCCGCCAACAAACAAATGCGCGGCAAGGGGAACAACAGAGCGGCAACAAAACCAATTTGCATTTACGGCAAACAAGGCGAAAGCAATAAGCTTCATGTGTTGATTGCCACGCCCTCGCCGCCCTCGTTCTGCGGGTGTGCATGTGTGAGTGTGTGGCATAGTTAACAAAGCCTTTTCTCCATACCCATGCCCATGCCCATTACCCATACACATGTCAACATCATTAGCCATATATCAACTTCACTTTCAATGCCTGCCCAATGAATTTCCTTAGCAGGCGGCGTGCTAAAAAAGGCAGGCCGATGACTTAAAAATTTCCACAATTTACGACTTCTTGACTTCGGGACGCAAGTTAAAGGCGGACTTAAAGCCACTTTTAAATTTGCAAATATCTGCAGAGATCTTTTACAATCTAAAACAAACTAATCACTATTCACAATGCAACATTCCATTCGTTTATCTTGAAGATAATTTCTAAAGACCTCGCTCGGAATAAGTTTAGGCCTTAGAATTAGGCCTGAGAACCATTTTATGTTTTGCCATTTCCTACTGCCATTTCCTCCTTCCCCTCGAGGATTATGGAAGAGCTGTCGAATGAAAAGGAAATAAATTAACCTTCAACCTGGCGGCTTTTCCCTAACATTTTCGGCGTTGGTTGGAAAACCGGGCTGCACAGCCTATATTTGCCAAATAAATTTCCGCACACATGCCCACTTCTACTTTCGATCAAAGGGAATTCACGGCCAAGGTCATCGGTGCTGACATGCATTAAAAATAAATGTACTTTAAATTGACTTTGATAGCGGCGGCGTCAAGCGAAAAAGTGCATTATAATGTAAAAAAACGATAAAACCCAACGCTGACCTTTCTAGATTCAGTGCATACTCATACCGCATAGGAAAATGGGAAATGGAAAATCCTCCAACTATCCAACCAACTCAATTAACGTCGTCAATAATGCACTATGATTGCCACAATTTCCCACTGGCGTAATTGATACGGAATGGTGGTTATGATCGAATTGGATCGAATCAAATCAAATCGAATCGAATTTATGTAATGGCCCAAACGTTATTTCCCATGAAAATATTAGTACGTGAAAATTTTAAATTGCTTGTAGACAATTAAATGCCAGAGGAAATCATAATTAGACTACTAATTTGCTGCTGAGTTCCCAATTTAAGTGGCTATAATCATAAGACGAATGAAACTACCTATACAAAACTAGTCTTTAGAACTGTGCCTCTTTCGGCCGTCGCGTCAGTCGAGTCTAACTGAGATCACAATTCGTGTTTCACTTTTCCGCCCACTTTTCCGGCTTTTTCCGCCCACTTTTCCGGGCTTTCCCGACCGCCCTCGCGGGCTTATTGCATCATTGTGTGCTCATCATGCCGGGCTAAGTGAATTTGGCTGGTGTAAGAGAATTTTAATGCATTTTCCACATAGCGATGGATGGATGGCATGGTTTGCCATCTCTAGCCTAGCGGAAAATCGAATTTTCCGAGGGAGGCGCAGGTGGAAAATATGGATGCCGAAACGGATGCACTACTCGCAACGGCTAATTTGTGTGAATTTGTCAACAAAAAAATGGGCATTTTTTGTTTTTATTTTTTTCTGGGAAATGTGGAGAAGGGCTATAGAGATAACAAAACAAAACAAAAGAAAAAAAAAGAGTGGACGATGTAAATTGGCAGTCGGAAAAGGTCAGAGAGGCTACTTTGTGCCGGCAATTCAATCAAACTTCCATTAATAATGGAATGCGAGTGAAAGGAAACTGAAATGTTAGAAGCTTTAAGCATTTTCCATTTTCCCCACCGCCACCCGGTTCACCACCCACTTCCGGCTACATTACTTAAGCCTATTTAAGCTGCAGGCACAGAAGGCGGGGGGCGTGGCACAGGCCAGTACGACAATCAAAGACACAAAACAGAAGACGAAACTAAAGGCACAAAAGCCGAGCGGAGAATCAGGAAAGTTGCAAGTGCGACAAGGCCGTTTTCCCTTAAGACCATGAGCCAAATAAAAATCAACACGCAGCCCAAGAAATTAACAAAACTTTTGCGATATGAATCTGGCATAGCTCTTAAAAGTTTTGATTTAATATCATAACTTCTTCACATGTCCTTCGAGGCCAAAGGGGTTACTCAACATCCGCATCCTGCTTCCAGCGTAATGTTTGCAGCTTTCCAGCTGGAAGATGCGGCGGGTTAATGAGAGGTATTCGGTATTCGGTAGGTGCGTTTTTCGACTGGGTGAGTTCCGCCGGTCGACCGGCCATAAATTTGCTTAATTTATTTGTGCGTGCCGTCGCTTTAAAATCGCTAAATTGGAAGGTCGAAGACAATGAGGTGAAGTTTGCGACCCTCTGAGCAGCCGAACCACAAAGCCACAAAACCAATTTGATGATTACAATGGGTATGGGGTATGCGTATATATTCTGACTTGGGGTTGCTTTAAGCTAAGGAGTAAATAGGTTAGGAATTGGCGAAATTAGGGCGTCGAGGAAGGTGAGTTGGGAGTTTTCTCAGCACAGAATAAATTTCGATTACGGCCGCTTTGCGCCTTGTCAGAGACACACGCCAAAGTTCAAAGTTCAATTTGCAAAATCGAAATGTCGTAAATAAAAAGGGCAACCAGTGGGCAAGCCTTTACCATTTAGTTGTGCCCGCGAGTGACAAAAAATGTATTAAGGCCACTCGAATGCGGTTATGTTTTGGTTTTTGGTCAAAATGAAAAACAGCCCTTTCGACCATTATTTATTGCTCTTTTCCCAGCTTGTACACATTTCAATTTACCCACTGCTATGCGAGATACCCTTTTTGTTTGCCTCCCGGTCTTTTGTGTTTGTTCAAGGTTTATCAGGTTTTCAGGAAAATGCTGAGCCTTCTGGCAAACATTAAATAAAAGGCATTATTTTAATTAATATTCAGACACACTTCATTTCATTAATGTAGTTTAAAACTAGTTGGGTTGAGTGTGAACAAATTTTAATTTATTGTAAACTATTTGCTCACTGCCAATCGATCTTTAGCCCACTTGCCTTTCATGATAGTTGCCATTAATTTCCATAATAGAAACATTTTGGGGAATTGTGAGAATGGCCAAAACAACTTCTTCGCACGCAACTTCCGCCCCTCGCCGACCACGCCCCTAATCAATCAGTCATTCAGCCAGTCAGTCAGTCACTCATCCCCGCCCCATTGAGTTTTCCCGAGTTTTTCCCCTAAAAAGTAGGTGAACGAGAGTCGGGTCACAACATGGCATGCAACATTTTTCGGCAAGGAGGTTAACAATTGAGAAAAGAATAACGCTGGGTTCACAAAAAAGCTGACCCCAAAAAAAAAGCGAGTTCTTCCGGCGAGAGTGTGGGGTTGAAAAAATGCAAAATCGATTGGGGAAATTCGCCCTGAACAAGAGAGCTTTAAAGAGTGGGGCGGTTCAAGTTCGCTGGGGGCATGTGTTGATCTTTTGCACAAAAGAGGAAAGTCTGAGGGCTAAGGGCGGGGGCATCTGGTATCTATGACACACACACTCACTCCAGCATTCACACACACACACAGAGAGACACACACACACATATGCAGGAGGGGCAGTCAAACATTTGCCTTGCAAACGGGAGAAAGCGGTCTAAAATGAGCAGGAGTGCGCTCGGGTCGAGCTTTTGTGGCGAATTGTTCCGTTAGGACAGGTACAGTAAACACCACAAAAAGCTGAAAAGGAATGCCAGAAATTTCACATTTGGCTACATTCAAAAGAGATTTAAAAAGCCAAAGTAATTTCTGTGCTCCGCCATCATTCGACCGACAGCTGTCAATATTCCCATGGTTCACTTTTATGGCCCCCCATAAATAGGCAATGTTTTTTAGCGAGTGCCGCCTGTGGTGGCCTTATCAGGTGGCTCTGGCTGACTGGGAGAATGGACAGGTGAGTGTGTCTGCCTTCGGCTTTGCTCATTTTTCCAGTTACTGCTATCAAAATATTTATAGGCACTTCAAGCTCACACATGGCCAACCCGATAAATTGTTTGCCATCGCTGCTCTTTCACGTTTTTTAAGGCGATTTAAGGCGAATGCTGTGCCGAGGAATCCTCGGGGGTCCTGCTCCCCATTGGAGGCAATTACATAGTAATTCAATGAATAACAAGGACTACAGCAAATATAAATATGAAATGACGAAGAAGTGAACAATCCTGCCGGAAAATGCGCAGGTGATAGGCGGAGTTTTCCCAATGCCCCACCCCCAATTTTCCCGCTCTAACACACACAGCAAGCTGAAGATGCATGCTCTGTTGGCCAAAAAGGTGAATGACAAGCGGTCGGGCGAGATGAAAGAAAAAGCGAAGACAAAGAAACGAGACGGAAGAACTTTGTCACGGGGGCGGGGGGAGTGAAAGCTGAGGCAAAGTTTGCTCCTGTTGTTGTTTTTTGTTCACTTTTTGTTTTCACTTGAAGCGTTTGGCTTATGATCCAAGCAGAACTTGCGGAACTGATACTGTTCCTTGTTCGTTTTTTGTGGCCACTCAGGTTTCATTGGCAGCTCAGCTTAAAAGTAATTGTGCCAGTTAAAGATTCCACATTGAAGACGCTCAGATTTCCCAAATGCTGTATATTCATATGAGATTGTAGCCGCCCAATTGTAAGTTTATATTTATTTATTTTTCCACAACAGCTGTCCTTCAAAAACATCTAAGATCTATCAAGCGGAAAATTGAGCAATTATAATTATAAAAAATCAAGCTTTCATTTTTTCTTTCGTTTGTTTACTTTCCTTGCTCTGTAAGAGTGGCTTATATTTTTGCAACTTTTATTATTTATTTGTTTATTATATTTATTATTTACCTTCTGCTACTTTTTTGCCGAAACTATTCGCCTTGAAGGTGTGCGAAATGGTTTTTTTCTTTTCTTTTTTGGCCTCGCACTTTTCATAGGATTTTGCTCCACTTTAATCCGCTTTTCCATTTTCCTCGCCTCGAATTTTCCTTTTGTTGCTCGCCTCTTTTCTCTGACAACATTTCATATTCCTGCGCTGTGTGGTCGTCTGTTGCTTTTCCCGTCTTCTGTTTATGTTTCTATGTCAGTGAGCGGAATTTTCATTTGCTCTTCGGCCACGCCCCCATTTCCCGATCTCCTCTTCAACCCTTGAGGGGAATGGCTTTCTTTGTTTGCTCTTTATGTTTTGTGCGTGCTTCACTTGAACGTGAGCGGGATTTGTTTTTATTGGAATTATTAATTGTTCACTTTTACCTGACAGTACGTGGTGCAAAAAGGAAAAACGATTCGTAGTTGAAATATGTATGGCCTGAAGCCCAAAAGATACATTCTTTTGACTTTGCCACATCTTTCCACCTGCTTCTCCAACTGCATCGCTACTTGGTAAATGGGAACGAGGCTGCCAGCACTAATTAAATTATGAAGTGTTTTTTGCCACATTTAACCATCCCTCCACGTCGGAGCCACTTGCTCAGCAGCGTGTCAATGTCAGGCGAGCGAAACAAGTGCACTTTTCTTTGTAAAATACAAATTAAATAAATTTCGAGTCTTTATGCAACTCTTGAAACTCTTCAAAAGTTGGCGAAAGTTATTTTTTTCTATTTATAAAAAAAAAAACATAAAAAACGGAAAAGAATCAATTACTTTAGTCAGAGCTCTGAATTTCTTTCCATGTTTCCGCAGTTGTTGTGGCTCGTGTGCTCAGCGAGCTGGGAACACTTATACACCAGACTTGCCCTCCACGGGAGGTAAACAAATAAGCAGGAAAAAGCGGAAGCGGAAGCTGTTTGAGCATTGTTAGGGGAAGTGGCAAGGGTTGCCACGAAAAGGGGTGGGTGGGCTAAAGCAGAGCTCACTGTGCCTCACTCCCGAAAACACACACACAAACAAAATATTCATACAAATTAGGAGGCAAATTAAATTCACACACACACACGCTCGAGGGTCAGCAAACGGACCCATTAGTTGGATGTGAGGGGGTGAGGGGTGAGGGTGGCTTGTGGAAAATGGAAAGTGGAACCCAGGGAAAACAGGTGAAAGACCCAGGGGCCATTCGACAATATGAAAACTGATTTGTGCTCGTTATTGTTAACGATGTTCATTAAAAAGTTATTGTGTGCCCGGAAAAACGCAAGGAAGGCAAACATAAAGAATTTTCCCGGCCTTTGGATATACGTTTATGAGAAATATGAAGAGTTTACTACCGGCTTAATGGTTCGCAGAAAATAAGAACTACAGGTGTCAAATCGAACTTAGCATATACTTGCAACACGCAAATAACATAAATTAATATTTTACATTTTCAACTGCAAGCATATGAACTTTGGAGAAAAAGTAATATATCATCTATGGATTTTTGTTAATAAAAACATAGTTAGGGAGAAAGAAAACTGAAAAGCAGATGTTTTTTTTTTACTGTGGACATGTTTAGCACCGTCTTCTATATAAAGGTTTTATGTAAGCCAAATATGCTGGCGGCTGTCAGAAGACAACCTGTTGACAAAAATTGCAGGAGCATCTTGTTTGTCTTATACATAAATACCGCCATCACAGTTTATTTGCAGCAATTTCCTCTCGAAATCAATATGAAGGCTAGGAAAAACATAAAAGAGATACTGAGGGGTGAAATTACCCTCAGGTGAAGTAAAAGGGAAAAGAATATGCGAGTATGGCCCGGAATCATAAGTCGTTATGAATAATGTCTTAAAAGCTAATGTGGCAACACATTACATTCTCATACTCCTTACAAACAAGAGTTCAAATTACAATGAAGTATGTTTGCTTTAATGACGGAAAAGCTAAGCGGAAGAAAGTGTTTGCCAGGGTACTCGACTCTTCATAAAAAATAGTCGGGCAACATGGCTAATATTTTTAATTTATGAACATTTTTCCCTTTTTTCCACTCAAATTGCAGCCATCACCCCCGATTCAATCGGTTTTTTACGTTCTATTAGATTTTTTTTAATTTCGAGCGTTCTCATCTGGATTCTGGGTTGGTTTCTGTCCCACGTTGCCGTAACGGTAACTGTAACCTGCAGCCATCAAAGAACTCTTGTCAACAATTTTGCGTTGCGCGGAAAGCCAGCCCATCCCCTCCTTGTCTCGCCCACCTTTAACCCCTGACCCCCGGAAAAGCGTGTAAACTCGATTAGCTGCCAGAATGCAGAGGCAGCAATTGAGCCTAGAGCACTTGGGCTAGCTGCTCTGGTTGGTCTGCTCTTTCAAGGACTTTATCAACAATAAAATGTGAAAAAGTGAGCTGGTTCAAGGAGACATTTTTGGAATGAGTTGCATCAAAAAAGTTGCAAATTAAATTAAAAATTCCTATCACAAATTTTCTCTTTTTCGACCAGTGATTGGCCGACTAAAGTTGCAGTATGAAAACATTTTCACGGCCTTTTGAAGCCGAAGACATACGTACATATGTAATCTCATCAAACGAGCAGTGCACCCAATGGCATTTACCACGCCCACTTTCCCTTCTCTGTTGAGGATTTTCCGGCGGTCGAATGAGTATTTTTATTTGGTTTTTCTGTATTTTTTTGTTTGTTGCTCTGATATTAAGTTGTCAACATGGCAACACAGTGGGAGACTGTGGGGCGGAGGGCAAATATTTTGCATAAACTACAACCAAGTGGAGGACAAAACAGGAACTGGAACAGAACGGAACAAAAAACAGCGAGAGGAAGGACAGCGAACGAAGGACCAACGAGTGACAGCCATCCAAACTGTCGACTTTCTGTCAATCGCTATCATTTGACGAATGAAAACGAAAGGCCAAAACCAGAATACACTAACAGTGTTCATAGTGTGCATCTTAGCTAGTCATATATTATTGCCTCTAGATATTGTTTTATTGAGATTTTTGGGTGACCTTTTCGTGTGTACCCTTTTGGTGAGTGTAGCTTCATTGGCGTCGCTTGACATTTGCCAGCCATCCGCTGCGAGCACACTCACTCGCACTCTCGCTAACTTCTTACGAAACATGCGATAAGGATAATAAGCACACACATAAATATCTCAGTCTGTGTTGGTATCTGCGCGAGGATGTGGCCATGTGTGCGTTGGCATTAAGCGCATCAACGTTAATGGCTCCAGCAGAAACTCAGAAGCTCGCCAGCTCAGAAACTCCGGGCAACAGTCAGCAAGGACATCGCATAACAGTCGAGGAGCTTAGTGATCCCAGCTAGGAAGTGGACACTTAAGGAGACCCCGGGTAAGGACATGCCCGGGCGAAGCAGCGAGCACAACGGCGCGACGAAAACAAATATGAGTGCACGAGTTGTTTCAACATCGCTCATACGCACTGTGGCCCCGGAAACAATAAATATGCTTATTGCTGCCTGGTTTTTACTATCCTAATCACTTAGGCTTTGTTTGCATTCGCGTTTGCCAGGTGTGTAAAATATATGCTTCTTTATATTGAATTATAATATAGAAGGCTAGTCACTGGCGAACTACAACTACTTAAGTCCATTTGGGCCAGCCATTTCGTGTGCCTTTAATTGCCGATACTCGCGGCACAAACACATTCAGCACAGCTTTCCCCGGATTTTCCACCGCCTTTTCTTAGTTTTTCCTTCATGCCTGGTTAATTTGTTTGCCGAACGCAAGTCCAAGGTCGCAAAAACCAACTCTCGCACTGGTCAGGCAAAAAGCAACTTGATTAGGCGACATAAAACAAGTTAATGACAGTGCTCATTATGTGCTCGCTCAGGGTAAGGAAAATTCAACTTTTCCAGGGGCTGAACACACGCCATTAATCATGTAAAACAGAAGAAAAAGCGCCTCTCTTTAACTCAAAAGTGTACATACGAAAAAATGGAGTCTCAAAAATTGATAAATCGCATATAGAGCATTACATAATTCAATGTATGCCTTGTATGGTTATTTATATTGAAAAAAATGCCGAAAGATTTTTCACTCTAAAGGTAATTTATGGCTTGGCTCGCCGCAAGAATTGATAAATTTTTGAATACGCTGCGGGCAGCCAAAAATAAAATAAACGAGGTACCGAATAAAAATGATGAAAGACTTGCGGGCCACATTGCGTATAATGATGAGAGAAAGCCCAATAAAATGTCGACAGAAAAGGCATAAAAGCTTCACGAATCAACAAACGAGCAGCGGTGAGCCAATGAGCAGTGCGGCATTGAAAATCTAGGCAGAGAAAAGTTTTCACCTCTTTGAAAAAACTTCTGCAAGTGCCATTCATTATTAAATCAAATTGACACGCGTCCATTTGCCCCTTCTTTTGCACCTTTTCCACTTGCCCTGCACTTTGCAATCGAATGATCGATCAGGTGAATCCAATGCAATTACACCTGCTCGAAACTTTCATTTCGGCTTTCGTTAAGCGAAAAAAGTATCCGGCGAATGCATTTTTTAACAGCCCTCGCTCTTTGCCATTAGAATCAGGCAAACTAAAAGTAATTTGCGGCTTGCGAAACTTTTGTTTTCAAGTAGTTGCAAATGGAGTTCATTTATCATAGAAGAAAGGAGTCCACAGCATTTTGCGCAACTTATTTGAGTTTTTGCTTAGTGGAAAGCATTAAGTCTGGATGTTTAAAAGATAATTGAAAGCTATTTAAAACCGTTTTTGGACTCTAGAAAGTGCAACCAATTGAGTTTTTAATGCTAATCCAAAAACGCAAAAATAACGTCGAAATTCAAGGACCCTCAAAAATAAAATCCTGCTTACCTAAGGCAACCAGTGAAAGTCGATTATCGAACTTGATTGAAGCTACCCCTTTAAACTTTTCTCGCCTCGAAATTATAGTTGCCAAGGGAGGCGTGGCAGGTTGCGGCGGGCGGTGGGTGGTTGGTGGCTGGCTGGTAGCAAAGTAATCATAACGTAACATGCAAAAGGGCAGCGAAACAATGGGGCTCTTGCGGCCCCCTTAACCCAGACCACTGCTTTCGATTGACACGTAAACAGGGCCAAAAGCCGGGCTAAGCGAAGCTACTAGAGCTGAGTGGAATTGTCGACGTGTGGTTGAGAGGCACCACCCACAGCACCACCCACTGCACCACCAGCTGTCTGCAAATGAACGCTGGAAAATTGCTCGAGACCCAAGCTCCTGCTCATAATTGGCTTTCGTCCTAACACGTAGTCGTGTGAAAATGCATACATTCAACAAGCAAAAATGGTATCGTATAATAAGTACTTGCTTTTGTCTGGTTGACACTGATTTTAGAGATATGCTAAATACATGTTAAATATATTGTAGCGAAGTTAAGTTGTTGTACAAGTCTGATTCCGAAATGTCAGTGCCTAAAAGTGTGCTAAACAATGTATTGCATTGTCAACTAAACAAAGTACAAATGTCGCAACTATTTTGAACTTAAAATTGGCAGGCAGCACAAAATATGTAATAAAATATTAGTGTTTTTAGTTTTTAATAGCTGACAAATATAAATATTTTTAAGATAGTTTCCATGAAAAGGTTACCATTGTTTTGTTACTATAATTAACCAAAATGACGATTATCCTCTTAATTTGTTAATTTTTCATAGTGCATTCAGTTATGGGTGCAATGGCTACAATAGGTTGAAAAGTTAGTTGAAGCTGGTCAGTGGCTGACTTAATTACATGGACGGTGTGTAATGTTGTTGCCACCGGCAACTCAGCGGCAACTTTTTCATTTTCTATTTTCCATTTGGCACTTTCCCCACCAACACCAAGGACCCCCCTTACCCCCCACCCCCGATAATTCAAAACTTTCGCTTAATTCAATTAGGGCAGGAAAGTTGCACTCTACTTTGTTGCATTTTCAGTACTCGGGATGCTTGTTTGCGGCTAAAACTTGGCAATTATTTGCATCACAAAGTCGAGACTTACGCCCACCACTTGCCATCTCCTGCGTGGGCGTGGCCGGAATGCGAAGACAGCCGAAAGGATGCGCCCCATCGATTGATTGGAATGGATAAATAAGGATTTCGGCCCGATTTGTGGTGCTGTGCAATTAAATTGTTTTCCCAAAGAGAAACGTTTCATTTTGCTCGAATAATCTTAATAACTGCAATGCGCAATCCCTTAAAGCTTTAAATTGATTCTCAATTCATGAACGAAGCATAAAATTAAATCAGCTTAAAGTGTTGGAAAGCAGCCGATGTTGTGTGTAAAACAACAAGTCAATACTTATTATATTTGATTTGACCTGTAATCTGCAATAATATTCGAAATGAAAGCAACAACTTTTCATGCAAGTCCGAAATATCTCCAAAATATGCATAGGCAATCGGCAATGCTGACACGTTTCCGATTAGTTTACAATTATTCTATTTTGTTCTTCTTTTTTTCACAGTCTAGCTGCGATAAGTTTATGGTCTGTGTCCTATAAATCACAATCAAAGTCATGTTAACAAGTTATTTGTACTCGTTGCTTCTTTCGCAGTTGCTTTTTTTGGTTTCCATTTTTTTTACAGCCCTTATCTGCTTATCAGCTTATTTGGAGAGCAGCCGAAGAAAAAAGGAACGACGCGGGAAATAATAATAATAATAATAACATGCACATCAACCGGCTATCGCATATGGGCCAAAAATGCGAGGGCGATAACTCTTACTGGATTAGCTGTCGCGCGGCATTATCTCTTCTATAATTCATTTTCAGTTTGGCTTTGGATTTCACTCGGATTTCGTCGCCATAATGCCGGCCAAGATCCCTGAAAATTCTGTCATTGCTGCTAACACATTTCACATTTTCAGCTTACTGGCTTTTAATAGTTGTTTAAATATTTACTGGACACAATCGAATTTACCTAGTATTTTGCATTGCCCTGTTGAATATTTATATGACAAATTAATTTCTGTTCCCTATTTGCCAAAATAAATGCTGCATATTTGCAGCTCGCCACTGTAAATTCGGTTGTGTTAACAAAACATAAATTCGTTGAATCTCTTTTAAGCGTTATTAAATTGTAATTTCCCCTCTCTTTGCTGGTTGTTTTTTCCGCAGAATGAAGTTTTCACAGACCAACTCCAACCTAATTAATTATTATCACAACTTTGTCCAACTCTGCAAAATGCATGATACATACATATGTTTTATTTCGCATATATCCAACACTGCTGACCAAAAGCCAAGTTGGCACACAGTCTGTGGTGGGCTAAAACTTTTGCATTCTATTACAGTCTCAGGCTTATGGATGTCGAAAGCCAATCAAAAACTCATTCAAAATTCATACCCAACAGGTAGAAGAAACATATATATGTATGTATTTATAGGCTGTATAAAATCCAAATCAAAATCCAGCTGGCTGAAGGGAAAGGGTTGACAAATTCCGTTCACAAAACAAAAGGAATTCAGAGTGGGCAATGGGGAGAATGGCTCTTTGGTAAAGAGCCAAAGTTTATGCAAATCATGGGACGGCATTAAGATACTTTTAAAGATTTACTGCACAGACCCTTTGCCTCAACATGAAAGTAAGTTATTATTATTAAAAAGGCAAGCTCATAAAATAATTTTTTGAGATTTAAGAAGCTTCCGATTCTTGCGATTAGTGAAATCCTTCACATGAACCATTGATGTAAATTCATTGGAATGCCCGACGATTGACATCTGTGCTATTGACACATCGCCATTGTAATTATTCAGGATTTCAACGGGCATATCTATTCTCGTTTAGAATTCAATTAGAACTTTGTATGCTAAGGTCAATTGCCACATGCGAACTTAGGGAAGACCTAAGACTCTGGGGCTGAACATGCTAGCTTGATGCGTTGCAAATTGCATTGCATAAACGCAAATTATTTTGGCCACAAAATCAGACCACAATTGGTCCAATGTGCGTCTCCATGCGACAGCTGCGGCCCATTTACATGCTCCCAGGTTCGATTATTAATTTCGACTGACAACTGCACATGTTCCTGGACGAGTTTCCTCCCAAACGATATGATTAGGCGCGGCTGTCCCCCATCCAACGGCCCAGAAACCGTGCCCAATCAAAGACCCTTTAATTTGGAATCGACCGGGAACCGATGCCCCATGCCCCATGCCCCATGCCCCAAAGCCACAAAAATCCAAAATGCGAATCTGGACGATGAATCCTAATGTAAATTTGATGAACATGTGTGTCGCATTGTCTTTCCACACGTGACTGCCTTCGAAATTGATTTCAAATTGCAGATCAAAAGGAAACAATCGAAAGCGAAATAAGCGGAGCGCACTTAGTGCCAATTTTGTATTATAAATAAAGTATAACGTAACATTTCGTTGTATTAATGTTTTCGAATTATTTATTTATCAAATGTTTTTTGTGTACTCAATAAAAATTAATTTGCACACGTTTATGCTAAAAAAGAACCTTGTATTTTCGCGTCATTTTCGGTTGTTAATTATTAAAATCGAAACAGAGACAAGTGACATGACCTGCATACCCCACTTTTATTTCGTTTATTTGTTTTAAGCGACCCAAAAAAGAAGGGCAAAAGAAAAAAATATATAAAAAGGGAGGCTATCCAAATGGGAACGAGGAAAAACTGAGGCCCAGCAGCTGGAAAATCGAAAATCGATGGCTCAAGTGGAAAGCGAATCGCTGAGGGGCGAGTGGGCGCGGCAAGGGGGCAGACGGTTGGGGGACATGGCTGGCAAAAAAAATAAAGAAATTCGAACAATTTTCACGCCGAGAAATCGATGGCGAAGATTCTGTGTGCTGGGTGTAAAAATCGCCATTGAATAGCAGCTGGAAAATCAAACAATCGAATTCAATTATTTCGTTAATTCGAGCAGATAACAGGTCGTATGCGCAATGTCAGCTAGCAATCAAAACGGAAAGCACTCGATAAACATTTGATGGATGGCCACTTTCGTGGAAGATAAAATAGCCACTCGAAATCTCTTCATGCACATTTTTAAGACTTTCTGAATTTTGAAAAATTTTAATTCGATTCTATTTTATTAACCACATTTTATGGGCAAAATACAAAAAATATTTCCAAGTGGCCAATAAAATGGGCTCCGAACTGTTTAAAATAGAATGCTCATTATTCGGCACAACTCTTTTTTTTTATTAATGGCTGTTTATGTTTGGTTATACACAAAAGATGAAAGCCTTAATTGTTTATGGCTGTTTATGTTAGTACTAATGTGTAAAAGAAGTGAAAAATCTGGAAAAGTAATTGTGAATATAAAGCTAATTAAAAACTGTGATATTGTCTATAGTTTTGGTTTTTTCACCTTTAAATCTAAAAAAAAAACTTTTAAACAACTAACTATACCCCGTGACTTTTCAGATATTCGGTATTTGACTTTGCTCGGCCCAAGTGCAAAATGCATCCATCATTTGCGAGTGCCACTGACCAGTTGTCACAAATTTTAGGCGTTAATTTTAACCATTAGCCAGCAGAGCCAAAACGGAAATGGCTTCCAACAGATTGTCAATTTCGATTTGTTCTTGACTCCCTATGCAAATTTGGCTCATCGATAATGGCGATAATCTATGGCGTTTGGTACACCGTCCGTTGTCTTGGCCAACGGAAAACAGAACACGACACAAAATGTACATTGAATATGAATGTCAATGATTGATTGAACTTGTCGCCAAGTGGCTCTTATCAACGCATTCGTTTGCTATTTAATTACAAAACTTTTCAGCTGATTTGAAGTTAGACAGCGTTCTTTGCGAACTCCACTGGGTGTGGCAAGTAATGTAAAATATACAAAATAAAAGCAGAGCTGTAATGAAATTCCCCTGGCGTGCTTAATAGTCTCACACAAATAAAAGCGAAGGAAAGTCGCGGGGAGAATGGGAAAGTACAGCCGGGGCGAGCTCTGAAATAAGTGTAAATTGAAATATTACGTATACGCACAATTGCACACACACCGAGAGCAGAAAAATTTAAGAATTACTTAATCAAGACACAAGAATACTCTTTTCCTCACAGTTCGTATTAACTATTTGTAGTTGAACAGTTTGAGAGTGTTTTGAAATATAACGTATACGCACCATGTACACAATAGCATTGTAACTTAGCAAAACAACAAAATTCTTTTTACTTTTATTTCGCATTTTAAAGGGATTTCCACGAACTGCTTGTGCCAAAGAAAACCTGTGCGTATTTAATTTACATTTCTCGACTTCAGATGTTCATCAACTTAAATTCCGAATTTCCTGGCGAAAACCCTATTAAAATGTCACCCAAAAACAGGTTTCCCCGGTCCATAAACCAAGGAATAAAAGCTTAGCATTCCGCGGAGGGTATTTTAAGTTCCCCCCGTCATGTTGACAGAGATTATGTGACAATAAGCTTAGATAATTCATTTGCTAAGAGGAGCAGAGCACATGGAGCAGCCTCACCAGCACATATCCAATGGGTGGAAGCCGGAGGGGCAAAGCGATGAAAAGGAGGGACAGGGCCAGGGGCAGGGGCAGTGGCAAGGGGAAATGGGCACTGAACAGAAGCAGCTGTCAATTGTGTAAATATTTTGTGGCAAAAGTACAAATAGAAATGCTGTCGATAAATCGAAGCACATGACTAGCCTTGCATTAACAGCTGCGACTTGTATCGTGGATATCTGTGTGTGAGTGTGTGTGTGTTTCGATGTAAAATGGGGGTTCAACTGGGGGAAGGGGGAGCGAGAGCAGGGGGTGCTACTTAGGGGAAGCTGTCAATTACATTTCAATCAATTGGAGTTCGTGTCGCATGGGAATGGGTATAAATGAACCATCAAACGGAGAATGTCCCATCAGCAAAATAGTCAAAGAATGGGTAAAGGATTCAGTGGCTAATGAATGTCTGCATAATTGGAAATGCTGTTAAATATAAGAAATGAGTAAAAAAGCTAAGTGAAGGAATGGGAATAAGCTTTTGGGCCTGACTTTTTAAAACCGATTCTGATATTCCGCGAGTGATTCATTTGGAAAGCATTTTCATTCAACTGCAAATAAATGAATAGCTTGCTGTTTTATTTGCCTTGCAAATGTGATTCATAAAAGCCAAGAAATGTAAGCAAAAAGAAGTTTGCATCGAACATTTCCACTTTATTTCCATTTAAATGCAAATTGGAGACACATGTGGCAGCATTTATTTTCCCTTCTCGCAATTATCCTGTTGTCCTTGTCGCAGACATGGCCCCATATTAAAATCGCCTTAATTTTCCAATCACATTTATACATGTGCTTTTTTCTCCAGCTTAGCTCTAGTTAGAAAAGCAAAACCGTTCAGTGAATGGAGAAATTGTAATCACTAATCAATATCTAAAGCTGTAGAACCAAATCTAATCGATCTAATCGTCAAGATTTTTATGGGTTCCGTCTTATGAATAAGGGGTAAGTAAATTCCATTGGTTCTCGCAGTCGCAATGTCGCCAGGGAACAGGCACACGTCAATCAGTTTCTGATCGAACTACAGTGGACACCCGGTTATGTCACACGCTCGAATAAACTTCCGCGTTATCTACTGTTTGCATTGTATAATTCTCTTCTTTTTTTTGGGAGGGGGGCTTGTAGAGCTCTTGTCCCCGGAATACCTACTTCAGGCCTTAAGTCGTCGGGTCTCTCTATCGCATTTGGGCTTATCTTATCGACTGGCCAGCGACCACCCCCATCCAGCCAAGCACCTATCCTATCCACCGATCCATTATGAAACATTTCTCATTTCTGTTTCGTGATTAATTTTGAATAAAATAGCCGCGGCGAGGCAATGGCAGAATTAAAAATAAGCTACGCCAATCAGCAAGTGAGATATTTCAAATAAGCGATGCGAAACACATTCGCTGCCGAAAGTCTTCGCTTTCTTATTTAATATTGTACCTACTTTGTATCTTTATCAACGAAACTCAAATGGACCAAATGCTCAAAGTTAGTGACTCCAATACGTTTTGGACAAAAGGAAGCCTAACTGGGATGTCTAACTCTTTCGGAAATGTCCGGTTTGTCCGGTTCGGGGCAGGCACTGTGCTGCACGATTCAATCGCTTCCATCTCGAATGGCAGACACTGCTGCAGATGCATTTCTCAGATAGGCCTGCAGGGGGCGGCGCTGCGGTTGCCATTGCAGGGGGCGTGGCAGCGGGCTGGTGTGCCTCAAGAGCCCCTCATCGAGTGGCACATTCAGACGAGTGGATCCGTCCGAATGAGCAGTATATATTCGGCCAATTAAAACCGAGTCTGGCTGGCGTGTGGCCCCGAGGCAGATGAGCGTTAATATTGATGAACTGGGATATGGGCATAAATGCTTAATTAAATAGTGCAGAACAAAGGCATTTTAAGGATCCGGGATCCTTGGGGAAATTTAACAAAAATTAATTACAGCTCTCTTTGCAGTTTGGTTACTATTTGCAATAACAACTCGGCAATAAACATGAATTAATCTAACCATGAATAATGACCGATTTAAGCGGGCGAAATAAACACCTGGCCTAAGACTAATTGATTAGTTATTATTTACATTTACATTTGTTTTGAATGCATTTTTCCAGTTGATGTACTTAATGTTCTGCTGACCCTTGACCTACAACTAATATTGATTACTAGCCGGATTATGAAACACATTTTATGTGGGCATCAATAGTTTTGCGGCACTTGAAGTATGATTTTTAATAACCCCAAACTGTTTAAAAACCATGTAAACTTTTTGATTTTCATAACCCCCTGATATTTGTAACCCGCTGAAATCACGAACAAATGTGCAAAAATCGCCGCCATTAATTATGAATTACTGAGGAGGACTTTAGTACGTTGAATTAATTGGCGAGCTTCTGTGAAAATTCGCAGCTGCAACTAATCCGATGAAATGCGTTTATTATGCCCAGTCCACTCTTGAGAAAATAAATAAATAAATAAAATCGCGCTCAACAAGTTTTGGCTTTGTGTTTGCTTTGTCCAAAAGAAATTGCAGTGAATCGCAACGAGCGAACCTAAAAAGTCAAACCATATTTAAATACGCATTCAATTCCGGCAATTCTGTGGCCAAAAACCAACGGAGCCTGCCAAAAACAACGTACGCACAGCTGTGCGCAAGACACTAGGTGCGCTTTCAAACGAATAAGTTAATTATTTATATTATGATTAGTTTATATAAAAATGGAATATTCGGAAATATTACAACTATTAATGCAGTACTATAGTAAGTATTTTTCTACTCTGCCTAAAATCTGGGAATAATACGACTAGTATCTTAAACACAGTTGTGTTTGTAGCGCAACATTTGAACCACAAATCGAATCAAATGCAATCGACTGCAAAATAATATATACGCTTCAAACATATATATGTGTATATAAGCTTATATATCGGGGTTTTCGGGGAACCAAAAGTATGCGGCAATGAGGCAAGATTGTTTTTCGTATGAAATATTAGCTTAATAATTCCAGATTACCTTTTGGGATCGGTGGGTACGTTGTCCTGCGGATCCTGCGGTGGTTTCTCGTGTATTTTTTTTTTTTTTCAGTTTTCAGTTTTCTTTGTTTCTTTCTATATATAATTTTATTTTTTTTTTTTGCGGGCGACTGGGCTGTAAGCCCACCGACTTGACTTACGGCACAATTTGTTTTAATTGCTTTTTAGCCTTAACTTTTTTCTTGCTTTTCTCTTGAATTTCCCGGCGTTTTATGTATTTATCTCTGCTGCTGTGGAAATTAACGCGCAATGCAAACAAAAGGAAAATTCAACATTTTCAATATATGTATACTTTACACCTTTGCGACTTTTCGTGTTTTTGCGTGTTTTCCTCTTCTTTTTTTTTGGTTGAAATACAGTTTTGTCTCGTCCGCAGTTTGGTTTTTGGTTTATTTTTATCGTTCCGTTCGTTTCAGGGCCCAAACGCAAAAAAAAATATAAAAAAAAATAAATAAATAAAGTACGGGAGCGGGCAGAAGGAGCGGCATATTCATCCACTCGACTGCTCAGTTTTATAAATAAGTTCTGTGTTTTCGGTCTTGTGTTCGCCGCTATTTTGTTGCCAGCGAAATGAATTTTAAGCCCAGCTAACATGATGATTATGTGACCCCCATCCTCATCCTCGTCCTCATCCTCGTCCTCATCCACATGCACAAGCTTAGATATATATCTTCGAGATCCAAGATACCAGATACCTCATTGCCGTACACCGTTTATTGCACCAGGGAATGCGTTAATTATGCGAGACGAGCACTTAGACAGCAGACTCACAAGCATTTCAATTTTGACGAATTCCTCTGGCTCCCTGTCGGTTTTCATTTATTTTTTGGTCTTTCCTTTCCGGCACTGGCTTGGGGCATCTTGGCTTCTCTACTGGATTAGCAAAGAACTTTCTTTTCTCGAAATTCTCTTGGGGGATTTTTGGGGCAATTGACTTGTGGCAACTGCCAGAAACTCTCTGTTTTCAGTTTAATATCTATATTAGTAGTTAGCCCAATTAGTTAATAGTTAGGCTTTTCTAGCTAAGAGCAGAGAATATTATGCGAGAAGGGCACTCCGAATTCGTTCAATTGCAGGTGTCCCATTTAGTTTTCTTGTTTTCTTGGTCGCGGGCAAGAAAAGACACATTTTTAAATTGTTTTGCCAGCCGCACATAAGTTCGTCAAAATGTGTTAATTTTCATAGCCCATTGTGTGGCACTGTTGTTGCCATCGGAGGCTTTCTATATGGACGACGTCTAATAATTTTGATTGCTGCCAAAAATTCTTAGACAGTCGGCCGCATTTCGCATTTCGTTTGGCTGACTAAGTGAGGGCAAAGTAAGTGAAAAATAATAGAGAAAAAAAAATAATAAAATAAATAACAATAAAACAAATGAAACGACACACAGAAGCTCCCAGAAGTGGACTTCTCAGTTAATATATGTTCCCCTCCCCCCTTCGAAATTCACCCCCCTTGGTATCCGGGTCTAAATTCGACACATTTTTTATAGAGTTTATGCGTTTATAACGCTAATTGTTGTTGCTGTTTTGCGAACGATAGCAAGTGATATGAAAACTTTGACTAGTTTCTTGTCTTTTGTTTGCTTTTAAGCAATTGTGATTTGTTTTTGAGTCATCGAAACTTTTGATCGAAGTTTAAGGGGATCAAAAGGAAACCCGCTCGAATCGAACTTTCCTTTAGTGCTGCAAAGTGTCAACATTTACAGTCTATTCAAATTAAAACTATGCCTTCCTTTAAACTCATTTGTTCAATTGTAAAAGGTATTTTGGTTCTATACAGAGGTAAGTTATATAATTTATGAATTATGATTCATAAAGTAAGTGAGTGTCTTGATATGAACTTAAATATTCAACAAAAAGCATCCCGGTTTTGCATTTCCGTGTTGGGAAATCTCTGCTAATCGCTTTTCTTCCACCCAATTTCTTTTTCTCCACCTCAACCTTTGATCTCCAAATCTCCCTGGGGAAAGTCGCCTCTAGAGCCTTTCCTCTTGCCCCTCAACCACCTTCGTTAATCACCGAGCACTTCTCTTTGTTTTTAACAACATGTTCGTGGAATAATCAGCGAATCGCTTATGGGAAACCGATGATAACTATCTTGAAAAGCGATTAATTTCATTTCTTATTTTCATACATATGTAGGTGCTATTTATGGCATTTTGTCATTTGGCTATTCTTGATCTGGCTTTGACAAACTCGACGACGCCCCCGTACTTTTTTATTTGTTTTCCGGGGCTACCTTTTAAGGTTTTATGGGGGCCCTGCAGCAAGCATTCTGGTTTAGTTATAGTCCGAGTCTCAAGTGTTTCTACGGCGATCACTTCACTTCACTTAACAGTTGTGCACTTTGATTTGCTTGTACTATTTCTCGTGTGGTAAGCCATTATTTTCGCAAAATATTTCGTATTTATTCTTACGATTTCGCGAGCACTTTCGTTGCGCACACTGACAAAAAGTAACACTGGTAAAAAAAAGACTGCTTTTGCAATGGAAACGCACTCTGGGGCACACGTGCTGATGTTGCTGCGCTGTGCTGTTGCGGTTGCCACAGTGATGTTGCTGTTGCTGCTGCTGCTGCTTCTGTTGCTGCGATGTTGCTACTGCCGCTGTGCTGTTGTTGCTGCTCAGACGTCTGATTCGCAACTGGCAGCTGGCGACGCGATAAGCCGCTTCCGACTGGCAATCGGCTGCGGCACGAACCACCGCACCATCGCACCACCAAACGGTGGTGGTTCGATTCAAACTTGTTGCGGACAAGAGCGGGAAACATAACCACCGATCTGGTGGCCAAAAATTGGCAGGCAGTGTGTAAGGCCAATCAAACAAATAAAAATCAGCGAAGCGAATGCCTAACACAGTAGTGGGGCCAAACGAAAATATTACGAGAAGTACAAAAAAAAAAAACCTTAAATCTATTAAATCTTTCATGAATTAAAAACTACATGTTCAATTGTGAAATTTAAATGAACCGACCAAATATATGTACGCTCCATAGCATGAGAGTTTCTTTTTCACTTTGTTTTGATATTTTAAAATCAAAATCTTTTTCTACTTTTGTTTTTTTCTTTGATTTTTCAGTGCCTTGGCCACACTGTGCCAGTTGAAATAGCCCGGGACCGAGCCAACATGTTGTCGGGTGGTTGGCGATGAACTAGGCTAACATGTTCGCCAGCTGGGCATTCAAATCTCACGGAAAAGTCGGAAAAGAGGGGAACAAAGGCTAGAAATACGGCCGAAACTGCACAGTTGGAACTGCAAATGGTGATAGGATTCGTGCTTATGATGGAGAGCTGCCTCCTAATGCCTGGCCATGGAAAGGATTCCCCCGGGTATCGGCAGACAACAATGGACGCAACTTTGTTTCGCTTCCCTTTGTGAAGATGGGCAACGCGGCGTATGATTAACGAAATTAGCAAACATTTAGCAGCCGCAGCAGGGAATCTAAAATCAAATAATACACTTGCAAGCCAGTTAGAAAGAAATTGAAAGTGTGTTTGTCACAGCTTCTGGCCCACTTCCGCCCTCAATTTTCCACCTTCCCTTATGACGGAGTTAAAGTTATGTAGTTTGTTTCGCCACTCGAAATTGTTTGCCTTCTTTGTTGGTTTGGAAGGAACGTTTCTTTTATTTCCATTTCAATTGAGTTTGTGCAAGTGTTTCGTTTTGTTTAATGGCAATTAACTTGGCCAGTTGGGCAAAGTTTCGTAATGAACTCAAGCTAACTTGAGCGATTATGCAAGTTTATTGTGATATTTAACATAAACACCAAGTAATTCATAATTTTTGAGCGTATTGAAAGAAAATTAGTTTTCAACTTGGATACATTGCAGTTGTCTCGAGAATTTAACAGTTTCTCTGTGTTTACTTGCACATCGAACAACATCAATATCTAAGAAAACTATTTATCACGATGCAACATTTTTTGTTGACATCAGGAGATGGCAAATACCTGAGAGGCCAATATGCCAAAAAATGTTCGATGTATCCACTCAGTGAAACCTTGCACGGATCTGCTTTATATGCATAACTTGTCCGATTCGCTTCATCTTCATTGATTGCAATTGCACTTCCTTTGATTGGCTTAGTTATGTTTCAGGCGAGTAAGGAATGTTTTTGCAGGCGCAGCAAAATGAACCATTTTTTGATATAATTGCTTTCTTTTATACGTTATATGCACCGCTGGCTGCATACTCATAAGTATTCGCGTCGGAGGGCGATAGAAAATGCCAGTTCAATTGATTGAACATGTCGAGAAAGGACCTTTAACCCCATCCACGCCTATTTGCCGGCATTATCCCTCGCCGCCCTCAATTATTGACGGACTGACAGTTGTGCGATGCACGTGGGAAGGAGGAGAAACGGAAAAGAGCTGGGAAAAATTAAAGCAGAGCCACCGAGTCCCTGATGAACACGGCAAATGTACTCTTTTTCCTTTTTTTTTTGGTAAATGAAAAGTTCTATATGCCCGATACAGGACCTCGATTGGTAAGCACATAGTTAATGCCTAACCTATATTACATAACCACGTTTTGCAGTAAATGCATTAAACATGAGCTAGCTCTTCAAATTGCCATAAATTGTTTACGCAGATGTGACAACTATTTGTAATTTCCCTTACTTACGATTTATACAGCGCATTATAGATATTAAAATACTGTCAAAACATGGAGAACTCACCTGGAAGAAAAGAAAACAATGGTTATTAATTCACTCAGCGGAGTAGGTCATATATTTCTTAGGAAATTCATGTGGAATACGAAAAATGTTTTTTCCACATTCAAACGTCTTTTCGTACGTAAGGTGAGGATAAACAAATATAAATGGTAGAAAATTGACTCATGAATGATATATTCGCATGCTCATTAGTATATATAAAGGAACCTGACTCTTACTTGGAAATCCTGAAAACTCTAATAATTTATTTGAAAAAATGAACCTGATAAGCAAACAGAATTTTCATGAGTGCAACGCCAGAGTGGTTTTGTAAGTAAACTTTTCTGAATTATTTCGAGTGCAAGCTTACTGCGTAGAGTGGTAAACTTCAAGAAGATTTTAGTATAATTGTTCTGCAGATTAACATAAAACATGAGCAGCAACAATTTCCGGCTGTTCACGCCAGAACACCTTCTCCGTTTACTCAAAATGCACGGCTACTGCTGAGTTAAACTTGAACTTGAGCTGATTTTGTAAAATATATCTTGGAAGGAGGCGTTACCGACCACAATATCCTGTTCTAGCCAAGTTACCTGGCAGCTGACAACCGCAGAGCTGACTGTCCACTCAAAAAGTGGGCACAAACGGAGTTAAATATCCCACACTTCCTGCGAGTAACCTTTGGTCGAGACCGAGTGGGCACTCTGCACAGCAGTGACTGAAGTATTATACCTGGCTCAAAAATAAATAATAATTGGAAACAAACGACTGCATGCCAAATTATCCTTATATTTTTGATTCAGATTAAAGCATAAGGAGAATGTAGGTTCATATCACGAAGATTAGTGATGATTATTTTCCATTTGTTCTGCTACTCCTAATAACTCGAACACAACTGTGTACCGTTTCCGGGCAAGATTCTATTTTCCTGACAGGCTTCGTGGTCGAAGGTTAAGAAAGGAACCTGGAGGTCTTTAGATATGTCTTATTGCAGCCAGAGATGTCAAGTGCAGGGATTGCGCTGAGCTTAAGTATACGGCAAATGTCAAGGGCAACTTCTTTTCGATTCTCGGGAATCGCCAGGGGATAACAGGATATATTTGGCTATTTGAAAAGGAGCTTAAAAGCTCGCAAGCTTGTTAGGGGTTGAATTGCTTGCTACAAGCATCTGGTCATGGTGAAAGCTTATTTCAGGTGAAAGTTCTGCTGTTATAATGGCGAACATTCGAAAGCACCCACTTATCAAGCTTTCCAACATCTTGTGTCGTTGCTTTTATGCTAAAGCTTTTTTTGAACATTTTAAAGCTGCAACATGGCGTATACTTGATGTTCAATACGAAATCAGTTTAGCGGCAAAGATTGTGCAGGTTATTTGTAAATTAATGAGCTTAACTTATTTAAAATAAAATTGCAATGTGCTTTATACATTTAAATTTAATATAATGCCAGGCAACAAAATTATTTCGCATTTTTTTTAAATTTTCCCCATTAATACAATTTAATGTTCGATTGCCGAAAAATGACCAGCACTCAAGACCTGCTTGCTTATTGATTAATTGTGAGTTATTTCAGGATGGCCAGGTGCGAGGCCTCTCCCTTATTTATAAATAATATTAACCCAACACCCAAGTGCCCACATTTCCCTGAAGTTCAATGACTAGCAACAGCGGAGCTCCACTCAGGCGTGAATTATTGTGAGAGAGCCCATCCCCATCCCCATCCCCATTCCCATTTTCATCCTCGATCCCAATAGCAATTCAAAACCCGAACCCAAGACCCATAATGTCACAAAAGAGTTGGATAATGCATGCTTGGTGGTTGGGGTTGGGTTTGGGGTCATAGGGTTGTGCGCGCAACAGTTGATTGCCATCGGGGAAGATTATGTAAATCAAATTGTAGCAGAAGAATTTGCCACCAAATGGAAGCAATTAAAATGGGGGAATGGGGGATTTATGCACATGTATGCAATTGGTTGCTCTTGGCAAAATGCCAAGTTATTATGTACTTTCGAACCATTGCCTCCTAACTGACATAATTCGCACGAACGCAACCTTAAAAAAAAAAACGAAAAGACATTTGAAAGTTGAAAGAAGGACGCAGGTCTGGCAGATTTTTTGTACTTTTTGCAAGAGGTAACAATTTCAATAAAATTAAAAATGTGCTCTTTTGAATTCGCATGGAATGATTGAGTACGAGTCACCTCAAGGGTTCTACCGTGATAAATTAATACACCATTTTCCACTCACTAGTACACACTCATAGTGCATACAAGCGCACATATGGATGGGCTAATGCACTGCAAAAAAATGGATAGGAGCTTCCCAAAACACTTCGATCAGATTCGCAAAAATCAAAAATCGTCTGGTTGTCAATTAAAATTATAAAAACCATTGTATTCCTAACAAATGTTTCAGATTCTTTTTCAACAAACTTGCAGGCGCATCAAGTGTGGATGGAAATTTCTTTTGTGTATCTTTGACTGCATTGTCAGCAAATTCATTTCCGCTGTGGCCACACAAAATGGCGTGCTAAATGCAAAAACAATGGGTGCGAAAGAGAGGGCAGTCGCCGGCGGGAAAGAGACGCAGATATGTGCTCTCGTTGATGGGCAACATTAACGCACGCGATGTGGATGTGGATGTGGTGCCACAGGATCTGTGGGATTGTCAGCATTCAGGGAGTTTGGACAGCGACAATTGCATGTGTAATTTGTGTTTAGTGGGCTGGAAATAAATTACATGACCCCAAACCCCGTTAAGTGGGCCGAACAAAAGAATTTCAGGTGCAACTCTGGAATCCCTGGAAGCAGAAATGGCAAGCGATTCGCACAATAAAGCAGACAATATCCACACCACATTCGAGGCACTAAGGAAATGGCGATTCGCTTTATGGTAAGTTACATGTTTCATGTTTCTTAAAGTGGCTCCAAGATTACGAAATCTTCTTAATAATGTTCAAAAAAAAGGTAACGATTTTATTCATATTCAACGGTATTTGGAACAAGTTTGCTGCTTAGCAACCACCGTTTTGTGGCTGGGTCTTCCGTGGTTTCTTGTTGGGGTTCTTCTTGGGTGTATCGCACGGAGTTTTCGGTGGGGCTTTTGGTTTCGGTTCGGGCTTACACTTGGGTACAGGCTTGCACGGGGCTTGAGGCTTCGGCTCGGAATTGGGGCACTTCGGTGTTAGCAGGTCCTTCAAAATACACCCGCTTCCTCCACCTCCCGACTCATTCTTCGATCCACAGCCACATCCCGGTGCTGGTTTCGTTCCCGGACGGTGATGATGATGTACTATCTTTTTGCTGGATTTCGATCGACGACGCTTGGTTCTTTTTGTGCGCCGTCGCTTGATGCGTTTCGTACAATGCGATTTAGGAGTATGCTCTTCACAGGGAGGCTTGGTATCGCATGTGGGTGGTTCGGTGTTGCATGTGGGTGGTTCGGTATTACATGTGGGTGGTTCGGTATTGCATGTGGGTGGTTCGGTATTGCATGTGGGTGGTTCGGTGTTGCATGTGGGTGGTTCGGTGTTGCATGTGGGTGGTTCGGTATTACATGTGGGTGGTTCGGTATTACATGTGGGTGGTTCGGTGTTGCACGTGGGTGGTTCGGTGTTGCATGTGGGTGGTTCGGTGTTGCATGTGGGTGGTTCGGTATTACATGTGGGTGGTTCGGTGTTGCATGTGGGTGGTTCGGTATTGCATGTGGGTGGTTCGGTGTTGCATGTGGGTGGTTCGGTGTTGCATGTGGGTGGTTCGGTGTTGCATGTGGGTGGTTCGGTATTACATGTGGGTGGTTCGGTGTTGCATGTGGGTGGTTCGGTGTTGCATGTGGGTGGTTCGGTGTTGCATGTGGGTGGTTCGGTATTACATGTGGGTGGTTCGGTATTGCATGTGGGTGGTTCGGTGTTGCATGTGGGTGGTTCGGTGTTGCATGTGGGTGGTTCGGTATTGCATGTGGGTGGTTCGGTATTGCATGTGGGTGGTTCGGTATTGCATCTGGGTGGTTCGGTATTGCATCTGGGTGGTTCGGTATTGCATCTGGGTGGTTCGGTATTGCATCTGGGTGGTTCAGTATTACAGCATGTAGAACATGACGGCGAAAGTGCAGCCAGCCCCACCAATAACACAACCAACAACTCCAAGCGCATCTTGACTTTGGAATTCAGTACCGCATGATGCTCTTTATATACCCACTGCATTTTGCCATCGACACATCCAACAATTTCGGATACACTCAACAAAAATACCAATTTCTTCGTTTTAAACTGAATCATGATACTCTTGTCGAAATTGTTTGTGAATTGTAATTATTAATATTTTTGTGGAGTGTAGGGCAGTGCGGGTGCCTCGAACTTGTCTTCCACAAATATTTACAGAATAGAAAGGTATGTTTTCCATTTTTGGACCGGCGGGTTGGCTTAAACCAACTTGATTCGAGCACCACCTCGAGTTTACTTAACCGCAGCTGTTGGAGTCTTCCATATTGATCGTGGTTTTGTTTTTATTATTTTTTTCTCGACTGATTCGAGTTGTGGAAAAATTGCGTATACTAGTGGTGTGAGCAAATCAAATAGTTTTGCTCAAATCGTTTTTAAGGTAAACATTTTATTACGAAGATTCTTGCTCATATTTCTATCTAGGATTCCACCATTAAAAATCGTACGACTTTGGAATTACCCTGTCATTTGCCAATTAGATTCGGGGAGACCAATCACCAGCTCTATTGTTTTCAACGTTATTTGTTCCGAGAGATTTTATATTTGACTTCATTTTGGCCTTCGCTTGGGTAAATAAAACGTGGTCTGGAGCTTCTACTATAAATGGCGACATGGCAGTATCGGATCCCTCAGAGTCAAATAGAATATAGTGTCGAAATGAAGTTGACAAAGTTAATGTTGCTCTTCGTGTGCCTGGGGCTTTTCGTAACCCTGGTGGTGAGTGCCGATACGGACTCGGATGCCGACTTGGATTCGGCCGCCGATTCCGATGAGGATGCAACCGCATCCGGGTCCACAGCAACCTCAACCACAGAGTCCAGTGCCTTGGACAGTTCCGGTTCCTCAGATGATGCTTCTGGCAGTAGCTCCGATGTGGACGATGGTTCTGATGACACTGATTCTGGATCCGACTCGGATTACGATACACCCACTACAGCTCCAGTCGTAAAAAGGAGGGCCAATAGGAAGAAGGCGAACAACAACAAGAAGAGAGCTGGCAACAACAACAGGAAGAAGGCCAACAACAACAGGAAGAGGGCCGGCAGCAACAACAATCGCAGAAGGAGGGCGTCCAACAACAACAACAGAAAGAAGGCATCCAACAACAACAACAGGCGCAGGAACAACAATGCCAGGAGGCGTGGTTAGAGCACAAATGGTTGCCACAACAACAACATGAGGACTATATGCATAATAAATATTTTTTTTTCATGATTCAATAATTGATTGGTGCATCGGTCTGATTCGAAAACACACAAAAAACCCTGTGTTTTTTCAGTGATTTTAAAAAAAGCGGTTGGGAAGAATTGCGAGGAAACCCCCCATTCGGTTGAAATTAACAAATGCAATCTGCATGACCAATTCGTGTGGGTAAACACGAAAGGTTTGAGGCAAAAAATGCGGATGACTGTTTAAAGACTATGCTCTCGTATTAAAGAGATACATTTGGAGTGCAACAATACAAGCACTTTTCAACAAAAGCAGACATAAAAACCAAAAGAAATATGTGTTACACCCTAAACGAGAACAAAAGGTGCCCATCGACGAGCTTCAATTTGAAATCACAAAATATTATGAACACAATGCACACAGAATGTGCTGCAAACTAGGCAACCATATTTTTACAACAATGTGCTGTGTGTAGTGGTGTGTTGTGGTGTGTTGTGGTGTGGTGTGCGTTGGTGTGGAGCAAAATGCCTGTCAAAATCTCAACAGGTGTCGATGACTTATCGATGGCTGGCTTTCAGGCTAGAGCTTTCAAACCGTCCACAATCTACTCAATTATCCAGGCTATATAAGTTATTCAGGCCCAACTGACACAAACACACACACACACACAGAGACACACACACACGCACGCACACTTTGGTACGGGTAAAATGAAAATCAACAGCTTTTCTCCGTTGGCCAACTTCCTGCGGTGACTCAAAGTTTCTGTCACTTTAACTTTTCTAATTCGATTAAGTTGACTAACTGCAAATTGATTTCATTGTAAGTCGCTAATTGGCCGACTTCATTGGCCTAACTTTTAAGTTGGTCCGCTTAAAATTGGTTGCCACTAGTCGGTTTGTATGACGCATGGGTCACGTCGGGGGTTTGATACGTTAATTTAGGCAAACAGTTGTACAAACATTGCGAAACAGTGAAATAATTAGTCGGGCTCCGCTCGCCAAGCTCGCCAAAATTTATTTTTTGTTGCGGCTTTCGCTCTAATTCACTTTGCTGTCGACCCACTTGAAGGCCGACTGTTTTGTATTCCCCCGTTCGAAAAGTTTCCATTGTATTTTAATTCCGCTGATTAAGAGCTTCAAAGAGCTGGGAGTATATTAAATGCGTGGTAGTTGAAAGGCTTTCTAGCTTTTAATTCTGTTACTATTTCATTCAAATGACATTGAATGACAAGCGCGAGAATGCATTATATGTACACGTAAAGTTCAGATAATACGCTAGTTCTTAAGGTGCATTTTATCAAATTATATTGCTTATCTTCTTAGCATTTTACCCAAAAAAAATACTCTTTCAGACAACTGGAGCCCAAATCTAAAGATCCTCATCAATTTTAAGCTCGTTAAAAGAAAATTTTGTTCTTCGCCAAATTTTTGAATTTTTTATAAGGAAAAAATTCTTGGCATATTCACTATTTTAGGCTGGGTTTTTAGGCATAACTTGACTAAATATGGTCACAAAGCAAAAAGGATTGCCATTTTAGACTCCTTATTACCAACACTAATCATCCCTATCACTTCCTAACGGATTTTATGAAATTAATTTTTTGACCAAATTTTCGCACTTTTTTAAAATTAGCAAAAAAAGGGAAAAACTTAAAATTTTTAAATTTGAATGTGAAAAGTTTGGAAATTTAATTACGAATCAGTGGAGGTATGACATTCCATATTTGGTCCATTTTTATTAACTTTATGGAAAAAATACTGACCATTCATAGTCGGAAAATCGGAAAAGAAAAACTAGCCAAAAATGAGATTTTAAATGGGATTTTCCATTGAAACTTGTCTACAAATAGATGGGGGAATCATTTTATACATTTAGTATCAGAACTCACCGAACGTTGGCCAGAGTGTGGCGACGATTCTTGAGGTACCGACTGTGGTACTTCTGCAGGTCGCCGATGGACCCCTGCTCCGCCTGCATCTTGCTGGTGGGCAGCAGCTGCGAGTTGCTGGGGTGCGAGGTGGCGAGGGCGGAGGCCGACGACGAGGTCAGCCGGTGGTGCGCGGCAACGCTGACGCTGCTGCTGTTCTGGGTGGTGGTGGCGGTGCCGCCGGTGGTGCTGCTCGAGGCCAAGGTCTCGTTCGAGTTGCTGCCGATGACAGTGGTGGCCGATGAGGAGCCACCCGCCGATCCGATGGGCGCAAGAACGATTCGCGACCAGCAGGACTTGTGCGGCTTGCGGAACTTTAGTTTGATGCGCGGCGAGGGCGTCGAAGAGGTACCTATCGGCAATAAAAAGATGTACATTAATCACGGATCTTATCTTGGATGTAACCGACCCACCTGCAGTGTACTCCTGAGTTTGCTGACCCCCAGTGGGCACTGTGCCCGCCGAAGACGAGGTTGCGGATGAGTGATGAACGCTCTCGCAGCTGCCGCAGTAGCCAGTGGCTATGGTGATCGGTGGCGGGAGAGGCTGATGCTCCTTCAGGCTCGTCTGGTGCTTAAAGTTGGCCTGATCGGACTCCTCCTCCTCTTTGATATGCGGCAACGGGGAAGTCTGCGGCTGGCAACTGCAACGCTGTTGATTCTGGTTCGGATTTGAGTTTGGATTCTGGTTGGGATTGGGATTGGAGTTTTGGCCTTGATTCTGCACTGCACTCTGGCAGGGATTCGTCGAGGGATTGCTGCCGCTGTACAGGGTGACCTGGCTGAGGATGTTGCCGCTGCTGGGCACAAAATGTGGTTGTGACTGCAAGAGTGGTTGCTGCAGCTGCTGCTGCACCACCGCGGTGGGTGAGACACTGGCGTCGCTCAGTGTTTCTGGTTCCGCTCGGCGGGCAACCAGACCGCTGGCCAAACTGGCGGCTGCTATATCCGCCGCACTCAGCTGCTGGTCCAACTCCTCGTCGACGTCGTTGATCAGGGTCTTTAGGGAGATCGGGGTGGTCACCGACGTATCGATGGTGTCTGCCAGCGAATGCTTCTTCGTACCGCCGCCGGCGCCGCCGTATAGATCCAGCTCAGATCCGGATCCGGTGCGGTTCAGCAGATCGTCCTCTTTGTTGTTCCGCTCCTGTAAATCGCGCTTTTGCTCCGCGGACTTTTCCAGCTTACTATCCTCCGGAATGACCTTGAGCTCGTCCGGCGTCTGGGCTGGTGTTTGGGGCGGACTTGTGGCGGGGGCTGCGGAGCCGCCCCCGCGACAAGGGAGGCAACACCGAAACACTGTGCCACCGAAGCACTTTGTTCTTGCCTTTGATTTCCGCTTGCCACTCCCACTGCCACTCCCGCTGCCACACCCACCGCCGCCGCTGCCACTCCCACCGCCCCCTCCAACGCCGCCACTGGCTGCCAGGCCGTTGGCACTGCAGCTGCCACCTAATCCCTGGCCGTTTCCGGTCCCGCTTCCGTTTCCGGTGCCGTTGCTACTGCCACTGCCGCGATGCTGAAAATGCAGGGAAACCAAATTCTATATCAATAAATTTTTCTTTTTTCTACCATATTTAAGAGTGGCTTAGTCACAAAATATACAATTCCTAAATCAAGCGGAAAGTTCTTTCATGATTTTATTATTGTATATTTCGTAGCAAAAAGCTAAATTTTAAATTGAAAAAGAGCATTTGAACGGCTGTTTAAAATCCCATTCCCCCACCACCTTGGCCCCATTCTTGTTAAACGAGAAACCCTGCGTAAATCGCGCCAATCGCATCATTCCCACTTCGGTTGGGAGCTATCTGTTGCGCGAAAACATTTTTTTCTATCAAGCCGAGATCTGTAAAGAAAGAATTGGGAAACAGCGAATTAGGAAACAGTTACTACAAGCGTAATTTATTATAATAAAGAACTTAAATATTTTAAATAACTATGTGTCAATCCTTTTACTTGGCGACAAGACTTAGTAGAATATTTAATGTACATATATATATCCACTTCCCTTACTGCATTAACCGCTTAAATATTTTTTTTATGGCAATTTTGGTTAATATTCCGTTAAGCTTTACATTCCCCGACGCACTTCTATGTCAATTAGCGTTTAAATTCGCATTTCGACTTGGCCATAAGCTTCGGTCCCCTCCAAAAAGGCCACTTGCTTTCCCCCGTTTTCGATTTTTTTCTCCCCGCCTGAAAGTATTCCACCTGGCTGGCTGTGCGGATGAAAGTGGGTTAGTCACATATTTGAGCTTGCACAGGGACAGACGCCAGCTGCACAAACTGACCCACATCCTGGCTGTGTGGCTATATAGCTATATGGCTATGTGGAAGCTTTATCCACTTTAGCTTCCCCTTAATTAGTACTCCGTCGGTCATCGCTGAAGCCGCTGTTATTTTGGGCGAGAGATAATGGAATGGAAACTGCTGCTGATAGTCCTGCCCTGGCTGCTCGTCTGCAAAATTTTTTATAAGGTCGAGGACTTCACAGAGCCTGATGTCGTTTACCAAAGCATTGACTATCATCCCGAGGACTACATTGATTCCTTCACCGACTTCCAGAAGCATGACTACTTTCAGTATTGAGAGTATGCTAGTGTTACCTTTTTGTTTATATTTTTTGTTTGTTAAAAAGTCTTGAATAAAGCGTTGTGCATGTTGAATGAGTCTGTAATAAACTTATGGGCAAAATTGGAACGTCATGTTGAAAAACATGATCTTACTCAAGTTTGGGTTGCATTAATCTGTACGATCAAATTAAAAAATCTCTAGCTAATTGAAAGCATATTTAAAGGGTAAATATTAATCAATAGATTGAATATATGCTAATTGAAAGCATATTTAAAGGGTAAATATTAATCAATAGATTTAAGGGGTAAATATTAATCAAACGATTGTTTGGCAAAAACATTATCCTATCATCAGACTATTAATATTTAAACAGCCTTGTGGGAAAGACCAAAGTGGTCATAGACTGGAAACCAGCTAAATTTATACCACGCCACAAAGACAAAGCATCTTTGAACAAGTGAAAGAGAAAGTCAGCATACATTTTTGCATTTAAATATAATCTAGCAAAAATATTCAAATATTTAAACAATTGACAGAAAACCCATTTGCAATGGTCCAAAATATAGTATTCATTTGTTGAACTCGAAAACGTAGCAATCTTTATGCTACAACAACAGTTTGGCAAATTTTTGCATTTGGATATTTGCAAAGTCTAAACATGAATGCTATTAAATCTAAGATAAACAAATTACGTTGATCTCTATTTTTGTTTGTTCAAGAGCAGAAAGCAGCACAAAAACAAAGCTCTCGGACAGCGTTTTTGTAGCACACTTTTGCGGTTAGATTGTTTATTGAATCTTTCATTTTATAAGTGAAAAAGTTACTAACCTAAATGATATATGAGCGATAAATCATACAATTCCAAGAATATTGAAAATGCAATTATGTTCAGCCGTAATTGTACTTAATTTAATATATATAATTAAGGTGTTTGTAAAACACAAAGTTTTTCAACTACTATAAACATTACATTCAGCCAATTTGAGATTGATCTGTCAAACAAAAAAGATTTCAAACTGATTTGAAAAATGTAGAAATTCAACATGATAAATACTATTTCATTGATTTATATATTTGCCTTATAAACGAACAATATTGCTATTCCTATAAACTATGCAAATTTTAGTGCTATGGTTGTCATTGGGTTGAGCATCGAGAGTGGCGTGGATTTCCTATTGGTCCTGGGTCTTTCATTCATCGGATCTGCGGTTACTGCTGCTACGACCTCTGCGGCTCCTGACACCCCTCCTCCTCCTGATTTTCCTGACCTTCTTTGGCTTCTTGACCTTCCGCTTATAGTGAGTGACAGTCTTCTTTTTTTTGGAGCTTGAAGGTGAGGCTGTTGTGGTCGTGTCCGAGGAGGAAGTAGTGGTGGTGTCCGAGGAGGCAGCAGTGGTGGTGGCCGAGGCGGAAGTAGTGGTGGTCGCCGTGGCGGAGGTGGTTGTGGTGGTGGAGGCCGCCTCCGACTGGTGGATCATCACACAGCCGAGGATGGTGGCGAGGAGTACGAGTACCAGGGTGATCTTCATGGTGAGCAAATGCTGGATGCCTTGCTACTGATGCTGTCTTGGAGATCGAAGGCACGCTTTTATAGTAGACTGCTCAACTGGGTTTACCCTCTTTTGCAAATTTGTGTCAGCAGTTTTGGCCAAAACAAAGAGAGCGTTTTGGCAAAACAAAAAACACGAAAGATTGTCAATTGTTTATTGTGCCCAATTGTTCAAACAGCCAAGTAAGTTAAGTGCAAATATATATTATAACTTTTATGAAATGCCCAATTATATATGTGCAATTTATATTCGTTACGCAAAAGATTTGAGAGATTTTGTTACGTAATTGCATAACTGTGATAATCAGTATAAAAGACCATGGCCTCTGGCTGCAGACATCAGTTGTCCAGCCACTGGCCATCCACCATGCGCTACTCCTGTGTTCTTTTGCTCCTGGCCACCGTTGCCTGTCTGCTAATCGCAGAGACAGGTGGCGCCTCGACCACCACGACCACTTCTGCTTCGGCTACCACCACCACTTCCGCCTCGGCCACAACCACCACCGCGTCGGACACAACTACAACCACAGCGGCGACCACAACTACCTCCTCCTCCTCCTCAAAGAAAAAAAAGAAGAAGAGGACGGTCCACTTTACAAGTCATGTGTATAAGCCAAGGCGGATACGACATTTCCACAGGCACAAGTCCGACGAAGAAAGCTCCACCGATCGCACCAGCACTCGCAACCGTCGTAGCAGCAGTGGCAGCACCAGTAGCCGCAGCAGCAGTGGCAACAGTCGCATCCGCCGCAGGAGAGCCCGACGTGCACGGCGCCTGTGAGCATCTCGTACAACAATCCAACTGATCTGATCCTGGCGTCTTTGAAAACGTAGTTTTTCTTTATGTTTTTTTTTCCGTTCAAAACACTTAAGGCAAATAAAATTAATATTTCGATATTAGTTCATTCTGTTTTTCAATACCGCTTAAAGCATAAGTCAAAAGAATTGATCGAGATGAAAACATTAAAAAGGCATCACTTTTAGTTTAAAGTGTATGCCAAGTTTGTTGCAACTAATAATTAGCCATTGAAATTTTGATCAAATAGTTACTTCCAGAAAATATAACTGGCATACTCTTAAAACAAATACTATATATTATAATCTTAAGTGTTATTATCTACTCCAGATGTTATTTAATATAGTTAATAATAGCGATTTCCTAATCTACATACACAATGTGTTTGTTGAAATTAGTAAATTCGTGCGTAGCTATAATTCAGGCAAGCTACCAATGAAGGTAAACAATTTATGGCAAAATCATTTTAATTGGTTGAAATTTTTCCATTATTTGCTCAAGAGAATAAGTTTAAGGCTGAAGTGTTCCGTGTTTTAAAAGTCGTAGTATACTTTTCAGGGGAAATTATTTAAATGGCAGATTAATATAAAGTTACATTTTTCTGCAGCTTTAACAATACGTTGATCTTATTTAGATTAAACCTAAATCATTTGCATTTATTCCATAACTAAGTAACGGTTGACAAAACTAGATTTTTGTTGGCATTATTGGCTTAGGTGATTTTTATAATAACAGTCAATAAGTTTTCCCAAAATGACAAGCTTCATACAAAAATAGATTATCATGCCTCTTGTACATGTGCAAATTTGATCTGTTTAAACAATTGTGCCAATACGAAAAATAGCGAATTTTTGTTTGGCCAAAAATAACTTCTTTTCTTTGGCTGACACAGTTTGGCCGAAGAGGATAAACCCAGAAGAGAAGTCTACTATAAAAGCGTGCCTTCGATCTCCAAGACAGCATCAGTAGCAAGGCATCCAGCATTTGCTCACCATGAAGATCACCCTGGTACTCGTACTCCTCGCCACCATCCTCGGCTGTGTGATGATCCACCAGTCGGAGGCGGCCTCCACCACCACGACCACCTCCGCCACGGCGACCACCACTACTTCCGCCTCGGCCACCACCACTGCTTCCTCCTCGGACACCACCACTACTTCCTCCTCGGACACCACCACCACAGCCTCACCTTCAAGCTCCAAAAAAAAGAAGACTGTCACTCACTATAAGCGGAAGGTCAAGAAGCCAAAGAAGGTCAGGAAAATCAGGAGGAGGAGGGGTGTCAGGAGCCGCAGAGGTCGTAGCAGCAGTAACCGCAGATCCGATGAATGAGAGAACCAGGACCAATAGGAAATCCGCAAATTTAAATCCAATGACAACCGTAGATCCAATTGTTTTCATAGTTTATAAGATTAGCAATATCGTTCGTTAATAAAGCAAATTAAAAAAAATATACAACAAAATTGTTACATTTTTAGGGAAATTGCACCCATTGTGATTATGGTTGTGCGTTATATAAGTAACGAAAGTAAAAAATTAATATTTATTTTATTTTGTTTCAATGTGATTCCATTTCATTAAGCCTATCAGGTCATTAAAGTTGTTATAATCATAATGATTTAAGGCAATTTAAGAATGAATAGATCCGATATATAAGAAAAAATGTATTATTAAATATTTAATCAATAATGATTTTTATTATGAAGATGGCTTACATTTCAGGGTAAGTCCAGCATTGATCTTAACACCACATTATATAGCCATTGAAAAGCTAGATGTTACCAAATGCTGTATAATGTTTAAATATGGCTGTAACGTTAATATCATGTTACACACATAAATCATCGATTAGTATCGATGTTTCCTTTGAAAAGAAATCGAAAATCGGTGATCACTGCATTGTGGAATGAGGAACTTAAAAGAGTCACAAACACATTTATCTTTTTTTATGATTTTATAATTGACTTGTCAAAGAATTATTGTAGTATTAGTTAAGCTTATGGACTAAGAACAAAAAAAGAAAACAGTTGGTTTCTGGGGTTCAGCATCGAGAGTGGCGTGGATTTCCTATTGGTCCTGGATCTTTCATTCATCGGATCTGCGGTTTCTGCTGCTGCGACCATTGCGGCTCCTGACACCCCTCCTCCTCCTGATTTTCCTGACCTTCTTTGGCTTCTTGACCTTCCGCTTATAGTGAGTGACAGTCTTCTTTTTTTTGGAGCTTGAAGGTGAGGCTGTGGTGGTGGTGTCCGAGGAGGAAGTAGTGGTGGTGTCCGAGGAGGAGGCAGTGGTGGTGGCCGAGGCGGAAGTAGTGGTGGTCGCCGTGGCGGAGGTGGTCGTGGTGGTGGAGGCCGCCTCCGACTGGTGGATCATCACACAGCCGAGGAAGGTGGCGAGGAGTACGAGTACCAGGGTGATCTTCATGGTGAGCAAATGCTGGATGCCTTGCTACTGATGCTGTCTTGGAAATCGAAAGCCAGCTTTTATAGTAAATTTCGCACCTGGATTTTTGCTCTTCAGTCAAATGGTGTCACCGCAGACAAAGAAGCAGCTATTGGCCAAACAAAATTTGGCAACTAGTTGTTTTGCACAATTGTTTAAACATTTGGAATGCCTGTACTTTATAAATAAAAATATGATGCGCATAATTGTGTAAGTTCTTGTATATTATTTTTAACATCTTTAGCGATTCAGCTAATAATTTTAAATAATTAGTAAAAAAGTATTTTATTCATGATCATCTGAATGTCAATGCGAAATCTGAAATCCTTTTTAATAAGTTGATTCAAATGCAGACGAGCATTAAACATTTATTCGTCAAGGCTTTTCTGGGCCTCGAAAGTTGCGTTTCCATTGAAATCCATTAGCACAAAACCGAACTCGAGGAAACCCGCAAAAGCCCCAAAAGGAAAATTTTGCAAGCGGCAAAATACTCGTAAGCAAAAACTTTTCAGCCCAAAAAAGTGAAGGGGAAATTCGAAAAGCTGTTGGCATAGATACCGCACATGTGTATGTGTGTACATATGTATGTATGTGTGAGGAAAAACATTAAGAGAAAAACGGAAAACAACAGCCACGAAATTCCATAACAAAAGAGGCGTCAGGTGGTGCCCAGAATATTTGGAGCACGAAGACCACTGAGCAAACAGGCAGATAAAACTCCACTCGAGTAAAACTCTTGTGAGTTGCCATTCCGCAATTAATTATTGTCATTTAATTAAAGCATAGTTTGCGGACTAACTTAAAAAGCGGCCCTTCGGATATGCAAGAAATAAACTCACAGTTTTTGCAGCCATTCTAAAAAACCGAGAAACTTCAAAATCCACATAATCTTCAGCCGACTTCAACACATGAAGTACATGGGAAAATCTAAAATCAACACAACAATTTTTTGGCCAACAAAATGATAAAACGATAGCCTAAATCAAGAGAACACATTCTGCAATTTCAACAAATCGAAAGACAAGTCCTCAATCATTTTTTGCCAGCAAACGAGCTTTTTTGCTACACAGTACGCCCGATTGAGCCATAAAGCAGAATATACGTATATTTGTTATTGATTTTTATTGAGACATTTGCAAAATTAATGTGTATGATGCGGGAGGGCATTTCCACTCGGGAAACTTCCTCGACTTGTCGAATGATGACCGGCATTAATAAATCAATAGCGTTTTGATGGCAAATAATTCGAGATCTGCTCCGGGGATGCAGCCATACGCATTGGAGCATCGATGGCCCACATCCTGCGTATCCTTTTGCCACATCCTCGAAATTCCCCACCGACCTTTGCCCTCTCGACCGCGTGTATGTGTGTGTGTGTTTGGGTCTTGGGTCTTGATATGCGACTTCCAATACCCAGGGGCAGTATACACAAATTCGTTACAATAGACCGAATACAGTAGTTTAGTACTGTGAAGAATTGAATGTTTTATCGGTCAAATTTATATATGCAACGATATGCTGACCATAATTAAAATATACAATACAAAATAACACAATCCTGTAAGGTTGGAATGATGTATCTGCGATTTTTGATGTGTATTCATGCTTCATACAAAGTTACTCCGCAAACTCGTGTCGAGTTATTTTATTGATTGATTCGAGCAAATCCAGTTCCTGTTACTCTTGCGAAAAAAAAAAAATGTATATATATATATACAATAAAAAGAAAACAACCAACAAGCGAATGCCATTAATTTTGCTGGCAAGTCCCTCACAATGGATCACAATAAAAACACTGACTTGCTGCGGACGCACCGCCGTGACATAAAGGTCGATATGGGAATGATGGAATGGGGCAATGGGACATCGCTGAGCTGCCCCCCAACCAAAATGGGCAAAATGTCCTGCGCCCACTGAATTAATGAACAAAGATCCAAGGCGAAGTCCAAGGACTTGAATCGAATAAATACCCTACCCTACAGTTGGTAAGTTTCACTTAAATAGTAATGAGACATAAATCGTGTTTTTATTTAGTTAAGAATTATTTTTAATATTTGCGAAAATGATTGCCAAAGTAATTTGCCAAACAAATTCGCAAAATACTGACAGGCAGCTGCATTGCAAGCCAGAAATTTCCCTCTGTAGTGTGCGCGCGTTTGTTTGGGCCAATTAAATACGCAAATACGAGGATGAAAACCAACTTGCATGGGCAGGAAAATGCGACACGTGGACCCATATGGTGTGGGCTTGGAAGTGGGAGTTAGTTTGATTTATCCAGGCGGTGCCATGTGGCCAGTTCACTTGGTTTTCGAGCCGTCTGTGGAATCTGAGACCGCCTGTGGATTGCCGGCGTTACTTTGGGCCTAATGAGCAGTTTAATTATGCACGTTGATTGATTGATTCTAATTGATGGAAAGCCAGCAGCCTCAGCAGCCCCAGCAACCACAGCTCGTTATCGTTCAAGTTAAAGTTGCAGTGGGAATATCCAGTGCCATTTTCCTATTTCACTCATGTTTTCATTTCCGTTTTTGGAAGGAACAATTACTACAAGCGCATACATTTGCACAGAAAACAAACAAGCGAACGAAACTGCTAAGAGCTATAGCTAAATATTTAATTGTTTACTTCAGAGTATTTTTTAAATCTGGCAAAAAATAGCAAGCTTACTGAATTGTTCACATAAAGTTGAATGAGTCTCATTTTTTTCATCAGCTTAAGTGACTTTTATGTTTCTGAAATATTTTGTCGATAGTTTTTAGAACGATTTCGAGATTATATATTGATTGGCTTCAATTGGAACTCCGTTAACTTGATCAGGGGGTTGTTTGTGCATTTAAATAATTAAAGACAAATATTTAGTCTTCAAAAAGTACTTTAAAACATATGTGCTGGCACCTCGAAACGTTTCATTCTTCTAATATATAACAAACAAAGTTCACATTCAATGCCGCGTGAATTGGCCTTTCTGTTTGACAACACCCCTTTGTTTTAAGTCAGACCCAACACTGGCAGATGTTCACCTGTGCACAATGAAATTCGATCAATGAATATGGCTGGGAAATCGATTAATGAAGATTCCCCGCAGAACAAAATTAGTAAATAGTACGCGGGCAATGCGAAATATGTTGGCGCATGCTTGCTTAATATAATTGCGACTTTTGGCCGGGCAAATAGTCGGCATTTGTGCAAATAGCTGTTAAAGAGCGAGTGTCACCACATAAAAACAAACAACAAAATCCGAATTTGCTCTAACGTATGTTGTTTTGTTAACATTGTTAGGCCTCAATGACGCAGAGAGGCCCATTGGCACCTATAAATAGGGTAAACGGAGCCTGGACTAGACCATCCAGTCTTTCGATTAACTCTGACTCAATATGAAGCTCCACTGGCTGCTATTCGCAGTCGTACTGATCTGTGCCCTGTACAGCACTTCGGGCACGGGCAGTTCCACGGAAACCAACACCAGCACCGAGTCCACCACCGTGGCGGGCAGTAGCACTTCGACCGCCTCGTCCTCCTCCTCCACCTCGGACACCACCGAGGCCAGCAGCAGCAGCAGCGATTCGTCCACCAGTTCCAGCAGCTCGTCCTCCAGCTCCAGCAGCTCCTCCAAGAAGAAGGCTGCCGCCAGGAGGAAGAAAGCCGCTCGCAGGAGGCGTCGTGCCGCACGCAGGAGGCGTCGCGCCGCCCGCAGGCGCGCCCAGCGCAGGCGCAACAGGGGTTAGACTGGAAGCCGATTGGGAATCCACTTATTCAACTTTTTTTTTTCCAACACTCTCCGTTGATCCTCGGATCGGCAATTTAATATATTCCCGGCTATGGTAATTGCATGAAAAATATTCAAAAGCACTTTCAATTTATTTGTGGTCTGGTCTGGCAGCAACAAAATTCGGATGGAAGGGGCAGGACTTTAATTTAACGGCACCATTCGAGTGCACTGAATCGGTTAGCTTGATTGCTATTGTTGTTGCTCCAAGGGTGACGGGTTGAAGTTACGCCCAGAAATGAACTCATGCCCACCCTCGTCGCACGGGGCTGCAATAAAAAAGCAACAAGTTGAAGGACCAGGCAAGCAAAAGGCAAAAGCCAAAAGCCATCAAGCTGCCCCATTCCGAGTCCCTTTCCATTTGCAGTGCTCATTGTATCCCATTGCCAATCCGAATCGGAGACCTCGACCACCACCGAAGTCCATCAGCGATTCGAGCGCATAAAAAGTGGTTATGACCCAGCGGTCGCGCCCACCATCCAAGTAACAGGTACCTTATAGTCGAGTTTCTGGCGATCTCCCTTTGAATGCACAATACGCTTCAAAATTTTATCATCTTGAAAGCAATACGGCGTACTATGTGGCGCATAAATTTAGGAACCACCTATATTGTTCTCAAGTCTTTCAGTTCTCTATAATGCGTACACCTGTGCACACATATCCTTGGAAATAGAATGTGTGTGAGTATGAGAAACATTGTTGCTCCTTCATTTCTCCATCGAAACGACAGGAGTAAGAAAAAGAAACGAGAAATATGCGTGATGGTGACATTCGTCTTCTGGCAAATAAAGGAGCGTTAGAAAGAGACAAAGGTGGAAGCGAGAGGGGACTAGAGACAGTGGTTGCCAAAAGGCAACTGCAGTGTAAAAACTTCTTCGATAACTTCAAAATTTCCCCTGATTTGGAGTCGTCAAAAACATTAGTGCCTTAAATTGCTGGCATAATCTCAAATAAAGTTAGACCGAAGTTATTTATTGCATTGCTTCATTTAATGTACATCCCAACCTGTCCGTTTCCCCGAGGACAAACTGTACTTATGTATATAGATATGATGCGCTTTGTGACCATTGATGTTGATATGCTCGACGTGACTCATGTATATTATACGTACGTACGCTCATGCACACGAATAATACGAATAAATGTGTTTCGCCCATAAACCACCCAGAAGAAAGAGACGGCTATGTGGGCGTGGAAAGAGACGGGCATACAATTACTCCTTGTTTGTTCATGTCGGTTATTCCGTACTTTTTATTTTTGGAAAATTTTGGGAAATTTTCAATACCCTGCAATAGAATGTTAATAATGTTTTCAGTAGTGTGAAATTCTGTTATCTACATATCTAAAACTGCATCTGTAAACTAGATGTAGATTTATTAACAATTTCTCAAATTGTCTACTTGGCCCATCTTTGAATACACCCTCAACTTCAGTGCAGTTCTAGTTTTGTTTTTTTTGCCAGGATTTCCTTCCTTTTTTTCCTGTCCTGTTTTGTTGTGTTATTTTGCTGGCATTGCCTTTGCCATTTCCTGAATGTGCTAAACCAATAAAGGAACTTTTGACATGTCTGCCGGCTGTTTGAATTGCGTCCTAATTGTGCCACTCAGTGTGTGTTTGTGTCTCTATAACCTTTCGTCTTTCGGCCAGAGACGACACCCACTGAGATTTTCATTCTCGCCCGGCATATTTGTCGCCGAATTTCGAAATTCCTGGTAAGGTGACTCCAATTATGCTGGCATTTCAATCGATGTCAATCAATCAATCAATTAGCACCGCGCCTCGTCTATGCATCAATCAAATGCAAGACCCAAAAAGCCGCCTCCAATACAATAAGGATCAATTTTCCAGGCTATCCCCGCCGACTTGGCTTCAGTTCAATAGGACGACTGCGGCATGTCCCGAATTCCGGGGAAAAAGAGGTTGAATAACATTCAGCTGGGCTAATTATTCCCTTTATCACCCGCCCTTCTCTCAGTCAACATCATCAATCTTTCGGTTTCCCCAGCAATTTGACAGCGATTGCGACATTTACAACTGTTCATCATCAGTGGATTTAGCCCCGGCTAATCTCTGCCACATTTAAGAGAATTCGAATAAAAACGATTCCGGGGATACGAAGAATTAGGCGGACTTAGCAAGGATTTTACGGAATGAGTCGGCAGCAGGTGTACTTATGAAATTTATGGTATATTTTAAACAACTCTCTGCCACTGATCCCAAATTTCAAAGCAATTTACAGCTTAAAGGGAAAATGTAATTATCTATATTTTGGCCGTTTCAAATCTGAGTGCTCCCCGTTTCTTAGCTATAAAATACTAACTCATTACCAATATTTGCCAACGCGTCATTTATTTACCCTGCCGCTTTTCCGGCAATTTTCCTTTGCACGTCTTGGGGTCAGAATGCCATGCACTCAATGCGTTGACAGGTAAGCGTGGCACGGGGTCATGGGTTAGTTGGACCTTCAACAACAACAACAACACCGCACCGCAAACAAAGTGATTATATGTACGCGTACATACTTTTTGGAACATTTTACTGCACGCAATTCCGCAGACAAGACCACGGATTAATGGAATATATTATATGTACTGCTAACTAGTATGTAGTTAGCGTGTCTCTCCTATTGAAATCTGCGCCAGCTAACTATCATAATTATTATTGAATTAATCTATTAGGCGAGCCCCAAGGACTCCGTTATGTTGGCAAGCCGACCCTGAATGTATAATTAACGTTGCATATCTTTAGTCGGCGCTCCGTGCATTATTTAGTTTTAATTATTTAATGAAATAGTTAATGTCACTTAATGTGCAATTAAATGCATTGCCATGCGTTTGTTGTTTGATGGATTTACCTTTTAACGGTTTCTTAATTGAGAAGGTAAGCCCGGCATTTTGGTCAATAATTTAAAATTAACACCTGCCCCCGCCCACACATTTTCCCCTCACCATTGGTCTATTTTAGTGCGCAAACCCACACACGAGGCAATCATTTTCCATCTCTTTCCGTTCCGTTCCTTTGTTTTTTTCTCTTTTTTTTTGTTTTTTAGCCAGGTAAACCACATTTGTTTGTGGCTGACTGAAAATCAATAACCCAAGCCTCACCCCTTTCACCCTCTATTAATAGATCGAGCTGATGCGAGCTGCTCTCTTCTGGCCATGTTTCTATGGCCATGTTTTTGGGTCGAAATTAATGGCCTTTTGCCCAACCCTCATGGCCCATGAAACACAATTAAAGCGGCTTTGAGCTGCATTTTAGGGATTTTCCAAAGTAACCGAGACTACCGCAGCTGGATTGCTACATTTCTGAGTGGATGGATGCACCATCATTATTCAAGTTGAAGCACTTGAAATGCACTCTTCGATTAGAAAAATTTCTCAACGGCGCTGCAGTAAGTTTTCGATATTTATTTTCACATTTCCCAAAAAAAAGATACTTCTAATTCCACTGATTGCCAAAATGCTTAGACCATTAAAAAGCATATAACATTTTTCTCAGCTTAATAATAAAGGGGTAATGTTCGAGCTGCTTTTTCCCGCAGATTGTCCATCCTTACGAGGTAAATGGTGACATGTTTCGACTCCGACTTGGCCTCATCATAATGTGGCTGGATCTTGTCACCCAGAGGCTGCCACAAATGGCCTGGTTATCAAAATAAGAACAACCATTACACTGGAAAATAATATCAAACTCTAATTAGAGCTTAGAGATGAACAACATAGAGAGTTTCTTTGAGTGCAAGGTTTCTCGTGTTTTGGAAAGCCTGTTGAAATGTGTGGGAAAATGAAAATGGAGTAAGAGCCTCTGCCGGGCATACAAATGGCTTAATTTGACGAACTGGCGAATTTGCCATTTGCATGCGTGTCTAAATGTGTACAAATTTTTGGGGATTGGCAGAGGGCAGTTTGCGAGTGGCCGAGAGCTTCTTAAACCACTTTTTATGCCAGAAAACCATATTCCAGTACTGGTTTTTATTTGCCGATGTGGTATTTTTTTTATGGGCGATCCAATCGTTTTTATGGCGAATACGAAGCGAAAATCACAGAAAATATGATGAAATTTAACAGGGCAGGAGAAATTAAATAAATGAATTCAGAAAATTAAATAAACAAGTGACTGAGGCGATTTGCAAGTTGCTCTCAAGTGTTAGAATCAATTGCTTTATGTGTTATTTAAATAAATATATAGTTTAACTTTTTTTGCATTTGAACTTACTTAAATTGTTCGGTTTTCTTCGAACGAAAACAAATTGGTACGAAGTGGTATAAAAGTTTTAATAAAATTGCCAGCCGACGAAATATTTCCTGCTTATTCTGCATTGATTGATTTCGAAATCAATTTCCTAATCCTTTTTGGGTCGAAAACCAATAGTTCCCGCTCGTTTTCAAGTTCTATATGTGTGCTGTACATGTGTGGGCTCCTGTTCTAGTTATCCTTTCAGGATATTCGGGCGTGTTGCTGTCGTAAAGTTGTTCGAGTTCTGTCCAAGGACACCCGCTTGGCTTCATAAAAATAGTTGTAAATTCCCAAGCAGTCTGCATAAATTTAGTGCGGGTCCCGGAGCTCCGGATGCCTCAGAATCCCACTCCCCGTGTAAACATGCCACCCCATCCTCCCCCTGTCCGTAACTTTCACACGTCGTTTCATTTCTGGGCAGCTGTAAAAAGTGACGCAACTTTCGTACACATTGTCAACAGTCGTAAATTCTTCCCGCTCCTGGCTAAGCTTGATTATCCTGCTAGCTGCTCAACTAGGGGAACGGCTCTCAAGATGTTGTCCTGTTTCCATCACAAAAGGACACTGGCAGAAATAAGGGAAGGGAAATCCTTAGCAAGAACTGATTGTTCGTAAGTATATGTACTTTGTAGATGTACTATTCTGAAAAACCACCCAAAAACTCTCACTACTCCGTTTTGGGTAATTATATTTTGCCCCGCTACTTTGGACTTGCGAATTGTCCGGATTCCGACATTCCGCCGGAATTGGACACCTGTCCGCAAAAGTGTGCAATGGTATTTTGTGCAACAGTTTGCCACAACAACACGATGTCCTTGCTGCTCCTTTCGCCACTTTTCTTACTGCCCCCCACCTTCCCCGCTCCTCCACTTCACCGACCTTCTCCTGACCACACCATCTGTGCTGCTCCTTGCAATGGCATTTATGATTTGTTGGCTTCCAACTTCGTTGGTTGACTTGGGTTCTTGGGTTGCGGAGCGGGTCGAGCGGGTCCACCTGCCGCTTGACAGCTGTCACTGGGAGTCCATATGTCCGCTCACACGCAGGCGGATAAATAGACGTGCACAGCGAGAAAGGCAAGCAAATTCCCTAGCCAATTCATCAATTCTTTGATAATAATTCTTTCAATATGAAAATAATGGCAAATAATAATAAATAGGACTTCAAAACTTCTATTTCAAAATTGTAACAACCCACTCATGCTTGTTCGCAGTGTATAAGCTGGCTGATATATGAGCAGATACAGTCATTTTGCCGGGCTGGCAATTCCATTTTCACTTCTCGACAGAACGAATTCAATTACAAGCCAAGCAAAATGTGCGAGAAAATCCAAGGAGGGGCGGTAAAATCTGGGCAGGGCCAAGGAAAACCCAGCCAATGTCCTTGCACACATACATCTGTTTAGCTAAAATTAAAATCATATGCATGAAATGAGCGCGAAATTGAAATGGAATGAAATGAAATAAATGAGGAAAATGGGGCGAGCGATGACGGAGACATTCCGGCATTTCCATCTTCGTTTCTCTCGTTCCACAGCGTTCAGTATCTGTATCTGTATCTGAATCAGTATCAGTGTCAGTTTCATTTTCATTTTCATGTCTCAGTTCAGCTGCTCTTTAATCTCAGCATTGGCGACATTGACACAAAAGTCAGGCGCAAACTTCAAAACAAAGTTTAACGAACTCGAAATGCTCTAAAGCGTGATGGAAAAACTTTGTTGCACTTTCCTGAAACTGCGAAATTGCAAAAAACCTGCGCAAGTAGAGTGCCAGCTAATTGGCAAGCGCGGAAAATTGAGCGGCCAAAATAGCCGTTAAATGTAAGCATTTCCATAGAATGTGTTCTATTTCGTATGAATTATCCACTTAAAGTGCTCTACATATCCCATATACGGAGTTTTCACTGTCAATCAATATCATTTCTTACTTTAGCTTTCACCTCATGGCATATTCAGTTAGCTTATCTTGGCGCGCTCTTTGCCACTTGATGACATTTTCCCAGGCGCATCTGCCCGAGAGGATTTTCCAAGTGCGTACTCACTTACATTCACCGCCCATTTCCCAGCTGCTTTCGCCGCATTTTCCCACCAATGCGGTCGCATCCGTTAAAGCTTTAACTTGTTGTTGTTTGCCTGTCGCTTTTCGGCATGTGCCGGAAAAACCAACCACCCACCCACCACCCACCTGATGGTCGCAGCCAGCCCCCGCACCTCCCCCCACCGCTACCCCTCAAAAGCAGTACATCTCCGCAACAGCCCCTAAAACTAATTTATTTACCTAGAACCCAACTGCTGACGCCTATTTGTATGCAATTAATTTTCTTGTGCCCCTCACCCAAGACAAAACAAAATTTAGAAAAAAAAAAAAAAAACAGAAAAAAGAAAACCCAGGGTCGTGGTCTTGGGAAATGATCAAAATTAATGGCTGTGGTAATGCGTAAAATACCAAATGGGGACTTGCAATTATTATATTTTCACAGGAGCGAATAAAATGTATTTTAAATTATTGCATACCGTTTCAAAAACCTCTGAATTGAATGGAATAAGGCAAAAAAAAAATTAAAAATTAAATTAAATAAATCAATATAATATATAATATAATAAATTATATAATATAAATAAATATAACTTTTATATATTATTATAAATATATTTTTTGAGTTTTACGACTTGTTCAGTAATTATTGTAAATTATTGATAGAAAATAAGAACCTAAACTACAGACTTATTTAGTTTTTACTAGAATTCAGTGTATTTCCATATTTACGATGCCTTTGTCTGTAGTCAAATCAACTAAATGGCCACCAAAGTCCCGAAAAATGCCCATCCGCCTGTCAGAGATCTAATGAAAATTGATGTTATATGATTTACACTTTTCTGCGGCCATTTTATTGTTTTTCCCCCACCCCGCTACTTTGAATAGAGGGGAAAAAAACGCAAATGAAATGAATGTTTGTGGAGTGGGTGGGAGTATCAACGGAAATTAATTAATTTCGCGGAGCGAGAAGGATACTCATTAATTGATTGCCTGCTGGGAAAAACTCCTGTGTAGTCACCTTTAAAATTCTTGAAAATTAAATATAATGTTTAAATTGCAATTTACTTCTTTTTGTTAGTTAGTAGTTAGAGTTTCATTTTTGTAGATTTTAATGTTTCATGTTTCATATTCATGTATATCATACCATTATAAATTTATGTTGGCCATTGTATTGAAACAACTTACCTGAAAAGACAAGAAAAAATATCAGTTACAGAACGCGAGGCAAATGCATAATTCAACTCTTGATGATGGGCACTTAAATAATTTCTAATGGCGCATTTTAATGGGGCTAATTGGCAGGGATACTTTATATTTCGCTTTATAATTTCCGCACGCCAAACCCATTTCATGTATAATAATTCTCCTACTTGTTATACGAAAGGGGGGGCTATTAACTGTCGGTGGCATACGTGGCATACGGCAGTTGAATGAAGGTTGCGGTCAAAACAAAGCCACGAGCCATCGGGGGAAATGCAAGGAAATGGTGGAAAGCCGGGTGGAAAATCAAGGGAATAGTATGAAGTTTTAGAGGGCCCCCAAACAGTGGCCATATCCTGTGGTCTGGCCTTCGGTTTGCCGGGCCTGTTGCTTTATTTGTGCATTTATTATTTGTGGAAAACGCTGCGTATACGCAATCTGGTTATACAACCCCTTTCGTCGAAAGGAAGCGGAAACCCCCCTCCGAGTTTTAAATTGTCAAAAGCGATTCACGAATTTTTCCATATTCCCATTCCCTTATTCCGTAAGTTTTCCCTTCTTTCTACCCGTCCGGCAATTCCATTTGCCCCGGATTATTATTCAGTTTCATTTTGCATTCTCCTGCGCAGAAATCAACAAAGTACCAATGGGGCAGGATGTCAACAATTCAGCAGATGATAAAATGGCATAAATCTTTAAATTGTCCAAAGATCAAGAAAATGAAACGCATAAGCAAGTAGCAAGGCGCTGAGTGGAAAATGGCTACATTAAAGTCAACATAAGCGAAAAGCTCTTTAATTATTTACACAGCCCAACTTGCTTTTTTCGAAAACACTTTTTAGTTGGAATTCAGACATTGTGCGTGTTTTCCTACCTGGGGATGAGTTCACAATCGATGGCAGTCGGGAAAAGTCAGTAGTAGTCGGGAAAATATGCCCACATTCCACATTTTCAGTCACGTTTCGTTGTTAGCTTTCCCATTTTATTCCATGGGCTGAAACATGAACAACCCCCAAAGATGGACTTTAACCCTTTGCGGAATTAACTAAATGAAATTCGAACGTGTCGGCGACCGATTAACCCTAAACTCGTGGCTTGCTGGCTTGCGGGGGGTTAAGGCACCGCGCCTTGACAAATGATGCACTCGAATGTCAACATTTAATTGCATACACGTAACAAGTTGAAATTGAAAATTAATGACAGCCTTTCCGACCGCAAAATTGACATTCGATTCAATCGGGCGACAAAAGCTCATTTCGCCCATTGAACGCCAATAATAAATAAATAAAACGCGTGTACTATGCGCCGATTAAAGTGATATCGTTTTAACAATTCACCATAACCGCAAAACAAATTGCATTCGTATGAAAATGGAATTAAAAATACAATTTTTGATATTTTTAAAAAAGTCAAATTAAATCTTAAGACAGTAGTTTAAGCAAATGCCTTGCATATAAAAGAATTAAATTACTTAGCTTACATCGAGTTTTCCCATTTAATTAAAAAACAAAAAGCATTTTGCTCAAGAAACCTCGTTTCGCATTAAAGGTCTTGTGCCGAAACAAAGTTCCACTCAAATTAAATTAACAATTAAAAGATTTGCTTTGAACCCCAAGAGTCGGTGAAAAGTTTTCGAAACTACCGAAACTTCCACTTAAAATCTCGCCTTTGATTAAGATTGTAATCAGTAATGTAGCTGATTATTAGGGGCAATGGTTAAGCAAGTGGGTAAAAGGGTTAAGGTTATTTGAGGTTTTCCTTTGCTCTCCGGCGAATTTAATGCGGAGACCCAAATCGCATGACAAACCACAATTTTTATTACAGGCAAGGCGGAAAAACGTAATACAGCCGAAAGAACTTTTCATTTACTTCGCAATGACGTCACAGTTGAAGACCCTCTCTCCACCCATAAAATTTAATACTAGCAAGAAATGAGAAATGAGCGTAACAATAATAACATAATAAATGTAAATTAAAGTTTTTCTTGCCAGTTTTGTATTTGTAGTTCTACATAATATTATTTACTATTTATTTAGAAAAATGTGTGTTAGATTAGCTCACACCACGCATATTAGTATTATTTGATTAAGTATTTATTTATTTTTCCAGTTACATTTCTTTATATATATGTCACATTATCAAAGGAAAGCAATTTCATGGGCCAACACAATTTAAAAACTGCGGTTATTTTCCTTTGTCTTTGACTTTGTTGCCATCTTTTTGGCAGGGCTTAATTTTCTTTTGCACCGAATTATGCCGAAATCGCTTTGTGTTTCCTTGTTAACTTTTGCATTTCATTTTCCATTTTTGTCCATTTGCGTTACAAGGAGTTTGCCTTGGGTTTTCCCGGCTTCTTCGTGTTGTATTTTTGAATTTCATTTTTCTGTCAGCGGCACTCAAGTGAAGCCCCGCGCTTCTGTGCCTTGTGTTTTGTTCTCGACAGAAATCCTGGGCGCATATCCTTTTAATTGAAAACACTGGAGGAGCCCGCGGCTGATGGCGAATCCGCGGACCGACTTTATATAGAAATAATAACAATAACGATTTAAATTAAGTGCACAGGGCCCGGAGTTCGTTCTCCACTTTTTGTTTTTGAATAAGTAATCGTTTTTAATTTAGCAAGTACGTGACAGTTGCGACTCTCGACCGGATCTCCTTTTCGCACCTCAGTCGAAAGTCACGTGGGCACATTAAGTGACAAATTTGCGGAAAATCTAAAATCTAAAATCTCAAATTCCAAAAGAAGCAACACGCAGCACGAGCAAATGAAATGGAAACAAAATACTTAAAGTTGAATGTTAATTTTCACCGTGCCTTGCAGGGCGGTGGAATGGTAATTTCCATTGATTTTTCCAACCAATTGAATAACGGGGAGATTTCCACGACTTTTTCATTTGAATGGCGGTGCTAAATTTATTAATTGCTCATCTGGTTGCCTTAGTTAACAATGATAAGCTGTGCTCCTTTTAAAACAAATTCATTAAAAAGTTAAAGAAGTAAATAAATTATCGGTCTCTTTCATTACAGTGCTCACCTTTTAAGAATGTAAAAGAATATTTTAATTTAGACTAAATAGCACCCAAGGAGTACAAAAAGATGAGCTTCATTTTTGAGAGCCTGGCATACCGAAAATCATTTTTAAATGCCCCAAAAGGCAAACGAGCGTAATTTTATCGATAAGAAAGCCACCCAAAGGGCACTCAGATGGGTGTGTGTATATATATATGTATATATATATTATTATGTTTATTCCTTCTCACTTAATTTATTGTAAAATGTTAAATTTCACGAAGCGGAAATGTTTATTAGAGCGGAAATTGTTATTTTTAGTGTGATGGGCAGGTTTGTGGTTGGCTTGGAACAAAGGCGACAAGACCGGTAAAACAGGATTCCGAAAGGATGCCCAGGATTATATGTATGGGTGTGTGCTGCCTTTTCCTCGCTCAGCTGCCAACAATTAATTTATTAATATTTTTCCTTTTCAGCCCACGTGGCGTATGCTCAACTTATTAAGTATACGAAAGCCAAAGGCCTCGTGCTCAAAACGATATTCTGCCTGCCTGTTAATTAGCTTTCTCCTTTTTTCACTTTCACCGCCTTAATTAAAAAAAAGGAAACGCATCATTTTTTTCACAGTTTTCGCACAGAAAGAGGAATGGGAATAAATAAACCTATAAATTTATAAACGCTATCATTTAAACAATAAAAATCAAGTATTTAGGGACAATCGATCATTTATGTTGGCTATGAGAACTTTCGTTGGATGCCACTGAATTTTTCAGCTTGCAATTTACATATTTATTCGGTTACCATTTTCCCCCTTATTCAGCACTTGAATATTTATCGAGGCTTAAGCCGCTTTCTGCATTTTATAGATCTCTCGCCCATATTTCCCATTTGGTTTTCCCAGCTGCGACCGAGACAATCGGAATCTGCTTAAAAATGTTCGTTTAAATTCTTAATGCAAAATAGCCGCTTGCCACAAGGAAACACTTCACTGCCCGTCCGCAGCATTTCAAATTAATGTTACAGCTGCCAGTTACCAACTTGAAGTTAGTCGTCCTTGGGCCACCTTGCGCTATAATGAAGTGGCAAATAAATAGCCATTCCCCCGCTCTGCTACCCCTTTGCCACGCCCACTGCCAAATAGTCCGGGAAAGCTGTGCAAAAACAAGTCGGAAAAGCTGAAGGCAAGCCCAGAGTCCAGACTTCCTTGAAGAATTGCCTAATAAATGCGACTGGTTAGTTTGCCATTTATAATGGCCACTATAGGGATTATTCCCTAGCGTAAAGCATGCCGGTTATAACCTATTTTGTATATACTATATATTTTCCATTTCATTTTTAAGCGTACCTAAAAACCTTGGAATGTTTATACCACAAACTTTATTTGAAAGAAAGGGTATTTATTTGCATACCTTGAGCCAAGCTTTTTTCTAACAATTGCTCCTTTTCTGGCAATTCTTCACCGCGACTTTGAGACAGAGAAAAATAAACCGCTGCATACTTATCTGGGCAAAAGCGCAGTTCCCTGCACAAATTTACATGCAAATTAAATGCAATAAATTCGTCGTCGTTATTGTTTGTGCTCTCTCATCTGCGATGACGTCATCCGCGGCGGGAAAAGTTACCGTAAAACTGTGGAGACGCCCTGCTGCTGCTGCCGCTGCTGCCGAGCGTCTTGGCCAATTTACATAAATCAGACTCTCGCCACTTTCTCCACTGGCCATAATGGAAACGCCTTAGCCTGCCTGCACTTAATGCGAGTTAATTTGATTTCGCTTTGGCATAAAAGAACAAAATAAATAGCAAGCGATTAATGCTCCGCTCGCCGTTTATTCAAGAATTGCAATTTGCCAGCGGGTCAATGGAAATACCAATGTCCAGGAAATGCGGCGACTGATGAGGTCAGAGTTCGATGTGGCATGTAAATACGTTCAAAGCTCAAGGAAAACAGAAGCGAAAGGGTAACTAACTAAACACGACAGTGGGATTATATTATATCTGCATAGTTAGAGTAACTACCATAAATGTTACAAATAGTTATACAACTTCAGTTGAATTTTGTTACAAATAGCTCATGTCAGTTCAGCACTATATAAATTGTCCAACGATCAAATCTCCATGGTCAGCTGCTGAATAACTCACGTTCTTTGATTGGTGACAGTGGGGCGATGCTTTTGTTTCCCCGCTGTGGCAATTATATCATTTTCTCAATGGATATACAAGAACAGCCCGCACTCCACTCCTCCCCGTACAGATTTCATTGCCAAGGTATCCCACTGTGCAATGAATGACAGCAAAATAAATGAAATTGAGCGTTCAGCTCACGCCTTCCAATTTCACCCGGAAAATTCGCCGTTTTTACGGCGTGGAGACGGCGAGGAGAGGGTGAAACATGGAAAATCGGTAAATAAAAAAGAGGACAAGAGCCTGGCAAAAAGTTAAGGAAAATATTTACAAACGAATTAACGTAATGAAAGAAACTAGCACAGATATAGCACAGCCAGGTTCAAAATAATGGATCTAGGTAAAGTAAGTTGATTAACATTCATAACTATGTTATATATCTTTTTTATAAAAACACATGAACATTAGTATAGTTTTCGTTCCTATCACATACCGAACAATAACAATAATTTCCTTTTAATTATATTGTAATTACTTGTGATGGTGGCAGCCCTATAGATCCATAAACAGATAAATGCGCATTACAATTCTGATTTTTTCCGATAACAGACTATTTACAATTGCGCTGAGCAATCTGACGGGAACAATTTACATTGACCTTGGCCCACAGCTCTCGATGGAACCATCTGGTCATGTCAAAAGCCAAACAACCAACTTGAAGAAATATCCAGAGGCGAAACTAAATTTAGTATTTTATGCTTCTGAGGAATGGAAAATGAAAATGAAAATGAGGCGAGGTGAGGGAAAACGTCAAAAAGAGTATTGATGGAAAAATTTTGAAAAAAGTGTTTATCTTTTCAAGGGGAAACGATCATATACATATGATGTTATGTGTTTTGGCAGCAGATGATTCCAGACAGTGTACGACGCATCATAAATTTCCTAGCTTTTTTTAGACCAGCTGACAAAGTTTCAGATATTTAGGATTAATAATTTATTATACGTTTTAATATACGTGAATTCTTGTCTATTTCGTAGACATTATATACTCCAAATTATTCCGCGTCTCATCGCTTTCAATCGAATATCCCTTCATTTTGCCCACTACTTTTTTTTCCATCCGGCAACTGTGCGTATACACATTTAAATACGTATACGACATGCTGGCTCTTTGAAGCATTCTTTAAATATTTGCAGACAAGACTCAAACAAAACTCTTTGACCATCCTCCGATGTATTTATCGCCCACTCGATTGCCTCCTTTCAGAGCTATTTTATGGCTGTTATTGTGCTTTTTTAATGCCTCGAATATATGCGGCTATATACACGTATCGATTGCAGGAACAATGCCAGCCCAGCCGATAGAAAATTCCCTTTGAGCCCGTCCCAAGACCAAAACAAATAATCTTCTGCCACTGCTGCTGCCGCCGAGAAAAGGCTTATCATATTGTATCTGAAAGTCTAATTTCGAACGGCAACTGGAACTGGAGAATTGGAACTGTCGGCCACTTTAGTTACTTTGCCTACATTGGCTACTTTGCCGGCATTAAAATTTCGTTTATTGCCAACCGGGGAGCTGTTAAGTCGTCAAACGGAAGGGAATATTCCCATTCAGTCCTAAATAAAGTATCTTCCTCTGTCCACGACGAAGCTGATAATACTCTTAGAGCTTTTCGCCGTTGGCCTTGCCAACGAAAACGATTTGCAGCTCAGATTCAGTGCCATACTATTGGATTGCTCTGGTTAAATGTGGTAAATTTAATATATTATTATTACATTTTATGAATCATTTTAAAGCTGCATTTACCTTTGTTTACTATTAGCTATCATGAAAACGCTCCAACACGCTCAAAAGTCAAGCTATCCCGCAGTGAAAGTGTATTTTTTTCCAGCTGGTCTATTGATATGTCTGATGAGAAATGTTGGTTAAGCGTTAGACACATGTAGCAATGTGTATTTTCCTTTTTTTTTTTCTTTTTGTTATGCAAGCTCTGGGGATTTTTGGTGAAATTTTACCCCAATGACGGCTTTTCGATTCATCAGTTCAGTTGCCGTGTAATGAGCTGCTTCTAAAAAAAAATTACTAGACTAGAACACAATCGGTAGATACGTACGTACGTACACATGTGGACGCAATTGATTTAATTGAGATTAGAACACATCTGTGTCCGCAACTGAAAAACCCCGTTTGATGGCCCCCAATTCTATTGATACAGCAATGAAAATGCAAATTGAAGTGCACAGTCCACAGCTGCTTTGAGTGGGGGAAAATGCTCTAGCAAATGAAATCGGAGAAGCCAGGGAATTAGGGGCTACAGTGAATTAAGGGTGCGAGGTAACAACTAGCTGGCATTGCAAATCGGATTTGGAAACAAACTCCATTTAAGCAGAGATAATCGTACTGATCCACAAATTGTGCTATGCAACAAATTATAAACAATGCATAATAACATTAATTGCATTATGCCTCCTTGACCAACTTATCAACTTTATGCGAATCAATCTCTTTTCCAACGAAAGGTATCATCTGCTGTGATGCTCCCACTTTTAATCCATTTTGTTTGCGAAAAGTTTTCCACTGCAAAAGTCCATGGAAAACACAATGTCATGGTTAGCAACACCAAGGGATGAAAATCTCAATTATTTTCAGCATTAGAGTAAAATAGTGAGGGTTAAGTCTTGAAGCCCACTATTTGCCGTGTAGAATGCACCGCTACCAACAAGTGTTTTCATTGCAATTAGCGATGTTTCACCAGCCGGCAACTAGCAGCTTCATTCTTCATTATGCGCAAGTTGATGGTGGCCCACTTTTCTTGGGGCTAACAGATAGACGTGCCCATGACACGGCCACGCCCACAACTCACGCTTGACATTCAACGCCCCATTCCCAGTGGATCCTGATCCTGTGAGTGCTCTGGATTGTATGCACACACTGCAAGAAATTACGCGGCAGGCGAGGAATTGGAATTTTGCAAAATGTTTTTATTCAAAATACAATATTTTTATTCATTCCATAGAAAATGTTTATTGGTGTACGAAATCTTCCTAAAATACTTCCAAAGCGAGTATATATTTTTTATAGATATTTATGATAGATAGTTTCGCGCCAGTGTAGCAAGATGGAAAATGAGCAGAAGAAGTCGGAAGTGCTGTCACTTTGTATGAAAAGTTTTGCTGGCGTGTTTTTGAAATTTTCCCCGACAGCACAGAGAAAAGGGCGGAAATTGTCAGTGCACAATATCCGTTGATTTGTGCAGCATGAAAATGGGTTAAAAGGAGGAAAATCCATTGACACGAAACTGCAAGTCGCACAGCCCGAAAGGCCCAAAGGCATTTCAGCAAATTATGCATATTCCAAGGAAATGGATGCCACGCCCCTTTCGCCAGGCCTCCGCTCACCTAAGGGTCATATCGCATGACCAATTAGCAAGAGAAGTCCTTTTTTTCTCAGAGACCCAACAAGTTTCGAGACGTGAAAAGGGTTTTTCGGCTCGTCATTCGTTATTTACTTTCAATTCCCCAAATAACAAAGCGGAATTTTCCTATTTTTCCGCACACAAACATGCCGACAAAAAAAAAGAAGAGAGAAAAGCCCTTTGCGGTTCGCCTTGCCATTAACATAAAGCGGGAAATGGAATCGAAGGACTCTGCACATGGTGGGCCGAAATAAATAAATAAAAAAATAATATCAACGAATCGTGGCTGGGAGAAAATGTCTTGAAAAAGCTTGTTGCTATTTTTCCACAGCCTTTTTCTTCTGCTGCCTCCGTTTTTCCTTTATTTTTCCAGACCAACGCAAATCTCTGGGGGCCAAAACGTCCCAGAGCCCTCAGGTGAATGAAATAAAAAAGTATAAAAAATGGTAGAAGAATATAGAAGGGATGATGATATGGGGCTTACGTGGCAGGCCCACGTCCATATGGACGGCTGTCAGTCAGAAATCGAGTTTGGCAAACGGGAAAATGACTCGTGGATGCTCTTTTCGGGGGAAATACTGACCATACATACAAAAAATATGCATGAACTCAATAAAACAATAGCAAATCAAAAGGGAAAAAGTTTAAATATTTGATAAATAGTCCAAATTGGTAGAGAACCTTCAAGTTGAGGCATTGGGCATATAGAAAATATGGATTGCCTTATTTGAGCCATTTCCTTTTTGAACTTTTTTTGTTCGTCTTTGGCAGCAACACGTCGTCGTCATGGCCAAAAACTCATAAAGTATATTAACAAAATGTTCGATTGCACTTTACCTTTTAGCATTCTGCCTTTGCTACATTGCTTTCCTTTCTTTTGCCAGATTTTTTTCTCCCTTTTTGTTGCCTTTATGGGCTGTTGTCTGGGCTCCGCCCCCTGACTCTGCCACGCCCATCGCGCCAAACGCCTTGCATGACTAACAGATATCAATATGCCAGTCTGACTGTCAGTCTGCTTCCACGGGTTGCCATGTGGAGAAAACACACTATAATATATAATAAAAGAAAAAGGGTCCTGGCACAAATTCTCTTGTTCAATTTTTAAAGAGTTTCTCGCAAGAAATGCGCCTTATTACTCTACATATATGTATGTACTAAACCCATCGCAAAAATCTTAGCTACAGGGAAGTTGACCTTTTTGCCACCCAGGCGGGGAAATATGAGGCAGCTAAGGAAATTTGATATACCTTTAGCTGGGAAATTCGCTTGATCGCAGATAATTGAATGAAATCCGAGTTCATTTCAGCCCAAGTTAGCTGAGAGTGAATTTTATTCAAATTTAAAGTATTAAAGGGAATTTATTAAATTGGCAGAGCAACAAACGGCATTTTACTGTCATATTCTTCTCACATATCATTCCTCACATAACCGATTAATTGATCCATTAAGAATCGCCACAATCGATTCACGCCCAGTCTGGTCGATTGCTATTACCTCAACCATATTTTTTGTTGCGGAGCAATTCAACAATCGCACTTCTGTCATCCATGTGAATGGATTCGTTGCTCCAGTTATTGAATGGCAAAATGAATTGATTTAATTTGTGGCCAAAGTGTCGCCCATTAAACTTCGATGCTAACGAACTAAAATGTAGCTCTAAGCGAAAGGAATGTCTATGTCTGTGTTCGTGAGTATCTTGGGGCACGGTGTGTGTATCCGAGTGTGAGTGTGAGTATCTGTGTGAGTGATAGAATGCGAGTGTAGCAATCAAACTGTTGATTCCCGCCCAAGGGGCCAGCAAAAAAAATAATAATAAAAGTGGCATCCGCTTTCGCTGTTGCTTTCAATGTCCGCTTCTTCGCCCGCTACCACCCCGCTTTTCCCACCCCGCTTTTCCCACATTTTCCACCTTCCCCAATGCCATTGCCCCAAAGCAGCGCTGCCTGGTTGACAGCAGCAGGAAAATGGCGAAATAGACGGGCAAATAGAGTGAATTTATGCCAAATTCCTTTGCACTGACGCCAGGCAACCCACAATTCGCATCTACTTCAATCGTTATGGGTTATCAAAGGTTACGCAATATTTTGCTCAACTTTATGTTTTCATTTCGAATGCATTCGAAAACTATACTTAGTTGTAGCAGTAGGACAAATTCAGGTAAAAACACAAGATTGAACGATTTTTTCTCAATTGTATTTTGTTTGAATTGTATAAGTCATTTTTTGATTTTGTTATCACATGTTGTGCAAACTTAATAAAAAGTTCATCCGCAAGTTTTAATTACAATTTTAAAGCCCTAATACTTGATTTTCCCGCTATCGAGTGTCGCAGCCGTCAGCTTTTGGTCTGCTGTCCAATATCCTGCTGTGATGACAGCAATTTTAAAGTTTGGAAAACAGAGCTCAAAAACTTTCGCAAGCTAGACAAGTGCAAGTCGAAGTAAAAGTTTTCCAAGGAATGTGTGTGGGATGCACAGAATATGGAGCCATTCCCCTTTTGGAGCTGCCCCAAAAACCAAAAATAAAACAACAAACAAGAGAAGAGTATAGAAAAAAGTATAAACACATGCAACAGCTGACGTTGGCGTTGAGTAATCTAATTAAAAGTTTGTTGCAACTTGTTTTTTAATGATGTCACGCCTAGCGAAATTTGGCGCCAACCCCCCTTTTTATCAGCCCTTTCGAGGATTCTATTTTGCTTTAATTACAATTTATGGATGCTTCAAGTTTGCCGGTGGAGCAACAACAAGAATACACGAATTACGAAAAGGTAAGCGGCAGTCGAATGGGGTCAAAATGCCAAAAATGGAAGGAAAATTGCTCTCTTCTGTATGTAATTACATAAAAGCAACACCGAAAGAACACAGAGAAAAGCAAAGTTTAAACAACGAATTTTTCTACTAATTTGTTCATAACTTTCGTTAATTTTTCAATTTTATATTTGAAGAATGAAAGTCGACGGTGTTTTAGTATGTCTATTAATTAAATAGTGACTGATTTATTTGCTTAGTATTTTTCTCAGTGCACAGGCAGCTGGAGCTGAGAAGTCCGCCGTTACAAGGGCAACGCACGATGAAAATAACGGTGAAGGACCAGAGCGGGCTGAGAAAAGTTGAGTGAGTTCATTTGAGCGGAACTCACACACAAATACAAAGGTACAAAGGAAGCCGCCGGAGCGAGAGAGAGAGAGGGCGAAACGCCTGCGCAGTGGGTGGTGGCAGAGAGAATGGGCCGGCAGGACAATCCAAGCGGCAGGATTACAAAAGAGGCACACTGACTTGGAGAAATCAAAATTAGAAAATTAATATTTTGTTCAGTTTGGTAAAGTAGTTAAATCAAAAACCAAACATGTCTGAAAAACACCGATAAAATGACCAACTCAAGTGTAAGCTTGTCTTAATTGGGCAACATAAGCTTAGCTTTTTGCGAACCTTGAACCACTGTGCGCTGTGCTCGAAGGCATTGACATTGGTCGACAATTGTGTCAATCCAGGACACAGTAGTCACATATGCTGGGCTGCTCCAGCTGCTCAGCTGCTCGAGTGGCCAAATGCTATGGCTTTGCCTTGCTTTTGGCCAGATGCCCTGCTCTGGGTCCGAGTTCCTTCTTATGTAAGTCGCATCTGACAGCCGAAATAAAAAAAGGGAATGAATTAGGCCCTCAGCAGCGAAGTTGCCATGCTAAATTTGGATGGGGATTACATAGAGCCAGCTTTAATTGCTCTTGTGGAGCGAAGCTAACCGAAAAAGAAACAAAACAACATAAAACTGTGTAAATCAAAAGTAAAGAACGCACGGTCATAATTTAAATTACCTAAACAAACCGAAAATTCCCGAGAAAGAAGAGTTGGAAACTTTGCTGGCAATTAATAAAGTTTCCATCGTTGCCGGATTTTTCTTTTTTGTAAATATTTAGAAACGCCATCAAGCAGCTCCTTTGATATACTATATCTATGGGATAGAGCAGGATTTTATTTTACTTAAGTTTATTCTTATTTTAAACACACGTTCTTGTTTACATTTTGCGCTTGTTTGCTTGTTTTTTGTAAAGTTTAAGAGTTTGTCTGCAATAGAAAGTACACAACACATGCACGTACGTACATATACGTACATATATATACGAATTTTCCCCTTCCATTTTTTGTGGGGCACAAACATTCGCCTCGAGCAGTTAACAACGGCAACAAATTGAAAGGCTTTTGGCCGAAAAGGCAAACTATTTGATGGCTTAAATGAAATGAAAGCAGGTGGGTTAGAGGGTCAGAGGGTCCTTGGCTGCCCGAGTAAATATCCTTTGCGCTCTGATCCGCTGACCAGTGTAATCTGCTCAAATTTATCGCAAACTTGTTTTCCAAAAATCTGGCTTTGAAGCATTTGTGGTTTCCCAAGCGCCGACTTCTCGTCAACTGTTTGTGGTTTCTGCTGGGATATATATACAAATCTTTAAGAGATTTCGCATTCAGCTGAGAATGGCTATTATCAGTCTATTATTCTTGCAATTTACTAGATAGTCTCGAAATGCAAAATCATCAGTAGCAACAACATTATGTGTATACTGTAAAATGTTTATTTCATTGAGCTCGTTAAAAAGCATTCTTTAACACGTATTTTTCAGCCTGACAACGTCAAAGCAAATATTTCAATTAAGTTTCGCTGGCTTCAAAAATAACAAAAAAAAAATCTTGATGAATTTAAAGAGGACAATGTGCGTCTGCCAAAATATTAATAGAGCAATAATTCCCGATGATTTCTCTATTCGTTTTTATTCTGGCACAAATTGCCGACAATTATAGAGATGTTTGAATGTTTATTTTTGTCCCTGGCACCGAAAGTAATATTTTTTCGAACATTTAATTAACAGGCCGTTGGAATGGCTGACTAATAAAGATTTTCGTAAACAGAATTGGTCTGGTTAACAAGAGTCAAGGAAAGCCCGCCAAGAAATGAATGATGAAAGAATTACCCAAATTGTTTCCAAATGTTTATTTTTGTGTCTTGCGCAGTTTTCAGTTTGGCAAATTACGCATATTAATCTCGTTGATGCTTTTGAGTTTTTATTGTGCTGCCTTAATTAATGTTTTCCGATTTGAATTATTTCGCTCCGTCGCTGTAATTTTCCCCATGTCTTTTTCTTGCGCGGTCAGCGCTTTTGATTCATGTTTTCTTTGACTTTTATGCTCTGGCAGGTGACGAAGGGAAAGTGTTTTTCCTGGCATTGGACACCAATTTCTGCAAGCTTAAGATTGGACATAAAAACAAGTAAATGAAAAAAGAAGCTTGATTATTTGTAATCAATTTCGTAGTTTTGAGTATATTTCTTTAAAATTCTTTTCTCTTCAAGTAGGAGCAGTCTTACACAGCTGTTTACTTATAAACAATTAAGTTGATTACGCTTTATGAGCAGCCAAAGAACTTGTCTTAGTAGTAGTATTAAATGTACACCCACTGCAGAATTTCTGCGCAGACCAAAAGTGACAGACTCTGCATTTTAAATCGTATATACAATTTATTTAAGTGCCGCTGTGCTTTTGACAGTTTACGCGAAAAAAGGCAAACAAAACAATCGGAAAGTTTCGTTGTTCGTCCAAATTGCAGTTGTGAATTTGCATTGGCTGAATTATGCATGGCTCGTCCATCATGAATATTTTATTGCTTAATTTGTTCGCTAATACGCTTCATTAGGGCGAAGTTGGCAACACAAACTAATAACGTGATATATGGCATGAAAAATGCAACAATGTATTTTCAACGTGTTTTTTCCGCGTTTTTCGTCTAACAATGCTATCCAATCATGCTCGCTGGTTCACCCACCCTTTTCAGAGTGCATTTTCTAATTGCAACAAAATCCTTTTCAGTAATAGGAAAATTGTGTTTCGCCACCGCCATCAACATGCTCTTGGCAATTTATGCGTGTCGCGCAACGCGCTTTCACCCGTTCCCCCATTTGCCCAGTTTCGCAGCTTTCCAGCACTTCTCCTGCACCCTTCCATTTCCAGCACTGTTTCGCTGTAGTGCGCAAAAATCCACTACAAACCGGAACGTGTTTGAGAAAAAGACAATTTGCAGTTCATTCTAAGCCATTTATGAATTAAAACCACCAGTTCCAGTGCAGGGATATTGATTACTGCAGCTAGCATAAAATTGCGGCAATTATTTAGGCATTTATTTGATTTAGAATGCATACGAAAATGTCTAAATATAGGTCAGTATGAATTTCTAACCCGAAACACTCGGGAGAAAACTGCACTTGGTGCTCGCATAAAACTGAGATAGCAATTCTGCTATCAGCCACAAAAGCTGGCCCAATTGCACATGCAGATGACAATAATTTACTTGCCAGCTGCTGTTGCTCGAACTTTGTTTGCGTTTGGGCCAAATATTTGCTCAGCTAAGAACAGAAATAAAGGATAAAGGGCACGGGTATTTCGGGCCCACATGTGGCTGAGATTCGTTTTTGTGGTTACGGCGTTAAATTTCTGGCTCTGTAACGCAAACAAACGCATTTAAAGCCCGAACACAAATCGAGCACTTGAGTAAATAGCATTTACAGTGATTATTGTCTAAAGTGCACCAGCGGTTGGGGAAAAAAAACCATTCGGCATTTCCAAGCGTTCGGCAAACATTGGCCCACTTCAGAGATCAAAGCCGTGGCAAGTATAATGCAAACTCCAATTGATCGCCTTTCGATTTAGTTTGTTGATCCACTTATTCGGTTGTTCCTAAATTATGAACTAAATGGGAAAAAGTCCTTGGATTTAAAAGCCGTTTGAACCACTTGCCGCCATTCAGTGCAAATGAATGGGAAACATGAATAGTAATGCAAATGAAGGCTCTTAATCGGGTAAATAGATTGAAATCCCTTTAAACCAATTCAATTTGATTTTATTTCGAAAAGGTAAAAACTAGATAAGCTTATATTTGTTATAACGGATTAGTATCCATATGCAAAGGAAGACTGTACATTGGCATTTTGTGGAAAATAACGCAACATTAGTTGAACAACTTTCCGTACTTATGATATCGCATTATGGGCTACTTGGTTATGAACAGCATTTCAAGAGCTATTTATAGTATGTGTGCAGTACAGTTATCGAATGTGTGGAAGGGGCTATGTACTCGTAATTGTTATGCAATAGTTGTAGTACCTAATCAAGTTGTTGCTGCTGCGTTTGTATCTGGCTTTTGTCTAATTGCATTGGGGCCCCCATTGCATGATACTTAAATGCATTAAAGCCGACTCCCAATGGAATTCCGCAGTTCGACAAGCAACAAGGACGCAGGCAGGCGGACACGATGATGGAGTGGATATACACAGCATATGGGCAGGATATGTCATTATCCAGTTGCAATTGGTGAATTAAACAGCTGAAAGGATAGTCTAGATTGGCCAATAATAGTCGCCAAAGCCGGAGAGTTCCTTCCCAGTTGGGAATCGAAGATGGCACAATACCGGGAAAAAATGTTAAAAATTACAACTTTAAATATTATTAAGACCAACGGTTTCAACCAAAAAAAAATCATAATCATTAAAAAAGAAGAAGCTCTTGAATAATATAATTTAATTACTACCGAAACTACTAGAATTTTTTGATAGGCCTATTATGTAATACATTTCCTGAGCAATAAGCAAGTGCAATGCCCCAAAATTCGACACTTGAGGTTGTGCAGGTATCTCCGTCAATTAACCCATGATGAATCATACGGGCACCGAATCAATTAGCAGTGAGAGCTTTGGGTTGCTTAATCAGTTTGACTATGCACTAAACTCGGTGGTAATGGCAATGGTCGTAGCTAGTAGATCCAGCGATAAAGTGGCAGTAAAACAGTTGCCGTTTTGCTGTAGAAACTGTAGAAAATCGAATTTTACACCCTGCAGTCGTGACAGTCTGCCATTTTCTTGGCCTAAGCCTAATAGCCTCTTTTTATCTGGCTTTTATGCTCCTCTGCATATGGCCAAGAAAATCATTTGGATATCTGCCCTTAAACTTCCCTAAAGGCACTCTTTTTCCCTTTCAGTGAGTTTCTTAAATGGCTTTTCAATTGCATTTTAACTTGGCTTCCACTCTGTCAGCCATCCGCAGAAAAAAAAAATGTATGCGAAAACTATCTTGCGGATGCATATTGGCATCAGATATCAGAGAACTGCAGCAAGCCACTGGCACTCTAAGTGCACGGGTGTTTTTCGACACTCTACTTGAGGCAATGAGAAATATCCGAGTGTTTTGTGGTACGAGCAAAAAACACCCGGGTGCCTGCCTCCAAGTCTTTAACATATATATATATATATATATACATACATCTCCTCCATATAGCGAAAGGCTAAGCAGCACATGACCTCAAAGCTCTTAACGATGCAATTGAAAATGGTTTAAGAGTGAAAAACCCTCAAGAAAATCGGCCAAAGGAAAATATTCAGAGATGGCAAGCGAAAAACTAAAGACCAGCGCACACACATGTCAACCGCCTTATATTTATGTTTCATTTACATTTTTCCAATAAATTGCGTCGGCCAGCAAACTTGGGGAGAGAAGAGCATAAATAAAATTCATAATTTCTGAAATTCGGTTTTTCGTTTTTGCGGTAATCATAAATTTCTGTTGTGCGTCACCGGCAGCCGTCAACTTGTTGCACAAGTGTCCCAAAAATTATGAAAAAAGAAAATGTGAAAAAATCGTTTTAATTAAGTTGCCAAATGCTAATTCGTGTTGAAATGGAATGATCAAAGAGGAAGAAATGGAAAATCGAAATTTATGCCCAAGGGAAATGCAAATCGGACAAGGGCAGGCAAAAAAAAAGAAAAAAAAAGAACTCGGCGAAATGGCCAAGATTTACGATCAATTTGTATGTGTGTATATAAATATACTTAAGTTTTCCAAAAACAGTTGTAAATTATGCTGATTTATATGCGAATTTCTACCGTCTAATGGAAATTTACTCCGCACATCGTTCGATTTTATTCGTTTGGCAAACTGTTTTAGTTGAATTAACAAATTCACTGATTGACGAATGAGGACTTTGATGATGGAGGAGGGATCATGAGTTTAGACGCACAAATATTTATTTACAAATTAAATTTGAAACAAACGAAAACCTATAAACAAAAATTAATAATGGGAAAAAGGTGCAAGCCATTGGGTTATTGCAATATATCACAACATTGTGTGCTCATATTTCTGGGCAGTTTCAATTTGCGAGTGGTTACCACTTAAATGGTATGTTGTCTAACATATGAATATATGAACATACATATACGTAGGAAAGATACTTGAACAACAATCAGCACTCGTTGTCATCCATTTAGCTCTTTTCTCTATGAATTTCCATTTTTCAACGAATTTTCATTTTATTGCGAAATGGCAAATACATTTTATAACGTCCTCAACCGCGCCCGCTCTGCCCCACAAAGTAAACATTTTAAATTGCAATAGGAAAATATTTGTAGCCCTCCTATTAACCCGTTGCCGCCTTAACCCCTATGTGTTCCTCTTGTTGACACTTGGCTGGATGAAGATGCACATTTTGTGGCTTAGTTGAAGCTTAGTGCTGAGTTATGTGTAAATTAAATTGTTATAAATTGCAGCTTACCATTAGAAACGAGCCGCTGTGTAACTTTGGCCCAGGCAAAAGCAAACACACACATCTCTTTCATAGAATGGAATATTTCAATCAGAAAAAGTTAAACGAAATATCCTTGGGCCACAAAATATAGACACAGATTCGATGCGTTGCCATGGGGGCAGCGCTATAATAACACTTGGCGAAATTACGTGTTCTTGAGTTTATGATAAAAGTATGCACATATTTTCACAACTTAATTGGAACCAGTGTTGGTGAAAAATGTTACATATGTTGCTCAATACAACACATATATTTAACAGACAGGGATTACGATTTTTTGCGCCCTGCTGGCTTATTGCATTAAATTTGTTCAACTGTTGCGAAACAAATTGCCATGGCAAAGGCTTAAGGGCGCTCCATTTTCGCCAGTTTTCACGGGGGGCTTCCCTCACATCCGCTCCCCAGCTAAGCTATTATTCCTTCGCCGCTTTTCTAGCCACTTTTTTATTCCAGGTCTCTGTGTTCAATCCCAAACTCAAGATTGGAGTGCGAACTGCGCATCATTAAGAACGCCCTCGATGCACATGTGTGAGAATACACACGCAGAAAATAAGGTTTGAATAAAGTATTTCCTTTGTTAAGCATTTAATCCAAATCAAGCAGTTGGGAAAAAAAAGTTATGAAACCTTGCTTTTCAGTCGGAAAAGTATTGCTCCCAAGATATTTATACACATATTTTCAACTTGTACCACCTGAAATATGTTTCTTTAGTAGTGTTAAAATGTTTTGCTTAAACATAATAATCTGTCGGTACATCGAAAATTTGCCTACTGTACTTCGAAGGGTTTTGAGCTCTCCCAGATCCCGAATCCCGACCACAATCGGGCACACACCATCGTGTGCTCAAGGAACAGCAGCTCAGGATGCTCAGGATGCTGAGGAGATGTTAAGCGCATTAAAGGGACTACCACAAGGCTAATGCGAAGGACTCAGGATAAAAGGGCTGGCGATATGAAACGTCATAACGTAGCAACTGCAAAGTTGCTTCATGCTGCAAAAAGCCCGATTCTTTGCTCGAAATTTTATTGTGCCACACTTTCTAAGATATTTATTCAACTGCGGCAATTTGTAGTTGTATTTCAAAATTGCCTACAGTGAGCAACGGCTAATTAATCGAAATGTTAAGTAATGTACGCAGAAATGTGCTCAAATTCCTTGACCGCAGTCCACAGAATGTAATCATCCCTAAGAAGCAGGACACAGCCATTGATTATACTTGATTAACCAACGGAAAGGGGAAATTTGGGGAGTCCAGCATGTCCTGTTTGTCCTGTTTGTGCTGTTTGTGCTGTTTGTCGCGTGTACGTACTGCATGTGTATGCCGTAACCCCTTTTGGGTGGCCACGGAAATGCAATTAGTTAATTCAATGGCTATAATTTCATTTGGAACTTTATAAGCCATAATTTGCCACCGTTCGATGCACTGTGGATCAAACCACTCAGCCACCTAAGTAGTTACCCGCTCACTGCCAATTAAACTAATGCCAATTTGTTTAACACACGACGTTGGGGGATTTGGATCGGGCTTGGAGTGTATAAAAACCTGATATATATGTATATCAATTCGTACACCTAGATACATACGTTTTGGTCACAACTAATTGTAATGTTCGAGTTTAAGAATAAACGTACCTGCAAAGAAACAGAGAAAAACGCACATTAGAATGACATAACACATATGTATTTCTGCTTTTAATTATTAATTAATAATTATACACAGTTAAAACTGTCTAAATTGATTCCACAAATTCAATCCCTTATATTAGATTTATTAAATATATATATATGCTTAAGCTTAGCTTGTCAGCTTTAGCTTAGTTTCCTCAAGAACTCACTGTCCTCTTAATTTTCCTGTTTTTTCCCCACTCCATTAGCAACACTTTACGCTGCCATTTAGCGTTGTTGCTGTGCCTGTTATGCGATCCATCTTCATTTTTGCGTTTCATTTCATTTAAGCTAAAGAAGCTGCCAATACGCAATATTGAAAGGCAAAACCGAAAGAGCCCGAAAAAATGCCCGACAAAGGTCCTTTTTTTACACGCAAAAAGGCTCCTGTGCATCATTTTCCTTTGCGACTTTCTCCATCTTTCTAATGCTTTGCTGGAACACCTTCTTTTTTTACTTTTTTTTTGGGCTCGACATGCTTTTGCTCTTGTGAAAGGACCGCCTTTCCCGTTTACCAGCCGCTTTTCCTTCTCACTTTGGTAACTTGAGCCCGGTCTGTGTGTAAAATGAAAATGCCCTCAAGGCATCTTCCAGCTGTCGCCCATTTTTACCGAATGCAGTGGCAAACATTATATATATATATATTTCGGAAAATCATCTTCAACCTGGCGACCCCGCCCACGGCCACTCCCCGTTTTAAGGCGCGCCTGCCAAGCGCCTAATGATGCTTATTTCGTGCGTGGCATACACACACGCCCACAGCTGAGCCCAAAGTAAGAGTACAGTTTGCATGTCTATCAAAGTTTAAATTTATATTTAAAAACGAACATCCTGCTTTCTTATCAGTAGATACGTATATAAATATTAAACAATATGCAAGGCTAGCATAACCTTGCTAGTATCTCAGCCAGCGCTGTGTTGGAAATCGCTGAATGTACGGGAGAGGTGTTGAATATTTTGTATACCTTATTAGTTTGCCAGGACCAGAAACCAGAAAAGAAATTGTTTTAAATTAATTTGCATGCCGAGGCAACGGAAGCCGAGCAACTGTTGAGGAACACGGGACAAAATGGAAAAGGCGAAGGCGAAGGCAGAGGCTCATTAAGGATTTCACCCCTGGGAAAAGCAAGTTTTCCCGCCCCTCCATTTTACGCACTCTACATTTTTGGGGTAATCCCCACGCCTGAAACAATTTTAATTTAATTAGCGATATTCTGTCACTAACGAACAATTCGTGTTGGAACATACGAAATAACCCAGATGTGTTATAAATAAATATGGAGCGTTTAAATGGAAATTAAAAAGTTTAATAAGATGAAGCTCACGAAAAAGGTATGCTTACAGTACGAGTATAAATATGCATAAGCAAAGTCTTTTGAAAAATTTCATAAAATGTAAAAGTGTAAAAAGCATCCCTAAATTGGCCAAATTTTCCCCGCTATTAATTTTTCCCATCTTTGTTCACCGTTCGAAGCCAAAATTATGCACAACAACAGCAGCGGAAAAGCCGTGGAAAGCGAGGAATGGGAAAACGGTAGGGAAAGCCATAACGAATACTTTAATCCCATTGACGTTTAATCAAGAAGGCAGTCTTATGTGCAATTACCCCAAAGAAAATATACAAGAATATTAAAATAGCCGAGGAAAACAAAGACTAGGCAATCGGTTGTACATTTCTCGCATTGAATTTTCCCATGAATTTCCATTTCAATGCGACACAGCCAAACAAAGGCAAAGCAAATTGTTTACCTGTTGATGGGAGAACGCCCTCAAATAAAACTCGAGAAAAAAATGTTTAAAGCGCTTAATAAATAATCACATTTGCATTTTCACTTGTTGATTTTCGGTTGCCGGGCTGCCGAAAAGCAAAATCTCGGAAAAGTGCTGACTTGAGGGTGGAAAATGGAAGGCGGAGGAAGCCAGAGGACATCGAAATTAGCCAGCCACTCCAAGGCTCCGTTCCAAAGGACTCGAGTGCATTTTCTGCTTTGTCATTGGTAGGCTAAATAAATTGAAATTAGACGATGTCAGCAGAAAAAAGGGAGCACTAAACGGGATGGGGAAAATCTGGATGGCATGGAAAATCTCTGTCCCAATCCTGGGGCTACTGATACCATTGAAGGACGGTGTAAGAGGCAAAAGCACTTATTCCATATCATCAAGTTAATGTATATGAATCCTATCAGGATGTGTAAGGAACACCCTAAAGTCACCATGTTTAACTTCAACCAAACTAAATGTATTCGTGTTAGCTAAATTAATGCCCATGTATCATAGCTAACAAAGCGTTGGAATCATCGATTCGGTATGGAATCATTTATTATAAATAGAATATATATACAATTCTTTTGATATTTTAATACAAATTAGTGAATAAAGAGGCTTTAACTACTCAACTTTTATACTTTTTGATTTACTGCAATTTCTTGGCACTCCCCCATAGACTTAAACAAACTGTTTTGCTCAACCACGTGTCTACTTATCTAATCTTGCGCTCACTTTATCTTTCCCCCAGCCAAACGGCATCTGTTTTTCCAGGAAAAGGAGAATCTAAACCTGAAATGTAGTTGGGGTGCGTAGAGAATGCGTTTAATTGTGGGTAAAAACGGCATCTCCGGTTCAGGGATTCAGCACCTGTGGCCCAAATTGTTGCCCATAATTCCCCCACTGATTTTCTACGAATGTTGGGATTTGCCAAAAATAATGTTTGTGTATGGACAGATTTATGCTGAGTATGCGTAACATTTGCTTGGAAATATTTTGGCAGCAACAGCATTTTTCACCACCCACAACTGCACCCAAATTTCATTCGGCGTGCTCTATAATTTCTCCTCGCCCTTTCACCCACTTTCTTTATTTTTTGGAGGGTGTGTGGTGTAATGTTGCCCCCCATATTACCTCAACTTCATCTGTTCCAGCTAAAGCCAAACATTAAATCACTTAAAATACCAGTCCAAGCCCTGGACAAACATACACAGCGAGAAAAGAGGGGAGCAGGGAGAAAGTAGAGGGAATCTGGGAAAGGGGTGATGGGGAGATGGGGGCAAAGAGCCGCCAGAGGGCTTGCGGTTTCCTTAGCGCTAAGAACTTCAGGAATTTTTCGCACCCCTCCCCTCCCCCAGGGGCTTTTCTTCTTCGCTTTTCCAGCGACTATCGCGCTCCCTTTCGCCCCGCCAAGTGGCGCATGGCACCCTCTCGCTCTTTTGTACTATTTTTGTATATACAAATAAGTGTTTGTCCTGGCATTTTGACATTCGACTATGGCATTTCCAGCATAATAAGCAGTTCCTCTCCTTTCTGGTTTTCTTGTTAGAAAATATGTTTTCTACTTCAATTTTTAAAATTCTACTAACCTTAAGCTTCCTATTTTATTTAATATATAAATACCACATTTTTCACATCCAAACTATTAGTATTTTACTACATTTTTTTGGTGTCTATACTGATTTTTTGTTCATCTACAATTCCCATTAAATGCCCAAATAAATCTGCAAAAATGCGTGCACATTTTCTTTAGTTTTTTAGTCGAGCCTTTGGGGAATGCAAAAGTTCGTTTCAAATGTTTGTTGATTCATTTATTATTTTTCCCAACATTTTCACGCGCTTTTCACACACACACACACACACAGTCGCAATGAGTGTTGTATGCAAATAATTGCTGAGTGTTCTTTGACCGCGCCCCAAGCCCCTTAAATGTATGCACTGCTAAAAACTAGGGTTTCATATGTGATCATAATTTCAGATGTCTTACTATTGTGTACTCTATATACTCTATATATCTCATATTTAATTTCTATTTCATCTTAGAAGAGCAATCATTTTAAATTCGCTACTTTCATATGTTTCTAACACATAACAGTATTTCTTGCAGTGCGGTTATTTGTGTAGGTTTTTTTGGGTTCAGCACTTTCCTCCACTAGCAAGCCGGGGGCAAATGTCCTGGCAGAGCGGGAGGGGGGGTACAATTTTTTGGGGCTTGGGGGCGGAAATTTAAACAATGAACTGCCATGCCCATTAATATTACTTTAGGCCACTCGCAACTTTGACTTGGCCGCTGGTATTGCCTTTTTGTTTGCTTGTGTTGTCGCAGAGCCAACAAACCAAGAAAACAACAAACCAACTGAAGCAGCAGCGTATTTTGTGTTATTTTATGTTCTTATGTTTTCGCGGAAAAGTTCACAAGTCAAAAGTTTTGCCGGCATAGGCAAATATAGGATATACAGCTTATTTCAAATATAGACTCACTAAACAGAGCAAAAGTCTCAACAAAAAATATATATCTTAACACTCGAAATTTTGATGTAAGATGATATTTTAAATCAAATAATTCTTTATTATATTATAAGTTATTCATTTGTTTGGTGCAACATAACTTAACCTCATATTGCCACATTGTTTACACAACATGTTATTTTAAACGAAAATTTTTGAAACTCTTCAGTCATTTGCATTTTTCTCTTTAATATGGAAAACGCATAATTCTGTCAAATGGAATTCCAGAGCCGAAGAATAATTTTCCCCAACTTACGAACACACGCACAGCGAAAGGACAAATGCAAAGAAGGAAAAACAAACCTGATTGAAGGGAAAACCAAGTTTTTCTGGACAGGGGCGGTGGTGAAACAAAGTTATTATTACTTTAATTTTGTAAGTCAGTTGCGTTGAGCGTGTAACTTTTCGGTTTTCTGGGATTTTATTTTCTTGTTTATTGCTAAATTTTAGGAGGTTTTCTATTGGGTGGAGAAAGGGTAACCCTCTGCGATTTGTCTTTGCCCAAAGTCAGGAGCGAAATACGCCGAAAAACTCTCATTATTTACCACTCTTCAATCTCAGCCATCGTGTTTCCATTTTTGTTTATTTTCTAAATTAAAAAGTTACCCGAGTTCCAAAGAATATACGATCGGTTTCGGCAACAAAACCCATTCCCATTTTCCGCCGCACAACAGAGAGAAAAGTTATTGCTCCAAATCGTCAATTTTCAACAAATCAAAACCAAACATACCATTTATTTAAAGCTAATTATTAGCATTACAATGTTTAGCGTAAGTTCCCGGAAAAGTGTGTATACCTTTTGAAATTAACTACTCACGGTTTGTTTATTTTTTTTTTAGTGTGTCTATCGTATTTTCATGTGTGAATGTTTGGATTTTTCTGTTTTGTTGCTGCCAGAAGTTTAATATGTTCCCCAAGGGCCTCATTAGTGGCGCCCCCTGTCGGTGGTTTCCACCTCTTCCATTTTCCCCAGTTTTCCCTTTACTTTTCGCTCTGGCCACCTAATATAAAAACATTTGCTTTACACTATTTGACAAGGTTTGGCTGTTTGAAAATCTTTTCCCTCTTCTTATTTGGGCTTGTTTTCCACCGATTTGTGTTGATTGAACAAGCCAAAAAAAAATAAAAGGAAACTTGTGTGAGTATGGGAAAATAAATAGATATATAAAAGAAATCAGAGTTGTCCAAATGGCTGTCGATTCAACTTTAAAGAGTAGGTCCTCTAATCAGTGTTATTATGGGATTACTTAAGAATAAGCGAGCGATGAAGCGAAGAAAAGAAAGGGAAAGTTTTGCCACTTGGGAAAAGCGAAGCTTTGTGCTGTCAGAACATCGAACTTGGCCAAGAACTTGGCCATAATTGAATTATAGATTTTAGAGGATAGAAATTGATCAATCTTATTTATCTAACCCTTGAAGGCGAAAAAGTACCCAACAAATGTGGCACCATTAAGTAAGTGACCTTGCCAACTACTCCAATGAAACACACCTGATTATTATTTTTGGTGGCATCTTGTAAAGGTCGACATTCCCACTATATGTTCGGTTATCCAGAGAAAATATATATATGCTAATGCCTTGATTACAATTTTACTAATGGCGCCAATTTGTTGTTGCCGCCGAAGGAGCGGAAGTAGCGCCGAAGAACGGACAAAAAGAAAGACGTCACAAAAGGACGAAGTAGGAAGCAAAAGGAAGTAACGCCACGGAGAAGACAACGTAGTCGTAAAAAAAGAGGAAGACAGGGCCCATAAAGTGGCAAAAACCGAAGACGCCAGGTCCAAAAAAAATAAAAAAAAAAAATTACCGAGGAAAATGTGGGGGAAATGCGACCGGGAAAAAGGGAAAACTGAAAGCGAAATGATGCCAGAGCCGTTGGTTAAGTAACCAGCAGAGTCAAAATGTGGGTGGGTGGTCCTCTTTCGCCCACCTCCCTTGCCAATCCGGCAGATACAACACACAAACGTGATACGCCAGGAATGCGGCTAAAAACGGCTGAAAACGGCTGAAAAGCGGCCCTTCCGTGTGTTTGTGTGGTAGGCCACGAACCAAAAGTCTGCACAAAAGCGACTCAAGTCCCGCAAAGCCACTCGGAACATCGTCTCCGAGTATCACTTTTCTCAGCCACTCAAGTTGGCGGAAAACTCTGATGGCCACTCTAGTAGCTCGACTCAAGTTAGGAATTGTAAACTGCAAGTTAGTTGTTGTTAGTTGATCTCCTGTGAGTAGAGAATTAGGTAAACAAACTCTCGAAATCTAGAGCACAATTATAGTTGCATTCTCATTGAATATATTATAGAGCGAAATTATTATCTACAATTATTAGGTGGAATATGTTGTTAATAAATAAGTTAAATTCCATCGCTTCTTCGGAGTAAAAAATCTAAGAGAATGCAGCTCATTTGTCAGATAACTCTCTCTCTCTCTCTCTCCCTTTTCTCTCTCTCTCTCTTGCAATTCTCTCCAGAGAACATCCTCCCTGTGAAATCTCTCAAAGCACCAGGTCTCAAACTCAACTACGCTTTTCTCTCGCAGTTTTCCCAACGCAGGCGCTTTTCTCCAGCGACAGAACAATAAAATTCAATAAACCTAAGGCAGCAAAATGTTTGCCGACAGCGGCCAGCCTCTGGCCTTTATTTGGCCCAGGAAAATTCAATGTCCACCGCCCACTTTTCCGACTCCACGGAGAAGGCAATGAAAATTCGTGCAACATTTTCCTTTTCAAACTCACTCTCCAAACGGCAACGAGCTGAGAATTTTTAATTGCTTCGGATTCGGGAGTTTGTTTTTTTCTTTTCTTTTTTGCCACTGCAGGGTGAAAGTGGGTGGCGGTGGGTGGTAGTGGGTGGCAGTGGGCGGTGTGGTGTTGTGGGTGGTGCAGGAGAAGGTCACTTACCTTTTGTCTCCTCGGATTCTGCTCTGCTTCTTGCTCTCTGCAGAATGCCGCCTATGTTATTTTGTTGTTTATTTTGGTTTGCATATTCATTTGGGCTGGAAAATTTCGATTTTCCTTGATTTATCCACGTATATGTATAAATTTACCACGACACTTTATTCATTTAGTTGCCCGAAGTGTTTCATATTTTGTTTTCAAACACTATACATTTGTTTGCCGAGCTTGTTTGGTTTTTTATTGCATTTTTTGGCACCTAATGTTTAAAATTATTGCTCCACAGCTTGTGACTTTACTTAAAAACATTATGCACACACACTTGGGCACTCGAAAAAAAAGTAGTTTTAACAAAAATATTGCGGTTTATTTAAATGGATTCAATAGATATTGCTCATGGTTATTGCTATCTGCGTTTAGTTATTTATTGAATCATATTTGTTTTGCGGCTTGCGGATGATTTTCCCGCATGCTGCTGCTGCTGCGGCCAAAGAAAACTGCCTTTTCCGCGTTACATTTGTTGTTGTTTGGGGCTGCTTTTTGTTGTCGTTTTCTATTTGCTTTCCATTTTTTCTTGTTCCGCTGCATTTGTTGTTGTTTCGTCTCTTTTCCGCCTCTTTGCTCATTTGACAGTTTTTTGTCGTAGAGAAAAACCCCCTTGTGCGAAAAGCCCGCGATAAGAAGTGCGCAGCCGCCGCTCTTCCACTCGATTTTCACACTCAAAAGGAAACTCACCTCAAACCTTCGAGTTTTATTATTTTCCAGATGCCGCCGCTTCTCTGTTGTTTATCAGCTTCCGCTGGCCTATCGCCGCAAAATTTCGAATTTCTGATTTGTAATTTTTGATTAGCACAGTAACCGAAAAAAAAAATTAACAAAACTTCGGATCTTCCTTGCAATGAAGTCAAAGATTTTTTTTTATTATCGAATCCGAATTATTTTTTAGCGCACGCTTTAATTTTCAATCAAAGTCTTTATCAACCGCAGACTGTAAACAATTTTAATGATTACGTATTACGCATGTATGTATGTAGTATATGGCATATAGTATATGGCGTATATTATATGCAGAAACACACACGACCGCACAGATAAGTGGGCTTATCGGTTGCTGGGAACCCAGTTTACTAGTATTACTTTCTGTGCTCCTATTTTACTACTACTTATTGTAATCAGTTTCGCATTGCTTTGATTGCTTTTTTGTTTTTCCAGGCCAAAATCGGGGATCGCGTTTCGCGGCGAGATGATCGCTCAAGCACAACGCGCCAAAATCAACTGAAACCCAACTGAAATTGAATAAAGCGAACAGCCTCTGAATTCGAAATAGAAAAATTTTAAAAAAAATGGAAAAAGTAGAAAATAGAACGGCATGCTGAACGGCGGAGAGAGACGGGCGGTTTTAATCGCACACGCAAAAAAGTCATAATAAAATTGAAAATGGAAATGAAAATGGAAAGCGAAAACGTCGTGGAACGTGAGAGAAAACTAAGCAGAGGAAATGGGAAATCACGGAGCGGACAAATCTTAATTATAACTAAAGCAAATCAAGAAGATCACGTCAACAAATAGAAGTTTAACCCTTTAAACCTACGTGATTTGTTGAATATCTTCTCTGGGTTTTTCATTAATCATATCTCAAAAGGGAACAAGTTCAAATACCGTTGAAGAAACGTACGGTATCCATCTAACTAGTGCAATATTTAAACATGAAAACATTATATGATAATGAATTCGATAAATAAACGCTCAGAGCGATTCCATCTTTGGCCATCACATCACAGGAAGTAAAAGATCACGATGCGAAAACATCATCATCAAAGGCTGCTCGAGATCTCTGAACAAATTTCCCAATCAATTCGAAGAGTCAACAAGTGAAACTCAAATATTGACACGATCCGAGTTCTCTGATCACCGATCAATCAAGAAGCTCTAACCACTCAAGCAAACACACTTCATAACTGATTGATTTACTAAAGAGGGGAAACTAAGTGGGTTAGCTAGCCACCATGTGAAGATCAAAAGTGTGAACGATTCCATACTCGAAGATAGTGATCTTGGCCAGGCCACATATCATTAACGATCTCTGGTAGGAGCAATTTCCATTCTTATCAGTTCCAGAAGATACAGACAGGTTAGTACCCATCTAATGATCATTGTGCTACATTATAAAACTTGTTTAGATAACTTTATCACAGCTGCGCGCCAGATAAGATATCTTTGAGATCGAGAACGATCTTCAGGGTTATTTCAGTGTTCGAAAATTAGATTTAGACTCGCAGAATCCATTGAATTGAAAATACTAATTGATCAACTAGTTGGAGAAGAGTCAGTCGTCACATGCTGCACTCAAATCTGAAATTGCAGAAAGAAATTGCACGACGACGACGCTCAATCTTGATTGTTGTTGGATGTTCGGTAATGATCACAATCACAATCACAATCACAACCACAATCACAATCACGATCACGAGCTTCTTTCTTATTTGATTTTATTGCTCGGCTGCCGATCTTCGTTGTGACAAATCAATTTGTTTATTGCTGGCGCTGCTGTTGTGCTGTCGTTCGTTATTGTTATTGTTATTGTTATTTTTATTATTATTATGATGGTTATGGCCATTGCTGCTGGCACTGCGTACTGTAATTGCAATTAAACAAACACCAAATGGAACTGTATGTGCCTAGGTGCCTCCAGTGAGAGTCCAATTGGCATCGGAATCGAATCGGAAACCGAGTTCCGAGCAGCAGAACAGAACCGCTCTGACAACGCAGCCCGACTGATTCTGAGTTTCGAGCGCCGTTGCCATCGAACCGCATCGAAAAAAAGGTCGGAAAGTGTTAAGCCAACGTCAACAAAAAACGAGGAGGGGGTGGGCGATGTAGGGTTAAGAGGGGGCTGCGATGAAAGCCAAAAGAAATTGAAATGAAGACCACCGGCTAACGGAAGCTTTCCAAAACAAATAGTACCCGAAATAACTTACAATTATTAATAAAAGATATTCGATATCCCTTGTGCACATATACATAAGGAAAATAAAAAAAATGAATCCTTAAAAATGGCAAAATATGGGTTTATATATAGTAGGAACAGTTAATCGTAATCAATGAAATGCATTTATTGCTCCAAATATTTAGTAAAAATATATGTAATTTTAATTACCGAGTGCCCTTTTCATTGATATGAAATAAATAAATTATTCTTTATATCTTATCAATTTTCTAAACATATCATTCTAAGCACCTGCTATCAGACTGCTGTTAAGTGGAATTAACTGAAATGCTATAAAGTGATAAACAAATAAATTAAAGTAATTATTTTCGCACTTGTTTGTTTAGCTTACACATAACTTTGGAAAAATACTATCTTATTTTTCCCCAAGTGCAGCTTCAGAAAATGTGCTGCACTTTTGTTGCCATTGACGTTGTTAACGATTTTCAAATAGCGCGCGGCAGTTGACACCCCTCGCCCACTTCGGCCCCGCCCCCTTCTCAACGCCCTTTTTTCAGTGTCGTCATTAGCAACGTTGCCGGCAAAAAATTGTTATTTCTGTTGTTTGTTTGACTTTCGCCTCGTTCGGTCTCGTTTTAGGTTTTGTTTGCCCCGAACGCTCTATCAGTTGGAACTTCTGCACATTCTGATAAGAATACCGCCCGACCGCCCCTCCCCCTTCACATATTTAGGTAGTACACGTTAATTTATCGCATTCATTTGGGGAAATCGGTCAGTAAATGCCTAGGGGCTGACCACATGGCTCATTACCGAATTGGGGCAAATGCTGCCGAAAAAGTGAAGGCAGCGGGGGCACTATGGGGTTAAATGCGGCGGGGTAGGGCGCATTGATAAGGTTCATCTTTTTTTTCTAGGCCACACGATCGGACTTCAAACACTGGAAGGGTCAGTTTTCGAAAAAGAAATCCATATAATAATTATGTAATGTCTTTATTTTTGAGTTCTAAACATCTTTCTCCGAATTTGTTCATACTATTGAATTGAATTATCTGGATCCTACCTCTAGTTGTTCGATATATATATATATAATATATGTATATATTTTGTTTTCCCTCACCTTTCACAAAAATTCACTCTTTGCTCTTCAGATCCAACCGAGTGTGACATTTGATTGGATTTTTGCGTATATTTCATTTTTTTTTCCTGTTATTTTTGATTTCGATCCGCTTATGAAAATTCAATATATATAGACCGATAAATATATATGTATATATATATATATTTATACATGTATGTATATACAGAGGTCTGCGCAGCAAATATAAAATATGTGCACACTGGCACATGTATCAGCTATATCATCATTATAGATATAACTTTTGCACATATCGTTTCTATATGCACTACACGTTTGCTTTTGCTGTTCCTATGGACTAAATGCGTCAATTAAATATAAAGAGCAATAATAAATGAAGTATACAACGATGCAGATCCTAAGAATCTCGTCTCGCATAAAGAGATTATAAATAAAATATGATTTTCAATGACACTATAAATCGAAACATTGCAGGTGCATGCGGTTGGCAAAACCAAAATAAATACAAGTATCCGTTGCGTTAAAAGATTTAGAACCCAAGAAAAGAATTTGTGGATCCTACCAATCCGCCAATCCGCATGGACGTTATGTATATAATATAATTATAATATGTATATGCATTCGGTTTCGTATTCTGCGTATGTTTAATTTATTTGCAATTTGGATTTCGGATTTTTACGAGCTTCTTTAATGACATTTCGCTGAATTTGGATCGTCAGGGGTGCGATCTTTGTAGAGGGGTGGGGGTGCAAACGATCAGCTGTCTAGCTTGTTACGTGCCTCATTAAGAATTTTCTGGCTTTAATTGACAGAACAACGAAGTCCGCACAGAAAAAAGACATCGAAATCAGAATTTGATTTCGTTTATTATAAATTTCCAATGTTTTCTGACTGCTCATTAAATTCAATTTTTCGCCACATTAAATATGCCAAGGTCAAGTCATGGCGAAAATGTGCATATTTTTCTTCAACTTTCTATAGATGAAATTTCGGCTAAGGAATTTGGAATATACATACATATATATCTAATATATCTAAACCAACTAAACCAGTAACTCGCTTTATGTAAACGGAAAAAAATGAGCGCATATTTTTGGGCTGAGCCATTAAAACCATAAGCGCATGTATCCATTAAAAAGAGAACAAATTTACATATAATATGCGATATTTTTTGAAAGTGCCAATAAATAATATAGAACGAATGGTGTGGCAAACGAAATTTGTAGCGCCTGAGAGGCGATAAAATCATATATTTTTGCAACCTTCAGCATTTTCCTCGCTGTCTCCCAGTTCGATCGCTGCCAATTTAATTTAATTTATTTGTTTTTTACTTTCCCATTTAACCATTCGCCGCGACTCGTTCGAACGATTTTGTTGTCATCTTCGCGTTTTTAATAATTTAGCACCATGCCGCCAAGTGGATCACGGTGCATGTTGCTGTCTCTGGCTACTGATTTATTTATTCATTGATTTGTCAATGATCTAACGTAAAAGTTACCAAGCAAATCATAGACGAGAAGCAACAGTCTTGCCACACAATTAATGTGCAACGCGGCCGAAGCAACAGGGTTTTTGGCTAAGAAATTACGGTAAATGCGTTTGCCTGGTTTCTAAATTTGCTAAATATACTCATTTTATACTTTTACTTTAGTTTAGTTTTGATGTTACTTTACTTACGAAACTTTTAATATTTGTAATTAAATATTTATTTTATTTAAGAACCGTTAGAGAAAAACGCAACAGCGTTTACCGTTGCCAGCCCATTCTTGATTTAAAACAAGTTAGCATTCACTTCCCGGCAGGATCTATCACGTTTTTCTCCATTGTTTATGTTCAGCATGTTTACAGTTAATCCAGCTTGCAAAACTGTGCGGTCGTGTGCTGCAAACTCAACGGTACTTTGCGCTTCTCCGTTATGTTTAGCTATTTTCCATTGCATTTACCTATTTCTTGAGAACTGTTTCGGGTTTTGTGTTTTGTTAGGCTTTTTAGTTTGGAACACTTGCAAAAAATAAAACGAAACTTAAACCGCGGCATTAGCGCGTGCGAGCGAGATGGCGCGTTGGCACGCGTGTTTACCGTTGGACGCGTGTGCCGCTATTACCGTTATAGCCCCGTTTTCGATTCCTTTTTCAGCCGCGCTCTGCCAAACGATTCGTCCTGGTCGACGACATGCGTGCAAATAAACGAGCAAGTGCCGAGCGGCGCGCTGCCAGCCAAAAATGCTCGACTCATTCTGTTCTCCCCCGTTTCTCCATTCCCCCATTTTCGCACCACCCCTCCCACGACAATTCCACTCGTTCTCTCCACCGATTTGAGCGCACAGCCAAGAGAGGGCCGCAGCGGAAGAGAGAGTGATTGAGAGAGAGAGAGAGAGAGAGTGGAAGTGAGTTTAAGCCAAAGCCAAATCGCGTTTTATTGGGCGACAAAATTGGACTTCTTCGGATCGGTCTCCTCGAAAAAGAGCTCCAGGAGACTCGACTTGAGCAGCTGATCCCCATCCAGGCGCTCCACGCCCTTCCAGCGTATAAGCGTAGGTATGCCGTCCACCGAGTATGGCGGCTTTCGGAACATGTTGTCCTTGCCAATCCAGAACTCCCGGCTGCCCACGTCCACCACCAGGATCAAGCAATCCGCCGGCGCGTGGTTGCGGAAGGCACTCATGATAGTTTCCTCGGCTGGAAAATATCAGCGATAATGGGGTTAACTTAATTTATGCTACACCACTTCTTTATGTTATAACTCTGCGATGAAATGAATCGAAATGATGAAGACAATGTACAATGGAGAGCGAAAATCAAACCAAAAGCAACTCAAGTTAGCTACGTGAAGCGTTCCTGGGTGGAAACTAACTAACCGAAAACCACAAATGAGAAGCGCGATAAGCAGAAGTAGACTAGTAACGAGTTACTGTCGGTTGCCCCGGTGGGCGAGGAGAGTTCGTCACCTACCCGCCACGCAGTCCGGACACCAGCTGCGTCCTTCCTTGTCCTTCTCGCCGTAGAAGTAGATGTAGATGGGGCTGCGCTGGTTCTCGTACAGCTTGATCAGGTTCTCCATCTCCTTGAAGCCCCGTGCCGGCACGTACTCGGGCATCTTGGCAGTGTATGGGTGTGTGTGCGGATTTCTGGATCAAAAACTTGGACGCCTTGGACGGCGCGGTGGCTGGTGAGCAAGTGAATTCCGATAGCGGCGATTTCGATGCGGATGCCAAACCCAAATTTAACTCCAATCTTATCTGGATCTTATCGCTGGGTGTTACGGGTCACTTAGCCGCTGCTTATCGGCCATCGGTGAGTTTATCGGGTAATTAATGGCGTATAATTTTGCTGTTTGCTGTGTTTTTCGATCTGTTTTGTTTTCTTTTTTGCGGCAAGCTCCAGCAACTAGTATATTCACCGCACCGCCTGTCCAGCGAACCCACCACAGCCGGCTGCGTGTGCTGTTGGGCGCACCGTGGTGAGTACGGCACTGTTAGCCGTTTATCGAAACTCGAATTTTGTACTTAAATCATTTGAAGCAACGATAATTTGGACATTTTTATGGCATAAATCGATTGGATTGTTGAGCTTAACAAGTAACATACATTTAACACTTCGGTCAAGATACATATCGATAGTCTGTATATATTTTCAAATGTTGCCCGCCCCATATTGGTATTTCTGTTAAGTTCCGCAAACAGCACAAAAAATACTAACTTAACGAAAAACAAACCAAACATGAAAATAAAATTAAATCTATAATGAGGTTAAAAACCAAAGATTTGCTTATGCTGAAACGATTGTTACTATTATCATATTATAACTTGTATAATTTGGATAACATTTGCTGTTTGATCGGTCGTTTATTTATGTTATCCACCCGTTATTATAATCATAACAGTTTTTTTTTGCAGTTTGGCGGGATGTTTAAAAAGATTTTGGAAAGTAGTTTAGAAAGGTAAGGTAAACAATCCAATAAATTGAGAATCTTTGCAATAATCAATAAGCGTAATTTTCGGAAGAAATCTTCTACTTTCTTCTTACTCTCCTCTAAATGAATGAATTTCACTGGCGGTGTGAAAATTCTGCTTAATCAGACATAACCCTGACACAATTTGTCGGTTCTCACAACTTGAACTTCGTTGGGGGCCGGCTTAAATGGAAGACTGAAATCTTGAAAAACTGCAAGCCACGTAAGAAATGGCTTATAAAATGGATGGCGCAAAGGCAGAAGTATTCAGTGTTTCAGAGATACCAAGATGGGTAAGCTTTGAAAGTAATATTAGCTAAAGATCACTTCTGATATCATATCATATATCAGGCGCCTTTAAGAATTCCCTGCTGCTGCTGACGCTTCTGCTGGCCATCCATCTGGAGGCCTCCAAGATAGTCTACAAGAAGCCGCTCTACGGCAATAGCAACCTCATCCAGGACAAGCGTGTGAAGACGAAGCCTGTCAAGCTGGAAACCAGCACCATGAGCAGCACCACCAGTAGCAGCACAGCAGCCGCAGAGGATTGGCCCACGGCCGTTGAGTTTGTGATCATGACAACGCCCGCCAGCGAGTTGGAAGCCAGCTCGGAATCCATTGCTAACAATGCCACCACAGAATCGACCGTTGGCGAGGCCCTGCTCACCGGTTCGTCGGAAGGATCCACACGATCGATAGAGCCAACCACGAGTCCGCTGAGCACAACCCCCAGTCTGGCTAGCACCATTCCCTTGCCACCGACACCGGGACTACCTGCAGCTCCCCAGGATAATCAGCCAGTGCCGTGCACCTGCGGCGTGTTCCTCTCCTCGCAAATCCCCAATGGCCTGCCGACGAAGCCACTAATCCACCAGGAGCTGGATCACATGTTCCCCTGCAACGCCATCGGTCGCAAGCAGTGTCAAACCAAATGCCTAGAGACGGTGAGTACTGGACGCGGGGAACATGAGGAGGAGCGCTCTATAAAACTCACCCGTTCTTTTCAGATCGTGCAACACCTGCCGAATTCCGCAAATATAGTGTGCTCCGCACTGGGTCACGATTGCCACAAGGAACGGGCCTATTTGTTCATCAAGAACTGTCACAACCAATGGGTTAATACGAACCTGCAGGCGGGCAGGGAGTACTGTTGTCGCTCTGGCGCTCCCTACCGCTGCCCTTTGATGGGTTAAGCAACCTGCAAATGAAATAAATATTTGATATGACAAAATTTCAACTGTATTGTAAAAGCTAAGGTGTGCACACAAGGGTTAATATTTCAAAAGGTTTTTGCTAGCTGGTTCGAGTCCGGACTATATTAGTCCAACCGGTGGCGATCTTTGCTAGAGAGTACGTATTTTTTCCAGATAACAGTATATGCGTGGCGTTTTCAGGCTTAATACCAAACGCAAGTGAACTGGCTACACTGACAGATTTATTTTGACAATAAATAAATAGTTGAATTAAGGAAATCAAAGCGAGAAATACGATTTTCCGGAGCCAGTAAGCTAACTTTAAAAAGGTACGTTCCGCAATAGTCGTAATCACTGCCACACCAGTAACCAGCCCTTTTTTGACCCGCTTCTAAGCAGAACAATGGTCTGCGTGCCCTGTTTCATCATTCCACTGCTTCTGTACATTTGGCACAAATTTGTGCAGCCGATAATCCTGCGCTACTGGAATCCATGGGAGAAGAAGGACGCCCAGGGCAATGTGATCCAGAAGGGTCCCCACTTCCCCTTCGAGTGCAAGGGCGGCGCTTGCCCCTTCGTTCCGGGGGCCAAGAAACCGGAGAAGGCCAGTGCTGGCCCCGCCGAGGAATCCCAAAATCCGCCATCGAGTGCAACAGCAGCACTGGCAGCGGAAACGGAAGTGGACGAATCCAAGAAGGAGATCTAGTCGAAATGTTCCAAATATTGATAGTCCGTTTTTTTTTTGACATAATAACACAACGCACACAACACAAGAACACTAATCCAAACTAAGAAGGTTTGAAGTATAGTTAACATTAAATGCATGTACGAAAAACGGTTCTTTTCCTGCGTGTGGGGGTCAAAGGTTAACTGCACAGAGTTCCATTAGTCACAATGGAAATGTTATACTTTGTTCCAGCTGAAGAATTCGTTTTTAGCACAATCTATACACATAATATGAAATAAACACACGGCTTTTAAAATAATTATTTAATATTTATTATTTATCTCAAAAAGGTTGCAGTTTCGTTTTGCTGTCTGGCTGTTTAAGTTAGGAAAACAAGTAATTTTACAATTTACACATTAAAAACTTACACACAAAATATAGACGAAAGAAAGCAATACCGTTCAAATTAAAATTAGTGCAAATCGAACGAGAAAATCGCATTTGCGGTTCTCTAAGTGTGTTTTTCTGTTGTATATTTTTTGAAAATATCTGTTCATCAACTTAGATCGTAGAGGGGCCTTATATATATAGTAAACTTGGCTGGTTACTGTCATTTCGGGGTTTTTCCTTTTTTTTTTCATCTTTCCATTGGTGATTTTTGTGTAATTTTTGCAAGTCCTTTTGTATTTGTATGTGTCAACTTAAATCAAACAGTTATGAGAATCTTTTTACAGTTTAGCTTAGTCAATATGTAATAATACATAATAGTCATAATAATAATAATAAAAAAAACTCGGTGTAAAAAAAAAAGGTTCGATGCGGTGTACGGTCTAACAATTTTGTTTATATAAGCACTTCAGTTTCAAAACCTACAGAACTACGAAATTTATGTATTTCTATAGCATGTGGGCCACAATTAAATGTAGAATTCGATAAAAACTTAGCGTAGTCTTATGGCCTAGTGATATAATGGTCGCTTACAACTACAAATGTCCCACAAACGTATTATCGATCAATCAGAATTTGCGCTAAGTTTAGTTCCTCATCTCATTATGTTGATTCTTTTGTTTTTTTGTTCTTTTTTTTACTGGAAGCTACGATGACGTTACGACAATAAAATAAAATGCGCCACAAAACGAGCTCTTAACTGGTATATCTATATCAATATCTATATATATATATATATATATATATGCGATCGGCGCGCACTGTACAACAAGCATTAAAATAATTTAAGTTACTACAATTTATGACGCTTCTTCCGCTAGAATTGCGTATTTCGAACTAACATCTAAAACTTATAGACACACAAAAAAAAAAAGTCGCGTGAAAAAATACATAATTAGATAATTAGGGATTAGAGAATTACAATATATAGCATTTTAGATCGAACGTAGCCGCGGACTCTTTAAGAGTCCCTCTGCTGTTATCCTTGGCAAACCATCCAATTATCCTGGCGCGATATCCATCATCCGATCATCCAGATCACCTCGCGCTCACGGTCAAATGTAGATGGCCTCGGATCCCTTGTTGGCCTGGTGGCCACCGGAAATGTAGAGATTATTTGCCGCCGGCGACTGGACGCCCTCGCTCCAATCGGAATTCGATCGCGGCGAGGATGAGGACCAGTGGCCAGGCGACTCCGGCGAGGGCGTCGGGTAGCTGTCCAGCGTTTGGACCAAGTGCTGCGGCGTATGGCCGCCGGAATGCTGGCTCGGAGGCGTTAGGTACTGGTAGAAGGCCTGCTGGTTGTGCTGCGACGACGGCGACAGCATGTTGGTCGACGGCGACGAGCCGGACATCGAACTTTGTATCGAGGGCGGATTCATTTGACCCGAGTGAAATGAGTCTGCAAGTTGGGATGGTAGAACGATTAGTCAGCTAGTCATGGAGCACACAAACATCTAAAGTCATGAGTGACCACCTACCCGGAGATCCACAAAATCCATTCAGGTCCAAGCCCGCTGAACCGAACTCCAGGCCTCCGAGTTGCTGCTGTTGCTGCTGCTGCTGCTGCTGTTGCTGCTGCTGATGTTGCTGCTGTTGCTGCTGCTGCTGCTGCTGCTGGGGTGATATCGTCTGCATTATTGCACTGTTCTTCGAGGATTGGGGCGGGGCGAGCATGATGCCCATATCGCTGCCCGTCGGCGATATGATTCCCAAGCTCACGGGCGAGTTCTGTGGCCCCTGGCCACCTGCAGCACCTCCTCCTCCGCCGACCACGCCCCCTCCATTGGCACCGCCCAGCAGGCTATTCAGATTGCTGCCACCGAACTGCTTCTGCTGTGTGGCATGCCTCATCGCCTGGATGTGGGTGGGCGAGGTGGGTAGACTGGGTCGCGACTTGGCCGGCGATGGCGATCCTGTAACGTGTGAACGGAAAGATTAATACATAAACACTAGCACCCAATTGCAACATGTGTTGACTTGAAACTCACCCAAGTACGCGTGGGGCGAAAGCGCCAGGCTGCTCTGCACCGAATGCGGCGGCGACTGGTTCGAGTACGGCGGACTGAGTCCCTGCTCGTGGCTATTTCCGTTGCCGGCTCCCGTCAGGCCGCCCATTCCGCAGAGGCCGCCGGGCAGGACGCCGGGCCCGACTCCGTTCCGCTGGCCGTTCCCATTCATCCCGAGTCCTTGGCCGTTGAGCAGCTCCTGCTGAAATGGCGAGCCCATCGAGTAGCCGTAGTTCTCCAGCTTGATCATGTCCAGACCGTTGCCCTGCAGCGATTGCATCGACTGCGCATTCTGCAATAGAAATATGAGTGCGTTTAGTGAACCACTTCCACTTCCAGTTCCATCGTCACTGATCTCACAGCCCACTCCGCTTACCTTGATGCAATCCTCATAGCTCGGCGGCTGCTTGGCGCCTGTGTTCGGATTGCCGTTCGCCAGCGGTGCGGCCATCGCGTTCGAGTACATCGAGCTGGTGTCGTACGGACTGGGCAGATTCCCGCCCATGCCCACGCCCACCGGCGATCCCTCCAGTTCGTGGGACATGGCCGCCACGGCTGCCGCTGCCGCTGCAGCTGCTTGTGCCGCTGAATTCGGGGGCGGTACGCCCGGCACGCCCGACACTCCCGTCAGCTGGCCCGGATTCAGGCCATTCAGGTTGGCGGCCTTTTTTGAGGCCGCGCTTGTCTTTTTTGAACTGGCCTTGCGTCGCAAGCTGCCCGTGGCGTCCAGTCCGTTGTCGGGACTGCCCTCGATCAGCTTGGCCTTCTTGGCCGCCTTCTGCTTGGCCGTCTGGCTGCTCTGCTTTCCGCTGGCGTTGCCGTTGCCATTGTTGCCGCCGTTTCCGGCGGAAATGACCGTCGGCTGTGTGATCAGCTGCGGCTGCTGCTGACCCGGCGGCGGGGATCCGATCATGGCCTGCGGTGTCATGCTCAGCATTTGCGGAGATCGCGGCACATGCTCGTCCAGCAGCCTGACGATATCGTGATGCAGTCGCTCGCTGGCCACGTCGCGCGGCAGTCGGTCCATGTGATCGGTGATCTCGCGATTGGCAAAGTTATCCAGCAGCGCCTTGCACGCCTCATAGCTGCCCTCGCGTGCGGCCAGGAACAGCGGTGTCTCGTCCTTGTCGTCCTGGGCATCGCGATTGGCGTGGTGCATTAGCAGAATGTTCACCGCCTCGGTGTTGTTAACCGCCGCTGCCCAGTGGAGAGCGGTCTTGCCGGAGTTATCCGCCGCATTGATATCCGCATCGGCGGTGATCAGATCCTCCACCATGCCCTCGATGGCCAGACGAGCGGCCAGTATCAGTGGCGTTGTGCCGTCGTGCATTCGGGCGTTGAGATTGGTAGCCCTGTTCCTAAGCAGTATCTGGAATACACCCATGGCGTCGGCGGCCACAGCAGCGTGCAGTGGTGTCCTGCCCGTGTTATCCTGGCAATTGGCATCAGCTCCGGCGTCCAGCAATCTCTTGGCGGCATCTGCTCGAGCAAAACGAGCTGCCAAATGCAGTGATGTCTCGCCCGTTTTGTCCATTGTGGCATTCAGCTCGGCTCCCTGTGCCAGCAGATCCGAAATCACCTGGGCCGTACTGTCCTCGTTGTTCTCGATGTCCTCGCCCGTGTCCAGGCCTCCGCCTCGAACGGCTGCAATCATTAGGGGAGTCAGTCCGCAAGGTCCGCGTGCATCCACGTCGTGCTTTCCGCCATCCTGGTGCGCCGGCGGCGTCATTATGGCCCGCACATCGACCACATCCAGGTGGGCCTGCGACCAGACCCTCTGATCCGCCTCCTCGTACTCGCTGACCATGGTGTGATCACTGGCGTAGCCACCATTGTTGCCCAGACCCACACCGGAAACGGGATCGCTGCGCTGGCGCTTGGGCAACGGCATATCGGATTCATCGTCGGACCAATGAGCACCCGGCTGGCCAACACCCTGCGACTGCAGGGCCACCTGCTTGTTGAGGTTCCGCATCTCTTGGCCGTGGGGATCACGTCGACGCCGCGACATAACCGCCGCCGGTGCTCGGAATCCCTCCGGGAACCAGGTGACGCCATGCGCCCGCTTCCTTTGCGTGCTCAAGACCATGCCAAAGAAGGCCAAGGCAATGATGACCAGTATAATGCCGGTAATCACGTACTTCACATTCGCCGGCGGCTCGCCATTGTCCTCGTCGCCGGGATTCTTGATGCCCCGCACACTGTGTATCTGGAAGTCGTTCCTCAGCTGATGTTTGGCCGCCGTGGCAGCCAGGAACTCGGCCGCCTCCACGGCGTGGGTGAAGCACTCGGTGCACTTGCGATTGTCAATCTCCAAATAGATTTGAATGCCCGTCTGGTGGACCTGTTGCGTGTACAGGATCTTGTTTTTCCTCGCAAAGTCCGTGTCCTCGATCTCCGGCACGCGCACATTGTCCTTCCAGTTGATGATGATGTCGTGGCCCAGGGCGTCCTTCTTCAGCCGCACCGTTGTGCGCAGCATGTGGCTCATATTCCTGAGGAACTGGGCCTGAATCTCGCGGAACGCCTCCACATTCATCAGCATCACCACGGACATGGCGCCCTCGGCCAGCACCGGTGACTGGGTCTTGTTCTCGCAGTCGAGGCCGTCCCAGCTGCACTCCGCATTGTTGCATCCGTAGTCGCAGAAGCCGTCGCCGTAGTGCTTCTGGCAGTAGGCGTCGAAGAGGCTGTCGCAGCTCTTCAGTTTCCGCTCGCAGTCGTGACCATCGTAGTGGCAGGCGGCGTTGTTGCACTCCTCGTTGCATTTGCCGTTCTTGAACTTGTTCCAGCACTCGTTGGCCGTGCAATTGGCCCACGGGTTGATGCCCAGGGAGCAATCGTTCCCATCGAAGTTGCAGGCGTACGTATTGCAATCGGAATCGCAGATGCCGTTGCCCTGCTTTTCGGTGCAGCCCCGCTTGTCGCACATGGCCCGTTGCTGCTCCAGATCGGCGGCATAGCGATCATTTCCGGATCCCGAACCGCCATTCCATCCCGGGTAGTTGGCATCGTAGATATCGCAGCGCTTGCCCTTCCATTTGCTCGGGCAGAGGCACTCGAAGTCCCCCAGGAGGTCCTCGCAGGCAGCTCCCTGGGCACAGGGATTCGGGGAACATTCGTCCAGGGTATCGATCTCGCAGTGCTCACCCAGTGTGCCCCTCGGACAATCGCATCTGTAGCCGAATCCCTCGTCCGCGACGACACAGTTGCCCACCCGGCAGGGGTTCGAATCACAGTCCTGGCCACTCAGCTCACAGTTCTTCCCGTAGAATCCATTATTGCAGATGCAGTGGTGGCCACTCTGTCGGATGTTGCAGTTGCCGCCATTCTGGCACGGGCTCTGGGCACAGAAGTCCACCTTGTGCTCGCAGTGCCGACCCATGTGTCCAGGTCGGCAGTTGCAGTGGTAGTTATTGACCAGCTGGACGCAGTCCAGGGTGCCGGCATTCGAGCAGGGATTGCTCAGGCACTCGTTGATGTCGCCCTCGCAGCGGGCACCCACGAAACCGGGCTGGCAGACGCACTCGAAGCCTCCAACGCGATCGATGCAGCTGCCGTTGTTGTGGCAGGCTCCCGGTTTGCAGTCGTCCTTGTTGATCTCGCATATGATACCCATCGTTCCCGGTGGACAGCTGCAGCTAAAGTTCATCACCCGGTCGTGGCAGGTGCCGCCATTCTGGCAGGGATTCGGGGCACAGTCATCAATGTTCAGTTCGCAGTTCTGACCCTGGAAGCCCTGGCGACACTGGCACTCGTAGGCTCCAATGAGATCTCGGCAGGTTCCTCCATTCTGGCACGGTTGCGACTGGCACTCGTCGATCTCCTTCTGGCAATAGCTACCCGCGTAGCCCTGCGAGCAGTAGCAGACATGACTATTTCCGTAATCCTTGCACGTGCCATTGTTGCACAACTGCCGGAGGCTCAGACCCTTCCGATCCGCCGCATCCTGGCAGGATATGGTCTGAACATCGCACAGCTTTCCCGTCCATCCCGCCGAGCACTTGCAGCTAAACTGATGCTTCATCTGGCTACAGGTCGCCCCATTCTCGCACGGCGATTGACCACACCAGTCCACATACTCGGAGCACTGCTTGCCCGTGAAGCCACTGGGACAATGGCATGTGTACTCGTTGTTCTGCTCGTGGCAGGTGGCTCCGTTCAGGCAGGGATTCGAATCGCACTTGTTCAGCTTGTACTGACAATTGGCGCCGGAGTACCCAGCCAGACAGCTGCAGTTGTAGCCATTGATGCCGTCGATGCAGCTGCCACCGTTTAGGCAGGAGCTCTCCGTGCAGTCCTCGTCGTTCGTCTGGCAATTGATGCCGGAGAATCCGAGTGGACAGGTGCAGGTGTAGCTGTTCACGTACTGACTGCACGTGGCTCCATTCTGGCACGGCTGACTCAGGCACTCATTGATGTCCGTCTCGCAGTGCTTGCCGTCGAAGCCGTCCACGCACAGGCAGCTGTAGTCACCGATCCCGTCCAGACAGGTTCCACCGTTCTGGCACGGAAACGAGGCGCAGTCGTCCGTATTGATGGCGCAGTCCCTGCCCTCGTAGCCCTTGGTGCAGAGGCACCTGTACGACCCGGGGACATTCAGGCAGCTAGCTCCATTCCGGCAGGGTGAGCTCAGCGAGCACTCGTCTATGTCCTCATCGCAATACCGGCCCGTATAGCCCAGCTTGCAGGTGCAGGAGAAGTCCAGGAAGTTCGAGCTCGGCGTGCACTTGGCCTCGTTCTTGCACCGATTGCTGGCGCAGGGATCCATCTTGCTCTCGCAGTCCCTGCCCGTGAAGGGCACTTTGCAGACGCACTTGTAGCCGTTGACCTTGTCGATGCAGGTGCCTCCGTTTCCGCAGGGATTGGTCACACAGTCGTCAATATTCGTTTCGCACTTCTGGCCCGTATAGCCCGGCATGCACTGGCAGCTGAAGGCGTTGAGCTTGTCGTAGCAGGTGCCTCCATGCTGGCAGGGATTGCTGCTGCACTCGTCTATGTCCAGCTCACACCGCTTGCCCGTGTATCCCGGCGGGCAGTGGCAGATGAACTCGTTGATTCCGTCCTCGCAGCGACCCTCGTTCACGCACGGATTCGAGGCGCACTCGTCCACATCGCTCAGGCAGTGGGCGTCGTAGAACCCACGGGGACACTCGCACTTGTAGCCGTTCACCTGGTCTATGCAGACCCCATTGTTGGCGCACGGACTGCTGATGCACTCGTCCACGTTCTTCTCGCAGTGCTGGCCCGTGAAACCGGGCACACACTGGCACTTGTACGAGTTGATGCCGTCGATGCAGGTGGCTCCATTGTTGCAGGGATTGCTGTGGCACTCGTTCACGTTGACCTCGCAGTTCTTGCCACTGGTTCCCGCCTGGCACTGGCAGTAGTAGCTGCCCACACGGTCCTGGCAGTGGCCGTCGAACTGGCAGGGATTCGATTCGCACTCGTTGATCTGCTTCTGGCATATGTAGCCCGTGTAGCCGGGGTCGCAGAGGCACTTGAAGCTGTTCACGTCGTCGATGCACTTGCCCCGATGGCAGGGATTCGAGTCGCAATCGTTGATGTTGATCTCGCAACTGGTGCCCGTGTAGCCCGGCGGACACTCGCAGCTGTAGCCCGCTATGGAGTCGTGGCAGATGCCCCGATTCCTGCATGGCTGCGACTGACAGTCGTCTATGTTGATCTGACATCGTGCGCCCGTGAAGCCCAGGGCACAACTGCATTTAAAGCCGTTGATCTTGTCGTGGCAGGTTCCGTCGTTCAGGCAGGGATTCGACTGGCATTCGTCGATGTCGATCTCGCACTGGGTGCCCGTGAAGCCTGGCATGCAGACGCACCGGAAGGTTCCCGGATCATCCAGGCAAGATCCCTCGTTCTGGCAGGGATGCGATTCGCACTCGTTGATGTTCGTCTCGCAGCGCGGACCCGTGAAGCCCTGGGAGCAGTTGCATCTGTAGCTGCCCGGCGTGTTCACGCATATGCCGTTGTGTTCGCACGGTGATCCCTGGTCGCATTCATCTATGTCCTCGGAGCAGTCCACGCCCTTGTAGCCGGTGGCACAGGAGCATGCATAGGAGCCGTTTATCGGGCTCGTGTCGCAAATGGCGTCCGCGTGGCAGGGATTCGAGGTGCAGGCGTCGTCCAGGTGGCACAGCAGCCCCGTCTTTCCCTTCGTGCACTGGCAGTAGAAGCTGCCAACGCCATCGATGCACGTGGCTCCGTAGAAACAGGCCGCCTGCTTGCAGTCGTCCGTGTTGTTGCTGCAGTCCAAGCCCGCCCAGCCATTCACGCAGATGCAGCTGTACGATCCGTGGGTGTTCGTGCAGGTGGCTCCGTTCTGGCACACCGGGTGATCCCGTTGGGCGCACTCGTCCACGTCGTCCTGGCAGAATCTGCCCGTGAAGTTCGGCGGACAGCGGCAGGTGTAGTCCGAGATGCCATCGATGCAGGTTCCTCCGTTCTGGCAAAGATGTCCCAGGCAGTCGTCGTAGTTCTCCTCGCAGTTCTTGCCCTCGAAACCTTGGGTGTAAATCACATTGTCACCATTAGTACTGAAGATCTTTCGTTTTAATGCTATAATATCCACTTCAAATCCATTTAAAAGTTTCTATTTCATTTGGGTGACCAATATTTTCATTTTTAAGGTGAGTTTTACAGTAAAATAGGTAATTCCGAGCATAATTAAATTTTTGTTAGAACATATTAGTTTTCTGGGTAAAACGGTCACACTGGCGTGCATCTGTTCTACTTCCACCCCACCCCCTCGCTGACTAAACCCTTCTCACTCGCACCCACAGTGCAGTGAAGTGCATAAACAGATTTATGGCAACATCATAAAAATACTTCAATAATAAACGTTTAAAGCAACAAAAAGTGGTTGAGAGACCAGCAGCAATAATAACAACAATGCAAACAAGGGGAAGAGCGGGCAAGCGAAGGAATCGAACAAAAGGAACGGGCCGCTTAAAGCTGTAGTTGCTCTGCAGCTGTGCTGCACATGTTAGTTTCTCAGAGAGCATGGGCGCGAAGGAGATCAAGACAAATGCGCTCTCTCTCTCCTCCGTTGCGTCTGCGCTTCGCATTTAAACGGCTGCGCGCTGGCGCTGCCTCTTTGGCTTTTTTCCCGCCAACTCCAGCCACAAATATGAGCCCTAAAGTCAGCTACATTTTTCTTTGCTCCGCTTCGGCTACTTCTCGAACCTTTCGCTGGCAGCACTGCTGCGCATGCGGAGCGAATGGGCAAACAAAGTGTAACGTGAAAACAGACAAGGCAAGGCAAAAAGCGCGCAGACGCACACACACAGCCGTCAGCGTTCGAGCAAGCAAACACACTCGCACACCAGAGGGCAGCATAAAAGAAAGTTTGATGTTTGCAAACAGTTGTAATATATAATAATACATTTAAGCGACATTTTAGTTCGAATTCAGTTAACATTGTATTCTATTCGATATGTATACGTGGTAAAATTTTAAGGGATTTTTGTATAGTTCGTGAGTGCACTACTTTTGTGCCCGCTGCTGTGGCAGCATATATGCGGCCACTCACAAATACACAGCAACGTCATGTCTTTCGTTGTTCTTTCCCACGGTCTCATATCTTGCCCCAAGCCTCTGCCGCAGTCGACGGCTGCGTCGCTGCCGCGGTCAAATGCGCGCCAAGCCATCTGCCCTCTCGCTCGCACTGCCGCCTTCCCTCTCGCACAACAATGGAAAAATGCCGTTTATGCTTCATTTTTTCGCTCTCTTCTTGCTCTCTCGATCGAGTTTTTGGACTTCGTTCATTGCGCTTTATTTTTCTTGGTGTTGTGTGTGTTGGAGGAATTAAATCGCATTTTATGTGCCTGCAGTGGTATTTTTTTTATATTTTTTAGAAAGATCGCTCTCTCGCTCTCGCCCACGAGATTTGTTTCTTTTAATGGATTTTCTTGCTTGGTCGGTTTTTTTTGTCCATGCCACAAAAGAAGGGCTTCAAATACATAAGCACACACACAGGCTTATGCATGCGTGTGCGGCATTTATTATTATTTTTATTATTTGCAATTGCAACTTGTTGCTGCATCGTAGGGGGAAAGGAAAAGGAAAACAGGAAAAAACCAAAAAAAAAAAACAGTGATGAAAGTGACATTTTAAGTGTACCCCACACCATTAACCATTTTTCCCTACATTTAAAAATATACCCAGCAGAGAGGGATGGCGCATAACATAACAACATTACAACAACACATGTTTCATATTTGCTGCGATTTTAGTCAAGTCACCCAGTCACTTAGTGACCGCACTTTGAACTCTGAAAACTGTTTGAAAACCAATAACCCAATCGAATTAACCTTACTTCCGCTATCGCAAAATGTTCGGTTACTTGGAAATCTTGAAAAGTTTTAAGGATTTCTTGAAGGTTTTGATTTCTCCAACTTATATTATCTAGGTTTTTAAATGTGGCATGTACATATATCTTAGATCCTCAAGGGCCCGATGGTCTTATCCCTCCGTTTTCTACATCAGCTCTTTAACCTTCTGTCGCCAATTGTCACCCATTCAGGGTTTTTCTTATTGTAATTTCGTATTCATCATGTAAATTGCTCGCATTGCATTTAAGCACACATGTGTGAGTGTGTTTGTGTGCAATTTTCAATTAATTCATTTCAATTGATGCGAATTGCACACGACAATTTACGGGCTGCACAAACTGCAGCGAGGGGAGCTAAAACAATTTGATAAGCTTCGCTCTGTATCTTCGTCTGGCCTTTTAATTGCGACCAATCAAAAATTCTAATGAGCCAGAAAGCGCATATGAATAGTGCAAAATAGATCGGATCAGCCGGAGATCGTGTGAAAAATAGGAGTGTAAACAGGAATTGGCAATATTTGTAGCGGAAAATGGACTCATATTAATTGGTTTCGGTGGGAATGGGTATGGGAGTATCTAGGGATGGACCTTTGGAGCTCCAACCAATTATAACGCGGACTGCCTAGAAGCTTGCTTTTGATTTCAGCCATGCTCGCAGCGATCGTGTGAAAGTGTGACCAAAGTAGGAATTTGCAATATTTATTGCTCTGGGAAATGTTATAACGCCTTTTTCGCACTCTGCCTTTGTTGTTGTTTTTTTAGCTTAGGCTGTTGGCTAATGTTGAGCAATTCCAACCGAATTACAACAGCCAGTGAACAACCCAACAACGAACAACGTACAACGAAACCGACACGACACGAATCGCCCTGTGGACATCACGTTGCAATAAGAGTGCAAAAAACATAATGGGAGGGGTAAAACAGCGGAGGGGGGGGAGGGGCAGGTCGGAGTTGCACTCATTATGCAAAATAAAGAAAAAATAAAAGCACAGCAGCGGGCGGCAACTCACTAAAATTGTTCGCTGGGAAAACAAGTTGAGGGCACCGAAAAAGTAACAAGGAAAACGTTAAAAATAATTTAACACAAACACAAAGAGGAAAAAGATTGAAGCGGCCCTTTGAAGAAAAATTAAAACTTCATAAAATGTGAGTATAAACAATTAGACTAGCTCAAAAACAAAAAACGTGTGACTAGCCAAAACCAAATGAATCATCTCAAAACGATACTATTTCGTGGGTAACCTATCGTAACTTCGATTATATAGCGAATTCTTCTGCTATTTTTGGTACCCAGCATTCTTCTTTCATTCATTTTTGAACAGTTTCATGCCCAGGCGGTTAGACATCAGAAAAGCTTATTCAAGTGAGCAAATCCCGGCGAAAATTGCGCTAATTCCAGGGGCTATCATTTCCCCGTCTTCTTGGTCCATCCACTGGCATCTCCGACCAATTCTTTTACCAATGATCTGCGGGGCGGATTGGATGCTTAAGCACAGTTACGCCCTAAGGAGGTCATGCAACACAAGCGGCCAAGGAAGCCGAAGAAGCCCGACCGCCAGAAGAGAGGAAGCTGCAGAAGAAACAGAAGAAAGACGCGGTGATGGGGCCACGATCTTTAAATTTGTAAAGCGCCCGGAACGGTGGAATGGAATGAAATGCACTGGGAATGGGCTGCGATGTAAAAGTTGCAGTCAAAAACTGATGAATGATGCTGGGCCGGTCGAAAAAAAAGAGTCGGCAAAGGGGTTTTTAGCTGACAAACGAGTTTGCCCCTTGTGGCAGCTACTTCAGATACTTCGGCGTGGGCGACTATTTCATGCTCCCCTCCCCACTTGGCTCGTGGCCAGTCATGAGTCATGACTCACCATCATCGATAACTGGTTATCGATAGGCGCAAAGAAACATTCTCATCGGAAAGCGGCGAAACGTTCTCCTGATTGCTGAGAACTCAAAGCCTCGGGTGGACTTTGCTCAAAGGAATAATCAGCCAATATCCAAATTGCAAACCCATCGTAACTCTGCTGTGTTTCAGATCAGGAATATGAAATCTGGTATGTGGGTAGTCCGCGATAAGAGGTTATATTATATTACTATTTGGTGCCCAATATTTTCAGTTTTAGTTGGGGTTGGGTTATTGTAACTTGAATTTGTATTAATGGTTCGTGTATTACAATCAGTTATTACAATTTACAATCTTCTTAACTCCAATAACCTGGCTCCCACTGAAGCAGTAGATATCGAATTTAGCTTAGCTTATTAACTAGCACTCACCTTTGGGGCACTTGCACTCGTAGGACAGACCGTTCGAGCGGCAAACTCCGCCATTCTGGCAGGGCGACGGCGAGCAGGGCTTGTACTTGGTGTCGCAATCCTTTCCCGTGTAGCCCGTGGGACACATGCACCTAGAACAGAAGCGAGCAGAGCAATTAAACGCGGGTTAACACCAATTAAGCTCGGCCTGGCTGCCAGGCTACTGCCATGCCAGGGAAACCATAAAATCTGTCCCTGGCCTCAACTTCCGTTTTGCAGTTCGAATTCAGATTCGGATCTGGATTTGTATCTCAATCCGAGGGGTTTAATGCGAGCGGGTGTGTGTGTGTGTGTGTGTGCTTGTATATTGCTTAGAGGAGTTTCGACCGGTTTTTCGGTTACCACAAAACAAAAAACAACAAAAAAACAATGATATATTATAAAAAAAAACTCCAGTGGAGTATCTCTCTCTGGGACTCTCTTTTATGGCCGGGTTTCTGTTCACTTTGATTTCGTACTGCCGCTTCTTCTTTCATTCTTATGCTGCTCGTTTTTTTGTATTTTTTTTTTATAATGTGATTTAAACTTAATTTGCTTGTGCCTTGTAAGCCGAACCGAAACTCCAACTGCACTGGGATTCTTGAGAAATGTTTTTCAGCCATTAAAACGGGTTTGGTTTTGTGTTTTGGCCGCCTCGGGAGCACCTTAAAAGGCCAATGGACAAGACCACGCCCCTCCCAGCGCTAATTAAGACCATTAAAGAGCATTTAATTAAATTAAACAATTAAAAGGCACCAACGAGCGGCTCTGGAAATAGCCAGCATGGCCAAAACAGAACTCTTTGGGGATCTCAATTCTTCGGAGAAACCCCGCAATCTCTCTCAATCCCCACCATTCTTGCTAAGTTCGCCATCTCCCCAAAAGGTTTTCGAGTAAATTACATTGGATTGAAAATTGCCGGTGCCTAACAAAGAAAACAAAACAGACAAACATTTCGAAAAAAATTGATTTTTGATTGACATGTGAAATTCAGCAGGCCAATAGCCCAAGGGCCTCTCTCAAATTTTTTATCTTTCAAATGAAGATGGGATTTCGGGATCTTTTTTGTTTTGACTTGTTGTTGAGCGAGTGAAATCTGCGCAGATTTCAATTATTGGTGCTACAAGCTATGAATCACCACCTTGTTGGACTTTATTTACCAAAAAGCTAATATCTTACCTAGCATTTACTGCACTCGAAAAAATGCAGTTCACCTTTGACCAACTCCCGTGAAAAATTATTCATGCATTAAACCGCTCAATATTCAATGGTTCCATTCCAATTGCCATGAATATCGAATCACGAATGCCTAGCTATTCACTTAATTATTCGCTTGTGTTCGACAGTTTGTTTCCATTAATAAATTCCCACCAACTGACAGTTGACAAATAAAATCGCTGTCTTGCCAAAATAGAAACGAAACAGAAAACCTAAAACCTCATAAACTAAAGCATGACTAAGCTTTGGCCGCAGCTTTTAGCATAGAAACATCATAAAGTCCCCAAATCGAATATGAAATTTATGCTAATTGCCCTGCCAGCCATTCAACAGTGGCAGAAGATCATTTAGGCCCCCCATTCGCTTCGCAATCGTAGCGATTTATCTTCGATTGTGTACATTTTGAAGACGCAAAGGATCAAAAATGAAGCGCATCTCAATTGAAGTGCAACTTTGGAAAAGATTCAGAGATTCAAATTCGATTACATGACGTTTTCAACAAATTGTTTCAAGTGTATGCTAATTGCTTCGAAAACATCCGCAGTCAAACTAAACTAAAACAAACAGCAAACACATGTTCACATCGCACTTTTCTGCTCAAATGGTTTTTAGTAAAGATATATATTTAAATGCCCCCCACACACACCCCCCTCCCTCCGCTCGCCCTTTGGATAATTTGTGTGTTTCGAATTAAGAATGCAAATGATTTCGAGCTGACACAAAACCCAAAAGAAAAGAAAAATGAAACGTAAACGAAGTAATTTAATTTACGTGCCTGAACCAGTTCCCAAAAAGAGTAAAACGCTGTGTGTTTCTAGACAAAAGATCGCCGGAAATTTGAGATCTTTTGTTCGACGACTCATTTTCTATAGGTCGATCGCGTTTTGTGTGTTTTAATTAGAGTGGAAATGTTGTTGGGCCGATTGGCAATTTGTTGTTGGCCCAAACGAAAATCAATAAGCTATGCAAATCGCGCCGAAATAAAATGAGATTTTTTAAATTATTACTCTTAAATTGCCATTAATTAAAGGAAGCCAGCCAGCGGCCAAGCTTTAGATAAATATGCTAATCGTTTCGCAACGATGATTTGTTATCGATTTCGGGGACTTGTGCTTTGTGGCGGGGGCACCAAAGAAAACGCTGCAGAATCAGACGTGTTTGATCTTTTGTCGAACAGAGAAAACAATTTGCACTTGTCAGCGGGAAGTTGAGTTATCACATCCGCTGACAATTCGATTTATTGACAATCGGCGCTTCGATTGATAATCACAAGGCGGATTCGAATGCGATGTCCAGCGATTTGTTTTGTTCGAAAAACGATGTTTTCGATGTGTAATCGATGGGTTAAACGGCAATATATCAACGCAAGTTGCTCCCTTTTTCAAGTTTTTTTTTATCGATGTCGAGGAGCTGTACTCACTGGTAAGATCCGTGGGTGTTGACGCATGTGCCGCCGTACTTGCAGGGATTCGACTGGCACTCCTCGATGTCGTAGGAACAGGTGTCGCCCGTGAAGCCCGGCGGACAGGAGCAGGTGAAGCTGCTGCTTCCGGCCAAGGCGGTGCAGGTGGCTCCATTCCGGCAGGGAGAACTGGCGCACAGATTCTTCGTCTCGCATCGTTCACCTGTGGACAGAGAGTGGCAGTGGAGATGGTTAGTTTCCTGGTGCTACATTCTCCTGGCGGGCAACTCACCTGTGTAGCCATTGGCACACGCGCACGTGTACTCCTCCAGTGTCTTCAGCTGACAGGTGCCGCCATTGAGGCAGGTCACATGGTCGCAGGCGTTCGGTACCGCGATTTCGCACAGGGACTCGTCGAAGCCCAAAGGACACTTGCAGGAGATGCCCGGGCGGCCGTTGCGAAAGGTCACCTGACAGGTGCCGCCATTCTGGCAACGCATCGAGTTGCACGGATTGCGGTGCTCACAGTAGTCGCCGACATAGTGCGAATCGCATCTGGAAAAGATACAGATAGACGCGGATTAGCGGGTTTGCCATTAAAATGGGTTGCAGCTGGCGATTTGAATGGGAGCAATGAGGCAGGCAGCAGCAGACTCATATTATATGCACTTCAAGAAAAATTGGAGAGTGGCGCCGCTGCAGGAACATCACCGTGCACCACATTCCCACTGGATTATGCTTTTTGCCGCAGTGATTTCACACATATCCATGTCGTTGGCTAGTTTATCGACTTGTCGACTTAGTGGACCAAAGTCAGGAGCCAGATCTGCGCCGCCTGATAAATCCCAGCCCCAAACGACTCCGAAGTGTTAAAGCTGACAAAGTAGCCTCATTTCCGCCCGAGCTCTGCTCCTCGGACCACTTTCACAGGCTTGGACTTGGACAAGTTGGCTACTAAACCTATTGAACTGTTTATGCACATTTAATTATTTTTCTAAGCTAATCCCTGTTCTTTTGATATAGAAAAGCAATAAGCAATATTTTCTGGCATAAACAAAACGAAAAAATACTACAAATTGGTTGAGTAATGACCATGATGGAACAATATCTGCTCTCTTCCCATTGGAAACTCTCTTTTTGCGCGACGTTGTTGCTGCTGCTCGACGACAACATTATGCCCGCTTGTTGTTACTTTTCCCTTGAGAAAACAATTTTTATGTACGGTAATTTGTGCGCGATCTTGATTGCATATTAAATTTTTTTTGCCGCCGCTGCTGCTTCTTCATCGGCTGCAATGAGAAAATTACACGCATTGCTGCTGTTGCAGTTGCAGTTGCAGTGGCAACACCAACAGCAACAGCAACATAGCGAACAAGCAGCGGCAACAAGCAATGAATAATCATTAAGGCGGCTGCTGACCAACCTGAAAAGCGATGGAGGCGAGGAGAAGCTGCTGGGATGATGCTGCTTGGTCCGGCCAGCAGGCGAGGAAAAACCGCTTTTCTTTTTCGAATCACTTCTTTTTTTGCCGATGCTGCTGCGGCAGCTTCCCGTTACAAGTGTGTGAAAATGCCTTAGATTTAGCATTAATTTGTAGCAATCCCCTTTGGAGGCCCTGCCTAACCTCAAAGTCTGTCGATCGCAATCGAGGACAGCTTGCAAATTTTTAAGCGAGAATTTAGAGAGTGGCTGAAAAGCATACACAGATACACTTGGAAAAATTACCGAAAAATAATTTCGTTACTGTTTTTCATACGACATATACTAGAAGTGGGATAATCTGAGCTTAACGTGTTCTTTTGCAGTGAAATCTTCGTATAGGTATTTAGCCGATATTAGCCCACTGATAAGACCTGGCCAAAACTGGGAAATACAATCGACGATGGTTAGTTGGCAGAAGACGAAGGGAAGGGGGGGAAGGCCCATTCAAATGAGGTGTCAGCCTTTTTGCTGCTGCACGAGAGGAGGAGGAGGGGGAGCGGGGGTAAATGTTGGTTGGAAAAATTAATGTAATATAAATTATACACAGGCCAAGCCGAGTTTTCAGTTCGAGCTGAAGCAGCCAAGTGGCTGCTTGCTAACTTGTTTTGAGAGGGCGAAAGAGAAGGCTGGCAGAAAACGTGACTCGCATTGGCAAATAAACCAAGGCAGCCACTGGGTGTGTTGTTGTGTGTGTGTGGTGTGTGTGTGTGTTGCTGGCTTTATCTCCTGTTCCCCAGTCCAAACCCCCCCCCCCCCCTACCCCTTGCTCTGTTTCAAGCCTCCTTTGTAAAGTTGGCCAAAAAGGGAATGAGTCACCCCTGCTGTCACGTGAAGGAAGCGAACTGGAATCAAATCGAATTTTAAGCGAACAAGAAATACCTTATGCGAATCTGAAAGTATTCTACTTTATGAGCAGAAATTACTGGAAATCTATCTCCGATCGGAGCGGATCATTGTATCTGCATCTCTGCATCCGTATCTCCGCTACCAACTCAATTTGCGGTCGGCGATCGGGACAGAAATTGTTCACAATCATAACTACGGCATGAAGTGAATATGAAATATGCATAGATATACATCTATATACATAGATATTTATATTCGCTTCTCACGATCGCTCGACTGAATGGGTAACCACAGCAGCTCGTATCGAATGGATTATGGATTTCTGGGCTAGATGAGGGGCGGCGGTGGTATTGGCCATAGACCCATGGCTAGTAAGCAAATGATTTAATGTCATCGCCCGATGATCATTCATCTTTCTTCTTGTCGACCACTGTATATGACTGTATATGGCTTCCAGAGATCGAGCGACAACTCCTCTCGCCTCTGCGTTTATCTTTTCGAGCGTTTAATTTCCCCAATGCAATTCACACGCCTCGTGCACTGCTAAAAAACTCTAAAATATAAGCCCAAATATGATTCTAGAATTCACTAGCATTACACGATTAGTGCTTCGTTTATGTCTTTCCTCTGTGAATAAAAGGTAAAAAGTTTGTGTGTACAGTGCACATACGCCAAGAAAAGCCACATTCACGTTATATATATGTAATATACCTTTTCATATGTGCACATGCAGCTTTCTGCTGATCTTAGCACATTATCACAGGATCGGTGGAGTAAGTGAAGTGCGGGAATTGCCGGACAGCAAAGAAACTGCTTATCACCGCACAAATAGTCCCGAGACACTCTTCAAAGATTCCAAAGTCGTTTGCTGTGTGATGCCATTTGTTTAATTAGCTGATAAGACTACACCAATTAGTTCAACTTGATCAATTTGTACGAATGCATTTGCTGTCGATTGGAATTTTACATGAAAGGCTCACTTTGTAAATGTTCTTATCAAACTGGGTTTTTACTGCCAAGCTTTGATCTCATTAAATCTATTTTTTTTTTGCTATGGGATTCCCATGATTATGGATTTTTTACAATATTCATTTCTAGAGTCTTTAAAGTGCGACTTGTGCTTTCCAATCTGATTTCATGGTAGCTCTTCAAACGAAAACTCGACAAATGTACGATATGATATGATGTGAATTAATATGGAGGGATCTCAGTAGCGAGAAGAGGGCAGAATATTAGTGTACCGAGAGCACACTTCTCACATTACATTTCGGCTTTTGCTGAGCCGTGTTTTTCACGTGAAAATGTGTTCGGTTTTCCATGCGCAGGTGCAACACGCCCGATTACCCGGCCATGTATTCCTCGATTCCCGATTCTCCCTATCCCGGGGCCTTTATCTATTGCTTCCTTTCACCCAGGCATGCTATTTGCTTAGCTGTTCAAGAACAATGGGAAAAGGGAGGACAGAGTGGAAAACGAACTGAAATGAAGTGAAATGCGTGACCCCGGCGGCTCACCAACTCAAATTTTACACCCAACAAATTTTCTTTCCGTTCTGTTTCCATCCATGCACGATACCATTCCATATATCTAACTATCTATCCATCCATCCATCCATCCATTGCCAGCTGTTGTTTGTGGAGAGATTCGAGGTATGCCTCGGATCGGGTTTTGTTTGATTTCCCATTGTCCGCCGAGCAGGTAAAAATGCATTTTCTGACACTGGTCCGTCAAATGATTTCCACAGGTTCCAGTTTCCAGGTAACGAAAGATACCTGACCAAATTCCATTGCACAACGTGGTGATATCTCTTTTGGAAATTTCGTATACAGAACTCTGATTTTATTAAGCTTTTATTGGTTTAATAAAGTGGAATATACATCTTATCGATATGGACCATAAAAACGGTTTTATGATGGCTTGTCTCGCTTTGTAAACTTGTTTGTTTTATGCAAATGAAGTTCTATCTAAACTATCGACCGTAAAAAACGATTTTCATGCACTCAATTTAGTATTTTTAAATGTAACTATTTGATGATAGCATAAGCCCATCGAGACTCACTGAAATTTGAGTTTTGTCTGTGATGCAGTTTCTGCTGTTCTGCTGACCGAAGCTTTTTAAAAAAAAAGGCTTTTCCCAAAAAAACTTTAAAAAACATGCAATGTGTTGAAAAGTTACCAAAAACGTGAACCTAACCAAATTTTGATATGTGGATTGGTCGACTTGTGGATGAATGAGGTGTGTTGAAATGATTTGTCGCCGGCAGTAGAAGAAAAGCCAACGGTATTTCCATATGTGCATAATTAAGAGCTGCAAGCCTGGGAAAATCTTTCATTTGAGTTATGAGAAGACAAAGCTCAGATTTATGTAATGCATCATTCCACATTCGAATAATTAACATTATGCCTTCTACGCTTCTTCTCTTCGCCATCAACCGACCGACCAACCAGCCAGCCATCCATCCATCCATCCATCCAACGATCATCATCAACTTGGTCTACCATCTTCAGCGTTTCGTGAGAATGCGCAACTTAATTGAGTTTCAATAAAACGTTTTAATTTGACCAAAGAGAGAGGCAACAAGACCTGGCCAAAGGAATTTTGTACGCCAACGCCTCGACTGCTAAAACAAAAATTAAATAAAAATACGAGAAAAACAGAGCATATACGTATAAAAAAGGGAGCAAAAGGGTCTCCTCGCGAAGAATGTAAAATGCAAGCGGAATGCACAATAAATATTCGCTACGCTTTTCGGGCAGCCAAGATCTCATGGGATGGGCTCGAGCTGCTCCTCGGTCTCCGCATCGCGGGACCCTTGTTTCTTTCGAGCTTGTGTAACACAGAAAAGCAATCAGAGCAGGTTGCAAACAAGTTTTTAGCCGAACATCCGAAGGATGTACACCCATACACATATAAAGAGAGATATATATACAATAAAAATGGCTGCCCTGGCGCAAGTTAAATGTGTCATCCCAGCAGCACAGATGAAATGTTGGCTTTCCCATTGTCATTTCCAGCACACATAGAGCATAGAGCATCGAGCATCGAGCAACGAGCCCCATGGCCAATGTGCTTAATGATCAGTTAATTAAAGTAATTGCAGCCTGGAAATGCTTTTCCCCTTTTTCACTTTTCGAGAAGAAAAGAAAAGAAATGAAAAGACAAGACATAAAACGAAAAGGAAAGAAAAGAAAAGAAAGAGAACAAGAACAAGGTAGAAAGCAAAGAACATTTTCAAGTGCAAAGTGTGTGAGCCAAGAGTTCAAATAAAAACGTAAATTATTCCCCTGCGGCGAACGTTTTTGGTGTGTGTGTGTGTTTGTGTGTGGGCATTTAGAAACACGCACACACTCACACACATGGCATGTCTGGAAAACAAAAGACTTAGGCAACGAACTTTTCTCACTCGACGGTTAATTCACTTTCTGAAGATTAAATACGTCTGGGCATAATGTTTAATTGCGATTCAATTCAAGTTGCCAGAAATTGTTAGATCCTTGGATAAGATACCCTTCTAAATTGAAGGGAGTTTTCCAATCCAGAGCTATGTATTTCTGCGAAAAGTTTACATTTCGAGTGTTAATTTAGTCGCTCTTGAGTGCACTTCCTCATTAAATTTGCTTCCACAATCAATTGAAGCTGATCTTGTTTGAGTTCTAAAACAGCACAGCAGTTTCAATGGCTGATCAGTTTGCCTTTTTTGATCGGTAAGATCTCGGCGTTCGTTGTTAACAGAGTTTTTCTAGCTTTTCCCCGACAGCCACCTCACCTCTCCTCCCCACAGAGGAGACTACACATGTCAACCGATCCTGGCTGGCTCTTTCTTTAACTATCTTTGGGCAATTACATAAAAGCGCTTGGCTCTTAGCCTAAAACTGCGAGATGCCAGCTTAGTTTTTTCTTTTCTTGTTTCGTTTATATATATATATATTGTTGTTGTGCAGACTCTTGGATCTCGGGATCCGTGGGTTATTTTACTTTGCTCATTCGCTTTTAGCTCTTTCTTTTCGTTGCCTTGCCTTGCCTTGGTTTTGCTTTTGGTTTTGGTTTTGCGATGATCATCAAAGGCACGATCAAGCCAATGGCCATGTGTATATGTGCTGGCCCCTCTTTCTGCAAGCCATTTTTTGGTTTGTTTTTTGATTTGGCGATAAGATCGCTTTGAACTTTTGTCTTGAGCTTGAGCTATTAGAGCTGATTTTTTCGGTCTCGTGGCCCAGGCCAACTGATCCTCGGATCGTTTACGGTTGATCCATGCTGATCCATTTACCACATTTTCTTGATTTGGAATTGCTCTGGTTGGCTTTCCGCTCTGCGTCCGAGAAACCTTAGCTTTTATGTGGCTCTTACGATCGCTTTTCCGCCTGCCAGCTTGTTTGTTTAATTGACTTGATTGCCAAACGGTTTGGTTTTCGTTTGGAGTGGACCGATCGACCACGAAACACAACTATCTATCTAGCCTTTTGCTCATGTCAAATGTCATGTAGTCGGGGTCTCAATTTTGTCTCTGCCATCTCAGAACAATGAGTTTGATTTATATGGCTAAGGAGCCACAAATGCGGAGAAAAAATCGTTTCTCGCTTGCGGTTTATGACATGTTAATGAGCAGCATCTCTTTAGGTCGAGCCACGCCCCCTCAGCATCCCCCTTTACGGCGGACATTTCTTTTGATGTATGAAACTGTTTTTTCTGTTTTTTGTGTTTTTTTTTGATGAGTCAGTTGAGCCGAACATTAAATAAAAGGCAACAATAATGGCAAATAAAAATGAGCAGACGCGCAAAACACGAGAGGAGTTTTTGGAGAAATTCGCCGATATTAACTTTTTACATGCTAATGGCTAACAAAAAGAAAAACCCTTTTAAAAGGCATAAAAGCCAACTTTCTGTTACAATCGGTTGCCATAGCTGCATATACATATTTGTTTCCGTTCTTCCCTCTGGTGACCTAACACAGATACCAGATAAAAATAAAAAAAAATAAAATCCAGTTGATCGCTGGAAATAGTCGAAGCATGAGTCTTCGCCTCGAACTCTTTGGAATGCAATTCGATCTTAGCTTTTTGTGTGTTCTTGCAATGGTTTTTTTTTTGTTTTTTTTTTTAATTATGCCATGTAGGTTTCGGCCCGCTTCACAGACTCGTAAAAATCGTTGACGACAGTCTGTCAAAATATATGGATATAGCGATCGTTTCACCGGCTCGACTCTCCGAACGGACTCTCTATTTATAATAACTCAAACGGAGTTATGCGTTGCGTACGTGCCGTTTGTTTTGGCCGCATTTGATTTATTGCAGAGACAACAGCGAAATAGACAAAAGACCAAAAAAAAAAAAATAAAAAAAAAAATGCTGAAATAAATAACAGACAGCACACGGAGGAAACAAAATACGAAAATCGAAATACGAAATACGAAATACGAGATACGAGGCGAGTGAAAATCATGCGAACCGGGCTAAAGGCACGAACCAGAGACTCCCAGACTCTCGTTTAGGTTCAAACCGATTTGCCAGGAATGTCGCTCGACAACGAGCCCGATTTGATTCGATCCGCGGCAGAGAAGACTGCAGGCCGAAGACTGCAGACCGGAGACCGCAGACCGAAGGCTGCAAGACGGAAGATTGTGCGGGCGCTTTTGTCTGGCCGAGCAGCAGCAACAACAACGCACCTCCTTTTGTCTAGACGAATTTCGAGTTAAATTAAAAAAGAGTGCGCAGCACACCAAAATCCCTTGTCCTTGAAAATGATCTCTTGATTGACATATGCAAATGCCACAGAGAAATACATAAATTATGTGATCTTTAAAGCCAGTATCCGTTGAGCCATTAACTATTTTAACAACTTCTTCATGAGTGGTTCAAATAAAATGTATGCATTAAAATTAATATTAAACTTTACTCACGCGCAGTAGGTTTTGCCATTGAGTTGTGTGACGCAGGTGCCGCCATTCTGGCAACCCACACTTGTGCAGGAAGCGGCCACCAACGCGGTATCTGAAAGGATAAAAAGTGGAAAAGTTCATTGTTAGTTGTAGTCCATTTGGGATAACACACTACTAACATTCCCAATTGAGCTTATTTATGAATCTATGCTTTATAGATGCCAAAAGCTAACCGCCATATCTGTAAGATCATGCTAACTTGTCGCCCATTTATGTCTACTTAACATGCCACATGGTTGCAAGCGAAGGAACAGACCGACATGCTACATACAACAGGGCTGGGGGAGAATAAAAACATTCTTGTTCTTTTCTGTTTGCTGAAGATCGAGAGAGATCGCACATATATGTATGTTTGCTGCCTTTTAAGGACAAACGGGCGGCATGTCAAAGTCACCGTCTTCATCATTATTATCATCATCATTGTTGCCAATCACAGACAAAAAGTTCACTGCACTTGAACTGCCCAGCGCTGCAGAAAAGTCGTCGGATAAGAAAACTGAAACGTTTGCAATCAAATCAAATTATTATTAAGCATAAATTACACACACACACAGAAGAAAAGAGCGAAGGAGCACACACAAAATTTATGCTTATTCCATTGAAAAATATCGGGCAACCAAAATTAAACAAACGAAGCCGCAAACAAGCCGCAATCCCCCCAATTTCACTTCACCTCTTCAGGTTCAGTAGTCGTACGAAAAATTATATATATTATATATATTAGTTATGAACAGATTGGCTCGGAATGCTGGGCACTTTTGAATTGTGCAGGTGATGCAAAAATAATATTTTCTTCACTTCATCTCAAACTAATCAAATTTTGCATGATAGATTTTTTGTTATTTTCATTATTGTTTGAAGCTGCACTCATAACGCTTTTCACACCTTCGCTGCTAATATCTTGCGCCCAACTGTGCTATATATGTTTGCTAATTGGGCGTGTGGCGATTTCCTGCGCTGCCAAGAGGTCCGAATAAAAAAAACTATAAAATCGGTAGAGGGGTTCCTAACTCAGCTGAACACAGTTCTGCCATGCGATTTGGTTCATTTCGAGGCGACGACAATAAGTTTTGATTGCCCCCGTCAGGCGGAGATAAATAAATCGCTTTGTCTGCCGAAAGGGGCGTGGCATGAGCGCGGCAGTGGGGGCGGCGGTATATATGTGTGGGGGCTGTATTTATACACACACACACAATGAATGAGTGACCACTGTCTTGCAAACACGAGCGCAAATCAAATGCAAAAAAGGCTTAAGCTAAAGCGCCAATTGAGTGAATGCACAAATTGAGCATTTCCAAGAATAAATGGAAAGGAACTATATTGACCAAATATACAAACTATCGATCAACTATACTAACTATACGAACTATTGATCGACCAAATGAATAATGCATTTTGCAAGCATACACGGTCCCACTAATAACCCACATTTTCGCACACTGTTCGCTTCTCCTTTAAACATTGATGATCGATGGCTTGTGGACAAGACGTGGCATAAATGGCCAAGATATATATATTTATATATATACATATATATGCCTGATTAACTGGCTAATGACAATGCAAAAAAAAAGAGATAACTTCAAATTGAGTCACAACCAGTGTGTGCACAATGTTGCAGAAATTTATGCAAAAGGAAAAATATTGCAGCATGCTCAGATGTTGCTCTGCATTTGATTTGATTGTCTTCGTTGTCCGCGAGTGTGTGTGCGCGCGCTTGTTTGTAAACTAATTGACCTCAATTAGTGTAAAAAAAAAAGATATACAAATGCCACAAATCCAGCAGATAAATCCAACAGATATAAATATAGTGCACAGAATCAGTGTGTTGTGGGTGGGCAGCCTGCAAATGTGCAAATTTTGGCCAAGCCAAAACATTCTATATCTGGCCAACTTTCGATTAAAAAATCGTATTAAGACTGAAATATATTGGCGCACTAACTGATAGCCGACAAATGTGTGACAAAAGTGGCCAAGTGGAGTGGGCAAATGGGTCTGAAATTGAATTTATACACATTCCAGGTAAAGATCGCTCGTTGGGGACAGAGCTTAAGTGGGTTTTTTTTTCACCGAGAGGTGTGGCCTGGGCTTATGGCTCTGTTTAATTAATTTGCCGGCAGGGAAGGCGAGAAAGACAGACACATATGTATGGGCACTCAACGCTTCATCGACAGAGCGTGAAAAGATTTTCAGTTTTTCAGTAGGTTTATATTTTTTTTTTTGTGTTTTGGCTTTTTGTAGATGGGTTTTTATTGCGTGTGATTTACCGCACATGTAAAATCAACGTGGAATCGCTTTTGGCCGGCATTTATGCGCCGCTTAGGCAGATGCTTTTCCGCTTTTCCGCTTTTCCATCGCCACCGACAAATGAGCTGTTAATTGCTTGAGTTGGCTCAAACCGAGTTAAGACCTAATTAAACTTGCTCAACGATATGTGTAATAGAGATTGTCGGTTTTTAGTTGGCTTAGTTTGGCGGCCAAGTGCGGGGCTATCTCAAAGTCACGACATTTCGCAATCACCGATGAAAGCAGGCGTGACTGTGACTTGCAAATATCCGTGATATTGATCGATGGAAATGACACGGAAACGACAGAAAGAAAATGTTGCACGTTACAAGAGCGAGTTATTTTTCGTTTTTAATATTTAACTAAGTTGTTTTGGTCCCTTGCCAACTGAAAAATATTGTCAAGCGGCTATGAAGCGATCAATGAACCACTTGTAATTACCCCAAAAAACCATTTACATACATCAAACAAACATGAACGACAAAAAAGGAAGCCAAGACAATAATGAAATATCTCCGCTGCTTTTTGTTTCTTTACAAATGCTGCTTATCGAATTTAAATTTTTCGCATTACCACATACGAAAAGAAAAAACAACAATGAAAAAGTAGCAAACGCTATCAGCATAATAAGCAACAACAGCTGCGACAACTAAAACAAAAAGCAACCACACCAAACTAAAACAAGAAAAGCACCAACAAACACAAAAAAGCCAAACCACGGCCAAAAATTTCTCACGCTTTTCTCTAAGCACAAAAAAAAAAAAAAATAATAATAAAAAAAAAAATAAAAAACGAAAACATATCAACAAGAATGTCAGCAAGTGGGGATATTAAATAAAACAGCAAAACAAAATTAAAGCTTAAATTAATCATAGATTTTCTCTCCACTTCGGAAAAGCTCAAACGTGCCACGTGCAACCAGAAGGATAAGCAATGTGTCTATCTACTTGCAACTGAAGTAGGAAACTATAGGACCAGTAACTTTTTCGGCCTTATCGCGTCCATACAACACCATTCCGCTGGGCCCACTTCCTTATCGAAACTCAGTTTGTTCTCAGGCCGCCTTCATGTTTATTCATGATTTTTATTCGGCGACAATTTCGCCACGATTCGTAAATGGATTTGAAAAAGCCCGGATGCAACAAGTCATCAGACTCGTGAATTCATGTGTAGGTGATTAAAAAGTAGTTGTGATCCTAACTTGTGCTTTCGTCTTACTATTCTAAACGATCTCGCTAGTGTTTTGTACAAACAATAGCAATTAACTAGAAATGGAAATACATAATTATATTCATCGAATCGCAGGCTACTGTTCTTTTGGGCCCACCTAACCGTTTCTTGACAGGAATCTTTTGTTATCTGCCGAACAAATTTACTTGTATTGCTTATTGATCGTTTAACCCCCGCAACATGTATTTATTTGGCTTCCAATTTGGCACTCTCAAGTATTTCCATTTGCGATTGATCTCGGGCTTACTCGTCCATTTATGCACATTTATTGTATTCGAAGCGTATGGCGAGAGATGATAAAAGAAATTTTCATACACAATTTGCGACGCAAAAACTGCAACTGTGATAAGCTGGCAAAGAAAACGAAGCGATCATCGAGCGATCATTATTTTTATGGGAACTGTGCGGCGAATGATCACAAATTGCTGCGGGGGCCAGCAATAAATAAGTACTTTGCCTACATAAATGTGTAATGGCAAATAGAAAATTGGTCAGTAGCAATACAGTGGCGGGAAAATCAAGAGCAGCTCGAATAACTTGAATAATTTCGATCGATGTTATTGAAAGGTGAAGGCAACTCGTCTTTAGTTGCAAGTTGCATCTTTTTTTGCATTGGATTTAGGTGCAAGCTATCGAGTGGAGTTCATTGACCTATAATCCTAATTTTTCTTTGGTAAATTGAAAAGCACACATATTATTGTGGACTTGGCTGTAAGTATAGAGGCGAGATGCCGAGGGTCTTGGAAAATGAACGGCCTGCAGAGGCGTTGTAACAACAGCAGCAGGCAACAAAATGCGGAAAGATTGTAAAGTGTTAATGAAAAAGTAGCCGAGATCGGTGGAGAATCGAGTAGCAAAAGGGGCTCGAGCGGCGGGAAAAAGGGGGAGTGGCACTCAGGGGCGGTGGGGCGTGGAGCGGGGCAAGTCGTAAAACGAATAAACGAGTGTGGGAACCGACGTCAACGAAACACACAACGTCTCGCTCTTTCTTTTCGTCTTTTTGGGTTATGTGGCATGGAATTTTGCCTTGGCTCGCTCCCCCTCTCTTTCCAACCCACTCTACCCGTCTTTGTCGCTCCATCTGCCTCCATCTCTTTCGGCCCTCTATCTCTATCTCTGCTAACCCCTTTTGTTTGGTCCGAAGCGTCTGAAGCTTCTGATAGATTAATAGGCCACTGTCGTCGGCGATAGCAAAAAAAAAAAAAGAAAAAAAATAGAAAAAAAAATAGAAAAAAAAAGAGGAAAAATCGGACAAAATACAACTCCAATGCCCCTCCCCACACAACCGCCACTGCCTAAGCCATTCATACGTATAATTTTGGGGCAACATGGGGGAGGAAGTATGTGGTTTTTGCGGTCTACGATATTGCTATTGCAACATATGTTGAAATAGATTTCGGATTAGACGATCGTTGTAAAGGGCGAGTTGTTGTAACCGAAGGGGAAGTGCCTGAGAATGTGGTTTATGGGCACCCTGATTGATGTCTTCATGAGTGGGTTGAGCCCGACTTGTAAATAATATATAATTTGTTAATAGAAAGAAACAGGAAACTTATAACTGCACTAGCTGCTCAATTGAATCATCGAACGTTGAGTTTATAAATATTATGAACTTCATGATCTTTAATAAAGAAACTAAGTGTGGTAAGTAAAAAACCCATTTGCAAGACGCAAAACTTTTCACAGTTGAGCGCTGTTTCCACTTGATGATCATCACTCCGTTTTCCCCCCGTTTTCCACGCCGACTCGCACTTTATTTTCCCACACGAGAAGCTCGGATGATTAGCATAATGCTTAGCCAAATGAAAGATAATATTATGGGAATAATTGACCTACCCGACGATGTAATTGAGTGCATGATAAGAGGGGGTGGAAAACGTTTCGGCAGGCAGGATGAGTGATAAACAGCCCTCCGGAAAGGACACACAGCTGCAGTTGTAAGTAATCCATATGCATGTACACAAGTATATGGTTTTTTCTTTTTTCTTTTTGGTAATTGAAGTGCACTTGAAAACATATGCGACACTTTGACAAAATCCGCCCTCGCCGGGGCAAAAACATATAAAATGCATGCAGAGAGGGAGAGAGAGAGAGCGCGAGAGCGAGAGAGCAAGAGCTGGGGTTCAAGAGGTCGAGGCTGAAGGAAATGCGCGCCAAACTGAAAAAAGGCCGCGCAGGCGCACAAACAAAAAGGGTTGTTGCTCGGAAATCCATAAAAATAATGGCATATGAGTGATATTGTATGGAGTCTCGTCTCCCTCTCTCTCTCTACTCCTCTTGTCTATATGTACTTTAAATAAACTGAAGCATTTAACACTTCCGGCAGACAACAAAGCAGCGTGTGAATGTTTAGTTAAAGTTCGGAAAACGACAAAACTGAAATGGACGAAAGAAAGAAAAAAAGCCAGAGTCTTCAATTCATATTTACTTTCCACCTCTGCTAATTTGTCACCGAAGAAACGCGGGTTCTTCTGGCGCCCTAGCAAATGGCCTTATGCAAATGTCGCGCAGGTTGCCAGCACTAGAGGAAAAGTCAAAGAGAAAGAGTCTGCAGACTCGGAAGATGCATCTGCGAGATATGGCTCCTAATCAATGCTAAGTGAGCGTTCAGATGAAGTGGAACCCAGTTGAACCCAGAACCCAGTAAACTATGACTTTAAATTCCAGATTGGTACATATACTAAAATATTCCAGTTTGATATCGAAACTTAGTTATTCTATTTATAGTTAAAACTTCAACTTCCAAGCCAAAACAGAGACGTCCTTTTTACATGTTTCCTTCAAGATTCTCATCTTAAGTACTTCAGAGCCAGCGAGTGTCAGACGCTTGAAATTTGAGATACATTTTCAAGTGGCAGCTTGAAGCATGTGTTTATCTCAGTGTTTGTGTATCCTGCAGTTTCAAAGGTGCCTTTTATTTCTTTTAAGGATCTATCAGGGTATCTAGTTACTTTACAATGTATCTACCTTTAGACGTAAGTGAGCAAATTTGCAGTTATTTCTTGTATCTTTGCCATTGAATGATGCACAATTCCTTGCTAATGCTGTGAGTGAGGGTATCTGCAATGGTTCTGAGACTCCCAAGACCACCATGAAAAGTATCATTCGGTCATATCATCCCGTATCTTTCTGCATGGCTTCTTCCTTCGACCACCGATCATTACTATTATTATTATGCAAGCCAAAGTATCTATGCATCTCTTCAAGTCAACCACTCACTTGAGCTTGGACCGATCTCTATTCTCCTTCTGCAGATGATTCTCAAACACGCATGTGAAGAGAAACATGGAGACGGAGACTGAGAAAGACAAGGAGAAGGCGGAGGAGAAGAAGGAAGAGACGACAAAGTCGGAGCAATTTCAGTTTCAACTTGAGAAGACGACGAGCACACGATCGGCGACTGTCGTCGATCCGCTCAAGTGTATATAATGATGATTGTCATTTTTCATTGCCTCCTCCAAAACAGGATAGAAGACGGGAAAGAGACGGCTATACAGCGAGCAATAGAGCGAGAAAGGGAGAGGCCAGAGTCGGCCTGGCCAAGAACATGAAGTTTCTATGCCAACTGATTGCGTTTGCCCAGGAAATCGTAAATTTCTTTAATGACAAGACCAGGGCATCGAAACGAATTTTCTTGCGACTTAGCATACAACGGCAATTTTCAAATTATTTTTGAATTTCTTATTCTTATTCTTGTACTTGACATAATTATAAAATATTTTCAAGTTTTATATTCTTACAACAATTTAATAATACACGAGAAAGTATTGAGGAAAATTAAGTTTTTTCCTTATAATATTTTCATAGCTGCGTTAGTAGAAACGATAAGTTACTACTATTAAGATCGATATTTTCCTACTGCTTTTCCACATTTCGAAGATGAGAGATCTGTTTGTATAAGAGTATCGGAGTAAATCGCATGGCAACATAGGGGGATTTCTAGGGGGCGTGGCAGGGGCGCAGTCTAAAAGCCCAAAAGCCTGGAAGACAAGAAGAGACCGGGCCAAAAACGAAGGAGAGAAACCAAAACCAAACCAAACCAAACAAGACACTTTGGGTAATATCTATAAAAACTGCTGTTGGTGTTGGTGTTTCTTAGAGGGGGGAAGGGGCGGGGCTGGGTCGAAAGGAGGGGTTCTTCTGAGGTTGTCAGCCTTTTTTGTTTTGTTGTACCTCTCAGATACTTCAAGAACCAGCCACACAAAGGAGAGAAGACCAAAGAGACCAGCCAAGAAAACCCAAGAAAACAGAGGGAAAAAAACTAAAAACTTGTTCGGTCAGTGCGTTCGTCGTCTCTGTTTGTGTGTATCTTGTATCTTGGCTCGAATAGTATCTGTGTGTGAGTACCTGTATCTGCCGTCTCGAAATGTACATGTGTTGGCCATAAAGAAAACTCATTAAACTGGCCATGGCAGAAAGAGTAAGTCAGGGCGCACTAATTCGCCTGGCCATCATTAAAAGTCAATAAAAGCCGAGAAGGGAAGAGCAGAGTGGACTTGAGAGCCAAGTCAAGTCAAGCCGAGCCAAGCCGAGCTGAGATTTAGAATCCATACAATCCGTGGATTTTTCTAAGCGGATTTAATTGCAGCCGACACATGTGAGGACTGTTTTCATAATTAGTTTGGCCAGCAAAACAGTACATACATATCTGCACATACTTACATATCTGTAGAGAAGAAAACCTCAATTCATTCGTTGGCCATTTGAGGCATTTTCCCAAGACAAAACCTGGAAAGTAGTTGTCAACATATACACTGGAGAGAGAGATGGGCTGGGAAAATGATTTTCATGTTTATGCAATGACTATGGGAACAAATAACAAATATCAGCCAAGACAGCGCGCAAAAACATTGTGGATTTCCGGAGAGCGAAGATACCGAGAAGAAGACTGCACATTGCCAAACGAAATTCTACCTGAAGAGCCTGGCCAATTCTGGTTTCAAAGGTGTGTCCCGAAAAACAGGATCGAGATCGAGCATCGGGATCGTCTGGAACGGAACGGAACGGAACTGCTCTGCCGCATATCCAATGCCATATCAAGTGACCACCAGGCAACAAGATTCCTCGACTCCTCAACTCCTCTGCTTTACTTTGTTTTCTTTTTTTTCTTATTTTTTGAAGTTTACTTTATCACTTACAGGTTTTTTTGATTTTGGCCAGGCGAAAGGCAAGGAGTAAAAGCAGATTTAACACTTGAGAAATTAGCTGATTTCATATACGAGTACCGTTTTTTAATTAAGTCTTCTTAAGTTACTGATGGGAAAGTTATATTTTCAAGTGATACTCCTGGTTTTTTTTTCGCCCTGTTGGCCATCGTCGGCGGCGTCGATTAATTAATAAATGCGACAGTAAATGGTCGATAAGTGGTTGTCTCAAATTAATTGAGACGCCCAAATAAGACAGACTTTCACAATAATCTGCGTTTTTAAGTGCCGCGTCCTTGGAAAAGGGTGTGCATTCGTGGGAATTGGCCTGGTTTTTGGCTTTAGGTGTTATAAATGCATCTCAGACATACAGTTCGGAGTTATTTATATTGATTAAGGTTGAGGTATTGGAATTCGAGTTTCATTTGAGCTGGTTTTTAATGACTGCAGTGTTTTTACTCACTAACTGAAGTATCGGCATTCTTACCAATTGGTTCTCACATCTTTTAACGATCATTTAATGCATTATTTATTCAAATGGTATTTATTAATGATGCCTAGTTGTGACTCTACATGCTTAAGAACGTAGATTTCGCAGCTATAAATCTAGGTAGTCCTACCCTCATCTCCAGTTGATCCTTCAATTTAAGTGCCCGTCCTTCCTTTGCCCCTTAAATTTTATTTCCATTAAATTTGGTTGCAGCTTTATGTGGATGATCCATTCCGACCATAAAGTGCACACTTTACGACCCATAACCATGGGCATGTTGGTTATGCATCGCCATACATGCCATACAAACATACATACACATTCGTGCATATATAGTACTTTATGTAGTATATTTATGTTGACTGAAGTCTAGGCGAGGGCTAATTAGGGATCCGCCGTGTGCGTGACTTACGAAAGTCAAGAAATGTGTTTTGGGTTTTCACTTCTTTAGTTTTGGGGTGCACACAGGATATACAGGAAATAGCTAAGAGAGAGCGCGCAGATACAAAAGTATCTGAAGCGATACTCTACTCTATGCCCGCTCGTTTCCCCTCTCGCTCACGCACCATGCCGTGCCATGCCATAGCATATCGTAATTTGATCTTTGAGCAAACAGCAAAAAGGACGCGCATGTGCAATATGCCAGGACGCAGGGGTTGCTCCTGCTCCTGCTGCTTCACTTTTGGCTCCAGGAGCCCAGCTGTCGTTTATTCCTACTACACATACGATGAAATCGAATGCGGTGGTTGGTTCTGGTTCTCGGGTCTCTGGTCTCTGGTCTCGAAACCGTTACGTGCCACATTAAACCTGCAAAAAATAATACCCTAAATTGTTGGCTAAATGCAGGCGTTCGATCGCACAAAGTTGAACAAACTTGGATTGGAGCTAATGGGGCGTAAATTTGTGAGAACTTAATCGGTACAAAAATGCACATGAAGATTCGAGAGATTTTTTTTTGTCTTTTTTCCAACTTCGAACACTTTTTTCTTAGAGCAGCAGCAGAAGAATCGAGTGAACTGAATGTAAAGGTTGCCCAGTTTTTGCAACATTTCTGGCATCAATTTACACTTTTGTTATTACTACTTTCAGCTTTTTTTTCACCCTGCACAACCCGCTCTATATGCGTAATTATTTGTATATTTTTTCGCCTGTTTATTTACCTTTTACTACAACGTTGTGCAAAGATCACACGATCGCCCATGGCCAATAAAGCCAGCAAAAAAAGAGTTTAGGAGGCGGAAACCCGAGCTCAGGAAACGATGCCCAGGTAAAAGTTATAAAAATAATAGTTCAACGCTCTTCGGTTGCAGCTGTTTGAAAAAATAGCAGAGATCATAGAGTTATAATAAAGTTCCCCAGTGCTCAGGGATCAAACTTCTAGTGGTGATCATTTAAATTGATGGATTTCGTTAGATTTTGGAATAGTGAACAACAATGGAGAATTATCAAATTTGTTCAAATTACTATGATACATCTTCTTCGAGCTGCATTCCCCATACTTTCTCATCGCTGAGCCGAGAATTCCGCCGAAGAGATTTCGAGTTCCGTGGAAAGCTGACATTTACTGGGGCAATCGACCCTAAGTACACCCACAACCGATCCGATCCGATCCGATACGATTCGGTGTTTGCTCAGTGATTAGACAACGGCCGCTCCATATGCAAATACCAAGTAGGCCCCATGTGCATGCGGCACAACACGGCGTGTGGAGGAGCTCGCTTCCAAAGCTGGAAAGGAAGTTGGCCACTCACTGGCGAGCAAATAGCGCAGTGAGAAAACACAAAGGAAAGAGTGCTGGGCATGGAAAAACTCGCCTTTTGCCGACGGTAAAAACGGTCTTTCTTGTTTCGAAAAGGTGGGTTTCCAAATCTGAGAGAGCATGCGCAGTCGGCGGAGAGCGAGACAGCGACAGCGAACGAGCGAGAGCGAGAACGAGATCAGCGAGACAACAAGGAGAGAGAGGAAAAAAAAAAACGACCACCTGTCCGAAAAGCGACAACAAAGCGAGGCGAAGGAAGACAGCGCAAAAGGAAGCGCGGTGAACACAAGCCACGAAAAGGAAGGCGAAGAGCAGTAGGAGCTGCCCAAAAGGGAGACGAACGAAGAGGGTCGAAAAGGGAGTGGAGAAACACTGAGAACGCATTTGGAGCTGTGTTCATCGGGATTCCGATGATTCCGTCAAGGTGGGATTTACAACAATCTATGGGCTTATTAAGCAGATTAAGTAGCACCAATTGTACCACTTCTATTTGGATTACAGTTGCATGGGTTGCTTAGTCACTTATCTGTTGCGAATGCATCCGATTTTATAGACCAACATTTCCTAGCTGTGCAATGCAGCGAACTATCCAACGGGTTTGAGCGGAACTAGTCCAATTCAAAAGTATATTTTGTAATTGCAATTTCAGTTGATTCGAATGTTCAGAAAATACGAGTATGCTTCATTTAAAAATGACAACTAGATATGCGATTTAGTACTAAAAGTTAGGATCCACATCTTGCAGCTATACAAGACCATCTTATCTCTAGTTTTGGTTCTGTAAAACCGTTCTTTGGCGAGCGTTTTGGATCGGTTTTGAGCCCCCTGGAATTCCAGTTTGTGCACCCACCCTATTTTCGGGCGACCCCGCCTGTCCCCCCCTCGTCGTTCTGATCGGCGTCTCCGCTTTACTCACCAGTTCCGCGGACGGTGTTTGGCAAATTCGCAAACGCCAGCGTCAGCAGCAGCAGAGGCAGCGACGCCGGCAGCGATGCAACGGCGTGCATTTTGTTAATCCAAAAACAAATCCAAGTGTTTGGTGCGCGACTGCGACGTCGGCTGCGCTGCGATTGCATTGTAATCCAGTTTTCCAGTTAACCACTTTTCCAGTTTTTCACCTCTACTCGCTTCGGTTTCTTTAGCGCTCCTCTTTGGTCTCTCTTTGAGGATATGTTTAACAGCGAGTTTGGGTTGAGTTTAGTATGCTAGTCTCAGTAGTTTAGGCAATTTTTTGTTTTAGCGCGTTTTCTCTTGTATAGTTTTGAACTTCAGACTTTAAAGCTTTATTTGATAAACTAAGAGGAGGCACTCTCCCGACGACGGCGACATTTTCCGCTTTGAAACATAAAAAAAAAGTGGCAAAAAAAGAACGCTTTTCGTGTATCTTTTGCTTGCTTTTCTCTTCGCGAGGATCGAGCACAAATTCAAATTCAAACCGACGCCGCACGCTTGCGTATTGCTCTCTTCCTCTTGCGCTTCTTGCACTCGGCTTCCGTCTCACTCTCACACACGCGCGACTCGAGGTAGATACACTTTTCGAAAATCCTTGTTTCTCTCCCTCTCTCTTTCCTTCGCTCTCTCGTTGCTATCCCTTCGACAGGCACTCCTTGCTCTTGCTGAACGGCTTTCCCGCTGGGGCCATCCTTTTCATTTCATGGCATTTGCTTGCTTTGATTGATTTGTTTGTGTATCCTGTTGGCTGCGCGGTTTTGCGTGCGTTGTTGCACTCACTTCCAAAAAAAAAAACGTTGAGAACTGTGCTCTGCGCTTTCCAGGTTCGTCTGCCTTACGCTCGTCCGCTTTCACAACCGTTTCGTCCACTGGAAAAAAGCGATCTGTTTCAAATCGGCGGTGTGACCGCCTCGCTGCGAGAAAAAGATACCGTATGGCGGGCAGCCATCTTGCCAGCGCGCTCTTTCGCAGCGTTTCGAGATCGGTTGGTGAACAAATAACGTTAGCCGGGCTCCGAACCTCTTCGAAGCGTGGTTTCCCTTTTCGCCCAATGGCGTTTTAGTGCCGTCATAGCGTTATGTAGAAATTACGCTGTGTAAAGTGTATGTAATTCGACAAAGTAAAATTCGCAGGCACTGGAAAAAATTATGCATTCATTTGTCCGATTGAAAAACGCACTTCTAGCATTTTGAAGTATTTTATTTTCCTTTTGTTCTCGTATCTTTATTTCAACTAATTTGAGTTGTTCTCGACTTAAGTTAGGTTTTTCGTACTTTGCCTTTTTCCCGCAATACGTTCTTAGTTTTCATTTTCCGAACCTTCCTCGCACATTCGCAATTATCATACTTTACTTGGCTTAATAGGATTTCATTTGAAATTACTTTCGTTTCGTGTAACGTCTATATAATTGAACTCTTAATTGAATCGTTTGACAATTATCCAAAGAATGTAACACCATCCTTATCTCCGATTTTCGGAACGCTATCCCAGTTAAAAAGCTCTGCGCAATTAGCCCGCGGAAAGAATAGAATTAGATTCGAGTGTATAAATCAGGATAAACGAAGGACATCTAAAGCATTTTCAGAATTACTCTAGATACATACATTTGTATATTTGTGTATATGTTCCCGAAAAAGAATAAATTTAAAAAAATGAACGAATAAATTAAATAATTACAGTATTGGCTTAGTGAATTAAGAACCCAACGAGGAATCATAAGGCAGCATTTCGTGTTAAAAATTTAACGCTTTACACTTACTTGCGTTTTTTGGTAGATCGCTCAAATGTTTTACAAATTGTTTCTAAGCTTTTTAAGTTTTACCTTTAAAATTGTTTACACGTACTCTCATTTACGTCTATAAATAGGCTTAAACCTAAACTAGGCAGACAAAAAAAAATACAAACATTCTCTCTAATCTTAGCTAGTCATTTAATTCAAGCGTTGACATACACATTTATGCTCTATATATATATACGATATACAATATTTCATTTGCTTCTTTACATAATTGATTTAAGTTCAAATATCAGTTACTCGCTTAGGGCTAGACAAAAAAATATTCAAGTTTTCACACGGATGCTGGATGCCGGATGCTGTGGCCCTGGAAACCCGATCAGCAAGTTTGGAAAGTGGGAACTATTTATGCTTGGTGGTTCTAATTGTATTTACTTCATTTAATCACCAATATGCGGACATCTTTTTCAGCTATTTGCGGGATTTTCGATCAGATTGCAATAATACTGCAGCATCTCGTAAAAATATAGATTTCAATTCAATTCGAGTGTTTGTGCAAAGTAATGGCGGATTTTCAATGCATATACATGTGTGTAGTTTGATGTTTTTTACTTTTGGCTCTTTTCGATCGGGTCACAGGTCAAACACGGCACTTACTCTAAAAGTTTCTCTCACTGCATTCAGTTTGTTTCGTTTTATGTATACGTATAATTAAGTCTAAAAATTTGATAAATTTTGGCTTAGAAAATTGTTTTGCTTGCTGCTTTTACTGCATTTTTGCATTTCGTTTGCTTTCCTTTTTTTTTAGTTCCAACTAACTACAGGCTTTTTGTTTTTAATAATGTATATAATTGAATTGATTTTCGGTTTTGTTTAAAATTGTATGCAACTCGCTGTTTAAAATGAACTTTTGAAGTTTTGTAGTTGTTTTGTTTTTTCTTTTTGTTTCATTTCTGTTCGATACGTTTCGTGTCTAATTGATATACGATTTTTTACTCGATAAGTAGCTTAAGATTTGCACTAGTTGATATAATTTGCCGCTGCGAAACTCATCGAGCTCAGCCATAAAATAATTAACGCTATAAATCACAATACGGTTTTTGTTTTCTTTTGTTTTTTGTTTTTCGTTTTTACACATGTTTAGGTTTATTTTTACTCAAGGGTTGAACTCTTTTCTTGGGGTCTGCACGTTACAAATTTACAATTTCAGCCATGTCACATATACCGTAGTCAGTTGCACTTACTTCCCAAGACCTTTTCGAAAGTGGTCCACACCGCTTGAACCAGAATTACGCTAATATCGATGGACAAAAAAAAGTTTACACACTAGAAGTTCGGCTTTTAAATACACTTATGAGTTATGCTAGTGCCTTCTATATGTATGTACTGTATATATATGCATGTATGTATCCTTCGCGCAGCTTAAACATGAGTGGCCAGAGGTCCTTTCTGCGTGTGTCCTTTCCCATTGTTGGACAGTATAAACTGGCCGGACGGACTCTGGGCGCACTGGCCGCTGTTGCCGCCGCCACCGCCCGCTAGGGGCGTGGCCGCCAGCGTGTTGCTGCTGGCGGTCAGGTTCGAACTGCTGCCGCTGACGCTGCCACCCGCTGCCACGCCCCCGCCGCCGCCGCTGGGCGTCGAGCCGCCGCCCCCGCCCCCGTTTGCGTTCACATTTGCCACGGGGCTCGTGGTGATCACGGCGCCGCCCACGAAATGCTTGAGTCCGCCGTTGGCGTGGTGGGCGTGGCCGTGGCGAGCGGCATGATAGGGGGGCGGGGCGGGCGTGGCCGCCGGATTGGCGGTGCTCGGCGGCGGGAGGGGCGGCAGGAGCGAGGAGTTCGTCCTTAGGTAGGGATTACCGTAGATGGCGCTAAAGCGGCTATCGATGCCGTTCTGCAGCAGCGGTTGTCCTGCGAAAGGCGAGAGATCACATCAGTTTCAATGCACAAGTGGGTGAATATATGTGTAACTCACCGAGAAATCCGTTTGCCTGCTGCGACTGCTGAATCTCGTGTCGCTGGTTGCGCGGCAGACTGGCCCCGCCCCCATTGCCAGCGCCGCCCCCATTCACGGAGGCAGCCGCCGAGTGAGGCAGCGTGGCCGAGTTCATGCCACCGTTCTTCAGCTTGCCGCCGCCCACCACCACACCGGCAGCCCCCTCGCCCGGCGGACTGTAGTCGAGGGCGTACTCGAAGTAGTGGGCGTAGCCATTGGCCTGTGGACTGCCCTTGTAGGCGGTCTCCTGCTGGTTCTTCAGATTCTTGATGTGGCACTGTCGATTGTAGCGATCGCCGCCAAAGTCGCCCGAGAAGCGCTCGTCGAACTTGACTGGCCCGGCTAGTGGCACGCCCAGTGTGGCGCCCTTCATCTGGACATCGGGCATCGGGGAGTGGGTGAGATTAATGGCCAGGCCATCGCCGCCCGCCTCCGAGTACTCCACGTCATAGGCCTTCGAGCGCAGCTCGCTCTTCAGTTCGTTCAGCTTGTCGCCGCCGCGCGACGCCTCCGGTATCACGTCCGCCGGCATGGGCTTCTTGCGACTGCGCCGCTTGCGGTACACGATGATGATCATCACGATCATCAGGATGATGGCCACGCAGAACATGGAGCCCATAACGACCAGCAGGACGGGTATGTTTCCCGGTTCGCGGAGCAGCGTTATCACCAGCGAGTCACCGCCATACGAATTCATCACCGTGCAATTGTATTTGCCAAAGTGTGTGGCCTTGCTATCGCGGATAATCAGGGCCGCTCGCACGCCCTCCGGCAAATGGTGCTCCTCGAAAATGTATATATCCGGATCGGCGCTGCTCATGTTGATGATCTTGCCCTCGAACGACCAGAGAATGTGCTCCGCCTTCGGTATGCTAAAGGCCAGGCAATCGATCTTCACGCGACCACCAACTCCGCCAAACTGCACCTTGTGCGATGTGATGATCGGCGCCCTCTTCACGTAGAGCGTTGCCTCGGCTCCGATTTCGGGAAACCCATTGACCACCGCCTTGCAGAAGTAGCGCCCGGCCGTTTCGCTGCTCACCTTCAACTTCAGTTCCGCTGCAACGCCGACAACCTGCGCAAGATTGGGGTGTAAAGTGTTAAACACCACATTGACTTCAGTGAATCGAAGGTTTGACGCACCTGGTCGGAGTTCTCGCTGATCCACTCGATTTCGGGCTCCGGATTGCCAGCCACATCGCATCGCATGCTCACGGTGGCGCCCAGATCGGCCTCCACACTAACGGGACGCTGGCGGAAAACTGGGCCAACTAGGGTGGTGGAACAACGGATGGATTAGCTGGCATACCGCCACTAATGGCCATGAAGTACTTACAACTGATGTCCAGTTTCTTGCTCTGCTCGCTCTTGCCCACCGCATTGACCACCTCGCACTTGACTATGGCATCGTGGTATTGCCTCGAAACATTGTGAATGATCTGGAAGGGAATCGAAGGAGTTGTAGGATTTCTTTTGCTGACCATCGGCTGGTGCACTTACCATCTTGGTGGTAAAGTCCCCAGTCATTAGCTCATCGTTGATGAACCAGCGGTAGCTGAGCTCGTGCGGATTGGCGTCGGCCTGGCAGCTTAGGATCACCTCGGCGCCCTCGGGAATCTTGCCACCCGCCAGGGCGCCACCCACCACCGAAACGGTGACCTTGGGCGCGTACTTCACCTCCAGCAGCAGCTTGGCGGATCTGTACGTCCGATCGGCGGTGTTTTGCGCCTGGCACGTGAACGTTGTGTTGTGATGCTCCTTCTTGGGCGCCAGCTTCAGTATCGATCTGGCCGTGATTCGGCGCGAATCGGCCAGGGGTTCCTTCACATACTCGATGCCCTTGGTGAGAACATTGCCCAGTCCGTCGATCCAGGTGATTTCGGCGGCGGGCTTGCCGCCCTGCGACACGCACTCCAGCTCGATCTCGCGATCTTCGGTGGTCACCAGGTAGTCTCCTTGCGTGATCTTCGGCGCCTCGGGCGGCACGAGAACGGTTAGCTTGGCGAATCGCGAACGAATGCCCTGCTCGCCCTGCGGACCTGGACCCACTTGGCACTGATACTTGGCGTCGTCGTCCAGCATCAGCGGATAGATGTCCAGCGAGAAGTCGCCCTCCTCATCACTGCCGACCATCGAGTAGCGTTCGAAGCCGCTGAGATTGCGATGCTGGCCCAGGCCAAAGTCGTCTTTGGTCCACTGCAGTGCGCCCACTTTCTCCATGACCCGACACGGCAACGTCACTCGAGAACCGACGACGGCCGTCTGGTCCTGCGGCTCCATGGCAAAGTGCTGACCACCATTGTCGCCGCCCTTCGGCTTGCTCTCATCATTCGCGGACGACGCTGCCGCCGATGAGGAGCCACTCGACGAGGAGGAGGAGGAGGAGGAGGAGGATGGGGATGAGTCACCGTGGTGCGAGCTCTGGCTGGACTTGTTCTTCTTCGACTTGGCGTGGACGGCAATCGGTTGGAGGAGCAGCGTCAGGACCAGCACAAGGATCAGTGGCAGCACCAGGAGGCGACTGCTGCGCGTTCTGCTCATTTTCAGCGGCAAATTGTTAACTCAGCTGAAAGAAAGTGAAGATAGAAATGGAAAGTTAATACAATAATAATAATCAAACCGAGAATCAAACATAAAGCATTTTTGAAACAATTAGCAACTTATGTAAAATTCTGGGAAAATGCATTTCCTTGGTAATCCCCAGCTTGTTTGTTCGAGTTTTTTCGCTATTTAATTGAATTACAGCTTGCAGTTTCGCAACGAATGAAATCGGGATGCAAGCTGATGCCATAAGAAATAATTACAAGCCAGGCAAAGGACATCCGACTGTTTAAAATCCCCTTTCCTTTCGCCTTTTCCACCTTTCACTTTTGTTTTTTTTCTTTACTTCTCGCATGGCAAACGAATGCAATAAAATTCGTTTTGTGGGTCAAGTTTAAACCAAATGAAAGGCCAGCGTGGAGCAGAGTGTGCATCACGAGGGGGGGTGGGTAAAAAAACGCTGGTATTACGGAGCGGAATGTGTGGGGTTGTCAGTTGTCTGGATTTGTGCCATCAACTGCAGCAGACTGCAACTGCAAAATGTAACTGCATTTGTGCACCGAAAGAAACAAACAAATGACCCAAAAACACCAAGAAATATCAAAATAATACTTTTCAAATTCGCCACATTTCTTGCTACAAGTTCCTTTTACTCACAATCCAAAAACTAAAATTCGCTGCGAACTTTGCACGCATTTTGGAGCCTTATGCAGTTTTTTTATTTGTTTTTTCCAGCGATTTTGTAACGCGTTTTTTCACACATTCTGTCGTCTATATTTTTGTACTTTCCGTTGGGTTTGTGTACATTTCCTCAACTGAATGGGGGCCCCCATAAACAAACAGGCCGCCAAACATATGTATGACACATGGGATGGGACCACCCCCTAGTTTTCCTTTTCATCCCCTTGTCAGTGGGTGTTTGGCCTTGGCATTTGCGGCTTTTGTTTGCCTTTCGCATTTTTCTTCGCTTCATTTTTTTTTGGGGAGAAAAATTGGTACATTGGTATTATTCGCAGAATATTTAAAGCAGAAGTACAAATAAGTTACACACTTATGAACATAAATAAGTTAAATTGCATATATGCGAAATAAGTTTCTGGCAAAGCATTTTTAACTCCTTATCGTGAGCTTGTTTTCGGGTTTTCCTCATCCTTAAAACAGTGAAAAGGACTCCAGTTTTTCCAGCCATTTTCTACCTTTCGACATCTAACCATGGGTAATGCTAACGATTTCATCAAATTGGCACCACCTTCGCAGGGCCAAAAAACAAAACCAACACGTTCAAAAGAGGAAACAATGGAACGGAAAACGAAAAGCGCGGAAAAAACAGAACAAAAAAACGAAGCTCAGAACGCGCTCAAAACGCGCTTAAAACGCTAACGAAACGCGCCGAAAGACAGCATATACATATATCCGAACAATCCGTATCACTATCGCTTTAGCTGCGGCTATGGCTATATACGGCTATCCTTTTGCTATTTTCTGTGCTTTTTCTTCCTGATGATGATACCCTGGCAATATAATGGCAAGGGTATATTAGACTAGACGTATGAGTTGTAGGGAAATTTGATATGCCACTTTTTCTATTTAACTTGAAACTCTTGATGATCAAAGTTACAATAAATGGGTAAACTAAAAAACGAGTGCCTATAGCTTGGACTAGTTTTCCAGGATATTTGCCAGTGCTATATAACTGCTTGATTGTTTTCGCCCCGTTTTCTGTTTGGTGCTCTGCTGCCTCTGTTGCTTGTTTACCAGCGCCATGATTTACGGCATTTGCACTTTGACTGCGACTACTGTGCTCCACTGTCTGTATCCGTGTCCGTCCGTATTTTGTCCGTTGCCCAGAAGAGTCGGGGCACATATAGAGCCGGAAATGCCCGGCGTGCGTATATGCCAGGTGATAAAAAGGTAGGAGCGGGGGCGGGGGGGAACAGGGCGCTGACAAAAGGCAAAGGAAAACTGTGGAAAAACTTTGGATAGCTACTGGTTCGCTGCGCTGGCAGCAATATGCTTGCCTAAATTATTAAAAATTATAATAAAATTTTTATGACCATAAAAGGCCAGCGAATGAAAGCGGCTTGGCTTGAGTGGAGGGGGGGGAGGGGGCTTGTAGGCCCCCAATGCCCACCCCCCTCTCCAGCTGTGTGTGGCAGGACCCCATGGGTCCTTCGGCCAAAGTTGTACAGGAAATGACTGGACATGATTTTTCGTGCACACATAACTTTTGTTTTTAGTTGCGGTAGATTCTCGTTGGATAGTAAAAACCACTTCCCCGATAGTCTGCAGACCCCCCGCCCCCTCCCCACTTTCAGCATTTTCTTTTGCGTGCTTGGGACCCGGAGGATTGGAACTTTCTTCTTCCCGTGCCCCCCGACTTCGGCTTTTATGTACTTCCAGGCGAGACATTAAAATTACTTTCGGGCTGCCATCGCTGTGTCACTTGGTTTTTATTGTCCCCAAGATCATGAATTACTATAATCACTACGATTGTCCAGAGCTAAGTGAAGTGGAGCAGGGAAAATATGAAGGTTTATTAACCTGCAGCTGGAATCCGAATGTTTTGGATTGAGTAAAATGTGTGTCCTTTTTATAAGCATTGCATAATTCTTCCTATTATTTTTAGCCGTTCAGTGTTCCATAATCGTTGGATTCGTTAAATCCAGTGTTAGAGAATCGCTTTTAATGCGCATATTATGCGTTAATTGCCTGCTGACTGTACTTTTTCGAAATATAACCATAATCGGGGCATCGTACATTTTTCGAGACCCCCCCACCTCGTCGTTTCCCCTGCACGAGTAACCCATTTCCTTTCCGTTTCTGTGTCTTTTTCTCACACCCCCCCTCCCTTCATCCCACCGTTTCCTTCATTTTCCAGAATTCGCTGCGTTTTGTTTTGTTTATTGTAATTGCCGACTGTCGGCGTTCTTGTTGCCTTTGTAGTTACTTGAGTTTGGTTTAGTTTAGGTACTACTGTTTTTGTTGCTATTGTTGAGAACGCACGTGCTGAAAATGCCACCAGAAAAGGAAAAGCGAGAGAGACAGGTATACTGACGACAGAAGAAGACGGACTCAAAAAAAAAAAAAAGCGAGAGAAGTAAGTAGTTTAGAAATTCGGTGAAAACTGTAAATAAAATAAATAATTGAAATTAACTTAATAATACTTGCTCAAAGATTTTTAACACAAAAAACGTGCATATTGTTTGTTATTTAGTGCACCGTTTTTCTTTGTGTAATACGGCAACTTAAACCGGAGACAGGAAAAGCGGAAAAACACATGCCATGAAAACGCTAATGACACACACAAGCAAATACACAGACACACCTACACCCACACAAGTGCAGTGTCATAGAGACGCTTGGAAGGAAGGAAAACAGGAGTGGGGGTGTTCCCAACATTATGTTAATTAGATCCCTCACGAAGGAATTTTCGCTGGAAATATCTTTCATTCCCAGCATTAGCATTGGGTAAACAAAAGTTTTTCCTCCTCTTTGGAAAACTACGCCACACACACACACACTGGCAAGTTGGAGCAAATTAACACACACACACACGCACACACTCGCACGCGTACTTGCTGGATTGTCATGTGTTTATTATCCTTTTTTATTTGAGTTGGCGGAAGTTTACTTCACAAAGCGACTAACTTAAAGATGTGGTGTAAAAAATATTTCAACAAAATGCAGTTTTTTTGGAATTTACCAGCTATTTATAATTTAAGTTGGAATTTTTGTGTTCAAAAAAGCAAGAACTGGGAACAGTTTAGGGACACGTGACTGTTCCCACTGTCGGCAAAGGAGCAACAAAATAGGGAAAAATCGTAATCAAATTTATGTTGCTCAGCTGGTGCCACTTGGTCCTCTTCTTGCCGCTCATCAGTAGCAGCTATAAATTAGTCGTGGGCGTCGGGCAGGAGGGGGCGTGGCTCGGCCAATAAATTCATCAATTTTTTTTCTGTTTTTTTTTTTTGGGGGGGGTTTGTCGAAGGGAAAACAAAACGAAGGAGGAAAAAGCATCGGCGAGCTAAGCAAAACTTTTCGCGCCGCCTTCGCATTTGCCAACGACCACGCCCACTGCCCGCTGAAGCCTTTTAATTGAATATTAATAACAAAATCCTGCATATTAAGCGAAGGCCACCGGAAACAAAGGAGAAACACGGGCGGCTGCAGAAAGGACGAAAACCTTTTGTTAATGTATGCACACATCAGTGTGGCATCGTCACTGAAAGCAATCCGCAAAGGTTGCTCCAGAGTGGCTACATCAATTTAAAATGCGCCACAAGGCAGGCCGCCCACCAACCCACACCCGATTTCTCGCAGTGTTGGGCCCTTTGTATTTTGGCACGTCTGCACCATTGTGAGCAAAAGTCCTGTGCTCCTGTGCGATGTCAAATGTTAATGCAATCAAATTGGAACCTCATTCAGTTCGAATGGGAATGAGACCGAGCGGCACACTAAATTCAATTATGCATGTAGTGTGGAGAATTGCAGGGGCGTGGCATTGGTATTGGCATTGGTATAATCCGCAGCTGAAACGTGTCCTTCTTTAATGCGCCTCGGGCAGCTAAGCTACCAGAATATTGGGCTTAAAGTAGTTTCAATAATGATTTCCTTTCAAAATTGTATAAATTATAAATCTTCGAATGACTGGCATTCAAATCGTTGGAATCGTTCATTTACGTCTTTCGAAGGCTTGCGTGTCGCATTCGCTTTTCTTTCAATCCGCCGCGGCCACATTATCCACCTTGTTGTTGTGGATACCTCATGCATATATGCTTAACCCCTGGTGGGCCATCTTAACCCCCCTCGGCGACCGGTCGCAATTAAATCGATATTACGCGAGCCTGAGCCTGAAGCCTGCCTAATTGCGGATGACACGAAATTGTTTGCGCTACAACAATAAAGCAGAGCGCACCGCCCCCACCACACCCGCCGCCCACCGCTCCCTTTTGGCACCTCTAATATGCGATAGATCAGTGGCGCACCAGGGATATTATTAATGGGGGGGTTTTATTGTTATTATTTTTTTTTGTTGGCAGCAAGCGCAGGCGGTGGTTTTCCCTGCATATTCTCCATATTTTTGTTCAGTGTAACAACGAAAAGTGGCTCCCCCCGTCGACGCCCCTGCTAAGTATTGCCGAGCAAAGTTCAAATGTTGGACTCTCTCGACCCGCGGTGCAAGTGCTTCACAATATTTACACTAGATGGCGCTGCGATGGCGAAGTGAAATTCTAATTGGAAATTGATTCAATTGGCATCCGGCGAATTCCGGCGAGCGAACGAGTTAACTGTGTGTAATTAACTGCAGGCGAAATATTTCATTACTGGCCATCAGCTGCTTGTTGGCTTAAACGGTTACGTGAAGTGCGTTAATTAATAACGAAATTTTGCATAAAGTTCGCTGGCAAGCCGCGCACTTTGTTGCATTTTCAATTATGAAACTGTAAACTATTTCCGTAAGCGATTGAATGTTGCGATAGAAGTGCCTTTGGTTAAGCTTTTAATTGTTATTTTTATTATTCTTTTTATTTAGCATAAACGTACATATTATTGCATGCTCCTTGGAAAATTGCTACTTGGGGCCTGGATAAACATATCTTTTGCCCACTCAGTGTATTCCCTTAATGGGAATTCAGGAAAAGGGACGAGGTCCTGGGCGATTTACGAAAAGGCTCACAAAATGAGTTTAAATTCCCCAAATGCGCTTAGCTACAAATTTTCCTTGCCCCAAAACAACAACGAACAAAAAAAGCAAAAAAAGAAGGACAGACGGAAAATGGAAAACAATTTAAAGCGTTTAAGCAAAGTACTGAAAAATAAGGAAAAAACGAGAGGGTGAGGGGGGAGTAGGTGGGTGCTGGTAATTGCACGTGTGTGCGTGTCTATTCATGTGCAACAAGGCGCCTGTTGTCCTGGGAATTTGGAGGGTGCGAGGGCGGGGCGCGGGGCGTTAAGACAAGGCGCCCAAGCGGACATGTGCTTCTCGTTGTTGTTGTGCTCCCTTTGTGTTTTTGTGTTATTGTTGCAAGAAGGAGGCGAATGCGCCGCTGCCTTCCGCCGTCTGCTGTATAATAAACAATCTCTCTTTTTTAAACACACACGGCACACAGATGCACCGCACACACACACACACACGAGCAGAACTTTTACATGGGAATAGCTGCAACTGCAGCGACTATCGAATGAATCATTCACGCAGTAATGAATACGAGTACACTGCAACAACTTTCGTTGAAGTATTAAAAAAAAACGCATTGCAAGGCATAAACGAAATAATTTGTGTAGTTAAATGAGCCAAAAGTGCAGAATGTGATACGAAATCGTAGCATTGCTTTTTCATTTGTTGTGCAGCACTGCCATTTCCCCATTTTGCACAGCGTGTCAACATGTGGAAGTGGCACAGCTAAAAGGTGCACGATCCAAGCAAAATAAACACATATTAAAGAAATTGTAAAGCTTATGCTGAGTGCACATTGAAAAGTGCAAGAAGTCGCTGCATTTTGAGGGCGAACTTAAGTGAATGAAAGCGACTGCTAAATTAATGCAATATTTTCACTAGTCACATAAATATATACTACATTCAAGGCGACCTAATGCAAGGTATAAACAACTCTTTGCTCCATTTTTTTATTATTATTTTTTGTTTTTTTTGAGTACACAACACTATATGCGCCTTTAAAGAAGCCCATCCTGCTCGCCCTTTGTGGCATTTGATGTTTTTCCTATCTCTCGCACAGTCTATTTGCTCGTATTATTATTATGAATATTAAGTTGTTGCTCCTGCGGTTGTTGTTCCTTCGGCTTCATCCCTTTTGTGTGGGGTGGCAGCACAAAATGGCATTAAATTAAATAAAGACCCGTATTAGGCATTCCCATGGGCGGAGGGGGGGAGGTGAGGGGCTCTGAAAGGGCAGGGGTCGAGAGTTGAGCGAGGTTACGCCCCTCTGCTAAGGTGGAATAGTCTCTCCTATATGCAGTGGATCAATAATGGGCACAAAGTTCCCCAACCAGTAGGACGAAATAAAAAAGGGTTAGACCAAGGAGGGATTTTCTAATGCCTTTGTGCACATGGAAAAATCGTATGACTAAAAATATGCTAGAATATGCTGGGATCATCATAAAGTTTGCAGTGTGCCCTTGCTTGATGGGGGATAGCCAGCAGTGTGACCTTGCACAACTAGTAAGCTTTCAATGACTACAAACGTGAATTGAGCTTTGTGCCGTGCTGTTATTTCCAGTGTAGGTCAGGGCTGGCTGAGGGGTCGGGGGCTGCTATTATTGCTGTTGCAGTACAGTTAAGTCAATTTTACAGCGGCAATAACAACAATAAATGGCAACAATGTGCACTAAATTGTGCAAAACTTCGTTGCGTTTTCCGTTTTCCGTTTTTTTTTCTTTTTTTGGTTTCGGTTTTAGCTTTTGTTTTGCTTAGTTTCGATTTCCCCCCTTTGTTGTTATTGGCTCCACTACTTCTCCTATTTCTTTGCTTTGGCCCATGTTTGCCCTGTCATCAATTAGGACATGCATTTGGTTTCTCTGCTTTTTTTTGCCCTGCCTGCTGCTTTTTTTTCCAAAATAATTTGGTGCAGTTGAATAACAGAAAATGTTGCATACATTCCTGCGCCCTGCGGTTGGAAGATTCGTAGATAAAATGTGAAATATGAAAAATGTGGCATGGAATTTCATATTTTGCGCTACCATCGAATAGTTAAGTACATTTTTCCGGCCATCAAAAATGTATTTTTGTTTAATTTCATGTGGAATTTCATAAAAAAAAAAGTGTTAAATTGTTCTTGGTTCCTCCTGCACAGATAAATTTTGTTAGATTTAGGCATAATATTACAATAATGTATTGATTAGTTATCTAGCCGAAGCGCGCCTTCAATCAATTTGGAAAAGCATTTTGTCCTTGCGCATGAGTGGAGCTGTGGTGCGGGGGTGCGGGGGAGTTGCAGGGGGTGGAAACAGTGGCAGTGGGTGGCTGGGTGCAAGTGCAACGACGACGATATTGGCAATGCAGTAAATAATAAAGTGCAGTGGGTGCTATATAAACCATATAGCCAATATGCACGGCCCAAAAAGGCAGCTATAAATCCTTGAATTTGGCAATAATGCATATTTTAACTACTAGACAGATCACTTGAAGGATTTTCCCCGTCTTTAGTACAGTATAAACTAGCACTACTTTTCGCATCTTCACCGTTTTGCGATCAAACGAAGGCCTTTTCATTTTCCAGTGCACACTCAACATGGATCAGCAGGGCGGGGTGGGCGTGGCTCTATGCGGGCTTATGCAAATGTCGCGCAACGATATCCACCAACAAAAAATCGCGAAGAAAACAAAAGGAATCGCGAGCAGAGAGGAGACGTGTGGGAAAGGGAAATGAAAGAGAATTGTGCACTTGAAAAGCGGCCAAATCGATGTCAGCAGCAGAAATGCAAATCAAGAGGAGTAAAAAAAGAAAAAAAAATGAAAATCTGCTGGATAAAGGCGAAAATAAAGGGAGCAAAATCCCGCTCCTTGGCAGTTTGTGAATGGCTCGCAGAAACTAAAATGGGAACAGCTCAGAAAGGGATATGGCGAGCAGCAGGGATTGATGAAGTGCCGGACGCACAAGGATCTTTGTCCTCCGAATCCTCCGAAGGATGCCAGCGGGAAATACGGCGGCGAAATCCGGCAAACGAAAGTTACACGAGGTCAACGAAAGCGAATTGTGGCCGATTTTCGCAGGATCTCTTCTTAGAAAAGCACTCACTTTTTTGCACTCACAGTTACTGCCTTCAATTTAAGCCACTAAATATTGCATTTAAGCAAAAAAAATAGCATAAAGTATTTCCGGTTTTGTTCTGGTACTAAAACAAAATTCAGAATGGGCGTTGCTGGGTTGGTGCGTTGTTGCCAACGTTAATTGCGGCAATTAAGGACTCGCTCCCCTTGAATGTCCTTGCCAGTGTATTGTTCCCGTGCTGGCGAACCGCCCCCCCCCCTCTCGTTCGTTCCCCTTCATTCCGTTTGTTCTATAAATGTTTTAAACATTTTAATTAGTTTTAATAAACGGCCTCGGGAGGTCGTCGGGTGGGCGAAAACTGTTTGAAGTGGCCCGACTTCGTCAACAGTTTCGTGTCAGGTGCAGGTCCACTCATTCCCCCTCTCATTCGCGCCCCGGCATCCACCATTTCCCCCATTTCCCCCATTTTCCCTCATTTTCCTCGGCACACACGGCTTGACAATGAATTTTCGTGAAAAGGTCGTCGCCCACTTTTTTCCTTATTTCCTTCCGCTTTGTTTGCTTCTTTTGTGAGAGCTTTTCCAGCTGCCGCTGGTCCGCCGAATGGTCAGACGTCCATACACTCGCGGTCAAAACAATATAACCCATTCTAGCGATCTATGAACATATGTGATATGTCTGCGTACAAACCACTATTCATGTTCAAGATGGATTTTTGGCCAGCTTTTTCGTTGCGACCTTTAAGATCTTCATAATAAAATAATGTAATAATATCTAGTTTATAATATCTAGATATATGCTTTAAAATGCATATGAAAACTACTCTTTAATGCTATTATGTGAGCCCCATCTGTGGGTCAAGTGTGTGTAGGTGCGCAGACAACGAGGCGTATGCGTAATGTTTAGTTGGCAGCCGCTCTTAACCCCCTAACGCCCCCGTTAACCCCACGCCGGCTTCTCGGTGTGTTGGTTGGCTTTGGTTTTCGGTTCTGTTTTCTGGTCGCTGCGGTCGCTGCGAAATTTCCGCCTCTGAACTTAGTTCACTTTTTGGATTGCGTGTTGCCAGTGCATTGTTTTCCCGCGCCATATACCCTACGTATGTATGTATGGCTGTCCATCTCCCTCTCCCTCTCCCTCTCTCTCTCTCTCTCTCTCCCACCCGCCCATATGTCTCGTCTCACTCTCTAGCTAATATTCCCCATCTTGTTCGTATGTTTGTGATTGGGTCTTGCGGCCGAGCACTAAATAAGTTGACAAGACTGCGGTGCCCGGACATTTTGGTGGGTTGAAGGGTTGAAAGGTCGCCAAACCTCAAAACGCTTGAATTTCGCAAATTTACCAATTTGGAAAAGGTTGTCCCGGGTTCATTTTGGGTTCAATCGAGCCCTGCCAGTGGGCGTTGCGGCTTAAATCAAAGTCGAGTACTTTTGGGCGACATTTCAAGGGGAAGGGGCGGCGGTTGAAGGACCCTAATACGAATATTTCCCATTACTCTCAAGGTGAATGGCTTTATTTAAATCAGTCTTATCTCCAACTTGGCTGCCGAGCTCTTGCATTACATTCAGACCAATAAAGTTGCTTTTTAAATAATACTTTAAGCCCAAACTGTTGCTTAAAGTCTGACTTTAATGGTGGCCCTATTTTGTGGCAGCTAGCCAGAAGAAGAAAAATGAAAGCGCGGAAAACCCGGATAACTTGCAGATAAGAATGTTTCGAGCTGTCCTATAAGGCGCAAGAAAGGGGGCATAAATATAACGCAATGCTAAATAAATAAATAAATAATGAAAAATAACGATAAAAAATACAACAACAAAAAAACACCCAAAACAGAATAAAAAAAAGGAAAAACCATTTGCTGTCAACGCGGCGGTCGCGACAGGAAGACGATTTGCAGCCATTTGTCATGTTGAGGGCCATCGAGAGGGGGGTGGCTGCAGGATTCGCCGCTCGGGATGCCCCTTTGGAGGGGGGGGGGGGGTGGGGGGTTACTGGGGGTTTGGCTGACTGCCACGGAAGTGCTGCCGAAAAATAAAATATATATTGAAGTTGAAGCCCGCTCCAATACCGCCGACCAGGCCGAGGGAAATCGTTTGTTGTTGTTATTCGGTTTCATTTCTCGCATTGCGCGGGGGGAGGGGTGAACTTCGAGGGGGAGGTGGAACTTCGTGGGGTGGGGGTAGGTGGGGGCGTTGTCAGAGGAAGCTGTGCCAGTTTTTAGGGGCACGGGGAGTGTTAAAATATATAAGCAGTAAATAAGCTTAAAAGCCGCGTGGGCGGCTACAGTGAACGCACGCTAAGAGCAAAGTTTTACTTTTCTTATTGCAAAGAACAAGTTAACACCCCATCTCACTCTAAGCCAAACTAATTGCTTTTCATTTTGATTGAATTGTTAGCTCCTGCTGTCGTTCTTTTCCAAGTCGCACTGTACTTTCTTTTTCTTTTTTTCTAATGTATGCGCCTTGATTCTTCACACATGGAAAAACCTCTACCAGCGCCACTTTACTTTCCCAACTGTTGGCAATTGCAATGCCCAACAAATGGGGGAAAAATCAAACGGCAAAAAGGAAAAGTACTCGCTACCAATCCGTAAACTTCGCTTTAAAGTCGCAGCGCGAAAAGTTTGGCGCGGGAGGGGGGATGGAAAGCAAATCACTGCCCCCATTTTGCAGGTCCTCTGGCCCGCAGGACCTAACCCTCATCTTAGCCTTCATTTTTATGGCTTTGCTCCTTCTGTTTGAGTTTTGTGCGAGTGTATTACGCTTTTTATTTACATTTGCGGCGCGTGTGCCCACCCTTTTTTTTCCCGGTGCATATATGCTTGAGTTTTGTTTCAACAATTTATTCAAATTGAGTTCCGCAGACAGCCGGCCATAACTCAAAGCCAAGTTTCTCTGCCAGCGAAATAAATATTTCGCGCTTTGGTCCCCTCACTCTCGCTTACCTCCCCCCTGAATTTCCACCCAGTTTTCCCTCTAAGCAGGTGTTGATGGCTCCATTTTGATGGAGCAGCAGCTCCAAGCGGAAGCCGCAAAAGTGCGTGAGTCATAAAAATAAATTCTAGGGCCAAGTTCGCAAAAGCCAAAAAAAAAAACAAAATCAAGGGCGAAAGCGAGTCGAAAAAATAAACAAGAGAGCATAAAAGAAAGGAAAAGGAATGGCAGGAACAAAAGGGAAAGTTTGTCAGGAACTTTGAATTATTCGCTTTTGGCAGTCAATCAGTGATGGGAAATTTGCTCACTGGCGGGGAGCATTTGGCTTAAAGTTCCTTTTGGCCTGGCTTAAAGAGAACTTCTGGTGTGTCGCAAATATCGTGTAAAATACAAGTATTAATCTTATTTCTTGGTATTTAATTTAGTTGGGTATAAGCGCCCAAAATATGAAAATCTAAATTGTAAATGGACGAACGTGAACTGGATCTCCGATCAAATATTGATACCACAATGCTATAATGCATTCCGATGGCATTCCCCTACTGCCCCCCTTCCTCCGCCAAACTGCAAACTGCTTTTTATCTACAAATTTCTTTCTTTCCGCACTCTTGAATCCTGGCTGCTGGCTCATTTGTCACATGAACTCACATGCAACCAGAGTTCCGGATATAACCATAACCCCTGGCCAACTTACCCCCCAAAAAGTTCAGACTTATCATTAGGACTGCACTGCAAGAAACCAGAACTTAATAAAGTTATATTCAGTTTACCGAGAACAAACTGAGCTACTGTATCTGGAACCTGTGCAACTTAGCTTCATGTTTTCCGCTGGGTTACACATTTTTTTTCTCAGTGTCCCAGGACAGACGTAGACTCCAGCTGAGATCTGAATTGGAGTTGCAGTTGGGAGTTTGGAGGAAGGACACGTTCTGGGCTCAGCTGGCATAGCGATTCTTTCACATCACGTGCAGGTTAAGCAGACCAGGGCGGCGCTCTCATGGGTTAAGAGGGGGCGTGGCCATAAAACGTGGCCAAGTCTAGCGGCGAACAAAGGGAAAAACTGCTCCTGCTCCTTTTTGTGCCCGTATCAATGCGATTTATGCAGGAATTCCAAGCCCCCCAAACACTTTCCCCTTGGAAAAAAAACCCTCGCACATGCAGCAAAATGTCGCGATAAAAACGAGAAGAAACCGGGCCAGAACCAAAAAAAAAAAATAAAATAAAAAAAAATGCCAAAGAATCACACAACGAATATGAAATTATAGAGTACCAATGCTCTGCGTTAAATTTTTAATTCGTCAAAGAACTGCGCTGGTTGAATTTTCCTTAAATAAAAGTTAAGTTCGATCAGAGATTTAACAAAATGAATTTTTTTTTTATTTTTATTTTTATTTTTATTTTTTTCTTTTACCTTTTTGGGAAGAGTATGAAGCAAAAGGGATGGCCAATATCGGCCAAGAAAATGCAAAATAAATTGGCAGCTACCTTTGGCATGCCCAGGCATCTCTTCCCAACCCATTTTCACCATTTTCCTGCTTTTCCGCCGCTTTGCTGTTGCATATTTGAATGCCGCAGGGCATGGAAAATAGGAAAAAATCCAGAAGAAAGAGAAAAATCTGCGACAATTTTGTCTCATTGTCGCTTGTCTCTGGCCGGGCCGCAAAAATTCTTGGCAACATTTTTAGCCCTATTTCTATTTTCGTGGCTCCTCTTTTTTTCCCCCTCTTACTACAAACAACAAATTCCTGTCAATTGCCGGAGAGCCATTAATCAAAGAGGCGTGATTAAAGGAAAGAACGTCTCTGGAATCGCCGCTCGGAAAAGTAATAAAAAAGAAAAAAAAAAGCGGCGGGCCCAACTGTATTCAAATTGGGCGGAAAACGATTTTGAATAATTATGACAATTTGAAAAGTTTTCGATTTCTGTTGACTTAGCGGCGCGTAAAGTTGAGGCCGCATTTGCCCCCCAATTAATTTGTTAATTAATCGTATAAACCCAAACAGAAGTGTTAAACAAACTAAATCAACCCTTTGGTGAAGTGGTAATAAAATGCGATGAAAAACGACTAGATGAAATGACTAGATTAATAAATGTTACATTTTTATCACAATAATCATAGCAAAAAAAAAATCTTATTTTATTTTCTTAATGGAGATGCTTTTAAAAGTGATGAGCTGGAAATCAAATTGCGCGATTTTAAGCATATTAACTGATTATAATTCTTGGCTAGTGTTACCTCCGGCTGATTGACATAATAAATTACGAAACTCCGTTTTATTTGCGTAATTTGGATTTGTATTTGCCAGTTAATGGAATTATTTGGAGCCTTGGGGCTCCGATTATTTGCCATTTGACTGTTGGCAAATTAATGAGAGAGGAAAATTGCAATAAATTATTTATGGCCAGCGGGAAAAGCTGCTGTGCAAAATGTTCGGCAAGGTCACGCGTGTTTTGACCTACACCCTTTTATGTATTTATTTATCTGCCTGTTATTCGTTATTCGGCCCTCAATTTGGCAATCAATTTGGATGCGGATTTGGATTTGGACTTCGATTTGGATTTCGATATTCGTTTTGTTTGCCGTTCGCTTTCGGTAGCCGCCGATTATAATCAATTGCCACGCCCGCTTAATTAAATGGCCCCCGACTAATGGGCACTTGCCAATTGGAATGGGTTAAGCGCCTGCCCGGGGGCGTTTGCGGGTTAAGATGGGTGTCAGTGGGCGCTGACCCGATCTGATTGAGAACGCGGTTCCAATGCATTTGCCAGCAGATAAGCTGCTTAGCCTACCTCAACAGCTGGCGGGCACAGTCAAGGTCAGTGCATTAGTGGCACTTGGCAAAGAAAAGTAAAAAAAAGTATATCTCTTTAAATACAAAAAAAAATATAGATTAATTAATATACGCACATATCGAATGGGCTTTAAATTCGTAGAGATTTTGAAACTTAATAAGCAGGACTGTTTTTATTTCTTTTTTTTTTATTTTATGGAAAATAAATATATAGCCTGTGCAAATGTACAAATCTACAGAAAGACTTTTCCCGCATTTCTTTTCATAATATCCCTTGGTTTTATCTTTTGCAGCGGCGTTTTCTTTCTGCGTTCTTTTGGGTGCTGCTGTAGAATTTTTGTAGTCAATAGCTCGACATTTTCCACCCGTTTCCACTCGTTTTTCACTCCTCTCGTCGCGGGCTTTGTTCCCAGCAGGCGCTTTTCCCACTCCTTCTTGTTATTATTTGCGGTTTGCTGGGCAAAAACTTTCTGCCGTCTCTTTCACCTGTAATTTTTGCAACTTTCAATTAGGAAGGCATTAAGCCAGAAAGTGCTTCATTGGGATGCTGGGAAATGGAAATGGAAATGGCAATGGAACGGGGTTTTCCACGGCCAAATGAAAAGCTGTCGCAGGAAAAAGTATAAAAATATAGAAGAAAACTGGCAAAAAAAAAAAGAAACTGCACACAGCTAACATTTTTCTACCCGAAATGAATTTGACTGAAGATGGCAAAAAAATAAAATAAATAAAAGAGGGGCTTTTTGTGGTTTTTAGGTATATATATGTACATAGTACATGTATATGAACTATATATTTGTGTATATTCTATCCCTAGTTGTTATGTTTCGCAATTTTTTTGCGTGCTTTACTTTTTGCGGTGGGCGTGGCTTGTTTTTAATTAAAAATGAATTCACCTCTTGCCGCATCTGTCTTCGAAACAAACTGCAAAAAATTATTTGAGGGGGCTGAAATAAATTGGAAAATAGATGGAAACTTGCGGAAAATGTGAATAAATTTATTGGAGGAGAATGGCGTTTTGTTATTTTTTTCCCGTATTTCCCCGTTTCTTTTTAAATAAATGAGGATTTTCTTGGGTTTATTTGTTTTACCTTCGCAGTGAAAATAACTTAATTACCAAAGTACACTCACTTATCAAGTTTACACAGCCCATTGAAAGCACTCGAAATCTCTGTTTGCCAACTCACCTGAAAATAGCGGACAAAAAAAGAGAAAAAACAGGTAAACAGGTTGAAAATCAATGTTTATAACGATTTTGTCAGCAATATTTTTCTTTAGTTTATGTCAATTTTGTATATTTCTGCTTCTCCACTCGGCCATTCTGTGTGGCATTGCATTTTATTTGCTTAACCGAAAACAGACGGAAAATAGAATAACGAATCGTGTGGCAACAACATCAAAGCAATTGACAAGCTCCAATTACAAAAACAAAATTGATTTAATTTGAATTTCTCGCCAATTGCAGGCACACAAATCGAACAAAAGAACATTTTTCGGCTAAACTAAACTATAAAACGTACCAAAAACAAAAAATAAAAATAAAGAAGTAAGAAAACAAATAAACACACAGGGGAAATATTTGAAAAGTGCGGCATGGAAATGAAGCGGTGCTACTAAATAGAGTAAATAAAGTGGACAATAGTGTACATATGTATGTACACAGGGATTTGGTGATGGCTGCTGATTTTTCGCATAGCCCAATTATCCAATACTCTGGCTCTATGAGTGGATTTCCAGTGGAGTGGGCGGCAGTGGGCGTGTCGTGTCTGATTTGACCTCGTTGTGTGCGGCGAAGTTAGCGGCAATAAGCGAAAAACTGATTACACTGCCAGCGGCATAAACGCAATTGAAATTGATAGCGGCCCCCGGCCATGGGCGTAGTTAAAGGGGGGCGGGGCGAGGGGCGTTATTGGGGGGCGAAGGAGTGGGCGGGGCAGGCAAGGCCACAAAATGCTGAAAAGCTGTTCAATTTTGGAGCAACATTTTTCCATTTTTTTTTTGGCCGCAAAAAATCGTTCACATAAAAATCTCGTTAGGCCCTTTAAAGCGTATTTATTCAAAGTGCAAAATAATTTAATTTTATTATTATAACTACGGTGGCGTATACGTAATTTGCAAATACTTTTTTCGCATTATTAAATAAATGTACCCAAAGTTTAGATGTTTCTCGTGTTTTTAAAGGACTTTTTGGATCAGCGCTTTAATTGCCACATGAAACATACGCACACAAGCGCACATTCACACTAATGCCCAACACATTAACAACTCACCGACACACACACCCACACACACACACACACGTGCAACGCATATGGATGAGCTGTGAATTATTACACGACACCGGGCGCATCTAATTAATAACAAAATTTTAATCGCCCAACGATAGCCGAGCATTAGCTGCCACTCCCACTTGGGCAAACGCCCACAACGACACACCCACTCAACTCCCCCCCTCCCCCCTTCGCGCGAAACAAAATACTCCGTAATGTCGCTGATTATTATTGTTATTGTTATTAGCGCTTGGGAATTTATGTGCAAAAATTTATTTGCTGCGTCGGCACTCAAATTGAGCATAATTTTTCATTTAAGTGGAAATTAATATTTTTACGCCCTAATGCCACGGGCCACGCCCCTTCCCTTGCTAATTATGTCACGTCGTTTCGCAGGACGATGGAAAAAACAATATTCGTTCGAAGGAAAAAGCGCGCAAGGAAACGATTTTGATAAATATATTAATGTGCCAGGCAAATGGCTGTTTTTGCTCCCTCTTCTGCTTCCTCTTCCTTCTCCTGCTTGGCTATGCAATATTAATTTTGATAGATATATATATATAGATATATATCTATAAATACTTTGATATAATGTAGGAAAAGGCCGGAATTTGTAGCACACTTTTCGGTCTGATTAAAGGATATTGAACAGGAAATTGAATGGGATTTTCAAGGCAATGATGAGTTGCTGGTCAGGTAAATGAATTTCAAGTGATTTAAGCATGTTTTTTACGTTCATTTAAGATTGCCTGATTAATTAATTTAATTGCCTGATATATTTATTTTTTTTATTTTATTAATTGGAATTAAACAAGTTTACTGCTACAGCTAAACACAGCACTTTTGGCATCGACTTTGAGTTCTGGGCAGCATATGCCTACTGCAGCCACGCCCATTATATCTCTCGATTTACCAGCTCCTTAGCCCGCTTTTCCATGGCGCTTTTCCCCGAAACCCATTGCTCATTGCCAGGGAGGGGCATAAATTTTGCTAAAAGTGCGGCTGCACAACCAACCGACCCCCATCCGCCAGCCATGTTGCTCTATTTGTCAGCTCGTGAAACAATCATAACACCAGTCGCCTCACAATCCCCCCTCCCCCCTAGGAAGCCGCCAGGAACCCCCCTTTTGTCCCGGCTCTGCTCTTGGGTTGCAATGTTTTTTGGCTTCGCATGTAACAAGCGATCTCCCCTTTCGTCCTTTGGAGCCTCGCTCCTGCCGAGTTGCATGCATTTGTCATGCTATTTGGCCAGGACATCGCCACACTGAGGAAAAATATTCCAGTATCTGATTTGCTACGTTCATTGTTAGATTGGATTTTATTTTCAATTTTTTGAGAATGCTTTCCCTATTGCCGCATAGATAAGAAGAACAGCGGTTGCTTTCTCTCAGTGCATACCCACAATGAACCCCCTTGCTGCCGAGCTGTGTGAAAAATTCATTGAATCATATGACAAGACAGAAAACGCATTGCCTTTCTTGTGGCCAAAAATATGAGACACGGGGGTGTGGCAGGGGCTGGGTAATGATAACCAGGCCTAAAACAGATAGCAGCCCAAACATTTCAGCTCGCACAGACCCTCCTATGCGTTTTCTGCATTACGTCGGAGGGGGGCTGGCACTGAAATATTGCGTATACGCACTGGGGTATGCCGGATAGTGTGCATATACATATATACCACTGGCTGGGCGACAAATGGCGGCAGGGGTGCGTACGGTGAACTAACGACGCCCCAGCCACGACTTTAAACATCCTTATCGGCTGCAGCAGCAAAATTGAGGGGCAACTGAGGAGCTGGAAAATATAGAAAGGGGGTGGGTCGGCGGAGATAGTTTTGAATTTCATGAGTCCTGCGGGAGGATGAGGCGGCCACGCACTAATGGCTACAGTCTGCTCCATTTTGGCCAAAACTGCAATTATTAATGAGCATTCAGATACGTGGGGGCATGGCAATATACTCCGCTTTACACGAGAACGAACGACGAGCATTTTGAAAACAAGCCAAGCCGAATAATGCAATTTGCAAAAACACTAACTAGTGCTAATAAATTAAATGCAACCAAATAGAATTACCAAGAAAGTGTGTGTTAAGTCCTAGTTTAATATCAAAAAAAGGTAAAAAGAAACTGTTTATCTAACCAGCAGTGTAAAAAATGCTTTTATCTCAAAAATTTGCCTTGGCTTCTTGATGGCCTTGCAGGCGGCTTTAATTTGAATAATCGGAAAATGCCCACACATGTCAAAAATCAAAAGTATCCGCTCGACGCATTTAACTTTTCCAGCTTGCCAGCTTTTGATGTGAAATCAAGCTGAGCAGACAAAGAAGCCCACGCAGAAAAACACACAAGTAAGCTTTTGATTAGCCAAGTTAAGATGAGGGCCACAGTATCAAAAATCGGGCGATGGAAACTGCAAATAGATAGGAAAAAACAACAGCAATATTTGCAACAATTGCCCGAAACTTAAATAACTTAAAAAAATATCACAGCTATAGGATTAATGCTATTTTGCTCATTTTAAAGGTTTTGGTTCATCAATTGTTGCGCCACAAACAACTTAATCTTTGCAAGCGCAAACATACTGCGCATGCATTTCGATTTTTTAATACCCTGTAACTGCTACAGCGGCAGCAGCAACAAAGAAGACAGGCTGGGGCGTCAATAATACGCACTTTGTTTCCACTGTTCCACTTGCCACCCACTTTTTTGTTGCCCACTTTTAGGAGGGCGAGTAAAATAAAAGGAAAGCCAGCAATAAAGGCACTGCGCGAAATAATAACCGAGAAATGGGAAAAATTAAAAAAAAAAAAAATAATAATAATAACAATTAAAATCAGACAAACCACAAATTTATCAAATATATTAATTGATTTCAAGCAATTTATATTTTATATGCTTTGCTAACTATGCTACAGCATTCGTAGCACATTTTTTCTGAGTGTATGGTAAAAAAAAAATCAACATTTCGCGACATGGTACGCTGATAAAAACGACAATTGATGGGCGTACGTGGGCTCATTGGGGCATGGGCAATTGCTGAGTTATGTTTTATGACAAATGGGATGCTGGGGCGTAGGCCGCCGGGGGGCGTGGCCACCCAATACGCCCACTAATTGCCGCAGTTTCGGGAATTCGGCGATGGGAACAAACAAGATGCTTGCGAAAAAGTAACATAAGTTCAAGGTGCGCGCATCTTTAAGTTTGAGTAACTGAATTGAAAACCAATGGAATTTGACTAAATTTCGCATCTGAGAAATACAGAGTTGCATGGATGGGAAGCTCATTTCACATTTTGCTAATAGCTTGTGTATTCTTTTCTTTTCCTAATCCCGAATCTCGGTCAAGAGGAAATTTGGCCCAATCAGCGTTTTCCGCCTCGTGAAAACGCACAATTTTCTTGAGGGTTTTTATTTTATTTTTTTTTTTGTTTTTTTTGCAGCTTTCCCGATTGCCCTAAAATTTTTGATTTGCTTACGTTTTTATTTGCCCATTTTTCTGTTGTCTCTTTTCGCGCATTTTGTATTCCGCTTGTCATTCATATTCGAGTGTTTTTTTTTTTACGCCGCTTGTTGTTGTCACTTTTGCTGTGGTAAGCGTTACGTGTCCTGTTTAACTAATCAGCTGCATATATAATACATATACATACACATACACATGTACATATACCACACACACTCGCACGCCCAGGAGAAAAAGCCCGAAAAAAGGAAGAGCTCCGTGAAATGGAATAAAATGAGTGCGTTCGGCGTAAAATGACACGGAATTCCAAATATTCTAGTTATTTGAAATCACAATAATACATAAATACAAAACTATCGAGTTTGTTGCTCGATTTTCTAGATAGTATAATGCCTACAACTAGCATAGCGATTAAGTTAGCTTTTCTTCGAGTGCATCTGCGCTCAATTGTGCGGATTGTCAATCGTATGCAATTTAAATAAATTGAGTGTTTTATTGGGTTTTCAATTTGCCGCCCACCGCACGGAATTTCGCCGCTTTCCCCCATTGTTCCGTATTAATCATCGCAAATTGTGAGGCGGTGGTTTTGCAACACTGGCAATCGGCGGCAAATCGCAATAAAGCCAAGTTAGAATATTTTTCGGCGCGCAAATATTTATAATCAGCATGCCGATGTATCCATGCGCCCATTAAAGTTAATTTTTTGTTATTTTTTTTTTAATTAATTAATTGTTGTTTCGGCATTCGGCGGAATGCTGCGACACTCGCAAAAAAGTTACAGGGAATGCAATTAGCGGGGAAAGTGTTGAGGGATTGCTAATCGATTCAATTGTGGTCAAATCACAGCTGCATGCAAATCAATTGATTTTCGGCGGTAATGAAAGTGATGTTACTATTTTGGCTTTTACTTGTTTTCCATGTATTCATCGTGTTGCATGTATGTTTGTGTGGTGCACTAGTCTATTGCCTTTGCAATGCTCTAAGTAAAATAAACAAATAATTTGTATAAATAATGGTAATTTTCTTAAAATGCTACCTGTTTGTGCTGCTAACTCGTTTTTCGGTTTTTTCCCGCCACTCCGTCTCATTATCATTTGCCGTTTTTCTGTTGTCTTTTTGTTACCGTTTTTTGTTTTATGTTCTCTTTGCCATTATTTTGTGGCACCGAAATGTGTTTAACATATACATATACAAATTCATTAAAACGAAACAGCAAAGCGAATTAAAGGAAAGACGGCGGGTGTTGTTGTTGACACAGTGCGACTGTAAAAATTGCATTTGTATTTAATTTTCGCACAAAAAATAGTGCATATATGTATGTTTATGTATGTACATAATGCGGAGTGAATAAATGTTTTCACAAATTTGTTAGTGCGGGCTGCCTTAATATTTTACACGAGTGCCCAGACGGACATAAAAAGTTCGTAGTATCATTATAAATTTTTAACAATTGTGACAATTGTTGTTGCCAGGACAACGCACACAGCCATTGTGTCCTGCATCCTGTTTCGCGTCCCTACACAGCTGCAATTTTCACACGCTTGTTTGGGTTTAACAAAAGTAGCGGTGCCAGGAAAAATAATAATAATCATCACTGCCGCCGCCGTTTGCTGCCACAGCGCAAAAAATCATTTTAAATCGGTTAAGCACCAGAATTTAAGTTGCCATTTGATTACTAAAGATCACATCAAAATTCTACGCTTTTCCAACATTTCTATTTTTTTTTTAATAGGTTGAAACGATGTAAGCAACCTTTTAGCTGCATAATTTTCGTGCGCCAAGTGTTGTTAGGTCTTTGAATTTCCTAGACCCAGTGAACTGCTTGTTTTGCTTTCCAATACGAACCCTGCAAGTGGAGACGCAAGTTTTCACATATTTTCTGCGAATTGGGCAAAAATAAATAAAATTCGAGTTATAAACGAAAGCAAAAACAAAAGGGGATAGTATCCGGAACGTACGTAGGAATACGAATGCAAAGAATTGATGCAGAATTCGAATAATTTTATGGCATAGTTAAGTGTCTGCATAATTTGCTACCCATCTCTTTCTTGCTCTGCACAGGCATCTCTTCTTAGAGATGAGCACGTGATGAGCTTACGAAATGCGAATCGATGAATATCGCAGTCCAAGCGTTGCATAACAATCAGCAACCCTACCCATACCATTTGATCGGGAATTATGGGCCGTGAACCTCAGATTCACATAGCTGTAGGTATTTCTTTTATTGAATATCTACTGTAAGAATGTTGAAAATTCAATAAAAAATTCTTTTATTATTAGCTGGGAAATGTTCGAAAACAAAAATACCGCTCGTAAGCGTTCTGTTTTGGGGATTTTCTATTTCTTCAAGCCATCTCTATTTTTGCGGTCGACTTTGCTGTGCAGTTTGGAAGCCACCGTTCACTTTCCCACCTCCACCTCCCCCATTTTCCATTTCATTTTTCCGTTTCTATGCCTGTGGGTTTTCCTGTGTGCGGGTGTTTGTGTGTGTGTGTGTCGGTGTGCACATGACATGAAGCACAAAAGGTTCAACTGACTGTAAAACGCTTAAATTGATTTAAATGCAAAGTCGACCCGAGAGTCCGAGTTTGAGTCCGAAATGAATGAATGAGCGAATGAATGAATGAGTGGAGTAAGTGATTGGATAGTCAACGGGTTGGCCTAGCACCATTTTCCATTTTCCTGACCATTTTCCAGCTTTTGACTGGTCCTCAAGGCTGTTTTCCTTTTTGGCCCCTCAACTTGCATACCTTGCATCAAGAGCACGGGTGAAACTCCGAATTCTTTGCACCACTTATTTGAAATCGCGACATGGTTATTGGTGGAGTGGTCGCATTAATTAGTATTGCCCCCTACCACGTCTATCAGCTATATATCTGGTATTAAATGTTGCATTATGCGTTATGGTCATACTTTAAGCAGGATAAATTGGCGCGTCGGTGGCGAGTCACACTGACAATTCTGGCGTGCTTCATAGCGTTAAGAACCTATACAAAATGACCTCCTGGCGCAATAGGAAACGTTTGTGGAAGAAAATTTTGGCCAGATTGGCCCATCAATTGCCGGCATCACCATCCGAGTCAAATGAAGTATTAAAAAGGTCTAATTTGAGCTGGAAAGACAAGTACTTCAACCAGGTTAGAGCTGTAAGTAATCATTTTTTTTTTTTCATTTCTATCTTTTTTAACCCAATTTTAACGCATTCTCAAACAGGCCGCTGTACGCGCCAAGGCACGTGCTCAAGAGGCAAAAAACAAACCTACCGTAGATGCCAATGCTGCGGCCGTAAACGTTCCGAAGCCCGAAGAAATACCCAGAAGAATAACCAGGAGCATGACCAAGAAGCTACCTCTCGACAAGCCCGAACATGTATGAGATGATGTGAAATGTTCGTTTACCTCTATGCGTAAAATAAAGAGCCCACACACATACATGCATAGTTGCTTTTTTTGCGCACAACATTTCGAGGAAGCTCAATGAGCTAAAAAATCTCTTTTTAATAACTAAATTAACAAAGCGTAAGTACAAACTGAGCTGTGTATGTGTGCGCCTGTCTGCGCCTGAAGTTTGGCTTCATTTAACAATTTTAGGCAAATTAAATTTCGGCCAGCCTGCAAGCCAAAGCAATTTCCCAGCTACAAATGAGCAGGCATTTTCCGGGGGCGCATACCCCCCTCATCCACCAGCCGATGTTTGTCTGGCACACACAAACATAGACATACATATACATACATAAGTCAGCCATGTAGTGGGCCTAAAAAATATGAGTAAAGAGCCAGCCAAATCAATGAAACATTGCTGACTAAGTTGAAATATTTAAATATTTAGGCAATGTTCTAGAAAAGTCGCTGCTTACTTGGCTCACTTAAATGCCAGGTGATTTCTGAATCAATATAGTTTCGATATCTGATAGAGTTGCTTCGATACCTGATATTCCTCAGGATGCTCGTGATCGAAGAGTGTGTTTTTGCAACGATTTTCCATGTTTTGCAACCTTTCGGTTACTTTTTCGCCATTTGGAGCATAAGATGGACAGGAACATGGTCGGGATGTCGGCAAATAAACGCTTGTAGCTGGTTGGATAAAAATTGTATATGCAAATGAAGGCAAACAGCAGAAACAGACAGCGGCTCTAATGTGGAGGTGAAATGGGCAAGGGCAGGACGGGTCGGCCAGCTCCTGGACGGTGTCACTCTGTTTAAGGATGCCAGGGCCCTTCAGGGATAACGAAGGATGAGTGGCCAACTTCTTTCAGTGCCGGCCTTTTGCCTTTCTTTTGTTTTGTTTTGTTTCTACCGTACCATAATGTGCCCAGAGATACAGATATATATATATATATATATATATATATATATATATAGGTATGTTTGTACTATATGTTTTGTATTCCGTGACTCCTTCTCGTGACTGGGCCTATGAATTGAATTATTAAGCATGCTCTCTCGCTGCCAGGTCATTCAAATGCAGAAAGCGCCGGCAGCAAGCGACGCGATTTTCTGCTCAAATGGAGGCACAAACTTCGGGCAAAAAAAAAAAAAAGGAAAAACGAACATAAAAAACATGCCAAAAATCAGGAAAGAAAGAAAGCCCTGCCGGAAAAAACAGTGGAACATTTGCACAACGGCAAAGCGAAATGAAAATGCCACCCCTGCAAATAAATGAAAATTAACCAAAGTGAGACGAACTCAACTCAATCGCAGCTCAATTGGAGCCCTCCTTCGCCAGGCGAATGAAAATTAATAAAAAATTTAATAAAAATTAAGTTGGTTGGATATTTGACAATGTTTCTTGGTTGCAGAGACATGTGAAAATGTTGTGGACTTAAAATTGTAATTTAATACGTTTATTTGAAGAAATTGAGAGTGTGCTTGTGCAAAAATCGTGTAAAATACATTTAAGTTCAATAGAATTCGATCTATTTCAGCAAAATATTCGACCAGCCGGGAAAATGCGAAGAAATGGGGGAAAACTGCAGTTTTGTCCACTTTAAAAACTCGAGAGCTGACCGAAAACTTTGCCCTTTTCACAGCTTGGCCTGCATAGGCGTAGGAAAACAAGAAAAAGAGCAAGCTAAATGTATACATAAAATAAAAATAAAAATTACAAACAAGGACGCAAACTTTTCTAATCTAAAAAAGCACAAAGGCAAACACCAGGCGTTCGTGGGCGGTGGGCGGTGGGCGGTGGGCGGTTGGTAGGTGGGCGTGGAGTGTAGGCCAAGTGCAAAATAAAATTATGGTATTAAATTTTCATGTCAATTACAAACGGCGACAGCCAGCAACAGCAAAAAAAGTGTGAGAGAGCCGAAGGAAAAATGGGCGGGTGGAGTGGTAGTGGGTTTTCGTTAAAGCCAAGAAGCTGGCCATAATAAATGACCCCCGCCCCCGCCGGCAATTGCCACACCCCAGCAAAGCCACCCAATGAAAAGCAGGTGTCAAAAGCAAGTGGCGCACTTGCAATTACAACAAAAAGCATCAGGAGCCGCAAAAAGGCACGCAAATTTAAATGAAAATTCAGGAAAATGCTGAAATTATGGCGCACTTTTTTCGAGCTGCTGGAAAAACCAGAAGTTAAGCACATAATTTCGTTGTTTCTTCATAAGTCCTAGGCATTTAACAACTTGTATAAGGAAAGGAGCAACTTTAGTTCTACTTGTGGCACTTTTACTAAATATTTAGTTATCCTACTTAATATACTTTTTAGTAGCAAGACAGCACCTTCTTATTGGCCAGCATCTGCAGCAAGAATAGTTATGCTATTTGGCTGTTTGCATCATAAATATAAATACCCATCGATAGTTAAAAGCTGCATTTTTCAAGGTTGATTGGGAGCAATCGTACTTTGGCAGCAAAGTTTGGCACTAGTTTCTTGTTTATGTATATGTATTATGTATTTATATAAGTACCTATGCTCGTGAGTATTTTTCACTTTTTGCCAAGCTTCTTCCCGCTTTTCAAAGTAGGTAAAAAAACTTTTCCGTTTCCTTCTCCATTTTGGCCACCTACTTTTGGCCAAAACCAAGGGCTTCCAGCATTTTTTCGCATTGCCGTTTATTTCCCTTTTATTTTGTTGGCCAATTTCCGGTAATTCAGTTTTATGCAGCAAACTTTTCTATTTTTTTCCGCTCCGCTTTTCGCATCGTATTTATAAATAAATATGTTTTTTTTTTTTTGACGGTGGGTGTGGGTGTTGTTGGGTATTTTTTTTTTCCCTGGTACCCAAGGTCATTGAGATGTGTAAACTTTTGCCCATTTGCAGTTGGGCGAAGCAACAAATGATGATGAACATTTTTATGGGGCAGCACAGTGCGTTTCACGTCGTTAAATCACTGGCAAGGGATCAGAGTTGAGAAGTCTGTGAAGTTGTGTGCACTTTTACGGATACGGATTCCATTTGCTATGGCGCTGGATTTATTGTTCCACATTTCAGTTTCATATATTTTTTTGTTGCCGATTATTAAAGTCCACTGTGTGTGTTTGTCAATTTTTGAAGAACTACTACTACTACATGGTAGTCTAATCTAAGCGTCTAAAGTTACTATACTTTGTATATTTAACTTATTATAAAATTTATTATTTGAGAACTGGACCAAAGTTGATGAACTGCACTGTACTCTAAATATCTCGCTGGACTTTAAATTGGCTTAGATAATTTTCACTTTCACAGCATCACACTGCCACGCCCTCGCCGCCCACACCCAACTCCCACATTTGCCTTACTCTTAATTTGATTAGAAAAGTTTCGACTTGAAAAAAATCAGAAATTTTATGACTCAAAGAACGAAAAAAAGTGAAACACCAAAAAAACAGGAGAAGAGAGAAATATTTTTGGTCTGGTTTGTTGAGGTTTTCCACCCACATTTTTCCGAATACTCCGCCCCCCGCCCCCTCTCGGCGACCACCCCTTTTTTTGTTGTCGCTATTACCCGTTCTTCCTCGCCAGTTGCTTTGTTGTGGTCTTCACTTGAAAAATTTGATTGGCAAACAAGAATTTTGTTTGTTGCTGTTGTCTTTTGTCATTTTTTGGCAATTGGCTAAAAGTTAATGGAGTGGGAAACGCGCAGGGGTTTTTCACCGACTTTCAAGCGATTCGCTCGCGAACTACAATTAAATTGCACGGGAATCTAAGCCAAATGAAATCTCATCTGTCAAAGAGTTTGTCTGCGCAAAAGCGAGGAGCTTGGAACTCTTTAAGTTGCATACAAATAACTGTGGATAGTTGAAAAGTGGTTAGAAATTATCATGGATAGTACTAATATGTCATATTACAAGTAAAATAATTAGACAGAAAAGCTCACAGTGTACTTAAGAGAGAGAGAGAAGGTCAAACTATTTAATTAACTTGTGCAGACTCAGCGTTAAATGAGAAAAAAAGCCACTAAATAATTATGCATATTAAGTCAACATAAATAGCCCTTGTAAGCCAGCACACCCAAGTGAGTTTGCTCAGCTGTGGAAGTCTGGCAGTTCTGGTCATTCCATTAGCGCAGTCCGGAAGCGGAATCCGACCTCTGACCCCCGGGCAACACGTCCCACGTACCCACCTACCTTTTTCATTTCTTTTTAACACACTTATGACGTGGGCGCCTTGCCTAATTGACTTGAAACATTTTCGCCATGTACATACCACGGCCTCATGACATCAAAAAAAGAAAACAAAGTTCCAAGTCATTTTGCATTGATTGATTGATTGATGGCTGGATTGACTGATGATTGGCCCGGCTTGGGTTTCACTTGCACTCAAGCAACAGCCCCCCAAATGCAAGTTAAACAAAAGGAAAAGCTCGCAGGGAAAATGGGGAAATAAAGCATAGCATACTTAGCTGCATCAAATATGAAGGAGAAACATTTTTCGGTCTTGAGTAAAAGTCCTCGAGCCCAGCTCAGACCTCTTAACCCTTGCCAGCCCCTCTGGGCTTTTTTAAGTTTACCCATCGCACATAAAACAAACATTGTGAGAGCTCCTTCAAGGAATTGGAATACGTAAAAACTAAAAATGTTTCAGGCTAGTCACAGGTTTTCAGGCATTTAGGAAAGTCTGTGTGTGTGTGCTTTAAAACTTAAATTTAAATAATGTGCTTAAAAATATTAGATAAAATATTAATTGTGTTAACTGAAGCTTAGTGCGAATTGAATTTAACTTGGATTATTTAACAAGTTGCACACCACTTAAGTGCTTTAAACGCGACTTACCATAAAGGAAAATGCCCAGGAAAAATGTGGAAAGTTGCTCGCTGCTGTGTTTTTTTTTCTCAGCTTTTTTGTTTTCTGCGGTCCTGCGAGGTGGCTTTTGTTGTTGTTGTTGTTGTGACCAAGTGGATATCGTGTTTGGCCTTGGAGGCGCTGCTGTTTCCCCCACTCAAAAAACGGGTTTATGTCGCCAACTTCTACTTCTAGAAAACGCTTCTCTTTCCTTTTTTAGTTGTGTTGCGTATTTTTTTCTTTTTTTTCTTTTTTGTTGCAGGTGCAACTAGCGTCGGATGCTGAATGAATGGGCTGGATATTTCTCTTTTGCAGACCGGTTGCACAGGAAGTTGGCCAACACACACAATAACACAGGCACACACAATAACAAAAAAAAGTAATTAATTTTTTTTTTTTTGTTATGTTGAGATTTATTGGGTATTTTTTAGTGATTTTTTTTTTTAGAATTTTCGTAGATTTTTTTGAGGATTTTATTTTCGATTTTTCGGCATGGTTTCTCGTGACTTATATTATAGACTTGTTTAATTCTAGGAACAAACACAGATTGCACTTTCAAAAAATTTGGTTGCTGGCATTATGCGATTGTTGTTTATTTCATTGCGATGCAGTATTTGTGGTTGTGGGGCTGTTTTATTATTTAAATTTATGTTGTGCTTGCTGCTGTTGTTGTTGTATTTGTGGCTTGTTGTTGCTGCGAGCGTCACGCAACCGAATTACTCGACATCGGAACACGTACTAAAAACTTGTTATAGGAAAATCGCTCTTTGGCCGTCGCTGCTGTGGCGTCTCGGCCGGCGTCGACGTCGGCGTTAACAGAGGCACACGCGCATGCAAAAACAATGTGAAATGCTTGGGGGGGAAAACTGTTCCCGCTTGGGACCCCCTCCCGCAGCCGCACGGCATGGAAAAGTGTTCCCAAAAAGTGGAGTTCGCGTGCCGTACTGCCTGCTAAAAATAAAATACCCGAGCGTTGCTCCCTCTCTTTCGCTCCGCGGCCTGTCCCTCTCGCTCTCTCTCTCTCTGTCCGTTGCCCTGCTAGCATGTTGTACTAAATTTAAACGAAGCGAAACGAAGGCAGCTTCGTGCTTTCAAAACCAGGTCGTTGGCTGTCGGCTGCCATGTTAAGGATATAACAGTTCTGCTTTCGGTAACAGCCCAGCGTTTTTTGGAGCCTCCTACATATGCACATGCGAAGATATCGGGGGGCTTAAGTGATATTATAGCCCGGCATAAATTAGCCATCGGGCCCGACGCATTAAAATCTTGATTGGTGGCCGGCAGATGCAGCTACGAAAAAAAAAACAAGCGGAAGTGCCACACAAAAGTGACAGCGCCAACAGCATGCCCCACATCGCAATGTGTGTAAAACTATAAATATAAATACATACAGAAGTTTAAAAACTATAACTCCCACCAATGCGCTGGCAAATTACGAATTTTCAATTATAACTAGCATTGCAAGTATCGCAAGATTTAAAGTTAAAACTAGGTCAACGGTTATTTAAGATTGATTTAATTGAATCACTGGTTTTTTCATTATTATGCTAATAGCTTGAACTCGACTGTACCTAGCTGGAGTCATATATTGGAGGCGACAGGCCCGCGGGGGAAAAGTGTTATATGGGAAGGCGAACTCTTGACATTGATAAGACAAACTGGCATAAAGAGTCCCACTGCCACTTCCATTTCCACCGGAGAATGGGTCACCCAAATGCTGCGAAAACACAGTGGGCATCGCCAGGTTGGTTTCACTAATGTATATTACTATAAAATAATATATGCTAATGGCTTAGTTTTAAAAATTATACAAATAATTCAATTAAATTTTAATCTTTGCAGCAAGCAGGGCTTTAATATCTACATAGTTGTATGTCATTTGATGCATAAAACATGATTTAATTTTAGCGAAAATCTTTCACGAATAGATTTAAATTAAAATAAAAAAATTAAAATTTTTTAAAGCTTGTTATTCATACTTTTTGCAGTTCTGCCAGGCAGCCTCCAAGTTCCCACTGTGATCTCGTGACAAAGCACTTGAAAAGCGCTTTTCCCCCTCTCCAGTTTTTCCAGTTCGAAGAACTATTGACAATTCACGCATCTGCTGCTCTCTTATTTTCCCCTGCGATTGGGAATGGGGTTAAAAATTTAAATAAAATGCGCATGCAAAAAAGAACATGAGTGGAAAAGGAGGCAATGTGAAGAAGACACAACAGATGTTTGCAACAAAGGCCAGGCCCATAATTAAAAGCTGGCCCAGAATGCAACTGAGAACTTTCCATGCCAATCCCACCCACGAACCGCCCACTAGCCACCCACCGCCCACTTCTTTACAAACCCTCACACACTCTACTTTTATTTTCTTAAGTTTACATTTTAAGTACTGAAAGAATTTAAGAATTTTGTGCACTGCAACGTGGCCACATTTTTGTTCAGTGCACTGCGTTTTTATCTTCGATAGTGCGAAATGTTTTTATACCAAAATTTACGAGTAACGCCTCCCAAAAAAAAAAAAGGAAAAAGAAAAAAATGCCGCACCAGAACCGAAAAAACAACAAAAAAGGGGCGTCTTTGGGAAATTTTTGGGGCCAGGGATCTCGTTTCGCTTTTCATTTTTTTCCCCCAATTTTGATTTCTGGGTTGTGACAGACGAATGTCAATAGAACGAGACAGCCGATGTCCCGGTCCATCGCCCCATCGCCCCGTCGCACTCGCACAGCTCAGCAGCCGTCGCATGCCCATCAACAACAAATCAATGACGACGACACATGTTGGACATCCCAACTTGAAACCGAAAACTGGAAGTCGGAAGAGATAGTGCTGAGTGGGGACGACACCAAGAAATCAGAGTGCACTGCGAGAAAAACCACGATGCAATGCATCCAAAACTTTTTGCATAAGAAGATTTAGCAAATATAAGATTGGGTTTACATGAGTTGCATCAATGCAATTTGAGAGTGAAAAATGTTAGTGTTCGTTCATGGAGTTTTTGCATACCAATTTCGCTCAGTGTATCGGGGGACAACAACAATGCGAGCGTTTAAGCATTTGGAAGCAATTACCGCAGCAATGAAGCGTTGAATGAATGGGAATGAATGGCCGAGAACGGCAGATGAGGTAGTTGAGCGGTATGCCGAGGTGCGGACGGAGCGAGAGGGCCATACGGTGTCCTGGGCGGGGCGACAGGGACGGGTAGAGGGTGCTGCGATGCCGAGCGGGACACACGTGTCCATGTGGATCAGTTTGGGGAGCCCCCTTCCCCCGAATTTATGTACATTTTTGTGCATATTTCCTGGGATTTTGGATGCTCGTTTGGCGCTCGGTCGCCTCTTCCTCTTATTTATCGGGATTACTTACTTAGTGGAAACGACAAACGACTTTAGACAGAGAAAGAGAGGGGGCTAAATGCGGAGTGAGGGAGATGTGCGACGGAAACACGAGACGCTTCAAATGCCAATGAGCCGCAGATGAATGGTACAGTGAACTAGGAATACTAGGCGATCCATACACATACACAAATCTGTAGCATAGTCAAGGGATTATAAAGAATATATCATAATAGAAAAAAATTGCCTAATAATAAAAATCTATAACAGTGAACTTGAAGATTTAAATTGTATTTCAACTTGAAACAAATTGCATTCGTGCAATCTTCACTGTACTTGAGCCTTTCGAGTTGTTTCCGCATAATCGAGGGCGGAACAACGGAAGCTGTCTGCCGAAAGAGAGGGCTATACATGGCGCGAAAGAGACAGTGCTATGCGATCCGCAGAAGGTAAGGCTTTCGTGGGTGAAGAAGAGAGAGGAAGGAGCTTTAATCTAATTGCTGCACTCCGGAAAATCCAGAATACGAGCAGTTTTGACTTTGAATTTTTTATCTTTCTTCCCTTAGTTCTCCGCCCCCATTTCATTCTTTCTGGCATTCTTCTGGTAGTTTCTTTTTTCATTTCGGTTGCCCTTTTACGACGTTGTTGCCGCTTTTGTTTGTGTTCTGCCTCTTTAGTGTTGTTATGATTGCAGTTGTTCGAGTCGCTCTTGTTTTTGTTATTTTGTGGCCGATGACAGCTGGAAATTGGAAGGAAGCGCCGCCTCAAGCACAGTGGTATCAACGAGTTGAAAAACCAGAGGATGGATTTAATTTTAATGACATCAACTGAATTAAAAACTATTTCTAACAATCTTTTTTAGTCAGTAATCGGATTTATACGGAAATTCGATATCTACGAGGGGTAAATTTGTCATAACTTGGCTAAAATGCGTCACAGTGCAATAATTTTGACTGCTTTGTGCAGCTAATGATCCAATGAAACCACCCTAATCAAATTCTTGCGGATTTGGAAAAAAATATTTTTTGCCATTTTTTGCAGTTTTTTTTAATCATGATTTTTGGCAAAAAAAACGGAAATAAATTAAAATGTTTTTTTTGAATGCCAATCGATTGGCAATATAATTACGAGTCTAACGAGGTATGACACTTCACGTTTGGTCGGTTATTTTCAAAATTGTAAGCAAAATACATATAATTTTGGTACAAAATCTTTTGAAAAGATTTTCCTTTTCAGTAACATAGTTTAACAAATAAAATGTATTTTTTTAGTCCACTGTATCTCAGCCTCGAATCGTGGCCTACAAAATCTGTAATGCTTGGCACTTCCGTTGGTCTATGCATTTTGTACATTTCTCAGATTTGTTTTGTTGCCTCCCGCTCGTTTTCGTATTTGACTGTTTGCTCGGGCATTTCAATAGAAAATTTTAAATATTAAAGTTTTGTGTGCTTAGCGCCTGATGCCCGTGTTATTGTATTTGCGTTTGATATATTTGTGTACAGCCACACCGCTTGTTGTTGTTTGGAAATTGAGTTTCGGCGTTGATACTTCTATTTAGTCAGGCCGAAAATTTTGTTTTTACGCTCGCCTCAAGTGGGTGCGAACGAGAGCAAAGATGTGGAGGGGGATGCGTGATGAGCGCTTCCGTTTCCGCCGCTAGTAGGGCAATTATTATGCTACTCAAGCCGTTCGAGCGCAAATAATACCAACTGAAGAAACGAGGGAGGAGAAAAGCGAGAAACGCGTAGCAGACGTTGTGCTATCCATTAGTATGTAGTATCGATTCTTAGCCGGAAAAATGAATGCACTGAAATAACGTTTCTAGTTTTACAATAATTCATTTCGTAGTAACCAGCACATTTATCAAAGAGCCGGGCATAGTCAACTGTTTAAAAGCAAAGGGTAGGCAAACTGCTTAAGTATCAATGGAGTTGTAATGGAAAATAAGCACCGTGACTGTTGTAAGTCGCTCATTGTTGGCGTTTTATTTTCTATTTTTTATTTTCGTTTTTCTTTTTATTCCAAGGGGCACACGTCAATAATTGCGCTCGAAAAGAAGTTAAGGAAACACAATCAAGCGAGGGTCCTGCCAAGATCTTAACCCCTGTCGGCCCCCGACGTTCCACGTTCTTACTGCGAGTATAATGTGAAAATCATGCAATGAACCAAATTCGAACGGAAATGATTCACACTCCAACTGAAATGCGATTCGAGTGGCTCGGGGGACCAGAACGAAAATACAAAAATACAAAAGTGAGGGGCAGCCCCAGTGATGATGATGAAGACGAGGAACAAGAAGGAGTAGGGCGACCCGAATCGAAATTGCGTTTTCAACAATTGCTGCTGCAACGCCAGTGACGCCATTTGGAACAACAATGGCAAATGTTTTCCTTACCCCTACATGTTTGTGAGATGAGCCACTGTCATCGCTGCAGAGCATAGAAGGGGCTGCCTACACTGGCCAACAAAATCCAGAGGTCCAAAGTACAAGAATAGAGTCTGATATATATCCTAAGCTAGCACCCTTTTCGCTCAGTGCACGGCGTGCAGACAAACACTGTCAAAGCAATGCCAACGCAAATATTTCACTTCCTGTTCTTTCGATTTGGCCCCGCTGGCTGGAGGTTTTCCCGAGCCGAGCTGCCACCAACCCAGCCGACAAAAGGTTCAAAGGTCAAGGATTTTCACGTTTAATTAGACATGAGACGTTGCCACAGCAGCGGTACGTGGGCGGCAGGGGGCGTGCCAGCATCAGTGGGCGCTGGAGCGGCATTTAAATTTCCAATTAGCCACCCACTGGCGGCGAAAGCTCCAGGTTAAATACCAGAGTGACACAAAGAAGTGTTTTCAAAGCTTAAGACGTCGCTCGGACCGAGCAGAAATGGGTGTGGAAATGTGGGTGGGCTGGAAAAGCGTGGTGGCTGAACCTGATGATGGTGATGACGAACGACGACGAGACATCATTGTCCTCGCAATTGTTGCTCTTTAATTATGCGCCAATTTATAATTAAGCGATCTTGGCAATATTTCAATACTTCATTTTGCAACCTTGCCGTCCAGTGGAATAATTTTCAATTTGTCCGTTTGATTGATGTCCTTTGTGCGATATTAATAAGCTCTGCACGAATAAAAGATTGAGTGCGGCAAACTACTGGGAAATATTAGACTTAAGTTCCTGGGCGCTTAGCTGCTAATAAATTATAAACAATTAATCAATGAAGCCAAATGCCTTCCTTCGTTGAGCGGCAATAGTGAAAGTCTGCGATTGGTTGCAAAAAATATATATATATTCATCTATTACAAGAACAGCCCACATTTTATTAAAATTCGACTTGTTTCAAGCCTATGAATGCAAAAAATTGAAGTGAAAATCGATTTGTTGATTCAATTTCCTAGTCATCCTTTTGCTTAAATTATTCTGTGAAAATGAAACACGTTTCCACATTTGTGTCCTGCTGAGCGGCGAGTTATCGCTCAAAAGGAAACGTATGTGCAATATTATATCAGACATTATATTTAATAATATAATTGCATTTAGAGTAAAGCATTTCTGAATTATTTGCCTCAGTTCTCGGGATGTTTGCGACATCTTTGCATCGAATGCAGAATACCGAAAGCTTGTTGCATTTCCCTCACATTTTCCACCCATCAGAGTTTCAAGCCGTTTTCTCGACAACCGACGCATGCCATTTGCCATATTTCAATTGCATTTTAATTCATTTGAGTGTGTGTGCCTTTTCAGTTTCTTTGCCATTTAACCCCACCGAGGCTGACACTTTTCCCGCTTTCCCCGCTTCCCCGCTTTTCCGGCTTTTCCCGGCAAAGCCCAACACGCCGCGTCAGCGCCGAAGCCTCGAGGAGTCTGGCACTACTTTAGCATTTAATTATTCTGAAAGAGATATGTGCTGGCACATATTTACGTTCACACTCCATGGGGTTAATGTAAATTTTTGGTGGCAATTTCATGGGGAACTTTGCGTTTCGGCTCCAAGGGATTTGCCAACTGGATTTGGAGCAGTATGTTAGTCAAATATGTGTCTCTATTTAATCGAATGCATTTACAGTTTTATCGGATCTATTCATTCAGAGCTTATCAACACTAATGATATACGAATTTTTACTTAAATTTATGCCTTCAATCTATTCGCAATGAAGTCTCAAATATATAAATTGCGCATTTCCATTTGTTGTCATTGTTTCGTTTTTGTCTTTGCCCATTTAATATTGTCACTCGCCAGTTGTTTTTCCGGCTTAAGGCGCGCTTTTTTATGGGTTTTTAATTTTACTTTGATTTGATTTGATTCCCATTCCCATTCCCATTTCCGTCCGCCGCTGAAATATGTTTCTTCTCGGCTTTTTGCTCCTTGAGGTCCTTGCAGTTTCTTATTTATTTATTCGGTTCCGTTTCGGTTGTTGTTCGCTTTAATAGCTTCATAAAAATTTCTTCATTTGATTTCATGTCAATTTGGCTTACTGCCCCTCGCCCCACTCCACTCCTCTCCCCAGCATGATCAAAATAAAATAATAAAATTCAAGTAAATGAAAATGAAAGGCAAATAAAATTTTATTAACTTAAAGTTGGGGCCATTTTGCGGTTTGGGGGGTGGCTTTTAGGGCGCGTTAAATGTTAACACGAAATATGGCCTAAGCGAACGAGTCGTAAAAGCTTTTCCTTGGCCACCCATTAATTGGTAATTAGGAGCTTTGCATTTTTTGCCACGTTTTCATGTTTGAATTGATTTGAAAATATATTTGACATTCAAATAATTATACATTTTAGTGTAGAAAACATCTATAATTTCTTGGTAGCTCATTTCAGAAATTCTTTTTCCAAATAATAATAACGATCATAATTTTACAGAAAATGTTTTAAGCCGCAAATATTGACTGCAAACTGGAAGTGCTCTTTCCAAGTAGAGCCCATTAAAAACGCGAATTCCACGCTCGTCGCGATCTGAAGCGTAATTCCAGATTCCGCAACTCTTTTTTATGGCCGCCACTTAAGGCGAACGTTCGCCTTTAAATAGATTCTAAGTTTGGGGAGCGAAAGACAGAGCCCTTTCCACTGCATTTCCCCACTTCCCCACATCGCAGGACCTCAATGTACAGCATTTCCGGTCTGGGGGATCCCCCGCTTTTCTGGCGGCCATGGTCCGTTTAGTTGTACAAAATATTTCCGCTTTTTCTTGGCTTTTTTCTTCGCCAGCGCTTGATAAAATTAAATTTATTCATATAATTTTTCCAAACGAAGGGAATTTATTTTGCTTGCGTTTTATATTTTTTTTTTGTGTTCTACTATTTTTCCTTTTTTCCTCTCCTTGGAGTGTGCAGCTCACTCAATTTCCTGGAACGATTTGCAAGCACATTAAGAGTGGCCGCGGCACGGGGGCTTTAGGGGGTTAAGGCGGAGCTGGCACCTTGACCAAACGGCTTGACAAATATTGACGAATTGTTTGGCCACCATTCAAATAGAAACGCTAAACAAGCAGCGGACATAAATGGAAAAATAAAACTGAAAATTGCAAAGGTACAGTGAAAAGTCGAACGAGTTGACTAGCTATAAAAAATTACTATCTAAAATAATGCCAAGAATGTTTTGAGAGATTACTAGATTAAAAGCTAAATGGCTTAGCTGACTTATTTTAGCTTAAATAACATATTAAGAAAAATCAAGCTGAAATAATGATCCTAAATAACAACCGAACACTTTAGATAGTTGACTTAGTGAATTCCTTGGATTAGTTTCCAACACTGCGATTGCCTACTGTGAATGCGGGCAAAGCAAATAACAGTTAGCAGGAAAAGCGGGAAAAGCAAATGAAAACCGGAGAGAAGCGGGCTAGAAAGGGAAGTGTTGTGAGCGAGGGAGACCGCAGCACAATAATGGGGAAAAAGGAAAGCAAAGTAGGAAATTATGATATCATCTTTATGACGCCATTATGGTCGCTGTCGCTGTCTTGCTTTTCCACCCATAGTCTCACCCCTTTTCGCTCGCTCGCTCGCTCGTGTGTGTGTGTTTTTCGCCCACCACCCACTCTGTAAACATGCTATGACTAACTGTCATGACCCTGCCCCTTCGCCACCACGCCGCCGCCTGCCGGGAAAAACTGTTGTGAATGTCAAAGACCGGAAAGGCAAGATGGGCGGAAATGCAACAGTTTGGCCTTCGGCTGCCATTGGGTTAAGCCAGAAAGGGTTAAGAGTGCCCGAAGCAGCAGATTCTTCATAATTATATGTTTAAATCCCAGTGTCTCGCTAGTGAACTATATTGAATTGACCTGTTAAAAACAAAGGTCATTCTGCGCAGAATGTTCGCCAAATCACAGCCGTGCACATAAAACATTTCTTCTCGCCTTTCTTCGGCTTGAACTAAACTTTCGCTTGCGCTAAATTCCGGAAAACCGCCGAGATGTTTAGTTTTTGGCCTAAGAACCACCTGGGATAATTATGCCAAAGTTGAGGTCCCCTATCGGGATATATATATATGCATATATATCCCCGCAACCCCAAAGCTGCTTTGTTTCGAGCTGTTTTACGTGTTTTGCCAGGCCGAAGTCTCTCATAAATTTAATGATGTTTTTTGCCCCGGCTTGGCTTTCCTTCTTGCCTGCGCACAATTTCCTTTTTTCCTCTGTTTTTCGGCTTGTGCGTATTTTTCAGGCTTCGGTTTTTGTGTTTTCCATGGTGCCCCTAATGAACGCGCATAAAACTCGACTTGCAACGCAGCTTCCAGCGAACGCGCGGTGTCTAACGTTCTAGAAATAACATTTGTAGGTAATAAATTCAAAAGATAATACACCCAACCACCCACAAGGTCGGGGTGTTCGAGGTTCTATTCTGGTTTTCTTTCCAGCCTGTTTTCTAGGCTGCACATAACTCGCCAGCCAGCTACTCCGTGCGATTTGCGCTGCCTGCACTGCGAGAAAATTGGCAAGGAATTCTGTTTCAACGAGTCATGAGATATGCCAATGTGCTGTATTTCTCTCAGTGTATTTGTTGCAGCCCAGTCGGAGTATAAATTTAGCTGGGGCAGTTGGGGGTTAAAGGCCCACGCACATTGAAATATTACACCTGCAATTGGCGATGTTGGGACGCGTTTTTGTTTTCCACACTTTTCCGTGTGTTAATGAGCTTGTGTCCTGTCTGCAAAGGAATACGCTAGGCACTTGAATTCGGGCTGAGGTCAGAGGTCACAGCGTATAACGATTCCTCGCCAATGTCAGTCGTCGTCTTCATTAACCCGCTGCGTTCACAGCTAATTTCCATTTAAGCTGCTTGAAAATTTTAAAGCTGGAAAATTATTAAATCATGCGGTGGCACTGCTCTGTTTTAATTCGCTTAATGCTGTACTATTTCTGAGTAATGTGAAATTTAAAGTAAAAGCCCGTGGCATAAAAATCCAGCAATGATATGACTCTTACCTCGCACTTTCCTGCATTTCCCTCACAATTTTTTGTTGTACAACATTTTCCACTTAAGCCACAAGAAGAACCCAAAAAAAAGAGAGATTCCCTTCCTTCGAAGGTGGGTACACACATATATACTTATATATACACATATACACATATATATGTGAAGGAGATTTGCAGTGGGTGGGCCAAAGGCAGCGGCGTGTCATTAGGTTACATGCTTGTAATTACAATTCACGGGGAGGTGGTGCTGGGTAAAAACAAGAGTCCAAGGCAACCGCCTCCATTCCGGAATCCCATCCTGCAGACTCCTGCCGGGTCATCGAAGTTACGTGGGGGATCGCAATCCGTACCCACATATGCAGATTGTCTGGCGGTGGCTCACCTTTTTTGTTGGGTGCCCCCGTGCCACCTTTTGCTGTTCTCTGCTGGTGAACAACACAAAAATTATGTCATAAAAATGTTGCTGCTAATGTTGAGCACATGTACACGCAGCGAAATGTAGTTTCTTAATCAATCATGCGAGTCTTTGTGCTAAAGGAAGTTGCAGCTTTTTCTTCCTTGCTGACTTTTTCACAGGGAAATGAAGCGGGGCCACAAAGAGGATACACACTTTTTCGCTGAGTGCACGTGTAAAAAACACACACTTACACTTACAGTGAAAGCCGCAGCCACAAAATGCCGCATTAAAATCACAAAATATAAATACAATATGCAGGGGCTTTGTGGCAACACCCCTGCCAAAAGTGGCACGCCCCCCTTTCCGCCGCCCATCTGTTCGGCGGAAGGAAGCAGGCAACTTTTATGTTTATGGCGAACAACGTGAAAGGTTGCCGGAGGTCCAGGAGCGAAATGAGTGTGGTGGGGCGACTCGCAGGTAAGTGACTAACTTTCAAAACTTTGCCAGCGATAAAAGGCGCTGCAATGATTCCTTTTCGATATGGAATATTTCCCGTTATTACATTAAGGCTCCATGAAAAATTACAAAGCGTTCAAAAATGGCGGGGGGAGGGGAAAACCGCAGTGTTACTAAGCTGGACAGCTGTTCATCCTTAGTTCTAATTACTAACTAGTATCTGTGAAACAGCGATTTCATATTTTCAATGCCATTTGTATGCGCCCTCTTTCCCAGGCCGTATTCCTTGAAAATGCGATTACAATAAAATGCAGTTACTCTTAAGCCGCGCCAATTAAAATTCAATCTCTGGGCCCCCATAATTCCACGAACTATGAACTTTGCGCACCGCGAGCACAGCCGTTTATGATCTTTTAAGCCCGCTGCAAGCAATCCCCATTAAAGTGCCAGATGTGTGTGGGTCGTAAAATATGAGTGATTCCGTGTACTTTCATATTGCCAGCCTCTGCCGCATATATCTTCCTGTAGCCCATGTATCCCATGTATCTCTGTATCTTTGTATCTTTGTATCTTTGCATCGCGCGATTCATTATTCTTTCCCATTGTCATCTATTCCCCCACACCCCGCCAAACACTTTTTGCTTGGCTGGTCTTTAATGTGTCACCGTAGACATCTATTAAAACTTCATTCATATTGCGGTTTGCAGGATACACGCGATGAGCAGGATCCATCCACGAGCAGCGCATTCGAATCTGATTTCGGAAATGGAATATGCGGTAGCAGGGGGGTTGGGGGGTTCAGGAACCCCCGTCAGCGGCAGCGAGAACAAATACCAAAAATTAGATGAGCTCGGCTTCAGCTAGCAAGTCCATCTGTCAAACATTGTGCCTGGTGACAGTTTCTGTGGCTTTTTATTGTAGCCGGGGAAGCGCCATAAAGGTGGGGCATGCAGCACTCGAAACAATCTTTTCATGCGTTTCAAAATTCTGAATTATTATATATTATATTTATGCTTGCATTGAAAGTATCTGAAGGTAAGAACATGAACTTCAAAACTCCAAACATTCACGTAGCATGCAGAATGAGGGGCAATTTCTTCGAGTGTTTTGGGGATGCTGCTTATGATGATGTTGTTGCCTTTTTGATGGCCCGCTTTACTTTTTCCTGCGTTGCTTTTGGGGGTTGGGAATGCTAAAATATGAGCACATTTCACTCGCTTCGAGTGTGTGTGTGGATGGCACATGTGGCCAACTCCCCGCCAGTCCCCCCACCAGCTTTTACCTATCCCTGGCTGACCCCCTAGCTGCGTACCCCAGCTATCGCTACCTGGCAACCATATGTGGCCTTTTATTACGATTATGATTACGTGTAAGTGCAGGAGTTGGGGTCCTGCGACTCCGGCTTCTGTCCCCGGGCTCCATTAAAGAAATCAGAAGCCGGCAACAGCTGACAAAATCGATGTATAGTATATATGCATGTATGTACATCGCCCTCCGCGACAACATCATTATGCTAATCACAATGATTAGAGCTGGTAAAAACCCTGCGACCGCAGCACAAAAACCAATCTGAAACCTGCGTCCCGGCAATTTGTCACGCCGCCTGGGAAGCAGGCAAACGCTTTTATCAACCGCACCAGATCTCGAAACCGAGATCCCAGATCTTTGAAATCATCGGAGAACGAGCTACAAAGCCCCAAAAACGAAACTAAGGCGAAAATTAAAACGAGCGATGGCGACAGCGGGAATTGACTGAATTTCTAATACCCTGAAGTATACAAAAAGTGAGGAAATTCGAACTTTAAGTTAACAAAAATGCCACTTAATAGCAAAGTATTCAATCTATAACATAAGTTACTTGTAGATAGATCTCTTAATTAAAAGAAGATATTTCCAGTGCTTAATTCAAGGTGCAGCCGATGGACTCCTTGTCGTGGCAAACGATTAATTTGTGAAATAAGTTCAGCGGTCAGTTGAGCAAGTCCAAGTCCAAAGACAAAGCCAAGTTAAAAGCCCGGGAAAGAGCCCTGGCTCCAGTTTCAGTTCCAGTTTTCAGACAAAGACAAGTTCTTGTGTTGTTTAATGTGGCACGGCGACGGCGTTGGCGATGTGCTCATTGATAATCATAATCAAGCTAATGACGCGGCAGCCGATAAGCTGCACTGCGAGAAAGGGTAACCTCGAAACTATCTTGTAAGTGAAATGAAGGCTTAGAGCGCACAAGTTGCGTTTGAAGAAAGCGTTCTTTTTTTCGAGTGCAGTGTTCGCAGTCCCGTTTTTAAGAGCAGGGAGCGGCTTTAATGATGATATAGCCGCCGCATCGCAGGCTGATCGCCCCGCCGGCTAGCGACGATATCTCCAATTGGCCCGAAAACATTCCTCAATCCTGGCCACTTGCTACTTATCCGGGCCAATTATCTCTGGGAGAAAAACCGATTGGCCGGCTGGCTCATCGAAGACTGGAGTGCCGGACTGCCGGACTGCCGGACTAATGAGTGCAATTTGCTTCTTGTCTTGGCCACTAAATGCTCGCATTAGTTTAGATAAATAGCTTAATTAATACGTTTAGTCTGGCTGGCAGCTAGAGAGCCTCCAATGCCGACAATTACAACAATAACGAGCGGCAATTATTAGCCTAATGGCATTGTTTGATTTCCGCACTGCACTTTTGGGCGCCGTACAGTTCGAGTTCCGCTAAGTGGCCGCTTGGAGTGGGGGTGTATTTTGGTGTATATTGTGTGTAGACCGGGCTATTTGGCCTGGCCAAATAGATAGATGGCCGTATTCAGTGGCCCGATTAGGGCATTCCTGCACGCCGCTCCATTATACCAATTCGCACAAATGGGTGCGAGTAATTCACGGGCTTTCATCGGGGAGCACTTTCACTGATGGAAGCCTCCATTTTTTTTTGGGGCGCGTGGAGCTTTCGATGAGACCTTGACAAAATGAGTTGCAAACTCCTTGGCAGTGTTTTTTTTTCTATTTTTTTTTTATTATTTTTTTTTTTTATGGTGTCCATGAATGCACGCCACTTAAAAGCTCATATATCCCAAAACGCAACCTGCATGTGATTGTGAGCCACACCTAAGAGATGGGCTTCCGGCGATTCACTCACTCACCGCCAGCATATCGAAATCAATTTCTCACGTTTTCAGTTTCATCTGGCGGTTCGATTTTGGTGCGGTTTCCCTGTGTGTCTAATGACTGCCCCCGAGTTCGAAGCGGCGGGAAATGCGGCGCAAAGACAAAGGGGTAACGCCGATCCACGACCTATAAAGCCTATTGCCCATAACCCATAACCGAATGCCAAGAAACGCCCCCGTTTCGGCTGAAGACAATAAGCGTGACTAATGCAAAATATCCGAGATACCTGGCCGCGGTCATAAACACCTCATCAGCGGTCATTACGATGCCTTCTCTGCACGAAATTAGAAATAAATAAGCCGCAAAACCGTACGCAATATGTCTCAATATATAATTCGGGGTCATAAATCGCGGCGCGGATCACTCGGCTCGTTAGAAAATTAAATTAATAAAACTTAATTTGCACACAGGGCGAATCAAGGCGAACGAAACGGACGCCAAATGACCAAAAATCAGGGCTCCAAATGAGCTGCCCACTACTTTCCACAGATCGTTCTCTCCTTTTTTGGTCATTTTTGAATAATCGTACCCTAACAAAGAGGGTACATCAGTCGAGATAGAAAGCATGCAAGATCACATAAATAGCCCAAGTGAGATATGATTACTTTTCAATCAACTTGTAGCTAAAGTTCTTCCAGCACATATTAGTTTTACAATAAAAACTGACTTTTAAAGGGTATACCGATACATATATACACGTCTATATTGTTTTTACTTAACTTTTGTGGGGCGTTTGCGACGACGGCATTCGCTGATAATGATCGATTTGGCGCTCGAGAAATGTGTCAAAAGCAACACCAAAGTCACTCGAATGAGTCGGCGAATTTGATTGGGCGGATGATTGATGAAACGGCTCGGATTCGTGGCTTATAGGGGGGTATTACTATAGTGGAGTGGCCGCCGGAAGGACCCTTATAATGGATTGTTCACCATCGAGGGGCTGGAGCAAGCAGTAATTGGATTATAATTTGTTGGGGCACTTTCATGTCGAATACGATTCCAAATCGATGCTTAGATGGGCTTTCGAAGAAGTATCACAAGTTCATAGCTGCGAACTTGTGTACTATCTGGTTCTTTATTCGATTGTTTTCCAATCAAATGTCAAATGTCAAATGTACATTAGTTGGTACTTTCTGGCTCTGGAATATTACCCATTATTTTTACCAGTTTAATACACATTTTTGCAATGGTCACCCGCCGATTTTGAAACCTGGTTCCCCTCGACTTTCCCGATTTTCACTGATTTGCCTCCCAAATTTTCGCCCCTCAAAAAACACCGAAACTCACCGCTCAACCGCTGCAAATCCAATTTGTTTGCTTAGGATGCATGAACCACAAATCAATTACGCGCCCTCTTCAAAAACAACAACCACAAAAAGTACAATAATAACAACAACACCAATTACAACAACGATAACAACAGCATCAAAAAAAGCAGCGGGAAGGAAAAACTACACGGCTCAAATTAATGAAAATCCAATGAAAAGCGCCACATGCAGAGAGAGTTCACTCCACACATTTTGGGCAGCGACAGTCGTGTTCAGAATAATAGCACCACTTGTGAATAGTGATGTGAGTCGAGAAGAAATGAGTGTGTGTAATAATCTTACAAAGTTAGTTAGTTACAAAAAAAATGAACAAAATAGTTATCTTATGAAACTTTAGATAAATTAACATTTTAAAGTTAACTGAAATATAATTAATATCTATAATAAATACAGAGTTTCTACTATCGAATTAAGCACAAGTGTGTTTGACACAACACGGCAGTTTCTCGGTTAAAACAAATTCATTACGCAACTAGAATGAAAATGAAAATGAAAATAGGATGAAATAACCCGGCGAGCATGACAAATTGAGGGCCCTTTGCCGGGGGCTCAGCGGGCATACATACGCGTACATATATGTACATACAATATTTTTTAAGGCCAATAAAGAGCCGATCGCTTAGCGTGAAAAATGCGTGTGAGCAAAGCCACACAAGTCGACGGACGGATGGATCTCCGTTTGATTGAGTTGCATTTCCTGATTTTCCAAAATGAAATGAAACGAATACGAAACTTGCTACGAAACCCAAGACGACTTCTAAAAAATAGAGATCCCGAAATGTTGACAAAACAAATAAACAAAAGTTTGCGGCGCAAATTCAAAGGAAAAACGCTAACAAGAACGCCGAGGCGAATGAGAAGGAGAAGTTGCGTCTCGCATTACAAAGGCTGTCATTATCCTGGCTCGGGTGTCCAAGAGCCTTTAATTATTTTTTAGAGTTTTTTTCGAGAGAGAGCGGGAGTTGGAGTGCAACTGCAGGCGGTTCCGTGCTGTTCCCGGCTGATTTATCCTGGGGCGCAAGTCCTTGCAGGACCCGCCCACAGGCGCCTGCGGCCCGGCAATCCGATACTTTCGAGTGGTCAGGCCAACCCCATCCATACATCCATCCGTACATCGCATGTGCATCTGTGCGCTGGCCCATCGAAATTTGATTTCCATGTTTTGGATGTTTGGGTTACGCCCGCGCGTCTGCATAATTTACGATGGTCATCTGGAAGCACTTGTGCCGCTCCTAATTGCAGTCGGTACCGCCTGCAGCTGTCAGCCCGATCTCCATATCCTCGAGAAGTCCCCTCAAGTGGGTGTGGACCCTCGGGCCACGAGTTGACTTGAGTTGAGTTGCCATTCCGAACTTAGTTGGAGTGCGCTCCGTTGGCAGGGACGCTGCCAAGGACCAGGACCCCATTGAGATTGGATTGGATGTCGCTAATGACCGGCGACGAAAGTTGCCGGCCGATGATGGCTGGCACTTCAATTGGATCCTTGAGTTATCTCGCTCAAAGGATTGCGGTTATCACACATTTGCATGAGACACGATTGTATGTAGTTCCCGCTGGAAACCAGCAATAATCTGGTTTTCCATCAACCTCTTGGAATAGCATGGGAAGTACTCAGAGCAAGCGGGGTGAAAGAAATAAAACTTATCTTACCGTGTATTCATGTGAGAAACTAAACACTTAAAATATGTACATACATACATATGTATTAAATAGTATTATATATGTATTTACATACCACGTGGTCCGTTGTGCAGAGTGCAAACCAACAGTAATGTACCGCAATTTCTTTGGCCAGAGAGCGCAGCTCAGAGAAGCGATCAAAGAGAGGAGCTCAGTCGCGAAAATGAAGGGCTTCCGTTAGACTCGCTCTTTTATGCTCCCCCTCCTTCACCCACACTTTCTTTTTTCGCGAGCATTGCCAGCGAACGCACGTCACTGCTGTGTAAAAGTATTAATTTAATCAAATTAACGCAGGTAATCGGGCTTAAATATATGCTAAACGCGGTCAAAATGTTCGTAATAAGTGATCGCCGCCCGTTGAAGTTACTTCCACTCGAAATTTACCGTTTATTATATTCAACTCGCGGTTTTTGCATATACATATGTATATGTATGTACATACTTATGTATGTGTGCAAATGCACGTGCACTTCGAATGGAAATTGTGTTTTTTGTTTCTTTTTTGTTGTTGTGATTCCTCTAATACGTATATTAAATTGAGTTTTTTGTTTCTTTTTTGTTGCTGTGATTCTTTATATCACGTATATTAAAAGTCTGTGTCCAAGTGTTTTAAGTAATAAAAGGAGAGAAAATGAAGGAAAGTGGCCACCAATTACCGTTAGAATCGCTCTTCTCACTCCGCCTCATTCGGTTTTTGGTTCTTTTTAAGCGCCCCACAAGTCGAGCATATGTATTTTAACTGCGCAATAGTTTCAATTTAATCAATTTATTTTTTTGACCGCACTTAAAATATGTAACACGCGTTAAAAGTAAAAGCTTAACAATAGATCGCAGCTTAGTGAAACAATTTCCTATCGATATTTGGCGATATTTCGATTCTATTGGCGCGTTTTACTTCGCAATTATTCGCAGGTGTACAGGTATACATACTCATATGTATGTACATATATTTGTATGTATACATATGTATGAATAAGTGCGCGTACGCATAAAAGTGCATGCAATTTGAAATGTAAATGTGTTTTTTTTGTTCATTTTTTGTTGTAGTGATCATTTCTAAAATATTTAAAGTGTGTGTTGAAGTTTTTGAAGTAATTCAAATAAAGAAGCAAAGGAAAAAATGCGAAAGTGGTCATCAGCTACCGTTACAATCGCTCTTCTCACTCTCCCTCTTTCCGTTTTCCGTTCTTATTTTGTGCGCATCGGTCGAATTTTAACTGCGCAATAGTTTTGGCGCGCCGAAAATTGCGTTTTTGCTCAAAAGATCATTGAGAGAAGCTGAGAGAATATGAAGGAAAAGCGAAAGCAGCCACCATCTACCGTTGGAATTGCTCTTTTCACTCAACTTTTTCGGTTATCCGTTGTTTGACGCGCAGAGCGAGCGAGTGAATTTCTACTGCGCAATTTCTACTACTTTATTCGATTGCAACGGCGAATTCACAAATGGCGAAAAGTGAGTTTTGGTACAATCGCGTGTGTAGTGTATGCGTGTGTGTGTGTGTGTGTGCACTTAAGAGTGATTGCAATTTCAAGTAAAATTGCGTTTTTTGTTTTCTTTTTGTTTTTGTGATCAATTCGAAGAATGCATAAATGAAATTAATTATTAAATTCAGTTAATAATAAAAAAAGTGAGTGAAAAGTCAATATTCGTACCACCAACATCTTGAAAAATAAATTAAATTAAAAATGATAAAGTGAGGTAAGTGATCATTGATTATATTTCACAATTGTAGAGTTGAATTTTAAATATTATGTTTTATTATAAAAAAAAGGGGTAAACGGGTGTTGAGGAGGTAATTTTACTTTTCATATTGTACTTAGCTGTTATTTTAATTTCCGCCATGATATCTCAAAAACGAAATTGCTCCCCAAGATTCTCCCGTTTTTCTCCGTAAGCTAGTGCTTAAAAGTCCCCTAAAATGCACGCTGTCACTCCCCAAATACTCACAACGACCGACTCCCCAACTTCCTCTAACTCTTCCCGATCTTCAAAGAAGCTCCGGGGCCCACCCCGAATAATGGGCTCCCCCAGTGGAGGATCTGGAAATCAGATTGTCAACATGGCCTCGCACGTGATATCAATGCATTAACGGAAGTGTTTCAATTGTGTATTCCCCGGGTGCCCCAAAATAGCCACGGAAATGTAGCAAACTTCTGGCTAAAGATCAATAATCGTCGCGCCCCTCCGCAAAGGTAAAGCCCAAAGCCCCGCCCCTCCCCTCCCCCTAGAAAACATTGAGAAATGTTGCCTCGCGCTGGGCCATAAAAAAAGTGTCCACCTTCCCCATTTCGCTTTGTTTGGTCGCAACCCTCTGAAGATCCCACTACCAAATACCGAAAATGACAAACAGACGCGGCAAATAAATAACGAGAAATGCCATCGCGTTGGGGGCGTATTACGTGGTCGGGGGCATTATCCCCGGGATCCCGGGGTTTTCCTACCCACTTACGGTGGAAAACCCGGGACAAATTAACACGCCAGGCGAAAGTCCGGAAAATGCGAGATCCGGGGTATATGGGCGCTTCGGGGGGATAGATGTGTAGATCTATTTTAAGACTCCGGGCAGACAACTCGGTCGCCTGATCCAGTCATTCCATTCCATTTACATCCCCAGTCGCATCCATGTAGCACCTTTATTAATTGCAGCCGACGAGACGAGCGTTTGACATGTTTAATGCGAAAATCTCGAGGGGAGCAGGGATTCAAGCGGCATGGGATGCTGCACAGCGAGAAAATGCGTGAATTACTTAATATTTTAGGTTTTAGAGTTGTAGCTGAAGGCATGCATGGAATAATCACTTAGTAAAAACTACCAACGATATCGATTATCTTCTAGGAATTTATAGTTAATAACTAATTTAGAGAAAGAGATAAAGAAATATGTGTATTTATCAAACAATTTAATGCGCATGATTGTCACGATTTTCTCTCACTGCACAACGCCTCAAAGTCCCGTTTTCGGATTGGGGAACATTTGTCGGTCTATTTTGGTAAACAGAATGCCAGAACGTCTCTCCCCATCGCGAGCAACGTTGACATAGGCTGGAAATTCTTTTGACTCCGTCTATTTCGGTGGCCTCCCAGACGAGCCAGCGATAGCGCATTGCAATCTGCAGACAGAGGATTGCAGACTGAAGACTGAAGACTGCAGACTGCAGACTGCAGACTGAAGGCTGAAGTCAGAAGACAGAAGACTGAGGAAAAGACAGCTGACGCCAGACACGAGGGCAAAGTCGAATCGTGATGCCATGTGGGGATCTGCGCCTCTTTATTCCCCGATCGAAGGGACTCTGTTCGCATGTCTGGTCCGAACTACAGCCCAGTTTATCCCTTTGTGTGAAGTTTTCTTTTAAAGGGGGAATGCATCGCGGGGAAATTTCATTAAAACGCGTTCTGAATGAATGCATTTTTTAAATATCCATTCAAGAGTTGGGCCACTGATATCCATGTATAAGCTCCAATTCAACTAGTTTTTATGCTTTTTTTTTAAGGATTCAAATCAATGCTATACATTTGAGTTTGCTGTGCTATTTCATGCTTTTTTTTGGCACTGCTTTACGCTTGCTAAGTGCCAAGATATCCCTAAGTTTGGCATCAATTATGCAACTCTGTAATTCCCCTCCGATGGTCTGTGCAGTTTTCCAAGCCACTAAGTACACCTACCTCCACTAGCCCCCCAACCCCCTCACCAACGAACTTCATCATTCATTTGTAATTTCCATTAAAATGTCATTGAAATTTCACTTACAAAAATTTCCCTTCAAAAACCAAACCGAAGTGGAGCAAAAATAAAATTGAGTAGACGAAAGAACGGAACTGAGTTTTGTATTGTGGTGGAGAAAGCAGTCTGGGTAAAGGCGGGAATTCGAGTTGGTTTGGGGAAAACTTTAGCTGGCAATTCTATTGCCAAACGCATTTTGCACTTCAATTGCACGTGCAAATGAAAATGGAAGGGGTGGCGCTGTTGGTGTGTTGCTGGAAAAGTCTGCGAAAAACTGAAAAATTCAAGCCTGTTAATATGCGTAAGTGTGTGGGGCAGGTGGGTGTTGCCTGTTGGCTGTTGGATGTTGTGCGGTGGGTTGTGGGTGGAATCTCCTGCGAGGAGTCCTGGCGTGAAGTTGTCTCTTTATTTTTCTTCTCGGGCTTCTGGCGCTGTCATTGATATGGCATTTTCCCCAACCACCCAAAGTATCTCCTCTGAATTTTCCCAACCTCCATCCCGTCTTTAGCCTCACCTTCGTTCGTTGTCGTTTTGTCGCCTGTTGTTAATTGTCATTGCGTCGCTTTAAGCCGCTCAGTGGCAGGAAAATGGGAAATGGAAGCCTCACCTTGCCAGTGGGGTGGGTTTGGGAAAATCATGGGGAGGTGCCGGATAAAGTGAATGAAGAGGAAGGCCAAGGAGCAGGAAAGTCTATCGGACATACTCTTGCCGAATATCACTGCAAATCGCTGAGCAAATTGACAAACAAACTATTATGTATGGTATTTATCAACATATTTTAATATATATATCATATATTAGCAGTTCTATTTGAATGCATATCACCATAATAGTATCTAATATTAGCTTCGAAACTTGTTTAACCCGCGCATTATAATTCGCGAGGACAGTCCGGTTTAAAGATGATTTTAGGAGCATATGCTTCCCTTCGGTGTGGATAGTTTCTCCCTCAGCCGTTGTTGTTATTGCCGCTGTTGCTGTTTTCACGCGCGGTTAGCGCCTGTAATTGCATTGCCAAGTAAAGGACGAACCGCGAACAGTGAGCGACATTCGTATGTGTCTCTCCGTTCATGTGGCGCTCCATGTGTGCGCTGCACTCGCAGAAAACTACTAGTAGCTACTACTAGTCACTACTACTGCTAGTGACATACTATCATACTATCACAGATCGCTGCAATTCAAAATGAAAGCTTAACTTGGCTGGTTTCTATGGGCCGTTACTATTGCCCTTTTTTTTTAGTTTAAGAGAAAGCACTTGTCTTTTTGGCCAGTGTAGTTTCGGTGCGTGTGTGTGAGCGTTGGCGTAAGTGAAATTTATTTCAACAGCCCCCGCCAGGCATTCAGCCCCAAAACTGTCGGTTGGCCAACTTAGGCGAAAAATTGAGAAGCAAGGCACCAGCAAGGCAGCATCGCATCAACGGCAATAGAATGAAATGAGGCTGGCAAGGGGGGTTCCGGGGGTTAAATGCCCCCCAATAGGGGGCGCCATCTGCGGCACACTGGCGCCAAAGTGATGGAAACCATTCCGAATGCACAATCTCACAGCGGTTGATCCCAAAAAAAAAAAGAAAGAGTGAATGAAAATATGCAATTTTCAGATAGAGAGGAGAGAGAAAGCGTTAAGAGGGTGCATAAAAGGGCAACAGCGGTTTATGGGTTCAACTTTGTATCGTGCGGAGTATATATCCTCGTTTGTAGAGCAGTATTCCGATGCTAATAGAACCCTTAAAAGGTACATACATACATATGTATAAACCAATACGATTTGGATTTGAAATCCCCATTTATATTACTACCCACTGTGCCCGAAAAAACCCCCCAACTGGAGCTGCAAGCAGACGTGTTTCTGTTGCTGATTTTAAATTTTAATTAAAGTGTGGCTCCTTGGTTTTCGGTTTCGGTTTTGGCTTTGGTTTTGCTTCTCGGTTTCGGCTGCGACCACTTGAGGTTCACGATCCGCGGCAAAGCAAACAATGGCCTACAAGTAGGGGCACTTCTTGACACGCTCTTGCCACTCGAAAAGCCCAACTATTTGGCCTGGGGGGCCAGCAAAAATGGTGCGCGAAGAAAGAAGAAAGGCTTTCTAAAACCTATAACCCATATATATGTATTGGCACGCAGAATTTCGGGCATCATGGCATCCATGACCGATGAAAGTCGATTTCCGTCAACTCATGGTGGGCTATAAAAGTGCCAAAGATCTGCCCAATGGCACACACAGTTCGATGGTCCATCGTCCAGAAATGATCTACGCAATTCTAGTGCTCTGTCTGCTGGGCAGTTGTGGCCCAGCAATGGCCCAGAAGGTGGAAAAGGATCCGCTGGCCAAGGATCAAAGCAGCCGTTTGGCCGGCATCTATGTGAAGGATGGCAACGAAAACGGCCAGCTGAGATTCCTGGCATCGGGCTTGAACAGTGGCAGCAGCAGCACCGGCTCTTCAAACACCGGCATCAACTCGGCCCTGAATCAGTACATAACCAATAAGCAGGATATGCTGGAGCAACTGCGTCCCACCTCGGGCGCCACATCAACGGGAACGGGAGGTGTTACGGGCACAACGACGGGAACCACGTCAGGAACGACTTCGGGAACCGGAACTGGCCTGGTCACCACGACTACCAATGGAGCTATCTATGTGAACCTGGGCAACTCGGGATCCTCATCATCTTCGTCTTCCTCCTCGTCGGCCACCAATGCGGCCATCAATCAGGTCATCTATGGATCCTCTCCCGTTGCCGGTCTCTTGCCGCAGATCGTGGGCCAGGCGGTGTCCAGTCGAGTGCGGCCCGGTGGCCAGAATAACAGGAGGCGCGTTCCCGCCCGTAGGCGCCGGGTCAACAAGAGGCGTGGCAGCATCAACAACAACAACCAGCGACGTCGCCGGCGTGGCAACAAGCGGGGCAAGAACAAGGCCCAGGTGATGGTGGTGCGACCAAATCGCGGTTGAGAAGAGGATCCACCTCCTTTCTTAGTTAAGCGAATAACTTTTTTTTTCCCCCATCCAAGACATTTTTTTTTAATGATTACTATTAGTATGCGAGAAGGCAAACTTATTTATTTATTTAAATGATTGAAAGCAATTACACTCTGCAACCAAGGTGGTTTTATTCGCGGTCATTATGGCGAAGGCTTGAAATGGATAATTAAATTTTAGCTTTGGAATAACATGCATATTTCATGGGCATCGTTGCTCTCTCACCTTTTGTATGTTTTCCAATCGAGCAAACCTGCGATTGCAAAGCCTCAAATTTGTGTAGGCCAGTGGCTTTGGCGTAGTTGCACTAATTTATGGGCCAACTGGTGTTCATGTTCGAAGGGCCGTCTGTCGGTGTGTCTACGAGGTGCGCTGGCCCGGTAAGAACCCCCCTGGGTGAGCCCCTGGTCAAGTGCAAGACAAACGGTCTCCGGTCGGCTCTGCATGCGGCGGTCAATGTCTTGATAAATGTCTGCAGGATGGCGCCCGGGGAGTTCCCGTGGCTCCTCGTCCTGGTCAGCAGGACGACCCCTCCGTGCCGCGCCGCTGTTCCATTTCGCGAACCTCTAAATCACCGTCACGTGTCCTGGCTGTGTATTATGTGCTCATGACTGTAATGAGCCTGTAAGTGGACCTAATCAGTGTCATAATAATAGAAATTAATCACTGCAAGGCCATAGTGGCATGGGTGGTGAAAAATGGCGGGCGGGGCGGGAAGGGCAGGAGGCCGAGTGGAGGAGGCGTGGGCGCCCACCTGCAGCTGCTGGCAAAAGTCAAAGTTGAACTTGCTGGCATTTGGCTCTTGTGCGGTTTTGTGCAGCGCTTTGGCGCACATACTTTGTAAATGTTTTGCAATGATTTGATTTGAAATTCATTTGAATTATTGCTTGCTTCCGGTTTCCGGTGCCTTCAAAATACTTTCCTGTTTCCTTTCCACCAGCACCGCCACCGACCCCAAGCCCCTGGTTCGCCCATAGCCTCTCCCCCATGGCGAGGATATGGAAAAGGACCCTATGATGTACGACCAACTTGGTTGGCCTTCTCTTTTGCGTCTCTTCCTGGGGAGTTTATTAAGTACTGCTGCCACCAAGCATACACTGAAACGCGCAGACAAGTGAGATTTGAATGGCATAAAATATTGTAATGGGTATTTGTTGTACTGTTTTAACAGAATATAGTAAATATGCAAAACATATCCGAAAACTGCTGCTTATTTCTCGCAGTGCATTTGCATAGACCAAATAGCAACTGGTGTGTGAGTGTGCGGAACTTTGTTAATATGCAAGTGAATGGACATTTCCGGTACGGACAAAACGTGCCATGTGCCAGGCCAAAAACCGAGAGCCAAGGTCCTGGGCAAGCCCGCGAAACCTTTTGGGGGAAACTGAGTAGTGGACAGGGGGAGCCAGGGGTGGGGTCGGTACACAGGTTCACACAGCCCAAGGACATGTGCTGTGCTAAAAGTCGAAATCACCATCCACTGCCCTTGGAAGCACTCGCCGGTTCCCTTTGGTCTAGCACATTTCGCTGCCCTACGAAGACGAACTTCCCAGCGTCGAAACTGAAAAGCTTGGGCTTTAAAATTAGCTAGTTTTGTATTACATACTATACTATATTAATGTTAAAGAATGTATACAGACATACTATGGAGCCAAAGAAGTTAGAGGGCATTCCGAAAGTCGCCTACTTGTGATTAAAAGTTTACTTTTCCTCGGCTCCGCTCATGTGTAATTTTCAATTAAAATGATTTGAGTAGACAACTTTGAACGCTTCTGGCAGTGACTCTGCCACTGAGTTGGCTTCTGATTTGGACTCGGATAAGGATACGGGATGCGGATTTTGGACCTCAAGGAAAGGGCCACAAATGCGGGGGAAAATGGAATGCCACAAATACTTTTCGAGGCAGAAATCATAAATCATGCAGCAGGCAAAGACACGAACCGCATTGGAAATCGACGTCGGAGACCCAAACTGCGGCGTTGACACACGGACATCGTGCGGGATATCCGAAAATATATACATAAATACATTTAGCCGTGTGTGTGTATATGGACATGGACGGACGACTAAGTGGGCCACAAGTTTCGCTTCACTTTTGAAATAGTTGCAAAGTGGAAAAGTTTGGCATGCAGAGTGTCCACGTCTGTGGTCAGGAAAGGGCATAATTGTGGGGCATCCTGCCCCTGTCGGGTCCAGGAAACCAAGGATCCAAGGATCCAGGGATCCGGGGAATGTAGGAGTCAAGGAATGGGTGCGTGAGTCACGTGCCAGGAAGCGCCGGGATTGCCAGCGATAATCATGACACTTTGTGTGGCAAATTTCAAGTAAATTGCATGGCAAGGTCAGAAATGTATACATTTTTCCCATTTTCTTCTTAAGATATTTTTTTTATATTTAATATATTTGTACAATGGGTCACGCTGCCATCACTTGTGGCTGTTGGTCTTAACACTTTATTTTTTGTCCAAGTGGCAATGCAGGCAAGATGTAGAAACCGATGAAATTCTGCGGCTCCTCTCCTTTTTATCCATTCTTCACCGTTGTCTGTCGATATTTCTCGAATTCTTCGTGGCTTTTTGCTTGTTTTTTATATTTTTTTTTGAATCCCTCAAGCAATGGTCAATTGACATGGCAGCAACAACAATTGTGGCTTAGTTGGCTGGCCCCCTCCCCCGCTCTCTTGAAATCGATTTTTGTTGTTCTGTAAATTTCTTGTATTCCGTTGGCTTTTAATTGCCGTGACGTGTTTGTTCTACCGGTTTTTTCTACCAACTTTTTTCGGCCTTATTGTTTTTTGTCTGTTTGGTTTTTGGGTGCTTTGGCCACTTGACGTTTGATTTACTTAGTACTTTTGTGGTTGCTCTACAAGACCAATTGTAAGCCAATTTTCGATGGGTTGAGCAGGGGAGGCGGAGGCGAGCAGGGTGGTAAGGCCTTCACAAGTGGACAACGACCTTGTCTTTTTTTCTTTTTTATTTTTTTTTTTGCCTTTTTGGCACACTTGTCAAGTGCGCTTGTTCACTGCCTTTTTTCGTATGGTTTTGAAAAGTCTATTTTTCGTTGGTTTTGCCTGAAACATTACCGCTGATTGATTGATAAATGACTTGGCGAATTAATTGCACAAAAAAAAAAACAAACACACATACACACACTTATAAAAGCCATGTACATGTCTTTCGAGCGTTTGATAAATGTCGCTCCACAAAATATTTAGTGAAGATAAAAAAATGTCCAGCTAATATAGCATTAGAGGAATTTGGATTAATCGCAGTTAAAATCATGAGAATGCATTTCACGGCAAACAGCTTAAAGTGACCCACATTTATTAGTTTAAATGTGATAATCATGAGCATAATTTAATTAGGCAAACTATCTTAAGTGGCTTTCGCAATTTATCAACAGAATTTACATTTTCCGAAATCAAAAGTCCTAATTCTGTTGCCAATTAAGAGTCTTAAATTGCACGAACTGCTGCTAATTTAAAGCCGAATTTTCTCATTTCATCTGTGAAAACTAAGCCCATCCGCCGCATTTCGTAACTTAAATCCATATGTGCTGATAAGAAAATTAATTGATTAATTCCGAGTGTCTTCATAATTACATCTATTGTAATAGATACAAGCAGAAAGAAACCAGTTGCAAACTAACCAATCAGCTCCTGCTCATTCTGACCAGCTCATGCACTGATTATGCCCGCCCATTTTCCGACCCAATTGCCCGCCCACTTTCCCACGCCCTTCAAGTCCTGATTTGGCTTTGATGGATGATTGAAAATTTGCAGAGCGCGTACAAAACTTCAAGCACAGTTAATTAGGCTCAATCAATATACAAGGACAACAAGAAGGTGATTGGAGTGGGGCCAATAATTAAATCTAATTAATTTGCAGCTGTCAAAGCGAAGAAGCAGAAAGTGAGAAAAAAGTATTGGAGGTGGGGAAAAAGGGGTCTTGGGGTTACACCTTATCGATTTGTAGCCCCGTCATCCATGAACACCCCATTTCATTGCACTTTTGTACGAAAGTCAGTTTCCCAGTTTTCCACAGAAAAAGACGGAATTTTTCGTCCTAATGATGCCTTGCCTCGAAAATCCCCAAAATCCCATCCTCTGTCAATTATGGGGTTAACGAGGGAGGTCGGGTGAAGGTGCTGTTTGTTGTTGCCTGTCTTACATGTGACGTAAATCTGAGTTTTAAGTGTTTTCATTTTTTTGTTGCCTTTTTTGCTGATTTTGGTACGACCTGTCAACGGAAACTTGGCTGCTTCCCAAAAAAAAAAGGGGAATAAATCAGTTAAAACCAAGTAAATTTCCCCAACTATAGTTCATATTCAAAGTGAAATATTATTTGGCTCAAGAAGACATTTCAAATAATTGGTAAAGTTGTTAAATAGGTTTTATGAACTTACCATTTACACAATTTGTTGTATTGTTATTTGTTTGATGGTATGCTGTATAAAAAACCCGTGTTCTTTCTAAATGTAGATATCATAATACAAACTCTATTCGACTTTACTTCACATTTACAAAAAAAAAAGAAGTTTGCCAAGAGTATCTAACAAGTCGAAAAAGTTCAGTTCTGTGTGAAAAGTCGACTGAAAAGGAAAAACAGAGCAAACTTGAGGCAAAACACTTGAACATCTAAATCAAATTAATCCCTAGAAAAGACTTGCTTCCTTATGCGCTACATGCACTGGAAAAAAATTATAAAATTTGTCTTAGTTCAAAATATGTCTGAAACATATTTTAATCGATTTCATGGTTAGTTTAAAAAAATCTGCTAATATCATTAGCTATTAATAAAACTGTTAGCTTTTTCAAGACCAAGTTTTTTATAACTTACCAATTGGTTCTCTGTGTGCCGTTCTGACCCATTCTTCGTCTAGTTAGCCCACTTCCTTTTCCTCTATTTTTTTTTTGCCTTTTGGCAGGCGTAGTTTTTGTGCTTCACTTTGCTTTCCGCTCAAGTGCGAACTTGTTAAATTTACGCAAGGATCTAGAAGCCTCAGCACACGCATACGCAATTAGGAAAAAAGGGGGTTTTGGCAGGTTTTCCCAGATTTCGCCAGATTTCCCCAGGATTAGAGGGGTCCGAGGGGAAGTTGTAGCTCAGTTACGCAAACAAGCAAATCAAAAAACCATTTGACGCACTTTCATCATCAACGGGTATTAGGAGCGGGCTTAGGGGCGTGGCACCTGCTGTTGCTGACACATTCGAAACTGCCAATAAGTCGAAAGCATATACACACATCTGCCCACCCTGGAAACCATTCACTTTTGGGAAAACTCTTTCCCTTAAGAAGCTGGAAATGCATGGCGAAACAACAACAATAACAAGCTGCAGCGGGTGAACAGGGGGCTGTGGAATTAGTGTGGGGAGGTGGGAGATTCTGATTCAGATATTTTTGGACGGTAAGGGGCATTTCCGGTCCCCCACACTGCACTCTAATGAGCATTTAAGTCTGGGCCAAAGCTTTTTGCATAAGCTTGCAATCGGTGAAGAGTCTTTAAGGAAAAACGATAGATAAGAAGATTACCGATAGTCACGTAGCGTCAAAAGATATGCTCTGAAAGATACAAAGTCTATAAAAGAACAAAGCAATTAAAAATGAAAATGAAGCAATTGAAGTAAACTGTATCGATGGAACTGAATTTTAAGTAACATTTATTGAGCTCTGTCCACTTCGCAGGCAGATCAACCAGCCCCTATAGAATCACATAATGTAACGCAATTCATTAATCGCGATCATTTCGATGAATTCTCACGCTGTCATCGCCGTTATCGACTGACCCTTCCATCACTTTCCGCCCTGACTTTTGCTTGCTTGCAAACATTTTTCGGTCAAACAACAAGAACAAATTTTCGGCTTTCCTTTATGCTACTCTCTTAGTTTTTTTTTCTTTTTTTTTTGCACTTTTGTGGGTCAAGTGCTGCTTTTGATGCTGACGTAGCCATCGCTTTTATGCTGCTGCTTCTTCTCCTTTTTGGAGTAGGAATTAAATATCAAGTGTGCGAGTGTGTGAGTGAGTGGCCGGCACATGTGTGCTGCCCCGCCCCCACTCAGCCCCCCACATCTATCCATCTCACTTGCACCCAGGGCACGGCCTTTTTTGCATATCATCATACACGTAAAGTTTGCTTTTGCTTTTTGCCTGCTTGGCGTTGTTGTTGCTGTTTGTTTGTTTGTTTGCACGCCCCGTGTTCCTTATGTTACCCATTAGCAGGCCTAGGGTATATTCTATACGCAAGCATCGCAGAAGATGTTAGAATATCTCTTATTTGTACTCCGTCACTTGAAAATTTTAGATTATGTTTTTATTGTTATCATATTTGGTGACCAACGTGCGTAGTCTCATAATAAATGGGTCCAATGATTAACGAGGCCAATCGAAAATAATGAAAATCAAATATAAACAATAGCCAGGCTATATAGTTCGATTGATCAAGTGCAGGATAGTATCGTGATGGGCAGTATGAAATCGATCTCCTCTTTTTTTTTGCTCGTTTCTGCTGGTGTTCAAAAGCCCACACATCACTTTTGCCCTCACACTCTCTCTTTCTTTCTTCTGCCCGCAGAAGAGTGCTTTGAGCCCCGGTCCGACCGACATCCTCTTCGCAACCCCCTTCCCTTCCCTTCGCTGCTCGGCTCAACTTGAAGTTCTTGTGTTTGGGTTAAGTGAAAAGTGATTGAGCAGATTTTTGTTGCGAATCTTTCGGCATGCTCCTTGTTGTTGTTGTTATTGTTGTTGTTTTTGGTGCTGATGCTGCCCGCATCTTGTTCACTATTTCAGCTGCTTCTGTTTTTCGCCAGCTTTTAATTGTTGCCTTCGCCAGCCGGCTTCCTCAGCGTTTTCTGCTGATAAAAGCAACACCGAAAACTACAGTGCAGGGAAAAAAAACGGAATATATTGCTTTGGTTTTTGTCTAAATTTGATTGACAGCTGCTCAAGATGCGGTGACCCATGATTGATGAGTGCGGTGAATCAATCAATCAGTTGATTTGAGTGCACCAGTGGTTGCTTAATCAACAGTTCAATCGAGAGGCATGTGGATAACAATTTGGGGCACGAAAAGTGCATCAATCGAAGGTTACTTTTTCAGACAGATTCTATTCGTTCATATGTAAATATGTGTGTTGTAAAGTCCACAATAATTGATCAACAAATGGGTTGCAGTTGCAAAAAGTAAATGCCATATGCACTTAAGCACACTACAAAGGCGTACTGTCCCCTTGCCTTCAATCGTGCCATCGCCATCGCCATTGCCATCAATCTCAATCATCGTAATTTGACTTCGTTTCCGTTTTGGAAACACTTTTAGGGTTGCCGCTTTCGAGAACATAACTGTAATTTCGCAATTATTGTTTGCACAATCGCGCATCATCAATCAAACGAACTGAGGGAAACCCCCAGCACAATCAGCACCTGGTACAGTTCCCGTTGCTCCCCACTTACCCCACACGAAAAGAAAATGTTTAGACTGAAATCACAGAATACACAAGGTAATATACATTAGATTAAAATTGAGAAATTCATATGGTACATGGATTATTCTTGCTGCTCTTATGTCAATCTTAATAAGCACATTCATTTAATTAAATTTAACATTCCTCCAATTAGTATCCTTTCCAATCAGCAATATTGTCTAGGATGGAGTGCCGTAGTCGTAGCATCATACTTTTGATATCGATTTTATTCGCAGTCTACCGCATTATCATTGTCGCACTTTGGCGATTTTCTGTGAAGCATAAATCAAAAGCGGAAATGAGCACGGCATGTGCATTCATGAGATTGACTTCATTAGCAGCTGCTGGAGCAAGCCCTGATTGTTTTTTGGTTTCAATCAAATCAGCAGCAGTTGGCAAATGGAATAGGAATACGAACTCGAATGGGAATGTGCGGAAAGAAAAACGGTTCCAGCCGGAGGACAATTAGTGCGAATGCTAATGAAAACGAGGCACCAGGAGGAGAACTTCCAACTTAACAACCGAGCGTACTTCATTAGGTTCCGCATCGGATTCAGACTCGGACTCGGAATCAAAAGCGCCCCGTTCCGCAGTTCAGCAATCCCCCAATCCTGCAGACAGTCCCCACAGAGCAATGCGTAGCCACTCATAAATGCTGGCCCTGGGTCCAATCAGAATCGAAATGAACCCATAAGGCAAGCGGCACAGTGGGCAGCAAACTAAGGAAACATTTGTCGAAACTCAAATGTCATTATAAATTCCAATATCCTAACTTATAACCTAGACTGGGGTGCTAACTTATAATAATAAAGTATAATCAATGCAGATTATTGCAAAGTTAATTTGAAATCTGTGCAACATTTGCATTTGTTTTTGACCCACTGTTCCGTGGTTGGCTAATTAAATTTCGAGAGCGAGCTGGGGCGCCTCTATGTGTCTTCCATCTTGGGATATATTGTTATATCTTAATGCCGCGATGCCGTATTTATCATCGGCTCATTTGGTTTTTTGTGTATCAGTGTCGTTTGTCGCTCTCGTGATAATCAAGATTTATGCCTGGGTGCACCAAGAAATTTCAGGAGTCCGATTATCGAAAGAGTTTGTGATTATTTTAAGTTTCAAAAGAGATGAATGGATTTTTAATTGGGCCTGCCCCTGCCCTTGGTTCGATTCTCAGCCCTGTAATTTTCCGAGTTAACTTTAAGTGCCTTAAGATTTCTTTGTAAATCCTGCACGGGAACCCTAAGATTAGGGCCTGCATTTTTGATACAATTTGCAGGAAAAGGAGAGTGTAATCTAATCGCAACTTGGCCAGCAACTGTTGTAAATTATGACACACTCACGGCGTAAAAGGAAGAAAACAACCGTCACACCAGACTAGGCCCATAAAATATTACCCAAAGCACTTGCAATAATTCACTAGGCTCTCGCATAGTGGGTTAGTTTTCAGCCTTTTCCCCGACTTTTCTTTTCTCACTTGCCTGGCACCAAAAGTATTTCCATTTCCATGAAAAAAGTGAGGAGGAAAAGGGAATGAAAAATAGTCGACAAATGATAATTTTGAAATATGCCCATTGATGAGGATCGCTTTTCTGTGAGTCGGCTTTGGTTTTAATTGGGAAACACGAAATTGGAGACCAGAGTAGGGGGATTTTCTTCCAAAAAGTGTATGATAATATATCAACAGATATAAATAAATAAATAAATAAAGTACAACGAATGCGTAATTCCATATACTTTTAGATGGAAAGAAGAGCAAAAAACGTTGAAATATTCTATCGATCTATTTTGCATTTATCTTCATTAGCAAACCGTGGTCAAAAGTTGTTGAATCTCAGAGAGTCCATGCCAAATGGGAATAAAATGTTTCAATTGTCATTTGTTGCTGTTTCTAATTCGGTTTCTGTTTTCCGCTTCTGTTGTTGCAATTGCCTGCATTGCAGCAGGTCGTAAATTTATTGCAAATAAATTTATTGCACAGCCTGGGGGTCAAACCCCCTCCCCACCAAAGAACCCCCTAATTCCCCCCAAAACACAACAGTTCAGTCCAGTCTGTCAGCTGGAGAACATGCGACAGGGAACTGGCTCAAAAAATTGAAATCCCCAAAAAGTTTGGGCATTTCCTGGCTGCTGTGGCCTGTGAAATGAAAGGAACCATCCCCCTTTGGCCATCCCATGCATATTAAGTTGTTCTTGTTGGCCTTTTGCACCACAATTATTCCAGCTTGTCACAAAAGTCAGGGGCGGACTTAGAGTACGGATGTACGCAAAGGGGGTTATGCAGCTGGCAACGACTGGCGAACTTTACAAATTGAAATTAATTACTTTGCATTTGGATTGGGAAAATAAAACAACTTGGCCAATATGCCAGCAATGGCAAAAATCAATTGTTGAAACTTATTAGATATATAATTAGTTGGCAGACGTCAGCGATAATGAAATGAATATTCCACCTCAGCTTATGCTCATTAGCTGCTGCAAATTATTAGCCATTTATCAGTAATCCAATTTGACATATTTGTATTGCCAAATTTCCAATTATTCGTCATATTCGGGGTTACAATTTGTTTAAGCCTCTGTGCAATTCTTGGGTTTCAATAATTGCATCGCTTCGTAGTCTGATAGGTTTCATTAAAACTCTGCTTTCACTTAATATGTATTTACTTCTTCAAAAGACCTTTGTTTCCATTGACTCGAACTGAAGGGTTTTTACAGCCTTGAGAAATGCAAAGGAAAATGCTTTCAGCAAAAGGGGATATCATATAATTTTGAAAGTTCAAACAATATATAAGTTGGTTGGTATTTTGTGCTATTTGCTTTATATTTCAGTTTGTTGGTATTATGAACTGAAACAATTTACCATCGGCTAGCAATTTTCCGCAGTGTGCTTGCTTTCTCTCCCCGGCAGATTTCAGTCTTAATCACCACATGACGTGGCATCATCGACATTGGCATCGAAACCTGGTGGATCGGGGAGACCGGGCGATATAGTGGGATATTGGGGAGGGAGAGTGCGTGTTGCTTATCAATGGAAACTGCTGATGACATGGAGGGAATATATGTATGTATATATGGGCGAAAGCAGGACGAAGAATCCGAATCCGTATCGGAATCAGGAACACCAACCCCAACCCCAACCCGAATTGGAAGCAGGAGCCTGTTTATACGCGTACATACTCGTAGTTCCCCGGCCGAGAGCAACTAAATTAAAATTATTTCAACTCGAGTGGATAGCGAGCGAAAAGAGTCTTCGGCAAATAACGGAGCCATTAAAACCAGTTGCCAGAGAGGGTTAACCGATGGAAAAAGGGGGCGGGGGGCAGGTCTGGGGAGCATCCCTGATTTTGATTGCTGTTTTGCAGCCGCCTGACGACGATGTTGTTGTCGTATCAAATTATAAATACTTATATACCACGGACGGCAGATGCACTGAACGGACTCAAAAAAATAGGGAAGATGCTGATGCAAATAAACTGGCTATTTGGTGGGTTAAAGGACCCCAGTATATAACTGACCATAGTTTTCACTGACTTATACTCTCCACTCGCAAGTAAAGATCTCTTGAAAATCTCATGAGCAGTTTGAAGCGCTTCTCTCGGATGCAAAGATATTTCGGGTGAAAAAGGAAGTCAACAAGTGAAAAGTCAAACAATTAAAAACTCAATTAGCGCCATATTGAAAAGCTGCCAATCATTTGTCACCTCGAGCCCCAACACACGAAAAAAAAAAAAAACGACAATAATAATAAAAATGAAAAAAAGATACGACCGACGAGCTGCAGATACATTTGTATCTATGTGCTGGACTATAGACTGTGTTTGTTTGCATTGTGCGCCGCAAATTGGTCAAAAGTACAAAAATATCAAAGATTCGACCCAAAACAAAGGCGCAAAATCAACAGCAGGGGAAAACCCAAAACAAAAATGAAAAAAAAAATCAAAAAACAGAAGGAGCGAATGGCGAACCAAATCAAACAAAAAGCAAAGGCAAATAGCAAACCTCACAAATAGAGCGTGAAATTGACAAACAAAACACCGAAAAAAAAAACATGCACACACAAACTGAAAAGCTGCACAAAAACTGCATAAAGAAACTAAAATAAAAGACTGTCAAATCCGAAAAGCAAAAAACCAAAAGAATAAAAACAATACTAACTGAACAAAAAAGTGCCACAAATGCAAAATAGTTTGACCAAGCCAAAAAAAAAAAAAAAAATAGAGGAAGTTGAGGAAGAAACGCCAAAAGATACATTTGTATCTACGGGTGAAACATATGACAAAAGCCCTTGTTCAGCAATTGAAAGGACCAAATGAATGGAAAAGCAGATGGTAAATTAAACTTTAAGCTCCGAAATAAACAAATGAACGCAAAACAGCAAAATCAACAAATGATTATATTGAATAAATGTTTCAATAATATCAGTTTTTGTCTGCCTTTATGTGGATATTTGTTTAAAATTCGATTCGATTATTCCATACCCAGCTTCATTGAGCTCGAAAGAAGTCGCATTCACTCCGCCCAGCGCATCTGAAATTTGCCAAGTGACAACTTTGCACGTCTAGACTGCAAAACTCATGAAAACATAAAAAACATAATCGTGAATAAAGCGCGTAGTGCGGTGCATTCAAACATAATGTCTTTAATGTTCTTGCATTTTCTCAGTTACCCATTTCAGTTTTTTTTTACTTTTTTTTTTTATTATTATTATCTCAAACGGAAAGCGCCAAGACACAAGTGCAATTATGGAAATTCATTTGATTTGTGTTTACGATTTTTGCCAACGTCCGCTGAGTGTTAAGCATCAGACAGAAAAAAAACCCATATAAAAAGATTTAATTCACAATTGCCAGAGTTGAGAGCTTTGGGCTACCCGTTAACACATGGCCGCAAAACGCAAATCATGCGCCTAAAGATCTGCGAGACACAGTAGGGGCCCCTCTTTGCTCGCAGTTGTAGTCGCTTTTACTAACTCATTGCCTCGTAATTAGTGGAAATTACCTGTACAAAATAAAAAAAAATACACTTTGGGCAACTACGGGGCGAGAGAGAGATAGCCAAAAGAGTGAGAGAGGGACGGGATGATGCGTGGATATTCGCCGCTTGTAATTACAATGCTCAAGGGGCAGGCGGGGAGATCGTTCCTTGATCACACCTCTCCTTTCTCTGATGCCACGGCAAGAGGTGAAAAACGCAGACGGATAAAGAAGAGGGAAACAAAAACGGTTGACACGTAAGTGAAGCCGAATATGGAATGCCCTTACAGGTGCTAGAAACTAAAGAAACGCGAATTCTTGAGCTGGTTCACACTCAATGAGTTATTATTTCATAAATTATCGAGTGCTGATGGCAACCCACGAAATGAACATGAAAATCCGTATGCCCCATCTGCGACGATTGTTTCCGCACAATCTCACTGCACCTTCTTAAGGGCGTTCGCAAAAGTAAAAAAGAGATAACTCAACTCTGGACATGACACGGCAATTTGTGTCGCCGGCGACGGCTTGCAAAATTAATTTGTGTCCGCTGTTATTATAAACTTTTCCCCCCCCGCATGCGGCTGTTATTGTTGCAGTTGTTCGTTTGTTTGCTTGTTGTCTTTTTTCGTTTGTCTTCTTATTGAATTAAGCGTGGTTTTTTGTGGCTCACTTGCAATTTGTGTCGAAAATAGCGCCCAGCTCAAAAGCCAGCGGCAAGGTGAGCTGACCACCAGGGTTGCCAAGCCCATTAAAGAAATTTTTGTGAGAAAATGTTCTTTCCTCACGAATTTTGTCACTAAAATAAGATGTTGCTTTCGCTTTTGTGAAAATGTTATATTAGTGAATATTTGTGTAATAATAATTTTATAAGCGGTTGATTTTTGCAGCCCTAAACTTTGGTGTTTCTGCGTGGGCGGTTTGGCTGTCTGATTTTTAAGTTACGCGCCTAGCCATCAGGTCCGTCTTAATTCTCGGTGGCAATCGAAGTCATCGCCGCCGCCTCCTCTGTGCACTTGACATTGACGTCCCGCTCTCGAGCGGGCCAAACCCCAGTTAAAGCCCTGTTAAAGGCGAAAGCCCCCTTCCAAAGGCCAGCCAAAACCCGGCATCTGCGGTGACTGCGTCTTCTTGGGCCAACACTTCATGCTTCATTTGAGGCCGCTGCCTGTCCAACGAGCCGGAAAGGTAAACACAACCAGGCGACTGGCCATGTCCAGAGCGTCCTCCTCCTCCTTCGCAGGACGAAAATTGGGACGAGGACAAGGACAAGGAGCTGAGAAATGGCTAAACCCTCTCCTTTATTACAGGCAAAGTTTTGGCGAAACTTTGAGTGTAAGGCAGCTACAAATGCAAGTGGAGATTCAAGGATTAATTGAATAACTAAAAGGCAGCTTATCGTTTGCAACTTAATGATGGAGTTTAACAAAAAAAAAAGAAACGAGTATTTTGTACCCCTCAACCATTATGTTCTAATTACCTATACTAATAATACAACCCTCGAGTTCTAGTAAGAAGTTTCTTTCAAATTATTTAGTTTCCAGAATGCTTTAAATGCTGCTTCCTAAATATCTCTCACTCAATCTATATTATACTCATTTTCACAATTTTCCTTTTGCGTGCGATGTTGCCATTTTGCAGTGGATTTTCGTAGCCACGGATCCGCCCCAATCAATTAGCCAAATTGTGCATAAATTTGTGGACGCTTATCAATGTCAATATTATCATTACAACAAATATTTATGCTGTATATACATTTATGTGTGTGTGTGTATGTGGAGTTGGGCGTGACTGCTTCCCTTTTTTCCGCTTTTCCATTTATCTATGGCAAAAATTAACACATATTTCACTTTATAGCCAACGAATATCATCGGAACTTCGTAGGGGGGGATATTGGTGATATTTGCTTCAGGTCTTCCACCCCCCTTGGCCATGTTTTTTCTCCAGTTTTTCCCGCTTTTCCTATTGCTCCGCTTACCCCCTTTTTTCATCCTTCCCCTTGCCGTTCGGTCGTTTGCGGGCTAATACAATAAATTGCAATATCGATAAAATACACGAACGTCACGCTTCGCTCACGGCTCACGCCCCCCGCTTTTACTGCCCCCTTTTTTTCCACCCATACCCCCAACCCTGCCCCCGTTCCACTCATCCACTCATTAGATGTCCTCGTTTTATGGGCTCTGCTTCTTTCGTGTTTAGCCGTAGACTTCTAGGACTTGGCGGGGGGCAGGGGATGATCCTGGGCTACACCGGAAGGAATTGATTTTAATCTGAATCGTTATTTGATATTTATTAAGACTGAATATCCCATAACAATTTTTTGTACCCATTTAACTTATATGTGTATGTAAATATATTTATTAATTTAACTTTTTCCCCTGCAAATGTGTGTGAAACTTGATATATATTTTTTTCGGGTGAAATGCAGTTTGAATTTGGGGTCCGTCGCGCCCCTTGGAGCGCCACTGCGAAAAAAGAAGGAAATCGGCTCACTGCTCAGATATCTCCGTTGTTGTTGACTGTCTGCGCAAATGGCGCAGCAAATTGAATTTCATTTATTGATTATCCTGGCGTTTTATTTTATTTTTTTTTCCTGCGTCTTTTGGAAGCCGCCCAAGGACCTCGAGCGGAGAGGAAAGCCAAAACAAAAACACCACGGTAGGCAGCAAGAACACATCGCAGAATGTAACTTGGTTTCACTGATTTGGTTTGTGTTGCCCGTGGGAGGTGGTGAGGGAAGGGAGGGGGGCTGGATGGGCGGAAAGGTGGGAAAATCGGTGGAAAAGCGGGCGGGGCCGGCCGGCAATTTATGGCCCAGCGGAAGGTGAATTCAATTTCTGTTGCAGGCCTAACGAAAGTTTTGATTCAGAGAGCGAAATCTAGTTGCCAGATGATTGGTTTGGGGGATTATCTGATTTATATTATATTTATTCCGCACAAAATGCCCGTGCTTACATGAATTTCTGCACATAATTGAATAACTAAATAAAGATACAATATGCTTGTTCAAGTAAACCGAGGTGTTGCGCAATATATATTTAAAACTCTATCAAAGCAAGCTGCATCTAAGAACCAATTAAATTGTATCTGTATCTACAGTCTTTGTAAGTCATGTTTAGGTTAAGTAAAATCCGGTTAAATCCGTTCTTTGAGGGCCACTTGAGGTATCCATTAATTCAAAAGAGAAATACAGATACACCTGCTTAATTTATGCTCGACCAGCTAGCTACTGCAGCATAAATTATCTTTATCATTCCCATAATATTATAATCTCTCGGGTCTTGTCTGCTGCCCTTTTTCTTCTTTTAGGGCCCCTCATTCAGCCAGTTTTTGATGTATGACCCACTGGCTACATAGATACTCGTCGCTGAGAGTGTGTGCGTTAAGTTGTCATTATGATTGACAACGAAGACGACGTGCCTTGGTTTTCTAATAGGCCACATCGATTAATTCAATTGTGCGGAGATGGTTAATGCAGTGCCACTTTTTAGAGGTTTGCCAAGAACTTCTTCTACACGAAGCAGAAAAAACTTTTAGGGCACTGAAAAATACGTTTTTTTAATAAATGTTGGCAAAATTGATTTTTGAGACATTTAATACATAATGTACTTGTTTGTCAAACGTCCACAAGATGTAAGCTATTAAGTTATAATTTTTTATATTTTCAAGATAAAAATCTATATCTAGTATTTAGTATTTAAGTTACCATTTTTGTGAGCCGTGTGGTTGAAAGTTCATATGCTAATTTGAAACCCTTAAGCCCCCGATAAAAAAAAACCCAAAAAAACACGCAGCCCACACGCATTGGATTCATCATACCTAAACTTATATATTTCGTTTCGGTTTTCGGTTCGCTTTCGGCTTACAACTTCATTTAAATGCAGAAGTCGCTGCACGAAAAAATAAAAAATAAAAGAAATAAAAGAGAGCGAACGCTCTCGAATATGAAATTTTTAGTTATTTGATCCGAAAGCATTTTGACAGCCAAAAAGTTCTTTTTCATTTCGAGTCTTTGCATTTAGATGGTAATGCCAGCCAGAGGCGTGCAGAATTCAGGGGCGTGCCACACGCCAGCTGCATAATTGATAAGGGGTCGGGGAAAATCGAGGGGGTAGGGGGTAGGATGAATGCAAATCGCAACAAATGCAGATAACCTTGTTAAGATGCCAATTACGAAAATTAACTTGGCCCTCTTGCACCGACGAACTTATTGATTTTGCACTGGGTTCGAAGCCAAAAGCGATGGTTTCCCCCCCACCTCACCGTGAATATTTTCCACCTCTTTTTCGTTTGGCCAAACACCGATGATGTTATTGATTTGATTGGTTTTAAAGTTTCTTTATATTGAAAATTGTGATACATTAGCAATATATTATTTATAAATAAATCAAAGATATCTTCCATCTAAGCGAATAATATACATATTTTAAACCATTTATTTCTGACGACGATAACACCATCTCTAATGCCCCAACTGCATATTTTCTCCACTTGAATGTTTTTTTACCACTCTGACCCAGTCTTCTTGGCAACCTCATTGCTCAATTGGCAAATGTGTGTGCCTCCCCTCGGAAAATGCACCGCGCCATTTTCCCCCGAGGAAAACTTTATGCCAAAAGGAAATGACAAGAGGTGAGAGCGAGCGGAGCGGGAAAAATGTGAGGAAATTCACTCGACGGAAGCAGAGACAGTTTGAAATAATTACATTGCACAATTCGAAGAGTAGGGGGTATCCAAATCAGGGGGGGGGGGGGGAGTTGGCTGCTGGGCAATATACTTATATATATGTATATATACACACACCCATCGAACAATTGGGGCCGGGGAAAAGCATTTTCCATTTTCCATTTTGCGAACCACAGAAGTTGCTGCCAGACGGCAGCCATGGGCTCAAATGCAGCAAAAGTACAAATAATTTCATTATAATGCAGGGAGAATGCGGTTTAGGGCCGGGGTGCGGCTTATAAAGGGGGGGGCACTTGGGGGGATTTTAAAGGGGGGCTCCAACAGGTTAAGCAGGCACTGGAATGAAGGGAAAAACGACAGAGCGACAGAACGACAGAGCGCAGAATGCTAAATGCCAAGAAAAGCAGAGTGGGACGAAAGACAACAGCAGCAGAACTGCAAGTGCAGCAACATCGAGAGGCAGCAGCAGCAGCAATAATTGCCAGTGAAACGACGAAACACAAGCAACAGCAATATCAATATCTGAGCTAAGTGCTGCCATACTAACTGCGGCAAGAACACAAAATCTGCAGTCAGAACAACAAGCTGGAATACCACTGCTGAGATCCTATCTCTAGCGAGCAGCTTGGCTTAGTTTTGAAAGCGATTCGTTGTGTAAATACAAGTATAAAAATATTTAATACCTTATCGTAGCGCAAAATGATGCCATATCAGCAATAAGCGAAGGATATCACAAGATATTGCGAATTGGACAGCAGCAAAATAGAAGGGAACACCACAATCTGAGAAAATTAAATCAGAAACATAAATAATAGAACGAATTCCAGGAGCAGCATAAGCAACATATTATGCCAAACAACTACTCGCCAGGTGCAGCAGCGAGGCAAAAAATAACAGTCACATTAGCAGCAATATTAAGAGTTAAGGCAGCAACTTCTGGCCAACAGCAATAGTCAGGTAGAGCAGCAACATTATGAATCAAACCGCAGCAGCAACATATGCACGTTAAGAAATACAAAGCAACTTGGCTTTTCGAACACCCAAAATACCAGTGTTGCAAGGATGGTGTTTTTACCATACAAATTACATGCACATTTGTCTCAGTGCAGTGGCTACAGTGGCAACAGCAACTGTAATAATTGCAGCAGCAACATAATCAACTGTAGCAGCAGCAACAGCAGCAACTTGCAATATTAGCAGCCGCAGCAGCAACATGAAGAACCTGAGCAACGACAGCAACAAATGGGGGGCAGCATGCGAGGAGCGGCAGCAACATCGGCAACGTGGGGCATACCAGTTTGCAACTGTTTGCTGCTTTTCAGTTCTGCTGTTTTCTGTGTTTTCTGTGGGGACAGAGCGTGGGGACAAAGTCGTCTATAAATAGCAAATACTGTTGACAGAGGCGTCGTGTGCTGAGGGGGCGGGGGGCGGAAGGGTGCAACTTCTGTAGAGGAGGATTTATATGTTGTGGCTAGAGGAACAGGGCTAAACAGTCTCGGTTGCAGCAACTGCGACAACGACGACAGCAAATGCGTATTAATTGCGACAGCAGTTCGTCAACATTCCGCAGCAAGTAAAGGGGTAAAAGGGGTGTGTTTGGGGGGCTACGAAGGTGATATAGGGAAGATATAGCCGAGATGCACCAGCACCATCAGCAGTAGCGGCAGCAACAACAACATAATTAAAACTGCCAACATGGCGCGTGATCGGCAGACATCGATAAGCGTAACTCGAGACAAGTCGATAAAAGTGGCAAGAAGTCCATCCTTTGCCAGGCAAAACCATAAGCATACATACATATACATACATATACATGCAAGGAACGAGTAGCTGGTTGACAGAAGGTGTGACAAACAGAAGCCTTGCGGTTGGATATTAGAATACATTAGAAAAGATGCCAAGAAGCCAAGAGGCCCATAGAACTGGCATATCTGAGGTTAACCACGGGAAGCCATATAAGATGCAAGTACCATCCATCTATGTGCACCAACTATGCTAACTAAAGAAGTTACAACCTTAGTTTATACATCTCCTATTATCCCAACTATGACATAGCTTACTTGTTGACCTTTAGACCAATTGCACTTTAAATAACTAAGAACTCGAACTTCTTTCATATGTCCCGGAAATTCGGGTTGAGAATAAATTGCCCATTTGCGATTGGAAGGAATCCCATGACGAATGCGATGGCGATGTGCAAATGTTGCGTGCGGTATGCGGAAATCGCCGCCTGGAGCCAAAATCGCATAATTGCACCTGTCGCCTCCTACAAGAGGCAGCTGCAACAGTTGCAGCTAACCAGCAACTATTGCAGCAAGCAGCAAACAGCAAGCAGCAACATCAACTAGCAGCAACCACTGGCGCTTCATATGATTCCATATTTGGAGGCAGCGGCTTTTTGCCCATTCTCCTCTAGCTGGGACACAAACCTAATGGCAGCGCCTGATTATGAGGCGGGTTATTTATGCGCCCAGCTCTCTGATTTCTTGGTCGGATCCAGCAGCATCAATAATAACAAGCAGACATCGAAATCGCCGATCGCTCCTCGGTGGTCCGCACTCCTCCACCTCCTCGGGCTCCCCCATTTCCCCACGCTCGCCCATTTTCTGTTTTTTTTATTCCTGATCTTCGGCCCGCGGCGCGTCGCTGGATGAACACAGCCCATCTGCAGCCCATTCTGGAGCTATTCTACAGCACTGGCCAAAACGAAAGTCACATGTACTTACTTGGGTCTGCAAAAGCATTGTGTAGTTTAAATGTTCACCAAAGTATTTAGCTATGCTAATATTATAATACGGGTTTGAGGAAACCTTTGCAAATATTACGTGTAATTTCATTTAGTGTGCTTTATTTTAAAACACTTTTTTGCGAGTGTATCTCGCATCCGAAAGACCCCTCCGCACGCCGATCACAACCAGTTGTAACAAGCTGTGGAAGCTGCGGAGTGCGCGTGGCCGCCGTGGCGTTTTATGACTCTGTTTTGCCGGCCTCGACTTGGCCAGCTCCCCTTGCGCTCGAATCTTGGCCATCTACCCATCATCTTGGCCCGGCTTAGAAACGGAGAACAGAAAACAGGTGCACTTCACATCAAAGCGACGCAGGCAGCATCCAGCGAAGTGAACCCCGGCCGAAACACTCGAAACACTTAATCAATGGCAGCCGACGCCGACGCCAATGGCTACAGTGGTCTGAAATGCGTTCAAAAAGTGCAGAAAATAGATTTTAATTTTCGGAGTATACAGTACTGATATGTAATAATATGTATATTGTATCGATAAAAACAGAATGATATGAAAGATTCGTTGTTTTCTATATGTTGCTAAGTTTAATATGATATAATATGATATTTCGATGTTCAGAAAATCAGAAATTCTCCTGCTGTATTTTATAAATTGTTCCATTTAAATAGAATACAATTTTCAAGGGATTTTTCGCATTCGTTATGCGTAGTGTGCACATCTAGTTCATCGTCTTGGCCGCCTTGGCATGCACGTCTAATTACCGGGAAGTCAAATGTAGTCAACATATTGCGCTTTGATTTGCGCTGCCAGCAGCAACAGCACACCGGCAACTATCAACTGGCAACTAGCAACATCGAGAGCAACTAGCAACAGGTCTGCAGTTCCCCATCCTCGTTCTCATCCTCGAATATACATCCTTAGGTTGTATCAGGTTGGGAGGGTCCGCCTCGATGGTCATAGTTATGGTTTACTTGCCGGCTGCCGATGGGAAAATGTGCGTTTGGGCCTGGTCTTTGGTCTTTGGTCTTTGCCCAAGTGGTAGCCAATGGCCAATGGCCAATGTGTGGAAACGCGGGCACTTCCAACCTGCTCCTGGACCCGGTTCAGGTGCTACACTGTCAGAAAAGTATTCAAAAATTTCAAAATAAAAATACTTTTCTTCATATGAAAAGAGTTGGAAAGAAGTAATTACCTAAGAGAACTAAGAGAACATTTTTGGGCTAACTAGTGCTGCCTAACAATTTTGTTTTCCAGTGTAGGCCTAGACTGAACCGGGACCAGAGCTGGGGCTATAAATCAGGCTCATTTTAATGACGCAAGCGAAATGCGAGGTTTTGAAACGTGTTTCGCTTGCCCAGTTGGCTGCCGTTTTGCAATTTGATTCTCCAGTACTCTATATACCAGATCCCTGGCGTTTCCCTCCAATTTTCTTGGGGCGCGCCTAGCCAGCAATTAGGCGTATCAATCATGGAGGCATTAAAACAATTGAAAAATTGTCTTTCGGAAATTGAATAGCAATTAGAATATATGCAAAGGCCAACTTCCAATTAACTGTTGAAACGTTTTCGCGTCTGTTTTCTTTTTTTTAACCCACGATGGTATTTATTATCTATCATCGTTTCGAACGTAATTAGTAGTTTGGTTTTAACCATGAATTTCAGTTTACTTTGAAGATGTTTTATTGGTCAAACCAACTATTAAAATAATGCCAGTGTAGGAAAACAGTATTGCCGTTTTAGGCTCATTACGCCTTCTTTTCTGATTCGATTGACGTTGATCTCAAAAATCTCAACCAAGATAATTTGGAGGTCAAGAAAGACAGCAGTGGTCATTGTTTCGTCACTTTGTTATAGTCACCATAGAGGCAAATCGATGGAAGAACAGTTAAGAATCGAAACTCGATCTTAATATCCGTGAGAGGTCGTTGACTGCAGCGAATGTGATTTTCCCAAAGCAATTTCTAGGCAAATGGCTAACAAATATAGCAGATTTTGCTACCAAAAGCTCAAGTTGTCAAGGAGTTATGAATAGAATCCGCTATCTATGGCTGAAATCTCAATAAAGGCCAGGCGATTAAGAGATATGAAAGGCTGGCGATTGAGATGACGGCGGACCGCCATATATTATGATAACTAATTGATTTAAAGACACATTTCAACGGAGCGAAATGAGATTACATTAGGCTTATAAGGTGTTTACTATGCCCCAAGTTCGTCGATCGAATGTAAATTTTATGCCAGACAAACGGGTAAACTTTTAATGATTCAGAACTCAGAACTCAGAATTCAACTCGGGCGTCTTTTATTTCGTTAATTTTTATGCCTCTGCTGTGCTGTAAAACGTAAATCGAAATGCAATAAAACCGAACCGAATTTAAATAGAAATGACCAAAAACAAACGATGAACAAAATCAAATCAAATTCAAAATATCAAAACACTGTCGCAGTCGTTTGTTTTGTATTATTTTTATTTTTATTTGATTTTCTTTCTCCTCGTTCTCCTCGTTCTTTGTTGAATTTTTTTAATGCTAATTTGGTTGCTGTGTATTTATAGCTCTCTTCTCGGTTTTTTTAAATCATTTTTTGGACTGCGGCAGCTACTCAAGTATTTATTTTCAATATTTCTGAAAAGTAGTGAATATAATTGATCACTTTAAACGTTAAATTAAATTACTATCGTTATTCCCATTCAAATTATTACTAATAGGTTTTAATCTGAGCCAAAATAAGCTAATGATTAAGAACTCGATGCAAAATGCTAATTATTTTAGCTGACCTGTAAGTAAAAAATAAAACATTTAAATAATAATACCCTTTTCAAGCACTCCTTTCCTCAAGAGCATTTCCACTTCGTTGAGCTGCTACATTGCCGACGTTTTCCCCCAGTTTTCCCATTTTCCCAGCTCCAGCGTGTTGTTTCGTTTAATTTGCATGCAAATAGAGCAGCGACGGGTTCGGCCTGTCACAGATATATACATATATATATGTATATACCATATACTTTATATACATATGTATGTATGCATTTAGATATAGACGGGGTCAGGCCTCCAAGACGCTTGAACGGCTGACGAGGCTAAGGTGTTTGTTTTATTTGGACATCTTTCGGCTCGCCGGTTGTTGGCTTTCGTCGTTAATTAAGGTTTATGGACAAATTATGCCCACAAATTGGCAATTAAAATTAGAACGCGCACATAAATTCAAGAGCATCAAACCCGAAACCGAACCGAACCGAAAATAATAATAATAATAATAAAGAGCATCGTCGGCGACAAAACGTTGTCACTCGACTGGTTTTTATATATTTCTCTGTCCCCCCCACCCCATCCAATTTGTTGCACAACCGACCGTGCCGATGTTCAACTGGTTTTTCCGAGCGTTCGGTGTTGAAACATTGATAAACGCGACTAATGTGGGCGTACTTGCACAAGATCGGTCCACCATCGTTGTCTCATGCGACGCTATCTGGCTTTCCACAACTATGGTGCACATGTGCTAAAAACGTATTATACAATAATCGTTAAAAATGTATATGACCACAAGCTTTGTTCAGCAACTCACTCCTTTGTCCAATTTTGTTCCAGCTAATCCCTCGCGATTCTATGGCACTTTTCTCAACCCACCAAAGCTAGCCAATCTCGTAACTGGAGCGTGTTATCCGGGCATCTATTAGCCCCGCTCCACTTAGCCGATCGGGATACCAATCCGAGTCCCGATACCACCATTCCACCTGCCCGAAAGTGAAGAAGTCTTGTCAATTACATTGAAAATTTCACATTTTAGCCTGGTCCGCCGCTTTGCCACAATCATTTACACTAAATCACTTAAGTGTACAAGTGTCCGAGGACCGCCCAAAAAAAAAAAAACAAAAAGAAAAGGGTAAAAATTAAATGCGAAGGAAATCGCCGCCCATAGACACCCCACATATAAAAAAAAAACCCGGTCCCTCGGATCGTAAAAGTTTACGCATATTAAAAATAAACCCGAGCGCTTCGCATTTCAAATCAGCGACTACTTTTGCAGAGGGGTCCGCACTAATTTAGCCAGCTCATCTGCGATTGGTCGAGAGCGCCAGGTGGTCGGTCACCTTACCACCGGTCTAATGCGCCTGAAAGGCCCGCTTAATCTCCGCTCCCCAGACGATGCATCCAGTTTTCGTAGGCCCCCCCCTCCATTCATCGAAACCCCCGACCGGATCTCCAGAATCCCCCGATCTGCGTGAGGAACATCCTGCGACCTGTGGAGTCAGTGGTGATCGCACGCAAATAGCTATTGGTTTTATTTGTGAATTCATGGTCTTGATATGATAATAATCCATTAATTCATATCTGATCATATCTACTACCATTTTTATTATTTTTAAAATCGATCAAAAATACTTTTATATATTTAACTTATGCTATTGGTAACGATTGTAACCCATGAAATGCTCGATCAGTCAATAAAATCCAGTTAAATTCTATCCTTTTTTCGGCCAAGTTCTGTCTGCACTGGAACGGCGTCTTGGCCAACCTGGTACACTTGGTCGACTTGGGCAGCTTTAGCGGCGTTTCAAAGCCTGCTTGACTGCTCCACTTTGGCGGTGTTTTGCTTTGGCCTGTCCCCATCGCAGCCGGCCATCCATCCATCCATCTGGAAACTGGTTCAATGCCTGACTGAATGGGGTCCACATCCCCATCCCCATTCACATCCACATCCTCATCCTTGCCCCACCGAACCAAACCAAACCAAACCGAACATAACGAGCTTTGCTTTTCGGTTTGATTTTGTGTTTCTGCTCGTATTTTTTCGCGCACAGGTGGCTGCGGATACACTGGACAATAATAAGCCGCGAAAACATTGCTCAGTAATTCCTCGATGCGGGCACTGCGCGAAAAAGTTGGTTACACAAAATTTACACAGTTTATATTGATTTCATACTAAATTGAAGTTTTATTAAAGAGTCAAGATTCTACTACTTGGTTGAATAACAGAAAATGCCTCGAAAATATTTTAAAATTTGAATTTATATGCATGTCAGGTTAAAATTGTTTGTTGTTGCTGCAAAATATTTTATATCTTATTGAGTAAATTGAGTTTTAGCTCCAGCTCCTTAGCTGAATTTGCTCTCAGTGTGATCCAAGACGGGACTCTGGAGCAACCGGTTTTCCGGAGCGGCACCACGATTCCCCGACTCAACGGAGGATGCTGATCACTCGGCGGCGATAAGCGAGCGAGGGCAGTCCGAGTGTCCCGCCCCCTGCCGCACCCTGCCCCTGGATAGGCAAATTATTGATGCCCAGTCCCCAGTTCCCCATACCCCATTCTGCCCCCAGAATCCTGTAGCACCCCGGATCCCAGAACTCCCGGGAGAAGATGGACAACGGCCGGCAGTCAACACTTTCGCAGCCTGGCGAAGATCTCGCATTTGGCCCATTAATCATGGACCGCCTGATGCTGCTGCTGTTGTTGGGATGTTGCTGATGTGGATACTGGGATGCTGGGATGCTGGGATGCTGGCCGGGACGTGGACGCGTCTGCCTCATTATGCCCGTTTAATTGAAATGTCATAGAGAGGCCATTGGAAAATTAACAAGCGTTTAACCTCCGCCTTCATTGCTTCATTTTCATCTCGCACTATTTATTGCTCAATTTTTTCCCATTGAGCGAGTTTTATAATTAATCAAAGTATTGGAAAATGGCTAGCCATTACATCGATTTGGATTAATGTTTATACTTGGTGGTGATTGCATATTATTTAAATTATTTAATATACATATAAATTACTTTGAGGGACTTTCGCTGCGTTACACAAACTTTAAATTACTTTTTATTTTAATAATAATACTCGCTCCTGAATGTTTTCATACGATTTTCATGCTAACGAACTTGATTTGCAATCACTTAAACCGAAATTGAATCTGGTGACCTGCCAAACGAAACACTGCAACTAAATTGCAAGGTTTTATAAATAATTTAAGTTTTCCCCCCCTAAGCGGAAATATGCTTTATTTGATTTCACTGTTTCTGTTCTGCTGTTTGTGTAAATATCGAAAGGGAGTCAGTCCAACTGACAGTTGCGAACTCCCCTTGTCGGCGACTTAAGCCCCTCTTGGCAGCTGTCCCTGTGTCGTCCCGTTCTTGGGGGCTAACTCAGCCGACGTTCTGTGGCCCCTCATAGAGTTCTGGTATGCCCCTACACTGGAGAAAAATCAAGATTATGTATATTTTGAATCAATTAATGAAGATATTACGACGATCCTTTGGTATTTGAATAACTGCTTTTTAAATGATTGCTCCATAGATGTCACATATTACTTTTGAGGTTGTTTTTCGCTCAGTGTCTTGGGGCGAAGTAAAGGCCTCGCTGCGCTTCCGCAGAATCACTTAACGCTTGATTACACCGATTGACGTTTTGACGAGGCACTGATGCTGCACAAGTCGATGATGATGATGATGACGACACGAATGCCGCTGATGTTGCTGCCGTGCTGCTGAAGTTGCTGCTGCTGCTGCTGTTGCTGCGGTTGTCCTGGCGGTTGTTCAGGTTGCAGGTTGCAACAACCGAAATATAAAGGGCTCCCCTTGGACAAAAAATTAAAACAAAAAAAAATAAAGAAGAAGGGCGGAAAAGCAGAGTTGTGGAACCGTTGAAAAACCGAAGCCGGCTTTTAGACTTTAGACAACTGTTGAGGGCGAGGCCGCCGATGATGTTGCTGCTGTTTGCGTTGCTGCTGGCGAGCAACTTGATGTTGCTCTTGGCTGCTGACGCTGCTGTCGATGGTGACTAGAGCGTTATTACATATTATGGGACGGGATCGGGACTCTGGACACGGGACTCGGGACTTGGGACTCGGGATTTGGTGGAGTGACTGGCGGTTGTCGATTAAAATGTCATTGCATTTTGCTGCCGTTGGTCGTCGATGTGTTGGATGCGTTGGATGTTGATGCTCCCCAGCCGGGGAGTTGCTGCCTTTTTTTTTTCTGTTGCTGCAGGGATTCTAGGTGTTGCTGGTGCAAATTTAGCTATCCACACAAGCGGCAATTTTACGTGATGCTGCAGATAGTTTCAATGTTGCAGTTCTTCTTGTTACCGGTGAAGGTTTCACATGGTTTTATGTTACTGTTTGGTGGTTCAACGACTTTATTCCAACGTAATTTTAATTTTGCAATAACTTTAAACGCTGAGCTTATCAATGCAAAAGTGGCAAACTGCTGACTTAACCAAAGCGATAGTTTTCTGTCAAGGGCTGTCGTTCAAAATCAAATGTGATATCTAGTGCAATAGCGGCTTTAAAAGCATAATTCTCTACTCAATTGTTGCTGCAGATGTTGCTTATGTTAATGTTGCTGCTGGCAAACTTTTCCGGATTGCAGTTGTCAAAAGGGATTTTTCCACTTGTCTTTGGCAGACTTTTTATGACGAACGCGGATTATGCCGAGCTGTCGCTCAAAGCGAGAAATGTTGCCTGTGTTTGCTGCGTTTCGCCCAGCGACTCCCTTCGCTTTTCACAATTTTCCGAGATTTTCTCTTGAAGTGACTGCCGTTTGACCGACCTTGTGTGCGTCACTTGACGCTGCAATTGCGCATTGACAATAGATGGAGTAAAAGAGAATGTTCCAAATTGTCTCGTTATGAAAATGTAAGATTTGTCACTTATACTGTAGGTTAGAATACGTATTTTTCTAATGATTATGGTTATATATTTTTCACCTTAATTGCTACGCTTATTTGTATTTGTTCTCTTTTTTCTTCTGTGAATAACTAACCGGCAGGTTGAATTGAAACTAGTAATGGCAGCTGTTTTAAATCGCCGCAGGAGCAGACAATTTGCGACAATCAAACCAATAATAAGTTGGCCAGAAGTCGACGACGAAAAAGCGAAAATGCTAACAAATAACAAGCCGCTTTGAGTAACTACTCAAGTTGGCTAACTCGCCAAGTTGTCAGTGGGCAAAGGCAAGGAAATGAAACGAAACGGAACGAAAATAGTCATCATCAACTATGCAAATTGCCGGGAAATTTTTCACTTACTTTGCCAATAGTTTGGTGTCGGGAAAATGCGGGGAAAAGTGACCTGCTAATTAGCTGGCGGTTGCAAATGACCAAAGACATCAGTGTCATTATCAATATCAACAAAATGTATTATATTTCCTAATTTTTTTACTTTACGAAGGAAAAGCGTTGGCAAACAACCATTATGACGCCAATCGATACATCGATTTCCAAGTTATGGGGTGGCAAAATGTCACATGCAGACCACCAATGCTTCTCTGCCCAAGATGATGGCATGTTGTGGAATTTATGAGGGATTGGGTTGTCCACGGAGCTCCGGTTACTCAAATGTTGTCTGGATCCCTCCATTGTCCTGACATATCTGTGCCAGACATTGCCTTCGACTAGGGCTTACATAGAACTTGTATATATATATATGCACTTTTATGTGTGTACATTGGTGGGCATTCTATTTGGATTGTAAGGATATTGACAAATTTAAAACCCAGAAGGCTAAATTTTTTAAATAGTACAAGTAATTAATACAAAGCAGATACTCAAATTCGAGGCCCGTACACGTTGCATTTCTATTGTATTCCCGACTAACCAGATATTGTTTGTGCAAATGTTATACAATTTTATTTTACAGATGGCTCATTGCTTTTTGTCAAAGACAAATGTTAGGTGAATTTGTTATCGCCGCTTGGCCAAATCGAATTTCGATTCAATTTTTGTGGGAGCGGGAGTTTATTTTTATTAAGCATTTGATTGTCTGGCTAGATAAATTGTATGGCATATATGCCAGAAAGCAATTGCAATCTTCCCAGCGTCCTATGCATAAATAATACAAGCAAGCACATCGAATTTCTGGTGAGACAAAGGGTGGTGAATAAAACAAAATTACGCATACGCCATGTGGGCCATGTCAAAAGGGGAGTGTGTGAAACATTTTGGCATTGGCATTTGCCATGAACACTGAACACTGAACACTCTCGCAGTTTTGCTTAATAATTTATTATGCCTTGGCAGTCACAAAAGTCACAGGGAAGCGGAGAAAGGAGAATGGAGAGAGGAGAAAGGAGAAATGGGGAGAATCGAGAGAGTTATATACATTGAAGACATTTTGTTACATATGTTTCATTTGCGCGTCTGTTTGTGTAATTTACAGTCACACAAAACCGCAAATAAAGTTGCCAACATTATGGTTCAAGCACTTGGGAAGGGAATTCGACAAAAAAGGGGCGGGAGAAAGTAAGGCGGGGTAGAGCGAAAGAGAGAGAGAGTGAGTTAAAGGGGCTAGCGAGGCCACATCAAATGAATGCAAAGACAAAACGCTAAAAAGTCAACAAAAGGGAGCGAGTCTCAATAAAGGGTTGAAAATTCGAAGTGCACTTGCAAAAAAAGCATGAGTCTAATTTAAATGCTCTCTAGTAGAAAGTATACTAAACCGCACGCATACTAAATTCGAAAATTGTTTGGTATATACTAAAAGTGGTATTTTCACAACTATAATCGTAAAAAGTGTACATTACCCCCCTTTTTTCAGTGTACTAAACAGTGGGTTGGATGGGGAGCCAGCATACATTATGACAATAACATGTTGTTGCTACTGCTTTCGGGGTTGGGTCTATATTATTTTTTCTAGGTTAGCAGTTTGAAGCCCCTACTTCGATGTGGGTTGGCTCTAGGACCGTTAACCGTTATGGCAAAGAGTTCTACCATTACGACCGCATGCCGCAAAAAGCGCAATTGCAAAATAATTGAAAGCACTCCAATGAACTCTGACCCCCTCACCTTCTTGCTGGCACCTGGGCGACAGAAAAAGGCAAGGAAACCCCTTGGCGCTGCTCATTTTATTGATTTTGTTAGACAGTGATATTGGTTTTTAGTCGAGGATGGGGAATATAAGTATTTACCTGGTGATAAATATCGATGGTCGTGCCTTAAATGATTAGTTTTTGAATTACATTTAATATGGCTCTTGATTGATTAAAAACGTGAATAAATTATTGAAGTAGATTCCGCTGTTATTGAAAAATACGAGTGTAGAGTATTTCCATTAATGAGAACAACAACATAATTAGTCTTTTAGCCATTTAAATTCATAATTTGGGATATTCTTCCAGAACATCAATAGAATGTACTTCTGCAACTCAATAGTCTAACTTGAAGTTGAACAAGTTTCGGCGCCCACAAGAAAGGCCCTTCAAAAGTGAAATTTCCGCACTCAAAGCATATTGAAAACATGTCTGGATATATCTATATATATTTAGACACGTTGTTAGTTACAAATACATAGACATATCAGTATTTGTATGTATGTATAGGAAGACCAACCGTAGCAACAAAGGACATCAACATTTTCAATAGATTTCCGCTAACAAGATAAATAGTTCGAGTTAAAGTTAGACAAGCAGGAGGAAAATGGGTTGGCTGGCGGGGGAAGACAGGGGGAAAATGGAAGGAAAAGCTGGCTAAAAAGAGACAGAGCTACAAAGCCAGTGGAAGTGTTCTTCAAGACACAACAAATGGAAAGCCAAAAGAGCCAAGGAATGCGAGAAAACCAGCAACAGACGTCAGAAATCGCCAGGAAATAAAAATTGGAAAGAGAGAAGTGCTATACGATGGGGGAAAGAGATAGATATATACATAGATGGTAGATGGAAGAGGATGGTGGGGGGGTGGTGGGTGTACACTTTGCCATTATTGATATCAAATTGAAAGTGGCTTAAGTGGCTTGGTCAAAGCCAGCGAGAGAAAAAATTGACAAAATGAAATGCCGGAAAATATGTGTGTGTTTTCTTGCTGGACAGGATGAAAATCATATTTGGGGGAAAATGCCATCCCAGTTGCTCATATTTAATATCCTGGTTAAATATCCTCCCACAGCTTCCTATTGATTTTCCACCTTTCCACGCAACCATTTTCCAATGCGCCCGCCACATTTTCATTTCCTACTGCAATGATTTTCCTCGTCCTTTCTTTTTTTTCGTGTCTCTCCTTTGCCGGCTATTTATTTTGGCCCTCTTTTGACACCAGCAGTATAGAGCAGAGGAAAAACACACTCCTGTCTGCCATCGTCATGAAGAAATTTGTAATAAAAATTCAACAGCAAATGAGAAAAGCTCACATATACACGGGGCGAAACGGGGGGGCGGTTGGTTTGTTAAGTTTTCCCCTTGACTGCTTTTCCTACCGTTCCTACCGCTCCACGTGCCAAACTATGCCAAAGCCTCCTTTTTCTCCGGGTTTTCATCTCGGTCTTCTCCTTGTCCTAGGTCACATTTAATAAGATGGGTAAGGCGAAAGTTTGAGACAGCCCATGGGTTAACGGGCAATCGGGGTAGGGTTAATGGAATATGGTAGCAAGTTTTTCCTATTTTGATTACCGACATTTTTAAATCAAAACTTGCAAATGGTCCGGGCAAAACTTGAGCTTCACCAAGTCTTGATCGCTTGGCAAGAACTTGATTTAACTGGAGTATTATTTTTACCTGATTATTTCTTACCAATAGTTGGTATTTTATGTAACGATTTATTTCACCGCTTGCTTCCAAGTGCGAACGCCTTTGTGGCAAGGTGCCATTATCTTACTTAAATAAATATTTATAGCACTATTTTTTTTTACACTTACCAATTTCTTGACTACCCTTATTATAGTTAATGGTGCCGAAAACTGCCGCATAAAGGCGAAATATTTGAACATTTAAGCTGAAGGCCGCAAAAAAAGTTGCAGTTGGTGGAACGCCGTGAAGGGGAAATTTAAACCGAGCATTTTGGAAGTGGTAGCCATAAATGAAAATAAAGTTTAAATTGCAGAAAAACATTGCATAGAAATTGCTATTTATTCAATGTTGGCCATCGCCAAACTGCAGCTGTGCCAAATTACAAGTTAAGCGAAACTAGAAAACGAAAAGCGGGCCGAAAGGCGTTGGAGGGGCTCAAAACCGAAAGGAAACTAAATCGGAACCAGCTTAATGTCATTAAATTAGAGCCCGAACAAATCAGCCGGAAAAGCGAGGCGAGCAAAGTGCCCACCACGACTTTCCTCCACTTTTCATTTTGGCAGAGTCATAAAACATGTTCGTCGTAGAGCTTAAAAAACAAAAAACAAAAGTATAAGAAAAACAAAATATGAGTCACAGAAGGCGCCGCAAATCAACACGTAGACCCAGAACAAAAACTAACCTAACCCAAGCAGTTGCTGCGACCCTGACCATTTCGCAGTTGTTCGGGGTTATATTCAACCCTTTGCCAGTTGTTGTTGAGTCAACTATTGAGCATTTCTGTTTGTGTTTCTTGGGCGAAAAATCAGAGATTCCGGGACGTGGTCGAACTTTGCATCACCCATTAAATGTGGGTCTGTTGGTTCTTAAGGATTGTTTGCCATTTACATATATGGCTTACTATCTTAGAACTAAAGTGTAAAATAAAATAATTAAAAATTATCACTTTTTCTTATATAATAACTCAGAAGGTAGCCAAGTCCATCATACCTTCAGGGACCTCGACAACTTTCCACATAAATCACACATGTCTGGGTAGTATCATAATAACAAGCAGGACCCAAGTTTACGCCGGGGAAAAACGCGTGGCAGCCTTCAAGAGCCAGTGCGGAAATGCGGTTTGACTTGGGGGGGTACCCAGATCCGGGCAACCGGGAAACCGGAACCGAATCTGAATCTAGATCTGGACTTTTATTGGACGGCTTTTCTGGGAGGGCTGACAATTATGAAATGCTCTGCGAGTGGAAAAACAACACGAGGGCAACTGTCTAATGAGAAAACAAAGTCAGACGACAGCAGCGTTGACAGTTTTTGTTGAATTGGCGAGGAGGGAAAGAAGGGTCATGGAGAAAATACGAGAGATATTCGGGTAGGAAAGAATAAAAATAAATAAAAAACGAAAGTGGCATAAAAAAAACATGTGGCAGCATTTTCTACTCCACTCTCTCATTTCTTGGCCACGCACGCAAAAATGTGTGTTGCCCGCTTTTCCGGTTCCGTTTTCCCTTCACCTTGCCGCGACTTTTGCGAGTGTCGTCCGAGGCATGTAAAAGCTTTTCTAATACCAACAGGACAAACACGCCCCCTTCCACCACTGCGACCATTTTCCCTCACCATTTTCCTTTAGCACAGCGAGACAAATATTAATAAAATATACAACTATTAGTCATTGGCCCGCTGTTTGTGTATGTTGGGGCTTGTATTTTTAATATGCGAGACAGAATAAATATTCATAAAAGTGGCTAAGCACTAGGGGTGCTGCTTTGGGGGAGGGGGCGTGGTCGTGGGCGCAAAATAGAGGCGGGGCGCAAACACAGGAGCGGCAAAGTCGCAAAGTCAAGGCGAATAGAGTGTAGGCCAATATGAACATTCGTTGGTAGTTTGTTTTCTGAGCCCTATGAGGAACTAAATAAAAATTAACAAATATTATTTATTTATTTTCACATATTCATCGTTTAATGATAAATAATTAACTCGTACATATATTTGGCATTTTTAATAAAGCTCTTTTTCCAAAAATATGTTTCGCTGAAGTGTGAGCGCCTGTCGCTGATGGATAACCCATAAAAAACAGGCTAAGCCTTTGTAAGCAAGATTTCCACGAAATTCGCTGGCCCAGCCCCGCCCACCAGGCGGGAAAATAAACTTCCCCCCCACCCCGCCATTACACGCAGAAGAGAACCACCCACCGTCCTGCGAGTCAACTAACAATAAGACTGACGAATGTTGGGCCATAAAAATAAATACCTGCTGACATTTTTCATTGTAAATATTTTGTAGCTGCTGACGCGCCAAGCCAACTGACTTGAATGTGGGCGTGTATATCTATATATATATATGTATATATATGGATATGTGTGTGTGGGCGGTGGGTGTGGCCGCCCCATGGTGCGAGGTGTGCGTGAAAAAAGGTTTTTCCTCACGCAGTCAGCCAGACAACGCACAAAAACATTTTTGAAGACGCTGAAAACTTAGCAGGATATTGTACACACTGAAAAAGTTGTTGCCAGTACTTTTTTTTTTTTAATTTTATTATTTAAAGATATCAATTATTTTTGAAAATAAAAGGGATTCAGTTTGATTCAATTATATTATATAAATGTAAACCCCTTTTACAAAGTTAAACGACAACGATAAGTACCACTTTTCAGCCCCCCTTTTTCTTTGCGTGCATGGCGAGGGGGTCATTTTCCGGGTAAGCGGGCTGATTTTCCAGAGGCTCGGAAGGGGGTGAGTTCTAGACAAATGGACGTACGTTCTCTGGGTGTGTGCGTTGATCAACGTCATTATCATGCTGTCCGTCGCTGTCTTCTCCTTTTCATTGTTGTCCAGGTCATTACGGCCAACACCGAAAGATAGAGGAAAATTGGCAAGAGCGGCGGGGAAAAATAAGGAGGAAATGTGGGAGGGAAGGAGGAAAGGAGGGAAAGTGCCATGATATGTGGGTGTGTTTCATTCGCTTTTCCTTGTTTTTCTCCAGGGCCGGGCATTCATCATCAAGTGCGGGGAACTGTGCACGGGTCAAGCAAATAGCCCAACTGGAAAAATGCACAGGTTAAGCATACTTAACCCGAAGATATCAATTCCAAAGTAATGATATACAAACACTCTTGGCACCAATGTCCAATCCAAAAATTACACAAATCAATTTCCACTGCTGAGCTGTGAAGTGTCGTTCACTATTCCGGAATAGTTAAACGAAATTAAGAATAGAGTGTATACTACGATTTCATGGAATGTATAAATAAAATAGAAGTTTGTTTATTCGCTGGTCAAATTTAAGATATTAAAATGAATTGAAAACACTTTTTTTCGGCGGCTTTGTTTGTTTTTTATGCCGGCGTATCGTATATATGTTTTGCTTTGTGTGTGTTTTAATAATTTTTGGCCGTTTGACGTTGAATTATTTTGCATATTAATTGGCCTAATTGAAAAGTGCGTGCGTGTTTTCCCTTTGTGCCTGTGTTGGTGGTGGCCTTTCAATCATTTTCAATAAACCGCAAAGGCGACCCTCGGTCCGTCACCCGCATCCGCGGGTCGTTTGATGGGTTTTAATTATTTCTAGTCATAATGCCACTATTATTAATAATAACAATTTCGCCGAATAAACGATGGTGATCCGCTTGCTATTTGGGGGCACGCGTCTCATTTAAAAGTCATAATGTCTAATAGAAAACGACAAAAAGTACATAAAAAGCGGGGAAATGACGAGAACGAACATTTTTAAAAAACGACAAGGCAGTAACAACGGTGCTGTTAAAATACCATCTTCGCAAGACCCAGCTTCAATTTCGTTTGAAATGCGCGCCACATAAATCATTCAACTTTTTATTCGATACTTTAATTGCAGTCTGCATTCAAATTTACTTGCTTCCTTTTTTATCCGCATTTATAGCGGGTGTCATGCGACATTTTAAACATTCATTAATAAATTTTTGACATGCGGGCGGTGAATGAAGGGTTGATCAGTAAAAGAAGACAGCACTCACTATTTGAATGGTATGAGTTTAGTATGATTTAATTCAATTAGTAAAATTTAACCGAAATATTAAGCTACATTTGAAATTACTTCATGACTGAATGCCCATTCTCTTATCCCCATTTTCCGTAATCTTTCTGCGGATGAAGTGCTTCTTTAATGGCATAAGCATTTATTAATTGAAGGCAAATCCAATTTCCATACATTTAGGCAATCTCCCACGACCTCCGACGCCGCGCACGCCTCATCAAGCCGGAAACTCCGCTAGAGCAACCCCGGAACATAATTTAATGGAAATCTTTGAACTCACATGTTATTTACCTGGTTAACTGGGTTAGACGAAGTCGAGTTCTTTGACACTCCCCTCGGAAAAATCCACAGCAGATGGCTGTTGAAAAAAAAATGGGTATGGAGTTTGGGGTTCTCGTACAAAAAAAAAAAAAAAAAAAACGAAGAAAATAAATGAAAACCCCGTAAACAACTCGCGGTAAACGGTTTTCGGCGTTCATTTCGCAGCCGTTGCTTAATTTTTGTTTTGTTTTTGCCCACACCCCCGACCCATTTCCCCGCTTTTCTTTTCTTTGCTTGAGGCACAAGTGAAAGTCGTGATGGTCGGGGGAAAAATGCGCGGGTGGCACTCACATTCTTTGATTTAGCAGACTCAAAAAAAAAAAAAAAAAAACATTGTGAGCTTGCCGTTTTGGTTTTGCTTTTTGTTTCTCATTTTCCACGCCGTTGTTTTTTTTCGCACAGATTTTCCGCGCATTGCACTGTCGTTGGATGTGTTTCCCTCTTTTTTGTTTATTTTCCCCCGTCGAGTGTTTTGGGCATCGCCAAAAACAAAAGGCGCGCACACACAGCACATTAAATTATGAAAATAAAAATGCCCCCTTAACCCATGGCCGCCCGCAACTGTCCTCCCACTTTCAGCACTCAAAAGGTTGGCCATTGAATAACTCGACTCGAACGATGACTTAATGAGCGAGGATAAACACCTGGAGCGGTGCGGATGCGTCGGGGAAAGCTAGAAGTAATCTGAAAGCACCTCTACAGTAGCCCGATTTGAGTGTATATAGTATGTTTATATATTAAATGCATTTAGCATAGTGCCAATATTTAAGTTTGGAAAGCTACAAATTGAATGTTCATTTCATTTGAAAGAAACCTTCTTCTGCTAACAAATATTATCAGTTGGTTTGACAAAATGGAGCTTCACTGTTACCAGATGACGTTCTACCTTAGGCAAAGCGCGTATTTTCCTTTTCCTTTGCCTTTGCCTCTTTTATTTTCGTTGTACCAAAATGATTTTGATTTTGCTCCTTGGCAAGAACATATTTTATGTAACTTTTTAATTAAATCGTTATATTTTTTCCGCCTTTTCCCGCTCTTGTGCCGGAAAAAATGAGGAAATTGATAATGGCTCTTGGCTGTGGTTGAGTCAGAATGCCTGCTTTTCGCAGGCATGCAAATTGCTGGAAAAGTGCTTCAAAGTATATATTTCCCCACTTTTCACTAAAACAGGAACCTAATGAGGCCGAGAGTCTTGTAATTATATTGAAATACATTTTTCATCTGTTGTCTTCAAAAAGGTTTTCCTTTTACTTTTCGACAGGTAATGAAAGTCCTTTCAACTTGTCAGAAAATTTCAACTTAGAGAGCTTAGTATCTTTAAATATGCAATGGAAAGAACTAAAGACTTTTTTATCATGTCTTGGCAAAGCGATTTTTGTGGAAATACCAAAACGTTGGCGGTTTTAAGCCATTTCAACGACTTGAAATAATATATTCTATTATACGACGCTCCTAAAACCAAGGGTTGAACAACTGGCGAGCTTAGTCCTTTGCTTATCGATCGATCCAGCGAATATTTTAAAACCGAAACCAATAAAAGTAAAAATTATACAAAAAAGTATGGCAAGAGCAACATAAATTTTGGCTACGAAAATGTTTTGTTGTCAAATTTCCACCCACGAGGCGACAATCAAATTTATCCATGGGTTCTCGGGGTGTTTTTGATGCCCCATAAAAATTGGACAGACGATGGATGGTTGGATGGTTCGATGGCAGGATAGCTTGGCTGGATGGCTGGATGGTTGCATGGATGGATCTACCCCATCGCAAGAGTGGGGACTTTGCATCCTCCGTCTGGAAATCAACAGTTAAGCCCCATTCATTCACTCGCCGGACCTTCGAAGCAAAAAAGTACAAAAAGAAAATCCCGGGCACCACAACCCCCAGACAATGAACACTTATTGAAGCTGGCAGATTTATTGGAATTTAAAATTCCATTGTTAGTCACCAGAGAATCGCGAAATCTAATAAACGCCGAAAAGGCGACTCCAGCAAAAGTTCAAATGGGATTTAGCTTGTTTAGGGGTAGTTCTCCGGCCCAGGGGGTTGCTATGACTCGGATTCCGGGGGGATTATCCAAGCAATTAGCATAAGCAGCAGCCTGCATATCGATTGTGATAAAAGCTTTTTGGCGAACAGGAAAAGCTTAAAGAAATTCAAGTAGTAACTTCCATGCGAATAGAATTTCATTTTCGTCTTGCTTCTAAACTTATTTTTTTTTTACCCAACACTGCGAATCTTTAACCCTTAACAGACCTCTGTTAGCCGAACAGTTTGAGTGCCTGCAACATGTTGGCCGCGGTTCGATGCTTTAAGTTCGCAGCGAAATGGTAAACAAACGAGTCCCGATGGTTTGGTTGGGGGCCAGTGGGGGTCAAAACGGCACATGGGCCGCAGAATAGAAGAGAATTTGGCGACACAAAACTGCACAATTAATTTGCAACAAATGTCGGGCATTAAACAATCACACAATAATCGCGTTTGGCTGTTGCAAAATGGAAAATTGAAAATGAAAATTGTAATTACACCCCGAATGTGTTGTACACCGCCGCCATTCGAAAAATTCGATATAGTTTTCTTGGGCGCCGTTGAGCGAAAATTAAATTTTGAACTGAGCAAATGTTGCATATTTGATGATTGGGTTAACCCAATTTCCACCCGTTTTTCCCCCATCGACGTGAGCCCCCGTGTGTATATTTAATTAGTGTGCACACACACTCACACACTCGCCCAGGTGGGCGCAGTGGTGCGGGGGGCGTGGCTGAGCTCCTAGCAAAGGTAAACACAAAAGCGAGAACCCAAAACTACCAGGGCCCAAAGTAAATTTCTTGCTAATTAAAATCCAAATATTAATTTTAAAATGCAACCCAGCACAGTGGATAAAAACTTGTGGAAAACGACCGATGGCAAAGGAGAAATGCGGCGGAGAGGAGGAGGAGCATTGATGGAGCACACCGAGTATGGACGCTTTATATCTTTAAAAAATGAGCACAGGGAAAAAATGTTATAAAATATATATATCATTGATTGGTTAGTGGAAACGAGACGGCTGATTTGTAGTGTTATAAGTTTATAAAAGATGCAAGTTAATGAAATAGAGTTACTAAAAGGATGTGGTTAATGATGTAACTTATTGCTGAATTAAACAGAATGTGGTATATAAATTAATATTCAAGAGTTCCATTGTCTAGTTTTCGATTTAGCCGCTCTACAAAATATGCTACTTTTGCTACTTTTCTGACAGTGTACCGTAAGCTTTGTGTGATTTTGCCTCCAGGGATTGGAAAGGGGAAAGGGGCAGGGAAAGTAGGGGAGAGCAAACATCAGGTAGACTTTGAGTACACTTGCACTTGAGACTCCTCTTCTCTTCTCGTGGGGAAAATGGCAGTGGCTCTGGGGGTCCAGGGTTCCATAGTCTAAGGGGAAATCGGAGGGAATTGCAGACTGCCGGGGGCTGGTAGCATACACACACATCGATACACTCGCACACTCGCACACACACACAGGAGTACAATAACAATTGCTAACTAAACATTTGGACAATTCAGCTGGAGGCCGACGAAGAAAGGAGACGGAATCAACATAAAACACAAAAATAATACAGGGACAGAATAATGATATAGGAGAGCCTTTCGGTAGAAGAAAACCGGACGAAAGGGGGCTTAAATCAGGTGAGGACAAACAGAAAAAAAAAAAAACGATTGAAGTTCAAGTTGAGCAGGTGTTGTGAAGAGTTCCCCTTCAAATCAAATGTTTCAATGTTCTAATCGCAAAGTATTTAAACAGTGGACAACTTACAGAGCATAGTTAAGCATAGTTATAAACAAAATAGCATATGCAAAATATAGAGTAAACCTTGAATTCCACCGGAAACGCAATTTTGTTTCACATTTCCCTATTTACCCATTATTTGCTTTTCCCCTTCCCTTTGTCCATTTTACACCGTTTAAACGAGGCGAGAGTTTTGGAAAACGACAAAAGTGTTAATCAATGAGGAAAATCTATTAACACTTCTTATCCACGACACTCCATCCATCGAACCTGATTGATCCGACATGTTGCGCCAACCAACTGAATCTAAGTTCGAGTTGCAGTTGGACTTTGAGTGGCAGTTGGCGCTCCCCTTGTGATCATCGGCGATCATATGAAAAGAGCGAGATGGAAGCTAGATGGCTAGAGGGAGAAACGCTTTTCAATCGCAGAAGAAATCAAAGTTTTGTATGCCTATGCTAAGAGATTTACAGTTTGTGCGTGCCGAAAATGTTAATGAATTTGGCTATGCTACATTGGATTTGCCGTAAATCGCTTATAAAAATATATTCAAATCAAGGGGCACTGAGAAATAATGTGTCGACCCAATTATGTCTGAACTGGAGTATATAACTTTTTGTTTGTTTGAATGTGATAAACTAAAACCTATTTAAATGCATCATTTCTTTTTGATGATCAACAAATGAATAAATCCAGTACTTCACTGAGTTTTTCTCTCAGTGCACGCATGTGATTTGACTGCTGGAAATTATCTATGGGAGGCGATTCCAATTGCTTGTGACCCAAAAAATTGAAAATGTTTTTGTCTTCCGTAATTTCTGTGGTTCTTGCTAATTGTGTGGGCAAACAGTTGAGGGCCACATGGATTCGCCATGGGAAGAATGGTACGGAATATCGGGCAAATCGGGCAATCGCACCTAGAATCTGTATCACTTCGTACTTCGTTTGGGGTTCTGCGTCGAAATCAATGGCAATATTTCAAAATGTCAGCCCAGCTCGCTTGGCCACAGGTGTGAGCCACAAAACTTGAGCAGCCCAACAAGTCGTTTTCTGGAGGGGACTTGCCACTTGGTCAGGGGCGGCTCATTTGTAAGGGGCTGCGGGGTGTGCGGGGAGTGCGGCAAAAGGGGCCTGATGCAGCATCATTCGCAACATCAGAAGCAACAGCAGCAGCAGCTGCTCCATAAAACCCATTATACCCAATCATCATCAGGCGAGCGACTCGGGTTCGGGTTCAGGTCCCCACAATCGGGATCGTTTCCACGCACTGGGCAAAAAGAGGAGAGGTATAATGTAGGAATATGGCTAAATGAACATGCAACATGAATAGTTTCGATATTTTCTCCAAGTGCATTTCGGACGAGCGCAATTTTATGCAAAGAAATCACTTTTCATACGTTGCAATCGTTCGCATATGAAAGCCAGTTCACGAAGGACAGACAAGGACCGCCAAACGGAAGGATGAGTTGAGGGTGCGAGGGAGACGGCGAACGGAGGACGGAGGACGGGGGCAACTGGTTTATGCGATAACTAAACTTTTTAAAGGAGAAGCGGCGGCAACAAACTGGCCGATAGGGGCGCATATTTGCTGCAAGCCATACAAATACAAGGCACAAAACAACACCGAGCAAAAAAACAGAAGGGGGGACCAAGCGAAGTTGTTGCAGTGCTTCAATTGGCAGACGTGTGGTTGCCGCCAGGAATGTCAAAGTAGCTAGTTTCACGTCATAACTGGCTTTGTATCGGAACAACCAACACGTTGGGTTGAGTTTCTTAAACTTGAACTTACCCATATAATGTGCTTGAATGTAGTTTTGATTTTGGCAAGGCATTAAGGCATTTAAAGCACTTTTTCCAGCATTCACATTTAGTGTTGGAGAGATAATTAATTGTGCACTTGCCATCACTGATTGCTTAGTGTGATTTGTATCGTTTACAAGCTGTGTGAGTGGAAAAAAAGTTGCCTCGCATAATAATGCTTAGTAAAGTTCAAAGTTTACACTTTTCGCCACCGATTGCAGTGTGAGGGAGTGAGAGGGCAGCTGGGCGTGCGCCCTCTCGCTCCCACTCGCCGATCGCACGCCATTCGCCTGCTGTGCGCGTGCGCAGCCTTCTGTTTCTTACCTGTGATTTTTTTCCTGATTTTTTTCGCTTATTTTTTTTTTCATATTCGCTTGCGCGAAAAACGGCAGCCAACTGCCCACACTTCTTTGTTGTTGCTCGCTCTTCTTTATGTGCTAAGTTCTTTGCACATTTTGTGAATCAGTTCTGAGATGGAAATTCATTCATAAAAAATGAACACACTCGAGTGCACTTGCCTGTTATTCGGAGCAGCTCGTTTTTGTTTAAAACGTAGCTGTTGTTTTCGGAAAGGAATTGACAGAAATTTATGTTGGTTTGTATGTAATTTGATTTTAATCACTTCTAGATTTAAATAATAATCACTGGTCAAAACAAAACTGAAAGGTATGTAAACTTCATAAGTGCTTAACTCGTTATCTTCAAGTCAATTTCGAGTTAATTAATCATTACAATTCTCAATGTGAAATAAGACACATTCCTTGGCTGCAAATAATTCCCAAAACCATTTCAGGACTGCCCTTTAATCAGCTCAGAAGAGGCGTAATAATGGCCTCGTCAAACATTCCGGAAAGTAAATTAGCAAACGCAGTCCATAAAAATATTTCCCTCGCTTGATGTAAATACCAAAAATACAAAGAAAAAAAAGATGTAAGAGAAAAACATTTGTTTGGTATGCCCGACTTTTTTTGTTTCTGTGCTCGTGTTTTTCTTCTCGATGGATGGATGTGTGTTTTGTATTTTTTGCCTTGTGTTCATAAGCATATTTCTAATTTGGTGTATAAAGCGGCAATAACAACAACTATGAACAACCAACTGACACGTGTAAAATTGTTTGCTTGTTAATATTGTTTGTGGTGGTTCCTGTTGTTGTTGTAGTTGCTGTAGTCGTTGCCGCTGTCATGTTTTTGTCCGTGGCAAAACTTTCACTTGATTTGGCATTTTTGTGGCGCCCAAGTAATTTCCACTGCTCCGAACATGGGAAACAAGACAAGCATTAAAGCATTACTAACCAAAAAAAAAAAAAAAAAACTTTAAAGTAAATGCCACAGTGGTCAGCAAATCGCCAAGCAAGTCTTTTTTATTGCTGCAAAACTTTAGCATATATAACTTAAAATATAATCGTAAGTCTTGTAGGAGGTTTTGAATAAAAAAAAAAGCCTAAGAATTACAATAAGTAAACTAATACACAATATTTTGTGTCTATATATATTTCCATTCGAAAGAATGCAAATCCGTAAATTTAAGGCGAAGCGAATTTGCACAGAATTCGGCACGGGTTCTCTGTGTTCTTTTTAATGTGAAAAGTGTGGCGCCGGCGAAAAAGGAAAAACAGCAACACTCCATTAGTGGAAAAATATCCGCCCACAAAATAGATCACACAAGGACGACGCGTAGGCGGAAAATGAAAATGAAAAGAGCCGGGGTGCCGGGGGGAAATTTTATGGCCATTTTCCCATAAAAATTGCTGTAACAAAACAACAGAAACGCATTTGTTACCGCTCCAGAAAATTCCACCCTCCCCGCCCCCTGTTTTTAGAGGCTGCAGCGGCGCCTCTTTTATGTCAAGTCAAAGGCCAAAAGGCGAGCACATAAAACGAAGCGAGATGGCGATATGCCGAGTGTCAGCGAGGGCGGACTCGAAAGTTTTCAGCACAAGTTAAATATAAAACCAAAATGTTGTTTAGTAAAACTCAAATTGCGATGTAGTTACAATATGAAATATGGTTAAGTGTGTTTTAATTTATGTTTATATTTATATTAAGGTGTTGCGTTACTTCTCAGGAACACCCCGCTTTGAATTTTCCATCGGGCCAAGGAAGATAGTCAATCACAAAACACAAATTCGATTAAGTTGTTTAAAAACAATTTTTATTTATTACCCACGCGTTTTATTTGGTCGTTGGTGTTATTGTTGTTGTGGTTTCTTATCGATGGGGTATCCACTTGTCTACCCATTCCCAGAAACACAACCTTAAGGATTTTCCGAATCTCCGATTTTTCCAGCGGAAATGCAAAGTATCTGTCGGTTCGTTTTAGGTTGGCCCACAGCTCGTTTCATTATTTGTAAATTAGCCGACCGCCCTGACGCTTGATAAAAAGCTGTGATAATTGAGGGGAATCACGGGGGGCGGGGGGATAAATGGGGGAAAACGAGAAAATTGGGCAACGGAAAAGAATTCGGAATGGATGACAATGACACGCCAACTCAACTCAGGTAGCTAATCTATGTGCAAGGAGCGGGGGAATGGGAAGCGATAGTAGAAAATAGAAACTACTTAGCATATCAATTTAGACCACAAGGAACTATGGATAGAACCCGAATATGTCACTTAGCTGCACAAAAAAAAAGAGGGAGAGCACGAAGGGATACATGTGGCGGGATAATGAAGGCGGCAAACAAATTGCCTCGAAGGGTCAGATCCTGTGCTCTAATATCCTAATTGACGACCCTGAAAATGAATGGAATACCGAATTCGGATACCGAAACCGGGGAACCCGATACTGTGACTAAATCTGTGCGGATGTTTGGCGAATTTTTATCGGGGTGGCAATGGCAAACCCCATGTCAAAGGTCAGTTTCGAACGCATGCCGGCGCCGCACACATACAGGAATCTATAAATAAGATGAGATAGTATGGATATGGGATTTTGGGGTGCGGGTTATCAAACAATGCCTAATTGGGGGAGGAAATTTCGTCGGGGGTAACTAGGTAGTGGCTAGAAAGAGGGTTTATTTCCAGAATTGATTGATGGAACTTTATATTTATATCAGTTATTTTCGGTAGAAGTTCAACCAATTTTGTTTGCCGAGCAGCGTCGAAGCAGATAAATAGAAGGTAATTCGGTCGTTGATAAACGGAGATTTGTTAATTGAGTAATTTCCCATTGATTTCAATTAAATTGGAGACCGCCTCGTTTTACTGATTTATTCCAGTGCACGTACCTTGCATTGACAACATTTATCACTGGCTAAAGTGTAGCGCACAGATAAGACTTGGGCTTTTGAAAGGGATACACTCTGAATGGGCGCTTTATCCAGACGGTTCAATGAGAACTGATAGTCCTCATTTGGCCCCAAGATGGATTCGTAATGAAAATGCCTAAAAATCGCTCGGGTGCATTACTTATTGTGCCGACTCATCGCATTCGCCTGGGGAATGAAGAACAACAATGGGCGAAAATGGGAAAAAGGGATATGGAATGGGAAATGGGAGGAAAAGTCGGGCCGGCTTAGTTTCCTTTTTCCGCCTTGACGGGGTGGCCACTTAACGACAAATGCGAATCATTTTAAATTGTCTGGTTACTGGGAAAAATAAGGGACTCGCATGTGGGCTCCGATTCTGATTCCGATTCGATTCGATAAAATCAGAGTGGCCAAAAGGTCACACATTCTGGCTGAAAAGGTCGCCTAATCTATCTGCTCGAACTGGGTTTATGAAAATGCCAACCATTTCCAGAAAAAAAAAAAAAACGGAAGCCCATGAGTACCAAATTTGAAGATATATTTTTCAAATGATTTTTTTTCTTTTTCGAATGCCTATTGAAATGGCACCATGAATAGATAACTTTGGAATTCATTGGCTCTAACTACTGTTGGCATTGGGTGAGCTTAAAACCACGGTGGCCCAAACACATTGTAAAGTGGGTCATTTCTCTTACTTGCAACTCGTGTGGAAAGTCCGCGTCCAGTGAATGCCGAGCTGCCAAGGCAAGGTCTCTTATATCATTTTCTTTGCTTTGTTTTGGTGCAATTAAAACAATTTGCAATGTTATAATTAAACATTTGCCTCACTCTCGACCATGTCAAACAAAAAGCTGACAGCGCCACATGCATATTATTACTTTTTTTTTTCATTTTACGTACGTATCTACCTCTTTTTGCCCGATTCATTAAGGGGGGAGGGGGGGAGCGGGCCTTCTAGAGTGGGCCGCAGGCCATGTCTCGACTTCTTGCAAGTTCCCCGAGTTTCTTGAGATCGGGCGGTCACAAAGTGGATTGGATTGGGTTGGATTGGATTGGATCGGGTTGGATCGTACTCGACTAGAGCGCAGAACTCGAGATGGATTTTCGAATGACCTTTTGCATTAATTGTCCAGCGTCCAGCGTCCAATGTCCAATGTCCAATGTCCAATGTCCATTGGCCAATGCCAGATCTTTGCCAGGTTAAAGACACATTATTTTCGCATTCGAAACGATTCGTTTCGTTTCGTTTCGTTCGTTTTCGATTTCGATATTGCCGTCGATTTCGAGTTTCATGCCGTGTGGGCGTATGGTTTTCCTACGTCTTGTTTTCATATAGATATTTCTTTTAAATGATCTCGCTGGCTGGACATAATTTTTCATTTGGCGCACCAGCGAAATGTTAATAGTCGACGCCAATCAATGAGCTTTAAATATAAAGGGGCTTGCCTTAAAACCAAAGGGGGTTATGATTTATAAACAAAAATGGCATAGCATATGCATTTAAGCTAGCTGTTCATAACCTAATAATTATGCTGTGTGTTGATTGCAAATCCCTCCGTTTGTAGGCACTGCACCTTCTGCAGACGCCACTGACCCATCAACTAAATACGGAGCCAAAGCTATCTATCTAACCGACCTGACTGGCATTTGTTTGGGCGTTACGATATTTCTCGATATTGTGTCTGCCGTTGCTGCTGTAGTTTATGTAAAGCTAAAGTGAAAAATTAACATAAATTACAACAAAAGACGCCAGACGTCGGGCGAATGTGGATTTTCGAGGCGCCAAAGCAATCGGCTGAATAATAATCAATATAATAATGGGCCGGGGTTTAACATCGGCCAATAAGCTTCTGATTTGTGTGAAGTTCCAGCGCGCTCGCCTTATGCAAATTCATTACCAATAATCGTAAATAATGAGACCACGAGCAGATCGTCTCGACCCGGGGAGTATTGGCCCCGTTTCGCAGATCTTGTGGATCGTTTTGTGTGTGATTCTCCTCACGAAGATTTGTTCCCCGAGTTTCCATCTATCTATCCATCTTTCTGCCTTCAATCTCCCAACTTCACCCAGGCGTTCAGTTGCTTCGTTTAATTTGCCTCTCCGGCTCTCCGATTGTGTGTAGAATATCAATTACTTATGCTAAACACCTGCTGCATCGGAATGCACTCCTCTAAACCGGGCCTAAACACACACCGAGCCACCAGTGCACCGACACACCGACACAGCAGCACACAGCAACACAATCACACAGTAACACACGTGCAGTCGAGTTTGTGCCTTAAGTCTTTCGTTACTTCTCCTTCTTGGCCAGTTTTTTAATGGCCTTGCTGCGAGTGATCAGGCATCAATGGGTTAACTCGAATATTGCATACAGAAGTCTCCATATGTTCTTAGAGCAAATTATTGCAAATTTATTATATTAAAGAAAAAATTATCCCATTGCGTTCCACATTTATGTATTGAATTTTGAATTTAAATCAAAGCACAGAGGGGTAACCAAAGTTCGATCATGCCACACACATGTATTTGTGTTTTCTTGTTGTTTTCTTGCGCTTGGCCATTCAGTTTGCATCAACACGCCGTTTTGTGTAAAGCAGACGCAACCCCAAACAACGACTTCGTGATCGGGGCTCCTCATCGATTTGACTTCTTTTTTATTCTTATTTTTAGCTGGCATTCCCCCAGTGATTTTTGCCTCATATCTATCCGCACTTTTTGCACTGCGATACAACGCAAAAGAAAAGGTAGAAACAAAAAGATAACTTGTTACAATTAATTAACTGCTGCATCAATTAAATATTTATTCGCTCCATTTCTCCGGTGCGGCGCTTTCGATTCCCCAAGGAATCGATCGTCCATATATACGCGAACATATAATGCTCCGATCATAATCCTTCGATCGATAAAAACTCAATTAATGTTCGCTCATAAAGGCAAGACGAACAGCTGGCGGAGACCACCGAAAAGCCATAAGGTGTCGAGTAAGCTTCCGAAGAAGGTTTGCCGCCGCGACGAAGGTAGTTGCACCCATTAACTACTCTTTTTATGATCCGATACGATCCGAAGCGATCCGAGATCACAAGGAAACTCTATTTAATTGTCAAATCAGCATGGATATTTTACGATGTCGAAAGGGACATTCGCCAGTACAGTCGTATTTTTTATGATTCAAAAAGATATCTAAAATTTTGCAATGCAAAATAGAAATTCGAGTTGATACTCAAGAAACTTTGTGTGTAGATTTTAAATATAAAAAAAAACAGTCACAAACTTGGGAAAGTGTCGTGTTAATTAAGCGACTTCTCTTTGTGCCTTCATTTGAGTGAGCTGGAAAATCAGTGGGCTAATTTGGGGAATAGACCTCATAAAGTGTAATTACAGCCGGCTGTGTAGTTGAGAAATCTCATTGCCCAAAATCAGACAGAGCGTTTTATGTGATTTGTCCGGGAAGAAGAAGCCGAAAATCCACAGGCGCAGCGAAACCAAAACAAATAGAATAAAGTTCTCACAATTAAATGGGTCTTAAATTAAAAAGCACTTTAACAGCTTCACACCGCCGGCTGGTTTGGGGCCACTGTGGGGTTAACTGTAGCGGACGTGCCCCACAAGCAAATGCCTTATAATTGATATTCTAAAAACGGATAAACATCTGAGCGAAGTGAAGCGCAGCCTTCACTCTATTCCAACTGACTGATAGCCAAAGTTTGAAAGTCGGCCAAGGCGTCGTCATCATCATTATAATGAAATTGCCTAAGAAGTTAACAGCCAGCGGATTCCGAAATGAATCGACTGGCGATGGCCACGTGAGAGGGGGTTAAGGTTTTCTCCTCGCCCCAAATCCCTATGTAAATTATGCAGGACGAAAAACCTGTGGGAAAAAGTTGAGGATTCGAAAGATTAAACATTAATTAGGCGAACGGTTCTCAAAGATAATGTATGCCAATGGCTAAGCCATTAATGCAGAATGTTTCCGGTTACTTGAATATCTCAGCAAAGCGAGGAAATGTTGCATGGATGAGTTTAGATTGGAGGTTGCATAATATGCATATGCATAATATATATAGTATAAAAAGTGTTTAGTGAAGTGTGACAATGTTGCTACCAATTGATGTTATCGATACTTTTGAATAGAAGCTGAGGCACGATGTCATCACAAGTTCTCGAGTTTCACTTGCGCAAATTTGTTGTTATTTGGATTTGGCTTTGGCTGTGGCTCCTCTGTGCTTCTTTTTTTTGTTTCTTATTTTTCACTAGTCCCTCTTTTCAGCTCTTTTTTGAGCTACCGTGTGCCAAGATTTGCTCGTCGGTAATTGCCACCAGTAGATGAGCAAGAGGAAGATGGAAATGGAGAAGTGACGGTGATGGAGAAGACGTGCGGCAACTCAATTTCGCCTTCGGTTTCGCAGTTCTGCAGTCCTCCGGTTTTGCTTACCCAATTTAAAATTAACATGTCCAGGCAACCTGAACAACTGGTCTGCATATGCATAAAAAAATGCTATTTTACACGGGGAAAAACAAGCACTTAATTACAATTCATAAATGTTTACTTGAGTTAATTACGCTGTAGTTAATTGAAAGTGGCAAGGCTTCAAAAAGTGGGAAAAAACTAAATATTAAACTTTCATAACTTGCCAAAATTTCGCTCAGTGTGCGTATGTGTATAAGATGCTGTGCATGAGATTCAAGTCACAGAGGAAAAAATGAAATGAAGGAGCGTGCGTGAGCATCGTCAGCCGGGCTTCATTTTCCATCTTCCTGACAGGTGCTGCTGCATGGATTTCCCCCTGCTCCTCGTTTTTATTGTTGTCAATTTGGTGGCGATTACAGTGTGTGTATATGTGTTAGCCAGGGGCGGTGCCGAAGAAGGGGGCGGGCCAAGGGGGTTTCGTAGGGGAGAGTGTTTGCATTCAACCTGGGCGTGGCTCTAATGAGAGTAGATGCAAAGAATTCGACTAATTCTGATTTCAACGGAAAGCAGAAAGCGAAAAAAAATACCTATACAACTTATTCGGTGAAAAATGTAATTGTATGATGGCGCTTAAAAAGCATAACAGCATTCTGGCAAGCAAATGCAGCTTGCAATTTAATTTGTTCCTCGGCGAGTGCTAATTGTTTGGCAGACTTTTGCAGCCGAAAAGCAGACGGTAATTTCATTTATTTGGGCCATCCACAAGTTATGGCTGCCGCAAAGTTAATTCCAGCCCGGTATCAGATAAATGGTCAAGTTGTTGTTTTGGGCCACAGAACACAGAGAGGAGCACTGAATGCAGTTTTGGCCAAAATCAAGTTGTTGCCCCAAAGTTTGCTACGACGATTCTGTGGCTCGGTGATCTCCGTTTCTCCAGGGGGTCTTACGCAATTTTCACATTGTTGACTAACTAACTAACTGACTGACTGACTGACTGACTGGCTGACTAGCTGGCCAAGTTGAACCGAAATTGCAAACATTTCCCAGACCTCCAGACCGCCACACCGCCACACTGGCTGACAAGACGTTAATCTCGGGCTAATTTCCATTTTTCTGTACCACGTTTTCGGGGTCTAGGACGGCAGCCTCTGATGGCCATAATTAATTACCATTTCAATTTGCATCTCGAGCAGAGCCCCACCTGCAATTTGCCACCTATAATTTGCACTGAAAAGCGCGGTCGGTTCTATTTTATTATTATGCAAGCGCCGCTAATCAGCCAGAAAAGAAGCAGCTGCCTCTTTTTACCATATAATGTTATAGTTTTTTTTATCTACCTTTTGCTCCCGGAAAAGCGCAGCATGGTGATGTGAAAATTGCTCCGAACTGCAAAAAATGTGCCGACAAAAAAGTTCGGATTTAGATACAAATACGAAATAAGATCAGGTAAAAAAAAATGTAGCCAGCTGTTGGATTTTACTGAGCAATCCGCAAATTGTCAGTCTGACAGATAGCTTGGCTCTTGAAGAGCACTAGAAAAAGTTGTTCACAGCCTGCCAAGCAAATGGCTAAAATGGCCGAAATTTTAGCATGCAAATGTCAAATCGACTTGCTGAAGCCCTAAGATAATAAAAATAATAAAATCCCTATGAATTTAGTAGTAATAAAAAATAAGAAGTTCTGTTTCATTTCGTACCTTCTTTCCGCTTTGTGTTTTATCAACAATAATAATATACCAAAAATCTATTTTAGAATGGTTATTTTTTTCTGCAAACGTTTTTAAATTAAGCACTCTCTAAACACTGGCCGAAAAACTTTGCAGGGTATTTACCAAATTTGAGGCATTTATTCGCGTTACTTTAGCTGCTGACATGCAACAGTTGGCTTAACCCCCTGCAGGCCGCGCAATGTTCATATGCAAGACCCCTTAACCCTCCGCAGCCCGCCGTCACTCTTCTTTGTGTGTGTGTGCTTTGCACACATAACTTATGTTTAGCTGCAACTACAACAATTTATGTGCGTGCGAGTGGGTGGATGGGTTAAGGGGGCCAAAGTGGGTTAAAGGGGCGGGGGTTTTAGGGGGCTAGGGGCAGGAGAAGTACCAGCTGGAACTGTGCCACATTGTAAACAATGGCCCACACTCACAAACATTACTCTAACTACATTTTTGGACGCCACTCGAGTTCACTACCAAAATGCATTTTGGTCGGAAAGATGACGATGTGGAAACATCGGTGTGTGCAGGGGGCAGCGGGTCTGCATTTTACGGTGTTTTGTGAGGGTAAACTGCTACATTTTCCCTCGTATTTTCCACTGATTCCTTTTCATCCCACAAAGCTGATTTGCCAAAGGTTTGCAAAATATTTTTCGAAATTTTTGGGTTAGGCAGGAAAATCAAACAATGGTAATTAAGTTGTGGCATACAAAAAAAACCTATGCAGAAATTAAAGAAGTGTATTAATTGATAGTTGGGAAAATGGAAAGATTTGTGAATAAGTCGGCAAATCGTAAAATGCTGAACAACTTTTGCCAAACAGTGAGGAACTGTTGTGTAATGCGTTTTCATGGTATTTGCACAAAAACTGAACTACGGAATTTGGAGAAAAACAAAGCCAGAATGTTGCTGAGCTTTGGAAATTGATTGGCTGCAAAGTTTTGCCAGCCGCCCAATGTAAAATATAAAACAGCAGTAAAAAGTACACAGAAATAGGACTTCCAACAAGGAGTCCTTAACAGGATGGGCGGCGATAAACGAAGGGACGTATTAATTCGATATCGTGGGCAAAAAGCAGGCAAATGGAAATAATGAATATATATGTTGTACTATGTTAGATTACTCATTAAGAATATTTCTCACATATTGTTACATAAGAGCAACAAGTTTATACGAAATCTGTACAGATTCATTTTTACTGGGCTGTATACGCTAAAAAAAGGGGAGCACGATATGGTCCCTGTTTTTTTAAGGAAAGACACGTGTTCGTTGCTTTCGGAGCCTGACAGTTCTGATGGGATAGCAATATGAAAGATGCGAGTCCCCAGTCAAACCGGTTCCAGAATCTGACACTTATGTTGAGTTTTTTAAGTTTGATTTTTTGTAGATGCTCATTTAAATGCAGGCCCTACTATTTCGGACATTCATTACCCTACCTTTTATTTTGAATTTTAATAACATATATTTTTAATTTATGTTACATTCATTGAGTGTATAAGGTAATAATATGAAGAATTAGTTTCTTAAAACTTTCTAAGCTAATTACCTAAGGGTATTCCTCCTTCGACAAGTTTTAGGAAACCTCTGTACATATTTTTGCTCATAATTTTTTGCGTTATTAAGGCCTCAAGTTGGCCCGAACTGCAATAAGCAACGTAATACCTTAATGGCCCAAAGACGCCGGCCAAGGACGAAGGATTCGGCGGTGGCTTCATATTTCGATGTTATTTATGCAGCTTGGGATCGGCTGCTGTTATTAAAAATATTTGTACAGCAGCCCCTGCTGTATATTCTTAGCCACTTTTTTTGCTTTTCGCCCTTCGTTTTTACCTGCTAAACCGCAATGGAGAAATCGGTCTTCTTCTACCCCGCCTTTTTTGCTCCTTATTCTGGTCTGTTGCAACTTTATCCTCGTAGCCCTGTCATCCTTGAGACCCCTGTTTTTGCTGATTTTTTCCCTTTTTTTTAATTTTGCGCTCTCCTTTTGGTTTCGAGTTTTTCAGGATTTTTTCGTTTTTGGTTTTGTGTTTTTGGCTTAATCTTTATGATTTGGTTTTAAATTTCGAGCCCAAAACTTTAATCCTTATTCGAAGTAAACTGCAAAATGGGGTGCACAAATGTTTCGTACTCAAAGGGACGGATACTCCCTTCACTATCGCCTTTAAGTTTTGTGTATGTAGTTAAAGGATAACAATTTCCTTACCGTAACTTTAATTTTCTTAAATAAATTATGATACTAATATGTTTGTAACCGAGAACATTTCATGCCTGTTTTATTTGCCCGCGTCAGTTTCTGTTTTTCTGATGATACTCAAACGCAATTGAATCCGCGTATGAATAATTATTTCTGTTAAGGCTGAAATTGCATCAATTGCATGACAGCTCTCCTTTCGTAGTTGCATATACAGCTGTGTTCAAAAAAATAGCAGTGCTTGGGACCTGCGAGTTTAAGTTAAAAAATTCCTATGATTTACAATTTTAATGGTCAAATTTTTTTTATAAAATCGTTAGGTATTTAATTTCAAACAATTTAGCAAATGTTTCACTTTTATTTCTTCAATAGTTTCGAAAATATAGATAAAAACAACAAAAGAGGCAGAAATTCTGGTGTTCAATGAAATAGCAGTGCTATGAAAAAATAGTCACAAAATTCAATATGACTTAGAACTAACATAGTTTTTTTTTTTTATGTGTTAATTAGGGTCTAATACTTGGTTGGATTGCCTTTGTTAGCCAGCACAGCCTTACACCCACGTGACATGGAGTCCACCAGGTCCTGCCAACGTTTGGGGGGAATTTTTGACTATGCATCCTGCACAACTTGCCAAATCTGAGCCTTAGACGTCGGGGAGTTTTTCGACACATATTGTTTAATGTCCCCCCACAGGTTTTCAATCGGGTTTAAATCGGAAGATGATGCTGGCCACTGCATTACATCTATTCTATTTCGGGTGAACCTATTCTTAGCCGATGAGCTTCTGCGTTTCGTATCATTATCCTGTTGGAATGTCTATTTTAAGGGTATATTATATTCAGAATATGACAGTAAGACATCACTAAGTATATTTGCATATGCGTTTTGGTCTATAATACCATAAATCATATGTTATGGACTCATACCATTGTAAAAAAACAAGCCCATACCATAATTTTCGGTCCACCATGGTTGAAAGTCATCAGTGGGTGTTTTGGGTGGTACTCCGTGTTTGGAGGTCATCAGATATACTGGAGTGAACCAGTTCCACCAAATAGAACTATTTTTGACCCATCAATCCAAAAGATATTACGCCATTTGGAGACTGGCCAGATTAGGTAGGTCTTACGGAAGCTTAACCTTGCCTTAATATGCCTAGGGCTAAGTAGGGGATCCTTTTGTGGACTCCTCTCACAAACATTTTGATTCAGTAGTCATCTCTGAATAGTAACGTCGCTTATTCCCAAGTTCAGCTCAGACTTTATGTCCCCAAAGGATGCAAAAGGATAGACTTTGCTGTAACAAACTATGCGCTGATCCTCTATATCTGTGGTTTTACGTATGGTACCACGGTTTTCGGGCTTCCGTTCATATTTAATGGCATTGGATACCATTTTGGCAGAACATTCAAGGGTTTTTTGAATGTCCTTATATGTTTTTCCTTCCTTTCTAAGCTTAAAAATTAACATTCTTTTCTCCTGGGAGGAGTGGTGTCCTCTACCCACTAAAATAAATTTTTTTGAATTTTTTTTTAATTTATTGCCCTTTAAAATATACGAATTATCTTAACCAAACTCACTTTTTAGAAAATATTGATCATTTCGATACTTTACGATGGACAAAACCAGAGACTGCTATTCTAATGAACAGCCTAAAAGTGGTGAATTTGCTCAAGAATGTAAATAAAAAAAGGATAACATGAAAAACTGACGGGATTTTCTTTTTTTCTATATCTATACATTCCATTTTACAAAAATAAGTGGAATAAAAAGTGGATTCCAAAAAGGGACATGGAGAAATACATTTGTGTTTCTTAGTTTCCATCGCACTGCTATTTTTTTGAACACAGCTGTATGTGTGTACTACTCGATTTCTTGTCAGATTGCTCATACGCCGCGTAAACGGTTTCCCCTTGACTCTCTTCCGTTTTTGATGCCGTTTTCTAGTATAAATATTTTAAATGGCTTTTACAAGTAAATTTGCAAATTTTTGACAATTACGATGGCAACGAGTTACCGAGAGTGGTGTAAGTGTTGTATAAATAACATTTACCCTGAGAGCACAGTGGTCAAAGGTACGATGAATTTGTATTAAATTAAATTACATATGTACGTGATGCATTGAATCATGTTATATATATAAAGATTTTCAAGATCAATATATTTAATATATTTAATAATATTCAAGATACATTTCTTGTTCGAACTATGTTTATACCTAAAGAAATTTCACTGTGCCGCCCTTTTTGCATTTATTTATGCATCTTTATTGACTTGTTTCAACTTTTCTCTGCTTTATATTCGCTACTTTCCGCTTTATTTTCTGATCTCTTATTTTTTTAATTTAAATATTTTTACCCGACGTGTGTGTATGAATATCGAATTGATTAAAAATAAAATAGCCCCTGTGCGGGGAGGATGAGGCTTGGGATGGCTATGGCTATGGCACATATTATTTAATGCTATTGCATTTAATTGGAAATTTCTGCTTGAGCAGCGACACGGCAGCGAAACGACGAAATTATGAAAAATCTCTATATGCACATACATATGTACATAGTCCACATGTGCATATACATTCGTGCCAATATATCGGTCAGATATGTGTGTAAATATGTATTCAACTTAAAGGCGATTGGCTGCACAAACAACAACAGCAATAATAACATCAGTGCCGACCAGCAACAACGTTAAGATTAAATGCAGCGTAGTTGCCATTAACAATGATTACCCGAAAGCCGATTCCCAATAATTAAATGTGCAACAGCGCGCCATTTTTAATTGCTGGCCACAAAATGGCCCCCACTCGCACATCCACCTTCGCCTTAATTTCTGTATCGCCCCATCCCTTTGCATTTTGTTTTTTTTTTTATTTTTATTTTTTCCCGTACGTCCGGAGAGCCGCAAAAGCCGGACATGGCCAGTTCTCCGGGTTCATGGCAGCTTTCAGAGGGGCGGGGGTGAAATGGGTTTCATGCGCATATCAAAATGTTGATTCTGATTTTAATTTATTCATATTTATGCAAAAGAACAGCGACAGCAGCAGCAGCGGCAGCAACAAAAAGCATTCAGCACTTTGGCTTGCATACTTCCTGGCGCAGCTGCCGCTCTGCAATTGGGTGTGCTTATTAATTTTGACTTTAAACCGCCTCATTGCACCCACACTTCCGTTGGTACTTTCACGGGAGCACTCATTAAAGGTGTTAATATCCCTGATTCGAAATAGCATGGCCACACTGTCTGGCTAGATCGACGGGAATGAGACAGGTCACACACAGATCAATCGTAGATTGTTATCCCATTAAGATTTATTCCTAGCTTATTCTGAATTTTCATTCTGCTGCCCGTCCAATATCTATTGACATTTGTTACGGAGATAGCATAACTACCATAACCTAGAACTGTAAGTTCTGCATAAGCATGGCTTATAATCGAGTGTTTTATGCGTCTAACGAAGGATAAGGTCCCCAACCCTCTGTTGGTGATTGCGTAACCCTCGACAGCCCTCAGTCATATTTCAAATCCTGCAAGATGCTTCTCGGGTTAATAATTGAGTTGACTCCACAGCCTTTCAGCCATGCTGAGCCAACTAACAATAAGCCAACCCCCCCTTTTGTTGCCCAAGCTCCAAGTCCATTGTTGTTAGCTGGATGGTGATGGTGTTGCCTTTCCTCGCAGTGCTGTTTTGCATGAACCCAATTATGAATTATTTGTAATCTTATCTTTAAGTGTATGGCATAAAAATTATAATTCTGCGGCAAAGCCAGCGAAAGAAACCCCATAAAGCTGAAGTAGAAGGGGTGGGGTGGCTGACGTCTACAATTTCAGTATTAAAATTTATTAAAAATATATAAACGAAGGAATTTCTAAGCCGCAAGAAGCCCCAGCCGCAGCTCAGGTTGTGGACCTGCCTCATCCTCGACCCCATCCGCATCCACGTCCACATCCATGTTCTCGTCTTCCTGTGGATTCTGGGCAGGGAATATAAAACGCTTAACCGCAGCAGGCGAGGCGATGTCGGAGGATAACCCCTTCAGGGCGTCTTTGCCTCGCCATGTGAATGGCACCAAAGTGGATGCTTCAGCATGCACGGACGCCACTTGCAAAAATATCCGAATACACGCGAGAAAACTCGGCTCAACATCGATAATGTCTCTGTTGCAATTTGATGCGAATAACTGGATTATTAATATATAGGCGTTAAGCTATTCAAATACAATCCCCACTTTGTCCAGTTTGTCATTTATTATTCAGAGCTTTGAACATTATTTCTCTCAGTGAAGCGAATACTCTCTCTCTCTCTCTCTCTCTGGATAGTCTGGCATCTGGAATCGGGATTCAGGCAACTCCATCCGGAGCCGAGACAGTGATGCAGTCTTGACAGATAAACAGGAAGTCGTCGTCCTGCCCAACACTTCAGCCTGTGTGTCGAGTGGTTGTATGGGTGGGTGGGTGTATTTTGGGGTGGTTCTATGTCCTCGAGTGTGTGTGAGTGGGTGGTGCAGAGAGGCAGGCAGGCAGGCAGGCCTCGAGGCCCTTGCATCACCGCCCTTTTGTCTTGGCATACTCGTGTTGGCCCCGTTGTTTCGGTTTTATTCATAAAATAAATGAAGTACAAGTATTTAGCCGAGTCAGACAAAAATTGCACCGCACAGTAGAGAGCGCTGGGTGGTCGAGTGGGTGACGAATGACCCCAACTGACTTCTGTTGTGAGTGACGGCAGTCTGAATTAGCCGCAGTCGGACAGCCGAGCAGGAGATGAAGTAATGGTTACAACAGGCCTCTTGACTACCAGATGAACCGAGCCACTATGCTCTTCCTTCCGCATCCTTCAGATAAGACGTTGTATATATTTACAGGCGATTAGCCTAAATACGAACATTTATCACCTATGGCAGAGCAGCAAAAGCCAACAAGGAAGATACTCAAAATGTTGTAGTTAAATATAGTATTGAAACTTATTGAAACACTAAATGCTTTCAGCAATTACCTCAAGGAAAAACGAAGTAAAAAGACTGACTTGACCTTAATACAAATTACTCTGTTCGCACCAATCAGCTTAAATGCGAAAAAGGGTTCGTCCTAGTTTAAATTGAATATAAAATATTAATTAGTCAACAGAACCCATTTCCTTTGTTCCAGCTTGGCCATTTTCCGGCCAATTTTTGTGGTGTCAATGTGACGTATGAGCAATGCGGTTTCGTTTCCAATTTCTGTAAGGTTTTCCCGCTCCCCTTTGGCCCCCTTTTGGACCCCTTTCGGACCCCCTCCTCCCCGGCAGCGTCTTTCGTCTGAGGTAATTATAAAAAGCTGACTGGGGCCCCAGACTCATTTGTTACTCGACTCCGTGGCCTACCTACCATGGCCACCTCTATCTGAAGCTGGCCCGTATATAGTACATATGTACATACATATATGTATATACAGGTAGTACATGTGTATGTGTGTGTGCTAGTGCTATCTCCTACAGCGCCCATCTTCCGTCTCCCTTCCATTTCACCTGTACAGGTATTTTAACATGATGCTCAAGTGGAGCGAACGCTTGTTTTTAATTAGTTTGCGCTGACCAGGAAGGAATTCCGGTGGCCAAGGGAGGTCCTTTTGCAGGCAGGAAGTGGAAGTATGGCAGTGTGTTTGTGCTCAGCTATTTTAATCGAAAATGCTAGTCAGAAGAGGGGTGAATGTTTTTGCAACCTCTACCGTTTTGAGAGAGCATAATTTAAGTTATATGAATATTATTACGAATTTATTCATAACAATATAAGTACATACATACGTGACCAACGTATTTCACGTGCATTTTAAAACATAGAAACTTTTAGCGAGAAAACTGTTGTCATTAGCAAAGTTGAGGTGTCGGCGAAAAGGGGTTAATGTCACGCCTTCAATTTTCGCACCCAATAAACATTTTGATTTGGCCTCGCTTTTCTTTCCGATTTTCACTTCCTTTTTTTATTTTATTTCGAACTATCAAAGCCAAAAGAACAATTAAAGACGAAAGCGGGGAGATGTTGGAAAAAAAAGAAATGGCAAAAAGATGACCCATCCACACCTCATGTCGTGCGCATCGACCATCAATAATAAAGCCACTCGGACGTCTCGGAAATTCAAGAGTTTCCAAACGGAGACGACCCTATTGGAAGCCATCAAATGAAGCGTGCTAAATGCAACCGATTTATTTTCTGTATCACCCGGAGCACATGTATCCGTATCTTCATTCATATCTTTTGGTACAGTGAAAACTGGTACTTGAGTAACTTTGATTCTATAAGTGAATATTTAAAGTGAATATAGAATGAATCAATTGTTCAATCATTTAGCGCTATAATATGTATTTTGTTTGCCAATTTCCAAGTTGTTTTTTGTGATGGCATACTGTATTTGGTGTTTGTGTCTATATGATCTCGATGCGGCAGCGGAAGACAAACAATTTCTTGGAATTGATTTCTTGCGGTTTTTGCGGCGCGTAGCCCTAAAACTGCACAAAGACTTTTGTAGAATGGTATTTATCGCAGTGTGTGCCTATGTGTGTGTGTGTGTGAGTATCTATGTGCAGCTGAGTGCGTGTGTAGTGGTGGCCAGGTGGAAATAGAAGTGGAAGTGGATGTGGTACTGATGAAATTGAATGCAAACACATTAATTAAATTATGCAAATAAATAATTTCCATTCCCAATTGTGATACATATATGAAAAAATGTTTGATTTCTATATAGAGAGAGAGAGTGAGAGTGGCGAGTGACTATTTTAATAAGGTTTGTAAATAATAATGTGTTTTATTCACTAATATGTTAGCTTGTTTCCATCCGTGCAGTGTGTTTCGTAGTTATGCTGTATCTGTCTGCACATCTGGGGTGAAGTGATGAGTTGATGGCTGACATGAACTGTGGGCCTGGATTGTCAAGCTAATGGCATCGTCTTTGCACGTAATTGATAGCCACACTGCTATTAATAGTCAGCATAAATTGTCATCTTCAATAAAGGATATTCCATATCGATGGTATATGGCTTGATTTTATAGTTTTTATACTTATATTGGAATGGGTTTATTATAATAATCAAATAACTGCGTTATTTCCCAAGCTTTCAAGCTCAAAACTCAACAATCAGATTAGCGTAAGTCGACTTGGAAAATGCGTGGGTTAAGAGTCTTAATCATATGGCAGCTCCAATTCTCTGACTTTTCTGGATAGGATTGAAAGCATCCTAAACAATGAGTGGACCGTTTGTCAAATGCATTTCATTTGTAGAAAATTTGACAGTTTTATGGGAAGGTGCGATAAAGTGGCCATAAAACGCAGCGACAACTCCATTTCCCGGGGGGCGAACGGGTTAAGGGTCTTGCCCCCAAACAAAAGATATTACGAGGTGGAGCCGATTCAAGGCAGGTGCCATAAAATTCGAAATTCGTAAATGTTCGAAAAATTGTAAAATCGTAAATGCCTAGAGGCAATGAAAACTGATAGATGGATGGATGGGTATGGGGACAAAAGGCGAATAGATAAACCAATGTGTGTTGTGGCCTGTTATTTCGGGGTTGATTTACTCCAGATGGGTTCTATAGGATGAGTTTTATGGGTAACCCATTTGTTGGGTGATCGGTTTTGTGAATTTAATTGCTTCATTAATCAGCATGCATGGAATATCAATCATTCTGACATTAAAATGTAGTCACAAACAAATGTATTAAACGTTTCGCTTATATTAAACTGCATTAATACTACAAGACCTCCAATACTTTCATAAATTCGAAAAAAATCTGTAAAGCGTATTAAAGCTTGCAGTTTTGGGAAATATATGATATTTCGCTATTCTAACCATCATTTGGATTGTGGTTGTCAAAGCAGCTCAAATTATGGCCTTTGTGTTTTGTCTACCTGTCAACCAATAATATACTCTACGCGCCATGATTTGAAATATTTCCGTTTTTAATTAGAAATCGGCCTTTGTGGCCCATAAACGCAGTCAGTTCAAAAACGGCGCAGAAATCCACAGTCCAACCGGTTATTCGTCCAAACCAAATTGGGCAACGTCGTCGAGGCGCCAGCAATAAACTATTCAGGCCAAAAATATACGATACGATAAACTTGCTGTTGGTGTAATTCTTTTAATAATACTCTATAATTGAGGGGGATATAGACTTCGGAAACAGTGTCCTAATGAACATATTTTTGAAAATAATTCTTTCGACTAGCTGAAATATGAAATATTGAATAGAAAAGGTATAAGTGGATCCCGAATATTTTTAAAATTATTATAATAAGGCTGTTGGGTAACTTTTGGTCGAAAACTACCTGGACGGCAGTCTTTCATTACCGTTTTTCTAGCGCCATCCGGTTCTCGTCCATCCAGTTCTCATGGAACTGGCGGGGATCTGTGGCGGGGGCCAGGTGATGGAGCTACCAAACTTGGTAGCGCTGGAGATTAGCTGCAGCCAAGACGCGCCAACAGGCCAACTAATAGAACTATTACGTGGTCATATATGGAGCGTAGGCCGTTCCCATGGCATATAGTATAGATAGTAGATCCCAACTCGGATCAGGTGTGGCTCCTTCCACTGAGTCACAGTCTTGGACTAAGAAAGTCGCCCACTTAGCCAAAATGTTATTAAAAAACTTTTGCTGTAGCAAAAAAACAATACTAACTAAACATTAATAACATAACTTGCAACATATAAATTTCCATAGTTGTAATGGCAGGTAATAAATACAATGCAGTGATTTGTCCTGTCAATAGGTATGTTTATTTTTTGCAAGTGTACCTGCTTAACTGGAAAGTTGCTGCACAGATTTATAAACAGCCCAGCCTCCGTTTGCAGTGCTCATATTTGGCCACCTTTCGAGACCACTCCACTCCGCAAAGACCTCTCTCGGAAAAGCGGAAAATGGGAAAAGGCCAGCACAGGTGTCTCTGACAAAGCCTAGCGGTCTACAAATTATTGTGAGAAAAATCAGCTGAACGCTGATTGATTGACTGACTGACTGGTTGGCTGGCTGAATGACTGGCTGGCCGAGTGCTTTTGGCCAACTGACAGTCGGCAGTTAGCCAAGTTGAGTAACTGTTGTTACCGAGATTGTTTCTGTTTTTGTTTTAGTGGTTTTTTTTTTTTGCCCTGTCTGCGCTGCCATCGTCTCGGATTTTTCCATTTTCCATTTCCCCGGAGAGCGTCCGATAGAAATTACGCCGAGATTGCCGGTGATTATCGCCGGGGCTTATGGTAAGTGCCATTGATCATTCCTGGAAAATGTCCGACAACTGGTGGGATCTTCGTAGGCAGCCATTTGCCAACTGGGCTATCAATTCGCGAGAGCGGTGATTACGTGGCTCAAACAAACTCAGCCAATAAAGTAATGCACATACGAAGTATGTGGTACTTTTATGTAATTAAAATTCGCAGTTATCAAGATCCAGATTGAATTCAAAAAGGGTGGCCCTAATGTGACTTTAGTTTGATATTCAACAAAAACAATAGAGTGGCCAATTGTAATAGCTACTTCATTGTCAGCTGTTTTCAAATTTCCACACATTTCGGACTCGAATCTGCAGCGATTTTATGGCCGGCTGTTGACCCCGCGACTCTTTCTTTGTCATTCATGTCGGGGCCCAAGAAATGGATGAAAAAATACCCCCACTTATATAATCTCGCGACCCCATCCCGAACGGCAGCAGATCCCAGCTCCGCCCATTTAGAGAAATGGAACAAAACATGGCAATTATTAGTTAAATGGGCTTCTTCTCCCATTGTATTTAGGCCTTTGAATGGGAATCGAGCTGCTGCTTTTCATTTGCATGCATATTCATTTAAATTTAGCAACAACAATGAGCCAAATTGGCAGGCTACAAAAGGGAGCACTGCCCCCCCAACTCTTGCTGCCTTATTTCGTATGTTTTTTCCACTTCCATTGAGGAGAGTTTATCCCCGTTCCCTGACTAATTCATTCACTTCCATTCATTGATCTCTTTTTGAGAGCCCGTCTTTGTTTGACTATATAGTTGCTCCTTGGCCACGCCCACAGCCCAACTGTTTACATTTCCATCGTTCCACCAAATCCACATCATAATAATGGAAAAAAATAAAGGAGTCAAGGAACGGATCGCATTCGATTTTTTTTTTTTTTTGGGATGGCGCCTCTTTTACGCGAGACCTTAATTTCCATCATCTGTGTCTTTAATTATTCAAAGTAATTAAGTTGATTGCGGCGTAATTGTGCCTGAAATTTATGCCCAATTGCCAGCCCCTCTCTACGCCGCCTCTTTTTTTTCCAGTGGACTTCCCTAACTCCACGCTTTTGTTTCTCGCACATTTGCGCTTTCATTTGATTGGATCTACACTGCCAAATAGCGACATTAGTTTTGGTAAGCTATCTGTGATATATACATACATATATAATTAGATATTTGTTGATATTATTTAAGATGATACGAGCTTTAAAACTATATAAATACATTTGCTATAAAACCTTGGAAAGGGCATTCCAGTTTCCTATATCTTACACTAGATTTGCCTATTTCCTCTGAACATCGTGTTCTTTGTGTCCATGCTTCTTTTGGGGGGAACAAATGATGTTAGCATGCAAAGCTTTTGTTGATTTTTTTCGGGGAGTTTATTCAGACAGCATCAGAGGCGGAAGTGTTTAATGAACATTAGCCAGCCCCGCCATCAATAAAAAGTCAAATGGAAATAACCAAAACAAAATCTACATAAACGAATAGATGTTTTGGCTGCGCTGTCTGAACGAACGCAAATAGAATTTATTGGCAAACAACTCGAATATCTTTATCTCTGTTTTCACACCACCCATTTGATGTCGAAAGCCGACAGGCGACATGAACAAAATCCGATCAAATCATAACCGCACTCTGTAACCAGCACTCGCACTCTCAGCCCATTTTAGCCGATTTAAAAGCTAGCTGCGGCTCAAACTGGGATTAGGCCACAAGCGTTTTGGCCACCAAAAAAGTTTGACATCCCAGAACATGCACGAAACGGAAACGTTGATAAAAAACTTAAATGTGGAAAAGATTTTGTAGTAAATGTGCCAATGGAATAAATAGAAGAAATAAAAGTGATACACGAAGCCAAAAGTAATATGTGCACCAATTCCTATTTCTACAAGTATGAAATCCATTTTGAAATTGATAAAAATTATCCATTTTATCCATATTTTCTTAAAGTGGCTTAGAACAAAACCGATTCCTTTCGTCAAACTTTTCCGACCTTTCTCCGTTTCGATCTTGCAAAATCGGGCCATAAATCTCGCCTCGTAAATTTCGGCCAAAGGCATTATTTTTCGTGATCATCGGCGGATAAAGAAAGTCCCATGCAAATAGATCACAAATCGATGGAGGATTAATGGGGAGTTGTCAGGCGGCGGACAGGGTCATATATGTATATCGGATGCGATCGATCGGTCGGATCGAATATATATATATATGCATATCATATACGGAATAACTTGCTTTGCGCACGCGCTCAACACGAGCGCTAATTTCGGGGCTCTTAATTAATGCAAGAGGCCCCGAATCGAAATCATATCAATATTCAAATGAGCTCTTGCCTCTCTTTCGCGCGCCCGTTTTGATTTGCTCGGGTCTTTTGTGATGCCAAAATTTATGGGCTTAAAAGTGTTTAGTTTTGTTCGCCGGCAGCAATCAGTGGACAGCAGTCAAGCGCATAAAGATGCTCAAATTTATGCGCATTAGGTGCTGCTGCCCCGTTTGGGGCTTAAACGGGGCGGCCAGTATGCAGCTGAGGGGGCGTGGCTGGCCCGCCGGCCATTGTCAAAGTGCGATTTTGCGATTTACATGAATTATGCGTGCCGTGCCAATTGCTGCCCCTTTTGGGCCCCGAAAATCAAAATCAGAATGCGCTTAAAGCTCGCGGATCGCAAAACCGAACATAATCCCCAAAAAGTTTCCCGATAAACCCCGAGGCCCCGCATTCACGGTTGCACTTGACAAAAATATCGATAACAACATTAATTGACATCAAAAATACAAAAAAACAACAATGCTGCCCCACCCATGAGTCGAAAACGCCCATAGCTTTTTCCCACGCTAGCAAATCAGACATAAAAGTGTGGAAGAAAAAAACACACGGCCAGCCAAGACATAAACTAAAAATAATAGCGAACGTCGGAGCAGAGACAAAAATATGAATTCATACAGGAAGTTGTGATTAAAACTTGAGTGTGTGACTGTTCGCTGGATGTTAGACTTCGTTTGAAAGACCTCCACTTTTGGCTCCCCCATCAAAGTTCAGCGACATGGCGGCGGAACAGAGAGCAGAAATGAAGCCTGGCAAGAAGTGCCGATCGAATATGCCAAAAATCATGAATGGGACAGAATTTTAGAAGCCACTCCAACGATAAAGTGCCTCATTAACCCACTGTGCCAGCATTAAAATTACCAAATCGCATAGAAAAAGGTGTAGATTATATAGGTTCCTATATTCTCGAGGCGTATTATACCCATATGCCTATTCATTATTTATTTTTGTTTTTTGATCCACTACTGGCACACTATGTTATTTTAAAATCACCTGTTGATGGCATAATGGGTTAATATGCTCCACATAAGCGGGAAATTGCGACAGCAGAAAAAAACTGATTGCTTAATTAGAAAGCAACGCAAAAAAGTGACTAAAAAACCCAAACAAAAAGCGGAGCAGCCAGAAAATGAAAATGGCAATTGGAAGTGTGGAAATCATAAAAAATAGGCGAGAAAACGGGGCAGCTGTGCATTTCGCGGCTTAAACCTGTGACTATGGCGACGGAAGAGGAGCTAGCTATGTGGATATGGGCTGGATGGGATGGCGTTTTTTCGCTTTTCCGGAAAATGGGCTTCGGTTTCGGTTTCACTTGGGCACTCTTTTGCCTTTCGCCGTTCACCGTTCGCCTTTTGTCAGTTGCCAGTTGCCGGTGGCCCTTAGGTGCCATGCCAACCCTCTATTGTGGCTTTTAAAACCCTCGAAAGGTTGCCCATTTAAGCCGCTTGCGAAGCCCTTTATCGTTCGGATTACAAATCACGCATTGATTGGGATCTATGATTTATATCATTAGTATATCAGAAAAATCGACAACTGCTGCTGGCAATTTCCGTGAATTTTCCTCGGTCATTCCATACCAGAATTGACCTTAGCAAAAGATCGAAACAGTCGAGAACTTAGTACAACGAATATTTCGCCAAAACAGTGAGTTGAATAATTGGAACTTATCTGCAATTAGGCCTAATTATTGCCCATTCTGTTAGCCCAATTATACATTATATACACTGTTACTAAGCTCTATGCATATAGTTCTAAGAGATTGAATATCTTTCACTTAAAACATCTATTAAAAAAACAAAAAACCTGCTGACTTGCCGGTTACCCAACTTCCATTTACACAGCCATTAAAGAGTCTAGATTTGACATATTCGTGCTACAGGCTTTCTTAGTAAACTAACTTCTTTCAAGAAGAAAAAAATGAAATTATTAAAAATGATTGATTAATTGCCTTCACTCCGAGCGCCAAGATACAGTGGTCACTCCCATCAAATGGCCATTTAAATGCTACAAACCGAAGAACAAGAATGACAACAGTAATAATTATTACATGGCCTTCAAATCGACGAAGTGCCTGCGGCTTTAAGCCACAACTCTGGGTTCTTTTAACCGGAAAGTAGAAAGCAGAACGAGACTCCTCTCAATCGACTCCTCAAATGCGACGATGAATCAAGAAGTGACGGCCGAGTCCCCGGAGGCCCCGAAAAGTTGGTCTAATACCTCACGAAACGAAATCCGTTCAGACTTGAACATCAATTTGATCCCAATTGAGTCAAACGCAAGCCAATAAATTATTGTAATAAAGTTTAAAAGCTGCTTAATTCATGAAGTTGTACAACTATTTGAACAGCGAGACAGGATGGAGAGATTCGCTTTACGAAATGGTAGCAATTCGATTCAGCTATTTTCTATGTATACATATGTACATAACAAGTATTTTATTTTAAGACAACTAAATAATAAAGTTAATTTATCGTTGGCAAACAAACAAACCACTTAAAAAGCCATTCCAAAATGGTGGCGAACATTTTTCTCATGATTCTTAGTTTCAATTTTAATTGTTTACCATTTCCCCGAGAAAATGGAACTCTGAAGTTGTCTTTTTCGCCCAACTCAATTAAAGTTTATTTATTTTGGAAGCTTATATAGTTCAAGATCCCCAGTCATTATTCTATTTATTAACCATTGCCAGTTGTTTGTTCCATTCAATTAAATGGGAATTTATTTTCCGCTTTTGGCTTTAATGCGCCAATTGTTTGCACATATCGTTGAACAAATGATGGGCCATATTTTTGCCAGCTATATATGGATGTTCTTACCCATATTTATTTGTGGGGTGAGCAAGGGCGACTCGTATTTGTTCTATGATTAAAAATAAATAAAGCATTACGAGAAAATGCCGCGCCAAAACTATTAAATGCTCGTTGGGGGCGCTTTTTCGAGGGGGTTACATGGGCATAGGGGAGCTATAACCATGGCATGCCATGCCATAAGGGTCATAAACATTTTGCGGCCCAATGATGTATGGACATGTGAGGTTTTCTGTGCTGGAAAATCGGTTGGGTGCTGGTTGAGGGGCGCCTCCCGAAATGGGGGCTGCACAGCAGGTGCTTAAATGGCGCACAATTAAAGGGGGGAGTCCACTCTCTGGTGGGGGCACGGTTCCTGGGGGCAGAGGTTGCCTCTGGACGGGGTGATGGTTGTGGGTGGTAGGTGCCACAGCAGGCGGTAAGGATAATAAATTTTGGTGCTCCGTAAAGTACAAAGAGAAAAAAAAGGAAATCAGGGATATGAAACGAGGCGAACTATAACAAAAGCGGCAACTGAAAATGGGGGTGTGGAGGGGTGAGGGTTGCAGGAATGGGAACCTGTGTCTCGCCCCCCAAATTTTCCATTATGGCCCCCTTTGGTTTCTCTTTGTCCAAGTCACGCGTTTCATTGTCACAGCAAATCCGAATACAAGTGACCCCAACCTACACACCACTTCAGGCCATTCTGCAATCGCCTCTCCTCCCGTCCTCCACCCTCCACCCTCCACCCCTTACCACCCCCCACCCAAAAAAGAAAAGAGCTGTTGGTCAAAATAATAAATTTGTTCAGGTTAATAGAGTTATTTTAATTTATGTGATTTCATGCGGTTTTCATGTGGCTTTTTGCAAATGCCACCCGTTGTTTGAATGAACTCCCCTTCGAGAGAGCCTCTGCACTTGGCCCCGCCCCCCAGTGCCACGCCCCCGCTCCCCCACCTGCTCAATTAATGACACAACAACGTTACGACCCATTGATCATTTCGCTTTTGCGCTGCAAATATTATGATTTAATTGATTCAATTTCTTTTCATTTCTTCCCCCCCCCCCCCCCCCCCTTTTTTTTTTGGCATAAATAATTCACTATAGTTTATGGTATACCCATATACAGATGTTCAATCGATATTTATGGCTAAAGTGTAATTGGCTTTCGGGGTTCAGCTGGCTGAAAATTGAGATGAGCAATAGGGACACATCTTGTGGCAATTGGAGTGTACATAAACGATGCGATTTTTTGTGGACTTGAGGCTTTGTGCAGCAAGCAGGATAGTGGAAGATGGTTTGAAAATTTCCTTTTTTATGCAGAGGAACTGCGTTAAGTGCGCTGGCTTTAAGTGAAACCTATTGCCCCGCTAAATAGGGCTACAAATCTGGACGAAGCAGAAAATCATTTTCCGGCCGAACTTTGCAGTTTTCCAAAGTTTTCACCTGCTCGGCTGCGTAATCGCACCGCATCCTGTTGCTCAAATTGAGGGGCCATCAAAGAGCAGAAAGCAAAAAGCAAAAAGCAGGAGCTGCAGCCAAATCTTCGGTTGCATTTCCTGTCCCACAATGGGAAAGTGCTGATGATGATGCCGCACACTGAGCAAATAATTACCGAATTGATTGTCAATTTGTCAAACTAACAGAAGAAAACACATTCTTCATTTCACGTTTTAGTTTGTTTTTGTTTGCATCTGCAAAAATCTGAGAGCGCTCAATTCACCAGCACAAAATGGTCTTAAATATGTGCTATGTAAAATATTGAAAGAGAACAGAGGAAATTAATTTGTTTTTCGCCGTGTAAACACTGAAAACTGAGTGGTGGCTGAGTGCTGGGGCAACAAGTGTTGCACTTAATTTGCATGCAACATGCAGAACGCATCTCTTCCCCTCTCTTTCGCACTCGCACTCGACTGACTCCCCCAGCGAAGATTTGCATACAATCAAAGTGAAACGAAATTGATTTGCCACTTTGTGTCTGACTGGGCATCAGCATCAGCATCATCATCATCACCACCCATCTGCATCCCATACATTCCTCCCAGAGATCCCGATCCCCGTCTATAAAGCCCCATCAGCTGCTGCTTTCAATTTAGCAAATGGCACTGGTGCCGTCTCTTTCGCGCCCACGCCGTCTGTCCCTGTCGCACCGCTCAATTATTAATTTCTGTCGCGTGCCAACTTGAAAAATGATTGCGCATAATTGAAGTCGAAATGATGCCCAGCATTTTCGTTACTGTCAACGCCTCCAAAAATCCCCAACGAAATGCACAGCCCACTTTATAGGGTTGCCAACCACCTGTTTTCATGTGTGATGAAAGGATTTAGTGACGAATGATACGCAGAATCGTCCACAGCAAGAAATTTTCACATTTTCCCCAAGAGTAGATCTAATAGCTAATGTATTTGGAAAAGTATTAGGGAATTGTGAGCGAGCGTTTTATATTTTCAAAGGTTTCCCAATTTGTACCCACTTTTTTCTACCCTCATTTTCTGTCAATGCAAAGCCCTTTATTTAGGCTTTTTTGTTTTTTACACCTGCCCAAGTGTCAACTTTCGGGAGCCACACAATTCGTCAGCCGAAGACGACGGGGATTCACAAAAATAATACAGACGGGCAACACGCATGCATATCGATTATTTTCGCAGATCCTATGAATAGACAACCCAAACCGCCTGACCCATAATTATAATAAATATTTCAAAGTAACCCCAGTGAAAGACAAGCGTGAGAATTTAACGTTCGGTGCTCGTCTTTGTTTTTTCCCTTTCCGTTTTCATTTGGTCCGCCTGCAATTATATAATTAATTATTAACTGCAAAGCGATGAAGAAGAAGAAGGAGAAAATTGTCTGCGGCATGCAAGGCAGAAAATATCCTGAATGATGGCCAAATCGGGGGCTATCTTCGGTTTTCCGACAATTGTTGATGGTGGCTACAAACTACATTAACCTAATACCTACATATTCACAATAAAAAATCTTAAATTTTCACCCATTTAATGTCTAACCTTGCGAAATGCGAATCTAAAACTCGCCTTGCGATTCGTTCCCAGCTTAATTCAGTGATGTTTTTCTGCATTAAGTCGAGAGAAAACTTTTGCAGATCGTAAATTATTTTCACCGAAATAAAGCAGGCGAGAGAGGAGGGAAAACAACGCACTTTGTCTGTTGAAACAAAAAACTCGTAAATTTTCATAATTGCATTGGACACAACATCTCGCAATGGCTTCTATATATAGTACATATATACTGTACTGTATATTCCGGGGGAAAGTCGGACGGACGGACCGAGGAAGGGGCTAAACGGGGGGTCTGGTCTCGCTGCTGAAGACTAAACACGATTTCCTGCCCTCGGGGCGCGGCGGCAACAACGTGTCGTATGAGCAATGTCTCGGTGCAAACTCGAGGCGGATGTGTAATCATTTTATCATATTACCCCCGCACATTTCGCCGCACTTTTTGCCCGGAACGGAACCTCGTAACCCCGTAACTCTGTAACACTGTAAGTCCGTAACCGTAGACGGGGTCGCCCGTTGGGCAGTGTTTTAGCCACGTTTCGCTCGTTAAGTTCCGTCGTCTCGTTGATGGCGGCGCAAATTCAATTAAATTAAATACATGGCCAGTCGTGGCGAAAACTGGGGAGTCTTGGGCATTTTTCGCACAAGAAGAAAACTCAAAGAAGGCCGAAGACGAGCAACACAACAAGCGGTCGCTCGGTCGGTCGGTCTCTGCATTTAAATTTCCGCTGAATTGCGCTCGGCCGACGCTTATAAATCTTAATTAATTAAAATACACAAAAATACACGGCACAACAATAAGCTTCGACAAGCCGGAAAGTGTTCGTGGGGCAGGCATTCAAACATGGCCCAAAAGCGAGTCAAGTTTGGTGGCACCGAATACGAGTACAACAAGAGATATAACTTTAGATCTAAATCTATTATCATATATATATAGTATTTAGCATATAGTTTTATTATTTTTTATTATTTACATTAATCGCTGTGACTAGCAGCTACGATTCCACATGACCACGCAAATGGACTTCACACCAAATTTCACAACGGAGTCTTCAATCAAATTCGAGTTACCATGGGCTAGATTTCCGTTTTCCTTCTTTTTGTGAGGGGTCACTTAAATTTGCCCCCAATTGCGGCGGCTGCTGCAAGTTCAAGACGAACTTCCTAATAAAGTTATTATGCCCCAGAGTTAACAGCAATTACACGGCCCCTCATCGTCATTTAGCATCTCTCAGCATCTGTCAACGTTATTTTACTTATTTTTTTTTTCTATTTTATTTCGTTTTATTTATTTTTTCTTTTCCCTGCCCTTTTTGCGGCCGTCATCCATCGGCTCATCATCAAACGCCCCAAAGAACAGTTAGTTTCTTTCGCTGTTTCACCATCGCTGTGCGCTTTTTGCTTGCTGCGCTGCGGCTCCTCCGTTTTTCTAATCGAAATGATTTTGCTTAATTCATCTTAATTAGAAGAGCCAAAAGGCAGAGCCCAAAGTTTGCTGACCGACGACGCAGCTCACAGAGATCTGTTGGATTTCTCGGATTTCTTGGATTTCTTGGACTTCTCGGTATTCTCAGCTTCTGCATCTGGCGGCAACCAAAATATAAATAAATAAAACAAAAAACACACACAGCAAAATAAAAAAAAAAACAGAAGTGGGAAAGAGAATTATATTTGCCAGCTGGTTGCTATTTATTTAAATTTTAATTTGCGCTTCTGCGTTGCCCGTTAGCTTTTTCGCTGGTCACCCAAAGTTCTTCACAAAAAAAAAAGAAGGGGAAGGCACAAAAGACGTTGTGTATAATAATGGTAAAATATGATAAGCTCAGCTGGGACTTGTTGGTATCAGAGTCGATCTGAAAACGGAAGTGGCTGCTTGAAACTGAACTAAATGAATTCTTTTTAAATTGGCGGTTAAATTCCCATTCCCAGAAGCGCAGAATTATAGCGGTTGTGAACCTAATGGGCATAGAGAAGAGTATTTTCAATGAGATTATAAGGCGACAGAAAGTTGGTTAAATAGTAAGTTAAATAGCAGCAGAGTTTAAGCCATCGAAATGGCTTTAAAACAAAAACTCCATGCCAGATTTGAAAGCCAAAGGTGCTGCTACATACAATATACAACACATATGAAATTCGTTTAGTGTTGTGAAACATTTTGTATGCATGAATTGCGAGCCCTACGATTCAAGAAAGTCAACTCGTATTGCTATTTTACCGTGCCGAATTGCTACATTTTGTTGACTTACAATGTGTGTATTTGTTCCGCAGCTGCTGCGGCAATGAGAATATTCTCAGTGAGTTCCTAAAAGGCTTCTGATTTTTATTTTTCCTTTCTGCTGTTGTGCCAAACAGATATGGCAAACTGGCTGCAAAGACTGAAGTCACTTGACTGTTTGCCTTGCCACAAGATTTGTGCGAAAGTTTGCGACAGTTTGCCACAGGATAAACTTGGACTTATCGCCATAGCCGCACAAATTGAAATGTATTTGGGAAGTTTTGGTTTTTGGCTTTGGCTTTGGATTTGGATTTGGTTTTCGGTTTTCGACTGACTGGGGCACACTTGGAATCTCTCTATATGTTGGCGCCATCAACTGGCGCCAAATCATTCGCAAGTCTCAATGACACCTGCACGGATTGTCGTGTAACACTTTGATTTTATTTCGCCCTGCCTCCGTGATACAGACACATTTTTTATTTATTTATTTATTTACCTCGCTGGCAACGGGTTTTCAAAGCGCGAGACCACGCGACGTATACGCAACGCGGGTCTTGTGTTCGGGCGAAAAAATGTTGGTCGCGTGGGCGTTTCGTCTTCAGACAAAAAGCAAAAAACAAAAAACAGACAACAGAAAACACATATACGATATAAACCTGCCCCGCAACTGTGGGCCATAACTTTGCATTTTGTTTTTATTTTCATTTGTGCTGTTTTATATTTCGGCTCCGGCCACAGAAAACATCAAATGACAGAGAAAAATGCTAATAACAATAACAGCAAAAACGGGCGACATCAAAACAAGTTTTCGTGTCGGCTCACACTGCCAGAAATTGCAATTGAGTTTGGTTTACTTTGAAAACAAGTTTAAAGTTTATGGCCAGACAGTTGGGGGCTTTAACTTTTGACATCAACTTAATTTGAAGGAACTTGCGAGGAGTTTATATTGCAGACACTCTCAGTTTTACTGCATATTCTTTATAAGCGTTTTTTTTTTAAGAACAGGAATAACGTGTTCCCACTTGACTTTGTAGTTAATTAAAAATTATCTATGCTCTGGTTATAATAGCAAAGTAATGGCAAATTTCAAATTAATTTCAAGTGATTTCGAGTGACTGCAATGTCACTTCTTATCGCCACCTTATTGTTAACAGTGCTTAATACTATTATAATTAATCTTAAAATCATAAACGCATTTTATTGTGTCGCTGTTTTCAAGTCGAATCAAGCCAAACTTCATCTTGAATTTGTACACTTTTGCGCATTTAATTTGGACTTTAGCTTTGCCAGTTGACCAACCGATTTTTATTGCAGCCTCACTTGGGTTTGATTTTGGCTCGAAGACTTTAAGTTTTTGGTCAAAGGCAAATTGAAAATTGTAATAAATAATTTGTGGAGGCCGGACAACGAACGTGTTAAGAAAAATCAATTATCTAATTGTTATCGAATGGGAATTGTGGGCGTAGGAATATGGGAATTCGTAATGGATGATTAAATGACATGTTTTCCTCAGTAGTCGCCAGCTGACCCAATTTTAAGAAATATATGCTAAGAAATATTTCTAATTTATTGATGGATGACTTGTTGGTTAGCTACAGCTCACTCTTAAATATTTATAATTAAAAACGAACATAGGTTTTATTGATAAGGAAGTTAACGTTTGTAAGTTTTTTCCTTGATTGTCATTGTAGCTTATTTATTAGTTGACATACTTTTAATTAGCTGCTGTAACAAATTATAAAAAACGCCATTTTTCACCATAAAAACTCGCTTAATTATATGCTGCCAAAATTCCAAACGACTCATCAAATGCTTAACTCGGATATTTTCCAATTTGAATGCAAATAATAATGGGACAAAAAGGTGAGATTTATGGTTTCTATTTCTGGCGATAAGAAGGGTCGACCCTCCGTTCGGCAAATGAAAAAAATGTTCAAACAATTTATTAATCAACACGGGCAATTTGTTATATTTCCTTGGGCCCGGGAGTTAAGATCAAAGAGCCCAGAGAGACCCGAGCATCTGGAATTAGTCAGTGTTCGAATTTGGCAAATGGATCGTAAATCACCCGACGAATGCTCGAAATGCTGAATCAGATCCAGAATGCAAATGTTTCGGTTTCATCATAATGATCCGATTTTGTGAGGTGATGACACATTTTTCACGCGCTTATTTCTGTTTTTTATTTTGTCTTTTCTAAGCCGAGATATTAAAGACATATTTCATTTGGTACGCTAAGATGACGCTAAGATATATTTTACTGGACCATTTAAGCAGTATCGGGGCGACTTGTGTGGGAATCTAGGTTTATTTGTTCACTTTTATAGACCAGCGGGGCTTCTTGCATTTTGCATTGTCTTGGCCGCAAGGTCGTTTGGGGATTTATTTTTGGTTTTTCAGTTTTTCAGCTTTTTTGGTTTTGGTTTTTCGTTTTTTCGTTTTTTTTTCGCGGCTTAAACGAGATTTGAATAATTGCAGCGGTGAGAATTTATGATGTGTGCGAGTGCCGGAATTAAGCTGACAATAATAGCGGGCGAAACACTTGACAAATTGCGAAAAAATCATCGTTAACATGACCTCAATTAAAGAGTATTGCTCAATAAAATCTTTAGTTCATTGTGAATTAGTCAGAGTAGTTAACGAAAGTTGATTTTAACATTTAGTTGTAGTTAATGGCAATCAAATGCATTTGTTTCAATATTTCAAGTGAGTCAGCTATTATTTATTGTTTTAAACTTGTGACAATATTATGTGATGCATTGGGGCTTATATTTCTTGGGGTTCCTTCCTTCGAACCCTGTGCAAATATCCGCAGATAAAAACCAAATAAAAAACACGCCACCATCATTTGTTATGCTCAACCCGAAAAGGCAAATCTTATCGGAAGACAGAAGACAGCCCGGAAAAAAAGAAACCCAACCCAGAAACCATTCTTATCAGCGGCATGTCAGGCCCGCCGAATACTTTACCCAGAAACTGAAACTGAAACTAAAACCCAAACCCAAACCCCAAGCCGAACCCCCTGAAAAACCCACCAAAGTCCCGCTCACATTTAACCTTTTTTCGGTGGCGTTTCGAAATTGAAAGTTTGGCGCTGAAACTGGTTTATTTGGCTAAAAAAACCAAAAGCCAGCAACCGCAGCGGCTAACTGCAACCAACTGCAACTAAAACAGCAGGCACAGTGGCTAACTTTACGATAATTGAATGCCATCAGAATGTACAAAGGATATGATGTAATATCATGGAAGTACTTTTTAAATTAAAATCTACCTGTAATAATCACTATATTATAAACTATTATTAAAAATGAATTTATGTTTGCCACTGGCTGTTTTTAATTGCACTTGGCTACGTTTTTATATGCATCTTTAAAATGTCCCTCCTCATTAGCTACTTAAAGAATATAGATTCAGTTTATTTGCGCAGAATTTAAGCCACGGCCCAGAGGGGCCCAACCTCAATTTTCCACATTTGGGGATCTTTTTGGCCGACTTTCGGGTCTTATTTTGGGTTTTCGGTTTCGAGGCTTTCAGCCATCTCAGCCATCGTATTGTCTGCGTTCTCCCGTATTTTATTCGCTCGCTGTTGGCTTTGTTTTGGCTGTCTTGGTGGCTTTTTTGGCTAATTTGTGTGCACCTCTCCTGTCAGAGGCGTGTAATTGCCATGGCAGTTGGCCGACGGGGGCGTGTTGCCACTCCCAATTACCCAGTTTTTCATTTTCATTTTCATTTTATTTTTGTTTTTTTTTTTCTGTGTGATTTTTGTTTTTTCATTTTCGGTTTTTCCTTTTCGATTTTCCACCGTTTGATATTTCGGAGGCTCAGGTTGTTTTTGGGCAACTTTTGCGAGCGAAGCCGAGACAAACCCGAAATTATTTACAACTTTGGCCTTTGCACACAGCAGCGATGACGCATGCACCTGTCAGACAACCAAATTCGCCTTATTTTGCCAGTTTTCATCCTTAGGCATTTGAGCTCTTTTTTGTTGAAAGTTTCTGCGGATTCTCGGAAAGTGTTAACAAACAAATGGAGGAGAGTTTTCTGAAGGTGCCATAAATAATTACAACCAAGTGGCAGCAACTGAACTGAATCAGAACATTTCAACTCGGGCTTGCGGTTTGCAGACGGTCAAGTTTATGCGAGATTCAGTGTTGTTCACCACGAAGAACGAAAACATCTCATATCTACATAGGTAACATATTATAAGGTATGGAGTTAGTACTCAATTTGCATTTGTTTAAGTTGTTTGAACGCAATTTCCCAATGAAGGATTATTTTTCCAGCAGGCCTCCGCTTTCCGCACATTTTGCACCACTTTTCCCTTTTCCTTCCGTGACCTCATCGCGTTGGCTGCATCTGCATCTTGGCTTTGTCCATCTGTCGGTGGGTCTGCCTGTGTTTAATTGCACTTTAATTAACTTGCATTGTTCAAAGCGTCGTGTTAGCCCTCTTTGGACCCCCTTAACCCCTGTTTCTGTTTCTGTTTCTGTTTTATATTTTTTCCTTTTTGTGACAAAGAAGAAAGTGCGGTGGCTGTCAGTTGTTGTTTGTATTTGTTTTAAAAGTGTTGCTGCAGTTGTTGGGCTCAGTTCGCATCAATGTGTCGGTGTGTGTGTGTGTGTATCTGTGTTTGCACTCTGCGCCTGTGGGTGGGTGTGCGTGCGTATCTGTGTGAGTTGTTTTGAATGCCAACTCAAACAGTCAAGTGTCGTGCAGTGAACTGTCAATAGAGTGTACCAACATTTCGCTCTGGCAAATAGAAGCAACTCGTTTTTTCCCCGTCGCAGATGAAGCAGACAGAACAAAAAGAGTTTATATAAATGTGAGATGCTCGAAAAAAGCATAGGCGAAACAATTGATAGGGTATATATACCCTAATTAAATTACCTTATAATCGTTATTTTCAGTGTTGCATAACTATTTGTAAAATGCTTAGATGATTCTAATTGGTCTTGTGCTGAAATGTGGACTCGGAATGTGAACACAATTCTCGTAATATCACATTGGGCAATCTTTTTGGGGGAGAGGTCCTTGATATATACCCTTTGTATGCCTCCCGTAATTCCGTAATCGGGTGTGGGCGCCACTCAGCTCACAGTCAGTCTGGGGCATCGCTAATGAGACCACGTCTTGGTCTTGGTTGAGCTCCCCATTGTCCTTGTTCTGGCTACGACTTCCTGCTTTGGTCTTGGCTTTTGTTCCCCAGCTTGCAGTGTTCCAACACCCACACCCCACCTCCCGCTAGACCGCTTCAGTCATTTTCCAGCCCACTTTTCCCGCTTTTCCACCTGCTGACTAATCCATTTCATTGAGAGAACGCGCCTTACTCGCCGCGCTCGACTGTGATTTAGTTTATGAATGAACTCGGCATTTCATTCATTCCCGCTGCAGCTAAATACTACGACTGAAAGGACGAACGAAAAAAAAATCATGGATTCGTGGGTGGGTATGCGAGCACATACACACCTACACACATATACACACACACACACATGCACCCGAGGACATGCAACGGTATGAAGGAGAATATGCGCTTCCGTCTTTGGCGAATTCCTGCCCATGTTTTTCTCGTCCTGGGCTGCCAATTAAAATGCCACCGCCAGGCAAATGTGAGAGTGCCTGTGCCTACCACAAAACCCGACGATCCTGTCTAGCGCAATTTGCCAAGGAAGCCGAGATGACGGTGGCGATGGCAATGGCGATGACGGAGGAGACCCCTTTTAATGACTGTAAATCAAGCGTACTTTGCATTTCGCCATCCGCCACATCCTGGCATCCTGCAGGCATCCCACATCCTGCGACACTAAGCTACAGGATCGTGACGCAAGGGAATTATCCCACCAGTAATAATTTAGCGCGCTAGCTCAAGTACTTACATAATGATGATTTGTGATTTTGAGAAATTTATGATTATGTACATTTATGTATGTTACTCGTAGCTAGGCATGTAGGGTTCCTCGATCTGCTCATCCGTGCAGTACAGTGCAGCCTGGATTGGGGCAACAAACCCGTGTGACATGCAGCTCGAACTTTCAAGAGCCTTGACTGACTTGCAGACTGTTCCCGGCGGTGTTGCCAGTGGTGCTGAAGCTGCTGACGGTTGTGCTGGTGGTGTTGGTGGTGCTGATGTTGCCATAAGCCTGTGGGCGGCTCGTAGGCGTGGCCAATTAGCATTTGGACATTCGACAGTTTGCAGGACAACATTTGAAATGCCCTTTTTTTAAGCATATAATGAAAAAGAGTAAATGAAAACGAAGAAATTGAACAGGAACAAAAGTTACGCAATTTCCATGATTTCTTCCATGATTTTTTGGGCGAGCCTGTTTTACATTTGGTGCCTGGAAATTAAAAAGAAATTAGAATACCTCTGGCGACACAGGGTACGTCAATCGCAAAGGGTTTCCCCCCGACGCCGGGCCAAATGAGTCACGTTGCAGCCACGGACCGGAAGTGAATGATGCAGAAAAAGGCAAAAGCAAAAGCAACAGCAACAGCAATAGCAACAAGGGCAAGGCAAACACAAAGGACAGAAAGTCCACCCCCGAAGTCAAGGAGCAGAGTTGTGACGTTGACAAATGCCTCGGAAGGGATCTGGATCTGCTTTCGAGGGTAAGTGACTCAGGCGGTAATCAGTGCACCTGCGCCTGGGCACGCGACCCCCTTCGATATACATATGTATGTATGTACTCCTTCACAGGCCGTTTGTCCGTGAGTCACTCAAGCGAAAAGTGTCCTTTTTGCTATTTGGGCAACGTTTGATGGGCACGAAATTATGCAACCGGCAACTACAAAACACTTTCCTCGGGGAAATTCAGTACGTCAGTCAATCAGTTAGTCATTCGTTTATGGGCCTGAGTTCTTAGTTTGCCCGGGCACGTGGCAGAAATTAGCCTGCACCCAAAAACAGGGAGAATTTTGTTTCGATTTTAAAGGAGCTATAACATTACTATAATGCTTTTGATGTATTTTGTAAAGCGATGGTCACACCACAACGAAAAACAGTTTTAGATCAAAACCAATGATTGCAACTCTGTAGGCTCCAAAATATGATCAAAAATAGTGAAATTGCTTTGTCCACCATAAAACTGCGTTTGCAACCTGGTCGGTGGTCCTCTAAAGTTGCAAATTAGAAGCCCTCTAATGGTGAAAATTATTGACCAATTGCTACGCAAATTTTGCGGTAAATGTTGCCATAAACTGGAAATTTGCAACGCATTCCAGCAATTCATAATCCATCCGCAAACCGGCGATGTTTTTGTGGAACATTCGATGACCTCATTGTCACATTACACAGGTAGCATTTGCATAAAAATGTTCTGATATCTGTTTTCGTTTTCAGACTTTCGAATGATTAAGCAGAAATAAAATGAATTAAGCACCAAAGAGGAGCTGAAACTAAAATGTCAAAAAATATACGTTTATGAATATTATATGTTCGGCCAAATGATTGCACTTTGGGGCATTATTATTCTAGCGAAGTGTTTGATGAAATAAAGCAGTAAAATGCATGGAAGCCAAAAAACTCGACAGAAAACTAATTTATTGAATTCGCTTGCCGTTTTGTACCTGGCAATTTATATTTAACCATCCAAAATACAATAATCCACAAAAAACAACGTACAGAACTGAAATGGTTGCTTAATTACTGGCGCAATGTGAAAAGTCCAAAACTAATATTGTTGGTGCAGCAAAGATGAGAATTCAAGCTAGCCTGCTTTTTTGTCAGCTAAAATTGAAAATTATTGATGGCGAAATAATGATTTCCTCTCGTCGAAGAGAACTCTTCAAATGAGGATGAGCTGGTTGTAAGGAAAAAAACCAAAGGTTATTATATTATTATAAATATGTGTGCCTCGTTGTTTCCCTTCCCTGATCCTCGGCACCGCTCTTGTTTTTTCTGGGCCGGCTTGGATCTCTTTGATTTGTGGCCTGGCTGGCTGGCTTCCCGACTTGTTTTCATAATGAGGCGCAAAGAGTTGAGGTGAGAATTATGAACAGGTAACTAACCAGGGCCTTGGCGGAGATGGAAAAACTCCTGCGAGAAGTGGACACATTAATTGCTGGCAGAAGGTCGTACACGCAAACCAATCTCATCGGGATCCTGCCCTCTCCGTCTTCTTCACAAATTATAGATTAAGGCAAATTATGATTCCCGACGTCCGAAGTCTGTCCATTCGTGTGGGAAACTGACAATGACACGCTAAAGACCCGCAGATCCAGCAGATCCAGCATATGCCGCAGATCTCGCAGATCCCGAATATCCCAAATATCCCCGGGCTGCGCACGTCTGCTTTCCTAATCCCGAAACGGCAGCCTCACTTCTGTTTGTTAATTGCAGATGGGTGTGTGCAGTTTTCACAGGATCATCACAGACGCATTCCGGCTCACAGGAAGCCGTGTCGCCAAGGTCCCAGGGTCAGAAAATAAGGCTAGGAGTATTTTCCGAGCATCACCGCAGGCGGGGTGCCATTACCCATTACCTGGGCACAGGTACAAAATGACTTCACACAATGCTAGGCAACAAAACAGCAACAAACACGGCGAAGAAAACATCACAAGAAATAGTGGTGTTGAAAGAAATTAAATGTAAATTAAATTAAAGAATGGAAATCTCTTTTAGCATTGCTAGTTTTCTATAATTTGACCAACTGAAAGCGATCACATATAGCTGCACAATATCAAGTTCGACAACTTATCGTAGATTTTCTCGCCGTGTAGAAAACAGATATCACCAGAAAAGTAAGGACCAACTGCAAAACAAACGAGCGAAAAAATTCAAAGAAATCAATTGCAGGGCCCAACAGACACGTCTTCTCTGGACTAGAAGGTTTGAAAATCCGAGACGAGACGGTGAGTCAGGGAATCGGGGAAGCGGGTATCCGGGGTGTCCGGGGTATCCGGGGTACCGGGGTATTCGGGCAGAAGTGAGACACACGCACCAGTAAAAGACACGCACCGAGGGCAGAAGAAGAAGGCCTGTCGATCCTGAGCAGCTACCGGAAATGCAGCACATTGCACCACAGCAGAAACATCATCTAAGCAGCAGCAATATCAACTTGTAGGGTGCGGGGGCCACAGCGAAATCCAGCTACGAATGCAGTTCGTGCGTTTGCACTCGATTTTTTCCACTCTCCTGGATTCCCCATGCCCATGCCATATATATATATATATTGTTCTGGCGTTTTTTACTCTGTTTCTGTTGCTCGGTCTCGTTTTTATTTTCATTCCCTGATTTGTGTGAGCCGCAGCTGTCTCGGGTTCCAGTGTTTCGAATATATCTGCGGAGAATCGTAAGAAATCGAGTGATTTTATCAGCCGCAGCATCGAATCGTTCTCGGGGGAATTCTATTTTAAACAGGGGCTTCTCTGGAGGTATACAGGCCTACTCTAATTGGAGTCGCCATATATGCAATATATATGTGCGCAGAAACAAACAGTTTAAGACGCTTGAGATAATGTGAGGAATATATTGATTATATTGAATGTTCTTAGATATTATAGTATAGTATAGTATAATTTTTTTTTGCCTGCCCAGGCCCACTGTGCTAGCTGTTACTATTCTTTGAAAGCCAAAACTTAATCAGCCGCATTAATCGCATTACAAATTGTCGCTGGTCTGCATTTTTTCCCATCGCAGAAGCGGAGCAGAAAATGCTGGAAAAATGAGAGCCCAGGAAAATGTTGTAATGGAAAACTAAATGGTATAAAGTGCATGGACGGGATGCCATCGCTGCACTTGTCGCACTGCCGCTCCCTCATATTTTTCAGCTTCCCTTTTTTTCACATCTTTTTCGCAGTCTGACCTCCGACGAACTCGTGAGGAGCAGCTGTGCTGCAGATGTGTTGCTGTTGCTGCTTCTGCTGCAGAAACATTGCCACTCCAATGTTGCCGCTGCGATATTGCACCTTCCGACTGCGAGTGAATTTAATTGACACCCCGGCGACGGGCAAAATCTGCAACTGCAATTAGCCAGGCCACAGATTCCAGAGCGCCGGAGCAGATACTCCCGTCAGATAAGCAGATACTTCAGTTACTTTTCCCACACGCCACTGACTTGGTTTTTGGCTTGGCCAAGGTTGCCGCTGCAAGAACAACAGAATCCGCCAGTTCTCTGGCCTACAAATTATGCAGAAATGTTATAACTTTTACTGCTCGCAACCGATCCGCTCGAGAACCCATTCTCAAGCGGGACAAGGTTGCCAATTGACTGTGAACAAAGCCAGTGGAATGGAGAAATCGGGAGAAGTAGAAAAATGCGGCCAACAGAGACGGATACACCTAGGTTTTGATGGATGAGCTCGGAATGAAATTATAATAAAGGGCATTGGGTAATAAATAACACAAAAATCTATTGACTTTTCAGTCGAAAATTCATTTGATATTCGATCATATTTTTTGTTTTTCGTTATTATTATTTATGTAATGTATGTGTGATGCCACATGTACCGAAATTTCCTCATTTGAAGTACGGAACTCAAACTTCTCTTCGCTCTGTCGTTCAATATATTTCGGAATAATATTTCATCAAAATTATGCCTAAGCAGATCTTGGCTTCCTCTTTGGCTTCTGATAGTTCCCAGATTTCAATTGTCATTATTTTTAACTGCTGCGGAAGGTGAACGACGAGAAATGGGATTTCAAATGCTATCGTCCGCTCTCTTTCTCTCTGCCCACTACCTGTCTCTTTCGCTAGGTGTGTGTTGCAACAACCATGAGCAGTGAAAGAGGCAACAAGATGGCATTTAATAGCCCCCCGGAGACACGAGGGTTAAGCGTGTGAGAAAAGCCAAATTCCAGGGAAAAGTCGAAGGAAAGAAGGGCGGTAGGTGCACCAAAAATTATTGTAAATTTTATTTAATTACTAATGAAAATATCAAGGATTGTGTGAGAGTCGGAGACCAAAAACAGAACCAGAGACAATAAAGATTCCAGAACAAGAAAAGGGCGATCGTAAAAATGTCAAGCGAGGCCGGAAGATGCGATGCCCAGAGCAGAAGAAGAATAGAAAGAGGAATTCAGGGCGGCAGAGGTCAAAGGTGACCAAAACAAGACAGGAAAGGTACTCGTAGATAGCTGGAGGAGGCTGCAGAGCAAGCAAATGCGCACACCCACTCAAAAACCCAATGATTTTATCACTCAGCCATCGATCATTATTGATTATTCAAATATCTCAAAGTTTACATTACAATCACACACACACAAATTTCCAAGCAGACTGCAGCTGAAATTGCCGTCAAGATCCGGAGAAATGATCCTTTGGTGCCCTCTCTTTTTCGCACTCTAGCCGTCCTTTTTAGTCACGTCTCTGTCTTTTCGACTTCATTATAAACAAATCCTGTTCGACAGATATACACACACATCCCGATCCCGAATCCCGAGATACAAGATACAGAGATACAGACAACCTAATGATGCTCATTAGATGTCTTTAGGGCTCTTCAAGCAGGGAAAACCAATTCCCAGACGGAGACGATCTTTCGTAGAATTACTCAACAGGCAAGTTGGAAATTCTCTCGGTTTCCCTTTTTCCTCCATTTCCCGTGCTCCGTAAATTCTAGACAATTTGCAGTTATTTTTAGTTTAGGGAGTGAGTCGGACCGAATGAAATAACCTATATAGTCTGAGATTTTCCGGGATTTATGCGGCAGACAAGCGCGGCTTCGGCTGGCAATCGTATATTTAGACAAAGCACTTAGGATTTCTCTGTGTGTGGGGGCGGAAGGAGGGGGAGTGCCCATTTGTGGTGGTCGTTGTATCTACCGTTTGCATTTCTAATTTGATTTGTTCTTCAAAATAAATATATGAACAAAAGCAATTTAAGCAAATGCATGGTATACAGTTTAGTTATAACCTTAATAGGCCCTCACCGGTTAAAGTCTGTAAACTTCATTATGTGAAATTGAATCCGAAAAAGGTGAGAAAAACAAACCACAGAAGTAAGACGGCATAATTACCAGGCCCCAGTTACTCTTCAAGTCTTTTTTCAAGCGCCTTTTGCTTTGATAATTTGTGTTTTCCGAGGGGAAAAGCCCCCTCGCCCCGCTAGCTTTTCGTCTCAGTTAATTTGTTGTTTTCATTGAAACTTGCGCAAAGTACACGGAGTTTCCCAGGCCAAAAGTAAAAGCTGCGCTTAGGTGTTTTTTCGTTGGCGATGCCTAATTAAGTCGGTAGCATAGGCAGCTTTGCCACCCCAACAAAGTTAATCGAACCTCATTTTCTTTATGGTATTATATTAAAATGGCAAAGAACAAGATTGGACTGCTGCTAAAACAAAGTTGTCACGAATTAAATCTAACAAAAATAACATTTTTAAAGCAAGTGAAAAATGATGGCTGATTTTTCATCATATAAGCTGATGGACATAGATAAGGGCCATATATATACATATATGAGCTATCGTGTTATAAAAACTCTCGCATCTATGCCAAAAAATGTACAAATACAAAAAGCGCTTCATATGGCCGTTCCTCTAAAAAATCTCCAGGCAGATGGTTTAATTTTTTTCTCATCGCCTTTTTGTTATGTATAAATCTGAAATAAATCGCTGTCATTTAAAATTCAGTCAATGGCGTCGCAAATAAATCAAAAATTTATTGTAACGCATTTAAATACATGCATATTTCATCTGTAAACCCGAAGAGTGGGGTGTAATCGATGATGGGTTTCGATTTATAAACGGAGTTCTGAAAGGTCAGCGAACAGGTTGAAACATTGGCAACGTCGTGCTAAAAGTGCGGCGGAATAAAACAATTTCATTTAAGCTATTGAAAAATCTCATTTTCCTGCTCACTTGCTGAAGAAATTTCGAAGCAAAAACTCAGCTGTTGCGTTAAACTTTTAAAAATGCTGTGTGATAGGAAGCCAAACAAAGTCATCTAACCGCGCACACCTTTTGAATACAGTCGTCACATGGCCAATAAACCCCTTTTTAATCGCAGAAAAACCTAGTTGAGCACTGTGAAAAAATGAAGGGGAAGAGAGGAGCGATGAAAATCCGAAAACCACAAGACACAGTCATGCTGCCCCTCGAGCGCTTTTCCACATTTTCCACATTTTCCATTTTCAAGTTCATTGTCACTTGCCGGCAGAGAAATGGGGACCTCCTCAAAGGCGACGACCGCTAACCAAGAGCTCCGAGTGCCATAATCCAATTATGAATTTTCACATAAATTTTTACTCAGCCCCGGATCATAAAAAAAAAAAACTTAAATGTATATATGCTCATGCTTTTGATGGAAATAAGCGAGAGTGTCCCCCGAAAATTCCCCTATCAATCGGGGCGATTGCTCTCCTAATAATAACAATAAATTTCGTGCATGAAACCAGCCATTCAATGAAATGGGGAAAAAAACAGAGGAAAAACCGCTGGCTTAATGACCGAACTTTGCAATGCTCTGACATTTTTTTATATCAAAAATTAAATGTAATTCACTTTCTCGATTAATGTGAAACATAGTTCAAAAGTTGAAACCATATTTTTTATAATTTACAATATGTCTTAACTTGTGTAATACAAAAGATAATTCAATGGGAATATGTAAACAAACAGTAATTATACTCTATTGCTGTGTATTAAAAACTTAAAAATACACTTAAGCTGGTGACAATTTCGAAGACCGCGAGATTACTTTATTTTTATCAATCGGTCTGCAAGAGAGAAGCTGATAATGTCGGGTAATAATTACAGCTCAAAAAAAAAAATACTTTGTGATTGGGAGGAAAGTCCCCCATTTTGGGGGCTTTTCTTGGAACGAAAGGGGCGACTCTGGACTGAGAATCTTCGGGGGGTGGAGTTGGAGAACCTGGAGTTGACTCATTGAAAGTCATCAGGGCGACACAACGTCAACGTCATTGTCAGGCTGCAGCCTGCAGCATCCACTCCATTGGCAAGCCATCTCGAATCCATCTGCAGCCCAAGTCATCCTATCTCAAGACCCCATCCCAAGACCCAAGACCCCATCCCAGGTCCCCATCCCATCACCATCATCATCATCTGGGTGTCTGAGTCTACATCTTCGTCTTCATCTTCATTTTTCGCTTTCAGCTGCCCCATCAAAGCCATCGAGTATGACAATTTCATTTATTTAACATGATTTTTACGCAGCGAGTGTCACAATGGCTGAGCACATATATCTTCTACTTACATATATGTATGTATGTATGTATATAAATGCATATACGTTTAAATACCCCAGAGCAGAAGCAAAAGGGTACAAGATGCAGATGCATCTTTAAAACGCAATCTGAGGGAAAATGTTGGAAATTGCTTGGCGCATTTATGTAATGAATGCCTGATTGAATTATCTATCAATTCGATCGATCGTCGCGAGCAAATTATTGTTTTAGCCACTAGTTCACTGCGAAAAATAATAATTCCGCAAAGGATTCATTGCTTTCTGGTTAGAAAATGCATATGTGCACATGAAACTGTATTTAAAGATTTATGAAATCGGTGTACTATGGTCCACATCGAATTTAATTGCAGCATTATCTTTCCACTCACCAGCGCCGATTGTCACTTTCTATTCCCAATTCTGGCAGCCCACTCCTCATTTTTTTTCCGACGCTTATCACAATCAGAAGACCCCTTCGAGTGATCAGCTCGCACTTTGGGTAACGAGGATGGGAAATGGAGGGGATCCACTGATTATCAGCAATTTTCATACAGAAATGGAAAATCGAAGTGGAAAAGATGAGAACAGAGTCCAAATAAAATTCTGAAATGAAAGCCAAGTGCCAGGCGGCGACGTGGTGAAGTGGCTCGACCCTGTCTCAAACCCCTCCCCCGTCCTTCGCCACCCCTGCCCACCAGAGGCGTCTTCATTCCACGCTTTTCATTTCATCAATGGGCTACGTGCCTTTTCAGCGATTTTGCAGCCTCTTCTGCCGCCGAAAATAATAATAATGAAAAACAGAAAGGCAAAACCGAAAAAAACAAAACAAATAAATAGCAAAAATATATATATATCATAATAATAATATTAATACAAGCTCAACAATGTGAAAACACAAACGGAGGAGGAGGAGGAAGCCTGAAGGATGGCAAGGTGTAAACTCGCAGGGGTTGAACAAAATATATTGTGACTTGCATTTAACTTAAACATTAACGAATTGTACGAATTTGTGTATCAGTATTTTGCGTAGTTTATCTTTTTATCAATTTCGAAAGTGAATGGAAAATCCAAATTACAAATTACGACGGCGCAGACATACAGTGAATTCCCGGAGGACGCGGACGGACGGCTGGCAAATACATTTCAAGTTTCGAGTTACAAATGAAGCGAGGCTAAAACGTTGGCAATTTTAATTACTTACATTTCACTTTTGTCAAGCGAACGGCAGCCGGTCAAGTGCACACCCCCCCACCCCCTCTCTCACCACGAAAACGCCCCTGCCCGTGCCACGCCCCCGCCTGCCAGAGTTGGATCCCAAACGTGCTATAAACCGGTGCACCCACCCCGCTCATTCCCCCAGCAATCGGAATCCTCCAAAGACGCTCGAGCCTTCCAAGTACACTGAGAAAGAAAAAGAATGCAATGTTATAGTTCAAATTTAGTGAATTTTAAGCAGCGAGTATCCTTAAAATATCTTGAAAAAAAAGTCCACATTTTAAAGGCTCATATTTTAATTTACTCGTATATTGCTAGGAACTCTTTTTCTATTGAGTATTTCTCGCAGTGCACTCACGACTCATCGAGTCGCATTCGCAGGCAGCTGCTTTTTAACTAATTACCGTTGCGCCATTCACCTTGAGCCGCCTGTCGCTCCCAACACCCAAAACCGTATTTTACCCAGCCACTTACAAACCATTTTGCTACCCTTTTCACAAAGCTAGAATCAGTATTGTAGTTTTTAAATTAATATGGCTTAGTATCTACAAGTTTTGTATTCCTTTATTATTATTTTTTTTTTTTAAGCTGAAAACATTTTCCCAGGGTATGTGGTATCTTCGGTATTCGGTAAGCCGTGTTTTTTGTTTTGCGCAAATAATTTAGACAGCGAAAGTAATCGGCAACGAGTTGGTTTAGGAGGCTTGGACGGACTGTTGGACGGACGGGGAAAATTTAAATGAACTTGGGCAAAATAAAAACCCACTCGTACGTGAGGCCAATGGACGGGACCGAAATTCACCACCGCCGCTTTTCTTTTCGCAAAGAAAACTCTAAGACTTCATCCTGCGGGGGGAGGGGCAAAACGATGGGGGCGCTGTGGCGACCATTTCCACCAACAGCTGTTGCCAATGACCCCCAGGAATCGAAGCACCCGGTCTTATTAGGACCATTTCCCAATTAACTGATGCGCAGGGTGGGATTTCGTCTGGCCTGTAAGAAATACGACTTGGGTTACAGGCTACAGGCCTGCAACTGAAACGAAAAACGTTGACTGCAAATTGTAATAAATTAATTTGGAATATATTTGCCAGCCTGATAGCTGAGAGTTATGAAATGATAAATAATGTCCTCAGAGCCTGGATGATTTACTCATGCCCTCACAGCGTGAAGCTACTCAATAATATAATCTTGAATTCAAATCTGGAAACTGCAACTGCCAGTCACTGTGACTGCGCTTAACCTTTGGCTTATTTACTCTTACTCTTGGCTGCCATTCAGCGACACTTCTTTTTTTTTTTCTTTTCTTTGTCACCACCCCCTGCGAACTATCCCTTTGAACGATAATTACATGTCGTCTTAGGCGCGCGAAGGGGTTGTGTGAAATGGGAAATGCGGAGGCGGAGGTGGGTTGGGAGGGGGCAACTTGGTTTGACTGGCAAAGTGTTAGTTACATTCTGCCCAGCACGTAATTTGCTGATTTTGAATTTCGCCAGGCGACGGCGGCAAATGAAATGCTCCTCATTCTGCATTTTAATGCGCCCCAGACTGACAGCCATGGGCGGGGCTTTCCAGGGGGAAGAAGGAGGAGGTCTTGATCCCTTTCGCTTTGCATTTTGTTATATTTTTATTTCACTTTATTTCTCTCTTCTTTTTTTTTTTGAGGGCTGAAAACTATTTGTTGCTGCCGCTGCTGTCAACTTCTGGGGCGGGGTAGCCGGGGGACTTTGAGTCAGCATCCCCTTCGGTGCCCCCCTTTTTTGGCTGGAACATATTTGCACTGTCTGGCAATTTTTAAGCAATTTCAGCATGACTTGGGTGGGACATTTTCCCCCATTTCACCTCATCCCCTGCCGCACGACTGGAAATGCTGCATCCTGTTTAAATGTTTTCCCTTTCCATGGCATCTTTTTACAGCCAGGCGAAAAAAAAGGAAAATTAAACGGGGAAGGAGGAGGGTGCAGGTCGCGTCGTTGAAATTAAAAATAAATTTCACAGTAAACACACATAAAAAGAGACGCTGGCATTGGCCTCTGTACCGAGGGGGGCTTGTGGGGTGTATGAATGGGGATTAGATGCAAAGAAACTCAATCGCTGGAAGTCCTCGGGAAATTTAACATATCACTTTAGTGGCTGACTAACTTTTTTTATTAAAAACCTGGTGTTAATTGTAATAAATAGCTTAAAATAAGTTAATAAAAAATTTCGAAAATTCAGAAAACATTTTCAGGGGCCCAATCAGTCGGTTTAGCCGATAACTCCCCGGCTTTCCAGGGTATCGGTTTCGAAAAAAGGCAAAAACACGGGAATTTCCAGGGGAACACGGCGCAGTGCAAAAAAAAGGAAAAGAACGGCCGGACGTTCAAAAATAGTTCGAGGAGTCTGCAACAATCCCGGGGGAAGGACGACGCTCCAGGAGATTGGCGGTGTCTTTCTGCCCTTGAATCCCAGAATCCCGGAGTATCGGGAGCGGAAAAGCGTGCCAAAGTACAGCTGTACGGGAGATGGAAATGGGGATGAGGTGGGGTTACGGAAAACAGGAATACGGGATGTGGACTTCGGATCGGTGGTAGGGGACATTTAACTTACACGTCTGAGTGCTTATATTTAGCTGCCTGGCAACAATGATGGAAAATCCAAATGGGGGACGGCACTGAATGTCTGCATCTGCAGTTGCCATGGAGAGTTTTTCGCTCCGCCCCTTTTCCTCACCTTAATGAGCAGCCGAAACTGTCAACTAAAAACAGGGATAAACAGAGCCGAGAAGGTACATAATTTTGAATTGATACAATATGCTATGGAAATAAGTCTTGAATTCAAGAAATGAAATTTAAGACGTTCGTAAGTGTAGCTTAGAATTGTATAGATCCCGTGAGATTATATTTTCGAATTGAAACCACAAATTAGCTATAACAAATTGGTTTTGGGGTTAAAAAGGGTGTACGCGATAAGGAGCTATCTGAAATATTTAAGGACAAAGCTTGTGCATGCATTTCGATTTTATTGGTTATGCAGTGTTTCAAAATGCTGCAACAGAAATCCTATCTTGCGAATGGAATTTATGGGATCTAGCCATGGACCTTCTTATCGGGAAAGGCTTTTTGTTATAGTTTGTTGGGCTGTTTATAAACAATTTTGGACTACGCATATGGAGAGAGGACCAGTAGAGGAAATGCCCTAACTATGCAACGTTCGTCTTATCTGTCGTCTTTGTGTAAATTTAGAGCGCAATGCATTGATATTCCCATACGGCGGCCATAAATTACACGACAATTACTTGGGGAGCCGAAGAAAATCAGCGGTGCTTGGAAAATCCCCCCTCGAAAAGGCAAGAAATGCGAGGAAAGAGGCGCGAAGAGAGAGCGGAAAATTGGAAGAGAGCCGACACTTCATCACTCCCTCGAATTTTCCGATTTTCCGGCGGTGCCTCCCTCACACGCGTAGTTTAAATTGCGTTCGCAGCAATCGTGCCATAAATTTCCCTCCCGAAACTTGTTTATTTTGGTCTTGCATGTCTCCAGTGCCGAAATCTTCCCATCCAACAGTCCATCTTCATCGCTGGTATCTTTGTATCTTCTGTATCTCCGTGTATCTCGTGGAGCGCACAGCTTGTGTATCGATTCAATTATGGGAAAACTTAGAATCAACTCATCATGCAGTCGATTGATTAACAAGTCGCACCTAGTAAAATGGCTCCCACAGAGTTTGAGTTTTCAGCTGAGTTTGGCTTTACAAGTGTGACATTTGGAATGTTCTTAATCCAACTAAATTATGTATGCAGCAAAAAGCGTAGCAATGTTGGCACTTCAAAATGGGCTGCTTAATGTTAAAATAAAGCTAATTTAATGTTAAATGAATCGCTTTTTGAAAATTTTGTTTAACACTTCTCTGTGTGGTTCCCATGGGACTTCCTCCGTTTTGTCAAGCCACAGATTTGGTCTTTTACTCAAATTGCTCTGAAGAGGACCATATGTCGCTCTTCACAGCCCTTCTGGCATTCCACAATCCGAAGAAAGACTGCAGATTTCTACCAAAACGGGAAGAATTGTGGGTGCGAAGAAGGAGGAGAGATGCTGGTGAACAGCTGCTGTCCCGACAGCATTGACCTCTTGACGGCCAATTCTCCTACTTTATCTCAATCTGCAGCGTTTAAAGGGTTTATACTTTATGTGATCTTTTTTTATCTTCTCCGGCAACAGTTGGTGGTCCACACTTTTGGCGGAAGGTGGCGCTGCTAACAGCAAATCAGAGTGCAATTAAGGCCAAAAGACAGATGGCCAAAAATCGTGGCACATCGGCCGGCAATATCCCCAAATTTGCTTGCACAGAACAAAAAAATGTATAGCGAACACTAAATAGATTCGTATAAATTGTTTATGATATTTTTTAATATAATTAAAACGTATTTATACATTGCATGATTTGAAAATATGAATTGCAATTTATTAAAATTTTGAAAATTTAAGAAACATTGGCATCCAAACAGATGCGAAATGAATAACAAAATAGAACAGAGGTTGCGTCGAGCCGCGCTGTTAGCCCTGTTGCATGCTGTTAGAGCTCGAAACAGCACTTGCAACATCCTCGAACATGTTGCGTCGCTTTGTTTTGTTTGAGGACAGGCCGCGCCGGCCGAAGAAGTCGGATTTTTGGATCGAGTTCGCACTTCGTTCCGTTCGCTCGTACCGTTCGCTTCGCAGCGGCGGAAACTCCGTACTTTCGATAGCTGGTATCTCACAGATACTTTTCGAGACCCCGAAGACGAGAACTCGCATCGCATATTCGCCCGAGAAAACTCTCAGTAAATGATAATTAAACCGAAATATAACTAAACGAATTTTTTTTTGGTGCAAACGTAAGCCAAAAAATTTCATTTTGGTGTGGATTACCAGTGGAAAAGTGAGTGCTTAAAATGGAATAAACAAGGCTATCATAAAAACAAAGCCCGACAAACCAAACAAGCGTAAAATTGTCACCCAACGATTATGGATTAGTGCCAGTGGCCGGTCAGATTCAGTTAAAGATATATGCATATAAGAGGACTAAGGAGCCGAAATTGATTAAACAAACAGTGTGAGTAAAAAAGTTAAACAGTCAAATCTAGAGACTTAAACTCCTGTGTTTTGGCTCTTTTCATGAGCCAACTGCAACAGCTGCTCCCTCACTTTGACCTTTTCGTTTGATTTTGTTTATAATATACTGTTGGCCAAGTCTCCGCCTCTTTTGGCCCCTCAAAAGTTTCGCTTTTGGCCACTTTGGCATTTGGATTTCGAGTTAGCTTGAGTGTATTTTTTTCGGAGAAAATATGTGTTTTCAATTGAAAATGGAAGCAAGATTTTCGGTTGTAAGTTGAGTTTGTTTTATTTTTTTCCTTCTGCCTAATGAAATACTCAAGTACTAGTCGCTCAAAATAAAAGTATTTTCTATAAAGTATAGATACTCTACTGAAAAAAATATTATCTCTCGAATAAAGTATAGATCCTATTAATCTGAAAATTATGTTTATTATGGAATATCAAAGTTGAGTTGTATATCAGAGATATACTTTCCCCTCTTCAATAATAGATTTTTAACTCCAGACCTTGGACACCTAATTAGGTTCTTCTGACCATTCCACCCCTGAGCATCTGTAGAAAAAAGTGCTCTTCTTAACTGATTCGATCTTTTCTTTCCTTGGTTTTGCATGATTTATGATTTATGATTTCAAGCAATAACTTTGAAAAACAAAATGTATAGAGCTAGTCAACGATTAGGCATTTCGTAAGCACTTAAGTTGAAAAATTAATATTAAATGTATAGAATGATTTTTTGTTCGTATACAAGTATGTACACAAACAAAAAATCTACTTGAATATGCTAAACAATGCTAAAATCATTCTGAATAATTTACGGCAAACGATAAACTTTAATGAGTATAACATTCAACTTCAAGTTATAATCTACATAATAGCCAATGTATATTAAATGTCCGCTTTGGTGTAATTCTTAAATGCGCATATTTATTTATAACATTTGAATTGTATACCTATTTCAATGGTTTATTTCTGACATTTATGGATTAATTCATTTGGTTTTAATACATTTAATTCCTTTTGTCATTGATTAAATTAAATGCCTGTCTTATTGACACATTCAAAAATCCTAAATCAATTAATAAATCCAATAGAAATTGTTTACTACTCATACTTTTTTTCTGTGTAACTTCCTCCAGCTGTAAGCGAAGAAAATGTTGCTAGCGGCTTTGGTGTTAAAGACAGAAACGCGAGCTAAAGAAGCTGAAGGCCCAGAAGCTTTACCAACACGTCGATACATTGCACACAGATACTCAAGCATCTGCAAATACATATACAAGCGTATCTTCAGACTCACGCACCTGTCCCTTGTCATTAAAAAAGCAAGCAAAGTTTCAATCTTCTTTGGCAAGCTAACCTTTTACTTACTCTGCTCCATCCTCTGCTTTCATATATGTCGCATGATAAACACAGGAAAAATATTGATTGGCTGGGGGATTTGCTAAAGCACGATTAAGAAAACTAGTCTCAGAAAAAATAGGCTGCTACCAAAAAAATTAATTTTTTTAAATTGAAATTGACTTATTTTCATACTTATTTATCTTAAATGAAGCGCCCTTAAATTAATTTTGAGTCGCTGTATTAAGTTTTTTGTTTGAAACCAGAAAGGAAAAAATTTTAAAGTGTATTTGGGAACGTGTGTGTAGCTTTTGGATTTTATAATTTGGCCCAATTTGCTGGCATTGCAAATTGCTAAAAACGTCTGAAACAATCGACAGGAGGAAAATGGGGAGTGTGGGAAAAGGATGGCAGGAGAGGCGTTCGGTAGGCGTGGCAGGAAGTGCAACATGCTCATGTCGCAAGTTGTTGTTGCCTGTATTTCTCCTGCACTTTTTGTTGCTGTGTTATCGATTGGCGAGGCCGCATTTGTTGGATCGTTTTGACGCGTCCTCGTCAGCATGTCGAAACTTATTTTTCCTTTTCAATTTCGCCCTGTGATTTTGCATTTTTTTTTTTTCGCCTGCCTGTCGCTTTGTTAGTTCTTTGCATGCCACAAATTATGTTCGTCACCCCCCTTTGCCCCACCGCTGGATGGATTACCTTGAGAGCGGAGCTGTCAGGCTTTTTGACAGTTTCTGCCGTATCGGTTCCACCGATTTGACTGCTGCGCTCATCCGTTTTGCCTCTTTTTTGTTTGAGAAAGTGTTTCGTTTAATGAATAATTGGTATTTTATATCATTTAGGTACAATAAGAAAATACTCATTGCCTGGTATTTGCATCTGCCAGCTAATTTCTCATCTCATCTCTAAAAAGAAATGCAGACGAGGGCATTCGAAAGGCAAGCAATTTATCCCTTGGTTAATTTGGTTAATTGAAGACAATTGAGGGCCGCTTTGCAGTTCATTAAGCCTCATCAGCGTTGAGAAATGGGGCCCAGAATCCAGAAGTCCGAATCCCAGATCCAGTTCCATCTATACTTTCCATCTCCAGATCTGTTGTCTTGTCGCCAGACTAATTAAAATATTTGCACTCAAATGCTTAAGCAATAAATATTTGTCAAGCCATCATCATTAGGAGGAGAGTCTATAAGAGAGGGGGGGTTCTGACCTCAAAACATGGCACTCCACTTTCTGGGGAGGGGGCAAAATGGAAATGGAAAATGAAAATCTATGAGAGGCGGCATTTTTAAAGTGCGCCACTTTGGCCTGCATTTTTGATGAGCTTTAATGGCGCCGCCTTAATGCAAGTGAAGCATGCAGGGGGTGGGCATGGGGATCGGTTTGGGGGGTTGGGAAGCACCCCGCTCATGGTGCCCCCTACCATTCGCCCACCACTCTCCGCCCGCCGAGAATGCCAATTAATAGTCATTGATGGGAAAAGTTGGACCCAGAGTGGAAAGGCAGGGAAACTGAAGTGTGCCATCGCCTTGAAAAGGCTAAAAGGGGGTGGGAAAAATTGCAGGAAAATCTCCCCCCAGAGTGGGGGTTAAAATGGAAAACGGGCCGCCATGTGTGATTCCATTCCCTTGACTTTTCGGTGGTTGGCAAGCGGCCCAAAAGAAAAAAGAAAAAAAGAAGCGAAAAGACCCAAGAAATTCGTATCTCAAATGGGGACAAACATCAAATTAGTCTAAAAATGAAAGAGGGTGATTTACAGGGGGGGAACATTCAAAGGCTGAGCTCAAACGGGCATAAAATTTCCTTATTGTCGGACAGCAGTCGGAATAAGAAAACGAAGTCCGAAAATGAATGGCCATATGGCCCAAAAACGAGAGTAGAATTCGAAAAATGGCCATTTTCGGGGGGTAAAGAAGGTAAAGCGGAAGCTGTCGATAGTTTGATGAATAAATATGTCTCAGATGGGAAGCTCAAATTTATGTCAAGCCTAATTATGTTATATTTGGGATAAGTGTTTCGCCTAGCGCTATAGATCACAATATAAAGGGGTACATTTGTATCAATGGATAGTGGATTTAATTATAAAATATGTACCTTTGCTGACTTGTTAAATATCAAGAGATTTTTATTGAGAGCTCTTAGATTGCATATCTACAATGATACTTAACACTAATTAACCTAATCTGTAGTTGTTCTGAGCCCTCGCGAATTCCCCAGGATTACACCCTCCTCTAAGGACCATTTTCATCAGCAATTGAACGCGACGCGAGCTGGAAGAAAAAAGCGCTCAGAAATTGAGAGAACTTATGAAAATGTTTTACAATATCCTTTTCGTGTTATTACAAGTGTACGTCCTTGTCGCCAGCTTTGTCAGAATGTCTGGCAACGCTACTTGTGCGCTACTTTCCTCCCGGCTTTCCACCCCGAATTCGCCGCCGCTTCTCCCCCAGATCTTCTCCGCTAAGCGCCTTCTTCGGGTAGAACATCTTCACTCCTTTGGGGCGTCGTCAAGTTCGCGCTGCGTTTGAATATGTCATTACTCGTTTGGCCCCCGCATTTCCCCAACAATGTTGACGCGTTGTCGTCTCCATTCACCCACTTGCCCACCCACTGGCCCGCCACACCACCGCCCCACCGCATCACCATCTCACCCTGCCGACGTGTGGGTGGTGCTGGTTTCCTTTTCTTGGCCTGACTCCGCTTGGCCCGACTGACGGAAGTGACAGTTGAACATTCATTCATTCATTCATTCGCTCGCCGGCTCATTCATTCAGCCCGTACTCAGCTAAAAATCCACCCAAAAACCACCCAAAACCAAGTCGCGGAAGGGGAAAAATCAAGCAAGGCACCCGGCGACCGGGAACCATAAAGAAAAAGCAAGGCAGTGGCAAAAAATAGAAGAACCTACGAAATTTCTATGGCAATTTGGGCAGCAACGTGAAAAATGTTTAGAGATGCTAGCGTGATGAGTTTACTGAATTGAATTACTGAAATCGCGAGATCTTAAGCATCTTTTGATCGTACTTAATTGATTGGCTATGAAATTAGTTGCATTAAGTTTTCCTAAATAAATTTAAGATACATGTATATAGCCACGAAGTGATATCCCAATCTTGCTCTATTCACGCTGCCATCTCGAACGGGAAAGAAGTAACCATGTGCGATGTCTTCGTCTCCGACTTTTGGGCGGAAACACAACGCAATGACTGAACGGAAGTTTTTTGGAAGCGCATAAAATTATTATGGAGTCGTCCTGCACGGTCTCCCCGTTCCCTGTGCCCCTTCTTCAATCCGTATCTGTATCTGAATATATATACGTATATGTATGTATCTTCTTGCCTTCGAGGACGTGGCGCGTCAATTGAGAATTCGAGTCTAGGACCTTAGCCTCCACTGGCACTTCATAGTCCTGCCGCAGTCAGCTTTTTTATGGCTCTCCTTTTCCTTTGTGAATTCACTTTAGTTTGCTGTCCGGGCTATCTCTATCTCCTTTCTGCCGTATTATTTTTATGCGCAAATTTAATATTTACATTTAGCCAAAGTGGATTTCGGGCGGCTATCGTTGGCTCTGTTCGGGCATTTTTATCAACTGACAACTTCTGACCGCAGAATGTTCCCGTCCTCGCTGATTCTCAGATGTATCTGCAAGATAAACAAGAACAGGGCAAGAAGCAGCCGGAATAAAATGGCATTTAGATAAGCCCGAAAACTTTGGACAAGGCTCAAAGGTGGGGGCTCTACTTCTACTGCTTCTACATGTGAAATACTTGCGGTCTACAAGATTAAAATTCCGGAGCGATGATAGCGGGATGATGGTCAAGGAAAGGGAGCGGACTTTTGCGAAGATCTTGGGAAAATCCCGTCAGGAATATGCCAAGTCGCTTCGAATTACAATTAAAATAGGCAGAGTGAAAGAGTGGTTGAAATTAACTATTTAATGCTGGGGGGAAGGCAAAAAAGTTGCCCAGAACATGGGAGGAGAATTCGGAAAAGTTTTAATAGTGTTCGTGGCGAAAAAAACACGGACGGAACTTTGCCTTTGCCTTACAAGTTAGGAATTATCTGGCTTAGTATTAAATATACAAAAACGTATTTCAATTTTAAATCTACTACCAATATAAGTGGAAAGGGGATAACGTATACTATACCCCGGCGTCCAATAAATAATTCATACGGTTCTGGACTATGAGTCATTATGCAACCACCCCACTGGGCTGCTCTAGTTAAAGTTTCGATTTTATTTATTTTTTTTTTTTGGACAACCACCGAAAATAAGGAATCGCAGTCACCCCGTCGCACTATGAGTCATCGTCATCTGGCAGGACACCCCCGCCGAGGATTAGCAGCTGACTTTGGTCTACGGAGAACAGCTGACGGGGTGCTTTTATTTTCCTTTTTTTCCTGCCAAAGCCACCACCCCCACCCGGGTGGATTTCTCGATATTCCCTTTATTTATTTCCATTTTTTATCCGCGCTGCTGAATTTGTAAAGCATTTCCAAGTACACGAGCGACAAACAGGCAACCACTTAACGCTTGTTGCCACATTCAGCTCCGTTCCAGCTGTCCTGTCTGAAAGTCCTGAGTCCTGAAGTGCGTTCAAAGCCAGGATATCACCCCACAAAGCCCCCTCCCCCCTCCGCCTGCCGAAAAATACAAAAAAAAAAACGAATATATAAAAACACAGAGACAATCGCCTGATTCGGCTTTCGTGCCACACACGTTTTGTACTTTTTCATTTCTGTGTATTTATTTGTATTGTATTGCATGTTCCGTCTGTGTTTGTGTTTGTGTACCTCCGCCCCTGAAGAAGGGGGTTGCCCCCCTCGAAAACCTTAGGCATGCAAGGATATAATCGAGAGCATAGCCAACGGAACCCTCCATGAATCATGTCCGTCGCTTTATCAAACTAAAAAGGGGGTAAGAAGAGCATGGCGGGGGCAGGCAAAAAGGGGGTTTTTGGGGAAGGCAGTACCCCGTTATCTGTGGTTATATTTACGGGTCTGTGGCATATGTATATGTATAGGAAAGAAGGGGTTGCAAGGACCCCCTAATGCAGGCATCAATTTTTCAATTTGTTTGGAGTCTTTGCATGCCAGTTGAAAATATTGGGAATAACATCGTCAATTTAATGTGGTTGCATTCTTGGAATTTAGAATCGTAAGCAACCTAAGATGTTACTAAATTGGCAATAAAACGGTTTATTCGATTATTGACCTAATACAGTTTACATTTCTAATCTTCACTGTTTCCAAAGAACATTCATTAATAAATATCTGCGGCCAGCGGCGTTCTGCCATTATATTGCAGCAATATATTTTCATTGCAGCAATTACCAAAGATCATAATAGAAAATTAAGTAGAAAAGTACTGTCGCCTGTGGGGAAAATTCAGCCCCAACGACAAAAACAAAAAAAAATAGAAATAAAGAAGCACACACAACATAGCATAAAAATGTCGATTGTTGACTTTTTATGCGAAATATGCGTGATTCCCTGCAAGTTTTCGGCCAGCATGAAAGTAGTGAGTGAGTACGTAGTGAAGGGGACTACGGGTACATAATGTCTAATAAACATTTTGTGCCCCATAAAAGGGCTATGAATGCGGAAGAACGTCGCTGCCAAACACGGCCTGTGCGTGTTTATGGCCAAGATGAAGACGAACAACATTAGGGCCAACAGAAGCATTAGCCGCAACAATTAATACGTACAGAGGCAAGCAAATGAAGCAGCACAGAAACAAAAAGAAGAATTGAATTAATAATCTTACTTTTGGCTCCCCCTTTTCTTCTGTTCTTTTTTTTTTGCAGATCTCAAGGCCCAAAGGCAAGGAGTAGAAAGAAAGGAGGAAAACAAGAAAAGTGAGAAAGTGACACCCAAGACTTGAGTTCTGCCATTGAAAAGGCGTTGAAGGTAAGTCGGAAAATTAACCATCATATAAAAAACATATTACATTTGTAAAACAAACATGAGTGAATTATTATTATTATTGAATTATCCAATTGGTATGGATTTATTACACACTAAAATATAAATTAGAAAGATTTTATAACATAAATCTTGGCCCAACACTTGGTATCCATCATCCTGTTGGAATTGTAACGAGTCCCTTCTTATAGACACATGTATACACGTTTAAACAACTTTGATATGGACACATGACTGACATTACACAATGGCCATAACAAAACCGAACTCAAGTCGCAACCTCAAAAGAGGAGAATAATAAAATAAAGCCAAGAAATACAATGAGCAGAGATACAGATACAAAAAGAATGGCCCACGCCAAGCCCGCAAATAAGGTAGTGTGGCAACCCTGGCCCGTTGTAACCCCCCTGTTTTGTGCACACACATATATCTACGTATGTACCCCCTTCATTTTGAGCTTGGGCTGGGGTTTGGGTTCGGGTTCGGGTTCGGCGTCCATAATAATTAGTTATAATCGGATTTAGTTAGACGCAAGCGACCGAAGGTGTCGCCAGTTGAAGTTTTCGTTGTTATCGTTGTTCTCGTTGTGACTGTTGTTGCTGTTCTTGTCGTTGCACCACCGCTTGTACTCCGTAACTGAAATAGTATGTGTATTCATTCATACATAAATATATATAAAAGCAGATAGATATATAGATAGACAGATATATATAGATATACCGCCCACACACCCACTCGTGTAACGGTCGACCACAAGGCAATCAAATGGAAAAGCCAGCGAAAGAAAAACTGACAGCGACGAGTGGGTCGTCGAATCGGCGCAATATATATCTGCAAACGACCCAGTATCTCCGGATCGTACCTGCATCTATATGTTATGTCTGTATCTCTGCACCTTTGCTTTCCGTTCGTGTCCATTATTACTGCTCTTTTCTAACACGTTTGCGTTTTCGAGGGGCGGACAGAGGGGATAAAACCTGTATGGGAAAGGTCCCGCTCTTGTTTATTGAATTGATTCGAATTTGTGTGGAGACTCCACTCTGTTCGCTTTTTTGGGACGATTTAAAATGGGGTTTTTTATATTCTTTCGGGGCCTGCAACGCGGCTGCAGTGTCATGTGGTGGGGATATAACTCAATTAGCTGCATGGGGAGAAGGAAATGGGGGATACTGACGGCCGGACAAAAGAATAAGCCCGAGATGAGGTAGCCAGCGAAGATTGTTTATTTTTCGGGCTCAGTTTGGGTTCGGTTCGGTTTGGTTAGGTTTTTTTCTGTTTTTCTCTTTTTTTGGGAGACAGGTACCCGTACCCGAAACAGTGACAGCTGTCAGGTGAGGGTTTTACGATTTTGTTTCGTACTTTCCTGGTCAGGCAATTGTCGTTGTGGATGATAATTTGAAACGAAAACATTGCCTATGGGAACTGGGCGTGCTGTGGAATTGGTTCAAAGAAACGTGGTGTGGTGTTTAGTTAGATGTTGCACTTGCAAGTGCGTGACGCTAGTCGCAATTGTCACTTGGGGCTGGAAAATAGCCTCAAGGAACTCGAGTTGCTGCACGGATTTTGGGAAGAAATTTCGTATACTATTAGTTACTGAAGAAGCATAAATGCTTACAATCTGACGCCTATTCAAATACTGTCTGGTCAAGTGCAGCTTTCGAAATCGTTTTTCACTCTTTGCCAATGGTCGTCTCTGGTGGGTTTTCGTTTATTTTATTTTTTATTTGGGGTTCGGATTGGATCGATCTATGTCAAAGTGGCGGCCCACACGAAAACGGGTAGAAATAAAACGAAATGGATGGAAATCAAATGAAAAAATGTCGGTGTGTGGGCGAACTTGGACTTGGAATGGAACTCGAATGGAGCATAAAATATGTTAATAAGGCTTAAAGTTATACAAATCTCTACTGGCTGGTCGGACTGGCTGAGCTGGCTGGCTGGCTGGCTGGCTGGCAGCGTCGATCGCTTGTAATACAAAACCATAAACATGAATTTGAAAAAAATGCTAAACGTAAAGTGGAGAAGCTGCTGCGGTCGCTGGGGAACCCAAAACCAAAACCAAAACCAAACCAAACCAAAACCTAAACCCCAACCAAAACCAAAACCCCGACTAAACCCAAGTTGAAGCCAGCTGGCTTGTCATTGTTGCAGTGTCTTTTCTTGGCCTGGCTTAATTTCCTGCTGCTCGACTTCAACTTGTTTTGCTTCTTCGCAGCTTCTCCCCTTTTCAGTCAGCCGAAAAAGAAAAAATCGAAATAATATAACCACACACACACACACACACAAAAGAGCATAAAAAACAACAACCACGAAATCAGTTAAGTTCAGGTGTTCAATTTACTGATTGAAATTCTGCTTCGATGTGGCCAAGCAACTTTCATTCGCTCTGCTCCATTCCCCAAGCCCATCTCCTTTATACATATGTATGTACATATATACTAGTACCATAGCAAACCCATACATCTCTATCTTATGATTTTATTTGGAGTTTCGGCTGCTGCGAGTTCGATTCATAATTTTATGCCTGGCCATGTCAGGAATTATGTTAGAATTATGCTAATGAGAGTCCGATCGAGCCGAGATGCTTTAATTATACACGGCTAACAAGTTTTTCACCCCCTTTGCCAGGTCTTAACCCCGCGGAGCTTGAAGAATTGATGAATAACTTAACTCGTTCTTCTGGGTGAGCTGCAGTTGGTTATTATATTAAGGCAAGACGGAGTCTCGCCTTGATTCGATTAGTGTTATGAAATCTGAGATGGCTCCAAGTTTCGCTTCGGGCTAATTGATCTAAGTAAGGGAGTTTATAGTTCAAGACATTTACCCACATTGATCGTAGATTGAAAAAACAAAGATATCTCCTTCACTACTGCATTACTTTGCGAGTTCAGTGTTGTAAATGTATCTAAAAGTGCTTAACACATACCATGGTTATCAGTTGCTTCAAAGTCTTTCAACTTTGTCCCAACGTTTCGTTTTCTCTTTAGATAATTATCAGAACCACTTTTTTAAGGATGAGCGATGACCTTTCAGCTTGCGTTTACTGTTCCGTTAACTTGTGCTGACTTGGGCGAAAAACTTCTGGTGTGTGGCCCATTAATAGGCGATTTAAGTTTATTTTTCTGCCAGTTGCCTTTTTATTGGCACTGGAATGGGCCCACAACTCGCAGATTCCGTTGGCCCACTTTGGCCCCCTTTGGCCCCAGGACACACATTTGTCTGGTAATCAGAGATGGCAGCAGGAAAGAAGGAGAGGGTTCTCGGAATCCGGAGCAGTCATCATCCTTTGACTTTGACTCCTCCTCCCCGGCTTTCTCCGTTTGCCACTTAGCAGTTGCCTTTTAGTTGATTTGTTCGAGCAAACAAATTGTCAACCGAAAGGGGCGGAGAGAAAGGGCGGAGGCCCGCACAGACATACGCACAAATTGATTTTAATTGTTAAGCATTCCCTTTTTTAATTGTCCTAATCTCTGCTGAACCCTGGACCTCGACCAATATCCTTTATGCCATTTCCGGTTATCCCCGATTCCCCGATTCCTGTCCCGTTTACCCTTCCGCTTGTTGCCTTTTCCATTTTGTCAGCAAAAGTCCTTTAAGTAGCCTTCCTTTTGGCCGAGCTTTTTTTCTTCCTTTTCCTTTTGATTTTTTTTTTTTTTTTTGGTGAAGGGTTAACCGGTCCCTAAGGGCACTGGCATGTGTGTGCGATAGAGAAGGACATTGTAGGTGCGACAGAGACAGATGGAGGCGTCCTCAAGTACAGTCGACACTTTAACTGACAGTTAAAGTTGAGTTTTCGGTTTGTTTTGGGAAACTTCGAGGCTGCTGGGACAGCTTACTCAGGCCAACAGAAAAGAAAAGCAAGGATGTGTGCCAGAGATTCACTTACTTTGCAACGCATTACGTTGCATTTGAGGCAGCTTGTTTTCGCAATGAAGAAATGTATGCCTGGTCTCTTTGGGGCTTATGTCTATATAGTCTATATATTATTATTCTAAAAAATATGTTTAGTGCTTAATATTACTATGCGATCGAAGTCGTCTTATTCGGCCGGTAAAATGAACAAAAACAGATTGTCGTTCCATTGGTGAAGATAATTCCACCGATTTCGAGGCCACAATCTGGGACTTAACCCTCTTCTCGGACTGTCTCTTTCGCTCTTAACCCCATGCTGCCAATCACTGGCAAACAGCAAACTCCGATGGCAAGAAAAGCATTTCCGTTGCGAACGCTTTCCGCTCCAGTTTTCAATTTTCGCAGCTCCGGCAACACAGAGATACAGTAATTATTTTCAGGCGACGCTTATCACACATAAATCTCGACTCCCCGGCCCTCCGATCTGAACCAATCCAATCCAATACAATCCAATCGATACCGATACTGCGGACTATATGGGTAGATGGTTGCCTGTTTTGTCAGTCAGTCGGCAGTTGGTCGTTGGACGTTGGAAGTTGCCAGTTTTGCCAGTTGGCAGTTGGCAGCAACTTCCCCGGCCATCGGGCTTCCTTTCTGCAGCTGCCAGTCGCCCCCTTTTCATACGCCCCTGGCCGCCACTGACCACAAGATGCAGCTGCACTTATCCAACATCCAACAGCATCCTTTAATGCCACAGCCCAAGCATCTGTTGTGATATTTATAGTTGCAAGTTGCAACTGGAATCAGTTGGGGAACAGGTGCTAAGACGACGCCCGAGATCGAGTTGTCAGCCCAGAGCGAGAAAAAAAGGGTTACTGGTTGCGCGAAATCAAAAAAAAAAAAATATTTATATAGAAAATCCAAGAATTGATGTTCTATATAGTATAGTATATAGTAAGACTTAACCCAAAGCACAGATTAAATAGGGAATATATGTAACTTAACACCGGATTTCGATATTGCCTTTTTTTTTGAGCAAACAATAAATCAAAATTTAAATTATAAATTACACATTTTCCGTGAAGCACTTCCACATTCCGGGCGGCGCTAATTATTATTTTTGTTCGCCCCTGTTAGCCAGTGTAAGAAACGTAAACCAGTTTTCACGATCGCATTATTATCGCCGGTTCGCTTCGGTTATTAGATGCAAGCTGCAGCGGATGTGCGGCTTCCTTCGAGACTTTTGTCATTTACGGTTTATCTATCCCCCTTGCGATACCTGCCCCTCCGCCGCCCATTTTCCTAGCCCGCCCCCCGCCCAACGACGGCTGCTCCTTCTAAGCACGTCGAAGTGGCTCTCATAAATCAATAAAGAAAGGCCCACCTGGTACAAATAACTTTGAAAAATTTATATTGAACACTCGCCTTGCCTCTTCCTCTTGCGAAAGTTTTTCGGCAGGTGGGTGGCGTTGGGTGGGGTGGGGTGGCGGTGGTGGCCAGGGGGACACCCGGGCTCACCACTTGAGCTGTAGTTCCGTGGCGAAGAGAGATGCCCAGGCACTTTCCAACCAGATGGCAGCTGCTACTGTTAAGTCTCGGACTTGGCCAATGAGTGGAGTGATTTGTATTGTTGGCCAACCACTGCCCACTGCGCCAACCGTCCCCTGCACCACCCACACGATTGCGGGTGGGGAGATTGGGAGCAGTTTTCTTGTATGACATGCCCTGGATACTGAGACAGTGACAGCAACATGAAGAAAGCAAATTAAAAAAGCCAAAAAGTTAAAGAATTTTAAAGGAAAATCTGTTGTGGCTCCCCGAAGGTCAGGAGACTTTGAACGAGCTTTAAAATGCAATCTAATGATCCAAACCCGTTCGATTTTATGTCTTAATAAGAAAACCGATTGGGAGCAACGTTTAAGAATTTAAGAGTATGCTTATATGTTTATATAATTATTATTTTTGAAGTCAAGTTGCCGTCCTGCATCGAATTCTTGGCTACGATCGGGTTTTGCCGTAAATTCCTCGCTGGCAATAAAGCCAATTTCTTCGATCCAATAATACGCTGGCTGGCCATCAACACTTTCCCAAAAATTAAAGCCGAAATCTTAAAACAGATGAAACCGAATCTTTATCGCCCATAAAAGGCAGGGCCACCAAATGAAAATAAAACTTCCCGTGAGCGTGTCTAAAATCGGTTTAATTGCCTTGGCAAACGCAGCATTATCATCTTCAGCTGGAAGTTGGTGCTGATCTGAAGATTTCCATCGAATGGAGTTTCTCCCACAGCGTCGGATTGGGAATTTCTGGTTTTTGCTCTTCGGATACAACTCTAATTTTGAGTAATTTTCAGGCCCCGCCTCTCGCATTTCTAACCCTTCCGTTTTGTCCAACATTTTTTGTTTCCAACGGAAGCCCGCTAATCTTTTGCCTCCGTTGGCATATTTTTTGGGTTATTTTTTTTATGGATTTCTCCTCTTCTATTATTTCATTTTCTGTTATAATTTCGTTTAATTCGAGGCGCCAATTTCCGTATAAATGCAATGAAAACAAATAATAGCGACGAACTACAAGAAAACGAAATTAGACAGGCGGAAGCAGTCCGAAAGAGTAGAAGACCCAGAAGTCCCAGCAGACCCAGCAGACCCCAAACACCGAGACAATATATACAGAAAATAGTAAAATAGTTGTCCAACAACTGGGAAAAATGCGTGAGAAAATGCCAAGGTAGCCGGCACCTGTACGTCGAGCTGGAAAAGTGGAAAAGCGCTGGGAAACGGAGGTGGAAAAGCGGAAAGGGAGAGTTTAGTACTTAGAGCGAGATTGTGCTTCATATATTGTAGCTGCAATTTATTAGGCAAATCTCCTTAAACGCAACTCGAGCTGAAAGTGCAGATTGAAACTTGTTGGCTGGAGAATTAAGTGGTTACCATAAGGAATTTGGCCCAAGTGATTTCCACGAGGCGGTGAAGACAAAACGAAATCAATTGCCACTTAAATTGGGATCTAAACGATTAGTTTGGCCAGGAAAACTAAGCTTGCTATTAGCATTATTTTGATTGTTTACACACACCTATTTTTCTCTGTGTAATCGTGCCAGTAATAAATAAAGTTTATTTAACTATTTACGTGATTGTACTTTTGTGTTGCTCCAATTTTATTGTTCGCTTTTAATTTAATTCTTGTGCTCGACATATTTGCCCGGTACTTTGCGGAATATTTTTGCAAGATTTCTGCACATTTGCCCCGTTTATGTGGCCCTTTGTCGTAAACTGTGGTATTGCCCCGCGGCTTAAGCCTTTTCTGTGAGGGTGGACCATACGCTACCCAGCACCACCCAGCACCACCCAGCACCACCCAGCACCACCCTGCACCACCCAAACTCCTGCTGCTTTGACTAATTTGAATGTAATTCGTTTTCGGGGCTCACGTACGGCTGTCTGCACTTGGAAAACATGAATAAAACCGAATAAAATGCGAATGAATATAAAAATGGGTACTACGAGTACATGAGTAAAAAAAAAATACCAAACAAAAAAAAAAACACGCGCGCCAACAGCGAACAATAAACGAACAATAATAAGTAATAAGACCCTGAGGCAATTGTGGGCCCCTCTCCCCTCAAAAAATTTGTTCAACAAAACGCGAAACGCGATAAAAAACAAACCAAAAAACGCAACAAAGCAAAACAAAGCGCATAAAAAGCACAGCAAACAAACAAATAGATACATGTGTGAACAAGAAGAAAGACAATTTTGTTCGGAGCTCCATTATATTTATATTGGCGCCTGCTCAAGGCCTCCACCAAAATCCAATCCGGTTTCCCCCGGCCATTGTTGCACAAAAATCGCAGCTAATTGAAGGACATTTGTCATTGGAGGGCGGTGTTCCGTGTTGCAAAGCGCTGTAGGAAGTATCTTTCCATATGTGTTCGAATCAAAGAGGACTGGAAGATAACCAGTGTGCAACAAAATTACCAAAAGGCCGATGAAATTTGTTTCTATTCAACATATAGTGATTCAAGTGCTGCTCTTCACATCTTTCAGCACCATGTTGCACACGATGCAGCTGCTCCTGCTGGCCACTATTGTGGGCATGGTCAGGAGCTCGCCGTACACGAGCTACCAGAACCAGCGGTTCGCCATGGAGCCGCAGGATCAGACGGCGGTGGTTGGGGCCAGGGTAACGCTGCCCTGCCGGGTGATCAACAAACAGGGCACGCTCCAATGGACCAAGGACGACTTCGGACTGGGCACGTCCCGGGATCTGAGTGGATTCGAGCGCTACGCGATGGTGGGCAGTGACGAGGAGGGCGACTACTCCCTGGACATTTACCCAGTGATGCTGGACGACGATGCTCGTTACCAGTGCCAAGTGAGCCCAGGTCCCGAGGGCCAACCAGCCATCAGGTCCACATTCGCCGGATTGACGGTGCTCGTCCCGCCCGAGGCGCCCAAAATCACGCAGGGCGACGTCATCTATGCCACCGAGGATCGCAAGGTGGAGATCGAGTGCGTTTCGGTTGGCGGAAAGCCGGCTGCTGAGGTAAGTGTCTCAAATTGTTTATATTTTCTCCTATGCAGGTGCCTAAAAATATGCTGTTATTTTTGGACCGACTTCATCTAAACTCCTGTGAAAAATAACAACGTACGACCATCCGTGCTCTCCCTCCTTCTCTTACTCCGCGCAGATTACCTGGATTGATGGCCTGGGCAATGTCCTTACGGATAACATTGAGTACACGGTGATACCGCTGCCCGATCAGCGACGCTTTACGGCCAAGTCCGTCCTGCGACTGACCCCCAAAAAGGAGCACCACAACACGAACTTCAGCTGCCAGGCGCAGAACACGGCGGACCGCACCTATCGCTCGGCGAAAATACGTGTCGAGGTGAGTTGTCCCCCGGCCAAAAAACCAGGAGCTGACCCCCCGATGGTCATTCTGTTGACAGGTCACTGCAGGTTTTGCATGAGCATCTACACTAGCACAAATATTAGGCTAAGACGAAAATTAAAAATGAAAATTACTCTCAGGATGCTGCTCTTAGGTCAATAGATTAAATATGTAGGGAAATTAAAAGGCCCGCTTGCTTTCTTATCAGCTAAAGTGTGAGGTATAATCTGGCTCAATAGCTTTTTTTTTAGATCCTAATTTTTTCGAGTGCATCATGCTGCCGCAGACTGAGGTTACCTTATCTATAGCATGAACGGGGCAGAAGAGAAAGAGCCTGCTATCTATTTTACGTGATGCGAGGCGCTGCGGAAGTCCCCTTCTTTCCCGAGGACAGCTGCAAGCCGGGGGATAGTATTTTTTGAATGGGCTTTTGTGCCGGACATGGCTCGACACTGACGGGCTAATTCATGCCCGGACATAAAGGCGCCCATCACGGGTTTCCCTCGAACCCCTCATTTCGTCCGGGGTGTGAAAGTGAGGAGCCAACAAAGACCTGACCTCAGCCCACTTGTCAATGGCCTGGTTTTCGGCAAGATGGGGTGCAGTCGGGGGAGTCACATGTCCATGGCGCTGACAAATCCCTGACGAAGATGTCTGGCCAAGGAGTGCCGGGATTGCCAGCTGATTGAGCTGATTGAGGGCCAGCTTGAAGCGCACGCATGGGAATTCCTTGGTCACCAAGGAGATTGCACATAAATTGGTAGCACAAGTGGGCCTTTGACTAGGAAACGGTTTTATATACATTTATATATATATATGTGAATCTAAAGAGTTTACACTCTATTTAATGTGCGTTGTAACTTTTCCAGGTGAAATATGCGCCCAAGGTGAAGGTGAATGTGATGGGCTCGCTTCCCGGCGGTGCAGTTGGTTCGATTGGTGGTGCAGGCGGTGGCAGTGTCCACATGAGCACCGGTTCCCGCATTGTGGAGCACTCGCAGGTGCGCTTGGAGTGCCGGGCAGATGCGAATCCCAGCGATGTCCGGTACCGCTGGTTCATAAACGACGAACCGATCATCGGCGGCCAGAAGACAGAGATGGTAAGTGGCGCTCCTCCTCCTCATTTCTCCTCGGCGCCTTTCCAGCGCCGCTCCTTTGAGTCGTTCCCCCGAGATTTTAACTCGGGAAAACAGGTTCACATTCCACTTGGCAGGCTGGCGCATAATTAGAGCAACTATTGCGATTAAAATGCTGCCCCTGCTGTTGTATAATGTTGGCAATTATTGAAACCAGTTAGATCGCCACCGGAAAGGCCTAACGTTCCCACAATTAATCGCAACTGGAACTCATGGATCGACCCTCTCCCTCTCTCTCTCCCCGTTTTCCCGTCGTTGCAGGTGATACGCAATGTGACTCGCAAGTTCCACGACGCGATTGTCAAGTGCGAGGTGCAGAATTCCGTGGGCAAGAGTGAGGACAGCGAAACCCTTGACATCAGCTGTAAGTAGTCCAGCACTCTATGCACGTCATTTAAGCTTTTCTGTATATGAAGTAATATCATTTCAATTATAAAACGCAATCTATAGTACAAAAGTGCGACTGCGACTGGCATTTTACTGTTAAATCGTTATTAATAACCGAAAAATCAAAATAAAATACAACATATATTTCTACGTAAATTGTTGACATTTGTGAATTTCCATAAGTCAACAATATAGCTTTGGGCATCACTCTTTTGCCAAAATCAATTTAAAATGGCCATTTAGTGGTTTTCCTTGCAAAACTCCAAACATGGGTTGAACAATAATAAATATTTAAGATATATGTATGCATGCATTAAAATAAGCCAATTTAATATATTATTTATTCGTTTAAATTGCAGATGCTCCCAGTTTCCGACAACGACCGCAGTCGATGGAGGCGGACGTGGGCAGCGTGGTGTCCCTAACCTGCGAGGTGGACAGCAATCCGCAGCCGGAGATCGTCTGGATCCAGCATCCCAGCGACCGGGTGGTGGGCACCAGCACGAATCTCACGTTCAGCGTGAGCAATGAGACGGCTGGAAGGTACTACTGCAAGGCCAATGTGCCCGGGTACGCCGAGATTTCGGCAGATGCCTATGTCTATCTGAAGGGCTCGCCGGCGATTGGGTCGCAGAGGACACAGTACGGATTGGTGGGAGATACGGCCCGGATCGAGTGCTTCGCCAGCAGTGTTCCTCGAGCCCGTCACGTCTCGTGGACGTTCAACGGCCAGGAGATCAGCTCGGAATCGGGACACGACTATTCGATCCTGGTGGATGCCGTGCCGGGGGGCGTGAAGAGCACGCTCATCATTAGGGACAGCCAGGCCTACCACTACGGCAAGTACAACTGCACGGTGGTCAACGATTACGGCAACGACGTGGCCGAGATTCAGCTGCAAGCCAAGAGTGAGTATCGCGTACTAAAGTTATATACACAATAAAATAGTTTGATTTCGTTTTTGAAACGTACAATTTCTTAGTTCATCCGTCATTAAAACGAATTTTCCGCTACTTTTCTTGTGTTTTTCGCAGAGAGCGTTTCCCTGCTGATGACAATTGTGGGCGGCATTTCGGTGGTGGCCTTCCTGCTGGTGCTGACCATTCTGGTGGTGGTCTACATCAAGTGTAAGAAGCGCACCAAGCTGCCGCCGGCGGACGTGATAAGCGAGCATCAGATCACGAAGAATGGCGGCGTTAGCTGCAAACTGGAGCCAGGCGACCGCACCTCGAACTACAGCGATCTGAAGGTGGACATTTCGGGCGGCTATGTGCCATACGGCGACTACAGTACGCACTACAGTCCGCCCCCGCAATACCTGACCACCTGCTCGACGAAGTCCAATGGCAGCTCGACCATTCTGCAGAACAACCACCAGAACCAGTTGCAACTACAGCAGCAGCAGCAACAGAGCCACCACCAGCACCACCCACAGACGACGACCCTGCCGATGACCTTCCTGACCAACAGCAGCGGTGGCAGCTTGACTGGCAGTATTATTGGATCCCGTGAAATTCGCCAGGACAACGGGCTGCCCAGTCTGCAGTCGACCACCGCCTCGGTGGTTAGCTCATCGCCGAATGGCAGCTGCAGCAACCAGAGCACCACTGCCGCCACCACCACCACCACCCACGTGGTGGTGCCCAGCTCGATGGCCCTGAGTGTGGATCCCCGCTACAGCGCCATCTATGGCAATCCCTATCTGAGGTCCTCCAACTCGTCGCTGCTGCCGCCACCCACTGCCGTTTAGGGTGGACCAGCACCGTCCACCACCACCACAACCACCACCACTGCCAACAACAACGATGACCCACTGAGCCACGCTAAGACTGATCTCACAAGGAACCGAGGCCCCGGCGGCTGCTTTAGGGGGGTATCACTGTTCGTGGTGGTGCGTTTTTTCAGCTACCAAAAATTCGAATTGCTTAGGTTTAGGCACTTAGCTCACATACATCCGATTATATAGACATAATCGTAAGCTGATCTTTAGCATCATCATTTCTATAGTCCTTAGGTCTAGGGTATTTTATTTTTTTTGTCGTTTTTGTGTTCTTAGCTTAAGGATCTTACAGTAGGCTAATCCCCAGTTCGATCTAGAGAGAGACTAAGCTTCAAAGAATGAGTGTTAAGCATTTACAGAACAAAAAACAAAAAACAAATCTTAGGAAGATTAGAAAGTTTTACTGCTTGTTGAGAAAACGCCTTAATGTACTAGTTAACTGATTGGGGATTTAACCTCCAGTTACAAAAATAAAATTGGTTTTCTTGGGGGCGGGGATATGCGAGTGCCGTTTTGAACATGTTCTCAGATTTCATATAATGTTTCAAATATTATTTTCCTTTCAAATAAGATTTCCCTTCAACCAAATATGTAATTTTCGTGTGTCTTATACACAAAACTTAATTCACTTCTATTTTTCAAAAATTTTATTGCTATTTTTTTGTACAGCCCAGTGTACATGAGATTTTAGAACTATTTTGTAACGCGCAAGTCTCCCAGAGATTTTGAAATCCCGCGAATATTCTGTCGTCAAAAACAGCTGCCCCTATTTGATCCGCAAAAAATATATAGAAAGGTAATTGAAAGAATTCAATTTTATGTATACACAGATATAGTATATGCTAAATGTTAATGAAATATATACAAGCATGAAGACATTCAGTTGAATGGATAGCGAGTAAGCGAACGAAATGCCAAAGTACCTGATAGTATTTAAGTAGGGGGTGCGAAAGCCTTTGGATCCGTACCGCCCCCATCAACTTCTTCTGAATTATGTAGCATTATCTTTTCTCGCCGAAATTCCAAGCTATGACTTGGAATTCGATAGTGCGTTTTACGGTTAAATAAATATAGAAGCTAGATCTTGACAGTCGCCTTAACTTATGACACGCCCATACATCTCAAAACGCCCATGCAAATATAGGAAGGAAAACAAAAATGAGAGCGTAAACGTATTCAATTCGTCAGTTCAATTGTGCTAAGTGTACTTCTAAGTGTATAACGGTCTAATTATCCTAGTTGTAGCCTAACTAATGATAGACACGCATATTTAAAGTATAGACCTAGCCCTAGATATACATACATGCATTTTTTTTCATAGGCCTAAGCATTATATTTTGATAAGCCAGCGTATTTCGTCTAAGGAGCCCCGGAACAGTAAACATTACTATTTCATTTTGCTATATTTATTAGCTGTGGGCATTTTATTAGTGTCGCCAATTAAGCGCGAAACGAACAAATGTTTTTTGTTTACAAAATGCAAATGATAAAAGCAAATAAGCAGCATGAAACACACACACAAAGTTAAACACGAAAACAAACAAAAAAACTGAATAAAAATTTATTGAAAAAAAGAAAAAAAGCCGAGGAAAGCGAATTGAGAGTTGGACATCAAAGACGAAAGACAAATATACGGTGGGGGGCAAAAAACATTTTTAATTTGCCCAGGTCGGAAGGACCAACTGTCAGTTAGCTGCAAAAAGCCAAAAATCAAACAAACAAAAGTGAAATGAAAATGTTCCACCACTGGCACCACTTGCACCACCACCACCACCGCCAGTCATGTGTGTTAATTTATGGCAAGTCGCCTCGTCGTGTCGGAGTTACTGCACTGTGGAAAAAGGTGGGTATGTTTTCGTAGTTAAGAATGAATTGGCTTTCGAGAATAAGCAAATGGTGAAATAAAAAAGGTTAAAACAAGAAAGAAAAATGTCTTTAACTCTTTTCTGAAAAAATATCCATATATTTGATTTAAACACTTCTATGTTCTTATGTTATTGACTTAATTTAATTTAATTTAAGCTAATTATGTACTAATGCTAATGCTTTTTTTTATAATTTCGTTTCCGTACTTTCGCTCAGTGTGACTGACCAGAGTTGTGAAGTTGACAATGCAAACAAACGGCTCGCTAAGCTCGACTAAAAATGCTTAATGAGAGTGCGTAAGGGTGGCCCCCGCCGGTGAACCACCCACCAGTTCACCACGCCACCCGCTGCCCCCTGACCCCTTTCAGCCCAATATTTTCAGGACCCTTTTTCGCCGCCCCTTGAGGCAAGTGTTGGCCGCAAGAAATTCTGCGGCTATGGGCAACAAAGTCGCGCACGACGCCCATTAAACTAAATTAGTTGCCCTTTGTCACCGAACGACCCTCGCTGTCACACGTGGCTCGCTGGGGGCGGTGGGGTCGGATGTTTGGGGCGGAGGGTGTGGTGCTGGTGGTGGTGGGAAAGCGAAGGGGAAACTCTCGAAAACTGAAACTAACGTGAGTTGGCAAATGTCAAGAGACTGGTGAAAGTAAAGCCACAGAAACTGACATTAGTTGGAATCCTTTTCAGAACCCTTTATGAAAGTGCACCAGCTAGCTTCACTTCAGTTTCTTTAATCTAATTCAATGCTAATTGCTTTCTAATGCTACTATACTAAGGCAATTTTCTAATGTTCCTAATAATATATAGATAGATATATAGATAGATATACCCTTTGATATAAGCCTGGATATACTTGCGTAGGAATATTCAATATACTTTTCCCCACATATGTATGCTTACAGAATTTTAATTTATTTGGGAAAATTGCTTGGCGTTTCCCAATCCCAACTCGTTGACAATTGGCAAAAGTTGCGAGTAAGCTTCTTCAGCAACTGCAATTCGCATTGTCCGTGAAGTCGTGCGGAGTTTTGCCGTCGCGTTAATCACTCTGCAATCCAACATCCTTTCGGGTTTCAGGTTCCCTCGGCTCCTCTTTGGATGCCTTTTTTTGCCAAGGGGCACGGAGGACGGGGCTGGAGATGGCGCAAAAAACGTACACGAGGCGCCCGAAGAGTTACGATTTCATTAACATGAGATATGGCAAGTGCCAAAGCGCTGGTCGCTCCGAAGCCTTGTGTTTTTTCGGGTACAGGATTGAGGGTTTGTGGTTCGGTTCGGTTCGGTTGGGTTCGGTTCGGGGTCGGTTTTTTGGGGTCGTTCCGGGGGTCGTGTTGGGCTGGTTTATGGCTCAAGTGTTGGCTTGTCGTCGCCGCTTGTGTCGCACTGCGTTGTTAATTGCTACAAAGAGAGTGGTCGAAGGAGCGACAGAGACAGGTGGATGGAAAGCACTCGGAAAAATCATTGAGCCACTTTGCATCATGGGATCTCCCATAAATAAATAATATTGCAGATCAAAGAGGTTGTGTTTTCTTATGTGCTTTGAAGAGGTTGCCACCGTTGATGAGAGGTTCCGGTGAGAGGTTCCTCCTGAAATATATTGTTTATTTTATCTGATGGATTATGTTATCTTTGGATGGTTTCGAAAATGATTCCTTTATTTCTTGCAGTGCACGAAAAGCAAAAAGAGCGGCAGCTCAGGGTCGCTTCATATGATTAGCAAATGTTTTGTTTTTCACCATGCACTAAAAACCAAAGGAAATGGGAAACGCACCAGCTACCAGCTGGTGGTTGGGTGGTTTTGTGGATGGTGGCCGCTGGGCGATGGGCGGCATTTTGGGTGGTTTTCCGCCCGTGAACCCTAACCCCAAAATGGCTGGCAAGTTTTGTGTGAGCCCTTATGCGGTGGTGTCGGTGGTGGGAGGTTGCTTAATGTTGGGTGGCCACTGTAATTGCTGTTCTATGTGTGTTTCCCTTGTGTGTGTGTGTGCGAGTGAGTGTGGGTGGGTGGGTGGTTGTGTGTTTTTGTGTCCCTGTGTGCGTGGCCAGTGCGGGAGAGTTGAATTTCTTGAATTAATAAAATGTCTTCATTATTTAAATTGCACGCACGACCACAGAGGCGGAAAACCCGGACCCCAAACAACCCAACCGCCACTCAAACATATGTGTGAGTCGCCTGACGTGCATATATCTCCCAGTGCGACTGTGTGTGTAAGCGACTGAGTTAATTAGCAGCTGGGGAATTGTGAAATGTATTAATATTGTACATTTCGGTGGGTCCAAATAACGAATAGCAACCCAAAAGCCCTGCCAATAAACCACAACAAGCCGTGTCGCACATTCCATTTCCCACTTCGACGGTCCTTTTGTGGTCGCAATGTCGCATTGTTGCAATGGTATGGGGAAGTTGTGGTGGTTTCACTTACTAGAGCATAGATTTCTGATCAAAGTCGCTGATCCAAGGCAAAACTTATCTGGCATTCTTCTGGGCATATCTTTAAAAAGATGTTACAATACTTCCCCCAAAGATATGCTATACATTTCATTGCCATGTTACGATTTAAGCGATAGTATCGATAAACTGAAGAGCCGCGCGATATAAAGATCACTCATAGATGGCGTGTTTGAATTTTAAGACAATATCAACAGGTGTGAGGTCAAAGTTCTGATTGGAGAACATGTTTAGTAATTTGATAGCAGAATGCGTTTTTGAAGTGAAAGATGTTAGAGTATATTTTCAAGCCTTTCTAGTCTTATTAACCAGCTTTTCCTGCGAACAAAATATAATACAGCTGTTAGCAACCATATGTTAACGTTGATTTATATATTTATAAAAAAAACTTTTTACTAATGGCTTGACGAGTAAATGCAATAATGTGGTTCCACTCTTGCAATATATGTATATAAGAAATCCATTTTTCTAAAATGGAACAACCAGGCAAGTATCAGCTATACAAGCTGCGTATTAGAAGCCTAAGGATCTACGAAAGTTGGATTGCATATATGTATGTATTGCATATATGTATTTCACGATTATTTGAGGCCCCCGGTGACCTCGATGGCAGCTCCATTGACGTAGGACGACTGCGGGGAAGCCAAGAAGGCAATGACCTCGGCGATCTCCTCCGGCTGACCCAATCGGCCCAAGGGGCATCGCTGCACCACCTGCTGCTTTACGGAATCGGGCACGACCGCCACCATGGGCGTGTCTATGTAGCCCGGCAGGATGCAGTTCACCCGTATGCCAAACTTTCCGAACTCCTTGGAGGCCACCTCCGTGAAGGAGATCACGCCCGCCTTGGTGGCCGCATAGTTGGCCTGGCCCACGTTGTTCATCTTGGCCACGATGCTGGAGAGATTCACGATGGTGCCGTTCTCCAGTTTCTGCTCGATCATGGCCTTGGCATAGGCCTGGGTAACCAGGAAGGTGCCCTTCAAATTGACACCGTATACGTCATCGTAGTCCCGTTCGGGCATCTTGAGCAGGTAACCATCTCGGGTTATTCCAGCCGAATTGACCACAATAGTGGGTGCCTGCTGGAACTTCTTTAGGGCCTCGGCCACCGAGGATTGGACACTCTGGGCAGAGGAAACGTCCACCTCCAGGGCGGCGGATCGATCAGAGCCCAATTCCTGTACGGTTTCCTGGGCCGCCTTTAGATTGCGGTCTACGGCGATCACTTTGGCACCATCTCTGGCCAAAAGGCGGCAGGTGGCACGACCAATTCCTGATCCGGCGCCTGAAATCGCAGATTAGAAGAGTCTCAAATAAAGATCAGATATCTAGAGGAAACAAACGAATACACACCTGTTACCAGGGCCACTTTTCCAGCTAGTACTCCCACTGACATGGCTCCGAAAATGTCTTAGTAAACAGCAGTTTTCACTTGTTTTGCCCTCAAACGTCGTGCGACAACTATATAATCACTAATATTTATCGCCGGCCAACAGCTGTTCCAAAGCTGATTAGCTATGAGCAAATGAAACATAAGTGGTGGAAAGCTTTACCACACGATCGTTGTCAGAGCTTTTCGGTGGAACCATAAGTTTATCAGATGGAAAAAAGTTTAAAAGTCCAAAGATCATAAAAGCAACATTTGTGCTTTGTACACGAATTTTAAGTATGTTTGCTGAAACATAGTTTTAGGCTGGTTTAAAAAGTTTGTTTACATAATGATGGCAACGAAATGGAAATTCATTCGCTTTGTCATGTTTAAACTTAATATTTTTATTCACTTTTTGCTGTAAGGAAGACTATAAACAGTATTTAGTACAAGCAATACTCAATACTCAGCAATTGTTTTTAGCCCAGCGCCCAAAAGAGTGCATGCATAAGTGTTGTATTTCCAAAATGCGTGTATTTATTTCCCGTCAATATTTTCATTCCAGTGGTATTAGGTAGTACTCCTCCAACTGGGGAGCAGCCAAGTCCGCACTCCGGACACCGTTATGTCCAGCACTCCGGGCCAATCCAAACTGCCTAAGGAGCTTCTTGAGATATCTCTTCGGTATTTTCACCAGCTGTCGTCGGATTATCCGCTGCACTCTGTTCCATGGACGACTTCCGCCGCGGTGATCGTCCTCGGAATCCTCCAGTTCCTGATCCTGTTCTGGGTCATCCTCTTCCGCCACCAGATCTCCGCCATCTTCGCCCTTCTGAGTTTGCAATTTTGGCAACTGCTCAACCAGCTGTTTTAGCTGCTTCTCGCTCAGCCGACTGAGGTCAACGGGATCATTTTGAGTCCGCAACTGGAGTCTCGATCCACAGGTTTTGGCAGAAGCCTCCCGAATTGATGGTACCAAGATCGAAACCACGATCAGTACGATCAGAAATCGCTGTCCAGCCATGTTTGTACTGAGCCCCGGGCTAAACAGCCGCTTAAATACCCGAAAATTGCCCCATCATTCGTCACGATTTGATCTCTTTGGTGATCTCGGCCCAAAAATGTGGGTCAAGTGCGTACTTTTCACAGACGTTACTTTTTTTTTGATTCTATGCCCATAAAGGAGATTGTACCAACCACTGTTTTTGCTTTTTTTTGCTTCTGCAGATCAACGATCATTGATCTTTGGTGCTTTTTAGCTGTAACCTCAGATCTTTAGAGGGAGGTTTTCTGAAAAATGGTATAAGAAAAGTACGTGAACGTGTAATTTTGACAAATATTAATATGATTTAAATGGGCTTAAAGTAAATTGTTGGTAGGGTTTGTGCTCTGCAAGATTCAGTTTGATTTCTACCTTACTTACTTTTTGGCAACTATATTTTAACCCGCTTTAAATAAATACAATCCTAATATTTTTCAATAGTATTTAATTGTTGAGCAATATTTTACTCATTTTTTACTATTTTTTTGTTTGCTAAAAGTGTATGCCTTTGCGATCAGTTTTTTTAATCACCCACGCAAAGATAAAGTAAGAAAGCAGTTTTGGTACTCTTGAAGGGCTTTATTTATGGTTTATCCTGCCGCAGGAAGTGTGGCAGTAGCAAGTTAGGCTACAATAAATTAGAAAAAAAAATGATCTTGCCGGAGTGTGTCGTTGGATCGTTGGATCCTGACCTTGAATCCATGATCCTTAGACGGCGGTGATGCGATTGCGGCGGTTCTTGTTGCGATTGCGACGGTTCTTCTTGTTGCCGTTGCGCCTCCGGTTGTTCTTGTTGATTTTCTTGGCAGGCACACGCTTGCGAACCACGCGGCGCTTGGAGACGGGACGACTACCGGTGTTGAGCATCACCTTCTGGCCGTTCTTGAAGTAGCGGCGGTAGCGGGGTGGGATGCGAACGCTGATCACCTGGCCGCGGCGGGCGCCCTTGCGTCGCAGGCTGATGTGGTTATTGCTTTGGGTGGCCTTGCCGCCTTCGCCGGTGGCTCCGCCAGTTCCCTGGACCTCGTGCTCGGTGGTGACCACCTCGTATTCCTGGGCGCCAGCGGCCAGGGCGGCCTGTAGAGCCTGCTCGTCCATCAACTCGGCGGGATAGGCCTGTGCGGGTTGGGCCAGCTCCTGGTCCTGTTCTTGGTCCTGATCTTGATCCTGCTCATGATTCTGCTCCTGATCGTCATCGTTGCTGCCATATCGGGCACCCTTGATAATCGTTTGCCGTGCGCTCGTTGTTGTTGGCGAGGTGGGTGTTGTGGGCGAAGTGGTGATGGTGCCAGTGGCCGAGGGAATCGTGCCTGTCGAGGTCACTGTCACCGTGGGCGAAGTGGGTGAGGCTCCTGTGGAAGTTCCGGTTCCGGCGCCAGTGATAATGATCGGAATCACGGGTTGGTTGTTGCTGCTGAACAGGTTCTTGAAGGTCAGGAACTTTTTGAGGAACAGCCTGCCACTGGAGGGATCCTTGGCAGAGGTCGATGCACCAGCGCTGGAAGCGGCCTGGCCCACCTTGGCGTCCTGGTCCACTTGACGCGACTTCTGGGCCATCTTCTTCTCGGGTGCCGCCTGTGCGGCCAGAAGACAGCAAGCCGAAAGGATCACGATGGCGTACAACTTCATATCGGATAGATTTATAAACTCTTTTGGGTCTTCGGGAAACTACTCTGGGTAAGGAGAGAACTTTTCGGGTAGACCAAAATCGCTGCGATTTCTGTTGCTCGCCGATGGCTGGACAATCAGGCTTTGATACTTTATCGGCCAGCAATGAGGCTTTTTATAGTCCCGCAAAATACGCTGTGGAATGCAAATCGTAAGTGCCGAACGGTAAATCTCCGTACACAATTGAAATTCAATTGATCCGTGGTAGGGCTCAAATAGTCAAATCGCTGCCAGCTATAATGTATATTCTCCAAATTCTCCGTCGTCATCATTCTGCCGGTCATCCCATGGGTTTTCGGCCAAGCGGAACGCCTTTGGGTGTTCGGTTTTTCGGTTTTTCGAGTTGGTATTGGAATTGGGGTTTTGGTCTTCAGGTTTCTGCAGCGCCTTGGGCTTCTGCTGGAGTGGGCTGAAAAAAAGTGAAAATCTATTGAAATCCATTTCTAATTGAAGCCGCTGGGTCGAAGGTGGCGCAAAGCCTGCGAAAGTGACCCACAAAGTGCCATAAATGTGTGCCTAACGATCTTCAATATTCCACATGTATTTTTTCTCATAAAATCTATGGATGCCTGAAATAAATGTGTTTAATGATTTTTAATATATTAAGTAAATAAATACATATGTATGTATGTGTAACTACACATAAAATAAATAGCATTGTCCAGCTACTATCCACTTGTTCCTATCGTATAAATTCAATCTTATCTAATCCGGAATCTATGTGTTAGGTTGTCACGTATATCGAGTATGATATATAATATGGGTTTATTGATATGATACCCTAAGTGGGTATGAGATGATAGTTGCACTGGATTACGAGGAAGCATATATAGGATGTTCTTTGGCAAATTTCTAGTAGAATCTGAGAACAGTGATAAGAGAATGCATTTTTGTTTTGTACATATATTCGCTTTATTGTAATCGTACATGTCGGGGGTCAGAGGTCATTGCTGGTCACTGGTCGCTCAGTTGCGGCGACGGTTGGCGCGACGGCGCTGGCGGAGGCGGCTCAGGCGGTTGTTGCGGCGCTGACGGCGGCGGGCGTTGCGGTGGCGGCGGTTCTGGGAGCGACGCTTCTGCTGGTTGCGGCGGGAAAGGCGGCGGCGCTTCTGCTGCTGGCGGCGACGGGCACGACGACGGTTGTTAAGGGCACGACGGCGGCTCTTGGTGGAACGACGGCGGGTGCTGGCCAGCTGCTTGCGCAACTGCTCGTTGAGTTCCTTCTGCCGGCGCAGTTCGATTTCGCGGATCAGCTCGTTGTTGGACAGGTTCTTGTTGCCGGACGATCCGTATGAGCTGCTAGCGCTGTTGCGACGGCGAATAGAAGAGGAGGAGGAAGATGAGGCTTTGGGAGCCATAAGCTGGAAGCCGTCGTCCTCGTTATCGTCATCGTCATGGTCGTCCTCCTGCTCGTCATCCTCGTCCTTCAGATACTTCTGCTCCTCCACCTCCTGGTCAAACTCCTCGTCGTCGTCCTCGTTTTCGTCCACCGAATTGTTCTGGTTCAATGAGTGACGTCTGCCGGTGGGGGAGGTGGTAGGGCTTGAGGTAGTTGTGGTGGGTGTGGTGGTTGTTGTGGACGTTCCGGTTGTGGTAGTGGGCCCAGTGGGTGAGGTTGTCACTGTTGTGGTAGGCCCAGTTGTAGTGGTAGGTGATGTTGGCGGAGGGCAAGGTTGGCTCTTCAAGGCCATAAGCTGCTGTAAGCTGCGTGCCTCGATCTGCACTGGCTGCTTGAACAGGCGGTACTTGGACTGCTGGTCGGTATCCTGGGCGGACTCGTCCTTGGAACGGGCCACTGGAAATTGGTGAAAACATTAATGTAGCTCATAAAAGTTAATGGTCCATAGTCCGCCCAAATGTCTTTACTTAAACAGGAGCTGATATTTTTTCGTGAAACCGACTGAAAACCAAACTCACCAGCCGCCTGGGCAATAATTGCTGTGCCCAGCACCAGCAGAGCTCCGTAGAAGATCTTCATCTTGGGGTTTTCCTTGGGGTTTACTGCGGAACTGGTCTTGGCCTTAGGATTGGATTGGATGGGACTCTGCCTGGGGGAAGGTCGTCGGTGGACTGTGATATTGCCAGCGGCCAGCCGGGGTTATATACCCCACGCTCCAGTTGCGGATCTAACAACAACAATCCAACCCAGAATCGGCAACCATAATTCTCATTATCATTTCTTTTTCGCAAATTTGCACATTCGCCAAAGTTTTTGCATAAATTTTGGTGACCGCTTGCCGATCGTTGAACTAGTTTGACCCATGCGACATATATTAGCCAAAGTTCGCTATAGTATTTCACTTGGAATCTGATTGATAAACACAGATTCCGAAATTCGTGCAATAAGTAAGTTACTAAGTTCTGCTCTTAAAACAATGACGTTCTGTTAATCCAAACTGAAAATGTTTATATGCCAATGAATTTTTGCTTTAGAAGGTTGCATCACTACTCGGGATGCATAGGATCCTGGAAATATTTATTCAAATATTCTGGTCTTTAGGTTTCTGCTTCATCAATAATTAGGATCCATAGGAAATAGGCTTATATTTATTATTAACTTGCATGTTTTGTGAATTGCTTATGTTTAAAAATGTACAATTTTTATTGGGCCGATGATATTCAGATTCAGATATTTAAAGTATTACACAATGGTTTTAACAAATGGCTTATAAAGATAGCACATTGAATAAGGCTTTCAATGCTATAATATTAAATAAAAGACTACCTTCACTTTTAAAGTGGTACCCCATGGTATCCCTTTTCAGATTATTATAAATCCTCAATAAAAAAAAAAAATAAATCTAGAGCCAAGGTGTGTGCTTGAATAGGTGATCCCGCTGTTTACAAAATTGTTAAGTAGAAAACCGTATTGTATCAATTCACTTGGTACGGATTAATTCTGAATTTCAAGATTTGATCAAAGACATTGGAGCTACGCATCGAAGCTCGATTAAAAATCGATTTCATGTTGATATGTTGATGGTGATATTTTGCAAATATATGAGGTATGACTTAGACCAGATACATTTGTGGATCTCAAGTGACAAATGTCTTTTGTCAACCGATTCCCCTTTCCCAAAGAAAGCCACAAAAACTATTATATCATTGCAATTTATTCAGTGTCGTTTCAAATCGGTTTCCGGGAAATCCCCGCCTTAGGCGGCGATGCGGATGACGCGGTTCCGGTTGGGGGTGCTCTGGCGGAAGCGGCTGACCAGGCGCATGTTGGTGCGGCGGTTACGGCGCTGGCGGCGCTTCTGGTTCTGCTGCCTCCTGCGGCGCTGCTGCTGGCGACGCTTCTGCTGCTGGCGACGCTTCTGCTGCTGCTGCTGGCGACGGCGACGCTGCTGCTGCTGGCGGCGGCGGTACTTCTGCTGCAGACGCTGACGCTGACGGCGGGCGTTCACCTGGCGACGGCGGTTGGCCTGCGAGCGGGCCACCTGGTTATGCTCCTCCTCGTCCTCGTTCTGGTCATCCAGCTGGAAACGCTGATGGTGGCCCAACTGTTGCTCCTCCTCGTCGTCGTCCTCCTGATCATCGAGCGGCTCCAATTGGCGACCGGTGCTGGTTCCAGTGGGCGAGGAGGTGGTGGGAGTGGTGGTGCTGGTCGATGTGCCGGTTGAGGTGGTGGGTCCAGTTGGCGAGGTCGTTATCGTGGAGGTGGTGGGCACGGTGGTGGTAGTGGGAGCTGCTGTAGTGGAGGAGCTGCTGCCCTTCAGGCTGTTCAGCAGATCGGTCAGCTGAGTGGCACTCAGGCGTCCTTGGGCGGCGGGCTCATCTCGCTGGCGACCGAAGATCTGGAAGTTCTGGGGCTTGGCTGTGGGTTGGATAAAAATGCGTTACATTGTTAATCCGTTTTAAAAATCCCACTGTTTGCAAGATCACCCACCGCTGGCTAAGGCAGCCAGGCACGCCACGATCAAAAGTCCCTTCATCAAATGCATCTTGAGTTATTTATCCTGTAGCTTGGCTGTAATCTGAGTATCTCTTGGATGGCTGGGCTGCTGTGACTGACTTCTTGGGTCGAGCCGCGGCATATTTATATGTAACCACGGCCCTTCATAGCCCTATTTCCCTAGAGGTTACAACAAATGGACTTGCTAAAGAGAAGGAACATATGCAAAATTCCAAAAAAGAGATGTGTAAGCCGTGCAAAGGAGACAGAGCTAGTTGGTTTGTAGGCCTACGAAGAAAGGGCCAAGAAATAGCAAGCCTATTGGCGTTGTAACCGTTTTGCATAATGCCATAAATAATCGCGATCTGACCCGTAACCTCAGCCATCCGATCGATCGCCGCTAATCATTTGCATATAGCTCGCGAATCGACACCATTTGCATATCCATATTCGTTTCTGATTTCAGATACTATGTCTTTAGACAGCGGTTCTTCCACCAAAGGGCGAAAGTGGAGGTGAGGTGTCAATGAACCGCATAGGCAGTGACCCCCCGAGAATTCCGCGGAGAAAGACATTCGCACGTTGGGCAAAGAAAGAGTCGTCGAGTCGCTTACAAGACTAAGCTTCGTTCTTAGATAAATGGTTGCCCAGTGTAGCATCTCTGGTATCCTAAACTGCAATTTTTCTAATAGCGCAGAAAGTCCATTTAGAACCAACACAAATTTCTTGTATCTAATCTAAGCTGGTGTGTAATCAAGGGGATATTAATAATCCTAGTTATCTCATATGATCCATGGTTTCATCCATAGTTTTATCCAATGGTTGTCATAAGGTCTTCCCAAGACTGATCTATAGGTGTTGTAGCTTAGATCTACAATTCCAGTTATTCCTCAATGATGCAATGATCTACCATGGTAGTTTACCCTTCGCCATTTGTGTTCGTAATAATGAAAAAAAAAATTGCTTTTGTTTTGCATACAAGTTCGGTTTATTTCGGGGGTTCTGGGATCGGTTGGGGATCTGATCTGATCGGGGCAGGGATCGGGATCAGCTCCTTAGTTGCGACGTCCGCCACGACGACGACGACGCAGGAGGCGCATGAGCCGGCGGCGCTGCTGCTGGCGGTGTCTGCGCTGGCGCTGCAGCTGCTGGCGGCGGCGGCGGTTCATGTTGTTCCTCCTCTGGCGCTGGCGCTGGGCCTTGGAGCGGTTCCTGTTGCGGCGCTGGCGCTGTGAGACGCGCTTACGGCTCTGTTGGCGCTGGCGGCGCAAGCGTTGCTGGCTTCGCTTCTCGGAAACCCTCTGGCGGCGAAGGAGGGCCCTGATCCGCTGGTTGTGCTCCCGCTGGAGGCGCTGGATTCGGCGACGGTTGCGCTGTTCCTGCTGGAACTGGCGCCACTGGAGCTCCGAAGGGCGGACCAACGAGCCGGAGTCTGAGGACTGTTGCACGGCATTGTTGTTGCCTCCGGCGGACGGAGCGGCCACATAGTAGCTCTCCTCATCATCGTCATCGTCTTCGTCCTCCACGCTGTCGTCACCGTCGTCCTCTTCATCTTCGAAGGCCCTGGGCATCTCCTCATCGTCTTCCTCAACATCGTCTTGAATTACGGGGAAGGCACGGCCGGTGGTGGTGGTGTCGGAGGTTGTGGGCGTGGTGGTGCTCGTCGATGTGCCAGTGGACGTTGTTGGTCCAGTCGGCGTGGTCGTCTCCGTAGTGGTGGTGGGCACGCTGGTGGTAGTGGGGGCAATCGTGGTGGTCGTGGTGGTGCTCTTCAGCGAGGTCAGCTTGTTGGCTATCGACGAGGTGAAGCGGGCCTCCATCTGAGCGTCGGAGGCGCGTCCACCCAGGCGGTACACATTGCGGCGTTCGGCTGAGATAAAATATTTTAGAATTATATGAAATATTTGAGGAACATTTGAGAAAGTACTTGTGTACTGACTTTCGACTTTCTGTTACTAAAGAACAGCGAGATTTTTGAGGACTCACCCAAGGTAGTGGATGGGGCTAAGAGGGCGCAAAGGGCCACAGCCAGACTCAGTTGAAGCAGGCAATGCATTCTGCAGATGGGTTCTCCTTATCGGGATAAAGGCTTCCTTGACTGTGGATCGAGGGTTCCTAACTCACTTGTTGTCTTTGAGTTTTCACTCACAACTGACTGACAACTGATGGACCGACCCGGGATTTTATACCCACTTGGAGCTCGTACAGCTGATCGATTGCTGTCATCCGCCCCGCATCCCCATTTCCTTCCAGTTCCCACTTCTTGGCCAGCTCTATTAGCAAAAGTTCGCCCGGGGTCAAAGTGAACCGGGTCGCGGGTCAGAGGCGTACGAATTTTATGCTAATTTCCCATCTCTTTCGCCAAAACCATTCTTCTATCCATCGCCGAGCAGCCGATGATTGATTGACGTCAAGCCGAGATTGACCGCCAGTATCTGGCTTACACAGATGTTCTGGGATGGGATGTCAGTTCTCGGTTTGTTTTAGTTCACTCAGTGCTCGGCATTTCCACCCCAAACAATGGAGTACTCAACTGAAGTCTCCGAATTTGTTTCGATAAAATTCAAACTAAATTAAAACTCGGAATTATTAATGTATAAATTGTTCGCGATTTATTGCATAGTCCGGAGACAAAATCTTTTCTTGACAACTATCCCAAAATATGTGCTCATCTATTTTTGTATGTTTGCTTTCCCAAGACAATGACAAAATATAAGAAGAATTCGACATAAAATTATTTCAATATATTTATTTCCATTTTCCATATAGTATTTATATAAGAATAATTGTGTAATTATTTCTTTACTTCCTAGAACTTTTATTTGATTAATTTATATATTTGAATTAGACCAAAAGTATCTGTGGTTCCAATATACGACTAGCAATTTTATTTTATCTCGACTTATAAATTCCTAATGGTTACTTTTCGGCAGTACCTATTTTGTTGGCCGAACGATAACCAAAGTTTTTTACTACGAAACCTGTACGGTTCTATAGAGATGTTTTCAAATGAGTTCCTCGACCATTTTTTATTTAGATATAACATCTGATTTTCGGATCTTTTACATTTTAAGTTATTAATTCTAATATCATACTTTTGTTATCATATGGGCATTAAGTGACTTATAATTAAGGTTGGGTCGAAGTTAAAGAATTAACTCGAATAAAGCTGAACCATGATAAAAATAAAATCAATGATAAATGCAAATTTTTCTAGCAATAGGGGTTAGCAGTTATCTGAAAGTAAGAATGCATCGTCCTTCTATTTTGAGAGAAAGCAATCTTGTTTATATCACTACTTGTTTATATCACTACAATGTATGATAAATAAATAATAGCGTTATACGAGTAGTTTACGAAGTTATACGGCAAAACCTTTCAACTTTAGTATCAACTTAATGATGCAAACCCATATAGGTTTATTTCCATATAGGTTCATTTCACACCATACACCACCCACAAAAAATATCAAAAAAATATTTATAATTTTTATATCACATTTTATTTGTCGCATCGTCATCAAGTGTCTAAAATTTCTTGTCCTGATCGGTAGGGGATCTTAACTATAATACTATATAGAAATGGGGCTAGAACGACCTCCGTTTCGTGTCTCAACCCTGGAGGACGACCTGTCCGCGGCGCCTCTGGTTGCCACGCCTGCGGTTGCCGCCCTGGGGGCGGATGACGCGTACGTTGCGCCTGCGGTTGCCGCCCACTCGGCGACGCCTTTGGGCAGGGCGGCGGCGGCGTCGGATGTTGTTGCTGTTGATGCCCCGGCGGCGGATGTTCCTGCGTCCGTTGTTCTTGCGGCGACGAACCACCACGCGGTTGGCGCGCTCCTCCTCGATTTCATCAGCGGATGAGGCGGATCGCTCCATGAGAGCCACCACCGCGCCATCGGGAATGGCGTCTAGGGCGGCACGGGGCACCAGGAGAGCTGCCTTGCCGGTCTTCTCGTCCAGGACACTCTGACCCTCGATCTCGATAATGCCATCGGGCACCATAATGGCGCCAGCCTGGTCCCGGTTAACCATCATCTGCTTCTTGGGCAGCTCATCCTGAACCTGATCCTGCTCCTGATCCTGATCATCGTCCTGTTCGTCGTCATCGTGGTTCTGCCTGTAAGCCAGACCGCTGCGGGCAAAGTTCAGGCCCAGCTGGTGCTCCAGCTCCTCGTCATCCTCCGTCTCGTCATCGTGCTGGTCCTCATCCTGTAGATCATCATCCTCCTCCTCGACAATTTCGAAGCCCTGGACGACGGCGCCGGCGTTGGCCCGACCCTTGGGAATCGACAGGAAGAGGTAGGGGTGCTGCTGCGCCCTCTGACCCTGCACCTGATTGCGCCCCTGAACATGCTGAAGGCGTGGCTCGGCCAAGGCCACGGCCACAAACAGGCACAAGCCCACCACCAAGATAGCACCCAGCTTGGACATCTTGTTTTAGAGTTTTCTCGACGTAAAGTGCACAGAAATTAGAGATTTACTGCCGACCGGATCCTAATTGTAAGCAAGGCCCAAACAGAACTGTATGATCTGCGGCGGCGGCATTAGGTTTTTATGCGAAAAAGTTGTGGCCAAAAATCCAGAATCCATAATCTAGAACCCATAGAAACCGAGAAGAGAGAGCCCACTCAGGCCACAAGAACATTGGGCATAATTGCGGTCGATGTCGGCATAATTTCAAGTGGCGAAATTTGTGGAAGAAATGTAGAAAATGGTGAAAAATAGAATTAGAAACGAAAGTCAGTGACCCGCCGGTGGGACAAAAGAAAGAGCGCTGAATAAATCAGCAGCCGCCGAATCAAAAAGTCGAAGATCACCAAAGGCCCAAAAAAGCGCGGCGGTCATGCTAATGACAAAACAATCAGAGACACGCACAGAACTCGGCATCCCAAGAGACCGCCGAGAAACCCGAGAAGTCAAGGGCCGATCCGAACCTATGATGGACCTGCTCTCGGAGTCAGCGACGCATGCGAAGTGGTCGCATCCCATCCCCGGCCACCGGTCATATACCCAATGTCCAATGTGGATCTCGATGGGAGGGGTGTATGGTATAGGGGGCAAATGTGTGTTCCCGCTCCGCTGATTGATCGAGCCTCGTTGGGATGGAATTATGGCTTTGTCCCGTGATTAATATGCCAGCCAAGAGGCTTCTTGTGCGGGGAAATGGCCAATTCTACAGGTGAAAGACTGAAGGTTGGCCAATATTTCACATGCGAGCCCTCTGTAATTTTACTCTTTTCTTTAGTCTTGCAATAAATCTGAGATTTTTGACACGGAATTTATTATTTTTTATTTAACAATGTTCAAACATATCTAAACTCTTAGGTACAATGCAATATAACCATATAGCAATCATAGTTATTAAAGTGCTTTTCCCAAGGAATTTCTCAGTTGAAAGTCAGAAAGTATGCTAATGTTTCTTTCGGAATTGATTAACGAACTTCGTTTGATCATCCTAATATTTTCTGTTATGCTGAATAGGATTCTTATAAATGTAAATTTTGTGTGTATTACTCTATTATATGGTAGGGCTTAGATAATATAAACACTTTGCGATTACCTTTAGCAATTCAATAGTTATTCACAAGGCTGGGTCATAAAATTTAATCAACTTTCAGTCCGATGGCTTGGAACCAGTTTTTGGGTAGCAAATGGACAATGTCCCCACAGAGGCAGAGGAACTCGTAGCCAACCACTGCAATGGTGGCGCCCAGCGTGGAGATCTTGAGCCACTTAATTTTCCAGGTGCTCCACTCCTTTCGTGCGAATCCCAGATTGAGGGCGAACCACTGGCTGCACGAGAGGAGCACGAAGCCACACAAGCCCATCAATCGGTGGGTGACGTGCAAAGCCAGGTGGGTGAAGCACACCAGGGCGAACCCACTGGCCACGGCCCCAGCGATAAGCAGGAATCCCAACAGGCCACACAATCCATGTTTGGAAATAAAGTGCGTCTCATGTGTCTTGCTCTTGGAGATGCTCTTCGAGAAAATCCCCACCAGTCCCAGCCAAAGTCCCACTATTCCCAATACCATGTGCAGAAGGTTGAGCCGGTTTTCGGAGATGAAGTCTCCTAACCACCAGGAGTGGCACACCAGCAGAGATTCACCCACGCACAGGAACAGTCCCAAAACGACGTACAGGGCGTGCTGGCCGCTGCGGTGGTCATCCATTCCCGAGGTCTTCCTGACCACCACCACGGCTATTACGATCAGCAGGATGTGGGCCAAAAGCTCAAGGATGATTCTGTAGAGGTTCAACTCGAAAACAGCTACCAAAAGTGGCCATGCGAACTCATAGAACACAAATTTTTCAGTGGTTGCGTTCTCCTCTTGACTCATTTCCAAAGTTGAGTTTTTTTAAGCACACAGCTTTTAGATATAAAACTGATATTGCAGGCATGGCCATTCAGATTAATTTAAACTAATAATTGTTTGCAAATAGTTTGGAATTAATATGAGTGTTCAAATGCAATATTTGCTTCGGTCTTTTACCATTTTTGATAGCTGCCCAGAAACTGGAACCAAAGTCAATTCTATATTCTCTAATTTCTATTCATTTCGCTTTTTGTAAATTTTTAACAGGTCGAAATTCATCGGAAAAAATTTAAAAAGATCAAAGAAAAATTTGTAGAAAACAAAATAGTTTATTCACTCCAGCAATTTAGGAACTGTGCCTTTAATATATACCGAAATTATCTCATTTCATAAATATTCATAGTGGAATAGAATTTACAAAATGTTAGCTCATTTTGTAATACCTGCAAGAAAAGACTTTTTACTTTTCAAGTTCGAAGAGTACGGAGTTTAGTAACTGTTTTTTGATCTAGATCTGGAAATTGTTTCCTAAGTTTGTGGGGATGTATAAATTAATTTTTTTCATGGGCTTCAACTTTTAACTTTTATGAACTGTTGGGCCAAATTGGGCCATCCAAAAATTAGCATATATGTTGTATAGAAATTCGCTAAACGGTCTCAAATACATTTCATAAATCCGCTAATTGGAAATCGATTTTCCCCCCAAAAAAGAAATCCACAAGCACTTGGGTCAATTTTATGCAAGCTTATTTTATTCAAGACATTCAAGAAGTCACAGTGAAATCCGCTTGGCAACAGGCTGCGGAAACTGCGTAAAATTTCTAAAATAAAAGAAACGCGAACTTAATTTCCATAAGAATGTGCCGCAGGAGAAGTTCAACGGGGTCAGGCCGCAGAAATTCATATTCAAACGAGACAACGGCACAAAGAAAGCTGCTGTCCAGTTTTGGTTTTTCAGTTTTTGGCCAACTCCGGCAGCTGGCTAATAAATTGGCCTAAGTCCGAATTATGGGCTGGGCCCAATCGAGTTGAAAGTTCATTGCCCGTTCTTTGGCTCTTCTCAGGCTTTAATTATATGGCCAAATCCGATTCGGCAGGTGCTGACCTTTGCCTGGGGGAATTTATGACCATATATCTGCACACACGCCTGAATTGGAGAATACGAATCCAAAACTCTTTCTTCGGGCTTTTCTGCTTGGCATCCAGCTTCTTTAGCCAGCTTTTTGGCCACTTGCCTGAGCGTTAACCCCGGCCTATTGTCGCTGGAAACAATTAACGATCGCCTGAATAATGCTGGAATAATGTTGTCAACTGGCCGGCTGAAGTGCTCGCATGTTGGCCTAATAGTGTCCGCTCTTTTCTTCGGGATGATTATGCAAATTTCCGCCTTGTGGCTTGGGGGCCAAAATCGAGCCAAAAGTGTTGGCAGCTTCTCATCTCATCTATCTGGGATGGATCGTTGGCTCCAGCTCCGCTTGACTCGTTAAACGTTGCCCGGGGTCTTCAAGCTGGAAAAGAATTTGTGTGTATATTTTATTTACCTTAACCAAAAGTCAACTGTGCTGGCGAGAAACTCGAGTATATAATTGTCATTGTTTTGGACAAAACTTATATGATTTTATCGACCTTTAGTTTTAAATGAAACAATAATTTTAATGGCGCAACTAATGTTGTGCAAACTACATATTCTAATTGTTTAGTCGTAGGCTTTTCGATCACCATCTGCTCTTGATGCTTTCTTCCGTCTTATTTGTGTAGTTATATTGGGCTTAAAGCTCATTAAAACTGCTATGAGCATTATCCTTACATAAGCTTCACGATGAGAAAAAACATCCTTGCGTTCAGCTTTAAGCTCTAGATCTTCTTTTAAACTCGTAGGTGAACTTTTAAGGCTTCCTTAAATACTTTGAAAAGCTACGCGCTACAAAACTGCTCCGCAGGGTTGCCTTCGATTGATTATTATGCTCAGGCAACTGTATCTACGCCAAATACCGTTAATCGGCCGACTAATTTGCATTTTAGGAATTATTCTGTCAGTTCTTTATGCTTGACCCCGGCAGCAAATTTCTTTTGTCGCTGGGGGAATATTAATTAAGGTAAAGCCAAAAAGAGGCGTTCGAAAATGTTAGATACATATTTAAATCGGTCAAAAGCACGGGTCTCAATAACAAGCCATCGCTTTCGGGGCACCAAATCAGGTTTCTGGCCTTTCGAGGGTCAATGCTCTTAGAGATTTGAACTTTCAACTGGCCGAAGAAACGATACAAAAAATTATGTTTAGGTTTGCTAATAGTTTTCTCTCTTTTTGGCCAGCAAAACTTTAACTTTTTGGTTAGGCATTAACACACGCAAAAAAAATGTAAAAAAAATTTATTTCTTTGTGGTTTTCACGAGGATTGAAAATCGTTTGGTTTTGGTTTTGTTTATCATATTTCTTTGTTATCTTCATTATTTTAATTCGAGCTCGTTTGGGTTCGATTTTTGGAGGGCTGTTCGTTTACAAAATTATGCTGGCAGTTTTGACTGCTCCAGAGGCTGTGGAGATTCCACTTTGGGTTCCTCCTCCTTCTGGATCTCCTCCTTCTGGATCTCCTCCTTCTGGATCTCCTCCTTCTGGGGCTCCTCCTTCTGTGGCTCCTCCTTCTGGGGCTCCTCCTTCTTAATCTCCTCTAGCTGGACTTCCTCCTTTGGAAGCTTCTCCTTCTGCTCCTCCTCCTTTGGGTTCTCCTCCTTCTGCAAATCTCCCTTGGGGGCCATCTGCTCTTCGGGAATCTCCAATGACCTGCCGGTCTTCCTAAGCGCGAATCGCCTGTTTTGCGTGAGCAGATCGAAGTACGGATGGAAATCGCCGTAGGACACATAGCGGGCATCCCCGAAAGCTGGCTGCACATGTCGGGAGACTCCCGGCTCATCATCATCGCCAACCAAGATGAACTCCTGCTGTTCGGATCCGCTGGCTGCCATTTGTGGCGTAGAAGCAGCTGGCTCCGTGGCCATCATCTCCTGCTCCTGCTTCATCTCGTTGACCTCCATGGGCTTCTCCATTGCCTCCATAGCTGGGGCCTTCTCTACAATCGTTCCTGGACGAATGCGAGTGGGTAGCAGTCCAGTGGTTCCCACTCCACCAGCCTTTACGGGCTTAGCGGCAATCAGGACGGGTTGGGCGGAGATGGGCTTGATGGAGGATCCGGAAGAGGGTGAACCGGTTCTGGAGGGCGGGATCTGGGGAGGCTGGAAGATGTCCATAAGGGAGGCGTCAGCCAAAAGGGGAACCGCCGAGGCGGTCAGCTGGGGGCGCTTCTTCTTCTGGCCACCCGAGCTAGCACCACCGCGCACCGGACTAATGGCGCTCTGCGGAATATTCAGAATGAGGGGCTGCGCTTGGATGCCCTCGGCCAGGGAAACAACTGATTGCTGGTCGGGCGGTGAGAGGCCCAGCTGGCTCCAGGGAATGGTGATGTACTGGGTGGGACGACCCTGACGCCTAACCGGCACCGTTAGTGGGGGCTGTGGGAATGCACCGTTGATGGGAACCCTTTGTTTCTTCGTCTGACCCTGAACATAAGCGTAGGGATAGGGAGAGTTCAGACCCAGCAGCTCGGGGGCCACGTAAACGGTCTGTCCATTGCGGTTTACCAGGAGCGTAGTCTGCTGGGGCCGACGGGTCTTCGAAGAGCCCGAGGATGACGAAGAGGGTCCACGGCGCAGCGTGGTAGCCAGTTCTCCGGGCGTCTGACCTCGGGTGAACTGCCTGATCTGACTGATGATGCTCTGCTGGCCGCGCTGGATGAAGTTAGGCTGGTTTTGGCTGCGCCTAGTCGACGAGGAGCTGGAGCCAAAGATCGGTTCCGGTTGGAAGTCCTGCTCCTGGCTGTCGTCCTCCTGGACCTGCTCTTCCTCCTCCTCATCGTCGTTCTCGTTCTCGTCATCCTCCAAGTCCTCCTCATCCTGCGACTCCTCAACGACTGGCTGAACTGGCTTCTTCTGAACCTTGGGCTTCTTGTTCTGGGTCACAGATTGGCGGCGCTTCTGGCTGACCACCTGCTCCTCTTGCTGGAACTTCCTGCGCTGATTTTGGATCTGCACCTGGGTCTGTTTGCGCTTGGGCTTTTGCTGAGGACGCAGCTCCAGGGAATCGTCATCCTCGAATTGTTCCAGGCTTTGCTCGTCCTCATCGTCGTCGAACTCCTCATCGAATCGGTTGCCCTGGAAGTAATCGTCCTCGTAATAGTCGTCCTCGAAGGAGTCCAGTCGGTTATTGAAGCGGTTAGGTCGCTGGCGACGCCTGTTGTTGTTCAGGTTTCCTCCATTGAGGTTTCCATTGCCATTGCGGTTGCCATTACGGTTGCCATTCCTTTGGGGACGCTGCTGCACTCGCACCACGATGTCTGGGCGCTGGGTGGTCGTGGAAGTGGTAGTGCTGGTGCTCGTGGTGGACTCCCTCACCGGAGTTTCCACCAAACCGGGCAACTGCTGTCCTGCAGCCGCCAGGCGATCATTGAACCAACCGGAAACGGAACCGGCAAGCGTAGAGAAGGAGGAGCCAAGCTGCTGAGCGGGATTCATGCCGAAGAGCCAGGTTCCCGGGGAGGCTGGGGCACTGGAGCCCGGTGTGGCCGGTGCCTGTTTGCCCTGGATCTCCTCTAGGGAGGCCTGGCGTGGCTTGAAGGCGATCAGTGGGTGGATGATAAAGTCAGCCACCGTATGGGGTTGTGGGGCAACCTGCGCGGACTTCTCCTGAGCCTCCACCACCATTGGGGCTTCCTGGACAACGGGCGGCTTCTCCGTGGGAGTTTTGGGAGCCATCGGTGCATCCTCTGCGCCACCCGCACAAAAATCACAGAAACAAAAAATGCACAAATAAACAAAACACACGGCACATGAAAAAAAAAGAGAAACACAGGTAGAAATTAATGGAAATTCTGGAGGTTAGGAGGAGACATTGGATCCGTGGGCCTACCAATCAGCGCCATGTCGGCGATGGGCGACTCCGTTGACTGCTCCACCTCCGGAGCCTCGGTCACGGCGGAAACGGAAGCCATCTGGCCGAAGGCCATCAGCAGGCACATGCCCACCACCACGAACTTGGTCATGGTTTTTCGGGGATTTTCTTCGGGTTTCTACTTTCACGCACGCACTGGGATTCTCGACTTGTATCGCTCTGGTTCTTAATCAAGCTCCCGATTTCTGGGGGTCCACAGACAGAGGTTTCGTTTGCCGAACTGTTGGGGGAGCATCGCGACCCGAGCTTTTTATGTGCCGTCTACAAACGGTTTTGGCCAAAAGCCCATGTTCTGCCAAAAAGAGCGCGCGATCCGGAGAGAGAGCGCCATTCGGAATGGCAAAGCTCTCTCCATTTTTTTGCCTCCGCCACTGGGGGCTGTAAATCAGTTTGCGGTTTGTTGACCGTTGGCCAAAAGAGATCGGGTCGCAGGTCGCGATGCTAAACGGTTCGAAATATTTTCTGAAGACTAGTTCGGGTGTAGAGCCGTAAATATTATGGTTTAAGTGACCACGCCTGAAGGGAACTTTGGTTTGACTTGTTAGGAAATTCAACACTCTGCAAAATATGACACACGAATAATAGGTTATCCAGCTAACTTAATACAGTTCATTAAGTTTTAGAAAGAAAACTAGTTATTATTAAAAATATTTTTTTAGACCGTCTTAATAGATTAACAATAAGTTAGGATAGACAGGATTCCTTCAAATAGATTACAATACCATTGTCTTTGCCATTATAAGGCAAAAGAACGATTAGCTTGATTGATCAATCGGATTTCCTGATTGCTATCATTTTGTACACGTGCATAAATTAGTAATGAATATCGAGAGATATTGATTGATTGCAAGTAAAGTGTTGAATTCCCAGAATTCATTAGTAATTTCCGCTCTGCGATTTCTTTTCATCGAATGTGGATCAGTGTGCTAATTTTGGGAACCTTTCTTAGCCGCGGTCCAAAAATAGAACTTTCCCCCAACGGTAACTTTCCAAATATGTTGACCCCGCGAATGATTGGCTGAGATGAGCTGACCCCGCCATGGGGGCAACTTTCTTCGCCATATAGCTAGAAACCACACTTTGCTAATGAGTATTTACGATCTTTTTATGCATTTCCATTAGCATCAAATAACTTGGCTGGGATCTCTTTTGCTCGCCCAGCCCTTCAAGCTTATGAATACATTGCGTTCTTTTTCGCATAATTTGGTTATTAAAACATTTGTTTATGTCGCCCATAATGGGCGGCAAATATGTTTTCCTTTTTTCATTAGAAAGAACTCCCAACGGTAGCTGTGGAAAATTTAAATAATTGCCGCGGCAATAACATAAATTAGATAAACCATCGGAGAGGCTGGCAAAAAACATGGAGCTCGAAAAAATACAGCACATAAATTAATCATACCACCCGTGGTCAGTGGCCCGAATTCGGAATTGGGTAGGGCTGAGGAAATCGATTGGTCTCCGATTCCAGCCATTGTTGAAGGCATTCAATTAATATTTAGTATTATCGCTGTGCCGCTCCGTGGAAATTGTTGTTCCTTAAAAATGTTTTGCAAGCCAAAAAAATGTTAATATTCGAAGATAAAAGCAAAAGCGATTGCAATTACAGGTAATTCTTATAGATTTAGTTGTTTACGATCTTACAATATTTTGCAGGCGGACTGTGATTTAAAAGTTCTTTATAGCAAAACTCATTTGACCAATCCATCTACTTTACAGCCAATTTTTAGGCGCATTTTAAATGCTTTTTTAAGGCTTTGATTTGCATGGATCCTAAACAAAAGGAAGTTTATTGATTTAAATTAGCCAACAACAACAGAAGAACACAAAAAAGAGAGCAGACACTCATAAATCCCATAAAACCATAATCCGTCTTGTCATTATTTCGCGCAGCTTACCGCCTATAGTTCGATAGGTTAGCCACTTAATCTCTGGCACTAAGTTGAGCGGAGAAAAGAATAAATTTCGCACTATGGACTCGATCCACTTGATTGATTTAAATGCCCGTTCCTCGATCCGAATGGGGAACACATGCTGGCCAAAGCGTATCTTTGTATATGCTATATGCGGCAAATGAATGTGGCCCAAATAAGCCTCGAACTCTGACATCGGCGGGGAAGAACAGTGGGACCTCGCCCACTTCGGACAGTGACAAATGGAAGCGGTTTGACTTATTGAAAATCTCACTTTTGACCTCAAAATTGGCTCAAGAATTCGCCAGACGGTTTTGTATTTTTCCGTATTTCTCCAGGCGACCCAAAATGCAAATTTCTCGATTTTGGTAAGAGTCAACTGCAACTGGAAATGGAAATGTAGCCACCAGAAGTCAACGTTCTGCGATCTCTGGGATGTAAGGGGTTTTTGGTTCTCTGTTTTTCGGTTTTCTATTACTGGTTTTCGTGCATAAATCAGTCGACGGACATTTGCATAGTTTAATAATTTGCCAATCGTCCAAATCCCCACCAATTTCGCTACATTTTACTTTGTTCTGCTGCCTGGCCACCTAATTTCTTTTGTTTTTCGTGTGATTTTTATGTGTCTACGCTGTTTTGCCTGCTTTTCGCCGGCCAGGTGAATGTTCCTCCCCTGTATAAAATGTCTTTGCCGGGCACTTGATGGACCATTTAATAGAGGCCCTCGTCCAGCGACAGACCCAAGTCCAAGTCCACATCCGATCCAAGTCCACGAGAAGATCCCATATCCCATCATTATGGCAATTAAGTTGGTAGCCCTTTTGACCATCGGACTGGCAATCTTTGCCGCGTGCGAAGGTGAGTTGGTGATTTAGGAGACGAAAAACGAAAAGGAATCTTTGATGAACTATGTTCGCTTTTCCAATATCCATCAGTGTCATACATTCTCTTCGGAATCATAATTAAGTGGCGGTTATTAATTAATAAATTGCTTTCATGGTTTTTGAGAAATTTGGATAGTTCTTTGTTCATAATGACAGACTTTTGTCGAAGTGCATTGACTTTTTTTCTCAAGTATATGTTCTTAAAGGCTAAACTAGTTGGTCTGGGCGAATGTAAACCATGCCTGCCAACCCCATTTCCTAATCCCATGCCTTTGTATCCCATTAGCCCGCCATGTGAGCGGACACCATCGCAGGCAGCATTTTGAGCAGCGTGCCCTCATTGCGAAGCCCCACAGTGGTCCCCAGAGTCGAGTCTTCCCCGGAGCCGTGGCCATCAAGAAGCTGGTTCTGCTGAAGTTCAAGAAGATCGTGCCCATCTCCCTGATCCTGCTGAAGTCAAGCAACGAGAACGAGGCCGAGCTGGTGCCCGTCTACCCCACCGATCAGATTCCCGAGAACGTTCAGTTCATCCCGACTCCCAATGGAATTTCCGGTCACAAGGATGTTCAGGCCATCGCCATTCCTGCCGAGCTGCACGACCAGCTGCAGATCAACGGTCTGTCCAACCTGGAGAACATCGAGGCTCTGCTGCAGAGCAGCTCCATCTCGGCTGCCGACAATGAGGGCGAGGCCCCCGTGGGCAACAGCATTGCCGTAGCCCAGCCCGAGGATGTGGTGCTGGAGCAGCCAGAGAACGATGAGGATCAGCTGTTGGACGGAGCCGCTCCAGTCGCCGCTCCTGTAGCCGCCGCTCCCGCCCTGCGCCGCCTCTCCGCCGACGAGCTGCTCCGCTCCGGCGTGCGCAACTCTGCCCAGCAGCAGCAGACCAGCGTGGAGGAGATCCCCCTGCTTCTGTACTCCGCCAACGAGGGCTCCTCCTCCGCAGGCCACTCCGCCGGAAACGCGGGACGCCGCTTTGTGGCCGCCGCTCCAGCTCAGCGCCGTCGCCAGCAGTTCTACAACTAGGATCCCTTAATTTATACAAGCAACCTATCCCACTTCCACATTCCTTCTCTCGATGGCTGTCACACGGGCTTCACTGTACTAGGTCTACTTACACTACCACTGGCTATTCTACATTTTTTTTTTAGACTGAACTGAATATAAATTAACGTTATGAGCGAAATGACAAAAGGAGCGACTTGTGCTTCCGGGTGGCGAAGGGTCTCCAGTGGGCCTTAGGGTAAAAAGGCCACACTAGGATAAATTGGGGGTCAAAGTAGCGAGTTTCTTGGCTGAGAACCTTCAAAAGAAAAGCTTACTTGATGGTTAACCAACATTTTTTACAACAAAGCACTGGACTTAAAGGGGCCAATTAATCTTAGTTTTATGTTTATAAACATTTCAATATCCTCCCCTTTTTCCAGTGTCGTCGAGTGGGTGGGCAGGTCCTTGTTTGGGGCGCTGCTTATCAGGCGACTGCAGTTATCAGGCCTTTGTGCTCGGGCTTTGTGCCGCTGACGTGACAAGTCCTGTCTGCGTCTCGTTTCGTGCTCGGCCTCGTCCTCGTCCTCGACTTCATCCCCATCCTCAGTTTCAGTCTCAGTCTCAGTCTCAGTTTCGGTTTCGGTGTCCCGATCCCAGTCCAAATCGCAGTCCCAAAGAGTCCTCGTGTGGCAGCCTGCCAGCAATTTTGAGCCAACAAACAAAGCAGCCACAAAACACATGGCACAAATTTTGCTTAGGCGCAAAAGTCAACGGCACAAGAGGCCCAAAGAAAGGCAGCCGCACAACAAAAGCGCCACAAAGATGGGACACGTTAACCTGCCATTCTAATGTGGAACCACGAATAGAGAATGTCCTTAAACACTTGCCAAAAAATGAATCACTGAGGCGCGGAAATAAACCTGCCGGAAATAGGAAACTAAAACATATATGCTACGAAATCCTATAGTTTGGCTCCCAAATTTTGAAATCTAATGAGAATAATATTCAATCCACAATTCAGTATGAATGTGAAACAACTGGAATTTGAGAACTTTTCAGATGTAGCAGGGTATCAAAACTTTATTTCTACGGGAGTGCATTTACCTATACACCCCGCACGCCGCCCCTTTGCCCAGTCGTGTGTCTTATTTGCCGCATTTTTGACAGGATTCCCGCAAGCAACAAAGCCCCATCCCACGGAGATTATGCAAGCGCTTTCCGAATTAGCCAGGCGAAAAGCAAACAAAACAAAGGACCTTATGGGCCAGACATACGCTAAAAATATTGCCACATTCAGCAGGCCTTCCGCTTTAAACTTTAGAAAGGCACTGTTTTCTGTTTTTCTGTTTTTCTGTTTATAGAAGTCAAACGTGAAATCTTGATTTTCTCGATATGTAAAATGGCAAATTTCCGAGAAAATTCCACTGCTGCTGTATAAGCAATTAATCTCATTACTTGAAATCCCTAGAAGTGCAGAAATGAATGTTTTCTTTTGATTACTCGAGCATACTTTTGGGGCTTTTAAAATTTGTGCGTTCGGGGGAAATTCATATCATCATTATACTTAAATGATCTTCAAATGTTTATTAGGGTACGAAAATTCTTGCTAAATGTGTAATATCGTGGGCTTCGTTTTTTGTATTAAATCAGGTTTTATTGTCGAAAAAAAAAAAAATACTAAAAATAAAAGTTTCGTGCGATGAGCACGTAACTATGGTTGGGTCTGCTTGTTTCACCGGCCATAGTAGGGTGGTGGCACATAGATGGTGACCTTCTTGCCGTCGCTGCCGCCGCTGCTGTTGTTGTAAAGCCGCCCACAGGGCGGAGGTCCGTAGTACGTGAAGGTGCAGACTGTGCAGCAGTTGATGGGCGTGGCCACCACCATCACGGGCGTCTTCTTGTTGGGATAGATCGGTGGGTAGGGGTAGGGCACGGGTGGCGGCGGCGGTGGAGGTGGCAGGGGTCGCACTGGTGGAGAGTAGGGTGGTCTGACCGGGGCACAGCAAGTCTGTGGAGGAGGTGGTGGTGGAGGCGGTGGTGGTGGATACGAGGGATCCACCACGTAGGTTTCGCAGCAAGTTTGCTTCTGGAAGGCCTCCAAGGTGCAGGGTGAGACGCAGGAGTTGAAAAGTCCGCTGATCCAGTCGGAGATCAAGCTGAAGGTGCGTCCCTGACGCTGGGTACTATCGTACGGTCCGAACTCATCCACCGAAGTATTCAACGGTGTCCTACCCACTTCCAAATCCCGGCCAGAGCTATTGTCATTGTCAGGCTGCAGATCTTTAAGGCGGGACGACGTGCGATTGAAGTACACATACTCAAAGTTTTCGTTGGTCGAGGTGCTCCTGGATGAAGTTCCGTTCTGGGTGCGTGGCTGCCAGCGCTGTAAGCGAATCTTTTGCTGGGCACGTTGGCGAACTGGAGAGATTTAAATAGACGCGGGCAAATATTAGAGGTGCTCGTCAGTTGGACCACCAATTTGTGTCAATATCAATGTGCTATTATAACATTCCGAACGATGATGAAACAAGTACACATCGAATACGTGAAAGTGATGTGATGTGTTTGGTGTGTGCCAGACAGTCGTTCCACGATTTACAGTGCTCAATTGTGGGATTTAAATTAACAAAATGCATTTTTATTCTTGTGCTTTTCGTGGGGTGACAAAAAAAAGTAGGGTGAGTCTTTAGAAAATTAAAGTCTAAAACTAACGTCCGAAGAATCCGAATCCGCCGTAGCCACCAAAGGCATTGCTGTTCGCATTGGCACCGCCGCCGCCGAAGCCACCGAATCCACCATTGGCACCGGCATTTGCTCCAGCACCGCCGCCACCGCTATTGGCACCGGAATCGGCGCCAGCAGCGCCTCCAAATCCGCCAGCATTGGCTCCTGCGCCCGCACCACCTGCTCCTCCGCCCGCATTCGCGTTCGCATTCGCATTGGCCGACTGTCCATTGCCGGCGGTGGCGGTGGCACTGCTGGAGGCCGAGTTGCTGATGAATCCTCCGGGCCCCTGCTGGCTGCTCGTCTGCGCATTCGTCTGGGCGGAGGCGTCTCCCTGGCCATTGTTGCCCTGGAAGATGCTCTGACTGTTCGCATCGCTGGTCGCATCCTGGCGATTGCCATCCCTCACCACCTGCGAGTTCGTGTTGGCCGTGTTCGTCGCGGAGCCAAACTTGTTGTTGTTCGTGGAGGTGGATCCGCTGTTCGAGTCATAGGTGTCGCGGTTGCCCTGCTGGGTGTGCTGGGTGTTCGCGTTCGCGCTGGAGGCCTGCTGCTCGCCCGGCCGGAAGTTGAGCGCCTGGCTTTGCGAGTTCTGGTCACTCTGGAAGCCACCGTTCGCCGTTTGGCCCTGATGGGTGTTTGTGTTGGCCGAGCTCACCTGGCCACTGCTGCCGTCCTTGGCCAAATTGGAGCTGATGGAACTGCTGCCCGTGTTGCCGGGACTGGCGTGGTTATTGGTCGAGGCCTGCTGGTTGAATCCAGGTCCACCTTGGGCATTAGCATTGCCATGCGCCTGGTTCTTGTTGCCCTTCTTCCTGTGTTGCTGGCGTTCGGGTTCGTAGAACTCCTGCTCGAAGCCAGGTCCTCCAAAACCAGGGCCTCCAAAGCCAGGTCCTCCAAACCCAGGTCCGCCGCCGAATTCTGAGAATGTTAAGATTTTTAGCCATATAGTTTCAGTATGATCGTGACCATGTTGTCTCACCCCCTCCAAACTCACCTCCTCCAAATCCTGGTCCACCGAAGCCCGGCCTGCCGAACTGCCTCCTCGGCCTTTCCAAGGGACTTAGGACAGGGCCGAAACCAACTCCAGGATACCCGAAGGGGACGAACTGGGCCCTCCGCTTGGGCCGCCTATTCTGGCGCACCACTCGCTGGAAGGGACCACCGAAACTCTGGCCATTGGTGGCCGCATTGCCGCCGAAGCCGCCGGTGCTGGCCGAGGTCTGTCCCCTTCGCGCCTTGCCGAAGGCATTCGAGTTGGCGCGCGTATCGGTGACGGTGACGCCGCCGAAGTGCTGGGTGTTCGACTGGGAGTTGCTGTTCGATCCAGCCCGGGCCCCCTTGCCGTTGGCATTAACCTGGGCCTGCGACAGGGTGTTCGAGTTGGCCACGTTGCGGTCCAGGTCCAGGTTGAGCAGACCCAAGCCCAGGCGAAGGTCTCCGTCGGCGCCGCGCTGCAGTCCGAAGCCATTCTGGAGATTCTGGGGCGACAGCGAGGCTCCGAGTCCCACGTTTCCGATGCGGAACTGATCGGCAATGCCTTGCGACACCTGGCCATTGGCATTCGTCCTGGTCCTGGTCAGGGTGTTGCCCAACTGCAGACCGCCCAGGTCCACATCCCTCGTCTGGGCCTGGCTCTTGGTCACCACCCGCTGGCCATTCTGCTTGGTAACCGCTCTCGAATTGGACAGACCCTGGGTGTACTCAAGGTTGTTGCCAAAGTCCACCTGGCGCTCGTAGGCATTCGTGTTCGCCTTGGAAACGGATCCCTGCCGCTGGCGGAGCTGTTGTGGCTGCTGGGGCTGTTGGTAATAAACCAAAGGTTGTTGTTGGTAAGCCTGTGGTTGGCGATACACCTGCGGTTGCAACTGCGGTTGGCGGTATACCTGTTGGAACTGCGGCTGCTGGTAGGCGAACTGTGGCTGGAATCCAAAGCCGCCAAACTGCGCCTCAGCTAAAAAAAACAGAGTTTATGTACTTCAAATAATGACTTCAGTTTGCCTTCTTTGTAACACGGTGCGTATAAGTAATATTTATTGTTCATACGCCGGGTTGTCCCAGCATATGGTAATCGGTTTTGGATTTCCTGCGATTGTCTGACTTTCAACGTTATGCTTGCAACTAAAGCGAGCGTAAAAAAGTGGCAACAAACATCAGTGGAAAGTTACGCAAGTTGCTCTGACAGCAGTCAAAAGTAAACACAATTCCCCCAATGCCATGCATTTATAATCTTCTCGCAAAACTTGTTCCACACATTTTATTCTATTCTACTTCTCGGGTATTGTTCGCTTTTATATTTGTTAGATTGCACAGAAACGAAGGAGATGGCTGGCTGCCGAAAAGAGATGAAAGTGTGGATGATCTCTAACTGGTTTCTAGTGTTTATCTCAGCGATATTGTTTATTTCGAAGATATCCAGCAACAGGTATTGTCGGTAACGAGTGGGGAACTTGTTCACCAAATGTTTTGAAATGTTTATCATTTCGATCGATCTAATATAATATATATGCAACCTTAAGGATTTCAGTCGCAAATATCTACTTTCATGTGCTGATGTGGATATGTATGTACAAGCCGCTGATTGCCAATAATGCGACTTAAAAGGCGGTTATAACATGAATAAGCCTTTAGTCCCCTTCTGCCGCTCCATCCATACATCCATCCATCTCTTTCGTCCCCATATTCCCATCTCTTTCTCCTTCTGTGGACGGACGAACACATTGCTCTGTTTTTCCGTTTCTGTTGACAATGCAACGCACGTAGGCGCAAAATCCAGCGATAATTTTGCAATTATTGCTGTAATAACAAAGGCACCGAGTATGTGTGCTTGTGTGCGTGTGTGCGTGTGTGCGTGGGGTATATATCCTGTCATTATCCTGTCTATGCCCGATTCCCGCCAACATGGCGTATTCCAAAAATATTTACCTTGCGGTTGACAAACTGCCAGCCAGCACACAATTAATCCAACAAATGCGTGTCGCATCCTGGCTCCGTATCCCTACTCCGTTCGCCGTTCCCTTTGTGCTCCTGCCTCCGGTGCTCGTGTATTCCGTACTTTTCGTACTTTCCCGCACTCTGAAAATCCGTATTCCGTTGCCGTACACTCGCTATCTCGCTCACACCGCAACCGGGTGGCTAATTTTCCGTTGCCGTTGCGAAAACAGCGCACGCAATGAGCGCCTTTTTGGCAGCTGGGCGACTTTTATTGTCTCTCCGCCGTGTTTTTTGCGGTGTCGTTGTTCAGTTTGTTGTTCCGCCAGTTCTGCTCCGTAGCTCTTCTCTTAGTGCACTGAAAAAAAACAGCTTACATTTACTTCCTCAATCCATGGAAGGCTTGACAGCCTTTCAATTTATCGTTTTTTATTGACTTCACAACCATGTATACACGTTTCACATTCAACACTCTTGCATATTAGCGCTTAAACACACAATAGATTTATAAAAACTTTCTTTCCGTGTACCTCTGAGATTCTTTCTTGTTTTTTTTAACGCGTTTTTGGAGAGCGCGATGGAAGTTGTTGGACGTCGGACGTTTCGTTTCGTTCTAAGCCCGTTGCCGGTTTGTTAATCGGGCTTTAAACTAATCAATAATTAACGCCCGACTTGACGCCCAACCGTCAATATGCCTATTGTTCGATGCGACAGACCCCCGAAAAAAGAAAAAAAAAAACAAAATTCACGTTTAACTCGTTTTAGAGGGGGAACAATAAACAAACACTGATTATCACTTCGCGCTGTTGAATTTTTTCCTGTTTCGATCACAAGTTCGAATGGGCTATCATTTCAAAGGGGTTCCCGCATCGTTAGATATTTTCTCTTTCGCGGGGGATTTTTGCCACGGGGAGAAAGGCTAACTGATTATCCAGGCATATATTTGAATACCTTAAGTTCAATCTTCAAAATCTTCAATCGAACGGAGAAAGCCAAGCGGTGAAATGCGGTCTAGATAAGATATAATTTAAGCCAGACCATCTGATGATTTAGCAGGCATACACATGCAATACAAATATTTTCAGGAACAAAGTTTAGAACATTTTTGAAATATTTCCAAAAAATTCTACATTTATAATATTGTTTACATAATAGTTAGATATTTTACTTCGAATGAATTTTGTGTCTAATTTTGGAATTTATACAAAAAAAAAACTATTAAGTGCTTAAGAAAAAGAGTTTTGCCCAATTCGTGTTTGTACGAATCTCACTCAACCATCTAACAATTAAAACCTTTATTGCAGAAGACGACTTATTAAATCTTCTGAATGACTCTTAATTTTTCTGGGTAAATCCCATCAACGACCTTAGCACAAGTGTGGGGATTCATATGAATGCGCATAGTGTCGGTTTTGATTTCCGCTGAGCGTCTGCGACTTCATGGTCAGGTTTTGAACTTCAAATGAACGCGCTGTAGGTCAATTGGACTTGGGCGCCAAGTTTGCCACGTTTGCCGCCCCTCGTACCCCTTTCTCGGACATCTGCCACCCCCGTTTCGGCCACTTGTATCCCCCCTAAGCCGCCGCCCCCGCATAATAATAAAAAAAAACAGCAGCCTCTACATGTGGTCAGCAAACAGGCAAACAAAAAACCCGTCTTGTCTCCTAACTCTTTTTTTTATTTGTTGATGATTTCTTTTATTGACAAAAGTTTTTAGCGATTTTTCGTGTAGAAGGGGTTAGAAAAAAACCCGTCCTAAGAACAACGTGTGCGAGTGTGTGGAATAAATTTGAGCCAGCAGGTTCCTACTAATGAACTTATGGATGCTTATATCAGTTTTGGGCGTTCCTCTTCCCTTTGTGAATAAATTGAGTTGCTAATGACAAACAAGTCAATGGGATTTACAAATGGTGCATGTGTATATTTTTAAAACAATTAAATAATCATCATTTTCGAACCGTTTCAACAATTTCATTTAGCTGGGACAATAGTTTCAGATATTTGAATTTAATATATACACGCTATAGACTGCGCTGTCTGACATTCCGTTTGCAAATCGAAAATTACACTGCAAGAAACCAGCGAACGGTAACAACAACGAGGTCATAGTAAATTGGGTCAGCACTCACACACACACACACACACACACACACACACACACACACCACACACAACTTTCCCCGGAGGGACAGAGAAACGGCGAGCATGTGCGTGGGGGGAAGCGAGAGAGGACTAAACTTCAGTTCGGTGTTCGATATAAAAAATTGGTTTTTATTGTTATTTCATTTCTAGCGTTTATCGGTCTGGCGGCATCTTTACGCTGACGATTCCCCCACGTAGCCCCCTCCCTTTCTGACTGAGTGCCTCCTCTCTTTCTGGCCAGCTTTTATGGTTCTGCCTTGAACGCGTGAAATGGAGTAGAAAAATTGTTTTTCTATCAAAGGCAAAATATCGCAGCAAACTCTCAAGCCCCCCGAAAGTACCCGTTCCAATTATTTTGTTTTTGCCCCCCAGCCCCCATATTTACCCCTCTTTTTCTATCAATTTAATGCCCACAACTTTTCTGGACACGCGGCTTTAACTTTTTGTAACTTTTATTTTTTTTTATTTTTGGTTTGGGGGCTTGGGTTTCTGGTTACGGCTTCCATTTCCCGATGTTCTTGATGCCACTTGTCCTTCCAACGAAACTGTCTGACTTTGATTTGTGCTGCTAATTGGAGTTTTATTTGCGTTCAAGTGGGAACACACACATGTGGGGCGTGGCAAAAGGAGGGGGGCGGCCAGCGGAGGTGAGCGCCACACACGGGCTTATTTGAATTCACTTATGTGCTGCGTGTAAGTGCTTTCGCTTTCGGGGCAAGTTCGATTTAATAACATTGCCAACTAATGCCCTAAACTAGAATTTCTAAGCAAACTGAACTTGACAGCATTCACAGTCGTCAAGTTCTTTAGCCTCTATGGTCTAAAAGTGACTCGCCATACATATATTTGATTAAATATACATATGTATGCCTCAACAATTTAAATTAATCAAGATATTTTTAAAGAACGTTTTTATCTTAACTACACAAGGCATTGCTGTTTGTTTGTTTGCTTCTCGCACGATACTTTCTTCTTTCCTTTAACTGATGAGCATTTTATGATAATTTGTTTTGACAAATTTTTTAAGTTGCAAATTTCGTTAGCAGAAGTTTGCGAGATGCAGACGCAGACGCAGACAGAGATACAGTAGCACTTGCGGATGCAGATACATTGTGCATTCGGAGAGCCATATGTTTGTCTAGAGTTGCCACGCACACATATGCCGCACATCCTGGTTGCCGCCCTTCGTTTTCGTCCTGAACGTCCTGTGTTTGCTTCCAGTTTTCTTCTGCCGCGTCTGCATTGCGTCTTTTGTTATTATTACATTTTCATAAATGCAAAAGATACAGAAACACACACTCGTTGATAAATTCAGCAAAGTTTTGTCTGCCATGCGGCTCGTTAGCTTTCCGTCCGGCATCCTGCGTCCTTCATCCTTTGTCCTCGCCCCGGCCCTTCCCCCCTTAATACGCATGAAAAATTGCCTCCAACTGCAGCGCTGAAATAAGATATTTCAATTTTGTATTGTAATTTCAGAACTTAAAATGTAATTTTTGAAGACATAAGGGAGTCCATTGTGTGGCACTCCTTCCCTTTATCCTGCGTTTTGTTTCCTGCTCCTTTTTGTCCCTTTTTCCTTTCAACTTGCGCTCCTAACTTCTTCCGAAGTGAACCCTTGTGTCTGCCGGATAGATGGTTCAATATATATACATATATAAGAGCCGCACAGTCAACTGCAGTGAAAACAACATTTTCGCGTATATCATACTTATAGTGGACGAGAAAATTCATTTTCTCAAGAATATTTATTCAAAAGAAATGTGGTTTATGGCTAGCTAAAAGGTCTCGGCTGGACAAAATGTCACGACAGAACAAAGTGACTTAGTTCTGCCCAATTTCTCACTGTGCTTAACCAGCCCGTGCTACTGCTTAGCCCCCTCCACCCCCCAATTGTTGCTTCTCTTTGGGAATTATGCAAACAGGCCAAAAAACGACGGAGCCTTAGACAAGAATGAGATGTCTCTTCCATCTCCTTCCGCCGGACTCGGTTTTTGCCCTGTAATAAAGTAACAGGCAACTGCACCCGAAAACCACCCACCTTGTTATAACTGCATAGGCGGCACTTTTTGTGCCTGATACCCTGGAATACGCCGCAATAAATTTACATGTGTTTGTGAAAGTTCACCTGCCTGCAAATGTATCTCATAAATACGGTGTTTTTATAGTTGTATAAAAAACCATTTTGGTAACTCTAGATACTCATATTTAAAAGAATAGAGTATTTAGAATATTTATGAGATACTAATAGTTTTATGGTTTCTTTGTTGATATATTTAAATGGTATGGAATAGTTTCAAATATTTTCCAGTTCGTGAAAGGGTCTCTTCAGGGTCGGTTCGGTTCCACGTGCAACTGTCGCATTTTAACTATTTTCTATACGACGGATGGCGGGCGTCGGAGGGGGCGTGGCACTTGTGGGGTTGCCGCCTTAGGGTTGCCTGCACGGGCTCAAGTTTTTGGCAGCGCTTAAGAACTTAACACACAATGCCAAAATGTGCAAGCAACAAAAGGAGGCGGGGGAGGAGCTGCCACGCCCCCTGGCACAGCACACGCAAAAGTTTGCAGTAGTCACCGCTTTGGCCCCCATTTCACTTCCCCTCGGCATTTTCCACCCCCGATTTAACCCACTGAAGCCCCACCACCATTGGTGACAAAGCTGGCAGCGTCGTGTGTTGTAGGAAATGAGCCAAATTATGGCAAATTGTTGGCAAAAGTATTTAAAATGAGTTTATTTTCGAAATAAAAACTTCTGGTTGCGAACTTGTGGGCGGAACTTTTGCGGGCACTGGTGCGGGCTGCCACCGCTAGGTGGCGCACGCCAATGACGGCAATGGCGAACTGGCAAACTCGCATGAGACAATTAAAATGCCATTAGACAAGCAACTGCATAAATGAGTGAATCAGTCGAGCGACCCGGGGCTAAATTTTCGAGTCGAGTTCGTATGAATCCGGGCAAACTGAACCGCACCGAGCTCATCCAAATTAATGGCCAACGGACCGTGGAAGCTGTCGGAAAGCGATTTAAATCATCGCTGAATCACTCGAAAATTAAGTGCGAATGGCGACGGACTGCGAGTTTCGCTTGCAGCTTGTTTTGCTTATGAAATCAAAAAAAAAAAAAAGGACAAAAGCAAAAGAAATATCATTCGCAGTGTTTTCATTCTATTAAGTTTCACTCAGTTTCGCTGTTCACATTTCCAGATGCTTCAACTTATTCGCCCCTAAAACATCACTCAACTGCCCAATTACTTTTAAATATTCGCAGACACACAGCGAAGCCGAAGACAACTCGATGACAAACCCTCCATTCAGGGGTTGTCTTGGTGGCTAAGGACATCCCCCTAATCCCCATCCAAATCCAGAAACAGAAACTGCAGACCACACAATTATGACTTGTCTTTGGCCGACCTTAGCTGTAAAACAAAAATGTTGAAAAGCATAACAACAGAATGTAAATCCTTTCAATTGAAATGTTACATTCGAGGGCGGTCAGCGGGGTCAGGGGGGTGTCTCAGGGGGGTACTATGGGGGTGGCTCGTCAGCAGATTTCCTTGTTTGCTGGCTGTTAAGTTATTGTTACTGGTGCCAACTGGCTTAGCGACTCGACTACGTCGTCTTTTGGGCGGGCGACACCATCTCCTAACCACCACCCAGTTTTCAGCCCATTTCGTGTCGGAATCCTTGTGCCCAGAATCCCCTTTGCATAGTCGGTACTCCGCTGTTGAAAGTGTGAGTAGCACATGGTGAGAAATTGTTTGTGAGTATTACTGAATGAATAGCTGCTTTATTTAACAATAAGTAAGTGGCAATAAAGTGAGTGGTGCTAGAAACAAATCCATCAAGGATAGATCACAAATTGCGTGCAAATATGCAACCATGTTCTTGTGACTGCTGTCCAATTTCGCCCAGTGCACCTTTCATATTTTCCATTTTGTGTCTCGTGGAAAACTCTATATGTATGTATCTCCCACTTTCCCCTGCCCCGCGAATGTGTTTCTCTGTGTGTGTCAACTGGCTTAAAGTTGTGCGTGGATTTGTTTGCTAATTCCATGGCAAGGCATTAGCATAAAATTGTGCACATAAAACGCCACTTCAGCTGGCACTTCCACTTGCTCATCATCTTGTTCTTGGGACTTGCTTCATCATCCTCAGTGTTTGCCAAATCTCATTTGCAGCTCATCAACAGGTGCAGTCCCTAAAAAGCACAAAATGAAACCAAATCGCGAACAGCGAAATTGGACAGCAAACAACAAAAGGAGAGCAGTAGAGAATAAAAAGACGGGATTGACATCGCAAATGCTCTTCTAGGGAAAATAAAAGGAAATATTGAGAGCACAAGTAACAATCTAATTGATGTCTGCCTAGTTGGCTTCATATAGAAATATGTAAATTTAATTAAACAAAAAACGGTTAACGACTTCTAATGCTGAGCGACTCCAGATGCCATAGAGCATCGGGCAGCTCAAAGCAATGAGGCAAAGTGGCAAAGACAAACGGAATGAAAGTGATAGAGCGAGCAAAGAAAGCCATGTCCAGGATGCTAAGTATACACTGAGCTTTTTTGGTATACAAATCTTTCTAATCAGTTAGAAATCTTCAATCGGCTGCATTATATAGTTTTAGTTTATATGCTGTAAGCGTTTTAAGAAAAGATATCAAACCTGACAAGTAAATACTATGTTGATTACCTAAAGATAACTATAGCTATCCTTTGAGACATTGACAGGCATCCTTGTGTACCGCAAATATAATCCACATATTTCAATAGTGTTGTGTAGTGATGCAGTAGGGCCTTCAAGAATATTTTTTTTTCGAGCGTAATGCTGAATAAACAGAGCTGTCAGCTTGGACAATCCTCGGAGCCATTTCGGCGAGTGTTTGCCTGAGCCTAGCGATTGCGTCTTTGTCTCCGCATCCTGGCGAGTCCTTTCCGCTGCTCCCTGTCTTACTCTCTTATTCTCCGACTGGTAACAAAAACCCAGCGTGAGATAGTTAATTTGTTTTCACTTCAGCAACAAGAATATCATCCACAGTCCCCTGGCTGCTTCGGCCCTCTCTTTCACCCCGCTTTCGCCCCGCTTTCGCCATCCTTTTGGCCCCTTTCTTCGCCACTTTCTTTGGCCCTTAGCCGCTCACCACTTTTGGCTCATTTATTTTCAGTTTGACGCCTGAGCGCTGCTTATTTGCACAACAATACACAGCAGAAAGAGTGCCGAAAAGGGGGGCAAAGTGAAGAGTGCACTTGAAAAAATTATGAAGGAGACACGAGCTTTCACATATCGTTATAATTGTAACTCGAAATTTCATCAAGCTGCTGCAGATCGTTTAGTTTTTTATTTAGCTAATTTATAGCGCGGTTCTAAAATGAACATATTTGATTTTGAAATATCATCACAGCTCGTTTTCTGGCACTGCATCTACGGCAGCGAGGGGAGGCTGAGAAGTAGCCGCTGTCAAACTTATCAAATGGCGACGCGAAGTAAAATGAAAGAATTGCACAAATGAAGACAACACAAGGGTGTAGTCCAGAAGGGGCGGGGCTGATGGGGGCGTTTCCGACAGGCAGTTGACAATTGCGAAAAAATAAAGAAGTGGCAAGGATGAGCAGCAGGATGGGGAGCAGGATCCCGAGAAGTAACAGAGAGATTGTCACAAAGCAAAATTAAAAACGCAAAAACAAAGGGGGTTTCTCGGTGCAGGTAGGGGGGGGGGGTGTACTGAGAAGAGGGGGGAGGCTCTCAACTCAAAATGTGGAGCAAGTGGCTGCAAAGTTTTATGGCAACACCAAAAGGAGGCCTTCGTCCTGTCCAGTCGCAAAATTGTCACCCGTTTCTGTCACGGCTGCAAAATGTTTCAATTTGCCATTTTATCCCAGCGACAATTGTTGTTTTGTCTTGTCTTGTTTTTGGGGGTGGTGGTCGTTTCGTTTCGGGTGGCTCACTGACATATTTTAATTAAATTGTGTGCCGACTTGAACGCCTCGCGAACGGTCCCCGAAAATCATCAGCACTTTATGAGAGGGATTTATTTTTGAATGCGGCCGTAAGCAGGGCGCTGATAAAAATAAGTTATAGTAGATTAGGCGACCCAAATGGGGGTGGAAAAGTTGTTGGGTTGGCTTCAAGTTGCGCGTGGGATTTAAGTTGGGCTGGCTTAGACGAGTTATCACCTGAATATTTGGCAGAAACTTGCATTGGTAATTGGCTTTTGGGGCGAGATATACAATCTATAATCTACATTCGGAGTTGCCCCACAACACCGCATTCAATTCAGCATATTTTTCTGCCTTACATTTAAATTTATGTTCTGCATTTTGATCTGCATTTTCCCTCTGTGTTCTCCAACTGCCGGTTTATCCTGCCATTGTGCCCGTATGTACAGTCTGCGCCATTGTTATCAGGCTATCTGTACTTAGCCCGTTCTCTCGTTTTCCGCACTTTCCACATATCGTGGACATTTTCAGCAGAAAGAATGGCACCTTTTCCCTCGAACTCCACCTCTGGCACTTTCCATTGTTTCAAAGTACACGTGAATAGAATTCTAGAACTTTCAGATCTTGAAATTTTATTCATATAACTGTGAAAACTGGCCACACAATTCCATTTAAATTAATTTCACAAAATGATTACCATATTTAAACGATTATTTTTTTTCGAACTAAAACCATTTTTTCGGCGTGTAAGCATGCTAAGATCAATGAGATAAAATATATTTTATTATGTACGCAGCAAAACAAAGGGGCACCACCAATTGCATTGCAGCCAGCGACGCGACCAAATATTAGAAGAATTATGATAGGTCCACAGTTCCCCACTTTCCCCGATTACCGCGCCAACTCTCGATATTAATTATGCACTCGCATTCAGTGCCAAATTCGCACTATTCAAACATTTTGCCACTTTTGGCAAACGAACAATTAAAAGGCCAACATTTTCGGGAATGGCGAGCGGGTCTGCTATTAAATTTGTTGGCTTTTGTGATCATTTGATGGCCGCGGCAGTGTAATAAACAGCTAGAAATTCCATCGATTGCGTTTGCCAATTTTTTGATTGCCCCGCCACGCCCACTAAATGCGAAAATTCGTCCAATGGCCAAGAAAACATATGGCCAAATGGAATGGTATTACAAATGTTCTGTTTGTACATTATTTAACAATCTTTGTATTTATTTCGTATTTTTTCCAAGGGATTCTTGATGCTTATTCTGGAACGAAAGCAATCGGCGTCGAAGTGAGCCAAGTTAAGATAAATAAACAATGAAAGACGCAAAAAAAGCCAAAATGATTTTCTAAGTAAGTGCAAATTGCGTTTTAATTAAAAATGTAAAAATAAAATACACAACCAGCGCGGGGCAAAAACAACACTGCAAGAAAATAATGAAAATACAACAAGAATGGAAATAAAAACGGGGTGGGGCAAAAAAAAAAGAAAACGAAAACGAAAACGAGAAGAAAAATAATTAAAATTGGGAAAAGTAAGTTGGAGATGTCTCCCACTTTTCCGGCTGTATCGGTGACAGCTGCTTTCCCACACCACCACAACCCCGCCCCCAATTTTCCGCCCAGTTTTCGCGCCTTTCCACGCTACGTGCCAAAGTATTAACTCACTCTAAGCTCGCAAAACGCGTAAATGTCACAATTCCATTTATTTTTCGTATTTATATTTTCTTCGACTGGCCCCGCCCACCTAATGGGCGGCCATTTTCCGCTCCTGCGACACTTTTCCTGTCTCTCTATCAATGTTGCTGCCTTATCAGCATACCACATCCCCAGCGTAAGCTCTCGATTGGCCTGTGAAAAATTATTTGACAAACAGTTTTCCGCACGCGTTTTCCTCGACGCTTAGCCATCATTTTCCTCGCTTTCTCGCTTTTCCCTTTTGGGGGCAACATCTTCGCTTTCTTTTTTTTCCGCGGGGCTAAGGCATAAAAATGCAAACTTTTTAATTGGGTTTTTGTGTGATCGCATTTGGCTAAGGCTTGTGTTACGGGCGTTGGGGAATTTTCCGGGGGGCGCCGGGAATTTCGGGTTGGTCGGGAGCCCGCGGAAACAGGGAGTACATTGAATTGGTAAGTCCGCGGGCCCGAAAATCCCCGTTGATGGCAGCCATTTGACGTCGCCAACTGGTGTGCTTGAATTTTTAAGCCGCTTAGCTTGACCAAAAACTTCCTCACACCCCAAACATGGTCAAAACCCCTTGTTCAGCCCGCGCGAGGAAAAAAAGCTAGAAACGATGACCAAATTAAAGGCAACACGCTCGGGGCGAAAATTAAGCAGGCTCAGCTTCAAAATTTTGACAGTTTTGTGAACTGTACAACACTGTCAGGATTCGAGCAATTGTTTATATATTCTGGCAGTAATATAAACACATACGTAAAACAGGTTCCTAATTTCACGAAAGGAAGCGGAAAAGTGAATTGCAGTTTGATATACAAGGCATACACCGGGTGAATCCCCAGGATGGATCACCTCATCCTCTTTGCGGCCTGTCATAAAAGTAATTGAACTATGTATTTATTGATTAAGCAATTAGTTGAAATTACACTAAGCACACAAGCGATACATCTCTACGCAGCTATAGTTCGTGGTGTTAGTTTTGGCTGTGACTGTAACTGTAACTGTAACTCTGACTGTGACTCCACTAACCCACTGCCAATCGACGACGCACCACTCGCATTTGCACCACTCGCCCTGCCTTTTCGGTGGTTGCGGCCCCGTGTAAACATACGCAATATCCACACAGCGCGGAGCGGGGAGATAGTGCAGGATAGCCATGGCTCTCTTGACTCTATATGTGGCAGGGCATGGCCATGGCTGTATGGCTGTATGGCTATATGGCCATGTGCTATTTATGCCTGGCACACAGCACAAACACCAGACTAACAGACTAAAACCAGAGACCCTCGTTGGGCGGCAAATAACTTACTCGGAGTCCACATTTTTTCAGGCAGCGAATAACAAATGGTTTATGAGCTGGTTTAGCATATGCTCTATAGGGTGGGCCTTCCCCAGGAGCGGTGGCTACTAGCCTTTAACTGGCTTCACTTTTCTAATAAATGAATCAAAACTAACTAAAGAATTAATTGCAACGTGAATTAGTTGGAATTCAATAGTAGATAAGTTGAAGTTGTTTAACGCTCTATAAATCCACCGATGAACAAGAACTATTCATGTTAATTGGACCTTGGGATCATACCAACTAGCTTACAACTCCTATATTGTTCGCTAACAGTGTTACGACCTTAATAATAGAGCATCCCGACTCCGCTTTAGCCAAGATCGTTGGCTGATTTCCTTGTTTGCATTCGCTTTGTCGGCTTTAACTGGCGGCGCTTTAATTGCTGCCGGCGGGGGGAAATGGCTTGGGTTGGGCCTGACTGCCGGGGGCGGCGGCGGCGCATGGGGGCGGATGGAAATGGATATGGAGATGGCGACGGAGACGGGGATGGGACGAGAGGGGTCGAAAGCAGCAGGATACCGGCGAAAGCCAAGCCAAGGCATCGACTCCCATGGCAGCGAATTCTCTTTTGCCTTTGGCTCGCATGTGTTGCCATGAATTTGGCCGTTTAACATCTATCGCCTCGGGTTGAGTGGACAGGGGTTACGGGGGGGAGGGGGAACGGAAGAAGGGAAGAACGGAAGGAGCAGCAGCAGTGGCAGATCAATATATATGTCCAGCAATTTTGCACATTTTCCACTGCGTGTCACCTGTGCAGCCCAGATAAATGGCCAAGAACTAGGATACGACACTGAGTATACTTAACCCACTCAAGTAAAACAACTACTCATATAAAGTTGCCGCTCATTTTGTAATTGGAAAATAAATGGAAAAGTGTCAAATTGCATCAATTAGTTATGAAATTTGCAAAATTCATTTAAGATTACTCTTGCACCTGACTCTCAGTGGGTTAATAGTTTTTTGGAAAGAGGGGGGCTAGAATATTTCAAGGGGCAAGGAGACTCCCATGACTGCCGCAAAGTTTCGCAGCCAGCGGCGATTTGTCGATTTATGTGCTGTGAATTGAAATGCAGCCAAGAAAATGCTCTAATGCAAAGCCCCGCCCAGCCGAAGGGCGGAAAGGCGGAAGTGGCAAAGTGGGCGGCACTGGCTGGTGTGTCACCTGCTAAGCCAGTGTCCTCCTGGGTTATTAGGAAGTGCCCCGACCACGTCCGAAAACCCCCAATCGATCTATCTCCCAGCGCTTGTTTTATTATCTCCTAAAAAAAAAGAAGTAAAAATTTGGAAAACAAAAAAAAAAAGAACAAGACGAGTGAGAAAATGGCAAAGCGCTGAAGCGTTAGCGACATTGTTGACCATCAGACCCGAGCAACGCCATGGGTGGGGGTTCCAGGGGTCCAGAGGGGGCGCCTTTGACCCCAGCTGGTCCGCTGGCTGTCCAACTTGTCGCTGCGATGATTAATGGCCAGCAAACTGATAAATCAACTTTGTCGCTGTTGCTGTCACTGCACAAACACGCCGCAAAATGCTGCGCCCCACCAATGCACTGCGAGAAATATTGCGTTTTCATCGAAAACGCTCACACTACCAACTACCAAATAACTCATTTGAAGCCCTGGAGGCTTCAGCACAAAGTATATGTATGCAGCGCAAGTTTTAATATTCCATTTAGAGTCAGCAAACATAGACGCTGCAGTTTTTCAGTGTAAAAGCGCACACGGTGGCCAAGTGGGAGGGGCGCAAAGGGGGCTTCTTTTGGTGTGCCCCACATTCCTTGCATCGTTCCCGGCCAGAATTTCGATTCGTTTCAATTCGTTGCGGCTCACTTGAGTTTTAGCTAATGTTCGATATGGCCACGCCCTCGGCATGAGCACCACCACCAGCCCCCGCCCCCTCCTCTCGACCTCCGCCTTTTTCCGCCCCCAGGCGGCAGAAACGGAACACAAGCGACATATGCAAACATGACCATTTTGAACGTCGTCCTGCTACGATGCCCCGTCCCCCTGGTCACCCCCTTATTTCGTCCTTGACGGTGACGTTCCGAAAAATTCGATTCTCGATTGTTCATTGTCTACCGGAAATTATTTTGCAGCTAAGCAAAGTATAGAAGTGGAACGCAGCGAAGTAACGCACTTTGAATGCCCTATGAAGGAAATAAACCTGGAGTGATTTACTTAATTGGTGGGGACTTACATATTTCGAATCTTTGAATAACGAACGCTCATCGCACTAAAAATCGTTGAAATCCAGCCACCACCACCACTTATCCTCCATCGAATTCCGAGTTTAATGCAACTCTCCGCCGACTTTTATGACCGTGGTGTTCATTCGCATCGGTAATCCTTTGTGCGCCATTTCCAGGAGCTCGCATTGGCATTCATTGCATTTCGCCATTTGGCTCATTAGACACATTTCGTTGGCAATTAAGTAAATAATTTGCAAGCCGCAAAACGTTGCAGTGGCTCGTCTGCGGTCCTCCCTTTCCACCGTCCAGCCACGCCCCTGCCCACAGCCGCCCACCGACGCCCTCTTCAGCGGTCGCGACCTGTCCCGTTTATTATGTCGTGTGGGTCAGCGGAGGGGAATCCACTGCGGTCGCCGCCTGTGGTAATTTATGTTACTGCACCGAGTAAATGCCGCCAAAGCACAACTCACACGGCACTGAGAGAAAAAGCAGCAACATGCGGCTCTCAAAGTAGTAAATATCGAATTTCTGCTAAAAGTCTGCTAAAATAATCAGATTTTTGTACATAAAATTTAAAATAATGGTCCAAATATGGTTTGCCATACCTCGATGAGCTCGTAATTAAATTCGCAATCGATTTGCATTCAAGGTTTTACACATCAAATTTTAGTCTTTTTTTGTAAATTTTGATGATGTTACCCCTTATAAAAAATGCGAAAATGTTACCCAAAAATTAATTTCTCTAAGATGGCCAAAAAGTGATAAGGATCATTAGTATTGTTAATTAGCTTTACAAAAGGGTTATTCTTTCAGCTTTTTGACCTTTTTTCGCCAAGTTATGATGATAGAACCCTTAGTAAATATGGATTTTTGCCAAAAGTCGATTTTTTGCACCTTTTTAATTTAAATTTTAATCATAAACTCGAATATAATGGTCCAAAAGTGGAATGTTATACCTCTTTGAACTCGTATTTTTATTTGCCATTTATTGCTACTCAAATTTGGAGATTAAAGTTTTCGACAGTTTTTTGCTAATTTTTTAACTTAATCAAAAATGCAAAAGTTGACGAAAAAATTATTTTCTTAAGATCTACCAAAAAGTGATAGGGATTGTTAGACTGGGTGGTTGGCTTCCCAAGAAAGTAAGTAACTTAGCTGTGCAGTGGGATTTTACTTACTTAAAGACAAAAAGCGTGAAAAAAAATGCACATTCTTCGCAAGCCTCGTCTTCTAAATCCAGAAATATTCCAATTCTCCCAGCTAAATCTACATAATCTTGCTAAATTTGTTTATTTTAAACACCTGGCAAACTCTTATCGTTGGTTCCTGTTTGAATTTTCTCTAGTTTGCGAATTTATTTTATAATTTGTATAATTTTTCGCAGTGCCTACGCACACAATCACACCGTATTCACTCAGCCAGACACACACACACACAAGCACACACTAAATTCCCTGTTTGTGTTTGCGCTTTTGTTGTTCTGTTTGCCAATTGATTTGAAAATCGCAGCAACAACAATCACAGCGGCCACGTGGCCTTCTAATACATTGCGCTGAACCCGCCGCCTCCCCACCTGGCACGCCCCCATCTCCCCCTGCCCAACCCACCGTGGACGGTGCTTTTTCGCACGCACTGTTTGCCTGCCCCTAAAAGTATGCAGCTCGCATATTTAAATTCTCGCTAAGCTCTCGACTTTGGCGCGTTGCGCTCGGCTCAGAAATTTGGGGAGGTAGCATCCACTCATTGAACCATCCTCCCACGTGCTGATTGAATTTCATGGAAGTCCAGGGATTTTATATTGAAGTTCTTCGAGTTTCGCGCGGAAATGGAAAGTTTAGGGTTTTAAACCAAGTGCAATGATTGGAATAACGAAACGTTGATGTCTCGGTGAGGTTGATCAACCAGAATATGATAGTGTGCTCTCACCTAATTGGGTAAAATAATAAAGTTGGCTTTCCCATTGTAATATATTTGCTGCGCCTGATATTTTGCCGCCTGAAATCAAGAGCAGCACAAAATTGGAAATCAAATTCCATCCATGTCCCGCCGTCATTATCATTATCCCCCAATCACCGGAATCAAAGGTGTCCTTCTGCGATGCCATCATTCATCCAACTAATCTCGTACGCAGGACTTTGAAGGGAAGATGGGTGGAATCCGATAGGCCCGCTGCGATTCTATAACTCTGATATGCCCAATAGTGATGGCAACCGAAGGAGGAAACTGTGCCGAGCACAGTATATACTGGGCACAATATACATAGGTATATTATACACTTTTGCCAAGATTTTTGTGCATATTAACAAAGATTAACAACTTTTCTTAGTTTAAATACGTGCTGATTTCATTATTATTATTAATATTATCCCCGTTAGTCACTGTGATTTGCAGTCAGCCCTGTGAAATTGCGATAGGCGCGATGATGCCAGCAATTGGACACATCCCCACACCCATCGTCTGGTCAAGGACAATGGACAAAATGCGATGCAGACGCTTTTCCCCATTTTCCGACCGGCTTTTCCTTGCCTATCACAGTGCTCCTATTTTTCCCATTTCCCATGTACGGTTCGGCGTGTCCGAGCGTGGCTCCTCCGTTATGAGGATGTCGGCGTCCCATCATCGTTGGTCCTTGTTTCTGCTACTTGTTTATGCATGTCATTGTTTGCATGCAAATGCCGAGCAGCCTATGTGCGACTGGACTTTTCCCCCAAAAACTCCCACCCCAACCGTCTGCGCTGCGATTCCTTTAAAGACTTAAAGCCAATCGCCGACAACAATGTCCTCGCCAGAAGCGGGCTGCGAGTAGGTAGGAACATTAGGAGTGGGCGCAGTCGCATGAAACAGGATGTGGCTGCCTTGGACCTCGGCTGCCATTTTAATTGAATTATGGCGGCGGAGGCGACTTCAAAGCAGCCCGACAGCCTGATAAGAACAAAAGTATGCTCGCCGCATGGAATTTCCCTTCGTTAGACGAGCAGCAAAGGGCAGGATCCGGGGAAAACAGCAAAGGATGGTGGGTGTGGTGGTTGCGTCTTTCAAATTATAAAACACCGACACAGTGTGGCCAGAGGCGAGATTACAGCAAAGTATCCTCGAGGATACTTTTGCCGTTGGAGAAATTGTGCAACATTTCTGACCATATCCCTTTTCTGTCACTGCTGATTAACCATTTGCAGGCAGTCGCTAAAAGCATCGATTTTCTCATCACAGTCACATATTCCATTATTCTTGAGATCTTCCAGCATTATTTTCGACCCACAGTGATGTCGCCCTTTTTCTCATTTTTTTTTCTTACCAGTCTGGTCTTGCATTTCAGGCGTGTTTGGCTACGTGAGAAACTCGAGACTTGGTTTTCGAGCTGGGACCTGTTGCAGAATCCTCCGACAGTTCGCAGCCCGCGGCTAGCGGGCCAGGAAAATGCAGTTCAGGGTAGGAAATAGATGTGGATGGGGGTGGTGGCAAGAGCGCTGCCCGGGGAAAGTGCAGGAGTCGGGTCGCGGGGGACGCACCGCAAATTATGCCAAGAAACTTGTTAAACTTATTAAAACGAAACCTCAGCGTTAAGTTGCCAAGTGCAAATACACATGCTGAGACACTGAGATTCTTCGTGGGGGCATGGAGGGCGGACGCAACGCCCACTTCTTATTTCTGGATGAAAATCATGCGGTGAGTGGCGGCGGGGAAAACGGGTGGGCGAACAAAATGCCAGCGAGCGGTAAACAAGTGGGCGGATAGCATTACATGTGTGTGGGCGTGGCCAGGGAATGATGTATGCGTTGGCGTATGCTTTATACATAAACGCCCTATGTATGCATATGTGTAGATATATGAACGTGCGTATGTACTAAGCATGTGTGACAATTAAAACCCAAGGCTAAAGGAGAGAACAAGCGACAAGTTGCGGCTTGGCAGCTTCATTGCAGCAGGAGCTATCATTTACTTTGTAGTCACAACAACAACAATTTCAACTGCCACAACGACAATAACAACAAATACTACAACACAATCACCCACAGCAGCAACAAAATTCTTGTTGCAAGGCAAAACCAACAGGAGAAGGAACACCAACAATTACACCAACACTTTCAACAACAACTTGTGCACCGAAAACTGCAGCCGAAAGCTGCAACAACAGTTACAACAATAGCTTTAACAAGAGCTACAACAACGATACACCAATTACAACAACCACTAGCAAATACAATTGAAGGCAGCGAAGTTTTTGAGGCAAACTTTTCCGCAAGTTAAAATCTCAGTCATGTCGTAAATATCGAAGTAGACACTCAAAGAACAACGCTCAGCCACCGTGTTTTGGGGGTCCTTAAACCCCTTCTCTCACCCGCTTCACCCCCTTGCAGAAGCCACCATCTTGTCAGGATTCTTCAACTTGAGTTTTATGAGGGAACCAAACAAAATAGACTGAAAACAAAGCGAAATGAGACAGATGAGAGGAGATGCCAAGATTCGCCGTATTTCTCCGGCTCTTTCTACTCACTTAACCCCCCCCACACACCTCTCTCTCCAGACGAAGTTCATTTGCAGCGCAAGAGTAAGAACAAGAAGAATAATTAGCCATGAGATAAAAGTCAAGCGGGAATTTAATGAAACTCCTTAGCAAGTAAACGAATGAAATCTGAGGGCGATCTGTGAAGACAGCGAACGAGGAAAATTACACAACTGAAATCGTATAGAATTAGATGGATTATAAATATAAAATCAACTGAATATTTTTGAATACCATTGAATGCCATTAATACAAATTGGGCAACTGAATTATGTTAATTAAAAAAAAAAAAACACCCAAAATAATTGTTGTTGTCATAAGCAAATTACGCAAGTAATGAAAGTGACTGCAAAGTTCCGCGGACTACAGAAATCGAGTAAGTGTCCAAAAAGCCAAAACACTAATTTTCTAATGCCTACCGGCTAAAAGCAAAACTTCTTTCTAATGATTTAATCCGAAATTAATTTTCTTTGGCCCGGGGCATTTCTCTCGTTTTGTGGACCGCAAAGAAGTTGGCCAAAGTTTGTGGTCCACCGAAAATGTGTCGCAAATTTTCGATAAAAAAAAAAAAAGAAGGAAACACAAGAAGAGGAACTAAAAATTTGAAATTGAATGGCAATCAGGGGTGCAAACTTTAAACAATTTATCATTCAGATCGGTTTTTGGGGGCCGGTAACTTCTTCGTGCTCCCTTGGCCCAAAATAGCATTACGCATACGCCACGTGATCCGGCCCTCGTCACGTGCCCGGCCACAAAAAGATTTGTTGCGCAATGTGGTCGCTCCACTCGGATCCAGTGCACTCCACTTCCCGCATCCACACCCGCATCCACTTGCTGCACTCCATCCTATTCCATCCTGGCCTTTGTTTTGCTGCAAGTGTTGCAAATAATTGCCAGACGAAATGAATGTCCACGTCCAGACAGAGGCGGAGTGGGCCCAAAAGGGCGTGGAAGGGAGTCCAGATGTGCAGGAGCCGAGTCAAGTGGCCGAGCATTAAGTTGCACAAGAGCGGGACCACACTGGGCGAAATTGCGATAATTTCTTGAATTCACTTATCGATTTATAGATTTCACATTGAAACGGAGAATCGCGTGAACAACTTATTTAATACACATGGATTTTCTCATCCAAGTGCTCATTAATTCCGAATTAAGCGTTTATTTTTACAGTGCAGCCAAAGGCGTTGCGGCAGATGTCATTGTGTTTGTTGACTTTTAATGCCGTCTGGTCTCGCTTTTCCGCTTCCGGCTCGAGCCTCGCATTACGTAAAAACCGCTGGTGGATTCGGCGAAGAGTGTCAGCAATCGATGTCATCGCTGACTGTCGCCACATTCATTAATCAACCCGAAGGGTCAGGGGTCGCGAGGAGCGTCGGCAGCAAGGGGTCCGGGTGGGGAGCGGAGACAGCTGGGTGTCATCAGCTAGCCAATGGCAAACAAATGAATGCTGGACATTGATGGTGACAGCATCGTGTTTATAATTACAAAACCCCAAAAGCCAAAAACTTTGATTCGCCAAGAAGTTGATGACATTAATGGTTTGGTAAGTATTCCCGTTCCCATTTCCTTCGTGGATTCCCTCTGTAATTAATACACAGCGACCGGACCGACCCTGTTGAAATGCGAGAAGTAAAAGTACTCGTACGCCCCATTCACCGGGCTAAGCAAACGGAAATTTCAATCACGCCCTTTAACCTTTTACGTAGCAAACTCCTTGCAATTGCAAACTGCACAAAAATAATGACAGGCACTGTATGCATTTTTGCCACTCATTTTTGGATTTTTCGGCCCCCACTTGCGTGACTCACGAAACGAATCTCTACTTGGCCCGAAAACTAAAGGAGTCGGGGGTAATATGGGCACCAAAGACGAAGAAGGAAAAGCGAAATCCAGTAAAGTAAAAATTTTGTGGAATGGAAAATCTGGGGGGCGAAGCACGACCGGGCCAAATTGAACATTGGAGTCAAGGGAAACGCAGGAATGTGGAATGCCTTTATAGACTCCAATTAAAAGTGTGATGCCCTTTTCAGGTTTTGTAGCTTCCCCCAAATGGTCCCACTGGAATTAGACTCATTAAAGCTTGCGACGAAATATTCAAATAAATTTAAGTTAAATAGCATCTGAATGGCTTAAATATTAATTTATAATAGGTAATTCAGCTGATATTATTCTGTTTTTTGTTTAAATACCCAGGGATTTGATTTTCTTTTGATGTACGTACATGTTATTTTCAATATAAGTGTGACCAAATTCTGCAGCCATTTACATGATATTAAATTGATTTACACCACGAACCACTTATGCTCAAGTTTGGCGGCCAACGAAAATTGATGAAAACCCATACAACTATTGTATTTAAATAGTGGCACCCAATCCCTTTGGCTGGCCATTAGGCGTAACAAATTTTCACAGGCGCTGGAAAAAGGAAAATATAGGGGGAAAACAGAAGGAAACACGACAGAAGCCGGCAAAAGGTTGAAGTTGAAGCCCAAACGGCAAAGGTCCAGGGGTAAGTGTGCAAAAACTAAAGTTTGCACTAAACATCCGGCAGGAAAAGCGAGGAAAATGCCGCTGACGTTGGCAGGCACTTTCATGAAATTAAACACAAAATCCTGCTGATCGAGCGCCGCGTCGTTCCTCTATAATAGAAAAATACTCAACAGCAGTTTACAACGTTGCGGTGATGTACGAGTCGCGATTGCAGTCGGTAAGTTCGACAAAGGGGCCCGCAAAATGTTTAAGCACGCACAGTCAGTTAGTCAGGGGCTTAAATTGCCAAAACTTGGCGGAATGGGCACTTTTCCTTGTGCCGAATGCCCCTCAATAAACTGTATTCTTTACAATCAAAGTTTTGCGCTGAGTTTTTTCCGCTTTTCACGGGAATCATCAGAAGGCAACTTTAGAAAATCCCAAAGGGGATGATGTATTTTAAAAATATAAAGTTATATAATGAATACATACACGAGTGATCCATATAACTCAAATAACCAACACTACACTCTATATTTACATTCGATTATTGTTTGGTTGTTCGTTGATATGTGTCTCTCAGGGTTTTCTTTTGGGTTCAAGGCCAAACGACGAGGCTAATGGGAGCGACGCACCTTTTTTCACTGCCAGTGTGTGTGTGTGTGTGTGTGTGTGAGGCAAGTTGCTAAATGGCACTGACACTTGACCTCCCACACCACGCACACACTTATAAATATTTCCACTACACAGTGTTAAGGGTGCAAGTGTGTGCGCCTTTTTTTCGGGACTGTCGTTCAGCTCATAATCCTTTTTTATTGCGACTGACCACGCCAAGGAGGCGACGTGGATGGGGGCGTGGTACTTTGGTCAGCTCATAAGGCTCATCAACAAGTTCATTTTACGGTCAATTCATTAAAAAAGAAAATAAAGCAAAAAACAATGGTTGTGGGGCGGAACAAGTTTTTTCACTTTTTGTATGTTTTCTCTCCTCATTATAGCCTCTATGCATAGAGGGTATTCCAAATAAAGAAAGGACTACTTCATTATCTTCGGTCATCGAATACATTATAACCATTCTAATGCTAATTTTTAACAGTTGATAAGCTTCTTCGTTACTATTAAAAGAAATTTTTGATAAATATGGTAAATCCAATTGAAATCGACAAAGTACTGGGTATACTTTGCCTCCATCACTTGACTTTCAATGCACCATCCTGTGTGTTTTTTCTGCGTTTTATTACAATATTTAGTTGGCTCGGAGGTGTGGCTCATGTGTGTGCTGACCCTCATTTGCTGACATTTAGTGGCAGTTTTCAGCAACGATGTCAACGCTTCTGTGTGTGTGTGGTGGGTGCGTTTTTTTTCCAGTGTGCTGGCGTGTGTCTGCCACATGCTAAACATGTAAGCCAACCCCTTCACCTGATAACTTTTTGTAGCTTTTCTGTTTTTTTTTTCTGCTTTGGCTTTTCCATTTTTTTTGTTTTTTTTTTTTTTTTTGTTATTTATTTAATTTTCGCCTGCCTTTTTGGCTTGGCTTTAATTTTATGATTATTGTTTTTCCCCACTGACGCGCCCACCTTTTGGGTCCGTCTTTTGTTCATTTCTTAAGTGGCGCTTTATAATGTTGACAGTTTTATTGGGGCGCAAAATGTGTTGGTCATTTCTGCCTTTGTTTAGTTATTGCCTCTGCACCCCCCAGCTGCCAAAAAAAGCAACATTTCTCAAAGGTATGACAGATACACAAGGGTTTTTAGCTTGGGGTTTTGCGTCCGCTTTTTGCGGCCCAACCTGGCATGTTGTTTGTTAAGCTATAGTTAGGGACTTAAATTCATTGCACACTTTCGGGTCAATTTGGTTGGCTAACGAGATTAGCAATAGTTGGATCAGATCCGTTTGAAGTGGTCATCAAAGAGGCACAAGTTATCCAACTAGTAGCTTCTCTAAATTGTTTATGATTGTAGTACAAGCCTGTCCAAACTTATTTTGTATTTTCTGGCTTTTTTAAACTTAGTTAATTGGAAACAGGATTTGGTCTCCTCTGCAATTTATATTTTGAAGACATTTCTTTTTTTAATCTTAGTTTGGCTATAAAAATTAAATCATTCGAAGAACTTCTTTCCGAGCAGATTGTTTGCAATGACAAAGTTTCCGCATTAGCAAACAGAAAGTGCGGCATACATTAGGGTGCTTCATTACCTTACCACCGTGCCACAACCTGCGATGTCAAGTCCGATTTTCCCGGCTCTTTTTGTTGTTCTTGCCTGTTCTCTTTAATATTTGGTTGTATGGTTTTGCGGCTCATTTGGTTTTATTAAAATTATCACGTTTTTCACGCTTATCAAACGTTCGCAAGCTGTGATTGTAGCTCATCGCTCTACCGTATTCTGTATCCTGTATCCTGTATCCTGGAGCCTGAATCCTGCATCCTCCTCGCAGGCTGCCGCCCACAAGAGAACCAAGAAGTTTACAACACCCTCGCCCCACCACCTTTCATCCCAAACACAGACATCATCCCTTATGTGAGCCTTTACTTTTATGCTAATTTTCAAAACTGAAATGAATAAATGTCTTTTCGGGTCTGAAACGACGCGGTGCCTTTTTCGTTGCTTTTATTATTGTTATGGAAATTTTTATAGTTTCCCCATCATTTAGTTGCCCACACACAGAAAGGCGAACAATGTCTAAACGCTTTTTCAATTCAAAAGTTGCCCAACATTTTTTGCATGGCGCCAACCTTTTTGTGTGCGGCCAAAGTTGAACATTTATTTTAAATACCCACAGCTGTGCGCAAAACAATAGCATTTATTGCTTGTATTTTAAAAGACAAACAAAAAGTTTGTTTGTCATAGAAACGTTTGGATGATTATGAAGCGAGATGATTGCATTTAAAACTTATTTAATATATTAACTTATAACATTTACTTAAAAAAACTATTGGTTAAGTCTTTGATAACTTTATTTGCTCACAATACGATACCGAATTAATATTTAATAGAATGGTTCCTACTATTGTGAACTCGGGTGTACGGTCCATAGGAAAGCACCCGTCCCAATTTTGTTATCATTTGTTCTAACGGAATTGTATGCAATAAATAAAAATTACACGTTCAACAATTTCTATCTGGGCGCTGTGATCTGCTTTCAACAATGGCCGGTAGGGTTGCCACCCTCGCTCCTAACCTCTTTTTTCGCCGCCCGCCCTTTGCGGCCTTCTAATTGGATATGTTCGACGTTCGTCTTTGACTTTGGCTTTTGACTTGACTCGACTTTCCTGGCCAGACAACGGGCAAATTCCTTTCGAGGATAACCCAAGAATGGTGGAAGGGAAAGAAAAATGTCGCTGGGAACTCCTTTTTTTTGTGTTGCTGCAACCCTGCCGGGGCAATCAGAACTTATGTTTACCCCAATTAAGGTGAACACGAGACCGTTTTTGCGATCCAATGAGTTAGAAACAAGATAAAGGACCCAAAGCCCGGACAATAAGCCCAGTATCTGGGCTATCCGGGGTCGCAGTGCCCGTTCCCGCTCCTTGGGAACCCACGTTTCAGGATCCAGGACCCAAGCCCTGTTCCTGCTCCTTGTTACACCGAAGGAAATTTAACTAGAGCACTCATTGGTTCAGTACATGCCGCTTGTTCTTTTAAACTCGAAGTAGTTTTTAAACGGGATCTACGGATTAAGATATTCAATTAGACTTTCGAATCCCTAATTGCTAGCAGCTGTCAAGACACAATTGCCAGTAGAAAGTTTTCTTCAGTGCATGTTCTCCGCCTGCTGCCATGCATGTTTATGTGCTCTCGTCCTCTCACAACAATGCCTCTGGATCGAAGAGAGACGGCGATAGAGGGGTTAGTCATGGACGGGGAAAAAGGGATGGTAGGGAAGTGGGGAGGTGGGGAGGTAGGGCTTGAAGGACCAGCTCTGAATGCCGGAGCAATGATTAAAAATTGTGCAAGCGTGTGGCGGCCAGCGATGTCGATTGCGGTTCAACTTTCAGTCGCAAAACTGTGGCAGCTCTTCAAGGGGCAGAGTCGATAGGGAGCGGATTGCTGGGGCTGGAAGGGGTTGATTAGGAGGCCCCAAAGACCCTGCCCAGCGCACACAGAAAAACGCAGGGAGCGGCTCAGGCCAGTCGCAAAATCCAAAAACCAAAATCGTTCGCTTTTATTGTCATTTGTATGCGTGCTGTGTGGAGAGGAAGCAGGGGCGGCGCCCGAATTGCCCTCCGAGGGGGTTAAACTAGCTATAAAGGGGGGCTTAGGCGCTCTAAGCCTGCCACTTGAGATGACAGCGTGAGGCAAGCCAAAGGGAAAGGTCCCGAGGGCTCAGCCAAAGTGCAGCTGGAAAATACGTATTGTGAAGTGATCCTAGTTATCAGAAATATGCAGATAAATAACCCTTGTAGAGTAAAGAAAGGGGCTTCCAGCTCTGGCAAGTGGTAATTACAAGCTAACTAGCTATTAAGAAGTAAAGCTAGACGTCGTAACTTCAAAAACTTCCCCCGTGATTCACGCACGCGGCTGGTCGCTTGAGGGATCCGCTACCACTTACGACTGGAAACCTTAACCCTTTCCTACCGGCCGATAGCTTGCAGTGAACACGATTCTCCCGATTCTGCCTCAAAATACTCATTAGCCATAACGACCACTCCGCAGGGGGGTTGAATATCCGGGGGGAAATGGCGGGAAGGATGCAGGAGACGGGACGAAGGACGCAGGACATGCCGGCTGTGTCGATGTCCATGTCTATCTATTGTCAACCATCAGCCACGCATGCAGCGCCAGGATCAAAGGAGGAAGGAGCCAAAAGCTGGTGTTCTGCTTCCTCTGTTTTGTTTTCGGCTGGACGCTGCCGTGCAATCCCCACCACACAGAGAAAACTACTCGAGAAATCCAAAAAGTGTGCTTCAAATGCCGTTTTTCATTTTATATGCAGAATCCACATGCCGACGGGCATTTTCTCACAGTGCAGATGGGACCTGGAGACGTGGCCTATCTGCGCCTTTCCACTATTTACACTTGCCTCATTTTATCTAGTTCGATTGGCAATTTATCTGGAAACGCTTTGTCTGTGCTTACCTTTATAATTGGAGAGGCGAAATATCGGTTTTTGAATCTTAATTTCTGTGAGGGCAGGCCAAAGTTAACTGAGCACAGGCTGTCGAGCGAATCGCAACAAATGGAAATTCTGTCGGGCCTGAAATCCGTTTATAATGACAAAAGGTTTCCACCTCTAAGCGGATTACAGGAACAGCAAAAGCAACAGAAGCACTTCCAGCTCCAGACCCGAGTAGCAAGTAATACCTCACCATTGGCGTCTGGGTGGGAAATGGGGCTATTCCAGCCCCAGAGAGCCCTTCTAATTAATTGGGGCTGCAGCTGCGAGGAATTGAAGCTTGATTCGAACTTAGCAATATAATAAAATATATAATAGGTAGACGCACGACCATATATCTTGGTGTAAAGATAATGCATAGTTTTCTCCATATTCGTTATTCATTATCTAACGAAAAAACGAACTCTTTAATTTTGTATGCAAATTGCGTTGCGATGCAAGTGCTCGGTCTTTTGTTTTTTTTTGTTGTGAGTTTTGTGTTTTTTTGTGTGTATTTTTTTATGTTTTGTTTTTTTTAGTTTTTTTAACATTTGTCATTCCTCATCAAACGAATAAAGGAAGCATTTGATTCCGCATGCGAATTCCTTAGCGGTACAAATGCTTGTTTTTTTGTTTTTGTGTGGTTTTTGGTGTGTTGTCAAAATCTGCAAACGCTTAATTTTGTGGAATGCTCCTTCGTCATCCTGATGCGAAGGATTTATGGCTAATCCCAATCTTTGGAATTAGCCAAGGGATCGACTGGAGATCAATGCGATGGCGAGAACAACAAGTGATTGGTAATGTGATCGATTTGACTCGGTTGCGACAATGGGACCGCCGCGCAGACCGGGCAAATAACGACTGTGTGCGCCATGGTATGGTTGTCTCGGCAGTGCATCTTCAGATTCCACAAGGAAAACCCCATTTCGCCGCACACAGGGCACGTGAAGCTGTCGGCGCACAAAATCGGAATCGGCTCGCCGGCGAAATGCAGCTCAAGGGCATCACGATCCATTAGGCACTGGAGCGGGTGCTCCTTAAGGTGCAACCCGTTCAAGACCCCCTTTTCCTTGCAGACGGAGCAAAGGTCGTAGTCCAGGCAGCGCAGGCACTTGTAGCGATAGAAGGTCATATTGCTGTTGCCGCAGCCGTCGCAGCGCACATTACAGTGACCCGACGTGTGCCCGCTCTGGCGAAGGGGCATCGGTGGCGAACCACTCTGGAATTTTAGTAAATTTGTATATATCACTCACTTATCACTATCACTATTATTATTCGCTTACAGTTTCTTGTGTGCGGTAATGTACCATTGTAAAATTAAAACAGAGCACTTCAAGAATTTTTCACGTGAGGATGACAGAAAATGACTGAAAATGACTGCACAAAATAATTCTTTAGTGTGTTGGTTTTCAGTGTTGGTTAATCAGTGTTGGTTTATCGATAAACACGAGTCGAGGGTAGCAATACTGGAAAAGCTAGTCTTCGAAAAAAAAGGAACACTATTCACACAAAAGCGACTGTGATGTGACCATAAAAATACTTCCGAAACCGATTCCCGATTAATAAGTGTTGGTTAATACGATATACATGAGTCGAGACTAGCAAGTACAATATTTAAAAGTATGTGAGTATTAAAAAATATGTGAGAAGTACAAAAGAACACTATTCAGGTGAAGACTGCTAAAGAATAACTTGCGATTACGATTCCTGTTTAATAAGTGTTGCTTATTACGATAGACACGAATCTAGTATCAAAAATATGAGTACAATATTGGGAATGCTACTTTTTCTTGCTTGCTTTTAAGTTTATAATATGAAACCATTCAAAAATGTTTCTTGCACAGTGTGGCCCGTGGCAAGGCTTCAACCGATTCGAGTCAGATATATGTTTATCCCCAAATCCACACTCCAACTCCTTGAAATGCCGCCTGTTGGCTCGTTTTGGTTTCGTTTGTTCGCGCTTTGTACATAAATTTCATGCAAATTGACTAATTAATTTTTGCGCAATGGATTCTTATCGCATGCACTGGGCAATATATTTGACATTTGCATAATGCACGTGTGTTGGCTGGCTGTGTTTTTTAGGTGAGTTCAGGTGATGGGCCTAAGGCCTGCCCACGCACTTGCATTCGACCCCCGGCTGATACACTGCAACTGAAATGTTTGTGTATACGTCACTCCATAAGTATATCCTTCTTCCGGTGACCAAGTAACTTTCTGATGCTAGCATATGGCTAAGTTATTCAAGACACTGATCCCCAAGAATATTTTATTTAGCTCCCCTTTTGCAGTCCTTTTCTTTTGGTACCATATTTTTTTTGCAGTTTAGCCGCTGCGGTGCGGTAAAAACAACAACCATTTTAATGACGCATATTAAGCATAACCACACAACTAAACGCAGAGCAAAAGGGGTACACTGCGGGAAACCGGGGGCACGATATATGTTCGTATGAGCGGGGAAAATGCACACTGCTTCCGTGTTTTTCCCGCAGGACAGCGGCTGCCTTTAAGCCTGCCAAATATGCTGATTGCTGCAATAATGATGATTATGTTTGCGCGGCCTGCATGCGCGGCTCGAATTTGTTGGCCACAGCGGAAGGAAGTCGAAAGCATTGACAATGCCAGCGACACGGAACATGGCCAAAAGGGGGCTGGCTTAAAGCCGGCGGCACTGGCTGGGGCGCCTCGAAGGGGGGCAGCAAGTGCAGCCACAATGCCAACGACAATGACGAGCTGCAAAGGCATTTAAGGACTTGCAAATGGCACTACTCCTGCTCCTGCTCCTGCTCCTGCTCTTGCTCCTGCTCCTGCTCCTGCTCCTGCTCCTGCTCCTGCTCCTGCTCCTGCTCCTGCTCCTGCTCCTGCTCCTGCTCCTGCTCCTGCTCCTGCCACTTGACTACTCGACTCGACTGCTCGACTGACTGACTGACTAACTGACATCCAACAAATGCGAAAAAGAAACATCTAGCGGGTTGGTAAGCGGCAGCTTATGGAAATATCCCAAGACCGAGGGGCACCAACTCGTTGAGGGAAATACTCTCTCCAAAAACTATATGTTATATAAATATCTGAATTGTCTGATATATTGATTTCTAGGCGCCAGCCATGAGTTTTAGCATGTTGTTTGTTTGCTTATTTATTGAACTTCCATTACGTTATCAACTTTATGAAAAATGTGTTTTTATTGCCACTGTAGATCAACATCAACAATGATAATGCTAATATGTGATGAATAATTTTTTAGTTTAATTAAAAAATCAAGCAACCCCACCCGGTTAAAGGGCATACACTGTGCAACAAAATTATTGCGTTGCGTGCATAAACTTTTGCATGGTCTGCGTATGCGGAACGCAGTTAGTTTGCCCACCGCTTTTCCACGCTTTCCCGCACCCTCGGAAAATCGGCATTTCTATTCCGGATGAGTCTTTGCCTGTGTGGCCATATTAGCAAAGTGAATTGGTTTTTATTTGTAACGGAAATGTGGAAAATTATTTTCAGCTGTTTGGTCGTTTGCTGATTTGCATAAGTCGCAGGTGACAGTCGTCGCTGTATTTTCCCAGCCATGGTTTCGTTTTCCGCCTTTCCCCTTTCTCTGCGCCCAGCACAAGTCACACACTGAGAGATCGATTCCATTCAGCCGAATGCATTTTTAATATTGGGTGCACTCGTTGGGGCTAGATTTTCTCTCAGTGCGCCAGCCAGACGGCCCAAAGAATTTAAAGCAGCAGCTGTGGCTTAGTCCGATTTGCCTCTTACCATGCGTGCACAAAGCGGCTTAGGTGAGCGGTGGGAACAGGACCGGCCACCGAATCGGAATCAGGAGGACAGGTGGACAGGTGGACAGGAGTGCCCGGAGAAAGACGAGGAGTCCTTGGACTTGGAGTGCCCTCAGTACACCACGGGCGACGACTGACCGGCGGTGATAAGACTGCCCGCACAGATTCCAACTCTCCGCAGACCTGGCTCCTTTGTTCGCCGCTTATAAACACAAGACACTTGAGTGGGGCAGTGTTGGGTTATTTTGTTTATGTCTCGAGTCGTGGTAGTGGGTGCACTCTTCTCCTCTCCGTGGCTGGAGGAGCCGTAGGGCGGTTGGGTGGTGGGGCGTGGCGATCGCCGGCGGTGGCGAAAACGAACTGAGAACCTAAGCGGATTTTAACCGTTTGCCATCTTGATGATTGATTCAATGCATGTTTAATGTCGGGTATTTTTTAGGCCATTTGACAAGCATTTTTGGTATTTTATTTATGGGGCTTTTATTTTCCGCAGCTCTTTGAACAGTAATAAATTTTGTGTTTAACAACAAAGTCACAAAGTCTGTGCGAAATGAGGATTTTTAAGATAACATTTTACTTAAATCGGAATATAGCAACTTATTTTGCTAGTGGATTTAATTAAATATTGTTATGATTGTTGTCCAAATAAATTATTCGCTTTATTTATTTATGCTGGCTGGTTTGTTTCAGTTCTTGAAATTTGCCCGCAGCAGAAAATTGGTATTATTGGTAGTTTAATTTAATTTGCTTTTCATTTCGAAGCTTGAGACTCGTGACTTTTGGCCAGAGGTCCTGGGAGGGAAGCAGTGGATCCATTTGCCGACCTGTCCGCTTTTCCTGCCGCCCCCATCATGAATTTACCAGGCCAACTCTCCTCCGGCTTTCCCTTTGAGCTGTGTCCTCTTTGGGTTTCCGTTGGCTGCAGGTTTTTATGCATGTGGCCATTAACTGTCGGCTCCAGTCCCTCCCCCCCTTTTCCACCCACACCCCGGGAAAACCGGGAAAGGCGGTCATCAACATTGCAACATTTGCTGGCTTGACTTGCAGCTGCTCGTGGGAAATCAGTTTAATGGAAATTATAGCATTCGATTACTTCTCAAACTAAGCCTACCGTGCTCTGTGCTTTCCAACAGGCTTCCCTCCGCCTTTCCAGCGCTTTTTCCAACCCACATAAGTGGTCCGGATTGCGTATCATCAAGGCATGGAATTGGTCCCAGCTCATCGGAGTTTTTGTCAAATGCCTCAAAGTATGCACCAAAATGAAAGGGGGAAAAGCCTGAAAATGCATCAGGCGTGTTTCGGATGGAAAATTCCTCTGGCCCCAGCAGGTGAGTCGTATTTTCCCCCTGTCATTTACCGTAAATGGCACAAGCCAATGGACTTTGCAAATGCTTTCAGAGAGCCACAGCAAAATAAGGGGAGATATATGGAATATAACATGATCTTATCTGATTATTTGAGGCAAATGCTCATCGAGAGGCGATACTTCTGAATTTTTACCATATCTTTGGAAATAATGCTTGAAATCTGGAATGCTGTACCACTTTGAGTTCGTAATTGAGTTCCAAATCAATTGGTAAATAAATTTAAAAATTTTAATTTTTGAAAATGTTTTGATGATGATTAAAAATGTAAAATTGCAAAAAAAAAAAAATTCTCAAAGATCGCCAAAAAGTGGTAAGGATAGTTACATAAAACGTTAATTTATTTAATATTGTGCCCATTTTTAGCCTAGTTTTGATGATATAAGCCTATTTTTATAAATAGTTGTATTTCCGATTTTTCGTTAAAAATAATGAAATTCAACACATATCATTGGTTTTTGTAGAAAAAATATTGTTTATTTTTTACTAGAAAACAGTAAAAAAATTAGTAGCAAATTACGCTTGTTAACTATGAATTCAATATGGATATATTGCGAGAAGTAATTACTAAAATTTGCTAATCTGAGGTATAAAAAGTGAATTTCTGGGGCTTAGTTGAAAATACGTGATGACTCTAACCCCAATCCCCGCGTTCATGTAGTTGTGTGAAGGTCACGTGGTCGTACTGCATGCACCCACCCAGTGCAAGCCACCACCTCCCTTCGTTGCCTGTCGAATTTCGACAGTGAGTTTAATGAAGTGCAACGAGAACTGCAAGCAATTGAAATGCATTCGGCATTTTGCGGGGGGTACGTTGTATGTTGGAAAAAAAAAAAAAAATTTGAAGATGCAGTGCTTCCCTATTTTCCAGAATAATTCTCGTTTTTTGTGGCAACACCAAGGGCCGTTGAGCATGCCACACGCATTGGCAAAATAAAAATAAACACAAGGGTGCACCACCCTCTAATTTTCTTTGCGGACTGTGTGGAAAAACTGTTCCCACTCTGTTAACACTGCTGTTAACTCTTACTCTGCCGACGTCGCTGCCTCTGCCGGCGCCTGCGCTTGTCCTGCCAATGTTCCTTCGGAATTTCCACTCGGTTTTCGCTTCGGCAAGGTGTTCTAAAATTATTTAGAACCCGTTTTGGGACGTGACCCACCAACCGGGTCTCGGTTTTTTGGGACTCGTCGCATTCAGCGATTCGCAGCGCACAGGAGCAGTTGCACAGGGCGTATGCGCAATGTTCGTATGCGTAGTACTATTATTTGGTATTTGGTATGACAAAAGGACGAAAAGACGAAAAGAGGAAGGCTAAAATTAGCATAGAGCCAAAAGGTAGGATCGAGTGGAGGGTTGCACGTTTGAGTTGCAAATGCACTTGACTTGGAGACTTTGCCAACTTGGCTTCGTTTGGGTCAACTTCCTCATTACGTGGGCGCTTATGATGATAATTTCTGGCCGGCCAAGGAGGTCCCATCTGCAGATAGTCGGGCCAGGCAGCCAGCGGTAAGACACGGTTTCTGGGACTGAGCAAGCAGGGAATGGATGCCTCAACAAGTTGAAGCAGGCAGCTACTCCAAGTTTCCGGAATGACTGACTCTTCAGTCAAAGTTAAACTGGGTAATTGTCTAGTGCTTGAATGGTTATGGAACTTTCGAGTTCCTGGAATTTCTATCTGAGGGGATCAGATATCCAAACTTGCCAGTTCCCTAATGAGGGGCAGCAGCTGAATTCAGAGGAAAATTATAGTTGAAGCTTAATATGCACTAAGCCCGATGCTAAAACCTGTTTCCAATTTTCAATTTTAAATCAAAATAAGCACATATCAAGCGTAGCCATTTAACAGAAGGCCTTTATTAAATGTGCAGTAGTTTGTTTGTCAAGCTTAAGCAAGCCGAATAAATAACAAATAGCCGAAAAAGCAAATGGAGTCGATCAAAAATCAAAAAAACAGTATAGCGTGAAATAAAGTATAATTATAATAAGTAATAAATAAAGGAATATGCATATAGCAGGTGGCGACGAGACTCCGCGCAGCGGTTTCACACGCAATTAACATATTCTCTCTGTTGCATTTAAATTGCTGCATATGGATTACGCGCACTGTTGTCAATTCGGCTCTTTTCCCGTCAAACCTGTACACCTGCACATTTTTTATTTCAAATTGCGGAAAACTTGCCCTTTTGCGCTATTTTACAACCCCGTACCCCTGGAGAAATGTTGGCAACACTGATTACGCTGTGGTTGCTGACCCCCCCACCCATCGAAGGCCGCCACTCAGGGCGAAACCATCCTGCCACCCATCACCCATCAACGCCTACTTTCGCTTCTTTCGCGGGTCCTTTATTAATTACTTGTTTTTCGCAGTGCGTTTTTTATTCAATTACTTGTACAAATTGCAAACAGACAAAAATAATATGGCGAGCAAAAAATGAGCAAGTAAGCGGCTACGCTATATCAGGTATCAGGTGTGCGGATAAATGTTGCAATTTGTATGATAGCCAGCGACCTCTGACTTCGTCTCACCACCCCCCTCCCCATCCACCAACCGTTCCGCAACTCCAGGCGTCACTTTGCAGTCGCATTAAACAATTAACAAGTGTAATTGATAAACAATTAGCGGCATTATGAGCCAGCCGCAATGCGAAAAAAGGCATACTCAAATGTGCAAACGTATAAACAAAGGAAACTCGACGCTCAAACCAAGAAAACGAATTCGCACCGAAGTGTACCCTGGACTCTAGAAAATCATCAAACCAACAAATAATAATTTGCACAAAGTTTTACCCCAGTAATCAATAACACAAAATAATATTAAACGCTATAGGCCAAATCAAAACCTGTTTAAAAACAAAAGGCAAAATATCCAAAGTATTATTTTTGATAAACGTGAGTAAGGGTATCGCATTGTTGTTGAAAGCATAATAAATGCTTGATAAGGCGAGAATAATTTGTTTATAAATCCAGCCAATTCTCAGAAAGCGCTAATGACCAACGAAAACTACACAAAAAAATGTTTATATTGACATTACTTTTGGTCAGCGTCTCGGTACATACAAACATATGCATAAATATGTATATATTAGTTGTATACCCTGCACAAAATTGGTCTGATGTCTACGAATCGATGGGCATGAATAAACAAACTGAATAATGTCTTGAAACAATTATGTGATAGTTTACAACTAGCTGTATGTTTTACGATTATTACTTTAAAATATTACTACTACTACATTAATATAAAGTAAAACGTATTAAAGACCATATTTTGCAAGTTTTTCAAAATATCTATGGACTCGATAACTTGCACAGTTGGGTATCACCAAAAAACCCCCGAAAACTACGAGTTGCTTGAAAAAAATTTCAATGTATAATGACAATTTATAGACGTTTTTCTATCGGCCAGCCCAAAAACCAGTCGGACCGTCTACGCCCCTATGCAGGGGGTGGGGGCAGAGGGGGCGGGGCTCGAAACGCGCTAAGTGCCGTCTATATAAACAAACGCCAGGCGATGATCTCCATTTAGTTGTCTAGTCGAGGGAAACCAAATCAGACGAAAATGCGCGCTTCCACACTGTTTTTCGGCCTGCTGCTGGTGGCCAGCTGCTCCTCGATTCTGGCCAGGCCACAGGAGAGTACTACGCCGAGCACCACCACCTCAACCACCACCACCACCACCACGACTCCGAAGCCTGAAGAGTCGTCTACAACCACTACGACGACGACGACGACAACGGAAAAGCCCAAATCAGAGTCCACAACTGCCAGTACGACCACCACAAGCACCACTCCCAGCACCACCCCCAGCACCACCCCCAGCACCACCCCCAGCACCACCCCCAGCACCACTCCCAGCACCACCACAACCACTACTACGACCACCACTCCGAAGCCCGATGATGATGAGGCCGCCAAGCTGCTGCAACAATGTGCCGAGTTGAGCCGCCGGAAGAAGCGGGGCGGATCTTCCTCGTCCGAAGAGGACGACAGTGGCGAGAAGAAGTCGGCGAAGAAGGAGCGCAAGCAGTTGAAGAAACTGTGCAAGCAGTTGAAGAAGCAGCAGGAGCGCAAGCAGGAGAAGGCCCAGAAATCGGCACTATCGGAACTGGCCGAGGCCTTGAAAAACTACAACCAAAAGCAGAAGAACTAATGTGCCAATAAATATATATTTTTTTTTACATTTTTTTTTCTTTGTTTTTAGTGAACTTTATGTTATTTATCAAAAAGTATGCCAATAAAATGGATCTTTAAATAAAAAGCACACGTCCTTACTTCATTTGTATACGTACGAACTTCTATAATATAACATTTTCCTTATCAAAGATGATATTTGCAGAAAATGAGGAAGTTGTTAGCTCGATTCAACTAAAAGCGTATCTTATGCTTTGTACTGGCCTAATGAACTCATATGCTGTATAAAACGTACAAACATACAAAAGTATTCATTTTTGTGGTAGATTTTTGAATATGGATTTAAACATGGGATGAGCACGTGAAAGACCGGCAGCTATCTGAATAAAATCGAATAAATCTAATCAAATTTGTTTAGATTTTCCCTTTTTTTTCGTTTCTATTCCAACGAGTAAGGCAACGAAATAGTAGAAAGTACAAACAAATTTGATTTGTAATCGATTTCAGCTTTATTTGCCTGTGCATTAGCACTGCATACGTCAAAATAAATCGTTCAAAAGGGGAAAAGTTTTTTATTCATATTTTGCGGAAGGAGAAAGTCTATTTTGTGTAGCATCAATTACATATACATATGCATATCTGTGTATGCTTTTGCTTCCCTGATTAAGCCAATTTATTTATTTGTTGCATTAGATAACTTTTTACCTTGGCAAACAAGTATCTTAAGATTAATTATTATTTCCAAAACACACATCCGCCAAGCTTCTAGCTTAATCCAAAATAAAACCAGACCCGTTTTTGAAGACCCACAAATCTAACGCTGTAACAGCCAATTTTACAAGGGCAGTTCTCGCACGGAGGAAATAAAATTAACACGAAACACAACTTTATATTTAATTCGACTTGCTTGGATCTTCGAGTAAACACGTTTCAGTATTCTCTATGTTTTTTCTTTTTGCTTTTCTGCATAGCTGAACCTCTTTTGCTGTTGGCCAGCTTTGGCTTGAGGTCAATTTGAAAATGCGGACTGCCGACCAAGAAAGCAATTTGCATAATCAACATATGAGAAAACCAAGCGCAAAGAGACGAGAATTTTTGGACAGCGGCGAAAATCGAAGAAGAAATATGAATGCTAATTAGTTTGAGCCATTGAACTCTGCTCGACGGGGAGGGGAAAGTGGCGGCAAGTGTAGGAATTACCACTGGATAACTGAAAGAAATCATAGCTGCGTTGCTAAGTTTATTTTAAAATAAACATATTAATTTAATAACTGGTACATACAACGTAGAAAGCCCCCTAGAAACCATCACACACTTTTTTCTTTTCCCAACAAACTGGGAATGATTTTGGGACAGTGTACGACCTGGCTAAATGGGTCGCTCCTAACCATTCTCCGCCTGACACGCTTTGAACTCGCAGACTTAATTATGCAAAAATCCAAAGCGAAAGAGGCCGAGAAATGATTCTGGTCGAAATGCCGTTAGCCACAGAGTTAATATAACCCGGGATCGCAGCTGGAAATGCGATTCAGTCGATCGAGAAGCGAACAAGAGCTAACAGATAATGATGTGCGGCAAGGGATTCGGGATGATCCTGGTCCTGATTTGGGCCACGGCCCTTTCCAGCGACCTCTCGCTGGTGAGCGGTAAATTTTTTTGCCCTGTTTTGTTTGTAACTTGATGGCTTATGAATGTGTCTCCCCATTTTTTGTTTCCGTGATGCCAAAGGTCAAACGGTGGCGCCGCTGACGAGCTCCACGAGTGCTCCACCCAAAATGGAGGTCAAGCCCACGAAGCCCATGATAGTGAATGCTCCGCCAAAGAAAGTGCCGCTCCTGGAAGCTCCGAAGAGCAATGGCAGCAAGCCGCTGCAGGTCACCGGATTCATCACCAAGTCCGGCAACATCTACGAGATTGAGGACAAACGGGGCTCCATTGGCTCCATCGAGGGTCGCCAGGCGGATCAGGACCAGATTGTCTGCAACTACGGCAACGTGGTGATCTACAGCGATGTGCCCTGTGACCAGGTCAAGAATGTGCGCGTGGGCGAGGTCAAGCCCTTGAAGGAGGATCGCGTCGAGCTCACCACTGAGAAAAACCATGCCGATGGCGAAGGCGAACAGCAATCGCAGGACATGCAACAGGAGCAGCAGCAGCCGCAGGACGCAGCTGATAGTCAGGATCAGGAGCAGGAGCAGGACCAGGACCAGCAGTCCGTGCAGCCGAACCATCCCAGGGGTCAGCAGAACAATCGCCGACGTCGCCGTCGTCCGCAGCAGCAGCAGCAGCAGCAAAGGCTGCAGCAGCAACGTCGTCGGCGACAGCAGCAACAGAAGTTGCAGCAGCGACGCCGCAACGGCAACGGCAACAACAGCTTGCGTCGTCGTCGCAACCGCAACAACAACAACAACAACCTGAACCGCCAGCAGCAGAGACGTCGTCGCCCTGGCAACAACAACAACAACAACAACAACAGGCGACGCCTCAACAACAACAACAACAACAAGCAGCGACAGCAGCAACACCGCCATCAGCAGCAACAACAACAACGCCGTCGCCGACCGAACAGAAATATCAATCGACAGCAGCAGCAGCAGCGTCGTCGCCTTCACGACGACAACATCTGAATGGGTTAAGAAATGGGGCTACGAAATGGGTTAAGCTACCCACCGCACACGGCCCACAATCTACGACCTACGACCTCTGAACACACAAACTCCCCGAATAAAGCAACAACAGCAACAAGAAACGAAAGCAACATACAAACGAAAGCCCCAAATGGAAAATTCACTTTGAGTTGGTCTTTTTGGTCCTGGGGAATCAACACGGGGCAGTAATTAAAACAAGTGCAGTCCACGATGAGAAGGAGATGGCGGGCGGTTAGTGGGTGGCTAGGACGGGCAGCTTGAGTCCGAGAATAACTTAAATTCACTGGAATCGAAATAGGTGCTTCTATCTGTTCCACATGAACTGGAGATAACTCCAGAAAATATAATAATTTTTCAGTATTGTTTCTACAACTATCGAGTCTGTTTGTCCAAATATCGAATGTCATATGGCGAAGGGTTTGGTGTAAGCATTCCCATCTTCTGGTGATTATGCCCGCAAAAGTTTCAATTTCGCTTATATGTCTGTATAGCCCCTTAAAAAGTGGAAAAGCTGGCCAAAAATGCATGCTATCAGCATATCAGCATATCAGCATGGAAGTGATGTGAATTTTCGGTTTAAAAATAAACTCTTTTCCAGCAATGAATAACCCATCAGCACATATACTATAAAATGCTTTCTGGCAGGGATTGCATTCGTATAACTATGCATAAGTACGCCTTACAAATCAAGTACTAATATTTAAATGTGAGGGTTCATTCTATGAGACATCTTAAATCTTCCCCTGTTTCTTATTTTTTAATCACTCTCGCATGAGCACGATCAAAGCGACCGCAGTTTGTTTGAATTTGGGGACCGACTTTGTGTTCGGCGTTGCCAGCTTGTCACTTTAATTGTAACTAGATTTTCGACTCGACTGTGCGCACACACCCCCTTGCATTCAGATATACATATGTATGTGTGTACGTAGGAGCTATATATCTATATATATACATATATATAATTCTGGGGTTTTTCGGAGGGTAAAAATGAAGGGGTCGCTTGGGGCTGCGATGTCAACGTCAGCATCAGTTACACGAAGAAATTTGCGCGCTTGGGCCCAGCGCACTTAACACATAAAACAAACAACAACACGGGGGGGGGGAGCTTTGGGCGGCAGTGCAGGAGGGGCGTGGCAGGTGTGGAGGCGGGGGGCGAGAGTGCTGCGAGCCAAGCGCGGCAAGAAAGTCATTCAAAAGTCAACCAACTTTCTTTTGAAACACGTTAAAGAGCAGCAGTGAAAAAATCCAGTGCACAAAACGAGGGGTTGTGGGGGGAGGGGGGTTGGTTAAGGACTGGCTAAGGTGGGCAGGGGGAGAGGGGGTGGGGCGGTTAGGGAGCGGACTATGACATCGCCCCCAACCAACTGCTGTTGCTGATTTTCCTTTGTTGTTTGCATGCACACAACGAGCGGAGAAAGGATGGCTGCACTTGCCGGCTTGCGCACTTACACTTGGAGAAAAACTGTGGCTGATGCAATAGAAAACTTTGAGAAAGGCAGCTGCTTACAAATGAAATACCCTTTTATGCTATGTATTATATACAACTATGCTTTGGAATCAGCAGTTTAAATTCACCGATGAGTTACACACTCTTTCCCATAAACTGGTGAAATAAATCATTATTCTTCTCATCACTCATTTCTCCCAGTGCAGCCGCCTTCCAGCGGAGGGTTGCCACCTCTCCAAGGAGCCATCAAAATGTGACGTTGTCGCCGCCGTTGTTGTTGCTGTTGCTGTTGGTGGGTATCGCTGTCATGCGTTGAGCCTGCAAGTTTATCACCTCATTGTTCTTGCACGCCCCTGTCTTCGATGCCCCACCCCTTTGCAGCCCAGCCCCGTCCCGCCCACTGTGTCCTTATGGCTGTTGCTGTTTTGTGGTTTTATCGCTGACCGTGGCAGTTGAGCGAGCGAACCGCAGATGCAGCTGCAACTGCAGTTACTGCCGCTGCTGCAGTAGCAGCAGCAAAATCAACAGCAGCACCAGTCGCCGCAGAATGCCGGGCGGCATTTTTAAGGGGGCGTGGCTGCATTTGAGGGAGAGGATGGCTCTTGCGGTGGCCGAGGACAATGGCCAAGTCATAAACGGCGACTGCAGGAGGCATTTAAGCCCCACATCGTCGCGGTCAACGGCAAAAACAATTTTCGGTCAATTAACATTGATCAGGCGGATGTGGCGCCCCCTTTCGGTCAATCAAGGAGTTGTCAAGTACTTGGGGAAAATGCCGAAGCAGCGATTCAATTTAATTGATGAATGCATTCAAAATGGCATACCTTGCAGTTCAGTTTGTTGTATTATTTTGTTAAGAGACATGCGTTGGCAACTCTACAACCATTTGAGGGTTGCCATCAGCTTGTCTGAATACTTAGTGTTGCGCCCTTTTGCTGGGTCTTCCCCAACAGACATTTCTCATTAGCCCAGTCATTGGGTCCGCGTTCTTTCGCCCCACTTTTATTTTTCGGTGCTCGACAATGGCCAAAAGGAGCAGTGCTCCCCATCCACAGTGCTCCGAAGTGAGTTGCAACTAATTTCAGTTTAATTTGTGTCAGTCTTCGCGGGCGTCTGCGTCTGCTTCTGCTTCTGCGTCTGCTCTTCCGCTTTCTTTATTTTGCACTTGGCCCGGTTACTTATTATCCCTGAGCGACGTGTAAATGCTGCTAATGACGACGTCAAAAGAAGCCGCCATCAGCAGGATACAAAAGGTCCTTCCCGACATCCCGCGGACACCCCGGCCTTAACGAGTTCCGTGTTTAATTTGGCGGATTTATTATTTTAATTTGCGCCCATTTCACATTTAACATTTCGCGTTTCGGCGCTTTGAGTTTCGATTTCGATTCGGCACTAGAACGCACTTTGACCCTGGCAGAGCGCCTGACAACCCTAAGCCAGGGTTTTCTACACCCCGAAATCCCGAAAAACAGTTCGCAGTCTGCAGAAAAAGTACTTATTTCATTATCATTATCAGCACCCACAGCAAATATTTTTGGTAGATCTAAAGTGCGCGTACTTGGCCTGCTAAGAAGTACACATGAAGGTTTCGGTAACTTAAAGGCGAAAAATCGTTTCCTTCAGTGCCCTTTCATTATGAACAAAGTAGCATAAATATCCATTTTGGGCACCACCCCGAGGGCTTTCCCTGCTGATCTGAAAACCTGGCAAAGATTTTTGCCAGGCGATTTAAATAATTGACAGATTATTCTGCGACGAGCGCCGTTGGCCATCTTTGTTTGCGTAGCCTGAGTTTTTTGGTAACAACCACTCCACCCCGTTGCCGTCCATGAAAATCAGCAGGAGGTCAATTGAATGGTTTTGTACTCCTCTCTTGCGGCCCGAAAAAACCATTACTTGCTTTTGTACAATGCGACCGTTAAACTGTTTTATCTTTATGCGATTATGTCTGCTGGTCTATCCACCGGCCACGCCCCCCGAGCACCAAACATCCACCCACCTCCCACCACCCATCACCCACTGGCTCCTAATGCGTGTGCGTGGCCCAAAGAGAAGGACGGAGCAACTCTTTGCCCAAAGGATTTGTGTTTAACAAAGTTAAGTAGAAGACGTGCCTGAGCACGTTTCCACATCACCACCACCCAGTGGAGTACCACCACCCACCTGCAGCACCACCTCCCCCCCGGCGCCGCCAACCCCCTTGTTCTACATTTGTGCGCTGTCAATATTAGTGGCTGCCACTCGAAACTTTGCACAATGGCATTGGGGTATTTGAAAAAGTGACAGATTCATTGGCGGACCAAAAAAATGAAGCAATGGCCGAAAAGTAGAATACCTTAAACCGGGATTGAAAATGAGAGACAGAAGTATACTATTTGGTTGAATGAATTAATTTAATACAGGCACTCAAGAGTGGCCCTAATCCTCCCTAGACTAATCCCCCCTCCACAGAGCAAACGTTTTGTTGCCATTTCGGCTGGTTCTTTCCAATTTAGCGCCAACTCGTCTGGCTGGGAAATAAAATATATTTTGTGCTAATTTTGTCACGGCCTTCGTTTGGTTTTCCCGCACTCGTTTTTTCCCCCAGCCCAGAATTTCCATTACCCAATTTCCCCTTTGATTCGTTGCCATTCGGAGGCAACAACTTTTTGTCAGTTGTTTTAACTTGGCCTCGGGACAGGAAAAAGGGGTGGAGTTTTCTTTGCCGCCGAAGAAGTCGGAAAATAAGTGGATGTTGGGGTTGCAAAGGGGTTGAAGTAGGAGTGGGGGGTGGGGCGACTTTTGTGTTATCTGCAGTCAGTTAGTAGCGCAAAACTTTTTAAACGTTTTCGAAACAAGTTGAAATTTAAATAAACCTTTCCAATTTTTTGACGATGCCATTAACTCTGAGCAGTTTGCTCTCCCCGTCTCCCTTCCCCATTTTATGGCCATCCCTTTCCAGCTGACTGTCGCTATCTCTTTCGTGTGACTCGCAGACCTTACACAACAAAATCGCCAGAGAAATGAAACTTTGTGTGAAATTTTGGCAAATAAAAAATTTGAAAAAGGCAACTGCAACTTTGCGAAGAGTTCTTCTAGGCCAAAAATCTCCCCCCTAAGCCCGCTTAAAAAGCTTCCCCGTCAACCTGCAACATAAAATCGACTTAAATTTTTATTGCCGGAAAAGCCATCAGGCAAAAGTAAATTCGCTAAAATCGCCTTATGGCCTTACATTTTTAACCCACCGAAGTCCAGGCTTCTCCACCCACATTTTCCATTTCTTGCTCGGTACAGTGATTTCTCCACGAAGAGAACACTGAACTATGTGGCCATACTATGAATGATTCGTTGGAACAAACGTTCTGTATATTTAATAGTTTACTGTTTCAAGTCTGCACCACTCTATATACACATTTATTTTATATTTTTTGTAACACTACGAGTATAATATTTCGCTCTGCCCTTAAAATAACTGGAGCATCTGACCAGGAAGTGGAGCAAAAAGAAGAAGAACTAAAGGAGGCAAGAACTGAAAACAAGGAGGAAAGAAAAATAAAAATATAAGAAGATGCAGCCAAAAGCGGCGTTAAAAAAGTGCCAACAAAATAATAAAAAGCTAACTTTTTACCAAGTTGACTTTGACACATTGGGCCAAACACAAACACAGGGCCACAAACACACAGTTGTTGGAGAGAGACGGACAGACAGCTTTGAGAAAGAGACGGCCAGCTGCTGCGCGAAAGAGACGGGCGAGGTGGCAAGTTACTGCAAGCATGAAAATGCCCGAAAACAAGTGCAGCAGAATATTTATTTGTGTTGCATTAAGCAGAATGAGAGTGGACATAAAGAACTTATGAAGAAATGTACTCTAAAATGCATATTGCCGACTGTCAAAGCAGAGAAAACGAGGAGCATTTAATGCATTTAATAAACCCAACCAATGAAAGCACCAGCCATTCAATTGATAACCAAACAGACTGATAAATGCATTCATATTTTATTTCTTCACTTAGGCAAAGCAATTAAATTCTAATAAATTTATTAGCAAATAAAATTCCGTTTTTCGGACTAAGTGCGGCACCAGCTTGAACTGGGTCAACATATTCGCTTTTCAGCTACTTAAATATTTTATTTACCCAAAACTTATTGAACCATCTGCGCGTTACAGAAACACTCCACGTGCCCCATTAATTTGCCTTATCCGCGGTACGTGTAATTAACATCAGCTCTTGGCCAAAACTAACAAGCGTCCCAGACGGCCAAGAAGAGATACGGTGCGAGAGTCGAGTCAAGAACAAGTCGAAACGAAGTGAGATTAATGGATTTAATCGCGAAAAATCAGTGATAAGCCCGCGAATAAATGGTGCCTCATTAGGACCGCCCAACGAACTGGAGCTATAAAAGCCAGAAAGCTGCTGCTCACCATTCACAGTTTTCACCGCCAGCCAAAGCAAAATGCAGCCTCCACCGAAGACTTACTCCTGGTTGCTCCTCTTGCTCGTCCTTTTGGGCATTAGCCTGGCCAGGACCGCGCCGCGGCAGGCGACAAGTACCTACGTCGTTCCGATGTCTTGGAACGATCTACTTGGGACGTTCAATTTCCCAGAGCCGCAGGAAAAGTCCCAGGAGATTCCCGAGCCGCGTGCGTTCTCTGTGAGTCTGGATGACATGAGTCCCGGTGGACAGCAGGCGGATGATCTGCAGCAGGTGGTCCTGTTGACCAGTGGACTGACTCCCGCCCAGATTGCCCAGCGTAGTCAGGGCCGGAACAATGAGGGCAGATTCTTTGGACGCGGCGGCGGCACCACCGTGGTGGTGATCACCGGAGGTGGCGCTGCCAACAACACTAACAACAACAGTTTTGTGAGCACTCCTGCCAGCACAACCACAACGGGCACTCGAACCTCGGAGTTTATCCGGACGCCAATTGCGTACCCGGCAGGATTGCCCATGCAGTATTTCCGTAAGCGGCAGGACGACGGATCTTCGATGTCGTATCCGGAGTTCCTCCGCTGGAACGAGGCGGCTTTCTACGGCGGAGATTTGGGTTTGAGCGGCTCCAATGGGGGCTATAGTCTGCCGGGCGTCCCCTTGGTGCCGATCACCGTTGGCAACGAGGTGCGGTATGTCCCAATGAATCTTCGCATGCTCCGGCAGCTTGTCGGTGATCCCACGTCGGTTGCTCCCCCTCCACCGCCGTCCATCAGGGAGCAGGATGATCAGCTGGAGGACGACGACATATCCGCCTTGGGCTTGGGCCCCGAACTGGAAGTTCTCGACGAGAGTCCCAATGACGGAGGCCAAGAGGTCGCAGGTTCTGGTCACTCGGTCGCCGATTCACCCGGCTTCGGAATCCTTGGCCAGCGGCTGCGACAACGTCCTTTGGTCAGGAGGCGACCACTGCAGACACTGGCCCAGAATATTCGCCGGGTGCAGTACGTCAGGAAGTAATGGGCGGACCAAGATACCAGATCAACATGACCATAATGACCATTAGATTTTAATTTTTTTTTTTACGAACCAGAAATAAAATGAAATGAGAAAGATTAAAGGTTGCTGGTTATACTCTCGTTTTCTATCTAACATCCTGGAATCCAAACTCAGCTGAGTGACCAACTTGAATTGGGTTCATTTACTTACAATAATATAATTACCCCAACTAATCCAAGTTGTAATTTATACTATTGTTATACCACAGCTGGGTTTAATGCGACAACTTTCAGTTTAATATCTTTTCGTCTTTATCTAGAAATATATGATAATTTGATAGGCTGCAACTATTTATGTGTTCCCATTTGTGTGTAAAAAAACAGGAAGTGCAAAATGCAGACCTCTTTTCGAGAAACTCCTCAGCCCAATAACATTAAGTTGATAAGTTTTTCCATTGGCCAGAGGGAAAACTTTTCAATTTTCCAGCAGAGCTTCTCTTATTACCCATAAGCATTTTACATGAGCTCGGAAGGAGAAAGTTTTTGAAAAGGAAAACCCAATGAAATAGATGCGCTAAATAGATCGATTTTAATTTGCTGCTAAGACAATTCAATCAGTCAGGAATATGGACCTTTATGGGAAAGCGTGGGAAGAGAGGGTTATGCCAAATTATCTGACAAATGTTTGCGGAGGAAATGAAGAAAATCCCAAACGGCAAAATGGCAAATAGCAGACGTTTTCCATCCCCATCCCCCGTTTCCCCGTATTTCTGTATGTGTGTCTAATTGATGGCAACATTCTGGGCTCTCCAACTGTCAAGAAACTCAATAATAACAACTACAACAGATACAGATAGATGTAGACCTACCGCCCACATTTCGCACAGTCCTAAAACCTGACTGAGACACAATAACAAATTAAATAAATATAAGGAGCTTTTAAGTTAATAGAAAATTCTATAATTGAATTTTATGCCGAACATCGTCTGGCTTCCACTTCTGAGGGCCACAGACCTCAGACCCTCGAAGATATTTAATCAGAAATGCAAGCAAAATAATAACCAAAGCTGGAGGAATTCCCTCAGAATATAAAACGCTCCGAAACACGAGCACCAATTTAAATTATTGATTGGCCAGGCAAAATAAATGAAATTTAAGCAAAGCAAAATCAAAATAAAAGTAAAAAAACAATGGAAAACGCATTGCAAATTATGATTGAATCGTAGATATTTAGTTTTCCCATCAGCATTGCGGATTAATGTATAAAAATAGTTTCTTCGCATATTTTAATATGTAAAATATCGCAATATAAATGCAACGGATTTAATTGGTTACTGTACTGCTGTTTTTCGCTTGCATATAAATTTATCCCTTAAATTATATCTCTAGCCAAAGTTTTTCCGCACATTTAAGGGATAAACTAACTGTGCAAGTAGTACAATATCTGCAACGAATATGAGCTACGAAACTTGTTTTTGAAGCTGTCTGAACATTTTATACATTTTTAAACTCGCACTTCCACTTGACCACAAGTGTTACAGTAGACATAATAACGATAATAGGAGATACGAACTTGGATGGAACGTCGAGCTATTGACACAACACTCCGGATGATTACGGAAAAACATTTTGCCAGACGGGTGTGTTAAAGCTGAGGGCCGAGGAAATCGCACCGACTCACGTAGACAAGTATCTTTGTATATTGCATATTGTATATTGTATATTGTATATTGTATCTTGTGCTTTGTATCTTGCCTGCTGTACTCCGTATCTCTCGCCTGTCAGAAAGCTCTGCGTGTGCGTGCTGGCGAGAGTTTTGTGGGAAACACTTTTCAAGATTAAAACAAAAAGATTTAAGTGAATTATGCCAAAGTTATTTGCCTGCTGGTGCGGCTCACGCACTCGACACTATCCTCCGAGAAAGCCACATTATGCCACAGATACTGGTCGTGTAATATAAATATGTATGTGCAAGCAAATGAATTCTGTACAATCGAGCTCGCAAAATTAGGGGACACATTATTTGTATTTAAAAGCTGAGCTAAAGCAAACCTTAAGTTTAACTAACAATCAATTCCTCATTAAGTGTATGCATATAAATATTCTTAGCATTTGTAATCAAAAATACCACACATTATTTCAATAGATTATTTCTTAAAATTATTACAATTTTATTACATAATGGTATAGGACTGCCGGGAGTTTACCTTGTTGCTCTGAACGAATGTGTATTTTTGTGGCGGGCAGACATGAGTTCGTTTATTTATTTATACAGCCTGGAATATCTTTGCCTTCGAGTTTTTCCCCTTTGGCCAGTGCAGATTTATGCGAACGCATGTTTATTGTCGAGTTTATTAGATTTGATTTACTGTCCGGCGGTCGGAGAGAAGACCTCAGTTTGCCTGAGCATATTCAGTAGCTCTGTATATCGGAGACTTTCCCCATCAAGACCCGCCATCGACTTCCCGTTCTAGGCCCCCGAATAATTGCATGTCATCGGGGCATCACGCAAGATGTGTCACTCCCTTCTTTCTGAGGAGGGTGAAATTTTTAATTGCACCGGACGATAGGTGCTAGGTGCTATAAGAACGTAGCTCTTCAATCCCATTCCCAGCATTGCCTATGGAACCACGTCAGCATGCAGATCCTCCAGAACTTATTCGCACTTCTCGTCGTCCTTCTGGCGATTTTGGCCAACTGCGAAGCGCGTAGAAGCGGTAAGTGAGTGATTGTTAATGGTAGCCAATGATTGATTCATATTTCCGCAAATCAGCTTACCGCTTGCCAAAGCTGCAGGGACGCAGTGCCTCCGGCAGTCCGGCGCCGCAGGATGTGGGATCTGGTCGGGATTTTATGAAGAAGTTCATGCTGATGCGCGGCCTCTTTCAGCAACCGCCCAGTGACAATGTGATCGTTATCACACAGCCATCGACCACAACCACAACGACCACGCCCACTGGCTCGCCCACGACAACCACCTCAACAACGACTACAACCACACCTACGTCCAACAGTACGGGTCGCTCCCTGCAGGAGAGTGTGCATCGCCAGCAGCCGCAGGATGACGATGAGGCCCAGGGAACTCTAGTGACCACAATGACTGGCAGGGCGCTCGAGGATCGCCTGGATCTCCCGGATGGCGAGGAGGAGCCGCAGGAGATGGTGCCACACAAACAGCCACAGAAGCCGTTGCAATGGTCGAAGAAGTTCAATCTGAAGACCGCACAGTTGAATAATAGAAAGAAGAACTTGGTGAAGAAGACCCATCGACGGGTCCACAAGCATCCCCAGAAAAAGAAGCGGCATCAGAAGAGGAAGCTCAACAAAAAGCAGTCGGCGAATCAGCAACGCAACTCGGAACACGCGGTCAACTTCATCGAACCCTACCATCAAGATCGAAGCCAATCCCCAGCTGGTGGTCAGTCCACCTCCGATTCTCGATTGCAGCGCATCTGGCGGCGCTTCCAAATAGCCAACTAACTATTGCTAACCATTGGTAGCAATACATTCTTTTTTTTATATTTTTTTAAGTGCAATAACAAACATGGTAGCAACCAGATTCAGCAATGATTATTGAAATTACACATAAACAAAATATAGAACAGCTTATGTGCATCACAAGTAAATCGAAAGTGGCCAATTGTTTATATTTTTCTCTTACTTTTCAGGCAAAAAATAAATGCTAAAACAAAGATTTCAAGAAGATTTCTTGGATAGGAATAAAATAAATACACTAGGATATTCTTAAAGTTTTTGTTTATTTATTGCCATAGTACAACCTTCGGGTTTAATCAAGTACATTTCTATTGCTTTAATTTAAATTTCAGCGACATTTTTGCGTAACTCTTCACTCGAAGAGCAGAGAACAAAGGTGTGCTGACAAATAATGGAATATCTTGAAGTGGTTTAAAATTTCATTTTGCCATATTTTACGGCAAATTGGGCAAGAACAAAAGGCACTTGGCCACGGATATATGTATGTATATATATGTATATATATATGTATGTATGTGCGAACGTTTTTGCAAGTATTTTATATGAACCTTTGACCCTGAAACTTTTCGCGTGGCACGTAAAACAAAATGGTGCGACCTGAAAAATCCTTTTCCCCCTTTTCACCGACTTTTTTGAGAACAATTGATAAGCAAGGGCAAAAGGTTTGGATTCGGCCAAGTCAACGACTTGCCGCACAATTTTATATAAATAAGAAAAGGGCAACCGGGGACCAGACGAAATATGGCAACATGATATCCTGCCGCCGACTGTGGCAAGTTCAAGGATATCTCGCCCGCCCATGAGCCGCGAAAATAAACCGTGAACCGGACCCGAAAAAAGACTGTGACACGTGCGAAGAAAAAACGTACTTATTAATTGCAGCCATTGCAGGGGAAACATCAAAACATTCCTTTAACCAAAAACCTCATTTCTAAGAAAATATTTAAAAACCCAAGCACAAATAGGATTTCCTAGAAAACGAATATTCCGTTATGCCTCCTCAAACATTTTTCAGTGTACGACGCTCGTTCATTTCTTCGCTTTCTCCCGTCGTCTGTGTTTATTTTCTTCAATACCCAAAATTTGTGCAAATTGGCAAATTACGCATAAATAGCGAAGAGCAGCAGCAGCTGTCTTGAGGGGAATTGAACTCTTGGCGCTGTCAGGTTCTGTGAAATTTATCCACAGATCGTGGCGATTGGTGGGGAATGCCAACCGGTTTCCATCGATTAATGGGCTTAGGTTAGAGTTCACACAAGATCAGCTCCATCAGAGCAAGACGAGATCTTCGCTTGGCTGAATGATTTACAGCATCTAGATAAAATATCTAGCATCATTTGACAGAGTTGTGAGGTCAAGGAGGTCAAAGAAAGCTGTTCAAGGTGCGGCCAATCATGCCATAGAATCTAAACATTGCTTTTTTACTTCAAAAAAAATAGAGCCAATGTTTAAAGATAAAATCGTAGACAAAACAAATAGCTTGTATGATCAGTGTTCAGCAGAGAAAGTGATACCTGTTAATAAGCAGATACCTCTAATTGCCAACAAGCACACGGTAAGGGATACGTTACGAATTCTTAGATTGCTTGGTAAGGAAATACCCAACTAATTGCCAATTAATGCGCCAAATTCCTCGGACTCGCGGCACAACGTCATCCTTCTGGGCATCCCCATCTCGATGCCCTCGCATTTCGGATTTTGGATTTCGACGGGAGTCGAGTCTCGAGTGGCGGGCCAAAATCAAAATCAATACGTCGAGTCATCGTCATGGCTTCTGCCGCCTTACATGTTACTTCACCTTTGACCCCGAACCAAACCCGCCCCGCCCCACCCCGCAGCGCCTTCTTGTGGGGAAAGGATATTGAAAAAGGCGCCGCTCGGGGAAACTTTTTTCATTTTTAGTTTGTCAAGTTGGCACAAAAGGGCGGCGACGACGCCAACTCCAAGTTTTTCTCTATAAAAAGGCAAAGGAAAGGGGGCAGGGGGATACCAACTTAACATTTGCACGCTTAAAATGCCCAAAAAAGCAGAGAAAGCCAAGGATAAAGGGGCGGTCCAAGTGCCAAAGTTGGTCCTAACTCCGGGGAAAAGCCGTCTCTATCCCCCACCCCTTGACCCGCCGCCTTTGTGCCGACAACTTCACTGCACTTTCCCTGCTTTTCTCCGCCCATTTTGCCCATCTTTACTGCAGTCTCTTGCGCCGCTTTCCCCTCTTCCTTTTTTTCGCTGGCCTTCTTCTTCTAACTCTTTTGCTCGTTGGCCAAAAACCATTGCCTAGTTTTCGGCCGAGGTTTCTTGGTCGTCTGGCGCCATCTTGTGGATACTATGGGAAATTCGGAAATTACTGTGATGCCTCGTTAAAGCATACAACAACATATTATAGACGGCACAATTAATGGCACAAATTTAACAAACTCTGGTAGCTTTGATTGCAAACGAGGCTTCATTCATTTGGGGGGCTTTCCAAAATCAATGCAGCTTGCATTTTCGAGCTACGCCTGTCGCCAGTTGGCCATTTCAATTGTGATGCATCTCGATATCCATACATACATACATATTTGCGTAAATCGGTGTAATTTATGCACGAGTGCGACAAAAATGGGCGATTTGCTAAGGGTTTGGCGGCAGGTGGCAATACAAAAGCAATTGTATAATTGCATTTTAATATGATGACTGCTGCAGTTTCACTGCCCGCAGCATCAGCAACTGCAGCAGTAGCAACTGCAGCAGCAGCAGCAGCAGCAGCAGTAATAGGCAGCAACAAATCAGCAAAATTCAGCAAAGGCAAATTAATGAATCCAGGGCAAAAGTGAAACGGAATGCACAGTGGATGGGCTGTCAACGTCTTTTTTTCACTTTTCACTAAAGATAATTAAAATGTAAGCCGGGGAATTCATTATAGTTTATCAGTTCTAAAACCGAAAAAGGAAATAAAACAATTGACGAGCAAAATTCATTAGAATAATGACACATGTGATAATTAGCATGCAGATTTTCGCTAATGTGTGTTGATCAAAAATCATGCAAATTCCTACAGGGAATTGAAACTTAATCTGAACTTACAATCTTTTGACCTGTGGCAAAATGCATTATGGCCAACGATTCGGCTCGGCTAAGCATGGCCACAAATTATTCGAGACTTGCAAAAATGAATGGCAAAGCGTTTTAATTAAATGGCATTTGGCAGGGCAGCCAAGTAAGTGTGCATATTTCGTCTGCAGCAAGTCTTCGAGCGATCCAAATGCATTTATTTATTATGCCAGGGCACTTTTGATTACGTGTGCGTAGTGGGATGCTACTAGGCGATGTAGTAAAGTAGTAAATACTCCATGTCTGAATTAATGCCAGCAATTAAAATGCTTAACACTCGTTCAGGCCCCCAACCCGATCAACTCACTCGGTTGGCCAAGTATTCCATTGTGTTGCCTGCCGCAGATACAAGTGTATCTCCATGTGCATCAGCAACTGCATCTGCAAGGACGAGGAGTATCTGGAGTAGCTCAGAGACAGCTTGCGGCCATTGTAAGCAGCTGCGGTGGGCCCAATGCCTTCCGAATGCATTTTCCAGATCGGAGGAGCACTCCTTGAGCTCTGAGCTCGCAAGTCCCCAGTCCCGGTCCCGAGTCCTTTGGCCGGTTGTCTTAGGTCTGGAGCCTTGTATTGTCCGAATCTGGTCAAATGTTGGCCAAGCCAGACGCTTTTGTTGCCGAGCCCATTGTTGCCAGCTAAGCCGCACAGTGGGTTGCATCCGTTCATGGATTTTGTACCAACATCTCAGGCTGTCTGCCAACTGTTAGTGTTCAGTTCGCAATCACCGAATACACTAAAATACAAATGCTAAGCCTGCGGATGTTTCATAAGGACACACTGTTCTTCGGCCAACGTAATGCCGATAATTATAGTGCTGATGATGCATTGCAAATCTGACACAGAAGCTATTCGCTGGCAGAGCTGGCAGAAGCAATCGAGCTGACTGATGCGCTCAACCAATTCAAGGAGTGCGGATGGACCAACCACCGACCGACTGGCTGACTGGCTGACGTCTGTCCGGAAAATCTGCCACAATCGGACGGAAAATGGACGGACAATAATTTCCATGTAAACGGTGGGAAACTCGAGCTTCGCTTAAATAAACATCTTGGCTAGCTGCAATGCTGAATGCACTCGGCTTTCTCGCCAGCAAATTGCTTCCACCCAAATGCTCCAACAAGAGCTTTAAAATGTTGACAAGCTGGCTGAAATGCGTTGGCATATGGAGTAGATTACTAATAAAGTGCCTACCAGTGTTACGGATTGAATTGGACAGCAGGTTCCTCCTAAACATATTCGTTTATTTCATAAATTTAATAGATTCAACCATCGACCGAATTTAATGAGCAAGCCTGGCCCTTTTTTTGGCCATTTCTATGGGTGTCTGAAAACTGATTTAGTTGGGCTTCAAGTTTTTGGAACGAACGCCACGAGGGGAAGAAGGGACGTGCTTTTGGGCATCTGTGCACTCGACTCTCAAAAGGCCCAACAATGAAAGCCAGCTGCAATTTAATTACCGCTCCGGGGGCGGGTTAATGGGGATGGGATCTGCAGGTTTTCCAGATGGACTGCTGCCTCTGCTGCCTCTGCTGCAGCCATAGTTTTTGGGCATATAGTTGCATATTGCCGGATACGCCATCCTACCCCGGGTTTTAATCCTCCTCGCTGTCGCTGCTTTTGGCGCAATCGAGTGCTTTCTTGCTGCTGTTGCAGTTGCGATTATTGTGAAAATAAAAAGAAAAGCGCATAAAAATTGCACAACCCTTTCCCTTGGCATCCCACTCCTGAATCCGCCATTCTTTTCGCTTAACCCTTTAATTTGCAGCGGGGTTTATTCTCTGGGTGGGTGGCCAATGATGTTTGAACAAATTTGGAGTATTTTGAGTATACGTTTCTGTTTAAAAACCTTGATTTTCCGAAATAATGCTGGAAGAAGCACTGGTAAGTGGTATCAAGGGGTTAAACCCCTGCCCACCTTTGGCGCTTTTGTTGCTTTGGCAACGAGAAAAGCGTTCGCGTTCTAACAAAAGATGCAACCGCTGGTGAGCTGAAACCGCACCCCTCCCCCCTTTTCCACGCCGTCCATGACCATGCCCCACGCTTCGCTTAACTAATTAGAGCGTGTGAGAAAATGCGCGGAAAGCGTGGGCAGAGCAGCCGGGCGGCCATGGCTGCAAATAAGACAAGGGGGCGTGGCACAGGGAGGGGTGTAGAGGGGGTAGCCAACTGGTGCTGCCACTTCCTGGGCCCTTCATGCTCCTCCAATTGCCACCCATCATTTGCCAGGCTCATTCAGTCGTGTTCAGTAATATGCACACGCAAAAAAAAAAAAAAAAAACAGACAAATGGGCTAATTGATTTGATCCCTATTCAAAAACCAGTTCATTTTATAAACCCGTGATAATATCATCAATTTAGTATACAATTTTGTTTGTTTTTGGGTAATTTCTGCTTTAAAGCACTTTAAGTATCAACAAGTTCTTAAGCGTCGTCTCTTCTGGGACTCCTGTAAATTTGCCCGCAGCAGCCATCTTGAGTCCGTCATCCTCCGCCCATCCTCCATTACCCGCATCCGGTGGGCGTGGCCACGGCTTCTAGGCCAACTTCGAAAAAAACACATTTCAATTTTCCACATGGGAAATGTCGCGCGCCGAACCAATTTATGATATCCGCAAAAGTGGCAAAGGCACAAAAAAGTAAATAAATAAAAATCGAAAAAAAATACAGAAACAACAAAATATTGAATACCAGACAGCCGTAGGGGGCGATGGGCGTGGCAACAGGCAACGTTGACAGCAAAAAATAAAAACAAGTGCATGGCGTTGAAGATGAGCAAATTTCATCAGTTAATTGCGAATAACAAATGCGCTGAAGAACAGAATACGTATATATTAAAAAAATAAAACAGAACAGCACAACATCTCAATATATATGCATGTTTCTTTGGATGAAATATCCATTTTGTGAGTATATAAGCATATTTCTTAAACAACTCCTTTCAATGAAAATCGAACGTCCAGTGCCCTTCGATTCGTGCATACCCGACTTTAGTTCACACTCATATGCCAATTCTGTTTGCAGAGTGCATAAAAAATATTGAAAGCGAATAATATTTATATCGCGTGTCGGTATCCATTATGCCGCGTTGTATCTATCCGTGCTTTTCCTTCCCATTCCAAAGGAAGAACGAACAAAAAAAAAACGAGAAAACGCATATAAATAAGTTGCAAATAAAGCGAAGCGTATTGGTAATAATTTTAAAATTTATGTTTATTTACAATTACAGTTTATTTGCCAAAGGCACACAAACAACAGCAGACCACGCCCACCAAAAATGGGCGGCCGAACAAATTTCCAATCACAATTTGCTCAAATCTGTAGGCCATTTCAGTTTTTGATTGAATATCTCACACATTTTAGATTCGACTTCGGAACGCTCAGCGCCATTTTATTAAGATATTCAAGTGAAAATGTGTTTATTTTACTTACTATATATTTTTAAATTTAAAAACTATTTTAACTTTAAAAAAAACCTTGGCAGAAGCTGCATTCCCAAGAAAAGATTTTGCGAATTACCACCAATAATTAGCCACAAATCAAGTGTTCTAAAAAATGAATCAACAAATATTCAGAGGCAGTGCAAATATATAAAATGTGCATATACATATATGTACTCACATTTATGTTAATGCAATTATTGCTTGACTTCGCTTAGACAGCGCTTAATAAATGTTTATTAATCATATTTGTAAACAAATTGCCATTGCGCACCATTTGTGAGCAATTATTTATTTATGCCAATAAACATTTTCCATTTTCCACTTTCGCAATTTGCACTACCATCCGCCACGCCCCCTTTTCGGCCCATCCCCCCGCGGCAGCTTTAATCCAAGAGTTTGCATTCAACATTTTTATTATTGAATTTTAATTAATTTAACAAATAATGGCCGGTTGGCCGGCGCAAAAACCAAATTCGTATTTATGCTCAACGCAAATTATAAATTACAAAATGCTCTACACTCTCATTTCGATCATCATTTAATGTGTGACTAAAAGCCAGTTTCAGTTAAATTTGGCACACAAAAAGGCGAGTGCTTCCATTTTCGAAATGCGAAGGAGCGTTTTCCGAATGGATGTGTACGCAAATTATCCCAAATGCGTTTCCAGGGTAATGTTCAAACCCACTCTTCCTTCAGATTTATGTATATATACCGATGAGCGATACAATCGATATGCCAGGCCTATGCCACGCCCATAAATTGGCTTAATGCCGTGCAGACCAAAAAATGGAGCAAGTGAAAAAATGGGAAATTCCGGAGGGAAAAACCAGAGGAATAAAAGGCAGCAAAAGACGAAACAAAGAGAACTGTAATTGATATTTGCTTTATGTGCTTGTGCACACAGCGAAATTGAAACAGTAAACATATTTTAACATATGGCCAGACATATTTACTTTTATGACTTCTGACGGCCCGATACCGCTACCCGATATCGAATGCCTCGCATAACCGATTCGTGGCTCGCCCGATTCGACGGGCGCGTGGTTCGTCACTCGATGCGAAATCGATAAATTAATTAGTGCAAAGTGACGTTCGAAATGATTGAAGTTGAACGCGTTTTCAGCAACTTCAAGGATGCAATCCAAGAACTAAGTTAAGGCTAACGCTTAAGGATTCAATTTTATATTAATTTTCAAGCTTGCAGATCGGTGAAGCATTGGGCTTTGGAACATTTGACCAGTCCGAAGACGCCACCCACCCCGTTCACCTTGTGATGCTTTTTTATATTGTGGTAATTTTATACCCAAGTTGGAAATCCTGTTGATTTTGCCTTGAAACGTGAATAATGTTGAAATTCAATTATACACAATTCAAATCAAACTGTAAATCTGTGAGAGAAGATGGTCTATGAAGATATATGATCCATATTTGATTGCATGAGATGTAATTATGAATCAGTTATGAATAGCATCAATTGATAATGCCAAATTCTCTGCTGATCATTTTGTAAGTCGCCCTTTGTACTAGAAATGGCCGATGGAACACCAAGAGCAACGTCAAGCGCCATCGAAACTGTAAATTTAATTAATTTTATAATGCACTGGTGGTCGGCTTCATTCGTACCCTCTCCCACTGGAGTCGTGCTCGACTGTTGTTTTTCACGGACGGAGGGAGTTCCGTTTTCAGTGGTGTCCGTCCACGTCCACATCGCTTTCACTAAATTGACATAATGACCAAATAATTTTCCAGTTCGATGAGCTCCCGGCCCAAAATGACGGGCGAAAGGGCTTGACGGACGGGCTGGAATCGATGGGGGATTTTCAATTTTCGCATACGTTTGACAGCCATCGAGTGACATCACATTTAATGCTAATGCTCGATTTCGAGTGCTGCAAAATTTATTGTGCATGTCAACATTAATTTGCGAAATCTATGCAGTGACCTGACTGTAAATATATGTGTAGCTATATATATATATATTGTAGGTGCCTATGGACTCGTGTATCGCGGCAATTAATCAGGCGAACGATGCAACAGCCCAGGAATCTGGATAATTTGGCACTTAAAAAGGGTGAAGACCGTCTTCAAAGGCATTGAAGGGTGTCGCCTAATGTCGTTGTCAAGTGACGAGTCGACTTCCCCAACTGGGACCCTTTTTTCCTTTTTTTGTGCAGGGTATTCTTGGGGGTATATTGCCTCCATCAGATGGTTCGCAGCATATGAGTTTTACATATTTTATATATCATATTTGTAGAGTGAAGTTAAAAGGACTTACCCCCAATTATGCTCTACTTTGTTAGCTTTCCATTAGCAGAGCAATCTGAAAATAAGATTTTATAAGTATTTAATATTTATTAGGCAAAGGGTAACTCGTAGTCGTGGGTGCGACCACTATGTTTTTTCATTGAATTTTTTTATTTTTTTGTTCGACCTCTTGCTTTACTTTTCTTCCCTGGCTGAGTTTTCCCCAGGACTCGTTTAGCCAGACACTGGGGACAGGACTGAGTAAAAGTTCCATTTATCAATTGATTGACTAGATAATTGCCAGCAAAGTGAAAGATAAGCGAAGGAAGGACGCACTGCAACAGTTACTAATGATCCTGGAGGCCTAATCAGTGTTTACCCCTTTTTCCTGCCTTTTTTTTAGCTACATATTCGCTATTAGTGAAGAGCTGAGGAAAATAGGTTTAAAAACTGGAAAACGCTGAATGGTGTTCGGCGGGTCTGGTGTGACAAACGCAGGCCATAAAGCCATAAATGTCGGGCCATAAATTATGCGGCTAAGGGTGGTCAGCATGGGTTAAACGGCGGGGAAAGTGGGCTTTTTGGCCAACGGGTGACATGTGTGAAAATGCACTTTACTGCCACTTGAATGTTTGATGGCCAACTGGCGGAATCAACTGGGATTCGCTGGAATTGAGGGCTTAAAGAGTCTGGGCCGTCACTTCATTGGATCACCATTTATTTAGAAGGGGAAATTCAAAACTTTTAAACAGCGAAATGCGCCGAAATGAACATGACAATTTATCAGAAATCATAGGTTTTCATAAATAAATGAGCTCAACTTTCTGCACATTTCATTTGCAGCGATCTGCTGGCCTCTGGGAAAAAATAGATTTACTTGGCATTCACATCAGGGCGGCATTGTCCGTGCGACACCTATGGCCGTCGCCCCCTTTCCACCCCCTTTCGCCCCCTTTCACCCACTTTCACCACTGTCTCCTGCCCCCCGCAGCCCTCCTTCGCCGGCAGTCGATCTGGCGCCGTGATAGAGTGCTGCGACACTGAGTAATCTATTTTGTGTGCGAGACTCGCACGCGCAGTCAGCCAGTCAGTCACCTAACCACCCACTGAACCAGCCGCACCACCCAACCACCCAACCAGCCAAAAAAAACCAAAAAAAAAAGTGTGTGTCTCTAACACACTAATAATGGCATATAAAGTCGCTCGCACACGTCTCTTTGGATGCTGGATACTGGATGCTGGATGTTGGGCTTCTCTATCCTCACATCACATTGTGCCTTTTTACGGCGGCGGAGGGGAGGTGCTGCTCCTTGTTTTCCTTTTCCATTCTTTCCTTTTTTCGGCGAATGGCTCCCTTTTGTTTTTGGCGTTTTTACAACATGGCCAGCATAACAATGTCGCAGCAAACGAAAAATTGCAAGTGGACACATGAATTATGTGCAGCACTCGAGTTAAACAACCGCCGGGCGTGGCCCCTGTAGCCCCGATACCTATAGCCCCCCCACATTTCCGCATTTCCACAGGGCCGCGCTATAGCTTTTGGGTCCTCCGGCGACAGGCGAACACAAAAAGCAGTGCCGCCTGCACTGCGCAAAAATCCTGCTGCCCCTCTTAAAAAGGATTTTCCCATCTCCGGAAACTGTGCTTCATTTAAAAGAAAACTATGCTGAAAACGCATTGTTTTCTTAAGGCCCAAACGAACTGTTCCTGATTAGCTACAGGTGATTTTGCATTTCGCTCAGTGTGGCCACTAAATGCACGAGTACTCCGAGTTTCTTTTCCCACTCCGCGATTCGTGGGGTTGTATTTTTTATATACACATGTGCTCGGTTTTTGTTGGCTGCCCATTGGGGACGCGTTAGTGGTCCGTGGCCGGGTCCCGGATGTGGATGAGGATATGACTGTGGATGGGGATGGGGGAATGGGGATGAGGCAACGGATGAGGACGATGTAGAAGACGGCGAGAAGATGAAATGGAAGCCAAGTGAAGTGAAGTGAAGTGGAGTACACTGTTGACTTCGACCGGGTCTGGCTTGTTTTGGAGGTCACCCTGGTGTGGGAGTGCGCCATTGGGGAGTTGGCTTTGCGGGTATTAAATTATACATCATTTTGCAACAAATGATGGTCGTTACGTAGCCCCATCCGGAGAACCAGACGCAGCATCCCGACGGCTCATCCCTGGCGTGGCCACCAATTGTTTTATTCGAATAACAAAAGAAGTATTCAAACTAGAAATACGATTTTCACTGGGAGAATTTAAAACGTCATAAATTCATACACTCGTCGTTATCCAGAAGTTAACCAAATGAATGTAAGTCCGCTTTGAGTGGAACTGAAATGTTCTCGCAGGCAGGAGAAATTTCTATAAAACGAATTCGTGATGGCGTGTGAGTAATGTTTCTCTTTATTTCCAAATGGTTTAGCGCTCTAAATGATTTAAATTGCGACTGCAGGAAGGCGTATAATCGATCTTAATTACATTTGTATGCCGCCCTGGCTGTCATGGGTTAAGTGTGCGACTCACACCACCCACACCCATACACTTCGTGCACACTCACACGGACGCAGCACGACTTCCGCTTCCGGTGAGCGATTAAAGTGTTATGCAATCATCTTCGTCGTCTTGGGGCGCTTTTTATGGCTCCGAATTGAATTGAATTGAATTGCTTTGAATCGCAATCGCTTTAAACAGCTCTTATTCACACATGCAGCCATTGCCACCACACAGCCATGCGCACTTTAATTATGGCTCAGCGAATTAATAACAATTTGTTGCAAAAAGGCAACTTTGATTAATACTGATTGGCATTTCCGGAATTTTCAATATTTTTATTTCATAAATCCACTTATTTGGGGTTTTAAGGATTTAATTAAGTCGAGAGGAGCACAACGAAAGTTCGACGAGCAAGCGTGCATATGAAATTGAATGCTTATATTATGATTTATTTCGAAAATTTCTACTACTATAACACATTCTACACATTCTTACATTCTAAAATCGTTCTAAATTAGCCCCAAAACTAGCAGTCATCTTTTGAAGAGCAAGGGAATGAGCTGCATTACTTTGATTTCAATTCGCAGCATCCTCAATTCAAATATCGAATAATACATGGACTGGATGCCCTCGCACCCGCTCCATCCCCGATTTTCCCCCGCTTCGCATCCATTTTCACCGTTTTCCGCATTTTCCCCCAGCTTTTTCACCGTTTCCGGCTCGCCGTTTGCTCCGCCATTCATTCGTTTGCTGTAATCAATTGCATGCGGCTATTTTTGGTTGAAAGCGAATGGCAAGGGACGCAGCATTGTCGCGTCGTCAGGCAACGCAGCACCACCCAAAAGTAGCACCACCCAAAAGCAGCACCACCCACCAAAGAGTCATATATGTGCACGGCAAAAAAAAAATGGATCATTCATCAGAACTTATTCAACAGACATTCGGGTGTGATCGTTAATGTTTGTTATTCAACGCTTTTAATTTGGATGCGATGCGATTTTTTAAATATTCGCCAAGAGTTTTTTGCACAATCCACTTCTTTTCCATTTTGCAACCACACACGAATGTTTCTTTTGCCAATGATTACCCATAATCACAATTTTTTTCGTGTCGAAAACCAACCGCCGTGCGAACCTTAAATGAAACGTTCAACGTTGCGAATTGCAATAAGCCGGAACAAACCGAGGGAACGCTCGATGGAGTGGACAGAGCCAGGTGCGTGGGGGAATCCCCGCCAGAATGCAATGCATACCAACTGACGGACAGGTGAGGGTAGCCTACCAGTTAAAACGACGTAGGATCCTATTGTCCGAGTTGATCAGCTGATTACGAGGCGACAAAGGGTTTTCAATAAAATGGTAATAAAGAATTACCAAAGTCCATTAAAAGTTTCCCAGCAGCATTTATGCATGTTTAAGCTTTTCACGGCAACAAATAACATTTTTAAATATTTATTACATCCTTCTTGCTGCCAAAAATGCAGAATTCAGGTTAACCCTTAACGTTCTTCTTTGCCCATCTTTAGTTCTTTTCGTGGAGTCAAAGGATCTCCTTACTCTCGAATGCAACTTGCAGACTTTAACCCAGAAACTTTTTTTCGATAGTGCCGCCAATTGATAAGGCAGCCAGCCGCCCACTTTCTCCCAATCCACCCCTCGCAGTTTCCCGCTTTTCCCCGCTTTTCCGCCCTTTTCCAAGCCGCAGACAAAGACAGACAGATGCAGGCAGCGTAGCGGAAGTCATAAACAATTTTTATGTTTTCACATTTCAAGTGAAATTCATTTCGCGTTTTTCTTTCCTCCTCCTCAGTTTTCCATCGTCCTTTATGATTTTTTCTGTATTGTTATGGCTGCTGCGCTTTATGGATTTCAATTTCTTATTCCTTCTTACATGACCAAAAATACCCACATATCTGCCCACACACAGACGGGTTCAAAACAGTAGTGGAATCTGAGTGATCTTGATTATTTCTAAAAACATAATATTTTTAATCTCAACTCCTATCTTGCAAACGTGCCACATGCACCCATCCGCAAATATATTCTGAAAAATTAGCCCGGCATATAAAATTGAATTTAATTGCCCGAAAGCAGAGAAATCCGTGTCACCTGGCCAACTGCTGAAAAACGCGACCCATAAAAGAACCGCGAAACGCAAAACTTGCTGAATTCGCAGGCAAAATAAAAAAAGGGGAGCAGGTGGCTTAAAATTAACAATTTACCACTTCCTCAGATGGCTCAGCAGCAAGTGGAAAGCACTTAAGGTTTCGAGGCATCATTTTTTCAGTTTCCTCGGGGGCTTTTCCCCGCCAGCTCACCCGCACAAATTGATGCCCGTAATGAGCTTAAATGGCTCATGACACATATAGCCCAACTAGAGGCGGCTGCTCAAGTGGAGCCGGAGGGAGACCCTCGAATTTGCCTACCAGCTTCCTCCGCCCCCATTTCCCGCAATTTCTCGTCAAGAGAGAGTTTTCCCAACGCTTTTCCCGTGCACTTTCTTTTTCTTGTAGATTCTTTTCGTTTCTGTTTTGAACACCTGCCAAATGGTGTTAATTTTTAGAAATCATTTAGAACGCCGCGTATGCTTATGGAACATACGAATTTGAATAGATATTATATATAATAGACTAGCATATGAAGTAGATTGAATTAATCACTCCTTTTTTTCGCCATCGACAAATGCAATTAATTTTTTTACAGCTCAAAAGCCACACATTCACTAGCTGACTGCTGGGAAAGCCGCAACTGATTTGCAGCGAAGAAAGGCCAAAATAAATATAGAATGAAAGAAGGCGAAAACCGAGGAAGACTCTTTTGTCAACCCGACAAGGATTCTCGTTCAAAATCCTTTGTAAGCAAATGAAAGTTGTTTGGTCATGATGTCTGCATTGCCACCGAAGTGGGGTCAAGTGAGGTGGGAAAGGGGAAAGGGGGTCAGAGGGGTCAAGAGGTGTTGTCTGCCCCTCAACCACACACACACATACAAACACATGGCCATGCAGATAAGAGAAAGAAGTGCAACACGTTCTGCTGTAGCTCATTAAGTATGTGTCTTTGAGTCCACTGAAAAAGAAGGTGGTATAGTTTAAATACAATCATATAGAATGTTTTCTTTGTTTGGCAAAACTTTAAGAATTTAATCTCTTTCAGTTTTGTTTTTATATTCAAGGAATCTTTATTTGCCCCATAATATCTTTATCAACTTTTGTTTCAGTGTCTTGTCGTTCTGCGCCAAGTGCGACAATTTAAAACATAATGCAAACTAAATGAAAATGCGGCAACCACTAAGACCAAGGAGCGAGGACAAAAGAATTTTTAAATATCTCGTGCCCTCAACGAACCGGAGACGGGCTGATGACCAGGATGCAGGATGCAGGAGGCAGGAGGCAGGCTGCAGGGGCTTCGTGGTCAAGGGGTCGAAGCTAACTAAGCTTGCCACGCCCCCGCCGCCATCGCCCACGCTCGCACACAGACACACACACACACATATACGTACACCCCTTTTTTCGCCACACACTTCTGTCTTCACTTTTCATTCTTTATTCCTCGGATTTTACTGGGATTTTTCCTTTTTGTTGGCTTGCGAAACGGCAAACGGAAATGAACTCTTTAGTAAAGTGTTTACAAGGAAGCTGGTGAGCAGCGGGCTAGCGAGGGGGGAAATTAGGGAAAACTAGGGGAAAACTGGGGGGATAACTAGAGGGAGTGCACTACATTTATGCAGTTAAATTAATGAAATGCGACAAGAGGACGTGCCAAAAAAAAACTGGGGGGGAAGCCAAGTGATAAGTGATTTCTCAATGTGGCCATGTCGACAAGTTGCCACAAGTAAATGGGTTAGTTGTTTGCAAAAAATCAGCGAAGATATGTGTATACCTCGAGTATAAAGGCATCTTATCTAAAACGTTGTATTTAATTAGTTGTTTTTAATATGAAAACAGGCCTTAGCTGAATCCGAAAGTTATGCGATCCATGAAAATCCATTTCGGAGTTATGTAATTTTCAGATGCCATTTTTTGTTACAAAAAATACGAGTCGTAAAAAGCGTCGATATCCCGGTATCTCCATATTGTTGGTTTTTCCGAACGCTTTCAGTGGCGTTCTTATCTAAGGGGAATTGCATTGGCCTGTCGATAGCATTCCATTTCCAATGCATCGGGATGCATCGGTATGGTGATTTTTTGTGCTGCCAAACGGGGTGACCCGTTTTTTTGTTCGGTTATGTGTATTTTTATTTGAAAACAAATCAATTTAGTTAATGGCCAGCTTGGGCGGAGGAGGAACTGCAGTTCGGGGGGGAAATCAGTGGAGGAGGAGGGGCCAGAGCTGGGAAAGTAAATCAATGACAGTGGGCGCCGAAAGCCAAACGAAAATGGAGGAGTCGCATTCAAAATGGGGCCATTGCAATGGCATTCTCCTTTTATTCCCTGTTTCATGTTTTTTTTTCTTTATATACACATTTTTGGTGCATTATACGTATTTATATAGTGCACTGAAAACAATTACCCCTTCAGCAACTATGATTCCTTTTTAAACAAATAGCTGAAGCTTTCAGTTGAATCCTTTCGATTGCATTCCATTTTGAATTGTTGAAACTCACACTTCTTTTCTTTCTGTGTGCGTGTATAGATTTTTCGAGGCCCCACAATAAGATAAACAAATAGATATAGAAACGGATAAACTTGTTTGTGACACACATATACACTCCCATTTCAGTGTTCATATATATGGATTGGTTTTTCTATCCGTTATTTATGCATGGTAATATTTTGCTTTTGACTCCATTATATATTATATTCGCATAGAGATGGAGGTTCATCGATAGCTATATATTTATCCTATATGGTTTATGTGGGGCGAGTGCTGTATGCTTTCGCTGTGTCTTTCGGTCTGTCTGTTTTTGTATTTTCAGCATAATGAATTCAATTTTAGTAAACTGTATTTATGCCAGACACACAGATACACGCAGACACACACACTCACGCACGAGGGAAATGCAATGCAGTTCCACTTGATATTTCTGGTTCCGTTTGCGTGTGAAAGGAAAACCCAACGAAATTTTCATAAGAAGCAGCCGGAGGAATGGCAATGAGGGGTTAAGGTGGGGGTTAAGTCGCCTTTAAATGCATCTCGGGTTGTGCATTTATTTCGATATCATTCAGCCATCGAGCAAAACCATTTCAGACTCAAAGAAAATATCTGAACTCCAGTCGCGCAGTTGGCGAAAAAATGCGGGCACAAGAAAAAAACAAGCAAACAAACAAATTGACAGGACAGAAAGAGAACAACTTAAATTTAATGGAAAAAAATTAAAGTAACCAGACACCAGTTTTCCACTTTCAACCGCATACAAAAATGCATTTGAACGAGGGGAAATTTTTTACGAAATTACGAATTGAAATAAAATGCAATTATTATGTTTGCACAAATGGAAGTATTTTAAATCTGATTCCCGGACTTAACCCATGATGAACTGTGTGAACTTGGAGCAGGCCCGCGATCCCGGCCATAATGGCAACTCATGCGGATATTAATATGATTTCATTCCACTCATTTAAACGGCGCTGTGAATTTGCCAGCCCCACTCCTCTGCATTTCGCCTTCCTGCCCTTTTCCGTTCCAATTTTCATTCGTTTTCAGGATCTGCTGCTCAAATTGTTTGCTAAGCGTTTTCCTCGGAAGCTTTTCGAGTGCTTAACGTTACCCGGCAATTGCTTTGGTCGCCCATTTTTTGCCCCACTTCCTTGTTCCCTGCTCCTCGAATGCAGTTCGGTCCCACACATGCCGGAGTTAGTAAATTCTCAGCTGGATTTCAAACATATGCAGACTTTCGGGCGACAGGGACTCCAAGCACAGGGGACAGCGAACAACTTAACCCTCCCGGGCTATAAAACTTAATATGTTTTGTATTTAAATTTATGAAAAAGCAAGCGGTAACAATGGAAGTGCAAGTCCTGTAAAAGACGGCGGGAAATTAGGGGAAAACGAGGCGAGGGGCGGGCAAGGGGAAAGGCCAGGAAGGGAATGGATGGTGATGGGTATGGGGATGGGTATGGGGCAGACAAAGGGAATGGCTAAGTGAGGCAGCAGGAATAATGGCTGCTTAAGCCGCCAACATGCGCATAATTGTCGCCAGCCAGCGTCATGTACCGCCCCTCCCCCGCCACCGACGACCTTGTACAGCCCCCGCAGGACCTGCTCCTGGTCAACCATGGTCAACAGTGGGCTGACAGCTACATTACTTTGAAATTAAAAAAAATATCAATATATATATATATATAAAGGTTGCGAAACACTAAGCAAATAAATCGAAACATTTCTCTTGAAATCAATATGAAAAATGAGGTTTTCATAAATCCTGCGGTAGCGCAATCTTAATTATTAAAATCAGCTATTTACCCTATTTAAATAATTCTGCGCGCCTTCAATTGAACTCCACGCAAAGTGGGCACATTTTAAATCGAAATAAATAACTCTATGGCAAAATATAATTGCAAAATGTTCTGTGTGCGTTAATAATGTGCGCCAATTTAAATAGGGAATAATTTAAATTGCATAACAATTATTTCCGTTCGCAGTTCCTGTCATCCGTTGACCACCGTGCTTAACGCTGAATTACGCTTGGGGTCGTCGGGTAACGGGGCGTATGCGTAATAATAATTACGCGACGCGTTGCCGCCGCCGAAGCAGTAATATTTATGAAAGGGCTTAAATTGTCCTTGTCGGTTGTACAACATATATATTTAAATACATTTAAATCAACACAAAGAGAAACGCTAGTGCAAGGAATGATTTCTTTCAATCGTTCGGATATCCAGACGAACTCCAGCGAACTGTCTGCTCTTTTGATTGACTTTTTCACAATAATTGGTGTATTTTTCAGTGTATTATAACACACAAGTACGTGCGCATTTCCTTCCCTTTTATTTCTTTGCGGTGTTATAATAAGAATGCGGTTTATCACCTGGCCGAAAGGCAAGGGGGGCGTGGCGCTGTGCTGACAACGATTGCTAATGCAAATTACGTATACGCATGGTGGCACGCCGGCACAGGGAAACGAATGCCAATAAAAAATATGGCCTCAACAGGATTAATACATTACTTCCGCCCCAACTCTCCGGAATCCCGCGGAGCACATGTGCTGTGCGGTGTGGCTGTGTTTCTTTGCGCTTTTATGATTATTGTAGTGGCTACGTCGTCGTCGTCGTCGACGCAGTGGTTCCCATCGTCCTTGTTCCAGGACCTGGCACTTATGCCCGTGTTTTTCGGCCCTCCTTCTCTCCAGTGCCCTTCAAGTGCACTCTGCTGCTGTTTCATTCCAACTATATTTGTTCGCCATATTTGTATACAAATTCCTTTTGCCCCTTCGCTCCTTTTTTGCGCACTCTGCGGCCAGGTCCTTCTATTCTCCATACAGGGGATAGCAGTGTGTCCGGCTTCCCACCGGCCACTCCACATGCCCACTTGCCAGGATCAAGTGTTGGAAAAGTGCATATTAATTTGATGTTCTTGTCATCCGAAGGACGCGCAGTTCGAAGGCATTGTTGCATTAAAAGGGGGCCGCATGTTTCGACAAGCTATTCAAATTGCACAATCATTGTTTTGAATTTCATCGTAGTTTCTTAAAGCCTTTCACAATTAGTTTTCGTTGTTATTCGCCATGTTTTCGTAGCTTAGAGAGGGTCCTTACTATGTCCCTAAGCACATTTTTCAAATGCAAATTACTGCAAATTGAATACACGCCGACTGCAGGAGCGCTTGCTGACAGTACATAATTAATTTGCGACTTATTGCAATTATGGTTGGCCAAAGTTTCTTATCCTCGGCCAGCTAATTGTTGCCATATTTATTTCGAAAAAAAAGAAGGAACTAGAAAACGCTGCGAAAAAGAAACCAAACGACCGACTGAAGCGACAAAAGAAATTAAATGAAAATTTTCGTGACCACTTTCTGTCTCTCGGTATTTTTTTTTTCCCTAGCCCCGCTCTGTCTATTCATTCACTTGGCCTTTATAATAAAACAATAAACTCGAACAATAGCAATTAAAAATCGCTGAAAGCGGATGTCCTGATAAGGACCCTGAAGCTCGCTTCATTTGGATCGTCCTTGGCGTCTGGGCCATTGTATAATTATGCATTATGCCTCCGATTGTGTGAGAGCCCAGCATTTTGCATTTTGCATTTTGCATTTCGCATTTTCCGTATTTTGCGTATTCAGTGTGCTCGGCATCCTTTTGGCCATTTTCCTTAGCCAAATTGCATTGCCGGCCATCAAGGAGCGACATTGACAAGCGGCCAAAGGACGACTGCGACATCTGGTCGCATTGTCCTGGCCGAAAAACAAAATTCAAAGCAACTTTGAGGCGGACAAACTGCGTTATTCAGTCACCTGTCTAGGGATCTCAGTTTGGAAAATGGGGGGGGAAACAAAAACACGTAGTGAAGTGGAATAGAAACGAAAGTTCAGTTAAATAAAGGAAAACTACGCACACTATTTCAACATGAATACTGGCATTTTTAAAGCGTACAACGTTTCTTATTTAAAATTTGTCGAATTAATTGCGTGTAATTTCCACTTGCAACTAACTTCGAATTAAATTATTTACCGTGCTCAGCAGCAATGCTCGATTATCGGGACTAATTCCCCTCAACGGCCTGGCAATCCTTCAATTAAATGCTAATACGGCTCTCTCAAGAGATATTCGGAATTTGGCACAGATACAGATACAGATACAGATACAGATCCACTGCACCACTTGAGCCACTCAAAAAGGCCAAAGCACAATTTGCTGCCATAAATCAAAATAGGCAGCCCATTGGGATGGATGGATGGATGGAATGCGATGGCACGGCATGGAGTGGGGTGGCAGGATCGGGTGATAAGAACAACCTTCCACATATGCAAATAAGCTGAGTAAGAGTATGTGCTGCGCACCACAATCGCAGTGCAGTCAATAAAATCAAGGCAATCGTATTGCAGTACGTCCATCCATCTACGTTGTCTGTCCGTCCAGACAGCCATTTGTTTATAATAATGCCCAGCAGTGTGTTAAACAATTACATTAGCAGGGGATAAGCGAGCGGGGGCTGGCGATGGCCCAACTGGCCAACTTGGCACCAGCACCAGCATCGGCATCGGCATCGGCAATATGGCAATCTAATTGACAGTTATGAAGATTGTCAAACATACAATTATAACACTCCAACTATCAATGCCAAACATCGATTTGCCATCCCATTCTGGTTTGCAGCTCCCATGCATTTGTTAAATTATTCAGTCAAGTGCGTAGGATACCAGTAGTCAGGATGAGCAGGACTTATCCCAAGTGGAGTACGGCCCGCATTTACATACAGCCTACCCACAAGGACGACCAAAGACGAGGAGAACTGAATGCTGCCCATTGGCATTATTAGCATGTTAATCCAAATGTAATGAGCGTAAGGATAACTCATTGTGATGCTGTATATTTATATATATGTATATACGCAACATCTGGGCGATGCACATCAACTTATATATACATATATAAATCTATCTGAACGATGGGCATTCGATCGAGCCAGCATGAACACACCCACACACACCCACACACACACTTGCCGTATGAATAGTAAATGTATTCGATTGATTGTATGCTAATTTAATTGGAAGCCAGCAGGAATAATTGCAAATAACTCGACGTTTGTTCGACATGATGAATTCATTTCGCTTCGGTCCCAAATGCGCAGCTACTTGTTTTCATTTCAGACTACTTTGGGAGTTGATCCATAGACCAACAGTCTGACTTTTGAATGCCGAATGCAAAATTCGTTAAAAGAAAGCTTTAAATAACTAGCTCATGTGACATAGCGATCAGATATATGCGAAATACTTAAAATTCAATAAGGCTACTTTGTATTACACTCATAAGTTCTTCAGTCTGCTTAAATACCTTCGAAAATAGTATTATTTGTTCACACATATGCTGATAATTCAAGGCTTCAGCGCCGAAACATTGTTAACAAGTCCCAGGCTAATCCCACACTTGCCTTAAAGACTCCTTCAATTTTGATTCCTGCAGCCACGTACTCTTGCACTCTTGGCTTGCGGACTTCCTGCAGTCAGATGCTTCGAGACTTTTGATAAACAAATTGTATTTGTTATTAAAACCGACCAGCTTCGTTAGCTGCCCAAGTCGCTCTAACTAATTCGTAGACAGATGGAATCCATATTAAGTAGCAGAAGCTGGCCGGCCGGCCTGTTTATCGAAATTCAGGCCGAAGTCTGGCAACAAGAGCTCCACATCAAATTGAATTAATGCGGTATATATATCACAAAATCATAACACAGAGCATCGGGAGATGGTTTCGGATCTGGACACTCGTCCTGTCTGCGTATTCCCTTGCCAAGCCCAAGAACACCATTTCTTTTGGCTGTCAATCAATACACACATATTATACGCACACATGAAGTCAAAATAGTAGTGAATATCGTGTAAAGAAAATATATATCGAACGATATATATCTAGATTTGCAATAAGGGTTTCCTAGTTGTAATAGAAAACAGTGCATAGATTTAAGGGTATTGAATATACGGTTTCCAGAGTTGCAACATACTCGTATTTTCTTGACCTCAACTGTATGTATCCGGGAGTGCTATCCATCTGGCTTTGCTCATCAATGGCAGGACACCCCTGCTCCATTTTAGCCGCTGTTCACACATCAAATTAGTTCAATTTGCGGCTAGCCCAAGTCGCTTTTAATGTGCGCCCAAGCATTTGTTTGTCTGCGTCTCAGCCTCCACACACACACACGCACACACACACATATGTGTGTGTATTAGCCATTGATTATTGGTCATATCGGTGGACAAACAAAAGGGGGACTCCAACTCTAACCGAAACGCAATGCAAACATAATGAACTTGTCAACACACACAAAAACAACTGGAACGATTTTCATTTGATTTGATTTTGATTGCCTTTTATATTAATGCCAAAAACACACATCACATTCAACAATCCCCCAACGTTTCAATCCAACCCCGCATATTTTTCGTGGTCACATTTTTAGTTCTCTGCTGATTGGCAGCAAAAATAAGAGTTTTTCCAACGGTCGGAGGGGAACAATTGGAAAATCCCTGGGCCAGTGTTAGAGAATATTTTGCATCGCTTTTGCATGCTGTAAAAAGTTATGAAAACCTTGTCATGGCATCCATCAGACGAAACAATAACGAGTTCTACACCCAAGCTGGGCCAAAAGAAAAAGAAGACCGAACCACCAGGCTAAAAACTCTGACATTTTCATTTTTTGTTTAAGCGAATTTTGAATACCCAGCAGACTTGATTGATTGGATGCGCAAATAGTTGGGATATTTATTGTAAATATCATGAAATTGTGTGTAACATTTTTATTAATTGATAGTAATCAGGCAGATCAATTCGCAAATTCCGTAAAAAATTTGTAGTAGTTTTAACACATTTTGAATGCCTCAAAATGGATATTTTGTGTTTATGAATAGTGCAAATTCATTTGATTGGTTCAATGAGTAATAAAGAAAAGCCAATTGCGGATAAAAACTAATTATGATTCTATTTATAGCTTCCTATAATTAGTTAGTTGTTGGGCTTCATGCTTTAAGAGCTATCACCAGATCCAATACGGAATAAGACAATTGAGTATCTGGTTTAGAAATGAAAATGGTTGGGAAATTAACCAGGCCAAATCGAAACACTTGGTGCTGAAAAATGCGGGCGCCAAAATGTGCATTTCCAGCCCCAATCACACAAATACACACACAGCCACCCACGCACACCACAATAGCACACATGCACACACACACATGCCAGCAAATACACACCAACACTTAGCCACAATGGAAAGCTGCCCGCATGTGTCGACATATTTCGCTTTGCTTTAGCTATTTACTCAAATTTCATGCAGAAACAACAATGGGATGTGTTGTTGGCTGGGGGGAAGGGGTGTGCCAAATCAGGGGAACACCGGGGAAAAATCTGGTTAGGTGGGGTGAGGGGGGTGATAAAGATACTGGACTAGACGGACATGCCCAGAGCCAATGAACCAAATTAGAAATCAAAAGCAATATGAAGCTGCAGGATCTGGTGAAAAAATGACGATGATGGACATGTGTGGGTGAATGGGAATGAGGAAGGGGATGCGGATGGGGAAGAGAATGAGCTGGAGCCGGAGAAGGAAGTGAATGGAGCAAGAAAGGAGGACACTGGACATTGCACACACAAATGTCAGTGACCTGGAAGAAATATAAAATAAATCGAAAGCAGATTGCAAAAATCAAAGTCAACAGCAATCAACGCCATCCACAACAACAAGCAGCATTCTCGCAGGAAGCCCAAGACAACGAACGGAAGTGGAAGGGAAGTGAAGTGGGAAGTGGAAGTGGCAGCGGGAGAATGGCACAGATATTCCCACACACACAGTCACTCACCCACATGCAAGGCCATCATGGCGATGATGATGACGCAGTTAAGCAGATAGAAAGATACAAAAGATAAATAGATACTTTGATAGATGGATGATGGACAGTTGGCCAGAATCGGAATCGGATGATGGTCAAGTAGATATCATGGGGCCCAGGGAAATCGATTTCGGTTCGATAAAAGTGTGTAATCGTACCTGTCATAGAGAACACACAGCATTATTATGCCTGCAGCTACGAATAGGTTTCACTGCGGCAACACCGAAGCTGGCTGAGATAGTCTACTGAGGCGTGACCCCGAAAGGCTTACGACTCTTCACCTTTAATCCGAAATGCCCCAATATCTCTTGTGCTGCATACTGCCTTCACTCTCTAATGAAATCGGCTAAGTAATCCCGGTTTTTTTCTTTCTAACTAAATGTCCAAGGCCAAAGCTGGCAGCTTGGCTCATCTGGCTTATGGCTCGGTTGCCTGGCGTAATCATAATTGGTTATGATTATGATTTTTTAAGTGGCCGACGACGAGGGGAGCCTTGAGAGCGCTGCCTTGAAGGATACCATTTTCCATGCCTCCCCACTGGTCTCTATCCCCCTCTCTCTCTCGCACTCGCCGCCACTCGCTCACGCTGGTTGCAGCACTTCACATACATATATATCTATCTCTGTCGGCGCCTTTGGCTCACCATGTTTTCCTGATTAACTCAACTGGCATCTCATCAACGCTCGACGTGGCCAACAAACACGTACATATACAGTGAAGCACAGGCCACAAGCTTACAGCAGCCAAACAGCTGCAGTGGCAACAACAATAACAACAACAACAATAACAACAACAACAACAACAACAACAACAACAACAAGAGCGGCTGCAACTACAACTACAACTACAACTATAGCTGCCAGACCTACAACAACAAGGACCTAGGAAAACAGGAGCATAGCTTAGCTTTGGGCTGCTGTTGGCATACTTAAAGTTCATAAAAAAGTCAAATTAATTCAAATTGCAATGCACACACATGCACAGCTCCCATACATACACACACATACCCATACCCATACAGAGGTACTTAACGCAGTACTCAGTGCTCGGCAACGCTTGCAGTTGTTGTTGTCGCTTAACTTATTTCATTAGCTCCTAAATGTATGCAATTTGACATTTTTTAATTTAACTTTCTCTTTCGCACACCCAGTTACACCTGTGCGGGTTTATATATGTATGTATGTATGTATGTGTGCAGCAAGGCCAAAAGCAAAACTTGTTGGCTGCCCTAATGGCCAGCAGAGATTATTCACATTGTGCAAGATTACGTATACGCCCCGACTGCCAGCACCGCGTTGGCATGTGTACGCAATAAAACTAAGGAGATATACAAAACAAAGTGAGCAAATTTTCATGTGAAATTCTTTTCAGAACTATTCGCAACTTTTACGAGCTATTTTCGATGCTTCAGGTGGATTTATTGGAATTTTAAAAGCTCTGCCATGGTTTTTATTTTTTCCTTTCAAGTCGTTAATAAATGCTAAAAAATGTACAATGTTTTTTAGCGATTTTTTTATTTAATAAATCTAAGCGAGTCATTTATAAATTACGTATTTTTTGTCCATCAATTGGGTTTTGAGCAACTTGTATATTATTTTAATTTATTTTACATATATTATTAGTCTGAATTGATAGATTTGAGCAGAGTATCGCTTAAGTCGCTGCGTGTATTTCTGGCTTTTCTGCCAGAATCTTGCAAATCCACCCTTCAGTGCTGTTCGCTCTCGAGGTGCACGTGCTGCATCGCCCATAAGTATGCTATATAATTTCTTCATTTTTATAGTGCATCTGTCTCGCAGGTCGCATTCCCCTCGCAAGTTTTCCGCTGACAATGCACACGCATTGTTTTCTCTTAGGAAAAGGGGCGCCCCATTCGAATGGGGCACCCTCCTCCACTTGAGCAACTCACTCTCAGAGTATCTCAGCTTGATGACGATAAGGCTGACGATGACGCGCTGCAGCAGCAGCAGGAGCACGAGCAGGAGCAGAAGGACTCTGGGGTAGGCTGGCCGGGATCTGTCATTTCGATTTCAATTTGCACTTTAATTTGCATTCTTCGCGCGGATTTGCTCTCACTTTTATTTCATTATATAGGACAGCCAGCCATCTTGGTGAGCTTTTCCGCACTTTTCCTTTTAGTTTCGCTGTTTTTCCTCATCTCGGATTCGCAATTGCAGTTAAAAACTCCTGCACTTGATTGACAGCCCACAATGCTGAAAATCGCACACAGCCAAAAAGATTTGGGAAAAATTTGGAAGCCAAAACTGGAAGCAAATGGCTTCAGGTTGTTGATTTCAATAAATCCTTCCAGTGAATATTCAGGTTGTTGATTTCAATAAATCCTTCCAGTGAATATTCAGGTTGTTGATTTCAATAAATCCTTCCAGTGAATATTGTATTTGGTATACAATCTAGAAATATCTGTATTGATATATTCCTTCCTTGCCATTTAGCGTAATTGTTTAAATACACGAGCAGGAAAGCCCTATGCAGCCCATCAAAAGCAGAAATTCCTTAGCCCGTCCATCAAGGACCTCCATCCACCACTCATCTGCCATCTGTCTTCCACCTGTAGAAACTGTCAGCAGAGGCAAAAGAGGAGTACAAAATAAAGGAAAAGAAGAAGCCAAGTGACAGAAACACGCACACGCCCACACACTGGCTGGCCGGTCCGTCCTTCGGTTTCAGGGATTGCCATAAACTAGTCAGTTAATCTGGTCATCTTACTCCGTCACACGCCCCTCGCAGCCCCAACCAGCCGCTCCCCCCATTTAAGCTCCATGTGTTTGCAACTACTCTATTAGCCGCATTTTAATTCAGTTACTTAAGTTTAGTGTGAACACAACAATTTCATACTTGACGTGGCGACAGAGATGGAATATACACATACATACGTGCATGTGTGTGCGTACTTGAGAGATGCCAATGATGGCAGAAGTAAATGAATAAAGTTGAACTATGCTAATACCAGATGAGTTAGGGAACTATGCAATACGGGGGAGGAACTTATGAAGTTCAATTACCCCATTAACCGTGCCTAGCTAACCACAAATGAGTGTATCTTTTTCTACACACATAGTTAAATGCATTCAAAAAACTAGCCACATTGGCAGCACTGATGTCCGAGAAGAGATTCTCCACTGCACCAGTGCTGCCTAGTGCTGCAATTTTGAAAATTCTCCTTTTATTGTAGTGCCCCGATTGCGTCTCTTGCGTCGCACAGACGTCAGACTTTAACCTGCCGCATTGACCTCACGTTGCTGCCGGAAAAGGGATGTGCCCAACTAAACCACTGCTCTGCCACCCACTGGAGCCACCTGCGGTCAAAGGTAAAAAGTTTTGTCAAATTAAAATTGTTTACTGCTCCTCGGAAGTTGGGCAAAGAGTTCGGGTGGCTTGGAATGCAGCTTGCTCGGGCGGCAAAAACATCTTAAATTAGATACATTTTATCGCTACACATGCCCCGAAAAGAGGAAAGTTTTGAGTGATATTTATTGCATGACACTTGATGCAGCAGCTTAGCCCCAACACCAACCCCAACCCCAACCCCAACCCCTAACCACCGACCCCTAACCCTTATCGCCCGAATTTACCGCCCGTTACCCGTTGCCATCGCCGCTTAGCCCCCCACAAGTAACTTGAATCCTTTTTCCGGTTTCGGGTGTATGTGTGGATGACATGTCAACAAGCATTTAATTTGATTCTAAATCTTTTGCTCGGCGAAAAGGACTTTGCCTGAGATTTTCAACGCATTTCGGTTGGTGTGAAGTAGACCGAAGGATAACTTTAATCGCCAACTTAAATTCGAGATAATAGAATGTCCATGGATTTGCAGTTGAGTAAATAAAGTCGGCTTTCGCAGCTGAGAATGTTGATCCCTGGCTTTTCGCTCGAGAGTGCTTTATTTTCAGCTCGAGAAACTACGAAGCAAATCACACTTGAAGTTGATGAGCTTTAAAGTAAACTTTACAATTAGACTTGCCACTCCATTTGAGAGCACACAAACGAGAAGCCATTTAAATCGGAAGAACATTCTCCGGTTATCAGCATACATTATTGCACAACACTGCCACTTTAATCCTGCGAATATACAAATCACCTAGGCCAAGATTCGCAACATTAATGCTGTACTTGCAGCATGTGGAATGCAGTTTGAATATTTGCTCGACTTCGATTAAAATTTGCCTACACACATTGATTTGTTTTCACGCTTCCTGCATTATTCCGCCTTATGTTGCTTGTCGTCTTTAACTTCAGGTACAGCAAAAAGAGACAGATAGCGGGCGGAAGCGAGAGGGAGCGATAGACAGAGCGAGAGACAGAGATGGCGAAAGAACGGAAAACAGGAAAGGAAACTTTCTGTCGCCATTGTTGGTAAAAGTTTTGCAATCGCCAGTGCCTCATAAACTTTATGCATATGCACTGATGGCCAAGGGAGCGAGGGAGAGGGTGTACACTGAGAGAAATGCCTACTACTACTGCTACTACCATCGTCTTGAAAAGAGTATCCATACTTCAAATGCCACATATTTCATACCTGTTTATGAGTAAAAAAAAATCCTAAAAAATTACACAACACTTTTCTTGAGAACTTCAAATCTTTTTCCCAAGTGCAACAACTGGCAAGTGAAGGGAATACCGCATAATATGCGAACTGGGCCTGTCATAAATGAAAGTTATGCCGTCTTTGGCCAAGCAAATGAACGCTCTGAGAATTGTGCGAACCAGAAAGCGATTCTTCCTCCTTCCGGTGGGTGGTTTTTGGGTGGCTTTTTTGGGCGACTCGGTGGTTACACAGCCACATGTGTACACTGTCGTCTCTAATTATTAATCCTCGCACTGGCGCACGAAAAGCCAAATGAATATTGAAGGACGACGAAACCGCAACAGAATTTATTTTAAGCTAATTTTCTTATTTTACACTTCATTTTCAGCCCAGCACTCAAGGGCTCGCCAAACCGCCCACTTCGCACTTTTCGCCAGTTTCCTAAGACCCGGAAAGTCAACGAGGACTTTCCCATTTAGACTAATAATAAAAACTTAATACGGTAATCCACTTATGCCAACAGAACTGCCTTAGTGGAAGCAGCCAGAAGTCGCACAGTGGGACGAATACCGATTTAATTTAATCAAATTTATGGTAGTAAAATAGGTTTCTTCGCACATATGTATGTAAAATTAATATTATACAACAATATTCTTATTCCATGGTTGTTCCCAAAAACAATTTCCGTTTCAAAATTCCATGGAAACCGAATCAGTGTGCATTTGAGAAAATTTGTTGCCTTGCTCTCAAGTGCGTGTGTGTTTTGTGTGTGTGTGTGTGCTACCACTTTTACCACAATTTTTCGTTCTTCTTTTTACATTTTTCGAAGGAAACCAAAGTTTTGCGGCGCGCACATTTTTCGTGTTTCCAACTTAACACTTTTGCTTAGCCCACACACACACACACACACACGCACGTCATAATTTATATGACTGTGTGGGTGAGTCAACAAGCGGCAAAGGCAAACACTTGGCCAAAAAAAAAAAAGAAAAATAATAAAGAAAAACCTCACGAGAAGAAACGCAAAGGAAAACTATAAAGTGTTTCAAAGCCTGAGAACGTTGACTTTGGCTCAACGGCAGTTCAATTTGGCATGAACCAACTATGCGTGTGAACAGGAGCGAAAGAGACAGACAGCGCAGGATACACTGGAAAAAACATATTTTGATTGCCTTAGACGCCTGCATATCGAACTCGAAACCGAGCTTATATTATCGGTATGTAGTTGGTTCATTTACGATGCTCAAAAGTGGAAAGCTAATTTTTTATACTTATAACTTATAAGAATTTTTTCACAGTGCTCGAAATGTAGCGAGGAAATGCGTAACGGCATATTTATGGCGACGCTTGAGACGACAGCAACCAAGTTAAGCAGTGGGCCAAAAAACATGTACAAAAAACACACCAAGAACCCATGGAAATGGCAACAAAAATGATTTCGCTGCCAGAGAATGCGAAGAGCAGTTGGTCTGGGTGACTCGCAGAGGGAGAATTCGGGGTAAAGATAGATAGACTGCCTAAGCTGCCTCTTCACTTAATTGCAATATTCCATCGCACACAGAGCTCAAAACTGCAAACTGAGATAAGCGCATTAAGTGCCGGCAATTTTCCCTTCCTCATTTTTTAGCTACATTTTTTGGTAATAGAGCAGAACGAGATTATGATGGGCGAAATTATCCGCTACCAATAAAAGATACTGTGGCACAATTTAAACTCTCTTCAATAGCTGCAAAATTGAAACGTTGTTTACCATATCAGTTTACACATATTTCCAAATTGCTTGTGTATTTTTGTAAGTCAGCATGTTTCTTTAAATAAAGTTTAATTATTTTCAAGTTATCAAATAAATATCAAATAATATCTAGAGCAACACAGTTTTTTGTTTCCGTGCAGGCGGATGACATTTGATGGAAGTGGCTCTTTGGCTTTTCTGCTTAGAAATTGATTTGCAAGAATTACCGATTCATTACCGATGAAGATGAAACCTGGAGACCACGGAACCAGCACTCGATAGCTGAAGTCGGAGTAGAAAAAAAAGAAGGAAAACGGACAGGGATCCTAAGGGCGATGTGTTAATTTTCCTGGCCGGCACGTCCCTGTCATTGGCACTAGTCCATGTGCAGTTTGCCTGGCCTATTACCCATCCCATGCCTACTACCCACTGCCACTACCACTTCCACTCCCGCATCTGGGTCCACCTCCAATCCCTGGGCTCATTTGTATGCCTGAATGCACCTCCTTCGGCCCATTCAGCCCCGCTGTTTAGCTCTCTCGCTCTTCCGCTTCCAGACTGTTTGCATTTCATTTGGCAGCATGCCCTCTCCCTCTCGCCGACGTACAGCCATCTCTTTCCTTGGCGTTCTCAAGCAAAAGTCAACGACGCATTGGTTTTGAATGCAAATGTCCAGACGAAGGCGAATGGCAAGATGAGAAGCAATTTGCATGGCTTCACTTAATTCTTTTCACCAAATACACTGCCCGAAAAATGTGCAGCAGTGCAGTCCTTTTTCTTATAACAATCAGGGGTAGTAATATTATATAACTGGTAATCTTTCAAGTTATTTGATACAGAGGTAAAGTAAAGATCGCTTTATTTCTCTTGTTTTACAAAGTCAATCAATCATTTTGAGCAGTGTACAGCGCACCTATTGTTGTTTTTGTTTGGTGTGTGGCGGCGGCGATAAGGATAAAGCCCGGACTTGAAGTTGAACGGGAAAAGTCGGGCCAAAGAAGCCCTTGAGAAGCCCGAAGGAGACACCTTTCGCCGCCTATCGTCTTTCAATTAGTTTAATTAAATTGCAATTTTCTTATCTTGCCCTGCAGCCAACCTGGTCAACTAAGTCCTGTTTATCCTTCCGCCAGTAGCGCCTCCACCGCTTCCGCTTTTTCCCGCCATTTCCCCAACCACGCTGTTGTTTTCCATTTTACAGGGACTTCTTCTGTTTCTGTTTCTGTTTCCGTTTCCCGTCTTCCGTTTTCTTAATTCTTGATGCACTTTAAAACGGCATCAAAGTTCCCTTCTGCCAGGGCTTACCGTACCAGCCACGATTCTTCTTTTCCCGTAGTCCTGGCAACAAGGATCCTGTAGGATTTGCCTCTGGGCAACTGTTGAGCGTGAAATGAAATACGGTTGCCTTAAACATAAAGCCGCAACGGAATTTATTAATTTTTTTTATTGCAAGCATCTATTTAAATATCTGATGACTATTAGCCACCAGCGCTTTCTTTCTTTAAGTTACTTTTTTGGTGGTTCCCGTTGCTGCTAATTGACTGGCAGCCGTAGCTGCTGTTCTAAGCAATTCAAATGGCCATTCAAATTAACTTATTTGGGAAGATTTAAGCGATTTTCCCTCCATTCTGGAGCGAACAGCTTTCCATGCTTTTCCATGCCTTGTTTCCCCAATTTGTTCCCCCATTTTCCACCTCTGAACCGCTGCTCTTTCCCTTTTGGATTCGCCACGCGCCGCTGGGCTGCTCATTTGGACAGGCGCCAAAGTTATTTTACAAGTCCCCAAACCGAAAGGTATATCCTTATATCCTTATATCCTTATGTCCCTAAACCACCCCTCGCTCCCCTATTTATCCACTGGGCGACGCTTGTGAAAAAATACCCTAAAAAGTAAAGGGGAGAAAAACTGTCTAAAGTGCGACCAAATGACCTTTTTAATTCGTGGCCATGCACTTTTCTCCGCCTGCTGTCTCCCTCTGGCGCCCTCCCGCCATCTCTCTCCCTCTCTCTCTATGTCCCCCTTCTGCCGTCTCTTTCATTCGTTTGGCATGTCTGGGGTCTTTTGGGTGTGAAATGAAATTTGCAGCTTTTGGCGCAGAAAGAAAGTTGCAAAGATTTTTTAAGCGTGTCGCGTGTTTCCTTTTTTTCAAAGAATTCTTCTCCTTTTTTCTTTGTTCACCTGCATGTGTGTGTGTGTGTGTGTGTGTGTCGTGTAAATGTGTTAATGCGCTTTCCGCGCGGCACTACGTGATACTTGCCCACTGTTCCCGGTCTTCGGAAGCACAGTGCACTACACTGGTCTTTTTTCCAAACAAATGACTTTCTAATGATTTTCAAGGGCATTTCATAGTGCACAAATTAAGAACATCTACTTGATTAATTGCTTTCAATAAAAAAACAGATTTTGTAATTTTTTTTTTTATTTTTAATCACTTTTATTATGTGACTAGCCCACTGTGACAGTGTGTTTCAGAAATTTTTGCGCTCTGTCTGCAAATGAAGTCTGCCCGCGACGTGAGTGTGTGTGTTTCAGGGTGTATGAGCGTGTTTGGCAATGTGTGTGTTTGTGTGTGTGTCTGTCTGTTAAAATCAGCTTAAGCATTAGTGCTGGTCCAGCATACTGCAGCACCCAACCCAACCACCCACAGCCCATGTGGCTAAGGTCAAATCCATTTGACTCTCGGAGCAAATTGCAGCGCCATACTTCAGGCGACATCGTTACACCTCACCGACCAGGGCACACACACACACACACACACACACCCTCCCACACACGCAAATTAGTGCAAAGGAAATGGGCGAAGAAGAAGAAGACAGGATGTGGAAAACTGCCAACGGTGCATTTAACAATTTTAATGGATTTTTTCCCGCTGCCTCGGAAATTGAATCTTTAAACTTGACCCGCAGCAGAAGATTTAATGCACACACACACACACACACACACAAATACAAGCAGTTGCACACGCTGATAATTATGGGCGGTGGGCGTGCCAAGCACCCTTAAAAAATATCCCTGCGAATTCCAGGTGGAAAATTATTCGACTGACGAAAAAGCTGCAGGAATCTGCGAATGCTGGCAAGATGTAAGAAAATAAGACTGAAGTGCAGTGAGAGAAATAGTTTCATTACAAGATCAAGCCAACTGTGCTTTATGTTGCATTCATAATTAGCCAATTTTTTAAGCATTACAACAAATATTTTACGCTCGAAAAAAAACATTTTGATTTTGATCTCGAAAGATACGTTTTCCCTTAGTGCAGCTTTCTATTTGGCCACGTCTTTTTATTGTCAACGGCAAATGAAAATTCCAGCATGATGCCTTTTTCCCCTGCACATCTGCCCGTGTGTTTTTGTTGTTTTTGGGCATGGGCGCACTAATAAACAAATAAGTGGGCGTGGCAGACGCTCAATTAAGGCTATTAACGTTGCTACGGCGAGGGGGAAAGCAAAACATTGGCAGCCATTTGGTTTTATGACTCTCTCTATAAAAATTCCTTAGTTGAAATTTATTTGCACCATTAGATGGGGCATTAGGGCGTTTCCTAGGACCGACCACGCCCCCTCCCCCAACGACCTTCAGCCTGAGGCATTTCCCCTTGATGATTACGCGTTGCTCTTATGTTTTTATTGGCGGCCGCGTCGGCGTTCTTTTATTTTCCCGCCCCGTTTAGGCAAATTCAATAAGTCAACTTCGTCTGCGTTCGCTTTGAACCAATTTTGGTTTATTTATGAGCGATGCGAGCGAATAAATTAGGCAAAAATCGCTGGCTTCGAACTTCCAATATTCCACGACCAGAGAGACTGGCCGCTTTAACCCATTCCAGTGGGGGTCATTCGTCAAATTGGTCATAAAAGCACTTATTCCGAGTAGAGAAAAGGCAGCAGGAAGTAAAAAAAAGGTGGATTAAGGAAGTCTTTCATAGCCTGGCCAAACATAAACCTATCAATGGCCAAGTTAATCTATCTACTTGATAAAATTACTATATGAATTTGCAGGGTATCCTTTAGTCGGATGATGGCATTACGTTTTTCCGTTTAGTTATGTTATTGTGCGACAAACACACACACACACACACACGCAAGCAGTGTGTGGAAGAGAGGTAGGGAAAAGGAGGGGATGTCTGAAATGTCTCCTTGTTCCTGCCACAAAAAACACTCAAAGGCTGAAAAGCTTTTCGCTCACAAGTGGCAACCGGAAGTGTTGTGCGGCTCAAGAGCCTACTCAGCACGCACACACACACACACACACACACATGTCGCGGCACACCCACACACACACACACGCGCAGGCAGGACGAAGACGGGAACGCGGACATGTTGAAAGGTGGAAATTGAGGCGATTTACCGTTCGCCGCATAGGCTTCATCGCAGGTTTAATGCACTACGTTTTACTTTCGCAACTTCGCATTTACTGGTTGGTTTTGGAAAACGCTAAAGAAATATTCAAAATATTCACTCGCTAATCAGCACTGATTTGATTGGTGATGCTGATTTTTTTTTTTTTATATATTTCCCCAGCCATTTTTAATTAGAAGCAACTTTGTTTCGCAGTTCAAAGAGGACATATATGCTAATTTAATTTATTATGCCAAATTTCCTTCGATCCCCGAAACGGATTTCTCTTAATTAATCCTAATAAAGCGTTGGCTAAACAAAAAGGTCCGTCGGAAAAAGGAGGCAAATATTTATGAAAATTACTTCGACAAAGTCGTCGCACAAATAAATAAAGCGGCAGAAGGACGAGAGAGAGCGAGAGAGTGAGAGAGCGAGAGGGAGGGAGGCAAACTAATCACAATAATCACGCTGAAATAAAATTAATAAAAATGCGTGGCCCGTTGGCACGGCAAGGAGCATTTAAGAACATAAATAAAAATTAGCAAAACCAACAACGTGGCAGCGAAAGGCAAACAGCAAGGACTCGGACTTGGTCCTGTGTGGCCGGCAATAAAAGCCACAAATATAAAGAAATTACACGGCCAGCAAGGAGCCGCCGAGCTGAGCGGAAAAGTTAACGCAGTCGGCGAATAAACGAAAAACTAATAAAATCCTTTGACCAACGCCCCTCGCAACAGCAGGGCAAAATGGATTTCCTATGGCCCAGGATTCGTCCTTAGCAACTTTGTGGCCGCCGTGCAAGGAATATCAGGTTGCCTCCTGGCCACTTCGTCTAATTGAAGTCAACGAAACTTCCGATCGTTAAAATAATTAGCTTTGTACTACAGAAGTCCAAACTAAGGAATTCCACAGCAATGTGACTACAAATTGCTATTTTTTCAGCTTTTGAAATAACTTAAGCTACTACAACTGCTTAATAACAGTTTTCCCGATTAAATTGTAAACTATTTTGCGATTTATACCAGCGCCGTTTCTCCATTGATTATTTTGAACTTTTGACATAAATTGCATTTAATTTATGCGCGCAACATTTTCGATTTCTCGCAAATTTACGTTCGGCCATAATAGCAATAACAATTGCCGAAATTTAAATAATATTGTACCCATTATATATGTATATGTGTGCGTAGTCAGATCGCAGTACTATAGCTGTGTAGTTTTGGCATGAACAATTGGCATGCATTGCAGTGCCAACGAAATGTGCGCATTAATTAATCGCAGAAGGACAACTCAGCCTGATTAGTGGCCCGAAAATATAATTGTGGGCCTGGGCAAACGTGCTTTCCCGCCCGGCCCGATGCCAATTTCCCGCCCAATTAGAAGACGAAGTGCACGGAGAAATTTAATTAACATTTCCAAATGTTTTGCATGCCCGCACATGTTCGGCCGTAAAAAGTTTCGCCAACCTGAACTCGACACCCCCGCACTTAACCCGTACTCGGGCCGAGCAATTTGTCCGGAAACTGTCGTTGCGGGCCTTAACCCCTTAAAGCCCCGCACCTGCCCACCGGGGGGCGACTGATTACTTTGACTCTCTGTTTTTGTCTCGTGTAACAAAATTTCAATGGGAAATAGTTTTTATGACACATCAACTGATCCCATCGCCATGCTGTTCCCACACCCATGGTTAAATTTATAGAACCGATTCCTTGGCATTATTAAGTTATATGCTATGTTAAAGTGGGAATTATTTAAAGTTTGAAATGTGGAGAGCATATATATTATTTTTATTAATATTATTTAAATTGGCAACATCTAGGTGTGTGAACAGCTTCCCTTTCTGTTTGATAATACAAATTTTTTTAACGTAAGCCCAGCAAATGGTAACACTAATCTCCTGAACGCAACTATACTATAAAAGTACGTGCTTAGAACGCCCCAAAGCTTTTCCTATGTGTTTTTGTGCGGCGAGAGTGAAAAGTTGAAATGCAAATGCAGGAATGAAAATTAAATACAAAATGCTAAGTACTTTCGTCATTCGATGTGAGCACCTGACTTTTGGCAAATGGAATTCGCAAATTAGCCAAAAATATTTCATTTTCTTGAAGTCCAAGTGCTGGAGAAATATATTGCATATAATCAGTTTATTACAACACTTGCTGGCATATTTAAGCAATCAAATTGTAATTAAAAATTATTTTTTTTAGCATGTGACAATTTTAAACGAATCTCTGAATAGTAAACCATTTTCAAAAATATACTTTTTTTCTGAAAGTCGTTTTACCAATTTTTCGTTTTTTTATCATAATAATGAGAATATTGGTCCAAATATGGAATGTCATACCTCGATGAACTCGTAATTAAATTCCCAATCGATTGGCATTAAAAAAATTACATTTTAAATTTTGGCAATTTTTTGTAAATTTTTATGATGTTACTATGAAAATTCGAAGAAAAATTAATTTCGCAAAGAGGGCAAAAAAGTGATAGGAGTCGAAAGTATTATTAAATAGCTTTTCAAAACAGTAACTTTCATACTTTTGTGATTTTTTTAAGCAAGTTATGATTATAAAACCATTAGTAAATATTGCATTTTGACTAAAAGTAATTTTCTTGCTTATTTTAAATAGACTTTTGTTCATAAAATCGTATATAATGGTCCGAATATGGAATGTCATACCTTGATAAACTCGTAATCAAATTCGCAATCGGTTTGTGTTCAAAGTTTGACATCTTAAATTTTGGCCATTTTTTGTAAATTTCGATGATGTCAAAAATGCGAAAATTGACCAAAAAAATAAATTTGACCTAGACGGCCATAAAGTGATAAACATCGTTAGTGCTGGTAGAAAGCTACACAAAACAGGTGTTCTTTAAGTTACTTGACCATTTTAGCCATTTTATAAAGAAAAACCTTAAGATTTTGGCAAAAGTCCAATCGATTTGAATACAAACCCGGGCAATTTAAATTTGGTGGTAGACTCTTTGTGATTGTCCAGTGAGCTGCGTAAATCTGAGACGGTTCCTAAAGGAGGAACGAACCGAAACAATATGGTTACGGGATGGTGCTATATTCACCTGTAACTTGTTTCACCCTGGACGCAGATAAAATTAGATGTACCCAAAATGGCCTTTTTTTGGGGGAGGAAAGTGTTGCTCGAGCTTTCACTTTTTGAGCCCACTGGGTGCCACATTTTTTGGTTGGGTGCCAGATATATTAAATTCCATCGTTGGGCTGTTTTGTTTTCCAAGCTGTTTAAAAATGTATATCCATTGGGGAATTCTTGTTTTGGCCATTTTTCGGCGAAACTAGAACCTAAGAAGTATAGCTCCCAAGTTACTACTACTCCCAATTCAAATAGCCAGCTTTTAAATCACAAATACGAATCCTCCGTGTTTTTTTTTTTTTTTATTGTATTTCTCCGCCATAATCTGGTTGTCATTCCATCTTGTTCGGCTCCAGCCGAATCGCATAGCTAAAACACTCCCCATTTTGTTTGTCATTTGGGCTTTTATTATTATTACCGAGAATCGAGCAGCGAAAGACCTCCAGCCGAAAAACACTGCCCACGACAAACAACAAAGGCTCGTATAATGGAATTTATTTTATGGCCAACAGGTAAGAAAGAAATGTTCCCCTGTCCCCTTGGCGTCCTGCTAATTTCGCCCAGCTTTTACTATTTCCCAGCAATGGCGGCGAAAATAAGGCAGATCCGAACCGAACCAACGCAGTCCATATGTTCCAAAGCAATATTTTTTAATGCCCCGCCCGGAGGCGCAGGGAACAACACCAGAGGATACCCAAAGACAATTAAAATTTATTCAACGTTCTGCCGGGTGGCAGGAGGGGGGGCAGTAGGGGGGGTGGCCAAAAAGATGGGAAAGTATAAACATAAATATGTAATAAGCGAGGCTTTCCAACCAAAATCGGTGGGGGTTGGGGGGTCGGAGGACAGCTGTCGGCATTATGCGACTTACATTAGCGTGTTAATGCAATTAAAAAGTCGGCCCAAGGCGACAGGATACCCGAATAAGAAATAATAGCTTGCCAGGACAATGAATCTTCGGACGAGGGGTAAAAATTAAATTAAAAATGCTTTCAATTTCGCAGCATCCTCGAAAGGAAACAATGTAAATCCCGGACTGGCTCTGCTTTAGAACTCAAAACATGCAATGTGATGCAGTTGCTCCAATTTGGAAGGTAGGCTTGATCAAATTGATTCGTTGTGGCAGAACATTGGGTCAAAGTTCACAAGTATTGAGTCATTATTTAATTATACTGTATATAAGTTTTAAATAGTGCACAGCTCTGCGCGTTCCAGGGGCAAATGTGATGAGAGTCCGAGACCTGTGAACCGCCATACCATCCCCTTGACCCTGTCATTTATTTAAAGCTGCTCTGGGGTCACCAAACCGCCTGAGCCCCCTTGCCCCCTGCCCCCTGCCCCCTTGCCACCGCGCTGCAAAGAGGGGACCATTGGCCCAGCTCACTCATAAATCATTTTCGTGCCGCGCGCTGCCGCAGAATGACACACGACTGCCGCCCAGTTGGCCACCCCCTCTGGCCCAGCGCACAGCACTCCCCGCCCCCGCCTCAGGTGGCATATGATCCCACCAACCACCCCTGCTCCCGCTACCCATCATATATACCCAAGAACTTTGTTTGCTCTCATTGTTGGGCTTGTTTGCAGTTCTCGGGGTCACAAATTGTTTTCGAGCTTGCCGGGGTTCCAACAAATTGGAAAGTGTTCCACAAGAAGCACGTGCCACGCCCCCTTCGGTCCCAACGCCCCTGGTCTGTCCGCGGCCATTTAATAATAAGTAATAATAAAGAAGGGCCGGACAAAAAGGGAGAAATTCGCGAGGAACAAAACTTTCTCGGCGACGCGTTTTCATTATTTGAATAAAAATTCAAATTAAATAAGATTAATTTCAGTGTGGGACGACAGAAGGCAGAAGGGCTCTTTACATAATTCCACTCAACGCCACTTGAAGATGACTAATGACAGATTGTCCAGCCATCGTGGGCTTTGTACTGAGAAAAGCGGCCAACAAAGTGTATTTCGAAGTGCGGATAGCTCTTCGAATCACAAGCACATTAAATAATAATCATAAAAGTTTAAAAGGATTAAAGAATTTTGTTTGCGACAGTTGCCAGTTCACTAGTTCTGCGTTAATTTTACTTCATGGCAGCCCATTTTTTTTTTTTTTGCAGTGCACAGTGACGTTTTGGTTTTTGAGTACAGGGTATTTCGGCACCCACAGATATGTCACATTTGTCTAGCCAACAAATACTTCATCAAAGTTCCGCAGGAAAACACTTGAGGCTCCTGCGGTGATTTTTCTAAGCTGTCAACTGCAACTGGTCCCCGGAACTGGACATGGCCAGGATATCATCATCATCAGCAGGAGCACCACCAGCAGCAGCCAACCAGCAGAGATACTAATTGTCATCCATAAGCCTCAGGCGCTGGATGGTCTCAAAATTCGCAGGCGGAAATTTAGTAGGAAAATCAAGAAAAAACGCTGGCACAGTAGTGGAAAATTCGGTCGCTCGAGAGAGCTACATATTCACAAATATAGCAGATCAATGTTGCTTCATATTTAACTTAAAGCTTAATCAACAAAATATTTAAATACATTGATATGCAAATTTTACAAAAATCACATGCTGCCATTGGCCTAATAAAGAGTTAAATATTTTTTGATATATAAGGCGAAAGTGCACATATGACCGAAATAGATTTGCCGTAACATATGCAATAGACGTGTGTAGACCTTCTGTGATTGATTGCAAACACCCGCAAAGAGTGTGGAAATGGCAAAAATATGGCCAAAAATCCAATTGTCAACGCATCCGAATGAAAAAGTAGGGGATTTCCCACTAAAATGCAAAGCAATTAGCAGTCAGCGGGTGGAGAGCACAGGAAACGGAAGACGAAATCCTCGCTTTGAGTTTTTTTTTTAACACCTTCGTTCCCTTGGGTGGCGCCACCTGCCGGCCAGCACCCGCTGCCCAGGAGCAGCTAATGAACAACAAACTTAAGGGTTTTCCGGGTGGAAAAACGTAACGAGAAATGGCAACAAAATATCGTCAATAAGCCAAAAGAAATTACAGAAATTACAGAAATTAAATGAAATGCAATTAACTAGCTAAATGAGCGAAGCCCTCGAGGAAGGGAAATGCTAAAAAGTTGGTCGAGAAAATGAAAAAGTCAGTGGCAAGTCAGCCGGGGGGTTTTCCGCCAAGGGGAATGAATCCGATTTGTAAACTTAGAATCACGAATCACGCTTCTGTTCGGTAATTAGCAAATGCAAAATTACACGGTGCACTATGAAAAACAGAAGTCTTCTAAGTAGAAATATATTTCAATTTAAATTTAAATAATGTGTAAATTATCCTTTTGCCTGCTGAAAAACTTAATTATTAATAGTTAGAAAAGAGGCGTTTCTAAATTTTAGATCAAATAGCAATATTTTGATTGCCTAAAGTATATTTTGCCCGAGTGCTGAAGGGTGGGGTGGCTGTTGGCAGCAGGCAGGTGGCAGGTGGCGGGGGGTCACCTCCACTGGAGTATCCTTGCAGTGGATGGCATTGCCGGCGGCTCATCCTTGATTCCTTGGCCATGCAAATGAGTTGGATTTATGCATCCCAGTTGGCCCTCGTTGGAGCTCCATCTTGCTGCTCCTTCCGGGAATTTTCGATGCACATCGATTGATTTCGCATCAACGCAAAATGCGAAACGGATTATTAAACTTGCCACTGGCCAGGTGTGTACCGAGCAGCAGAGCCACTAGGCAAGCCACTGGGAAAAGCGGTCGGGGACAGCGGCAGGGCACGAAGTGGAAGACAATTTTGCAGCTGCTGCAATTTTCGATAAATTCTTTGCTCAAAAGATGCGCCGGGCAGAAATGGGAAAGGGCGGAATGGTGTGGAATGGGGCGGAATTGGACGGCATGGGATGCAGCAGATATTTCATTCATTTCCATAATTTTAATAAAATTGAAGAAAAATATTCAAGGCAGTTCCGCAGAAGCAGAAGCAGCGACAGCGGCGGACGACGGCGAAATGAAAAGCGGAAAATGTGAAAACGCAAAATATGCGGCTATGTAATAGCGGCCACGTCACACGCACAGTGACACCAATATCGTCGAAAAGTTGAGTAATAGGAAAACAGCACACCCAATATGGCACATATTTACAAGTAATTTATTTCAAAATTAGTCATTTCAAATCAATATTATTTAGCTTTATACATACTTTGCCATCCATTTCCGCTTCACTGTGCTTGCTTGCTGCTGCTGGCATTTTCATCGTCTTCATTCCAATTGGGTTTCCGCAAGTTTATTTTCCTTTTCTACCTGGCCCGTATGGTTTTGTTTTTTCCGACTTCTATGCTATTTACCCCTTGCAGATGACGCCCCAGCTCCTGATCCATATAAATATTATCCCATGAGGAGCGATGTGGGACCATGTCAAGCAAATGACATAATTCAGTTGCTGGCAAAGTTTTTGACTGATGCCATGACAAGCGACGCCCTCTCCCCTTCGCCCCCTGCTGCCACCGCCTTCCATGATTTCTTGGCCAAAAGTTCAACGTTGGATTCTGATGCTCGCTGATTGCCGACCATCTTGCCGAACCACTCATTCTCATGCCTTTTTAAAAGCACTGAAAGAAAAACCTAAATTACATATTATCTACTTGTAATATTAATTCATAAACTCTTCAACAATATTACGTGTAAGGTAAACGGGAATCTATTTAAGATCAATTTGCAAATAGCTGTGAAACATTGTGTTTGGAGAACGCGCATTTTGCAAGTGCATTTATTTTTGAAAGAAGAACGAGCACAAGTAACAGGAGCCAAAGGATATGTCACCAGGTGGAAGTGCGCATTTAATCCAACCAAAAGTCCTAACATCAACAGCCAAACTGTTTCAGAACACAGAGCAAAAAGAGTCGAGTCAAGGACTCAAAGTCGAGGGGTTAATACCAAACATGTGCCGCCTCTAAACAATGAAAATGACTTTCGCCGACAGGGAAAATTGTGAATAAAAAAAAAAAGAAAATATTAAAAAAAAAAAAAAAACAAGAAACAAATGCAAGGGCAAATTAAAATGTTCAAAAGTTTTCAGGACATTTCAGGCCGGGGTGAGCTATTTGCCCTTTTCTTCATGGCAAATTTACGAGGTTCCCCGTAAAGCCACTTGAAAGCATCTCTCGCTCATAACTCATGATGTTTTGGGCCCCTCCTTGGCCCTAAATCTTTTTTTTCCCTCCTTTTTGCATTGGGCTTTTAATTACGCCCAAGCCCCTGCAACATCAGAATGGCCCGAAATTAATTTAGCCAAATCATGGGGAATCAACAGGAGTAGGCCCCAAAAAAAAAAAAAAAATAACAAAAAAAAAATAAAAAAAAAAAAGAGAAACAAAAAGGGCATGTGCGTGACGAAAGGGCAAAAAAGAGAGTGGGGGGAAGAGCCGAATAATAGAATAGAATGGAATGGAGTGGAATGGAAGAGAGGCACATGCAAACAACACAAGGGTTAAGCAGCGCCAGCCTCCACATGTGTGGGCGTGTCCCGGCCCCCCTTTTTTATATTTATGGATACTACGTGTTGTAGTGGGCGTGTTATGGCCATCCCACCTTCTATTTCGTTGCCGTTTTTAGGGCCAAAGCGACAACATAAAACAGTCGTAAAATTTATTAAGTGACATTTTTGTGTATGTAAAATAAAGTAGCCGGAAAAAAACACGGGCATAATCATAAAGCAAACCAACAGAAAAATGTAATAATAAAGCGACATAAACAGGAGAAAAACATTTGCTGGACAAACGTAATTAGGCAATGGAAAATTAAACAAAATAAAAGAGAAGGACACACACACACACACAAGTTTGTGGAAATCCAAGAAGCTTGTGGAAAATTTGCCTCGGAATTTTTGCAATCAATTAAATATTAATTAATTGCCTTGTTGTCTTCGCTTCGTTTTGGCCAAGTTCACTTGCTAATTTTACATTTCCTAATTGCTCATCAGTCGCTTGATTGTTAGCCACGCCCCCTCCCCCCAGCAGAACGCCCCCTTTTCGCGGGCTCTCGCTCATTTAGCTGGTTAATTGCATTTCATTTAATTTCCGTCATTTCTTTTGCCCTATTGACGATATTTTGTTGCCATTTCTCGTAACGTTGCTCCAACTTTGTTGTTCATTAGCGTGCCAAAGTTGCTACCAAATCTGCGGGGGCTGGCCGCTAGGTGGCGCCACACCGGCGACAAAAGCCGTTCAAAGGGGTCGAATTTCTTGGCCACCTTGGCCATCTCAATCCCTTTGCTCTTTCACTGCTAATTGCACGGCATTTTAGTGTCCCCAATTTCACTCCCTGCTCCCACATTGTATCGTTGAATTTTAAACATTTTATTTCCAGAATTTATAGGTGCTGTAAAAGTGAAAGTTCCAAATTGCATTCAACACCATACCCTTGAACTTAAATAATTTTTAAACTCCAAGCTTAACCTTTTATTAAAGTTTGCTTGGCTAACCCCGAGCATATCCCATATCATAGAACTTCCTAATTCATATAGAATAAATTCACTTGTGTTCAATATATTTCAACCAGTTCGCAGTTTTAACACATTTTAAGTCCAAAAATTCGCACAACAATTATGACTGTAATTATTTATGATAACAAGCCATTAAAAGTTCCACCAATTGCCATTATCCTTGCTGAATAAATGTTCAAAAATTAACAATTGCCTTTTAATTTGGTTCAGATTTTGGTAATAATGGAGCAGCTGCCCCCGGATCTTCCTCCTCGGCTACGGTATCCGTTTTTCCCCTCGGTGGATTTTCAGGCGCCTGTTGCGAAACGAACGGGAGCGGATGACTCAATGGCCAGGGATAAGCAGCGCCATGCCGCTCCATGATGCCGATTTTCTCCGGGGGCCTCAGGGCGAAGGAGAAGGCCCTTTGGATCAGGCTTAAAGGCTTGGCCTCCAACTGCAGCGCGTTGTACAGCTCGACCTTCTTGCGCGTCAGCGTGTGGGTGGTGGGTGGACTTATGGCCTGGTTAACGCAGTTATCGCGCCACAGTTCGAATTCCTCCTGGGTGAAGGCCAAGTTGGAGACATCGTTGATCTCGTGCTGCATCTCCAGGTCCTCGTAGCGCAATCGCAGCGCCACATTCGTCGGTATCTGCTCCACTTTGTAGCCAAAGTCCAGCTCGCAGATGCCCAGCACCTCGGCGATCCGATGATCAGGCAACTCGCCCTGCCCACTGACGTTCACCCGCACAAAGCACCCAGTGACGGCCTGCTCGAAGGCGGGGCGAACCAGGAGCATGCCGATTCGATGGCGGCTCAGACGTAGCAGCTCCAACTGATCGCGACTGGTCACCGGAAGATCTGGAGTGGCTGGCTTCTCGTAGCCATTCACCCACGTCTCGTTCTCGTCGTCGATCCGCAGAGGCTTAGCCCGCAGGTTCCTCAGTTCGCGGACTATTTCCGCTGCCGGACGACGAACGCGTCGGGATCGCTGGTCAGACATTTAAGTGGGCTTAAGTGAGCTTCGCCAAAAAGGTTTTCTCAACATTCGAACAATTTTTGATGGCTTTTGGCTTTTTGTTGCCTGAACAAAATCAAATTGTGACAAGTGGATCGAATAAATTTGTGCTCAACTGGAAAATGGTAGCCGCATTCCAAAAACTCGAGTAAAAGTATAGACTGTAAAGCTGTGCACTAATTTCGTCCTTTTTTTCTAGCTGATCCATTTGAATGCATTTAACGACCCGCCTTCGTTTTATGCCCTCCATAAATGCCAGGGGCCAAACTATTAAATTTATATTAATTTCGTAGTTTTTCCTTGGCTAGCATTTCACTTGGCACCCGCTGCTCAAGCCCCCCATTTCCCCCCTTGCCGATTATATATACCTGCTGGGGTTAAAAGGAGCGGGAGTGGGTTGGATCTTTTCCCATTTGGCAAAAGATTTATTATACAATTGCTTTAATTACAGTTGCAGCTAATTGTATGCGGACCTCCCGGGCAGATGCTACTTTTGATGCTGGCACAGAGCCCATTCAGTGGGTGGATGCCTGATAGATACTGGCAACTGGATATAGTGGGTAGTGGGTAGTGGAAAGTGGATAGTGGGTAGTGGTGGGTGGCGAGTTAATGGAAGGATGGTGGTTGCCTGATGGAAGGGTAATGCAAAATCTTTGCATGCTTTGTATGTGAGTCTGCATAAATAACTTGGTTGTATGTGTGGCACATCGAATATGCTGCTCACGCACAAATTCTCCTCGCTCTGCTCGTCGTCCTTGCGACCCCCTGACACCCCCTGCCAACCACCTTCACCAGCACCTCATTTTGGAGTCCCCCTCAGCCAGTTCCTTTGGATCCTCCGCCCCATCCTTCAGTATGCGCATACACTTAAGGGCAAACTCGTTTATGCAAGCTCAGTCATCATCATCATCATCATCATCGGCATCATCGGCATCCACATCCATATCCTTGTCCACCGCCACATCAGCATCGCTATTCAGGCCATCTCCTCCTCCCCTGCTCAAGTATCCAACACCTCCTCATCTTCGATGAGCTGACCAACAGAAATTCCCTTCGATTTCAATGATGCTTTCTTTTTTGGCCATAAAGCGAAAGAAACACTGCCAAAAATGGGCAATTAATCGGCTATATTGGATTTATAAATTATAATAAAACAAATCAAAATTTAATATAATCTTTTTAGCAGACAGAAATATTTAAGAGATATATACAAGTTGGCGTAATTTATGCAGCTGGCACGTGGGAGACAATCCCTCGGGCGAACTTTGATACAAATCATGTGGCGTTGAAGTTATTAAAACGGCGTAAAACTGAACGTCATGCGAATAATTTAAACTGAGTGGCTATGGGTGTGAAAAATCCTAGAAAATTCTAAACGCCATGAGACCCATCCATCACGAGGGCATCAGCTGGTCCAACTGGAGGACCCAACATCAAGTCGACGAGGCTCAAGAACTTTTCCTCGAACACCTTTAGGCCGGGGGCGCGGTACAGTCACCGCCATGGAGGCCAGTTGGCCACTCCTTGACGTTGACAGGCTGTGCAGAAAGTTTGCGCCCATGAGTAGTGTCATGGGTAGTACGTAGTACGTACGTATATATGTACGGATGTACGGAGGAGAAGCTGCGGAGGCCGGAACCCTCGTCCAGCTGGCTGACATGCCAAGCCCTTAACCCTTTGCAGTGCTGCCAGCAGTGCTCGTCGGTCCTCAAACCCAAATGAAGTGCAAGGAAATATAGAGAAGGATCCAACATACTTTTTGCCCCTGCTAATTACTGCTTAAATCAAACGTTGTATTTACTAGTCACTAGTTAGCATTTGAGCTGGACTTCTTGATTCAAGCTGCTGGAATGCAAACGCAGCCACGAAATTCAAAGGCTCAAGTGCCGGCAAATTCCCGTACCATAAATGGCGGAGGACACAGGCCGGGCTGCGAACGAATCTAGCATACGGATACCCGTGTCAAAAAAATAAAAGGAACGACGCAGGGCGGAGCGGGCGGTAAATGTGACTAGGCCAGGGGCAGTTGCCAGTTGCCGGTTGCGAGGTGCCAGTTGGCAGCGTGGCAAGGAAACTTGTTTGTTGCACAGAAACAAAGCGCTTCTGCTTTTCATGTAAAATGACAGAAACAAGTGTTAATGGTTTTGGGCTTAGCGGGCGGGGCGGGTTGGGGTGGTGGGGTGGGTATGCTAAGTGAAGGACGACGAACGCAGAATGGACAACTGGAAAATCTGCAGTCCAAGCAGATTAGATATCATATTGAAGGTGTGGTGGCGGAAATGCAAGCTCCACCGTCGCGTTTCATAAAAAGCGAACGCATTTCATATTTATAAGCTTGGAATACTTTGCAGCCATGAATATGCCTAATTTGTGGCACGCAGGGTCACATTATGTTTGTTCTTAGCCTGCAGGATTTCAGTTCCATTGGATCTTGGACTCAAACTATTTAAATGAAAATTGATGGAAATCCCAGCTAGCTATTTGCTGTTTGTTTCCTTCTGCCCTGCATTTTTTATCGTGCTAATTTGTGGTCTTCCTTTATGATAATCAACTCTGGTTGCGTGTAAGTCTCACTTCCGGTTTTTTAGGCTTTTCTCTGTTCCGTCTTCTCGCTTCTCCGGATCTGTACTTCTACTGCTTTTTTCCGATTTTTCAGCCCCCGCTTCTCGCCTCACAATTCTCCAGTCTGGGCCAATTTCAGTGTGAAACCACCGCAGTCTGCCCCGCAAAACCCGAAAACCCAACCACTAGACCCTGCCACCAACTTCCCCCCTCCCCTTTCTGCTTCTTTCCCACTCCTCTCTCTCTCTCTTTCTCTCTCTCTCTCTCTGTCTCTGTCTGTGACGTGAGCTCTTTTGCTATTTTGAGTTGGATTTTTCTGCTTGCTTTTTTCTGGTTATTTTTTTTTTCAGTACACTTTTTTTTTTTAGTGCTGTGCAGTTGCAGCTTTTTGCATTTTACCTCCAGGAATTTTTCGTTCCGTATGCATATGCAAATGCCTCGGCCTACATGTGTCGGTGTCTGTTACCCCACAAAAAAGAACCCCTTCTGCACTGTCCTTTCTCCACCCCCATACACCCCCAAACCCCCTGGCATATGGGAAACTTTTGCCAGCATGTTGCCTACTGCAGTTTTTTCCCCATTCATTTCTTGCTGATTCCGTACACCGCCCAGCTTGCCACGCCCCCTTGCTACGGTGCAGAATTACAATAATGAAAATGTATTTGCAAAACTCGCCTAATTAGTTGAATATGAGCCATGTTGGGCATTCAAATATGCACAGGCAAGATGTCAGACAGGGACAGCATGCGGGAGTGACAAGGAGGGAGAGAAAACGAGTGAGGGAAAGGGTAGAGTGTATGACACAGATAGCAAACACGAACTGCAAAACGATAAAAAAAATTAAAAAAAAAAAAAAAAAAGAAATTGTTCCTCAAGTGCACTGCTTTTGTTTGACAGGCAACAAGAAACCTGTGACTGCAGGTTGCTCTATATTACCACTCGATTTTCCAACTTCAGTGGCTAAAAATTAAAACACAACCCAACACTGTTTTACACTAATCTTTTCTAATTACCTCTCTTGATATTTAAAGCAAAGTAAGCCCGCCTTCAATTTGTAAAATACCAAATGAAGCATGCGAAGGAAAATCGGAGGAAAAATTTGAGTAGGGCACATAAACCTTTTGTAATATTAACCCACTTTCGCCGGCGGGCGCAAGTGTTAAAGTTGTCGAGCGCATTGAACGCACCTGCTACACTTGTCCTTCGCTTTTGACTTTGGCTTCAAAACAAAGAAGTAAAAAGCGCGAAATTATGATTTCCTCCTTGCCTTTGGCTCAGTTTAATGCGTTTGGCAGCAGGTGAGAGCATAAATTTGTTGCCCCCCAAAAAAGTTTCGTTGGGCGAGCAGCTAGAGTAGAAAAAAAAAAAGAAAAACAAAAAAAATACACGCCTGTCGAACAAGAGCAAACATAATCGACGGGCATTCGACAAGCAAATTTACACAAATCACCACATTAGTGGGTGCTGTGGGCGCAGTGGGCGTGGCAGATAGGAGCACACATCATAATCACAACACATCAAGTGACAATCAAAACCGCAAACAGACAAACGGCATCTCAGAGCAGCCTGTAAGTGATATGTGGGTGGTGGGGCATTCATTGGGGGGTTAAGGGTGGTCCTCCCGGTGGCCGGGGATTTTCCTCGGTGAGGGGAAAACTCCCCAGGGCGTGGGCGTCCCACATGTGTCCGTAATGACGATTAACTGCTGAGCCGCAATTAACTGTGAACAGGCGGAAATACACTGAATGACAGCTGGAAAAGCGGGCGGTGCGTGGGTGGAAAATGGGGCTACCCAGGGGTGGTTGTGGGCAACAGCCAGGAAAATCGAAGGAAAGCGGCCTCCACAGGAAGGAAGCGTTCGCTGAGGACAGAGTCAAGGTGAAACACGTACATAGCCCATAAGTGGGGCAAAAATAAAAAAGAAATTTATTTGAAAATATACTAAATAACCACATTTAAATTAAAATTATGAAAAACATTCACTAATTGGCTAAGCTATGCAAAGTTAATTCCACAAAATGAACTCAACATTTTGGGCCCACAAACTCGTTTATGAACGAATGAATCACAAGGCGAAGTGAATGAAGCCAAGTGAATAAATGATTCATATTTGATTTGTGACCAGGCAACTTGTTCTATCTTCCGCATATCGTGCTCCCCTGGTTTTATTAATAAATAAAATGGAAAAATTGGAGCATATGTGGGAGTTTTCCCCTCGCTGGCCTCCGGGGGGGTGGCTGTGAGTTTGTGATATGAATGAGTGCCGACAAAGGCAAACAAATGCGCAAATAAATCGAGTCGGGAGGGTGGGAAAAGTGGCAGGTGGGTGGACAGGCGGGCATCTTGAAGGACAGCTGAGGACGGATAATGATTATGATGGCGCCCACCTAGGCACGCATTTTGGCCCAGCTTTGGATGACAATTGCAGCGCATATCCGCTTCCGGTGGCCACCAGGCACCAACCACTACCCCACTGCCTACATACACAGGCATACACAGACGCACAGCCACAGGACATTTATCCTAATCGCACACACACACGCGGGACACTGAGAGCTTATTTATGTGCCCAACTTCTTTTCGACATTGTTCTTTTATTATTTTAGTCTTCGTCCTGCCTGCCTCCCTACCTCGCTGCCACCCCACCACCACTTCCCGCCCGCCCGAATCATCCTGCCATTTTTGTCGCAATTTAGCTAAAAGCGTCGTCTAAGAGGAAGTCCTTTTTATACTCGCATTCCCCACCGTCGTTGTCCTTAATCTCATTCCACATCGGCTGCTGCTCCTTTTGACATGCCCTCATAAAGGAAAAGTCGGCGAAAATGGGGGGTGTGGCCGGAAAAGCGACGGCTTACCAAACCGCCTTTGTCCTTTTGATATAGCATCCCACATTGCGCGGGAGATCTCGGAAATTGTGAGCCATTTCCCAAGCACTTAATCGATTAATTAAAAGCAATCTGGATACTCCTGCCGGGTTTCTTGTTAATATTCACTATGCCGTGTTTACCTGTTCCTACCTGTTACTCGCTTTTTAACGAACCAAGAACCAACGTACAAGTCTTTGCCTCTGCGACTAACGAGTATAAATATACTTTGCTGATGGCAACCCTGTGCATTGCAAAACCGTGTACAACACTTACAGTCTGCAGCTTTATCTCCACTTCCTTCCACGTGCTTTGATTATAATTTTGTATTTCCCTCTTATTTTCCGAGCCCATTTCCCCAACTATATTGAGAGTGGAAAACAGTTAAAAGTTGAGTTTCGTTCCTCGTTAAGTTTCAGTGCACGGCCGTTAGGTGGCGCTTTATGGGCACATTTCAGCGTTTTCCATATGTTCTTAGTACATCGTAAGAAATATGAAAAGTTCGCTAATTTCCTTAGAAATAAATTAGAAGTTACTGCAAGCGAAGCTGCAAAAATATATTTTCTATCTACGATCAAAACAATATCTAGAGGATTTGTGAACAAGGAGATCCTTTCAAAGTTCCTCCATTTTCTAATTTTAATTTGATTTTTCTCAGTGTTCTGCTCCAGTTGCCAGTTGCCTGCGACTTGACTTATTACTCGCAGTAAGAGCAACGCACACATGTGCCTGTAAAAATGAAAACGGCGCTACAAAAATGAGAAATGAAGAATGACAACATCAAATTAGCTTCATAAAAATGTCGACTCGCTCAGTGCCACTGAGTTTTTGGGTGGTTGGTGTGAAACAATACAGTTTATAAAAATGAGAGTGCAAAAATATTTTTATGATAAATGACTGTGAACGAGCACGTGAAGAGGGAGGGGGTGTGCGGGGTGGGGAGCCGAACTTGGTGCCAAGGACATTCCATAGACATAAACGTGCTGCTGTCAACCGCACACGCACATGCCGGCACACCCACACACGCACGCCCACACGGGGACATCTATATGACAGGAGCATTTTGGCGTCGACGTTGACATTGACGCCATTTCCGGCCGACGCGGGGAAGGGGCGGTCGGGGGTTGGGAAGCGGGCAAAGCGGAAAAGTGGCAAAGGTACGGCAGCAACAGTTGTCCTTCGTCACCAGCACCGCGCTCCGAGTTTCGGCTTTTCCAAAACCCCACACCCACACCCATCCACCCCCCCGCAACACAGGAGTTTTCCCACACCCGCGGCGACATGTGTCGCACGCACACTGATGTAAACTAGACCAGTTGTATGATACACACATATGGCACATATATATCTCGCTTGTTTTTTACGACAAGTTAGCGATCTTGTTGCCGAATTGAAGTGATAAGTGCAGGGAAATATTAGGAAATCATTTATTATACTTAATTGCAAAAGCTATGAGACTAAAAAATAAGTAAAAAATAAGTTGCTTTGACGTTACTTTCTATACCTTTCCCCCGCCGCGTCACTTGGCACTCAATGAATGCAGCGTTAATTTCCAATACTGTTCAGCTTTTGAAGGACTCTTACAAAACCACTACGCCATCTGTTGCGGTATTCCATATAAACTCAATATTATGATAATACCAAAAACCGTACAATTCCATTGGCAAAAGTTATTGACCGCATGCCGAAAGTTTCATAGATTGGAATTATTTTGGCTTCCTCGCCGGTTGCTTGGCAAGTTTTGCGTGTACAGTCAACCGAAACTTATTATTAATATCCTTTAGTGTGCTGCAGTGTGGATTTTACAGCCAAGCTTAGCTTTTGCTATTTGTTTAATTAGATTTCTCAAGTGGGAACCTCAGAAACCGCACATTTTCTCAAGACTTGCCTTGGCGGAGGAGTTCCGTTCGAGGGGGCGGGGCCACCATTGCAGGCGACTGGGCTGCAATTTTTCGAACTGTTGCTCTTGCAGGAAGGATGGGGGGTGGGGGGAGGGAAAACCACAGAAGAAAATCCCTCGGTCAGTTTTCCAGCGCCCCTTGCCCCCCGCCCCCTGCCCATTCCATCGAAACAAAGCTATTTTTCTGGGCGACTCTGCGTCGCTGTCTCGCAAATATTTCAGTGAGAACTTTAGCATTTTGTGCACTTTAATTTGCGGTGAGCAGAACTCGCAAAGTTTTTCTCCAACCTTAGGAACTGGGAAAACCCGAGTGACCGCATCAAAGAGCCACTGCGAGGGCCATTTGTAAACAGACAAAAGCTAATAGCTGCGGCACGAAAACTTTCACCAACAACCAACAATGAAACTTGCACTTCCTTCTCTCAACTAATTCCGGTTCTCCATCCAATATTTTGTGCTCTCATTGTTACGCCAAGTATTTCACAGATTTCCATCCGACTCAATTAGGAATTTGGCCTAGAAGAGTGCGCGGTTTAAAGGTGCGCTAAGCAAAACGAACGCAAATCTAACCGGTGTATTATGCAAATTGAATAAGCTTCGGCGGGAATTAGCTGATTTTTCCCAGTTCACAAAGGTACACATGCAGCCCCAGGAATTCTTCTCCTGCTAATTCTGCTGCATACTTCTAGGCAGCTTGCATTTGTAATTGTGATACCTCGCAAAATGCCGACACTCAGGCGCTGTCTACGTTTAAAACTCTCCTTGGGTTAATCGCAAAGTGCTCTAATTGAATTTCATTTCGCATTAAAGCGCCCCAGTGGGTGGGCTGTGGGCTGTGGGCTGTGGAGTTGTGGGTTAACCAATCTGGGGCATTATTAAATTATCCCTTAGACACCGCAATCGCACTACCCCCCTGGATTTCCCTTCCCCCCGCGCCGGCGGTCTTGGCTTTTGTTATTATGAGCTTTGCTTTGGCTTTTTGCCACTTTTCAGTTTGGTGCCAGGCGCTTTTTAGCCATTAATCTTCTTTGACGCGCTTAAATCACATGAATAACAAATTAGATGGCATATTAGTACGTGGCTTTACCGCCTTTGTAATATTTTCTTTCTTTTTTTTAAGCCCGACATAATGTCAAATGTTGTGGCACCAAAAAAAGAGAGCAAAAATTAAAGAAAGCCCGCAAAAAGAAAGGGAAATGAGGATGAAAATTAAATAACAAAAGGATCTCGCTCCCTTGGCTCTATATATTTTTGCATAATTCATTGGCCTGTCTAACGGTGCGTATGCGTTATCCCCACTTTCCCTTGAGCTTTTCCATTTCCCCCCTTCCCCCCCACACACACACACCATCACACACACAGACGACATACATACGTATTTATAAATATTTTTCGCCCCTTTGTGCTGTCAGTTTGCTAATTAGCTACGCATTTTCATTGTCGTTAAAAACTCCATTCACATGCATATTTACTCACTCCGCCGAGTTAATTTATGTTGTTCGCCTTGTGTCCCTTCATTCTTTTAATGCAATTTAATTATTTTACTATATGTTTGCGTCACAGGCAGAAAGACAAAGCCCATGTCTTCTGACATGTGCCATATACCCCGACCCCCGACCTCCGACCTCCGACCTTTTGCCGCCTGCTTTCCTTCACATTTTGATAAATTATATGCATTTTTAATCTAATTAAATTGCAAAAGGCGGCAAATGTCACTGGCTGACTGCTGTTTGTTATTGTTGTCGTTGTCTTCCGATTTGTCATGATTAATGGGAGATATTACTCAGAAATAATGCCCGAATTGGTGTGAGTGTTCATCTAATAATATTCAAAATTGGCGCACTTTAACAACTTCTCGAAATGCGCAACGAAAATGTAAATCGCCTTTATCCTCTTATTTTCAAACTATTTCATATATATACATATTTGTTTTTTTTTGGAGGAGCATTGCCAGAAAAGGAATTCCTATAGGCAGATTTATCATCATTTCGCGGGATTTGGCCATCCATTAAATATCCGCCTATAAACATGGCCTGGAAATAATTTCGCGATAAGCTCAAACCATGGAAAAATATGCATATTTATGTATTTATGTGTGTGCTCCCATAACCGATTCGCGATATATACATATATATCATATATATATATATTTTTTTTTTGCTGTGTGCTTGTTATGCGATAATTGCATTTAAGGCACAAGCCGCTTAAAAACAAATTTGCCATCTCGTTTCTTTTTCAAATAAATATTGAAACGCTTAAGCAGAGAAATCGGTTAAATTCGTTTCGAGATGCTTGAACAATAAAACTGCTAACTTAAGTACAAATTTAAAAATTATAAAATATTAAAGTGTTAGTGAAATCGATTGAATAATATATATATATAAAACCACACGCCCTACAGAATTTCTATTTTTCAACTTTATTTAACTGTTTTGATCGAGTTTGGCGAGGAAGTTTGCAAAAGTATTAGCAATATTAATCCTATAACGTGATTATATGCTCTAAAAATATTAGCAACAGCCTAAGAACAATGCGGGAATTTAGTCCGAGTAAAACTTTTGCCCCACTGCAACTTTCGCATCGCTTTCGTCGCGCACATACACTGCAACAAATGGGAGCCAGTTAACTGGCATTCCTGACTCCTCGCAGCCATTGTGCCATAAAGCAGCGCAACTGTTGCACAGATGAGAATAAAACACAAAAAAAAACAAGAGGGAGACGAGGAAAACTTGGGGAAAAGCCACTTGCAGGAAGCTAGTTAGCTATGGAGAGAAACAGCAGAGCCTGTTGCCACATAAACAGCAAATTTTATTAGATTACACATACGCCGCGTAGTCCCACATGGAGACGAAGAAAGCGGCAACTGCATTGCTGGGAAAATCGCTAAGCGGAGGCTGCGACGGGCGGGAAAATCGAGGAAAAGCGGCGACGGAAAGCGAAGTCAGAGTGCAAAATTTTTATGACTCCCAGCGGATGTTTTGATACGTTTTTATGAGACGCGCGCGTGCTGTAAGCGAACGCCGACTTCCGCTTGCCATAGGCCTCGTCTATAACTCCCGGCCACGCCTCCTGCCTCCTGCCACCTAACGCCCATACACCCTCCCCTTTGACATCCGCACACTGACACTGCCTTATCGCACTGCTGAGCATTTGCTTGATGTCCTCTAATAGAAAACGGCACTCAGTTCGAGGGGAAGAGAAAACAATTCTAGATACCCTAAAGTTTGCAATAGGCATACTGCTGGGAAAGTTTGTTAGTCGGACTCAAACTACGCAACGAATTCAAAACACCCGCAGCGATAGGGCATTCAGCAGGGCAATGAATATATGCAAGTATCTAAATATTTACCCGACTCTCTGTCGCATTTATTGCAGGGAGCGACCAACTAGGCGAAGATTGGAGTGATTGTCATGAAGTCGAAATTGGTTCTGGCGGCGAAGTCGGTTCTTTGCATAAACAAATTGCCAAACGGAACTCGAATTGATGACACATAAAAGCGAAGTGTAGAAGCAAAATAAAGTGAGGGTGGCCAAAAAACGTCCAAAGCACCAAGGACCATAGAATTTTATTTACCAATAAATGGGAGCACACCGCGGGTTAAAGGGTTTTCTTTGAACAGAGGCACACACGCTTTTGAATTTACATTTAATAAAGTATATACGTATCTGAGCATCTGCATCTGTCCAACTCCGCACGGAGCTGGGACTAATTTAAATCGGTTGAAACGGAGGAATATCTTGTAAACTTTCAACTCACATCTTTCTTGGCACTTCCACATAAATCTCCACCTCGATGGCTGACAAACGTTTAACTCCATGGCTTCGACGTCATTTGGTTTGAAGTTGTGCGACTAACTAACTATGTGACCCGAACCCATAACACATTCCTCTCTTTAAAAGTTGCCCAAACTTTGGCAGCAGCCCCCTCACATAATCCTTGGCCCCCGGAAAACTCCCCCCTGCCGCACATTTGCCACTTTTTCCCATGGATCGTACTTTTTGGCCATGGCAAATGGCAGCGCTGATTTACTTTGCAATTACAGCCAACTGAGTGCCTTAGATGAAAGTGGGCGCTGGCTGAGGATGGAGAGGTTGGGGGCGTGGCCCTTGGAATGGGGTACCAAAGCAATGAACTAGAAAGCTGTCTGATTAGCGTGCAGCTAGCAAAAGTTTCTCCACTCACACACACACACACACACACACAGATTTATTGAGCCCGCTGTCCGCGTCAATAATTTGCATGGGTTAAACGTACAGAGGCAAGAAAATCTGGGGGTTAAGTCAGCCCACCTCACTCCAGCTTACCCCATCCCGCAGACCGCACTTCCTGTGACAATGGCTGGGGATTTACCTTTGCCTATATATATATATATATATATGTGTAGGTGTGAGTGTGCGGAGAGAGTATAAAAGTGTGTGTTGAAAAAAACTTTCTACGCTTCAGTTCAAGTTACTTCCTTTTCGCTTTTCCATGTGGCGTATTGCATTGTGGAATAGCAAAGCATTTTGAAAGAATCCAAAGGTATGGAAAATATACAACAATTATTTAATGAGCTGTTAAAATGTTAACTTGCAGGGCTAATACGCAAAAATCAAGTTAATGCCACTCCACAAAAATAAACTGCATACTTATACGTATGCAATGAACTTTATTATTGATTTAGAGCGCATAAAAAACGGCAAACTAATTAATTACAGCTTTCCCTTAGAGCATTTCATAATCGGTTTTAAGCACTTTTTGTTTTAATGCCATTTTCAGCTCTTTCGCTGCTGCGACAGGCGAGTGACAATAAATTGTTAAGTGCAAAAAGTTTACAACATTTGAGTGAGTAAGTGATGGCAAACACACACGAACACGAACTTCAAGACGCTCTAAACCCGCTTCGAGCTCCACTCAAGCAACGTTGGAGAAGCCCCAAAAGTGTCACTGAGCGAAAAACTCGGTTAGTTGGCGAATTTGAGTGGGACATTGCCGTTTCTTTGTTGTCTGTCGCTAGATCAAACCACAAAGGAAGTCTCTTACGAACCGAACATACAGCTGACTTTGTTTCAGCCAAAGATCTGCAGTGAAATAGGAAAATCATTTAGTTCGAACTTTAAAGCTGTTCTAGAGCAAAACATATATGTACTAAAACTGGTACAAGAAATAATGGTACTACTTCTACAACAACTAACTTGCAAATCGAATCAAACTTATCTAAGGTTTTCCAAACATTCAGTATCCGAGCTGACTTGTCAAATAAAACCATTTTCATTTGAAGACCACTTAATCGTCGTTAGCAAATTAATTCCCGCAGATTCGACAACTGCAACTGCTAACCTGTTACCACATCGTCCGTGAAAATGGTATTGATAGCCTCCCGGCGAACCCGTCCCAGTCGGGATCCATATCCCGGACCAACTGGCCCGATGATGAAGATTGATAATGCCCGGACAGCTGATGGCGGCAGTCCATGATTCCCGGGCCCTGAGATGAGGTGCTAACGATGACGACAACGACCGGAGTGTCCGCAGTACGGGTGCGGGCGCGGGTTGGCGTACGGGAAACGGGGCCGGAGTGCGCATCATCAACAGTCGCCGTTTGATAAATCATGCATGCAAAGTACAGTGCAAACCCCCGAAACGGGACGACAACAGGCGGATTAACAAGACCTCTCTTATTCACGATAAGAAGACGCTTCCCACTCTCCCTAATCAGTATTCAAATACAGCCACTCAGCTTATGAGTACTGCCCAGGTGGGGTACTATCATATTTGAGCAAAGGTGGTCGAGTTTTTAATTATTTTTGAACAGAACACATTAGCTAAACACAAATGATGTCACTAGTATGTATGTTAGTAAATAAAACCATCAAACTATCGGATTTAATTTACTTCGATCCTAGGGTATTTGGAGTACCAGGTTCTTTCGATTACCTCTCACTCAAAATGTCATTCCACTCAAAGTCAGCGCTGTTTGCCTCCTTCTCTGTCCGCAGACATGTCGCCGTCTCTTTCGTTGTCGCGTCAGCTGTCTCTTTCGCCACCGTTGTAGCGTTACCTAGCGTCAATGTCCGCCTTCAGTTGCATTTTGTCAGCGGTTTCGTGACGAAGCGCCAAGCGGTTTACGCCATCAATTAAACACGAAGTGCTGTGCCAAAACTCCTCTCGCTTCATATTTTTTTGTTTTTTGAGTGATTGGGTGATTGGTTTTGGGCGGGGAAAGCAGGGAAGAAAGTCTGGAAAATCCCGGCAATGGGCCAAGAGGATCAGGAGCTGCTGATTCGCGGAGGCAGCAAACACCCATCCGCCGAGCATCTGAACAATGTGAGTATATGTCTTGTGCATATGTCTTAAGATCAGTTGATCCATAGGAACAGCGATTGCAACATCAAATGGTCTGCGGCGTGAGAACTGCGACCCACAAAAATCCCAAACCGCAACCGAACAAACAAATAGTGACACGAAACGGATTATTCTGGTAGCTGAACATGTTATAAGAGACAACTATTGAGATCATATCATGATCGAGACATCGAAAGGCATTACTTTTCTCTAGGAATATATTCTTTTTTATAAATATAGCAAGCAGATATTTATTTGGAAGTAGTAGATCGTAATTAGGGACGCATAACCAGAGGGTGTGTGGGGGAGGAGGAGTCGGCTTGGTTTGGTTTATCGGCTTAAGTTGGCCAACAACATTGTTGGGTGTCTATAACTCGGGGGTTGCCAGATACTAGATACTAGATACTGTATCCGTATCCATTTCTCCTACATGATCTTAATACCTCGTTGTTTGCACGTCTCGCTCGACGAAAAATGTACAATCTTGTCTTATCTGGGTCATTATTTGGCTAGACGAATGCTTCAGGCTCAGCATCTGATATCTTGGCATCTGCGTACGTATCTCGCTTCAAATTCTTAGCACCTCGGCTTGTATAACAAAATAAATAAGTGAGTATGATATGCATATCTACCCCCGGGCTCTTTGAAACAATTTTGAAAAGTCTCAAAAAGTTATACGAGAGATAAGAACTTTAATTCTTTGGGGAAAGACTAAATATGATATCTATGGAATATTTTAAAACATCTTTATTTATATGTACCTTGTATTGTATACCATATGTTACTTTGGGCTGTTTACGCTCCGATATTTCCCTAATAATATCGAGTGGTCGTGAGGTTTTCCGCTGAATAATTGCGCCTCCTTCAGTATTTCGTTCTCATCAAAGTGAATGACTTTTGAGTGCACTCATTAGCCACTCGCACAATCGACAAAACGGGCGGGAGAACAAATTGAGTCGCTTCTTTATTCAGTCATTTCAATTTGTCAAGTTCATCAAAAAAAAGCGACACTCCTTCGCCTGCCTGCGCAGCGCCATCTATCGCCCACTCCGGGAGTTTCCTTCGCATTTCGTAAGTAATTCAAAAATAGCACGCAAAGTAAAAAGTAAGCCAAAAAATTAAATAAATATGAAATGTAGCATCTTACGCTACTTATTTCAGCAAAATACGAAAATAGGGAAAAGGTGGGAGAGTGAACCAGAGACAGGCAGAAGATAAGAAAACCCAGTGGGAAAGGGACGGCGAAAACAGAAAGAAAAGAAAACTTTTTAATAACATTTTTCGGCCTCATTTGTTGTGAAAACAATTTCGCCAGGTCTCTCTCTCTCTCTCTCTCTCTGTCTTTCCCCGCCATATGGCCATCTCGCTCTGCTCGAGGAGTGCCTGAAAACGGATATTACATTTTTTCGCGTCTACCTCTCGTAACGTCACCAATTCCGCCTCTTTTTTTTGGTAAAAGGCCAAAAACTGGACACTGAGTGCCTAGAAGAATAAGCTGTCAAAGCATCGCAGCAGAAGATGAGCAGTGAAGCCTCGCTAAGGAGGAAATGCAACAGTTCTCAGTCTTTTACCTTGACATATATAAAATGTAATGTAAACGAGAAATCTCCTCCAGTTGTTTACAAAATAAATTTAATTTTAAATTGTTTCAAAAGTGACCGTTCTAAGCAGGGCTTACTGTAGCCAGGACCGCCAGGCGCTGAGTGCAAGGTGGACATTATTTTTTCTTGCTTTTATTGAATGTCAGCTTTTTATTTGGCCCTCTTCTTCTTCTGCTTCCTCGGATTTTGCCTTTCTCATTTGCTTGCATTTTTTTGCTTAATTTTTTATGATTATTTATACAAATTATTATGAGAGCAGCGGTGGATAAAATGCTTTCCATATTGTGGCCATCATTTTGTCTTGTTTTCCCATTTTATTTTTGCCTGGACGCCAATTAGTGGATCCCTGTTATTTATGCTTTGCCGCAGGCCGCTGCGATGGCAAGAAACCCCACAAATGGAAAACGGAAAATTGTTTATGAAAATGAAAATATGCGCGAGCGGAAGTGGCATGGGGCGGGAAGTTGGGGCGGGAAGGGGGTGGCTCGATTTGACCATACCGCAAACGTCTTCGGTTACCGCCTTTTCGAAAGGGAAGCCCCACCTGGGCGAAAACTGACGGCTCAGTGGGTTTGGAAATCACTTTACCCGTAAATAAATAACGTTAATAACAATTTGTATTTCGGGTTTTAAGGTTAAATTCAATAGCAGCAGTAGTTTTGAACACTATTAGATGTGCGCTCCAGTAAAATAGCTACATTAACAGATACTCATTGCACTTATCTACAATGATTGAGTTTTCCCACCACCCAAAAAAGAAGGTCCCATTTATATAGCAAAAGTATCCTTCAAGTTTTATATTTAATAAAAACAAAACTGGCGGAGCTCAAAGTCCCCAAACAAAAGCCGAAGATGCCGGCGATTTACACTCGCAATTGTCTTATGAAGTGGCAACATGGTGGAGGAACCTTGGAACCACTCCCACCACCCATCGTCCATCGCCCGACGACCTGTGACCCCGGCCGCCTCAACCGCCCACCGCCCACTTTCAAGGCCGTCCACCAAGTGCCAGCCCTAATTTGCACATTTTAAATAGGCCTCGCCATCTCCTTTTTGGCAAACTTGGAAAACTCGGGTCTTGGGCATTTTTATTAAACAGATGGGCTCCTCCTCCAAGGGGGTAGGGGGGGTTAGTGCCCGGAAACAGGGACGACGGAGCAGGGATTAGCCAGGCTGGGCTAGATTTATGCACAGACGTCTTCGTTTTTATGGACGAACGCCGTGAAATTGAAAAGTTTTCAGCTTGCAACCTTTTCTGGATGCACTCAAAAAATAAAGTATACACCTACTTCATAGGATACTTCGTTTTGTTCGGGATTAGATAATTTGTTGATTTTTGAGAGCCCTTTTCTTTGCAGGGTGACAGCGGAGCCGCTTCGCAGAGCTGCATTAACCAGGGCTTCGGGCAGGCCAAAAACTACGGCACGCTCCGGCCGCCCAGTCCGCCAGAGGACTCCGGTTCGGGGAGCGGCCAGGTAGCCGAGAACCTCACCTATGCCTGGCACAACATGGACATCTTCGGGGCCGTCAATCAGCCGGGCTCCGGATGGCGGCAGCTGGTCAACCGGACACGCGGGCTCTTCTGCAACGAGCGACACATACCGGCGCCCAGGAAGCATTTGCTCAAGAACGGTGAGTTTCTATTCGCAATCGGATAGTCTGTGTGAAATCTTAAGAGGATCCTATACTATTTGTAACCCAGTTTGCGGCGTGGCCTATCCGGGCGAACTTTTGGCCGTGATGGGCAGTTCCGGCGCCGGAAAGACGACCCTGCTGAATGCCCTTGCCTTTCGATCGCCGCAGGGCATCCAAGTATCGCCATCCGGGATGCGACTGCTCAATGGCCAACCTGTGGACGCCAAGGAAATGCAGGCCAGGTGCGCCTATGTCCAGCAGGATGACCTCTTCATCGGCTCCCTAACGGCCAGGGAACACCTCATTTTCCAGGCCATGGTGCGGATGCCACGACACCTGACCTATCGGCAGCGAGTGGCCCGCGTGGACCAGGTGATCCAGGAGCTTTCGCTCAGCAAATGCCAGCACACGATCATCGGTGTGCCCGGCCGGGTGAAAGGTCTGTCCGGCGGAGAAAGGAAGCGTCTGGCATTCGCATCCGAGGCTCTAACCGATCCGCCGCTTCTGATCTGCGATGAGCCCACCTCCGGACTGGACTCCTTCACCGCCCACAGCGTCGTCCAGGTGCTGAAGAAGCTGTCGCAGAAGGGCAAGACCGTCATCCTGACCATCCATCAGCCGTCCTCCGAGCTGTTTGAGCTCTTTGACAAGATCCTCCTGATGGCCGAGGGCAGGGTAGCTTTCCTGGGCACTCCCAGCGAAGCCGTCGACTTCTTTTCCTAGTGAGTGCGGTGTGTTTGTTAAGGGTATCTTGCATTACATCTCAATTCCTATCCAGCGTGGGCGCCCAGTGTCCCACCAACTACAATCCGGCGGACTTTTACGTACAGGTGTTGGCCGTTGTGCCCGGACGGGAGATCGAGTCCCGCGATCGGATCGCCAAGATCTGCGACAATTTTGCGATTAGCAAAGTAGCCCGGGATATGGAGCAGTTGTTGGCCACCAAAAATCTGGAGAAGCCACTGGAGCAGCCGGAGAATGGGTACACCTACAAGGCCACCTGGTTCATGCAGTTCCGGGCGGTCCTGTGGCGATCCTGGCTGTCGGTGCTCAAGGAACCACTCCTCGTAAAAGTGCGACTTATTCAGACAACGGTGAGTGGTTCCAGTGGAAACAAGTGATATACTATTTTTGGAAACAATTTCGCTAGATTTTAGATAGAATTGGCTGATCCCACACCCTTTTTAGTTTTTTTTTTTCAATGAGATGTAATAGTTTTGCAGAAGACAAATAAATTTCATTTAACTCGCGAACATGTTGAATATGAATTAATGAGATGCAAGTAACATTTCAATTTCCAGATGGTTGCCATCTTGATTGGCCTCATCTTTTTGGGCCAACAACTCACGCAAGTGGGTGTGATGAACATCAACGGAGCCATCTTCCTCTTCCTGACCAACATGACCTTCCAAAACGTCTTTGCCACGATTAATGTAAGTCTTCCTTAGAATATTTCAATAATTGAGATTCCTTCTCATGAATTATTCGATTTAGGTGTTGTAAAATCCCAAATAAGAAGACTTTACTCGTTGAGTTTTTGTAAGAAACTGGTTTTATTTGGAAATATCTTTGGTTTAAATAGGTGACATGAGAATCGCATCTTAAAGTAAATGGCCTACGCAGAGGCCTAAGTAAATAGTCCCCGCCTTATCGAGGTCCCACGCTCGGGCACATCTGCCTATCTTGAGCGGCGAGGACCTTATCTGTGGTCTCCCACTAAGGGACTATTTTAGGAGGCGGGGAACGATCTCAAGTGACTGACTCATGTGGTGTGCACATGTTTTTGAGCAATGCACCCATGTCGCCTTAGATAACAAAATCCTAAATATAGTTTATCGCTCTCGATTCATTTACATAAGATATGAACGGAGCCCAAAATTGTAAGTCTTTAAATATATTCGTGTTCATGTGTGAACATTCTGCCAAAGGGCCAGCAAAGCTGAGATGTACATTAGTATATTAGTTGCATTTATAACAGTAGTGGACTGTATTTATTTGATATATGTTCATTTATTTTGCAACTAAGATTTCAATGGGCCTAGTTTTTCTGGCTTTTAATTTTATTGGATTACAATTATGGTTTATATTATTTTTAATTCAACAATTTGTACTCAATTAACTTATTTTAAACATTTTGCTTTTTCTATGTAGAAGTACATTTTCTATTAAACAACGATATAGTGGACTGTATATTTTTATTTGTTATATTATTTTATTGTTTATTTACTATTGATATTTATAGTACTGGCAACGGACCTGCAAAGGTTATTGCTTGCATTCTTTGTTGCACAGCACATTTCCGTATGAAATATATTATTAATACTATCATTAGTATTAAAGCAATAATTAATCCAGCATGTCCGGAAATATGATGGAAATGTAAATCTTTCAATTTTTGATGGTTCTCTTTCATAAATTTAATTTCATTATTCAATCGTTTAAATTCCTCAGTATGATTTAATATTGATAGTTTCAGCGGATCCCAAATAATCTTCGGCACTTCACTAACTTCTCCTATATAAGGTGTTGATAATAATTCTTCACTTTCGGACTGAATGTTATGGTGGGCAACTAGAATTTTATCGTCGGTTCTTGCCGTACAATATGGCGCAATGCTTAAAACTCCTTGCTGAGGCAAATCAAACAATTCAATTTGAGAGCCAGTACATTGCAGACGGACTTTTGAATTCGCAGGAACCTTAAACAACCAACTACTTTTCTTTTCTAACTCTACCCAGTAACTTTTAGAGTCGCTCTAGTTCGTCTTTTTGGCTCTTGGTCAGCCTCATTTTTGTCAACAGACTTTATTCCTTCCAAGGGACAAATTTTAGTAATGGGTCTAGTGATATATCCTTCCTGCATCTTTACTTTAGCCACTCGGACCTTATCATCATTCCCCTTATGCACCTTTTCCACCTTTCCTAAAGGCCATCTTGCAGGATGACAATTCTCATCCTTTAATAAAACTATTTGCCCTTCTTCTATATTAGGAATTTCCTTTTTCCATTTATTCCTTTGCTGGAGCGTATGCAAATATTCACTTTTCCACTTAACCCAGAAATCTTTCTTCATTTTTTGGATAAGTCTCCACCTATCCAAATTTCCGATTTTTTCATCTTCCATTGGTTCGACTATTTCTAAAGGTGGTCTTCCAATTAAAAAATGACCTGGTGTTAAAACTTCTTGTTGGTCCTTCTCACTAACTATAGTGTATAATGGCCTTGAATTTAAGCATGCTTCTATTTGACATAAAAGAGTTGACATTTCTTCGTAAGTCAAAATAGTGTCGCCGATTATACGCTTTAAATGGTATTTCATTGACTTAACTCCAGCTTCCCAAATACCTCCGAAGTGAGGTCCTGCCGGGGGAATAAAATGCCAATCAATCCTGTCCTTTTCAAGCTGCGCTGCAATCGTTATATTTTCTTGTATTGCATTAAATAACTCTTGATCTAATTTTCTTGCAGCTCCTACAAAATTTGTTCCGTTGTCTGAATAGATATTGGAACATTTTCCCCGTCTAGCAATAAATCTTCTGAGTGCTGCTAAAAATGCGTCTGAAGTTAGATCGCTTACCATTTCTAAGTGTATGGCTTTGGTGGCCATGCAAACGAATACAGCAACGTATCCTTTAAATGTTTTTTGGCCACGATTTTTTGAACATTTAACATAATAAGGACCTGCGTAATCTATTCCAGTATTAAGAAACGGGAATGTCATCGTCACTCTATATTTTGGCAAGTTACCCATTATTTGCTGAGCTGTATTTTGTTTATACCTTGCACACGTTACACATTCTCTTAAATACTTTTTCAACGAATTTTTCAACCCGAAAATCCAATACTTTCTTTGGATATAGTTTCGCATTAGGTTTATCCCTCCATGCAATGTTTCCTTATGAGCATTTTTTATTAATAAGCTTGTTAGGTGGCATTTTTCTAAAATGATTGGATGTTTAACATTAAATTCTGCATTGGAATTTTGCAATCTTCCTCCAACTCTTAGAACCCCATCCTTGTCCAAAAATGGATTCAATGACAATATTTTATTATTTGTCTTGATTTCCTTTTTGATTTTAAGGCACTTTATCTCTTGCCTAAACTGGTATTCTTGTTGTTTCTTAATAACAACTGTTTCCGCTATTCTTATCTCCTTTACTGAAATAATTGATGAATAGGCTTTATTTCTTGTTTTCATCTGCACGAATCTATTTATGTATGCTATTATACGTATAAGTTTTTCTATACTGGAATACCTTTCTATTAATTCGTAAATAGGATCATCTATTTTGTCATTTAATACCGTATTTATTAAGACAGGTTCTTCTACAGACTGCTGCCGAGGCCAAAGTTCTTTTGGGTCTGCTAGCCATTTCGGACCTTTCCACCAAAAATCACAGTTGATCAACTGGTTAGAATCCACTCCCCTGGATGCTAAATCTGCTGGATTATCCTCTGACTTAACATGATTCCATTCAGTATTTTTTAATTTCCGAATGTCATCCGTTCTTCTTTTTATAAATTTGATCTTACTTTGACCACTGTTAATCCATGCTAAGGTAATCGTGGAATCACTCCAAGCATAGATCTCCATTATATTGTCAATTGATCCTTTTAGTCTTTGGATTAATTCACTAAGCAGGTGAGCTGCACACAGCTCGAGTTTGGGAATTGTCTTCCTATTTTTTATAGGGTTGACTCTACTTTTGCTAGCTATTATATTAACATGAGGTCCTACTTTAGCATAGACTACTGCAGCATATGCTTTTTCGGAGGCGTCCGCAAATCCGTGAATCTGAATGACTGAAGAACTGTTTGAATTAATCCACCTTGGGATTCGAATATTCTCTAACAATAATAAATTTTCTTTATATTTTTCCCAATAATTTTTATCTTCTATGGATAATTCCTGATCCCATTCACTTTTATTTATCCAAAGTTTTTGAATAAAAAGTTTTCCTGAAACCGTGACTGGTGCCAACCATCCTAACGGATCAAATATTTTTGCTAGCGTTGATAACACAACGCGCTTATTTATATTTTTTGATTCATCATTACAATTTACGCTGAACTTAAATAAATCATTTTGAGGTTCCCATTTTAGTCCTAAAGTTTTAACACATTCATTTTCGATAATATTGAGAACCTTATTGTCCCCTGTGTCCTCCACAGTGGTTAATATTTTGGAATTGTTGGAAATCCATTTCCTTAAGTTGAATCCAACTTTCTGCAATTCATGGAGAATTAATGTTATTAATTTATTAGCTTCCTCTACCGAATCAGCTCCAGTCATTAGGTCATCCATATAGAAATCATTCCTAATTATTGCACTAATAACTTGGTTTTTACATTTATCTGCAATATCTACCAGAACCCTGGTAGCCAAATATGGTGCAGATGCAGTTCCGTAAGTGACTGTGGTTAATTTATATGTTTTAATTTTTTCTTTTGGAGAATTTCTCCATAAAATATATTGATATTTTTGATCATTATTATCTATTTTAATTTGTCGGTACATCTTTTCAATGTCTGCCGAAACAACAAATTCCCATTTTCTCCATTTAATAATAATGTCAAAAATATCTTTTTGAACTCGTGGCCCAACCCACATTATGTCGTTCAAACTTTTGTTATTCGTAGTTTTTGCTGAAGCATCAAAAACTACTCTCAATTTGGTCGTAAGGCTTGAATCTCTAATCACTGCCTGGTGCGGTAAAAAATATTTGCCTTCATCACTCACTTCAATCATGTGTCCTAAATCCATGTATTCATTCATGAATTTAGTGTAGTCAACCTTAAGTTTTTCATTTCTTTTTAGTTTTTTCTCCAGATTCATGTAACGAGCTATCGCTTGTTTCTTTGAATCTCCTAAGGTGACATCCTCCTTGAATGGAATTGACACAATGTATCGCCCATCTGAATCTTTTTTTGTCGTTTTGATAAATTTATTTTCACAGATTTCAGACTCGATATCATCTTTTTCTTCTTCTTCCACTTCCCAGTAGCGATCTAACTCTTTTATTTCTATTGTTGTGGCTACAATGGTTTCTTTTCCTTTGGATTTTTTACATCCAGAAACTATCCACCCGAAATCAGTTTTTTGCCCAAGGAGACCGTCTATTTTTATAACTCCATTTTGCAGAATGTGAGTATATACGTCTGCTCCAATGATTAGATCAATGCGACCCGGTTTATTAAAATCGGGGTCGGCTAATTTAAAGTTCTTCCATTTTTTCTGATCAACATTAATCGTGTTGACTGGAAGTGCCTTCATAAGTTTTGGGAGAATAATTGCTTCAATTTCTAAATTTTTCGGAGAATTTCTTATCGAAATAACCGCTTTGTGCTTGGAGATGCACGTTCCTGTGGAAGATACTCCACTTATTTCAGTATGAGACCGAAATTTTTTCAATTTTAGAATCTGTGCAGACTCTTCTGAAATAATTGTGCTTTGAGAGCCACTATCAATCAATGCTCTTAATTGTTCAAAGCCTCCATACCTCGTCTTTACTTGAATCAAGGCCGTGGCCAACAAGGCTTGACCTGTTGTTCTACACGTATTCACTTTTTCTGGATTATGACCTGCAAAGTGAAGTAACGTGTGGTGAGGTTTACGACAAGTCGAACAAAGCTGCTCGCTTATACATTTTTTACCAAACGGATGCCTCAGACATCTTAGGCAAATCCCATTTTTTCTTACCCAGTCAGACCGTTCTGCTGGATTCATTATTTTAAATTTATGGCATTGAATTAAATAATGCCCTGGTAGTTTGCAATATGCACAATTGTCACTATAATTTTTATTCTTGTTATTATTAATCATTTTCTTTACAGGTTTTACTTCCTGTGAGAATGATGATATAGAATTGAGCCTTTGCTCTAAAAAGTCCATGACATCAGAAAGTGCCTGTATTTCTTTTGTCTTTTTAACATGGCTTTCATATAAATTGAGTGATTCTTTATTGAATTTCCGAAGAATTATGTGAGCGAAAATTGCATCCACATCTTCTGGTAATTGTGCCTTTAATTTTATAATATAAATTGACTCGTTAATCGTGTCAATAAATGTCTTTATTTGCTTATTGGATTCTAAATTTAAATTTGGCATATCCATAAGCCTATTCATATGATCTGAGAATATGTTTCTTTTATTCTCATATCGCTTGGTCAAAAACTCCCAAGTGGCTTCATAATTTTCTCCAGAGCCGAGCAGTAAATGAGTAACCACATTTCTGGCTTCTCCTTTTAATGCTGACTTTAGATAATTAAATTTGAGAGAAGGACTGAGATCCTCTCTCACATGTATGAGCTCTGTAAAGAGTTCATTAAAAAGATCCCATTCTTTGGAATCACCAAAGAAAGTGGGAATCTGTATTTTAGGCAGGGTTGGTAACTCCTCCGCCTTAACAACCGTCGACATTTCAGCTTTATTTATTGTGCCACTGAGTCGACTATTAATGGCTGTAATAATATTTTGTTTGTCAAATTCAAGTTCGCTAATTTCTTCTTCGAATAGCGAGCTCTCAAAATGACTATTCACCTGTTCAATCAGGTTATCTATTTTATGCCATAAAAATTCAATTTTATTTTTCCTTATTTTAAGGAAATCTGGACTACTGTCTATTAGTTTAGACGTATCTTCTAGATATACTCGAAATTGGCCAACATTATTTCGAAATGCCTGCTCTACTTTTAAAGCGTTGTTTTGTGCTATACCCTCTTTTTCAGGGTGACCACACATTTCAAGGTTTAATGTAGGGGGAGGGTTTGATTTAGGGACAGTGTTTGATTTTGGGAAAGTGTTTTCTACCGACTCGCCCTTAATTTTTTCATTTTTATTTTTAATTTTTTCTAACACCATCATTATTAAATCATACTGCTTCGCGTTAAAATATTCATGATCGACAACGCCGATCTTTAACAAATTGCTATGATTAGCAATGAAACATTTTTGAAGCTCATTTAATTTTAGAATTTCTACATCTGTTAATGTTGGTTTTACTTCCAACTTTCTAATTTCCAAAATAATTTCGGACTGCTTCTTAAGGAATTGAATAGTCTTTTCTGACATCATTTTGAAAATTTTTTGTAATTTCTTAATATATATAGTACGTGTATATGTATTTTATATGTATTTATATATATATGTGTGTTTGGATAAACAGAAAATTCTTGTTTTGACTTAGCTGATGTCGTTGTTGTTGCTGCTGCTGTTGCTGCTGTTGTTGCTGCTGTTGCTACTGCTGTTGCTGCTTCTGCTGCTGCTGTTGTTGCTGCTTCTGCTGCTGGTAGAGGCTCCTTTGATGTTTAAAGATGATTTTTTTTTTTTTATTTGGCACGTTTTATTATTTTTGTAGTCCAGTCAGATTTTTTGTTTTTTAGCCATTTATTTCGGCATTTATGCTCTTTTGGCATATACACTGCACTCTATTTATGAGCTGATTTAATGCTATTAGAGCATTTATAAGGCACTGTTTTCAGGCACTTTTTATTTAATTTATGCTCTTATGGCATATACACTGCACTCTATTTATGAGCTGATTTAATGCTATTAGAGCATTTATAAGGCACTTTTGTTATGCACTTTTTAATTTCACAATTGCTGATGTATGGCCTCAAGCACGCCTTACCACAATTTATAATGGTACACAAAGCAACCTTTAGCTATAGACTATAAGGTGCTTGTTTTAAAACATAAAAGATTCTTTTGTATCTTTTTGCTTTTTATATTTATACTCTGTTCCTTACCTTTGGTAGGGGGAAACAAGAGTCACTTATTTTTGCTACCTTTAGCTGTAAGATGCTTAAAGGAGCTGGCCTTTCTCTGAGTTCCTTACCTTTGGTAGGGGGAAACTGCAGAGTCGATTAAAGGCTCGATTGACCAAATGTAAAATCCCAAATAAGAAGACTTTACTCGTTGAGTTTTTGTAAGAAACTGGTTTTATTTGGAAATATCTTTGGTTTAAATAGGTGACATGAGAATCGCATCTTAAAGTAAATGGCCTACGCAGAGGCCTAAGTAAATAGTCCCCGCCTTATCGAGGTCCCACGCTCGGGCACATCTGCCTATCTTGAGCGGCGAGGACCTTATCTGTGGTCTCCCACTAAGGGACTATTTTAGGAGGCGGGGAACGATCTCAAGTGACTGACTCATGTGGTGTGCACATGTTTTTGAGCAATGCACCCATGTCGCCTTAGATAACAAAATCCTAAATATAGTTTATCGCTCTCGATTCATTTACATAAGATATGAACGGAGCCCAAAATTGTAAGTCTTTAAATATATTCGTGTTCATGTGTGAACAGGTGTTCACCTCAGAACTGCCGGTTTTTATGAGGGAGGCCCGAAGTCGACTTTATCGCTGTGACACGTACTTTCTGGGCAAAACGATTGCCGAACTGCCGCTTTTTCTCACGGTGCCGCTGGTCTTCACGGCGATTGCCTATCCGATGATCGGCCTGCGGGCCGGAGTGATGCACTTCTTCAACTGCCTGGCGCTGGTCACTCTGGTGGCCAATGTGTCCACGTCCTTCGGATACCTGATATCCTGCGCCAGCTCCTCGACCTCGATGGCGCTGTCCGTGGGTCCGCCCGTTATCATACCCTTCCTGCTCTTTGGCGGCTTCTTCTTGAACTCGGGCTCGGTGCCAGTGTACCTCAAATGGCTGTCGTACCTCTCATGGTTCCGTTACGCCAACGAGGGTCTGCTGATAAACCAATGGGCGGACGTGGAGCCGGGCGAAATAAGCTGCACCTCGTCGAACACCACGTGCCCCAGTTCGGGCAAGGTCATCCTGGAGACGCTCAACTTCTCCGCCGCCGATCTGCCGCTGGACTACGTAGGTCTGGCCATTCTCATCGTGAGCTTCCGGGTGCTCGCATATCTGGCCCTAAGACTTCGGGCCCGGCGCAAGGAGTAGCCGGCATAAATACGTATATAACTGCTTGTTTTTTTTTACCATTATTACCATCGTGTTTACTGTTTATTGCCCCCTCAAAAGCCAATGTAATTATGTTTGTGTCAATAAAAACAAGATATGACCCATAGAAACAATTTTATAATGTCACTCGAACATCCCACAAGTAGACTTTGGATTTGTCTTCCAACCAAAAGACTTACACACCCTCAAACCTATCATCAAAAACTAATTCATCGTAAAATAAAACACCGGAATATATTTTGTATACAAACATTTCAAATAGCGCGCGCTCTTCATAACTCACCTCCACCACACCACGTTTCGTAGTTGCTCTTTCGCTGTCTTCCCACCCGCTCACCACACCACACACATTCATCTTTTGTTCGACGACCTTGGAGCGGCAGTCGTTAGTTCCGCGCGATTCGGTTTGCTCAAGTAGTTCCAAGTGGTTCATTTCGTCTCAAGAGAAATTAGTTATTATATTATTTATATATACAGGTAATTCGCTCCAGTATATTTGTATGTATTTCCCTCTCAGCTATATTTATTCTTATTTAATTTTATTTCTTTTAAGTTAATTTTTTCTAACCTAATCGGGAGTGATTAGCGTTAAAATTTGACCTCGTTTGTTCCTCGTGTAGACGCATCTCAAAAATTGGTGGGTATATATTAGTGTTGTTTCTATTTATCAAAACTAGCAACTATAATAATAAGAATATATTTATTTTGAAATTGCTTGGATTCCACTGGAACTAGTTCCATGCTTCCATGCTCACTCGCTCTCTTCTTATCTATCGCTCTTTGGCTGGCGCGCTCTCGCGCTCTCTTTGTGTGCGTGTGGACAGTGTGTTTTTTGTTGTTTTGCGCTTTATGTGTTGTATTTTGTGTGTTTGGCCGAAGTATTTAAAACAAAAGTGCAGCGGAAATAGTTAATAACAAAATATTAGTCGACGGTAGCGGTCCGGTTGTTTTCGTGCTCATCGCGAGTACGTATTTATTTTTAAAAAATAATAAACGCGAAAGGCAAGAGAACGCGGCATAAGTTGTGTTGATTTTTGAGTTTTGTTTGTTAATTTTCCAATTGCAAAGCAAAATTGCGGTTTTTTTTTGCTTCTTTGCTTTTCCAACGTGGCAACGTGAATGTGTGGGTGTGCTTTGGCGTGTGTGTGCATGTGTGTGAGTGCGTGCGTGTTTTTTTGTTGGGAAATCGCAGAAAATATTTAATTGATTTTTCACCGGTTTATTTCCTAACCTCAAACGCAACATCTCCTTCTTCTTCTTTGCCAGCTGTTGCATACAACAAATAATAATAATAATAACAACAACAACCACATAGGAAAACAAAAACAAACTGAGAAATAATAGCAGCCAAATAAAGGATAAACGGCGAGAAAAGCCGCAAGAAACCACAAAAATGAATATCGATTCGCTGAAAAACGAGTGGGAGGAACTCAACAAGGAGTTTGTCGAACTGGAGGTAAACTCTATATATATATACATTTATATATGCACACATATATCTGTAGAATCGAGAAGTAATGCCCAAAGACTATATAGATATCAATACCAGAATCCGAAAACAAGAAAGAGGCAAGCGCACAAACAAACACCCACACGTGTGTGTCTGTGTCGCTTTCACCTTGGACAAAAACAGCTGCTTGTTCTTAAAAATACCCTTGCCAAAAGAGCCAAATGAAATCCGCTAAGAACTCAATAATTTCCAATGAATTTGACACTGTTATCAGCATTGAACTATAAATTGCATCAATTTGTATGTACAATTGTATACTCTTTTTTTCCAATCAGATGATTTTCAAAATTAAAACTTTAAAAAACAGCTGTTATCGAAATAATTTTACAGCTGCCTTATATGATATCAGTAAAGAATGGAATGGAATATGGAATGCCGATCGCCTGTTTTCAAAGATTATTGAACTCACAGTTGTTATATGGCTGTTTATTACGATAACTAAAGATAATACCATTGAACTTCGAACTTTATTTTCAATTGAGTTGCTCGATGCTCGGCAAGGGTATTCAAAATTCGCGCGTCCAAGTCGCAACCTCTGTGGGTGTTCTCAATGGTCTCTTGCTCATCCGTTTCCAACCCTTTTCTTTTCATTCCCACGGATCACAGAGCTGCAACAGGCGGTACATCGAGCTGCTGGAGCAGCTGCACAGCCACCAACAAATGTGCTTCAATGAGATCAAGCATCAGCGGTACCGCATGAACCAGATAACGACGTCTCTGCGACAGTGAGTATTGGAGGTCATCGACCCTCGATTATTTTGAAGAACCAACGGGAAGGTGGGCTCCCATTCTAGCGTTGAAGATTAAAGATGTTCCTTGCATTAAATGGGTTTGCTAACCAACTCCAGTTATGTATATATATTTATATATATAAAGCTGCGCGATCTTTGCACAATGACATTTCCATTCCAATCGCTTTGGCACCTTGAAAACCGGCGGCATTTTCCCACCCCTTGGCCAACGCTTTCGCGGGGATTTTGAGCTGTGTGTTCTTGTTTGCACGATTGGAATTTGACTTCAATCAATTAGAGCCGTCTAATCAGGCGAACACACGCATTTCAGCACTCGAGCACTTGCGTTGATTAGGTGGGCCGAGGCAGGGAACACAGTTCTTGCGGCAATTAGTCAGGCCGTAATCAGTTCTTATCGCGGAACTGGCAACAGTTGGTTGTTGGTTGAATCGCTCGGAAACAGTGTTTTTACAACTGTTTTCTTTTCTTCTTTTTTTTTTCTTGGCCGTGATAAAACTTCTGATAAACCAGAGCCCCTAGACTTTGCTCACCGCCGTCCATCCAAGACTGCGACTATTCGGGCTCCGTGTTTTATGGTCGCGTCATAAAAATACCCCTGGCCCGATACGCTCGGCAAAAACATAAAAAGGGGGAGTGGAGCATTCTGCCGGACTGCAAATTAAGCCCAAAACTGCCCAACTGCCCAGCTGACCAGCTGACCAGCTGCCCTTGACCCTACGTCGCAATCGTACACACACTCACCTGCGCAACACGCAATCCCAGCAAACACAAACACACAAATGTGCAGGCACAGTGGGGCAAAGTGCGTTAGATGGAGGGGTTTTTGAAAATTCGTATATATTCAATCCAAAACCAAAACAAAACAAAAAAGGGAATTATTTTAATTCACTGTTGTTGAAATGCGATGATTCACTGATATTAAATATAGTGGAAAGTATAGTAGATCGAAGCGATTTAAGTGCGTTGCACGCTCTTCGTCGTTTTCGATTTAAATTATAATTATAATTTAAATTATAATTATAATTTAAATTATATTATCTGTTGAATATCTCTGTTGAGCCGCAGGGTGGCGAATTGCTTTACTTCGCATGCAAAATACCGCCTCAACTTTGACCCACTGTGCGGCCAAGGCGTTTCGCTTTTCGCTTTTATACTCTATACTATATACTTTATATTTGTTTTGAGCGCGGCTTCGCAGCGAGTGGAAGTGGAAGAGAAATCGCTTGCATTGGCGCGCTTTCGAACACTCACAAATGTGGGGTACACAAATCAAATAGCTGGCTGCGCGATGATGAAACACCAGATTCTTAACACTTTTATTGAGGCCTGTCGTTTGTTTGATTGCTAGCTGGCTAATCGCGAGCTTTAATTTCCCTATTCATACTATGTATGTATGTATGTAGTTCTGCCCCTTGTGTCGCGTGTTTGGCGTCACGTTGCAACCGTTTGCTGAACCCCGCGAACCCGAGAAACGCATTCATTCAGTCGGTCGCATAAATTATGCAATTCGCGGAGTAATAGCTAAAATCAACTGATTACCATCTTGACCTGACAGGTCCTGCACTGCAAAAAACTCACAAATTCCATTGGAAACAAGCAGTTTAAGTTTACAATAAAAGATCTACGATACACATTGAAACCTTTTTGCTAGATTATATATGTTTTTGAGCACTCTGCTTTTTTCTCCAAGTGTGCGCAACGAAAACCTGTTACACTCGCGATGTTTTTGTCGCTGATTGGCTGGCTTGCTTTCCGCCGTATTTTTTCCAAGCCAAATGAATTTTAATTGAGGCATGCAAATCGGGTGTCGAAGTTACGGAATTCGCTCCTGTTTTGTGGTGCTAGCCGTAGAAAGTGTTTGAATGCAAACAATGGCAAACACTGGCAAACAGTTCAATGGCGTTTAGCATCGTTGCTCAACACTCAAATATTGTTTATTCACTAATGATCAAATAGAGTTGGGTAAGCGCGTTTTGTAACCATTTCGTTGGCTAGATATCTCAGTTAATTGTAATTGTAGAGTTGGTTGGGTGTGTGTACATAAAGAAGCTTTTAATTTGTTTGCACTTTTAAGTGTTTTTTTTTTTTTTTTTGCCTTTGTGGTCCCATGATTTTGTAAGAGAATTTTGCGATTACGTTTGAGACTCGCCCTTTTCTCAATGATTATTTATTTGAGACATTTGAATGTGTTTCAGGCTAATTGGTAGTATGAGCAATTAGTCAAATTTCACAATAAGAACTATTTCATTTCATTTTTTCGGGCTCTTTTCTATGGAAACTTCCCACTATCTTGTACGAAATAATCTGCAACAGATTGGCAAGTCATCATCCCAGACGATATTGGTGGCAAGTAGGGGTAGATGAGAGGGTTGCGTTCCCATAAGCAAATGGAGCGGAAACAAATATAATCGCACCACTTAGTATGGTCAGCTCCATTTCGCCGTATCGCCATGGCTCGGTAAACGTTATCTGTCCATCGGCTTGCGGCTTCAACGGGGTATTAGAGGTGTTCAGAGATAAAACAACTATAAATCCACCTTTGACGAGCCATATAGATGTGCACTGGAGGCGGAACATACATACGTTTATGGTAACTGTTAATTGACCGAATAAACTATACCCGCCCACTTTGGCCATCAATTATGCGCATCTAAATTGAACTTTGACGGTGGAAATTGTTCTTGCTGCCCCACAGTTGCCATTGTGCCGCCATAAACAAATAACTGCGTGTATAAGCGAATAAATTATTACAAAAATATGGCTTAAAGTGAAGCGTGTGACAATCAATAAAACAATAAATGTACATTCGAACAAAGTCCGAAAATGATTTTATGTTAATTTATGGGAATATAGCAAAAAAAAAATACATACGAAGAAATACAAAACAATTTTCGCCACTGATACGATAGTTTAAGTACACCTTTATACACATAATCTAATCGCATTTTTTGCCAACGGTAGTCTTGTATAGATTGTTTTTACTTAACAGTTGAATATACTTCAAACTGTGTTCTTTCGGTTATTACATAACGGAAAATACTCTTTTTTAGCACTTTACAATACCGAAAACAAATCTATCTTATTTATAGGGTTATTTTACGTACATTTATTTACAAGGCACCGTCTTTATCTTTACACTCAATTTATGAGAAAGTAATCTTATCTGTATTCTATGACGCAAAGTGTATATTGGCCCAACGCTCCTTCCTTAAATGTTATGTACAAAATTTGTCTAAATTCTGACCCCCGATCATCATCGATATTTTGTCAGGTTCAAAGGGCCCGTTCCGGCGGAGGACAAGGAGAAGGTCGATGACCTGCACAAGATGACCTTGAAGCGCAAAGCGCAACTGCACGAAATCGAGCAATCCTTGCCAGCGAAATCCGGCCGCTACTTGCAGGTGAGTTCCCCACTCTGAAGTCCGAGTTCCGAGGTCCAAAGTCTCTGATATAAAAGTGCGCCCAGGCCATAAAACTGAGAACTTTGCCTCCAAGTGGAAACGGGAAATAAGTGAGGAAAAAGTTCTTTCCTGCGCGACAATTCTCGCGTCTCTTGTTATGGACTATGGCAGGACTTTGGGCTTTGGTCTTGTTCCGGGCATTTCAGTTGGACTCCACTCCTCCACTCGAGTTGAATCAACTCAACTTGACTCGAAGTTGACCCACTGAAACTCACTGGCGACCTCCTCGCTCTGCTCTCCCCATTTCTTTGCAGATAATCCTGGGCGATGTAAATGTCTCGATTCTCAACAGAAACGACAAAGTTCGCTATAAAGACGACTATGAAAAGTTTAAATTAATACTCAACGTAATTGGACTGATAATGGCCTTCTTCAATTTGATATTCAACTACAGGTGAGTGGCACTCTCCGGCACTGCCATGAGTTGCTCCCACTCACAACTTGTGCTTCGCAGGGCCCTGGAGCTGGCCTTCATATTCCTGCTGGTCTGGTACTACTGCACCCTGACCATTCGCGAGTCCATCCTGAAGGTGAACGGCTCGAGGATCAAGGGCTGGTGGCGGGCGCACCACTTCATCTCCACGGTCGCCGCCGGAGTTCTATTGGTTTGGCCACAGGGCGAGCACTGGCAGATCTTCCGGATGCAGTTCATGTACTTCAACGTCTACATCAGTGAGTTGTGCATTTCAGCTTGCGCCAAACTACGCCCCTACTAACTCCTCCAAGAATATTTCGTTAAAACTCCGCCTTTGTATGCATTGTAATCGCGGCGTATCCCGTGTCTCTCAATTGCAGGCATAGTCCAGTATTTGCAGTTTGGCTACCAGAAGGGCCTGCTCTATCGGCTGAAGGCGCTCGGCGAGCGGCACAACATGGACATCACCATCGAGGGCTTCCACTCGTGGATGTGGCGCGGCCTGAGCTTCCTGCTGCCCTTCCTGTTCATCGGCTACGGTTACCAGGCGTACAACGCGTGGACGCTCTACAAGTTGGCCTACAGCCCGCCGGATGCGCCGTGGCACGTGTCCGTCATGTCCGGCCTGTTCCTGCTGCTCTTCGTGGGCAACATGGCCACCACATTGTGGGTGGTGCCCGAGAAGATACGCGAACGGGCCAAGGAGCGCTACCGACTCCAGAGCATGGGCAAGTCGATGAAGCTGCGCAAGGAGATGAAGGTGAGGAAGTCCAATGGCGGCGACTATGGCATTCTGTCCTTTTTCTTCCGGGCAAAATAGCAAGTTGGCAAAAGACTGCAGAAGCTTCAAGCTCTAACACATATATATATATATATGAAATTGGAATATTAAATTTGTGTATTTCCAACATGGCTTCGGTATTCGAATTGGGTTTGTTTAGATATGGTTTTATTCCTGGTATTGATTCGTGAATAGCATGGCATATTAACCCCTTGTCGCCGATGTGAATCTTTTGATCAACTCCCACACATAACCACATATGTTTGCTCGTACCTAATTGCAGAATAGCGCCAGTGACTTGGACCTCTCGAGCGGCTCGAAACTTTCGCCCACTGCGACCTCGACCACTTCCATTGCGACTGCGACGCAAACGCCCGCCGAGAAGAAGGAAACTTAAGCGGATCGGTGTGCTGTTTCTGATTAGCCAGGCATTTCAATTGAACATATATCTACTGTTTTTACTACGTTTTTTTTCCTATTTATTAAATTTCCCCTTGGTTTTGTTCCTCTCCCCCCACCCAGCCACCAAAACGACTTTGAAGTGTGTCTTTTTCCCCATTTCATTACACATAATGTAAAACTGTTGTACATTTGAAGCAAACACTATATAAGCAAAGAAAAAACAACAATATGTAGTCATAGTACACATTTTTTTTTCGCCTAATTGTAAGTATGAAAAGTGAGAAGATGAAATATTAAATGGAATTGAAGTGACCCGTTTTTGTTTATTTTTTATGTTTAGACTAAGATTGAAATGGAAGCTAAAAAAAAAAGACAAATAAATGAGAACGAATGATGGTTAATAATATGCATTTCGTGTTATAAGTGGAAAAGTAAGGAGGTCTCTATAAACCGTGTGCACCATGTTCCATTCCAACCAAAGCGGTTTCCCCCTGGGGTGCAAATGACTCCAAAAAGTGGCAGGCGGCGTGGTGACAAGGCTTAGGTAATGTCGCCTTGTTTTACTGGCGGCCATTAATGCGGCTCCCTGATGGCCGTCTCCCCAGCATTTCCCGGCCGGAAAAGGGGGTCCCCTGGCTTTTCCGAATTCCCCGCCCCCCTCCGCCGCCGTTCCCTTGCCCCGCTCACCTCACATTTGGTGCAACAAAGGTTCGCCTCCTGCAATGCGGCAAAAAGCGGCGCGGTTTTTGCAGCTCCATTTTGCCATCGCCCGCCTCGACCGCGAAAACCGCAAGCCCAGTGTCTCTGTGTGAGTGCGTTCGTACACAGTGAGAAAATACGACCTTGTGGCGGATAAAAGGGAGCACTATGAACAGCAATTGCTGGCAAAGGCGGGCGCCTTTTTTCTCCCAGTGCATGTGGGCCCGTGCAGTGAGTTGCCGGTTCCAGGATCCCGGGATCCTGGCCATTTTGCTTGTCTGCGCTCTGCCGCAGCCTAATTTGGCGAGAGTTCATTAATTGCGTAAACGGCGCGCGCTTTTAATTATGTCGAACGTTGAGCGGTGGGTTCGCTGGCTTCGCTGGGTTCGGTGGTGGGTGGTGGTGGGTAGGTGGTGGTGCTGTTCGTATTTTGTGCATTTGTGGCACTGTTTGCATTGTTGCTGCAAAACCCACTGCCCACCGTTGCCCGCCAGCACCCACTGTTTTTCTGCGGCAAATGGCAACAACGGAATTTACGACTTTTGGTCAACGCAGCCGCAGCGACCATCAAAAAGGAAGCGACAAGGGTTAAAGAGCGGCCCGGCGGCGGGTTAAGGGACCAGCACCCCCACCCCCCTGCGCGATTATCATTTATTGCAACCGCATGCGCTCGCGGAAAGCGGAAAATGTCGGACGGGGCCATTGTAAAGGCGGGTAATTCGTTAATTTGATAAGCATACGCCATGTTGCACCGCCACCGATTGAAAATCACGCAGAGCCCGCCCGATCGAAAACAACAAAAAAAAAACAAAAATAATGCCAACTAGGAGAGGGGCACTACATATGTATGAGCGGCGGTCAGAGGCGGAACATTGATAATACCAATTGGTTATAATGCTGCAACAGTGGGTTGATTGACAAGTTGGTCACACAATTCGTGCTTCGAATGCAGCTTCACTTTACAACTTGCTTTTGCAACATCTCTTTGCTTAAACTTATTATATTCCTGCTTAAATATTTATGCATTAAGTTATAGTTATTTAAAATATAGTTGTGCACGCTGAATTTTGCGTACGACCGTGGTCCTTTTGGCTGCCATGACAACGATTCGTTCCGAGTTGGCCGAAAGCAGTTCGCAATGTGGCCCAAACCACAGGACGCGTGGGCGCTGACAGTCCGCTTTCGGCCAATAATTCTGATTTAATTTATGCGCGAAAAATCGCACTTAATCAGCGTTTGATTTACGCATCGAACGGCGCATAAAAAGCGAAACGGGGGCATTGGAAAAAGGTTTGTTTGTGCATTTTAAATCTGATGATCATTCATGGTATTTCACTGAAATGATGATTAAATTATAGAAAAACTGTGTGCACAAATGGCCAAGAAAACCAGTGTGGGACAGTACATAAGTCAACACTTGAATGGCTATTATGCAATGTATACAATTTGAACTAGTGACAAAAGATGTCCTCAAACGAAAACGGGGAAAAAGTGCGCAACATGAAATTGAAATTTTCAAATCAAATCAAACGAGCACAATAAACAATTATAAAATATAGAGGCAAAGGCAATTTGTGTCTGTTCGAAATATGAATATGAATATAAACGCATGCATATGCGGCTATTAACAATCGAACGGAATAAAAAATGAAATTAATTTCGAAATTAAATTTCGCCAACAATGGAAATGAATTTAAGCAGAAGAGGACAACAATGCGAACAGCCTGAAAAAGTCATCAAAAGAAAATTCAATTTTCAAAGAGCCCAAAAGTTCAGCTGCCCAAGAGGAGAGAAAAATTGAAAGAGATGAAAGAAATGGCAAATTAAATCGAGCAATCAAATGAGCATAATAAGTTAATCAAGAACTTGGCCAGGATCAATGGGGTCAGTTTCTGGCCCTTCAGTTCTATCCTTCCCCCCACCGGGAAAATTGAAAAGGAGACAAACAGGTTGACATACCAGCAAATAAATAAATGCACTCAACTATGTAATATGGCCAACAACAAAAGGGTAGCAGCAAAGGGGTAGGGGGAGGGGGAGGGGGGGTTGTAATGTCCATGGTCAGAGATTGTCTACCCCAGACACCGCCCCCCTCGCCCACCTTCTTCAACTTCCTTCGAGCAGCAAATGTAGCGTAAAATCGTTAGTTTCGTTTTGGCCCGGTCCGGATCTGAACCACGTAATCAGTCGCCTTTCCGCCCCTAGACCCCCTCCCCCCCTAACACCGCCTCTGTCTGAGCCTGATTTATAGCCGACACACGATTTTCGGTTGCCAACAAAATGTTTGCAGCGTTCTTCGCCTCTGGTCCGCCGGCAACAATTGAAAATCAGATCAATGCACCGAGATACAGGAGTCTATAAAAGGATCGAGAGAAATCTTCAACGGCGGAAGGGGGGTTAAAGTGAGGTTAAGGTTGGGGTTAGGTTGGGTATAAAGTACATATGTGCATTTAAGTTTGAATAGCTCAATACCTGCGGACATTCCACATTTCGTTGAATTAAAGCCACTGGATGGCACATTGCAATTATAATCACGGTTTGCGCCTGTGGCTATATGCCCGCATGACCCTTCTTCACCCGTGAACCCAGAAACTCTGGTCATTCGCCCATTTCTACTACCCCATACAAAACCACAAATTTTTAGCTTTGGTTTGAATTATGTGCCGCATTAGTTGGTCCTCTTTGGCGAAATAGTGGGGTGTAATGAGGTGGTGGTGGCTTGGAATACTGCGAGGGAGTGCCTAAAAATGCTCCACCACGCACTCGCAAAACTTTCACACAAATTGAATTATGCAGTCGCCCAGTCGCCAGTCGCCAGTCGCCAGTGGCAGACACAAAGGCAAAATGTGGAGAGTGGGTTGAAAGGGTTCAGCGAGTGAGCGAGACAGACATTGGCACGGGGTCAGGGATCCTTGCCACCCACCCAAGGCCACTCCAGGCACTGTGACTTTGGCAAATGTAACTGTAATTTATTGAAATTTGTTAGCAGACACAAAACCCGCCACAAAAGACCGCAACTCCTCTGCGCCACTGAACTATGTACTCTTCATTCCCAAAAAAAGTAGTAGAGTTCGGGTCACGCTTTTTGTCACGCTTTTGCTGCCCGCGGTCAGAAGTCAGACGCTTTCCACTCACCCTTTCGTTTCATTCGGTTTTTCACTTAGTTTTAGTTTGTTAGAAGCCTTCTAACGACAACGCTGCGGCTTCTTTTATAGATTGACTGTGCACTATACCATATTGGAATAACTTCGAAAATTCCCATGATTCCCAGGACTTTAAACTAGATTTATAAGTTTTTAAACTATATATATTATAGATAGACATGCATAGTATTATTACATATTCCCAAACATAAGATAATATTCTTCCCCGGAAGTGTGCTTTTAATGTCGCCGATAGAGGGCGACACGTTGGCTCCGTGCTTTTAATTGCTGACAGGCTTTGGTCATGACCAGGAACAACCCACTGGAGACCACCCATTACAACGCCCCCATCACACACACACACAAATTTTCGGGATGTGTACTTCCTTTTTTCTGTTCCCAAAAAAAAAAAAATGTTTGCCAGCTGCAACGTTTCGCGGTTGCATGCTAAAAAGTTTTAAGTGCCCCGCTCGACCAGCCAGCCGCTTTTCCACCCGATTTTCCAACCGATTTTCGCCCTTTTCCCACCTTCTTAACCGAACAATGCCGCTGCCCCTCCCCCTTCACCCATTGCCAGCCCCATACGCTTCAGTTTTTCTATTAAGCATCCCAGGCTCGTCTCATTTGTTGCCTATTTGTCCATGGCTCCCCTTGGCTTTCCCTTTGGCTTTCCCAGCGTTTTCCCAGCATTTCCCCCCACCCATTGCCCCCTCCCATCCCGCTCCGTTTCCCCGCACAGAGACATCGTAAAAATGCCAATGAGCCGACCTGAGCGGACGGCGTTAAAAACTTTTCTCATTTATCAGGCGATGGAGGGACCAGAGATGTTACCTTTGGCCCACAGCCTCTCCTTGCAGCCACCAAAAGCAGACCACCCACCACCATCCTCTTCAGTGGCGTCAGGTAAATTGATTGTCGTCGCCAACGAACTTCGACGGTTGTTGGTCAACTCGCCTCAACTCAAACTGAAGCCAAGGGCACTGCGAAATGCATGTTCGCCAATTAGGTAAGTCAGTGTTAGGAAGCGGAGAAAAAATATCTTAAAACTAAGAGTTGCAATAGTCCTTAGCAACATTCGACTAACATGTTTTAAAATATTTTTAAAATTTAAATAAGTGCGCTACATAGCGCAATCGGTACGTACAGCATTTTCCTTTAGTGTAGCCACGCCCCTCACACCGCCTTAAAGTTTTCGCACGCCCAGTATTTAATTGCCGTAGTTTCCCTCGATATTTCCCGCCTTTCTCCGCACTCTTCGCACCATTTCTGGATTTTTAAAACGACAACAATGGCCGGCAAGTGGCAAAAGTTTTTGGGTCAGCTGGGGGCGTCAGAGGGTTAAGGGTTCCGATGGGGGGCGGACTTCCAACTGCAGTTGAAGTTGAAGCCGGTTAATGGCCAGGCAAATGAGCAAACTGGACAAGCGGCTAATGAGCAGCCGCCAAAGAGTTGGGCGAACAAATTTATAAACAAATATAAAAGGCTAAAAAAAAAGTATATGCAGGCAGAGAAATAAAAAAACTGGGGGAAAAATCAACGTAGAAGAGTAAAGTCGTCTCAATGGAAAATAACGCCAGTTTTCAATTAATATATATTAGCAGTTTTAGAGTGTAATTGTCAATCGTTCAAATGGCATCAATTGATTTCACGCTTTAACTTAAACTTAGATTTGGCAACCCTTTATTACGCATTTCAATTAACCCACAGCGATCGCTTTTGCGGCCATTCAGGGGGTTTTTTTTGCACGCCGCCAATTCCTTTTAATAAATATTCGCACATTAACGAAAACTCATCGACATCAATTCTGGCAAGAGACCCTTCCGTGCCACCTTTCCACCTTCACTTTTCCGACTTTCCACGCATTTGCGCAGCGCTAATGGCAAAAACAATAAATTTCCAACCATCCAGCCAGCCATCCCATCGATATCCTTTCGATCCTTGTATACATTTCGTTATTTTCGGCGCTTTTTTTCCTTTTCTTGCGCTTTCGTTTTTTTGTTTTAAATTACTTTCGAGCATTTAAAATGCGGCAAAATGAATTGACAGCGATTTCCGTTGCTGAGCAGGCGCCTTTAGTTTAATTATTTGTGCAGTTTAACCCGAGGATAAAGGATAAAGGAGCCACTGCACACATGTGTCAATTAATTATAAAAAAGTATTCACATTTATTCCAGCGCCATCGCACTGACGCGAAGAAAAACAAACAGGAAAAAGCGGCTGGCGCAAGGATGTGCCAGGATTTATACGTGCACATACATATAGGGTACACACAGACAGCAGACTCGCACACATGCTCATAATAAAGCGTTAATCATGTTGACGCACCACTGTTCGCCACGCCCCCTCATTTGGGTCCGCCCCAATCCAATGAGGCTCAGCACAACTAACAAGATTTGGTGATAAATGTGTTAAAGCCTTGAGATATATGCACAAAAATTAATTCCCTGCCGCGAAGCAAGAGCAAGGATGGAACTTAAAGCCGAACTAAGGGCCAACTTAAACAAATTTTGGAATACTTCATGGCACACGTTAATATTTAACTAAATAACGGTGTAGGATTGGCAAAGAAGTAAGTATCCAAATGGGGCAAGTGTTTAAACACTAGTACTCTAACCTTTTCTGTTCGATTTAAAGCGCAAAGTGATTCGTGGTCCATTGACCAAGGATCTTCATGTCCTGTGGAATGCAGTATAGCCATTTCGACTGGCCCCTTGAAGTATGCAATGTTGGCAAAGTTCTGACATGGTCGCCAAGGGGGCGGAAAATGGAGTCGGAAAGGGGCGAAGAGGGGCGGAAAGGGGAGCTGTGGCAGATTCAACGAGCCAACGAGGGCAGGCGGCAAAGCAAACAAACAAACCAGCCAAGCAAAATGAAAACAAAAACAAAACGACGGCAAACAGAAGCAACAACTGGGATCTCACACACACACACACACACACACACACATGCTCTGGCCCGCATTTTCCTGAAATGGCATTTGATGGACGGGGAACACGATGGGGGCGAGGGGCAGTGAAAAGCAACTCCAAGTACCAGGCATTCCCCATATCCTTGTCCAGGTGACAGCCGCCTCTCGCACAAATGATAATAACTGGGCAAGCAAAATAATGTACGAAACAAGTTGGCAAATAGAAGGCAAAGAAACGCAATGGAAAATATCCAGGGAAATGGCCAGTGAATATATATATATATATATATATATAGATGTGTATATATGGTATATGAAAGCCTAGTTTATTAAACTGATGTTTCTAATATGCTTGCCTTCACAGTGCGTATGAGTAATTTGCATACATTACTCATACGCAGCGTTGCCACTACTTTTACTACATTTAGAGAGGTCAACACCTGATCAAAACTCAACTTAAGGAATCTATTATATCTTCGAGTGACAATTAAAAATAAATCTAGTTAACTGTTCGTTTTTCATTTTTTCCACTCGTTTTTTATTCCATTTTGGTTTTGCATGAAGTGACTTAAATAGCTTTTTCTTTACGTGCGCGCCTGAAATATAAATATGTTCCACGGCTTAACGCCATTTTTATGCACTCTCCTTTCTCCGCGAGGACTCACTTCCTCTTTTCCTCCGTCTAATCCTTTGCACCTCACTTCCTTTCGTTTCCCCACGTGTGTTTGCCTGTTTTTTTCTATTTTTTCTATACTTTTTCGGCTTTATCGCGTCGTGTGTTTTCTGTGTTTGTGTCATGCAGTTGACGTGCGCTTATTTTCTATTCCGCTCCATATGTCACACTCACACATGTACAGACACGGAGAAAGCGGGGAGAAAGCGGAGAGAAATGCAGAAGCGGCGGTGCTTTTGTTGTGCATCGTTTCAATTTTTCGTGTTCACTTCTTTCTTCTGCTTTTTACTGCCTCCGTTTTCTTTTTTTTTTTTCATTTTTATCATTTTCTGTTTGCCTTTAAAAATATACTCTATAAAAAATATGAACGCATAAAAACAAATTAGCGACATTTTTAAAAATTTGCCAGGAATTTCACTTTAATAAATTTATGTGTACAATGTGTGTGGGTTTTTTTTTAATTGAAAGTACATTTTACTCTCATTTAGGAACATTCGCTGTTCAAAAATACTTGATTTTTTTTAAAGAAAAATAGGCAAAATCAAAAAAGGTTAGAGTATTTCACTTCGTACATTCATAAATCTTTATTTGTAGCTTTTCTGGTCTCTGAGTGTGTGTGCGAGTGTGTGTGTGTTGCATATGAGTGAAGTGCATCTGTGTGCGAATGTGTCTGGAATTTTGTTGTATAAATTGCTTTGGGAATAAGAATTGAGTTCTAAAGAGATTTAATGGCACGTTCTGTCCCACTCCTCAGCTCTCCCTCTCTCACTCTGTCTCTCTCACACACCATCTCCCTCTCTCTCTCTGTCTTTCATTTTCATTCTCTATCAGTTGGCTGTGAAACATCTTACTTGACTTCTGCTTCTTTTCAACGCAAATGGGTCTAAACAATGTGTGCTTATACAAAGCATTTTGGATTTGTCAATTTTGCATTCGCATCCTCGGAGTTGCTGGAAAAAGTTGGGCGGAAAAGTGGGCGTGGCCATGGGTCAGGGGATTTGAGAAGCATTCAATTCCGGTCAAATCACTCTAGTTCCCATTTCCGTGTTCCATTAATACCCATTGTTGGCAAGTCGCTCATTATCTTTTTGTAGTTATCACTGTCACACATATTTACACTAAAAACCAGAGCTCTCAAATTATTCAATGTACACTTTTGACTAAGGGAAACGCATTCGAAATCATGTGATTTCCTTGGCCATTCTTTTGGAAACGACGAAAGTGTGCTTCAAGTCCACAACAGACCAAATGTTTTGTGTGCTTTCCATAATCTGAAACCAAAATTCCCATTCTTCCATGTGCGGCGTTCGATGGGGACTCTTTAAACCATTTTTTCCGCTCAAAATGCGTTCAACGAACTCTCTGCGGCAACGATAGGGTTAAGGGGGACCGGGCAAAGGGGGCGTGGCCGGGGTTGGTTAAAATCGCCTGCAGTTTTTCGAAAGCCTGGTAATATGAAAATTGCACTGGCTGTTAACCCTATTTGCAGTTGCTTTTGTGCCATAAACGCAGTCTTCCTCATCCCCCTTTTTTTTACCCTTCCAGCCACTAACACCCCCCCCCCCCCCTGCTCATGCTCCCCCCTGCTGCTGCTTTGTTGTTGTTGTTGTTGTTGTTGCTTATGCTGATTTCGTATCATCAGAGATTTCAGCTTGATGGCCTGTCAGGCTCCTGGCTTTGAAATGCTAGCAGAGCTGGCAGAGCGTAAAGGAGCGAGAGAAAGCTATTTGTGCACTACAAAAATTGAACATATGTACTTTATAGTTGGCGAACTATAGAGTCCACACTCTGGAATTTGTTAACTTAACATCTAAATGCATTGCATTTGGTAATATAACTGTAAGCACTATTAGTTTATATACGTACATCTTAAACAATCAATAAGTTGAGCATTTCTGCGAGTGCAGTCAATGGGGGCAAAAAGTGTAGCATACTTTTCAGCGCTGCCTGATTATATGAAGCAGAGCCGCCTCCCCGGCGGCCACTGAAGGGGCGGGGCACATGGTGTGCCGAGGGTGTTGCAGCAAGTGTGGAAGAATGTGGTGCAACTGGGGGGTTGCATCTGCTAGCCAAGCACAAAAACTGGGCCCCCAGCAGATAACAGAAGACCAGTGGCATGGGCGGTGTGTGGGGGGGGAGGCACACATGCGTGCATCCCCGTACTCCACATACCCCCTCCCCCTCCTCAACCCAACCAGCTCTCGTATTATCTTTGGCCAGCGGCGTGTAAATCATTTTGTATGCATTAAATCGTCTTCCACCTGTTAGGTTCCCCTGTCCCTGCGCAACCCACCGCACCCCTTTCCCCCTCCCCCGCCCCACCCCACACCCCACGCCCTTGAGCCAACTCATTTATATACATGGATTCCTGTTCTTACACATTTCTTTTTTTGCACCCATTTTTTGTGCACATATTTAGAGCTCTCATCTCTGGTTAGTTTTTAACCAAACCAAATTAGTTACGCATCTGTGCCACAAAAGGCGAATTTTCGCTAATTTACCGAGCTGCATAATAAAATCCCCTCAAGAAATGACAGAAACAGCGAGCAGTGTTGAAAAAATTAGTGTATTCTAAATGTATACGAATTTAAATGAAGTATTCTCATATAATTTGAAGTAAAGATAATCACTTACTAAATTTTTTAAACCATTTCTAGAAGGAAGTTTTGTGAGTTTTAGCCCAGGCGGGCCCAGGATGCCAATGTTGGCCGGAAACGCCTGGCTGCGACACTACTTCCGGTGAAAATAAAAGACTTTCACAACACACAAACGCACTCGCACGGACACTTTAATAAAGACAAATGCCAAATTGCCAGTGGCAACATTTTGACCTGAACTTTTAGGGGCAACGGGGAAAAAGGCCAGAGGAAAACGCTGCAGCGTTGGCAAGTTTATTAATGTTTGACCAAAGGATCCTGAAGAAAAACCCCGAAAAAGCATTTGCGGTGTGTGTGTGTCAACTGCTTTTTCTAATTTGTCTCCAAGGAAATCATCGCCGGGTTCGGGCCACTTTTTTTATTGGCTTTGTTTTGAATATGCTCACATTTTATGGCCCGGAAATTTTCACCAGCCAAAATCATTATGATTTCCAGCGAAATTTGTTGGAAAAGTTGGAAATTAATTAGGTGAAAGGAAAAGCAGGCGGATAACACTTATTCCGTGTCGCTGAATATGGGGATCCATTTGTTCTGATTGCGATGTTTTTAACAACTCTTGTGCTTTGCTGATTTAGCAGTGCTAAATTATGCATAACAAAAAAGGACGTTCAGTAATTGAGCCTAGTAATTAAAGGGTACTACATGTAGTGTTGTAAACGTAATAAAACAAAGGAAACGCCTGAATTATTTCAATATGTCTCTCTGTTCAAGGAATCCAAGTGAATATTTATAAAAATAACAAAATGCAACAAACTTTATTCGACAATTTTCAGCGAACTACCCTCTGTTTCTTTCGCTCAGTGTATCGTGTCCGTGTAAGTTGAATCAATTTAAATTCATGTCCGTGTGTGAGTGCTCCGCCTTTTGTGTGATTGAGTGAGTGAGTGAGGCCAGCATTCATATGCATATTTTATGTTTGGCAGTTTATTTATGGGAAAACGTTTATACAACCGCTGGGCAGTGGCAAAGCCACGCCCCTTCGACCCGGCATCCGCCCCAGGAAATGCTACACAAAAGGGACATGGGTATAGTGACACTTTTGGCCTTTAAAACACTTGACCGTTGCTTTTCCTGTCACAATTTGGCAAGTGATTTTGATGGCAAAATTGCAGAGAAGGAAGTTGGGAAATGTGACACGGCACAATTTTGTGGAATAAGACACATTTTTGTAAAAGTTATTGTGTGTGTGCTTGCAGCTATTACAACTTTCTTACATTTAAATAGCCCAATGGTTTATTAACAATCAACATACAGTATAAACTTATCAATATGTTCAGCCAGCCATGGTTCTTTTATTCCCTTTTCGCTGTGGACACGAACCATTTCATCAAGTGAAGTTCGCTTTCCACACGTCAAGTTAGACCATCCGGCCAACGTGGAGTCGCCACCCCTGGCGAAAAAACCCCTTTTCGTGTGGCGTGTTGAGTGCCTAATAAAATCATAAAATAGCAGGTGTTTAGCGCGCCACAAAACGCCCAAAAAGACAAGCCAGGACACGGCTCGCTAGCAGACTAAGGGGTTCCTCTATGCGATGGGTGATGGCCGCCCAGCGTCAAATTTTATAATATTAATAACCCTTTTTGTAAATGAAATTTTGTGGCAGCAAACATTCCGCTTGTCATTTTGCCAAGGCGAAAATGAATGACACAAGTACATCACACAGGCGCCCAGACTAATCCCACCTAATATATATGTATATATATATATGGATATGTAGATAGTCTGTTCTGCGATACCCTATATTAAATATGTTATCAAACACACAGTTTCCTGAATGAACCTTAAATTTTTAGAAAGTTGTTAAAACTTAACAGAGTTTGTTGAGTATCTTTAAAGTTCAGTTCAGTTTGCAGGGTGTTTGCCATTCGATCAGAGAGTTTCGGCTCGTCTTCTTCGTCCACTGGTTGTTAGTTAGTTAGTTAGTTAGTTACCCTCTGATCCGCAGATCCCCCTGCACCACTTTTTTTGCGCCACCCTTTTGCCTCTTTTGACAGGACGTTTTTGGCGCTTTGATTCGAAACGCTGCGGTGGAGGGAAATGTAAGGGAAAAACCTGAAAGCCTATGAAAAATGATGTGTATCAGGTTGGAAGCGTGGTGGCAGGCAGGGTTGGCAGGGGGTGGTTGGGAGGTGCCTGGCACCGTTTCTCATGTCGAGTGGCTAGCATGGTAGTATTAGTGAGTATCTATGTGTGGCATGTCATACATTTTTCGTTCGTCTGTTAATTGAAAAATGTTGCCTACACGAGGGAGTGGGATCGGGTTTTTGGGGGTTTGGGGGCATGAAGCGGCCGATATGCCGGGGCACACATCATCAAAACTTGTCAAAGTCACACACCGACCCCTGACCCCTGGCCCCCTGCCACCATCGCCCCCCTCGCACCCTCCACACTCGTCGCCCGCGCCATGTGCCGAAAACATGTCTTGGAAATTATAATTTATAGCTTGTCGCCGGCCTCCTTTGTAGCCGCTTTTAGTCGGATTTCATTTTTATAGGGCACAATACTCTAACGAAAAGTAGAAAAAAAGGGCACAGGAAATGAGCTTAGCCACACAAGTTGGAGCACACGAAAAATAAATTCAATTTTCAGCGCGTGCGGGTAACTCAAATTTAGTAGTTTTCATTGTTATATTTCGAGGCACTTTCAATTTTAAATCGCTGTGGTAGAGCATCACCAGGCTAGCTACTGCCAGTTGGCAACTTTTCTACTTAAGACATGGCCGGAAATTGAAAATTTGCATAGGTGCTCGCTATTTGTGTGTGTGCTAGTATATTTACATGGATTTACTATATATATATACACTCCAGCATGCAGGTTAATTAATTAGAAATATGCAGCTCAGCAGATTGCCTGGCACAAGAACAAAACCGCAGCATCCTTGAAGCGTCCTTCCTTTCCTTCCACCTCGCCCCGTCCCCCTCCCACTCTGCCAACCCTCTCACTTTTCCCCACTTTCCGGCATTTTAAAAACTGCAGGCTGCATGTCACTAATATCTCTGCCAGCGTTAGAGCGAGACGACCTAAGCTACACTTGAAGAAATAACTCAATCATAATATAAACAAACCATTTTTGGCATATATTCAATATTTACGAATGCTTATTCTTCATAGATTGGCCAAAAATGGTCATATTGGTAAAAGAATAACAGTTTTGCAAAGCTTATAACTACTGCTAACGGGGGTAACATCATCAAAATTTGCAAAAAATGGCGAAAAAATAAAATTCCCATGTTTGAACAAAGTTTGATTGGAAATTTAATTACGAGATCAATGAGGTATGACATTCCATATTCAGGCAATTATTTTTAAAGTTGTGCCAAAAAAATGGATTTTTTGATGAACGAAATTTGGAAAAACGACTTTTGCCAAAAACATGATTTTACAAACGGAATTTTCGTCATAACTTCGGTAAAAATTGTCATATAGATGAAAGAATAACTGTTCTGGACAGCTAATTACCAATGCTAACGATCCCTTAAACTTTTTGAAGGATTTAGGAAAATTAATTTTTGGTTCAATTTTTGCATTTTTTGTAATCATCGAAATTTGCAAAAAATGGCTAAAAAATAGAATTCGCATTCAAGGATACAGTTCGATTGGGAATTTTAATACGAGCTCAACGAGATATGACATTTTATATTTAGGCAATTTAGTTAAAAGATGTGGCCAAAAAACTGTTTTTTTGTTACCAAAATTTCGAAAAACGGCTTTATGCAAAAATTACAAAAAATTTCGATCCACATTAATCATAACTTTGCCTATAATGATCTTTAAAGTTACTGTTCTGGACAGCTAATTACCAATACTAAAAATTCTTATTACTTTTTGACGGATTTATTGTTTTTTCGTCACAACGTTTGTGCAAAAACAATTTAAACCCGTTTTTTTTAAGTCAGCTAAATTTTTGTAGTGTTTGCTCCGTTTCTCTGCTGTATTTGTGTGTGTAGCCTGGAAATTAATTAGCAACGGAAATTGCGCTAATAAACTAACAAATTTACGAGCTACATTCACGCCAGTCCAGCCCCCGCCCCCAGCCTCCGCCCCCTGATGCTGCCAATGCCGATGGCTTTCCTTTTGGCTTTTCCCCATTGCCTTTGCGTTTTCCACCGCTGGCAAGCGGAAACACTGAAGTGGCCATCATTAGGATAGAGGCAGTGAAAAAAAAGGGAAACGAGAAGAGAAAAGCGAACAGAGCGAAGCGTGCAAACAGTGGAAAAGTTTTGGAAAGTATGGAATTTATTAATACGCTGCAATCGAATTTTTTGTCTGCAATTAAAAAATGCAGAGATCATAAGACTGATTAAAGAAATGCGAATGCAAAAAAAACAAACACAAAATGCATTTAATACAACGGTAGCTAGCTTTGAATGCATCACTTTTGTGGAGTTGGGAAAAATGTCGCCGAAATGCATACATATATATACATATATGCAGTTGAAAACACTGCAGGGGAAAATAAATAGCTCGCCCACAAACACGGAAATCAAATAATTTAAATCGCATTTCCACTTTGTTGCCACAAACAGTCGTGGTTCAGAAACTGATCAAAAACAGCGAAAACAATCAAGTGCATATAAAACTATTTCTATGTCTGCATACGTACTGCGCAGAAATACACCCGAGTTCAAGATAATAGCAGTATGAACAATATAAATAAACTATGGCACATAAATGATATACAGAATCATTCTTTAATTTGTAATATATGTTATTTATGTTATTGTTTCATAATATTTATTATTTAATATAAGTTTTCCGAACTAAAATTTCAAACCAAACTGTTTATCTGTGGAGTGAGGTGGAAAAAGTGAAAACAGTACGCTTATTTCATTGTTCTCTGTACTTTTTGTATTTGTTTATTTCTGTACATCCTTTTTGTTTTTGGCTACCAGTCAGCGAATTGTCTGTTCAACGAGTCCTTCCCCCATGTGCCACGCCCCTTTGGGCAGTCACCTGCTGACAGCAGCCTGTGTGCAGCGGGAATCCTTTGCAGCATCAACGCATCGTTGACTTTAAATGGTCAGGAAAAAGAGGATGGCGGAGTGGGCGGCAAAGTTCAGGAAGGCAGGAAGGGTTCGCAAAAAGGCGAAGAGGAGGAGCCGGGCGCCCAAAAGTGGATAACACGGTCGACACAATTTTAGGGGCGATGGTTAGGGGACAATCGAGAGTGACAGATGTTGGAGGTATTTGCCGGCGGCTAAAGGAAAACACAGAAAAAGCGGAAAAGGTTTCATCCAAAAACGAGGGAAAATACCAAGAAACAAATCACTTAAATTTAAAGATTTATGCGCAGAATAAACTAGATAGGAAAATGAATTTTTCTAGCAAAATCAACCAAACATAATTCATATTATTATTATTATTTCAAAAAGGAGCTAGGGCATTTTGAAAAATTGCGAAGAGTGCCATTGCCACGCCTACTTTTCTAAACCGCCTGTCCATACATATAACTCTTGTGCTCCGCCCAGTTTCCCACCGATTTTCCACCTACTTTTTGTCCATTTTCCCCGCTCATCTGCATGCACAAATGCAATTTCACATGCATTCGGTATTTCATTTATTCGTTTTCGCTTTTACCGCTGGTAATGCGCTCCAGGTGATGGATGCCAATTTACCCAAACCCCCTTGAAAATTCCACCCTGGGATTTCCCCAATTTTTTATGTTTTCTAGGGCTGCCCAATGCTCAAAATGCAAGTGCATACATAACAAACAATTAAATTAAATTAAAGCTACTTAATATTATTCTGAACAAGAAAAATGAAGAAATATTTCTTGAAATATATTAAAATATAAAGGTATGAGATGTAATCTTCATTTTGCTGCAGCCCTGGTTTTTCGATACTGCTGCAATGTTCTTGTTTTTATTTTTGATTTTCCGCCGCCTACACTCGCCGAAAAGGGGGTGGGGGGTGTGTGTTTCGGACCCTTCTATACGTATCATGAAGTAAACATTCCAATCGTTTATACAACTGTTGCCAATCTGAGTCGCGTTGCCAATGACATTTCCGCCTAAGGCAAAATGGTTGCACCACGCCCCCCTCCCCACTCGTTTTTCATTGGCCCCGCCCAGCACACACCCCCCACCCCCCACGCCCATTTCCCCCCGAGCGGTCGCTTCAATCACAAAAGCAAAGCAATTTTTTATCGCATGTCGTTGCGCGATTTTCGTCGTTTCTTGTTTTGATTTACTTTCAGTTTTCGTTTACATTCCATTTTCGGCATATTTTTGTTGCAAATTCAGATAAGTCTGCCTTTGGAAACTAAATCACGATTAAATCTTTGCGTATTTCTTGATCCACCTATTACTTTGGTTAAAGTGTTGTAAAGTGCATATATTATTTAGAAAAAGCGAAAAAGGAAATTTCCCTCAAATAAAATGCTGCACCATAAAAACTGGAAAATTGCCTATGAAAATAGTTCAAGTTTTTGTTCTGCTCTATCGCTGTTCGCAGTCTCCCTTTCTTTTTTTTACTGTCCCCAGAATCGTTTTCTTGTTTATTATTACGTTGGCAATTTGGCAATTGCATTGGCAGGACAAAAGGATTCGGTGCAAGGATTGTTTGCTCACTTCGTTGTCAGCGATTTGCATATCGTTGTTTTGTTACTGCGCTTTTTGTTCTTATTTCTCGACTTCATATTGCTGCCATTGTGTTCGGAATCTTGTTTTACTTCAAACACTGCAAACATTTTGGTGTTGGAACTGGAACATTGGAATAGATTCGCAGTAGCACCATTGCTAGTCCTTTCAATCACATATTTTTTCCAGTGTAGTGTTGCACAGTCATTGTTGTTGCTGTCCATGCAGCAAACAGTTTTATTGCTGGCCCCCATTTGCGCTGTGGTCTCCTTGCTCTCCCACAAGCCTCCCTCTCTCTCACTCCTTCTCCCTCCGTGAGCAGCTATCTCTGTCTCTCTTATATAGGCGCATACAGCCCTCTCTTTCTTTCCGCCTCATCTCCTTTTGTCTCATCATTTCCGCATTCGACAGTCGACGTGACTCAAAAATGTTTGAGGAGGGAACTCTGCTGTTGCCAAAATTGTATTGCATAATATGCCTTGACATCAGCACAAACACAAGCTCGAGAGTGTGGGAAAAGCTTGGAGCGGGGGGGAGGGGGTGTTGTAAGGGGTGATTTTCCAGGGAAACCCCTTGCTGACTGCTGCACTTCCGCTTGCAACGTTTTACACTTCAATTATCTTCAATTTTGTCGGGCGAATGTCTCAAGAACAATGGTCCTGCTGATTGGAATTCTTTAACTCGCTGCATGTGCTCGGGGAAACCCCTGCCGCTTTTCCGAGCATTTTCCGGGGTGTCTGCGGGTGCGACCGGTGCAAGACAGTTACGAAATGCGACAACATTGTTGCCCTTTGGAGTGAGCCCGACTTTCCCCTACATTTGCCCGCCGCCTCAAGTGAAAATGGGGAGAATCGAACTGACGCAATGGCGTCTTGCTGATGGCATTCACTTTATTTTCGATCTCACATCGTTTTTATCTTTTCGCATTCACCAAATCCCCCCAGCCCCCCTTCACATTTTGTGTTGCAATTGTGTGCGAATTTGTTGCAATTTGATTTTCTATTATCGAATAATTTGTGGAAATTTTTGCGAAGAAAGGAGCAACTGGAAAATAAATTGGTTTACAGCGAATTTGCAGGTTTTACGTTGATAAAATATACCCAATGGAGTTTCTCTTTTCATATGGCAAGCATGGGTCTTCATAAACCTAAACCATTATCATACCTATCTTAATGGTAAAACTACATACAAACACCAAATAATATTACTTAAATACAAATTTCCATTTAATTGATTGTCAAATTTGAATATGTTGCATATTTTCCGCGCATTCACTTTGATTGGCCCGAAAAACATTGTTAATTTGGCTTGTTACGACTGGAATTCCGCTCCTGTCAACGTCATTAAAATGCCAAGTCAAAAGTGATTTCGCTGGGCGCATGGAAATTGGAATGGGAGTGGCACTGGGGCAAACAAAGCAGAACCAAGCAATGAAATCTCTGCAGCAAACAAAATCAACAAGAATACAAAAAAAAAAAAATCGAGGAGTCAGGACCAGTGGGATCAAAACGAAAAAAAAAGGACGAAACCAAGAGGCCGCCCGTGGAAATTGACAAAAGCAAACGAAATCAAAAAGCAAGAGACAATGGGCAACAGTATTGCATATTGATTGCGAACGGCAGCAGACCTGAAACTACCCCTTTTCGCCAGTTTCCCCCCTTCAACCGCCACCTACCACACGCAACACACACACACACACACACACATACTAACCCCCGGCAAATCAAATTGATTTGGAAATCCTTTTGGACAGAAGCGAGTGCAACAGGGAAAAGGAGTCGCAGAAATGGAGTTGCTATACTGAGGAGAATGCCGGAAAATTCCGATACTTGTAGGCTTGTTTTCTTCCGGTCGCAAAAATTGAAAATTCAAATTTTATAAGTGTGCAATCTCAATCTCAAGATTATTTGCATATTAAGCTTATATCTTACTAAATATCAGCTTTTCTTTGAACTTTGATTTACTTTTTAACTAGCGCTTCTTCACTGGCATCTATTTATATTTGCTGTGGAAATTCATTAGCTTATACAGCGAAAGTTCAGATAGCTCTATATTTTTCCAGTGTATTACTAGGCACGGTTGGCCCATGCAATGTCATGTCCCTTGACAACTGGAAAAATGTCCAACCATTGTTGTTGCTGGCCACTCCGCTCCGCTGTGATGTGATTTTTGGGCATTGCAATTTTCTAAGCGGCTTAAAGGTGTTCATTCCGAGTCATTGACTCGTCAGCCTCCCCGCCCGTTTCCCCCAAAATCCCCGACCTTATGCAATTTGTGTAGCTTAAAGCAAAAAAAAAAAAAGAAAACAGAAGAGGAAAACCCAACGTGAAAAGTCACCAGCGGCGAAAAACGAGAGAGAGAGGTAAATAAATGGAGTGTTTGAAGTGTACACATCACGTTAGTTATGTTTTTATGAAACACAGGATGTCAAGGGCCTTCAGACCTAATGAAATTCAAAAGTTATTAGTTCTAAATCTAGCCAACTTAATAACTTAATAACTTAATAATTAATAAACGTTTTTGCATTCAGAGTTTCCAGTTTATTTAAACAATTTCCCTTAAACATCACTTCCACACACTGGGTAGCAATTTGTCGCTGTTTTTACGCAGATTTTTTTATATTTATTGGCTTTTGGTTTTTGCCCCTTTCCCTGCCGACCGCAAAAGTATATTTAAAATACTGTAGACAAGTGTAAAAAGTGGCAAAACGTTACGTGGTTGCATTCAATCGTTTTGTGGTTTGGCTTGTGTTATCCACTGCACCGCCCACATTGTGGTTTGACAATTTATGGAGCTGTCCATACATTTCGCAACAGCCCCAAAAAATAAAAGCAGTAAATGTGTGGAAGGGGGAAAAGGGTCGAGGCGGATTTCCATTGCGAAAACTAATTAGAGTATCGTCTTCCAGGCCCAATTCATTTTGTGCCTTATTCAATGTTTGTGTTTTAAAGCGCACAGATGGCTGAAATGTGTGTGTTTAAAATTATTCACTTGGCAACGAGGCGTATGTGCAATATTTCTTTCGCAACACTCAAATTTATTTCCATTGCCTTGTTTATTTTGTTTTAAACAAGCTACGCAATCGGTCAAAACGTATCTTATAATTAGGAATAATTCAAGAAAATGCTGTTTAATGACCCCCCACCTCCGTTGGAAAATTCTGACATTTGCGCTTTTAATTACTACTCTTTTTGAATTAAAGCCAATTTCACTGACACGTGGTACTCATTCATTGGCGGCGTATTTAATTTGCGCCTAAAATCAGCAGCCATTTGCATAAAGAAAATGTTGGCACACAGTATGGGAAAAACGCTAAGCCCGCTAATTAGTCAAAGGCGAAATTTTGTTTGCAAATGTTTGTCGCAAATAGATAATTGCAGCCGTAGGAGTTCGGTGGGCGTCGAGTGTAAACGCTGTGGCAACTTACGCCACACACGTTCACTAGGACACTGGCTTAATATGACATGTGGGCGGGTGTATTCCGCAGAAGTCCTGCCGCAGACACAGAAGCCGCAAGTCAGCAGCAGCAGCAGCAACCAGCAGCAACCAGCAGCAACCAGCAGCAACCAGAGAATGGAAGGAGCAAGGGGTAAGGACACCTTGGGTGCCGCACCACCCGCAATTCCCAGCAAAACCACGCAAGTGGTATCTCCTCATCCCGTTCCTCGCTCCTCCAGCAATCCAAAGTTTCCCGCTAAGATAGCCTGGATTTTGCTCGCATAAAGAGTATTCAGGTAGCTGTCATTTACAAATTGCATTTCAAATGCCGCCAATTGATTACATTTTGCATACAAATAACTGCCAACTGCCATTCGAAAGTTTTGTCGCATTGAAAGTGAAGACTATCAAATTGTTTAATAATTGCTTAGAACAAGAGGATACAAATTTTTAACAAGCTTTGCAGCGCTTTGATTATTTCTGTTTACCTATGAACGTGATAAATGTCACCCATCAAATCAAAGTCTTGGCCATAAACGAGCTGAGTACTCAGTACCCACAACTCCTGCAGCGTCATGCCCCCGTTGGGGCCAGAACCACCCGGAAATCCCCATCCCCATCCCCATCCCCATCTCCATACCCACCCACATCTCTCCATAGCCATACCCTGAAGGATCTCGGCTGCTCCGTCGTCGCTGTCGTGAAGGTGTCGTGTTGAACATGTTAGGTGTCTTGTCGCTTATCATGTTAAGTGCACCCACGACTACGTGCCCGGCATGTGAGCAAGGGGGCGGGGCCGGGGGCGAAGTAACCCCACGCCGCCACCGCACTGTATCCAGCTCCCACGCTCCAAGAGGGAGGAGGCAGGGCAGCAGGACGACCGCCATGTGTCTATGGTAATTTTCATAGAAAATATGTAAAATTCTCAAGACGCACAGACAGACAGACAGTTAAAGAAAAGCAAAAAAACAAAAAAATAAACAAGAACATAGCAAGTGGGGAAATTAGCAACAACATTTGCCACTCATCTCGATTTTGAGTGCACTGAGAGAAACTTTCGATGACTTTGATGGAACGGAGCAACAACATGGAACCCATACCAAATATATCCAAATATACCCAATGTATATACATTTTCAGGTAAGGAGCTACAAATGCTATAGTATATTACATGACCATGACATTCCACCAAACCTTTTCTCACTGTGCACCCTTGAGCCGGTCGCTCTTTGGGTCGCTCCTCTGCCACTTGGCCTACTCCTGGCAGCTAATTTCTTTTTAAAGGGCGCGACTCGGGCTCCTTGGGCTACACGGTGTGATGATGCTGATGCTGATGCCGGGACAAGCTCATTTGCACCTCATTAAATACTGCCACTCGACCCGATGACGACAACGAGTGGGAACAAGATGCGACAGGAGCTAAATCAGTGCCCAAAGAACACATCTACATATGTAAGCCCGAACGAGGGGCTTTTGTTTGAGGAAGGTGGGCGGAAAACCAGAGCCAGTGTTTACATCTCGCGGGCTAATGATGATGATGCACAGGTGATCGTTCGCCGTGCCATCAGATGGAATTTAAGAACGTGAGCAATGGCTATATACTATAGTATCATAAGTGTACATTCATGGAATGCAATTAAATTCAAAGCGCGATGTGAAGAGTCAGTGGAGATAGTAGTAGTGCCTTTCGAATAGAAGTCGCTGGCAATTAGGACGCATTTTAATGGGCTGCATTGTTGGCTGTTTGGCATTGGGCCCTCGAAGTGCACCACTTACCCACTCCAATCACATGGGCACGTGGAGCCGGGATCGCTGGTATTATTATCCGCCAGCCGTCAGGGCTCGCGTTGCCCATTAAATCAAATTAAGTTAATTTGCCGCACTGCGCACACAATAACGTCATCAGAGAGTGCCATCCCACCGCCCTCGAGTGTGTCTGAGCACTGCTAATAAACGTCATCGATGCATTGGTGCATGCCAATTAGCAGGCGGAGCTGTAAACTGGGTATAACCATCGTGGACATGGAGCTACTCCACCCTGCCCCATTCCGTTCATCCATCGCCTGATGATGCAGCATCATCTTTGGCGCAAAAACTCAACTGCAATTGCCGCATTAATTGCAACTGTCAACCGGCTGTGTGACCCGCTTAACCCTTGACTGCCTGCCTCCGCCGTCTACTCCACTACATGCACATCTCCCTCCCCCTCCTGTCAAGCATCCTGTCTACCCATCCTTCCGCCATCCGTCCACGGAAATCCCCGCGGCCGGAGTCAATCATCCGGACAGGCAGCCACGGTTGTCAGTACAGTGAACCATCGAGAAAGGAACGCACTAATTATGGCCAGGGACCACCGAGCGTCTGGGTGATATCCTTGCATCCTTCAAATCTAGACTGAAAAAAGGCGAAACAACACTAATTGACAAAAACATGGGTACATGGGTACAACACTTCCAATTCTTCATAGTCTAAATTTAAAAAGAATTTACATAAATACGCAACTATAAAAGTGCACAAGTTTGCAATATATCAACATTCCTTTGGCGTTTAAAGAAACTAAGTAAGTGCATCGTTTTTGCCTGCTGTCTGTCATCCATCCCGACAAGTTGATAATCTCCGGTCTGGTTTTGTGCCATCCAGGCCAGGATGAAATGAAGATCATCCATCAGCAAATCATTGACCATCAAGGAGTTATTGTCCGGGCAGAGATTGTGCCTTGCTTTATGTCCAGGCCATTTCTTTGCCATTTATTCTGAGCCGGGCTTTAAGTGTTTTGGAAGCAGGCGGCCAGGCCATGGTGGCGGGGTGGTCAGGAGATGGGTGGTAAGGGGGGGTGAAACTTTCAAAAGCAAATTTCCCCGAGGATCCAAGGAGCAGCAGCTCCGGCTGCCGTCGACTATAAACGTCATCGGAATTCCCCAAAGCCATTAAGCGCAAATGTATGCAACACCCAAGCCAACCGGAAAAAAAGAGGAGCTGGAGCTGGAGCTGGAGCTGGAACTGAGCTGAGCTGAAATAACTGAAAAATGTGAGCTGGCATGTCCCGCCAATATCTCACGCCCGATCCCGCCCTCCAATCTTGGCAACACTTCATTAGCAAGCTCTGGAAAAAAGCGCCAGGACCCGCTTCTCCTAGTCATCCACACCCACGTCCTCTCCAGCGCCGCCTCCTTCGTCCTACTCTCAATAATTTCATTTTGCAACACTATTGGCTCGCCTTGAACTAAAAAGTAATTTCATTGATTACCAGCGAGTCCTCGCGCAGAAAGGATAGCAAGCCAAGCCAAGCCAGCTCCCGAGCTAAAGTTCTGCACTGCTATCCAAAGTTTGCATTTGAACCGAGAATCACTTGTCTCCAGATAAATGAGTCATTGATATAGTCATGGTTAAATATTTGTAATTAGGTTACAATTAAGTTTCTTATATCCCACATCATTGATTTTAAAGCCTTATTTGCGCACAGTGTAATCAGCCAAAAGCCAAGCCATAACCAAACCGAACCCAAACAGAAGCGAACCGAGCAACGACACCAGCCACTTGGGACTTGGCGGGGGAATGGTTATTGGTCCTGGTCTTGGTCCTGGTCCTCGTCCTGGTCCCGGTCCGTCCTGCCTTGCCCCTTCCTCGTCCTGACATTGGCATATTGGAGAACTGGCTCCAGAACTGTGGTTACTCCGGCATGGTTGGGGATGACGATGTGGCAGCCATTGTTGCACTGTAAGTAGCACTTTCATAAGCAAACACAACGAGCGCAAATCAAAATCGCAAAGCGTTCGATTTCTTAAGTACATCAAATAAAAATAAAACAAATCATCCATCGTTTTCAATAGATACTCGCACATTGGCTTGGGATTGTTCATAAAAACGTAAAGTGCAATTTAATTGCATTAACTCTTACTTTTGACCGTCTGTCAGCATGTTAAGTAATTATTAAGACTTGTGATTGTAAAGAGGAAAATGTAGGTCAAGTCAATTTAATAATGATACACATATTAAATCACTCGAAATGAATTCAATTTATTTGGCTGCACATTAGAATGCAATTATTGGTTTTACCTAATACGTAATATTTCATGATGAACATATTCAAAATTGAATTGAACCCACTGTACTGGGTATGGATGGCTGACTGTCCGCCTTTGTCTGCCTGGTGACTTCGCCATTCGTGTCCCCACTCCGCCCACTAACTGGGCAATCAAAATGGCCTGCCCTTTCGACCCCTTCAGAAAATGAATGATTGGATCAATGACGATGAGTGACTGAATGGGGGTTATTTTCGGAGGTCAGAGAGGGGCGAAGGCTGCGTCTTGGTAACTTTGAATGCCCCCGGTTCTTGCCATCTCCATCTTTTCCTCCGCTGAGCCACCCACACAAAGCGCTTTAATGGCTTTGTTGCCGTGGGAGTCCTCATGGCTGTACGTGTGTGTGTGGGTGTGTGTGTGCCAGCCAAGGAATCGTTTCCAGTGCCTTTAATGATAAGCTGCCAGTTTTACCGGCTATCCCTTCGATTTCCCAACCCCCTCGCATCGGCGAAAATTAACTTATCAAACATACATTACCGACCCAGAGTTAACACTTAACAGCATTAACGTTAACACACAACCGGGAACCCAAGTGGGGATTCCCCTCGTCTTCTCCGCCACTTGCCACACCTCCTCCCATATCGCTTACACGGCAAATAATCTAAGTGTACGATCAATATTTAATTCAAGCAACAAAGCTAACTGAGCCAAATTGCTATTAAATATTCCAGAGCATTGCGGAATTTTTCGGCCAGAATTAGCAGATATATATGAGTTTTCATTCCAACATTTTATTTCTTCGCGTGTGCCCCTTTTGCAGGCCAACAATCGACCTCAAGCTTAACTAATGGCAGAAAACGTTCACTTCGAATTCCCCAAGCAAATGAAAGTTGCCGAGCTGCGCCGGCTAGGGTTGGAAAATGTGGGAAAACGTGGTCGGGAAAGCGTGAAAAAAGAAAAGCTTACAATGCCGCAGGCTGTTGTTGGTCGCTGATTGAGTTTGAGCCCCAACTGCGCTGAATGAATGAAGGAATGAATGGGCAAGGGCCCCTCCCCCACAGATCAAAAATGAACTAATACAACATGCATTTCAAACAAATTTGTATTGAAATCAACAATTTCTTTTTGTGCCTGTAGTGTAATAATCCAAAATCAAATCGCAACACGAAAGACTTCGTAATGCGCAAAACAAAAACAGATTCTTCTGCACTCACCATCTGTCTGCCGTCGAAATAAAATGATTTAATGGCGAATGCCCGAACAATAACTCCGAGTGCGACCAAAATGCCAGCAGCACATGGGAGGTGGAGTGCTCGACCCCCCCTCGTTCCAAAAATCCCGATCACCACAGCCGCCGCTTCCCCTCCCTTTGGCAACAGAAATTATTGGAAAATTCATTAATAAGCGAGCGGGAAATGGGAAAATTGCGCAAACGCAGCTAAACAACCGAAACGCAAGACGACATAAAGAGCACTGAAAAAAAACTGCTAGATTAAATGAGCCAAATGAGTTTTATCTATGTAGTTACCCTTTGTTCTGCCTTTTAGAATTTCCACATTCTATACTACATTTTTTTGAATTTCTCAACACATTTTTCGCCAGTGTTGGAATGGCGAAAGCGCAGATGAGATGAGGTTGCCAGATGGACAGACAGACAGACAGACAGTTCCGTTTAATTGCACCCACATGGACTCCCTCGCTCGCACACACACACTATTTCAGCATCACACACACTCCCACACACACGCACACACATGTGTAGGCAGCTTCTGTTCTGTGTTTAGGCTGCATGAATAATTGCCAAGCTGGCTTCGCAGGCCGCGAGCTGCATTTTACTGGGGGTCCGAGGACCACGGGGCCTCCAGGGGCTGCAGGATCCCACAGGATTGCCGAAAGTCGAAACGGCACTTAAATCATCAATATATGAACGAGCGAATGAGGCAGCCAGGCAGCCAGGCAACGAGCAACGAGGGGCAAATGAAATGCGGAGCCGTGAAGGGCAATTGGCCAAATGAGCGAGCACCGGGCAAATTAACGTGGGGAACGTACAGAGTACAGAAGTGGCAAGAAGACTTCAATAAAAACCATTCACTGCTGCTGTTCGCTTCGATATCAAATTGAATCCCAAATAATTGGGAGAAGAAACTACATGAAAGTTAATCAACATCAAATGCACACAACGCATGTTTCTAGATTTCTTGAAATACTTGGTGAAAAGTGAATTATTTAAGGTGGACAAACCTGTGATCAAGTGGACCACCACCACCAACTGACTACTGACCCAGACACGAACATCCCCGCCTTCACGTAAGTTTCTGTTTCTGGCGGAGGGCAAAGGTCACGCGACCGCAAAAGTATCACAATACAACCAAAGCTGACCGCAGCAACGCGTCTGGCTCGGTCTCGTCCTGCGTCTGCCTCCGGGGACTGGCCCCAGTCCCAAGGATAAGGAATCCACAACTGTCTACGTGCCACATCGTGCACTGGGAGAAACACGCAAAACTACTGAACACTGCCTCCGAAGATTACAAAAGATTATTCCAAATAACATGAATTCAGTTAACAGATTTGGTAGCCCAGATTACTCTTAACTTTTCAACTTCATTTTTTATGTATATTATACGTTTTCTCCAAGTGCGCCTAAGCCGCTCGACTGCGGATACTTCTCTACATATTTTATTCGGTTTTATTGATTTTATAAAATGGTTATATCTATGACTCCAACTGGGAACGCTGCTTGATCAGGCGGTCCATATATATATCTGTACATTGGCGGCGGCAGGGGTGAGTTGGGATCAGCCAAGTTGAGACATTTTGGCTTTTAATTTCAATTTGACAAGCAAAACAGTTGGCACTTTTTCTCTTTCCTCGACTACGTGCAAATCGTTTGGGGAGTCCTAGGAGTTTTCCGTTTTCCGTTTTCCGCTTTCCGCTTCTCGTTTTCCCCGCATTTCCACCGCCCCTTGCCAACCCAGTGCGAATATATTCCCGTCCGCATTGGAGTCGCAATTGAAGAACTCGACGTTTTACAATAACTCACGGCATTTGATGACGGCTTTTGGTACTTCCTATCTTCCTGCATTCCTGCATAAGGTGCGTTCCGCAAAAATAAGTACTACCAAATTATAACTAAATTCAACAGTTTTCTACAAACATTTGATATAACAAATGTAAAGCGAGCACGAGACCATTATAAACCCCTAATTATATATCTGTCTATTTGCTAGAGGTTCTTATCCTCATTCTTCGTGATGATTTTCCGGGGAATTATGAATTTAACGTAACGCACTGTCAGAATTTTCCTTGGCCCCATGTTCGTGCGTTTAAATCTTCGATAACTTTTCCGACGGTACGTGACTAAAATGCAATGCGACCTACAGAGACTACCAAATGTCCAAATGGCTGGGATATGTGTGCAGATCTCAGGGTTGGTGTGTGTGTGTGTGGGATATGATTTCGGAATTTTAGCAAAACGAAAAAGTCGGGATGGAAGGCAAAAGAAGAGGCTTTTTGCGAGGGAAAGGAATGGTGGAAAAACCAGAGTCGAATGCCTGTCCCGAGACCTTTGCTCCTCCATATCTCGATGTACTCAGCTTTAGCCTTCAGTTTAAAGTTGCCTTGGAATTAAGTGCAAAATGCCAGCAGAATCATCAGACATTGATTTTTAGTGTGCGCCCAGAAGCTATTACCCACACACTTTCACCTATCGCCCAATGCAATCGATTGATTGATAAACGAGTGCCGGTGAAAGGTGATTAAGTCAATTTGGCAATTGGTCTATGGTAGCCAAGTGATATCAAAGATTCGCGAACATTTCGCCAGAAATTACAGTGGAGAGCAATACCTATTTGCAATTATAAAATTGGACCAGGAATTTAATTTAACTTGTTCTTCATTCATTTCGAGACGTTTTCCCTTTAATTACTTACTATTGCATAGTATATTGCATTTGATTTAATAATCAGTTTGCTGTGTACCGAGCTGGTATTTCAAAGTAAATTGGGGTTTGTGCTGAATAAACTACGCACTGACTAATAAATTATATAAAATGTGTGACACACATTGTGTGCATTACACAAACATGGTTTAATTTAAATTGAACTTGTGTTCTGTATCGTTTATATAATCAATCAGCATTAGCAAATTATTATTTTGGCAGAACAAATTCCTTATTGAACAATCCACTTAAAAATTAATTTGCCAAGCATGTGATAAATCATAAATATTGATTTACACTAGCCCTGAGCAACTGAAGTTTGTGGCAAATCATATTACCGAAATGCAGCAGATTATCAATAGACCGATTTTCAACACTCGCGGCAGGCACTTAAATCCTTTTGAATTGCGGCAAGGACAGCTCAATGAAGCTGGGTTCGGAAAAATCGAATTTTTGAAATTTAAAAGCTGGAATCGTTTGCCCATTTTTTGCCCATGTTTGCCCACCAATTAGTTTTTTTTGCCCACGTCCAGTTTTTGAGATATGAATTTTCGAACAAGTTCGAAAATTTTCGAAGATCAAAAATTTCACTTTTTTCAAATTTTTTTTTTTTTAATCGCAATAACTTCGTTTGCCCACGTTTGCCCACCCTTTAGAATTTTGAAATTTTCGAAAATTTTCAAAGATCAAAAATTTGACTTTTTTCAATTTTTTTTTTTTAAATCGCAATAACATCGTTTGCCCACGTTTGCCCACCCTTTACAATTTTGAAAAAATTTATACTTTAGAAAATATAAGACATTCAAATTTACCTATGTGTCTTTGCCCATCCTTTGAAATTAATTTTTTTCGTTTGCCCACCCTTTAATATTACATTTTAACGTTTGCCCACCCTTCAAAATTATTTTTTTTCGTTTGCCCACTCTTAAAAATAAAAAATTTCGAATGCCCACCTCTTAAAACTAAATAATTTCGTTTGCCCACCCTTTAAAATTTTTTTATAATGTTTGCCCATCGTTTAAACTTAGTTTTTTCGTTAGCCCACCTCTTTAAAATAAATATTTTCAGTTAAAAACGTTTTCCCACGCCTTAAAAATGTTTTTTTTTCGATTTTCTACTTATAAAACCAAATTTTTACATATGTATGTAATAACTGTAAGTTGTGCCGCCAATTCACATATGTATCTTAGGATCGGCGGACAGAATCACTAATATTATATGATTATGATGAACACATATATATATATATATACAAATAAATATATATAAATATATATACATATGTATGTTCATCAACACTTGCATGAAATTTATCAATGATTAAGAAAAATTTATAAATTGTAAGCGAATGATTAACATTATATAAATATTAAAGAAAAAACTGTGTAACGGGTTGCGATCTCCTTATGTACGTTCATCATAATCATATAATATTAGTGATTCTGTCCGCCGATCCTAAGATACATATGTGAATTGGCGGCACAACTTACAGTTATTACATACATATGTAAAAATTTGGTTTTATAAGTAGAAAATCGAAAAAAAAACATTTTTAAGGCGTGGGAAAACGTTTTTAACTGAAAATATTTATTTTAAAGAGGTGGGCTAACGAAAAAACTAAGTTTAAACGATGGGCAAACATTATAAAAAAATTTTAAAGGGTGGGCAAACGAAATTATTTAGTTTTAAGAGGTGGGCATTCGAAATTTTTTATTTTTAAGAGTGGGCAAACGAAAAAAAATAATTTTGAAGGGTGGGCAAACGTTAAAATGTAATATTAAAGGGTGGGCAAACGAAAAAAATTAATTTCAAAGGATGGGCAAAGACACATAGGTAAATTTGAATGTCTTATATTTTCTAAAGTATAAATTTTTTCAAAATTGTAAAGGGTGGGCAAACGAAATAAACTAATTTTAAAGGATGGACAAACGAAATTATTTAGTTTTAAGAGGTGGGCAATCGAAATTTTTTATTTTTAAGAGTGGGCAAACGAAAAAAACTAATTTCGAAGGGTGGGCAAACGAAAAAAATTAATTTTAAAGGGTGGGCAAACGAAATAAACTAATTTTAAAGGATGGACAAACGAAATTATTTAGTTTTAAGAGGTGGGCAATCGAAATTTTTTATTTTTAAGAGTGGGCAAACGAAAAAAACTAATTTCGAAGGGTGGGCAAACGAAAAAAATTAATTTTAAAGGGTGGGCAAACGAAATAAACTAATTTTAAAGGATGGGCAAACGAAATTATTTAGTTTTAAGAGGTGGGCAATCGAAATTTTTTATTTTTAAGAGTGGGCAAACGAAAAAAACTAATTTCGAAGGGTGGGCAAACGAAAAAAATTAATTTTAAAGGGTGGGCAAACGAAATAAACTAATTTTAAAGGATGGGCAAACGAAATTTTTTAGTTTTAAGAGGTGGGCATTCGAAATTTTTTATTTTTAAGAGTGGGCAAACGAAAAAAAATAATTTTGAAGGGTGGGCAAACTTTAAAATGTAATATTAAAGGGTGGGCAAACGAAAAAAATTAATTTCAAAGGATGGGCAAAGACACATAGGTAAATTTGAATGTCTTATATTTTCTAAAGTATAAATTTTTTCAAAATTGTAAAGGGTGGGCAAACGTGGGCAAACGATGTTATTGCGATTTAAAAAAAAAAAATTGAAAAAAGTCAAATTTTTGATCTTTGAAAATTTTCGAAAATTTCAAAATTCTAAAGGGTGGGCAAACGTGGGCAAACGAAGTTATTGCGATTAAAAAAAAAAAATTTTGAAAAAAGTGAAATTTTTGATCTTCGAAAATTTTCGAACTTGTTCGAAAATTCATATCTCAAAAACTGGACGTGGGCAAAAAAAACTAATTGGTGGGCAAACATGGGCAAAAAATGGGCAAACGATTCCAGCTTTTAAATTTCAAAAATTCGATTTTTCCGAACCCAGCTTCTTTGAGCTGGCAAGGACATGTGTTTGTAGCTAAAAAGACGCAAAACTTCCGTTTTGGAATCGAACATTTTTCGGAGAAACTTTCCAACTTCCCAACTTCCCAACTTGTTTCCGGATACATAGACTGTCCCCCTTTGGCCTCCAAAAATGTGCTGGACACAGCTGGCCATTAAATGCAATGCTCCACAGTGCACCGCCATCCCCCGCCATCCCTCCGCCACCCGGTCATATCTTCATCTCCACAGAGAGAGAAACCAGGTTTGGCGCTTTACTATTACAAAAAAATATACGTATGCTTGTGTGCATTTTGAAATACTTTCAGATTGAGAATGTTTAGCAATTTAAGTGCTGAAATGGAAAGTTAAATATATTGCAAGAAACACAAGTAGCTACTTGTTTGGCCGAGTGCATCCATCCTAGGCAAGGAGCAAAGCTATTGAAGATGGCCTGCAGCAGATGTGGGTGTTGACATCTATGTCCTTCCATCTGTGTGTGAGTGTGTGTGGCGGGAAGGGGGTTGGTGAGGAGGGAACTCTGGGGTGTTGCCTGTGGGAAAATGTGCAAGGAAAATGCAATGACAAATAGGCGACAAAACGAAATGAGAAATATCGAAGGAGGAGCAAAGCGAGATGAAGAAATGCTCGAAGAAGGCAATGTTCCAGCTGAGATTAGAAAAGCATTTGTTCCAATCAAAAAGCCAACAAAAGGGAAACAACAGAGCGGCGAGGGAGCAAGGGGGAGGGGGCTAGTTGGAGCGAAAGAGACGGTGACAAGGCCACCAAGGCGGCGTGTCCTTTGGCCCGGCCAAACAAAATGAAGGAACAAAGGACAAATGTGGGAAGATAAACTGCCGAGGCACGTGAATGTGGTTGACTCGCTGACGGAGGAGATCCAAAGGGGGCCGGGGAAATGGGTGAAAAATGTGCGAGAAACAAATGAAAAACGGGAAAATGGAGACAGTAAGGTGTCAAGGCAAGGGCAAGTTTCAATTAGTATAGCAAAACTTAATTAAGCCATAATGGCCGCAGCTATTCCACACTTTTGTCAAGACATTGCATAAATAACAAGGGCGGAAAGCCACCAAATGGAAAGCAGTATGGCTGGAAAAGCCGACTCAGATCACTAGAGTCGTTACTACGTTACATTGTTAAATATTGTATATAATTATATGTTTAATGCAAAAACGCCAAGGCCATCAAGACATCTATTGAAATGCCTCCTACCATTGTTCCATTCCAATCGATGAATAATAGTCAGTTTAGCCTGGAGCTTAGGGCCTCCTTCACAGGGTATTAGTCCATCAATCCAGGCAATGGATGAATGGCCAGCTGACTGACTGGATGAGCAACTGAATGGCTGACCGAGTGACTGAGTGGCTGCGCGAGTGAATGGCAGCGGACAGGATGCGGCAGGAGGTGTCAATGCCAAGCCCGCTCCCAACTGCATCTGCATCTTGGCGGCGACCTCCTCCCATTGTTAAATGCATGAAAAATTGCTGACGCGGCGGCGGGATCCTTGAAAGATGCGCTCCCTGGCCATCCTGGCTCTCAGCTCTCCTCTTCTCGGTCGACCAGGTTCCGTAACTCATACGCCGCGTTGCCCGGCGATTTATGGCCGCCGACTGCAAATGAACAAAGCCAGTGGAACAGTCCATTCCGCAGCCCCGCTGCTTTCACCTGACTGTCGTTGAAATACACGTTGAAAATATGTGGAAACTAACAGCGGCTTAATTAATAGATCACATTCCCTGCTGCTTCATTTTTAAAAGCATAGTTTTATTTGATTTGATTGATTTACATAACAATTAAACTCAAAGTGCACCTTTGATTTTTAAATACCTTGTTGTGTTTCCTGTCCCGCAGAAAACTTCCTTGACAAATTGCATTTATTGCGTTTATTGAATTACAAAGGCAACGGTTAATGGACAGGTGGGAAGGAGTGCAGCAAAAGGAGGCGTGGCAAGGAAGCCACCTCATCAGCTGCGGAATCCACTTCGGCTTCCATGGTCACTCGCCTTTAATTAACCAAGCGGCCAACGAATTAATTAGCTGTAATGCGACTAATACACTGCGCAAAAAACAAGTAGCCCTCCATTGGAAGTTGTAAAGGAGTAAATATAATTCAACTTATATCTAAAATGCTCCTATATGAATAACAAATATGTAATTTCACTTTCCTTTAACTGCCTTAAAAAGTGCAACTTGCTTCTTAACAAATGGCAAAATAAGAAAGCAACAAAACTTGAAATTTAACCTATAGATTGGAATGAAACATCATTTTTTTAACGATTTCCAGTGTGCAGCAGACAATTCCCTCTGGCACCCGAAGCCCCTGTTCCTGTTCCTGTTCCTGTTCCTGTTGTTCAAATCAATTTGCTCGGCCTAACACGCTGTGAACTATAGCGATTTGAGTTTAATTAGCAAAATCCCCTGCTGGAGGGAAATTGTAGCGTCGAGGAGTTGGGAGCTCGGGTATCGGAGACAAGAGTGCAGTGGGGCAGGGCGTTGGCAGAGGGGCAGAGGAGCCCCATGGACCTCGATGGACACGGGTTGCCTCAGGTGGGACAAGAGCCATTTGCATTTAATGCGCCACATTTGTTTGTGTCTGTTCGCGTGGCCAACTCGACGGAAAGATGGCTGCGAATAATGTTGAGGACTCAGTCGACGGATCAAGGATGAGGGATGAGGCTGGCCAGTGGGCCACATAGCCTCCGGTTTAAAGCAACGTGGCTCATAGAGGGTGCCAAAATTCAATTGATACCTTCTCGATGCCCTAATCAGCTTTAACTAATTGTCCATCATATTACGTTGATATCTCATTAGGCGATTCCAATCGCACTGTTGGCTATTTTTGGAGCTGCGTGCGGCTAAATCGTTTTCGGGCAAAGGAAAATGTGGGCGTGGAAATATGAAAAGCGGCGGAAATGACTTAATAGCCAATAATCTTTTGTTATATTTATGCGCAAATAAAGCGCTAAATCAGCATAACAACTCAACTGGCAGCAACTCTTGCGACTACTTTGCGGTAATTGAAGTTTTTTGAATAGTAAATAAGAGCTATGTTTAGCAATAGCCACGCCCCCCTCCCCCCACTCCTTTCCAACGCAATTAACCGCCCACAATTGCTCATTGTTTTTCGCCCACGCCTCGGCAATATTTCAGGGGTCAGACCCGGCTGGCTTACTTGGCCCACCTTCCACCCAACGATAACAACAAATAAAGTAAGTAAATTTAAGTGCTTAAGCAAACATGTACTCGACGCAGAAAATACTGTAGAAGAATGGGTAAATATGGGTAACTTGGTTCATATGTAAGTTTAAACTAACCGATTTTAAGTGACTCATGAATGAAACATCTCAAGTAATTAGTGGCAAAAATATGATTATGCTATTATTTTATATTAATATAAGTTCCTGGGTACATTTTAAATTGTATCGATTTTTATTTTTGAGAACAGGTATCGGGCATAATAAAAATATTTGCACAAATGTTGAGGCCGAACGAACACGGTGGAGCTGCGCTGATTGTGTGCGGCTCACGTAGTCGAACCGCAATAAATATTGATGAGCACACAAACACAACATTAAAACATTGTGCGTAGGGCGGTCGAGGTCCTGCGAACAGGACCTTACACACCCACACGTAGCCGCCGGCTTCCCCTAATTTGTCTGGCACCCGCAGCAACAGTTAACGGCAGTAAAATTTAATAACAATAATAATGCTAGTCCAGGAAATTCGAGGACTTCGCTTTATTTTTATGCCAATTGCCGTTGGAACGTGGCGACTTTGCCCCGCAGAAAGGTTAGATGCTAAGGTGAAAGCTTTACGGGAACGGCCCTGCAAATATATTAAATATTTACAGCCACAAAGAGCGGGGGGATATGTCTTAAATTACACGGCAGCCAAATCATAGCGAGCACGGGTGGTTTCACTACTTTCTGGGACTTGCAAGTTCCCTTAACAACTCATTAAAGAACTTTTGATCTTAAGAAACTTAAAGGGTTTATTTTACCAGTTGGCAGTGCTCCTACGATCTGCTTTAAAAGTATCTTAATATCGCGACAAGTTTTGGATCCGCCCTCGCGTTTCACAGTAATTGAATTGACCCAGATCAGGTGCTTGGGCGTGTATGTGTGTTTTTTGTTCTTGTGTGTGTGCTTAGGGGTTCATTTAGTTGGCAATTTCTCTAATAGGTTTACACTCAATCTACGAGGCCACTACGAGGTCCACCCCGAAAAATACCCTCGCAAACGGCAAACGACGCCGAAAAGTAAGCAGCTCTTTTTTATGTTGCTCTTCAACTCTGCGGAAAATTGGAGAGGTTCCAGAGATTCGCTTCACTTCAAGGATACCATAGCAGCGCGGACACAGGCGGCATGATAGAAGAGCTGGCCACAATTAATTTGCGGGCCGGCTGCAATTGATAATTATCGAAATAATTGATGTAATTGCCCGCGTTTGGCCAAATCGAATCCCACAATCAATGTCGCCCCGAACGCACGTTGTGTGGCAGCAACAGGAGTCGTCTTATTAAGTGCACTAAAAGAAATGCTGGATGACAGGATCATCAAAATGTTTCTCTGACACATAAATTGCATTGAAATTGAGTTGATATATCGACAAATATCCTAATATTTTCACTGTGTAGGGAATGCGTTGCTGGAGGTTTGCAAAAGGGCTTTATGGGGTGGCAAAGGGCTGTCAACTGAATAGCGTTTCAATTTGATTTCGCTCGCTCAGCAGTTGTCCTAGTGATACATGGCGGTAATCATCAAAGAGTTGTGTTACAAGGCATCCTGGAATAGCGAGTAAACGGAGAGTTTGGGAACCCTGGCCCTTATGACACACTTTACATGCAGCCTGCGGACTCAAATGCGTGGAAAGTTCGCCAGGTAGGATTAATGTTGTTGTGCTTCATATAAGTTGAAGCAACATTGCATAAATTATTTTATTTGATTTTCCATTTTGGAGGTAACCTTTGCAACACACGAGTATATGAGTCAAAAAGCGATAACTCAGTTGTGAAAATCTGCGGCAAATTTGTCGGATGCTCTTAAATTTTTAAGCCGGCAAGTGATGTACTTCGCCTCTGCCTCTTTTTTTGCCCACTTCCTTAAATGCATTCTCCAGCATTTTCCTCTCCATATGCGAGTGATTTTCTCCGGCGAATAAAGCAAAATAAAAGAGATTTCACTTAACAAGTTTTAGTCTCTTCATATGCTTTGACAAATCCTTTGGCTGCGGCAAGGACTAAGAATGAAATTTGTCTTCGGACAGGACAATTGCTGGTCCAGCCGGCAAACTAGAGGGGAATCCAGGGAAGCCTGGGTAGGAAGAAGGGCATTGAGTGGAAAGACGTGTTGGCCAAAAGGTCCTTTTCAGTGGGGGTTAAGTGTGGCAGCATCAGGACAACAACATGTTCTTGCAGCACCCAATCCTGGGCTCTGATTACAAAGTAAGTTGTTTACTTTGCTGTATCCTCGGCTATAGTTTTGCTTTATACAATCAACTTGCCTCGAGGATACCGTGAATAAGGCCTTGTAAACGAATAAATAGATTGTAATAGAAAACGAACGAACGAAGGAGCTTAGAGACACCTATGTATTTTTGCAGCATAAACTTAATCGTTGCTCAAAGAAACGCAATTTTTTCAGGCTTTCTTCAGCTTATGAATCAATTTCTCGTTGTTGATTTTTTCCAACAAGACCTCATTCTTGAGACATCTGCCCCGAATGCCTCGGATTTAACGCACCTTTAATTTATTTTCGGTATGCCTGCTGCCCATAACGTAATCTCCATCCATCGGCTTTGTGGAACGTGTCACTTCCTGTCCCCGTTCATCACCTTCTCGCATCCTATCGGCGAAGAGTGCTTTGTTGTCCTTTTGTGACTTTATTATAAACAAATAGGAGTAAAAATTTCCTTGGCTCTCAGCGAGCTTCTATCGCCTGCTGACAATGACAGGGCAAAAGCAGGATGCACACAAGAGGAGTGCAGTGCAAGAAAGGCAGTTTACTCTTCCAATTTCAAAGGACATTCCGATACAGTGAATACGGCCTAACATAAAAATCTAATAAAATTCGGGAGAAGGCCTCAATAGTTGGTGCATAATATTTTGGTTCCATTATTGAATGATGCTGCCAAAGCCTTGTAATTCAATTCCTTACTCGCATTGTTCTCAGTGCATGGCAAGGGGGCGTGGCGGTGGGCTGGGCTGGGCTGGGCCAAGGCGCTGAGAGGATGCAGGGCAAAGCAAAATATTGTCGCCTGCAATAAATGCCAAGCATCCGCTGCGACAAGAAGAACCGGAGCGTCGACGGAACGACGACAGGAAGCGACCGAACCACCAACCGCCATTATGAATGCAGCGCCATTTTGTTTTGCCCCCTTCCGCTCTAACACTGCATGTGTGTGTGTGTGTGTGTGTGTGTGCATTTAAGAGCACTTGTGTGTGTGTGTGTGTGCTCGCTATACTCCCCGATGCGTATACGATAAATAATGCGACTTGGCAATTTTCATTGCCTTCTCTGGGTTTTATGCCTTTTTCGGAGACCCGACCTTAAAGTTTCGAGCTGATAAAATATTACCAAGCATGGATAGGCCACTAAAAAGCACTTGCACTACTCCACTCCAATCAATAATTAGTATATATAATATAAAATAATGCAAAAGATACTGCTTGGCAATAAAAAAGCGACAATCAAACCGTGCATCACTCATACGACCCGTGGGTCTCCTCGAGAGAATTCGAGGCACCCACCTACACATGTATGGGAATACAAACCAAACCCGCCCCTGACATCCAACAAGTTTAATTAAAACACAAACTAAGAGCATAAACAAATGAATAATTCACATTACGATGTGGTGCACGCCCCACGTGAAGGACCCTTCTTCTCTGTGAACCATCGAAACCAAACACTTATCCTGACCGCAACTAGTCAAAAATTTGCATTGGAAAAAAAACCGAACAAGAACCAGAACCAGAAACGCCATGAAAGTGGGAGAGAGGGGACTCTTTTTGGTTTCTGGTTTTTGGTTTTTGCGTTGGTGTGACTTTTATGCAAATGGTAGAGAGAAATATGAAATTTCGTTGCATAGTTTTGGGCGCGCATTTAAATTGGTGCGGATCAACGTTCTCATCCTTTTTAACCCATCGCCCTGCACTTGCAGCTTGCCTTAAAGGCTTTAAAAGCAATTTGTCTACAGTTGTGTTTGGCACGTGAAATATTTGGATATTTTCCTCTGCCCATTTGGGCATGGCAACCAAGCCCGGCTATGCCAAGGGATGCATATGATGCCAACCCGGTTATACTGTTTAATCAGGAATTTAGGAATTCAATTTATTTATTTGGAATGATCCGATTGGCTTATACTCAAGCGAATTTAATTTATTTATTTAATTTTTAATTTAGTTTAATGGCGTGCGAAGATAGCTTAAAATAAGGACTGAAAACTACAGGATATCGGCAGGTCTAAGCCTTTTCTGCAAGAGTTCAATTATTTATCATATTTTTTGTAGATGTTGGCCTATTTTTTTTTTATTTTTTTGACGAGTGCGAATTTAATCAAAAGTCAAAAAGCGCACACACTTGCCGACCACCCCACCGCCCCAGTTGATTTTCCCAAAGCTATCGCTTTTCCCCCGCCCCGCCAGCGCTTTCCACCAGTTCCCATTTCTCGTTTTGTGCGTGAGCCTCTGACCCAAATAAAAACAAACAGGAATAACAACAGAAGTGGTAACTAAGGTGGGGACAACAACGCACAAAAAGACTCATCAAAAACTCATAAATTTGCAATTTTCGACACATGACAAAATAAATTGTAAACAAAGGAAAGCGCGAGAGCCGAGAAAACTAACAAAAAAACGGGCACAATAAACTTGACTGCCTATGACAATATCTCCGCTTTTCCGACCTCTTTGTTTATGGAAAAGCAATGGAAAAAGGTGGAAAGCGGGTGTTAAACGCAGGGAATATGAGAATATGTTGCTGTTTTTGCCAACAATTTGCACTATGAAAATTAGTGAATAGATAATAATAAGCTGCAATACATTTTAGACTTACAGTCCGCAATGCAAATAAAGGCGGGAAAAAGAAGAATTTCATCTTTTTGTATTCCCATTACCTAAACTCAATGAATCCCGTGGATTGATAAAAATAAACTGCTTTGTATAGCCACTCCACCTAAATTGAGTTTTGCTTTGTTATGCAGTTTTTTTTTAAACTTTACAACACAAAAGTGACAATATCTCCATTGAGTCAGAGTTCTAAAAGTACCTTACGTACATAAAAGCGGATTCACGACTTTCGAGCAATTGAATGCCTCTTAATAACGAGTTGGCAAGAAATCGTCGACTAATCAGATGGGATATGCGAGAAATGACATTGGAACCCACAAAACCTTACGAATGTATCTGATAAACGATTGGCGGTTCGAATTCCACGACGGGGTCACAAAATAAACTTATTTGCATATATGAGTCATTTTAAAATCCAAACAAAAAAAAATAAAAAAAGTAACAAGCTCAAGCTGAGAAAAATCAGTTTCTCTCAATCTCAATTAATTGGTATTTGGCAATAAAAAGTTAATGTACATGGTTAAAGGGTGCATTAAAGGGTATTCGCGAATTCACATATTCCACATGGAATTTCCAAATCGATTTAAATATTTTAACCTTATGGCGCTACATGCAGTTCAATTCAAAGTATCAGTATATCACGTATACGTACGTACGTTTTGTAGAATCATTAGAGAGGGAAGAATTCGCGACACGATTCTTTTCTGCTGTCTCTTCAAATGACATGGCAACTTGAGAAGAATTGCGAACCAAATGAGAAATGGAAATTCGCAACTGTCTGGTGTTGATGGTTTTATTTTTCTTGTTATTGTTGTTGACGTAGTTGAGGGCAGTTCATAAGCTGCGTTTTGCAACCGCAAGAATTGCTAATATAAAGCGGGTAGACCATGTAACTACCCAGCAACAAAATATAAATAAATTCATCATGGGAAATAAACACCATACACTCGAAGAAACAAGCTACTTAACTGTGCTTAAGAAGTTAAGTTAACACAAGCGTGTTACCAAGTGGACCAAGTTATAAAAAGATCTGACAGTGACCTACATAAATGCGACCCGCTGATACCCTGTACATGCATATGGAGGCACCGTACAAAGCCAGCAATAGAAAAAAGTTCAACTAATTAGCGCAAGTGACTTTTGAACGTTCTCGTCGCAGGTTTATTTCTCTTACTCGGTCTTTTATTTCAATTGAACGGCAACATGGAGCGTGAAAAGTGCCGCAACAACAGCAAAAGGCGGCAGAGCAATGTATAAATGTTTACCATACAACAGTGTAGAAATAATAATAAAAACAATTAACACATTTTTCTCCGCCGCCTAACCAGTTTTCATTTCGGTGGCAAAGACGATTTATTCATTTTATTCGGAGACAACAAAAAATGTAGATCGCCACTAACTACACATAATGTAGTACGAGTCTCCATCTTTATCTCTCTCCAGCTAAAGCAAATGAACGTACATATCAAATACACCCGAGTTCACGAAATCGAATACCTCCCTGCATATTCAAATCACCATCCTATTGCTGCATAAAATGTACATTTTAGAATTTTCCACAACTAATTTGAATTTAGATGAGGCCCAATGAATTTATACCCTAAAATGCCTATTATCTTGGCCCAGGCTGTGGCCAGAGTGTTTGCTGTCTTTAATCTTTTTGAATTGAAAGAAATCTCGACGCGACTGGGAGGCTCTGCGTTTTTGTGCCGGCGTCGATTTTTTAGTTCGAAAACGTATGCGGCGCGGTGAAGACAAAGGAATTGATTTTCAATAAATCGAAAAAAATGTAACAGAATGTATTTACATGTTACATTTTGAAAATACAGAAAGCTGGTTATTCCAATAATCCAATTTTTTTCTTTTTTTTGTGTGTGTGTGTGCAACAAAAGAGCGAGTAAGAGAGCAAAGAGCCGCCAATAAATGGCAAATATGTGATAGGTGATAATCTGTGTTTAGGCCGCCCTCTCTCGCTCTCTCTCCCCGACTTTCCACCCCACCCTGTCGCTTTCCGAAGGGCAGACGGTAAATATTAGGCGGCTCTTATCAGACACTGCTGATAAGCTTCGATAGCAGGTTTCGCTCTCTCCTGCGCTCTCAATCAAATTTTCCCATTCGCGAACAGCTGTTGGAGGCAACGGCAACAACAAACCAGGAACAAAGCTCAGAAGCCGCTGTAAAGGATACAAAGTGGACATTTTTGGAGTCCTGCAAAGGAATACAAGTAATTGGCATAAAGTTGGCATAATTCAAAGGCAGTCCGAGTTGCAGAAATGGGAAAAGATCGTCTGCCCGAGCTTTTGCAGGTAAGAAAATATTAGAAACGTGGGTGGTTGGTTGGGAGGTTGGGATGAGGTAACTGCTAATTAGTTTGAAGCACAGTGGTTTGGTAGCACTCGAAACCGCAACACGAATAAAATGTACCGAACAAGATGATTTGAATTTGGTGGTATTTGTTAGGAAAGGAATCCACTCTTCTCGGCAAAAATAATCATTATAAAAGTTTTTTTTTGCGGCACATTTAAACACTTTCTGACCAAGGTGCTGCCACCTTCTTTACAATTGGCCCAATCTCTCACATTTCTGTTGGCGCTTTTGGCACTATTTCGACTTGAGAGCCAAGGGGGTTTGGTGGGTGTTCGCTATGCCATTTATCAGATCGGCCAGAGATAACGACGATAATGTGGCCACACATCACACTTGCGGGGCAACCCCGCGACTCCGCCGCCAAACTTTTAGCACCAGGTGAATTTCAGTACCGAAGTCATTTTTATTGTTCATTTACACCGCGCCAGATTGTGAACACACAAACGTAAATAAACGCAACCAAAGTTGTTAGTTTCAATTTAGTTTTTTCTCAGTTTTTCCCTGCAGTTGGTTAGGACCGCATGGACCTATTTTATTTTTATTTTTTTTGTTTCTTCTCACTTTTGCCGTACTAATTCCAGCGCTCATTGAGCACGAACTCGTCGAACTCGTCGTCGAACGGTTCACTGCTTTTGAACGTGTACAGTGGAACCACGGAGTTCATCACTAGCAACACCGGCGGTAACAATAATAGCTACAGTATCGTTAGCCAAAACTCTCACAGCTGCAGCAACAACAACAGCAGCAGCGAACCCAAGGATCGGTCCAGTGCAAAGATGGCGCAGTATGGCTCGAATGTGGACGACATACTCAATCCGGTGAGTTTAAGGATCGAAGTGGATGCGAAACACAACCTCTTACAAGTTCTTAACATTCTTGAGTATTGAAATAGTTAATAGAAAAAACTTTAACTCCCATGATAGCTATCTTAAAAGTTATTAATACTTAGCGAAGCAAGAACATAAAACACAAAGCAGCTAATATCCAGCAGATAGTTAAACGCTTCCCCTCAATGGAAATAAAAGATCAGAGAGCAGGAGAAAGGGGAAACCTTTTTTCTTTTTTAAGGTTTACCCACACATTTGTGCACTTATGAATCAGCTGTATTACTCAATCGCTGCCGGCGTAGCGCGAAAACTCGTGATAAGTCCAGAAAAAAAACCTCTTCTCATTAACTACGTTTTTTATTGTGGTTAAGAGAGCGGATGAAGAGAAGGAGAGTAGTCGCAATGTAAACAACGGGAGAAACTCTTGCAAAAAGCAAAACAAGCACTGCTTCCTCCTCAGGAAGGAAATTTATTATGGAATGGAAGTGAATATACGATTTTAATAGAATTTTACGGTATCCTTTCTTTAGTACACGGAGATTCGCCAACAACTCGCACAGATAGCCGCCAACTTGGAGGCGATGAACCGCATGGCCCAAACCGTCAATCTGCGAACTTTCAACGGTAAGAATTTGAATCTAAAGTTGTGAATACTTCCACTGCATCACGGTCTAAATGCAATTCGCAGAGAACGAGATGGATGAGCTTCACAACAAAAACCTGAGGCTGGGCAATCAGCTAATGACGCGATTCAACGACTTCAAGGCGAATCTGCCGGCGGAAAACGATTACAGCTTGGAGGCAAGGATGAAAAGAACCCTTTTCTATGGCCTCCACCAGACTTTCATCAATCTGTGGCACAAAAACGAACTATTCCTGCAGAACTACGAGACCAAGGTCAAAAAGAATCTGAGACTGCATACAAAAATCAGTAAGTGTGAGACAAAATGGACGAGTCTGATTAAAAACTTCGCAACTTTTAAATTATTTTGTTTAAGAACTTCGTTACCATCTACTTTTCAGTTAATTCTGAAGCCAGCGAACAAGAAATCGAGTTACTCATCGAGAACAAGACAACCAAACTCTTTGTGGATAATGTGAGTAGAGAAAGAATGATACAAACAACCAAGTCTTCTGTCTGATATGATTCCTTATCAATTTCGATAATATTGTCGGTTTCATAAACATATATTTTTAATATGTTTGGCATTTAGTATGTAGTTTAAATGGCATTTATACAATCAAGGACTATAACCTATTAAATATATATAAAATATATAGAAAGTAGTAGAACTAAACTCACCTCGATGTTATATTCATTTATCTGACTTTATCGCATCTACACTTCGCGAGACGATCATTTTTACATTGCTTTTAGTAAAGCTTTACACATAAAAAAAAATGAAAAAAAAGCACTGAAGCTCATTTGGTGTAACACCCACACACCTACATACATACATACATACATATGTATGTATGTTGGTATTTTGCTAAAACGCAAAATTATAAGGAAATTTGGAAAAACCACTAAACGCTTCGCATCACAATGCCGGTAACCACATTTATCCAAATAATAACACTTTTCGCCATCTAAACAACGCTGAATTCAATTAACCTAATTTCGCGGCTTGCAGTTAAAAAACACGTGCGCATTTCGATGCTCGCGAATAAGAAGGAAAGAGGAAGTTTTCAAAAGGGAACGAGCAAGGACCAACGGTAAATCAAACTCATATGCACTCTCACTGTTTCACGCTGTTGTCTTGACATCATGTTCTGCAATACAGATCACCACATACACATATGTATATGTGTACATATATATACAAATATATATGTATAGTTATGCTATACATATTTATATAGAATGGGCCAAAGGCAATAGAATATATTTTCAAACTAGATGGTTCACCATAAAAAAATATAAAAAAAAGAAGTGGAAGCTTATATAGCGCAACACACAAATTAACATACACATACATACATACATATGTAAATGCGGATTTTAGGGCGCACATTCTATACACACAAACATATTTCGCGCGCGATTGAAAACTCAAAATTACCGCGAACTTAGAAAGAAAAGCGCGCCAATGCGCGTATCACAATGCCGATACTCACATTTACATCTAAACAACGCTAAATACAATAAACCTTATTTCGCGACGCACAATTAAAAATCACGTGCGTAGTTCGATGTCGCTGAGAAAAAGGGAAGAGGAATACTTGCAGAGAAAACGATCAAGGACCAACGGTAAATCAATAAAAGAAGCTCTTTTCCCGCCGTTTCTAACATTCTCTGTTAATTAACCTCCCTTTTAACACAAAATATAAAGATCAAAAGGTATTTTTTTGCAAATAATAAATAATACATTCAAGCATTGCTTAGGCTTTATATTAACAATTTTTGTATCTTTAGTTTCTGCAGGAAACGGAGAAGGAGCGGCAGACACTGCGCGAAATGATGGACCGATTCAACGAGCTGCGCCGCCTGGAGAAGTCCATCGAGGAGGTCCACGCCCTGTTCATGCGCATCCAGACCCTGGTGATGGAGCAGAGCGAGGTGATCCAGCGTGTGGAGTTCCACGCCCAGCAGGCCACGCTCCACGTGGACAAGGGCGCCGACGAGCTGGACCAAGCGGAGCAGCACCAGAAAAAGGCGCGCAAGGTGGGCACACTGCGAATCCCCGAGAGCGTTGGGTTCTAAAAGGCATTTTACCTTGTATTTGCAGAAAAAGATAATGCTCATCGTGATACTCGCAGCCGTGTTGTTAGTATTACTCCTTGTTGGTATTTATTTGTGATGCACGCGAGACACTTTTTTTTTGGCCTAATTTTAAAATTTACACGTAAGAAAATAAACTTTAAAACCTCAAGAAGAAACTTTGCAATTAATCAACAGGTAAACGAAATCAATAAAAGCTCATGCTATTGAGAGCATGCTCTATTCTGAGTCCCTTTAAATTATTAGTTCGCTGTTTCGTGCGGATTTTGTATATTTTTATTAAATTTAAAATGTAAATAAAATAACGGTCAGTACAAAGGGTACGCATTTAGCTGGAAAGCAGCCAGGAAACGAAAGCTGCGGCTAGAACTAGCCGTTGTCGGCTGTAAAACAGCCGGGCGGGCATCGCTGCGAGTAAACAAAACAACTTAACAGCAACCACTTCGCGCCTAACAGCACACACTGCACTGTTGATTGAACACTGTTGTCCAACATCAACATCCCTGGCGTCTCGTTAATAAGTTTTTTATATAGTCGTTTAGCACCGATTTCCCATGTCTGATTTGTAGGTGAGTGCACGTAGGAGCTTAGGAAAGCCTTCGAGATCACATCTGGTCGGCAGTGGATTTGTCAGGGCGCGCGGTTCGGCGACAATAACAAGCAATCGGACGGTTCGGCGCCATTTTCCCACTTTTCCCGGAAGACTACGCAGTTTAATTGATATTGTCATTGATAATCCCGTCTAGGAGGCAAGCGGATGTGGATTGTCCAACATGGAGGAACTGTGCAAGCAGCCGCCGCCCCCGCCACCGCTGCCGCCGCCGCCGTCGTCGTCATCCGTGGCCATTGAGGATCCGCTACCAAATGGCAAGGGAGGAGGAGCAGTAGTTGTGCACTCGATAGCTAAGCTGCCCGAGGAGGAGCTCCTCGGCTCGGTGACCATGCACAATTGTCCGGGAACGCGGGCCAGTGCCCGGGTCATACAGAAGATGAAGCAGGACCAGACGCGCCCGATGACACCGCCGCCCAGCGAACGGGAGCCGAACAAGAAGGAGGAGAAGGCCGCCCAAAAGACGCCCAGCCAGCTGAAGACGGGCAGCGGGAAGACCACCTGGACGAATGTGGAGCGCAACTGCTTCTTCGACGCCCTCAACGAGTTCGGCAAGGACTTCGAGGCGGTGGCCAACTGCATCAACGCCAAGCTGAAGCGCCGCAACGCCAACAGCGACTATAGCTTCAAAACCAAGGACCAAGTTCGCCAGCACTACTACCAGACCTATCACAAGATCTGCAAATATGTGCGCTACTCGGAGGGTAAGAAGAAGGGTCAAACTGGATGCGGCATGTCCCAAAATGTTGAATTAGCAAGCTATTGGCAAAATAATGCGTAAATAAGGTCACAGTTCGCTGGTTTTGGTTTCCGGGAAAAATAGATATTTTCGGCGCCAAAAACTTCGCGCCGCGTGCTTTGAATTTCTGCGAATCGGTCAATTCCCAGAATTCAACTAGCCATTTGCCATTTTGCCATTGGCCTTGTTCTTTTCGAATTGCTGGACATTTTGTAACTTCAATCAATCGTTTTAGAACTGAAAAAGCCCGCCCAGGAGTTGTACACGCTGATCAACTACGGCGAGATGCGGCGCAAGCTGCAGTTCCTCACGGAGAAGCACTTCATGAAGCTGAAGCAGCTGGTCTACCAGGGCCAGATCACCGTGCGCTGCAAGGGCAAGAACATCCGCATTAAGACGCCATCGTGCAAGGCGCTCCGACGGCTGAATCAATTGGATGGTGAGTGCGCTTCCATGCGATATGTGTGCCCAATAATATCCAATGACAAACCGTAGACTCTCTGGAGGATATCCGGCTGCCCAGCAAGGTGGAGGTGCTGGTGACTCCCGCCAATATGGAGGCCTTCGGTCGCGTCCAGTCCCTGGCGCAGAACCCACGCGGCAGGATCATAGTTCCGCTGCACAAGAAACTAATCAGCTTCATCAAGACGTTCGAGTACAAATGGCGCAGCGCCAATCAGCGTTTGCACGAGGAGAAGAGTGCATTCTTTCCCAGCAACCTGCCATCCACTGCGTCCAACAACAATAACAACAACAATGAAACGGAACCATTGCAGCCGTCGGTTGCATCGCTGGATCCCTCAATGTGCTTCCAGCCACGACCGGGAGTGGCCATCCACCGACCTTTGCTCAGCATCACCGCCTACCTAAGCAGCATCAGCATATGCTTGACGGCATACGAGGAGCGCATGGGCTTCAAAGTGCGCAGCGAGACCTTGGGCAACTTGGCCGGCATGCCGGTGGCGGCCAGCAAGCGACTGCGGACGGAAAGCGGCTCCGAGAAGCGTTCGCCGGAGACAAAGAAACCAAAATCGGGTGCCAGCCCGCCGCTGGAGAAGAGCTTGGACGATGGGCCCTTGGAGGGCAATCTGATGAAGATGGAGAACAGCAGCGGTGATGAGCTGGGCGAGGAGATTCATGAGTTTCTGGGCGACATATTGGAGGCCATACCGCATCCGCAAGCAGTCACTATTCCAGCACTTTCGACCACCACTGGTGATACCACAACTGTTGCTGTTGCGCTCGAAACGTCGCACGATCCTGTACTGCAGGCCTATCCAGCCAGCGCTGATCTATCTCATGCCATGGTGACCTCTGTTATACAAACTACCTGTGCTGCAGCTCCTGCTCCTTCCACTCTTGTATCTGGTTCTTTGACGGCTCCATCCGTAGCCCGCTCCAAACGCAAAGAAGCTAAGGAGGCGGCGGCCGCGGCACAGGCTCGAAATTTTAAGCCCCTGCTCAGCGACGACATACTCAAGAGAATCCGCAAGGGCTGGACGCAGGCGAATGCGGCGGATATAACCATCGGTGATCTGTACGTGGTCTTTGGCCAGGACTCCAAGCTGGAGCTGGAGTATTATTGGTGCGAGGTGGACAGTTCGACGGCCATGGCATCGAGCATACTAACGATCAACACGGTAGCGCCCAGCTCCTCGTCGGTGGCCACCCAAACCGGCAGTTCCGCCTCGAACGCCATCCAAACAAGCGCATCTTCCAACTGCTACGTCAGCGCATCGAGCACCTCGAGCACTTCGCTGCCCTACAATCCCAACGACTGTGATAGCGTGGAACGCGTCAGGGCCGTCACCACATCGTCGGTGAGCAACAAGCTGAAGCACCTGCTGCTCGTGGCCAATCTCAGCGAGCGCGTGCGCAAGCGCCAGTGCAACTGCGGCCACACGTGCGATCGCAAGCGGGACCTGATGACCAAGGCGCAGCAGCTGGCGGAGGCGACGGCCACCGGTGTGGTTGATGGCAATTTCCGCACGCCGATGCTGCCGGTGCGCCGGCCGATATTCAACATCGATCCTGTGCGCCAGCTCTCAGCGGTAAGTGGTCTTTCCCATTGGCGTTACCCAAATGCCCATTCATTTGCATTCATTGCGTGCGTTGCAGCTCACACGGCAAAAGATCAATCGTCAGGTGCTTGTGCAGCGCCGTCTCCTGCCCCCCACATCCGTTGGCGATCGTCCGTACGATCTGCTGAGTGTGCGCCAACTCCACAGCGGCCTTTTCGAGCCGATTGATCGCGTGGATGGCACCAGTTCCGGTGGCATCAGCTCCTCCGGCTCAAAACCCGATTCCAGCATGGGTGCCACGGCCGCTTCGCAGGATCAAGAGCCAGGGGATCAGCGGGCGTTGGACTTCCTCAACGACGAGGCCACGCAGGCCAGCAATCGGGACATGCCCAACCTGGACATTTGCGTGGCCACCAGCAGGACGGACGTCAGCGGTTCCCTGAAAGAGGCGGTCCAAGACGAGAGCACAAGTAGGAGCATCAGCACGGTTTCGCTTTTCATTCTTAAATCAATCTTATATTATCTTCTCCGCACAGATCAAAGCTTCTTCCACGGCAGCATGAGTCCGATGCACTTGCTCAGGGATTCAACATCCAACGCGCGCTGGCTGGAGGACAATATCAATGACTTCTCGTTGACGTCGCTGCTGGGGCATTTGGATGAGATTGATGCCACCAGGGATATACTGGTAAGCCAGACCGCATGCATTCATTGTGGACACTCATTGTCTAACCCAATCCGCAGGATCCGTCGTCGAGCATGTCGATAATCAGCGAGAGCAGCGTGGACTTTCGGCACAAGTTCCAGGAAATCGCCGCCCTGCTGCAGCAGCAGGAGAAGGATTAGCAGTGGCCACTGCGGCAATCCGGTCGTGTCCTCTTCGTTCGTGTACCCAAGTCGTCCGGATCTTGAGATGAGAGCCAAGGACGATGGGTATCCGTCCAAGCTGGACGACGGAAAGGAAAGCCACGTGTGCCTCCAAGCCTCATGTCCCACTGATATTACTCATTACTCATCCCACCCACGTTACACCCACTAACATTTATGTTTTTACGCGACTTTTTGTGATCTATACTCATTTTATGTATGCCAAGTATTAGCAAGCACTCACATTGTCTAAACACATATATTTATTTATACATTAACTTTATGTATCACGCGGCAGCGTAACGCGTAGCTCCCATCTCACACTTTTAAATCCCAGCCCCACTTTGTTTGTTACCCGCTCGCACACTCGTTCCGCACTACTCTAATTGGTTTCTAGCGCGTAAGTTAAATCCAGCATAGTTGCTTAGTTTAAGGCCCCCGCACCACCAACCCCAATCCCAATCCCAAACCCAATCGAAACTTCCATATGTATAGAGATTCTCCCGCCTCCACCTGATAAACTAAAGCTCATTAAATCAAATCGAAAGGATCGTCAGAAGACTCGAAATGTTTGTTGACCATATATATATATATGTATGTATGAAACGCTTTATTTTCGGTGGGAACACAACAAATGTTATCCTAAGGCGTACATATGTATGTAACAATAGTAACAGTTAGAACTTGTTATTGTGCGAGAGAAAGTACCGAAAATAAAAGCGAAATGAACTAAAACTAAATGTCGTGACTTGTGTGCAGGTTCAGGTCTCGTCCTGCTCCTCCTCGTCCTGCTCCTCCAGTTGGACAACCACTGGACGCTCGGCCCGCCTCCGCTGCCCTCCCGCCTTGTGCGACTGGCGGTGGATGCCGAGTGAGATGCGGCGCTTGAAGGACTTGCCGCACTGCTCACAGCCGAACGGTCGCTCGCTGCTGTGGACGAGCATGTGGCGGTTGAGCTCGGACCTGCTGCCGAAGCTGCGCTCCTGGCACACCGGACACGGGTGGGGCTTCTCCTGGCTGTGGCAGCGCTTGTGGGCAGTCAGGTTGCTCGAGAAGCGGAAGCGGCGGCCGCAGATGTCGCAGCCGTGCGGCATCTCGCCCGTGTGGGTGAGCATGTGCTTCTTTTGGCCCGACTTCTGGGTCAGCCTCTTGCCGCAGATGGTGCACGGGAATGGCTTGATTCCGCTGTGGATTAGAAGGTGTGTGCGCAGCGAGGATGCCTGCCGGAAGACCTTGAAGCAGGTGGGGCACCGATTCGGATTGTTTCGATCGTGCAGCGTGACATGGCCGTCGTGGGCGTTTCGCGTCTTAAAGGACTCTCCGCAGATCGTGCAAACGTAGGGCGTGGCGGTGCCATGTAGCTGCATGTGGTACTTGAAGGAGTTGTTGGTGCTTAGCTGCTTGCCGCAGATCTGAGGAAGAGAGAGTTCATGACCTTCGGCTTTGAGTTATTTGCGAGCTGCGATGACCAACTTACTTGGCACTTTAGGCAGGGATTGAGTGGTTTCCACAGCCGGCTCCTATTCGGAAAAGTTCTCTGCGCCGCAGAAGGCTGCGCTGTTTTCTCCACAATCTCGTAGAGATCTTCGCCAGCATTGGCCTGCAAAACGGGCTCTACTTGGAGGGATTCTTCAATGCAGTGGACGTTGCCATCTTGGCGAACGGGAAGCGGGCTATGTAGCGTCATGTGAGACTGAAAGGTCCGCTTGCTGTGCAGTTGTTTGCCGCAAATCTGCCGAAGATGGGAAACTATTTTATTACTTTTCTTATAACTCGGTAAGGCAACTCACGGAACATTGCAGCGCTGGCTTGGATCTTCCTAACCTGCTCCTACGTTGCTCCGAATCCGAATCGTCGACAATCTCGCAGATATCGTCATCTGCTTTGGCAACCAAGTAGATCTCCTCAAATGTGTGACTCTGTTGTTCCTCGTTGTTCTCCCTACCTGGAAAGTCTGCGTGCTGTTCCAGTGCATTATCCAGCCTCTCCTCCTGTATAATTGGCCCTTCCACCCGGCTCTCCCCCTCATCTGATTCGACCACGACCACGAGTTCCTCCTCATTTCGTACCGTTTCTGCTGGATGCTCAGTCACTTCCTGGTCATCGAGCACGAGTACAAAGTCCTCCGGAATCTCGGGTGACATCCTGGGCCCAGTATTCACCGCGCTGATCCTTTTGCTGCAGCAAAATTCCGCATGACTCTGCCGCAGAATTCTGTCCATGCGGTGGACACTCCGCTTGAACTCCAGCGAGAGTTGCAACTTGGCCACGCAGCCCGGGCAGATGTGGTGGGGGAGGAAGAGCTCCGCCTCTAGGATCTCCAGACCGCTGCAGTAGCTTAAAATGCTGGCCAGCGTCGCAAGTTTGCCGGAAATTGCATTGTCGAGCGGTTTGAAGAGCGACAGGCAGAGCGGCGATGTTTTGTGGCACACGCGGCACAAGGCATCCATGGGGAACGGCGGCGACATGGCTGTCCTGGTTTGAAATCCGCAGTAGATAACTTACGTTCAAATAAATAGCTTAATTTAGCGTCCCAAACAGTGTTGCCAAAGTCCAGCTGATGCGTTAGTGGTGGCACCTAAAATAGCTAGCCAGGCACAGCAGCTAGGAAATGGCCAGAGGCACAGTGGCTTGGAGGTTGGCTAAAGGTTGTATATTTCCATATTATTTTTAAGACTTTAATATAAAATTATCTTAATACCATGATTATTCAGATTGCCGAAGGCAACATACATTCGCAGTTATTTTCAAAAAATCCCGCCAGATCTGGCTGGAAAACCGACGATTCACAGCTGCTGAGAGCCACGTGCTAAATGTACTAACGCCTGGTGCCGCCTGGCAGTGGACAGTATATAAAATCCCTAACGCCAACGCCGTGCCGGTGGGAAGTTGAAATTTTGTTGGAATTTTTTATAAGAGAAAAGTCGCTGCCATCCGAGCAGGACTCGTGAACGGCTCTAGGACTCGACATCGGGAAGGAAGGGTGAAGCATGAGCATGAGCATGGCACCGGCCACCGTCCTCCAGATGTTGCGCGGCCTTAACACGCCGCGCCTTCTCACCCAAATCCACCAGCACCGCGCATTGGGTAATCACTATCACCACTACCACCAACACTACCAGCACCAGCACCAGCACCACCTCCTCCGCCACCAGCAGCAGTACCTCCGACTATTCACTTGCACAGCACTGCCAGCGGCTGCTCCGGCGCTCTTCCCGATCCTGCACACAGCGCGTGGCTACAGCAGCACAACCAGTAAGTGATTCGCGGTAGAGACCTCCAAGTCCTAAACATCCATCCATGGCCACTTTCGTTTCGCAGAGCAGGAAGCTGGAGCCACTGGAGCCAGTGATGCGCCCGAGGCCGCACCGAATGCCCCGCTGCTGGCCAAACTCTTTCCTCAGACCTCGCCGGAGGCGGACAGCAACGCCGAGCAGGAGCGCCAGAAGCGCGAGGAGGAGGAGGCCAAGGAGAACGAGCGCGCCTGGAAGCGCATGAAGCTGGGGTAAGCTGACGGCCATTCAATGCCTAAGAGTACCATAACAATACTTCCTGCTGCAGCTTTGCAATATTCGGAGGCAGCGCCGTGGCTGCTGGATTTTGGGCCGTCTACGAGTTCGGCAAGCCCGAGGTGGACCCCAACGGGCAGACCATCGAGGACGAGTTCACACACAAGCCGCTGGTGCAGCAGTATCTTCAGCGGATGTGGAAGAGCATCCACTACTATCAGCGCATGATCCAGGAGCCGTCGCGGGCCAAGCTGCTGCCCGATCCGCTCAAGCCGCCGTACGTGCAGCCGCGCTACACGCTTGTGCTGGAGATGAAGGACGTGCTGGTGCATCCGGACTGGACTTACCAAACTGGCTGGCGCTTCAAGAAGCGTCCCGGCGTCGACCACTTCCTGGCCGAGTGCGCCAAGGACTTTGAAATTGTCGTCTTCACCGCCGAACAGGGCATGACCGTGTTTCCCATCCTGGACGCCCTCGATCCCAACGGCTACATTATGTACCGCCTGGTCAGGGATGCCACGCACTTTGTGGACGGCCATCATGTGAAGAACCTGGACAACCTTAACCGCGACCTCAAGAAGGCAAGTCATGCACAGCGTATTTTCTATTGCAATGATCTAGAAAGAAGGGAGTATTTTAGGTGATTGTTGTGGACTGGGATGCGAACGCCACCAAGATGCATCCGGACAACACATTCGGCTTGGCCCGCTGGCATGGCAACGACGATGATGGCCAGCTGCTGGACCTCATCGCCTTCCTAAAGAGTAAGTTGCGCCACGAGTGACAACGAAAGCTAAACACTGACGCTTGCAATTCGCTACAGTTATTGCGCAGAACAACGTGGAGGACGTGCGCGAGGTGCTCCACTACTACCGCCAGTTCGACGATCCCATCAACCAGTTCCGGGAGAACCAGCGCAAGCTGGCCGAGCAAATGCTGGAGGCGGAACGCATCGAGCAGTCCAAGACCAAGCCCATGGTCAAGCAGTGGTCGCGCAACATTCTCGGCCGCTAGGAGGCTGGCCATCCCGCACAACCCGTTCCATACGCATACCTTAACCTTCCGCCTGCCCCGGAGCAACAAACACGCCCTGCAGCAGCACACTGGCCATATTTTTCGTCGACCTTTAGATTAGTAGTGGGAAGCAGAAGCAAAAGCAGTAGCAGACAGCAGACAGCAGGAAGCAGGACTGGGAGGCCCGCTCTGTCTTTTGCTCCTTTGGGAAAAGACGAGGCGCATGTTTTTGTTTTATTGAATAACTAAACTTGCTTGTTTTTGTTTTTTGGCAATTTAATCGTAATACTATTATTATAAACAGACGACTTAACCGTGAAACCAAAAACAAGACACCCATGTGTTTCGTTACGGAAGTGGAGAGCTTGCCGTGCGCTATCTAATCACGATGTTGGATAAGGGTGGCTAAACCTGCTGAGATAGTTATCGTGAAAACAAATTATTTTTATGTATGTAAAAAAAAGTGTCGAGTTTTCTTTATTGTTTTTAAATCAGTTTTCTGGAACTAAAACAGTTTTCTGGATCTTAGTGTCTTATCGTTAGCCTAGGCTTACATTCTAGAGCCGCTCCCACGGCTTGGTGCCCGCTTAGAGCACCATCACCACTTTGGAGGTGGACACCGGCTGCTCAGGTACTTCGGTGATGTGGAGGTTGGTTGCCGATCCACCGGCACCTTCTGCGCCCGCCTGTCGGCTCTGAGGATTGATGGACTGAATAGCGGCGGTGGCCGTCACCGGCGACTCCTTGTTGTGGACGCGCAAATGGCTGACCAGTCGCTTCTTTGTGGGAAAGGCCTTCACGCAGAATTCGCACTTGAACGGCTTTTCGCCGGAATGGAGGCGAGCGTGGGCATTGAGGTTGCTGGAGAAGGTGAAGGCATGCCCGCAGACTTCACACTTGAACGGCTTGACGCCGCTGTGGACCAGCATGTGCTTCTTGTAGCCCGACTTCTGGGACAGGCCCACGCCGCAGATCTCGCAGGTGTAGGCCTTCTTGCCGGTGTGGCTTATCTTGTGCTGGCGCAGCGAGGACGAATCGTAGTAGGCCTTGTCGCACTGATCGCATGCGTAGGGTCGCTCGCCCGTGTGGGTGAGCTTGTGGCGCCGCAGATGGTCGAACGCCGCGTATCCGCGGCCGCACTGATCGCAGTTGTAGGGCTTCTTCTCCGCATGAGTCCTCTTGTGCACCGCCAGACTGGAGGTGGTGCGATAGAAGCGGCCGCAGATGCTGCACTGGTGCGGCTTGACATTTGTGTGGGTCAGCATGTGCTCCTTGTAGTTGCGCAGGTGCTTCAGACGCTTGCCACACTCCTCGCACTCGAATTGCTTCTCGTCCACGTGCGAGCGCATGTGCTGGTTGAGACGGCACTGCTGGCGGAACGCCTTCTGGCACACGGCGCACACGTACGGCAGCGCCTCGCCAGCGGTCGGCGGCGCTGAGTCCAGCGACTCCTCCAGGAAGTCCTCACCTTCGCAGACATCCTCCGCCTCGGGCAGCTGTGTGTAGTAGAATGGAGGATGAATGGTATTCTAGTGCAATATTACGTGGCCACTCTCACCAGGTGCTCCTCGAGCCCATCCTCCTCCATTTCGAGGGTCTCCTCGCCGATGACCTCGTCTATGGCTCCTTCGGCGGGTATCACAATCATCTGACAGTCCAGTATGGCGTCGTGGGAGCCGTTCATATCCTCGAACTCATCATCCTCTGTGACGATCGTTTCGAACTCATTCTTGATGGTCACATACTCCACTTCGGCGGGCTGAAACTCATGCACGCTCTCCATAGTGATGTGCTCCTCCTGCTGGTCGCCCGACTCAGCCAGATGGTGCTCCTCCTCCGACAGCTCGTCATCCTGATCCAGCGCCTCGTTGAGGAACTCCTCCTCCTCCTCCTCCACGGCGATGTCCTGCATGCGACGTTCCTCCTCTGCTAGTTCTTCCAACTGTGGATGAAGGAGGTGTTATTAATTTTACTTTGGAGTTAGCCTTAATGAAACCCATCTCCTATTTAGACGTAGTGCCAGCAAGAGCAGACAAATCCATCGTATGGAGGTTCAGGTCTATGGGAGTGGACAAGAGTGCCTGCATTCCATTGCACCCTAAAGTGATAGCTACTTACGTTGGCGATGTTCTCCTGCTCCTCGTTGAGCATCTCGATCATGAGGTACTCCTCGGAGTCGAACGCCTGCTGTTGCTGGTCGTGCTGCTGGCTCTGGTCGGGGCTATCAATCTGACTCTGATAGAAGCTGGTGCCGACCGCCTCGTCCAGGGCCTGGCGGAGCAGGTCGTCCGATTCGATGACCATGCGTTTGAAGTTGAACGCCTGCTCCAGAAGCTGCAGGCAGTGGAGGCAGATGTGCTGCGGCATGGCGGCGCCGTCTTGCGGCTCGAACGAGAGTCCCGCGCAGTAGTTCAGCATGCTGGCCAGCGTGGTGCTGCCCTCCGAACCAAGATCGATCTCCTCCTGCAGCGGCTTGTGCAGCTTGCAGGCACGCGTGCAGGTCCGGCAGTTGAGCACCACTGCCTCGGCGATTTTGCCATTCATCATAACGTACTTATCCGCTTTCCCCTGTCGTTCTTGTCGGACTGCGCCGGATTTGCCGCTTTTGTGACGTTTCCTTACTTCTACTTTGGTCAATTCAATTTTTATGCGTTTTTAGCGCAGATGCTTATGCGATACTATCGGTGCAGCCAAACATCGATGGATTTCGATTAATCGAATTCACTTTCAACACTTCTGTTAAACTAAGCTGTTAATTGAAACTTAACGGTCGCTGTTAACTTAGCAGTTTATTATTTTAAAGCTAATGGCACAATTTTATTGTTTTCAGCTGATTATTTACAAAAAATATATACGTTGTAGCAGTTGAAATCCCCCTCGGTTTTAAAACAGAGCCTACCCTATCCGCACTAGCTCACAGATCGAACGAGTGGTTCGGCGGGTGTATAAAGCTGGTGATTTGCTGCCGCTTGGCTGATTCCCTTGATTCCTTTGATCGTCGTCGACTGGAGGACTGTGTGGCTGTTCCACGGCCACGAGGACGTCCACGCACCGAGCATTGGGCGGATGACGAAGATTGCGAAGTCAACGAGCGGCTTCGGTAGGCCTGGGCCATCCTAAGGCGGGTAGAAATAGAATGCATTAATGGGAACTATTTTCAGTGGAATCCAAATGTCGCACCGATGCATTTCCGCCTTCCGATTGGCGACTTCCGCCTTAATGTAGCGCGATCGCTGCATCAGCTTCTTGCGCTCCACGCGCAGCATCTGCGCCTCCAGGAAGCGTTTCTGGCACACGGACTTGGCCACCTCGATGTCCTTGAACAGCTTATCCATCTCCAGTTCCTTTCTCTCCTTGTACTTGTCGAAGTGCCGATGATTGCCGCGCTGGAACGTCTCCACAAAGTCGTTGCCGATGGTGAAGGGCTCCGGATGGAAGAGCTGCTTGAAGTGGTTGGGCATCGAGTTGGTCAACTGGCGGCCGCGCACGCTCCGCCGGCAGGTGGAGCACTCGAAGATGGGCGCGTCGCTGGGCGTGCGGCCGGCGGAGACCTTGACGCACCGCTCGCAGAACACGTGGTGGCAGGCGAGCAGGAAGAAGGTGTGCTTCTTATCGCAGAACAGGGCGCAGCAGCTGTTGCAGTGGATCCACAGCTTGCACGCCTCCGGCTCGACGGTCTGGCCTGCTTGTGATCTCGGCATGGGCGCTCCGTTGTCCACTGGCTTACGCGCACATTTCGACTTAATTAAGCTTTTAGATTTTTTGCGCTTCTAATTAATAACAGAATCAATAGATCGAGTTGGCAGCTCTAAATGAGGCGAGCACAGCTCCTGAACCTGCCAACTCCTGCTGCGCATAACGGTTAATGCAAGACCAAACATTTATTAAACGACAAAAAAAAGAATTTCACAATTAAAACACAGATTCGCAAGCAAAAGCTTAAAACCTACTGGCGACGCATGCGCTCGATGGGCTCCCTGGGCCGGATGCGGTAGCGTTTCGAGGAGCTGGACGGCGACAGTGGGCTGCAGTACTGGCTGTCCAGCGTCTGAGTGCGCTTCCTCTTGAGGCACTGCTGGTTCTCCATGGAGGAGTCCCTTGCACTGGGGCGCACCAGGGAACCAGCGATGGAGGCGCAGCGACGGATGAGTGAGCCCGAGCCAGCGTTCTCCTTATCCGAATCCCTGTCCCTGTCCTTTTCGCGTTCGCCGCGCAAGCTGGCCGGCAGTCGCATCATGGAACTCATCAGCGACCACAGGCGACCGGAGTTGGGCGCCTCCAGCTTCTTGTCGTTGCACGTGGAGGCGTTCGTGGGGCGGAACACCTCGTCCTCCTCGTCCGCGTCCACGTCCTCCGGCTCGCCCACATCCTGCACGCCGCTAAAGACCCTCTGCTGGCGGCATTCCCGCAACGGAGGACGCGCCCTGGGATGCTGCAATGGCGGCGAGATCAGGGCCATCACCGCCAGCCCCTTCTCCTTCGGCTTATCCTTCTTGGGGGAAAACTCGCCGCTCAGCTGGCGCGGCACAATCGCCTGGCGATGACGACGCTCTGGGAGTTCCGGCGTTCCCGGTTCCGGCGTGAAAAACTGGTCCTTGGTTTCATCGCCCTCGCCATTCGGTCGCATTTGCTGGATGCTCTTGGGCGGCGTCTCGAACTTGATCTGCTTCTTATTGATGCCGGCACCGGTGACACGGATGGGCGTTATGGCCGGCACGTGGCACACTTCCGCCGACTCCGAGGTGGAGCGTATGATCTCGACGCTCTCGCAGGAGTTGTACACCGTGGAAGAGGTCTCCTGTGAGCTGGAGTTCGTCCGCGTGATGATGATCGATTCGGTGGTGAGTTTCTGTGCGGACAGCAAGAACTGCCGCTTGCACAGATCGGCATTCCGCGAGGTGCTGCAGCTGGAGCTGCTGCCGCTGCTGACCTCCGAGGCGCTGGACTCGCTCTGAGTGCGCCGCATAGCTGGCGAGAGTCGCAGGTCCAGAGCGGACGAGCCTGCTGCCTCGTGCGAACTGTGCTCGCTGAGATCGAGGCGCACGCGACGTTGCACCACTGCGGATGGCGGCTGGTGGACCATCATGCCGCCGTGCTCCACGAAGGCCTTCTGAATGCTCTTGGACATGACCTGGCGCAGCGGCGTTGCGGCGCTCATCTTGTTGCGGGCGCCCATTTTCCAGGTGCGCTGCTGCAACGGCTGCTGCTGCTGCTGCTGCTGGACGGGATTGCTCTCGGGTGTCGGACTGGGCTCCTCGTGGTAGATGCTGGACACGTGGCCGCCAGTGGAGGCATTGAAGGTAATCGGCTCCTTGGGCTTGGCGAACACGGACTCCACGTGCAGTGGCGTGGACGTCGAGCGTATGACCTTGCCCTTCCCCACCGTTTCCGACGCATTCACGCCCAGGTGGCCAATGGAGCGGCGAATGGAGCTGTTGCTGAACGAGGACAGGTTGCGTATGGAGGAGACGCTGTCGCTGATGAACTCCTCGTGGGTGACGCGGCTCTTGGCCTTCCAGCGCATGTTGATCAGTGAAATGGGCGTCACGGACGGCGACGTTTGCGTGGAAATGGCCGTGCTATTCGCTGCCTTCTTTAGCGTCGCCCTCGATGTCTCCGTGGCGCCGGTGACATCAGTGCAGCTCTGCTGCTGGTCCACGCACTTGCTGAACTCCCGCAGATCGTCGACGCGCGTGTAGTTGCGCTGGCACTTGCGGCACCGCAGCGGCAGGTGGCAGGTCTCGATGTGGGCCAGCAGCTCGCCGTGCATCTCCTCGCGCAGCAGCAGGGGGCGCCGCTCGCAGATCGGACAGAACACATAGATGGTGGTCGCGCCGGACTCCATTTGATGGCGATGCTCGACGATCCCGCCGCCGGCGGCCCTCAATCTCAATGGCTCGCGCACAGCAATGGCGTGCGCTTTGAACTGATGCTTCTGGCGGCATTTGCCGCAGCAGAAGACACGCTTGCAGATGTGGCACTTGCCCTGGAAATCAAGGTGGAGTCACTACGGATGGAACGTTTGGATGCGTTTGGAGCCTACCTCGTCGGGCTGTCGCATGATTAGGACATTGGAAAACGACATCAAGCGCGCAAGTTGCGGACTTAACACATGGACACACACCTTCACACGGAAATGAAACGGTTCTTCGGCTAGATATGGCAGCTAATCTCTCTCATCTAGATCTAGGAGATCCAGACTAGGTATATCGATTGCTAGCTATGAACCTGTAACAAACGAAAGCACGCAGTACACTTAAAAAAAACTCTTGAGCGCATGCCCTTTATTTTACGTTTAAGTTCAAGTTTAGGAATACATTTAAAAGAGCGTGCCAAGTGAAGATCTTCAAATACTTTGAAGACGATGATGCACATGTTCGATTATTATTAGTAATTTTGAAACAATATTTTGAAGAATCTTTGTATAAATTCGTAATCTAATAGGAAATTGAATTGGTTTTCTGTAGAAGCTGGTTTCCTTCGCAAGAGCATGCCGGTCAGTGGTCAATGGTCAGTGGTCAGTGGTGGCGCCATGATGAAACTAGAAGCTACATATGTGGAAGGTCCTTGGAGCTCCGCACCATCGCATCCAGCTTGAGCTGGCAGCGCTGCTCCTGATGCGAGCGAAAGCGACTGGTGACGAAGCTGAGCAGGTCGTTGCCCTCGTCGTCGTACATGTTGCTAACGAAGATCGTGCGGTGGATGACGGACTCGACGACGGCGTGGAATAGGCGACTCCGCTTGTGCGTGCGACGAAAGAACTCCTTGCGCACCAAGTTGCGCGCGTCATCGGGCCAGATGCGATCCAGGCTCTCGGGCTGCAGGCCAATGATCCTCAAGTCCATCGCTTCTCTGGGTGAATCCTGTGAAGTCGCAACAGTTTACAGTGAATCCACACTACTAGCATACATCATCCATGGACATACCTTGAAGATCTCATCGCAGCTGTACAGCTTGCTGGTGTTGCAGGGAAAACTTTCGGTGGACGTGTCCAGCAGTTGCACCACCACCAAGCTATCGCTTTCCACACTGACAATGTCCACCCGCTCGTAGCGGTTGGCGTTCTTGAGCACCGCCATCTCGCCGGGCACGGGATTGAGGTGCATGCGCCGGTTCGCCTCCACTTCGTAGTGGCGCTGCACTTGCTCGCCCAGAGTGCTCATCGGGAAGTTGAGGAAGCGGATCGCTGTGGGGAACTGGTTGCTCAAGCGCACCGCCAACGCAGCGGGGCTGTAGCACTGGCAAATGGAAAAGGAGTCAGTGGGGGGCAGGCCTTGTTAGCGATCATATCGAGAGTACTTACAACTAGGACCAAGAACCGAATCCTTCCATATTTGGGATAGTGATCCGGCGGCAGCACCTCGTGCCGCCACATCACATGGCGATACCTGCAGCTGTGCCTCAGGCAATCCCCGAAAGCGGCCATTTGGTGGCAGAGCCTGGTGCTTGTCGGTTCGTGGGGCTCTTCCAGGTGTCGCTGCGAAAGGATTTCCAGCATACGGATGGGCCTGGGCAACTTGTGCTTCATGTAAAAGTCGCACAGCCTCCAGATGTTATCCACATCAGTGGGCTTGGCGAAGATCACGGACTGGCCGACCGGGCGCGTAGTTGGCGACTTGAGGTTCGCGTAGAACAGGCTGAAGCGGCTCTTGAAACGCGTCCAGTTGTTGGCAAAGCTGTAGTGGATGAGCAGCGGGATCTTTCCGCATTTCAGTCTCGGCACCACGTCATCCGTGACCAGCAGCAGGCCACCCGGGGACTGGCGTCGCCACTCGGCGACATTGGAGTAGCGCGCCTCCGATTCGCAGGTATGAGCATGCACCCCAATCGCTTGCAGTTTACGGCGGAGTAGGAGTACCTCTGTCGAGGTGGAGCAGACCACAACGGCGGGCTCATTGGCAAAGTTCCTGCGCTCGGCGATCAGCGCCTTCAAATGATCGAGCTTCTCCGGCTCCTCCGCCACGATTCTCACGTCCAGCTGGACGCCGCCATAGACACTCGCCTCCAAGGCGTCGTCGAAGAGAAGGAGGACGTCGGGCATCAGAGGCAGGATGTGCTGCACCATCAGATCGGTGTGCCAGACGCGGCCGGAGACGAGCAGTTGGCACTTACTTTGGGTGAGCTGGAACATTTTGGGCAATTGTTTCAGCAGCTTCATCGTGTCGCTTGGCAGGACACGAACCATGTCGTTCAGGTTATCCAAGGCTATGCACTTCACCGCCTGGGCATCGAAAATTTTCGATTTGCAGACCGAGTGCTGGGTCAGCAGTTGGAGCAGCAAGTCCACGCTGGTCAGCAGGATTCCGACGGGCTTTTCGAGCCGGCGTACGATGTCCGCCACTTGGCTCTTGTCCCAGTGGGTAACCACATCCTCGAACCCCGCCGTACTGCCCAGCGAACGGAGCAACGTGCTCATCCAGCGTTCGATCTGTTTGCCCTGCCCCTGGTTGGGACACACAAAGATGCAGGTAGGTCCGCGGCCAACATCTCTCCGGCGCAGCAGATCCTCGTGGCTGCGCTGGCACACGGTGGGCAGGTAGGACCACGTCTTCCCCACCTGCATGTTGCCCACAACTAACACGGATTTACCCGACGAGACATGTGGCCAGGCGAACCTCTGGACCGCCCGCGCCCGCGGCTTACCCACACCCATCTGCTGCATGGCCCGCGCGATGATGGCGCTTATGTCCGGCGCTTCGGTCAAGTTGTAGCACGGCACGACCGCGTGGCGACTCCAGCCGAGAACGCCATAGTTGTTGTAGGTTATTCCCTCTGCAGAAAAGGGAACCACTGCCAGCGAGGCAGGCGAATCCTCCACACTTCGAATGGAGTCCAGCGAAGTGGTGTCGATCTGGCGTCGAAGATCAGAAGCGGAGGCACTGGACAACGGTTCTTCAATGGAAACAGAGGGAGGAGGCGGCAAGTTCATGTCGTTGGATGCGTTTTGCACCAACTTTACCCACTCCTGAAACCCGGCGTCCGCAGACTTCGTTGGATTTTCAGTATCGAAAGGAGAATTTCCAGGAGCATTGGCGTTAGCAGCGGCTGGAGAGGATGCGTCCACTGTCGCCAACTCAGAAGAAGCTTGATCGAGCTGCGATTTATCCAGTGAATTGGACGAGTCGGTACTTGTGGACACCAGGAGCTTTTCTGTAGCATCCTCCACGCTTAAAAATATCTCCTGCTCCTTATCATCTTTTGGGATTGTCGCTGGAGTTGCAGCATCCGCCTCCGCCTTGTAATCCTCCGATGATGTTGGAGGCGTATTTTCCTTCATTTCAGGAAGCTGCTTGGAATTTAGGGCATCTACTTTGAGTGGCTTGGTTTGCTGGACGACTTCCAGCTCGGTCTCTCCCTGGCCTTCTTTTTCGTTCTCCTCGTCGCACGGAGTTATGACCAACATCTCGGCTTTTTCCGCCGACATGCTCAGCCACTTCAAACGCTCCTCGAACTTGTTCAGCTCCGGCAGCGTTGTGTGGATCACCAGGTTCGCATCGACTACTCCAAGATGCTCCAGCATGTCGTCGCAGAGAATTAGAGCTTGGTTGATGTACTGGAAAGGGGAGCAATAACCTCTGCTGACGTAATATTAGTGCTCCGATTCAAACTCACCCCCTTGGACCAGAGGAGCAGCACTTGACCGATCATTGCCTCATGCGGTGGAAGGAGAATAGTGTTGACATCCCGCTCGGCAAGATCAAATTTCAGGCGCTCGGCCTCGCGATTCTGCTGACAAATCAAAATGGTTTTTCCTGTGTTCGCCTCTCTTTTCCGCAGGGTGTGCGCCAGAAAGTCGAGGGAGGCTGCTCCGGATGCGGGACTGGCGTACGTGAAGGTGGTTACCCCGGACACCACCTGGAAGCTGGGCACTTGGAGATCTCCAATTGGCTTCATGCTGCGCCTAAGATATGTACGGCTAGCGCGGTTACGGGCAGCGCTTCGGCAAGTAAATAAACAAATCGCGCACTAATGGCTTTTTTATCGCCTTCCACTTCACCGGGGAGAATCTCCTTTTGCTTTGGAAATTTTAAACCAACTGAATTCTTTTGTCGCTTCAGCTTCAAGTTCGATTACTACTGAATATCGATAATCGAACCACTCCGATCGTCTGGCAACTCTCGTTCGCAGCTTGTGACGTTACAAACTGAGCCTGCGTGCGCCACCTTACCAGTGTGCTGCCACCTTGCGTCGCACGAAATTCGCTTAAGTTGCATTTTATTTGTTATTGTACGAAATTCGAGAGTTTTAGCAGCCAAAGGGGGCGAGATGCTGGACAACGACACCAGCAACAACAACAACTGCAACCCACAGAAACTGCCGCTGGACGAACTCAAGTTTGCACTTTCTGGCAAGGATGGGGTGCGCAGGAACGTTCCGGCGCTGGTAAGTGGACATGTTGGTGCACCTCCGGCGAGATAGTACTATGCATATGTGTTCTTGTGTGGACAGGACGAGCACTGGGTGCGGCGCGAGAAGCCCTTTGCCAGCTATTTGTGCATGTTGAGCTCCTATGGACGCCTAAAATCCGGAGCTGCACTGGAGGAATGGACCTTCTCGGCGAACAGTTTCCGCGCGGACATGGAGTTCCTGCTGAGCCTGACGCAGCACGAGTAAGCTACATCGTGTTGCGCTCAGTATACCGAAGACATATTAACACTTGATCCCCGCCAGATTCTGGTCCTACATGGTGTACGAGGAGTCGGCCATGGCGGCCGTTGTCACATTCCTGCAGCGCGCCAATCCCTACTACAGACAGACGGACGCCAGCCGGGACAAGGAGTTGGAGCAGGCCCATCTGCTGTACGGAGAGCTGCTGGATCTCGTCGTGCGTCTGATAATGCGACTGTGCACCGGTGAGGAATCGGACTCGGAGTGGATCAGCCCGAAGCAGCACGGCAGCCTGCTGTACAGCAACTACCTGATCTCTGTGCCACTGCTCTTCGATCTGCTCATCGCTGTTGGCGATGCGGAGCCGGAGAACGTGGAACTGTTGCGCCAGATCTTCGACAAGGTGCTGCAAGTGCAGCCGGAGTACCTAAAGGATCTGAAGGAGGCGCTGACCTTCTACGAGAGCGCCTTCCTCAGCATGCAGATCCAGGTGGAGAACGAGGGCTGCGAAGGCGCTGGCGGCGGGGCGTCTCTGGACGTCGACTTGGAGACGCCCTACGACGATGTGGTGCTCTTCGCCATGGACTGCGCCTACACGCTGCGCCTGCTGTTGCTCCTCTGTCCCCAGCTATTGGAGACCATCGAACAGCTGCGTTTGGCCCCAAGGTTACTATCATTACCAGCATCCGTGTTCCGTGTGATTCTATTGCCTTCCCTTTCGTATTCGCAGCATTGCCAATTTCTATGACATGACTGTGCCCATGTTGTACAAGAACATCTACATGGTGAACCCGGGTGCGAGTTCGCTGCGCTGGCTGAATGAGACGCGCCAGCAATATATCTTCATCATTCGTGGCGTGGTCAGCCTGCAGATGGAGTTGGGACGCGGCCAGCAGCTGGTGGAAGTGATGCAGGAGTGCCTGTCCGCCCAGAACTTCGTTGTGGACTACCAGCGGCAGTTTCCGTTGGAGCACGACATGAAGCTGCTGATCCAACGTTGCCCAAATATGTGAGTTGTCTGCCTTGCCCAGTGGTCAGTAGCAGTAGCCTGTGTTATTCTAATTCGCCATCTCTGCATCGCCAGCAAGAACTACGAGGTGGACTTCGTGGTGTCCGGTTACCAGAAGGCACTGACCAGCTGCCCCAACGGCATAATGGCCGACGATATGGCCAGTGACGCTGTCCAAGTTACGAGCAACGTCCAGGACGAGGAACTCAAGAACGGCGACTCCTCGCGCACTTCTACACAGGCGGCGCCGACGGCCAACGGAACGACAAGGGACATCGACTTGGAAGTCACCGCCGTGCTGGAAGTGCTGCCCGATCTGGGCAGTGGCTTCATAAGGCGCCTCCTCATCCGCTACGACAACAGCGAGCAGGTCATTGCCGCCATTCTGGACGACAATCTGCCGCCGGATCTAGCGCAGATGGACCGCCAGGAGGTGTACATTCCGCCCGACCCGCAGGACACACAGCAACGCCAAACGGGCCTGCGGCACTTCAACGTCCACGACGGCGATCGCTACGACGTGCTGACGCGGGACCAGCCCGAGTGCATTATCAAGCAGGGCAAGGGATTGCCGGGCGCGCCGCGCAATGCGGAACAGCTGCTGGACGACAAGCGCGACCTGAAGTCGCTAAAGGAGCACTACCAGAAGTACGCCATGGTCGAGGAGACCACGCTGGAGAGGGGCGAGTATGACGACGAGTACGACGACAGCTACGAGGCCCAGAACGAGGGTCAAGCGCCGCCAGTAAGTCTGCTGCGCGCGAGGCTCCAGGAAGCCGCCTCCAGTTCGGCGCACAAGGCACAGGATGAGCTGGAGAACGACGACGAGGAGAGCTCCGGCGACCGTTCGGAATCGGAGCCGTCGAAGCCCACCAACCGAGACTTTTGCGAGAATCCAGAGGTGACTCGCGCCCGCTACCAGCAGCGCCAGATGTCCAAGTACGGCCAGAAGAGTGGGGCACAAGGAGCAAGTCCCTCGGTGGTCGGCGCACCCAAGGGCCAGGGGCAGTCCCAGCAGACGCAGCGCAGCCGTGGCCAAAAGGAGGCCCACAAGTCCTCTCGTGCCAACCACAATCGGAAAGCAGGAGCAGCCTTCAAGCGCAGCAAGGGCATGATGGGCTAGAGGATGTGGATTGAAATAAAAGTATCTATACTTGGTGTATCTGTATTTGTATTTGAATCGTTTTTATTTTTGGGATGCCGATAACAGAGAATTTGGCAAACAGTACGTTTTCACAAAAAAAAAAAAAAAACAAACAACGCATTCCATTCGAACATGCGACTAATGATGGTTCCTCATATTAAATTGTTTTAAATTTTGATTTCTCGTTTGATTTCCTTGAAGAATAGTAGCATGTCGCTATTCAATAGCCACCAGCGTTCCGACGGGACTTACTGTAGTAGTATTCACATGTAATTTGTTAGTTAACATAAAAGTATATACTAGTTAACACGTAGACTAGTGCCGAACGCCTTCTCGGGGTTCTGGGGCTCCGTGGACACCCCATCCCGTAGTGCGCCATTGTACAGGTTATAGAAGTTTGTATATAGTGTAGGTATAAAGGTCACAGCGGGTTCATTTTCACTGAAGGCTGCTCCATTTTGATGGGGCCTTCCATGGTTGTTCATATAGTACTTATAAAATATATATTCTCCAAGTTGTGTGCCAGCAGCTAGACAGCTGGCAGCTAATCCGTCGCGGCTTTCATCTTCGCGAACTGCTCGTTGAGTAGCGCCATCTTCGATGAGTGTGTGGCGCCCCCCTCCTCGCCCAGCTTCAAATACTTGTCACGGATGAAGCACTTGAACGGAGTCATCGTCCGATCGGAACGGGTGCCCTCGTACAAGTTCGCTTGGTTTACGGTCTTCACGCTCACCTCGAACTGGCAGTAGTAGCAGCGTATGTTGTACGCTTGGAAGTCGTCCGAGGCGTAGGAGGAGCGGCTGCACATGCTGCACGTATACATGAAGCTAGGAATGCACTCCATGATGGCGGGCACCTCTGGAAAGGCCATCTTCGCCTGGTAGGCCCTGAGGAATGGAACGAAGATTAGTGAAGGCACATTCAATGTGAGACAGGGTGATCTTACCATCTGCGGCAGTTGTCGCCGTGACCCAACTCCCGGTTAAACAGGAAAGCCGCCGCATGGCACATCTCGTGCAGCATTAGATTGATGAGCTCGGCCGTCTTGTTTATGCTGTGCAGAAGCAGGATCTCTGCTGTGCGCCTGCCGAAGGCGTCGATGCCAAGCTCGCCTTTCGAGCGCTTCTTCATTGCGTGCTTCCAAACAAGGGGCACCTGCAGGCCACAGTGGAAGATCGCGTGATTGAACATGTTGAACAGAATCTTGGCCAGTGCCATCTTATATTTCTGGAAACTGCTCCGCCGGAAGCTGATGGCCAGCGGATGGCACATGTTGATCGGGACTTTCAGTCTGAGCGACTGGACGAATCCGTAGAAATGTGGGTGCCGCTCCAGGCGGCTTATACAGCTCCTGTGCCGGCGGCAGTTGGTGGCTAGTTGCTTTTGGCTGGGTAGCTCGCTTAGATCAATGGGCTCCTTGATAAAGCCCGGCGTTTGCTCCTGAAAGCAGTCCAAATTGACCTGGGTTATAAAGTCATCCGTGCTCTTAGTCTGGAGATCATTCTCGGACGGCGTGTAGGTAGAATTGGATAAATTTAACTTGGAGCAAGTGGATGTCGGCGTTATTTCCGGCCACATTGGTGGCTTGGCCGATGGAGTACCTGGACTTGGTGAGGACCTAAGAGATGGATTGGTAAAAATACTGATCGGTACGTACACATCCATCTCAGTATCCCCCCGATCCATATTGTACTCAGCCGGATCAAAGAGCTTGCGACGTGATGGCATCAGACCCAAAAACTTGTGCATCTGCGTCTTGAGTTCCTCATCCTCTTCCAGAACGATGTTGGGCTGTGGTTTGTCCCTAATGATCACGACTTTGCCGCCCAATTCGACATAGACCATCGGAGGCACTGCCTCCGGCGACGAGAGGCTGCCATCGGGGCTTTTGGCCAAGCTGCTGTTTCTGGAGCTACGCCGTTTGCGGTCCGTCCACTGGAGTTGATCGAAATCTTCTTCCTCATACTCATCGTCTTCGGCATCCAGCGACACCTCGTCAGAGTCCTCCTCGCCATCGTCCTTCGAGGAGGAGGAGTAGTCAAACTGCTGGTTCGGACGTGACACCACAACACGGCCGCTGCGCGTCACCACGGGCTGATTCGAGGTGTTCATCTCGTTCCGATTTTGGTAAGCTGCGTAGTAGCAATTTAGTAAATGGTTTAGCTAGGGCAGTTGCAACCTTAGGAGCTTGCAGATCAATTATATACTATTACTCACAAATCTTTTTGGCCAACACATGGTCCTTGGTCTCCGGCGATTTGCGCTTCGCGCCCAGCTTGGGTGTCTTCATGTCGGTTTCAGTGGCACTAGGATCTATTGCATTCGCAGTGTTATTATTATTGTTATTGTTATTACTCATTGATCGGCACTCACTGCTGCTGGCCGAATCAAGTGAGAGATCGATGTGGGAGGAGTCCTCGGTGAACTCCTTGCGAAGTTCCTCGAAGTCGGAGGAGTTACAGAGCTCGGACGAGTGAAGGAAGCTGCACGGCGTAGCTGAGGAATCATCGGACGCCAGTATTATGCTTTCGCTGTCGCTGTTGGCGGTCGCAACTGAATCATTTTGATGGATTTCCGCCTGGGACTGGGATTGGGGCGTCTTGCACGGCAACTTCAAATGAACCAGTGCCAATTCGGATTGACTGGCCGGCATGGCCGCTTGGTCGCAGCCAATCTGTGCCTCGTCATCTTTCTCCAGTTTGCAGTCCTGGAACAGGCCGACCAGCATGTCCTCCGGTTTGGCACTCGGCTGCGCGGACATTTCGAATGCGAAATCGAATTCGTTATTTGGTTTGCGGTTTTGACTTTTTTCGATTTGAGGCAGCGGTGTTATGTTCCTATCGTATATCGGCACAAATTGCTCGAATTCCAGTGCTGAAAAACAACGGCAAGAGAAGCTATGTAAACAGCAATGTTGCGGATAGCGGGAAAGTTTGAGGCCGGTTAATGGGATGACTTAAAATACACAGCTAGGTGCCTGCATGAATTTAGCTTGGGTTGCCCCATATCCCATATTCCCATAACCAGACCCACTTACCTTTTTTGGCGTTCGGCTCATCGTCCTCGCAGTCTGTCCAGAGACGCTTCACGGCCAACTTCGCGGTCTTTCTCTCATCTCGAATGGAAACAGGACCTGCGGCATGAAATCGGAATGAAAATGCAGGTGTCAACCAGACAACAGTGTTATTACCTCTGGCCCGCAGCTTGCGGCGGTACAGGTTCTCCACGACCTCCTGGCCCTCTCCCGGCGTGGAGGTACGGAAATCGTCTGAAATGCATATCAACGCGTCCGGTATCTGATTGAGTGCGATTTCTGCATGGGACGCCTTGCACGCGGTTACATGAAATGAACCAAATGGGATTAGGATTGACTGACCTGGCTGGCGACTGGTGCACATCCTACCTGTACGCCACTATTGTTCCACTGTGCATTCATCCCTTCGTCAGGAATCTTTAACTGCTGTTTAGAGCTCTCGAATGCCATCGCACTGGCAATTTCGCGTCTTTAGCCGCGTTAACTGTGTGGCGGCAACAATCGTCTATCGTTTTTCTAATCCTTGCTAGTGATGGAAAACATCGGCGAAGACGCTTGAGCGTATTAGTGTTAGCTATTTCCCGCCAAATGTATTTTGTCACACTTCGAGCCCTAGTGCTTACTGTTCTGTTTTCATCGATATCAGCGGACCACGCGCCTATCGGCCTATCGAGCTGCAAACGAAAAAATAAATAAATAAATAAATTGAAAGTGATATTATAAGAGCAAATTGTGACGTTGGGCAGGAGAAAAACGCCGGTAACGATATAAAAGCGCCGGCGGTTAGGTGAAGTCTTTCGTTTAGTTGCAGTCACAACAAATCGCCAGCAAGATGGGACGCCGCTCCATAAACACCACGAAGAGTGGAAAGTACATGAATCCCACGGACCAGGCGCGTAAGTATGATCCTTTTCAGCTCGATATGTTGAACCCACCTAGCTGCACCTTTCAGGCAAGGAGGCCCGCAAGAAGGAGCTCAAGAAGAACAAGAAACAGCGCCAAATGGTGCGGGCCGCCGTTTTGAAGAACAAGGATCCTTCACAGATACTTGAGGAGATGGAGAAGATCGACGAGATGGGTGAGTAGTCCATTGAGCAAGCAGGGTTCGCCTCAGCCACTCATGCAGCGCCTTCAATTTGCAGAGTACAACGTTCTGCAACCATCGCCGCTGAACGAGAAGGTGCTGCGCGACAAGCGCAAAAAGCTGAAGGAGACATTCGACCGCGTAATGCGACTCTATGTAAGACGAACTCGCTCTATAATAGGGTAGTCCACCTAACAACTCAAAAATCCATCTTCCAGCACAATGACGAGCCGGAGCACTGGGCGGACCTCAAGCGCAAGGAGGTGGAGTACGAGAAGAAGCGCCTGAAGAAGCAGCAGTACTACGAAAGCGTTAAGCACGCCCAGAGCGTCCAGATTGACGAAATTCCGCTGCCCGCTCCGGTGTCTGCCATGCCAGGCGGATCTACCGAAACGACTGGCGGATCGGTGGTGACGGGATTCGGCGCATCCGTTGTCATACGCCTTCCCCCACCGCCCATGACAATGGCCCTGCCGCCTTATGCGCCAGGTGCTCCGCCAGGCGTGTCCAGAAATAGCGATTTAGCCAGCGAGGCGCAAGCGGAGAAATCGAAGGAGAACGAGCAAAAGGATTGGCTGGGTGTCCCGCCGGGACCGCCGCCAGATCTGTTTGCCTTATCCGAACTCAATTCCGATGCCGAGGGAAATACTGACTACGATGGTGAGGGCGAGGAGGAAGAGCCAGAGTCGTTGAAGAAGGGCAAGGACAAGGAGAAGGACAAGGACAAGAACAGCGAAGCCGCCGAGCCAAATAACCAAAATATCGACGACTTCATGAAAGAAATGGAGCATGTTCACAAGCGTAAGCACCGAAAACTAACGGCTAAAGAGGACGAGGCCGACAAAAAGCGGGAGGAGGACAATGGGAAAGATATAGATAAGTTAGATGAACGAGCATCTGACTCCGATAAGAAAACCCCCAGCAGTACGGACAATGAGGAGGACGATGACCAGGATGAGGATGAAAAGATGCCCGAAGTGCCGACCAAGCCAGCATCAGTCAAATCATCCACAATAACGCCCGCACCAGCTCCTGCGACAGCGCCCACATTGCCGACTATTCCGCTGCCACCAGCGTCGTCGGTGCCTGCGCCGCCACAGCTGCCACACCTACCGCCCATTCCAAATCTTGGGCCACCGGGCATAATGTACCGACCTCCACCCATGCGACCTCCTCACCCGGGTGCCGGCTTCGGCATACGCATGCCACCTGGACCGCCGCCAGGACCCAGGGCACCGCATGGCCTGGGACCAATACCGCGCATGGGCATCAGGATGCCGCCAGGACCGCCGCCCGGCCTGCCTCCGCGCCTCGCGCACCACAATAAGCAGGGAGGCGGCGCAGGTGCACCGAAGGAGTCAGCCAAGGGCGTGGCCACCATTACAGCCAAGCCACAAATCAGGTGGGTTCGATGACTTTACGGCGCAGTAGAACCAATTGCCATTGCTAAATATTCCTTACTTACTCATTAGGAATCTGAGTGCGGATGTCACCCGCTTTGTACCGTCCACGTTGCGAGTGAAGCGCGAGGATCAGCGCCGCACGGCGAGGCCCAGGCACGCGGCCAACGATGGACACCACGCCCACTCCGAGGTGCACAGCAAGCCGCCCACCAAGGATGACGCCTATCTGCAGTTCATGAACGAGATGCAGGGCTTGCTGTAGCACGCGAAAGGAGTCGCGTAGTAGTAGCTGAGTAGTCTAAGTCCTAGATAAAGCGTGTCATCCAAACCAATACCAAGCCATACTCGTTTCATTCGCTACGGATTGAGATTCAAGTAACGAACGTGTGTGGAGTATAATTTGTTTTTTTTATTTTTATTTCGGTTTTAGTACATATACAATAGATTAAAACATTTGCTATATTTACATGCTTTCAACTGTTGACTGTTGACGAATTAGAAGAGGCACACACACGGAATGACTACTTGCCATTGGTTTGGACCGGAGAGGTTGACCCAGCCCTGACTGCCTTCTTGCTGAACGGGCGCAGATCCACGATATCCGCCTTGAGTGCCCGGAAGCTTCTTCGCAGCGAATCCGACACCTTTTTCGTGTAACTCGTGCTGTTGCTGCACTGGGAGAGCTTGTCGTCGCCATGTCCGTTGCGCGGATCGGCGGCCAGCGGACGCAGCTCGTCCTCCGCGGGCGTGGCGTCGTTCAGAGTGTTCCGCAGATATTTCCGGTTGAAGTGCAGCTGCGGTGTGCCCCACTTGCGCTCGAGCTCCACGCCGCCGGCTCCGTCGGTCCCAATGGCCCCAGTGCCGTCGGCGGCAGCCGGATCCTCCTCCGATTCGGGACTGGCCACATCCGCCTTGGCCACCTCGCCGATGGCCTCCTTGTAGGTGCGCGTAATGATCATGTTGGTCGGCACGCTCTTCACGTTGACGCCTCCATTCGGGGCCTGTTCCAGGTCCACCGGCTGCGGCAGACTTTGGCGAGGTGGCTTTGCGCGACGCGGCGACTTGACCGCCAGCACACTCACGCGGTAGTGGAGAACCTGCCGGGTGGTCGTCGAATAAGTAGATTAGTTAAATGCTGAGCATTTGCTGCTAAGTACTCCTCACCTTGTCCTGGTCCAGAAAGCGGTTAAGCTCCGTCAGCGGAATGCTGACACAGGTGCCCTCCATGAGGATGTCCTTGTCGTACTCGCTGTGCACGGGAAACTTCTGGGTCATGGACAGCGCCTCGTTGTCCGGCTGCAGCACCGTCACCTCGTAGGCGTAGTTGTACTTGCTGTCCCGCCGGTTCGACGTGCAGGTCATGGTGAACAGCACGCGCTGGCGGTCGTGGATCTCGTAGAAGTTGAACATTTCGTCGTGCGCCTGGAAGACGTAGTAGCCGGTTAGCGGTTTCCGCCGCGTGGCCAGGTTCCATTCCAGATCGGCGCTGCTTGACCGGAACAGGCGGTCGTCGTGCTCCTCCTCCAGATGCTCTTTCCACTGCACCTCGCGCCCCTGCCAGCGGCAATCGCCCCACACGCGGCCCATGAAGCACTTCATCGGCTTGTACATGCACTGCTGTTCGTGCCACGGCAGCAGGACGACCGGCATCCGCACCTGGCAGCCGCCGGAAGCGTGTCCGCACCGGAAGTGCGCCTTGGCGCACAGCGCCTCCACGGTCAGCGATCGGGAGGCGGTGAAGGGTTCCTGGAACATAAAGTTATTCGCATTGGCATTGGCATACAATTAGTGTGAAAGTTCGAATGCGATGTGTGTTACCCATATCATATGCCCCATTTCCTAGTATTCAAGCATTGATGGAAAGAACTTGATGAAGAAACTATACACTTTATCATACTTATCATAGTGATAGTATGACACGGACTTTTCGATGTACTTATTTTGTCCATTGGCTAGCGAGCTAGTTTATCTATGGGAAAGTCCGAGCGAACGTTAATATCGACTTCCTCTGCAGATTTCAGATTCGGTTGGATAGTTAGAAGGTTGCGGACTGATGGTACACATTTCCTAGAGCAAGACAAGGCTTACTTTTTATAGTCCCACTTGTAGTGCAGATAGTGGGCTGCACTTGAAAATTGATTAGACACCCTCGGCTGGGTAATAAAGTAATCTCCACGGGAGATCATTCTGTCCTGCGCCTGTCGATGATGGCAATCTGCGGGTAGCTTTTCCTTAGTCTATGCCAATGTATATTTGCACGTCACTAGATAAGGAGCACATTGGGGCAATATGATATTGATAACCGAACAACACTTTCGGCGAGCTGACGTCAATTTTTACCTTGCAGAGCGGGCACATGAGCAGAATGCGGGTGCACTGTTCGCAGACACTGTGGCCACTCTTGCAGAGCAGGATGGGCGCCTTCATGGCGCCGGCACAGCCGGGACACCTCAGCTCCTCGATCAGTCCCTCGTAGTGGCGGGCGGAGACGGTCGTCGGCGGGACCTCCTCGCTGGGCGTGGCAGGGCTCTTTGCCGGCTTGCTGGGCGTGATGACGCCTTCGGGAAAGCTCTGGCGGATCAGGGAGCTGTCGGGCGAGAGAGCTCCATTGCCCGCTGGACCCTTGCCATCGCCGGGACCTGTGCTGCGGGTGCGGCCCAGCATGGGCGGCTTGGGGGGCGGCGAGATTGGGGATCGCAGGGTCACCACATTGGGACTTGGCAGCGTGGCGTATTTCACGTTCAGGGTGAGCGTGTTGGGAGGCACAGGCTTGGCTGGCTCCACCTTTTCGGGTTCCTTCTGCTGCTCCTGGGCTGGGACCTCATCAGGCGTTTTCTTCGCCACCTCCTCCGGAGGCACCTTCGTGGACTGCGGCTCGTCCAAGCCCTTCAGATTCTGCTCCAGGTCCTCCTCCCGAACCGTCGATCCGTTTGTGGCCTCCGGCACCTCCTCGTTGATCGTGCTGTTGAGGAATATGCGGCGCTGCTCGTTGATCTGCTCGATGCTCTTCAGCTGAGCCAGAATTTTCAGATCCTCCTCCTTTCCACCATTGGCCAGGGCAGACATTTTCGGCAATTTTCTTTACTTCTTGACTAGTTGTCTGGTTGTATAACCGCCGGGAACAGTTGCTCCAAGCTCAGGTGCCCGAATGTGCTTTTCTTCTGGCGGAATTCTCCGCAAGCGTTCGCAACTCGTACTTTCGTATCTTATCAGGGAGACGCCTAACTAAACTAGCTGGCCCGGCAATCGATTTGGACTTGTGATGCGATATACCAAAATGCCGCAGCCGAAACCAAACCAAACCAAACCAAAACCCAGCCGAACCCCAAGCGACGCGACTCACACGCTCGCACATCAAGTACCCGCCCCGTTGGCCTGTTCTTTCGCCTTCTCCTTCTCCGCCGCGGACGCGGACATGGACACGAGCGTCTTCCGGACACCGCCGATTGAAATGTTGCATTTGAATTTGAATTATTGGCCATTTGTGGTTTCCTCCGTTCCGGCGGCTTTTCCATTTGCCGCCTTCCCCTTTCCATTTCCCCTCGCCGCTTCCGCTGGCCAAATGCCGCAGCCATCAATGTCAAGGTGTTGACATGTGTGGCCAGGGTCTACGGCCCAGCACAGTGGGACCTCCGTAGGGCGACAGGCCTTCTGTTGTCTTCGCGATCGTCATCATACTATGTGCATATCATTCAGGCTTAGTTTGCCCATGCGTCAACTGTACCGTTGCTTTTCCAACTGAGGAAAGCGTGCTCATACATGTTTCCTCGAGAGTTCACTGTACATGTTTGTGCCTGCAATAGTTATAAGCTTGAGCGAACAGCAACATTTGCGATGGGTGTAAACAACAAAAGGCCGATGCACCGATCAATACTTACATATGTCAATCCAATCGCCTTCAATCACGTGCATCGCAGAGGATTTCTAAGAAATGCAATTGGAAGGAAGAAAAGGAAGCATGTGAATCGCCAAATACATATAATATTTATATCATGCGAAACCTTTGAAATTTAATTAAGTTTTTCTTCACAGCCATTTTGGGTTTGTGATTTCGGTTTGATTGCATAAAATTGAATTCAATAATAAGGCTGTCAATTATTTCGAGACCCCAAAATATTCCAGTCACTTTTGCAGTGAACTAGTTCGATAATCTATATGGTTCTAAATTATTTCCGTTAAATTCAAATGTCAGCCAAAAAGCATGAACAACCAAAATTGTCGAAGACAGCAGACTCATTTTATAAGGTGTTCCTTAAGATAACTTGGTATAATCACGCTTACGCTTGATTGCAAATCCGACAACTAGGAAGCAAATGAGATACATATGTATGTAGGTGTTTTCCGGACTATTTATCGCTCTGTCCGGCAGATGGGAATGTGAAATAGACTGGGCGCACGAGTCTTTCATGCCGCGTTCCACACAGAAGATCTTATATTTACATACGGAATCTTATCGGACCAACCACTCCGCTCGGTTCGCTAAATCGTGTAATAAAAGATACTTAGCACGTATGTACGTAGGCATAGGGTTGTATAGGGCAGGGTTGGGTGGGCTCGGGTCCGAGGAACCGGGGAAACAATGTCAATGCGTTGACATTGAAGGTTAAATGCCGGCAATGGCAGTCAGTCGGCTGTGGAATTTCGGTGCGCGCGCAACCAGCATCCCATTCGTTCCTGTAAGCCAAAAAACCAACCAACAAAACCAACACACATTTCCATGTCGCCACCACGACACATTTTGAAGCTCAGCCTCGAGGAGCAGCGGCAGTTCATCGATTCCTTCGATTTGGTGATCAGCGACTGCGATGGCGTCGTCTGGCTCCTGGTGGGCTGGATTCCCAACACGGGAGCCGCCGTCAATGCCTTGAAAGCGGCCGGCAAGCAGATCAAGTTCGTGTCGAACAACAGCTTCCGGTCCGAGGAGGCTTACATGGAGAAGTTTCGCCACATCGGCGCCAAGAACGTCCAGGAGGACGACATCGTCCATCCGGTGAAGACCATTGTCCGGTACCTGAAGAAGCACAAGCCGGGGGAGCGGGTATTCTCCCTCATGTCCCTCGAAGCGAACGAAACGTTGCGTAAGCACAACATCGAGTTTGAATCGCTGGTAAGGGGAAGGTTATTACTAACACATATATATACAATATATTTAGTTCAAGAGCTTCCGTGTGACTTTAAAATTTCATTTCATTCTCCTTCAGCAAGTCAAGGAGCACCTGACGGCCGCGTCGCTGGTGGATCACCTGGCCATTGAAAAGCCCGTGGGCGCTGTGCTTTTCGACATCCACTTGGACCTCTCGTACGTGGAGCTGGCGAAGGCCATCAGGCACCTTCAGGAGAACGACGACTGCCAGTTGATAGCCGGCGGCAGCGATGTCATCATGCCACTGGCGGAGAATCTCAATGTGGCCGGCTTCTTTGACTTCCTGGAGCACGTTAAACGCTACACGCAACGCGAGGCCACGTTCCTGGGCAAGCCGTCTCCCATTTTGGGCGAGATGTTTGGCGAAATGTTCGAGATTCGTGATTGCAAGCGCTGCATCTTCATCGGGGACACCCTGGTGCAGGATGTGCAGTTCGGCAAGGCCTGCGGCTTCCAGTCCCTGCTGGTACTTAGCGGCTGCCTCACCAAGGAGGACATGCTGAACGCCCCGGTGGAAGCCCAGCCGGACTACTATGCCGATAGCCTGGCCGACTTCACGCAGCTGCTTGAAAATATTCAAAAATAGATTAGGGATCGTGTGCCGCAGGGAAATTACGAGAAACGTGCTACCTGAAATTAGCAATATCAACGCAAGATAAAGTAGTGTGTTCTTTAATCGAAAACCGATCCACCGTTATTGCTTATTCGATATAATCATTGTTGAATTTTAAAGTTTATAAATGTCTACGAAATTGATGCATTTAAATCAATCCGAATCGGATCGATTCGAAATGGGCTTGCTACTGTAGATTATACTGTAGACTTTATTGGTAGAATTGCTAAAACAAGGAGACAAACACGATTTCAAATCTCCAAATCTTCGGGATGATACAGTTCCGTAAGGAGGCGGTACACATACGAGGGGGCATGGCCACCGCTGAGTAAAAGAAGAATCCAATATATGCAATAAAAAGAGTCGAAAGGCCGGTAAGCGCACTACTCACGTGTTGGATATGAAAAGGGTGACCAGTTCCGGAGGCACGTAGTCGAACATGGGACTGTATACCTTGGCTTCGCGCGCTGGAATCGAATCGTAGGGTATCACATCCTCCGCACAGCCAACCATATTGAAGGCGTCTTGCTCGCACAGATGCAGTGGAGAGAGTTTGTACATGGGCGCCAGTACAATGACCGGCACTGAGTAATGCTTGGCGGCCAGGGCCACTGTGTACGCTCCACATGCCGCTCTGAGTCCTCCATTAGCCACCACGCTGTGCGTACCGATTATTACCTTGTTGACGCGCGACATCATTGCGAAGATGGCCGCATCTGGGATCACGACAATCTCCACATTCTTCTCGCTGGCCAAGCTGGCGGCCAAATTGTGACCCTGCAAAAGGCATGTACTTACATTTAGCCACATCTATACAGACCCAAATACTGTCGTCCCATAAAGAGACCCAACTAACCCGGCAGGCTGGTGCACATTCGGCTACGATGATGGTGAGAAACTGACGCTTCTTGATCGCCCTTTTGAGGAAGTTCTCGACGCTGCGCGAGTGGCCCAGTGTCAAGATGATCTCCGACGAATGGATGTGCTCCTCGGCCTGGACGCAGATGTTCTCCGAACTGGTCTCCAGCTCCGTTTCCACCTCCTGCAGGTGGTCGAGCAGCGCTTCCCGCAATCCATGCTGGGGCACCGAGTAATCTACGCTGACGTTGCTCTCGCTGGTCTGCGTGACTAGCTTGTGAAGCGACAGCGAGGCCTGTGAGTCGTCCGCGAAGTGTTGCACCTTGGCGTGCAACAGGTCGAACTCCTCGCGAGTCAGCTTGAGTATCCGCCTGGCAATGTTCGAGGTAACCGTCTCCTGGGGCAGAGCTGCCTGCAGGATCTTACACTGGTCGCGCACGATCTGCATGAGAGCACTGTCAAATGAGGGGGAGTTGTTTCGGTTAATGTGTTATCCTCGGTGTGCCATCCCTTGCAACTCACTCGGCGTTCTGCCAACTCTTGCTCATGATGATGTACTTGAAGATGTCCAGCGTCTTGTTGGTTATGTTGTAGGAACCCTCCACCAGCCTGTAGAATATTTGCCACTGTAAAATGAATCGCAGTGCCTGCCAACCGACGGCTTACCCCACTTTGATGGCGTGGATCAGCTGGGTGATCTCCTTGAGCGGCTGTTCCTTCATCGTGTCCTGGCGTCTATGGTTTTTGCAATTATGAATTATCAACTAAAGTGGCCAACTGTTACCATTATTAAATTAGAAAACTATTTACGAAATCGCCACACCGAGCGGTGTTATCGATAGGCGGGCAGACGAAAGCACATGCTAGTGATGAACTCAAAAAAGTAATATATTTAAAATGAACTCGAAAATTATTAATGTTTTCATTTATTGCATTTCATTAAATTAATTTATTTAATTCCCCAAATGGCAATATATTTGTAATATTGTATTGTAAATTTGATGCATCACTATTATTAGGTGCCGCCAATAGGTTGTTCACCATTCACTGGTTTAATTTGTTTTCTTATGTTTATTTCAATTGTCTGCATCTACTGGGTTTTGTGACGTATTTTCAACGACAGCTGAGTAAATAGCCAACCTAGTGCGGCATAAATAAATTCCGCTGAGCTAAAACATTTAACATACATGTGTATGTAGAACAATCATACACAATATGTATTTACGCTCATAGTAGTTAATTCGTCTATTAGTTTTTCTCTAGTTTTCTACTTTCGTTCCTCATGCTCTCTTGTTTAAGCGCCTTAGATTTTAATAGCAATAAAGTCATAATATTAATTTAAGCAATCATGCCCGATTATTGCATATCTAGCTTTTTTTTGGGATCAACTTTTCGCGAGTCCCGCCACAATGTCAGCACTGTGGCTATCGAAAAGTCGGTCTCTGCTGCGAGAACAACAACAAAAGTTGCAGGCCATGGGCGTAGCTTGCAATAAGATGGGGGTTCATCCCCTGGGAGCATATGTAAGCTATATTTACTTTACTGAAATTCACAATGCAGTTTTAAATTTCGATTGCATTCAACAAAGAAGGTCTTGCGTTTATAGCCCCCGTTGCCAGCCCTGACCACGTCCCTGGCGCACATCAACAACAACCACATAGGCGGCGATAAAAAGCCGCCGCTGGCAGAAGCTTCGGGCTCTGATTGTTGTTTACGTGTCGCCCGGTCCGGTGGAGTCGTCTTCATTTGCGCTCTTCTGCTTTTGTGGCCAACTTGAAGGGATCGAACTGACGAACGGAACGGCCCGCCGACTACTGATCTTGGCCAGGAACGGAGTCTTTGTGTACCCCGCAACTACGGCGTTTTGTTTGCCTTCGTTTTCTATTTGGTTTTGGAGTTGAGACAACAATAGAGCTAGAAGCGTAGCACCATGAACAGCATACACAGTGAGTATTTGGCCTTTAGTGCGGTGGCGTTGCTCCAGCGGTACTGATATGGCGCTCCTGCCCGCCCCCGTCACGTATTCCTATTCCCATCGCGCAGTGAACGCCAATACGCTGAAGTACATCAGCCTGCTGACGCTGACCCTGCAGAATGCCATCCTGGGCCTCAGCATGCGCTACGCCCGCACCCGGCCAGGCGACATCTTCCTCAGCTCCACGGGTGAGTGCTTATCCAACAGGTCGTCGGGCTCAGCAGGTCAAGCCGGTTCACCGCTTAGCAGATTCACCTTGTTGCCCAGAGCCACTTCCACGAAACCTCGACGTGGGTCTGTCCACGCAAGCAGCAACATCAGCAGTAAAAGCAAACGAGTCGTAGAGGTGGAGGTGGTTGGAGGAGCAGCGGCAGGCGGGGAATGGTCGTTCGGGTAGATGTGAAGCTGCCAAAGAAACTGATAAGCAGCCACTTCCGCACTTGGCTCCTAATAGTTAGATAAAACCGCGACAGTTCAAGAGGTTTTGGTTGACATTCTGAATTACATTTGGGTTAAAATTTTGCCATTAAACTTTGGTGATTGCTTTGGTGACTCTGTATTTGAAAACCCGAACAGCGATTCTTGGATTTATTAGTATATATGTACACATATTTGATTGATTGCTATTTTTGCCCTCGTTCGCAGCCGTACTCATGGCAGAGTTCGCCAAACTGATCACGTGCCTGTTCCTGGTCTTCAACGAGGAGGGCAAGGATGCCCAGAAGTTTGTACGCTCGCTGCACAAGACCATCATTGCGAATCCCATGGACACGCTGAAGGTGTGCGTCCCCTCGCTGGTCTATATCGTTCAGAACAATCTGCTGTACGTCTCTGCCTCCCATTTGGATGCGGCCACCTACCAGGTGACGTACCAGCTGAAGATTCTCACCACGGCCATGTTCGCGGTTGTCATTCTGCGCCGCAAGCTGCTGAACACGCAGTGGGGAGCGCTGCTGCTCCTGGTGATGGGCATCGTCCTGGTGCAGTTGGCCCAAACGGAGGGTCCGGCGAGTGGCTCGGCCGGTGGGGCCGCAGCTGCCGCCACGGCCGCCTCCTCTGGCGGGGCGCCTGAGCAGAACAGGATGCTCGGACTGTGGGCCGCACTGGGCGCCTGCTTCCTCTCCGGATTCGCGGGCATCTACTTCGAGAAGATCCTCAAGGGCGCCGAGATCTCCGTGTGGATGCGGAATGTGCAGTTGAGTCTGCTCAGCATTCCCTTCGGCCTGCTCACCTGCTTCGTTAACGACGGCAGCAGGATCTTCGACCAGGGATTCTTCAAGGGCTACGACCTGTTTGTCTGGTACCTGGTCCTGCTGCAGGCCGGCGGTGGATTGATCGTTGCCGTGGTGGTCAAGTACGCGGATAACATTCTCAAGGGCTTCGCCACCTCGCTGGCCATCATCATCTCGTGCGTGGCCTCCATATACATCTTCGACTTCAATCTCACGCTGCAGTTCAGCTTCGGAGCTGGCCTGGTCATCGCCTCCATCTTCCTCTACGGCTACGATCCGGCCAGGTCGTCGCCGAAGCCAACTATGCAGGGTCCTGGCGGCGATGAGGAGAAGCTGCTGCCACGCGTCTAGCTCTGGAGGAATCCGGATCTGCCAACAGTATTTGTCCGCAACCCGGAGGCCGTTCGGTAATTGCTCTGGTGCATCCGGTGCATCCGGTGTCCTTGATATTCCCCACGTTCTGTGTGTATATATGTTATGGTGGATATTAACGTCTGGACAATTCGTAGCACTTTCAGTTGAGACGATAATTGTAATGTAAAGCAGCGATAAGAATACTTAATTATTTATGTAATTTAAATGTATTTAGGGTATTCACTAGCGAAACTAAAGTATAGATAATGAAATGATACAGCTTGAATTGATCATTTTGATTGTTACTTTGCGAATGCTAAGGAATGCCAGCAGTATTTACTGAACACACCACACATCCCGTGCCTATCTTTTTGTAAATATCCACTTGCACTCAAGTTTAGACTAAGATTTGTAGCGATTTATAGTGTTCAAGTTACACCTGATGTTCGGCCAATGCCCAGCCACAACTACTTTTGTTCGAATTTTTTAAGAAGATCATATATATGTATATATAGCTACTTGAATGTGCATTCATTCATTGCCAATTACTATATTTTTGAGAAATCCTAGGATGAACCAATCCACACTTATATATTTACATTTGCACTAAAGTCGCATCATTCGCACAGCGTTTTAAGAGTGATTCCATATCGTATGTTTCATTTTGTTTGAATAAATATTAGACGAATAAGAGGCGTTTTTTACTCCAATTAAAAGTAATAACAACTTTCCACCCAGGCAAAGTAAAAACACAACAAAGGTTTTGGGGTCAGTTTTTTGCTTTATTGGCAAAGGAAGGTTTCCTCTTAACTGAAGATCTTAAGTTCATCTATAAAAGAGTAAACCTTTGCCTTTACCCTAAAAAAAACAACCTTAATAAAAATCATAACGTGTTGCAAATCCAGCAGATACCATTCAAAAGTATGTGCTTTTGCGAGTGCGGATTGCGGAAAATTCTTAAAACTAAAGCAAAATCTTAGCCATCCGCCAGAAGACTTAATATAAGCATCATTGGCTGTGAATGGATGCGGTTGCGATGGCTGCAGAAGAGAGTATTGATACATGACGTTAGGTGCTAAGGAGGTGGGGATGCTATTCTAGCCAGGCGAGGCCCACGTTGTTGGATTGAGTCTGCAGGGACATCACGAGTTCGAAGACGCGCAGCGCCGGTCCCAGCTTCAAACCGAATCCGTTCATCACATCCTGGCGGTTGAGCAGCAGCAGGGAGGCGCCATCAATGTCCTGGTAGCGGAACACGTTCGCCTCCTCCGGGTAGCGCTTGGCAACAAATTGGACGACCTGTTCCACGGACCAGGTGGATACTGGATGGTTCCTTCTCTCTACAGGTGTGATTAGACGCAAGGAAAACGATTCCTCTTCTGGCTGAGGCACGTCGTTATTCTCAATCTGCTCAGTCTCCATATCTACCGGCTCGGCCTTCTCCACCTTGAGTGTTATTGGTGCCGGCTCCTCATCCTTCTCCTTTTTGAACTCTTTCTTCTTTTCTGTTTTCAAGGGCTGTCTTCGTTTGGCTACCTTCTCAATCTTCGCTGGCTTCTCTTGCCCGGTGGGATCCGATTGGACGCGCTTCTTGCGACCCGCATTCGACTTCCTGGGCACCACCGGCTGGGCCTGGTCCTGGTCCTCGCGGCTAGCAGTGGATTTCTTGGCCGCCGTTTGCTCCTCGCTGGAGGCACTCGTGCTGCTGCCGACATTACACGCCTCGCAGCGGAAGCACCGCCACTTGGGATTGTCCTCGACGGTTTTGCTCTGCTTGAGAGTGGGATCATTGCAGTCCGGGTGATAGGCGTCCACGCATAAACTGCAAATGGAAAGACCTGGACCCCTCACGTTGCACAACCGGCAGTAGCGACACTTGTCGCACTTGAACTTCTTGCGGGCCGTGCTCTGGTTGTGGAACGTGACCGGCAAGCACGGGAAGTGCCCTGTAAAGAATTGCACAAAATGTGGGTATTATTATAGGAATCTAGTAAGCGATATGCTTAAGTCGCTAGCTATTGTTAGATATATCGTGTGTAAAAGTAAAACAAGGATTGTCCTTTTACTTTCTTTGTGAACTGATGGCAATCTATTATCACTGCAAGACACTATGATGCTAATGATGCGAATGCAAGTACACAACGAATTAGTACCTGCCGAAGTGGCACATCACGTAAGTACGTGTGTAAGATAACAACAACTGCACATATGCATAGACAGCAAATTTATGGTTTGGTGTAAACTAAACCATGAACATCGGAAAGAATAGCAGGATTTTTAAAAACCAGTTTTGTTTTCGTTGCATGTTTGCATTTTTGATAAAGCGACTACAAAAGGTAGATAGCATTGACCAACAATAAAAGTATACTTTTCTCTATGGTCGTGCCATGGTTTACGTAGCCAATGGTAATGTGGTGAAGTGGGAAAGTAGTAAGGGATATTTACATTTCTGCATGCAGCCCTTGCAAGTGAGGAAGTTGCTCTTATGGCCAGATCCGCGCTTGGGCTCGCTTTTGCCACACTTCTGGCACGTGTCGAAGTTGCGATGGTGGGCCTGCTGTAGCTGCTGCTGCTGCTCCGAAACAGGACTGGTTGTGGAGTCCTGCGAATCGGTGGCCTCCTTGACTGGCGGTGACTGGACACTGGAGGTGGCCGGGACTGAAGATGCGGCTGTGCCGCCGAAAGAGTTGCGGTTGCTGCGGGACACATAGTTGTCCGAGGGATCGTACACCTGTTTGGGTTTCTGCAGGACACGGATTCAAGATCAGATGGAGAATTGTGGGGCGCAGGGATGCGGGTCTCACTCACCTTCACGCGTCCAGTGGTGCGAACGGAAGCTCCAGCTCCCGAGGCATCCGAAACGGATACGGATAAAGTTGCTGCCGGTGCAGAAGTAACCACTGGAGATTTGGCGTCGTTGTCGTTGCTGCCTGCGCTGGAATTGGGGGTCGTCGGTTGAACCGGCGACTCCTCCTTGTCTTCGTCCTTGGATTTTTTCATAGTCACCGGTTTGTTCTCGAAAAGCGTTGCTAACAAAATCAGTCAGTACTTTGAATGGCGCGATGGACACAATATTTGTTTAGTCGATAACATCGATAGTGGGCACAGTGCGATAGGCGGGGTGGATTGCTGGATTATGCCCCTAATATCCATCCAAATATGTTTATATCCGAATATTCACGATATGTTGTATTAAAACTAAAGAGTCTAAAAGTTGTACACGTTTATAATGAACGTGCATCAGGCGACTTACATCGGTTGGGTCAGGAGATTAGTTAATCGCCAAGAGTCCGCCAAAACAAAAATTAATGTCTATCATTAATAAAGTACTCAATATTTAAAGCCTTGCGTAACGCATAAGGTTTAATTCTTATGCAATTCCATCAATGATGGGCTAAATTTTCAAAATTGCACGCATAAAGTGGCTAACAACTCCCAAAGAGTGCGTTTATTATTTAAAAAATGTATTTGAACAATACAAAAAGAAGACATATCGATATAGATGCAGACAAATCTACTGCCCCTATCGGATCCTTCCTTTATCGATACATCGATATCAGAAGGCGGTATTTGTGTGACCTATCGGGGTCTATCGTGAAATTTCGTGTGTTTTTATTTTAGTTAAATCATCATTTTTTGGGGCTGGCCAAGAGCGTGACCCGGGAATTAGGGAGCTCTTCGGTTATAAATCAGTATTCGCAGGGGCTGACGACTAATCGGGCTAATCGGGACCTGTCAACGAAATAGTGTTTTGTGTTTGGACTCGGTGGAGTTACGTAGTCGCAGCCGGTCCGCGATTGGGAAATAATGTTGAAGGGCCTGCGGCATGTGCGGAATGCGCTGCAGCGCGGTGGATCTCAGCTGGTCCAGCTCCGCAGTGCCACAGGACAACCGCCAAGGATTGGGCGGGAACTGTCGCTCCTTCAGCTCAGCCGGCGGCAGGTATGATGAGAGGGTACCCCAATCCCCCAGAGACTTACGCAGGCTGTTTCTCTCTGTAGGTGATGCAGCTGCAGGCGGAGTACAAGGCGATTGTGGGCCTAATAGCGCGCTCCCTGCAGCTGACCCCAAAGGAGGTAAGACTGATGCACCTGCGCAGCCTGAGCAGCACCGCAAAACCTCCAACCGCTTCGGATGGCAAAACGGAAAAGCATGGACAGCCCGAGAAGGCCAGTGCCAAGGATAAAGATGATTCGTCGAAGGATAAAAAATCAGCTGTCGCGGCGGAGGATGGCGACAAGAGCAGCAGAGCGCCAGGAGAGGAGGCTGCCAGTACTCCTAGTTCTAGCAGTACCATTGGTGAGCCCGGCGAAGATCCCAACAAAAACAACAACGAGAATGACGAAAAGATGCGTTCTGTACTGACCAAGGCCGTACTGTGGCTCTTTACCATCTACATGTTTGTGGCCTTCTTTTCCCTGCTAATTACTCCGCGTTCCGAGAGACCCGAGGTAAGTCTGAGCCCGCAAAAGGTGTTCAATTATTGAATCTTTCCTATTGTACAGGGTTCCACGCGCTACGTGTCGTGGAACGAGTTCGTGCACCACATGCTGGCCGTGGGTGAGGTCAAGGAGCTGATCATCAGACCCGACATGGAAATGGTGACCATCATTCTGCACGAGGGAGCCGTCATCAAGGGTCGGAAGGTGTCCTCGACCATCTTTCATATGGCGGTGGCCGATGCCAACAAGTTCGAGGAGAAGCTGCGTGATGTGGAGAAGCGCTTGGGCATCAAGGATGGTGTGCCGGTGACCTACGACCGGCAGACGGACACCACCGGACGTATTCTCATGCTGCTTCTCGTCTGCGCCCTGCTTATGTCCATTGCCACCCGCATGAAGAGCATCAAGAGCCCGCTCAGCATGGATTCATTCGTGAGTAGTAGTGTTTAGGCTAAAAATCCGCGGATCTCACGCAGTTAATTTGTTCCAGAACCAAATGGGCCGTGCCAAGTTCACGCTAGTTGATCCTTTCGATGGCGGTCGCGGTGTGCTTTTCCGGGACGTGGCCGGTCTCAGTGAAGCGAAACAGGAGGTTAAGGAATTTGTGGATTACCTCAAGTCGCCGGAGAAGTACCAGCGGCTGGGCGCCAAGGTGCCACGAGGAGCCCTACTCTTGGGTCCACCAGGATGCGGCAAGACGCTACTGGCCAAGGCGGTCGCCACCGAGGCCCAGGTGCCGTTTCTCAGCATGAACGGCTCCGAGTTCATCGAGATGATTGGCGGTCTGGGGGCCGCGCGAGTGCGTGATCTGTTTAAGGAAGGCAAAAAACGGGCGCCATGCATCATTTACATCGATGAGATAGACGCCATCGGTCGGCAACGTTCGGGAACTGAAAGCATGGGACAGGGCAGCTCTGGCGAATCGGAGCAGACGCTCAACCAGCTGCTGGTCGAGATGGACGGCATGGCCACCAAGGAGGGCGTGCTGATGTTGGCCAGTACGAATCGAGCTGATATCCTAGACAAGGTTCGGAACAAGCCAATCTTTTGACATTTCCATACCATACCATACTTGTTACATTTTTTAAGGCGCTGCTGCGACCCGGTCGCTTTGATCGCCACATTCTCATCGATTTGCCGACGCTTGCGGAGCGCAAGGAGATCTTTGAGAAGCATTTGTCATCGGTGAAACTGGAGTCGTCGCCCACGACCTTCTCACAACGCTTGGCCCGCCTGACACCGGGTTTTTCGGGTGCTGACATCGCCAACGTGTGCAATGAGGCCGCCCTGCATGCGGCGCGGAACACACAGACGGAGGTCAGCAGCAAGAATCTTGAGTACGCCGTTGAGCGCCTAGTTGGTAAGTTGTTCTCTTCTCGCACAAGCAGATTGCTTAACTACTTTACTAATAACTTTGCAATCAGGCGGCACTGAGAAACGTTCGCATGCCCTGTCGCTGGCGGAGCGCAAGGTGATCGCCTACCACGAATCGGGACACGCGCTGGTGGGCTGGATGTTGCCCAACTCGGACATCCTGCTTAAGGTGACCATTGTGCCGCGCACCAGTCTGGCGCTCGGCTTCGCCCAATATACGCCCAGCGAACAGCATTTGTACAGCAAGGAGGAGCTGTTCGACAAGATGTGCATGGCGCTCGGCGGGCGCGCTGCCGAGAATCTAGTCTTTAACCGCATAACGACGGGTGCTCAAAACGACCTGGAGAAGGTGACGAAGATCGCGTACTCGCAGATCAAGAAGTTCGGCATGAACGACACCCTCGGTCCCATCTACGTACGCGACGCGGATGAGACCGAGGGCGGCGGTGCGATGGGCAGCGGTGGCAAGAAGCCCTTCTCGCGGGCCATGGAGAGCATGATCGACAACGAGGCGCGGCATGTGGTGGCGAGTGCCTACCAAACCACCGAGGGCATACTCACTACGCATCGCGATAAGCTCGAGAAGGTTTGTTGGCACTCCTCTATACGTTTTCTTAAATTTTGTTCTTCCCCTTAGAATTAATGGAGAATTAACAATCAATAGATTAATTGGTTTTTGTTTATGCCTCGTAAACTGTTTTATTAGATTCACGTGCTTCTAGAACGTACCACTATAAAGGTAATACAATTTAGATTTGTTAGAGATCTCGCAGCGTAAACTATAGAAAATGATTGATGATTGATTTCGGTAAATCAATACCTAATGAAACGAGTTGTTCCATAAATTGGCTTAAGCTAAATTTATTATGCTTGCCTTGACTAATCGCTTTCTTTTTGTTAGCTGGCCGAAGCTCTGCTGGAGAAGGAAACGCTGGACTACGACCAGGTGGTGCAGCTAATCGGACCCCCGCCATACGATCTGGGCAGGCGGCAGGTGGAGAGCGTGGAGTTTGAGCAGTCACTGAAGAACCTAAGCACCGACACGGACACCACAAAAGCCTGAGGCCATGGGTCCAACTCAGATCCCAGCTCAGATACCAAGTCATAACCATAGTCTTCGTACGCCACGTGCCCCTAGTCGCTCACCTTTTCGCCCGCCCCTGGCTCATGTGCGTTGAATGTAAATAAAGTTGTTTACCTTTCTACATGACTCCGATCCGTGTTCATTAACTAATTGCTCGCTCATCAGACGCGTCGCGGCGGGCAAGGCGACTTTTAACAACCTAACGGACAGTACAGTACAACTCCACTAATTGTCACGCCCCGGAAAAGAAATGCACTCGATGGTGAGCGGCACACAAATTGTTATGTATTTTTTGTTGACCCAAAGCAATATATTAAAGGTTTTTACAGAAACTATTGCTCGCATAGTACTTTAAATGTAAAATGGTTTAGATTTTAAGTATTGAATTAATTTGGAGCTTAACATGGTATGTGGATAAGCCGACATCACTGTTCCAGTTCACACAACTCGCTGTTGATTGGCGCCCATGTTGAGTCGGCGTCATCTCACCGACATGGCAGGAGATCAAAGTTGACTCCACACTTGTCCACGCCGACCTAGAACCTGACACGCACTGCCAATTGGCCGAGCGGTCCGATGGTCACCAGATGGCAGTCCGTATCCGAATACGAATCCGAATCCAAGTTGAATAAGGGGAGCGCAACTTTGAACTCTATTTTACACAACTTACTTTTTTGAGATGCCAAGAGTATCTCTTGTGGATCGAAGCTACCTAAATAACAGGGTATGCCATATTCATGGCGGTTCTATGGAACCTCTAGAGGAGATTCCCCGCACGAGAGAGATATGGAGAAGAGAAACCAGTTCTCCATTGCAACCCAGTTGAGAAGCGTTCGGCTTCTACTCACATCCGATCGGATACGATGAATGATCCGAGTGCGGCTTGGACGTAGCTCACATCCATACCGGCAAGTTACTTACTTTAGCGCCTTTAGTTATGGCCGATGATTTATGTAGGAAGGAGAATGCCTTTTATTGGACTCGTTTAAGTTCAAATTTATAATGGAAAAGTATGATCTCTGATCAAAGGCGATGTTTTTCCAGTTTTCCCAGTCCGCATTAAAACTAAGTTTCATGCCGGTAAGCCGCACTTGGGCGCAATTAATTCAATCTGGTCGCAGAATCGCACTTGAACTTGCACCCGCCGCCAGAGGATAAATAGGCCCGACTTCTGGCTGGATTCCGTCAGTTGTCGCTTGGCTAAATCGGCGCACAGAGATTACGGACTACGGACAACGGAACACGGAATACGGAGAAATGCAGCTTACCGGTGCCCCTATGTTCCTCGTGTGGATGGGTCTACTTAGCTGGGCTTCCAGCAGAGTGGACGCCTCCGAAGGATTTCGTGAGTTTTCAATCGTTAATCAGTATAAGTGAAGTGGCTCCTAATGTTTCCTAATTGTTTACTCCATACCCTCGAATGGCAGCATCGCCGCTGAAACGCTGCAAGCTTCAGGATGAGGCGTGCTTGGTGGCGCAGGCGCAGACCTTTTTCCAGGCCTTCAAGAATGGCATTCCGGAGCGGCAGGTGGCCGCGCTGGAGCCCATTGCGCTGGGCACGTTGCTCATCGAGAGCGGCGGCCACTCGGACTCGCTGAAGTTCAAGCTGACCATGAGCGATGCCAAGCTCTACAATCTGGCCAACTCGATGATGTTCAAGAGCCTGAAGGGATTCACCAAGGACCTAACCAGGCCGCTCAAGCTGACCCTGCTCTTGGACAATCCGGAACTGGAGGTGCGGGCCAAGTACGACGTAGACGGCAAACTGCTCATCCTGCCCATTGTCAGCAAGGGCGACCTGACCATTCGGATGAACGATGTGCACACAAAGGTTCGGATTACCGCCGAGCCAGTGAAGCGCTCCGATGGCCACACCTACCTCAACATCACCGACTACAAGACGGCCACCAAGATCAAGGGGTGAGCATGGCCTGCATGTCTAGCCAACTGAATGGTGACCTCAAACCTCTCCTCCTAGTGGCCACTTTGACCTGTCGAATCTGTTCAACGACAACAAGGAGCTGCGCGACAGCACGCTGAAGGTGCTGAACCAGGAGTGGAGCACCCTGGCCCTCGATGTCCAGCCGAAGATCAACGAGGCCTGCTCCAGGGCCTTCAGGGTCATCGTGCAGCATCTGTGGGCCAACATTCCCTACGACGAGTTCTTCGAAGAGGAATGAACGCATCGAAGTCGAACTACTTGCCACTCTAGCTAATTACTGATTAAACCATCTAACTAACTAGCTGCACTTAATCCATATCCGATTGAAACAACTAGGCCAGGTGTGGGCGTTGGCTTTTCGATATTTATTGTACAATAAATAACTAAAAAAGATTCGGATAAATAAACCTTAGGTAGAAGAGAAGGGTGGTTCGAACCACTCTAGTTTTCAATTCACTTAATATTCTGGTTAAACATAGGACAGATATCATCTAGAAGCTTTGCTTGGCTTGAGATCTACATTATCCTCGGCTTGCACAGGTTCTGGGCATCCTCCAAGGTCGGCTTCCACGTCAGTTCTTCTGATGCTTTCGGATACTGAATGGTGACATCCCACGGATGCGTTCGCGTTGATTCGGAGAACTTGAAGGGAATGGAAGGGGGAGTTAGGAATGGGGGGAACTGGTGGGACTGGCTGGTGCTCGGCCAGACCGGAGGCAACTGCTCACTCGTTTCCAGGACCCTGCTGCTCCTCGGTGTCTGCTGCTCGGATCGTCCTAGGGATCGACATTGTGCACTCGGTTGTGTACGTCGGTCAGCAGCAACTGCGGGTGTGGCTACTACCCATCCCCGTGCTGTGTCTGGTCCTCCTCCGGGTGCTCCATGATCTTGCTCTCAGATGTGCTCATGTTCTGCAAAGTACAGAAATGGTTTACATTGAATCGCATCGTGGACTGGACTGTACGTACCTTCAGCTTTCGGTGCTTGGGGTCCTTTTCGGTGTCCGGCGGACTCTCCGATCCGTCCGTGGTCTTGATGAAGGACGAGTAGAAGGAGGAGAAGCTGGAGCCATCCATGTCGTCGCTGTTCCCATTGCTGTCCGTGTATTTCTGTGGATGAGCGCATGTTCTTCATACTGGCCATTACCAATGGACCTCACTCGTATAGCATACCTTGTTGTTGGCGGGATTGCTGCTGCTGCAGGGCGGGTCGGAGTTGTAGTCGCCCATCACGGAGGGAATGGGCGAGGAGTCCGGCACCTCCTTCTTGCAGGGATCGGACACCGCCGCACTGGAGCCCGGCTCCGTCTTGACGGATGCGCTCTGCGAGGAGGGACGCTGCACCTGGGCAGGAGTGGTGACCGAGTGGAATGCACCCGGCACCTTCTTCGTCATGGACGCCGGCGTGGTCTGTGGATGAGTATGGGGATTCGTTGGAGTTAAGACAATTCGGTACGGCACCGGCCACTGACTTACCGTGTACACCGACTTGTTGTACGCGGATTGGGAGCCCAACGGACGCTCGGGAATCTGGAGAGCGTTGGCCATTCCGGGAAAGGGCATCGGCTGGTACATCATGGCCGTGGCTGCGGCCGCCGCCGGGTGTGTGTAGAAGAGCGAAGGATGCGGGTACATCACGCCGGCCATGTACTGCAGCGGCATGGCCTGGGCGGCCGCGGCAGCCGCCTGCTGCGAGGTGGTGGGCATGTCCGTGCCACCCTTGTGCGGATGCTTGTGCATCCGGGGGGAGCGCGTGGGACTGGTGGGCGTCAAGGAGGCGGGGATGTAGTAGAAGGTCGGGAAGAGGCCGGCGGAGGAAAAGCTGCTTTGAGCCATGGCCGTGTGCGTGGAGTGGACGGGCGGGGTGATACCCACCGAGAACGGTGGCCAGAGGTTTATGTTCTGCGTGCAGGTGGGATAGGACGAGGGTCCTGGCGTAGAACTGCCCACGGAGGAGGACGCTCCCGCCGCTGCTGCCGCTCCTGCTCCTCCTCCGGCTGTACCTGGAGTACCCGTTCCCGAGGTCGTTGTGGCTCTGCCGTCCGGTGTGCCTGCTACGCCTGTTCCGGATCCTCCTCCGCCCGCCACACCGGCTCCTCCCGATCCCACACCGCCAGTGCCGGCTGCTCCTCCCGCACTCCCTGCCGCTCCCTTGATCGCATCTGTTCCCAGGGTCAGCTGCTGCTTGGGCTTGTTGGCTTCTCCCTCCCAGGAGTGGGAGCCGCCTCTTTTTATCCCGTGGCCTGGACCACTGTACTCCAGCATCTTAAGGGTGTCATTGGCGGACTTCTTGCTCTTCTCACCCGTCCGTCCGCGCGACTCGCGGTGCTTCTTCAGCATGAACTTCTCCATCTCGTCGTTGTGCTTATTGAGCAGGGATTCGGTCAGCGTGACTGGCGGTATGGCGGCGCTTCCGCCTCTGGATGAGCTGGTGGTGCCGGTTCCGGTGCAGGAATTCGTTCCATTGCCTGTTCCAGTACCTGTGCCTGTACCTGTTCCCGTCCCAGTTCCTGTCCCGGTTCCAGTTCCAGTGCCTGTACCTGTTCCCGTCCCAGTTCCAGTCCCGGTTCCAGTTCCAGTACCTGTACCTGTACCAGTCCCTGTACCAGTGCCCGTGCCACCAGTGCCCGCAATGCTCGTATTCGTCACACTGCTCATGTGTATGTTACTGGCGGTGGTGAAGTTGCCCGAGGAGCCACTGCCCCCGCTGCCCTCGTGGACGGGACTCATCGGACCACTGGCGCCACTGACACATGTGCCGCGCGGCTCCGGCGGCTCCGTTTTGGGCGGATCGAGCTCCGCCGGCGCCGTGACCGGCTTGCTGTTGAAAAAACGCAGCAGGTTCTCGTTATAGTTTAGCTGGTTGTAGCTGGGCGGCGTCTCGGTGGAACTCTTACTGTCATAGTAGTCGTGGTGCGGCGAGATCTCGCCGAGCATCACGCTGTCCCGCTCCGAGACGGTCAACTCGTTCTCGTGCGGCAGCTCCAGCTTGAGGTCCGCCCGGGACACCTCGTCCATGAGCGTCTCCATGAAGCTGGCCAGTGCCTGGCAGCGGCGGGAAACCTCCTGCTTGACCGTGTCCGACGGACGGGAAACCGTCTCCGCCAGGCGCTTCACGATGTCCTCCTTTATCCGCGTGTTCCGGCTCTGTGCCTCCTCAGATATCTTGAGCTTGCACGTGGGCGCCGCCTCGAAGACGTTGCACTGCTTGGGTCCTGGAAGGTGAAACGACCTGTTTAGAGGATCATTGGATCACTGGGTCGGCCTGCGAACTCACCCTGAAAGACGCGATGGTGTCCGACGACAAACTCCAACTTCCGCGACCATGGATTGACGAAGCTCGTCCACTCGGTCTCCAGAAGGACGTAGCAGCCGTTCTGGATGAGGAAACGGTATGGCTTGCTGCAGAAGGAGGCGCCCGCCGTCTGGCCCTTCTTCATCACCGTCTCGTAGGTCTCCTTCATGACGGAGAGGTCCTCGTGGTGGTAGAAGTCCATGATGCTGCGGCCAATCAGGTCCTGCGGCAAGTAGCCCAGCGCACTGACCGCCGCGCTGTCCACGTGCGATATGATCCCGGTGGCCGTGTGGCGTATGGCGAACTTGGGGCTCTTCTGGGAGAGAATCTCGTCGGGAACTGGGGGCAGAGATAGATGGTTAGATGGCTGGATGAATCTAAACAGGCGCAGATACTCACCCTTGTAGCTACTCTTGATCGGAGTGGCGCAGATGACGAGCAGCATGTTGGTGCCATTGGAGACCATGTAGTTGTCCGGTCGCGCCTCCTCCGGGGCCTCCCTGAAGGTGAGCCCCAGGCGGAAGGGTTCGTAGCTGACGGGCCTGCCGATGACGCCGAATCCGCCGGACTTGAGTCCCCGGTAGCGACGCAGCATTACACAGAAGGTGCTCTTGGCGTCCTTGGGCACGCTGCCCCTGGACTCCGCAATGGGTATGCCCGTGGTAATCTGACTGGCGAAGGTGGCACGGTCCTTGAGGTGCACAAAGTCGATGAAGGACCTGCCCAGCCACATGTCGCGCGGGTAGCCCAGGACATCGGTGATGCTGGGCGTCGTGTACAGGACGATGCCGTCGTGCATGGAGATGACGCAGCAGAAGCTGTCCTCCTTCACCCGCTCCCCGCGCTGTCCTGTGCCCGCCGCTGCTGCGCCCACCCCGGTCATGGACTCTAGCTTGCCCGGACCTGCCTCCCAGGTCTTGTCGAACTTGGCCAGGCCGCTGTCCAGACCAGCTGCGTGGCCCACTCCGCCGCAGCCGCCCATCGAGGGCGGGACAATGGTGACGGACAGCGGCGAGGGAATCGGAAAGCTCTGTGCCGCCTCCGACTTGGCCACGCCCTCGACTCGGTCTGCCTCCGACTCGGAGCCGGACTGGTCCTCCTCCTCCTGCTGCAGCTGCTCTGTGGCCTGCGGCTCGCTGTGATCCTCGCCGTGCTGCTGGTCCTGCAGCTCTCTGCATATCTGCTGCTCTACGCACCCAGTGCCGCTGGGCCGCGGCTTCTCTTCGTCCCTGCCCTCCAGGCTCGTCGACGCCGAGATGAGGGTCTGCGCCTGCCCCGCCCCCTGGCCGGCGCCCTTGTTCTTCTTCTTCTTGCGCGACTTATCCTTGTTGCGCTTGATGATCATGTCGCTGCTGCTGGCCTGCGTCGAGGGCTTGCCGCCATAGCCACTGCTGCCGGAGGAGTGGCTGCCGCTCAGGCGGGACTTGGAGCTGCCACTGGAAGGGGATGGGAGTAGGAACGCTTAGTCACCGCTCCGCACGATGGTGCACATTAGATGGACTCACCTGCGCTGCGACTGGCTGTTGCTGCAGCTGTTCGAGTAGGCCGAGTCGGACACCTTGGTGTTGTGTGTGGACTCCGTGGACTCGCCGCCCTCCATGGTGCTTAGGTTCTCCAGCTTGCCCAGAGAGAATTCGTTGACTAGTGCGAGATGCTGGAAAATCGTAGGGTGACCATTAGCACTTTAGTTATCCTTGATAGGACCTTGAATAGGGATAACCCACTATTCCTATTCAAACTAACACAACTGATTAAACTTCTATGATGAACCTATTTATGTATGTCCTTCCTTCGAGGAGATTCCGTGAGCAGGACAGGACTACTGAGTACCCGTTCAATGAATGACCGACCACCACAATGCGGATTCTATTTGCACCGGATTCATTCAGAGCAGCACTGTTGCATCAACGTGAGTCGATTGCGTTGTGAGTAGTTTCACTTCGGCCGGGTGATGAAATGAATCACGAAATCTGTTGCGGCACCGGGCTGCGGCGCGCAAGCCCCCCGATTCCCTAGAATCCAATTCAAATTCCGAATGTTGGTTCGTTAGCGTCTTCACGTTGCTCGCCAAAGGTATTGTGCCCAGCTACCCACCGACGCTTTCTAGGATCTGAGGCCCAGCGATTGGAGGGGGGGAAACCAGCCGTTGTTGCACGTGTTCCGACTGCCTGCCATTCGTGTTCATGAATCATGGCTTGGGTAGCTCCTAGTCCTAATTGGCCAGAGCTTTATTGTGAAATTGTCACCTTGACTTGCACCTGCTTGGTGGCCATAGAGTGGATACTCTCTGCCCGGCTCAGACTGAGAACGATGGGTAGAGAACAAAGCCGCCCACACGGGGGTTGACTGCAACGAGGCTTCACTGTGCTAATTAACAGCGCAGCGGGAGCGAGCGAGACGGCGCGACGCTGCATTCACGTGCAGTGCGATGTGCTTTTGCTCTCGCGTTGCCTCTGCAGCTCCGCCAACGGATGTCGTTATGCAGTCGCAATGCAGCCCGGCTCCAGATACGCAGATACGTACATAGATACTCAGATACTCAGATACTCAGATACGTAGCTGCACAAATGCGACTTTGGTGCGCAAATGTACCCTGGTTGGAGGCACATTCTCCAGCACGAAAAGCGCTGACTTGGTGAAAACTGCAATTACAAAAGAACCCATCGAGGAACTCATATTTCCCACAATGCACACTATGTCGTAATCGTGCATATAGCAAGCACCCAATTCGGCGAGGAGTTCGGTTTCAGCGATTGCATAAGACCCAGGTTCATCCTCCCCGATTTGGCTGAATCAACTAAGCCCAAAAATACTACAGACACACAGCCATTAGGGTGGACCCCATTCCAGGCTCTTCAGAGTTTCTATTCAAAGCAAAGATAACCAAATGGGCCACGTAAACAAGCTGATAGGTGTGTCGAAAAATTCCATTGGATAATACCATTTTGTGCCCAACAAAGTGGCTTCCAACCGACTGCTCCATCTGCCCAAATCCTCCAGTTTATCCCCACCAAGGATTGTGTAACTCGGTGGTTAACCCAGTTCGCATCCCATATGTGGGTGAACTTTGACGCAGCGCGGCAAGAAGGCCAACTGGTCGAATCGAAACCGCCGCGATGCTGGGATTTGCTGGATTACATTGGTCGTGCGTCATTCCGAGGATGTTAGATAATGCAGCAGAGGAAGCGCGGCAGACATGGATGACAGTCGCATAACCCGGGGGCAAGACTTACTGGGGAAGACTGTGGAAATGCGGGAATGGTGAGCTATTAATGGTATTCTGTATAACTTGTGTAACGCGACTGTGGCTATCAAACCGCATGGGTTTTAATAGACATTCCAAATTTGCTTCCAAATAAGCTGAAAATACCAAGGGTCAATGCCCAAAGGGACCACGCTGCGTATGCGCAATATGCTCTGACCCAGATTGGCGGCGGGCATCGATTGGCTATGTGCAGCTATGTGAGTTCACTCCACGTAGCCGCAGTGTGCGTGCTGCACTCCAGGTGACCGGAAGGCAAGCGGCGACTGCAGCGGCGGACCACGCGGCGTATGCGTATTGTGCGGTCGGAGTGTGTGTTCGCACTGGAGGATGGGGGCATTCCCGAAGCGTTGTTCAGTAGGGTCAGGTATGTGCTGTGGGCTTTTGTTTACGCTTTGCTCTGTGTGCAACGTGCACTTATTAATAAACACGCTACATACATACAGACGTTATGAACCGAGTTCTTTATGTAAGCGTTGTTTTCTATTGGCAATATGATAATGGTCGCTCTCGCGCCTCTAACTATTTTGTTTCTGCGATTTTTTTGTTGTGCAGCTTTATTGCAACAACGTGACAATTGCACTTACACTCTCGCTCGCCGACTACTCGCTCTCCCCAGCTGCACTCCGTGGCCAACTGGTGTGGATCGGGTTTGCGCGCCGTCTGCTGCTGCCTCTGTTTGGAATCTCTCACTTATGTCTCACTTTTTGGCTGGCTATCCGTCACTCAGCTGTACACACTGACTCACTGTCACCAAAGAACAACAGTTTGTTTCTGGTTGAAAAAAAAAACGAAGAAGGTGTTTGTTTGCGTGATTCGACAGGTCGTTGTTTCGATTTATTTGGGATAGGGCGATTCTTTCTGCGATGCGACGAGCGCGCGATGTCGACCTTCTGGCTCCAAATTCGCACGAACACTAGTGCTCGCATCGCAAGCTCCGCTCTATAAGCCCGCGTGCACTCGCATTCCCAGAATTTTCTCACACTCACTCGCTGCTCTCCGCCGTCGCTGAGAATCGGGGAATCGCAGTCGCTCGGGAAATCGCTGGTCGGCTGAGATACTCGGACCCAAACATTAACCCTTGGGCGAAGCTTTTGCTGGGAATTCCAGCTAAGAACACCAAAAGCAAGTAATTGCAATGCCAAAGACTCCATTTCCATTGCAAGGAACCCCCAATGGCATATTCCTGTCTTTTTCAAGGCTTCATTCTATGGAATACTAGTTTCTGTTGGTTTTTATTTATGCTGGAATGGCACTTCCGCTGCCAAGTGTCAATCCAAGCCCCACGCACCAACTGCAGGTTAAGGAAAGCTGTGGAATCCCCTGCCTTTTTGGGGCTGCCTGGTGGGCGGCTGGCAGCACGTTTTCCGAGGGGTGTTTTCCGGGGAGCCGGCTGGGCGGCGGATTTGCTGGCCAAGTCACGCAGTTTGCCACGTGAGCGGCGGCTTTTCACTGCCTACGGCTTTCTCGGACGCTTTTTGCACTCGGACCCGTCCCTGCCCCCACCATGACTTGTGCGCACAGCCACTCGCACTGGCATTTCGCAACGGCATTACTCACCCACCCACTGGCCATGGTCCAAGTGCGGCCGGCAGTGCACCCGAGCGCCAGTGGATCAACGCAGTGCATCGGTCCAGCAGCTCGGCTCTCTAGCAGTTGAAAGTGGCGCCAAGCTTTTGGGTGCTTCTGTTTCCCGTTCGTCTCGTGGAAGCTCTACCTGGGCGCGTACGGAGTGGGACGGCAGCGACAGCTGATTTTCCCTGGCTTTTCCGCCTCCGCCCAGCTGGCTGTTGCGCGCTGTGGCCCACAGGTGGCGTTACACATACCTGCCAGCAGGGGATTCCCCGTCTTTTCCCAAGGGGTTGATGAACTCCGAGCGGGCGAGTGTTTCGACATTGATACTACTCATATGTAGTTACAAATGATGATTACTTGCAATTACTGTGCATTGCATTTGGCTTTTAGCCTCAGCAATGGAAGGGTTAAAAGTTGAGGCATCTGATAAATATGAAATGGTTTTAGCACCCCTCATAAAATCATATTTTTTCGGCACTTTTTATTATCCTAATCCGATGGAAGTGTCCAGGATGTCTTTATGCCTTATCAGCCGGCCCATTGGCCCATCGGCCTGCGGTGGCTTTGAATAATTGAATTCTATTAATTGGCGGCTTTGCCGACGTCGAGTGGGTGTGAAAATCCATTTGACCCGGCCCACTCCACACGCAGCTCCTTTGTGGGCACGTGTGGGTGTTTGCCCAAGCTGGGGCTCGCTCTTATCTATCGCTGCCACACACGTGCCGCCAAGTCACCGACGCCTGCCCGAAAATGATAAAGTGCGTTCGAATTAGCCACCAAACTGCTGCTAATTTGATTTTGATGCTGCGACTGTTGACTTGCCGCACTTCTCCACTCCCCGCCGCGTTTTGATGTGCTGTGATTTCATTTGATTGCCTCTAATCGGATTCCGGGTGGTGGTTTCGGGTGAGTGTCGCTCGGACTGTGAGCGGGATTAGAGCCGGGTTCCCAAGGCCCACCCTTTGAACGCCCAAGTGGCGTAGGTCCGAGGACCTGCCCATGAATATGGACTGCGATTAGAGGATGGGCGGACCACATCAGGTGGCATTGCTGGCACCTCAACTCCGCCCCAGCGCTGAACTGTAAGCACAAACGGGGATACAAACCCAGCGAGATTACTTCAGCATTTACTACTTACTGTTGAGATAGATGTCCGTAATTAACATCAGGCTTCTGTTGAAGAAGGATCCAGAAATATAGTGGGAACTTTCCAACTTAGGTTTCCTTAGGAAGCCTCGTAAGGAGCTGCTCGGGTGGCAACTTCAGGAGAAGGTGCATCACAAAATATAACAGATACGCGGCTCAGATCAGACGGACTTGAAGTAGATCTTTAGCACCTTGGAGCACCTACAGATTACACTGCATCGTCCATGAGCGTCGTTACCTGGTCCAACCGTATTCTCGAAATGTCCACATTACAATTCAGCTGCCGCTGTGCCCGGAAAATTCCCGGCCAAGTAACTGCCCGGGCCGCACCAACCCCAAGTTCCTCTGACCTAGCACTTAACTCCGCCCTCCGGCGTCTGCGCATTGCGTTCTCCCAAGTCCACCTACTCTTCCCTGGTCCACCAACCGATTCCGCGTTAATTAGTTAGAAAAATCACAGTTTAAGGCGTGAAAAAATCCGAGATGGCCGGTGTAAGACGACGGAGGCGTTGAAATTTCAACGCCTTTCGCGAAACTTTTGAGGGTCCTTAATCCCAAGTTGGGATTAACATCTTCTGCGAGGGGGAAAACAAGGTAGCAGACATTCCACGGTTATTACAAATTTTAAGAAGTGTGATAAAATCTAGAAAGTAATTATATCCATATCTAGTGGGCTTCTGTTTTTGCTGTCGCTTTCGATTTGAAAGCAGCACACCAACCACACAAGTTAGCTCCCTTCAAATTTTCGTAGACAAATTTTTAGTTTTACATTTAATTTACTTTTTTTTTTGAATCGCGATGAGCTACACAAACCTCCTGCGCCATCAGAATGTGGTGGATGACTGCCAGCGGGTGAGCTGCAACCGCAGTCCGCCGGTCACTGTCACCGGGCGCTGTGTGATCAGCCGGGACATCGTGATCGGCTGCCGCATGGAGCAGTGCGACCCGGACATGCCCTACATGCTGGAGCCGACGTGGGGCGTCTACCTGCGCCCAGGCCGCGATGGCGCCGACCTGTCGCGGTTCGTGCGGCGCGTCACCTTCAAGATGTCGCCGCGCCTGCCGCTGCGACTGCACGTGGCGGACAGCGCGCCGTTCGAGATCGGCGAGGTCCTGGGCAGCGACTTTCCATTGGAGGTGCAGGTGCAGTACATAGATGCCCGCATGTCGGCCACCTCGTACATCTTCCGGCCGCGCGTGGTGCGCGAGGGTCACGCCGGTATCTGCGAGGAGATGCTCGACAAGATGATATTCGTCAATCCCTCACCCATGATGAGACAGAACCTGACGCCCGTGCTCGTGCCCAGTGCAAATGGTCCGCCCAGGGCATCGCCCCAGTTCGCAATGGATTCCGCCGTGCCGGAGGCACCGGGGGAGCAAAAGGAACAGGACCGGGACCGGGAGCAGGTGGGCGATGTGGCGCGACCCTCGCAGACGCCGGCAAAGCAGCCCAAGAACCGCCTAAGTGTGGGCATACCTCACTCCATCGGCCAGTAGTATACATTGGGCTCCATGAAAGGAACAACTGGGAATGTTTGTTGTCCTGGCATGCGAAAATTTGTGCAGTTACTGGATTGGCATTGGATACGTTTAAATTACTACATAAATTATAAATTTATTTTACTTTTAAGCCAACTGCTTATGCTAATATAATAATAATATATATATTGGTATACATCTAATCTAAGAAGTCAGTCCAACATTGGTAACCCTAACGCTCCGTAAGTATGTAAGATTACGCCCATTTTGTGTGTATGCCTCGTCCGGGGGTGGATGCTGCGCCATTGGCTCCGCCCTCTGTCCAAACGGGGGTTGGTTCCCAGACACACAGTGCCAGTTACCCAGTCAGTTGCTCACTTCGCTGCGGCGCTTCAAACGCAACGGAACACACGTATCCTCTGCTCCGGCGAATCGCGGCGATGGCCTGGCTACCGAGCAGCTCGAACGGAGCGGATAACGCGGACGAACGGAGCACCGCCTCGAGCGGATCCTCCGGCCACAGCCAGCCCAACGAGTCACCGCGTTCCGGGCACATGAACGGTAACGGAGGCATGCGGGACACTGCCGCCGGCAGGCATCCGCCCGCCCTGCTCCGACATGCCACGCCCCACCTGCAGCCCAAGACGGAGTCCATATCCGACGGAGACGGCGACGCGGAGCTCTCCGACTTCTCGCTCAACGACACGGAGGAGGACGAGGAGGATCTTCGCGATTACATCGTTCTGAATGGCAACCAGGCGGATGGTGAGGCATAGTCTTTACAACTGTAGAGCAACCAGAACATTTCTCACACTCCACTTTCTCCACTTTTATGTACATCCCGTAATTCCCATTTTTCAATATACGTAATATAACGTTCAATTCCTTTGTTCCGCCCGCAGGCAATCGCTCACTGTCCAGTTCGCCGCGCAGTCACTCCCGCAACGGACTGCTGACGGCGCCGGCCAGCTCCGGAAGCTCCGTCGGCGGAAGCGGCGGTGGTGGAGGCAACGGCTCCGGCGGCAATGCATCCAGTGGCGGCGGCAGCGGCGGAGGAGCCACCGGCGGAGTGCGCAAGGTGTTCACCAACACAAGGGAGCGATGGCGCCAGCAGAACGTGTCCGGCGCCTTTGCAGAGCTGCGCAAGCTGGTGCCCACGCATCCGCCGGACAAGAAGCTATCGAAGAACGAGATCCTGCGCTCGGCCATTAAGTACATCAAGCTACTGACGGGCATCCTCGAGTGGCAGCAGCGGCAGGCGCCCTCGCATCCGATCCGGGCTCAACTGGAGCCGAACAACAACGACAATAGGATGGCCAATGGCCACGCGGCGGACGGGGAGCTGGAGAACCCAGATGTTCCGCCTGTACGGCACATCAAGTGTGAACGCACCGACGCACAGCTGCACAGGAATGGCATTGGGCACGGACATGGCAACGGGAACACAGGCAACGACCTGCTGATGATTGCCCCGGGAGCCGTCGTCAAAAGCGAGCTCCTCCTGGAGTCTCCACTCCCACTTGGGCATCCGCTAACCGGCCCACCCCTGCCACTGCCCACTGCTCCGCTGGCCATGGCCGAGACTCAGCGGATCAGCGGCACCGTATCCGGTGTAAAGTCGGCCAGCGGTCGGAGCAGCAAGCGACGCCTCAAGCCGGAAGGCGGAGCCACCGATCTCAGTCTGGGCAAACGGCGCAGGACGTAGAATAAGGAATCTAAGGGATGGAATCTTGGAACAAGTGGATACCGGCTTTGCCAAAGCATCCGGAGATAGTATACTACCCCGTTTTGCTATTTTTTTTAAACTACCAATAAATTACAAAGTTAATAGTGCAAATTAAAGATCCGGAATCAATAGTTATAGTTTGAATTGTTTATTCAAATTTAAGTTTAAATAATTAACGGTTTAAAATAAACAGCAAATTCGACAAATCATTGGAAAAAGCTATAATGCCATAACCTAAAACTCTGAATCGAATTTCCAATCGAACGAAATTAGCAAAGAAGGAACATAAATCACAAAGTTAGGATGTGAGCCAAGATAAAAAAGCCATTTAAATTCCAAAATCTAATTAATTTGCCACAAAATCGCGGACTTTAAAATGCAAATGGTGTGATAATCATTATTTTTTCGATGGCAATCAAAATAAATGTCAAAAAGTGGAATATCATACCTCGTTGAATTCGTTACAAAATTCCCTATCGAACTGTATTCGAAATTGGAAATTCTAATTTTTTGACATTTTTTGCAAATTTTGATGATGGTACCGAATGGTACCGATGGTACCCTTACCGAAAATGCGAAAATTTGTCAAAATTTTTATTTTTGGGAATCATAAAAATAGTGATAGGGATAGTTAGCTATGCTTATTAGCAGCACAAAACAAACTTCATTTCAGCGGTGATATCTTTTTTGGCCAAGTTATGGACAAAACCCCGTTTGTAACTACCCGATTTTTGACATTATTTTTATTTTGTGTTTTTTCGACAAAAAATAATCATTATTTTTTCGATAGCAATCAAAATAGTTGTCCAAAAGTGGAATGTCATACCTCGTTGAATTCGATACAAAATTCCCCATCGAACTGTATTCAAAATTGGAAATTCTAATTTTTTGCCATTTTTTGCTAATTTTAATGATAGCGGGTGTCTACTGAAAACCAACTTATCGTTGGTCACCTCCTGGAATTCCAGTTCGCCTGGTAGTTTAAACCGAAAAATCTCTAAATTTTGTTAACAAAATGCGCATTTTTGTCGAAAATTTGTGGATTTTTCGATTTTAGATACCAGGCGATCATAATCAGTAGCGGGTGTCTACTGAAAACCAACTTATCGTTGGTCACCTCCTGGAATTCCAGTTCGCCTGGTAGTTTAAACCGAAAAATCTATCAATTTGGCTTACAAAATGCGCATTTTTGGGCAAAATTTTTGAATTTTTCGATTTTAGATACCAGGCGATCATAATCAGTAGCGGGTGTCTACTGAAAACCAACTTATCGTTGGTCACCTCCTGGAATTCCAGTTCGCCTGGTAGTTTAAACCGAAAAATCTATCAATTTGGCTTACAAAATGCGCATTTTTGGGCAAAATTTTTGAATTTTTCGATTTTAGATACCAGGCGATCATAATCAGTAGCGGGTGTCTACTGAAAACCAACTTATCGTTGGTCACCTCCTGGAATTCCAGTTCGCCTGGTAGTTTAAACCGAAAAATCTCTAAATTTTGTTAACAAAATGCGCATTTTTGTCGAAAATTTGTGGATTTTTCGATTTTAGATACCAGGCGATCATAATCAGTAGCGGGTGTCTACTGAAAACCAACTTATCGTTGGTCACCTCCTGGAATTCCAGTTCGCATGGTAGTTTAAACCGAAAAATCTCTAAATTTTGTTAACAAATTGCGCATTTTTGTCGAAAATTTGTGGATTTTTCGATTTTAGATACCAGGCGATCATAATCAGTAGCGGGTGTCTACTGAAAACCAACTTATCGTTGGTCACCTCCTGGAATTCCAGTTCGCCTGGTAGTTTAAACCGAAAAATCTCTAAATTTTGTTAACAAAATGCGCATTTTTGTCGAAAATTTGTGGATTTTTCGATTTTAGATACCAGGCGATCATAATCAGTAGCGGGTGTCTACTGAAAACCAACTTATCGTTGGTCACCTCCTGGAATTCCAGTTCGCCTGGTAGTTTAAACCGAAAAATCTATCAATTTGGCTTACAAAATGCGCATTTTTGTCGAAAATTTGTGGATTTTTCGATTTTAGATACCAGGCGATCATAATCAGTAGCGGGTGTCTACTGAAAACCAACTTATCGTTGGTCACCTCCTGGAATTCCAGTTCGCCTGGTAGTTTAAACCGAAAAATCTATCAATTTGGCTTACAAAATGCGCATTTTTGGGCAAAATTTTTGAATTTTTCGATTTTAGATACCAGGCGATCATAATCAGTAGCGGGTGTCTACTGAAAACCAACTTATCGTTGGTCACCTCCTGGAATTCCAGTTCGCCTGGTAGTTTAAACCGAAAAATCTCTAAATTTTGTTAACAAAATGCGCATTTTTGTCGAAAATTTGTGGATTTTTCGATTTTAGATACCAGGCGATCATAATCAGTAGCGGGTGTCTACTGAAAACCAACTTATCGCTGGTCACCTCCTGGAATTCCAGTTCGCCTGGTAGTTTAAACCGAAAAATATCTAAATTTTGTTAACAAAATGCGCATTTTTGTCAAAAATTTCTGGATTTTTCGATTTTAGATACCAGGCGATGATAATCAGTAGCGGGTGTCTACTGAAAACCAAAAATGCGAAAAATTAAAAAAAAATTTTTTTTTCAATCAATTTTTCACATCATTCAAATTGTAATTTTGATAGTTATGCCTATTTTCCAAGTTATGGAGAAAATCGAGCTTGTAAATATCCGATTTTTGACGAACTGGAATTTCAGAAGGTGACCAACGATCGTTAGTTGGTTTTCAGTAGACTTTTTCTGACCTTCTACGGTTTATGGTGTCCTGGTGTTAAGAATCAAGAAGGAATTAAATATGTTAATTTTTCCAAAGTAAGTTGAAAATTGTGGGATTTCAGCTAACAACTGACATTTGTCCCAATCCTTCCGCAGCCCAAAAGTATACTACATTTTGTTTCCACCACACCGAATTGAAGAAATACGCATATTTGTATATATTTTTGTTTGTAATTTTTATTGTTTTTAAATTAATGTTTTCTTTACGCATTTGTCTCGTGTTCATTTTCATTTCCTCTTTGAATTTGGGGCTTCCTGTTGTTATTGTTTAGTTTAGTTTTGTGTTTATTTGTTAATTAAGTTAATGTTCGGTTTGAATTTCTCATGAGGTTGTTGCCTCATAATTAAAGCGAAACGCTGAAGTTGTTCATCATATATAAGTTGGTTTTTCTATGCATATATATGTTTGAATATATATTGATTTGGGCTGTCATTTTCCATCTGCTGACATTTTCAAATACAAATAAAGAGTGTGTGTGGTGTGTGTGTGTGTGTGAGTGGGTGTGTTTAAAGATTTATATAACTTGTCTGCTGTTTACTTAGATTATTACTAAAATGTTTGGGGCTTAGTTTGGAAATCTTCGGTTTTTTCTTTCTAATTTATTTGAAATTATAGACGTATGTGCGCGTGAGTATGTCTGAATGCTCGATTGTGTTCTTGTGTGGGTGTGTACATATATGTATATAGTTAAATTTAATTAGTTTTGATGCCACAAAACTCAACGTTCATTAATTGTATAAATGTATCATTTAGTTAGTAAAAAAAAATATGTTCTCGTACAATATATAAGGAGTTCTATGGAAATACATACAAATAGACTTGGTTTTGCTCTTGCTTTTGCTTTTGCCCTTTGCCCTTTGCCTTCTGGTTTCTTTTTCGCTTTTGTTTGCTTACTTAGTTGCTGGTAAATGGGTTAAAGTGCTGGGACATAATCGCAGACATAATTTGGAAACGAGATCTATCATGGTAAGCAGTTTAACTGGGTGGTTGTCATAGGTATATATAGTAGATAGATTGGAACCAATACTATAGTTGCGCAGGAGTTTCCGGTTGATCGATCTAAGGCCTTACGTACTAAAACCATCATCGGTTTCATTGTATTTTACTTCAATTTGTATTAAATTAGTTTAAATTTTCAATTGCAGCTAAATGTCCTTTGTCGATTACTTTTACATATATCAAGATTGTGGCTCCACTATCTCATTACCTCATTTATTTGCATTGTTTATTTAAGTTAATGGGTGGCGTCGCGCGCTAAAAGCGTTTTACTCATTCATACATTCACTTACTTGTTGCTCAATTTGTTATATTTCTTGTCTTTATGTATAGTGTTTAGTGTATATTGCATTTTGACGATCGCTTCCTTAGATAATCGTACTTGCTATACGTTACATAAGAACAGGCCACGGAAAATGTTGCTATTCGTGGAGAGTTGTTATTCTTCTTTCTTTCTTTCTTTCTCTTTCTTTTTCTCGTTATCTGGGGAGTTTCCGGTTCAAGGGTCGGGGGTTGAGTGGGGTTCGAGGGTCGGGGGTGGCTACTGGGATAACTACTCTTGTTAATATCTCGTATATATATATATATCTATGTTTATATAATATCTATATCGTACTCATATAGATGCACTTGCGCGAGTTTAGTTTATGTTGTATCCGCCCTTTTGCTAGTTCCTCTTACTTGCCGCCTTTAATTGTTTACTTTTACTATGGATTGCTAACTGCTGTGATCGTTATATATTTGTATAACCGCGCATATATATAAACGTTAAATGGGCAAAAATTTTGATTTATTTCACTAAGTATTCATTCAAGTTTCGTCTGCGTTTTTACTTAAGTTATATTACGTTCCGCGAGCTGGTTGTTAAGTGTTATTTACTATATTGAAGGTTTGGGACGCGGGCGAGGGGTCTTCCGATTATTTCTCAACATTCCATCCGGGATTTCTCCTTGTCTTTAATAGTACAGATAATTATTTTAATTATTTATGCATAGTTTAAAGTGGATTTTTGGTTTTATTTCGATTTTATGCTAAATATTTGCTTGCGCCCAATGCATATAGCTAGATATACATACATACATGTGTGTGTGTGTTTGTGTTGGTGTGTGTGTGTGTAGGGATGGGTTTATTGTTGTGTGGGTGTGTAAGGGTACTGGGCGTTTTGTGTGTGTGAATTCCTTTGTCTCATTTCATTTACTCATAGCTTCTGCTGGGGAACATCCGACATCTCTTTCATATTTCGAGTGTAGCTGCGTGTGTGTGTGTGTGTGTGTGGTGTTGTCATCTCGCTCTTGGCCGAAATGGGTTAACTGAATCCCCGGGCCGAGCGAAAAACCTGCTAATAACATTACATTGAAAGAGCTCCTCGCTCGCGCTAACCCGACGCCGCTGCCTCGGTTTCTGCTGCTCCGCCTCCAGATGCGGCTGCTCCACTGTCGCCAGCGTCGTTATCCCCGCCGTTCCCGCCTCCTGAGCCCGAACCGGATGCGGAACCCGAGCCGGCTGCCTCTCCGTTTCCGCTTCCGCCACTTCCGCTGCTGTTGAGGGCGCTGTTCGACTGCGAGCCTACAAAACGAGTCAGCCAAGAAGGAAAAGATATACAGATGTGGATTGCAATTCGTATGCATTAGCTTTATGTTGGGGGTGTTGCGCTTGGGAGGCCCAAACAGAGACCCAACCTTTGCACACAGTTTCAAGCCATTTCCTAGGAGCTCAATCAGAATGCACACTACCCATTTAAGTAAGAAATAATATGGAAATGATTTAAGAACTCATGTTTAACTGAAAATGCAAATAATTATAGTTAAACATTAAGTATGGCGAATAGGTAACACCATTAGAATCGATGGAATCCCAACCATTTGGAGCCCAATTACTTCGGAGATTTTTGCTCCGGGAGGAAAATGAAGATGCAGCCGACACACTGAACAAAATGATACTGTGGATACGGTGGTCAAAAGGAAAGGCAACAACAGAAGGTTTTACTTTGTTTAAATATTGTATTTGTTTCTCTTTTTATTTGTTGGATTTTGTTGTATTCATTTATTATCATTATCATTACGGCTTCTTTGCTCATTATCATCAACGAATCTAAATATTATCATGATTATTACAGCATTACATATACAATTGTCGGTGTATGCACGTGTGTGTGTGTGTGTGTTATTGTGTTATGTAATTAGCGAGTCTAAAAATAAGCTAACGTGTTTAATTTTCCATGGTTTTTTTTTTTTTGTATTTTTCAAGATTTTCCAGTTGTTCTCTTTTATACTCGCGTGTGCCTAAGTTACTAGGAAAATGTATTTTATTCTGCGTGTGTGCATGTGTGTGTATTCAATAATCGTTTATAATTAGCGTAATAATTAGTTTTAGGTCGATTATAATAAGCTATAGAAATAAATATAAGTGTTTTGCTCATTTCTCATTATTTCGCATATGCAATTCGCTTCCTTCTTCTTCTCTTTCTTTTTTCTCTTCCTCCTGCCACTCTGAGCAAGAAATTGTTAATAATATTCAGTAGCAGCTCTGTGCGGAAAGTGTGGCGAGCGGGGGGAGCGGGGAAGGAGCTTTTGGGGCGAGGCAGGACGACACTGACTATGTATGCGAATAATAATGGAGCTCTACGGTGGCGGGAACCCGGTAATTGGACCTTATCTACATATTGCAACTAAGCCGCCGGTTCTCAGGCGCCAGCTCCACGCCTGCGCTCTCTTCCTCCTCCGTCTGTATGTCCGTATGTGGTCATTAACTCATCTACTGGCTAAATAATGGTATCTGTACATATATATTTTAGTGCGAAAAAAAATATATACGATTAGGGGTTCTTAGCTTGCTCGATCTGCTTTCTCGGCTTGTGAATCGAGTTTTACTTGCTGCTCAATAATCATAGTTATTATTTAATAAAAATAAAAATAATTTATTTATTCAGTATGTATGTATACATAATGCGTGTTGAAAAAAAAATATAGTTTATATTCATAATGATTATATATTTTATAGGTATAGTTTTTAAACAGTTTCGCTTTCGCTTTTGCTTTGTTTTTTTGCTTTTTTCTCTTTTCTTTTCTCTTTCGTTTTCTCTGCGTTAATAATTTTCATTAAATTTAGGTTTTAACATAACATTAACATTATGCTCGGGGCTTTGCTTTGTTTCTGTTCTGTACCTTCTCTTCCTCATTCTCCTCCACTTTACTTCATCTTCGCCTCCTCTTCTGCAATCTTCTGCCTTCTTCTGCAATCTTCTGCCTTCTTCTGCTGTCTTAGGGTCGTGTGTGTGTGTGTGTGTGTGTGTGTGTGAGTGTGTTGCATGCTGCATGTTGCACGACCATGCCCTGGTTAACCTACGCAAACTCTTAGTTAGTTAGATCTTAGCTCTAACCACACAAAACTCGCCCGCCATTGTGTTACCATCAGTTATCATAAGTTAAACGTACTAAATCAAGGTGTTGTAAAAAAAATATGCGTGACTCTTTTCAATGTACATATACATGTTTCGTGTTTTTTCTTTAAGGCGTCAAAAAATAGGAGGGTACAATAATTAACGAAGAGAGTGGCGGAGAGGATCACTTAAAGTATTAATTAAAAGATATATATCGCCACGCGCGGCAGCAATAAAATGACAATCGATCAGCGCTCGCTCTACTATTATAATTATTGTGTGTTTATTTACCATTATCATGTATTATTATTTAATGCTTATTAGTTTATTTTAGATTTAAAATAAATTTAATGTTTTACCTAAGTAAAATATTTCTTTTGTTATATTTTCTGCCTTTGCTGTTTCTAGTTCTTTTGAAAGTGCGGTTGATGCTGCTGCGGCTGCTGCTGCTGTTCTTTCATCAATTGCATTAATTAATTTAATTATTCTCGTGTATATAGTTTGCTGTGATTGCTGGATTGGATTGGCTTGCTCCATTCTTGTTTACGGTTATTATATATAATTGCTGTTGTTGTTGTTGTGGGTGTAGGTGTTATATATAATGATTACTATATATATATGCCTGGATATATATTAGTGTGTGTATGTATGTTACTATTTCCCCTATGAATCTGTAAATAAAACAAAAGGAAACAAAAAACAAATTAAAATCATAATTCTTTAGCCGTCTAATGACACACCAAAACCAAAGTAAACATGACTTAATGAAATCAAATGAAATCGAATGAAATACAAGGTTCTATTATCAAGTGTTCCATAGCGATAGATAGACATAAAAAGCCGTGATCGATCGTTATATCCCGATCGATTCGAAATATGGCGAAAAGGACAATTGCAGAAAAGGATTTTCAGTGCATGGATAGTAGGCAAACCTTGGAAAGACATTTTCAGTGCAACCCTGATGAACTCTATTGAAGATCTCCACTTTAAGAACCTTTAACAAAACCCCACTGAAGTGACGGGAATAACTGATTTATATTTAACTGAAAATGTAACTACATCAAGAATTTGTTTTTGAGATCATTCTCTTGAGTCTGCAAAATATTATTTTTCTTGATTCGTAATTCTTGATTCATAATTTCCACTCTTTGCCCACATATAGCATGCTTCTTCTACGGCTTCTTTACTACTGGATCTATTCGTATCTTTCCCTGGGTGTGCTTGGGTTTCGGGAGGTGCTTTTAATGGATGGATACAGGAACGGTGCTCGGGTAGCTTGGAATCAAATGTTGGACGTATAGCGCTGGAAGGGCTTCCCCGACAACGGCAACTTGCGATGTTGCTTCAGCATGAGATGGTCACCAGCTAAGGATCGGGCAATGGATGAAGTATGGGGTTGTGTGTGGCAAGCGCATTGCCAAGATCAAAGTATCGTATCGTGATTAAATGCTGCTTTTTATTGCAAATATGGAAACTGTACTGCAAATCGAGGCTTGATTTGGAAAATTAGTGCCCGTCACATGGCGCACAAGCTAGAAACTGAAGGAACGATACGATACGATGCAATACTGATGCTATGACTGGGAACGAGAGGTGAGGGGGTGAAAAGGAGTAGGAGGCGGGAGGAGCTGCATGGCCAACCGCTTACTCACCTGTTACATTGGCGCCGCCGGCGTTAGTCGCGCCTATAGCGCCAGTTGCTGTGGCAGCTGCGGTCGCCGCACCGGCTCCGCCACCACCGCCAGCGACGGCGGCATTGGCTCCGGCAGCCACGGCGGTCGGCGCTCCCGATGCTCCGCCGCTGCTGCTGTTGTTGCCGGATCCGGGTCCACCGGCACTCGCTCCGCCGGTTCCTGCTGTTGCTCCGCCCGATCCGGATCCCGCAGCTGCTGCTGTGCCCTGCGACTGTGGCTGGGCGGATCCTTCCACCGAGGCACCACTGCCCGTTGACGAGACGCTGGTGGAGCCGCTGGCCGCAATGGAGGCTGCCCCGCCGGCCGAGGGCCGATTGCCGCCAGGTCCGGATGCGTTCTGCAGATGCTTGGGCAACAACTGCGGCACTAGGCTGGGCTGTATTGAGAGCTCTGCGGGTTGAAGGCGACATTAGTGTTGCAACGATTCTGCCCCACGTGGGTCTGCTCGACCTGATCACTCACCATGCTCTGTGAAGTTGAACAGCGGCGGCATATCGCGACCGTTGGGCAAGGTGTGATTGCCCTCCATGCGCAACTCATCGAAGAACGGATGTGCACAGGCCTTGAGCGGTGTGATCCTGGCACTGGGCGTGTACTCGAGCAGCAGGGACACCAAGTTGATAGCTTCTGTAGGAGTGCGTATACGGAAAACCTGTGGAGTGGGAGAAGCATCCGGTTAAGTAGCGTTTTCAACCACCGGACATCTTTGCACGGACTCTCTTGCGGGACTCAACAACTTGGCGGGACAGAATTGGACTGGAGGGCAAAAGGGGCGGGCAGTAAGGCAATCATCGTAGATATGGACAGAACACAAACGAGAACACAGAGGAAGCGTTCGTATTTACAGATATTTGATCGACGCGTTTCGGAATTCAGCACGAAACAGCACCGACCATTCTTCATTTTTTACGGATCAAAACAAACGTCGGCAGTAGGCAGTAGGGCAAGAAACCAAAACAATCAATTAAATTCAACTCCAAATCAAATCCAATAAATCAATCAAATGTATAACTTCTTTGTACAGCTGGGAGGGCTGGCGAAAAGCTAAGCATGAACCGAAAGCCAAGCGGAATCTGGATACTTGTACCCATCCCAATGTATGCAGTTGAGCATGAAATGCGGATTGATTGAGGCGGCTGCATCTGTAGGCTCCCGCAGTTAATACATAACTGAGTGAAAGCTTTTGGGATAAACCAGGCTTATCAGTTGGGAGATCAAGATCAAGCAAGAATGGGAATCTGTATCTGGATCTAGATGCGCCCACAATCACTTGAGTAGTCATGATACGACCCTGCATGATTTGAAGAGCAAATGTGGCTGCGATTGGCATTTGTGCTTATTTAATTTGGTCATTTTGCTTAACGCTTTTTGCTTGATGTTTTCAATTCGTTTCTTGGCTTACTCGCAATCGTTGTTTCTGGTTTAGGGCGTTTGGAAATTGGGTGCGTTCGAGTAGTGACTGCAACGAGTTTGTATGTACACACAATTTTCGGTTAGAAACACTTGTGGTAAATTAACAATGAGTGCTTTGGGTGCTTGTTCCAGGGGAAAATGGAGTTTCCTCCCCCGAGAAGAGTGCTGAGGGGCGGTTAACATGAGCGCGTGAAAAGCGCGAGGGAAATCGAAAATCATAATCGATCCAATTCATTTCCTGGCAACTAGCCACTTACTTTCTGCCATGGATGACTCTTAATCTGGGGGAACTTGAATTCCGTGTAGTTTGGATTCATCTCGCGTATCTGTTCTCTTGTCGGTGTGCCCAGGACCTTGATGACCTCGACGAGCTGGTCCACACCGGAATCGCCAGGGAAGATGGGCTGGCCCAGCAGCAGCTCGGCCAAAACGCAACCAGCACTCCAGACATCTGAAAAATGCAGGATTAGGATTACATGGTATGGGATGGTATGAGGATATAGTACTCACCGATCTTTGTTGTATAATTGATGGCGCCAAAGATGAGCTCGGGGGCGCGGTAATACCGGGAGCAGATATACGACACATTCGGCTCGCCGTGCAGCAGCTGTTTGGCGCTGCCAAAGTCACAGAGCTTCAGCACAGCCGTCTCCGGATCGAGCAGAAGGTTCTGCGGCTTGATATCACGATGGCAAATGCCCAGCGAGTGGATGTAGGCCAAGCTTCTGAACAGTTGATACATGTAGAGCTAACCGGGCGAAAGAGCAGGGAAGTTAGCGCCGAGTGCGTAGACACGGAGTGCAGTGGAGGACTCACCCGAATAAAGTTGATTGGTATCGTTTGCTTGGTTTTGGCATATTGGCGAGCCACTTTGTATACGGTTTCTGGTATATATTCGAGGACTAAATTCAAAAATACTTCATCACGCTGCAAAGTGGGGAGGGGGGAGAAAGAATCGATTAGGATACGACATCGGAGTGTTTTGGGCGCAAATGATCCATGGTGTGGATGCGTATGTGAGTCTGGGTTTTGGGGGAAGCTGACCGATGCAGTTGCGAGCTGTCAACATGCGTTTTATTTGATCGGGGTTGTACAGTCGGCGACATTTAACTGAGTCTAGCAAACTAGCATAGCAGCAGGATATCATTGATTCACGGGAGATTGTACGAGTACCATGCGGTGTGATCTTCTGCACGTTTCATTGTACATTTCTCTAATAGATAGCGGGGGATTCGTTCGGATTCGTTTATGAGAGATAGAGAAAGATCAAGATCGAGTGAGAGCAAGTCGCTGAATGATCTGAGCTGGAGAACTGATAACTTTGAGATCTGGGATACCTGGGGCTTCAGCACACTCGCGAATATGCCCAAATCGATGGGGAACTCGGCCAGCTAGTGACCGATTCCGAGTTCGGTTTTGGATTCGGATTCGGATTCAGATTCAGTTTCGAAACGGGTTCGGTTCAGTCAGTATCAGTTTCAATATGCAAGTGAAAGAGATTCGTTTCAATTCGGCAATCGCTTAACTCATAAAACGGTCATAAAGTGCTAAGCTAAAGCTCAGTTCAGCTGAAAATAAATACTTAGTACGGTTTAACCATCAACATAATTGGCTTAAAACTCAGCACAGCTGAATTCTTTCGCATTCCACTCGCTCGTGGATGATGGATTTTCAACTGAAACGTACTAAGTAATTACCAATGCTGGCAACTTCAGCAGTCCACCTCCCCCAAAAAGGTTGCTACTTGATCGGCTACTTGACCTTCGGCAAGCAGATCTTACCTTTTCACCACTCGAATAGAAAAAGTACAAAAGCTTCACAATATTACAATGCTCCAGTTTGCGCATTATTTGCAATTCGCGATTCTGTGAAGAGAAAGTGGCATTGTTAGTCAGGATCAGTACATGTTGATTCAATTCAATTGATGCACCCACCTTAAATCGTCTGTCTTGTAAAACTTTTTTGATTGCCACCAGTTCGCCGGTATCGCAGAGCTTGGCCTGGAACACGACGCCGAAGCTGCCATTGCCGATGACCTTTGTGTCTGTATAGGAGACCTCTTGTACGCGATCGGTGCCTTGGCCGGGTGTTGCAACAACTGTTGTGATTTTAGAACCATCGCGACCTGTTTGGTTTGGGGCACAAGAGCAAAATGATATTTCGTTAGTTCAAGTATTTGGTATGTGGGAGCAAGTTGGATTCCCTCATCCTAGGCACACACACATATATATAGTAAATCGTAAATATTGATGGTTTATACACCTGTCGTCTCCCAGGCGCCCTCCAGCTTCTCCTTGCTCCTATCGACCTCCTTTGGAATGGACAGTGCAACACTGTGCTCGGGCCACAGGTCGTTCAGCTTGCCGATCAGTTGTTTCATGCCTGCACACAAATCAGACACGAATCACACAAGATGTGGTCAGGATAACGATCAGTCATCGTCCCTGCTCAGGGATCATCTCGAAACAAAAACAGCGGAACGAGGAATGGAGGGAAGATAGAAGAGTCACGGGGGTGAAGAACTAAACAAACACGGGTTGGAGATACAGACAGAAGAGTTCGGATTGATGGGACAAGGCAAGTTGGCGGTTAGGAGTGCGAGAAACAGAGATAAAAGGATGTGGATAGTGTATTCCGCGCGACGAGTTGCAAAATAAAGTCTTTTGAGAAAGTCAAAGAGTATTAAAAGAGATTAAAATTATGTCACACCTGCATCTCTAACTATCGCTTGCGATCATACTGATTAGGTTTAATACATTTAACATAAGATAGCAACTAAACTAAGTGCCTGATTTTTCCCTGCAATTTGCGACCGAGCCCTTTGCATTTTTGTTGCTAATTAATTTTGGCATTGGCGCCAAAGATGCCGATGCCATGTTCATGCTCATGATGACGACGATGATGATGATGATGGGGCAGCTGCTACTGCCTCTCGCATCACTGTCGATTTTGGTGGTCACACATCTTCAGATGCTTCGTACTTTTCGCTTTTCCATAACAAATTCTATCGTTCTATCTTTATGTATTTATATCTACATCGATAAAGGATGTCGGGTGTGTGCGTGGTTCACATTTTGGGATCTGGGATATTGGGGGTGTTCTTCTAGGTCCTATCTCTGTACTTGGGTCCTTGTACTGCTTTCCTCCTCCGCCGGCACTGGCGATGCTGGCCCCACTGCCGCTCCGGTTCGGCGGTTTGCTTTTCTTCAGAGCGGCGGCCACCACCAAGGACGACGAGCAGGCGGACTGGGCCGCCTTGGCCGCGGCGGAAAGGGGTTTGTGCTTGCCATTGGCCTTCGACTTGCGATCCGCATTGGAGGACTCGGTGGTGGAGGAACTACTGCTGGTGGTTTCGCTGTCCGAATCAGATTCGCTGCCTGCGCTGGAGCAGCTGCCCGAACCGGATTCCGGCTCGGATTCGGTGGGGCTTTCGTTGCAGGAGCTCGCCTCCTCATCGCTGGACGATCGACGTTTGTTCTTTTTTTTGGTGGCCAACGGTATGGGTGGCGCTGCACCACCGCCGCCCAGGGAGCCCCTTTTATTCTTGATGACCTTGGCGGGCGGTTTGCTGGCGTCTATGGAGTTCTGCCTGCCGGAGGTAGTGGTGCCAGAGCCAGCACCATCCGACTCACTGGCCTCGTTCACTGACCCACTGCCGGGTGCCAGCTTCTTTTTGCGAACCACTCGCACCACCTTGCGGACACCGCGCGGCACCGCCACGGGCACCACCTGTGACTTATCCACCTTGAGCGGGGAGTAGTGGCCACCACTGGTTTACTGATCCACTGAACCACTGAACCACCGTGCGAGTGGCGGTAGAGTGATGCCTGCCTTACACGGCAAAAAAATATGTATATATATATATGAAATCAAAGCCTGTGCAGAACGGCAGCTAAATTAGTTGAAACCTATATTCGAAACTCATTATTTGGATGAAACATATTTGAGAATTTATAGAATTTAAGCAACATATCTTGGAGAATATACGAAGTGTATACACGTACGTAAGCAATTGCTTTAATTCCTACTTATTACGCAAGCTCACTCCTAAGAGCATTTTTTCACAGATACAAATGTATCTGCACCAAGTGCTTGTGTTTCAGAATGGGTAATCTAAATCTAACGTCCAATTTTCCAGTTTCGAATGCAAAAAATATAGGCCTTATTTAAGGCGATGCCAAATGTGGTTGGTTCACTGCATACAAACTCTAAATGCTTTTTCTCTCTGTGTACGATGGCAGGCTTTGGCCTAGTTTTTATTTTCGGTCACTTGACGTTTCGTTCGCTTTGTGTGCAGATCAATCGATCGATCGATCTTCAAATAGCAAAAATGCAAACACGCGGCACCACCGAAAACAACAACAAAGTGGAATATCACAGTAAAAAAAATTGCGAACCGAAATAGTACGATCTTCGATTTTTCGAATGTTTTTTTTTTTAGGAAGAAGGGGCGAGAAGAAGAAGCGAGAGAAGAGGAGTGCTCCTCCTCCGATCAGATCCGATGCGTTCCGTCCGTTTCGTTCCGCTTTCGATCCAACGATCCGATCGCTCGAGCTACCGTTGCACAATTGGCGACAAAAAATGGAAGAAGGCAGAGGACAACACGAACGACGAACGACAGCTGAGAGACCCACAGATCGCACTCGAATGCCACACGAAGGGCGATCGGTGGGTTCCACACGCGACCCACACGCGAATGCGGTCCACCGATTCTTCGATCGTTTAAAACGCGCTTGAAAAAATTCAAAAGCCTACTAATCTTAGACCATCCCCATCATAATAATCGCGTACAATTTGTTGCGGTTTTGGGGAAAATTTTAATTGAGGGAAAATTGTGATAAGGCCAAGGCAGAGAAGACGCTGGTTCGGAGACGCAGAAGACAGAACGACTGAAGACAGTCGACAGAAGAAAGACAGTGGCAGCCAAGCGTGGTCAAGCATGCGACAGCCACGCCCCCTTATGGCCCCTGCCTTTTTCTGACGACAGACAACTGACAGTTCAATGCGGCGGCGGCGGCGGCGGCGGAGAAGAATGAGGCAGAGCGGAGAACGAAGATTCGCCAGAAGAATTCGAAGAGAATACGGCGGAGAAGACCAATCAAAGGATACACCACGCAGCACATGCAAGTGCAAGTGCAAATCAAATTTATTTTATTTTAATGAATCAATTAGAATCACAAATGCGACGAAAATGAAAGCCCCAATAGCATTGACATTGTTTCTCATTGCATCTGCAGCGGCGAAGAGATAAGATCCATATGCGAAATGTTAGCAAGGTACTCAAAGTTGAAAAGCTTTAGTAAATGATAATAAAATTGATAATAAAATATTTGCGTGCTAGCTTATAAACCAATTTACTTTATTGGCCCATAAACTTTGTCAATCGATATACAAATTATTGCTAGACGACGCTGTGGCCTTCGCACTTTCGAAAGAATCGCAAAGGATCAATATACATACAGTTATATACATTTCAATGTGCATTTATCGATTTGATCGATTAATCAATTGTAAATCGTTTCTGTTTTGGTTCCTCCGCTGCCATTCTCACATTAATCAACTGAGTTTCTACAGGACTGCGACCAAATCAATCAAATTATCAATGGGTAGAACACACTGCTCCCCTCCCGCTGGCCAAACATTCAGAAAGGTGGAACATGGGCCGCTGCTGCTGGTGGAACAGTTGGAGCTGTCCGAGCGGCAAAGCAATTTGTTGTGCCGCCGCCACCGTCGACGGAAACTAATCGATATACAAGCATTTGGCACCACTCAGCCGCAAAAGGGGGCGTGGGCGGTTGTGGGCGGCGCAGTGCGGTGGCATGCAAAATGCCATGACGCAGTACCACCACATTGAGGGGCGAACATCCCCCCATTCGGAACGGCGGAGGCGGAGGAAGCTAACGCAGACGGATGGAGCAATAAAGGAAAATGGAAGGCGCGTTACCAAACAATAATCGGGATCTACCCCGAAAAACTGGCATTTTGCAACCCCACCATTAGATAGATATCTGTGCGGAGTGGAGTCATCGCCGCACGAACTTTGGGTTCAGTTGAACCACGCCCTAAATGCCCACGATTAGAGCAGGCTATCCCCCAACTGAGTTGGGCTTCTGAATTGAATGAAAACCTTTACGCAACACCCAACTAGTTTTATTTCAAGGATGTAGAACGATAATCCCCACTTGGATTTGCCCACCTACTTTGAGGGATAAGAAAAACACTTTACAATAAACCCTTTGAGATCAGCCAAGACTGGAACGTCTGAAGGGTAAATGTATGTACGAGTACGTATAGCCCTTGTTTTTTAGACTATTTTTTATATATTTGATGCGCAATCTTCACCTTGCCGTTGCTGACTATTAAAAAATATACTCTATCAGTGCCAGTATAATGCATATGCAGTATATATAGTTTGCACATATAGACTTCATTTAATCGAATCGAATTGATTTTATTTTATTTTATTGGCTAAGAAAGCTATCTGTCGATCACGGTTTTTGGGCAAAAGAGAGGCCAGAGATCGCTAAGCGAGGCGGTGCAAGAGGGATGGCCAGATGACGACCCACGCGGGCGGAGATCACGAGATGCCCCACAATCTGCAGCACTTGGCAACCTTCTAGAAATGAATCCACCAGCCATTGTCACCTGCATCATTATCATCGGTCGCTTTTATCGCAGCGTCTTTCGGCTGCATCGGCAGAACTTTCCATAGCATACTTTTGAATGCCACCAATAAAATCGGGCAACACTCTTCTCTTTTGTATCTACGGAACGTCCAAATGCCTCCCCATCCATTCCCAATCGTTAGAAGACCTCAAAGTGCGGAAAATATACAAAACGCAAACAAATCGGAGCAGAGGAAGCCATTTCGCCGAAGAGAAATCAATAGTTCGTGAGGTGCATTTTAAAGAGAACTACTAGTGTCTAGTACTAGTGTCTGGTATCTAGTAAGTAACTAGAACCCATTGAAAACGCTCCTTTCGCAGCTGATCAAACACGAGTATTGAATGCGAGTTGACATAGCATAAAATCAACTAAAGCCAATTAAAATAAAAGCAGACGCGTATCGGCAATGGAAAACAGCTGGGCAAATGCTAAATAAAACATTTCCCTCGCTGTAACTGACGAAAATAGCAACACTAATCACTAATCACCTGTTGCATCGCTATCGGTGTGCAAATACAAATACACAAATTGCAGTATTGTACTAATCAGATCAATATGGAGCATCAATATAGGGATTCCCCCTCCTCTTTGCCACCAAATAATAATACCAGTTGCAAATATACATATTACATTCCCAAATACTCAGTGAAATACACAAAAACATATTTTTCCATTTCAAATCCCAAATCGAAAGTGAGGCAGGGCAGGGTAGAAAGGAAATGAGGTGAGAGGGCGGCATAAAAAACGAAAAAAATAACAAGACGACAGAGACACGCCTCCGTTTGGTCACAGATTTAGTGAATATTCGAATGTATATAATACATATATGTACATATACGTAAAAATACATTTCACAAGCTGCTCAATATATGCATGTTGTTGGGCTTTGATATTTTTGGAAAAGTTTTTTGCTCTGTCATCCGTTTTATGAAACGAGCGCGTGATTGTCGAGCGTTAACACAAAAAGAACAACAGCAGCAGCTAACACGGCGTAATCTCTGCTCCCGAATCCCCAATTCCTCCCGTCTTCCCATTCTCTGCCCTGCCACCCCCTCGACGGGAATCGGGTCTATATATATGGCTATATATAATCAGCGCTGTAAGCAGTATAGCCGCGTGCCTCTTGATCTCTTTACCGCCGATCTCTGATCATGCAGCCTGCCGTAGCTTTGACTTAACCTCTACACAGCGAGAAACCCGGGGAGGGAGTTGGGTTGGGAGTGGAGTAAAGCAAAAATATATATGTATATAGTTCGCCAACCTTCCTGCTATCAGTCAGCATCTGCGAAAAGCTACAAATCACTTCTACGACTTGCCGGATGGGAACTGAGACGATGCCTTGGGCTGATGATGATATGGCGATGATACCGAGGTGACAAGCACGCTGTGACACAGTGCCTTCCATACGCTGGAATCGTAGCAGCCAGCCAGGGGAATGCCACTAGCCACTTACCACTCACCACTCACCACTTTTCGCACCGCGGCGTTAACGCTTCGTTTGCTAGCTAAGCTCACGGGCCAAGATTCCCAAGTGATGCAACTGACAACCGTTTAGTGGGTAGTGGAATCTTAAAAAAAACAACCAACTGCAAGTACTAACTACGCTATCGAATGACACAGGTGGGCAGGTAACTGGATCGCTCGTCGGAAAAGTTATATTATCCATAAGTCAGTCCTCAAACTCGTCGGTCATTTTGTGCGCACTAATTTCTACTCGTTATAATTATAACCTATACACTTAATCCAAAGTTTGCCAGTCATAAAGTATACTATGTAGATGAGTTGGCGAAGAAATCAACATCAGCTGGCGTAAGTCGGTGCTGTTGCCCTGCCCTGCCCATCGTCGGATTTTTTCTTATCAACGAGCAAATGCAACAACAGAGAAATGGCCTGTTGTAGAGACCGAGCGAGAATATTCCGCTTTGCCTTATCGTCGGCGCTCCACGATAAAGCCAAGATCACATTTTACATGTACATATGGCAATAAAAGGGAGAATAAGATCCCATATAGGCGTATATCATCTCCACCCTCGTTTATCTGAAGACAAAGCTATCGGAAAAATGGAAAAATGTACTCGTTGCTGGGTTATTGACCCAACTTCCCCAACAGAAACAGAAAATATGCAACAAAGTGCGTATGTTTCATCAAACTATTTTGCATTATACATCATCATTTCACTCGCTGACTAATGACGAGTAATGGAAGCAGAGAGCACAGCCAGACCTTTATCACTTTACATTAAATCTCCGAAAATTTTCCGCACCCATAAACGTATAAAGAATACTTATCTATGCGTGCATATGTGTGTGTACATAGAACAATCTCACCCGATACGATAACCCTCGGGAGTTATGAGGAATTTGTGTTTTCCATTCAATCAACACTTACCTACAAATAGAAGAAAGGAAATGAAAGACTTTAGAAATCACAGTTTAAAACAATTGATAAGAGACATTCTGCTATTTCTATATATCCATTGTGGAAAATCTCTATGAAGGGGCAAAGTCTGGGGCTTTGAAGTCTATATACTATGTAGTCTGTGTACTAATTACTATCCTATAGTTAGCTTCCGATTAAGCTTAGAGCATATATTTTACCTAGTATGTTCTTGAACTTCTGCACCACTTTGGTCCAACTGACGCAGGACTGTGTTCTGGCCAATTTGGCAGTCTTAACGTTCTCGCCGCTCCCATCGCTGTCCGCATCCGCATCCGCGTCCAGATCTGGCTCGCCGTCGATTTGGGGCTCGGCTCCTTGCTCCACGTCCTCGGTGTTCTGGGACTGGTGGTCGATTTGAGGGCGGGTGGTGATGGTGGCAGCATTGCTCCGGGGGATTCGGTCGTAGTGGTTGTCGTGGCTGTGGCGGCGCATCTTGACGGCACCACTGTCCACGTCGCTGGTGGCAACCACATTCACATCAGCCACATCCTCTTGCACATCCACAACGAGATGGTTGTGGTTCTGATGGAGGTGGCCGCTGGGTGGATTGGGTACCGAGTTATGTTTGCTCCTAGAGCTAGTATCACAGTGTGGTTGTTGTTTGTAATCATCTTTGGTGTCGTCCACCACCGCTCCGCTGGCCGCCAAGTTGGATGCCACGGTGGTGTTTCGCTTCTTGCGCTGCTCCTCGCTCCTCCTCTCCCGTTTCATCATCTGCTTCTGCTGCTTGGCGAGCAGCTGCTTCTGCTTGCGGGCGAACTTCTCCCGCAACTTGGGACTGCCGAACTCGTCCAAATAATACATGGTGTCCTGGAGGCCATCCTTGCGATTGATCAGCTTCGAATCAATGTGCGGATCCTCGCTGATCTTGAGCAGCGGGAAATATATGTGGCCGTCGGTGGCCAGGCTCTTGGCATCGCGTCGACGTGCCATGGCCGCCGCCACTGTGAGTTCCGCCTGATCCGGTGGCAGAAGTCGGTTCTTCGGCTTGGCATCCACCTCGTCCACCTCCTCCTCTTGTTCGGTTTTGCTCTTGAGGTTTATTATAATACCCGACTGATTGTCCGACTGGTTGTCGGCCTCCTCGACATCGTCGTCCACATTGACGCCGTCGTCCTCCTCCTCGATCTCCGATCCGCGATCATCGCAGTCGACGTCATCGTCATCACAGATATCCACCTCATCGATGCGATCCTCCACATCGAATCCCTGGGTTCCGGTGCTGTTCGTACTCTTGTACTTAATGCGGCTGCGCAAGATGCTGTTGCCGCCACTGACCACACTGCCCACGATCACGGGAGTGTCCACGCTGCTGAGCTCCAGGGCGGAGGAGGCCCTTACTCTCTGCTGCTCCCGGGCCTCGGAGCAGTTGCTGCCCAGGCTCTCGCTGCTGCTGTTCGACTGCGCGCCGCTCTCCTTCGAGCTTGTGGCATTGTGACTGGCTTTTCCCGCACCCTGGATGTCCTTGGCTTTCGATGGACGGGTGGTGACACCATTTTCGATGCCGCTGTCCTGGCTGAGCAGCAACTGCTGGCGCTGCTGCTTCTGCCGCCACTTGCCGCCAGGTGGCGCCTGCGGCAGGCTCAGCGAGCCACTGCTACTGCGTGGTGGTGGCAACTGCAGTTGCTGCTGCGATGCACTGGAAACAATTACACCGCTGTCCGCCGAGCCCGTCGATGTTTGCGATGAGAAGCGCTCGGTCAGCGGTATTTTAATCGGCTGGCTTATTACGTTGTTGTTATTGTTATTACTGTTACTAGTGTTATTGTTATTGTTGTTGTTCAGTGTATTATTTATGTTGTTATTGCTGGCGGGCAATAAATTGAGAGCTGGTGCAGCTCCTGCTGCCTGCGTGGTTGTTGTTGTTGCCATCAGGTTTTTAATGGTCTGTTAAATACTCTAGGCGTTAGAGTATTTCCTTTTCGGTTCTTTGAAACTTTTAAAGCGTCTAAAGCGGCACAGTTTTTCTGTTTTGGGTAGTTTAAATCACTTCTTGATTTTAGCTTAGTTTCGATTCTTTTTATTTAGTGTTGGCGCTTCACAGTCACATTGCCTAATATTATTCAAATCAAGTAAACAAATTAGTGGTTGTTTTCGATTTGTTACACGAATTGTTGCTGTTTTTGCTGCATTTTCAAAAACCAATTTGTTCTATTTTGAATTTCTGGCTAAATTTAGCCTAGCACTGCGGTTTGTTAAAACCGTAAAAACCATAGAGAAAAGCCAAACAAAAAGCATTCGAATTTAAACAACACACTCTCACGAAACAGAAACAAAAAAAAAAAAACAGAAATGGGGAGATCTTTGTGATTTTCAATATTTTACTGTCAATTTGGGTTATTTATTTGTGTTCTGGTCTGGTCCGTTTTTCTCAGCGTGCAACATGTGCGGCCGCCTTTAAGGTCGCGAATGAACTGAGAACTCGAGAAGCTCAAACGAAACCGAGAAACAGAAACGCAGAGAGAAAGAGCGAAACAGAGCGAAAACGACAACTCAAATTCCAAATTATTATCGCTGACGCACGCCAACACACATATGTGTATGTGATGGACGGCGGAACGAGTGGGAATGTAACGCAACGCAGTGACAGAAAGAGAAAGGGAGAGCACAGAACAATGAGAGGGGCACGGATTCAGAGCGAGATGGCGAGCAAACTTTCCTCGGTCAAATGTGTGTAACGCTTTGGCAGCGAAACACCTGCAGAGACCGGAACACGATGGAATGGAACACAGATGCAATTCTGGCAGAAATGTGATAAGCTCCTGGTATCTTCTTCTTCCATTATTCCTCTGGCCGTAAAAACCTTAATCTTATCACTACTTTAAACTGCCATTTATCAGCATTAAAAATACTACACTAAAAGCCAAAAAAAGAAACAACAATAAAACAACAGCGTTTTTTATTTACTTATGCCTTATGCATGCCGCCTATGGGTGGGGCGGGTAGGAAATCTTTTTGTTGCCATTAATTTACAACTGCACATATTTATCAAGAGACCTAAAATAAAGCGGAGGTGTTAAATCAAACAGGAATTATAAATTAAGCAACAGCTTAACGGCATCTGGAAAAATGTGCTAAAAAAAAGTTGTACTGCAACGAACAATATCAAAAACGGAAATTATAGAAGGAATATCAGTACATATACCAATTGGTATCGCACCATCTAGATTCCATCTATAGATATCGACCCGCATTACTGCGAATAGGGGAGAGTCCGCAAGTCTTATTTATTTAAATGAGATTGAGTAGTTTGCCAAGAAAACTACTACGCACGGAACTACGGCAAACGTGTAGAAGGTAAACATTAACAAAAAATCAACAATGGTCAACACCAATAGTGCGCAATAGACCAAAGACAAACCCCATCAACGAGGCAACACAATTATTGCACGAGTCTCCGTCCGTAGGTCCAATTCCCCTAAACGGCGTACGGGTTGGTTTTAGGTTGAAAGCGGTTTTGCAGACGGATGACAAGTGTCCAACAACGGACGAGACGGGAAGTTGTGAAGGGTGTGCTTGGGTCAGTTTGTTGGCTTAGTCGGTTAGGTCATGCCATGGCACAAAAACAACAAGAAACGGGAAAATAATGATAAAGAAACAGAAACACGAAACCCTGCTAGTTGGGGGATGAACAAATCTACCTACAGGGTGGTGTAGTTCGTACAGGGTGTTCAATGTACAAGTCGTTCCAACACACCTATCATTCGGACCTCGGGGATCAACTTTCAAATACTTTTTTTTTTACAATAATGATGTTTACTTTGCCAAATATCATATCATTTAGATTATACCCAACACATCAATCGGGCCCATGTTCACGAACTTTCCGAACTTGCACTTTCGCCTACAAGCAACCCCTCTACTAACAGCAACCAATTCCGTTCGCCACTGCGTCATTTGCTTTAATGTTTATTGACTTGACATTGGAGCTTAGAAAAGACGCAGAGCCCCAATCCTTAAATATATAATGCCTACAAGTTATTACTCGTTGTATACACCATGGAATGCGCTCTTGTTGGGTTGAGCAGAAGGTGACTTATAGGGACATTCACTTATTAGCCACTCTAGAAATAATTCATTGTAATAAATATCAGCAAATTGGTTGTTTCTCTAATAAACACCTGGGAATTAAGTTACGTAAGAAATAATAAAAAAAAAAAAAAAAAAAAAAAAAAACTTTCGAAATGCATCAAATTCCAACTGCTTCTGAGTATCTGGAGCCGCAGGGAACGGAAAATTTTGAAATGTGCCACAGCACAGGACAATACAGTTTCTTTTCCATTTCAATCGATATTACCCACGTGCCGGTGGGTTCCGGCTTCGAGTCAACTTCCATTTAAATAGCAAATGAGTTGGGTCGGGCTTAAGTAGTGGGGTTTCCACAGAGAAAGGCTGGTCTGTGGGTCTTGTGAGGGGCATGTGAGCCAAGCGGCTGTGGTTCTTGTTTACTTGGTCTTGAACTTGCATGTCGATAATGCGCTCTGACATTTGCCGTGGTTGGTATTATTAACAGCGGTAATTGCCGCAAGACATGCTTTAACAGGCTATTTATACCGGCTGGGCAATATTGATTCCGAATGCAGGAAAAATGTCAAAAAGCGAAACATGTTTTAACATTCGCCATTCGTACCGTACCGTGCCCCTTTTTGAGGTCTAGGCTATCGAACTGAATCGAAACTAAAAATACTGTAGAGGCGGCATTCGAAATCGAAAGTGAAATATAAATAAGCAGCAAATAATTAGCAAAAGGAATAAAGGAGACCCAAAAATACATCGAATGTGTTCCAATTCCACTGTTTCATCAACGCCTGTTGCTTGCACGCCAGCACCATCTGTTGGCCACCTCATCAACCGCGCGAAAGTGAAAGTACAACAACGAGCGCTAGAACAGCATAAAATAGAACAATAGATGAAATAGGCGAAAGAAAATAGCAAATAGCAAACAGCAAAACATTTGCATTTCATTTGGGAAAGAAATAGAAGGAGAATCATTAAATGAGGAGAATTGAAGAGTAAAGCGCCACAGGAAATTTTGCGCATCTGCATATTTGCCAAAGACTTGAGAATACCAACAGTCAACAAAGAACCAACTAAAACTGGGAGGCCCTGGTGGGGTGATACACAAAAGACCACCCTACGCAGGGTGTGGTAAATAAAAATACAAACATATTCATACACACATATCTACTATGGAAAGAAAATAAAAAGAAACCGAAAAAGCTTGGTCATGGCTATCGCTATCGTTGACTTCCTTCGCCAGCTGCTAATGACCGAGTCGGCAATCAATAATTAGAGCTGACCAAGCAATTAACCCATGACAGACTGCAGCACATCGCATCACACCGACGTCGATTAACATCTTAAAGGCATATGACTTCGATAGCAATGGTGGCGAACACCGATTACAGCGATAACGATAAACAAACGTAAACTGGTTAAAAGCGGAAATGGAGTTCAAAGTGAAACAAAGAAGATTCTTCCCCTATTACAATTCTCTTATACCATATTGGAAGAAATTCTTCTAGAAAAAAGCCCTTATAATTGATATTGCGACGCGTAGTTGCTTCTTGCCGGGGAAATCGACAAACAAAAGACAATGGGACATTTAACACAAAAGGAAAGTTACAGGGCACAAAGCCACCAACACAAAGCCGTCAAAATGGTAAAAAGACGAGCCATCTCTGGAAAACTGAAGGAAAAGGAAGCGAACAACACAAAGGAGAGGTGATGGGAGAAATGTGAGGTGAGGGGAGGTGGTGGTGGTGCCAAAGCCAACACGCGATTAGTGAATGCCCAACCCTGGTGGCAACCGCCACCCAATTACCAATTACCACCACCCACACCTTTCTAGTCCGAAACAAATGGCAGCAAGAACAACCAAAAACTGGTAAAAACCGAAACAACAAGCTCAACGTCCAAACTGGCTTCTCAAAATGCGATAATTTGTGGTAATAATACCTTGATTCTCGTCGTCTAGAGCACATGTAAATATATATAATATATATTCAGAAATACTTCTATGTAAACGGAATGCATGTATAATGAAAACAATCAATATTTGTTGATTAGGCATCGGCGTATGCGTTTGCTCGTATCATTAGAACGGCAATTATATGATAATTGTTTAACCCACTTATATGACAACAAAGTGATAAAATGGAAACGAAGAAACTTGGAGAACAAAGTTTTTCGCTCTGACTACGAAACTCTGACTTTAAACGTACATTAAGAGCAATCCATTATCAATTGATTAGTAATTTCAGCTGGAAATCAATAGTTGCAGCAAGAGATAATGGCCAAACAATGGAAACAAAAAAATATAACCCAAGGCGAGGAAATATAATGAGAGCACTACTCACTAAGAACCCTGATACAAACAAAAGCTAACAATATACAGTATCGGTTACTAGAAAAGCTACGTCGTGCATATATGTAGGAGCCCATATTATGTTGCTAGACTACCAAACAGCTCCAGAGAGCCACTCCACTCCATGAAACTATGACCAATCAAGTAATAACGCTATTCGTGTCACTCATCCACTTAAAAACCCACTCCTACTTGAAATTCACTTTCGGTCCTTAGCTGTGCACTCAATACGATACGACCAACAAAACCAAAGACCCACCAGGTGGATGGCTGGTGGTCTGAATGTCAAGTTGTCGCCAAACCAAAGCACCGATTCTGGAGTGGATTTGCTTCTGGTGGGCGGAAGCATGGAGGAGGGACTCGACTTATGCCAAAACCGCACGTGCACGTCGCAATTCATGGCCCAATCTTATCAGCAAATAAAAAGTAGCAACAACAACTGTGCAGGCAAATTGCCTAATTAATCAAAAATAATATAAAACGCTTAGCCGAAAGTGAACTTTGGTCATGTGTGTGTTGTGCTAAGTACTTTTCCCTGTTAATTGGGAACGGGGAAGAGAGTGAAATGGGACTGGGGTTATATTGGAGCACCTCGGATCATGTATCGCCTATCTATATGGCCCGTCGCATTTAAGTGTGCATATAGAACATACAGAACAGGAGTACATGATCGTGAACGAGTATATGAGCTGGGAAAGGAGATTAACTTGCGATGATAAGCGGCAATCCACTCTAAAACCTCACACCATACATATATGCGAACGTATGCCAATCCCAATCCCCAAAACCCCCTCGAAAAAAACCCCTTCTTGTTGCCAAGTTCTTTGTTTTCGTTTTTACTGCACTTGATTATCATAATTACATGACAAACAACAACAATGTTGGGTTGCTTAATGTAAACAAATAAACAAGGCAGCGGAGAAGCATTTTCCACATTGATAAGAAATTACAAAATATTTTTGTTTATTTTTTGGAATTTATGGGAAAGTCACAACGACTGCGATTGTAAAAATAAAACGGAACACAATTTGCATATAAACAAAAACACAGTGAGTCAACTCATAAAGCGAAAGAGTGGTTGAATGTGTGTATGTTGCTTAACACAGTGATTTTCGTCGAAACAATTCTACGACTTCGAGCGGCGCCAATGGGTTAAAGCCACTTAAATTGGCATTGGCTTAGTCACTACCCATTTTTACCCATTCAAAGCAGACCGAAGGAAAAAACCAAGACAAATTAAACGAGCGCTGACTAAATGCGGAGTTCCAAGTACTTGGGTTGTCCCCCAAATGCAAAAACTCGAGCCAAGAAACCCGAGAAACAAAACAAAGAAGAAAAAATATGCAAAAGTAAGCCAGCGAACTGCCTTCAACCCAGACTTTAAAAACCCTTATAGCTATTGATCAAGTAAATCCAATAAAAAAAACTTATAAATTAATACAACACAAAAACATAATGCCAAATTGGTATTTGCAAGCCATCGATGAATTGCATCAGCCAATTCAATAAGCGATCGTTGGAGATAGTGAACTCGAAAATTCAGGTCACCATGAAATTTTGATTTTCCCAATTTTTCCCAATTTTTCCCCATTTTTCCCACAAAAATTACGCACAGTTTATCACAGAGAAAAGCGCTTGCACCGCATAAAGTTTACCAAAATGTTGGTTTATTTATAGACAATCTCTCCTCTCTTTTTGTTTTTGTTTTTTGGCTCACCCCCCTCGTTGAATAAGTGAGCCATGTGTCATCTCCAACAGCAACAACAACAACAAAAGGCACACACAAAACCACAAAATACAAAACAAAAATCGAATCATTAATGAGCAGAAAAAGCCGACAAATGCTCTCATGAGAGAAGGAACGACAGCTGCTCTCCCTCTCACGCATGCAGCCATCTCACTCGCACAGTCTCGGCCCTCTCGCTCCCACTTCAGCCCCACAATGACGCAATGCGTGGCAGCATTTACGTCAGGCGAATGCTGAAGTTTCTGCTTCTTTCTCGCTGCTTCCCCTGTTTCTTGAAACGCCTTTGTGTTGTTTCTGTTTTTGTTTCTCGTTATGTTTCATTTTCATTGTGCTTCCCCGCATTATTGTTTAAAATCGAAAGCACAGAAGTTAGCCACATAACCCCTTCAAAGTTCGCCGACACACCGCCTTCATGCATTATTACGTTTATGCAGTAAGGTTTCATGATTTCGCAAAAGCGCGAACTTAAATAAGTCACAATTTGACACGAATTGGTACTTTTCATTGAACAAAATGCGAGTGTGAACGCAGTACTCGAGTAGAAATATTATTCTGGGTAGTAAATAAACTTTCCCAAGATTCCATCAAGTAGTTTTTTACACATCGTATCCGTATCTGGCGCAGACACTTGATGACACCAGACGGCAGGCGAGCCCAACTCTATATGGTGTGCGATAAGATTTCCCCCCAGACAGACAAAATCCAACAACAGAAAGACCCACATTTCGCCCTAGGTGCTAGTGCACCGGAAGATCGATCCCAAGCAACTTGGGCCAAGTTGCGTCAGATTCGGTTCAGACCAGACGCCACCGGTGGGCCCACAAAAGTCCGGTCGAAATTTACTGCGAGTTACAAACGACATCGCAAATACTCGTATAGACGACACTCGGGGGCGTTTGGGGAAGCACGTGATAAGCGATAAGCGGATTTTTGATGGATCCAGCTAAGTGCTAGTCCCAATACTGTATGTTTATATTTGTCGTAGGCAAATTGCAAGGCGGAAAATGAATTCGGCGCATAAATAACGAGGTGCTAATTGCAGATCGTCCCAGTGGAAAATTTGTGTGTCTTTCTTTTCTCTTTTTAATCGATAATTGGGAGTCGTGGACAAAAGACTTCACCTCGAAGCCATTAAATTTCCATCCAATAATTCATCCAGTACTTCCCATCTTGCCGTCTCTTTCTCGCCGGGCATGGGCCGCTAATTAAATTTGCACGCAAGCGAGCTGGAAAAGGACGGCGCTACGAGTACTAGAGATGTGCTAATTGTGCACGCTAATTGCGCCAAAAGATTCGCAACGAAACGCAGAAAATACGTTTGTCTGTCGGTCTATATGTACAGATATGTGAATCAAGAAGAGGAACGTTTCGTGTTCCGTTTCACATTGTTGTGCAGCAGACTGGAAAGTTTTGGCGAGCGGCGAAAAATCTCAGTGTAATCGGTGGATGAGGAGGGGGCAGCCAGCCGATTTAGTTGGTCATGCGATAATTTCGTTAGCCGCCACGCGCCGCTGATTAAACGTCCTTTTCTCCCCATTCCCTGCCCTCAAAATTTGCATTAAAAATAGACAAAAGGCAAGTGATAATATTTGGCGCCTATTTTTGGATGCAAAACGTTCCTACTGTTGATCAATTAATTGACGCCTGGCAATGTGCTAAGTGGAACGGGCGGAACGAATCGGAATGGAACATGGACAGTCAAGGCCAAATGTGCTTTAGCCTGAAACAGCGATATAAAACCCAGGTGATAACCACAACGAAACCAATTAAGCGCAACAAAAAACAAATCCAAATCATTACAGTTGGTAAATGCAGTTTTTAGTTGGCTAAATTCCAAACGTTGCGTTAGCACAACAACGGAATAGAACGCAGCCAAGGCCAGGCACGACCGTTAACCTGAAACAGCAAAATGAAACGAGGAATAAACGCAACAGATCAATTAAGGCAACTTAAACAGTTGGTAACTTTCTAAACGGCTCGTTGTTTGCTTTTTCTTCGCAGCCTTCGGCCAGCGGTCGATAATCGGCCTTGCCAATTGGGGGGCAGGAACGATGGGAAAGAGGCAGGTGGGCGGCGTAGTTGCGAACACCACACAACTGGTTTCAGTGTGGTTTACTGGCCTCGCACTCACACACCAAACAGCCAGCCCACCAACAAAAGAACAGCAAATGGCCAAAGCCAAATCTAAACCGCAAAGGTTAAAAGCGCATTCAATGCGATACAAGTACACTATATAATATATATAATGTATACTCAGCTCGAGTCATAGAAGTATAGACCTTTTTCCATTCCATTCACCTGCACAAATAAATGTAAGGAGGAGCGGTGCGTCACAAAGGCAAATGCTTTTCCGCCATTTCCACATTCTCGCATAAATTAATTGCGTTTTTCGTGCTACGCTGCGAGTTTCCGCAAAAACGGGCACAATAAAGCAAAGCAAGCGGCACCAACCCCCTTCCCTTACTTAATTGACAATATTTTCGCTTAGAACTCAATTTAAAGATTAGTTTTAACTTGTCACTCGCTGTCAATCAATTCCATCGAAACCACCACCTGATGACAGTTACTGATCAAACGACGAGTGGATATCGACGAGTTCATTCCCGTCATACAGGAAGAGTAAGTCCTGAAGAAATCCACACAATGAACATGTTCCCAAGCTGTGCGCAGCTATTAAGTTGATTTTAGTGCCAGCATGATGGGGGCCACATTCCCCAATAGATTTGTATGCTCCACACACAATCCCAGCAATCCAATCAACAGACAACACACATTTAATAGAATTGTGTGCAATAAAAAATAAGTTAATTAATTGAGCGAAAAAGCAATTTTCGAAAGGAATAAAACGGAATGGAACAGCGCGTGCTGTGAAAACTGTTGTCGAAGTTTTATAACCCAAGTCGTCGCGTCGAGCGGCTTCTTGGACAGCTTGTGTCCAACCCACATTGTTTACTGCCATATCGTTAACTTTATTTTTACCCGTGTTCCTTTCCCTTGCCTCATATTACCGATTCGAGTACGAACCATCCAATCCTGCCCTGTCATTATTATCGTAAGAATTACTTTATTGCAAATTGAAGTGAAAAGCGTTAATTGATCGATAACAAGAATGCGACGACGTCAGCAGATTCTTTGTGTCCATGTGTGCTTTTGTATCAAAACAATTGATTGATAAACAATTAATTCGCCTTAGGACTTAAAGGAAATTCATACTTTTGTTTAACAACGAAATTAGCAATCGAAAGCTTTGTTTATTATGTGTGGAACTATTTGTTTTATGACCGGAAGTGCATTATGAAACGCACCTCTATTCGCATTTGCAATTTGTCAGTAAGGTTGCACCGGTTTACGGCATGGGCCGGATTCCGCATGTTATTATGTATATTTTGTTCGTATTTGCAGTGGCGACAGCATTTCTGGTTATCAAAAATGCCAAAGCTCCGATTCACTTCCAAAAATGGGCGTGAGAAATCAGCGGGGGGCCACCATATAATTCCGACTTTTGGTCGTTTCAAGCGCGTCATCGTAAGCGTCATTATGCCATAAATACAAAAACAACAAGCTGAAATGTAAATCGAGACGTGCAAATATTTATAAGAGGATCAAATCGACAAGGAACGCGTGGCTCCCAGTGAAACAAACTCAACTGCCTGCAAGTGGGAGGAATGTTGAAGGGAAATCAAAGATTAGAGGCGGTGACAGCCGCATTAAACGAGATGGATTCGGTTTCAATAATGAAGACAACCATAGAAATCAAGATCAAAGGAGCTAGGAAAATACTAAGATCTTGGATGGGAAAAACAAGTGTGGAAGTATGTATACACCAAGTGCGAAATAAAACTATGTTTGTTGATTTTGGCGGCACGTCATGCAGTTTTGGCCCCCGAAAAAAGTCTGACGAAAGCAAAGCTCCACAATTGAGAAGCTTTTTAATGTGAAAAGCTCCGAGTTAATTCTTCTTTGATTATTCATTCGTCCGCCTTGAACCATTGACACATTTAGGGCGTGGGTGGGTGGGGGGTAAGGAGACGAAAGAGCGTCAGAAGAGAGCGTGAGAAAGTCGGGTTTAAGAGAGAAAAGTGATCCCCGCACTAAATATACAAATTGCTGTCTTTGAAAATACAAAAGTGACCGAGAGCGGGAAGACGGAGGTGGTGTTTGGGGGAGGGGGGAGAGCAATAGGCGAATCAACAAACAAAAAACGCCAAGCGAAACAAACGAAGAAAATTAGCAAATGCTACAATACACGTGTGTGCGTGGTGTGTGTGTGTGCAAATATTTCTTCGTCTGTGCTATTTTTATAAAAAGAAAAAATGTTAAAGACAAGAAAAGAAAATAAAAAAAAAAAACCGAGGCGAATGAGTGGGCAAGAGCAACAACAACTAACACACCAAGTAACTTCGACTCCGACTTTTTGCCTTTGGGGGGCACTCAAAGAAGAAGAAGAACGAGTGGAAGGAGAAGCGTGGGGCAGCGGAGGAGCGGAGGAGCAGCCGGCGCAGTTCATGCGAATTTTTTTTGGGAATTTTCCACTGGCAGAGCGACAGCAGCAACAACATGAATAATTCACTTTTGGCCCAAGCCACCACGAACACCAGCGGTCACACTAATAGGCACTGCCATCCATACTGAAAACTTGGGACTTTGGCCCCACTGCGCTGGGAAAGGTGGGTATGCGAGTGTGCAAGTTCATTGAGGGGGATTCCCCTGTTCACCGATTCACGTTACGAGGAACAATTGCATTTTCAGCATGACCTCAGCCGCTTCTCATTTGGAAATTGGAATTAGAATACGTCCAATAACTGTGATGGCACTAAGTTCTACATCCCATTGATTGTATTTAATCAGAAGGCAATCAAAATTTTAAAAGCTATTGGTTTGATCTGCGGTGTTTTCCTTCAAACAGGCACACATTTCAACATTGTCGCCAATAAGGAATTGCATGCACGTACCGCAACCGTCCCCACCCCCTTTTCGCAAATGCTGTGACCACTCATTGAAGAACTTTTGCCCATAAAAGCAAATACTGATCGGCGGAACGGTAGATGGTAGATGGAGTTTGGGGGAGGGCGGAAGGGGCAGCCTCCGCACCAATTATCGCGGAGACGCAGCAGCCGCAGAACTACACAGAGAACAATTTAAGTGTCGTGATAATAAAACAAACTTTAATCACATCATTTGCGCTTTTTTAGGTATGTATCTGTTGCATATTCTCTCTTAATTCCTGTTTATAAAATGTGTTAATAAAATATATAGAACGAATTTATTTTAACCTCTATGAAAGATCTATTAACTGCATTTTTTTCCGTGTAAGCTGAAGCAGCAACAACAGCGCTACAGTAAAACTGGTTTGAAGACGACGCCGCCGCCGCTTCGGTTTGCCACTTGTTGTGCGCCTTGCGGGGGAAAGAGAGCGGCGATGGAGGGGGCCAGAGCAAGTGAGCGAGACGGGGAGATTGCAAAAACTTTTCCATTGATGAATTTTAAGGCACTTCTCGGATTTGGTAGTGAAGATGCACTGAAATCGTGGATACGTATACATCTCAACATTTCCACAAACAACTATTGCGAGTTGGTGCCCCCACAACGAGCGTTAGATTCCCACACAAATCGAGGTACTTTAAAGAGCTTTCTAGAACATTCGCCCCACTAAAAATATATCTCCCCCAAGTATAAATAAAAAAAAACATAAATACATTGGCAGTGAGTGTGTGTGCGTTTTTGGGTTAAAGTTGGAGCACATTTCACAACGCCGTGAAATAAACTCCAATTCATTGGCCACTTTAGGCCATGTTGATAGCTCTTTTCGTGATTTTCTAATGGTGTCAGGCGGCAAAAACAAAAAACAACAATGCGGCAACTAATTAGATTTCAATGCATATTGAATACGACTAGTTTCTTATTTTTTTTTCTTTTTTTTTTGTATTTGTTTTCTTTTGGAGACACATTACACTGCACACACTGTTGACACAAAAAATAAAGAAGTAATCAGGCGCGTCACGATTTTGTTTCACTTTTTGTTTCGCCGTTGTTATTTATATTTATATGTTTCGTTTCGCTTTGTTTTTTCTTTTATTTGTCGCTGATAAAGCTACAAAAACAACAAGCAAATAGAGTCGCGGAATGGCTGAATGGAACGCGGCGGAACGAGAGGAGAGAACGACGCGCCTGCTCGATGGATTCAACGCGAGTGAGCGAGTCGAAGCATGGGCATCTACATCACATTCACATCAGGCGACAGCGTCGCCGGCAGCGCAGCAGCGCCTGCGCCGGCGTCCCCAGCACAGCAGCGCTCGCAACGGAAGGACCACCTAACTAATCTATATTTCGACAACTTTTAATAAATGTCATCGTAGTTTATAAATGCAGCCACTTTTCTAGGTAAGCTTGTCTCTACCAAGGCATGACCCATCTTTTTTGGCCTCTTGCAAGGAATATTTGACATATCTTTTATTTCTAATTGACTGACCGCAGCTGTACCGGAGCATTGAACGTTTGTACGGTGGGCCGAAAGCTCTGCTTCGCTTCTCAAATGGAAGTGGAAATAAATGAAAGAAGTATTTATGCTGTTTCTCAACAGAAAGAGAGCAATGCTGGCAGCTTGCTCCACATTTTTGCCCCAATGTGCGCTAAAATTGATCGTCACATGGACGGTGTATGGCGAGGGAGGGAGCGGGGGAGCGTGTGTGTGGAGTTTGGGGAGCGAGCGAGCACACAGAGCAAGGGGGCGGGAAAGAGAGCGCGCGCGAAAGAATTTCTAGTCAGCGGACAGCTAATTTGCATGCGGTGCGTGAGTGTGCTAGCTGCATGCATGTGTGTGTGTGTGTGTGAACGTGTGTGAATGTGTGTGTGCGTATTTGTTAGTACGCTGCGCCGGAATTTCTCATGTGTCGGCGCGACTTATGCAAAAATTAGGTAACCGAGAAAGAGATAAAGAAAGAGGCCGAAATGAGAGCGCGCGTGCCGATGAGTCAACAAAACAAAACAAAAAGAGAAGAGTAAAAAGAGTGGAAAATGCAGTGGGTGGTGAATGTGGAGGGTGGGCGGTGGGTGGCGAAGTCTTTTAAGCACCGCTAATTGCGAAAGCATCGAAAAATGCAGCCGGTTCATTACGAGCGCCGCCCGAAAGTATGCAAGTCCCAAGGCCACAGCCTTCAATGTTGAAATCTTAAGCCTTCTTATCTTATAACCTCAAGTAACTTAAGCCATTTGGGCAATACTAGATACAAATTCTGCAAAATTAGACTAGCTTAACATTTTCGTACTCATTTAACGGTTCTATTCTAAGTAAATATTACTTAAATTATTGATTACAATATCTATAAGTTTTAGCAGTTATTACTATATATATATAGACTTTAATGTGGGAGAACAGACTTTTGCTTACCCGTTTACCCGTTTATAGTAACTTTGGTAATATGATAGTCAACTTACCTGGAAAGAAAATGGAAAAGAAATTTCGGGATTAGTACGGATACTTAATAATTAGCTATAATTTCAGCGGTTCGAAGCGGCCGGACACTAACTATTCACGGACTGGACAAACTGCCGCTCCAGATGTTTGTCCGGCGGCGGCTTGGAGGGGCCGCTCTCGATGGCCGCGCTCTTGACTTTCACATCGCGGGTGGGGCCCTGTTTGGCTGCCTTCTTGTTGGCCGATATGGTTACTGATTCTAGGGACTTGTGGTCAAATCAAAGAGGCCTCGATGGTTTCGCGAAAGTGAATGCTAATGCTAATTAGGCTAACAAGTGGAGGCTGTCCGTTCTTTAAGTTAATTTATGGGAATATTTGACGAAAGATTTTGAACACAATTTTGGCATTTAAAGCAGAACAGAATTTTTGACAATAAATTCAGACAGACCCGCCTTATCAGACCTACTTATTGAGAAAAGTGTTTTTAGATACTGCGCTAAGCTAAAGTATCGCACGCACATGAGGTCTGTGACCTTGCCAGTAGACTGACTTTTTTATTTTGCTCGATAGCAAGGAATTCTGTAGCCGAATTTACAGACACATTTAATTTGCTTTTCTTCAATTATAAACAACATTGATAAATTATGGATGGCGGATTTGGAGAAGCGCCAAGTGCACGCAATATATAAACCGAAAAACGCATTTGGGGGTCGCCGATCGCAGGACACCAAGCGCAATCGAATACAAAGAAAAACCAAATGTACAAATTAAATAAATAAAAATAGCAAAAAGGTGGCCGCTAAAATTTCCGTTTCTTCGGAACGGCAGAAATATTTATGAGAAACCAAGTAGCGAGCAACAGAGATCGTTGCATCCATTCCCACACCCCGCCCACAATGTAGGTCATTATCTTGTTTACGCCGGAGAGCGGCGACTACAGCTGCGTAGTTAGTGCGTTACTAATCGCAATGAAAATCGAATAATGAAAACAGCCAGCAATCAAACGGAGTGTTTGTGCAACTGCGAAAACTTGCAACTTGGCCCAAATTCGCGATCTCGCCACCGCATAAACGTAATAGGCGGCATAAACTGGGGGTCAGGTGCACCAAGAAAGCTCCTGTTGTTGCGAATCGAATTATGAATCGAAATTAATTGAGCGGATGGGTGGGTGGTGGGTGGTGCGGAGTGACGCGAGACAGCTGGAAATGCATCCCAAGCAGAAGTCGGAAAAGCGGCGTGGAAATGGATTCGGAATAGCGCGCGCAATCATTTCATTTCATTTCGTTTGCAAATTGCAATGCCAAGCGCTGATGAGATGATGGCTTCCACCTTGATTAATTCGTAAATTATGATTCACCTTTGATAGCCCAACAATGGCGATTTGGTTCACCCATTTAACAGCGAAAAACAGATGCTATTGGGTTTTGAATCTGTTACGATTAATTCGCTCTCTCTCGCTCGCTCTCTGTCTCTCTCCAGAAACTATACGAGCAATTGGGAAACGGCCAAGGAAATTAGGGTCAAAGGGCACGGTGGAATAGCGCCTGGTTCGTGTGTGATTTTCCTCAATTTTATTTTATATTTCCCCGCAACTGGTTGTTTATTTTATGTACGTGCTGCTGCTGCTGCTGTTTTTGTTGTTGTTCTTGTTGTTGTCGCGGATTTACCTTCGAGTAGGGAGCCGCGGTTGATCAACATGCTCGATGAGATTGCGGAGCGGAAAAGCGCTGTTGAATCGAGGTGAAGTGAAGAAATGCGAGGCGATGCGATGCGAAGAACGGGAGAAGCGAAAGGCGCTGGACGTCGACGCCGCTATCGCTGTCGCGGTCGCCGAGAGCAGCGAAGAAAGTGTGGGTGGCTGGGCGGTCGGTCGGTCGGTGGGTTTTTGGATTTTTGATTTTGGGTTGATTTGGGTTTTCAACTGTTGACCTTCTTTTCCTCAGCCACTTCCTTTTGTTGTTTCTGTTCTCTGCTGGCGAAAACTTCTGCAGCGCTAACGGCGTCGCAGTCGCCGCGCTGTCGACTGCAGCGCAGCAGTTACTGATACACACACGCACGGGCACTGACACACATACACACACGAGCGCGCGCGCACACAAATACACACACACACAGGGGCACAGAACAAAATTAAAGTGACGTTTGATTTCGTTTTTGCCTTCTTGGCTTAGTTTCGTCGTTTTTTTGCCTTTTCTGCGGTGTTTTCGAGGTGCTTTACTTTTGCTTCTTTCTCTGCGTTTTTCGTTTGTTTTTCGTGTTTTATTCAGCGCTTTTTTCCTGCGTTATTTAGTGCAAACTCGGGTATCAAAGGCGAAGCGAAGAGCGAAGAGCAGAGAACTCGAACACACAGCGAGTGAATCTCGATTGAAACTAAATTCGCAGCAGCGTCAGCGCAGCGGGGGGCAGCGACGCAGGCAGCGCGGTGACAGCGGCAGAGCGGCAAATTCAAAGGTTTTACTCTTATTGTTTTCCACTTTTAACTTTAATTTGTGGCGCGCGTTTTTCGATTTCAGCGTTCTTCTCGCCACGAATTTCGTGCTACTAAAAATTTGACGTTTTCGCTGCGGAATCCGAGCAAAAAGGCGAATTAAACAGAAAACAGCAGACACGCATACCAGCGCAAAAGTCGAGCGCAGCGAAAATGCGGCGAAAAAGAGGCAGCTGAGAGAGCGGCGAATACGAATACTTGGACATATTTATCGATTGACTGGCAAAGAAGAAGAGCACAAGAGAGCGGCCGAGTAAGTGAGTGAAGAGAGGGAGAGAGAGAGAGAGCGGGAGAGAGGGAACATTCTGCTAAGCAGCCGCTGTTAAGAATTAAGCTTTTAACATTTAACACAGGTGGTAGCAGTAGCGTTGAAAAGGGGCGGGCGGGGTAAGCACTGATAATACGATGGCATTTTTCGCGTATCGAGGGCTAAAAACAGCCGTGTGCCCAAAACAGCTGAGTAATAAAATTCAATTACTCAAGAACACAAAATCTAACAAATAAAGCAGCAACTCAATTAAGGCTTAATTTCACTTTACAGCAACTGGTCGCTTAATTAATTTGCTGAAATAAACATCTTGGTCTTTGTTCTGAAACGGATCAGGAGCACAGAAATTATATTCTGAGTAACTAACGAAGGAAGTAACAAGAAAACAAGATTTCGATTATCACTGCTCCACTATGCGCACTTATAATTCCCAATCGGTGCGAGCGCTAGTTCTACATCGCTGTTACACTCATGTAATATGTAATTCTCAGGCTGTAAAATTGGTTGCCAGGATTTTGGATCCTTCGCTGCAGTGGGGATGGATATTCGTTAAGGATCTGGCTCTACTTACTGCATGTTTTGACGCCGCCCAGCACCAAACTCGGCGACTGTTTGTTGCCCTCGGCGAAGGAGGAAGTTCTTGGACGACCGCTCATCGTAACGCCTGCTGCTGCTTTGCTTCCGGTGCTCCTTCCTTGTTCGGCTTTTATAACTCTTTGGAGCTGGCTTGCTGTTGGTTCTGAAGTGATTATCTCAGCTAATTGGTAGCTCAGCTGGCTTCGATATATCTGCGTTGCTCGTGGCCGCGGTGTTGTTATTGCTGCGATTTCGGTTTTATTGCCACTACAAAATAACGAGTATGTCAAAAAAACCACGTTTTACAGCTACTTCTTCGGCTGCTGCGTTTTTCTACTGCACTGCAAGGCCATTGGCATGCAGCAGTGTTGTTTCGAGTATTTTGGCAAGAATCAACTTTAGTTCTGTATTTCCGGCTTCTCTTTTCAAACACACAAACTCGTCAACGGCTCAACAATTGTAACTGTTCATTGGCTGCAATTATTAAAAATTTTATTACATTAGCGATATATAGGTTACAAGCCTTCAGAATAATCAAAAAAAAAACACTATCTTATTTTAAAGAATTCAATTTCTCAGTTCATTTGGTTGGGTTAATAGGTTAATTATCCTAATTTTTATTTTAGAAACTTTGCTCTCGCGTTTTCCTTTTCGTTTTCGAATGTTTTTGGTTTTTGGGGTATTGTTGTTGCATATTTTACCGATTCATTCACACACACAAATGCAGTTTGGTCGAATTCGCGGTTTTTCGTTTAATTTTGTTTTACTTTTTCATAGTTGCACAACAGCTCTTGTTCTTTTGTTTATTTTCAGTTGTTTTTTTATTGTATGTTTTTAAATACACAAAGTTCTCAGTCCACTTGAAAATCCGCTCCTTTTCCCATTGGCAGCTCTTCAAATGGGTGCGAAAGAGACGGGCGCACTGCAGTCTGCAACAAAAGAAAGAGAAATTGGCAGTTAGTTGTGTTGGAAATTGCAAGGAAATCGAAGGGGCACAGTGACAAAGGCGGCTGACTAACAGCCCACCTACCTCCCCCCTTCCCCCCACACGGTGTCAACAAAATAAATTGCCCCGCAATTTGCAAACAGATGTTAATCAAAGCTGCAACAGCCGGGTGGCCACGTTTCAGCCGAGAAAACCTCCAAGAGCCACAAGCAAACTGGTGGCTCACTCAGCTAGATGGACCCGGTGCGGGGCAAAGGTTAGGGCGTGGCGCCCACTGATTGACCCACTTGCAGTGACGCTCCACCAATGTCCCTAGACTGACCAACTGCAACTGATCTGATTGAAAACTCCATGCGCATGGACCACAGCCAACAAGTGGAATAACCTCTTCCGGCATTTCCCAGTTGGGTATCCTTAACATTTCCACTTCGAAGTAGTCTCTGAATCTGAAATATTGCAGTGCAAATAAACCAAAAGTAGTAGTAGTGGTGCATGCCCAAATCCATTACCACCCTTTTTTCCGCCCCACAAGACCTTCGACAAAGTGTCCTGCAGCTGGAAAAAAAAGGACGAGGGAGAGAGAGTGGCTAGGAAAGCAGAGAGCGAGCGAGAGAGAGACGACTGCCCGCCTGACAATGACACCATTTAATTTTAAATAGATCAACGGCAAGGGCGGCGCAAAAGGGGCGGGGCCGGAAAAGCGGGGAGCCTCCAATTTATGACTTTCCACCACGCGAGCGGCCAAACTGCATGCAATAAATTCAAGTACAATACAAAGGACAAGCAGAGTACGTGGCATGAGAAAGTAAGTCCAAGTCCTAGACTCCCATCCTAGAACACATCCCATCGTTTATTCGCCCCCGCCCCATCCCCGAGGATCCTTCTGTGCGAGGATGAACATGAGTTTTCTAATCGGTTTGCATTGGAAATAGATTGTTACTTTATGGGCCGCAAAGGTCGTCGTTAAAAATGCAAGTGGCCCGCTGCAGAAAGGGCATAAATAATAAGCCCAAATTTCAGGGGGGTGACTGTGGCAGAAAGGGGTCAAAGGGCAGCGCAGAGTGCGAGAGAGAGAGAGACGACGACGAGAAAGAGAGGGAACTAGTGGCGACACACCGACGATGACAACGAGGACGCTTCGTAGGTTTCATTTTCGTGGCTGTCGTCATGCGACTGCCGCCATTTGACCCACAAAACCAAACGCCGCAGCGTCGAAGAGGTTCTCCAATTCCAATTTCCCGTACCACCCAGCCATCCCCTCGGGTTTTGACCCCGCCAGCAGGCTTTCCACATTGGCGTTGGTCGCCATCTCATTTCCATTCATTCAATTAGCTCATTCATTCGACTGACTTGGCCAGAATCGTACCAGAGAGCGGGGCGAAGGTCACTTGACCTGACCCCAGCGAATTGCGTGTTCGGCCAAAGTAAATTCGCGCCAGCCATCGCAATTCGCGTAATTAATGTTGGACTAAGGACGGAGGACTAATAACTAAGGACCAAGGACCAGAGCTTGAATGGAAGCTCCGGGAAAAAGTAAATGCTCTAATAAAGCGAATGGAAAATGTGCAGCTGATCGCATACAAACTAGTGCTGCTACTAGTTGGCCGTGTAAATATCAAAGGAACAACAGCGTCATCGCCATCTGAATTTCACTCAACGATGCCAATGATGCGCCTCAATAAATTATCGATCGCAGGGGTCAGAGGGCGCAGGAGGACGACCCTTCTTGTGAGCATTGCGGTGGCTGCCTGGCAACCCAAAAAAGATGACTAAATACACAACAAAATCAAGGAAAAATGAGGAAAGCAAGGAGAACAGAAAAATCAATGCACACCCGAGGGCTGTGATGTTTGCGGGTGTGTGTGTGTGTGTGTGCCTGTGTGTGTGTGCTGTTGTGTTTGTGGCCGCACTCTAGAAAGTATGCTATGGCATTCCAGCAGCAAACACTTCTGCACCACCCACACATCCACCGCCCACCGCCTCCAAAAGCGAATCCATCAAGGTTAAAAGCGTCAAGGCAAACATTTTGGCAGCAACCGTAAACGGGCGGGAAATGCGGGGCGATATGGTAGAGCGAGCTGGTGACGAAGGTCCCCCCTTCATCAAAAATCCATTCGGGAAAACAGCTAAAAAAAAATTATACTTTTTCACTTTTTCTCAGAAACTAAGTCAGAACAACAGCAAATTGATATTAATACCGTTTCGTTGATATTTTATTTTTTTTATTTTTTTTTATCTTTATTTTCGAAAGGCACAAATGGTTTGTACCGACTTTTTCTCACAGTGCTTTTCGGACGTTTGATGTTTTTCGGTCGGTTTCGATTTCCCAAAGCCGTTTAACTATTGGCAGTTCAATAACTGCCTTGATGTCCCTTAATTGAATTTAAAATGAAGCTCTGCGTGCCGACGACTTTTCCTTACCCAATTTTCCCAATTTCCCTGTTTTTTTTTTTTTTTGCCCCCTGCATTCGTGAGTTTCGCAGAAAGTGTCGCCCCAATGGTGATGATTATTTTTGGCAAAAGGGGCGGGGTTCGCTGGGTCCAACCGCCTTCGCGCAAAAGTCGCGAACGCGTCATAATTTTCCCGCTGTCCACCCCCCGCGCTTTTCCTTCTCCGACCACCAACACCACCCCCCTCCCCGCGCATTTCTTTTCATTTGCAGATTGCCGGCTATTTTCGCGTGCGTTTCACACGTATTTTTAGTTGATTTTATTTATTGATACACGCGCCCCACACAACCAAAGAAACGTTCGAATAGAGCGTAGAAATTGCCATTGTTGGGTGCCTTCTATTTTCCCTTTCTATTTGGTTTTTCACATTTTTCTTTTTTGAAGTTATTGTTTTTCCGCCGGTTGGTCAGCTCAAGGGGAAACCCCCCTATTTTTGGATCACGCAAATCAATACTTGGCCATTACGGAGTATCTCCAGTCCACCTATCTACTGATCGCATTTGTAATACACACTCAATTCAGCTCAATTATTCCGCAGTCATTTCTATATATTCCCTACCTGTGGCCAGTATCAATGGAAGAACCCAGTAACAATATCAAATAATGATATACACAGTGTACTTTCAAATGGAACTAAGCAACAAAGAACCCAATCATAATCTTATCGTTTGAACCGCACAGTATATACGTACGTAAGTATGTGTATGTATGTACAAGTATGGGGAGTTTAAATTATTTGTCGTATTTTGCACTTCATTCCATTGTTTCGAAATGATTTGAAAACAATAACAAGAACAATAAGACATTTCCAGTTCGATGGTATCAGCAGATATCAGCAGCGAAAAGTGGTAATAGATTATTACGCTGAAGGGGATTTCTTATTAGTTTTAGCTATTTGCCTTTAACATCGATAAACAAATGAGTCGAAAGGGATATTCGAAAGTCCTTCTTATAGTTTATAATTATACACACCGCTATCCAAACTTACTTCTTTTCGGTTCTTCAATGACGTAGTTGGAAAACCATAATGCACTCAAAAAAAATAAAAGAAAAAAGGGTTTTCAGATTGGAAGTGGTTTCCAAGTTTTCGGCTGCCGGCAAAAAGGAGAAACTGCAGCACCCACGCACACACACCTACACACACACACACGCTTGAGAGAGCAACGCACGTGACACACACACACACACACAATTACGTAATGCTAATCAGCTGATTTTTACCACTATCTAAACCAGTTTCTGTAGCTAAAATAGGTATTTGAAAATAAAGTAAGTCAAACCGCTCGGCTGGGAACCGAGCATAATTGTGAAAAGCGTGGAAAACGGCGGCGCGAAAATTTGCATTGATTTTGAGCCCGCTGCTGGCAGAATTCGACTGACGAACCAAACGGGAAAGGCAGAGGAAAACTGAGAGAGAGTCCGGGGAAAATGCCTCGAGAGAGCCGCTACAGGAGCTCAGCAAGGACGTCGCCGTCGACAGCGCAGCGACTGAGACGCGACGCAACTAGTGCTGCTGCCCCGCCGCTTTACAACACTGTCAAATGTCAAATTCCCACTGCAATCGATTACCGACTGCAAAGTGATGTCAGCCCTGCCGCCTCCTTCGCGCCAAAAAGCTCATTGCCCACTATTGCACAGATAAATCAACTTGGCTAAACAGCTCATACTTGTCCTGTGGATTAGTGGATTTAGTGGCCAGCAGTCGGAAAAATGGCCACAAAATCACCACCACCAAATACAGGTTGATATGCACATAAACTTAGTATTCCGCTCACGGTTTCTCGGCCAATTCTACAGGTAATTCAAAAACGATCATTTCAATGGGAAAGCAAAATTTAATAGTGCCTGCACTTTAAGTGGCGGTACTAAAGATGAAGATGTGATGTTTTTATAACTCTCCAAGCGGCCAGTTCCCAAAAAGAAGACGATGACTAATGGAATAATCGATAAGACGTTGGCGGCGTGCACACTGTGTACAAAGTATCGGAATGTCACGCGCAGGCGAAGGACATCGTCACGTACACACACTGAGCAGAAGTGTTGCCACCACAACACAAAGCCAGGCGCAGATGTGTGGGTGTGCGGCAGAGGAACAGCTGAGCCACAGAAGCCCGACTTGGAAATGAAACGTGAAAAGTCAATCATTTGTCACCCCGTGTTTTTGTGCCCTGCACTTTTGCGCAATCTTGTTTCCCCTAACTGAGCGGAGTTGCCAAGCGAGAGTGGAGCACGTGTACAGGAAGTTGACAACTCTGGCGTGGAGTTGCACGAGTGTGCGTGCCCCTGCAAAGTTCGTGGGCGTTGGTGTGCATGTGCCTGTGGGCCGCAGGAAAGGAAGAGAGGAGGGGCGGGGCGGATCTCGTGCCGTCGCATAGCGTGCAGCGCCTCTCTCTTTCTTTCGCGCTCTCTCCCTCTCTCTCTCTCGCTTTCTAGGCCCACCCTTGCACCGTGCAGGCTGACATTTATTGCGAAGGCATTTCCCCACAGGGAAGCCTCAAAAACACTGACTACAAACTGGAAAGAAATATGCATGTCTATTGAGGATAAAATGTCGCAGTTGAGTGTCAAATTGCCAGCCTACAAAGTAAATAATTCCAGGAGCAAAGCATTTATTGACATTTATTGACAACCACGCTTGCACACTAAAAAGAAAATAGAACGATCAGAAGAAATTCAAGTCCGATCACACGCATGTGAATTTGGGTGTTTACTTGTTGTCTTCACTTTCAATGTCACTTTCAGTGCAAACGTTGCACTTTGCAGTCAAAATAATGATATACAATCCGCTACAAGCAGCAACGAGCCCACAACAACAACAACAACAACAAGAGGAACGCCATACACAAAGACTTTTCGCACCAATTTCGTCTTATTTAATTTAAATTCCTTTGACCGACGACAGGCAGACTGTTAATTTCATGGAAACGTCGCCATAGCCACAGTGGGTCGAAATTGAGCACAGTGGGGACACCACCAGATACACGGTGCAATGTTTAAGTAACTCCACATATCAACGCCAGTGAGATTCTTAATTGTACGGGATTAAAGAAAAAATATTTCATTTTATTTGCATTGGATATGGGAAAAGCGCTGTTACGGATATCCCGCTGCTCAATCAATTAACATCCAAATGAGTAATGTCGCACCGATCGAAAAAAAAAACACTTGACGCACTTATTGCACCGATCTCTTCCAGTGCTTAGCTACCCTAACCACTAGTGGGTATATACCCTGTGTTAGCAATTTAAACAGGGGTCTTGACTTTGCAAAAAGAACACATGGTACTATAAGCTAATCTACTATTTTGGGTAAATTTATGTATAACTTTCCACTTTTTCGGAAAGTGGAAAGCAAAAGTAATGCCGATTTTTAGCGTTTCAGAAACAAAGCTATGTTTAAATTTAATGGGGTCGGTGTAGTTGTGGCCCACTTACCTGCAATTCTGTTCCACTGTGCGCTGGCTGCGCAGTCGACGTCGACGCAGGCGTAGAGGCGCAGTTTGGCTGCAGTTTTGTTCGTTTTCGTTTCAATTCGTTTTTCGCGTGTGTGTTTGGTTGCTTTCTGCAACAATTTATTTACTTTCTTGTTACTTTGGTTTCGTTTGTTATTTTATTTGAATTCGCTGGCTTGCAACACTCGAAAAAAAAATGTTATTTGATTATTGAAGCACGCACACCCACACAGGCACACATACTCGCGCAGAGAGAGACACGCGACACACACACACACACGTACACTTGTTCACCACAGCGGAGGTTCTGGGCAGAGACGCTGGCAGCGACGCCGGCAGCGGGTGTGCTTGTGTAACGCAATTTCCTCGCCTTTCGGTGTGTGCGTGTGTGCAATGTACTACAAAAAATAAATCGCAATTTTCCAGTATTAATTTCTCTAGAATTTCCACCATTTCCTTAGCAATTCAAACGCACACACAACAAAAAAAAGGAACACGCATGGGGTGAAAAAAATAGGAACGGAACGCACGCTCACATACATACACACACACTCACACACACACGCTCATACGGAGGCACACGTCGAGAGAGCGGTGCTCATGAGCACTTATTTCGAAAAATTATTAATATTATGTTCGCCTTTTGTGTTTTTGCGCTTTCATGTATACGTTTCTCTTGGCTTCATCGCTTTTCGTGACATTTTCATGCGTTTCATTTTTCGACTGCTTTCTTTTACTCAACACACACACAAACACGCTCTGCTGCTTTTTTTCGTCTTTTGCTACACCTTGCTTCCGTATATATGTATATATATATATGTACCTTTCACACTCGCTTCGCACAAAAAAAAGTGTGGGGCGAAAATTGGGAAAACTGCCGTATGCTGGGTCACTTGTTTGTTACTCTTTGGCACTTTTTAGCAGCTGCGAGTTTCGCCAAATGGCTTCTATTTTACTTTTCGAGTTTTTTACTTACAACAAAAGATCTGTATATTTTTTTAGTCCGACTGTAAAGCGTGACCGTGCGCAGAAATCGCAAGAAACTACCAAAAGGAGATGAGCGCATGCAGTCACGAATACCAGAAATGCCATTTAATACTGACGCGAACCACCTTGTTATCGGGTGTTATCGAATACAATACTTATCGACTGTTAAACATGTATTCAATAATTTGATTTAATCGCTTAATTATGAAATTTTATGTTCAAATATGTTATAAAATATCTTTATTTTTTTAATATGCCATTTAAGAGCTGTTATTTAAAAGCGATATATAATAGAACAACCGCATCAATTGCAATGCATAATTTCTGAAGGAAAACCTTTTATTTATTGGAACCACCAAAAACGACATCCACTTCCCTCTAATAATACGTTTCTTGTTTTACCATTATATAACATATTGCCCTATAATTGATTTAATATTTATAAATATTGTATAACGTATATATGCGTCGTAAAATCTTGGAAAAAGTTCAACATCTTATAAGTACGCGAAGGTAAAACGAAACACACACTCGGAAAAATACGGGTTAAGGAATACGACAACGAAACATTGATAATACGGATAGAAGGATTCGAGTACGGGGCGTACTGATTTCCAGTTGGGACTAATGGGGAGTGTATTTTTTTAAGTGTCTTTTGGCCAAACAACAACGAACGCGAGGTGCCTGCAACTTGGGTTTAGTAGGGTATCTGGTTCTGGTAGTACTGGATCATGTCGTAGGTACGCGTGCGGAAGTTCTGGTACGAGTTGCGGATGACGGCCAGCATGTGGGCGGCCGCCTCCTTGTTGTTCTTGGTGGCCACGAAGCGCTGCTTCAGCAGATTGATCGTCTGGCCGCGGAAGCAGGGCAGTCCAGTGTCCAGCATCAGGGATACCAGCGAGACGATTGCGTCCTGGTACGGACGAACGGCGAGGAAGGCCTGCACGCACAGCTCGCAGAACCACTTGAAGGCCGGCGAGTCCATCTTGCCGCCCATGATCATGACCATTTCGTCGGTCAGCTTCATGTCCGGCTCGAAGCCGATATTACCACCTGGCGACGACTCGAACATAAAGCCAAAATCTGCAACGAAATCGTATTGTAGACAACGATATGCCCAGCGCACTAACCAAGTGAGTCACCTATGTGTATGATGTGGCCATCCTTGTCGATCATGATGTTGCCATTGTGGCGATCCTTGATCTGGAGCAGATAGCCGATCAACGAGTAGGCCGCCATGGACTTGACAAAGTTTGCGCGCGCCGCCTGGAACTCCTTGGAGCTCTCGTCGCCGTACTGATGCTGGAAATACTCGGAGAGTCCACTGTCCGTCTGTCGGCCGAGTTGATCCCTCGACTTGGCATTCGGCACGCACTCGATGACGCCGCACTGAAGGAACATGAGGCAAACACGATTAGGATATCACGGCACTATACCTATAGGTAGTTGGGAGGTGGAGAACTTACGCCCGGAGCGGTGGCCACAACGCGGTAGGGGAAGAGGAACAGATCGAGTCCCACCTGCTGGAAGATGTTCTTGAAGATGGTGATCACCTGGAGCGCCAGCATGTCCTGGCGCACATCGTCGCCCACCTTGAAAATGGCGGCCTGCCACGACTCCACGCCCAGCGTCATCTTGGCGTCCTCCTGGGAGTTCTGTAAGCAAAACCGAAGATAACCTAAGCTGGGTGTTGCAAGTGGGGCAAGGGCAATCCTACCGGATTGTTGGACACCTCCATGGCGCGCGTCTCCAGCTCCGTGATGCCGCAACGATACACCCGGAATCTGGCCAAATACGGCGCCTTGGCTGCACTTTGCATCGGCGTGCCGCTGCTGTAGTCGATATCCAGGACCATGGCCTCCGGATTGGAGGGCAGATAACAGCCGCCCTGCACCTTGATCCTGCTGAGCGCCGCCAGGCATGCGTTCTTCCGCTCAATGCCCTTGGCAAACGATCGAATCTCGCCGGAGACGGCCGTTATCTTGCCGAAGAAGTCGAACTCCCGCTCGTAGAACCGCTTGGCGGCGCCCGAGAACGATGCGATAATACTTTGCGATAGCTGGTCGAGTGCCTCGTACAGATTGGGATCCCTGTGCTGCTGATCCTCGTCCATGTACATGTTCGTCTGCATGTTCCAGATCAGCTGGTGCGCCACTATCTGCGACCGCCGCGATATATTCTTGATGAACTCCACCACATAGCCCATGGTGTCGTGTCGCAGTGCTTGGACCAGCTGCGGGATGTACGGCAGCACCGACTCCGCCGGATACGAGGAGAGGGTCTTCACGGCGTACTGAGCTGTCAGCGGATGCGATGGATACTGCCGCGAGAAGTAGGCGAGCGCATGGATGGGCGTCACTGGCGACCACGAGAGAATGTACACCAGATCCGGGCTCTCCTGCAGCAGGTTCTTGGTGGTGCACAGGTACTTGAGCGCCTCGGGAATGTGGCACACCGCTATGGGATCGGAGCAGACCAGCCGCGACACCTCCTCATCAATGATCTCCGCGTTCTTGATCCGCTGCGGTAGGAAGACAGCCAGCGCCGGGTTATAGCACCAGGCGAGACGCGCGTAGTCCCGCCAAACGTTCGGCTTGTACGGCCGGTTGCGCCATTCCGTGATCTGTTCCTCGCCTGAAAAGGGAATGGGATCGATTAGGTTCTGGACTGAAGTTGCCAACTCTTCTTAACTCACCCGGCACTATAAGATCCGGCAGACTGTTGGGATTGTACCAGGTAATGAGGAACTCTAGCTCGACGGCCAGCAACTCAAGGATCAGATTGCGCTTCTTCATGTAGTCCTTGTCGTAGGAATCCTTCTGGTACTGCAGCCGCTTGGAGCGATTCGATCGCTTCGACAGCGTGGACGTGGAGTGCGGAATGGTGTTGTACCAGCCGCTGCTGCTCCCGCCGCCCGCTACACCCATGCCCATGCCCACCGCATTGCCACTGGCACTCATGGAGCGCGTGTAGTCGTTGACTAGCCCACCGCCGCTGATCAGTGAGGCCGTCTCCGGATTATTTCTCACGGCCAGCATTTGCGTGGAGCTCACGGAGGCATTTGTCAAGTCGTAGTCGCCCACTTCCGAGGTGACCAGATGCTTCTTTTCACTGCGCATCGTCTGCCAGAACTTCAGCAGTATCATTATGTCCTCCAGTAGCTGCTCCCTGCTCTGATTGGGACACGTGGGTGGTCCGCAGAAGTAGTCCAGTGCGTTCGAGTATATCCGCTCGCGCAGGATATTTCTGGAGAGCGACTTCGGAATGGTGTTGCCCTGCAGCAGCGACAGTCCGCACTGCAGCAGCTTGAAGCGACAGCCAACGGTGGACACCTGGCGGTTCTGTTTGCTACTCTTGAGAACGGGAAGACATCGGTGCAGCAGGAGGCAGAACATCTCCACCTTGTCCCTGTTGCAATACTTGGCTGTGTCCACCATTTCGGAGAGCAGCTGCAGCCAAATCAGATGGGGCGTGATCAGTATGGGCTTGCTGACCAGCTTGCAGCCTTCGTAGGCGGCCAGGGGATTGGTGACCTCCGTCTCCCATGCAAACAAGCCCATTCGCTTCTCGAATGTCGTCTGCCAGGCGCTGACCATCTCCTGGATGAAGCACAGCTCCAGATCCTGGCGGGCAGTCAGCACCCACTGCCAGCACTCAACGGCGGTCTCCATCGCCGATTCGGTGAACAGCTCCAGCTGCGAACTGGCCACCGCGTGCAGCAGTTTTCTGCTGATCTCCGAGCATATGATCAGGTAGGCGGTGGCACGCCAAAGGGCGCCACGATGGCGGGCGTCGCTCTTCTCGGCACACGCCTCCCACACATCGCTGACCAGTCGGTCCGCCAGGCCGGCTTTATCCTTCTCGCTAAGTACGGACAGCAGGCCACTGATCTCACCGGCGTATTTGCTCCTCAGGCACAACACCGATACGAATCTGGGCGTGTCGGAGTTGACGCAGCTCGGCCGCTTGCTCATGGTGCCCGTGTGCTGGGCACTGCTGCTCACCACCGAGTCGAAGGCCAGCGCCAGTCCGCTGTGGTGAGCCAGCACGGGCGTGGGGATCTGGTTGGGATACTCCTGTAGGTGCGAGCGCGTGGATCGCGGCGCCCACTTCATGGCTTCGTTCACAATGCCCTGGCACCGATCGGCGAAGTCCTTGAGGCGCAGCTCTCGCGCCGGCAGCGAGTCCATCAGCTGCAGGGTGTAGGGCGTCGAGACCACCCGCAAGGTGGGCGTCTCCTCGTTGGGGTCCAGGCTGAGGGAGTACGCCAGCAGCTGGAGGATGTCCAGCATGCACCACAGCACGCGGCGATTCCAGAGCAAGTGGGGAAAGCGATCCACCAGGAAGGAGAGGTACTGATCGGCCACCATCTGGATGGGTTTGTGGATGTGGTTGAAGTAGACCAGCAGCAGCGTGGCTTGCGACTCCAGCACCTTTTCGCGGATCTCGTCGTGGGCGTATAGAACGTTGCGGAACTTCTCGAAGACCTGGTCGGCAACGCTATGTGGAACAGAGGAAGGAAAAATGAATGAATGATTGGTTACTTAGGAACACAAAGAAAGTCAAGCATTAATTCGAGAAGGCCTACCACTTGACGCACTGCCAGATGCCCGTCTTGTCCCTCTGGAGCGCCGTGTCGCAGAGGTAGCTCATGATCGGCTCCAGACTCGGCTCATCCGCATTCTCCACGCGCAGCATCTCCAGCCAGTAAACGCTCAGCAGGTACGTGCACTGCGCAAATGAGAGCTTATTGATCGCCGTGGCCACGTTGTCCGAGGAGTGCTCGAGGAGCACCAGGATCTGGCTACGCAGCTCGTTCACCGAATCGCTCTTGATGGCCAGCGTGTAGTTGAGCTCCCGCATATCCGACTTGTGGGCTGTCTGCGAGATGAGTAGCGGCGACTTGGCCGCTATCTGCTGCACGCCCTGGTACCAGTCCGCTGGCCAGAGGCGGGCGTTGGTGAAGCCCATCACGACACAGTAGGCCCAGAAGTCCTTGAATAGCTTGTGCAGTCGCTGGCGGGGATTCTTGATCGGCGGCAGGCGGCGCACCAGTACCGCAATCACCGGTATAAGCATGCCCAGATTGCCAGCACGCGAGCTGGCCTTCTGGGCGCCCGGTGTATTGTCGTAGCTGCGCTCGCCGTCCAAGCCGATCTGGACGAACAGCTCCAGCAGCTTGCCCAGCAGCTCCAGCATCTCGGCATCCCCTTGAATGTTGGCCGCGATGTTGCCCAATGCATTGACCACCGCATCCGAGACGTGATGGAATTGCTTCCGGTGCTCCGGATCCGAGGTGTACGCCAACGACGCCGATTGCACGGTGACGCGCGAGAACATCTTCATGATCTCATCGAAGACATGCGTTTCGCACTGCGAGATGATCATGCAGCCCAGCTGATCCACAATCAGGGCGTTCTGCTCCGATGGCACCTTGCAGAAGCGCTGGATAAAGAACTGCAGGATGTTCTGCGTCGTTTTCGAGGTGTCCTTCAGCGCCACGGCCACGTGGCCCAGCATCACGATGATGTTCAGGCTGACCAGGTTGGATTTGTGGCACTCGCCTTGCGATTCACTGAAAACATGACTCGGTCGGATGAGTCAACTATATATACACATATATCGCACCATTGCACCCACCTTCCAGACTTTTCGGCTGTGAAGAGCCGATTGGAGACGTTGGCCACCAGAGCTGGCACACAGAACTGGTCCAGGGTGTGGGCAGCGCGCAGGGCGATCGATAGATTCTCGATGGCCGCATCGCGCAGTGACTCGAAGGCGGCATGACCACTGCGACCGGTTCCGCTGCCCGGCGGCTTTTGATTATCCCCGTAGATGACGACCGCCGTCCGCGAGTCCGAGTGCTGGACCGCGATCTTGAAGGGCGTCAGTTCCTTCTCCTTCTTCTGCTGGGCCAGCGATTGCATGGCATGGTCGTGGAGCTTGCCCAGAATGGGACTGGGCGCCACAAGGAAGTCGCGCAGATACGAGATCGAGGTGCCGGCTATGTTGGGAAACTTGTGGGCCAGCTTGCCCAGTCCCTCCAGGCAAACCATCAGCAGCGGCATGTGATCCATCACGATCTTGTGGCTGAGCTCCAGGTTCAGCTTCTGCGACAGCCGGCCGCACAGCTTGTCCGCCTCTGTTTGGGTGGCAAGTATGGATTAGTACACGGCAATGGCGGCGTTTGGCAGTTTGCAAACAAGGGAACAAGGCAACGAGGAGCAAAAAGGGGATCAGGAGGAGCAGGTGGGTCTGTTGCAGCATGCAGCGAACGTTGGCCAGGCAATTAACAATTAAGCCACAAAACCGACGTACAAGGTAGTTCCAGTTAAGAGGGGGAATCCACGCAAACTATGGCCAATTAATCGAAGTTCATCGAAACGAATGTGTTCCCAATTGGAGGATTAGTACGAAAGCTCTTTCGGATGGCTCCCCCCTCAACGATCAGTTTTGTGGGTGCAAGAATCGAAACTATTGGGGATTACACTGCTCTTGACCTTTCTTCAATAAAAATTGCAAGCCATTCTGCAGGGATGGCACATTATAGTCGACGTCAACTGAACCATATTCCGGGTTCCGGCCACCAAAAAACAAAATCAATACAAACAAACTATAAGAAACTAAAAGAGATTAAACGAAATAACTGAAACTTACTGAAGAAAGAGAGAGGGGCAGAATCGGAAGTCGAACGTGTGTAGTATGTAGATATAGAAGCACCCAACGAAAGCATAATTCACTCGATAAATAAATGGATAATGGATAATGGATGTGCAGCACCAGAAGGAAGTAGCTCCTTCACCCGCTCTCACATAGTTATTCGAGTGATTGGATGGATGAGCATCTTGGATGGTCATGACTATGGATTGTGAGCTAGTTTATATATAGTATAATCATGGAACTCTCTCCTTCTAACTGGCAATGAAGCTACTTCCCTCTCTCTCTCTTTCGATCTGTTTTGCAATAAGTTGCTGCTTGGATATTGCCATTTGCATTTGCATTTTGCGTTGAGCTGGAATTCAAGATCGCTTGCTCCGCGGCGAGGATGTGCGCTTACCCGTTTCGTCGCGAATGGCCCAAACCAGCAGGTCGACGCACGCCGCATTGGCCATCACATTGACCTTGTACTTGTTGACCACCGCGATGCCGTTCTCCTCGCGCCGCTCGCGCTCCTGATCCTGCTGCTTGTTCTGCAGCTCCGTCTGCCCGTTGAGGAAGAGCCGCTTGACGAACTCCTGCACGTCCTTGGTGAACGGCGTGGGCAGGTCGACCTGATGCTGCAGCAGTTCCCGGAGCAGGGTCACCAGCACCAGGTTCAGCGTTTCCGAGAAGCTCTTGTAGCAATAGCCCTTGATTTGGTGCAGCGAGAATATGTCGCTGGCCTGCTCGTCGAGATGTTCGAGGGTGTCCTTGGTGAGCAGCTTCTTGGACACCGCGAAAATGGTCTGCAGATGCTGGATGGGAAACGGAGGCACACGATACAGGGGTCGTGGGCCGCCCTTCGTGGGCGATTCGCAGACGCGCATGTTGGGGAATTGGTTGAAACTGGAGCCGTAGCGCGTGAAGAAGTGCGTCCGCGGATCGTACGGCACCGAGAAGTAGCTGTGCAACGAGGGCTTGCTGGGCTTGCCGCCCGCGTACCGCTGCCGTCCATCGTCGTAGCTTGCGTTCTGGGCCTGCGCCAGGCTGCCGGACATGGAGCGCGGTATGATGGGTCGGAAGTGATGCGTGGCCGCCAGGCGCTCGCTGCTGCTGAAGGAGCCGCCGCAGGTGCCGCTGGCACTGCTGCTCGAGCCGGTGCCGTCGCGGCCGCCGCCCTTCTGGATGGGCAGCAGCTCGGGCGGGAAGATGCGGCACAGCAGCGGCGGATCGTTGCTGGCATAGCGACCCATCGATCGGGCCAGGCCGAAGAGCAGCGGCACCGTGGCCTTGCACAGGATGATGGGCGGCGGCGCGGAGCTGCTGTCCCTGCTCGACTTGACTATGTTGGCCAGCGCGCTCAGCGTTTCCACCTGGTTCAGGATGATCTCCTCGCGCGAATCCGGGCACTTGGCCGCTATGTCGGACAGCAGGGTGTTCAAGCAGAAGCTGAACTTCTCCGCCGACGGAATGCGAACGCCTGCCAGAGGGAAGTGGGGAAGCCAGGATTAGCCAACTGTGTGGCAGGCACTCATGTGGCAAGCAGCTGGTACTTACGTTCCACTTTGTTGCTCCGGGCATCGTCAATCCAGACCGCCTTCGGCAGGCACTTGGCCAGACGCAGCAGGTAGGGCACAATCTGACCCTCGTGCTGGCAGCCGCCCTCCAGGAAGTAAATGCCCAGCGCAATCACGGCATCCTGGGCCCGCGTGTCCAGGCAAAACACTCCGGCGGCATTCTCCTGCGGGCAATACCGGAACAGGGTCTGCACCTGTGGGCGTGTGGCAAGAGGAAGCCATATATTAGTGTCTTGTGCTTATTGCTATTGCTATTGCTATTGCTATTCCTATTCCTATTCCTATTCCTATTCCTTGACCTATACACTCTACTCATGATATAGCTTCTACTGCTGGTGACCTCAGTGCATGGGAAGACAACTACATCCTACAGCTCCTCTGTTGTGCCTGAATCATCAGCAGCTTTCGTGTGAGCGCTTCAGTGAGCAACAGCTGAAGATTCGCTGCACTGTTGATGTTCCAAAGGCACTTTTGCGAACTGAGTTGGTTTGGTGTGGGGCTCCTGCGAATTGCGAGGCTGCCCCACCGCCCCACCGCCTCACCGCCGCCCCCTTAGCGCCCACGCATGTCTGTTTTATGGCCGCCGCTCAAGGTCAGTGCGAAAAGTCGATTGCCAGGGGGCTGGCGCAGTGGCTGGCGGAGTGGCTGGTGCAGTGCGTGGCCAGGTGGACATGTATCATGTACCTTATCCCAGGGAGTGGGCTGGATGCCCGCCAGAACGCGGGCCAGGCAGAGAACGGTCCGCTGGTACGTGTATTTATCCGAGGCGGTCATCGTCATGGCTGCTCTAACTGGCGGCCACCTGCTCCTCCTCCGTTCGTTCGTTTCGATGCGGTTCGCTGCGGTGCGGTGCGGTTGGTTCAGTGGGTCGTTTTGGGCAATCGCACTAGGCGTTCGTCATTTTCGTGGCTCGCTCGCAAGAAATTAAATAAAACTAATTTTTTTTATTTTACTTTCGCCAGTGTGACCAGCGCGCATTGGCCAGCAAATGTGGCGCTGGCTGCGTAGTGCGCGGGAATGAGCCGCTCAACCGAATGTCGTGTCTCGATAAATTCGAATTAACCCTTATGCAGACCAAAATACGTTACACATTCGAAAAACGTTTCTTTCCAAAGTTATTTTATTTTTGTTTCGTCTAGCTGGCCTTTCAGCTCACGCCACTCGTAGTTCCGAACTCGAATTGCTTGGAGAGCATTTGAGAGCCAGTGAATCGCCTAAAAAGCCGAAAATATCGAAAAATATATAAAATACGGGGGATAAAAAACTGCTCGAAATGAAAGTGAAAAAAGCGCATTGGGCCATGTTCGCGATCACGGTGGGCATTATAATTGGCTGCTTGATATGCATCGCGGTGTTCGCCGGCTTCCAGCACGAGGACGTCAAGTTCAAGACGATGCTGGTGAGCATTGTGATAGTGCTGCTCTTCCAGTTCCTCATCGGGGACCCCATCAAGTTCGTGATCCTGTCCGTCGACCGGGCCCTGTGGCCACCGCGGATCTACATACCGCCACGCTGTGACAAGAATTTGAAGGAGGAGAAGGAGGAACGCAGGGACTTCCTCAAGCGGCGGCTGGTTAGCAAGCGCGCCAACCTGATGCTGTCCTCGCGCTACAGGAACTATAAGCTCAACGAGCAGTACAAGATGATCGCCCACGACCTCTTCATCTACGGCCCGTACTTCCTCTGCCTGATGTGCCTGGTGCTGGTGACGAGGGACCAAACCCTTTACCACAACACGCGCATCATCACGGACCTCTTCATGTACAACCACACGGACTACACGGGCCTCCAGGAGGTGTACTTCCTCAACCAGCTCTTCGACTTCATCGAGTCCACCCTGGTGATCGCCTTCAACTCGAATGCCTCCGAGAGCGGCTCGCCCGGCTGGGCACACGCCGAGCAATCGGTGCTCCTGGGCGTGATGCGACTGCGCCAGCTGCGCGTGTCCAATCCGGAAGTCGGCCTCGGTCCACCGAAGTTCTCCGACACATACTACATGCCCGGCTGGCAGCTGCCCTACCGCAAGCTCCACTACTCCGACAAGTACTGGCGCATCTACGAGCCCTGGTTACCCATCAAGATGAACTTCGAGTTCCTCGACGCCCTGCTCATGAACTTCGACCATGTGGGCTCGCTCAACAGCTATCCGGAGCTGGCGGGCTACGTCAGCCTGCTGGCCAGGAGCGCGGCTAATAGCATGAAGGTGGGCGAGCATACTTACTAGTACAATCTCTTCATCTCGCACTGCCCCCAGGTGATTGACTACCTCTCGGAGAACCACTGGCTGACGCTGAACACGTCGGCGGTGTTCATCGACTTCACGCTGTACAACGTGGACGTGAATCTGTTCAGCATCTGCACGCTGCGCGTGGAGAAGACGCCATTCGGCGGCATAGTGCCCGACGTGCAGGTGGAGAGCGCCAAGCTGCTGGAGAACGTCGACCAGATGCCATACACGGGGCTGCTGGCCCTGCTCATCTACGTGCTGGTCTTCATACAGTTCGCGCAGACGCTGGCGGTCAAGCTGTGGTACGAGCCGCATCTGCTGAAGAGCGTTTGGAACAAGCTGGACGTGTTCATCTTTATGGTCAACCTGCTGGTGATGGTGCTGGTGGTGCTGCGCGAGTCCCTGGTGGCCAGCATGATGAAGAAGGTGGAGGGCGCCAGCAAGGTGGAGTTCATCGACTTCCGGCGGCCGTCGCGCATGCACCAGTTGACCACGATCACGATCGGCTTCTTGATCTGCATAACCACGCTGCGCCTGTGGCGAGTGCTGCAGTTCGCCAGCGTCTTCAAGCTGTTCACCAGGACGCTCTACTTGGCCTGGTCAGCGGTGGCCAGCACCGCGATCGCCATCGTCATATTCCTCATCGGCTTCTGCTTCGCCGTGGTCACCATTAACGGCAACTACAGCAGCAACTTCAACAATCTGGTGAAGAGCATGGTGATGTGCATGTGCTTCTCCTTCGGCTTCAGTGCCCAGGTGAAGCCATCGGAGCTCTTCCACGGCGGCAAGTGGCTGGGCATTGTCTGCTACGGCGTCTTGGCCTTCGTCATCATCGTGCTGCTGATCAACGTCTTTGTGTCCCTGATCAACGACTACTTCACCGTGTCGAAGATGATCAGGGACTCGGAACGGGAGAATCGCATCACTTTCTTCGACTTTCTGCTCGTCGAGTTCTCGGGCGTCCTTGGGCGCTTCCGCAAGCTGCCCTGCTGGCGGAGGAACTACGTCCGCAACGGGCGTACGGTGGCGCAAAACGTGAGCCGGAAACTGGACTCCATGGACAGGCAGCGTTTGATGCGGCGGAGGTTGCGGCCCCATCGAGTGCGTAGACAAGAATCGGCCGAGGATGCCCTGCTGGAGTACAAGGATCGCGGCGAGAAGATGGTCAACGTGCAGAATATCCTCAACACGCAGCTCACCTTGATCAGAATGTTCCTCTTCGACGAAGATGTTGAATTGCCGCAGGAGCAGCGGGAGCAGCCCGATTGGGGGCCAGACGGATCGCCGCCGAAGAACAAGAGCCAGGACGAGGCTGAAGCCTAAAGATGAATGTGCTCCTTGCCAAATCTCAAGAGAAACTGTTTAATTCACGTTCGTTTACAAGTTCATTAGATTCGACTTCCTTTGTTGGTAAAATTTCATGTACAAATGGAATGCTTTCTTGTTAAGCTAATTGACTTGCATGGCTCAATGGATTGCAGTTCCCAACTGGGCATAGATAACAACGAATGAGCAACTGCATCGAAAATGCACAGTTCAGCAATCTACAAGGCAATCTCTAACTGGGGCAATAATACCTATACTGTGATACACTTTTGTCCACCACTTAAGTAAGAACTAGTTGAAGCTTGAGCTCTGTGGGCTAATCCGCCGGAATACTTCAGCTGGCTGTGGGCTGTGGGCTGTCGCTGTGTTCACTAACTTAGTCCTAAATCTATTTAGTCTTTGGCTCAAGCGTCGCACGGGCGGTGGTCTAGCCTTCGGTGGTAAATGGTGGTCCCTCCTTCGTTCCATCCCATCTCGTTTCAACTCCACCCTTTCACTTTTCAATGGTCCGCGGTGGTCTTCTTTGTGGGACGCTTACGCAGCGCATCGGGCGATTCGCGCTTGCCACCGCGGGATTTCTTGACCAGCACCAAGTCGTCGGCATCGACGTCGCTCAGCGTGTCACCGCCCACGTCCGCAATGTCGGACTTATCACTGTAGGCAACCAGGTCGTCGTCGTCGTCGCGCAGGCTGCTCGCCTTGGAGAGCATTACGTCGGGTTCGAGCGACTTCGTGAGCCGGGCGTACTTGATTTGCACGCTGTGCAGCCACTTGGCGTCGGACCAGTGGTACCAGCTGAGCAGAAAGACGACCAGTATAAAGAACAGATTGGTGCTAATGGCTGGAAAGGAAAAAAATAGGATTAGCGGCGGTTCGCTGGCGGCTGGCATGGGGAGGCATATGCGCCAACATACCCACTATGGCCGACAGGACGGGCCAGTTGAACATGATGTACCGCAGCCCGGTAAAATCGGCGACTATGTGCAGGGTGACCGTGTAGAACTGGATCTTCTGCGACTGTATCTCCACGTAGACGTCCGTTATGGGATGCTGTCGCTCCTCCAGGTAGCGCGAGAATATCTCCACTGGCACCTGCTGGAACTCCTCCTTCCAGCCGAGCACGTAGAGCGGACTCAGGGCCCACGTGGAGATCATGCGGATCAGCGGCGACCGATAGCGCATCATGGCGGACCGACAGGAGTGGCCCCTCAGCATCGAGTCGTAGTCCCTCATCTCGGCGCACACCATGAACATGCCCAGCTCGAGATTCTGCGGCGACTCCGGCATGTCGATGTTCACGATCACCTTGTACGCCTGGCCAACCATCAGGAGCTGCTGCTTCTTGGTCAGCGAGACGTGCGCGTGCGGAAATGTGCAGGGCGTGCTGGTCTCCAGGCAGGTTCTGCGGGATTCAACGACATGGTTTCATTGGGTACTAAGTCTAGAATCAAACGACTTGACAATTGCCGAGATAACACAGGTACTAACTAGCTTGCAATAGCCAATCGCAGTGACTGATAAGCAGATTAGGTCTGTATTTATGGACAATTGGCCTCCATTTAGATACATGTACATAGCACAGGAAGAAACCTGTGGCCACTTCGATTTCCTTCACATTCGGGGCTACTCACTTGAACTGCATGTGGACGGGTCGAGTGTGCGATATGGCCGGCATGTAGACGTAGTAGAAGGCGGCGTACATGAAGACCGCCAGCCAGATGATGAGCACCACGGCGAAGGCGATGAGGCCCAGTCGGAGGACCAGCTCCCGCACCGTGCCCACCTTCTCGTCCGCCTTGCTGCGCACGCGATCGTAGACGTTCCAGCCCACATTCACGGCCGGCCGGATGAGGAAGCGCCGGCCCAGACCCAGAGGATCCAGGGCGAAGACGATTAAGCGCAGCAGGATGTTCATGGTGGCAGAGGAGCACTAGCTGCAACTGGAACAGCAATTAGCCAAGCTAGGTATTTTGTATTCCGCTGCTATCAGCGCCGATCCGCGATTGCTTATCGTTTCCCGATCCCCAGTGCCCAATTTCCAATTTCCAGTTCCCAATTCACGATAGTGGCCACCGCTTGGAAGTCCTCTCTCTCTCTCACTGGGATTTGCATGGGCACTATCGACTGCTGATTCACATATGGCGCAATGGCTGTGATCCATCTATCCGCGATCCCAGACGTTGTACCGGCGGCTCAAAGGTCAGTGCCGAAACGATTTTGTTTCCAATTTTATGGCTTCGGAGTGATAATGATAGTGATTACACTGGACAACACGACGTATGATTGGCCTGCAAAGTTTATTATCCCAAGGCGCCAAATTCATTGATTTGAGTACAGAAGACAGATTGCTGGTCCAACTTGTTGCTCAGTTTTGCTGCACAGTGTAGTGGCTCCCCATTCCAAACAGCTGTGCGCCGCTATCGTTTATCGATAACACGACCGATACGAATCCATCCGATTGCGTCCATTGTTTGTACACTTTACTTTTCGTGCAATATTACTACGCTACTAAAAGGAGATTGGATGAATAAAGAGTGATTATCAAGGTGCCAATGCTAATCAACTGCCAATGCTAATTGGGCAAACAAGATAAACGGGTGACTGAAGCGGATGCAAAGTGAAATCAGTGGCATAGCGAGTGGTTGAAGTTCAAGATACGGATACAGATAAACGGCGAGGATGAGCAACTACCGATATCAGGGTGCTGGGCTCGGGGGCGGCGGCTTGGCCGGGGGGCGTGGCTACAGCGGCATCGAGGTGCACGAGGTGATGCATCCGCACCACTTCACCTACGTGAGCCAGTGCGTCAAGTACATGATCTTCCTGCTGAACTTCGTGTTCTGGCTCTTTGGCGGCCTGCTCCTGGGCATTGGCGCCTACGCGTTCAAGGACAAGTGGGAGGAGGCGAACGGATCGGTGCGGCTGGAGAACTTCTACGACGTGTTCCTCAACATCTCGCTGGTGATGATCCTGGCCGGCATGGTCATCTTTCTGGTCAGCTTCTCCGGCTGCCTGGGCGCACTGCGCGAGAACACCTTCCTGCTGAAGTTCTACTCCATGTGCCTGCTGCTCTTCTTCCTGCTGGAGATGGCCATCGGTGAGTCACGCCACCTGGTGCCCACCTGGTTTTTTGTTGCGCTGCCGTAATGTCACCAACTTTCTCTACCTCCCCCTCTGTCTGCGCCCACAGCCATCGTCTGCTTCGTGTGCCCGCAGTATATGCACACCTTCCTGGAGAAGCAGTTCACGCACAAGATCATCCACTCGTACCGCGACGATCCCGACCTGCAGAACTTCATTGACTTTGCTCAGCAGGAGTTCAAGTGCTGTGGCCTCAGTAATTCGGGCTACCAGGACTGGAGTGAGTTGATGCAGAAACATTGGTTAAATTATTATCAGAAAATCGCATAAAACTTGAGTTGAATCGCAGATGAATTGCCATTAATAGCAATTAATTAATTTTTGCAGGCAAAAACGAGTACTTCAACTGCAGCTCGCCGTCGGTGGAGAAGTGCGGAGTGCCCTACAGTTGCTGCATCAATGCCACCGACATATCCTCCGGCCTGGTGAACATCATGTGCGGCTACGGCGTCCAAAACGCTCCCGTTCCCGAGGCCAGGAAACTGATCTGGACCAGCGGCTGCATAGAGATCGTCCGAGATTGGGCCGAGCACAATCTGTACGTGATTGCCGGCAATGCTCTGGGCATTGCGCTCATCCAGCTGCTGGTCATCTACTTGGCCAAGACGCTGGAGGGCCAAATCGAGCTGCAGAAGTCGCGTTGGCTGGCGTGAGATCCGGGACAGCCCGAGTTCTACGGGCCCTACAACCGCACCTGAACTACATACTCTCGGAATCAGTACCCTGTTTTGTGCACCACTCACGTGCGGACGGATTGCCAGTAGTGAAAAGTCGGAGATCGTAATGCAAGAAAAGCCCAGTAGTAAGCGAATATTATAAATATGTATGCATAAGCTCGAATAGTTAAACGATAGTCTTAGTCTTAAGTGAGACCTATATTTCTCCCTATTCATTGACTAAGAGACCCGCCAGACTTACCGATGAATTTTCCACGGTGCAATATTATTTTCGAATATTTTTTCCTATTTTCCTTGCATGTTTTGTGTAAGGTGTGTGCATTTTTAATTCCTTAATACTCATTCCCCAACTTTTGTGGCAATCGACTGCCTGGCTGTATATACTCCTACATGAAGTTGTAGACGCATCTCAAACCACTTAATTATTGTAATCTCAAGCCGACCAAACAACGCCATATGTACATTATATTTAGTTAGTGACTTACTTGCTGAAATTCGATGCATTTATTTATATGTAACTTGGAAAAAGCAACCACAATGCGCACAAATCTTGAATATCTATTCATCCAGAACTATTTCTGGGTTTATTATTAATCTAGAGCCCTAATATTGTAGATGTATGATAATAAAACACATAGTAAATCAAAGAAAACGAATTTATTTAAAGTAAATGGTAAATTTGAAAATACGCGGTCTTTATGGTATTTTAAATACCTTTTGGTATATATACCAGCGTAGTAAAATCAAAAGTTTAATACGTTCTTTCCTAATTTTGGGATTTATTTTGCAATTTAAAGTAAAAACAGACAGTTTTTAATTTAAATGTTTAAACAAATACCAAAAGTATCGAAATTTCGAATGGTATATTCAAAAAAGAGCAAATTGGTATTAGCGGTATATTTTTTGGACACACGGCATGTTTTTGTGACCGCGGCAGGGTAACACTCTTTTGTTGCTGATTAAAAATCCGCTTAACTCGTGGCGAAATTTGCATTTACGATTTCGCATACAAATCGCGTTGAAAAACAGAGTGAGTGCACCCCAAGCAAGCGCCCAGTGAAGCCCCACTCACTGCGCCCTCAATCTCTTTCAGATGCCGGGCGTTGAAACGATCAAATCCTCCTGGGCCGACGAGGTGGAGCTCGACTATGGTGGACTCCCTCCGACGACGGAGACCGTGGAGAACGGGCAGAAGTACGTGACGGAGTACAAGTACAACAAGGACGACAAGAAGACGAAGGTGGTGCGCACGTACAAGATCTCCAAGCAGGTGGTGCCCAAGACGGTGGCCAAGCGGCGGACCTGGACGAAGTTCGGCGAGTCGAAGAACGACAAGCCCGGCCCCAACTCGCAGACGACCATGGTATCCGAGGAGATCTTCATGCAGTTCCTCAACTCCAAGGAGGACGAGAAGGCCAACGATCCGCTGCTGGACCCCACCAAGAACATTGCCAAGTGCCGCATCTGCAACGGCGAGCATTGGTCGGTCAACTGCCCGTACAAGGGCACGGCGATGGACACGAATATGATGGAGAAGAAGGCCTCGGCAGCCGCCGCGGCCGCCGTCGATGCGCCCAAGTCCGGCAAGTATGTGCCGCCGTTCCTCAAGGACAGCCAAAAGGGCGCGCTGGGAATGCGCGGACGCGACGACACGGCCGCCATCAGGATATCCAATCTGTCGGAGTCGATGACCGAGGCGGATCTCGAGGAGCTGGTGAAGAAGATTGGGCCGCAGAGCAAGATGTATCTCGCCCGCGACAAGAACACCGGACTCTGCAAGGGATTCGCCTACGTGCACTTCAAGCAGCGCAAGGATGCGGCCGCCGCCATCGAGATCCTCAACGGACACGGCTACGACCACTTGATCCTCAGCGTCGAATGGTCCAAGCCCCAGAACAATTAGTTAGTCCCGTTCCCACTACCCGCGTTTACTGCTCATAGGAGTCCGTTCGAGTCGATCACACAATTTGTCCCGATGCTATGCTAAGTTTGCTACAAATAAATCTTAAAACAGCCCCCACGGGCACCGAAAACCAGACGACTATGCTCTCTGAGGTTACAATTGTATCTAGAATCGTATCTTTTCCATATTTGATATAACTTTACTTGCTCTTCTTTATTTTACAAATGCATTTGCTCTATATAGCTGTCTCCCTCGTTTTAAAGGACACAAGGCCTCCAAACCGTAGACACTGGGAACAACACATAAAAGAAATATATTTTATTTGTTACCTAACAAACTTAAATATGTTTTGTTAAGCGTATTTCTTAAAGATATGCAGTTACCCACATTAACCACTGCGTTAACCATACGCGGTGCCCACTGTAGAAAGCATGATTCCAGTCGATCTGGCAACGCCATCGTGTGCATGCGAATAAACACCATGGTGTTGTTGTTTTTGTGTTTGCCAGCGATTTGCGTAAATTGTGTTTGTTTTTGTGGCCAAAAATAGAAATCAGATGCCGCAAAATATTCAAAAAGCATTCGAAACAATATTTTTGATCTTCAGGTGTGCGCTCATTTTCAGTCGTCAGTGAGACGGGCCCCCAGGCGAAAGTCTTTGTTGTTGCTCCGTTCGGACGAAATGGCCACCCCCGCCGTTGGTTCATCCAGATCCGCACCCACATTCGCATGCTCATCCAAATCCAAGAACGGAAAGAATCCGGCGCCGCAAATAAAAAGGGGGCAGCGGATCCTCACGGAGAAACCCTTTGCCTTCGTCTTGAAGTCGCAGTACCGCCTGGAGCGCTGCGATAACTGCCTGGAGGCGTAAGTTTCGCCATGTGGCTGCCTTTGTGGGCTCTCTAATTTGGGTTCGTCGTTGCAGGACCAAGGTGCTGAAGTGCTCCAACTGCAGGTATGTGTCCTACTGCCATCGCTCCTGCCAGATGCAAGCCTGGGCCCAGCACAAGCACGAGTGTCCTTTCCTCAAGAAGGTGCATCCCAGAGTTGTGCCCGATGCTGCCCGAATGCTCTGCCGACTGATCCTGCGCCTGGAGCACGGCGGAGACCTGATCCGCGGCTATTACACCGAGCACGGCTCCCGCAAGTTCCGCGATCTCATGTCCCGTGAGTAAGCCAGAGGGCGAAACCCTTTGCATGGTCATTCCTTGCTAATACCCGTTGACGTGCGCAGACTACGCCGAAATCAAGAACGACCCCATGCGACTGGAGCACTTGGACTCGCTGCACGCAGTCCTCAGCGATATGATGGCCGAGAGTCCCAGCACGGTGCCAAACAAGACGGAACTGATGAGCATCTACGGTCGCGTAAGTGTGCAGGCACCTGTGCGAGCGAGCAGGAGCGGATTGGGCGATTCGTCGCGCTGGTACTGAATCGAGAAACCACGACGCTTGCGTATGCAGCCGCTCCTGGTCGCCCAAATTAGATAGCAATCAATGCTGTGTGCCTGGCGCTCTGCCAGTCAATTGATTATCTAGGAAGGGCTTCGGTTCACATTCCCCGGCGCACAGATACGCGGGAGCTCATGCTCTTTCTTCTCTGCTCTTCGCAGCTGATCACCAACGGCTTCAATATCTTGGACGCCGAGATGAACTCAATTGCCACGGCCATATATCTGGGCGTCTCGATTACGGACCACAGTTGCCAGCCAAATGCGGTCGCCACCTTCGAGGGCAACGAGCTGCACGTGCACGCGATCGAGGACATGGAGTGCCTGGACTGGTCGAAAATCTTTATCAGCTACATTGACCTGCTCAACACGCCGGAGCAGAGGCGTCTGGATCTCAAGGAGCACTACTACTTCCTCTGCGTGTGCAGCAAGTGCACGGATGCCAAGGAGTCGAAGGAGATGCTGGCTGCCCTGTGTCCCAATCGCAACTGCGGCGTGGGAATCAGTGTGGACCGCACCAACTGCCCGCGCTGCGACGCGGGCATCAGTCCCAAGCTGAGAAATGCCTTCAACGAGGCGATGACTCTGACCCGGCACAACCTGGAGAACATGAAGGACGTGGCCTGTGAGTAGCTGCGCCAAGTTGGCATAAGCTCCATACTATAGCACCTTTTCACTTCCTCGATCACAGATCTCGATGTGTGCAAGGTGTGCCTGGACAAGCAGACTGGCGTGTTCCATCCCCTGAACGTGTGGTACGTCAAGACGCTCGATGCGGCCTTCGAAGCAGCCATCGAAGTGGGCAAGTGGAGCGACGCCCTGGATTACGGCCAACGTTTGCTGCCAGGCTTTCGGAAATACCATGGTCCCTGGAATCCGCTGTTGGGCCTGCTTCACATGAAGCTGGGCAAGATTCAGCTCTACGAGGGCCATGCCAAGGAGGCCCTGCACCATCTGGAGGAGGCCCAACGCATCCTAACCGTCACCCACGGCCGAGATCACAGACTGCTAACTGAGCAGCTGTACCTGCTCGTTCTCCAAGCGCGACAAGAGGCGCACTAATGGGATTCAGTTGTTTTTATTCATTTAAATAAGTCTTATGTTAAAAATTGTGTTGCGTTGCGGGAAGAATGGAACGACTTTTGTGGATTGTAACTTCTCTATGTACAAGTGAAACCATTCGGAGAATTAAAGATTATCAAATTATATTACTTTTGGCATTTGTGGTAAACAGTTCAAGGAATTTCAGTAAGGACACATGATGGTGATCGTCAAATTTAGACTCCGTTTACCACCTCAAATGTGATGTGTATCCCGCCGTTCAGCAACCCTCGCTCGCAAAAACGCGTGGAGCACGTCCTAGACAATCTGCGTAATGGCCTTGGCCCGCCAATCCGTATCCTGGAACAACGCCCTGATGAGGTGCTTTATCTCGTCCGACTTGTAGCTGGCGGTCAGCGGGCCGACGCCGTCGCCCCACAGCTCTGTGATCTCCATGAGCGACGCGTTCAGCATGGCCTTCAGTTGCTGCAGCTTCAGCCAAGAGAGGACCTGGACCACCTCGTTTGGCTCGCGGAAGAGCGCGGGCGCCCGCTGGAGCACCACGTCAATGAGATCGCTCAGCTCACAGGCCATCTGTGCGGAAATGTCGCGCAGCGTGAACACTCGACGGATTAGCTCGGCGACAAATGTGTTGATCAGCTCGCAGAAGGTTGCATTGTACACGGTCTCCGGGAGCACATTGGCCCACACGTTCTTCAGCAGCTCCAGCTGGCGCAGGCACTGGCGCACCAGCTTCAGCGGACCAGAGCCCAGCGTGTGCGTGCTCTCGAACTCGAACTCCTGCATGATGCCCATCAGGATGGAGGACTGGTAGTCGACCTGCACGCGGAAATGCTGCTGACCGGTGGCCTGCAGTGTCTTGGCCAGCGCCGCCAAGCTTTCGATGCCCTTGTTGGCATGCTGCGCCACCCAGTGGGTGAAGAACATGCAATTGTTGTGGAACAGCACGGCCTGCTGTGGAATGCTTTCGAGGAGCTTGCGGTGCACCTTGGGCACCTCATCGATGTAGGTGTGCAGCATGACGGAAATGACGCCGGCTATGGGATCGGCCTCTTGGTCGCCCAGCTTGTCCGTGGGCTGGCGAAGAATGCGGTCCATCAGTTTGACGAAGTCCTGCCGGCGACAATGAATCCTTTAGTGAAATCAATCGTTTCGTTTAGCGAGCGACTTACCTGAGCACTTTTCGAGATCATGCAGCGTGGGAAGAGGAAGGGATCGTTTGCCACCTCGGCTGAGTGGTTGTTGGGCGCCACCAGCACCATGTCCTGCAGATCGCGCTGGATGATCTCGCGCGCCGTTTCCAGCACCCGACGGAACATCCGATTGCGGTAGTAGGTCTCGTACTTCTCCACAAACTGCCCTAGGGCTCGATCGTGCTCGGGATTGATGATGAATGAGTCTACCAGCAGCTGCTCCAGCTGGGCGACATCCTCACACAGCGTGGAAGCCTGATACTCCTCCGTGCTTTCGGGCACAGCTGGTATCAGACACTCGTCCACCAGTAATTTCAGCATTTTATCCTTCACATGATCGCCAATAATGCCAAAGACATGTTGGTCACTGGACACACTGCAGTTGATCCCGGCCAGCGTCTGCAGCAGCAGCCTGAGGTTCTCCAAGACCTGCTTGTAGTTCGGACGCAGCTGTGCTGAGCTGGGCTCCTTGGTGGCGTAGGAAAGCGACAATCGGACGAAGGAGCCACCGTCGACTTCTTCGCTGTAATCGGCCATCACTGGGCGCATGATCACCGGTTCGATGCAATTGTCCAGCAGGAATTCGCAGAGGCGCGCAGGATTGTAGGGCTCCTGGAAGAGAGCCTGCACAATATCCTGCAGCTGCGTTTGATCCCGGCTCACCTGCAAGGTGACGCACCGCGATGTGGGAAAGGATTTGGACTGCAGCTGCACCAGGCGATCGAAGCGCTCCTGGAGGCTCTGCTGCAGCATATATGCCTGCACATGGTACTTCACCTTGATGGTCTCGTAGCACTCGAGAGCCTTAAAGATGCGTCGAACCTCTGGCGTGGCCACCTGCGCGTCCCCGTCGACGGAATCATCGCCATAGATGAAAGCCCTCAAACGACCCACAAGGTCCAGTAACACCAAGTAATCCTTGGTGGCCTTGGCCTCCTCCACGCACTGGAACAGCTCGTCGATCCTTAGCACATGCTCGCTGACACCCAGACCCAAAAGGATCTCTCGCAGCTGCCTGCCGTTACCCGCCATCTTGACCTTCGCCTCGTCCAAGGCGTCCAGTCCATCGGAGCCCAAGTTCTCGAGCATGTCGTGAATCTCGCGATTCAAGGACCCCGACTCCTCCAGAAATATGTCCGGCGACGTGTTGTTGGGCATAAACTCCGTGTAGTTGTCTTCGATGTGCTTGCGGACGCGCAGCTGGAAGCGATTTACGCGCGTCAGCACTTTTAATATGGCCGATTGGGTGGCCTCCACGTTGGCGCACCCGTTCCCATTGCCGTTGAACGCCTCCTCCAGCACTTTGAACCCCGGCGCCTCTTCCTCCATGTCCTGCCGTTTGACCAAATCCTCCTTTTTCAATTCTTGCGAAACCCAAGACAACTGGTTTCTGCAATTCCCTGTTGCTGCCAACGATTGTTCAAAAAAGCGATAGATATGTGCGGCTGTCTGCTATCGGCTATCGGCGAATTGGCTAGTTGACAAGAATTGGCCTTTCATCACTATCACTGGCAGGAGCGAAAATAAATGTAGAACTAGGTAGCTTGTATTTTTATGTATAGGTTTGTAGGTAGACTGTCTAGGTTTCCTTTAGTCATATCGCTGTACACAAATCGTTCAACAACAGTTTTTCAGATGCTATTTAGAGCCAAAACAATCGAAATCGTTATACACCGGCACCTCCATCGTCAGGCACTTATCGACATCTGCGGAGAATCGATAACAACGCCATTTTTAAAAATACTGGCAGAAATGCCTTTGCTTTTTAGCGTCGCATTGGATTAGTTTAGTTTAGGACTCAAAAAAGAATTCATTGAGAGTGCCGGGCTGCGCGCGGAGAAGCCACTTTGCTCCAAAATCAAGAACAACCTAAATTCTAAGTTTTTGTAAGTGCTAACCATCAGATCAGTTTTCGCGCGATTTTCTATTTCCCGATTCGGACTTGAGCGGATCTGCTGTGCCCCAGAGAAGGTAAGTGGTTGGTGGAGATGTCGGTAAGGGTGATGGAATGTGATGATTGTCCTTCCAAAACCCCCAGATGTCCAGCGAGGATCCCAGCTGCGTGGCAGTGGCCTTGCGCGTGCGTCCCCTGGTGCAGTCCGAGTTGGATCGCGGCTGCCGGATTGCCGTCGAACGATCAGCGGATGGAGCGCCACAGGTTACAGTCAACCGGAATGAGTCGTATACGTACAACTATGTCTTCGACATTGGCGACTCGCAGAAGGATCTATTCGAGACGTGTGTGCAGGCCAAAGTGAAGAAGCTGTTGCATGGCTATAACGTCACAATCTTGGCCTATGGACAAACGGGTTCCGGAAAGACCTACACCATGGGCACCGCCTTCAACGGAGTGCTAGATGATCATGTGGGCGTTATACCACGCGCCGTTCATGATATATTCCAAGCCATTGCGGAAATGCAGAGTGAATTTCGTTTTTCTGTCACATGCTCTTTTGTGGAGCTCTACCAGGAGCAGTTCTATGACCTTTTTTCGTCGAAAACTCGGGACAAGGCCACCGTAGACATCAGGGAGGTCAAGAACCGTATTATCATGCCGGGTCTCACCGAGCTAGAGGTCACATCAGCCCAGGAAGTGACCGATCATCTGATCCGCGGCTCAGCCGGACGCGCTGTGGCCGCCACGGCTATGAATGAAACCTCTTCAAGATCCCATGCCATATTCACATTGACGCTAGTAGCTACCAAGCTGGACGGCAAGTAAGTGGGGCGCCATCACCTCGCGAGAATACTTAATTCTTAATCACATTTTTCCCCCAATCTCCGATAGACAATCCGTCACCACGTCCAGGTTCAACCTGGTGGATCTGGCTGGCTCTGAACGCTGCTCAAAGACCCTAGCCAGCGGCGATCGCTTCAAAGAGGGCGTAAACATCAATAAGGGTCTTCTGGCCCTGGGCAACGTGATCAATGCCTTGGGATGTGAGTATCTATGATTTAACCACTGGTCTCCATTTTCATATATTCCATATACATTGCAGCTGGTCAGGCCGCTGGCTACGTACCCTATCGCCAGTCTAAGCTGACGCGTCTGCTGCAGGACTCTCTGGGCGGTAATTCCATTACGCTCATGATTGCTTGCGTCAGCCCCGCCGACTACAACGTGGCCGAGACATTGAGCACCCTACGCTATGCGGATCGAGCACTGCAAATCAAAAACAAGCCAGTGGTCAATCTCGATCCGCATGCGGCGGAGATTAATTTCCTGAAGGATGTCATCCAAAAGCTGCGTGTAGAGCTGTTGGCGGGCGGCAAGATGAGCAGTTCCTTAACCAGCGCTGTCGGAGCCGTAGGCTTGGGTGCCGTTTCCTGTGAGGATTCACTAGCTGGTTCAATGGCCAATGCGGCCGAGTTCCAGCTGCTTAAGGAACAGGTGCGCACCCTGCAGGACAGGAATAGGAAATTACAGCAAGAGCTTCATCAGTCGTTGCTCGATCTCACCGAGAAAGAAATGCGTGCCCACATCGCCGAGCAGGCCCACGATAAACTCCGAAGCCATGTGACGGAGCTAAAGAGCAAACTGGATAAAAGAGAACAGGCGCAACTCGGAAACGAGAATAAAAATGGTGACGATGATCTTCGCGAATTCTCACTGCTGGTGGATAAAGTGCACGCAGAATTGCAACGCACTCAGGAGGAGCTGGAGTCCCAGGGCCATGAGACACGCCAGCGACAGAGCAGTCGTTCCCATACAGAAGGCGGTGAAGGCGGCGGCGATGAGGTCCACGAAATGCTGCATTCCCATTCGGAGGAGTATACCAACAAGCAAATGAACTTCGCTGGCGAACTGCGCAACATCAATCGCCAGCTGGATCTCAAGCAGGAGCTGCACGAGCGTATTATGCGCAACTTTAGCAGACTGGACTCGGATGACGAGGACGTCAAGTTGCGGCTGTGCAACCAAAAGATCGATGACCTCGAGGCGGAGCGACGAGACCTCATGGATCAGCTGCGCAACATTAAGAACAAGGATGCATCTGCCAAATTGGCGGAGGAGCGACGCAAACGCCTGCAGCTCTTGGAGCAGGAGATCTCCGATCTGCGCCGGAAGCTGATCACGCAGGCCAACTTGCTAAAGATACGAGACAAGGAGCGTGAAAAGATTAGGAATCTAAGTACCGAAATCCGCACCATGAAGGAATCCAAGGTGAAGCTCATACGAGCAATGCGTGGTGAGTCCGAGAAGTTCCGCCAATGGAAGATGGTTCGCGAAAAGGAGCTAACCCAACTCAAGAGCAAGGACCGCAAAATGCAGTCGGAGATTGTGCGCCAAAAGACGCTGCACTCCAAGCAGCGCCAGGTCCTCAAGCGCAAGTGCGAGGAGGCACTGGCTGCCAACAAGAGGCTGAAGGATGCTCTCGAGCGGCAGGCTTCGGCGCAGGCCCAGCGTCACAAGTACAAGGATAACGGTGGCTCTGCCGCTGGCTCCTCCAACGCGAACGCGAAGACAGATTCCTGGGTGGATCGTGAACTGGAGATCATACTCTCGCTTATAGATGCTGAGCACAGCCTGGAGCAACTGATGGAGGACCGGGCGGTAATCAACAATCACTACCATCTGGTCCAGCAGGACAAAGTCGACGATCCCGCCGAAGCCGCAGAGCAGGCCCGCATTCTGGCGAGTCTCGAGGAGGAGCTGGAAATGCGCAATGCCCAGATCTCCGATCTTCAGCAGAAAGTCTGCCCCACCGATCTGGATAGCCGCATTCGCTCCTTGGCTGAGGGCGTCCAAAGCCTTGGCGAGTCCAGGACGGTTAGCAAGCACCTCTTGAAGACTTTGGTGCAGCAGCGGCGTCTACAGGCCTCCATCTTGAATGAGCAGCGCACAACGTTGGATGAGCTGCGCGTGCAGCTACTGGATGCTCAACAGCTGGAAGATTTGGCCAGCAAACGCCTTCGTCTGCTCCAAGCCCAGCATGAAGAGCAAATGCTGGCGCAACAGCGCGACTACGAGGAAAAGGTTTCCGTTTTAATCAGGACAGCAAACCGGCGATGGGCTGCAGCTCAGTCACCGGCGGAGGATCAGCAGCGCAATCAGATCCTCGAAGAGCTGCTCAGCAGCCGGGAGGCACTGCAGCAGGAGCTGGACAAGCTTAGAGCCAAGAACAAGTCAAAAGCCAAGGCAGCTAAGTCCGAGCCTCAGGACTTAGATGATAGTTTCCAGATAGTGGATGGCAACGATACAATAGTACTAAGCGATGTCAGCGACGATCCCGACTGGGTGCCATCCACATCGAAATCCAAGGTGAGTTTGCATTTGGCTTTCGAAAACTCTTGAAACTAATTGTTCCCCAATTTTCTTGACATTGCCGCAGAGGATTCAATCCGATAGCCGCAATGTGATTTCTCCGCCAGAGAAACAGGATGCCAACGTGACGTCATTGGGCAACTCATCCATACAATCGCTGAACTCCACATCCGCCACAGAGGATGGCAAACGCTGCAAGGGCTGCAAGTGTCGGACAAAGTGCACCACCAAGCGCTGCGGCTGCCTTTTGGGCAACAATGCGTGCAGCGAGAGCTGCGTTTGCAAGAGCAACTGCCACAATCCCCTAAATCTCAAGGATCAAGCTCCGCATTGCGGGGGTGGCGATGACCCGCTTGACGAAGAACGCCAGAAGGACGAGGCGGAGGATGCCGACAAGTCTGATGATGACGGCGACGACGAGCCCCAGACCGCCAAGGAGAACGCGGTGAAGTTCGTCACTCCAGAAGCGCCCGGCAAAGTTGTGGCTTCGCCGAAGCGAACGCTGCAGGATCCGAAGGCCGCGGCCACACCGCTGATGGATACAAACGCAGGGGAAGACTTCAATGGACCCAAGTTGGCTAAGTGGGCAAGACTACTTCATTTTGTACGTTCCAAATGCAAGCATTCGATTTAATTTCGCAGGATGTCCGGACTGGCGTTTGACACGCCCAAGCGGAAATTCTTTTGAATTTGGAGGGAACCTCAGGGAACCAATCAGGGATGTCAACGGAGGAGCATTAACAGATGTGCAGGAAGGAGGAGCCCCTAAATGCCTGACAGCCCATATTGTAGTGGCGAGATTAGACTCGCCTTGTTCTCGCTATGTTCGTTATCTTTTAGGAAATGATCGTTATGAACTTTTTATCAACCAAGACTGTATTACCCATCCATGTTTTATAATTTATCAATATAGTATCCATTGATCTGCATCAATTCATTCCTGGGTCATCTAAGCTTAAATTCGGTTAGCTGCAGCACTCAGATGATTCAAATAACTTATATCTTTTCTTACGCTATTCCAAATTTTTTCGATTCAGAAACATTCAGAACAAATTCTTTTTTTTTTTTTTTGTCCAAAATACATGATTACGAGAGAGATGGATATATTTTTAAAAACAGGATTTCCCAAGAAAATGCACCCATTTTTTTCCAAGGAATAAAATTAGAACCTTGCTGTTTTTGTTTTGTTTTTTCGAAATAAGTCTCGTATTTTCACCCCAACTTTCGAATATAAAAGACATGCATTTATATTTTGACATTTTATTATTGTTTTTGTATTTGGTTCTTTTTTCGTAACAGTTGTATGTGTGTGTGTGTATTGGTGGTGTGTGTGTGTGAGTGGACGAGACATCCTTTTTCGCCTTTTCTTTTTTCTTTGTTTTTGGGATTTACGAGGTGACTGCAACTCACGTGCTCCACATTTTCAGGGGGCGTGAGTGATTTGGGCGTGGGTTTCAAAGCACCGATAACAGATTAACAGAATGACAGAGGCAAACAAAGGAAATGTGACTAAAACAGAGTACTCCAACTAAAAAATAAGAACAACGAAATTCGAAGGGGGCTCCCCGAGAGGATCGAGGACCTCTTCTCAAATCACGATCATATCATTCACACCCGACTTCTCCGGGCTGAAGAAGGTCTTCGGAAGGATGCGGAAAGTGGGCGATCCTGATCCTCCCGGCTCTCGGGGCATACATCCTGTGGTGAATGACGTATTTACATAGGCCAAACTGCTCACAAGTACATCAAAATTTGCGCACGTAAGTACATAAGTCTAAACATTTAAGTTTGCTTCGCTTTTTGTTTTTAACCTTGGTTTCGGTGTGAATGATATTTAACAGATTTTCAATACATCAATGTACACATTTTTAAATAATCGTAATTGTAATAATAAATCTACAATGTACATACAATATTTACGTTTATATAAATATAGCGCATTTCTTTCACTACAGACTATACAAAAAAAAAATATATATAATGAAATTACACTTAATGGAGAGTTTTCGCGTGTGGTTCTCTTGCATCATTGTTATTGCCCCAATTGTTGTTGTATTGCAGTTGCATCTTCTAGTGAGTGATGCACTAGATCATAGATCTCGCTCCAAGACGTTGTCTATTGCATTTGTTCTTTGGGTCGGACACCCTGGTACGCTTGTAATCCGTGCTGATTGCTGCTACGATGATCTGATCTGATTTCCTTTTTCTTTTTGGCAATGTTGCGAATGACCATGACTTTAGAACGAAACAACAATTATATGTGCGTGTGTGCAGGTGGTGTATGTGGTGTGCGTGTGGGTGTGGGTGTGGTTGTTGAGTGACTCTTATGCTTATAAAATGTACAAATAAAGTAAATCAATCAGATTGTGCCAGGACAACGCACTGAGCCTGGCCGAATTGTGCGAAATTTCGTTTGTTTTTGCCTTGCTTAATTTGGTTTTTGGTTTCTGGGGGCGATATGATGACCATGGCTGCACTCGATGACTCCCTTCGCCAGTTCCACAATATCCTAGACAGTCTCCAGTACGCGCACGTCCTTCTGAACCACATAGAACTTGTGCTTCTTGCCCACCAGGCCCCAAATGACGGCCACATTCTCGATGACCACATTCACGGGTATCGTGCACACCGCACCCAGCACGCAGGCCAGGAATCGGAACAAACCGAAGCGGTACAGCGAAAAGGACTTGATTACGCCAAAGACGTACATGTAGATATTAATGGCCGCGATGAAGGCGCACACGAAGTCAACCAGATTGGGGCAGGGAATGGGATACAGTGCCGCAAAGATGATGTTCGACGTGGACAGCGGCATGGTGACCCACGAATAGACACTGATGCCCAGCAGGAGCTTGTGCTTGAAGGGGATCATCTTGGAGTGCACCACCAGCAGGATGCCCTGGAGCCAACGCTTCCTCTGCTGCAGGAAGTCCAGCAGCGTGAACGGCGACTTCTCGTACATCTCGCCCTCGATGAAGTTGAACGTGTATCCCTGGCTGAAGGCACGCATCGCGAAGAAGCAATCCTCGGCCACCGAGCCGTCGATGCCGTTGTCAAAGGACACTGAACGCTCAGCACTCACCTAGCATAATGAAGATTAGTTAGTACACGCATATATGTAGTTGTAGTTCGATTTGTGGGCATAATATGATTGAAACCTTGTGCAAGTGTGATTTCATTCCTATGGCACAACAAATGCCATAAGAATGCCCCTTGGAAATGCCTGCGATTTCTCATTCGTGTCGTGAGTGCAGGAATTAGATTGCTTTCCGTTCAGAGCTTACTGAGCTGTCACGGTTGATAAAAGACCGTTGGGAAAGTAGTGAGTGGAATTCCCCAAAGGCCCACTCATTCGCCCACAAATCGAGCAACGAAACGTAGGGAATTACTCACCTGGGTGACCACATAGCTGCCCTTCCAACTGAAGAGCGGCTTGTGGAAGAGCTTGAACTGCAGGCGCAGCTTGCCCATATCATCGGAGACCCGAAAGCTGTCCGCCAAGGTGGTCAGCCAATTGACCACGTTCTCGTTGGCATAGGTGATCAGGCCCTGGCCAAACGGGTGCTTGCCATCCAGCACAAAGTTAATGATTCCACGCACCGAATTCTCCGTGAGCAGCGTCTCCTCATCCAGGTGGACGATCCAGTCGCTGTCGTTCAGCACGTTCACATTATCCTCCAGGCAATACTGCAGGGCGCGCGACTTGAACAACGCGCCGGTTCTCGTCTTGTACTCCTTGGGCACCACGATCTCCCGGATGCGTCGATGCTGCGACAGATTCACCGCCTTGTCCGTGACCACCTCGATGAGAAAGTTCTCCAGTCCCGTGTCTAGGCAGGTGTTCATGTTGCGCAGCACATTCGTCTTCACCAGGTCCGGGAAGTCGCCGCGCGTGACCACACGGATGCAGATGAAGGGCGCCAGCAGGGGGCTGCCCTTGAGGACGACCTTCTCGGGGAAGGCATTGTAGAATACCAGGCCGCAGAAGTTGAACAGCACCTGGGGCAGCGTGAGCAGCGTGAGAAAGCGCAGTAAGTACAGCAGAACCGTGGCCAACTGGCCGTATTCAGTCCAAGGATCCACGAGCGTGAACGAGTTCTCGTCAATCTTAATACCGCCGGAGAATACTTCGAAGGTAACTATCACAGTGATGAGCAGTGCGCAGTGCAGCAGATGCTTTGTGGTGGAGTTCATCTTGGTTTGCGGGTTGCGTCTGGTTTTTTGTTTTCTGTTTTCTGTTTTTAGTTTTTAGTTTTTAGTTTTTGTGTGTAATAACGTAACTTAAGTGGCTATGGTCCTCCAGCCTTAAGTAGACTTGTGCTCTGGCAATCTGGCAATTCCGCAATCTGGAATCCTTATCTGCCTTGTTTTTTCGTTAGTTCGTTCGTTCGATCCCGACTCAAACGATGGTGGATGAGTCAGCTACCCGGCTACCCGGCTAAAGATACTAAGGGTTTGTAAGTTTGTTTGTGCCTGAAGCTCAGCGATTGCCGCCGAGCGGAACGGAAGTTGGTTGGTCCAGGCACCCCGGGTCAATATGTGTGGTGCTCCGGATGCTCTATCAGCTCCTGGCTGTGCTGCTCCGCGGTCTCGTCTCCTCCGCTTCCTCTTCAGCTGTTGGTGAACTTGGACGTGGTTGCTGCCGCAGGCGTTGGCTTTCTTGCATTTGAGACTCTCAGCTCTGTTTCCTGGTCAGACATTTCTGCGATTGGAACGGAAACAAGAGGTTTTGGCATTAGTATCGAGTTCTAAATGGAAAGCGAGCATGGTAGCATTTCGTTAGCCCTTATCAGCCCTCAGAATCCCACCAAATATGCCACACAATTGGCATCCCGCCTCGCCGCTGTGACTCGTAATCTGGCATTAAAAATGAATTAGTGCTGCTGGCCCGGCTGTATAGTATACTTAATTTTTTTAACCTTTCACATCGGTCACATTTTACTCGTATGATTGAATTAGAACTGAGTATTTGGGCGGGCCTTCCCTGCCCCACCGCCATGGAAACTTGTTAATCATCTCCATCATCGCGTGCCCGGCGGCCCATAGAACTATTGATCACATAACCAGCAGCCAGCCATGCGGCCATTCAGCTTCTCCGCATTCCATCTATTTTCCATAAAGCCCGCATCATCATCATGGGCAGCAATTGAGCGGGTTCAAATGGCAACGATTTGATTACAATTGGTACACATCATATCGAGTGTTTATCGTTCTTGCCTTGGCAATTTTTTGGGGGAAAGGGGAACTCTCGGCCAGCCACGCGGATAAGGACTGGCCATCTGTATTATTTAAAGAACATCCATATTGTGTGTTTGCAAATGTTTCCATTTGTCGCTGGCAGGTCGTTCATTTCATATGATTAGAGGCATTTCAAAAAAACAAAAAAAAAAAAAAAACTGGGGATACCAGGAAGTACTCAGAGTAGCAGCGTTTGATTGGCACTATCGCGTGAATTTAGGGGAGCTGGAAATCAAATAGGCGGCGATAAGAACACTCGTTTCCAATAATCATCAATCATTTGTCAAATAGTCCAACATATATACATAAATTCGTGGACTTGATTTCCCTTCGCACTTCAATTTGCAATGCCATAGAAGCAATTAACCACAATTATGGATCGGAGTACCGACAATCTCATGTGGTCCAATTAACTCGAATTGAAAGAAAATATTCCTAATCTAATCTAAATATAGGATTCTGGCGACTTTCGGAGCCAATTCTATAAATATGAATTCTCAAATCTCGTATAAGCAATATATACAACTGTGTATTATATTGATGAATGGAAAAGAAAGGAAGTTGAACAAAAGGGAAATCACAATAGGTCGGAATTTTGTACACACACATTCCATTCCATGATGGCTGACTCATGCTCATGCACTTGGAATCGAGACGAATCGAGGCCCTTGACCAGGGAACCAAGGAACCAGGTCCAAGTCCAATAACGAAAATATCTGACCAAGTGCCAGCGAAATTTTCCATCGATTCGAGTTCCACGGGAGTGTACTCCACAGTCTGGGGCGTTGTCCAATGGTGGGGTGGGCACATAAAGATTACACACGCCCCATATCGATTTATCCACTGACATCGCCTCAATTGGCGGAGGGGTGCCACCACCCAGGAGCAATAGGAACCCACAAACTTGGGAGGTTTTGCGGTGTGTCGTTTTCAGCGGCAATAACACACAATATCGAGGGCTGGCTATAACAATCAAATGTTTACGATTCCCTAGGGTCTCTGGATTAGAGGCTCATGTGAGCTGTTCCAAATGGAACAGAGCTCCGATTTCGAGTGGAACAGTGAGTACTCGGTGGACTTATACATATATGTATGTATACAACTGTGATCTTTGTCATGTAAGGCATCCTACTTGAGTATATATTTAAGATACCCCCTTCTGTCCGACCATTGTGTCTTTGCATATCTTTTGCTGTCCACCCTAGCCGGTGGCCACCGTACTTGGCCGGCTATTGTGACACTTCAGACAACCTGATAAGAAACTCTTCGCACGGCGAATCGGACCCGCAACCGAGTACACAGTTTACAATCCGTTGACGATAAGCGACGGCCTTCGACAATTGCGAAATCCCAGATACATGCGTTTGTACGTCAGAGCTGGCCGATGCCATCAGGCATGACAGGCCATCCGAAATGGCTGGAAACCACATCCAAATCCACGTCCAAATTCAAATCCAATGACTCCAGCGCGCTGCGCTTATCACCGCCAGATCCGCGATCGAGATTCCGCGTGCGAATGAATCATTCGGCCGGAGGAGGAGCGGGTTCAACGGCAACTCCGGAGAGACCAGCCGCAGATTAACCCGGGCCCTTGTTGTTGGGGGCGTAATGAACTTGGATTGCTCGCGATAACCGGTCCGCGCTTATATAAAAAAACCAAATCGGACTGCCCGACTGTCTGACTGTCTGACTGGCTGACTGACTGGGTGCAATCATTTAAACAATAGCACTTTACTATACTATATATCGCGCCTCTCATTCGCTTTGTTTGTTTTCTTTTTTCGCAACTAACTGCGAGAAAATGAAAATGAAAATGAATGCAACGCTCCAGCGATTGCAGGGCAGTGCACAAAATCGAATACAGTGGGTGGCTGGTGCACACATGGGTTTGGGCGGTGGGGGCGAAACAAAATCGAAAGTGCAAACGCTTGAGCAGGTGAACAAGAAACTGAGCCAGTGATCACTACCTTGCCGGTGCGAAGATGTGGTCCTCCTTCTTGGCTAATGCTATCGCTCTTGGTTCCTTCGAGTGCCAATCGAAAGATTGTCCAACTTAATGCATAACTTTTATTTGCGAACAATTCGCTGGCGATAACCACTGTGGTGCGCGATGCCATTGCTGATATACTGATATACTGGTTAATTGCCGCGGCACATTGTTCCCGGGCACAATTCCAGTTGAAAGCAGCGATGAGCAGCTCTCCAAGTGCAGCCTGGTCGCGGGAAATCTAATCGTGAGCACCTGCCCTGAGTCACATCGCGTTGGCCACTCGAGCAGCGTTTCCATTAGCCAAGTTAATAGTGCGCCCCTTTGCCCGCCACGCCCCCTCCGAACGACGGTGGCCATTAATTAGCACGTCTCTCGAACGGCCGACTGGCCTAGAAGCCAATTAAAGTAGTGCCTTAACTGCGCCCGCCCAACCTTGCATTATCCAACTACCTTATGTAACATCGTGCGAATGTATATAGCTCACAAAGTTACTGCCCCACAGATCATCCTCAACTCAAAGTCCTGCAAGCGCACATTTCTGATAATGATTCGCGTCCATTTAATATCGATTTGCCGCCACTCGCAACATTTCTCCCTGAGCACCGCACCGCTGCAGTCAATGTCAAAGTCCAGCGGCGTGCTCCATGAATGGGAAATCCCCGCTTCACAGGGGATCGTTCCAGGTGTTTAGGTCCCAATACCAACCCACCACCCCCACGCCATCGAAGCGCCCCGCTCACCAGTCCATAATCGCGCGTATTCGTATTCGTTTTCTGTTTTTTATTTTTTTATTTTTTTTATTTATTTATTTGTTTTTTTCTCTTTTCCGATTTGACTATAGTTCGTTGTTTTTTCGTTTTTTGTTCGCTTTGATTCGCTGCACGTTTTCGACTGAATGGGATTCGTTTAGTACGCGCGATTTGTGAGTACTCCTCTCGTGCTTGGAGCTCCGAAGACGGTCGCCGGCACACTAAGCTCCATGGAAATCGGTCAGGTACACCAGGTACACCTGCCCATACGCTACGCTATACGCCGTCCCCGTGTGTGTGTGCGCAGTCATAATAATAAATTAAATACGTTATCAAGCGCAGAACACAATCAGCGGAGGGCAGAGCGCCGCTAACCAATGTTGGCACTAAGTACTTGGTTGGTACACGTAGAGGAATCGCCTGCAGCAATCACTACGCTCTTGGCCACGATCCAGCCAACTGGCAAGGAACTGCACTGATCTGGGCCAACTCATCGTTGGTGCATCGAACGTCACTTGAGTGGTTTCCGTTTCTAGCCCCAATTTGATCTGAATGTTTTGTGTGGGTTTCTCCGGGGGGAGTGCCCATATCTAGTTTATGATTTGCACGCTTTCCAAGCAATTGTGATCTATATTGTGTCGCATTTCCTGCAGACCAGCATATTTATTTAAGTTCTTAGCTCCCAACAATAAAACATACTTATTTCTTTGTGCGTACTGCTTGATTACGTCGTAATCACAGCTCGGCTGTCCGTCCAACTCTTGAATCATTTGAATCACACAACAACGAGTTCTGATAATGGTGAGTGTCTGCCACAGTGGGTGACTAATTCCGGAGCATTTGCACTCGGTTTCCGTAGGACAGTCGTTCCGAATGTGTTACTTCTGTCGAAATGTCGTCATGGGCCAGGCAAATGGGGATTCCAAAAGGCAAAGATACGCATGTATGTCTGCAGATGCACTGAATACACTATCGTAGATAGGACATTTGGAGTGTACAGGAGGACAATGCCAAGTCAAGGGCACCTATTCAGATGGTCGGTGGGACTATAAGTTCCAGTATGACATCATCGTGGAGCTGGACATGCAAATGGACTCGATATCAGATGGCGGTTCGTTGTAAGCCTAGTTCATTGGCGTCGCTGGAAGCGGAGCAGATGGACGGATAGGATAATTGCATGTCGAAAACTAGGAGCGCACATTAGCAGTAGGTCAGGCAGGTGCTTCCCCCGACATGACATCATGGCCAGGTCAGGAGGTGGGGCAGGATGGCACCTAGGACATGGACCGAGCACCACCAGGCGTGCTATGTCACCAGCCCACTGAGCAGCTTTTTGGCCACAAATCGAGGGCTGACACGCAAGAAAGAAAAGAGACCAGCGGCAGAGAGCCACATCGCTTATCGCAATGGACTGAGCAAACAGCGACAAACATGCGTCTGTGTCCGTGCGTAGATAAGCGCGGGCAGAGCACACAATCAGCACTCGTTTATGGTGGCCACAAGTGAAATGTGGGCAGGTTTCCTCGAGTGCAGGCCGCCAGTTGCAAAAGGGGGCCATGCAAACGGTGGGCCCCCATCCCTTCGATTAGGGCAAGAACTGGACAACTGGACAACTGGACCGCACAGAGCAGTCCGCCGAGTAAACACAATGACAAATACAGTAGCCGGTAGCTAAACGGAAAGTTCCCTCGTCGGACAAGTAAGCTCGCCACAAAGGTGTGCCACATTGTACTGTTTCCCAGTTTGTTTACCAGCTAAAGCCTACATTTCTCCTTATCTGCAGCAGCTCGCCAGAAAGTGCAGCGGATCAAGTTGCTGTAGGCGTGGTCTTAGTAGGAAATTATATGGTCGTTGCTCCTCCATTCGTGTTTATCAACGTTTGCTTAAAGTAAAGCCTTAGAATCTTGGAAACCTACTTAGGTAGGAAACCGAAATACAATCCCAGTTGTTTGCTAAAGTCTACGTTTCCGTTCAACGGAAACCCTTCTTGCGCTCTAAATACGAAGCTAACTTTGTTTACACCGCCGAGTTGTCAATGCTTCCACAATGGAGCCATTGAGCATATATATGTTTATCTTATGCATGTGCATATGTGCACATAAACATCATCAACATCATACACATCCTGCATTCTTATTTCGCTCGCCGTGTTGACTGTACGTCATCGAGGGAGCGGCGGCATAAGGGTTAGGCGCACGCCCTGCTGCGCCCGTCGGGGGTTAAATGGGGGCCAATCCCTTGCTCAAGGACATTCGCCGCTGGCTATGAATATTGGATGCAGACGAGAGTCACGAGATCCAACGGGTAACTTTCCAAGTTAACAGGTCACATTGCCACATGGGAACGAAATTACACAAAAACACGCGAGCAAACAGACACGGCTGTGCTGCAAAGTCTAGGACTTTCTTTTCTCATGGCAACAAAAGTACTGCCAATGCCTGATTTGGTAATGCGGCTCATCTTAAGTAATAAGGACATAGTTATGACCCTGCATAATTACTCGCACTTAGTCCTACTTTCTTGCCCGCCGCTGTGCACATACATATGTACACACACGGCGACAACGAGTGCTGCTAACCGAAATGTGCTAATAGGCGGTCCAAGGGCGTCGAAAAGGGGGGTGGGTGAGGGGGTGGCTAGCCAAGGGCGCAGTTAAATGGGTTTAATAATTGGGTAGTTGAGCTCATTAAACTAGTTCGTCAAGCGGACATTTACTCGATGAATATTAGCTAAACCCCTGTCGATTTACGCCCCTGAAAAGTTAACAACTTGCTTTTCTTTGCTCACCATGTTTTCCATGCCAAACGTATTGGGAAGAAGAAGAGCGAGTGTCCGAATGTTTGGGTTTCTATCTGTCTCCGTCTGCCTCTTCCTCGGCGTTTCTTCGCTGCAGACTGCTGTTATTGTTGTTGTTATTGCTGTTATTGGTATTGGTAATGGGTGTGCTGGGCGGCGAGGGGCGTGGCGAGGGTGGGCGGGAGTTTTCCGCGTTCCTGGGTGTGCCGCTGCTAAATGATACACTTTTGTTGGCGCCTCTCTTTCGCACTCTCCTCTCCTCCTTGTCGCTCCCGCCGATTTGGATTTGTTTGGTTTATTTTCAAATTATAATCCCTGGTTGCTGGGCTGCTGTTGTTGCAGTTCTTGCTGTGGTTGCTGTTGTTGCAGGCGCTCTTGTCTCGTCATTAATATTTGCGATTTTTATATTGGAATATATGTGTTTATATTTATAAACGTTTGTTGCCTTGCTAATTTTCCGCCGATGAACACCTTCCTCTCTCTCACCTCTTCACACTCGCTCTCTCTCTGCACCGGTTCACGCCGCTCTTTCGGCGTACTTTGCACAGAAAAAAAAGCAAAGGAATTGCAGTAGAGGCGCCTGGAAAAGCCCAAACTAGCAGCGATTTGTTTAAAAGGAAAATCGATTTTCCCACGACCGTTGTATTTTTTCTCTTCTTTTGCTTTTATTGCCACTTTTTTTTCTCACTACGCGTGTCGCGGTGTGTATGTGTGTGTGTGTATGTGTGCGCGGTGCGGGTGCTTGCGTGTGTGTGTGTGCGCGCGACGGCGGCGGGTCGAAATTGATTTGCAAATTAATTGCAAAATTCACTGGGCGAATGTTGTTCAGCGGATTGGCGCGCGCATCGCATGGCATTCGGATTCGGCAAGGTTCTGAATCAAGTGAGTCGAATCCGTCATCCCGAGTTTCGATTCGTCGGTTTTTTCGATTTTCGTTTCGCCAAGTGACCGTCGCGCGCCGTTATCGAAATCCAGTGGCAAACGTTGAAACTGAACGAAAGAGGGCAGTGTGGCCCTCTACAAGCCAAGTCAGCGCAGGGTCGCACTCAAATAGGCGCCAAAGTTTAAAAATAAATAACTTAAAGAAAACGTTACGTTAAAGAAAAACGTAATATATTAAACCCGCTCATTATCGCTTCTAACCCGTAATGAAGGTTTGTTTGTTTCGTAACTTTGCTAGCTATATGCTTTTTTAGAATTGAAACTTCCTTTTGAGTGAATAAAATGCAATTTGTACATTTAAGTGTCTCGCCTCAAAAGGCGCGCAAGTTGAAAGGACACTTGGGCGCCGCTGAGACGGTGTTTTCTTTTATTCAAAATTTACATTTCGTATTTTATATATATTCTTTCTGGCGCTGGGATTCTGACCCGAGCACCTGTTGTATGTGTTTCGCTTAAATTTAGTTTTCTCGTCACCGAAAGATCAATATAAGTTTTGTTGGTTTGCGTGGCTGTGTCAAAGGTTACAAACAATTTTGGGGGAATATTCTCGTTTGCATGGTGGCCAATACAATAGGCTAATAAATATTTATACATTAATCGTTTTTTTGTTTTCACTTTTTCTTTTTGTTTGTTTGTGATTTTTCCGTTTTGCCGTAGAATGTGAGGTTTAAAGTGTGATTTAAACGTAGAATTTTAGAGTTCCTCTTCTTTTTCTAAATTATGCGTACAAAAAAAAGGGGTGTGGTGGGGGGTGTGGGGGTGTTACAATTACGATTAGGCGATCCGCATTATAATAATATTATCCAAGAAATGTATGTGTGTGTTCCGATCGCGCGTCCTCCAGCTGGATACCAGCCACTCTATGTATCCGACTTCCACAGCTTGATGGTCTTGTCGTTCTCGAGCGCCGCGGAGGCAATGATGTTCTCCGTGGGATGGCAGGCGGTGCACAGAACGGTGTCGGTGTGTCCCTGCAGCTTTTGCACCACCTCCTTGCTCTGCAGATTCCAGATGTAGACCATGTTGTCCTCGCTGCCACTCACGATCCACTGCAATCGACGCTTGTGAGTTAAAGCCTCAATGTTTTAGTGTGCATAAGATATGAACTCACCTTTCCTCCCGTCACCGAGAAGTTGGCGAATATGCAGTACTTCTCGTTCTTGTGACCCGTGTACGTCTTCAGGCACTTGCCCTTCGAGTAGTCCCACAACTTGAGCGTGTTATCCAGCGTGGCGGCCAAGATGTACTTGCCGTTGGGCGAGAACTTCACAAAGCTGACGGGCGGATTGTCGTCGTCGATCAGGGTTTTCAAGCACTGACCACTGGCCGTGTCCCATATGCGACAGAGGCCGTCGTAGCTGCTGCTGACGATCAGCGAGCCATCGCGATTGAAATGCACCGCCGAAACGGGATCGGAATGGGCGGGTAGGGTCTTCAGACACTTCCCGGTGCGCACATCCCATATGCGAACGCTCTCGTCGAAGCTGCCGGAGACGATCAGATTGGACTGCGGATTAAAGTTGCAGCAGAACACATAGTTGCTGTGGCCCTTCAGGGTTTTCAGGCTCTTCCCGGTGCTCAGCTCCCAGACCTTGAGCGTCTTGTCATCGCTGCCGCTCACGAGGAGTCGCGAGTCTGAGCTCCAGGCCACATCGCTGATGCCCAGCTTGTGGCCCGAAATGGTCTTCTCGAACTTGCCATCGTAGGCTCCCCAGATTTTGATTAGTTTATCAGCGGCTGAGGAGTAGAAGTGGAAGTTTAATAGGCATGTGCTGTATGTATGGAACGAATGAACACCATGTGCATTCTAAAAATGCTTCTTCTCTTTACAGAAAGCTTATTTAAAACATAAACATCCCAATTCCCATTAACTGAGCTGCCAGAGCTGTACAGCAGCTGTTCAATACCATCATATTCCCGCCAGAGATTCGTGGTAGGGATGTTTGTACTTACAGGAGCTGGCCAGCCACTCGCCGTTCGGACTGAACTTGACCGCCGACACCGCCTTGGTGTGCCCGGCCAGCGTGAACTTGAGCGTGTAGTTGGGCTTGACGGAGAGCGAGCTCTTGTTGGAGGCGCTGCTGTTCGATGAGGTGGTGGCCCCCGGCTGGCCCACCGAGTTCGGCTGCAGCGAGTTTGGGCCGCTGGGCGCCGTGGGCAGGGGTTGCTGTGGCGGATGCACTACGCCGGGATGGCCGCCGTGCACGGCTCCGATGGGCACCATGTCCTCCGGATGCGGATTCTGCTTATGCTCCTTGGCCTGGCCTGCTTGTTTATTTTCCCTTCTCTTTGGCACGCCGCACACGTGCTTCTTCTTCTTGTTGTTCCGGCTAGAGGAACGCCGCCAATTAGCGGGCGAATTCGTTGGGCCTGTCGGATTAACTGCAGCTACTCCCGTTACCGGTGGTCACCGGCTGCTCTCACTGTTGGGCGTGCGATTTGTTTGTGTAAATAGCCGCTTGGTTTTTTGGCTCGTTTGCGTGCCACACGTGAAAATAATAATGCGCACGGTCACACTAATAACTAAAAATTGGTCAGCGCGTCAATGTGACCGCTGCGCACCTTCAGCGGATTGCCACAGCGGTGGTGGAACGTGTTTACTCGGTTCCCCTTTCTTTTTAGGGAGATTTTCGCTGTTTTCGTCCTTGGGGGATGATTCTAGAATGGGACTCTTAGTTTCCCGCTGAAAAAATCAAGGGGGGTGCATCGGCACATCGATGCAAAATTGCATGCAGTTAGCTCGACGTTGCCAGATCGCTTCATACATGTTTGAAATTTCGTGTACAGTTGCATTTAAATTTAAATCAATTGTCAGTAGTTATTTGGTCTTAAAATTGCAGGTAATTTTAACTGAATTGGCAACTTTATTAGATTTAATTAGTATTTACATATTGTTAGAACATATTATGCGCCTTTAAGATTTCAAACCAAAAATTCTCTAGCAGCAACCAAGATTTGTAGGATAATACACCTAACTCCTTTGGCGACTTACAATGTATGTATAAATAATATTTAATTACAAAATATCCGGCACTCGTTTAAAAATTCCAATTGGCTTTATTTCCAACTGGACATGGCCGACAATTGGCATTCCGCAGACCGCTGCACCTGGCCACACTGACCAGCGTTTAAGCAAATTCTCAGACCAAAACATTCCCAGTTCAGTTTCCAATTGGACGCCAGGATCAAAGGAGCGCAGCCGCGGGCACAGGAGCACGCGAAGCACACGGAGCCAAGGACTCGAGGACCCGAGGAGCACAAGAAGCCAAGAAGAGCCCAGCTGCTGGCCAGGATGAACGGACTGCCGCCGAGCAAGCATTACAACCTGACGCACTACCAGCAACGCTACAACTGGGACTGCGGTCTGTCCTGCATCATTATGATCCTGTCGGCGCAGCAAAGGGAGCAGCTCCTTGGGAACTTTGAGGCCGTGTGCGGCGAGGAGGGATTCGGCTCGAGCACCTGGACCATCGACCTGTGCTATCTGCTGATGCGCTACCAGGTGGGCATGCCATGGTGCACATGTGTATTCGCTCACTTCATTGACACTCTCTTCTTGGCCAGGTGCGCCACGAGTACTTCACCCAAACGCTGGGGATCGATCCCAACTACGCGCAGCACACGTACTACTCCAAGATCATCGACAAGGACGAACGGCGCGTGACGCGCAAGTTCAAGGACGCCCGGGCACACGGACTGCGCGTGGAGCAGCGCACCGTGGACATGGAGGTCATTCTGCGGCACTTGGCCCGCCACGGTCCCGTCATCCTGCTGACCAACGCCTCGCTGCTCACGTGCGAGGTGTGCAAGCGCAATGTCCTGGAGAAGTTCGGGTGAGTTCCTCTTGCCACCGGCGATTCACAAAAACCACCTTAAATCCACACCCACGAACCCTCAAACTCGAATGAAAAGCTGTTTTCACATACCCTGCATTGCTCAAAATACACGCCTCCATGGACCCAAAAGGTATGCCGGACACTATGTGGTGCTCTGCGGATACGACATGGCCGCCCAGAAGCTCTTCTACCACAATCCCGAGGTCCACGATGGCCGTGAGTATTCCAGTTACTAGCAGTCCTTGAAAATTCATTGATTTTCGTTTTTGGCTGCGTTCCACAGACATTTGTCGCTGCCTCATCGAGTCCATGGACACGGCCCGGCGCGCCTATGGCACCGACGAGGACATCATTTTCATATACGAGAAGAAGGAAACTAGGGAGTAGTAGATGGATTAGCCAGCGGAACAGAGGAACAGATGAATAGATGAACAAATGAACAGATAAACAAATGAACAGATGAACAGAAGTACCTGCCGTCGCCAGGTTGCCAGGTGATGAGAACGGATGATTGGAATCTGCGCTTGTGATATTAGGACTTTAGGAGGAGACCTTCTGGGGGGGGACTTCGAGTGGGAGGTAAGAGAAATAGCTGTCTGGTTAACTTTGGCACAACAGTGTACTTTATTTAGGTATTGTTAGCAGTTGGTCCCCATACAAAAAACAATTACACACATATTTATGTAAACTTGCCAGGCAGCGTCTACTCGTACATTTTAGAGGCGTTCCATTGACGCGCCAAAAACCGTCGGAGGAAAGTCCGAAAATCCAATGTTATTCATAGTTATGTTTAACACAGAACAATAATAATTGTTCCTAGCTAACTTTCCGTTAAACGCCCCCCAACTAATTTTCATATTTGTAGTACGAAAACATTCCAATAACGATTATGCGTGTATGTATATGTAGAAAATAAATGAGATTATTGTTCCAAATGTGAGCCAGCCGGGTGACTCCTTAAAGCGACTGCTTCTTCTCATCCTGGTCACCCGCGCAGATCGCCTTGTAGAGCTGCTGCAACTTGATGTGGGGCGCCTCCACGGGCAAGATCACCTTGCCATCCTCATCCGTGTACTTGATGTACGGTTGCTCCGAGAAGACCTCGAATCCATGGGAGCGAAAGATCTTCTGCGAGAAGATGCCGGTGGCGTCGGCCTTCAGCAGGCGGAAGCCATTCTTCCTGGCCACCGCCACGGACCGCTTGACCAGCTCATTCGCAATGCCCTGGCCACGGTAGCACGAGTCCACCGATAGGATGCGCACGTCGAACATGCAGTCCACGTCGAAGTGCTCGAAGAGATTGTGCTTGAGATTGTGCCTGTGCAGCAAGTCGAAGATCTTGCGGAAGTCTGCGTCGTCGTTGCAGTCCAGCTTGCTCAGCGCCTTGGCCGTGTCGCCCGGCTTGAGGATGCCATTGAGGACGACGCCGACTATTTTGCAGGCACCCTTCTCCTTCGCGTCCACAGCCATCACGCTCATCCGGTGCTGTATGGCCTCGGCACAGTGCGCCTCCAGGGCGGGGCAGCTGCTGCCGTTCTGGCACAAGCCGGCCGCCTTGTTCAGCGGCTCGTCGGCGAAGAAGTTGCGGCGCAGGTGCTCCAGCACCTGTTCACTGTGCTCCGGTGCAATCATCTGGTACTCCATGGTGTCACAGCCGCTGCAATCGCCGAATCGTCTGCGGATGGTAATGAAGATCTGTGGGAGGAGCTTATAAATATTATTGCTATTAAATCTAGATGATTTAAGATGTAAGTGCGCATTGGCTAAGGTTTTCTTCTCCTACTGTGTATTTAAGCACTATTTATTTATTTTTTAATTTTAATTTTCGTTTGCAAAAGTCTAGGTACACACATGTGGGCTTGGTGCTCGTCGAATGTGTTGCGACTTTTTTCCTATAACTCAATTAGTCGCAACTCTCTGGCTGTCCTTTCAACTCTCGACCTCTTGCCTCTCGCTCGCTCCCAGTGCACTTTCGCTATGCTTTGTGTTGCCCCAATGACACACCCCCAACGAATGCCGCCCCCTTTCCGATAATCGCGACTTTTTAGGCCACCTAATCCCAGGCACCGCGACCAAAGCGGTGTCACCTGTGGCCAACCGATTTCGGTGCTGGATTTGGAAGTTAGTTCCACTTACTCAGTTCGTCTGTGGCCAATGGGATCGGATGAGCTGGACGGCGGGCAGAGGAGTGCTGTTTGTTTTGCTCGGCGAAAAAATGTGTAACCTACTTGCGGGCGCTTTCAGATGCGAAATGCGACTGGAGCAGCTGGAGCAGCCGACCGACCAAGCGAAGCGCCAGCATCCTCCCGTTAATACACGTCGAGAAAATACTCAGACTAACTTACAAACCAATGGAAATTGAAATTACTTTGCACACACGTAAGTGAAAACGATTGGCCTTCAATATCAATACTATTTCACAGGTTATTTGTAGGTCAACCCACTCCAAGTGACTCCAACTTTTCGCTGCGTGTACGCCCTCGTGTTTGCCTCATTGCCGAAGCATGAGAAAAATGCTGTCCTCTGGGATGGGGTGCAAGTAAAGTGGGGCAGGGAGCGGGTGCCGAGTTCTCCTTGTTGTTGTCGTATCCCTCGAGTGTCAGCCATGCGTATACGCAACATACGCACACTGGAGCAATGGGAGCGATTGCCGCCTGCTCGTGACTTGTGCCGGAGTACAGTGAAATCGAGAGTGTCCCCCCGCCCCAATTTGCCATGGAAAATACGTGCGAAGTGCCGCCCTTTGCTTATACGCACCAACTGTTGATTCCGCCGCACAATGTAAGCCGCACTCATATACAGATTTTGACTCTCGACGACCAGGACGTGCCGTTAGCACCATTAAGTGAGGGGAAAAGCCCGTGTTATCCTCTGCTTATATGGCGCAATATGAGAGGTTGGATATAGGGGGTTAAACATGTCCTAAATTTAAATGCGTTATAAGTATAACTTAACTGGTAACTAGTATATACATATGGTATGAAGACGAATTTCATAGGTAGTCGGCATGACCTTGCCTCATTGTGGAGTCTAGACAGCCACCAACTGTTGCTTGACCAAAAGTGCCGCCCACTTTGACCTTCCTCGCCGCGTAACCAACTCCCTGCTATGCATATTCGTTACGTTAATTATTAGCCCTGTTGACCAATTGTGGCGGACACGTGGCCAGAGTACACTGAAAACAAATCTTTCTTCCGGCCATGAGCAATTTAGCTGTTAACTCGAAACCAATGCGAGGCATCAAATAGTCTAGTTACTGAATCTTCTATATTTTCTCGCTCTGCACAAAAGTGCTGAAATTGGGCCACATGACGACACCAAGAACCGTATTCAAATTGCGTGACTCTGCGCCGGATGGATGGGTGGGTATCATGTAGCCATGACCGGAGACTGAGATCCGGAGACGTCCAAATTGTCGTCGGAGTACAAAGGTATTTCACAGCCAGTGACGCAGTGCGTTTAGCTGCGTGTGGCTATTGCTCTTTGTTGTCCATCCATTGATGGCAATCAGATTCAATTGAAATCAATCTGCCCTAACGGTCAATATCGATTGACTATCGAAGGGAAGGCATCACTAACTGACCTTGGAACGGGGAATCCCAGTGGCTCTACCGCGGAAACCGGGATGGTTCAGGATCCGTGGAGCCAACCTCTTGAAACCCATACTATTGATGGCGCAGACTTGGAATTTTGAGTGGGATAGTTAGTCTATCTTTGATTCAATTTTGATTCAAAAAGTTTACTAAGTGCCGAACAAAGCAATTGTCATGTCGAGAATCCATCCAGCCATGCCATCGGCATCATTTTGGAACTATTGCCTTTCATTGTTTGCTGCGTATCTGTTATGAATACGAATAATTAATTTGTTCACGTTATGGCTTAAATAATTGTTACTACTGACAGTTTTCCATTGGTTAACTAGCACGGAGAGTGTGTTCCTCAAACCCCATCGACCAGCAGATACTCTTTGTAATATATTCGATTATATTTTAGTATCCCAAGTGCGCATACCAAGTTTCATATCTCGAACCTCAAGAACCACCGAGTTACAGGTGTTTGCGGTGGGGACACACCATACTCATCATCGTTCGCTGTGGGCGACAGCTGTTCCGGAACAGCTGATGGGCCCGAATCGAGTCCCGAGCCCCCAAAATCCCCCCTACCGCCACCACACCATCCAATCGGATCCGATCCGATCCAATGCGATGTGATGCCTACCCAAGATCGCCGTTCTCTCGCCAGGTCGCTCGATGAGTCTTCATTCGCTGGCCCAGTTTGTCGTCGCGCTGTTCTGTCCGCTGTAGCCCACTTTGTCGTCTATTTTATTTTCGTTGTGTCGCGTATATTTAGTAAATATTTTGTTGTTGTTATTTATAGTTTTGACTTGGTTGGCGTGGTGCGTGTTGTACTCTTGTTTTTTTTTTGAGTGGCATATATTGTTTGATTTCCGATGGCAGCCAAAGACCGTTTGCCCATCTTCCCGTCGCGCGGGTGAGTAGTTAATCCTTGCTGAGCTCCCACAACCCTATACCCCTTTACTCCATGTTGTAGGGCACAAACGCTGATGAAGTCGCGTTTGGCGGGCGCCACCAAGGGACATGGTTTGCTAAAGAAAAAGGCGGATGCCCTGCAGATGCGCTTCCGTCTGATTCTGGGCAAGATTATTGAGGTGAGCGCGTGTAACTAAGAAGATCCTCCCTACTATCCTATCATACCCGCTTTCCAGACCAAGACCCTGATGGGTCAGGTGATGAAGGAGGCTGCCTTCTCCTTGGCCGAGGTCAAGTTTACGACCGGCGACATCAATCAGATTGTGCTGCAGAACGTGACCAAGGCCCAGATCAAGATCCGCACCAAGAAGGACAATGTGGCCGGGGTAACGCTGCCCATCTTTGAGCCCTACACGGATGGCGTGGACACCTATGAGTTGGCCGGCCTGGCACGTGGTGGCCAGCAGCTGGCCAAGCTCAAGAAGAACTACCAGAGCGCCGTGCGCCTGCTCGTCCAACTGGCCTCCCTGCAGACCTCCTTTGTGACCCTCGACGATGTCATCAAGGTCACCAACCGGCGGGTCAACGCCATCGAGCACGGTGGGTTTGCTTGAAAACGCTTGAAACGATACGCATCTGACATGCTTCTCCTATCCAGTGATCATCCCCCGCATCAACCGAACCATAGAGTACATCATCAGCGAGCTGGACGAGTTGGAGCGCGAGGAGTTCTACCGACTGAAGAAGATTCAGGACAAGAAGCGCGAGGCTCGCAAGGCATCCGATAAGCTGCGAGCGGAGCAGCGTCTCCTGGGCCAAGTGGCCGAAGCGCAGGAGGTGCAGAATATACTCGACGAGGACGGCGACGAGGATCTGCTCTTCTAGACACACGAACAGCAGCCACATGTGTACCAACCCATCCTGTGCTCCACCTGACAACCCAATCATCACTCAACTTTGCTACCTCACTTCCCACTCGTTATTGTTGTCGTTCGTTGTGATCCGGATGTTGTACCACTTGTCGTTCTTGGAAATACAATCCGTAATCGTAACCTTTGTAAACGCCATGTTTGTGGTTTCTATCGCCAGCCAACTATTGTGTTTGTGAAATCTGTAGAAATATCAAGTATTCAGTAAAGGTGACGACAAGTATTCAAAAGGTAGGCAATTAGAGTGGTCACCAGATCCGAATCATAACGGAGAAACAAAAGTAGGGTATCCCCATCTCTCCGTGTGTTGAATACTCAGCACACACTATCCGACCCGTAATATTCATTTGATGGTCCATCAAAACATCGGATTAAGCTGCTTATGGGCTGAAATTGCCAATTTAGCCATGCCAATTGGGGGATTCACGAGCGGCACGTGCCTATCCAAAAACGGCACACCTAATGGATCCCGAGCTTGGGCCCGATCCCAAATCCAGATGAAGAAAGTAGACGACAGCCGAGTGAAGTTTAGATGTATGCATATAAAATCAAGTTTATTCATTTTCCATCTAGCCTTATACACGTAATAGTTTGCCATTGACGACCACTGGGGATCTGGTTCTTAGGTTCCTCTCTTTTTAAATTCGGCTTGAATTCTTAGTTTCGAAATTGCGTGAAGCGAGTAGGAAACCAAACTAAAAACTGAAAACAAACACGATTCCACACACAAGATATTCCACTTAAAATGCACTGTAAGCTTAAAGCTAGGGTAATGAATATTCGACATTCGCACTGATCGCAGATCAGATGATGTGATACGTTCAATTTCCGTTTGTTTCTGTTTGTTCCTCGTTACCATTCCATGTGCTTTGTACTCTCGTTATGTGTGTACATACATAATGCACATATGTATGTACTTATGTACATATATACTCGTATTATATGTACGAACTACTCTCCGACATTTCTCTTCTGCTTGCATCCGTGTAAATAACAGGTATGTAAATATGTATGCTTTATCTATGCTCTTGTAAATACCGTTACATCTATGTATATTGAGCTTATTTAGAAAAAAAAGATTAACAGTTACATTCATCAGCGCACTCCCATACACATGTGCAAAAAAAACTGTGGCCCAACTGCTGTTGGTAAATATACAAAAATATAGGATATATGTATGTATGTGTGTGTGTGTCGTGTATCGATCGATATCCGACTTATCGAACTCGCTGCTTGCACTAAGAGAGCATACTTCGCGGCATTTCAGTTAGTTTAAGAACAGTTGCGCCTGCGGTTGGACGTGAGTATTGTGTTTCGGTGTGTGTTGCTGGTGTGAGCGGTAAAAAGAGCGAGATGCACTAGGCTTTCGGCATTTGTATTTGATGGCTCTTCGAAATCGCTTTGGCTTTCGCCTTCGACTTTGTTATCGTCGCGATGGTTGCAATGGATGCTATTGTTGTTTTGGCTGCCGCTGCGGTTGTTGTTGTTGATGTTGTGGTAATTGTTGTTGCGACCGCTGCCAGCGTCGACGTCGGCGGCATTTGCGACGTCATGAATATTTGCTGCGTCTTTTGCGAGCCCGGCATCACACATTTGTCCTGCGAACGAAAGGCGAGAAAGCGAGAAAGAAGAAAAAGAAGACGAAAAGAGTCCGCCAAGAGAGCCGCATTTTGAGTGGGAAACAAGGAGGAGAGAATGGCCAAAAAGATATTTATTGCATTTATGTGTCTCCGATTGCGGACCCCATTAGTTAAATATCGATTGTGGCAAAGTTTTTGTTGCACAACAAAGCGCAGCTAGCAAAATTCAAGGCAGTTGCAGTGAACGTGATAGATCGTAGCTGGCAGTGTGACCAGCTCAGGAACGGAAAGTGTAAGCAAATCAATGTGGTAAAGAGAAAGCAAAAACAAGTACAACCAATAAGAAAGCTGTTAACAAATAAAAAAATAACGGAATTCGATGAACAACAAGTTTACCAGTTGACTAAAGGTGAGTTTCTTTATACAATGTCAATACAATTTGGGCAAACTAATTCAGTTATGTAATAAGTTCTAATGGCTCACAATGCCTGGCCACACTGCGCAGTTACCGCAAGTTTGTGTTAATTCACTTAAATATTTCAATGTAATATTTAAATATAAATAGTAGAAGTAAAAGAACATGCCGCTGAAGTTTTGCTGAAAAATTCATCGAGTAAGAACCGTGTGCGAGTGTTTTTGAGTGTATTTGCGTGTCCAGAACAGAAGGTGACGCTATTGGAAATTTATTGTCATCAAAAATATTTTGTAAAACTTGTGGTGAAAATTTGAATTTTCGCAGGATTTGCCGATTTCGAAAGGATAGGAAGTTTCTAAATTTTGGAAAGGGCTTGGATCTGGCTTACACAAATAAGGGTATGTATGTATTTACATAATTACAGGGTAGCAAGGAAGGAGGGCAAGCGAATATAACTATTGAAATAAAATGTCTATTAGGTTAATTAGAATTACAAAACAATGAGCTTACTTTCTGTTCGAAATGATCTTGGGGATTAGAACTGCGATATTTTGTTGGGGTAATTTACATATGTGCTGTTTCCAGCTGGCTTTCTTGGTGGGTCGATGGGAGATGCAGGAATAGTCGGGTTCTGGGTTATCTTTGGGGGCATTTCCGGTCCGATGTGTGGGTGCTGGCTACTGTGGTGGTGGCTACATGGCGTTGGCTACTTCTACGGCTATTTGGCTACGGCTATGGCTACATCTACTAGTTAGGCTAGGTTTTGGTCTACTGCTCTGACAACTCAAATACAACTGACTCGGGTGGCACGGATGACGCTGACGGTACTCTCAGTACCTTTTGACCCCGGAAGCAGATGCCCATTATCCACTTGGAGCCGCGAGTCCGCGATCTCGCGCTGCCCGCCTCCTTGCTGTGAATGCGGGATATGGCCGGATCCGGCTCCGCTTCCGCATCCGTCTTCTCCACCCGGTCCTTGCCCTTTTCCCGCGCCTTGTTTTGCATCCGGGGCATCAGTCGCTGGCGCTGTTGAGGCTCGTGGATCATCACGATGCTGGCACTGCTCGGCTTCCTTCCATTCAGCCTTTTATTCGGCGGTGATATTCTGGGAGTTTTTTATTGATGCAAGGAGGTTCAAATTGGGGTGTGCACAAAGCGAAGACTTACCGCTTTCCAGTGGCCGATGGATCTCCTGCAGGCTGCACTGCATCCGTATCCGGCGCCGTGTTATAAGCACCCGAGTACATAGATGCCCTTTTCGGCGCCCACTCCGGATGACCACGCACCGACAGCTGGGTGGCCAGACTCTTCAGTAGCACGGCACGAACCTAACAAATATATATTTTGGTTGGAAATAGTAAAGGTTTTAGGGAAATGCGAAAAACTGTACACCTTCGTGACTTGATGACTTACCTCGCCATTTAGAAAGCAGTAAATTAGCGCTATAAAAAATCCCTGAAACGAGGTGAGAAAGTGGGTGCCATACGACCAGACCGCGAAGTTCGTGGCCGTTTTCAGAGGAGCCAGCTGGTGCAGGAGATTGGTTATACCCAAAAGTGGTAGTAGGACTATAGCCGCTCTAACGGCCTTGCGAGTCTGTTCTATGTCGCTGGCCTGCGATTGACGCAGCTTCATCACCAGCACACGGATAATGTTCACCAGGAAACAGAAGTTGAGCTGCGTGCGGATGGTTTTAGTTGGGTGAATAGGGGATCACAGCGATCAACAGTTGATATTACCCACCAGTATGACCGCTAGTCGTGGCCCCTCGAGGATCCAGTAGTAGGGCGTGAGATTATAGTTCCACAAGCACTCGCCCAGCGAGGTGTCCATATACATGACCGTGCATCTCGCCCACACGGTGGTCATCAGAATGGGCACACACCAGCCGAGTCGCGAGAAGAACTTGAGGGGAAAGCTGCCCTGGAAAACGGCCACCGTGACCATGTTGTGCAGGTAAAGGCCCTCGATGAACATCCACATGAACATGGCGGTGCGAGCGTACTCCAGCAGTACATAGGATGCCTCGCACAAATAGGGCTGTAGAATACATAATATCGAACTTAAGCACCCATATTTGGGGATCTCTTTGTGAAGCCTACCGTGTTCTCAATGACGGAGAGACTCGTGTTGGTGGCCGCCTCCTTGTTTCCCCGCCGGAACTGGTCGAGGTACAAGGTCAGGCGGATGATCACCTGCAGCACCATGGCGACGAAGAGGTTCTTGTGGATCTTGGTGCGATTGTTTCGCAGCGAGCGAAATGTGCAGAAGATCAGCAGGGAGACTATCAGGGCGAACAGGGAGAGGCAGAGGCCAACGATCTCCAGGGTCCGAGTCCTCCTGGCAATGTCTATGTAGGCCTGAAGGATATCGCAAACCAGTTGGAAGAAATTGAATTAAAACTACTACTATAAACTATTATAAACAAATGTAACCTTTGAAATCACTTAGAATCTAGAACCTTATTAGGTAATTTCAAAACCCTTGATTTGGAATTTGGGTTGGGATTTAAACAATACTTTTAACTGAAACAGGTGTTATGATTCCTGCATTATGTAGTGTGAAAGAAAGAATTCAACTCACATCGAAGTCCTTGCTGCCCATCTGCTGCATGAGTCGGATAATCTCCGGCTTGTAACACGGCCCGTAGTCCGTCCATCCCGGCGGACTCACCTCCGTGGCATTTGGCCTGCTGCCCCATCGGCCATCCAGCTCGCACTTTCGGATGGCGAATTCTGCGAACCGAAAAAGAGGGGGTTGGGTCGGATTAATGACAGTAATCGAGCTTTGACACACTGACTGACAAGTGCAATTATGCCAATCGAATGGGCGACCGACCTCGTCCAGTTGGAAAGATTGGGGCTAAAAATCAAGACATGGCCCGGAGAAATGAGGCCATAGCTCAATAATGCACTCGAAGAATTCCTAACAGATATGGTTCGGTATAACCAGATTTGGCACCACAAGCGCACATTTAAAGTTAGTGAAATATTGGGTGGCAAGTCAGCTACTGAGAATAGTTTCGTTCAGTGTATTTCGCCCATGGTTATTAAATAGCAATTCCCGATTGCAGAACGTTTAATTCATAGGAGGGGTAGCAAGCATTTAGGATCGTAATTAAGCAATCGATTGACTGGTGTTTTAAACCCTGTTCAACTGGCGGAGCTCGAGGGTGCACATGGAACACCTGGACAGCCCCCGGCGATGTCCACGCCCACTTTCGTCCCAGTTTCGTGGTGACCTCGTCGGGATATTGTATATGTAGAATGTTCGGGGGCCAAGGAGGGGCGGCGGCCCCGACTGGGAGTGCGGTTGAGTGGACGCCCCAGTCATGCATGTAAATATTGACATCCTTTCGATGAATACGGAATCAAGTAATTGTTTGCCGTGCAGCACTTGAACCGATTCCCAGCTAATGATCCGTATGATTGTGACCGCCAGATGTGCCGTGTGGATGGGGATAAACACCGCAGGACATGTCTTTTGACTCCTAACAAGCCGGCAAAAGTCATAAAGCTGGCAAATAGAAAATCGCTTGTGGCTGCTAAACAGCTAAACAGCTTCGACAATTAATTACGCTAATTGTACTAAGCATTTTGGCTGTGTTCTCTTTTGGGCTGCTGAATTTTTAGTGTTTTTAAGTTACTTACTGCGCGTATCGACGCCATGAAAGCCGCCGGGACAATTCATCCGTGCGAGGACTCCAGCCGGAGTGGGTGGCCAGCAGAGCAATGTGTCCCAGGTCCAATTGCAGTAGAGTCCTGTCCCGGCAAGAAAAAAATGCTGCAATATGATTTAAAATTTTTTAAAAGATTGTAGGATTTTGTTACCTGTTTGTGGTAGGGTGTAATTGACAAAAAGCGCCGAGCAGTTCTCGAAATTGGTGGCCGCCGCCGACGCAAGCGTTAGATTCCAGGGCGCGTTGCTGTTGAGATTACCGAGAACCTGTTCCGTGTCCGGATCCGGCAGTGCGTCCATGACGGTGGGCTCCAGGGCCAACTGGGCCACCCTGGCGACACCGTCGAGGACATGGGTTCCCGGCGATTCCGTTGTCGTGGCATCGAAATCGTGCAGGAGTGGCACGCGTCCGGTCGCCAGGCTGTGCGAGGATGTCGGCTCCAGCATGGATTTGGATTCAAATGTTCCGGGCGCCGGTGCAGATGGGGATGGTCCCGATGAGCCGGACTGGCGCAGCAGGCGGGTGAAGCGCTGGGCGGAAATACAGCCTCCGCAGTCGAGAATGTTCGACAGGAGGGTCATTTTGCCATCGACCACATAGTAAATGTGCTGCAAAACGAGCATTGATATCTTGTTATTAACGCACCAGCATTATATCGAGCTATATCGTTCTATGAAACCAACCCAACCAACCAATGATTCTGCATGGCGAATACGACCTCCAGAGCATGGAGCTTTGTCTTTGGATATTAGCATTGAACCCATGGACATGCATGCACTGGTTGCAATTGGAAATTGATCTCTTTCGATTTCGATTTCGATTTCCGCTTCCGTTTTCGTTTTCGTTTCCGATTTCCCGCACCCGTGCGCCCCGTTATCCGGGTCAGATTTAATTGAAAGCTTATCGCACAATGAGACGTACGTCGACCGGCGCCTTTGTTTACCGGATCTTATTCTCGTTGGCAGAGCGAGTGCCCGTCGTTAACGCAGTTTATGATTGCCCCTAATAAATACCCGGCTTATTTATAGTCCCGCTGCAGCGGAGTGCAAACATCACGCCCACACGCTACGCCGCCATATGTACATACACATATCATTGGCATTCGCACTCGCATTCGCACTCGCACTCGTATCACCCACATCGCACCGATTGTCGGGATTATGTCTGGCGAAATGGCAAACGGCCAGGAGCGCATACACGCAGAAAAGAAAACAAGTGGGTTTGTTTACCCATTTCAAATACTTTTCATGGCGCCATGTAAGTTTCCATCGGGCATGGCAACGATCGCCACATACGAATTTCTTTCTGTGCAGCAGGAGGAGGAACTACGGGCCGGGCTATGTGATGGATTCCAATGCCAACAGTTGCGCTGGCCCTTTTCCAATTTACGTGTCGGTTCTGTTCGGAGAAGTGTAATCTCTGCACAAGGAACAGCTTAAAGTGGCCAGCTAACACTTTGTATGAAGGACTCAAGGTCCTGGAAACTACTGATGATGTGGCCAACGATCTTGCTTCTATCAAATGGAGTAATTCCCAATGAAAAACACAGCTTGTTTATCATTAGTGCCACGTTTCGTGAAAAACAAGATTTCACATTTTAATGACGGCATCACATAGTTTCTTGTGCGCCATTTATGGCCAAGGCTAAACGGAATGTAAATTACTTCAATGACAATCGCACACGACAAATTATGATTTCTTCCTGTCTTGGTTGCGTTGCTGCAGCAGCTTGGGCACCACGCCACAGGAAACACGTTGCCATTCGCTGCTTTTGCCGCAACTTTTTATTTTTCATTTTTTTTCACTTCCGGAATTGCGTAAACAAGCCATGCGGAGGACGGTCGTCCAAAGTGGCCAAAGTTGCACATTTCGCCCATGTTGCTTGTGTTGCTAAGCTGCCCCAAAAATGCCTTTGAGTGCATTTTACATAATTTCATAAGAATTTCAATTTCGCCAGTAGTCGCTGCACACGAATGCATGCATGCAGGATATGCTCCGCCCACACGGCCGCACTCCCCCCCGCTAACCGTCTGTGCATCTCTGCATCTTCCGCATTTCCGCAACCCTGGGGGCATTCCTCTGGCTTTGTACTGCTCAATATGTATTTTGGTTGCATAAGCGCCAGCGCCAGACGAAGTGCAGCATTAGCAAAAACGACTAAGCACTCCCACGGCGCAAAAAACCAACGATATATATATACAGAGGTGGTCAAAAGTATTTACACAACGAGCTTTTTTTTCAATTAGTTGACAATTGAAAAAAAAGCTCGTTGTGTAAATACTTTTGACCACCTCTGTATATTTAAGATATATTATTAAGTAATTAAGACCTTGAATTCTGCGCTCATTTGCCAATCGATGCTTATCGCCGCAGCGAACCGATTCTCAGCTCGCGCTCCTAATTAAGCTAACTAAGCGCAAAAGCCCCTCCAAAGCGACTGAAAAGCTGGTGGAGGAGCCAGGGATTGGGAACGGTTTGGTTTGGCTTGGTTTGGATTGGATTGGATTGGATTGGATAACCAACTGGCTGGATGCTGGATCCCGCTACTCGGCATCTCCAAGCTGACGGCAGACCCTGATTTGGGTCACTTGGCAGCAGTTGCAGCGTGCGGGTTAAAATGCGATGGCCAGGGGTTAAGGGGTTAGGGGCTCCGTCACCCGATTAAATACTTGTGCAATTTAAAGTTTGCAGCAGTTCGCAACGGAAAGTAACTAAAATTTAATCACATTGAGGAAAGCGGTTTGTTGCACTGCAGCTTGTTTGTGTGTAAATATTATTGTTATTACAAATATGTTTATCAAAATGTTCTTGCATATCACATAAGCACATTTTTATATTTATCACGCCCTTGGCATATGTTTTTAACTTGAGCAATCCATTTTCAGGCCGATAATTGAACGAGCTTCGACTCGATTGTTTACAACAATTTCGAAACCCAACATGCTGGGCCGTTTGAATAATTAATCAACTTTCTTATTGAACACTCAGCAATTCAATTATTTAACACGCATTGCAATGCCCCAAATAGCTTGTCAATTCCACTTGATGGTGGCTACTCGCAGTGGATAGTGACAGGCAATCAGGATTTATGTGGATTTAATTCGTTAGTCGGACGGAGCTTTAAATGTGCAATAAAAGCAATCAGCAATCGACAGGATTATAAAGTAATTTCAGCTGACGTCGCCCGACTTGAAAATTGGGTTGATTGAGCCCTAAATAATGGGCGTGCCCTTTCGCCGATCGATTGTTTTAACATTTTCATCGGCCCACAAGTGCAGTCGAAGTTTTTTGGTGTTCCAAGACTTGGTGTTTTCCTTTACGGTAGGCCCGGAAAAATCACAGAGCCACGGGGAGAAAACTCATCTGCAGGCGTTGGGGCGTGTTTTTCGTATATTTCTTTGCCATAATTATGGCGAAAATGAAAGAAAATGAATCTCAAGAGCCGCCATTCAGCGAGACGAAGTGCATTGAATGGGCCAATGCTCGCTAACAAAAGGCTAGTGGGCCAAGTGGTGAAGTGGGTGACGGAAAAGCGTGTGGAAAGCGGGCGGAAAGCGGGTGGAAAGCGTGTGGAAAGCGGGTGGAAAGCGGGTGGAAGTGCACGAAAAACTGGTTGGGCTTGGTTTGGCGGCTAGCGACGCTATTTGAAAAGTTTTCGCGCTATTTGACAAGCCAAAAGACTTTTCACTGCGGGGTTTCTTTAGCCCAGAGTTGCCATAGCAAGTACAGTGCGTTTCGGGAGTGTAGGCCCAATTAAATTGGGCTTAATTAAGTTTTATTCGAAACGAAAGAAACTTTCGAGTGCTTTCCACAAACCTATTTCAATTATTGTGAACTGCAAATGTTTTAAAACATTAATGCCTAACAATTGGGTCACTTAATAATAGTTATAAATACTCAAGAGCGCACTTTAAACTAAATCTTTTGGTCATACTCCGGTGTCGGCAGCTCATTAATGTTGACTTGCATTTGTGCTTGTGCCAATTGGGGGCGGCACAAAGGATTTTCTAATTGCAAGTGCAACCAATCTGAATTACTTATCTTGCAGCGTGGTCTGTACATTTGCATCCCTTCGTTTGCGAAACGCACTGTAGTCTGTGGATCCGGGCCAATTAAGTCGCCACAAAGGGTTTTCCAATTGAGTGAGAGTTTGGATGGCCCAATGTTTAAGCAGCAGCCAAATGAATCTTAAATTTTAGGGATTTCCCAGGAAGAACGAGGCCAGACAAGTGGCCACATTAAAAGCCTATTCTGGCGAAGATGGTAGATGGTAGTTCGGTAGTTCGGTAGTCCGGGAGGAGGGCGGGGGTCAGGTTACATCACCTTTTGGCCACAATCTCGCAGCATACCCCGAGTGGGTGGTGCTTTGCTTTTGTCACCGCAGGACATTTGCCGCTTGGCTGAGCCACTGCAGCTGCTTATACAATTTGGCATTGAAAGTGCCACTGTTTGCAGTTGGCTACACTGGAAAAAAAAGAATAGCTGGTCTCCACAATCATATAATTTCAGCTCACTTTCTCTTTAAATCGATGAATGGAAATACTTTAGAGTAGCATGCAACCGAATCATTGACTATTTCCATTCACACCCATTTTGCTCAGTGCACTTAGCTGCTGAGCGCTTTTTGTTCTCCACAGTTTTGTTACGCTTCGCATCTTGGATCGATGCTAGTGTCTTGGTCTCGGGCTTGTAATTGAATAAGCGAAGAAAACCCAACGAAAAGGGGAAATTCCGGGGGCGAAATTCTAATGAATGGGCCTCACGATTTCGCTCCGCCGATTTGCATGTTGATATTTTGTATTGAAATCCGTTTGACAGACCGAACAGATTTTGACAGCTCGTCAAGTTGTTTTGTGCGCCCCATGGCCCATGCCCCATGCCCCATGCCCCATGTTGAATGCCGCACAGCTTTAGCCCGATTTTCCTCGCCTGTCGAAAATTCCGAAAAATGCCAGAGTGTGCGAATGGCTGAGTGCGAGCAACTGTTGCATTACTGATTACGCTATTGCTGTGCAATTTGCCAGATTGACACTCTATAAATCAATATCATCGGAACAGAACGTGCTGGCCTGGCCCAGCAGCACTTACTGCCATTTGTTGGCACTGCCAGTTACAGTTACAATGCTCTATGGTGCTCCACAGTGAAGCCGGGAACGTGTTCACTGTGCCGTCCGGTGGCAGGTGCAATGTGTCAATGCGAGTCGCCACAGGAATATTGCCACCGACAAAAGACGCTCGGCATGGCTATCGATGAATTAAGCATCCTCAATGGATTACTGTCTTCCAAGTGGACAGAGGGTTGTCGATTCTCGAGGCCACAAAAGAGTTTACTGCTTTGTTTAATCGCCGCTCCGTTTTGCCTCGATTGGTTGGTGATTCTTCTTAATACCATTAAATGTCAATTGAATTTGAGTGCTTGTCGTGCCAAATGAATTCCCTTGAATTGGTTTTCCAACCCATTTCGTTGGCAGTTGTCTTGCCGAAGCGCACGATTGTTATTAATCCAGGATTGGGTTTTTAAATAAATGCCATCTTTTGGCCAACAATGGACCACATCTTGCGTCACTCGTTAGGCCGCCTTATAATTGATCATGATGTATTTATAGCTCTGACACATTATGCAATCGTGCAGCATCCGCAGGAGTTCACTGACCAACCTAATTCGGGGTGGGACTTACGCAAACAGTTTGCATAAAACACGAGCTCGAAATATTCGTTACAGCGTTGCACAATAATAAGCTAGTTACATAATGTTTATTCAAATTTGCAGGGCTTTAACGGGCACCTGTTGATGGACCGTCGCCCAACCACCCTACCCACCCATCGTACACTCAAAAAAAAAAGGCCTAGTGGTTGGGAAGCAACCTGCGGCATAAGTAAACATCTTTCGAGTAGCGTAGGGTGTAGTCCAAGGTTCGTTGCTTCGTTGTTTGCTCTCGTTCACCTCGACGTTTTGTGGCCCAGGCTACTGGCAGTGGCCCCAAATTGGCTGCCTGGCAGCCCACAATCCACCCAGTCGACCCAGCCAGTAACCCACCACCCACTCCCGGTCGACCCATCCCACTAAGCTCTGGCCACGAAGGAAATTCTTTACTCGTTAGCCCGGCACAAGTCGCAGCCAGACCTTGGCAACGAGGCAACAGGATCTGCGCTGCTCTGGCGCTTTTCTGCCCACCCAGGACCACACACACACATAGGTATGCACACTCAGCGAAATGCGGGGTCAGTTCAAACATTTCATGATCCACATTTTTGTCGAAAAATGTTTTGTATGCGTGAATACCATCAGCATGCCTATAATACCACATAGCATAGTTTCTTATCTTAAATACCTGAATTTTTTAAGATTTACATATTCGCCTATTAGAAGGTAACTCCTTCATTTCGCGCAGTGCAGCTTTGTTGTTTTTTTTTTTTAATATATTTGGCAGACTGCCAGAATAATTCTCGTAACTCTCGTTTTGGTTCGCTGGCTGATTGTTGTGGTCGCTGCCTTCCTGCTCCTCCGCTTTTCAGCCTTCCTGCATCGCCGACTATCCGTGAATCTGAATCTACATACATATATACATCTGCGGCGTCCGCAGATGTATCTTCACCGTTCTCTCGGCTCGTTTATCTGCTTCGGCGGCTTTGACTTGCGTTTCGAATGACATGAAAATAATAATGATTCGCCCCTAATTGTTCGCAATACAATTACGCGTAATTATGTCGCTCTTGCTCGCAAACCAATCGAAAATTTGCCCCGTGATTGTCATTGAATGTTGTTAGATCTATCTATCGGTGTCCAGAAAGAAAGGGGCTTCAAGGGCTCGATTTGTTATGTAGCTGAATGGGATGGGATGGGGTTGGGATAGCCCATCCTGGCTAGCAGATGTGAAGCTCGTGAAATAATGTGTGAGGAAATGCTCCCATTTTTCCCGTGCATCACCACACGTTTGCTTCACTTTTCTTCGGATTCGCATTTTCCTTTTTCTTTTCATTTTTTTTTTTTTTGTGCAACAAGGGCGGTCGAAAATATTCATCAAATTCCTGCAGACGGAACCTTTTGCGGTAATGGTTTTAAGTGAGTGAAGTGATTTCGAGAGCTGTTTTCGCAATGGCTATCCTTGGAAGTTCACTTATTTAGCTCACGATTGAGCAACGCTACCTGTGCTTTTAGTTTTAAAGTGGAATTTCGCCGTGAACCACATGCTTTCTAATTTCGAACAGCATCAAAAGCTGCCGCCATTTTCTTTTTCGCTATTAATAAGAGGCTGTCAAAACAGAAGGCTGCGAAAGAAACGAGTGGCATGTTTTTGCGTGTCGGCACTCGAAAACATTTCGATGTTTTATTCATATTCGCATAATAATGTTATTTCGAACTTTTTTTCTTTAGCTATTAACGGGTTCAGTCTTCGCTCAAAACTACGATGGCTGAAACACCTGAGAACTGGGTCAACATTGATTGAGGGCCGTAACAACTGCCGTTTTTCTCCAGTGATTCCACTGGACGGTTCGAATTCAATCAGCGCAGATGGCATACGAAATAACTGCAGCTGAATGTTAATGGCCAAGTCGGAGCTGAACTGCCGTCAATAACCGGAAGTGGAAAGAGGAGAATGCCGAGCGAGTAAGGCAGGAAGTGAGGGAGAAAGAGAGAGAGAGAGAGAGAACGAGAGAGGGAGCGAGAGAAACTCAAAGCCAAGAGCTGCATATTGTTTAACTTTTTCGGTGGACTTAACCCACTGACAGCCGCTGTCAAAGTGCGCAGCGAGGTTAACCCACTCACTGCCATCCAGGATTGCCATGTGAAATTGTAATGGAATCCGGGAGGCGGAATCCGGACTACGGATTACGGATTACGGATCAAAAGGACTCGACTTTGCTGTCAGGTGGGGATTAAGCCAATCGAGTGGAGTGTCCTGGGTGGCTGGCTCTTAATTGAGGGTCGTTGATGTGGCAGCAAGGTCAAGGGTCATCCGCTAACAGCTGACTGCGGTTGGCTAATTGCCCGCCCACCTACCGCCGCTTTTCGCCAGCTTTTTTCCGCTCACATTTCCCATTTTGCATTTTGCATTTTGCATTTTCCATTTAGCATTTCGCATTTTGCGTTTCGCATTTCACTATTCACACAATTCGCATACATGTGGCAGTCAGTAAGTGGCTACGCCCACTTTTAACCGCCACCGCCTTCTTGGGCATTCCCTTTGTGAGCTTTGAGCCGGCCAAGCAGCTTACTGCCCCACTAGATCCACTAGATGCCCCCGCATCCACCATTTACGCCATATACGAGTTTATCGTGCTGCAAAAAATTATGTAGCATACTTTGCTGCGCTTTGCAGTTATGCTTCCTGCGTTCTGTTTTTCGGCGTTCTGGGTTTCCGTTTGGATGCCCAGTTTTCCGTGTTCCACACTTAAAAAAAACTGGCCTCGAAAGTTTCCCTTTGGCCTTGTTTTTACAGGATTTGCATGGACACTACTACACTGGTGGCGAAATGGCACGAAAATGTGGCACTTAATATTCAAGCTATTAAATGAACATCTGCACCAGGGACTTTAAGCACACTTTATTTTTGAAAGTGTACTTTGGATTAGCATAAGTTTGAAGCTGGTTGGATTTCGGCAAAACCACAGACAAGATGGAAACACTGTTTTTTGCTTGGTTAACAAAAATATGGCAAAACGGTGCAAGGAAAATATCGCTGGATTAAAGTGCAGAATTCGGCTAGCTTGGCTCATTGCATCACCAGAGGTGATAACTTCACTATAATTATAGTATTTAAATCTCTATTGCGCAAATGGGGCTATGAATTTCGAAAATGGCCATGTTTTATAATTGTGCAATTATTTTCCTGACTTCGCGGAAAGACCTTGGGCGATAAATGCTGGCAAGGATGTCCCTGAAAACCGGGACAGCAGGACTCGCTGTCTGATTAGATAATAAGCGTCCGTTGGCAACAATGTCAAAGGGATTGCGATTGGGCTTGCGATTGGGATGACGACTCGTCGGACTTCCCGGCTAATTGGACTTGGCTGGAGTCCAGTAATTCGCGCTTCGATTAATTTCGCATACTAATTGAATCGAGTGCAGTTAGTGCGCGGCGATAACAACAACACGAACAACTAAAAGCCCGTACACATGGCGTATGATTAATATGGGTCGTAAAATTCATTACGCATACGCAACGGCGACCGCAAAACAATGCGGGCGCCACAACCAATCGATTGCTCACACACACATGCCTGAAATCAAATGAAAAACAATTATATAAGCCGGAATAACATATCAGTTAATCAAATAATTTATATCGCTTTGCGTTCGATGAAAAAGGACACAAATGAGATGCCATATCGCTTTCAGCAATTAGATTATCAATTACGCCTGAATTTCGAATTTCTTCGATGGGAAATCGAAATCTCTGCTCTGCTCCCATTGAACTAGAATCTCTTCTCATTTTTTCGGTTAATTGATTTCGATTGCGTAATGCTACGTGCTTATTGATTGCACGGCCGACTTTTAATTCTGCTTTGTTTCGGATGTTACTCTGGTATTCAATTTATTTCACTTCCATTTCTACATGGTTAACTTTGCGGAATTTCTGCTCTCTAATGTTTGTTAATTTCTTTGATAAGTTTTTATTTGGCCTTGCTTTTAACGCTTAGCAAATAGTCAAGTTAACATATTTCCAATTTGTACTAATTTGTATTCCCCAATCGAACTGTCGATTGACTTCTCCTTCGCTAATCGCCAAAATCGACGAACTTCCTTCGCAGTGGGCGTGGCCCCGCCCCGCCCACTAGGGGGCGGATGCTTAAGTCTTTAGCTATCTGCTGCGCTCTGCACTTTTCACATTCTACATTCTACACACTTTCGCCGAAGACAAAAGAGCCCGAAATATCAGACAACGCTGAGAGGTTGTTCCATGTGGGGCGGGCGGTGGGAGAACGGAGGCTTTCTTCTTATTATGTATTATGTGTATTATTGTTGTTATTTTTATTATGGCTGGCTTTGTTTGCCAGACTTGGTTGGCCAGGCCAAAAACTGTTGCATTGTTCCGGCACAAAACACGCTTGGAGAAAAAGGGAAAAATAAACGAACACACACACACACACACACACACACAAAACGCAAAACACAAAACAAAAGCCGGGGCACATGCCACGTTTTTTTACTGCCCACAGTTCGCGAGGCATGGGCGTGGCAGGGGAGAGGCAAGACAATGCGGCAATGAAATGTTATACCCAGAGACCACTGTAATCGCAATATCTCAAGTCTTCTTGTCTTGCAACAGTGGATGAAAAACCACATTGGGATTATGAAATGTTTTCGAACAATATCAAGTTCCGAAACGAATGTACACGGTACTTGGAAATAACTACAAAAATATCCTTTCAATGAATACATTTGTTAATTTCCAGATCAGTAGTAAATTATTTAACTGTTATAGAGTTCCAGTTCAAATGGCTAATGAATAAGTAATAGGGATAAATTTACTTTCTTATAATTGAAAATGTACTTTAATTGATCTCGATTCACTGTGAATTTTTGTGATTTTTCCCCTAGTTTTGGCTGTTGTGTCCCCTCAGTTTGGCCTGCCATTTATGTTAATCAGCAGAGCAGGACAGCAAGCGAGGGAAACGAGCTCAAACACGATACGATGTGTTTGTGTGTGTTTGCACATGCTTAAAATGTTCCACTTGCCCCGGTAAAGAGATGGGTGTGCAAGAGGGGGAGAGGGGGATGGTGGGGCTAGCAAAGATTTGCATATAAAGCTGCGGCGACTGCCATGCATCACTTGTTCTACTTATAAATGAGTTGCTGTAAAAAACGTAGCATGTGTGTTTGAGTGTGGCCATGTGTGCGTTGAGTGTGGCAAGATGCAGTGTGACCTTGATCTTGATGTGGTATCTTTTTTCCGCACAAAGGAAATTAATATATCAATTTATCCTAGTGTTTGCTAATCCATTTTCCAGCATTTAAAGGTTAAGTAAATAGCTTTAAGTATAGCTTTGAAGAAAAGTTAAGCTGACTAATAATTGCATTCCGCAGATTCCTTGTTATTTGCATTCGTTTTCCGCGTCGTCATTTCTATCTTTCCACTACCTTTTCCCTTTTCGTGGTTTCTCTGAAATGGTTGCCAATAATTGAATCGCCTTTATTGGATCCCATTACTTTGCCATTTATTTTCAAATATGCCTTTTTTCCAAGTCCACTTGGACATCGATGGGAATTCAGCTGTGAATCTCGACCAATTGAAAAGTTTGCGAGAAGTGGGGAAAGTTTGGCGAGCTGAACTCGAAAAGAGGCATTCTCTTGGCAGCTATTCTGAGATATTTTCCTCTATTTTACTCTGGGAAAGTTTTTAATTATTGTTTGTATTTTTTCGTACGCCGGCGAATGGCCACCAAAATGACCAATGGCGCTGGCCGAGTTTCCTTGTTGTCCTTGCTGTGATTTTTGTGCTTTTTTGCTCTCCTATTTTTCTATTTCACCCCTTTTTTGGGGCCATCTCCTCTCATTTTGCAACAGACGACTAGGCCTGCCATCAAAATTCACGGCTGACCTTGCCACTTGTTTGGTAAAAAAAAACTATAAATGCTGCCAGCACACACAGATGTGGACGCACAAAGACAGCTGACCGCGCCATGTAATGGTGTGTGTGTCCTTTAAGCCATTCGCCTTTTGGCATTTAATTAACTTTCTCGGTTTGCGCGGATTTCTCCCTCTTCTTCCGCCGTTTCCCTTATTCCAGACTATAAATATTTACAGAGCACATCCCTTATAATGTAAGAATAAATTAAGGATAATTCTTCGCAAGCTCTTTACCTCCTTTCACAATCATGTGTGGATAAATGGGAAGATGCAATTTTAAAGGACACATTTTTAAAATGGTTAAGTTTATTTTATTCTTAATGTAAACATATTCACTAAAAAGGGGATTTTTTTTATTTATTAACAAACATCTTTGTTATATTTTCTGATTTCAACATTTGTTTTTCTTCAGTTCGTTGAAGCCTTGGCGGCGTGACCACAGAATCTGTTTATATAACGTAGGTTGTAAAGAAGTTATGAAATATTAAAACGATTTGTGGGCTCTTTTTCCTACGCAATTGTTGCAACTTTTATTAATTTTGAGCTTAAAGTACCATAAGGTCAAGTGGCCAACAAGAGTGTTGAGTACATAAGTTTAACTCCAAAAACAAATCCTGGCGAATAGCGAATTTTTGGCATTCTTCCATTGGCTTTGGCTCTGCTTTGGGCTTTGGCCCTTAAATATGTTGCCAAATTAAGTTGAAGAGTCAGCTTATAGTTACGGCCCAAAGGGAATTGGTTATGAGTGGGCTAAAGTGCCTTACAACTACAGGAGTGTTTCATGCGGCACCTGGCGTATGCAAATTTCCACCGAGTTAAGTGAAATTAGCGGCTTGGGCCGCCCAAAAGTCATGTCCTTCCCTGCCTGTTTTGTGGGCCCAAAGCTCTCGTATTCCTCCCGTAATTTGCCCACAATCCTTATTCAAATCCGTGTGTAATTTTCATTAATGTGCTTTAAGACATACTATTCCTGTGTAGCAGTCGGGATGGCCCTATGTGTTGACTGGGTTCGCATATTGTTGATTTCTTGATTCTGCCACTCTTTAAATTTTGCTGTCAATGCATTGAGTGACTAATTGCCTTCTTGGCTTATTTTACCGAGGGGAATTTCAAAGAAGAGCAGAAGAGGGGGTCTTTGGTACCCGGAGCAGGACTAGTGGTCGTGGCAGCAACTTTCATTTGACATTACTCGGTCGCCGTCTTTGTGGTCCTGGGAATTGCAATTTGCCAATTATGTGCTGCATGACTTGGGCAAGGCCAACTGAGATGTGCATAAATTAAGGATCACAAATGGGGTTGTAAGTGGGTGAAAGTGGGGGACAGTCGCTGCTCTAATGGCGTCGATTCAATTAGAAAGTCTCGGGGTATAATTGCCATGGCAGCCAAATGAAATTGACAACAAGTCAACGCTGGGGCCTTTAAACACATAACGAAATAGTCCGTACTGTGCAAATTGCTTGATTAGATTTCTTTACGATCGGTTTTTTAGGTTCCATAACCCAGTAAATGGGTATTTACATCACTCCTAAGTTCCTAAGTTACGCATTGGATTGCCCTACTTTTCGACACGCTGTCGCTAGCAGGGTCACACTGCGACATTACCCGCAACTTCTCGCTGTGCAGCCACACCAATGTTGGCGTGTGCTTGACTGTATTTATATGCCCACAGGCGTACACAAAGCCAAGCAATGTAATGTCACATGAGGAAGAAGAAGCGCTCCCTTGGCTTTTTCCTTCTTCTTCTGTTTTCACTGCATCTTGCTCTGCTTCTTCCCTCATTGTTGGCCTAAGGCAAATGCAGTTGCTGGCCCAAAAAAAAAAAAAAAGAAAAAAAAAGTGAAATGAAAAATAAAAGTATGGCATAATAATGTGTTACATGTCGTGTGGATGTACGTGGGCGAAAATCAATAACAAAATCTTCGAAAAGGGGGGGAAAAATGGCGCGTAACGTGACAGACTCTATCACAGTTTGGCATGCACTGGCCGAAATGTGGAAATTTATCTCCAAGTGACATGTGATTCCTTCACCTAATTGTTTGATTAGATGTATAAGGCATGCTGGCCTAATTGGCAGTAACTGAAATTGATATTGCAAATGAAAAGCATTTGTGGCTTGCGGTTGCATGGACATGCATTTCGTTGCACCAAGAGTTGTGGCTGCCATTCAAACTATTAAGTCAACGCCTAATATTTCGAAATTGGTAGAATAAAATTTGATGTCGAATACAACAATTGTTGTATCTGTTTCATACGATATGATATGCCGAATTAAAAGTTTTTTGTTTTTGCTGGAGGTAAATTAGAAATTAAACTAAGCAAATGGAGAATTTTGCAAGTAAAAATTTTGAGCCCTCCTCCTCGATTCTCATTAGTGGCACGTAAGCACACGGCACAGTGCAAATATAGTTTTTGTTTATGGTATATATTTCTAGTGTTTGTCAACTTAGTATTTTTAACATATATATACCGAATATTTTTAGAATATTTTTTTAATATTTTTTTAATATTAGTAATTTAAATTAAACTAGGCAAATGGAAAATTTTGCAAATAAAAGTTTTGCGCCCTTAACCCTTAGAATATTGTTTATTCGGTTGTGTGATTTTCGCAGTGCAAGTGGAAGGATTATGAAAGTCACGTAGACTAGTCGTAGGTGCAAGGATCCCACACACACTCTTGCACTCAGTCACACACACAATTGCCTAGGGCGTCGAATTCCGTTTTAAATGCGCTCAAATGCGCAAATAAATTTAAGAGGTGACGTTCCATTGCCACGCCCACTTTATCATGGGTGTGTGAGTGTGTCTGTCTGTCTTCCACTAAGCCGATTTAGCTTAAAGTACTGCCGCAACAACAACTACACGGAACACATCCTGGCATCCTTTTGTGCGAGTGTGTAGGTGTGTATGGGTGTAAGGGTTACAGCCCATTGACAGTTAACTCTTACAATTCGCACTTGAGGGATTTCAGAATTTCGGAATTTCGGCAGAACGAATTCGCGTTTTGTCGTGCGATCTCCACACACATGGTCCCTAATCCGCAGGACATGATTCGAGCAAATGCTTTTAGTGGCAACTAAGTCCAGAACTATTCGCGCATCCTAGTTGCCATAAAACAAGCGTGGGCAAGTTTTAGTTTTTATTATCCCACATTTCAGTGATGCCCAAACATGCAAGTAAATCAATTTCGAAGGCGTTCACATAAACAAATAATTAAGTGTTTGCAAGAAGAAGCGCTGAAGTCCAAGAATAAACAATTGTGTAACCATTGAGTTTCTGCATAATATTGATTTAGTACGTTTTAAACATAAATAAACTGTAAAGCACACAAATAGATGCCATTCTTCAGCCTTCTTACATCATTTGTAAGCATTTTTCCGTTGATTTCTTTATATTGAATACTTATATTTAATCATGTTTTTGTTATTTACTTCACCGATTGTCACAGCGAACTGGACAAGTGAGATTGAAGGTTTCCATTTAATATTTTATGGCTGCAGGCTTCCGTTGGAAAATCACTTCCGGTTCGCCCAAATTTTTTTCTACATTTTCGTGCAGCGTTTTTCATGCCGATTTTTCGATTATCGGACTGCATCGTCGTCAAACATTTGAAACATTTCCCCACTGACGTCAATCGATGGATTCCCTCTTCCCGTTCGACTGATTAAAAATAAACTTTGCATGGATCGGTCTCGGTGCTCACTTACTTTCGAAGTTTTTTTATACAAAAAAGAAAAAAAAAACATGCCAAAAACAAACTATATAATTGATTTATTGTTTCAACAACATCCCTTTTGTGCCCCCGTAATTCACCGCCATCGGCTGTTTTTATGCGATTTCGTTCGCTGATGCCAATAAATTGTTTTTCACATGTATTAAATTCAGCGTTAAATGCACGCGGCAACAAGAAGGGAAAACCGCTTGTTTTTCCTCGGGATCAACGGCCAAAACACGATTTTCATGGGCTTATGGTGATTTTAGTAAGGCGATACATTGCCTACTCTGTTTTAAAATAATTGAGAATTGTTATTGAATGAATGTAACTAATGTTTATGCTTATTATTGTTAAAATCTACAATGTTTTGCTTCGTTCGAAATTCGAATTTCTTGCATGATTTTGAATAGGGTATTTGGTGCGCTTTCAGAACGCCGAAGAGCCAAACGTTTTTCACGATTTTCACGTAGTGGAAAAGCGAGTGCAATTTGATTTCAATTTGGAGGTCAGGGGAAGGCTGGCTTGCACGTTCGTGCGAGGTATGCGAATAAATAAAATTACACAATAAAGTAATTAATAAATGTGCATTTTTAGATACATCGGTTGTTGGTCCTGCAATGTGAAGGGCAGATATTAATTGGTTTCCCCTTCTGTAACTCAGGGTTACATTTCAATCACATTTTGTGCCGAACAAAACGTAGAATTTTCCACAATCCGCCACGCCCCCTTTTTCACTTGGCGCCGCCCCCATAAGCCCGTAACATCAGAAAGCTCAGCTGAGCTAAATGGGAAGCCAAGAGTGATTAATTAGTTGCGCTGGAAACGGATTCACTTGCCTTACGTAACAATTGATATTTGAGCACTCGCGACAATTATGACTGGCAAACCGGATGGTTTTTGACATTGTAACGAGTGCGCAGCGATGAAAGTATCTGCCACATCGGATTTAACGAAAATTCGCCACTCAGATCGGGCTTACGTGTTCAATCAATCTTGCAGGTCCTGAAAGCCCATTTGATACCATGCGATCCAGCTTTGAAGTGCCCGGCTCATCCAACTCCCTTTTCAAAGTCGTGGCTTATTCGATTTCATTTCAACTCCCTGCTGCACTCGAGTTCAGCGAAATATTACTCTATGGAATTTTCGATTTGCGTGGGCGAAATAAATGCAAATTGAACAAATATTTACAACTTGATATGAAAATTATTTGCACTGGATTGTTCATAGGTACATATGTAGAGAATAAATCAAGGATTTTTGGATAATGTGAATTTTATCCACCCTAAAAGAGTAGATTTAAAAGAAGTATCTTCCTATTTTTATTATCTTATCTGAGTGCAAATTAGTCATATTTCAGTGTTCACCAATTCTGTATGTTTACCGCAAAGTTGAAAGAAAATACAGAATATTTCTTGTGATTTGGCCCAGATCTCTACTCTCTGCGTTTATATTGAACGGTCGGTTCGTAAGTGGCTTATGGGCCAGGTTAAGACGGCAGGGGCTTATAATTAGCTGAAGAGCCCTTAACTTGGTTTCCTTTATGGTTTTTCTGGGCCACCGTCCACCGGGGGGCCGGGGGGCTTCACTGTATTCACTGTAGCCGGTCGACGGCGGCCGAGAATCGCTGTCCGAAATAGACCCATTTGTTTACGCTTGTCTCCTTTGTTTAGACACTTGCTGGCAAACTCGCAGCTGATAAACAAATTTTCGGCGCTGGCACTATTTGCACATTACGCATACGCCACCGAGCGCATCCCAGCTCCATGCCCACCCATACAAATCCCATCGAAATTCGCCTTCGCCTTCGCATCCGCGTCCAAACATTTGGCTGTGCCTCGACACATTCCGCACTTGTCTCCCGAAAAACAGAAAAAAAAAAAAACAATTGACACAGTTCCAGTGTCGTGCGAAAGGCGGCGGAAAATGGGAAATGGGAAATGGTCGAAGCACTTGACAGACGAGGAAAGGGTTTTTGGCTGCACTGCGAAAATCCGCGGAAAATTACACCATCTCACAATAAATTGGGCCATTGGGCCAATCATTCAACGGAAAGCTATCATGACTCCGAACTGCATATTAATGGGACAAAATTACATAACGAAATCTGGGAATAAGAACGCGCTGCAACTTATTTAAACTTTCAAAAATATGCAGCGTTGCATTAGCGATTTAATTTCGCCGAGCAGCGCAAAAGGTGGCCCACAAACTTTTACCTGCGGCTTATAACTTAGCTGCAGTATGAAGGTCTTGCGAGCTTGCAATTTAATTGACTCAACAATTTGGAAACTTTCTCGAAGTGCAACAAAGTGGTGAAGTGGACAGATGTGGTCGAGATGGGGACGGCTGTGCCGCAAGTGGCACAATTTGATTACAAGAACGTTTAAGTTGGCCACAGGATGCCGGTTCCGATAATGAGGTGGGCAGGTGGGCAGGCGGGCTGGTTGCACATGGACAGGTGCTCCCATTGGGAATCGCCGCCCAACTCAGTTCCTTGCCCAGTTCATTAGAGAGCGAGTCAAGGACATTTAAAGTCTCCTCCAGGGCACACAAAAACACTTCACGCGGCACTTTGGACAATGCTAACGAGCTACCACCTCGTCCACATAACATGGATGCACCTACATACATACACGCTGTGGGTGCTATATACTCGTGTACGAGTGTGTAGCAGTGCACACTTCAAATATAAATACTAAATGTAGTTTGCTTCGCTTCATGTGCAAGATGCAAAGATGCGAAGATACAAAGATACAAAGATGCAGAGAATGCATCCCAAAGTTTTGGCAAAACGTGAAATGGAGTGGCGCACGGACAGCTTGTTTAGCAGACAATGACGAAGTTATATCAAAAGTATGACATGTGTAAACACTTTGACCGCTAGCGATTTGACATAGATAGATAGATAGAAGGATACAAAGATAGATAGATGGATAGATATAAAGATAGGTAGATAGATAGATAGATACGAAGATAGCTAGATAGATGTGTCAGTATGAGTGGAGGGATCTGCACCGCTTGGGTTCATAAATATTTATCCCAGAATATGGCAGGTGCACAGCTTCCATTTGCGCAAACCATTTGCAGAATGCGCAACGAGCTCGAAAAATATCCAAATGTGCGGAAATCGAAACAAAGCTTCCTTACAAAAATCGCATCTTTGAACTTCATAAAACCCAAAGTTGGTCCTCATTTTGAACCAGCAAAGTCAATGGTACTATAACTTTTTAAACAAATACTTCTGAGATGAATAGAGCTCATTAACCCAAGAAGTTCTATGAGTTTTGCACAAAATATCGTTGAACTTTGTTTTCGTTGTAAGTGTACTGTTGTTGTTTTTTAATAAAATAGTTACCTCTGTGTTATAATATATTTATTTCACATTTACTTTGGATTATAGACCTTGCAAATATTGGTAATAAATAAGTAAATAGTTGGACCGCCCGCCCAACTGATATGATAATTTTCCACAATTATATCGTTTGGCTTTGTGAGTTCGTAATGAAGCCGTTGGGCCAAGATTAAAGCAAACAAACAATCCGCTCAAATAATGAATGAATACAAAAAGGCCGGCAAACAGCGCACAAATAGAAGAAGTATTTTTTATCACCGAATGGCATTTAACCCGCTGAAAGCGTGTTTGTTAACCAATTAACACTCACCCGCCGGTTTCGCTGCTGCTACTGCTGGTGGTAATTCTTTTTTTTTTGGGTTCCGGACTCGATTCAAATGTGTGTTGTATTTTCTTGGCGTTTTCGAGTTTTTTTTGGGTGTTAAATCTTTGTTTTAATTTTGTTAATTTTTTTTGTTTATTTCAAACTCGCGTTGAAAGCACAGCAAAAAAAAATGTGGGAGTATGAACTTGAAAAACGTTTTCGAAAGCGGGTTGAAATCAATGGGGCGATTGCCTCTGCTAATTTTTGCTGGAAAAGCGAAACGAACGCCACGAGTGCCGAAGCCGTTATGACAGAATCTGGCTAGCAGCCGAGCAACTTATCCTTAACGGAAAAGCGGAAAAAGCCGAGCGGAAAAGCCAATGCACGAACGCCGCTCGGCTCTCGGTCATTTACTCAGTGTGTGTGTGTGTGTGTGTGTGTGCAACTGCAGGGAATATCGGGAAATCTTTCGCTCTTTCCTCTCTTTTTGCACTGCAAGTTTCACTGTTGTTTGTTTGCCTGTTTGTTTACTGTTTACTGTTACTGCTGCCTCTGTCGCTTTTCCCGCTTTACCCGCTTTGCCGCTTTGGCCTGGCCGTGAAAAAAGTGAGTGAGCATAAATCTCCGCTGCCGGCAACAAACACACCCAAAAGTAATGGCTATTTACACCAAATAGTGACAACAAGAAGCCGGAGAAAGCGACACTTCCGGTTCTGCAACACGCATTCACAAGTCGCAAAAACAAACTATCAAATTGGAAAACGAAAGGCGGAAACAATGTCAGATCTGGGCGTAACCTATTTATGTGAAATTTGTAATTGCCAAGCGCAAATTAATTACTTCCTGATGGCTGTTAAACTATGAAATGGCCACAATTCCTTTCATTTTGGCCTGGTTGTCTATGAATTTCGAATTCCCGTGACAATTTCTGCCCCGTAATGATGATTGACGTGGCAAAACGAGTGTGACAACGAATGATGGATGCCCTGCAAAGGACGCCTTCAGCCAAATGGATTTATTAGGCGCCAAAGTGCAGGCCACTCGAGCAGCGCGCTGCGAAGTAGGCAACATACAGTTGCATCCTTGTTTGCTGCACCACGACTGTGGCTGCAGCTGCAACTGGCTACACGCTGCATGCAACTGATGCCTCCGGCGGAGCACGTGACCAACTCGAGCAGGGCGGCACATATGAGGCGCTATATATAGGCATACATATGTGCGCCTCGAATCGCTGTCACAAGCAAAAAGCGATGCGCCCACGTCAACGCGCCGCGGCAGCAACTGTTGCAGGCACGCAGCAGCATCAGCGACATTAGCAGCAGCAGCAGCAACAGCAGCAACAACATTTGTAGCAGCAGCAACGACGTCAACATTGGCCTAGTCACGTTTTGATTCGCTCCTCAATCGTTTATACCCGCTCCTTTCCAAGTAGCGAGTGTGGGGTAAACTAGTCGACTAGTCGCATTCGTGCAAATGGTATCAGTAGCTATTTACAGGGTAATCCGGCTGCGACTCCTGCCATGGCTGCCGCAACACTGGCCTTTCAATTTGCACTGGACAAACGAAAAGATGCACAAAAAGCTGGAGAAAAATTGTGGCAAAACTGTGCCAGCATCGGTCGGCCTATGTTTAATTATAGTCACTGACTAGTGGGATGAATGACTACTGACTATCTGACTAACTGACTGACTGACTGACTGACTGACTGACTGACTGACTGACTGACTGACTGACTGACTGACTGACCGACCCATTTTGCATGAAATGCGGTCAAATGCAACGCTTGTGCTCCACACGTTCATAAATCAAATGCCGCCGCACACACAGATACACACACGCATATGGAACACTGGTGTTTGTTTGGGCCAAACAAAAAATGTGCAGAATTCATAAATCAGGCAACAATCACTCGAAGGGCCAGCAGATGTTTGTTTGCCCGGCTCAGATGAAGTTTGTTTTCCGAGATCGTAAATGAGCAAAAAAAAAACGAGTATGGGAAATCGATGGGCGATAGTCTGGGGCAGCACTCTTGTTGAATGCAATCAAATGTTTCGGCTGTTGGGTTTACAAGGCGAAATCCGGGCGAGCAATAGTAGCAGGCGCTTGCGAGCTGTCCCTGAACTCCGGCACCTAGGCGATTCCGATTAGGCGTCTAATCTGTGCCGCCTGCCCGCCAAACGGTAGGTAATCTTACGGAATGGGATTTGCGGAATGAACTTGGCACCGACTTGGTCCGACGATCAAGCGGCGTTGACGGGCGACCGGCGACTGGGGGCGCAATCGGAACTGACTGCAACTTGTCTCGAGTATCAGCCACTGCTATTTACTATATTAAATGAGCTATGAGCTATGAGCTATGAGCTATAAGCTATAAGCTATTTGCTACACACATGCAGCCATAATGAGCGGCTGAAGCGGCTGTCAAAGGCGGGGATCACCAGGAAGAGTGTGGAAAACAGCAGGGGGAGCACAATGCTAATGAGCACAAAAGATGCAACAAATGCGGAATTTAAAACAACAGCGGCAACGCCTGCAAGTGCCATATAAATTTAAATTCAAATGTGCAACAGCAGCCCGTCCGCAGTGCTGCCACAAATGGAGGCACAGGAAAAGTAGCTGGTAAAATAGTAGTAGTAAAGATTAAGGATGCAGTCAGGATGCAACTAGGAGGCATGCATCATTTGTACAAAAATCACCGGCAACAGGTGGCAAGCACAAAGGGAACCGACAACTGCCATTGGTTTTTGTGATGTGCAACCAATTCGAAGCGAAAACAAAAGCCGCAAAAAATATGCAAACCGACACAAAGCCGCCGCAACAACACAGTATCAAATTATGGAATATATATAATACTAAGTATATGTATCCAAGGGGGGCGGGGTGGGGGGATGCCGCTGCAACTTGTGTTTCCCTGAATTCCGCTGTATGCGAAGGCATAAATTAAGGCAAATGAGAAGAGTGAAGCGTAAAAATTAAATAAACATCGGGGGAAATGCGAAAATGTCAAAGGAAAATTGCCGCGATCTTGGGCGGTGGAAAGCGGAACATGAAAATATAGGGTATTACTAACTATTTTTAAGAATTTAACGAAATGAGGCAACTTAATTTGACATTTAGTGCGATTTTGCGTAATTTTTGCAATCTTGATGATGGATTCGCGCCGCCAAGACGCAGAAAATGCAAGTACTGCTGCCTGGTGGGTGGTGGGTGGTGGGTGGGAAGTGGGGGAGGGTGGCGCACAAAAACAAAAGGCAAAAGCGCAGCTGATGACATCCGCCCACTTGCGTCGCCCTGCCCCTCGCCAGTCGACTGGAAAACTAAAGTAACGTTGTTGTTATTTTGAATGGAGCAAAACGCTTGCGTGCATTATAATAATCAGAATCTCTTGTCTTTCTCTGGCCTGTCAACGCAGTTATCATCTTCATCGCACACTGGCAAAAATTAATTGTTAAATGTAACACTGAATACGTATATACATACTATATATACTATATACTACTATATACTTTCAAGATCTGCCATAAAATGTAGCATTATTTCGACTAACTTTGGCCGAGCTCTATGCAGATTTTCATTTTGAAGTGCCACTCGTCGTCACCTGTACGAGTGGAATTTTCAGGGGGATTTTCCGGGCAGGAGTGCCGCAGGTGGTAGGTGGCTGGGTGGGTAGAATGCCCCTATTTCGGTTCCCTGCCCTCTTGTTCCACGTTTTGTTTGCCTTGAATGCTTTCCTTTTTGTCCATTTGAAAGGGAGGAATAAAAGGAAGGAATAACGAAAATACGGAGAAAAACTTGTGCAAATGAAGCGTTAAATTGACTGAGTGCTGAAGGCGAGGCGGGGCGGGGAAAGGAAAACTCGTCCTGCAACTAGAGAATGGCAGAAGAAAAAGGAAACTTGCTGCACTGTGCACCGCTTGCCATTGACGTCTTTAATTGATCGAAACACGGCGACTGAATGCAATTACTTGATAGTCTCGGCAAACGCGAATATTTAACAAAATTCATTTCACACCTGCATACATCATACATCATACATACATCAGCATGTATGCATTGGATATGTATTCTTACATCTGTCAGTTCCATCTGGACATTTAAGTTTCCGAAAATTCGATCATATTCAACGCTCCGCCGAGCATCTCAGCAGTTCATGGTCTTTTTTGCAATTTTTATGCTTAGCGAGTGCTCAGTTCTTTGTATTACCCATTATTTGGCATTTTTAAGGGGTATCTGGAAGTCGCCACTTGAGTTTGCAGCTATTTCGATTTGAAATTAATGTTATTCGCTTATTTTGGGACTTCATTCAAAACATGTTTACAAAAGCCATGAATTCTTGTTGTTCCAAACAACTTTTGAGAATAGCAACTAAGGGGTATGTGCAAAGCGATTCGATTTTGCGTGAAAGCCTTTCCCCTTCATATATACATATAGATATTTTATGACTGTCAGTTGTGCCGCGTTTGGCAACAGAATTTGTTTAAACGAAGCGCCGGCAGGGTGGAAAATCAATTTTTTATTGCCCTGTTGCTTCAGTTGGCTGCTGCGTTGCTTTTGTTTAGATTTTAGCCAGATTTATTAGCAGGCAGCAAGAGCAGCGCTTTTTTCTCAGCGTTTTATTACCGCTGTTGGCCCCAGCAAAGTTGACAAGTCGCGCAGAATGCAGAGAGAAAAATCGGTGGGTAATATATGCACATATAACTAGACGATTAAAAGGTGTTTGAAGTTTTTCCTTTTTTTTCATAAAAGTAGCATTGTTTTATTGATTTTCGAATGTTATTCAGTAGCTCCGAATCTTTTCAGTGGATGGAACAATAAAAGAAGGAGGTGGTGCTGTGGGCGTGGCTCAGGTGCCCGGTGCAAGAATCTATTTGCCTTTTGATTGCCTTTTAATTACTGAGCAGCAAATAAACATAAACAATGGCGTTTGGCGAAAAATAGGAGATCTGTATTTAGCCGGCGAAGAGCACATGCACATATTAAAACGAAACGAAAACAGGCCCAAAAACAAAAATATTAATGATTAAGCTCGGCCAGCAGCAATTGGAAATAAAAAAGCAGAAAAAAAGAGCAACGGCCTTCTTTGGTTTGGCTTTGTTTATCTCGTTCTCCAGCGGTTCTATCTTTTATCTTTCCTCGCCCGTTTGAAACTCGCTTCGAAGTTGGGAAACTAATTGAAGCCAATTCATTGGCAATGCGTTTGTAAATCCAAAGTGGCAATGTTTCCATTCGGATGGGGCCACCAAAAACAAAGCCGGGCATATAAATTAATTAATTAAGTAGTGCTGCCTTTGATGGCAAATCCGACGTCTAGCATGGTTTATTATTAGATCGGGAGTACGAACGAGCAGGGATCAGGGATCGGGATTAGGTTAGGTCCACCTCAAGACAGGTGGCAAGTGGAGCGTTGACCATGAATTTCCTCATCGGAGATTTTGGGCAGATGGGGAGGAGTCGAAATCATTTTCAGACGACCTTCAATTGTCGAATAGACCCAACCCCCCATACAAACTGACTACATGTGTTATCTGCAAATCCGCCCGTTGGCTTTTAACTTTCGCCGCCGACCTTTTGGCAGTCTTGTGGCCCCGCCCCCAAATTCGCACAGAAGGAGGTCAATTTAATTAATGTGAAATGCGAAATGCGAATTGAAACCGAAATTAAATTTCAATGCCACAAAGTACTCTCGGATGCGTATTGATGAGCGGCTGGCTCAATTAAGCTAAAAGCTCCGGCCAAAAGGGCTTGCCAAGAACTGAGTGAAAGCCGGCCAAACAATTAGCAGCAACGGCCTTGGTTGGTTGGTAACTCAACTCAGCAAGCCCGGTGAGACCTTTTCCGCAGCAGGACACACACACGCAGACTGGCCGGCAATTGCACAACAATGGGGTCCAAAATATGGGAATGGGATGCTGCCTCCCAGCTTTCCCACTTTTCCACTTCTCTAACACCGAAGGTTGGCTCCTCCTTATGCAAACTGCAGTTTTCAACTTGTTACCCCGGCCACTTGTTGGGCTTTCCGGGGGAAAACTGTTCGTGGGGTTTTCGCGTAACCGACATTTCCTTGAAATTCGATTCAAACGCATATACATATGCACGTCTGTCGATTTTGCGATTGGGGCAGCTTGTTGATTGGCAAAGATAGCTTCGCACTGCCCTAGAACTTGGGCTGTACATATGTCAGCTGCAGGTGGGAGCGCCCCACTGGCAAGAAACAAAAAAGAGTAAACTATATACACACTTATGGTTTCATAGTTTTTATCCATACGTAATTCTGCAAGCAATCATTTACCAGTCACTAGATGTTAGGCAGCGTTCTTCTTTCGAACAAAGGAATCCTTGCAATATCGCTCATACGCCAAGTTGAACACAACTTGACCTGGAACACTAGGCGTATGGGTAATATCTGCCAACTTTACTCCAATAAGCTGTTCTTCTGTTCTATCATAGAATATAATTAAACATTCGTAAAGGCTATTTATACCGTGTATAAAAATAGAACGCAGCTGTGTGGCTTGAAATCATTCGCGGCAACAATTAGTTTTCAATTACAAAATGTCCTCCTAGTTCACTAATTCACTACCACATTTTACGCAGCCAACAAGTTGCCATTGCGAAACACGTGACTGGGCCAGAAAATGGGGTAGGCGAGTATTTAGCGTAAAAGTCGGTAACGGAAACCAAAAATGTGCTCAGAAAATGTAAAAGTGAGTGCAAAAACGAGGGCGGAATGTAAATGGGACAGGGATATCTTCAATGGACAAATGGAAAATGATCCTTCAGTCTATTATTAAGCTCTTCAAAAACAGTCATTTTCTGGATTGTCCTTGTGGCCACATATATACAGAGGTGGTCAAAAGTATTTACACAACGAGCTTTTTTTTCAATTGTCAACTAATTGAAAAAAAAGCTCGTTGTGTAAATACTTTTGACCACCTCTGTATACAGAGGTGGTCAAAAGTATTTACACAACGAGCTTTTTTTTCAATTAGTTGACAATTGAAAAAAAAGCACGTTGTGTAAATACTTTTGACCACCTCTGTATACAGAGGTACATATTCTTTACGAATGAACACAATATTTTTTCTGACAAGTTGTTGAGATCCTGGGAGTCAGCTATTTCATAATCTCTTAATGTGTGTTTAATCAAATATAACTTGTTATTTCCTAATCGTATTTTATTTCTTTTTTTTTGCACCTATAGTTGACTATTCGTGTTTAGAAAACTTATACTTTTGCCGGCTAACGCTTTGGGAAAGCTTTTTTGCTGACTTGGCTAAAAGCTTTTGTGCAATGGCTCTCAAACTGTAGATAGCTTTCTATGGCAAATGTGGCTAACAGAATTGTGTACTCACCACGCGACGACTGTGGTGAGTTCGGCAAATTAAAAATAGTTTTTTTTGGCATTTTTTTCTCACCGTCGATAACCTTTATAGGTTACGGACTTAGGTTGATAATTCTAATTGTTTCAGCATTTGCTCCAATTTTGATGTGATAACTTTTGACTCCCCAAATTGAATGAAATGCTCGGGAGTGCACACATGTCTAAATATTAAATGATTTGAGCAGTCGAAAAAACAAGTGCTTCGAAAGTCGAACAGATGTCATTGCTTTTGAATTGAAGAAAATATTTGTAAGAATCGCACTCCGACATTGAAATTAAATCGTGTGCAATTTTATTCAAATATTTAATGTTATCTTATCTCCAATTTATAAAGCTTAATATTGAGCTCATATTTATGTGCCCATCTAAGCTAATTTCTCCAAGTGTATCCAGACCATTGCCATTATTTTCAACGGCGTATTCAACAATTTTCTGCTCGTATTTTTAGTGCCTTTTCTTATCTGCGAACGGAAGCTGTGGCCACTTGCGAGGGTCCACTATTTAAATATTTCACATTGGGAATTACCAAAGGCGAAAAAGGGGAGAAGCAGGGAAACGAACCTGGGGAATGGGCCAATTATTCCAGGAGATGGGGCCCTAAAAAATCGCAACGTGTCCATTGGTCCTCCATGTGGGGCGTCGGCATCCAAGTCCGGTAATTCACCCTCACGCATGCGTCATTTTCGGATGTCATTGGGTCAGGCGCCAATGGGAAGCCGCCTTTTTGGGGGTGACGGGTGGGGGGCTAATGGGGCTGAAGGTCACGGATTGTGGCCGCTGAAGCCCATGACCTATGGCTACTTGACAACCAACTTAACCGCCAAAGCCGCCGAGCCTTAAATACTAACACCACATGGATGTCCTGCCAAACTTGTATTGTGTTGAATATTTAAATGCTGCTTTGCTTCAATTTTAGACCGATGACTGCACATTTAAGATGTTTTGCTCATATGTATGTATGTGTTGGATGCGCCAAGAATTAATTGCTCATAAAACGCAAATATTCCGAGGAACAGAGAGTAAAGGCTATAAAGTTTGTTTTTCCTACGCGAATTGCATCTTGAGGATTATTCAAATGCAAAGAGTATAAGGCAACTTTTTGTATTAAATGCCATAAAAAGCATTTTATTGAACTCCCCTTTTTTTCGAGTGTAAAATTCAAAGAACTTCCAGAAAACAAATGTGCGAGGAGAGCGCCGCTTTTCGTGGGAGTGAGTGGGATAATTTGCAAACCGGCTGCCGCAGCAACAACGAAAGGTGAAAAGAGAGCAAGGAGCAACGGTTTTCACTTGTTTATCAGTTGACCCAGAGAGCGAGAGCCACAGGGGCGGGTGTTGAGTGAAAAATTGGAGGGGCTTATCATACTATGCAATATAACAGTTACTTTTTTCCCCATTTTTACGGCCTTAAATGCTGCTTTAGCCCACTGACTAAATCGCGACTACGCTCCGCGAATAAGGATGGTCAGGGAGAGCGAGAGGAGAGAGAGCAGGCGCGGCTAACTCTGCGTAAGCGGACACCCACGCATGTGAGCGAGAGGGAGAGAGGGAGAGGGTAAGGGAGAGAGAGAGAGTGCGGTGCATCGACGCAACAGGCTTGCAATGGCCATTAAGCGCCGTTAAACAATAACAAGAGCACGCAAATCGCTTCGGCTCCGTCGCGCTTTCGGCCTTCGTGCGTCTTCGGGCGACGCCGGCAGAGCAGAGGCAGCGATGGGAATCGCAGCAACGGTTCTTAGACATTAGGTTGCGCGCCATCGTTCCAGGCGGTCGCACATTCCACGGTGTGCTGTCCCTTTGTTTTCTGTGTGACTCTGACTCTCTTGTGGGGAGCGTTTGCTTTTTTTTTTGTTGAGTGCTCTCACATATCCTCGAAGTGCCGAAATTTTCAAAATCCCCGACAAGATATCCTGGTGATATCGGTTCAACGTTTAAACAAATAACCCAAGCCCTGCTCCTTTTTTTTTTAAATTAATTAACTATTGTGATCCCAAAAAGGAATCCACACTCGCAACGAATACGAATAGTGTCCATCGCGTGTGAAACGAAACTAAAGAATAAAGAATGAAACAAGAAAATAAAGCGAAATGGCGGAAAAGCGAACAGAAAGAGGGGAAACAAACATCGGCTCGGCCAGGAGCGAACAGATGATCAAAGGGGATCGTTCAGATTTTTCGAGGAAACTTCTGAAACATAACGGTTTCGGGTTTTTTTATTCGGATTTGGTTTCACCAAAGCCAACACTTTTTTGCTGATGTCAAATCACCGATTTGTTTCCCCTTTTTCCGTGCGCGGAGAAAAAAATCCCCAGAAACATAATATCAGGATGCTCTCTATATCTATCTCAGTCTGGGCCCAAGTGTCTGTCCCTGTCTGACGCTTAATTGTTGCTCAATTGCGAATTAATGTCGGGGCTTTTTTTCTCCGTGCAGTGCCATAGCCGTAACCACAACCTGCCAGCCGTTTAAAGCCAAACTAAAAAACGAACCGAAACTGCCTTCACAAAGTACCTAAACCAAACGTAAATAGCTGCCAAAAGAAACCAAAACCGCCGTTCCCCGGAAAAGAGATGATGGGATCGCCGGGATCCCAAGCGTCCGCGATCGCGACCTCGGTCGGAATCAGAAGCGGGCGGAGGGGTCAAGCGGGTGTGTCGCTGCTCCTGCGCCTCCTTGCCGTGACCTTCGTCCTCGCCGCCTGCCACGCACCGCTGACCAATGCCAAGGTGAGTTCATTTATATTAGATTGGTATTTGAGGCCCAGGAATGCTGCAGTCAAACGTTTGATTAGTTCTATTCGGTGACATGATCCCAACAGCTGAATGGTAACATTCACATGACCATCAGCCCATCAGCCCATCAGCTGATCCACATCCAATTGTCGGGATCGGTCATCCAATGATCTCCTATTCCGGATGACACAACTGGGGCCCGCGACGAACTTGAACTATTTAGCATGACACACATACGAGTATTGTTTTCCCAATAGATGAGAGGGGACAGACATAAAACGAGCGCCCCAGTGATTAGCATAAAAATGTATTTATAGTAAGTGGTTTGGAAAATAGTTTTCCTCTCCACCACTCGCCATCAAATTGGGAAGTGAGCCGCGCTTCGGTTCGCTCTGTTAAGGACCGGATTTCGAGTTGAGCAGAGGCCAAAAAAGTAGATCACCGAGTCCATTGGGCCGGGGTCATCATTGCGGGTTATCACTACTCCCTCGAAAAACAGACGCTGAATTAATTTCTTTTTTCCAAATTCGGATCGAGTTCAGCTGCTGGCGTTTTGAATAATGATGCGATTGTGTTCGGACGTCTTTGCCAATTATTATGAGAAGTCGATTGTTCCAGTTCCAAATTCTATCTTTGTGTCTGAAGGAGGGATGTGTGTGTGTGTGTGTGTGTGTGTGTGTGTGTTTGCCACCATAATGAGCCTCGATGATAGCGCGTTATCAGCGTGTTAATGACATGTTGCCCACAGACGTTTGCCTGCAATGAAATAATTTCTTAAATTAACATTTAAAATCACTGAACGTTTGTGAATTTCGTTGGATGTGTGAACGGACGTCAGTACCTGCTGGACAATTCTGGACAACTCGGCTCGATTTCGTCGAGTGTCGTTTCCATTCGATTTGTTTTGCTGCAGCGCTCACACTTTTTATCACATCGGAAGTTGCGTAAATGAGGCCAAATTCGAAACACATGTACACATACATACGGGGCCATGTCGCCTGCTCAGGGCTTATCGGTGGGACTGGGACTGGGAGTGGGAATGGGAGTGGGACGGGAATGGGAGCCACACTTCGAAGAAGGAACCACTGCAAATCGGACTGCGAACGAGGTCACTGCTGCAGCACGATAGCTCCATCCTCCGCTTTTGCCCATCCGGCGTATGCGTATTGCCGGTCATCGGACATTGCGCATACGATCAGGTGGCACACGGCCCCTTGGGGCATTCGATATCGTTTATCTTGGGTTTTATCCGTTTCAAATTGATAGCTGAACTTGACTGAAGCACATATGCTACCAGTAAACACCTATCCATACGTTATGTCATCATTCCGGCTGGCATTTTAAGTCAAGTGCTACTTGTTTTTGGCCACTGTGCAACTTGCCACAGATTAAGATATATAAGATATATATTCCATATGTCAACTTCTGTTGCTTCAACTGATATTCGCCTGGCAACCGACTTGAGCTGCTGTGTTTACATCGACGGATGGGTCCCCATTCGATGGCCCTTTTCCGGCTTACAAGGGTATCCGATCCCCCATCGCTTGTATATCGCTCATCACTTTGCCCCGATATCTGTCAAACAAACTGTCAAAATATTTGCATCATCAACAACACAACTGCAAAGCAAATAAGACGAAAAATTAAAGCACAAAACGGCAGCCAACAGATGAGAAAATATCATTTCGCAGCTTTTTTTTTTTGTTTTTTTTTGACTCGGCCGTATCGTTTTGGTTTCTTTTTCAGCTTTTTGGGATTATGTTTTCTTTGTTTTTCATTGGTCTGAAGATGCGTTCGTTGGCACATTCCCTTCGGTTCAGTTCGTTCTCCTTGTTTTCAGTTTTCAGTTTTCGGTCTTTAGTTTTCTGGTTTTCTTGTTGCCGTGGCTTCACGGTTTCTGTTTCGATTGTTTGTTTGTGCAACATATGGACACAAGATGTTGTACCACCGATCACACATGTGACCGGCTGCTTGACTGTTTGTGTATCTGCCTTATTTTGCTGGCCTTATGGAATCACTGGGAAATGGCCTTTAAGTTGAATAGGTGTGGTGGCGGGGTGGGATCGAATCGGTTTTGAATATTAACTAATACTTTCAATCAAGTTTCATTTCGCGATGAAAATATGTAACATTTGTATATATAGCTCATCCTCCTTTCCTGTGTATCGAAAACATTCGCACAGCGATCACATGCAGTTTCACGGGAAGAGTCATGCGAGCATTTGTTTAAATATTACGCTGGTGTGCTGCCTAACGCATACCCACCCACCATCCACCCCCCGCCCACTTGAGCTCAAGTTCAGACATTGACCAAGGGGCGGGTACTCGATAAGGGGGCGGGGCCGCGGGGGCAGAGACAACTGGCACACTTAAAACTGTTTGTGCGAGATGTGCGAGGTGCGAGGTGCGAGGTGCTAGTGAAGTGTCTGGCTCGCTTTTCCCTTCCTATATTTGTGGCACTGTATCTGAAACGCTGATTGGCGATATCGCCGAGTGTTGGCTTTGTCAAATTGGCATTGCCAGATGGCTTCCATTGCCATTAGTCACTGGGGCAGCCGCATTTGACCTGGTCGGGATCCTTAGATGCCCAGACCGGGCGATTCATTTCTGCGGATCCGGAATCTATTTTCCCCGGCTGACGTATGCATTTCTGTAAGGAACGAGCTGGTGGAATCTGGGAGTCAATGGGGAGAGGCAAGGCTATGAGGCAAGCATTTAAAAATAGATGGCGACAAGATACCAGAGACGAAAGTTTTCGATTCGAGGCGTAGCATTAAAGTTGGGAACTCGGAGTGGCTAAATTGGCTAATACCCTATAATGATGCCCTATAATAGCCTATAGATAAGTCGAATTGTGATCTAGTGCAAATGCAAATGGAATGTGCAACTGAAGTACATTGATTACTAATTGAAAATCAACACCTTTTCTCTTGCGATACACCTGATACACCTGATGTTCTTTAGAGTTCATTCCACCCTCGAATATTTCGCCATATTGCGAGCCACAAGAATGCGAGTAAAGGGGATCCCACTGGGCTATTTGCCACATAGACTAAACACTGAAAAACAACTCCGAAGTGTAGGGTAAACCAATTTCTCAGCCTGACTTTTCATTTCTCACTTCGCAGTCCCCAACCAACTATTGTAATTTAATATTTGCATGGCGCGTCTGTGGGGGCACAAGTATACTATATATATATATATATACATCTATGTATATATGTGGCATATGAGCAATTATTGTTTGACTATTGCATTGCGTAAATTTTGAAAATAGAAAAAAGCAGCGAGAAAATACAAAAAAATCATCCCAGCACCCATTAACAGCATTTCTAGGATGGGGAAATTCCTAAACTGTCGCAATTTGCCTTCTGAGTTATTGCAAAATGCAGGAGGTCGTGTGGGTGGACATACATATATATATCTAGATATTTTATATATGTATATACGTAGATCGTGTCATCATCCCAATCCCACTGAACATAAGACGCACGAAGAGTAAAGACACATTGTTCGCACACATGATGCCATAAAATGTGTTTGAAAACTGCATTTAAATTTTTCAATTCAAGCGATTATAGAGCTTAGAATATTAGAATATTATCGCCAAGAACCGAAGCTGATGATCCCATCGCGAAACTTAGTATGCAAGGCAATAATCGGCTTTTTTGGGTAGGTCTCATTCGAAATTCAAGGCATCGCAGGGCCCATCGATAAAGGCGATTAAAGCCATAGAGATTCTAAGATTTATCGGCTTTGATTTGGATATAGATAACACGTCAAGCTGAATGGTTATACAAATAGATAGATAGATAGAAAGGATGCAAATGACTTTTAGGTACAGTGCAAGAAAGATATAGGAACATTCTATTAGAATAATACAAATATGTATCGCTTTAAATATTTTGAGACTCTAATTATCGGATCTTCGAGTTCGATTAATCGTATGTCATTTGAAAGTCTCTGATTGATAGTCAAAATCAGATACACATTCTCGAAGATACAAAACGGGTTTAAACCGCAAGGCGGCGAATTAATGGGTGAAACTTTTTTTTGAATGCCGAGCCGAATTCAGATGGGTTGAGTTTAATTGGCCGAAATGTTAGGGGCGATTTTTCAATTGGCGGAATTGACTGCCAATTACAGATCGATCGAGATGGCGACTACTTTGCGTCCGTCCTAATCGTTAATCATAATCAGTGCGCCGGAAATTGGGAATCGGGGATGGGCTGTGGAAAATGAAACATGAAGATGAATTGAAACATGAAAATATGAAAATATCGACGATGCGGGTGACATCAGCTTCAGTGCGGCGGCAATCGTCTCCATGAATCTTAAACGCTTTTTTATTTCGGGGAAATTAAAAAATGCCTCACAGCGATCGAGAGATATATCCATACATATATATATATATATGTATCCATGTGGCGTCTCCCCAATTTTGATGCCAATGGAGTTGCATCATCGTCGTCATGATTCGGAGCATGACGAAGTCGAGGGAAAACGAAGATAAATAAAAAGGAGGCTCCCATTTCAATGGAAATCCACATCATTTCAATTTGTATTAATTGCTGCTCGGGCCCAAATGGCGAAATAAATTTAACAATCAATTCCGAATCGCCCCCAGTGGCTGCCAAACTGCGCCGAAGTCCGCGCCAATTAATTAGTAAACAAAGCATAAGAGCAGCAATCAAACAAGCCAAAAAACGATGCATAATTATGCAAATTCGTTAATTTGCCATTGCCTTACGCGACTTGCATATATTTATGCTTTAATAAGCCCGCAAACACTTTGATTTTCAACTCGATTCGGTTCGATATCGGGATTCATTTGAATCTCAGTCGCTTTGGATACGTTTCTGATGGCTTCAGCCAGCCATAGACGACTATCGAAGTTGGGCAAACAAAATAACAGCGATAAGCTACTTAATTAATAACAGATTTGACATAAATAAATAAATAAAATGCTATGCCAGAGCATTGATTAATCATGCGCAGATAGCAATTAAGTAAAGTACATTACGGTAATTAACAAAATTATAGATTAAAGCATCAGACTAAAAGAGATCGATGGAATATCTACATATGTCGAAGAACATGTTAACAATCTACGAACAATCTTTAGCAAAATAAAAACATTGAAAGATTGCAGATGAATGAAATCGGTTTTATCGATTTTAACGATTTATTTGCCGAATGAGATCGATTAAAGCGTGTTCGCACTTCGACGAGGTGCCAACTAATAATATTTATATATATTTTTCGGCGTGTCAGCTTCTCCATTGATACTCCATCGCGGAACAGAGGCGCGGGGTTTTCAGCTAATTGCCGCCAAAAGCGGCGAACGGAGCAGTCAATTAAAGAAAATGTTACCCACACAAAGTCGGCTGTGTAAGCCCCGAGTATCTGGAAGAAACCCCAGACCGGCCAGATAAGATATGGCGGCTGCATACATATGTATGTATGTGTATGTACATAGGTGGCATAGTTTCCGATGCTCAGTTCCCAGTTCTTGGCAAGTTGATAAGGTGTCAACTGACTGATAGTGGGACCAGGTTAATAAGGGATCGGATCGGACGGGCATATGTATGTATGCGTGTCGCTATATACATACATGTATGTATGTACTGCATGTGTAGTGGCTGTCAAACTGGCGGCACTCGTGCGCTGATGAATCTTAATTTAATGCATATGCCGCTGACATTTGCATGACCAAATTCGTGTGAGATCGTCACTCGATCTGGAAACTGGTTCTGGTTTCTCGCTCGCTCCGGCCGCAGAAGCTGCCACAGTTTATGATTATTTTATTTGTGGCCAGAACTAGTTGCCTTATCATTCATTAGCCATTAGCAAGACCTTTTTTTGGGCTCCAATATCGAGGCATTATGTCTGACTAAGACCACAAATATTCCAAGTTATACAGTTTCGTCTGCCCATCGACCACATATGCGCTTTTTTCTACGATCCAAGCCGATGCGATCCAATGCGATCCGATCCAATTCAGTTTTCCGTGGCCAGCAAAAAGGCGTCCCATGCTTTTTTGGCCAGATCAGCGCTTTCATAACGCAAGTTCATTAGCTTCTGCGAAGCGTGTTGAGTGTCTAGGTAGGTGATCAGCTGATGTAGTTATCATTTCCCAGGCAACACAAATCGTATTTCAGCAATGTGCTGGCCAAAAAGTAGGCGAAAGTTCGTCCGATTTTGGGCAACTGATAACGGGGGATCGCAACTCGAGTTGTTTGTGAATGAATGATATCACAGCTAGAAAAGGCAAAATTTATACACTTTAGATTCAATTACATTTCAGCACATTTTGGTCTGAATGACACATCGCATTTGTGCACCACAAACCCTTTGTTTCGAAACGAAAAACGAGTTCCCCAATCGTTTTTCGCTATTATTGATTTATGCATTAATAATTCAATTAAAAGAAACCGCCTTCGCGCCGCCTCTTTAACAGGTATGTATGCATGTGACGATCTCGACGAATTTGCAAGCCGAAATCTATTTCCATTCGATTCGATTCGATTCGGATCGAGAGATCTTAAAGCGACGAGCCAAACAGACTGCTTGACGCTGGGGAGCCGCCCCTTGAAACCCCTATACATGCGTATACCCCGAATCGATCCAGCGATTTCTGGCGATCTCCAAATGAGACCCATTAGCTGTCAAAAGACAAATATTTGTCGCTGTCGCCGGGCAACAACAACGTTGGCTCTTGACCAAAAGCCAAACTTGATTTATTTCCTGTTTCTGTGTGTGTGTGCGTGTTGCTCTTATTGAAATGAAACGTGCCGCCAAAAGAGCCAAAAAAAAAAAAAACATAGAAATAGACCCAAAGAAAACAAAAAACAAGTATGAACTTCAGACGGCAACGATTTCTATTTTTTTTGGGCTGAAACAGTAAAAAAAGCAACAGCAGCCACTTGACCTTGAAGTTCCAAGCTGACATCCCACAAACATTTGGTCACCAAGATGGGCAGTTCGTCGATAAGTTGGCCAACTGCAAGATTCACTGCTAAATGAACTGTCGACCGATGATGTGAACTAGTAATAGCCTGTAAAAAGTAAGGCTTATAGCGTAAATGCTAATCACCAGTCACTTGCTGACATCTAACCCCCAGTTTACAGTCAATCCCATTTGTTTGAGGCAACTACCTCATTTTCTCAGAAGTGTGCATGAAAAGCACATGTGTATTATGTATTTCGCCATAACTTGTTGCTTTTGAAGACGGGCAAATTGTTTTTCTCTGGGTCATAGAACCTGCCAAATGCCCGATGTTAATGGTCCCAGGATGGCACATTGTGCGAGCGGCCTTCCCAGTGACAGGGCTCTCAATTGTTTGAAAACCCCGCCCGCCACACCTTGGACCCTCTCCACCGGCGACAGTTTGACAGCCATTGATGTGCGAGGAGGACTGAGGCTGTTGTTCAGCACGAGACCCAGTTATGATGGATAGATAGATGTCTTTGGGGGCTATGCCCATGTAGGTGCAGCTTACGCTAATGCAGTTCAAGTGTTGGAATCATAGAAGAAATAACTTTTCTGTTTTGCTGCCGCGGAAAATGTGCAGCAATGCGCGTCGAGTCCGCACACACAGTCACCAGTCACCCCCCCTCGAAGTAGAGTCCCTTCATCTGCCCGCCGAGGGAGAGAGAAGAAATCAACAAGCCGCAAGTCAAGAGGTTGTCCCCTCTCAAGACCCCGCCGCCACACTACTACATACATACATATATCTTCTTGTGTGTGACAATGAGAAGGAGGTCTACAGCCGACAACGAGCACTGCGAGAAACGGGGGGATTCTCCTCGAAGGGTAAATAAAGTGGAAATTCCTTTTAAGTAGAATCAACGGTTTGCCAGAAACGAAGTTGTGAAATACTCCCATGCTAGGTGCCCATATTTTTTGCCAGTGTAAATCTTAGCTGATTTTCAGGCAGTAAAAGTAACAGAGTCCGTAATTACGTTTACTTGTCTGAGGTTGCACTCTTTATTTCGTATTCTTCCCTCTCGCATTGTAATACCCTTAATAAGCAGGATGACGTTGCACTTGATGACAACAACTGCAGCGGCCAGGAGCAAGCGAGACGGCAGAGCGCGGTGCGAGCGGGAGAGCACGAGGCTGCAGGAGGCTGGCTACCTTTGTTGCAGCTGGCGGGCTTTTGTTCTGGGTGCCGCACTTGAGGTCACCACCTCCATCTCTAGTCTCTAGTCCACCCACCTCCACATAATGCCACCCGTTCTCCACTCCCGATATTCTTCCTGGCGTTTTTTGAGGTTAGTTTACGTTGAGTGCTTACGCACTGCGACATTGTGGAGAATCTTTAAAACTCAGCCGGCATGCTAGCCAGGATCTAATTGTTGCGAGTATAGCCGGTTTATCATACATTGTGTACTTGCCACAAGTCATGTTATGCATTAAATAAAAATCACTCTAATCTGATCCACATTAGTGTCATTATGATCTCCCAAGTGCAGAGTGAAGCCTGTGGCTTCGCTGTTTTTTGGGCATCGGGAGCAGGAGCATATAGGCCCATCGGCGGGGATCGGAATGGATCGGGAAACGTGCTTTGCATATTGGCCGCGCCCACTTGGTGCGCCAAACACGTCGCAATCGCTGAGCCCAGACAAAAAGCTAAAAAAATAAGAAACGAATCAAAAATGAACAAAAATGAGGCAAAAAAAAAAAAAAAAGACAACCCGGCAGACAGTCTTCAAACTTAGATTGGAGTGGCCTAAGCCGGATAATTTATGCCGCTTCCAAGACAGTTCCTCTGCTCATTCCGCGACGCCTTTTGCATACGGCAGTGTCTGAAGAAAGAGTATGAAAATGAAAAATATAATCTAAACATAGGTATGAAAAAAATCTTAAAAAAACAGAGCCTGGAGAGCCAGGAGAATTGGTAGAAAAATGCTTGGCCGCAAAAATGTTTTTTTTGGGCCATTTGATTGATTCTTCGCCTCGGTTTTTACGATTAGCCGGTGATGAGGTAATATCTGGGTATGTTGATAAGCCCAATCCGAGGTCGGTATCGTCAGCGGGTAACGATAAGTCCGCCGGCACGATAAGTTAACTGCCGGCTACGTCAATATTTAATTTATAGATATGGCCCCGGCATCGCAGAGGCAGTCATCGTGGTCCAAACTCCTTTAAAGCGATTTTCATTGCACCGAAAAAAATTTGGTTTTTGCATCATTAACAACACTGGCTCGAGCTAGCAAATAGTAGGTGTAAAGAGCATTGAATAGTTGCTAATTTCGTTATATGTACTTGATACAATTCTTCTCCTCTTTCTGAATTTTTCTATTATGCGATTTCAAGTTAGTTGTGCGCCAGGATTCTTGGAAGCTAATTCCAAGTCTCGTTTCTCGCAACCGAGTTAGGTTCCCCAACATTTGAGTCACCATAAATATGCTTACTTGAGCACTTATGGTACACGTGCTGGCGACTCGGCCCATAAGGAAGTTGGTAACACGAAATTGAAATGGAAATATAATAAAGTAAAGAGTGATGTGGCTATTAAACAATCTGCGGACTATGCGTAGTGCCGAACGCCCGCCTCCGTGCCATTCGCACACACTCACACTCGCTCAGGTAATTAAGTTTCAAGTTGAGGCACAAAAAGCATTCAGCTAAAAAAGCTGAAAACCCAAACAAAATAAAGGAAAATCAAGTTGAAAAACCAGCAAAAAGCGACTGAACTGTGAAGCACGCCAGGCGACGCAATTGCAAGGAACACAGAAAGAAAAAAGGTTCAATATGAGCCTAATATTCAGATGCGATCGGATTGCTGTTATACAAAGTTCCCGATGTTCCCGAAATTCACCAAGTCAGTCAGTTTTTTGTTCTGTGCAGTGCAGTCGCCGCCGAGCTGACCTACAACGAGGCGCCTTCGTCACCAACGCCGCCCCTTTGTCGTTCGTCACTCGTCTCTTGGCGTCTGTGCGTGCCTAATGAGTTGCTGTAATGCAAAACCGAAAATTTTCATACGACCGTCTGCCCATTGTGAGTGGCTGTAACATATAGCCTGGCCCATATAGACGGAGCTCGCCGGCCACAGTGGGACCTCGAGTTGGAGGACTGAAACTAAAATGTTAGGATTTCTGCAGCCTGAAAACTATCCCATGCTTGGTTGTTTGAATAACACGGACCACCCTTGCGTATATCTGTTGCACATGTACGAGTCCTCACTGTGGCAAGTGTCTGGCTTAGGTAGCCACGGAGTGTCTAAAACAAATTGCACGCAATTAAACACGCTCCATGCCGACTGAATCTTGCCCCACTCGGCGGTGCAGAATTCGCTGGTGGTTCAGCTTTCGTACGGCTGAAGTGCACGTGAAAAAAATATGTGCATCTATATGCATTTGGCGATGTATTAATTTCGATTTTGAACAGTTTGCCATAGGCCGTTTGGCTTTTTTTATCCGTATACCGTATACAACATCATCATGCCGCGTCACCCGCCGGCGACTCAGCCATTTGCGATTTGCATCGCCCACCAAGATGCTGGGATGGAGTAGGACGAGGAGTAGGTTGGAGGTTAGGATGCAGTTGGAGCTGTATACTCAATTGGGTGGCTCGGCTCAGCCGCTCTCCAAAAAGGCCCCAAAAGTCGCCGTTTGTTCGGCTCTTCGCTTTTTATGACTCTGTAATTTCGATGCTAACATCTTGATGGCCGAACTTTGATTAATGGCCTCTCTGGGGTCTCTGGGATGTCGAGGCCCGATGATAATGATTGCTGCACAGTGCACTTTGCGCCACTGGCAATCTGATTTATGTGGCAAAAAAGTTAGGTTCTGCTCGCCGAGCCTATGACATCATCCGCTCATTTGAATTTTGTTGCTTTTCAGCATTTTTTCTTATTTTTTTTGCACTTACATATGAGTGACTCAATGCGATGCTGAATTGGAATTCGAGGGTATTCTGGTTTTGTATTTCCCAAAAATAAAAAAATTACCTAATAGACCACAATATACCCTAGTGGGTTACACCCGCTTTTCCCCCGAAGCTAGTGACACAGATTCGCGAATCGGTCGCCTGGAGTTTGCATAAATGCATCTCGCCAATCGCAGATGTTTAGATTATTGTTATCGTGAAATGTGGCCAAGTGCAGTTGCAGTCGTGCAGTCAGTCACCTTTTGTGGCTCCAGAGCAGGAGATAAGCTACCGATAATAATGGACGGACACCTCCTTGGGCTGTCTTCGTGATGAATAATAAATTCCCCTATATTCGTATTCTTATCTTCGGTAAATGTTATATGTAGGCTTTTCCTAGGCCATGTTTGCGATGCCGCACAGATATTTGCAACTAAATATTAATAACATTAAATCATTTATTATGTACTTATTATGTTCGCAACTCCCTTTTTTTCGTACTGCAACGTGCAACCTCAAAACACCTGTTGCATCCATCGCTTTTCTATCGACTCTCGCAAATAACTTCAAAATTACCGAAATAAATGTTTACTACCTTATTATACCGATTATAATCACAGTAATCAAGTGGTTAGTAACATTTAAAGGCCATCAAATCGAATGATGATAAATTTCGGGATGCGCTGCAATCTGTGAATTGCGAATGCGGCATCCGTTTTGCAGGGATTCCCCGTTTTTAGTGAGCCATGCTGTTGCTGTGGTTACAAGGTCGCCCCGTCTGGTTTTCCCGCTTTTGCGGCGAGGTCCGTGTGCCAAGGGGTTAAAAGGTCAGATTGCAAATTGCGGTCGGGGGTTGAACGGCGGCTGGCGGAGACGGCAGTCAGTTAAAACTTGCAAAAGTTTAGATAAATTAAAACTGAGTACACACGTGGCCACAGCAATGTTCCTGCCGACACGAAACTTTAACTGATACTCACTGCCTGTCCCGATGTTTTTGTTGTCGGTCAAATGAAATTGTAGCAGAAGCACTGCAACAACACGCCAAGAGGAAGCCAGAGTATTTTACCCGGGCAACAAATTCGGGCTGGCAATGGGAATGGGAGTGGGCCTGCAGATGGGCATGCTGCTCCAGATGGAGATGGAGATGGAGATGGTGATGTGTATGGCAGCTAGTCTCTGAACTTGCCTCTTCTAATTGAGCTCGGGTTTCAGTCGACAAGCGCCGTGCTTTTGCCGCACAGAAGCTCGAGCTGTGGCCAAAAAAGGGTTAAGCAGGGCGGCAATACTTGGCTTAGGCCTCATTAACCTGCTAGAGATCTCCACGGCACTGGGCGAAAAAAAGTGGCGAAAAATGTAGGAAAACTGTCCCAAAAGAGCAGTGAAAGTGAAAGTGTGTTTCCTTTAGCTCATCGATTGCTTTTTGTCAGTGTGTCGCTGCAAAGTTGATTGGCATTAATTAATATTCATTCAATAATCGCAATCAGCAATCAGAGGTTGTGCGCCTTTTACTACTGCTTGTTTGTGGCATCGCCGTATCGCAGTATCGCTGTAGCCAAGTGCTTGTTATCAGCCAACGGTCGCCTATAAATAAGGCGAAGCCAAAATGTGTGTAATAAAACGCACCGAGCAGTCCAGCAGCAACAACAACAACAATGGCAACAATAGCAACAAATGGATTCAGCAGCCTGAGTTGAAAAGCTGAAGAACAAATTGCGTAAATGCTTTTTATAGAAGTTCAAGTCATTGAAATCGGAATTCACTTCCTCAAAACGAGTGCGACCGATCCGAATGGAGGGATCTGGATCCACGCACTTTCGTGAGAATGTACATATGGACGATATGTACGAATCGCCTTTGGCTTTCATAATCAGCTACAAAAGCAAGAAAAGAGTATCAAGCAAAAAGAATTCACACACACGCACACGCAGGCGGAGAATTGAGGCCATTGGGACTTTAAACTTAAACGATAAGCGTGAGAAGGGGAACGAAGTTTTTCGGCGAGTGTAGCAATAAAGCAATTCCAATTCCGATTCCAGTTCCCATTTCATTTGATTTGAATAAATAAACGACAATCGAAAGGCGACCCAACAAACGATCTGACAAACTATTTGGAACTCTTTCCATTTCATCATCTGAAAATAGATGAAGAACATGTGTAAGCAAATTGAAGACACAATATGTGGATGTACATATGCATGTATGTATGTATGTATGTATGTAGAAGCAATTCCCATTGGGCTGTCAAATGAAATAGATTTAATGAAATGAGAATGTGGCATGTCTTCAGCCGAACAGATCACTATAAAAATGTGATGGATCAGAGTGCCGCACACACGTGGTGCCATAAAATGCGATACCCAAAGAAGCACAAGGGGTTATTACTCAGTTTCAGATTATTACAAAATATGCGCGAATGGCAAAACAAGAGGCCATAAAACATTGAAATACGAAATAAGAACGAATCGTTTGGTAAGGAGTCACGAAAGTGCCGCGAACATGGGTCATAAAAGTTAGCAACAATCGTAACAGCCAACAACAAATGCGCACTAAACAAATGCCCCAAGTTACGCGGTCCGTGAGAGCTGAAATGGAAATCTGTGGAGAATAAAAGTCAGAATCCGAAGCAACAAAACTATGGATAGTATTATTCAAAATCATTGGATCAATTAATGCGTGCAATATGGGCCAGACATCGTTTGCATTTCGGGCCACTTTATTACGCTTTTGCCCACAAATTCGTAACCTAATTAAACTTACATTAATTACGCGCAGGTGGGCAAGTAATGCAAATTGATGGACTGCTACCACCGCCGCTCCCCCTTTCAACTGGTTTTGCTTCGGTTTTTGTTCTTCTTGTGGCCACTAATGCAGACAAATGACAGCCAAAGGCACCTGAAAGTGGCAGGATGAGGACGTCCGCAGGAGGCATCCGCATCATTGTCACGTAGCTTCTAAGTGCCGCAAATTACGCACGCAAATTGGCTTTGTTGTGTCGGCAGTTGGGTGGTGGGTGGTGGTCTCTGTGGGTGGTGGGTGGTGGGTGGTGGGTGGTCTGTCTCTTTGGGTGGTTGCGATCCGCTGCAGCATCGATAGTTTCCCTGCAATCGTTTCAATCAACTGGGAGAAATAATGAGTGCAAAGTATGGGAAAGCAAATACTCGAAAGTGCTGGGCTAAATCATTTCTCTGCGTGTATGCAGCCCTGAGGAAAGCACAAAATTCGCCCATTAAACGGGGCTTAGGACCAGCAGCAACAAAGTAAGTGCACTTCCTGAGCGACATATATATATATATATCGTCAGTCAGTGGGACGGGGCGGGGGGAGTGGCTCAAGCTGGCTGACAACTTAATATGAGGCACGAACCAAGTCAACCAAGCCGGCCAAGAAGCCTCAAGTCGCAAGCCTGATGTCAAAAAAGAAAAAAAAAATAAAGAAAAAAAAAAAACTGGGGGAATGATAGTGGTGCGGTGGGTGGAGGGGGGTGAGAAGCTGGCGAAATGCTGCCGACAACTTAAAGGCGTTAATGGTCGTTTGTTTTATGAGAAATTGCCAAAACGTGAGCGGCATCCAGATTCTTTCGGCCCTTTCCGGCGATGAGGATGTGGGAGGAGGAGGAGGAGAAGGAGGAGGAATCACACAGAGACATCAAAGCGCCCAGGATCAACAGTCGCCAAGCGTGCTCCTCCATGTTCTTTATACTCTGTACTTCTCTGTATCTTTCCGCTGCCTTTTCCCTCACTTTTTGGCCGAGCGACGTGACAACCTTGGAGTGGCTTCAACATTTAAATGAGTTTGTGCAGCATAATAAAATGGAAAACAAAACATAAATATTAGCGTCAACAACATTGTCTCGCGCTGCGCTGAACTTTAGCCCGTTTCTTGCCACCGCACAAAGGCCACAGCAAATCAAAGCTCGAGCAGGTGTCAGTGCTGCAGAGATACCCTGTAATGGGTATGCTGCGAACTGAAATAGGGGATCTCCTTACATTGAAATAGCACCTGAATAGCACTCACATGTTTTCAGAACATACACACACCCATTGTTTTGCGAAATCTAATTTCCTCCCCATTGCAAGTGCATTCCACATGAATCTCTGGATGAGCAGGTGGTTGGTTCATGGGTTCAGTCCGAGATCTTTGCGCCCAGAGTAGATAATAACAATAGGAATAGAAACAACAGGTCAGTTCCTAGTGGCAATCAGCGCGGCAGCTGAATTGAATTATTTGTTTATGTCAGCGAAATGAAAGGCTTCCATGGGAGAATTAGCTGAAAGAGCAAGTCAGTGGGGCCAGGAATTCCGCACAGCGCCCCTCCGTTCCCCCTCCCCCTCAATCGACTAATCCCCACAGCGAAAGGTTAAAGGTTAAATGGTGCAGTGGGAAACGTAGTTGGAACTGATTGGATTTTCATACTTTTCCCATTAATATGGAACCTGTGTGAGCAATATCCAGGGCAAATGGACAAATGGGTAAATCAGAGGAAGACGATGACGATCATCCATCGGCCGAGTTCCATTGACGCCCACGGAGAACGTTATGGATATGGGGTAAAACTAATTAAATCAAAGCAATTGTTGGAACGTACAGTTTAATTAAGCACATCATGAGACACAAGAGCGCAGCGCTAAATATTTCCTGCTGAGCGGGCACTCGGGATCGGAATCGGAATCTTCAGCTGCACATAAATGTGGGTACCCAGGTCCACAAGTCCCCAAGTCCCCAAGTCGCCAAGTCCCGGGCAACCAGGTCGGTCGCTCCCAGCGGAATCGAAATCTCTGGCTCGCAATCTTGCAATGATGATTGACGGCGCAATCTTCTCTAGGCGGAGGATTACGGCGTCAATTGCTTTGCACTTGCTCCACATACCTAGATTCTTCGGCTTGATGTCACTCGCTGCACTTTCCACATCCACATCCACCGCCATCACCTCCACCACCGCCGCAACCACACGGCGTATGCGCAATTTTCTGGTTACTTCTTGGAGGGAGGAACAGGAATTCGTCTGTCTGCGTTCGCCGGGCAATTACCTTGACGCTAGTTTTTAATCAAATTTTCACATGTTTCCACCCCCCAAATTTCCTGCCCCAACTTTTCCTCCTCCACCTCCTGCAGTTCCAGTTCCAGTACCATTTCCATTGCCCCTGCTTTTCCCTTTTCGATTTCCCGCCTTCCACTTCGCCCCGCATTTCTGGGATAATTGTGGGCAAAAGACAAAGTTGGCTTCTGGCACACATGTGCTCCTAGCAGAGTCAGTGTCTCCGTCTGTCCAATTCGTGATACTCTTCGCGGCGGAATCATGCTTACTATTGGTAAAATAGTAATATTGCTAAATATAAAAATATTTCAGTTCTTTTGAAATTAAGTTTTCAAAGTCTTGGATCTTGATACTTTCAAAATGAATTGGAACATATATATATATATATAGAGAGGAACTCAAAGGAGGATGACCTGCATCCTATATCCATCCTGTTTGCTTTTCATTTTCGTGGCGTCTATTGCGAACGGCTAGCTGAGCCACGCCCTCAGGACAACCGCCCATCGTCTGGCGTGCCTTTTGGCCACAAAATGTGCGCAGTCAGTCAGTCAGTCAGTCAGTCAATAACTTTTTCTTTCGGCTTTTGCCGTCCGGCGGCGGAGGGAATATTTCTCGATGTGTTTGCGATCGATTTAACGAGAATTGCCAGGCCGGTTGTCTGCTGCGATTTTTGAACATGATGAAAATAAATTGCCAGCACACATATGTGCGCCAAATTTATGACTGGCCAAAAAGGGGGAGTGGCCATAGACTCGATGTGTAATTTGTCTTGCAGGAAATGAGGCCCGGCAGGCAAAAGTGCAGAAAAGCCAAAAAGGTTAAAAATGCCCTGTCCATTTGGGGGTTCAATGCACGCACACTGATTTCATGACGGGTGTGTTGTGGGTGGTGGTGGGTGGAGTGGTTGGTGGATGGTGCAATTCGCGACCTTCCGCCCCAAACTGACCCACTTGGTGGCTGGCCACAAACACACTCGCGAGCAACAAGTTGAGACAATTGGCATTCTGTCTGCTTATTTTGCTCCTCTGCCTTTCTTCTTCCCCCCGCCACTTTTCACTTGCATAAATCTAGATGCAGTTGCAGATGCAGATGCATTTCGCAGAAATGGGTTCAAGGACACTGCGTTGTCATCTAATTGGGCGGGCACATAAATAACATTTCTCATTGTTTCCACGCCAGCGTATTTATTTATTTTCGCCGTTCGCACGTTGCGTATGCGTAATAATTCATTTCGACACTCATTTGGGATTGCATATGGCATTTGCACAGTGGCGGCCGCAAAAGATGCAATGGCTATGCGGATGCATTTGTTGCTACATTCCTAGATTAAATAATACAAAATAAAGGAAGCTATGCGAAGTGTTTACTTATCAAATATGAATATCTATGCAGATTACAGCCCACTGTGGAATGAATATAAACGAAGCAAGGCATTGCATTCGGAGTTCACTGTACAGTTTGGCAGCCACTGTAGTGATCAGGCCATGCTGGTTTTTGCATTAGCGAACAGCTCGAGTAATCACAATAAACGCCAGGAATCTGTGTCAAGCATGCGGACTGGCCGTCTAAAATGGGGGCTATAAACGGGCAGCAGATGCCACCTCATCCCATCCCATCTTCGGGGGGCAGCAATCGGCTGTTGATCGGGCTGAGATTTAAAGGGCCAATTAAAAGTCGAAGCTAATCATTCAAGTTAATAATTTATGTACCCGCAAATCGATTGGCGGCCGTCTGTATCGTGATGTCGATAGCTTAGACCTGATTTCAGTAGCATTATTATGTGTAACACACACCAAACAAGCGCAAACTTGCCGGGAAACATGGCCAACTCCAAAGTCGTGGCACGTGACTATGCAGCTTCAGAAGGCAGCCCAGCCCAGTTTGGCCAAAAACCACACGGAGCAACCCAGTTTCCACCCCGTGGCCACCCAGACATCCGAAAAAAACACCAGACACAGCGCAGACAACACTTAAAACTCAAAACAACAATGAAACCCAAACAATCCGGCGAAATTTGTCATTGAAGTTGGTTCAACTTTGGTTTTAAGCAAGTGCCGCTTAGTAGTATTTTGTATGTAAAAGGAAGTTGATGAAGTTGCCATCAAAATGTACATTTTCAGTGTGTGAAAATATGATATATCTGAATACGAATCTGAATATTTGAATTATGGTGTGCGTTGGCAATTTAAAATGAAAGTATTCCCATACTTCCATATGCTTCCACCTTTTTTCCCACCTATAAATGCTATCTGCCATTCCTATGTCTTTCCATTATCTTTTTAGTTTATCGAAGCATTTCGATAAGAGGATAGAAGGTGCTCGGGCCATGCACATTTGGCCCACATACCATTTATCACACTGCGAAAAATCACGACTAAGTCAGTCGGCGGCTCTTCGCGCCACTAAAGTTCCACTAGAATCGGTTTTCAGTTAAACATTTTGAAAAGTAATACACTGAATTTGAACTAAAGAAACAAAAATAGTTAGTATTAACTAACTAACTAACGAAGAGCTGAGCAAAAGAAAAGTTTTCCTGTTGCAAGGAAAAGCATCGAACATCGATTTCGTGGCCAGATATGATCTTCTCTCTTGAGGGGATCAGGGGCGTGGGTCCCTCGAAATGGGGCGGTGGCCTGGTAATAAGGGGCGGGGCTGTATTGTGTGCGTGTGGCACATGTTGAACATGCGGGGCAAGTGCTTTTTATCAGCACAGGCAACAATAAATATGACGTAGCACGCGTTTTCCTGACACTTCCACTCAACAGAAGAATTGCTGGTGGGGGGAGTAAGACATACGAGTTTGGGTGGAGGCAGACCGAAAATAGAGCCAGCACCGATTACCGAAAAGAAATGAAGAGGAATTGACACTTGAAATCAATGCTCAATTAAAAAGTCGACCGAAATACAGAGGTGGTCAAAAGTATTTACACAACGAGCTTTTTTTTCAATTGTCAACTAATTGAAAAAAAAGCTCGTTGTGTAAATACTTTTGACCACCTCTGTAGATCGGAAGTGGGTAAAAAAACAGGGGGGAGGTACTGAGTTGCTTTTAAAAAGGGTTTGTAAAAGGAAAAACAAAATATGGAAAGGGCTCCGGCAAGCTGAAAGTCTTAAGCTTTATAATACGTTCACGCTGAAATCTAAGTGCTGAAAACAAATTTTTTAAGCTCAAAAAACTTAGATAAAATAATTACTAGTGATAAAATAACATTTTCCAAGCCCACATGTATGTTAGGGCTAACAGTACTGTTATGTTTTGTAACTGTGGTGAAACCTTAGCCGATACACAATTCCTCTCAAACTTTAGCAGCCACTTTCATTGCTTAGCATGGAGAACAACCCGACGAGAAAGTTTCTTTGCAATATCTGGAAAATAATTAAGGAAAGCTGCAGGCTGCATTTAAAAATAAGCTTGTGCAGTGATAATATTTAAATGTTTTATTTATGTAATTGGACTTGTTGCCTTCTTATATTGAACTTAACAATTCTTATGCTCTACTAATATGATTTAATCTCGTATCTCCCATTTTAGCAAATCTCAAATCTTGACGATGACCAAGATTTTATGCTGGCGGATGATGTGTCGCTGCAGGGCATCAACGATTCCGAGTGGCAGCCCACGGGTGATGACATTGACGACGGCCTTCTGGACGACGTCGATGAGACACTGCAGCCCATGGAGACCAAGTCCGAGGAGGAGGACTTGCCCACTGGCAACTGGTTCAGCCAGAGTGTCCACCGCGTTCGCCGTTCCATAAACCGTCTATTTGGTGCCGATGACAATCAGGAGCGGGAACGACGACGACAGCGTGAGCGGTCGCAAAGGACTCGCGATGCGATTAACCGGCAAAAAGAACTGCGCCGCAGACAAAAGGAGAACCAGAACCACTTGAAGCAAATGCGAATTGAGCGACAGCTGGAGAAGCAACGCCTGGCCAAACGGGCCAATCATGTTGTCTTCAACCGCGCCACCGATCCTCGCAAGCGGGCATCGGACCTTTACGACGAGAACGAGGCATCCGGCTACCACGAGGAGGACACCACTCTCTGTAAGCATTGCAATGCATAGAGTTCAAACGCGATAATGAAAACTGTGTTTATCCTCTTCCGACTAGATCGTACCTACTTCGTCGTCAACGAACCTTATACCAACGAATACAGAGATCGGGAAAGCGAACAGTTCCAGAACCTGCAAAAATTCCTGGACAATGATCTGCGCAACTTCTTTCACAGCAACTACGAAGGTAACGATGACGAGGAGCAGGAAATTCGCAGCACCCTGGAGCGCGTTGAGTGAGTCCCAAGCACATGTCCTCGAAGCTCGTTCGATTGCTAATGCTGTTCAAATCGATTACCTTTCAGACCCACTAATGACAACTTCAAAGTTCGCGTGCAACTCAGAATAGAGCTGCCCAATTCGGTCAACGACTTCGGCAGCAAGTTGCAGGAGCAACTGAATGTCTATAATCGAATCGATCAATTGGGCGCCGCCACCGATGGCATCTTTTCCTTCACTGAATCTAATGGTAAGTGCCTATGAATCCATGGCTTTATTTTTCTGCGACTTTCTACGTAGCTTTGGTGTAAGACGCAGCTTTTAGCAACCTTAACTTTCCAATTCCCGAGTAGCGGATGCAAACTGGTGAAGCCCACTTTGGGTGCAACAAGAATTATTTTTGTATTATATTTCGATTTTATTTCGGGGTATAACCGTACTGCTGAGCATAATTCTTCTATTCGTTTGCATCCCACTCCCTTAATACAAATCACCATACCCAAATTCTTTCTCTACTCGAAAACCCTTGAAAATCAACCAATGTTCAAACCCAAAAGGGACAGAAGAACCACTTCAACATTTTAATGTGGGATCTGCGGAATATCCTACGATTTACTTCAAAGGGCCAGCTACAGGACACGAAGATTTTGAAAGAAAGCCAACCACCGAAGCCCAAGGTTTGTGCACCCACCGACGGATACCGATAAACCGAAAGTTACGAGATTGCCCCATGTGTGATTAACCCGGCAAAGCTCGCAGCGCGAAAATAAATTTAATATTGCTAACACGAGTGTGGGTCTGCTCTGGTTTTTTGTTCAAAGTATTTCCTGGAATTAGTTTACATGCCTGAAGAACTCGAATTTTGGTTCTCATCTGCGGTTATATGTGGAGAAAATTTGCCGAAAATTTTAATCATTTCGTTAATAAGAGTTGAGTTTAAAGTTACATCCGGAGTGGACCTCTATGTAATTGTGCTTTGGATGGTGCCCTGTTTGTGTTTGCGTGACCTTGTGACCTCTTGACCTCCGTGAACGTCCCTCATCATCAATAGTTGTGTCGCTTCATGCCATCCGCTCCATCCGCTCTATTTCCATTTCTGTGATCTCTGTCCGAAATCCTGTATTTATGTCTTGGGAAACACCCTCCCAGAACTTGAATGTCCCATAGCTAATCCACTTTGTGACCTCACAGATATCGAGGATGAGCCAATCGATGTTGCATTGACCACGGAAGAGGTTGAGGGCTCTGGTAGCGATGACTCCAGCTGTCGTGGAGACGCCACCTACACCTGTATGCGGAGCGGAAAAATCATTTGCGATGAAATGCGATGCGATAGAGAGATCCAATGTCCCGATGGCGAGGACGAAGAGTTCTGCACCTATCCAAATGGTAAATGTCGCGGGAGCTTAATAACAGATCATAACGAAAGATCTTCGACTCATCATCGATCGTTTGGCATTGTCCGATCCCCACATCTCCATACTAAAAACAATTCCAAAGGGGGCTCATCAAATAGTTTAATGTTTCTTCTAATTCTTTACGACTTTAAGTCAATAGAGCTGCAAATCAGTGGATACATTTCTTCTAAATATATTGGAAAACTCTTGGTTGAGGGATACCTGATTTTGTGTATATATATAAGCTATGTAGATTCAAGTCGTTCACGCTTTGCAGCTCTATATATGACAACTTTTCACTCTAGAACTTAGTATTCGTTCATTTACATTTGATTTGGCTTCTTATATTGTTTTCATTCAATTTTGATTTTATTTCGCATCTCATTTTAATTTCTTGTCGCGCCTCAGTTTGCACTGAAGATCAGTTCAAGTGCGACGATAAGTGCCTGGAGCTCAGAAGACGTTGCGACGGAACAATCGATTGTCTGGATCAGACCGACGAGGCTGGCTGCATTAATGAGCAGCCTGTACCGGAGCCTGAACCTGAACCAGAGCCTGAACCTGAACCAGAGCCCGAACCCGAACCTGAACCAGAACCAGAACCTGAACCCCAAGTCCCGGAAGCCAATGGTAAGTTCTATTGATTATTTTGCGTCATTTTGTTTGATTATTTTCTTGTATGTGCTATTATTTTGTAACTTTGGGTTCGTTCTGAAAGCGGTCAGATCCCACAGTTTCTTTTTTTTTTGATAGTTTGCTGCGGGGACATGGGAACTCTTTGATTTGGGATCTCTGTTCGTTCGCATTCGCCTAATTTGGGTGATCGCATGATCTCATTGCCTTAATGTCTGCGTTCGGCGCTCGTTCAGTAGAACTATGCTCTTTGTAATGGCCAAATAAATTCCGCATATTAATTGGCCCGATAATCAAATATTTCCACCGAGTGCCACTCATGCCGGCCAGTTCATTTCGTTCTTTGTAATATCTTTCGTATTTTATTTATGGACTTTTGCTCATTGTTGTGTTCTTTCAACTTGAATAAAGTTCCTTTCGCGGGCAGGCAATTGGGTTAAATATTTGATTTTCTAATGGATTTCCAATGCATTGGAATTTTTTGGTCGCCATTAGACGGCACGTAATCGAATACGCGCTCCAATCCGGTTAATGTACATTTCTGGGATTTGGGCCAAAAGAAAAATTTGGATAATTTACAATAATGCGAAACTATTCCTGCACTTCAATGGACCTTTTCTCAGTTCTGAGTTGTGCATATGAGTTAGTCAACTCAGCGATAAGTTAAGCATTCTATGTTGAACTTCTAGAAACCTCGCTGCTACTTGAAATGTTGACCCTGAACACTTTGTATCCGCTTACCAACACCATTCCGCCTCCTTGGCCCTCCAAGCAACCTCATGCTGTGCACATTGCAGCGAAAACCGAAAAACATAAATGTAAATAGCAGCGGAGACAAAAAGGCGAAACAAGCGTTCTACCAAAAAGTGAAATTACAAACCAACTTCTAACCTCCCAACCCAACCCAACGAGCCAGCGCGAACCGCAATTGTAGCAAGCCAAAAAACCAGATTACAATATCCATGAAATATGCCACAAAAGTCGGGAGAAAAAATATGTTATATAGATGGTGATTTGAGGTCTGACAGGCAGTGTGTGTCCGTAGAGAGTGTGTGTGTTGTGTGTGTGCGTGTGTATGTTTTTTATGTTCTCTATATATTTCCATTTTGGGTGGGGGCTGCACTGTGTTGTCGACAGCTAACAGCAAAAACAATTTGCAACAGATTAAAATTACCCCTAAGCGTATTATAAACTTAAATAATCCTCTCGCACTGCAAGAACAACAAGAACCACCCCCAAGTCCAGAGAACCGAGTCCTGACTCCTTATAGCCAGCGAGCAGATTCCCAGCTCGCTTTTACTACTTTTGGGGGCGTGTTAAGTGCTGTCAACGAGATTAAATGCAATGTCGGAGGTCGCCACCCACCAAAAACCAAACACCAAATGGCACACACGCACCGAAAAAAAAAAGCCCCGAAAAAAGTTGTGTCCTTGGAAATTTAATGAATTTCCAACACTCCACTTCGCGGCATTCGAAGGGGAAGAGCAGCTGGGGGAAAAGGGTGGGAAATGGGAGATACCCTGGAATTAGTTGGGATAGTGTTTAGATGGAATCAAGAAATTTATCAAAACGAATTGAATAATTTTACTAATAGGACACATAGATGAACATGTGATAAATGCTCGATTCCCGCTGCTTGACCTTAAATTGACCTTAAATTGGGCTCATTTGGGTTAATGAAGGCAATATTCGTGGATTCCAATGCAGAAATAACATATGTACGTATATTTCCACACTCTTCGCATCTGAGTGATGTTCTTGTTTGCCATTACACTCGTTGTCGCTGTTCTGAAATCCTAGACTTTCGTGGATTTTGGGTTGGTTTCGAAAGTGCGTCAATGGAAGCTGTGCACAGCTTGCACTTGAAGCTCGAATTGTGTTTGGTGTGCCTCCGCTTTTATGATTGTGCAACGTACATACATATGTGCATAGTTGGGAAATGTAATTACCGCCCTTCGTCCTCGGCTCCCTAGAAAATTTTGTAATTTGGTATTCAAAGTTGGATTTATGAAGCACATATTTTTTGTGCGCTTTTGCGGCTGCATTGGCTTTTTTGTTGATTAAATTTGGCAAAGACAACTTGCACTTTTCCCGCTCGTTTTTTTTTTATTATTTTTTTTATTTTGCGCGCGAGTCAATTAGCGGCTTCAGTTGCCTGAACTGTGTTAAATGGCTGCAGATTTCAATGTGCTCACCCAGCCACCAGCAACTAGCAAGCACACACGTATGTAGTAGCTAGTAGCTAGTAGCGAACACAAAAATCAGCGCAAAACAATGCACAATGCTCAAATGGACAAGGAAAGTGGGCAACATCTAGGTGGCCACACATATGCAAATTGAATTTGCCAGCCAACGCTTTTCTTTTCTCGCCGAGCGCCAAAAAGGGCGAAAATTAAGCCAAGAAAGAAGTACACAAGCCAGCAAATGGCAAAAACAAAGGGGGCAGACAAAATATAGAATGGTAAGTATGGGCAAATAGAAAGCGCACACACAGATACCCTGCAAAATAATTTGAATTGCGAACATCTTATGGTAACAAGTATCAGCAGCTATCAAATACGCTACTTAATTAGTTAAATGTGTATGTTTTGTATGCTTTCAATATAATAATAAATAATTTGGGGAGCAAGGGCTACTGTAGTTTGCAACTACCCTTCGAATCAAAGACCTGCGGAAAATCTGCTGAAATCATAAAAAAACATAACAGCAAACAATGCCACTCCCCCTGCCACGACCCCGCCCCCCGGGGAGTTGTGCATGTCTGATGAGCTTTGCCCGAATGTGTGCCCTTGGTGGCGTTTACACGTCCGCTGCTTGCAACAACTTGAATTCCTTTTCTGTTATTTTCGAAAATCTACTTTGGTTCACATTGTTGAACGGAAAAAGTTCCACGTGCAAACATATTTATTTGAGTTACGCCATCGAAACATTTTATTCGAGTTCACGGCATGCGCATAAACGTTGATTGTGTTGCAAGGGAAAAGTGAAAAGCTTGTTGCGCCGATGCTGCTTCCTTTAGCACTGCTTCCTGGCTTCTATGCATAACGTAGAGCGTCAGCAATGAAAGTAACTAATATTTAGTGAACCAAATGTGTGAAAATTGGCTCCAAATGTATAAAATTCGATTTAATTTAAACCTTTGGCGCAAGCGCAGCATTTTCAAGATTTGCCCGTCGGCAGCAACATGTTGCGGCCAGAAGCAGGCGAACCTTCGGCAGCATGTTGCTTTCACCTGGTTGGCTGCTTGGCAAATGCTCGGGTTCCGTTCCGTTCGGGTTTTATACGTGTGGTGCGCCCGGTGTCGTCATCTTCGGCCTTCGGCTTTTGTATTCGTGTTCGCTGTTTTGCCATCAACATTTAAGGCCGCAGCAATGTTGCCAATAGTGCACATTTTCCCACAGAATTAGTTATTTATTCGAAAGGCAACCGAATAAGAAGTAAAGTGTATAACGGACTTTGTAACATATCTAATTGTTAGAAAAATAATTAATGCAATTTAATTCATAATTGAGTTATGTACGTGCTTTTTCCTCTTCAGCTAAATAGTATTCAATATCATCTTTCCAAACATCCCTTGGCCATCATCTTCCGAGAGTTGTTGTCATTTTCATTGAGATGCTTGGCAACACGGGCAACATTGTCGGCGCAGCTCGGCAACATTCCGCTACGCCTGCTCAACGAACGCTTGCGAGGCTTTTGCATTTTCAGTTCAGTTCAACGTGAAGCGTTTGCGTGTGCGTTACGTTGGCGCGACTTTGGCTCCAGCTCAACAGTATCAACAAAACACATCCTTTCCTCTCGATTCGATTCGATTCTTCAAGAAGTCGTTGTTCGAGAAACGTGTAATACCCATTTTTTTTGTAACTATTTTTTTTTATCAATTGTGTTGAAAGAACCAAAACAAAAAAAAACAGCCTTTGGTGTGCGAAATCCTCTCAAAATTCTGTTCGGTGCGTGTGATCTCAGCTCAGTGCGAAACTATAACTTTCCCGTGAATATTCATTGATTAGCAGATCGTTTTCATTTTTTTTTAAAGCTGACAGTTGAGCTTTTGAGGGGAGTATTACCCCTTCGAGTAGTAGTGATTAAAGGCTTTTGTTAATAGCATCCTGCAAATGGCCCTTAAAAACCAAAGTACTTACCCAATCTATAGTTCTTGTTTTCATTATATCCTTTAGTTTTTTTTGCCTCGAAAATGATCTGCCTAAATTCAGCTGTATACTCAAATATATGCCTGAAATAGGCAGCAGACCATCAAACAAGATCGGTGGAAATCGAGCCAAATACTTAATACTCATTTAGACCAAACAATGTTTGCTCAGCTCACTCATTGTGAATGAACGAAACCAAATATTTGCCATCGGTTATTAATTTAGCGAGCTCTGACATCTTGTGGTTATTGTGTGTTATTGTTGCTCTTGCGGTTGCATTTGAGGTGACTGCTATTAATGCTATTAATGTCATTAATGTTGTGATTGTGATGCGATGCGATGCGATGCGATGCGATGCGATTGCACATTACCGTCGCCTGTTGCCAGGTCGTAAATCTCAATCAAAGAAGTTCGGAAGAGCCGAGTAGAGATTGGGCAAATAAATCTCGTTCGGTGGATACAAAAAACAAACAGGCGAGGGAAAAATGTTAAATACTTCTGACACTGATTGCTCGCCCCCGAAACTCCGCGACTTCGATTAGCCATGCCCCAAAATAGCTGGGAAAATCGAAGGAATGCGGCAATGCGCAGGGTGCTGACAAATTTTCCGCCTCGGGCTGACAAAAATAAGCGCCCAAATATGGATGAAGCCAGGCTATTTTCGGAGTGCGCTCCGATTTTTTTCGGATTTTCAAATCTGAATTCTTCGGTTGGGCTCTTCAGCCCTGCTCACTTCCATTGCCCGTCTGTCTGTCTGTCAGTCTGTCTCTTTGTCCGTCTGTCAAATGCAATTTGCTTCGCTCGGCAGAATGATAATGCTAATTCCAATGTTATAATGCCAGGATCGGCGCGGATCGTCTTGCTTTGGCTTATGGGAAAACAAGTGAGCAAAGTTTCTGCACAGTGCGCACTTATTCCCTTGGCAATTTGACCAATATTTGTTGTTAGAGCGAAGCATTTGTTGTTTCTGAAAAACTTGACTTTTAAGAAGGATTTTGGACATTCAGAGAATTTAATTGCGAGCCTGGTATTCTACGCTTTTGCGATATGTGTGAATCGAAATGTTATACAAATCGTATGGAGATTCGAATAACATTATTAACAAAGATCTTTGCAAGAATTTTCCCCCAATTCTATGCAATCACGTTGAAGGTTGGTCCTTCCTCAAAGACATCGCCTCCAATTCAAAGGATGAGCATTTTGATTTAAGCCTGCTTTCTGCAATGAATGCACTCACTCGCCGCTTGGCGGTCTTAAACGGACATTAGATAAAGAAAGCACTATATGCATCATTAATTTTAATGACTGTTAATATGAAGGCGATGCGGGAGTTTGGCTAAAAACTCGGACGCAATTTGAGTTTCTAATGACTCCAAAAACTCATCATTAACATCTCGCGGCTCCTGGCTGCCTGGTTCTCCCTGGAAGCATCGCCTGGTGGACTCACGAACTCGTTGATTTTGGGATGAATGCATCTTGGGTGAATGGAATCTGCCGGAGCATCTCATTAACGAAAAGCCTTTATTGTGTGTGTTGGCGGCGGTGCAATTCGCCAATTTATTATGCGTAACATGTTGGGTCGGGTAACTCGAAACTTGGCCAAAACGCTGCCGGCTGGAGGCGGCTGAAGACCACTTACCGTTTGGACAAACTAAAAGCATTCCTTTAATGCTCGGTTAATTGAAACATACTCTCCGGGCCGCTGGCGAACAACTTTTTGCGATATAATAATTGAAAAATGCAGGCATCTTGCCAAAACCGCATAAACAACAAAGCTTTTAGGCGCGTATCTCACAGATACGTTTAGCTGCCCCTCATAAAAAAAAAAAAATAAAAAAAATAAGAAGCAAAGAAACCGTAACTGAAACTAAACGAAACGAAACCTTTCACAATCGCCACTCGACTTTGCACTCAGATGTCATATGCCCGCCGGTTTGCTCTATATAATCGCCCACAAATATATATGGCACACACGATAAAACAACTCAAGTTCAAGTTCATTAGGGAAAGAGCAACAAAAGAGGAGACCAGCAATTTGTTGTAATTTACTCGCGAAATTTTCATTTTTGCGAAAATTTGCACAGCGGGCGGCAAAGAAAGCGCTGATTCTTCGGGAAGTGGAAGATTATATGGTGGCTAGATGGGGATTAATTGGTCACGTTTTGGTTATGTTTGCTAGGTATTAATTCACCATCAGTATGCAGTGAGTCAATTTCAGATCGAAATCGATATGTGCATTGGAAGTAAGCATAATGGGGATTACGTAATGCCAGGGAAATCGTGATCGAAACAAGTGTTTGTGATGATGAATAAAGAAAAGAGATATTTGAGGATATAACACCTTGAAATCATGCAAATATTCAAACATTATCTTTTGACTATTTGTCATACTGATGAATTTTTCCAGCTAGCTGATAAAAGGTTTATTATTATAATAATTTCTGCCTCAATTTTCATTTAACACCCCTGGCAGGGTCGCAAGCAACAGAAAAAGAAATGGGATTCCCCCTTTTATGCATGGAAATATATATAAATACATGCATATCTGAGATTCGCGCTCAGTTATGAAGGCCAGACAATTGAATGCTGATGAAGCCTGCTCCTGGCGGGGGGCCCTTCATCCTTGAATGGGGATTCTCTGGCGTTGCGTTATTTAAAATTAAGCAAACACTTAATGGCACTACGCTCGCATTTGCTCTTTTTCACTTGCACCGCGAGAATTGATTTTGAAGTGCAGAACAATACTTAAAAATACTATTTATTAGTAATAATAATATTATAATTTTGTCCACTATTAAATATTAACTTTGCAACGCATAAGAGAGTTGTAATTTCAGCAAGTGACCCACTTATAGAGCAAACATGAGTGAAAACCATTGTTTTCAGTGTAGTTGGTCCAGCACTTCTCGACTTTCGGCTGCATAGACAAAGGCGGAAATCCGGAGTGGACTTCGCAAGTGGGTGGCCCTGGGCGTGTGTGGGTTTGCATTGGGTGGGTGGCAGTGTGTGGGTCACCAGTAGTAGTGGGTGGGTTGTTTTGGGTCCTTCATTGCTTTCATTTGTAACGGAAATGTTTGTTAAAGTATCCTTCTTTTTGTTGTTGTTAATGCGTTCAGTTTGCCAGCGGAAGTGTCGCCGCTCGCCGGGTGCGGTCACGCCGCCCCACGCCCCTTCTGACCCCTGATCCCAGACCCCACGCTGTGATTTTTATGCGCCAAAACAGAAACAGAAATTTTCGCACATTCCCAAAGAGCTGCTCGAGAATAAAAGAAGTCAAAGCCAAAATTGCCAAGATTGAGCTTGAAAAAAAAAAACCCAACGCCATTCGTCGTGCCCTTTTCTTTATAGTTTTTCCCTAGCTCGCGCTTCCGCATCCACATCCGCATCCGCATCTCGCATCCGCGATGGGACGGCGCCTGAGGGCAGCTTTTTGGCTGCTGGCGGTCCTGATCGTCATCGAAAAGCCCCAAAAAAGCGTGGCTCGCGGCACGTACCTCAGCTACGGTGGTAAGTTCACAAGACACAACGAGGGCATTACGATTAGCAAAATAAAAAATATAAAAAAATAAAAAAATGTTAAGAACATGCTAGTTTTTCATAGCTCAAATAATTCGTGTTTAAAACCACGTGTCTTCGTTTTTGAAGTAGAAACAATCGAACGACCCTCGCTGTGTGGGTGTGGGTGTGGCATGGGGCAGTGGGCAGTGGGCAGGGGCAGGGGCAGGGGCAGGGGCAGGGGCAGGGGCAGGGGCAGGGGCAGGGATATATGGATATGCCCTGGCACTCGATGGCAATTCATTTCAATCGGCCCCATCCCCATTTAATTGCCCCTCAAGTGACAACAATTGCCGGCTTGATATCGAATTGAGGAATTGAGGAATGCAGCTGCAAGTTGGCGATGATGCAGAGATTGGAAGTGCCAGTTCATTCGGATGAGTTGGGTTGATTTGAGTTGAGTTGAGTTGAGTCGAGTCGAGTTGCACTGCGCCGCATTGCGTTGCATTGCGCAAATCTAGGCTAATTGTTTGTCGCTGTTGTAATAATGATGCCAGCGACCAATTAATTTGCACAAACATCTTAATTTAGGAAGCCGCCGCAAAGAGAGCACACTCGACAACTGGCAACACTTGATAAGCTGGCGAGCAGCTGAGCACTGCCCGGTTCTAAGAATAGAATAATTATCTTGATAAGCCGCGATGAGCTGCTGACAAAGAATTTAGGCGCCGGAGCAGAGTGCTACAACTGAAGGGCCAAATGCCAGGATAAATGGGCTACTCCTAACGAGATCGCAGCACAAGTGACTCACAAAGGTAGTTCTCCGCTTCCGTCGATGACCTTATGTACTTCGTGTGCAGAATTCTTGCAAAGTTGCTATGGTTCTGAGGCTAGGATTACTCAGTGCATTATTCATGCGACAAGAATAGCAAAGTGAATTATTACTTACACATCCGTTCACTGCATTGCAAATTAAACAGTGACTAGCCAGGCTGACTAATTGCCAAAATAGCCTAAATAGTAGTGGAGTAGAAACTTCTGGTGTGGTAACCAGAGTAGTTGCCTTTCATTGGCATTGTCTGGCCTTTTATTGCCTTGGAATGGGTACCCTTTGTATGATCGCTAACTGTTTTCTAGGCCTTTGGTCACGGTCAGTGGGAGAAAGATTCGAGATTCGAGATTTGAGATTTAAGGGGCTTGTGGCTTGAGGCACAAACGGAATGGTCATCGGATACTCCAGGAACCGTCGGTCGTCAGAGAGAAATTAAAAACGGTTAACTGCATCTAAACGGCAACTGCGGCCATTACAACAATGTCATCCTTGACTTCATTAACCGTAACACGATCGCATTGAAGTTAAAACCTCAGCGGGAGCCAACCAGCAAACAAAGAAACAAACAAACAAACAAACAAATAAACAAGTAAGCAGGCATCAAACCAGTAAACCAGTATAACAGCTAACAAACAAACGAAGCCAAGCCCTCGAGATAAAGCGAAACTATTATTTTGCACTACTGAATTGCACTCTGAAGTCATCGTCTGACTCAGGACCAGATAAAGATACAGATGCAGATGCAGATGCAGATACAGCCAAAGATACAGATACAGATACAGATTCTTATCTCGTTCGCGCACACGCAACTATGAAAAGCAGGAAAATGGTCCAATCTCTGAGTCATTTGCTAAATATTTGAATTTAGAACAGCGATAAGTGGAACGAGACTTTACAGGGTATGTGCATATTGCAAACATTGTGTGCAGAGTATTCAGGCGTCGCTATTCGCTTCGTTATCCGTGTCCTGAAATCAACTTTTCAATTCGGGACTCTTATTTACTCCGCTGCTTGCAATTGCTGGAAGAATGAATTGAAAGATGTTTATTTTTAGTACAATGTGCCACACACACTGGCTGCTGTTTAACACACACACACACACACACACCCCCCTGCCCCTCTGGCCACACGGCCTGCCATCTTCCAACCATTTGTAGCAAGTTTTCTTTTCTGGTCGCCGGCTTAGAGCGCAGAGCGCTTCCTGAAAGCCCGAGAAAATGAAATGAGATCTGCGGAGGCTCTTGAATAAATAAATGGGTATAGATGGGGGGGGGTGGAGGTGGTGCATGTGTGTGTGTGCACAACTGAAGAATGGGAAGGCGTCGAGCTGAATGCTCATGCGCTGATGTAAGCGCCTTCTGCGAGAACAATTAGAAAACGCTGCGGAGTGCATTTCCCATTTGCAGTGCCAGCGCCACACTGTTTGTTCTGTTTAATTCTATTTTATTTTTTCAGGGTTAACTTAACGCTTGTTTACCGCTTGGCCAGAATTGTTTGCTTTCGCCTTGCCTTTGGATTAAAGTTGCTCATGCTTGCCGAGATTTTCCTCCTTTGTACTCGTACGAGTGTGTGTTTGTTTGTTTGTGTGCGTGTGTGTGTGGAAAACCCTTCACTGATTCTGATTCTTTGCTGACTTGTATGTAATTTGATGCTTATGCCATTAACAAAAATGTCAAAACGTCTAAATGCCATTGGGCATATGACTATACACAGAAGCTTTTCACAGTTTTCCACCAGCCACCCGCCACCCGCCGCCCGCCGCCCGCCAGCGTTTTCCAGGCACGTAATTTGCTTGTTGAAGGCGCGTGCGAAATGTCAAGAGAACCTAGAGAAAAGTCGCCTTGCAGATTATACGAAAAGAAAAGTTTTTCGCAATGAGATTTGATATTTGCGCCTGGACCGGGAGTAAAAACCGAACTGAAAACTCGAGACGAAATCGAAATGGGATCTGGATTGTGGGGGAAAATGGGAAATGGCCAGACATTGTTGCGTATGCGGAAAAGAGGGAAATCTGTTTAGCTGATTAAATACGTGACTTAATTCCCGGTATCTTAAAGATACTCGACTTATACAAATTTATGCAGTGGCAATGCAATTAGAATTAACATTTGATTGGCCCGATTGACGGACGGGTGACGATTGCAACTCAACTTGGCCTCGCTCGCCATTCAGATACAGAATATCCGAAGATTCGATTCGATTCGATTCAATTCGATACATTACCTTCTCCATATGCACTGCGAGAATGTAGCTAACCAGTAACCCGATATCCAATTATGCAAAATTCATGGGACGGCAAGTGCAGTATTGAATTCAAACTAGGATCCTGCATATGCATTTCCTTGAATAGCAGTTGGGGAGAACTTGTGCCAGCTTAAATCATTGAAACTAACTAGATCATAGTTTAGGAATACTAGTACGCCATCTCGATTGGATTGTCTGCATTAGTACTACGATTTCCCACTTCTTTTCTCAGTGTAGCGCACCTAATGCATGCTATTAATTGCCACTGCATTCGTGCAGCTCGTAACTAAGACAGCTGAAGTGTTTGGCACGTGCACTGCACAAATGTAGCTTATTTATTAATTTGTGTTCCCAGCATCGCTTGTCAGAGTTTTAGACAGTGTTTTTTTTCCATTTCTGTTTACTTATGTAGTTTATTTGTCCAACTCTAATGCAAATGGCAGAAATGCTGACAGACTTGCATGACAACTGGAACAACGTGTACGGCGAACAGCGAACAGCGAACAACGAACGACCGACAACGGGACAGCAAAAGTGAATTTACGAGCGCACTGCAGATGCGGTCAGATACCGCATAATGCATCTAGCAGATACATTCAGCGATTTCCCAGCGATAGGCCCTCAGATTCATCCATCGAAAAGGGAAACTGCGGCGGCATTTGAATTGCGAAAAGGAAATCAATTTGCAAAACGAAAGCGGAAAGCGCCGCGGAGAAACCGAGGGGAAAACGGCCGGATTCGGATATGGAACTGGTGCCCATCCAGTTAGGTTATGGCCTTAGGAAGTATTGGAGAAATAAATTATTTCGCGCATATTTTTGGCATGAGAGGGATAATGATAATGGCAGGCCTTGGCAAATGTAATCCCCATAATAATCCATTTAAATTCCTTTGACTCAATCCTCGCGCTTCTTATACGCACAACCTCATACTCGTACACACATAGATGAATAATTCATGAGTGCGATCACACCTGCCTAATGAGCTCAGCGGCAATTCTAGGCAATCTGCGGGGTATTAAGCTCGTCGATAATGCACTTCAATTGTGGCTGCACCCACTTGACTCGAACATGCAGAACTTGTGGCGGAGCGAGTGGCGCCACGAGGTGGATTTTACTGGGTTACTTGGGCATGAGCGTCTGCGTTTGTGTTTTTTTTTTTAATATTTTATCAGCAAGGCAAAAATCTGAGATACAACAAAACTCTGGCCTACACTCGTTATCGAAATGAAGTAAAGAATTTTAATCGAGCATCCAAAACGATAAGCGATGTCGGCGCAACGCCAGCGAAAATAGCAAAATTAGATATATTGAGTGGAAGAGCGGAGGGGGGAGGGAGGAGGAGGGAGGCAGTGTAGATCACACACTCACGATTGCTGCTACACTGAAAAAAAAATATAGTTCACTCTGCCAGACGCATTTAAAAAGCATAATTCATTCATATAATTTCATTTTGGATAGTATTTTTAAAGAAAAAACTACAACCAACAACTATATACTCATTTTTTTTGAGTGTAAGAATGCAGGCACGAGAACATGCATAAATGCATTTGAACGATTTGTAATTGCTATTACAGGCAGCTTGACATCATCGGCCGACAGCTGATGCTGCGGAAAGACGATGATGATATTCAGAAAGAGATCGAGAACAGTGCAGAAAGAGACAGAAACTCACAAAGCGACGCCGCACGTTGCACCATTAATATTCCGCTGGGGAATCCACAAGGGGAGTATAATATACAGATCGCATCCGATGGATTCTTCTATGGGCAAAGCTCCCTGCATGCAAGTCGGGAATTGAAAGTGCATTCCAATCGAATGATTGCCAAGGAATATGAATATGCCACGAGCTAATTTCATTAGTTATTCATTGAATGAATCAGTAGAAAATCGAAGAGCGGCAGGGTTAGTAGATTAAATCGGAAAATGACCAAGGCGATACATAGCCAATCAAAATTATATACTGAACTAGATGTAACCAGATGTTTTCAAGTTTTCGCTGATATCTCTGGAAATGTGACTGACTTTAAGGGCGACCCCATCATTTTGGGCACATATTTTCCATCTATCTGGGCTAATATCCGCATCTCTAACTTCGTGACTCCCCCTCCATTTGCGTCATTTGTTGTTCCTCGGTCATCGATCAGTTGCACACTCTGAATTTGCATATCCATTCCGAATGTTGGACTGCATTTGGCAATGAACTTCATGATTCAGCCGGTTGTTTGCTGATTTAAGGGGAAGGGCAGCGCTGAGGGGGGAGTCGTAGCCGAAACTGGAACTGGAACTGAAACTGAAACTGAAGCGTGTCCTGGCACAATCATAGAAATTGTTTCCGCTGGCCGCGGCCAACAAATATTTGGCCACAAAATGGTTATTATGGTTATGTCTGGCCGCCCGCAATGATTAATGACAATCGCTGGATTGAACGTGTCTCTCCAATTTCCCTACTTATAGCCTGCTCCTTTCCACCATCTATATATGCATATGTATACATCTGAACACCCATGTCCGTATGTCCGCGTGTCCGTATGTCCGCGTGTCCGTATCCGTGCGGGTATATACAGATGTACATATGTATGTTTTTGACGTCTCTCTGGCCGATAGCATTTAATTGCTCAGCGATATATCAGAAGATAGCGAGCACTCGCGTCCCCTCTCAAGACTTGAAAATTAAATAAATAAATTGCATAAAATATTTACATATGCGCTGGCTGCTGATGCATATATATACATATTTGCATTGCATTTCATGCCGCTGCCCCACGAATGCAGTCCAAAGTCAACTCATAAACCAAAAACAAAAAGACAGTGAGGGAGGCCAGCCAAATCACGCATACGACATGTTGTGCAAACAAATGGATAGCCAGCGACCATATGCTCTGATTTGATATTTTCCAGACAGTTGCGGTGCAAATTATGGCAAACAGAAGGGGTTTCCGGGTGCTCGAATTTTAAGTGCGCTTGTTATGGGTGCGAATAAATATTTAATCGCAAATTTAATTCATAATTATCATATCTTCATTGATTGCCTTCCTTTTTTTTTAAGCCTCCCTAAGAGTTCGATGTTAAGGTCTGCACTATGTTTTTTTTAATATGCTTAATAGTTTTAAAGTAACCGTATTTGTGTGCCTGTTTGACCAGTTTGCTAGCCGAAACTCCGTTAATTGCTGGCCGCTGACTTTTGTTGGTTTTGTTGCCACCGACGTTGTGTGGCTCATGTTGCGGCTTTGCCCGTTTGACTTTTCGCCCTTTCCCCCGTTTTGGCCGCCGCAAAAGTATTTAAAAACTTGCAAACAAAACGCAAAGAAATGGGTAGAAAAAAATAGACGATTCGTTTTTGGGCTTGTCTCCCACTCTCAGGTTGGGTTTCTTTGCCATCCCGATGCTCCTGCTCCTGCTCCTGCTAGTGCTCCTTGGAAAACTCCTCCTTGGGAAAACTCCTACTACGGTTTTCGGTTTCCGTTTGCTGTTCGCCGCCTTCCGTTTCCCTTTGTCGCTGGTGCCTGGCACGCGCTGACACTTTTACTTTGTCCACGGACCTCGAAGGGCGGCAACCAGCAACCAGCAACTGGCAACCGGCAACTTGCAACCGGGAGCCACGAGCATGCCACCGACGACCGTGCGGAAACAACTCAGTTCACATTGATCTAGTTCTAGCCTGATGTCATCTGGAATCCAGTTTGACATAATCCTTCAGTCGCCGACCATATTAATCCAGTCATATTTTGCTTGAAATCAGTGGATTCGCATTATCAGTTATATTTTCTTTTTTCTGGTATCATGATTTTATCAAACATCTTCCATACTTTTTAGTTTACAACGACAGATATAAAAATATTTTTTTAAAAGCTTACACATGAAATGTATATAGAAAAATCTCCTCTTGAGCAAAACAAAAATTTGTTTACCTTATTTTTATTTTTTTTTTTTTTTGTATCCAAGTGTAGGTCTTGAATGTATGGGTTCTTTATAGAGCTGCGGCTGCAACTGTGGCCGCAAATGATAAATTTATTTAATTTGCCATAAATTGGCCGAGTAACTAAGACGACGCACGCAATGACAACGCAACCCCTGAACTCTGAACCCTTAACCCTCCACCCTCCACCGGCAAACACCCCTTGCCGCTCCCCCTTCCCCGAGGATTATGTCTTACAGCAAAAGTTTATGCAAAACAAGCCACAAAAATTAACGTTTGTCACATTGCGCATGGAATGCGACAAATCAGTGGCTAAACTTTAACCCGCAGACAGGTCCTTTTTTTTCGAGCGAGGAACGAGGAGGGGGCGTGGCAGGCACACATGCCAACGTCAAACAATCGCATCGATTTACCAGGGCATTTCACAAAAACAAAAAGAAAACACGGAGGGAGTTTGGGCCAACAAGTTGTTGCCGCCGCTGGTTTTCCGCTGGATTCTTGTTTTTGTTTTGAGCTTATTTATGCGACATTTTCATTGTGTGTTTACGGTTCCGAAATGAATAAGTGAAATGTGCAATAGATTGAAGAAGCGCCCGAGTGGCGTGGCAAGGGGAAAGTGGCAAGTGGCAAGTGGGGAAGTGGGTTGGTGGTTGGGGGGTCACGAGGTGGGCGATGGCAAGGAGCCGCTGCTTGGGCCTGGGCAAACAGAGTCACATGCAAAGGCGCACTTAAAACTGCAGACGCCACATAATTGTCGCCCCCCACCCGCCCTCCTTCCTTTGGCAGCTGCTGCATGGAGAGCCCCCTTTACTTGCCCCCTCTTTAGCGGGGGTGGAAATCGGGTGGAAATCGCACCTAAACTGGACAGCCATTCGTCCCTTTTTTTGAAATACTTCAATAGAGGAAAGTGTTTCTCGCAGTGCATTGCTGCACTGACAACTGTCACTGGTTTGTGACACGGATTCCCTATCCTTCGCGAGTTAAGCTAACTGCAACCAAAAGCTAAACACTCGGGGGCAACCTTTACGACCTCCGAAACCCCTGACCCCGTAACCCCCTAACCCCCAGTCCTCAGCCCCCCAGCTAATGACTCATTAAATAACGCGCTGCACCAAGGGGTTAAGGCTCGGCGGGGGAGGGAAGAGGATGTGGATGAGGAATGTGTGCATATTCATGAGCTTCGTGTTAAGCTGCCATTTTGACGTCGACTGTTGGCAGTGTTTACATAGCCGAAAAAGCCGAGCGAAGAACAGTGAGTGCACACACCAGTTTGAGTATATGAATATGAATATGAATCAAGCCATCAATCAGAGTGCGGTGTGTCCCTGTCTCTGTGTCATTCGAGTGCGTCGCCCTGCTGCCACTTGACATGCATTCTAGCCCAGCCCCTGCCGGCAGCAGGGGGTTAAGGGTTGCGGTTTGGGTTCGCGAAACTCTGCCGAAATAGCTGAATGAATGCGATCATGAATGATGGGCTAGGCGGCATTTGAGTGCTTTGATTGACGGAGATTGATTCAACCGAGCTGCTTAGATCATAAATCCCAAATGAATCATTGGATCGCAAAAACTAAATTTTCTTTATACATTCGTAAAAAAAATACAAACTATTATACGCTAGAACTTTAGAGTTTGGCTTACAACTCCTTGTTATTCACCAAGTCCTACAGTAGCCACAATCAAGATAGTTGAATTTCCAAAAAGGAAAACCATAATTAAACGAACCGACAATGTTGTCTGGGCCATTTCCCATTCTCTGTCGCCCCTTCCCAACCAAATATTGGCCATTAATAATATGAGGCATCACGCATACGCCACATATGCCAGATTTGCATCGGGACATGGCCCACTCTTCCTGTTTAACCCCTTCCTTACCTGCTTGGCTAACTCCCGTCTAGCGCACCGAAAAGCCGAAGCCGAAGCGGAAACGGAAATCGATTAGTCATCCGCGTAACACCGAAATGAATGTTTATCGCTGATAGTTTTTTTGGGGGTCCGTAATTAAGAGGTTTCTTCTGGGCGGGGGGCTGGTGGCTAAGGTTGCAAGGTTAAGGTAATAACACTTTTGCATGCCAGACCAGACTCTTTACCAATTTTGTGCGGATGTTTACTCGCACTTTTTACCACTCGTGTCGCAGCTTTAAGGCAGACTCTAATGCTGTTTTCCCGCCCCCCTCCAAAGCACTTTGGCTGTTCATAAATGCGAGTTAATGATTCGATGGAACGCTAAGCGCTAACGAGCAATAATCAAATCAAAAATACTTTTTACAAATTGCTGTTAAACAGCTTTTCCTCGCGCTAAATCTCATCTGAATTTTTATACAATTTTCGTGGCAGCAGAGTGAACAGTTTTTTTTTTTTTTTTTTGCATAACCCCACATTACTGGTCTATCTTGGCCCCCACCGAAAACCCGAACACACACACCTCTTAACTTGTTTGTTTGCGGCTTTTGGCCTGTTGGCGCTCTTTTGAGTTTTCCATGCGCCCGCGCGTATCAATTATCGACTCGAATTTAGCCCTCCTTTTCCCAGCTCTTCCTTCCCAGCTTTTCCCCACCGCATGCACGACCATTTTTTTCGTTCGAAGATACGCACAGCTGCGGCTGGATGAATAGCGCTACTTTTACCATTCGGATTTCGACAATATATCGTTATCTAAAGGGCAAATTCACCAGCATATTGACTATTAACCATTGCACTCTTTGCATGCAAATCAAAGTGCATGATTCACAAAATGCAGTGCTATTTTTTCCGCCGCATTTGTATGTGTGTTGCATACTTTCTGGCGGCGCTTTAAGTTCAAGTGCAAGCCAACTGGGAAAAGGCAAAAAAAAAATAAAAAATAAAGTCAGTCAGCCATCCCAACTGATCCCATTTCAAGGGAGCAAAGAAAAGAATGTAAAAGCTTTCCTTCGGTTGAGAAAATCTATTTGACACTCAGCGAGGAGGACACAATGCAACTGTGGAGCCAAAGGAGCTGCAAAGTAGTGCAATGCGGGAACGAGTGGCAGGTAACAGTCATTAGGGACAAATTTATGGGCACGGAGAATGCTGAAAGCAGTAATTGATATAACCAATATTTAAAGAAGTTGTCACTTTGCCACCAAACGAATTGGCATAGATTCCCTTCTGTCATTTTGTGGATTATAACTAAACCTAAGATACATAAATGGATTGAAATTCCAAAAAAATAACACCTATTAAATTGTTCAAATAACAAAAAATGAGAACAAAAAGTGAAAGGAGTAAATCCCCAGCTGGACCATAAACCCATTCCCTTCGAAATTTCACCTTTATCAAGAAAATGCACGAAAGAAAAACTTGTTTTCCGACTGCGGATTATAATTTGTAGCTTGTGTGGGGCCGTCAAAAGGATTAGGATCACACGTCTGGCCAAATAATTGGAGCCCAACAACCTTTGGCAGCCGAAAATCCTTTGTGTGCCCTTCTGCTTTCGCCCACTATTTGAATCTTTAATGTCAATAAGCGGCAGTTGGCAAATAAAAACAAACAGAGGCCAAGGAACATCAGCGAAAAATCATATTTGCCTCCGTTTGCAAATTGACTTGAGGTGCAGGTGCCCTTCCCTCACTTTTTTTCGCCTGTCTGTCTGTCTGTCCGCAATGAAATTGTCAAATTGTTGGCCGGAATTTCGCTCGCCTTCGTGTTGAAAATTGCCGAATGGAAAACTTTGGCGATTTGTGTGCGGCCCAAAAGTTGCTTAAGTTTTCGCCACTGCAGTTCCACATTAACTGCCACATTCGCGATGACAAATTGTTGACTTGCGGGGCCAATAACCCCAGTGCCTGCAAAACTAAGTCGCAGTTTAAATTTTGTTTATAAATATAAGCAATTATTTCGGCGGCTTGTAATGATCGCTGTACACACCTAAGCTATGCTAAGAATTTTCTTAAATATAGTCGTTGTTATTCAGCTCAATGGCTAAGCTAAACATTGTGGAGCACAAAGTGAAATCATCGCTTATTGTTTGCTTCTGAATTGGCTTTTACTTTAAGCTCCTCTGATTACGACACCCACACTCCCTTAAATGTTCACTTAACTTTTCTTTGCTTTTAATTAGCCGCTGCTCGCGGCTCTTCTGCCTTTTGCCCCAGCTCCCTTTGTTATCTATACCCCTCTACGCGAATTTTCCGGCTGCTTGTAATCAAATCCGCGTTGTGTCACTTTGAATGGGGCTGGAAAAAAAAATTGTCCAAAAATATTTGTGAAATTGCTTAAGAGTCTTGTGCTGCTGCTCCTCCTGTATGAAATATTAAGCGGAGTCCGGCGGAAAAAAGGGTTCAAAAGGCCAACAGACATGCACAGGAAACTGTGGCTAACGAGGGCGGGGATGCCAGTCCTGTCACACAACAAACACCTAACAAACTTTTGCTTTCAAGTTGATGACGGACGGGGGTGTCGGAGTTGGCGATGTAGAAGTATTTCCATCGGCCGGCGGAAGTCCTTGTTAAACTGCATCCGGTTGTCATCTAATTGCAGGCTGTCAAATCCATCTGGCGTTCCAAATATAAATATCCCCCATTTTTATGTATTTGCAGAGTGCCAGGCCAACGAGTTTAGATGCAATAATGGCGACTGCATCGATGCCAGAAAGCGATGCAACAACGTTTCGGATTGTAGCGAAGGCGAGGACGAGAACGAGGAGTGCCGTAAGTGATATATACATAGACTCGGTTCATCTAGAATCCAGTAGAGAATACAGTGCTAATCAAGAAATGTAAGGGTGCACCTATAGTACACCCCTTAACTTTTAGTTAACTATGCGATTTTAGTATCTAAGACGTAGAACAAACGGTTCCTATGATCACTCTTAACATGTGGATACCAAACGAGGTATCTAAGCTTAAAGTATCTAAACACATTAAGTGAGAGTGATACGCTCTCTCTTTCTATCTCTGCCTCGCTCTATGGATTAACTTCCGCTTTAATAACTAGAACCGTTTTGTAGTGGCTAAGCTTAAAGTATCTAAGACTTAGAATAAGTTGCCCGTCGAAAGCCGTCGGCTAGCCCACAGCTCTACTAACCCCATCTCTCTTTTCTCCTCTAACCCCGACGACATGCTAACCGCTACCACTAACCCAATCTACTAACAGCCGCCGCCTGCAGCGGAATGGAGTACCAATGTCGCGACGGCACGCGCTGTATCAGTGTGAGCCAGCAATGCGACGGTCACTCCGATTGCAGTGACGGCGACGACGAGGAGCATTGCGACGGAAGTGAGTTAACACCACCCCATCAGCCACCCCACCTCTACATAGTACATCCAACCACCCTCATACTTCGTGTTTATGATGTGTTGAAGAGAGGGCAACACCTCATACACAACACACCGTTTTTTCTTACCATCTCATCATTTCCTCATCACTTTCAATTTCCATTTGAATCTTCCTTTAATGCTGCCGCGGTACAGTTGTACCCAAGCTACGATACACCTGCCCCAAGGGCAAATTTACGTGCCGGGACTTGAGCTGCATATCGATTGTCCATCGCTGCGATGGTCGGGCCGATTGTCCGAACGATCGATCGGACGAGGAGGGCTGTCGTAGGTGTCCGGTTTTGGATAAATTATCCTCGATAAGTATCGATGTCTCTTCCTTGCTCTTTTTTCCCGCTTCGCTTCTCTTATGGGAATGCAGCCTGTCTGTACGACAAGTGGCAGTGTGACGACGGCACCTGTATAGCCAAGGAACTACTCTGCAATGGCAACATCGATTGTCCCGAGGACATTTCCGATGAGCGCTACTGCGAGGGTGAGTAAAATACGGAGCTTTGTTGCTTCTGTTTTTTAAGAATTCTCCGTGGAGAAGCGGTAAGTTTATCCTTTTCCCTATCACTTCATTGCAAAATTGATCAAGTCACATCACCCACTCCACCTCACCGAAACATTCACAAATACCGAACAAACACTAACAAATGCGTGCTATCGATAAATATCGATCGTCGTCGCCAGGTGGCTATGATAGCGAGGAATGTCGCTTTGATGAGTTCCATTGCGGGACTGGTGAGTGCATACCAATGCGTCAGGTGTGCGATAATATCTACGATTGCAACGATTATTCCGATGAGGTTAACTGCGGTAAGCGTTTCGTGTAATCGATAAGTTTTACTGTTCTGCTTTGCTTTGATGCCTCTTCCTGGGTAACTAAAATCGATTACTGGTGTTGGTCTCTCTCGCTCTCTCTGTGTTTCTATCTCCGTCTTACCACCTTCTTGTCAGCTGTCATCTGTGTGCCCCTTCCGTTGAAATCGCTTTAATCGCTATCTGTGCGATAGTCACTTATCGAAGTGTGTGTGTCAACCAATATTTCTTTGATTTTGATTTTAACTCGAAATATTTTATTTTTCTTCTCCCCCTCCCACACGATAAAATGTGTATTGAAAACCCCTGGTTTTGGTTACCAAATGCCCAAAAATTAATCGATTAACTGCACGTCAACCCACTCTGGAAAAATACCCGCAAATGCGACGATCTACGAATTGGCTCAACGAATTTTTTAAAAATTAAATGCATGTGCTATCAATACTCCCCCTAACCCAAAATCCGTGGTCTGCATGCGGTTGTCTCATGTGCCGTGAATCGTTAATCGTAAACCCTCAACCAAATTAATAACCGGACGATAACAGTCGAAGACGAAGAGGAGGATAGGGTGGGCATACCCATTGGCCACCAGCCGCGGAGGCCAGCGTCCAAGCACGACGATTGGCTGCACGAAATGGACGCCAGCGAGTACCAGGTGTACCAGCCGAGTAATGTCTATGAGAAGGCCAATTCTCAAAATCCATGTGCAAGCAACCAATTCCGCTGCACCACCTCGAATGTTTGCATCCCGCTGCACTTGCGGTGCGATGGCTTCTATCACTGCAATGATATGAGCGACGAGAAGTCCTGCGAGCAGTATCAACGTCACACCACGACTCGACGCCCCTTGACCGCGGCCACGCCCCCCTCCAGATTCACCACCCAGGGCCCAGGTCTTCTGGAGCGTCGCAATACCACCAGAGCCACCGAAGCATCGCGATGGCCATGGGCAACGAAAACGACAACAATCGCGACCACGACTTCTAACCCAATAACAACAGTTGGCGTAGCGAGTAGGTGTCCTTGAAAATCGGTGAAAAGTGTAGCATACTTAAGTGGGTAGAGGTTCGTTTGCAACAAAAAATGGTTAAAACAAAATACCCTGAGAGTAACAGGAATAGGCGATGAAAAAGTATTTTCGTTTCCCCAGCTTTTGTTGCAATAATACCGAGCATACATAAATGGATTAATAACTGGTATAGGATAATTGGTAACATTACCTTAAAAAATCTAAGTCACGTTGATGGTTTAGGAAGCGTTGGGTTAAGTAAAAGAGCATGCCACGTTTGGAACATAGAAACCTACTTTAGCTATAACCATCCCTGCCCCAGCGCACACACACACGCACAATTACAATTTAGTTAGTTAAGCATTTAGTTTATAAGCTCTTTTAATTGATATGCCTCATACAGCTCATGCCTGTACATAAACATGCACCGCTCACGCTTCCTCTCTTTCTTTCCATTCTCGTTATGGCTTGTTTTATTATCATTGCGATTATACATATGCCCCGTTGTGTCACCCATCATCAACACCCCCAACAAAAAAAAAATAAAACGCCGCACGTATAGACAGCTCACCCCAGACATGCCTCGAAAACATCGAATTCGCGTGCCACAATCGCGATTGCATTTCGATTGAGAGCGTCTGCGATGGCATCCCCGACTGCGGACGCAATGAAGACGAGGACGACGCTCTGTGCAAGTGCAGCGGCGACAAGGTGAGCCCACCACCGCACTGACCACCCCACCCACACATATCCCGTGTAAAATATATACATACTTAGTGCTTGTTAGATGGAACGCAATGGAAAACAGTCGGTGTGATCCAAAGGCATCCATGAATGGATTATCAAATAATCAATTAAATCAAATAGTTTGAAAGATACAATCATAATAAGCACTAAGTACTATATATTAAGCACTGATCCCCCCAAACATCCCCACATCCCCACACACACACGCCGCTGTCAGAGGTGGGATCTGCGATCTAGGACCCACCTCTGGCGCCAGTAGGAATACACACCCATTCTCATGCTTTCTGCAGTACAAATGCCAGCGCGGCGGAGGCTGCATTCCGAAATCCCAGGTGTGCGATGGCAAACCTCAATGCCACGACCGCAGCGATGAGAGTGCATGTCGTAAGTAGCATTACCATATCTTTTCGCATTTTTTGTCACTCGGGGCTTCTATCAACCACTAAAGTCACATCCAATTTGATTAAAATCGAATTGGGTGTATTTTAAATTAATAGGTATTAACATTATGAACTTCGCATTTCTATTCATCGCTGCCTTTTCCTTTCATCATCGATTCTCCTAATCTCTCCTGCTCTCTAACAAGCAATTGGTTCAATTTAATACAATTAATGATACTTTAGATTAAGACTGAGTTCGAAGCTAACATATGTAGATTAGAACGCAATTCCAATTGGTTTAACTGCTAACTGATAGTGCCAAGCCCGCCGTGTTTACTCCATTTCACAACTCGACTTTTGTTGCTAACTGTACTTTCTCTTTTGTTCTCTCTTCGCCAAAAAAATGTCCTGTGTAAAAATCTATCCCGTACTTTGACACCCTGAAACGTATTACTCTGCTATCCCCGCTATCGCACAACACACCGCGCCCGCCCCTGAAAACTCCGATCTCCAGACCTCCAGGGAAGGTTGAATAAGACTCGTTTGGGGGTCAAGTGCCTGGAGAGCCAGTATCAATGTGGCGATGGAAGCTGCATCTCCGGCTACAAGCGCTGCAATGGCATCCACGATTGCGCCGATGCATCCGACGAGTACAACTGCATCTATGACTACGAAGACACCTACGGTAGCCCATAGATCCCTCCTTTCATCTACTCACCATCCATAGCTCTCTGCAGTTGCGGTTAAAATAGCCGGGAATTCCGAAAAGAATCTCAATGAGAAATTACTGCCTCCAAAGCAATTTTAGAACCAAAGCAGCTATATAGCATCAGAAACGCCCTATGAATTGCTTTGAAATGTAATCTTTTATTGAAAATGCTAAGGAACCCAAGGTGCTACTATTCTAGTCGCAATTGCATCTATCCGCCTGACTTCGAACCCATCGACTTGTCTGCGCGCCTCCCCAGTGATCATAACATTTATCTTATTTATCTTTCCAACTTTTCATATACCAAAAACACATTCACATGTAAAAACGAAAAACAGACACCGACCCGAACAACAATCCATTGAATGAATGTGATATCCTTGAGTTTGAATGTGACTACAGTCGGTGTTTGCCGCTAGAGAAGAAATGCGATGGCTACGCAGACTGCGAAGACATGAGCGACGAGCTCGAATGTCAGTCGTACACAGGTAAAGACCCCCGGATCGGGGCTAACCAAATGGCATCAGGTGCTACTTGTGCTAAGTCTAACCCTCTAACTCTAAACAAACAACCAACAAACCAACCACCCACTTGCGCTCAATATCAATCATGCACCGCCTTACACCCCGTCCAACTTCACATTCACCTCATCATTCATCATTCGCAGACCATTGTCTAGAGTCTGAGTTCGAATGCGACAGCTACTGCCTGCCCCGCGATCAGTTGTGCAACGGAAATCCCAATTGCCTAGATGGCAGCGACGAGCGCAACTGCACCTTCTGCCGGGAAGACGCCTACCTGTAAGACCACAAACCATCTACCCACCAAAGCTACCTCCCCCACACACACACACACACCTACCTATCCATTTGATTGCCAAGGTTATTCATTTTTATTTAGTTCTCGTTACGAAACTAAAGTCGAAATTGATCAAAGTTTAGATAATGATTTCCGCCACACATCTATGATCCTACGCATCTCCCTATCCATTCCGATCTACTCCTTCCATATCATAATCATTTCTTTACGTTTTTCATGTCATGGCTCTTTCAACAAAACACGACACACCACACAAACCACATCATCCACCATACTACTCGAACATGAACATCACTCACCGTCGACCATCGCTAACCGAAACTCATCGTCCATCGTCTTCAGTTGCAACACCGGCGAGTGCGTGGCCGATAATCAGAGATGCAACGGCATCGCCGATTGCGCCGACGGCAGCGACGAGCGTCACTGCGGTAAGAAGTCCATCAAAGCCATAAAGCCATGAGCCATTGGAATCCGTGGTTCAATCCTAGTCCCGAATCCCCTGCACCGTCCAAGAATGTAGATTTAGTTCTTTGCTTTGCTTTGGGTACGCTTGATTTGGTCTTAGATTCTATTCGATTGGCTTCGACTCGGTAAAAACCCGCCTTAGTCCTTTGAAAGTGAGTTCTCATGGTGAAATCTATCTTTCCACATTCAAGCAAGGATATATTGTCCACCTAACAAGCTAGCCTGCAATGGCACTTGCGTCAGTCGGAGAATAAGGTGTGATGGCATCCGCGATTGCCTCGATGGCTATGACGAGATGTACTGTCCGGGTAATGAATCCAACCTGTAGTCTGTAATCCTTCCAGTTTACTCCTCTCTGACGACTCTTCTGTTCTGTACTCCTGTGAAGCTAAAGCTCCTTTGCCAATTCTAATTTCTTCTTACGCGACGAGGCCTTCCACTGGCATTCAACTTGAAATTGTGAAAGACCGAACTTCAAAATCTTTTCCGACTCAAATCTGAAACCAAGCCTATGCTACTGCTACAACTTAAATGCTTTTCTATTAACTATCAATGCCATATCAGCCATATCAATCTGTAACCCAGCATTCGTTTACGGTTTTGTCTCGTTTTGTCGTTCCATTGTTTTTGCTAACCTACACACCAACATCCACGCCACACACACGCATTCAACACCACAGAGACCAACAACCACTATCCCACACAAAATGTGAATGTTATTCGACCAAAACTGGGCCCCAATCCTATACCGAAATCCTGCCGCCCCCATGAATGGCAGTGTGCGAATCTCGAGTGCATAGATCACAGTTTGCAGTGCAATGGCTTTAAGGATTGCTCCGATGGATCCGATGAGGAGCTCAGCGTTTGCTTTGGCACCGGTAAACGAGACAAGTCCTCCACTGACACTCTTTCTTTAGGATACACAACGATATACTGGCGGTTTATTTGATCCTTAGTCCCGCCGCTTTCGAGCTCACTCATTTCTTAACTCATTAGCCACAGTTTCCTTAAGAATATAATAATCCGTAAGCATTTAAATGAGATCAAGTAGTTACGTAAGTCTCTCCCAACGGAACCAGGTTTGTATGTGCCCCTAGACTTAGGAGCTGCCCCAGCCAAGGCATGAGCTTAATCACAACGCTTTCTTGTCTCTCTTTCTTGCCGCGTCATCCACACATCAAACATTAAACCACACACAACGCACCCTGCATGATGCTACCGATCCGATGCCATTTGAACATTTAGCCACCACCCGACTCAAGCCCAGCGACTGCAGTCCGGACCAGTTCTTCTGCGATGAGTCGTGCTACAATCGCTCCGTTCGATGCAATGGGCACGTGGAATGCACGGATGGCAGTGATGAGGTGGGCTGTTCACTGCCATGTCCGCAGCACCAGTGTCCCAGTGGCCGGTGTTATACGGAAAGTGAACGATGCGACCGGCACAGACACTGCGAGGACGGCTCCGATGAGGCCAACTGTAAGTCTCCGTCTCCATCGTTCCATGTGCCATATCCGACCAGTTCCTTTGATTTTGAGATCAGGGTTCGCGATCGCAAAGTTGTATTCGGCTCAGATCTGTGGAGGTCTGCAAGTAATAATTGGTTGAATATTCAACCAAGACCGCAATCTAAGTGTATCTCTCATCGTTTCCTAAGCACTTTTTCTGTGTATTCGTAAATATAAGCACAGCGCTTATTTTTGATCAGCACTAATGATAGTTAATATTAACACATTCCATTTAATAAGAACGTGCATACATACATCGAAGTTTGATCTGTTAGATTGCAGAGTTTAGTCATATTGTCTTTTGGCAAGAATACGGAATATGGCCTGACATGTTCCCGATTTCATTTTGAATTGATGTTAGATGTAAGGATTTAACAGGGGTACAGTTATTGCACCCAAACATCGTACTGCATCCAATATATCTTATGTGCCTTTTCAGTTGCTAATCTCTCTCTTTCTCGTTCTCTATTATTCGTCTCTCACCTCGTTTCTCTATCTCTCACGCTTTCTCCACTCTGCTTTTGATCGTGTGACTATATAATATCATATTATATTATATTATTATATTATTGATTTTGCGTGTATTACATATTACATAATTACATCCACTTGATATTGAACTGCACCGCCAAATATCACAATCACTGCACACCACCAACCAAATATCGCATACAGGTACCGCCATCTTGTGCAAGGATAACGAGTTCCTCTGCTTCGATCGTCAGTTTTGCATAAATGCAACGCAGCAATGTGATGGCTTCTACGACTGCCGAGATTTTTCCGACGAGCAGAACTGCATTGGTTAATAGAACACCAAATCCAGTTGATTTAATTCTATTTTTTAAGTTTGCCCAAGCAATTATAATATTTGGATTTATTTAGCATTATTGTTTTAGTACAATTAATCGATGATTTTCAATATAATTGCTCTTACGCAATAGGTATTTAAGTTTGCTGTAAGTCCGACTGCATGCTCTGAACATTGTGTGCACTGTTTTTGATACTTTTAATTTCTTCGAATCCGATATAGACCCCAAACCTTTCAGAAGTAGCAAAACTTGTGCGAGTGCCTGAACTTAACCTGTATTTTCACCTTAACCAACAGGCTGTTACGCAAACCAATTCCGCTGCGACAATGGTGACTGCGTTTCCGGATCCGCTCCCTGCAACGGATATTCCGAGTGCAGTGACCACTCCGATGAGATCCACTGTGGCGAAACCCCGAAGTGTATGCCCAACCAATTCCGCTGCAACAGTGGCCAGTGCGTGAGCTCCTCAGTGCGATGCAACGGACGAACCGATTGCCGTGATAGCTCCGACGAGCAAAATTGCGGTAAGTAAGAGCATTAGATGGTCGCCATGCGTTAGACTCCGAGACCAGCATCATCGTCATCGCCGAACACTGCTTCATTTGCTCGCTTCTACATGCCAAAAGGTCATCGTCATACAGAGGTCAGTCAGGGCCTGGGAACCACTGGAGTTTTCACCACCTCCACGACCAGCACCACTGCCATGACGCCACTGAGAATCATCTGCCCGCCAACCTCATTCAAATGCGAAAACGGTCCCTGCATTTCGCTGGGTCTCAAATGCAATGGACGCGTTGATTGTCCATATGATGGTAGCGATGAGGCGGATTGTGGTCAAATCAGCAACGATATCGATCGTAAGTGGGTCACCCACTGCACCACCGAGATGCCACAGAACCAAAGTTAATAATTAACTGTCTGACTTACCCTAAAGTAGCTACTAACTGCTATCGAGGGCTTTGGCTACCACGCATCTGTCTATCAAACCTATTATCCCCTGATCCACCCTGCCATCCATAACCATAACCGAGTGATAAGCCGACTTTATACGAGACTAATTCTGAGTTTCCATCAATCCTTTTAAAAACAGCCGCCGACAACAGTAATGACCGCAAATCAAACCAACTGAATCTCAAGACCTATCCCGACAGCCAGATCATCAAGGAGAGTAAGTATTGCAATTGTTTTTCCTTTTATTGAAAATTAAAAGAAAAAATGAGATGAATCTTCTGTCTGTTAAATGTGCCGGGAGATGTTGTCTAATCTTATGTCTCGTTATTTTGATACTTAAAATTGTTTGGAAAACCCTAATTGCCGTTCTCTGTTCTCGTTAATGCTTAACCCAATCCAATTCTATAAACCAAATAATATATAAAAACCCCAGGATATATTAGGGAGGGTAAGTTGGCCTAACTACAATCACTGTATGCATATCCAATAGTAGACACAATAGTGTCGATGAGCACATGGATCCCAGCACCTCCAGCACTTCGAAATTGCACGAACGAATTTGGCCACAAGTGGAGTTGTAAATTGAGTCGAAATTTTCAAACACAAATTCCTTAGAATTCCCCTTATAGCGCAATGATTATTATTAAGATAAATACTATTCTTTTTCAGTATGATACGAGTGAGGATTACTGTGTGAATAGTTGGTTGTCAAAATTCTGTTCCTGTATTTAGTTTTAGATTTCCATTCGTGCCCTTAAGGTCATTTATATATTATATATTATACTTTAATGAATTAGAACACTTATATCATATCCGTAAATCCCACTACGATCAACTTTTGAGTTCCGCAAGCCTACTGCATTTTCCCTGATTTGCTTGTCCTTGCCGTTCAATGCGTACTTGAACCCCATTAATTAGCCTTTGCACCACAGGTCGCGAGGTCATCTTCCGTTGCCGAGATGAGGGACCCGCCCGCGCCAAGGTCAAGTGGTCCCGCCCAGGCGGACGGCCTCTGCCACCTGGTTTCACCGATCGGAACGGCCGCCTGGAGATTCCCAACATCAGGGTAAGTTACTTCCCAAACAAACTTAGCCAAGCTTAAATCACGTTGCATTTACCTATGTTTTAGGTCGAGGATGCCGGTACTTATGTTTGCGAGGCTGTGGGCTATGCCAACTATATTCCCGGCCAGCAGGTCACCGTCAACCTCAACGTCGAGCGCTGTGAGTATGAGTCTAAGTTGAACTGAGTGCTGGGCTTGGGTTTTCTAAGGGTAAAAGATATTGTACAATCCGTGGACGCAGCCTGGGGCGAAAACAAGTACGAGGAGCTACGTTCAAATCGCATACGATATGGAACTGTGCCGCACATCGATCTAGAGTTCTTCGGACTAGGTAGGGTTATATTGTCGATTGGAAGTTGACTCGGGTCTCCAAGAGGTAACCAACACATCGAAAATCGAACTTAAATGAACTTTTCACGATCACCTTGAAGAAAACAATCAATAATCAATAAGTGTTGGTTACTTCCCTGACCGAATAGAATTTTGCAAGAATCTTAAATAACTTTTGTACTCCCCCGTTGCCGCTTGGCTTTGTTATTGGTAAGCTGGCCAGCAATTAGAACTCGTCAGAGCTCTCCACATAAATAACACTCTGTTCTTACCCCCAACTCTCCTCTCACCAGATAACGACATTGGATCTCGTCCGGAATCAGCCTGCACGGAATATCAGGCCACCTGCATGAACGGCGAATGTATTGACAAGTCGTCCATCTGTGACGGAAATCCGGACTGTTCGGACGCCTCCGATGAGCAAAGCTGCAGTTTAGGTCTCAAGTGCCAGCCCAACCAGTTCCTGTGCTCGAACTCCAAGTGCGTGGACCGCACCTGGCGATGCGATGGCGAGAATGACTGCGGAGATAATTCGGATGAGACCTCCTGCGATCCGGAGCCAAGTGGCGCTCCCTGCCGCTATAATGAATTCCAGTGTCGCAGTGGTCATTGTATACCCAAGAGCTTCCAGTGCGACAATGTTCCTGATTGCACGGACGGTTCCGATGAAGTTGGATGCAGTAAGTACCCGTAGGATAGATAATGTAGGCTCGAATCGAATGATTGATTGCTTGCTAACATTCTAGCAAATGGTCCTTCAGGACGGATATAGTCGTCAGTTGTTTTTAAAATTCCATTTTTAGTTACTATATGTGCAAACCTCTCTTATTCGCAGTGGCACCATTGCCAATCCGCCCTCCACCCCAATCTGTTTCCCTGTTGGAGTACGAGGTGCTCGAGCTTACGTGTGTGGCCACCGGAACCCCCATTCCCACAATCGTGTGGCGTCTGAACTGGGGTCATGTGCCCGATAAGTGCGAGTCAAAGAGCTACGGTGGAACCGGAACACTTCGTTGTCCGGACATGAGGCCGCAGGACAGTGGAGCTTACTCGTGCGAAATTATTAACACACGCGGCACCCACTTTGTGAACCCGGACACCATTGTTACCGTTAGTCCCGTGCGTACAGATGTGTGCGAAGCTGGATTCTTCAATATGTTAGCCCGCAAAGCGGAGGAGTGCGTCCAGTGCTTCTGCTTCGGAGTAGCTAAGGCCTGCGACAGTGCCAACTTATTTACGTATGCCATCCACCCGCCGATCCTTTCACACCGCGTTGTCAGTGTTGAGCTGAGTCCACTTCGACAGATTGTGATCAATGAGGCTGCTCCTGGCCAGGACCTGCTCACACTGCTCCATGGCGTTCAGTTCAGGGCCACCAATGTTCACTTCAGCGGTCGGGAGACGCCTTATTTGGCCTTGCCCGCGGAGTACATGGGCAACCAGCTAAAGTCTTATGGCGGAAATCTACGCTACGAGGTTAACTACCGAGGCAGCGGAAGACCCGTCAACGGTCCAGATGTAATAATCACTGGCAATCGCTTTACACTTACTTATCGAGTTCGCACTCAGCCGGGTCAAAACAACAGAGTGAGCATTCCATTCGTGCCAGGAGGATGGCAAAAGCCCGATGGTCGCAAGGCGTCGCGTGAGGAGATCATGATGATTCTGGCCAATGTGGACAATATCCTGATCCGACTCGGATACCTGGATAGCACCGCTCGCGAAGTGGATCTTATAAATATTGCCTTGGACTCGGCAGGCTCTGCCGATAAGGGACTGGGTAGTGCGTCTCTCGTGGAGAAGTGCTCGTGCCCACCTGGTTATGTTGGTGATTCGTGTGAGTCCTGTGCCTCCGGTTATGTGAGACAGCCCGGTGGACCTTGGTTGGGTCACTGTGTGCCGTTCATCCCTGAACCCTGCCCATCCGGAACCTATGGAGATCCCCGCCGTGGTGTGCCCTGCAAGGAGTGTCCTTGTCCACTAACCGGCAGCAATAACTTTGCCAGCGGCTGTCAACAAAGTCCTGATGGCGACGTGGTTTGCCGATGTAATGAGGGCTACACAGGCAGGCGGTGCGAACAGTGCGCCGCCGGCTACCAGGGCAATCCTTTGGCTCCGGGCGGAATTTGCCGCAGAATACCCGATACTTCATGCAACGTGGATGGTACGTACTCCGTTCATTCCAATGGAACCTGCCAATGCAAGGACAGCGTAATTGGCGAACAGTGCGACACTTGCAAATCAAAGAGTTTCCACCTCAATTCGTTCACCTATACCGGTTGCATCGAGTGCTTCTGCAGCGGAGTGGGCTTGGACTGCGATAGCAGCACGTGGTATCGCGATCAAGTAACGAGCACGTTCGGAAGATCACGCGTCGATCACGGATTTGCTTTGGTTACTAACTATATGCAACCTACGCCAGACACCGTACCTGTCTCAATGGCCGGAGAACCCAATGCGTTAAGCTTTATAGGATCGGCTGAGCAATCTGGAAATACGCTCTACTGGAGTCTGCCAGCCGCCTTTTTGGGAAACAAACTCTCTTCATATGGAGGCAAGCTGACTTACACCCTAAGTTACAGTCCGCTGCCCAACGGCATTATGTCCCGGAACAGTGCCCCAGATGTGGTGATCAAGAGTGGCGAGGATCTAAGGCTCATCCATTATAGGAAATCCCAGGTTGTCCCCAGTGTGGCCAACACCTATTCCGTGGAAATCAAGGAAAGTGCCTGGCAGCGCGGCGACGAAGTGGTGGCCAACCGTGAGCACGTTCTTATGGCACTTAGCGATATTACGGCCATCTACATAAAGGCCACATACACCACTAGCACCAAGGAGGCCTCATTGCGACAGGTGACTTTGGACGTTGCCACTCCCACGAACCTTGGCACTCCCCGTGCCGTCGAAGTTGAACAGTGCCGCTGTCCAGAAGGCTATTTGGGTCTTTCTTGTGAGCAGTGCGCTCCTGGCTATGCCCGCGATCCGGAGGGCGGAATCTATCTGGGACTCTGCAGGCCTTGTGAGTGCAATGGACATTCCAAATATTGCAACAGCGATACCGGCGACTGCGAAGTGAGTATCCGACGCGGAGTACCAAGGCGATGACGACAACTAAATAATACTTTATATAATTTTCAGGAATGTGCTAACAACACTGAAGGACCTAGCTGTGAGCGATGCGTCGCTGGATATGTGGGTGATGCCACCCGTGGAACAATTTACGACTGCCAACCCGATGAAGACTACCCGATCCCGATTAATCCGGAACCCGGCAACCAGACTTTGCAATGCACAGCCTATTGCCAAATAGAGGGCATCTATGATTGCCGCGGCAACGACTGCCTGTGCAAGAGGAACGTAATTGGTGATCGATGCGACCAATGCCGCCCTGGAACCTATGGACTGTCAGCTCTAAATCAGGATGGCTGCAAAGAGTGCTACTGCTCTGGGTTGGCCAGCCAGTGTCGTTCGGCAGCTCTCTACCGCCAGCTAATACCGGTGGACTTTATTCTTAACGCACCATTAATTACAGACGAAAACGGAGTTGTCCAGGACACGGAGAACTTAATTCCCGACATATCTAGGAATATGTACACCTACGCGTACACCTCCTATCTGCCCAAGTACTGGAGTCTTAGGGGAAGTGTGCTGGGCAACCAGCTATACTCGTACGGTGGCCGCCTGGCGTACAGTCTAATAGTGGAGTCATATGGCAACTATGAGCGTGGCCACGACGTCGTGCTTATTGGCAATGGATTGAAGCTCATCTGGTCGCGACCCGAGGGAAATGAGAATCAGGAGGAATACAATGTCCAACTGCACGAGGACGAGCAATGGACCCGCCAGGATCGCGAATCGGCACGACCGGCTTCTCGGTCTGATTTCATGACTGTGCTGTCGGATCTGCAGCACATCCTGATCCGAGCCACACCCAAAGTGCCCACACAACGTACTTCGATCGGCAATGTCATTCTGGAGAGTGCGGTGACCACAAGGACGCCAGGAGCAACGCATGCTTCCGACATTGAGTTGTGCCAGTGCCCATCCGGATACACGGGCACCTCCTGTGAATCCTGCGCACCTCTCCACTACCGCGATGCCAGCGGAGCTTGCAGCATGTGTCCTTGCGACGCTTCCAACACGGAGTCGTGTGACTTGGTCAGTGGCGGATACGTTGAATGTCGTTGCAAGCCACGTTGGAAGGGCGATCGGTGTCGCGAGATCGGTGAGTGAAAAACTTCAAGTATCGTTGCTCATCAAATGACATTTGTCCTTTTGCCGCTCTTCCCATTTATAATCACTGGCCTCTAGCCAATCTTCTTCATATCAAACTACAAAAAATACTCTTATACGATATCCCCGTTCTTTAGGCCCGTGTCCAATTCAAGTTCCAGGTTATATAACGTATTTGTACTAGTAGAAGAGACCCGTTTTGCATTTAAAATACCCACTTAGATTTTGTGAAAGTAACATTAGGTCGAAACTAGGAATGTCCGCTTAAAAAGAAAAGTGCTTTGTAAATTCAGGAACTAGAGCCAGAACCCTGATGAAAGTAAACGTTTTAGCGCAATACGAGTTTGTGTAACCTTTTACCATTTTTCGACCTTTGGAAGCTGCGCAATCTAAGTTGTAGGTATTACACGATCGGATACCCGATTAATGAAATCTTTTACCTATTTGATTTATTTTCTCCTTTCTCTCTCTCGGACCTTGTTTTCCATTCTTTCTCCGTCATGAACTCTGAACCCCATCGAATTTCGATACCAACAATATTTAAAAAAAAAAACAAAAACAAAAAAACTTTAAATTTGCAATCATCAAAACCAACAAAAATCCCATCCATCCACATTCTAGACACATCGCCCATTATCGAAGAACCGCCCCAGATATGTGATTTAAGCAGGGGATTCTGTTGCAGCGGCTTTCAGTTCGATATCGCACCGAATGAGACAATCTCGTTCAATGACACACTGCAGATATATAAGGGCAACAGAATCATAGGAAATATGACCAAGCTGCGCTACGGCTGTCCATCGCGAGGTTCGCTCCAATCTCTCCGATCCACCGAATTGAAAGAAAAAAACACTGAAAACCACTCAGGCGTCTGCAAAACACCACAACTGTTGCTTTCCTAATACTCGTTCCTTTATCTCTTACACCGGCACTCCTAAAACTCCACTCTACACCCTATATAAAGAATCTTCCCAGCTTAGATATGTGTAAAGATCTGTAGATCTGTGTGTAGAGCGAACCTAACTCGTAAATCTGTGGCCTAAACCCCAAGTAGTCCAAGTGGGAAGTATCCACAACTCTTGTAATTGAGTTAGCTCCTGTTTACCGCCTCTCTTTCTCTGACTCTGTATCTGACCTTTCGGTGACTTAAAAACCACTTAGCTAGTCTATGTGTCTTAGTACTTGTCTTACCCCAACGTAGTTTTTGCTCTCTATGTACAGATGCCAGACTAGTGCCTCTGCTCCTCCGAACCCTCCTTGACAAGTCCAAACATAACGTCTCTTGTCTCTGTCTCTGTGTGTATCAAATATAATGTGTATCTTAGCTACCAGTCTATAACGTCAGCGACAACAAAGCCAACAAATATTGGCCCGAATCGCGTTGAAGTAGCTTATGACATTGCCATAGATACTTATAGCCACTAACCCAAAGTTAAAAACTTCTATGTAAGTTCTACCGTGCGATTCATAACTCCGGGACACGAATTCGGTGATATCGATAGCTCTAATGACTAACAATTAGGTGACCTTGATGACATACTGACTAAACTACTAAGAAACAGCGTATCTATTGTTAGTTTAATAAAAACTACGCTGTAAAGTAGTTACTTCAAGTATTAAGACTAACCATTAAAAATAACTTCGATAATCTTGAAACGCACTTTCTCCGTGTTTGTTAACCCATCTGTCGCCTAACCCTCGAATCTATAAGTTAGCTGGAGTCATCCCAATTAAGAGGATGCGAATTTTAAGAAACCAAACTTAAACCCCTAATTAAACCGCCTGGCTTCGTGGCCAACTAGGAGTCATTAAGCCGCAACCACATGTCACTAACACACTCCAAGGACCACTTTAGACGATTTGAGTTCCCATACGAGTTTCTTATATTAAAAATTCAACCACCTATCTCTTAGATCCAAATATTATCAAAGCAAAATTTAATGTAAGAACTCGAATGAGATACCGCCTCGTTTAAAAGGGGCTTTACTCACACCGCAAGAAACTCAGTTTGTGGGAAACCACGAGGGTTATGGCCAGGATTATGTCTAATCGTTGTTCCTCGCCACCCTAGACACCAGCGATCCAACGGATAACAGTACCGACGATCCCGTGCTCACCCAGATTATCGTGTCGATTCAAAAGCCTGAGATCACCATTGTGCCAGTGGGCGGTTCCATGACCCTCAGCTGTAGCGGTCGAATGCGTTGGAGCAATGTGAGTGTACATGACTTTGATTTAATCATAGTATATATTTTATCTAGGAATTTATGTAATGACTATGTATAACACATCGAATTTTGTATCGTCCAGAGTCCAGTCATTGTCAACTGGTACAAGGAGAACAGCCGCCTGCCAGAGAATATTGAAGTCCAAGGCGGAAATCTGTATCTGTACGACCTGCAGATCAGCGATTCTGGAGTCTACATCTGCCAGGCCGTCAACAATGAAACCGCCAGCGTGTTTAAGGACACTGTATCCATTACCATAACCAGTAAGTAATGCTCATCTGTCCGCAAATGTGTACCAATGCATTAATCATTCGCCTAACCTTATACAAATTGCGGCATTTATCAAAGGATATGCCCAGGAAATGCTGGCACGCTACGGTATTTTACATTTTTAAACATAAGATATGATTTTGTATATGGATTTTACCTCATTAAGCCCCCAATATCTATGAAAGCCATATTGACGCTCAGTATCCTTTTCTTAAACTTCAAATGTAACCCACAGAGAAGGACCAGCTCTCACCGGCTGAGATTGTGAATTTACCGAGCCACGTTACATTTGAGGAATACGTGAGCAATGAGATCATCTGCGAAGTACTTGGCAACCCAGCACCCAGAGTCACCTGGGCGCGAGTGGATGGCCATGCGGATGCCCAAAGTACCCGGACATACGACAACCGATTGATCTTCGACTCGCCAAGGAAATCGGACGAAGGTCGCTATCGCTGCCAGGCGGAAAATGAACAGAACCGCGATGAGAAGTACGTGATCGTCTATGTCCAGAGCAATCCGCCCCAGCCGCCGCCGCAACAGGATCGCTTGTACATCACACCGGAGGAGATTAATGGCCTGGCCGGCGAGTCCTTCCAGTTGAACTGCCAATTCACAAGTGTTGCCTCTCTGCGCTACGATTGGTCGCACAATGGCCGCTCCTTGTCCTCTTCGCCCGCGCGAAATGTTCAGATCCGAGACAACACCCTGGAAGTTCGCGAAGCCAGCGAAAGCGACTCCGGCATCTACACCTGTGTGGCATATGACGTCCGCACCCGCCGCAACTTCACCGAGAGCGCCCGTGTTAACATCGACCGACGCGAGGAACATCCATTTGGGTGAGTATAGAAAGGTCCCAAGAGGACTGTACTCCTTATGTGGAGTTTGAATGAACGATGATCTTGATGGATGCACTTATAAATCACAGCAACAAACCGGTCATCGAGAGCTTGCAGCAGAATATCCTGATCATCCAGGGCGAGGACTATAGCATCACCTGCGAGGCGAGTGGATCGCCATATCCATCGATCAAGTGGGCCAAGGTGCACGACTTCATGCCCGAAAATGTGCACATCAGTGGCAACGTGCTGACCATCTATGGAGCACGATTCGAGAATCGTGGTGTCTACTCCTGCGTTGCCGAAAATGACCACGGATCCGATTTGTCCAGCACAAGTATCGACATTGAACGTAAGTTTTCAGCAGTCCATGACCCTTTATATACTACATAGAGTCTATATAAGCTGCGGTTAAAGAGCGGGTGCTTTTATAACAAGAAGTGCAATGGGGTTAGCAACAAGTCGGCGTTGAAGACTACTTTGACCGCATCTTCTCTTAACTCTTTCATTCTGACAAAAAAATACTCAAAAGACAGAAAAAAAGGTAACCCACTAACGATGCCTTTGCTCTATTTCGTACTGTTGTCTCTCTTCCATCACAAACACTGATTACCTTGCCTTGCCCCCTTCTTTGAATTTTGATTTGCATTACCCTGTGCCCTAACCCAACCCAATCCCGATCCTTGATATAATTTAAACCCAAAACTTCACCATGCAAGTGCACAAGAGTGGAGTTGGTAATAAGACAGGTCCGCACAGTCTGATCCTAATACTAATTGGTGCCACCACTGTGGTTTACTTGCTTGCAGCCCGGGAGCGGCCGAGTGTAAAGATTGTATCGGCGCCCCTGCAAACATTTTCGGTTGGCGCTCAGGCATCCCTCTACTGCAGGGTAGAGGGAATTCCCGATCCGACCATCGAATGGGTTCGTGTGGACGGCCAACCGCTGTCGCCGCGTCACAAGAGCCAGTCACCCGGCTACATGCTGTAAGTAGTACAACGTTCGGACTCTCCTAAAGCTTCCATTACTTTATATATACTTAATAATTCTCTGCAGGATCGACGATATCCAGCTCGAGGACAGCGGCAACTACGAGTGTCGCGCAAAGAACATAGTTGGCGAGGCGACCGGCGTGGCCACCATTACCGTCCAGGAGCCAACTCTCGTCCAGATATTGCCCGACAACAGGGATATTAGGCTCACGGAGGGCGATGAACTCTCACTGACCTGCGTGGGCAGCGGCGTCCCAAGCCCGGAAGTCGAATGGGTTAATGAAATGGACTTGAAACGGGATCTCTACAGCCCCCCGAGCAATGAAGCGATCCTGAAGATCTATCGAGTGACCAAGGCGGATGCAGGCATATACACCTGCCATGGCAAAAATGAGGCGGGTAGCGATGAAGCTTACGTTCGCGTGGAGGTCAAGGAACGGCGCGGAGATATCGGAGGAGGTATGTTGGGATGTAATTGAAAAATGTACTGTGCAAGTAAGCTTATATAGAAATGGTTTTCATCGTTGTTAATTCCTGCATGAATACAATTTAACGCCAATCTTGAAATGCATTTTACAGTTGATGATGATTCCGACCGGGATCCCATAATCCAAAATCCGGCACAACCACAACACCCTGGCATCCAACAGCCGGGCAGCAACCAACTCCTGGCCACCGACTTTGGCAACAATGTGACCCTGACCTGCGACGTGTTCCAAGCCCTGAACACGCGCTGGGAACGCGTCGACGGAGCACCACTGCCCCGAAATGCCTACACGATTAGAAACAGGCTGGAGATTGTGCGCGTGGAACAGCAAAATCTGGGCCAGTACCGGTGCAATGCAATCGGTCGCGATGGCAACGTTAAGGCCTATTACGTTAAAGAGCTGGTCCTTCTGCCCCTGCCCCGAATCAGGTTCTACCCGAATATCCCGCTGACCGTGGATGTGGGTCAGAACTTGGATGTGCACTGTCAAGTGGAAAACGTGAATCCGGAGGACGTCCATTGGAGTACCGACAACAATCGACCACTGCCCAGGTAGGGGAAATACCAACACATAGGGGGAAAGTGTTTGATGAGATATACTACTAACCTCTTACCTCTTGCCACCCATCTGACTCCACTCCAGTTCGGTTCGCATTGTGGGCAGCGTCCTGCGCTTCGTGTCCATCACACAGGCGGCTGCCGGTGAATACCGCTGCTCGGCCTTCAACCAATATGGAAACCGATCGCAGATCGCAAGAGTGGCGGTGAAGAAGCCCGCCGACTTCCATCAGGTTCCTCAGTCCCAGTTGCAACGGCACCGCGAGGGTGAAAACATCCAACTGCAATGCAGTGTGACCGATCAATATGGCGTAAAGGCTCAAGGCAATGTTGAGGTGAGTGTCCTCCTGTCACCGAAAATCCCTTGAATATCAATAGCAAAACATCAAGAACTTCCGTTCTCTTGAGAATATGAATATACCTTCTAGCCATACACTGGTCCTATATCTTCAGCAATGGATTAACGTTTTCATGTCCGTTACAGTTCAACTGGTTCCGCGAGGACAGAAGGCCCCTGCCGAACAACGCCCGTACGGATAGCCAGGTCCTGGTGCTGACCAATTTGCGACCCGAGGATGCGGGTCGCTACATCTGCAACTCGTACGACGTGGACCGTGGGCAGCAACTGCCCGAAGTGTCCATCGACTTGCAAGTACTAAGTGAGTAATCGCCACGCGTTAGGTTTTCTGAGGCCCCGGAATCTCCGACTCCGGCTTAGAGGTGGAGTCGGGTCCGCCGGTCCGCAGTCAGAAGATGTCGAGTCCGACAAGCAACCTTACTTCCATTTCGCCCCTGAAAAGAAAGAAAAGAAAGACCCATTCAAAAATGGGCTTACTCCAAAGAAAATCAATTTTGAACAAAAGCTTGTTAGGCCAGCCCGAAAACAAAACCAAACCAAACCAAACCAAACCAACTAAATAATTAAGAAACTGCGAAAAGAGTAATAATGCTTAAATGTATAAGAAAAGGAAGAATTTTCAAGGATTAGGCTTTGTTAAGCAGGTTTGATCGTTCGCTGATTTTACTAATTCCCCACTCAATTGAATGATACATATATACATATATACACACATATATATATAGATATAATACTCCTATATATATAAACACATCAATGTACTCGTATCTGTTAGCCTAAACTCAAAATCGACCCTAAGATAATGGCACGCAGTCGATGTCAGATAAACACCCTGTATATATGCAAACGGAAATTGTCAGTCCCCCCAACAACTAAAATCGAGCAATATCTTTATGTATATATATATATGTCCAGCACCATAGGCAGCGGTTCCAGGGTCCTACGAACAACAACACACTATGTATATAACAAATGACCAGCAAAAGATATCGAAATCATTGAACGAACTTTGGTGGCGGAGTGACAAACGAAGGGGACAACTACCAATCATGTAGTAATTTTTAGTACCAAGTCCATTGCATGCAAACAATGTCCGAATCCGAAGATTTTCCGAATGTTGTTCCATTATTTTTTTAACCAATTGAAATTCTAGCAAACTAAGCTCTGAACAATCGAAATTATACACCACACGCACACTTATATATACATATATAATATATATACGAACATTCTTACAACTTGATAAATCTTAAGCTTACCTAAATGGCTGCCAAAAACATTTCTAATACGATACATTTAAGTAAAGCCCACTTAAAGTGAGAAATAAACATATTATTAACATTAAAAACTTGCACAGCGAAATGTGTAAAGCAAATTGTAACATATTCTTTTTATTTACATTCCAAGCTCTTGCAGAGTCCATTTGTTGAGCATCAAATTGTTATATTTATTAACTTATTTAATTTGTCCGAGCAAATTAGAAGAGCAAACTCCGTACGTAGTTATACAAATTTTTTGAAAAAACCAATTAAAATTACATGGTACCATACTTGTGGATCTGCACGGGTATTAAGAGCATCGGTTTGCCGATTCTGGCCATTTTTCGTTGCGTTTTTATTAACATATAAAAAAAACCAAAAAAAAAATACCATTCTGGTGTCGGCTCCTCTCTCCTTATCGCTACTGACCCCCTTGGTGTTGTTTGTCTATATCGGTCCCCTTAAAAGTTAAGCTAACTATATTATGATTTTATCTTACTTACCGTGGTTATTGGTTGTCAACTGTTTGTTTGTGTTTTTGTGAATTAATAAGTGTAAATCAACGACAAGCTAAATATCTATAATTTAAGCACTGCACACAATCCACTGCCATTTCCACCACTCCATTCTGGAGTTTCTACAACTTCACTGAATTCGCACCGAAAGCACAAGGAAAAAACAATAACGAAGGAATCCAGCACCAATTAAATTGTAAATAATAAATGTAGCTTAAACTTTTTGGTCCTGAATCAGTCAAAATCAGTCAAACAATCAGATGCAAATGAATCAGTTCAAAGAATCCGTTGAGTTGTAGGTTTTACATTTCCACCTACTTTTTTTATGCAAATGGAACACATTGATTAATTTGTTAATTTGATATTTATTTCTTCCTCTCTCACGCTCTTCTCTCTCTCTCTTCCACTTTCTTACATGTGCGCTTGTTGAAATATTTTTAATTACCCTTTGATTTGACTTGACTTAAACTGTTTAATTGGTAAATGCTATATATGATATGGTACACTGTGTGCGCTTTTGCTGTTCCCATGTCGAAAAATCGAAAAAAAAAAAAAACGAAAAACACACAAAACACAAACAAATGTAATGGTATGGCATGCAACTGCAATCAATCGAACGAACGACGCGACTACAACTGCCCAGGAGCTCCCCAGTATCCTTACAATCGGTTCAAGGGCGGTGTCTCCCTGAAGGACACGCCCTGCATGGTTCTGTATATTTGTGCAGGTGTGTTACAGCCACTGCCGCCTAACCAAATCTAATCGCAGCGATCCTCCATTATACGATTTCTATATTTTTTGTATTTTATTGAGTTCCCTTGATTTTGTTTGACCTTTTATTTTCGTTTATTTTGCATTTGTTTTGTATTATTATCCTAATGATCTTTATATCTGTATTATGTACTGCCTAACCCTAGATCAAAATAAGTTTTATAAAAAAAAGAATCAAAAATAATACCAAAAACCTGTAAGAAGTTGCTTTAATGAAACTCCCCCAGCCCACCACCACGCCCACTAATGCACATTGTCCCACGAGTTTCGGTTCGATTAGTAAAGCACCATCGCAACCGTTCCAGCATGTGTGGATCCCCGATTTTAGTAACATTACATTGTCCAAACTACAGCATACCCTAGTTACGTACATAAGACCCTCGGGCTTTCAGTTCTATACATATATAGGGTTTAGGGACCAATACTAACCAAGGGCTTTGGTGCTGCGGAGGCTGTAAACTCTTGCTAATGTTTTACTTTGTGCCCTCTCAAAAAAAAAAAAAAAAAAAAAAATACCGAAAAAAAAATTACCGAAAATTTCGAACCGCAAAATTACGATCTAAAAAAAACGCCACAGACTTCAAGAGCAGCAAACTCTCGCCCGCGAAGCCCATCATTTCCGGACCAGCCACCACTCGGGCTCCAGCCATCTCGTACGTCTGCCAACCCAACGACTTCAAGTGCGTTTCGCATCCGCACACTTGCGTCAGAGCCAACATGGTGTGCGATGGGATTTACGACTGTACGGATCACTCTGACGAGTTCAACTGCATCGGCGGCAAGGGAGGCGGCAAATCAGGATCCGACTCGGGATCGGGGAGCTTTAAGCGCTGGAAGAAGAGCCCAGAGCAAGGAAGGAGGAGCCTGGCGAAGGCCGTTAAGGAATGGAAGCTGAGGAAGCGCAGCTTCGGTTGGTCCCAAAGTTTTGTCTCTATCCTCACCGCAAAAGCTTTCTCTCTCACTTCCTACCCTGGTATCGCTGTCTAATACTGAACTGTACCTATTTGTGTCCAAGTCCTCCTACCCCCAGTTCCACCTCTATACGATCCCACCCAATATTCTCTCCCTAGTCCCAACTATCTCTTCACTCCTTTCGCTGGCTGTCCAATTCCGTAATGCTCCCGGGTGCACAAAATCGTAGAGTTGAAGCGATTGCAATGGGCACTCAAATGGAGGCATCCCAATCGGTCGATAGACGACTGCGATGAACGACCAACTGCACCAAAAGAAAGCAAGCGAGACCCAAAAATGGAGAAACGTCGAGCACACGCACCTAGATGGGGTTAACATGTAACAAATAACGATAAGCGATAGCCAATCGATCGATACTTTTGCAGCGCTGTGCGGGTTGGCAATTTAACAGGTTCTAACCGTGGATGTTTGTGAATATGCATGCGGCTGGCTACAGAGTTACTAACTACTATAACCCAATCTAGACTTAAGAACAATACACATTGTGTAAATAATACGAGACACTGCCTACAACACACCTACACATATGAGCGCGCACTCAAAGCCACATGATCTTCGATAGCTAAGTAATCGAAATTCTGTAAAGTGTACCCTTAACCGTATCTACCTTATATGTATATGTATTTGTCAAACCAAAAACCGAAATCAATCATCTGTGATTTTAGTGGTAACCCGAGTCCAAATTAGAACTGTAGAATTCAAACGCTCCAGATGAATGATGAACAAAAACCAGTACAAAACCAATCTAAAAGACCCCATATGTAACACCCCATGTATTCGTATTTGTGTGATTCGATCCGTAGCAGTATTGAATAATAGTAGCTCCATAAAATGTAGTTCACCTCACCAATCCACAAAGTCCCTCTCTGTCGCCTCTCTAAATGTATATCGTATATCTATGTATTGTCTAACTAGGAAACCAAATTCCAAAACGAAACAACTAAAAAATGCCGAGATGCAATGGTAGTCGAACGATAAATTATAAAATGAATTAAAATACGTGTTGTTATATCATTTGTTGTTTACATATACATAAATGCAGAACAAACAAGAACGTTTCGTTCGATGACTATCGCTCTCCTTCTGTTTGAACGCCCAATTTAGACGTGTAATTTTGCTAACTGTTTTCTCTTTCTGTGTATTTTTTACTATCTTACTCCCATTTCCATCGCTCACCACCACACAAACACGAATAAACCACCCACACAAATACACACACATAAACACACGAACACACGAACACACACATGCACCCATGCACTTGTGAATTGTCGCTGAATTGTGATCGTTCCGCCGACCATCCTTGTCCACCTTGTCGACCTGTCGCCTTCTTTCAATGTGCGTGTGTATCTGGTGTCCTGTTGACGGTTTGGCGGTATCAGCGGCATCAGTGGCTACCCCGCCCAACAGCCCCATCTACCTGCCGCCGCAGTTGCCAGCAAAGAGCCGCGACTACAGCCTCAAACTGGACGAGCAGTCCTCGAACCTGCGAGCGGGTGAATCCACCGACGTCGAGTGCTACTCCTCCGATGACACCTACACAGACGTGGTGTGGGAACGCTCTGACGGGGCTCCACTCAGCAATAATGTCAGGGTTAGTACGAATATACTATCTCCTAACTTTCTTGTCCCTATCACTGTCTACTCCGAATTAGCCAATACTTTTCTTTTTGTGCTTGATTCCTATTCCTAACGTTATCGTCCTTTGATTTCCAGCAAGTGGGAAATCATCTGGTGATCAGTAATGTGGCGCCAAGCGATGCCGGTAACTACGTGTGCAAGTGCAAGACGGACGAAGGGGATCTTTACACCACCAGCTACAAACTGGAGGTCGAGGATCAGCCTCATGAACTCAAGAGTTCCAAGATAGTTTACGCCAAGGTGGGCGCCAATGCCGACTTGCACTGCGGGGCCGATGAAAGTCGACAGCCCACCTACCGCTGGTCTCGCCAATACGGGCAACTTCAAGCGGGACGCAGTCTAATGAACGTAAGTCCCTGATGCAAAGCAAAAGTACAACCCTTGATCGGCACCCTTTGTCCATTTCAGGAGAAACTGTCCCTGGACAGTGTGCAGGCAAACGATGCCGGTACGTATATTTGCACCGCTCAATACGCCGACGGTGAGACTGCGGACTTCCCCAATATCCTGGTTGTGACTGGGGCCATTCCCCAGTTCCGGCAGGAACCTCGCAGCTACATGAGCTTCCCCACGCTGCCAAACTCTTCGTTTAAGTTCAACTTCGAGCTGACCTTCCGACCGGAAAACGGCGACGGTCTCCTACTGTTCAACGGACAAACCCGCGGTAGTGGCGACTACATCGCACTTTCGCTCAAGGATCGCTATGCGGAATTCCGCTTTGATTTTGGTGGTAAGCCAATGCTGGTGCGAGCTGAGGAACCACTGGCGCTGAATGAGTGGCACACGGTTCGTGTGAGTCGCTTCAAGAGGGATGGATACATCCAGGTGGACGAACAACACCCGGTGGCCTTCCCCACCCTGCAGCAGATACCCCAACTGGATCTGATCGAAGATCTGTATATCGGCGGAGTACCCAACTGGGAGCTCCTGCCCGCCGATGCTGTTAGCCAGCAAGTTGGCTTCGTGGGCTGCATCAGTCGCTTAACCCTGCAAGGACGCACCGTGGAACTGATCCGTGAGGCGAAGTACAAAGAGGGCATCACGGACTGCCGGCCATGTGCGCAGGGACCTTGCCAAAATAAGGGAGTTTGCTTGGAGAGCCAGACCGAGCAGGCCTACACCTGCATTTGCCAGCCGGGTTGGACTGGAAGGGATTGTGCCATTGAGGGCACCCAGTGTACGCCCGGAGTCTGTGGCGCCGGACGCTGCGAGAATACGGAAAACGACATGGAGTGCCTGTGCCCACTAAACCGATCCGGAGATCGATGCCAATATAATGAGATCTTAAATGAGCACAGTCTCAACTTTAAGAGCAACAGCTTTGCGGCCTATGGGTGAGTTATCAATAACTCGAAAATAAAGTTATATCTTAACTAAATACTGAACATTTCTACTTTCCGCAGAACTCCTAAAGTCACCAAGGTCAACATAACGCTCTCCGTACGTCCGGCAAGTTTGGCGGACTCCGTGATTTTGTATACTGCAGAATCGACTCTGCCCAGCGGCGATTACCTGGCCCTGGTACTGCGTGGTGGTCACGCGGAGCTCTTAATAAATACGGCGGCTCGATTGGATCCCGTGGTAGTGCGATCTGCTGAGCCACTGCCCCTGAACCGCTGGACAAGAATTGAGATCAGACGTCGCCTGGGCGAAGGAATCCTACGGGTGGGCGACGGACCAGAGCGAAAGGCCAAGGCCCCAGGCTCGGATCGAATTTTGTCCCTTAAAACGCACCTCTATGTGGGCGGCTACGATCGCTCCACGGTCAAGGTCAATCGGGACGTGAACATCACTAAGGGCTTCGATGGCTGCATCTCCAGGCTATACAACTTCCAAAAACCTGTCAATCTCCTAGCGGACATCAAGGATGCGGCAAATATTCAGAGTTGTGGGGAGACTAATATGATCGGAGGCGACGAGGATAGCGACAATGAGCCCCCAGTTCCGCCTCCAACTCCAGATGTTCACGAGAACGAACTTCAACCATATGCGATGGCACCGTGCGCCAGCGATCCATGTGAAAACGGAGGAAGCTGCAGTGAGCAGGAGGACGTGGCCGTATGCTCCTGTCCTTTCGGATTCAGTGGCAAGCACTGTCAGGAGCGTAAGTCAAATACAAAATTCAAATAGGGGAGCAAGGACATTCAAACCTCATCTCAAATCTAATTGCAGACCTCCAACTGGGCTTCAATGCCTCGTTCCGAGGCGATGGGTACGTTGAGCTGAATCGAAGCCACTTCCAACCTGCTTTGGAGCAATCCTACACTTCTATGGGCATCGTCTTCACCACCAACAAGCCGAACGGTCTGCTGTTCTGGTGGGGCCAAGAGGCCGGAGAGGAGTACACCGGACAGGACTTCATAGCTGCCGCAGTGGTGGATGGCTATGTGGAGTACTCCATGAGGCTCGATGGCGAGGAGGCGGTGATCCGGAACAGCGATATCCGCGTAGACAATGGGGAGCGGCACATTGTGATCGCTAAGCGGGACGAAAACACCGCCATTCTAGAGGTCGATCGCATGCTGCATTCGGGCGAAACCCGACCCACCAGCAAAAAGTCGATGAAGCTGCCGGGCAATGTTTTTGTCGGTAAGTGTCCTCATATTCATGGATATAAAAAAGCATTGAAGCATAGCAGTTTTGTATTAATCATACCCATTCATTCATTTTCCAGGTGGCGCTCCTGACCTCGAGGTGTTTACGGGTTTCCGATACAAGCACAATTTGAACGGCTGCATTGTGGTCGTCGAGGGCGAAACTGTGGGCCAAATTAATCTTAGTTCTGCTGCCGTTAACGGAGTGAATGCCAACGTCTGTCCCGCGTAAGTAATCCCAAATCTAAGCTAAATTCCAGAAAAAAAATACCAGGTTTCGCCACTTATCAATCCTATGCCTGCGATTAGTCTATGGAGTCCTTCTAGCCTTGTGCACCAGGAGATCGGCACTGATGTAGTTATGGACCACCACGTGATTGGCAAGGATCTCAGTTTCTTCGACGAGCTGGATCAACCACCACCGGTGCATATCTTATATCCGCGTCCCAAAATCAACGAGTTTCCCACCAACAAGGCTCCTCGAGTGGTCCTACCACTATCACTTTCCTTATCGATACTCCTTTTGAGTTGTCGGTTATCGGTGATATCCTTGTGTCTATTGCCCGCTCCAAGCTAAGCTATTATTGCCAGGGTTGTAACGGAAATGACAGCGAATCATGGGGCGAAATAGTTAATCGCCATCAGTTGACTGTGGCAACTGTACCCCTAATTAAACATAAAAGGAATTTTGTTCCATTTTTGTTAACCTAAAAGAAGGGCGGCTATGACACTTCTCAAGTCCATGTGGCAACATAATATTTGAGCTGTTTTAGCTAGATTGTTTAAAGCCCATAAAAGGCTCTTTTAAAAATAAAATGAAAATCAACCTATGATGTTTTAAATTTTAATCTGTGTAGAAATGTGTCTGCAGTAAAATATTTAAAACCGTTTGAGTATCTCTGACATTTTGAAAGTCTTTAATCATTCCAAATATAGGTATAACAAGTGTCCTAGCCGCATATCCTAATCCATTTACAATATAGTCAAATACTTTTGAAGTGTTACCATTGAAATTATCGTGCCATATCATTGCAGAATATCATGTTATATTATACAAAGTATATTAGAACGGCAGACGGATAAAGGAAAATAGATAATCTACTATATTAAGCTATCATAAAGGATATTAAATCCATAAGTTTTTTTTTTCTAGTCAAATAGTTAGCACCAAGTCAGACATGTGCGGAGTTCACACATATGGTATTGTTACAGATCCTATCTAGTATTAGCCAATTCTAACTGGATTGTACTCGTTTCGAAGCCAAGCTCAGGTCACACAACTCTAAAGCTATATATTTGGTCACATCCGAACACCAGTTATCTATAGGTAGAAAACTCTTGCATAGATAGGTAGTTCAAACATATCCTATAGGAAAAACCCTTAAAACAGATATCTGTGCATATATCTATCCTGAGATACGGTAGCTGTAGCTCAATGTAGTCGAAATGTATTCTGCTTTGTGACCATATCTATAAACTGAATTGTTATTTTAACCAGTAAGATATTTCAGTTTGGCAGGGGGCATACCTATATACCATATGAAACAATTATAAAATTATATTTAATTTTAGCAGATCTCAAAAAGCTGACTTCGTTATTATTTGATATAGCTGTGTATTATCCATGCTTATTAGCTAGATGTTCTTATAAAGATGGGTAGTGCTGAGATGCGTAGTTGCCCAATTATTTAAAATAATATACATATATGTATGTAAGAAGTTATATTCAAATTTACATTGACATTGAGTGTACGAAGAAAACCATAGTTCTTCTTCGCGTTGAGGCAAAGTCTGAAAATGCAGTTTGGCGAGGCTTTTATCAAATTTTAAATAGAAGTAATGTATTTATTAAAGTTACGCACAAATTTGATTTCATATTTATTTCTTAGTTATTCCTTAATTTATTTTGTTTCCTTAATTTATTTACAATTTGTTTCGTTTCTTCATTTTATTTTATTAGTAACGACGATCCACTGGGAGGAACCGAACCGCCAGTCGTCTGAGGACACAACCAACAACCGAAACTAGCTTTTTAATTAAACATTAACAAATGAAACAAAACGAACAACAATTTTTATATATACAACATATGCATAAGCCCAAGGAAATCCACAAAAATTGAATATTATATCACTTACACATAATATAAAACACAAAAACAAAAGAGAAACGATCACTTCAACTACAATTGCTTCTTCGATCCTTAAGTCTAAGTTAAAGATTGTAGCAAGGAAAAACGCGAAAGTATCACAAACATTTATTTAACAAAAACGCCATGCAAGAAGTGAAACGAAACAGATACAATAATGCAACTAATGCAAATAATACAGAAAATACCGTTAAAGCCTAGAACCCTAAGAACTTACTAACTAACTCGAGCAACAACAACGCATACTAGCCAACTGCAACCACAAAATCCACAATAGTGAAGGCATTTTAATTATAATTTTAGTCTCTAGCTTATACCTATGACTACGACTCTTTTTTTGCCAGCCCAGTGTAAAAAAGTTGGAGATCGCAAATTGGCCCTACACACACACAAGACCACGTTATTAATTAAAAAGAAAAAACCAATTGATAATATACCTACATATAATGATAAATGAATTACTAAGAATGCAACTATTGTGAACGAGCGATTAAAAAGTGGAGTGGATAAAAGCAAATGCAGAAGATATATTAAAATGAAATCAACAACAGTCTGGAAGGTGTTTAATTGTGGGAGGAGTTCTTCATTCATAGATCATCATTTCCATAGATCATCTCCATCTCTATTAAGGATTTTTCAGAATTAAGGTATTTATTATTATACTCATTATAAAACTATAAAAAGTATGCTCACAACAATCATTAGCTCCTACTTCCGTTATTTGTAATATCAAAATAGAGTGGCCCTCTCCCGATCAATCAAATTCAAAACTGTAGGAGAAGAGAAGATTTCAATTACGATTCAAAGAGAAGAGAGAAGACAACTTCAAAATATTCTCTTTAGGTTTCTCTATTGCAACTCTTCTCTCTTTCGCATCATGATTTTCGAAGCGCGCCCAAAAGTATGCACGAAATGATATAAATACTACATTGACGTTACTGTGCTCACTTCGCTTCGCGCCGCCGAGCAAGAAAGACGTGTGTGCGGAGTCTGCGCGAAACTATAACAGAGATATATTTGAATATATATCTGAAAATAAAATCGTCGTGCTAATAACGGTTATTTGTTTACCTTTTTTTGCCAGTTCTAAATCCCTGTGAGTGCCGGTTTGGCTGCCCTTGAAGTGCATTCAAATTAGGAAGTGCAAAGAAAGAGAGAGAGAGAGAGAGAGAGAGGGAGCGAGCGAGAGCAAGAAAAGTGCGTGTGCCAAGTTTGTTTTTATTTTTATAACGGCAACCGGCTAAAAAGGCAGCGGCGTCGCGTAGGAAACACCTAATAACTATAAATTATGCCCTGGCGGAACATCAATACTTGCCGAATGTCCGTCGAGAAGTGATCTCCATATCCCCAGAAATTCGATTTAAGCCGATGCCAATCGCCCTGTTCTCGAGTGTGTGCATGTGTGTGTGTGTGTGTTCGAAAGGCTTTGAAAATGCCATAACATTTTAATGGGTTTCTGTTATTTGGACTGCCTTTCCTCTCGGCTCTCATTGTTCTTTTACTGCTGCTTCTTGTGTGATGGGAAAATCGCAAGAATGCCGCGACCAGTGATCAAAATCTAATCAAAATATTTACCGTTCGTTTAGCGTGCGACAAGTGGTGCAGATTGGAATTGGAATTGGATTTGGATTTGGATAGAGGATTTAGCTGCCCTTCGAGGTTTCAGTCAACAGGTGAGTTTTGCAACGGTAAATGGCCAGCGGCCAGTGGCCAGTGGCTCGAAAGTAGTTCATCTGGTCAGTGCAGTCCGTAAATGTCGGTAAATCAGACAAAGCCCCTTCCCCGCAGTTACCACTGCCATATCGATCGATTCCAGTTGACAAGTTTTTCGCGATGGTCATGTGGCCATGTCCTTTTTTGGCCAACAGGCGATGGCCAATGGCCAATTGCCAATTGCCGTTACTCTTATGTGTCAGCGGGCCCCCAACAAAATCACAAAATAACAACAAGTGTTGCACATCAAATCCAGCGCGTACATAAACCAGAAAAGTGCACAACCAAACCTGTCATCCGAGGTGGCAGGGGTCCCAAGACCATCCTTCATTCCCCTTTTTGCTCGTTGATAACATTAATGAACTGTCTATGTGCCGTGCACCAGAATAGAACCCCACGTTGGGAATGGGATGGGGGATCGGGAGAGGTTGCACAACTACAGTGGACCCTCCGTAATGTGGAGATCCTTAGCCCAGTATGTGAAACCAGTATTATTATAATTCTTTGCTGAATTATTATGGCCTTCTTAACTTTTCTCAAGAGTTTTTTGTTGTTGTATGCGCGGTACGTTACCACCAGTTTCCACAGTCTCCACAGTCCGTCTGTTGCCAAGTCCACCTGTAGCTTAAGCACGCACATTTCTGTTGCCATTGGCAAGAGGTGAGCGAGCGGAATGCAACAGGCAGCTGGTCGCAGAACAAGATCATCTGGGAGAAGAGAGATAGAGATACATAGATGCATTCAGGGAACCGGACACTTGGCCAAAACCAAAACTAAAACCAATACCAATGCCAAACCTGAAACCGGAGAGCATTCCCATTTTCCAGCCCCTTCCCGCTAACAATAAATCAAAGGGCCGGGGGAAAAGCCCAACAATAAAAATCAAGCCAAGTGTCGTCGTCTTCTCATTCTGCTGGCCAAAAAAGGGATGGAAAGGGCGAGGGAATGGGAATCGGAATGGTCAGAGAGCCTTTGTCTCGTTGTTGATGGGATTTCATTATTACTTTCGATTGTGGCCCATTGAGACACAGTTCCTTTGCTCCGTCTTGTTCGTCGTCGAAAATGCAGACAAACAAAAAGGTCTCTCGGTCCAAACAAAAATAAACACGCCGAGCAGCATCATCACCATCATCGCCGTCATCGTCATCGTTCTCATTCCCATTCCCATTCCCAGTCGCAGTCCCAATCCCAATCTTGTACCATCCACGTCGTCATCTTCCTGGGCTCCTTTGCTGCAACTCTAATCGCATAAGCAGATAGACCAGGTGAACTGTGGACGAGGGGAGCAAAGCGACAGGGCCACACTGAAAGAAGGTAGAAAATAAATAAAGCGATAAATGGAAAATAAATTTCAAAAAATTGCTTTTCAAGTGGCCCAGCAACGAAACCCCCGCCCCGAAACCCAGGGCCCTATTCGATGTGGGGTCCACTCCAGTAGACTATAGTCTGGCTAGCTACCGATCCGAAACATGGCTCTAGCCAGGTCCTTTTCACTGGGGGAATCATCGTGTTGCAATGAATCAATGGGAAATGGCTTAGCATAAAACGGGATAATTGGATGGGACAGTAAAGGGTCTCGATCCTGCTGCAAGCATCTAAATTGCATCAATCGAACAGCCCACCCAGGCATGCGATTTAGTGGTTGGGGTTAATTCATTCCGCAAATGAAGAGCTTAACTCAAGTTGTACGCATTTCCAATTGATCTCGGGCACTGTTTCCCATTCTGTGCGCTCGAATTTCATGGCCAAAACGTCCGCGATCGATTCTCACACCCCATTAGCACTGATCCACTGATCCAGTTTCCATCCAGCCCACATTCAGGCAATAACCTCACAGCCACAGCCATAGCCATCATAATGAGGGAAACAGAATGCTCCGAGTGCATTGGCCACAAAATTAGACATTGACACCTTTTCCCCTTGGGATTTTGATTTCGATTTCGATTTTGGGTTCCGTAAAAACGGCGCATAAAAATTATTTCACGCCACACCAAAAAAATGGGCCCCCAAGAAATTATGATTAATGCTGAAAACATAAATTGGATTTGATTTCTGTTTGTTTGCCGCTTTCTTGCAGCTTTGCCTCGCTTTTACTCGCTCTTTTTTCGGCGTTTTTGTGTCTTTGGGATTTTTTTTGTTGGTCTTGGACTTCATGGATACCTTCCCCCGCCCCGCCTCCCTTCATCGTTTTTTGTTGTATTTTTTTTTTTGCTAGGTAGCCGCCGCCTGTTCATTAGCACAGACTAATCATTGGAGCACAAGAGGCTGCCGTGGGGCAGGAGAAAAAAATATCGAGAAAGGTGGCAATCAACGTGAATGAATGAATGGCTGAACTCTCGTCTCGACTTTGAATCTTGTGAATGAGCCTGAGACGCGGAGACGGCATGAATGGGAGGCATTCGTTCGGGCGAGGGGCTATGTTTCTCCCTGCCTTTTTGTGATCTTCGCTCTCCGCCAGCGGAAGTGTAATTGCAGGCTGATTTGGCCGGGATTCCGATTCGGATTCGGATTGGGATTGGGAGTAGTCATCTTGGCCCATCTTGGCTCTTTTTATGCGGCGCCTTTGCATCACTGGGTAAATTAGCCACGAAGAAGACAAATGAGGGCAAAGAAGAGTGGTTACCAGCATAACTACCTAAACGGGGGCAGGAGCAGGGGCAGGGGCGGAGCGGGGAGCACAAAACGGAAGCACATTACAAGCCGCCAACGTAATGTGATCACATATGTTCTTCTGAGTGATGCCACTCCCACAGATCCCGAAATGCGGCCTTTAATGGGGATGAGGTGCGTCCCAGGCACGTAGATCTTCAGCTTATCGCACTAAATACATCGCCTGGGATTGACCACATCAATTGCTCTGCTTATGCGGTTTATAGGAATTTGGATTCTACCTGGTCAGCTACGAAGTGTCCTAGTAGAAGTTAAAATTCTGGACGATACGACGGCGACATACTCGTGGAAGTAGGCTATTCCTATTGACGATATGACTGCATCCAATGCAATGACCAGTATCACCAGCAATCCAGAACTAACCGCAGTAGTTTGAACAGAAACAAAGACGGTAGTGCATAAACAAATGTTCCACACCCCACTCCCCCATTGCACCCCCCCTCCATGAGCACCTCTTATCAGCGGAGACATCGGCGGTCCGTGACAATGACAACGGCCACGTTGGAGCGGCTCAGTGGGCAGGGGGTAGATGGACTGGGAAGAAAGATCGGGACAGCAGACAGAGAAAGAGCGCAGACTGAGGCGGACTAAGACAGACAGGAAGTGGGCTATTTGCACTCCAATCCCAAAACAAGTCATAATTTTCGACAATGGGCCGCAGACGACACTACGGTTACGTGGAATTCGGCTACCTCCGCCCGCCATTTCCTCCTTTATCTCATGTATCTCATGTATCTCCGCCCTCAGGAGTTTTGATAAAGTGGCTCGTCGGCGGGACGAGAGACATTTAATAAGCGACAATTTAGCGCTGAAGTCTGACATTGACACAGGTAGAGAATCGCAGTAACAATGCCCAGGTAGCCACCTCACTTCTTTCCCTGCCTTCGTCGTGCCCAGTGGCCCAGTGATTCAGTGATTCGGGAACTCCGGCAAGTGTGCTCCGAGACGAACCTCCGAGGGATGTGCGGATGTTGATATCTTCGCCGGAGATCGGCTGGAATGAGTCGTCTGGCCTATAAAGCCGATTTTAAACGGTTCACTTCAGATCGCAAGGGGACTGACAAAGGAAATCTAGGAATATCGGCTTAGGGAAAATTGTGAATGAATTGAAACAATTTCGAAAGAAATTTTTAGACACTTTTTGGACCAAACTGTAATACTTGAGTAAATGCGTGCTTTAAATGTTCCTAGTCCGCTGAATAGATATATATACATATATTACAACATCGGTTGATCAATGAACCTCTATGAAGCCGAAACTGTTTGATGGATTAGAGCAACGCTTTCCCCTTTTTTCCTGCGCACACCTGCTTCAAGCAGTTTTTAATTAGAGCCCTCTGCAGAGGGGAAGCAAATGGAGGGGGGCGAGTGGGTTTGGGGTCTTCGGATGGGAGGCCTGGGGCCACGATGATGTATTAATTTCCCACCAGCCCTGTGAAAATATTGAGTAATCGAACTGCTTTGATTTCCGACTAACTAACTAGCCATCAAAGCACTTCTCTCCTCAGGGTCAGGGGCGTGGGGTCGGAGGGGGGAGAGATGGGGGGTCGATCGCCAGCTGTGAATGGGGTTCGGTTCAGGGCATTTGTGAACTCAATTAAAATAGCAGACGATCGGTATTTCAAGCGATCTCGGGGGATCGGGATCCATGCAAATGCTGAAAACCGAGATTCCATTGCCGATTCGAACTTTGCACGTCTCGCAGCTCCCTCCATGTGGTAATTAAACCTGCGTGGAAACAGGAAAACGAAACGAAACGAAATAAACATACCAGAGTGAGCAGTAAGATGAAGAGTAGGAGACCGCGAATGAATAGACAGACATTCCTCGGCCACCGTGGGGCAATTAGAAAATGAGTTCGAAGCCAAGTCGGCGAACGCTAGCGTTCCATTCCGAGATCCGAGATCCAAGATCGGAGCTCCATTCGCAGGCCAGCTCGAGTCATAGATCAGCGTTCATGATAAGCCAGATGTGGAAATAAGTTAAGGCTCCCGAGACGCCATATGCCAACTATGTGATACCTACGAAGGCAACTTTCCTCCACATCGGGTCTTTAGGATAATGGATACTTGGGGATACTTGTTGAATGGTTCGATAATGGGTTATAATTGATGTATGAAGATCATATAGTTCATAATTCAAAAGCTTTGGGCAGGGTCACAACCTTGTTGCTCACTAGTTCTCGTCTTTACTCTAGGTTTTGCCATTAAAATTGTAGGGTTGACCTTGCCCAAAAATTAGTTAATTGAAGTCTCGCCTGAGGCCTCGACCACCAAAAGGAAGTTAGTTATGCTAGACCTTGAGACCCTTGAGTTCGGGCATACCCCTCAGCCGATCAAGTTAACAGGGTACTACCTACGTTTGCTGCTGCGTGAGTAGAAAGCAAGCATTTTGAGGACGGAGACGAGGGAGATTGCTCCAGCCTGGTATTTTCTTGTCTTTCTCTCAGGTTTTCTTTCATTTGATTTTTTGAAAGTCTTGCACCGGTTTAGAGAAGTGATTAGCAGAAGAGCGAATGTGTTGGCAAAATCTGTAACAGTAACTCCGTAACGGTACCGATACACATTTAACCCGCGAGCTTAACCTTTTGCACCCGTTTCGAGAGCCATGCTCCAAGGGGAGCCCCTAATGCCCGAGGTCTATTTCTCTGCTCCCCATTTTCCCTAATTGGAGGATCAATTTGCTCACTCAATCGAATCGAAATGGGTGAAGTGGGTGGCGTGGTGTGGGGAGTGAGCTAATTTGGCATCTGCATTGCATGTGCATTGAACCGTGAACCCTCAACTACGATTCCCGCCAGCTGCAGCAGCTCCACAAAGTTGCCCTGCGCTCGCTCGCACGTTCATTCATGGAAATCGGGAAAATGGTAGCAGAGTTTTGGAAGAGGCTCGAACGGATTTCATTCATAAACAGACGCCGCACAAAGTTCAAAACCCGGCAGAGGGGAATGGGTAAAGGGGTATCCGTCGCCCACGTAGGAAAACCAGGGGGAGGGGTCTTCAACTAGCTACCTGGCAACGAGAGGTAGATGGGAGAGACAGAAATAGAGGCTGCATTCTTAACTGCTTCATTACAAACAATGTAACACAGTGGGAACTGGCTAAGAAACTCCCAAACAAATGCGAGTTATACATGTATGGCAGAAACAATCGACTTTCTCGATCGCATAAACAACTGAGTACTGACGATGAACAGTTCACCATAGCCAAGCTCAACCGTAGGCCAGGAGAGGAAAGGTAGGCGTTCAGACAGAGATGAAAAGGGGCTCCAAACAGTGGCTGCTGCATCCGCATTTGCATAAGGGCCAGACAGAGCGAGAGGGAGAGATATAGATGGAGAGACGACCCACGGTCACGTTTGTCATTCTTCCCCCTGTTTCGAATTTAGTAGTTTGTCCCTGGTCTTCGGTTCACCTTGAAGCGCATACCAACGAAGAAGAGGATGAAGAGGAGGCTGAGGAGGAGGAGTAGGAGGAGGAGCGGGTCCAGACCCAGGGTAACCTTTTCATCGATTGTGTCTCTGTTTGAATCCCCTGCCTCCACCTCCACCTCCACCGAGTTCTTTCTTCCCGTCTTGTTTCACTGGAAATCCGAACTGCATTCCAAGGCATCGCTTACCGCGATCACTGGGCATCAGAAGTTAGCAAAGCCAAAGCCCCTACTTCCCCGAACTCCCTTCTCCGTTCCCCGGCTAATTGTTTCCGACTTTTGGCTAGACCGCACTACTCCCCTCAGCATTTTGCCCAACGAGTGATCTCCTTTGAGCAAAATAAAAAGCCATTTCCGGACTTAAGAAATCCATGACGAATTCGAACCATATTCAAAGAAATATAACTTACGCTTATCTCAATAAATATTTAATTGGTGAACACAGACAGGAGTTGAAGATCTCAACGCCATGTTCCAGTGCTTGGTACCATAAATAATATATCACAGTATTGAAAAATTGATAAAAAAACAAAAACCGAAAGGGTAGCAATCTCGTTGAAAGGAACGCATTGTACTATCCCCAAACGGAATGGGAGTGGGGTATCAAGATGTTGAAAGAAATCCGGAGCATTCAACCCCCAAAAGGTTAGAATTTCTGTTTGTACTTTAAAATTACTCTTCTTTCCGTACGCATAGTTATTTTTTTTTTTTGTCTTGCCTTCTCTTCTTGTTACGTGATAAAAAGATTGTTGTCCATTGATTCCGGGGCCTGATAAGAAATCCCTACGACCCTGCGGCTTACTTGGTGGAGTGGAGTGGAGTGGAGTGGAGTGGTGGGCTGGGCTGGGCAGGGGGTGTGGGCCAAAACACACACACACGTACGTCCGTCCGACCGTTTGAGTAAATAAGCGAAACAAATAAAAACAAAAATTAAATTGGGTTTATTGCATTTCATGTGAAAGGCAAACCGAGCAGAAGAAGCTGAAAACTGAACCGAAAACGATCCATCCACATGGTACAGTACACAGTCCGTCCCCGAACTTGTTTGTCAAATCAAAAGCGCCCAACAATGTTCAATCATTCAATCAATTGAATCAAGCAGTTAGGCCACAAATGTGGGCCAGCCCGCCCATTAATCGCCGAGCCCGAAACCCCTTCTAGCACTCGTACCCCTTTTACGCACCGCTAAGCTGCGTTTGCTTCAATTAAATGCCAAAATGCCAATTAATTAAAAGCCCATAACGGTAGGCAGGCCGCCGAACAGTCCCCACTGGGGCGACGCCACTGCCGGTTGATCTAAATTACAAATTTGTCGTACCCGAAAATAGATAATATGATCTAATAAAACCGAAAGAGCGGTCGCACAACAATAAAAAAGAGCGCTACAAAGGCGGAGCCGCCTCAGGTTCAGGTGGGTGGTTAGCTGAAGGGGTGTGGGGATGTGGTTCCATAGATGGGCGGTCTCAAATGTATCAAATGTATCAAATGTATCACATGTGATGTAGATTCTACATTGTAGAATCCGAATCTATTTGCTCGCTCCCCACAGATTTCGTAACCCGGCTCTTCTTCCGTTCCGCTTTGCTCCTCTCCCCGTTTCTCCCTCCCCTCCTTCGCCACTTTCTGCTTGTGTTATTTCTGTCTGCCACGCCCCATTGCGCCTACGTGTCTGAATTTCTGCATCAATTGCATTTTTCATGGGAAACCAACTCGAGACGGAAAGAAAGGAAGGAAATCTTCACTTCTCCTCATTGCCATTGCATCTCGCGTCTTACGAACCATCTTTTGGTGATATGCCACTACCATGATCTGGTCACTTCTTTGATTAATCCTAAACTATCTTGGCCAAAATACCAATTGACAATTTTCATGTGGAAATGCTTATTAATGCGACAAAAAGCAGCAAAGCAGCAAAGCAAAAGCAAGAAACCGCGAGCAAAGTGACGCGTGCTTAATTGCATAATTAATTTGCATCTCTTTTCGTTGATTGCACGTTTTGTTTATTTTTGGCCAGACCAATTGAGTTGTTGTGATCTTCGAGTTTATTTTGCCAGCATACATTTTCGACTGGCCATCGATGACGAAATCGCCGCCCGAGAAGCTTGGATTCAGATCTCAGTCTGCCCAGGGAAAAGTGCCTCGCGAATTTACGGAACGGGAATGGTATGGCATTGTAAGTCGACACCGCTGCACGTTCCTCTTTTCCAAGTGAGTGAGTGGGCAGACTCAGAGTTCAGTTTCAGTTTCAGTTTTAAGGGGTATGATTTGGGCAATTGGGCTGCAGTTCCATCAGAAATGAAAATATGTGTGGGGTGCCTTCCTCTGAAATCCATGGCACATAAATATGTACTGCTCTTCCGTTAGTTTGATGCCGTGGCAGGCAGAGGGTATCTGCTAGTCGTCTAGTTCCTTTGGCACTTGCCCGGCTTCTACCCCCCTCCCCCTTGCTGAATCGCGTGCCTTACAGCGAACCCCAAACCTGCCACTCCCAATATATTTCAATATTGCTCGTATCAAGTTTTATGCGCCATGCTTTATTCTCAACATTTTTGGTCATTTTATTCTCGATTTTCATTGTTGTTTCCTTGTTCTTTTGACACCGACTATTTATGCATAATTAAAATTAATGAACGTATTAAGGGAGCTTTCGAAGAGGGGCCACGTCGGGGAAGACCAACAATGGGAAATGGTGACCATTGTCTAACCCGCAGGTAATCGAAGAACTTGGCGCGCGTTTTAAATTACCCCGAACAAAAAGAGGAACAGGGCCCCCCTCCCCAAAAAAAAGTGAGTCGAAAATTGTGACGCAAATTAAGGTGTCCCCAACTGACGAGAGGAGTTGAGTGATTGCCCCAACCCAGTGTATAAATTCTACTCTCTCCTGATCACAATTCTTGTTGTAACAATAATTTCATATATGAATTTATGCAACTGGTGCCAACTTTCCTATTGTAACTATTGCCTATTGGACAAGCAGTCCCAGTATTTGACACTCCAAGACCCAAAATCATCTTAGCTGGCGATCACTGTGCCCGGGAAACAGGAGGAGCAGCCGACAGAAAAAGCCAAACGGCAGCCAAAAGTGGGGCAATTTGGATGCCACCCGGCTAGTGGCAAAATGAAAATGGGAAGTGAAGGCGAAAAGCGGCGGCTGTATGATCAAAAATTACCATGAGCGCAGAGGGGAAGCTCTAGGTGTGCTGCCGTTGCCTCTATTTTGTTTTTCATTTTTCACTTTTCTTTTTTTGTCCGCCTGGGCGTTTTTGTCGTGCGAAAAAATAGATAATTTTTTATTCGTCTGCCCCACATGCGAGAGACTTGCATTTCCTGTTTGCTGCCAAATTAGTTGATATTTTGCCGCTGATGAATTTCATATTAATTTGCGCAATTTGCCAGAGTTTGTGTGGGCAGAGAGGCGGCCCAAGCGACTTAAGAGACCCATTAGGCGAATGGGAAGGGGGTGAGCAGGCTGGGAAAGCGGGGAAATCTAATCTTTGACCATTAGGGCGCCCACATGTACTCAGCTCCGATGAAAAGCGCTTGGAAAGCGGTCGCAGAAGCTTGAAATAATAAACCGACTGCTGGGATACACGGACAAAAAACTGGTGGTTACCTATATGTAATATTTAACAAAAAAAAAACACAGCTTGCGATGTGGATATGCTTTTGAGGAAACTTTTCCGACACTGTACGTGCAAAGGGGAATACTAGAAGAGATCGTTTGGTAACCTCAGAGGCCGGCATTTTAGTCTAGCTGCAGGGCGACATGAAAATAGAGATGGAAAAGCCCAAAAACAAAAATATCTTAATGACGGGGCAGGAATTTCCCCAAGGGGCGTGGGACAGCTGACGAATGTTTATGATAAATGGCTCGACAAGCTTGTTAGGTGAAAAACCAGAAGACTAGAAGACCAGAAAACCAGAAGACCAGAAGACCAGAATGCAGACAGGCGAATTGCGCAAAAGCCAAGAAACGAAACGCAAATTGAAATTCCAAGATCAGAATCGAGGCAAGGCAGAAAAGAGACAACAAATTATGGCAACGCAGCGCCAGGAAACAAAAGCAAAGAGTGAGACGGCGCAAATTTAATGCAATGAAAATCAAATAAATTGCAGCGAAAAGCCGGGCCCCACCAACAAAAACGAATCCAAAAGCAACAATGACAAAGATAGCAATCACTAAACATGGTGGGCCATAAAAAAACAAAAAAAAAAACAACGAGGGCAGCCCAAGACAAGTATTTGAAAAATTTATAATAGGCATGCAAATGAGGGACACCGCGGGACTTTGGGGGCAATCGAAAATGGATAAGACTTGCCATGAGCCAAAAAGCAGGAATGGAAAACCAGGAATGCGACCGCACAGAGCAAGACGCTGGGAGCCCCGAGGGGGGTGATCGCAAATTGAACGATATTCAAAACTGGACTCGAGCCACCCATCGGAGCCATCTGAAGGCCCAGTTCCCCCCAGCCCAGATCCCAATCCTTCCCCTGGACGTACCCCTCAAATCAGGCAACGCATAAATTTTGAAGCATGCTTTGCAAGCATGCTCGGTAGACTAGTTAGTACCCTGTTAGAGAGTAGGTGGCGCAAGTAGTCAATCCCAAGCTGCTTTCGAACCTAGAAAAGGCATGGGAATTACTGTACTTGACCCACTTTTAGTGTGCCCAGGGGCGGGAAAACTGCAAATAATGGTATGACTCGGTATTTATTCATGCTCGCAGGGTATTCGCCTCTTCGCCACCCAAACGCAGCCCTCTTCCTTTCAGACTGTCGTTTCTTATTTTTATATGAGTCTCTTTTTCTGCATTTTGCATTTTGCATTTGGCAGAATGGCGCGTATTGCTGTGAAATGTGAATGTGCATGTGAACGTAAATTTAAATGGGAATGTGGATGTCGATGTCGATGGAGAGGCGATGGCTTTCACCCGCGGAATGCGAGCAGCGGGAAAATTGGCTCAAATGTCGTTCGCTGCAGGGCGGCTAATAGTGGCCAATGTTAATAATAATGATAACAAGAGATGCGGAAAAGGGAGAGAGGGAGAGACAAGGCAGTGAAACTGCACAATAATTATGGCAAAAGTAAGAGGCGGCGAGGCGGCGCGGCGGCAGTGGCACATCTGCGAGATACTCGAAGCGCCCCGGTGTCAAGTAAAAAAGCTTCGCTGTCACTTATTTGGATGCAGTTGCACCGATTTCTAATTCGCTGACCGACAAAAAGCCGAAAGTGAGTCATCAGCCGCAGCGACATCAGCAACATGCGACAGCCGCACAACAACATGTTGCTGTCTTGCCGAAGTGCCGCCAATTCTGCAAAAAGGCCGCTGCGAAACACGATATTTGCGTCTGTACATCGTACATCGAGAGTATGAAAAGCACAGTGAGCACTCAGTGAAAAGACCATGCTCGCAATGGATTCTGGAAGGTCCAAGTGTATTATTGTTCGAAACTCAGCTGGGGTTTGTGCAAATATTCAAATTGACTCGCCTTTATTAAGTCGGCTCATTTTAAATATCGAGCGATAAAGTTATTAATTTAAAAGCAGTCATTTCATGGAATTCACTTAAGTCGGCGCACATAAAACCCCAAATTTATTTATCACGACTCAAACTTGATTCTATTTGCTGCCATTATCGCCTCATGATGACTGACAAGCGCCATTAAAGTTATGAAATTATTTGTGAAGAATCTGGAGATCGCCACCTGAAGACCTGCCGCGCTATTGCCCAATTCTACGGATCTGCAAATGGCATTCCGAGTTTATTTCCCTGTTTTGTGTCTGTTTTCGTCGTTAATTTCTCACTTGGCTTTGGGGAAATTGGAAAATATTTATGAAAAATGACAACTGTCACACACCGATATAGCAATACATGCAACAGACGCTTTTGGGGTGGCGCTCGTTTTATTTTTATTGTTCTCTTTCACATTTTTTGTACGTTGTTAACTTTTTTGTATTTTTTGTGCTTGGGGCCCTGTTCGACTTGGCGACTTTTCAAAAATTCTAGAAAAATTATGGCCCAACAACTGTGTGTGTGGGTGGGTGGGCGAAGTTCCAGAGAAAAGTGAGAGAATCGCATAAATTTATTAAGAGTATTGGATGGAAATCGAAAGACTTCACCTCCTCTCGCGCTCCTTTCGTTATTATTTATGTTCTTTTTGGCATAATTTTTAGCCACTCGCTTGGAGATTTGGATTCCCGGGATATTTATGACATTTGTTCGTTTGGGAATTTTCATTTCTCTGCCTCCGTCTCAGTCGTAGTCTTAGTTTTATGTCTTTTTAAATGGACAGGCAAACACCGAAGGGGAGTTTTCTTCTTAGCCCCAGGTACGGTGGGCATTCAGCAGCGGGAATTAGTCTAATGGACTGCGATTACCAAGTTTTTTAATACATTTTTTGATTTCTAGCATCTATAAAATAAGTATATGTATATAAGTTAATTCCGGTTTCACTAACTTTACTTCACTTGCATTTTTAAGTTCATATGATTTGAAAAGCATATGTATTCCCAAGTTGCTGAGTAACCCCAACATCTTCTAGTGTTCTTCACACGCACGTGTCAGCTCTTTTTTACCCATTCACTCTCCCAGTTTTGTGGTTATTTATAGGCTTCGCATTTATTTGGCTGTCGCCAAGCATTTTTGTGCCACTTTAGGCCTCAATTATTTTGAAATTCATTAAAAGTGTCGTCTATTTTCAATATTTATGTGTGTTTTGATTCGACCTTTTTCTCTTATTTGCAGAATGCAGTTCTAAAGCAGCAGATACGCCTGGAAAGAGACAGCAAGACAGCGGGAAAACGAGACGGAGGGATAAGCAAGTGACAAAGGGTACAAAAGGTAACTTACTGCTAATCTTAATCCTGACCGCGGCGCCCACGCGATTAGAGAGAAGAATACAAAATATGATCGCATCCCCAGGTTCCCTCGATCCTCGAAACTTTAGTTGGTGGGCGTGCAGCTTCGATTCCGCACCCATATAACCCTCACTCCAGTACTCAACTTCAGACTGACTTTCGGCTCTGGCTCATAGCCCATACAATTCGTTTTTGGAGCCCACGCACCTTCTGAAAAATATATTGGACCCATCAGATGAAAAGGGGTTGTGGGGTTGTGTTCCCCATCCTATGTCGTCCTATACCATCTCATGCCATTCCATCCCATCCCATCTCAACTCATTCCATTCTATACCACACCATTCCTTTTCGTTTCAAGACAGAATTGCAACAGCAACAGGTGGGGCAAACCCATCCAGCTTCTTCATCGGGATCATTATGACCTCGAAGACGATCATGATGGTGATCATCCTCGTTTTAGCCGCAGTAGAAAATCCTGTTGGCTGTCGGTGGAATGCAGATTTCGAACTCGTTTACATGCGAGTTTCTTCACCTTCTACGCCACCGCCCTGGCGCTTAACGTGCCCTGGAAAAAGGCTATGCACTGAGAGAAAATGCATTTTAAAACGTTACAATGTGCGTCAAAATGTATACATTGCGGTTGTCTCCTCGGTCCGCCCATTTGGTCGCGACCTTAATGCCCCACGTTGGGCGCCACATCTTCACGTATGAGCTTGATTTAGAGGCCCCTCTTCTTGGGCGCCACAGCGCTCCTGTTGTCTCTCTCTCCGCGTGCGTGTGTATTGGTATTAATGGATACTGGTGTGTGTGTGTGTGTGGCTTGGCATCTTGTTTTTGGGCTCCGGTTCCGGTCGCGCTTAAAAAAAAATTTCAGCTGCTGCTTCTTCTCCGGCTGGCAAAACAGGTTCCATTGCTAAAGAATTTTCGCCGATATCTTCCGCCTGTGTGTGTGTGTGTGTGTGTGAGCGTACAGTGGAGACCGGCCACAGTGGACAGAGTTCTGGAGAAAATTACAGTCACATAATGGCCAGGCTTCAAATTGAATTAATGTCATGACATTTGATTTTAATAAGCCTTAATAATAATATGATCGCCTTTTCTCCAGCAAAGTGGAGTTTAAAATTCACCCAAGATAATTCAACGTTAATTATTTGTTAAGATCACCGTCGTGAAGATGACTTTTAAGGGTGACACTGCAAAAACTACTGTTCCAATAAGTAGACCATAATTTTCTCTTGCGGAATTTAATAACCCATGATGTGTTTGCCTTAATCATCTGCCACTGTGATTGGGGGTTTTGTGGTTCGTGATTTTTCTATTGCTCCTTTTCTGCCAGCAACTGTTTCTGATGATCGCAATGATGATGATGAACTGGCTCTCAGGTTTTATTGAACCCGGTGTAGCAGCAACCACAAAACAACGACAACTTGTAGCAGGTGTTAGTGTTTTACAAGCTGTTAACTGCCGCGGCTAATGGCCAAGTGCAGCAGGGTATCAGGGGAATGGGATTCGAGAAAGGGGCACCTCTCTTATGACAACAGCACTCATATGGATAAATTAAACCACCATCGTGGATGTTCCTTCGTTACGCCTCGCACTTATTTAATGAACTTAAACACGGTCTTAGGCCTGAGATCTGAGATCTGAGAACCGAGACCTGAGACCTGAGACATGAGACATGAGACCCTCCCCAGATGTGAAGACCCTCCACTCTTCCGCCACTCAATTCAATTGTCTCAAACCCCGGGCGCCACGCCCAGGCCATCGCTGAATGGGTTTTCTAACAGTTTTATGCTAATTTCTGGCAGGCAAACAAACAGACAGTCACTAAGATAGTACACATTGAAAAATAGGCCCGATGGAATTTCATAATCTTCCCATATATATCTCAAAACTAGGCAAGGAGGCGAACGACTTAATCAACATGGTTGATTCAGAAGAGATCAGCTTTGGATTAATATAAACACGTGCACTGTCCAAAGTGCTTGTCATTTCATTTAAATATAGCAAATTGCTTTGGGCCATTAGTGAAGGGGAAAAACGTGGCCTTTCTACGAGTGATAACCATAAATCATATTGGCAAGGGAGCGCATAGTTCCTTTTGCACAGTGTACCGCCGGTGGTTGCGCTCATGATGAAGACGAAAGAGACGTCGATCAACATATTCATTTGCCATTAATTAATGCCTTTTAATTTGGCATCCCGCTTTGATTTATAACCCTTCTTAGTCGCGCCTTGTGATGTCCGTGAATAGATCGCCGGATGAGTCAACAAAAGGAGGCTGTCGCGTTGTCCGCGGCTAATCAAATTAACTTCTGGCCCGAAAACAAACAACCAATTAATTGTGCTGCCAACAGCTGCAACAACAGCAGAGGCAGCAACAACCATAAACAGCGATCCAAGATCATTGGCCATATTTGGCTGGGATGGTGAATAATGCACGGCAGCAACATCTGCTTGCGGCAACAATCGTCTAGCAACTGTTGCCTGTTGCAAGCAGCAGCCAGCAACATGTTGCTGCCGTTTCATAATAATGTTCAGCTCGAACACAGTGTTCTTTGTGACCAGGAACAATCGCTTAATTGTTGGCCACATGTGTTTTGACTTGCGATTTTCACAGCAGCAACATGTTGCCCATTAAGAGCCAACTAATAGGTGTTTATTGCTAGTTGCAGCTAGTTGCCGCTATGTGGCCAACACAAATTGCATGTTGTCAATGGAGGCAATCAATGTTTGATTGCACAGCTCGTAATAGTTGGTAATACGCAGCGACGGCATGTTGCCAGACGAGCAACAATGGACGTCGTGTTGGGAACTAGCAACATATTGTCTGCGCTATTTTGGCCACAATGGTTGACAGTTAACAGAGGTGGCTATTATATACATACATACATATAGATGCCGGCTGGGCAAATAATCTATTTTCCACTTTCGTTTCGATATGTTGCACGGAACCATACGAAATGCATTTTTCTTTCTGTGTGGGCCAGTGCAGCGCATCTGTCCCAGACTTCTTCGTTCTGCTGGTTTGTTGACTCTTTTTCAACTTTTTATGGATTCTTGCAGCGCTCCCCATTCATTTCCTTTGCTTCAGTTTTCAGTCGTTGTGGGGTTTTTTAGCTTGTGTTGCTCTTGGCCCAGGAATGCGCATTAATTTCCAACACACGCAACCAGCGAGCAGCAAGAGCAAGAGCAACAGGAACGGCTGCGGCAACAGCAACAAGTGGATGCGGATTGCTGTGCGGGGCAGGCACAGAAACCTGCGTCAATTTCGCGCTTTACTTTTGTTGTCAGATGTTTTAAATCAGCGGCGGCGAGCTGGTTTTCGACTCCGTGTTGCTGTTGGATTGCTCGTGTGTAGGCAGTCCGGTTTGCTCCTTGGGTTAACAAGTGGCCACCACCAGCAGCAACATCTGCAACAGCCCCAACAACAGCAACAGCAACATCGGCAGCTGCACGCGCCTTCGGACCAATAATGACTATCAAATGGGAGCCGCTTTGCGATTTATGCGCATCAGGAGTTTCCCTGCAGGGACTGCTACACAGGGAACAACCTGCATGTGGTGTGGTTGACTTGGATTTTAATGGATTTCCCTACGACATGATGATGACGGCACCTTTAGCTGAATCACTGTCATGTCTTGGTTGTCAGGCCAACAAACTATACCCCCAAATCAAAGTAAATCGATTAGGAAAAGGTTTAGACAACCGTATCTAGGCCTGTAAAATGCTGAATCGAGTACTGCTAATGCTACATTGAATTTTTTTATCTGTAGAGAATCGTGGAGGCAGGGGGCAGCTGGGGGAGTAGCCGGGGGCAGGACCGAGGTGGATGCCTAACGACAGGGCGACCGTTTTCCTGGAATTCCGCGCGCGCTTTTGTGTTGTGGCATCGTTTAAATTTCAAATCGAGGGCCCCCAAACTGTCGCAGGCCAGACGCTCGACCAACCCGTTCTGGATCCCCAGCCGTCCGCCTCCTGCTTTGCTGCCCGTTCAGAGAAACTGGACAGGGCAGGGCAGGGCATTGCAGCTCATAATAATGACACGCCATTAACAATCTGGGTCCGGGACGTCGAGTCCTTGGGTGCGCGGAGCTGGAGCTCCAGTTTAAATGGCACATTGCCTGGCCCGACTGCTTCCGTTGCCACGCCCCCTTGTGTGGCAGTTGGGGCAGTAGCAGAAGCATCAGCACCAGCACCAGTACCAGCAGCAGAGAAAGGAGCAGGTTGAATGGTACAGTAGGGTCCAAGACCCACTCCGTCGCATTCCTCGCTTGTCAAATGGTTAGAGATCTCTCTCTAGATTTACTATGGGAATAGGATTGGGAATGGGGGAATTGATTTATCTAGCTGAGTTGGATAGTCCATCGAAAATAAATATGCGTATCGGGACTATCTTTCTAACCTATCGAAACCCTTCTTGTCTGTCTATTTCAGAGTAGGATCTGCTTCGCAATGACTGAAATCAGGCTAGTTGTGTTTCTACTGGTCCTTATGACAACGTGTATCTACACACTTCAAGCCAGTGACAGTAATTCCTCCGTGGCAACCACCTTGGGCGTTTTGTTCGAGAGGGCTCCCGAATCAGCGGTGGCCCCGAAGGGAGATGAGGTGGTCTTCGAGTGCGAGCTGAATCTGAAACCTGATCGCCTGGAGTGGCGGTTCAGACGCAGTGATTCCTCGGATCCCTATCTATACCTAAGACCCTCGGCTGGCTATAACGTGACCAGCGGCAGCGATGGTCTTGCCTGGAGACTGCGCATCTATGTGAGTGCCCAAACGGCTGGGGACTACCAGTGTGTGGCTTGGTATGGCCCAGGTGCACTGGCTTCCACGCCAGCCCGCTTGGCCTTGGTCTCGATTGCTTTGGACGTCGGCCAGGGATCCATGGGGGCCAGGAGCTCCATCCGCTGGAGCGTGGCGCCCAAAAACTGCCTGCTCATTCGTTGCGGCAGCGTCATATCCAATCCGCCGGCTATTTGGAGCTTCTACAGAAACGGAAAGAAGCTACCTCAGTCGGAGCTGCTGCCTGGCGCTGCGGGGGCATTGGTTTTGGATACGGTCACCGCCAAAGATGCGGGTAACTACTCGTGCGTAGCCACGAATTCCATAACAGGCGATGAACTTAGGCTCCCCCAAACTATTGAACTAAGAGTGGACTACACAGATAGGACACCGCCGTACTTTCTACAACGTCCACCCACCGAATACTCAGCTCGTCCCGGAGAAACAGTGGTGCTCGAGTGTCCTGGCGTGGGATCCCCACGACCCCGAGTCATTTGGAGTAGTCCCAATGTGGTTGAGATCTATAATAACAGAAGCACCATCCTGTCCTACGGCCTGCAAATCACCGATGTGAAGCCTGAGGATCAGGGTTCCTATATCTGCATGTTGGACAATGGCATTGCACCACCCATCGATCACACCATCAAGTTGAGTGTTTTGCAGCGGCCCACGATCTTAAGAGGACCGGCCGCCACTCTGACAAATGAGAGCAATCCTCTGCTGCTGGATTGCTCCGCCTCGGGGAATCCCCAACCCGATATTTACTGGCTCATAAACGGTGAGGATGCCACCAAAGATCCGGAGGCCGTCGTGGATAACCGGAGCCTGCAGCTGAAGCGAGTTCAAAAGCGTCACGCTGGCGTGGTTCAGTGCTTCGCAAAGAACATTTTGGGAGAGGTAAGCTTGGAGTAGGGTTCTCATTGGATAGGCAGTTCTAATTAACTTTCCCAACGCCCTGCAGACAAGCGAGGGAAACATACTGCGCGTGAATCCGCTGGAAATCACCGGCGAGGATGACGAACCACTTGGCGGAGTTCCCGTGTGGCCAGTTCATGAATCCAACAATGGAATGGGCACCTCGTCAACTCCTTCTGTGGGCTCCAAGAACAAGAGCGGCAGGCGAAAGTTTAAAGGTGAGTGCAAATCCATACATTTTATGGGAATTACCCAAACAGCAGAAGTTGTGAATGCATTCGAATCAGTTGGAAATATTCGTGAATCATTGTTCGATTCGATTCGGCTGGAATTCATAAAAAAAAGTCACGTTTTAACATGCTAAGATTTCATCGTGGATTAGCTGGCCACGCCCACTGTATAATTGCGTGTCTGTATAATTGATTGATTGCGATTTACAATTTATGATGGCTTAGTCGGTAATCCTGGCCAGCGATGGACTAAAGTCGCACCGCTGTCCCCCGCCCCGCGACAACTAGAAAAAAAACCTAAACAAAAAAATCTAGGTGGAAAGTGGAATTGGGATAGGGATAGGTCGATGGTTGTTAAAATCTAAAACTAACGAATTAAAAGCCCCCAGTGTTGAAGCGATCCAAATAGGCATCCGCGTCCTCCTCATCATCGTCACCGTCGGCGTCGCTAATGTCCTCCAGACCTCATGAATTGGAGCACTTCCGCAGCTGTTCCTCCTCTTTTTGCAGGATGCGTATCTTCATTCTGAGCTCCTCGACTCGAAGTCGATGCACCTCCTTCATGTACTTGAGTTCATCCTGCGCCTTGTTGAGCTCAATGCGCTTGGCCTCTGTGGACAGCTGCTGCTCCTTGCAGCGCAGTTCGGCCTCGCGGATTTTGAAGTAGTTCATTCGCTCTTCGAAGCTGTCCGCAGCGGCAGCAGACGAATTGGTGGCTCCGTTTCCCCCTCCTCCGCCGAGGCTGGTGTTGTTGATACTCACGGAGGAGGCTGTTGATGTGTTGACCGCCGCTGATCCCGATGATGCAGTGGCCACGGGCACTGGAACCGCCGCGGGCACCGTCGTAGCAGCCGTAACTGTGGGCAGGGCGCTGAAGGTGAACGTTGGCGTGGCGGCGGTTAGTTGCATCTTAACCGCCGCCGCCGCTGCTGCCTGTTGTTGCTGTTGGACGGCAACGGCCGCCTGTTGTTGCTGCTGATGCTGGTGATGCACTTGGACGGCGGCGGCCAGTTGCTGATGTTGAGCGGCAGCAAGTTGCTGCTGGGCAAGCTGTTGCGCCTGTGCTTGGGCCTGGGCCTGTGCCTGAGCTTGCGCTTGAGCCTGTGCTTGTGCCTGGGCCTGCGCTTGAGCCTGCTGTTGCTGCTGAGCCTGGTACTGGGCCAAAGTTATCTGCTGCGGCTTGATCTCACTAATTATCTGCTGATTATAGCCGCCGGCGGTGATTGTGGCCATTGGATGCTGCTGCGCCTGGGTGGGTATGGTGTGGATCTGGGTGGCTAAACGAAAAGGAACAATTTAGCTTTTGAAGGGGATCTTTAAGAAGGGTGTACAATCTCACCGGTAGCCTCTGATGGGTGCTTAATCTGCAATATGATCTCCTCGCGGGGGCGAGCTGTCTTGAAGTGCAGCAGATCATTCAGAGTCAGTTTCTCAGCACTGATCTGGTCCACGTTTATCTGGTGGGTGTTGATCATGGTGGCATTGGCCGCCGCCGCCGCAGCCACTGCCACCGCGTTCACCTGTTGCATCTTCTGCATCTCGGCGGCGGCGGATTGCACTTGGGCCTGAGCTTGGGCTTGGGCCTGAGCCTCCTGCTGCTGTTGCTGCTGCTGCTCCATCGGGTCCTCGTCGATCTCGCTCACATCGTTGGCATCCATCTCGATCTCGTCGAAGGTGTCCGCCTGGGGATTGTGCTCGGAGGCATCGGGACTAATCTGGTACTCGGGTTCCTCCTTCACATTGTCATGCTGCTGGTGATGCTGTTGCTGCTGCTGTTGTGGCACCGCTGACGCGACGGACACGGATACGGAGCTGATCTTGGCACTACCAGAGCTGAGATTTGAGGAGCTGCCATCCCTGTACGGATACTGTTTGCGGAGTCTAAACAGAAAATCACAAATAACAAGATAATGAGTTGAAAGCTAGTTCTTGCTGAGGTGGGATTTGTGGAACCTATACTACTCTAGCAACATTTTCCGACCACATAAACACTATTCCGCACCTGGAGTTAAGCCAGAATTTCTGGATCTGCTTGATGTTCCGCATGGCGCTCACATGCGGGTGCGAGTTGAAGTCCTTGACGATCTTGTCCCATGTTTCTCGGACGGAGTACTTGTTGCGCTGCTTCTTGCGATGCTTGATGTCGATGACCTCCTCGTGTAAATGGAACAGGGTGTACAGGACCTCCTTTTCCTCAGCGGTGAAGCGCGGGGTGAGCGGCAGCTGGTTTTTGGCGGACGAATTGCCTCCGTTGGTGACCACCACTGTGCCACTCCCCGTGGAGCTTTGCCCAGCATTGCCGCCTCCATCCGAACCAGCACCACCGCCGCCGCTTCCGCCAGCACCGCCCCCTTCTCCCTGCGCCGACATTTGAGTTTGTTTTGAGTTTTTCACTTGAGTTTGAGTCCTTGCTTCTTCTTCGATGTATACACTTATACACACACAGTAGTGGCTGGCACACAAACACGCACACACAGACGCAGCAGCGCGCGCGCCCGTGTGTTAGTGTGCGTCAGTCGCCGTCATATTACCCCTTTCACCCGATTTGCAGCCGCAAATTCTATATTGCACTTGATTCGGCTCGCGTTGGTTTACATAAATAAATAAAAAAGTCTTAGGACGCCCGAGAGTCGCCGCTCAATAAATAAATCGCTTACACGCACACATTTTCACTCGAATGTCAGAGCTGGTAAGCGCTGCGATATACGAGAGTTGGTATCGATGCCGCAGTTTCGATACCAATCGATATCGTGTGTACTCTAAATTCTGTTCACTAATCTATCGATAATGTTGGTCTTCTTATCAACAATTAATTTTAACAAGATAGCTTCTGCAGCATTTTTAACAATTTACTTTTTCAAATCTATAAATTTATTATTCCACCAGTAATTTAGTGCTCATGATCATTCTGAATAGCAATTATCCGATCTTATTCCTTACCATCGATTTATATGAAAATGTATATCGGTGGTCTGGTCTGGCAACGCCAGATATTCAAATGTTCAGAATTGTAAACAGAAACCTCAACAAAACAATTAATTAAATTAAACCTAATAAAAACGCTTGTTACAGCGAGCATGGTGCCTCCGTCGCGACCCAATGTCACCCGGCTTTCGGACGAGTCCGTGATGCTGCGCTGGAGTGTGCCACAAAACTCTGGACTCCAGATCACCTTCTTTAAGGTGCAGTATCGCAAGTTGGGAGACGGAAAAAATCGAAGGGAGAACTGGCAGACGACCAGCGACAATATTCCATACGGAAACGCGCACGGATCCGGGCCTGGCCAGGGGAACAGTCACTGGCGGGCGCGGAACAGGGACAGGGAGTATGAGATGGGCAATCCGCCCAAGAACTTCACCTCCTCCGTTAGAGGACTGACCGCCGGCAAGTACTACCGCTTCCGAATTGTGGCGGTGTACTCCAATAACGACAACAAGGAGGGCAACACCTCCCTCAAGTTCTTCCTGCAGAATGGAACGGCCAAGTCGAATCTGCCAGTGCCAGAACTTCGCGCGGTGGAGACGCTCTCCGAGTCCGCCGTGGTGCTCCATTGGTCCCTGGTATCCTCGACTCAAAACGAGGATATAGACGGGTACTATGCCTACTATAGGCCAGCGGACTCAGCAGCGGAGTATTTGAAGGCCACGGTGGATGGCGGAAGAAGCAGGAGCTTTAAGATAGACCTCCTTCGTCCAGGAACCCCCTATGAGTTCAAATTGCAATCGTTCAACTCCGACGCAGCCTCTGAATTCAGTGCTATTCGACAAGCGAGGACCAGAAGTGAGTGCAGCTCAGGTTTGCTATGATGGACTTGAAATATGTTTTAACTTGTGTTCCTTTTTAGAAACCCACGAGCAACCAGCTTCATCTTCTGCCACGCCAGTGCCAGCCAATAAAGCAGTGGAACAGCACCAGAACTCCTTATATCCACTGATCGCAGGTGCCGCTGGCGGAGGCATACTACTCCTCATCGCCTCATTGCTGGTCTGCCTTTGCCTAAAAAGACGTGAAAACTCTCAGCCGGAGGGTAAGTCCAGCTTAATGGAGTGGGATATCCTCGTACTTATCAAATTATATCTCTGCATCCACAGATGAGAACAAACCGCAATTGGAGCACATCCAAGCGGACTTTGTTACCTCCGCCGTCCTGGGAGTTGGTGGCCACCACAAGAGTGGCGATGTGAGGCGCCTCAACGGAGTGGTTCCGAGGATGAACATTACGCCCAATCCGATGGCCCAGGAAACGGCATCCGATAAGGTAAACCATGAACTTCCGGGTCTAAACTCGAGCCCAATTTTCACAGCTTCATCCAAAACTTTTCGCTGGTTGGTTGGTCAAAATTCAAATTCAAATTGTAAACACCCCTTCGAACGTGGTATCTCTGTCTCGCTTGCCCTCTCTCTCGCTGTCTCTGTCTCTTTCGCTTGGTTACTCTGCCAAATCTCGTCGAGATTCGCCTGCCAATTGAGCGTCCAATGTTCCAGAACCGCAACGTGATGGAGCTGCGTTTCCTGCCGCCGCTGGCGAATGGAAATGGAAATGGCAACTGCATGGCCAGAGATCTAGCCCTGGAGCGGTCGAACGCGGAAGAGCAGCAGGATGAGGACGGAAACGAAGATGATAAGGGGCTACCGGCGGTTGCCTCGTCCTCCTGCGAAACGCTGGAGGCCTGCGACGCTGCAATTAAACTGAATCTTCCCCAGAAACACGACCAGGAGCAGCTGGATGCTCCGAACGCGGTGCTGGAGGCGCCCAGCAAGCCGCTACCTCCGCTGCCCAAGAAACCAGCAAACGGCGCTGGCCAAGTAAGCCTGCAATCGAAAACAATAGCACACGGGCGCATAGCAATGCAAATGAAAACTGTATACCAATTTTGACAACATCAACTTGCTGGCAGTTTGTGCATACAACTCCCATGTGCTATTGCCTTTCCGCCTCCGCAACCAGGATAAGCCAACCCCTCCAGCCGATATTGTTTTGTCAACATTGTCATTCATTCACTCATGAAGAAACGATTCGCCTAGTGTCCTATCCTGCTAATTTATGTCTCCTAATGTTCCACAGAACAACTCTGGCCTCCATCAGAATGGCCTTCACCACGCACAGCCGTACCATCCGCCTGGCACGCCCACCTTGATGCACAAGCGACTGGACTACCACCAGCAGCCGCCGCCGGTGCCTCCGCACTCGGCCTACTACCAACAGGCGCCCACGCACCAGCCGTCGCCGATGATGGAGCGCAGTGTCAGGGGTCACCAGCAGCCTGGGGGCTTTCATCTGGAGGAGGGCACACCCACGCCGACCAGGATCCCATCCCTGCGGCGACAGCGACGCACCTCGGGCAACCAGCAGGTGCACAACAGCCACAGCAATCTCAATATTGGCCTGAGCCACCACAACAACAACAACAACAACCTGCCGCCGCACCACCAGCATCTGCACCACCACCCTGGCCATCCGGGTGGCCTGGTGGGCATACCCATCGTGCCAGGGAGCCCGAGGGTCCAGAGATCGCCGATGCCGAGCAGGGCGATGATCAAGAGGACGCGCCTGGGCAGCCACACGGACAACATATCGTCGGGCAGTCTGAACAGTATTGAGGTGTGATGACTCGCAGAGGAGCACCAGAACTAGTGGGCGGAGCAGCACAACGAGGAGAAATATACCTAAGCGTCAAGCGAAAGTGGTTCCCCAAAAACAGACAGTTAAGGATACGAAACTAGATGTGTATTATTGAGGTAATCGTAGGACAGGCCGGCAAAGCAGCTCAAAACCCTCGAATATTAGCTTTAAGGCACCCGGTACTGTTTAGTTTTCCAAAAACCAATCAATTTGGCCAACCATTAAGCTAGGGATTTTGCCATTAACAGAAGTTTCTGTCGTTTAATATGCTCGAGTAACTTTGCGCTATTTCGGTTTCATTTTGAGCTCATTAAAATGTATTTCGAGCAGAACGTTTAATTTACGTTTAAAAAACAGCTAAGCAGCTAAGTCGTTAAACGCTAATGCTGCTTTGTTTTGTTTTAGGTAAATATTGAATTTGAAAATATACAAACTTAAGTATAAGTAATTGGTAATGTAAAACTTTTCCCGTTGCTGCCGGCCAGATAGTCAGTAGGATTACTAATGTTAAGTTTTTTTTTACTATTGATAGAACTATTTCGGGGGCCAAACTTTATCTCGAACAAGCCCTGTAGCATAGCGTTATTTATTTATTGCAGTGTAAGCGTCAGGCGTCAGCAACTCGAATTGATTAGTTCAATTACCAAGCAACCTAATGTACGTTTAAGTCAAACCAACTATCTAGCAATAAGTACATTTCTAGATGTGACTAATACACAAAACCCAAGAGAGAAGCATCCTAAACTACATTTAAGCTCATAGGCGGCAGTTTTAAACGAATATGCGAGTCCTGAAATTAAAAAGTGAATCTTTAAACATATCCCGGTATTTTTGTTCTAATGATGGGAAATTTAAGTGCTGGCATTCAAGATACTGGGATTTTCATATATTTGAGTACCATTTTTAAAAATCCCGCCTTCATATGGCGCTCACTAGCGAATACACCCACCATTTCTTAGCGAGCGCACCTACCATACTTGACTGCCATGCGTGACTATCGACACTTGTGCCAGCTCTAGGACAACAACAGCTGATTGTCACATTAGAACTGAATTGGAATTAGATTATTAATTATTTTAGCGCTTTTATAACACAAGAGGCCGACTAAATAGCTTCCGAACAAGCGCCACCAATCCGAGGAACGGCTGGTACCACGAACAAGCTGAACAGAACTCCGAGAGCATGAATTTTCTGCGGCAATCCTTTGGCATTACGAAACAGTTGGCTTCGCAGGGTAAGCTTAACTAAAACAAGTTAAATGCATTAAAAACGAATATTTTAATTGATTTTGTGGGCATGAGCTGCTCCTACGCAGGAACTGGCCCCTAGAAGTCCGTGACTTGGCGCATTTAGCCACCCTTCCGCTGCGAAGTGCAAACCAAATAAAGCGGGAGCGCATAAGTGTTTGTTTTCCCCCGACTTTCCTGCATTTCCCCAGGTTTTCCCAACTCTTTTTGAGTTTGAGTTTTGGCAGCGCGTGGCGGCCGCACTTTTCGCATGCGAATATTTTCATTGCCAGTTTCACATGCACATGCACATTCCGCAGCTCCCCCGCTTTAGATTGGTAAAATAATTGAAAACCTGTCACCCCGAAAAAGAAGGAAAAGCGCGGAAACAATAGAAATGTTCAACCGCAAAAAAAGGTCGCAGTTTAGGGGACAATAGGTGCCGGATTTGTTTGTCCGGCAATCCTGCATATGGAAATTATTACCTGCCGCTTGTGTTGTGTGTGGCATTTGGCATATTTATAATTGAAAACGCTGCTGCGTCGCTTTGTTTCTGGCCAAAAAGGCTTGACAGGATTCGGAGCGAGTACTCCCATGCTTGCGCGTCATTTGGCCGCAATTATTGTCGCCAGCCGCCAACTCCGTTCCACAATTCTCGATTTCCACAGAGATTAGCCGCATGACAAAGGAGCCAGCACAGAACCAGCGGGCATTGTCAATCACTGACCAACTGTCCGTGGAAGTGACCCTTTTGTCCGCATTTCGAAGCCGGTACAGTCGTGCTTTATTGATTTCGACCGATCTCTTTCGCTCCCATCATTGCATTCTCAATCGAGTCGATGGCCGAACCCTTGTGTGTTCATAGTCTAGCCACTTGCTCATAATCAAGGAGTTTCTACTAGAAGTATTACCTTTATAGATGATCATGATCATGAGTACTGGTTTTTTTTTAAGCGACATATCTAACTCTTTCACTTCTTTGCCAGCCATCCAGTGCAGCTATGAGACCGCCGTCCGTGGAATGGCATCGCTGCAGCAGATGCACCGCAGCGGACCGCACATAAAGACGCGGCCGCCGCGCCAGCCGCTTGATGGAAAGCCCTTCGCCAAGGGCGTCGTCCTGAAGACGCTGATTAAGAAGCCCAAGAAGCCGAACTCGGCCAATCGAAAGTGCGTGCTGGTGCGCCTCTCCACCGGCAAGGAGATGGTGGCCTACATCCCCGGCATCGGGCACAACCTGCAGGAGCACAACATCGTACTGTGCCGCGTGGGGCGTCTGCAGGACGTGCCCGGCGTGAAGCTGAAGGCTGTGCGCGGAGTCTACGACTTGGCGCACGTCATCAAGAAGAGCCAATAGTTATTAACCACTTCCTAATCACGTTGTTCAAATGCATAGCTCCACAATCAACAGACGGATGCGTCGTTCTTATTATTGTTTGTTTTTTACGGAAAATTATGCAGCTCAGCCGGCTTAAGAGGTAAGTGAGTGAGTAGTGACAAGTGAACGGGCTCAGTCAGGATCTCCTTTCGGTTGGCTGCATTCTCGTAATCTTAAGTCAATAGGCTGTCGCATCATCTTTACCTAAGAATAGCCGGGTCTCTCAGGGGAAAATGGTCTTAAACGGCATTTTACGCTTTAGCTGGCAAATCCTTTTGCATGAATCCTGTTTGCTTTTTAACAGAATTGCAAATTTTCTGCCAAATAATCGTTAGCTGAAATGGGCGTCACTGCAATACGCCCACTCTTCACAGCTACGAAGTTCAATGGAAAATCGATGTAGTAGTTGGTCCTTTTTGGGAATCCTGCTGGGTGACTGCCGAAAATTAGCTAAGAAAATTGAGTCCTTCCACAAGGGGAAGTATCTTCTTTAAAGAACTGGGACTTAAATACGGATTGATCAGTTCTGATCACAAGTGCAATTGCTAATTACGAGCTTGGCTTGGGTTTGGGTTTGGGCTTCTACGATTTATCATTCGCTGAAGATGAAATGCATATGGGCACAAAATGTAAATATCTCTGATTGCAAACTATCTAATATCAAACTATAATTACAGGCACAGTTCATAGTTGTGGGATCCTCAGTTACTCTCCTCAACCCGAATTGTCGGTCCGAATCAAAGTCGTTTCGGGAGTGTCCTGCGCAGGACTCACCGTTAACCCATCCGCAGAATGGACAGTCGCAGAGACCGTTAGGCAAATACATCGAAGGATCCTTTTTAAGTTAGCCGACGTCGAAGCTGTCGCCGTGTAGATGTCTTTTTTGTCCACATCCTCGGATGGATGACATTTCGGTGACCGCAGCAATGCCGTTTCCTCTGTCCGCCAGACATTGTGTCAACAGAGGGTCGGAATGCAGGACCATGGGTGTACCGTTAGTCCCGGCCGAAAGTCCTTAGTCCTGCTGCCTGATTGAGCCATTATGACAGCAGGTCCTTTGTCCGGGGATCGTTCGTCTTCGCCGTCTTTTCTGCTGAGTCAAGTTGTCCAACATCTTTGGGCCCCGCCTTTGTTTGCCGGCGTGCATAATTTTTATCAATAAAAACGCCATTGTCCAGCGTTGAGGAAAAAACACATACGAGTCCCGCTTCCGTGTAATCACCGAAGGATATTAGCTGCTTTTTCTTCAGCTCCTTTTGTTCGCCGTGTTAACTGTAAAATTTGTTAAATGAAAAATGACTCCCGGTCTCGGGGATTACTGGCCAATCATCGAGGCGTTCACACGTCTGTGGCTTGGCCAGAATGAATTGGCAAAACATCTGGGAAAAAGAAATTCAAAAGTTTTTATCTCCAACGAATTGTGCGACTCGAATCGCAATTTTTCGGGGAATGATTGAGTGTCCGAACTAGGAGATACGGCCGGCCAATATGCTAATCTTGTTGTATATCTAGAATATTTGCGAAGATATAACACATCTTAAATCAAACTCACCCTTGACCCTCTGGCTCTTGCATCGACTATATATTTAATTGTTCTTTGCTTACCACAACATTGGGCGTTAGTTATTGATTTTCTCCCAACTTTGGCCTCTTCTATATCTGTGAGTTTCTGTTCTGGTTGTTTTGTGGCCAAGGGCTTTAATTGTGCCTGCACCCCTTCTAATCATCTTTTGCACACCCATAACCAATCGATGCTGTCACTTCCCCGTTTAGTTTTACTCTTTTCTGCGGACACGAAATGGAAAGGCGTAGAGAAAGGGTGGCGGAGTCACTGGAGTTTGACTGTACGAATTGCCAAACATTTTATTTAATCATGGACACGTGTTCGGCGACCTTTCGGGGTTGGGTGGCTGGGGGTTGATAGTGGATTGCGGACGGTGGATGGAGAATGGGCCACCCCGAGAAGATGACGACTCCCTAATGTTCAACCCTTGTGCAACCCTTGTGCTTGCGTGATGTGAGTCTCGTAACGCCGGAGCCAAAATGGCGCTGCCAAATGGCTGAATCCCGGAATCCCAGAATCAGTGTGCGATTCGCAATAAAAATGGTTTCAGCTAAGCTGCATTCCGCGGGGACCTGTGATCCTTAACTTCTGGTCTGATCTTCTTTAGATCGCACAAGAAAGAGGTCCCTAATTGGCATCTTGTTGTTTTGGCCCTTGTGCCTTTTCTTTGGCAACAATCGAAATGTCAAGTGTGAGTCAAATAATGATGCATAACCCCCGACCAGACGGTCTCTAGATGCTGCAACCGAGATTATCCTTCGGAAACATCATCATTTTCTTGTAATCGATTGCAGAAAGAGGCGAGAACCGAGCAAATCTCTCTCAGAAAGATCAAACTGACAAAAAACGGGCCAACGGAAAAAGGGAGGAGAAGCAACAACAAACGACGGGCGGGCCAAACCACACAAAGGATCGTCATCCGATCGTCGTTCTCGCTCTGCTGCGAATGTGCGGAATGTGTGTCCTCTGGCCACGTGCAGAGCACACTCCAATCACAGGCGAGAAAAGACACACACACCTTGGCCGCCAGGTGAGCGGCCCAAGTGTCAATCAGGACTCACTCGCGATCCCCTTGTGATTTCCGCATTTCAACCCCAAGCGATCGCAGATCGCATCTGATTCGCCACGATCGCAGCCCACGACTCCTATTCGATCTGTGTTGACACTGTCAAAGAGATCCTGGCGATCGAAATGTGTTTACTCATGGCCTAAATCCCTTCCCTTTGGGGCGTCACGATCGAATGGCAATCCTTTCTAGCCAGCGCACGATCGGCACGTGGCGACTTGGATCGTGAGCTGATATTTTTCGCACTTTTTCTCGTGAATTTTGTCGGTAGAAACAGAAGAGATAATTGATTTTAATCATTGATTTATTCGTTCACAATCTTGATGTACAATTCGTAAATAACTACAGATTCTAGAGTATTTGTTTCTGCATCCTAAACATTATTTATAATTAAGTTTTGTAGCATGTAGCATTTGTAGCTGTAGTATTCCCAGGGGTTCGAAAGTCAACGCATCTAGTCCAGGAGACTACTTTGGACTTGTGTGGGGATCAGGGGAATGAGATCATCGGAGGCACTGCTAGCTTTAGTGGGCATGACCAGTGGCTTTCAAGGATCTACCTAGATCTGCTGCGACTGGGATTACCTCCATGATGAGATGGCCCAGTTTTCCATTCCCCGCTCAAGTGATTTGGCAATTGACCTAACAATTGGGCTAGGCGCGGGAGGGAATCTGAAAATCTGGGGATCTAGCCATCTAATCTTACGGATTTACGTGAAACTTTTGCAATCGAAGTGGCGGCCCCTGGAACTCGACCATTATTTGGCAATATACGAGCGGAGTGGCCTAATCTGGTGGACTGTGGACTGATCCCGATACCGATCCCGTTCCCGATCCGCGATCTCCTCTCCTCGTTCGCTCGTAATCTGAGATTAAATTAAAATGTCGCAGGAAGGCGATGGGCGGTGGGCCTGTGCTGGACGGACTCACCTCTGTTTGCGCTAAATCCCCGAGATCCAGAGGCCTAATCCTTTCGCTTGACCGACTACCTGGCCCCTGATCCCGTGGCCCAGATCCCGAAACCATGCAACAGTCGCGCTACACACGAATTAACCTGATTAAAATTGTATTTTTCCCAAATTTATGGGATTAAGTTCCGTTCAAGTTCCTTTAACTCGTTTAAGCTACCGGATTTAGTTCAAGTGCTCGCCTGGATCTCCCCGGGAGATCTCAGGCCACTCGGCCATCCGCCCAGAGCTCTCAGGCCACTCAGGCCGCTCGAGCCGCTCAAGCCTTCGTGAGCCGATTTTTATTGGGCTGGCTTAATTAGCACAATTGTTTACAAATTTACCTTTCGTCATGCTGCAAGGGATTGTTTCAGGATCCTCCTGAGATCGGTGTGTGAAATCCATGGCCCGCACACGCCCACGGCTCAAAATTCTCGGCCCAGCGTCTAACGTCCTGCAATTCAGAGCAGGACAGGGCAGATCAGCTATGTGTGAACCGTGCAGAGAGCAATTCTCCTTAAAATTGGTCTAATCCAGAGCGTGGACCCTGCACTATGGTGCGTCTTGGCCATCAGTTCCACCAGCTCGTCGGCCCATTTGCCAATCAATTATGAGCCTTATGCAACTCATAATGAGTTTTTTTCTCTCACTTAGGCCAAAACTTTATCCACACACTGTTGTGTGCGCCTGCAAAAAAGGGGCTAAAGTTGTGTTCCTGCAGAAAGAAGGGAAATCTCTTTATTTCAATTGATTGCCAATTCATAATTTACCAGGCTTACAAGCCTTTCCTATGTATGTATCTGGTGTCCGGGGGAACTAGAGACATACTTCCTAAATGTGGACTTCGACAACTCACCCATTGACCTCGGCGAACGTGAGGCCACTTTGAGCAACTCCTTCACTTCACTTCCGTTGGGCAGCTGTAAAGGCTTAAGAGGTGCTCGATTGGCGCCTGGACAAGGATCCTGCGACTCTCGAACTGCGTTCCTGGCTGTGGTGTGTGCGTTCCCTAGAAGACGACACAAACTCTGTGCTTAGGCAAATATAAACAAATATTTATGCGTAAAAACAAACCCCAGACGAGGCCCAAGGGCCTGTTGGCCGTAGAAAAACAAATCGTTTGTATGCCCTATGGACCAGGCAGAAACACGTGCCCACTTATTATATTTTCGTTGGATTCCAGTCCGGGGCTGGAAGGCCAAACTAACTCGCCATTGACGCTGGAAAAACAAAACGCAAGTCAAGCCATCGAAATGGATTTCGAATCGCGTTTCCCCGACATAAAGTTGCAATATGTTGTGTGCGGCGGGATTAGAGCCGGAGCAGCTTCGATCCTCCGGCCGCAGTCCGAACTCCGATCCCATTCGGTCTACGCCCCCTCGAGATTAATGAGGATGTGCGGCGTGTGTTTACTCCGTCATGTTCCCAGTCCAGAATCCAGAATCCAGAATCGAGAGTCCAGGATCCAGAGCCCAGAGTCCAAAGTCGAATCCTTTCACTAGCCAGGGGCATGAGCCACATGTGTTCCTTTTTTCCAGCTGCTGACCACACTGGGCACTGGGCATCGGACTTTGGTCATTGAGCATTGAACACCAAACACCGAAAAAAGACCACTGAACACGCTCATTAGGCAGCCTTCCACTTAAGCGTGAGTTGGCTCTTTTTGCATCTTTGATAAATTAACCAACAATGGGAGGCGAACTGTCGCTCGATGGCTCGTGTTGGTCTTCAATGCTCGGATTCTGTGACAGCATTTCCTTCGGGATGTGGCCAGCAGCCAGCAGCCAGCTGGGCAGCCACTACTTGGAGCATCGTATCTCGATTTCTATTCCCACTCACTCCACAATTACCCCAAGCAGTCAGTGGGTTGCTGACTGCCACGCGATCTGACCACTAGAACGCTGCAGCACTCCGAATGGCGCCCAATGATCTCCAATTCAGCATCTGAGCTGAGACCCAGCAAATTCGAACTAATTGCTGCACCCAGAGCATAACCCAGAATCGATTCGTTTGCCACACTCCAAGGGAAAGGATCAAGTCCGGGCTTCGTGGCAGGAGGCTGTTAGTCGAGGAACTTTCTTTCCCGCAGTTCCTTTGAAGCGTTCCAGCTAACAATTAGTGAAGAAAGTCGTGTGGCTCGTGCACCGACACAATTCCGCAGCCAGCGGTCCTCAGTTCCCAGTCCGCTCCTAATTATGCGTCGAAAAATTGAGCGCCTCAAATTACTCGTGCAATCCGAACAAGAACGCAACATGAGCCTTGGCAATGGCAATGGAAATGCAAATGCCATTGCCATTCGAGTTAATTAATCACGGCAACTTGTGGCAAATTGTATGCAAGGGGTATCCAAGGGTCGACCGGAACCGTAGATCATTAGGAGTTAGGAGTTCAGCGCTTAGAGTGCTAAGATGGCGTGGCATATGTGAGTGATCCTCCATTGTGTCCGGCGGATTGTTGGAAAACCCTGGCTAATGGTCTGCGCTGACAGTCGAGACAATAAACGCGATGTATATTTATACATGGTCTGGTAGAGAAAAGGATTCCGGGGGACAGCGGGTCAGTTCCCAGGGAGAGGAACTCTTTCCACGCTCCGCTGATCGCACTATTTGTCTATTTGGCAAACAGACCTCGATCACGACAAAAAGATAATCGGCGAAGGGTAAGACAGGAAGTGATCTGCTTTCTTCGCATCGTTTCCACTTGTCTGGCCACAAATTTGAGGTTGCCTGACCAGATAATCTTATAATGTTGCTGCGCCACAGCAAAAGTCTTCTCGAGTTTCCCCCGATTGTATTGACAAAACAGTTTCAGTATCGATGACAGGGTTTTCGGCCACGGCGAGGGGCAGGTGGTCACCGCATCGATTTAGGCGGGAGTGGGGGCGTAAAACCTAATTTCGAGCCAGCAACTAACTCCACTGACTCCCCATAAATGTGTCACAGCGCGACGAATTGATGGGGTGTTCGTTCCCCAATCTTCCACCCCACCCCAAACTCCAGACAGCCACGTCCACCCTGCTGCGCCCCAGAAACGCAGGAGGGGTTGAGCCAACAATTGTAGGAAATTGCCAAAAGTGACCACAGCGGCGGTCAGCATTTCGAGCGACCCGCAAAATTGCCAGCGAGCGACCACTTGTAATCAAGCCAACGCCATCCGGTTTTGTTATCATTAAGCAACCGCCCGGGAAAGTCGGAAAAGGGCTTTCCCGAGCCGAACCACGCCGAGGCAGAACCCTTTCATTTGCCCTAATGAAAATGCCCCCGATGCTGTCTCTCTGTGTGTCTGTCTGTCGCCTGCTATTTATTTATTAAATGCAGGAGACTCCCTCGCCTCCGGATGGACACAATGGACATCGGACAATGGACTGGGTCAGCTGGCACAGCTGTCACATTTTCCCTAAGCCCTGGATCTCTGGATCCGTCACCCACTCCCTGCACGTCCATCTCCACCCCCACCTCCACCTCCACCTCCATCTTCACCGCTTCCCCCAACTCCCTAAATGCGGTCCTATATCTCCCGGCTTTAATGAAGTTGCGGGGATTCATTGCCCAGAGAACCAGTTTCCCACCAGACGCACAAAATGAAGTCGCTGTGGTGGTGGTTTTTCGAAATCCCCTCCAGCTGTGGTTTCTGCCTCTGATTGGCCGAGCCTTTGAGCTCTACTTTATTGCGTGGCCCGGAGTTCGGCAGAGTCTTCGATTTCGTAGCAGGACCTCGATTATAAACGCCAAAATGGCGCAATCCCTGGCAATGGAGGATGCAACGTAACATGGCGATGGAACTGGGCCTCAGTTCGATCTTTGGACTATGCGACCTTGAGTCAAGTTCTACAAACTGTGGGGAATGTGAGGAAAGTTCGAGATGAAGAAGATTAATTGCAGTTCCTGACTGAAGTTTCAGTGATCTAGGGAATGGTTTGATTTGAAATATTGTATAAACTGTCCAATCAGCAAGAAATTAGCAATGTAGTAAGTTTAGCTTTACTTAACATAGCTTACTTAACTCCAGCTCCTTACTTGCCAGTTTTTAGACACATTGTTCGACCTTTTTGATTCTCCTGCATTACGTCAAACGTATTACTGTTGCGACCAGGCTCAGAGAAATCTGCTCGTTGAGCCTAGCTCGACAGTTAGTCAAGTCATCTGGAATCCATTGCCGGCTTAAAAGTGGAGAGCTGCGGATCTGGACACTTGTTTTCAGGGGATTACGCTGTTCGGAAGACGCAATATTATGCGAGATTAACTTGAGGCAGCCAGATAGTCAGGATTAGCATGGAGGATTGGAGGATCGAGAGAGCTGTACCTGGTCACCTGTCGGATCACCCGGAACCCTCCGGCCCACTGAGCTTCCAACAATATTTGTGTTCTCCTTCCGAGAAGCAAAAAATGCACTTTTAAAGATGAAACTGAAAATTATGAAATGATATGCTAGTTCATATTTTTGGCAGAACTCGGTGACAATGGCACATTTTGCCACCTACGAAACTGCGTGCACAAAGGGCTTAAACCGCTTAAAGACCGTTTAATCTCATGGATTTCAGTCGTTTTTAGTTTCATGTGAAAAAACTCGAGGCAAAAGGCAACTGTGGTTCTCAAAGGAGATGAGAACAGAACGGAACGGAACTCGGATACAATGGGCGTGGCCGGGTCGAAGACTTTACGGTGTTAAATGCTCATATTACGAGCTGGCCAGGAGTCACTCTATGAAAAAGAGTTATGCGGAATGAGGCTTAGGACCGTTCAGTTCCGTTCGGTTCAGTTCCGTTCTCTGTTCCAGGATTTCCTCGATCTACCGTTCTCGCCCGGTCCCGATCTGCCGATCCCGATTGTATCTGGGCAGCGCATCCGTTCCGGTGGAGATCGTGCTGGATGGATATGCTTTATATGCTGATGGCAGTTAGGAGATGGTGCGAACTGACAATTGACACAATTACCAGGACGGCCAAATCCGCAAACCGCTGCAATGCCATTTTGACAGCAATTGTCCTGGCCAACAATGTGATCTGGGATCTGGAATTTTGAATTTCGCTTCTCGAGAGGAAGGGGGCTAACAGTAGCCATTCTAACGGGGTTTCGTAGGCGGCTTTGGCTTGCAGTTGAACAATGGCAAAAGGACAAAAAGGAGTGCTGCAGCAAGGACACTCCCGCAAAAAGGTGTGAAAATTTCAAGGGCCGCTTGATAGATCGAGTGGGCTCGACACCCCGATGGCCGGGGGCGGATCGTAACTCTTTTTATGTGGGCTCTTCGACCGGCGGTTTGATTAACTCCGGAGAAACCCCTAACGGTGCTCGGCCGCTGACAATGGGCGTCGTGGCTGATGGCAGCTAATCAACAGTAAAATGCATAAAATTAAGTGAGCATTGAAAGGGCATTATCGGGAATAAGGGTCTTTGCGCCGGCTATTAGAATTGTTTCACACTATCCGCACATAACTGTACCGCGAGCGGTTCTCACCCAAATAGATACCGATCACAGAGCTCCGAGTTGGAACAATGGCCCAAAACGTTGACAGTTCATCAAAACGAATGAAGCATGCAAAATGAATGTGCCGTCAGCGATGGCAAATACCCTGCAATCGCTGCTCAGCAGCAGTGTCTGGTGCACTGGAAAAGGGGTTTGGCGAAACTTGCTCACTTAAGTATTAATGTTCAGATATTGGTCCTTCCAGATGATCGCAGTGTAGCTGTAGGAGCAGAGATCTCCCACTCGGAAATCATGCGTGAAATGTTGCTTTCTTTGGATTCCTTTCTTTTGCTCGTCTTGTGTGTGCGACTTTTTCAGTATTTTCCCAACCCGAGCATTCTCATTTTCCTCTGACTATGGCGATGGGCGTGGACACGGACACACCCCTCGATCCCCTGTATCCTGGCCATCTTCCTGAGGTCCTGACAACGGGACAACGGGACAAGAGCACAACAGGCACAATGATGGCGTAAGGAAGTAGCAAGTTAGTTTTGCCCATTTAAATAGCACTCTGGACACCGAGCTCTTTGTGCGTCGATTTGACGAGCATTAAATGGCACTTTTCCCGTGTGGGGTCTCCCCATCGATCAATCGCTCGATCGATCGGCCGAATCTTGAGTCAGAACCTTGAACTTATCGCGCACAATTTCAATATTGGGCATTCGCAGCTCAGCGCAGTCGATCATTCAAAGTTCATTGAGTTGCTGGGATGTTTGGCCGGTGCAAACATAAGATAGTAATACGATAGACGCGCTGTCGCCCCAATTTGGGAGATGCAACTCGCTCGGCAGATAAGAGGACTCCAAAGCATTGCGGGCCTGCGAGGCAAATGTCATTTGGGTAATCAAAACCGCACTAATTGGCATAGTAATGCAATACTGCCTTGGGATTTGGGATCCGGATTTCATATTCCGGACTTGAGATCTGCTCGAGATCTTTTCGCTCGGCTGGTCAGCGGTGAATGAAGGAAGGCTCTATTCGGAGCGGCTCGACGTCTCTCAATTAAAGAGATGCCATAATTGAGCAGCCTTTTGCTGGACGTGGGATTAGGAGCCATAGGATAACAATTAGCCAAAGGATTTGACGACGGAAGCTATGGCCATTGTGGGTTCCCTTCGAGTACTTAACTTGTGTCTTTTTTAGTCGGGGTTCTTTTTGCCGAGCTGTGCACTTCCGTTTGCGGAAGTGGCTAAGGCAAATCCCCAGACACATCGAGCCGAGCAATACCTGTTCCCATTATCCTCTGCAAGTGTGCACTTTGCATATGCCAAGGAAAACAAACAAGTGATCCTTGGTCCTCGATTCCCGACTCTCGATCCTGGTTAGTCTTTTTCGCTTAGCCCAAACACTCTGCTGCGAGAGGAGAGGGCCTTTGTCCGCCCGAGGAGCACGTGTAATCCCCGTTCACTTCCTCGCCGGCCGACTACTTACTTCCTCATTAGCATCGCAGGATATAGGGATATGGACGGGCCCAAGTGCCTTTCCTGATGGGCTTAGGCGGCCATCGTGGCTGAGAATCAACTGAATGACGGCCAAACTAATCATACATTTGAAAGTAATCTCATTTCATCAATTGTGCTGAGGAACGGCCTTTCAAGGAGTTCCTTTTGGAGGAAGTTGGAAGAATGAACGAAGCACGACTCTTTCAAACAGCACTGCATTAGTGAAATATATTTGATGATATCAAAAAGATCATTTATTAGCTGTAACTTACCATCACATCGAGATGAAAATGCGGAGGAGAGCGCTGCTCTTTGCTTATCCCAAACTAGGGTTTTTTAGGGATAAAAAGCGGGTAACAGTTTCTCAGAAACAAAATGGCAGTCCTAATATGCGATAAGTTGCTTTCAACTTACGTTTACGACAGGGGCCATTTGAAGCTAAGGCTTCCAATATGCGACTGTTAACCCATTAAGACAAAGGGCCGCGAAAGGAGTTAACGGCAATTCCCCGAAACCAAGCACGAATCCCAATCCAAATCCAAGCCACTCCTCACCCTTTTTTGGTCGGGTGGGTCGGGTCATATAAGGCAAAACCCCTTTCAGTCAATTAGTCGCTGATTTTCTTTGTCACCTCGCAGCGGACCAATATAAAAATCGTAGCCACAATGGGCGGAGGAGAGAACCCTTTTTTTTTAAGGACAGCCGATGTCTGAAATGTCAGTTTATGGCTCCTTAAAAAACAGCAGCGGTTTTAGGGTCCGCGGACTTGGAATGAGGCCTTTTCGCACGAAGCGTCCATTATGCAATAAAACTCTGGATGTTTTTTAGGCAACAGCATAACAGCCTAATACAGCGCATATTGTGGGTGGGCAACCCGTTCGGGCATCAGGTAGATGATTCCGTAAAAAACGCGCCCAAGGTCACCACTCAAAGGATTGCACAAATATTGCATCTTTGGTTCGGAGCTCATTATGGCGAAGCAACAGCAGTCCGCGTATATGAATATATGGTTTTATGGCCTGCTGTTTTTTAAGTTTTTTCGCTGAATCTGGTTTTTACACCGAACTTGGCAACTCTTTGGCTGCGACTTCGGCCGCGACTTTTTATGGCATCTGCTCGGGATCGATTGGGCTGGGTTACACGTATGTCCAGGATCTGGAAGGGCTCGGGCTCGGGCCCGGGAACCGCAGGTAAGGGATCGACTCAATGACGGCGACGTGACCGTCCGAGTTTTAGTTTAATCCACCATTTTTACGGTTGGATTAGCGCACGGATTAGCGGATAAGTTCGCGGTTTTTTACTGATTACCATATCGATCCCTCTTTTTATTTCCAATCCACCCAATCCCACTGAATGGGAAGTCGTAAAAAGAGAATGAATGAAAGTTAGCAAGGGGATATGGAAATCTGATCAACGTATATAAAGTAGGTATTGTTGATAGGATTTGATATCATTTCTGCGTAACAAATCTAAACTACAGATTTGGACACACTGACCGTCATGTCCTCGAAGTAGCTGCAGTAAGTATCCAGCATAACATTTCCCATGGATGACAGCCAACATTGTACCGCTACCCACTTCCGTTGGCCGTCGAGGCGACCGTTAGGACAAACAGTTAACAAAGTGAAACAACTTGTCGAGGATCCCACATCCCACGCCGCAGCGGAAGCCAAAGGGATAAAGGACGTAGAATCAAGGATGTTTAAGGAGGAGGACAAACACGAGCAGTCAACACTGACGGACACTTGTCGCAATGATCCTGGACTCTTGATTCTCGATCCTCGGGCTGGCGGCGTCATGAATCAACTGGGCAGACTGGCGAGTGTCCTTGTCGAGATTCCGGGAAGACGAGTTTTCATTGCCGAAATAAGAAAAGGATGCGAATTACGCCAGCCGAAAAGGGCTGCAAATTGCAAGAACGCCAGAACTCGGCCTAATTTCCATAATTTGTCACGCACAATCCAACGAATTCGCCATCGCATAGATACACAGATTCTAGATGGGCTGGTCAGCAAAAGGATTTCGGGACAAAAGCGCAAAACAAACGGATTTAGCCATCACAACCCTTGGATGTTGTGCATCTATTATCAACAAACCAGATTCCATCTCTTTCCTTTGACCAGATGCCTCTCTTTCTGGCCAGAAAAGTATGATTTCACTGTGATTATAATATACCACGGTCAGGGGGTCTTTGATATGCGAAACGTTCTGGAAAATTCAGAAGCATGCTTATGGTTTATTTCAGTGCAGAAGAGAATAGCCTACGATGTTTAATTGCGGTTTATTCTTTAAACAACATAAGAAACATATTCAGCAGTTACTTAAATCTAAAGACTTAGTAACTAAAGATTTTTCAGGTTGGTTTTTGGGTAAGGGCTTTATCATTTAGATATCAAAGGAAGTAAGTTAGGTATAATTGCGATAAAACATCGATTGTACAATGCTGGTATATACAAAAATGGGGTTTCCTCAAACTTGGACTTATAACTTCGCGATGAACGCCTATGAAAATAAACCCGAAGTTTAAAACTCTACATTGATTATGAATATTTTTAGCCAATTCCATGAAAACGAAATGTAAAGCATTGCAAAGGTGGTACGAATTTTTATATTTTTCCCCATTGAATATTAAAACCAAGAAAAAACCATATCCTTTCGCGGAAACTAATGAAACATAAAGTTCGAAAACTCTTTGTACTTTTTTTTTAAATTACGTTAAATGGCGAACTAACAATAGCACAAAGAACTATGATTTTTGCGAAAACTGCGAAAACCAAATGAGGGAAGGGGCAGCCGCACCCTTGTAAAACCCTTTCGAATGCGGCGAGACAGAGAGGGCAACAGGGCAGAGCGGGACAGAGTCAGAAGCAGAGCCAGAATCACCCCTTTGCCCTTTGGCCTTTGTACCGCCTACCTGCTTCGTACCGCTTCGGCTGGCCGCTCGTGTCCGCCATTTCGATGTGAATGAGGCGTCGGCGCAGCCTCCGGATTTCGGTATAAATGCAGGGGGTTCCGACGAGAGGAAATCAGTTTGCGTTCGACATCGTCAGCGTGAAGATATAGCAATATCAGAGCTAGATCACCAGTCTATATAGCGTCAATCAGTTGGATTAAACCCAGAGACCATACACCGAACACCATGCTAATGCACGAGAAACTCATGGCCGGGCAGTTCTTCGATCTCAAGACTGGTAAGTTGGCCACGCCCCTTGGACTCTCCTCGATCCGTAAACTAACAAATCCCTTCTCTCTCAATCTCCGCAGATCGCAAGCCCCTGATGCACCACCACCAGTACCAGCACCACCAGCAGCAACCACTGCACCACTTGCCGCACAGCCAATTGCCGGTTCAGGGATCCTTGGGCCTGCCCAAAATGGATCTGTACACGGCCTACGCCTACCAGCAGCAGTTGCTGGGAGCTGCCCTCAGTCAGCAGCAACAACAGCAACAGCAGCAGCAGCAACATCAACAGCTGCAGCAGCAGCAGACCTCCTCTGCAGAGGTCCTGGATCTTTCCCGTCGTTGTGACAGCGTAGAGACGCCAAGGAAGACTCCCTCGCCGTATCAAACAAGCTACAGCTACGGCAGTGGTTCCCCCTCGGCCTCGCCCACCAGCAATCTTCTGTATGCGGCCCAAATGCAACAGCAGCAACATCAGCAGCAACAGCAGCAGCAGCAACAATTGGCCTCCCTGTATCCCGCTTTTTACTACAGCAACATCAAGCAGGAGCAAGCCACGCCCACTGCTGCTCCGCCCAAGGTCACACCAACCGCCAACCTTCTGCAAACCTTTGCTGCCGCCTCTGCTGCGGCCGCCGCTGCTGCTGCCGCTTCTTCGACCAACTCACCAAGACCCGCCAGCAACGCCAGCACAATGCAGATAGACGTTCTGGAGAATCCCCAGTCCCCGGCTGTTGAGGCCACCACGCCCACCACCTCCAGCAGCGGCGAGGCGGGAAAGAACACCCGTCCCTTCAAGGCCTTTCCCCGGGATCCCTTGGTCATAGCTGCCAATTTCGCAGCCACTGATGTCCTTCTGGACAATCCGCGAGTGGAGCGCTACACGGAATACCGGAAGCGAGTGCTTGAGCAAATCCGCAGCTCCAACGGAGGATCGCGCACCGTAACCAACCCAAAAATGCGAAGGACCAACTCAAGAAGTGGATCCGTCAACGAAGGCAGCTCCTCAAACAACAACAGCGAAAGCGAGGATCGCGCTGCTGCGGAGGAGTCAAGCGACTGCGACTCCCAGGCGGGCAACTTCGAGGGCAAGTCCGCCACCAGCAGCTCCAGCAACTTGGCCAACGCTACTGCAGCGAACTCCGGTATCAGCTCGGGCAGCCAGGTTAAGGATGCCGCCTACTACGAGAGGCGTCGCAAGAACAATGCTGCCGCCAAGAAGTCCCGCGATCGCCGCCGCATCAAGGAGGATGAGATCGCCATCAGGGCCGCCTATCTGGAGCGCCAGAACATCGAGCTCTTGTGCCAGATCGACGCACTCAAGGCCCAGCTGGCCGCCTTCACCTCCGCCAAAGTAACCACCGCCTAAAGGTCCACTCCTCTCTTGATGCGTTGAACGCGAGGATCCGAATCGTATGTCCTGTTTTTGGGTCAGCTTATCTGTGAATAGTTTAGGGGGCTCAACTTTCTTTTTTTTACACACTCGCATTTAAGTACTTTAAGTCCTTGGAGTATACGTTATATTTGGAAAATGTATTAGCTGTAGTGCATCTCGCAATCTCACCAGTTAACTATCAATGGAATCCTCTATAGTTGTAGCAGTCCCAGCTAGCCAGTAATGTTTAACTTATAAGTGAATTTTTTTCATAGCCCTAAGGAATCAATTATAATAAATTATCGAAAATAATTATATTTCATTACTGCTTAATATGGTCTTCGTTGTCTCTTGGTAAGCTGTTGCTACCTACTGAAACTTCTGCTCGCCTGGTGTTCAGAATCTGAAAAATTACAAAATTCGATACTTTACTTTTTCATCATAAATGTTCGTAAAGCTAAAAATTTTCAACGTTTAGTACAGCTCATTACCCATGGAATCCCTAACATTTTTACTTATGGAAAATAAATTTTTGGCCAAATTTTTGAATTGTTAAATTTGCAAGATATATTATAAATGTAAAAGTGATAACATTTGAATGCAAGCTCAACGAGACCTGATATTAAACATTTGCAAATTTTTAACATTACATTATGTACTTTTAGGCCGAAAAAGATAGCCACTCAATGGTGCCCCATATATTTGTAACATACTTTTAGGCCCTGAAAGAATTCAATCACCAGCGTCACCTTCTGTTCACCTTTCAGTTCGCGTGGTAATCTAAACCGAAAAATCACAGAATTTGGAAAATGTTATGATTTTTCGATTTTAGATACCAGGCGATGATAATCAGTAGCGGGTGTCTACTGAAAACCAACTAATAGTTGGTCACCTTCTGGAATTCTTGTTCGCCTGGTAGTTTAAACCGAAAAATCTCTAAATTTTCTTAACAAAATGCGCATTTTTGTCGAAAATTTGTGGATTTTTCGATTTTAGATACCAGGCGATGATAATCAGTAGCGGGTGTCTACTGAAAACCAACTTATCGTTGGTCACCTCCTGAAATTCCAGTTCGCCTGGTAGTTTAAACCGAAAAATCTCTAAATTTTGTTAACAAAATGCGCATTTTTGTCGAAAATTTGTGGATTTTTCGATTTTAGATCCCAGGCGATCATAATCAGTAGCGGCTGTCTACTGAACACCAACTTATCGTTGGTCACCTTCTGGAATTCTTGTTCGCCTGGTAATTTAAACCGAAAAATCTCTAAATTTTGTTAACAAAATGCGCATTTTTGTCGAAAATTTGTGGATTTTTCGATTTTAGATACCAGGCGATGATAATCAGTAGCGGGTGTCTACTGAAAACCAACTTATCGTTGGTCACCTCCTCGAATTCCAGTTCGCCTGGTAGTTTAAACCGAAAAATCTCTAAATTTTGTTAACAAAATGCGCATTTTTGTCGAAAATTTGTGGATTTTTCGATTTTAGATCCCAGGCGATCATAATCAGTAGCGGGTGTCTACTGAACACCAACTTATCGTTGGTCACCTTCTGGAATTCTTGTTCGCCTGGTAATTTAAACCGAAAAATCTCTAAATTTTGTTAACAAAATGCGCATTTTTGTCGAAAATTTGTGGATTTTTCGATTTTAGATACCAGGCGATGATAATCAGTAGCGGGTGTCTACTGAAAACCAACTTATCGTTGGTCACCTCCTGGAATTCCAGTTCGCCTGGTAGTTTGAACCGAAAAATCTCTAAATTTTGTTAACAAAATGCGCATTTTTGTCGAAAATTTGTGGATTTTTCGATTTTAGATACCAGGCGATGATAATCAGTAGCGGGTGTCTACTGAAAACCAACTTATCGTTGGTCACCTCCTCGAATTCCAGTTCGCCTGGTAGTTTAAACCGAAAAATCTCTAAATTTTGTTAACAAAATGCGCATTTTTGTCGAAAATTTGTGGATTTTTCGATTTTAGATCCCAGGCGATCATAATCAGTAGCGGGTGTCTACTGAACACCAACTTATCGTTGGTCACCTTCTGGAATTCTTGTTCGCCTGGTAATTTAAACCGAAAAATCTCTAAATTTTGTTAACAAAATGCGCATTTTTGTCGAAAATTTGTGGATTTTTCGATTTTAGATACCAGGCGATGATAATCAGTAGCGGGTGTCTACTGAAAACCAACTTATCGTTGGTCACCTCCTGGAATTCCAGTTCGCCTGGTAGGTTAAACCGAAAAATCTCTAAATTTTGTTAACAAAATGCGCATTTTTGTCGAAAATTTGTGGATTTTTCGATTTTAGATACCAGGCGATCATAATCAGTAGCGGGTGTCTACTGAAAACCAACTTATCGTTGGTCACCTCCTGGAATTCCAGTTCGCCTGGTAGTTTAAACCGAAAAATATCTAAATTTTGTTAACAAAATGCGCATTTTTGTGAAAATTTTGGATTTTTCGATTTTAGATACCAGGCGATGATAATCAGTAGCGGGTGTCTACTGAAAACCAACTTATCGTTGGTCACCTCCTGGAATTCCAGTTCGCCTGGTAGTTTAAACCGAAAAATCTCTAAATTTTGTTAACAAAATGCGCATTTTTGTCGAAAATTTGTGGATTTTTCGATTTTAGATACCAGGCGATCATAATCAGTAGCGGTGTCTACTGAAAACCAACTTATCGTTGGTCACCTCCTGGAATTCCAGTTCGCCTGTAGTTTAAACCGAAAAATATCTAAATTTTGTTAACAAAATGCGCATTTTTGTGCAACATTTTTGAATTTTTCGATTTTAGATACCAGGCGATCATAATCAGTAGCGGGTGTCTACTGAAAACCAACTTATCGTTGGTCACCTCCTGGAATTCTTGTTTGCCTGGTAGTTTATACCGAAAAATCTCTAAATTTTGTTAACAAAATGCGCATTTTTGTCGAAAATTTGTGGATTTTTCGATTTTAGATACCAGGCGATCATAATCAGTAGCGGGTGTCTACTGAAAACCAACTTATCGTTGGTCACCTCCTGGAATTCCAGTTCGCCTGGTAGTTTAAACCGAAAAATCTCTAAATTTTGTTAACAAAATGCGCATTTTTGTCGAAAATTTGTGGATTTTTCGATTTTAGATACCAGGCGATCATAATCAGTAGCGGGTGTCTACTGAAAACCAACTTATCGTTGGTCACCTCCTGGAATTCCAGTTCGCCTGGTAGTTTAAACCGAAAAATCTCTAAATTTTGTTAACAAAATGCGCATTTTTGTCGAAAATTTGTGGATTTTTCGATTTTAGATACCAGGCGATCATAATCAGTAGCAGGTGTCTACTGAAAACCAACTTATCGTTGGTCACCTCCTGGAATTCCAGTTCGCCTGGTAGTTTAAACCGAAAAATATCTAAATTTTGTTAACAAAATGCGCATTTTTGTGCAACATTTTTGAATTTTTCGATTTTAGATACCAGGCGATCATAATCAGTAGCGGGTGTCTACTGAAAACCAACTTATCGTTGGTCACCTCCTGGAATTCTTGTTTGCCTGGTAGTTTATACCGAAAAATCTCTAAATTTTGTTAACAAAATGCGCATTTTTGTCGAAAATTTGTGGATTTTTCGATTTTAGATACCAGGCGATCATAATCAGTAGCGGGTGTCTACTGAAAACCAACTTATCGTTGGTCACCTCCTGGAATTCCAGTTCGCCTGGTAGTTTGAACCGAAAAATCTCTCAATTTGGCGTACAAAATGCGCATTTTTGTGCAAAATTTTAGGATTCGCGGTCAGCAAATTCTTCCTTGCACCAGCTCCAACGGCCCTGAGCACTGGACGTTGTCCAGGTCAAAGGGTAAACTTCCCATGGTGATGATGCCGTCGATGCCCAAGTTCCAGATGTTGATGCAGAATCTCCTCGATGACTTCGACACGCACAACTGTTGCTCAATGTGCAGTCGTTACCACACAGATGCTGGAGGATCAGTGTCTGGAGCTGGATGATGATGAATCTCTGGAAGAATCTGGAGGACCGATGTGAATGGCTAGAACACCCGGTGGAGCCCGACTTCGTCAATGAGTGGCAAAAAATCGAAATAAACATGCAGCCAACAAAAAAAATAACAAAAAATAAAACAAAAAATGGAAAATGAAAAAACTTTTACAAAAAAAGCGAAAACATTTCAACTGGAAATTTGAACTTTTTTATTAGTAATTCAAAAATGGACGCACAAGCGCGTTTAGGTTTATCCCCCGAAAAGCGGACAAAATGTGAAACTTACCTTAAATGTTGATAAAGAATAAATGTAGAGATCAGCAAAAGCTACCTATAAACTAATAATAATTATAATGCAACTACTGTAAATCATATACCCACCAAACCACTAAGCTTTTAGGCCGCGCCAAATTGACACTCAATGGTGCTCATATATTTGTTGCATACTTTTAGGCTCTGTAAGAATTCGATTTACTCAGCGTCACCTTCTGCTATTTCAGTTTGCTTAGAAATTTAAACCGAAAGATCCCACAATTTGCCTTATTTGGTTTATCGTACCAGGCGATCATAATCAGTATAAGGTGTCTACTGAAAACCAACTAGGGAACTTTATTAACTTTATTTAATAGAAATAATGTTTTTGTGTTTTTTTAGTTATAACTTCGCAAAATTATGACGCACAGATACGAAACGTACTGTTTTTTTTCAGCTGACAACCTTACCAATCGACTCATTTCACTTTTTAGATCATTTGGTAAAAATATTTTTGTGCGAAATTTGCACTTTTTTATAAGGGGTTAGTTACATCACAATTTTTTTCGAAAAATGGTAAAATTTAAAATTTTTCAGCTGTGAATGCCACTCGAAAGGAAATTAAGCTACGAATTTAACAAGGTATGGCATTCCGCATTTAATCGACTATTACCAAAAGTTGTGGGTAAAATTCTGATATTTTTGTTACTTAATATCATATCACATTTGTTTGCCAAGTTTATCGTTTTTTTATTTGTTTTAGTTGGAACTTCGCAAACATTTTTTACATCACGATTGGAAAAAGGAGAAAACTTTGTTGGGTTTTTGTGGTTGGAAACTTGGATGTAGATAGCGCTCAATCGAACCGAATTCAGCTGCTCACATTTACGGATCAGAAACTTTACTAGACTTAGCGTAGACACGATCCAATAATTAACACTTATCGAATACTTTAAAATACTCGTTATCAAAGTGCGCTAAAGTTTATATACATTTGACATGAAACAGGGTGTAAGATGTAGATTATTTCAATTTGTTAAGCTTTTGAATAAATATTATATTGTATGTCTGGCAATATAACACAAAGAATTAGATAGGTCTTGAAAACTTGCAATTTTTATATGAACGTTAATAATTTGAATAGAATATCTATATGGAGTTGTTCCTAAATAAGTTTAGGTAAGCACCAACGCTGAAGAAAAGAATTTTAGGCTTTCACTCCAAGACCTGAGTACATGAGTACTAAATAACAAAACAAAGCGGATAGGTCTGGGTATCCTTGGAACCCCTGCCAACTCTTTTCGGCATGCGAATCGATGGCAGATATGGAAGGGATATATAGCAGATAGAGCAGCTCATCGATTATGGCGGGCCGAGTCCATTAATAATAAAAATTATGGGGCGTTTACAAGAGGTTGTCATGACAGTCGCCTGACATTTATGCAACTTTATGAGAAGGAGGACAACAGGACAACGGGCGCAATGGAAATCCACCCCGCCGGCGACCGACGACCGACGAGCGAATGACAAGTCTATCAATTTTTCACACACTCCTCAAGAATTTCGCAGGAGGGGCGGGGATGGGAGGCATTTTCCGAGTGATTAGAGTACCTCCTCACTCTCATTCTCACTCAAGGGTTAAGGGCAGGGCATGCAAAATGCAGTCGGCTTCATTGCACAATTTTCCCTTCGCTTTGTGCGCTGCATATCGAATGCAATAATTTTGACAATTTGCGAAATTTAAACGTCATGAATGGCAGTGTCTTAAATTACAATCCTTCCCTTGCTCTTCCTCTTTTGCTGCTGCTGCTCTTTTCTCTGCGCTGGCCAAGTTTGCATCTGTCCTTCGGGAGAAGGACAGAAAAGTCCTGACATTGACTCTCCCGGAGGATGTCCTTGTATCGCGTATACATGTCATACATGGATACACGACTATCTCTTTCAGATTCGGACCTGAAAAAGTTGCTTTCTGCCGTTTTTCGATTTTGATTATGGGTTTGTGTGCCGTCATCCGCTGACAGCTCAATCGGGACAATGTCCTGTGACGTGAAGTCCTTCGCCTAGGCGCAATCCCCGAAAATATGAAGCGTCATGCTTGGCCAGCCGCAACAACATCCTTGAGATTTACATGACAAGTCAAGAGATGGGACATTTCCTTTTTTAAGGAAGAATCCGCCGGATTGGGAACGAGGATCGCAGTCGTACGGCCCTCTACCCGACAGATGTCAATCAAATGAAATTAACACATCGTCATTGAAGTAGGTCGTTGGTCTGGTTTTCTTGGCTTTCGCTGCCATTGCCACTGGCACGTCCATTTCCAGATCCCTCTCATTTTGGGCTAAGTCGCATTAAGCGCCTAATGTTTTGCTTTCGATTTTTGCGAATTTCGATTTTCGCTCTTTGCCGTTCGCGATTATTGCGGTTGGCTGCATTTCACAGGCATTTTCTTTTCAGTTCGGCTCGGTTCGATTCTATTTTCAGCAAACTGCCCCGAGGCCGAAAGGCCCCTAATGGGATTACATAATATCATTAATCAGCCGAGTGAAATCGGAATCGCAATCGGAACTGGAATGCCGCGGCATATGACATGTGCCACCTTCTTCTGATCCGAGGAGAGGGTGGATAGAGGATACACGTTCCGTACATCCCTTCGATTGCAGGACACGCGCTGTAATTATGTAATTACCGATATGGAATACGGAGTGCCGATACCGAAAGCGATGCCCAAAACACTGACCATCGCATATCGCACTAATTGCATTAAATTGTCCAACACGAACCGATCAGCCAGATGACGCTCCAGGCCGTATCATCCCACACTTTTCCGCCGAGCCGATGTCCTTTTTATTGGTATTTGCTTATCGCTTCATGCAAGTTGTTCCAACTGTTTTGATAGGCCTAAAACGAATGCATTTTAATTGGCCATGCGACGTTTTGTGCCGCCGCATTGTAATTTCTTAATTTCGAGCTCGCAAACAGGGGGTGGTGTTTGGTTTTGGGTGGGTTTCACATCGATGTTTACCTAGTTTTATAGAGCTGTTTGCCGTGTTCATTTCCTTTTAAGCCTCGCTTGGTTCGATGACCACTCGACAATTAATTGGGATCTGTATCCCTACTGATAGGAATAAGTGCATAAAAAATGTATTGTAAACAATAAATAAACACAAGTTGTTCCCATATTTAGATGATCAGTGATTACAAGATCGCAAAATCCATAGGATCTGTGCCATGAACACGGTCTTTGCTCCTCCAAAAGATATCTCACGAAAAGCAAACCAAGAAAGTCGCACTGGAGGGTTGGGAAAGAAGGAAAGAAAGAGTAGCGGGCATGTTTAGCGAGCTATGACCCTGAGAAACGCGATCCCGAGTTGACCGCAATCATTTCAACTACGAGTACTCCCCCACAGGAGCCAAGTAATGTCCAGTCTTCGGGGTCCTGGCTGCGCAGTAATTGTCGGAAGTGCAACTACTTAGAGGCTGACTTGGACTCCGCGCTTGAGTGAGCTCTCTTCCTTGCGCAGCTAGGGATATCTTGAGGTGGCCTTTAAGTTAATTGCTGCGTTTAGAGACGCCGTGCGATGTGGCACTGGCGATAAGAAAGGGCTGTGGGGATCGGAAACCCAGAGGTCCGACAGATGTCAGGGGATCTTGACACGTTGTGCAGTTCGCTAAGCGACTTAGTCCCGATTTGCTTTGTGCGGCGGGTTACGTAAGCCAGCTTACGCTGGCCAGAACTCCGACTCCAACTCCTTGGCAACCCCTAACCCTTTGTGCTCATAATTGAACTGTCTTTGTGTCCTTGCACGGGACTGGGTGTCAAAATATTTCCTGCACTTTGGACCTATGCTAATTCCGGGACAGCAGAACACGGATTTTCATGTCCGTAAAATATGATTGCGCCTAATCCCTTTGTCAAGGCGATGACAAATAAATATTTCCACGATGTCATGTCAAAATATCATCGAAAGGATTCACCCTGACACCATCTCGGATTTTCATTTTTCATTTTCCGATTCTTGGGTATTTCTGAATTTTTTATGCAAATTTCCCCGTGTGCCCTGCATTTTCTGGGGGGTAACTGACGAACGGCGATGACTGTGAGCCCTGAGGTCCCGACGGAAAGTCCATTAAGGTGTTACTCGGGCAACAATCTCCGCCGAGTAATTACAGGCTTGTTAGCTATGGTTGCAACAACATTGCTTTCTCCTGGGGGTGCGACGTTTTTTTCCTGACATCTTCGGTTACGTGGGAAATGTTTCTTTTTTTAGGCATGCCTTTTTTGTTCGCGTCCCTCGCAGAACATCACTTACGAGGATCTGGCAGATCGGGATCGGATCAGGGGATTGTCAATCAAGGTGGCAAGCGGATTTCCATATCGCCGAGCTGCAGGGCTAATTACATGCGAAGGATGCGCCGATAGGGTCCCTCCTGACTTCCCCTGTTCCCCGCCCTTGCCCAATTCGTGTTTAATAAACTTCGAATGGTCAGATCGTAATGAAATTATAGTTGAATGAGTGGAATATCGCGATAACTTGTGTGGAGACAGTCCTAGAAGCTATAATAAAACGCATCCTTCATCCTTGTAGTATTTAGAGGTCCTTCAAGTAAGGTATGTAACCAAATAATGTATCAGAATGTCTTAAAACTGAATAAACTTCGGAGTAAATTGACTCGATCAGCCACATCGGCATTTTAGAGTCTGCTCCGAATCGATTTAGATTTAGGGAAAGCCTTTCAAGAGCTCCTCCTAGCCAGGTAAAAGGATAATAGGCGATAAGTCCGGTAGTCGTAGCCACGAAAGACGATGGGCAATGGACGCAGCTGCAATCCAGAGTGGCCCTCCAACCACCGAACCAATCTGCGCACCTCGGCAGAGCCGCCCAAGACAGTTGCTCTAATTTAGAGACGTTTTGGGTAATTTTTGCGCAAGGAATCGGAATGGGAATTGAAATTGAAATTGGCTCATCTCGGTCCTTGATCCTTTGTTGAGGTCCGGCTGCCGGACATTCGGCACTTTCACGCTCCTTAGTCCAACGTGCCGAGACCCGAGTCCTCGCAGCGTGTGGAACGTGACAAGGACGAGTCCGAGTCCAATCCCGATGCCCAGGATGCGATCAAACAAAGCCAGAGGCCAATAAATCTGCTACGCATCGGCAGCGCATCAAAAACTGACAGGCCGGCTTTGTCTTCGTCGAGAGCTCGTGAGGCGAACAAAGGACGCGCCAATTCGAATTGGGCCGATCGGAAGCGGAGCAGGACACCAAAGCCCGCATCGTAGGATCGTAGCCCCCCGCTGGATCGTAAAACCGGTGGCGCCGACTGCGGTTCCTATGCAAAACAGGCGCCGCCCGATCGGAATCCACCAAAGGATTCCGGAACAGCGGGCGGGAGGAGCCAATAAAGTGCGCCTCATTGTGTGTTGTGGCTAAAGTCCTGATTGTTTTTCGACGGCAAATCAGCTTAACAAAAAATAGCAGTACTAATTATTGGTGCTCGGAAAGTTGCGAAATTGGTAACAAAAATAGGAGAATTACTGCAGCAATTCTCTTGCTATTCATACGTCTTTTCGAATATATTTTTTCTCAACATGTAGAAGCATTTTCAGCTTTGGTAGTCTGAAATTTGTGGAAAAAAAGGCGACAAAGGGGCTATTGTGTGAGGAATTGGCCATCTATATTTGACCAATACGCCATAAAATCCATTGTGCGTCGTATAGGTCAACCACTGGCCATCGGTGGTCATCGATGGTCATCACCTCGCTTCCTCCCCGATCCGCCCATTTTTTATGTGCGCCCAAACATCTTCATTTGCGATGCTCGACTTGCTTTCTTCGTGCCCTATCTCATTTTTTAAGTGGACTGTTGAAGCGCAGAATGCCTCTCCATTTCGCAGGACACACCCAGCAATTAGCCAAAGGATGGGCCCGATCGGCACTTTCTTTTGCTCGAGAGTGCAGAAACTGTCGCACATAAATTTTAATTAACTTTGTTTTTAATTGTTGCAAATTTATGTTCGAGGGCTGGGAGAAGACCTACTTCTTGGGTTTGCTCCTGCGAGTCCTTGCTGATTTTCGCTGTGGGCAAATGACAATCGAACAAACCGAAAAGGGATCGGCAGTCGGATCCTTTTTTTCGGATCCCTGCAATATGTGCTCTAAATTATTTGCAATAATTTCAGCCCCGGCCTCTGATTTTTTGCCCACTTCGCATCCTTTCCCTGGCGTTCCTTTGTTGCAATTTACTTTCTGCTCCTTGGATGCAGCAGACATCTCCCGTTGCGTATCTGTATCTGTATCTGTATCTGTGTATCAGGATCTCCGTCCGTGCTCGCGCTTGTATTTCTATATGTATCTGTATCTGTATCTGCTCTTCATTATGGCATCCATTGTCTTGCGCTGTCTGCCTCAGACGCATCCTTTGGGTGTCCCTTCGTGTGTTCCAGTTTGCGCTGCCTCTTCTTTATTTTTTCAGGGTCACAATTCGAGTCTCAGTCGTCGTCCTTAGGAGAGCATCCCCCACCCCAAATGGCCAGGATCCGTTTGCGAAACTGTCTCGTATTTGACAGTTGACAGTTGGTCGACTTTTGAGTTTGAAAGTTATGAGCATAAACATGATATTTGCCAGGGGCCCGTGTTGCTATTGCCATTTGGCAATTTATCCTTTATATAGTGCCAGTCATTTTTAGTCCCCTGCCTCCAGCGAAAATGCCAGCGTAAAAGTTATGAAATCAATTAATCATTTCGGCTCATTTATGATTTAATGGCTTCACTTTTTGTGGTTTCCGCTTAGAGTCGTAAAACGTAAAATCCCCACAACCTTTTCGCAGCGCGTTAATGAAGTCGCAAACTGGCACTTTCCCACTTTCCTACTGTCCTACCGCCCAATGCAGCGCATGGCTATATGCGAACTTTCCCCTTTCGCAAACACTTTCCCTCCGTTATGCAAAACGCAAACAAAGCCGCGCGACAAGCATTTGATACACTTTGGGCACTTTGAATGCCATTTCAGGCGGCGCGCAGCAAATCAAATATCGATAAATTTCGCAAACAATGCGAACACGGGCGCATTAATCAAATGCGGCAACAATAAAGCAGCCCTATCTGTAGGATCCAGCCAAAGTGGCCGATCTGCATGTAAGCACATATGCAAAGGCGTTCGAAGGGGAGGGTAATAGCGATCGAGCCTGCCGGAGAGGTTCAAGTAGCTAATTCACACGTTCAAACGGGGTAAACTAAGCTGCTCGCACACAATAGTACAAGTAAACACGACTAACTTACAACTTATAAGACTAAAACATATGTCGCAATTAGTGGGGTGCTAACTTCAAGTCCTAATCGTAGGAGGTGCTACCCAGTACTCTTCACATCTGGATGGTAATCGGGTTGAGCACGCATCTCTAGCGGATTCGCGAGCTTGCCGCCGAGCATGCAAATCCTTCCGGCTTCGCGGCGCAGGACCGCAGGAGCGCAGGACCTCGGGACGCCGGCTGAGTGAGAGTGAAAGTCAAGTGGCTCTTGGCGACGCGATCTCGCTCGAGCACGCGTGCAGGGGAAAGGGACGGGAGATGCAGGCCGGGCGGAGCGGTAAAAAATGCATGGGCAATTTGCATACAGCGATCGGGACTGGATCGTGACTTCGGGCAGTCCTTGAGGCAGGGTCCTTGGGCTCGTTAATTAAGCGTAAAATCGTCGCACACGAAATGCCGAAAATTCAAATTGAATTTGAGAGGTTTTCGTGTTGTTCTTTATCCATTTTGTGTTTCGTTGTGTCCCTCTAAACCGCAGAAAATGCGAGGATTATGGTAATTTTGTGTGGCAATTGCCGGTGAAGACTAGCCGGGATACGCCTTGTTAGGCAGGATGCTCGTTAAATCATATTAATCAACAGCCGGAATCCTTTCTTAGCGCTGGAAACTCTCTCAAAAACCCATTTAATCCTTGTGTGCGGCTGTGTAAACAGCAATAACTCAGCGCCACAAAGAGAATCGAAGGACTCGGGGACATAACGAGGGCAAATCGAAGGGAAAAGAGGTAAAAAGTAAGCAAAAGGAGCGCATTTCGCAAAGTAAACGCTGAAAAAGAGTTGAAAAGTTGAGAAATTCGCCATTTCAGTGGATGGAACTGGGCAATCGATTAACTACCCCTGCACCCTTTTTGTGTCCCTATCCAGGATGAAAGCCGATCGGAAGATAGTCACATGAACACATACGAAACAAAACTACTTTCACCGCAAAAAAGCCGAAAAGGATAACGTGCGAAATATACGATCCCCGTTAGCGAAAATCTTTCAGCGATCGATCGCAAATAAAGATATCTCCAGGGGACCAGAACCCATTCAAGGATGCGCCTTTTTATCCTGAACTAGATGAGACCGCCAGATAGCCAGCCACGTCGGTCACGGACACTTTGAGTGATCCAAGTCCAGGAGATGACGAGCTGCGATCACTTGAACGTCACTTAGGATCGCTGGTCGATGATCACTTGAAGATCACTCAGGGATCTCGACGATCACTTCATCTTCAGCTGGTCAAGAGCCACATATGGGGGCAGTTATCTTTGATCTTGTCATCGGAAATATAATCTACTTATTGGTTCCACATTTCATATTCATATGGAGGACTGCGGTTGTGCTTTAAAATATAGATCACTACAAAGGTTATGGGAACCATATCCTTTTACCACAGAACATCTCAAAGTCAAATCCTCACCAGCTGTGAATTTGCACGGCATGAGGCCCTTATATATGTAGAGAGAACACCTATTAAAAAGTTGATAATTTGATAATGCATACTGTGAACAAACTTTTTCCCTGTTGGGTGAACAACTAACGCTTTGCACAGGACTTTTCCCAGAGTTTGTAACGTTTTTCTAATGCTTCCTTCCGGAAGTGGCAAACATTTTCAATTAAAGCCGCCGAGTATATAAATTGCATTTGCGGCCGCTAAAGAGCCGCAATTAATACTGATACCGCGCTACGACAAGTGGCTAAAATGACGAGGAGCTGTCGGCCAGGAAGTTGGACTTGGCATGGGCTAATTAGCCGGCCAACCTGGCTTCCCTTCTACTTCCCTTCACTGTTTTTCAGCCTGTTGCTGCTCTAAATGTCCATTCAAATGAGGGGGAGACAAGGGCGAAAGGAAGCAGACTTCCTTGAGGGGAATGAAAGCAAATTTAATAACCAAGCGCTGGCCGATAGACATCTAGATGTCATTTTCGTGTGGTGGTGCTGTGGATGAGTGGCTGGATTGGAGTGGGTGATTCTCGGCTGGTACTGGGAACTGTGGGAAAGGACGAAGCCAAGCACGCCTCAAAATCTTCATCAAAGTAAGAGATCTTATGGGCTCACAGATATAAGGTGAAATTATACTTTCATATTCTAAGCTAAGCTTCTGACATCCTCGAGCTCGAGATCCAAAGACTGTTTGATACCACACACATCCATCCTTCGAAAGAGAGCCTTCTCACCCAAAGAGAGAGCGCCGGAGAGAGCGAGTGTCCTTCTGCCCGCCGGGGTGCCTCTTGCGCAACAACCCCTAGCCCCGTAACCTCTAGCCATTAACCCCTGAGCGCCGAGCGGGTATAAAACGCAGCCCGCTCCCCGTACCGCTTCAGTTTGTCAGCGAGAGCGTTCGAGAGCAGAAGACTAGCAGAGTCTAGAAGTACATCTTTTTTTTTGTGCACCAGGAGCAGTAGAAACAGAACCACACACAACATGCTAAAGTGGACGGCATCGGCGCAGCGCCTGAACGAGATTCCCGTGCACGATCAGGATGCCAACCAGCCGCAGAGGAGGAGGCTGCAGAGAAGGCAGCGCCGTCAGCGGAGGGCCACCATCGCCAACAAGGAGAACGTGCCCGACACCGTGGGCTACACCTCCACGCCAGTGCCCATTTCCAGGCTGCTCAACAGTCCCCTGGTCCTGGCGCCGCTGAGCGATATCCGGAATGTCACCCCGGAGGCGGTGGTGCGCAGTCAGGCGCCCCAAAGGGTACAGAGTGTGCGATACGCCACCACATTGCCACGTTTTGCCGAGGATTACTCGCCCAACGGACTGCCCAGTGGTCAACACTTGGCGCTGAGGGGCCTGGCTCCGTTGGATCCCTTTCTGGGCCAGCCGCGCTACATAGTGGGCTCGGGTGCAGGAGTCACCAAACTAAAGCAGCGTAGACTGGACGAGGACTTTGTGGCCACCTTGGAGCCGGAGTTGCAGGAGCCGGCAGTGCTGGAGCCACCCACCCCCAAGGTGGAAGTGCGTCCAAGCACACCGCAGCCCGCCTCCACGCAGATGGGGGATCAGACTTTGGATCGCCTAATCGATGCCATCTTGGATTCCGCCTGCAAGGCGAATGCCAGCACCAAGAAGAAGCCGAGAAGGTCCACCTTCAATCTGCGCAGGCGCACCTTGGTCAAGCAGCAAATGGAGTCGAACTGCCCCCAGGAGGTGCTGTCGCCATCCTACGCACCTGGAGACGATCCGGCCTCGGATCTGAGCTTTGGCCTGGTTCCCCTGCCCATGCACAACCTGATGGCCACTCCGGAACCGGCCTCGCCCCTGTCCAAGATTCCACACAACTTGCTTGTCCAACTGGCCACTCCAGTGGCCCCCAAGTCCGCCCCCTGCGACAACACCTTCTGCCTGGAGACTCCGGTCAAGGCCCTGAAGAGGACCCGCAAGGAGATCGTCGCCAAGGAGTCCCCCATTAAGCGCTACAAGGTGGACGAGCGCAATTACTTCGAGGTGGGATTGGCCCTGCCCTCATCTATATATGTCTGAGAAGAGGTCCTTTCAAACAGATCCTCGGATAGCCACAAAAAAGAGAAGAGAAACAAAATGCGAGATGCAGATGAAGACGAGGAAGCGAGCAACGCTGACAAACGGGGGGAAAACGCTTAACTATGACGCTTAACTAGTTCCTAAGTCGTAAACTAATCATCTTTCAATTACTGTACATAATTTCGTAGCTCACCTTAATCACTATTTATTCCAATTACTAACAAACCCTTTTTTTTTGCTGCTGTTATGTAGTTTTCGAATATACCTTTTTTTTCATTATTTAATTTTAAGCAAATATTTGTATGAATATTTATTGCTACTTTAAGTTACCCAAATAATTATTTTTTTAAAATAAAAGCATTAAATCAAAAACAATGAAGCACACTTTTCTTTTCTTTTGAAATGGGAAATACTTTATACATCAGCTTTTTGTCATAAATGTCAAAATGTTTTTTGTAACTTTGTAACTTTGGCTACTTCCATGCGTATTGAATAGAAATGGTGATATTTGAAATACCTTAGCTAACTTCATAGTCTAGAAAGGTGTTGGCATGTATCCATTGAAACGTAGTCTTTAAATGTTAGGTTTATAGATAGATAGATTTCCGAAAGACGAAAAAATATAATTTTGTTTGTGCCATAGCATCGCATTGAGTTTTCGGAGGAATGCGAAACATCTGCGGTCACCTTCGTCACCTACGCAATATCCCATCTCGTGCCGATTGCATTTTGACCTGCGGCTACGCACAACGTGTATTTACACAGTTGCTTGACCAAGCGATTTGCTTTGCTTTTCCAGGCGACCAAAACAAACAACGGCGGTGCAGGTTGGGAACTGGGAATAATTGAATGCCTGACAGGTACAATGGCACGCCCCGGGATCTACAATCAAGAAGAAAAGGAGAAGTCAGAGCCAGCCAACAGCTGGTCCACTCCTTGTTTCCGAGGACTCGGGACTCTGCGTCCGCTGTGCTGCTCAATTGGCTATTTTCCCATCGAACTGGCTGCTCAAGAACTATATGGCTATATGTTATTAATTCATTCATTGCGACCGCTTTTGAAGAGAACACATTTCGCGTACACTCGCTTATCATAATTTAAATCCATTTCAAAATCATATTTTACAGCAAATGAGTTTCCAAAGTCATCGAAACGAAATCAACCCCCGATTTTCGCTTTTGTCTGTGAGCTTTAGAGCTTAGAGTAATCCAACCAGAAAACGTTTTGCTCATATTAGTATCCTATTAAAAAAATCGTAGGCACCCTTGCGGATGTCCATGTTTCGAAATCGAATTATGGGAACTGCAGTGTCCAGCTAGAAAATCTAGCTATGTTTCCATGCTCCGACTTTTGGCAAGAACATCATCTCTAATCCTCCGGCACATGACACTTGTTGGCACGTTGACGCCCTCGCACACACTTTTTGGCACTGTAACTCGTTTTGAGTGCGGCATGGATGGTATCCTTTGCCTCTACCTATAGCTATACCCATAACCATGCCAGTACCTGTCGCTGTTCCGCAGGAGCCCTACTGTTGCGGAAGGAACCCGCTTAATCCCCGGCTTAGCAACCTGTCATCGCATCGCACATTTCTGTGGGCTTGTCCCTAATTTGTAGACCATTTAGACTGCGATGCGATAGATAATTGAATTATTTTTATTGTTCGCATCGGACGACCGGTTATGGGCCCCGCTGGGCGCACTTGCTCCGCTCGACCTGGCCAGCTGTGCTCACCCGCATCGTTAGACCAATTTCCTAATGCCGTCGTCTTGGGTCACACCCCTTTTCCCGTTCTAACCCTTTTAGCCGAACTCGGCCCGTAGAGCCATCGAATTTACATTTCTTGGCCCGTTTCCGTCTTCGCCCCCTTCCGCACTTCCTTCGGGCTGCTTGGTGTCACTTGGTTAATCGATAAAAATTTAATTAATTGCCTGTAAATGTGATAGAAACAAGCGTCCCCCGAACGGGGGAAGTGCCAGCCATCGAGTGTGCAGAGCATGGATGATCATCGGTTATGGGGGCTTCTGGATCCTCGGCAAGGCGTGGAAACTCTGGTCACAGCTGACAGGGCACCGGAAAAGGGGTACGACTCGGACGAGCTATGTCGCCAAAGGAACTACTACAGTTGTGTAATCGAAGACTTTTCACTCGGAAGTCAGGTAATTTAAATGATCAGTTGTTTTTAAAATCATACCTAATCATTTTAATGCCAATGAGAGCACTGCAAACTCTGAAAATGTTTGTATAGTATGCAAGGGTATATCTCCCTCCACTTAAATCGTATAAGTACAATAATAAAACCCGATTTCCTTCGGGTTCAGCTTCTCCTGCGCACATTCTTCTCCACTCCTTCATTATGCAGTTAGTTAATCAACAGCTGGCCGCAGAAAGAGGAAGTTCTGCGGCTGAAAAGGATTCTGAATTGAGGATTCAGGATTGAGTCGAGGGACCACCGCTTCGGGGGCAGGAGCAGATTTCGCCAGATGCCGATGCATTCGCGGATTTTCGTACGCGTTGTGCTGTTGATTGACAAACAAGACGTCGTCAGCGCCGCGGGCGAATGGGATTCGAAGGAACCTCTGCCGCGCCCCTAACCCCCTAACGCCCCTGCCTCGGAGTCAGAATGCCAGCGAATTTTCGCACTGGCCCCGGGGCAGGCAACTTTCTTTTGCGAAGGGCAAGCTGCAAGAGCGTCCTCCCCAAAGCAGAAACCGCAGAGGGAAACGCCAGAACCCCCGCTAGAAAGCTGGTAAGCCGGCTTAGAAATCCGTCTGCCATCCGCCGTCCTGGCAGGACACTCCACTGCCGCTCGAGGTCCCGAGGATTCCCGAACTGTCAGTGAGTGTGTTCCAATAATTGCCAAATATTATGCAAACAATGGGCATCCAAACTGAAATCCCCGCTCGCCGCGTGTGGCACATATTTAATATTTAAATCCCGGCAAGGGTGGTTGCTACGTAATTATAATTCATTTTCCAGCGCGAGCTGCTGCAATCTGTTAATGATAAACAAATTTTCCAATGCAATCCGAACAGCGGCGTTGACAAAGAAAAAAAAGTGAAGGAGAAAAAACCGAAGCAGAAACTGAAACTGAAGCGAAAGGGTTGCAACATTTCGTTGCCGCTGGCGACTTCAAACTCCAGCGGATGGATCGCAACGCTGGTGAAATGGGTTTTTGCAAGTCTGCTAATTAGCTTTGCGATCGGAATCGCATCGCATCGGGTGAAGTGGGCAATTCGCAAGGTGTGAAAGTCAAGCGAGCGCTGCACTGTGAGAAATTGAACTCAACTCTGGTGGTTCATTTCATGCGAAAATGCAGCAGGCATCTAGGATGTATAGTATGTATCTGTACTACTAGCCAGCTAGCCAGTCAGCCAGTCAGGACTAAAAGTTCTACGAAGAAAGGACCTTGTATGGACCAGTAGCAGGGTTACCATGTCAGTTCGAAGTATTAAAATTTTTCTCGCCGTGTAATGATGAGTGGGCAGAATACAGAATGCAGAGTGTCGAATGAGTATGAGTGATCGGCAAATGACGACGCAGTTCCGCCGGATCGGAGTGACAGTTGGCCGTACGCTATACGTTATTTTATATTTGCTATATGCTATATGCTGTGTGCTATATGCTGCATGCCATATGCCGCCGCTTCCTCGGAGTGCCACGTGCCCCGTCTGTTGCCGCAGGTCAAAAGGCACACAGGGCATGCAAATTTGCAGGCGACTAATGATGCAACAGAAGCTTTTTGGGCCGGAGCTAGCCACCCCATGTCCATGTAAGGCTGAGTAATGGCTGCAGTGCATCTGCGATGTTGCGATGTTGCAATGTTGCACTGTTGCTGGTGGCACATTGCAAGTCGCTCGTCGCACGCTCCACGAAAAGGGGGTGACTTGCACGGGCGACAAAACAATAAAAGTGAATATAAAAAATGGGAATGCGAACGAAACGCTTCCGGGCGATTACACGCGTGCCGCCGTCCCTCTTCTATTTGGGTGAAAATTTACATTTTTTCCAGTGGCTGTAGCTGCTTGCTGGCTGCTCATGAAAAACAAATACGAGCGAGTTTTCAAGTCGAGTGGAGGGAAATTCGGGAAACTGGCCCGAGTGTTTGTTGTTTCATGGGCAGTGAAGTGGACAAAGAGCGCGCGGCTTAAACGTTTTGTAAATCGCTGACATTTGCCTGTCAGTTCGTCAAAAAAAGTGTGCATCGCAAAAAGGGGAGGGGGCGTGGCCGGGCGACACATTTTTAACGGTCCTTCGTCCTGGTTTCCATCCTGGCTTCCATCCCGCAAATGGTCCTGATTGACATGATTCGCACTTGACTTGCTGCGCAGGCGCGCATTAAGTGAGCAAAAGCGGAAAGCAGGGAAAAAGCAGAGCAACAGCAAAAGCAAAAGCAAAAGCAGAAGTGGGGGTGAAAGAGCGACCGGGATCGGAATCGGAATCCCAAAACCGGGTCCTGGCAACAGGATGATCATTGCTCTGAGTCGCGCTAATCGCCTAATGAAGCCAAGGCACTTTTATTTATTTATTCATTTTTTTTCGCTTTTCGTTTGCCATCGCATTGAGCGCTCACACGCACAGTGGGCTGAGTAAACACAATTCCAGCACGAATTACTAACAAGCTAATATATATATATACATATATATGTTTGTAGTTGCAGCACATTTGTAATCAAGAAATATGTTTACCAATATACTTTACTTAATAAAAAATTAGCGTAGTAACGAAAAGGTAAAATAAATCATACCAGAATAATCTGTATTAGCCCTGCGCGACCCACTGTCCCGGCCACTCGAGTCCGCCGCGGTCTGTTGCTGTCTCGTTTTAGCCCTTGGCTTTCCATCTCCCCTTTCGCATGTCGGCATTCCCCGGGGTGAGGTAAGGTATAGGTAACGAAAGCAACTTTCGACGTTAAGCTGCGCCAGTGGAATGGCATCGAATGGAACGGGGAGGAGGAATAGCAAGGTAGCGAGGGGTGGGTAATGCAGATTTCTATCTGATGGGCAAACAAAACCACAGTGGGTGCAGAGTGGTGCCGAAGTACACCACCACCACCATGGAAAGTGGGATTGGTGGCATTGAAATGCGAACGCCATGCAACGTCATTGGCAAAACAAAGGCTGCCGTCGTTTATGTTAATTTATGTGCTATTAAAAGCGGCGCGGGCGCTTAACTCGTCATTGCCCCGGGCCTAATTCCGCCGAATGCTATATGCGATAAGCCACATCCTTATGATTGGACGCACGTGACCCAAGCGGACGCGGCCGGATCGTCCACCCAATAATCGCAACCTGAATGAAACTAAGCCACAAAAGTTGCCTACGACTAGTTTTGCATTTAGCTTGCTCAGTGACGTTTGCCTTTGGCTTATCGAGAGGTTTTCGTTGGCAGTCAGTTTAGGAGTATATATTATTCGTCACTAAAATCACATAAAATACATTCTTAGCTTCCAACAGACTCCGCAGAATCGGGTCTTATTCCTGTTTTTGACCATAACTGCAGATTTAGAAATCCATTTATCGGCGAGTGCTTTGGGAAATCCATTCGTTAGCCGTTAATGAGGTGCCGGAATTGATTTAGCCACCATGACAAATTAAACTGCGCTCGCCTAATGAGCTGCCAAGGGTTTTCATCGGGAAAGCGGCGAAAAGCGATGACGGAAACTGCTGAAAAGCCGCGCACAAAAGGGCGCAACAAAAACGATTTTTCTTACATTGGAAATTAAAAAACGAAACAAAGCCGGCACACAAAATGTGTCGAAAAATGCACAAAAAACAGGAGATATTTCGACCGCACAAACCCCTTGCTAAACTTGCTTTTGTGGAGGGTTTGTTTTTCCTTTCTTCGCTAGACAAACAAAGCATTTTCCCATTTTTTGGGTGCATTTTTTGCGGATTCGCACAAAAGAAAGCGAAAAGTGGCAAATGAAGCGTTGATAAAACGCTCAAGTCACGTTTGTTTTTCGCAAGACGGCGCCCGATTTGAGTAGAAATTCGATCATAGATCATTCCATCCTATAACCATGTACACCTAACCCATCGTATCCGAAGAAGAATGACTGGAAGGCAGCTGTGGACTCCGATCATTTGCTAATTGCTGTCAAAAGTTCTCAAGCCAAGTAAAAAATGGGCAATGCGAATTTATTTATAGGAATTTAATGAGCGTTTTGCGGGAAGATAAAAAAAAAGAGATAAAGTTGGGGAAAACGAATGTTTACCACTAAAATGCATGGCATATCTTCCCTATAAGATTATTCTACGCACGGAAACTGACTTATTTCCAAACCGTTGCATACGATATGAACTTGAAATCTAAATCCGTTACCTTACGTTGAATTAGAGCGAACAATCGATTAATTGGCTATTATTTGCTGTTTTGGTCAGCAGCCTCCCGTTCTCGCCCTGATCTATAATTCATCTTCGCCGGACAGCAGCTGCTGGTGCCGTTGATTATATAGAGCGCTCCCTGTTGTACAGGCCTAATTGCATTGAGTGGACAGTCAACGCCCAACTTCAGGTTTTGGGCTTAGGCTCTTCTACCCGCTATCGGTGCTAATCTAAAACGTTTCCCCTGTTTTTTGTCGGTGCGAGTGTGTGGGCATTCAACAAAACAAACGCTGGCCACGTGTCCTTGGCCGCATGGTGGTGGGGGTGGAGCGGGCAGCGGGCAGCGGGCAGCGGGCAGCGGGTTGGTAGGGGGAGGGGTGGTGTAAGGACATGCTGGTGGAGTGACCGCAACAATGGTCGCGTTTAATTACAGTTATTGTTGCACCCTTCGTCCCGCCTCGCATTTGCATTTCCATTTCCACATTTATGGTGCTTCCACCATCGGCACGTGGTGCAATTGTACACTGAACAAAATGCCAATTACCCGCAATGCTCGTTTTACCAAAATTGGATGCCTTTAGGGCTGAGAAATACCTACACCATGCAAGCAGGACCGCTGCACAGAAAGTGGCCAACTCATAACGACTTGAGAATATTTCTCTCAGTGCACTGGACAATGGGCCACACGCGTAATTAGCATAGCAGTTGAACTCAAGGAGTTACAGCCGCGACAATTGCGCATTCTTTGGAAAGTTCAGGACGTGTAACCGTTTTCCTTTTAATTTCTCGACGCTCAGCGAGGAATGAAATTTATGTAAATTAAATTAAAACCCAAGGATAAAGTTCAGACCAACAAGCGGAACGACATATGGCCAAAAACGCCGAACAATTGCCGACGAGCTGGAGGCGCATAAATTTCAAGCAGCGTCGCCTGTCAGCGCCCACATCGGAAGCATTCTCCAGCTCCACGGAGCACAGCACCCCGCTCTCAAATAAATAATAAGTACACCCAGTCCGAACCCTTTTGGTAACCAACTGGGCGACACTTAAGATAAGGATCGGGCAAGCGACCAACTGACACGCCCTTCGCAGGAGGCAACTTTGCCAGCCAAGTCGGTCATCAGCACCGCGATGCTCGTAATGCGAGTCGGGCTTGATTGAGCTTCCACTTAAGATCCTTAAGACTCTCGTTGCTCCAGAATTAGTTTGCTATATAGGACATAACCTCGAGAGACTACACTACACTACGAGTGTGGGTTTAGTGTTCGATTATCTCTGATCCCAAATAGTTGTACTACAATTGGACAAGCTTCTGGGTAATCGCCTTAGCAGGGGCACTTAACGGACCTATATCTCTGCCAAGAGATCATCACTGGAAACATGGCATGCGACTGGCATCTTCGGAAACCACAACAAATTAGAGAGATCGTAAACCCGGTCTTCATTCACAGCGATTCCGGGATCTTATCGTCGATCTTGGGAGATCGTAGGGAGCATCCAGCAGTGCGGATGGCTAGCACCTACAACCGTGTGAAGGAACCCTTTCGTCATGAATGCATAACTAGGGCTATAACTTTGCGAACGCATCATCGCATCTGATCGACATTTATGGCGCATACATTTCGCCTCACTTTCTACTTTCTAGTTTCTGGCTGTGCTCCCTGCCCTCGTCACATTCCCAGTGATTCCTGGCCGGGCCAATTAAGTGCATCGAATCGGACCCGGGATTCGTCACAGATTGACATGGATTGCGAAAATTTAAATACGGACATGGTGAAAAACTGACAGCGGACTGGGGTGGCTGACTGCCCCTGAGTGTCATCAAAACAATGTTTGCCAGCTAGTTTATGAGCTGCGCCCCATTTCCCAGCCGATTTTGCATGTTGCCTTTCCCGCTTCGCATGCATTTTCCCTCACGATTTCCCTCTACCTTTTTCAATTTCACATTAATTTCTCTTCAATGCCCCGTCCCCAGTTGGGATCGCATTCGACTGAGGTTCTTATGCAAAAACGCTGACCGCAGCGAAACGTCCACAAAAAGTGGGAAAAGTGTCATAAAAAGTGAGACAAGAGTGTTTGCCCAACGTTTTCGGTGGGTTTTCATCGCCGTTTCGTCGGGGGTCATAAAAAACTGAAGGAATAACCAACAAACCCATTTCCCTGGTCAAGGGCAACGGCAGGGCGTCGTCCGTATATGTATCTTTTGGGGTGTCTTCGAGGAATGGGATTACGGATTACTGATCTGTGGCTGATCTCCAGCTGAATTTATTCGCCGACCAGCGGGATGTCCTTCTGCGCTGAATGGAATGTGATTAGTGTCCTTTCAGTGGCAGCATTATTCGTGATCTTGGCTGGGTTCCGGGATCAGATACTGGAGACACTGGGTTATGTAAACTGCCTATGGGGTCTCGAAGGTCTTTGCTCTGACAAATATTCCATTTCTTATTTATTATGGGAAAAGCATAAGAGCTAAGTTAAAAGTATTTCCCATTCGTATAATCTAGTCTTGCTTTAGCATGACATCTTTCTGATCCTTCTGGATCCTTTAGATTGGATGTTAAGGCATATTTTTTCGACTTTTTTTGTTGGAAAATTCGACCGAATCTGACGACCATTCATAACTCGAAGCCTGGTTATGAAAATTGCCGCGTAGACCATAATTTTGCACATTGATTTTCCACTGTCCAGCGACAGAGGACAAAGGTGCCGAAGATCCCGGCAAGATGGAAAATTTCATGGCTAATTGGCAGCGTGTCCATTGGTCAGCAGCTGCTGGAGGAAACTTCCTCGAGGACCACACCGATCTGCTTTAGTTTCTGACTTTGATGGAAGACGATCGGCAAAGGAGATCGAACCCTGACTGATTTGCATTCTCACGATTTGTTTGATCGCAGGACCAAGAAGAATGCCCCTGCAAATGAAGTAATTTCATGTAAATTATGAGACAAGCGCCCTGTTTGCCGATCGCTAAACGAGCCATAAAAAATCCACAAGAAAAAACCCCGGGAAAACACACAGAAAACGGAATGGAAATACACAAAAAAATCACCCATAAGAAATCTCATTAATCTCTGAGGTATTTACCTTTATATGGCACCGAGTCTCGGGGTGGGGATTTGATTTTGAGGTCTAGCCCAGGATATGCAAACGCAGTGAGGGTCGAAGAAGTCCACAACAATGATCGCATCCAATAAATTTCCCTTTGATTCCCTATTAAAATCTGTTTGTTCTTGTGGTCAGCTCGGCGAAAAATTCACGCAACGCTGCGTTTCGGAAAGTAGGATGTTTGGACCCAATCCCGGCTTATGACAGTTTTCGGCCAGTTTATGAGGACTTCATTAAAATCGATTTAAGATCGCCGCGAGATCGCCGTGGGAATCGCGCCAAACCGCAGAACTTACGACTATAGTTAGGCCGATGACATACAGTAGATGGGGCACCAGTAATGGTTACTCCATGGATGTACAGTACGCGCCGGAGAAAGATTAATGATGCAACTGCTCGGAGCTGTCACGAAAAGGTGTTAGTGGCAAGCTGCAGGAGAAAGGCAGGACTATGGGACCATAGGACCACAGGCCAACCACAACCACATCCACGTCCACGGTGTGCTCAATATCTAACAAACTTGTCACGCAATGCCACTCTGGCCTGGCCATTAATCATTCCAATCAATCCGTCAGGGAGTTGCTGCGATTGTGGTGTGGGCTCATCTGCGGTGTGGCTTCCACTGCTGTGCTGTGTGGTGTGGTGCTGTGGCGATGTGTGGGTTGTCCTGCCTTGACCAGGACCTCGACTGACATTCTAATTAGTGCTCGGTGACAGCTCGCCCCGGAAATGGACAGAGATCGGTGTGGAAGCAGCACTCCAAGTGAGCGATTCGAGCTCGGATCAGGGGTTCAAGTCGAGGTGCTTAAGTGAGCCATTAAGCCAACTCGTGGGCGACAGATCGATCGATGGACCATGGTTGATCGATCGGTTGCGATGGGCATGGGCATTCGATGGCCCAGTTGTGCAAACACAAAGGTGTGGGTTCATCTGCAATCAAAGATGTTTGGCGATTCTGCCAGATCTTTAACCTCAATGCTATCTATGTGCATCTTATATATGAAGGATTGTTCGACATTGTTCTTTTTCAAACGGCAAATCAAAATGTATTGTATAGTTATTTGAAAGAAGTAAACTAACTTCAGATGGCTAATTGGAAGAATTGAGTTATTAAATAGTATTTAACCCTTAGCTATCTATCTGTTGTAGGAAATCCATCTGCAGGCTATACGCTGTTTTCCATTACGAGTATAAAGTATAAAGGCAGACATTTTCAATTAAATTTCGGCTTTACTTTTTTTTTGGCCGGACCCCACGGCGATCGTCTAAGGACTCCGGCAACTGCCGAAATTAAGATCCTGTCGCGGATCGCAGGCTGCATCCGCATCCGAAAAATGCGCTTGCGAAGGAAATCAGAGCCTGGGGCCTCGTAAATCAGGCTGCCTAATGTCATTCGGCGACTTGACATGCTGCATAACAAGTTTCTTAGTTTTTTTCCTCGGGTTTTTGGCTAAAAAGTGAGCTGCATTATTTCAAATCCCCGTTTTTTGCGGCGGGTTGGTTCGTTTTTTATATTTTTTTGGTTGGCTGCCTGTCAAATTACTTGAGGGCGCCGCAATGTCTGAGAATTATTTGTGGGTACGAGGACGAAAAGGATGCAACTGCAGACACAAGACACGAGGGCCACGGGATCTGCAGTGCAGACAACTCTTCTCTCATTTTCGGGTGGATAGACCTTTTTTCGATGCGGCGAACCCTGAGAAATGCAAATTTGGCGATGGAAAAAAACTGAAATTTGTTAGGGAATAAGAGTGGAAAAAAGCGCTGCACTAATTTGATGTTTTTACGAAATGCAGTCTTGGGTCTTCGGTCTTGAGAAGGGTACTGCCCACCCCCAGAGTTTTTGCTCCTGACAACAGTCAGCAGGACTTTGAAGGACCTCAATGGCTCGAAGCGGTGTCTGCCATTTTTTGGTCATTTATCAAATTTCAAGCAAAAGCAGATCAGTGTGTCTATGTGTGTGTGTGTGTATGTGTCTGTGTGAAGTGAATATCAAAACAAAACAAGGACATCGGAGTCGTTTTCTTGCTTTCTTTGCGGAAAGTCCTTTTTCGGGGCGCGTCTTGTCGGCCTGTCAATCAAAAGTCCTCTTCGATTTTTCCAGCTCCCATTTTCATCTCTGTCCCTCGTCTCTGCACATATATTTTCAGCATTTCCCACATTTGCATTTTCCCTGAGCAACTTAACTTGCATGCAAATTTCTCACAAATCCCCGAAATCCGCAATATTTATCGCTTACATGCCGAAATCAAGTTTCGCACAAATTAGGCAAATTTCAGGCCACCAAATATGTCAAGGGGTTTAGGTTCGTGTCAACCCAAAGGGCTAAAAGGCTAATGCCTAATGCATTCGCAATTAGACGGCCAAACCCTCGACTCCATCGAGATTTAAATTGAATTTATAATCAATTTAGATCATTTTTTGCAATACAGCTCTGCCAACACACAAATGGCAAATCCACCCCGAAATGCCAGGACGTAACCCTTCCATCATGCGAAACGCTGTCTCTTGTTGTTGCTAATTTCGATTCTAATGAAGCGCGAATTACGAAAACATGGAAATCGTATCAATTACAGAGACAAAGATCAGCCTCAAATCTGCCCTCGAATCTCATCCAGCGCGGCCATGAAAAGCGCAAACATGATCGAGTTAGGGGAAAGACCTTTCACAGAACTCTTGCATATTAGAAAATCAAATGTGGAGGATGTGGGCTGAATCACATTGCAAAATATCCAAATATCGCGAATTATGGGAATGAAAACTTTAAGCTCTTTGCTCGTGCATTGCCCATATTTGTTTTAATAACGAACGGAAGCTCCTTAGCTATAAGAACCTTTATAAACCCATCAGTAACATAACTTCTCATCAATAGTCAGCTGAAAACGTGACTGTCGGTTCAATGACATAACAGATATACAGCTGTCCAAATTTTGACTTTTGACTAAAGGACTTGAGGATCTCGAGCGGTCTCAGCGGGTTTGGGCAACCGTATTCTTAAGTACTCTCAACCGAAGTTTCGGGAAAACTCAGTTTTCCACGAAAACCCGGCCAACCAACTCCCCCGCAATCCTTAAGGGACACGCAATGGGAATCGCATTGCCATTGCGATCGAATTGAATTCTCTTTTGGGTCGAAAAGTTGATGGGAGCTCGTAAAATGCCAAGATCGACAGCGGACGTCACATAAACATGGCCAACCGGCTGCTAATGTAGGGCACGAGTCCTTCAATCCTGCAATGCTGTAAGGATGTCGGGATCCGATCCGGGCATCTGGGCAAATATTTACCGAAGCTTCGGCTCGTAAATTGCCGCCTACACACAATGCAATTTCGGGACCAAGTACAAATCAAAGTGAAAGTAATGACCGGTATCCCTGGACAGAGACATTAGGCTACTGTTTTTGTAGTCCCGAAGATCTTGGCTTCTGCTCCTGCCGTTTCCCTCGGCAATTGTTCCACATTTTGGACAACACACGAGACAAATCTGGGCTAAGACACCTTGCGACGTCGCCGTGTGGGTTTCCTTTCTTTTCCCACTTTTTTTACAGCTCGTCGCCAGCTGGCCGGAGATCGGACCATTGTTTGACATATAGTCAGATATATATGGGCAGGGGCAAACGGCAAAGTCTGGCAAACACAAAGGATCCAATCTACCGGGATTTACCTGCTTAGCTGAGCGACTGTTCTTTCACCGGAAGAGCGGTGAGAGTAGAGAGCGAGGAGAGGTTCAACAGGAGATTCTAGCACTTTTCGCACAGCGCCCCCTGTTGGACGGTGGCTGAAACTCAGATCAGCTGAGGTCCTGAGATCCTCAAATATGGACAACAAATCTTTGGGATCTTATTTGTTTGACATTATTATCGTAAGCTTATCTTCTTTTCCTTCTTCAGAGGTATGGTAATAAATCCCCACGTCCCTCTCTCAAACAGTATCATTCAGCCCCCCTTCCCCCCCTTTTGTAGCCCCACTTGCTTGGTTATCTTACCCATAAATACATATATGACAGATGACGGATATCTGTTGATACAAGCAGTCCTAGCTTCAAATACTCCTTATCTAATCTGTAGTATTAGTTTTAGTTCCGTTTTTCCCACAGTCAAGATTCCGTTAGTCTGCCCACAAAATCAGAGCCCAAGAGAGAGGCTCTCTTTAAGCTGCTCTCTGGTGGTTGGTCTTCCACTTCGTTTAGCTTCGTGAGCGCTTCGTTTCGCCTCGGGTCTCGGACGAGCCTTCGCTGAAACGTGCGCTTGCGCCGACCTTCATTTCCGTTTCTGAGCTCGTGCTAAGCAGACACGTGAACTTCATAGCAGCAAGGAACGAAAATACCTTTGGCTTGAAGAAATTAGTTGGTTTATTTTTTTTCGTGCAAAGGATCTATCAAAATTTGTGTGCCGCCGACGCGCAAGGATCACATTCTTAAACAAAATCAGTGCTGTTAATCAAGTTGAACCTAGGCTAAATCGAGTTTCAGTTCGCCAGGCGACGTAGTCGCAAAAAGATCAAGTTACCAGGTAAGTCCATACAAAAGACATACAATCTGTGCCGAGAAATGGATCGATACGTCCATTTAGATCGATCGATCTGTAGATCGCTCGATAAGCTCGGTTTCCGAAGCGGCGGCACACCTGGAAAAAACAATTACGATCGCACCCATGAGGTAGCCGTGTTTGTCTTTGCTCTAGCTCTAATTTTAATTTAGCCAAGGAAAGGGACGAATTGACGTAAGTCCCTAACCCCTAGAGACAGCGATCCCGATCCAGATCTCGGTACCCACAGTAAAAAAGGGGTGGTGCGTTCTCTAATACATTTAATTTGTTGCTGTGTTTTTTTTTCTTTTCCTCAACTTCTTTTTCCTACCACCCCGAGCTAATCCTCCGGGCACAAGTCACACACACACGCACATTCTTCGCAGGATCTTGGGCTGGAAAGAAAATATTTTTTTGCTCGCCTTTACCGGCTGCGTTTGTGTAGTTTCGCCCGGCTTTTCATCTTATTCTGGGGCTGGGGTGACGTTTATGGATTACACGAAAACCCATTTTCTATCTCACTCTCCGTGAGAGACAATGGCCAGGATCTTTGGGACGATCCTTTAAGGCCCCTTTTGGCTTTGCCGATCGCCGCATTTTTGCAAAATGGCATCATTATGCTGGGGCGTAATTGTTGCGCGCACACACGCACACTCACACAGCGAAAAGAAAACGCACATCGCAGATCTCAGACCATAGAGCCACAGAGCATCCTTTAAGACTCCTTGTCCAAAGGACCCGCTCAATTTTATGGTTGGCAACCGCAGCGCAGAAATCTGTTAGGGAAATTAGCATATGTTTAATTTCAATTTAAATGCAAACCTGAAATTCGCAAGGAAAGCGACGTACGAAGGACCTGGCGAGGAACTCGTTTGCCGCCAGAACAATTTGCAAATTTCCTGCTTTGTCCTGCACTTTGTTTGCCAGCTCGCCCCTTCATTTGTTGCCGTTGTTTTTCTGCCTCGAAATTGTCTGGAAGAGTTCCCAAAAACCGAAGGACACCAGAAGAATGGGAAAAAACGAAACCAGATCGGAAGCCGTCGCTCTGATCCCCTTGTTTGGCAGCCAGCTGCCAAGGACCAAGGACCTAACCGGGCATACCCGATTTGCCAACCAGATCCGGAAAATCATCCAGACTAATCTGTTCTATATCTTTACTGGCACCAAGCTGTTAACAGTTGGAAATCGCCAAAAAAACCTAATTAAATTCAACATATTGCGGCTGCTTTTTCACTCAACGTGCCATATCTCAGCCAAAACTTGCCCAAAATTTGATCCGAATACTTCTATTTGGTCGTTTTGATTAACCCAAAAAACATGTATTTAAATATTAAAGAACTAAGAAAAAAATTTTTTTTTTCGAAAATTTACAATTTTTGTGATGGTACCCCTTACAAAAATTTAAAATTTCGAAAAAAAAATTTTTTTTCAAATCGAAAAAGTTGAAAAGCCTAATAATTGAACATATATTTAGGAGTCTAAAAATGTATTCCACTCTAAAATATTTCAACTTTTGGCCAAGCTAAGAGCTCTAAGTGGAACAATGGCACATTTATTAGGATTATAAAACCACCTAGATTACCTTCATAGATTACATAGGTATTTCTTCTATTTCAGTAGGGACATGCCAACCATGACACGGATGCATCGCCACTCCAGTTCCAGTGCCGTGGTGGAGGAGTCGCGTGGCCGGCGCCGTGGAGTGGGCGTGCCAGGAGTCGGTGACGCGAACAAGGAGAATTTCGGGGTGCACTTCATGAGCAGTCCCTTCGGCAATGCCAGTTTGATTGCTCTGCAGGATTTGAGCAACGTGCACGGAAAGAGTCCGCAGCGCAGGAGTTTCAGCGAGGGCAGTGGTCCGCGGCAGGCCACGCCACAATTGGCGGCACTGCGCTGCTTGCCACGCACCACCGGTGGTGCAGTTGCTCTGGAGGATTCTCAGCTCTCCTCATCGCGAATGGGCGATACCACACTGGACCGCATGCTGGATGCCATCATAGAGTCGGCCAGGAAGGAGGTGAGGTGTACGAAGCCACTGGCAGGCGCCGGCGCCACCACTTCGACCACCATTCTGGCGGATAATGCCGAGTGGAGCGAGACCAGTGTCCACGAAATGGAGGTGCGCACGCCCACCCACTTGAAGCGGCAGCGGGTGGTGCGGCGCAAGAACCCACACAAGACTACCACCATCAACCAAACGCAAAGCCACCAAGCCAAGAAATTGGAGCCACTGCAGCTGGTTCCCAGCACCAAACGCTGCCTAAGCTTCTCATCCAGTTCCGCCTCGAGTGATTTGGACGAGGATGAGCAGCAGGTGGCCAAGAGGAGTTCGCTGGCCTCCCCCACGACCACACCACCCTCCCACTGCACCACCACCACCAGCACCACCAGCAGCATCAGCAGCAGCGGCAGCAGCAGTAATAGTGGGGCGGACGTGGAGGCCAGTCAGCGGGGCAGCATCGATGTAAGCATCGCATTCGATGCCAAGGAGCAACAACTTAATGTACATGGTGAGTTCCAATTTAAATTCGTAAAAACCCAACTCAAAAATATCCCTATAATTCCAATAATTTCTGCTATCAATGTCTATCGTTTGCCACTTACTTTTCTGCAAAAACTGCACTTCAATTCAATTTAGAAACTTTCTATGTACACCAGACAGACGGCACTCAATTTCGGTAAATAGGATTATCGGGGAGCCGTCTGCCTGAGTCTTGAGGTCCCAATCCCCCATACTGACCCGCCAGCCCACGAGAATCATTGCCGAACTCACCTGTTAATTACACCTGTCCACCCCGTCCTTCTCCATTGCAGTGATTCGCTGTCGCGACTTGCAGCGCTCCCATGGCAGTGGAAACGGCAGCATCAACGCCTACGTCAAGGTGGCCTTGTCCGGAGGAGCCCAGCCACACGGATACGGTGGCCACTCGTCGGGGGGAAGCATGAGTTCCGGGTACCAACGCACCGCCGTCCATCGGCACTCGGGTCGCCCGTACTTCGATCAGCGCTTCAACTTCCAGATTTCCAGTGGCGAGGAGACCGCCGGACAGTATCTTCAATTGGCCGTGTGGCATCGGGATCGCCATTTAAAGTGAGTACGAGTACGGTCGACAGCCAAGAAAAGCACAGAAAGTATTTCCTGAAATTGAAGAGCAAATGTTATATATTATATGATTATATGAAAGGGGGTGGGGTTGCACAATTGGTTGTTAAATTTGAATTGCTTATGCAAAGTACTCTCTTCCAGTAGTTCCAATATAGTATAATCATATCTTAAAAGAGAATGCCAAACGTATTCAATCAAAGTATCAATTGCCATATATTGCCATAAAATATGTCCATATTGACCCCTTGTAATGCGCCTTCTTGCGCGTGCCATCATCGTCCTGTTGTAAGTCATTCACCCCTAAACGTTTATCGGGGGAAGTTCTGGAAGAGATTGGGGAATGGCGACGGAGGGCCTGCTCCGCAGACAGGCAAAAGACCAAGTCTGGTTAATTGTGGCGCTCTTCCTGGCCTCGTGGCACCTCCAGCGCCTTTCGCCTCCCGCCTTTCCTGGTGCATTTCCTGCACATAAACAAGCGCTCGGCGCTTTCCCCCGGAAGTTCCAGCTTGCCAGCGCAGGCGCAGTGGCTCGGGCATGCGACTTCCAGCGACTTTCCCGGGCTGACCTGCGCTGCTGCGTGTTTTCCCGAGTTTTCCCAGCTCAGTTCCCGTTACTCAGTCCGAGTGGCAAGCTCGCGTGAAAAGCGGCACAGAACGGCGAACGGCAGAACGGCTGGCGAAGCTCGAAACGCAGGAAACGAGGCAAAGTAAGCCCAAGAAAATGTATATCCTTGCGGGCCACAACGCAGGCTAAAATATTCCATTTTGTTTACCTTTTTTTTAAAGTGCCTTCAATGGCAGTGTTCAATTCCGTTGCCCAAAAAAGAGTGCAACGAAAACTTATGTAACTGTGTACGTGAGTGCGCGAAGCATGGAAAGTGTAGCATAATTTCGGGCATGCTGCTAAACAAATTGCAAACAGGAAGTGGAAGAAGGCCTAGTGTGTGTGCGTGCCAGTGTGTGCGTGACTCGGAGTATCGTATCTATGTGAGAGAGGGCCTTTCGCAGCGTGCTCGAAAGTTAATTAAAATTCAAGGACATTCAGGAGTGTGGTACTTGAAATTCTACAATAAAATTGGTCAAATTCTGGGTTTAATGCCAAATCGATGCTGGCGGTTGGGGGCGATTATGCAATAATCACCAGCTCACGCACATACACACCCCTATCTTCTGTATTTTCCTTTGTTTTTTGCTGTCAGCAGCTAATTGAAGTGGCCAACTAACTAAATGTACACCCGGGAACCATATCACCTATTCCATTTCCCTGCCTCACACGCACCTGCCTTTATTTGTTGGCCATGCATAATTTAGGTTCACCTGGGTTGTGAAAACAGTCTAGGCCAAAAAGGAACGTTTTAAGTCAATTTACAAAACGACTGGCGGTTGAATAATTTATGGCCAGCTTTTCGGCACACAGTTGCGGAGGCAGCAGTACGAAGGCCCCAACATTTTTAATGCACCTCCCGAACTGACAGCTGCGATTGCAATCGCCCCAAAAAAGAAACAACTATACATATATGGTACGAGTAGAAGCCCACGGACTCCGCAAGGAAAATCAATAAAAGTGACCCAAATACGCGCGCCAACTTCAGCTAAAGTGGCCAGTGGAAGAAGCAGCAGACAGAGCCTTAAGCCACTGTCATGCCACCCACTGGTCCACCCACTGGACCACCCACCGAACCACCATACACCGAACCACCCGAACACCCAGCCAATTGGCCGGGCCAAGCGCATTTCCGGGCCACATGTCCGTAGTACGTACATACGTACTTTGTGGCATGTGGAAATGTGGAATGTGGCGGCAGCTTAGGGCCGCTAATTGATTTATGTCACGTACGACCAGGAGAACTTGGTGCCTCGGTACGGGCTTTCTGGGGCCTTCCACGGATTGGATTGGATCAGCTGTTGGCGAGCCACCTTCACTCACTTATAAATAGACAATGTCCGTCAGACGTTGTAACGTGACGCAAACTGACCAAAATGGGTACTGCCATGGGCATTGGCATTATCCAAAAGCAATTGCGAGGGGCCAAGGATTTGGCGGACAATCGTTCGTTTATATTTAATGGCCATATTAGTTTTCGCATTTTGTCCAAGTCTGTCCACAAACCCATTGATTCCATCATTCAGGGGACTTTGACCACCATCGAAGGCTGTAGGTTTCCTGTATGGAAATTTGAATACCTATAATTCTTCAACTCATATATATTAGTGATTTTTTGAGTGACTTAGAACTTTCCCACTGACTGTTTTTTTTGAATTCCCTTTCAGACGCAGCGAGTTCCTGGGCTGCAGCACTTTTCCACTGAATGAGTTAGTGCATCCGGATTCGGGCGTCTCGGCAGGATCCTACAAGCTGCATGCACAGGCATGTCCTCCGCCTACTAGCCGCCATAGCCAACCAAAAGCCAACGCAGGCCAGGATCAAAAGCAGGAAACGGAAGTGCCGAAGGATCAGGATAAACAGCAGGACGACTCCCCCGCAGAAATGGCAGCCGCCGCCACAGTCACGCCCCAAAAACCGGTTGCCACTGGATCCGGATCGGGATCAAATTCCGCAGCGATGGCACTGAACGACGAGGTGATCAGCATTAGCATCGATAGCATGGGCAAAGAGGATCCTCTGCTGCCCCAGCAGCCCCAACAGCCCATGAAGCTCAGCAAGAAGGCACTCCACCAGCGAGATGCCGACGAGAATCTCTTTCTGAGATTCCTTGAGCTGGATCCGCCAGCGGATGGCAATGCAAACAGTACCACCACCCAGGCACTGGCGGCGGGCTCCCAGTCCTCGGCGTCGAAGGCCAACGAGAGCAATGCCAACCATCTGAACAATGGGACATCCGGTGGCCGCAGACAGTCCACCATGCCAAATAGCGGAGGATCCAGCGTAGGAGGCGCTGTCCGCCAGCAACAGGGACGTACCCCATTCACCATGACGAAAAGACTTACGCGAACCGAGGAACGGGGCTTTGGATTCTCTATTGTCTGGACGCATCCGCCACGGGTGGAGAAAATCGAGGCGGGACTCTCGGCCGATCGGTGTGGCATTTTGCCCGGCGACTATGTGATCTTTGTGGACAAGCACAACGTCGTCACGATGCCCGAGGCTGATGTTCTGAATTTGATACGATCGCAGGGCTCGTCCTTGACGTTGGAGATATTCAGAAGGTCAGGCGCGGGCGCCACAACAATCACGTCGACGGACTTGGGCCAGAACAATGTACACATAAGCACCAGATTGGGCGCGGCAGTGGGCTTGGGCAGCGAGGAGCACACCCTGGCCACCACCGCCACAGGAACGACCACCGTAATGAGTCTGCAAAGGACCACCAGTACGAGGATCCAGCCGGTGGCAAATAGCATGAGCCGGCCGGCTACCGCATGCTCGGGAACCACCTCCTCCATCGAGGCGGCCAAAAGGAGGCTTCACCTGCCACAGGTCACCTTCAGCAAGGAGGTAGGCAAAGGTGTCTTCGTCTAAGGATTATTATTTTCTTTGAATCATTTCGTGTCTTTGTGTACATACTAATTTGTTAAGTTTAAGAGATTAAGTTATCGCCATGCTGGTTATCATTACGACTACCTAATTATTTATCCTTTTTTTTGCCTAGCCTAGGCCTCTATTTTGTTTGAGAGTCCTTAAGCTTCGTGCGACTTCGCTACGCTTGACAATAAACTTTTTTTTTCGATCCCAAATGATTTTGAGTTTATTTTATTGCCATAAGTTTGTTTCCATCTGCTGTTCCCATTGGTTCCCATATGCTAACAAGCTCGACTTATTAAGCTCTCTAACCCTTGACCCGTTTGAATGCCCACAGTCGATTGTGCCTATCACGGACAACCGTAGGCGCTTCCTGCTCCAGCTGATTAGTCGGGAGCAGAACTTCACGGCTGCCCTGCACTTCGGAGTGGACCGCTTTGTGCAGCCGCTTGGGGAACGAAAGGATCTGATATCGCCGAACGATCATCGCACATTGTTCCAGAACATCGACGAGCTGCTCAGGATTGCGGAGGACATCCTGGAGCAGTTGTGCAGCAGCGATCAGCAGGACCAGGAGCCGCACATGAACTTTGCCTCGCGGGTCTACCTATCAAAAACTACAGCGATCTGCGCGGCATACAAGAAGTACTGCAATGGAATCAAGCGGGCGGACTGTGTTTTGGTCAATAAGTCCCGACAGACTGGCTCCGAGTTTATAGCCTTCATTACGGAACCGGCCGTTCCACGTAAAAGACCCGATCTCACCATGTTCATCCATCGACCACTGCAGCATTTTCGCGAAATCCTCAAACTGATGCAGTTGCTCGCTGGAAATTGTCATGTGGATACGGAGGAGCACAAGAACTTTAGCACGGTTATCAACGAACTGCAGGCCGCCTATCGGGAGATCACTGTGAGCAGTGGTCTGATGGAACCACTGGGAGAAGGTCGCCCCCTGCTCACCCTCCAGGATCTGGAGTCCCGGATGGTCTTCACCAAATGCAAGCCTTTTACGTTGGCCGTTCAGGGGCGCCAGTGGATCTTTGGTGGCGATTTGTCCCGGGTCGAAGGTCGCTCCGTGAAACCCTATTGGACACTGCTATTCAGTGATATCATCGTTTTTGCCAAGGTCAGCCGTGATCGCGTCCTGTTTATCACAGAGGAGCCCATTCCCATCGCCAATGTGGTTGACTCTTGTTTTCACATGCGCAAGAAAAGTGAGTGCGAGTCCGCAAGATCGGCTCCCAGACTTGACATTCAACTTTTCCCTTTCAGCCACCGAGTTCCGTCTCACAGTGGATCCCAATGGACGCCTGGCGGAGAGTCCAACGGGTTACTGTGCCCCCGATCTTACCCGCACTCCAAAGCGAGGAGCCCGCCGCAAGAGCCTTATTTTAAGGGCACCTTCGCTGGAACTTAAGGCCGTTTGGCAGAATCTTCTCCAGCGGCAGATGTAAGTCATATGCCTGCCAGTGAGGAAACCATACCACTCATCTACTACCTTTCCCCTCAGCTTTCTAGTTAACGCCGCCCTTGGCTCCACGCCCTTGTCCAGTCCTTTGGACTCGCCGGATGTCCTCAACACCCTGGTTCCGCTAAGCGATATTGGTCTGACCACCGCCTCCATGGGGTCGATGAAGTTACCCTCGCTGGACAGCATCCACCTGAAGCAGCAGCAGAAACAGCAGGTGCGTCTCTTTCGCAGCAAGCGCTTGGACAGCGGTGATTCCTACGAGAATCTTCAGCGGCTGGCCAGTGCGGTTCGGCACCACTGTGCCAGCACCACCACGAGCAGCGCCACCCAGACGCAGTCCCATCCGCAGCCACCTCTCTGCACCACCTCGCTGCCCTCGCGCACCAACTCGCCCGCCCGCAACCAACGCCATCCGAATGGTCAAGGTCATGTGGGTGGGTCGGTGCCCAATGGAGTGGGTGGTGTGGGATTCGGTGGCTGCAATACAAACAGCTCTTGCCTGAGCAGCAACGCTAGCTTGACTCAAACCCAGACGCAGGTCCACACCCAGACTCTAAGCCATTCCCAGACCCACTCGCAGACCCAAACCTCTGTGCTGTCCCTCTCCAGTTGCAAGTGCTTAACCGTCATTCCGGAGGTTACTAGTGAACCGCCAGTCAACCAGCATGCCACGCAGAAACTCCTGGAGTTTAGCTTGAGCTCAGTGGGTCGATCGTTCATCGATGAGTCCGGTGGAGTGGTTGGTGGTCAGGTCTCCCTGACTACGCCAGAGACCCCCACACCCAACATCTCACCCACCACTTCGCAGCCCTGCAACTCGGACGCCTTTTCCAATGACTTCGTGGCAACCTCCACGAGCGGGAAAGGCCCGAATATACCACTAGCTGAATTTGGTGGCTCCTGGGATCTACTGGAGCTCGATCTCCAGCTGCACGAGGTCAATTTAGATCCCAGCTACGACACGGATGTGGAGGAGTGCATCTTTTTGGGCGACGAGGAGGACAGGGAGGGCACTGAGGGACACGGACACGACGAGGACAGTGACGAGGACGACAGCGTGGTGGTGGACGATCCCTTCGGCATGCTACCAACCAGACCAACGCCACCGGACTCGCTGGACCTGTGATTTGACTTCTGGCTGCAGTCAGACCCCGCTAACAGCCCCTTGCCGCACAATCTTTGAATCTCGACGAGCTTACTCAACTATGTTACCACTGAACTACCCAGAAACCTCTGCTCTATATCTCTAAATATTTAGCTCAATCGCCGTTTTGCTCTGCTTTTGTGTCAGCTTTGGCCAAGTTTTCCATCACTCACAATCAAAACTTTGCAGTGTAGTGGCAGCCTGTCTTTGGAAGATTGGGGATTGACTTTGCCAGGATATCAGAATCAGAAACCGAACAGTGAGATTAAAACGAGTGACACCCGAATAAGATACTAGAAACAACATTTAGGAACCTATCACCTGGATAAGAGCCATTTTAAAAATCCGCTGTGTTTCACAGATTTCTTTTCCAGTTTGCATTGCAAGATAGCTAGCTGACTTCACATGTATATCCAACTGTTATATAATAGCTCTAGTGATTTCTTAAGGCGGAAACACATAAACGGCCAAAGATTTTAAGATCCAGGTGAAAAGCATATGTGTTTAGCTGACTCTAACTTTGAGTGAGAAGTGACAATTATCCGTGGAAAATTGTACATAGACATATAATCATCGCTCTCTAAGTGTATGTATCTCTGTTGTGCATTGTATATACTCGTGTATTGACATCCATACCATATATCCCATTGAGTAACCCTCCCTTTATATGGTATTCGTTCCATCCAAGTCGATTTTGAATCGGGTGTAAATAGCAATAAACAGTTGAACGAGGGCAGAGATTAAGGTTCGATGATGATTGTATGTGTTTGACGCTAGTATTTAGCTCTTTTTAGTAATGTATGTGAGTATACGTAGTATACCCACCTTAGATATAGCCGTATATATATGTATATTAGCTAGTCAAATATACACCAAACAGATGCACAATCTGCTACGCGAAACCCCAACGGGGTTTGCGTTTTACAAGAGTTTTTAGCTTATAGATATATACATATATCTACATAGAATATGCATATATATATATATCACACTCTATTCGTACTAACCATTCGATTGAAACTTTTTTGCCAATCCAACAAAAACAAAAACAAAGAAACAAGATAACCTACTTGAAATTATACTAATGTTAATAATGCTTCCATTTTGTAGCCAAATTGAAAACCTATTGATTACTGTTATTGCTGTTGTTATCCTACATTAGCCTAGTCCTAGTTTCTCCTAACTTCCCCGAAATTCTCGCCTCGGATCGGATCCTCCTCGTATGCTAAGTTGACCCATTAGCCAAATTTCTTGTAGAATCGCTCGATTAATCGACTAACTTAGTTAAGTTCACCTCGATTGGCCAGTTCAAATTTTAATCAAAATCGAAATCAAAATCTTAGTTGTATATATACTACTTTCCTATCAACATAGTTCAGTATGCGTTGTTTCATCTGTATTAAAATGGTGCTCAGTCGAAAGACTTTTGGCTGGATGGCGAACTACATGAGCTACATACATATATGTATCTGATCTAGCCATCGATGTCAATTAGCTACGACAAGCAATTTGTTGCCTTAAAAATATATCTTCACGCTAACCACTTACATGTATGTATTACCTAGCACTAGACTGCCTTTGCACAGTGGGACAAAATTCTAAAGAAAGTTAGTTTGATAAATGGCTAACCTTCTGAAATATGGTCCTGCAGTGTGGATTCAGTTTGTTCAAATTTCCACCCAGCCAGAAGTTTAAACAGACAGTTTAGCATACAAACAGACACACACTCACACACACAAAGAAACACCCACACACGCTACGCACACAGACATCCATTTGCGAATTGAAACTGATTGTGAAATATCAAGCATACGCCGCTTTGTCTTTTGCGGTTCGGTTTTGAGTGTGCCTTGAGCAGTAAACAAGAAACTTCTATACACAGTATATATATACATGCTAACTATTTAGATTCATATTCATATTCTGTAAACTTTATGTACGTCTAGATATTTTCCATTTATGGTTTTTCGACATTTTACATAAAACGAGAGGATCGCGAATCGACCATCGATATATCGAGTCGATTGAGATTGAGATTAAGAATGCGAAGAGAAACGATGAATTCAAATAATAATAAAACCAAATGATTCTTTGACTAAAAACGCTTGTGATGATCTTTTTATTTCATTTCAAAAACCAACAAAAAAAAAAATACGAAAAACAAAATAAGTGAAAATTATACCAAGTAGAAACCCACCGAGCACTCACTGGATAACCATATAGCTCCGCAAAACCAGATCCTGTGATCCGAAGAAAATATATGCAAAAATCTTTTTTAAGCCGTGCAAAAAAAGATGAAACCAATCAAAAACCAAAATTGATAAATTAAAAATTGTGATGGACTCAATTTTAGTTTTAAGTTCGAATTGCTTCTTTCTATTCTCCAAACCTACTTCAACTTCCATTGCTTATTAGTTGTTTGTTGTGTGATTGTACTCGCTATCGTAAACCGTTGTCTTGTGTCATATATATAATATATTTATAGATCCGTAAAGTCCTAATGTCCCTTTTGAGCCAATTTCCGTTGTTAGCCAAAAGCAAGCGTTTTTAATCAAAGATGGACTGAGATTATTGTTTCCGTTCCGTTTCACCGCTTCGCAAAAAGAGTTCTCTGACCCAAAGACAAAGCCAAAAAGCAAAGCAAAAGCAAACACAGGGCAAGACCCGAGCTAAGCTAAAGCAAAAAGCAAAAAGCAAAAAGCAAATGAGCCCATCACAAATTTTTAATTTGCCAAACGACAGGCGGCAGTGGGTGGTGCTGGTGGTGTGGTGTTTGAGGCTCAAGGTCATGGTCCCCGGGTCCAGGTAACGTATTACTCACATAACCGAGCTTTTCCAGCAGCGCACCAACAATTCCCACGGACACGCTCACTCCGCCGCAGGAGTGGCCACCGATCGATCTGCGGATCGCTCCCACGGCCACAACCATGGCATCCACGGTGGTCATGTGGAGCAGATCGAGCTGCTGATCGACGAGAAGTGTCGCATTCTGAACAAGACAGGCACTCCCAAGTCGAGCGCCCTGCACCTGGCCAACTGGATGAAGGGCCAGCTGGACAAGCAGCAGCAGCAGGCTCGACTGGCGGCGATCGCGCGATCGCAGGAGAATGTGAGTGCCGAGGACGAGCAGCTGATCTTCAACAGCGACAGCGAGCAGGACGAACGGATCACCTACTGGACGCGTCAGCAGCTGGAGAAGCGTACCAAGGAGCTCAATCTGGCCAAGGAAAATGGCGCCCTATCGGCTAGGCCCAATTTTGGGGGCAAGCGTCTAAGTGGCGTCGAGGAGCTGAGCATGAGCGCCACCTCGGATATCTACTCCACGTCGGAGGCGGAGGGCGTGACCAGTGTGATCAGTCAGTCGCATAGCACCACATCCGACAGTCAGGTGAGAAGCGATTATTTCCGTCCACAATACTGCTTCAACTGTAGTCCCTTATGCATAGCAACCTATTAACGCAACCAGCTTCAACCCCTTGCCTCTTACTTGTAGACTTCCATGCTAACCCTGCTCTTTGTTCCCAACTTTTTCCTGCTGCTGTTTTGTAACCCGCTGCCAGATCACCGTACGCTCGAGTCCCATTGTGCTGGACAAGCTGGCCGTTTGCCGTCATTGCCACAAGAATTGCCAGCAGAGCGGACCGGGTGGAGCGCGTCCTGGCGGCGGAGGCGGAGTCAACAACTCCAGCTCCACGCCCGTCCTGCTCTGCAATTCGTTGAAAGTGCAGCACAGCCAATCCTCGCCAAATCGCTGCTGCAAGCTTAGCAATGGTATTGCGGGTGCCACGGAAATGGCTAACCCGAAGAACAGCAATCGAACTGGAACTGGGACAGGAAGCGTGACCAGCATGTCCAGCAGCACTATTACGGGGGAACTGTCCTCCAAAGTGGTGGCCAGTAGCAGTCGTCGGGAAACCGGCGACACCGAGAGTGACGTGGCCCAACTGATAACCGATGAAATTTCCCAATCGCAATCAGAGGCCACCGATGACAGCGTCGGAGCCATGCCCAATAGCAGTAGCAGTGCCGGAGAGGGAATCCCAGTCACCACCGGCTCCAAACTACGTCATCTAGATCCAACAGTCTCAGTTTCATCCTTGCCCAATGGCCATTGCTCCGCTGGCGTCGGTGGTGGTTCGCCAAAACCGTTGCCACCACCACGTCGCACCCGCGTTGTGGCCCAAATGTGCCAGGAGCCACCAAGGCCCAAGGCCAACCAGCAGGTGAAGGCCATTGTGACCATTACGGAGACGGCCAGGATAATGCGGAGCAGTCCAACGAAAGGCTCGGGTTCGGGATCGGGAACAGGCACAGGCTCGGTGGGTGGTTCCCCAGCCAAGTATGCGGCCTGCCACTGCCGCTGCACTCCAGAGGACTTTACCCACGCCCAACTCTCGCCGGACAAAATGGAGCACCAGACCTGCAAGCTACTGGAATCACCCAAGCAAACGACCACCACACTGGAGCAGAAACAGGAAGATGAGCAGTTGTCCCTGATGCTCATTGGGCTGGCTCAGCTTGCTCCGGCTGCCACACTTTGTGGGCAGGAAAGGATCCCCAAGGAGGAGAATAGTACACCCACCATAGCCGTGGTGCCGCCCACTCCCGATTCGGTGCTCACAAAAACCAGCACTCACGTTTGGGACAACAGTGGCTGCTCGTCAAACGGCGGGGGCACCTCCACCACCAGCACCGCTACCACTACAACGAAACAGCCCAGGCAGGCCATTATTGAGAATATTCCAGAGGACTCGTGTGACGAGTCCCCATTGGATGAGGAACCACCCTATCGACCCATGAGCAGTGCTCTTCGCCGATTCGGCACCATGTCAAGCTTAGAGAAACTACCTTCCGATGATCGAATGGATGAGGCCGATGAGCTAGATGATGATTTGGACTCATTTAAGCCAAATGGCCATGATGACAACAGTCCCCAAAACGAGGAAGACGACGAGGATGCGGGCTCGGAACGAGCTTTGGTACAAAACGACCTAGGGGCCTCCAGTTCGTCGGGAGTGATTGTCAATGGCGAGGGCCTGGCCAGTGGTGCGTGGACAAATCGGGCGGGAGCCTATGTCTCCGACAAGATGTCCTTCTTCGAGGAGTCGCGCGCTTTCATTGATAAGTACTTGGGTCGCTGGAATGCTGGCGATGCGCAACAGCAGCACCAGGGAACCGCCTCGGAGACGGATGAGCAGATGGACGAGTGCACCTCGGGAGCCACCAGTGGTGAAGAGGTCTGGGGCACACCCACCAGTGGCGGGGATAACGATGATCAGGACTTGCAGCTGATCAATTCGGAGAACACACATTCGGTGAGCATTTGATATTTGTAATGTACATTAATATATCGTTAATGAATCTGATTACGTACAGTCGCCAACCAAGTCGAGCACCTCCTTGAATGACGACGACGACACGGAGTTGATGATGGACGAGCTGTTAATGGCGCCACCTATGACTGCCAGCACGATTCGGGGATTGTTGCCGCGGTATGTAGGACTTGAGGAGGTTTTTCAGGTTAAGTTGGCACTTGGAGCTCCAAGAAACACCCACCAATAATCACACACAGCCGGTAGAGAAACCCTAGGCAGCCGATCTCTAACTGTTGAACACCATACCGAGTATCTCGACTTACTATATCTGCCATACTTAGTATAGCTTAGTCTAGTGCCTCCATTGATCCTACTGTTAATAAGAATACGAACTTTCTTTTTTTCGTGTACTCCTTTGGAAACTTTCTTTCGTAGCTTTTACAGGTGTTTATCCTTTCGTTATCATTCGTTTCACACACACACACGTATCTCACATGAGCCTAAATTCGATTTGAATCGGTGTCATACATTGTATCTCTATCTGTAACCAATAACTTTATACCTAGTATTGCTCACTCATTTGCGGGCTAGTCCTAGATCTAGTCATAGTTATAGCCAGGTTATTAATAATAAGGCGAGGGTTCATACCTTTGTAGCATATCCCTCCATTCTTACATATATTTACCAACGTATTTACATATAACCTCAACTAAGTTTTGCTCAATCGAAATTGATATATCATTTATGCCATCGACACACAATCAACACATCGATCGACTGTTGCTAAATTCCAATTGAAATTCGTTTGCATTCGCCATACACACGTATTTTCGAAATCGTTATCGTAAATCGTATCCGTATTGTCGACGTAGACGTCGCCTTGAGCCCCTTTTTGAGGAGGAGACGGAGAGCGACGAAGAGAAGACGCAGCAGGACAGCGATGACATCAAAAAGGTGGGTCGTTATTACAGCAAATCCCAGTCACACGCCCCAAAATGTAACAAAACAAAAACATGGTCCCGGGTCCAAACGAAAATGCAACCGTGTTCAGTGCTCGCGTTTCGTTTCAACTCCGCACTCCGCTGCATGGCCAACTACTACTACAGTGGGCAACTGTACCCAAGCACAATAAAAGATCGGGAAGGAGAGCTAAATCTTGCTCCATCTGCAACGATTCTTTAGATTTAATCCTCCTGCATGTAGCCCTAGCCACACTATTAAACTAGCCTCGGAATTGACCTTGATTTGTCTTTCTATTCTGTCTGTATTTTCATAAACCATCGTCTGCAACTTGCTCATCTCCATCATCATCTTCATCTTCATCGATCAAACATCACCACCATAAAACAATCAATCAATCATGCTAACATGTTTTGACTTTGTATGAAAACTGTACTTTTAATGCCTGTCTGCTTAATGTGTTACTGTAAAACGTGTTGCCAAATATAAATATGTACTTGTACTTGTATAGAAGGTCGTAGTAAAATTAGTGAAGCTTTAGCCCATCCTGCAATACTGCGAGCTCATCAACATCACACGTCCGGACATGATTGACGTACAACCGGAAAACAACCATCACCCACCTCCTGCGAACTAGACCCATCGATTCGATCTTGCTGTCGACATTCCGTACTGAAAACGAACCAAGCATCCAACTCCTCACCCCCATTCACATCAAACTGCGCCAACCGCTGGCAGGAATCTCTATCCCAACCAGAATTGATTAGTTGAATTCTATTCCCAACAATTGGTAGGGGGAAGCAACGACCAATGGCCACTACCTAGAGGATTCGGCTGGAAGTTCAAGCGACAGCGAGTCGGTGCCACCAGCCCCACCACTAGTTCCTCGGCAAGTGGTGCCGGATCGGGAGGAGGATCCGTCGGCGGAGGGCCAGCAGGTGAATCTGGCGACGGAGGACCAGGAGGACTTGCACTCCAGCGTGGAGCGCCTGATTCCGAATCTGGCCACGAGTGCGATGGGGCCGCGTCCCTTGCTCACCACCCGTCTACTGCCCACCACGGCTATCGATCCTCAGCCGCCGGCAGTGCTGGTGGCCTCATCCTGCGAGTATCTGCTCGATCAGCGCCCCTCGAGCGTACCAGGACGCGATCTCGCCGGCGGGAGCATCAGCACCACCACGATGACATCCTCTCGGCCGACGCCTCCGTCTCCGGCGAAGGCAGCAGCGACGCCGATCGGGATGAATGCGATGATGACAACGAAGACGACGACGACGACGATGATGATGCCGAGTCGAGCTCCCTCATCGACTATTTCAACAACCAGCAACGCGAGCGACACTACCAGCTCCGGCGGCAGAGCCAGCGGCAGACCTCCGAGATTTGTGCCGCCGCCACCGCCTCCACGTCGCTTGCTCCTCACGCAGACCGATCCAGTCGCTGGTCAGGCCAAAACGGTGAGTTCCCAGTGTATTTATATAGAAAGACAGACAGTCTTAGAGGTAAACAGCGTAGCATTAATGCACTTGATCCTCGCAATAATGAAGGTTTCCGTGTTTCCGTTTAGGAGCTACCTCGAAAAAGATCTGGCGCTACTGCTGACAGTGGCTGCTCGGTGGTTGTCGGCGGCGCCGCCAGCGCTTCGGACCCAACCGCTATCGGGTCAAGGACAATGCCATCAACACCGAGTACCAGCAGCTTGGCGTCGGCGGCGGCCCCAAAACGACCGTCATCAACGATAATAGAGACCTGCCTGCTGGGGGCACCCAGGCCCGCCTCAGCCACTTCATCAGCAACAGCCTCGAGGATGGCAAAGCCGATCCGCCAGAGTCCGCCCACCCAGCACCAGTCGCAGCCGAGGGGTCAGAGCTGCCCGGCTGCAGCGCCAGCACCGTCGACGGCTGCGCCAGACGCACCCACTGCCCCAATGCCCCACGCTGGATGCGGCCTAAGCCCAAGGCTGGAAATGCGGCTGGCCCTCAACCACGACATTCTCGGGGACGAGGACTTGATCTGCTACGAGCCTGGTCCCGATCTAACGACTATTCTGGGGTAAGGGTGTCCCCCCAATCGCACACTAGATCAGCTTTAGTACTAAATTAAAATGGTGTCCCTATTCCAGGCACGACCTCTCCACATTTCATCGTCTGACGGGTCGCGATTTATTGAGTCGTTCAGCCACGAACAGGGTGCAGCCAAAAGAGGCTGTCATATCGTACTCTCAACAACGCAACTCAAAGATGGACACGCCGACGGTGAACCGCCGGCCCCGCCCCCTCTCAGCGGGCGCCTTGGGCGGCTCCACCAGCAACAGCAATCCGAACAACAGTCGCAGCAGCAGCAGCCACGGCAACAGTCCGCTCGGCGGTGGTTTAACCCGTGCCGGCGTCGACCCAGTGGGCCACCAGCAGCAGGTGGGTCAAGCAGGTGGTGGATCTGCTGGTCGAGTAGGCGGCGGGAGCGGAAGCGCCGGCGGCAACAGCACCGCCTGCAGCTCCAGCAGAGGCGGGAGCAAATTAGGCGATCTGGAAATCTTAGCGAGACGCGAGAAGATATACTCCATGTCTCAATCGAGGAGTGGCTGTCGAGTCAGGGAGACGACGTCCACGACCACTCTGATGGCCATGGCTACGGAGATGCGTTCGGGGATGGATTCGGAGAAACGCGACTCTTCCTGGCCCAAACGAGCAGCTGCAGCAGCCTCTCTGACGAGGACGAGGAGTTCTACTTCGATGGACGGAGCGGGAGCCATCAGCACCACAACCACAACCACCACAACAATGACTGAGGAGGCCTTCCTTGAGACCGAAGTGGGCAGATCGAAGCGCTTGTGAGTATTACTCACACCAGACCACCGGACATGGAGCCAGTCAAATGTCTAACCCCTCCGCAGGATAAACTTTATTAAGCGTCGCAACTCCGAGATAACCGCCAGTAGCACCAGCAGCACCCCCAACTTCTCCGACGGCGCCTTTGGCGAGCAGCCCCAACCGAGCCACAGCCAGAGCAGTCTTCTTCTCCAGAAACTGCCGCCGGGTCAGTCGCAGGCCCAGGACTCAGTGGAAATGGCCCAAATGTCGCCGCGCAAGGATAACGTAAGTACCCATCAAATTCCCAAAGGCTTTCAATCGCGTAACGTCTATTTCGAATGCAGGACAAGCCATCGCTGAATCGCCGCCTTTGGAAGCAAATCACCAAACGCAGACGCACCAACTCCGTGTCCCAAATAGTCGCAGGCTAGGGGAGTCACCACCCGTCGGCCCGTCGATCCGTCGATTCGTCGCCCCCACTCGTCCCCTCTGTTACTTTCACTAACCGTGTTGTGTGGCTAGATCTTAGCCTCGATCCGCGATTGCCGTTGAGCAGCAGCAGCGATCGACGAGCGATGGCAGACAACAATTTGCACGGGGCAGCCCGTCGATAGGCAGTAATCAACTGTAACCATATCACGGTGATCTTCACGGGCTGTCCCACCGAAAGAACTGGCAAAAGCTAAACCAAAAACTTAGTAGTATGTTAAGAATTTTGATACGACTTTGTAGCTAGCGAATCCCCCGGATCGCAACGATACCGGGCAGCTCTAGGCGTCCAATTGCGTCCAAAAAAACGATAAGCGATAAGCGATAAGCGACTAAAACGATAAAAATGATAGAAATGATAAAAGTCGATTCTCCTGCCAGCAGAGCCAAGGAACCGAGTCCCAGCCAAATATGATATAGACAACGAACGTTGGTAGTACTGGGCACACTCACTCACTCACTCCAAAATAGACATTGTAGACATTAAAAAACTTAACACATAACAAATAACACTTCAGTCCAGCCAAATGAATTAGGATCTAGAGGAGTTCGTAAACTGACTATTTTTTAGAGATCATGATTATGTCTTAGCTTAGCAGTTTTGGGTTTATGTTGCGGGATTGAGACAGTGAATTTGCCTTACGTATCCAATGAACTATTGTATGGGTAGCTTAACGTAGTAGTCTTTATACACATAACATTTACAGCCTCAGCAGTTCGTAGTAGTCAGTCGTTAGTAGTTGGTCGTAATAAAAGTTTAAGTACTTCAATTCCACGTTTTTCTCAACTATTTACAAACGGAACTTTTGCATCAGTTGATCTTATGTATATGTATATATACTTATATATATATATATATATATATACGAGTATATGTAGCGAGTCTTGGTAGTTCATTTCACATTGAAATTGATATTGGAATTGCAATTGGAATTTGAATCGGGAATGGCATGAAAATTGTTGAACGCAGCGCCCAGCTGGAAAATGCTAACAAATTATACGAATTAATAACAAACGATCAAGTACATTTATCAGCTTTAATAGAAAATCTAATATATATACATGAATCTAAATAGTTCTAGATATAGTTAAATAATTGACATATGCGAATTACTTTTGAATAGTGAGTACGCGATCGAGTTATTAGGCATTTATCACTCGCATTCACTCGAAGCATTCATTGATCCTGCACCGTTTACACCACGTGAGATATTCAGTAACTTAGTTTGTAAACTCAGAAAACACACAATGTACTTTACGTATACGGGGCTACAAAACAAAATGGATGGAGTGTATTCAATATCTGCGGTATACTCGTACATAGATTTTTTTGGTCAATATTTGAATTTTACGAGAGTACTAGAGTGCAGACACGAATTTCTCTTGAAATTCGCTAAGAAATTCAATTATTTAAAAAAAAACAAATTCCAAGGACAAGCATCTAAATAAATTCAATATACAATAAATCAAAATCGAATGCATCACCACAGTGTTTCTCTACTTGCGGTCCCTGTGCCTTTCCCGAATGTGCAGGCAATTGGTCATTTTCCCTGTGTTTGTTCAGCAGCTGCAATTCAGCTGAGAAACTTGGGTTTCAGTAGTCAGTAGTCGTAGTCCGTAATACACTTGCTGCAACTTTTGCAACTGTATATTTGCAATAATACAATAATGCATACCCATCGAATCGAAAATGAATTACACGCTTTGATGTGACGTGATATTATTGTACATACGTGAAAATCTGTTTTTTTTCCAGCGAGTACTCTACCAGAACTCTGGGCGCACTGGGATACCCCCCTGGTGGGGAGAGTGCTCCCACTGAAAATGTTGGTCAAATTAATTGTAATTCCCGCGGCGCTGGGCTGGGCCGTTCATACTCGTAGGCACACCGAGTGCGTGCGCCCGGTCGGTTGGTTAATGCGCATTCCCCCAGTTTGGGGATCGGGTTCCGGGGGTTGGGCTCCCAGGTCGGAGGGTGGATCGGTGGATGGGTGGATAGGTAGCTGGGTAGTTGGGTGGTTGGGTGGAAAGGTGCTGCTCTGGCGGCTGAGCTCTCTTTTCGGCTCTCGGTCGTCAGCTGGCGCCCGCTGCCGCCGAGCAGCTGCAGCTGAGGCTCAGTCAGCTTTCAGCTGAGCGGTTCAGTCGAGAAACGAGTTTCAAGCCGAACGGACGCTCTCGCTGCGCCGATTTCTCGCTGCGGTAGAAAAGTGGGGAAAGAATTCGCCGAGCTTTGTTTATTTACATACGTTACATGGCTTTTTAATTGGCTGCGCGAGTGTACGAGTTTTCGAGTGTGTGCAAAATAATTTGCCTTACTTTGTTCGCTTCTTTTTTTTGGAATTTTTTTTTTTCTCGAAAGTGCCTTCCGAAAAAGTAACCAAAAAAGAAAGATAGAAAAGAGAGTGTGTGAGAGAGTGCTAACCTGGGTACAGGCATTATAGACCGATGCATGTGAACTGGCAGGAAATAGAGCGCCATTAAGCCAACAACAGCACATCACATATCACATCGCATCGCATCACTCCACATCAAAAGGCAGTTAGAACCATGGAAAGACGCGGCCCAAACAAATTTGCTAATTGAGGTCGTTGTCTAGGTAAGTTGTCAGTTTCTTCTGGTTTCCGTTTTGCAGCAGCTCTGAAAAATTCACTTACAAGCAATGCAACACCAACAGAAATAATACTGCTAACTAACAACGATCTGCGATCGGCAGATAAAGCTCCAAAACGGTAAATTATGCCGGCGCGCTGGGGGCAAAAAACTCTCCTGGTCTGCAAAATTCACACGTTGCACAGTGGGGCAAAGGATGTGGAAAGCGGACTGCCTATACGCATATAATAATGATATAAAAAAGGATCCCGGCTCAATAGAGTAAAGAAGGGACTCTAAGAACTATGGAAAAATATAATTTTTGTAACTTTTGAATTTAGCACTACCGTGGTGGTTTAGTGTTCTAATGAAATGTAATTTCAAGTTCATTTAAATATTTTGATTTCTCGGGTAAAACCGCAGCACCTGGTTTCCCCTGAATTTGTTTTTCCCCGCCGTCTAGGAAATCGCACCATCTTTAAGTGCGGTTGCCCCAGGGTGGCCAGCAAAAAGCGGAAAATCAAAATGACAGATAGTCGGAGTTCGTCAGAAGAAAAAGCCACTGAGTCAGCAGTGAAAGCAGCGATTCGGATTGGATTGGATTGGATCGAAAGCTCTCTCGACTCCACTTCCTCGTCGCCGATGCTCGGTAATCTGAAGATCTTACGATCTGCGGAGTGAGAACCAGAATGCTGAGCCATTGGGGACGGGCTCTGATAATATAATTATCCAAACAGGCAGGCGGCCACATAACTGAGCGGCAATCAATGGTTTATGGCCATAATGATGCTGGCCCGATCGGCGATGAAAACCACAGCGGAAACGGCATTATCGCGGCTTTCAACTATCGATCAAAAAAGCAGGCAGCTATGTAAGGTCGAAGCACGGCGGCTAAATGCATATTAAGTAATTTCCAGCAAGTGAGAAACTCAAAAAAAAAGCCAGATAAAACGTAAATAGATACTTGTACGGCTCTATTTAGCGCATGTTTCCTTTTGGCAAACATTCGCAGCTTGTTTTTGTGTTTTTTTTTTGTGCTTTTGGTTCCGCTAAGGCAAATGGCAAGTGCAAAAATTTGTTGCGAAAATTGATTAACATCAAACTGGTTAGCTGGAGATGGATACGATAGGAGCACCCTCCTCTATTTTCCCCCACTCGTAAACCCGCAAATTTATGAAATTGCTGGTCAAAAGTTTTTAATTGAATCTCACATAAAAAGTAAAAAACATAAAAGAGCAAAAATGGGGAAAAAATCAAATAAAAAGCAAGATAAACAAAAACGCGGCGACAAAGACAACAAATGGTGATCATGATGATTGGGACATGAAGCTCGAATCTGCCGACGATTTTGTTTTTTGTACTGTATTTATACATTTTTTGTTTTTTAATTTTAATGAACACATACGTATGGCGTTTATTATTTGGCAACTTTTGCCCAAGACTTTTCCCTGAGAAACCAAGCTCGGCGATGAACTGATAAACTGGTTTTGCAGTTTATTGAATTTTATACAACATTTGCATCGCTCCAGCCGCCGAACAATAAACAATTTCAGTAAGAAAACAAAAGATCTCGATGCTCGTTGAGTTTGTCCAAGGTATTTGACTCACCGTAGAATTGTTCTCATTCTGATTCTGAATCTGATTCTCACCGACGCGCAAAAAGCTCGAGCAGTTCGAGATTGAAAACTGACAAACCCTCCCGAAAAAAGTGTCGGCCCAACACAACAGCTGCCTCGCAAGCAGCTTAAGTCCCCGGTTAGAATTCAAAATGCGAACAAAAGACGAACAAACAAAGTCTTGGGTTACCATTTGCTGAATGAATCTGCGCCTTATTTCCCTTCCGATTCGGATCACTCTCTTTATTTTCCCACTTGGGCCTCCTCCCCACCCCAAAAGTCCCCCGTTGGGCGCCATTACTTTTTCTCGCTTTTGTACCTGTCACTCTGCCGCGCGCTCCTCTCACTTTCGTTCGATTTTGGACAACCCGCAACTGCGTGATGAAGGGCCTTTCTAAATCTTTAATGGCCAGTCGCCATCGATGATCCCCTTTTACCTTTGATACTGGGAATTCTGTGTAATGCGTTGTGTACACAAAACTGCTACAAGCTGTGGAACAAATGCGGGAAAGATAATAGTACCGAAGGTTCATTGAGTTACCTCTTTGGTAATTTGATTTTGGTTAACAACCACTAGGTGAACAATATGTTTAAGATATTTAATGCATAGCTAAAAAAAAACACGAAAATAAGAGCAATTTTATGGTAATTCTTTCTTGAGCTATCAAAAAGTTCCACCTCAGCTTTTCCCTTGGGATACGACGTTTGCTTAAAGACTTCCTCTATGATCTATAGCTATCATGTAATGCCTCTGCCAGGGGGTACTTGAACTTCCATTCTCCGTTCTCGATTCTCCATTCTCCAACTGACGCTCCGCTGGCGACGCTCACCGAACAATGGAGTTCTTGTTGCTGCTGGATTCTACTATTTTTGTTCTGGGCCCCCTTTCAGCCCGCTCCCTATGCATTGTCTATATAATCCATGGGGCACAAAGCCCATACATAGTAATTAGAATCATGCACGAGCATACCTTTGGCTGTCTGTATCTGTAACTTTGTAGCTGTGTGTTTATCCGGGGGTATGTGTTCAGAGTTCGCTGACTGTGACTTTAACCGTTGGCGTTTGCGCCGCAGTCGTTAATTTAGACTCCGGTAATTATGAACGACAGAAGCGGACCATTTCCCATTTGCCTCTGAAGCCATTCGACGCAAAGAATTTGATTCGGGATCGGAGATAGCTGAGTCCAGCTGGTCGTCAATGCTATTAATCACTGGAGTTGGTCAGTTGAAAATTCAATTTCGTGGCCACAAAAGTCGACAAATTAACGTCTTTTTAATTGCTCGTGCTGTTGCTTTGCTTGTGCTTGTGCTTGTGCCTTTGCTTTTGCTTTTTCCACGACGACAAAACATTCAACAAACAACAACACCAACAATGGCCAATTGTCATGAGGAGTCGTTGAACTCAAGAGCCCCCAACAACCAGAGTTTATTTGTCCCCCCTTCTGACCAAACATTGTTTTTTTTCGTTTTTTTTCTTGGTTTTATCCGTGTTTGTGTTAAAAGTCGGGGACATCGCAGTTATACAATAGATCAGCTGCTGATCCATCATTTTACTTCTCCATTAAATTGTGAAACGAAAGCTGCAGTTTTACCTTTGGTAAAACAGAAACCAAAATAATGTATAAAATGAGCAGCATTTGACTGGGCATGACCTTGACAAGGGCAGCCGCTCAGCAAACGTGTTTGCTCTCTAAGCAAACCGGTATGCTCCCATCATCCCCTCCACTTGCCTCCTGCGACCGCTGATATTTTAGACTTTGGAGATGCTTCACAGATTTCCCAACACAAAAATTGTCACACGAAAAATGGACGAGCAAGCAAGCTGATTTTTTACCACGTGCCAAAGGGGAGAACCGAAGCATGAGCCAAAAGCATGCTGGCACAGCAGACTTGCAACAGAGCATCCAAGCAAAAGCACACCCCCTTATGGGCGGGCATGCATGAATGAACAAATAAAGCTCAGTTAATAGCAATGCAAAGAGTAAGCCAAATGGGCAAAATTTGCTATTTTCCTTTAACGCTTTCAAATAATTATTGGCATTTTTTGCCTTTTTACTTAGTGGTACATTACTTGAGTAAGCTATAAAATCTGTATGCGAGTTTGGAGGCTGTGGGAGTCAGCTTGGTAAATTGAACGCACATTAGGCCTAGCTAAATTTTAAGTGCAAACTGGCTATAATAGAGAACAGTTTATGAAAAAATATAAAAACAAAGGAATATATATTGTTCACAGATCACTGACCAAACAAATGAAACCGATCGCCAGGTGCAGCATTCCCAACTCTAAAGCTGGTTAGCTTTTCTTAATTCAGTGCTATTTTAGTGACCACAACTGTGTACATAGTACGTACTTATATGCTTGTCTAACAATTGCAATTCGTTTCTTGTCGCTTCTCGTTTTTCCTTTTCAATTGCAATTCGACTCAATTGTGCCGAGTACGAAAGCGTGAAAAACTCGACATATTCCAGCATTATTAATGGAGTTGACCGGCCACTGACCACCGGAGTGTATTGCTTTTTATTGGATTTATTGGACGTAGTGTTGGAGAAGCAGTTTTGAAATTAGCTCAAAACGGGGCTTTTATTTGAACTTGAAATGCGTGGTAAAAATGTGTCTTGCAGGTCGGGAGCCTCCAAATCACCGAACCGTAGTTTCTTTCGCTAGGCGGGACTTGCATAACTTAATTTTTACGTTTAGCCTTTGTTAACTTTGATTTGTGTTATTACTTAATTGCTTTGAACCTGAAAGCTGCTGACGAAAATAAAATATAAAAACTGTTATTTATGGCGCGTCTTTATGCAAATCTTCAATGGCATTTACATATGATTTTGTGTAAATTCTCGTTTTCGCAGACATATTTTTTGTTTTGTTCGGCTGAAAATGCAAAACACGCGCTGTCCAAAGAAATTAGGCAAAAAAAGCGTCCAGCTCCAGTTGACTTCATTGTCACCCAAAAAAGCGTGTTGACATTGAAAATGGCCAAAAGAAAAAGGGGCAACAAAAACACACAAAAAGAAAAGAAAGAGGAGAAGCCCAGAAAGCCGGAGAGTTGAAATGGGATCGCATTGGGGCAAGTGGGTCAGCATGAAATCCACGAATGTTGGGCAAGGGCCGCAGACACCCGAGAAGACTGAGAAGAAGACTGCCCAGAAGACGGAGCAGCCGACGAAGGCGAAGAAAGAGCAGCGGGTGGGAAGACGTGCGTGAAATACGCCCCAAATGCACAAACAGATTTAGCCATCTATTGCATAATCATAGCAAATATCGATACGTGATTTGGCTATATTATTTGAAATTTGTACATGCGCGTAGGAGTAGGGGGTAAATTTAAGAAACAGATATATAAAAAAAGGTTATGTTTTCTCTGTCAAGAACTTGTACGTAGAATTCTAATAGAACGACTGAATTCCACAAGTCTGTACAAATTGTGTATATTTTATTAAGACCCCACAACAGCGAGCATTATGAGAACTATTTGTAGAACTATCAGTAACTTTTAAAAATGGTAATGCTATATGGAATGGGATTCACCCATCATATACTAGCTATACCCCTGCGAAACCGCCCCACTATCGATACCACATTTCGCCATCGGAGCACTCGCACATGCATACGAGTATTACTGATGGCAGACAGCGCCGATCGATTGAAGTCCCATTGGGTTTAGCTAATGTCCAAAGCATGATGCCTGAGGAGGACGTGCCTCACATGAGCGAGAGACGCTCCCAAAACACACATTTCGATCATTGTATAATCTCGGAGTCGGAGACTCCAAGACTTGGACACTCAGCGATATCTTCAGCCGGGAGCTACGTGACATGACTGAGGCATCGGCGGGTCTAATCTTTTATATAAGTGCAGGCTGGAATTCCATTAGCCGAACTCCGAAAAGTGGCATAGCGAAAAACGAACCAGAGCTCAAATCAAGCGGCGCTTGCGTGCTGCAAGTGTTGCAAGTTGCAAGTGCTTCCTGCTCAGAGAAGGCATGCAACACGCATCCAGTTGGGAGCGGAGTGATCAGTGATCGGGGGGCCTTGGCCAACTTGTTTGGCCAGTATGCGAATCTAGAGAGAGAGACTTGTTGTCGATACTTTACACTGAGCGTAATCACTCTTTCAAATCGAGATCAAATTTGGGAGGATTCAGTTTTTTACATCTTAATCCTTGGTACGAGTCAAAAGGTACAAAGGCGTTTTGCAACACCCATATTTTCTCGTTTTCAGTAATAAGTTGCTTCTCGTATTTTCTCTCTGTGCACCGCTTTTCGGGGGGCAGAAAGTAAAATCCGCCACTTGCCACAACTTTTTTTGGCCAGGTCTCGACTTTTTTCGGCCAGGTCTGAAAGTCTAAGTGCCTTGGGTGCAGGTGACATACTTTTCTCGGCGGCCTGTCCTAAAATAATTTTACTTTTTCTTAGCCGCCAACTGGTTGGCTAACTACTTTCTCTGCCCTGATGGTGAATTTCTTGGCTGGTTTCTTGGCTGGATTTCTTGGCTGGATTTCTTGGCTGGATTTCTTGCCGGATTTCTCAGCGCATTTCTTGGCTGGTTTTCTATGGGGTCCATTTCAAGGTCAGCGACAGTCGTGTCCGTAGTTTCCCACCATCCAAAAGCTGTGACTTGCATTCACAATGAATCTTAATGCCAGCCAGATGATGGCCATTATCTGCACATGCAAATATATGGCTGACAGTTTTCGAGTCTCCGGCTCGAATCGAATCGAATCCGTTTCCAAATCCGGGCAATGACATGCGCCTGGGTTTGTTCCCCCTTGGCATTTTTTATACTTTGCACAGCTTTATGCGTACTTTGGCTTTTTGTTTGCGGAATCAGACTCCGAATCGCAACTGCATTCCAGGCGGTGTGAGCTCATCCATTTTGCGACTGGTCATCCGGCTTCTGGAGCGAATCAACAGGGTAATCGGATCCGATAGCCGCTGAAAGCGATCCAAAGGGGGTTAACAGGTACGCATGACTCCGGAACTGGACATGGATATTCACAGAAAACAGAAGAACTTTGCACGGAATTTGAAAGTGGGTAATTATTGTTTGGAAAATCTTATCGAAATGTATAAAGCCCTTTAATGCAAGTGCAACATTTAGCTGGTTCCTTTTTGCGACACGTTCCATTAGCTTAGCATTTTTCTCATATTTGGCCAGGCCATGTTCACCCACTAATTGGTGGTTCGCGGTGGCACCTGGCCACCTAGTTACCCATTCAGCTGTCCAATTTCATTGATAAACATTTGCCCATTTGCCCCACCCTCCCAACACACACACACACACATATACATCATAGAAAGAGAGCAATAGAGAAATATCTTGAGCCAAGGTGAGCCACATTCGTTCGATTCAATTTCGATTGGTTCAATGCACCCCGCCTAGTGGTGCAGTGGTGCACTTTGTGGTGCAGACACTCCACTTCCAATGGCCAGCAGCCTTTCGGCGTCTGTCCACCAGGCAGGCTATGATCAATCGGCTCAAATGGCCAAAACGAAGTTAGCCGCATTTTTGTTGCTTCGCCTGGCAAACAGATGCAGATACTTGCACTTACGGATATACAGATTCAAGATACAGATACGTGGATGGCATGGGCGGCGATTGTTCAATTCGAGTGGCAACCGGTTGGATGCGACGTGCAATTAAAAAGCGCGACCAACCAAGGCAATCTAACCACAGTTGAACATCTTTAAGCCGGACCACTATATCCGAGTCGAAATTATGCGGAAAACTAAAGACCCTTGTACATATATGTTGGTAGAATGAATGACTTGACGAGAGGCAACGTAAACAAACCAGGCATATTGGCATTTCCCGTGCATATCTGGCAAAGGGTGCATCAATCTGCAGAGGCTCTACTGTGACACTAACTATAATAAGGTGAGGCGAGCTCATCTCTGTGTGGGACTAGATTGGAATGGATCATTTTGGATCGCGGATGGGTTTGGAGACCGTCGAATGGAGATGCCAGATTTCAAACTGCAGATGGGATTGGGCCGCGCACTTGTCGACGATTTCCTGTCATTAGTTTGGCTGCATGTCAAGGTTGTTCGGCAAGGCAAGCCCAGCAGCAGCAGCAACTCACCGTGACTATATGTAGCTGCAACATCAGGGGTGCCACCGGCAACACGCTGCATCTTGCGTCCGATGGTTGCAATTGTATCTGGCTGCCACAATTAAAGCCACAATTAAAGCGGTGCGTTAAACGTCTTTCAAATGAAATGCAAGCCAGTTATTACCCAAGTAAGAAAGCTGCTTAAACCGGAGAGAGAGAGAAGGAGAGAGAGACAGAGTGAGTGAGGGAGAGAGAAGCAGAAGTTGCTAGTCGGTAAGAGCGAGTAGCAAGTTGCAAGTGGCATGTTGCTGCTGGTGCAGCTGCATTTCATTTCGCTTCACTTTCTTCCAGGCAGCCGTTTTCCAGCTCGTTTGGCCAGTGGGCGGGGTTGGGGATTTGAAAAACCGGCATCCCCGTTCGCAATGTGGAAAATGCACTCCAACAAATTGTTGTTCGCAGCACTTGGTCTGCAATTGGTTGTGGATGTGTGGGGAGCTGGTGAGCATGTTGCTGCCTCTGTGGTTGCCAGTTGCAACACTCACCCAAACACCCAAAAAATAATCATAAAAAACCCGATCTTGACAGGTTGGTTGACTATGCACCGTTGCCGTTTATTGAGGGGCATTTTCAGTGCTCTGAAGTTCCGAAAAAACCACTATAAAACACTAGCAGGTGGCCAGAGCCACGAAAGGGTATCCATTTAATGGGGTATCTTAATGGGCCGGCCACCGCAATTGCTGAATGCTATTTGCCAAAAAAACAAACACTGAAACAGAAAAACTCCACATGCATACTACAATTCTTGACCTCCAGCACTGCAAGTACTTTTTACTACACTTTGATCACAGATAAGCATTATATCACGTTCTTATTGCTACTGACCCTAGTCAAAGTCCACAAAGTGGAGGAAATCGGGGCAAACAGCTGCAGAGGCGAGAGTTTATAGCTATAAATACCTCATAGATTAAACCATATAGACGACTCGTGTATTGTAGGGAGCGGGAAGCGGGGAGCGGGAGCAGTGATAATGGTGGTTATGCACATATGTAATACAAGATCGATCAACATGTGTAAGTGGATATCTCCTGTCGCACTCCACTCTGCGAATTTGAACACATGTGTACGCAAATGTCTGTCGCAGATTGAGCCACATTCAATTGTCCGGACGGCTGACTGCACTCGCAAACGCAATGGCGACCGTAATTGAATCAGCTGCTTGGATCTCGTCGAATTGAAATCATCGCAAACGCATGCAACTGTCAGTTCGGCTAAGACTCCGTAGAGATCGAGTGCTTCGGGGGTATCCAGTCTGCCGTACTGCAGTTGACCCCATTCTGCGAACTAATGACTGACGTCAGAGTTGGAGTGCGAGTTGCTGCACAGAAAGAAGTGGAGTATACTCCACAGCTCCACCGATTTGAAGGCTTACTCAAGGCAGCACCGCTGTGTTGCTTTGACTCGTGGAGTCTTCATTTTGACTCCATCATGCCACAAACGATACAGACAATTCTGAAGTACTAGGTGTTTTTCCCGGTGTAGGATACCCATAAAGCCACTAGGGCGCTGACAATTGCCTCTGGCATTGATTGAAGTCTAATTAAAGCGAGACATGCAAAAATAAGAAGAACTGAAGAAAAAACTGAATAAAAGGGCCACGGCTAACGGAGATTGTTGCGGCCCGGTATGTGGATCAACTCTTTTCTTAGCTATGCCGAGCATTTTCCATCCGCCTTTCCTGGCCAACAAAAACAGTGAAAAGGAGGGTTACTTTTCCGAGGCGTGCCACGAAATATATATAGACGATTTGCCACGAACAGATCTTTCGAGCCGTCCTGAAGCGAACCTCTGGCAACCAATGATCATAACTATTATTACGCTGATCATATGGTTTCCATTGTCGAATTTGCCATCGCGAAACTTGTTTACGACTCGTTCTCTCTGTGTTCTTCTTGCCGCTTTTCGGAATGAGTTTGTGCCACTTTTCGCAACAGCTACGAAAAAATGAGCCAAAGCTAAGAGGGAGAGAGAGAGAGAAGACAGCACAAGAATTCCCCAAATCGGGGTCACCAAGTACCAGACAGGAGGTCTTGTCTGTTGGCTGGAGAAATGCCTCAATGATACGATGTGTTATTGCGCTATTGCTACACATATCGACATCTAAATAGTACACGACTGACAGCAACGCCCCCGTCTGCGAAGAAACCTTCACGACGACCGAAGACACGACTGTGTTAAGGTTGAGGTTATCACAGACCCCAAAACGTGCCCGTACAACTACAAATAGATGGAGATATAACAGCTACAAGTACAAGTACAAGTATACAGCGAGTGCCAGATGGTACGAGTAGTGTTTTCGACTGGTTAGTTTGGGTGTTCCAATGCCTTAGTGGCGCCCTCGAAAATGCTCCAGTCATATCAGGCGTCCGAAAAATACCAAATTTATTGGAATTCTTCGCGTACATTATCGTGGCTTCCGATAATGCAGAACCGCTAATATGCGAGTCAAACAGGCCTTAAGTGATCAAGATAGGGTCGGTCTAGAAGGGAAGCCATGCGAGATGGATGCGATAGCAGCTGGGGCCTTACTGGAATCGGACTTATACTAGCCAAGCCAGTCGATCGTTTGCTGTTTAATCAATTCCTAGAACAGATTTACTATGCGCCTAATATGGGTTTAGACTAGTAATGCTTTCGATCAAAACCAAGTATTCAATATCGATGTTTGTATAAACATAATTCTAACGATTTCTATGCAGATTCGATTTTTAAGCAAACTGAAATCTATAAGTCTTAATTTCTGAGATGCACTTAATTAAATCGCAAAGCAAAGAAGGTGGAACACACCCTATAGTCTTTCGGAATGTCCATTTATGGTGGTTCAGATACGTATGATGTCATCAGAAAGGTAGTGTGCGTGTGCGTTTAGGTGAGGCTTCCTTCCTCTTTTTTTCTTCTAATTTCTTGGCTATGGGCCGAAAATGGTCACGCATGTCGATGTCGCCACTCCTGGCAGAGGAAAGCGTTGGTGGCGCTTGTTGTTCTTCTACATTTTTAGCACAAGGAGCGCCACCTCTTAAAAACTAAGAGAAGGTGGTCTGACTCCCACGCGTTATAGTAATAGTTAACTGCGATTGAAGGTCGTCAATCAGAACGCGAGACTTGCGCAATTCTGTCGGCGCTGCAGTCGGCGCAGCTCATCATCATTGACTTATGCAACGCACATAGCTAAAAGCTTTAGTTCAGTTGGCCCAAGAGCGGCGACAAGTGAAGATACAGAAACGCAGAGCAACAGATTCCAGATACCAAAGTGAAGTACAAGTCCAGCCAAAGCATACGCCAAGAACCCACGAGTGCCTCAAAAAACCACTTTCGAAACATTGGTTCATTGGTTATCATAGGTATTAAAGCTCTAAACTAAATATCGTATTCTAATTCTACCCAAAAGTCTTCAACAAATGTAACTTTCAGAGTTTTTTCACAGAAGAAACTGAAACTACAGCTCACTATCAATGAAGACAAAGTTTCAAGAATAAAATGCCAAAAAAAAAAAAAAATCCAATTAGAAACATCGAAAAAGGAATCTCCAATCAGAGAACTTTACAAATATTTCGCATGCATTTTTGGTTACCCTGTTATTGTGCTCTATCGTTTGGCATGGTCTGATAAGATAAAGCAGCAGCGGAAGAGAGAGAGTTACCGTTGTTTTATTATTGCCACTATTATTGTGGTCTCTTGCTTGTGTGTGTAGAGTGTGTGGTGTTCTTTACGTGTGTGCGTGCTTTTGTGTTCTATGCATAATTTGCTCGTTTTTGTTTTCAGTTTTGTTAACGTCGTCGTCCGCGCCGCCTCGTCTAGAAAGAGAGAGAAAGCCAAATCGAAAAACACCGAAGCCGCAGTTAGTACGCAATTTTTTGTTGTTTTTCAAGTTCACCTTAATAGCTGATTCTATAGTGCGTGCATTAATTTATGTCTGTTTATGACAACGTGCAATTTGTCGAACAACAAACACTGCTCTCATGTATGCACATACAAATCTAAGTACATATGTTTGCATATACATATGTACACATGTGCGGTTAGTGAGGAGCAAAAGAAAGTGCAAAGTGCGAGGAGCGATTCGTCACGAACATTGGGGTCCTGACTAACCTAACCTATCCTGCGAAACAATGTTAAACGACCTTTATACCGCACAATAAACAAAGCTGCGGTTTAAATAATGCCCAGCAGTTACCATTAAAGCATTAAAGAACGAGAACCGCTACAATGAACTTCCAATCAGATATTGGATCCAGGCCATGTTCTTCATGAATTTAGCACTTGAGCCGCTGCTATTGTTTTGAACACAGCTGTACGCGCTTGCCACTTACAAAACAGTTGCTACATTGTTATCTTTGTAAAATGAACGGAAAACTTGCCGTAAGCCAAGCGTCGGGCGATTTGTTTTCAATTAGCCGGGCAAGTTGGGTTTCAGTTTCAGGCGGCAGAACCACAAGAACCTGGCTTAAAGTGCGGAAAATAGTCGGCCTATCGATTTTTACTAACTCACTTTTTCTTCTTCTTCTTATTGTTGGCCATCCCGGCTGCCTCATTCATATTTAAACTTATTCGAACCCGTTGCCTTCTTTGGACTCGCCAGCCATTACCGTTTCTTTCTTTGGTGTCTTTCAGCAATATTATGCCATCGATTCTAATTATTCATTATCTCTATTGGGGTTTTGTTGATTGATTCTCGCGACGTGATTTGTTTTTTTCACATTTAGTATCGTAATTAAAATAATATACCTTCCTTTAAATGAAGGCTATATAGGGTATATTGGTTCTACCAAGAGTTTGTTATCTGCAGTATAGCTTGAAAGTGCAAAGTGCCAATGGATTACCCAAGCGAATTTCAGAGGTACAGGTGACTTCTCCTGAGCCATTCGATCTATTGCACTGGTACGTGATAGCTGACATGTACTGTACTATATGGCATATGGCTGAGACCCCGAGGATCGCACATTGCAGACCGTAGCGGCCTAATCAAGTGGCTCAAATTGCCGCACAAATTGAAATAGATAATGGCCGGCAAGTGACAGTGGCGACATAACGACGACGACTACGACTTAGCATATTCGGGATTAGTCATGCGTATCACTAGGCTGATAACTCACAACAAGCCAAACAAGCGACCAGATAAAGTTGTCGCAAAACAGGCGAACGAACAGTGACTCGAGAAAGTCATTCGGCAGGTGTTTCTGGCTCTAGCGACTCACCAGTCGAAGGAAATTAGCATAGCCGTCTAGCTGGATGGGTCATGATTATAGAAAAACAATGATGAGCACCAATAAAAAATTCCCTCACGTCCGTTGCCCGCCATGATATCATCGCCTAACTTTGGATCAACCTCAGTCGAACCGCTGAATGCAATGCCGAACTTCAATGTCAGTGTCATCCGTGGAACGGCGAAAATGATTCGCAGTCGAAAGATCTCTATATTTAAGCCCATGATGGAGCGATCCCCCGACATTCCGGCATTCCTATGGACAGACACTCCGACATTCCGGCACTTTCAATAATCACATCCGAAGCCACAGAGCCGGGCCATTAATCATCCTCTATTTGCACTTCTGATTCGGCTTGTTTAAACATGGAGCGGTACTTGGGCCGCCAAAACGAAAATGCCTCCATTTATTCGGGCACTTGTGTAACGGTAGAAAGTTGCCAATTCGAAGAGTACACATAACGGACAGAAGAATCGAATCAGTCTTTTAAAATGGCAAAAGACACAAGTCGTGAAATTAGCATGCGATTATGGGATGGGAGTCGTAGTTTCTGCCTGGGTTATCCAATGTATGTAGAACCATAATAAAGACCCAAATGGCCAGACTTTTTAATGGCTTCCATTCAGAACTTGAACAAAGGATCTCAAGTGGACTGCTAGCCGTAAAGATTCAAATAACGACTCTCGATGGGAACACTTAAAAATATATACCAATTAAGATATGCGCAGCTCCATTTGTGCTTTGGCTCGTCAATATCGTTTGCCAAAGATGTTTCCTTAATTGAGGGGCTGTTCAACACGAAGTAAACTCAATACTTTCGCCTGGGGATTCTCGTTTTCAAAGCCAAAGATATGGGAGCTAAGGTCGCCATGTCGCCGATCAATCAAGTTCACACAGCGATCTGAGTTCGCCAAGTTTCGGAGACCTTGTTTCGGAACGATTCAGTTGATAAACGCCGGAATGGGAATTGCTCTGACTCGATCGCACTTCACGTTATATGGCATATCACTCGTTGTTTGTCTGTAAACTGGGCTACTCGTGGAGAGAAGTGGAAATCGATAGAGGTTACTTAACCATCTCCAATCCCAAACACACGAAGCCAACGTGCCAAAGCAAACAGTTCAATTACGTCGGATTGTTCAGCTGCAGTTGGCAGTTGGCAGTTGCCAGTTGCCTCTGATTCACCGCTATTCAAATGCTATATGCCATATACTATACTAGGCAATATGTTTAGATAGCCGAGAGCTTATAAATGGCCATAAATTTAAGCGCCTTTGTAAAGATACGCGCATATCCCGGGCATATTATGGCAATAGGCAAAGTATAAAGTTCACGTTCACGATCGCGTACCATCCGCAATCCGAGAGCAAATGAATTTTTATTTCAATTAGCCGGTTCACAAAGGCCCCCAAACACTTAACGCCATTAGGCAGGCCCATTATTTTTGGCAACACCACACAGCCATGTTTATGGAACGTGATGATTTAAGGCAAAAACCAAAATAAAAAACATTTTTCATCGTCGCCCCACGATAGCTGCGGAATTTATACTTACTCATGTCTATTTCAAGGGGAACTTTAGTGACTGACTATAAAAGCGCTTGGGTTAAAGCAAAAACAACGACGCATTGATAACCCGAAACTGTTTAGAAGAGTTTGTAAACGGAACGGGGAAATACCTATTGGCAAGACATATGTGTGAACACATACGCCTATTCAAATGAATGAACATAAATATCTATGAAAATAGTGTTTACAAGCTTAGTAAGGGGTATCCATACGCCCAGCCGATTTAATGGGCATCGAAGTGACGACTTCATGTTAGGCTTAATATCTAATTAGGCTGCCTAATGGCCGGACTAATTAGTCGGGGCTGCTCACCAAAAACCAAACACAAATCGATTGGCTACAGCCAATCACGAATGTACACAGTACGGCTCATTACCATAAGTCCATTGAGGATGTAGCGATGCCTTACATTGAGCACTTTTTCGCGTTTGAGGGATCCCTTGTAATTTCAGTAAACAATGTTAATAACTTCACCTTTGCTTTATAAGTGGGCTGTACAATGCACATATAACCGAGTTCAATTATCATCATTTAGTTCCATTAAATCTGTTTTATTTGTCGTTCAGAAGGTTATTTACTGAATTGATTTCCCAATTACGAGCAACTATGCACTTCCTGTGGGAACTGCTTGCGATCAACCTTATAGGTTTGTTACCTGCTGTATGTCTAATTAAATTGTAAGTTCAACTCTAAGCAGAGAAAACAACAATGTTTGCTTTTAATTTCTAAAATATTTCCGTATCAACCATGCTTATATAATGTACCTCCTGAGCTGAGAGAACTTGCAGCCTATACAAATATAATCTAAATGATCGCTGCTTACACACATATATTTTTCTCAGTGCACGAACAATGGAAGAAGTTGGTGCTGCAACAATTGCCCGTAATTTGCATGGTCTTGCACTCACACTGCCGCACACCTAACTATGTCATTAGAACTCACTACTGAGTGAACAGTGCCACGCCCCCCGGCTGCCCCTTGTTCCATTTCGCCCATATGTGTGTGCACATACGTGTGTACATACACAAGTGCAATATCGCCTTCGCGATATGCATTGTGTGCAAATGAATCGCACGCGACAAAAAACGCCCGCGAGTCGCGCGCTTCTCAATGCCGCCGACGATTTCGATTTTCTTGGGCTTATCGCTAGCTATTTTGTATTTATATTTGTGTGTAGGTGTTGGCCATTAAACAAGCTGGCCGACAATTAAGCAGTAAGCCAGGCGAAAAAGGCAAATAGCAGGCGGGGAAAAATGAACTATCAGTTCAGATACGTCGGGACACTAAATCCATTCAGTCGACTTTGGAACATACTTTGGAAATCAAAATTGTTGTTTTTTGGGAAGCTCAGAAAAAAAGTTATTTCTTTTGGCACAGCGTATTATGGATGTGTTCCTCACTGGAGTATAACGCGTATGTGGCTTGAATGTGGCATTGATAAGGAGCCAGAGGAATGGCCCACCTCCCCCTCCATCATCCTTATCAGCCAAAAACCGATAAGACCGAGCGTCTTTTGTAATCGGACCGCTTCTGACTCGCTTTCTTGCCTTTTTCCACTTTCAGATTTTGCAGCGCACAAATCGCACGCCACGAATATTACGAAATTAGATCGAAATACTAAAGCAACCGCCTAGTTGAACAAATTAAGACACCTTTGGACAGGAAACCAAAAGCGGAAGTCGGTGAAGGAGGAAGAAGAGGGAAACGAGTGAGAGAGAGAGGGTGAGACACTAACGAAGCCACGCCCACAACATGAGCAGCATGAAGGGCGGCTTCTCCACACTGAACCGCTGGTTTGGCCGAAAAAAGGGTAAGTGGCCAAAAAGTAACAGCAAGATTTGGAAACAATTATGCTTGATCTTAAGAATCGCTTTAAATCACCATCTCAATTGTTTGTCTTTCAGACAAATCCGGCACTGGCAACTCCTCCATTGGCAAGTTGTCCAAGTCGTCGACGCAGCTCCATCATTTGTCCTCGGACACGGACATAAACGAGACTAGTCAATTGGAGTACAACCGGATAACCCCGGTGCCCGCGGCCACTAGCAATGCGCCCTTTGAACAGACCTTCCGCATCACCGTCCTGCTGCCGAAGGATCAGCTCTTCGTGGCCCGATTGGGAGCCAGAGTTCCACTGAGCAAGCTCTTGTCCCTCGTCTGCGACAACAAGCAACTGGATGCGGACAAGTACGAGTTTCGCAGTCCAGGTATGTGGATCTAAAGCTTAACGAAGGATTTCCTATATAAAACTACATTTCTTCCTTCACCTTTCAGTGGATGCTAGTCAGGTGTACAGCTGCGAATCGACGATCGGAACAGTGGGTCTCTCGGAGATCCGACTGTGCCACAAGTCGGAGTCCTATGACAACTTCAATCCGGACGTGATGCACAAATTCCAGCGCACCGGAGTCGCTCGAGACTCGTTGAGCAGCAGCTCGGACTTCAGTAGCAGCCGGAACTCAAAGGTCACGGCCAAAACGCCGAGTCCGTACAGTTCCAGCAACTCACTGAACTCCATGGACTCCACGGGAATGAACTACACTCGTACCCCGGTGGTGGTGCCACCAGCAAAGGTACTAGCACCGCCACCCCGCAAAAAGCGAGCCGCTCCACGGCCGCCAAGCCAGGTTTGCATTCCAGAGCAGTCTGTTCCGGATATTCCGCTTGCTAGCTCGAAAAGCGAACCCGCTTATGCGGTAATTGTGAAGCGCCCCCAGCTCTGCATGTCCACGCCCAACCTTTCCGGTCCCTTGGAGTTGGACTGCAATGGGAACGGCTCAAAGTCGCCGGATGAAGACTCAACGGATGGCCATTATGCTACCCTGGATCTGAAACCTCCGATTGCTGGCGGTCCGGAACCAACGCCCCGAAAGCGATTGCTGCAGATCAAAAAGAAAACGGCACCGGCTCCACCGCCGGACTTTCAAAGTGGGGGAGACAGTATATCACTGGCCTCACTACCGGAACCGGTCACACCTACCCCGAATATTCCGCAACCAGCGCCTAGGATAACCACTCCCTTGCCCATTGCCCCCACAGTCAATCCTCCACTTCCCCAAGTAAATGGCATTGGCAATGGCAACGGATCACCGAATGGAAACGTGTCCAAAGTCCTTCTGAATAGAACGCCCACTCCAGAGCCCCGATCCCTGGGCAGTGCCACAGAGGATGATGACAACGATACGGCTTCAAAGCAAGCAGATTCGGGAATCGGAGAGCCAGCGCCATCGCCTTCCGTCTCTCCCGAACCAGAGGCGGAGAAATCGCAGCAGGAATCGAGTTCCGAGGACGATGAGGCAATCAAGGTGTACAATTTCAAGCTGTGCCAGACATCCAAGAAACCTGAACCACCAACAGCCACTTTGGCGGAATTGGCAGCTCTGACAGCCCAGGATATCGAGGAGGAGGACAATCACGTGGACCAGCCAGCGAGCATAACAAATGGAAATCTGGCCACTCCCAGTAGCGAAACATCGCTCACCTCGTGGAACTACTCGGTTCCCATCTCTCCTCCTCCCGACTTCTCCGATCAGCAAATGCAGAAGCGCAATGCGGGTTCGGTAAGTCCTGGCTCGCCGCTAGACGAGATCGTGGATGAACTGGCCATTATAATCAACCAACAGCGTCTGGATACGCTGATAAAGAAACAACCCGATCCCCAACTGGCTGAAATCGAATCGGCCAAACCAAATCGATTGGCTAACTTCAGCATAACTACGGCGAAAACTACGACGAGGATTGGACGAGCTGACTCCTTTCAGGCAGGCGCCTCAGGCGGAGAGACAGAGGAAGCCTCATCCGGAAGAGCTCTAAGTCATCGCAGCGCTTCTCACGTCTCCTTAAACAAGCTGGAGCAGAATGGCATTGGTTTGGGTCAGAGGCGCTCCTCTAGTGAGTTGAGCATTGGTGAATCACCTTCATTGCAAAGTCCAGAGGTCATCAAGACCATTCTGAACTCTAGAAAGAACAGTTTGGCCGAAAGTGGAGGCAGTGCATCTACGCCTGTTACAGAGCAACCAAAGATCATTAAAGAGCTGGAGAGCCTGGCCAAAGAACAATCATCAGTGGATGGAGTAAAAGACATGAGTTCCTCTCGTTCTGATGCTTCGCAACAGTCACCTACGTCTGTCCCGAAAAAGTCGAATTGTGAAGTTGAGAAACCCACATCTCCGGCTTTCGAAGCTGTGCAGGAACCTTATCCGTCTTCTCCTGTACTGCAGAAGTCATCTGCTGCCGTACAAGAGCTAAGGACTTCTCCAGTTGAAAGGCCATCGTTACCTCCAGCTGTGAAACCTGTCGAGAAGCAAGCAGTTTCGTTGCATCAAAAGGAGATAGTTGTACAGAAAGAATCGCCGCCACCTGTGGCCATGAAGGAGTCATCTGTTATTGTGTCAAAGATGTCCCCGCCAGCTGTCAAGAAGGTCCCAAAGCCATTCACAAAAGTAGTCAAGGAGGAATCCTCAGGCAATGAGAGTTCCAAATCCACGATAACTCCTCCAAATACCCCATCCACTCCAGTCAGTCCGGTTAATTTACGAAACCCCAATAACACCGTAGCGGAAATTGAACCAAGTCAGCGGAATGAACCAGCTCCGAGCTCCAAACCTCTGCCAACCACATATCGGTATTCCGGACCACCGAGCATTAATTTCGCCACTTGGAGCGAGCGACCCAAATCCACTGTGGCCATTAAGAACGAAGGTGACTACATTTTTGGAGGGGCAGGGAAGTCGCAACAGGTGACTTCACCGCCTGCCAAGTTCACCATCGGAGTGGCTTCACCCACTTTGAGGATGGGCATTTCGCAGAGAAAGGAGTACCATGTTCCCATTACGGTTAAGCCACTAAAAGATGAGGTTTTAGAAAATCAACAGCAGGAAAAGCAGGATAAGCCAGAGGTCCGGGAGCTAAAGGATCAAGACATCGAAAGGGAAACCGTTTCAGTTAAAGTAGGGCCTAAACCACCGGCAAAGCCTGTAGGAAAACGTATAGAAAAACCACTGGATCAGGCTCAAAACTCCCTTCAAAACCATTCCTCTACATTGCCGCGTCCAGCAAAAACCAATCGATTCACTCTACCCGCTGCCCAAAACAACCAAATGGTCTCCAACTTGGCCATGAACTCCCTTCCACGCCCTCTTTCCAGTTTGGAGAGGAACAGACCAGTGGAAGCCAATCCTGCACCAGCGCCCTTTGGCCAGAGTACTCTACGCCGCACAGGCTTCAAGGAACGCATGTTGGCCAAGGAGCAGCAGGAACAGGAGCAGGCCTTGAGAATAGAGGTGTCCGTGAACGAAAGCATTCCTTCTTCAGCTATCACGCCCAAGTCCCCGCCAGAAAGCAAACCAGCACCGCCGTCGAAAAGTGAGAACGTCGCTCTGAAGTCCACCAAAGTGGAGCTGAAACTCCAGGAGCCGGAATCTAAGCCGGTGAGCCTGCAGGTCAAACTCAAGCCCATTGCCCAGCCAGCGGCCACACCCTCTCCTCCGCCGCCGCCTCCGGCTGCAAAGCCCGTGAAAACCAACGGCGGACGCAGCGGTCCCACCGCGCCTGATCCCCGCTTCCAACTGATGGACGCAATACGGAACTTCAAACGCGAGGACCTCAAACGATCCTAAGTTTTTGAAAATGTACTGAGGAGAGTCGGGCAAAGATCATAGAAGCAGCGCACAAGTTATATATTTTTTAAACCGTTAACAGTACATTTTGTGTTGATTTTGTAAATAATTTCGATAATGCCAAGATTTAGTAAAACTTATTTTCACCTCATCCCCGTACTTTTAAAGTGCGCCCTCCCCCCCGCATTTTTTTTTAACTAATCTTAGTTTTTGTTATGAACTATCTAGTTTTTTAAAAGTTTGTTTTAGTCATTAGGTCACAAGAGAACCCAAAAAATTAACAAGAAAATGAAAAGCGCAAAATTTATCTATATAGATATATATATATATGTTATGCCGATATAATATTTCTTACGTCATAGTGAAATATAGTAACCAATTTTCTAACCAATGGGACTGGTCTACTTAGTCGTGTCAAACAAATAAAAGCAAACGGTAGCGAAACAAACTAGCCCAATACCGAGAGTTAATAATGCTAATAAATTATTTTTAAACAACTGCAGTTAATGCGCTGATGTATATATATATATGGCATTGTATTAAACTGAATAAAATAAAAAACAGAAGTTAAATGTGGTGTTTTTTATACCTTGCACTTGGATCTTTAAAATGTGAGAGTGACGAGGGTGGTTCTAGTAGGAGTGATCGTTATTGAAAGACGATCGACTGACCTGAATTATTCTCAATAAGCCAATTTTCCATTATAAACTAAACGAGGAATAATTCGAATTAAAAACACTTGCCTTTTAACAGTACTGTTTAAATAGTCCGCTCTTACAGCTGTTTGCTCTGTTAGGTGGTAACATCGATAACTATGCTGTAGCACACCATATGATTATCGCCGCGATGTGGCAACGCTGTCGAACGATTGGAAGGAATTGTATAATTTATTTTTGTTGTGCGTTTCCCTTGAGTTTAATGAATTAAATAAATTAGGAGCTACAAAAATACCTGCGAATAATGGCGCTGCGCATCCTGAAGACAGTTAGACAAGTGGCCCAACCGCTGGCGGTAGCCTTGGGCGGCCAGCAAACACAACAGTTGATTCACACAACGCCGGCGTGCTGCGAAATCCGGAAATTGGCCCGGTTACGGGTGGTGGACAACAGCGATTTGGGAAAGAAGGCGATGGCCGAGGGACGACCACCGAGGTGCATCCATGTCTACAACAAACGCGGAGTCGGCTTGATCGGGGATAAGGTGCTGGTGGCCATCAAGGGGCAGATGAAGAAGGGCATTCTCGTGGGACTCAAGCAGAAGCAGAAGCCCAAACAGCCCAAATTCGATAGCAACAACCTGGTGCTCATCGACGACAATGGCAGTCCGCTGGGCACTCGCATCCATGTGCCCATTCCCACGATCCTGCGAACCATCCTCAAGGAGAAGACGCTGGCCAAAGGAGCCGATTACACCAAGGTTCTGGCCATCGCCAGCAGATATGTTTAGGATCCTCCGGATCACGCCATTCTGTTGCTAAATGAATAAAGTTTATCCAACTGAATCAGTGGTGTTTCCAATTGAATATACCATGCTGCTTAGCCAGATAGGGTGGTTCCATACATAAAAATGGCAAAGACCTTGTGTAAACATAAACCAAGAAGTAGTAAATGAGAATGAATAACAAATAATACCTGAATTAAATGTTCTTCGTCGTGCTCCACACCTTCTCTCAACTCCAGAAACAACACCTTCTCTTGTAGTATAAGTATAATGTGTATAATGTAATTGCGATCAGCTAGTTTAGTTTAGTTTAGTTTAGTTTCAGTAGTCTTGCCTAACGTATATAAGTTATGATGCAGTTATGTACACATGGGCGTTGCAGTTTAGTTTACAGTTTGTAGTCGTTTTGTGTGTGGTAACAGAAATGCACTTTGTCAGTTCCAAGGAAAGAAGCAAGTTTCGCTCCCGGGTCGGCAGGCAACCCATCTCTCTGTCTCTCTCTCTTTCACTTTGGTGGGCAACCAAAGCCGTCCCCTTCGCGAATCGCTTATGTACAGAGGGACAAGAACGAAAAGTATATAGATGTAGGATCACGTTGATCACGCAGGATATATGTAAGTACAGGTACAGGTCGCTGTCTAGATATTCCCAGCGCTGCCGAAGAACTGAAAGTTGTTGAAGTTCACCGGCGTTTTCGGGCTGGGCAGATACAGAAACTCATCGTTCTGCAGCTGCGATTGCGTCAAGTTCGGTTCACTGGCACTGCGATGAATTTTGGGCAAAGTGCGCAGCATGTTCTCCAGCATATTGAGCAGCGGCCTAAAGAGCGGTCGGTCCTTGGGGGTATACTTAATGCAGTCCTCGGCCAAGCGTTTCAATGCCTGCGGCGCATCCGAGCGCACTTGACTCATGTCCGGGCGCAGAAGTCCTCGCCCCACCATAAACAGGATCTGATCCTTGTTGCTAATATGACCGTAGGGCAAGCACTCCGCCAACAGTTCGTACATCACGATACCAAAGGCATACACGTCCGACTGGAAGGAGTAGGGGTTCAGCTCCTGCATACGAATCACCTCCGGAGCCATCCATAAAATACTGCCCGTGGGTTGATTGGCTTGCTTTTCACCCGACCATCGAGTTTTCGCAGTGGCCAATCCGAAGTCGCCTATCTTCACGGAGAGATCCTCGTGCAAGAAGATGTTGTTTGACTTGAGGTCTCTAAAAGAGGAAACAAAATAGAATTATTAACCGATTACAACTGATTACCACACAGAAACCCACCTATGAATGATGTTCTTGGCATGCAGGTAATCCATGCCCTGGGCCACCTGACGTCCGATATCGATGAGCGTGTTCAACTTAAACTTGGTCTCGCTGACATGGACGTGCTTGTAGAGACTGCTGCCCTCGCACCACTGGGTCACAATCGCTAAAGATGGTTTGGATACACACCCCATGAAGAGGAGGATATTGCAGTGGCGCGTCTTCTTTAGCATGGCCACCTCGTTCTTAAATGCCTGCAACTGGGCGGGACTCGGTGTCTTCACGTTGAGTGTCTTTACGGCCACGGGACCGTGCCAATGGGCGCGATAAACGGTTCCAAAGGAGCCCGATCCGATGCGCGGCCCAATTAAAATCTCCTCCGCAAGAATATTCTGCAGGAATAGAACATTTTTTCATTATGTTGAATACGTAACCGCACACGCAACCTAGCTTACCCAGTTTTCCTCTGAGCTTTTGGCGTCCCTTAAAAGCAGATTTTTGTTGCTCTCATCGGCGGACCTGGCCCTGGGACGATTGTGTTTCAAAGTGCTGGTGGGCGACGCTTGCGTGGAGTTGGAGTGATCTGTGCACGGATGCTGTAAGAAATCCATGCATATGTTAAGCCACATAAGAATATGAACAGCAAATATTTAGACTCACCGGCAAAGGAGGTCTGGCCTGCATTATCAAACTGCGCTGCACTTCGCTTGTGACCGATCGAATATTGTTGATGCACACATTTGGTGCGGAATTGGATCGATCGTCCTGGCTGATCCTCGGCGGACGACCCTGTCGATGATTGCCAGAGGATGAAGATGGTGGCTTCGAGCTGCTGCTGCTGCCACTGCTGCTGCAACGCCGACTGCGACTCCGGCTGCTCATATTGAAGCGGACAGCAGTGCCTCTGCCGGGAAAACCAACGCCATTATCCGGATTCTCGGCCAGCAGTAGCTGATAGTAGCTATCCATGGGAAAGGGCTGGCACAGCATGGGCACTCTATTGGCACACCTCTGATGGAATCGGAAATTACACTGGCTACAGTAGAACCCGGTGAACAGAAGCCTTCGACAGCCCTCGCAGAATACCAACGAGAAGAAGGTCTTCCGTATGATCTGGTGCTTGATGTGGGTCCTTATGGGAAACTTATCCAGCAGCCTGACAAAGATCTCCTCCACATGCAGAGTGCCGATATCCGTGTGCCAGGGTATGATATGTCTTCCGGAATGAGTTGTGCTTACTTCGCACATATCCGGCGTTAGTTGCCGGAGTTTTAGGGCCTTCATGAGGGCATCACATAGTCGTACTCCCGAAATTACCTCCACTGAAGTGCGCTGTTGATTGGGCAGGTGGGCTCGCAAAAGTATCTTGGGCTGACGGGTCAAAGTTCCACATTGGCTGCCCGGCTGGGAGCCCAAGCTATCGGTTAGATCGTTGCCGTGGTGCACTCGCGCCAATTGCCGCTGTTGCTGCAGGATTTGGGTTTGATTTTGATAGTGGGGCTGCTCCTTAAACCGCTCGACCAAGGAGGAATCCTCCTGCTGGTCCTGCGAGTTCAGTCGCTCCATTAGCTCCTGCTCCTTGGCCTCCAGTTCGTGGAGCTTGGAGGTCAACTCCTGGTATTCTGTGGGCAAGAACCAAAGTCGTGAGATACATACATACATATGTCGGGTATTTTATAAATAGCTTGGAGGTGGGCGTGGGATTTCCAAGAACCCAGGAAGTGTTCAGCTCGGCTTTCGACGACTCACCTATTAAGTACATGGCTGGTGGCTCCTGCAGGTTGGCAAACTTGGCATTCAGGGCATCAATATTCTCGCGGGTCACATGTTTGACCAACTGGACGTTGTGCAGCTCCTCAGCCAATGGATCGTATAGATCGCTGTCGCCTTCGGTGGAGGACTCGCTGGACATGGTGTTGCTTTATCCTATATACTATACGCTGTGACCATGACCCCGAAAACGAAGAAGCCTTGACTTCTTGAAGGAAAAACTCCTGCGCTTGCGTTTTGGTGGAGTTTTAATGGGTGAGCCACCCACATCCACTTCTGTGGGCGGAGGGCAGCATGTCGTCCTTGACTTTTAATGGGCTTTTTCGGCTCTTCCGCCGTCTCCGGGATGCAATATTCCCGGTTTTCACTGACTTCTAGCTTGTATCCTTTCCAACCTTTTTTCAGTGCACCCACACACTTGCAGGCGCACGCACACACGCACAAACAGCTCGTATATACGGTATGTATGTATAATGAAGGTCAGTGTGTGCAGAAGCAGCTGAACTTGAGGATTTTCCACAGGAGCTGCCAATTACCCGATAACACCCTGACCAGCCGGCACCGTCGGTGGCTGCCCAACGTTCGCAATAGTATCAGTATCGCCACTAGCTGGCCGCTCGTTATTTCACCTTGGCTATAACAATTTATTTACTTTCCGCGAATTTTACTACATTTCGACTTTTTGTTTAATCGTTATCAGGAGGCGTGATTCGGCTGTACCAATCGATAACGATAAAGGGTATCAGGTGCTCTGCGATACGGGGTTTGTGTCGCGGCTAATTGTTAATTTGCCTAGAGCTTTTAACTTCTCGGGGTAGTAAAAATCTCGATTGTACGGGCGGCAACAGGTAAATTAGTTTCTGGCGTGGATATTAATCCACTACATATATATACAGGTGCAGGCGGTAGTGATGGAAGAAACATCGATGGGTTCGATCCAAGTGGCAGCCCTGACAAAAGCAGCGTGTTTCAGCATATCACCAATAGATGGCGTGCATTGGCGCGAAATTTAAATTAAAGGCCACTTTTGGTCGCTTGAAATGATACAAATAAATGAAACCAGAATTAATATTTTAAAAGGATTTCAACACGAACTGCAGTCAATTTCAAATCTTTGAAGTAAATCCAGAATCCGCAGACTTTACTGGTGTTTTTATTGCTATTGCTATATACACATATGTATATGTACATATGTACATATCCTTATTACATTAAGATAGGTTTTTGAATTGCTGTTGATGGCTTGGCCGATAAGTTAGGATCCCAATGACTTTTGAGATGATTCCTGATAGAGGTGTCAAGCGATGCGAACAACAACAAATTTAGATTGCAGCGGATTACCCATATTAATTGTAAAATAGCGGCCACGTGGGAAATCGAACAGATTGAAAGATTGAATGATTGGAACCGGGTCACTCCGATCCGATACCCTTGTGCTCCTTCTTTCCCCGTAAAACGGCTAGATTCGCCGAGGAACTATATACAGAGGTGGTCAAAAGTATTTACACAACGAGCTTTTTTTTCAATTGTCAACTAATTGAAAAAAAAGCTCGTTGTGTAAATACTTTTGACCACCTCTGTATATATTTCACGCTTCGCTTTTTGGTCAATGATTAATTGATGAAAATTATTGAAATGCGGTTAATGATTTATTTTGAAATCGCACTCCTAATCGCACACTTGCGTGCAAGCATAATGAATATATATATTTATATATAGAAATGGACGGTGTAGTAAGTCTGGCATATAGTAAACTCGATTCTGTTTACAAGTCGGGACCACGCGCCGTTCAAGTGATTCGCCCGCTGGCTTCTGTTTCACGGGAAATGGAAAAGCTCGGGTGAAAGTTCATCGGGACACTCAATTTTCGATGGGTGCAAAGTACCCGTGTTCACGGCACATTCTGGGCGTTTTCAAGGTCACCAGCCGGCCAGCCAGCCAGCCAGCCAGCTAGCCAGTCAGCCAGACGGATGGTAGACAGCGCCCCAACTCCCGATTTCCGACTCCAGATGGCCGACCCCCGCAGATTACGAATACGAAGACGGTTACGAAGCCGGAGAGTCCGGGAAAACAGATTAGAGATGGGATTTGTGGGTCAGTGGTTCCTATTTCATTGACGGATGAACTGAAATCGAGCCAACCTTGAAGTGGCGCGTAAACAAACAGTGTTTAGCCTATAGTGCTTCTAGTGAATCCAATCCACTAGACTTGCGAATTCCTCGAAGGACCCCAGCCTTTACTTATCTCTAGTTACTCTAGTAAAGTTAACACTCTCCATGCGGTTTTTTTGATGTTGCTTGCTACTTGTCCGCGAACTCGGATAAATGCCCTACTAACTCATGGTGTTATTTATTTGACACCTTTAAGTGCTGCGTTTATAAATTTAGAAATTGGTTTTATGTGCCGAATTAAGGAATTCACTTTAAGACCCTAGTTGATTGTCCACTTTCGGTGTTAACCGAGTTCAAGGCCCCTTGGCTTTCTCGCTGTTTCGGTGGGTTCAATTCCAGTTCAGCACTCCCTGAACCACAGAGTTCTGTCTGCCAAGCGTTGACCTTGAGGCCGCCCAGCCGCCCAGCCGTTCAGCCGATTGCAGTTCATTGGCAGCTGGCAAAACCAACCGAACTAGAGACCGCCCACCGCCCACCGCCCACCAATGTGGAGGGCAACAAGAAGTATAGCCAGCAAATGTGTGTCTATGCCCGCTGGTGGCTGCCACCATCGATTGTTGCTCTTCGCTCTTCAGCCCAAACACCCAAGCCCCCGAGCACCCACTTGGACACTCTGCCACTTCGTCACCCATCACCCACCACCCACCCACCACCCACAGCATCAGGCATCACCGCAGCGCGCTGTTGTTGCTTTTTTGGGGTCGTTGGCGACAGTTTATTGACATCGGGCGATAATTTCGTGAGCTGTTTTTTTTGGCACAGCACCCGGGTGAAAAAAGAGGAACAACAATAACAGATTCTTGAATATTTAAGTGCGATTTGAAATGGTCATCAAATATGCAAAGGTGTGTTACCAAAGTAACGCAGGGGATATTCGTAAATCAGCCCTTGCGAATACCATTTAATTATTCATTTACAAATTCCCGCCATAGACAAATAATAAGAACTAACTTATTATGACTATGTAATTCTTTAAAAGGCTAATTAGCTCGAAATCAATGTTGCTACTAAACGCAGTGAATAACAAATCTTGGTAAATCATCATGGACAAGGTTACTGGATCGGATCACTTGAGCTGGGTTGTGAAATACTCATCGCAAGCGGTGGAAAGGGTCCGTGGCATTTGATTGGGAACCCCATCCAGGAATTTCGCATTAGAGCCAGTTCGATGAAACTTGCGGCTTAATTGCAAAGTTCAATTCGCTAGAATGGGCATTTGATTTGTTATTGCTCTTGTTTCTCTTTGCCCCCATACTGCGGGTACGATTGCAGACTGTTGTCGCCGATGTCTAGGCTTTTGGTATCAACAACAAACCTCCTCCACGCTTCTGGGTCAATAATCTGCGTCTGAGCTACAGCTTCGTGCTGAGAGTTGCAAACTGGGAGATGCGAGATGCGCGCTGCGAGCTATAGATTCGCGATGTCTTGGCGTTGGCGCCCGATCGCAGATGTCAATCAATGGAGATCCAATTTTAGCACAAGTAAACAATATTCGCTGCAGCGTGGGAAGTGACTGTGGGGCGGGGGTTTGCACTGCGCGGTTGTAGTGGGAGGTGGACCTGAGGCGCCCCCCACTTGCGGCTTATCTGCAGCGCTGGCTAAAGGAAAAAAACCAAGGGGCCGCTCGTGTTTCCCCTCAGCGATCACAACTACGATCGGTTTATCCAACATACGCATCGAATTTATTGGCCAAATAAACAGAGTTAGCCCCCAAATTCGCAGACTTGTTTAGATAGCTCCACTACCCCCTCAGTAGTCATGATTCACCAGCTGGGTTTCCAGCCCAAAACGGGGTATATTTAGGCATCCATCCCAATCGTTGACCCTGACGTGGCATGCCGCCCGTGTGGGCCTGCCCACCTTGGACTCTGCCCCGCAACGCGTATTGCGTATTGCCCAAGGCACTGAGATCTCCGATCTCTCGATCCCGATCTCGCCGATCCTCCAATCCAATCCAATCCAACGCATCCCTCTTCCCAAAACAACAGATGGCAAACCTACACGCGGAGAAACTGCGAAGTTTCTTAAAAGTATCTACACTCAGGGATTCCCAAGGAATCAAAGGATTGTTAACAAACATGCAGGTACATATGTACATATAACATATATCATGTACCTATATCATTTACTCAAACTTGGATAGGTACTTCACTGTTATTTCTCTCAGTATGTAGAAGTCTTGGCTTATCTTTCGCGATGACTTAGCGCACTGGGCCTCGCACCCCTCCCCCCAATTTGCGCCGTCTCTTTCTCTCCTTACTCAACTGTCTCTCTCTCTTTCTCCACCGCTCTGTTGTTTTTCCCGACGGAGTGCCAAGAGTAATGCTAAAAATAGGGATCTTTTATTTTGAATTGAAACTAGATCACGACGAATTCACGTTGGCGTTGTTTACGGATTTTTCACTGATATATGCAGGCGTTCCCAACGTACCGCCCCCCCTCCTTCCTACCACCCCCCTTCCGCCCACTGACCCGTACCGCCCCCTTTTGGGCTGCCCCATCGGCTTCCGTTCTTCATCTTCGTGCAGTAGAAGTCGCAGTCGCAGTCGCACTCGCAGTTCCAGCAACAAAAACATCAACAAGCTTATCGCCGAATCATTATCTGCAAGCCAAGCCAAGCCCAAGACCCCGTATACAGGGTATATCTGGTCGTATGTAGGGTACTTCCAGGGTTTCAGACCCCAATTGCTTGCATCTCCATGGGATATCAATTGATTAGTATGTGCCATAACCAATGGGATATCCATAAGTTCCAGTTGTTCGTTTTGGCCAAATGAGCGTTAACAAGTGGCTATTACACATATTCGTGCAAATTGGGGGCAAGGGTTGCGGAAACAACGTGAATAAAATACTATCTATACTATCTAGGTACGTACATACATACATACATACACACATGTGTACATATGTATGTAGTTTGGAGTCATCTAAGCGAGTGAACTTTGTCGCTTTGACGAAGCGGCAGCGTTAATAGGGAAATTGAAAATCAACAAGTGCATATATGGAGCGTGGACTGGATGCTGCTTTTCCACTGATGGATTCACTCTATTTATTGTTGTTGTGCCTGCTGTTGCTGTGTGCATTTGTCGCACACACACACACACACGCATGCACACCCACACAGGCGGCGTTTGTGTGTACTTTGTTCAAAGGCGATCTTATTAATATGATTATTCCATTGTATGCTTATACAGTCCGACATTCCTAACCCGAACCAAAGTGCTCCGCAGTCGATATTCTGGAGCCCCAAATCCCTGACATCCCGACATCTGACTCACCGCTGCCCGATGACTATGTGTGTATATTATGCGATAATCGCATAATCCCCAAATTTGCAAACGCAGCTGGACGTCAACAACCCAAAACGCAATTCTAGCTGATATCACAAATTGAACTCTGACTGAAGCTCCTCCAGTTAGGTACTTACATACATATACTAGAGGCGAAGATTAGGCTAATGGAGTTAAAAAAAAAAGCAGTAAGAATCAGGCTATCACTCTGGAGAACCGATCTGGAGCGGTGGCGTTCACTGAGCAACCCCAACGAACATCTTGACCCACAAAAGTTCGGCGTACTGACGTTGCCCTGTATTAATGCTCTCAAACACTCAAGCACTCGAACACTCACACAATCACACACTAATACACCCGCAAACACTCGGACCCACGGTGACCCAAAGTTGATTGAATGTGTCATGGCCGGCAAATTGTTTAATTTTAAGCATTTGTTTGCGCTTACTGTGTTTTTTTTTTATTTTTTTTTTTTCGTTTTCGTTTTCCTTTTCGCAAGACACTGGACTTTGCTTCCAGGGGCCGCCGTCTCGCTCGCACTTCCACCTGCAGTCCACGTGCTGCGCATTCGCTGCATCCTGCTCTCTCATTCGCACGCGCGTAAAGTGAGGCTTCGTTTTGCGCTGGCGTCGCGGCAACGGTTCTTTTCCAATTTGGCTGTGAAACAACGAAGAACGTTCTGCCGAGCGAGCGAAGAATTCGCTAAGAGTGCAATTAAAAGCGTGGAAAGCGGAAGAAAGGCAGTGCGAAGAACGGTCTTCCTGGCAAACAACGAGCGAGTAAAGTTCGTCGAGAGTGCAATTAAAAGTGTAAGATCCGACGAGCGAAGAACGAGCGAGAAGAGTTCGTCCGGAGTGCAGTGAAAGGGGTAGAAGTGAAAGAAAGTGCAAGAAAGTGGCGATAAGACGGCATCTAATTATAGACCCCACTGGTGGTCTAAAAATAAACAACCGCAAACAACGCCAAACAATTGGAGAGTGTTTTAAACAGCTGTTCGATTCGGATTCGGACTCGGATTCTACTCTCTCCCGGAGAAAGAGATAGAGATAAGGACGCGCAGAGAGCCAGCCCAGCGCAACATGAGCGAAGAGTGAGCGAGAAAGAGACAGAGACTGAGACTGAGTCTGAGACTGAGACTGAGGTTGTGGCAGTGGAAGGGAGATCGCGGCAGATAGGAACACGAGACACTCCGAAGAAAACGGCAGCTTTACGTTCCAGCAACCAAGCGTCTAGCTTCCAAAAGCGTTTCCAATTCCAAGCCAGTCGCAACGACAGCGGAATACCGCTACAATTCGCACTCTCAGTCGACTGCCCTCTCACTCACTCACTCCTTCTCCTGCGGCCCGAGACGTATACCCGCACTCTTCTGTTCCTGCCACAATACTTCACGCGATGAAACAACAACTGGCGGGCGCAGCAGCAGCAGAAAACGCAGCAGCCGCAACAGCAGTCGAAAACGCAGCAGCCGCAGCAGAAGTTAACCACTTGCTCTATTTTCCACACTCCGAACGCCAATCGATTTTAAAAGGACATTGATCGAACGTCAATCGCAAGACCCACGGATATTTATCAATTCGCCCTTTTTTTTTTGCACGTAAAAACCTATACTAAACATTAAAAACCCAAACGACTCCCACGAAAAAACTATAGTTACCCCTTATTATTAGTCGCTTTGTTTTGTTTTTTCGTCAATTGATTGTGATTTTGAAACTGTGTGATCGCAAAAGAAAATCTGCAAATTAGCAAAAAAGAAAGTTCCTTAAGCAAGTGATAATCCGATAGAAACTCTAAAGACAGAAAAGAAGAGGAAGCGCCGGAGAAAAGAGACACAAAACCACGAAACTAAAGCATATTAGCACCGCATAATATAGTCCACAAAATCAAGCAAAGCATAAACATCATAAGTATCGCTGTCATTCGTCATCGAGGACTACTACTGAGGAAACTAATTAATACTTCAAAAACAAGGATTAAACGGCATGCAAACGTAAGTTCACACACTCGTATGGGATATTTTTAAATTTTCCATGGGGTTATGTCATAGTAGGGACTATCTAGTGGTGGATTGATAAATCATATTGTGTAGAAGCGGATTTTCTAGAAAGCACAAGTTCAGAGTTAGGACGGAATAACACGGGTATGGCTACCAGAAATGTCTTATCACGCTTGTTTTTCAATTTCATAGGCATAACCATAGATTTTAAAGAAAAGAAAAAAACATGGAATAGCCCATAATCTTTTGTTAAATCAAAGTCGCACAAGATTCAAAAATCGAAGCCCTTCAAGGATGTAAGAAGTGTAAGACCTCAAGCCCCTTGAACCATCCAATCGCTAGAGATTGACACAAAGACAGCCTTAACCTCTTCTCGATTCTTATCACGATGGAAACAAAACTCGAGCCGGGATCGGGTCTTCCCAAGGAAATGAAACCAAACAAACAAACAAACAAACCAAGCGACCAGCCGAAATCAGCCAAGTGGTGTGCGACATCTAAATATACACCCATGTACACTCGTCTATATCGCTGTGAAAACGAAAGCGACAGAAGTGGAAAAACATTGAACCACATTACTATATATAGCGTGTGGTTGGAAACCGAGTTTCCAAAGGAGAGTCATAAAAGCAAGCAATATCAAAAGCAAAAACAACACAAGCCACATGGGGCATATGCCCCACGAACACCCAATCCCCCGCCCCCTTCCATTCGAGTCACTACGACTTTCTGATTGTGTATAAAAAGAACTCATGTTCCAAATGATAAGTGGGGAGCCCAGCAAGGCGGCAAATCGGTGGGTTATTTTTAAACACTGAAGTTTATGTAAATATATTTCCTGGCCAGCCCAGACACAAACAATAACAGAATCGAATGGAAAATACAATAATATTTGAGCGTTGTTGCTGATAAGGGAGCCAGCCAGAAACCAGAGACCAGAGACCAGGGACCAGGGAACAGGCGCGTGTGCGAGGCGGAAGAGAGTGGGGAGTTATCTGGCCGGCTCCGAAGAACCGTGTCCTTTGCCGACCCATGGGCGTACTGCAGCCACACAGGTTTTTTGGGGCCAGGCGGGGGGAGAACGGGGAGAACGGGGAGCACGGGGGGAAGGGGCCAAGGGGGTCAATCATATCCGGGGGCACACTGCCTCAGCGATTCAAAGCAATCTAACAATCTGTGCCCATTGCAGATGGTTCTCAAAGTGCCAACGTCCAAAGTCCTGCTAGTCCTGGCCACCTTGTTCGCCGTGCCGGCGCTGATCGGCAGTTGGGTGCCCCAGGTGGCGGCCAGTCCGCTCGCGCCCACGGAGTACGAGCAGAGACGCATGATGTGCTCCACCGGCCTCAGCGATGTGATACAGAAGATATGCGTAAGCGGAACGGTGGCCCTCGGCGACGTTTTTCGTAAGTGTGATCCTTGAGTTCGATCTAGCATTCTTGCCATTCCGACGACATCTAATCCCAACGAATCCCCACAGCCAACAGTTTCGGGAAGCGCAGGAAGCGCGACTTGCAGAGTGTGACCGACTTGTGCTGCAAGTCGGGTGGCTGCACCTACAGGGAGCTCTTGCAGTACTGCAAAGGATAGTGGAGGATCCACAGCCACACAGCCACACACCACTTCGCCACACCCATCCACTGCAAACCAATTTACACCACTCCATCATTCGTAATCCCTAAGATATGAAGCGCAAGCAGCAGTGTGCCCTAGAGTATACTAAGTATATTTACTAATTTAACTAAACACTAACTAAATTCTGTACAATAAAAGAAATTTGAAGTGAGCGCGAGCATGTGTAGCGTAGTAGGTTTCCAAATGTAGTGGTACCACCATGTACCAATTTCCCGCTCCAATTTTGGGATCTTTCCAAGTCGAATCCATGCCACTCCTCGGCACACCCCTTTCATTAGACCCCTCTATTGTGGGCGAAATCTATTCATGGCGACACTCGAAGAGATTGTCATGGCTTTGAGTTAGGGTTTGGGATTTGGGTTTGGGTTTGGGTTTGGGTTTGGGTCATTCAACAAGCACACCACCACCCTTCGAGTGGCCAATGGCCAATGGGCCAGGCCACCCACCCCATTTAAATTGAATGCCGGGCGTAAAACTTTTGCAAAGGACACTCGCAAGCTGAGCACCGAATATATGGGGTCAAATGGTGATGAGATGACTGCAAATTAGATTACAAACGCTGACGATGATGATTTTAATGATGGTGCAAATCAGGCACACATGGGAGTGCGAGTGTATCCCTCCAGCGCCACTTCAGCTGCAAATCTCTATGGGGACAAGAAGGGCTCGCCTCTCTGGCTCGGGGAAAATGAAAAATCTTGTAATTCGGATGAGTTCGCAGTAAATGTATCCTGCATCCTTTGGCTCATATTTAGTACAAACGTTTATTGATTTCCAATTTTAGACGTAAAGAGAGTGACACATGTGGCACATGCATATTCCACGGCAGATAATTTGGAAAAGTTCGTGATCGAGAAATTACTCAGCTGATTTGTACATAGCCGGTGTTTCAAGGCCATTTGATTGTTAATCCGAGAATGTGTAAAATTGTCCATTTAGACGGAATTTCATGTTGGCCACGAATCCTTTAGCGCCGTATGTAGTATCCTCGGTAGTAGAGGGCTCGGCTGACGAATCCATTTTGAGGCCTCGGTGTCTTGTTAGCTTCTATTGGATCGCCCTGCTGAAAGTCACAAATATTTCCATCGGAATTGGAGGTTTCATTGGCTTCATTGAAGGAAGCCTTCTTGGTCGAAGGAAGGGTTATGGGTTTCTTGATGCTCCGTTGGAGGGACGGCGGTTTCAATGGGCATCTCCTTGCCACCGAAGAAATCTGATCAGCACCCACTCGCAGCCCGGTCAGAACGCAGTCACGGAGTTTACCCAACCACAGATTGATTTTAGCCATGGAAACGGATCTCGAAGAAAACTGAAAAACGAGGGCAATCGAATTGTATCGAATGTGGAGCCGTAGAATTTAGATGCTTGTTTATGCTTAACGTTGTGAAAATTATATTTGTGTGCAAGTGCTGGGAGTTGTGCTCTGAATATGGGGACAGGAATATATCTGACTTTGACAGTTGGATTCGTCTGACCCATGGACTACTTGGAATTCAAGGAAACTTGAATAGTTCCTCAAGCGGATGCGGAATAAGTATGTGTTTATGTATTCCTAATATTTCAGAAATGCGAAAGATCCTTGATATTAGAAAGTTATAACTCATGCGTAATAGCAAATTGAAAAGGAAAAGGATTCTCCACCCAGTGGACACGGACACGCGACGGACACGAGATGGGTCGGAGCTGGATGACAACGTCTGGAAATCGAGTGGTCCGAAAGTGGGTGGGATGTGGGTTGCCCAAGAAGGATAAACGACACCAGACAAACTTCGCCGGGCTTAGGCTTGGAAACCAACCATCCCCATCCCATCGCTCGACATTGATGGAGCGAAGCCATGGAACATTAGCTAAATCTTACAGAAATTTCGCACAACGTGGCGAAAACGAAGGGTGCGGGTCCCGGGGCTTCGACCGCCCAACCAGACCATTCCACTCCATTCGCCCCTCGACGGGGTTGCAAAGGAAAACATAGCTCAAAGGGTCGTCGTGCACTGGGAAAAACTCCTGCTAACCAACCGAAGCAACTGCTCTTACTTTCCGCGACAAGTTAGGCAAATGAAGTTCTAGTAGCTCGTACTAAGCACTTAAATGTTCCATTGATACGCTTTCATTCCAAAAAGGTGTCCTGCAAGTCCGCTTTCCCATACATTTTCTCTATCTGCAGGGATGCGACGGCTGGAAGTGGGTAGTGTCAACAGAAGTCGTACAGGGACACGTTCAACCCCAGAGGGCAAGGCAACGCCGAACGAAAAGTACAGGAAAATCCCAGTCATCCGGGCAAGAGTTGCGAACTTTGGTTCAGTCCTGCCTGTGTGCTCTCTTACCAGAATGTCCTTCTATTTATGCATTTAGTTCGCCCGAAAAGCCTAAGGAATGTAATGAACCGAGAAGGAACTTCAACTGGGCAGCCAACCCAACGCAGGAACACAATAAAAATTACCTGAATAAACAATGATTCCAGCTGACTCAGTAAAATAGCGCACAGACACTGGCCACGGAGGAGGAGCAATCAAATGAGCGGGATCAATCGAAATAATAAATGAACAATGGCAATCGATCAACAAGGTAGCCAAATCCAAGCCCCCAACGAGCCAGAAACAAAAAGCAGCCGGAATGCCGAGTGGAACATTTAAGCGTGAGCCCAAACCTATCAATTTATCTACCAATTTATGCAATTTAAGTGACACAACCCAGCAGGATTCCCTACTTCTCGCGGGACATAAAGTCCCAGGGAATGCAGACGATGCCATCGGTGGGCACTGACCAATAGTTCGTGATGTGCAGACTGAGGCCGCGGCAGGACTTGACGCCACTCTGGAGCAGATGCCGTATGGCCACGACCATCTTGTCCGGCGTTACGGAGTCGTCCTTGCTGAGTCGCTGCAGGCCAAGTTCCTCCTGGCACTGTCGCCACAATTGCCGCTCCACCTGGATGTCCCTGCGATAGCGACTGAACCGCCCGCTGGCCACGTCCAAGTTCCGGCATATGAACTCCACGAGATCGGGTCCGGAGCAGGAGGCGGGGGCCAAGAACAGACCGGTCTGGCTGACCTTCGGTATATCGCTGTCCGGCACAATGGCCAACTGATGGTCCTGCAGCGATGCCGGCAGCTCCTGGACACTCTCCTCCAGCCTCAGGTGCTCACTGACCGCCCGGATCACGCGCCTCAAGCTGCCCGCATAGGCACGCGCCTCACAGCCCGGCTCCGGAACCCTGCGCCTCTCAATCCGGATGCCGAGGAGCACGGCAGACAGGGCTTTCTCGTACAGGGGCACTAGCTTCAGTTGCTCCTCGTGCAAGCGCATCTCGGAGAGGAAGGCCAGCCATCCCGCGGGGGAGTCGCCCGAAAAGAGCATTACATCGCCCTCCAAGCTGATACCAGTGTACGGGGCGAAGACCACAAACCGATTGCGAAGCGCTCCCAGCTGGCCGGCGACCTTCGGATCCTCGGACAAGCCCTTGAGGCTGCTGAGGCAGTTGTGGTAGCGTTCCATGTTGCAGCCACAATCGTAGCGGGTTCCCCGAATGCCCAGCAACTGGACCAAAGCCCCTTCAATGCCCTCGATTTTGCCGCGCAGAGTAGCGACTTCGGAGGCCTGGGAGCGTGCCAGGGCCTGACGCATCCATATTTCCAGGGAGTGCTCCCTTTTGGCATCCTTAAAGAGTTCCCTTAAGGCACTCGTGTTCGTTTGCACTGGCGCTTGGGGCGGTCTCACCTTTTCCCTCACCGGTCCCTTTCTCAGCACCTTTCCGAGCTCCTTTTCCATCTCCTGGCCCTGAGTGGAAAAGGGGTTGCACGGACAATATGAATCTTTATGTGTGCAATAAGTTTGGGAAGCCCCTTGTAGAGGGGGGGTGCAAAACTACGTTGTGAAGAGAATGGGTACCGAACCTAACAAATATTCATGTGTTTATGAGTTGATCATTTGGTTTACCCGCTTCATTTGTTCCCGCTCCTTTTCCTTCGGCAGCAGCTTACAGGACCTCAGAATCTGGCTAATCACCGCCCTGGGATCCAGTAAACTCCGGTCTACCTGCACCCTCACCAGTCGACTAACCCCCTGCCCGCCGGCCCCCTCCGCGCCCGAGGGAATATAGAACCCCAAGTGGCCATCGGGCGGAAGACCACTTGCCGACGGCCCAGTCAGGGATTCCAGATGGGAGCAGAGCAGACGTAGTGACTCCTCGTTGACCCGCTTCTCCGCCGGATTGTGAGTCAGGCCATCCGTTCGAATGGCCTGGTAGAACGGACGAAGGGCCGTGACCAAGTCCGTGCTCAGCAGACGACGACAATAGTCGACGATCCTGCGAGGAGTGAGGAAGCGCAGTGTGACCATTTTAAGTGCTGCCAAGTCGTACGAATTTTGAATATTAGAAAAAATGTGATATCTGCTGCTGAAGCTGACGAATTTTGCAATGAATTCGAGACCGCAAACAAACACATAAATCTCACAGGCATAATATGCCGACTAGATACTTCACTCATGTTTACCAACTTTTTTTGGGCAAACACCTAGCAGGAAATGCGAAATGCTGCACCTGCAACTGCACATGCAGCAAGCAGATGAAGTTTTTCACTAAAAAATTAACTGTAGTTGCCCCGAGTGGCAAGTAGAGAAACTGCTGTCCTCCACTCCGCTCGCCAGTGTGTGAACCAAAATGGAAAAGGGAATATTGAGGCAATCCCAGAGCCCGCATGTACATACATACATGGTCCTCCCTCCATTCCGAAGCGTTGAATGCGGAGGCAAATAAAACTTTGGCACACAAAACACGCACATAAAGTACAGCCGTAAGTTAACCCCATAAAGCTGGTATTTGTTAAGAATAGATGTGTGCTTTTCCCTTTGTCATGCATGCGGCTATTTGGCCGGAAGGGATAAGTAATGTCATTTCAGACACAGTCCTGTCGACGAATTCGAATTCGAATTTCAGGATAACCAGCAATCTGTTAACTATGCCAGCCATCGCCAGTGGAAAAGTCCTGAAATGCATCCTAAGCGTTGAAATTTAGACCTGATAACTTAGCGCCCCTTAATCATACAATGCAAACTCCTAATATTTCTATATGTGCATCAATAAGCAAATTTGAAAGCCTAAGAGTTTAGATGTTCCTCCAACGTATCCTCGACTTTTTACTGTATGGCTTTGAATTGAGAACCGAGCCAGATCAAATGGTAATCACTTTAGAGCCACGCTTGACTGTAGCTAAAACAGCAGTAGTAACCACCAGACCGCCACTCAAAGCGCAAGTAACAAGGGTAAAATATTGCATCTCCGGCAGCTGCGGAACATTTAGCAGCGCTGCTGCAGCACGCACTCGTCCCCTCTCTTTCTGGCGCGCTCGGCGCCTCTCTCTCTCGCACCATGCAGTTGAAAATGACTTTTTGCATGTGTTTTTTGGTTTCTGTTTGCCTTTGTCTTTTTTCACACACGCCACTATTAACCCCAGAGTGGCGATGAGTGCTGAAAATTATTATTTAAAACATATGTATGTGCCCACGCTTACCACTGATCATAGAACTGTGCGAGAGAACGTGATAACTTTGTGGCGCATAAACGAACCGCTATAATCACAAATCAAGCGAACAAAACCGTTTGCAACCGGTTCGGCGTATCAGTGTGCTTGCCCGTGAAACCGCAGCTCTCTGAACCGCTCCTCTCCGAACCGCTCTCACGCTCTCTGGTTCAGAGAACGGTTTTCGCTTTGGCTGTGGCTCGAGCGCGAGAACGTGAGTTAGTAACCAGCCGTAACTTGAGTACGGTGCACCCCAGAACCCAAAAGCTGAACCGCAGGTTCCCGCAGTCCGGAACAATGTCTAAAAAGTACCCGAACCCGGTGACCAAGCACTTCATCTACAGCGATAGGACGCGGAAGAGTACCTGCAAAAGGTGCCACTTCGACATGGCAGGTCGCCACTCCGAGAATCTGATGCGGCACCTGAAACGCAAGCACGAGGATGCCTACAAAAGTGTTCTGGACGAGAAGCGAGAAATCCGTGCGGCACTTGCCCAGCAGCAGGCCACCAAAGACGCAGTCAATCCGACGCAGAAAGTCCTGACATCTAAGTGTCAATATCCATCGACACGAAAGAAGACTTTCATTACCGAGGTGCATACACAATCTATTCAAATTCAGAGCTTCTACAGCTCAAGAATCACAAAGACCCAACTAAATAGCCATTCTTTTGCAGGACGACGACTCCCAGCTTACTGCCATGGAAACCATGGTGATGGTGAATGGTGAACAGACCGGGGACGTAGATAACAAGAACAACGCTACAGATAGTCAGTTCCAGGGCGTTTTTATTGGGAAATCGGAGATACCTGACGAGGAGTATCAGTGGAAAAACTCCGCAAACATGGAACTGACTACAAGCGAATCCAGCGTCTGTGTGGCCCCCACTTCCACCACTGCTCGTGCCAAGTCTCCAGCCAGAGCCGCATCTTCGGCTGCTCTAGACAATTCTTCAGGCGACGAGGACTACTTCCTCCGCTATCTCGGCAGCAAATTGGGCAAATACTCCGCGCGCACGAAGAACACAGTCCAGTTTCATATTAATCGCATTGTTCACACATGAACACGAATATATTTAAAGACTTACAATTTTGGGCTCCGTTCATATCTTATGTAAATGAATCGAGAGCGATAAATTATATTTAGGATTTTGTTATCTAAGGCGACATGGGTGCATTGCTCAAAAACATGTAATTTAAGTGCACACTACATGAGTCAGTCACTTGAGATCGTTCCCCGCCTCCTAAAATAGTCCCTTAGTGGGAGACCACAGATAAGGTCCTCGCCGCTCAAGATAGGCAGATGTGCCCGAGCGTGGGACCTCGATAAGGCGGGGACTATTTACTTAGGCCTCTGCGTAGGCCATTTACTTTAAGATGCGATTCTCATGTCACCTATCTAAACCGAAGATATTTCCAAATAAAACCAGTTTCTTACAAAAACTCAACGAGTAAAGTCTTCTTATTTGGGATTTTACATTTGGTCAATCGAGCCTTTAATCGACTCTGCAGTTTCCCCCTACCAAAGGTAAGGAACTCAGAGAAAGGCCAGCTCCTTTAAGCATCTTACAGCTAAAGGTAGCAAAAATAAGTGACTCTTGTTTCCCCCTACCAAAGGTAAGGAACAGAGTATAAATATAAAAAGCAAAAAGATACAAAAGAATCTTTTATGTTTTAAAACAAGCACCTTATAGTCTATAGCTAAAGGTTGCTTTGTGTACCATTATAAATTGTGGTAAGGCGTGCTTGAGGCCATACATCAGCAATTGTGAAATTAAAAAGTGCATAACAAAAGTGCCTTATAAATGCTCTAATAGCATTAAATCAGCTCATAAATAGAGTGCAGTGTATATGCCATAAGAGCATAAATTAAATAAAAAGTGCCTGAAAACAGTGCCTTATAAATGCTCTAATAGCATTAAATCAGCTCATAAATAGAGTGCAGTGTATATGCCAAAAGAGCATAAATGCCGAAATAAATGGCTAAAAAACAAAAAATCTGACTGGACTACAAAAATAATAAAACGTGCCAAAAAAAAAAAAAAAATCATCTTTAAACATCGACGGAGCCTTAAAGAAGAGAAGGAAGTCAAATTCAAAGGAGCCTCTACCAGCAGCAGAAGCAGCAACAACAGCAGCAGCAGAAGCAGCAACAGCAGTAGCAACAGCAGCAACAACAGCAGCAACAGCAGCAGCAACAACAACGACATCAGCTAAGTCAAAACAAGAATTTTCTGTTTATCCAAACACACATATATATATAAATACATATAAAATACATATACACGTACTATATATATTAAGAAATTACAAAAAATTTTCAAAATGATGTCAGAAAAGACTATTCAATTCCTTAAGAAGCAGTCCGAAATTATTTTGGAAATTAGAAAGTTGGAAGTAAAACCAACATTAACAGATGTAGAAATTCTAAAATTAAATGAGCTTCAAAAATGTTTCATTGCTAATCATAGCAATTTGTTAAAGATCGGCGTTGTCGATCATGAATATTTTAACGCGAAGCAGTATGATTTAATAATGATGGTGTTAGAAAAAATTAAAAATAAAAATGAAAAAATTAAGGGCGAGTCGGTAGAAAACACTTTCCCTAAATCAAACACTGTCCCTAAATCAAACCCTCCCCCTACATTAAACCTTGAAATGTGTGGTCACCCTGAAAAAGAGGGTATAGCACAAAACAACGCTTTAAAAGTAGAGCAGGCATTTCGAAATAATGTTGGCCAATTTCGAGTATATCTAGAAGATACGTCTAAACTAATAGACAGTAGTCCAGATTTCCTTAAAATAAGGAAAAATAAAATTGAATTTTTATGGCATAAAATAGATAACCTGATTGAACAGGTGAATAGTCATTTTGAGAGCTCGCTATTCGAAGAAGAAATTAGCGAACTTGAATTTGACAAACAAAATATTATTACAGCCATTAATAGTCGACTCAGTGGCACAATAAATAAAGCTGAAATGTCGACGGTTGTTAAGGCGGAGGAGTTACCAACCCTGCCTAAAATACAGATTCCCACTTTCTTTGGTGATTCCAAAGAATGGGATCTTTTTAATGAACTCTTTACAGAGCTCATACATGTGAGAGAGGATCTCAGTCCTTCTCTCAAATTTAATTATCTAAAGTCAGCATTAAAAGGAGAAGCCAGAAATGTGGTTACTCATTTACTGCTCGGCTCTGGAGAAAATTATGAAGCCACTTGGGAGTTTTTGACCAAGCGATATGAGAATAAAAGAAACATATTCTCAGATCATATGAATAGGCTTATGGATATGCCAAATTTAAATTTAGAATCCAATAAGCAAATAAAGACATTTATTGACACGATTAACGAGTCAATTTATATTATAAAATTAAAGGCACAATTACCAGAAGATGTGGATGCAATTTTCGCTCACATAATTCTTCGGAAATTCAATAAAGAATCACTCAATTTATATGAAAGCCATGTTAAAAAGACAAAAGAAATACAGGCACTTTCTGATGTCATGGACTTTTTAGAGCAAAGGCTCAATTCTATATCATCATTCTCACAGGAAGTAAAACCTGTAAAGAAAATGATTAATAATAACAAGAATAAAAATTATAGTGACAATTGTGCATATTGCAAACTACCAGGGCATTATTTAATTCAATGCCATAAATTTAAAATAATGAATCCAGCAGAACGGTCTGACTGGGTAAGAAAAAATGGGATTTGCCTAAGATGTCTGAGGCATCCGTTTGGTAAAAAATGTATAAGCGAGCAGCTTTGTTCGACTTGTCGTAAACCTCACCACACGTTACTTCACTTTGCAGGTCATAATCCAGAAAAAGTGAATACGTGTAGAACAACAGGTCAAGCCTTGTTGGTCCTTCTCACTAACTATAGTGTATAATGGCCTTGAATTTAAGCATGCTTCTATTTGACATAAAAGAGTTGACATTTCTTCGTAAGTCAAAATAGTGTCGCCGATTATACGCTTTAAATGGTATTTCATTGACTTAACTCCAGCTTCCCAAATACCTCCGAAGTGAGGTCCTGCCGGGGGAATAAAATGCCAATCAATCCTGTCCTTTTCAAGCTGCGCTGCAATCGTTATATTTTCTTGTATTGCATTAAATAACTCTTGATCTAATTTTCTTGCAGCTCCTACAAAATTTGTTCCGTTGTCTGAATAGATATTGGAACATTTTCCCCGTCTAGCAATAAATCTTCTGAGTGCTGCTAAAAATGCGTCTGAAGTTAGATCGCTTACCATTTCTAAGTGTATGGCTTTGGTGGCCATGCAAACGAATACAGCAACGTATCCTTTAAATGTTTTTTGGCCACGATTTTTTGAACATTTAACATAATAAGGACCTGCGTAATCTATTCCAGTATTAAGAAACGGGAATGTCATCGTCACTCTATATTTTGGCAAGTTACCCATTATTTGCTGAGCTGTATTTTGTTTATACCTTGCACACGTTACACATTCTCTTAAATACTTTTTCAACGAATTTTTCAACCCGAAAATCCAATACTTTCTTTGGATATAGTTTCGCATTAGGTTTATCCCTCCATGCAATGTTTCCTTATGAGCATTTTTTATTAATAAGCTTGTTAGGTGGCATTTTTCTAAAATGATTGGATGTTTAACATTAAATTCTGCATTGGAATTTTGCAATCTTCCTCCAACTCTTAGAACCCCATCCTTGTCCAAAAATGGATTCAATGACAATATTTTATTATTTGTCTTGATTTCCTTTTTGATTTTAAGGCACTTTATCTCTTGCCTAAACTGGTATTCTTGTTGTTTCTTAATAACAATTGTTTCCGCTATTCTTATCTCCTTTACTGAAATAATTGATGAATAGGCTTTATTTCTTGTTTTCATCTGCACGAATCTATTTATGTATGCTATTATACGTATAAGTTTTTCTATACTGGAATACCTTTCTATTAATTCGTAAATAGGATCATCTATTTTGTCATTTAATACCGTATTTATTAAGACAGGTTCTTCTACAGACTGCTGCCGAGGCCAAAGTTCTTTTGGGTCTGCTAGCCATTTCGGACCTTTCCACCAAAAATCACAGTTGATCAACTGGTTAGAATCCACTCCCCTGGATGCTAAATCTGCTGGATTATCCTCTGACTTAACATGATTCCATTCAGTATTTTTTAATTTCCGAATGTCATCCGTTCTTCTTTTTATAAATTTGATCTTACTTTGACCACTGTTAATCCATGCTAAGGTAATCGTGGAATCACTCCAAGCATAGATCTCCATTATATTGTCAATTGATCCTTTTAGTCTTTGGATTAATTCACTAAGCAGGTGAGCTGCACACAGCTCGAGTTTGGGAATTGTCTTCCTATTTTTTATAGGGTTGACTCTACTTTTGCTAGCTATTATATTAACATGAGGTCCTACTTTAGCATAGACTACTGCAGCATATGCTTTTTCGGAGGCGTCCGCAAATCCGTGAATCTGAATGACTGAAGAACTGTTTGAATTAATCCACCTTGGGATTCGAATATTCTCTAACAATAATAAATTTTCTTTATATTTTTCCCAATAATTTTTATCTTCTATGGATAATTCCTGATCCCATTCACTTTTATTTATCCAAAGTTTTTGAATAAAAAGTTTTCCTGAAACCGTGACTGGTGCCAACCATCCTAACGGATCAAATATTTTTGCTAGCGTTGATAACACAACGCGCTTATTTATATTTTTTGATTCATCATTACAATTTACGCTGAACTTAAATAAATCATTTTGAGGTTCCCATTTTAGTCCTAAAGTTTTAACACCAGGTCATTTTTTAATTGGAAGACCACCTTTAGAAATAGTCGAACCAATGGAAGATGAAAAAATCGGAAATTTGGATAGGTGGAGACTTATCCAAAAAATGAAGAAAGATTTCTGGGTTAAGTGGAAAAGTGAATATTTGCATACGCTCCAGCAAAGGAATAAATGGAAAAAGGAAATTCCTAATATAGAAGAAGGGCAAATAGTTTTATTGAAGGATGAGAATTGTCATCCTGCAAGATGGCCTTTAGGAAAGGTGGAAAAGGTGCATAAGGGGAATGATGATAAGGTCCGAGTGGCTAAAGTAAAGATGCAGGAAGGATATATCACTAGACCCATTACTAAAATTTGTCCCTTGGAAGGAATAAAGTCTGTTGACAAAAATGAGGCTGACCAAGAGCCAAAAAGACGAACTAGAGCGACATCGGGAATGTCCAAGATCGGAATCATTATGGCAATGTTGTTGTTTGTGTTAAGTTGTCAAGTTTCTAGCGCATTACCTAAAGATATAGCACCAAGATATTCTATAGACAAAATAAATAAAACCTCAGCAATATATCTAGACCCGCTAGGAGATGTTGAGATTGTGAGTACTTCTTGGAATTTGGTTATCTATTATAAAATGGATCCATATTTTAAAATGTTAACAAAGGGTAATGCGCTTATACAAAGTATGAGGAAAGTTTGCGAAAGACTTCATAGCTTTGAAGAGCAATGTAGTCTAGTCTTAGATAATATGCAAAGTCAGTTATCGGAACTTGAAGAAAACAATAAATTGTTTATGATGCAGTCTAGATCTAGAAGCAAGCGTGCTCCTTTCGAATTTATGGGTTCCTTGTATCATATTTTATTTGGTATAATGGATGAAGATGATAGAGAGCAATTAGAAGAAAATATGAAGAATTTGTTAGATAACCAGAACAACCTTGATAAACTAATTCAAAAACAAACATCTGTGGTTGATTCAACTTCTAATCTATTAAAGAGAACAACAGAAGATGTTAACTCCAATTTTAGAAGTATGCAAATAAGAATTGAGAACATGACAGAAGTTCTTAAAGAAAATTATTATGTTTATAAGGAATCAATAAAATTCTTTATGATTACGAAACAGCTACACTCATTGATTGAAGAAGGCGAAAAAATTCAAGCAGGCATTATAAGCCTGTTGATTGATATTAATCACGGTAGGCTAAATACAAATATTCTCAGGCCAAATCAGCTTAAAAAAGAAATTGCCAAAATTCAGCAGAGTCTTTCGGAGAACCTAGTAATTCCAGGAAAACGGTCAGGTACGGAACTTAAGGAGGTGTATACACTGTTAACAGCCAGGGGTTTATTCATCGACGATAAATTGATCATTAGTGCAAAGGTGCCTCTGTTTAGCAGGCATCCATCCAAATTGTTCAGGCTTATTCCGGTGCCAATTCGAAATGAAGATCGGATAATAATGGTGCATACAACGTCCGAATATTTAATTTATAATTTTGAGATAGATTCCTATCACATAATGACGGAAGCCACATTAAATCAATGTCAGAAATGGCAATTAAATAAGAGAATATGCAAAGGAAGTTGGCCCTGGAATTCAGCGAATGATAATGCATGTGAGATTCAGCCTCTAAAGCCAGATAAAGCGGCGAACTGCATCTATAAAACAGTAGTCGACTCTAAAAGTTACTGGGTAGAGTTAGAAAAGAAAAGTAGTTGGTTGTTTAAGGTTCCTGCGAATTCAAAAGTCCGTCTGCAATGTACTGGCTCTCAAATTGAATTGTTTGATTTGCCTCAGCAAGGAGTTTTAAGCATTGCGCCATATTGTACGGCAAGAACCGACGATAAAATTCTAGTTGCCCACCATAACATTCAGTCCGAAAGTGAAGAATTATTATCAACACCTTATATAGGAGAAGTTAGTGAAGTGCCGAAGATTATTTGGGATCCGCTGAAACTATCAATATTAAATCATACTGAGGAATTTGAACGATTGAATAATGAAATTAAATTTATGAAAGAGAACCATCAAAAATTGAAAGATTTACATTTCCATCATATTTCCGGACATGCTGGTTTAATTATTGCTTTAATACTAATGATAGTATTAATAATATATTTCATACGGAAATGTGCTGTGCAACAAAGAATGCAAGCAATAACCTTTGCAGGTCCGTTGCCAGTACTATAAATATCAATAGTAAATAAACAATAAAATAATATAACAAATAAAAATATACAGTCCACTATATCGTTGTTTAATAGAAAATGTACTTCTACATAGAAAAAGCAAAATGTTTAAAATAAGTTAATTGAGTACAAATTGTTGAATTAAAAATAATATAAACCATAATTGTAATCCAATAAAATTAAAAGCCAGAAAAACTAGGCCCATTGAAATCTTAGTTGCAAAATAAATGAACATATATCAAATAAATACAGTCCACTACTGTTATAAATGCAACTAATATACTAATGTACATCTCAGCTTTGCTGGCCCTTTGGCAGAATGTTCACACATGAACACGAATATATTTAAAGACTTACAATTTTGGGCTCCGTTCATATCTTATGTAAATGAATCGAGAGCGATAAATTATATTTAGGATTTTGTTATCTAAGGCGACATGGGTGCATTGCTCAAAAACATGTAATTTAAGTGCACACTACATGAGTCAGTCACTTGAGATCGTTCCCCGCCTCCTAAAATAGTCCCTTAGTGGGAGACCACAGATAAGGTCCTCGCCGCTCAAGATAGGCAGATGTGCCCGAGCGTGGGACCTCGATAAGGCGGGGACTATTTACTTAGGCCTCTGCGTAGGCCATTTACTTTAAGATGCGATTCTCATGTCACCTATCTAAACCGAAGATATTTCCAAATAAAACCAGTTTCTTACAAAAACTCAACGAGTAAAGTCTTCTTATTTGGGATTTTACACGCATCCTGTACAAGGCGGACATGGGTCACTTTGAAGAAACAGATTCCAGGACGGGCGATGCCGACGACGCCTCCCCGTAGCGTCTCTATGCTGTACATATGTTTCTTAACGCTTTGCTGTAAATAAAAATTATCTCACGAGTTGTCAAACACCTAAAAAACCAACAAACTTTAGGGGTTGCAAGTCAGATTAAGGGGTGGCAAGGTTTTTTTTTCTTTTTTGATTGGTCGTTGGTAACACCTCGTGGTTTCAATTATCATAATTCAAATCCCATAAACTTTTAATGAAGTGATTGCAGCTCGCTTGTTCAAGATGTTACAACAAGTAAGATTTACGCCCAAAAATTTGAATTCCCTCATATTTTATCCATCCATCCAGGCATTCATAGCTCATAAGCATGTTTTCATTCGTTTCACTCCACAAATAGCTTTCATTTTTTCCATGGCCAATGTATTTATTACCCGACACAATAAAAAGCATTAAAATGTCCACAAATCAGGTCAATTACCCCCTTCACTTTCCCACCGCATCGGTTAGCTTTGGGCCAAATCAGATCCTTGGCCCCTCGACTTTTGTTTGTGGGGGGGAGGAGTTCGTTTTTTAAGGGTCGCAGCTGTAAGCCAGTTCAGTGGCCGCAGAGGGTCAACACCATCATCGAAATGCCCGATTGGGCTGGGTAAAATAAAATGTGTAGAAAAGTGCGTAGTGCTGGGATTTTCGCTTGGCACTCTGGTGAAAAGTTTCGCTTTTCGTATCTCATTTTCCCCGAGACGAGAGCAAATGTTGCGCCTGTGTTCGTGCTCTTTAAAGCGACGGAAAGAGCAGCAAGGGCTCTTCGCTGTGTGGGTTTGTATCTGTGTGCCGGCTGACCGGCTTTGTTTGTATCTCTCTTCCTGCAGAAACTTGGAAACGAGACCTGCAACGTCTGTTCCGACCCTCCTCCCTCCATCCTCCTTCCTCCTCCACCAGCCACGGACCACGGACCCTTCATCCGTCTGTGCCTGTTCGCATAGGGGCGCCCTGTGTACTTGCAATCCTCCCCAACTCCACCTACCGATTATGTATCGCTTCAACCCCCGTCTCCCGACCTCCAGGCAATTCGATTTATGTGCAGGCCATGGCTGTGCGTTCAGCGTCCTTTTGGCTCGCTATTAAAGGTTCATTACTAAATACCAACGAACTTCTGTAATTCGATGAACCATCTGCCACTACTAGTCTGGCCCTGGCAAATATATTCAGCCGAACGATTGGGCCAATAAAGGACCTTGATTTGGTGCCCACATGGAAGCTGCGTTTTAAACGCTTGCTTTAAGTGTGCTTAAACCTAAAGCGGCTAACAAGCGCTTTTGATCTTTAGCCGGAAAACAATTAATTTCTATTAAATATTAACCTTCTGCAAGTAATTCTCCGCTAAAAGGAAACGGAAGTAGTCCCGAAAGTTGCGAAGAGAGTCCAGTCGTCAGGAAAGTTCAAAGTTTGCGTTACGGGTATGAAATTGCGTCAAGAAGTTTGGTCGCCAAACTCGAATGCCACTCAATTATGTTTAACTTCCTTGGGATTTCAGTTAGGGAAAGTGCGAGACGAAGGAACCACAAAGGTGAGATGGATGGAAACAGGGTCCTGAGAATAGTTCAGTTGCCCCTAACCTCGGTGCCGCACACCTGCCTTTTCCACAACCTACCCATGTTCCCTGCCATTCCATTTCCTTTACTGGTTTTCTTCGCACACACACACACACATTTTTTAAGATGTAGAATCAGCAGGCTTAGATAGATCCAAAAGTATTGCACTCCTTTGATTACACTGGGAGTTGCGTTCAGAAATGAATTACATCCCAAGCAGATCTTTTTCAGGCGCAATTGAAATGCGTTCTTGCCGCATGTGGGCGTGCCACCGATAAGACTCAGGATTTCAGGACTCCAGGGAAAAGTTTCGGTCTCGTCGCATGAATGATGATGCCCGTATGACGATAAGGAAATGGCAAGAGGAACGCAACCCGAGTCTGAAGGGACCAAGGAGGCATTGGCTTAGCCATATGGTGAAACTTCGATTTCCTACGCTGGCCAGTGTCCCATTTCGCAGCCAAGAAGAAGCCAAGAAGCCATTCGACTCTTTGATTTACCGACCCCAGTTAGGAGCTAAAATTGCAAATAATTTTATTAGCAGAATGGTCAACTCGGCTTAGGTTTCCAAAGAAAGCAATTAGACCATGCCTGCCATTGTGCCCTTGTGGCCCCCACTTCCGTCAATATTCCAGCTCCAGCTCCAGTGCCTTTGGTTTTTTCACCCCACCGAGTACCAAAAACGACTTCCTCCGCCCTAGCCTCATCCTCAGCCTCATCCTCATCCTCAGCCTCGTTCTCGGGAGATGTGCATGTGTTGCCCCAACCGTCGTCAGACGGATAAGTAAACAAATTCAGCTTTATCTTCAATAGGAAACAAGGAAAACAGAGTTCCCCGTTGAGGTTCGCCTTTGATATTTAACAATCTTTGAACAGCTGAAAGATGAGAACAAAAACACCAACCTCGCAATGGATACACACACGCACATCGATGGACATGTGTGTGTGTGTGTAATGGTGGCAGACAAAGGCCAACAACAAGTTGCCGTGGGAGTTGCCACCAAAATCTTTCGTTCGCACGTTCAAGGCAGCAAAAACGCAAAAGCAACAGCCACATCAAGAAGCGCAACAAGAAGGCCAAGAGCAGTACGGTACAGTGAGGATTGCCTGTGAAGGGATGCCACAAATGTCGTAGAAGGGAGTGTGACTGTTCTGTTCTTCAAACACGCACAGTTTCTTGATAACCACAAAAATCCCTAGTAATGCATAGTAATCCTCACTGTACTTCAGTCCAACGGAGATGGAGCAAGTGGAGGAGAGCCAGGGAGCAGTAGACACCGAAAACGGAATACATTTAACCGAACATCCTGGCGGAGAAGTACTCACATACATATGTATGTACATGTGTGCTTGCGCGACGAGGCTAATACCAATAATCCTTTGGTTTTACCATAATAACAAGATATAGCTGTTCGCCATATTCCCTTTATCGCGCCGATTGATTCCACGACGGCCACGCCCACTTGCTTGAGAGCCATGCAAAACCAGGCACCACCCAAAAAACATACGAAATGGATGGAAAATCGGGATGGTAATACCAGTAACTCGGCTTGCTTTTCCTCGTGTTGCAAATGAAATGGATGAAAATCAATTTGACGTGTCTTGAATTCTGTTTTGGGTTTAAAGAACTCGTTTTACAAAAGATAAAAAGGCCGGCACAGCGGCGAAAAGGGAAGGAAGCGTAGCGAGGGGACACACAAATGGAAATAAACTCGAAAAGTGGGAAAGGTGTGCGTACACAGAACCAAATGATTTCATCGAGTTTTCGGGGATTTCAGTGCGATACCTGCACTCGTCCATCCCCCAGATGAAGGCAATCATCTATCCCCAAGCAACTGACTCGCTTTCTCTGGGAGGTTTTGTATTTCTTTTTTTTTTAGTGGGTTTTTAGTAGGTTTATGCCGTATATATTTAGAAAAGACGAAGAACGCGGGCAAATGTTAACACAATGCTTGTAAAACAAACACACGAAAATACAACAATACACCAATACACCAACGAATGTGGAAAGCGGGGAGAACTCATTGAATTTGTCGCTTCCATCGTCATTTAAGGGTGGCTATAATTACATCAATCTTTTTACCATTTCAATTTTGAAAACAAATCGAGCCACTCGAGGCCAACAACAACAACAACGCAGCTCGACCTCCCAGGGGAAAGCCAGCAAGCGAGAAAAGCGAAAAGAAAAGCCAACTGAACTGAAGCGAATGGAACGAGGAAGGAAATGGGGCGAGAAGTGCAGGAAGGTCCCGTGGAATAAATACACATTCAAGATGGATTTGTCGGATTCACTTGGGGCCCGCGAACAATGACACATGCACCCGGAATCTAGATCATGAAATTTGCATGCGCATGTCCCCAAAATCCGGGGAATTCAGGCCTTTGACCCCTGCCCACGTGGAAGTTACGCGGCATAGCTGCCATCAAAGACTTGCGTAATTAACCCACCAAGGAGTCGTTGCAAATGCATTACAAAGCGTGGAATCCATTTCAAGTTCATCGACTTCTCCACGTCACGCAATTGGTTCGCAAAGATACTGAAATATGGAAATATTTGAAAAAACCCAACCAGCTACCAAATGCACTGTGTGTTTTTACACCCCACAAAATTACAGCTTCGACACGAGTAATATGAAAGCGCGCTGTTTTGCATGGCAAATGTTGAAGGGTGTTTCAAAAACCCCTAGGGACTTCGAAACACAATGCTGACGCCCAGAAATAGGCTTTCGAACTGGTTATTTGGTATAGAGAACGTATTAAGGCATTAGAAGCGGTTAGGCGCTACAATCAAGGATCCCTGGAGAGTAATTGGAAACAGGGTATTATTATTAACCAGTCTTATTAATTAACAAACCTAGCAAATTCATTGCCACTACTACAACTACTAATTGCACACAAACTGCATTCATTTGGGCCCACTTATTCAAATCCTAATCGCATTTCCGGTATCGATTCGAAATCGTTTATCGATGACACAAATGGTGGCCTAATCAAATCAATTTGCCGCCTAACCCATATTCCCATATTCACGTAGTCAGGCGTTCGAAGCGTCAGACATCTAGCATCTCAGCTCGGCTCATCTCCCAGCCTAAGGGAGTTTTCCTGTTTTTCCTCCACTTTTCCGCTGGCACACACACACACACGCATGTGAATGTGTGCGTTTTCTGACGACAATGTCCCTCGAAGGTAATGAAAACGACGCGACGGGAGACGTCAACAGAAACGCTGACGTCCACCGCCGCCACCGCCTGTCAGTCAAAATGGGAAAATCCGGGCACAGGGGGGTGGGAAAACATGGCTGAGGAGGAGTCCTCATGCAGTCACAAACAACAGCCACCGAAACCTCATCATAATCATCATCGCCATCGCCATCGTTATAGTCGTCGCCCTGAAAAAGTCGCACAACAAGTCGTGGAATGAACTGCGGATAGAAGCTGTTCGGTATTTGAGCACCTGGACCTCTGGAGATTACCATACGTATATGTACATATATGAGGCGCAGCGCAAGATAAATACAATTTGGCGAGTGACTTCCGAGCTTGGCCATGGCCACGTGTCCAAAGTTTGCTCTACCACTCATGTCAACCACCCACACAAATAATTCCAAATTTGGAACATTTCAACAGAAACCACCCCAAGTTACTAAAAATTTGAGAGACAATGCTCATTTCCCATTCAAACTGCTTAATAACAGGCAAAGAAAAGATTGCAAAATAATAATACAATTATTCTGCTCGAATTAATTATTCATTGTTGTTATGGCTAAGCAACTTATGCACCCCTGCAATAAGGCTTTCATCCGTAATGATTAAGCCGTTAACCAGTATTTCGGTGCAAATGATCTATAAGATACACATGGGGTGGAAATTCATTGTTGCGCTAGATTTGTATCACCTCTCACCACCCGCAATCAATTAAAATTATTAACTTTCCCAGCAGTTACCTTCATTTGAAGGTATCGAATAGACTATCGAATAGTTTAAGGCTTAAAGATACAAAAAAAGGCCTTCAAGAGTGCGGGCAGTTATTGAGCCAAACTCAATTTGGCAGCATTGCGACGCAAAAAGTTAACGCTTTGGCTAGCAGCTACTATTAGATCGATTAAAAGGCTTTCAAACCATCCGGAGAAGGGATAGAGCGAACAGTATGGATGCAATATGGAGTATGGAGTACACATACACGAGTATGTGTATAGGGTACATATAGGCCGGTACCCGTACAACGGGACGCACTTAAACTAATTAAGCCCCCGATTGCCGGGCAACCAGAAAGAGTGTAGCAGAGTGTAGAAGCACGGGGCGTAATGGTAGAGAAAAGCCCCGTAAACGATTTTGCGGGCTGCTGCATTAAAATCCATCAACGAAACGACAATGGGCGTATTGAACAGCGTCATCGCAATATCCCCTCTTCTTTCTTCCCATTGGCTCAGCGGGGGGGTCGGCTGCATTCGAAGCAGGAACGCCTCGGTCGCGTGGTTCGGACTACCAGATACCCATTGTAACTCGGCGAAGACTGGCCCGTCTGGGGAAACCGTTGGTATCCAGGTAGACGTTGACAAATCAAATTCAATTTTATGGTTTCCGAGAAGTTGTTTGTCTTACATTCCTTATGCCAACGTAATATACCCTCTGGCTGCTGCTTGGGTACGGGGTAGAAAAGAGAGGGTTTGTTTGCCGACCAAGTGGATTTGTCCACGCCGCGTGGTGAACTTTTCTGGGATGGAGTGTCTGGCGGAGACGGGGATTCTGTTTGGTGGACGGGTGCTATTCGGCGGGTGGTGGGTGGTGGATGTGGTCCGCTTCGACTTGACGATGCGTTGGAGTGCGAAGAATCAACACATACTCCACCGGGCGCCAGCTGCGACGCAATTAGTTCCTGGCCAAGGGCCCCCAAAAAGATGGTGCGTAATTTTCGGAGGAAAGTGGATGCAGCGGGGTCATGGAGGCCACGAGAAATGCCAGAGCTTCCAGTGAGTAAGCTGCAAATCTGCACCACTTTTTCGAATATGTTTTTTCTAGATCAAAAACTGATGTTGTTCTCCCTAAGGGCGTAAATGCCATGGGTTTACCGATTTCATGGGAAAAAGAGGCCAGGCGAAATAAAAACCACCGAGTTAAGACATTCCTTGATTTCCAATTAACAAATCACACAGGGAAAATGATTCCATCAACGGCGATTGAAATCAAAAAGCGTTTTTCACTTTAATTGCTTTTCAAGAACAGCGCGTAGAGAGGGGGGAAACGGCGGGAGAACAGAGCAACCCCCCAATGACATTTCTCTGTTTTTTCTTGCCTTTAGCAGCAGCTGTATTCATTGTGAACAGCTGATGGGCATACCAAATTTATGATGACGTCGAGCAAACACTCAAATCTCGCAGACGAAGAGAGGCGCGCTCTCTTTTGGCGCTCTCTGACTCTCTCTCGCCCTCTCTCTGTTTGGTTTTGATTCGAGGGGATCAAACTTCCGGGTGAGCGGGACAGAGCGATTTGGGGGAGACACGATCACGATCTTGACAAGTAACAGTTGTTCTCGTTCTCGACGGCCTCCCCCTTTCTTTTCTCTGTTCTCCGTCTCTCTTCTTGTGTTTTTGTGCCCCCCGCTTTGTCATGTTACGTTTCTGTCTTGCACTGATAACAGCTGACAATTGAGTGTGCGTGTGCGGCTGAGTGTGCGTGTGTGTACGCGTGTGTGTGTGCGCGCGTGTCTACAGCTGCGGCCAAGAAAACATGAATCTTAATCGCTTTAAATCACTTTGGTCTCGACTGTAGGTGATTTGTGAACTTCAACTTATTCATTTCACCTTTATTGTTAATCAGCTCGTCATTTAACGATATTTATGTACATATGTATATTCAGTGGGATATCGGCCGCCACCGCATCTGTGTGAGTGAGGCTACCTGTGATCCCGATTGTGATTGACTCGATGAACAGCTGCACATGTGAGTCGCAGGACGACGAGGGAGGAGAAAGGAGGGGCAAAGCAACAGCAGGCGAGAGGTCAATGCCAACGGAGTCTGGAGATCTTCCCTTTCCCAGAATGATAGTCCCTTAACCTCTTACGTGCATACGTACGTACATCCATGTACATACATACTTGCTGCTAACCCATTGAAGTGAATGCTACAGATGCACGAGCCAGCGCGAATTCTTCAGGAAACTAGGTTAGACATTAGGCTGAAAGGTTCAGCGAAATCAAAGACGCTATATGGGCTAATTTCGTTGCTTATCTAGTTTGGCCAACACTTTTCCTTAACGGATTCCCAGAACTGAATCTAGCACACAAACAGCGATGTATGCATGTATGTACGTATGTATGTTTGTGGGTTGCTCTTACATAGGTACGATAAACAGTATGACTAACCATTTACATAAATTTGTGTACATAAATTGACTCCCGAGTGGCATTCAAGGGAATTGAAAACAAGTTCTCGTTGACTTACCGACCCAAAATTCGAGCATATCGCCATTAAACGATTTTGCCACTTCCTGAACAACAAACCCCCCGATAGAAGGAAACCCTCTTTCGGCATAATCCCTGCTTAATTGCTGCCCGCTTTTGAGACGTGGCCAGTGACAACCCTGCCAAAAGCAACAAACCGACACGCAAAAACGCATTGTGTGCCACACACTCGAAGAAATCCTTGGTTCAACTGCTCACTCAGATGTCACACTGTTAACAAACTAACTATGCATTTTTCGCCGTGTAGCCGAGCGCTGTGCCCCGCGCCTCGCCCCTCACCCCAACAATCCAGGACACCCTGGCCCTTTTGCTTTGTTTGCAGCGCCTAGTGCCTTGCCTTTGGCCCTTTATTTTATTGCCTCTCGTCGTGGCTGCCAAACACGGATACACACAGCGGATGCAAGGCGAGCGAGGGAGACGGCTAGCGCCGTGCAGAAAGAGACAGCGCTAACCGGGCACCGCGTAGAGATACAGAAAAACGTTGATTATTAATTATGAGACGCTCTATGGCCGATAACTGCGGTGGGCTAGTTCAGCAGTTGGCGAAAATCTCGAAAATGTGTGCCTGCAAACTGGTTACAAATGGCTTTTCACAACCCAATGGAGCTCCCTCCCTACCCCGCTACCCCGCTACCATGCTACCCCCTTCCCCTGCTCAGGCGGCTCACTCACTTGCGCATTTCGAAAAACGATGGCTTCCCCGATGCCCCAATGCCCATCAATGTCACCATGTGCACAGTTCAAAGAGTGTGTGGGGCTCTTTAGTGGTAAGTTCGCCATCTAAGGCCGCCAATGATGGCTTCCATCTGCATTGATAAGGAGCTCCAGTGGCTCCACCAGGCGGGTGAGGAAGGGGAGCACCTCGAGATTCATTTCCGATTCAGCACTCAATTATCGGTATTCATTTGTCGCCAGTTGGAAGCCCCTAGAAAGTTGAACTCTATTTTTTGGGGCGTGTTGGTGATGAGGGGCGTGGAGTGATAGGGCGAGGGGAGGGGGGCAACCCCACCTGACCGTTTCTTGCGGATCTGGTGGATGTGGCGCAGAGTAACTCAATACCAAACACAACAATTTCCAAAACGAAGCGAGCGGAGAAACGAGCGTGCAAAATCCATTTAAGTTGTACAACTTCAGTTTTGTGGGCCAGACGGTAGCGAGTGGGACCCCAGGGGTGAAGGGGGATGGGGGGTCCGACAAGGGCGGTAGTGAGAGCGAGAGGGAGATGGCCGTACTCAGTGCACTTCTCCGGCAACGAGGAAACACACAAAGCCAAACAAACAAAAGCATAGACAGCAAACACAAAACGCCAGCAAAGACACAAGGCAAAAAGACAAAAAGACAGGCAGAGAGCAAAGACAGAGGAACGACGCCAAACTCAAGCAACATTTGATTGTCGGCCATGCACAGCAAACCAGTATAATTGCACAAACACACACACACACGCAAGCGTCGCAATCGCAAACGGCTCACACAGACACGCACACAAGTGCGGTCAGCGTTTTAGGTGTTTGCTGCAGATCCCAAGTGCCTTTGGGATCCAAGAGTTGTACTGCAGAATCTGGAAGAGATCGTTGCCTAAGGACATGGGGCCAAAACACAGACATTCCATTATCTATTCCACTATCTTTCCTATATTTACCTCGGACTTTGGGCACTTGTACAATGTTAAATAAATGAAACCCATGCGAATCAGAGCAGTCCTGGCACATCCTTGCCAACAGCCACCAGTGACTTTCTTCGCAGCTGGCTAATGGTGTGGCCCATGCTGTTGGGTTAGCATTTCGTGCATATTCATACATATTTCGAGTGAAGGGCGCTGCGCTCTCTTTTTTAGCCAGCTCAGTTTTTTTGTTTTTCCTTCTTGGACAGCCAAATTAACAAACAAAAAAGTAATAATCAAATGGGAAACCAACGACAAAAAAAAAACAGAGTATTTTCGCTGGCTTGGTTTTATTTTGTTTTCGTCGCTTAGCTGCTATTGCTCTCTTTCGACGGGGCTCTCTTAGGGTCACTCTTCCGAAGAGAGAGAGCGTGTTGCCCTGTCGGCTGCGACGTCGACGTCAGCGTCGTCATTGTTGCGCGGCCGTTTAACTTTGTGTGCCCGACTGTTTGATTGTGTGTGTGTGTGAGGCCCGCACGTGTGTGTGCGCATTGGTCTCATTTCAAGATAATCGCTCTTCTTCTTCGCCCTCTCTGCTCTCTCACCCCATCTCCGCGCCCGCATTGTTGTTATTGTAAGCTAGCGGCTGGCTCTTTGTTGTTGTTATAGTTTTTATGTTTTTTCCTCGGCTGGTTAATGTTATTAGTTTTGCTATTGGCTTTTATTGAAATTGTCTTTAACCCATTTTAAATGCGTGTGTCAACAGGTTTTGACCCCAATTGCAAAAGTAAGGGTAAGGTAAGGTAAGAAGTGTGCTCTATAAGAATGTAAAGACAATGGAACTACTTATCACACAATTGAAACACATGCTACTACTACATATGTACATACATATATTACATTATATTAAATGTACGTTTGTATATGTTACAAAACAACGTGCGGAGAAACCGAAACTGAAACCGAAAAATAGAAATTACTTTCCCACAACGAAGATTTCGGGTTATGCGATGTGTTTGTCTTTGAAATTATAAGATATTTCTGTCAGTCCCCCCCCCCCCTCGTTAGCCTATGCCTGCTTTGCCCTATTTTATTGCTCTCGTCGTGGCTGCCAAACACGGATACACACAGCGGATGCAAGGCGAGCGAGGGAGACGGCTAGCGCCGTGCAGAAAGAGACAGCGCTAACCGGGCACCGCGTAGAGATACAGAAAAACGTTGATTATTAATATGAGACGCTCTATGCCGATAACTGCGGTGGGCTAGTTCAGCAGTTGGCGAAATCTCGAAAATGTGTGCTGCAAACTGGTTACAAATGGCTTTTCACAACCCAAGGAGCTCCCTCCCTACCCCGCTACCCCGCTACCATGCTACCCCCTTCCCCTGCTCAGGGGCTCACTCACTTGCGCATTTCGAAAAACGATGGCTTCCCCGATGCCCCAATGCCATCAATGTCACCATGTGCACAGTTCAAAGAGTGTGTGGGGCTCTTTAGTGGTAAGTTCGCCATCTAAGGCGCCAATGATGGCTTCCATCTGCATTGATAAGGAGCTCCAGTGGCTCCACCAGGCGGGTGAGGAAGGGGAGCACTCGAGATTCATTTCCGATTCAGCACTCAATTATCGGTATTCATTTGTCGCCAGTGGAAGCCCCTAGAAGTTGAACTCTATTTTTTGGGGCGTGTTGGTGATGAGGGGCGTGGAGTGATAGGGCGAGGGGAGGGGGGCAACCCCACCTGACCGTTTCTTGCGGATCTGGTGGATGTGGCGCAGAGTAACTCAATACCAAACACAACAATTTCCAAAACGAAGCGAGCGGAGAAACGAGCGTGCAAAATCCATTTAAGTTGTACAACTTCAGTTTTGTGGGCAGACGGTAGCGAGTGGGACCCCAGGGGTGAAGGGGGATGGGGGGTCCGACAAGGGCGGTAGTGAGAGCGAGAGGAGATGGCCGTACTCAGTGCACTTCTCCGGCAACGAGGAAACACACAAAGCCAAACAAACAAAGCATAGACAGCAAACACAAACGCCAGCAAAGACACAAGGCAAAAGACAAAAAGACAGCAGAGAGCAAAGACAGAGGAACGACGCCAAACTCAAGCAACATTTGATTGTCGGCCATGCACAGCAAACCAGTATAATTGCACAAACCACACACACACGCAAGCGTCGCAATCGCAACGGCTCACACAGACACGCACACAAGTGCGGTCAGCGTTTTAGGTGTTTGCTGCAGATCCCAAGTGCCTTTGGATCCAAGAGTTGTACTGCAGAATCTGGAAGAGATCGTTGCCTAAGGACATGGGGCCAAAACACAGACATTCCATTATCTATTCCACTATCTTTCCTATATTTACCTCGGACTTTGGGCACTTGTACAATGTTAAATAAATGAAACCCATGCGAATCAGAGCAGTCCTGGCACATCCTTGCCAACAGCCACCAGTGACTTTCTTCGCAGCTGGCTAATGGTGTGGCCCATGCTGTTGGGTTAGCATTTCGTGCATATTCATACATATTTCGAGTGAAGGGCGCTGCGCTCTCTTTTTTAGCCAGCTCAGTTTTTTGTTTTTCCTTCTTGGACAGCCAAATTAACAAACAAAAAAGTAATAATCAAATGGGAAACCAACGACAAAAAAAAACAGAGTATTTTCGCTGGCTTGGTTTTATTTTGTTTTCGTCGCTTAGCTGCTATTGCTCTCTTTCGACGGGGCTCTCTTAGGGTCACTCTTCCGAAGAGAGAGAGCGTGTTGCCCTGTCGGCTGCGACGTCGACGTCAGCGTCGTCATTGTTGCGCGGCCGTTTAACTTTGTGTGCCCGACTGTTTGATTGTGTGTGTGTGTGAGGCCCGCACGTGTGTGTGCGCATTGGTCTCATTTCAAGATAATCGCTCTTCTTCTTCGCCCTCTCTGCTCTCTCACCCCATCTCCGCGCCCGCATTGTTGTTATTGTAAGCTAGCGGCTGGCTCTTTGTTGTTGTTATAGTTTTTATGTTTTTTCCTCGGCTGGTTAATGTTATTAGTTTTGCTATTGGCTTTTATTGAAATTGTCTTTAACCCATTTTAAATGCGTGTGTCAACAGTTTTGACCCCAATTGCAAAAATAAGGGTAAGGTAAGGTAAGAAGTGTGCTCTATAAGAATGTAAAGACAATGGAACTACTTATCACACAATTGAAACACATGCTACTACTACATATGTACATACATATATTACATTATATTAAATGTACGTTTGTATATGTTACAAAACAACGTGCGGAGAAACCGAAACTGAAACCGAAAAATAGAAATTACTTTCCCACAACGAAGATTTCGGGTTATGCGATTGTGTTTGTCTTTGAAATTATCAAGATATTTCTGTCAGTCCCCCCCCCCCCCTCGTGTTCGCCACCCCCTCCATTGCCCACCGCTTGCCACGCTTCCCCAACTCATCGAGCAACCTCCAAGTCCAACCAAGCTGATCTTGAGAAATCCCAGACCCAGACGTAAAATCGAAAACAAAAACACAAAACACAAAAACACAGAAACACGCGCTCAATGCGAGAAAAATGTAATTTGTTTATGCCCAAACGCAATTACGCATGGAATTTATACGAAATTCGAGGCAGCCGCCTCACAATTTGTTGCTGTTTATGTGCTTTTGCAATGAGCGAAATGGAAATCAAAATTGACAAATGCTGGGGGAAGTAAAAATTCACAAAGTAAAACCACTTTTGTTGTCTTCGCTGAACTTCCGGCATTTCCTTGCTCATCTGAAATTGTTGTTGCTGTCGCTTTTTGTATTTGTTTGTATTGCTGCTGTTGTTATTGTTGTTATTGTTATTGTTTTTGTTAGCACAACACGTAGTGCAACAAAGTTGAAAATGCGTTTTGCACAAAACCTGTTGGGAATTAGCGAAAGACGAGAGGAAAGCGGCAAATTAAGGAAAATGAGAAACATAATTAGAGGCAAAATACTAATCACACAAGGCGCATACACGGCGAGAAACGAATCTTTTGAGGTTACCGCATGATGTCATCCGCATTCGCATTTTCGAAACATTTGGGTGACACTCCAATTATGTTACATTAAGATATGTATGTATGCATGTATGTATGTATGTATACATCCAAGCAAATGTATATATGATGTACATGCGTAAGTATTTATAATCCGAATTTGCGGTTAACCAATTATGCACATATACATTTTCCCAAATAAATAATCCCCGTAGTAGTGAAGCACACATTATTTGAGAGCGCTGTGTTCATTACAATGCGCCCAGATATCATCAAACGAAAATATGCCAAGAATTTTCCTAATGGAGGAAGGAGTTGAAGTTACTGAACGGCGAAAGGCGGTGGAGAGGGCGAAACAAATAAAAATCAGTCGAATAACGCATTTAAAGACACTCCGCAGCTAAAACAGAAGACCATAAAAATGTTTTCTTCACGGCACTAAAAGAGCGAGTGAGAGGGGAGAGGAGCGAACGATGGAGCGGGAGAAGGGGCATTTCGTGTTACAGTTTCAATTTAAAAGGAAAAACGTTTCCCACACGCACGAAAAAAAGCACATACACACAGCGACTTCATCATCAATTTCTAAATGCAAAACCGCAATAAAAAAAAAAAACGAGAAGCGTGGACAAAGGCAACAACTACGCAACAGCCGGAATACCCTGTAAAGTAGAGTACTCGACGAGCATCGTCACTGAGGCAGAACTAACTCAAACAAACTAATACCTGATTTATTTAATAACCAATTAAATATGCTTAAGACGGCAATAAGCTGTGAGTTAAAGAAGATTAAATCGATGTATTTCGCAATCAAAGTGATTGTCGCGTTCCGCTAGGCGATTTCGATCTCTTGCATAAGAAGGGTATCCGCAGGTCGACCTACTCTCACCACCGAATACCAAAATCGAAGCGGACAAACTTGAGAATGGAGAGAGAGAGAGCCAGGCCAAATGCTCTCGCCATTCAGGCAGCGGGCCAGAAAGAGATGGCAGCAACTCGGCGCACGTGTAACCGTAAAAAGAGTGAAATAGTACGGACGGAGGGGGCGGGCAGGCGTGTGTTTGTGTGTGTGTGTGAGTGCGTGAGTATTTACTTTGCAAAATAACCACCCAACTAAAAGATGGTTGACAAGATAATTGTTGCCCTCTGTCCGGCTCTACCTCCCTCCCTCCTTCGCTCCACCCCGCATTGCCTACGACTCTTTATCGTCCCCTCTCTTTCCTCGGGCGTGTTTGGTCGGAAATTGGAAAACCCCAGATATTAGATTTCACCAGAAATTGCTTCTGGAACGCAAGTAAATTGCACAAACTATGAAATAGCACCAACTTGATAGGTATGTTTGATTGTTTCTGTGCAGATGCAGCAACTTGCATGCGCAGTTCTTATAGCGAAGGACATCCCCTGATGTAGATAGTACTCCTGTCCATTGCATAATCCCAACAACCAGCATCGCAATCATGGCACGGGGTAATCTGCTTTCCAAGGTGCTACTCAATAGACACCACAACCACTGGGCATTTGGGTGGTAGCGTCATCGCCACTGGATGTTCCTCAGGTCGCACCTGTGGACTCCTCGAGCTTAACCGGCGGCCAAAATACTTTGACTCAGCACTTCGGAGTTGAAACCCAATGTCAGATAGACAGAAACCGAAACAGAAACAGAAGCAGAAGCAGCAAGAGAAACGAACTCGAACTCACCGCACACGAGGCGAGAGTGCTCGGTGGAACAATAAATATATTTGTGGGGCATTAGCCTCTAGATATTTGTTTGATATGCGCTTTAGAGGTTGGCATTATTCAAGGTTGTGTTTATTTCGGCCGCAAATTATTTGGGGCAACGTCCGCGAGCGACCATGATGGCTTGCTGCTCATACACACATGCATACATGCGTACATCAGTCCGCCGTCCTCTTCTAATCACTCCACTCGCTTATCGCTTAGATAATACATGTTTTGCGTCGAGGAGTCTTGGCAGCCCTCGTCACTCGGCCAGATACGAAACGTAGCTCTGGAATCCGTTGGCTTTCTTCGATCGAGTCTGCTCCAAAGAAATTAAAATCAATCATAGTCCTCATTACCGTCGGTGGTTTACAGGCAAAGGATGGATACATTGGTACTTCCCTGTGTACCAATGCAGCAGCTAGTGTACCATTTTTTTATCGCCACAGCGAGGGGAATTCGAATTCGGATGGTGACGTGACCATCAATCAAGCGCCTCTTGCTCTTGCTTTTGCGGATCGAATCGGATCGGATCGCCTCGAAATTCGAATGCAACACAAAAACATTAAAAACAAAAAAAAACCAGACGTCTTCGTCTTCTTCTTCCGTTTGAGTTTCAATTTCAGTTTCGGGCCGTCCCAGTCCCAGTCTCTGTCTGCGTCTGTCCGTCCGATTTTTTTTTCGTTTCTCTGCGGCATTTTAGGGCGGACAATTTCATCAATGTCTTTGCCGCCACTGTAAATGCTCGAGGGACAGATACACATGCCCACTTGGCCACAGCAGCGGCCAAGACAATATATGCCCATACATACATATGTACATAAATGGGTGCGATTTTGGCGGACTGACTAGTCTCGTCTATAGGTATGTAGCTCTCTCTCTCTCTCTTCCACTTTTCAAATAGCGGCAAAGCTACTGACATATGTACGTATGTACATACATACATATTTGCATTATTAATGCCTTGCCATGCAGGGCACATGGCTAACACGAATACTGAGCCCCAAGCACTCAACGCCGCAGATGCTAGCAATTTGAGCCCAGCTGTGCGCACTGAAATCTATTTGGAATACAACTTTGGCGCTTGTGGAAACTTTCGTGTGCCCGCTGAACTTCTTTACATTTTGTAGTTTTTTTTTTTAGGTTGCTTTCGCTGTAATTCCCTTAAAAAAAAAAAAAAATACGAAAATTCCCCCAACGGTGACAGACGCACTGATGTACTTATGTATGTATGTGTATGTACAAGTGTGCATACTATTGGTATTGGACTACGTAGCATACATTTTCAATGTCACGTATTGCCGTTCAATTTTTGTTGGCACACACACACACGCGCGCGCCAGCACACTTACACACACACACACACAGGCGCAGAGACAGACAAAAGAGAACGCGCGTCTTCATCAGCAACTTAATTATTAAATTAAATGCGCTAAATGGCAGCACACGCGAGTGCCAATAAAACAAAATACGAAAATGAGAATGATAACGTGGGCTGGTTGACGGAGAGGGGGGAGGGCGTTGAAAGAGGGTGGCGCCACATGCAGCTTACAACCTTGTCCGTTAAGAGGCATCGCTGCCGACGTCGACGCCATTCGGCTCCACACTTCACTCGAAAATCCACATCCACTCCACTCCTGCTTGCCAATTCCCCGCTCTCTTTCCACGCTGCCCCTATCACCCCCCCTACCCCCTTCGTCAACCGTCTACCAACTACCGCACAGCAGCATGTTCATATGTTTCGTTTCCACTGAAATCAAAATCCATGAACGTTGTCATGAGAAATATGCAGAAAAGCGTGACAATGAAGGAGCCTCGCTGAATTTATCGCAGGGAAATGGGAGAAATGGAGATGGGGCCATGGTGACCACTTTTTATGCCGACCAAATCCAGGGAATTGAGGAGTTGGTAGCGGCGACTTGATAAGCACAGGCCTTTTGAATGGTAATAACTCCACAAAGCCGCAACCTGCCGCTACCCAACCACCAAGCGCGGCCCAGCCCCGCCCCCCTCCTCCTATTGCTACGCCCATGAGCAGAGCCCTTCGCAAAACAAATACAAATACTACTGATTCGCGCGCTCTCTCTCTTGCACTCTCTTTTGGCGCTCTCTTCGGCTGATTGTGCGCGCCCCTGCTTCTGCTCCACTCTCTGACTCTCTCGCTTTATCGCTCCGCCTGGCCGTTTCATTTTCTTGGCTTGGCTGGCTATGAGTGACTTCTTGGCATCTTCAACGCTTTTTTATGGCTTTTATGGCTACAAAGCCGCTTTTGGCCGCCAGCTGTTGTTGGCCAAAAGCAAAAAAGACAACAACAACAATAACAGCACGGCGAGTGGGTAAATGGCAACATGTGTATGCATGCACACAGCGTTGGGCTTACACACACACACACGCTGGCAGCCCGACGCTTTGAATGCAAGCCCACATATTTATTATTGAGATGGCACAGTTACACCTGCGGCACCAATAATAGTTGCTGCAAAAATCCTACCCAGTGCTGCCATTCTCTTCCACTGCTGCCTGATGGCGAATCAATTACTGAACATACTATTTAATGTTATTTCAGATGTTTACATTCGGCGAGCACCGCTAGGAGAGCTATTCTCTTGACCGCCGTTGTGTGCACACACACGAGCAGTTGTGTTGCTGTTGTTTTTTTGTTGCTGGAAGGAAAACCAAACGTAAAAAGCGCGCGCGAATACAGGTCGACGCTCGTTTGTTTTTTGCAGCGCGGCCGACGTCGACGCAGGCGGCGGCAGCGACGTCGGCGTCAACGACCATTGCTTATGATTTTCGGAAATTCCAATTTTGTCCATGAAAATGCTAGTGTAAATGCTTATCTCTGGCGTTAAGAGATAAGCAGATCGGTCAGAGATTGTAACGTCACTATGCCGCAGGCAATTCAAGCTTTGACAAATGTTGAAAATGGGATAAATCCCGATTTTTTTTGTATCGAAGGCATACTACATACGTACAGGCAAATGTACATACATATGTACAGACATATGTGCATAGGGGGCATTATTAATCCATGCTTAACGGCATCAATGTAGAGAGATTAAGAATATTTAGCTTATGTTAGTGAGATTTCCACTTTTCTGTAGCCTTAAAGAAGTGCTCAATCCAATTACAACTGGCAAACTGATGTTTTCGTGCATTATTTCCACCATTTAGTTTTTCATTGGATTGCTTGCCAAATATGGTTCAAGGTTTCGTTTTCTATTTCTTGCCATACATTTTTTAGAAGCGTGTGGACTTTGTTTTGCGCGCTGATTGTGGCTCGCTGGCTAATTATAGATTTTCAGGGGTGTAGTGTGCGGAATGAATTAGCGGCTTCGCCGTTTTGTTGTTCCTTGTTGTTCAGTGCGCTCCACTTGAGTGTCATGTTTGTTTACGTTTGCCAATAATTCGGAATCTTTGGGATACTTTGCTTTGATTTCCATTTTTACACTTTTTTGCCCGCGTCAAACCTGTTTTTTGCTTCGGTATTTCCATCGACTTTAAAATACGAGAAATAGCCGTGGAGGAAACAGCACCAAAATAAAAGCCACACTTTTTACGACAGTTTTGATATCCAAGAGAGAACAAAATCGACCAAAAGTCGGCAAGTTGATAAGCCATTAGTGACGTCACAGCCAGTGACGCTCTGCGAACGTCTGACGTTAATCGACTGGTAAAAAAAATAACAAGCGAGCGAGCGACAGTAACCGACGAGCTATTGATATTCGATAATAATTTAATTAATTAAATCATAAATACTCCTCTCGTTTGACTGCAACTTGCGGGCAAAACATAAGAATGGGCCCGCATTACGTTACCTTAGGCCAACGTTACGTACATCTCACATCGAATGGCACACAAATCAAAAATCCAAATCGAAACGTGCCACAGAAAAACAATAACAAGGCAAAACTGCATTTAACCACACACACATATACACATACATACATATGTAAGCAAGGGCGGCGAACACGCATTCTTACAATGTTTATGCGCCGCTCGTTTCCTGAAATTGTGAGGTAAGAAAGCAGATAAGGATGAAAGCGTGTATGCATCGACAATTTGTGAATGGATTTCGATTTAACGAATTAATTAGTTCCTGAAGTCCACGCATAAACATAGTTTGAAACAAACACAACAATGCGGTGATAATGCTAGTGAGTAAGCGAGTGGGAGCGAGAAACTCCATCTTGCCTTCTCCTTCCAGCAAACTGCACTCGTACTCGCACGAAACTTCGAGTTCGACATCGACTTTTAGATTTTATTTCGTGTTTCGATCGCAGACCACAAGTAACCGAAACAAAAAACGAGATGACGAACGAAATGAAAAAGAAGTAATGACGAAGAAGAAGAGGCATGCCCTTGGGTCGTTGTTGTTGTAGTTGTTGCTAACCGCTTTTTGGTAGCTAAATATTTGAAGACTTTTGAGGTTATTATGCTGCAATGCATTGTTTTGCCGTTCGGATCACTATATGCTTTGGTACTTAAACAAAAAAATCCACTAACCGCAAAACGAATGTACATACGTATATGTATGTATGTATAACCAGCAAGAAAAACATTGCGGTCTGTTTTTTATGTTTCCAAACAAGCTGCGGTATTTAAAAGACAATTTGGGGCGAGTGTCCTGGGAACCGAGAACCAAATCTAAACAAACCCTATATTTCTTTCAGTGCTAAGCGATTGCAATCCGTAGTTGCAAGTGGATAGAACCATGAGTGAGTCACAGTGATTGACACAAATTTCTAAACAGTTGTGTATAGTGTTTCTATAAGTTATCATGCCTATGTATTTATTTAATTTATGTATCATCCAACGGATACCGAAAGGAGCGCATTATCGCAAAATAGGCTGATGATGAGTCAAAGAAAACACGAGGTCTTCGCGATTAGGGTTCAATATCCCGTATTCCAATGGCCTTTTCGGGTATTTCCATGTTTCGGTACCTACCCTTATCTTTTTTCTTCTTCGCTCCCCGTTTGAACGATTCAAAGGCGAGCAATTGGATATTGAAAGTGGTATTGGAATTAGCTGGAGTACTGCGCTTTCAATGGGGATCATCCCACTCAATTAACGGTGCTTCTCATGGGCTTAGTGAGGACTTAAAACAGAGGGGCATCTTAACATTTATCAACAAATTAGCTAGTTTTTTCCCTCATTTTCGATGATATTATTGACCAACTAAAGGATTCGAGTGCTACATAAGTGATCTATTAACAAATATCCCCCTAGCTACGCCCTTGTACTAACACCCCCCCCCCCCACACGCTGTAATTACCGTTAACCAAGCTTAGCATTGTCTTTGGCCCTCTGTAACGTAACTGTAACTGTAACTAGCGCGCTTTCTCTGCTCTGCCGACGCTGACGCCTCAGCCACTGTCCGTTTTTGGGCTACTGGCAGCAGGTACAGTGAACACCGAACGACGATTCATGGCCGTTTTAGTGCCCACAAATAAGAGAGTTGGTGCCATTTTGACTTGTGAATAGTGCAGAATTGGAGAGGGAAAAATGAGAGAAGAAACCCAACAGAAATCTTAATGGATTACGAAACACTAGTCACTTAGCGAGTGTCTGCTGTACACTTTGTGCGGCATAAATGGAGTGGAGTGCGAGGGGATTGGCGACTAGACAAAGAGTAGTCCGCTGGCCCACCCTCTGCACCCGTCGAGTCGGAAGTGCCGATGAGAGCGGCGAGAAAAGAAAACAAACTGTTGGCGGCTGCTTTCTCAGCGAGAGAGTTCGGCTGAGCGAGCGAGGGAGCCTGGCTGTCGAGGATGAGGATGTTTGGCGGTGGAGGGGAGGCAAGGCCGCAATTAATTACAAACTCACCCAGCTGTCCCCACACTTTGCCCCTGTCCGCCAGCTTCTGCCACTTCCTCTTTCTCCCCCAGCTGCTCCTTGCCAGTCTGCATGCGAAAAGTGGCACGTATCAATGTTAAAAGCATAAACACACAAAGAGACCAAAGAGGCGCTCTCTCGCCAAAGCCAAAGCGAAGAGCAGGAGGAGGAGCAGAAGAAGCGGCGAGAAATGCTAATGCCTACATAAAACGGCAACTCTATGCAAAGTTGAATAGTTCATTTCGATGTGATGCATTTGTCTAATTTTCCAACTTTAAACGAAGTCATCAAATAATTGTGATGTCACACCCTTTATACGTTCTACGCACATTTGATCCTTTCATTACTCTTTTTTTCTTGTTGCTCGCCTGACCAAATAAATTACAAATGACCACACAAACATGTGTTCGAGTGCAGGAACAACAGCCACCTTGCATAAATGGCAACTGTCCGTACGTAATACGTAATCCGTACTACGTACTACGTATGTACATATGTATGTACGTATGTATGTACATGCAATGTTTGTCTTCCTCCTTTTGGTTGCGGATGATACCCACTGAAAGTAGAGTTGAAACGACTAAAAGTCTAACAATGCCCACTGCCCCAAGCACAGTCGTTTCTTGAATGCAGCCAAATCAACAAACATCACGGGAAGAGCGTGTGTGTGCAAGTGTATGTGTGTTTGCGAGTGTTTGCGGACCGACAAACATGCGCAGGCTGAAATCTGCTGACGACGCTGAGGCGGCATTTATCACTCCCAAAAAGCGTTGGTCTCCGCAGGGGGGTGGGGGAAGGGTACGCGCATTGGGAGTCATTGATTTTCGTTTATGAGTCGGGCAGGCGACGCTCTCACTTTTTATACGTTCATTCACACGCGGCACAGTGGGCCAGAACAAGAACAATTGGGCAACAATGAATTTGGCATGACAAGCCTTCGAAACTGAGACATGCGTACAACCAAACTTAAGAAAAATCTAAAAAGAACCTCGATATTGACCTAGGGTGGTTTCAGCCCAACTTACCTGTGGATTAACACGTTTGCCAGGTAAATACTGCGATTTGTAAGATTTTGTCTTTAAGACGTTGGATAATCCCCGACAATATACGCCATCAGAATCAATCCGTTAATATGCGTTACTCCATGAAGGGTTTGAACGCCGAGCATTTGTTGGCTGTATGGTTAAAACACAATAATGCAACAATAAGTCATCAACTGCGCTGCCAATTTATACCACTGTGCTCTCAGCTGAAGTGAAGTGGCCGATGCAAAAGCAAAGAGAACGTCCCCATCGCAGAGAGAGAGAGAGAGAGAGAGAGAGCAGTCATGAGTTGAGAGAGCGAGTATAAAAGGTGTAGGTGGTGGTGGAGGAGGAGGAGCAGAGGACAATGGAAGGGGAGGAGAATGGGGAATTTAAATATGTTATTGATAATTGAAATTACCGCGCTCCGCCGCTGCTCTGCCAAATGCAATTTTGTTGCAAAGTTTCGATTTCGTTGTCACTCCCATCCACCGCTTTTTGTTATTCCCACCTGCACATTGAAACGAAGCGAAATAAAAGCGCGTGCTAAGGACTTAATGGCAGTGCACTAAAAACATCTTCAAATTCAAACGGAATAAAATTGAAGCATGGCGCTGATTTCGCTGCCGCTGTCGACGCAGGTAGCGGTGTGCGTGTGTGTGTGTGTGTCCGTTTCGGTTTTTATTTACTTTGTTCTGGTTGTTTTTTCCAGTCTCTCGTTTTCCTTTTTGTTTTTTTGGCTTCTTTTGTTATCGGGCAGCAAATTGAAAGCAATAAATACTTAATTGTTAGCTTGTTGGTCATGTTGGTGTTGTTGTCTCTGCTGCCGCTTAATTACGTAATTCCGAACTTATCTGGGCGACTTTAAGAAAATGCAAAAGAGCGCGAAGCGTGTGGCAATGGAAATGGAAATGGAAGCGATGCAGCGAATGAGAGGGATGTAAATGGAATTGGAATGAGGCGCGAAAGAAATCAAAACGGTCCATTTAAGCGGCAAAAGAGACAGAAATTATGAATAGAGGTGGAAAGAGGAGAGGGAAATATGTATGTAAAACCATTGAAAATTGGCAATATCGAAAGTAGGTGTAAGACAAATGTCACATGTATGTATGTATGTAGGTACGGCTGATTCAAAGTAATGAGTAATTTTTAAAGTGCGCTCTGCATTGAATCAAAATCGTATGTACATACATACATACATACTTACATATGACTTGTGTACATACATAAATATGTGTATGTGTGGGCATTATAAAAGATGAACTACTGAGATCGAGATCGAGTTGATGGCGCTCTACCAAGAAACGCGCACAGCAAATGTTTCTGGCTTATTTGTCCTCTTGCGACACAATTAGCTGATAAAGTTCCTGATGTTTTTCCCCGCAGCCTCTGGCATGTGAATGTGAATCATCGTCGTCATGGGAGCTTTTGTTTCTGCGAATTTCAATTTTGAATAAACAAAATCAAAACGAGAACTTTACTTCTTGCGGCTAAAAACACTTTGCACAAACACGTGCAAACCCTAAGTATGCATGTGTTTGTGTGTGTGTATGTCGTCATCGTGAGCAGCAGACGTCATCGTCAGCGGCGCCTTAATAATAGTACACAAAAATGATAAACAAAGATCCCCCCACTTACAGTACTCAACCCCTCTGCCCATCACAACGCACGCTCATGAACTCTTCCCTTTCTCTCGCACTCGCACTCTCTTTGTTTGAGTGCAAATTTGCATTGTCTCTTTGTGCTCGCACACAAACATATGTACATATGTATGTACGTGTATGCAGACATAAGTGCGCACATAATCACACACGCTGACTAGTGCCAAACTGACCTCACAATTGTTGTTGTTACGATTATTTGTGCCCGCTTTCTTGCTTTTGTTGTTGTTGTTTTTCGGATCATGCTAAAACTGTAAATGATGAGATGAACTTGTTGAAGAGGAAGAAGCGATCGGGAAACGGGGAAGGGGGTTGATTCGGGCTTGCATTTCAAAACATCAAAACATAGTTTATAGACCTTCTACAGAGAGTAATCATAAGCATACATACATCCATGTATGCATACATATTTAAGAAAACGTTTAAAAAACTATTCTGATTCGCACAAAACAGACTATAGGAGACACTACAAGCATGAGCAGATGTATGCGTGTACATACATATGTGTGTATATCATTTTGTAAAACCCGTTAAGCCGAGCCGATAAGTTCAAGGGGTTACCCCCACGCCTAATTTGGCAATGTCAATGATTCCATTTCAGCGCCGTGTGGATTTCTCAATTAGCAGCTGCCGCAAGTGAAGGTGATTGCCTCAGCAAGTACTTTGTATATCCAAATCCAGCCAAAGTCACTATTTTTACATAATAAAGGGGCAGGAGCAACAACTATGCGGATTATGCTCATCACCGATGCGCCCAACCACCCAACCACCCACGACAACACAAACACACCACCCACTGACCAGCGATTTGCTTCCGTTACAAATGAGTAAAAATCTTTGCGACAAATATACATACACATGTACAGTGCAGGTGGAGAGAATAGCATTGAAAATGTAATAACAGTTTTATGGTATGTGGGAATATTGAAAAAATTATGACAGTCATTTGTGCACGGAATATAGTTGCAACTAAGATTATTTTGTCTGTAAAGATGCAGATAAATACAATATGTCTATTAACTTAGTTCATAAAGTCAATAAGTTCATTTAGTTTGAGACGATTGGCCTGACAACTTTTATTTAAGCGCCTAGGTGTTATTATTTGTTTGCCTCAGCTGTGTGTATGCATGTACAAATACGCACGTAGGCCACTCGCTCTCTCACTCTCTCTCTCTTAGGCGCTCTCTTAAGTCACTTCCGTTTGAACGCAACATCTGTGCGCTCTGCCGCCGCGGGCAGAGGCAGCGACGCCACTGTGGCAGCGGCTGCGAGCGAACGTCTTTCATTCAGCGTTTGCGTTTTTATTTCGTTTCGAACGCGAGAACCGTGCGGACGTGTGCGGTTGAAACAGAAACCGAAACAGTAAGCCACGGTGACCAAGCACCAAGTTCTCTTCACCCCTCACCTTTAACCCTCAACAGGCGGCCACCGAAAAATTCGAAGAGACCACTAAGAAATAGAAACAATTAATGTGAAGCCCCCGCCCCGACCCCTCTGCAATTTTGAGTCAATTGTGTGCCTAAAACCAAACGAACAAATCTGACAGTTTTTGTTGCATTTTTTTATTGTGTTTGACTACATAGCGTAAGCAAGTGCAAGTTCTTAAAAAAAAAGAAAAACACGAAAATTCAAAAGTCCTGGATTATTTTGAATTTTGCCAAACTTCAAAGACAACAACAATAAGCGGCAGGCTCGACTAACGGTGAACAGCCAAGTGAAATCTCAGGCAAGGCAACAACAAAAAGAAAAACAGAAATCAGCAAAAAGAAAAGAAAAAGCAAAGTCAGACAGAAGAAGAAGAAGCACCAGCAATACCAGCAGCAGCAAGTGCAAGAGAGCAAAAAGAGCTCGCAAAAGAGAGCGTGTGTGCGTGTGCGAGCCGAGTGTGTGTGACTTCCTTGTTTAAAGTAATTTATTGAAAATCACCCGAATCAAAATCAAATTGCAAATCAAGGCAGTTGTTTTCTGTCTTCGGCAAAGAAAAACCCCACAGACAAGCCAGCAAACAAGACACACACTTGCTTGAAAAACGCACAATGACCTTGCCCACAAACACACACGCATCTGCAAACGACGGCGGCAGCGGCAACAACAACCACAGCAATATTAGCAGCAACAACAACAGCAGCAGCGACGAAGACTCGGACATGTTTGGACCACCCCGCTGCTCCCCGCCCATCGGCTATCACCATCACCGTTCCCGTGTGCCCATGATCTCGCCAAAGCTGCGGCAGCGCGAGGAGCGCAAGCGGATCCTCCAGCTGTGCGCCCACAAGATGGAGAGGATCAAGGACTCGGAGGCGAACCTGCGGCGCAGCGTCTGCATCAACAACACCTACTGCCGCCTGAACGACGAGCTGCGGCGCGAGAAGCAGATGCGCTACCTCCAGAATCTGCCCAGGTGAGAAGACAGTTCCATTTAGTCTCCTCTGAGAACATAGTCCGAAATCCTAAACTCATGTGGTTAGGTTTAGTATGGATATGGATTTAATGGCTATGAGCCAGTGACCTTAATTAAAAATCTACTGCGATCAGTGCAACGATCCAGTTGCCTAACTCTTGCATAAGTAGTGCAATCGCCAGTGATCTCTTACAAGATTGTAGTTAGCGAGTTATGAGATAGTTAAGTTGTTAAGAAATCCATACTTATAGCGCCTGTGATATATGCATAGCGGTTATAGATTTACGCCAGTACTCCAGAGGTACGAACCCATTTTCATTGAAACGGACCTTCTTTGCGCATCGAACGTCATTGTTTCGAGTGTGTTTTTGTTGGTACATTTCAAGCGACTTACTCAGCAACTAACTCTAGAGGTTTCTATTTTTACATGCACTTAGTCAAAGCAACGAATAGAAAACCCAGTAACTTACTGCGTCCGGCTTTTGAAATATGAATCTTCCAGCTGTCGGGTTAAAAACGAATGTATTTGGTCATAAATAGCGAAACAGTTGCCCAAATGACCGCTTCGAATGGGTAGGATGCCCTTTTCAGCCGATTCTATTCACATTTCCACACTTTTGGCCAGGAATTATTTGTACGAGAATTGAGAAAATGGCCAGACATTGTTGAGTAGTTAAGCCCATGTAAAATAGATTTGCAATTCAGCAATTATGCCTTCAAGTCAAACCAATTAAGAGACGCAATTTTGTGGCATTTGTGTGCGGCGTTTGTTTCTTTTTCGGTCGGTCGCATATTTAGATTTCGATTCAGATTCGTATTGAGATTCGTATTCGAAGCGAAAGGTCGAGCTAAGCAGCCGACACAGCTGGAAAACCCTTTGATACCTGATACCTGATACGGTATGTAAATTTTGCCAAATAAATTAACTCATTATGCGAGTGGGTGGAGTGTGTCTCGCAATATTATTTCAGCCTCCACTGCAGGTTACACTCATCATCATCATCATCATTATCACGACAAGCGAGGCAATGATGATGTGTATGTCATGTGAACTGTGAACTTGGGGGCGACGCCCACGCGGCGGATGCTTGATTTGTTTTTGCCCTTTTAAAGTGCGTGGTGCGTATTGTGCTCGCACATGCATACATATCTATATATACGCATATATACTGGTACATGCAGATATAGATTTATATATAGCTACTGCTGAAGCTACGGCTACAGCTTTAGCTTTGGCTATACACAGATGTGCGGTTGCCTGGGTTTTAAAGGTTAAGAGTTGAGAGTGGGCGACTTTGCTCTTTTCCCAGTTGCGTGGCATTTGCGGTAGTTAAAACTGAAAGCTGAAAACTGAAAACTGAACAGTAAGCAAATGCGATAATGCAAGGTGTTGAGATGTATGTGTGTGTGTGTGTGCGATGCATCCGTAACCGACTGATGGCTGACGGATAGTAGTGGTGTGCGGAAGGGGATGGGGGGTTTGAACACCTAATCGACACCAATGTGGAATGATTGCTGATTTTATGGCTGCATGTGGAATTGGGACTTCGATTTGATAATGATTATTACTTCACTAGCTCAAACGTAATTTGCTACAATTTGTATCTGTGCTCCCAACTAGCACAAAGTGTCAGTTTGGCAGTGCCAACGATGATGCAATTATTCAGGCCCAAATACTAATACTAAGCAACATTTTCTATGGCTTCCATAAGGACTGTCTGTCTGTCCGTCCGTCCGTTCGTCTGTCTGCCCCTTTCCACTGGCTGGCCAATGCTCAATGCCGATGATACTGCAATGTTGCAGCAACAATCCGACAGATACGAATATACTTGTGAAGATACAATGGGGATATACATGCATACGTACCACATACAGATACGGATACAAACACAAGGAAAGCGGCATATTTCATAGCCAACAACATTCAGGCCAAGCTCAGGCCAAAAACCAAAGAAAACCCAAAGCGAGAAGCAAAAAGCAGCGCAAAACGAGCATCGAGCCACCAAAGCAAAGCACAGCACAGCACAGAAAAAGCAAAGCAAACCAAAGCACAGCAAAGCAAAAGCGTAGCATAGCTAAACGCAGATACTCAGAGACATAAAAACGCGACACGAAAACGAAACTAAAAACAGAGGAGAAGCCCAACGGAAACAATGGAAAAAGTAGTTTGGGCCAGTAATTAGGAAAAAAAGGTCCCAGATAGCTCGAAAAACGAAGTGGGCTGTTGGGCTACTTAGCCATCTAATTGCAATGAAAGAATTGTAGATTATCCATCCAAATGGGCTTGCAAGATATTTCGGAAAGATACAAAGATACTTTGGCTAAAAAAAAAATGTAAAAATACAACAAATGAACACCGAAACTAATAAACCAATAGAAAGACATTAACATTTCACGGAAAGTATTAAATACATTACTGAATAACAAACGGAAATAATCAATGCATCTACGGCTTGTGCAAGGCACCAAAATAAAACCCAATTGATATGTTAAATATTCAAGCAATAACCAATTGAAACCCCGAAAGATAACAGCAAACATTCCACTTAATCAATCAAAATACAAAAAAAATAAAATTAAATACAGGAACACAAATGCACACACGCATCGTTCGAAACAAGAAAAACAGCAGGAAAAAAGGAATACAAAAGAAATCAAAGCCAGCAAATAGGAATTTTTACATATATATGTATATATATGTATGTACGGACAACTGCTGGCTGCTCTGTCTCTGAATCGTTTTTTTATATTTTTTAATTTTGTATCTGCTGTTGGTGTGCGCTAAAAACAAAACAAAAACACAACAAGAAAACGTTGCGCTCGTTGAAATAATCACGTTCCACTTGCAACAAAAAAAAAGCAGCCGCAACAACAACAAAGAGGCGACGATAGCCAAAGCAATTGTTGTTGTTTTTACGGGCACATGCCAACAACACCAGCAACAACAAAAACAACAACGGCAAAAGCAACAACATCCAGTGCACTAAACCTTCAGACTTTGCCAACACATAGATGTTTTTTGAATCTGTGTGTCATTATTTTCGTCTTGCCTTTCCACACGTTCGCTGCGTCTTTTAGCCTATTTTTTTTTGGTATTATTTTTGTTAATTTTTTAAGTATATGTATCTGCATTTTTTACTCTAAAGAAACATATGTTCTGCATTTAGTGCCAGTTGCTAATTTGAGATGCAAGCAGTGCTTGGCAATTAATTCTCTTTATGTATGTAGATGTATGTACACAGGTCTAAGTAGATATTGTACAATAAGCCACTCGAATGTGAAGCTTACAAAAATTTTGAGAAAATTCAACTTAAAGGATACAATTTATTCTGCGTTCTCTATATGAGCACTTCCTTAACCGTTAAGTGGCGCCACGCCTATGTATTTTCGTCTTTTAGCCCACCTGCTCTCGGTCATAGATAATCTATTTATCTCTCCATCATCGGCGAGCTTGCTTTCTTTATTTCTCCTTCTTTTGGCCCGCTCGTTTGCTTGCTTTCATCAGAGAGGAGAAAACAAACAAACAAACAATTCAACATACCGTTACACGCTTTGCAAAGTTAATTCATCGCCGATTTTCCTTTTGGCCAGCGCCTCGCGTTTCCGTTTTTGCTTTTGCCTTTTTGCTTTTGCTTTTGCTGTGTGCTTTGTGCTTTGTGCTTTGTTTGACATGTTTTCTCTTCGCCCCTTTGCACAAAACCAACACGTACGCACACTGAATATGTGGAATGGAATACAGTGTGTGTATAGTGTATTTTATGCTCATGTGCTTATTATTACTCTGTTGCTTTCCTGTAGCTGCAATCGATAATTTAATTACGAACAAAAATATGTTAAACGGTGAAATTGAAATAAGCACAGCCGCTTATAAGTGTTATTACACACACAAGTGGACAAACATGTCTATGTATGCCTATGTATGTACGTTTAGAGTGCGCGGAGGATGAGGATGTGCCGGAGATTGCGATGGACGATAAGTTATCGCTGATTGTCGGCCATGCTTTTGCATGCGCTTATCGTTCTGCAATGCGGCAATCAAATTTGCTCATCGATTGATTTGCATTGCGTTGTTGCATTCTTAAAGGACGACATCGTAGATGAAAACGGAATACTCCATAAATGTAACTATTGTAAGGATGGAAGGACCTGTCAAAAGAGAACAACCATCTCACGTTACGGACACTCTTTGGTTCAAAATTGAAATTCGCCCTAAGGCAAACCAACTGAAGCTGAATGTGGCGAGTTTTAGGCGGATGACGGTAGTTTGGGGAAGTTTATCTACACAATATCCACGCTGCTCATTGCTTATGCATCCGCTCGCTGAAATGAAATCCATACAAATTGCTGCTGCTGCTGTTGCTACTGCCTGCCTGCCTTCTTTTTATGCATTTTAAACACTCTCGACATTACGCCAAGCAACAGTCGTCGGCGCTGCCGCTCACTACAACAAGCACAAAGCAGCACAACAACAATGGCAATAACTACAACAATAACCAGAGAAACTACAAGAGCATTAACGACAGCCAGCAACAACTATGGATGAAATACCAAAGCGCAGCACAGCAGCAGAAAACAGAATAAATATATATGCAATCATGGCGGCATCGCACTGAAAAGGGACAGATACTATTAGTAAACAGCTGGGAGTACCCAGGAATACCCAAACCAAACCTATCGAAATATAACTAATACTAGCTGAAGATCTAGCACTGAGCCCAGCCAAGGTACCGAAGAAACGCTCTTATTCAATCGCTTACCGAACGGAATCTCCTCGCCAATCAGTCTTCGGAAGACCCCCCTCCACCCGTCTGCTTGGTGGTTTCCTCCGCTCGTGCTCCACGCCAGTGGTGCTTCCTCTTCCACTCCGGCACTCACTACATCAGCGTATATCACTAATACACCCGCAGCACGGCAGACATCATCGCATGGTGGCATAGTGTAGTGCATAGCATTTTGTGTAACCCACTCAGGCCGCCCCATTTTGTGGCGTCGTCGTAATAATTTCGCGACTGCGACGACGTTTTTATAGTTTTCTGTTTTTGCTTCTTTCTGTTCGGGGCTGCTATCTTGTCTCCTTTCCCCTGGGCTTTTCGTGCTTTTTTTGTTTTTGTTTTTATTGTTGTGATTCCGATTCGGATTTGAAATCGTGTGCCGACGCTTTTTTCTTTTTTTTTTTTTCCATCTCACCATCTATTCGGTAATGCGAATTGCACCACCACTAGCTACTTTGAAAAGCAACCGTTCTATTTTAGTAATTCTCATAAGTAATTATGATGCTTGTGATATACATTCGTTGAGATTCACAATCACATCGCTCAGTTATGCATTTTTGCATAGATCGATTACTTCGATTGTTATCGAGCGTTTTGTGTGTTGCGCTTGCATATTTGTCTCGCTGTTGTTATTCTTATCACCATTGTTTTGCGAAATGCTTAGAACCATTCGATTATACAAAATCGAGTGCCTGAGCGGGCGAGCGAGCGAGCTGGTGGGATAAAGATTGGGTGAATAGCAACTAGTTTCAGCACCTTCCCGCCGCTGTTATTGTTTACCCGCCTGTATTACTTTTAATTGTTTTTCAGTTCCCGCCCACCAACCTTGCGACACGCGCGCGCCTTTCGCTCCCTTCGCCCTCTTCCCCACCTTCTCCCCTTCTCGCGCATTCCCCCCTTATTTTTGCGCCAATCAAGTTATCAGAGAGAAGCTCGGACTGATAAGCAGATAGAGATACACGACGTGTGCGGATGGATGGTGATAAAGTTGAGGTGTTGCTGGGGATATATTCAGCTCAGGTGCCAAGGTTTCTGGTTTTTTTTTTTGTTTTATTATGTTGTAATGGAATTTTCAAACCTAAACGAAGCGTATCGAACCGAACCGATCCCAAGTTAACTGAGTTGCTTCGCTTTGCTGTCTTTTCTTTTGTGCATAAATGTTGGTTTTTTTGAGTTTGTGAATGTGATCGCTTAAACGAATTGAAAAGCTTATTGGGAATTTATTGGGATTTTTTTCTGGATATTTAAACCACAAGCCCATTTAAATGTGCAAGTGGGTTTTGTGTTTTTTCCTTTTGTTTTTTTTTTTTTTGAAAAGAAAAGAAGACTGCGAAATGAAGTTGTCTTTGACACGAAACTGCCATCGCCCCATGTGGCTTGCCACGCCCCTCTTCAAAGGTCCCTCTCCTGGCATTCGCCGCCCGCTCTTCCGGCTCGTTTGTAGCCCCTCCCTCGTCCTTCCACCCCCTACGCCCCCTCCTCCCCCTTCTCAACCACCCCCTGCGCAAACACGGACCAAGTCAAAAGCGCGCTCAATGACCCCCAACAGCGTCCTACATTCGCGACTTGGCGCCCCTTTTCCACCCGTCCCCGCCCGCCCTTTCTCCCCCGACTTTTCCACGCGAAACCCCCGCGCTGTTGCTGCTCCCCTTTTTTCATTTTTTCCTTTGCTTTTGTGTGCACTTGTCGTTTGACAACGTTTTCGTCTTTCTTTGCCGCTTTCGCTCTTTCATCGCTATTTCTCTTGCTCGCTTTCCCTTCCCCGCCCCCTCCCTGCCACTCACTCCCCTTGTCAGTCAAGTGCAGCAGGGAAATCCTTGCCCCCGCGCGCGCTATCCCCTCCTTGTGGGGCCAGATTTCAATTCGATTAATCAAAAATGAAATACAGGTCAACCATGTGTAAATCGCAGGAAGAATTGAATAAAGTACCGAACCTTTAAAACCCTAGACTCCTCCCCCTTCCCATCTAGTTAGACTTTTCACAGTCGCACTGTATTGTTTTTGGCCGAAACACAGAATTCGACGTATGGGGGCCTACGCATATAGTATGCCTGTATGTACGCACTGTGGCAACACATGGAAAACATTGGCTAAAGAGCCTTGAACTGGAAAGCCCCCCAAAATAAATGGAGCGGGCGGGGTGGGCAAACAAAAGCAAAGGTTGACCAAGTTTACTTTGCCGGGGAAAGAGGCAAGAAGAGATTAACGCGTAATAAGTGTGCCCCAATTTCAGCTCGAATTCAGCGAGGAAGTCGCCACATATTTAATGTGGAACGTGGTACGGATGAGGAGCTCTGGGGGGTGAAGTGGTTGGTTAACGCAAAACGGACCGAAAAAAAAAAAAAAAAAAAAAAAAAACCGAAAACGTGCGCAAAACGCAAGACGCAGATAAGACAGTGAGGCGAAGGACAAAGAAAGCAAAATAGAAGTGACAAACCCAAAAGTTTTGGGTTTTTTTTTTTTTTTTTTTTTTCAGTTATCAGCCGCATGCCGCATGAATTTGTGCGATGATTTGTGCTAATTGCATGGCTTATATTGCATATAAAGCATTACTTTGTGTGTGTGATTAATCGGGTTTATTAATAGCCCCAAACTGCGTCCACAAGCCACTGATTAATCCAGAATGGTACACTCATGGTCGTGGTCTTTGTAACAGCTTTGTGGTTATTTTAAGATGTACATACATATACTCAGATTCCTTTCGGCTCGCATCTGCTCCATTGCCAAATGCACCTACTTATCGTGAGTTTGGAATACATATGTGTGATCTTTCTACCAACATTGGTAGATGGAAATGGCCGAAAAGCAAGCAACACAGCTAGCTGGTCATAGCCATTGCCGAGCGCCCGATGGCGGCTTTAAAGTGTGGTCGGATTTGGCAATAAAACCGGAACTGGCAGTGGCACTGGCGCGGTGAAAAGGTTACCTCTTGCCCTTCGTTCCGGTTGGCAACAGGGAAGAGGCACCACTGGGATGTAGGTAGTATTGGTAACTATCGCTAGAACTGAGTAAGCCGAGTGGTGGTGCCCTTTTTGCATACGTATTTCTCTTTCGCGAGTCAATCCAGTTAAGCTCGCCCGATTTACGGCTTATTAAACCCCACTTCTGGCTGGGGCCCCCTCTCCGCAACTCGACTTTGTCTCCGCTTTGTGGGCCACTTGTGCAATCCGCCGCTCCTCTCGCCGCCATCTCAGCCATCTTCTCCGCTGCCTTCTGGCTGGCACCTCATTTGGCCAGCAACTACTGCTCAGTGCGCTCTTGGCTGCTTTTGCTGCTTTTGCTGCTCCCATTTCGTTTTGGCCGTCCATCATTTCAAGTTAACGGTTGCGCGTGCATTAAAAGCAACAGCAGCAACAACAACAGCAGCAACAACAACGCAACTAACACACTTTGTGCCCCTGCCCCCAAAAAGGCCCCTCTTTTGGCCCCTTTGTTGTACGCTTTCTGGTTTTTTGGTTTCTATAAGTTGAGCGATTTTTTGTTGCTTCTTCGTTTGGGTTTTGTTTCGTATCGTTTCGTTTTGTTTTTGTACAGATTCCTCCATACTTTCGCTTTTTTTTCACCCCCTCCTCACTTTCTCTCTCTCTCTCATTCCAGCGGCGTGTATTTAATTTTTTTTCTCCTCGGGCCCCTTGGTTATTGCCGCTTTTGCCATTCTTGTTGTCAGTTATATTGCTTTTGTTGCGTCGCTTTAATAGTCAACATTGACATGCTCAGCTGCGCATTTTAATGCGCTGTTGTGCCTGCCGTACAAAACCACCCACCACTTCCCCATTTGAAAGGTGCCCCACACCCCTCCCCCCCTCCTCCTCACCACACAAATTAGTTGGTTAATCAGGGATACCATTTTACCTGTTCGATCTAATTTGTTAGATTGTAAAAGAATTTCCAAACCTATCTAACATACGTCTGTTTTCCAACCTGTACCGTGTCACCTCTGCTATCTACCTTGCTTCAACGTTATTAGTTTGTGTTTTTCCCTTCCGTTATGGACTGCCTTTTCTTTTTGCTCTTCATTTTACTTCAAATGGTTGCCATATTGAGCGCGGAGGAGCAACAAGAAGTGGCGAGGGGTGGAGACGGTGCGCCATACACAGTGATTTTATTGAAAGAGAAATCTACTGAAGTTTACTGAAATTTACTGAAATTACTTCGCTCGCTGCTGGTCACCAAGAAAAGCCAAAAGCAGAAGGCGGCCCACAGTTGTGCCACAGTTGTTGGCCCAGTTAATTAAAAACGTACCCCGACCGCCGCTCTCCACTCCTCGCGCTCTCCAGCACAAATCCTCCCGCAAATACACACCCACCCAGCCACCCAACCATCAGGCTGGCGGAAAAACCCCTTGGAAACAAACACACCGATGTCAGGGCTGAGTTAAGTTTCGAATGGACTGGGATCTGGGATGCGAGGCGCTGGGATGGGATGGGGTGAGGTGAGGAGTGGGTGGTTGGTTATATTATCGAAGGGCGTTGAAATGTTTATGGCGAGATTACACCGTTAACTGATTTGACACAGCTCTGTGTGCCATGGGTCTCTGTGGCGTCGATAGGTGGGATAAAACCAGGAAGGGATTTGGGTTAGCTTGCTCTAGTCCCGATCCCGATCCCTTAAAGCAGAGATGAATGAAGTGGGCTAAAATGAATATGAGATACCAGAGATAGGCATTAATATCTGTGGATTGATTATCGAACAGTCCCTGCACTTGAACCACTCTTTGCCACCCACTGTTGACTAACTTTCCCCACCACTTTCTCTCTCTCTCTTCTTGCAGAACCAGCGACAGCGGCGCAAGCACCGAACTGGCGCGTGAGAATCTCTTCCAGCCGAACATGGACGACGCCAAGCCGGCCGGCAATAGCACTAGCAATAATACCAACGCCAACGGCAAGCCTTCATCCTCCTTTGTCGATGCCTTTGGCTCCTCAAACGGATCGTCGTCGGGTCGCGGCGGAATTTGCTCCCTGGAGAATCAACCGCCCGAGCGTCAGGAGCTGGGGACACCCGCTGGAGCCTCCGCTCCCGAGGCGGCCAATTCGGCGCCCCTTTCCGTTTCGGGCTCGGCATCGGAACGCGTGAATAACCGGAAGCGCCACCTGTCCAGCTGCAACTTGGTCAACGATCTGGAAATACTGGACAGGGAGCTGAGCGCCATCAATGCACCCATGCTGCTAATCGATCCAGAGATTACCCAGGGAGCCGAGCAGCTGGAGAAGGCCGCCTTGTCCGCCAGCAGGAAGAGATTGAGGAGCAATAGCAGCAGCGAGGACGAAAGTGATCGCCTGGTGCGCGAGGCTCTGTCCCAGTTCTACATACCGCCACAGCGCCTGATCTCCGCCATTGAGGAGTGTCCCCTGGATGTGGTTGGCTTGGGTATGGGAATGAATGTGAATGTGGGAGGAATCGGTGGAATCGGTAGCATCGGAGGAGCTGCAGGCGCTGGCGTCGAAATGCCCGGAGGCAAACGGATGAAGCTGAATGACCATCACCATCTCAACCACCATCACCATTTGCACCACCATCTGGAGCTGGTCGATTTCGACATGAACCAAAACCAAAAGGATTTCGAGGTGATCATGGACGCCTTGAGGCTGGGAACGGCGACGCCGCCGAGCGGCGCCAGCAGCGATTCTTGCGGTCAGGCGGCGATGATGAGCGAGTCGGCCAGCGTGTTCCACAATCTGGTGGTCACCTCGTTGGAGACATGAAAGTACCAGTGAATCCCCGAGCAGCAGACAAAGATTAAAGAGTTTAGATTTTATATAAGACATTTGCATACCGTTTTTAAGCGAACATTTAGGCTATGACCCATGTACTAATCTCTAAGCTATTATTATATAGGAAGGAGCAGGAAGAAGATCGGGCGGATTGGCCAGTATTACTCATTAATGGCAGTCGCGATTTGTACAAACAAAAATACACAAAAATAGTTGTAGGCAATGGAAAAAACAAAAAACAAAAATCAAAGAATTTGTAGTCAAAACAGCAGAAACAAACAAAAAACCAGAACAATCTATAAGTTATATTTAAAGCAAGGAAAATCAACTCCATACTTGTAACAAATCGACAAAAATTCAGTTGTGGTTTCCATTTCGGTTTCGCAGAGAGGTCCGTTTAATTCAAAATACTAAATACTTCCAATTAAACGAAAAACTATGTATATGATGTATATGCCAGTGACATTCCACATTGCTATCCCTACTGAATTTTTGTATTTCCTACACAAATCCCATCCATTGGATGTTCTATAAAATATCTCACACACGAAAGAGTGTCAAAAATGTCTTGCGTTGAGAAATAAATATGCGTACATACAAATATAGTGTTTACAGAAAACCTCCGAAGTTCTCCTAGTCATACAAAAAACCAACCAACTAACTAACGAAAGAGAACACACCACGCTATCCCAAACAAATTCTAAAAAATAAACAATGCAAGGTTTCATTTATTAAATTCCAAATGAACTTCGTTTATTAAGCTTAATTGGTTCCCACTTTTTGGCCTGTGCACAAATACAAAGGATGAAGACAATGTTCTAATAAGAAAACTGAGACATGAAAGCAAGTTAAAATAGCAATTAAAACAACAAAAAACAAAACCACAAAATATTATACAAAAAAGTGCAATTAGAATTTTTTAAAATATTGATGAAAGCAAGCCTCAAAAACAAAAACAACAAAAGTGCATTCAAAAAGATTTAAACACAAATCGGGCAAATTAACAGATTATAAAGGTAATAATATAGTAGACAAAGTAAGACAAACAAGCAAAAACCACAAAAAAAAAAAAAACAATTTTTTCTTCGAAAAAAATTACGGCTGTGATAGAATTTTAAGTTTTTGGCTAAAAAAAGAAGGGAAGAATTGAAGTGAAATGAAAAAAGGAAAGAAACCACAAAAAATTAACATTTAAAGTACTACAAAATATACCAGGCATTAAATCATGAATATTATGATCTATGTGTAAACGAACATTTAGTATTTGTAAGACAGAAGAAGAAAAGAAACTAATCGAGTAGAAGAAAAGCGCGTGCTGTACTTTCTTTCCGCGAGAGAGAAGCGAAAGAAAGAGAGAATCGCTTGGCTTTCATTGATTTTATATATAGATATAACATATTTTTTGCATTTTCTATAAGTCGCCTCGCCTCGCCTAAGCTTTCGATTTCGTTACACGTTTCACGTTCCTCGTTCCTCGCTTTTGTTTTCGTTCGCGTTCGCGTCTTTTTTGGCCCAGAAGAAAGCAGACCACAAACACAAGCAATCTGTTCCGTTCCCACAAGTGGAGATAGTTCCATGGGTAGTACGAGTATATCTATGTATATACCTATTTTTAAGTCAAAGACTCAAGACTCTAAGAATCTAGAGAGCAGGTCCTTCATCGATTGAATGCCTTTCCCATTTTCCCCATTCCCCCATTTTCCCATTTGCGTTGCTCCCGTCGACTTTTGTTAATGCTTAAGTTTTTTTTATGATATGAAATGATTATTTTTGATATGTTTATGCAATTATCGTTCGTTTTAGTAGAAGAATTACTTAGCCTATGACCGTACACGTTAAGTGAACTTATCCGTATGTATTTCCATTATAGTTAATATTCCTGCATATGCAGACTACATGGATGAACCAATATACCAATATACATTATACGTACATACATACATATAGTGCTCTGCCCGATCGCGTATTTATCGCGCCGCAGGCGAACTATGGAACATTCAAAGCTATGCAACAAATGCAAAATAAATTATACAAAAAAAGTCCAAAGAATCCATGTTTTTATTTCGTTCCGTTGATTTCGTAGATGGTTGATTTCTCACGCAAACTGCTGTTTTGGTTTGTGTGTTTGTGGCTTTTGTGTTATCCTTGCTATCAGTTGAGTTTTTCCCACAAGATGTCTTGGCTCCTATAGATCGAAGTTCCCCACCCCGCCCCCTCTAATTGGCCAGATGGCTCGCATTGATAACGATTGCCCAATTCCAGTTCGCTGCGTGCGTCTGTGTGTGAGATCATCGCCGCCGCCTCTTTCGGCTGTGGTTGACCTAGCCAGGGTCGAGCTGCCCTGCCTGCTGGCTTTGTGTTGTGCTTATACATATTTGGGGGTCAGATTTGTTGAAAGCACAGCGATGATCAACACTCGAAACTGTTCCGTTGACTGCATTCCGCTCCGCTCGCTTTGAATGCCAAATTATTGGACCGACGCTCTCCGGCTTTTAGATGGGTCTTTGTCTCTGCCTTTGGCTTTAGCTTTCGGGCTTGGGATTTCGGTTTTTGGCCAATGCCCAATGCCGCACTCGTTCAACGACTCTTGATTTCTGGCCTTGGCTAAATTGACTTGTGGCTTCCAGTGCGGCGGAATCGCATTAGCACGCGGATGGGTTGGGTTTTGGGATTAATGGGGAAAATACGCGACGACTTCCTGAATGCTGGTGGTTCAATTTGATACTTTCATCCCTTGCAATTGCTTGCATTTATGGGAGGATGTTCTCACTTGGGTGCGGGAAGAATTGGGGGAACAGGACGGAAGTGAGGTACTCGAAATGGGCCACTTATGATTTGCCAACTGAATAATACCTCTTACTCTATGGACCAGTCTCTCTAGCACATACACATACATACATACATGCGTACATACATACATATATACAACTATATAAACTTGATTTCCGATCAATGAATCGTAGTCGCAAAGTTGGAAAACATCGCTTTCCACTTTCATTTTTGATTTGAATGTTCCAAATGATTTAACTGCATAGAGATTATATATATATACATACATATATTTAGTATATACAAACATGTAGAGGAGTTAAGGATACATAAGTGCTTTTTAATGGAATATATAGACCGCAACAGAGAAATTACCACTCACAATGTGAGGACAAGTAAAATTGTATTGAATGACAAATGACATATGATCTAATTATACAGAGCCTAGATGTACGTATTTATTATGAGTTGCTTTTAGTGTGATAATTCATTAGCGATGGTCATCATAAGTGAACAATTTGCAAATAAATTCTAAGAAAAACATTGACGATTTGTTTCTGTTTCTGTTTCACTAAGGAAAATATGAAACTTCCCAGTCGATTTGAAACTTCAACGGACAATCAAACACCGGTTTTTAATAAGCTGGCACATCTCAATGGATTGCATGGGTCGAAATATCTCTGTGGCCTAAGTTGTTCGGCATAAATAGGTATACACAATTCGTTTCACACATAATTCGCATTTTATTAATCTCGTTTTCAAGTCAGTTTGGCCAGGAGCTTTGGATTTGCATTCAGTAACCATATCCCTGACTGCACGGCGCTGGAGTAAAAACGCTCGAGCAGCTGAACACATAGTTTTTGGGACACGGCGGTGAGGGAAGGGAGGCTCCACCATAAGCTGGAGTAGGAGCGGCTGATCCGTAGCCGCCAGCGGTCCTCGCCATACCAAGGATCTGATGATCCATTTCGGAGCGAGCGTAACCCGATGACTTCGACGCGGGCGCTGAATAGCCGGAGGATGCGGACGAGGATGCAGGAGCTGAGTACGATGAAGCAGCTGGTGATCCGGACGATGCAGGCGCTGAGTAACCGGAAGAGGCCTTTGGTGCTGAGTAACCGGAAGAAGCCTTTGGTGCTGAATAGCCAGAAGCTGGTGCAGCAGAGCCTGCTGAATACGCTCGCGCTGCTGAATATCCAGATGATGCAGGTGCTGAATACGATGGAGCGGCAGGAGCTGAATAAGATTGGGATGCAGGAGCTGAATAAGATGGAGCAGCAGGTGCCGAATAAGATGAAGATGCAGGAGCTGAATAAGATGGAGCGGCAGGAGCTGAGTAAGATGGAGCAGCAGGTTCCGAATAAGATGAAGATGCAGGAGCTGAATAAGATGGAGCGGCAGGAGCTGAATAAGATGGAGCAGCAGGAGCTGAGTAAGATGGAGCGGCTGGAGCTGAATATGATGGAGCGGCTGGAGCGGAGTACGACTGAGCCTTAGGGGCTGAATAAGTCGGAGCAGCTGGCGCTGAATAGGATGACGATGCAGGCGATGAATATGAAGGAGAAGCAGAAGAGGAATATGAAGGAGCTGCAGGTGCGGAGTAAGATGGAGCGGCTGGAGCTGAATAAGCTGAAGCCTTGGGTGCCGAATAACTTGAGGCGGGCGCTGAGTAAGATGGAGCTGAATATGAGGGTGCAGCAGGAGCCGAATATGAAGGACCAGCCGGAGCTGAATACGACGATGCTGGAGCTGCCGGAGCGGGGTAGCTTGGGGCGGCAGGAGCCGAGTACGAGGATGTCTTTTGCGCTGAATACGATGGGGCAGCAGGCGCAGAGTAGCTGGGTGCTGCAGGTGCTGAGTAACTGGGTGCTGCGGGTGCTGAATACGATGGAGCAGCAGGCGCTGAATAGCTGGGTGCTGCTGGTGCTGAATAGCTTTGAGCTGCAGGTGCTGAATAGCTGGGTGCTGCAGGCGCTGAATACGATGGGGCAGCAGGTGCAGAATACGATGGAGCGGCAGGGGCTGAGTAGCTGGGTGCTGCGGGTGCTGAATACGATGGGGCAGCCGGCGCTGAATAGCTGGAGGATGCAGGTGCTGAATAGCTGGGTGCTGCAGGCGCTGAGTAGCTGGGTGCTGCTGGCGCTGAATAGCTGGGTGCTGCTGGTGCTGAATAGCTGGGTGCTGCAGGCGCTGAGTAGCTGGGTGCTGCAGGCGCTGAGTAGCTGGGTGCTGCTGGCGCTGAATAGCTGGGTGCTGCTGGTGCTGAATAGCTGGGTGCTGCGGGTGCCGAATACGACGGGGCAGCAGGCGCTGAATAGCTGGAGGATGCGGGCGCTGAATACGATGGGGCGGCAGGCGAATAAACCGGGGCGGCAGGAGCAGAATATCCTTGATCCTTTGCCGGCGAGTAGCTGGACTGCGAATTGTAAACGACCGGTGGGGCATAGGCCTGCGCCGGAATTTCCCTAGTGTGCCTCTCCTCGTAGTCGAACTCGGACTCGGGGAAGCCGTCGTCGAACTCCTCATTCCGGGTCGCCGGAAGCGAAAACGCGGTGGCCAAAAGGCAGCCAAAGGCCGCCAAGAACAGCAGTCGTCGTCCACACATAGCTAACAGAATTAAGACTACGGTTTTTTGAAACGGGACGGGTTTTATATGGCCAAGAGAAAACAGATCAGCGAAATTTACAAATTCACCAAGAATATTGCGCAATTGCAGTCTGCTGTGCTTGGACACTCGGTGGGTTCACTTTGTGCTATTCTGCATTTGAAGCGATTCCATTTAAATTCGCTAGATTCGATCGTTTTCCAGTCACCTTTATTTTTAATGTGAATAGGTGAGTTGGCGATGTGAGCAGAAAGCTTCATTTAACTCTTTTAATACCCTTTACGTTTGGAAGTTGGAACCTATTCAATTTTAATTTAAAGATAATTGTTGAAGAAATGAATTGTTATCTAGTTTTGGTTTTGTAATTTTTTCAGGATAATTCGCAATAGGATTGCAACAAATCTAACCTTAAGGTGATTACGTGATTTAATTTCAGTTAATTTGAATTCTTTGGAATTGTAATAGTAAGTTGCTCATCGTGTCAATAATCTCAAGAAGAAGAGTATACAAAGTATAGTTTAATAACGCGTCAGCACTTTCGCTCAAAAATTCGGTCATCGCTGGAGTGCTGAGCTATCAATATGTGGGTTGACTTGCTGCATAAAAGAAAAAAACTACGAATTGCCAACTACATATGTTATAACTTCAGATTTGCAAGAAGTGGGCCATATCTTCCTGTTCTTACATTGAGGTTACTCATAATCATTTAGTGGATGGTTGTTCTTTGGTGTTTTGCAATTAGTCACGAAGAATTTTGAATTTTAAAATGGAATTTTTTACAAAAATAATTGAATTGCTCACAATTAGTATTTAAATTGTGGCGGTCACTTCAGCGCGATCTGGCAGCGCCTGCCTTCCAAAGTGACAGTCTCTCGATTATTTTATCGATTGCTATCGCCCGGTCGAATCAACACGTCAACGTTTTCCTCTTCTTCTTCGTGTGCCGCTGCTTCTTCTTCTTAATCGCGGCGACTCTGTTTTTTACTTTACAACTCGAATAGCAGTCGACGTTGTGAATTGAATAATTAATAAATAGGTGACTGTTGAATAAAAGTCGATTGGCGAGTGCGAGTGGCAAAGGACAGCTGGAAGCGACGAACGAAACGGGACACGTAAGTAAAAAGCGGTACTTGGCTGGAAGGATGGAAGAGTTAGGATAGGCAGAGGGCGGGAGGCGGGGCGCAGACAGCTGCTTGCGTTGCAAAAAAAGAAGTGAAAGAATCGCGGAAGAAATGTGGAAGTAAAAGGTTATTGCTCTTCGTCGATTTTCCGTGAAGACTTTTGAAAGCCATTCCACCTCAGTAATTTCACCGGTAAACCATATAGATCTAAGTACGCGTTAAACACAATTTCCGCTGCCACATGAGCACAGCTTTCCTCGCAAAAGTCAGACATACTTTTCGTCCCACAAATTATGTGTTAAAACGGTTGAAAACCCAACTTATTCTTGTGCTATTTCTGCAGCTAAGAAATATAGGTAAAAGTAGTGGGTGCATTTTTGTAAAAAGTTAGACTTTTAAGTCAAGTCATTGGTCCTTGGTCAAATTCTAGAAAGATCTTCCAATGCAGAGGGTAAATACATATAGAGTACTTAATGGGGTATCTAATCCTGTGCACAATGCTTTATTTTGAACACCTTTCAAACGCACAGACCATGAAACTCGTGCTCCTTTTGAGCGCCCTGCTGGCGGGGATTGCCCTTTCCCAGGGAGCCGCCGTGATGTCCGTGGATCTGGGCACCGAGTGGATGAAAGTGGGCGTTGTGTCGCCCGGAGTGCCTATGGAAATCGCCCTGAACCGCGAGTCCAAGCGCAAGACGCCCGCGATCCTAGCCTTCCGCGATGGAACGCGAACCATCGGCGAGGATGCACAAACAATTGGAATCAAGGATCCAAACTCGGCCTATGGCTATCTTCTGGATTTGCTGGGCAAGACCATCGATAATCCCATTGTGGATTTGTATAGGTAAGTGGTTGGTTTGCTTTGGGCCACGTCATTGTTGCGTCCCATCGACTTATCTCTAAATCAATCGCTTTCAGGAAACGCTTCCCATACTACAACATTGTGGGTGATCCGGAGCGCAACACCGTCGTGTTCCGCAAAAGCGACACCGAGGAATTCTCCGTGGAGGAACTGGTTGCTCAAATGCTGGTCAAGGCCAAGCAGTTCGCCCAGGAATCCGTACAGCAGCCAATCACCGAGTGCGTCCTAACCGTGCCCGGTTACTTTGGCCAAGCCGAAAGGGAGGCTCTGTTGTCCGCCGCCCAGTTGGCCAATCTGAAGGTGCTCCAGCTTATCAATGACTATGCGGCGGTGGCTCTCAACTACGGCGTCTTCCATCGCGGCGAAATCAACGAAACGGCCCAGTATTTCCTCTTCTACGATATGGGCGCCTACAAAACCTCAGCCGCTGTGGTCAGCTACCAGTTGGTGAAGGATAAACAAACCAGGGAGATCAACCCAGTGGTCCAGGTCCTTGGCGTTGGTTACGATCGCACTCTGGGAGGCCTCGAGATTCAACTGAGATTGCGTGATTATCTGGCGCAGGAGTTTAATGCCCTAAAGAAGACTAAAACCGATGTGACCACCAGTCCCCGAGCACTGGCCAAACTTTTCAAGGAAGCAGGACGCCTAAAGAATGTCCTGTCCGCCAATACGGAGTTCTTCGCTCAAATCGAAAACCTGATAGAGGACATTGACTTTAAATTGCCCGTCACTCGTGAGAAGCTGGAGCAAATCTGCGAGGATCTTTGGCCCAGGGCCACAAAACCATTGGAAGAAGCTTTGGCCTCGTCGCACCTCAGTCTGGACGTGATCAACCAGGTGATTTTGTTCGGAGGCGGCACCCGAGTTCCACGTGTGCAAGAAACCATCAAAGCTGTCATTAAACAGGAGCTGGGCAAGAATCTGAATGCCGATGAATCCGCCACTATGGGTGCAGTTTATAAGGCAGCTGACTTATCGGCCGGCTTCAAAGTGAAGAAGTTTGTGGTCAAGGATGCCACGCTGTTCCCCCTGCAAGTGTCCTTTGAACGGGATCCAGGCGATGGTGCTGCCGTGAAGCAGGTGAAACGTGCCCTGTTTGCCCTGATGAACCCCTATCCCCAAAAGAAGGTCATTACCTTCAACAAGCACACCGACGACTTTGAGTTCTATGTCAACTACGCCGATTTGGATCGTTATAGCAAGGAGGAGATTGCCGCTCTGGGCAGCTTGAACGTGACCAAGGTGCAGCTGAAGCAGGTGAAGGAGCTGCTGGAGAAATCGAAAAAGGAACTGGTGGATAACAAGGGCATCAAGGCCTACTTCTACCTGGATGACTCTGGCATTTTCCGCTGCACAGGCGTTGAGTACGTGTACGAGAAGCAAAAGCCTGAGGACGATGCGGATGAAGACAGCACTTTGTCCAAGTTTGGCAGCACTTTGAGTAAATTGTTTACCAAGGAGGGTGAAGAGAAGAAGGACGATTCGGAGCAGGAAGAGACAGCTAATGCAGGCGAAGAGCCATCTAAATCGGAAGATAATGAAAAGGCCAAGGAAGAGGAGGCTAGCAAGGAGCAAAAGTCTGAGGAGAGCACAAAACAAGACTCCGAGGCCAAAAACGAAACAATCAAGCTTGTTACGGTCAAGTCCCCGGTGACGTATGAGTCCCAAACGCAGTTTGTTGTTCCTCTGGCCGGTTCCGGGTATGATCAATCAGTGGCCAAACTGGCCGCCATTAACAAAGCTGAGGAGCAACGTGTCCGCTTGGAATCAGCTTTTAATGCCCTCGAAGCCCACATCATCGAGGTGCAACAGAAACTGGACGAGGAGTCGTACGCTAAGTGTGCCACCGCCGAGGAGAAGGAGAAACTGCTTGCCGAATGCAGCACTTTGGGTGAATGGCTATATGAGGATCTGGAGGATCCCAAAGCTGAGATCTACGAGGAAAAGCTGGCACAACTGAAGAAGCTTTCCAACGTCTTTTTGGCCCGCCACTGGGAACACGAGGAGCGACCAGAGGCCATCAAGGCACTAAAGGGCATGATTGATGGCGCCGAAAAGTTCCTGGTCACTGGCCGCAATCTCACCAAGGACACCAATCCCGAGAAGGACGTCTTTACTCAGGTGGAGATCGACACGCTGGACAAAGTTATAACCGAAACCAATGCATGGCTGAAGACGGAGACGGCGGCCCAGAAGAAGTTGGCCAAGAACGCGGATATCCGCCTGACCGTCAAGGATATAACGGACAAAATGAGCCTGCTGGACCGCGAGGTCATGTACTTGGTTAACAAGATCAAGATCTGGAAGCCCAAGGTGAAGCCCGCTGCTGAAAAGGAGAAGAAGAAGGAGGAGGAAGTGGTTGCCTCCGGCAGTGGCGATGACACCAAATCGGAGGACGCCGAGCAGCAGCAGGAACAGGCGACAAAGGAGGACCAGCAGGAGCAGGAGCAGGAGCCCGTAGATGAGATCACTCCAACGCCTGCAGAGGAGGAAACCAAGACACCGCACAGTGAGCTCTAAGGGGCCAAACTAGAGGGATTACGAGCATCCGTAGCAGCAGGAAGCCAAGTGCCTGTCTTAGGATTCAAAGGAGGATTCACATCGGGGGTAACACAGGGGGAAAAAGACGGCAAATGGTCGCGAAACGGGGCGTCTTTATTTCTATGATTTTTTTAGCTAAAGTCGGGGTTAAATTATGCTACTTCTAATCGAAAACAAAACACACACAAAAAAAAAAAACAAAATAATGTAAACCGTAACTTAATGTAAAAACCATTTTCCATTTCCATACCATTCCGCATAGGAAATACAAGACTTGAAGAAGTACTCACACGGTCCCCTCTAAATGTATATCCACTATATCTTATTGATCTATTGTAGCGAAAGTAGCGAAACGAATTGGGCGGGATGAGTTAATTGCCGAGATAAGATCGTAATAAATCTGAAATCGTTAGGAGCGAAACATAACGAATAAAGTTTGCATTGTGTTGTACGCGGATTGGCCTTTTGGTTCCTTGCGTGGCGCGTTGTGTCACAAGTAGATAATACTGACATTTAATAATTACAACCGATTTTTAAATTTCCCGCCGAAACGTAGTCGTTACTTTGGCTTGTGCCCTCGCTAACTGCGAAGCGTGTACAGCTACACATGGTTCGTGTATTCACTAAGAGGTAAGGGGCTTTGTTAAGACTTCTAGCTATATTTGCATATAGATACCAACCATCGATATGCCGATACACGAATAAGCATCGGCTGTCGGATCCATCGATGACCAACGTATCGCCATTCGCGGATCACTAATTTGTTGTTGGTAAAAAAGGTAAAGCGGGCGGGCGTGCGTGGAACTGAATTTAATTCTCCGTGTCACAATTTTCGCAGCTGTGTGCGTATATTATTTTGTTGTTTTTCTTTTTTTTATTGTCTTTTTCCTGAAGAATTTTCTCCGCTGCGGTTTGGCTTACAACTAACTACATGCCTATTTGCGCAAGTGTATGTGTGCGAGAAGAGTTGCTTCTTTCTGCGGCCGTTTTTCCGTGTATCTGTGCCTCTATTTGTGCTCCGTGTTCCGTGCAAACAAAGGATTTGTTCTTGGGGCTCCCTCCGTGCACAGTTAGTTTTTCGCCTTAGTCGCTTAAATATTGATAAATGATTAAAAGTGCCAGTGTGTGCGTCCGAGTGTGTGTGTGTGTATGCAATGCTGAAAACGCAGACTTCGGTCAGTGAAAGAAGGGGTGGTGGGAAGCAGGAGGAAAAGGTGGTGGAGGAGAGCAAAAGAGAGGTGCCGAGGAAAACAGTTATGCAGCTGGGAACAGTGGAGCCTCGGCAAAAAAAAAAATTGGCTCACTTCTCGATTTTCGATTGCCCATATTTGAAACTTTCCACTTTGTCATGGGTTGTCGTATTTGTCTCCATTTTTCTTTCAATTCGAGCTTTTTTTCTGTAACAATATCCTTGTGGGGAGCACACAAAAATAACAAACTCAGCAGAAAGCGGTAGTTAACAAATAGGGGGATAGGGGTGAAACGCGATATTTGTTTTTTTTGTTTTTGCCGATTTCCAATCGGTTTCGATGAGTTTCGATCATTGCGTAGGCAAGAGACCTGCTGTGCGAGTGAGATGGCGCTAGAGATTGGTACAAGTGTGTGTCAGGTTTTGTCTGCTGTTCTTGTGTACGTCCGGGTGTGTGTGTGTAAGCCAACTACCGATTGTTGTTTTTGTTTTGGCTAGTCAGCGTTAGACGCGGCAACAACAATAATAATAATACAAAAGTTAATATCAAGCTGAGTGAAACACGTGTTTAAAACTCCAATTGCAGCTTTAATGCCCAGCACAAACCAACAAACAAACAAACACATCAACAGTATAAGAAAACGATAGTAAGTCGGGAAAATCAAAGTGCAAATCTGAACTTAAAAAAAGCAGAGAGTGCGAGCAAGACAGCGCATGCTGGGCGCCGCAGGAGCTGTAGAAGAAGAAGAAGCAGTGAGAGTGAAGTTGACTGGAAGTGGAGTGGAAAAAGAAGAGCGAGAAGAGAGACAGCGAAAACAACAAAGAACGACCAGTCGACTCCAAAAAATCGCCCTTTCAATCTACCTCCAAACACGAGCAAAATCCTCATTCTAATAAAAAGCTCAATAACTAAATGAGTAAACAAAATAAAAAAATGCACATAAATGCGCCCTAAAGAACATCTCAAAAACTAAAAAGGGCCATCTGGAGTGGGCAGATAAAAGCAGCTGACAAAAAAAAACCTATTAATCCCATACCAGCTTTCTACGCCTGGAAGTAGCAAAGGTAAAGCGCAAGAGAGGGGGGAGTTAGCTCCCTTAAACCCCACGAACCACAAAACTCCATTTGGACCACGAAATAATCATAAGCACGAAAAAGCCCAGACCAGACCAGTTGCCTTTTTTAGCCCGCCACAAGATGGCGTGCCTTAACACCCTGAAGCAGGAAATCAAAACGCTAGAGAAGATCTTTCCGAAGAACCACGAGCGTTTTCAGATCCTCAATTCCAGCGTCGACGAACTGCTTTGCCGTTTTATCGATAAGAATGGAAAGCGGTACGATATTCACGCCAACATAACGGTAAGTCACCATGATCGACCATATAAGTCTAAACTCAAATCTTCTGTTTGGTAATTTGCGGAAGTTGTATGGCTAAAAAGACAGTGATAGTGAAGTTAAGGGGATGTGAAGTGATTCGGGCCAATAGATTGCTAACAAGTTTTTCCCATTGAACCCACCTTCTCGGCAAGTATAACCTTAGCAAAAAGAGTATACAAATTCGAAGTTAAAGCGAGAGGTTCTTATTTCTCTGCGCATCTGTCTTATCGTCACCAGTAATCAATAGATAGGAGTATTGCAACTGAAGGAGGGCGACTATAAATGCGCCGTGTTTGCAAGTGATTTGGAGCTTGTTGCTGGAGGGGATTAGGGGTTCTGGAGGTTACTCCGCTTGTACTCTGCAACTTTCCACTTTGTGCACTGCGGCGATAACTTTATTTATACGGCGATAGTGTAGAATTCTATTTTTAGCCAGATAGCATGTGTTCAAAGCTTTTCTTTTATCCGTAAACTTACTCGAATCCCTAGTTCCGTTTTCGTATGTGAAAATCTCTTGATATTCTTCTGTTAATATTTTACGTAAGTCCGTCTTCTTTTTGGTCCAGTACTTTAGTGATTTTATCTGTCCAAATTTTTGCTTTCTTCCTTGCAATAGTGCTATCCTTGTCTGCTTGTTGAATCTACTTCTTCGACTTTTCTTTATCGGTTCGCCCTCTCTCTCTCTCTCTCTTTCCCGCTTATGCGTGATTATATAGGCGAGGATTTGTGCCGATTCTTTATTCCCACGCTGCTCAGTTAAGATGGAATATACGTACGTACGTATGTATATTTGTGTTACGTCGAGGTAGTCGATGCCCTTTGGCCGCTCTCTCAGGTTCGCTCTCTTTCTATTCTTCTGGTTCAGACCAACATAGACTGATTTTGAAGATTTCAGTCATGGGATAATTACAATGGGAGATGTATACATATGCATATGTATGTATTTCGCAGCTAAACATTTAATTTTTGCTGAAATTGTCAAAAGCAATCGCACCTCGATTCATACAAAAGCGGGCTCCTGCACTTTGCAGTACGGAGTGACACCCTCGGCGAGGTGTGATTCATTGTACCCGATCATCGGCTGCCGAGCTGTTCCATCTGTTTTCTGTCTTCTGTGCACTGATCCCCGCTTGGTTCAACGATCTAATTAAAGGTTATAATTTCATACATTCTGGCGCCTTTGGATCGCCGTTGTTTAGTATTTGTTTATTTACATGTGCATGCAAAGTGGATAAGTCGGCGACGACAATTCAGCTGAGAAGCGAACGAAACAAGTTCGAGACTGGAAATGGGAATGGGAATAGAAGAGGTCTTCTCGTCGAGTCAAAGTCCTTGACCAACCCCACACACGCGATGGGTTGGGCCCACCCCATTGGCTAAAAGTACAGGGGATTCCCGATAAGACTTACGTCAAGGCAAACATTTAATCGAGCCCACTGTTAATAGAAAACCAATGAACTTGGTACATAGCAATTTCAGTATGAAAACTAGGGCTTTTCAAGATTGAACAGCTCTGGCTATATGTTCTTCCAACTAGTTTCATTGCCAAACCAGTTGCTATCCAGATATTTACGATATGCTAATGCTATATGCTTGGTTCTCTCCTGCAGGAAACCTATCCCTCATCGCCGCCAGTTTGGTTCGCCGAGAGCGAGGAGACGAGCGTCACAAATGCTGTTCAAATACTTAGCAATACGAATGGACGTGATAATCACGTGATCAATCAGGTGAGTACTTATGGCAGGTTTCGAAATCTATTGCCTGTGAACTGACAATCCCAAACCAAATCCTTGCAGGTGGGCATACTGCTGCGTGAGCTGTGCCGCCTTCACAACGTTCCACTGCCACCCGACATCGATAATTTGGCTCTGCCGCTGCAAACGCCGCCGCCATCCGCTTCCCCCCTTCGCTGCGAGCAGAGACCAGGTGGTGGTGGAGCGGGGGGCGGTGGCGGACCCCACGGCAACGAGGAGACCGATTCGGATCAGGAGGAGATCGAGGATCCCATCGGAGAGAGCGAACAGGAGAGCGAGGGCGATGAGGACTTGCCGCTGGAAATGGATGATGTACGCAGTACAAACAAGGTGAGCTTTAGGTGTAAAATTGTCTGCAATTCAATTTTGATTTGTTGGTGAGGACAGTTAGCTATTTATATATAATTACTGGGCGAAGATGTCAATCAATTATTCTTAAATCGTTTTGATATCTGTGAAATGCAGAAGGACGACATGGAAGTGGAACACCTAGCGACTCTAGAAAGACTGCGTCAAAGTCAGAGACAAGACTATCTAAAAGTGAGTACCCCGATACTTTGCCTTGAATATCTATATCTTAAGTTTTACTCGACATTAGGGTTCCGTTTCGGGTTCCGTGCAGGCAACCGATCGCTTAATGAAGGAACTACGCGACATTTATCGCTCAGACGCCTTCAAGAAGAACATGTATTCTATTGAGCTCGTCAATGAGTCGATTTACGAATGGAACATTCGGCTCAAGTCTGTCGACCCGGACAGTCCGCTGCACAGTGATCTGCAAATGCTCAAGGAGAAGGAGGGCAAGGACAGCATACTGCTCAACATCCTGTTCAAGGAGACGTATCCCTTCGAGCCGCCATTTGTGCGCGTCGTCCATCCGATTATCTCAGGTGGGATTTGCTGAGTATATGTATATCATGGACGTTTATTTGAATGTTTCTTGTCTTTACAAGGCGGCTATGTGCTCATCGGTGGTGCCATCTGCATGGAATTGCTGACCAAACAGGGCTGGAGCTCGGCATATACCGTGGAAGCGGTTATCATGCAAATTGCAGCCACACTCGTCAAGGGAAAGGCGCGCATCCAGTTCGGGGCTACCAAAGTATGTTAAATTCATAGAATTCGAGTCGACAAAATGGACGTCCTTTTTATTAAATACTCTTAACAACCTTCTACAAACAGGCACTGACTCAGGGCCAATACAGTTTGGCTCGAGCCCAGCAGAGCTTCAAATCCCTGGTGCAGATTCACGAAAAGAATGGTAGGCCCAGAAATGCAACGTAAGATGAGCAACGATTGACACGGAAACTTTTTATTGCAGGATGGTTCACCCCGCCCAAGGAAGATGGCTAAAACAAGAGAGGAGTCCACTGATGAACATCCTTCCTAGAATAACGCATGCCAGCCCACACCAATCAACACCACCCCTCACACCGCCAAAATTAGCCTGTCCACATCCGCCAAGCACACATCCCGCACTCACTGCCGGCTGGATCTGATATGTCTGATGTCTGATCTGGTCAGGACCAATATGGACGAAGCGCCCATTTTTAAGAAGATGGCCCACACAATAATTGCTTGCAGGGTCGATGTATGTTTAAGTGCTCCGTTGCATTCATATGTATATGCCCACTCGTCTTTTCTGTAGTGTGTAGTGAAGCCGTGTATCCTGTACAGAGTCTTGGAAACTGAAGCTGCATATATTGGATAAAAGTGTCAAAGAAATGAGCAGCTGAAGAGTGTAAAATGTCTATGTCTATATCTGTTATGTATATGAGTATGCTTTTTATTTAAATTGTAAATGTAGTGGCTTTGAACCTTGCAAACAGCAACCACAATCCCCATACACTTCACGCACACCCACACACACCCCTAAATTGTAAATTAGTTAAGTCGAAATGTATTCTTATTTAAGTTTAACAAATCCGTGGTATCTTATATTTTTCCCTTTAACTGGTAAGCTAGCCACACAAGGAAAGGCATGTTGGCAAAAGTTGATGCGATGTCGATCGGAATAGATATATATATCTATACATACATATAATTATACATAAATATAAAGATATATATTAATATTAGTGCGAGAGTTTAGCTTAAGCAGAATAATACAGAACGATGCGTCGAAGATGAGCAAATTCTAAGTGTAAATTCGTCTTTCCAAATAATCGTAAAATAACGTAAATCTAACTATAAAAAAGAATTAAAATGAAACCTAAATCGAGTAGTTGGAGAACGAAAATCGTAAATATTTGCAAGTAAATTACCCATTATATTAAAAAAAAGTTAGTTTTCGCGGGCAGCTGTTTTGCTGCCCATTACCATTGTTTTTTTTTTATTATGCGTACAACGGCAGACAAAATTTCATTGTACATTTCAAAACTGAAATTGGCATGCACGACGAAACGTTCATTTTAAGTATGTATTTAATAAAGAAAGATATATACATGCATAATACGGATTGAAACTACTTATTTGAGTCGAAAGAGAATACAGTCGATTTTTGGGCTGTCTTGCTAATTGTGTATTCTTTATTCTTAAACTATAAACACATATATATACGAAATTTCACTTAAGATTAAAGTTATGGTCACTCCACTAAGACCACGTAATTTTGCGCCGCCTCGGAGGGATGCATCATAGGTGTCTTTGCCTCCACATAGGTGGGCTTATGGACTACCTCGCTATTGTCCATTGAAATCCCAATGAGCATATCCACAGCACCCTTCATCCGCATCAGCTCGGCGGTGAGCCTCACCTCCTCCTGCATTACAAGTGATAATCGTTGCAAGGCTTTCATCAGCTTCTGGCTGTAGGCTACCAATTGCTGCTCGAAGACATCCATGACTGTCCTGGCGGCCATCATCAGCGGGCGCATGAATCGCGTCTCGCCCAAGTGGTTGCAAATGAAGTCGATGAAACGGACATACACTGCCTCTTGACGACCCGTGAGGGCTTTTTCCAGTGATCCACGGTGCAGAAGGTCCGTGATGACAGCCACAACGAGCTCCGGCTGGTTTCCCATCTTCTGCGCATTCATCACGTCGTCCAAAGCCTTCTTGTGGTTAAACATGCGCAAGTGCACATCGTAGTATTTCAATCCGGGTCCCTTGACGCGGTCCTTGATCGTGTGATCAACCTCTTGGGTGTTTTTCGTGCGTTTTTTACTCGTGAAGTACTTTCGAGCGCTATCCGCACGAATCTTTTTTAAATGACTGGGCTTGCTGTCTACCATCATGCGACGAATGGAGACTAGGCCATCGACCATCCCAGCCACAACTGCCTGATCCCCGTTAGCGACGGCCATGCTGACCACTGCATTGGGATAGGTCAACGTTTTCACTGTTTTGTAGGTGCTCACATCGTAGATTTTCACGTGCCTATCGAGCCCGCCTGAGAGCAATCTCCTGCCATCGGATCCCAGTCGCAGACAAGTTACTGTTTTGTGATGCTGCGACATCATGGTGAGCAGACGGCAGCCGCTGATAAGATCCCATACGCGCACCTGGCTGCCGCCGGCGCTGACGAAAATAGAACCGTTCGGAAGGAACAACATGGACTCCACAGGAGCTCCGTGATCCAAGGTGCGCTGCACCGCCGTTTTCGCTCTCGTATCGTACAGATTGATCTTGCCATCGTAGCCGCCGGAGACGAACATATGCCCTGCCTGCGGATGCATGGCGCCAGCACGAACGTAGTCGGTGTGCGTGTCCTCATACGTTTGCACCACCTTCTCGTTCGCCACGTCCCACAGACGGACCGACTTGTCGTCTCCAAAACTGGCTAGCTGCAGCTTGTCCGCCGTAAAGAAGGTGCGGTGTACTGGTGCCGTGTGTCCCTTGAACAAACGCAAGATGTTGCGACTGGTGGTGTCGAATAGCTTGACATGGCCTTCCTCGTCGCCGGCGGCCAGGAGTCGACCATCCTGCCGGAAGTTGGCTCCGTATGCGGTCTTTTGGAATCGGGAAAGGTTATTTACTACAAGCATGGTCACCAGGTTGTAGATCTGAACGCGCACCGAACAGGTCACAACAAAGTTGTCAGGATCGGTTGGACTGAAGTCCAAATAATCGATAGTGTTGTGCTCCTTGAGTATTTCTGGTTCCTGTGGATTGCAGAAGTTTAACAGTGATCTGGTTTGTTGAGTCCTAGACAACTCACCGCCAATCGGTCCCAGTACACCGTATCCGGCGTTTCCACCTGGGACCGGTGTTGAAAACGCCTTGTGTTCAGTGGAAGAAAGGAGTTCTGCATCCTGTCTGTATGTTTCTACTACTAAAACTACCAAATCTCTTTCGCGCGCGCACGTGTTTCATTGGAAAAAGTGTGACCAGCGGAATGTAGCAGTGGTGGCGAACAAGATGCTTTTTAGCCAAATATATGTGCACTCAAATACGGAGATGCTCATTGAACCCAATAAATTTGCTTAAATATCTTAATCATTCCGCTTTCAACTATTTATGAAAGGCATATACTTAATACATAATAAATTAAGTGTTTTCCATGTAAAGTTATATTGAATGTAGCAAAAATTAAATGAAAAATTTTAAAGTGCCAGCTAATGCCTGCTTTTAATAGCCGTTTTCCCGACAGTTGGTTCTGACGTGGATTAGTCGGTTATCGTGGCAGGTGCCTCTGTTATTGTGCACACCAAACACATGTTTGCAAACAAACATATGCTCACCGTCGACAAAAAAAGGGAAAACATTTCCGAGCTTGCGGACCGATCCGCCGGAGAACCGCGCTTTGGGGTGAACCAGATTGACAGCCCCTCGCATTGGGCACTGAAATAATAATAATAATAGAGGCTAGATCTCGTGTCCAGACCCCGGCTTAATTGAAATTTATTTGTTGTGATGCGACCGCCACTGGGGGTTCCATAGTCGCGTAGACAGGGTTCCAGCCTCCGCCATCTCGTCCTCTTCCTCCCCTTTACAAATCTTAATTAACCGGAGACATTGAGCATGTTCATATTAATTGGAGGCAATCAATGTGCCTGAGACCCTCGAATCAAACGGAACGGAAGCGAGATCCCCGAGGAAGCAGCAACCACATCCCCATTGAAATTCCACGTTCGGACTATACTCAAATTCCATGGAGGAGGAACGCAACGAGAAAAAGGTGCTCTGCGAGAAGATCATCAGGGACATCAATGCGGTGTTCCTCAAGGATCAGGATCTGTGAGTCGAGAATTTAGTTCTACTATAAATTTGATCAGACTACTAGCAATGAAAGCAATCCTGAATTGTTGTTATCTCCACCAGCGCCTCCTTTGAAATTATACCCAAGGAAGCCAACTGCAACAAATCGCCGGTTGTGCATGTGGAGCACAATTTGGGCCTTGAATCGTGGTGTGCCCAGCATGTCTACGACCACGCCCATCGCACCCTCATCTCCCATCGCCGTCAAACCACGGCGCAACAGCTGCGGACGCTGCAGCAGCAGCAGCAGAGCGACTCCCTGGCCAAATATCTAAACGTGGCTCTGCTGATCAATCCGGATGTGACCACCTTCTGGCACATCCGCCGCCAGCTGGTGCAAAAGAATCGGCTAAGCATCAACAAGGAGCTGCAGTTCTCCGCACTCGTGCTCTCCATCAAACCGAAGTCCAACGAAGCATTCGCCTACCGCCGTTGGCTGTACTCATTTCAAAGTAAGTGGACGTCGGCAACTGGAGATCCCATTTCATTCCATTATTTCCAGGTGCCGATGCTATTGACTGGCCCAATGAGATCGGGATATGCGAAAGGGCCGCCGATAGGTGCGCCAGCAACTACCACGCCTGGTCGCACCGCCAGTGGATCCTTCAGAACGGCCCCTGCCTGCTGCAATCGGAACTGCTACGCACGGAGAAGTTTATGCGGAAGCACATCAGTGACTACAGCTGCTACCACTACCGCCAAGTGCTCCTGAGTCGTGCCTATGAGCTCAGCTTTGCCCTTCCCAAGGATTCCGGAGCCAGTGGTTCGTCTCCGTTGGCCAGTCTGCAGCAACTACTGACCAGCTATGGCCTGGAATGTGAAGCCAACGCCGAAGATCTGCTGGGTCTCTTGCTGCCACATGTAAATCTGAGTTCCGTGAACAAGCAAAGGCTAATATCATTTCTTTACTGCTGCAACGTGGCCGCCAACGACATGCGGCTGTGTGCAGAGCAGCGCTTGATGTACGGATCGCGGGATTGCTTCGAGCTGCATCGCCGTGCGGCCCTCAAGTTCATCGTGGAGCAGTGCGTGCGTCTGCAATTGGGCTTGCCCAGTGGCCAACTGTTACCAGCGGCGTCAGGCGATTTGCGTTCGCATTTGGGCAACTTTAACTTCGAAGATAATCCGTTCTTAAGTGCCGTGCGGCGCGAGGAGTCCACCCTGGGCGGTAAGCACCGGCGGTGGTGCAATCTTCACCTCAGCTTTGGATATCCAGCGGACTAGACAGCGCTACCTGATAAAGCTCAAATCAATCTACTCACTCCCGACGTTTCCGTTTGCCCATCCGTTCTGAATTGTGGCAAGTGTTAATTGCGAGGTATTTTCTACCTGATTATCGTCCTCAAAATACAGAAACTTTTGCAAGACAAATTGTTAAAAAGTAATATACTAGAAACGAAGACGATTCAAAACGGATTTGGAAACGGAAATGACTCTATTCTATATATATTATAAATATGCGATCCAAAGACAAAGTTCAACTACCCCGATATGACAACGGATCTCACTGGTCCGCCAATTGCATTTCGATATCTATTAGCGTTACCTGTTCGTTTCTGTTCTCAATCTGATCCGGGCACGATTCGTTAGCCCTTTGTTCAGAAGTACAACTTAACCGATTATCGCCATGCCATGCACGTGTTTGTTGTTAGCCAATTGCAGTTAGTTTTTAAATAAATCCAACTCATAGACAAGGTTTTTTATATGCAGTTTGAAAGTCGAGCGGGACGGCTCGTTCAGTTCGAGGATATCGATTCGGTCGGTAATGGCCGTAATGAGCACTCAAAATGCATTGTATAGGGGTTTCTTTTGCGCAGAGCAGTTGTAATATGGGATGGTATCGTTTTGTGGCGGTGCAGCCACAGCCACAGCCACAGCCATGCCATCCCACCCCATCCCCGAGTGAACTGGGGATTGTGGGGCAACGAGTACCGATTGCGCATGCCTGGGATGCGAGGTGGGATGTGCGAGATGCTGCCGAAGGCCCGAGATGACAACAATTTCAGCAGCGGACTCTGAATCGCCAGGCCGTAATCCCTACCAGCTTTTCAGTGTGTTTCTGGAGCAGTTCGCGTGCGGCGGTGTTTTGTGCAGTGTTGAGTGGCGAAAGTGCTGGCTTCTTTGAAGGCTTACAAACAATTTGTTCTCGACTCGTCGAAAAAAGTGCATTCCAGTCAACCGAGAATCCAAAAGTAATAAACAAAGTATATTATTCGTTTTTTTTTAGTTTGCTGAACGGGGTTCCGTTTGTGGATACATGTGTACACGCCAAGAGGATTTCAAGGGAGCATTGCATCGAGAGTGTGTGTGCGCTTTTCTGTGCCCGTCTTTGTTTGGTTTTAAAATATTCATATTCGTTTTCCATCCGCCCTCTTTGCATTTTTTATAACTCCCACCCACTTTTCCTGCCCCAAGGGGCGTGGGCCCAAAACTGCGCCTCCACTTCATGGGTGTGTGGTGTTCGTGGGGGGTGGGGGTTAGTTTATGATGTTTATGAGTTGATTATGGGCTGCAAAGTACTGTGCCATTGTCTTCGGGACCTGTTCCCTCCGGGCATCCTCAGGATCTCGTCCTGTCCCGTCCCGTCCTGTCCTGGAAATATACCTCGGAATACCTGACCCTGGGGCACCTTCGGCTGCACATGTGTAGATAACTCAAAATGGACACACCTGATGATTTTGTGCCAGTGTGGGTGGGTGGGGTGTGTGTGCGAAGTTCCTACGGCCAAGGGAGCTACACTCGCGGCTGCACTAATAGCAGCGGCTAATAGGCACATTAGTGAGTTGCCAAGTAGTCCTACTAGTGGAAACTCAATCTAATTGGTGAGCATTAAGGTGTCACTTCCTTAGGACTTTAATCAGATTAGGATTAGCTAGCCTAGAAGCTTGTTATTCCAACCATCTATTCTTAGCCAAATCCTTTCCTTGCTTGCACACCTATTTTTGCGACCGCGAGTGCCTGTGAATGTGCCAGAATGTAGTGAGTGAGTAACGGTAACGGCAACGGAACGTACATGTGCGCATACGTAGGGCCCACGGCCCATATAAGTATGCAGTGCACGTACGGCCAGGCGGATGTGTGTGTGTGCGTGTGTGCGAGTAACGGTTTCCAGGTGCAGGTGACAATTCGATAAGCAGCCGATAGATGGCGCTGCCGTTCAGGTCCCGCAACTTTTTCATTTCCTGTTTCCACTTCACAGGCATTCCGCTGCAGCAGAACAATATTTGCGCTTTGATACAGGCATATACGCGGAATTGGGGGCGTGGCAGGTCGGCGGCGGACAATGAACCCGCCCACGCAGCAAGGACAATAATTGCAGACTGGATGGGAATGGGATGTCCGTGGAGCAGCAGCATGAGTTCGCCGTTTTGGAGCGATGGCAGTACTGGATTCGCAGTGGCCCCACAATCCACATAACTCGCACTACGGGCGCTAGGTTTCGATAAGTTGGCAACAATCGCCGGAAATGGGCAGTCTGCCGAATCTTCACGAGCTGGAGGAGGCGGAGCGCAAGCGGGAGAAGCGACGGGAGTACGAACTTCTGCTGGAGCAGCGGGCCCGGGACACCAGTCGCGAGCGGGAGCGCCTCTCCGCGTTCGCTCAGCAGCGCAAGGTGAGATCGCCTGAGTAGATCCCCCTTCCTGACGACTTATGTATTCTTCTACTCCACTCAGCAATCGTCGTATAATGCTTACATAATGGCTGGTCTGGGGATTGGTGGCGGATCCTTGAGCCTCAATGCCACCGCAGGAACTGCAACAGGTAACGGAGAGCTGCTCGGTGGCAATGGGACAACTACCGGAAAGGGTCCGAATCAGGCAGTGGGCACAGCTTCTGGATTGGCCACCAGCTCAGGTGCTCCGGTGGCCAACAGTGGCTTTGCGATGCTGGGACTGGGCAAGAAGTATGCTCCACACTCACACCACCATCAGCATCAGCACCAGCATCAGCACCATCAGCACCGTCATTCGCTGACCACCAGGCACAGAGTGCTTCGAACCCGCAGTTCAGGAGGAGCCCAGAACGTCTGGGAAGAGCAGATGATGGAGGTGAGTGCCCAGGTGAACACATAAAAAGTCCGCCCCTGTGTGAAGAGCCTTTATATAATTCATGTCACTTGCTTTCCGGCGTGGTGACACCTGTCGCATATAAATAGAATCAGGGAGCTTATCTCTCTTTGTCCTGGACACTCAACTATCTTGTGGCGATGTGTGCACAAAAGGGGTGCCCTGTGGTCATTGGTGTGTCGTGGAATGGTGGGTGTTCGGACACGGATTTTCTTTCCCAGTTAAACAACAACTACTCCCCTACTCCGATGACTCCCCCTTTGCTATTGTTAAAGTGAAAGGTAGCTGGCTGCAACACCATTAGCCTGACAAATCCTTGGATTCCTGCTATATCCTAATACCCTTTTCTTGCATCTTTTCCAGCAGCACTTCACCACATACTCGCCGTCACCCATTTCGACGCGGTCGCATCGCATAAATCCGGTGTCCTCGTACCAGGTGCAGGCTGCTCTGGCGGCCTCGCGTCGTCGGGAGTCCATAAACAGCTCCATTGGAGCCACCTCCATCCGGCGACTGATAACACTGAACAACAGGAATTGCCGGCACAAGGTGCCAGCCCATGTCCGTCAAAAAGTGTGGCGCCAGTTTAGCTGTTTAAGCTTGGCTCACGGACTGATGAACTGCGTTCTGCTGCCGGTGATGGCGCTCCAGGGCTCCAATGCGGTGTGGCACCATCGGGAGGAATGGTTGCCCCTCGGTCCGGAGGTTGGATCCCTTCTGCTGAGTGCTCTCTTCCTGGTCGCCGCTGGGATGAGCCTGCCCAGCATTCGACTGATGAAACGATATGGTTATGGGCCACTAATTGTGGCGAACTATATGACAGTGCTCCTATTTCTCCTGTCGCACCTGTACGCCTCCATTTACACCCTTCTACCTGCCTATTTGATGCTTGGCGTGACCTTGAGCGGATCCGCTGGCTCCAAAGCCGCATTGATTGTCCACTTTGGGGGGAAGTTGAGCTGCTCCTGCGAGTCCCAGCAGTCGCAGGCGGCGGTCGATGTCTTGCACGAGGAGCACAAGATGTTTTGCAATCGGGAACAGAAGGTGAGGCGTCTGGCCAGGTGGTTCAGGGTTTCGCAGGACCTGGGTCTCATCGGAGGAGCCCTTCTGGCATCCATTTTGCTGGCCTGCAGCGATGGAAACTTTACGGGAGATTGCTCCGGATTGGTTTACTATGGAAACGAGAGCTGGCCACCACAACTGAGGGATTTCTACAATAGGAACGAGCACGGCGACAGGATCTGTGGGGCAGACATGTGTCCACTCAGAGTGCAGTCCATCCTGGCGGCGGGGTGGGCCAATGGAAGCTCCATACCCAGTTCCATCTATGCTGGCTTCATCGAAAGTGAGCCTCGAGTGGCCGGGCAATCCCTGCTCTGGCTGTACGTTCTCTTCTCGATGGTATCATTGACCCTTTCGCTGCTGATAGTGGTGGACAAGGTGCAGGCCACAGGCTCATCGCGACCGGAGCGTTTGAGAGATGTGAGCATCACGGACACCCTACTGTTTGCCGGACCCCTGGCCTATTTTGTGGGCACGGAACAGGCGTATATGATGGGTGACTTCCTGAGGGCCTTCGTTACCTGCTCCCTGGGCATCGGAATGATTGCCGGCGCGTTGATTGGCATGGGTCTGATGCAGCTCATCGTCTCCTGTACCCTGAGCATGCTGCTAAGGCACGTCAAGAGGATCGTCGTGATTTGTGAGTAGCACCAGATGGACACAGGGTACTCGAAGTTACAACGCTCTTCTCTTTGCAGTGGCTGGTTTCTTCTTCCACTCCTGTCTACTGCTGGCACTGTCCAGTTGGAAGCCCTCAAGTGACGACAGCGCCCTGTTCTACGTGATTGCCGCCTCGTGGGGTGCGTGTAATGGGATGTGGGAGACGCTCCTGCTCTCGCTGGTCACCCTCAATCATGCCAGTCATGTAACGGAGGTGCAGGCGCCTCTGCTGGCCCTTCGCTTCCTGGGACTGGGACTGACCTTCGCCGGTCACGGCTTCCTCTGCGAATCGATGAAGATCATTGCCTTGGTGGTGCTCCTCGTCATCAGTGTGCCGCCATATGCCACTCTGGAAATCCGATTGGAGGCGCAACGCAAGGCGACGCTCGTCAGCTTATGACGCAGCATCTTCAGCTAGTCCCGACGAATGCGACGGGATGTCGTGGCCCGGACGCACACCATGTGACATGTTCCGGATACGGATACAGACGCAGAACTGGATCCGGATCCGGGTCGGCGGCCAGATCTCCTCGAATCGCAGCCCGTCAGTATGGAACGAGAGACACAAGTCAAGCGACGCAAGCTACACTTCAAGCTCTGTGGACAGAAGTCGGTGGATTCGGAGCGGGATACAGTTTAAAGGAGGTTTTAACTGGAGGCAAAGCCGGCTATTGACCTCTGTCCGCGAGCCTAGAGGATAAGACTAGTTAATAGGTTTGATCTACACTCATGGGGGGTTCCCTTCTCAGTGGGTGCATTCTCAATTTATAGCATTTGCCAGTGCCATTAATGTTGTTCCATGTCTATAACCTATCTATTAAATAGAGAAATAGAGAGAAAAGGAGAAAGAGAGCGAGAGCGAGGAAGAAAACGAGAAGAGGGGAGAAGAGCTTTATGAGCCACAATAAGCATCTAGCATGTAGAACGTTATATATGTACCAGTATATCCGATCTGAGATGATAATGATACGATATCAATTGCCGTATCTGTATACATGTATGTATTTCGCCAAAGGCTCCTCCAAAAAAGGTTTTTGTGTGTATTTCCTAATGTAAACTCCAAGGCGTAGGTGTACTCAATTGGAACTCCAGTTTGCAGTTTCCAAGCCGAAGAGATCCGATCCGATCCGGTCCAGAGTTAATGTATGTTATGTATGTGTTGTCGGTGTTATCATATGTGCGTTATATAGGTTTCGAGACCCTCCACTTTTGCCTACCCGTAGGTGCATCCCGATTCAGATCCAGAACCAGATCCAGATCCAGATCCAGAACCAGATTCAGATAAAGCTAGCTGCAAACTGTTATGATAACAAGGTGAAATCCTAAGGTCTAAGGTCTAAAAGCAACAATGTTAACATTTTAAAAATTTTGAGAGTAACCATTTTGCGACCCTTGACGATTTCATACATCGGGCTAAGTATTACGAGTACAGAGGTGGTCAAAAGTATTTACACAACGAGCTTTTTTTTCAATTAGTTGACAATTGAAAAAAAAGCTCGTTGTGTAAATACTTTTGACCACCTCTGTACATGTACACATAGACATAGGCATAGACGTACTATATATTTTTTCTTAGCGCTGGTTCCATCTGAATACTGAACAAAGCAGGTCGCAAACGAATTAAACCGGTGGGACGGGAAGCCAAGTACGATAAGATCGAGTTCTACGTGTATTGGATGTGTGTTGTATATTGTAGGTGTCCATCTCCAGATCCAATAAAGATTTCAAAACAAGTCTATTAGTGTATTGCTGATTCGGCTTGCTCTCCACTGGAGCAATTAAAACCGCCCTCGTCTTTGCTTAATTGCAAACAACTGGACTCATCTGTGCGGCTAGTGGAGCTTTGCATTGGAGCTTTCTCTCGCCGATCCGATCGCGAAAAGCTAAAGATCGCGTCCGAATAGTGGTCACACACTCGTATCATTTCCAGCGCATGTGTGTGTGCGGGCGGGCTTGTTAGCTTTATCAATTGGGGGGTACTTAGCTAAGTTACTTGCTTAGTTAGTGGCTTTCTGCGGCCCCTGAGAGACGCATACGGCTACCACAATGGATAAAGATACAGGGGATAAGGAGACCGCCCCCGAGACCAGCGCCTCGGCAGCGGCTGGATGGAGCGACAAGCTGGCGGATCTGGTCGCCTGGTTCGAGGCCAATCCCAATCTGCCCGAGAAGATCGGTAAGTGAGTCACTGGAATCGAATGCGAATGGAACCAAATGCGTTTCGCTCCGATTGATAACCAGTCAAGTGGCAGACGGATTTAATGGGCGCGCAATAACCTGTTGTGGTAACGATCCATTAACCTTGTAACCGAGCAGTGCCAAAGATCAAGTGCATTAGGCACCTCCAGCGATAGCAAGGCACTTCCTCCTTGCTGAAGTTGGACTGACATGCACTTAGCTAGTGCCATATACACACAGATACATTGATACTTGAGAATTCTATCTTTATATAGCTGCAATGTATCTTTTGTTGTGAATGCAGTAGCTTCTAGTTTATCAAAAATTCCAATTCTTCCCGATAGAACCCATAGTTATGCTACGATTCCTCAAGTGCACGGCTTTTGATGTGGAACGCACCAAGGCCCTGGTGGAGCTAAATTATAGTATGCGCAATAAGAGCCCACATCTGTTCATAGATCGCAACATGGAGGACGAGATGACCGCCAAGGGCCTGAGGGTTTCGTAAGTGCAGCAAAAGATTCAATGAGCAAGTATTAACATTTGCCCTCCACAGGGACCTTCTGGTATTACCCGGAGTCACTCCCCAGGGAAATAAGCTCATCTTTTTCCGCATGGCCGACCTGGATCCAAGTACGGTGTGTCTCGACCAGGATGTCCAATCCCCCCTTTAAATTATTGATCCACAATTGTGCTATTCTCACAGCGGAATTCTGTCGAGGAGACAAAAATCTTCGTCATGATGAGTGATGCGCGATTCACGAAGCCGGATGTGGAGAAAGAAACAGGAAGCGGAGCAGATTACGTACTAGACGAAGCGGACATCGCCGAGGGCGATGTTCAGATTGTGGACATTGGGGGCTACACCCTGCGCCACCTGGCCTACGTGTCCATATTCGTATTGCGTGTTTACATGAAGTTTCTGCAGGAAGCCTATCCCTCGCGACTCCAGGCCATGCACGTCATTAACTGCCCCACTTACCTGGACAAGCTCATCTCCATGATGTCGCCCTTTCTAAGGGAGGAAGTCCGCAACATGGTAGAACCTGAAAAGTACTTCATTCTAAGCACTAGCTAAGCAAATCGCCTTGCAGATCCGGTACCACACAGAGGGTCTGGATAGCCTCTACAAGGAAGTGCCCAGGGACATGTTGCCGGACGAGTACGGCGGCAAGGCGGGAACTGTAGCGGAACTCAAGGCGAGAGGCATCCAGTCCATCAGGGACAACGCGTGAGTATTACCTTTAGATGGGGATGTCCATGTTAGCCACCGAATCTGTACTTCATAGGGCTTACCTCAGCGACGAGCGGTACTGGAAGGTGGCCGCTCAGAGCAAGAGTCGGTGGTCCTGGTTCTGATATCCTGATCATCCAATGTGATATATACATATTTTTAAATGTGATCAAGCAGCGCGTCTTGCCAAAGTGAAGATACCGATTAATTGGGGAAGTCCCACAAACACTTACAGGTTCTAGAGCTCAGTGAAGCTGGCCCTCCATTATGAATTCTTATTTTCATATTTTATTATTTTTTTTTTACCAATTTCTCTATTATCAAATAAGGTGCTATTGTCGATTGATTGACAGCAATGGGAACAATATACTTGACAAAGTAATAAATTATATTAATTATATTTTATGAGGTTTTATTACACCCAAATGCCAGGTGGCTTTGAATGTTCTTCTATGAGTACAAAGAACAAACGCTTCTAAGAAAAATTTCCCATCCAGCGAATTATCAATTAAAGCGAAAATTGTGTCACTACTTGCGATGGCATTGGGATGCGGCACACGACCAGGTGATTAGGCAGATCCAGAAGCTGGGACGGAACATATTTAGGCACTATTAAGCGTCGTCCAAACGAAATCCGAAAGCCGAAAAGCCATTATAAAATTACGTGGCTTTAATCGCCAACGCAGTAGCATTGAATATTCAAAAACTAAATCGATGAGCGAAATCGATGCGCAACTGTCAGTCAGTCGGCTTCCAGGCTTCAAGCCCAAAGGTTTAAAAGCGATTCGAAAGCGTTTTTGAAAGTGATTCGGAAGCGATTGCTGCGTCCGATAGCCGATAGATAGCCTGGCGGAGGGAACAGCGTCGGAGCAATCGATAGCCAGGTCACAGAACCAATGAGCCGCATAGGTGTGAGAGAGACGGGGGCGAGCGGTACGTCCGAGCAGCTGCAGCGGGAACAGGATAGCGACACATCGGAACAGGCGGTGCGGAGGCAGGAACGGGATCTCAAGGAGCTCCTCGAGTGGTTCCGGCAAAATGACAAGCTGCCCAAGGAGATTGGTAAGCGATGAGCCCGAAGACCGTGCGGGAATTCAACATCCGTTCACTGCCCATCAGTCCCATTCCACCTCCCACCACCCACCGTCCATTAATGAGGTCGTTAGTAGGCCGCTCCACTCGCCGCCTTACGTCACTGTAGTCAATTGTATACAAACAGTGAATGTACAGGCAAGTCTCCCTAAATCGAACCGCACTTCCCGATTCAATATATCCCACACTATGTAATTAATATTTCATGGGGTTAACTCCTTAGCACAAGCTTTCATTGTATCGTACCCTATGTGTATTTACAGATCCGCTGCTGCTCCGACGCTTCTACCAGTGCATGTTTGGGGACGTGGAGGAGACTCGGAAGCTAATCGAGGTGAACTACGCCCTGCGCAACCGGCATCCTCACCTGTTTATCAAGAGGGATCCTCTAGACGCGGATAGCAAGCGCACCTTTGACTACGCGTAAGTGTGTCCTTATTGGGACTCCTTTTCCTTTGAGGCACGGCCTTGTTCCAAAAACATACTTCCCGTATACCCCAATACTGGAATACTCGAATTTCAGGGACATTCTACCGCTGCCTGGCCTAACTCCGGACAAATGCAAGGTGTCGCTGTACTGCTTTCGGGACTTCGAGGCCTCCAAGGTGAGTAATCTCTTTGATGTAGGATCCTGCGCTCCACACCGCCGATTCCTATCCCCAGATGCACCACACGGAGGACACGCGCGCCTTCTTCATGGTCAGCGACTGCCGGTTCGTGACGCCGGACGATCTCGCCAACCCGGATGTTCTGTCCGAAGGAGAGGTGCAGATCTTTGACATGAAGGGCACCACCATGCGGCACATTTCGCGGCTGACGATCAGCACGCTGCGCGCCTACATCAAGTTCCTCCAGCTGGCATTTCCGGTGCGCTTGCGCGCCATCCACATGATTAACTGTCCCACTTACCTGGATAGGATCGTCAGCGTGGTGAAGCCGTTCATCAGCGACGAGGTCTTCAAGCTGGTGGGTTTCTTGAGAAGCCATTATGTCTCTTATAACTTCATCTTACCATTACTTACTACACTTCAGATCCGCTTCCACACGCAGAGCATAAATACGCTGTACGAGTTCGTGCCGCGGGAGATGCTGCCGGAGGAGTACGGCGGAGGAGCCGGGTCCTTGGAAGCACTGCGGACCCATACCCAAAAGGCCTTGGTTGAGCATCGGTGGGTTTCGATCTGCAAGTGATAGATATTTAGTAACGCCTCGTTGGCTTTTGTAGCGACTATCTGATGGACCCCGATCACTGGGTGGTGGTGAAGCCGGAGAAGCGGAACGAGAGTTCGTGGAGATTTTTCAAATAATTACCGAAACCATCTTCCACGGTGGCAAGGAGTCTCCTTCAACTAAAGACGGTTAAAAGTATTTGAAGTGTATTGGGATAAACAGTTCCTGCGGCTTGTCATCTCCTAAATATCCTTTTTTTTTAATCTGTGTTGTAATTGCTCAAAAATAAATAAGTAAAAAATGTGTTATCTGATTTATTTTCAACAAAACAAAGTACAATTATTATACGAGTATATATTTATGGAAATACAACAATAAAATGTATTTAATTGAAACATTCACATTCAAAAGTAGAATGCAAAAGGCCAGTGGAAACAAAAATAAGCGACTATCGATAGTGAGCTATCGATGAACCTATCGTTATCGAACGGCGTTGTTAGTGGCATTATTTATTTTGTTGCGATTTAACGTTTTACCAACTTAATATTTAGTTTACTAAGTTAGGGATACCGAATCGCACAACATGGAACGGCCACAGAAGATGCCCAAGGTGGCCAAAGTAAGTACCATCGTCGGAATTCCACCAAACCAATTTATCCAATCCAAAATTTCACCAGGTCAAAAACAAAGCGCCGGCGGAGGTGCAAATTACGGCGGAGCAGTTGCTCCGTGAGGCCAAGGAGCGAGACCTGGAGATTCTGCCGCCGCCGCCAAAGCAGAAGATCTCCGATCCCGCCGAGTTGGCGGACTATCAGCAGCGGAAGCGAAAGACCTTCGAGGACAATCTCCGCAAGAACCGCATGGTGGTCAGCCATTGGATCAAATACGCTCAGTGGGAGGAGCAGCAGCAGGAGATCCAGCGAGCGCGCTCTATCTGGGAGCGGGCGTTGGACAATGAGCACCGGAACGTGACCCTCTGGCTGAAATACGCCGAGATGGAGATGAAGAACAAGCAGGTGAATCATGCTCGCAATCTGTGGGATCGGGCAGTGACCATCATGCCGCGAGTCAACCAGTTCTGGTACAAGTACACCTACATGGAAGAGATGTTGGAGAATGTGGCAGGGGCGCGTCAGGTTTTCGAGCGCTGGATGGAGTGGCAACCGGAGGAGCAGGCATGGCAGACCTACGTCAACTTCGAGCTGCGCTACAAGGAGATCGACCGGGCACGGGAGATCTACGAGCGATTTGTCTATGTCCACCCGGACGTGAAGAACTGGATAAAGTTCGCCCGCTTCGAGGAGTCTCATGGGTTTATCCACGGCTCTCGGCGGGTATTTGAGCGCGCTGTGGAGTTTTTTGGTGACGACTACATCGAGGAGCGCCTGTTCATCGCCTTTGCACATTTTGAGGAGGGTCAAAAGGAGCACGACAGGGCGCGCATCATCTACAAGTACGCTTTAGATCACCTACCTAAAGATCGCACACAGGAGCTGTTCAAGGCCTATACGAAACACGAGAAAAAGTACGGCGACAGAGCGGGTATTGAGGATGTAATTGTTTCCAAGCGCAAGTACCAGTACGAGCAGGAAGTGGCCGCCAATCCCACCAACTACGATGCCTGGTTCGACTATTTGCGCTTGATTGAGGCGGAGGGCGACCGGGATCAGATCCGTGAGACGTACGAGCGGGCCATTTCCAACGTGCCGCCTGCCAATGAAAAGAACTTCTGGCGACGCTACATTTACCTTTGGATCAATTATGCTTTGTACGAGGAGCTTGAAGCGGAGGACGCGGAACGCACGCGGCAGATCTACAAGACCTGTCTGGAGCTGATACCTCACAAGCAGTTCACCTTCAGCAAGCTCTGGCTGCTGTACGCCCAATTCGAGATCCGCTGCAAGGAGCTGCAGCGAGCACGCAAAGCTCTAGGCTTGGCCATCGGCATGTGTCCCAGAGATAAGCTCTTCAGGGGCTACATAGATCTGGAGATTCAGTTGCGTGAGTTCGAGCGCTGCCGCATGCTGTACGAGAAGTTCCTGGAGTTTGGACCGGAGAATTGTGTCACTTGGATGAAGTTTGCCGAGCTGGAGAACCTGTTGGGCGACACGGACCGGGCGAGAGCCATTTTCGAGCTAGCGGTGCAGCAGCCGCGCCTGGACATGCCAGAGCTGCTGTGGAAGGCGTACATCGACTTCGAGGTAGCCCTGGGCGAAACGGAGCTAGCCAGACAGCTGTACGAGCGACTCCTCGAGCGCACGCAGCATGTGAAGGTGTGGATGTCGTTTGCCAAGTTCGAGATGGGCCTCAGCCACGGCGACAGCGGGCAAGATGCGGAGCTGAACGTGCGGCTGGCGAGGAGAATCTACGAGCGAGCCAACGAGATGTTGCGTCAGCTGGGAGACAAGGAGTCGCGTGTTCTGCTGCTAGAGGCATGGCGCGACTTTGAACGCGACGCCTCCGATTCGCAAGAGATGCAAAAGGTAATGGACAAGATGCCGCGGCGCATCAAGAAGCGGCAGAAGATCGTCTCGGACAATGGCGTCGAGGAGGGTTGGGAGGAGGTATTCGACTACATCTTTCCCGAGGACGAAATGGCTCGACCCAATCTCAAGCTGCTGGCTGCCGCTAAGATGTGGAAGACGCGAAAGGACAACACGGTGGACGACCCGCCCGCTCCAGCTATTGCATCTGAACCAGAACCTGCAGTTGATGCTGCTCCAGCGGAGACGACGGATAGCGGCGACTAATCCGAAACAAGCTGTTCCCTTCTGCGTAAAAATCGTTGCTTTTGAACCAAATCGCAGATTTTTCGCTTTATTTTTGGATACGTTAGGAATAAACCACTTTAATAAAAAACCATAATGATCTTCCTTTTTTTTATCTGATATATAATAAAGTTCTTACTTGGCCCTCAGCAAGAGTGTGAAAACGGAGTAGGTGAACCTCATGACCTGGAAATGCGTATCAAGTGCGTACATATTTAATCAAATCAAAGGACATTTGAATATATAATTGTGCCTTGCCTGCTCGAAGGTCTCCAGCGAGAGTGCGATGTAGTTGCCTGCGTAGATGAGAGAAGGCCGCTGCGTCCTGGCCAGGGTGAAGAGCAGTTCGCGCTTGAACTTGGGCAGCTGTTCCACCCAGTTGCAGTCGTAGAAGGCATCGCACAGCGCCTCGCTCTGTGTCCGCATCCTGTCCCCAAAATAGCAGATTACAAACACCTCCAAGGTGACGGCCGAGAAAAATACAATTGAGATGATCATGGCGGTGTGGTCGTGGTCATCCGCCATGTACAGGAAGTGCATGGCGACGGTACACTGGACGGCAGCGGAGCAGACGAACTGGGCCATGCAGGCCACAGAAAGGACGCGCTGAATGATCTCCCTCAGTCGATGGACCCGCGCCAGATCGCGGATGCACTCGATGAGTTCCTGGTACACCTCCTCCCGCCAGGCTTCATATGACTGTCCTTTATAGGACTTTTCTGTCCTGCATCCGATCCGCCGCACCCTCAGCTCCAAAGCACGCATATGACCTGTGAGCAGGCAGAGAAACGCAGGCGGATAGGAGTCACTAGCGCAGTTCTGTATAGCCTGCACTATCAAGCCGAAGAGCTGGTAGATATTTATGAGCACATAGTTTCTGGTAGAGTGCATCCAGTCAACGCCGAACCAGGCCGGATACAGGAGCTCCCGATCCGGGCGAACGACCACGCGGACGCAACTCAGAATAGTGCCAAATACGAAAATACTGGCAAAGGTGCGGAAATTGCCCTGTGCGATATTTACTTCCTTCCGCAAGGCAGAAATCTCCCCGGGATCTCCCACCAGCCGGGCTCTTGCGTCCATGAGCCTTAGGAGCGAGCGAATCTCAAGGAGCTGCTTCCTCACCATGTACACATTCGCAAACTTCAAATTGGCCACAATATCGGTGATAGTAATGGTCAGGTTCTCGCACAAGGCGGCCATGTTGGTGGTGAACAGCAGCCTGGCCAGCAAGCTCAATGGAAACAGCACGGTGACCACCAAGTTGACCGTTATGGAGTACACCACGTAACGCAGGCTAGAAACGCCCGGAGGACGCATCAGGCCAGTCAGCTCCCAAACGCGCCAGTGATAGTACACAGCACTGTGGGTGTCCAGTTTGGAATCCTCTTGCTTCGCCATTGTCCCGGTTACTTTTGAGGCAACTCAATGGGTCCTATTGCCTATATACTCTTGCGATTACCAGTGATTGCGCTATTTAATGGATTGTTGGCCAAACTTGTCGCTTAAGTGGCTGGGAATTGTAACCATAGGCCCGAGTGTAATGATCCCCCATAAAAAGTTTTTGAAATGCTTGTTGGAAATCTCTCTTTATTCTGCGGTATTCTTCATTATTGCGGGGATGGGGAAAGTGTTTATATAGAAGCAACTAACGATTAAACCCAAATGCGCCTGACAAGCAAGGTCAAAGGGCCAGATTTTAAATTTAAAATATATTATTTAGTCTTATGACTCCCTATTTGCCATTAAGTTACTTAGCTACCTGAGGGTTAAATCTTCCCCATTGATAATAATAATTCCACTATATGTTCAATTGGGTTTCACCGCGCTTAGTGACAGGACGGGCCCTAACGAGCCGTCGGTGGTCTATAAACTGTGCCTTACAAATACTTGCAACTCTCCTCGTTTTGAAGTCAGTAGAGTTATTGCTAATCGAGGGATTGCTTTTAACTGATTTCTTCGAAATTGGTGCTATGTGTATGTCGCTATTAACAAGTATGAATTGAATGTCAAGTTTAACCAGACGATGCTTAATTGTGTTCTCAACTTTAAAGGCAGAAATGTTTACTCTTGACCATGGGTTAAGGTGTACTGTTAACTGGTTGGGAGATTGGTGCTATACTAGAGTTTTTACAGTGGGTCCCTTGGGCTCTACTATTCCGCTAAGTGCGGCTGCTTTGAGGTTACTTGTCAGGTGGATCAGGTCATGAAGATCAAGAGCGTGATTAATCTACTGTCGGTGAAGAGAACAGTGGAATTGGGTCAGGGACGGGGTTGGGTGGGGAAAAAGAACACAAAAACAAATCCGTAGATGCACACCATCGAGCACACGTTCACAGAGTGATCTTAATTTGTAGTTTTTAAGAATTAATTTAAAAATACAATCAAGTGGTGTAATCCAAGGCCTACAGTGTGATTTATGCCAGAGTGCTTAGGATCCGGCCACTCTGTTCCAATTATGTCGCGCCCACGCACTCGGGCATCGAATAGGAAAATAATTTATATATATATATATCAATATATATGCATACATATATAGGTAAGGGCGTGTCATAAATTGTGTACACATACTTGAAATGGCTGCAACTTAGAATTGAACAACAAATAGTTTTCGAATAATGAACTGGTACGTTACGTTACGGTTACATTTCAATACTCTACTTTACGTTACGCTAGGTTACGTTAGACAATTGAATCGATTCGCAATCTAAATGTTTATCGCTATTACTAGAGTTTCGCCCACATTATTATCGCTGGGTTTGTATTTGTTGCTACATTATCGTTCTAAGCTCAGTTCTCAGTCGCAAAAGCAACGTGTGACAAAGGCGCCTCCTCGGATTACGATTGTGTATACGTATATCCGATATAGAGTCGGGGTTTTGAGTTATATTCGTCTCCAATTGTCAGACTCTTGCTGTTGCTCGCTGTTAGTTTTAGTTTTGAATTGCTCATTGGTTTAAAGTTAAAGTTTACATTTAGTTCTGTGAGTCGACCGGCCTGTTCTTGAGTCGGTTCGATTCGATTGATTCGGTATTCGGATTCGGTTGCATTGGCTGCCTAGGGATTTGGAATTGTTGCATCTTTAGCGCTTCCGGCCTTAGGGGCTGCGCTCTGACTTGAAATTGCGTTTTTGTCTTTGTCTGACTTGGCATCCTGCAAAAGAAATACGAGAATTGCCAACGGTGTTCAATAGCAAGGTTGTTGAGTGTGTAAAAAGAGCTCTCAGATCTGTGTTCGCTATTAAATGCATTCTGCGAACTTCTCTTGGCTATTTCCAGATAACTACGCCCACGAACATTAATCACTCAAATAGAAACGGGAATAGTACACCTTCTTATCATTATCATTTCATATGCAATGAGTTTCAGAAGTTGGTTTATATCTGCTAATTAGGTATCTAAATTAATGTTCTGGCAGTTTAAAATTCATAAAATTCGCTTTTCACATGCCAACCAAAATGGAAATGAAAACAGCCATAGGATTCAGTACTGAGGCTCGTTCAATTAAGAATATTAAGTTACTAAGAGTGCATTTATGAATCACTATCGAACAGTACAAAATTATATTAGTTTTTTAAATTTGTATACAAAGTGGCAGTAAACGCTTTGTATTGCAGTTCTAAATAGTTACACAATTTTGTTCAGTTCCTAAGAAATATATGGCTGTAAATATATGCCAATAGTTTCTCTTTTGCGGATATATATCAGTGCCAAGGAAACCGAAGGTGAAAATCGATGTGACAACAACCTTCCGCAGGACTGCAGGATAATCTCACTTTCTCTGCTGCCTTTTCTTTTCCTACCGCCCGGCAAACGCAACAAAGAGGGACGGGTGGGGGTTACGGATCAAATCAGGGGTGCAAAGTGATTCCGGATTAAGCCGGTACTGTACCCGGAATCGGTGTGCGCCCCTGAATAGAACTTCGGATGGGACACCTGTTCCTAGGGAATGAGGATATGTTAGGGGTCCTCTATATGCTCACCTTGGCCTTGACACTGGCTGCCTCCTGCTTGAGATACTCTTCCCGCGCCGCTTCGTAGAGACTAACGAACTTGTCCCGCTGGCCCTTGTACTGCGCGAAGAGCTCGTCGTCTTTGTGACCCTTCAATCTGTTCTCGATATCCACCTTCTTGTCGTGCTCGCTGCGTATCTCGTCCGTGACCCACGGCTTTTCGATGGGATACTGATTGATCAGGTTCTTCAGTGTCTTTATGCTGCTCTTGCCTTTCACCACCTGCTTGATTAGCTTGGGATTGGGCTTCATTATCCGGCCGCCATTCATGTTCATTGGTCCATAAGGTCCGACCGGTGGCATTCCCCGCGGCGGCATCCGTGGACCCATCATGTGCATGGGCGGTGGAACACCCATCATAGGACCTGGACCGGGTCCGTTGCGACGCATAAAAAGTGGTGGCGGTGGCGGTGGTGGTCCACCCATGGGGCCCATGGGTCCAGGACCGCGCATACCAGGCATCGGTGGCGGGAAAGGCATTTGCGGGTATGGTCCTCCAGGGCCCATCGGTCCGGGTCCCCGTGGTCCGGGGCCCATCGGACCCATTGGCGGGCCCATCATGAGGCGTGGAGGACGGTTCGGAGGCGGCCCGCGTTGGAATCCATTAAAGCCACCGCGTATCTGGTTGGAATTGTTGCCCGAATGGCGCTGCCAATCGCTCCCGTTCATCTGGTTGTTGAAGGGCTGCTGCGGCTGGTTCATATGATTGTTGTTTTGGTTGTTCATCTTGCCCTGCTGTTGGTTCGGACTGGGATGCTGGTTCGGATTGGCATGCTGCTGCTGGTTCGGACTGTGATGCTGTTGCTGGTTCGGACTGGTATGCTGCTGCTGGTTCGGACTGGGATGCTGCTGCTGGTTCGGACTGGGATGCTGTTGCTGTTTGATGCCCTTCATAGACTTCTTCTTGGGACTGCCTACCTGATTGTGTTTGAATCCTGGTGGCGGGCTGCTGAAGTCAATGTACAGGGGATCGCTCGGCATTTGGCTGGAGGAGAACATCATCTGATTGTTACCGTTGACCCTGTTACCGTTCCCATTTCCTCCTGGTCCGGAGTTATTTTTGCCCGAACGAAAGGGTTTCCTGTACGGAGCCGCAGCTGCGCGGGGATTATTGTTGTTCCCATTATTATTGTTGCTCTGGTTGTTGCGGTGCTGCAGATTTGGTTGCTGCTGTTGCTGAAACTGTTGCTGCATTTGGTGCGGGTGCTGCTGCGACTGCATGGTCCAGTTCTGATGGAATTGGTTCTTGGACACCATTGCAAGAAGCTGGATACCGCTGAATAAGGGGGTTCAGGACTCGAGCAGAGGAGCCAAGCCGAAACGACAGGCGGGGAGCTGATGGATCTAAAATGTTGCACGCCTATTTGTCACAAAAACTTATATTGAAAAAATTCCGATGAATCGATTTCGATAACGTTTCGATACCAGTGCTGTCAAACGAGTGTGAAGAACGCTAACAATATGTTTTTTCCACTAATGTTTCCACTAACACAAATGTAACAGGTAAAGCACATCACATTAAATTTTAGAGTGTTTCAACCTTACAAACAGTAGTTATCGCCTGCGCTGTTATCGATAAGCGTACTACTTTGCACGTGTGATTTAAACCAATGTTTATATTATTGGCTAGAGTTAATTCTGTTACTTTATTTTATTAACTATTTTGGTAAAGTAAAGTAATCATGGGCAAGAAAGTGCACAATGCCAAGGCGCGGCAGAATCCACAAACAATTGTGGACAACTCGGCCGTGAAGAAGGTAGGTCATCCGTCGGACCAAACAGTTTGAATCCGCTTTCTTACCGTTTACAAATCCAATACTTACAGATTCAGATCGATGTGGATGCTGTGGCCGGCGGCAGCCAGGTTGGCTACGATGAGGCCAACGCCCTGGTGCTGCCCTCCGAGAAGCGGGCCACCAAGATTAAGGTGGACAAAGTGCAGCACGTGAAGATCCTCTCCAAGAAGCAGCGCAAGCACCTCCAGGCGATTGTGGACAAGAAGAAAAAGAAAGAGGGTGTATGTTTTTATTCGGTTCTAATATAACACTGCTATTTAATTGAAATCTTTTCAAATTTAGCGCGCTCAGCTGTTGGGTGACCTTGCTGCCGTTCAAATTCCAGAGGAGGAGCTGCAGCAGTATACTTCCATTAGCCAAGTGCAAACCGTGGGATTGAAGCGTCTACCCACCCTGGACGAGTATCTAGCCAAGAAGAAGGAAAGGCAGGCCCAAGTTATAGCTGAAAAAAGCTCAGCGTCGGGTCTCCGCGTAAATGCTATAAAGGGCTCCAAGCGCAAGCTTCTCGTCGAAGAGGAGGAGGAACTAGAGGCCAAGCGAAAGAATCCAAATGTAATTAGCGTGGAGGAAGATGACGAAGATTCGTCATCCTCTGATGAGGACGATGAGGAGGCCCCAGCTCAATCCGCTCCTATTGCCATACCGTCTCCAGTGTCTATAGCTTCACCGCAAATCGCTGTTAAACCACCCATTAAAAAGTTGAAGCCAGAGCCTAAACCACCTGCCTATATCCACCAGACTGTCTATGTTCCCGTACATCGGACAACAGAAGTTCAGAATGCCCGTCTTCGACTGCCCATCCTCGCGGAGGAGCAGCAGGTGATGGAGACAATCAATGAAAACCCCATTGTGATCGTAGCTGGTGAGACTGGCTCCGGAAAGACTACCCAGCTACCGCAGTTCCTGTACGAAGCGGGCTACGCACAGCACAAGATGATTGGAGTGACGGAGCCGCGGCGAGTTGCTGCTATTGCCATGTCCAAGCGGGTGGCCCACGAGATGAACCTGCCGGAGAACGAGGTGTCATACCTTATTCGCTTCGAGGGAAACGTAACACCTGCGACGCGCATTAAATTCATGACCGATGGTGTGTTGCTAAAGGAGATCGAAACTGACTTTCTGCTTAGTAAGTACTCAGTGATCATCCTGGACGAGGCGCACGAGCGCAGTGTTTACACAGACATCTTAGTGGGTCTCCTGTCTAGGATCGTGCCCTTGCGTCACAAACGCGGGCAGCCGCTGAAACTGATCATTATGTCTGCCACTTTGCGGGTATCCGATTTTACAGAGAATACACGGTTGTTTAAGATTCCACCACCGTTGCTTAAAGTGGAGGCTCGGCAGTTCCCCGTGACCATTCACTTCCAGAAGCGCACACCTGATGACTATGTGGCGGAGGCCTACCGCAAGACCTTAAAAATCCATAATAAGCTTCCGGAAGGCGGCATTCTAATTTTTGTGACGGGACAGCAGGAGGTCAACCAACTGGTGCGCAAGTTGCGACGTACGTTTCCGTATCATGCGCCAACCAAGGATGTGCCGAAAAATGGAAAGGAATCGGAGGAAGAAAAAGAGGACACAATAGATGATACGGCATCGACTGTGGAGGATCCCAAGGAGCTGGAGTTTGATATGAAGCGAGTTATACGTAATATTCGCAAATCTAAGAAAAAGTTCTTGGCGCAGATGGCATTACCCAAAATCAATTTGGACGACTACAAGCTCCCTGGTGATGATACGGAAGCAGACATGCACGAGCAGCCGGATGAGTATGATGAGCAGGAGGGACTAGAAGAGGATAACGACGATGAACTAGGCTTGGAAGGAGAGTCGGAAATGGGATCTGGTCAAAGGCAACCTCTTTGGGTCCTGCCGCTCTACTCGCTCCTCTCATCGGAGAAGCAAAACCGCATCTTCCTGCCCGTTCCCGATGGCTGCCGGCTATGCGTGGTCAGCACCAATGTGGCAGAGACATCTCTCACCATCCCGCACATTAAGTATGTTGTTGACTGCGGTCGCCAGAAGACGCGTCTCTACGACAAACTGACAGGCGTGAGTGCTTTTGTGGTAACCTACACGTCTAAGGCTTCGGCGGATCAGCGTGCTGGACGAGCGGGTCGCATCAGCGCCGGACATTGCTATCGCCTCTACTCGAGTGCTGTGTACAACGACTGCTTCGAGGACTTTTCCCAGCCGGATATCCAGAAAAAGCCCGTCGAGGACCTAATGCTGCAAATGCGATGCATGGGCATCGATCGCGTGGTGCACTTTCCCTTTCCCTCACCACCGGATCAGGTGCAGCTCCAAGCCGCCGAGCGGCGATTGATAGTGCTAGGTGCCCTGGAGGACGTCAAGACAGAGAAGACAGATTTGCCACCAGCCGTTACCCGTTTGGGTCACGTTATCTCCCGATTTCCCGTGGCGCCGCGCTTTGGAAAAATGCTGGCTCTGTCCCACCAGCAGGACCTACTGCCCTACACCGTCTGCCTGGTGGCCGCACTTTCAGTCCAGGAGGTGCTAATCGAAACGGGCGTTCAAAGAAATGAGGATGTGGCGCCCGGCGCGAATCGGTTCCACCGCAAACGCCAAAGTTGGGCGGCCAGCGGCAACTATCAGTTGCTTGGAGATCCTATGGTTTTATTACGTGCCGTTGGAGCTGCAGAGTACGCCGGATCGCAGGGCCGCTTGCCAGAGTTTTGTGCTACGAATGGATTGCGCCAGAAAGCGATGAGCGAGGTGCGAAAATTGCGCGTCCAGCTGACCAACGAGATTAACCTGAATGTTAGTGATGTTGAGCTGGGTGTGGACCCCGAGCTGAAGCCTCCCACCGATGCCCAGGCGCGGTTCCTTCGTCAAATTCTATTGGCCGGCATGGGCGACCGGGTGGCTAGAAAGGTACCTCTGGCAGACATCGCCGACAAAGAAGAGCGGCGGCGATTAAAGTATGCGTACAATTGTGCTGATATGGAGGAACCAGCGTTCCTGCACGTCTCATCCGTGTTGCGTCAAAAAGCACCCGAATGGGTAATCTATCAGGAGGCATACGAGCTGCAAAACGGCGACTCTACCAAGATGTTTATCCGCGGCATCACCGCCATTGAGCCGGAGTGGCTTCTTTTATACGTTCCCTTGCTCTGCAACATACGTGAGGTGCGCGAGGATCCTGCTCCCAGATTCGATAAAACATCTGGGAAGATCTTCTGCCACGTGGATGCCACGTTTGGCAAGTCGGGGTGGGAGCTGCCACTCGGGGAAGTGGAGATGCCAATCAGCGAAAAGGCCTGTTGGTGAGTGTCTTTTTAAAGGTGGGGTATTTAAAGAAGTGATCATACTAATTATGTGGTTTCAGTTACTTCGGCATGTTTCTGCTAGAGGGAGAGGTTTGCTCGAGGTTAGCCGACTTCCGGAGCAAACTAAAGACCACACCCGCCTCTGTAATCAAGAGCTGGTCCAGTATGAACAACAACGTGTTGCGCTTTAAGCGCGCTCTAATTACCAAGCAGATCCATAACCGCCAAGCGCTGCTCGACCAGTGGAACAACGATCCTCACTGTGAGTTTACCCCAGTCTGCCGAACCCTAATTTCCTTGCTAATCTGCTGTTTCTTTTTAGTCCTTTTGGAGGAGTATCAGAACATGCTCTACGACGTGGCGCTTAGCGAACTGACGCCTTTATGGCCACCGGTGGACAAGAAAGATCCTCAACACGCCAGTAAAAAAGCTAGATAGATGGGTTTTTTTTTGTATAACAAGTTTCATTTATTATTTATTTAATTGATATATATTTATATAATTTTTATGTATAATATAAATATGAAATTTGTTTTAAATGGAACTAAAAAAATGGAGTGGAGTGAGGGGGAATAAAAATGTTTTGTTAACAGCTAGTTTCGATAAATGTTTAATACAATCCATATATGTACATAGAAATAATCAATATTCATTGTATTTTGTTGTCTGTTGGTTTTGTCTCTTGGTAATTAATTTTAAGAAAATTTGTCTGCTCTTGGTGAGAAATTAGCATTTACACTTGTGTTAATGAGAGATTTGGCTAATTGGGCATGTGGCTATATAGTGTGTATACGCCTTGGTATATGGTATATACTCATCGAACGAACGGAACGATCGGATTCGGATAGGCCGACAACTGTAGCTTTGTTCGCTTAGCTTCGCTCTTCCCTATATGTACATGTAAATCGCTAGTTGGGATTGGGATTAGGACTCCGTTTGCTGCAGCTCCTCCCCCCAGGCAATTGGCTGGGACTTCTCAAATGTCATCCACCATACGTCTACAAATGTGTGTAGAAAAAATCAGTCTAATATATTAAGGCAACGTGAGAGCTTTACATGTCGTCATTCCACTTGATCCTCGTCCTCATCCTCATCCTCTTAATCATCTAGGAATTGTGTGTAATATCTTAGTTTTGTAACTTGAATCCTGTCCGAAGTTCGCTAATCGCTTAGGCTAATGTAATGCGGGATTTGTATCATTTGTGTACTCTTTAACAATCGAATTTGGTATGTTTTGTGTCTGTGTGTGGGTTCATTTACTTTAACTTTAAACTAATTTCCGTTAAATATACATTTATAAATTCTTTAGGTTTGCTTAATATTTCTGTATTGGCTAGCGAGAGGAGAAAGAACAAAATAGGTAATGTTTGAGAAGCATTTGGTTTTCCGTTTCCGTATTATACAATTCGCAAGTTACAACAATTAGTTAGATATATATTTTTTATGATCTCCGTTCCAATATCCTGCTCTCGATTTGCGCTCTTTTTCCTATATACCGAGTATAACCTATAACTTTTATTAATACTAAAATTGAATTCTTTGTTTTTTTGTTTGTTTTTGTCTGAATTATTGTAGTTTGCTCCTAATTCCTATGCATACACTAAACGCAGTCGTTTTATAAACATTACTTTGATTTCTTGGAAGTGTTCTCATTTGTTGTTGCTTGTTTGTTTGTTTTTCTGGCCAGGAACGGTGCTCGGATATGGGCCACACCCATAGAAAAGGCGTACAATGCGGAAGCCCGGGGCAAGGTTGTCTCCTCTCCGCGATTTCAATCTCCATATTTCTGCTCTTTGCTGATATGTATTACAAGGTTGTGTCCATGTCCGCCTTGGTGTCAGTCCCTGCCTTTGGGGTGTTTGCTTGGCAAACAAATGCAAATATATGTGATCCTCTTAGACCGTTGTTCCCGCCTCGCTCTCGCCATTCTCATCGCTTGGTGACTCCTCGGAGGCCAGTTCGGGGATCTCCTCCGGATCGACTGCATCCTCTTCCTGGCATAATGAAGGGGAACTTGGGGATTTGGCACTGGAAGTGGAGCTGGTTTCAGCAGGAACGGGACTAGACGGAGGTGTTAGCGGAGCTGGCTGCTCCTCGGGCTTCGAAACGGTCACCTCTTCCAGCGGCGCCTGCTCCTCGAGATACACCACTGCTTTCTGTTCCTGTTTTGGCTCAATTTCCATTTCTCCTACCCCCTCTTCACCTTCGTTGGCAGTGACTGTGGCTGTGTCCTTTTCCTTAGATTCCTCCGCTAGTGCATCTTCCAGTTTCTGCTGCTGCTGAACGGCATCATCCAGTTTTTGTAGCAGCTCTGGGGACAACTCACCCATATCGTAGAGTCTTCTCTTGTTATTGTCCAAAATGATTTCCTTCCACATGCTCACCAGCCTAGAGAAGTTCATCAAGTCGCCATCATCGCCCTGTGGCAATGGAATGGAGCGAGTGGACGACGTATCCTCGTCCTCGGAACTGCTGCTGCTTACCGCTCGTATTTTCCCCTTGTGTGATTTAGAAGCATCGCTGGTCGTTGCCGTCGAGGATTCGCCGCCTCCAATAATTGGAGCAAGACCAGCCAGCTTTAGCTGAATGTTGTACTCGTGAAAATCGCGCTGGATGGAGCTTCGTCGTGAATTGGCCATCTCCTCGGTGCTGCCCATAATCTGATTATATTCCCTTAGGCCCAACTCCTCTACGGGCACATAGTGGTCGCCGATCTCCACAAGGTAAACATAGCGGTTGACATGCGAACGGAAGCGAATATCCTTATGGTTAGGCGTCCAGCAGTGGACCACATGGCCCACCATGCCGGCACTCGGCTTCCAGTCCTTCCAGGACAGCCTGCCACCATTGTTGCGCATTCGTTCAGTTGGCCACACAACAGCATCGATGATGTCCAGGCAGTCGTAAATCTGTTCAATTTAGGTTTAGGTTTACTACCTTGTTTAAAGGGTCTATAATTATGTCTACTCACCCCAGTGTCATCAACAATTATAACCTTCTTGAAGATCTCAATGCGCGGCTTCCTGATAACGCCGCCTCCTCCAGTTCCAGCAACTGTTCCCGATCCTGCGGGCTTTCCCTCTGCCGCTGAACTACTAGTTCCTGTGTCCACGGCAGTGAGGCATATGGGTCCCTTGGTTTTCCGTGGATAATCTCCTGGCGTGGTGATAATGTTGCCAAGGCCCACGCCCATTCCAAGACCCAGACTGCCAGAAGAAGAGGAGAGCTTTGTGCTGCGTGGGCTTGATTCATGTTCCACTTGGGTTTGAGGCGCGGTAAGATCCTTTCCTGGCTCACCGCCGGCTCCACCGCTCGCTATGGGCAAAGTGGCTCTGCGTTCATGATCTCTACCTCGACTGCTGCCGACTTCAGGTCTTCGACTGCGCACTCCGCCACTACTCGTTGCTCTGATGGGCCCACTGGCTCCTGCTCCCACAACTCCAGATCCAGATGTTTCATCGCGTTCCCTGTTCAGCAGACCCGCAATAAGTGTAGTGGATGTGGGTTTCACAGGCATCACTGCCAGACCTCCACGCACCACCGCCAAACTGTCGCTCACATAGCTACCGCCCAGATTTGCGGGAATGGGTCCTCCGGGAACATTTCCCGGACGCACGCTGTAGTAACTGTTAACCGTTAGAGTGTTGTAGAGAGGAGCAGAAATAAAAACGGGAGCTAGATCCCCGGACTCGCCTCCCGTGCTGCCAGCGGTGCCGGGAGGAGCTACTCCCAAACCAGATCCTGTCGAGGCACCCACTCCCGTAGCAGTGGATGCGGCACCAACGACGCTGCCACCGCTGCCAAAGTTGCAGGCACCCAGTTGGACGGGTCCCGATCCCGGATGCGGTTCTAGAGCAGATCCCGAACTGCATCCCTGGCGACAGCGCTCGCGTATACGGTGCCACCACCCCAGCACTGTATGCCGAATGGTGTCCAATGTGATGGCGCCGCCAATCACTTCGCACAGTTGGGCATTTGTATCCGCATATGACGTTGTTAGTGGAGACACGTAGATGGGATACCCAATGGGTTGATCGCAGCTGGAGTTAATGATGTTGCGCAGCGCCTGCTTGGCATTCTGGATACTTCCGCGCTCCGGGTTTCTATTCCTCAGGTAGATCAGTTCCTGCTGCTGTCCTGCCCACAGGCCACGAACGCACTCTCTGTTGAGTTTGATTACCCGGAAGCTCAGACACCTCTTTGTCAGCCGGATAATGCGGTACTCATCCGAGCCATCCTCCATTACGTGCCTCAGGGCAAGTAGATTGGGTGCTCCACGTAGTACGGCACTTCGCCAAACGGGATCAGCCTCATGCGAAATTACTAGCTCGTTAGAGCAGTTGTCAATGGCATCGTACAGGGCATGAGGATCCAGGAACTCATCGGGATTGGTTATGTGGTCCTGCTGCAGCTTAAGGGCCATCTTAACCGCTGGTGCCACAACCGAATGAAGTAGCTCCATGTCCGCAAAGACCCATTCGTCGCGCGGCGATGTGATCCGAAAATCTCCCTTGAACAAAGCATGTAAACCGTGCAAAAAGAACTCTACACCGGTCAACGCGCTGTGCGAGGCCGTGGCCAGGGATCGCCTGGCCAAAAGGCCCAGGGCCAGGCACAGAGACACGAGCGGTGCATCTTTTCCCACGCTGGCTAGTTTCAGACGAAGTGCAGGTTTGTCCTGACTTTCTTTCCGGCTAGTTGGAGCTCCGGCTCCTGCTCCTGTGGTGGTGCTACTCTTAGCCAACTTCACGAAAACATTTTGATCCATATACGCTACGTAGCCACCCAGTCCGGGAGCACTCTCTGATGTTTGCCGGGAGATATTGGCAAAGCTATGGGAGCTGCTCAGCTGCGGATCTCCACCTCCACTGGTCACTCCTCCTGTGCCAGGGACAGTAGCCCCTCCGACAACTACACCTCCTGCGCCTGCGCTGGTTTCCTGGGCAACACTCTTTTGTGGACGGCGCAGCTGCTGCTGTGACTGTGACTTGGATTGACCTGAAGACGGACCAGCCTGTCCACCATGCGCCGAGAGATTGGGAGTGCTCTTCGAGTCATTGTGGGCGGGCGTAACCGGCGCTGGCGGAGCAACACCCGCTGTTGCTGGGGCGGACGATGCTCCTCCAGCAGCTGCTGGTGCTTGGGCAGATGGTGCGCCTCCCATGGAGTTGGCATCTCGACGCATATCCACACAGTAATTGATCCATTTTAGGTACACGTAGCAAAAACTGGAACGCGTGATGCCTACTGCCCGAAAATCGAAGTCCTCGTCTAAATTGAAATTAAAAATGGGATCTAGGTCAACGAACTGTCGGCTTAGCGTATGCTGGAGGGCATCTTGTATGGGACCGGAGGCAAGCCACTGCTCAAGCTTGGGATTCTTTACAACATAGTAGATGATGCTCTAAAAGATAGTTCTTGATTAGCTAAAGTTATTACGCGCAAATCCAGAGGGCTCACCTTAATGTAGTAGGTTATGAGCACCTTGCGATATTCAAACACCTGTAGCGTGGCGCTGGCTAAATTGTCTGATATGGAGTAGCCCTCGATGACATATTGGGCTGCGACCACCTGCCAGGCCAGCCAGCGGGTGGAGAACATGGCGTTGGCGCTGAGCAATCGGGGCAAGTGGCCCGGATCGCAGCAGCAGCATCCGTCGTTGTCCTCTACGTCCTCGGTGATGGCCTCCACCTCGCGCTGCTGGCAATAGGTGCCGCGGAACTCCAAGCCGCGCATCTGAAACGTGCATAACCCATTGCCTAGCTCAATGATGTGAACCAAACAGTTTAGATCGTCCGAGGCAAGAACTGAAAGGATAAACGGGGTCTCTTAGCCTCTTCGCAGGTAAGGTATAAAGTTATGTTGTTACCAAAGCAGTCTCCTTGGTTGACATTTCCCCAGCGTCCCATCAGGAGATCACCGCACAGAGAGTGCTGCAGAGAGCGGGTTAAGTGCTCGTAGAAGATGCTGTTGAGGTTGTTATCGTCCGCACCCAAGTCCCGCTCTAGCTGGGAGCTTAGCCTCGTATTGGAGTGGTCTATCCGGCGCGTGTTGTAGTCCCGCTCCCAGAACTTAATAGGACGCACATACGACGTGAGAAAGATGGCGCTTCCCAAAAACGGATTGAGCGGAGTGGAGAGCACTGCGGAGATGCCCGCCTGCAGGAACAGCATTGCCGAGTGCGGTACACTAAATGGCTGGGCAAAGGCGTGGAAGGCGGATCCCCAAGTAATTTGCCACGGAGCGATGTACGTCACAATAAATTGCAGCTAAGAAAGAAAATGCATTAGCACGCATTTGGGTATTATGATGGCCAAGCCGAGTTCTCACCTTAAGCAGGAAGTCACAGCACTTGCGAAAGGCCAGCGACACAAAGAAATAGTCTATAATAAAGGTCTCTGTGGCCATGGCAAAGTCGATTCGGAATAGCAGAACCGTAAAAATTATGATCAGGTACTGGTTGGTCGGATCCGAGTAAGCGTTCCTTACAACTGATAATAAGAGATAGATGGATTGGGATTAGCTTAAAAGTGAGGGAGATGGAAGATCTGCATATAGGGTTTGCAGTTCAGTCGTTAGATATGATCGATTTCATTGATCGGATGACTCACACTTTAGGGCGCAGATCGCCACGATGAGCGTGCCCCAGGGCAATCCAAACTTAGCCACAATCAACTGCGAGTCCGCCGTTAGAGAGGAAATGGCCAGCAGGGGAAAGAGCACGTTCCGCTCCAGGACACTGAGGTAAATGTAGAGCTTCTCGAACCACATGATCTTGGGGGCGTTGAGCACCTCAAACTGGCCGAACTCACGCTGGCGCAGCAACGGACGGGCGAAACAAAGCCAGGGCATGTGCTTCCTCATCTGCGGCACGATGTAGTGCAGCAGAAGTCCAAGTACACCGATGAACGAGTAGAGAACCACGTTGAGATCCGGCTGCAGGGCGGTGAACACGGTGCTACAGTGCAACCCCAGTACACTGACCGCCAGCAGGGTCATCACCACCAAGTCGTTCTTCAGCCGCGTGGTTACTGTAGCCTGCAGCTTTCGTGGGAGTGGATCGGGAAGGTCGTTGCCAGTCCCATTGCCATTAGTATTTCCGTTAGCGCCGCCGCCACTGCCATTTTCACTGGCTTCGGTAGTTCCAGTTCCAGTTCCCGTTCCCAGAATCCCCTGCTGTTGCTTTTCGTCAGCAGGCGCTTCAGCTTCGGCGTCGGGATCTGCCTCCAGGCAAGCGGGTGTGGCATCAGTGGTGGCTGTGCCCGCCCCCGCTGTCAACGTAGACATGTCCCCGGGGTTTGTGGCAGATGAGCTGGAGATCTTGTCCTCACACTCATCAATTTTGGAGGCTGGGTCATAGTTCTCCACTAATTCGTGCTTGCTCCCCACCTCGCCAGCCAGTGTATTCCTACGTTGATCCTCGCCTTCCACCGCCTCCTCGGCAAACGCTCCAGCTTCCACCGCTGGTTCTCCCGTCCCAATGGAGGTACACGAACTGGAGGCGGTTATGGCCCTCTTGCTACTGCTGATCGTCTTACCCAGGGTGTGCTGACTGCTGCCCAAGGACGAAGTTTTTGATTTGCTGTGCTTTTGTTGCAGAGGCAGATCTTGATCCGTCTCTAGTTGATCATCTGCTCCGTGCTCTTTCTCGTGATGTTCTTCGTTGACTGTTAGCTTTTCTAGCGAGCTCAGCTCGATCTGCTCAGGTTCCGTTTTTATGTCTGTTAGCCTGTGCTGCTTTGGAGTGCTGGTGGTCAATTGAAGGGCAGTGCTATTGGCAGTCCCTGATCCGGTAACTGTTCCGGCTGCTATATGTTGCATCTGGCTGAGATCCTCATCCTCATCGTCCCGATACGTGCTCACAATGCACGTCTTGATCAGCCGCCACAGGTGGCTGAAGTCGCTGGCACATCGAGACAGATGATAGCCCAGGGGTACCAGCATAGCGCAGAAGATGGAGAACAAAATGTACTGCGTCCCTCGCTGCTCGTCCAATGCTCCGTACAGCGGTCCGTAAAGCAGCATTACAGCTAGCACCGACCGGACCACGCACAAAAAGGAACCTGTACAGTATTAGGAATTAGTCTAAGAAATTAGTCTAGGGATCAAAGGGTCTCACCTAGAAGACTGCTAGCAGCATTTCCGCCAAAGACATGCATGTCGATCTGCTCGAGCAGGTACATAAGAAACGTATTTATCTGGGGACACAATCCCACTGAGAATATGATGGGGAAGCACAGAAGCAAGATGTAGAGCGCCTGCAGAAGGAGGGCAACCACATCGGCAGGCGAGTAGCGCATGCCAAAGAATACCACCGGGTCCGGTGTCCGTTCCCCGTAGTTCGTATCTAGGCGCTTTAGTAGCAACAGCATGCCCCCGGCAAGGCAGAAGTATATAGCCCGCGAGTAGGCCACTGTCTTGTTGAATCCGTGCACTGGCGAAGCTGCGTCCGGTTGCACACTTTTTACTAGCGAGTACTGAGCTCCCGCGATCACTGCGCAGAAGAGCAGGGCACATAGATCCTTGTAGTGATCGTGCTGCAAGATCGCCGCTCCCAAGCAGGCTACCAGGGTGCACAGCAGACTGGCCAGAAGGACGTGCATCCAGTGGAGATCGCGGTCGAACAGGGCAAGAAGCTCCAGCCGGTCCATGGCAATCTTGAACTCGTGCTCTTGGCCGCACCACTTGAATCGGTACTTGTAGAAACTCTTTGGAGCCGCTGGCTTTTCTGTCGCGGATAGAAGGCACGCGGGTCGGGTCCAGTAGTCGCAGTAGGGTGCAAAATGCCCGTCCACATTCAGCATGGGCTGGCTCATCTGACTGAGCTGACTGATTTGGCTGATCTGGTTGCTGGGGTGATTCGCCAGTCCTAGGGCGCTTAAAACTCCTCCCCCGCCACTTGATGCTCCTCCTCCTGCGCCGGAGGCTGAAACGGAGGCAGCCTCACTGGCATTAGCCGCCAATGCTGCTGCCGCATCACTTAGTTGCTGCAATGCGTCCAATTGGCTGCGGTCTGCCTGGCGCTCACTTCGGATCACATTGATTAATCCCTGGACCGAGAACGGAGCACTGGATGGGTGCCGGGAGCTAGAGCCTCCGCGCATTAACATGCCCACCTGCTGCTGCGTCATTTGCTGAGTTGCGAGTGTGTTTCCTCGGACTCCTGAGTTGGCCTCCGCCGCCGCCGCCAGCTGCTCGCACATCAATTTGGCATCCAAGCGCAACTTATCCTTAGCCAACGCCCGCTCAATGTTGGTCATGTGTTCCACACTGGAACCGGAAGTGGGATGGGTGCCCTGAAGCGCTTGAATGGCATCCTGGTAGAACTGGAAGTGTGCGTTGGACATGTTCGGCGGGACCAGGCTGCTGCTTGCCGGGATCGGAGTGCCGTCCGCCAAGGTGCCGGTAATTGGACGGCCCCGGTCGTCCACGGCTCCGCCGTGCATCAGCCAGAGCATCTTGTGAATGTCAGCCGTTAAGCTATCGGTCAAGCTGATGCTGTGCGTCGAATTCGAGGAGGAGGAATTCCGCGAGGCCAGCTTGGTCTGTTTGACTAGGGCAAACTCGTTTCCAGCCTCAGCCGCATCTGCCGGGGAGCCTCCTCTGCGTCTTCTTCTCAGTTCATCCACTTCTCGGTATTTTACCACTTTTGGAATGGCTCCCAGGCTTTTGGCAGCCATTTTCGAGGTGCATGGTTGCTCTTCGTGTAGTTGACATCTTTGCAGGATCTGATACTGCTGCAGCTCCAACTCTATACCCGACAGCAGTTGGTCCTTGGAACTGGCGCTCACTTGCTCGCAATCACTTGAAGGGCAGCCAGAGTCCGCCTCGCTGCGTATGGGGACGGGAGGATTTGGGGCAGGGATTACTGCCCCGGACTGGTGTGATAGCTCCTGACGGAGTTGCTTGTCAGCTTGAATCTCTCGCAGTGTTGCCGGCTGGCGATTGCGATCGTTGAGCAATGGAGATCTCGACCCCGTGTTATTATCCTCCGTTTCTTCGTCTTCGTCATCATTTCCGGCACTTACCCCTACTGCCACGGATCCTCCCGACGACCCAGCGCCCTCCACTGATGCTGCTTTATGATGGTGGTGCAAATGCGAGTGGTGATGGAGATCGTGGGTCTTTAGGACGTCATCCAGCTGATTATGCGTCTGCTGCAGCTCACTAAGAATGTGCTCAAGGTTGTCGTCAAAATCTTTAAACACATCCTCGTCAGCGCCGACTTCGTCTGCCAAGAAGCCACCTACATCCGATTCAACACTGTAGTGCGTTTGGCTGCAGCCCAACGCCCGCGTTCTTCTTCGGATCGGGACGTCGTCCACCTCATCGTCATCGTCGGCGTTGCCTTGTCCTATTCCTAAGCAATCATCACCGTGTTCTTCGTGTGCCATCTTCTCGTCAGAGTGCTCCACTATGGGGTATACTGGAGGTTCAATCAATGCTGTTGTGGAACCGCAGGCGCTGGAGCTTCCGAAAAAGAGACTGCTGCATGTGCTGCTGTTACCAGGCGCTCCTCCTCCAGCCGAGGGAGTTGCGTCGCTATAGCCTTGCGTAGGATACAGGTTGAGGTGCTGGTTTCGCACCAGACTTTTGCTAGGAGGTGGCAGAGGGTTCCGCATCTGTTGTTGACCCGAGATGGCCTCCACGCTGTTGGGGTGCGGACTGAGATTGGACACAGAGGGCTGCGGGCAAAGAACTTCCAGGGCTGCGCTCTTAATGCGCCTCACTCCACCAGTTCCTCCGGCCCCCGCGGATGTGCCTGCTTCTCCAGACGTGCCCCTGGAACCTCCTCCGCCCACCAGAGACGATTTGTTGCCCTGGCTCGAGCCGTGTTTGTAGCTCGTAGCGTTGGAATGTCTGCGTCGCTTCATACCAGCAGCAGATCCACCTCCACCTGCTGCTCCACCACCGCCTGTTACTGATCCTCCCGTTCCTGGCTGGGTGACTGCAGCCAATTGAAGTGCAGACATTGTGCTGGTTGGATCCTTACGGATGATTGCACCTCCTAGGTGATGATGCAGGTGGTGGTGGTGATGGTGATGACGATGCTGGGTGCGGAAAGTTGGCTGGTGTGGCTGTTCAATGCCCAAATCCGATTTGGTGTAGCTATCGTCCTCCAGGTACACATCCGGAAAGGGATCTACATGGGCAACATAGGACATTAAATACAATAAAACTAACTTATTGAGGTTTCTAAGCTACAACAATGGAGAGTTCTGATTTTGTATCAGCTTACCTAATATCCAGGACTGTAGTGCCCGGCTACAAGCATCCGCCACTCCGCCGCTGCCTGCATTCCTAACCAGGCCCAGTTCCATGTCTTCCACGTCATTTGCGGCACTACTGCCTCCTCCACCGATCACTGCCAGTGCGCCGATGCTGCTGGCTGCACTGTGGTGCGGAAGTTGGAGAATAGGCTGAAAGAGTCCACCACGGCTCTGGTGCTTCAGCCGCTCGTCATGCGTCTCCGAACTTCTGTGGCGCTGCAGACGCGAGGAACGTCCAGGATTAACTGATGAGTTCGAGGCGGGGGCAATGACCACGACGGCGGTAGATGAAGAGGGAGCATCTCCTCCGCCTATTCCTGTCGATGGGGTGCTGGTTATAAAGTGCTGACGCGGATTGGTCTGACCGCGCGCCTTGTTCGTTGGCTGAGAGTGCAGGAACGAGGGTGCCGCTGTGGCTATCGTATCCGACTGATTGCGCATCAACTTGTTCTCCGCGTTGGAGTTTGCAGCTGCCGCCGCTGTGTCCAAGCTGCTCTGTCGTTCCAGACGTCGTCGATGGCGGCGGCTAAACACCTCAGAACACTTGCGCGACAGATGTCCAGTGCGTATGTGCTGGGCTGGTGCTGTTCCCGCTCCTGTAGGTCCCAGTGTACTCACAGCTGCGCCTGATCTACTGTCGCCGCCACTACTTCCTCCATCTACGCTACCCGCACTGCTTCCAGCCGCCTCGACAACCTCTGGATAGACAGTGAGGTACTTGTTGAACAAGTCTGCTTGAGCGGCGGCGCTGGTGGATGAGTTTCCGCCCGGCCCCGTGCTCCGAATGGACTTGCTAACGCTGGCGGAACCGGCCAGCGATTGTTGATCCTGTTGGCTACCGCCGGATAGCATGGATGGGGCGTAGAACATGAGTTCAATGGACTCCGAGCTGTTCTTGCGATGCACATCGACTTTGAGATCTGGGAAAAGAAGTTCTTAGGCTATGGCACGTGAGCACAAGAAGAACCACTCACCAATAATGCTGTTCACGTTGTCGATGGACATGATGCTGTTCTCCTCGCTTGCTTCATTAATGGCCTGCTCCACGGAAATGCGTGAGCCGCCCGGTCGGATGACCTTCATCTCGATGCCGCCCTCGTCGTCGTGGCGCGGTTCCGTTTCTTTGGTGACCTTGACGAACTGCGCCTTTAGGTCCACCTCGGACATGGTCTGTGCGCGATCGTATAGCCTGTGCAGCGCCAAATTGGCCAGCTTTACCATCAGAATGGTTAAGCTCGTTATCACGCAATACAGGCACCATGTCAACCAAGTGCTCGGAAAGTACTGCAAGAAGACCGCATGAACGGACTACATAGGACTACACTCGGTCACTACTTACCAGGTAGGCCACGAAGGGCGAGCAGAGTAGGTAGAGCCACAGGTAAAGGTGCACCACGTTGCAGAAGACGCCCTGATGCGGATCGTAAAAGTAACCGCCGGTCAGCGAGGCCCACACCCCCTGGCGCAGAATCTCCAAGGTCTGTGAACCCATGGTGGCCTATACTGCATCGCTTAGCCGCCGAATGGATGAGGATCCACGCTTTTGCTGCTCCAGCTTCCGGATTACTCACAGTAGGAGTTGCTGTTTCTGCTGCCGCTGTTCTTCGTCACTCTTCCGCTTCCGTTTGTTTAGTTGCTGATTAAGCCTGTCAAGCTGCAGGCGGGGGGCGTGGTCTGCGGGCGAGGCCTTGGGAGGCGATGGCAGCGTGGGTGGTGAACGGGGCGGAGGGGAAGGCAAAGGCAGAGTCGCTGTTTTTTTTTTTTGGGGGAAAGCTGTGGGACAGGAGACAATGCTGCGGCACCGCTGGAAACACTGCAACTCCGGACTGGCGTTACGCCGTTGTTTGTTTTCCGGAGTCTCAATGATGCTACAAAGGGATAAAACGAATATCACTCGCAATCCTGCCGTAATTTTAATTTTTTTCTTTTGTTTAGAGCCTGTCCTGTCATCGATTATTGGTCCGAACCTATCGGGCTCTATCGCACTTCGATATCAATAAGAAAAATGGTAACACTGCGGTCTGGTATTTAAATTTAAAATTATCTTTATTTTACACACTTGTTGACATTACCTTTCATTCCATTTGTTAACTTAATAATTTCTTAGGAAATTTCTTCAATTTTCATAAACTTCTTATACGTTTTAACAGCAATTAATTGAGTGAAATATAAAATATATTTATTAATGGTAAATTATATCTCCACTAATGTACAATTTTATTCAGAAACATACATGTTGTAACGGCTAAAACTACCAAACCCCGTTTCTAACATTACGTAGAGCCTAACTTATCGAATAATGGCAAGGCTAAAAACCCAATATGAATAACCTTGGCTTTGGTTGCCCTTCACACTTCTCTAAAACTAAGTCCTTCCTCCGATTTAACTTTATTTCCGTTCACACTTAAACCAAGATTAGGCTAGAAAAAAAAAACAAACAAAAAGGATGTGTACATATCTAGGGAATCACAAGAAGCCGGGATGATCCGATCGATCGGTCCATGTCTGCCACATCCGGTCAGTCTGCGCCCCCGCTTGGGCGCTGCATAGTCAGCGCTCCTCACTGCTGCTCCCGTCACCGCCAATGAAGTCATCCCGCAATCCGCCCCTGTGCTCATAGTTGTGGTGGTGGTGGATGTGCTCCTCCTCCTCTTCGAGTTCCGGCAGCACTGGAGGCGCCACCGGAGGCGGAAGTGGGTGGTGGTGCTCGTGGTGATCATGATGGTCGTGGTGGTCGTGGTGATCATGGTGATCGTGCTTTTCGTGGTGGTGAATGTGTTCCTTGGTTTGGTGAATCTGGATGGGTCGGTGGTCCTCGTGGATCACCTTCTTCTCCTCCTTCAGGACGAGTGGCTTGTGGTGGTGGTGCACGTGTTTCACCACGGTGTGTATGTGCTTTTCGATTTTTTTGTGAATGGGCACGTGGATCACGATTTTCTTTTTCTTCTGGTGGCCCCTGAAAAAGGATAGCAAATACATTTTTAACTTAATACACTATTTGATTCGATACACTGTTCGTTTGGAAGATTATTGATATAGCTTAAGTTAAACAATTTAGCTAAGTTCGCTTGAAATTATGTTAGCGAGAGTTATTGGTTTTCTATGATTTGAAGTTGTTAATTGTTCGTTAATCTGAATGACGCTTTAAGTTAAGGGCCCTGCGCCGCGATGTATCCTCTATCTGGCCCAGTAGTCCCCATGATAATCCATACCCCGCATCCGTTTCCGGCACGCAGACGATCAGCAACACCAGCGCCACCACAATCGAGAGCCTCAGGAGCTGCGAATAGAGGGAGCACGGATATCGGGTGTAATCCTTGTGTAGTTGCAATACCGGGTCGCCACTCACCAAACTGCGGTTATCCATGTCGCTTGGCTTGAGACCCAGGTGCTGAGGTGTTGAAGGCTCCGACGAAGCGGCTGCTTTGATTGCTGCCCCACTGCGACCATTTTATTTATACAGGCGCAGGCCCACGGAATGCGGTGAAATACGAAAACCCCGACGCTAGTTGGCGGCTTCTTCGCTTCCGTGACGCAGTCCACCACCAACGATATGGGCAGAGCCATGGGCCTCGCTCTGCTTTGGTGGAGCCACACTTGGTGGAGCGCCTGCGCACGCGCCGCGAACTAGCGGAGTTGGCTGCTCAGTGTAAAACCTGCAATTTCCATTCATTTCGGATGGCAGCGATCATCGTGTCATGGATTGTGGGTGGTTTTCAGCTTGGGGAGGACTACTCTCCACCGAGACGGAGGCTAGCCCCAAATTGTGGAATCTGCACTGCTAAAAATAAGAAGAAATCACGCGTGTATGTTAAGTATATAAAAGCCCATATCGAAAGTATGGAGCCTGCACCTGTATTAGCTACTAATTTTTGCGTTTCATTAGAGTTACATTTTGCATTTACCTATCAGATCCAAAGTCGTCAGCTCGGATCTTCTGAAGCCACCTTTGATGGTCGGCAGCCATTCACCGGATTAATGGGACCCCTGACTTCGGATTTCCCCCAATTTGCAGGGCATGAGAGCTCCGTCCCCGTTGATGGGTTTTACCATTGTTTATTTTCTTTGTTTTTCCGTTTTGTTTCGGCTGTGTGTGAACTTCTTCTAAAGCTATGCCTTTTTTCAGCAGCTCACGCAGACGGAAGGCACGGAAAACTGCACTCAATAGCTAGGAGCCGAAGCCCCACACCGAAGACCCAAACTCAGTCAACGGAAATAGCAGGAGTGCAGCGTGTGTTTAATACTCACAAAGATATGTTGCATGGTCGCCCAGCCCCTGGATTTATTCAGCCCCCGCCCGACTCCCCGGCTAACTTGAGTACATGGCACGTAACACGAGAAATAGAGAAATACGTTACAAATAGATCGCATGCACATGGCGCATATTTCTATTATGCAATCGTACAGGCGATTTGCCAGATTTGCGGGTGTTATTTAATTGCGAATCCCGAGCTTGTTTGCTATTCAATTTCAAATGCGATCACTCATAGAATGCGAAGCCTATCGATATCGCTGGCTGTCATCGGTCAGAGTCCCAGCGGCAAGAAGAAGCAGCGCCGAAGAAAGGGGGAAACAGAAAGAGCAAGCGAGCGAGCGAGCAAAAGAATAGAGAACAGCGATAATAGCGTCACCATCGAACAGTGGTCGAAATGACGCATGTTTCTTTTAATTTGATGTTTAATTCGATTTCTTAACTTCGAAACTAATCAAGATAAAAAGGCAGCATGTATGCAAGAAAGTAAATTACATGTATAAGCAAAGTTTGTTAAAACAAAATGAGGTAAAAAGCTGTTAATCGGCTGAGCTTCCACAGTTAAAAGAGCCAGAATCTGGGCCCATGACGCCCACTGTGCGCAGGCTGGCTGGCTGAGTGCGCCAGCGTGTGTGTGTGCGCCCCCCAATCGAAATCTTTTTTTAGTATTGAAAGAACAGTCGGGCAAGAAAGTTGGGGCGCAGCAAAATCGAGCCAGACAAAGTAAATAACTAAGCATCGGCATACATATAGGCAGTAATTCCATTCCGATGAATTATCCGTCAACAAGCTGGTGATGAGCAGCAGTGTTTTGCTACATTTAGTTTATTATTCCCTCTACTTATTTGCATTTCTTTTATGTTTTTGTTGTGGTGCGTTTGTGTGTGAACCAATTGTTGCTGCTGCTGCTAGAGTAGTGGTGTCGTGATTAATAAATTCCCAGTGACAAAGCCGAAAAAGAAGCAGTAAAGTAATGTGCAACAACAAAGCGATTCCACTTCAAAGAGAGATCACGTTCGGGAGACCCACTTGCTGATTTTTCGAGACTTCGATTTTGTTTGAGTGTATTCTGTGTCAGAGTGTGTGGGCTCAGATCATTATCCCAATCGGGAGCAGTTTGCCTGGGAACAGAATCTGCGATCCATATCCATAATCCCATTGGAGTACTAGGTAGCGCACTTGTAGAGCTTCTGATAAGAAGCTGCGCCGATCAACCTGTCTGATTGGAAGTGTGTGTGTTGCTGCAACATTGGCTGGAATTTGTTAGCCATAAATGGCCACGAACCGCCAAGTCAATAAACCCCAGCCCACATCTCGAATTTTCAAACCGGGCGTTGAGAATGGCGAAAATCAATCGAAAGCAAAATTCCATAAGTGGCGGACGTACATCACAACTATTCCTGTATATTTAGACTTGTATATTTAGATATTCATCTGGCAGAGAGTGTGTGTGCACTGTGTGCAGGTTTGAAAGTCCAGAAATACTCTGTGTTCCCACTGGCTGGAGGGCGAATGAGAGGGGAGACCAGCCGCAGCCCCACTCCGAACCCCAACCCAAAATTGGACCCTCCCACGCAGCAGATAGTCTGCTCCCCTCTAGAGGAAGTCGTATTTTCAATGTCTTTGGCGCGAGTTTCGCTTTCGCATTTTCCGCTTTTACCATTTACCACAATTTTCCACCATCTCCCCCGTTTGCCACCTTTTGTCGTAAATCATGGCCAATTACGGTCCGCACCCTGGCCAGTTAGTGCGTCACTGTAGCAGTTCCATTTCCAATCCGATACCCAATATCGACATCCCCCAAAAGTCTGGCGAGTGACCTCACGAGATGCGTCATCGTTATTAAAGCGAAAGCCCCAACAAAAACTGAATCAACAGAACAGAACTGAATCAACAGAACATATGCGAAAAGCAGAAAAAGAAAACTTCAGGCGAAATACCCAGACCCTTGGAAACTTACCTTATCATCTAACGCAGGAAACGACTTTTTGGGAGGGGTCTTTTAAGGACCTTGCGCACTTTTGAACAGGCCAGTTAAATTGATTGTTTACATCAATAGTTGGGAACTTGAATTGGGCACAAGGCCAATTGTTATGCGCTGATCAATTGATTTACATGCTGTAGTTTTCACATCTTCGTTGACTTGCAGCACAGCTCGAACATGGCGTGCCAGTCAATTGGAGTGTGTTGTGCTTGGAAGAATCCATGATTGCTCACAATTTGTTTTTGAAACATATCACTAAACGCATGCCATGACGAAAGGCGAGCGAGATATGGTTACTTTCGCAAGAAACTAGAACGCCACGGCGTGCCTTACTTACTCTTATCTGACAGTTCAGGTGGAATTCGGAGAGATAACCGCCGAGATGCTTGTCCAACTTCGTGCTTCATCTGGTTCATTTACATTTCTTTCGTTCTTTCAGCTCACTACAAATCTGGCCCACGAGAAAGAGAGAGGAACCAGAAACTCTGAGACAACCAAACTGAAAACAGGAAGCAGACGAAAAGCGCACCTAAAATGCCCGTCTTTCACACAAAAACCATCGAGAGCATTCTAGATCCTGTTGCCCTACAGGTAAGCATCGTCCACGCACGGGGTCCACTCCCTTGGGTTTTGGGTCTGAGGGCTAAACTTCCGTTTCAAGCAAATCTCTCGTCCGCATAGCTATAACTAGTAAGCACATTGGCGCCCAAGAAGGTAACGTTCAATGGTTATTTAGACGCTGGTTAGAAGGACATACATACGTACATGCCTGCACTGCACTGGGAAAAGCAACTCTGAAAGTTAAGCTTGACTAGTGAACTCGGTATTTTAATAGATGTATTGTTCTAAAGTAAATTAAAGTATTTCACAAAATGTGTTTTAAGTGCATAAAAGACCAACCCGTCCAGTTAACTATGCCTTGTTTGGAAAGCTCGTCCACTTTTCCCAGTGTATGTGTGCGTGGTACTTGTGACTGCGCACCACTGACTCCACTTTCCACTTTTCCGCTTTCCCCACCGCAACTCACTGATCGATCACCTATCGTTAGCTATAGTTGCCATTTGCACCTGATTCCCCCAACTGCATACGTGTGGCATGTGTTGGGTGTTCTGCCATATATTATATATAGATTTATGCCACAGTTCCCGCCGCCCTTTCCGATCCGATCGCCCCCTCAATATATATCCATCTATTCATGTGTGCTTCCATCATGAGGCGAAGAAACAAACGCGCGGAGCGGAGGTGATTTGCGATTGGCGATCAGCGATCAGCGTCTTCGTTGTTTTGTTTTCTGGCGTTACTTAACGGGTCTAAAAATAAATGAGGTGGAAATAATAAGAATAAATGTTGATCAGAGGCCAGCGCCAACCTGAGCTTCTGAGGACAGGCAGAATTTTAATTTAATAACGCAACAAATGAAAATGAAAAATCAGGCGGAGCAAAGAAAACAAATAAGTGGCGTTCGGGGCATCGGGACATCGGGGATGGGGGTGCCTTTTGGCCGAGTTCCAAAAATAGCAGCATAAAATACGTTTAGTAAAATCCAACAACGGCGGCAACAACATTCGGCGTCAGCGAGAGGAAACAACCAAAATAAAAACATTTACGACGGACAAGCCATGAAAATGAAATCATGGCGAAAGCAAAGGCAGAGCAAAAGCAAAGGCTATAGGCTATAGGCTACATGCTTTAGGAGGTGAGGACCGAAGGTGTGGGAGTTGTAGGTGTACCTAGCACATCTGTAGCGACGCGGATGAGTGAGGATTTTGGTCTGAAATCTGTGCCAAAAAGCAAACCCAGTGCATTAGTCATCCGCCGTGGGGCGGATTGAGTGTGGTGGGTGCTGCTGGCAAACAAATGAATTAAAAACGATCATTCACCACATCAATCAGCGCATGGATACATAAGTCGGGCACACATGTCTCTGTCCATATAATTAGTCGTTGGATGAGCAGCGAGGGGCTTTCCAACTAGCGACTAGGAGCTTAATTGCATAATTAATTAATCAAGTAGGCCAATTGCTGCTAATTGCAAAAGTGGCGCCCAACGCGGGGCCTGGAGCAGGAATGTGCCCCCCTGACGTGCAGTGGCTAACCACCTAATCCGCCAGCTTACACCAGTTAAGTCTCAGGTCTTAAGTCTTCGACTTAGCCGCGCTTCGATTTAGTTTCGGTTTAGTGGGGCTCAGTGGAGATTAGCGTCGGCGGACGCTGCGCACTGCTCATTGCCTATAAATAGGCAAATGGCCATGGCCAAAAACACCTTGAGCAGGTGCTGATGTCAAGTCCAAATGCCATGCACCATGTGGCGTTCCATGGCGCCGCCCACGCCCGTTTTCATCTCTAGCGCTCTCCACCAGCTCCCCAAATCGATGAATGAATGGAGCGCGAAGCCGTTGGACCGACGATAAGTCCGAGTGGGCCTGCCGCCGAGCTATCACGCAGCAAGATCATTAACAGTTTTGCTGCCATAAACAACTCCATTGGAATTGATTGATCAATCATCGCGCTTGAACGGGGATGAAGTAATCACATATTACAGATATCCAATTGTTTGGTCTCTAATTCAAAAGCCCACAATTGACGCATCGAATGTGGAACAAGATTGTCAATTCAAACACAAATTATTTTATATCAATAATACAAGCTGGGGAATTTCTGCGAAGGGTAGATTATGCTTATATTCAAGGGAGGCCGATTCCAACATCTGACTTGTCGGACACCATACATGCCCCAATGCATTTCAAGCTCCACGAACGAATAGCTTCTAGATATACATACATATATATAAAATCCTGTACTAACGACTGCACTTCTCCCCGTGACCGGCAGGTATCTCGTCTGGTGATCCTGCACGAGGAGGCCGAGGATGGCAACGCGATGCCGGACCTCAGTCGACCGGTGCAGGTAGTGTCGGCGGCAGTGGCCAATCTCGTGAAGGTGGGCCGCGATACGATCAACAGCTCCGACGACAAGATCCTGCGCCAGGACATGCCCTCGGCATTGCACCGCGTGGAGGGTGCCTCGCAGCTGCTGGAGGAGGCGTCCGATATGCTCCGCTCCGACCCGTACTCGGGTCCGGCGCGCAAGAAGCTAATCGAGGGGAGCCGCGGCATTCTGCAGGGCACCTCCTCGCTGCTGCTCTGCTTCGACGAGAGCGAGGTGCGGAAGATCATCCAGGAGTGCAAGAGGGTACTGGACTACTTGGCCGTGGCGGAGGTGATAAACACCATGGAACAGCTGGTGCAGTTCCTCAAGGACCTCTCGCCCTGTCTGAGCAAGGTGCACCGTGAGGTGGGCGCCCGCGAGAAGGAGCTGACCCACCAGGTGCACAGCGAGATATTGGTGCGGTGCTTGGAGCAAGTGAAGACCCTGGCACCAATCCTCATCTGCAGCATGAAGGTCTACATCCACATTGTGGAGCAGCAGGGCCGCGGGGCTGAGGAAGCGGCTGAGAACAGGAACTACCTGGCCGCCAGGATGAGCGACGAGCTGCAGGAGATCATCCGCGTGCTGCAGCTGACTACCTACGATGAGGACACCAGCGAACTGGACAACCTCACTGTGCTGAAGAAGCTCTCCAATGCCATTTCCAACAAAATGGAGCAGGCCAACGAGTGGCTATCGAATCCCTATGCCTTGCGAGGCGGCGTGGGCGAGAAGGCTCTGCGCCAAGTGATCGACAATGCCACGGAGATCTCAGAGCGCTGTCTGCCCCAGGACTCTTATCCCATCCGCAAGCTGGCTGATGAGGTGACGGCTATGGCGAACACCTTGTGCGAGCTGCGCCAGGAGGGCAAGGGCCAGAGCCCCCAGGCGGAGTCCCTGGTCAGGGGCATCCGCGATCGCATGGGAGAGCTCAAATCCCTGGTGCACCAGGCGGTGCTCGGCGTGGACAAGGCTGGAGTTCAGCAGACGGCCCACACCATCCAGGGTCGATTGGAGCAGGCGGTGAAGTGGCTGCAGCACCCGGAAATCAACGATGGTGGCCTCGGAGAGCGGGCTATTAACCTGATTGTTGAGGAGGGCCGCAAGGTAGCCGAGGGCTGCCCCGGCCACCAGAAGGCCGAAATCCAGCAGCTGTGTGACGAAGTGGAGCGCCTCAAACGCCAGGCAGCCGGATCCGGCCCGGCGGCCAAGCAGGCCGCCAAGCAGCTCACCCAGAAGCTCTACGAGCTGAAGGCTGCCATCCAGAACGCCCTGGTCAATCGCATTGTGCAGGACTTCATGGACGTGAGCACCCCGCTGAAACAGTTTACGGAGGCGGTGCTCCAGCCAGAGGGAACACCCGGACGGGAGCAGAACTTCAACCAGAAGTCCAACAACCTGCAGGCCTTCAGCGATCGCGCGTCGAAGACCTCCAGAATGGTGGCCGCCGGTGGAGCCTGCGGCAACAAGAAGATCGCCGAGATTCTGCTCTCTTCCGCCGCCCAGGTGGACTCCCTCACACCCCAGCTAATCAGCGCTGGTCGCATCCGAATGAACTATCCGGGTAGCAAGGCCGCGGACGAGCATCTGCAGAACCTGAAGCAGCAGTACGCGGATACCGTGCTGCGCATGCGCACCCTCTGCGACCAGGCCACGGACCCGGCGGACTTCATTAAAACATCCGAGGAGCACATGCAGGTTTACGCCAAGCTCTGTGAGGATGCTATCCATGCCCGCCAGCCGCAGAAGATGGTGGACAACACCTCGAACATTGCCCGCCTGATCAATAGGGTCTTGTTGGTAGCCAAACAGGAGGCGGATAACTCTGAGGATCCGGTCTTCACGGAGCGTTTGAATGCCGCCGCCAACCGGTTGGAGCGTTCGCTGCCAGCCATGGTTGGCGACGCCAAACTGGTGGCCACAAACATTGCCGATCCGGCAGCAGCGGCCGCTTGGAAGAACTCCTTCCAGCGGCTCCTTGGCGATGTGCGTGAGGTGCGAGACGCTATTGCGCCACCGCAGCCACCACCACTGCCCACTTCCCTGCCGCCACCCATTCCCGAGCTGAGCGCCCTGCATCTTTCCAACCAGAATGGTAAGCATTAACGTCCACATCTATCCCAAAGTATGTGTTAACTGTTTAATGTCTTTGCCAGCCGAGCGTGCGCCTCCACGCCCACCACTGCCAAGGGAAGGATTGGCGCCAGTGCGTCCGCCACCTCCAGAAACGGATGATGAGGACGAGGGCGTCTTCCGCACGATGCCACATGCCAATCAGCCCATCTTGGTGAGTAAAACTGCCACTTGGAGCGTTAGATTGGCTACTAATCCGCTTTTTGCCCGTAGATCGCCGCCCGTGGCTTGCACCAGGAGGTGCGCCAGTGGTCGTCCAAGGACAACGAGATCATTGCGGCCGCCAAGCGCATGGCCATCCTGATGGCCCGCCTCAGCGAGCTGGTGCTATCCGACTCGAGGGGCAGCAAGCGGGAGCTGATCGCCACCGCCAAGAAGATCGCCGAGGCCTCCGAGGACGTGACCCGATTGGCCAAGGAGTTGGCCCGCCAGTGCACTGATCGCCGCATCCGCACCAACCTGCTCCAGGTCTGCGAACGCATCCCAACCATCGGCACCCAGCTGAAAATCCTGTCCACCGTGAAGGCCACGATGCTGGGCGCCCAGGGATCCGACGAGGATCGCGAGGCCACCGAGATGCTCGTGGGCAATGCCCAGAACCTGATGCAGAGCGTAAGTCTCAAAGTGCTTAGTAATTGTCTAGCCTAATTCACAGGAAGGAGTCGCCATTCCTGGAGCTTCTGGGCTGAACCTTTACCAGTTCCTTTTCATTGCTAACTCCTCTCTTTCAATGTGCGATTCCAGGTGAAGGAGACGGTACGCGCCGCCGAGGGAGCCAGCATCAAGATCCGGTCGGATCAAACCAGCAATCGTTTGCAGTGGGTGCGCCGACAGCCGTGGTACCAGTACTAGGCGATTGTCAGTGCCTACGGGGAAGCTGGAGCAAGGCACCTGACCATCTGCCCACCGCCCTCAACCCACCTGACCGAATGCCGCCAGCCGCGTGCCTTGTGTAACATACAAAGCTAAACACTAATCTTAATGATTTCTATTTTAAATGTTAATCCCTAATCGGTTCCATCTGACCGCCAGTTATGTAAGTGCCTGCAACTATTTATTATGTGCTCCAAGAACTTGTGCTCATGTCCCCGTCCCCGCCCCCGTTCCCCTTCCTCAGCCCATTTCCCTTACCCCACCCGATCCTATGCTGATTTTGTTTCGATAATTTTAATAAACACATTAATTATTAAGCGTGCAATAAAGCAAAGCGAAAGCCACGGAAAAGAGAGAGGAACAGGAAAGCAATATGTACATAAAGCAGTCAGATTTAAGCGAATGCAACGTATATAATAAGAGACCATTTGCAATGGGCTTGCGCTCCAAGGAAACTAGAATCGCTCCTCCATCGTATTTGTAGTGTACTAACAGAAGCATTTATCGAAGCCCTTGTTTGCGTTTCAGAGTCCAGTTTATGTTCGAAATCTAACTCACTAAAACAGCGACGGATGCGCGAAGCCCAAGTTTTAACCCAAAACGATGTGTGTCATGTTCAATATATAATAAAATAAAGCTGAACTTCGAGTGTTTATTCGGTGGACTGGTTCTTTTGTTACGTTAAACTTAATGTGACCCACTTGACTTCCTTTCGCTTAGCATTTACGCTTGCGCCTGAAAGTATGCTATGATTGCTCCTCTTCTGTGAGGCACTTCCCCACAATCCGTATTCGCCATGTTGGCGTGGAACAACAAATCGCGCCTGCAGGAAGTAAAAATATTACGTATACGTAGTTGCTGCAAGTACATTAATCATACGCAGTGTTGCTTACCACAAATATTACGCGTTGAGAAAAGTTAACGCTAAAATTCAGCACACGCAAACATAAATCAGTTTATATGTATATGCTCATTAATTGCTTAAAAGTACATATAAATGTTTCAGCAATGCCCTCAGTGGGTTAACAACAATTCCAATAAAAGGCTAGTGTTTATTTTCCGACGGCAGCATATCCGCCAGCTGTGCCTGTCCAGCGAGCAGTCGGGAAATCCGAGAGCCACCAGACTATAATTAGCTGTCACTCTGAGAAAAGCGAGAAAACTCGCACGATCAGAGAGTTTCCGATGCGGCAGCAGTCAGTAGCGTTTCGGATATCGAAGGAATCAAGAGAGAGTTGCCCTACTGCAGCCGATATGTCCACTAGCACACCTGTTCCAGAGGAACCGAGATCCTCGAACCAAATGACCATCAGTGCGTCCACGCAGGAATTAGCCGAGCTGATAAACATCCACCTGGGTGACCTGCGACCGCAGGAGCCCTCTTGGCGGGTGGCCGACTCACCCATTTCCGGTAGGGGCATCTTTGCCACCCGAGAAATAGCCGCTGGCGAGGAGCTCTTCCGTGAGCACACGCTGCTGGTGGGTCCAACAGCTCATCGGTCCACGAATCTGCGCACTTGCACCCTTTGCTATCGCCTGATTCCGGGCTCCACGGACTCGGCAGCCCTCTGCCCAGCCGGATGCGGATTACCAGTTTGCTCGGAGTGCCGGGACTCCACGCGTCACGACCTAGAGTGCAAGCTCTTTCGCAAGTGGAAGCCTCTGGAGAGCCAGAGAATCGAACCGCGCGCCCTCAGGATTCTTAGTGTTGTGCGATGCTTCTTTCTGGACGAAGCCAGCCGAAAGTTGCTGTATGCCATGCAGGCCAATATGGATCGGTACTATATGCAGGAGGTCCAGCGGGCTGCCGATTGCTTTGAGCACTTTCCGCGGGAGCAGGACATGTTGGACTACTTCTATCGCACCATCTGCGCCTTCAACACCAACGCCTTCGAAAGCCGAAGCAATGTGGATGGCCACGAGGTGTTGGTGCGCGCGCTGTTCCCCTTGGCTGGACTCTTGAACCACCAGTGCACCCCAAATGCTGCGCACCACTTCGAAAACGGAGAAACCATTGTGGTGTGCGCCACTGAACGGATTCCAGCCGGAGCCGAGATCACCATGTCGTACGCCAAGTTACTTTGGTCCACGCTGGCTAGAAAAATATTCCTCGGAATGACTAAACACTTCATCTGCAAATGCGTTCGATGCCAAGATCCCACGGTGAGTTCACTTGTAAGCTGATTTTCCATTTGGATGAGGCACTGCATCGCAAGCGGGCCACAGGGAGCGGGAGTGTCGCTATTGCTGAGAAGTGCCACCGAAATAGCTCAGTCGGTAGGGCCGAAAAATGTCATCACAGGGGCATACGAGAAGGGGACTTTCGGCACAGACATTTAAGATTCTCAGCAGATTTGAACTCGGTGATTTCTAGGAAGTCATTTGAAGTTACAATATTATGTAGCTTATCTAAATGCTTTGCTGCTAGGTAGAAAGCCCCTAGTTAGACGCCCATGGGGAATGCAAGTGTGAGCGCGAGAGAAACATCTGATGAGCAATATGTCAATGCGATTAAGTGAATGATTAAGTCAAGGCAGCTGGCCGAAAGTGAAAGCACAAGATGATCCCAAAACGTGTCCACATAGAGGATCTGCCTTCAGTGAGTACTGCTTTTGTTGTCAAGAAAAGCTCACAGACGAGTAATCAAGATAACTTACTGATGAACGAAACAAATAAGATGCATGTTCCCACACACAAATATTTCGATACCATTACAATAACTATCTTCTTTGAATGACATCTTGCTGGCTATCGCACTGGGGGCAATAACCAACTAAACTGTTTGCCCACAATGTAGTAGTCGGTATATTTTATTGTATGATACGATTCGGGCAGTCTGCCAATACTGACATAATGGAGGCGCCCCAACTAGTTCAAGAACCCACACATACCGCATAGCCCACACTGAATTACTTATTTATTCAAATTCGGATACTGTCAAAGATCGTACAGCGCGTCAAAACAGCCTATTGCCTCTCTTCTCTTCAATACCCCTTTGACCCAGTCGCACGTCAATCCACTAAAACACTAGGTTTTCCTTTTGTATTCGCTCACTCTGTGCGCCTTTAAATATACAATTTTAGCACAAATTCTTTAAAACTTAAACGGAATACCCAGCCAACGGCCTAACGATAAAAAATCATTTGAAATTTGCCGAGAACTTCGTTCCGCATACCCTTTCTATTTGGGGAAAAAGGTTGTCTATTCACTTCTGCTCTTGGCACTAAGTAACAAAAGCAGTGATTGAATTATCAATCACTATGATTGAGGAAGAGTAAGAGGAAAAGAGGTCATCTTCTGGAATTCCTGTTCGCGTTTGTGGTTTTTTAGTTGTAACTTCGCAAAATGAAGACGCACAGATGCGAAACGTACTGTTTTTTGTAGCTGACAACCTCACCAATCGACCCATTTCACTTTTTAGATCATTTGGTAAAAATCATTTTTTGCGAAATTTTCACTTTTTTTTTCGAAAAATGGTAAAATTTAAAATTTTTGAGCTGTGAATGCCACTCGAAAGGAAATTACGCTACGAATTTAACAAGGTATGGCATTCCGCATTTGATCGACTATTACAAAAGTTGTGGGCAAAATTCTGATATTTTACTTACTAAAAATCATGAGAAATTTATTTGCCAAAATTAAGTTTTTTTTTATTGGTTTTTTAGTTGTAACTTCGCAAAATGAAGTCGCATAGATACGAAACGTACTGTTTTTTGCAGCTGACAACCTCACCAATCGTTCCATTTCACTTTTTAGATCATTTGGTAAAAATAATTTTTTGCGAAATTTTCACTTTTTTATAAGGGGTATGGCATTCCGCATTTGATCGACTATTACAAAAGTTGTGGGCAAAATTCTGATATTTTACTTACTAAAAATCATGAGAAATTTATTTGCCAAAATTAAGTTTTTTTTTATTGGTTTTTTAGTTGTAACTTCGCAAAATGAAGTCGCACAGATACGAAACGTACTGTTTTTTGCAGCTGACAACCTCACCAATCGACCCATTTCACTATGAAATTGAGGAAGAGTAAGAGGAAAAGAGGTCATCTTCTGGAATTCCTGTTCGCGTTTGTGGTTTTTTAGTTGTAACTTCGCAAAATGAAGACGCACAGATGCGAAACGTACTGTTTTTTGTAGCTGACAACCTCACCAATCGACCCATTTCACTATGAAATTGAGGAAGAGTAAGAGGAAAAGAGGTCATCTTCTGGAATTCCTGTTCGCGTTTGTGGTTTTTTAGTTGTAACTTCGCAAAATGAAGACGCACAGATGCGAAACGTACTGTTTTTTGTAGCTGACAACCTCACCAATCGACCCATTTCACTTTCTAGATCATTTGGTAAAAATAATTTTTTGCGAAATTTTCACTTTTTTATAAGGGGTTACATCACGATTTTTTTCGAAAAATGGTAAAATTTAAAATTTTTGAGCTGTGAATGCCACTCGAAAGGAAATTAAGCTACGAATTTAACAAGGTATGGCATTCCGCATTTGATCGACTATTACAAAAGTTGTGGGCAAAATTCTGATATTTTGTTTACTAAAAATCATGAGAAATTTATTTGCCAAAATTAAGTTTTTTTTTATTGGTTTTTTAGTTGTAACTTCGCAAAATGAAGTCGCACAGATACGAAACGTACTGTTTTTTGCAGCTGACAACCTCACCAATCGACCCATTTCACTTTTTAGATCATTTGGTAAAAATAATTTTTTGCGAAATTTTCACTTTTTTATAAGGGGTTACATCACGATTTTTTTCGAAAAATGGTAAAATTTAAAATTTTTGAGCTGTGAATTCCACTCGAAAGGAAATTACGCTACGAATTTAACAAGGTATGGCATTCCGCATTTGATCGACTATTACAAAAGTTGTGGGCAAAATTCTGATATTTTACTTACTAAAAATCATGAGAAATTTATTTGCCAAAATTAAGTTTTTTTTTATTGGTTTTTTAGTTGTAACTTCGCAAAATGAAGACGCACAGATGCGAAACGTACTGTTTTTTGTAGCTGACAACCTCACCAATCGACCCATTTCACTTTCTAGATCATTTGGTAAAAATAATTTTTTGCGAAATTTTCACTTTTTTATAAGGGGTTACATCACGATTTTTTTCGAAAAATGGTAAAATTTAAAATTTTTGAGCTGTGAATGCCACTCGAAAGGAAATTAAGCTACGAATTTAACAAGGTATGGCATTCCGCATTTGATCGACTATTACAAAAGTTGTGGGCAAAATTCTGATATTTTGTTTACTAAAAATCATGAGAAATTTATTTGCCAAAATTAAGTTTTTTTTTATTGGTTTTTTAGTTGTAACTTCGCAAAATGAAGTCGCACAGATACGAAACGTACTGTTTTTTGCAGCTGACAACCTCACCAATCGTCCCATTTCACTTTTTAGATCATTTGGTAAAAATAATTTTTTGCGAAATTTTCACTTTTTTATAAGGGGTTACATCACGATTTTTTTCGAAAAATGGTAAAATTTAAAATTTTTGAGCTGTGAATGCCACTCGAAAGGAAATTAAGCTACGAATTTAACAAGGTATGGCATTCCGCATTTGATCGACTATTACAAAAGTTGTGGGCAAAATTCTGATATTTTACTTACTAAAAATCATGAGAAATTTATTTGCCAAAATTAAGTTTTTTTTATTGGTTTTTTAGTTGTAACTTTGCAAAATGAAGACGCACAGATGCGAAACGTACTGTTTTTTGTAGCTGACAACCTCACCAATCGACCCATTTCACTTTTTAGATCATTTGGTAAAAATAATTTTTTGCGAAATTTTCACTTTTTTATAAGGGGTTACATCACGATTTTTTTCGAAAAATGGTAAAATTTAAAATTTTTGAGCTGTGAATGCCACTCGAAAGGAAATTACGCTACGAATTTAACAAGGTATGGCATTCCGCATTTGATCGACTATTACAAAAGTTGTGGGCAAAATTCTGATATTTTGTTTACTAAAAATCATGAGAAATTTATTTGCCAAAATTAAGTTTTTTTTTATTGGTTTTTTAGTTGTAACTTCGCAAAATGAAGTCGCACAGATACGAAACGTACTGTTTTTTGCAGCTGACAACCTCACCAATCGTCCCATTTCACTTTTTAGATCATTTGGTAAAAATAATTTTTTGCGAAATTTTCACTTTTTTATAAGGGTTTTTTCACGATTTTTTTCGAAAAATGGTAAAATTTAAAATTTTTGAGCTGTGAATGCAACTCGAAAGGAAATTAAGCTACGAATTTAACAAGGTATGGCATTCCGCATTTGATCGACTATTACAAAAGTTGTGGGCAAAATTCTGATATTTTGTTTACTAAAAATCATGAGAAATTTATTTGCCAAAATTAAGTTTTTTTTTATTGGTTTTTTAGTTGTAACTTCGCAAAATGAAGACGCACAGATGCGAAACGTACTGTTTTTTGTAGCTGACAACCTCACCAATCGACCCATTTCACTTTTTAGATCATTTGGTAAAAATAATTTTTTGCGAATTTTTCACTTTTTTATAAGGGGTTACATCACGATTTTTTTCGAAAAATGGTAAAATTTAAAATTTTTGAGCTGTGAATGCCACTCGAAAGGAAATTAAGCTACGAATTTAACAAGGTATGGCCGTCCGCATTTGATCGACTATTACAAAAGCTGTGGGCAAAATTCTGATATTTTGTTTACTAAAAATCATGAGAAATTTATTTTCCAAAATTAAGTTTTTTTTATTGGTTTTTTAGTTGTAACTTCGCAAAATGAAGACGCACAGATGCGAAACGTACTGTTTTTTGTAGCTGACAACCTCACCAATCGACCCATTTCACTTTTTAGATCATTTGGTAAAAATAATTTTTTGTGGTCGATAATGCCCAAACGCACCCTATAATTTTTCGGTTGGTATTCACGCTTTTTGATATTTGGCATTCGAGTGCGTTCTTTTCGCCTTATGCCCCGCTCAGTCTAGCTTCCGTTCGATTGGGCCAATAAAATGCGAGTAAAAGTGAAAATAGATTTGGAATGTGGGCGAACTATAAGTTGCTGGCGGCGCGTGGCAGGAGCAGGGAGGACGGAGGTCGTACGCTTTAGAACTGATTTACGTATTACCGCAGAGGATGGGCGTGGCAGGACGAACTCACTCCACTTCGAGACATGTGACAGTGCGTGACATTCGCGGTGGAAAGTGAACAGCTGGGAGTGGAGCCACCCCAATCCTGGTCATGGTCCTGGTCGTGGTCCTGGTACTGGTCCTGCTCCCCACCAGGTCACGTGTTGCGACGCTCACCTCGTTTTGCCGCCTGGTGTCTCCGACCCCTTGGCCCCTTGGCCCCTGGAACACGCAACTCGTTGGCCAGCGAAGCCCTAATTTATGTCCCGGCCACACGCACTGCCATATGTAGTGAAAGCCGCAGAAAGTGGGTTGCACTGCCAGCCAGGATTGTTGTACTCAACACTCTCCAAGGTTTACAGGCCTATTACGTCGTACACACATTTTTGGCCAGTGTAGCAGCGTGGGAGACAAACGCGCTTGGTATCAATGGCGCTGCATCTCCACAAATAATTTTGCCAGCCGTTCAGATTGTCGTAGGGCGACTGAAATCGGATGGAGATGGTGATAGCGATGGGAAGGTGGTGGAGGTGGGGATGAGATGGGGAAGGGGTGGATGGTGCTCCTATGGCTTCGCTTCAGTTTATGGCGTCCATAACCAACCGCAAGCAGACTTCGGTGAAGGGGGTGGGGTGGCAGCCACACTGAGGTGTTTGGCGAACAAATTGACAGTGGGAAATGTTCTTTGATGGCTGAATGGCTGATGGCTGATGGCTGATGGCTGATGGCTGCATCAGTGCCTCTCACTATGCCCCTCGCGATCGTCCACCCCCGATGGCCGCCCACTGGCGAATCCAATTGAACGCAACAATAGCAACCACAGCAGCGGCAGCAAGAACCACACGGCAACAACAGCTCAAGCACAAATTGAATAAGAGTCAAAAGCAAAATCCGCTTTGCGTCGTCCCAGCCAAATGTCTCTATTTCCCGGTGGCGCACCAAGTGGCTCCACGTTCCCGACTTCGAAAACGTTCCGAAACCGCTCATCGCGGAATCAAAACTTTGCTGCTTCTCACAAAAAGTGTTGAACTTTTGTAGCAAGCTGCCTAAAAATAACCCGAATTTTGGCCAAAACAATGAACACAATGCTCAAGTTCTTTCCTTCGGGGAAAATGTTATTTTGGATTTCGTAAATGGGAACTTGGCGGCGAGTGTGTGCTTTCAGTGTGCGTGTGCCTTGGAAAAAATCATATTTGACTGTTGTCGCTGTTGTCCGCCCTGGCCCCACATTTGCCCGTTCCTCAGCTACCGGCCCCTTTCGCCTATCGCCTTCCCCCGTTCCCTGGTGGATGCCTCTAATTTGTGTTTTTTTAGTTGTGTCTAATGCTCTCCGAGGGCGTCGGTGTGTCCACGTCATAAGCGTCGCTGCTTTGCTGGGTTGCTTCCACTGTCGGCAGTCAGTTGTTGCTGATGTGCTGGGTGTTGCTGCTGCTGCTGCCGCTGCTCATGTTGCTGCTGTCGTCGCTGTCGCCACTATATCGCTGCTATTCCCGCGTAGTCCGCCCAGCTGCGCGGAGACATCTTCACTCGCCGAGTTGCCGCGCGTCGCGTTGGTTCGCCGCAGTTCCGACCGACCTCCCACCGCAGTCGCCATGTCTACTGCTGCCCAGTGCCCGCCCCCTCGCCCAGGCGGTGGTGGAGGAGACACCACTCTGGCCGCCCTGGGCGCCCACATGGCCCCCTGTCGCGACACCACGCCTGAGCAGCTGGCCCAGCTGATAGACGCCCATTTGGGGGATCTGCGCCAAGAGCAGCCCAACTGGACCATCAGCTCATCCCCGGTGGCCGGTCGCGGGGTATTTGCCACCAGAGACATAGCCGCCGGCGAGCTGATCTTCCAGGAGCGAGCCCTGGTCACCGGGCCGACGGCGAGAAAGGGCCAACTGAGCAGCTGCATCTGCTGCCATGAGACCCTGCCGCAAACGGGATTCCTTTGCCGGCATCGCTGCACCCTGCCCGTATGCGAAACCTGTTCGGATTCCGAGGAGCACCAGGCGGAGTGCGAGCACTTCCGTCGCTGGCAGCCCAAGGACGTGGATGCCGAGCAGGAGCAGGTGAATCCTATGTCGCTGAGGATCCTCACCGCAGTGAGGGTCTTCCACTTGGGCAAGGAACAGCGGCATCTGGTGGACGCCATGCAAGCGAATGCGGAGCGCGCTTACCGGCGGGAGATCATCCAGGCGGCCCAGTGCTTCCGGAACTTCCCCACCACGGATCGGGTGTTCATGGACCAGCTGTTCCGGATCGTGGGCGTGCTCAATACGAATGCCTTCGAGGCTCCCTGCCGCTCTGGTGGCCACGAGACGCTACTGCGGGGTCTGTTCCCGCTCACGGCGATCATGAACCACGAGTGCACCCCGAACGCTAGTCACTACTTCGAAAACGGTCGACTGGCGGTGGTTCGGGCTGCGCGCGATATTCCCAAGGGCGGCGAGATTACCACGACCTACACCAAGATCCTCTGGGGCAACCTCACCCGGAATATCTTCCTCAAGATGACCAAGCACTTTGCCTGCGACTGCGTGCGGTGTCACGACAATACTGTGAGTACGGTACCAATGGGAATCCTGGTCTCCCTGGGTATTCCCTCTTGCTCCCTTGACCCATTTCTTCAGCACAAGCTTTAGCTTCTGCCAATGGTAATTTTTAGGCTGATTGAATTTCTTCATGGTTAATAGCAATCTTCTACCAATCCTCTTCTTCTGAACCTACTTGAAAGCTACTCATTCCTCCCTATCAGATACCGAAACTCCAACTGCATCCATCGCCATCTATTTGTCCCAAAACAAGAAACAATAATTGAAATTTGAAAAGCATTTCACTTGAATTTCGGGCACATTTCTTGGCCAACGCCGATGTCACTGGCGCTGTGAAAGTGCGCGTGTGGTAGGGATGTGAGTGGCATGGGCATATATGTATGTACGTACGCGATCCACATATCCGGCCGGCCACATCTATTTATGTGGCCGCTCTCCGCCGCTCTGGGATGAGTTGAATAATGGCCTCTGGCGTTGGCAGTGGCCGCTGGCCAGGCCCCCTGACACAAATGCGTTCCCTAATTAAATTAGTTATATGATTTGCATCAACCAGGGCCCAGGGGTGCGCCCAAGGGGGGTGTCCACCAAATGTCCACGCGCTTTTGCCTGCTAAAATGACTCCCTGATGGGCTTAGTAACGCAATTACTTGTTGGGAGTTGGGAGAGTTCGAGACATCTTAGTCACAGCCCTGCAGTCGTAAGACAGTTCCATACTTGCCATTATATATACACCTTAAACGCACGTTTAAAACAAGACCTCCGAGGCATACATTATCAGTCCATTGATCCTATTTGCCTATATTGAAATGCGGGTATCCAAAGTTCCCCCCACTAACACACACCCCCAAAATTTACATGAGCATGACACACAGAATGTTAATTTTGATTTCGATTTCCATTTCAATTCGGAGTGGAACCAACTGTACGCCGTGAATGGACACTTTGACTTCAGATTCCACGCCCGATCCCCTGATTCCCCCCAAGTCCTTCGATTCACTGACCATTGCCTTCTTGCAGGAAAACGGCACCTACTTGTCGGCGCTTTTCTGCCGGGAACAGGGCTGCCGTGGCCTGGTGATTCCCGTCCAGACTCGGACACTGCAGCCGGACTGGCGGTGCATCACTTGCGAGAACGTGTTCCCGCACGCGAAGATGGCCAAGTACCAGGACTTCGCGCTGAACACCATCAACAACCGGATCAACTCGTGCAGTGTCCAGGACATGATCCACTTCATCAACGAGCTGTGTCCGCGCTTCTGTCCCTCCTCGAACTACGTCCTGATCGAGGCCAAGCTGAATGTGATCTGGAGGATGACGCGGTTCGACCACGAGGAGTACACTCCGGAGGAGATGGGCCACATGGATCGCTACCGCGAGGAAGTGTTGGCCATCCTCCACAAGCTGGGAGCCGGAGAGTGCACCCTAAAGAAGCTGATCACCGGGGAGATCCAGTGATTCATATTCAGCTTCAAAACTTCATTTTTTTTTTAGGTGTGAATGAGTGAGTGCTTTTGTGAATGCGTACTTTTCGGGGTTTGGTGAATCGCATCCGAGCCCTTTGTTGCTATTTTATTCGTAGTCACTTAAGAATCCAATAAACACCGAATCCTTTCGAACTATATCTGCAATCCGTTTTTCATGTGGGCCCCTTCCGCGGAACGCCTCTGTGCCCTGACCATAAATATGAATAGCCAACTAGCCACGAAGATCACCGGCCTGCGATTGACCAACAAGTTGAAAATTGCCACGATGTAGATTCTCTGGGCTCTCATTCGTTTCTTTGGGATCGTCTTGGCAAGCACAGCAGTATAGTATGTGAGAGGAATGTCGTGTTGAGGAGGTCCAATTCGACTGGGGAGTATGTATATGGCATGTGATTTACGGCACATGGATTATCTATTGCATTTCTGGGACTAATGGCTGAAAACTGATTGCAGTAATCTAAAGAGGCATGTATGAATTTCTAGAGCCTGTATCTTTGGTATTTAATGTGGTAAAAAATAGATTGCTTCAAGCACAACGCTACTTACCACCCGCACATTTCATATTCCCATTGTCAGGGGCATGTGTGGTTTTTCAGCCAATCGATTTCAAAATGGACTTTTGTGGTTTTCTGTTGTTGTACAAAAGCTTTCTTTAATGGCGCATACACAGACGGACACACGCACACAGTCATGATAGAATAACAATAATTTGGTATGGGTACATGTACGTGTAGGCATACATTTGCATGCACTTGCAATGGGGGCCTTTAATGGGGTATGGGGTCTGGGGTCTGGGGTCATGGGTCATGGCTCGGGGGGCAGGAGCCGGGGGTTCGGTGACAGTCGCCCGTACACAAATATTCGGATATGCCATAGCTGCGGCATACACGCATACCTCGGTACATGGCTGGCCTAGGTCTAGGACTTAATCTAACCAAGTGTCGTGTGCATCAGTACGTATCTAGATTTATAGTTACAGTAGAAAAAAAAAACAAAAAAATATAGAGTAGGAATAAACAGGGCACTGTGGGTGGTGGATGGGTGGCGGTGAACTACTAACTAAGGGCCAGGTGCTCGGTGTGGGGCTTTCGCTCGGACTTGCGGGCCTGCAGGCGCTGCAGCGGCGGAATGGCGAACATCACCAGTCCGCTGATGGCGATCATGAGTCCGGCCATCAGGAAGGCCGGCGCATACGAGTCCGTCAGGTCGTACATCCAGCCTGGGGAGCAAAGGTCAGACACAGAGCACTGCTTCCAGCTATTGCGAGTACTCACCTCCGATGGGCGGACCAATGAAGCTGGCAATACCCTGGAAGAGCAGCAGAAGGCCAAAGGCGTTCGTCAGCTTGTCCAGTCCCAACAGGTCCACCAGAATGACCGAGGTCAGGCCCACATAGGCGCCGATCGTGAAGCCAAAGACGCAGCAGTAGAAGGCCAGGGATTGGAAGTCGTGGCACAGCGGCACCATGGCAGTGGCTAGTGGAGAGGGAACGGAAGAAGGATTAGTCTGCAGCTCAGCCGATCAGATCACAAACTTACAAATTCCGCAGGCGGTAAGGCAGACGTTGTAGACCAGGAGGCGGTTCACCCACGGTTTGTCCGATATGTAGCCCAGGATTATGCGGCCCACTGTGTTGGCCACGCCAATCGTGGATATCAGGTAGCTGGCATCCGTCTTGGTGAGCTTCAGGGTCTCCGCGTAGGCGACCACATACAGGTACGGAACGTTGAAGCCAATGCTCGTGCAGAAGTTAGACACGGAGAAGATCACGAACACCATGTCCTTGAGCAGGGAGAAGTTCATCATTTCGGCGAATGTGTCGCGTGTCTCCTTGGAGCAAGTGATGCAGCCACAGCACTTGGCCTCCTCCTGAAACGGATGAATCGGGTTATCATCGTCCTTCCTAATTTTTATTAACCTAAGAACAGGGAGAACGCGAGCTCCGCGTAACGTAACGTTATTACGATCGCATTGAACCCGAAATTAGCATGGAAATGTAGTGGCGCTGCTCATGTTAATCAAATCACGGATTTAATGAAGACGAGCCGTTCAGTTAAGCGGATCGACCCCTGGAGCGGCGTTTCAGTGCTTTGCGGGCTCTGGTCAGTGAATCACGATGCACCATCCACCATCCGGGGAAATGGAGGAGTTCTTCGAGGATAGCGAGATATTCGTGACGGGCGGATCGGGAGTGGTGGGCAAGGCGCTGGTCGAGAAGCTCCTGCGCTCCTGCAACGTTCGCCGCATCTACGTTCTGCTGCGTCCTCGCAAACAGCTGACAGCGGAGCAGAGACTCGTCCGACTGCGGCAGGCCACTGTCTTTCACGTGCTGGCCGCGCAAAAACCCGAAGAGCTGGACAAGATCGTGGCGGTCCCGGGCGACGTCTCTTTGCCGGGACTGGGCATCGATCCCTCGATGATACAGCGTATGAAAGGTGTTTCCCTGGTCTACCACTGTGCCGCCACGGTGCGATTCGATGAGCCGCTCCGCGAGGCTCTACGTCTGAATGTCGGAGGCACCTTGGAGGCCCTCAAGTTCGCCGAGACTCTGCCCCAGCTAAGGGCCTTCGTCCACGTTTCCACTTTCTACAGTAATCCCTATTTGACGCGGGTGGAGCCTAAGGTGTGTGTGTTACGGATCCTGGACTACCTTGCTTGTTTCCCTGACTCTGTGGCTCTGATCCTTGCAGTACTACTCCTCGCCGATGGACTGGCGGTTGTGCCTTCGACTGATCGACGATGTCGCAGACGACGGGATGCTCAACGCGTTAACAAGAAAGTAAGTCGAAGGGGCAGTCCGTTTGCCTCCATATTGATTCCTTTGGTAAGGAATACACTTGGCTATCGATTTTATATAATGATCTATCATTTGGTTATCCCATGGCTCCCTGTCCCAGGTTGATCGTGGGCTTTCCCAACACGTATACGTTTACCAAAAACCTGGCCGAATCCCTAGTGAATGACTACCGCCATCGGCTGCCAGTAATAGTGTATCGTCCTTCCATAGGTAATCAAAGGACTGCAAATCCATTAGTCCCTGATTTACAAACAAAGCCTTTCCCAGTTCTCTTTGCCGTGGACGACCCATCGCCCGGATTCTCGCCATCCTTGATGGGCGCCATGGGACTGTTCGCGCTGGTCGGCGCTGGAATCCTCAAGACTGTTTACCTGGGCAAGGACATTCGACTGGACATCACGCCGCAGGACATTGGCATCAAGAGCATGCTGTGTTACACCAAAATGGGCTACGAGATTTACAGGCAGGGCCCACCGGCTGATCTGCCAGTTTACCTGTCCTCGTCGTGCACCCACGTGCCGCACACCTTCACCCAGATTGCCGAGCAGATGGACACGCTGGACTTGTGGCGGGATGTGGCATTTGAAAAGAACCTGATGATCCCGGGCTGCCACTACACGGATAGGCGGTGGGCCTACCAGTTTCTCGTCTTCACCAAGCAGATCCTGCCGGCCCTTATTCTCGATCTGCTCCTAAGGATCTTCGGTCGGAAGCCCGTGCTGATGAGTGCGGTTCGCAAGGCCTACCAAACGCTGGAGGTGATGCAGCCCTTCATGTTCAACAACTGGGACAGTCCCGGTGTTACGGACATGGAGTCGCTGTCCAAGCAGAGCGAGGGGTACGTGCGGTTCACTTAGTAGCTAGTTAGTTGCCCCATATCACCGTTCCATCCTATCCGCTCCAGTTCTGCGTTCAACTTGGATGCCTTCAACCATCCGGACATCCATGGCCTGGTAATTCAATCCTGCCGCAACATGCTCTACAGTATCCGAACGCACTTGCTACGCGAGGATCCGAAGACTCTAGGGCGCTCCAAGAGAATCTTAAGGATGTGAGTACCCGTTCTTGCTTAATACATAGTCGACTTAAGGTGAAATTCTTGCAGCAAGGAGTTCCTCTACCGGCTGCTTCGCCTCTTTTTGCTCTACAAGCTGATCCTCTGGCTTTGGAGAAGCTATCTGGCGCATCTCTTCTAGACTACACTGTTTCAATGATACCTTTTTTTCCTTTTTTTTTTTAATCTAAGTAGAATTGAATTTTAAGTCAGCTCAAATAAATCAAACGTCATTCTGCTTTCCAACCGGTGTCAGATTTCGCTTTTTTTAAAAAAATATTTTGAATAGATTTTGGATAGGACTATGGATTTAGCTATCGTGAATGAAGGTGTTCGACCAGAAAGGGAAAATGTTGTTTTGGACCCACCGTTAAATGTTAATAGGGTGAATGTCAATATGTCCATCTGTATGGAGTATCGCAGCCGTATCAAGTGGAACCTAAACCTAGAGGCGGTGTGCCTGTATTTGGAAGATGACGCTTTTATCGGTGGTAGTTATTCCCTTCATCGCCATGATGTTCAACGGGTATCAGAACCGCACCATTGGATGCCCCGTCTTCGACTACTCCTGGCCGGCTGGTTGAAGGGGATCTTCAGAGAGCTGCGGGCCTTTTTTTCGAGGGAGGACATAGCGCTCGCTCTTCCTTCACAGACCACAGACCAAGCACCAGGATGCCAAGTGGGCACGCTGTTCCAATGATTTATCGAAGAACCTCAGATTCTCGCCCTTTTCTACATTTTATACACTTTATACGCGTCGCACGGACTAAGTTAGCCCTCCTTAGACACACACACAAGGTGAGAGAGATCATATTCGAGGAGAGGAGGGACACACTTGTACAACTGCAATGACAACTGCAGCACCAGCACACCTGGTAAGTTTCTTAGTACTATGCATAAGCCCTGGTCAGCACTTGATATGCGTTTCATTTGATCTCATAAGCTCACCTGACTCTGGGACACGTTGTTGCTCTGGCGAAGGGACCCGTACCGCTTTATAACCCCGGAGCCGGACATGGAGCGGCTCAGATCGTTCCTGGAGCTCACATAGTCGGGTAGGTTGTGCAGGGAGCCCTGCGCACGAAGACAGAATAGCATTAGATACTCCACTACACGAACACCTCGATTCGGCTAGCCCACCTGGTAGAGAGCATCCGGGCGGTACATGGTGCCACTGGCACTCCGCTCGCGGTGCGCATCCCTCAGAGGAGTCAGCTGCAACTGGCTGTGGCACTTGCGGGCGATGTCATCGTTGCTGGTGCTCTTCACCACCGCCTGCGGTGGGGTCACCAAGGTGGGTCCCTGCCCATTGACGGCGCCGTTCGAGTTGTTGTTCTGAAGCATGTTATTTAAAGTAAAATCAATAAAGGGATCAAATTCGCGACTTATTTTAATGGACTCACCAGACTGGGCTTGAGGTTGTGGCCAACGCTGTTGGACCGGCAGAGGGCACCCCCCGAGACCGGAGTATCCGTGCGCTGCGGCAGCTGCAGGTACTGATCCTTGGGCAGGACCTTGAGGGGCTCCAGCTCCGCCGGCGTGGTGTTCTGGTCGATAATGGCCGACTTCTTGGCCAGCTTGGGAGTGCTCGGCGTGTTCGGCGGCGTCTGCGGCGGTGCCTCTAGCTCCAGCGGTCGGAACATGGCCCCAAAGATGATGCAGTTGAGCACGATGCCGCCGATAATCAGCATCGCACCGCGCCACCCGTAGTTGCCGATCAGGAACTCCGTGAGCGGGGCAAAGACGAAGGTACCGAATCCGGAGCCGCAGACGGCGATTCCCGTGGCCAGAGATCTCTTGGCTTCGAAGTACTGCGTCACACTCACGATGGCCGGCAGGTAGATGAGCCCAAAGCCCAAGCCCGTTCCGAAACCGATCGTGATGATCAGCGTGAGGACATTCTGGGCGAACATGCTCACGATGATGCAGCTGGCGGCCAAAATGGAGCCCGCTATGGTCACCGCTCGACAGCCATATCGATTTACGAACGACGAGCTGATCGGTCCTGCAGGATAAACGTATCATCAACAATCATAGTTGATCTTAAAGATCGGACTGAGTGAGGCTTACCGGATGAGAAGGTCACGCCCACCATTATGGAGGCAATCCAAGCCGTGTAGCCTTTGCCCTCGTTGAAATAGTCCAGGAACTCATTGTAGAAGATGCCAAAGGAGTAGGTCATGCCATCGGCTGCGGGGTAGAAGAGATCACTCCGGGATTAGCCTCGTATGTATATATCGGATGCCCCAAGCAGGCCCGTATTCCAAGAGCCTGCCCAAAGTGGATTTCGTTCGATCGAACTGGTTGTCGGGCGCTGGCCATAAATCAGTTTAGTAGGTAATTAATTAGGGCTCCCATTTCATCAGGATCCCCATTCCCCACCAGTCTGCTCTAACCTCCATCCCACCGAGCGCCAACTATTTCCGTGACCAGGCAATTACAGCCCACACGGCGATAAGATTATCGACTGCGTATCGACGCACTGGACACTTGGCCACAATTATCATCCAATTGATAGTCGCTCGGCTGAAGTGGTGACCGTGCTCCACCTCCACCTTCACCACCACCTAAGCCTTCAGCGTATCGGGTGTCAGTATCTGGATCGGACTTTGCCGATAAGACCCTCTTCCAATCTATCCCGCTGCACACCCTGATTTGCGGCGATTAGAGTGCCTTAGTATTTACGATCCCCAAAAATCCACGAAATGCCTATTACTTTTATTCCTGGCCACTTTTAGTTGCCGGGTCGGCCCCATGCTCTTGGGTTTGATTTATGGCAGCCGTAAAGGTGGCGGCGGCGGTGGCAGTGGTGATGGCTAGCCTACTCGCCGCAGTTGCCCAACCCCAGTTGGTCAAGTCTTCCTCCGGTGAGAGCCCCACGGGCACCTTCCCACCTTAATTGAAACCCGATTCGGGGGGTGTTACTCATTCCAGTCGGGGAATCGACTAGAAAATATCGAAGGTTCTTAAGCTCTGTAGCACTGAGTTAAAGCTTTGCTTACAACGCCCCTAATCGCTGGAAAACTGGCGAGGCCAGTTGACTTTCACTTACTGACTATGTGTATCATGAAGGAGCCGAAGACCACAACCCATCCCCATCCGCCGTCCGGCGGGGTGGGCTGCCGCTCCATGTCCATCTCGCAGGCCTCATGCTGCTGCTGTGATTTTCTGCGAGCCGGCGGTCCGTGTACCATGTTGCTGGTGTCGCCCTGGGCTGATTGCTCTGGTTTCCGGAAGAACCTTGACCTGCGAGTGGGTCTCCTCTCCGGTTGCACCTGCTGCCTGTATGTGGCAACTGCTGCTGCTTCTCCTGCTGTTGCTGATGGGATGTGCTCCTTAAAGCCAGCGGCTCATGTTGCAGCAACTGAAACGCGGGAAACAAATGGAAGCAATTAGAGGGCAGTCATTGCCAAGATGGGTTCAGAAGGTCGAGTGCCGCGTCCAGCTCCAGCATATTGAAAACACGTGATGAAGAGGATGTTGTCGCTGGTGTGTCTGCCCTGGTTATCAGCCGAGCTCGGCCAAATTCATTGAACCTGCTAAAAACACTGAAAACAGATAGACCGCACAATTTGGTGGGGAATGTACAATCTGACAGACGGACGGCGGGGGTTCTGCGAATTCTTCTAGCTTTGGTTTTTCAAAACAATTCGAAGTAATGGGGCGTGGTTCTAGGATTGGCTTAAACTTAATTCTCATTTATATGCTCAGCAGCGAAAAAGTTAAATTTAAAACCCCATGTATATATGCTTATATACAGCTGCGGTTAAAATAATAGCACTACTGCAGGTGGAAAGTTGATTTCCTAAAAAAAGGTATTGAATGTTTATTTTTTTTAAAGTCTGATTGCATGAATAATAAGTACCATATGTTGTCTCTCTAAGCAAGAAATTTTGACTCTCTCAATGTAACGGTTCTTTTTGTTTTTGGGCACTTTCTGCAAAAGGGCGCTAAATGAGGCGGTAACAAAAATAGCACTGACCACGTTTTTGCTGAATAAAATTAATAGGAGTGATTGCTTTGGGTTTTTTTTCGACATATTTTGAAAAAAGGAGTTGCATTAAAGGTTTTAATTGAATTTTTTTCAAAAGAAGACCAAAAATTCTCTAGTTATGGGTCGGGGAAAGCATTCTACCGTCGAAAAAAGGAATTTGATTAAAAACATGATCTCTGAAGGTAAAACCTACGCTAAAATGGGACGGTTTGTTGGTTTTTCAAACAAAATGATCCGCAACGCACTTCTGTTTGTCGAAAATAACGAAAAACGTGGAAGAAAACCCTCTATGTCCAACGTGGAGATCAAGCGCTTGGTTCGGCAAAGCAAGAAGGAGCCTTTTAAGCCGGCGACGAAACTGAAGAAGGAGCTTCAGATAGCTGAAAGCGTGGAAACAGTTCGCAAACACTTAAGACAAAACAACCATAATGTGTGCAGTCCCAGAAAAGTCCCGCTTCTGACTGCGAAGCATGTGGCAAAGCGAATCGAATATGCCAAGATACGCAAGGACTGGCCTGTGGAGAAGTGGCGCCACATTTTTGTGGTCAGATGAGAGCAAAATTGTGTTTTTTGGTTGGAAAGGCTCTCGGTCTTATGTTCCGCGTCCACCACGAACTGAAAAAAATCCTCGCTTCACCTTTAAGACGGTAAATCACGGGGGATCCAACATCATGGTATGGGCGTGCTTTTCATACTATGGAGTAAATCCGATTCATATGATTCAAGGCATCATGGATCAGAACATTTACACAGATATCCCGGAAAATGTGATGGCGACATATGCCGAGGATGAAATGCCGTTTTTTTGGACATTTCAACAGGATAACGACCCAAAACACACGAGGAAGAAGGCTCGAAAGTGGTTTGAGCAGAAATCGATCCGAGGAATGAAATGGCCTGCTCAGTCACCCGACTTGAATCCAATCGAAAAACTTTGTGCGGACGTGAAAAAAAGGTTTCTGAAGCCAAACCCAACCATAACGAGGAACTTTGGATTCATGGGGGATCGAGGATCAAGGATTCATGGAGCAAAATTCCTCAAAAACGGTACCAGGACTTGGTGGACTCCATGCCAAGAGGATGCGCAGCTGTCATTGCCTACAATGGTCACGCAACCAAATATTAAGATTCTTTAAACATAGTTCTTAAGATATAATCCATTTGTTGAACTCTTATTTTATTTTTTTAGTTAGTTTTAGCAAAATACGAGAAACAGTGCTATTTTTGTTACCGCCTAAATTTGGAGGTTTTTTTTTGTTTTACCAATTATTTTTAAAATATCCATTAGATCTGTTACCAATTTTATTATTTCGATTGAAAATCATTGTAGTATTTAAGATTAGTGGAAAAAATTATGAAAAAATGTCAGAAAATAGAGAAACGCTGGGGCAAACACGAAATGTGCTTTTGGTGCTATTATTGTTACCGCAACTGTAGGTGGCGGGCCAAAGCGAAGCAAACCAAATCAAAGCAGTTATCAGCCCCTCAGTCACCCATTGACCCCGGCCTTCCAGTCCGCCCGCTGCTCATTAGCACGGTCCCCATCATCACGGTTATTTGGCAGATTCCGCTTACGATTCCATTGTCCATTGCCCCTCGAATCGGCAAGCCAGGAGAGATGAGAGATGGCACATCGCTACATTATATATAGCTCTCAACGCGGCTTATCAGGCTCGGCTCAGAAAAACACCAGACCGTGGACGATCGGAGCTGAGCCGTTTGCCATTTGGACCCCCAGCGATCAGCGCGGAAAGTCGTTCGTTTATGCGGCGAGAAAGTCACGAAAGTGCCACTCGCTTCGCCAGCTAACTAAGGCTTGAGGTGAATTTCTTTCTATTCGTCGATTTATAGTGGAGGTCTTTTCCTTTCGTCTATTTTGCTGTTTTGTTTTCCCATCTTCCCAGCTTTGAAGATAGTATAGAGCATGAATATACATACATGGGCCTTCAGAAATTCTGCCTGCTCAATCATTGTTGGTTTTGCTGCGTTTTTGTGTGGTGGAAACAAAGCGCAAAAGTTGCAACAATGCCGCAAGATAATTGTGACGTGATAAAGCAGATGCGAACCGAGCAGAGCGGCGGGGTGGGTATATTCCCCCCATCCCCGGCTGAACAAAAACAAATGCCATTTCACTTTTTCCAAAGCCATATCAGCCAGTACTTGATATGCACACACATTACACTGAAAGCCAGGCATGAACAAAGGCTAGAAACTTAACCTAAAATTGATTAGGAACGAACAATCGGGCGACGGTCGTCGGGAGGGGCGTGATACTGCAGAACGCCATAGTATGTGGTTTCTAGTCGCACTAAGTCAACAGGAAACGCATCCCCAGCCTCTCCAACTTGGGCGGAGTGATTCATCCGTCGGCGTCGCTCTTTTGTGCAATCAGAGACAATTAAAACAATACAAATCAAATCAGCGCAAATGAGAGCCGTACACTTTTACCTCAAGAGCCTCGAGCAAAACGGCATTATCAATGGACTCGGCTGGTCCAAAATCTGGCCATGACATTCAGGCGTTCGTCACACAACCGAATCTTATATCGCCGACAAAGAGATTGCGCATACGCAACGTTGGCGGCGCGGACCAAAGGAATTTAGTTAGTACGGCACATATGTATATAATTATAATTGAATGTAATTATTACTGAATATCCGCCCCTTGACCGAAACTCATCTATTCACACTTAATTGGACTTTGGCTTCATCTGGTCTACTTTAAATCGAATGAAAGCGGAATTATCTACAATAATAGCTCTATTCGCTTATAGAAACACTCAGTGTCATGACACATATTAACTTTATGGTTAATAATATATTTTATGAGCCAACATTAATTTGCTTATTAGCTTCCAATTGCTTCTCAAGGCAACAAATTCATTACAATTCATTAATTCATACCGTTTAGGACAACGAACGGAGGAATCTGAATTTGAAATGCTCTCAAGCGTACTTAGGTGGACATATGCACTAAAGCTTTGATGAACCAGTTGCCAACTGGATCGTAATCGGTAATTACTGCTCAATTCTACTGCATGTGGCCCCGAACCCCTCCACTTGTTTATCATGCACTTTCGCCCGGCAACCACAGCACCACCACTGCCCCTCCTCCAAGGCGATAGCACTCGGACTGGATGCACCCAGTCACTCGTCCATCGGGTGGGGGCACTCGCGGGACTTTGCCCTTGACCTATCTGCATATGAGTGTAAGAGCCGAGAGATAGCCCCGAAAATGTGACAAAATGTGCGCAGTACGCTAAATGCAATATCAGCAGAAGCAAAGACAAAAGCAAAAGAAGAAACAAAAGCAAAGGCAACATGAACACTTCGGTTACGTGGGCACTGAGAAGTATTTCGATCACTCGCCAAATTAATGATCATCCCGACACTTGGATTAGATTGGACTCCTGTTGGCTCTGTTTTAAAGGCCACATTAAAACAAATATTGATATTTTGAGCAATAAACTTCCAAAGTTAGCAACATTTTCTTCGAGTGTAGCCGCGAGGCTTCTATTTTGCTACTATTTCTGTTGGCTGGTCAGCAAAGTCGTTGAACCAACAGTATCAAAACAAACGAACGTATGTAGATTGCCAAATAAAAGCAGGGGCATGCAGGCGAATCGAGTGATTAACCCCTTTCGTGGGTAGTATGCGATCCATTTCCAGTGCTCAACTCCTTAACTATGTGGGAAGGAATAGTGCCTGCTGCCTTTGTCCTTTCATATTTATGCCGCGGCTATCCTGGCCGACTTTTCAACTGCATCTCAGCTGGAAGAGCTGTCATTCGCACTTTGTTTATTTTGAAATTAATTCACTTTGCTCGGCACTAAATGAATTTCAGCGTTTGCGGTCACGGATTTTTAATTATTGCGGCCTTGGGCTTACTTTGTGCTCACTTCCCAGTCGGAATCCCATGCCCACAACCTCCCATCAATCACCTCCAGCTAACCAGGCTGTTGAACCTGGCCAGGGAAAGATACTGACCCACTAACCGGATTGTACGGCTTGGGAAATTCATGACAAGGTTTTATTAACCTGTCCTAAATCGATCCTGTGAACTTCAGCAGGAAACTAACTTCTCGCCATATACTGCTGTATCAACTTGAACTTGACGAGCAGATTAAATTCGAAGATCTTAGTTTTCACTGTTTGATATCCCCACTTCCCCCGGAATCCCGATCAATCTTTCACAATCTTGTCCACACAGCCGTAAACGCAAGCCTCGCATTTAGTCAACATCAATATCAGGAGCTATCAATATCGATCACGGCCACCTGGCGAGTGATAAGGGAGGGGGAGCAATGAATGCACTTCTGTTCTTTTTCTCCCACGTACTGGGTCTGCAGGCGCGCCAAGCGAGAAAGAGAAATCCGAAAAAGCCGAAAGTAAAGAAACGATCTGTTTAAAAATAGTTTCGACGAAACGCATGCATTCTTGGCATTTGAATGGCTTCCCGACTCCAGGCGATGGCGCTTCTGGAGGATTGGATCGGCGATGTGGTGATCGGAGATCGGTGATCCGATCAGATGTAAAAGATCACACATATTTGAGAGTCTGTTTGCTGGGCTCAACAGTTATAATCGCCTTATCTGATCCAGCCGACTTACCTTTCGCCTGTTATTTGGTAATTAACTTGTTGCTGCCTGCACTCTTTTGCTCTTTTCCCTTCGATTGCTTCACTTTACTGCCGCAGTGTGCGAATTTACGACTTTGTTGACAGTTTGTGTTCTTCGCGTTACAATTGCAGTTGTCCAATCGTCGAGATTACGGATTGAACGGGGCGTCGAGTGTTCAATAAAACTGAATGAATGCGATTTCGATCGCGTCGCACTTTGACTGCGCTGCTTGATGTACAGCGTCCTTGGCAACTGGCCACACACGATATGTCCTTGCGGCGAATGCACACTCGGTCACACTAAACGGCAATAACGGTGCTTCTAACACTGACTCCCGGCTTGGCTTTCCCTTTCCCGATGGCTTCACTGGCTTCCAAATCGCGGGAGCGAGTATTACTTTTTGGCGAGACGCAACCGATGTCGCTGTCAGCAGGGCAGGCGACGAATTAAATTAAATGCGAGCCGTGTAAGAGCAGAACGCCGAGCACCGAGCAGCCGAAGAAGGAACGGCAGCAAAGACAAGCAAACAGCGAAGCGCTCTCCACTCTCCACTCTCCTCTCCAGGCCTCTCGCACCGCTCCCTCGCTCCTTATCAGTGGTCAGCCCCAAAGAGCGCGCATGGAGAACTCTGGGCGGGAGCGGGAGCGGGAGAGCGCCGCCAAGTGATCGGACCCAATCCGCTGTGAATTATAGGCACCTTATCAGTTTATAATATTTCGTACAGGTTTCGTGCTTCCAATTGTGTTGTCCGCATGCAAATAACACGGCACTTTCGGTCGGCAGCGGGGGGGGTCGGGGATGGTCTCGACTGCTTACGCCTTTCTGGCTTAGTGTTAAATATTAATTAACAAATTTGCTCGAGTTGAACTGTGCGTAAATCGAAATCACAACGGCCATAAAAAGCGAATACAATCATAGCAATCATTGTGTTTAGACCACACTGAGCACTATTATACTCTATTCCATGTCGAACCCCACTTCTTATTTCCTGTTCGCTTAGAAATGAATTTATTTTGCGGTGCACACGGATAAACAGTTATTTCCATCGCCTGCATTTCGAATTTTATCCGCTGCAGAAGACTGAAGCACAGTGTGGCAAACCCTATTACGTTTTCTGTTTTTAAAACTGTTTTTATTTTACATTTTTTTTTGCGCTTTTACTTATTCAAATTTTACAACCCCATCATTTTTGCTTTTCCCCTGCAATCGCAATCGAACTTTGCCCATGCAGCCTACTGCAGCTGAACTTGCAAATCGATTAGGCTCGCGTGCCACCCAAGCTGCAGCCAAAAGAAGTGCAGTATCAAGGTCGGCGATGAGACAAGTTCCCCGCGGGCCACAGCGAATGCCCGATGCTCTACGGGCTACGGGCTTGGTGGAGCGGTACATACAGCTCGCCCTCGTGAGGAGTCACGCAGTCAGCGAGCGCATTGGAAATCATACTTGACCGCGCTTCGCACTGATCGCATAATTTGCTGTACAAATATGTGATTTCTAATGCTAAAAATACACACCAGCCCCAAGACCATGCTGACCAGGCTGACTAGACTGGGCCGTCGGTCACAGGTAGGCCATCCGAGGTGAGTTGGTCGACCAACCCGTGATCCCATATACACGCCCGTCCTCTCCTGCCCTGGCGAACCCTTTCCCGCGCCGCGTTTATGGTTGTCGTAATGCGACAATATTGATAGCCGATTATGCCAGGCCATTGATAACGCCCTCGCTGGGAGGGGGATTGCGGGAGGGGGACCGGGAACGGGAATGTTGCTGGGAATCAATTCCGCATAGTGCGTCCGAGGGTGGTCATGCCACGCCCCATTTCTAGTTGATAAGATAGTGGAGTCCAGGCCGGATGAAATGGAGCGCTGCTGCAGGCTTGACTTGCCACAAGGAGCGAAATGGAGCCCCAGCAGGAACTGGGCCAGGAACATATATACATACATATATACCCGGTTGCCAAGTGTCAGCCGTCACAAGCTCCATGTTCATTCAAGCAGGCATATTTCACACACTTCGGAAGCCCGGAATATATTTCCTTCTATCCGTAAAACTAAAAAAAAAAAACTAAAAAGTATATATTTTCTAGTAATGGACATCTCCCAACCGGACGACCTATACAAGGAGGAGGAGACTGTCCGTCAGCCATCGCTCATACCGAGAGATCCCCTCGAGGTGTTCAATTGGATAGCTTCTTTGGATGTGGACAAGCTGGAGGACGAGACACCACCCGTCAGTTTCTACTTCGATTTGGTGGAGACAAAGGATGTTGAACTGGCCTGCAGTGTCAACACCGGAAAGCTTGTAACGCTCGGTTGTCAGACCGATGTGTCGCAGCCAGACTATTCATCCAACGCAACGTTGGCACCAACGGATCTGAAATTATCAATACCCGAAGATGCCCCAGCCTGCCCATGTCCGGACGCATCTGGTGATGAAGTATCAATTACTATATTTGCAGAAAGCGAATCTGAACCCAAACCACATGAGAACTCCGAGCGCCCACCGAGTCGCTCTTCGTTTTTCGGCATGTTGCTGAAGGCGGTCCTGGCACTGTCCGTGGTGCACACCCTCTATGTTCTGTCGACGATCGGCTTTGAGACCTTCAAGAACCGCGTATGTCAGTCATCTGCCCTGAATATGACACCGCCTCAGACTTCGTCGATCAGGGAGACAGTCGCTTCCCTGCCCGAGAGCATTTGGCGCAGTGTTGAAGCTAAAATGGCGAGCCTGCGAGCCCGCTTCAGATAAGTCCGCTCCTGGATGTCGGACTTTGTTAGTTTCAGCTTGGTTATTTATAAACCCATCCCGCTATTTTTACGCCTATGGCAGCAGTTGCTGTTTCAGTCGATTCCTTCGCCGTCGACGTCCACTGTTTGCTGTTGTTCTCGTTGCCGGCGGCGTTAGAGATTACGAGTAACACGGACTGCCCGAAAATACGGATTGCTGTTGTTGTGTACCCGGGACAACAACAACTATCCGGCCCAGCGATAAGCGTCGGAATCAACACGAATCTCGGTCAATAGCTCACCGATCCATAGCCAAATAAACGCCAAGCTGAGTCTCCAGTTCAAATCAAAATTTCTCGCTCTCCCTTGTGCCCTGCGTAAAATATTCCATGGCGCTGGTTATGCTACACCACCTAATCCGCGCATCCGTGGACAATGATCCCGCGCATCGGGCGGGCGCCTTATCGGAACCAAGCACCTTTCGCCCATTGTCGCCTAATAGGTGCATTCACTCGCCTCCTTCCCATCCGAAACGGAACTCGATCCCGACCGGCGTCATCGCTCTGGGCACTGCTACTATCTGATCACACCTGGCAATTGGGGGGGTCGTCGTGAAAGGCATTAATTCTTAACTAACCAAAAAAGCTCTTTAATGTATGAACAAAATAAACATCGTTGAAACAGAAAAAATAAGAAAGATAACCTGTGTAGTTCTTTAAGGGGATTTTGGCATAACTCAGTCAAAAACGGCCAAAAATGAATTCAAATTACTGTTTTGTGAAGCTAATGGCCAAAGCCAACGATCCTTATCACTTTTTAAATGGTTTTGGAAAAAAAAAATTTTCACCAATTTTCGCATTTTTTAAAAGGGGTAACATCATCAAAATTTGCGAAAAATGGTCAAAAATTAGAAATCGAAAATTTAAACGCTAATCGATTGGAAATTTAATTACGACTTCGCCGAGGTATGGCATTCCGTTTTCGGTCCATAATTTCGTTAGTTTTGAGCAAAATACTGAGTTTTTATGGCGGAAAATGTGGATTAAATAGAATTACCTAACTACCAGGTGGGGCTCATCCAAATGATAGCCATCTCCGTGCATTTGTAGAGCCTTCGTAGGCAAATTACGGTCTGGCCTCTTGCCTAGTACCAACTATTGATTTAATTGCAGCCGACGGCCAAGGAAGCGCGGGAATCTTCGCTGCACGTCAACGTCAAACGGGGCGAAAAGTCGGAAAATGAGCTGCCAGGAAAAGCGCAAGGCATGGGCATAATGTGAGCCGGCCCGGCTTGAAGTATGCATGCAAATTAGCTGACAAAACCAGATTGACATTCGGCAATCAGGGCAAATTGTCTGCATCGGCACCGGCCACAGTAGGTTCACTTTTTCCACTTTTCACGAAACATGCCGCATTGCCGTTTTCCCTGCCGCAGGCCAAAGCCAACTGAGCAACTGGCTAAAGGCACAGCCGAAGGCCAAGAGCGCGGCCTGCGAGTGGTAGTGTTGGTTGGGGAGGAGGGGAATGGGCGCCTTTTGGGGGGGTGGGGCTGCAGGACGACCCAAAAGCCCGGGGACTCATGCTGTCCGGGCGGGTCGTTTGCTCTGCCAGCGCCTGCTATTTAACATGCACTCGTCAGAAGCGCTGGGCCGCATTAAAATTGCAGTGTTGGGGGGCAGGACGAAAGCCGATCCAAGGGGCCGGACATGTACTCTCCGCAGCCACCTGTTGGGTGGCGCCTCCCCTGCGCGCGGCCATTAGATATGTAGAGGCACACACGGCACACAGAGGCAGTGCAGCCCATCGGGATCTCCGTTTGCAGGGAGTCATGTCGATAGCCCGGCTAGTACCTACCTGCATGTCTGGCCAGTAAAGTCAGTGGTTACTGTCGATACCCTGTATCCACAGTGTCACTAATTCGAATACCATAAGTGCTAATCCTGCGACCGCATCAGTCCTTCCCCGACGAACTGTCGCTAATTATGCACGGATTAATGAAAGACATGCGCTCTCTAGCGAAAACAGCAGAGTTTACACCTGCCACATCCACCGGAGGGGAAATCCGGTTGTACGGGTATGTGCCACTTAAATGGCGGGCGATCAACGGAGTCCCGTTGCCACAAGTGGCGCACAGCATCCTTCCAACTTCCATTAGCCAGCTTCCTGGCGCTCGTAACTGTACCATCGCTTTCTCTTCTGCCTGCACTTTCACTTCTGGCCTGCTTTCTCCGCAAACACAACCCACCACCCTCCCTCCACCTGGAGCGCCGCACGTGCCACGGATGTGTGTGTGACAGGTGGTTATATCAGTGCACCCGAACCCGCCCCCCGGCGTCACGTTCCCACTCGGTTACAATGTTACCATGTTGTGTGTATGCAGTTTGGCTATTTGCAGCTCTCGGACTACGGAGGAGCATGTCCGAAAAGCACTTCATTTCAGCAATATCCCCGGGGGATGAGGCGTACCGTGCAACTGGGTGGCCGAATATGCATGGCAAAGGGTTATATACGCAGACAAAAGGTTACGGGGGTCAAAGGTTAAACGTTTCCCACGTATTTACAAGCCTATCACTACAATTCCTGCCCGTTTGCGGTGTTAGTTCGGCAGGCCTCTGTCCAGAGATTACGTGGCACTGAAACCTCCTCGTTACTTCAACTGACCGAGATCCCCCTTGGAGTAAGGGGTATTTGCTACGTCCGAAGTGGGGTAGAACTACCTCATCACCGTGCACATGGCCACTTACCCTTGCACTTTTTGATGAACCGGCACGTGGCACGTGATGCTACCGGTCGATCCTTGGGTCACGGTCACCGATGCGGCTCGGGATGTCGATACCGATGCGCACGGTAAACGGATGCGGAAGCTGAGACGGGCACTTGTACCACGGAACACAGTAACCGAAGCTGTTGGATATCGAACCTGGGCGAGTAATTAATTGACAATCGCTTGGCCGTGGACTCCAGCGACCCGTAATTGGCGGAAGGCCGGCCATCCGCCATCCGCTATCCACTTTCCGTCGTCCGTTTGCCGTGCTCCGTACTGCCGAGCCGAGCCGAATCGGACGGGATTGAGTTCAAACCGCCGTTTTGGCCAGCCTGCCGCCCGAAAACAGTATGGCCACGTATTTTGAAATGCAGCGCCGATGCCTGCGAGCTTTTCAGCTTTTGAGGAAAGCTTTCGTGGAGGCAGCACCATTGGAGGCCACCCCCTCCTCCGCTTCGTGCGGCTCAAGTCACGTTGCACGTACCCCTTGGGCGCTTGACCAACCCGTGTTTCGGCCTCTCGTTCCACAACAGTTCCTTTCACTCCCAAGTGCCCACTCCACTGCGTCCACCTGTTGCCGGTGGCCATAAGCCACTTGTTGTCGTCTCCCGCTTACTTGCTCCTTGTGGGGAGAGCCAATTAGGCGGAGCCGCATTGCCCACTCGATATAATCCGATCGCACTTTCTCCAGATTAAAAGGTGACAGAACCTTTTACCGTAGTTAACCAAATCTATAAAATGTATAGGTTTCGATTTGAAGATGACATAAGCGACATATAACCTTGCAAACTATTATTATTAGCAGCCAATAAAAACTCATTTCTAGGTAAGTGGAGCATGCAATGGGTTACTATACTTGGTTACGTATACAAAATGTAATGATAAATGGAATGTGAAATGGGGGGCTTCGAGTGCAGCTGCGCTATGTTTTCACAACGCGATAAGCGGTCAGGATTAGACTCCACCCCTAGCCCCATCCTCCTCCTCCACCTGTTGCAGTTGGTCCTGCTCCTCCGGCTGGGTATCAACGGTATCGTTGGTGTCCGCATTCAGGTCTACCCAGTTGTCATCGCTGATTTCGTCAATGGTATCCGTGTCATCCACTACGGCCGCCACGCTCACGTCATCCGTGGAGCCGGAATTAGTGGTCCCAGTAGTTGTGGTGGCCGTGACGGCGGACGAGGGTCTCAGTATCTCCTCCTGAGTGGCCGGAGTCGGGGTCGTCGACGTGGTGTACGATGCGGAGGAGGGTGTCTCCGAACGGTAGCCCATTCCCGTAATGTACGATCCGGACCCAGAACCCGAGCCCGATCCAGACCCTGATCCGGATCCCGATGCGGTTTCCGTGGCGGTTTCCGTGTTGGAACTGCAACTTGCCGTTGTTCCCGAAGTGGAGGCGTCGTCTCCGGTGAGGGCATCCTGGGAAAGCCTGGGCCGCGGGGCGCCCTTGAGCTTGTTCTTCTGGCGGGCAACCTCGTAGTCCTTGAGATCGGACAGCTTGAGTGTGATTTTCTGCAGATCACGCTTCAGCATCTCGAAGTCGAATTCCTGATTTTTGCTGATGATCACAAAAACTGGTGATCACGCGCCGATCGAAATTAGAACAGTGACTTTTGTATAACAGTCACTGGGGCAATATCGGTTTATACCTTCACTGGCCCCCATAAAGTGACCAAAAATCACTTTTACTGCCATACATAAGCAATGTAATCGATTCTCTATTGTTAAGTAGGACTCAAACTTATTTACATACATACATATGTATGTTTATCATATTTGCACTACATCCAACCCAAATTCAAAGACATGCGAGTATGTATTAGATATTTGCAGTACATTTATATTGCGGTGAATGATTGGGGAAAACCAGTACATATATGTACATATACAAATGATGGTGCAGTGATGAGCATGGAGCGATCGAGAAAAAAAAACAGTATGCATTACGATCATGGGGTTAGGTGGTGGTCCTAGTAGAAGCCGTAGTGGCCATGGTGGTACGGATAGTAGCCGTGGTGTCCGCCGTAGTAGGGCGCCGCGTGGACGTATCCGTAGCCGCCGTAGTAGGGACTGCTCAGTCCGCCGTAGCCGCCGTAGTGACCGTGTCCATAGGCACCGTATCCGCCGTATCCGCCATAGCCGCCATAGCCGTGGCCGAACCCGTAGATGCCTCTCTTCTCTGTCTTCTTCTCATCCACGGCGGATGGCTCCGCCTCCAGGGCTTCAGGAGCGGGCTCCGAAACTGCTGCCCAGGTGCTCATGAAGCAAATGGACAGGATGACGAACACGCACTGCACAGAGAAAAAAAGGTTCGGTATATGAAACATTTGAAGCGATGTTAACAAGTGATTTGTTTCAAATTGTAGCCAGATCACTTCCAGCAATTTTAAATAACTTTCATTTTGTTGGATAAACTGTCACTCAAAAAAAAAGTCCTTCACTCGACGTTTGCTTGACCGGTGTCCTGGTATCCTGGTGTCCTGGTGTTGCTGCTTACCAAGAACTTCATGTTGCTGCTGCAGATGTTGCTGGTGGCTGTTGGCTGGTTGACTTGATGGGTTGGGCGCCAGGCGAGGTTTGTTGATGGCTGCCAGTGGCCCGGCGCTTTTATAGTCACCCGGCTTGGCTTATTGTTGCCAGTTGCTGCTACAGTTGCAATTATGCAAACTGACAATAACGGCGGCAGCAGCAGCAGCAGCAGCAGCAGCAGCAGCGATTGTTGCAGCTGAATTGAATGCATGACGGGTTGAGGACTTGAAACCGAATATTGTTTATGCTGCGGAGCCAAAAGGTCATCCATCCGCTCATCCGGCGGAGGAGGACTAGGCGGAGGATTGCAGTGGGGGGAGTGAGGTGGAGTGGGCGTGGAAACTAACGATATCGGTTATAATTGCCAGCGTAGTCGAAATTCTAAGATCCCAGGCTCGTTGGGTAACCGAAGTGGGGCAGCAACGCGATCCACAAGCAGCGTGCAACACGAGACCCTCGACGCGTTCCACAATCACCAAGTGCCCCTCTCGTACACGGTAGGCATATCGTATAACACTTTCACTGCCAGATCGAATGGCCTGCAGCCCCCAGAAGGGGCACTATTACCTAAGCTCGTTCAGAAGCTGGCCAAATGCTAGGATGCCACTGGCCCCGTGGGAATCGCACATGCGCCAGCATTATACACAAATTACGAACAATTGCACGTTTGGCAGCGTTTTGGCATTTTAATTAAGCTTCCAGACAGCTGAGATCTCTGCCAGATCATTTCCAATGCAAGCTCTTATCGAAAGAATATCCAAAGTGCACGACTTTTGCGGAGACCTCTGGCTTAAGGGGTATATTGGGCCAAGGATCGGTGACCAGGTCGATGGTCATTAGTTTTAATGGGCGTGAAACTTGGTCTTTCACGAGATCTTTTATTCAGAGGAGCAAAGCTTTTGCTTAATATACTAATGTTTTAAAACACTATGATAGCCATTTGGGTAGACGACTCGGTTCTCCGCATTCCATTATTCTCGATCACTTCCGTCTGCCGGGGGTACTTGCTACCCAGTACCCAGTGCCGTGCCCACACAATGAAGGACGACCTTGACCGCAGTGGCAATTGCAATTCGCAATTGCAGTCTGCTGCGGCTGTTGCTTTTGCTGCTCCGAGTTCCCAAGTCATGAATGAAGCAACGCCGGGGGCAACATTGTTGAATGAAGCATGCAAAAGATTTTCCCAATCGACGACGTCTCGCCATCTCTGGCCAAAAGTGGGTGGCACCGCCATTGTCTCCTTCTCCCCGCGATTGTTTTCGTATCCACATCGTTTAATATTTATGCTCTGCCCATTGGAGGTGAATGCACGCGAGACGCGTTGGGCAAGCGGAAGCCCAAGCAGGCAAGGGGTTTGGTCTACGAACGGGGACCTGGTCACGATCCGGAGATGACAACATATTTGATTGCCAGCTAAATTATAATTCTTGACTAAGTCTAGTCCGACGAACGGGTCGATGTTGATGTCGCTGTCGATTGATTGATTTCCCATTGTGGCCGACCAGTTTGATTTACGGCACAGACGGCTAATTGCGCATTGTTGGCTTGGTTCCAGGGTCAGATCTTGAATCTGGAATCTCACAATCCCACCGGGCCTGCCGACGGTCCTCTACTTTGGCCAGCTGTCCGTGGTTACACAACAACAACCGGCGTTGGCCGTTTTCAGCTGAAAATGCTTACATTTCCTTACAGTTTATTGCGCTTAACAGACATTTAACAATTAAAGGGGCGGAGGTGGGCGGGCCTAGTACTTCAGTTCCTTGGCCTTGTCGTGGGCTCCCTCGTCCAGAAGCTTTAGCTCCGCCTGCTGCTTCTCCGGTCGGATGACCGTGTAGTAGTGGTAGTAGCGCATTCCCAGGATGTAGGTGCCGTACAGGGTGACTCCAATACAGGCGTACACCGCGCCGCGGTGCAGCTTGTCCAGCAGCGAGTTGGTGTTAATGGGCTTCTTCTGCATGGCGGCAAATCCTTTCCAGGTCCGTAAAAGTTTCCGGCAGTCGAGTCCGTCGCCTCAGCTGGTCTGTCAGTGATGACGGCGGCGAATGTATCGATAATTGGGCGTACATTCGCTAGCCAATATAAGACTGAAGACAGTCGAATAAGTATTATATTTTTAAGAGAACGATAGGAAATCTTTCAAAATGTCACATTCAGCTTGGAGTCTCACTCGCTTAACATTAATCATTAATCACACTTTTAGCTACTCTAGCTGGAAAAGGCTTAACTTAAATCGCCGATTAATTATATCGCTGATCTCTGGCCAATCGATATACACCTATACGCACGTGTTTACAAATTTGTGTACTTCGTAGGAATTTCATCGTATTCTACAACGCCATTGTGAAATAGCTGAATCGAAGAGACCTCCGGAGGATTCATGGATCACGAATACGTTGGGGTTAGCCCGCTGGGCGCCGCGGATGGCAAGGGCGCCGCATCGAACGCCATCATCCTGTGCTGCGAGTGCGGAGTGGCCATCCAGCCGAATCCGGCCAACATGTGCGTCACCTGCCTGCGCAACCATGTCGACATCACGGAGAACATCCCGAAGCAGGCCGTGCTCCACTTCTGTCGTAATTGCGAGCGCTATCTGCAACCGCCGAACGAGTGGATACAGGCTGCCTTGGAGTCCCGCGAACTCTTGGCCATTTGCCTTAAGAAGCTAAAAGGCCTGAAGGAAGTGAAGTTGGTGGATGCCGGCTTCATCTGGACAGAACAGCACTCCAAGCGCATAAAGGTTAAGCTGACTGTGCATGGAGAGATCACCGGGGGAACTGTACTCCAGCAGGTCTTCGTGGTGGAGTTCACTGTACAAAACCAGATGTGCAACGACTGCCATCGGACCGAGGCCAAGGACTTCTGGCGCTGCCTCGTGCAGGTTCGTCAGCGGGCGGAGAACAAGAAGACCTTTTACTATCTGGAACAGCTGATCCTTAAGCACAAAGCCCACGAGAACACTCTGGGCATAAAGCCGGAGCATGGCGGCCTGGATTTCTTCTACGCCAATGATAACCATGCCCGGCGCATGGTTGATTTCCTGCTGACCATGGTGCCCGGCAAGGTAACAACCTCGAAGCGTCTCATCTCTCACGACATCCACAGCAACAACTATAACTACAAGTACAACTGGTCAGTGGAAATAGCACCAGTATCGAAGGACAGTGCAGTTTGCCTGTCTAAGAAGCTGCGCCACCAGCTGGGTAATCTCTCGCCAGTGGTTCTGGTCAACCGGGTGTCCAGCAGCATTCACTTGATTGATCCCCTGACTGCACAGATTGCAGAACTCACCTCGCAGGTCTATTTCAGGTGGGACTCCTATTTGACATAGGTTATCTTCGAGTAAGCCAATTTAATTGCTTTTTTCAGAGCTCCATTTGAGGCCATCTGCAATCCCAAGCAGCTGGTTGAGTACGTCGTAATGGACATTGATGTGATCATGGAGAAGGATCGAAAGACCTATCCTGGTCAAGGGCAGGTTTCCTTTAAGCACGCCCTCTGCGACATTTGGGTGGTGCGCGCCTCGGAGCTGGGCATCAACGATAACCCCATTCACACACGATCCCACTTGGGCCACCTGCTCAAGGTGGGCGATTCCGTAATGGGCTACAACACCGGAGAGGCCAACATCAACGATCTGGAGTTCGACAAATTGTCGACGGATGAAATTCCGGATGTGATTCTTGTGCGCAAGCACTACGATCGACAGACCAGACTCAGCCAGCGCGTATGGAAGATTAAGCATCTGGCGGCGGAGGCCACCGATGAGCGCAGCAAGTACGACTACCACGAGTTCCTTGACGATCTCGAGGAAAACGAGGATATCCGCGGTCAGGTCAACATCTATCGGGACACAAACAAGACGATACCAATCGAGGCACAGGCCGCTGGAGGTGATGTACCCCAGATCACACTGGAGGAGATGTTGGAAGACATGACGTTGGAGTGCGCAGACGACGAAATGGGCGAGGAGGGAGATGCCGACGAGACAGAGCCACAGTTGTAGTCCTTTTTTTTTATTAATCATAACGCTTTCTTTTACCCATGTATACCCTGTACATAATCGCTTTATCCATATAAACAACTAGGAAACTGGATAAAACTTAATGTGTGAATACTCTGAAACTGATTTGCCTTTATGTTACCAAGGTTGCAAAGTAACTTAAATTTGGAATACTGATTGCTTCCATATTTCATTCGCTTGCCTTTGACAATTTATCCTAAATGGAATATGGAAGCATCCTAAATGGGAAATTCTCTGTCTTTTTGGTGTAAGCTTAACGTTGGTAACATAATGGTTGCGCTAAAATTGTAGCTAAGTCTTGTCTAAGCTTCCGTTTGGCCTGATCTCTTCCTAAGAGAGTCCCAGCTGCGGCTTCTCCTTGAAGAAGTACACCTCGTCACAATCGCAAGCGTGATCCGCTTCCCATTCAAGCAGCGCTCGCTTAACAATAGGCAGGATGTGCTTTCTGGTGGCCTGGACGTTGTGTTGGCGCAAGAGGCAGCCGCCCATGAAGCGGGTGTCCACCTCATGAGGTCGCAGCTCCAGTTTTGGATCGTTAGACTCCATCAGTGCTTGACGGACGCGTTGAACGAATTGGCCTTGGCCGGAGAGAGAGATCAAGGCCAGGTCACGCTGCACCTGGCCATCGGCAGGTGATACATACATTCCTAGGATAACCAAAAGGTTACTCTCCACGCCAAACTCGCGAACGGCTTTTTCGGCGCCGCTTTTCTCTACAAAATCTCTGACTAGGATGGGCATTCCAGCTAAGGGAACCACCTGGCGATCGGTTTGCAAGACCTTCATATCCTTGCGCAAAACTTCGGTGAGAGTTAGCTTACTAATATCCGCCCTCGCAGCCACTAGCTCATCAAAAAGGCCACTTCTTTGAGCGTCCTTACGGTTAAGCTCGTTCTCCAACTTCTGTACCATGGCTTCGTCCTTTGGCCCGTAGCGCTTGGCCGCGGGTGCAAAATTAATTGTGTCCAGCACGATGGTGGCGTGCAGCAGCTGAGCCACGCTAGTGGATCTGGGTTGTTCCTCGGCCAAATACCGCTGGGCCACCAGAGTGGCGCAGGAACCCACCGAGGCATCAATGTCCAGTTGGCAGAGTGTTGGCAGCTGCTTGAAGGATGGACTGCTGTCCTCCAAGGGCCTGTGATCCAAAATTTCAGTAACATTTGGGGCCAGCGGGCTTACATGGTGGTCCACGAGAATAACGTTCACATCCTGGACCACTTCCCGGGGAATATCGTCTCGGAAGAGCAACACGGGCTCGGCAATCCCACATTTCACAAACAAGTGGCCCACCTCGGTTTTCAACGGGTAATCCCGGCGAGGAATGTTCAGTATTGGCACATAGTCGTGCTCCCTATGGCGCTGGGCGTAGACAAACGCCAAAGTGACGGCCGAAACGGCGGAGTCCAAGTCGCACGATTCGTTGCCCATTACCAGATGTAATTTACGGCCAGAAACGTCGGGAGCAGCTGCCCAGGCAACTGGTGAGGCCTCCGCCAGATGCTGCGCGAGAAAAGAAACCCTATTAGTGCTTGACCTTTCTCACTTCTGGTGCTCTTGCAGAATTCTCACCCGTCCCAAAGTGCCCCTGGCCTGGGCCAAAAATCGTAGAAAGCACATTTGTTAGGGAAATCTCGGAAAAGCTGGGAAAACAAACGGAGTATAGCTTCCATATATTTCAACAGTTGCGCGTATCGATTCGATGTGACATTTATCGATTGATCAGCGCAAAACTGAAATAAATAGCTTACTAAGCCAAATGCTCTATATGTATGTAAATATATAATGCATTTGTTTGTAACGCAGTAATATAATCTCTGATCGCTCGTTTACTGAGCTTAATCACATTAATTGGGTTTATTCCGCATTCTGTGCTATCAGCTGATCCCATTTAGTTTGCCTTATCAGCGCTTCTATTTTGGTTTAACTTCTGCTGTATATGTGATGTATAGGTAGTTTTATTTATATTGAATTCCTGGTATTAGTTTTAGACATTTAAATTTGAACTAATTTCTAGCACTTTTTGGCGGTGAAAAACTACACCTGCCCATCACTGCGTCAGCTGATTGTTTGCTGTTATCGATAGCGATAGCCAGATTCAAACTGTCTGGCGCCAGCTGATCCAAAATCGTGTGTTTTTATTATTGAATCCCAGATTCTTAATACAACCGCGACCGCAGTCCAACATTTACCCCGCTTTTCGAGCGCAGCACTATTTTTATGGATGGCTCCACATCGGCTCCCATTGGAAGCAGCTGGTAGTGGCGTATCACCTTGATCACCATGGTTTTCATCTCCAGAAGAGCAAACTTTTGACCAATGCAGTTCCTCGGCCCAGCGGAAAAAGGTATGTAGCTGTAGGGACTTTGTCTGAGTGCCTCTTCTCCTATATGCCTCTCCGGCTGGAAGAGCAGTGGATCGGTATAGATCGCTTCATCCCGGAGGAGCTGCCAGAGAAGTACGACCACATTGGTTCCCACGGGGATGTAGCCCTCATCTGGTGTATATTGACGGTTAGGTGAGTCTTCAATTTTCAGACCTTACACTCACCTATAAGCAAATCCTTTTCCAGGCAGCGTGCGACTGCCGGAATAGGCGGATAAAGACGCAGGGACTCTTTGATCACGCAGCTTAAATATGGTAACGCAGCTAAATCCGAGAGAATAACGCCTCTGGATAAATCCTGGCCGTAGTGCGTCCTCAGTTCCTCAACAAGCTTTTGCTGCACTGGCTCATGGCGGGAAAGTAGATACAAACAGAAGGAAACCGCTGAAGTCGTCGTATCGTGACCCTCAAAGATGAAAGTGTTCACTTCATCGCGAATTTGCTTGTCAGTCAATGGTTGCCCATCCACAGTTGCCCGGAGGAGCGTGTCCAGCAGGGCGTGGCGCTTTGTTGGCTTATCTTGATTAGCCTCCCTGGCCAGTAAACGGCGGCGCTGCTCTATAATTCCGTTGGTAAACTCATGCAGGCAGATGACGCCTGCTTGTTGCTTCCTGAATCCGCTGGGCCAGCACAGGCGAAAGAGGTGGGGAAAGAGGAGATGCGGCCTCATGAACCTGGTGGCCAAGATGTTGGTTAGACTAAAGGAAGATAGACGGTAAGAAACAAGGTAAATTAGAATATATTACAACATACTCTTTTACAGCGTGCACCACCTCAGAGTCAGCTCCTTGAGCGCCCACACTTACGCCCATAGCAGTTTCGGTGATGATGTCTAGGGCAGCCAAACCCACCAAGGGATAGATGTTCACGACCTCGTCGCCGTGCGACAGCGTTCTCAAACGCTCCACTAATATGCTGCTCTGCCTATCGAAGACCTCGACAAACTGCTCCAGGATGCTAAAGTGAAACGTGGGCGTAATGATCTTGCGCATCGTGTGCCACTCCTTTCCGCGACTCAGCAGCAGTCCATCGCCCAGCCAACCGCGTAAGGCAAAGTACATCGTGCCCTTTTTCAACTGGTGCTGACTTTGCAGCAGTGCATCGACATGTCGGGGCTCCGCTGTAACCATTACCACATAGCCCAAGACAGTGCCCATGAAACTGCGACCAAAACGCTTAACGTACTCGGCGAACTTATCATGCAAGTCTGGAATTTAATGCAATAAATATCAAATATTGAAGAGTGCAAACGAAAACTTACTGTCTGGCTGAAAACTCCGCATTTGCCAGGCGGCTCCTAGTAGAGGAACTCTCGAAACACTTGGCACAACGCCTTGCAAAGGATGGCGCAGCTCCTTTAGCGCCAAACGGAACAGCGAGACGACCAGGCGAGTCACCAGGAGGGCCACCAGCAGAACCACCAACATCTTGAAGTTCTGCAGCGTGTCTTAAGGAGCACTTGTGCTCTCGAGTAGCTGGCAATCTTATCTGGAGCACCACAAATGTGTTGCCTATTTATATACCTACCAAGCACTTCGCATTTATTGCTTGTAGCCAAACTTTATATAAGCAAATCCATTCGAATAGTGCGCCTCTGGCGAAAGAGAAACTGAGTGCGGTAGCACTAAGGTGAGCAGGACGGAAAATGCGAGGAAAACAACTACACAGCTGTTTTTCAGCAAGAACAGCTGACCAAAACACATACATATGTACCTGTGGTCATTCATATGCACATACTTACGTATTGCTGAGAGTATTAAGATAATTACCCAGCAGACAAAATAGTTAAATAAATATTTCTATACACGTTTATTCTAAGCAATGAGAGCTGGATAGACCCACAAGAATGAATTCCTTAGGCGCGCGGTTTCAAGCCAAGATGAACGCCGTTGGCCGACCGCAGGACGATGTTCATCGAGTGACGGGGCTCAGGACCCAATGGCAGCAGCTCGAAGTGGCGGAGCAGCTTGCTGACGGTGCTCTTCATTTCCAGCATGGCGAACTTCTGACCAATACAGTTTCTTGGTCCAGCGGAGAAAGGAATGTACGCATACGGATGAATCTGCGGGACATCCGTCTCGAATCTCTCAGGTCGGAACTCATCGGGAGACTCGAAGTACTCAGGATCACGAAGGAGAACAAAGATGCCCATCGTAAAGTTGGTGCCTGCTGGAATACGCTTGCCACCTGAGAAGAGCAATATGTTTACCTGAGATTGAAGAATCTCTATGGAACTTCTTACGTATTTCCACATCCTCGGCGAACCAGCGACCGATCATGGGCACTGGCGGGTGCAGGCGCAGCGACTCCTTAATCACGTTCTCCATAAACTTCAGCTCACCCAGATCACGAAGGGTAACTGGGCTCTTTCGATCCTCTCCGAGGACGTCGCGGATCTCCTGGTGCAGACGCTGTTGGACCTCCGGATGCCTTGAGATTTCATACAAACAGAATGAAATCGCCGAGGTAGTGGTGTCGTGGCCCTCGAACATAAACGTGTCAACCTCTTCGCGGATATCCTCATCGCTCAACGGAGCGCCATCGATTGTGGACTGCAGCAGCACATCCAGCAGAGCCATGCGTCGCTTTTGGCCCAAGCAATTAACTTCCTCCTCTGGAGTTGTCTCCTTCGAGTTGTTAACCAGCGTTTGACGCCGCTCGCGGATAATGTTCTCGGTAAAGTCGTGCATTACTTTGATAGCTTTGCCCTGGCGTTTAGCTTCTGTTGGCTGTGTTAGCCGGAAAATCCAGTCCACCCGCTGCCAAGCGTGGATAAAACGTTTAATCAAGATGTTGGTGACACTGCCGCAAGGAAGAATTCATCAGAACTGTAGGCATTCCACCTATCATTACACTCACTCATTGACAGCCTGGACATAGGGCAGATTGGGATTTTTTTGGGCATAGATTTTTGTGCCCATTGCAGTTTCTAAATGGCGAATATTAAGCTATTATAAATATTTATTAGACTAATGGCAAACTCACCTGCGATTATATCCAGGGCAATGAGACAAATCACCGGAAAGATGTTAATGGGCGTCTTGCCGTCGGCGCGCGACTGAAGCTGCTCCACCATCACGGCGCTTTGTTGGTCGAATATCTCGACGAACTGCTCCAGTATCTTGAAGTGAAAGGTAGGCGTGATGATCTTCCTGCGTCCATGCCACTTCCTGCCCGTGCTCATCAGCAATCCATCGCCCAGCCAGCAGTTAAGTAGCTTGTACAGATTATTCTTGGTTATATGCTGCTGGCTGCTCAAGACGAACTCAATGTCTCGCGGATCTGTGGAGAAGACAGCCAACTGGTGGAGAATCCACACCCTGTAAAGGCGACCGTACTTGCGCTGGTTCTTCTTGACAAAGTCCATAATTTCTGCAGATTATTATTGGGAGTGATTAGGGTTTGCATTAGATTTGACCAGATAACAAACTGTATCGATGGACTGGAAGTTAAACTCACGTTCAGGATCTAGACCGCGGTACATGAGCAGGTTGCCCAGGAAGGGAAGTGGCCGCGGACCCGGCAGTATACCATTGCCCCGCCTGCGCCAAAGGAAATCCCACAGCAGCAGTGTGGCGAACGCCACCAGGAGGAGCACGCCAATAACACCCAGCATTGTGCGTCGAACGAGAAACGCCGTTCTACTGAGCGATACTATAAATAATATAAGCTTCGTGGGCTGTTAATCTGAATTCTACGCCAGCTGAAAACCGTAAGAGAGTCTGCTGACTAAGAGAACTAAACCGTCAGGTAATCTGCTTTCTGCAGCGGGCAGCTGGAGGTAAGAAAACCGGACGAACCATTTACGAATGGAGTTTATAGCCTTGTCAGGATGATGCACAGTCTTTTTGTTGAGAGGTCATGCTTAGTCGGGTAATTTAAGCTTATGCCCAGCCATCGTGGGTGGTATAACGAATGGTTATTGGAGCTAGACCGTTTCAAATATATTCCAAATTGGAAACTTGTAAACCAATTAAATTGTATACATACAAATGATGGGTCTTTCATTGTCAAGTCCAATCAGAATATTCGAAAGGGGTATTTAAGTGATCTACCCTGCTATTTCCAGCCTATCATCATGAATATGCCCCTTCATTCACTGCATGACAATAGCTGAACCCATATCCTCTTATCAGTAAGAGTAAGTGTCAAAGGTGAATGGGTCAACCAGCCTATCGAAGATATCGTAAATTTGTGGTACAAGTTCCAAGATCCGTTGCTCCCACTCATCTACTATACACAGAGTTTAATAATTTGCTTAGTAATGATTACCAGGCAGTTGAGAGCCCTTATCAATTCCACTCGTCATGCTTACTTGTAGACTAGAGGTAAACATTGGATCACATACTGCAGTGGACAAGCCATAAAGATATCAACTCAGAATATCTATTAACAATTAAAATAAATGGTTTTTTGAAATCATCAATGGAACCATCGATTTGATATAATAACTCAAACATTATGTGTAATGGGATATGAGTTCAATAGTCCAATATCAATGACATTTGTACCCGCTCGTCGGTTCGAGAGGTGCACTATATAGATTTTTCTAGTTTGACCTGTTATGGAACTGCGATGCTCTGAGTTTTCCACCTAACTTTGTAGATTTAAGAGAGCTGGGTTGAAAGGCAGATTGATGCTGTGCATATTGTGCTGCATAGTTTTCAGCTTGTAAGCAGTTCGAATTGTTAAGATCAACTTGTAATCAATAAGTTGATAAGAACGTTGGGTTAAATACTATGAAACCCAGATTATCTCAGCATAATTTCTAGAGCCTATTGAATTTGTGGGCTAATTATCTATTTAAATATTTCCTTTTTTTAGTTCCAAGAGTCGAACAAAAGCGTTCGATCTAATCAGCACATCCCGAGTGGTTCATCAATGTATTAATATACAGATAGCGCCATGCGAACTTTCCCAGGCCCCGCCTAAATCCCACATCGCACGTTGGCGGTGGGCGGTGGGCCTTATCAATCTGAACTTCCGATCGGGCCAAAGCCTTGGGTCACGGTGAAGAGGCACTTTTCCGTTCCTTCGTCACAGAATGTGCGCCAACGGATCTCGAAGATCCTTATGCAGATCACTTAACATCCTTAAAAATCCAACTGACATGGCAGCTGGAGGTAAGGAGAGCCCTCGCTTGACACACCGCCTGGTTTTGACCCCGGTCATAGTTTTTGGCCTTCGCGTTGGTTTTCGGCTTCATTCCACTGATTGTGGACGCCTTATCGCAATCCGCGCCGGCTACAAAACAGCCCCGCCGCCGAGGAAAAACAAGCAGTCGATGGCCAACGGTGCCAGCGTTGATACATCCATCCCATTAACAACCCAGAAAACCGAAACCCAAAAAACATGTATCTAGAGCTCTTTGTGATTTTCCTAGCGACCGTTTTCGCGTGGGATTATATGCGAAACAGGCGGCACAACAAGATGTACGTCGCCGCTGGGATACGAGGACCCAGGAGCTACCCTCTGGTGGGAAACGCTTTCATGTTGATTAACGAGTCACCCAAGAGTAAGTCATGTCCGTTAATAACACGGTTACAACAATACATATTCCCAAGACTGCGTTCCTGACAGTTCAGTTTTAAAAATTTTTTGATCTTAAAATCGTTGTTTTTAAAATCACAAGATGGCTAAACAAATATCAATCCTCTTCTCTTGCAGCTATCTTTGATCTGCAGTCCCGTCTGATTGCTGAGTTTGGTAAAAACATAAGAATGCAGATGTTGGGCGAAAGTGGCTTTATGACCGCTGATTCCAAAATGATCGAGGCGATCATGAGCAGCCAACAGACCATTCAAAAAAACAATCTTTATGGTCTGCTGGTCAATTGGCTCGGCGATGGGCTGCTCCTTAGCAAAGGGAAGAAGTGGTTCCGCCGCAGGAAGATACTCACACCCGCATTCCACTTTAAGATCCTGGAGGACTTTGTGGAGGTCTTTGACCAACAGAGCGCAACTATGGTCCAGCAGCTTTACGATCGGGCGGACGGCAAGACGGTGATAAACATGTTCCCGGTGGCTTGCTTGTGTGCCATGGATATCATTGCGGAAACGGCCATGGGTGTGAAAATTAATGCTCAGCTCCAGCCGCAATTTTCCTACGTTCAGTCGGTCACAACGTAAGTATTACCACACAGTAACTATCGGCGGGCTTTATTCCAAATGAACACATCTTTTTAGTGCCTCTTCAGTGTTAGCTGAACGCTTTATGAATCCCTTGCAGCGCATGGATTTCTCAATGAAGCTCTTCTATCCCAAATTGCTGGCCAAGCTGAATGATTCCGTGAAGAACATGCACGACTTCACCAACTCGGTAATCACTGAGCGACGCGAGCTCCTACAAAAATCCATTGCCGATGGAGGAGATTCCGATGCTGCCCTCTTGAACGATGTGGGCCAGAAGCGTCGCATGGCCCTTCTTGATGTGCTGCTGAAGTCCACCATCGATGGGGCTCCGTTGAGCAACGACGACATCCGCGAGGAGGTAGACACCTTTATGTTCGAGGGCCACGACACTACGACTAGTAGCATTGCTTTTACCTGCTATTTGCTGGCTCGACATCCGGAGGTTCAGGCTCGCGTCTTCCAGGAGGTCAGAGATGTTCTCGGTGAAGACAAGTCGGCTCCAGTTACTATGCAGCTACTCGGCGAGCTCAAGTACTTAGAGTGCGTGATAAAGGAGTCTCTGCGCCTGTTTCCCTCGGTGCCGCTCATTGGACGCTACATTTCCCAGGACACCGTACTCGACGGCAAGTTGATACCCGCCGACTCGAATGTGGTCATTTTTATTTACCATGCTCAGCGCGATCCAGACTACTTCCCTGATCCGGAGAAGTTCATCCCTGAGCGTTTCAGCATGGAGCGCAAGGGCGAGATCAATCCATTCGCCTATACTCCCTTCTCAGCGGGTCCGAGGAACTGCATCGGCCAAAAGTTCGCAATGCTCGAGATGAAGAGCACGATCAGCAAAATGGTGAGACACTTTGAGTTGCTGCCTCTGGGCGAGGAAGTCCAGCCCGTGCTGAACCTTATCCTGCGCTCGTCCACGGGAATCAATTGTGGCCTCAAGCCTCGCGTCTATTAGGTGTTCCTGGATTGTTTTTTTTTTTAACTAGTTGTAAGATGGGATCTGTAAATATTTGAATAAAATACTTGTACATAAAGATATCCAGTGATGGATGGTGTTTTTTCGGCGATTGGGGTTTCGAAACATTGTAGGCTGGTAAGGGGCATCTCACATGGCCCTCCATCACTGGATATACCAATGCACGCATTCTTGATTCAATTTGATTCTATATTAGCTTTAACCGGCTCGTACTACAACTCAAAAAAAGGCGATTCCCGCGGTGAAGCGGCCCATTAATCCCAGGCATAGACCTTGCCGGGAGTGGGCAGCTTGGAAGACGGGGCCTTCGCCGCTTCCCCAGCCTCTCCCGCCAGCTGCTTTTGCTGCTCCACCAGGTCGATGGGCGGCAGAACCTCGCGACGTCCATCCCGCTGGCAGTAGTAGTTGGCCGAGAGTAGATGCGATGGGCCATCTGGGATTTCCGGCTGTGGCTGGGTGCGATCGGCCAGTCCGTCCTCGAAGCGCAGGGCCAGGTTGTGCTCCCGCTGTAATTGGCGTCCAGATTAATGAGATATTCGCATTTTCCGTCTTATATAACTGAGAACCGAGTTCTCTGCGGCCGCTGTCCAAATGTCGGATACTTACACCCAGGAGGAAGGCCCGAATACGCTGGATTAAAGGCGACACATCACGGCGCAGGGCAGACATCTTCCGTTTGTATTATTCTTCAAATTGAGAGACCACTGAATATTTTGGTTTTATATTTATTTGTGAGGTCCAGCCCTGTCGTCCAATCGATATCAGCTGCTTGAAATTGAGTAGTTTCATCGTTAATCGATACCCGCGCCTCTTCTTCTTAGCTTTGCTTTGCTGCCCTGCAGTTGATATACTTATCGATAACTATCGCGTCGAAAAGTTGTTATAATTTGTAACGGCAAAATGTGGTTTAAGTTTGTAATATTTAGCAATCAAATTTATAGTTAAAAATGAAACAAGAGAACAATTACGGGAAAGAGCACATAAAATTGCCCAGGCAATAAGTTATTTAGTTAGTTATGAAACCAGCAGTTCCAATCGTTTTGAAACTAGAAAAACAGCACTTGCTTATGTGTCTATGTACGTGTATTTATTTTATTAGTATTTTATTGCCTTGCACGTTCCAAACTCTTGTGAGTATGAAACCTTAGTTCATTTCCATAGAGTAATGGTTAACAAATTGAGGAAACTGGCTCCTTTGGTCGTCCGTTAATAATATACAAGTAATAATAATAAATAAATAGTTACTCTCGTTTCTGTCTTCAGTGTTGTGTTGCTCTAATTGTAAATTAAACTAAGTACGCCGTAAACTAAACTACTGCAATTTAAAGCTGCCGCTTTAGTAGTTGCGAGAGTTCCTTTTAAACGATTCAAGGGGATGTTCCTTCCTTCCGTCCCAGCTCACAAACTCCCTGTCACGCATTAAGCGGGCGTCGACTCTGGTTGGGATTGGGACTGGTCTGGCGAGGACTCCCTGGCCGTTGCGGGACTGGGCGCCAGCTGCTCCACGCTGACAGTGCGCACAAACTCGGCGGTGGCTTCAATCACAATTGTCGGCAAGTCATCAACAGGTGCTGCCGGTGCAACTGCAGCGGCTGGCTCCTCCGCCTGCGGTTCGCTGGTGGTTGGTGTGGTTTCTTCTGTGGATGGTGCTTCTGTGACTACCACAGCCACGGGCGCCTGTTCGGTCACCTCTGACTTGGCTGGCTCGATCTCAACGGTACTCGAAGCAGGGGCTTCCACAGGTGCAGGAGCTGTGGCCGGTGTGGGCTCTGTAGACGGAGCTGGAACTGCTGCCGTAGTGGACTCTGTCACAGGAGCAGGCTCTGCAGAAGTTGTGGGCCCAGCCACAGGCGTGACTTCTGCAGCAGGCGCAGGAACAGGTACAGGAGCCTTGGGAGCCGGCGACGCTGACTTGGACTTGGCGGACTTGCCCACGGCCGGCGAGGGAGTCCTCGACTTCAATTTCTGTTCGTGAGCACTGCGATCCATCAGCACCGAGGTGGACTGCGGAGGCGCCGGACTAGCCGCCCTCTTGATGTCTTCAATCTTGGCCTCCATCTCGCTGCGTATTTCCTTGATGGGCTTCAGCAGAAACACGGGAACGTCATCGTCCCTCCGCTGGTACAACATTTCGCCCTCGAAGTCTACCAACTTGTGTTTGCGGGCCCGCAACAGGATGCCCACCACCTTGTCGGATATGTAGTTGTAGATCTGCGGAGCGGAAGGGACCAGTTTAGAGGACTGTTCGAGAAATATACCAGCTGTAAGTAGGAAACTCACATTGAACAGTTCGCCGAAGGGGATCACACGCATAGTGGGCTCGTCTTTGACGTCGTAGCCCTCCGAATTGATGATCTGGCAGAGCTCCAGCATCTCCTTCATCACGTGGATGTTGGCCTTCTGGCCACGCATCTCTGTGAGGCTGCCGGCCAGTGGTTTTCCATACTGATCCTTCGAGAAAGTGGGTTTCGGCGAGGCGGCGCGTCCGTCCTGGGAAAATGGATTCAGCAGCTGCGACTGCTTGTGCTGCGTAGCCTGGTTGTTGAACATGGCCACCTTGGAGGACAGTGGCGAGTCCTGCAAGTAACAAAGAACACAAATGGCTTAAATTGGGGCTTAAACTGGTTTTTAGGGAAGGAAGCCAAACTTCTTCTTTCAAATGGCAGCGTTGCCAGACTGGCTGCGAGCCCTCACTGCCACTGCTGTAAGTTGACGCGTTGCCAACGATTCATTAGAGCGCGTAATTTAAAATCTAAGCTTAGCCACTATGATCTGGCAGGTGTTACGCGTAGTCAATATAGATAATAAATGAGTGATAATAAAAAACAGTATTAAGGGTGCGAAATTACACTTCCACAAGCTTCATTGAAAAAGGTGCCAAATTGATTTTAAATTAATATGATTAGTTTTGTTAAGTCGCATTTAAATTTGAGTGGAAGCAGTAAATCTCGCGTTGCCAACCCACCCACTGGGCGCGCAATTAATGGCTTTCAAATTCTACAACTTGCTCGAACAAGTTCTCGCGGAAAAATTAATTGGCGCAATTAAATAACAGCAGTCTTACATTTTCTGTAATTTTTCATCTAATAAGTGCAAAATTCCCGCGCCATGAGCCACGCCAGCGGCACCGAAAGAATGCGCAAATGTCGTGGTCATAAATAAAAGCCTCTGCGGAAAATGGGCGTGATGTGGGGGCGGGGCGTGGCGGCACGACACTCTTTGACGAGCAGCAACTAAGAACACACATCTAGCCAAGTATATATATAGATACGCTACGTATGCCCACTTCCCACAGCAGAAATATTCACAAATATCAAAAAGAAAACAGGAATGACCTTCGCGGCCAATTTTCACCACTAGCTGTTGTTTATTCTATGTGATTATTATTTATGGCCCGAAAGAGGAGTGGAGACCGTCCGTCGATCGAGTTGCCCATGGACACTTGAATGAATGGGGCGATGGGCGATGGGCGGTGGGCGATGGTCGGTCTTATTGACTCTTCGCTGCTGTTTATATAACCCGCCGTTTTGGCAACTGCCGCAATGACGTTCTGAATTTGTCTCTTTGATCAATATCCAAAAATTCGTCAATCAGGCGAAATTCATTCATATCACACGGGCCGCCAATCGTTTAAAAATAAGACCAACGATGAATGAAAAGCGGCCAGAACTTGGCGCAACCGCTTTTCGGCTCTTCAGCTGTTCAGTCGCTGGGCTAAGAGTTTGTTTTCCGACCAGCGGAGAAAGTCTGGGAAAACTCTGAAAACCCGTCCGTGGAAATCAAGTGCTGGCAAGTCGCTTCTCCACTTGGGGGCGATACGAAAACGAAGTCTATATGGCACCCAAGGTCCAGCGATCCACCAAGTGCACTGCGAAAGGCCAACGACCCAAATCCGAGCTCATATGCGAAATTATTTAACAATTGTGGGAGACTGCAACTGAAATTTCTTCCCAGCTTAAATCAAAAAATTGATTGAGGATGGTTCAACAACTGATTCCGCACAATGACGACACATACAGACTATTGTTCATCCTGGCCCAAAAACAAACAATTGCAATGGCAGGATCCCTTAATATACACGGTGGTAAAGTGGTTCACACATTTATATTGATCTGAAACCGATATTGCCGTCATTCTGGGCAGCAATTTCAGCTGCAGCTGGCCGGGTCCGTTCCAATTGGTTACGTAGTGGTCTGCTCTGCTCGTACGGATCTATTTGTCGGCGCCGTTGTCACTCTCAAAAAGTCTGCGCATTCTACAGAGGTGGTCAAAAGTATTTACACAACGAGCTTTTTTTTCAATTGTCATCTAATTGAAAAAAAAGCTCGTTGTGTAAATACTTTTGACCACCTCTGTATATGGCTGTGGCATATAGCCCCTATATCTATACGGACGGACAGACGAACGGACAGACGAACGGACGGACACGGCGGCGGAGATGGGAATGGGTAACTGTGCATATTCAGCATTGCTATTTCGATGGTCATTGCCAAGAATTTTTCCGTGTTTTGATCTTTTTGCGGTGCGAGGAGAGCCGTTGGTTCCTCTGATTCCCCCTCTGGCGCAAAGTAGGGGTGTGTTGTGTGTGTTTTGGCAACTCATGTGGCGACAAATTAAAACAAATACAGTAACTAATTTCGATAAAAAAGCAGAGTCTTCTCCATCCGCCTGCGCCTTCGCCTGGCAATTGTTTGTTTGCTTATATCATCGCCGATCGCCATGGCTGTCCAGGCATTTCCCCGCGACTCCCGACGGACATTTATTGCTTTATTGCTATCCGCTCCCCAGTTTGTGGCATTCTACATATTTTGGCTTGGGCTTTGTTCTGGCTCCTCACGCATTTCTGTGGTTTTTGCGCATAAATAATTTTCGCCCATTTGTCGCACGAGATGTGCGAGCGGAAAAGCAGCGCCGATCTTTTTATAGTGCCGATTGCGGCGGCATTCCAAACATTTCTCAAATCTTAATCCAAATCCCTTTTTTCTACTTTCTGGCTCTTTTCTATTATTATAGTATCATAGTATTCGATATCTTGCGTTGAGATCCCTGCATTGGACACATACGGGACTAATACGATGGATAAACTGATGGATCTTTGGGAAAGTGTTAGGCACTGGGCAAGGGCTAGAAGGATGTGGTTATATCGATGTACATCGAGAGTACTCACCACCACGAAGCGCAAGGCGCCCAGTTCATGCGATACGTCCGTCATGGCTGCACTCGGCTTGGATGGATTGGGCTCCGGGCTCTGGCTGGGATCTTGCAGATTGGCGGATGCGCGACTGGGTGGGTGACTGGTCCGGACGGGGGGCGATCGCTAGCTGGATCCGCAACACTCTGCCTGCAATCGGAAAGAGAAAAGAGTTGGACACAACGGGCCCGGCGATGGGAAAGAAAACCAATTAAATTTAGCAACAAACAACATTCATAACAATGGAAATGTGTGCGCCCATTGTGTGGATGGCTCTTTCTGCCATCGTATCATGTCTACTATGGCGAATTGCCAAACAGCGCGCCAGCGTACCCATTGTGACCCAGACCCAGACCCAGACCTCGATGGCGGTGTGTGGCTCCGGGTTTCAGAGCCAGCTCCAAGCGGAGTTACGATGATGGGCGGTGGGAAGTGAAAACAGCAACAGCAACAGCAACAGAAAACAGAAAACAGAAAGCAGAACGAGCGAGAAAGAGGGGGGAGCACAAAAACAGAAACAGAAGCAGAAGCAAAAGCAAACGCAATCCAAAACACACCGCCAAAGGCCGTTAGGCGTGAACTCTCGAGCGCCCCTCGCACCCAAGACGAATACGAATACAAATGCGAATGCGACCCCAAAAGATGAACCGGAATTCGGATTCGTGCCCATTTGCCGTTTTCCCACTCGGAATTAACTGGAAATTGCTGTGCATTAACCTCTGCTTTCCAGCGAGCTTGAGTTACCAACTACCAACTACACACGAACGAATTAAACGAACGAGGAGTACTCCTCCAATTGGGCCTCTAATGCGTCCAGGTCAAGATCTAAGGCGGGGTTCAAGGTCCCTATAGGGAATATATATAGGGTACTAAGCTCAAGAGCCCAACACCTTCTCATCTCTTTTCCATTCCCAACAATGTGGATATATTAAAGTTTTTTCAAATATCCAGACGTTTCAGGATCACTTTTGATCGGAAGTTCGGTTTAGTTTGCTGCTCACCGCTTTTCACACTCACTTTTCTGTCTGGGATTTTGTGGAAGTGGCTCCTCTTATTCCTGACTTTTCGGCTGGCTGGAATTCCTCGACGGCTCGGGCTTCCAAGTTTCCAATCGATGCGATTTTCGATTCGATTCGACTCGATCCACTCACAATGCAAAATGCACACGTTTCGAAAACGTTTCTTTTTTGATTTTACAACGGAAAAAAAACAAGAAAAAGTCTCTCAACCGGGCGATACTCTGTGAATGCCTGCGTTCCGGGTTCGGTCGGGTTCTATTTTGTATTCGACTTGCTTGTGGTGCTATATATCTTATTATCTTATATGTATGTATATATCTCTAGCGGGTACACGCCGTTTGGTAGCTGCGACCAAAAGTGAGCGCCGAAAGCGATCGCGGTTTCTTTTTATAGCGGCGATGGCACACACACTCTGCCACTCACACCTACGGGCACTCACACTCACACACACACACGCCGGGCAGTCGCTTTTCTGATTTTCCGATTTTCCGCTTTTTCAGCCTTTCTGCTTTGTGTACCCGCTCTCTGGGAAAGCGCTCTCGCGCCTTCCTTTAATTTTAGACCGTTCTTCGGACCGTTCAGAACTCCCGAAGCTCAAAGCCCGCCGCCAAATACTTCGGCTCACCGAATGCTGAGGTGTGTAGCGTCCGGATCGGGGGTCACTCTCCAATCAGCACCAGGCTGCGCGCTCCGCTGGCCAGAGGGTCCGGACTTGACCGCAGAGCAAGCAGAGCCCCATTCCCACTCGAAGTGCCAGCAAGAAGAGAGTACACTGCGGGAAAAGAGTAGTGCAACTGATACCAACCATAATGCATTCCAGGGCATATCGAATGGCTTAAATGGGCATGCATGTTCCTTAAGATCTTCTAGAGAGATTATATGAAATCCCAGCTTGATTGCCACGCACATTTTCGCGCAGTGTTGCGGCGTATGGCAACCGGTAAGAAGAAGTGTCATCCGAACCGGCGATGCATCGCACGCTCGTGCCGTTCGTAATGCTCTTGGGAAAACCGGAAGCGGTCGCCGCAATGCCCCTCTCCCCCGCCCCCGCCACCACCCTCGCCCCCCGCAACAGCGCACCTTGGCAAGACCAGTGGGTTTAGTGTAGACCCGAAATAGACTGGTCATCTAACGATATGCTGATGGTTGGGTCCCCTTTCGATCGCGGGCTCATGTAACGCGCTGATCGTCGGACGGAATTTTGGATGCCATTCAAGTATCGCAGTGAAAACCCACCACCCACCACCACCCGCCAGGAGGGGCGGCAAACGCAGCTTTCGATGGGCGCACCAGCTCGAAGGCCAGCGAAATCCAAGAATGCCAAAAGCTCAGAGTGCCAGCGCGCCAGCGTGCCCGAGTGGCATCGCAATGCGCGTGCCCAGCTGCCTTGGCTTGTCAGTGGGATTGGGAATGGGATTGGGATTTGGATTTGCCTGTGGACTTGGTCCACCCGGCCCGCCAATCTTTAATATACGGGTTTATTCCGCTAATTAAACAAATTCGACTGCATTGTTCGCATACGTTGCTGGGTATACGTGTGCCCACGACGGAGCATGCTCGTCCAGTGGGAAGCAGGATGCAGCTTGATGCAACAAGGCAAAAACCCTCTGCCAAATGAATGGGTCAAACTGGAAGGCTCAATAATCCCACATTCGTACACGGGTGCATCCTGCTGAACGAAGTTGGGAGTGTTCGGTGGCTCAGTGGGTGTCCCGCGGTCCATCACTTTCCTGGGATCTGCGCCACCGCCACCGCAGCAACCGCTTGTTATTGTTGCATGTTTGGCTGACAGCCACAAGTGCATGGCGACGGGATTTCGATGGCAATTATATGTATATTATGCACTGCAGTGCACGTGTGTGGCTGGGCGGGGAGGTGGGTTGCGCGGGGGTTGGCTTCCTTGACCAGAGACCGGGCACCAGGCACTGAGATCGGGGTGCCTGGTTTGGCACCGGCACCAGCACATAAATAAAATCTACTCATGAATGAAAATGCGTTCGCCTGAGCCATTTCCGGTTGCAGCCGAGGAAACCAGAAGAGCCAAACGGTTAGCATAAATTATTTGAAAGATCTGCCAGAGTGGTGACAGCCTCGGCGATGTGGGCGTCAGTAATGCAGAGTCAATTGCATTGCTTACTGCAGTCGGCCTCGAATGGGATGCGGTTACTTGGGATCAGTACTGACCTCCGGTACTACTACTCCTGCTCGCCTGCTTGCCTGCTTCTCATTCGCTGGTCACCCCCTCATCCTTGTTACCAAGTGACTAAAGAGCCTAAAAAGCCAAGAAGGCGGCACTTTGAATCACTGGCGACGATTCCCTCAGCTGGGGATCGGTGGGCAAGGTGGGCAATAATGTGTAATACAAACAATTAGTTGTATTTATTTGCGAAAATAGCCAAGTGGAAACGTCAAAATGAGCCACTATTTTGCGGGATGAGTCACTCGGACTCATCCGACAGTTTCGCGGGCCAGAAACAGATTTGCTAATATTTAATTGTCGGCCGGGTTAAGTAATGCTGGCGAATATCGGATATGGCCATATTTGGCCAGCGATTGCCGCTATTTTCGAAAAATGTATTTCGGATCGGTGGCGTATACGTGATGCTGGGCAAGCGAAAATTGCGCATACGCTGCGTCTGCCCAATCATATGCTCTATTATTGTTATTATGCTGTATTCATTATTAGTATTATTATTAGCACGGGCATGCATTGTGGCGCAGAAGCCGAGCGATGCGATGGCTCACCCTTAGATCTATATATAAAAACGGGCACTTGGCCCGCATTGTGACCAGCCAAAAACAGCAGAGGTCACTATCCTAGCAGTCCAAAAGGGGAAGGGATGCGCACAATGTTTGGAACAGCCAAGGATATTCACTTACTCTATCGCAGCTGGCGTTGCTGTTGCAAGTAGATATATTTATATTTCAAGAGTCAAAACGTATCTCTTGGGTTTCGCAAAACGTGCTGGCACTGCTGGTTATTTCGACCGATCGTATTCTATATCTGCGCAGCATGGATATATGGTATATGGCATTTTCTATGCGAGTACTAGATGCCAAGAAGGCAAGTGCCGTTGACGCAAATGGTGCGCCTCTGCCAAATGACTATTATTTTTATTGTTATGATGTAGTGTCTGCGTAGTGGTCTCCAGAGTTCGACTCGCCCCATCATCCACCCATCCGCTGCAGCTCGCTAAGATCGCGGATTCCGCTGGGATTCAACTATGCGGATTAGCAATATATGTAATTGCATAGGCTTGCCAAGGATGCAAAGTGGCCAGCGATGACCTGTTTGTTTGGGATCAGTCGATCGAACCCCTTTGAAGGATTTGTGGTTACGACCCCGTGGCAGCCTCATTGAACTGTCGACTGACTGGGGGCAGCAATGCGCAATGCTTAAGTGAACAAAATTGGAAACAAAACGAAAATGGAATGCCAATGAAATTCCAACGCACGTCGAGATCACCAGACCCATCCCCATCCCCATCCCCATCCGCACACCCACAAGCCGTGTGTGCGAGTATCCGACATCGAAAAATGGCCAGCACTTGTAAGACATGTGTAAATATTTACGTTCCGCCTTCTTTTTCTTTTTTGGGCGGAGGCGGCGGTGGGGGCCAGGAGGATCTCCGAGATTAAGTGACGTCGATGTCGACGACCGACGAGCGGCGACGCAAGAATTTTGGAATTTGGCATGGTCGAAGGACGCCTGTTGTTGCCATTGTTGTGATCTTGTGTACTTGTGCACATATATAGTTTATACGGATTTATCTAGTACGCAGTGGGCGAGTGTGCATGTGGTTTCGATTGGCACCCGGAGTCCGATGCGGATTTCATGTGCGGATGTGGCTGCGGAATGAGTCAACTGGGGCTGCCAAATGGGATTTTCTAATTTCTGCGCGGCGTGCACTCGTACTAGCGAATTTGCGCAGCTGCATAAGCATCCACATTTTAATGGCCGCAAAGGTCAGAAGTGCTGAAAGGATGGATGCCTGGCAAGCTGTCCAGCTGGCCAACTGGCTCATTGTCGAAGTAACTGGGGGGAACTTAATTAGCCCGTTTATGGATTCTAACATTCCAAAAGTGTACTCAACTGAGCGCAGTGCCAATAAACAGTCCATTACCTATTTATATTTCATTTTGACACGGTGCAGTCCTCATGGATACTATACATTATACTATTTTGTTCATCAATGAATATGCCCAGTCTTTTGTTAGGGCCTCAATGGCCAGCAATCCCAATCGCAGCGAAATTCGCTGAGAACATCCATATCAAGATCGCCTTACTTCGTCATTGTTGTTTGTTTGCCATCGCTGGGATGTGAGTGGGATGGGCTAAGAATAGCACACCTGGCCCGAAATAGACGCGCCATGTGGCCGGCCACTGTGACGTCAGGGGGAATGGAGCTGGATGAGGTGGAGCTGAGCGGTCAGGATGTAAACAACCAGCGCTGGAATCACACGGAATGGAATGTTGCGCCGTTGCGACGGTTTGTTTACACTCGTTCTCGCACACATCAACTCAATCAAAATCAAGTCGCCGGCCAGAATCTCCGCCGGAATGCGCCCCCTTCCGATCGGAAGGAACGACTCCGCTTATCGCCCCCAAAATGCCAATCTATCAGCCAGAGATGATGACCCTTCCCTCTGTTTTATGCTCACTAAAGATGACTCGGACAATCGCCAATCAAAAAGTCAGACAGTGACCCCCGAGGTTCCCGCGTGCAAGTCGGGTGCATGGTCCAAACATTGGTGTGTAAGAATAATGTCCAAAAAATCGAACCCTTCTAGCTGGAACGATGGAAACATCGGTTTACAGCCCCTGAGATCCCTAGCCCATGTTGCATAATGAATTAATGTGGAAAATCTCTATGAACTATGCTAAAAATGGAATTTTTGAACTCACCAGTGCTCTCCGATGTGGCCAGTTGATAACGCCAGAATGCCATCACTGCTGATTGGGAGCAGCTTGTGTTATCAGGCGCTTATTTGGCGGCTAGCTTGGAGTCGCAATAGTTGATAGCATTGTCTCCATAGATGTGGTAGAAGCGAAATGTGGCTCCTACTATCTCTAGTCCTGCTCCTGGCGATCGTCGCCCTGGAGATGCGACGGTTTCTGCGGAACATGAGGACGATACCAGGTCCACTGCCTCTGCCCCTGCTCGGCAACGCCCACATCTTTCTGGGGCTCACTCCGGCCGAGGCGTGCCTCAAGATGGGCGAACTGGCGGAGCGGCACGGCGACACCTTCGGACTGTTCCTGGGCCCGTCCTACAGCGTGATGCTCTTCAATCCGCGCGACGTGGAGCGGGTGCTGGGCAGCAGCCAGCTGCTGACCAAGTCGCAGGAGTACTCTTTCCTGGGCCGCTGGCTCAACGAGGGCCTGCTGGTGAGCAACGGACGCAAGTGGCACCGCCGGCGCAAGATCATCACGCCGGCCTTCCACTTTCGCATCCTGGAGCCATACGTGGAGATCTTCGACAGGCAGTCACTGCGGCTCGTCGAGGAACTAGCGCTGCGGATAAGCAGAGGCCAGGAGAGGATCAACCTGGGCGAGGCCATTCACCTCTGCACGCTGGACGCCATTTGCGGTGAGTACATGGATGGTGGATGGATTCAGCAGATTGATGGGCCCCAAAGTTTCAGAGTTTTCACTGCAAGCTCTACTTTTTTCACCTATGGATCGATCTCTTAAATGATACGCGACCAATAACTCATAGCTTTTAATGGTGGGTTATTTAAATCCAGAATTCTGGGGGGAGACGTCTTCGAAGCATTGGGCCAAGGTCCGAATCCCATTCACCTCCATAAAAACGGCTACCGATTGTGATAAGATATGGTTTGTCGAACTATTTTGGTGGTAAGCTGGCGTTCGACAGTGCGATTAGATATTCCCAGGGCGATTTACACCAAGCTACACTCGAACAAACTGGGCTGGTCTTCTGCTCTGCGGACACACTGTCATGTGCAATCTCTGCGTGGAGTTGATTCAAAGTATGCACTCACAGCTTGAGACCTCCCTGCGGAATCCAAGCAGTTGGATTCTCAGCCGAACTGAGAAAAATCCAATTCTAATTTCAAGTCATAATAGGGGAGCACTTCTTCGCAGTGCATCGGTGGGTGGGATAATCAGTGCTTATGGCCGTGTCCGTGGCCGTTCTCATGTCTACGGTCCGCTTCTGGCCGGATCAGTAGTTATTCCACTGTCAAAGGGTGAATAGCGATTGAGGAGCATACGAGAAATACGGAGACCAGTAGAAATATGTTTCTGGTCATCGGCGCAATCCTGGCCAGCGCCCTCTTCGTGGGCCTGCTGCTCTACCAGCTGAAGTTCAAGCGGCTGATTGACCTCATCAGCTACATGCCGGGTCCTCCGGTGCTGCCGCTGGTCGGCCATGGCCACCACTTCATCGGCAAGCCGCCGCACGAGATGGTCAAGAAGATCTTCGAGTTCATGGAGACCTACTCCAAGGACCAGGTGCTCAAGGTCTGGCTGGGACCCGAGCTGAACGTGCTCATGGCCAACCCCAAAGACGTCGAGGTTGTCCTGGGCACGTTGCGCTTCAACGACAAGGCGGGTGAATACAAGGCCCTGGAGCCGTGGCTAAAGGAGGGTCTGCTGGTCAGTCGCGGTCGGAAGTGGCACAAGCGCCGCAAGATTATCACGCCCGCCTTCCACTTCAAGATCCTCGACCAGTTCGTCGAGGTCTTCGAGAAGGGGTCGCGGGATCTCCTCCGGAACATGGAGCAGGATCGCCTGAAGCACGGCGACTCCGGATTCAGCCTTTACGACTGGATCAATCTCTGCACCATGGACACGATCTGCGGTACGGATCTAGGGGTTTAATTTGTATCATATTACAAATGGTGGTGCTTTGGAGAATGGACTTTGGGTGTGGCCTGAGTATGGCCAGAGTATCTATTTGTAAAAGCTTTGATAGCATTCCTCGTTCTCTTCCAGAAACCGCCATGGGTGTTTCCATCAACGCTCAGTCGAATGCAGACTCCGAGTACGTCCAGGCGGTGAAGACCATATCGATGGTGCTGCACAAGCGGATGTTCAACATTCTGTACCGCTTCGACCTTACCTACATGCTAACACCACTGGCTAGGGCGGAGAAGAAGGCCCTGAACGTGCTTCACCAGTTCACAGAGAAGATCATCGTGCAGCGCAGGGAGGAGCTCATCCGCGAGGGAAGCAGCCAGGAGAGCAGCAAAGATGATGCCGACGTGGGCGCCAAGCGAAAGATGGCCTTCCTGGACATCCTCCTGCAGTCGACCGTCGACGAACGACCCCTGAGCAACTTAGACATTCGCGAGGAAGTGGACACCTTCATGTTCGAGGGCCACGACACCACCTCTTCGGCCCTGATGTTCTTCTTCTACAACATAGCCACCCACCCGGAGGCGCAGAAGAAGTGCTTTGAGGAGATCCGGTCCGTGGTGGGCAATGACAAGAGCACGCCGGTGAGCTATGAGCTGATGAACCAGCTGCATTACGTCGACCTGTGCGTGAAGGAGACCCTTCGATTGTATCCGTCTGTGCCGCTGCTGGGTCGTAAGGTTCTCGAGGACTGCGAGATCAGTGAGTACAGTGCGTAGGGGAGTAAAGTACTCCTTTTTAACTTGCCTTACTCCAATGCAGATGGAAAGCTCATCCCGGCGGGCACGAATATCGGCATCTCTCCGCTCTACTTGGGCAGACGGGAGGAGCTCTTTAGCGAGCCCAATAGCTTCAAGCCGGAACGGTTCGATGTGGTCACCACCGCCGAGAAGCTGAATCCGTACGCGTACATTCCGTTCTCGGCCGGACCTCGCAACTGCATTGGCCAGAAGTTCGCCATGCTGGAGATCAAGGCCATCGTGGCCAATGTGCTCCGGCACTATGAGGTTGACTTTGTGGGCGACTCCTCGGAACCACCCGTGCTGATCGCCGAACTCATATTGCGTACCAAGGACCCCTTGATGTTCAAGGTGCGGGAGCGAGTCTACTGAACCACAAAATCGCATTATATTTTTACGCTTGTCAATTAAAATATATTCAAAAATGTTAACGATTCGCGGCAAAGTCTTTACTTTGAGTGAAGGCCGAACAGCAAGGTCACGGTCACACTGACCTAGGGGTGGACTAGTATCGATAGCGCGAATGCTGTTCGCTTAATTTTGCGCCACAAGTATCGATAGTGAGCCCCACGCTATCGTCTCCGGCGTATCGATAGTTTCGTGAATCGTTAGCCCAGCTCTAAAATAGTGTTTCTCTTCTCTCGTGTAAAAAAACAGAGAAATTAAACTTTTTCGCGCATTTCGCCAATGCAAAAATTGAAATTCGCGATCGCGTTCGTTTGCCCTGCAGATTGCACAACTACGCGCTCTCGATTGGCGCCGATTTAGCGGAGAATCGCGAAATCAAAGAAATATTCGCAGCAAGAAGAAGAACGGAACGGCCAGTATAATCGTATTGTTGTTTGTGTTGGTGTTAGTTGTGTGTGTGTTTGTGGGTGTTGTTGTTGCTGCTGCTACTGCTTCTGGGATGATGCTGTAAAGTAAAAGTGGTGGCAAAAGCACTAAGCCCGTGGTGCGACGCAAAAAACACGCTGCAGTTAGCGGCCAGGCGGAAAATGATGAGAGTGATGGTGGCTTGAGTCCCGAGTAATCGCTAAAATATCGAGCACACAGTTCGTGCAAATCAAATTGCGCCAATAAGCAAAAGCAAACGCAAACATCGTTTGTTTTATTGCATTCCACGCACACACACACACACCTATATATATGCACACGCACGCAGTCGCATACATATGCGCTGCAGCAGCAACAGAGATTTTTTTATTTGACCACACTCACTCACACACGCAACCACATGCATCCACGCAGCAAACGGATAACAACAAAAACAAAGAGAGCAGCCAAATGTTTCGCCTGAGGTGAGTTGTTGATTTTTGTGAATTCCGTTTGGCGATTTTTGCGACAGTAAAGTGCAACAAATTGTTTGTTTTTCGGCCTTTGCTTTGGAAATTGGTCTTGATTTGATTTCGGTGCGTGTGTGTGTGGAAATTGGAAATCGCCTGTGTGCGTGTGTGTGCGCGCACTATCGAGTGCTCTCGCTCGCACCGACGTACTCCTTGCGGGCCCGCGTTTGTTGTGTTTTGCTGTTGCTGCACTTCTCTCTGCCCAGCCAAACAAATCGCTCATTTTTAGTAAAATTCAATAACTGTCCGCAGTGCGAAACATGAATTAATAGTTAATGATTGAGTAGCACGGGCTGCATTGTGGTCCATGTCCTGCGAATCCTCCAACCACCCTTTCGATGCCTCCGCGGAGGAAGAGTAGGGTCTCTTTCGGGGTTCGGATTGCTAATCCTTGGATTGGTACTAGCCATAAAACTAGGTTTCTAGTCATCCGTGTCCTTATCTACCTATCTGGGCAGCCAAATCCAACTAGGTTCGATATAATCCCCAGCATGTGCTCATTTCTTGGTCCAAATAGGCCTGCAAATACATATATGTTAAATCGATTTACTGTTACCTAGTTTCTCTGCAGGATAATGAAATGGTAAATACCGAATTGTACAGCTGTTTCCGAATGGTTGTATGTATAGTGAAATTCATGTGGATAAAGTCCGAACTTTACTCAAATGAGCGATGCGTTTGCTGTGCGTTTGCCAAGAAACCGGTCAACTAATGTTTCTCCATTTCCAGTGACCACATCACCAAGGATTAGAGCCAGCAACACAGAGTGAGAGGATACAAGAACCAGCCAAGGAACCACCGCTAGCGAAGATGTCGCGCTGGGGCAAGAACATCGTGGTGCCGCTGGACTCGCTCTGCAAAGAGAAGGAGAACACCAACCGGCCCACTGTCGCCCGTTCCGTGGGCACCGTTGGCAAGTGGGGCAAGATGGGCTTCACCTCCACGCGCACCTACACCATGCCCGCCATCCATCCCATGGCTGCGGCAGCGGCGGCCGCGGCGGCCGCCGCCAGTCCCTCCCAGAGTCCCGCCTCCACGCAGGATCACGATCCCAACGACCTGTCCGTTTCGGTGCCGGAGCCGCCGAAGCCGAAAAAGTTCTTCAAATCGAGGAATACAGCTCCGCCGGAGGTTATAGCCCAGATCATTCAGCAGCTACCGCACTGTGGAGCCGGCGCATCACCCATGCGGGACCATTTCTCGTCGGCCGGTGTTGGTGCTGGTGGTCTCACGCCTACTTCCGGTGCCCAGGAGGCGGGCGGAGTGAAGCTGAAGCCGGGCAAGGGTGCCAACTCCGCAGAGCGGAAGCGCAAATCGCCCAAGAAGAAGGCAGCAACAACGCCAGCCTCCACGCCCTCGACGCCTGGTGCGTTCTACGGCGCCTCAGATCGAGATGGCGATGGGCTAAGCGATCCCGCCTCGGAGCAGCCGGAGCAACCGTCCAGTGCCTCGAGCAAGCAGAAGCAGAAGAAACCGAAGGAGGAGAAGAAGCTGAAGCCGGAGGCGCCGCCTTCGCGGGTACTGGGCCGCGCCCGCAAGGCTGTCAACTACCGCGAAGTGGACGAGGACGAGCGCTATCCCACGCCCACCAAGGATCTGATCATTCCCAAAGCGGGGCGCCAACCGGCTGAAGTGGCGGCGACGGCAACACTTGCCGCCGCTTCGTCGGAAGCCTTCATCAGTTCCACGTTTGGCAGCCCTGGTTCGGAGCCGTCGTTACCCCCGCCTACGTCAGCGCCAAGTGCAACTGCGTCCACGGCGTCCCAACTGCCCTCCGCATCCGGCGGCGCGTCAAATCCTCCCAGCGCCTCCCGCACGCCAGAACATCCTCCTATCGTGCTACGCATCTCCAAGGTGAGTTACCGGGATTTACTAATTATGGTTTTTAAACTCTATAGACCTGAATATCAGTTGATTGCTTCTACTTCCCTCTATTACCTAATACACATAATAGTAATTTAAATTAATATATCCACCACACTAGTGGGTGCCCCTGCTTTTTTGCTCTTCACCACTCCGTTTCTGGGTATATTTCACTCAGTGAACAGTTATCCAACTCTAACTATTTGCCGAGTACCCCAAATGCGATCACCCTCTCTCTCTCTCACGCGCTCCGTCATCTCTTTTGTCCGGCCACCTCTCTTGCTCACCAGTGCTTCGTCTTTCTTCGTTTCCCTCTCTTTCCCTTACCATTCCCTGTGTGTGGGAAAGGGAAGGCAGCGCAGCGCGCGAAGCAGTGTGAAATTACGCGCGCTTTTACATGGCAAACCAACGGAATTGGAGTCAAATCGCTCTCCCGAGTTGTTGGTGTTTTGTTTTTCGTTCCGCATTTATCCGTCGGTTCTTGCCCATTTCGGTTCACTTGGAGTGCTAATTACCGGGAACGCGACACAGTAGTGCTTATTTTCATTTGCCAGATCAGCTAGCCAGAAGTAGGATCAGAAATAGTGGATCCCAATAGAAGAACCTAGCTAAATGGGCACTCTTTCGTTTTCCAGGGCACTTCGCGCTTGGTCAGCACGGATAGCGAGGAGCCGCCGAGCAGCTCGCCCGCTCACCAGAACCAACTGAATCAGCTTTCGGTCACGGAGGAGGAGCCAGCGGAGCGGTCCGGAGACGAAACAGTTCCTGCAAGTACGCCAAAAATCACAGTGAAGCCACTGAGGCCGCCCCCAGCAGCAGATTCCGTCGATGGATCATCTGCGGCAGTTGGAGGAGCATCAGCAGGCGATTCTTTCGAGGAACGCAAGTCCCAGTCACTAGAACCCAACGAGGACGAGGAGGAGGAAGAAGAGGAGGAGGACGAGGAGGAGGAACCGCCGGAGATCAATTACTGCACGGTAAAGATATCCCCGGACAAGCCGCCGAAGGAGCGGCTCAAACTGATCATCAAGACGGACGTGATCCGCAACGCCATCGCCAAAGCCGCAGCAGCAGCCGAGTCCCGCAGTGAAAAGAAGTCGAGGAGCAAAAAGCACAAGCACAAGCAGTTGCTTGCCGCAGGATCTGGTGCCGCTCCAGCTTCTGGAGCCACCCCCGCCGAGATCAACTCAGAATTCAAGACACCCTCACCTCATTTGGCTCTCAGCGAGGCCAATAGTCAGCAAGCACAGCATACACCATCTCAACTACATCAACTGCACCAGCTGCATCCGCAGCGAGGCTCCGCAGTCATATCACCAACAACCCGATCGGATCACGACTTCGACTCGCAGTCCTCGGTGCTGGGCAGCATCTCCTCGAAGGGCAACAGCACGCCGCAACTGTTAGCGCAGGCTGTGCAGGAGGATAGTTGTGTGATTCGCAGCAGGGGATCTAGTGTGATCACCAGTGATCTAGAGACGAGTCAGCACTCCTCCCTGGTGGCTCCCCCCTCGGACATTGAGTCACGACTGGAGTCCATGATGATGACCATCGACGGAGCGGGCACGGGAGCAGCATCTGCGGTGCCGGAGACTCCACTGCAGGAGGACATACTGGCAGTGCTGCGAGGGGAAGTGCCACGGCTAAATGGCAATACGGACCCGGAGCCAACCGAGGAGGAGGATCAACAGCAACAGCCGAAGAGGGCCACGCGTGGCAGGGGCAGAAAGGCTAATAACAATGTGGATGTAACCCCACCCGCCACGGAGACCAGAACCCGAGGTAGGGCCAAAGGAACAGATCCGACCACGGCTGCCATATCGCCACCAGCGGGCAAAAGAACCACGCGGGGCACTCGAGGCTCCAGAAAAGCCGAACAGGAAGTCGACATGGAAGTGGACGAAACGGCGGTAGCGACGGTGCCAGCAAACGAAGAGCAGCTGGAACAAGCCACACTTCCACCGAGGAGGGGTCGCAATGCTGCTGCCCGAGCCAATAACAATAATTTGGCAAGCGTAAACAATAACATTAATAAAATAGCCGCCAATCTGTCCGCCAAGGCCGAGGCCAGCCGACTAGCAGAAGGAGGAGTAGCGGGTGGAGCGGCACGAAGCTATGGTCGGAAACGAAAGAACCAGCAGGTAACGCAGGTGCTTCAGCAGGAGCCAGCGCCCGAAGAGCAGGAAACTCCTGATGCTGAGGAGGAGCAGCCCACACCCGCCAAGATTCCGCACACAGATCACAGGGAACATTCGCCAGACCATGATCCGGATCCTGATCCAGATGAACTGTCGAACAACTCAAACAACTCCTCGTTGCAGCACGATGGATCCTCCTCCTCGCCCCCACCCCGCGATTACAAGTTTAAGGATAAGTTTAAGCGAACATTGACACTGGACTCGCAGGGCGCGGCGAACGCCGGAGCGGGAGGAGCAGCAGCGGCGGCGCCACCTGAGTCCTCTGGCGAACAGCGGGGCGCTGTCAAGCTGGTCATCTCAAAGAAGAAAGGCAGCATCTTCAAGAGCCGCGCTCTGGTGCCATCCGATCAAGCGGAACAGGCTACAGTGGCCAAGCGGCATCTGTACAAGCACAGTTGGGATGCTGCGCTAGAGGCGAATGGCGGTGGAACCAACAGCGATGCTAGCAATGCCTCGGCATCTGGCGTGGGCGTCGCTGGGGCGAAGGATCACCTGCATCATTTAGCGGCGGGCAAGTCCGACGGTGATTTCGGTGACAGTCCGTCGTCAAACAACAATGGCTCCTCCAGTGCGTGCAGCAGCGCATCCACGTTGCGCGGCGATAGCCCTGCCCTCGGAAAGATCTCGCGACTGGCGGGAAAACAGGGAGTACCTGCCACCTCCACTAGTTCCGATGCCTTTGACCTGGATTTGGAACCAATTGCCGGAGAGCTCGACCTAGAGCGTAGTGCAGCGGGTGCTTCCGTTGGTGGAACGGGGACAACGACAGGTGGAGGTGGAGCGACGGGCGGTGGCGGCCCCATTCGTGTCGACCGCAAAACTAAGGACTACTATCCAGTGGTGCGGAACGTTAAGACGGCCCATCAAATCCAGGAGATCGGCGAGTACCAGGAAATGGACGACGATGTCGAGTACATCCTGGACGCACTTCAACCGCACAATCCTCCGGCAACACGCTGTCTCTCCGCCCTTCAGCTAGCCGCCAAGTGTATGATGCCCGCTTTCCGGATGCACGTGCGTGCCCATGGCGTGGTCACCAAATTCTTCAAGGTAAGTTAGATCCCCAATTCTTTAATATATTGAGCTCCAAACCACCTTTGGGCTCATGTTATTTGCATAGTTGGATTATGTAATTGAAGCTTATCAAATTCAAAATATCAGCTTTCGGTATAGCTGTTCCCAGAATAGCAAGTTTGTTTTGAAAGCTGTCTTGCTATTTTGTTATTCTGTATTAAAAGCCTGTATAAACCCTTAAACCATTGCACTGGTACATTAACCAACTTGTATTGTTTTCCACTTTAAATCAGTACAGATTATTGATTAATTTCAAAGTGAACAAAAAACCTCTTTGTTAATTAACTGACTATTTAACTGTAGGCATTATCCGACGCCAACAAGGACCTCAGCCTGGGCCTGTGCACCTCGGCCATCATGTACATTCTTTCCCAGGAGGGCCTCAACATGGACCTGGATCGCGACTCCTTGGAGCTGATGATCAACCTTCTGGAGGCGGACGGCGTGGGTGGCAGCACGGAGACTGGGCACCCGGATAGAGCGGGCTACGACCGCAACAAGCAGAAGGTGCGCGAGTTGTGCGAGGAGATCAAGGCGCAGGGCAAGGGAACGCATCTCAACGTTGATTCTCTCACTGTTGGCACGCTGGCAATGGAAACGCTGCTATCGCTGACATCCAAGCGCGCGGGCGAGTGGTTTAAAGAGGATTTGCGCAAGCTGGGTGGCCTGGAGCACATTATCAAGACCATCTCAGACTTCTGCAGCCCGGTGATTGCCTGCGACACGGAGATTGACTGGCAGCCGACGCTGCTGGATAACATGCAAACGGTGGCGCGATGTCTGCGAGTCCTCGAAAACGTGACGCAGCACAATGAGGCGAACCAGCGCTACATGCTCACCTCTGGCCAGGGAAAAGCAGTGGAGACGCTCTGCCAACTATACCGCCTTTGCAGCCGACAAATAATGCTGCATCCTTCGGATGGTGGTGGCAGCAACAAGGAGCATCCGGGTGTGGCGATGCGCGAGCTGCTGGTGCCGGTGCTCAAGGTACTGATCAACCTGACGCACACGTTCAACGAGGCGCAGCCATCGTTGGGAGCCGAGCTGCTAGGTCAAAGGGGCGATGTGGTGGAGACGAGCTTCCGGTTGCTGCTGCTCTCGGCCAACTACATTCCCGACCAATGTGTATTTGAGCTAAGCATACTGGTAAGTGTGTGATTTATATCTTTTCGCTTCAAGTAACCAATTTCAAACACTGATTCCCACCTCTCCAGGTTCTTACATTGCTAATCAATTTGTGCATGCATACTGTGCCCAATCGGGCTGCTCTAATGCAAGCTGCCGCTCCGGCAGAGTACGTAGCGGATAATCCACCAGCGCAGGGATCTGTGAGTGCACTGCAAGCTCTGCTTGAGTACTTCTACAAGTGCGAGGAGCTGGCCAGGTAGGGCACACTAACACTTCTAGTCACATTTTCGCATTGCTTTATATTATGTTCCACGCCCGCAGATTGGTGGAGAAGAACACGGACGCCTTCCTCGAGAGCAACGAGAAGGGAAAAAAGAAGCAAGAAGAAGTGGAGGAGACAGTCAACAATCGTGAGTATTCAGCGGATCGATGATCTGTGACCTATGCTAATTGCCGGTCGGTTTTGACAGTTGTACAACGAGCCGGCCACCACATGGAGCACACGCTAAAGGGAAGTTATGCGGCCATCCTGGTGGGAAATCTGATAGCGGACAATGAGTTGTACGAGTCGGTGGTGCGCCGCCAGCTGCGAGGAAATAGCTTTAAGGAGATTATTGGCGTCCTGGAGAAGTACCACACATTCATGAACCTTACATCCAGCGTGAGTCTCACAATATGTCATAAATTTTCAGTTCAGATCGATAACATCCTTATCCATCAAACTGCACAACCTTCTAACTCGTTAACATTCTCCCCCATTTGTATAGTTGGAGGCAGCCTTTGTGGCGCATATGAAGTCCACGAAGCGCATCATCGACAACTTCAAGAAGCGCGACTACATCTACGAGCACTCGGATGAGCACGACAACCCCCTGCCCCTGAATCTGGAAACGACGGCGCAAGTCTTGGCCGTGGGAGCGGACGCGTCGCATGCTGCCTCAAGCTCGACCACGGTCGCCTCTGCCTCCGCACCCTCATCCACATCGGCCACAGGAACGACGAGGGCGCCGCGGGTCTATAAAACGTACAGCAGCCACAGGTAATCGGACCTGGGATCGGAATCGGAATCGAAGAGCCATCGCAATTGTCGTTAACCACACCGAAAGCCTGCCACCAAAATAAAATTCTGTTGTTTGTGATTATGTAATTTGTTTATGTGTTGATATAACAACCACTATATGTATGTGTATAGTCTGTAATGCACCTAGTTTCAGTCAGCTGTACCCCACGTATATATAGAAGTATATAGCTAAGAGCGATAGGATACAATGCGATCTGATCTGTTTTTGCGTTTGTATTAACCCAAAGTGATAGCGAATTCCTGAGCATGGTCTGCGTTTTAACTAAAGAAAATGATTAAGATTGACGAAACGAAAGCGACACCCCGAACAACACAAAGATCCAAATCCCCACTAATATGAGTACGTTATATAGTCATAAGCAATATTAGCAGCTAAATGTCGGCTTACCCTCGAAAGCACACACCCATGTAAATATTCTTTAATCAGCGATTTTATCGGACGCGTCTTAGGTTTATTTCGAATGTGTTTTTTTTACCTATTCATACTTTAAATATTAAACCTTTTTTTTATTGATTGTAAAACAAGCGCTCTTAGCAAAAACGCTGCAGCAGAAAGAGCGAGAGCGATAGACATGTGTAAAGAGAGAGATAGAGGAAAATTCTAGATTAGATGAGGGAAATAAAGTTATTTTATTGCCTAAACGTAAGCTAAAGAAACTCTACTTATAAAACTAACACTGATAAATAAATATATATATGTATATGGATATATGTGTACGTTTACAACCACAAAAATGTCATTTTTAGGCTACAAAAATCAGATTTAAAAAGCAAGCGCGCGTGCAAGAAAGAAACAATTTCGGGAACAAAATATATATATTTATTTTGTGTTTTCAACGAGTACATAATATATTGTTCTTGCGGAAAAAACAAACAGAATTAAAACTAAAATTGAAAAAATGCGTCAGTTGTTTTATTTTGTATAAAGGGAGTCGGGTAATTTGGTTTTTATTTTGACATCAACTTTAAAATATTGCGGATAACTTAACACATTAACTCAATTTATTTCTTATCTTTAGCAATAATATTTAGTATCACAAAAATAGTTTTTTTTTATGCACTTGCAATGATTTTCGCTCGACGCAGTGTCATCGCTAAGACTCACGCACGTGACACCACAGTGATACAGTCAGCTGTTTCTGGTATTTTTCTGCCGAAAAGCCAGTATTTTCTGCCTTGCCGCATGTAATTTTTATGTCATCAGTCGGTCCAATTGGCAGTTGCCGCACCGAAACAAGAAACCAGGGTCAAAACAAAGCACTCATCAATTAAACAGCACTCCAATCCACCAGCCCCCCCGCTATTCTGTTCCATTCGGCCAGGATCAGGACCAGGATGTCGACCCGTCGCCAGGCGATCACGTTATACAGGAATCTCCTGCGCGAATCGGAGAAGCTGCCCTCGTACAACTTCAGGTAGGTGTTGTGAAAATGAAAGGCCGCCGCGAGTGATGAGCAATGTACTCCGGATTTCAGAATGTACGCTGCCCGCAAAATACGCGACACATTCCGCGCCAACAGGAGCACCAGGGACTACGCGGAGATCGATCGCCAAATGGCCGAGGGCCAGCAGAATCTGGAGCTGATACGTCGCCAGGTGAGTGGTCCGTCGGAATTCACCCCTCTCCCTTATCAGCAATGCTTAGAAGTATCCAGAAAACGCAACACTCCGTCTTCAAGATCACAGCGCATCCAAAAAGAGTCGTCGTTTATTTACCAAGTTGTTAGGAACTCAAATAATTAGTGGTATAAAAATACTACTACCAACTACTACGTCCCTTATCAAAGACAATCAATTTAAAGATTAAAAACATTAATGTATATTTAAAGTAGATTTTATCATATATATCTGATTTTGCAAATATGGGGAATGGAAAACTCAATTACCATCCTATTAGAAATCGAAAGTAACCATTTTGCCCCTTTCTGCTTATCAGCCGGTTGAGTTTATTAACCTTTGAATGTCCACAGGTAATCATCGGCCACCTGTACTCCGCTGACAAACTGGTCATAGAGAACAAGAAGACCCTGAAGCCCTCGGACGACTGAGGGAAATAAGGAGCGGAAAACGCGCTAGCTGAAGAGAGTACAATAGCAGGGAAGGAGCGGTAGAAGGAGCAGGAGGCGTCTCCAGATGAAGACAAAACTCGAAAGACTCGACCCACACACAATACAACACACCACACCACACGCATTGTTGATTTTAAATGGCACTTGCATCCACGAAACCAAGGAATCAAAATCATTTGCTAGCAAAAAAACACCAATTTAATGTTATGTTTAACAACAATTATGAAATTCTATATACATACATATATATTAATGGTATAAATAAGTACTAAAGTACTCCAGAAAAAAAAGAAACACCTAAGACACCGGCGTCAATGACATGGAATGTGTGAGCTGAAAATAGAGCAGGTGGAACCTACGCCTGGTAGGTGCTGGCGGACACATTGCCGCCGGTGCCCGTCCAGTTCGTGTGGTGGAACTGACCCTCCTGGCCCAGCAGCTCATAGGTGTGGGCGCCGAAGTAATCCCTCTGGGCCTGCAGCAAGTTGGCTGGCAGCTTGGCCGTGCGGTAGCCGTCGTAGAAGCTAAGGGCAGTGGACAGGGCCGGCACGGGAATGCCCCAGCGGAAGGCATTGGCCACCACCTCGCGCCACGAGTCCTGGCCGCGCTCAATGGCCTTCTTGAAGAAGTCGTCCAGCAGCAGGTTGGACAGCTGCGGCTGCGACGTATACGCGTCCTTGATGTTGCCCAGAAAGACGCTGCGGATGATGCAGCCGCCGCGCCACATCAGCGCAATTCCGCCGTAGTTGAGTCTCCACTTGTTCTCCCTGGCCGCCTCTCGCATGAGCATGAATCCCTGGGCGTAGGACACGATCTTGGCGCAGTAGAGAGCGTGCTTGATATCATCGAGGAACTTGGTTAGGTTGGCCACTTCGGCCTTGGTCGAGGGTCCCTTCAGCACGCTGCTGGCCTGGACGCGCTCGTCCTTCAGAGCAGACAGGCATCGCGAGAAGACCGCCTCGCCAATTAGCGTCACAGGCACTCCATACTGCAGAGCAGCGATGGCCGTCCACTTGCCTGTGCCCTTCTGGCCGGCGGTATCGCGAATCCGCTCCAGCAGATGACCTTTGCCGTCCTTGTACTTGAGAATATCACGCGTGATTTCGATGAGGAAGGAGTCCAGTTCGGCCGAGTTCCACTTGCCGAACTCGTCTGCCATCTGGTCAGCCGACAGTCCCAGGCTCTGCATGATGTGATACGCCTCGCAGATCAGCTGCATGTCACCGTATTCGATGCCGTTGTGCACCATCTTGACGAAGTGACCGGCGCCTCCATCGCCCACCCACTCACAGCAGGGTTCACCGTCGGCCTTGGCGCAGATCGCCTGGAAGATGGGCTGGATGAGGGGCCATGCGGCCTCGTGTCCGCCGGGCATTAGCGAGGGTCCATGGCGGGCGCCCTCCTCGCCGCCGCTCACGCCGGATCCGACGTAGAGCAGGCCAAGTTTGGCCAACTCGTCGCAGCGACGAGATGTGTCCTGATATTCCGAGTTGCCGCCATCGATGATCACATCGCCGGCAGAAAGCAGCGGCACCAGCTGCTGGATGAAGTCGTCGACCGCACTTCCAGCTGAAATTGGACCGAGTTTATTTCTGATTAGCGTAAAGTCGATTAAAGCAGATCGAATTCCTCATCGGGGTTCTCTAAAGCTCAACTATCGTAGACTCATTTTCCAAAGCGTTCTTAGCGAGCGCCAGTTCTTTACGTGAAGAAATCATCGATTTAGCCAGAAAGTAGAGCGTGCGATTGGACAAGGTCGGTTGGTTGTTTTTGGAAAGTCACTGTTTTGTTTTGGAGGTCACCCTGGTGGTGAGGCGTCCCTTGCGCCGGGTGAGCACTTCTCCAGCACAGTGGAACCAGATAAGGCCAACGAGTCGTGGCGATAATAGCATTGATCTATCTATCTAGCGGTCGTTGGTGCTGGTTTGTGGGACACACTAGCGGTCAAGATTGTGGGACTCGCTCTGTTCAATAATCAACTAGCGTTTTTTGTATCGTCATCCTTGGTAACTTAACTACACTGATATTCAATCACCTTTGTCCTTACTAACACCCACCCTGTGAAAGTGGGAGTTCGCAAAACCTGTCACGCAACTTTCAAATCTACATAAGTTCAGCACAAAAACCTCCAGAGCTATGTACATATGTTATTGACCCACACTGTATTCTTCTAAGGAGCAGTCTCCAGACGAAATGACTCACTCGCCTGGCAACTCGCAGGGAAGGAAACTGTAGGTTTTTCGGCTGGTCAAATCCGAGAAAATCGCCCGTTTTGTGTGACCTATAATGAATGTCAAAGATTTCTCTCTGCGCCGCGTTGTTGTTGCTTTCGCACGAACAGCTAGCTAGGTAGGGAGGTGGAGATAAGCCGGGCACGCCGATCTAGAGGTGAGCGGAGTTTCGGACACGCGAGTGTGGTAGACAAACGCGTGAGTGACCTGGAAATCACCTTATGCATTGGCTCGATGGTTTAGGTATGTAGAGGCAGCTTACCACAACTATGTGATTAGATAAAACTCACGCCAGACTTGCGGTTACGGTTTTCGAAATGGCACTGATTCAATTATAAACCTTTTATCAGAAGTGAGCATTTAAAAGAGCTAGTTTTCAAGTCAAAACTATCGCATACAAATCTTACGAAGTGCCATCCCTATCATTTGTACAATAACAACTCCTAACCCAGACTTTGTGGTTAAGGCCGCAGCTCAATGATCTCTAAACAGTTGTTTTTTGTGTTTACTCCACCCCTTCACCGTTTTCTCGCGCTCCCTCCTCTTCCTACTTCACCTGCTTATCCTCTCTTTACCCTTTGCACATTGCAATATGAGCCGCAAAAATCATTTGATGACTTTGCTTTGACTTTTTCACCAATTCACCAGCACGCGCGCACACATGTAAACTGAGTCACCAACACAGCGATCGCTTGCAGCAGGTTTCGATGGGGTTTCGATGTTCTGCGCTACCCAGCCGCTGAATTTTGATTAGCAACTCACCCTTGACCAGCAGCATGACCTTCCGGGGGCTCTTTAGCTTGGAGACCATGTCCTTGAGCGAGTCGGCGCCAATCACGTTGGTGCCTTTGGCCTCATTGGCGAGGAACTCCTTGACCTTAGCCACCGTGCGGTTGTAGGCGCACACCACGAATCCCTTCTCGTCCATGTTAAGTATCAGGTTTTGGCCCATGACGGCCAGGCCGATGAGGGCGATGTCCGCTTGTCTGGAAGAGATCCGGGGATGGGCGACGTTAGGATCGCGGAAAACTCCAGGGAAAAGGGCATTTCCCTCTACTCACCCGCTCATGTTTTGTGTGTTTTTCGTGCGGTTTGTGTTCCAACAATGATTTGAGTTCCCAATGTTACAATCTATATATGGCACTGTTAAGCGCCAGCTCGTCGATCGATAGTCGCGCCACAATGTTAGGTATCGATAAGTGCGGAAAAGCTCCACTCGCGAAGCTTTCGCAAGGCGGCAGTTTGACTTTGAAGCTATCGCCGATCCTTAAGCAATTAATGCCGGTTGGGGCTAGTGTTGTGAGTCCTTGGACTCTAATGGGTACTGCTACTAAATATTGTGCTTCGTAGTATAACAGTAAATGCAAAGATACTGTTTTTCCTATTATTACCACCTAATACCTATAATATGGTATTCTAAAAACTGGTATACTCTCCGAGTGTTATTTTTTTCGGACTATTCTATAAGCAGCTTTTGCCCTTTGGTTTCGTGCCATATATGATGGTTCTTTATAACTCCACAAGTTTAAACAAATTAAGTTTTAAAGCCATTTCTGTATTATAAGGTTATACAAATTATACACAAACAAAAAAAAATCGAACCTATTAGTTAGAAGCCTTCAGTTGAGCACCTTGTAGGGATTGAGGATGCTGTTGGGGTCCAGCAGCTTCTTCATCTCGCGCATGTAGCCAATGGCCACCGGGTCCTTGGAGTAGTGCAGGTAGTCCTTCTTCAGGAAGCCAATGCCGTGCTCCGCACTAATGCTGCCCTTCAGCTTGGAGGTGTACTCGTACACGAAGGGTTCGACCCGCTTGTAGATCTCGTCGTTGAACTGCTCGCAGGACACGTTCAGGTGCAGATTGGAGTCCCCCAAGTGGCCGTATCCGCAGACCACTGTGGCCAGGGGACCGCACCTCTCCCGCATCACGTCCACAATATTGTAGAAGTCCCGCAGAGGCAGCGAGATGTCGTACTTGAAGCAGAAGCTCTTCTCGATCAGACCCAGCGGCACCATTTCGCGAATCTTCCAGATCTCCTGCACCTTGCCGGGATCACCGGTTACGGTGCCATCCTGGATCTCGCCACGCTCCATGCCGTCCCCAATGAACTGGTTGATCTTCTCCTCGTCGTGGTCACCGTTGCTGCCCGAGGTCTCGATCAGCATGTAGAAGGGAAAGCCCGAAATGGGGGAGCTATGGAAAATTAGTGTGTGATCAGGATTGATAACGCTCAGAGAAGACAAAGGTGGCGCAACTCACTTCAGGAACTTGAACTGCTCGAGGGCGGTGTTCAAGGCCCGTTCGTCAATCAGCTCGCAGGAGCTGAGGATCTCGCCCAGATTCCGCTTGGCACTGACGAAAGTCTTCAGTACATCGTCAAAGGAGTTCAGGCCGATAAAGGCCACGTTTACCGCTCGCGAGGAATGGGGGCAGAGCATCGAGAGCTTCGTGACCACGCCCAGAGTGCCCTCGGATCCTATGAACAAGTGCTTCATGTGGTAGCCCGTGTTGTCCTTCTTGAAGTTGGACATAAGGTCCAGCACCTGACCGGTGGCCAGCACCGCCTCCACGCCCAAAACAGAGCCGTGAAGATTGCCGTAACGCACCACCCGCACTCCGCCCGCGTTGGTGGACACATTGCCGCCGATGTGGCAGCTGGCCTTGGCGCCCAGGTCCAGTGGCACCGTCAAGCCCACCTCTCTGGCCCTCTGATCGAAGTTCTCCAGGATGCAGCCCGCCTCCACGACAGCAATGCCGGTGACCTCGTCCACGGATAGCACCTTGTTGAGGCGCGCTAGCGACAGCACAATCTCGTCGCAGATCGGCACGGATCCGCCCACTAGACCCGTGTTCCCGCCCTGCGGCACCACCGCCAAACGGCGCTCGTTGCAGTACTTCATGATGGCGGCCACCTCCGCCGTGCTTCCGGGCTTGAGCACCAACTTGCTGTTGCCTGGTTGAAGTAATTCATTGAAGGGCACACGTATGTGGATGAATTTGGGGCCGCCACCTACCTCGAATCCTTTTAAGGAAGCAGATGTTGTATCCCTCCAGGTCCTCAGTGAGCACGAAGTTCTTGCCCAGGAGCTGCTCGAAGTGCGCCACATCCTTGTCGGTCAGAGTGGCGTAGTTGCCGCGCTGCACGTTGTCGGTGATCTGAAATGTGGGCTGCATCAGTTCTCCGCAGCGGACAACTCGCCACAGGAACACCTACCTCGGTTAGCTCCGGGATCGGAGCCCCGCTGCCCGCCATTGTGCGCACAGTGGTTGCGAAAGCGGGGTAGGTGGCTGCCAGGGCGGTGCGACTGGTGGTGGTGATGGTGGTGGTGGTGATAGGCCGCCTCATCAAGGTGGTGGCCCCGGCGCTGGCCAATCTGCGCACATGCAGGAGCTGCTGGAATCTCATCGTGGAGGATGGTTGCGGAAGGGGCTTCGCGTTTATCTGTTATATACCGCAACTGTTATATGTCTCTGAAATGGGGAACGGCATGAGCACACTGGAATACCTTTGGGCCATACAAAATTCTTTACTTTATACTAAGCGCTATGGTGCATAAGAAGCGGAGTTATTATTATTATTGAATAAGCAGACTCGATAAGCAGACTCTCTTTGATTAGACACAATGCCAGACTGCCGGACTTCCCCGGGGCACTAGGATGCTTATCACGTTATCACGCCACCATTCATCCACTCGAGGGGGTTGTGGACGCAATCTTCTCCTCACCACGGACCGTATCGCACTGATAGCAGGGACACCAGGAAACCGAACTTTTCCACTAGACCTCTCGGGCTCTAGAGCTATATCACTATATATGGCGACGTTATCAGCCCCTCCGACTCTGCGCGTGCATGCGAAATTAGCATATTTATTATGGACCACGCACACACACACTCGCACACACGCACACCGCAACACGGTCTGGATTTGGTCTGGTTTGAAAAGTGCAATCCACGGTCCGTGGAGTCAAGATCTTTATGAGGCCACACAGATTATCGCCGGCAGGTAGATCCCTACACAGAAACGGTCATAAAGCAATTTGGCTCGGGGCCAGATTGGAAGAGATACATATTCAGATACAGACTCGGATACGGATACGGGTACGGGTATATGCATGGATAGATATGCCTGAAGGATTTGCACCACCCGGTCACGGTGGATTAGCCTTCGTGCAAGAATGTATTTGTATTTTGCAAGGAACAATATTGATTGATTGCAAGTTATGTACATATTTAAGATCAGTAGGCAGGAGCTGCACATACGGAATCCTTCTGCCTATCTTTTACATAGTAAGGTTAAGTAATTAACACAAATACTTTAAAAATAATACATATATGAATATAGTCTTTGAGCGGGTTAATAGCAATGCCCATCCCTCGTAATCATTTTTGGGATCTATGTTTATTCGCTCTCGCTCTCTCTGCCCTGTATGTTTGTCGTTTTAGTTTCATTACGTCAAGAGTTTTGAGCTTTTGTGTGTGTGCCTGTGTGGGGTGCGAACGCGTGTTGTCTGTAAACAAGCAAGACAAACAGCAACACTGGGTTAACAGGTAGCTGATAAGCGCGAAAACAATATCAGCATCTGCATACGAATGTAAACCGGTTGTGAAACGAATGGCAAATGTGTCACTGCAGTTACTAAAGGGATTAATTAGGATCCTTTATTGACTAACACACGACAAGTAATCGGGAATGGGAGAGCCGCACGCGCCAGAGTCTCTCACTGGAAAATGGAAAACCCGAAAGAGAAACTAACCTAGGAGCACTCAAAAGCATATTGATCGGAACACCAACTGAACTTACAATGTTTATGTACGGATGGATGGGGGTCACGTCGAGGTCCGGCTACTCCTTTCACCCATAAGTCAGTAACTGCGTCCTTCAGAGCAGCGTGCAAACCGGAATCACAACAAACCGCAACTAAAATTCGAAACGCAAAAAAGGGGCAGATTAGCGTTAGTTAAGAGATACGATGGGCGCCAAGCCCCAAACCATATGATCGCTGAGCGAAAGCTCCCCAGGAGAGAGATCGAACTGAGCTTTCAGAGCGAAAGAGAGTGAGTGAGTACACCACAGTGGCGTTGCAGAAATTTGAATAGTTCATATTGGGGATCGATTTGTGTTTTACTGTTTCTGTTTCATACTTATTTATGCATTCGTGAACGGGAAATAACACAATATACTAATACAAAATTTTATGTTTTTGTGGGAATGTGCCTTCTATAATTCAATTACTTCAAATAACTACAAACAAAATCTTGATGCTTTGGGAAATTAAATTGATGAATCTCTGATTACCCATTGGAATTTGTTATCAACAATTACTATTTACTACTATTATAACTTATGTGTATTATTTATGCCTGAGTTTGTCTTGGTTGCCTTTCAAAATGTAGCTAGCTGTATTGTAAATTCACTGTGTAGAAATGAAAGAATTAAAATTTTTATATAACCGCTAGAGTCAGTTTTAAATTTAAGCATATTTATTACATATTTTTATACGGTAACTTCCTAAAATTGCAAACTTGTAATCAAAACCAGTACGGATTTCACCTCGCATAACAACTGTTATAAAGCCACTTGAATTCACCACACGCGCGTTGGCCACGCCCACTGAACCACTAAACATTTAGCTTGCCTCTGTCCTTTTCTTCTCCGCAGGCGGCACAATGGTGCTATCTCTGTTGCACCCCATAAAAAAACCTTTTCCGGTGGTGCGCCCATTTTTTATTCGCTTCGATCTTCCGTCGGCATTTTAAACTACCAATTAGCAGCGACTTCTACAATTCAATCCACTGTGTTGTTGTACCCAAAAAAAAATGGAGAAGATAGATTTCTCATACACTTGTACCTGTATCGCAACTCGTGAGTTTACTCCAAGAATTGCTTCTTGGGTATCGATAAAGTTCCAAAAACGATGGCTAATCACTTAAAATTTATAGCTTACAATCTGGGAGTTCAATATTTCATTTTGTATCTCTATCTGAACTGAAGATACATATGTTGGATGTATTTTGATTAATTTGTGTGTCTTCATACCAAAAAGTGTTAAGTTAACTGTCTATTGTCCTGTTTAAGATTAGTAAACACTTTCATTTTCCTTACCACTTTATCAGTTTTTTACGACAGTTTCTTAGGGATTCTTTCTTCAATACTTTTAAGTAGAAAGGTGTGGATCCAACATTTACCGCCATTAAATTTAGATCTTTTTCCAACTAGAACGGAATATCCACGCATGGAAATTATAAAATCACTGTTTTTAAGATTTCATGAAAAAGTATTGCCCAGTGCTGAATTATATATATTGCAATTAAAACAATACCAAACGCCAAAGCATTTCGACATTTTGCTAACAACATTTTCTCTGTTTGAAAATCGTTGGCGAAGGTACAAAGCGGTGACAAAAATATAGGAACATTTTGAAATCGAAAAGAGGACATGATTAGAAGACAATTGAAACGTCAAATAGTCCTATTTGGCTCCCCCTGCCATTTTCAATTCCTACGCTTGTTCACACCCTTAATGATCTTAGGGGTGGGATTACATACACCCCTTGGGAACTCAGAATGGATCCCCTTTTGAGGGTAATTGTATAACGTTTGTTTGGGAAATCGGTTTGTAGAGGCCACGGAAAATGGTGGAAAGGGGTGGGTTGGTTCAAAAGGTCGCATGGAAGGGCAAGTGTCACGGGAATCAACCCTTTATCGCTGTTTCCTGATTTTTAAGGATCCGGCCTTGGTACAGTTTCGATAGGTTTTTATATTGAGTGAAAGTAGGGTTTATTGCTTTGAATTTGAGTAATGGCATAGTTAAGATTTCAAAGTTTCTTGTATAAGTACATATTATTATTTTAAAAGATGCACAATGACTAGGATGAAATTTGAAAGTTGTTAACTTAAGTTCTAAGTTATTTCCAGCGAGACTATTCGTTGCTTAAATGTATTTGTGCTAAAAAACCATCTTCAAAACAATCTTAAGTAAACGCCTGCTCAATATTTACATCGCCAATGCATTTTTAGAGTTTGGAGCATTCCAATTTGGTTAATAATGCACAGTCACCACTTAAGGACCCGAAGGACCTCCTCAATATTCCATCCACTGAAAACTTCAAGCGCAACTCGAGGACTTCCTGTTTTCGCTGCACAGAGTTGGCAGGTCAATTAGCAGATTGGAAAGGACAATGGCAAATGTGTGCAATGCGCAGAGGGTGAGTTATTAATAATGGAGAATGGGCGATATTAAAGGAAGTAGGGGCTGTTGGATAAATTAAGACATTTGGGATTCGACTTACCTGAAATATGTTTTTTTTTTCCCCATAATACTTAAAGTACAAAATACTTTATAAAAGTTTTTAGAATATGCCAAATGGTAAGAAATATGACACAAGTGCTTAGAAATCATGAAAAGGATTCTTAAGGTTGCACCTAAAAAAATAAAGCTTTTACATGATTTTGTTTTTCATAACTACCAGTCTGGAATTTCTACTCCCATTTATTTCGGTGGTGATCCCTTGCGATCCATTTTCATTTCTGGCCCCGCCTCAAAACCTCTAAAAGACTTCATTACGATTGCAATGAGCACAACAACAACAACCCACTTTTGGTTATCACATCCGCATGCACACCCGTTGGAAATGCCAACAAAAATGGTGTAGGTAGTTCTGACAATTGCCAGCACCAACAACCACACAAGTACAACAACAGGTTCGTTAAAATTTTTATTACAGCAGGGTGCGAGCGAGAGGGTTGAACGCCAGCGTTAACGTGCCAGAGCGAGAGGCAATGTGAGAAAAGCACGCGCAGCAATTTACGCTCATTAGGCATTTGTCATTTTTACGAAATGCAAATATCGACTCTCTCGCTCATGCCCTAGAAGTATCGTTCGCCCCAAAAACAACAAGCAATAAGTTGGAGGCAATTAATGAATGGCAAGAAGAAGAGCGCATGCTCGAATTCTTGTACAGTTCAACATGTGAGGAAAAGGCAAAAGAGGAAAATAACATCGAAGGAGGAGGCCACAACTAATAGAAAAAAAGCTCAGAAAAAACACACACAGCATACAAACACACCGAGTGATAACAAACTAAGCAAAGCAGAGAGCGACAGAGAGAGCAAAAGCACTTAACAAGCATAAAAATAATATGGCGGCAGCAAAAAGAAAAGGAAACGAGACGAGACAAGCCAACAAAAAGCTAATCGGAATGATGAACATTTGTGGGGCTCAGCGACGTTGTTGTTGGATGAGGTGGGAAGAGTAAGAAGAAGACCGACAAGAGCCCAAAGCAACGCACCCATACCACAAATGGTGTATGCACACACGCACGGGCTGGCACAAAATGAAAAATGAAATGCCAAAGACGGGCACAGTGGGTCATGAGTGATGGATATTTTAAACACTAATAAATTTAAAACTTAATAAAACAAGTCAATATGTATGTCAATTATATAATTATATTTTACTAAACGGCTTCATTTACATTTACATCGTAACATTTTTTATTTGTATGAAAATTTAGGAAAAATTGCTGTTCTACAAAATTAGTCCACTGTACTCATTGTTCTCAAACTGCAACTGTAAAGCAGTCCAATAATAATGGATCGCTTACCACTGTTCAATGGGGTGGAGAGAATAAGCATTTCGCTCTGCCTCTGCGCATACGCTATCCTCCCCTTCTCAACCGACACACCCGTGTGTTCCTGACAAGCACAACTAATAATAAGGTAAAGCCGATCCGACCCGATCCGATGTGAAAAAGAAGGAATGAGAAAGGAGGTAGAGGTAGGCAGGTAGTGGTAGTGGTGGTGGTTTTGATGGCACGAAAAAAGAAGATGAAGTATAGCAACAATCGGAGTCGAGTCGGACCGGGCGGTAGACATTCGAGTGTACACACATAAAACTGGCTTCGCGCGTATTTATGTATGTACATACCCGGTACCCACAGAGAAGAAGGGTATACTGGGCACGTGGTTTTAACTGAAATTTGTGATAGTTGTCAGCACCATTCACTTACAAATAAACATTTCAGAAGGTTTTCATTTTGAAGGATACGACTGAAGTTAGCGAGGCATGGTATATGAAAAAGGGGTATTTGAAAGTCGAGTCACCGGCCCATGTTTTGTTTTCTGAAACGGAAGGGGGCCTACAGTCGGGGTGGTTGAGCACGCATACACATGCCCGCCAGCTGTAGTCTGCCTGTTTTTTTACTCGTTTTGGTTTTGCTTTGTCAAACGAACTGCTGCCGTTTCATTCCAACCCCAAGCGAACGCATGGCATCCCGCTCGCACACGCTATGTGGCCAGGGCCACTCCTAGTGGCGTCGCACTCGCACCCGCGCATTTCGGTATAGAGAAAAGTTATTAGTCGCAACGGCATCTGAGAAGAGAGAAGCGGATCCAGCTGCACACCACCAAACATTCAATACACATGCGCTCATTTTGTTTCCGATTCGAACGAAAAGTAGAGTTGTCGCTGTGGCGCGCGGTTCAGTTTGAAACTTAACTTGGCGGCGTGTGGTTCTTGCGCTCTGCTCTGTCTGCGTTCGTGTTGGTGTGGTATTGTATGTGTCGCATACCGCATCGCATGTGTATTGAACGGAAAAAAAAACCCGCCGACGCGACACACTCACTGGATACCCTGCAAATTTGTTAAATTTTTTTCAAAAAGAGCTAACGGTGCTGTTGATTAGCTAGTGCAGATGTGCAGACAAAAAAAGTGATGCCGCGCCACAGTGGAACTCCTTGCTGGCGAACCGTCGCTAGCGACGTAGGCAGTGCAGTTAAAATAAGTGCTTAGTGTTGTGGCTTATTTTTATGTAAGATCGCGTGCACAGGTGCTTAGTCGTTACACTGAGAAAAAGAAAAGTGCCTGCAGCCAGCGGGGAGAAGTTGAAGTGGAGTGACTGTGAGTGGAGGTTGTACTAATTACTACTGCCCGTGCACGAAACACTCATTTACAAGCAAGCACACACACACACACACACACAGACACGAGACACTGGGACTTTTGTCGTATTTTCGTATTCGTTTTTGTGTACTTTTGTTGTCTTGCGTTCCACGTTACATACATATATGTTTGGTGTTGCCTGTTGTATGTTTATATTTATTGCCTTCACATATGTGCGTGTTTGTTAATGTACAATATAATACGGCAATAGCAAAAAGAGAAGAAACTGAGGACTAAAAAGAAAGCGCCATGCCGACTATAACAACAACAACCACGAGTGTCTCCGCCGCCGCCGAAAACAAAAACAAAACGCCTAAGCCGACGCATGCATACCTTTAATTTATTATAAATATTGTTTTTATTTTGAATAATGGATCGTCGTGCATTAAAGTTTATGCAAAAAAGGTATTTTTTGTTTAGTTTCGTTTTATTTTTATCACTGCTTTTGTATTGCCTGCATTTGTGCTTTTTGTTTATAATTCTGTGTTTAATCTGCTCTTGAGCATTGGATATTGATTCTATATCTGTTCGTATTCGGATAATGACACGTTAATCATAATGCTCGTAAAAATGCAGCGAGTGGATATTCTGTGCTCTCTGTCATCATAAAATACGCTCGACTGGCGGGCCACGAAAAGAAAATAAATTCATGAAACCCAAAACGAGTTTCCCCTCCGTCGCCCTCTCCGCCCATTCCTCATCCAACCGACACACGCCCCCCGCTGTGCGGTGTTGTTGCATTTTCAACAACGAATTTCGCAATGCATGCCCGTGTCTGCATTTGTGTGTGCGCGTCGGCTGGTGGTGGTTGATTTCCCCGTCTCTCCGTGCAACCCTCTCTCACTCACGCAACACAGCAACATAAAGAAAACAAAAGTTCTATATCGAAAGGTATCAGTTTTTGTTGTTGCTGCGGCAACCCTGCTTTTCTCACATTTTACTTCATTCTGCCGAAATAAACAATTCAGGGTTGTCAGCTGTAACGAATCTGAGAAATCTGTGTTACGGTTTAACGAAGATTCAATTTTATTAAATATTTTCATATATCGTACAGAGTTATGCTAAATCACTGAATGCTTATTTTTACCTACGAACTTAAATTGTACGTGGCAAGAAAATTGTTTAGAGGACGCAGCGAACACATATAGTTGTTATCAGACAAGAAACAAACTTACATTATTCTAAATTCGTTTAAAGCACAACATTTTTTGTAAATAAATAGAATAAAATAGTTGACAACTCTGTTTACACCTACGCTACACCGCACTCGCTCTGAGCTTGTGTGAGTGTGTACGGGCTGGCCATAGCCTCATCTCGTTCACTCACATTTGTTTCATCTTCTTCGATTGCAGAACTCGTTTGTGTATCAATCAATAGGCTGTCAAGGCCCCTCTCCTCGCTTGCTCCCGCGCATTTTGCACGCCCGAATCCACTGGAGGTGATGTTTGATTTGAGCGCGACCTTTCCCCCGCACCCCTCGCGGCGTGTCTGTGTATGTGTTTGCTGCCCCGCATTTTGATCATTCCTTTCCCACCGCTACTGCTTTCCCCCCGGTTGCAAGCAGGCTGTTGTACGGGGGTTCTCACATACTCGAGCTCGAATGTATGTACCCTACTCCATGGCGACATGGAAACCAGTCTTTTTTTCTCTCAAGAGGTTTTTCGCAGCGTGCGGCCGTGAGCTTAACTTACACACACTTGCACACGCGCACCCACCACCCTTTGGCGAGTAATCCACCCCTCTGGACCACCCACCCCATATTCCCTTTCTTTTACGGGGTAGCAGCGACATGAGGGTTGCCAAAATGCTTTTACCGGCTTTTATAACCCATTTCGCTCCTTTTTCTGTCTTTTTTGCACTCATGCTTTTTATGCTCTTTCTGTTTATGGGCCTTGCGGGCTTTTTGGGCGATGGAAAGGGGTGGGGATCAGGATCTCTGGACTGCCGGGCATCACAGTCGCGGTCAATGCAATAGGACCTTGAAACTACGCTTCTCCAGTTAGATCTTATTCAATAAATTAGTTGAACTATATCAGGGAACTGATTCAGGAAGTTATATAAGTTTATTATTTCTAGAAAAACCTCCTTACCATGTCGAGTATTCCAGCCATTCACGCTTGCCCACTAATCCTATTAGCTTGAGCGCAACTGTATGAAACACTAACCATCTCGTGTTGCTCCCAACTGTCAGCATTTTTAGCATTTCGATGGAAAGGTCCTTGAACTTCGCCTGCAATTCGCATCGGCTTTATTGCCCTTTTACAATAATATCGAACGGTGCCAGCTGCGTGGCTAAATTAGTTTTCCGGGCTGTTGTTGTCGAACGTGGAACGTGGAAAACGAGTGCGACTACCAGGCTGCTCATGGAAATTCGAAAACCCATAGATAAAGATCGATGTGAAATGCGAAGGCTGTCAGGCAGCTCCTTTCTTTTCTTTCGTTGAATGCGAAAGTCCGTTTAGTAGTTTGCCAAATGTTCATTGTCGCTGAAAAGGGGCGGGTTCGGAAAAAGGTCCACAAAAAGGAACGAATATTTCGGGATAGGGATTGGGATCGGCATCGTCATTGGGATCGGGATCGGGGTCCCTACCTAAAAGTAAACCAGGGTACACAATTCTTAATTAGAAATCGAAAAGACATGGTACATATCTTCAGGCTTGACCTTGTGATTAAACGAGTGGGAACTATAGTTTTGATATTATCCCGAGCTTAAGGTGATCGTTACGATGGTGTGGACGCTGAAAACTCATTACCTCAGAGTCATATTTACTTTTCCCGCGTTTGTTTCTGCCACTCTCGAACGTCATCTTTTATGTTTACATTGTAAATATGATTATTTAATAAGAGCCTTTCTGTTTGCTAGTTCCCGCATTTGTCTCACACTTTTTCGAATGACTAAAACCAGATTTTTGTATTTGCCAAGTAGTCAGATTTGCTTAAACAAAAAAAAAACAAAAAACGCATATTACTTTGTTACGTTAGTTTTCCATGATCATTAAATTTAATTTTTGAATGTTTAATTTAAGGGCCTTTTCCATGAAGATTAGAAAGATGAAACCTTATTTTTGGGTCAAATCCCATTCTCAGCTGGGAGAGCTTGTTTTGCATGAGCGGGGAGGGGAGCAGAGGGCGGCACGGGGATACTGACAACGTGTTTGCATTGCCTTGCTATTGTTTGTCGCTAGGACAAGAGAAGGCCATTAGGAACACTGTTTTTCCAGTTTGTTTGCGTGTGGTGTGGTCCAAAATGACATTGCTCTTTTTTTGCTGAGCAAATGTTTACTGATCGCCAAACTTCTCTTTTTCGATCCCCAGAGCGGACACAGAAAGCGATACGACCACACCCGTGAGCGCCACAGCATCCCAGGGGATTCCAGCATCAGCGATTCTAGCAGGAAGCACTCTTCCCCTGAAGGACAACTCGAACATACGCGAGAAGCCGCTCCACCATAACTACAACCACAATAACAACAACAGCTCCCAGCACACACACTCGCACCAGCAGCAGCAACAACAGCAGGTGGGCGGAAAGCAGCTCGAGCGGCCACTGAAGTGCCTGGAAACGCTCGCCCAGAAGGCGGGAATCACCTTCGACGAGAAATACGATGTGGCCAGCCCCCCGCATCCCGGCATTGCCCAGCAGCAGGCGACTTCAGGAACAGGCCCAGCAACGGGATCAGGCTCAGTCACCCCCACAAGCCATCGGCACGGAACTCCGCCCACGGGCCGCAGGCAAACCCACACCCCAAGCACTCCGAACAGGCCCAGTGCTCCCAGCACACCCAACACTAACTGCAACTCAATTGCCCGCCACACCAGCCTCACGCTGGAGAAGGCGCAGAATCCCGGCCAGCAGGTGGCCGCCACCACCACGGTGCCACTGCAGATATCCCCTGAGCAGCTGCAACAGTTCTATGCGAGCAATCCCTACGCCATTCAGGTGAAGCAAGAGTTTCCCACGCACACGACCAGTGGCAGTGGAACTGAGCTAAAGCATGCAACCAACATTATGGATGTTCAGCAGCAGTTGCAGTTGCAGCAGCAGCTTTCGGAAGCCAGCGGTGGAGGAGCAGCCTCGGCCGGAGCCGGAGGAGCAGCTAGTCCGGCCAACTCGCAGCAAAGCCAGCAACAGCAGCACTCCACAGCCATCAGCACCATGTCGCCGATGCAACTTGCAGCGGCCACTGGAGGAGTTGGTGGGGATTGGACGCAGGGAAGGACGGTGCAGCTGATGCAACCCTCCACCAGTTTCCTGTATCCCCAAATGATTGTGTCGGGCAATCTGTTGCATCCAGGAGGCCTCGGTCAACAGCCGATCCAGGTGATCACCGCCGGCAAGCCGTTCCAGGGCAACGGCCCCCAGATGCTTACCACCACTACTCAAAATGCCAAGCAAATGATCGGCGGCCAAGCGGGATTCGCTGGCGGAAATTACGCCACCTGCATTCCCACGAATCACAACCAATCGCCTCAAACGGTGCTCTTCTCACCGATGAACGTCATTTCGCCACAGCAGCAGCAGAACCTGCTGCAATCAATGGCCGCCGCAGCTCAGCAACAGCAACTCACCCAACAGCAGCAACAGTTTAACCAGCAGCAACAACAGCAGCTTACTCAGCAGCAACAGCAGTTGACAGCTGCTCTGGCCAAGGTGGGAGTGGATGCGCAGGGCAAGCTGGCCCAGAAAGTGGTTCAGAAGGTGACTACCACCAGTAGCGCGGTCCAGGCGGCGACGGGTCCTGGATCCGCTGGGTCCACACAGACCCAGCAGGTGCAGCAGGTTCAGCAACAGCAGCAGCAGACCACCCAAACCACTCAGCAGTGCGTGCAGGTTTCACAGTCGACTTTGCCAGTCGGTGTGGGTGGACAGTCTGTTCAGACTGCCCAACTTCTAAACGCTGGCCAAGCGCAACAAATGCAGATTCCCTGGTTCTTACAGAATGCTGCAGGACTGCAACCGTTTGGGCCAAACCAGATCATCCTACGAAACCAGCCAGACGGAACCCAAGGCATGTTCATTCAACAGCAACCGGCGACACAGACTCTGCAGACCCAGCAAAACCGTAAGAATATTGTCATGTATATTGCATCGGATAGGTACTAAAGTCAACTATCTTCCTACAGAGATTATTCAGTGCAACGTGACACAGACGCCCACTAAGGCACGCACTCAACTGGATGCACTTGCTCCCAAGCAGCAGCAGCAGCAGGTTGGCACTACCAATCAGACGCAGCAGCAACAACTAGCGGTGGCTACTGCCCAGTTGCAGCAACAGCAGCACCAACTCACTGCAGCAGCTCTGCAGCGGCCAGGAGCCCCGATCATGCCCCACAATGGAACTCAAGTGCGTCCGGCCAGTTCCGTATCCACACAGACTGCCCAGAACCAGAGCCTGCTGAAGGCCAAAATGCGCAACAAGCAGCAGCCGGTGCGCCCCGCTTTAGCCACATTGAAAACTGAAATCGGTCAAGTCGCAGGACAAAATAAGGTTGTAGGCCACCTGACCACCGTGCAGCAGCAGCAACAGGCGACGAATCTCCAGCAGGTGGTCAATGCGGCGGGCAACAAGTGAGTATTGTCTGTTTATGATCTGCCTTGTCGCAGTACTTATTTTTGCATTTTTCCAGAATGGTTGTGATGAGCACAACGGGCACTCCGATCACCCTGCAGAATGGACAGACCCTTCATGCAGCCACTGCGGCAGGAGTCGACAAGCAGCAACAGCAGCTACAACTGATTCAGAAACAGCAAATCCTGCAGCAACAAATGTTGCAACAGCAGATTGCTGCCATTCAAATGCAGCAGCAAGCGGCTGTTCAGGCCCAGCAACAACAGCAGCAACAGGTCTCCCAGCAGCAGCAGGTGAACGCCCAGCAACAGCAAGCGGTGGCGCAACAACAACAGGCAGTCGCGCAGGCTCAGCAACAGCAGAGAGAGCAACAGCAGCAAGTTGCCCAAGCCCAGGCGCAGCATCAACAGGCTCTCGCGAATGCCACTCAGCAAATCCTTCAGGTGGCGCCAAACCAATTCATCACGTCCCACCAGCAACAGCAGCAGCAGCAACTTCACAACCAACTGATACAGCAGCAGCTACAGCAACAGGCGCAGGCACAAGTTCAAGCCCAAGTTCAGGCTCAAGCGCAACAGCAACAACAGCAGCGAGAGCAGCAGCAGAACATTATCCAGCAGATTGTGGTGCAACAGTCGGCTGGAGTGACTTCTCAACAGCAGCAGCAGCAGCAACAGCACCAACAATCCGGGCAACTACAGTTAAGCAGCGTGCCGTTCTCAGTTTCTTCGTCAACGACGCCAGCCGGAATAGCAACGTCTAGTGCTCTGCAGGCAGCCCTCTCCGCCTCTGGCGCCATCTTTCAGACAGCTAAGCCGGGTACTTGCAGTTCCTCCTCTCCCACAAGCAGTGTGGTGACAATTACTAACCAGAGCAGCACTCCTTTGGTTACCAGCAGTACGGTAACTAATCTGCAGCAGGCTCAGTCGCAATCTGCTCAGGTCCACCAACATCAGCAGCTAATCAGCGCCACAATTGCTGGAGGGACTCAACAACAGCCACAGGGACCGCCATTACTTACACCCACCACAAATCCAATTTTGGCCATGACCTCGATGATGAACGCTACAGTGGGTCACCTTTCTACTGCTCCGCCTGTAACTGTTTCTGTTACCAGCACCGCTGTCACTTCGTCGCCGGGTCAGCTGGTCCTTTTAAGCACGGCTAGTAGCGGTGGAGGAGGTAGCATACCTGCCACGCCCACCAAGGAGACACCTTCGAAAGGTCCCACCGCAACCCTGGTGCCCATTGGTTCGCCCAAGACTCCTGTAACAGCAAAGGACACCTGCACTACCCCCAAATCATCTACTCCTGCCACTGTCAGTGCATCCGTAGAGGCCAGTAGTTCCACAGGCGAAGCCCTGTCCAATGGAGATGCCTCAGATAGGTCTTCCACGCCGTCAAAGGGCGCTACCACTCCCACCAGCAAGCAAAGCAATGCAGTGCAGCCACCGAGTAGCACCACTCCCAGCAGTGTCAGTGGAAAAGAAGAGCCGAAGCTGGCAACCTCCGGCAGTTTAACGTCCGCAACATCAACTTCAACCACGACGACGATCACCAACGGGATTGGAGTAGCCAGAACGACAGCCAGCACCATGGCTGTCTCAACCGCTAGCACAACCACTACCAGTTCTGGCACCTTTACCACAAGTTGCACCAGCACAACAACAACCACCACGTCGGGCATCAGTAATGGATCGAAGGATCTCCCCAAGGCGATGATTAAACCGAACGTCTTAACTCACGTCATCGATGGCTTCATCATCCAGGAGGCTAACGAGCCATTTCCCGTCACTAGACAGCGATATGCAGACAAAGACGTCAGCGATGAGCCGCCAAGTGAGTATAAACTTTGGGTACCAATGCTTATTCGAAATCTTAATGTGTCATTCCTTCGCGCAGAGAAAAAGGCAACCATGCAGGAGGACATCAAGCTAAGTGGAATAGCATCAGCTCCAGGCTCGGACATGGTTGCTTGCGAGCAGTGTGGAAAGATGGAGCACAAAGCAAAGCTGAAACGGAAGCGCTACTGTTCGCCAGGATGCTCGAGGCAGGCAAAGAACTGCATCGGTGGAGTTGGATCAGGAGAGACCAACGGCCTGGAGACAGGCGGTATAGTTGGGGTGGATGCCATGGCATTGGTGGACAGACTGGATGAAGCCATGGCTGAGGAAAAGATGCAGACGGAGGCCACCCCAAAGCTTTCAGAGTCATTTCCTATTTTGGGAGCCTCAACAGAAGTACCTCCAATGTCACTGCCAGTCCAAGCGGCGATTTCGGCTTCCTCGCCTCTTGCAATGCCCCTAGGATCGCCATTGTCAGTTGCACTTCCAACTCTTGCACCACTTTCTGTAGTCACTCCTGGCGCGACGCCCAAGTCTTCGGAAGTAAATGGAACGGATCGTCCGCCAATCAGCAGCTGGAGTGTGGATGATGTCAGCAACTTCATTCGAGAACTGCCTGGTTGTCAGGACTACGTGGACGACTTTATACAGCAGGAGATCGACGGCCAAGCGCTTCTGCTGCTCAAGGAGAAGCATTTGGTGAACGCTATGGGCATGAAGCTGGGTCCAGCTCTTAAAATTGTGGCCAAGGTGGAGTCCATTAAGGAGGTCCCGCCACCTGGCGAGGCCAAGGATCCAGGAGCGCAGTAGGGCAGCTAGAGCGCGAAAAGCCGCAAAAGATGATCTCCTAACCGAGCAGTGGACCTGGTTCAACCAAGTCTGTCGTGCCGGGTGATTCTGATTCAATCGGGCAGGCGAAAAGGACGCGAATCCATTTGCAAAATATTATTAGCACCAGGCCATCAGGTCTTAAACCCATTGCTTTGTACATACTCCCAAGTTCACTCATAAGCGTATTCATTTAGAAATTAAACTAACAGTCAAAAAACGAATGGAATTACTTAAACTAAGGAAAAGCTATGAATTAATTGAGTTGCCAGCCAAGTAAATCAATAAAGTACATTTTATAAGTAAGCATAAGTTTTTAGTCTAAGTAGCATATTAATAACTCCCAACGTCATGGATAGTTTGTACAAGTATTTTAATCTTAGGAATCAAATGTAGCACTATGATTGTTCTTACAACTAAGAATTTTAAGCCTATGGATAATAATTGATATCTAAATGTGAATTTGAACTTTTTACTACATAATTTTTAAATGCCTAGACTTAAGTTTTTTTTTTTCAAGATTTTTTTTTTGCTATTGCTGAAGAAATTAAAATGGCACTGAATAGTGTTTAATAAATGTGAAAAAGAATTTTCTGAGTTTTTTTAAATCACTCGACAAATTACACAAATTGTTGTGATTAGTTTACTTCGGTTCGATCATTTGATCAAATATAGGTGGGAAAAGTGTTTAAAATGCATACTTAGCTTTATCAAATGTAAGATGGAAATACTTCTGACTTACAATGACTAAGAAACAACAAAGTATGGCAGTGCAAATTATATATATAGGAAGATGGACAGACAGCATCTACCGAAGACTTAAATTAAATCATTCTTAAATCATCATTAAATCAGCTCAGCAGAAGAATTGACTAAATTTCACTGTGCGCAAATAATTATACGTACAAATGTGAGCTTCGTTCAACGCAAAACTGTTATACTACATTTTCACCACCGGGCTAAGCCACGCCTACGGGCACGATAATGTCGCAGAGAGAGAGAGATTGCGATAGATTGAGCGACGTATAGCTGTCCCTGTTTTTCAGCGGGCACTCCCTTAGCCAAAAACAAGAATCGAGTCCATTTTTCCCGTCGGCATTTTGTAATTGGCTGAGCAGCGACGCTGGCAGAGCGGCGACTTCGCGCTTAGATCGGTGGACTCACCTATGAATAGTCGTTGTTGTTGTCGACGTCGTCGTGGCTATAGGCAAATCAAAATGGAGAACGTTAATTCCGCTCTACACATGTATGTATGTGAGTATTTACAAGCATTACTTACAATTTATCTCGCTCTTTGACTGGTATATCTATGAAATAGGTTAATAAGATTATATTTTCCACCGCATAATTGTATAATCATTAGTAGAGTTACGTCATTCGTACCACAGGTATGAATCGCAACAATCTATTGCAGTCCCAGACTGTTTAACTTTAATAAATGACCTCAATGTAGCACTAAGAATATAATTACCACACATATCTGTACAAACATTGTCTCGACAATCTTGTACCATATCATGCCACATAAATAATGGCCATCAGAGCAAAAAAACCATATTTAGCACTCTATCTGAATGGAGTATTTACAACAATTGCTAATCGAGTGCAATCCAACTAGTTTCATCTTCGTTCTGACTTGCTCCTTCGCAAACCCTATTATAGTGTTTAGGGGTCATGCTCGGTAACGATGCATCTCATAATCCAGAAATGGATTCTGAAATTGGGGCGCTGAGATCATGGTTGTATTTTATTTTGCCTCTTAACAAACAACTATATTAAAGGATTTGATTTTAGATAGGAACTACTACTTAGTTGAAAGAAAGAACCATTAAGTGTATAGCAAGGTTTCGTTAGTTATCAATTTCTAAAAATTTTAAATATATCTTAAAGTTATTTTTTGGAACTTATCCAGCACTAACTTTTAAGTACGGCTAACAATATATTAAAAAATCGCCTTAGATCGTGAAACGCAAAACGGAATCATTTCTGTGTAAAATCGTTGTTTTTCAAAAATGTGTCATATTGTTGCGTTTTTTCTTTTGCAATTTGATTTCTTATTAACCTGAACAGTTGCATCGTAGAACAACGCACCTTTCTTGTTGGAGATCCCGGAATCCCTATCGCCCCACGGCAATAAAATCCCTAACGTTTCTGCATCCCTAGAAGTTTTGCAGCTACTTATGTATGTTTGTAAATACGAATGTTCAAGGAAGATTATGCATAAATGCAGATACTAATTACGTCAAAGTTTCAACATTTTTAAAAATGGTGTATGAACATGTGTAGGTAGTTCTGACAATTGCCAGCTACAACAACCACACAAGTACAACAACAGGTTAGTTTGAATTTTTTACAGCAAGGGTGTGAGCGGGAGGGATGAACGCCCGCGTCAACGTGCCAGAGCGAGAGGCAATGTGAGAAAAGCCAGCGCAGCAATTTACGCTCATTAGGCATTTGTCATTTTTACGAAATGCAAATAACGACTCTCTCGCTCACGCCCCATGCGTCCTAAAAACAGCGCGCAATAAGTTAAAGGTAATTAATGAATGGCAAGAAAAAGAGCGCATGCTCGACTTCTTGTACAGTTGAACGTGTGAGGAATAGGTGAAGGAGGAGGCCACAACTAATAGAAAAAAAGCTCAGAAAAAACGAGCATACACACACACATCGAATGAGAACCAACTAAGCAAAATTGAGAGCGAGAGAGAGAGACCAAAAGCACTTAATAAGCATAAAAATAATATGGCGGCAGCAAAAAGAAAAGAAAAAGAGAAAAAGACGAGCCGAGCAAAAAAAGCAATACTAATCGGAATGATGAACATTTGTGGGGCTCAGAGACGTTGTTGTTGGAAGGGGTGGGAAGAGAGAGAAGAACGAGTCCAAACCAACGCACCCATACCACAAATGATGCATGCACACACACACGGACTGGAACAAAATGAAAAATGAAATGCCAAAGACAGGCACCTTGGGTCATGAGCAGTGAATATGTGAAACATTTGAAAATGTAATTCATACATATATTAATATGTAATATGTTCCTTATAAATATTTTACACCATTACGTTTTCGTTTTACTAGCATAACCGAGTCGACAGTTATGTACATACAAAGATATTTTTATTCTACACAGCTATGTAAATCCTAAGTTTTACGTTGGTGCTCTAAAATATTGCTCCAGTGTGCCTTGGGTTGCCAAAATGCAACAATAATGCACTCCAATAACAATGGATCGCGTGCCACTGTTCGAACATATCACTCTGTCTCTGCGCATACGCTACCCCTTCCCAACACAACTGCTTCCATCGTCTGTTTCCGACAAGCACAACCAATAATAAAGTAAAGCCGATCCGAGCCTAAGTGATAAAGAGGAAGGGAGAAAGGCGCTAGAGGTTGCCAGGTAGTGGTGGTTGTGAAGGAACGAAAAAAAGAAGATGAAGTATAGCAGCAATCGAATTCGAGTCGGGCGGTAGACATTCGAGTGTACAGACACAGAAAACTGGATTCGGTCCCGGGTATTTTGTTTTGTTTTCAGCAGTGGAAGGGGGCCCACAGTCGGGGTGGTTGAGTTCGCATACACATGCCCGCCAGCTGTAGTCTTGATTCCTGTTTTTTTACTCGTTTTGGTTTTGCTTTGTCAAACGAACTGCTGCCGTTTCATTCCAACCCCAAGCGAACGCATGGCATCCCGCTCGCACGCGCTATGTGGCCAGGGCCACTCCTAGTGGCGTCGCACTCGCACCCGTGCATTTCGGTATAGAGAAAAGTTATTAGTCGCAACGGTATCTGAGAGGAGAGAAGCGGATCCAGCTGCACACCAACACACATTTAGCACACATGCGCTCATTTTGTTTCCGATCCGAACGAAAAGTAGAGTTGTCGCTGTTGCGCGCGGTTCAGTTTGAAACTTAACTTGGCGGCGTACGGTTCTTGCGCTCTGCTCTCTCTGCGTTCGTGTTGGTGTGGTGTCGTATGTGTCGCATACCGCATGTGTATTGAACGGAGAAAAAAAACGCGCCGACGCGACGCACACACACCCTACCACCGTTTCGTCGTATTTATTTATATATTTATTTTTGGCGATCAATGCAAATCGGTGCTGACTATCAGTGATTAGTGAAAACAATTAATGCTGTGCGGCGTCTAAAGTTGCGTCGTTTTTAGTGGTAGATCGCATGTACAGGTGCCTCCAAATATACAATATACCCTGTACAGCAAGGAAAGCAAAAATGAAAACGGTAAAACATATTTTTTCTGATGAGACGCCGTTTTCGGCGCATGCTCTTTGCCTGTTGTTTGCCCCGCATTGTTGTCATTGCACCCTGCCTCTTCGTTTTCTACTTCTCTTCCTCTGTTTCTGCCTCTTGCAACTCAATTTTTGGCTGAGGGAAAAATCAAATGATGATGGCATTGTTGTAAGCCGCCACACGCACACTCTAAAGCACATGCACACACACACATGCACACATCGTGGCGCGGTAAAAAGAAACCAGTCTTTCGGTTGCAAGTTGAAGATGCTGCTGTGCCTAGGTCGATTACGATTCCGCTTCCAATTCCGTTCCGCTCTTAGCCTGCCTATGGAAATGGAAGCCAAAATCCACCCCCGATACATACCAAATGTAACTGCAACTCCCAACTATTATTGGTGGCGCCGGTTGCTCCTTCCGCTCCTCTGAGCCGCGGCCATTTCTTACTCCTGGACAACTGGCGACAGCATTTCGAGCGCCCAGCTTAGGTCTTTGAACCTGTCCCCTTGAATATCACCATCATGGCTTATAACCATCGCCCAAGGGCCATCCGTAAATAAAAGTGGTCTCCCTTACACCCACTCGAGCTTCCTCTCTGTGTAGTAAAATGGGAGGCGGTGGTGGAGAAGGGGAATATGCAGCAGAGAGCAATCCTACTATAAATAGATGTTTCGGGCACAGGCAACTCTGACAAGTGACCTCCTTTAGGCGTTGGTGCATGCACATATGCATAACAGTGCACTTTTAGTGAATCACAAATCTTCAACAAATTAAAATATTTATTTACCTCTACCGTAAAAAGTACTGAATACACGGTGCTGCTGGTGTTGTGCACAGTTGTAGCTGCAATCATTTGTAATTTCCCATATAATATGTTGGTGTCTAAGCTTACCACGTCTCACCTAAACAGTATCCACTGTAAGTAAATTACCTCGTGAGTGAATGATCATCCAAAACAAAGTGTATCTCTCGTTCCCTTCTCACATTTTCGTCTCAACTTTGTTTTCGTTTTCGTTTTGGTTTTCGATTTCTTTGCCGTTTTTGGACCCAGAGTGCATATTATACGATCCCGTCTTTGTCTTTCTCAATGATAGTGCGTCCCTGTCGCACCCCCTTTTCTCTTTTTCTGTTCCTCGTCCCCCTTTCGCGTTGGAGAGCAAGAGAGAGAGTCATTGGCGGGAGTAACATGCAGTCGCAGCTTGTTGTTGTGTGGGTTTTTCCTCAAGCGCTAAGAGAATATGAATAAGAATATAAATATGAATTTGAACATAAATATGAAGCATGCCGCACGTATTCGGAGCCGCGCCAAGTGTGTCCGTGTTTGTTTGTGTTTAACGCAATTTACTGATCGTCTGTGTGGGTTTCCTATTTCTCTTTCCAGCAGTGGGGACACAGAAAGTGAATCAGCAACAACAATACGTACACCACAACCTTCACCGGAAGCCACCACATCTGTAAAGGGCAACTACAACACTGGCGTGGACCCCCAGCGGCCACTAAGGTGCCTGGAAACACTCGCCCAGAAGGCAGGCATCAGCTTCGACGAGGACTTTGCCAAGAGTCCATCCCAATCGCCCAGCTCTAAGGTAGCACGTGGGTCAGTCGGAACGCCATCAATCAGACGGCGCCACCCACTACTGCCGCTCAGCAGCAGATCGCCAAGTACACCCGACTCAAGGACAACCGGCCGCAAACTGGAGAAGTCACAGAGTCCAGCTCAACAGGTGGCGGCTGCCACCAATGTGCCGCTACAGATCTCCCCCGAGCAGCTGCAGCAGTTATATGCAAATAATCCCTACGCCATTCAGGTGAAGCAAGAGTTTCCCACGCACACGACGGGTAACAGTGGAACTGAGCTAAAGCATGCAACCAACATTATGGATGTTCAGCAGCAGTTGCAGTTGCAGCAGCAGCTTTCGGAAGCCAGCGGTGGAGGAGCAGCCTCGGCCGGAGCCGGAGGAGCAGCTAGTCCGGCCAACTCGCAGCAAAGCCAGCAACAGCAGCACTCCACAGCCATCAGCACCATGTCGCCGATGCAACTTGCAGCGGCCACTGGAGGAGTTGGCGGGGATTGGACGCAGGGAAGGACGGTGCAGCTGATGCAACCCTCCACCAGTTTCCTGTATCCCCAAATGATTGTGTCGGGCAATCTGTTGCATCCAGGAGGCCTCGGTCAGCAGCCGATCCAGGTGATCACCGCCGGCAAGCCGTTCCAGGGCAACGGCCCCCAGATGCTTACCACCACTACTCAAAATGCCAAGCAAATGATCGGCGGCCAAGCGGGATTCGCCGGCGGAAACTACGCCACTTGTATTCCTTCGAACCACAATCAGTCGCCTCAGACGGTGCTCATCTCGCCGGTGAATGTCATCTCCCACTCGCCACAGCAGCAGCAAAACCTTCTGCAATCAATGGCCGCCGCAGCTCAGCAACAGCAACTTACCCAACAGCAGCAGCAACAGCTTAACCAGCAGCAACAGCAGCTCAACCAGCATCAGCAACAGCAACAGCTGACTGCTGCTCTGGCCAAGGTGGGAGTGGATGCGCAAGGCAAGCTGGCACAGAAAGTGGTTCAAAAGGTGACTACCACCAGCAGCACGGTGCAGGCGGCGACGGGTCCTGGATCTACTGGGTCAACACAGACCCAGCAGGTTCAGCAACAACAGCAGCAGACCACCCAAACCACTCAGCAGTGCGTGCAGGTTTCACAGTCGACTTTGCCAGTCGGTGTGGGTGGACAGTCTGTTCAGACTGCCCAACTTCTGAACGCTGGCCAAGCGCAACAAATGCAGATCCCTTGGTTCTGGCAGAATGCTACGGCAGGCCTGCAACCCTTTGGCTCCAATCAGATCATCCTACGAAACCAGCCAGACGGAACCCAAGGCATGTTCATTCAACAGCAACCGGCGACACAGACTCTGCAGACCCAGCAAAACCGTAAGAATATTGTCATGTATATTGCATCGGATAGGTACTAAAGTCAACTATCTTCCTACAGAGATTATTCAGTGCAACGTGACACAGACGCCCACTAAGGCACGCACTCAACTGGATGCACTTGCTCCCAAGCAGCAGCAGCAGCAGGTTGGCACTACCAATCAGACGCAGCAGCAACAACTAGCGGTGGCTACTGCCCAGTTGCAGCAACAGCAGCAGCAACTCACTGCAGCAGCTCTGCAGCGGCCAGGAGCCCCGATCATGCCCCACAATGGAACTCAAGTGCGTCCGGCCAGTTCCGTATCCACACAGACTGCCCAGAACCAGAGCCTGCTGAAGGCCAAAATGCGGAACAAGCAGCAGCCGGTGCGCCCCGCTTTAGCCACATTGAAAACTGAAATCGGTCAAGTCGCAGGACAAAATAAGGTTGTAGGCCACCTGACCACCGTGCAGCAGCAGCAACAGGCGACGAATCTCCAGCAGGTGGTCAATGCGGCGGGTAACAAGTGAGTATTATGAGTTTATGATCTGCCTTGTCGCAGTACTTATTTTTGCATTTTTCCAGAATGGTTGTGATGAGCACAACGGGCACTCCGATCACCCTGCAGAATGGGCAGACCCTTCATGCAGCCACTGCGGCAGGAGTCGACAAGCAGCAACAGCAGCTACAACTGATTCAGAAACAGCAAATCCTGCAGCAACAAATGTTTGCTGCCATTCAAATGCAGCAGCAGCAAGCGGCTGTTCAGGCCCAGCAACAACAGCAGCAACAGGTCTCTCAGCAGCAGCAGGTGAACGCCCAGCAACAGCAAGCGGTGGCGCAACAACAACAGGCAGTCGCGCAGGCTCAGCAACAGCAGAGAGAGCAACAGCAGCAAGTTGCCCAAGCCCAGGCGCAGCATCAACAGGCTCTCGCGAATGCCACTCAGCAAATCCTTCAGGTGGCGCCAAACCAATTCATCACGTCCCACCAGCAACAGCAGCAGCAGCAACTTCACAACCAACTGATACAGCAGCAGCTACAGCAACAGGCGCAGGCACAAGTTCAAGCCCAAGTGCAGGCTCAAGCGCAACAGCAACAACAGCAGCGAGAGCAGCAGCAGAACATTATCCAGCAGATTGTGGTGCAACAGTCGGCTGGAGCGACTTCTCAACAGCAGCAGCAACCCCAGCAGCAGTCTGGTCAGTTGCAGCTTAGCAGCGTGCCGTTTTCGGTTTCATCATCGATGACGGCGGAAGATATTGCCGGAATAACTTCCAGTGCCCTACAGGAAGCTCTCTCGGCGTCCGGCGCCATCTTTCAGACAACCAAACCGATTACTTGCAGTTCCTCTACCCTCCCCACAAGCAGTGTGGTCACAATTACCAGCCAGAGCAGCACTCCTCTGGTCACCAGCAGTACGGTGGCCAGTATGCAGCAGGCTCAGGCGCAAGGTACTCAGATCCACCAACATCAGCAGCTAATCAGCGCCACAATTGCCGGGGGGTCTCAACAGCAGCAGCAGCAACTGGGACTACCTTCACTTACACCCACCACGCCCTCACCTACAACAAATCCCATTCTGGCCATGACCTCTATGATGAATGCCACCGTGGGTCACCTATCTACTGCCCCGCCTGTGAGTGTTTCTAGTACCGCTGTCACTCCATCGTCGGGGCAGCTGGTCACATTAAGCAGTGCTAGTAGCGGTGGAGGAGCAGGCTTTCCAGCCACGCCCACCAAGGAGGCATCTTCGAAAGGGCCCACCGCAACACTGGTGCCCATTGGTTCGCCCAAGACTCCTGTATCAGCAAAGGACACCTGCACTACCCCCAAATCATCTACTCCTGCCACTGTCAGTGCATCCGTAGAGGCCAGTAGTTCCACAGGCGAAGCCCTGTCCAATGGAGATGCCTCAGATAGGTCTTCCACGCCGTCAAAGGGCGCTACCACTCCCACCAGCAAGCAAAGCAATGCAGTGCAGCCACCGAGTAGCACCACTCCCAGCAGTGTCAGTGGAAAAGAAGAGCCGAAGCTGGCAACCTCCGGCAGTTTAACGTCCGCAACATCAACTTCAACCACGACGACGATCACCAACGGGATTGGAGTAGCCAGAACGACAGCCAGCACCACGGCTGTCTCAACCGCTAGCACAACCACTACCAGTTCTGGCACCTTTACCACAATTTGCACCAGCACAACAACAACCACCACGTCGGGCATCAGTAATGGATCGAAGGATCTCCCCAAGGCGATGATTAAACCGAACGTCTTAACTCACGTCATCGATGGCTTCATCATCCAGGAGGCTAACGAGCCATTTCCCGTCACTAGACAGCGATATGCAGACAAAGACGTCAGCGATGAGCCGCCAAGTGAGTATAAACTTTGGGTACCAATGCTTATTCGAAATCTTAATGTGTCATTCCTTCGCGCAGAGAAAAAGGCAACCATGCAGGAGGACATCAAGCTAAGTGGAATAGCATCAGCTCCAGGCTCGGACATGGTTGCTTGCGAGCAGTGTGGAAAGATGGAGCACAAAGCAAAGCTGAAACGGAAGCGCTACTGTTCGCCAGGATGCTCGAGGCAGGCAAAGAACGGCATCGGTGGAATTGGATCAGGAGAGTCCAACGGCCTGGGGACAGGCGGTATAGTTGGTGTGGACGCCATGGCATTGGTGGACAGACTGGATGAAGCCATGGCTGAGGAAAAAATGCAGACAGAATCATTCCAGACAGTATCGGAGGCTTTGCCAATTCAAGCGGCTACGCCGGAGGTCCCACCGATTTCAATGCCAGTGCTGGCGGCTATGTCGACATCCTCACCACTTTCGTTGCCCCTGACATTGCCCTTGCCAATTGCAATAGCTCCCACTGTGTCACTGCCAGTGGTTTCAGCTGGAATGGTTGCGCCGGTTCTAGCAATACCATCCTCGAATGTAAATGGACCCGATCGCCCACCCATCAGCAGTTGGAGTGTGGAAGAAGTTAGCAATTTCATCCGAGAACTGCCTGGCTGTCAGGACTACGTGGATGACTTTATACAGCAGGAGATCGACGGTCAAGCGTTGCTGCTGCTCAAGGAGAACCATTTGGTGAACGCCATGGGCATGAAGCTGGGTCCAGCTCTCAAAATTGTGGCCAAGGTGGAGTCCATCAAGGAGGTTCCGCCAGGCGATGTAAAGGATTAAAAACATGCAACTAAGTCGAGGTTTCACAAGACCGATCTCTTTAGTTTCCCGCGTTTCACCTAAATGTAACAACATTTACTTCGTGAGCGAATGTGATCAGACAGAACAAAGTGAATCACGTTACGACTCACCACTTCTCACAGAACGTACACCCTAATCATCGAATCTTCAAAGGCAACTCCGCAAAGAGCAACCGGTGCCTGGAATCACTGACCCTGTTGCGAGGCGCATCCCATCCAGAATCTATGCAATCCATAATTAGGTGATGTAGGAGTTTTTCCCCTACATGACAAAAGGAAGGAATCTGATCCTCCTTCGGCGCCGGAGCTGCAGCTAGTTTAAGCACCCCGGACAGACCCAAAGATTGTGGCAATAGTAGAGTTCATAAAGAGATTTCGCTTCTGTGCGACGAAAAGGACGCGGAGGTTAAAGGACTGGCGGCGCCAACGCCGTTGGATCCGGGCCGGACAGACAGTCTCTAGCACTCTGCCTGAGTCTGAGGATAGGAGCGGGCAGTATTCTGACCTTCTATTTGACCATGCTGATCTGCATGGAGGAGGGCCTACCTGTGGACCGGGTCCAACCGGGTCTGCCGCCCAAGCTGAATTTGATTCACTTGAAGCGGACTATCAAACCCTTTGTACGTAATTTAAACTAAGCAAGAGGGGTAATCTCGTAGCTCAAATAACAGGACGCCACATGTATGATAAAGCATAGACTGCCATCCCAGTCATCAATTCATCACTCTGTATAGAAGTTCACAATTACACATAATCACTAACGTATTTATTGAAACGTTGTTAATCATTTCACAACACCCTATGCGAAGAACATGAAAAAATCATTTGAACTAGAGGTAATCTGGGATTATATTTACGTAGTTAGAATTAAAACTTAAGCCTGAAGTAATTCCTAAGTGAAACTGAATTGAATCCAACTAAACCTTTAATTTATTGATAAACTTAGGTCGTAATGAGTAACGTCTGCAGAATTTTTGCCTTTATTGCAAGGTTCCGAAAATGCTGTCCAACTTTTCTAGATCCATTCAGTGGTCGGAGTTTAATTTTTTTTTTGTTTTTCGAAACCTTTTCTCCTACTGACTGCTGAAGTAAATAAAAAAAAATAAAACTGTAAAGTTATTAATGAAAGTGAATATAATAATCGAGTTTTATTGGAATCGATGAATTGGAATTGTTCATTTCGTACCTTCTTGCCAAATTTGTGGGGGTAGTCACTCATTCTAAAAACACATGGTAATTTTCCGAAAGGTTATTTGAAATATGGTTTATTCAATAATATATATTTTTCTTTCAAATATGCAGACACATAAAAATGTAGAATATATCTTCAATATTGTTATCGGTATAATGTTTCGAACAGCTATGCATCTTAAGGTTTCAATTTAATTTCATAATAATATTTTGTGGCTGTGTTTAATTTTATGTTTGTTACGTTTAGTTAGCGCTTGCAGATTGATTTACATATAGATTTGCTTCAACATTACAACGACTTTGGTTTTGTCTACAATTTATTTGGTGTTGCCTTTTGTCTCGATTTTTGTCTCGATCGTTTTGTTGCGTTTCATCAATTTGTTTATCTTACGATCTAGAGCTACGAAAACATTGTTTATTGCGTCAATCGCGTTTCGTCGTGGGCTCGTTTACCATTTGTTCTGGATTGTTATCTATAGTTCCAATCAAATCGCAGTATTCTACACGGATGTCTAATGCGTTTAGGTCGATTCATATTTTATATGGCAGGAGGAGAACTACCTCTCAGCCGCTCCTTGTATACTGATGCATACATAAACGTTTGCCCGCCGTCTCGTTTTGGGCTCAATGAAAATGCTACTGAGCTGAGTACTGAGCTGTATTTCGCATCTAAATATATATTATTCATACTCCATATGCTATATGGTAGTGTAACACTTGTATTTTGCAAATTGGCAACATTTGAACAAAGAAAACGTCGTCTCTATTTGGTTTTAATTCTTGCAACATCGAAACCGCACCGAGGTTTCACTAAAAATCGAACAACTTCTCATCGGATTATGAACACGGGTTGAGGTTGGATCGCGTGGTTAGCTTATAGACGTACTGGAGGAGGGGACGTTGGGTTGGATTCGGGTCGGGGGCACGGGGAAATCGGTTGAGGTCCGAGGCTACGGTTGCTGGGGTTTCGAGGTCCTACCCGAGAATATCGTTATCTAAAGTAAGTCACTCAAGCAATTTCTTCTTGGTGTTTGTTTGTCTACTATGGATAGTTGGTGTATGTATTACATTTCGATATTGCCTAGATACAATTTTAGAATTATTTAAGTTTAAAGCGTTTCCTTGCTCTTGTTTTTTGTTTTTTTTTTGGTGTTTGGGTCTCCATCGATCCCTCCCTCAATATTCACGTCGTTATTTTGATTTTGGTTCGTTCTTATTGATTATAACATCGTTGTTTGTGAGATTTGTGGTCAAATGACTGCGATGAGGCCTATTGGTGTTTTGTTGCTGTTGGCTTTTGTGCTTTGGCATTCATCTCTCCCTCCGCCGGCTGCTCCATTGGACTGCGTTCTTCAATATCCATATCCGATATCCACCTCTGTCTATATGCTATAAAAATTCAACACAAGAAGCGCGGGACTTTGGGGACCCGCGCTCCAAGATCAAAACATATCGTATCCCCAGTGGGATTCATATTCGGATTCACCTTCGTTTTTTGGGGGCCACTAGGTCGCCGCCCAGTCGAAGCCAGGCTTCGACGTATTCCATTTGAATAATCGTATTATAGGCTAACTATATAAAGTACTAGATCACGCACTTACACACACGTTTGTCGTCCGATCGGGATCACCCGCTAGTGCTCAGATGGTGGGTGGAAGCAAAGACATTCGAATATTATTATTCTGGTGTCTTTGGTGGAAGGTCAGGGGTCAGTTTAGATTCGAGTGGGTGGTGGGGGTGAACACATGATTACTTATTGTTCTAACTGGGAGACGGGAGGTGACTCCCTCTTCTCCGTGGTGTGATTCAACTTTCCGTCTTGGTCGTCGAGGCGTTTTATATAAGGCTATGTTCCAAAGTGTTCGGGTTTCTTTCAGTTCGTTGGTGATGTGTGGTAACATAACTGAAGTTGAGAACCAAAAAGGGAAAAGCGTTCAACAAACATGCGGGGAAAATAAAAAATAATGTGCTTTTGTGTATCGCATATAAAATGTTTTATTTTTCTGTATAAATACAAATATAATTTGTGTTGTTTTTTAGTTTTGTATTCGTTTTTCAGTTTTGTGGTTTATTCTTTTTTTTCGCAAGATCAAGATGAATAACAATTTAAAGCACTTACAAAAGCATAAAGTTAAATAAGATAAAATAAGGGTATGTTTTAAATATATTACTCAAATTTGCACAATAATCTAATTGATTTACATTTCGCTGCTGCCGATTTTGAGTTATTCCTTCCTGTATATATTTTGTATTTATGATTTAGCAGTTTGTTTTTATTTAAAATTTTTTAATTTCTTTGCAGCGCCCAAGGTACTGTGCTTAAATATTGCATATATAGTTTGATTACGCTTCAGCGTTGAAATAATAAACTTAGTTAAAAACACTCGTGCATAGACAGAGAGGGTGAGGGAGAGAGAGAGAGACAGAGATAGGGAGACTGGGTAGAGAGACACAGACACACAATTAATGCATAATTTCTAAAGTACAAAATTTCTAAATACAATTCTTTCGATCATTTGAAATGTAACACAATGGACAATCGCTATAAATAATCTTCAATATACAATTAAAAATATACACACAATCACTAAATTAATCGGAAAATTAAGGGGGAAGGGAAAATCAGAAATTGGCTGCTAGAGATATAGATCTGGATCTGAATCTGGATCTGTCGAGCTGTAATATTAGTTTTCTTATTCTAGGGACGACACGCATAAGCGCTTCTTAGCTTTTTCTTTTACCTCTAATCTGTTCTCTTCTGTTTATTTCTGTTCTGTTCGGTTGGCGTCTCCGCTGTTCTGTTCTGATCTCATTCGCATCTGTTCTCATCTGTTACTGTTACTGTTTCAGTTTCTGTTCTCGCTGTCACTCGAATCACAATCAACGCTTTTTGTATCATTATCGTTACGTGCTTACTGCCTCAGTTACTCCGCTAATTTCTTCTCTATCGATTTTGTCAACACTTACTACACTAAAAACTTTATTTGCACTCCAACCGGTAACCCGTTTCCGTTTCAAGTTGAATTTGGAGGAGGTGGACTTCACTTTTCTTCACTTTTTCGCCAACTAGATTAGAAATTAACCGATTCAAATTGAACGTGCCAGAACTAGATTTCCCTTTAGAAATGGATATTTCAATGATTCCCAAATGGGAAACTACAACTATTTTCAAACATGCGATTCGTAAAATTTAAAGTTAAACAACTTTTGTGGTTTGTAACCAGCGCAATACATGTAAATATTTGTCACAAGTCAATTTTCTCATCTAAAGCGAATATTTTCAAGAAAGTGAAATACTATTAATGCCAATTCCGCCAAATTCAAGCGGTTTGGAACAGGGAACGGGGGTTATCATTTTGTTGCTGCGATTCTGCTTAAAAATGTGTTTTTTTTTGGCGGATCTGCTGCAGTTCCGCCCAGATTGTATCCTCAACTACCGGTTCGGGGATTCTTAAGATACTACTACATAAATATGCCTGGGTTTTGGGGTTTGGGGTGGTGGTGGGGTTACTGCTTTGCGTGTGCAGGGAACACTTACAACATAAAGCGAGACAATAACATAAAACTAAACATTACATTACACACAATTACAAAAAAGTATATAGATTACAATTATTAAAAAAAAAACGTAGAACGTGGTACAACAGTAAAACATAGTCGAGGGATTGGGTTTTGGGTTTGGGGCGGCGGCTGGGTGACATTTAAAATGAAAACCACATGTGGTCTGTGTGCGTGTGTGGGGAGGTGGGTGTCAGGGGGGCGTGTCAAGGGGGCGTCGCGACTTAGAAATTCATTTGTCATGTTTTGCGCGGCGGTGTCGGTGGCGGCGGCAACGCAGGCGCATGGCTCGGCGGTCGCAAGCCGATCATGTCTTTGGGAATGTTTTTGAATTTTGCTGAAAGATGACGGGACTGGTGAGCAACTTGAGTATGCCAGGACGCGGTCGCAGCGGCGGCGCCGGCTGCTGCATCTTACCTGCTCCCGCCGGAGCCTGCTCCTCGCGCTGCTGTTGCTGCTTCAGCGAGTCGCTGTAAAAGTTCGACTTGCGCATATTGCCGCCCAGCCCCAAGCCGATGCCGCCCAGCAGGGCGTTGATGTTGCCGTTGCTGCTGCCGTTGCTGCTGCTGGTATTGCTGCTCCCGCCGCCGTTGCTGCAGCTGCTATTGCCGATGCCGTTGTTATTATTGTTGCAGTTGACCACCGGCAACGGCGGCTGCTGCTTCGATGCGTGCTTGTTGCCGACGCCCATGCCCACGCCCATGCTTAGGCCCATCCCAGTGCCCAAGTCCGCCGATGTCGGCGTCAGTGGCGTCTTACTCGGAACTAAACTTATGCTAGAAATTGCTGGTGGTAATGGAGATCTTTGTGAATCGTTGCCAATTTCGCCCGTGTACCTGGATGGTGGGATAAGATTGCCATTAGACGGACACTCTTACGCAGTCTCTGAGAATCCACTCACTTTATATTGGTGTACTCGCGGCCAACCTGCAGGCTCTGCTCCTCAGCTCGTTTCCGGGCAATCAGGGTCTGTATGTAGTGCTGCACCGCGTAGTAGACGAACTTGTATTGCGCCTCGGTTTGCACAAGACCGGAACGCTGCGATCGGACCATCTGAATGGTGCGCTGGATGTCGATTTCGGTATCCAATCCTGTGAGGAAACACATAGGGAAAAGAGCTTTAATAAGGTTCAAAATCTATGTGGCTTGAATTGTCTCCTTTTTCAGTTATCAATTCTTGACCACACTCAATCGTTCAAACTTACCATTGCGCACAATCTGATCGAGAATCATATCGATCACAATGAAGGTGCCAGTGCGTCCGATGCCCGCAGAGCAATGCACGCAGATCGGACCCTACAAACAATCAATAGAGAGAGGTATTTGGTTAAAGCCAATGATGTCCCAAGAATGATCGAAGTCAAACTTACCGGCTTCTCGCCCGCTTGAGCCAGGTGACTCTGACGCGTGTTGACATCTTGCAGAAAGTTGAGCACACAGCCCGGATCGGCGGGCACTCCGTGATCCGGCCACACCTGGAAATGGTAGTGAAAGATCCGGCGCGCCGGCTGATCCCGCCACGAGACGAGGAACTCGCGCAGCGTGTAGTCACTGGTCGAGTTCTCCGAGACGCACTGTATCCGCGCGTGGCCGAACTGCTCCGATCTACCCTCGTCCGGCCAGTAGCGGGCGCATTTTTCTTTGCCGCGCTCGTATTCCTTGGTGGTCATGACGATCACCCGCGTGTTCTCCTGCCAGACCATGTTCCAAAAGTCCGTTACCGTGTTCACTTGCTGGGTGAGCAGGCAGCCCTGGGTGGCGATGTAGGTCTTAAACATCTCGCGCTCCCTCTCGCGTTCCCGCTCGGCCATCGATATAGAGACAGCCCCGGACGAGTCGTTCGAGTGTCTCTTTAGCAGGCCGGCCAGACATCCGGCTGTGCCGCTCGTGAGATTGGTGGGTGTGCCGGGTCCATTGACGCTGCTCACTCCGCTGGTGCCCGACGATCCTGGTCCGGACCCAGAGCCGGAGGAGGGCGATGAAGAGGCCGAGGATTCGCTGCGCTTGTGCTTGCTCAGGGAGTCCGACTTGCGGCTGCAGGTGGCACAGTTGCTATACGGCAGAATGGCGCTCTTCACGGCGCACTGCACGCACGTCTTGTTCATCAGCTGGCAGTTGGAGCAGTTCCGCTGTGTCTGGGCAGCCGTGCAGGCGGGGCACGAGGGCACCGAGCTGTTCAGGCTCTCCGACGAGCTGCTCATGTTGTACAGGTCGCCGTCGGTGGGCAGCCGTATGTAGTTGGCATTGATGTACTCGGCTCCGGCCACGCTGTGCTCCACGTCCAGCAGCTTGACGCGCGTGTGGTCGTCTGGAAAGCGGACAGGGAAATAGGTTAGAAATTTGGCATGGAAAATAAAAAAACAAATTATTTTATAGTTTGGAAACTCGGCTTTGGCAAAGGGAATTTATATCATAACTTGGTCATATAGATGAACGAACAACTGTTCTGAACAGCTATTGGTTTTTTTCTCGTAATTTAGAGAGCGTTTCCATCAGAAGAGTTTTCATATAGCAGAAAGAATAACTGTTTTAAAGAGTCAAGATTTTGGGGCTCCTAACGGATCTTAGTGGATTTCTATACTTACATGGCAATATGTTGCGGTAGCGATTCTTGAGGCGGTTCTCCTGTTTGTAGCCCTCGTTGCGCGAGAAAGTGTCCCGACTGTCCTGCTGCAGTGATTCGAACTCCTCCCAGAAACCTCCCTAGAATCGAAAGCCACCTTGGGATTAGTGTGCTCCACAATCACTGCTATCAGAGAGAGGGAACTCACCTTGACCAGCTGTTCCACCCGGGCATTGATGCCAGCCGCAGTGATTCGCGTGGCGTTGAACGGCTGTCGCAGATGCACCACGGTTCCGCACGTCTCCACCATGGGATTACGCTTGTAGTGATCGATCAGTTCCGACAAGGTGCCAAAGGATTCCCCGCCGCCGACGTCGTACTTCTTGTCCTGCAATCGGGAAATCACTCTATTGTTATCGTGGCATTTTAATGGGGGGACACGTGGTGGAGAGTCTTTCTCCGAGTTCGATGGAGCGTCGAGAGATTAGCTAATAAAATCGAAAACGTGACTTCAATGTCAAATGGGAAAAAGGCCAGCTAGACATGTAAATGGCATAATTGCAGCCGCAAACCGCAGAAACCGCGCTCACGGCTAAAGTTATTGTAATAGTGGAAAAATTGTTTTGGGGGAATTACGCTGAAACTGGAACTGCACTGCTTGACCTGGTTGAAGCTCCTGGCGCAAGCAGTTTGCCCGCGCCAAGGCAAAGCAGGCATGTTTCGGAGTTTAAACAGTAGGCCTTCGATAATGTTAACCATAATTACGGATGGCAAAATGCGTTCAAGATGAACGAGTTTAAATATATTATTGCCAATTGATTTCATAATATTCTTTCCACTCCGCTCGAGCAACCATCGTAGTTAGGGAGGCTCAACTGTAGAGTTTATGTGCACATACATATGTACATACGACTCGACTATAGAGCCAAGGTCGCGCTATGAGGAACTTTATGGCCAGTGCGACTTTGTTGCTGCACTGCCATCGATTTGCATTTGCATTTTGCACCCTGCGAGGGGCGAGGGGCAAGGGGCGACTACAAAATCTGGTTAGTTGGGGTTACGTATTCAACATACCTGCCATCGAATCATGACATGCGTTACTTTGTCGTCCGTGCGCACGGAAAGGACGAAGTCGCCAGGCTTGCTCTGAGATTCACGGACGAGAAACGAACCATTCTTGCCCCGCTCCAGGATCAATTTTTCCGCTTCCTTTCCGGAAAGATTGCCATGAAACCATCTGCGGAGAGAAAGAGGAGGTTGTTAGGATATATGCCTTAATAGTTCGGCTGTGATTCGTAGATATGTATATGTAATTGTGGCCATCTGTACCGATCGATGGCGCATCCACTGAACGAACTGAGCGATTGACTGACTGACTGACTGAGTGCTCGACTGGCGACTACGTGAGCGCTCAAAATGCAATTACAAACTATACGAGAAGCGCACAAAAGCGCAAAATAGTAGAGCCAGCAACAGCAACAACAGCAGCAACCGCAATACCAACAAAAAGCAGCAACAAACAGCGCAATACGAATCGAATATGGGTACAGTCGGTACTCGGTGGGTGGAACTTCACTGGGAACATCCACTGGGATTTTATTCGAATAGGATTAGTAGTGAAGGCCATCATTGCCAGGTCTTTACGAGTAGAACTAAAAGTGTAAGCATAGCTTAGAGCTTTTGAGGGCGCACTGGGAGGAGGGCTCACTGTACGTATGTATATGTATGTGCTAAAGCACACACCAGCAAAAGTTCGAAGAAAACAGTCAAATGCAAGGCGACAACTGCAATAACAACGGCAATAGTGGCGAAAACACGCATACGCCGTGTGGAAAAGCGCAAGTTGAGTCGAAGCCAGCTACTGGGGGCCGGGACTTATAAGTCTACCCGTCTGGCCTGCTCAGCTTAGTTGGCTTGACAGACTTGAGATTGTCATCGCCATGGCAATTGCAGTTGGAAGCGCATTTTTGCCATGTGACACAGAAAAAGGCGGCTAAAGTCGGCTTAGACTCAAATAGAGCTCGGCTAAGCGGAGCACTAGTTGTGCAGTGGAGTTTGGTGTTTCTGTTTCTGCCGAACGAAACTAAATCATCTGTTTCTATCACCTCGATGTCCAACACTATCACACCGATGTCCGCCGTTGGCCTACACACAATGGGTTCATTGGATCTGCTTTGCCTCCCTCCTACTGATTTGCATAAATAACACTAGCCCAAACAACTTGCTCTGAATGCCATTATAGACCGCGTGCTGCTGTTGTGCTGTCCATCTCTTAGCCCGCTTTCGAGTTCGTCGCCATTGAGCGAACCAAACGCAAAAATACGGAATTCGAGCAAAAATCTAGAAACAATTGACAACATTGAGTTGTCCTTAAGCCGGTTTCAATTTAGCGCCTGGGGTCATAGATATCATAAAATATGTCATCGATGCGGCGAGAATATGGGGGGAATCGGGTAATCGGGGTGTGGGAACTAAAACTAAGACTCAAAACTCATGTATAATGTATGCGGCAAGTGCTAAAAGCCGCTACACAGAAAACAATGCATATGTAATTTTCAAATGGTAATGGTAATCTCCTCCGCTGGAAGAAATCACGTCTTTTAGTTCGACTCATGGGTGAAGCAAAGTAAACACTATTTTTTCGTAGTTTTCGTATTGGCGATATTGAATATAAATGCTTTCTGTGCATATTGATTTGCTTTTTAGTCAGCGAAATCAATTCATCTTCCGTGTGCTGGCCTGGCTATTAATAGAAGTCCATGTGGAAACAATTAACATTACATTAGAGCCACAAAGTGTCGGGCATTTCATGCTGTCCCGCCCGTCTCGCTCACCATCTCCCTCTCTCACTCGCTCGTTCGCTCTGCTTTGCCAGCTTGTTACAGATTCAAGGTGGCCAAATGCGAAGCCGATCGGTTGGGAGTGATAAGAATGAGTTTGATGGGTTTATTTTTAGCAAAACGGAAGTTATAAATCCATTACAAGCAGGTCTATGCACTGGTGCGCACTGCTTGCTTTTAAATAGGCGGGAACTGCGCACTGCTTGTACCAACTAGAAGCTTCCTAACCTCAGGTTGCTCTATCTTCATCGAGGCAAAATTTAGAATTTCTGGAAAAATGCTTCCGATTTCCGATATTCTTCAATACGAACTGCGCATTCTTTCGGATGATTCAACACTCACACACGATTTGCGTATGGAAAGGTTCTCGAGTTATTTGCATAAGACAATTCACAGTTTTCGGACAACATCTATTAGCACATTTGTGTATTGTTGGCCGATCGCTTGTTTGCGATCGCCGCAGCTGAGGTGGTTGCAATTCGGGGACGCATCGCCCTCTGCCGTCTGACCCCGTGCAATCGAGTTGAACTTAGCAATTATCGCAGCCCACATCGATCATATCGCTGATATCCTTTGTGTCATTCTGCCGAACTGCAGAGCTGCCAAACTGTGTCTCCGTCTCCACCCATATTTCGGTGTTTATCTTTAAATTTAGCACTGTGACGATAATACAAAGCAACACAAATTGCTTCTGCTGCGCTCTCACTCAGCGATTTAAATCGGGCAGACTGGGGGTTAAAAATACAAGCAGATGGAACTACACCACCCGAGTACGTCAGTGAAAATTTCGCACCTTTTTGCATCATTTACAGTTACACTTACAGCAGCGAATGCGAATGCGGCGTATTTGTATTTACATACGGAGGAAGCTGCGCGCCATTCATGAAAGCGCCGCTAAGGTCAACAAACAGATTTACATGCACACACACATATCCGAATACATATACAGATCCCCCCGAGTGTTTTAGTCGTTTCGTTTGTCACAGGTTTATTTTGCTTTTTGTGTGGCAACGCACCTGGAAAGGCGGCAGCGAAACGACTGGTATTGGGGTTACGAGGGGGAGCGCGGAAGCAGGGGAACGAGGCCTTCAATTAATTAACTTAAAAGTCGGCAAGATACTTATTGAATTATTGAATGAGCTGCTTGCCCATACCCTAACCGCCCACTCGCAAGCAGTGTGTGAAGTAGTAGTACAGTCTATTCAAAACATTGCACTTTTGAACGGTTCAAACTGTCAAAATAACCATATAAACAATGTGAAGTTGGAGAACTGGACGGGGAAAAGTACTAGTTGGGGAGAGTCTGGGAATGGATTGTAAAATTTCCATGGAGTTACAAACCCCACAGATCATAATTGGGCCTTTCCACCGAGAGCATCTTGTAGTCGGCCGACGTCATGAATGTGCACAAATAAAACGCTTTCATTTGATCAGTAGCCACAGCTCACGGTTGTGCAACGGAAAAATAAACGGAAATATGCAAAACAGAAGACAGCTCTCGAAATCCATCCATTACGGGAAAAGCAATTTCATAAATCGTTAATCAGCCTTATGGCGAAGGGCGGAGGACGGAGCTGCCCCATTGTTGACCTAGTGAAGTGACAAGTGAAATCCGGAAATCACGCCGATTAAGCTGTCAGAGCTATTCGAACGTCATCTTCAGATCATTTGGCATTATGTGCGTTTCAGGATAATGACGAAAAGATCGCCCTTAAGCAGGATACCTATAAAAAGCTGAGCCTAAATTTGAAAAACAAAGATCCAGTTAACGAGCCAATCAACACGTTCAGCGATAATGAATCCGTTGCGATAAAAATCGAAATAAATAACCAACAACCGAAACCGACTGCACTACCAATTCGGAATCCGGGCTCAACTAAAAGTCAAAGATAATTTATGGGACATAATGGTCCAGCAGATACATATGCGAGTGTTCGTAAATATTCTGGGGGTACTGTGCGAATCGAGATCGCCAAGACGGGGCCAGCCCACACAAACAATCGGACGGCACATGGCACAGCCGGGCAGATAAACACCAAGATCAGACACGGAGTGGGATGGAATCTTTGGGGAATGTGGACGCCGGACGACGGACAGCGTAACAGCGGGACATGGGTAAACATTCCGGGCGCGAGTGAAGAGATAATTCCGACCTGGCAGTGGGCCAAGATACGATGTCTGCAGTGGGCACTTCGCCGAACTCTCCCGCTTCTACAAGTGCGTAATTTCGCCAGGGGGGAGGACGGGTGTCTATCGCATTGGCCATTATCCATTAGCCAGTGCCCAACCAATAACTCAATCTTCAGCTCTAAATGAAAGAACCAATATCGCAACCCGACTTGACAACGGGCCAATTGTGTGGGGGGGTTGATATGTTGATATGTGACCATATTTGAGTGGCGATCTGAGCTGGGCCCCCTGCCATTTGCCATTCCACTCCCTTCACCTTCACTTCACTCGCCATTTGGCAGTCGGAAATTCATTCATATTAGAACGTCAATTTACGATTGCTTGTTTTCGAGTCGAATGCTTTGCGTAAATATTTACTCATTTTGCGTGGCAATTCTGAACACATGACAGTATGTGCTGCGCTGTTTTTTTTGCTTTGTTGCGGCGTCAACTGCCTGTGATTGCCTGCCTTATTAGGGTTAATGTTGATGGGCAGCAGATTGGCTCCAGACTTCCCTCGAATCGTCTGCTACTCCGCGACATGTGACTGACAGGCGGGGCATACTACGATGCGATGGCAGCTCGAAATACCATTAAACCTGCTACGGGGTATCGCTTAGTTCGCAGCCTGACAACTTCATTACTCGCACTCCAATAACAATTAGTGCCTAATTTCGCACGCGCCCCAAATCAGCAGAACGCTGCTCTTTTTCTAACACTCTGGACTGGACTGCTGTCGTTTTTGGGCGACCTGAACTTACGTGTAACCATGGAGCTGGACGCGCATGGTGGCCAAGAGGGACAGTGTGCTGTTGGAGCAGCTGGCGCCGCCGAAGGCGGCTGGGAACTGGGGCGGGGTGGCTGTCCAGGAGGTGGGCGTGGCCGGGTAGGAGGCCTGCGGGCTGGGTGTGAGCCGGTGCAGCGATTCCGTCGACGTGGAGGCGGAGGCGGAGGGTTGGGCGGAGAGAGGACGACGTCTGCGCTGCAATCGGTTGTCTCGATCAGCGCCCTTGGCCACGCCCTTTATGATCTGGGCCAGCTCGTCGTGGGTCATACAGTTCTTGCAGGCCGGCTCCTGGGCCTCGGGTGTCTCCGTTGGTGGGGTGACCTTTGCTTTCCGACCCTTGCTGGCCTTGAACTTGCCGCTCCTCTCGCGCTCCTCCGAGCGCCTTCCCTTGCTTCCGTAGTGCGCCTGTATGGCTCTTTCGTACTCAAAGTTTCGCTGGTTGTTGTACGCATTGTTGTTGTTTAGCGTGTTGTTATTGTTATTGTTGATATTGTTATTGTTGTAGACTTGTTTCTCCTGCAGCTTGTGATTGACCACACTGCCCAGCGAGCTGGACAACTTTTCCAGGCATTTGTTGAACAGCATTTTCTTCACACTCGTTTTCTCGCACACACCAAAACAAAAAGAAGCTTAGATAGTAGTATTCCACTGCGGAAAAATGCGTCTCGGCTGGGGTGTTTCTTATTATTTTTTTATTTTGTTATTGTTTTTGTTTTATGTAACAACTTGCCCACACACACGAACACACACTGAAAGCACAAAAACTAGAATTCTTGTTTTTTGTTTTTTGCCGCTGTTTGTTGTGCTTCTCTGTTTGCTTTTTATTGATCTTAGTCAGCTCGATTAGGGGGAAATGTCTACAGTTTGTCAAATAGAGTGCTGTTTACCCCGCATTCGTTTACTATTGCACAATCTTCTTGAGAGCCAGCAACAGCTTCCTTTCGTACGACTTGACTTTGATGGCCTTGGTGGCCACGGTGGTGCTGCTGGTGCTGATGGTGCTGGTGGGTTTGACCTCTGCTGGGGATGCGGCCTGCTCGTCGAGTCGAGATTGTGCCGCCATCAAATGCTCCAGGACAAATGTGGCTGAAGGCATAATTTTCGCGCTTTGTCTTCGAAAAAAAAAACAAAAACACTCGATGGAACTTGTTGGGCGTCAGTAGAAACGAAACGAACTGCTTGCCGCTCGACGACGAACGGCGACTGCTTGCGAGCTGAGCTGCTAACCCGTTGGATCACAACTCGAGAATGAAGCGCCTGCTGCCGAGTCTGAAGCTTTTTGCCTCGGATTCGAAATCGCAATCGGAATCGAAATCGGATTCTTGACGTTGTCTCAGCGCGGCTCCTCTCTTTGCGATTCGATTCTTCTGCTCTCTCTTAGTGGCTATATCTCTCGGACGGGAGCTGTGGCCTGGTGGTGTTCTAAGCGCTGGGGTATGAATGAATCTGAATCTTGACTGGCTGCGGACGGCGCTTTTTGTTTTTAAATCCAGCCGGCGCTCTGGTTAGCCCTTCCTGTCGATCTCGCGGGTGGGGGTTTTTATTTATGGGCTTTATTTACTGTCAGCGAGCCAGAAGTCACAAATAAATACAAAAAAAAAAAAAAAAACAGTAAATAAAACGGAGCGAAAGACGTAACTTTGGAATTGATTGGCAGTGGATGTGTGCACAGCTTTCCGTTGGCTCCTGTTGCAGTACCTTCAAGCTGCTTGGCCCCTCAGCGGGCGCCACTTAATTGTAGCCATCCTGTGGACGCCACTTACGGTTTGTTCAGAAAGCGAAAGCACTTTACATTGCCATCAACATTGTACAAAATGACACTTTTACTTTTCATTTACTTTCAATTAAGTGCTAGAGCCACGCTAAAGCCTATAAATATGTATAGCGGCTCCACTCTATGCTGATTTCATAATGACTGTACTCCTGGATGAGTCACGGACTTCATCGCAATCAGAATCCGAATCATACACATTTCGAAAAGCAAGCACATAAGATTAATTCCAATCCGAAAATGGTCATTTCGTGATATGAGTGTGTTGTTGGCTTGTAAGAAAGCAAATACAAAAAGCGCTTTTAGCGCCGTCCGTTGCCTGCCACCGGAAATGAAACTGAAGCCGCACAGCAACTACTGTGGCGGCCATCTAGGCAAGGAGCTGGGTTGCTGGGGGGCAGGTGGGTTGGTGGGCAGGTGGGCAGGTTGGTAGTTGGGTAGTTGGGTAGGTGGGAGCTAGAAGCGAGCAGTGCCAAAGCTCTCTTACAGCGCAGGCGCAGACGTCAGAGGTGCGAACGTGCGCAGAATACCTTTTTATTTTTTGGCCAGCAAAACAGAATCGTTCGACGTGCGACAGCCTGCGAACTGCGATCTAGCAACACTTAACTTCCAGCCCCGTATTCATGCCTCCCAACGATGACGAACTATTTTTTTCCAACATTTCGTCATTGTTTTTTCGCTGGAAACCAACTAGAACTCGTTACCCAAACCACATTCAAAATCCACTCAATGGAAATTGTCTCCGAAGTGTTCGATCGAAATTGAAAATGCTCAGCTGAAACCAGTCGGGGAAACCCCATGTAGCTATGCATGCATGCATCAATGCAAACAGGATGTTTTAGGCCAGGTGGACCAGCACCGTGGAAACCACATGGGGCTTCTGGGCGCAGTTAGGTGTCGGTTAAAAATATTAGTCATTGCAAGACGAGAAGTGCATTAAAAGTGAGTAGAGATGATGATTTGAGGTACCTGTTTGCAATCGACGCAGAATTAAGAGCGAGGCCAAAATTGGCCATTCGCAAGTTAAAGTTCTTAGAAATGATCGAGTAACGCAATTTAGAAGTGACATTGACCAATAGCCTACCCAACGTGTTTACATTACGTTTGGAATTACTAAAAGTTCCGGCGAAATAGTGAGAGCCGTGAGTGCCGCCCTACCCAGAAACAAACTTGATCGGTGCGAGGTGCCAGAGCGACAGCCAGTCCCAGTATCCCCCAGTGCTCCATTCCTGAGCTCCGCGACCTTGGCTATCCCGATTTCGTTGCTGGAGACCCAGACCGCATTTGGGCACAGCCAAAACCATTCGTAGGTGCGACGGGGAGTGGGCAAGAAATAAACATAATTTATTGTTCAGTCGGAGGCGGGGGATGGTTAGTATGCCAGGCACACTACTGATTGCTCGCCACTCCGAATTGGGATTGGGATTAAGATTTGGTCTCGGCACCCAGGGATGGCAGCCAGGTGAGCCGAAGCCGAAGCCCAATCCGTTGGTGAAGCGTGCCGGACCGAGTGCGCGGCGACAGCTCCTCGAAATGGGTTACTCAGTCGCCAAAAGCCAATAGCCAATAGCCAATTGGCAATAGGCAATCGCAAATCGATTGTGGGTCGATGCGGGGACCACTGTACAGACGTGTTCGCACTAAATCAGCCAAAAACCAACAGAATTGTTGCCAGAGAGTATAGTTTATGGGCCATTATACCGGGCATTTGTGAGCTGGGTATTTGGTAAATTTTAAAATGAGTACTTTGCAACCCCACCCAGAAAGGGGTAAATCAAAAATAGACGGGAAGAGGCAATTAGGAGAACTACTTATATTATTTGAAAATAATTTACAAATCATAAATTCCCCGCTGGTGGGCGTGGGCTGCATTTTTCAGCTGAAACTCAGCTTGTTAACAAGAATCATCATACTGAAGGATTCGTGGCACCAACTCAAGCTCCAAAACAGTGTGTTTAAAGTTTTATAGGATAATTGCATGTATGTATCTGCCAGTATCGTTAGCTCCTGCCAAACATGTTGCTTTTCCCAATCTCCAAGCCTAGAGAGACGAGCCCAGTTTCAGTTGTCGCCAGGTGGGCTTCCCCATAGCGGCCGAGATTTATGATACTGCTCCATTTTTGCCATGCTCCACCAGCCAAAAATATATCCCGAGATTTACGATCAGTGTCGTAATTCATACTATTAGATGGAATGCTACGTGAGTGCTTCCATGTAACACTTTTTTGTAAGCAAATCGGATCTCCAGCTCCGCAAATAGCAGGGGACTCACGGCTGCTTAGTGGCGGAAAAGTATTCCTTTGGATTGGGTTGGAATAGTCGGTCGGTTCGTTGGCCTGGCCCCCCGCAACTTTGATTTTCGGTCCGTCGAATCAATCCCTCATCCCCATTTATTGACGCGAATCTTTCCTCGTTTTCTTTGTGGCTCTTTGTTTTGGCGATGTTTTGGCGAGGGATTTACCTGAATATTTAATTGCGAGACGGACGCATTTGCGGTTCGTGCCGGTAGCTTTAAATTGTCATGTGCTGGGCAGTTTAGGATACCAAATATAATGAGCGATCATCTCGATTGGCGTGCACATACATACGTGCGTTTTAAATTTAATTCAGTTCGTGGGATCTACAAAGGGAAAGCACATCAAAAACTAGCCGCTGCAGTGCAATGATAATGCATTTGCGATTTGCTTATAGCTAAACATCATTGGGTCAGGTGTGATGCGCTGGCCATGTAAAGGAACAGTGCTCACAATCCAGTCTATACAATCTATTTAGATTTATTTTCCAGAATCGAAAATGAAGTTTACCCATAAAGTGCAGTGTTGGATTGATAATAGTGATCATCAAATCAGAAGCACAGTTCAGCCGTCTGTTTCGATGCAGTTGATCGATTAATATTTGATTTTGATGTCGACAATTAGAGTACAATTATACAGATATTATACAAGCAAGTAGGTCTGGTTCACTTGGCACTTCTGGTGCGGTACAGTTGTGCGCTACATCCATCAATCTACCTAATGATCAAAGTATCTGGCGATGATGCTGCGTGCCCGGGGACTATGGACCATCCGTTCCACATGCAGGCCATGGCGAGGCAGTGGGTGCAATTCCACGGGGCCGACGCATCTACAGCTTGTGGAGTATGTGACGGATGGCACGATCGAGGGCACCGAGCATGGGTGTTAGAGTGGCGGCAGGTGGGGCGGACGGGCGGCCAGGTACCTATGGATGAGTACATGTGCGTGTTTGCGCAATCCAATTTAAAGCGTACATATGTGCACAGCGAGAGAGAACACCACTCTTCCATTTGAAAGGCTCTTCAATCGCCTTGTTCTAATCTCTGATTTCTTATTCTAACGTTTGAGTAAAAACTGCATAGGGTTTTCTCCTATGTAACTTGGAGCAAATGAAACAGTTCATGTCACGGTACTTTTCTTCGAGTGTACCCTTTATAGACATTTATTGCCGCTGGTGTTATGGCTGATGCCTTAGATACAGATACAGATACAGCGACAGATCCGGATACATTGGAGGTTGGGGTAGAGATACACATACACATACACATACAGATACAGATACAGATACATATACAGCTACGTGCACGGCATAATTTATAAACCATTTGTAGGCTTGTCTTAATGGCGAAAATTGAAAGCATTTAGCATTTGAGGCACTCGAGAGCGACGGATGGGCAAGGGCGAACCCACAGGGGTTGGATATGCGGCTCAAGTGGGATCTGGGTAGTGGGGTAGGTGGGGCGCCATTACCCACTAGTACCCAGTATCCATTAAGTATCGCCCAACACAAACAATTCTATGGCTTAATTGACGATTGTCAGATTTGTCTTACTCCTTGACAGATCGACTGAGCTATGGAAGAAAGTGCGCGAAACTAAAGCAATTTACAATTATCTTGCAATTAATTGCAACGATTAAGTGGGCAGGTAGACAAACAGTGTACAAAAACAACCTAACCGCATTACGTCGAGTGATTTGCAATTCGGTTGCACTCCAATCGCAGTTCTGACTCGATCAAAGGTCAAGATCAACGTCGAGAAATGTAATTGGGATTGGGATTGGAAATGGAAATGCAATCGGATGGCGAAATGTCGCGGGAATATTGCTGGAAGCGGGGGAATTGGTTGGTAAATGTTGGAGAATGTCTGGGCCATTCAGAAGGCAAATGCATTTCTAATGGCATCTTTCACATCTCTCCCTTCGCCAGCTCAATAGAAATTCCCGATTTTGTAAAGTAGCCAAGCATAGATGGAACTAATACTCCCCGTTCTATGCATATTAGCTTGGCTTGATGGGCTCGCAACAGAAGGCAGACGAATTGATTTATAAAAAGCTGACCGCGTAACTTTCCACACCCCATAATAAACCCACTTTTCGGACGATTGACGTTCTCGAGCTTAATGTATGTAAATATCCTCATGATCAACCCCTAAATATATATGTAATTATGATTGCCTTCGATCGCATCCCTCGTTTGACGTCACCGCCAATCAAACGATTTGTGCTTTGCGACTCGCAAATCGATTATAAGCCATACAACACCTTCTTAGGCTAAAAATACCCGCCGCTCGGATCGAGGGGCTTTAAAAATAAACCACAATCGAAAATACACATTAAAACCGTCACGAGCTCCAGCCAAGGATGAGTGGCTGGAGTGTATGGAGTGGTGGAGGGGCTGGGAAACCAGGTCTGGGGGCAAAGAAGGCTTAGGGCAAACGTCTCTGACGAACAAAGGCGATCTTGATGGTGGTGGACTGGACTCTTTAGATCGCAAAGTCTCTGTCCAATGTTTAAATTTCAATGCATAGCATAATTTTAGGTTCTTCCTTGCTTAATGTAGTTTAAAAAACAAATTCGATTGCTCGAATTTCCTGAGATACAATTGCGAACTTCTACTGCTTCGATTCAAGATGGGTTCTATTGCTCTCCGGTCACCTTCAAATTTGAGGGGGGCGTGGCCAGTCAAGGTGACTGACCTGTTGGGATGCGGAAAATGCAGCGCACGAGGCAAAACAACGAAACAAAAAGCAGAAGCAAGCGCGGCATTGGGAAAGGAGACAAGGCGACAAACAAGAAAGAATGTACGAAAGAAAAAGGGAACCGTAAAATATTTGACGGCTTGGTAGACGGGCGGGCTCGAAAATATTAATAAGCAAGAAATACAATAAATATCGACAGTATTTCGCGCGTGTGGGTTGAAAACGAACGCCAGTAAAACAACGGCGACAAAGACAATGCACTGCTTGTATGGTCACTGCTTGCGTGTGCCTGGGCCCGTGGATGAGCGTGTGGGTTGTTGCGTGAGCAACAGGTGTGTGTGGGTGCCCGATTTAAGTGGAATTAGAAATTATTCACCCACAAATCTCATCTCTGCCCGAAACCGAGTTGCGCATCGGAGACAATCCAAGAAGAAAGACCAGCTGTGAAGAGCAAAGCTTCAAGAACCGAAGCCACATTCTCAGCGATCTAACGCAGTTTCGACTGGTTATTAACAACATCATGTTTATTACTGGACGCTTGAGTTAGGTGCGCTTGGTTCTCAGTACAATGCTCATCAATCTTACGTTTATTAAGTAATTAGATTCGATTTAGTTTAGCTTCGATCTCTGATCATTTTCAGTTTGAAGTACTAGTTTTTGAGTTCTTCAGTTGTTCGAGATAAAATAGCTGTCAAAGGTGCCTAAGATCAAACTCTGCTAGCTAGATCGTTGATATATATTTCATATAATATTGATATCTTACCTACAGCTGTTCGCCGTAGAAAGAGCAACAAAAGTCTTGGTACAGAAGCGCGAATGGGGAGTAAGGGATGCGGAGTATGGCCCTGGACCACTTTCGATTTCAGTTCCCAGTTCCCAGTTTCAGTGCCAGTCTCAGTACCGGGACCCAGTACCCGATAGCGTTTGAGAAAGCCTGATAAGCAAAGTGCTCGGAACTGATGTTTGGACTCTTGAGTGCTCACACAACATCGTTTGTAAACATGGTGCATGAATAATAATCCGACCCGAAAGCAAACAAATACGATTCGTCCTTGGGCAATGCGGAGTGGAACTAATGTAGGTCATCGAATTCGATGAGAACAGGTTGGCCGTTTGGCTGGTGACCCAATTTTAGGTGAATATCTTGCATCCGTTGACGTCAGTCCATTTCGGAACGTGTGAAATAAAGATAGTCCGGCCATTCGGAGGGCATTCCAATGGCATGGCCTCAGAAGGTTGCAACCAGCCGTAAGACTAAAGCATCTTCTCCTGGCATAATCAACTTGGAAATAAAACAGAATCCCGGAACACATCAAGGTACATATGTAAGTACCTTGAGCACAACATCTATCAAGCGCTCAAGAAGGCCAGTTCCCGTATCCCATATTCCGGAGTAACCACCCGGCTCGGGACTCACCTTTCCGTGGTGGGCTCGGCGCAGATCAGCGGCTGCTTGAGTTCGATGGCCTGGCCGTTCTTCTCCTTTAGCTCGCCATTCTCCATGTAGTATTGTACCAGTTCCGGCAGTGTGGCGAACTTTTCACCTGCAAAAGGAGGACGATTCACTGTGGTGAATTGGGTGACCGAGTGGGGGGCAGGGAACGGCAGCCACTTACCACCGTAGAGATCAAAGAAGTCGCCATTGTTTTGGATTTTGATGTGGGTCACCTCGTTGCCGCGGCGCACGGAGAGCGTGAAGGCGCCCGGATTCGAGGAGGAGAGGCGGGCGAGGAAGGAGCCGTCGAATCCCTGCTCCTGCAGCAGTTTCTCAGCTTCGATGCCAGATATCGTTGGGTGGAACCATCTGCGGAGTGGAGGGAATACGGTTTATCTCAGAGTTTAGACAACTGTCGCTGCTCGCCGAGCTGGTTACCCGGTGGGCAAACATATGGGTGTTGTCAGCTGCCACTGGCCACTGTGCGAATGTCGTTTATGGTCAGCCTCCGGTGCCTCCGGCCCTGCATACCAAGTGGTCATCAGTGGCAGGTGCAGTGGCGCACAGTGGGGTGTGTGCATCGTTTTCGGTCAATTGTCACTGGTTACCGCACTGCTTCCGCGGTGGGCAACAGGCTGAGGCTGAGGATGAAGCAGTGCAGCGGCCACAGATCTGCTGCATCCACCCTGACGCCCCCCCGCGCCCGACACTTTGGTGCACTTTTTATCTCAGCAGTTTTGTTTTTTGTTTCTGTTTCTTTTTCGCTCTGCCTTGCTTTTGTATCTACTTATACATATGTAAATAGCCCAGTTGGGAGCGGAGCGTGCGTGCGTGTGTGATTGCGAGTGTGTGTCCGTGTGTGTGTGAGTGTGTGCGAGACTGCGTGCGTGTGTGTGCGGAACATTGTCGTATTTCTTATTGGATTTACCTTCGCGATGACATTTTCTTATTGAATGCACACTTAAAAAATAAATAATGTTGACACTTAACGGAAAAAAATGAAACTTATGAGTAGATGCTTTGTTTAAACTTATTTTTACAGTTGGTTGGTTGGATACAAAAAAAAAACTATTTTTTTACTGGGCTGTGCGGTGTGGCCAGTCGACTTAAAAAAAAAACTACAAGGTGCGAGACGAAATGGGTGCAAATCTTGGGCGAGCACTCAGCACGGACATCCACCACGGACATGCGGTCACTCAAAGATTGATTTTGCACTTTGCCCTCTATTTTCGAAACGTTGTGCCACACTGTCCAGAATTCCGTTAAAATTCGATTCGGTGGGGCAAAGTTAGTAGTTCACCCTAATTTTTCGCAGCACAAGCTTTTTGAGGGTGCTCAGAATGTTGGAAAATGATGGGAAAATCACCCCGTAAATCAATTCCTATCCAAGTGCAAAGTGTCAGTAAATAGTTTTCTTCTTTTTATTCAAGCAATTTAAAAGTTTTCGGTTTGTCCATTGTACATAGAACTATGTATTTTGTGTTCTCCTTTTACTAATTTATCAAATAAATATAATTTCCATCCTAGACTGTCATTTATTTGCATTTCAAATAATTTACAAATACGCGTACAATTGGGGGAAGGGGATCCCTTCTTAATTTTGTATCATATTATATGATTTATATAGCCTTCGCTTGGTTTTTAATATTTGTTTTACTCGGCAGAGACCCAAAAAAGTCACATTCCATTGAAAGATTTGCGATTTAGTAATACGTTTTAAATACGTTTGGTTTATAAAGCGCGACCATATTTGATATACATTTATATTTGTTGTATATGAAGTCGTAAACATTTATGCGGTTTCGCTTGAGTGTGTATTTTGTCTTTTATATAGGTTCTCGATTTTAGGTATATCTTGCATATCGTTTACTAACAAAGGTACCTAAGATTTGCATTAGATGTGATTCACAGATAGAGGATACTACTCTATCCGAAGAGCCATTAGCGATGATCAAATGGATGATCAAATGGGCTGGAATCCTCGTTCTTCCTCGTCTAGTTTTGTCGTGTGAGATGTGAGACATGATATAATGTGGTTCATTTGGACTTGATGCAACTTTATGTGTATATATCTTATACTTGTACTTCCCCCACTCGGTTATCGCTCTAAGTTCGCTGGTTAGTGTGGCTGGCAGCTTAGATGCTAAGGACAAGAAGTACGGATCATCTACATATGCACTTGGTAATCGTAGTGAAAAGAAGAGCACTGTGCGCCTGACTGAGTTTTAGCTATTATTCGATTTATTTGTAATCATAATAATAATTGTCATTATCATTATCGTTATCATTATCATTAGCGTTTTATTTATGCTTGTTTGGTAAAAGTAAATAACACAGCGTTTTCTATGCAAATTAAAATTAAATTTGTGTTTCCTCCATTTACATTAAACAATTGTTTTGAACAAAACAGAACGCGTTTTATGGCCTCGTAAACAATAAAAATGAGTAAATTAGGCGTATGTAAACTTAAAGCGAAGCGAAAACAATTGCTGCAACTGATTCTGATTTTCTGATTCTGATGCCATCTCAAATGATATTTTGTAAATTGCACTCGGAACACATTTCGAAACGGCGGATTTTCCAGGGACTGCAGGCCACACACCTCTTATAATCAGATTATATATTACATACAAGATAAGATCCTTATTGTAAAACCTAGTGATTGGCTGCCCGTTCGATCGCGGAAAGCTGGGCGAACATAATGCAAGCGTGTGTCTATTTAGATCTGCATATTTCACATATAGACGAAAAATTGAAGCTGCACCGGCAGGCGGACTTGCAACTGGCCCAGATGCATTTACCATATATGTATGTATATTAAGCTTAGTTGGAGTCGGCTCTTTAACAATTCGAATGCTCCTTAAAGAGAAAGAGAGGCGGCGGAGAGAATTGAGTATTATTGCCATGGGAGGACTGGCTGAGTTCCTAGAGCGCGCTCTCCGTAAATATTCCGTTATATATATATGTGTCTATATATGTAAGTGTATTACATGTATGTTTTGTTTTGTTGCATATTTCGTTCTGTCGGTCGAATCGGCCGGGAAAAGGACTCCGTTGAGAAGAAGACCCCACTTTGGGTGCTTCATATTCGACAGACGAAGGTGTTGTTATCCAATCACTAGGGTCCTCTCTTCATGTGGAAATCTTCTTCTCCGCGGAGAGTACACGGATTGCATTCAAACAATAATTTAAAGTACGAACTAATCATTAAATTATGTGTGGTGTGTTGTATAATTGTATAAACACAGACAGAGAGATAGAGCGACAGCTGGGGTTCCTGCTCCTCGGCGACTACCGCTTGCGGCGCTTATGTAGGGCAGAGCACCTTCAGGATGTAGTCCGTGAGGAGGGCCGGAACCGTCGGGCTGTCCTCGTTGATGGCCTTGAGAACTGCAAGAGATGGGGAGGAGTCGGCATTAGAGTCGGCATCTCGGATGTTTAGCCCGCAATGGGTACTTACTCTTGATCAGGACCTGCAGGGATTGGTTGTTGGGCGTGCCGTTCTCCAGGTGATACGGAATGACTGTGGTCAAGTACTTGGGCTCGGGACCTGCATGAACAGGGAGTAGCCGTGTTAAATATGAACGCGCTGGCTGGAATTTTGGTTTGCGAAACTCACCCTGGAACTTGCCGCGCTTCTTCTCCACATGGTACTGCCTCCTTTTGTTCTGAACTGCCAGGAGCAGAGAGATGAACGAGTTCTTCAGCTCCTTCTCGAACTCCAGCTCGTCGCGCAGGGCCAGCTCGTTGATCAACGTCTCGCTCAGCTCCTGGATCAGCACCTCCATCTCCATGTACAGCTCGTTCAGCTGTGTCGTGGTCAGATATTGTAGTTCTGCAAGAGAAAGTGCGGATTATGTTCATCTGTGTAACTGGCATCCTGGACGTCGTCGCCTGCTTACTTTCCGCATAGAGGGGGGCGCCCAGCACCTCTCGCGCCTTCTCGATCACCTCCGAATCGCTGGTCTCCGGCTCGTCCAGCGGGCTCTCGGCCTCGTCCATGATGTCGTCGATCTCCTTGATCACCTCCTCCACCGTCTTAATCGGCTGGTCGTCCATGTCCCCGTTCAAGCCGTTAAGGATGAGGGCGTGCATGTCCAGGTCGTTGGCCACCGCCTCGTCCTCGCTGGTCAGATCGTTGAACTCATCGCCCGGAGTCTGGGCATCCAGCCCGGATCCGGATCCGGATCCCGCACCGTTGGTGTGTGGATACGCCTGGTGGCTCTGGTTGTGCAACTGCTGCTGCTGGTTGCGATTCTGCTGCTGCTGCTTCGTGTGGTTCTGGCCCAGATTCAGTGTGGGCATGTGCATCTGACGGGTGTACGACTTGGACCAGTCGATGGGCAGAATGTTGCCAAAGTTTCCTGTGATGGTCCACCACATTCTGCAAGTAAAAGGTGCTTTCAGGTCAGTAAATCGAAATGAATTCATGTGTGTTGATGGGTAAGCATTCCATTCCCCTAATTCCTCAATATGGAAAATCGTATAGCCAAAGCAACGCTACAGATATGGAAAGCCTTTCCATAGTGCCTCTTGGCACCTCCTTGCCACATTCAGCAACAAATGTTCCATGTACTTGTCGCCACCCATAAAACCCGGCGAGGGAAAGAACTGGCACAATAAACCGCCAAGTGCTGCTCGCCTTTCTGTTCACGGAAGCCTAGGCAACTGACAAATTGCCCCATGCACATCGTTTCCGAAGATAATGAGGCAGCTGCGACTGCATCTCGGATTGGTGGGGGCAGTCTTAAAGGGGGGAACACTGCCACCACTTCGCACCCGGCTACAAGGAAAGTCCATTTCATTTCGGTTCATTTCCTAACAATAAAAACTCGCGCACAGCTGGAGAGATGAGTTAAAACTCGTAATGGGGCTCCGAGGAACCCAGTGTCACAGTGCGTTTGTAGATAGTTCACTGTAATCTCCACCAGTTCCCTTGGCTTTGGCATTGGGCCCACATTTGCTGCCAGAAGAACTCGCTTGCCAGTCAGACGATTTGTCTGTTTCGAGTGCGCTGGCACAGTTGCTATCAAATTTCATGATCACTGCCAATCATTTAATTGCCGACAAGACGGCCACCGACTTCCACTCCCCACCCAGTGGAGGGATTCATTCGCCCATAATTATTCATGCTCTACATTGCCAGGCAATTGACTGCACTTTGCTGATTAGTTCAAGATGATTCACTGCCAGCGGCCGATTTTGTGGGAGTACAAGTCAAGGGGAATCGGAAGTGACCACCTGTGCTCCGCGGAAGGGAAATAGAGCTCTGGTGGTCATACAGCTCTGGTACGCACTGTACAAGTCTGTGGATTCGCCCAGTGCAGAGGCTGTATCTCGGCTCGGAATGGAATGTGTCGAGGCCGTCATGAAATGTGTGTGTATGACTGCTGTATGTACGTGTCGGTGGTGTGGGCAACACTTTTGGAGCTCGGTAGACGAGGGACGAGGGGGCGAACAGATTACGAATGAATATTTAAACTGCCATCAAAGCGAACTAATTACGGAGCACTCACTCCGCCGCTCGACAGACACTTTCGGTGAAGCTGTGCTGGCTAATCGGAGTCGGAAATGGGACGGAATGGCCGGCTACCAAGTGGAATTGCACGCACCAAATTGACACATCAGTGTCGCCATTCGCGTCGCCAGTCCAGTCGCAGAATCTGGGTCAGATCGAATGGGTAGTCCGGAACCGAAGGGCTGTGACCTCGATCTACACAAGCACCAGTTTAGTTCGCTGCCAGTTGCTCCACTGTGCTCATCTTTTCCGGCCCGCCATCTGCAGAACTCACTTCCCTATCGCGCACAACCAGCTCAGATTGCATCCGCGCACTCCCTGGCCATTCCACGCCCTGGCATTCCCTAGCTTCCATCATCGCCTCGGGCAATTAGTGCCCAGACTCCACTCGCACCCATCGGCAATGGCAATTACAATTACGAGCCTCGTTTATCATGCGCGGAGATGGGATCTACCCTGACCACCCATCATCACAAGTGCTCCCGATTCGGAAGCTCATCTCTTGGCCAGCGGTGACCCCCACCCGATGCGTCGGGGCGTGCCGCACTCCGCCGCCTGGCATTGGAATATGAGTTTCAGAACATGCTCCGCAGTCCGACAATTAGCCGTAGCTGCTTGGTCTCGAAAATCGGCACACGAAACATGAGATCATCGTTTAGACAAACAAACATCATATTTAATAACAAGTGGGTTGGGCGGAGTTCCGCGGCACCGAAGACTGCAATACCCTTACTCTTCAGCATTGTTTCAGCATTTGGTTTCACCTACTTGGCAGCCTACTCGAATGTTTCACATGTCCCAAAGTCATGATGCCCCCCGCCGACTGGTTAGGGTACAAAAAACAGCGGATGATGAACATTTATTTATTATGGAAGCGGCAATATTTTAATGAATTTTAATTGCGCGTACTTAGATAACCGAATCAACTTGTGTCTCCAGCTGATGAATCAGCGCCGCCCGCCATGACGATGATGATGATCAGCCAAACTGTCCAAGTGTCCCCCATTTCATCCCTCCCCCACAGACTCCCCTCTACATTTTCAGCCAATTGGCTTCATTTCGCCCACGCCGCACCGAATGTTTTATGGTTTTTTCCTCTTTCTCTGCGGTTTTTTGTTAATTGTGCTTGTCATTTTTTTTTGGCGCTGCTTCTTCCTGATTTTCGTATTTCTGTGTTGACTCCCAGCAAATTGAAATTTCATAGGAAATGAATTATTTGGTGGGCCGCCTCATCGCCGCGAACAATGAAGAAATAACTTTCTAACACGATTCGATGTCTTGTTATAGCATGGAAATGCCGCCAGAGATCCAAAGCTATAGCTAGAGGAATCTGAGATGATACCCAACGTTGGGTATACATATGTATATCGTAGGTAGTGCCACTTAGCAAGTTCTGGATTGTCGCGATCTCGGACTCTTGGCCAACATGCAGCTGAATCTTCGATCCGCCAGCACTGTTATAGGTGAAATGGGTGAAATTACGGGTAGTAAGGGCAATAGAGCGGACACTATTAGGTTTCTCAAGCTGCTTTAGCATTTCAAATATATGTTTTTTCGACGGCTATTGTTGTCTTCATTTTGTTGTGTTGTGTGTTGTGTTTTGAGGTTCGTTCACACGTATTTTCACTCAACCGCAACGCGCTGTACAATCGCACTCTTAATTTTCGGCAACTTGCAGTCGGCAGATCTGAGAAGGGCCGACTACGCGATACCCTGTAACATGTTCAGTGAATAATCAGGCTTGAAATTCAAGTGCAAGTGCCATTCAATCACTCCATTAACTATTTCTTCCAGTGAAAACAGCTGAGTGGGAGGCCGGGCCGGCAGCCAATCGACTGGCTTTGGCTTTGGGGTTGTTACATAGCTACATATTTTCTCTTTGCTTGTGTGAAAGTTTTCTCTGGCTCCCTTCACCTTTCTCCTCTCCGTAGGAAGTCACAGGGTGACCCTGTGCTGCTTATTTTCCACCTATGAACACACACACACATACACACACCTGGGGCGAAGATAATAGCACACGCTGCCGCGGACCTACTTAAACTTTTTGATAACTAATCGAACTTTCCCTAAGCAGAAACAGCCATATGAGCTGAGCTGGCTTTGAATGCCCATTGCTATCAATAGGCGTTGCACTATCAACTTGGACTCCGCTGTACGTGTTTACGGCGACAGCAAATTCGTGGATACAAAAATGCCACCGCAAACTAAAACACACACTTGCAGCGAATAAGAAAAAAACTAAAATAAAAATAAAAACAGGCGCGAGAGGTGGGAAAATCATGTCTTGCACACTTCAAAGCGTTTCTAATTTTAGGCCGTTCACACTTTGCGTTGGCACAGGAGCCGCATAGCCCATATAGTCGATCCCAATTCAAATCGAGCTGTGGACCGTGCTGCTAATGGACTGCGGCGGGCCTTGGATGGATGGGGTGGAGAATCGGGGACACGGCAAATGACATCGGCGACAAGAAAGATGAGCTGGGGGAGTTGGTTCTGAATTCACTTCACGTGGGTGGGACGCCTCCTGAAAAACATTCCTGGCATTTCGTTCGGGCTGGGAACATTGCACAGCTATCAGCCTACGATTCATGGTATCTCAAAATGATCCATAAACAGAAGACATTTTACGACGCCTAAACAAAACAAACTGTAATGAAATGAAATGGAAACAAACAATGTGGACTTTTAAGCGCGAGTTGCCATTTCGGACTTGTTCGCGTGCTTGGGCAAAATCAATTTATAATTAATTTGTTTAAATAGGCCATTAGCATTAACAAAACGCGCGAGAGAAACTGGGCAATGTTGTCTATGGCTTCGGTCTCGGCATCGGCAATCCATGCCAATCTTCAGCGTCCGAAACCGCAGAGCAAAATGCTGGCAGTTATGTGGCCCACAAACAGATAGCAGCAAAAATGCAAACAAAGAACAAAACCCACGGCACACACATTGTGTCGTATATAGCAAATGTATACTGTAGTATAGGTACATGGGTAGTATAGGTACAGTGTGGGCAGTGAAGATTGCTTAGAAGCGACGATTACGATTGATGGGGCATCTCGACGGGGGTGATCTCGTTTCGGTGGATCGTCTGAATACGTATTCATGCAAGTAGGTAGGTACATTGCCACACACTTTCCCCCAATGTCAGCCCGTTCAGTTGGGTTGGCACCAAGTTGTGAAGTTGTGCCGAGAAGTTATTGAAGCCAGGAGCAGACAGTCGCCCCCGCTGGCGACGGGCTTTGTTGATCCGGGTCCTCCAAGGACCCTTGTGAGTGGTTCTCTTGGCAGCGCATCCACTGGAGCGTCCTCGGCGCATCCTTGACGCACCGCCCACTCCCTCGACTCAATGCCAGAGTCATCTGCTGCAGATGCAGATTCAGATTCCGTGGCGGGACTCAGCCCAATTGTACAACATCCGTGCTCGGCTGGCTTCAACCCCCGGCTCTGGCCACTGCCCCGCGCCGCGCCTCTCCGTTCGCCGGGCTTTGTCCTTGACTGTGCCCCAAACGTTGTTTTGTTTGCTGATGATGTAATGCGGCCGCAGGCAAAGGCTCCGCCTGTGTGGCTCGGCTTAGTCATCAGATACAGTATCTCTTCGATGGCAGTCAGACATTCCTAATATTCGAATGGCGCCGAAAACAGTGCCCGTGGCAAGTTGAGCGAGGTTAGGTCGGCAATTAGCATTCGGGGGTGTCCTGCTGTGCGCCCAGTGGGTGGGATGGCCCGTGTCCCCGGGCGACGCCTCCAAACAAATGCCCAAAAGGTTAACGGCCTTTGGCCCCTCGGTTTCAGACTGCAGCCCACCCTTCAGAGGCAGGGTCCGAAAGGAAGTGGCACTCGTGCACTCGCCCCGCTGCCAGCCCCACCCCTTTCCTCGCGCCCCTTCTGAATGCATGCGACGGATTGATAAGTTCTTAGCGCCTTAGCCCCTGCTACCCGCTAAACACGCATACGACATGTTGACGGCATGACTCATCCAGCGGATACGGAAACCACCCGAACCACCGTGAATTTCTGTCGCACGGGCGCACGGAGGGAAGTGGCTAGTATCAAATTGAAGCACTCTTGTGTCTGCGCAAAAACTATAATGCACCCCATGCATATTAACTGTGCTGTTGTTCCCATTCGCCACTTACATAAGAGGGCGGTTACGCTGCCGCTAGGCCGTGTCCTGTCTAGCAACCCCAGGCAATCATCCCCTGCCCCTGCCCCTGCCCCTTTTCCATATGATTATTTATAGCGGGGACCTGCTAATTGATTACCATGCAGTTCAGTGGCTGCCCTGCGGACCAAGACCGTGAAGGAAGGAAGTCCGATCTGGGCTTAGCCTCGGCCACCCCACAGACACACTGCACTGGCCAGTCAGTGAACCCGAGAAGTGGACGCGTCCTACTTGGGCTCAAGTCTCGATTTCGGGTAACGTTTTGAATGGCACTCGGGTTCCACGCACATGACATGAGTCGTCGTCACTTAAGCGCATTGCGATCTTGGAACTGATTCCACAGTCGGAGAAGGCCGCAAACTGGTTAGCAGGTTGCCCAACCAACTGCCAATTAAGAGCAATCGACGCTTCGGCTGATGCAAGTGCTGGCATTGCGTGTGGTCAATTAATAGCCGAGTGATTTAATCGATCTTACTGCAGATCGCTAGATCGCTTAGATCGCGAAACGCGATCAGACTAGCAGCTTGGCCAGGCGGAGCAGCTTTTGGCACTTGCCGCAAATGGATGCGAACGGGTTTCGGCTGATGATGATCCCCGACGACCTGCAAAGGCATCTGAACTACTCCCTGCATCTACAGCTTGGGCACACCGAATGCTGCAAGCTGCGCAGCTCTTAGGTGGCAGGATGCCGGCCGTTGAACCGCGCTGCGGAACAGGAATCGATTGGCTCTTGGGCACTGGACGTGGCGCAAAAGTGGGTCGCCAGCAACAAGCCGATTATGAGCGAAACTCAGCATGGTGTTTTGGGCCGCAGTAGCCGCAGTAGCCGCACCGGAAGAATGCTGGCCATATGGAGCGCATTTTATGGTCGTGCCTGGCATATGGTCATCAGCTCGACTGCCAGTCGTGCCTGCACTACGTACTGCGAATTACGCCTTGGATAAAAAAAACAATTAAAGAATTATTCACTGGCCAGGACAACTGTTTCTGTAAGTAGTCCCCATCTTGTTATCCTGCAGTCTCCGCTCTTCTTCTTGCGCCACCAACATGGCCAAGAAGAGCCTTTCCGTGCTGACGCAACTTTTCCGCTCGAACTTTTCCGAACTTCGTCCTTGGAGCAGCTGCCACTAATCAGAGCGGAATGCAGTTGAAAACTTGGCCACAAGCGGATGAGGGCAAGCTGGGCGGGAGAGGAAGGATAGGCGGTGGGGGATGGTTCCCAGAACAGGCACTGGAACAATGGAGCGACCTTCGGCCCGGCTAGCACACTCGGCAGCACACTTTCCACGGAATCAGCAGTGAATAAGGTAAATATTGACAACTGGCGTGGACGGCGCGACGCAGCTGCGTTTAATGCGCCAACACACAAGAGCAGACCATCGGCACCCAGCATCTGGGGTCGAATGCGTGATACCCCACACACATATTGCACTTCTGGGACCACATAACCAATTCGATGGGATTCGATTATAAATACCGCAGGGCACACATGGATGCCCCAAAAGAGAGCAGTGCCTGTCACGTAACTTGACCCGCTCTCTTCTTCTCTCACTTGGACCCGTGAAAGTGTTTGAGAAGTCATCATGCCGCGATACCCATACTCTCCCCAGAGAGCGACAGCGAGAGCGAGAGCGGGAGAAGAGACAGTGACAGTTCAGTTCGTGTGGGGCTAGAAGAGGGCAGCGGCAGCAGAAAGAGGTGGGGATGGAGAGCGAATGAGGGGGAGGGGAAGTGGTGACAGCGGTGGCAATGAATACTCATAAAATGAAAAACAAAGAACGCAATTAAGGCAAACTGCATCAGAGCGAACGACTTTGGCTGGCAGAGTTGCTTTATCTGTACAGGCTTTTAGACTTCCAGGCTTCCACGATTTCAGACTTCCAGGAGGCAGAGGTGAGTTCCCAGCATCTGCATACGGCTTCATGAGGAATTGCGGAGCAGGGCCAAGAGCAAAGAGTTATTCATCCAAACACCCAGATTACATATAAAAAGACACACTAGCATGCGCAAGTAGCATGTATGATTATTCATTTCGTCAGTGCAAAATCTGGAATTTCAATCACTGTTTCTAAATTCGTCAAAATATTTTGGACACGCATGTGGCCACACATATTAAAATACAGTGAGTACTGGCGGTACTGGCGGTACAAGCAATGATAACAAAATCACATCCATCTAACAAGTATATATATCTAGCTATAGATTTACAGAATCTTTAAAACTTCAGTCGCAATAATAGCAATGGATCATTTGTGCAGGGTCCAGCTTAGCGATTGCCCACTGTATGTTTATTTATTTGCACAGGATGTGAGTGAGTATTCGCGCTCGTAAACACACACAAATGCACCGCGGCACTATGGGAAATTCGAACACTCCTTCTGACCAAAATTAATAACTCCAGAACTGGGAGAGATATTAAGATGATTTTTGCATAGGGCTACACTAGCACATATCTTTTATGATATCAAAAATTGTGGACAATTTGTGGCACCGCCCCTTATAATAATAATAATTTTGTGTAGGGATTTCTCTAATTGCAACAGCTGTTTTCAACAGCTGATTTCTTTGTTGTGGCGCCATCTATATTTATTTCTGGTATGCAGAACAATTATGAATGCAAGCATTTAATATTATCTTAATCGACTAACTTTCATAAAATGGGTTTTGACCAAAAAAGGGGGTAAATTTCCCATAGTGCACGGGTGTGCACGCGATTATCAAATTTATGGCTGATGTCAGCCGAGAGCGAAAGAGAGGGAAACACATCTATATAGTATTATTGTTTTCCCTTCTCGTTGGTCTTGCATTCCACGTCCGAGTCAAATCTCTGAAGCCCCAGCCCCTTCATCGCCCTCCACTTTCGTATCCATAGCCATATTCAAGTCCACCCGAAACCCCTTTCCACCACCCTGACAAATGCTCCGTGAAGTGTTTATCTGGCCAATGGACGTAATATGATTTATTGCCCCCACTTTCTGTGATTGCCGCTTCCTTGACATAAGTGGATCAGCGTTACAATGGGGCATACCACGGAGGCGGTACCACTGCCAGCGACATTGTGCGCCCAGTTGCATCCGAGGCAAGGCGCAACAGTCTTGGAAAGCCCAGATGAAAACAGCGAGTAGCGAAAACTCCTGGCACTTTTATCGATCCAACAAGAAAGCACTAGCCAACCGTCGCCAACCACCCACCTCCCATCACCCAGCACTCGGGCGGTTCGGGCAGGATTACGTCGTTATGTGGCGCCGCGGCTGGAACAGCCAGCCAGGGGCTGCAGCGAAGCGGGGTGGGTCGCCGGGATCAGGGGTCAGGGGTTACGGGGTAGCGGTCCGAGTTCGGAGCATGCGCACTCAACACCCCCAGCGTCGCAATAGACACGAAAGCAGAAAACAGCACTAAAACGCAAAACATTGCAAAATGCACTTTACATAACTATAGGATTGGATTGTATCATGCGGCATCCCTACTCCGGCACTTCCTTTGACTCTTGGGGTTACATGATGTAGCCCAACCAAAAGCCACCCCCAATGTTCCCAATCTATAAGTGGTTATAGCATGACATCAGACATTTGGAAAAGAAATAATCCAATGCCTTCATTCAAATTATAATTTCCCAACTTTTAATCTGGTAATTTATTTACGGAAAAGCTGTCTCCCATTACTTAGTTACAAAAATCAAACGCTTAAATTAAAGGATTGTTGGTTTACTTACTGGCATTCGTTCATGATCTCCTCCTGGCTGCGCACCTGCACCGGAGCCAGCTCCTCAACGTTCTCTTCGTAGTTACCGAAGCACTTGGTTATCTTTTCGTCGAACGTGTTGACCAGATCCTCCAGACTCCCGCCGAAGGTCTCCGTGAAGTTGTCCACATGGTCGCCGACGGCCAGGGAGCGCTTCTCCAGACCGTCCAGACCAACGCCGGCTCCCTCGCCCGGCACCAATCCCACATCGGACAAACCGATTTCAATAAGTGACCCACCGTGGAGCGTGTTGCAATTGGGGCTAATGGAGCCAGCTCCTCCTCCCACTACTCCTCCTCCGTTCTTGCTCACGTGCGCATTGCGTACAGCATCCTCCAGGAGCCGCAGCTTGGTCGAATCCGGCTTGCCGCCGGCGGAGGAGTCCTTCAGATTCAGGTTGAGCGTGTCGTTAATGGCATTCTGACTCGAGATGAAGTCGCAGCCGCCCCACTCGTCCGTCTCCTCGAACTTTGCCAATGGAGCCTCGAATTTTAGCTCGGCCATTTTGGTGCCGAGGTCACGCATGGCACGCGCAAAGGATTCTCTCAAGGATTCGGCGGAGTCCCCTTCCGATTCCGATTCAGACTCCGATTCCGTTTGGACTTTGGGGGCAGTCGTCGCTTGCGCGCTTCCCTTTTCTTCCTTTAGAAAACAAGTTCCTCTGACTTTTCCGTACTAGCTGCAAAAACTTTGCAACCCCTAATTCGGCTGCTTGCTTGGGGGTTGAGCGGGGCTTTCGGCGGGGAAAATGCCCCGGAATACGAAACACGGAACACTCGACTCCGTGAAACTGCGGTTCGGACAATTCCAATTGGACTTATTCTGCTTGCCCAGCGCTCGACTTTCTGGCTGTTTGTTTGATACACTGATCTGCTCACGAGCACACTAAACACCAAACAATAAAAAAAATAAATCACACTTGCACTTAGACGCGGCTGCTATTTGTTTTGTTTCTACAATTTGCGTTTCTGCGACTAGTGAGCGAACTGCTTGCCTTTACAACTAATTTCGACTGAGAGTGGTGTGACCATAAACGGCTGACCGCCAAATGCCGTTTTAGGTCATATTTAGTACTTTGGTCTGTTACGAAATGTGGCAACGCTGGTGTAGTCGATACATCAACCTTTAATTAGACACACACCATATGCGTTTTCTAACCTCTTGTGGTATAATTTAGGAAATTATCGAAATCAACTTGGTGGCAGGGCCGACGATTACGATTTCGTATAAAAGCACGCCTGTTATCGTGTAAATTTACAAAAAGAGCAAATTAAAAAATAAAATACTAAAATATACGCTTTTCTGGCTTAACCGCACACGAATGGCCACCCGTGGGGCCGGCTCAGCTGTGGTCCACACGACGATGACAGCGCTGACGGTGGAGACGATCACCAATGTCCTGACCACGGTGACTTCGTTCCATTCGAATAGCGTCAACATTTCGAACAACAGCAGCAGTGTAGCCCCGGGAACGGATGCAGCTGGCGGCGATGCAGGGGGCGTGGCAGCGGCTCAGGCGGACGCCAACAAGCCCATCTATCCGCGGCTCTTTAATCGCATCGTGCTGACGCTGGAGAACAGCCTCATTCCGGAGGGCAAGATCGATGTGACGCCATCCAGCCAGGATGGACTGGACCACGAGACGGAGAAGGACCTGCGCATACTAGGCTGCGAGCTTATTCAGACAGCGGGCATTTTGCTGCGCTTGCCGCAGGTTGCCATGGCCACCGGCCAGGTGCTGTTCCAGCGCTTCTTCTACTCCAAGAGCTTTGTGCGGCACAACATGGAGACTGTGGCCATGAGCTGCGTGTGCCTGGCCTCCAAGATCGAAGAGGCGCCGCGCCGCATTCGAGACGTGATCAATGTGTTCCATCACATCAAGCAAGTGCGGGCGCAAAAGTAGGTGCTTCCCCTGACAATTCAAGCATCTAACGCCCAATAATCACTTATTATTATATTGTTCCACAGGGAAATCTCGCCCATGGTGCTGGATCCTTACTACACGAACCTCAAGATGCAGGTGATCAAAGCCGAGCGACGCGTCCTCAAGGAACTGGGCTTCTGCGTACACGTGAAGCATCCGCACAAGCTGATCGTGATGTATCTGCAGGTGCTTCAGTACGAGAAGCACGAGAAGCTGATGCAGCTCTCCTGGAACTTCATGAATGACTCGCTGAGGACGGACGTCTTTATGCGCTACACACCAGAGGCGATTGCATGCGCCTGCATCTACTTGAGTGCCCGCAAGCTTAACATACCTCTGCCCAACAGCCCGCCGTGGTTCGGCATATTCCGGGTGCCCATGGCGGACATTACGGATATCTGCTACCGTGTGATGGAGCTGTACATGCGTTCCAAGCCGGTGGTGGAGAAACTGGAGGCCGCCGTGGACGAGCTGAAAAAGCGGTACATTGATGCGCGCAACAAAACGAAGGAGGCAAACACACCGCCTGCTGTAATCACCGTGGATCGGAACAATGGCTCGCACAATGCGTGGGGTGGCTTCATCCAGCGTGCTATCCCACTGCCCTTGCCATCGGAAAAGTCGCCGGAGAAGGATTCGAGGTCACGTTCGCGATCCAGGACGCGCACCCATTCGCGGACACCTCGATCCCGATCACCCAGGTCCAGGTCGCCGAGTCGCGAGCGCCCCAAGAAGTCCCACCGCAGTCGATCTTCCCGCTCGCGTTCCCGGTCGCCGCCGAAGCATAAGAAAAAGTCACGTCACTACTCGAGGTCGCCCACGCGCTCCAATTCGCCGCACAGCAAGCACAGGAAGTCGTATGTACTCTAACGCTTTAGGAACTGGGTAGACTTATTAGCACTTAACCCTTTCAGGAAATCCTCGCGAGAACGCTCGGAATACTATTCCAAGAAAGATCGGTCTGGGAACGCAGGCAGCAGCAATAACCTAGGTGATGGCGACAAGTATCGCAACTCCGTCTCCAATTCCGGCAAGCACAGTCGCTACTCCTCCTCCTCGTCGCATCGGAACAGCGGCGGTGGTGGAGACGGAAGAAGCGGAGGAGGTGGTGGCGGTGGAGGAGGCAGCGGGAACCACGGCAGCCGAGGCGGCCACAAGCATCGGGATAGCGATCGCTCCAGGGATCGCAAGCGCTAGTGATTGACAGACAAGCGAGACAAACACTCCCTTATATTTAATTGCTTTTTATTTTACAGATTATTTCTACCGATTTAATAACTCTAATGTGTATTGAAAAAACGAACGCGGGTAAACAATAAATGTAACTCTTCAATCAAAAAGCATACTGTTACTTCGAAGTTCGAACTACCCGATCCCAGTCTTTGGGAAACACTTTGCACATATCACAGCAATCCGACAGAGAAAGAGCACCGGAAAGAGAGGAAAGGCAGGCGAGAGGCCGCAGTGCGAATGCACATCAACCGCTCAGCACATCGTCCTCGAGACCCGTGCTCTTGCCACCTTAGATTGTACTTAAAATGTTGAAGGTGAAGGAACCGCTGGCTACTCCAGACGCTGATCTTTACCCCTAATCTATGAAGGTAAGCTCTAGATGGTGGTCGAATAGGACATCAGGGCAATCTGGGGATGCGACAGCGACACGTCGCGAAACTCATTCGTGAAGGAGAGGATAAAGAAGCTGAAGATGGTGGCGATGATCCACTCTGAAATAGAGCTGACCACGTGGAGGTACCAGCCGCCGTCCGAGGGATACCTAAAGTGACGAGTCGAGAGGTCAAACGTAAGTATCTCCCTTATGGAAAAGCCAGTGTGCAGACCCACCACTTCCGCGGATTCTGTCCTTTGAAGAGGATGTGCGACATCACGCCGGTGACCGCCAGCAGGATAAACAGGATCGTGCAGACAACGGACATGCCCAGCCGCAAGTGAGCGTTAATGCGGGTACCCGACATGGGGAATATCAGATACGAGATGAGCGCCTGCATCCAAAAGTACAAGGTGCCGCAGCCGAAGCAGCAGAAGGCTCCAATAAAGTGGACAATCCGCACGTTCGTCTCCTGAAAGTTGCCCACGATGCTGATGCCCAGGCAGGACACCAGTCCGAACCACAGGGCCAGTCGGTTCTGGCGCAGCACCGACCCGTCCAAGTCCGGGTGGTGTTCATACAGCTGCAGCACCTGACGGTAGCGCACGTAGATGGTGATTCCAACTGCAAAGCACGAGAAAATTAGAAAGTATAATCACACCGCTGCAAGAGCGCCTAATCAACAGATGACTCATCGTCTCTGGAGACGAGACGGGATGCCGGAAGAGGGACTTACGCAGAACGCTGCCTATGTTGATAAGCTGCCCGAACACACAGCTCTCCGGCGAGTAGGTGGCTGCATCGCTGATGTAGGGAACCGTGGGCACCACATGCCCCTCCAGCACGGCGAAGATGTACCTGGAGACCAATGAAACATCGGTCGGGTCAGAAAGCCCGGTAATCGGGGAAGCACCCCCTGCGTACTTACGTGCCGAGGAAGGTGACCTGGAAGATCAGGAACGTGACCACCGGCAGCAAGTAAACCTGTGACATCGCGCCAGGGAATGGTGGATCCGGGTGGTGGTGGGTTGCAGCACTGGCCACAACAAACGTATCTTATTTAATTGCGCTGCAATAAAACGAACAAGGGAGCGAAATGTTTGGGTCTGTGGCAGTGCTGCTCAATCGGCTGAATTATAGCTGCCGCTTAGCAGAAGTTTAGTATTTTTATACCATTGGGCGATTCCTTGCCCCGGATCAAGCGCGCCTTAATTTGATTTTACCTTCTTTGGGGTGACCTTTGAATCTACGAGCCTAGGCGAACAGAAACAAGAATAGGGTGTACATTGATCAGCTGATTACTTCTCAATGCTTTATTTAGAGATGGGTACCTGACATCCCCTCACATGTTCAATGGAATGAAGTACTATGAAATTTACAGTTATTTCGAGCTTGACTGTATTATGTTTGCACTTAGTTGCAACCTAACGGTTAACTTCCCCTCTTGATGATTTTCTATTAGTTGAATAACCACTGGAAAAGCATGGACCGCAGACATCATGAATATATCATATGTTTTGGTTTTAATCTGTGCTGCCAGCTGACAACTGCTATAATTTATGTTTGCCTGGTGTCGGAAACCAAAAACAATACAGGCTGAAACTTGAAACTTTCAAAACTTGGCAAAAAATAGCGACTTTCTCTTTGTTCAGACACCAGTCGAACATAATTTTCAGGATGTGACCAAGGACCATATGGTTTCATGGATTTTGTCACATTCTTTCTTTAAGTTAATTTACGGTTGCCTTCCACATAGCTATTTCCCATTGGTCGAACAATTACTGGAAGCGCCGTTTTGAAAACAAATCAGCTATTTTCATGTTCTGGCGGAAACCAGCTGGCACCTGCTATGATTTCTGATCCCCTGATGTCAAAATCCGGGAAAAAGTTGCATTTTATTAATATCGCAGCGCCAAGAGTTTTTGGCCACAATAATGGTCCAAATATTGAATGCGAAACATTACTTTTCCTAATTGTGTGACGTTTTTTAGCCAAGATATGAATATTTACTTATCAAAATAGTGTTTTTAAAGTTTTTTTTTTTAATCCGATTTTAAACGAAAATACCGTTTGAATGCCCCTAACACAACAGAAACGTATGCCTTAGTATATTTTAGTATATTAATGCTGTTTTCAAAAGCGTTCGCAACGTGCTGCTGCTTCTCCTCGTTGGTGCTTGATATTACTCGCCTCTGCTAATTTCCAGTAATGGTGGCCACCGGTGGACAGGCTCAGGATCAGAGCCAGAACCAGGAGCCGGATGTGCTGAACCCCACGTCGGCGGTGACGGGGTTGCCGCAAAAGCGCTACTACCGCCAGCGTGCGCACTCGAATCCCATTGCGGACCACAGCTTCGACTAGTGAGTAGACCACGAAATGGACTCCACACACTAAAGGCTCCGTCCCATAGTCCTGCTCGCCCGGAAGATGTTGACTGGCGCTCCATGTACCCGAGCATACAGCAGGGCCAGCAGGTAAGTTTTGCGGACGTAGGCTGCGGCTACGGCGGCTTTCTCGTCACCCTGGGCGAGATGTTTCCCGAAAAGCTGTCCATCGGCATGGAAATCCGCGTCAAGGTGTCCGACTACGTGGTGGACCGGATTGCGGCACTGCGTCGACGATGTGCGGATACGGGTGCATACCAGAACATCGCCTGCCTACGCACCAACGCCATGAAGTATCTGCCCAACTACTTCAGCAAGGGCCAGCTGGAGAAGATGTTCTTCCTCTACCCGGACCCGCATTTCAAGCGCGCCAAGCACAAGTGGCGTATCATCAACCAGGCTCTGCTCTCCGAATATGCCTATGTCCTCAGGAAGGGGGTAAGTCCCACAATTCCCCCTAAGTGCTAGAAATGCGGATACAACTTAGTCTGCTTACCCAGGGTCTGGTGTACACCATGACGGACGTAGAGGACCTGCACAAGTGGATAGTGACACATATGGAGGAACATCCGCTTTACGAGCGTCTTACCGAAGAGGAGGCCGTACGTAGTTTAAAACCACGATCACGAAGCCAAGTCAAACATTAATCATTACGTTAAAACCCACAGAATGCTGATCCCATCACCCCGAAGCTGTACCAAAGCAGCGAGGAAGGCGCTAAGGTGGTTCGAAACAAAGGCGACCATTTTCTGGCCATTTTCCGGCGCCTTTAGGACACGTATATTCTCTATATATGTAGACATTAATTTAAGGTTGCCTTAGAGTAAAGAGATCTATCGATTGTTAAATCAACTTGTTCAGATGTCCCAAGCCCTGGCAGCTGACTAGCATCTGGCCGTCGGGCTCCATCGCCACGTCGAACTTGACGCCTGTCATTTGCTCGGCTACGTTGATGGCGGTGCGCGTGTGATTGGTCAGCTTGCCTGTGCGCATAGTTGAGCGGCCGACGGCCAGGGACATGTAGATGATGAGCTGGTCCTGCATGTAATTGTCAACGCAGACTTTCTCGCGGATATACCCGCCCAGTTGGCACGACACCTCTAAGCCGAGAAGGTGTCCATCGATCCTCTTTTTGCCCAATGCGGAAGCACCTAGGACAACGTCGGCGGTCGTGTTGACTGTCATCAAGATCCCGGCTCCATCGTAGTATGCCTTCTGGCGCGAATGCTTAATCGGCTCGATGTTGCACTTCTGGGACGGCCACATACGATGTATCTCGCGTTGCGCCGACTGTTGCATGTCAATCGCAATATTTACTGGCAAGCGGCCGGCGCAGTAGGCCACTCCGCTGACCGATTTGATGCTGCCGAAAGCCACTAATTTTCCGGGATTCAGCTTGGCCACGGGTTCCACGTCCAACTGACATCTGCCTTGGCCGCGTGGATAGAAGCCGTACCGCTGCACCTTCAGGTCAAAGCTAGCCCCGAAGTGTTTTAGGTTGGGCAGCAGCACGTCCTGCATGTACTCCACCGGGGGAGCAAAGTCAACGTTCGTGCCTCCGCACACGATCAGGCGCGACGAGCGTCCAGCAAAGAGAAGCACTGGCAGAGCCATCTGATAGATCAGAGTAATGCTGGCCGCCGTGTGCGTTTCCACGCGATAAGTGTTGTCCACAATGGTGCCCGGCGTGAACTCCACTGTGGAGGAAAGCAAGTAGTTTCCCACCACGTCCGCATTGGTGATGTCCCGCAGTAGGTTCAGCCCATGCAGGTGCTGGCGCGAGAGCCCAGGATTCGGGCGGTTGGCCCGGATCTTCACCACGCGCACCGGTTTGCCCAAAATGCAGCTGAGGCTGAGGGCGTTGCGCAGCGCCTGTCCGCCGCCCTCCAAATAGGAGCCGTCGATCTCCACAATTTTTTTGGCGTCCATTTTCCCAATTTATTTATGCTCAGGGATTTTCAGTCTGCTTTCCTTTCAGTTTGTTAGCCAAGTGTGTGGCATCACAATCGGAGCAATCAAGTATCACATGACAGGGACTAAGAATAACAGCTTAATTTTACTCGACTGAGACGGCACACTGCGATCCGGGCAGAGTGCCCGTCGCTCGCGTTTGCTTGGAAACAAACACCTTGCACTGTGGAAACACTCAAGGCGCTCACCATTCGAACTGGTCCGGCAGCACTGGCCAGACGTAAACAAGCAAACTTTACATTACCAGCGCAATAGTTAAAAGTTAACTAGAGATGGCTGTGTAAGTGTGCAGTGCCGCCGGCGCATGCTAGTACGTGCCGCCTTCAGGCGATTAACTTATCTGCAACGTGCTGTCGCGAAGGCAATTATCTTGTTCTAGTCCAGCTTAGCAGTGGTTTAACTGGCCCGAGGCATCGAAGACGAATCACTTGGCAATTGGGCAATCGCTAGCTTGGTCCTCCTTCTCCACTGGAATGCTTGGCTGGCCTTCCTGCCTGTCCGTGTCCAAATGAGGCTGCAAATAGGAAAAAAAAAATTAATAACATACATTTAATTGAAACAACTTTCCGTTGGAAAGTGCTCTTCGAATTTTTAAGGCTAAACTGTATTTTGAGAACCCCATTCGTGGGTCTGGTAAAAATAAGGCTATCCTCATAACTGGACTGACTGTCAACATTTGGTCAAGCGAACATTGACGGAATGGGCTTAGGACCATAATACACCTGACATGGTTTCCATGCGTATAGAATGATATTTAATGTGTCGCTCTTAAGTGCATTATTTTTGAACCCTTTAACCAAAGACAAGAATACAAAGTGTCCAAAGATACAATGTTTACCTCGAGATAGCGAGATATCAACAATTTGTTCGGTACTATCCGTATCAACAGGTCTAAGGAACAGCCATTTCCCAATTACTTATGAAGGCAGTGACGGAAAATTTGGCTTACTTATCGTGCTGGTTATTCCACTCGAAGAGTCATGGCAACCGCAATCAAAATGGTGGTATTTCTTGTTCTTGTTCTAGTTCCGCTGGCGGTGATGCAATTTTGCCGGCACTGACTGTGGCACGATGGGCTCAGCTCAGCTCAGCCAACAGGTACATATGTTGGTCGCCAAGTGCATTGGTCCGAATCGCGAAGAAGGCCAGCTATCATATGTGTTACCCGCTACGACTTCTTGGTGCTAGCCACAGGGTGGAGGAGATTGCTTCGAAGTGAAGTGCGGTGACGGCAAGGTCGCTACGTTTTCGTTAGTGGAACACACGAATGGTCGGAAAGGGTGACAACTGTGGTCAGCTTTATAGTTTCCAGCGCTCTGCATTGGGTACCTCAGACTTTGTTGTCCTGCCAAGAAATTTGCTTGTTTCGGCTAGGTGGTCTTGGCGCTTGTTTAATCTTTAATCGCATTATCTCTGAGGTGGTCCAAGTCATACTTAAACTAAAGTAAACATGAGAGGTGTATTAAACAATGTTTAGAGTGTTGCGATTGCACAGTAGGGATGGCTCTAGTATCTTGACCGTTCCTGTGTCCACGGACACACACAGAGCCCAGAAGTGCGTGTGTGTTGGGGAGGCACGAAGCTTCCAGTTCCAGTCGAATCCAGCGACGAAGTTGCGCGCCATACGCGGTCCGCAGTTCACGCGCGCCAGACGTGCCTCGCATTGGATTGGCTCTTGCTCTCCCGGCTCTCTCGCAGCGTTCCTGGTCCACTCGACTCCACTTCGCTTATCTCGGCACAGACGCGGTCCCCCGACCTGTTGCACGCTCCCAGGCTCTCTTCTTCCCTTCCACGCGATATTCCAGTTGTTTTGTTTTTCTTTTGGTTAGTGTTGTTGTAGAGAGTGGTGAGTGATGATTGGCGACTAAAAGCAACTCGCAAATAAACAACGACGTGTGTTGTGTGTGCAGCAAAAACAGCATCTCAGACACGTTTGCGAGCTCGGCACATCCATCTGCGGCTGATGACTCAGCCTGTGGAGGAATAATTAAATAGAAATGATTAACACGGGAACTAACTAACTGATAACGAGCTTTGGCACAGTGATTGATTGTTATTAAGTGGAAAACAAAGCTCCTAAACTGCACACTCAACTTTCAGGTGGCAGTCCCCTCGAACAGCTCTGAGCTTGGCCAAAACGCAACGAGCCTTCGAAGGCCTTCTGAGGATACGCAAGCTCCAGTCCAGGCAACCCTGGAGAATACTTATCGCCCCGTCCTTTGTCAGCCACATCCACAACCGCCTGCTAAACACGATGGGTTCCGTCAACTGCAAGGAGTACAAGACCACGGGCAGCACGCCCAAAAAGGAGAAGTCGACAGGTAAATGCACGACTTACAGATGAATAGTTTTCGAAAGGTCAATTGACAAACAACAAGGCAAGGTCGCATTTCCAATTTGACTGCGCCACTTCTAATCCCGCAAAGGGTTTCTTCCCAATAAAATAAGATCATCTTGCCCCAGTCCAGTTCTTTTGTAAAAGTTCCGACTACGGAAACCAATCCCCTCGTTTTCCGACTACGATTCGAAAAGTGCGTGGTAATGTCGCAGATGATCCGATTGCCAACAGTGCCGTGTTCCTTTTACCAACTGAACGAGGCCAAATGATTAGGAGAGTGGGAATGACCCGCATTAGATGGGTGTTTTCGGGGCGGGCGGAGGTGCCTAATGATTGTCTCAGCGGCACAAATCTAAGAGATTGGCAAAGAGATAGGGAAGGCGGGAGGGCACAACTTGCTTGCCCTGCTGCTGCGTCATTGCCACAGTAGCTATCGATGCGGGAATACTTAATCCCGGTTACTAATTCCCCCAAAGCTACAGTTCCCCTGTGGATATTCAATATTTCTTTACCATCTTGAAAGGAGTTACAGGAGCTCCTGTGTATGGTTGCGACCCTCTGAAATTCCCTGTTCTGAGTCTTACATATACATATATAACTGCTGTTAGTCACCGCCATCGGAATTTCGACTGTGCCGTGTGCCTGCCTATTGCCTATTGCCATGTCATGCATTCGTTCTCTTGGGCTCTCCACAGAGGCCCCAGTTCGCTTAAATTGGCTGCTCCAGCGGCGGTCTCCAGTTCATTCGTTCGCCAACTGCCGGCGATTAAGCGTTGGCAAGCTCTTAAAATCAGACAAAACGTTCTCTTAGCTGCGGCCACCCCGTCCTTTACTGTGATACCCGATTTAGTGAGTTATATATTTCGGTGAAACTTGTTCTCGTGCAATTGTTATTATTATTATTATTCGGCCTGGCTTTTGACTCACTTTAGTTGGACAAGGCCAACCGGTTTGGTTTGCTCTCGTGTGTACGAGTCCGAGTGTGTGTGGGAAACGCAGCTGTGTTATTAACATGGCGAATCATTGCTAATTAGATGAGAGAACTGAAAGAGGTTGGCAAATGTACAGTGCGGGGTCGAAGTTTACCGACTCGACGGAAAAGTTGTCCCTACATCTGTTTCGCTGGGTAATTCATGACTTGCTGTTCTTCATGTTTGGTGCTTCGAAGGGAATGTTTGATTTCCGAGCAGCACGCCTCCGTCCGCAAAAAGCCGTATCATCGCAGCTCTATCATGGGCATATCAGCGATACCATATTACCATACATCATAAAGCCAGTCACTTGAGATTGGGGCGTGTAGACATTATCGCCATATCAGAACGGAATCGACTAGAACACACGTTTACAGGTGTTACGGTTACGCTCTATGGATGTTTCCCTCACCGCCTGGCTTTTCTTGATGACGTAGCAACTTGAGGTTCTTAGGTATGCTGAGTTGACGTGACATTGCAGTAGGTCGGATGAGTCAATCGATTCGGACTTGTCGCTAGGATCCGCTTTGTTGTGGTCAGGTAATCATCGATGGCAACTATCCCCTATCCTCGGTGTTGTTCAAAATAAGTGCCCTGACACACACAATTTTACAATTACATATCATGGTTTAAAAGATAGATAGTATTTATTGCTTTAGACTTTTCATTAAGGTGACTGTTCGAAATAAACTGTTATCAATTTAATTTTAGCCCAATTGTTTTCGGAAACTACTATAAATGATCACAAATCAAACTTGACTTATTTGGTATACTATCATTTTTCTGAATTTATGACAGTGAATCAACGAAGCTGGTTATGAATGATGACCTCTGGCAGTTTAAGTAAATAAATATTGATCCTCTGTTTAATCAGATAGCGTAACTTCTGGATAGATGTATTTAAGTGTTTAATTTCCTTAGATATTCCATATATTTTAGTTTTTGTTCGAGCCCTTCTTGACGGCCAAGAGCTCCAGTCGCGTAATAGCATCGTCCAGAAACCTGCGCTGCTCCTTCAGCTGCGGTAGGAGCTCCTCAGCACTAAGTGGATGAGCGGGCTTAGGTGTTGCCAAGCCCGTTGCAGGTGATTTTGCGGATTCAGTCCAACGACTTCGCAGACCTGCTACTCCTATGGATGGCCTAAGCATGTCCAGCACTCTTTTGATGATGGAGGGACTGGATTCCTGCTGCGGATCCGGGGAATGATCCTGCTGGTGGTGGTTATGTTGCTGGTCACTGGCCACACTGCCCTGTGGAAACTCCGGCATGGTCAGCAAAGGTCCCCACAAAAAGGAACCTAATCCGGGGCCAGCCGGCGTTGCGCCTTCCGATGAGTGTCCTTCCAGTTGCTTCCCTTGGGAGGCAAAGCGTCCGTCGAGCAGCTCAAGTTGACGTTTTAAATCATCTAGTTTATGCTGCAGGTGTTCAAAGTCAGCCGTTAGATTGATGGCCAGCCTCTGCGTGGTCTCGCCCTTCGATATTTCCTCGAGCTTTTCTATCTGAACGCCTATTTGATGATCTCTTAGCTGTAGGTCGTCCAGCAGAAGTTGAGTTTCCGCTCGAAGTGGTTGCTCTAAAAAAAGACGTGCGATCTCCGCCTGCAATAGATGTTTGTGGGTGCGCAGCGCACTTAGCTGCAGATCCTGAGGATTCCCAAGATTCGAACGGACCATATTTGATCCCAGGATCATAAGCAAACCCACAATGACTTCTAAACGCGAGCGAAGCATTTTCTCGACTGATATTCGTTTTTTGTTGTTTCTACCTGAGCAGCAAGCGGTGCCAGAATTTCCCTTGGACCCTTGGAGAAAAACTGGAAAATTTTGATGTGTCCATTCACCTACACACTCTTCTTATCTGTATTGTTATCTCCGTTTCTCTTTGCTTGTCTCTTTACATGATGGCTTCGCAAGGTGGTGCCGTAGGTTCATACCAGTCCAAGTGCAGCAACCAGAGTCCCAGTACAACCATGTCGACGGAAGAGTCTACGCCGGATTCGGAGTACACCAGTGCGGTCCCCGTGGACTGCAAGGTTACGGATCTGAAGGAGAACGAGATGAAGCAGGTGGACTTCGATGAGGACACCCGCGTTCTGCTTGTGAAGCAAAAAGATCGTCTGCTAGCAGTTGGTGCCAAGTGCACCCATTACGGAGCTCCGCTCCAGACTGGAGCTTTGGGCTTGGGTCGTGTCCGCTGTCCTTGGCACGGCGCTTGCTTTAACCTGGAAAACGGAGACATTGAGGACTTCCCTGGTCTCGATTCCCTGCCCTGCTATCGCGTGGAAGTGGGTAACGAGGGACAGGTGATGCTCCGTGCAAAGCGATCGGATCTGGCGAACAACAAGCGACTCAAGAACATGGTCCGCCGCAAGCCCGACGATCAGCGAGTGTTCATCGTGGTTGGCGGTGGTCCTTCTGGCGCTGTGGCCGTGGAAACCATTCGACAGGAGGGCTTTACTGGTCGCCTTATCTTTGTGTGCCGCGAAGACTATCTGCCCTATGATCGCGTTAAGATCTCCAAGGCTATGAACCTTGAGATCGAGCAGCTGCGCTTCCGCGACGAGGAGTTCTACAAAGAGTACGATATTGAACTGTGGCAAGGAGTCGCCGCCGAGAAGTTGGATACCGCTCAGAAGGAGCTGCACTGCAGCAATGGCTACGTGGTGAAGTACGATAAAATCTACCTGGCCACAGGCTGCTCCGCCTTCCGGCCCCCTATTCCCGGTGTTAACTTGGAGAACGTCCGCACTGTCCGAGAGTTGGCGGATACAAAGGCGATATTGGCATCGATCACCCCGGAGTCCCGCGTCGTCTGCCTGGGATCCAGCTTTATCGCCTTGGAAGCAGCTGCTGGGTTGGTCTCCAAAGTGCAAAGCGTCACGGTTGTGGGTCGTGAAAATGTCCCACTTAAGGCCGCATTCGGCGCGGAGATTGGTCAGAGGGTGCTACAGCTGTTCGAGGACAACAAGGTGACCATGCGCATGGAGAGCGGCATCGCCGAGATCGTTGGCAACGAAGACGGCAAGGTATCAGAGGTGGTGCTGGTAGATGACACGCGTCTGCCTTGCGATCTGCTGATCTTGGGCACTGGCTCCAAGCTCAACACCCAATTTCTGGCCAAGTCGGGCGTGAAGGTAAATCGTAACGGATCCGTGGACGTCACTGATTTCCTGGAGTCCAATGTACCCGATGTGTATGTGGGCGGTGATATAGCCAACGCCCACATCCACGGGCTGGCCCACGATCGCGTGAACATCGGGCATTATCAGCTGGCTCAATATCATGGACGAGTGGCGGCTATCAACATGTGCGGCGGGGTAAAGAAGCTGGAGGCCGTGCCCTTCTTTTTCACCCTCATTTTCGGCAAGGGAATCCGGTATGCCGGCCATGGATCTTACAAGGATGTGATCATTGACGGCAGCATGGAGGACTTTAAGTTTGTGGCCTACTTCATCAACGAGGCGGATACAGTGACAGCGGTGGCTTCGTGCGGCCGGGATCCGATTGTGGCCCAGTTTGCCGAGCTCATCTCGCAGGGCAAGTGCCTCGGTCGTGGCCAGATCGAAGACCCCGCAACCCGTGAGGAGTGGACAAAGAAGCTCGGCCAGCCGTTGCCCCAAGTTCGCTAAATAATCAACTTAATGTGTATTACCGCTGAGATTTGTTGTTATATTTTCATGCAATCGTTGAGTATTTATTATATGGGTACTCGTATGCAAAACTCTATAAACGTGTAACTTTATGTGTGTATATTTATAATTGTAGTTGTGGGGACTTCCTTGAGTTCCCGCCGCGGTTGCCACTTTTGGCCCAAGAGATTAAAGATGTAGGCGTTCCATTCCCTTGCCACACAATGTATTTTTTTGAGTCATATTGGTTTACTTTTGCTAAATAAAGAATTTTAACGTTTCGTATTTGAAACCATAGTTTTGCATTTTCTCCGATTGATGAAATTCAACAAGGTCGTTAGCTCCTCGCTTCATCTGTTCACTTACAAACTGTTTTATCCATGAGCATTTACGTACTTTCCACACTTGCTTATTTTTACAAGGTCTAAACAATTGTTCGCGTTCCAACCGAAATTCCAAATTAAGAACGTATCTTTAGGAACAATGGCCTCACCTAGTCGAAATTCCCAACGATCCCTGCTTAACGCGGGCCTTCAATTGTTTACAACAAAGCTGAGCAGGACCCAGCACACGGTATGGCTTTTGAAGATGGTCATGTGGGATGTACTAACTTACCATTTCGTCGGCGAATAGCTTCCGCTGAATGATTTCGGTGTATCCGGCCTGCATGGTGTGGAGTTCCATCATCAGAATACTGCACCGACCAGGATATCCCAGCGGCTGGCGGATGTCCAGAAGCGCACCCAATTGCTGGAGGAGCTGAACCGCCAGCTCAAGGATTTGGTTTGTAAAGATTCGTTCGAACACAGTTTATAGTAATAGGAGTTCCTCCTCAGGCGCTGGATAAAACTGAGCTCTTCGAGTCACGAGCTGCAATGCTGTGCTCCCGAGCCTTCGACATCAGTCAGGAACTGATCGTAACCAGAATGAGGATCAACGACGTGGAGAACGCCTGCACTCAACTTCGAAGGTATTGTAATTACCGCAGTCGTCTAGTTCGGCTATCTAGTCTGTTCTTCTACAGTCGCATCCTGGACCTAAAGCTGCGACGCATCCAGCGTCGCCGGCTTCTCTGCCACGAGATAGAAAAACTGCAAGGGGCGCTGGAACACCAGGTGCCCTCGATCCTTATGCATGTCTGGCATAGACTTTGCTTTCTATGGAACTGTGTGGACTGCCTGGCGCTTGTGTCCTGCCGGGCCCGTCCCGTCTTCGAGGCAGAGAGCAAAATGGATGCCCTTAATGTATTCGTGGCGGGCTTTTGACATGTTCCGCGTTGTCCTGGCCTTTTAGTATTTTTAACACTGGTTATCGAGCACCGCCGGGTAATCGACAGCAATTGGCTAGCCGAGTCGGGCAAATGTTACTTTAAACCATTGTAAATCACTTATAGTACACACTGGAGTGTGGAATATAGTCATCGAACTATTTTATTACATGTTTAACTGATATTAATTCTGCGATTATTTTTTTTTTCGTGCATAATATCGTAAAGCTTTAGCGATTATTTGCGAAACAACATATCGGCATATCTACTGTTGCGATAACTTTCGAAGTTACCTATCGCTCGAACTGTTTGAACAACCGATGGTTTTCGAAGACACTATCGCAAATCGCATACCGAAGTGATTTCTGGTGCATTTTTGTTTCTTGTTTGTGCACGTGCAGAACGCAAATAAATGCGCCGAGCCTGAGTCAATGCGAGCGGACAGGAGGACAGCGGATAGCGGGCGGCCATGGATCAATTCTCGCACGATCTGACGTTGGCTCTGGACCTGACGCTGATGGACAGGGCTAGTGGCGGCGTCGGTAGGTGGGGCTCCCGCCGCAGGACACGTTCCACGGGCAATCTGCGTAAGTAGCCATCGCACGCCGACTCCTGCTCGCGGTAACCCCCCTCTGCTTAGCCTGCGCCCCTCAGCCCACGGAGGACTCCTCGAGCAGTCCCACGGACGCGCTAAACCAGGGGCACCATCACGGGCATCATGGCCACCACCACCATCACCACCACCCAAGTGCCAACGTGGACGGACTGGACACACACAACCTCAAGTTGCCAGCCAGCGACTCTGACGAAAAGGCGGAGGCGATGCTTCCTCTGCGTCTGCCACTGACCTTGCCTATACGTATGGGTGCCCTGGAGTCCGACTCGCTTAACGAGACCACCTTCAGTCCTGCCAGGTAAAATGGTTAATGCTCCTCCTGGTGGTCCCCAATCTTATCGTTGATACACTCACAGATTCTACAAGCCCAACTCGCGAAGGAAACGCAAGATCAAGCGGATGTCCATGGAGTTCGAGTTTAGCAAGGATACACCACACACCTTCACCGAATCGCCACTGCAGCCCAGCCTGCTAAGTAGCAGCGGTTCTGCTACTGGAACCATACGCAAGCGATTGCTGAAAATTGACACCACTGGACATCGCTCGCATTTGTTCTTCTGCGGCAAACGCAAGCGCTCAAACCGCGATCGCTACCATGAGCAGGATTCGGTTAAGCTGTACGCCCTGCCGCACTCACAAGCAGATGACCAGCACGTACAGCAACCACAGCACCACCAGCAGAGGATGCGCCCCCGCAGCTACTCCTCCACATCGAAGCCACTCAGCGACCGCCTGCTGCCACTGAACAAGGGACTGTTGTCGAAGATCAACCGAATGGCTGCCCAAGGACAGCAGGCTAAGCACACCCAAAAGACTGAGACAAAGGACAAGGACTTGAAATGTCATCGTTCTGAAGGACCCGAAGGAGTAAGCCTGGAGATGGAGGAGCTGCCCGATCAAAAGGACGCGGTCCAGAAGCTACCTTTGCCAAGTGCTGATTTTACGACCGCCAACTTGAACTCCATCAGCATGGACACCATTGTGCCTGTGACCGATATTGATGCCTTGTTATTGAGTACGCCACCAGCTGCTCCGCTGCCGCGTAAAAAGGCGCAGGGGCAGGCGTCGGGGCTCAGCAGCAGTAGCTCATCCAAAACGGACCGTCGCCGCCGCTTCCAAACGTTTCCACAGCCTCAGCTGCAGCTCCAAGCTCAGTCAATGGATTGTAGCGAACTTTATGACTTCTTAAGCTCTAGTTCCCTAAGCTCGTCCACGGATAGCGAGGCGGAAGTAGGTGGTCATCGACGGCACGACACCGATCGCGAGGGCGACGATGAACTCACCGACTGGCCGGGAAACGAATTCGGACCCGGAGCCAGATACGATCCGAAAAGGAAGCTTACAAAAAAGTCACTACTGCCTCAAATTCGCTCGGATGACACAATTGGAGAAGATGACACTCTTATGTCTGGCACCGAAGCGGGAGCGGTGGGTGTGGAACCGCCTTCGAAATCACCAGTCCAACTTCCAGAATCACTGCAGGATCTTTCCCGCTTCCAACCAGCTGGCGTCTCCGAGCCCATCGAGATTCAGAATGCCTGCTCAGAGATGGAAACAAATGCAGATGGCACCAAGCCGGCTTCTCGCCAAATCGAGAGTGAGATGTCCGGCGAAACTTCTAATCCGTTTCTTTCCTCGTCGCCGCCTGGACATGTCCAGGGACAGGAAGTACGTGAGATACGAGCAGGGTGTCGCCGCATCAATGGCGAGCGTCCAGGATTCAGCATCAAGATGAGCGTCAATGAGCGCATCGCCCGATTTCTGCAGGATTCGCAACAGACACAGATCCGTCTGCCGGATATAGAGCTCTATGAGACCGATAGCATGAGTAATCTGGCCGCGCTCTATTCACTTACCATGGTGGTAGAGCACGGATGCACAGTGCTCACCAAAACCGGGTAAGGATAAAGGGATACTAATTCAAAGTCTATAACTAAGTTGCCGCTCTTCCAGGAACACTACGCAGACGGTGAGCGTGGATCATCTTCAACAAGGTCTGCAGCCGCGTCCAGGTCTTTTTGGCGATTTTAAGCGGCGCTGCTACGGTGAGGAGGGAGAGGAGGAAGAGGAGCAGCAGCAGCAGCTTCAGCAAGATCCCGGCCAGATTTAGCCCCAGAAAGCAACACTGTAATCCAAACGAGACCAATCCCTAGCAAATGCAGACGTACAGCCATCAGAACTCGAGGTGAAACTCTTGGCTTTTTAATACGCTTGCGTTTCTGGGGTGGAAGAACCCCTTAATCTATGAATGCTTTTAGCTTGTTTTTGTGAAATCTGTTCCATGTACATAAGTTGCATCGGTCCGTGTATATACTAACTGACTTCGTTTGGGAATGGCGCCAGCAAGACGGAAACCGGATCCTAGATCCCGTCGGTTTGGGAACGCGCTTGGAAGCGAGCGAGATGACGCGTTTTAGAGAAAGAGAGAGAGGACCGACCGAAAGGCGTCGGCAGCCGTTCCACTGTACAAAATATTTAATGTAAGACCTTCAGCGAATATGAATATAAGAAATATATATGTGTGGTCATATCCGGAATAGATGTGGACTTCATTTTTACCCAGAATGTGGTGGATATTTTTTATAAAAGATCACCATCCCAATACAAATCAGTAGCAAAAGTAAGGCATCGAATCATATATCTGAAAAATATTTGAAAATCGTTCAAACTCTTTGTGTTAGTTGTACCGGTCACTGTCTGAAAGCTGAATCAGCGAAACCGGTTACATTGCGTACTGTTTTACGAACAAAGGGCGCGAAATTCAAATGAATTCCATCAAACTTCCCACCCTCGCGAAAAAGTTGGCGCATGCTCGGTGCTCGGCACTTGGCGCTCACTTGGCAACCCTCATGTGTGCTGGTTAGGGTCGGAAATTGGGGGGCGAGTGGGTGGAATGGGGCAGACAGCGCCGAGCTTGCGTCAAATACGGACGCCAGTTGGACGCAGCTCGGGATTGGAGGCAGCCACGTTTCCTAGCCATCTGCCGTGTGTGTCGCAGCTACTGTGTCTGTGTGTGCCGTGCTGTTCCGAGCCGCATGTGTGGCGGTCCGCGGACGCGATGTAAAGCGGATCCTCGCCAGCGTTCATCCTCTCATAGCCAGAAACCGGATTCGGATTTAGCTGGCCCAGCTTGTAGGCTGTTCTCCGTCTTCGCCACCGCTCCTGCTCGAAACTTCTTTGTCAACCGGCGAGGATTGTGTTTTCAACGCTTTCACCAATAACGGTATTTGGGGAGAGCGGCTTTAAGTGGAAATCTCCTGGAAGTGGTTCTGAATCGGTTGCACTGCATCCTGAAGGGAACAACAGTGGCCACTGACACCGCGAACCATTTCCACGATGCGATGCGTTTGCTCTGCTTATTGATTTTTCACCAACGCTCACCCACACACACACTCGCACGCTGGCACCCACACACTTCCAGTCGCACACACAGTCAGTGTTGGCACCTCGGCCATTTTGTGGCTGGAAAATAGCCATTTTGAAAGCGGAAGTGCAGCGTCAGCCATTTTCGTTGAATGTCATCCGTTTGGTGTGCACTAACAAATGAATATGCATGTCTTTGAGGAGCTCAGATAATGGCTTTTAAAATATTTGTCAATATCTGGTGCACATATGCAATATGCGAGTGAAATAACACTATTAACACTATTAAACTAAAACGTGAATCCAGTTTACCATTTCAATTTAACTGTGCCAACACTGCCTGAGAAAGAGAGGGAGAGTGCGGCTTTGGTGGCTTGTGGCGTCCGCGTCCGAAAGCCATACACATACACACTCGGAAAACCGAGCTAATCTCTTATCAAGCGACGACTGCCCACCCCCTTCTCCGGAGCCACCCCGTTCTTTATTGCACTTACATATGTACACATACATATTTGTATGTACATATATGTACATGGGGAACACACAACATTAGTCGCGCATCCATTGAAGAAGTTTCAGTTCATTATTGCAATTTTACCCACAATCTACCACTCTTCTTTTTCTATTTCCGCAGAAGCGCTGCCATGGGACAGGAGGTGTGTGTGAGCATGTGCATCACCATCTCGCTGTCGATCACGATCTCCCACTCCCTTCGCCCCGCGCTCTCCGTGTGAGATTTCCCGCCCAGGGTGGCGCAGTTGGAAAATGAGCACGTGCGAGGCGGCGGACGCTGGCGAGAATGGGAGCCAGGCCAAGTCCGAGGAGAGCCAGCCGCCGGAGGATCAGAAGAAGAAGCAGCAGCAGCCGCAGCAGGAGAGGAACGAGAAGCAGCTGGATAAGCCGCCGGAAAAGTTGCCCCAAAACGGAAAAGCCGAAGCAAAAGGAGCAGAAGGAGGTTGTCCACACCCCCCACTGGATGCCCTCCGGAGCTCAGTGCTCCTGGATGCCGGTGCTGCTGCGCCATCGATAGACGCGCTAGTGGCTTGCAAGGATGCGCTGCTCGCCCAGAAGCTCTTTGCCAGCGGGGGAGGCTCAACGCCCGGTCCCAGTCCCACATCCTCTGCGGTGGGCGCGGGCGGGATCAGTGGCAAGGACTTGCTTAAACTCAAGGAGCCCATGCGCGTGGGCTTCTACGATATCGAACGCACCATTGGCAAGGGAAACTTTGCAGTGGTCAAGCTGGCCCGGCATCGAATCACCAAGAACGAGGTGGCTATCAAGATCATTGACAAGTCGCAGCTGGACCAGACAAACCTACAGAAGGTCTACCGCGAAGTGGAGATCATGAAGCGTCTGAAGCACCCTCACATCATTAAGCTCTACCAGGTCAGCGGAATTTGCTGTGGCAGATCTTACCAAGAATCGTAATCCTAATCCCTTTTTACCAATCCCACAGGTTATGGAGACCAAGAATATGATCTACATAGTGTCGGAATATGCCAGCCAAGGAGAGATCTTCGGTGGGTTGAGGCTTCAGTTTGAAAAACTTTTAAAAACTCGGACTGCAGAGTACATGACTCGATTTAGTTAGCAGACTTTTGAACCCACATTGCACACAGACTTCTTGACCTTTGGACGAACACTAGCTTTAAAACTCTCGCATTCGCTTAAGTTGATATGGGTTTTAATGAGATGGACTTACCTTTTATTTTTATCCAGATTACATTGCCAAGTACGGGCGGATGTCCGAGTCGGCGGCGCGCTTTAAGTTCTGGCAGATCATATCGGCGGTGGAGTACTGTCACAAGAAGGGCATAGTGCATCGGGATCTCAAGGCGGAGAACCTGCTCCTGGATTTGAACATGAACATCAAGATAGCAGATTTCGGGTTCTCCAATCACTTCAAGCCAGGAGAATTACTGGCCACTTGGTGCGGATCACCGCCGTACGCAGCTCCCGAGGTTTTCGAGGGAAAGCAATATACGGGTCCAGAGATTGATATTTGGGTAAGTGGTGCGAAGTATACATGTCAATTTATCCAAAAATGTATCCTTTCTTGCAGTCACTTGGCGTCGTGCTTTATGTGCTGGTATGTGGGGCTCTGCCCTTCGACGGATCCACGCTGCAGAGCCTCCGGGATCGGGTGCTTTCCGGCCGCTTTCGCATTCCGTTTTTTATGAGCTCCGAGTGCGAGCACCTCATCCGCCGCATGCTGGTACTGGAGCCCACAAGGCGCTACACCATCGACCAAATCAAACGCCATCGGTGGATGTGCCCCGAGCTGCTGGAGCACGTCCTGATAGCCAAGTACAATCTAGGCGCCGAGCGGCAGACGTCCGTGGAACCCAGCGAGGACATTCTACGCATCATGGCCGAGTATGTGGGCATCGGGTCGGACAAGACCCGAGCCAGTCTTAAGAAGAATACTTACGACCATGTGGCGGCCATATATCTGCTACTGCAGGATCGAGTTAGCCACAAGAAGGAGCAGAGCAACGGCTCAGGCGCCAGCGCCCTTGCCTCGTCGACCTCCGCCAGTCGGATGCTCTACAGCTCCAGAAACGACCACCAGCCGACGCAGCAACAACCGCAGCAGCAGCCTAAGACAATATCCACCAGCTCGATCCTGGCCAAGGATCAGTGCCACAAAAGACTTAGCCGTCATCAGACGGTACTCATGAGTGAACGTAACGCCCATGCCGGCGCGACACCCACAGTTCCAGATCCCTGTCCCGGATACTACGCCAAGTATGGCCCACTGCAACTGCCACTGCCTCTGACCGGGCACGCCCACCTGACTGGGTATCTGAACGGAGGAGGCGCCGAGGTGGATGCCGGCGGCATTCCGCTGCCCATGCGGTACACCCCGCTGCCGACAGCCGCGTCGCCCGCTCCCTCTAACTGCTCATCCACATCCTCGAGGGTAGGACGACACAGCCTAAGCTCCAGCTCGCCGCGAAACCATCGACCGGTGGCCATTTCGCTCAGCATCGACAACAACCCCTCGCTGGCCAACCTGCGGTGCAGGGAGATGATGGAGGCTGGAGGCGGACCCGTTGGAGCAGTGGGTGTGCCTCTAGTGTCCAAGCAGCTTCATCAGACCATCAGCGAGTTCATCATCAAACAGAGCACCGAAGACTGTCGGGCGCTGCTGCAGCAGGTGAGTTTTCGACTGATTCTATCCCAACTTATTTCTATCCTTATCCTTACGGCAGTCCACAGCAGTGGCTGAGGGTAAAGATGATCCGCCAAAGGCGGAATCCGGCGCAGGAGGCGTTCCTCCGCCCGCCTCTACTACACCCACATCCAGTACAGCGGGACCGGAACCGGGATCGACCCCCTGTCCTGGTGAGATCAACGGCAAGACAATAAAGACTATGTCTAGCTCGAGCAGCTTCGACTCCAAGGCCAATTTGGGCCAAAGCTTTCGCTACAAGATGTCCGCCGAGGCCAGCAAGCTTTTCCAGACCCTCCAGGAAAGCCCACTGCCCGTGGAGGTGAGTGATACCTGTGAGTTAATGATCGCTTCCAGCTGACAAGTTCCATTTCCTCTCCAGCAAAGGAATAAGCGTCGTGTGCACGTGGGGAGCACCAATGGCAGCGGCGGTGACTCCGGCCAGGAAACGAATGATGCGAAATCAAATGGCGACAGGTGAGTCTTCCTAGTCACAGCGATAGTTTCTTGACTAGGTTCGTTCCCTGTTTCCGCAGCCGCTCCGAGAAGAAAGTTCTGGCCCAAGGCAGCTCCAGCACAGATGAAGGCTGCGAGACAGATCAGGGAAACGATCCGGGCTCTGCTTCCCAGGAGTCGAAGGGAAGCAATGGCGGCGGTAGCGGTAACGCCAACGGCGGACCCACCTCGCACTCCAGCAGCGATCTAACGCGCCTCGTTGGAACCACTGCCTCTGGACAGAGTCACAAGATGCGTTCGTATGCCAGTAGTAGCTCGTCCAGTGGCGTTCTCGCCGGGAGCGCTGGTAGCTACTCTAAAAGTCTGAGCCAGAACCTGAGTCGCGGTTCGTCCAAGAGCAATTGCAGCGGTCCCTACGACAGCTTGGACTTTGCCCTGCCTTCGGGCAAGGGCAGTCTACCCTCGTGCATGGGCTCAAGTTCGATGCTGGCCACGCCCACTCCGGCCTCGGCATCGCCAGCGGGCATCTCATCGGAGCATTCATCGGAAAGATCACTGTACGGGAGCCACAACTCCTGCATCCATATGCCAGGAGCTCTGCCGTTGGGCTTGGGCCTTCCCCAAAGTTCTGCCTCCACGCCCACGCCGAATCCTACGCCTCCGCCGAATGGCGGTGGTGTCACGTTCCTGGACAAGCGATCACCCATACACTTTCGCGAAGGAAGACGGGCAAGTGATGGCCTGGTGGCCCAGGGCCTGCTTAGCTCTGGTTCGTTGCTGGGCACCAGTCGTGTGTACGGAAGTTATCGATACGAGCAGGCCAAGCGTCACGGTTGGCTGGAGATCCAGCAGCTGCAGCAGCTGCAGCAGGAGGCGGCTGTGGGGCATTCACACCCACATGCCCATCAACATCCGCATCAGCATCCGCATCCTCATCCCCAAGCGTACGGCTTGGAAGAACTCTGTCAATTTCCAAATGGTCAATTCTACGCTCTGTCGGGCAAGCATCATCCGCTGCTGACTTTGCCCCATCATCATGCGCATCCTGCGCAGCATCACCATGGCCATCATTCGCTGTTCCATCCAGGCCACCAAGCCACACCTCTGCTCCTGGAAGCAGCTGCTGGTGGGGATATGTATGGCCATGGATGCTATGCTCCGCCACCGCCACCACCAGGGCTATACGCGCACCATCAGTTGGGCGTGGGCATGGCAGTGCCCATGTCCCCGATGCAAAAGCCACCGCTGCAGCAGCAGCTACTGCAGCACCGCCTGCTGCAGCAGAAGCGTCAGTTGTTCCAGAAGCAGTACGCCCTTGAGGCGCAGTTAGCCGGTCGACATCACCACCATCAGCAGCACAGCCATCACCAGCAGCAGGCACACCATCACCACTTTGGCCACAGCCTGGTTCCACCACCGCCGCCGGCTCCGGCTCCGGAACATCACCTGGCCGACGAGCTGTACGAGTTGGCCCTGCTCGATCGGCCCAGAAGCGGAACTCCTAGGCTTCAGCACTCCATGACCATGCCCGGAGCTCATGCCTTCAGCCAGATGAACCTCAAGACTTCCTACATCAGCCAATCGGACCAGGTGCCTGGTACGGCGCCTAATGGAGCTGGTTCCGGAGGATCGGCTGCTGGGGTATCATGCTCAGCTCCATCATCCACGGCGCCGGGTACGCCCACGGTCAAGTGCAAGCCTACCACGCCCCACGGCCACAGCCTGGACTCCGACTATCATGTAAGCAACCTAGATAACGCATATTATGAGCTCTATGATTTATCAGGCATCCCAAGTTCGTATATAAACCTTATCCGTTTTCTCCTTCTGTCCTCCGCAGACATCGACGCCGGTGCTCAGCCTTTTCACGCCCAATTGGCAGTCGCTGGTGAAGCCGCTCAGCGAGAGCCCCATCCTGGAGATATCGGAGCACCTTGAGTCAGTCTGAGGCCGTAGGTGATGTTATTCGGTGGAGGGGTTGGGGCAATCGGAATGGGTGTAGATTTGTAAGTGGAAGTCAGTGGGAAAGGGAAAGGGGTAGGACTGGACATCGAACTATAATGGGGGCCGGACCGGTGCCACCTTTTTATTAAGCTCGCAATCGCAATTATGAATTATTTGATCCATATACGATATACACCCATACATACATATAAATAGCCTATATAGATATGGATGCGGGTCGGAATCGGAATCGGAGTTACATCGATTGGAGCCGATAGAATCATTGCCGAACTGGGCGAAGCAGTAATATTGAATGATTTAGTTGTGTTACTAGTCTTAAGTAGTCCAAGTTTCGTACGCATATACGCAGACATATACAATATGTATATTGATAATAATAGCGTTAAGCTATAGCTCTACTTATGATTACACTATACACTATTGTATTGCCCCCACGAGTGGACGAGAACAACGTAACTACATATATCAATTATTCGAAGCATTTATTGGGGGCATAGAAAGGGCGTATCCATATAAGGATATATCTATTATGTATTGGTACAATAATTAGCGACAAGCAAAAAAAAGCAAAATTTAAACAAACATCGATTGTTCTTAAACATGGAATTCAAATGTAAACCAGATATTAAAGTCATTTGGTATAAAATGCAATACACTTCTGGAGTTCCTACATTATATAGATATAGATATAGATATATATGGGTGATCTGTGTTTTCGTGTGTGCGTGGAAGGGACGACCGGCCGGATCGTGTGACTAGAAATCTTTTTTGGAGGAACGATAATCACCAGGGGATCAAGGGATTGTTTCTTACCGCAGATCATTCAACATGACATTTGGGTACTCCCCCTATCGTATTACCATATGGCACACATATATCATATCCCGCTAGGACGGAGGACGATGAAGGTGTTGAGGCATCTCTCGGAGTCACGTCGTGGTCTTCACCTGCCGATTGGACTCCAAATGCTTTCGCTTGGCATTGGCCTGATTCCGCTGCTTCTGGGTATCTGGAGAGCCATGGCAGCGCAGCAGGTTCCAGTAGGCTCTTCGGTATTCGGAGCTCATCAAGACGTAGATCAGCGGGTTGATGCAGGTGGTCAAGTAGATGAGTAGATAGCCAGCAATATTGAACCAGTGCACCTCGGTGGCGCTTTTCCATATTTTGGCCACCGTAATGGGCAAATAACAGATTACAAACCACACGAAGATTACCAGTATCATCTTGAGCAATCTCCGGTCCTTGGCACTCATTCTTCCCGGGTAAATAGAGGAAGCATTCGAGGTATTGCCCATGGAGGCGTAATGGGATTTCCGTGGGCTAAACCGTGTGAAGGAGGTGGTGCGCAGGGAGGTGGTGATAGGGTTCTTTCTGGAATGGATTTACGCATTAAGGTTGAGAGAAATCCCAAAGAAGCCTCCAACAGCCACTCACCCATGGGTTTTGCCCATCTCTAGTTGCGTTTGACTGCGTCCCAGGCTGACCTTTTCCTGATCCCGATCCCTTTCCTTCTCCCGCTCCTTGAGCACCACATTGACATCAACAGGCGGTGGCTGCTGGTCCTGATCGCTCTTCCGTATGCTGTACGAGATCGGCAGACTGTCCGTCGAAGCATTGTCATCGATATACGCTAGGTGCTCGTCCACCACAAAGGGTCGTCCTGCGATTGGTTCGTTCGCCTCGCCACTGGACGTGCTCACCTTCTCCGGCTTCTTTGGTGTGGCCATGGCTTGAGTCTGATGCTGCGGGGCGGGGCTGGGGGTCACATCGCTGACATTGGTCTTGCCTGCGGTTCCCGCCCGAATGGCCGCCTTTCGCACCAGCAGGAAGATTCGGGCATAACAGATCACGATGCAGATGCACGGCACCATGAAGGCGGCGATGAAGAGGAACTCCTTGGGGGATCTACCATACCGATCATGCATGATGGAACACGAGCCGATGCTGACGTCCAAGCCAAAGATACCCCACACGCCCCGCCAGGTGGGTATCATTATGGAAAACGTGGTGATCCATGTTCCGGCTACCATTAAAGCCAAATATCGTCGCTGGTAAATTCTGGAAGAACGGATTTAAGCCAGTGGGAATTGTATTTTGTACCATGTCTAATCTATTAATAATATATGCTGATTGTATTCAAATATATCCGTAGTTCACAAAAATAAAAACTAGCTAGTTAGTATTAGTTAGTTTATATTTTATAGGATATTAACATCCGTTCAGTTTAATGGTTTATTACGAATATTTTCGGACCACTAAACCCATCTTTTCTATAGCATTTGCCTCTAGCAAGTAATGTTCTCTTATTTAGTTAATTAAAAAACATCTACGAGAAGCCATACATTTTCCTTTTTATAAACAAGTTCACAAGTTTATAAGTTCAGAAACACAATAACATATGTGTGGGTTTTTTTTTCGGATTAAGTGATAGGTTACCACCATGCGTATCATGATGAACGGATGAGCGCCCAGAGGAAGACTTAGACACTCTGAATACCCTTCAAGATTCGAGCAGGAGTATTGCAAACTGTCAAAATGGGCAGGCCCATTCTCACCTTGGATACTGCCTGGGATGGGCGATAATGATGTACCGGTTGATGGTGATCAGCGACACGGAGAGCAGGGACACCGCCAGCAAGCCGTAGCGCAGCATCGGAAACAACCTGCACAGCAGATCACTGTGGGTCCACGCCCGCTCCTTGAATGTGGAGGCGGCCAATGGAAGATTAAAGCAGCCGAAGAGCAAATCCGAGCAGGACAAATTGATGATGAATATGGCCGTGGAGTTGCGGGTCTGACGACCTCGCGACAAGGCCACGATGGTCAGTAAATTTCCGGGAACGCCCACGATGATGAACACTATGCAAGCCACCCAGGCGATGGTCAGCAGTTCGTCCGAATAGCCCTCGAAGAGCACCTGGCGCCTTCCGTCGACATTCAGATTAAGATTCAGGTTTAGATTGAGGTCCATGTCTACGTCCAGGTCCAGGCTGTCGGCTAGGGGTACCGGCAACATCGCGTCCTGTTCCGCCATGCGATCAGTAGCATAGGGATCCGAAAGAGGCAGCGCCATCGAGATCGGATGCGGAGTTGGTCCGGATTTTGGTGGGAACATCGCGCGGCACTTTGTGGTCGGCAAGAGACGCGTTGCTCGTTCCTGCGCCGAATTTGTACTAAAACTGAATTCTCCGCATCCATACACCGACATGGTTCCCACCCAAAAAGTGGGCCCGAAGGCAGTCGCCGCCAGCCAAGCGTACAAAATATTGAGAAAAAAAAAACAGCAGGCGAACTAGAAAAACTTTCAAAAAGGAAAACAAAAGAATCTCGGAGCAGCAACAGCAGCAACAACACACATTTTTATTGTATACAACAATTGACTTCATCATCGGGTAATTTGGTAATTTGCCTGTGGAATGGGCGCTTTGTTTACATTGTTCCTATTCGGTGTTGTTTCTTAACCGCCCTTCCCGCCCCATTCCGCCCCAATCCACTCGACTCTTTCGCTCTTTCGTCGATATTCTGACGGGGTCATGTTGCTGTTGTTGCCGTTTTTCAAAGATTCAGATACCAGACCAGGGATACCATTGCCCAAAATGGTTCGAGGTTTTAGCTACATACTTGAGCATTCCGACGGCCAGAACATACATTAGACTAGACCTTCTTTCAATCTGGTGGGATATAAGTCATGAGCAGCATGGGGAAAGTTATCTGCATTGCTAACACAATTCAAGACCTATCACTTGCGATGCAGTAAGAAGTTCCCCTCCTTGACCGATACGTCTTGGATGCTTCGAAAATTCGGAGTACTAGAGATTACATGAATATGTTGGGAAATATACAAAGTATAAGCTCCTACGGATGAATAGAGTCTATTCGTAGCCCTGATTTCGGGCCGTACGCACCTCTCCGGCATTTTTGAAATGAAAAACTTTTCGGTTCTTGGGCCGTGTGCATGTGTGTTTGTGTGTGTGGTTGCATAGTTTCCTCTGGCAATTTTCTGGATAATAAATGGGCGGCATCCATTCGAAGCGAGGAACTAGCAACTGAAAAAAACTAAACTTATCCGAGAGGGACTCATTCGAATAAATATGCCCATAGTTCGAATTTGTGCGTAGAATGAATACTCAGTCATGGGCGATGGACCCTGAATCATAACTCGAGACTTTCCACGCACCCATAACCCGTTTCAAATAATAAGTCAAACCCCGGAAGCCTGGTGTCACACGACGTCAGCGTTAGATCGAATGTATGTAGTCTTAATTAATCAAGCCAATATGCCGGGGGAACCTCTCTACTTTTCCGAGGGTCAGTGTGCGGGTCGTCTGTTGGGGCGAATTGAGTATCGTTTGCCTTTTGAAAAGAAAAACAGGCGGTTCTGGGGAAAACTCTTTGGCAACGGCACGAATACGAATACGTTGTTTGTTTTCATGCAGGCGAATAGTCCGGGAATTGCAGCCGACTACCCAAGAAAATAACATTCAGTTCTTGAGGAAATTAATATAATTATAGCGCCATATCGCACTCACTTAAATGATGAGAAATTTTTAAGTTTAAGATCCTAGGAACTGAATGGAATACAATACGTGATGACGAAACTTATGGCTCATGCTCATACTTGCGAAAACATGCTTTTCCATAAAACAATACAACGCCTAGAGCTTATCGAGCTTAAACTAAACGAATAATCCCATCTTTTTTTTAAGAAATCAAATGTACACTATCCTTGCGCCCATCACTGTACTTGGAAATGCCGGCGGGATGGGCACTAAAGTGGAAACTAAGAATTACCCTACAGACCCCACCACCCCCCCACCCCACGCGATATGATTGTGAATACGATTCGAACGCCAATCGACGCCCGCTTCGGATTCGGATCCAGAGATCCAGACTAATGTAAACTTCTCCGGCGTACTTATACGCATACGAATACGCACACGCACGGGCCCATGTTTAGATAGCCATAAACTATCGTGTTCTTCACACAATCCGCAGCAAACAACAAACAATGAGAGTGCGCACAAATCCCTACGTCTTCAGTTCGATATCTGCACCGAAAACATTTATTACCAGGTCACAGTTCTTAATGCGGTATGTGCGGTAGCCCCAACCATCAGTACCTTCCCATGTGGCAGACCGTTTTTCCCAGTGCAGCCATGTTGGATCGCCTCGATCGATGTCGAATGTCCAATTGTGTAAACATTAGAATGCAGACACATGAAGCCTTATCATTGCACATTTGCTTCAGTGAGACAGAGGAAGCAGAAGCGGCGTATCTGCGATATGCATCTGATCGATAGGCAACCATTGAGCGTCCACCCACACCCGCCCCTCGGTCGACAGATGGCCGATGGCGGATCGCCGATCTCCGCCTCTCTGTCCGTCCCTGTCTGTCTCCGGCCGGTGGACGAGAGTGCGGGAGTGCGAGCGAGCAAGAGAGCAGAAGAGAGCGCCAAGTCGTGGGGGGCGCGCACAGTAACAGGGGCGCGCCAAATGGGGGGCAGCCTGACTAACTTATGTGATCTCATTGAGCGCAACTTACGTGTTCAGAGGGAACATCTAACGAACGGAATATCCCCTCCCTCAATCAGTTCCCTACGCCACTGACCGTCGGCGGAGAGTCATTTAGACACTGGTTGAGAGTGAGAGTAAAGAGTGAGAGGGGGCTGCCGATTGTCACTGGCAATATCGCGACTCGCTCTACGCTGCCCGCACTCGACGAACTGCACTCGATCCGGCAGTTATAGACGATCCAATACGATCCGACACGAGAACGCAGGCGCTACGCAATTTGTCCGTTACATTCAACCACTACGGATAATAAACAACGAAAAGTAACTACGATTTCAGTTCGACTTGAGTGACATTCGATACCGTTGGCGCAATCGCGAACGTATGCCTATTTGTTAGATATTTAATTCGACTGTTTGTTTTTGTTTTTGTGATTATGTCAAGTGCTGAGTTGGGGCAACCTGTAACCCTTTTATTCTCTACCTGATCTCGCGATTCAAAAGCATTAGTCATGAAAGCTGGTGCGACTTTTGAATCACCGACAGCAGCAAGCAATAACAAAAACAACAAGCAATGCTCCAGTGGCGTCCCCAGAGCAACAATAAAAAACACAGCGATTCATGAATAACCCCAGCAAATGCCGAATGCCGTAAACTGTTTACATTGCTCACAGCATTACTCACTCACTCTTTCACCTCGCTCAACCTGAGCGAAGAAGAGGAAGTAGTGGAGGAGTTAGAGTTGGAGAGGAGTAGAGCGGAGATCGGAGTTGGAGAGTGGAGAGAGGAGCACGACAGGGGAGCAGAGCAGAGAAGATCGCAGCCGCACTAGTTTCCATTACGTGAGCAGAAAGCAAATAAACAAGCGATTTCGATTTCCCCACACCCAGTTCCCAAGTCCCGCCACTGTCCATCCTCTCCTCCTGACCACTGATAACGCGTCCGTCAGTGTGGTGGGGCACACGACTTAGAGGGAAGAGAAGAGGTAGAGGAGAGTAGAGGAGAGCTGGGCACGGAGAAAGCAATCAGGCCAAGAGGAAGGCGAGAGCGAGAGAGTGCGAGCCCAGCGATCGTTAGAATAACTAGAATCGCCGAGGATTACCAAATAGCGAAACCGAATTCAGCTAGGTAAGTGCTCTTTTGATAAGATAAGGAAATATTCTAAATTCGTATATGTAAGCGAGCCAGACACATTGCGTATACGCCCCGTCTGACCGTGCTAAGTGGCGGCCGTGACCTGGTCGGGGTTAAGGGGAACGAGGGCAGCTGAGGGCCACAGGGGGCAAAGCAGAGGCATCAACATGTACACAGAAAGCAAATGCGTTGCACAACCAATTTGAAAACGTTTCAGGCGTAGGCTAACGGTTGCGTTAAAGATTCCCATACTTAATATAAAGGCAAACCACACCTGATTGCGTTGCACAGAAATCGAAACAGCGACATTTCCGCCCAGTGCTGAGAATGTTACAAGAACATAACACTTGTCTCGATTAGCGGCCACTCGAGCGGGAACAGAGAACTACCATCGCATCACATCACATCACGCATTAGAGACGCCCGGAGATGACCGTCTCCGCCAAACAGTCACTCAATTAATTAAGGTTCGACGCTGATCTTTGCACCCCGAGTGGTGCAAACCGCTGAGGCAGAAGCCACCACTGAAACTACTGCCGCCGAGCAACTGAGACCGAAACAGAGGCGAGTGTGACCTCTTTAAATTATTTAATTGACACTAATTTATCATAGTCCCGAGGAAGCAGAAGGGGTGCCACGCCCCATGCCGGGTTACGGGCATCGGGCCTCGGACTCCGGCTGCGCCGGGCTACGGCTACGATCGTTGCGTCGGCGCGAAGTGCAGTCAGCGCCAGTGGTTTTGTATTTCTTACCAGAGCCTGAGCCTCCCATGTGCCACAGCCACTGCCAGTTGGCAATTGTCGGCGGTGGCGATCGGTGTTCAGTGATCGGAGATCGGTAGCGGAAAACGTGGTGGTCAGCAGCGAGGCAAGTTAGTCAGAGACCAGAAGAAGTGCAGACCATAGGAAGTCGCGAGCTCGCGAAATTCTTTTGACTTAAAAAAGGTGAATCATTGTTGGAACCAGCTTCAACACGACTGTATTGATCCTTCAATAGGCTAGTATACCAGTGATGAGCTCCTTGTTTTTATTCTCCAATTAATGGGGAATTGATTTTAATTAGTCAAGAGTTCGTGGTGTTTCTAACTCAAGAGTTTCCTAATCCACATTACGTTTTGGGACAAACAAGAATAGCCCAAAGAATATACACATGAACATAAAGTGCACAGAAACGCAGGTTACGGCGATCCCATTCAATCATCCATCATTATTGACTGGCTTACCGTTTTTGGGATACCGGAACTTATTCCAAAAAAATGTAAACATTTGCTAACCCACTGATAACCTTGATGGTCGTGATTTTGTCCAAAAAGATGATAACAATCAAGTTCATCGCACCCAAGAGAAAAGTGTATCTCAAATAAAATGAAAAAGTCTGTTCATAAACATAAGCAGTTCAATTTGTAGTTGGGCTTCATTCCAGGAAAATAATATGAGTCATTTGTAGGTAAAACACTTGGTTGAGTAGTCCATCAAACTTACTTGATTGTATGAGCCTAGACCATCTTAAAGGTCATGAGCAGAGAGCCCAAATTAAGATCGATTCCTCTTTTTCTATAGTTCTAAAAAGTCTCCCTTCTACTTTTTTGCTAAAGCATGAGTGATGAGACAACTATTAGCCTGGAGGACGGCTATCCCCCCCTGGAGGCGTTGACAACTATGGTTCCCCCCGCGGACGCGACTGGGTAAGTTGGGGTGTGGATGTGTTGACAGTATGCCAAGTGGGTGCCAAGTGAGATGTAGCTATCAGCACTGTGTAATTATAGCCCCCGGCTGGAAGTGCTCCGATAAGAGATCGTTAATATTACGCGCTCCATTGCACCAGTGCTGATCGCTGGGCCGGCCCACTGACAAAGACGGGTGATTCTTGTAAGTGGCGAGCGAGCGGAAGCCAGTCTGATATGGCGATAGGCACAGGGCCATTTGACGCAAGAGGTCGAGAGACCTCAGACTAGAAGGATCACTTCAAAGAAAGCATCCTGATTGGCGGCAAAAGCATTTGGATTTCTACTATGGGTATATACAAATGGATGTTCCATATTTATTTGCAGTTTCTCGCAGTCGCTTTTGACCTTTGCCGCGGTCATGACCTTTCTCATAATGATTGTGGGCATATGCGGCAACCTGTTGACCGTAGTGGCCTTGCTGAAATGTCCCAAGGTGCGCAACGTGGCGGCTGCCTTTATCATCAGGTGAGTTGCCCCTAGCATCCTTCAGAGAACGCCTAACCTCTAACCTCTTACGCCCCATCTAGCCTCTGTATTGCCGACCTGCTCTTCTGCGCCCTGGTGCTGCCTTTCCAGGGTCTGCGGTTCGTCCAAGGAACCTGGCGACATGGCCAGGTGCTGTGTCGCCTCATTCCCTTTATCCAATACGGAAACATAGGGGTATCCCTGCTGTGCATCGCAATGATCACGATCAATCGGTATGTGATGATCACACACCACGGACTATATGCCAGGATCTATAAACGCCACTGGATTGCGGTGATGATCGCCGCCTGCTGGCTGTTCTCCTACGGCATGCAGCTCCCAACGCTTCTGGGAGAGTGGGGTCGCTTTGGCTACGACTCGCGCTTGCAGACGTGCTCCATCATGACAGACGATCATGGGCACAGCAGCAAGACGACGTTGTTTATCACCGCCTTCGTCATCCCTTGCCTGGTTATCATTGCCTGCTATGCCAAGATCTTCTGGGTGGTTCACAAGTCAGAGCAGCGCTTGAAGCGGCATGCCACCAAGCAAAACTCCATACCCAACAACCTGCGTCCCCTGGCCACTACAGGATCAGGAGCCCTGCCCTCCGGCGCGGAGTGCCAGCCAAGCAACCGCGTCTCCTCGGACAGCAGCAGTAGCTTCTCCATCGATGTGCCGGAGACAGCACCCAGCGGCAAACAGCAGCCAACCCGAGTCAAGGATCAGCGTGAAGTACGCGCCAAGCGGAACGAGTGGCGCATCACTAAGATGGTGCTGGCCATCTTCCTGTCCTTCGTCGTCTGCTACTTGCCTATCACAATTGTTAAAGTGGCCGACAAGAATGTGGAGCACCCCAGCCTCCACATCTGCAGCTACATCCTGCTCTACCTGTCGGCTTGCATTAATCCGATCATCTATGTCATCATGAACAAGCAGTACCGCAAGGCCTACAAGACGGTGGTTTTCTGTCAGCCCGCCCGCCTTCTGCTGCCCTTCGGAAAGACCAATGGCGCTAGCAGCGCAGCAGGTACGTGCCATCTTGGTCCAGCCCACTGAACTACGCGCACTAAGTCACGGTCATTCTTCGTTTCAGAGAAATGGAAAGATACCGGGTTGAGCAACAACCACAGCCGCACAATCGTCTCCCAGATGTCGGGGGGAACGGGAGCCGCATCGGGAGCAGGGACGCCAACGGGAACAGCAGCTGTGGCGGTGGTGCAGACCCCACCGGAGGTCCAACAAACCCAAGCCTTGGAGATGCTGTCGCGAGGACCGGACCTAATCAGCAAATCGAACCTCCCGCCGCCGACCGTTACGCCTCCGCCACCCTCGGTCCTCACGGCGACACCCAACGGAAGCAACAGCAACAGCCTCAGCCTGCGACTGCCGCTCAAGAAGAACAATCATTGCTACACCAACAGCGGCTTCAACAGCAGCACTCCCAGCCCCAGCAGCGGCTTGGGGATCGGGATCAGCAGCAGCTCCATTTACCGGCCCGGAGTTGGCTCGCTGGGGAGCGGCTCCGCCTCGATCCGTCGCATAACAATGGTGGGGGACGACATAATACTGGAGGAAGAGGAACTGCCGCCTACGCCTCCGGCGACTTCGGCGCCGACAACGCCGGCACCTCCCCCACCCTTATCCCCACTGCATCCGCTGTCCACGGACTCATCAACAACAACAACCAGCGGCGGAGCAGTGGTAGCGGGGAGCAGTGCTCCAAAGCCGGCGACGCCAACGCCCCACATCTACATGAATGTCGACAGCCCGAAGAGAAACCAATACTACATGGAACGTAATACAAATGCCGTAGCACCGGAAAGTGACTCCGGTCCGGCCAACACATCCGCAACCGTCTCCGTTTCCGGCTCCAAGCTGACGGCTAAGATGAAATTTCCAAAAGACTAACGAAATGCTTTAATTCCAAAATCAAAACAAAAAACATGTAGTCCTTTTGCTACCATCGTTATAAACACAAAATTGCCAGGAATTGTAGATCGGGATATCGTAAATGGGTGGCGAATGCCGTATATTCTTCCCCTTGCATGAAAAGCAGATAATTTTCCAAGAAACTTCAATCCTTGATGGCTTCGTAGTTCCATATCGTAAGAAATTGTTCTATACAAATTAGTTTTTATTAAGAATTCGCCAAATAGCACAGAGAATGCGTTTAAATTGTGCCATCGATTACCTTTAGATTCCGTTTTATTGCTAATTTCAAAATTAATTGTACACTAAACATAAACATAAATCGTATACCAAATCTTAATCTTTACTCAGCTATACTGATCGCTAGAATTGTTTGATTATAATCAAACCTCTTTACTTTTGAGTGCCCCTCTACTTTTCGCCCTAATATTCTTATTCCGCCCTATATTGCATAAGCCTAAGCCTGGATTTTTAATAAACCCCCCAAAATCCGTACACATGTTACACTACTTAGTAATAGTTCAGTTTGTAGATATTTATGGTCGCTCACGCTTAGTATTAACCCCTTTTCTTTCTTTCCTATATGCTAACTTCTACCCCTTAAAGACACCAGATCGTGGCTCTGTACGACTGTAAATCTACTTGGAACCGAAGTCATTCCTTAATTGTTTATCACTACTCTCAACACAAACATTCCATTCCAACGTAGGCCTGTGTAAATGAACCTATTGTTAGTACCATCACGACCATTCGAAAGAACATAAAAGCAAATCGAATATGAATATAAATAAAAATATAATTGTTTACATAAATACAAATGCACTTATACTTTAATAATGATGTTTAAAATTGGTGGTTGCTTAAACCTCCATCATAATTATGCTTATTATGCATTTTGCTGTATTCAAACAAATAAATACGGGGCTAATCATATTCTGATATGACCTGCTATTTATTCTCAAACTGCGAGGCTGAAAGTTCGCCAAGTTGATAGTTTAAATTTAACTTTAGGTTTCTGGACTATCGGATCATTAAATGTTCGAATCTCGTTACGGAGCTTTATCTCACATGGTTTTAGCTGGGCGTAGGCCATCGTTGCCCCCATTTAGCGGCTCATATTCCCACTTTTGTGGGGCGGGTTATTAAGGTGGGCTGACACTGGAGAGCGGCAGTGCAGGGGGAGTGCTCGAGGGGGCCGACCAGTGCCCGACAAGAGGAGGACCGAGTGAAGTGTACTGTGGCTGCCTGGACGCTTATCAGCGAAACGCTCGATTCAGCGACTTGCATTCATTCAGTCCGCTGTCACCGGGCGTGCAACAGTACGGCACAGGGAGATCGAACCTGATTGGATCGGAGCGAATTGAATCGACCTAGGTATAATTCAACCGGAGCGGAATGAGCCGTAACAACGTGATCTGCACGATCTGCTCGGAGCGGTTTCGCACCTCGGACAACATACAAGCCGGCAGCTGCGGGCACGCGTTCCACGAGGACTGCCTAGACCACTGGAGGAAGCAGTAAGTGAAAGTGGTCCTAAGGGCTTCAGAGCTATAACGAAAACGAAATGGGCCACTGATATAAAGAGAATATTCGAATTTCTGCACCAATCAGAAGTGAAAATGATACAAAAGTGATTATTTAAATCAGTGGTAGTGCCCCAAATCGAAGGGCCGTGAAATCTTATCGCCGAGCTCAAACGTTTTTCTTATACGCGATTCCTTCTGCTTTGCAGATCAAGAACTTGCCCTATCTGCCGCAGCCAGGATGCCGCGTACTTTCAGCTTTATCTGGACTTTGAGGAGTTACCGGAAAGCGCATCGGGTCAGGGTGGCAGTTGGGGCCGCCATAATCGGAGCCAAGGTCACAGCAGCAGCAACAACAACAACAGTAACGACAACAGCAGCAGTGACGATTATATTGGAATTATGAGGGAGTACGAGAATCTGCTTTACGAGACGGGCGTGTACCGAGAAGAGATCGAATATCTTAACCAGCGGATCGGAGCCCTTACTGTCCTCAATGCTGAACTCAGCAAGCATGGATATTCGGATTCGGATGTTGATTAAAAGCCGCAAACAAACAAACGAGAGTCGCATTTGCTTATCGCACTATTCGCCCGAAAGCTAATCGAAACCGAATCTCAAGTAATTTTGAAGCCGACAGGCAAAACCTAAAAGGCTGAGCTAAACAAAAGCACTCGATACATTTGATTAGAAAGGAAGAAACGAGATGAGAAAAGCAAAAAAAAATAAATTGTTTATGGTTGAGGCCCCAAATCGCGATATCAGAAAATTAAACTGATATAAAATATCACATTTTAGTGTATACCAATAATTAAATAAATATTAAAAATGTATGTCCTGGGTCAATTTAGATGTGGAATCTCTATTTCCATTCCCTCAAACTGTTGTAAGCTTTTTAATTTGTTAGTGTTAAACAAATTTGTATCTATTTAAATTTTGAATCTCCCCTTTTTGTTCTAAACCGGTATCGAATTTAAAGACCGTAAGGGTGTTCCATAAACTATTGAATTAGTGAATCGCTGCTTATTGGTCATCATGCAAATTCATTTCTCAGAAATTTACTGCAGTCTAACTATCGCATAAATATATACAAAAAATATCCATGGCGGACTAATTTTCAGATATTCGGAGCGTTAAGCGAAGTGGAAACAGGCTATAATGTGCCATTGTTTTTTACCGAACCAAGACAACTCACCGCGACAGCATACTTACCACAGACAAACCAGTTCTTCGCCCCCCGCAATCGCTTTCTCACCACGCTGTCAGCTGTTGTTTCGCGAAATGCTTCTTCTTGCGAATGCCAATTACCGCGTCGCGTCTCTTTGTGATGATGGGATGGACTCAATTACTACAATTACAATAGAGATTGCAACAAATTAAATCAGCGTCGTGTGGTGTGTCGTGTCAGTGACGTGCCTGTGTGTGTGTGTGCTCGCGAGCACTGATAACTGATAGCCAAGTAAAAAAGTAAATAAACAACCATTACCTTGCGGCGCATCAAAAGCCACTGGCTGCAAGTAAGTTGCACTTCCATTTGCATTTCGCCCAATTCTGGTTCCGTTTGGTCTTGGATTCACGGTTCAGCAGCCTAACCGCTCGATTCTCGGCGACGGCGTTTGCGATTTGGGGCCGAGGTTGCCGCCGGCAGCGGTGAAATTGGCGCACATTCACGTCTCCATTTTGCATTTCTATTCTGCATAATTGCAGCGGCGCTAAATTATTTGTGCACTGTGTGGGTGGCAAGGCGGTGAGGAGGGGAGCCAGACTGACGCAGGGTTGCATGCGCCGTTGGTGCGGTGAGTTTCGCAATGGCGCCGCCAGGGCTGTCGCTACTCCCGTTTTCTGGTTTTCGACTGAACTAATTGATTGATTGATTGCGCATTGGTTACCAAAGTAAAAACACTTATTTTTGCGGGAGCTGCGATGGGCATTAGCGCTTTAATTGGGTCATTAACGCCCACTTAAAAGTGTTTGCGTGAGTTGGAAAACAGCCCTTTCCACTTTGTGGTGAGTTAGAGATGCGATTGCGCCCAGTCACGAATCTGTTCTTCAATTGAGAGACCGATATATGTACTTATGTCGTGCATTAATTAAAAAGAGGAGTACGTAATTTTATAGATGCTTTATATGATATGCTTTATACCATATGACCTAAGGTCATACCATCGCCGTTGTTAATTTTATACAGTGTTCAGCAGTCGTGACTGTGACTCGTGACGACGCAACCTGTGTTACAGTCCATCCCTACGTTGGTGAGTTGCGTCGCTGTGGTGAGATTGTCTTTGTTGAGAAAAAATGTCGACGCGAAAAAAGGTATTTATTCATTAGTCAGAAAGTCTGGCATTCTTTGTTTGTTGGTAAAAAGCGCAATTGTTTGGAGGCGAGCGAATAGAGTGCGCGGCTCCATCGGCTCAAGATTATGTAAATGCAGCAACGACCCCACCAACAACGAAACTGCAACCTGCTCCACTTGGCCCAACGGACCGAAAAGCGGACGGACGGACACGGTGGCGTTGGCAAAGTGAAACCCCAACAGAGAGGCGAAAGCGAGCCAAGACACACCACATACACACAAAGAGAACGAGCAAGAAGAAACCGGTAGGCGGAGGAGGCGCTGCCCCCAGTTCCCCCAATATACGCAGCACCACATCACAAGCCCAGGATGGACAACTGCGACCAGGACGCCAGCTTCCGGCTGAGCCACATCAAGGAGGAGGTCAAGCCGGACATCTCGCAGCTGAACGACAGCAACAACAGCAGCTTTTCGCCAAAGGCCGAGAGTCCGGTGCCTTTCATGCAGGCCATGTCCATGGTCCACGTGCTGCCCGGCTCCAACTCCGCCAGCTCCAACAACAACAGCGCTGGAGATGCCCAAATGGCGCAGGCGCCCAATTCGGCTGCAGCCGCTGCAGTACAGCAGCAGTATCCGCCTAACCATCCGCTGAGCGGCAGCAAGCACCTTTGCTCCATTTGTGGGGATCGGGCCAGTGGCAAGCACTACGGCGTGTACAGCTGTGAGGGCTGCAAGGGCTTCTTTAAGCGCACAGTGCGCAAGGATCTCACATACGCTTGCCGGGAGAACCGCAACTGCATCATAGACAAGCGGCAGAGGAACCGCTGCCAGTACTGCCGCTACCAGAAGTGCCTAACCTGCGGCATGAAGCGCGAGGCGGTCCAGGAGGAGCGTCAACGCGGCGCCCGCAATGCGGCGGGTAGGCTCAGCGCCAGCGGAGGCGGCAGTAGCGGTCCAGGTTCGGTAGGCGGATCCAGCTCTGGAGGCGGAGGAGGAGGAGGCGGCGTTTCTGGCGGAATGGGCAGCGGCAACGGTTCCGATGACTTCATGACCAATAGCGTGTCCAGGGATTTTTCGATCGAGCGCATCATAGAGGCCGAGCAGCGAGCGGAGACCCAGTGTGGCGATCGTGCACTGACGTTCCTGCGCGTTGGTCCCTATTCCACAGTCCAGCCGGACTACAAGGGTGCCGTGTCGGCCCTGTGCCAAGTGGTCAACAAACAGCTCTTCCAGATGGTCGAATACGCGCGCATGATGCCGCACTTTGCCCAGGTGCCGCTGGACGACCAGGTGATTCTGCTAAAAGCCGCTTGGATCGAGCTGCTCATTGCGAACGTGGCCTGGTGCAGCATCGTTTCGCTGGATGACGGCGGTGCCGGCGGCGGGGGCGGTGGACTAGGCCACGACGGCTCCTTTGAGCGACGATCACCGGGCCTGCAGCCGCAGCAGCTGTTCCTCAACCAGAGCTTCTCGTACCATCGCAACAGTGCGATCAAGGCCGGTGTGTCAGCCATCTTCGACCGCATTCTGTCGGAGCTGAGTGTGAAGATGAAGCGACTGAATCTCGACCGACGCGAGCTGTCCTGCTTGAAGGCCATCATACTGTACAACCCAGACATACGCGGGATCAAGAGCCGGGCGGAGATCGAGATGTGCCGCGAGAAGGTGTACGCTTGCTTGGACGAGCACTGCCGCCTAGAACATCCGGGCGACGATGGACGCTTTGCGCAACTGCTGCTGCGTCTGCCCGCTCTGCGATCGATCAGCCTGAAGTGCCAGGATCATCTGTTCCTCTTCCGCATTACCAGCGACCGGCCGCTGGAGGAGCTCTTTCTCGAGCAGCTGGAGGCGCCGCCGCCGCCCGGCCTGGCGATGAAACTGGAGTAGGGTCCCGACTATAAAGTCGCCCCCGTTCTCCATCCGAAAAATGTTTCATTGTGATTGCGTTTGTTTGCATTTCTCCTCTCTATCCCCTTATACCCTACAAAAGCCCCCCTAATATTACGCAAAATGTGTATGTAATTGTTTATTTTTTTTTATTACCTAATATTATTATTATTATTGATATAGAAAATGTTTTCCTTAAGATGAAGATTAGCCTCCTCGACGTTTATGTCCCAGTAAACGAAAAACAAACAAAATCCAAAACTTAAAAAGAACACAAAACACGAACGAGAAAATGCACACAAGCAAAGTAAAAGTTAAACTAAAGCTAAAGCTAAACGAGTAAAGATATTAAAATAACGGTTAAAATTAATGCATAGTTATGATCTACAGACGTATGTAAACATACAAATTCAGCATAAATATATATGTCAGCAGGCGCATATCTGCGGTGCTGGCCCCGTTCTAAATCAATTGTAATTACTTTTTAACATAAATTTACCCAAACGTTATCAATTAGATGCGAGATACAGAAATTACAGACGAAAAGCAACAAAATATATCTATGTATAAAAAATATAAACTGCATAACAAGATATATGGTCGTTTTATCTGCGGATCTGCGATTAATCCCATTGTCCACACGAATATATGGCTTTATTTGCGTATATAAGCGGTGCGTTTCGGGACTGTAAGAAGAAATCGAGTGACTTTCTCGAAGGCGGAAATGTATATACATCCATGCCTATTTGCGCGGATGTTTCAATATTTCAGTTTTATTATTATTATTAGTATTATTAGTTAACTTAGTTATTCTGCCAGCCCTTGGGTGGCTTTCTTTTTTTTTTTTTTTAATATATCTGTGATATAATTAGGTGGAGGTAATAAATAAAGTTCACTGCGGAAACTCTTCGAAAATAGCGAGTCTATTTAAAAACTATTGCGCATTTTTAAAGCAATTTATTTTATTTTACCATCATTTAAAGGTTTTAAAGCAAGATTAGATTTCATTCAAATGATGATCCCAACGATTTCGCTATCTTGTACTTCTAATGTGTAAAATGTTCACCAACTAGAAATCCCTTCTATTGTGATTCTGAAAGGATCGCTTTTCGCTTTCGAACCGCACTGTACGCCTTTTTCGCGTCCCCTAGCTATTGATTTTTGGTTTGTGGAACATCGCCTGATGGTCCCCACTCCTCACCTTGATGTTGCGGCCTCTCAGATGGCATTTGGTCAATTTTTATAAAATTTATGTCTCAGCGGGAATTTATGTTAGTATGTATTTACAAAAATATGGTATTAACGCACAAGCAGCGACTAAGAATAGATATTGTTTTTGAAAAAAGAACAAAACTCGCCGCTGACGACGCACATTATGTTCTATAAATAGGCAAATTGAGGTTCTATCTCTGTCTATATCGTTGTATCTTATCTCTATATCTCGCCCCAAAGGAATATTTGTAAATTGGGACAAGTCGACGGATACAATACTTTGCCGTCGGAGATCCTGGCTATTTAACGTGAACGCATTCTCAGATTCTCCATTCACACAAAAGATCTAGAGCTTTTGAAAGCTCCCACACAGAGTGAAAGAGAGGGGTGGAATGTTAGAGAGAGACGGCAGTGTGTCCACACTTATTGTGGGTGGTTTTTATTGGTCTAGCTAATAGCTATCCTTGATTTTGTGTGTGGCGAGCATATTTAATAAATTTCATAAATTTCATCTCTCTCCACCGACAAGAAGAAGCCCACACAAATAGTCCTATGTAGCAGCGTGTTAAAAAATGTGGAATGAAAAATGAAATGTTTCGCACGGAAAAACCATGAAAGCATGCCAATAAAATCATGTGTTCCCCTAAATACCCCCCTCCATTTTTTTTCGACGATTTGCGATTTCGTGTGTGTATTGGAAAAGAGTTTTCGAAGCGAAATTAACAATTTGCTATTTTCGTAGTTATGCGGGGGCGTTTGCCGAAAACCCACGAGGGGGGCTATGGGTGGATGCTGTCTGAACCGCGGAGACTCGCTGACAGACGAGGAGGAAACCAGGGAGGTGGGGCGACAGACGCGCTGACGTAGGGGCCAACAAGTTGTTGTCGTCTTCGCATATCGCGCACAGCATACGCCATACAGGGTGCCCCCTTTGAGCTCTCTTACTTTCTTTGCGTTACTTCGTGTCGCCTGCAACTGCATTTTCCTACCAATTTCACTAATGGGCGTCCGTCCGAGAGCTCTCTTCGTCACAGCCGCAGCAAAAGCAAGGGGAGCAGGCAGCACCGCAGCTGCAAATGAGCAAAAACCAGAAAGAAGGAGTTCGGAACTGCCGATACCCATTGCTTTTAGAAGACAGTCTATTGCGTCGAGTTGACTCATGCCCAGGTCCTGATTACCTGATCGTTCAACAAACTCATGTTCAGGACATTCGTACATATATATTCATCATAGTCAGTGTGTATCGGAATTGTGTTGATTTTGCGTTAATTAAATTGTAAACGAGACGAGTGAAAGCCTGCGAAAGCAGCATGCCCGCACTTCATCTTTCAACTAAAGGGTCCCACGAATCGTACGCTTATGCTGGCCGAATTCATACTTTCTTCTGCCACCCACTCCCACTCCGGCACTCTTGCCGCTCCACTCTTCGTGACTCGGATGTTCGCATGTTCGGATGCTTGGATGCTCGGATGCTTGGATGCTTGGATGCTCGGATGTTGGGGTCTTCGGCTATGGCAAGCGATCCAAACCGATCCGATTCGATCCGATGCTCCCGCTGCACGGCAGACTTTTCTTCTTCCTCTGCGACGGCTGCTGTGGTGCGGTGGGCGATGTGGGGCAGGTGGGTCGGATGGGGGGGTTCGGGTGGGGTGTGTTGCTGCGCCGACGGCAGCGGCGGTGACTGCGACTGCGACGACGACTGCGACGGTATTCAGAGTTAGCAGCTGGCTGGCGCGACATCAGTTTTGAGTTGGCTATCAACGCGAGCGGGTCTTTCTCTTCGCAAGCGACACACGTAGATATTGCTCCAATTGCTGTCCACACAGATTGTTTTGTTGTTTTTGTTTTTGTTTGGTTCGACTACACACACACGAGTAGATATAGATATATATATGTGTACATATATATATATCTGGCTAACCGACTCACTTGCTTTCGTTATACTCTATTTTCTTTTTTTTTTGGTTATTTTTTTGTACTTGTTGAAAAATAAATATAAAAACGAAATATTTAAAAAAAACGAGCAAAGCAAAATATAAGTAACGAAAACTGTGCATGTGTGTGAGGTGTGTGTGTGTGCGTGTGCGTGCGATGGTTATATATGCCACATATATCTTTATATATATATATCCGAACAATATGTGCGTATATATGATCTATGTGGAGAGTCAAAGTGCTACCAATAAAAAACTAGACACAATAAAAGGAACGAACCGAGAGTATATCGATCTATATTTACCGGATCAGTTCCGATTTCCGATCCGAATTCGCGCTATTTCTCAAAATTATTTCAAATATGTACCAATCCCGTACCGTCCTTCTCCGCCCCCGGCCCGCCCACTTCCCTTCGCTGCGTTGACGTTGACGCCGAAAATAAAACTTTTTCAAAACATACTATTTTTAACCGATACGATACGATACGAAACGGAACGAGCGCGGAAAACACACAACAGAACGAGCAAAGCAAACGCAAAAATAATTAAGCAGCAAATTAACGTGTTATACAACTATTTTGCCAGTCCAAATTCATGTTTCAATTTTTTGCCTCAACTCGGAATAATAGCGGGAATCGGTTAAGGAAAGCGGGTATTGGTTAAGCGGGCTAGGTGGCTAGCGGGCTAGCGGGTAATAGAGCGGCAACCACCTGTTGTGGCAGGTTGTCGCTGCTGTTCTCTCTCCTCAAGAGAGCTTGCAGGATTGGGGCAAGCTTTGCGCCATCGATCGGTCAATCAATCAATCAATCAGTCTGCAACACACACACACGCACCGTATAGGCAGGCAGGCATAGTTATATAGAGACTGTCCAGAGTCAGAATCAGCATCCAAATCCGAAACCGAATCCGAGAATCGAACCAGATACAAACCAAGTCGAACGCCTTGGCCGTAAAGTGTCCCGCGGCAACAAGAACAACCGGCCAGGCCAATAGACCAGCAACTTGCCACATCCCACCTACAACCTCCGTTTTCCTTCGGCAGCAGCAGCAACTGGATCACCAACAACAACAGCACCACCAGCAGCAGCGAGAGCGAGCGAGAGAGTGTGCAGCGGGACAGGGAACGATATAGATATATACCGAGCGAGCGGGACATCTGACAGCGCCACAAGATGATGATGGAGAACGGACTCTCCATGGAGTACGGAGATGGCTACATGGAGCAGGAGGAGGAATGGGAGCGCGAGGGCCTGCTCGATCCTGCGTGGGAGAAGCAACAGAAGAAGGTGAGTGCGCTTCAGTTTCATATCCTAATCCCCAAAGCTCCCTGAATGTGGTTGTACATATCCTTGATGTCTTCCTCTCCCATTTGATCACTAGCTGCAGCAACTAGAACAAATTGCCAAGAACTCTTAGAAAGATATCACTAAAGGTCTTTAAGAAGGAATCTACTCCAATAAGACTGTAACTTAGAGAAAAATCGATTCATAAATATAAGGGGAACTTCTTTAGTACTTACGAAGCTCGATCAGACTGAGGCCAAAACTTATGTACAAATATGCAACATTCCATTCTAACACCCCCAAAAAAAAAAAGTGAAAGCGAAGGGTTAACCTTGTGATGTATTTGGAACAGACCCCGAATCTTTCGGGAAAAAGAACATATAGCAAGTCTCATTTGGTTGGCAAATTTTCGAATGCCCACTGTAGCCGCAGTTCACATTCGTATGTGTTGGATATGCGCTCTTTGGTCTGGCTGGGTTCTATATTTTTCGATTATGTTTCAATATTTTACCGAGCCAACAGCACAAGAAGCACAACAACAATATGGGACTAACACAAAAAAGCTAGAACAACAACTACAAAAAGCTCAGCGGCCCGATTTAAAAATAGAATATTTCTTTCTTGATTTTCATGGCTCTTGTTGTTCTAGCAATGTTTGAAGATAGCACGAAAATAGTTTGTTGCTGTACAGGAACTATACATACATATATACGTAGTACATATAGAACCTATATCCAAAAGCCTTCGATCTCTGATGATTATGAAAATCGAAAATCTCATTCGATTCCACCAACCTTTGTTGTCTGTGGGGGAGAGTGATCTGAACATCACCAAAGAGCCCCCAATGAAACCCGAAGGTTATCAATCTATTTTCCAAACAGTTTCCAATCAATTACCCCTGCCATCCCTTTCATCTTCTTTTTTCGTCGTTCAGATTGTTTGCATGTTTGTTTGTTTGTTTGTTGTTTGTCGTTGTGTACCAGCGGAAGCATACCGTTATACCAATGGCGTCAGAAGAAGAACAGCAACTAATTGCCACTGTTCAGATAAAGCTGGAAACACCGATCCACTCCATAAGTAGGTGGCAATTGAGGTGGGGACATCTAGCAGACCTGAAGGTCGTAGGCGATAAGAGCCCAAAAGGCCGAAAGGAACGTTTGATAGCCTAAAGGCAAGTGTATCGAGGATGGTGTGGAGCCCGCACCCTTGCCCATATCATTCCATACCCAAGAGCTCTAACCTAGAGATATAGTATTTATATACATAATTCTATAAATTGCCAGCCAAAATTGAGTGCAAGGCTGTGTTTTTGACACGACGCCTAGGTGGTGAAATGAAATTGACAATTATAAATAGACAGCATTCCTATGCACCACATTTCCACGCGATTCGGATTCAGAATATAGCCATGTATCTGTATCTGTTTCTGTATCTGTATCCGAAATTCATCAGCCACCCACACTCATAAAGCATGGCGAAAATGCAATGACAAATCGCTGGCGCACTAACGAAACTGAAAATAATTAACAAAGATCGAAAAAAGCCGAAAAAAAATGCAAAATAAAGCGAAAATATGAAGATTTTTGGCGGTCGCCGAATGACTTGAGCTTGACATGATCGGACATGTATGCGTGGCATCCATCTCTCCGACTGTCTCTCTCTTCCTCTCGTCCGATATACGTATTTCGTAACCGTAAATTACCGAACGGAATTCGTCAGCTGCTGAATAATGAGAGCCGAAAAAAGAAAGAAAACAGCCACCGAAATTGTTTCTGTTTTGTGTTTACATTGATCGCAACAACGCAACAAAAGGTGTAAAGAGGGAATGGGCGTTGGTGTGGGTGTGGAAGTGGGTGGTGAGGCTCCGCCGCGTGACTCATGTGTGCCAAAGGTGTGAATGAATGAGGAGGATCAGCGGCCAGGGTTGCCAGGTTGCCACCCTCCTCCATCCGCTGGCCTGGCCCAGCCTGGCCAAGTGCGAATGAGTCCATGCTATGGGGCCGCTCAAATTACACTCGGCTAAAAATGGGTGTGCAAGAGCGAGTGCGTTGCTGCCGCCGCTGCCAGACTGCCAGACCTGCTAGAGCTTTCCCCAAAAAGCTTTTTTCAATCTGAACTGGGGAAAAGAAGGCGGACGGACGTCGGTCGTCTGTGCTCGTCTGGCGTTTGGCTGTTCTTGATTCCGACGCGTGCGCCTTGACCGGCCGAAAAGACTGCTCAATCGTAGATCTGAAAGATGGAAGCTGGAGGCAGTAGGCTGGTCCAGGCGACTCTAGCGTTGCACTGCAATCCGCGCTGGCGCAGACGCAGGCCACTGGCCTCTGCTGCCGTCGACGCGAACGCCGCTGCCCGATAACGGTAATTGATCAGAGGCGAAAACGGGTTACCGGAATGCAACAGATCAGGCGAAGAGAGTAGCTGCGACCGTCAGTGTTGCCAGGTATTGAGAGAGAAAAGGCGTTGGGGCTTTGCAGGCACGTCCCAAAAATTGTTATATTCAAACCAATTCTCTATTTTCCTAGAAGTAAACCAACCCAAAATCATATTGGTTGTATATGGTTGTGCCATTGAAATTCCTTTTTTTACCAGCATGACCCACGTGGGAAATTATCAACGAATAATAAAAATAGCACAAGGGCAATGTTTTGAAAAAGTTCTTTTATCCTTGGCGCCGCAGAACCCATATGAACTTTAAGGGGTTTAAGGGGGACCTTTGGCTGCGGTATAACGCTAAGAATGAGCTATGTATTTTTAACGGGAAAATACCCGAGCTGTGCTGGCAACACTGGATGCCGCATAGTGGATTGGCGCCGACGTCGACGCCGGCAGAGGCTCGAGTGGATGGATGATGGAGCCTAGCGGTAAGCCGGAGCGACTTGTTTTGGTGCTCTCCGGCTGGCCTAGTTCAAGTTGTTATTGTTAGAGTGGGTAATGTGTAATCTGTCCCCACCAACCGTTGTGATCGTTACGTGAGAGGGGCATTTGCATTAACAGTTGCATTTCTCGTTCTCAGCTTAAAGCGGGCCTTGGTCTCTCCTCGGATCTCCGCCGCTCTCTTGTCTCACGCACCTAACTGTAAGCTAATGGCCAATAAAGTGGAGCCCATGCTCCTCGCCAGTTCCCCGTTCTGATCCCGTTCTAGCGGTGAACCATTGTAATGCATATACGGCCATAAGCGCAGTCCATTTGTCAATCGATTAGGCCAAGCAGCTTCTATTCTCCTACTCATCCCTTTCATTTCGATTGTTCCGGATTTTCCAGCCGACAAAGCCCATAGTTCTCGGGTTTGTGAATGGGAACCGATTTCAGGATGATCTCGCACACTCACACATAGCTATAAAGTGGGCGTGCTAGCACCCCCCTCGGCCAAGCAAATCTCCATAAGAATTCCGCGTTGTAAACTTACAAAACCAAGACCGAACACATAGGGCGATTGGGTGGGTGGGGACTTGGGGGTTTCGGCCGCCGAAATAATGAAGTGTGTGCAAAAAAGAACTGGTTTATATATGTACATACATACATACACATGTGCGCCCGCTGTCTTTTCTTGTTTTCTCTTTGTTCTGGCTGCTCCATCGTCTTCTGTCTGTCCCCATTTGGTGAAAAATAACTGCAACTGTCAGCCGCAGTTGCAGCAACAGTGGGTCGCGAGCGAAAGGGAGGTAGGGGGAACAGCTCCAAGCCGAGAGCCGCCAACAAAGATCTTTGGGCTGGGATTGCCCTAAATGGGTGGCGAAAAAAACAGGAACAGCTACAACAGCATCAGCTGGCAGTCATCAGCGATCAGCTGTCCCGAATCGCGATTCCCAAATCTTCCAACGAATTCTGGTTTTTGGTTCTGCTGAGGAGACTATATGCTAAGCCTTCAAGACTTGGCGCCTGCCAAATGCAAGTAGATCAATTCATCAACTATACTGAAGATATTGTTTAAAGGGTGATTTTAAGTAGGAGGGGCTTATAATGAATTAAACTTCGTCATAGTGATAGTTCTGCCCATTAATCCCCGTCCAAAGAATACATTTCTGTGAAATATTATTAATGTTCAACGTCACGTCCGCAGACATTTACCGCCTGGTGTAATAGCCATCTGCGCAAGGCCGGTACAGCCATCGACAACATCGAGGAGGACTTCCGCAACGGCCTCAAACTGATGCTGCTGCTGGAGGTGATCTCCGGCGAGACGCTGCCCAAGCCCGATCGCGGCAAGATGCGCTTCCACAAGATCGCCAACGTGAACAAGGCTCTGGACTTCATCGCCTCCAAGGGCGTCCACCTGGTCTCCATTGGCGCCGAGGAGATCGTCGATGGCAACTTGAAGATGACTCTGGGTATGATCTGGACGATTATCCTGCGCTTCGCCATTCAGGACATCTCCGTGGAGGAGATGACCGCCAAGGAGGGTCTGCTGCTGTGGTGCCAGCGCAAGACGGCTCCCTACAAGAACGTCAACGTACAGAACTTCCATCTGTCGTTCAAGGTGAGTTTCAGAGTTGTCTTGCGATTGTTGTCAGTTGCATAAATACACCAATGTTCCCTTGTAGGATGGTCTGGCCTTCTGCGCCCTTATCCATCGCCATCGTCCAGATCTAATCGACTACGCCAAGCTGTCCAAAGACAATCCTCTGGAGAATCTTAACACTGCCTTCGATGTGGCCGAGAAGTACCTGGATATTCCGCGCATGTTGGATCCAGATGGTGAGTGTTTTGGGACTAATTATCAAGGACGAGTAAAGTTTAGTAATGGGAAGAGTACAACATAAAGTAAAAACCGAAACGAATCCGTTTCGTACATCGCAACAGGTTTGGAAGCCAATTATCATTTGATTTCACCATAAGTTAGATACAAAATTGTACCATTAAGTTGATACTCCTCCCATTACTGGCGATAATAGCGGATGGGGGCTTTTTCGCTGGATTGACTAGTAGACGTAAGCTATCAGTTGGGTTCTGGCTCTAATCATTGCGATTGGTGAACAACGACAGATTTGATCAACACTCCGAAACCGGATGAACGTGCCATCATGACGTACGTCTCCTGCTACTACCACGCCTTCCAGGGAGCTCAACAGGTTGGAAATGTGACGCATGTACCCGAACCCACAAGACAATACACCTACGTCCCGAATAATTACAATGTGACTAAACTTCACCACGATACACTTAAATATCTAGCTCTAGCGCGGCATATCTATATACATATATCTATATATGAGCATATGCCTTCCTCGTTCTAAGTATATTTTTTGCGATTTTGCGATGTTGCCGCTGTTGCTGCTGCTGCTGTCGCTTCCTTTCTTCCCCATCACCGCGGGCCTTGGCCAAAGGCGCCGCTCGAACGTGCTCTCACTGCCAAGGTCGCAGCGGTACGGGGCCAAGGTCGAGCCAAGGTCAAGCCAAAATCAGAGCCACAGCAACCAGAAGGGCAGCGCGGATCGCGACGAAATCGCGCCCTTTCCTATATCATATTTGAATCGCCTGGATTTGTCTTGATTCGATTTGCGTTGGCCTCGTGCATATGCATATTGTTCGTTCCCGCATCCGCGTTTGCAACCGCAACTGCCAGATGCTAACAGCCTTCCTACTAACTGCGCTCGTAAACGAATCGGAGCTCGAGGAATTGAACCTTCAAACGGAGAAACCTTTGGTTATCCTGACAAGAGAGCACTCTTTGTTCAATCGACCTTCTGACCTTCATCCTTGAAAGTTCAATTAGAAGGGTTTCCTCTCCGTACGGTGCGCCATGCATGCTGTCAATAACCTGCAACGCATTTGGCTTTCCATATGCATATATATAAGTGTTCGATTTGGCGCTTGGAATCGATACCCGAGCCCTGATAGATTGAACTCAACCCAATCGATCGCGGTTCGGGTGCTCGAGCCTTGTGCGCCGGCATGCTTGAGATGTCCACTAACTTAGCATAAGCCCAAAAAATAGTTATAGTGTTTGATGCCTGTTGGGACTAACCATCATTTGTATGTTTGTTGCTTTCTTCTCTTTCTCTCTTTTTATTATCTCTGTGTGCGCGCTCCGCTCGCTCTGCTCATCAAAAACCAACAACTGCCATTAACCAATCTGCAACTGCTATCGCCACAACAACAACAACTACTACAACAACAACCCTCCTGAAATATAAAAACCAAACAACACGCACACGTTCACAGATCTCCAGAATACAGCTTTGCCCGATGAGCGGGCGGTGATGACGTATGTGTCCTCGTACTATCACTGCTTCAGTGGCGCCCAAAAGGTCTGTTATACGAAACAATACCCATGTCCCTTCATAGTCTCCCCCTCTACAAGGAAACACACAAGCAGGACACTGCACCCCCCCTGCGTCCCCATCTGTTGATGGCGCCCGAGCAGGGACCTTTGATATCATTCGAATCAGACGAAGGACAGCTTTCAATGAGATGGTCCAGAAATCGTCCTACAATTCGGGGCCATCAATAATTCCTTTGTCCTTTGCGTTCTAATTAAAGCCATTTTGGCAAAGAAAACACAATAGAAAACACCACTCGCTATGCTAACTGCAGATTCGCCAGAGCATTCTAATCCCAAAACCGCTTGACTGCAATGGAGTCCTTGGCCTTGGCCTGTGCTTTCCCAGTTTTTGCCCAGTTCATTGATGCTTGATTCGTTTCTATTATTTCCTGCAACGTTTTATTTATATGTGGCACCCAGTTCAGTTCAGTTCATTGCCATAGAAGCTGAGTTGAGCTGAGCCGCGGCGCCCAGTGTTCCTGTTTCCTGTTCGTCTTGTTTTCGCTTTTCCAAATCTGAGTTGGTTCCGTGCCCACACATACACGCACACTCAGAGCGAAACGATTAAAGCCTTCTAATGTGCAACCCACTTTTCCACCCACCCAACCATGAAACCATGTGCAACAACAGGCGGAAACCGCTGCCAACCGGATCTGCAAGGTGCTCAAGGTCAACCAGGAGAACGAACGCCTCATGGAGGAGTACGAGCGTCTGGCCAGTGATGTAAGTAGTCAAACAAGCAAGTAGACGCCCTCCATTGACCAATATCCCTACACACTCGCACAGTTGCTGGAGTGGATCCGTCGCACCATGCCCTGGTTGAACTCGCGCCAGGCCGACAACTCGCTGGCAGGTGTGCAGAAGAAGCTGGAGGAGTACCGCACCTACCGTCGCAAGCACAAGCCACCACGTGTGGAGCAGAAGGCCAAGCTGGAGACCAACTTCAACACGCTGCAGACCAAGCTGCGCCTGTCCAACCGGCCCGCCTACCTGCCCACCGAGGGCAAGACCGTGTCCGACATCTCCAACTCGTGGAAGGGCCTGGAGCTGGCCGAGAAGGCCTTTGAGGAATGGCTGCTGGCCGAGACCATGCGCCTGGAGCGCCTTGAACATCTGGCCCAGAAGTTCAAGCACAAGGTAAGCTTTCTACCTAGCTGGCGTGAAGGCCAACTTATTATTTGAATGCCATCCACAGGCCGATGCCCACGAGGACTGGACGCGTGGCAAGGAGGAGATGCTGCAGTCGCAGGACTTCCGCCAGTGCAAGCTCAACGAGCTGAAGGCCCTCAAGAAGAAGCACGAAGCCTTTGAGTCTGACCTGGCCGCCCACCAGGATCGCGTGGAGCAGATTGCCGCCATCGCCCAGGAGCTTAAGTAAGTTTCTGCCCCGGGCGAACCTATTATCTAATCTCGATTTATCCCCGACTGCTGCCACCGATGGCCAATGGTGATTCTTATCTCCGTCCAGCGTGAGGTTAGGTAGAATTCCACATCCTCGATCAGTCATCCATCCAGACACCAGAGTTTGCCAGACATTTAGCATATGGATGTTCCTTCCATGCCTCCTTTAGGCTAATCTTTTGTTCGCCAATTGTGCCTATATCAGGCTTTTCTCATAACGGAAATGGGTTAGGTTTACTGGCAATACTATTACCCGACTATCCCATCCATTCTCGCAGCGTTCACCATTCCATCTGATATCTCAGTTCCTCAGCCTGTTCGAACAGAGATCCCCACTAATCCGAGCTTTGATCCACAGCACTCTGGAGTACCATGACTGTGTGTCTGTGAACGCCAGGTGCCAGCGCATCTGCGACCAATGGGATCGCTTGGGTGCTCTTACCCAGCGCAGGCGCACCGCCTTAGACGAGGCCGAGCGAATCCTGGAGAAGATCGACATCTTGCATTTGGAGTTCGCGAAGCGTGCGGCGCCGTTCAACAACTGGCTGGATGGTACGCGCGAGGATCTTGTGGACATGTTTATTGTACACACCATGGAGGAAATCCAAGGCCTGATCCAGGCGCACGACCAGTTTAAGGCGACCCTGGGTGAGGCCGACAAGGAGTTCAACCTGATCGTGAACCTGGTCCGCGAAGTGGAGTCGATTGTGAAGCAGCACCAGATCCCCGGCGGCCTGGAGAACCCCTACACCACCCTGACCGCCAACGACATGACGCGCAAGTGGAGCGACGTCCGCCAACTGGTGCCCCAACGCGACCAGACTTTGGCCAACGAGCTGCGCAAGCAGCAGAACAACGAGATGCTCCGCCGTCAGTTTGCCGAGAAGGCCAACATTGTCGGCCCCTGGATCGAGCGGCAAATGGATGCGGTTACGGCCATCGGTATGGGACTGCAGGGATCGTTGGAGGACCAACTGCACAGGCTCAAGGAGTACGAGCAGGCCGTCTACGCCTACAAGCCGAACATTGAGGAGCTGGAGAAGATCCACCAAGCGGTGCAGGAATCGATGATCTTCGAGAACCGATACACCAACTACACGATGGAAACGCTGCGCGTCGGCTGGGAGCAGCTGCTGACATCTATCAACCGCAACATCAACGAGGTGGAGAACCAGATTCTCACCCGCGACTCCAAGGGCATTAGCCAGGAGCAGCTGAACGAATTCCGCAGTAGCTTCAACCACTTCGACAAGAACCGCACCGGCCGACTGTCGCCTGAGGAGTTCAAGTCGTGCCTGGTCTCGCTGGGCTACTCGATTGGCAAGGATCGCCAGGGTGATCTGGACTTCCAGCGCATCCTCGCCGTCGTCGATCCCAACAACACTGGCTACGTGCACTTCGACGCCTTCCTCGACTTCATGACCCGCGAGAGCACCGATACCGACACTGCCGAACAAGTCATCGACTCCTTCCGAATCCTGGCAGCCGACAAGGTGAGTTAATGCACATATATAACGTAACGTATGTAACTTTCCTTTCTTTCGTTCTTTTAGCCATACATTTTGCCCGACGAACTGCGCCGCGAGTTGCCGCCAGACCAGGCCGAGTACTGCATCCAGCGCATGCCGCCCTATAAGGGACCCAACGGAGTGCCCGGCGCCCTGGACTACATGTCCTTCAGCACAGCTCTCTACGGCGAGACCGACTTGTAAGAGCGCAGGGCACCACCCGCATCCGAAGGACTGCGTCGGCGAACCCGAGCAGAGCCAGATCATATAATAATGATAAACTTTAATAATAATAATATTAATAAACATAGATTTATTATACCTACACTCGTAACGGTAGCTGCAGAAGAACTTCAAAGCATCATGTGAGGATGAATATATTTATTAATTTCCGTCTCGAGCCGATGTATGCGACCCACACATACAAAACACACAAAAAAATGAAAAACATATTATGAAATGAAACACACATACATTTAAAACATTTGTAAAACAGCAAGGCAACCATAAAGTGCATATCGAATATTTAAATCTAATTACAAAAACCAAGTCCAAAACATCAAAAAAAAACGCTAAAAAAAAGCTAAAACTTATTTTTTGAAATTTATGTTAATAAAAACAAAATCCATACATAAAAACCAAAAACAAATCGAAATCTGAACGAAATTACTTTCATCGAGTCTACAACGAAATGGATACCATAGGGGCGATAACCTGACAAAAGTGGGGAATTAGACTACTTCCGGTTCCGCTCACTCACCTTGAGGTTCCACCAAACAGACAGAGATGGCGATAGAGCGAGAGAAATAGAGAGAGAGAGGCCACTAGATAATAGGAATACTGTTCTATTTTCACACAAGTACTGTAGACATTTATTCATCAACAATTTTCGAACTATCTCGAATATTTTCACATTTTCAGAACTAAAACTACAATCCATATACACCACTCACAGAACGAAAGATGAATAAAGCGATTTTTTGTGGATACTGTGTTTTCCTACAGGCAATGCTGACAGTTTTTCAAAAGAGGTTTCGGCCAGGGGTAGATAAGAAATAAAACCATCTTAATTCTGAGCTGGACATGGGTTTTTTTTTATTTATGATTCGTTGAAATTTTGATTCTTGGTAATCCTTTAAAAATAATTGCATAAATAAGTTGTAATTTTAAGATGTGTTTGGATCGAATGATCTATCAGCTACAAAGTACTACATAAACACAGCACAAACACACTACATTCACCCACAGGCACACGATTTCCATGCCGCTTTACAAAACCAGGTTCGATCAAGGCAATCTAAGTTCATCATGGTCATCAGAAGCTAGTCCTGCGAACTGCTCCCTTCCTCTTTCAGCTCCGATTCGCATCCGCACCAGTGCAACGACGTAGGACTTAAGCATTCCATTTGTTATACCCCTGCAGAGGCTTTATGAAACCAATAAATAATCATTCCACTGATTTGCTATTCTTACGTAATGTGTGAATGTATGAGGCTGCCATATTCAAAGCAATGAATTTGAAGCCAATTTGTTTACATCGGACAAGTATATTAAGCCTACAGCTTTTAATGATAAGTGGTCGTTTATAAGTGTTATTGGGAGATCATATGAGTTTTGCCCAACAGGGAAGACTGTACAGCTGAAGTAACTTTTAAGTGCTAAGAGGTATCATCTTGAAACAATAGATCACCATCGATCTATGTATATGTATATTTTCAGGGTTTTACTTGCTTACAACCGAAGGACCGGAAGCACATTTCCAAATTTCTGCAAGGGTATATAAACTTCGGCTTGCCAAAGTTTGTTTCCGTTCACGTTTCTTGTTTGGTTTGCATGATATCAATCAACTCCTGATTTTTAAATACATTTTCAATGTTTAACAACAACAATTGAATTCTCATATGTGTATAAATATATCTATGCTTAACAAACTAATTTACATTTGTATCTCTCGTCGTCTCTCTAAAATATCTAAATAGTATATCGTGTGTATATAAATCCATATTTGTAGATAGATATATATATATATATATATATATGCATTTGTCTATGCTGGGTGTTAAGTATATGTTTTATTGGTATATATGTCGAGAAAGCTTTCCAATTTGTCATTAAAAATAAGCAAATTAATTTCACTTCACTACCAACGATCTTGCTTTGCTTTAGGCAGCTACGATTTTAGAATTCCTTGGAATGGAACTTAGGCCACCAGAGGCACCGAGAACATCGATCAATTTGATTGCTTGTGGCTCACAATCGCGTTTCTTCTTAAGCTTTTAATTAAGATTTGCAGGGTTGAATTAGCGTTTTAGTTTGTATTTTATAGTTCTTGTATTTATCTGTCCATTCCATAAAATATTTACAGTTTTGGAATTAACTTTAGGTCCGTATAATTATCTTGATCTGTCAGTAACTGAGGCTGGGCTTGGAGTAACTTGTGAATTGGCTGTATAAATGGAAATACAAAATGTTTATAAATTAGGGATCTGCATCAAAAGAAACGTTCAATACGCAGGATTGGATTGTTATGTGCTACGTGGCATAGTGTGTGTGTGGTGGAAAAGCTCCTGGCATGATTAGGACTCATGCAAAACTGGGGCTGCGGGATCCTGTCTTCCCTTTCAGTTCAGCAGCAGCCTAAGGTTGGATTATAATCTTGGCCAAAATTCTTTTTGTGCTGCATTCTCTCTTAAATTACTTTGTGTGTGTGTGTTTTGGTGTAGCAGTTGATGTGTGTGTGTGTGTATCGAATTCGCTTATAAATCTATAAACCGTTTATCTGTAGCAATTTTGGTATCTATAATACACGAATCGCAAGTTTATATGCCCGTAAATCTAATTAAAAAAATATACTTTAAGACTAAAATTATAGAGTAGCATAGTTTAGAGTAAGGTGCATTGGTATCCCTAACTATCCATATCCGTATCCTAAATCGCATTCGCATCGGGAACTTCATCTGCTCCATCATGCATCTGTCGTATCGGCTAGAGTGCCTAACTAGTGCGTACTTATATTGTAATCGTATTCGTAACCATATCTCGTTTATACACAAACAACGTTATGTAATCTAAGAATTATCTTGGTTTCTCATCTGTTTCTTGTCTGTCCGTCCAATGTTTTTTTTAGTTTATCACTTATTCTACTGCAGCCATGGAATTGTGGAGTTTGTGATATCCATGGAGCCGCCGCTGGTCACCTCTTGTTCTGAAGATCGCCGCTGAAGCTGCTCGTCGCCTGCTTGTTGATCCTACTACTTCGCCGGGTTACCACCGGCGCTACGGCTAATGACCATGGCGCCCTCCTTCGCCGTCATCAGTCCTTGCCGGAGGAGCTGCTGCCCCCCATATCGCCACCGGTATTTCCACCCATCTGCTGCGGTATTACTGTCAAACTTTTGGGTATCTTTGACATGATAGCGTTGTCGATGAGTTTCTGCTGGTGCTGCTGCTGTTTGAGGGTAAATAGGCTTCCTGCTGATTTGTTGGCCGCTCCGGAGCTACTGGTTGCCGTGGCTGGTTTGGCCGTGAGATGTGGCAACTTGCTGGAGGAGCCCCCGGCACCCCCTCCGTTTCCATTCAGCAGATACTGGTTGGGATCAGGAAAGTTTTTCCACAGCCAGCAGCTGTTGCTGTTATCCAGCGTACTGGACAGCAACGGCTGCAAGTTGGGTGCCTGACTGCCAATCTGCGGATTAGTAAGTGGTGGCATCAGTAGTTTTTGCGTCATCCGGGCCAGTCGCACTCCACCTGGCTGCAAAGTGGGCAATTGTTGCTGCTGCTGTGGCTTCTGTTGCAGCTGCTGAAGCTGCTGTCGCGCCGTGTGTTGCTGGGCCAACTTCACCATGTTGGAGAAGGCAGCCGCCGATGCGGCGGAGTTCTGCTGCTGCTGGTGCGTTTGGCCCTGCTGCTGTTGCTGGTTCTGCGGCTTTGGCTTGGCGTTACTCTTGAGCAACTGGTCCCGCATCAGCTTTTCCCTTCGCAAGATGCACATGCGGTTGTAGTCGAAGATAGAGATGAGGTATGGCTTGCCACCTGACTGCACTTGCACCAGAGCGGGCAACCTTCGACCGTCGGCGGTTTGATAAAGAGCGTGTGACTTGTTCGGCACCTTGTGCTGATCCTCCAGCGGTATCAGCGTTGGCTTCCAGCTCTTGCTCTCGTGTCGCTCCTGGGCGGTTAAGGCGTCCGGCAGTATGACCACATTGGGCGGTGGTGGTCCACCCGCACTGCGGCTTCCTGCTGCTCCAGCGCCTGTTCCCGTTCCCGCTCCTGAAGGCCCTGCTCCAGATCGTGGAAGTTGAAGCCTCTTGCCCTGAAGAAAGCTGCTGGCCCCCGCTGCTGCTCCGCTAGTCTGCCGTCGATGCAAGCTGATTAGCTCTGGTGGAGAGCTGAGCAGTTGCGCCACATTAGATGGCTTCTGAGGACCACTAGTTCCCGCTCCTGATCCGACGACCTGCTGCTGTTGCATTGGAGGCTTTAGCTTGGACTGCAGGCCAAGCAAGGCGCTTGGTGGTACCGGTTCGCCCTGGCTACCGAGCTGCTTATTGGCAGGGTCAGAAATCTTTTGCTGTTTCTCAGGCTTATGGCATCCAGTTGGCTTGAAAGCCTGTGATTCGAAGGTTGTAAAGAACTGTTTAGATGCAGCAGTGGCGATGTTTACGTGGGGGGCAGTCGTTAACGGCACGAGTTCCACGGCCTTGTTCATGCCCAAGAGGTTGGTTTTAAGGATACTACGACTGTTGCTAACACCGCTACTTGCTGGCGCCAGTGGCGGTGCATCCTTGGACTGGACTGGTGCGACTGCTGTAACCTTAGTGACGGCCACTTCCTCCGGCGAGGAAATAGCGGACGAGGAGCTGGAAATGGACGTGGAGGATCCGCTGTTGCAAGAGAGCTGGGATTTGTCTTTGGGCCGGGCGATAATCGTCACCGCATTCGAGCTGAGCTGCTTAGTCAGCTTGTCCACCGAGGCTGTGCTAAGGCTTTCCAAGATTGTGTCCTCCTGCCTATTTGTCGACTCCCTTTCGCCCGCTCCTCCTGCCCCATCTTCGCCTTCATCGTCATCATTGAGCTCTACCAGCGGAATGACGGGATCAACCGACGCTTGCTGTTCGGAGGAAATGGATGCAGAGGAGGATGAATGGCTTGTCAAGGGTGTTGTGAGGGCGGTGGCCAGCACACTGGCACCCGTCGGTTGAGGAACCCCACTGCGTTTGCCGGAACCCGAAGAAGAAGGACTGCCTGCCATGCTAAATCCACCGCAGTGACCGTGATCAAACGAATTTAGCCGCTGGCGAACAGTCTCTGTGTAAACCGTGGCATTGGAGGAGGCATGCGGTGCCAGGACGAGATCTCCGTTTCGGTAGTACTTCTCCAATAGTATCAAGTGGCGCAGAAATGAGCTCTGATTTCCGTACGGCTTTTGCAACTCCTCCCAGAGGCGGCGCGTCGGCTCATCGTATTGTAGGAAAGTCTGCACTCGTGTCCAGCCCTCCGGCGTGCGCTGGCTGCTGCTGCATCCGAACGGCACCTTGAACTGCACACCCAGCTCTTCCTCGCCGTGGAAAAGTTCGCGCATGGAAATGTTCGGATTCCCTCGCAATACGTTAGAGATATCTGCCCCAGATCCGCTTCCTCCGGGACTTGCTGCAACAGCTCCTGCTCCCGCAGCTCCTGCCGCATCCACACCCACATTTTGCTGCAGAATGGCCTGCAGCTTGGACATTTGTTTGCTGGTGTCCAGGGCTGCAGTCGAAGAACTACTGGAGTTCGAGTCGGTAGGTCCATCATAGTCCGCTACCATGGGCATCTCGGTATCTTCGTGTCCGTCTGAGGTTGGCCTTTCTGCCTCTGTTGCATTAGGTGCATCTTCTTCATCCGCTTCGGACAGCTCATGACTGCCATCTTGCAGATTATGCACCTTGAGGAGCCTGTTGGGTAAAGAACGGAGAAACAAATCATGAGTAACAATCTTTTAGCTATATGGCAACCATCACATTGATAGACTGAAACCCACCTCTTTCTGTAGTTCTTCACGAATTCCGCCTTTTGTGCCTTGGTGCTGTCCGGTGGCTTTATCAAAAGGTTGGCAAAATAGCGACACAGCTTGCAGACTGCAGTGCCCATGCCAAGCTGAACTGGGATGCCCATCTCAGACAGCGCCTTTTCCAGTCGAATTGTGTCCTGCTGAAAGATGTTATACCATTATTAACATTAATCGGATTAGGAACACTATCAGTATACACACCGTGGTTATGTTGTACATATGGTTCTTGCCTAATCTACGCTTGCAAAGAACGCAGCCGGAAAATTGGATGACCGTGTTGTAATGTCCCTCACACAGCCCTACGTTCGACGAGCCTGCGGGAATCTCCAGGCTGAGCTGATACTTCTTCACTCTCTTGCGGATGCACTTGCGCCGCAGCGTGTGTCGTGCCGCTTCGACACAGTCCTTCACGCCACAGGATCGTTGCTGCACGGCCACAGCTGCCGTAGAACCAGCTTCGCCACCCGCTTCCGTAATGACGCCGCTGTCGCCAGCAAACTGTTTCTGTAGTGTAGATCCCGCCGCAGACCCCATTTCCAAGTGACCTGGAGCGGAAAGACGCTTCTTGTAGGATGGCACATTTGCCCGGCGGTCCACGTGTCGAAAACATGCGTCGCACAAGCAGTTATCCACAGTGAGCTTCTCCTCGTCTGCAAATGATAAGGAAACTAGCGAACATCAGAGGAGGTAGAGAAAAATATCAGCAATATTAAGAGGCTAGTTTAAGCTAGTTTGAGCAAATCTATATTCAAGTATTTGATCTTTCCGGCACTGTACTTACTGGCTAGGATCTTCTGCTGGCGCTCCACGGACTTTATTTGTCCAACATGGCAGGGGGTGTCATAGAGTCCAAACTTTCCGCTGCAGTAGTAGCACTGGTCTTCGCACAATCTCCCTGGGTGAAACTTAAACGAGGAGGCCTTTTCCGGAATGAGGATCTTCTCCTTTTCATCCTTTTTGACCATCTGGTAGAAGCCGTGGTCCGCCTGTCCCTGACTTTCCGAGTGGGACGAATCTAAAGGAGAATATGGCTAGTTAGGGCAATATACTCTTTGACCATTAGGCCAGCTCTTTCTTCCATCAGTGCGTTTGTGTCTGATTCTGTTCGTTGGTTTTGAGAATGGTTTAGAGAATGAAAGTGACGGTGCCATATGTACAGGTTCAGAATATGAAGATGGTGATATCTCCCGGATGGAGAAATTGAAATGAATGTGTACGAAGAGTGAGAGGAATATCAAACCGAACCAAATTTCCGAAAAGGAAGCCCTCTCTAAGTTGCTTAAAGCCCAGTAAGCGAAGCGTAATGGTGCACAATGCATTTTATATGACATTTTGTGATAAAACGAAAGTTTTAACAATGAAGTTGCAATGTCTTGAAAATAGTTCACCCTTGAGTTAAGGGAGTTGAGGGCATTTAATATAACAATTATATAACTGGGCTCCAATTGTTCGGTTTGATTTTCTAAAAGTGAACACAGCCAGATAGGCCAAGTGAAGCACACTATTTCGAATATAAGATCTGATCTATACGCACAGTACTGGAGCGCAGAGTTGCTACCGTGCAAGGCTACTGTCGAGTGGTGGTTGTTAGTTGAGCTGAAACGGTTATTAGTCTTGCGGCCGGGATTACCAGTAGTTACAACAAACTTTTTCGCACCTTCGTTCTGGAATGAAGAGAAAGACTAACGTTAGTCATCTGTTTAATAGGACAACCGTAACTCACTGCCTTACCTCGTTTTGAATGGTGTAGTAGGAGTCCTCGGCGTGGGCGCCATACTGATCGGCGGATCGATCCGCAGCACCGTGACCACGAGCCCGACCCTTCTGGAATGTCATCTTAAGCGACTGCCGGCGAACGCCAGCTCCTGCTCCCGCTCCTGAGCCCAAGGTCCCGCTTGATTTACGTGTGGCACTGCCCACCGAGGAGGAGGACGTGGAAGAAGCGGAAGAGGAGCCACAGCCCCCATGGATAACTGTACCAGTAGGCAGGCCGCCACTACCGCTCACTCCTCCGTTGCTGCTCCTGTTCAGCTTGATGACTGTCTTCAGAGTACCGCTGGATTCCACATGAGTGGCACTACCTCCTCCGCGCGCTCCTTGTCGCTTGTGCTGATGGTGGTGATGTTGCTGGAGCTGCATTTGCGCCTGGCGGGCCTGTGCCTCAAGCAGGCACTTGCGCCTCTGTTCAGCGGCCTGGTGCGTGAGTAGACCCAGGTTTTGTAAGTGAATTTCCTGTTCTTGACGAAGGTTTGGCACCAGCTGAACGTGCTCATCACAGACCGATTCCTGCTTGCCATTTGGTTTCTCATCCACTTTCATGTCATTGGTCAACAGCAGCCCAGGCTTCTGTTCGTCAACGATAACTGCAAGCGGTTTTTCCTCGTCATCATCCTCCTTGATGGCCAACTGAATATCTAGACCATCGGCAGCGGTGCTGGAAGCAGACGTGGACAAGTTCTCCTTGTTATCCTCGGGACCGCAGTCCGCTTCCATGGCCTCTTCTGCCAAGTGTTCAACTAACAGTTGATTTGTCTGGTCCTTAATGTCAATATAGGATTCCTCCACATCCATGTCCTCCATTTCGTCCGTAACCGACGGGTCCTTAAGAGGCTTACGTTTAACCGATTCATCGGCTTCTCCTATCTCATTTTTGGATACATCCTCGGGATGCTCAATTTCGACCTTTTGCTGACTTAATGCATTGCCGCTGGCATCTAGCACCCCTTCCTTCGCCAGCTCCGCCATAATCTCGTGCTCAAAGTCGTCGTATTCTCCTGTATGGAAGAACCCCACCTGGCCCTCCTTTTCCTCCGGTTGATCTGGTGTCTCATCACCATTGACTATGAGGGCGTCTTCAAGAAGCAGTTCAGGTTCATCGTTGCTCTCGTCCAGTCTGAGCTCACCTGGTTTGATTGAGCTATTTGAACAATTGTCTTCCTCTGCCTCTTCTATTATTTCTACTGCTTCAGTCGAAATATCAACAGGAACGTCAGTAAGAATTTCAGAAATGTCTTCAGCTTTAGGTTCTAATTTAGCAGAAGCCTTCTTTCCCGCCTTTGGCCCTGATTTCTTATCCTGCTCCTCTTTCTTTTTATCCTGCGACTTGGGAGTTGCCGGTTGATTCACCTCGCCGTCAACAGCCATCTCCACATCTGTTTCCGTGTCATTGTTACTAACCGTCTGAACGATTTCACCCAGCTCCGGATCCTTTTCAATGCCCAGATTGTTTTCCAGGAACTCAGGCTTCTTATAAAACTTTCGAACACTGACCGCACTGACGCCTTCACTTATCATCTCTGGACTAAGAGATGGAGCCTTCCCCGCATGTGCTGACACCTTGGTAGATTGCGTTTCGGATTGTGTTGGAGATTCCTCGACTGTTGCCGCCGGTGACTCCTTTGGTTTTACTTTGGAATCAGCGGGCTTAACATTGATTTCTGTGTCCACGGTAAGCGGTTCGGTGCAGGAATGACCATTGGCACTCGACGCACCAGAAGTAGAGGGCAGGCTTTCTGGCATCAAACTATCTTCGAAATCGGGCGTCAGCTTCTCCTGCTTGATATCTGCTGCGGCCATCAGCAAGTCGTCCATGGACGAGGCCATACTGTCCTTAGAGTCCTCATCCCCGGCGCCGCCCTGCGAGCTGGGTGCCAGCGAGCTGGCCGAGGCAGTCTTCCGTGTGCTGGAGCCGACTCGCCGCCGTTTCGGTGGCGCCGGTTCCTGGGCTACTGGCGTCAGGATACCCGGTGATCCCGCCTTGCTCAGCCGCGTTGCCCGCGTTGTGGTTGCAGGTGAAGAGGAGTTTCTGTTCTGCGGGCGCCCACGACCCCGTCGACTGCCCGGGATCGGAGCTGCCGTTGGCGCAGGTGTGGGTATGGGCGTGACTGTAGGAGAAATAGAACTGACCTCGTTGCCATCAACTGATTCCTGCTTAATGGGCACGGCAGTGGAGTCCTCCTCTGGTGCCTCAGCTTCCTCGGACTTCACCACTTCCACCTTGCTGTATTTCGTGCTGTTGTTGGTATCTGGGTCGGCTTCAACATCTTGGGATCGCTTTCGTTTTACCGCAGGCTCCAAGGGAGGAGCCACTACCACCGGCTTCTTCCGTCGACCGCGAGATGGAGGTGGTTGCTCTGTTATTGAGGAGGATGCAGCTACCAAAGACGCTGTGGAATTGGCTCCAACTGTAGAGGACTGGCGACGATTGCGCGTGACCCGCGTGTTAATCGCCTGCTCCTGGGCATGAGATTTACGTGTGACACGGTTACAGGTGGGTGTCACTGGTGCTATTGGCACCACTGGAGGAAGTGCTTCCTTGACCTTTTCCTTCTCCTTATCTATATCCTTATTTGCATCAATATCTTTTTCTTTTCCTCCATCTTTATCGGCAGCTTTGTCCTTCTCTGTATACTTTTCCTTCTCCGAAGATTTTTCTGTATCTGCAATTATTTCTGTCTCTGCTGATTTTTCCTTCTCTGCTTCCTGATCGGTTTCCCGCTCATCTCCCTTGTCTTTTGTGTCTTTGTGGTCTTTCTTGTCTGTGATTGGCAAGGATTCCAGTTCGTTGCCATCCCCGACATGCTGTTCCTTGACCTGGCTAGGCGTCACTCCACTTGCAGCTCGTGACTCTGATGCTGCGGCAGGCGCCTCCTCGGACTTGACTTCTTTGGCTTCTTTCAGATCCTTGATGGACTTTCGTCCGCGTATAACGGGCGCCAAAGATCGCTCCACGGAGCTCTTCCTTTGGCCACCCGATCCCGTTGGTTCCTCGGCGTCTAACGCTCCGTCGCCGACCTCACGTCTACTTGTCGTGGGCGAACTGATCAGAAGCAGTGGCGACGAGTGCCGGGTAACCCTCACGCTCTTGGCCGCCACTCCATCACTGGCGGTAGGCGTGACGGCTGGCGTAAGGGTTGGCGTAGGCGTGGACCTAGGCGTTTTGGAAACTGGATTCGATTCCAGCTCTTTTTCGCCTTCCAGCTCTGCTGTTACTGTTGGCTCCTCAGCGGGCTCCACTGACAAAGTTGAGGTGTGTGTTTTGCTTATGATGGACATCTCTTCGCCGACGCCCATTGCTGGCTCCTCGCTGCTGGCCGGAATCTCCACACTGGCATTGGCATTATCATCCAGGGGGGCAGCTGCTGCTGTGGTTTCTTCAGCTCCTCCAGAGCCTCCTGGCAGCTTCCGGCTAGACATTCTCGAGGGGCCCTGGGCAGCTGCTGCCGACGTTGCTGCTCCTATGATGGCCGCTCCCCCGACGCCTTCTGGCACTGCTGCTCCACCACCTCCTGTTGCTCCCTGCGATCCGATGCTGATTGTGTCCAGTTCGAGTCGCAGTGATTTGGTCCCATTGGTTGACTGTGATGTGAAGAATTACCTGCAAGGACGCGAAGAAGGAAAAAAAGAAAGTTACTAACTTGTATTACTAATCCGCCATGTGGGAATAACGTTCTAATTGGCAAAGCGAAAACTACTCAACCCAGAAGTAGGTTAAATTCTGCACTAGATTTAAAAAACAGAAATAGCCATTCTGGGATTCTTTTGCATCCTTCCAACTTTTTTTATAATGCTTTAAAATCGTTCTGGAAGACCAAAATATTTTCGTTATCTTCTAAATTCAAACTTGTTAAGTTAATGGAAATCCCATCCCCCCTGTAAAATCCCTGATAAGCATTGAACATTTTGATAAGCCTTTGGATTGCTAAGTCATAATGTATATGCTCACTTAGATAAATCGAATTTTTAGTTGTAACTCAACTTTATTGCACACTGTGTTTGTGTTGCACTTTGTGTTTTCTCCAAACTAATCAACTATAAAGTCGATCCAATCCAACTATAAGACTTTAAAGATTTTCAAAGGACTTTTAGCACCAAACTTCGGTATAACTGCTAATCTGAACCGATGCGAAACTCTAAGCGAATATCTATGTGGTAAACTTAGTTTTATGGCCCTGGCTTTCACCTGGCCGAAAGTAAGCCGTTCTCTCAGCCCCTTTCAGCTCATTCAATCCCCAGGACAATCCGATCCGATCCGTTCACTCGATTCCGATTCAGAGTCCAGTAAAACGCGACTAGAACATTAAACATGCTTTTGCGGTTGCCAGAAAGCCCCCTCTTCTCCTTGCCATCCACTGTCCAGCTCCGTTGCCCCTCTTTTCTATCGCTGCTGAAAACAAGTTTTGGCAGCAGCTGGGAGCTGCGAGAATGCGAGGAAACCGAAACGAGAAGAGAGCAGAGGAGACGAGTGGCGTGTAGAGTAGAGGAGAGAAGGGCAGAGTCGGAAGAAGCAGCAACTGGGCAAAGCGGAGAAGAGAAGCTGAAGAGTCGATGAGATGTTGAATAATCCTCAAATTGGTTAAGTATCCTGCTTCTGCTGTTGCCGCTGGTCCTCCTTCTTCGTCTTCTTTCTCCGCTTCTTCTTGGCCTGACGATCAGAGTGGCTTTTCGCTTATGATTTTAATTTTGATTCTGACATGCGCCATTTTAGTGCGAGAGCGAGATTTCAGATTGCAGTTCGCACCGGCGAAGAAAAGCGGAAAACTCACACGGACACGACACGCACACCAACAACTATCATAACTGTCACAGAGACGACAGCAACAAAGCAGGCGAAAAAAGGAAGTGAAAGAGAATGGCAAATAACAAAATGAAGACTCCGCTGTCGTATCGATGTGTGTACATGCACACAGATATACCACCAAGTAGAACTCACACAAACGCACGGCACAGTGTGCAAAAACGCCGCGATTGTAAACACGGGCAGACAGTCAGATGGACGGAACGGAAGAAGCGGAGTAGCAAAGCGAACGGAAACTGGCAGCAGTTTTCACTAGGCGGAAAAGTTGCCAAAGAATTGGCAGAGTTGCCATCCCCTTCGTGCGCTAGGCAAGGGGGGTATTCGTGGAAACTCCTCTCTTCCGCAGAGCTGCAGCAAAAACCGCAAGGGACGGCTAGGAGGGAACAGCGAGGCGACACGAGACGGGACGAAGAACCAGAACAGTGGGGCACACAGCACACAAAAATGGGTGGCAGTGACGTACAAGCACACCCAAAGCGAGCGCACACAGGCACGAGCAGCGCACAGGCACACGCACACTCACTCACACACACTCCAACACAAACAGCCACAGCGAGCACAGAAAATTTCTTTTTCACTAGGTTTTCGCAAAAATACGAACGCGAGCATTAATAAACGAACGCCTGCCGTTTTCTCATTTGGCAGTACGGCGAGTACACCTTTTCACCAGGCACTTTGCACACAAAACACAAACAAGCGAGTTGGCGAGGAAAACCCTTTGCATGGCTTTTCTTTTCGTTTTCGTTTTCTTTTCCTTTCTGTTCCTTTCATTCCTCGCCTTGCCTTACTTTTCCGCAGGTACTCACCGAATAGCAACAAACAAAAAAAAATAATAATAAAATAAAATGCAGAACCCGAACAAGAGTTGTGAACGCAAACACGGTGCGAAGCGAAATAACGAGCCAAGATGAAGAGCAAAAGAGCGACGCTCGGCCCGACGACGCAAAACCTCAATTCGCCGCAACTCGCCGCGACTCTTCGCCGCACGAAGAGATACCCGGTTTGCTTTCAGATTTGGCTTGGCGTGCATGCAACCCTGCTTGTGGGCGGCGGGGAGGGCTGTCAGTCCTGTCGCCGCCAGGATGTATTCCTCGTCTCCATCATGAGTGCAAAGGAGTTGCATTCGGATAGTTTTGACTAATTCAACTTTTCATTTATTACTGTTCCCTTGTGAATGCTTTTGAAATGAATAATTTTCATATATTGCATATCCAATGAAACTAAATATTTGTATACAGATTTGATTTATGGAAGTCATATTAAAAAACATTATTAAATTGCGCGTAAATTGAAACATATGCTGGGCGCAATGTTTGCATATCAGCTTCTATAAATAATGGGACAATGTTGCAATTTGTACAATAAACATTGAAATTCCAACTGACAATTTTCATACATGCACTTAAAGAAACGAAGCTGCTCAAGCACTTGTGCACGCTCGATAAATATAATTCTTATAAAAATTGTTTTGCACACATTGTAACAAAAGGATAGACATTACCACTTGAGATTTTTCGCAGCTCTGTTTTTGTAGGGCAGTAAACAGGTCGACATGCGTTTCGCCCGGTGTACGTGTTGTTTTTGGCAAATGTTTGTTCTCTCTTTTCGCCGCGACGTCGGCTGTTGTTGTTGCTGCTGATGCGTCTTTTGTTGCGTCGGCAAAAAGCAAAAAAGGACTCGGCAATAACATGTCTTTGAATCGGGGGTGGTAATTGGGAAAAGGGAAGAAGCGAGCGCCACCAGCGAGCGCCAGACTTGCCCTACTCCTTTTCGGTTTTCCTCCGCATTTTCCCTGCTTTTCCTCAACTTGTGATGCTGTGGCGTAGGTTGTTGCACGTTTCACCAGCTGCCATTTCCCAAAAGGGAGGGTGGCAGGCGGCTGGATCTGAATCCTGCAAGTGTCAGGCGACGTCCTTAGCCCAACTCCCACCCGCTCTCAAGGGTTCTCCCGTTTATCCAGTTTTCCACCCGCCCAAGGACCATTGCGATTATGTAGATGCCGACATTTGTATGCTCATATGTACATACATACATATGTATATATTTACGTGTAACTGGGTTAAAGGCAAGGGCCTTAATTGCTGGGGAAATGAGGGAAAATCAATAGCTTTATGCATGGTTCTTCCGCCCGCTTTCCATTTGGCCGCTTCTGGAGGGGCTGGAAAACCGATTTTCCCGAACTGGGTCAAGTGCGTGGCCAGGACTTCCATTTCCGTCGCCACTGACATCACCAACTAGTAACCAAGGCCATTGCGATCGATTATCCTAGTTGCTTGCCCGCCCTGGCGTCTTTCTTGCCTCTCCCCTTTGATCCTGACTAAGATTGGGTGAATCTTGCGATTCTTAAACTAGTTTTGCGCCACGGAAATGCTTTCGCACGACGCCCACTTGAATAATTCCACCTAGAAAACGATTTTTCTTTGCGGGCGCACATCTACATGCACATCTACATTGGCAGCCGCACACACACGCTTTGTGTGTTTTGTGTTGTGTGTGGCTGCGTCGAAGGCAATTGGAAAACGTAATGGCCGACAAAACGAAAACGCCACGCAGCAAAGAAGAAGCAGCGATAGGCGAAGTGCGCAAAGAGCAATCGGCGATAGATGGATAAAAAGAAAACTTCCGGCAGCCCCGAAGCTCAACAAAAAGAACGTAGCTGCCGACTACAGTAAAATGAAAGGCACACATACAGCAAACACACACATATGAACATGAAAACCCACGTGAATTAGAGAGCGGCAGAGAGCGACAGAGAGAGAAAAAGATCGCGGCGAATTGGCTGAGTTTTTAGAAGCCCCGTATTTGTTGTCGTCTTGCCACGATTTTCCCCATTTTCCCAGATGTGCGGCTGAATATGCGTGTGTGAGTGCCCCGCAATTCGCAGACGGCAAGAAAACAGTTAAATTCCACACGCAAACAAGGCTTTCACGATGGCCTCTCACACACGCACACTGGCGCACTCATTTTGCGCTCTTCGCCGTTGCCACGCTCTTCATCGGTCTCCTCTTTTCGTCATTGCAGCGTCATTCGTTTTCGTTTCGAATGGCCGCCATATTGCTTTAGTATTTTCTGACGCTTTTTTCGCCCCATTTGCGCATTTCAACCAGCTATTTTCCGTCCTCATTCGATCGTACTCGACAGGTCCTAACTGTTTTATGTTTGAAATGAGTCGTTTCGTGGCATTTTGGGGAAGAAATTAAAGGTGGAAATTGGCCCATTAGCATTGGCACTTCCCCTGCCCCCTCTTCCAACCCTTCGTCAACCTGCTTGATTCGGCATCTAGGGTGCCCGTTTTCTTCCATTTTTTTTTCTGTGCAGAATTATTGGTAAGGGTATTCCCTAAAAGGCTTATTGCTGACTAAATTGCACCTGCTAACTGGTTAACCGCTGCGTTAAAAATTTGTCGTGAATCCAATTTAAACAAGAAAAACTCGTAAAAAAAAGACTAACAAATAAATGTTGGGAGCCTATTTAAACAATTTTAACAATAAAAATTCGTGAAGAACTTTGCTGTGCCTTAAGAAATTTACAAGACCACTCTAGACTTACTATGAGGATCCCTTCCCAATAATTTCGTACAGTGTATGCAGAGTATATATAGTTAAAATAAGTATATATAAAGTATAGGCGGTCACACTGCTCACAGCTGTTATCTCTGCGTGCTATCGAGCTGTCGATACTCGAAGGCGTTGTTTATGTATCGGTCTATCGTTCTGTAGAAATGTTTAATATTATGCTTGTTAAATTTGTTGTCATCTATGCCCTGATCCTCGCCAGCTGTCGGGTGGAGGCAGATGACACCTCGGTGTTGCCGGAGGGCTTTGTGGACGCCGCCCAGCGCTCCACACATACGAACAACTGGGCGGTGCTGGTGGACGCATCGAGATTCTGGTTCAACTACCGGCATGTGGCCAATGTGCTGTCTATCTACCGTTCGGTTAAGAGACTGGGCATTCCTGACTCCCAGATCATACTGATGATCGCCGACGACATGGCCTGCAATGCACGGAACCCACGGCCCGGTCAAGTGTACAATAACGCCAACCAGCACATCAATGTGTACGGAGACGATGTAGAGGTGGATTACCGCGGCTACGAGGTGACAGTGGAGAACTTTGTGCGTCTGCTGACCGGGCGTACCCAGAACGGCACGGCGCGCTCGAAGAAGCTGCTCTCGGACGCGGGCAGCAATGTGCTCATCTACCTAACCGGCCACGGCGGCGATGGATTCCTCAAGTTCCAGGACTCCGAAGAGATAACCAGCCAGGAGTTGGCCGACGGAATCCAACAGATGTGGGAGAAGAAGCGGTGCGACTGAATTTACTAAAAGAGTTCTTATAAAAGACCTTCCCTTTTCTTATAATCTTATCATTTCATCAGGTACAATGAGCTGTTCTTCATGGTGGACACTTGCCAAGCAGCTTCGCTCTATGAGAAGTTCACCTCGCCGAATGTCCTGGCGGTGGCTAGCAGTCTTGTTGGCGAGGATTCGTTATCGGTAAGATTCTGAAAGAAAGCAATTTTCTTTATACTTGACTTGCAACCTTCAGCACCATGTGGATCCATCGATTGGAGTCTACATGATAGACCGGTACACCTACTACGCCTTGGAGTTCCTGGAGAAGGTGCAGCCCTTTAGCAAACGGACCATAGGCGAATTTGTGAGTGTCCTTAAGACTCTTAAGCAATACCAATAATTCAGAATCTGCAATTTTAAAACAGCTGCAAGTTTGCCCCAAGAGAGTGTGCATTTCGACAGTGGGAGTACGCAAGGATCTGTACCGCCGGGATCCGCACAAGGTGCCCATCACAGACTTCTTTGGAGCCATACGTCCCACACGGGTATCCACCGATCGCATCAATGTGACCTTGGCCAATGAGGAGTAAGTACCGGCCTCCACCCTCCTCCAAGTCAGAACCTTACTAACTCTCAGCCTACACAGTGATTTCATTTTCGACAAAGATAAGATGGTGACCAAAAAGCCCTTCAAAATCGTGATGGAGTCACAGTTTCCTTCCGAGCTTTTTAAATAGACTGGATAACTTAATATGATTCATGTGATAATATTAATTTTATTCGTAAATACATCATTTCATTATTAATACATGTGTAATTTATTAAATTTATATGTGATCTCGAATCGTGCTTTAAAAATTCTCAATTACGGGCTTAGTTTGTTTTAGTTATCCTTTGTTATATTTGCTAACATTTCATTTTCATTTCATTATCATTTGCGGTTCTCTTGCCGTTTGTGTTTCCGTCTCTTATGCATTACATTAATATATCATTTAAATTATTATTTTTGGTTACCACTACATCAAACGTTCACTAATCAATCAATCAATATCAATCCATCGTGTAACATTCATATCAAATCCAAAACGAAACAAAAACCATATTGTATACTTATATAAAAGGTAAAAGTCGCTGGCGACCGCTATGTAGAATTAGAAATGCACAAAAAAAAAACAGTATTTCTATAATTTTCCACGGCGATTTGTTATGTGTTTCGGTTTTCTTTGGATTTGGTTTCACAATTTTCTATTCTGGGGTATACACAAATTCAAAGAGTATAACAATGGCCTCAGAAGCGAGATCTTTCCCTAGAGCTTACTCTGTATTTTTCTTCTTTTTTTTTTGCTTTTATCATATGGAAGGATCTACTTCGTTTTTAATTATTGAATCTTTAAATCAATACACATATACACCTAGTATACATATATGGGTTTAATTAGATTTCTTCCCTAGCTCATTTACTTATTTTTTTCATTGTTTTCTTTTTGTTTCATTGCATCAGTCCCATAATTTGAGTTCTAGGCTTGGGTTGTTCTCAAGATCAAGATCCAGATTAAGCACCATAAGAAGTTCATATTGCATCCACGCTTTACACTATAGGGAAATGGTGGACATGGGTTCCTTCCCGGGATGCAAATGGATCTAGGCAAGCGGATGGGGTTGGATGCGGGTGTGGTTGAGTGGCTGAGAGGGTCATGTGGTGAAGTTGAGCATTTAAGTATTCATTGTGTTCTTTTTTTTTTGGTAAAACAGTGTATCTACGAAAAGTCGCAGCTGGGTAGGCAGGTGACTGCAGTTGGTGAGTCCGGGAGTGTATGTCGTTAAAATTAGCTAACTAATGTTATATCTCGAGATGCCAGATGGTACGGTTGGGGTCTTCAGACCCCACAAAGTCCCACTGCTTATACTCATGTATTTACAAAGACACTTCTTCTTCTTCAGCGGGAGCAATTGGCCATCTGACCCTAGCCCTGATAATCAAATGGGCGGGGTGGGGAACTGGCAGTTTTTGGGGATGGGTTGGGTAAGGAGGGGAAGGAATGGGTAGGGAAGGGAACGGAGGGGAAGGGTTCTTTGATTGATTTTAATCTCGATTACAGTTACGTTTAAGGTCTAACACTTATTCGATAACACGCTGTGCAAAAATATTTTATTTTGACTCTTTTCCTCCAGATGCTGTTTATCCTGCAATTACTCTACAAAAAATGTTAATCCTTTTAGCCGTCCGTCCGTTGCCGCTTTTTCCATATTCATATGATTATTATGTCGTCGCTTATGTAAATCCACATATATACGTACTCTAAATATCCTTGCTATTTGGTATTTCGTATTGGTTTTTGCATCGTTTTCTCGTAAAAAAACTCTACGGAAAAAAAATCGAAAATAACGCTTTGAAGGCAATTTGATGTCAGACTCTTGCATATTTTCTCATCTTCTGTTCCTCGGTTTTATTCGAAAAACATTGTTTTCGTGTTTTTTTTCTTAATTTCTCTATTTCTGTTTCTTCTCTCAGCTCTAGGATTCGTTATTTATTTGACAGAGCTTCAATCGGGAGGATTTGTGTTTCAGGACTGGGCATCAAGGATTTTTTATCGGGTTTTCCTATTCACAAGAGATTCTTCCAATTTCCTTTCAAGCCGATTTTGCCATTTCCGGTGCATACACTTCGAGTCTCTAAATGCAGGTGGCGCCACTGAGGAATTTTCAAGTAGAAAATCGAGAGCGCGTAAAATGTGTGTAGAAATATAGTTAAGGGCGAGTTTTGCTATTATGGGCATTATTTAAGGAATTCCCTTACCTACAAATTCGCTAACAATTCAAAGATTTTGACTCGAAAACAAAACGTTAATTTTGATAAAGAAAACTTGTAAAATGGAGGGACTCCTATCTGTTTTATATACAAACCAATTGAAACTCAAAATTTGTTGGGGTTTGAGTGTAAATTAAAAACATAAAGCATATTCAAGAATTACATTTATTCAAAAATGTTGTTAAAAAAAATGTGTACAGACAGCAAAAAAATCAACAAAATTAATACATTTACAAAATAAAACGTAGTACGACGATATCGATAACAATCCGGGCATCAATACCGCCATGGGGCGTTTGGGGTTGCGAAGACAACACGATTACGATATACAATTGCGCAATCGAGCTTACAAAAGAAAAGTCCTTTCGTTTCTTTCTTTCTTTCTTATCTTCCTTATCTTTGTTTTTTCTCATTTTCTCATCCTCTTTTTTGTATGTACTATGCGTAATTTATGTGTAGTATGTGATTATGCGTTCTTAACTTAGGTATAGTGTGTGTGGGTTGGGAGTTTTGGGTTCGATAACTAACAGGATCTAACAGTATAATTCTGCAAGAGTTGCGAGCGAAGTTGTCATAATGGTTGATGTGTGATTCCGATCTGGCAGTCCAGCTTCCGTTTCCGGTTCCGCTTTGTCTCCACTTCCGTTACCGATTTTCGTTACCGCTCACCCCACCACCCCGTCTCGTCAACAAATTGCTCTACTTCCCTGCCCCAAAACGGATGTACTCTAAACTAGCTACTTGGCTCAAGCTCTACTATTTATACTTTATGTGGTTGAATCTCCCGCCCTGCTTCGCTCTTCCTTCCTCTCTCGTTACTTTATATAGATTTTAGTTTAAAAAAAAATAGATAACTGACATATGCACGCATCCTTAATGCTTGCTATAGCTGTGTGTGGCATTGTGTCTACGTAAACTTTACTTAGTCATTACATACTCGTTACATACTCGCTACGTACTCATAATCCTACTCAATTAACACTTCGAATTGCTGTTGCTCGACCTCCTTAACTTTCATCTCCGTTCAGCAAAAACACAAAAAAAAAATTACATGATTAAAATGTTTCAACTTCGCATATGCGTATACCCTTCCTTAGTAACGGCATTGTGTGTGTGTGTGTATGAGTGTGTGTGTATGGATTGTTTGGGGGTGAGGATCAAATATGGGTGAGAGTGTGTGTATGTGTGTGGGATATAGTACAGGGATCCAACAATTAGACAAACTAAAATACACGATAGATCAATTAGGCTCTACATTATGCATGTAGCAATAGTAATAGTAAAAATAGTAATAATCGATAATCCATAACTAATGAATAGTTAATAGGTAATGATATCCAGACATACTCATAATCGTAATCATAATCGTAATCGTAAATCGTAAGTGGTAATCATAGTGGTAATCATAATAAAACATGCTCTATGTGTACGATTCTAAAATAATTCAGTCATCAGGTAACATTGTTTTGAACACAACTACAGTAACAGAAGCTGAGGTGGCTGTGGGCGTGCGCGGGGGCGGGGGCGGTTGCGGGGCCGGTCGCTGGCGCGTGCCCGTGACAGTGGGCGTGGCTGTGGGCGTGGCCGTGGCCATGGCAGAGGCGGAGGCGAAGGCAGAGGCTCTGGCAGTGGCGGCGTTTATATTATTGTTATTCATATAGTTATTTTTGCTGTTGAAGTTGATGTTGCTGTTTCGTGTTGTTGTTGTTGTTGCTGTTGGTGCTGTTGTGGTGGCTGTTGTAATTGTGGTTTTTCTGTTGATTCTCGTATTAAATTGTTGCTTTTGTTGTGGCAGTGATAGTTGCTGTTGTTGTGGTGCTAATGTTGCTCGTGATTGTGATTGTGTCGTCGTCGTCGTCATCATCACTCCTATTGCTGGCGTCGTCGACACGGCAGTCCATTGTTGCTGCTGCTGCATTGCTGCTGCTGCACGTGTTGCTAATGAAATCGTCGATGATGATGATGAAGATGTGGCTGTGGCTGATAATGATAATGATACTGCTGCTCCTGCTGCTGCTCCTGTTGTTGTGGGAGCGTCTTGTGGGAGCATGGCTAACAGCGGCAGCAACTCATCGTCGGTCTGGGTCTGCATGTTGACCGTGTTGCTGCCGGCAGTGTTGGTGCCCCTGCTGGCCCCTGTTCCTGCTGTCGCCTGCAATCGGCCGCAACAGTTGCCGTTGAGCAGGCGTGCTGTCCTGACTGGCAGCGTTAAGGGGGGTACACAAACGTTATCGCAAACACAAGGCTCACAATTCTTTCTGCTTACCATTCACCACTTGACCCTGACTCAGGCCCAGTTGGCGATTGCGTCCAACTGATGCTGTTGCCGTTGCTGCGGCCATGCCCACTCCTGCTCCTGCTCCTGCTTCTGCTTCCGTTCCCAATCCTTTGGTGGCAGTGTTGGCAGTGTGGTTGCTGCCAAAGTTGATTATCCTTCTGGGCAGTTTCGTTAGCTGTTGCTGTTGCTGTTGCATCGCCAGCAATTGCTGCTGCTGCTGCTGTTGCTGCTGCTGCTCCTGCTGCTGCTGACGTGCTGTGGCTATCTCACTTAGACTGGCTAAGGTCACCGCTGTTTTCAGCACATGCGCAGGCGTAGGCGATGTTGTTGCTGCCGTCGTCGGCGTCGATGTGCCCGCCGCTGCTGCTAATGTAGCTGATGTCGCTGGTGGCATGGAACGCTGTGACATTAAGGCCGTGTGTAGTATTGATGTATATTGTTGCTGCTGATGCTGTTGTGGTTGCTGCTGTTGTTGTTGTTGTTGTTGATGCTCAAGTCTTTTGCTCTCTTCTAAACTGTTGCTGCTGCCTGTCCTGCCGCTGGCCATAGTTCCTGTTGCTCCTGTGGCAGCGTTGCTATTGCTGCTGCTGTTGCTGCTTTGGGAGTAATCCCTGGCAGTGTCGCAGCTGGCCGAGGATCGGGCTATTTGCTCGGCTGCCGCCGTCAAGGTAGCCAACGTGGCCGCCGCTCCGCTCAGCAGTGAAGTCTTCAAAATGGACGTGGATGCGGCTGAGGGTCGGAACTGCTTTTCCTGCTCTTGCTCCGGTTCCTGCTCTTGCTCTTGCTCTTGCTCCGACTCCTCTTCCTCCGGATCTCGCTGGGTACCGATCTCGATCTTGATCTTGGGCAGGTTGCGCAGCAACTGGTGCTGCTGCTGCCTGCTTCGACGCCGCTCCTGTTGCTGCTGCTGCTGCCGCTCCGGGATGGGATCAGGACCAGGTGGTGGCGCCGACTGATGGTTGGCGGTGGGCAGCAGTCCGTGCTCAAGCATCTGCTACCTTATGCTCGCCGAGTTGAGCACGAAGGGCACATAGAACATCTTGCTCTCGAGCAGCAGGCTGGCCGCAGCCTGGATCTGCAAGGGGATAGGGGAGAGCGATGAATCACAGGACAGATGGTGATGGCTTCGTCGGAAATGGGAATCGCCAAAGAGTACATGTACATAGTTAGTGGCCACTTACCTCTGGTATGTGGGAGAGCAGTTCACTGAGCCTCGCCTGCGGATTCTGCGGCGAGGAGTTTTGCAGGTAGGAGCGCAGCACCTGGACGTACCGCTCCTGGATGCTCTCCAGTTCCACTTCTGCTGGATTTACAAAACGAACGAAAAGGTAACATGAGCACTGTATGAATGGGTTTTGCAAATCGAACCACGTACCTTTGTTCAGCAGTATGTAAACCTTTAAGCAGACGTACTCCTCCATCTTGAGCTTGATTCGCCGAAACATGATGGTTATTTGGGTCATCTTGTCCACCATGTGCCCGACGTCCAGCTTCAGCTGCTCCATCGCTATCGGCTGGCCCATTAGCGTGGTCAAGCAGGTTTGCAGGGTGCTCAGGTGCGAGTTCACCTCGCTGACAAACTCCGGGTCGTCCTTGTGCAGTGGCTGGGCGGGCGAGGGTATCGGTGTGCTCAACGGCGTGCCAGTGGGCGTGCTCAGTGGCGTTGACGCCGGCGAACCATGCCTGCTGCCTCCTCCCTCGCCGCGCCGCTTGCCATGCAACGCCTGGTAGGCGGCCGTGGTCAGGATAAGGATCTCGTGCCACTTGTCCGTCAGTAGTTTAGTGTGTATCTCCACCGGGATCTCCAGGTAGAAGGGCAACTTCTTTGTCCACGACACCAGTTTGTGGACTATGGAATCGCCGATGTTGCACAGTTTCTCGCTAATCTCCGACTTGTCCTCCAGGAACTCGCTGAAGTGCGGCAGTGTGGCTATGTCCTCCATCGCGTCGCAGTCGATCAGTGTCTGGATCATGCCTAAGGCGTGCTCGTACGAGATCTGTCGGTCCTTGGACGAACTGACCGCCGAGTCGAGACGGTGGCGCAGATGTACAATCTCGCTGGGATTGGTTAGGGCCGTCTTCAGTATCGTTCCGTTCACCAGGTGCGGCGGCAGTTGAGCTCCTCCCCCAGCTCCTCCGCCACCTCCACCTGGTTGCTGGTGGTGGTTTTGGTGCTGTCCCTGCTGCTGCTGCTGGTGCGGCGAGCTAAGCGAGAGATGCGGCGAGGCCTGCTGTTGCTGCTGCTGCTGCTGTTGTTGTTGCTGGGCCGGACTGTGCATGGGGGGTGCTTGCAGCAACTCCGGCTTCAAAGCGGGGCCGAGGAACATGGGCTTCATGTCCACCACGCCGCCCATCAGCTTGGCCTGCTGCTGCTGCTGTTGTTGCTGCTGTTGCTGTTGGTGCTGCGCAGCTGCTGCCACTGCGGCGGCAAGTTGCTGCTGCTGCGGCGACAGCAAGTGGTGCGGCGACAGCTGTGGGTGGTGTTGCTGCTGCGCGTGGTGCGACTGGTGGCCCTGGTGGTGGTGATGGTGGAGCGGCGAGTGCAACTGCTGCTGCTGATGTTGCTGGTGCTGTTGATGCTGCTGCTGTTGCTGGTGCTGCTGCTGCGCCGCCGCCTGCTGCTGCTGCTGCTGGGCGGCCTGCTGTTGCTGCTTCTGATTGGTCTTCTTGTGCTTCTTGTACTTCACCTTGTACAAATTGTAGACGGCGCCACTGTTGCGACCGCCCGGCATGCGATCCTCGCGAACGGCTGAAAGGAAATGGAGCGGTTTCCTGGTTAGGCATCCGTGGGGTCCTGCCAGGGGACTAACTACTCACCTTGCAGCACCATGCCCTGCTCGATGCACTTCTTAAATCGACAATACTGACAACGGTTGCGCTGTGCTTTGGTTATCTCGCAGGTGCCGTCCGCCACGCAGGTGTAGACTCGTCGGTTCTGCACCGTCCGCTTGAAGAAGCCCTTGCACCTGGCGGAAGAATTTCAAGATTATTAGCCATGCGAGGCAAACTGGCAGCATGTGCTCCAAGTATCAATAGGTTGGCGGAGCTTAGGCTTATCTTGCTTACCACGTCCAAATTTAGAAATGCTTAGAAGTGGAAAGCTGACCTAATGCCTAGCGGGTACTTACCCCTCGCAGGTGATGATGCCGTAGTGCAGGCCGGTGGCCTTGTCCTCGCAGATCATGCACACGAGCGGCTGTTCGTCCTCGTCGGTCGGCTCGTGCGGCGCCTCCAGGTTGCGTCCGCCCATGCCGCCGCCTACACCACCAAGACCCGTGGAGTTGCTGCTGCCCCACTGCTGCTGCTGGGCACTAAGATTCAGAGCCTGCAGCTGGCCGGGCGGCAATTGCGAGTAGTCGCCCGCCCACAGCCGCTCCATGTTAAGGGCGTGCGGTGTGCGGAAGGGGTGTGGCCGTGATCTCATGTCCTGGATGCGTGTCTGTCCCAGGGAGAGCAGCAGTTGGGCGGCCTCCTCGTTGTTCTGCGGCGCCACCGAGGAGGGCGTGAGTGGTCCGACCACTCCGCTGCCAGATACCGAACCACCGCCGGACGAAGAGGAGGGCGTCAGTGACCCCGCCGATGGCGAGGAGAGGCAGTGCTGCTGCTGGCCCATAGACTGTTGCTGCTGCTGTTGCTGTTGCTGCTGCGACTGCTGTTGTTGCTGCTGCTGTTGCTGTTGCGGCTGGTGGTGGGGCGACTGCTGTTGCTGCTGCGGGTGCTGGCCGTGGGACTGGCCCGCCGAGGGCGGCGGAGGCTCGTAGCCCCAGACCATGGTGCGCACACCGCAGCTCTCGCCCATTATGACGGTGGGCGTGCCACGGGGTGGCGTCTGGGAGGGTGTCTGCGGCGACAGCTGCGAGGATGACGACGAGGAGGATGGATGTGGCGAGGGGCACTGCACGGAGCCACTTCCGTTTCCGCCACCGACGCCCACAGGCCGTAGGTTGCCCAGCGGTCCTCCAATCACCTCCGGCTTCACGCCATTGATTCTGGCATTGCTGAAGCATACCATTCGCTGCGCGGCCACTGCTGCTGCGGCGGCGGCCGCTGCCCCACCAGCGGACTGCATCAGATGCGGTAGCCCGGCGGCCACCTGCTGGTGAACTTCGCTCTTTACCCGAAACAGAATGGCCGCATCCCGATTGCTGTTCCTCAGCGCCAGGGAAGCCGGATGCATCAGGGCCAGTGCCTGGGGTTGCTGCTGGTGGTGCTGCTGCTGTTGCTGTTGCTGATGCAGATGCTGCTGCTGCTGTTGTTGTTGCTGCTGCTGCTGCTGTTGGTGGTGCTGCAGGAGCGGCGACTGTTGCTGGTGATGCGGCGACAAGTGCCGCTGACCAACATTCGGTTCCTTTTTCACCCGCACCAGGGAGTGGGGCGAGTGTTGCTGCTGCTGTTGCTGCTGGGGATGCGACGCCTGCTGCTGCTGCTGCTGGCCAAGTAGGTGATGCAGGTGGATCGCCTGCTGCTGGGTGAGATGTTGCATGGACTGGCTGAGCAGGTGCTCTGTGGGCGGGCTGCTCTTGCGCAGCGTCAGCGGCTGTGTGAGTTGCTGGTGAAGATGGTGCGTCTGCACAATGTTGGGTCCCAGGCTGCCGTGGGACAGCTGAGTGGGTGGACTGGCGGAGACCCGGCTTAGGTGCTGCTGCGAGGAGCTGATGGACTGTTCCCGTTCCCGATCCCGGTCCCGCTCGCGTTCCCTTTCGCGCTCCCTCTCTCGATCGCGTTCCCGTTCCCTTTCTCTTTGTGTGCTGGATGTAGAGGAGGGTGAAGACGGCGGCGGTGGCTCCGATTTGATGCGCGATGGCGTCACTAGAACCGTCACATGCCCTGCCGCTGCTGCTGCTGCTGCAGCCGCCACTGCTTTGGTCTCTTGCTCCCGCTGCTGATGGAACGCCAGCATCTTGCTGGATACGTTGAGCAAGCGCTCCTCCTTAACGGATCGTATCACACTCATACCGGCCTCGCTCAGCTTGGCGCTGCTTCCTGTGGAAATCCCCGTGCCCGCCGAGGCGGAGGACAGCACCCCATTCGTGGGCGTGAGCGTTGGACGACCCGTGGTCGTTGTAGTAGAGGGCTTCTCTTCCAGCGAATCGGGAGAGGCTCGACTGCTCCCGCCGCTGCCATTGCCATTGTTTTGGTGTTCATTGATGGCCACTCCAGCTGTTGATCCGCCGCTCGTGGTTCCGCCTCCCGTTGCTCCACTTCCGGCGCCAGCTGGTCCGCCCCCCTCGGGCGTGGCTGGACTGGATCTCGTCGGCTCTGCGGGCGGCGGTGACATCACCGTTGAGGCGGCGGCCGCCGAAATCGCACTGCTCGACGAGTGTATCTCCGTGTGCTCCTGCTTGATGCTACCACATTTGCCCCCACTTCCGTTTCCGTTTCCACTGCTGCTGCTGCTGGCGGGGCAGGTGGCCGTGGAGGAGGCTCCAGCTGTCGGCGAGGCGGAGGAGGTGCTGGAGTTCGTGGAGGATGACGAAGAGGAGGAGGACGAGAGCGAGGAGGTCGAGGATGTGGCTGCCGCTGCCGTCGTGGACGACGTGGAGACGCATGGTCCTGCTCCCGACGCTGTTACTGCTGTCCCAGCTCCTCCCGCGCCCGCGCCACCCGTCTCGGCCACCGCGGCCACGACCGCTGCCAGCGAAACGGTGACCGCCGAAGATGCCGCCGTGAGGGGCAGGGGCAGCGACATGGGCAGTGGCAGGGCCATCGGCAGGGGCAGGGCCAGCGGCAGGGGCAGGGATGCCCCCAGCGACGCCCCCGCCGAGCCGCTGTCGCAGAGCTTCGGCGACATGGGCGCCAGCAGGTCCGGCGACGAGGTGGACGTGTCCGCTATGGACTCGCCGTCACTACTGCATCGCGAATCGATTTTGCGCCGTTTGAGTTTGAGGTCTTGAAAAAGGCTCATTTTATCGAGCTCGCTGTACGGGCCACGGCTCAGTGTCATAATTCCTGGGGGATGAAAAGGGAAGGGAGAAGATACGAAGGTTCTGGTTTAGTTGTTGGCCAATACGTAGTGGATCGTCTGCGGGCTAATCGTAACTTAGATGTATCTTACACGTGTATCCCACGGACTACAAGACTACAAGATTTCATTTCATTTCATATATGCATCTTAATATATAATATACATTCTGAAAGTAGTAGTTACCCCCCTGCCAATGGCCATCAATATCTTTTCTTGTGATATGTGTAAATACAATTTCTAGAACAACGGCTTATGTTTGGGAAATTTACAAATACCGCATGGGTGCTTGGCACGCATAAATAAGTTCGCATAAATTGGTTGCGGAAGTTTCTTTTCTTTCCGAATTTTGTTTTTGGATTGATTCGCTGATGGAACACAAACAAATAAGCAATCATTTGCATTCGCTTCCCCAAGCGAATAACTGGTTAACGCGGCCGAAACGTCGAAGATCTGGCCGAAAAGATATGATATGAGGAATTCGGTTAATTACGAGCTTGATCGATCAGCACTCTCGGATATGATGAGCGTCATGATATGTGTGTCTGCTCTTTCTGCGAAATGGGTCAAAGCGTTTTCTTTACCTTTTGCCACTTAATCGGCCGAGTATTGTTATAGTCCCCTCTAGCTCCCCTCTTCCTAAGCATGATTTTGGATCAACAGGTTTCATATGAGAACGCAGTAAATCCATACATATGTGCATGTTGCTTTGGGGGTTGGTGGGGTTTTTGTTAGAACAGTTTGGTACGATCTTATCGAAAGAATTACATTATAAAATGTCCCTAACAGTCGGTTCAGTGCTTTCTAACCAACATTTGTATATGGCTCAAATCCTTTACAAATCTAGCGTTAAAAAGTATGCTACAAATTTATTCACTGCAAACGCCTCACACTGAAATCCTGAATCCATTATTACTGTAAAATTCAAAATTTTCTCTCAAATCCGATTCGGTAAACAGTTTTAAGCTTGTTTTTTCCCAGGCGAAAAACGTCACCAAAAATTAGCGAGGGAGAAGAAAATATATTTTTTTTTAATTTTTTTGCAATTTTGACGATGGTAAAAAAATGAAAATTAAAAAAAAAAAATTATTTTTATTGACCTTTCTTAAATTACAGTTTTTTCGAGCTGACAAGCGCGATTCTAAAAATTCAAAACATTTTGGAATTAATCTTCAATTAGTGAAGCTATGAGCATTCGAGTGCGATAAATGTACATATGTACATATGTATGTATGTACATTTCAATTGCATACAACGTACGCTGATATTACTACGATTAAATGGAATTTTTGTAAGCCAATAGGCACGAGTGCAAATTAATAAGCTTTATGCGAATTGAGTGAGCCAATAGCCGAGTTGTGGCTTTGGTAAAAGGATTTACCACGATGCACCTGTGTAGCTCAACTTTCGATATCTCCTTCGCTCTCGCCCCTACCGCTCCCTCTCGCTAGCTCCGTCTCTGTCTGGCCGATTCGGTCAGCAACGGCGCTTCCATCTCCCTTTCCGATTCCCGTACCCACAGTCCGCCCCGATCATTCTCACTCCCACTCGCACTCCCGTTCGAACTCCCCCTTTCACTATCTATCCAATGGCGATCTCTTTACGCACTCACACACCAACGCTCGGGCGCACACGCACACGCACACGCACACACGCACACGAGAGATAAACTATGTAGCTTCGGGCGGCAAAAGTTCTCTCGTCGGGCAGTCGGCAGGGCAGTCGGCCGCACCGACGACAATGTCGTTTGTGTGTGTATTTTTAAAATTTGACCTATTTTCATTATCAAGCGCAAGATTATTCTAAACAATAAAACCATGCGTGCCTCTCTGGTTCTATATCTTTTCGCCCCTCTGCGTGTGTGTGTGTGTGTGCGCGTCTGTATGCTAGTGTGTGCGTGCGTGTGTATGTAAGCGCGTGGAGTTGACTTCTACACGCAACTGTATACATACTTCAGATACGTCCAGACACATTGAGGTGTATGTGGGTACCTGTTTCCCAGATCAGCGGCAGACGAAACTGCATTCAAGCGAACCGAACTCACTGGAAACTATAGATATAGATAGCCCTCCTAAGTCTAATCTTAACTCCGTTCTAAACGAATAAGTTGATAATGATTATTAAATCATGATTAACCAGCCAGCCGAACACAATTCACAACTAATGTCGGATAAACTTTTCCACAATTGTGTCACTTGCATGGATGGTAAAAGATGCACTGCTTATCTAGAGCACTAAACTTGAAGAATCTTGAGGTTTCGAAAAAGTCATAGCAACTGTTTTAAAATTATAATAATATAGCACGAGTATATAAGCAAATATTGAATCAGGGAGCAGATTGATAGCCCCGTCTAAGTTGTGTGATTAGTATCTAGTTGGGGGTCATTAGACAATCGCAGTGCTTCGAGAAGGGGGAGAGGCAGTGGTGGTCGAAAGGAGAATTTGGGTTCCTGGAACTGCAACTCCAACTTCAACTTTCGAACTGCAGGTGGGTCGTTCAGTGTGTGTGTGTGTGTGCGGGGGCGGCTTCTTCTAAGTTTTTAATGTGTCTTATGTGTTAGTGTTTTTGATTTGGGTTTGGGATATAGTCACAAATTTACCTATGGATGTCATAATTTCGTTTTTTCTTGTCTTTGCCGATTGTTCAAATTTGGATAAAAACAAAAAATTCTCTTGCTTGCCGATCGTTGTTGCTGTGGTTTTTGTTGTTGGGGGTTTTCTTTTCTTGCCGATGTAACTTTTCAGTTTGCATTTGCTTTTGCTTTTGTGTGTGTTTTTTGAGTTTGCTTGTGGGGTTCTTGATTTTTCATTGAATTTGGATTTTGTACTTGTGTTTGCTTGGATTTTTGGTATTATTGTGACTCGTTCGGGAAGCATCTAGACTGCGTCCGTCCCTGCCCGCTGCCCCTTGAGCTGCAGAGCAGAGTGGCAGTGGCAGTACGCATTCCAGTGGGTGGTTTTTGGTTTTTGGCTTTCGGTTTTTGGTGGGTGGTGGTTGGTGGTTGGGTGGTTCTGGGTGGGTTCTGTTCTTGTTTGTTTTCTTGGCCAATTGTTGGTTGCTCCAGTTTAGTGCACTTCTCTTTGCTTTTGGAGGGGGTGGGGTTGGTTTTCGATGACTGCAATTCTTGTTGGTAAGAGGGGAGAGAGCGTAAGTAATGTGTGTGTGTGTGGGAAGGGGGGGGTTGGGTGGGTAAGCCAGGGGGTGGCTGGGCGGTGGCTCGTGGGTGGGTGGTGTCTTACGCATTTATGATTAGGCATGATTTACGGGGTTTAGAGTATATAGATGGATGCAATACTAACGGCAAATGGGCGGCATACGAGACTTTTTCTTATAATAGTTATTGTAGTTGTTGTAATGGTTATTATTATTATTATTGTTGTTGTTATTGGCATTGTTGTTGCTGTTCGTATTGGTATTGCTGCTTGTATTATTGTTGTTGTTGCTGATGGTATTATTGTTATTGTTGCAGTTGCTGTTGTTGTTGTGCGAGTTGCACTTGTTGCACTTGCTGGGGCTGCACGTGGCTGCAGTCGCAGTTGCTCCTCCAGCCTCTGCAGCTCCTGCCTCTTGATTGTCCTGGCTATCCTGCGCTGTGGGCTCGTCCTTGACATGCGAGTTGGGGTCCGCGGAGGACGAGGATGCAACGTCGCCGCTCGCCTCGCTCTTATCGCCGCCATGGTGATGATGGTAGTGATGGTGGTGGTGGTGGTAGATGTGGTGATGGCGATCGTTGTTGGCAAATGGTTCTTGTTCATTGCTATTTCCGCTTTGCAAACCGGAATCGCAGACGTCGTTGCTGGCCGCATTGTTGTTATTGTTGCTATTGTTGTTGTTGGTGTTGTTTGTGTTGTTGGTGTTGTTGCGATTATTGATGTTGATGCTGCTGCCATTGTTGGCGTGCGGCATCTGCAGGCTGCCGTTGCTGTTGCACTTCTTGAGCAGAGTCTTGTTCAACGGCGTCTTGATAATGGTCAGCTTGTTGGCCACGTCCTTGACTGGCTCGGGCTCATCCTGCTGATCCGGCTGCTCCGGCTGGTCCGTCCGATCATCCGGCTGCTCGCGGCGACATCCGTGGTTGCCATTGAGCCGCTGCTCCTCGTGGCCGCCGTTCTGCTGTACGGCGGGATAGCTGTCCGCTGCAGAAGCCTCCGTGGCCGAGGCCGTGGCCAGCGCTGCCGTAGTTGTTGCTGCCTCTAGCTCGGCAGCTGCCGCAACAACACTGCTGGCCTTGGATCCAGGCTCCAGGATCAGCGGCTGCTGGGCATTCATCTGGGCAGCTCTTCTAGGTGGGCAGGTAGAGACGGACAAGCGAACGATGCTGGGCCATTTTGGCTGGGCAAACACCGAGTTTCAAACACATTTCAAAAGACACTTTCGATCACAACAACCATTTGTTAGTCAACTTCTTCTTCTACAGCATGATGCGAAGTCACTCGGTTCGATTAGAAGGAGAAGAAGTCTGCGTCCATTGCCAAAACTTAAATCACTCGAAAAAAATATGTAAACATAATGAATCGATTGATGTGCAGCTCCGTTTTTGATCCTCGAAATGAGATTGAGATTGGAACTGAGATTGGAACTGAGATTGAAACTGAGACTGAGATATGAGGCTGTGTGGGTGGGTGGCGAATGAGCGTGTTCGTGTGTGTGTGTGTGTGTTTATGCGTGTGTGGGTGGGTGGTTCTGGCTGTCAGGGGTCTTCTAGGGACTTGTAGGTCTTGGGTCAAAACTAAGGGCACATACCACTGTTGGCTTTAGATTCTTGCCTATACTTTACATATAATGTTGTGTTTTCTTTAGTACCACTAAAAACATTGACAAACTTGAAAAAAAAGGATTTGGCGCGTGCTGAACCGCTGGCTGTCAACCGTTAGCCGTGAGCCGTTAACCGTTTCGCCCGATATCGCCGCACTTTAGCCACTGGCCACTGAAACTCAGAAAAACTAAACTAAAGTTCGAGCCAAGTTCCGCGTCTCAGCGACGGCTGCTGCCGTGTTATTTGTTATTTGTATTTGTAGTTTCGTTTTGTTTTTTATTTTTTTGTTTCTTATGTTTTATTTGTTGTTTCTGTTTCTGTTTCTGTTTAGGTTTCGGTTTCTGTTTGCTGGAGATGTTGCTCCGCGGCCAACGTGCGTGCATGCGAACGAAATAAAGTGAAATGAAAGGAGTAAGCGAGCGAAAGAAAGCAGCAGCCACGAAACGCTGCTGCTGCCTCTGCCGCTGCCGGCGTCGCAGTCGGCGCAGGCGTCGACTCCCCCTCCGACCGACACCGCCCCCCCGCCCCACTGGCTCCACCGCTCGCTCGCACTCTCCTTCTCTCTCTCTTTCCCTCTCTCCGTCTATCGCGATCGAGCATTAGAAGCGTCGACGTCGGCAGCAAACGAAAATGAAAACCAATAGACAAAACGAACAAAAAACACCGAAAGCACACTCACTCTCTCACAGACACACATAGGCAAACTCACACACACACACAGGCACACGCTCACCAGGCAGCGGCGACGTCATAGTTATGCTTTGGCAGCGCCGCAGACGCCAGCAGAGGCACTAGGCTCGTTTTTTGTCCACCTCTCTCTCACTCTCCCCATTTCTATCGCACTCTGGCACTCTCCCCTTTCCACCTTTCCACCTACACACCTACACACCTACCCAGCAACACCATCCCCCCGTCGCCGGTCACACACCCCCACTAGGGTTCATTGCAATTGCAAATGCAACTGCAACTGCATTCTAGCTGCAACTAAACTTCACTCTCTCCCATTGCTTGTGTGCCCTTCTAGCGCCATCTCCCTTGCTCCCCTATCTAAGCACTGCATTCAAATTAGAATTGACTCGCAACAACAGCAGCGCAACAGCAGCACATCAGCAGCACAAGTTGCATTCGCTGCCAGTGTGTGGGTGTACGTGGAGTTGGTGTGGACGTTGACCGGCGAGCTTAGGGGCTGGCTTTCCAGGGGGTGGGGCACCCTGGAGGCAGGGGCACTGCCATTGGGGAGGAGCTTTCCTAGCTGCCCCGAAAAGCTCCAACTCTCATGCTAACTCATGCTAACCACCACCCTTCTCCTTGCCGCCTTTCGAGCGAAACTGTGCCAATGCACTTTCCACCCGCTGGATGGTGAAGGGAGGGGGAGGGGGAGGGCGAGAGGCGTTTGGGGCCCGAGTCCAGAGAGGGGTGCTCGGCAAAAGCTTTTCCTGCCGCCAGAAGAGAGCGAGCTGCCGTGCTGCAGTTGCAGCACAGATTGTTGCTTCCTGCTTTCTGAGGCTCTCTCCACATCCACCTCCACCTCCACCCCGCAAACCCTCGCAATACCACCGTGGCAATGGAGTTCTGCGATCGGCGCGGGGTGGGGCTGAAGCCGTCTGTGGAAAGGTAAAAGTTAATTCGAACTAGAGCAAACGGCAACGGCAACAGCAACCCAACAATGGACAATGACAAGCGATTGCGCAACGTCGAGAGCGAAAAGCACGGCGGCGCGCTGAGGAAAAGCAAAGCAACATGAGCAGTAATAGCGGCAGCAATGTGGATCAATTGGCGCAGAAATGCAAAAGATGACAAACGGCCCAGGATGACAGGGATTAGATAGATGGACAAAGGATTGGTGAGCCAGCGGACAAGTTCATTGCTGGGGCATCCCATCGATAAACGGACAAATGGACAATGCCCATTTCGCGGACAAACGGCGGGCAGACAGCTTAACTTCGAGCAGCAGAAGCAATGTCATGAATTTCGACATGGCCAAAAGCAATGTGGCTCATGTTTCGCATTACTTATTTATTCGCTATTCACTACTCCCCGTCCACTATTCACTCGTTACTCCGTCTGCCTTTGCATTGCACCCACACCAGCATTCAGCATTTCTCTAATGCCCTTTCCATACGTTCGTTGACCATTGTCTGAAAGCACTTTCGATTTCAACTGCTGCCAGCCGCAGCAGCAGCAGCAGCAGCAGCAACAGCAGTGGCAACAGCAACAGCAACAACGTGCAATAATTGTTTGGCGCACATTTCATTTCCTTATTGCTCACTGACATTTCGCTTCGCACTCACACAACGCAAATGGCTTACGACTTTATAATGAGCAGCCCAGCAGCAGCGGCGGCGGCCAATGTGTTAAGACCTGATTGCAATTGCCGCTGCTGCTGCCGCTGCCGCTGCTGCTGCTGCAAGTTGCAATGCCAGGAAGCCTTTGGCCAACAGCTTACGCCCCCTCTCTGCCTGCCCCGTGCGCTCTGCTGAAGTGAAAGTTTATTGTTGTTACCGCTGCGTTCTGGAGCCACGGATCGCGGGCGCAAGAGAGATGGCATGCGGAAGTGCAACTTGCAGCTGCAGAGCGACTCTCGTGCCCGTGATCGTGCAGGAGAGCGAGCGAGCGAGCTGCTCTCCATCGCCATCGCCATCGCCATCTGCAAGCCCGACTTGAGTGAGATCTGCGTGGCTTTGTGGCTAAAAAAAAAAACAAACACTCACCGGACCACAAAGCCGGGCCAGGCATAGCTGGTTGTTGTTGTTGTTGTTTGCCTGACGTCTTGGGGGCTGCTGTTGTTTGCTCGCAAACTTTTATTTCGGCCTGGTTTCGCACTCTTTCCTTTCAGTGGGCCAGTGCGGGCGCCAGTGGCTGCCACATAGTATGCAAGCACTCAAGTCTAGAACTCACTTGAAAAAAATAGATGCATATACTGTTCTGCAGGTTGCTCGAGATTTTCTTTGCGCGCCTTAAGAGCTGCGGACCACGAACCACGAACCACGAGTCACGAATCACGAATCGAACTGAAGTCGAAGCTGCTGGGCCAAAACTGAAGCCAAAACAAAGCCCGAACCGCTGCCGCGTCGCCGTCGCCGTTGGCAGCGCTGCACTTGCCCCTCTCCTCACCTTACTGTTTTTTTTTTTTTTTGGGGTTTCTACTTCATTTATTTGTTGTTCAAGTTTTCGGCTTTGACTTTTCTTTGATTATTGCATTTTTTGTCTCGTGCGGAGTCTCGTGATTAATTGGCCATTTTTTGCTGCTTTTTTTGTTTCTTGGTAGTTTAGTTTGATTTCGCTGAGCGAATATTACTCATACGCAGTGTGTGCGCTTTGGCTGCGACTGCTACTGCTGGCTGACGGATATAACGGAAATGTGCAACTGGCAGCCACCAAAACAGCCGCGTAGCGAAATTATCAAGCAGACCCACAGGCCCAGAGAGCTGAGCACTCAGCACTCAGCACTCAGCGTTGAGAAACGAGAACTGCCAGTTGAGAACCGAGAACAGAGCGAGAGCTTAAGCGAGAGACACTGCTCGAGAAACCCAACTAACATACTAATCGAAACAGAAACAGAAACCGAAACCGAAACAGCAGCAGAAATCGAAAACAAGAGCCCACGAGCTGTGCAGCAGAGCAGCAGCAGCAACATCGGCAACATACAGATTGCAATGTGGGTTTTCCTGGCTGCCTTTGAAAGCTTACAGTCACACACTCGGAAAAACATTGGAGACCATGGTGCAGCTGGCATGTGGCTTGCGAATATTCTGAGCACCCTGGAAACTGGGTATTCGATCCTGCGGTGCCGGATTCATTGTCCGCCCGTTGTGGCTGCTGGTATTTCTGGTGCGGCAGTTGTGGCCAATGTTGCAGCGGTTTTTCCTAGTGTGGCTGCTGCGGCAGCTTGCTGCTCTTGGCCACGAATGGCATCTAACACTTGTGCATCAAGTGCACATGGCTCAGAGCTTTGCTCTCCCTCTCTCTCTCTCGCTGCTCCACTGAGTGCTGCTCTCTGTGCTTCTGAATCTGAATCGCTTGCATCATGGTCCGTAGGCTCTTTAGAGCACACCCCTCTCCCCCTCCCCCTGAAATTCGCACTGCACAAATTTTGCAGTTCGCAGTTGCTTAATCAAAAACAAGAAGAAGGAAGTCGATTGACTCGACTATCTGATACCCGCTGCTTTGTCATTAACGTTAATTTATTAACGTTCATACGGACATATGTACATACAGACGATAAAGAGATCCTGATTAAGAGCTAGATATTTACGTCTCAACGAATATAGAACACCCTACTCTGCGAGCAGGAGGTGCACATATCCCACCCCCTTTCGCACCCTCGGAAAGCACACCCACTTTGCAGACGCGCCTGCACGGCATCTAGAGTCAACCAACTTTAGAAGGTCATGTGGACTTAGAGCAGCCGAATATCCTTGGCTGATATTGGAAATGCATATAGCTTATATACACACTGAGCGCTCTACTCGCTCACTCGCTCGCTCGTTTGTTTATTTGTTTGGCATTCGTGAATTGCGTGCACTTTCGTTGCTTATTAACAGGAATCGACTCTGGCCAATTGTCCAAGTCCAGGCCCAGAGTTGAGGCCAGGTGAGGCACCAGGTGAGGCAGTGCACCTTGTTAGCGTCGTCATGGATACCAGAAGCATGTCGTGTGTAACTAAGACTGGAACCGTTTGGCAGGCATATCCGGATGGCAGGGACCAAAACTGAGGCGGTAGAATGGACGAGAAGCTGCTTCGGGATGCAGACTTCCGACTTTATGGTCCAACCAATTCCTGGCTTCCTTTGCCGATTAGCAGGGCATTTCATGTGCAGCATGGGGCTTAATATAGATTGAATTGCGCCAGCAGAGGCGAGTTCGCAGATTAATTTCTGGCTTAATTACAGTCCCACTTGCTTGGCTTGCTTAGTTGGGATACGAATATTTGCAAGATCGACGTGAATGGTAAAATGCATTGTGAGACGAAGGCTTTTGACTTCCTTGTGTGTCCCCTTCGATGCATTATGCCATAAATGGCAGCTGACTGCATCTGCAAGTGTGCGCCTATATAGAGCCAGTGTTATATTCTAATTGCCAGTCATCAGGTTCAACAACTTTCACACAAAAATCCTTGAACGCCATTTGCACATAAACCCGACTGCAAGCTGAACAACAGCAAGAACAAATATTATAAAAATAATAATAACAGCAACAACAACGGAGGCGCGAAGCAAACTACGAGATTACGTATACGCCACCATTGCAACAGACGAGCGAGATGGAACGAGAGAGCGAGTGAAAGAGCGAGTGAAAGAGCAACGGAGTGAAAGAGAGGCGAGACGAGGACTTGGCCAGCTAAGTTTGTAGTTTGTAGTTTGCTTCTTTTTGTGAACTGAAAAACGAATAACGAAAAACGAACTATTGAGGGCAAAGTTAATGGCACTTTATTATTTACCTGTGCGCGTTCTTTACTTTTCTTGCCATTGTACTTTTCCCTCCTGAATATTAATTGTTTGGTTTTTCGTTTTCATATTGTTTCCTTCGAGAAATAGAATGCTAAGATGCATTTCTTATTCGCTCGTATCTGATGTTTCTGGTTGCATATGTACATACTTGTATGCGTGCATTCGCCCATCAAAACGCCGAACAAATGGCAATAGTTTGTTCGGATTCAATTGGGCAAACATATAGTGTGGCAACGAATGTCAAGTGAACACAGAGTTCATGAGAAGCCAACCCCGTGGGGCAGATAGAAAGAGAGGGCTGCACTGCCGTAGACAGAGAGGGGGCTAGCGGGCGAAGTGTGTCTGGAAAAGTGCAAAATGCTGACAATATTTTCGCTGCTGTTGTTTGTTTGCTTCTGTTTTCTCGCATAATGTTTCTGGGTCAGACCGCATATGTATATTCCACATGTATGCGAACATATATATCTCTAGTTAAACATTTGGCGTGCAGGGCAGAGAAGCGACTGTAACAAGACATCGAATTCACCTGTTGGCGGGGCCGTATGGATACGAACAGCTAGCTCGATTTCGGCCATAAATCTAAGCCATCCCAGAAACCCGGCGGTTTTGCCCAAGTCCACTTACCTTATAAAACGAAAGTCCAACGCTGCAAAAGAAATGCCTGCGTCATTCCCTCTATGAACTGCAATTAGACAGAAGACGAAAGACGATGTTATATTTTAATGCATAATTATAACAGAGCATTCTTACAGAAAAATATTATTTTTTAGAGTTTCGTAGAGCTCTCGACTCCAGCTTTAGCTCCAGCTCCTCCTAACCCTAACCCTAACCCTAACCCTAACAGAAGTGCATTCAGTTCGAAACGCACTGTCCACACACATGCTCGAGTATTTGTGGAGATACGTTCGGTAGATTGTTCTAGTTCCGAATTCCCTTTCTTCGGGGTCCGATAGTCTTGCATAATGCAGATATTCTATATAGTCTTTCGGCAAACTGGGTGAGCGTTTGTCGGTCAAGTGAAGTGTTCTATGGTCGCATATGGAACAGAGCCATATTGCGATATCCATTATCTCGGATTTCCTCAAAGGCACTGCACTGCGGTGTGGGGTGTATCAAATTGCCCCGCCCCCAGTGCCCCTTCGCGCCCACCGCCTCTCAAATTCTCATTTCGTTTTAGATTTTCTTATGCTCCTCCTTCGGTATTCATTTGCTCGTTCTTTCGTTCGCTCGTTCGTTCTTACTTTTTAGGTCAATTTTGACAGTAAGTGACAGGCGGCGCAACAAACACTGCAGTTGGCCAGGGATCAATTCGAGACGGTCGCAATTTGACAGAGCATCGATGATTTTCCACTCCCCCGCACTGGCTTTCCCGACCGCCCCATGCCCCCATGCCCCGTACCCCCTTCGCCCCTTCGCCCCTTCCCACCACACATCTGATGGGTGGCGGGCGCTGGGCCAAGAACTTGAAAACTTGTGTGGGCTGGATGAGTTCATCTGCTCCACATTCCAAATTCTTCTCCATTAAGATGGATTAAAGAATCTGGGTACATATCAAGAAAGTTGTATTTGCGAGAAACGTATTCTAACCTATTAGCTCGGCCATGGAAGTGCAAACGCGAATGCTTTGCTTGAATCTAATCCATCAATATAATTTCATTTAGATTTTAGTATGTATTAATGGGCCACAGCCGCTTGGTGATTATCTATTTTGGAAATTCATCCGATTCTTCCGAAAACCAATAATCCCAATCGTCCCCCTTATGCCACATTTTTCCGCATCGAGCCAAGACCCATCGATCTTTCGCCTGGGAGACTCTGGTAGCGTTCGTCATGCTTTTGGCCAGCTCTATTTATGTTCAGCTGGTGACCTATATCGGCTACCCCACCCCCACCCAACCACCCCCCTCGCACAACCGATCCCCTAATTGCGTACAGGTATGAGGCATTGAAAGATTTTAAGGTCTGCGCCAGTTTCTGTGCACGCTAGCCTCGCCTTCTGTTGCTCAGCACACACAGACGCATTAAACAAAAGTCCGACCGCCACCAGTCAAAACCTCCCCCCTCCCCCCTCCCCCCTCCCCCCTCCCCCACCCCCAAAGAAGAAAACGCACCGCCCGCACCGCCCAGCTTGACACCCCCACCACCCACCGCCCACAAGCCGCACTATCTTTTGTCGGGCGACACCTTCAACACATCCCTGGACGCGTATCAAGTTGAAGGTTTATTTTTGTTTACAATCGTTTTTTTCGGTTTATGTTGTTGTTGCTGCTTTTTCTAACAATAAGCGAAGCACAAAAACAACACAAACGAAAGCAGCACACGGCTGTGGTACCGCCCCCGCACCCCGCGCACCACCCCTTGATCGACGCCCGCACATCCAACAAGTAGGTCGCCAGCGTTTTGAAATAGAGGGAAAAAGTTGTTGCCACTTTTCCCGCTACGCAACCCCTCCACCCTCCCCCCCCCCCTCCCCCTACCATTCACGAAATTCGTAGTTCTTTTGGCTTTATCTTATCGGCAGTCATCGGTTTTTGAGTTCTATTCCCCCAAAGAGAAAAAAGACAGCAATGTTTAAACAAAAAATTATTTCTTCGTTTGTTGTTCAGTGTGTGTGTGTGTGTGTGTGTGTGGTGTGTGTGTTTGTTGCTTCCTCGCACCCAGCATAAAACGTCAACAGAGAGAAAGAAGAAAACGAGAAAGAAAGGCGGAGCAAGCCGAATTGTGAATTCCCTTCACCAAGCTCTCTTCGATCAGAATCTTCGGGATGTATCCTTCAAAGCTGCCACTTATGTTCGGCATCCTAATCCTGCATCCGCCAAACTTCAATCCGAAATTCAGCGAAATCCCCGCACAGATGGGTTATTGACTTGTGGTGGCTCAGTGGTGGCTCAGCGGATGTTCCCGATCGGCGGAGAGTCTGTGTTGTGCATATGCCCCACACAGCCGTGCTGTTCGGCGATAGAGGGAAATAACAAAAAAATATACTTATAGACAAATAAGTACCAACCAACACAGACACAGACAGCGTGCTCGGAATCTGGGTCAAACTTTTTGACGTGTATTTGCGTAGCTATCTCCACGCGTTCTTCGCTCCTCAGTCCGCAATCTACTGCTCGCTAATATTAACCATAATTGTACGAGAGTCTTTCTAAATCGAAGGGGCTGTACAACTTCGAAGTACGTCTGTGGCTTTTCGTTATTATCCATTATAGTTAACTACAGTTCCATTATGATCCGAAATACTTGATGATGAACACGCTGGATGTGTTCCGCCTTGGCTTGGATCAGCTGGTCATCCTTGCTGGAATCCCCTCTTGGGCTTTAGTACACGTATCTCATCAGGTTCTGACTGTCATATTATATACAATATATACCATATACCATATTATATAGACATAGTGAGATCTGCGTTCTTATTTATATCTTGAACTGCGCATAACGGAACTACTACTCGCAGCGACAACAACAAGAAGGGGACCCATAACCATATTTTATGATCGCCGATCGATAGTTTAGAGAGGAGATTTGATTTACATGGAAATGGTAGAACCTAGTATCTGCTTTCCTGCCGCAAATTCCTCCGCTTCCGATTGGTTGGAGCGAAACGTATACACTTCGATCCATTGCGACTACGAGTGTGGAAACGCTACTGCTATTTTGGTGTTTGTGGTGAGCATGTGGAAACGACGGCCAACGGAGCGTATGCGCAATGCAATGTCGCTTGCTGCTGCTCAAGGATAACTGCTGTCGCCGACGCCGTGACATATGCGCCAAGAATGCGCCATAAAAAAAGTGCAATCGACTGCCGAGAACAGCCGGCCATCGCCATCGGATCGCATCGCATCGGAGAGAGAGATAGAGATAGAGATAGATATAAAGACAAAGATAGAGATAGAGATAGAGACTATCGCCAACGATCGAGCGAGACGGGGGAGGCGATTCCGGCCAGGCCAGGCCAGACTAATGCTAATACAATTAACGGTAGTTTATGCTAATTTCAACATTGAACTTAACTTCGAACCGGAGAGGCGGCAACGAGTGGGAAACTGATATTTACGGCGGGAATGCCAGCCAGCCAGACAGGTAGACAAAAGCAGCCAAGAACGTCGCTGGCGAAAGGCAAGTCTCTGGATGCAGAGAAACAAAATGGTCTAGTGTCGCAGCATTTAACACTAGTGTGACCTTTTGTTACAGTGCTCTCGATTCCGAAAACGCACCATTTTTTCCCGGTGTACGATCGCGGCTGCAATTATGGCTCTTTGGGCTTGGTTGTACGCTTGCAACTATGCAACTATGCCACTATGGCCTAGACCTAGCCAACTGCCCAGCCAGACAAAGCCCCGCATTTCAGTCCCAACCTGATTCTACGACGAATCTTGATCTTGATCTCGTTCCTATTTACGGGTGCTAAGCTTTGGCCTTCGAGTGGGGATAGGATAAGGTGGGGATAGTGCCAAGTTAAAGGTCAGCGGAGAGAAAAGCCAAGCTTATTTATATTGTTCCATAATTGGGTTTGGATTACATTTCGTTTCAGTAATTGAACCGTAATTGGACTAATGCAACGAGACGTAAATCGAATGAAACTGTGTGCGTAGCACAACTAAAACCATACAGCCAAAATGAAATGGCCAGATTCATTATACAGACCCTTTAATCGCAAATAATTTGATTCTGAACATATTATGTATGTGGAGTGTGCGGAGCGCACAACTGAACCACTCAGCGCAAGGCAATGAAACATAATCTATGTGCTCGGATGTACATATGTACGTACATATATGCTGGATGTTTACTCCTTCCTGCGTGGCATGAACTTTACAGTTTGGCAAGGACACGCCGCTGCAGGGGCGGGGTGGCGGAAAGGGGAGGCTGCTGCACCAGCAACAGCAGTGGCAGCAGCAGCCGCAGTTTGTTGGGCGGAGGGCAGGGTCGGGGTCGAAAGCAGAATCCGTTCAAATTTATAGATTGAACTTGCACTTGGGCGCAAAACAAACACACAAACACTTTTACACGCAGCTGCAGATGCAGCAGCAGTCGAAGAGCGTGGCAAGGGGCAAGGGGCTGGCTGGTGGTGGTTTTTTTGGGGGGTTTGCTGGCTTTTGGGCTGGCAGAATGACGCGACTTTGCAGCGCCTGCACAAGCGAACTGCGAATGGGGTAGGTCAGGTCAGGAAAAGCTCGCTGCCAACTGACCTGCCGCAACGATTCAAGCGTTGTCCAACTTTTCGGCCCAACTTGCCACTGCGCAGGTGCCGCGCAGAACGCCATGCCACGCCACCCACAGCCCGCCCACTTGTGCAGGCCGTTCCAAGGCAACACGTAAGCAAAGGTTCAACGCACCGCCAAGGACATCGATACGCTCCGACAATGCCTGCTGCACATGACAGCCCAGCCGAGTCGAGTCCTGGCCAAGTGTGTGTGTGTGTGCGAGAGTGTGCGAGTGTGTGTGCTCACATACATTGTGTGCCATATGCCAAAAGCCTGCACATGTGATTACGGCGTTAGCGTAAGTGTGTCACTGGCATTGACGGGTCCACCCCTCTGGAAATCCCAAGGAAACGACATATCCCATTCGAAACGCCCTCTCAATCTTCGAGGCGGATACCTGCCCAAGCGGAAGTAGCGACTCCAGCCGCCCATTCCCAGTTGCCAGTCTCCAGGTGAAAGGAAGTCTGTTCGGGACCGGTCCACCATCCATCATCCACCATCCACCATCCGAAGAGGAGGCTGGCGCGGATTAACGAATATGCAGCCCCCAAACTCCGTTTCCCAGTGGGCGAAGATGGGAGTCGTGATCGAATCCACTTTTCCCAACTCCCCATCAGTTGGCAGATATCTGGAAGGAAGGCATCATCGACTTTCCCAAACGCAGCCATTTTAAGGACTGTTTTTCTCGAAATCTACAATATATAAGCGAATCAAATAGGAATCCATCTGTGAGTATGAGTATGAGTCTACATTCTGTGAATCAAATCGGTTTGCATTCGTTTTCGATTCATCGCCGTTTTGATGGTTTGCATGGGCGAATTTTAGAGTCTTTCGCATTTTCGCGCTTTCGTCTCTTTCTCGACTCTTTTGTGTGGGTGTGGGTGTGTGTGTGTGTGTGTGTGTGGCACGAATACATGGACACGCTCACCCACACATGCACAAACAATGGGCTTTGATCGTTGTCGTTTGAATTTGTCGTGCGTTGAATTCAAGCGCCAAGTGAAAGTTGCTCAAATGTTTATTATGATTATTGTTGCTCTGGCGTACTTGTCGTTGTTGCTGTTGTGTATTTTTACCTATTACTTACCTATTACTTTGCCAGCTATTACACATTGGCCGGGTGTCAAGACTGCGCCCATCATGATGATGTACTCAGCGATGAAACGTCATGATGAGCGCGCTCATTATTGGCCATGTAGTTAGCTTGAGAGGCGGAAAGGAATCAAATCAAATCGAATCGAATCAAATCCCTACCTTACTGCCAAAAAGACAAGTTTTTATTTTATTTTTTGCCCATTGCCATGGTCACTTTGTGTGTATAACTTCAGTTTTATTCGCCGCTGTCTCGCATTTTAAAAATGTAATTGTTAAAATGCAAAGAGCAAAAATAATAAAACTTACACTCAGCACACCACTTTTTTGCACTTTTTTCTCACTTTCTCCTTTTGTGCACGCTTTTGACATTTTAATTGCTTTTTGCCCATTATCCGGAAACGGAGGAAGGGTGCGGGGCACGGGCACGGGCACTGGCAGTGGGGTTACCCTGTAACTGGCCTGTATCGCACTGATCCCGCAAACACAAAGGCCCCGGCCCAACCTCCAAAAATCAGCGGAGCTACACTCCTGGAAACACATCCCCCACACTCCGCAAATCGGAATATCGAATTGAATATCAGAGTATCTCGATTTCTGACTCGTTTCACCTCCATCAAGGTTCATTGACTTCCAGGGGGGCAAACTCGCTTTTCCCCCGCCTTCGTTTTTATTTGGCGCTTTGGGAGCCAGCAGAGATTATGTAACATTTACCCACTAACGCTAAGAGCAGCAGGAAACCTAGAAAAACGAAGCCAGCGCAACGAAAATGAAATGAAAATGGGAAAGCATCACGAAGTTTATGCTGCACCGGCGGTTGGCGAAGCTGAGCGGGGTGGGGAGTGCACTCGGAGAAATAATGCATTAGTTCGTATTTTGTGCATAATATGCTCAACATTATCAATTAACATCAATGGTTTTATTTTGTTTTGGGGAATGAACTGCTCTTATAATAAAGGCATTTCTATATTCTCAAATTGATAGACACCACTGGTGTAGGCCCCCACTTTTTCCATGTGCCAGTTGCACGAGCTCAGTCTCCAGTTCCAAACTCCAGCTGCTGCGGCAATTTCCCAATGTCCAATCCCCGCCAGCCCCCACCGCCCCTGGCCGCACCATTGTTGGCCATCAGTCGCTTCCTTGTATGACATAACAATCGCCTAACCCAAGCCAACTAGTGCGCCGCCGCGGAGCGGAGACGCAGAAACGGAGGCGATCTTTACCTCCACGAACAGAGCGAGGTGCAACACACCCCACAGCAACCCCGCCACGAAGCCACCCCACCACCGGCCCCCGTGCCACCCAGCGCCCACCGACTGGGCCAGTGTTTGTGCCACATTCCAGTTTTTTGCTTGCTTTTGGCTGGAAAATCCCGTTTTTCCCATTCACTGATTCGATCGGACGGCGTAATGAAAATGGAAAACCAAAAGAAAATGGAAGGAAACTCTTGCGGGGGAAAAACGAGTGGCGTGTTGAGGCCGAAGATTCAAATACCCTAAGGATGGATGCCAGTTAAAGTTGCCACTAGATTTGTTGGTACATTTTGGGATCACTAAATGTGCATATTTATATGTGTATTTTATGATAGTTTAGCTATCTTATATAGCACATGCCACATGCCCCAATCATTCGCTGAGCAGTTCACACAAAACCATTTCCGAACCATGACCAAGTCAACAATTGATCGAGTGGGCCTCGCTTTTTGCGCTGCCTGGCAAGAGTATAATGTGAAAATGAAAACTAACAATGCCAACTGCAGTTGCCAAAGCACAAGCACAAGCACAAGCAAATGCACATTGCACATTGCATCGCTGCACCAAAGTCATCGTCATCGTTCGCGGCAACGGCAAATTGCGAGTCTTACTTTCGTTTTTCCTCACGTAACAGCGACAAAAGGAAAATGGTGTTAGCAGGCAATGTTACCGTTACAAGCCAAGCCAGCCGAAGAGCGGTCGGGGGCGGGGGCGGGGGCGGAATGGGGAAAAAAGCGGCGGACAAGCAGGAGTGTTGCATGGCGATCGAATGAATTCGAACGGTTGCAAGCCAGCGCGAAGCAGGAAGCGCCACAACCAGCTTTTCCTCCCTTCCCCGCCGCGAGTGGGGGGGGGGGGGGTGGGGGGGGGAATGAGGGGCACCACCACACTCACAGATAGATATTTAAATTGATGCCATGAAGCGAAGATCGCTCTCTGCAGTCGCACCTTCGCATTTCCTCGATCGTGCCAATGGGCAAATTAATGAGATATTACCCTAACCATCCGTCCCATAACCGTTATTTAACTATATTCCCCAAAGCATTAATCTCATTTGTGTTCTTGCCACATAAAAAATAACCAAAGTTCCGTAGATTAATTATTTTAAGACCAGTTCTAAATCTTGTCTTAAGGTTATTTGAGACATACACTCATTTTTTAGGACAGACTGAGCGATGAATGATTTGCAATCAGCGCGTTTTATCAGCAATTTAGTAATTTGTGTTTTAGCCATGTTTAGTAATTTGTGTTTTACCCACTGGTTAATTAAATAATTTAAAGTTAATTGCGGTTAATAAGTGTTGTTGAGAACAAACCCGAATTCGTTGCCTTTATCCATTTTGCAGTTAAAGTACAAGTCCCAATAGGCATAGATCTTTTTTGTCGCTGAAAAGGCGTATCAAATAGTGGCACCCTTTGACCCTCCATGGACCGTCCCAATTCACCCAGCGATTGCCCGCTGTCCACCAGAGGTCTAGGGCTCCCAGAGTCCCGACAATCATTATCATTGAGCCCGAAATGGTTGCCGGGCAGCTGCTGCCTGCCACGTAATCACCTTGTAAGCCAAGCTTGGCTTTGGCAAGAGTCGCTGGCGATCCGCGGTGGAAATGCAGAAAGCAGGGAAAAACTGCACCAGACAACGAGCGTCATTAACATTTGGCATGGCACGGAGGAAAATGCGAAACCCGTTTTCCATGGAAAGCAATGCAAAACAAAAATTAAGTCACCGGCAAAATGAAAAACAGGCAACGGCTAAGTGCAACTGAAATCGCAGGAGGGAGCGGCGCCGCTGCTGGGGCACTCGATTACTTCATCGCCGCGAACAGAGAGAAAGTGGCAGGAAAAACGCTGCATTCAATGCAGCTGGAAAATAAAAACAAAATTTAAAAAAACTGCAAGCGACGATCGGCAAGATGGCGTGTTAGTCGTTAGTCGATCCCCGTTCCCTTCCCCACGCTAATCCCAACAACAATTTCCCCATTTCCCATTGCGGCCAGCGTTTGTTGCAACTTCAGCCATGATTATGTGGCATTAACTTTTGGGTTACGCAACCAGCCCATGCAGCAATGCAATGGAAATTGCAAATCATATGATGCACCCCCTCGGTGTGGAGCCCCCCCCCCCCCCCCCTTACCCTCGCCGCGCCACAAAATGTGTTGCGCAAATGGAGTCAGGCAAGAAAACGAGCTGTGGAAAAACGACGGACGGCGGGAAAACAAGGAAAACAACATCGACGACAAGATATCATGGGCTTGCTGGCGGTGGACGGCGGGGGGCGTAGGGGGCAGGCAGGCAGGGGCATTGGGTGACGGCGATCGTCGTCGTTGAACGTGAAAAGCGGAAAAGTTTTGCGGCAGATCTGTGGCACATAAAACATTCGACGCGAAAGGAAAATGATATGCCGACAAAAAATAAAAGGAAAACGAAACGAAACGAAGAAAAACCCACGGCACTGACAGGCTGGGTTGATCAGTTGTGGGCAGGCAGAATCTGCTTACACTTCCTGGACTTTCTATGAAGAGTATATATGTATGTACATAATCTTATACACATTACATACATAATCTTATAGTTTAAGTCGTAAAGCTATTACCCTTCAAAGAGTTCTTTTCAGCGAGCTATCAACAGGAGTAGTGACAAATTTGCAATACATATAGTTTTGCAAATAGGTTTTTCTTAACCATATCAAGCATACGCAGTGTTGCTCACAAAATGCAAGGGAAAAGGAGCAAATTCCAATTCAAAGTTTTTTGCTTTTGGTGGACCGAATCCTGACTTATATTGACCGATATTTCAGAGCCAATTTTAGTTATATATTTGGGAAATAGTATTTAAACTTGGGAAAATAAAATTAAGATGGTGCATATTCAAATCGATAGAATATAAAAGAAACTAAGCAATTGCCGAAATATCGAATAACAATTACTCGCACTGCAAGGAAAAAGTCCTTCATCAACTCACCTGTGTAGTGTGATCCTGCTGAACTTTGTCCTTCCTCCGCCTGGCATGTCTGCAACGAGAGCGAAAGAGATGGGCGGCTGTATTGAAATGCATGTTTACGTGCTTTTTGCAGTTATATCCCCATACCCATACCCATACCCATACCCATACCCATCCCCACTCCTGCCACCGCCACCCACCACTTTTCTAGAAGTGCATTTCACTCTTGATTTCGTTTTTGCTTCGGCTAAACTTCGTGCGGCGCTCGTGAGTCGTGCATTAGGAGAGCGAGAGAACGAGAGAGCGATGGAGCGTTAGAGAGCGGAGAGTGACAAACTGTAAAAGCTCTGCGAATGCACCGCTGCTCCGCTGACGTCGCTGGGTTATTCAATAGAGCTGTATGGTTGTGTGTGTGAGTGTGCGCTATCTGCCGCCATCGCAACAAATGCAGGAACAACAACAACAGCAACAAGAACAGCAAGCACATGGGGCTTTTGCCATGGTATTGTACGTTGCCTATTGCCACTGCAACGGATGAAACGACCTCCTACAGGTCTTTGACCCACTGCTGAGCCCGCTCTCTCTCTCTCTCTGCCGCTCTCTTGCCCTGCTCCTCTCTTCCTCTGCCACTCTACCGACCCCTCCCCCCTCCAGCCGTTCCTTTTCCTCGTTCAGCTTTTCATTTGCACGTTGTTATTATTTCCCTCAGCTGTTGTTGCTTTTTATTGCTTTGCTATTGGGCTCCACACTCCACTTCCCTTCACCCTGCCGCCCGCTCACCGCTTTTTCAATTCTCATCCATGCCTCCCCACTTGCATTTTCTATTGATGCGCCTTTTCTGGCCGTTCCTCGCTTTGCAGGCACACGGACAGTCCCTGGGTTTCCCATGTGTGGAAATGACTTTTCGGCCGGATGGTTGGGTGGTCCCGCTGGTCTTCCGTGTGATCCTTGGGCTCCTCCGCTTTCTTCATCCGACTCTACATGCTCTCCTTCAAATGCTTATATGCCAACTTTCCCAACCAAAATTACCCTCTACAAATACATATGAATGTGTGTTCTTTCTAGCCTGGCTCAGTTTGCCCACCCGGGGTGATTCTTCTTCCGCCTTCCGCCTTCCTGCAACTCCTGCCAGGTGCTAGTCAGGCTTTCTTCCCTTTTCTTTGGCCTGTTTGCGCAAAGCAATGCCGCATTCTTTCTGTTTGCCTGTTCTTTTTTGTTGGTTGAGCCCCTTTTCTGGCGGGGAATGGGGTAAATGGCCTGGTGGCTCCAACTCAGCCCCTTCTGCTCGGCGACGCGGGTTAAGCGCCGGTCGTGGGTGTCAGGTGGAGGCCCAGGTGAAGCACATTGACTTGTCTCGGCCATTAGAAACTGGCGCAGCCTTCGACCATGTAACCACTTCAACTGACATGACACACACACGCACACACACACACAAAACACTTCGGAAGAGCAAAAAGAGCAGAAAGAGACGGAGAGAGGGTGCTATAGGACTGGCGATAGAGATAGCGATAGCGACAAATCACCGCATTGCTCTATAAACTTTTAACCCAATTCTTGCGCCTTATTTACACAGACGGCGATGACTTTATTTTCATGCCCTCCCCTCCCCCCTCCCCTCCTCCCACCCCTCCTTGCGGCTACTTCGTCGGCCATTTCCTCCGATTTTCCGCTTTTGCCCGTCCGAAAATAGTTTTGGCTCTTCTTGTTATTTATGTGGCTCGATGCAGTTCGAAGTGCTTTTCTTTCTCCATTAATTTTGTATTTTTAACCTCAGCCCAAGCGAGCAGAGGACAGGAAGATATACTATATAGCCAGGGGAATTGGAATACCACATTAGGAGGAACTCCTTTTCTGCGGATGAAAAACTATGAAGGAAGAAGCGAACCTAAAATGGCAAAGGACCTAAAAGCCGTTGGAAAATATAAGCCTCTTAGCAGCTTAGTAATATACTGGGAAATATAGAAAACCCAATAAATCACTTTTAATGTAAGCCTTGATGTCAAGTTCCTTGGAGTGCTTATCAAAGAACCATAGAAAACAAGAGAGTAGTTAACCAGAACGACTGGATCGCACCCTCTAGCTGAAAACGTCGTGCTGTGACCAAATAGTTAACTCTTGATCGTTTTTAAAAATTTCTTTACTGGCTATCACAATGATATATTACGCTTTGAGATTACCCTCTAATATTTTACAGAGTGCTCACACATTGGGAACATCACGCCATTGCACTTCAATCTAATCTCGAACTCCCTTTCCCATTAACCACTTACGTATTTACTAGTCGCCCCCATTCCCTTGCCCCACTATCGGGTTCTTTCTATTCAAGGGGAAGCTATTGAGCTTAGGCTAACAGACCTATGATACCCTGGAATAGTCAACTGATAACACGTCTTAAGCTGAACGATGTCTCGCAATAACATCTTTACTAAGCTCATAGTACTTTTTGGACGAGGACTTGATCGTTAAAGGATGAATGTTTTCGTAATTCTGCAGTGATGAGGTATTCCTTCAAATTTTAGCGAAGAAAACTATTGACTTTGCATTGTAATTGCCAGTTGTGCGACTGAAGGGTATCATTAAGGGCAGCGTATCATGAATTTTTGATACGCCTAGGGGTGGGGGTGCGTGTTTACAAGTATTTGTTTTCCCCTCTGTGAGTGAATGTGTGTGTGTGTGTGTGTGTGTGTCTGGGGCCTATGTTGCATTGCATTGCGTTGCATTGCCCTCCGTCGGCAACTACAACAACACTGGCAACTGGGAACTGGCAACAACTGCAGCAACTGCAACTGTCGAGTGCCGACTACTGCCCTACATTCAAGGCAACGACTCTGAGATAAGCACACACACACACACATACGCAGGAACACACACTCACATGCCAGGGGTTGGGGCAGTGGGTGGGTTGGTGGGCGACGCGGTGGTGCAACGCAACTGCCACTGCCATTCAACTGGCAGACACTTCTGTGGGGCATCCAAATGCTGGATGGGGGCAACGAAAAATAGTGCTTTCAAGTTCCAGACTCTGGTTCCTGCACACACACACATGTGTGTGTGTGTATGTATGTGCCCACATGTCTGTGTTTGTGCGGACGTGGGTGTATTTGTGTAGACATTCTAAGCGGTCATAGTCCCAGTAAACTTTCGCTGGCTATATGTACATATATCAAGAAGGGGTGATGAAAGCGGGCAGGAGGGAGCACCGGGAAGTGAAGTGTGGTGAAGTGAAGCAGTGCCGCAATAAGCAAACAGAAACCGAATAAATTGCTACAAATGCGAAATATGCAGACACCATGTGGTGGCAACTCTATAAAGCATTTGAGCATGTGTGCGCATATAGGAGGAGGCGATGGGTAATGCTTACCATATGTGGGTGGTAACTCTGGGGCTAGAGGCAGAGACAACACTGGCAAGTTGCTTCATAATTTCAGTGGGTCAGAGCAGAAAGCAATTCCAACGTGTTGTTTATTCACTGCCGAATATTGCTTCCGCACATTCGGGCAAGAACACTAATAAACGCCAAAGCACAACTTCACTTTCATCTTCCAAAGAAAGGGAACATGCTGGCAAATGAGTTATGAACAGACTGCAGGTGGTGGTAAGTCAATAGAGCAACACACTCCGCCCCACAATATCTAATATGAGATGGAAGATTCCATGCTTCAAAGGATCGGATTTTGATTTGCAGAGCAGAGAATCAAAATGGGAAATGATAGGACTGTAAAGCATTCATAATGCTCCTAGGCGTAATTTGTACAATATTGTAACTTAAAGCAAGCAAAATGAAAATGAACAGTCGAGAATCTCAAGTTACGACAGATGCTACGGAGCAAACCGAACATCGCACATCAAGCTACAGAATCCAAAACTTTCCTCGCAACGATCTCGACTTCCCTCTTCTCTCCCTGTCTTCCGCTCCGGCGGTGACGCATTAAATTTCACCTAAACTTGAATTGAAAATTTTCATGATCAACGGCCATAATGGGGCCCCGAAAAATCAGAAACAACAAAGAGGAGACTCATCCCATCCGTTTAGTAATCAAGCTGGGGCATCTGCAAGCCCATGGACGGCATCTTAAGGGGGCGGGGGGGCAGTGACACACACGCACACACTCTCCAAGTTGTGTTTTTTTTTTTCTTTTTTTGGGTAAAAGTGAACGGGCAAGTTCAAGTTTATTTTCTGGAGAAACAACAACGCACGGAAATTAAGCTACCCGAAAAAATAAGAAACAAATAAAGGGCGTCAGAATGACGAAAGGGGGGCCAGAAAGAGAAAGGGAGAAAGCGCCAGAGGGCGACAGAAACAGAGATACCCATGTGATGGGGGGCATGGGAAAGGGGGAGGGGGGCTGCTCAAGGTGTGACTTGACCCCCGAAAAGAAGAGACGATGCCAGCGATGTTTGAACTGTAACTGCAACCGGTTTTCGTATCTCGACGTCGCCAGCTTGGAGGTGGTGCCAAAGGTGGGTGGGTGGTGTTCGGTGGGGAAGTGGTGAGGCGGCAGCACAGCTTGTGGTGGAGCGGATGACTTGGAGGTAAGCTGTCATAACGCCAGCCTAGGGTGACTAGGCACTTGAATACTCTACTTAAAAGCCGATAAGCTGAAACGGATTGGGGCGAAGCCATGGATTTGATTAAAACAATTACCAATCAATTTTGCCACATATTAAAGCTGCTTTTTATTGCAGCCAAGGGGGTTTCTTTTAAGTGAGTTTAAGACATACTGAGTATGCTGAGCATGGCTGCCACCCTCCTTCCTCTCTCTCACTCTCTGCCGCCTCGTTATCTGTCTCCGTCTCTTTCATTGACATTTTGGTTGTCTACCAGTTTTGGGTAAACTAGATGTTGGCGTTGTTGTTGCAAAAAGGGCGAAGAGTCGAAGAGTTGTTGTTGGGCCATTAAACGTTCGTTGACACCGCCGAACGTAGTTGGTTGAAACGCGATTCCAAGTGGAAGTTGAAGATCTTTCCACCAATTCGTGGCATCTTGAGAGAAACAGCGCATACAATCGATTCGCGGCAACGAGTTAACGATCATCGTAAAAGACAATTGTTCGATGCGCCGAAACGAAAATAGTTTGGATCCAAATAGGACAGTCGCAAAGATACAATTTCAAAGGTGCAGCCGCTGAAAGAAATTCATAGATGGTAGATATACAGACTACAAGAACCGCAGCGTTGATACATTTTACATCGATCAAAACGTAGTGAGCCCATAAGCCAGGAAATCCCTTTTTGGTGATATTATGGTGAGTGATGTGTATTCATTTCGTTTTCGTAAGTACAGTACAGTACAACACAAAACCCTTTAGCCGCCAGAGTTTCAGCGTATGTAATTGATGTGAAAGTGAAATTTCGTTCGGTTTGCTTTGGCTTATTTTGTTCGTCGCTTTACTTTTCACTCTTTTCTTTTTCGGCTTTTCGGACAGGGGTCAAAATCTGACGGTCATTACGAGTTGACCATAACCTTAAGTTTTTGTGTATTTTTTTTTTTTTTTTTTGGGGGGGGGGGGGTGAAGAGAGAGTGCGATAGAGAGATCGCAGCTGTTTTTTGGGAGGCTGATCGCCACAATGTTACGAGAAGCGTGATAAAGAAGAGGAAGAAAATGTTGGGAAGCAGAAGAAGCAGAAGCCGAAACAGAAGCAGAAGCACAAGCAAAAGCAAAAACACAGAAAAGCCGTGGCAGAACGACTGCGCAGTCGGCGTCAACGCAACGGGTTCAATGGCTGACCCAATTTTTCAGCCACAGAAGCGTGAAAGAGAGAGCGAGAGAGGGAGGGGATGGGCATGTGGATGGTGATGGGGAGAACAAGAGGGAGCGAGAAAAGTGGAGCCATCAAAACGAACGGGAATCGCGCTGTGAAAGCCAACTGAGAGAGATGGCCATAGAGCAGCTAAGCAGAACGCAGCATAATGCAAGTTCACTGAGCGATCGCCCCGTCTCGCTCGCTCCTTGCCGCTTTCGTTGCTTCTAACAGCGCGTTGTTGCTTTTGTTTCGTTGATTGGCATTCCATGTGGATGTTGTCGTTGTTGCTGGGGGATTTGTTCATGCGCAAACAGTTCGTTGTTACCTTTATGTAATTTCTTTTCATTCCATTTCATTTCGGTCTTTCCTCCTTTCTTTCTCTACGGTACTTGCCCTTTTCCACCATTCACTTTCTTTGCCCGCGAAAGGGGCAAAAATAATCCGAGTCGTAGCACAAGCCATCCCAGATATCTGTTGCGATCATAAAACCACCCAAAAGTATCACTGCGATTACGTGAAAGTTTATTGAACTTTCGGTTTCGCTCGCAGAATGCAACGGTGCTACTATGTGAGTCGCTCGGTCAACGAGTCAATGGCGCCCGAACAGACACCGAACCGACAAAAAATAACCGATCCGACCCCAAAAACCGATTCAGTTCGCATCGCATCACGAGTGCAGTTCGTGAGAAAAACCAAAGCGCAACAAAAATAGCTGAACAGGAAAATGTGGAAATCGGTGAGGTAAGGTAAGGTAAGGTGGAGTCTTAACGAACTGTGATCACCCTGGAAAGTTTCAAAAATCACTTTTTCAATCCTATTATACACAAATAAACTGTCGTCGGTGTTATTTATAAGTGGCTTTCTTTTGGAAGGGTTCACATTGGCAGAGGCAATGCCGGAACACTGATCCTCGTGGAGGGTATACTCCAAACTCCATGTGGAGGAATATTCGAACTCCCATAATTCCTAAAACCCAGTTCGTGGCAAGACTTCACATTGATTTCGGCCTCAGCCACTTTCCATTGCATAAGTCAAAGTTGCCAAGGAGGTTTTGCTTATAGCGCAGGAGTCTCAGGGGGCGCAGTCGAGGGGTGGGGAACATGTCGGTCTGTCCGTCTGTCCGTCTGTCCGCCTGTCAAACACTTAAAATCCACTTCCCAGCGGACACTCGAGTGTGTCCCACACTTCAAAGCCCCCTCTGTTACCTTTCCGCATGCCCTCCGCATCACCACCTCAGTTTGCGTCTTGTGTTTTCTTTGCAAAGCGTGAAATTTTTGCACTTCCTTGTTTGCATGCAACATACTGTACTTGAATAGCAAAGGCAGCTACAAAGCCCCACTTCCCACTCTCCACACCTCCCTTCCCTGCCCGACCTCGACATGGCCCGTCCTTCCTGGTATGCTCCACAACACCACCCGGAGCAGTAGGGGGAGGAGTGTGGGGAGTAGGTAACCACCGACTTGGCTGCTCCGCCTCCGTTCGACGCTGCTCGCCTAGTCGCTGATTACAAGCGAGCACACACAAATGTGCACACACACCACGGGCCATCGCAATGTCACCAACGGCTGGCCGCTATATGTACATATGTATGTAAGTGTGTGCTGCAGTAGGTTTTTTATTTCCATGCATCCCCAAATGTTACGAGTATTAGGGATTAAAAGGAGATGAGGGGAGTGAGTGAGCAGAAAAGCGGAGATAAGTCTATTAAATCGGTGCAGCCCAAAGTACTAAGTGCACTGCTATTCGTCCGACCGCGACTGTGGCGGTGTTTGTGTCATTCGCGTCATTTCATGTTCACCAACGCATCGCCAGCGATGCCGCAGCACCCCTCGCCGCCCGACCAGCAGTAGTCGCTCCTACTGTGCCACTGGCTCGTTGGCTCGATGGCTCTTTCATCATGGCAATTGGCGTCACTGCCTCACTGACTGCGACGCCGGCCGCGACTGCGACTGCGGCAGCGACTGCAGCCGGCTGCAGTTTGCATCATCACCTTGTGCCGTTGTCAGGGCATTGGCACAGTTTCTACACTCACACACTCGCACAGGCACACAGACACACAGACACACGAGACACACACAGCCGTGCACATTTGTTGTTTTCCTTTTTACGCTGGTGTGCTTCAGTTTGCTGTGCTTCTATTTCGCCTTTGGTTTTTTTTCTCGTTTTCATTGCTCTTGCACTTTATCGATAACCAGCTGGGCAATCAGTAACGGGACTTGGCTTGATAACAGGACTTGAATGCAGGTGACGACTGTACCCAATTAAAAGCCATGTTAAATCAAGTTCACATCCGTAATATCCCTTTGTAAAATAACGTATACTTAATATTTGATTTTTAAAAATTACGCATTCGTTATATCCTAAAAATAACGTATACGTAATATTACAAAAATTACGCATATATAATATCCCAAAAATTACGTATACGTAATATGCCAAAAATTACGTATACGTAATATGCCAAGAATTACGTATACGTAATATGCCAAGAATTACGTATACGTAATATGCCAAAAATATCGAAAACTTACATCTACATACGTCATTCTCCAAGTGTCTTATCAATCAAATAAAAACTTACAAAACATAATATCGACTTAGTCTATCGATATGCAGCTAGCCAACTCATAAACTGACTAAACTCCCTATCAAATTCTTTATGCGGTTAAGTTGCCGATCAATTGGAAGATACTTGACTTGCTGAACTGCATTTTGCAATTCTAAGCCCCCTGAAGAGCGCGTGACCAGGGAGATCATCTGGTAATTGCGGCATAAAGCAATTCCGACACTTACCACATTCACCAAGGCGGCGGAGGATGCAACAAATGCTGACGGCAACAGCGAAGTTGAGGCGGATAACTCTGGCGTTTCACTCAAATGAAAATGGCTGCAACAAAGAAATGAATATTAATTACATAATCAAGTTTGAGGAGTCTAAGAGTAGGAGTAAAAGAAACAGGCGGCAGCGCAAAAGCACTCCACTGATAATAGTAACGGTCTTAGGTCTAACGGTTCTCTGCAGGCTGTCTTCATTTGTTGTACTTCTTATCAAGTATGACCAGCTCTGATGGAGATAATTAAAATCGTATAAAAGCCATAAAAAATGCTACAAAGGAAATAAGAAAATCCATGGAAAAGTGAAAATCACTTAGATGGCTTCTAGCCTTTGGTCCTTTGGCCAACATTTGGTCAAAAGTTGGCAGCCACGGCGGCAGCTTTCCCGCTCCCATGTGCGATCCAGCTCCAGAAAAGCTTCGCAGCCCTGAAAACCCCCCAATCCCCAGACCACCAGAAAATCAATGTCTCCCGTCTGCCTGTCTGTGGGGCAGAAGAAGAAGCTTTTGAGGGTCGCGGTGAGGGACAACGTTTAGCACCAGCGCCAGTTTGCTCCCCCCATTAGCCAAATTGAGAGCCGCCTCTCTCGGAAAAGCTCGCGCTCGTTGCAAGAAGGCGAACAGGCGAATAAACTACATCTGTTCGTTCTGTGCGATTCTCAACCTCAAGTGAACCAAACCGTCAGTGGGAGGGGGCCGAGTGGGCTGAACGGGCTGAACTCGGCTGAACCGCACTGAACCTGCCCCACGGAGCTGGGCCATTGGGATAGGTCCAAGTCCTCTGTGCCTCTGTATGCATATGTGTATTCTGTACGTGTGCGTGTGTGAGTGCTTGACTGGGGCGGCTAAAAATAGTTAAATGCAGTGGCTCGGTCTGTCGGTCATTTGCCAAACACCCCGACAGCCCCTGTCCTTCGTTCGCGAAAAACACATATGAAAACCAGTCGTGCTGTTTTTTAAAATATTTTTTTGGGATCGAAAAATACATTTCCGCGGTCGGAATTTAGGCATTTTCTAGCTGCCATCCATGAATAGATTCTCAATATTTTAAAATGCTTTTTATGCCTTTAATACAATATGTAACTTTTGCAATCTTATTGTTATTGAGTTTTTTGCCAGTGCACCCCTTTGTTAACACACCAAGCCCCACCCCATGCCCCCGCCCCACACGCGGGCTTTTTCACTTTTAACATTTTATTGCCATGCTGGCAGTTTTTTTCATGCTCAGGTCTTTTTTTCTGTATTTCCCATAGAACTGTAACGCCCACCGTACCGCCCGCCCCCCCCTCAACGCCCCTTTTCCAACCACCCCGCCCCGCCCCGCCTCATTCGGCATTTTTGTTTTCATGCATAAAGGTTGAAGACCTTTCACCTACTTTTTGTGTGTGCTGCTTCTTCTTCGCTGGCTCTGCGTTTGTTGTTGCTGTTTTTTGTTTCTTTTTTGATTTGGATTTTTCGTTCGAGTGCGTGTGTGTGTGTGTGAGTGTGTTTTTTGTTCTTTTGGGGCAAGAGAAAAGTTTGCATTTTAAATAATTCAACGAGTGAGATGGAGCGATGGAGCGGCAGAAGAACTGTAAATGTCTGGCGGAAGAAGCGGAGCGGCAGAGCGAAAGGGCGAGGGATAGGGAGATAGAGCACTGATGTTACGTTTGCGTGTGTGTGAGTCATTTGAGTCGTTCTGCGAGTGTGTGCGAGTGCACTTCTCATATATTTAGAACACTTTTTGTAGTTTATTCGATTTCTGCTGGCCGCCTTTGTTGTTTTGTTGCTTTATTTGTTGTTTCCTTGGGGTTTCTGTTGTTTCTGTTTGCCTTTTTGCAGCGCGCACTTGTAAGAAAGAGAGGGCAGAGCGCTGACCGAAGAGAGCAGGATGATCAACCCAAACGAAGTACGTGCATTCAACTTTGCAATCGCAGCTCTCGTTTCCTTCCAATAAGCATAAAATATGCCAGGGCTAATGGTGGTCTAAGGCGGAAGGAAGTAGATCCCCATGGGGATCCTAGGTCCCGATCCGCCCAACCCTTTCAGCCCCAGTGCTCCTCGCTTTCTCCCTTGCCTCCTTTGCGTGCTCCGCTGCTTTCTTTGGTTTTTACGTTTTTTTTGGCAATGCCAATCGCAAAAATGTATTTAGGTCAATTATAAATATTAAACGCAATTAGCAATGAAATGTTCAATTTCATTATCACCGGAGCTGGCGTCGCTGCCGACGTCGCCACGAAAGAAAAAAAGAAGACATCAAATACAAAAAGAACGTGAATAAAATTGGCTGACAAAGCCGGCTGATAAGACAAGTATTGGTGTGTTTAATTGGGCTTCGTTCGACTCGAGCCAACGTCTTCGTCATCGGAGGTTCAGCGGTTCCGCAATGTCAAGACTGTAGTAACCCAATTTTTCGACAAATAAGCTGGCTTCGCACCTGTCGGGGTTTCGTTCTAAGTATATTCCGCAGGTACATAAGTCGGTCAAACTGCAGGAGCAGAAAACATACATAATTACGGCTGAAGGTCGATGATATTCATTTAGCGGCCAAACCGCTAAGGAAACTCTCATTTCCCGGGTAAATAGGCGGCCAACCATCTTTCAGCTGGCTTATTCGATTCAACTGCAAGTGCAAAAGCAATTGCGTTACTCGCAAAGTCCTTGACAAATGCCAAGCGATGACCAGGGACTGCGCCGCTCGAGCACCCCTCCAACACCCACAACATCCCCCAGTCACAACAACACTCTGCAATGCGCCCCACATCCCACTCCCCACACCCCACTCGCTCTTGCAGCACGCGCACAGATGTTTGTCTTTGACTCGAAATGACCTTAAACTGGGTTAAAGCTTGCCAAAGTTACCTCGAGGGGGCGGCTGCGGGGCGGCGCTGGCTGTAAATTGAACTTTCTGTGCAACAGAGCATGGCCAACGAGCAGCAGAGAGAGAGAGAGAGAGAGCGGAAGAGAGCGGAAGAGAGAAGCGGTTTGTTTGCCTAAATGCAACTCATGAATCATTCACACGCAATTATGAATATGCAGCAGTGAACCGATTTGAATGCACAACGAATATGCCCGCACACGCACTCAAAAAGAAAAACCCAGCACTATGCCCAAACAGAATTGCAGTCCAAAATTTTGTTTATGCAAACATAAAAAAAGAGCGAGCACCTGAAGGAATGCCAGCAATGCTAACAACATCAAGAAAGCGGCCTAAACGGAAGCTTGTGCTGCATCAAAGGCAAAAGATTTAAAGTGGAGTATTAGTAGGAGATTGTGCCTGTTGAATCTAACCGAACATTCTTCAATCTTGGTGCCATTCTAGGATATTCTAGGGACCCTCAAAAATATTTCCGTCGAACATAACCTCAAACGATGCTATTTATTTACATATATACAGTTACCAGCTGGCTTCTCTTCTAATTGCCTTGCATGTAATTCATTTTCTATTTGCGAAGAGAAAGTAAAAAACAAAACCACACACTCATGCTCATCACACACACACAGACACTCCAGTCAATATATTTTATTGCCCATCAAAAAATCAAAAAAATAATTTGACGCTTCGTTTTCTATTGTTGTCTCCATACTTTTTCTCTCTCCCCCCCGCCAACGCTTTCGGGTTTGCGTGTGTGTGTGGGCGTTAAGTCGGCGGCGCAGTTGAAAAGAGAGAATTCTCTCAATTCTTTTAAGCTGAGTTCGTTCGTGGTGGTGGTAAGTAATCGTAAATAAAAAATAAAAGCCCGAGAGCAGAACTTTTGAGAGAGCCAGCGAGCGAAAGGTGAATGACTTTGGGTATAAAAAAGTTGCGCAGTCAGCTCGTTTGCCATCTCTTTTTGGCCCCCCTTCAGCTCCCCTTCTGCTTTACCCTATTTCTGACTATTTCGATAACCAAAATGCAAGGCACTATTTCGGTTTTTTTCGTTTTTTTAGTAGTTATCGTTTACAGTGCTCACTCGTTACAATGTCCAACAAAGACAACTACTTGTATATTATCGCATTCCCTTGATAGCATACGATTAAATAGACATTCATAAAGATAATATTTGAAGAACCAAAATCAGGCAATCCGACTGGTGAAGAGATCCGCTCCGTGGAGCTACCACTGTAGCTCCAGCTCTCGCGCTCTCACATCGGCTGCTCAACGGCCGACTTCGACATCGACTTCGGCAAACGGCAATGACAGTGTAGCCGAGCCTCGTACTTTACATTCTGCCGCTGCCTTAGTAGGTCAACAAAATTCCGGACAATGGCCTTTCGCTTTCGTCGGCGACTGCGGCGTCGGCGTCGGCAACGACGCTGGCAGCGCTACAGCTGGCAGAGCTTCAAAATGTAAATAGAAGCTATGAAGCTAAGGCAGGCGCTTGCTGGCGCCCACCCAACCACCTCCCCATGCAGCGCCCCATTCACCCTTCGATTTGGCGATGGCGTCGCGACGATGAACATGAAGATATTTCAGTCGTCGCCGCAGCTGCAGTTGTTGTTTTTGTTTTTTTCGATGGCGTAATATGTACTACATATACGTATTAACGGGCGTATAGTCGAAATTTCCCAACTGGAACTTCTCCAAGTCCGTGTAACTTGAGACACTAATAGTGCTTATAACTATACATATGCATACTGAATGGCACACAGCAATCCCCAGGGCACCAAGCCGTCTAAAAGTATGCAATGCACAAAAACGTCCTGCTGCAAGACATTCAAGCAGTGCGCACTTTTAAGTAGCCCTTTGAAAAGCCGCTAGCATTAGTTGTACGACCCATGCAGTATTGCCACATAGCCCACCTCGGAAGCACTTTGAGCAACCCTAGATTTTAACATCTGTCCTTTGCTTTAATTCCCACTGAATTTGGTCACTCATCGAGTTAGCCATGATATTAGGAATCAGTGTCATTGCCTGAAACTCAGCCAGTCACATCAGTTCGATCCAAAGCTCACAGTGTTCAGACCTCCCAGACTTCCCCCCGGAGCAAGTGAAAAAGTGAACAACACGAAACGAGAAGCACCGAGCGGAAACCCCTCAGGTATGTGGACTATGTAGGTTAAAGGGCACCGTTCGTTGCACTCGCAGACTGAAGGACACCCCGACTGGGTGGTGGCGGCACAACGGGTGTTGCTTCCGCTGGGTTTGGGGTGGCCTTACATAAAAGCTCGATGGGAACGGGAAGGGGAAACGCCGCGAAAAGCGACGCCACCCAGCGAAGTCACGGACTTTGGAGTGTGCTTCAGGAGGCGGCGACGACATGGGCGTAGCCCTTCCCCCACCGCACACCCGCCAAGGGATGCTACACCCCTTCGCCGGCCCGCCCCCTGGCATTGCTTATGTATGCGGCTACACGACAAAAAAAAGGCAAATCACTTTGACGTTTGCTTAAACGTTGATTAGGGCTGGTCATTCATGAGCAGCATTATTAGTTCCGTCGACTCGGCGTGTGGGAAAACTTCAACCCTTTTGTTGCTCGTCGAAATCCTTGCAGCTTTGTGCACATACTTATATTTATTTTCCGTCTAACGCAGGTTGTTGCCACAGACTCCCCAGGCCGCATGCATATCGTAGCCCGCGCAACAGAGGATCTGGCGATACCGACGTGTCCGCCTTTTCGCAAGAGATGGACGAGATGCCCTCACGTTTCAGCTCCACATCACCAGATAGCACAGATTCGCGCGAACAGAGCACAAGCACTGCCTCCACTGAGGAAGATGAGAGCCCCTATCGCCAGAGCCTTCGCCGCGAAAAACGCATATTGGCCTCATCGCCGCTGTCCATGGAATAGCGTTTCCATAAGCAGATGCACAGAACCAAGAAGAGCACGATCACCACGAATTTGAAAATGTTGTTGCTTTATCTGTGACTTGTCCTGGTGCCAGTCATCTTGGAGATGGGCCCGCAAATCGAGTTCCCAGTGCAATGGAAGAAGGGGAAGAGTATTTTCCACATCGTCAAGCATCGTTGCATGGCCTTGACCTTTACCGTCAACACTTACCGGGTGCTGATCGGCTCCTTCCTGGCAGCTATCGTGCCGCTGTACAGCATGCTCTGCATGCCGCATCCGAATAGCTTTCTTCTCTGTGTTCCGAACGCCAAAGGCCACATAATTAAGGTACGCGACAACGTGGGCATGTACTTCTTGGGCCTCTTGCCCTATGTGGTCCGCCTGCAATACGGATTTTACGTGCTTGCCAAGGACACCTGGTTCGCCTACAACGATCAAGTGCTGGCCACAGCCGATACTTTCAACACCTGGCGCGTGCTCATCTACTTGAATCAGGTCATCCAGCTCGTCTACTCATTCGAGGGACTGCAGAGTTTCCTGCAGGCCCTCCGCACCTACAAGCTAGTCGCCGGAACAGACAACCATCGCGTGGCTCAGCTGGAAGGGGTAAGTGGCGACCATTCAGTTTTGTAGTGTATCCGTATATGAGTTAACGTTCCTTTCGCAGAACATGTCAAAATTCTGGTACATCCCCAGCGTGAGCACCTTGGATGTTTACCGTGCCTCCAAGGAACGTGCATTTGGACCAAATCCCCATTAGCCACAAGCCCCCAATCACAAGTCCTGCCAGCTGACCAATCTGACCAACACAACCACTACGAAAGATCGGGTAAGTTCAGATACTTATGATAAGACTAACCACAATTAATTCAGGCCATGTAGAAGCTTTTGCGAACTTACAGTTGGGTGTTTCCGCTCTTCGGGTTGGTAATCTTGCTCTTGCTGCTTGTCTTGAAACGGTCTTCAGTTCGAACCTTCGGGTTTGTGGTCGGGTTTAGGGTTTTACGTATATGTTTAATATCAAAGCTGTCAATTTTGTTATTGACAGGTTGACTTTGCAAATAGTGGTGCACAAATTGTTGGTGGCTGCAAAGAAAGGAATCAAATGGGTTTTGTTAATTCAAATGCTTTTCTAAATATTGTAATACCCAAAAACTTGGGTCGACTTGGTTGGTGTCTTGACTTTGCCTTAGCCAGCGCACCAACCTCTGGCGCCCTCTATGTCTGGTGGCTGCTGCACAGATGGCGCCAGTCAGCTGGCAGCTGGTGCACTAGATGGCGTGCTGCCTTTGTTTTGATGGCGTTGCGATTGCAGTGTCAGTTTGTGTGCCAATCGGTTTCATTAACCCCAACGCTATGTATGTATGCCTGCGCGTGTGTGTGTGGCTATGTGTGGCTATGTGTGGGTGTAGGTGCAGCCGCAGCGTCAGAGAAAGGTCAACAAAGTACGTTTCATGGACAAAAACGCAGTTGCGGCTGTTTCTTTTTGTACTACTTTTCCGTTTTAATGTTATCCTTCTAATAATGGCTCACTTAACTCTAATAGTTGGGTACTTTTTCTGTAGCTTTTTTTTCCCACACAACTTATAGGCGGGACTAAAGATGCCAAAATGAATTTGTTCACAATTCGCAGTAAACATTCGGTTTTATGGGTTCACTGCATCGAACACGCTCTTGATTTCTAATGCAACTGCAAAAACGCGGAAGAATATGCAACGCCATAGCTATGCAAAGGGAACAAATAAACAGAAAACGAAAACAAAATGAACTCGGTTGGCAGACAGCTTTACAAGTGTATTAGTTAGATCGCTCTTTGTCCCTTACCACGTTTATAACGCCGAAAGGACCTCTGTCGTCGCCAGCACTCAAACAAATGTATTGCGTAAGTCCAATCCGATCAAGGCCCATTGCCCTGGGACAGGTGCAACAACAGTTGGCCGAGGGCAGGTCCATCCTCTGGCCACCTAGTTGCAATACTCCCCACCCACCCCTATTCCACAGTAAATTCCCAGTGAAACGAGACGGAGAGCACACAGCACAGCGCCACAGGCAGAGGCAAAAGGAAAGGCAGCCGGGCGCATGCAAATAAAAATAGATTTTTTCGTTATATAGGATAACGACCACCAACGACCCCAAAGTTGGAACGCCGACGTCGGACGGTGACGTCGGTCGGGACGCCAACGTTCTCGGGCAACGACCGGCGAAAACAAACGCAAACGCATCCAAAGTTTGCCTACCCCCAAGCAGCAGCTCCAACTGGCATCTCTTCCCTATAGCCATCCCTTTCTGTTTCTCTTGCCCGCTAGGGTGGACCACTGCGCTCGTTGGCAGCCGAGGACTATAACCTAGTCCTTTCAATGGCATCGAACTTAGTAGCTCCCTAATTCGTATTGACATTTGATCCGGCGCAACTAGCCATTTTTGCAACATTTGCAACAGCAGAAACCCTTGAAAAGTGGACCACCCTAATGCCTACTTTCCCTTCTCCTCATTCCGGTTGTAGTCAAAGAGCGTTCTTTCGAAGAGAGTTCGCTCGCTTCTCTTTAGGTCCTACGACTCTCACACACACACATATATGCACATATACACGTAGCACGTAATAACTCGTAGGGGTTGCTGACCCCTCTTCTCAGGGTCGTCGAAGGTTGTTGAACTCGGCAGCGCGCAGTCTGTCTCGCTCACTCCCGCTGGGCACCGGCCCTTGTCTGTTGACGAGGGTCGCCCCTGCTCCTTACATGAACTGCCCGTCCCTTCCACTCGCCCTCCCCATCCGCCGCCCAGTCGCTCCTTTTTGCGGCCTGAAATGTGTGCTGGTCGTTGGCCTTTCCATCGCCCCTCTCTGTCGCTCCTTCGTGACGTAATGTGGCAACAGGGCATTCCCGATGGCGTTGCTTCCTCTCTGCTCCTCCTCGTGGCACCTACCCCCGCCCATGCCCTATCGCGATTGTTGACGCTGCTTTTTGTATTCCCATTTATTCGGTTCTTGTATTTAGGGGAAGCGAAATGTAGGGCTGCTGCTGCCGTTGCACTCTTCGTTTGTTTGTGGTTGTGTTCTGTGTGTGTGCACTGCGTGCTGTGTGCTGTGCTGTGCTCGAGTGTTGGTGCATAGTTCAACATTGTCTGAGGTTAGGGTTGAATGCTCGACGGGCCGCGTCCTCGTCTGCCCCGCTCCCCTCCCTTCGGGTACCGAGCCAATGCAAACTAACTATTACGGAACCCCCAGCCCCCCAGCCCCAGAGTTCATTTCAATCTGCAGCGTGCGACACGTTTTAAAGGGGAGCCATCGAGTTATCCCTGCTTGGACCACTCCAGACACATCGATTCGGTGCTGTGTCGCTGGGGAATCTCGCCAGATTAGATCACTTGCGATTGAGGAGCGCTACATATATCGCGGTGTCACTGTGGACGAAGTCCTATGATAGTCCAAGGTTAGTTAGAATCCGAGCGGCTAAAGCTGAGGGTTAACTGTTGTTATTGGTAACATTGTCCGAGTTGTTTTAATCATGTATTTATAAATGCTATCGGTTGAGTTCACGTTAGTTTCGCTGTTCGCAATCTTATGCTTTCGGCACTAGGCAACAGTAAGTTTTGGTATCTGATTCGTCTAGGCCTTTAATTCCCCTTTACCTAGCCCCACCTCCCCTAGTCCTGCCACTTTCTTCACTTTTCGCTGTCGCAGGGTTTATCAGTCGGATGATTGGCGCGTGGTTGGCTTTTATCGGTCATTCGCCTCCACCGCCAAGTAAGCGACTGGGCAAGGGAGCCAGGGAGGCAGCGAGGAGCGGAGGAAGATAAACGAGTGGGGGAGTGGGGAAGTGAGGGAGCGGGAGTGGGAGAATCTAGGAGAGTGCGTAGTGGTCAGCAATGCGTCACCATCAATCACACGCAGAACGAGAGAGAGAGAGAAAAAGCGTGAAAGGGGGAGGGGGGATATAGTGCTGTTGGGGAAGGGGCGGGGAGAGTAAGAAGGAAAATGCTATGACCGTGAAGTTTAACGCCCTCCGGCATCGCAGCTGGCAGAGCTGCCCACAGTCCACAATCTGCAAGATACATTCCACAACACTCGCGTTCCACGACCAACTGGAGTTCCACTCACGGCAAATGCAAATCCATAGTTCTAGTTGAAGATTGGCCCAATGTCACTGAAGCTGTACCTATGTATGTATGACTTCACTTATGATTATTAATCCGCTTGTAGATTTCGGTAACTTGGGCTTTCCGTCCACGTTCTGCCCAATATAATGCGGTGACCCAAAACTACCTATAGTTACTCCAATTTATTCCCAATTTCTGTAGTATAGGTACACATACTAACAAACACATACATATATACATATATAGAAGATATTGGTAAGGTGTAGTATAAAATCTTTTTGTCCTGCGTGCTAACGAAAATGGATCGTTTCACGTTGAACCCTCCGCCCCCCGCCCACCCTTTTCCCTTCCGCACCATCGGCGACTTCGCAGCGACGTTGGCTTTTTTGTGGTTTGACATTGAACTCGAAATTGATGCGCATCGCTGAGCAAATGCGTTGGCCCTCTGCCAGCAGCAGCCACCCACTCAGTCGCCCTCTCTCATTCTGGCCTTCGTGTAGCTCCATCTTATTAGCCATTTTCGCTGGCCACCTTTTCCGTTTTATTTGGCTTTTGGTGTGATGGGCCAGTTCAGTGAACTTTTGCATAGAAAGCGCGCGGCAGAAATCTCTTTTTTCGGCTTGACTTTCGAGCTTGCCGAAATCTATGTACATACATTCATACGTATGTATGTACATACATAGAGGTGTGCGTGTGCGTGAGATAGTGTGGGAACCAGGCGTGTGAGTGTGCCAGGAATTAGCAAGTGAACCATTTAACAGTTTTTTAAAACAAATCTTATCATTCTCCTTTTAGTGCACAATCAATGGATTCTTTGGCTTGGAAAACTAAGAAAAAAACAAAACAAAAAAATATCACTGGAACGATGACATTTAGATAATCCCACTTTCCGGTCGCTCCAGTTTGAAATCCTTGTAAGCAATCAAATAAATAAGGCATCATAATTTTGACTTTTATTACACATTTTCGGTCGTGGGACTTCCTATTTGGGCAGGAAGTAAGGTTGAAATTTGGCCAAAAGATAAAACCATAAGCACGGACTAACGGAATCGCTGCGTGTACGTTTATTATGTATTTGTTTTTGGCTGTTGTAGTTCTTTTATGTGCTCCACATACATATTCAAAGAACCGAATTGAGTTCATAAGCGACTGAAGAAAGACCAACAGCACCAACAATGGCAAAGCTCAAGAGAGGCAACAACAGCAACAACAGCAACAGCAGCGACGACCAATTTTATGAAAGTCACAGTCAAGGTCAACATGCGTGCAAAGAGCGAGCGGGACGGCGCGAGTGCGAATGCTGGCCGAAAGAAAGAACCGCGGATCTTTGTTGTTGCTGTGTACGGTAAATTGGGGTGGACCCGGGTGGGTGGGTGTTTCATCTTAGATTGCTCGTAATGCAAGTCTAAGTCCATATGATTTCAATTTTTATTTTGCATATGCATATGTACATTTAAATGCGTTTTAAAAGCGCTTATTATCAGGCAACGCCACCTGTTGCCGTATTGCAACTCGATTCTGAACGAGATTCAGCTGGATGGTCCACCTTAAAGTATATTCGCACTGCTTTCTATCTATGATAAGCGCACAAAGAATTTCATATACGACGAATGCAAAGCAGAAGCGAAGGAAAGTGTGCGAGGTTTGTGTGTGTGTGTGTGTTTGTGTGGGTGCGGCGAAGGCGGCGGTGATCAACAAGGAAGTGCACAAAAGTCGAAGTGGCCAACGAAAAACGGCGAAAAAGAGCAACAATCGCAGGTTATAAGCGGAGCCAAAGCAGGCAAGCAAACGAAATCAAATCAAAAGTAATAAAAAATGACTCACTTGATCCCCACGGCACACCAACACTAGCACAACCGCGCTCACACACAAATACAAAATGGCTAGGTCGGTCGTTCAACCTGAAATCGCGAGAGCAAGAGCGCAAAAGAGAGAGTAAGAGAGCTCGTTTTTGTTTGCTTTTTCTTGCTTTTTTCAGCCGGCCGGTTTTGCTCTCTCTCTCTATCTTTCTGTCCTGCTCTTTATGTCATAACGCTTCTGGTTTCGGTTTTTATTGTTGTTGTTGTTGTTGTTTAGGGTTTAATGACATTGCCGGTTCGTCTTCTTCTTGCCTGCCGTTGTTTTCTTCTTTCTTTCGTACTCTTTGTTTTTATTTTCATTCGCATTGTAGTTGTGTTTTTGTTGTTGTCGTTGTAGTTGTTCTTTGCGGCTTGTACGCTTGCTCTTGCAAGTCAAATGAAACTACTGCAACAAAAACAACAGCCACACTATGCCGACTGTACAGTGAATACAAATGCGCAAAGGACCGTCCAGGCGGCCAATGTAACCGAAGAAAAGCTGGAAACCCACTCCGCACTTTCCCCGGAAAACAGTCCACCCCACAAACGTTTTTGTTTAGTACACAATGCCAGGTGTTATTCCGATGCTATTGTATTTCAAATAAACGAGATTTACAAATGCATATGCACTTGTTTATAATTAAAACGAATGGAATTGATATTAAAGGCTAGTTGAAAACGCCATCGACTCATTTGTGGGGTGTGCAAGAAAACACTGCTGCAACTTTCTGCTGTGCTGTATTTTTACTTTTTAGTCGTTGTTGTTGTTGCCCCGACGACGCTACTTTGCTTCCTCTGCCGACGTCGGCAGCGCAGCTGTGCGGTCTTGTTTTTGCTCTTGGCTTTGCACTGCCTTTGATTTTGATTTTGCTTCTGCTTTTGTTTTAGCACGCTCACAAATGTGTGTTAGTTGGCGGTCATTCACATTGAACATGCCCTTTTTGTTGTTTTTCTTTTGGTTCGTTGTGCGCGCTTTCCGCGTGCCTGTGTGTGTGTGTGTGCGTGTAAGTATCTGTGTGCGGGAGAGTATCTGTGTGCAGCAACTTCAACTTAAACTTGACGCTTAACATTTTTGAGTCTTTTTTTAAATCCTTGTCGTATTTATCATTTCTACCTTATTACGAACGTGTTCGAGAGCGAGAGGCCAGACGGCCGCCTTGTTCTCTTTTGTATGCACTGCAATTTGCATTTGAGCTGGGTCCATTGGAATTGACGTCATTATTGAACGGATTACGCAATTCCGCAAAAACGGACTAATTTAACCATATCAGCTCGAATATCGGCGAGCGAAAGAGACAGTACTCGAGGGGAAAGCATGGGCGAAAACGCACACACACATACCACACACACACACTCTCACAGACACACACACCATAAAGCGCGAGAGGGCGGAATGCTAATGGGAGTAGTGTAAAAGTAAAAGGTCATTGAACGAACATTGTACCTATTTTCGCTATTCACGCACACATATCCGCGCCCGTGCCTGTGTGTGGGCGAATTGTTATTACTATTCGCCAGTTACAACAAAAAAAAAACACGAATACGTACATACGTACCAATATGTACAAAGCCAACAAATTCAAAGAGAAACCCGAACTTCCGATAACAGTTGGAAAGAAATTGCAAATACTCTATTAGCAAAGGTATCAAAAATATAAATACAGCGATCCGTGCTCGATACGCACCTTACCTCAGGTGACGGGATATCCCTCAAAGTACCCGACAAACATGGCTTATCGGTTACACACATCCATGCACACATACTTACTTATACTTTCGAGGAAACTCAAGGCATTTATTACTCGATCTTCGAATCCATAGTTTGAAACTTAAGCTCAATATTTGTAAATATCAGGAGAACCAGAAGTCTTTAGCCTCTCAAAAGAAATCCAAATTACTGCTCACTGTAACCACAGCCAATAAGCTTCTTCGCTAGGAAAGGGCAAACTGAGTAATGGCTCTTCGTATTCCGTACTCGAACAAGTCAACAACCGAGTGGAGAAATTTGAGCGATGAAGTATGTATGTGGAAGTGAAATGGTGAAATGGTAAACTGGCCCAAAGGGAAAGAGGCAGCGGCGAAAGATCGCATCCATCAGATCGCTTGTGTAGGCACTGGATTGGATTGGATTGGATCGCCTGTGGCCAGATATCACGCATTCTCCTGTGTAGCTCATTAGTCAGGACTCGACTGACAGATCGCCAGGTAGCGAGTCCAAAGGTCGCAACGTGATCGTTCCGTATTTTCTGTTGGCTGAAGAAAGCGGCTAAAACTGCAAGAGTCGCTAAAAAGACGGAGCATTGAAAAGTGCCAACCCAGCTTGGAACTAAAGGTGTCCAATTGTGACCCCGAACAGGATGATTCATCGCGGATTGGGAAAGTGCAATCCACGCGGAAGTCGATTTAAAATTCCAAAGAACACACGCTCAAGGCGTTTCGTAACTTTCGACTGATTGCTGTTTTAATATGGCACATCATAAATTTATCAGATGGCAAACTGGGTATTCTTAAGCTAGCCAGAACAACAAGCATTGTGCATCTTGCATTTGTCAAATTGCATTTTTAGCTTTTCATTTTCCCAATGAGGGAGGCGGCTAAATACGAACACAATCAATCCAATGGCACATAATTAGTAATCATGACTAAGGATAGAAAAGCGCGTGACAAAGAGGGAGAAAGCAGGAAAGAGTGCGATACGGAGACAATAAGAACTTTATCGAGGCACTGACCCCTGGGTGATTTATAAGTTACGTATGTATGTGTGCATGGCCAGCACCGACTCCCCCTGTTACTCCCCTATTCTCCTGCCCCTCCCACTGTGCATAATATTGTCACAGCTATCAAATGGCAAGAGGAAAATGTACAGCGGCGAACTAGAGATAAGGGAAATTCCTCTTCATTCCTTTCAACTTAGCCCGAGATTCGATGGGGATCAAGCAACTGTGAACCGAGTGGCATAGGGCCACGGGGAACGGGGAATGGAACGGGGATCCAGCGGAACGGGTGGACACGGAACTGATAGGCGTGTTTACGCTAACGTAGAGACTTCTCAGGTTTGTGGAGTTCTCAAGTGGGCAATGCACCTTATCCGAGGGGAGATATTGAGTACGCGCTAAATAAACTTCAAGTTCATTGGCATTGATTAAAATGCAAGGCGAAACGAAATGGAACCGAAGGCATCGAAACAAAAGGAAATGAAACAAATACGATAGCCACGCACGTATTCACTTGTGTATATGCAACACAAATTTTTACAAAGCGAAAAGTTCGAAGCAGTGTTTTTTTTTTGTAAAATATAAGAAGGTTAACTCCCTTCTTTAAGCTTCCATTTCGACAAACCCTGAATATTTGAAACAGCTAAAGACAAACACCAAAACTGGAATCTACTTCGCACCGCAAGTGTGCCATTTAAGATGGCTTTCGGCATTTGACAGCTGTCAGAATTCGGGATGCGGGATTGAAAGCCATTGGTTTTCGGTTTTCCGGATTCCTGCCTGCATGGAGATTTCCCTATACATACATATATTCCCATAATTGGGCGCCCAACGTACGTGTGATTGCGTTTGCGTTGCCCAAACCTTTGCCTCCCAAATTGCCACCCCTGCCGTCCGTCTCTTTCGCGCACGGGTAAGCCATGTAAACGGGGGTTACATGACATTGAAACCGATTTTGAAGGTTTCAACGTTTGTGGCTCTGGACAGGGTAAGTTCTAACTGCTTCTCCAGAAATACCCGAAACGAAGAACATCAACAGAGCGACGAGAAAACAGACACAAAACCAGAATAAAGCGTTGCCCCTTTTTTACGGGCTCTTCCTTGTTTCTTTGCTGTAATGGCGAAATATACACATATTTTGGAATCACTCTGACGCCCTTGTCACTACATTTTTGGTCATTGACCTCGCACGAACACACAGATACAGCACTCGCGCAAGAATTCCAGTGGCGCGCAAAGGGGATACAAGTTTTGTGGTGCAGAGACCCCAAAAAGCCCAGGAACCGCGAACCAAGAACCCTTTGAAGTTAGTCAGGATTTGTTGCCTTAACTATTCCCGAGAATTTCCGAGCTGCGAGGACTCGTCTTGGGATCTAAAATCCCCTTAATCAACTGCCGCCTACTCCCCTGCGCCCAGGCACACATGTACATATAGTAATGTAGAGCCATTTGGGACTTGGTAACAAGCGGCAGTCGTAATGCGAAGAAGCAGGGAGCAGAAACAAAACAATGCCCAATGGCCCCAGTCCCCATTTCTGGATGCCACCCCCTCGCTTCCCGTGCCAAGCGGAGAGTCCCCAAGTTCTAGGCGTTGTTATCGTGCGTTTGCCGCCAACCCACCCGCTACTCACAAACACACACTCACATCGGCAATCAGGAAGAAGAAACCAGCCAATAAATGGGTACGAATGTTGCCGCACTTTCGATGCCCTTCCCACAAACAGGAGTCAGACACAACATAATTTTAAATAAACTTTGATAGTTTACAAATATTTCAAATACTTCGAAATACTTGTTTACGAAAATGTTAGAAGAAAATCAAGAAAGTAGCTAGAATAAACATCCGCGAACAACCCTTTATTTGCGGTCGCGTTTTTTGCGTGTTTGGTTTATCGCCAATCGAACTTCATTTCACATACAATTTAAAAACTTGGCCAGAAAGGGCATCTGCAAGCCTTTAATATAATTGGGATTTAGCGGCATTAAAATCGTAGTCATCGACATTCAGCATCAACGATTGTTTATCAATGTGTAAATAAGCAGCGCATACGTGCTTGTGTTCGTGTGCGTGTTTCGTATCTGTGTGTGAGTGCGTTCCCAAAAATTTCAATAGCAAAGGTCGATGAACTCGCCATCGGTAGCGCGAGAGAGAGAGAGAGAGCAAGAGACGTTTACGTTCATTGTTTTTGTTCCGCATTTCCATTTCCATTTTCTCTGACCATTTCTCTCAGCTCTCTTCGCCTCTCTCTTTGGCTTTGAGTTTTGCGCGCGCTTCCTCGTTGCGTTTCATTCATAAACAGAGAGCGGCGAACTCGAGCTCGAACTTTTTTATTTCGAGATATCTCGGCCAGGCCAACGAACCGGCCAACATGTGCTTCTGCCTCTGCTGCTGCTGCTGCTACACCTCCCACCCCCTTTGGTGAACTTTAAGGCGCGGTGACTAAGCCCAAGCGCCCCCTAAACTGCTGAACTTAAGCCCAGCTGGGGTCTGTGGGGCTGTAGAGCCCCGCAGCCGTAGGCAAATTATAATGCCATCACCCGGATTATTGGTCAGTGATTAAAGTGTTGCGCCATTTGGCGAAATGTACAAGGTACTCGTATTTATGGGCAGAGCCTCGAATTCTAATTCTAACGGTCGGCACTATATACATAAATGATCTAGTGTGGTAAACCTCTCCAGTCCTATCGATAATCCGAAGCGATTGTATATCGCTATGGGGAAGTTTGCGAAACATTTTGGCATTCAGCAATGCATGCGGAAGCTTAAAATGGCCAAGGATACGGGGACACTTCTTAAATGCTAGAGAGGATCCTTAGTGGTACTCACTTCAATTGGTCCCGTTGCAGCGGTGGCATCTTTGAGGCATTCGGCTGACGCTTCTCTAGTGGCCAGCGTTTGCGAGTACCGTTGATCCTGGAGCCGAGAGCGATACGGATATCGATAATGGTGGTGGCGGAACTGGGGCGATATCCATGCTCCGCCGGCAAGCGAGTATCCGACTACCGTTACAAGTTGATTGCTTGCGGTTGCTTTGAATCACTCTTCTTTTGGTTTTTTTTTTGTTACACACTCACAACAGTTGGCTTAAAACATTTCACTTGCAATTTAGTTGTTGTTCACATTAGTGTATTTGCATTCGTTTTCTTTTGTTTTGGGGCTGTTGGCTGATGCAGGATTTCAAGGTATCAAGGCTTCAAGATCAAGCAGCTGTTGATTTTTTTGCAGGACTCTTTAGTTAGATTTGCTTTATTTGGGTGGGTGAGGGTTAAACGTCAACTGCAACGGAGCACACACATAAAAAATATAAATAAAAAAATAGCGTCAGTGCCAAGGTGTCGTTATGCATTTTTTCTTATATTTGCGCCACACACACACGCACGCACACGTAAACACACACACAAAACAAAAACAAGCCAATTTTCTGTTGAATCTTTGAAGATGCTTGCAAATTCTTGTTGTCAACAATTAAAAAAAAAGTTTTCTTTGCATTTATTCATGTTGCACTTGTAAAATTGTCGCACACACACACAGTGCACCTTGCTGCTAGGGCAGCTAAGATAGAGAAAGTGGGGGCGATGGAGGCCCTTAAAATTTGTTTCACATATCCAATCTACGGTGGTCAACAAAATCCTGGAGAGGCAACAAAAAAAAACGTAAAAAAATAGTTATTTCGTTTTGTGTTATTATTTTATTTCTTGGGAACCCACAACGGAAATATCGTTTGATTTTCGAAGCGTTTGCTTTCCGCGCGCGACTAGCTCGTGGGATACACTGAACAATCCACCACCGACTGGCACCACCACTCCACTTGCCCCAATCTCGTGCTGCAGCGCTGCGTTGGAAGAGAGCGTCCGAAGAGCGCGCTAAAGAGAGGGTTCTCTTCAATTCCCGCTGCGCAAGAGAAAAGTTCGTTCACTGAACTTTTTTTCGCTGTAAGTAGAGTAGATTTTATAGGCGAAGGAAAATATTTTTTAAATTCAAATGGAAATAACTAAATATTATTTTTAATTGATTTCATGTAGTTCTTAACCCACCATATGTATTTTGAACAAACAAAATGTATTGTTTTTCTTACGAAATAATAAATAAGCAGACCAAGTGCGCAACAAGAACCCAGTAGCGTCAACTTAATTTATCCATAGTGATAATAATAATTAAAATCGATCTTCATATTAGTATTTAAGCTACATATTTTATTTGATTTCCACATTAAATTGTGTTGACATCAGCCTAAAAACATTATCCTGCTGCCCGAGGTAAGAACTTCATTTTAGCATTTGTCTTGCCGCAATCACAGTGCTAGCAGCCGATCGTGTTGGCATTGATGAACTGCACAAATAAATGCGGCACCTGCTCCAGCGGAGTGGGAGACGTCTGGCTGGCGTGGCACGTGCTCGTGATGAACTTCTGGCGCAGGCGGTTCAGCTGAAGGGCATTCATCGAAGTGGCGACCTTCACGGGATTTCTGCTCCCCGGGATGCGCAGCTGGCCGAAGGCCTTGATCTTGACCGCGCCGAGGATCTCCTTTATGATCGCCTGCAAGATTTTGTCCAGTTCGAACAGGTAGTTGGTTGCTCCCAGCGGCGCCTGCGGATTGGACAAAGCAGTTATTTGTGATATTTCGTCTTCGGCTCTGGCCAAACTCTACGCTTACATTATAAGTACTCTGGTTGGGTGGAAGTGGCTGGGACTCGTACAAAGCGTTGTAGATGGCCTCCATGTCGAGCGTGTCCTTGGGCAAGACTACCACCAGCGGACTGTCCCAACGGTTGTTGCTCTGCGGCTCCTCGTAGCGCTGGCACAGAGCATCAAAAGTCTCTCTGGTGTAGGGAACATCCGAGTTGTCCACCGGCTGCACCGTTTCACTGTCGCCGGGCAGCTCATCTGGCGCCGTTCGTCGGCTATTAAAGGTCCACGCCTCCTCCTGGGGTATGCAGGTAAACACAGTGCACTGGGTGGTCCTTGACACCTTGGACATGCAGAACAATTCGTAGCGGTAGCCTGAAAGAAATTTGGGTTGTGGTTTACGACCTCTCGCCTTGGCTGAACCTTTTTGAGAACTCACCTTTGATGTAGTTCCCGGCGTCCAAGATGACCAGATCGTCCTGGTTGAGGTGACGCGAGGCTTCCGACTTAAGATCGCTACGTACCACCTTCTCCTTCTGCGAATCACCTGTATGGGAATTCTTTCCAAAGCCCGCCTTGGGCACTGCCTCGTTTTCGCTGATTAAGTGCACCTTCCTGCCGCGCTCCACGAAATGATCCCGCAGCTGGCGAGCACGTGTGCTCTTTCCGCTGGCCGGCAGGCCCGTAATCACCACGATTGGCATGCTTCCTAATTAATAACAATAAATAAACAAAGTAGCCGGACGTTCCATCCACGATGCACTCGGTTACCAACACTAGTAACAGCGTGCAAGATGAGCACCCAGCTGGTTTCGAGCTAGATTTAGATATGTGCTTGCTTTCACTTCGTATGCTTAAAATGTTTGGCAATAAGTCCAGTGCAATTGCGATAAAAAAAAGTGGACAATATTGTATACCCTTATTCGTTGGGCCAGCCGATTGAAATTTGAAATTAAAAATTTTCTCCTTCATTCTCGTTATTTTCCATTTTTAGCTATATTTCCATGACATCTTCGATGGTTATGTACATACCAGTGCTGCGAAACAATAGATTTACGTTGACACCCACGAACGTGTTCAAACGTACTTAAAATTTAGTTAAATATAAACCCCAAATAACCGGCTTCCGGAATGGCTGATTCCCGTCGTCGTTTCCGTAACAAGAAGCGGGATGAATCTTGCTCCGGCCTCCTGACACCCGTGACCATCGCCCGGCGCGAGGACTCCACCCGCATGATGCAGCCAAAAATTCTGCTAAAGAAGGATCGCGATCGGGAGCAAGAGACCTGGGACAGAGAGCGGGACAAGGATCGGAAGCTGGAGAGGGACAGGGAGGCGGAGTCGAGTCCCAGTTGTTACCCCGATACACCGCCGACCATCAAAACGATGATCGTCAATCGTACGAGTGAGGTGCGGCCTGCAGACAGGTGCCAGATGCCGTTGGCTGGAGGTGCTCTTGGCCAGGGAAGCGGGCAATTGTCCGCCGTGCCATCTAGCTCCGTTTGCTCCGCATTGGTTAGCTCGGAACCAACTAGCAGGGACAAGGGGAGCTGCAGTGGTGGTGCCAGAACCGCTGGCACCTCGGCCGGAGCACCGAATGCTCTTCAGGAGCATCAGCCGCCACGCATGAACCGTCCCACACCCCTAATCGTGGCCAATGGCATTTTTAATGCCAATGCCCGCAAGCTCTTCCACAAAACTAATACGGACTTCACCGTCATCGGGGTACTGGGTGGTCAGAGTTCCGGGAAGAGCACGCTGCTCAATCTCCTGGCCGCTGAGCGGTCTCTGGACTACGACTACTACCAACACCTATTCTCTCCAGAGGCGGATGAATGCATCTTTGCCACCCGTCACAAGTTTAAGCCAAACAATGGGCAGAAGAGCATTTTGCGACCACGCACGGAGACCCTGCAGTTTTTCATCACCCGGGAACGTCACATACTGCTGGACACACCACCGTTAATGCCTGTGAGCAAGGAGTCGGATCACCACGATCTGCACTCCCTGGGCACCATGGCGCAACTGTTGAGTGTATGCCATATACTAATTTTAGTCATCGACGGCTTGGCCTTGGAGCAACTGCGTCTGATAAACACTGCCCTTCGCCTTAGACCGACGTTTCCCTGCAAAGGCTATGTGCGGGATTACTTGCCGCAGGTGGTATTCGTCCGCACGCGTGCCCAGCGAATCGACTTTGAGATACAGCAGCGGGAACGACTGGACAAAAAGTTGGCCTACTTATACGGGCCGACGGGGCTGCCCATATACCGGGGAAAAGGCGATGCACGGTGCTTAAACTCCTTCCTGCTCCCGGAGGTGAGTAGCAACAAAGCCACCGCTTTCCACTGCTGCCTCGGAGAACTGGTGCGTCAGTTCCGAGAACGTATTCTCGGATCCACGCGCATCTCTATGTGCCACACCAGCACCGAACTCAGTGAGGCCATCTGGTTTGAGATCCTGGCCGAAAGTGCTCGCAAAACGGCTCCTCATTTCGAAAAGATCTACGCAGAGATCAAGTTGCGCCACCTGGACACACGCTGCCAGTGGCGATCGGACAATAGGCGCACGTTCTCTTCCAATGCCGAAAGCTGATCCACAGATTGTAAGTATGCGGTTGGTATAAAACTATGCAAGTGGGTGAAGCGGCTTGTACTGGGATACGCAAAGCACGGATTGCTGTCCTGAACCATTCAAGTGATTAAAGTTCCAGTGTCAGTGCTTACCAATCCTTTTATTAATGACACGTGCAGTGCTATGGCCAATATGTTTCGCTGAATACCGACCGACATCAAGTCTTTTTTAAAAGGAGGTGTTTAAAGTTAACATATGAATCAGAAGTTGAGATAGTGACTGATATACATATTGTTTTATAGACATATCCCTTATTAATAAAAGACTTTAAAAATAATTGTGTAGCATTCACAAAGAATAGTATTTACATTTTTTAGTTAGGCTTAACGATTGTCGATTTTTATCAACCGATTATTATTACACCTATCGAATTCGTAGGTATCGATTTAAAGCCAATAGTAGTTGAATAAATAAAAACTATTTATCTTAATTTTTTAAGTTTTTCTTTTGGTATATTTGGTTGGCCTAGTTGGGACGCTTTTCCCATTTAAGTTAGCATGATGAGCGAGATATTGTCCTAAAATTTGCATCCTTTGAAAATTAAAACTGCCATATAAAACAGTGTATAAAGGAGTAAATATAGGTATAAAGTTTAATCTATAACATCGAAGCATTGCACTGTCGATTCGAGTTCCCTGTCTTGCCTGTGACGTGGTAATTAAGATGTTCGTGATGCCATCTGTAGGTGGGTTTGCACTTGGACATAATTGTGGTGTTTGGGTGTGTTGTTCAGTTTGGTTCAATGGCAATCACGATGGCTGCGCCTTTATCTCAGTCTCGCAGTTGGCCGTGGCCAGCGGTTTTAGTTGCTGTTTTTCTTCCGTTTCATTTCGTTCCGGCTGTTGCTCTCCCTCCTCCTCCGCCTCGCTGTCCTCGCGCACAATAAGATCGTGTGGCTCCCTGGAGGCCTTGCGTTTGCCCCGCTGCTCCTCAAATAGATCCGGCTTGCGGCAGACCCAGAAAAGGCTCTGGTACTCGCTCTGCTTCATTGAAGACGGGTTCTGTGCGTACTTGGTACGGATGCCAGTGCGTGATTTCTCGATCACAAATCCCACGCTTTCCATTATAATGCAAAGGTCCTCAAACGCCGGCTCGATGCTGTTTTGCCCGCTGACGTCGCTAAAATGGTACAGCAGCGGCCCGAGATTCACCCAAATGCCACCAGGCACGAGGATTCTGCAAGGATAATGTCAAAATCAACATCGCCGGTGTACACGTTTAAATGAGTGCAACTCACTTGTAAATTGTGCGTATGAAGTCAATAACATTATTGGCACAATCGATGAAGAAGCACGTGGCCACGCAGTTGTAAGCGTTCGGCGTCTTGTAGACCTCCAGAAAGTCGCCAGCTGCTATTTCAAAATGGCCCTTGGGTGGATTTTTGAGCGGGCAGACGTCTGGGAAACGAACGGCGGCCACCTGATCCTCACGCCTTAAGTTATTCACATACTGGTGCACCCACGGATATAGCACGTACTTGTTCTCGTAGTCGCAGCTGCCGAATGACACAACAGAGCTCGTTCAATACCCATTAAAAAGCAATGTACTGCACTGGACTTACAGGTTGAGGACAAAATTGGAGGCGATCAGCATGAAGTAGGAAAACTCGTTGCCCTCGCACGAGTATCCCAAGCAGGCAAGCTCGTAGGTGAGCCGTCCCAATCCCGCTCCAGGCACTAGGATCTTTATCTCCTTCAGCTCGCTGTTTAAGATAAAGCAGACGAATATCAAATCGCTAAGTCCCCTCAAGTACGCTCCGTAGTCACTCACATATCGCTGTGCTTGAAGTACGCAACGATGCTGTCGATGATCGGTTTATACGATTGCTCCCGCTCCAGGGCTCCTTCAGTGCTCCAGTCGCGCGCAATCAACTTCAACGTCGACTGGGCCTTTAAAATTTTTAGAGGTTCAACGTCAGCTTCATCGAATGGAATATCAATCTGCGAGTTGAATTAGAGCGGGTGCGAGATGCATGGATTGGGTGTCGTGCACAGATATGGAAAAGAAACAATACCGAATAGTTCCAATCAATAATTAAAAGAGAAACTGAAGATATTGGGAGGTAACCAAGCACATTAAACTATACGTAAGGTGTCTATTGACAAGTAGAAATAATTTTTAACCACAAGAATGACTAGTTTAAACGTACATATTACTCTTCCCTTGTTTTACCAAAAGTAATTCCAATATTTGACAATTTAAAGAGGGACAAAGCGGTGGGAAAAATAGATGATAAAGTAAATAGAGCAACATAAATTATATTAGATTGGGATTTGTGGGATGATGAAGGAGCGCCTCCTAGGTTTCGCATTCAACAGCAGCTTTAGAAAATTACCTGGTCCATGTCACCGTGCCGCACATTTGGCGGCGGCTCGTCAAACTCCGAGGGATCCCCAGTTGCCTCATCCGTCGGATAGAGGACACGCCCGCGCAATATTTCCCGGATAACCGCCTGGTTGCGATCGATGCACGTGCGGACGCACTGCAGATGCCCTCGGTACTTAGTTAGCATGACTTGGTCCTCGCCAGACAGGCTGTTCAGGTAATCCATAGACCGCTTTAGCCGCTGACACGCATATGGCCTGCATGGGAGAAATTAATTGATTTCCATTATCAGCAAGCACGCTTATCACCAGTGATGACACACTACAGTGTTTACAAACGCTGTATGGGCAATCTGATATCTTTGGTATGCAGATATTTTTCACCCAAATGTCAGCAATGGTGGTAATGAACACTTAGTTGTGGTTTCGCTTTATTATTTTAGAAGAGACCTCTTCTAGAGAACGGTGAGCCATTTGAAAACACTAGCCAGATTTGGCGTGAATACTCCCGCACCGCCAGCACTGGCGGCAAACGAAACGGTAGTTTGTCGGCAGCTTGTCTGCACATGTCGCTGTCACCGCACCGCCCCTCCCTCCTTGACGATCGGCTGGCAAGCGTCCGTTTGGAGCATGTGCTCCAGAACGCAGTTCAAAAACAATAACAATTACCCATAGTAAAGGAAGGCGTTCTGCACCTTCTGAATGTGCCTCTCCTCCTCCTCCTCGTTGATGACGAAGGTTCGGGCCAGCTGCTCGTCCATTTTAGGATGCATTGGGAACGTGGCGCAGTCCATGGTGCTCAACTGGGCGCGTCGTCAGCGGTTTCAATGATTATCTATGCTACTTAAATCCTGGAGTAATCCGTTGCCTTTGCATTCTGATGTCGTCTCTGTCGTCAACTGAACTCGCCACCTTAGATCTGGTTACACTGTCGATGACATTGGGAATTTAATCGATACCATCCGTGCTCACAAATCCGTTGCGCGCTTTTTGAATTTGGAAAACTTTGACAGGCGTGGCCAAATATTTGAACAGCCAAGAAATGTAGAGATTTTTCAGAATATTGATACTGTGTAACGGTGTTATTTATTTTCAGTTGCAACTGAAACGGGGCTGTAAGAGGGTCGGGTCACTTCATTAATTTAAACTAACAAACAATCGTACTAAACGAATTACTTATTTACACAATTCATTTATCTTTGCGTTGCTGGTTGCGTGTCTCCGTGGATTTGTGGTGTAGGCAGGGACAACCGAGTTGGAATGAACGGAGGGCGGGCACAAACAATTAACAGTTAAAACAGAGAAAATATAAATGCTTAGTGCCAACAAAGTACCAACAAGTAAAATAAATAGCCTAACACTATGCGTAACTATCAACAGAGTACATCTATCGCTCGCTTCCGGTTCGGCGGCACAGCTGCAGCGACTATGCCTGCAGACCCGCCCGGGTCCCGGATCCCGAGCCTGTTCCAGTTCCGGCGCCCTCATTGCCGTTGCCCATCGCCTCGACGTCGGTGTCGATGAAGAGCCGCATGAACTGTATGCAGCGGCTGTGGTAGTCCATCCAGGCGGCGCGCTCGGTGCTGCGCAACAGAATGCGGCCAAAGGTGGATGCTGTGTGGGAGGAATGGCGTTACGATGGTAGCACAATACTGGTGGAGCTTCTCTACCCACCGACTTGATGCAGATCATAGAACTGACTCTCGATGCCCGCGCGCAGGAACATACACAGGTGCATGAAAACATTGCGCTTGGGGGGACTCAACAGCGAAATGTAGTCCATAGCCTGCGACTTGTTGGTGCACTCCAGCAGATTCTCGACTACAGGCTCCAGCAGCGCATGCTCCGGCAGATCCAGCAAAAGCAGCAGCGCCTGCGCAGCCGTCTCTGCGTTGGCAGCTGTAGATTGTACGGGAATATTCACAACTATTATGGTGGCAATCTAACAGAGTTCACTTACGGAATGGATCATCCGACCAGGTGTCCAACCAATCGCGAACCGAGTTAAATTGAGCGCCGAGGGAGAGACGCGAGTCGTAGGACGGGAAGGCGCCCACCTGCTTGGAGCCCTGCCTGTACAGGTAGTCGATCAGCAGAAAGAATTCCCGGGGCATCGTCACACGGTATTCCGGTGATTCGTCATTCATCTGCAACGAAACGTGGTTTGTGATCAGTAGAAAAAATATGTAATTACAAAAATGAAGGGAACTCACGAGTTGCTTAATCTGATCTTGAGAATACTCGCTTAGTGGTCGGTCGGTGCGGCACATCGTCTCCATGGAAAGGCCAAAGCAACTGGGCTGATAGTCGCCGGTAACCGTGATGAAGATGTCACGCCCGTTCTCCACATGGAGGATAAGAATATCGAAGTTGTCGCTGGCGCGGATCTTGCGTAGCAAACCGGCAATGGTGCGCACATTGGCATTCATTTTCAGCCGAATGCTTCGGGCGGAGTCGATCAGCAGCGAGTCTTGGCGCGGATCGACGTGCAGCCATGGCTCGCAGATGGCGTGTATGTCCTTCTCTTTGAAACTGAAGTCCACAGGTAGTGGGCAGTTGTTATAGACGTTGAAGTCCCGTGTGCTCGGCTCGTTAAATCGCACAGTTCCGAAATCGATGACCGTCTTCTCGACATTGATCTGCGGCTGGTTGTCGTTCTCCCGCTTGTCCACTGCCTTCAGCACCTCCTCCTGCACCCGTTTGTACTTGACCTCATCGCGAGTCTTAACCTTCACCTGAAACACGGCGTACACGGGCTTGTGATCGCTCTGCCGAATCTCCATGATGCTGTTGTAGGCCAGCTGCTCGATGCGTGTGCCCTTCCAGAGCACTCGATCGCAGTAGGCCGGCGCCCGCTGCTTCTCGCTGCTGTCGTAGTTGTCCGTGCCCGGATCATACTTGTAAGTCGGCCGGAACTTGATCTCGCCCTCAGTGTAGCCTTCAAAGCACTTTCCACGCCGCATCTCCTGACGTAGCTGGTCGTACTGCAGCAGCAGCTCGTAGGTCTGGGCATCGCTCAGTGGTCCTGGTCGCTGTTGGCCGGGTGGCTCCTGGATGCGGTAATTCAAATCGCCGACCCAAAAGATGTGACTGGAAAAAGACAGAGATGGAGTGAAATAATATTTACTTATACTTCCTTCTTCTCCAAACTTACTCATGGTCACTGATTGTTCGGCCATCATCGAAGCGTATACCCTCCACGATGGCGTTGTAGTCCTGATTCCGCTCCTCCACGTAGCCCATGTGGGCAGCCAGGTGGGAGTTCACAAAGCAGATGTTGCCCTCGTTGAGCTGCAGGCTGATGGCGACACCGCCCTTGTTGCCTAGCGTATTGAAGATGCCGCGGGCCACCGACTTGGGCCGGCAGCGGATGATGTGCTGCCGCAGCTGCTTGCGCACGATGACCGTCAACATGGTGGCCACCAGGCGGTGCGACATCAGGATTTCGTACTCTACGTCTGGGTGGACGCTGTCCATCATCTTATCGCTGCGGAAGAAAGAACCAACTCAGACTCAGGCTAACGTCAAGCTAAACAACTAATGTGGCAAACTCACATCCATTGCTTCTCGATGGCCTGCACCTGCGTGGAGTTCAACATAGCTTTTGTGGGAGTATCCAGCTCCTGCAGTCCAATCGCGTAGATATCCGGCGGCTTCTCACTGCAAGCCAGCCAGGATCGCAGTGGATTGTTGCTGTCGCTGCAGGTCTTGTTGTTCACATTCCAAGTGGCGCAGTAGATGCTGCAAGGAAGGAATGAATGTGCGTGAGAACTCTCGCTTGACAGGGCATGTTCCATCTCACATTATGTCCTTGTAGACAATGTACTCGCTCTCCCGCTTCTTCAGCTCCTGCTTCACTTCTCCGATTTGCCGGTAGTCGTTCAGCCACCTGAAGTTAAGCACCGTCTCGGGATCATGCTGCGCCATGGTGCTCTTGAAGGAAATCACCTTGGCCACAAACTCCTCGTAGTGGTGGCCCTCCGTGGCGTAGTAGTAATACTTGATGGGGCCATCCTCGGCTGTGGACAGGTCAAACTGTTGCGTGGTGATCGAGCTCTTGCTGTCTGCAAAACAATTTGGAAAACGATATATGAAAAAAACGAGCTTTCACTAATTAGTTTGCTTTCATCTCAGCTGAAACTATTTGAGATACCCTATTATCTTAGACAAATGCAGTCGTAATCTGTTATGGCCGATAATGAGCGCAAACTTATTGGTTTTGTGACTACTTGACAAACAGTTACTGTGCAATTTGTTTGGCTAGCATAGTTAAGCTTTGTGATGATCTACTCACCCTGTCGCAACTGGAAATTGTGGTCGATTGCGAACACCTTGTTGATGATCAGCTCATTCGCGGAGGACAATGGAGTGCGCAAGTAGGAGAACGCGATGATGGCAAACGTGCCGCCCGACTGCGATGAAACCAGGGCCAGAAGCCGGTTGGAGTACTCTGGTCCTTTGATCTGATATGCCTCGAATATCTGAAAGCAAAGGATTGTTTAATAGCAATTCTTTTAGGGTTTGTTCGGAGCGAAGACTGAGTGTGCATAAGGCATTAGGTTACTTGTTAGCGGTAATTAATCATCTTTTTAGTCGTTAAACCTTCGTCTGCTTTGATTCGCCAGAACTGATGTTGCTTACGTATTCTATGGTCTCGTCCTCCTTGAAGCGCTCCTTGACGATGTCCTTGGTCGTCCTGGTGGCCGCAGTCGCGGTTCCATTGGCCACTGCCTCGCTCAACGTGTCCATTTGTCTCCGGTTCCTGCGTACTGATAGGGTTTCGAGTACGCTTCGCTTTCCCCGCCTAGTCCGATCCTCCTCTGCCGCCTGTTTGCCAAAAGATGGCTGCGGTAATCGCTGAATGAAGGGCAGTACTCGAGGGGTTCTTCTTCTGCGTCGATAAATGTGCGGGTAGATATGGATATGGGCAGTATGGACAGTTTGCTTGTTTGCGTCGTTGCTCTTTTCTATTTATAGTTGGCGCGAACGCCCAGCGACTTGTCTTCGTCTGCTGCGGGGTCGCCTGCGAATGGAAATTCTTCGGGTTTCCGCTGGACTGGGAGCTGGCTGCTTGGTTTCTGGTGGCGAGGGTGTCACTGCAACTGGCCGGGGAGTGACCCTGCTCTTAGGCAGCGCGACCGTGGCGGAATCGCAGTTGAGTTGTGGAATCGTGTTCAGTGCTTATCGCAGCCGTTTGTTTGTTTTCTCGCTTGCTGTGTTGTTGTTGTTGCCTCCATCAAGGTGGGTGTATCGCACACACACGCACACGCACACACTCGCGCCCAGGGGCACTTATTCATCGGTAATGCGATGACAATTATTGGCAATCCAGCGCGATCTTGCTAGGCTCGGCCGGCTGATGCGGCGAGGGGGAGGCGGTGCGGTAGCACACACAGCACAGACAGAGTGGCACGCGTGCTAATTACCGCGCTGTGATCATTATTTATCTCCAATTATTTTCCGGGCGACTCTTGTAGCCGTTTTCGCGGTGTGACCAGTGTGTCAATGCTACGAAATGCGGCGTTCGAGTGAGTCCAATCAGAATTGGTTGGCGACCCGACTAAGCAGTGTGACCAGCCTGCAAGTGCTAGCACACACCGCATACCGCGTGCCGCAATCGCTCCAGTGGCCAGCAAACAAGTTGAACTTTTGGGGAAACTACTGGGTTGCAACGCGAGAAGATGGCCCAATTCGAGAAGGAGATCGTGCAGGCGGTGCTGATCGCCGACAACAATGTGTGGAACTTCAAGCCACTCTCCGACGAGGGCTCCACGGTGAGTGAGCACCACTGGAATAGATGAACAGCCATTGACTGGCGCCCGTTGGATTCTTTGCAGGCCCTGCTGCCGCTGGTCAACGTGCGGATGCTGGACTACGCTCTCATGGCGCTAAACCGCAGCGGCGTGGAGGAGGTGTTCGTGTACACCAGCCTCTATCGCTCGAGCATCCGGGAGCACATCAGGTGGGTCCAGTTCCAGCAGCTGACAGGATGATGCAATTACTGGTGCTGAACGCTCGATTCTCGTTTATTGCAGGGCCGGCATTGCCACGGACGCAGCCTGGTCATTCAAGATGACCGTCCATGTGATTGGCGGCGAGGGCTGTCGCTGCTTCGGCGATGCCATGCGTGATCTGGACAATAAGGCGCTGATCCGTGGCAACTTCATTCTGCTCGGCGCCGATACGGTGACCAATGCCGATCTGCGCCCTGTGCTGGAGCAGCACAAGCGGCAGGCCAAGTTCGACAAGGGCACGGCCGCCACGCTGGTGTTCAAGGAGTGTGCCAACAATGTGCGCACTGGCAACGAGGTGCTGATCGCCGTGGACCGTCGCAACGATCGGCTGCACTACCACCAGCGGCTGCGGATGCACCACAAGGAGAATCGCTACCAAATACCTCTGGACGTCTTTCTGGGCAACTCGTGTGTGGCGCTGCACCACAACCTCCTAGATCCGCAGATTGCCATTGGCTCGCCCTCAATGCTGTCCCTCTTCAACGACAACTTTGACTTTCAGACGCGTGATGACTTCGTCAGGGGTCTGCTGATAAACGAGGAGCTGCTGGACAGCAGGATATATGTGGCACTGCTGCCGGCAGCCCAGTACGCGCACAAGGTGAACAACTGGCCGGCCTACCAGCTGGTTAGCCGGGACATCATTAACCGCTGGGCCTACCCCTTCGTTCCGGACATTGGCCTTTACAAGCTGCAGCAGGAGTACGTCTTCCACAAGGACAATATCTACAAGAGCCCCGAGGCGCAAGTCTCGAAAGTGGCTTTGCTTCAGAACGTGGTCATCGAAGCGGGCAGTCACGTAGACAGTGGCTCAGTGATTGGTGACAGCGTGATTGGCGCCAATTGCCGGATCGGCAAGAACTGTCGACTGACCAATGCGTTCCTCATGGCCGGCGTCACCGTAATGGACAACTGCAGACTAGAGCACTGCGTGGTGGGCGAAGGAGCCATCATCAACGAGGATTGTGACGTGAGCGCGGGCTGTGTGCTCGGTGCTAAAAGCGTGCTGCCTGCCAAAACAACGCTGGCGAAGACCCTTATCACCAGGACGCCCAGCAGACGTCGTAGCGAGGATGAGGTGGTAGTGGAGGTGAAGTCCATCGGTCCGGAAGCCTATATTGTCAGCGATTTGACGACAGGGGATCCCGAGGACTCGGAGGGCGAGGACTTGTTGCCACAGCAGCCGCTCAGCATACCCAAAATGGGAGACTTGCTGGCGCCGCTGGAAGAGATCAGTTACTGCAGCGATTTTAGCGAGGACGACGAGGATGCCTCGCGAGCGGTGACGCCACTGCCCGATGACACAAACAGTAAGTGCTGCCCACAAGTGCAATTTAAAGTCATTCTAATCATGTTTACCATTTGCCAATTGTAGTTTTCCTGGGCGAAGTCATCGATTCCTTGACACGGGGTTTCCGGGAGAAGTCCAACCCTGACTTCCTTGTCCTAGAAATCAACTCCTCGCGCTATGCGTACAACATGTCCCTCAAGGAAGTCAATTTCAACGTGGTGAAGGCCGTTTTTGGAATGCAGAGCATCGTGGAACCGGCCAACGACAACGTTTTAGTGGCCATAAACGCAGCCTTTAAGCAACTGGGCCCTGTGGTATCCAACTACATTAAGAGCGAGGATGCCATGATGGATTGTCTCAAGGCGCTGGAGGTGAAGTCCCCATAATTTTCACACAAACCCACACCCACTTTAGCATTCCCTTTTCCCGCAGGATGTGTACGAGGAGAATCATCTGGTGCGGGGGAAGATCTCGCAGATCGTGCACTATCTGTACGACAAGGACTTTGTGTCCGAGAGTGCCATACAGGCGTGGTACGAGCAGTTGGACGAGGAGGAGCATGCACACCTGCGCCAAAGCCTCGCCAAGCTCGTAGCTTGGTTGGATCAATCCAGCGAAGAAGATGATGACGACGACGAGGAGGAGGACGATGACTAAGCAAAGTCGTAGCCTCTATTTTTTATTCCCATTTGTTTAAGTCATTTCCTTGCTCATTCTAATGCTCTAGAACAAGCAAAGAAATGGAAAATAGTTGTAAGGTCGCTCGAAAATTCACATTGACATATTTTGGCCAAATCCCGATTTTGCGTCCGAAATCTGCTAGTTTTTTGGCCACAACATCGGAAATGATTGGCGAAAGATGGAGTGTGATGCATCGTTGAGCTTGTAATTAAAATCCAAATCGACTGACATCCAAGCCTGGACATTTTTAATTTTTCACAGTTTTCGCATAAAATGATGATGTGTTCCCTTAGAAAAATACGAAATTTGTAAAAAAAAATGTTTTTTTTCCTGTTTATTGAAGACTTGCTACAAACTTGTTATTCAACTTTCTTACACAGTCAATGCAATATTTAAAAAAGGGTAATAGTACCAATGCTTTCTGTGAAATTTTAAATAGAATTTCCCACAAAGCTCTGGTATTAAAAAAAAAAAAAATTGAATCCGAAAAATGTGCGGATTATTTCGTTACATTTCCTATTTCAAAACTATATTCAAAACTTTTCACGAAAACTTTACCTAAACCTAAAGTCCAGAAGGCCGGCGTAGAAAAGAGACTAAAGATGCGGGTATTGGCCATCGGTCCTCTACAGCTCCTTATCGTACACAAACTCCTCTTCCTCCTCTCCTTCCATGATCAGGCCGACCATGTCGTCCTCCTCGGTCTCGGCGGCCGATTGAAACTCCTCATCAGATTCCTTCATCGACTCAATGGTGATCTGCGTGTCCTCGGTCACAGCCGGATTGAGTGACTGCTCCTCCGTGTCCAGGTGCTGCTCCTCCAGGTCCAGGTGCTGCTCCTCCAAGTCCAGCTGCTGCTCCTCCGGGTCCAGATGCTGCTCCTCCGGGTCCAGATGCTGCTTCTCCGGGTCCAGGTGCTGCTCCTGTGTGTTCTGATCCTCGTCTTGTCCTTGCTGGCTCGCATACCCTGCATTTTCCGACCCGCCAGATTCCAGTTTCTCTTCCTTCTCTGTGTCCGTGTCCATTGGCTGGCTACTGTAGTCCTTCTTGTCATCTTCGCTGTCCTCCTTCCCTGCTTCCTGCTTTGGACTGCCTTTCGCTTTTATCTTGGAGGTATCTGCGGCGGGCTCCTCATCTGCCCCTTGCTTGTGATCCTGCACATGGTTCTCATCGATCTCGTCCTCGGATTTCAGCGATTTCATATCTTCATCGCCATCCGCCACGCGACTCAAGCTCTTCTCCTCCAAGCGTCTGCTGATGTCCATGGCTATGAACTCCAGCCGTCCCTGGACACTCATCTGGAACACCTCGCGGTGTTCGCTGCAGATTAGATTGCTGCGCACTTCCTCGAGGCAGCCTTCGAGCACCTCGTTAACCTCTTTCACTTCGCAGTCGCCGCCGAGATTCTGGGTCACGATCAGCAGCGTGGTCAGGTTCTTTAGCAGCTTTATCATCCGCGTATTCTTCACCATGCCCTTGTTGAGCTCGTCGACCGTCTTGGACGCCTTGGCGCGGCACTCCTCGCGCAAATATGTCGGCGAGATCATGGCCTGGACATTGCGATTGCGTGTCAGGCTGGAGGACAGCTCCTGCACCTTGGTGAGCTCGAACATGAGCTCGGCGTTGATGCGCTCGATGGTCACGATGTTGAAGGCATACTGCCGCTGGAAGTTGTCTGCAATCTGTCGGCGATGGCGATCCCCATTCTCGTCATGGCTTATCATATCGCCCATGGCCAGCTCGGCGGTGGCGTTCATCTTGTTGAGCCGCTGGATTCGATCCGCCTTAACTGCAATGTACTTCTCCAGGCGCACCAGATGCTCCAACAGCGAGGTGGAGTAGCCGCGATGTCGCGCCAACTGCTGCCGAATGGGACTCACGCCCACCGAATCCTGTCCCAGCAGGGGATCACTCTTGTTCAGCTTCATGCTGAGCGCATTTCGCGCAGCCGCATTATTGGTGGCCAGGTGCTTCTCCGGTTTGAAGTAGTATGATCCCGCTCCAGCTCCGCCGACTACCTTTTCCCTCTTTTGCAGATAGTTGTTGGTAAGATGGGCCGTGAAGCCCAGATTGGTGGTGAAGCCGAGGTTATTTGTTTGATAGATGCTCATCAAGTTCGGCCGGAAGTCCTTGGTGAAGCTGTGCAGCGGCAGCATCTCGTGAAAGTTCTCCGACACAATCTCGTAGTCTGGGATGGCGTGTGTGCCCAAGCCGATTCGTTCGAAGGTCACTCGGTACATGGCGTTTAGTGAGTCGTAGGCGGCCACTGTGCCCGCAAAGATCCCGTCCTGGGGAGATCTTAATCTGGCAGTGACCTTGGTGCCGAGCGGCAGTGTCATCGGTATTTTCTCAGGCATGTCCGATAGCACGGACACGGAGTCCTTGAACTCGCCTGGCTTCCGCGATTGCAGAGTCCGGATCAACTGGCGCTTTCGCTCCAACTCCTTGCGCTCCTCGCTGAAAAATTTTGCGGAGCAGCGCCGCGGCCTGCCCATCCTCCGCCTAATATTCACCCACTCGTGGCGAATGAGGCTCCGTGTGCCCAGCCTGGGTGCCAGCTCATTCACATGGTTCATGAACTCATCACGGCATTCGAATAGCGGCTTGTCAACGTACGAGTAGAACCACTCGGCTATGGCCCACTTATGCGCTTTGGGCAACTTGAGCAGATTGCGCAGCCGAAGGCCAATGGACTGGCCCAACCGCTTGTTCGCCAACGCTGCAGCCTCTGCCTGGTTAGCTTCCTCCTCGGCGGCCGCTACTGCAGCCACCGCTGCAGCACTACCCTTTCCAATGAAATGGGCTCCCCGCCCTGTTTTCGGTCCTCCTGAGCCCAGCTTGCTGCCCACCTGGCTCTTCGATGGCGTCGCCTTCTTGTGCTTGCCCAACTGCTGGGGCTGATTGCTGGCCGAAACGGAGTTGGGTCCCTGCTCACTGGAACGCATGTAGCGGGAGACCACTCCCTTGCGCTTCTTCAGCACCTTCGATGGGGTGAGCGGGATCTTTTGGCTAGAGCCACCGCCGGCAGACTGCGGCGGTCTGCCGGGCGTTTTCTTGGGTGCCAAGCTCATGCGCAGCGGCTTGTCATCGTTGATGATGTTCTCGTCGTAGAAGAGACGATTTTTTTTTCGTATCCGAGCAGGCATTCCACGGGCGTTTAGGGTCGGGATGGGGACCTTCTGGACTTTGGGCTTGGGCGGCGGTGCGCTGCCCACGCGTTGGAGTCCCAGCGTCGCTAGGCTGAAGGCCGGCGGCTCAACTTGCTCCTCCGGTGCGCTGTTCTCGTTGCTATCCGGCTCCTCGTCATCATCCTCTTCGTCGACGTGCTCCTCATCCTCCTCCATCTCTTCGTCGTCGTCGGGGTTGAGGACTTCGCGATTGATTTCCTCGTCGTGCTCCATCGGCAGGACGTCAATGGACCCACTCCCCTCGCTGAGAGCGGACTGTGTACAAATTGCGGAGTCGGATACGGAAGCTCCTGCCTTCTTGCCCCAGCCTTTTTGGTTTACTGCAACGGACATTCTCGTTGGACGGCCGGTAAGCTGAAATTCAAGGAGCACAGTTTATCAGGTGAGAATCTGGGCGACTATAACCGTGTAATCTAGGCTCGCCAACAGGGCTCCCCCACAATGCCAGGTGCGCTCCAACGGAAGCGGTGGCCCCACCAACCGAAAGTACAGGGAAGCAGAATTTGCAGATGTTTCTTGACTTTATTTGTTGTATACTCCGTACATAATTGTTATAGTTGCTTCGTTTCTTTTGTTTGTGTAATACTTTGATTGAAGGATCTCGTATATAAGTATGCTCGTGTCCTCACATATATATGAATATATATCATTTGCAATTGAAATTAAGCACAATTCAATTAACTCTCTCACATAGTTACACGTGTGTTTGCTGTGTTGTATTGGATACGTAAACGAACACATATTGCAAATTCAGTTGGGTATATATGTATGCATTATTATATCTATAGTTAGGATAAGTAGTTCTCCCGTACAGCTGCAGGCACTTCTGTTGCCCAGTTACCAGTTAACCAGTTGACCAGGAGGCTGGCTGGCTGGCTTCCAAGGCTCCAAATACCGCCATCTGCTCGATGCACATTAACATTAACGCCGCAAATGAACTGTGTGTGTTGTGTGTGTGTTTTGTGGCAAGCATTTTGTGAACAGGATGCCCAAGCCACAACAACACAGGACAATATGACTTTTTACACAGGCCTAAGCATAAATATAACATCGAAAGAATCAGATATATGGGAGTTACAATGGTTATAATGTAGTGTAAAAAAAAACTACGCTCACTAGTTGTTTAATCCTCGTTCGAGGAAACTCTGGTTGCTTGGCCTTCGCTTCGTTACTTGCTCAATACAATTGTTTAGGTTTATTTTAGATATATATATAACAATACATTAGGCATAACAAATATCAATAATAATAATAATAGTAGCATACAATAGTAATAATAATAGTTGTGTAATAATAATAACAGCTTTTCATTCTTTGTTTTTTTTTTTCGTTTTTCATTTCCTTTGCTTTTCTCGTGTAGTTGTGTTTGCTTGCATATCTGGTTAATTGTTGTTTGCTTTGTTAATATTTGGATTTGGATTTAGTTATCTTTTTTCCGCATTGGAAATTAACGACAAACAGAAACAGAAACAGAAATACGTGTTCTAAGAGTATGGGTAAAAGTTAGGCACTAAAAATGAAAATGGACGCAGAGGGGCGAATAAGAGACATATTAAAATCGTGTAATACATTAAAATACATACAGATACGGATTAGATACAGATACAGATACAGTACAGATATTTAGGGTAAGTATATAAATAAATAACAAAATGTGTTGTGAATTTTCGCTTGAACTAACTTCGCTTAGCTTCCCGTTTGCCCTAGCTTTGCTTTCCTTTTCGTTTCGACTTAATGTTGCTAAGCTTTTCTTCGTTTCAATTACCTTAACTACTCAACGAAACGCCATACATTACCACACTTTTATTTTCGAATTATTATTGTTTTGTCGTTTCTGCTCCTCCAGCTCCTCCTGCTCCACCGCCAAGTCGTCCTCCTCGTTCTGCTCCTCCGAAGTGCTGCTCTGAAGCCCGCACTGATTGCCTAATAACATGCTATACATCCCGCAGGACTCACTACTCCATTATCATCGCTCCTTCACCTTAGACATTGAACCGCGTCTCGGATCCGTCGGCCAGCATGAGGGTCACCGTGCGATTGTTGATCCACACTAGCTTGGCCAGGCGCATCGGATTCAGGCGCGACACATCCGGAATGGGGGCCGTGGAGTAGCCCTTCGTACAGCGCGTCTGCGACTGGCCCAGTCCGAACATCCCCGTTGAGGTCTGCCAGAAGGAGAGGCGGTTCTCTGCGCAGGAGTACGAGACCAGGTACTTGCCGTCCGGCGAGAAGGCCAGCGAGGTGATCGGATGCGTGTGGGCCGGGATCATCTGGCACTTGTTCTGGCGCAGCTCGTATATGGCAAGGTTGCCACTATTGGCGCCCACGGCGATGCGGCGTGTTTGGGCGCAGTGCGAGATCTGGTTAAACTTGCAGATGGCAGGACACAGCTCCGCCAGGCCGCGGTTCTTCAGTTCGTTGCCGTCCACGCAGTGCAGGGCGATGTCCATCACCTCCACAAGGAGGCCGGCGATCTCCGACTGCATCTTGTCGATTAGCATCTCAACGCACTGCAGAATCTCGCCCTTGGCCTTGTGCAGAACGGACTGGGTGAGCGGCGTGTTGATGGACTGCGCGTTCTGCTGCATCGTATTGTACCTGGCTACCTCGCGCGCCATCGTAGTGATGAACGCCGCCGGCCGAGCGGTGGCTATCAAACGCAGAGCGTGCCTGGCGGTTCGGCAGGCATCCGCTTGCGGGGTTAGTGGGAGTTTGTAGTTCAGATTTGGCACTGCTTTGCCCTCGCACGATATCTCCAGCAGGCCGAGGAGCACCTTGGACACATCCAGGTACGGCTCCCACACGGTAAATCCACGACCCAATAGATCGATGGCTGCCCGGCGCAGTGGCGTGTATTGCGGCAGCTTGGGAGATGGTGGTGCGTACAGCAGGTGAGCCAGGGCCATTGAAGTAAGACGGGCTAGATTGTTGGCTATGCCGAAGCCCTCCACGACACTGGATTTTCGCCGTTCCCCGCCAGCAACTCCACTGGTTAGATTAGCTCCCGTGGCCATGCTAATACTTCCACGGTGATTCGGCGACTCCTGGGATATATCCTGTCCAAATTCTGCTCCTATAACACCCAGTAGGATTACTGCCGTAGTTTGTTTGCGCTTTAGCTCCGACAAGCTGGATGGTTTGCGTATAATCTCCTCCTCTTCCTCTTCGTAGTCTTCATCTTGGTGGGCATCTCCGCCAGGAACGCTGCCACCTGGTCCGCTACCACTCCCAGCAGCACCGCCTCCGGAGCCTCCGACGCCCACCCCTCCATTGCCGCCCGATCCCGAGCCAGCTCCTCCGCTTGCCGGCTGGCTTATCAGGGCCAACTGCTGTTGGGCTCCCACTATGGGCTCGGTGTGCGTGTAGAGTGGCAGGTATTGTGCCCAGCTCTCGACTAGCTGCTTGCGACCCTTCTTGCCCATCCGAGTAAGCTCGCCCAAAAGGATCTGCTGGGCCGCCTCCCTGATCTCTATGCAGTGATGCTGCCAGCGCTTGACCATCATTTCCACCTGTGGACGCTTGAATTTCTTGGGCTCCAGGGCCTCAATTTTGTCGGGCAACAGGAAGCAATGGTGGGTAGCAAGCAGGCTCCAGGCGTGCTTGATCTGAGAGATGTGGTGGGCCATCAGCTCCTCGCGCTCTTCCTCGTTGCTCAATGTGGAGTCCGTGCGCTGGGCCAAGCGCTGCAGCTTCTTGTGCTTCTCGCTGTCCGGCAGAAAGGAGGCCGCGCTCATCGACAGCAGCGTGTTGGACATGGCCACCAGCGCGAGAATATGGTTAGTGGTCAACGTAGTGCTGAGCTCCCAATGCAGACGGGATGTGAAAACAGCCGTGAGATGCTCCAAGCGCTGCAGCTCCTCTGGCAGCGGGCGCTTCTTGGAGCTGGAGGGAAGCTGGATTCCGGGTGGTATGGCATAGTTGTTCTGCCATGTGGGCAGCAGCAGCGACATATAGCCGGCCTTGGAAAGCACTCCGTATGAGATGGGAACAATGGGTCTAAGCAGGCCCAAGCGCGTCTCGCACATCTTGTCTAGATGTGGATCCAGGCCCCAGGAATGGAGCAGCGAAAGAAGTAGCTGGGCTACCTCCATAACATGCGTGACCTCCATCTTGGAAGCGATTTTGCTCTTCAGGTCCTGCTGCTCTTCGTGCGGCTCTACTGCCTTTTGCAGGCTCTCCACCTTGGCCTGTACTTTCTTCTCGACAATCTCTGTTTTCTCCTTGAACTTCTGCACCAGCCCGTGTTTGTCTTTGTCCTTTAGAATCTTCTCAACATCCACGGCCTTGTTCTTCACCTTGTTGAAGAAGTCACCGATCTTCTTGCTAGCATCCAAATGCATCGATTTGCCATCTTTGGGATTCTGCAGGTGGACACCAAGTGATTCCAAGGTAGCTGGTGTCATCTGTGCGTATTCCTCGCTATGCAATTCAAAGATCAGTCCCTCGATGTCAAAGAAAAGGATGTGGCTCTCCGCGTCCTTTGGATTAGTACGAAGACCCTGGATCACCAAAGGATTGCTGCGGTGCTTCATCAGGAAGTCGAAGTTTCCTTGGTTATGACCCTGAAGTTGCTGGAGCTGCGTTATCCCGCGCTGGGTAGCATGACGGATTGCATTCATGTTGCGCGACTTCAGGCCACGGAAGAAGTGCACCGCCGGATTGGCCATACCCATCTCGCTGGCAGATGCACCATTGGAACCACCGCCGCCGCCGCCCGAGCCGCCATCCTCCGCCTGTTCATCGCAAGCGGAAAGGACTTCCTCTGCCAGCATCCCGTGAAGCACTCGATCGAGGTGACCCGTTTCCATTTGCCAAACGTACACGCTGCCATCGGAACAGCCTACGATTAGAAAGTCGTCCAGGGGACGCCATTTAATGGTAACCACAGGGAATAGATGTCTGCTTGCCAGGGTCACACACTTGCGCTCCTGAAGGGACACTAGCGTAACGGAATGGTCCGAGGCCACCGAACATATACATTTCAGGATTCTTGGACTACAGCTCTCTGGCGGCACCAGCAGTTGTGTGATCTCACCCGCATGAACGCAAAACCGATGCAGCAAGCTGCCGCTGTACAGATCCCACAGACACACGGCGAAATCGATGCCGCCGGAAAGTAGATGCGACTTCTCGTATCTCGAGTGAATCATCGAGGGGCACAGCAGGCAATTGACCCTTCCACGATGACCGTAGAGGATCTGATGCGAGGGCCAATCGCTGAAGTTCTGCTTGATGCCTACCAGCAGCTGCATCATCACTGTCTGGGTGGCTGGGACTATGACTATGCTGCCATCCTCGCGTCCGATCACCAGGCGACTCTGCTGTGGCAGATAGATGCTCGAGGTGAGCTTCACCGGCGACTCTGTGATGCGGGACAGCTGATCCAGGATGCCCACGGGTGGTGGATCCATTATGGACCACGCCTCGACCAACGAAGTGCACACGTGCGGCTTGAGGGGTCGCGGCGGCATCTGTTTGGCCTGCAGTATGCTAATATTGTCTAACGGCACCTCCGGCACATTCCACACAGAGATGTATCCCTCGGAGTCTCCGCGCAGAAGATTGTGCTGGCCACCGGCGCCCTGAAGCAACTTCATGGCTGGGGGGCACGACAGCACCTTATCACCGGCGTGTTGCAACACGTAGTAGAGGTAAGGTGCATCCCTGACCACACTCTTCGAGTGGAACTCCTTGTTGTCGGGAATGCAGTTTGCGGGCAGCTTGTACAAGTAGCCCTTTCCCTCATCTGTCCATAGCATTACCCGGTCGGAGGTGATGAAGTCGCCGCCCTGCCAACGTTCCCTTGCCGGAGCGATTACGGAGCAGAGTACAGTGAAGTCGCCGGCATCGTAGATCTGCCAGTATTTGGTACAAACTAAGAGCACTGTGCGCTGGTTCTGGGCACAGCAATTCATGGTGATGGCATTCAGGCAGCGGATCTCCTTGGATTCGTTCTCGTAAATGGGTTCCGCGTGTTTGTTCTCGTTGCCCGTCAGAGTCCAGACCTTCACGGTTCCGGTGGTGGTGATGGCCAACACTACGTCATCCTTGCGACGCATGGGACGCAGTACGTGAATAGCGGATATCCAATCCGGTTTGACCTTTGAGCTGAGCACGTAGATCACCTCTAGGCTGAACGGATCCATGACCATGATTTCAGCATAGTAGCCAATGCAAAAGAGGCGCACATCCTCGCTGTTAGCGGTGTGGTAGCTCTGGATTTGGGTGTGTACCTGGGGAAGCTTGACTGCCTCCATGCACTTGCCGTCCGTAAGATCCCAGGTGCACATCTCTCCGTTCTCAGACGAGCTGACCAGGAAGTTGTTCTCCGGCAGAAGCGAGGCACGCACTAAGCACAAAACGGGCGCCGAATGGCCCACCAATAGGCACCGCGGCGACATCTTCAGGGTGGTGGGCTCCACTTGCCAAAGGCAGATCTGTCCATCGTAGCAGCCGGTGACCAGGGTAAACTGATCGTCCGAGAGGAACACGCTAGAGATGCAGTGCGTGGGCGCGGTGGGACCCCACAGCACCACTGGCACCACCAGATTGGTACTCACCATGGTGGTGCGCTTTACCCAATCTGTGCGGTGGCTCTCCTTCTTCTCCTCCTCCGCCGGCTTCCTTCTGCTCCCTGCTCGTGTCGCTGGCGATCGTTGCTTTGCTGCGACTGCGGCCTCTGCAAGAATGGTTATTGAGTAAACATTTGCTTACTTCCACCTAGTGGATGTGGATTATGTATGGTTGCCCCTGTGTGTGTATGAACTCCAGTTGGGGTCGGCTTTGAGTGCGTGGATGGTACAGTGAAAGCTGCTAATCAGTGACTCACCCAAGGTCTTTCGAATTTTTTGATTTCTCATCATCATTTTATTCGACTTGCTTTCCTAGCAGCTAATAGTGCTCTACAACCCACAGCTGTCCAATGTAAATTGAAAACTGAATTTATATGGCGTTCTTAATGGAAAAGATGAATGGCAAAAGGGGTAATGTTGCCTAACGTTTTATAAACAAGCTCATTTCCTGTTGAGTGTTTAAACAGACTCTTCGGGAATAAGCGAAGTCGAACTGAGCTAAGTTTACATTTACAGCTTATGCAATTTGTAAACATTATAATAACAATTAAAGGAACAAAGTGCAACCATTGGAGATACTTTTTAATATGCTTAACTGACGATTTTTTGGTCACTGAGAACAATTACAGGAGAAGCATAATAAATTGGGTTGTAAATACGTAAGTATTTATAGAGATCCATCTTAAATCTTAAACAAGAGTATGAGATTAGATAAAACTTCCTATTTTTATGGATAGATTATTTGGTATAGCTACAGTCTTGGGTCTTGCGAGCTGGTTCGCTGGCCTGATAGTGATTTCTGTGTGTTATTGTTATATCAATCTCCTAGGAATCTGACTTTATCGTGTTAGTGAGTTCTTCACAGGGTTTTCCCCTCCTAGCTTGTAGGTGAATTTGTCAGTCGGAGTGACCTGCAAAGCTCTTCAGATAAGACCGCCTTACAGGTGACACTCGTTCCAGCCCCCGGCCCCTTATCAGCACGTGTGTCCACCTTGGTCAGCCTCCACTGTACTCCACTCCACCTCGGAATCGGATTGTCCAAAGATAAACAAGGGTTATACAATACATATGTGCGCCGGGCGACAGTGGCGAAAGCAGAGACCCGATCCGCGGATATATATCGGGTTTCGTGCGGAGATGGGTATATGGGAGGGTGCCTGCTGTCGCCAATTGAAAGATCAATTAATTGTCCGACTATTTGGCATCGCAATTTGAGCGGATTTTGCCTCTGCTATCGCACGCACGCACACACAAACACACACACCTTCAACCTGGGCACGCACACAGGGACAAACAATAATAATTGTAGATAACTGGGCATTTAGCTAACATTTTTCAGCAGTTTTCCGTATTGGGCTGGCTGCCGCGCGTGATTCCTCCGCTATGGATTCCGATTGCGATGCCAATTCCAATTCCGAATCCGAGTTCGATTCCGAGTCAGCCTGCTCTCGATATGGAGAACTTAATGATGGTCCGCTACTGGTGGTGACGCTGCTTATTGATCCTGGTCGACGGACATCGCGGTGGCGGAGCAGCGGACTTCAATGTCGATTTCGATTCGATTTGATTCTAATTTATGGACACGGGACGGGCGAAACGCACACCACCCCCCGAGCACACCAACACACTAACACCTTTCCGCTGTACAGATGCTTACAACACACACACGTTGCGTTGCTGTTGCTACTTTGTTATTGCTTTTGCTCGCCACTTTTGCGAACTGCTCATATTTGTTACACACACTTTCCGCTGGAACATGCACTCCACGGAATCAAAACACTGCACTGTACTTTCGATTTACTAGCTATTTCCTTTTTTTACACGAGTGTGAAAAAAAGCAACGAAAATATTTTATCGACCGTGGAGTAAAATTTTTCGATAGGTTGGCGTGAGCGGACAGGGTTGCAACCGCAACTCCGGACGCTCTGCTATCGATGCCATGCGAGGGCCGACAACCCTGACCAAAAAATTTAATATTTTTCTTTAATTGTTTATAAATATGCAAGCAACTGGGTGGAAACACGATTTCCAGACCCCAAATGGCACACGCTTATGCCTACGATCAACGGAATGGTTTCGATATGGTTTTTGGCCAGCCAGAGGCAATCCCGCATGTATATACCCACAATGTTGTTACTTTTTGCCCAACGGACAATTAAGCATACGCGATTGCATTTAAACGGACGCCTTTCGCGGAGTACAAAAGGCACACGGGCCGTAACGCAGTGACTCCGCGAGGTAATAATCGACCACCTTTCTGAGTTATCCCACGCGGAGAATGATTCAAAACCGAAATACATCGCTGCCCACCGCCAGAACTGCAATCCGCGGTCGGAAGCGTAACAAAGGCTGCGAATTTCTTGGTCAGCTCATCCGGAGGATGTCCGGGTGTGAAACGGGAGCAGAAGGCAGTTACTTACCATAGGGTACAATTCCTTCTATTGGAGGCGGTCGTTTCGCTGAATATTTTGAATTTAAATCACTTTTTACCCGTACAAACCACACACTTTTGAATGGCCAAAAAAAAAAACTGATCCGTGCTGCCAACTCGGCGCAAATAAAAGTATAAATGAGCGCGTGCCGCGCAAAGCAGTCACAAACAATCGGTATATTTTTCACCACAAACTTTCTGAATTTTTAAAGAAATTGACGTTTAGTTTTTCCAGCCCGACTTTTATTTTGCCGCGCTGATTTTACGGCTGTTCTGTTCTTTAACAAGCAATGGCCACCATCCAAATTCGATCTGACCACCCTTTCGCTAGTTATTCGATCAGCAACAGCTGATTGCACCCTACGATATGACATATCCGATTGTTGGGCGCTTTGTAGGGTACAATTAACGTACTTTAGAATTGGCGAAGAATACAGTGTTTGTTAGCCTATCGTGTTTGGTTGTCACCTTAAAAAAGCCCTTTGGTTTGTGCTCTCTCCCCCGCTTGCTTCTCTAGGCGCTCTATAAAAAAACACTCACCGTATGGAATTCGTAGGGCATTCGACGGTCGATGCCACCACCGTATCAGCCCTTGTTGTGATTTTGCGTCAACGTAGCCGCATTTGACTTCCACGCATCCCACATCCACGCTGGCTATGGAACGCTGACCATGCCCATAATTGAATTAGCGGCCCTGATTGATTGACTGTCCCACGATGCAGCAGCAAACCCGGAACACCGGCTATCCGTGCACCCTCATCTGCGCGGTACTCCTCGTCCTGCTGTCCAACGGTGTCAGCGGGCAGAAGCAGTATTCCAAGGCAAGAAAGTTGGAACTGAGGTGGGTCACTGCTAGGCCTAATTTCGGACATACTAATCCTAACCAATCAATGCAATCTGCAGGGAGGATGTGCGGCGCATGTTCCAGCACGCATACGATGGTTACCTGCGCCACGCCTCCAACTACGATGAACTACGTCCGCTGACTTGCGATGGCCACGACACCTGGGGCAGCTACTCCTTGACACTGATCGACGCTCTGGACACTCTGGCCACCATGGGCAATTTCACGGAATTCCGCCGCGCGGCACGACTGCTCGAGGAGAAGATGGATTTTGACAGGGACATCAACGTGTCCGTATTCGAGACAAACATCCGCATCGTGGGCGGGCTGCTGTCCGCGCATCTGCTCTCCAAGCGGGCTGGCGTAGAGCTAGAGCCAGGATGGCCCTGCAAGGGACCTCTGCTGCGACTAGCTGAGGATGTGGCCCGGCGATTATTGCCAGCCTTCGTCACGAACACAGGGATGCCCTATGGCACGGTGAACCTGCGCTATGGCGTGCCCAAGGGCGAGACCTCCATAACCTGTACGGCGGGCGTGGGGACATTCCTCATCGAATTTGGCACCCTCAGCCGGTTGACCGGGAAAACCATCTACGAGGATGTTGCTCTGAAGGCGGTGCTTGCTCTATGGGCATATCGCTCGCCCATTGGACTCTTTGGCAATCACATCGACGTGCAGAGCGGTCGTTGGACCGCCCTCGACTCTGGTATCGGAGCAGGAGTGGATTCCCTTTTTGAATACCTAGTAAAGGCATCTGTCCTGCTCAATCGCCCGGAACTATTGGAGTTATTCCACGAGGCTCGCGCGGCCATTGATAAGTATATGCGCAAGGAGGACTGGTACGTGTGGGTAGGCATGAACAAAGGCCGCGTCACCCTTCCCGTCTTTCAGTCCCTGGAGGCGTTTTGGCCCGGCATCCTGAGCATTATTGGCGACACGGAGCCGGCCTTGCGCACCATATCACGGTACATTGGGGTCTGGAAGAAGTACGGCTTTCTGCCAGAGTTTTATAACATCGCTGCTGGAGAGGCATCGCCGAATCGGGAGGTGTACCCCCTGCGACCGGAGCTGATCGAGTCAGCTATGTATCTCTACCGAGCCACAGGAAACGAGTATCTTCTAGAGTTTGGAGAGCATATGCTGGAGACCTTGGAGTTCAGTGCCAAAACCAAATGCGGATATGCAACGGTAAGAAGTTCTGTGAATAAGCTTTTTAAGAACTTAAAACTAATATATATGCTTGCCTAATTTTTCAGATTCGCAATGTTGTCACCCACGAAAAGGAGAATCGCATGGAGTCATTCTTCCTGGCGGAAACAAGCAAGTACCTTTATCTGCTGTTTGACGAGGAAAACTTCCTGCACAACGATGGGTCCGGAGGCGAGCTGCTGTCAACCGAGGATGATGTGTGCGTGGTACAGGCCGGTGCCTACATTTTCAACACAGAGGCTCATCCCATGGACATGTCAGCCCTCCACTGTTGCCACGCCCACAACGAGGACATCTACACCTCTCTGGATCTACAGCGATTTAGTCCACGGGCGATATTGGAAAGGAGCAAAAAGCGGCAGGTAGCTCTTCAGGAACAGTGGGTTCCCCAGTGTCACCCAGAGAACAACGAGTTCTTTAATAAAGAGGATGAGAATGTGCAGGCGCAGGACTCTGGAAAAGAGCAGGAACGCGAGCAATCCGGCGCAAGCACTACCATGGCCGTAGATATTGAGGTGTTCGACGAGTTTCAACAGCCCGCCGGCGATCTGCTGGTGAGCAACTTCGAGCAGATACGCGAGGAGCGGGAGGTAAACGAGAGCCTGCACAGAAAAGTGGTGACCCGAAACCAGTTGACAGTCAGCGATCTGGATGAATTCTTTGCGCAGCGACGGGAGAGTTTCGCAAGCGCCTCCGAGGCTCTTAATTATGTAAAGACCTTCATGGCCAACTATACCATGGATGTAGCCTTTATACAGGGCTTGCAACTGTACGATTCTAATATGAGTAGTGTATTGGGCACAGGTGCCCAAAAAGAGTATGAGTCTCGAATGAGAACCCTTTGGCAGCTGTACGAACTGCAGCAGCAATATGTGGCCAACATCCGAGTGATTCAAGGATTAGGTTTGCTAACCTTTCCGGCGGACGGTGACCGGATACCTAGCCATTTGACAGAGGTGTTGGACAGCCTGGATAAGTCGGCTCACTTGGAGCATATAGATCTACAAGATCTCGAAACAAGAGTGTCCAATACCTCCTCGCCCCAGTTGGTTAATATAAGAAAAGTTATTCTGAATGCACGTAATGCCTATGCCATAGCCATGGTCAATACTTCGGCCATGCAGGAATTTGCTATCCGAATCTACCTCAGTGGCACTTCGGAGGCCAGCGTGCGCATTCACCCACTTTTGGAAGACGCAGAACTAAGTCAGGAAGCACGGAAAAGGCCATTTAAGTTGGCGGAGGAGCGAGCCCTCTTCAGCTACGCCCGTCGAATAGTGGACTTTCGGAAACGAATGGCGGAGACAGTGGACCGATTACAGACGCTCATGCAGGACATTCCGCCACCCAAAAGGAAAGAGGCCACTGTCGACTCTCAGGACGCCAATGCAGATGCGTCTACAGTCTACACTCAAACCCAAGCCCAAATGGCGGCGCCAGCACAGAAGCCGGAGCCGAGCCAGGAAGCGAAGCAGTCGACACAAATTCAAAAAGGAAAGCTTGCCGAAAACGGCTCGGGATTGGGTGAAGAGGAGTCCGGCTGCGTGTGGTCGCAGTTGGTGCAGACCATCCTGCGGAAGACCACGGTGCAGCGGGTCAAGTTTGACGAGGCCGTACTCCAGGAAAATACGCGCAAGGCACTGGAGAAGCACGCCCGCAAGGAGTTACCCCACCATCTGTTCGCCTGCCACCGGCCGGAGTACATTGAGGGATTCGCCTATCGGGACTTTTATCCTGAAGCGCTGTAGCAAAGACACTAGAATAAAAAGATGCGTAACGGCCATACATTGGTTTGGCACTATGCGGCCACTTTTTTGGTGAAGGCCAAATTTGCTCTCTTTCCGCTCGCTTACGCTGGGAGCGTAAGAAATCTAAAAATAGAATTTTCTTGCTTGTGTGAGTAAAAACAAGAGACGAGAACGAGTATATGTGTGCGTCTTGTGCTAGAAGACGATTTTCGTGCCGAAATCAATTCTGATCGAAGAAACGAATTTACATATTTGGAGTTGTGGCCAATTTCGTAGCAATATGATGATGGCGCGCTATTCTTCCCACCCAAAAGTGCGCGCTTTTTAAAAATATGAAATTGGAAAAGGCCAAAAAAAAAAATTTAACTGAAAGCTGAATATAATGCGCATTTTAAATAATAAAAATGGTTCATTTAGATACATCATATTAAGTCAAATGACTTAATAAGTATACTAAATAATTAAAGCAAATACAAAGGAAATTGTTATAACTACTGTAATTTGAAACATAAATATTCCAAAAAAGACATTATTCTAGTGTCTTTGGCTGTAGCCACGCAACCACCTCACCAACCAACGACTGATCTGTAGATATGTATTTAGTTACTTAGGGGTATTCGCTCTGGTGACTGGGCAACCACATAGATAAGTCTCACGCAGATTTTATTTCGAACTGCACTACTTCCGATGGGGATTTAAAAGTGGGCTGTTGGGCCCTTTTATTAACTTATTTTTGCGAAATTAAAAGACTTTGTAGCGATTTCGAACGATTATGGTTTATTTCTTTTATCGAAGTTTGACATCGATGCGCGCATGAAAATGAGCGACTCTATTGCAGAGCGAACAGGACCGAGTGCTAAGCCAAAGGTGTAAGCGCGAAAGTAGAAGTAGCTTAGATAACGAAAGATAATCGCGTTTGCGAATTTATCTCAATTCACTCAGAGAACAATCACCTCTAACGGTCATGATATTTGTAGTGCTGTACTTTTTACTTTTCTATCGTTTTAAAACATTTACATTTTTGTTTAAATTGTTAACTGCATACATATATGTAATAACCAAACCAGCATACCATTTCCTGGAACTTCAACTTCTTGTACAATCATGTCTACCAGCGATTTCTTAAAGCTTAGTTAAGATAAGATTATAGATCATCGAAATTATGTATAGTTGACGAACAAGTGCGAATACCCCTTCTACCGTGCGAAACCTCAAGTGGTCCTACTTGTGCCGGCAATTAATTTATTTAGCATATGAACCCGCAACTTTTGGAGGTTTTCTAAATATCTTACCAAGGCTTAAACAAATTTATATCTGTAATAATCGTATTTATGGTTCGAGTGCTTGTGTGCGTGTAAACTATTTGCGATGACTGTTGTTGGCTGTATTGTAATTAAATTGATTTATTTCCATATTTATGCATTCAATTAGATTCGATTAGTCTGAAATTGACGACGAATCGAGAGAGTTGCACAACCCGAAGCGAATGTTGAGAATCGCGGCGGCCAAGTGCCGGATGTGGTGGCCACCTGCTCCTCTGCCTCTAGATAATTTTGTGGCTGCGATTGTTTGGACACGCAAAGGCAATCGCTCGAATGGGTTTATTTTCGGATATTGCTGTTTACTTCAGGGATTCGGGTTTTGGGCTTGTAGTAAATTACGCCAACGACATGAATGGAGCCAGCCCTTGGGTGTTGGAAGCAGTGATGCGAAGGTATAGTAAGCTCCTATCGTTTACAATAATAGTATGTTAGCCTTAAACAAGCGAGATAAGTTCTCCAGATCCAATCAATCGATGACTTTTGCCTTCGGTACACTTGGTTATACCTCAACCAATTCCAATCTTGAATAGTACCCGTGCTCCGTCTCATCACTGACTGACGTCCTTTTACTTTCTCCTGAGCCAATCGCACACATCGCGGACAGCCCACAGCAACTGCTGGGGAAATCCGCCCGACAGGCGCCTCTGACGTTGGCGAAACTGTGATTGTGGGTCACACCACTGCCATCGACACCCCTGGGAGTTGGGAGCAGCAACTCCTTGGGCCCCATGGGCTGCGTTGTGGGGATGCGTGTACAGTATTGGTAACGTTGCCTGCCATGCAGCAACAATGGGAAAACTTTAATGAGTACAAGTTCCTGCCAAAACGAAAAGACAGCCAGGCAGGCAGTGAGCGGCAGGCAAAGGGATAGTGGGAGGTAGGGACGGAGAGGTGTATTTGCTGCAACGTAGTCCGCAGCCAGTCAAACGAACCGAGCACGCCACGCGTTGCGGACGGATTGCCTGGATTTCCGTAAACAGAGCTCTCCTTCCGGGAGCAGAAGAGTAGACGTGGACGAGTATGAAACCGGGACTCGAAACCACCGACGAGGGCGAGGAAAATGGCGACGCACTGGATCATCGCGAGGGGGATCCCCGACCGCTGCCCTACGATTTCGAAAAGGAGCTGATCCATAGATCTAATCGGCACATCCGACTTTACGAAACCTTTGTTCCAGTGAGCCAAGGTATGCTAGAGATTCCTGGTTAGCTTAGTATATATATCATGTTTCAGAACAAGCTTGTTGAATGGTAAAGCTCCTATAAAAATAAAACTTTAATCATTGAAAGTTTTACAATATTTTACAACATTTTTTACTACTGCTATTGAGATCTTCTCCTGCCTTCCAGTTCATCCGCTAACCCGGAAGTTCTACGCCCAGTATGAGCAACGCCAACCGACGGATACCTTGAGGTACCTTCGGCACACTTGGCCAGAGAAGCATGTGGAGCGTCAGAGGCAGCTCGTAAAAGCGGTTCCGCTCCTGGAGTCGCAGGTGTACGGCTGGTTGCCGCTTAAAAGTGGAGAGCGGGCCGCCGACCTGAACTTTCTGCATGCCAAGAAACTGCGCTGCGGCATGACTGTTCACGGGGAGCGCTTGGTGGCGGAGAGGATTACGGCGCGTCCTCCGTTTAACGGACTTAGATTCCTGCTTCACTAATCCTGCGGCTAGGAAATGTCACACGCCATTATAAATATACAATTTTTTTTTAACATCAAGTGTTCATATTTTTTTTTAACAAATTAATTATGATTAAAATGCAAAACTAAACCACGCTAGGTCGTTATTAAGAAACGCATTTTGTCTAATTCGAATTTAGTGAAAAAGGTGGCAGCTCTGCCTCGATGATTTAGTATCAGGGCTACGACGTCGATTATTTTTTGTTTATTAATATTGTTTTCATTTACTGTTGCTTCAAGCAGGCGAATGAACCTGGAACAGACTCCTCCTGTAATGCGCAGAGCAACCGCCTGAGATTCTCGCAGTAGCCACGCAACATGGTGGGTGTGGGTGTGAGTGAAGTTGGTATTTCGGCGTCTTCGGAAGAATCCGTAAAATTCGGCCGGAATCGGCATCGCAAGTCAAAGGTCGCGTTTCACGGACTCAGTGGCAGCCGGCATCTAATCACTTGTGTTTTTTATGTCACATTATATTCATAATTGATCTGATTTGATCGACTCTGCAGGCTCACTCGAACAAGGCTCGCAAAGCAGCCAAAGAGGCAACCGCCAAGAAGTCTCCGGGATCGGGAACGGAGAGCAATCCGGAGCACGTAAAGGTACAAGGCCCAGGCGATCATAGTGCAGGAGTCCTAACTGGCGACCAGTTCCTGGAGAGTTTGCTCCAGACTCTCTACAGGTCATGTATGTCCACCAGTTGAAGTACTATCTGTAAAAGCGCTTAATTGCTAATTGCCACAATTAGTTACTTATATATGTACTGCTCTGTACGGTTGTTAACCTGTTTTATGCATCAAACCGCGTAGTTTGAGATTGTTGCGATTTGCGTTAATGCGTTCAAGTTGCCTTTCTTATAATGTTTCCATATTGCAGGGCTTCAATTGCGCCGCCTGGTAGATTTTGTGATGTCCGAGCTAGGTGGAAATGATTTCCTGGAGGCCACCGCAGCCTGGTGCACCCGGAATCCGCACGTTGCCATCTGCCTGCTAGCTGGCGGCCTTGTATTCATGCTGCCCTTCCTTATAATCTTTGGGTTTGGAATAGCCACCATGGTTATGACCTTTACAGGTTTGCTGGTGCTAGAAGGTGCGTTCCATAGTGTTAAACAGAGATCACGTTCTAATCGCCTCGTTTTAGGAACACTCCTGACCATTGTGTCCATGGTGTTCTTCGCCTGCCTGGGAGGACTAGTCATAATGGTACCTCTCTTCGGAGTCGCCGCTGTTGCTGCCTATTTCGGATTCGCCCAGGTGTATGGCCTATGTGATGGAATGGAGCTCCATAAGAACGCGTGGGTCAAGTTCTTTAGGGATCAACGGAAGGCCGGCGATCCGCCGCCAGCTGTGACCATAACCGATGAACCTACTCCTACGACTGCATAACCCAATATTGCTTGCCCAACTTATATACATAGGTATTAAGAGATTAAAGACCAGTGTTTGAATACTTTCGGAAATTAAAAAAGTGCGCTTTCGATTTTGAAGCAAGTTGGCAGCCACCGGCGGTAGAGAAGTTATCGGTTATCGGTTCTGCGCTCATATACACAGTTTTCATAGTCGGGGATTTTTGTGGAATTTAAATATCTAAGTGCGTTAAAATTGCGGCAACCTGCCTTTGAGCAGATAAATTTACTTTCGAAGCGGTAAGTAATAGTGAAGTCATAGATATTTCTTCAATTTGTCGCCGAAAAACAATAGTTTTTGCTCGTACCTGTGTTGTCATACACCCACATGTACACTCAGGTGCTTGTGTTAGTAAATGTTTATACAAGATAAACGGTGAGTTCGAGATAACATGATGACATGAACTAGAAATACACTCGCCTTGCCTAAATTATAAATATTGGGAATTGAGTTTCTTAAGGATGAAATCCTATACAAATATCGTGGGATTTTTGTGTTCTCAGAACAAAAAAAAATTTGAAAAATTCCTTTGGCCTATCGCACAGCGCCCATCGAGTTATCGGGGCAGCAGCAGGCCATCGCTAGTTGGGTTTCGTCGCCATATACACAGTTTTTCTCAAGCAGACAATTCGCTGTTATTTTGTTTCTTATAGCGTTTTAAATAAATAAATCCTGCTCTAAAGCAGACTTAAATTCCTTGGACGCGGTGAGTACTGATAGTCGGCAGTGAATCCGTTTGGAAAGCCAAAGTTTCTGTGTGGCATGAAAGTTGGAAAGTCAGGGCAAACAAGTAGGCGCGGGGGCGTGCAGGGGTTTGCTGGATGTATGTGCGCTTGTGTATGTGTGTGTGTATGAGCTGGATACACACAAACGGCATTTTTATGTATTCTCCCCCGTAAATCGGGCGCTTGTTTGTTGCTCGCTGGAATGTAAACAATGCCGCAGACAGGAAATCGTTTTCCTCGAATCTAAAGGCGGGCTTATCGTTAGGTGTTTTATCTAATCGACAACTGAAATGGAGTTGGGATTCTTTCTGAGCTACCTACGCGAGTGTGTGTGTGTATGCACAATCGTTCGGATGTGTGGCAACTCTGCGCAGCACTGCATTTGTATGCTGCACTGCTGCGGCCCTTTACTTTCTCTCCCAGTCTCTTTCCCTGTCCCTTTCCCGCACTCCGCACGCGCGGTGTTGCAAGTGCCTTGCTTTGCTTTGCGCTCTCCGCATCTGGATTCTGTTCCGTTTAAACGAGCGTGCTGGTCGGTCGCATTTTCCGCAGCGCCTTTTTCAAGAGAAGTGAAAAATCCATTTTTTTTTTTTGTTGGAGTGCATCAGATTTGAAAGAGTGCTAAACAAAGTAATTAAATAACTCAAGGTTCGTGGCCAAAGTCTTCGGCAGGTAGACACACACACACACATCCACAAATACCCGTTCTACCTGCGTGAGAATGTGTTAGTGCGCTTGTTTGGTATACGCAGCATATTTCGTATTATGCTGCGGCATCCCAAAGCGGAAATGAGTTAAAAAATGAGTTAAAGAAAAAGACCAGCGACTAGACTGACTAGCGGACGATATCTGCGTCTGTTGGCAGTCTGCAAACACATGAAGCCGTTTTTTCCGGGGCCCCCATTTAGTGGAGTTTTCGTGGTCTACATCCGTAACACACGAACTCCATGTTATTGACTGTCCAGCACATTACTCATATACTCTCCGTCTCTTTCTTGCAGGTGTGGTGTAAAGCGCCTCAATCACCAAGATGAGTTACATGCCAGCCCAGAATCGAACCAGTAAGTATTTCCAGCAGCGGTACTCTTCCCTTTCCCAGCTTCCAGGGAGTATGCAAAGAGCATCCAAGTTAACTGTGTATCAGAGTGTTCCATCTTGGGCTTTTGTATACCCCGTCCAAATTCAGTTGTATACAGGATCCGATTTCATCAAATTAGAGATGATATAGCGTTTCAATGGACGCAATTAAGTCATGGTAGCTCTAGAGTCTAGAACATTTAGGATAAATAGTCAGAGTACATGGCCCTATGAAGGGGATGCAACAGCGCATTGTATCTGTGAAACAATTATCCCCGTATCGCTATACAATAACAACCCCTCTCCAACGTTAAATGAGGGAGCGATGCTTGTTTTTGACAAATTTGGCAAAAGTGACATAAAGTATTTGCTTATGCCATTTGTTTCTGATGCTCCCTTTGTGGGCTGCTTGCAGTATGCAGGGTAACAACTATATCCATCCACCCCAGACGAATAATTTGTGTACATCTACATACTTGTAATGCTTGATGATCTTTTTTCTGTTCGGCCATCAACCACCAGCGCCCTGTGCTCTTATCCGATTCATCAGAAATTCTACTCCCTTCTACTTCGGAGTTGGAAATTTACAATTTTCCGCTGACGCAGCAAACGGAGTAGGAAAGAAGATTCCTTTTTGGCACTTGATTTGCAAAGTGCGTTGGTGAAGCTCTCAGTGGCGCAGGAGAGGCCTTCATCCAAGGGGAGGAGCTCGTTAATGCATGTTGGCTGATTCATTGAACTCCCATCACTTTTGCCACAAAAAGTCGAGGAATGTCAATATCTAGGACGACAGTAGTGAACAGTTCAAAGCCGTTTAGGAAGTGGCCTTTCAATTCGACCACTATTAAGTATTCAGTTTAGTTTTCAACTAATTGCTATACAACCCCTAAACCCCCTTGTGTAGGCCGCTGCTCGCTATCCTTTGAAACTCTATTCCCTCCCCCTACTACACACTTACGCACACACACATTCAAGGACTCGTGTACTTGCACGTGGCACTCCAACCCACGCCACCCACTCGCCCTCGCTCCTTGCTCTTCTCCGGGGACCTTGTTCTCGTACCCCGTCTCCCGAATTCGCACTCGAGTTGGCTGCACATTTTCCTTGGCTTCTGCCTTTGTTTTTTTCTGGCCATGCTTCTGCTGTGCAGAATTTAATTAGTAAGCGGCAACATGCAATTAAAGGCTCCGCCCACTCCCTTCATCCCAACACAGTACTCCATTCAAGTGCGTGGCCCACTCGAGGGATACGGCGAAGAAAAAGCGCTTAATCGATTTGGGAAATGAAACGAAATGCGATTTTAGTATTACAGTCGGATGTGCTTATAGCGAACACAATTCATCAACTGTGGGCTAAACCTTTTTGGTGAACAAGCAGACCACATTTGGAGATCTGGTCCATAGGTTACCAGCATGTTTCAATGCTGATGTTCACTAAGCGCATTTTATGGAGGCACTTTAATTCAGCACCATGTTCGATCTATTGAGATTTGACTGTAGTATTGCAGAGTGGATGGAGAAGAGCAGTGAAGTTTGAAATTCTGAATGCATACAGAAGGGGCGTGGCCGTGCTGTGTCCGCGCATAAGTAAAACAACAAAGGCAAAAAGCTGAGCCTGGAACGGCATAATTAAGACTGAAGTGGCAAACAAAACGCCCACAAATCCTTTTGCCAGTACCCTCTCATGTGTGAGCATCTGACCCCCTGCACCAAACCCATTCCGCCCAGCGCCCTGAACTTTCTGGGAATATCCTGCAGCGTTCAATTTGTCACGCTTCAAAGTTTTCCTTTTGCACACTTTGCTGTCAGTCGCTGTCGTTTCCCATTTGGCCATCCTTAAAGGAAAGCGCATGCAAATGGGTTGCAGAGGGTTAAAGCGTGTGCATCCCCGCATCCGAATTTGATGCATTATATGTAGATGGTGAGCTGCACTCAGTATTCCGTTCTACTGTGTCGTTTTTCCACTTCAAAAGGTTTTAAGAAACAAAAGTTACCATGAATGTGTAGACAGATGTTAACAAGTTAAAGAAGAACATACAAGAATTATTCTTACGCTTAATTTCCGATTCTTTGGGGTCTTATAACACGATTGCGTTGCAATGGAAATTATCGAAAAAGATCGAAACGCAACGAGGATTCAAGTTAGGAAAGTTGGAGTGTATATTTTTGTCAATTCACTCTAAAACGTTTTGCAATAAATCTTTTGCAGTGTCGCATAATAATCAATACAATCCACCTGATCTGCCGCCGATGGTGTCCGCCAAGGAGCAGACCCTCATGTGGCAGCAGAATTCATACTTGGGCGACTCCGGCATCCACTCGGGTGCCGTGACCCAGGTGCCATCGCTGTCGGGCAAGGAGGACGAGGAGATGGAGGGAGATCCACTTATGTTCGACCTGGACACCGGTTTCCCGCAGAATTTCACACAAGACCAAGTGGACGATATGAACCAGCAGCTGAGCCAGACGCGCTCCCAACGTGTACGTGCTGCCATGTTTCCGGAAACCCTGGAGGAGGGCATTGAGATTCCCTCCACCCAGTTTGATCCCCAACAGCCGACGGCAGTGCAACGTCTTTCGGAACCGTCGCAAATGCTAAAGCACGCGGTGGTCAATCTGATCAACTACCAGGACGACGCTGAGCTGGCAACCAGGGCCATACCCGAGTTAATCAAGCTGCTGAACGATGAGGACCAGGTGGTAGTTTCCCAAGCTGCCATGATGGTCCACCAGCTGTCCAAGAAGGAGGCCTCGCGTCACGCCATTATGAACAGCCCTCAGATGGTAGCCGCTTTGGTGCGTGCCATCTCTAACAGCAACGATCTGGAGAGCACCAAGGCAGCGGTAGGAACGCTGCACAACTTATCACACCATCGCCAGGGTCTGCTGGCCATCTTCAAGAGTGGCGGCATCCCGGCACTCGTCAAGTTGCTCTCCTCGCCAGTGGAGAGTGTGCTGTTCTATGCAATTACCACGCTGCACAATTTGCTGCTCCACCAGGATGGCTCTAAGATGGCTGTGCGCCTGGCCGGTGGGCTTCAGAAGATGGTTACTCTGCTGCAACGAAACAACGTCAAGTTTCTGGCTATCGTCACAGATTGCTTGCAAATTCTGGCCTATGGTAACCAGGAGAGCAAGTTAATAATCCTTGCCTCCGGCGGACCCAACGAACTCGTGCGCATCATGCGCTCCTACGACTACGAGAAGCTACTGTGGACCACTTCGCGGGTACTGAAAGTGCTCTCCGTTTGCTCCAGCAACAAGCCGGCCATCGTGGATGCCGGTGGAATGCAGGCGCTGGCTATGCACTTGGGTAACATGTCGCCGCGCCTTGTGCAAAACTGTTTGTGGACGCTCCGCAATCTGTCGGATGCAGCCACTAAGGTGGAGGGCCTCGAAGCTTTGCTCCAATCTCTCGTCCAGGTTCTGGGCTCGACCGATGTCAACGTGGTCACCTGTGCCGCCGGTATCCTTTCAAATCTGACGTGCAACAATCAGCGCAACAAGGCCACCGTTTGCCAGGTGGGTGGTGTGGACGCCCTCGTCCGTACTATTATTAACGCTGGAGATCGTGAAGAGATTACCGAGCCGGCTGTCTGTGCCCTACGTCACTTGACTTCGCGTCATGTAGACTCTGAGTTGGCCCAAAATGCCGTACGCCTAAACTACGGACTATCGGTGATTGTAAAGCTATTGCATCCACCATCACGCTGGCCCTTGATCAAGGCCGTCATTGGACTCATACGCAATTTGGCCCTCTGTCCGGCCAACCACGCCCCGTTGCGGGAGCACGGGGCCATCCACCATCTAGTGCGGCTGCTTATGCGCGCCTTCCAAGACACAGAGAGGGTGAGTTAGTAATAGTGGAAGCATAAGTTGGCTAGAATAGTAATGACGTCAATTATACTTTCAACCTTGCAGCAACGTTCCTCGATAGCCACCACGGGCTCACAGCAGCCGTCCGCATACGCTGACGGCGTTCGCATGGAGGAGATTGTCGAGGGCACGGTGGGGGCGCTACATATCCTGGCCCGCGAGTCCCACAACCGGGCACTCATTCGCCAGCAGTCGGTAATACCGATCTTTGTACGATTGCTGTTCAACGAAATCGAGAACATACAGGTGGGATCGAAGTTTATCTTGTTGTGACTTAAGTATACTATGAATATTTTCTTACTTCAGCGCGTGGCTGCTGGCGTTCTTTGTGAGCTCGCCGCTGACAAGGAGGGCGCCGAGATTATCGAGCAGGAGGGCGCCACTGGGCCGCTGACCGATCTCCTGCACTCGCGCAATGAAGGCGTGGCCACATACGCCGCCGCCGTTCTCTTCCGCATGAGTGAGGACAAGCCGCAGGATTACAAGAAGCGGCTATCCATAGAGCTGACCAACTCGCTGCTGCGTGAGGACAACAACATATGGGCCAGTGCCGACCTGGGCATGGGTCCCGATCTGCAGGTGCGTGTTAAGTAGGCTAAGAAAATTCGACGTCCCCGGGATTCCGGCTTTTTAAACGCCCCTCTTGTGTTCGATTGAATCTGATTTGAAATGCAGCGCGTGAAGCGAAATCTGTACATAAAATTGTAAATTTGTAGAGAACCTACTTTAGTCAAGCATTATATAATGGTATCCATATTAAGTATTGACCTATATATCGCTTGCTTACGATTTCGATAACCTATTTTTGAATTTCCATTTCATTTGGATTCATTTCGTTCGGTTTTTTGCTTTTTATTGTAAACCACCAATCGATAGACCATATATGTTATTCGATAAGTAGGTAGCTGTAGATGAACGCCGATTACAAATACGGATTCCCGATTAGTTCTGATCATATTTGATTGATACCCTCCCCAAACCACACAACCCAACCTCACCCCCTCCACGTATCCTTCGAAAACAACCCGACCAAAAACATACTTACATGAATTTCAATTTGTATACTTGCTGCGACATCGCGTTCTTTGTTTATGTTTAATTTTGATTTTGTAATTAATTCACGTTTGTTTTACTTTTGTTCTTTTCTTTTTTTTCCTTTATGTTTACTTTGTGTGTGTAAAACCAAAACAACAAATCACTATAAACACAACTGCAACGGTAAATGAAACGCAACAACAACCCAAATGACGGATAATCACTGCACCAAAATCTCACCAACAACAACAATCAACGCGACTCTCACTCTCTGTCTCGCTCTCGCCGCCCCGATACCACAAACACCCCACCCCACCCCAATCTCTATCCCTCTCGCTCACATTCACTTGCAAACTGGCGTTTGCGTGTGTCTTCTTCTTTCCTAACAACTTTTCACTTCTGATCCATCCCAACAAAAAATAAATGAAAACGAAACTGTAAAAAATACATCCACCACACAACCACACACGTACGATCACGCACATATCACGCAAACCGACCGATAAACCGATAAACAAACACGAATTCGATCGATCACAGGATATGCTTGGACCAGAAGAAGCATATGAGGGCCTGTACGGACAAGGTCCGCCCAGCGTGCACAGTTCGCACGGAGGTCGCGCATTCCATCAACAAGGTATGTATGTCATATGCGTAAGAAGAGACCCTCGTACCCACCGACCCATCGTACCCCTCAAGCCACACCCCAAGAAGAAGAATCCTGCATAACCCCACTAAAAAGTAAACCAACGGAAACGTTAACAGGTTAAAGACAATTCGAAAAACCCTCGGGACCAGCCCCAAAACCCCGCATCCATTTAATCGTTATCATGTCTGTTCATCATTCAAATATGCACTTGTTAATCGAAGCTAAGACGTTAAGCTCACTTTAGTTTCTTCAGTGTGAGCGAAGTCCTAATCCACCCAGATCCCTCGCTCGATCTCAATATCTCTGTATCCTTGCTCGTTACCCCCTAATATCGTTAAACCCTTCAGTTCCACGGCTGCATGCGAAGGAAGTGAATATAACCATACCCGCGCCCGTTTCCATTTGCGCTATACTTACATTTGTCGATAAATCCAAATCTTGTGCATCCGAGGCCCGACGTTAGGCGCCAATTATGTCAATCAGCTCCTTTCTTGAAGAATGAAACAAATAGGGATAAACGTCAGTCTTTTGAGGGATTACTTCCCCTGCTCTCTCAATTTTGGAATAGAATCTCTGTCTCTCCGGACTTTACACGTAGCTTGAAGATTCTTGCACCACACACACACGAACACCGATCCACCACGAATAACCACAGAGTGCAACCTTTAAAAATAAGGATCGTGAATAGTAAAGAAACACATACGTTTCTTTGATTATTTCGCAATTTTTTTGTTTTGTATGAATCTCTTCTGTTTCGTTTCATTAGACGGCTTATATCTTTAAGGTCTTCCTCCACGAAGGAGCAGTAATAAACTTTAGTTCGGTTCATATTGCATGTCACGTAGCCTGCGATAATCGCATAGTTTTAGGCACCCACAATCCATATATTTTATCGTGTATATACTCGTATCTAGTTTGTAAGCCGTGTGTGCATGCATGTTTCAGAGGACGAATTCCAATCGACAATAACGCGTCCATATCGTGTCGTATTTTAGACGTATTTAGTTCTTTTTAAGCAGCATTCAACGACCGATTTTTGTTGTTTGATACTCTAGGTTAATGTAAAAGGGTCGTCGTGTACGAGTGGAGTCTGCATTTCGTTTGAATCGGCATAAACCCAATAAGTGTGTTGCAAAGATGCATTTTGGATGAGTTCCCGATTACAGCGAGCAGCAATAATTCCACTTTTGCAGGACTTCAAGGTGTCGCATCATCTGCCAGTTGACGGCTGGCGGAGATTGTAAATCCTCTCCACTAATCACAATATTCCCCATCATTCTTTGCCCATCTCGTTTGTTCGCAGGATATGATACTCTACCAATAGATTCGATGCAGGGTCTGGAGATCAGCAGCCCAGTGGGCGGCGGCGGTGCTGGCGGTGCTCCCGGCAATGGTGGAGCTGTGGGCGGAGCTAGCGGCGGCGGTGGTAACATCGGCGCCATTCCGCCCAGCGGCGCACCCACTTCGCCCTATTCCATGGACATGGACGTTGGCGAGATTGATGCCGGTGCATTGAACTTTGACTTGGACGCCATGCCGACGCCACCCAATGACAACAACAACCTGGCTGCCTGGTACGATACCGATTGTTAGACAAGCCGAGCTAAGGGTAAGGGTCGAGCATCCATTCGACCCCATAACATAAGACACACGAATCCCCATCCCAGCACTATAGCCCTCTTCCACCGGCTTTGATTCCATCCCGGATCCCGGATTCCCGATCACCGAAACTTGACTAGATGAACGAAGGTGTTGATTTTACTTGACAAAGACGAGGAGGAGCTGCGGCAGGTCAAAGTTCTGCTTTCAGAACTGAAGTCCGTGGGAGAAGGCTATTGCTCACACACCACACCCCGGACAAAGCATACACTCACGCATACATGCATAATATTATACATTTATTATAATGCGAACGAAACGGCAAGAAAAACATATTATATGATGCATTACATATTACCCACGTAAACGAAATGGAAAATTAAACAAATGTTTGCAATAGAACTCGTACATTTCCCTTCATATGGCGTTTTTCTTATTTGCTCCACAATTGGGTGCCGCCCAGTCGCGGCTTGGAACAACGAGCCCTAAGTTCGAACCTACTTTAAGATATTCCCAGTTTTCAAAAGTACTTGAAACAGTTTCGTAACAGATTAACGAAGGGAGGGCTTTATTAATTTAAGCTATACGTCTACAGGTGCTTGCCGAACCACTTGTGGTCCACGGGCGAGAGCCAACGGTGGCAGCCGCTGAGGTTGTTCTGGATCACGTACTTCATGGTAAAGGGGTTCTCATTCTGGCGGTCCTGCTCCTCCTCGGCGACTCGCTGTTCGTCGAGCATCTCCTGGGAAACGACGGTGGCCTGGAAGGGCAGCTGGTTGGCCACCTGCTGCAGGAACTGCTTGACCTCAACGAACTCGCACTTGCCGGCGATCTCGACAATGACGCGACCGGCCTTGATGGGGGTCACGTAGTGGTCGATGGCTCCCTTTCCGCCGCCCATCCGCTGGCCCTGGCCCTTCTTAGTGATCGGCTGCCAGGGTGCGGGAACGCGCCATGTGGCGAACATAGTATTGACGTTCATCTTGCGTCCGATAGTCAAACGCATCATTTCGTAGTGACCCCAGCGCAGGCGCCCTCCGCCAGTGGCCACGATTGCGTATTGCTTGTGGAGCAGCGTGTTGTGCACCATCTCCGGACCGCGCATGTATCGCAGGCGCTTCTGCATCTTTGGCGGACGAATGTTTGGCGGTAGCTGGGGCTGGCGTTCCACGATCCTCAGCTTGGGTCTCTCCGGCTGCTCCACATCTGGGGGTTCCCATATAAGTAGTCATTGCTCTAATTTCCTTGTGCACATTTAAATGCAACTACTTACTCTGGTATTTGATAGGCGGGGCGAAATACTTAAGACCGGCTGTGTTGACAATGGCTATGTTGCCCGCTGCAAATGGAGGAAAGTTTAGGTGGTTTGTTGTAAACTGTGATCGGATTGGATCGGCCTAGGTCGGAAGTGCCACTGCAACTTACACGCAAGGCTTTGCTTAAAGAGTTGGGATGCTAATTTTATTGAGAGCATGCTGGGTTTATGTCACAATATATTATTTATTTATAAAAATTTTTTTGTGCAAAGATGTGTTGCATCAACGGCCACCGTTGCCAGATCGAGCTTATAAATGTGGTGCTAAAAACATATATCGATAGACCACCGATTGGTCAAGTGAGCGGACGGCCCTGTCCAGACTATGGTTAAGTCTTGCAGTGGAAAATGTCCCATATTGCACGTGGGGCAAATAATTATATTATGTATTAAAAACTTCTAAAGCTAACAAAAAACTATTGCTGTACAAACGTTATTCGATTGCAACCGCCATGGCGATATGTTGAAATGGGATGGGAAAAGTGGTGAGTTTCTAAATGGAAAACCAGGGCTAGATGTGAACGTTTCAGGGTAATGGTCGTTTTACCGTCTGGTAACACTGTTCTGCATACACGAAAATAAAATTTTTTTGACAAATCGTGCATGTTTTCGCTCGGTAAAAAAAAAAGCAGGCCGCGCGAGCCCTAGCTAGCTAGACCGCCGCCCTTCCCGTCCCACGAAACGCAGCGCATCGCATCCCGCGTTCCGCGTTTCCACTTGTGTGTTTGTTATGAATATACCGAAGGTGACAACATCGCTTGGTGCCGCCGAAAAGGCGAAACCCGAAAGAGTAGCATCCGTGGCCGCCGCTGCCTTCAATGCGGTCAGCCTGCAGAAGCGCAGCGGCGACGACACCGCCACTCCGGCGGAGGATCCCACGCGCAAGAAGGCCAAGACGGAGCTGCTTCTCGGAACTGGAACGCCAGCGCCCAGTTTGCCCGCCAAAGCGTCGAGCACCGCGCCACAGCAGCTCCTCTACCAGCGGAGTGGACAGCAGGCTAAGGCGCAGGTAAAAGCTGCGTCGGAGCCGCAGGATGCCGAGACGGCGGACGGCGTCTGGGACGCCCGCGATCAGCAGATCATAGTGTGCAACTTCGGCTCCGGTACTGAGATGGGTGCCATTAAGGCGGAGGACGCTGACAAGCAGAGTGAGTACAGAATCAGCACTCCAAGGAACAGTCAATCTAACTCTTTGCCACACCGAAACACAGCCTTTACCAGCTTTACCAAAAAGGAGGGTGCCTCCTCTTCGGCTTCGTCATCATCGTCAACCGCGTCCGTCATTTCCATCGAGCCCAGTGGCTCGGGACAGGATCATGCTGAAAACTCCGGCAAACCTGAAGACCTCGACTACGTACTGATGCCAGCCAGCGGCGCGGATAGCGCTACATCTGTGGGTAACTCCACCGGAACGGGAACCCCAGCAGGAACGCCTATTGGAGCTACTACCTCCACCATTATTTTAAACGCTAACAACGGAACGGCAGGAGCCAGTGGAGCCGGCACTACTACAATTCTCACACAGAAATCCGGTCACACGAACTACAACATCTTCAATACCACGGCCACTGGCAGCCAAACGCCCACAACAACATTGTTAAACCGGGTGAATCTGCACCCCAAAATGAAAACCCAGCTGGTGGTTAACGCCAAGAAGCTGTCGGAAGTAACGCAGACCACGGCGAAAGTGTCGATTGGCAACAAGACGATATCGGTGCCGCTGCTCAAGCCCCTGATGAGCGCTAGTGGGGCGGCCACAGCCGGAGGAGCCACGATTGTAGAGAGCAAGCAACTGTTGCAGCCGGGCGGTCAGGTGACTACCGTAATGAGTGCTGCGCAGCAAAGCGGGGGTCAGCAGGTGCACCCGCACGTCCATTCTCATGCACATCACAACTTTACCAAACTTATCAAACGCGGGCCAAAAAATAGCGGCACCATTGTCTCGTTCTCGGGGCTACAAATCAAGCCGGCGAACACCAAAATTGTGGCCACCAAGGTGGTAAGCAAGAAGATGCTGCAACTTCAGCAGCACCAACAACAGATCCAACAGCAGCAGCAGCTGCAGGTGACCAGCGGTGGAGGCCTGGCTCCGCCCACAGGCAGCATTGTGACCATCACCACCACCAACCCCAGCCAAACGTACGCAATGGTTCAGGATTCTGCGACTGTGGGAGCTGCGGCTCATTCGGAAGATGATGCGCCAGCGCCCCGAAAGATTACTGCCTACTCCGAAAACCTTCAAAAAATTCTTAACAAGAGCAAGTCCCAGGAATCGACTGGAGGCCCGGAGGAGTTCACCAACATCAACAGCGTGGTGATTAAGCCAATCGACAAGAATACACTCAATTGTCCACCCAGCTTTAACATCTTTAAGCAGCAGCAGCATTCACAGGCTGCTCAAAGCCAATCAATCTCCGCGGTAGGCAGTGGATCAGGTACACCCGTGACGTTTACTATGGCTTCGGGGAATGCCTCAGATCTGGCCACCACCTCCACCGTTTCCGTGTCAGCGGGGACCATCTGCATAAACAGTCCGATGATGGGGACGCGACCAATAATCTCCATTCAGAACAAAAACATATCCCTGGTGCTGTCCAAGACAACCATGGCCCAACAAAAACCGAAGATGATAACCACAACCACGTTGGCCAGTCAAGCGGCGCTGCAGATGCATCATGCTTTGATTCAGGATTCGAGTGCAGACAAGACGGGATCTTCTGCAACCTCCGGATCTGCTACCTCGGGAGCTTCAATGCAGCTGAAGCTAACGACCGCCAATACGCCCACCAAACTCAGCGTTAGTCTGGCCCCGGACGTGGTCAAGTTGGAGGAAGTTGGCAGCGAATCTAAGGCAAAGCTACTGGTCAAACAGGAGGCGGTTGTGAAGGATAGCATTGGTACTCCGTCCAGTGAGCAGGAGCGGGCTGAGGAGATCGGCACGCCGGAGAAGCGTTTGAACGCCAATGCCACAATGACGCCTATTAACCAGGTGCAGAATCAGTCTGCCAATCAAATTCAAATGGCCACATCTACCTCAACTGCTTCGAATCCCAGCACACCCAATCCTGCAGTGAGCACCACACCTATGAACAACCAACGCTCGGCAGCGGAGGATAATGCACTTCTAAAGCAACTGCTCCAAAACAACAGCAGCAGTCATAGCCTCAACCAGATAAGCATCACGTCGGCTCACGTTGGTTCCGCCTCAGCTTCGGCACCTCTTTCCGCCCGCAAGGTTATCAATGTACGGGCGCCCAGCATGGGGAAGGTCAGAAGTTTGGAGGATCAACTGGCACGTCCGGTGATTCCTCCGGTGCCCACTGCCACGCAGGCGGCAGGTAGTAGTAGTAGCAGTGCATCTGTGGCCACGTCCACCACCACCACAACGGTAGCCAGCGGAGGAAGCAGCCAACAGGTAGCCATCGCCTCAGCGACGGCTCTACCTGTTACTGCGGTCGCAATTACCACACCAGGAGTGGGAGGGGAGGCAAAACTGGAGCAGAAATCCGATCAGCCGGCAGCAATTATGCAGAATCAGAGCCAAAACCAGGCGCCTCCACCACCACCGCCTCCGCAGCAGCAGCAGCAACTTCACCAGCCGCAGCAGCTGCAACCGTCTCCCCACCAAGTCAAGCAGACTGTGCAGATTGTGTCTAAGGAGACGTCGTTCATCTCAGGACCCGTTGCTGCTAAAACACTAGTGACGGAAGCCACTTCAAAGCCGGCTGAACTACTACCTCCTCCGCCTTACGAAATGGCCACTGCTCCTATATCGAACGTCACCATATCCATATCCACCAAGCAAGCGGCTCCAAAGGAACTGCAGATGAAGCCCAAGGCGGTTGCTATATCACTACCCATGGAGCAGGGCGAAGAACCGCTGCCTGAGCAAGCGGAGCCGCCGCCTCATTCGGAACAGGGAGCTACTGTAGCGGGAGTTGCACCTCACTCCGGAGGTTCCCTTGTGTCTGCGCAATGGACCAATAACCATTTAGAAGGGGGTGTAGCCACCACAAAGATACCTTTCAAGCCTGGAGAGCCCCAAAAACGCAAGCTCCCCATGCACCCACAACTGGACGAAAAGCAGCTCCAGCAACAGGCAGAGATTCCCATAAGCACCTCTCTACCAACAACTCCGACTGGACAAGGTACTCCGGACAAAGTACAGCTGATCTCAGCGATTGCCACTTATGTAAAGAAATCCGGTGTCCCGAACGAGGTACAACCCATACAGAACCAGAGCCAGGGCCAGGTGCAGATGCAGGCGCAAATGCAGGCGACTATGCAAGGACACCTGTCTGGGCAGATGTCTGGACAAATCTCCGGACACGCCGCTGGACAGATACCCGCTCAAATGCATTTGCAAGTACAGCATCAGCTCCATATGGCCGTTCATCCACAGCAGCAGCAACTGCACCAGAACCAACAACAAAATGCGACGATTCCCCTTCCAGTTACTGGACAGGGTGTAGTCCCCATCCCCGTGCCCACCATGGAAACCAAGGCTGGCGACCAAAGGAAGCGCCGCAAACGTGAGGTCCAGAAGCCGAGGCGCACGAATCTGAACGCCGGACAAGCTGGTGGAGCTCTTAAGGATCTAACAGGTCCACTACCAGCAGGTGCAATGGTCCAACTGGCAGGAATGCCGCCGGGGACCCAGTACATACAAGGCGCGGCATCAGGGGCTGGTCATGTGATCACCAGTACCGGACAAGGGGTTACTCTGGGAGGAGTGGGCGCCAGTTCTGGAGCCAATTCCTCGCCCATGCTCAAGAAGCGAGTGCGCAAGTTCTCCAAGGTAGAAGAGGATCACGATGCATTTACCGAGAAGTTGCTGACGCACATCCGCCAAATGCAGCCGCTTCAAGTTCTGGAGCCGCATCTGAATCGCAACTTTCATTTTCTTATCGGGAGCAACGAGACTTCTGGAGCTGGTTCGCCCGCCTCAATGAGTTCTGCGGCTTCAGCCGGATCCTCTTCGGCTGGAGGCGGTAAGCTCAAGGGCGGATCTCGAGGCTGGCCACTGAGCAGGCATTTGGAAGGTCTGGAGGACTGTGATGGCACCGTCCTCGGCCGCTATGGACGAGTGAATCTGCCGGGGATACCCTCGTTGTACGATAGCGAACGCTTCGGTGGAAGTAGAGGTCTGGTTGGTGGATCTGCGGGAACCCGTTCACCCTCGCCAGCAGAGTCTCCAGGGGCAGAAAAGATGCTACCAATGTCGAGCATCCAAAATGATTTTTATGACCAGGAGTTCTCCACGCATATGGAGCGCAATCCTAGGGAACGCCTGGTGCGGCACATTGGAGCCGTCAAGGATTGCAATTTAGAGACCGTAGACCTGGTGGAGAGCGAGGGCGTAGCTGCGTGGGCGACTCTTCCACGACTTACCCGCTATCCGGGTCTAATACTGCTCAATGGAAACAGCCGTTGCCATGGACGGATGTCGCCGGTCGCGCTGCCGGAGGATCCGCTGACCATGCGCTTTCCCGTGTCTCCACTGCTTCGATCCTGCGGCGAGGAGCTGCGCAAGACACAGCAGATGGAGCTGGGAATGGGACCGCTGGGCAATAATAATAATAACTACCAGCAGAAGAACCAGAATGTGATACTCGCACTGCCCGCCTCGGCCTCGGAGAACATAGCCGGCGTGCTGCGGGATCTGGCCAATCTACTGCACCTGGCTCCCGCCCTTACCTGCAAGATCATCGAGGACAAGATTGGCAATAAGTTGGAGGACCAGTTTATAAATCAGGACGATGAAAAGCACGTCGACTTCAAGCGACCACCGAGTCAAGTGAGTCACGGTCATCTGAGGAAGATCCTCAACGGGCGGCGAAAGCTCTGCCGCAGCTGCGGAAATGTTGTTCACGCCACTGGGCTGCGAGTTCCTCGGCACAGTGTTCCTGCCCTAGAAGAGCAACTCCCCCGGTTGGCCCAACTGATGGACATGCTGCCGAGAAAATCGGTTCCCCCTCCTTTTGTATACTTTTGCGATCGCGCCTGCTTTGCGAGATTCAAGTGGAACGGAAAGGATGGCCAGGCGGAGGCGGCTAGTCTGCTGCTTCAGCCAGCGGGTGGTTCTGCTGTGAAATCATCAAACGGAGACTCGCCTGGCAGCTTCTGCGGCAGCTTAACTGCCCCGGCGGAGATGGTGGTCAAACAAGAACCGGAGGACGAGGATGAGAAAACGCAGGGCGTACCGGGCAACCCCACAAATATTCCCGCACAGCGCAAGTGCATCGTGAAGTGTTTCAGTGCTGATTGCTTCACCACGGACTCGGCGTCATCCGGACTGGAGTTGGACGGAAATGCTGTTGCGGGAACTGGAGCTGGACCGGTCAATAATACTGTGTGGGAAACGGAGACCAGTGGGCTGCAGTTGGAGGACACGCGGCAGTGCGTCTTCTGCAATCAGCGTGGTGACGGCCAGGCGGATGGACCCTCGCGACTGCTTAACTTCGATGTGGATAAATGGGTAAGTAAAAATTGTAACCCTAATGATTGATTACATCGCAGCTTAATGTTTCCTTTCGCATACAGGTTCACCTTAACTGCGCCCTGTGGTCAAACGGCGTGTACGAGACGGTGTCTGGGGCGCTGATGAACTTCCAGACAGCTCTGCATGCGGGACTGAACCAGGCGTGTAGCGCATGTCACCAACTAGGCGCCACCATCAAGTGTTTCAAGTCGCGCTGCAACAGCCTGTACCACCTGCCATGCGCCATTCGCGAGGAGTGCGTCTTTTACAAGAACAAGTCCGTGCACTGTAGCGTTCATGGTCATGCTCATGCCGGCATCACGATGGGAGCAGGAGCAGGCGCCACGACTGGCGCCGGAGTAGGAGGCTCTGTGGCAGAGAATGAACTGAGCTCCCTGGTTGTCCATCGGAGAGTTTTCGTCGATCGGGATGAAAACCGTCAGGTGGCCACCGTCATGCACTATTCAGAGCTGAGCAACCTGCTCCGTGTGGGCAACATGACGTTCCTGAACGTGGGTCAGTTGCTGCCGCATCAGCTGGAGGCCTTTCACACACCCCACTACATCTACCCCATTGGCTATAAGGTGGTAAGTACAAGTACCAGCCGGTCGGCCGCCATGTTCATAAAAGCAATCTTAAATCACACTCCTCCTCCACCCCCATAGAGTCGCTACTACTGGTGCGTGCGACGACCCAATCGTAGGTGTCGATACATTTGCAGTATCGCGGAGGCCGGATGCAAGCCCGAGTTTCGCATCCAGGTGCAGGACGCCGGCGACAAGGAGCCGGAGCGCGAGTTTCGGGGCAGTTCGCCCTCGGCGGTCTGGCAGCAGATCCTGCAGCCAATCACGCGACTGCGTAAGGTGCACAAGTGGTTGCAGCTATTTCCCCAGCACATCAGTGGTGAGGACCTATTTGGTCTAACGGAACCGGCCATTGTGCGAATCCTGGAAAGCCTCCCGGGCATTGAGACGCTCACTGACTACCGCTTCAAGTACGGTCGCAACCCGCTTCTGGAGTTCCCGCTAGCCATCAATCCGTCTGGAGCTGCGCGTACGGAACCCAAGCAACGCCAGCTGCTCGTCTGGAGGAAGCCGCATACGCAACGCACGGCCGGCAGCTGCAGCACGCAGCGGATGGCCAACTCAGCTGCGATCGCCGGGGAGGTGGCCTGCCCCTACAGCAAGCAGTTCGTGCATTCGAAGAGCTCCCAGTACAAAAAGATGAAGCAGGAGTGGCGCAACAACGTCTACTTGGCGAGGTGAGACATTAGGACCTAGTCAATAACCACTGATTACTGAAGCTCTCATTCTCTAGGTCTAAGATCCAGGGTCTTGGCTTGTATGCAGCTCGGGACATTGAAAAGCACACCATGATAATCGAGTACATTGGCGAGGTTATCCGCACCGAGGTCTCCGAGATACGCGAGAAGCAGTACGAGTCCAAGGTGGGTTTCGCGACCATGCTTTCTTGTAACATTGACTAATCTCTGATTCCCCAGAACCGTGGCATCTACATGTTCCGGCTGGATGAGGACCGTGTGGTGGACGCCACTCTAAGCGGCGGGTTGGCGCGCTACATCAACCATTCGTGCAATCCCAACTGTGTTACCGAGATAGTGGAGGTCGATCGCGACGTGCGGATCATAATATTCGCCAAGCGGAAGATCTATCGCGGCGAGGAGGTAGGTCCCGCAAACAGACGCCTATAGCTTAACTTACAATGTCTCTTAAATTCTGCGCTTTAGCTCTCGTACGATTACAAGTTCGACATTGAGGACGAGTCGCACAAGATACCGTGCGCCTGTGGAGCGCCCAACTGCCGCAAGTGGATGAACTAGAGTCGGGAGGAGCCTCTGACGGAGGACCAAAGGAAGCGCAAGAAGCGGCGGCGAGCACGTCGCTCCCAGTGAACAGGAACAGGAGCAGAGACAGGAACAGGAACAGGACTTGTATCTGATCAAGTAGCTAGATTCGCTAAGCATTATAGTTCGTGTACATATATACAATTATATATATATATATAAGCTATATGCAGATATGCTCGTGGAGAGCATATGACCTTGTAAGTTTTGTATATGTGCCCACTGTAGCCAATTCGTATCCTTTATATCGCTCTTAAGTGCAAAAGTGGAGGGAGTGGAGAGTGTCTTTATAGTTTAAATTGAATAATTGCTATCGTTTCTACATAGAAAGAATATAAATGTTACTGCTAGGACACGACCACCCCTGTAATGTATTTCGGACCCCCTCCCCTCACACAGTCGCTGGAGCACCTAATTTTATTTGTTTTAGCACCATCTCCACATTCATCACTACCACCATTGCAATTATCGCGAGGAAACTGACCGCCCCGATGGCCAACCCAAAACTTGACTTTATGCGTGTGTGCCTTCCCCTCTGTTTACCATTATTATTATTATCATAATTGTAGCGGTTATCTTTCAATATTCGGCCACTTTAAATGGGGAGCGATCCTTCTTTCGCTGCGTGTATCGTGCGCAACCTTCTTTGAATATATACACTGATAAGGATATGAACACCTACTTCTATTTTATTTTATTTAAATAGTTTGCGATTACTTTTAAGTACATTAACTAACTCCGAACAACGTGTATTTTTCATCCCCTTAAATAGTAGCTAAGTAAATTTTATGCCACCATTTTACGCACTTGATCTTTTATTCCAATTTATGGCAAACGGCAAACTGGGAAATACGAAATGGGGACGACAGATATTGCACCTAAGATCTCCGCTTGGCCAGCGCCAGAAGCCTCTGGAGCTGGACTGCGGCGGCCAGGGTGAGTATGTCGAAGTTCTTCAGGTACCAGGAGATGTTGTACATGATGTGGATGCGCCAATTCTTGTCGAGGAACGCTTTGTAGAAGTGGCTCATCTGGTCCGCGGACACTTCGCTAGTTCCGCTCTCCTTGTGCAGGCGGATGAAGTCTTCCTTTTCCTGTGAACCGAACCAATTCGAAAGAGACGGCATTAGCGGACTAGAAAGAGATGGCACAGTGGTCGTGGTTGTACCTCGTAAAAGCGCTTATTGTGTTTGGTCCAGAAGTCCGTGTTCCATGCCTCCACCTCGATCCGCTTAAGGCGCAGGCTCCTTGCCAGACGCGTCTCTTCATCGCCGTAGTGCCGTACGTACGGACGTAGGTTTGATTGCGCGTCCGGCGGTCCTATATAGTCACACTTCACCGTCTTGGGATCGGGCTTGTGTGGCAAACCGACGACGGGTTTTTCTTGTGCCGGTGGACATCCTGGTTGCACTGCGGCATAGCATCGTGGTAGCTGTGTAAAATAGGCATTGAAAATCGGAATCCTATGGGGCAACACACTCATGGACTCACGCTGAACTGGAAAAGCGATATCCGGGGCTGGCACCTAAAACATTTGTTCATTTTTCGGTTATGTTATGTGAGGTCCAGTGTGGCCGACTGTCACGCTAGGCAACAGCCTGAATATCGATGCCAGCAAATATTACGGGCATTCGCACGGGATTCTCAACAGAATTTCTGGAGTTCAGAAACCAAAATCCGTAGCCAGTAGCCAGCTGATATATGTCCACAAAATCAATAAACAGTTGCTTTTTCCAAAATGGTCGCATATTGCATGTTTCCAGTCGCCATTGAACCAATAGGAACGCAGCTCAGTGAATATGAACAGTTAGATCAAAGCTCAAAGCAAGAGTAGTAGAAGAGATGTGAACACCGCTTGTTTCCCTGTTCGTGACACGCCTGTACCACTCTCCCTAGTAATTTGCTTGCGTTGTGAAAATAAAACGAGACACACGCACATCTCTAAGAACCATGTTGAAACAGAGACTATGCCACTTACTGTTGATTATGCTCGCCTGATGATTGCAACGAGAAATCTGCTGTCGGAATTCGATGGCTGCAAAATTATTTTGGGCAAAATGGGCAAGATTACCGACTGCAGACACCAGGCGAACAGAAAACGCAGGAGTACGACAGCTGATCGCTCAGAGAAATCTGTTACTGTTACTGTTGATTATGCTCGCCTGATGATTGCAACGAGAAATCTGCTGTCGGAATTCGATGGCTGCAAAATTATTTTGGGCAAAATGGGCAAGATTACCGACTGCAGACACCAGGCGAACAGAAAACGCAGGAGTACGACAGCTGATCGCTCAGAGAAATCTGTTACTGTTACTGTTGATTATGCTCGCCTGATGATTGCAACGAGAAATCTGCTGTCGGAATTCGATGGCTGCAAAATTATTTTGGGCAAAATGGGCAAGATTACCGACTGCAGACACCAGGCGAACAGAAAACGCAGGAGTACGACAGCTGATCGCTCAGAGAAATCTGTTACTGTTACTGTTGATTATGCTCGCCTGATGATTGCAACGAGAAATCTGCTGTCGGAATTCGATGGCTGCAGAATTATTTTGGGCAAAATGGGCAAGATTACCGACTGCAGACACCAGGCGAACAGAAAACGCAGGAGTACGACAGCTGATCGCTCAGAGAAATCTGTTACTGTTACTGTTGATTATGCTCGCCTGATGATTGCAACGAGAAATCTGCTGTCGGAATTCGATGGCTGCAAAATTATTTTGGGCAAAATGGGCAAGATTACCGACTGCAGACACCAGGCGAACAGAAAACGCAGGAGTACGACAGCTGATCGCTCAGAGAAATCTGTTACTGTTACTGTTGATTATGCTCGCCTGATGATTGCAACGAGAAATCTGCTGTCGGAATTCGATGGCTGCAAAATTATTTTGGGCAAAATGGGCAAGATTACCGACTGCAGACACCAGGCGAACAGAAAACGCAGGAGTACGACAGCTGATCGCTCAGAGAAATCTGTTGATTATGCTCGCCTGATGATTGCAACGAGAAATCTGCTGTCGGAATTCGATGGCTGCAAAATTATTTTGGGCAAAATGGGCAAGATTACCGACTGCAGACACCAGGCGAACAGAAAACGCAGGAGTACGACAGCTGATCGCTCAGAGAAATCTGTTACTGTTACTGTTGATTATGCTCGCCTGATGATTGCAACGAGAAATCTGCTGTCGGAATTCGATGGCTGCAAAATTATTTTGGGCAAAATGGGCAAGATTACCGACTGCAGACACCAGGCGAACAGAAAACGCAGGAGTACGACAGCTGATCGCTCAGAGAAATCTGTTACTGTTACTGTTGATTATGCTCGCCTGATGATTGCAACGAGAAATCTGCTGTCGGAATTCGATGGCTGCAAAATTATTTTGGGCAAAATGGGCAAGATTACCGACTGCAGACACCAGGCGAACAGAAAACGCAGGAGTACGACAGCTGATCGCTCAGAGAAATCTGTTACTGTTACTGTTGATTATGCTCGCCTGATGATTGCAACGAGAAATCTGCTGTCGGAATTCGATGGCTGCAAAATTATTTTGGGCAAAATGGGCAAGATTACCGACTGCAGACACCAGGCGAACAGAAAACGCAGGAGTACGACAGCTGATCGCTCAGAGTAATCTGTTACTGTTACTGTTGATTATGCTCGCCTGATGATTGCAACGAGAAATCTGCTGTCGGAATTCGATGGCTGCAAAATTATTTTGGGCAAAATGGGCAAGATTACCGACTGCAGACACCAGGCGAACAGAAAACGCAGGAGTACGACAGCTGATCGCTCAGAGAAATCTGTTACTGTTACTGTTGATTATGCTCGCCTGATGATTGCAACGAGAAATCTGCTGTCGGAATTCGATGGCTGCAAAATTATTTTGGGCAAAATGGGCAAGATTACCGACTGCAGACACCAGGCGAACAGAAAACGCAGGAGTACGACAGCTGATCGCTCAGAGAAATCTGTTACTGTTACTGTTGATTATGCTCGCCTGATGATTGCAACGAGAAATCTGCTGTCGGAATTCGATGGCTGCAAAATTATTTTGGGCAAAATGGGCAAGATTACCGACTGCAGACACCAGGCGAACAGAAAACGCAGGAGTACGACAGCTGATCGCTCAGAGAAATCTGTTACTGTTACTGTTGATTATGCTCGCCTGATGATTGCAACGAGAAATCTGCTGTCGGAATTCGATGGCTGCAAAATTATTTTGGGCAAAATGGGCAAGATTACCGACTGCAGACACCAGGCGAACAGAAAACGCAGGAGTACGACAGCTGATCGCTCAGAGAAATCTGTTACTGTTACTGTTGATTATGCTCGCCTGATGATTGCAACGAGAAATCTGCTGTCGGAATTCGATGGCTGCAAAATTATTTTGGGCAAAATGGGCAAGATTACCGACTGCAGACACCAGGCGAACAGAAAACGCAGGAGTACGACAGCTGATCGCTCAGAGAAATCTGTTACTGTTACTGTTGATTATGCTCGCCTGATGATTGCAACGAGAAATCTGCTGTCGGAATTCGATGGCTGCAAAATTATTTTGGGCAAAATGGGCAAGATTACCGACTGCAGACACCAGGCGAACAGAAAACGCAGGAGTACGACAGCTGATCGCTCAGAGAAATCTGTTACTGTTACTGTTGATTATGCTCGCCTGATGATTGCAACGAGAAATCTGCTGTCGGAATTCGATGGCTGCAAAATTATTTTGGGCAAAATGGGCAAGATTACCGACTGCAGACACCAGGCGAACAGAAAACGCAGGAGTACGACAGCTGATCGCTCAGAGAAATCTGTTACTGTTACTGTTGATTATGCTCGCCTGATGATTGCAACGAGAAATCTGCTGTCGGAATTCGATGGCTGCAAAATTATTTTGGGCAAAATTGGCAAGATTACCGACTGCAGACACCAGGCGAACAGAAAACGCAGGAGTACGACAGCTGATCGCTCAGAGAAATCTGTTACTGTTACTGTTGATTATGCTCGCCTGATGATTGCAACGAGAAATCTGCTGTCGGAATTCGATGGCTGCAAAATTATTTTGGGCAAAATGGGCAAGATTACCGACTGCAGACACCAGGCGAACAGAAAACGCAGGAGTACGACAGCTGATCGCTCAGAGAAATCAAAAAGCTGTTCATTATCAGAAGGGGTCAACTCTGGCCAATCAGCATTGAGCACTACGGGAAAGAACCGTTAGATTGAGTCTAGGCAACGCCTAGAGATACGTAAACCAGTTGTTTCTTTGTTCGTGACACGAATTAGGCACGAAATGTGCGAAAAAACCAAAATATCCCATATATTCGCATTGGTACGTGAAAATAAAACGAGGCACGGGCACATACCTAAAAGCTAAGTAAAAACTTATGTTCGGACACTTGCAGTGGATTATGTTCGCCTGGTTTTTTTTTTTTTTTTGTGTATCCACAAAAACGTAAACGGAAAACGTATGTACTGAATTCCCCTATTATATTCTGCTAAGAAATTTTTTTTATATCGAATTGGAACTGAGAGCTATCGCCATCTTCCAACCATCTCTATCGTTTATAGCTATCCCGTGACAATAAATCCAACTGGAAAAAACAAACGGGAAAACTGCGGGGAAAATTCCAGGGAAAATGTCACCCAAAAACAATCATGATCCCTCGTCGTCCGGCGACTCTGGCAACACCAATGTCCAGGAGGCAGACCTACAAGGTGAGTTTCGGCAGCGCCCCGTTTCTGCTCGGGATTGGCTCTAATGGAATGACCCCTGCAGAGATGGAGGACGTGAACAACAGTCTGGACGCTCTCAGCTGTGCCCTGGACGCCGTGGAGCAGCGCACAGACGATATTATGTCCCAACTACGGGAGCTGTTGAACTCCAACCGAGAGATCCGTCGCCTGCTTGCCGAGGAAAATGACAACGCTCCCGAATCGGGAGACGACAACATGGACGGGCAGGCGGGCAGCGAAGTCGCACCCAAGTAGATCCCTCTACGAGCAGTTATTGTTTTGTTCACCCAAATTGTTTTTAGGCACAATCAGTGCTGTTTCTTTATATTATCATGTATTTTTTTCTAAATCCTAAGTAAACGTAATTGAAGGCAAACTTAAGGTTCACTGTGTCTCGCGCGCTTTCTTGCGCTTAGTCTTTTCTGCGATTTCACCCTGGCCAGTGTCAGAGCTAGCAATATACTTGAAAGCTATCTGGAACATGCGCTTTGACTGCGCCTTGAGGCACGCATTCTCGGCCAGCAGTTTTTGTACTCTTTCGTCGCTTGTCTGTGCTGAGCCTGGCTTATATTCTGCATACGAATTTTCGGACTTCGCTTCCTTGGTGGTGGTTTCCATTGGCTCGTCTTCGGGTTCTTCGTCTTCGACCTCGGAATCCACGACCTCTGCTGCGGGCTCGACATTTGTAGCTTTGGTTTCCGCTTCAATTTCGTCGTCGTCCTCATTCTTTCCCGAACTCATGGAAGCTATAAGTTTGAGTATTATCTCCTCGTCCGTACCCGGATGACTTTGGGTGTAGTCCAGCTCCGGTGTCTTGCGTCCCCCGGAGTAGTCCGGATCGAACAGCTCGATACAGTCATTCTCATCCCACGGACTAATCATCCGCTTTAGACTGTCGGCGAACATCTGCGGTTGCTTGTGCTCCGGCAGAAAGATGGCTGGGCTGAGCAGGCGGATATGCAGGTTGGTTACCGGGCCCTTTTGGGACAAGCTCTTGATAAGTTGCCTGCTGCCCACGTCCCAGACGCAGACCTGGTTGTCCTCGCCCCCGGAGACCAGCGTTGTAGCGCTTATATTCAGAGCCAGGCAGGTGATGGCCTTGCCGGATGTGTGGCCCACAAAGGCCTGGATTTCTTCCTCCTCTAGGTGGTATTCCTGGGTAAGTAAAGGAATTAGTTGGCAAAGCTGTGGATAAACGAAATCTGGACTCACCTTCATGCGCGGCGCGTTTTCCATATGAAAGACAAACACCTTGCCGTCACTGGAGCCAACATACACCCTGGTTTCCATCTTGCTGACAATCACGCTGTGCAGGGCCACTGGGAACACCACACTCAGCAGCAAGACGCCCCCGCACAGGTCGTACACCTTGCAGCAGCGATCCAGCGACACGGTGTACAGATAGGAACGGATGCCTCCGATGCCGGAGTATAGATCAGTGACCGCCAGACCGTGATCGTTAAAGCTGTACAACGGCTCCGTGCTATCCTTGCCCCCGCCCGTGTCCAGTGGGGCGGCGGAGAAGGTGAGATCCCAGACAAGCACAGCTCCGTCCTTGCCGCCGCTGATGAAGTGCTCACCGTTGTCCGTGAAGCGCAGGCAAGTGATCGCCTGGTAGTGTTTGGACAGGGTGTTAAGCATACGGCCGGAGCTCATGTGCCATAGATAGATGTTCTCCTGGATGCCGGCCACCAAAAAGTTTCCATCCGGCGTCAGGGCCAATGCGTTGACCTTGCCGGGCACCACGAACCGCAGTCCGGCCATCTGCTCCTGCTTGTTGATGGGCCACACGTGGAGCAGTGGCTTGGCCGAGTTTGCCGCCATCACGTAGTTCAGGTGGATCATGTTCAGGCTGTGGTGCTGGGCGCATCCACCGCCCTTGTAGCGCATCAGGTCTGTGCCTGTCCGCAAATCCTGCACGCTGCATGTCGTGTTGTCCTCGCTGCTCGTGCTAATGAAAAGGGCCTCAACGGCGTCTTCCATGTTGTTGTGATCGGGTTGAAATGCGCGGTGTTGTTACAATACGTACCAATATTGATATTGCATTACAACTTATAAATAAAGTTTAACCGGAAATAAGCGGTAGTTTCCTATCGATAAGCGAAAGCGTGATTTGTCTTGAAGTATCGACCAGTTACTAAAATAATCGATGTAGTTTTCCCTTTCACGAAACTTGGTCACACCCGAATTCGGGGCCAAATAGAAATAATAATTTATTATAAAATAAACAGTTCGCGGATTGAAGTAGTTTCTACTTGGACTTGAGCAACAAAATGCACCTGACGCTAATCAATTTGTTCAAGAAGACTGTGCCCGGTCACATATTCCGGGGCAAGCGGCGCCTGGTGAAGCCGGTCAGCCAGCGAGCAATGGACACCCTCACCCGCGAGTACGAGCGCCAGGAGCAGGTAATGCTACTCCTTCGACACCCGTATCTCACCCTGGTAAGTCCTGCTCGCTGTACGCGGATTGCCCCACCTAATGCCACACTTCCCGCCTGCAGGAGCAGTCATTCGGTCACGCCAAGGAGCTGCAGAAGCGCGACAAGCTGGTTGCCAGGTGGACGGACGAGCAGACACTGCGCAAGATGAAGCCACACGTTACCATCGAGGAGCGGCTGAACCAGCTGAAGATCAAGGAGGCCTGGGACTAGCCGTCGTCACAGCTTCTAAGCCGGCGTTACTTGTTAAATAAATCTAGATGTTATGGAAATTATATAATGCCTGCTGGACAAGAAGAGTCGTTTCGTCACCCGATTAGTTATATTTACATCCGAGTTACTCCGTGAGAACTGACTGCCAGCTTGCTATTGGTGTGCCAGCTCAAAATCATTATCCCAGTGGATAGAAATGGTGGACTAGGCACTCACACCAATCGATCTGAAAGGCAGTGTGCTTGGCAAAGTTTCCACTTGATTCACTCAACGTTCTCTTCGTGTTTGGCGCTCATATCGCTTTTATTTGTTAAATTGCGTGTCTAAGTATATATATCAATAATTCTTGTATGTTATGTATATGAACTGTTATGTACATATGCAAGGCATGTAACACGTTTCGTCGTTTCCACTTCCGTTCCCAGCATCAATTCGTTAGTACGCTATAGACTAAAACTTTATTATTTAATGGATGTTTTGTCTGCTTTTTGCTGCTTCATCTTCATCTGTATTGGAGTTGGATTAGTTTAATGCACACTTTAATTTCAATTCAGGGGTCTCACTTTTAGAAAGCAATTTCAACATTTTTCACACTGAAAAATCATATTTTCCAAACGCCACAAGGATAGGGAATGGTCATCGGAATACTAGGGAGTTTAACTAGTTTTGGGGCGCAGGGGATTAGGGTTTGCTTTCGTGTCCGAGTCGCACTCCCCTCGACAGCTTCTCGACTTGTTATAGCAATAATACCAATGGAAACGCCTAGAGATTGGTTGTAGCTACGAGGTTGCCTCTTCTCATTTGTCCTAAGTTTCGTTTTGTTTTTTCGTTACTATCATTTGCGATTTGCCTGCTTTTGGTAAATGATGCGCATAACCTCAATAAAACATTTGTAACAATTTTAAATTAACTTTAAAAAAATAGATATATGCATATTTGTTGCTGCTGTTGCTGCTGCACTGCCTTCCTGCTGCTGTATACGAATACGAATATATGCGTAATAGTTCCGCCTTCTGTTGTTGCCCTAGCTCTGGCTGTTACTACTTATCCCCCTGAAGATGGAAATCCTCTCCAGCTTCCCACTCAATCAGTGGACAACGGCGTTGCTCCGGTCTTTTTCGCATTGGGGGTAATTGCATCGATGTCATCATCCTCCGGCTGCACTTGCTCCGACGCTTCGGTTTCGGATCGGGAGAGCGGCGATACTGGCAGCAATGGCGGTGGCGAACTGGAGAGCATAGCAACGGGCGAGGCACTTGTGGTGGCCGCTGCGGCTCCATCGCCTATGCCCCGCTCGGGAGCTGGTTCTGAAACAGATGACGCCGCTGTGGGGACTGGAACTGCAACGGATGCTGTCGACGGCGTGGGCGTCAGCGGCGGAGAATCCATTTGCTGTTGGCTGAACTCCTGGTTCGGGCTCTCCCTGGTAAACAGACCCATCTTGGACTCAGATCCTGCAGTGCCAGGCGCTGTCGGGGCTCCTCCCACCTCTCCGCTGTCTGTGCTCGAGCTGATCAGCGAGTGAGCCACTGTGGGCGCAGCTGGACCGCTAACCAGGTGCGGCGGAGCGTGCAGGGGAACGTGTTGGTGCTGCTGTTGCTGGTGCTGCTGAGCGCCATGGTATCGCGGTTTGTCTGCCTTGCGCCACAGCGTGATCTCCTGTTGCTTGAAGTAGCGCCGGTCCTCGGTGTCCATCAGCACAAGGTTGAGGAAATATTTGACCGAGAACTTCTTGTTAATGTCCCGCATGGTCGGCGTGAGATTGTAGCCAGCAAGAAAGACCCGGATGGGTATGCTTTCGCCTTTGACGGGCGCTCCGTCCATGATCTCGTACTTGGCAATCGTTTCGTTCTCGTTAAACATGGTGGGGCCTGTGCCCGTGCTCTCCTTCTTGATGATCGCGATCTCCATGTGCTTGATCTTGATGCGCACCAACAGGAAGTAGATCTTGCCGATAATCGTGTCCCGTAGGTGGTACTTGCTTTTGTTATACTCGAACTCGATGTGCAGGCAGTCTTCGATGCCTACCTCCATCTTGATGGGATTGTTCATCTCCGGGTAGCTGCACAGTGTGTGCACGGCGATGTCGACCTCCTTGGTTATGTCGCTGATCCGCCTGACTATGGTTGCGCGCAGGAAGTACCGCAACCGCACGTTCGAGCCGGCGTACACCTCAAATTGCTTCTCCACTTTGGGGAAATCGAACGGATAGCTGTTGTTCTGGATGAGATCGCCCGGGCGGGCCAGGGCCTTTGCTAGACACTTGAATTCGTGGTGGTTACCCCGGTCGTAGTACAGTTCGATCTGTCCAATGAATTCGATCTTAATGCCCTGGTGCTCCAGCTTGCTGCCCGGCTTCTTGAGGGTCACGTTCACCTGGATGAAAAGTGGGTGGATATGAGTTTATCTCTGGTTATGCTTGGGGGAACTCCCCCCGATGCTGACCACGACGCACCTTGCCGGATACCGTCTCCCCGTCGTAGAATAGCAGCATCTTCTCCACTTTGCCGTCCTCCCCTTTAACCTCTGCCGTCTTGTGCTCAGCTCCATCAAAGACTATCTCAATGTCCGCTGACTGGCCGAATCCCAGGAAATTCATAATTGATAAACGTCGAATCGGCTTCTTCTTCTTCTTCCGCTTCTTATTGCCCCCGCCTCTGCTTCTTGCTGCACCGATGGAATGTCGACGCTGTGACTCCTGTTGGCGGCTTTTCCTGGAGATATCTTTTAGATAACCCCTTTAATAACCCTCAGCTTTGATAGGCGTTTTTCTGCGGCTTTTTTCGTCCTTCGTTCCGATGCTGGCGTATGTGTCGCGTCTATGTGTGTGAAATGAAAAAAATTGCAATTTTTCACACTACAGCGTTGCCATATCGCGTCACCCCGATTGTTATTAAGGAGTGCCAGCGCTGGTACTTTTTAGTATTCAGTATTTGCACGGTATTTCTTTAAAAAACACATACGGAATATTTAACGAAACAATTGATTGTGGATCCTTAATTGTCTTGGTATACAATAATTGTGTAAATGTATTCCGTGTTTTTATTCATCTTGGTAACTTTTCGATAGTTGAATTCTAAATGGTCTTGCGTGGTATTTATATACCTGTTAACCTAGTCTGCCAAATACCAAAGCGCAGTATTTAAATACCGCACTTATTCAGCGGAATAAAACTAAACTTAAAGATGCGAAAGTTAACTAGCTTCGCGTGCGGCACAGGAGCCGGACTAGCGGCTTACTACCTACAGCGGCTGCGGGATCCGCAGACGGCCGTGCAGAACTCGTGGACGCACAGTGATAAGCCGGTGGATCCGTGGGCCCTTTGGGACACCAACTGGGACTGCCGGGAGCCACGGGCCCTCGTGCGTCCACTGCGAAACAGCCAGCCGGAGGAGGAGAACCGCTACAACGCGGAGCTGGAGAAGGCGAAGGCCAAGAAGGCGCGCCACATTATCCTAGTGCGGCATGGCGAGTATCTAGACGTGGGCGACTCGGATGACACGCATCATCTCACGGAGCGCGGCCGCAAGCAGGCAGAGTTTACAGGAAAACGGCTCTGCGAGCTGGGCATCAAGTGGGACAAGGTAGTAGCCTCCACAATGCTGCGGGCCCAGGAGACATCCGATATTATACTCAAGCAGATCAATTTCGAAAAAGAGAAAGTGGTGAACTGTGCCTTCCTGCGTGAAGGAGCGCCTATTCCGCCCCAGCCGCCAGTGGGCCACTGGAAGCCAGAGGCATCTGTAAGTCAAGCCAAGGGTCATCCCAGTGCGTATTCCACATGATTTTCGGCTTTCATTTTACTGCAGCAGTTCCTCCGCGACGGATCGCGCATAGAAGCCGGCTTTCGCCGATACTTCCACCGCGCCTATCCCGACCAAGAAAAGGAGAGCTATACCCTGATCGTGGGACATGGCAACGTGATCCGCTACTTTGTCTGCCGAGCCCTGCAGTTCCCCGCCGAGGGTTGGCTCCGGATCAACATTAACCACGCTTCCATCACCTGGCTGACCATCAGTCCGTCCGGCAACGTGTCCATCAAGTACCTGGGCGACTCCGGCTTTATGCCCGCCGAGCTGCTTACCAATCGTATACCGCGCGACGTCAAAAACGTGGTTTAGCCGTCAGTTTATAGAACTGCCCGAAGGAGAAGCAATCGTAATGTATTTATTTCCAATACCTCAACTAAGACCTTGAGCACAGATCGCGAGACTGTGTAAACCACCGTGTACATTTTGCCGCACCGTAACGAACTAAAGGAGGAATCACTGAATCTTCCGACTGAAATAATAAAGATTTTATAAAATGCCTAACATATTATTGAGAAGCCTATATGTACAAATGAAGCCATGTGGAGCCTAAACCCTGCTCAAGACCTTTTGGAGTCGCTGCAAGCACTTGCGTATGCCCACATCCTCTCCAGCGCCGCGTTTTATCTCCACCTGCTCTGCCTGCTCCCTTATAAAGGTTATGATTGGAGCTACTAGATCCGGCGCCAGCTCTGCCAGGCTGATCAGCATCTGGAAGTAAAAGTAGGTGCAGTGGGCCAGGTGCTTTTCGGCGAGGGATCGCAAGTGATTGGAGCACATATCCCTGACCGTCTGTGATCGCTTGTAGGCATCGTGTGATACAAGCACTTTATAAAGTCCAAGCACTTGGTTGCGACTGAGGTCCACTTCGTCCACGAACATTACGTGTTCCAGCAGCGGGATGTGCACGCCGCGCAAAAGGGTTAGCAGCTGTTCTTCCTGCTCCTTGCCCGTGCTCTCTATCAGTTGCTGCATGATAGTGATCACCAAGCCCGCATGCTGTCCTGCCCTCCGCCGCTGGACCACCAAAAACTGGGTAACCAGGAGCTGAAGCACAAACTGCGCCAGCTCTCCATCTATATCCGCCTGAAGGAGGGTGGCATATGGACGAGCCACCAGCTTGGCGTTGGATGAGAAGCTAAAGTGCGGAGTCCAGTGCTGAACTAGTTGCTCCAAGGTCTTGGCCACGTATGCGTCCGTGCGGTAAGGCAGTCGACCAATGCCTTGCAGCAAAACTGGGAAAATCTTGTGAACCACTTGCGGAAGGCGACCTTCGGGCGGCACTCCCGCCTGCAACTGCGTGGTGAGCAGGAACCGCACCATGGCCAGGTGGAAGAAGCAGCTCGGCTTGGATCGCACGTACGCTAGAGTGGAACAATTATAGATGACAATGGCTAGAAAGCTGTAGAACCGGGAACACAGTTCCGATCGGCTTCGATCCGGTGGTAGCCACAGCTCGAAATGATTTACATAGGCATGCAGTTTGTGGCTCAACTGCATACGGACGTGGGCAGCAGCCTCCTCTTGCTGGGCACGCCTTCCCAGAGCTCCAAAGAAGGCGCAGAGCGGCTCTCGCCCGCCCTTCAAAGAGGCGGGATCAATGGCCAGGTGTCGGAACTCCTCTAGCTGTGTGACATGGGGCGTTAACGCTAATACAGACTCGTGTTGTGCGTTTAGGAGGACCAGAGACTTCACCCAGACCTGGATAATGGTGGAGCTGGCAGGTCGCCCTCCGTCTTCCAACACCTGGAGCATCAACTGAGCAGAAGCAGCCATATTAATGGGTTCTGGTCCCTGCAGGAAGCCCAGTAGCAGTTTGTCCCCATTCTTCTCCAGGGCGATGAAGTCGGCCGCTAGCTTTGGAAGCCATGAGCTATGGCTACTAACGTATTGGGTCCTCAGCAGTGGCATTATGTGCTGTTGAAGTGCCTCCTTGATGCCACTCGCATTGCCTGCCACAGCTCTCCGCTCGCTGAGACGGAGGATTAAATAGTGAAGCGTCTGCCATAGCCGATCCTGCGATGCCTGCCCACACTTTTCGACGTAATGTGCAAGCCAGGGCCCGAGAAGCTGCTGCTCGCCGCGGTTGAAGTCATCCGCCAGATTGAAAATGGCTTGAAGGCTGCCCACATAAATGGCGCCCACCTCTGCATCATTGCGAATGGTGGCCAACTGGTTGAGCAGCTTGCTCACATAGTCATCCATGGATAGGCGGTGCTGGGCATGGAGGAGCAGAAGGGCCATGTGGCCCTTGGCCACGAGAATCCTCCGCACCGGAGGCAGCTTTTCCAGGGCCAGACAGAGCAGCATTTCGCGCAGCTTGGGTGCCAACTCGCCGAGATCTTCGTGGCAGAGCAGGAGGCACAGAAACAGCTCGATCACATGGTGAATACCAGGCTCATTCAGAGCCAAAAGTTTCGCGGCACTAAACTTGCTGAATATGCGGCCGAGTAGTTTCTGACGTTGGTTGCTTCTGCCCTGCGATGGCAAAAGCTTCAAGGTTTTGCCCAGCATCCACGCGTACATGGTGAAACTGCTCAGATTCAAATCCTCTATATGCGACTTAGACAGCAGTTTGCTGTAGCGATCGACGTAGGCCGCCCCATTGGAGCAGGTAAGCGGCAGCTGATCTAGCTCAGTTCCCACACTAAAATTGCAGTTGAGAGACCGGTGAAAGTACTCCCACAGCTGGCACAGGACATCAGTATCCGGCTGGCCCAGCTGCAGTTGAAGGGGAGAGAGTTGAATTAGATAGACCCGCCGTTGTTGTTCGTCCGGCTGGTTTGCCAGAAATTGCTTAAGCAGACTGGCGGTTTGGAAGCTTTCTGGTGCCGCAGTGAGCGGCGAGTGATCCGGCTGGTACCGACCTTCACTGTTGTATTCGTCCAAGCGAGCCAGTCCCAGCCTCAGCCAGGAATACAGTTCGTGGTATGCCAGGGAAATTGCATTGCTCTCACCTCGAGAAGAAAAACCAATATAAGAGGAAGCCGCACGATCTAGCTACTTTCGGCACTCACCCTGGAAGTGGAGTGACTTGTGCCTCTGCATGGCCTTTTGGAATAGAGTCCAAAAGTCCAGCTCCCGTTCTCCCAGCCATTTGGGAATAAGACGTTTCAGCAGCAGCCACAGCTCCTTGTTGCAGCGACACATGAACGGCGAGGAATGAATGAGCTCCGGGCGATGTTTGCTGCGGTAGTGATGTCCAGCACAAACGATTAGATCGTCGAGTGTGCGCTCCAGCTGCCCTAGGAAGATTTGATCCTTTCCAGAGGCGTAAAGTATATGCAGGTCCAGAAAACGCCACTCCAGTACGCCGTGATACAGGTGATACGCCGGCGCCTGGCAGTCGTTTCCCTTGTTGTGCTCCGCAAAATACAAAACCTTCCAAGCATCCGCATCCAGCTGATCGTTGATCAAGTGTCGAAGCCCATCAAGAAAATGTGAAGGCAGCAGCTCATTGCCTCGCAGGCGCAGCATCAGATGGTAGAAGTGTGTGACCTGCTGGCGTACTCTATACCAACCGGAGTTCATAAAGGCGGCCGTGGCTTGCAGTTGTTGCTGGCCCGTCACGACGGTTAACAGCTTCTGCACATTCTTGCTGATAATGGGAGAGTTGTACTTGTTGTCAGTTGCCAGGGAATCTCTAAACTCACCAGGCCTCGCCGTACAGGTAGTTTCTTACCGCGCCAACCGCCAATTGAGCCGGGGCAAAGTCAAAACAAAGATCATCCAGGCGAGAACGTGGCGGATCCAATTGGGCGTAGCCATTCCCCAGAAAGCCTCCCTCGCACAGTTGGCTCTTCAGAGTGTCCCGGCCACTGCAGTTGAACTCGGGCAGGAAGTGTAGACCGTCGTCCAGGTTCTCCTCTTCGCTATCGTCCACGTCCATTTTCGCGCTCAGGGTTTCATGCTTCTGTGTCGCCTGTATGAAGGTAGCCAGGATTTCCTCGTCATCCGACTGGAAAAGGTCGTAGTCCATGGTGCAGTCGGAGATTTGGCGTTCGAAACCAATTCTCTGGAGGATAGGATTTCGCGCGGCGATATATTCTATTATTATTAGAGCGCTGTGCAACACTGTCGTAAAGCCGATAGCTTCGATAACGACCGATAAACAGGTAATCTTTGTGACATTTGGACTTTTGTTTTGGACCTGATTTGGCCCCTTTTCTTATCGTTGGTTGCCCCAGTTACGTAGCATCTCCACTTCGAACACCATGTCTTTCCGCCCGTTGGTCGAGGGCGACTGCGGCGGAGTTAATCCTCTCATGCAGCTGGGCGGACAGTTCACCCGCGATGTTGCCCACAAGGATGAGGGCTATGTGCAGCGGCACTTCGAGCGCGCTGCTCGTCCCGAGGAGCAGTTGATCAATGAGTTCCTGGGACAGGTCACCGCCCCACCGCAGTCATTTCAGATGGACACTCTGCTCCAGGAGATGCGGGACATAAATATTCATGGGAATCCGCAGCAGCAGATGCACTCTCAGCAGGCGGAGCAGTGGGGACAGGACTTTGCCCGTGGACTGGCAACCGCCCTGCCCAACAAGATGATTCACATGCAGGCGCAGCAGCAGGACCTGCAGCATGCCCAGGAGTTCTTCGACGAGCCCCTGATCAGTAGCCAGAACTTTCGGTCCCTGCCGCCATTGCGTCAGCCTTTGATGCCCATTGCGGCAGGACAGCAGCAGGACCCCTTCTTTGACTCCGCCATGGAAACTATCATCACAGATAATCTGCCACAGGCGGCACAGGGGGAATCGCTGGACGACTGGATCAGCGACTACCAGCGCAGCACCGAACAAAAAGAGCAAACCGCCGCCAACTTTAACGAAAAGTTCTGGGAGCGGCTGCAGGATGAGTGGCAGAAGCTGGCCGACGAAAACGAGCATCCGTGGCTGTCGGAGTACAACGACAACATGGACGCTTACAAGGAGTACGAGTTCGCCGAGGGCAACCCCATGTCTGATGTGGAGAACCCGTTTGAAAAGGGTAAGGAGTACCTGGCCAAGGGGGATATACCCAGCGCAGTTCTATGTTTTGAGGTGGCGGCCAAAAAGCAACCGGATCGCGCTGAGGTTTGGCAGTTGCTAGGCACTTCGCAGACAGAGAACGAAATGGATCCGCAGGCCATTGCGGCACTGAAGCGGGCCTACGACTTGCAACCGGACAACCAACAGGTCCTGATGGCCCTGGCCGCGTGCTACACCAACGAAGGCCTACAGAACAACGCCGTGCGCATGCTGTGCAACTGGCTGGCAGTGCATCCCAAGTATCAGCACCTGGTCGCAGCCCATCCGGAGCTGCAGGCCGAGGGCACTTCGTTGGCTTCGTCGCTGATTGGTCCGAGTAAGCTGCGCGATCTGCAGCAGATCTACTTGGAGGCCGTTCGGCAGCACCCGTCGGAGGTGGATGCCGAAGTCCAGGATGCCCTCGGCGTGCTCTACAATCTGTCTGGGGAGTTCGACAAGGCGGTGGACTGCTACCATTCCGCTCTGCAGGTGGATCCCCAAAATGCCAAGACATGGAACCGATTGGGCGCCAGTTTGGCCAACGGCTCGCGCTCCGTGGAGGCGGTGGAGGCTTATCAGCAGGCGCTGCAGCTCCAACCGGGCTTCATCCGTGTGCGCTACAACGTGGGCGTATGTTGCATGAACCTTAAGGCATACAAGGAAGCTGTGGAGCACCTACTCACAGCGCTTACCATGCAGGCTCACACTAACGCCGCCCGAGAGCTGCCCAATGCGGCGATGGCTGCTACCTTTAGAGGGCAGAACCAGATGTCCGAGTCCATTTGGAGTACGCTGAAGATGGTCATTTCGCTGATGGGCCGCAGCGATCTCCAGAGTCATGTGAGCGATCGCAATCTGGCGGCTCTTAACGAGGCCTTTAAGGATTAACCAGCCCGCAGCTGCTTTATCACTGCTTTGGGAAAGTCCGTTGTTGTCGTGCTCATGTGGTATGTAAGGTTGAATTTGAGATATTTTTCACTCTGGCAGTGTCATCATTCCCTCTCGGTTCTTTTCTGTAAATTTGTCTATTTTCTTAAATTTAAGCAATTAAATAACTGTTGGATAAATACGATGTGCACTTTTATTATAAACTACGGCATGCCGCCCAGTCGCTTGTAGTCGATCTTCTCGAGCTGCACGAGTGGCTTTAGCTGCTCGGCAAACACGCGCATTTCCTCGCCGACATTCTCCTGCCCCGTGGGCGCCACCACAGAGAGTTCCACTATGTAGCTTTGTGATATTGGCTCGTTGGCCATGTCCTGCTGCTTGCCGGGCACAATCTTAATGAGCTTGGAGACGGTAATTTTCATGCGCCCCTTGCGGAACATATAGCCTGAAATAAGTCCATTTGTCACTATCCATTTTGGCAAACCAAGCGTAATATATTTAATGATTCCAACCCTTTGCTATGTACTCGAACTCCAGGCGGAAACCCATTTCCGTGAGGAATTCCAAGATGCCATTGGTGCAGGCGCAGTCCATGCAGCTGCGTACCAATGTGGGCCGGCGCTGATCCACCTCGGGGTTTCCTAGGTAGCGCATCTGAAAGGGGGCATCGCGACCAAGGGCTCGACGCACGCGAAGAAGCAGCGGCTGGTTGGCATTGGGCTGGCGGAGGCTCATACACACTTCCAGGTCGTGAAACGGCTCCGGCGAGGTGTCCACATTGTCGCAGAGTCCCTTTAGTCTGATGGTGGGTAGGCGGTTAGGCTGTTAGGCGGGTGCAAACGATTCAAATCTGACACTGGGTCTCCAACCTGTGCATTAAGTGTTCCACGGCGGAGTCCAGGATAGATCCCTGCAGCAAGTACTCCAGGTTGGGTAAGAAGCGGTTGTTCATCGCGTGGGAGAGCGACTCGCGGGCCGACGATACAATCGCCATTGGCTAATTTTGTAAGTTTGCGTGTACTATGGTATTAAATTAACTGAGCGAGCAGTAGTTTGGTTTTGTTTTTAGTTGCATTTCCTCGGAAGAATTGGTTTCACTAGTGATGCCTTTTTAGACATTTTAGGTCAGCACTAGCTAGATGTCGGAAAATCAAATAGTCTATCGATAACGATGAACGTAAATCGACGCGCACAGAATAATAGCAAATACGAATTTTGCTTAAAGCATATTCTTAGAAATTGATTTACCGTTAATGCCCCAACGACGCCCCCAAAAATGGCGGATCATAAGTATAGGCTCTTCAATGCGGTCGATCCGAGCAAAGTAAAAGTTCCCTTCAATGAAAAGTTCGCCAGTTTGACGCTATCCTCCCAAAAAAAACGACTCCAGGTGTCCCATGCGCCGAAGGATCAGCCATTAAAGAGGAACGCCCAGGAAACAGGGAAGTTGTCAGAAGCTCCAATGCGCGCCAATGTGGGAGCACCCGCTCCGTCCTGCGGGGAAAATACGGAGTACGTGCACACAGAACTTGACAATTCCGACTACATGGAAGCCTTGCAGCTGAGCGCCGACGGCTGCAGCCAGGATGTGGCCAATGAGGGCGATGTAGAGCTCCTGTCCGCTGGCATCAGCAATTTGAAAGTGCAGACCATTAATGAGGAGCACTCGACCAAGCCGGAGATCTCCATTTGCATTTCCTCCACTACGGAAGAGAACGTATCCGGCGACGACGACGCCGCCTCCTGTATCACCATATCCGATTCTAGCGAGGATGAGCAAGAACCCTTGCCTCCCGATAGCATGGCTATGAGTGAACGGGAAATTGTGGCTAATCCCGGCCAGGAAGACATACCACCGCCCATGCTCACAACCGAAAAAGTGAAGCGCATCGAGGCTTTTCTGCGCGATGTGTCCATCGAGCGACGCGAGATGCAGTGGAATGGCCCATTGACACCGCCCCCCCTCTCTTCTAGGAAGCAGCAATCCCGTCTAGCTGATGCGGACACCGAGTCCATGTCGCCCACCGACGAGGACTGGCAGCCACCCGCTACCAGGCCGATTTACAACAGCACACAACTGGCGAACAACGATACGCAGGTGAATACCATCTGCTCAGCAGATGCCACTCGATTGGATAGCAGCAAGCGGCTGGCAGACGACGAAACGGAGGCGAATACTCTCGAATCGGAGGAGCTTGAGCCCACAAACAGCAGCAAGCGTTTAGCAGATAATGACACCGAACTCAACACCCTGTGTTCTGATAGCTCTGAGACCCATAACTCGACGGTTCAGGACAATGAGCCCGTTCCTGATGAATCCATTGAAATACCGGAAACCAGCAGCGAGGGCGAGCTCACGCCGCAAAAGGCCAGCTCTGGTTCCTCCACATCGGAAAGGGACAAACACGGTTCTATACAGGTCAGCAGTATTAATATTTCAGCGAAAATCAACATTAAAATCAGCATTCCCACTATGGAGTCAAGTTCGGCGGAAGACGAGGATGAGCACTACTCTTCGCCCAGGGCCACTAAGTCTCTGCCCAGCTCGGAGGAGGTGCAGCACCAAGAGCACCAACAGCAGGAGCCTCAGAAGGCACTCCACCAAAAATCCATGCTGTCGGTGGATGATGCATCCGAGGATGAGAAGTTCCTCACCCACGCAGAAAAGCTGCTCAATCAATTGTACGGCAAGTCTTGGCAAACACCAGATGTGATCCGCACTCTTAAGCGCTCCAGTGGTAGTGGCGATAAGAAGGCTCCTCTGAGGCCCAGGAATATTCAAGCAACAGCGGTAACCACCGCTAAAAAGAAGAAGCCGAAGCCAGACGAAAGTGTTCTCGGGGACTTCAGCATATGTAAGAATTTATCCTTGTTTTTATCCTCCAACCGTTGAGTCACACGCGCTTTTATCCCCAGTTACCAAACCTCTGCGCACAAATCAGACTCCTTTAAACTCGACTCGTCTGCCTCCGATGCGCGCTGTCCAAACAGAGAGGCGTCCGCGGACTCAAAAGCCGTTGACACGTCCGCGCACCAATCATGTGGACGAGGATCGCTGGCGCAAGCTCATAGATTCCGACAGTGGGACAGACGCCTCCGACGATGAGGATGCAGATGCCACTTTCAGCGAAAGCGGTAGTGATAGCGACAGTGATAAGGACAAGGAGAAGCAGCCAAAGAGAGGCGACCTAACCTATCTAGACTTGAGCAAAGATGAGGTGGAGGTGATCAGCAATCCCGACCAGGACTCGCCGTGTAAGAGTTGATATTAGTATTTTAAACGGTTGACTCATATGATTGTGTAACTCTTTTTTCTAGCGCCAAAATATCACCCTCGCCTGGACGACATACTACGCTCATGTCGCGCCAGCGTTAAGGCAAAACTTCCTGCCACGCCTGCGCACCAGCCAAACATTCGTCGCCAACTTTTTACCCCTAACGCAGGATTCGAGAACCACAACCAAGCTAAGGAGATAGTGAACAGGGCGTTGGACCTAGACATGCTGGATGAACTGGAGAGCGACTACCTACCCGGGACTCCTGTCCACAGGAGAGTGCAGGAGGTAAAGAAGAAGCTTGGCATTGGGCAGCAAGGTCAGACAACTCCTCACGAGAGCCCGATTCTCAAGTTGCTTACGCCGAAAACGGCTACCCCCAAAGGTACTGCTCCGCCCAAAACATCTGCACCGCCAAAAGCTTCTGCCCCGCCAAAATCCACGGCCCGCAAACCTAGGAAGCAGAAGGATCTCTCACCCGTTGCGGGCCGCGGCAAGTTTGGCTTCCTGAAATCCCTGGAGGGACAAGTGAGCCGCGATAGGGCGGACAACGAGGCCTTCTTCTATCGGGAAAACTTCTCAAGAAATAAGGATCAGCTGGCCCAGCATCTTTACCAGATGTATAACGCCCAGGTGTTCAACAACGAGCTGAATGTGCCCATCATCTGGTCCAAATTGCTGCGCAACACTGCCGGCCGGTGCTTGAACAAGCGCATGTGTGTGATTCTCATAGAGACAACCAGATATCCTCCTTGAATTTGACAAATGTATTTTGTTTCCAGACTTAACCAGCGTAGCAGCGTTGTGGAACTGAGCGTCAAAGTGCTGACTACCGCGGACCGCCTGCGTTGCACCTTGATACACGAACTCTGCCATGCTGCGGCCTGGGTGTTTAATGGCGAGGGTGGACACGGACGGGTGTGGAAGATGTGGGCCCAAAGAGCCAACGACAAGTTCCCCGATCTGCCGCAGATCAAGGTCTGCCACAACTATAGCATTGATTTCAAGTATACCTACAAGTGTATGAGCTGCGACAAGGCGTAAGTTCTCCTAAGTGATATAAAGAATATTATTGTCATGCAGTTTTTACGCATCACAGGTCACATGCTCATTCCCGATCCCGCAAGGTGGAAGATTTGCGCTGCAGGATCTGCCGGGGACCCATCACCCTCTTCCTGAATAAAAAGGACAAGCAAGGAAACACCGTATCCACGCCGGCGGGCGAGGCGAAGGGATTTGCTAAGTTCGTTAAGGACAACTTCCAGAAGCACAAGCGCGACAACATGACTGCCGCACAGGTGATGCGCATCCTGAGCGTGGAGTACGCCAAGCAGAAGGGTCAGCCAGCGGAGGAGACAGCGGCGTCGATCGCCAGCCGAGTGGAAACGCTGACACTGGACGAGTCGTCCAACTAGCTGGGGTCTCTTTTGAGTTTTTGCTGGCTTCTGTTAAATGTGGTGCTACAAGCCATAAACCATTTTTGGTATATCATAGACAATTTGAAAAACTTAACTGAGATCTCAGTTCGTGCGAAGTCGACATTAGTATATTTTGTTTATTGTATTATATATTTTCTTAACCAGAAACATGGTTTCCATTAAAATTAAACGGTCATTCAAAAGCCAGTGCTGTGTAGCTCGTTTTTGCATAGCCGGTGGCGGCCGGTGTTGGTAAAGGCGATGCTTGGACTCATTACTTCTTACAGTGAAAAGAGTATGTTTGTTTATATATGTTAATATATGCCTGGTACAACCTATTAAATAAATGCTTTGCACAATCTTGAAATGTTCAATTCTACACTGGTAAGAAGTGATGGTGTCGTGAACTTGCTAAGGCTAGACACATAAAAATTTTCCAAATAGAGTAGCAAAAAAAATGGCAGGGTATCCATAAGCTTACCCCTTTTGGCCTAACGGGCATTAACACTGCGCTGGTCACACTATTCGCACTCACACAAAGCCACGGTAAACATTTGTCGCAGAACCGAACACGTCAGCTACGGGGATTGATTGTTAAACAACGTTTATATCGCCCCGCAAATCCGATCAGTAGCAGCAGTCCATCCTGCCCCGTCCGCATCCGATCCGCGAAGTATTTTCCAGGGCAAAAACGTGAAACGCAGCAGCAAAATGGTAAGAGCTCCGAGCTACGCACGCACACACCTACACGTCGCCGATTTTGAGTCTCATCGGCGGGGGTTATTGCATTCCGGTATTATCACTAAACCTATCCGACTTGCAGGTACTCATTGCTGCGGCTGTCTGCACGAAGAATGGCAAAGGTGAGTGGCTTGCATGCGCCCCAAGAAATAATCACTTTAACTAACCCGTAACGTTTGTACACGCAGTGATTCTGTCACGTCAGTTTGTCGAGATGACGAAGGCACGCATCGAGGGTCTGCTGGCTGCCTTTCCCAAGCTGATGACTGCTGGTAAGCAGCACACCTACGTGGAGACGGACTCCGTGCGCTACGTCTACCAGCCGATGGAGAAACTATACATGCTGCTCATCACCACTAAGGCCAGCAACATTCTGGAGGATCTGGAGACCTTGCGCCTCTTCTCGAAAGTGGTGAGTTGCACACGGAAGTACTCAAGCCCCAGTGTTAATCAGGCCCAACGCTTGCAGATTCCCGAGTATAGCCACTCGCTGGACGAGAAGGAGATTGTGGAGAACGCCTTCAATCTGATCTTCGCCTTTGACGAGATCGTGGCACTCGGCTACAGGGAGAGCGTCAACTTGGCCCAGATCAAGACCTTCGTGGAGATGGACTCACACGAGGAGAAGGTCTACCAGGCAGTGCGCCAGACGCAGGAGCGTGATGCGCGCCAGAAGATGCGCGAGAAGGCCAAGGAACTGCAGCGGCAGCGCATGGAAGCCAGCAAACGGGGTGGTCCCTCCCTGGGTGGCACGGGCGGCCGCAGCGGCGGCTTTATCTCCGACGGATTCGGCAGTAGCGGCGTGAGCAGCAGTTCCGGTGCCTCCAGCGCCAACATCGGCATCACCTCCATCGATGTGGACACCAAATCCAAGGCGGCTGCGTAAGTTCTTTCTCTGCTCTATTGAATCTAGACTCTTGGCTTATTGCTCCGATTTCATCAGCACTAAACCAGCTTCCCGCAATGCCCTCAAGCTGGGTGGCAAGTCCAAGGATGTCGATAGTTTCGTGGACCAGCTGAAGAACGAGGGCGAGAAGATTGCCAATCTGGCACCGGCGGCGCCCGCTGGAAGTTCCAGTGCTGCAGCTAGCGCCAGTGCAGCGGCCAAGGCAGCTATTGCGTCGGACATTCACAAAGAAAGGTAGGTTTCAGCTCGATTGTATAGTTAGTTATTAAATGCTTAACATCTATTTTCAGCGTACATCTGAAGATTGAGGACAAACTAGTAGTGCGTCTGGGACGCGATGGTGGCGTGCAGCAGTTCGAGAACTCGGGCCTCCTGACGTTGCGCATTACGGACGAGGCCTACGGACGCATTTTGCTGAAGTTGTCTCCCAACCACACACAGGGCTTGCAGTTGCAGACCCACCCCAACGTGGACAAGGAGCTGTTCAAGTCGCGCACGACCATCGGACTAAAGAACTTGGGCAAGCCGTTTCCCCTCAATACCGATGTGGGTGTGCTCAAGTGGCGCTTCGTCTCCCAGGACGAGTCGGCCGTCCCGCTGACCAGTAAGTTCACCCAAACCCAAACCACTTCTTGCCTCTCGCTCAGCCACGTGCTTGTGCTTCTCGCTTTTTTTCCAGTTAACTGCTGGCCATCGGATAATGGAGAGGGTGGATGCGATGTGAACATCGAGTATGAACTGGAGGCGCAGCAGCTGGAGCTGCAGGACGTGGCCATTGTCATTCCCTTGCCGTAAGTGCAGTATTGGCGTAGATGTGCAGGCGATTACTCATTCCATTTCACCCTTAGAATGAATGTGCAGCCTTCGGTGGCGGAGTACGACGGCACCTACAACTACGATTTACGCAAGCATGTGCTCCAGTGGCACATTCCCATAATCGACGCCGCCAACAAGTCCGGTTCCATGGAGTTCAGCTGCAGTGCCTCCATTCCCGGGGACTTCTTCCCCTTGCAGGTGTCCTTCGTCTCGAAAACGCCGTACGCGGGCGTCGTGGCCCAGGATGTGGTGCAGGTGGACAGCGAGGCGGCGGTCAAGTATTCGAGCGAGTCCATTCTGTTCGTGGAGAAGTACGAGATCGTGTAGGCCGCGCCGCTGGCCACGCCCACCTATGTAGTACATAAATATACATAATTTCCCGAGGTCATCCGATGCGATGCAATTAATCCAACTGCAGCGGCATGTTGAGAATTATTTTTCCATGTTCGAACTTTACATATTTATGGCGCAGACAGCTTCTCAGAGCGAGTATTTGATTCCAAAAAAAAAAACACCATCAAAGCCAATTAATTAAACTAATTTTGTGCACTCCAAGCGCTGCATATAATGGTATCAAATAAATTAATTGCAATTAGTTGTAGTTGGCGACTGCAGTGTTTTGTTTCGTGTGCTTCGTCGCACCCCTTCGATTTGAGTAATTTGTATGTAGATTGCTATGAATAAACCATATACAATATACACCAAAGTGGATTGTTTCTGGATTCTTAACTATTAACCCTTTGTTTTTAAACTGAAATAAGCATTATAAATTTGAGTCACTTTTTTTGCAAGTAGTGCCCACTGTGCATGGATTCTCAACGCCCGGCTTATTGGTATTGCCGTCTTCTCGGCAAGCGGTCACACTGGTCATTGTTTTGGTTCTGTTCTTGCTTTGTTTTTTCACTGCGGAAATAACGACATCGTCCATGGAGCAGCAACTAGAGAAAGTCCTAGCGGAAATGTAGGCACCCTCGATCCGTCCATTCCAGATAGTACTCCAAATAAACCACAAATCCATAACGTTTTTTCAGCGCCGCACGGCAGGACACAGTGGGAGCTCTGCTGGCCAATCGCCAGGGATTGTGTTTGGGCAGTGAGTATCAATGATTGGTCAGTGGCCTTGCCATAATGCCATAATGCATCTTTGCAGCCAAGGGAGACATTGATCCGAACGTGTCCGGCATCGGAATGGCCATTTCCGAGCAGGTGGCCAAACTGGAGCCGAATGCCACGGCTCCTGCAACGATTTGCCTTTACAGCGGAAACAAGTAAGTTGGAGGAGGGATCTGAGGGGGTGTATCTAGTTGGAGGTGTGCTACGCATACCAGGCTCCATTTGTAATCGAACAGCTCAAGTTCTGTAGCTCAAGGTACTCTTGGAATAGTCGGAATAGCTTAAAGAATGTATGAATTATATTTCTGCTGCGTATATTAAATGACATCCGTTACTTTCCCCGCAGACGCTGTGTCATCCAGAAGGACGGCGAGATCACGGGCGTTATCTTCAAGCAGCCGACGGGTACACCGGCGACCGCCACCATCAACTAACGAAAGTTGGGGCCTCAATCGCAACTCTCAGGCCAAATACGCAAGTCAAGATACGGATACAAAGGCAGATACAGATACTTATATCTTCCAAGTCGCGCCAGCTTCGCTCGATTCGCCCGATGGCAGCGCCTGTTACATTTGTCGCTCATTCTAACCGATAGCCATTACCATAAGCATTGTTTTGTACGACTCGCATAGCATAAGCATTACGGATTACGCATTAAGCACTGCTGTTACTTGATCTTATTTGTCTTAACCAGTCTAGCGCCATCAACATGTACATAAAGACTTTGTACGATTAAGCCCCAGAAAGTGAACACACCATGTACACCAATTAAATTTATAGCGATGAAGCAAGCCAGCTAAGAGCATTTGAACTTGGCCATTTACTCGATTTTCAAACGTAATTACTCAATCATAACGGCCTGGTGTGCTTCGTGCCGCAGTATCTTGCACATTTTCCGGGTTTGCATTTCGGGTTGGGTGCACCGCATCGAGGAAATGCCGGCGCCCACGTCATGTAAGAAGTTGTACACAAACGTGACGTGGACGTGGGCATGGCATGCTGCATGCAACAAGGCGGTAACAATGCAGCGGTATCAGTAGTGCCGGCAGACAAATTGCATCGCATTCCGCAGCCCGCTGGCTATGCTATCCACATTGAGTGTATCAATTGAAGAGATTGTTTCAAATAGCTAATCGCAATATTAGTTCATTACATGCGAAGTCCTTGCTGATGGGCATTCGCTTTAGAAGGCGTCCTTGCAAAAGAGGGAGGTGTGGGGCCTTAAGCTACTACAGATCTGCGACCCCTGGTTCCATGTACCTTGTGGCACCGCCGCGAGGTAGAGTTCGTTTGGTTGGTTTTGCGCCTCGGATATGCAAGCACATCTGCCAGGTAAACCCACTCTGTTTGCGGCTTGTGTCTACCTGTTGCAGCCTTGAACTTTCACCAGGGGCACTGGCGACCCACGTGTGGCGTCTGTAGAGGCGACTGAAGCAGTGGGTGAAAAAAAAAAAAAAAATCTCGATAAATAATCGATAGGGCGGTCAGCTGTGACACACTAATGTGAGGTCATACTAGATGTAGCACGAAGTAGCTAGAATGTACTAGACTGGATGCAACCCTTATTAGCTGCACCCGATAAGTTTGGTATTATTCGGTTATCGAAGAAAAAGTGTTGTTCAGCTGATCGTGATTTCCGCCGATGGCCTACGCCTCGACTAATGTTTCCGGTTCGCCTTCTTTTCGATCTGAACAGTCAACGCGTCAAGTTGTAAAAGTGCGACGAAAATTTTAACTTGCGGTCATACGGAATTTTTTGTCGTGCGAAATATCGAGAATACGGCGTTCCTTCGCTTATAGTGGTGCGCGGAATAAGTCCGGCGTGTGTTTTCCCGGCGATATTAAGCCGTAGAGATCGGCGTTTGTCACGGCCCTCTCACCGCCGCTTTGCCGCCAAATCCTAGCTTCGACTGGGACAAACTGCAGGTTAGTCAACCTCAAAATATTGACGGACGGTAGTTTGACACGGAATATAATCGCAGCCGAAATTGAAGCCCGGTGGGTTTTCGCTGGACGTCTTATACTTTCGCCCGGGTCCTACGATTTTACGGATCCGCTACCGGCGGGCAGAAGGAGAGACGGCAACTGCGCCAGGCCGAGTAGTGGAGCGCCTTTCCAGCGAGCCGGAGCAAAGGACCAGCCGCAGCAGCCGGACAGCGACCGCCCTAAATCGGGGCCACCAGGAGGGATCTTTAAACAAATAAAAATGCAGCCTAAGTAGAGCTTAGAGTGAGGTTAGAGTGAATAGAATTTTCTTTAGGCTTGATCGGCAGTCTAGAATGTCGAAATTAAATTAAATTCCAGTTGAATCGAACAAAATTTCTAAGTGTACGCTGAGATATGCCGAAAGCCAGACCTAACCTTACTAAAGAGTATTAATTCCACCTGATCGCCATCTTGGACATAGAGTGGCAGAAATTAAAATTATTCCTATGTAGTTTAGGTTTAACGTTAAGCCATAAGAATAGGTTCACGAGTAGGAAACTCGGTCATACCGTTTAATAATTTTTCTTGAATTTAAAAAAAAATGAATTCTTATTAGTGATTAAAGTTTTAAATAGTAAGTGATCTAACCTAAGCTAATTAAATTTTCTTTGGAGTTCCTTTTCGGAAATTACTCATTTAAATATTCAAGTGGGGATCTTTAAAATTTTTTTTCATGCAGTCGTGTTATCCAAAAATTATGCCTCTTTATAGTGTTTGTGGAAAAAGCCACCTTTTCGTTTCAGCTCATTTGCGCCGGGAGATCGATCTTTCGCCGAGGAGTGAAAAGTTGAGTGAGTCTCATTGATAAAATTTTATTCTTATTGGAAATGTTCGGTTGTAAACCGAATAAATTTTGCTAGAGGTCATCTTATGTTGTATTCACACTGCAATTAAAAAAATATATATATGATAATGGAGTGGCGAGAGCAGCCAATTGAAATATAAAGAGAAAAGAAAATTTAACCGAATTTATTAGTGGCTCTCTCTCAAGCAGAATTAACTTTCTTTCTCGTTAAAGATTCGGTATAATAAAAACTCAAAAAAAATAATAAATACAATTAAAATAAATTAAATTAAAATTAAAAATTAAAATTAAGAAAGAGATTATAGAGAGAACGGAAATTATTAAAGATTTAAATGAAAAATGGAAAATATATATATTTAGCCCTAGTATTTTTAACCTTTAATTGTAATGATCTCGAACATCGAATTGAACTACCTTTTCTGATCTCGCAACTGCGTGAATAAACCTTGCTTTAGATCTTTTGAGTTACACTAGCCCGTATATTATTTGTATATTTACTTGGTTCTTTAGTATGTACTTATTTTTAAATATAAATATTGTTATTAATTATTAAGCCTTGATTGATTTTGAAAATATGAAGTTCTAAGAAAACCTAAATACTGACTCGGCTGATGTTTCTCCTGACGTAGGGCACTGAAGGGGCCACTAGAGCTATGCTCTTAAGGGAAGTGGTCTAAGGTAGGGCAGGGCAATGCGCGAACACGATTCCACCGGTGCTTCGCAGGCGAAAAATTCTCAAACCTTCCTCCCAATCTAGAACTGTCCGCTTCCGAAGGTATTAATTTGCTTCCTCCGATTTTTGTATCCTAGCTCCTTCATTTTGTTGTTGTTGCAAGCACGCTCAATTTCTCGATCTTATTAATTGTTGTCCGTGACGAAAAGAGATCTGTACAAGCAAGACCACCACACCCATTGCCATGAGCTAGAGCCGGCCTCTAAAGCGTGCACCCGCAAGTACAGGTTCTCCAGTCTTTCATCATTTCTTTATTCGTTGCACGTTACAGTTTAGTTAAGAATAATAATGAATAAGATAAAGTGGCGCCCAACGTGTGGGGCCTTAGTGAGTTTTTTTTAAAATTCATTAAGACTCGCGAATTAATATTTTCAATCCTTTCTTTAAATTTTCTGTCTCACTTCCAAAAATTTTTGTGTTTAGAATTGGTTGTGGAGTACACGTCAAGTCAATACTAATATTGCTGACTGGCCATAACTAAGACTGATCCCAAAAATTTTCCTAAGTGTAGCAAAGGGAAATGTGGATTTTGCTGAGGAAAACAGAGTAACAGTAACTTCGGTTAGGTTTCTGTCCCGGTTTTATCTACTTCCTTGAGCTAACTAAACGCTATTCTACAAAAAAAAAAAAAATCATTAACGCAACATGACGGAAAATCTTTGCGTTACTCAAGAGAAATGCAAGATCCTCATATAGTTGACGATTTTCCTCTATTTACTATTCGTTTAAATAAGATAGAGTTTCTTATAGGTTGGAATATTCGTGCCAAGGAAAAGGCACGATCCGAGACTTAACTGATACACCTACTGGTGGTGTTGAAATTTAGTCTAACATGGAATATCTTATTTTAATGAAACTCCGTCTACGCCTTCGTGAGAATTTTGAGCCAAAATAATAGACAGCCCTACGAAAGGAGAACATCAAGCTAAGAGTTCAGTTTTATTATCTTTTTCGCACCTTATCGCTGATATTTTTACGTATAAGTTTATTTTCTTTTTGCTCGCCATTTTGAACCGGTAATTTTTAGCAAGTATGATGGGGTTAGACCGATCACCAACTAGGAAATCTCCTAGTGTCTCAAACCCTGTTTGTAAATTATGTGCAGCCGAGATCAGCACACAAGATTTGTATGTGACAACCTGTCACCATGAATTTCACAGGGAGTGCATTGGCAATCATTTTAAAAAAAGTGAGATCTGTCCGAGGTGCAAACTAACCTGTAGGCCTCCAGCCGAAGCGTCCGAAAGGGTAGGGAGAGAAACTCGCAGTAAAACGAAAAATCTTCCAGCCGCAACAGTAGACGGGGGTCCTTCGACATCAGCCAGCGGTGCTAACGCAAATGAAGCTAGTTCAAGCGCTGTAAGTGCTAATGCAGCTTTGTTAGCCATGGAGCGGAGGCTTCTAGCAACGTTGTCAGAGAAGATGGCTGATTTAGTACAGAACGCTATCACCTCAAGCATGCAGCGAATAATGCCCACTCCGAGTCCAGCTGTAGTCGTTACAGCCAGTGAAATGTCCGCTGATCACCCAAACGAATATGAGAGGCAGTATACAGCATCGCCAAACCCAGTTCCTTCTCCGCGAAGCGCTTCTTCCGATTTGTTTGATCGGCCAGATAAAGTCGTCCACATATTAAATGGTTGGAAAATAAAATATTCTGGTGTAGGAGTGTCAGTGGACAACTTTATATACAGAGTCGAAGCGCTTACAAGGCAGACGTTGAACGGAAATTTCAACCTGTTATGCAGAAACATAAGTGTATTGTTTGAAGGCAAGGCGAACGACTTCTTTTGGCGCTATCATAAAGCCAACGGTGAAATTCTGTGGGAGAGATTTTGCACAGCCCTACGCCTGCAATTTCGACAGAGTCGCGACGACGGGGACATAGAAGAACTGATCCGGAATACCAAACAAAAACCAAATGAATCGTTTGATAGTTTCTACGACACGGTATCCGAGTTAGTCGACCAGCTAGAACAGCCTTGGACAGCCAACAAACTTGTCCGCGTGCTGAGAAATAACCTTCGTCCAGAGATCCGCCACGAAATTCTAAACTTAGATGTCCGAACGGTGTCGGAGTTAAGAGAGATTTGTAAGCGAAGGGAGGCATTCCTGGCTGACGTCAGAAGATGTAGTAGCTACGCAAAAGATACCCCGTTTAAACGTGAGATTTCCGAGGTCTGTCAGGAGAGTGAAGATGAGGTGAAGTCAACATACGGAGCTGAGAACGAAATCGAAGCTTTTTCCCTAGTGTGTTGGAATTGCCGAGTCGAAGGTCACCGATACCAAGAATGCATAGCCGAAAGACGAGTGTTTTGTTACGGGTGTGGTGCTGCAAACACATACAAACCAAGTTGCAGAAAATGCTCAAAAAACTTCAAGGTCGGCATGTCGAAGTTGCCAGTCAAACCGAAGACTTCGAATGCCGCAAGGAATCAGTCGACAATGACCGATCAGTAGAGAACACCAATAAAAGTGTGTCTCTACTCCTCCCTGACGTACCAATTAAACCGGCTATTAGACTGCTTCACAGCAAGATTTCGGAATTACGAAACGTCTGTATTTCGGATTCCAGAAAAACTCCAGCAATTCTTAAACGAAAACCTCGCAGTGCTCGACGCTTGAAATTGTTCTGGAAGAATGTCAAAAAATGTAAAGCCAGTTTGGATTACATCAGATCTATTCCGACAGGACCTCGAGACCCTCGACCGTTCTTACCGATTCGCTTATTGAATCGCCTAGTCTACGGATTGTTGGATTCAGGCGCATCGATTAGTTGTATTGGAGGAGGGTTAGTGCGAGCTGCGATGGAAGACAAGAAGTTTAAGTCGTTGATAGGAGAAGCTGCGACAGCCGACGGGAATTCTCAACGGATAGTAGGACTGCTAAAGATAGAAGTGGAATACGGTGACATCAAAAAGCTTTTGAAGTTGTATGTCGTGCCATCGTTAAAACAGGATCTCTATTTGGGAATTGACTTTTGGAAACTATATGACCTCCTTCCTGCTAACTTGAAAATAGCTGAAATATCGTCGCCTGAGCCCAACCAGCAAACGGTGGTGGATCAGCACGAATTGTGTGAAGGTGACAAAGCCAAGTTGGCCTATGTAATCAACTGTTTTCCTTCCTTTAGCCAGGAAGGGTTAGGTAAGACGAATTTGGTCTCTCATTCGATCGATGTGGGCACCGCTAGGCCTGTGAAGCAACGGCATTTCCCTGTCTCCCCCGCCGTCGAAAAAGCAATGTATGCGGAAATCGACCGGATGTTACGCTTAGGGGTGATAGAGGAGTCTGAGAGTGCTTGGTCTTCACCGATCGTAATGGTGACTAAACCAGGCAAAGTCAGAATTTGTCTTGACTGTCGAAAGGTCAATAGTTTTACGGAGAAGGATGCATATCCGTTACCCCAAATAAACGGGATACTGAGTCGTTTGCCGAGAGCTGAGTACATATCGAGCCTAGATCTGAAGGATGCATATTGGCAGGTCCCTTTGGATCCTAAGTCTCGGGACAAAACAGCTTTTACCGTCCCGGGTAGACCGTTATATCAGTTTAGAGTCATGCCTTTCGGGTTGTGTAACGCCACGAGCACTATGTCACGGTTAATGGACAAAGTAGTGCCGGCTCATTTGAGAAACGAGGTTTTTATCTATCTAGACGACTTACTAGTAGTATCTTCTTGTTTTGAGAGCCATTTGAATGTACTCAGGGAGTTAGCCCTGCAGATAAAGCGCGCGGGCTTAACGCTAAACGTCGCTAAAAGTCACTTTTGTATGCGACGAGTACGCTATTTGGGCCACATTATCGGAGACGGTGGAATTCGCACAGACCCTGAAAAGGTGGCCGCGATTACCGATTTCCCATTGCCTAAAAGTTTGAAAAGCTTGCGCAGTTTCATGGGATTGTGCGGATGGTACAGGAAATTCGTGGCAAACTTCGCGACACTTTCTGCACCATTGACTGACTTGATGACCACGAAGCGGAAGTTTGTACTAACGAAGGAGGCAATTGAAGCGTTCATCAAGCTCAAAGAGTGTCTTAGCAAAGCTCCAGTCCTGTGTAGTCCGGATTTTGCGAAGCCGTTTGCCATACATTGCGACGCTAGCAAGTCAGGCGTGGGTGCCGTGCTAGTACAAGTGTCCGAAGAAGGTGACGAGCGTCCTATCGCTTTCGTTTCGAAGAAGCTGAACAAAGCTCAACGAAATTATACCGTCACAGAGCAGGAGTGTTTGGCCGCAATAGTAGCTCTCAAAAACTTCAGAGCATACGTGGAAGGACTCCCTTTTAAAATAATAACCGACCATGCTTCGCTCAAGTGGCTAATGTCCAATCACGATCTAAATTCACGACTGGCGCGATGGGCATTAGCTTTGCAAAGATTCAAGTTCGAGATTGAACACCGTAAGGGTTCTTTAAATGTCGTCCCGGATACATTGTCTCGTGTAAACGAGGAGATTGTAGCCGCGGTGGACTTGCAAGAAGACTTAATTGTTGATTTCGACTCTGAATTTTTCCAGTCTAGTGACTACGTAAAGTTGGTAGAGACCGTAAAGGAAAATACCTCGAATTTTCCTGATCTCAAGGTGGAGAGCGGGTTTTTATATAGAAAAGCCGAGCACCTGACTGGAGAACGAATGCATGACGAATACGCCTGGAAACTTTGGGTCCCCAAAGAGTTGGTATCGAAGATTCTGGCTCGCGCGCACGATAGTCCGTTAGCTGCGCATGGTGGCATACACAAAACCTTGGAAAGAATACGGCGATATTACTTCTGGCCCGGTCTCGTTTCGGACGTGAGGGCTTATATTAGTGCGTGTGAGGTTTGTAAGAGTACAAAATCTCCAAATTTCACTCTCAGACCGCCTTTGGGAAAAGCGCCTGAATCGCAGCGATTCTTCCAGCGTTTGTTCATAGATTTTCTCGGACCGTATCCTAGGTCAAGGAGCGGCAACATAGGAATCTTTATTGTTCTGGATCATTTTACGAAATACGTGTTCTTGAAACCCGTAAAGAAGATTGATTCCAGCGTCGTCATAAAGTATCTGGAAGACGAGTTGTTCATGACGTTCGGAGTGCCCGAAGTGATACTGTCTGACAATGGTTCCCAATTTCGAGCGAGGACGTTCCAGAAACTTATGGAGCAGTACGGCGTTAAGCACACTCTGACCGCTGTTCACTCGCCTCAGGCAAATGCTTCGGAGCGCGTGAACAGATCAGTAATTGCTGCAATCAGGGCCTATCTGCGTCTCGACCAGAAGGACTGGGATGAGTTTCTCAGCCGAATATGTTGTGCGTTGAGGTCGGCGGTGCATTCTAGCATTGGTACTAGTCCCTATTATATGGTATTTGGGCAGCACATGATCACGTCAGGGTCGACGTATTCGTTGATCAGACGCCTAAATCTCCTGGACGATCGTTCTCTAAAGTTCGACCGGCACGAATCTTTCGAGATAATGCGGAAGCAAGCTGTCGATCAGATGAGAAACAAGCATAACGAGAATGAGAAGCGGTATAATATCCGTTCTCGTGAGGTATCATTTGTCGAAGGGCAAGAAGTTTATCGGCGGAATTTTAAGCCAAGCTGTTTCCAAACCGGTTACAACGCCAAGTTTGGACCGACGTTCGTGAAGTCTCGAGTTCGGAAGAAGATCGGCAACGTGTATTACGAGCTGGAGGATCTCCAAGGACGAGTTGTGGGTACCTATCATGCCAAGGACATTCGGCAGTAAGGTGCTTCCAGTCGGTCTCAGCCTAGTGTGTCAATGAGTACCCTAGTCTGAGTGTAGCGGGGGGGTTTTGTAGAGGCGACTGAAGCAGTGGGTGAAAAAAAAAAAAAAAAATCTCGATAAATAATCGATAGGGCGGTCAGCTGTGACACACTAATGTGAGGTCATACTAGATGTAGCACGAAGTAGCTAGAATGTACTAGACTGGATGCAACCCTTATTAGCTGCACCCGATAAGTTTGGTATTATTCGGTTATCGAAGAAAAAGTGTTGTTCAGCTGATCGTGATTTCCGCCGATGGCCTACGCCTCGACTAATGTTTCCGGTTCGCCTTCTTTTCGATCTGAACAGTCAACGCGTCAAGTTGTAAAAGTGCGTCGAAAATTTTAACTTGCGGTCATACGGAATTTTTTGTCGTGCGAAATATCGAGAATACGGCGTTCCTTCGCTTATAGTGGTGCGCGGAATAAGTCCGGCGTGTGTTTTCCCGGCGATATTAAGCCGTAGAGATCGGCGTTTGTCACGGCCCTCTCACCGCCGCTTTGCCGCCAAATCCTAGCTTCGACTGGGACAAACTGCAGGTTAGTCAACCTCAAAATATTGACGGACGGTAGTTTGACACGGAATATAATCGCAGCCGAAATTGAAGCCCGGTGGGTTTTCGCTGGACGTCTTATACTTTCGCCCGGGTCCTACGATTTTACGGATCCGCTACCGGCGGGCAGAAGGAGAGACGGCAACTGCGCCAGGCCGAGTAGTGGAGCGCCTTTCCAGCGAGCCGGAGCAAAGGACCAGCCGCAGCAGCCGGACAGCGACCGCCCTAAATCGGGGCCACCAGGAGGGATCTTTAAACAAATAAAAATGCAGCCTAAGTAGAGCTTAGAGTGAGGTTAGAGTGAATAGAATTTTCTTTAGGCTTGATCGGCAGTCTAGAATGTCGAAATTAAATTAAATTCCAGTTGAATCGAACAAAATTTCTAAGTGTACGCTGAGATATGCCGAAAGCCAGACCTAACCTTACTAAAGAGTATTAATTCCACCTGATCGCCATCTTGGACATAGAGTGGCAGAAATTAAAATTATTCCTATGTAGTTTAGGTTTAACGTTAAGCCATAAGAATAGGTTCACGAGTAGGAAACTCGGTCATACCGTTTAATAATTTTTCTTGAATTTAAAAAAAAATGAATTCTTATTAGTGATTAAAGTTTTAAATAGTAAGTGATCTAACCTAAGCTAATTAAATTTTCTTTGGAGTTCCTTTTCGGAAATTACTCATTTAAATATTCAAGTGGGGATCTTTAAAATTTTTTTTCATGCAGTCGTGTTATCCAAAAATTATGCCTCTTTATAGTGTTTGTGGAAAAAGCCACCTTTTCGTTTCAGCTCATTTGCGCCGGGAGATCGATCTTTCGCCGAGGAGTGAAAAGTTGAGTGAGTCTCATTGATAAAATTTTATTCTTATTGGAAATGTTCGGTTGTAAACCGAATAAATTTTGCTAGAGGTCATCTTATGTTGTATTCACACTGCAATTAAAAAAATATATATATGATAATGGAGTGGCGAGAGCAGCCAATTGAAATATAAAGAGAAAAGAAAATTTAACCGAATTTATTAGTGGCTCTCTCTCAAGCAGAATTAACTTTCTTTCTCGTTAAAGATTCGGTATAATAAAAACTCAAAAAAAATAATAAATACAATTAAAATAAATTAAATTAAAATTAAAAATTAAAATTAAGAAAGAGATTATAGAGAGAACGGAAATTATTAAAGATTTAAATGAAAAATGGAAAATATATATATTTAGCCCTAGTATTTTTAACCTTTAATTGTAATGATCTCGAACATCGAATTGAACTACCTTTTCTGATCTCGCAACTGCGTGAATAAACCTTGCTTTAGATCTTTTGAGTTACACTAGCCCGTATATTATTTGTATATTTACTTGGTTCTTTAGTATGTACTTATTTTTAAATATAAATATTGTTATTAATTATTAAGCCTTGATTGATTTTGAAAATATGAAGTTCTAAGAAAACCTAAATACTGACTCGGCTGATGTTTCTCCTGACGTAGGGCACTGAAGGGGCCACTAGAGCTATGCTCTTAAGGGAAGTGGTCTAAGGTAGGGCAGGGCAATGCGCGAACACGATTCCACCGGTGCTTCGCAGGCGAAAAATTCTCAAACCTTCCTCCCAATCTAGAACTGTCCGCTTCCGAAGGTATTAATTTGCTTCCTCCGATTTTTGTATCCTAGCTCCTTCATTTTGTTGTTGTTGCAAGCACGCTCAATTTCTCGATCTTATTAATTGTTGTCCGTGACGAAAAGAGATCTGTACAAGCAAGACCACCACACCCATTGCCATGAGCTAGAGCCGGCCTCTAAAGCGTGCACCCGCAAGTACAGGTTCTCCAGTCTTTCATCATTTCTTTATTCGTTGCACGTTACACGTCTAGGCCTCCGTCGTTGCCTCTTTTTCGTTTTTTTCCCTGCGTTTCTGTGGGTGTCGAAAAGCTGCGGCTGTGCAAGGTAAACACCACAGAGACAACAAAGTTGATAAAACATGACAAAAACAAAAAATGAGCACCGAAATTGGCACCAAGGTGCGTTTGTTTAGCCACCGCAATAAAGCCTTCAACTCGAATTAAGCGTTCAGTGGATGGATCCCCATGTGACCACTGATGACCTATCTCTGTGTTTGTGTTTGAGAGCCCCACTCAAATTGTTCCCGCTTCGTGACCCTTATTACTTATGCGCAGCGTTGACATAAGAAACACAGGGCATTGCAGAAGTATTCCCATTTTTGAAATGCCACCATTTTATTATGTCTATCTCTAAAAATTGACGTGGATACCCAGAATGCCGAACGCAGCGAACATTAACCCACATTTTTCTTGCTCATCACTGCGAGCTTCACTTTCGTTTTTATAGAACTGAAACCACGACGCGGAAAACTGGTTACCTTTCCCAACGAAAGTCATCTCTCGAAAGCGAGATGATTCACGTTGCAGTCGAAGAGAAATTCCAAAGTGCGGCGATGCATTTTTCACATACATACATATGCATGCAAGTACATACATATATATCGAATCTGATCTGATCCACAAATAAGATATTCGACTATTTGAGATATGAGAAACAATGAATTAAATAAACAAAGAACCTCATTAAGGTCATAATAATAAGCGGCAACACAGGAATAATACACAATAATACAGGAATACAAAGCCTTCCAAAATAACACGCTTTTTGTTTACAAAAATGGAAGAAATCGTCTGAATATGGAGTGTCATACCTCGTTGGACTCGTAATAAAATTTCCCATCGGATGGCATTCCAGTCTGGAAATAATAAATTTTCACCATTTTTCGCAAAAATTCATGATGTTACCCCTTACGAAAAATCAAAATTTTGGCATAAAATATTTTGTTTGAAATCATCAGGAAAATTATAGGGCTCGTTAGTTGGGATCATTAGCTGCATAAAAATGTAAATCTTATATCTGTGCGAAGTTTTTTGGGCAAGTTATGATGAAACACCTCCGTAATGAAACTAGTTTTTCTCAAATACTAATTTTTTCACCTAAAATAATATGTTTTTTATTCATAACATCTAAAGTATTGGTCTAATCATTTAATGTGATATCTCGTTGCAATCGTAGACAAATTTGCCATCGAATGGCATTCCAGGCTTGAAATGTTGAATTTTGACCATTTTTCGGAAAAATTCATGATGTTACCCCTTACAAAAAATGCAAAATTTTGAAAAAAAAAAAAATTTTTTTTTTCCCCGTAAAAGTGATGGGGGCAGTTAGTTAGGATAATTAGCTGTGAAATAATATATTTTGTATGCATGGGCGACCTTGTGTTGCCCTGTTATCAAGAAAATCAATCTAAAATAACGTATTTTAGTATAATCCTGATTTTCTGTCCAAAATGATGTATGATTACCAGAAATAGCGCGATGACAGTATAGTGAGCCATTCCTGTTTTATGGGTGTTACATCTCGTCATGATCTTGGGTGATTATGTCATGGGCTATTCGGCTAATCGCGGTCTCCAAATTCCCTCAACTTGGAGTATAGTTCGATGGGCACCAATTACTTGATTTTTATAGCTGAACCGCAAAGAAGTTGTAGGCTGGTCAGCAGGTGACGCAAAATCGATTGAAATAAAATAATATGCAACAGTGACGACGACTTCTTTCATATAAAAAGCTAACGCTCGTGAATCATCGGATTGGGGAACTCGATTTCGGGTGTTCGCCTTATTTGGTCAATTCTACAGCCGATTCGGAGTATTGCACAATCTGCATGAATCATTGGCCATTTGGCTGAATGCCACTGCTTGGCATCTGCTCAGATAGCCCCCAGTTACTATCATTGTTTTGCCAGATAGCTTTCGGAATGTAATACTCCGAACTTCAAAGTAGAAACTGCACTTGGTTATGGAGGAGTGTGTTCTGCCCAGCCGTGACGTCTTTTAAGTGGTCACCTAATTGCTTCACTTTGGGGAAAGATTTGCATGCCATGGGAGTCGTCTGTCTGGCTGTCTGGCGGAAAGCCTTAAATGGGAAAATGGAATATTGAAAAGGCACACAATGGCGGGATGCTATCTCCGCCCTTCCCCTATTGACTCTCCCGACTCGTATTCTCGGCCAGCGATTGCATAATCTCGTCTGGCAAGTGTTTTGCTAGAGATTTCGGATTCGTGCACGGGGCATTACCTCTAGATCGCCATGCCATATACCAGAAGCCAACACATCCCAACTCTGCCTATATACCAGACAATTAAAACAATTGATGCGATTTCTCGCACAAATGTGCCAAACACGAACGTTCAATTTATATTTAGTCGATCGCCTTCATCCGTCAAATGATCGTCAATGGCCCCCCTGCCCCCCATCGATTCGTTTTCCCCCTTTCGTTCAAGAGCCACTGGCAAGAAACTAAACCGATTCAAAATCGATCAGTGATCGGTGATCTGGCGTTTGCTGGTGCCTGGAGCGACTGCATTGTATTGACATATCGCGAAGTGATTGCAATCTCTCGTTACATCAAAGATCAAAGACATACATAAGTGCTGAGACAACTTTGGCTCAGCCCCTCGGTGTTTCGCCAGATCGGCATTCTCCGATCTGGAATCACTGGAATCACTTTCTACTTTCACTGCTGCACACTGGAGGAGTTCACTTCGCACTTGGGCGCTAACATGGCTGGAATTGACGTCAGCGATTGGGTTGGTGACGGTGACCTCCACTGGGCCACTGGGCTGATGTCTCTTCCGAACAAATTCCATGGCGATTGGGATGCAACCGACGATTGCATGTAATGCATACATCTATGTGTTCAGATGGACCATGTGCACCTTGGGTGGAGTCTGCGGCGCAGATGCCAGAAATACCTGATCTCGAGCGCCCGTTGATTGCTAATTACTTAGTTGGGCAAACAGCACTGGCACTTGTATACTCAAGGGAACCTCAGCTGATCACACAGATCGGCGCTTCCGCAAAGTTGGCGTTACAGCTTTTGGTTGCAGGTGTGGTGATGTGTCCAAGGGTTAGCAGCCTACGTACCGTACCGAGTTCCGAAGGGTAGCTACCCCAACGGATAGCTGACTATGAGCTAACTCCCTTATCCACTATCCACTGACCTCGCTCCGCAGGGCCACCATCGCCACCATCGCCGAAGTCGGCTCAAACACATGCGGTTTGATCTTGATCGCCGTGCTAAGGTAACGCGGTTTGTAAGCAGTAAGCAGAATAGTGAATAGTAGTAATGGCAGCATTTGTTTGGCCAAGGTAAATAGGTTCATCTGAATTAAGAGGCATGCGCAGGTATTCTTGTAAACATTGTTAGCATTGTTAACAGCATTAAGTGTGTATTTTCCATAAGATTACCACATGCCAAGGTGGAAGAAATTCGACAGCACTGACGTCAACGCTTGAGGTGCCTTCGTCACGCGAAGTATTCCCGAAGCTGATCTCTAGAAGAATGGTTACCAACTGGGTGTTTCCCCTCTGCCATGCCCCATCCCAGAAATAAGAGCAACTGCTGTGAGTATTTAGTTTTAGACAAATCTCTTTTGATTTTATTCTCATGAAATCTTCGTTGTGCATTTGCATTACTCTTCGCTTTCTTTCCGTTCAATATAAAGACATCTGCTTGGCGCAGTGTATTTGTGCTGAAACTTATTCTGCTAGGAACATCGATTTTCATTTAAAGTGCTCCTCGGCTCGTTTCATAAGACACCAGAGTCGAGGAATCATAGTTAAAAACGTCGACAGTTTCTGGAGAGAAAATGAAAAGTATTTCTTAGCCTAAAATGGAGTTCAATGTGGAAAATTATACACTTGAATAAATTTTCAATGAACTTGTCGCGTGATTCGTTAAATAAATAATCTAAACGTTTACAGAAAACATTAGGTTAACCTAACTTACGATTAGTGTATAGCATAGTGTATAAACTAGTTCAAGTTAAACTTTACTTTTCTTCGTTTCCTTTTGTATACGAGTATGAGATGCTTTATTCGTAAAAAAATAAAAGAAATGATTGGGGGTAAAAAACGAAACGAAACGAAACCTAATTGGTAAATGAAGATAAATGGAGTGATTTTAGTTGAAAGTTTTGGTCAAAATTAAAATTATTTGGATTGCCTTTCTTTAGCGTTTCTTAACAAAATAAAAATAATGTGCGCGGGCATGTATGTATATATTTTTGTATTTTCTATTCTTTCTTTAAGCTTTTACTTTTCATTTCCGTTTGTCGTGTAAATATGTGAGAAAGTGAAAAAACATCACAGTTAAAACTTCAGTACATTTTCTCGTGGCTCGAAATTAATCAAGAAAAAAAAACAATATGTGTATATACATATGTAGATTAAAGTAATATTTATCTATAAATATACGCTTACAAAATGTTCCTTATGTACCGCATATAGCTATGTGCTTGTCCTCCTCATCCTTCGCTTGCTTTCTTTTGCCATTTCTGTCATTTCAATTTTGCGATTTACTTCATATATTGTATATGTATATGTATATGCTGAGCCAACCCCTGGCAATGGGCACCTATACGTATAACCGAGATAAGTCGGTTAGTCTGTGCTATAGAAACCGATTGCCAGGAGAGATACCCAGCTGAGATTTTACGATTGTGTTTTTTGAATACAGTACTAGTACGAGCTGGCTTAACAACTAAAAGTACTTGCTGCCCATCCCCCAACCTTCCACCCCACCCCAAATAGCGCCGATTCGCCCCCGATCGAGTCCTCTAATCGTCCCAGCTCCAAGCGGGATCCAGCTCACGGTTGACCCGCCACAGCATCAGCTCCATGCAGGCGCGCGAGTCCTCGAAGCTGCTGTGTCCCGTTGTGCCGTCGCCCGTTTGGATGTCACGCTTCAGGTGAACCTTCGTGAGGTGACGCAGGGCTCGGCGGTAGGGGAACCCATTGCAGTGCGGGAAGCTAATGGAGGTGTCGATCAGGGTGTTGTGCACCAAGCGCAGCGCTCGCAGATCGTTTTCCAGTCCGTGTCCGATAAGGATGGTGTCCGCCGTGATCAGCTGAAGGAGATCCCTCTGCACCTCGGCCAGACTCTTTGCTCCGGAACACAGATCCGTTTCCGTAATGCCCGAATACTGGGTGTTGTAGTCTATTATGTCGCACACGGGCCGAACGAAATGCTCATACACCAATTGCCCGTTGAGTGCCACCAGGGAGACCTTGGTCACGTCCAGACCTCGACCCGTGTAGCTCATCTCGCAGTCGAGGGCGTATACGGCGGGCTCGCCCCCGCTGGATCTTCGGTGCTCGGTCCTAACGAAGTCGTAGTAGGGCCCGTTGACCCCCACAACCGATCCCGACCACACATGTCGATCGCCCAGGCAGCATCCCGGCGAGGATTCCTCGCCCTCGTTGCAGCACGTCCAGCGTCCGTGCCTGACGCCATCGTAGTACCGCTGGTACTTGCCTGAGTGGTATTGGCACTCCTCATGGGTCAAGTACTGACCCGTCAGCTCGTCCACTAGAAAGTGGCGCTTGCAGCGCGCACAAGGCTTGGACAGACTCCTTTCCACCGGCACAAAATGGCAGTACTTTAGCTCGAGACCCAGCGCGGCTTCGCCGGCGGAGGAGGACGATGAGTTCGAGGACTCGCATTCGCTGCCGCTCCACTCGCCGCCTGATTCGGAGTCCAAGGATTGCGGGGAACTGTTGCCCGAGTCGGTCGAGTTGGCCACCTCCTCCTCGGCGCGGTTGGTCAGTCCGTCGTGGTAGTTGATCACTGTAACGGCCTGAGCAGTTTCCGCCAGCGCGGCTGCGAAACTCATGTGCGGCATGCACTTGAAGATTTCGATGGCGCCTTCGTGGACCACAGAATCCACGGGAAAGCCGTATACCCTCAGCAGATGATTATCTATGATGTGGCGACGCAGTTGCTGCACCACGGTTTTGTCGTCCAACTCCAGTTGCTCGTACTGCCGGAGGGGAGGCACCAGGAAGTTGGCGTTCTGGCGACCAAGCCCTTGCTCCCGACGCCATTCCAGTGCCGCTTCCATCCGCTTCCGATTTCCGTTTGCATGGAGGTAACTGGTGGGCGAACTGGCGGGCGAACTGGTTGCCGATGTGGTGGGCGAACTCAGCGCAGAGGAGGAGCTGCTGTTGCAAATCTTCTGCTGACCGCTGCCGCCGTGATTGACCAAGTTGCTGTCCGTATTGTCGTCAATGATGTTGTTGCACCACTTCCCGGCCTTCTTGTTCCTGCCGCGCTTCTGCTGTTGCATCTGTTGTTGCATAAGCTGCTGCTGGTTGTTGCTGCTGTGATTGGGAAGTTGCTGGCGCCACTTGGCATTCCCCTGCTTGGCTTTCTGGCCCGTTAAGGGGGCTGCTCCGGTCCTCTGGCCATTGTGATCGGGATTTCGAGTCTGCTGGCCGGACTGCTTTTGGTGGCGCTTCGAGCGACTCTTGTTGCTACCTGCACCATGGTTGCTGCCGGCGCATGAGTTGCCCTTCGATTTGCTCGGGAGCTCGCTACTGGAGTCTATGTCATCGCTGGTCGCCTCGCTACTGGTGCTATTGCGATGGCCCGGATTGTGTCGGCCTAGGAGTTTGTCTGCAAGAAAAAGGGGAGAGAGTGGGGAATTAATTTTATAAAATAATATGACGTTTGATTAGTATGATTAGTACAAGCTAAGTAAAACAATTTGTTGGCCTTTATTCATAAGTATTATGTTTGACTGATTGTAAGTAAATTAGCAATTACTCTTTTAGTATCTTTGGTAAATCAATTCAGTTATGAAGAACGACTGTTATTAAACAAAAATTTGAAATTATCAAATTCTAATACTTCGAATACGCAATGGACTTGTATTTATTAAACTATGCGTTTAATTCATTAGGCAAATTTGACGATCCTATTACCATAAAATAAAACGTTCGGTTGGAAATTCAAATTTCTGATAACGCACGCTCACACACACGCGCAGTTAGCTAATGCTCGACACACACGCTTATCAACAGAACCACGTGCTTTAGAGTTTTGCTCGTTTTCCACCTCAGTTTTATTATTCATTACACTCAGAACATTCGGGGCATATTATAGTATACTACTTTAAATATTAAACAAATACAAAACCAATCTTTTAGAATGCAGAGTGCCTTCTATCGCAGTTTCGAGTGATTAATAAATATAGGTCCATAGGTAGAATGAGTGCGTGTGAAGCAGGTTTGAATGTTCTTCAAGTGTTAGCGACAATGTGAACTTATTTCTCTCCGTGTAAGTGTACGTATTTAAGTTTCGAGTGTGTGATTTGATTTGGGGAAGGTTACGCATGACTGGAAATTGACGCATGTGCGGGGTTCCTTCCCGACTTTTCGCCAATTCTATTTGGTTGCCACCCAGGGGGCGGGGCAGGGGCTAATTCGAGGGGGGCAGGGGGCTGGGGGCTGGGGTCTGGGGGCTGGGGGCTGGGGGCTGGGGGCTGGTTGCTCGTGTTGACGCATTACAATTATAGACGTTTATTATGACTATTATGATGTGCTTTTAGCTGCGCTTCCGCATTTAGCTCATCGTTTCATTTCAGTTCTCGTTGTGAACGAATCATTCGGATTCAGATGGGTTTCCAGGTCAAAAGTTCCAATAAAGAGGTTGAAAAAAGCCATTAACTACCATCAACAGGTTCCCCAATAGTTGACTTATCTCTCAGTGATCCTAGAGTTGACGCACTGCGAGCACCGAAACTCGGTCATGTGGTGCGTCTTCCTGTTCCGCCACTCGACTTTCTTATCGGGCACTTGGCAGTGGCTCTTCCGCTTCCCACCAGCTACCAGCCTACTTGGGGTACAGGCGCTCGAGCACTTCCTTAAACACCCATGTGCTCCCCAAGCACTACATCATCAGCGGATATGGAGTACTATGTGCACACCCCCTGGGGTCCCTAGGGGGCCCAGATGGCGGCAGCCACTCGGGCTGAAATTGAATTTCAATGCGCGCATAGATAAATCATATGGCAGGTGGGTTTGTTGACTTCGCCCGGCCGAAGGACGCCGGGCCACTAAGCACCCGAACGTGAGGTGGATGCCCAAAGAGCCGATGGGATCACCAGGCGGCGGGAAACGATATTGGCTGGATCGGGTTATGGTTTACATATGTACTATACTTGTACTCGCACATGTGAGAGGAGCACCCACATACCCACATGGGTATGTCCATCACGTACATATGTATGTACATATGGGCAGAGTACATGGGGCGTCGAGTGCGTGGTCAGCGATTAGATAAGGCGTGGCCGCTTTTGGGCGTGTTTCGGCTTCTGGCCGGCCATCTGTCCGACTCTCGGAACGCTCTCCAAACGCTTTTATGACATGCCCAATAATGGAGCACTATCGGCGACACACGCACGCGCTGAACTCCCCAAGCAGCCTTGAAAAATCATAGAATAACATATTATATTTCTACGTCCGACTGAAAGGTAAACATAGCGAAATTTATGATCGAGAGTTTGGGCGAAGTCGTTGATACTCTGCGCTTTGGGGAAATGGGAGCAACATTTAGGCAAACCTATTGCGTCTTGCCCAAGACGAAACGACTATTTATAAGATCTACTTTATGGGGACTTGACGTGATAATGTCCAACTCCAAGGGCATTCAATCTCTCCGCGTAGCCAGACCTTAACCTTAGCAGAGTAAAATAAAAACACTTGACAGCCCGCGATTAGATAGTTTAGTTAAATAAGTGAGACTAGCACAGAGGCTACTGACGAGTCTTAATCCATGGGTACACGCAGTGTGTGGGCAATATGTATGTATGGTAGTTGCACTCGAGTGGCGTAGAAATTGATTTAAATTCAAATTTAACTATCATATTGCGAGCGCAGATTGCCTAGCTCCTGTTCCGAGTCCAAGTACTCATATTCTAGTCGCGGAGCCATTCTAGCGCACATGGCTGGAATTGAGTTCCTGTGTCTAGACTGAAGGCGGCTACCCACATTTGGTTACCGGGCGTTGATAAGATGTGCGTGTCCAGGGGCCCACAGTTCTCCACTCCCGACTGGCCAATTCGCAGTTACCTACGGCAACAGCGCCCGAAAGTTCCCTCGAGTGCCGCGATTGTCTCCCCGAGACTGTGATTGTGATTGTGATTCTGATTCGGATTCCGATTTCTACTGCGATTCTGATTGTGAAGCGGGTGCGGTGGTGGAGCACCGAAAGTCGCAATTCTAATCAGTCCTCCTCTGATGCGGCAATCCCGAAATATCAAATCACGCGAACCGACTCGGGTTGGACATATGAGTTCAACAGCTGTTGGCTGAGAGATAGCCCTGGCCTGGTGACGATGAACCGCTGTTTGTGTGAGCCCCACCAGTGACGCAACGTTTGTCATGATTCTCAGGTATCACACGTCACACTGGGACAGGCTGGCAACCCATTTGGATGCCCAGATTTAACAGCATACACAGCATCCCAGGTGCTCGGCTTTGGAGTGCCCATTGTATGATTTGGCGCGACTTAAAAACGACCTTCGGCTTTATGCGCCGCTTCCTGTGCCAAGACAACGAACAAAATTACTCGTCTCGCAATTGGTTTGCGCGTTTTTAATGAGCCCGAAAACTTGGCTTTGAGCTGAGCGAAAAACATATAACTATGATACTACTTAATGGACGCCGAGCGAACCCAGCACGCTCACGTACATACCTATGTCACATACCACATCCCGTCGTCAGTCCAAAGTTTGGCATAGTCCAATAGTGTAAGCCATATGCCATATGCCATATACCATCTACGATATATCACACATTTAATCAAACATATATCAAACATAATGCACACGACTGGCATCATGCGTATGCAAAATGCGGTCATTGAGGTCAGCAGAAGGGGGACAAAGATTTAATAATATCCAGTCGAAAACAAAGCTGCTATTCGAAAGAGCAATCAAAATTACTGACAGCATTTGGGGTAAATCTAGATATGCGTGAGTAGTACCTCGCAGGTATAGATGCAGATACAGATACAAATACGGATACAAATACGGATACCTAGATAGATACCTCCGAATCATTAGATAATCTGTTGCTTCAGAATGAAAAGCGATTAATAATCTTCATGTGCTAATTGGGTGTGCTCAAAAATATTTACTTTGCGCTGAATGTTCTGGGAATAGCTTAATAGCATCCAAAAGGATGGGCAGTACGCTTTATGAGCTCCAAAGCATATTCTTAGAATATCTTGTTTTAATTCTGGCTAAGCACTTATGATTTTTATGACCGCACAATGGAAAACAAGTACTCCTTCCGCTGAAAAGGGCTTGTTGCGAAGCCGTGTCAATAAAGATAGCTATGAATATAGCCTAGAACCCAGATGTAATCGTTGGGAATCCAGAATTATCTTTCAGTATCTGTGACATAATAAGCGAGAATCCGTTGCCCATTGAACTTTCTCCTCTAGCCTCGCCCACTGCGCGATGATCTCGGTGATCTTTGGCTTCCCTGGCTCGGATCGGATCGGATCGGATCTGAGCGGATGGTGTCGTATTGGAGACACGGACTCAGACAATGGGTAAATGGCCGGTGGCTAAACGGCGAACACGTTGACCTTGACTATTGCCGGCGGCGGGGAATCACAGACGTCGGAGAACGGGGTGTGGTGAAGAGGAAGAGGAGGCGGGGTTAAGTGGAGGGGCGTTTGCGAGCTATTCCACGGATCGGCAGAGAAATGCGAGAATGGCGATGGGGTTGCTCATCGTGATGAGATGATGATCAGCAATGGACGGAATTGCGAGCACTTCTACGGTTGCGTAGTGCAACTACAGCGGGCTTTAATGGGTTAATAATGCGAGCAGGCGTGTGTGTATAAAGTACACTGGGAGTAATGGAAATAGATCGGCGAAACCAAAAATAAATGTGCACCCATACACAGAACATAGAGGTGGCTGTGCAGTTGGTTGGTCGGTTGGTTGTCACCACCCAAATTGGCAAGCCCAAACTAGTGCCGTAAAGATAAAACATACATATACCATATATAGCCCGAAATCCAACTTGTGGGGCGTAAAAAACGCATTCCCCGAATGCCAGTCGCCGTGGAAAACATTCCTCTTTGCCATATAAACGATATAATGATATATAATTGGGCCTGCCATCTCAATTGAGACAATGCTGCGAATAAGTCCAAGCCTAAGGTATCCAGCCAAACTGAAAAATGGGGCATTCAAGTTCGTACTTGTGGCTCTTTCAAAGACTCAATGTTACCAATCTTATCTAAGCAATTGCAAATTGTAGGGAAAGCCTTCTGGGAGCATTTTCCGCTCGGGAACCATGACGATAGAACCAGTTTTGTGCTTTGGCTCAGTTCAAATCTCACTTGGGCCATGCGGAGATCTATGAAATGGGCTCTAGGCCACCTTTTTTCCAGCCAAGTGCTAATGAATGACAAAACGATCGCTTGCGTAACGAGTGAGCAAAACATATGTATGTACGCTTGGTTCGGTCCACGTCGATTATCAGTTCATCGTTTGACCAAATCGATCCACTGATACTACGCCCAATAATACACCTGATACGGCAAAAAGCAAAAAGCAAATAGCAAATAGCAAATAGCACATAGCACATAGCGAATAGCAAGAGCAAATAACAAGCACAAATGGTCAAGAGGCGCCAGCTGACTGGGAACTTAAAAATCTGAGCTCTAATCAGCTGCTCTGTATTGCGTCTTAGCTTTCCCACAAATACACGTTTTATTCCAGTTCGATGATAACAAGAATTATTTAGACCCGAGCCTGGAAAGTTTCGCAGATTAATGCCAAAAATAAATAGTGGAAAATTCGTACGAACAAAATTACATTAGAACTGGTAATAAAAAAATCGGTATCGGTATCGCACATTATATGAGTATCAATCCAATTTCCATGGGAGTGATTTATGTGCCATTACAATCAGCCATCCGCTTTCAATCATAATTGCCGATCAATAAATAGACAAGCGAAATTCCCGATGCGCATACATTATGAAAGTGGCGAAAAATGTAAATGTTTTGCTAGGTTTCCTCATGTTTTTATGACTGCTAGCTACGAAGAATATGCGCCTTTGTTTGTTTATTTAATTTCCTTTTGTTTATGTCGATTCGCCGCTCTTTTAAATGATTTTTAATGCGAACGAAAGCGAAATCCACAGCCAAAGAAAACCCGAATGAAAGTGACTATATAGACGAGTATATCCTGGTAATTTCTCAATTGCGAACAAGGCTTATTTCTAGTGGTAAGGTGCTAGAGCATTCCAATCACTATTGGTAACCTGGGGCTTGCCCCCCATCGAATCGGGATACTCAAAGAGAGAGCCAGTTTGATAACAACCTTCCGTATAAATAGATATCGCTTCAGTTCGAGTGGACTTTACATAAGTTTCCCCGAAGCGCAGTATGGAAAAACAACACCCTAGTAATAGGAAATCATAAACGAAAGAGAATTTGGTTCACAAAAATATAATCACAAGGCTTTTCCCAAAACTTGGGCTTGAGTGCTGCTCATTATTGTGGCAACTCTCCATTCAGAGGCATTGTAATGAGCAACTCGAATCCTCCGCCCATAAATCAAGTGACCCAGAAACATAGATCGAATCTCTCTGTACTACTCCTCCGTTTGCGAGAATGACGCTCTCGAAATAACCGTTCCCGTTCCGCAAACCCGATACGATCCAAATTGGCGTTCCCGTTTCCATTGCCGTTAGCGGCGATGACGCCGAATTCGGGGCTGAGTGTGATTCACTTCAGATGCCGGCCGATTTGCTTGGAATTTTATTAAAAACAATGCGAAATCGTGAATCAGCGTCGTCTTTACTCCGATACCCATGAGCCAAGATACGACCAAATATATACATACGTATGTGGGCGTACGACTGACTAAACCCCCGCAGAACCATCGAAATTCGCGGCAAGAGGTCGCGGTCAGTGGTGGTCAAGTGACTCAGAGAAATGGTCGGAGGCTGATCCCTATTGCTTATCCATGTATGTAATTACGCCGTCTGACCCATTATCAATAAAGTAATTAGGTGCAAGCACTCACCTTCGATGCATGAAGAATTGGTAAACTGCCTTCCCCCGTAGCCCCGTCGAAGCCAGTTGGATGTGGGTGCAGCGGAAGCGCACTCGGATCCGGTGCCTCCAGCGACTCCATTGCGCTTCTGGATATGTTCGAACTGATGCTGCTGCTGCTGCAGTTGTTGCTGCTGCTGATTTTGCTTGTTGTTGTTGTGACGACCCTTGCGAGTGGAGTTCTTGCCACCGGCGGTGGCTTGCGGCTGGTAGGCCAGCATGTTGCTGTTGGCGGCTAGGTTGTTGCCGGTGTACTTCTGAGGGCAGCGCTTGTGGCTGCTGCTGCCGCCGATGTTGCTGCTTGTAGTAATGTTGTGGTTGTTGGTGGTGGTGCTGCTGCAGCTGTTCTTGTTGCAACTCTGCATTTTGTCATCTGGAAGAGAGGACAGGGCATTAGTAAGTCGTAGTGGTGAGTGGATGGCTTCAGAACCCGCACATAACTATTAGAAGTCTCCAATTGCGTGATCCAAACTTACAAATCTTAGGTAGATGTGCTTGTAGGAATTCTTCGAGAAAAAAGTGCATCGCACCGCTGCATACATAAACGCGTTCGAATTAGTTTCGGGCTTGGCCACAGAGACTTTGCTGGCTTTGTTTTTCTGGGTTTGTCTAATCAGTGAGCGAAGATCAGGTGTTGGATTAGGAGAAATATTTCAATTTGGTGGCGAACCTTCGCTAACCGCCTGCACTTGCAGTTGAAAGACAACTAAATGGCGCGATTAGCGAACGCTCGCGATATAAACAAAAGCTGGGCGCCAAGAAAACACAGCGAAAAAGCCCAGAGACATAGTCGTGCAATTCACATTTCGATGACGACACAATGAATCATCCGCTGATAAAGCGGGAATACAGCGCATTCATCGCTCTGTCGCTCTCTCTTTCTATATCTCTGTTGCCGACTCTTTCGCTGGCGGCGGCGGTGACGACGGTTAAATGAAACCTAGGCCAAGTCACACTGTGTTTGTGGGGCTTTTCGACCAGGTTTCGACCAGGTCTCGACCACGTGCGCCCCCCACACGCTTCCTACTTAGATAAAGTGTACCAACGGGTCGTATGAGCTATGCCATTGGATGGGTTTTCGCATGCGACGACATCAGACCACTTCTTGTGTTGGATGCACACTCTCCAACTAGCTATGCTGTGTGGGGGCGACCTGTTTAGTTGTTAACCTTTGACCCCCGAACTTCCAGTTAAAACCTATCCGGTAAAGTATGCAGTTTTTACGCTTATCCGCTTGTCCAGTGCTTTTGAAAAATTTAGATCGAATTGGTTGGCGGTGTTGTGTGTGCTCACTAAAGACAAAACGAAGCAAAACAAACGGCAATAATTTTGATTGTTTTGTGAAAATGTTTAGTTTGTTTTGAAAGTGTCTTGAACTGTTCCGATAACATGTTGATAATAATATAATACAGCACAAAGTCAACTGCCAAGGAGCTGAGAAAACGGAAATCTACCGGCGCATGTGATCCCAACTTTTTCCCAGAACTTCCAATAAACCTTTTTTCAAATAATTCAAAAGTTTGGGTTCGGTTTCGGTTTAAGTTTCGCTTTCAGTTTCGGAACCAGTGAACTCATAGGGCAGGCAGGCCAATCATGCTATCCACATAGCATTCACATTCGCATAGTTTCATAAAAAGCCGATGTGCGCATGGCTGACGGCTTGAATCCAGTTTGAAGATTTATATAAAACTACAGGCAGCCAGCCGGCGAATATCTTTCCTGTGCGAGTGGCTCAACTCGTTTGGATCATATGTACTAGTAGTACATAGTTTGTTGTATGCATTTGGGTTGAGTGGAAACTTATGTTTTCGGGCATTTGGTTTCTGGGTTTTCAAATAGCGGAACTCATATTCGAGTGAAATGTACATGCAAAACAAGCCGCTTCACAGGCAACTGCAATCTATTCCCCTTAGATATGATGTACTCTCGTATGTTAGGGAAATTTGTTTTTCCACGTATTTCGCAATTTTCCTCTGCGCTGGCCAAAACAAAATTAGTTTTGTTATGATGTTCGTGAAGTCTTTCATGTTTGCGTGTGAATTTTAACACTCAATAAGAACTTTTGCCGGTATTTTTAGCCGGCGAGCACACAAAACAAAAAAAAACACAACGATAGGTCCATCATCTGGTTCGCTTTCACTGGGCCAACCATAAATGAGTCTTGGAATTTCGACAATTATTCGCTTATGGCGAACCAGAGTGCCAAGAACAACAACAACTGCACGGATCGCACAAAACCGAAAAATGTAAAAAATTATACATGGAGGAATAAAACAAAAAAGTCCGCCAGAAAGTCTGAAAGCCCAAGACGAGCAAAAGCCAGTCAAAATGACGACTTTGCGAAACAGGTACCAGTTCGTGCCTAGCGCCGCTCCATGTGCGTACCGCCTGCCCTGCCGCCATTCCAGCGCCACCCACCCCCCACACTGGGAGAAAAGACCTGGCCTGCCATCGGGTTGTGTCAATTGCTTCTGCACGGCACCTGTCCCCGTTGACCACTCCGATTTCGCGCAGTGCACTGGCGGCTGAGAGCGCGAGAATTGTCCGAAATAATCGGGTAATTTGGCGTTGTTCTTGGTAATATTCATTTGGCGAATGCAAAATCGTGAAATTCGCCTGCGGCCACGCCCCTCGCTCGTCGGCAATTAGGGCGTGTGATTTATGTGCGGAGCCGCCGCACTGAATCGCGATGAATCGGCATGCGAATCGAAATCAGAATGATATTATTGCGTAGAACCAGTTTGGAAAAAGGCTTAGGCTTATGAATGCGACAAGTTCGTTGAGATCGTTCTGGGCACGTGTGTCCAATCACCCCAGGCCCCACTGTACCGCCACGCTCTTTCTCTGTCTTCTCGCCGCCTTGCCAAAACGGAAATGCATTCTATTTTGGTAGTCACCGAACACACCATCGGTATCATCATCATCATCGCTGGCACTGTGATAATGATCGAAGGGCGAAATACTATTCATTCATATTCATTCAAGTTAGTGAAAAACTCGGAAAATGTAGCGCGCCAAAGCTGAATGAATCCCAACGCGAAATGTGCGCAGTGTGCAGATACATATGTATCTACGCACACACACACGAAGAACGACGAGTGAAGATATCAGCGAAAGCAAAAAGGCAAGGAAACCAGACAATAGGAGCGAATTTAGTACAAAGGGGATCCAACTGAAGCGGATCATTAAGGAAAGACCATAACAGCGGGCCGAACAATGGGAGAAACTTCAAGAGACGTGCATCGAACTCTGGATACCCTTCAGTTCACTCAGAAGGAAGGGATCTCACGTGGCGTCTTACGGTCATTTCTTAATATCGAAATTCCCCCAGGAAGACATGAGCACTGAATATCTAGGTCATTGATTCCTATTCAATTAACTTGACACATGTCCTTTCGCTCAACGAAGGGTATACCGAGGGAGGTACTTCAGCAAGGAAGTGTCTGTTTCTGGGCGCATGGCAACAGCTGAAAGCCTAAACTTAAGCCGATGATGACGCCGCTTCCGCGCATGCGTGTGTGCTGCGCCAATACAGATACATATACACGTTACAGATACAGATACAGATACATAACAGCTAAAGATACACATTCTCCTCGTCCGTCGCATGTGCACTCAGGGAGTTTGGCATGCAAGTTTTCCGAACTCCGAGACAACGAAAAACTGCCGAAAAATCGAGTGGAAATTTTCCCGAGGCTCTAAAGTGCGCCGTGCAAAATCACAAAACGAGTTTCCCTAATGGGTTTAATGGCTCCACTGGGGGTTAAGTGCGGGGTGGTGGTGCTAACGAACTTTTCTCAGAGGTTTGGGGTTTGGGGTTTGGGGTTTTGGGCTTTGGGCTCTGGGCTGTGGGGTTTGAAGTCGGCTTTTGAAAAGACACACGTGTGTGCTTCTTGTAATAACCAATGTTTCGTTTCGGGGGGGACCGGAAATGTTAATGCGGCCTTAATGTATTGTATAATTGCGGTCTGGCCATAAAAATACGTGGAAGCCCATAGAAAATTAAGTGATTCGCATTCAATTACGTGCCCCCAGCGCGAACATCTAGAACTTTTTGCCATTTCGTATTGTGGCCGCATAAACGTAAATTAGATTGATGTAAGGCAGTGCCAAAAAAAAAAATAAAACAGGAAGACTTATCAACCTGGGACGTGCCGCTGCTGCCTTTTTATTTCGGGGATTGGCCTAATCAAAAAGAAGGAAGAGATCGCCGCGATGAAGCGTGAGGTTTCCAATGGCTGGCTGTTGTTGATAAGCCAGCTCCTTTTCTCAACATCGTCTGATGGTTTCGTATGGAAGACTCAATAAATAATTTGTTTACGATAAACAAAAATAAATAATAATAATAGCTCTGACTGTTTTAAGTGTTCTGTGTGGCGCACAACAAATGCGGTTGGAAATGGGGTGTGGGGGCTGACTCGAGGAATCGATAAACAAATCGCTTCCGATGACGACATTGAGCACATGGCGTATGCGCAATGTGGTATCAACTTGACAAATTTCATGGGCTTTTCGCGCTTTATTTTACATGCTTACTGATACCAGTCGCCTACGCCATTTACCATGATCTTTCCGGAACGGAAGAAAGTTCACGGAAATATCTGTTTCCGCTTTTTAGGTAGCAACGGAATAAAAGAACCAAATTGATTTCAATGTCTCGACTTTTAAATAAAATTAAATGGCTTTAGAGTATTTCAGACAACTATGACACGTCTTTGCTCATTTCCTTCTTTATGTAATGTTTTTATTTTATATTTAGACCTTGATTCACCTTGATTTATTCCTTCAAAACATGATGACCGCTCTATTAATTTACAATCTAAAGTGGAATTGATAGGCTTATCAACGGAGGAGTCCCTTTAGCGCTGCTATTGGGAAAAGTATAGTAGTTTTTATTTAGTTCAAATGCGCATCTATATTTTAAATATTGTTATTAATTGAGGACAATATGGAATTTGCTGTTTACTCAAATACATGAACGCCACAAACAAATCAACTAATTTCGCTGAACCAAATGTGTTTTTTTTCGACTTATTTTCTCGTATTTATTTATTTGCTGGTGCTTAGCTTTCCGAAATTAAAATTGGAGGGATGAGTTCATTTAAGATTGAGTCCGCGTGCTTGCTGTCAGAATTCTGCGATTCTGACACTTTTTTGACAACGCGAAATGAACTGAACTGAAGAAGAACAACAACAACGCGTAGGCAACTACAATCCAAGTATCGTAATAATATTGTGGACCAAAAAATCCTGACACTTGTCAAAACAAATCATCTTCATTAAGCGCTGTCTTTATTAAAATTATATTTGCGGGTCGAAAAAGATGTGAATGATGTGGATGTGAATGTGAATGTGAATGTCTGCGCGCAGTTGAATGATGAATGCAATTAAATCAGCGGATATTCCAAATGCTAGAAATGAGTTTTTGATCTGTGCAATTATTCGAAAAAGAATTTTCCAAATTTTTTCCAAATTCTTGGGCGTTATGCCTGGCCTCAGCTGGTAATTGTTTACCCCGTTCGTTTTCCCAGTTTCCACGCCTCAAAACGATATTTTATCTATGGCAGTAACAGACCGCAGAACAAGTGGCTCACCTGGTATCTTTCTAATGAGGATGACCCATATTTTTTCTTTTCTCTAGTTTATCACAATTTGCAATTTTTTTCGACGTCCGCGGCTGCCTCTTCCTCTTGTTCGTGGTTTCGCGGCACACACAAATATGCGAGATGGAGATGGCGATACTTGCACTGAGAAAAATTATAGTATTTTTATGAACGAAATTGGTGTGCTCGAAGCAATCTACAACCGAACGGAAATACTAGTCTGTGCACCTACGATTTTTTATTAATAACAATAATAGTAATAGTATAATCTTGCATTTTGTTGGCCGCTCGTTGAAAAATTACTTTTGACAAAATGTGTTCGCATTTTGTTTTGGCATGTTTTGCATTTTTCTTTGGGAGCGAAAACGCGACGAATTCTCGCCTTCATTCATTTTCATTCAAAAGAAAGAGCGACGCGAAGAGGCAAATATTTATGGTAATTATTATTATTATTATTATTATTATTGTATAGTGTAGTATGGCATAGAATCGGCTGACGTATTGTTATCGATGCGATTGCTCTTCGGGGGATATTACTATTTTAAGCACGCACACCAAATGCACGGCCACCAATCCGCACACCACAAACCCAGATGATTTATTTCTTTCGAAGGCAGCCAAGTAATAAAAGTAATACAAATGGGGGCGCACAGTGACCAATTCATGCAAATATAAGATACAAGATACAATAAATACGAAATACAGAGCCAAAGCAAGCCAATCGAGACGAGATACGGCGAAAAGACAAACAGTAAGCACCATCCTCCTGCCAAGATAGAGGGGCAGCAAATAAATAAATAAATAAAAAGCAAAAATACTAACAAACACTTGAGTGAACAAGGGCACGACAGCTAGAGAAATGATGGCAAATTTTGATTTTGATGCACGTCGCCAGCTGTGCAGGCAGCCCACAAAACTGGTGGAAAATAGACAAAAAAGAAAACACTGGCAAAATGTTAAGTAAGCGGCATTGCGAACTCATCATCACAGTGACTTTCCCTCGGAAAAGTGGACCATAAAGTACTTTTCACACACAGCTCTCATTGCAACCAATTAGAAAAATCAATTGTTATTGGGTTCGCACAGGCATCTATTATGCACATAGATTCCTTCAATGCCTTCAATTGATAAAATTGAAAAGACCAACACGCAATGGAATCGATCAGCGGGGTACAACCAAAATGCCTCCAGTGAGCCAAAAGACTTGCCGGTGGCCAAAAGATACATATTTTGGTCAAGACTTCTCGACGACGAAATGGAGAAACGAAGAAAACCAAAATGATCGCCTGGCTGGCCCCAGAGCTCCATTTGCATGCATGTACTTATTTATTTCATTTTAAATAGAAAGTAACCTCAATTGCACTTGTAAAAAACATAAGTAAATAGCGCCGACGAGCACATAAAAAAGAGAAGTCAGGTAAATACAGACAACACATAGGGCCGAACCACCGACTTTTGTAGACTCGGTGGCAGTGAAACCACCTCGGCCCACAAATCAAATGGCCAAGAAGACGGAAAATCGAGGAAAGAAGTTAGAGGGCAGAGGTAAATGGCCCGATGGGAAAGTGGGTAGTAATTGGGGTAAGTCACTGTAGTTCCCCTACTACTCTGTAGTATAGCTTAGACTAAGAAAAGAGATATTGTTATGACTAACAAACGATATATTTAATAAGATAGTTATACTAGTGTGTTTGCATAACAATAATGGCACAGCTCACAGGCGCCAAAATCGCAACTCACACCCCGTCCAAATGGCTAATTCATATTGTATTTTGCAGCTTCCGTGCTTTATTCTTGGATTTCGACACGCTTGTCATTCGAGGCTTTAAGTACTTGTATGAAGGTAAATAAATATATGGCTTGATCGAATGGCGAAAGTGTAAAATTTGTGTGCAAGTTTGGTAGGAAAACTGGCCCGGAATGCGGTCAGAAGTCGGGGAAATAGATGGGGCGGTGATGGATCCAACACTACGTTTATAGAGAGGAAATCACAGCATCACACAACCCACTCGTTGTTCTAAATTAAGATCAACAATTGAATAGATTTTATCTATAAATTGTTCTAGATACACCAACAGACCTGGGCATGTATGTATTTATTATTGTATTGTATATCCACATAGAAAACGGCTTTGATACTGCGATCCGATAATTCAATAATCCCATCATTCAACCATCCGATCAGGGAATATTTCCATTATATTTCAGTTACCCAACACTTCCTGCGTAAATCACCCCTTAAAAGTAAGACAATAGAGTCCCAAGTTCTGTGTGCGATATCTTTGAAATACGATTTCTTGATAAAATGCTGAGATCGCTGTTCGCCTCTCACCGCGCACCAAATAAATTCATACACATTTAAATACATAAATAAAATGTGTTTATATGTAAATCAGGAGCGTAGTCCCGGGGGGGATAGAAAGCAAACGTGCTGATTTAGCGCCAGTGCTTCAGTTTGTTTATGTTCGAATATCAAATTTACGCAATTTGGCATTGGAGTTGCTTTTGATGCAAGCAAGTGTACTCAATGATTGGATTAATAAACTATTATCCCTTCGTGTTTATACAATATTGCAGCTGGTGGCAGCAGAAGAGGAAAAATTAGGGCTTCTCCCTTCTATTTGGACAGCTAACAAATTGTTGCCTCTGTCAATTAACTTCGCTACGTTGACCAAAGTGTTAACAACCCGGAATGCAGCGGGCAATTCGAGTTGCTACTCCGTGGGGATGACGACCTATTGATTGTGCCCACTGACGGGCCCCTTGACAAATGTCCGAATGTCGTCTGTGTCTAAGTCCCATTTGGCTTGCATCACCTGACAACGAAACCCAGCGGAGGAGGAACGAGCCGAGTGGTTGGTTGGTGTTTTCTTTGGCGGATCGGTCACGGGTAATTAGGAAATAGGAAATCTGGCTTGCAACACGGCCAGATCACGGAGCCAACGATTTTCCGATGAACGAAATGCTTTTTCTGTAGATCTTTCGAAAGATATAAATATCGCGATAAATTAAATGTTCACTCCTAATTAAGGCACCTGAAAATGAGAAATCTGGAAAATCGACGACAGCTAGTATGAGCATTAATCAAATGAATTATGATGGATGGGGATTTCATAATTTCAGTCGCCGTCTGGGTGAGTCAGCGGTTTCAAAATCAGTTTTGAAAAACATTTCGACTCATTTTTGGATTGTCGCACGTATCCAAGAAAAGAAAAAAGCAGCCAGCAAAACCGACGAAAAAGAAACCGGCAAGAAAAATAAACAGCTAAGCACAACAAGCCAAAGTGAAAACGAAGCTGTTAAATAAGAAGTTCGACCGAAAAAATGAAATACAAAAAAACCGGGGAGGCGAAAACTTTCGCTTTGGCGTTGGCTTTGGACTTGGCCATCATCGGACAGAAAAAAAGAAACTGGAAATGGGAATGGAAATGCAAATGCAAATGGAAGAGCGACTCCAGGGGTCTCGGTCTTTTCGAACGACCTTTCTTATGTCACGTCTTGGTCTTCTCCGGTCTTCGAATGGCAGAAACAAAACCAGAAAGCAAAAGCAGAGGCAAAGGCAAGAGCAAATTTCTTTGACATTTCACTTTTGGCTGTGGCTGTGCGGACCCTATTATGTCACAACCCTTGAACTCGAATCATTTCGATTTCAATCATTTCACACGTAGACGACGTGCCGCATTCGTGATCTCGATCCAGCACACAAATCAGCACAAGAGTTCAAAAACATTATGTAAAGAAGCATAATCGTAATCAAAATCATATGATGATGACACTCTGCCGAAAGGCGAAATTCCGAAATTTTCAATTCTGTCGCGCAAATCGTGTGGCAAGCGTGTGTGTGAGTGTGTGTGTTAAAAATAACAGCGGCACACCATCTGACACCATTTACGAGTAATAGATTAATAAACATAAATTGTTGTATAACAAATTCGGGCAGATTAACTGCTGTCAGGCAGATAAAAGACCAAAGGGATTTTTGAATTGGTTCACTTTGGATCTATGAAAGCGTATTAGAATGTGGATTCAAGCATGATTGAGAACAGCGGTCTGTGACAAATGCATTTGCTCAGAAAGAGTTTATGCTATTATAGCTGGTATTTAGTTTCAACTAATTCTTAGCTGATTCCTAGTCAAGTGCTGAATTGCTAGGAAGACATAATTCAGCCACTAAACTAGCCTTATCGCGGTCTTTAATCGCCAAATGATTGATTCGAATTGGCGGCGGGCTCTCGATCGCCACATCTGGCATTAAAAATGTATAGTATAAACAATTATAAATGACGCCGCGGCGGGATTTCGTGATTTCAGAGTCTCGGCCAGAGATCTGCAACAAATTTTCAAGCCGCGAAAAATATATAACACACAATGTTATTAGGCACGGCGGAGAATAATGCATACTAAATGGAAATGTGAATGGAATGTCATGCACAGGGAAAAGGAAAACAAATGGAAAACAAATTAAACAACTAGCGCGGTGAGAAAAAACACCCATAAACACATAAACCTTAGCAAATTATTACGACGCCCGCTGATAAGAACAAATTGCGCGAGAAATTCGGTCTGATGCTCCAGAAATCCAAGCAAGCTATTAAATAAAAAGTAATAACAATTGTATTTAAGCACTTAAAGACAGCGAATAGTGGGGAAATTGCTCAAGTTCCTCAAAAAGATAAAAGACATTGCACTTGAACTTGACGCTACTAGCAGAAGTGGCCAAGCTCATATTGAAATAAAGATACTTAAGATTGTGCAATTGGGCTAGCACGACAAAAAAAGATAGTTCCAAAACAATCATATTCAAATTAACGTTCCAGAAGTATTCATTCTGAAGTAAACGTATACATATAATATAAGTATCCGTGCCAGTATCTGTCCAATGATTCAAGAGATTTCAGCCAACTTTCCGCCACTGATTAATTTGCCGCGTTGCAGTTCGTATCTCAGCTAATTTATTGAAATTCGTTTACTGCCTACACGTAAAAATAAATGAACTCAATTTGCAGATGGGGCGGGCGGCAATAACAAGAGCAAGGCGAAATAAACACTCACAAGAAGGCCCGAAAATAGCCGGGGAAAAAGTCAAATGAAATTAAAAGAAGGGGCGGCAGGCAGAGTAAGCGGGAAATGTTTACTACATGTATATAGTATATGCATAAACATATGTATAACGTATATGTGTGGTACATATACGTACATCTCCGATTTGCAGATGCCAGAGGGCGGACCTTTCTCAACCGAAAAGAAAGTAGGCAACCTAAAGTCATTTTCGTACCCGGCTCCATGCAAATTGGTTTGCCGAATGAAAGTTGCTCGCGGACTTTGGGACTGGGGGATTATTATGTAAACATCGGGTTTATAAACACACTCTTTTCGCACAAAGAAACCGAAACCAGACCGCAGCCAAATCATATCAAGATTGACACAAAACTTGATTTCGATTGCTTCCTTGTCCCAAGTCCAGAGCGACGATATCTTTTGAGTTCCCACCGCCCCGTCATTTTTTGCCTCCAGAAACTCTCTGATTAATTGCAATTGAAGTTCTTATCGCCTCCACAACTGCGAGGGGTAGGTCAGGTAGTGCCCTAGGTTCCCGGCTCCCACTTCCCTGTTCCCAGTTCCCGAACGATCCCATAGTTGGGCTATAAATAAACCCATTTCGAGCGGCGAAGCTTTGAAAGGCGGCTTCTCGGATGTATGTACATATGTACATACATATGTGTGTGCGTCAGTTGGGGAGTGTGGGAAAGACCGGCAGCTGTTTCTAGCTCAAACACTTAAAGGCAAATATGATTAAACATTATGCGAGAGCCGAGACTTTTTTGGAAATGCCAATGCTGCTCCATTTCTCAGCCGAAAGTAGATTAGGTTGAGTTCTAGAAATCTAGATTCCAGTTTCGAGAAGTGTACTTCACTTGCGGCTAGGCTAATTGATCCGTGAAGTGGGAAAATCTTTGCGGTCGCTTGGACACAATTGTGGCAAATGTGGCTCACAATGCTTCCCCGTTTCCACTGCCAGTCACTTCGTTTCTCAGCCACATCTAGATAAAACCTTTTAACGCCATTTACCGTCCACAGCAATTTGATCAATGACAGCGAGCCATACACCGTAAAGATAGCGAAATTCATTTGGTATCACCTGCGATGGACAATGCCCTTTACCGATCAATCAGTCGCCAAATTATGAACAATGCAATACAATACTTCCGTATATGCTGGGTATTAAGAATCCCAAAGTATCCTCTTTAATTCGGTTCACAGTTCAACTTGATGACTTAAGTGCCTAAGGTGACCCTTCCCGCAAGCCAAGAGTTATTTTCGTGTCACTGGCATCTGGCTTAGTCAGCGAGCCGTTTTTGATTGTGAGTCAGGTGGAAACACACACCTGGCATTTGGGACTTACTTTTGCACTTGGCCAGGCCACTGGCCACTTGCAGGAATCCGTAGACGGCGATGACGACGCACGGCAGCGCCACCACGCCAAAGGACACGTAATCCATGTGCTCGAAGTAGTTCGTTATTTGCTCCATTGTGATTTTAGTTGTTCAACTTTAATTTGTATTTTCAATTTGTATTTTCGGACACTTTCGAAATTCACTCGAACAAAAAGCAAAGAAAATATGGTTCGGGTATCGATTTGTTGGCAATTCTTTTGCGCAGGTGCAACTGTAGCGATTTCTTAATTCGGTTCGAGTTCTCTGATTTTGGGCACTTTTTGAGTTTTTTTAAAATTTTTTTTTTGTAATTTGTAGGGATATATTTTTCACAGAAGCAGTTGAGCCGTATCCTTTCGGGGAACTAACTGAATGTCCTGCGCTGTCTGCTTCTTTGCCTTTGTTGTTGTTTTTTTCGCTCTTGTTGATTTTGCTGTTGTTGCTGCCGTTGTGTTAGTAATTGTTGTTGCACAAATAACGCCATTGTTTTGCACTGCAAATCTGGCGTAATTGATTTGCATCGGTGGCCAGGAACGCAAGAACGCCTCGAACTCTTGAATGGAAAAGCTCAGTTAGACGGGTGAAAATCCAAAAAGTCAAATCGGCCAAGAACCGCCGCGGAAAACTCGCGTCGTGGGAAAACAGTTTAATTTATTTTTCGGTTTTTTTTGTCGGCGGAGCGCGCAGCGATTGCTCTGCGTGTGCGGCGACGGCGAATCGTCGAATGAAAATGAATGAAACGGAATTTAAACGAACGACGTCGACGTCGCAGCGAAAAGAGAGCGGCGAGAAGAGAGCGCCAAAAGTCTCACACCGAAAGAAACGGGTCTTTTGACGAGACATTCGAAATTCGCTGAATACGACAGCGAAATTCTCTCTACTCACTTTCACGCTCTCTACTGCACTTCATTTCATGAATCACTCACAGTATCAGTCTCAAGTGTTTTAATGAATGTGATTCCAAATTAAAAGCATCATCAAATATTTCTGACAATTTTAAATTCAAAATAAACATGTTTTCAGTAAATGCTGGAAAATATAACTCATTCGCCTTCTTGGTTTCAAACTTGATTTTTATATATGACGCTATTAAAGTCATGACAATACACATATTGTTTCGTCAAGTGTAGAAAGGGGAGCAATCTCCCATTCGCTCTCACAAGAAAAGCACGCGGTCGCGATCGCACAGTGGGCTAAAAAAATTAACCTTCCACTCTATTTATGTAGCAAGTCCATTCGTAATACATTTTTAACTTCTCCAATGTATTCATATCAAAGCATATGGGTAAGTACAGTTTTCAGCCAAAAATAAAAGTTATGAGTTCAGCGGATTAATTCCACTGTGCGACTGAAAAAGCACGTGAGCCACTTCTGTTCGGCTGTAAACGATGCTCAATCTCCTGCAGCATTTTTAGTTTGAGTTCCCCCGCAATAAATTAATATATTTTCAGAACAAACATAACTTTAATGACTATTGTTCGTTTTCAAAAATGATGATGAAACAGTGCAATTTGACGCTAAGCATACCTTGCTATTGCACCGTTCAAAAAGTGTATAAAATTATATTGTGGATTCCAAGTGCGCGGGGTTCGGGGTTCGAATGCCCCGAATGAACACGTACGAATAAACTGCGCTACTCTACTGCTTTTACTGCACGTACTCTACTTGTTGTCTGCACCTAACCCAACCCACTCATTGTTTCTCCACTACCCACCCACCAGTTTGCCCCATGTCGGCCCAAACTATTACTTCCAGACACATGTGTACGAACTTTCCACAAACTGCGTCAGCAAATTGCCAATGACGTTGTTAGGAAAACGCTCGATCCCCCGTGTATTGGGCGATCCTATCAAATATGCGTATCCCCCCTTAATGTAGTAACGCCTAGCCAAAGCTAGGCCACGTCAGCCAGAAAAGTTTATCAATGTCATCGTCGGGAATCGCTTCAATTATTGATGGATAAGTGTGCGCGGTGACTGACAGCGCCTATACCACATTAGAAGTCATTAAATATAATGGAAACTAGTTTGGCTTCGTACATCCAAGGGAGCTTGAAAGGGAGATTAACCAAGCCAGCTTAAATAGGGAAGCTGATTTTTTAGCGCATTTTTGCAATTTCCACACCCCTTGCGATAATTCCTATCTAAATAAAATATCTGACTCTTTGTTCGAGAAACAAAACACGTGTCCTTGTGAAATCCCGAGCTGCAATTGCAGGGGGCTGTTTCATCACTCCAGGAAAAGGCAATTGTCTTGGCCAATTCTGTACGTGCCTCTCCCCCGCCCCCCGCACTTTCTATCTGTTCCTTGGGTTCAACGAATCATTTGTTGTCCGAACTTCGGCCGATGTTAATGACTCGGGGTGCCGCCTGCCTTGCACAACCCCTAATATATGGTATGCACACGGATCTATATACTATATAGACGCCGTATAGCATACAACATTGAACTTGCGGCTGTTGTCGTCTGTCTCGCCTCCATTTGCCACCCATCTGGCCGAGTGAGTTTTGGCTTATTGCTTTCTGCTTACTGCTTTCTGGTTTGTGTGTTTTGGGGTTTGGTCATTGAACCTTGTTCCCCGCTCACTAGAGACACCCCCGTATGTTTTCTTTTCTGAGGGCTCCCCACATGCCACCCCACCGGCGGTTGGATGTGTTGTCGATCCTCTGATACACCGAGAAAAAATTATTTCTAACCCTTAATACGAATCAAGACTTTGAAATTTTGTTAAGCTCACAACTTTCCTTCGACCAACCATTTTTTAAAAGAATAATCTGTAAAGCTAAGTCAAACAAGTTCCAGAAACAGCCCAACACAAGTAGCTTGTTTTCTATTCTAAGATATCAATCCCAATGAAACAACGTTTTCATACGTATTCACCAGACCCCACTTTGATAGCAAGTTCCTTGGTAATTTTAAACTTCGAAATAAATGATAAATAATCGTTTTTTCGGCTAAAACCAATTTAATTTATGCGGCAGGCCCAAATTTATACGAAATCGCATTTCGGGCTAATTGTTTTCGAAACGCAACAAGTTGTATATTAATATTGTTATGAATAATAACCAATATGTATATGGCGCTTGTTTCAAATTCCAGACTCGCCACCAATGCGCAATTTCGAAATGAATCTCCGAGTGGTTTTGGACTTTTTCCACAAATCTGCTTAAGTTATATTATGGCCAGTATTTCAAGTCACTAGCCTTGTGTGGGCAATATCTTTAAGGATGATGGCACTTACTCAGAGATACTTGATAAAGCGTTGACTTATGCTTATGTAGCGTCGTTATAAGGAGGTTTTACTCACCTGAAAATAAACAAATTTTTGCAACATAAAGTAAAGTTTCATAACTAAAGTGCTTAACCATATGCGCTGCTTTTAACAAATGGCTAACAAGTCAATCATCTGAGGAGTCTGCTGGAGATAATGCCGTAACTGCCGTCTCAAATCAATCGCGATGCAATTATTTAAGTAAGTCATGCGATATCAGGCGAAGGTTCAACACGTCTCTCGTGTGCGTGCCCGCCGCCAAAGGAAACTTTGAACTTTCGAAAAGCGAAAAAATGCCCACAAAGCTCTTATCGGTGTAACGAACCGATATTGCGGCTATAGCAATTGTTTATACACTTGTTATTGTGTATATTTTTGCTCGCAAACAGCCGAGCGTGTGCACTCTAATCGGTCACAGAGAAGGAGAGTGCGCGATTTGCGGCAAGAGCGACGTCCGTGTGGTACGAGTGGACGTACATATATGTATAGCACATGCCGCTCAGCGAAAGTGAGAGCTCAACTTCTGTTGCAATGCGGCACACTCAAGGACGCGGGTGGCGGTTGGCGGGCAGAGAGGCAGCTGCCTGCCACAGGTGCTTGAACTTTCCGCTGGCCGCAGATAAGCAACAACATCCACTGGCGCGCGTGGCTTTGTAGAATCAGGTGTTTGTGGGTGATTGAACCGGAGCTTTCTTCTCACGGAACACACGGAACATACGGAACACACCCCCATCATACACCACCCACCGCCCCTGCGAGCGCTTGACTGCCTGCAGCGGAAATTATTGGGGTAGGGCCAAAGTCGATGGGCCAGACCCACCGAGCTTAGTCATCCATTAGATAGTTATTGTGGCGTTTAAGTTCGAACTTCATTGTTCATCTGAATAAGGTGGCTTCGTTTCGCTGTTGCAAGCTGTTACAAGCTCTTGCAAGCGACCTGTCCCCCAACAATCAATAAATTGCGTATTATCACCGGCACGCTGTGTGCGTGGCAATCGTGGCTCATGGTCTCGGGCCATACAAATAATTATTAAGAACAACTGTGAATTGTTTTCGCGCTTCCTGTCTGTCGCGCTCTTCCTATCATGCCTCGCGCCTCTGCTCGCAGCTTCTTTGTTCATCTGCCACAGGAAGTAATCCGCAGACATATTTGTATGTACATATGTGTATGTACACTTGGCACACGGCCCCGACTTTCGTGTACGATCCGTTTGCAAACACGTTTGCGAAAGGGAGGCGGGTATCGGATCCCCCGCTTATCTTGAGAGCCACCTGTCTGCCGGGTAGCCAAAACCCACAGAGATCCCGAAAACATGCATATAAAAGCCACAAATGACACTGAGATAAAGTGCAGCATGCAGCGGCGAACTTATGCGGAAATCGAAGCACTCTGACAGTTCTCTTCCGGAAGTTGACTTTATTGGCTTGGTTTTTAATCGCCTTTTCGATTATTAATCCTCGGAGAGCAGGAATATGTATACGAGTTATTTTAAAGCAGTAAGAATTACTTTGCTTGTCAGCAGTCACACAGGTGGTATACTTAATGCGATTTAGTTGGATGCTGCGCACGCGAAAACTAGACGTTCTTTGGGTGAAAGCGAAAATGGTAGAGTAAGATAAAAGAGCTCCTCGACTATCAGATACCTTTTACGCAGCTAGTGGGAGTGCGCGGGAGACACATCACACATGTCGTATACTTAACGCGATGTCACACCTGTGGTATACTTAACGTGACGTCACACATGTCGTATACTTAACGTGATGTCACACATGTGATATACGCAATGCGGTCTAAGTTGCGCCAAGAATGCGAAAACTATCCGATCATTTAGTGATTCCTATACATTAATATAAGGGTAGTAAGCGCGGGTGGTGCTTGTGCATTTGATGCGATATGCGATTTACGTTTCCGAGTTCTGAAGGCCAAACGAGTGAGCAGCTTTCGCAGATATCAAGGGAGCTTTCTCAAACTGAATTCTACTGCGTCTTAGGTGCATTGAACCTATTGTTTATTTTATTTCGCGAGCTTTCGATATGGGGCGCTAAGTAGAAACTGCTGATGTTTTTGCCAATGCCAATGCCATTGCCAAAAAAATCGAAAAAAGAACCAGAAGCAAAAACAAAAACAAACCCAAATAACAGTAGCCGAACAAAACCATTTCTCCTGCCATTAAATTCAACCTCGAAAACAAACTTTTCTTTCGGCACCGAAGTTCATTGACGTACTTTGACCTCGCGAGTGCGTTGCCTCTCCCTCGCTCCTTTGTGATTGTTGTTGACTTCATTGTTGTTGCCGGCGCATTTATTGCATGCGATCATCATGACGTTCACAGCGACAACAACAAAGGCCGCAACGATGATGATGATGATGGTGGTGTTGGTGGTGGTGAGATGATGCTTTATTTTCTCCGCAAAATCCTTGACCGGTCAAGTTAAGCACTTTGCATTTGCCCTGTTGGCCCTGGTCGGCGGTACAGTGGTACCACTTTTATAGTTCATATTGTTCTCAGTCTGGAGCTGTAACATTCCCCAGGTCTCGGCGATAAGCCAACTAATTGCCTTCGATAAGAATACATTTTATTCAAATAAGTTTGTCAAATGGAAGCCATCAATGATGCATGGACACAAAGTGTTTTGCATAAATTTGGCGCAGGAATTTGTTGTGTATAACAAGCTGGAGAACTAAGTCGCAGAAGAAGCAAACAAATGAATATATTGGTCGCTCGGAATATTTCAAAAATGTATGTAACTCCCAGCCCCCGATGGATGTGCAGTATGTGTGGCAGCGATATGTCGCTTATGTATGTGCTTTGCACCACTGTGCGTGTGGGGCTGGCAATCAGCTGACTGCTGCAAGTGTGCACAGCTGTTTTTGAACGTACACCCGAAACGTGTGGCCTGCGATTAGGCCGCATCATAACAAAAAGCGAACGCTGAATAAACAGGCAGAACAGCGCAAAGTAAAGAGGCAAAGAATCACAAACTCACATGTTGCCGCTGATGCTGCCGCTGCTGCTGTGTTGCACAAGTCGTTGTTAGTGGGTATTGTGGTCATGAGATTCGTTGGGGCGGCCGATCTGCATTTTCTCCAAAAGGGTCGTGAACTGGAGTTGTAATACATTTTGCCCTGCTGCCTCTGAAGGTGTCGTGTGTCGCCGTTGATGCTGCTGCTGTTGTTGCTTCCGAGGATGTTGCTCCTGTGCTGCTTGCGTTGCTGCGGTTGCTCTGGATCGGTCTTTCGCTTGATTGCTGCTACGTAGGGGGGCGGTAGCATGTTTTCATGTTGCCCGATATCCGCCAGCAGCATTTTGCACTGCCTGTTTTGCCTGGGATTTTTTTGCTCTGAATGCTAATGTTGCGCCTCCTGTGTTTGCTTGTGGCTGCTTACTGCTTCGTTTGCTGTTGCTCCTTAAGCTGCACCATTGTTCCTCCAAGGACAGTTTCGTGTTTGGCTGCCACTACTTATGGCTCTGTTTGCATCACTATTTCTTCTGGTTGCATCAGCACTACTCTCATCGTTTAGAGTTATTTTCTGGGCACTGGCTGTCGCACGCACATAAAAAATAAGCACAATAAAAACGCGGAAAAGCAAAAGAGTCGTATGTATATTGTATATTTCCCGTTCGACGTCACTTCTTGGGGAGCAAAATAGAAAAAACAACGTTCTACGACGCAGCACTCGAAAGTAAATCCCGGGCCATGAAAATCGAGAAAATGGCACCAAATTGGGAACTCGCTGTTTCGCCAGTCATTTGCACACTGAATCTACTTTCGTAAGCACAATGCACGCGCAACTTATTTAAATCAGTCCTATTATTAACAAGAATATAACGGTTAGCCTAGCGCACCGCCCAACTGCTTGGACCTACAACAACAAAGTGCCCGCGTATGATTGAAGCTCAAAAATGGACTGGCAGCAATGTGGCTGCCGCTTCTAGCTCTGTCGACGTCGCAGCCGACAGAAGGCAGCGCTGCTCTCTCTTGATTTCCGAACGGAATGAACCCGCAGCCAGTCAGTCGCTTTATGCAAGTGCCATATAGTCTATAGTCTTTGTGCATAATTCCAAGAATATAACAGCGCCAAAGAGTTCAAATGCGCAGGAGAGCGCCGTGAGCACGAAAGCGAGCCACGGGTCCCGACTATTGGGTACCTCTTAACCATGATTATCAGCACCACTTCCACAGAGATTACGTGGGAATTGTACATAGTCAGGGGTGCACAACACTAAAGGCTTTGTGCCGCAAGGAGCACCTATGCATGCCACCATTTCGTTGCGCCGCAAATACCATATTCTTTGGGACAGAGTGTTCTCAATTCGTGGATACAATACGCCCTGCTGCCCAGCGAGATACGAGGTATTCCATATCAGCGCTTTCGCTGCCCCAGTCGACTTCGCTTTCGCAGAACAAAGAAAAGCGCGAGCGCTGACGCATGCCTCGTATTTGGAATAAGGTTCGCATATTGCGCCTAACCCAATTCGAGTGTCATCATCTGGTCACGGAGCCCGGTGTTGATGCTGCTGTCCTTATCGCCCCACATAGTGCCATCTCTGTCGGCGGCTATCTGAGCTGTCAAGCTTTCAATCAGCGGCTTGCTTCGACACCAAACAGCTGTTTGGTGCACAGTGGTGCATACCTCAACAATCAATGCTTAATAATATGCCATAGCACACAATCTTACCCAATTTCATGTATCTTTGGTAATTAATAAGTCTCCGAAATAATAGTTTAAAATTAAACTTGTTAACTGTACTGATACTGCGTTTAAGTAGTTATTTACTTCAAACTGCTTAAGGTCCTTTCCTCACCAGTTCAATCTTACTACAACTTCTGACTAGGACTGCAAACACAATGACAAGCATATCTCAATAAAGTGAAAGCACTTTCAGGAAGGGTTGTCATCCTATCGATAACAGAGGATCCAGTAGTGTTGGTCACTGAAATTACAATTCTGCTAAGAACTCTACACCAGAAACTTATTTACTCCATTTTTCATACTAAATCATAAATGTAAATAAATATACCAATAATAACAAAACTCAAAATGACTCAAGAGATGCAAACTATGTATGTAAACAAAGGAATTGGTGTCACTGTGTCATATTTTTTAGTTTGGCCAATCCGAGACTGCAAAACTTGTTTATGCTCTGTTCCACAAATCCTGCACTGACCAACTTTTTGTGATTGCCAATGCAGCGTGAATTAACCAAACGCCAGAACTAAGTGCTTGAGAACTCAACTGTTCGCGATTCGCTTGCAAAGGCGTTGTTTAATTTGATAGAGAAAGCCTTGGAAAGCGAATGAAATGATCTGATATTACTAATTCGAGATTGCAAAGGCGTTTGTTCAATTCAATTGAGAAGAGTCACTGAAGAATTACAATACAAAGTGAAAAAGTCTTGGAAGGCGAATCAATATAAACGATATGAAATGATCTGATATTTCTAATTCGAGATTTGTATTCTTCTGACATGCCTTGTCTTCAATATCTAAAAATCTTGAACTTCTGACTAGGACTTCAAAAACAATAACAAGCTCATCTCTGTAAATCTATCAGGTAGGGTTGCCATCCATCGATAACAGGGGAGCCAGTAGTGTTGGTCACTGAAATGGCAATTCTGTTAAGAACTCGTTTCCAGAAACTTCCCCAGGGCACTTTTTTTCTGAGCCAAAAGGACAAGTCATTACGACTGAGGACTACGACCAGTGTATCGCTCTATAATCGGCAAATTGTATTTATTCGTTACTTAAATAACCAAGACTGCGCCAAGTCATAATGAAGCACAAAATGGAAACGAATCTACCGGCATCCATTTGGGTAGGTTCAAGAGTGTAATATTGGTATTTTGCGTCTTGCCTAAAATTGTATTACCTTGCAGATGAACAAGAGTTCTCCCGAGCCAAGTTTTGCCACGTCCAATGGGGTGAAAAATAAGACTGTGTCCTTTTCGCGATTCATCCACACCGATCGTGTCGCAGATGGCCCGACCAATGCGGTTCAAAAGAAGACTGTGTTCTTTTCGCGATTCGAGCGCACCAATCGTGCCGCAGAGAACCTGACCCGTCCATTGGCCAGCATGAAACCAAAACAGGCTGTGGCTTCCACCTCGAATGAGCCGTTCTTTGCCAGCAACCTGAAGTACTATCCCCATCTGCCCCAGCCAGCTTTTGTGGGCAACTACCAGACCTATGCCGAAATCAAAGGCCTCTGGTTGGATGGTCATTTCTCCCAAGCTTGTAACACCACCCCGTCGCCGGCGCAGCCGCGTCGTCGTAATTCTATTACCAACGAGTTCCCGGATGATCCACCTAAGCGAGCTCCCAACCGCCGCTACTCGCTTGTCCGCCGCAACTCGATTAACCCCCCAATTGCCAATTTTGCTATGCCCGTGCTGATGGAGGAGAATGAAGTGCAGGATCTAAATGAGACCAGTGGCTCCACCAAGCCAGCTACATCGACATCGAAAGGCGCAATCCCGGAGCAGCCCAAGAAGTTCCCCTTAACCTTCTAGAAATGCAAGGACTAATAAATCTAGTTAGCTGGGCGCTACGACTATTGGGGCGACTTATGCAATTGGGTATATGGTTATCTACACCTCGGATCGGCTCGTTTGGCTTATGATCACGTAGAGGTGCTTCTGTTTAGGTTGAACCAATCGGAAAATGCGGTCATATAGCACGAACCCCGAACATGACGCAATTATCCATATGAATGGCTGTTTGCAATTGGTTTACCTATTGGCTTTATATTCTGTGAAAATGTCATGTCTTGTTTATTAAGGGTTTCGCTGCTAGTTTGCTTCGATTACGGAAATTTAAAATCTACGCAATTTTAGCGCTTCATAGTAAAATTCGAAAGTATGGTGTAGCTTTTAGCGAGGTTCTGCACCAGGGTTGAGTCTTTGCTTCTTTCTCTTTCCGTAAAGTTCACATTGTTTGAACTAGTTTGCTGTCCTTAGCTTAGGATTTCACCAAGGCTTTCAGGATTGATAATACCAATTGATTATGTACCTTTCTACATTGGTCTATAGCCATTTAATTAGTTAGTTAGTACGAATGAACGCAAGGTCCGCCTAGTCCTTACATTTTGAATTTATATCTTTTAAAAAAGCCAATTCAAAACAAGAGAGAATGCTATAGTCGAGTTGACCGACTATCAGATACCCGTTACTCAGCTAGTGTGAATGCGAACGCGAAATTTCATCATTTTTCTGGAATATCAAGAAATATTGGAAAATATAATAAGAAACATTTTAAAAATTGTTCCAAATTGTGGGTTTGACCGATTTGGCGGGTTTAGGGCGTTAGAGGGGGCGTGGCAACATGGGTCAAGAAACTTGCGCGGCGTCTTTGTCTCTTTGTTTGTATGCTGAATCTCAACCTTATAGCTTGAGAACTCAATTGCGATTCGCTTGCAAAGGCGTTTGTTCAATTCGATAGAGAAAAGTCACTGAAGAATTACAATACAAAAAGTGAAAAAGCCTTGGAAAGCGAATCAATATAGACGATATGAAATGATCTGATATTTCTAATTTGTGATTTGTATTCTTCAGCTATGCATTGTCTTTAATATCATTAAATATTTATCTTCTGACTAGGACTTCAAAAACAATAACAAGCTCATCTCTGTAAATCTATCAGGTAGGGTTGCCATCCATCGATAACAGGGGAGCCAGTAGTGTTGGTCACTGAAATGGCAATTCTGTTAAGAACTCGTTTCCAGAAACTTCCCCAGGGCACTTTTTTTCTGAGCCAAAAGGACAAGTCATTACGACTGAGGACTACGACCAGTGTATCGCTCTATAATCGGCAAATTGTATTTATTCGTTACTTAAATAACCAAGACTGCGCCAAGTCATAATGAAGCACATAATGGAAACGAATCTACCGGCATCCATTTGGGTAGGTTCAAGAGTGTAATATTGGTATTTTGCGTCTTGCCTAAAATTGTATTACCTTGCAGATGAACAAGAGTTCTCCCGAGCCAAGTTTTGCCACGTCCAATGGGGTGAAAAATAAGACTGTGTCCTTTTCGCGATTCATCCACACCGATCGTGTCGCAGATGGCCCGACCAATGCGGTTCAAAAGAAGACTGTGTTCTTTTCGCGATTCGAGCGCACCAATCGTGCCGCAGAGAACCTGACCCGTCCATTGGCCAGCATGAAACCAAAACAGGCTGTGGCTTCCACCTCGAATGAGCCGTTCTTTGCCAGCAACCTGAAGTACTATCCCCATCTGCCCCAGCCAGCGATCTCCTTACCCGGAGGATAACATAACATATTACATTTTCATTTGTTCTTTATAATTAAGATACCACTTGGTCTCATTTATCTTTATCACACATTAGGTTAAGTTCAGAGGAATTACTGAACGATTCCTTTTGAAACCATAATAAATAGATAATATATCTATCATAGATAAATAAATCTATCAGGTAGGGCTGCCATCCATCGATAACAGTGTCACTGACCAACACTACTGAAATTTAAAATAAGAATTCTGTTAAGAACTCGTCTCCAGAAACTTCCCCAGGGCACTTTTTTTCTGATCTAAAAGGACAAGTTATTACGACTGAGGACTACGACCAGTGTATCGCTCTATAATCGGCAAATTGTTTTTGTTTGTTACTTAAATAACCAAGACTGCGCCAAGTCATAATGAAGCCAAAGAAGGAAACAAAGCTACCGGTAGGTTCAAGAGTGTAATATTGGTATTTTGCGTCTTGCCTAAAATTGTATTACCTTGCAGATGAAAAAGAGATTCGAATCGACTTTGATGCGTTCTTCCGCGCCAAGTTTTAACATGTCCAATGGGATGAAAAAGAAGACTGTGTCCTTTTCACGACTCATACGCGACGATCGTGCTGCAGGGGGCCGCCCGACCAATTGGGTAAAAAAGAAAACTGTGTCGGCGCGGCCACTCGGCCGCGCCCATCTTTCCACAGAGGACCTGGCCCATCAATTGGCCAGCATGTCCTTGAATAATCTGGTTGTGACTTCCACCTCGAATGAGCCGTTCTTTGCCAGCAACCAGAAGTACTATTCCCGTCTGGCCCAGCCAGCTTCGGTGGGCCTCTCCAAAGCTCGTAACGCCACGCAGCCGTCGATGCAACCGCGTCGTCGTAATTCTATCACCAACGAATTTCCAGATGATCCACCTAAGCCAGCTTTCAACTGCCGCTCCTCGCTCGTCCGACGCAACTCAATAAACCTCCCAATTGAGGCCAATTTTGCCATGTCCGTGCTGAAGGGGAATGATGATGATGATGATGAGGAGGAGGAGAAGGAGAAGGAGGAGGAGGAGGAGGAGGAGGAGGAGGAGGAGGAGGAGGAGGAGGATGAAGTACAGGATCTAAATGAGCCAGCTACATCGACCTCGCAAGACGCAATCCCGAAGCCGCCCAAGAATTTCGGCTTTACCTTCTAGAAATGCAAGTACTAATAAATCTAGCTAGCTGAGCGCTACGACTTTAATGACTTCTCATTGACCCATGGGGGCAACTTATGAAATTGGGTATATGGTTATCCACACCTCGGATCGGCTCATTTGGCTCATGATCAAGTAGAGGTGCTTCTGTTTAGGTTGAACCAATCGGAAAATGCGGTCATATAGCACGAACCCCGAACATGACGCAATTATCCATATGAATGGCTGTTTGCAATTGGTTTACCTATTGGCTTTATATTCTGTGAAAATGTCATGTCTTGTTTATTAAGGGTTTCGCTGCTAGTTTGCTTCGATTACGGAAATTTAAAATCTACGCAATTTTAGCGCTTCATAGTAAAATTCGAAAGTATGGTGTAGCTTTTAGCGAGGTTCTGCACCAGGGTTGAGTCTTTGCTTCTTTCTCTTTCCGTAAAGTTCACATTGTTTGAACTAGTTTGCTGTCCTTAGCTTAGGATTTCACCAAGGCTTTCAGGATTGATAATACCAATTGATTATGTACCTTTCTACATTGGTCTATAGCCATTTAATTAGTTAGTTAGTACGAATGAACGCAAGGTCCGCCTAGTCCTTACATTTTGAATTTATATCTTTTAAAAAAGCCAATTCAAAACAAGAGAGAATGCTATAGTCGAGTTGACCGACTATCAGATACCCGTTACTCAGCTAGTGTGAATGCGAACGCGAAATTTCATCATTTTTCTGGAATATCAAGAAATATTGGGAAATATAATAAGAAACATTTTAAAAATTGTTCCAAATTGTGGGTTTGACCGATTTGGCGGGTTTAGGGCGTTAGAGGGGGCGTGGCAACATGGGTCAAGAAACTTGCGCGGCGTCTTTGTCTCTTTGTTTGTATGCTGAATCTCAACCTTATAGCTTGAGAACTCAATTGCGATTCGCTTGCAAAGGCGTTTGTTCAATTCGATAGAGAAAAGTCACTGAAGAATTACAATACAAAAAGTGAAAAAGCCTTGGAAAGCGAATCAATATAGACGATATGAAATGATCTGATATTTCTAATTTGTGATTTGTATTCTTCAGCTATGCATTGTCTTTAATATCATTAAATATTTATCTTCTGACTAGGACTTCAAAAACAATAACAAGCTCATCTCTGTAAATCTATCAGGTAGGGTTGCCATCCATCGATAACAGGGGAGCCAGTAGTGTTGGTCACTGAAATGGCAATTCTGTTAAGAACTCGTTTCCAGAAACTTCCCCAGGGCACTTTTTTTCTGAGCCAAAAGGACAAGTCATTACGACTGAGGACTACGACCAGTGTATCGCTCTATAATCGGCAAATTGTATTTATTCGTTACTTAAATAACCAAGACTGCGCCAAGTCATAATGAAGCACATAATGGAAACGAATCTACCGGCATCCATTTGGGTAGGTTCAAGAGTGTAATATTGGTATTTTGCGTCTTGCCTAAAATTGTATTACCTTGCAGATGAACAAGAGTTCTCCCGAGCCAAGTTTTGCCACGTCCAATGGGGTGAAAAATAAGACTGTGTCCTTTTCGCGATTCATCCACACCGATCGTGTCGCAGATGGCCCGACCAATGCGGTTCAAAAGAAGACTGTGTTCTTTTCGCGATTCGAGCGCACCAATCGTGCCGCAGAGAACCTGACCCGTCCATTGGCCAGCATGAAACCAAAACAGGCTGTGGCTTCCACCTCGAATGAGCCGTTCTTTGCCAGCAACCTGAAGTACTATCCCCATCTGCCCCAGCCAGCTTTTGTGGGCAACTACCAGACCTATGCCGAAATCAAAGGCCTCTGGTTGGATGGTCATTTCTCCCAAGCTTGTAACACCACCCCGTCGCCGGCGCAGCCGCGTCGTCGTAATTCTATTACCAACGAGTTCCCGGATGATCCACCTAAGCGAGCTCCCAACCGCCGCTACTCGCTTGTCCGCCGCAACTCGATTAACCCCCCAATTGCCAATTTTGCTATGCCCGTGCTGATGGAGGAGAATGAAGTGCAGGATCTAAATGAGACCAGTGGCTCCACCAAGCCAGCTACATCGACATCGAAAGGCGCAATCCCGAAGCAGCCCAAGAAGTTCCCCTTAACCTTCTAGAAATGCAAGGACTAATAAATCAAGTTAGCTGGGCGCTACGACTATTGGGGCGACTTATGCAATTGGGTATATGGTTATCTACACCTCGGATCGGCTCGTTTGGCTTATGATCACGTAGAGGTGCTTCTGTTTAGGTTGAACCAATCGGAAAATGCGGTCATATAGCACGAACCCCGAACATGACGCAATTATCCATATGAATGGCTGTTTGCAATTGGTTTACCTATTGGCTTTATATTCTGTGAAAATGGATCAGTAGCCGATGGATGGATCAGTAGCCGAGACGATCTAGACATGTCTGTCTGTCCGTATCGTCGGGATCTCAGGAACTATAAATGCTATAGGTAAGATTCAGCATACAGATTCTAGAGACAAAGACGCAGCGCAAGTTTGTGGACCTATGTTGCTACGTGCACTCTAACGCCCTAAAGCCGCCAAACCGGTCACGCCCACACTTTCGAACAATTTTTAAATTGTTTCTGATTTTATTCCCAAATATCTATTGATATCCCAGAAAAATGATGAAATGTCACTTTCGCATACACACTATCTGAGTAACGGGTATCTGATGGCCTCTCTTGTTTTGATTATAATTGTTAAAACTAGAGGTGTATTAACATCAGTAATTTATGTTCATATGGTCATTCGGTTTTGGTCAGGTTACGCATTAGCCTCTTGTTTTTGGGTCGTATTGAAGATATGCTCCACACACTTTATACGTAGTCCACCGGTTCTATGCCCAGGACTGCCAGAGCCGTATTCAGGACATGATCAGGTATATCCTGGCGTACAAGGTCGGTATAAGTTCATCGCGCGTCTGGAGAAGGACCTTCTATAATAGAAGCGACTAAAGACGCCAACCAGGTTTATTAAAATGGGAGGACTAGTTCTAATGCCTTGCCCAAGATAGTAAAGAATAGTAATAGTACTAGTAGTAAGATAATGCTCGCGAAATAAAGTCGCAGACCTATCCAGCGGGTTGATCGCTCCTATCGTTTTTACGCCTTGGGAGCATTCTTTTTGTGCTCCATAATTGAGTTTAAGAAAGCCTCGCCCATTGGACCCACGTTCCCATGTCCTGGACAATTGCTTGGACGGGATTGCATTGTCTGCGGTGATTGACGGGCGTTTGATGGCAGCCGGACTTGTTTGGCGAGTGACATTTGTTTAACGGAATTAACGGGTGTGTGCGAAGAGCTTATCTGCATGCTGAATTGGAATGAAAGGGCTCTGAATCACAGCCACCACCATCGGATGGGACGGATGGTGTCCATGTGCGTGTGGACCTACACATCCATCGAAATGGATTTAAAGGAACGGAAATTTGAGGCAATGTACGATGTCCGACAGGCGAAGGCGCTTTGTGGCTGTCCAGTTGTTCAGTGGTCCATTGGTCCAGTGGTCCCAGTCTAACCTTCGTCCAGCGGTCTTCTTGATTGGCATAGGAAGTGTATAGGTCTTCCAACGTGCTGCTCTCGATTCCGATTTAAAAGCGATTTCAGTTGCTAAACTTGCACGGCCTGACGTCTACGAGCTTGTCGACCATCACATCACTCTGGTTACACCCAATCGAGCCTCCTACTCGTATGTGCTCCACAGCCGTTCGCATGTTTGGACAGCAGTGAGTCGGAAACCGAAGAGTTTCCCGGCAATTGAACACGGTTTCATCCTCATCACAGACGTCATCAGTTTGGCAGCTCACCATCGCATCGTCATAGCCATCGGCTGTGTATCGGTATTGACTTTGGATGGCCAAGACCAGCAGGGTCCTTTTTTGATTTCTTTGCGGACTTCAAGACCTTGTGCCTAGTACTGTACCAATTCAGCTTCGACAGCTATTCGCGGAATTAATTAATTCCGGTTTTACTTTCTTTTTTTTTTCTTGGTCGTGAAATGGGACAAGATGCTACCGAAGAGCATTTCGTCCATTGCCGGCAAAAGTGGATAATTCAACTATGATTGACTGACAAGGGTAGATTAGAGGCACTGACAATCGGCCACCGTCTTTCTGCACAATCCTTTCTGGGATTAGCTATTTGTTTTAGTTTCTGCTCGGCGCCCTCTGTTGTTTAGCAACTGTCGCTCCGGCTGTCATCAAACAGTTTGCGTTTTGGCTTAGCCAAGTTGCTAATAAAAGAATGCTTCCGTTTATTTGCCTGCCCTTTCGACTCGTTTCATTTTCATTTTCAAGCTGAAGCCTGTGCCTGAGCTGGCTGCCCGAAATCGACCAGGATATGAGGGCAGGGGAAGGACCCACCGATCAAATGAACAAATGAGTTGTGCTTAATCAGGTATCGAAAATTAATTTGTTCATGCTTCTGTGGTTGTTGTTACCGTGTTTTATGCATGAGGACTTGCTCACCCATTGGACCCACTCGCCATGCTATACATTGGCTCATTCGAGTGTCAAATGAGCCACACAGATAGCCGGCAACCGAGCAGGAGCTGCACAAGCTCCGTGGCCTGGGTCTCCCCAAGCTCCTGTTTGTCGAAATCCTTTGAGACGTGTCAATTATGAAAAACGGTTTCACCCGCACCTCCTGCTATCAAGTGCCCTTTGCATTAGCACACGTCACCGAACCCAACCGCAGGCACCAATATGCAACCAAATACCTGAGCCTGCTCCTCACTCGTACGCTCCTCCACGCCTTTCAAGCCTGCCGGGACATGCTCCGGCACTGGTCCAAGGTTCACAGGAAGATGTGACCCAATGATTTAAGGTCCAAACCAGACATTGTCTGGAATTTCGGGCGGAGGTTCTTCAAGCCGACCTCCGTTGGCCGCAAAAAGCGGCACGAAACATATGGAAAGGCAGGCAATGGCGGCTGGGAAATACTAGAATATGACAATATAGCTCTTGATTTACAGTGCCATAAATCCGCTTTATGGTCACACAGGGTCAGTCGCTGCCAGCAAACTTTCTGTGTTGGCGTGGTAATCAGATCGAGAGCAAGCCGGCCTGTCAGAAATGCCCTACATTAAATCAACTACGAGTAAGTTCTATTCGCGTAGAACCTGTAATTACTGAAAATCAGGCATTCAGATGTGACTTTCCGCATAAAATTCGGAATTATGGACTTAAATAATGGTTATTCAAATACAGTCCAGCCGGCTTTCGCCGAGACAAACTCTCGATTTTGCATTTTCAGGCTTACCCCACTAAACGGTGCGAAAAGGACGAAAAGGACTCGGCGAGCTCAGTTCGATCGAGTTCAGTTGCTGGCGCATTCGAACAATGCAGGGAAAACAGAATTGAAATGAAATGAATCAAATTGAAAAGCCAGCGACAGTGGTTGTGCAAACACACGGGGACACCAGATACGGCAAACGCATTAAGACACCACCGTGAGGCACGGTGCGGCATGTGAGGCTGTGAGGCTGTGAGTGTATCCGTGGCAGCTCGCACGAGTATATGAATAAATGCGGCTCAAACGCTGGATGACTGACTTGTAGCCGGCCCAATTGAAAAACGCTCATGGCACGAACGGTGTGTGGGGCTTTAGGTTGAATGTCGAATGTGTCCCATCAGCAGCGATTTGAGCGCCGAACAATAGTGTCAATGGCGGCCACCTGTCCATCCATCCCCATCCCCATTCCTATCCCCATCGCCATTCCCGGCCACAGCCCATCCCTTCGAGCATTTAACTGCCATTCGGCGGGAAATACTCTTCCAATGATTCGCCCCACTTGGGTGGCATCGCATCGCATCACTTGCAAGCCTGTGCTCTGAATAACATCTCCTTTGGGCTTTTTGGAATCAAGAACATGCGGCAGCATACGCTTAAACACCGTTTAAATAATCCTACAATCGTTGCGGTTCCTGTGGCTACCCCGCATCTGGTATTTATTCCAGTCAATTCTGGACCAGCACACCTCTTTGGCCATTCTGCCGCCTGGCGGCCTCGTAAAGATGCAGAGCATTCAGGCGTCGATGGCTGGACATCGAATCCTGGCTCTTATTTTTTTTTCCTTTGGTCATTCTTGAACAGAGCGGTTGTGCGGCATGTGTGGGTGTCTGAATTTTTCCAATTTATATAAACAAAACATTTTAATTTCAGAAATTTAATTAAACAACACACCAGATGCGATGATAGCATACGTGTCGTACGTTCGTTGCCCATTGCTTATTGCCCGTCGCCCGTCGCCCATAGCCCATAGCCCATTGTCCTTGTCCGCTGGCGCTGACGGAGCCTTTCAATCAGGCCCGCCGCAAACGATAATGGTGCCAATAATAAATTAGCAGGGTCGGCCAACAGAACCTCGATATATTGCCCGATCTGCAAAGTCCTGCTCTCGAGCTGCTCACACACACACACACACACATGCCCAGGCATGAGTGGGTAGGACACGTGCACGTGGGCAGGACATGTGCCAGCGCCACCACAAGCGGTATTCAATATACTCAACTCATTAGAGTACAAAATCGGTTAATGGCTATCGGCGGGGTGTCTTCGGCGGTGGTTTTAAAGCTTGCTGCAGCCCGCCGTGCTCGATCCCTTTGGCTCACATCCGGTTTCAGGGCAGTGGACACTATGTTATTTGCATAGAGCAGTTTTTGGGGGAGTACGACCCTTCAGCGCGGTCGAAACTAATTAATCGGAAAATAGCTGACCGCCTCCAGTAGCGGGACCTGGGAACTGGAACCCTTTTTGGTTAGGCGGCAGGCAGTGTCTGCGGAATTTAAGTGCATATTAGTGCATGGATACAGGGAACCTTTCGTTTAATTAATTACCGAATGGGAATATAAAGATCAAAGCGATTAAAACCTCCACACGCTCAGGTATGGTTACTATTTATGTCGTCTTCCACTTAAGTGGGCACACGGACACAGCAGGATGGTCCTGCTCGTCCTGTTGTCCTCATGCCGATGCCGATGGGTTTGTGTCCGTCCGAAAGGTGTCGGTGTCGCTCAGATTCACAGGAGTGAAACAAATCCCTTTACTCATAATTCATTAATTTCTGTATTTAGATTTGAGCGCCTCGTTTTTTGCCAGAGCTTACTGAACCCAACCCTTTATCCGTTGGCCAGGACCATACCCAAACCCGCCCTGTTTCCTCCAAAGGACTCAGCAGGATACGTATGCGGATACGAGTATGGGCGATGCTCGCACGTGAGCTCTTTAGATATCTAGAACGGGTTTGTTGTCTTGCCCCGAAACCTATTGTGCTTTAAGGCCAGGATGGGCCATTTCAAATGCTCCTCGATTGCTTTTGGACTTTATAACTATGCTACAAAACTCTTTTAGACCGATTCGAATAACACGAAAGTGAAGGTATTGATTGTATCTGTTTAGTTGTCTTTAATGCAGTTAGTTTTCTTTCGGGATGAATGGCACTTGGACACCAACAATCCTAGGTGCTTTCCAGAACGTAGGCACTTGAAATATATAGGCCGCTGTTGCAGAGCCTCGAATGCACAGCAATTTAAATGCCGCATGTCCATTCCAAATCAAATTATGTTGTAAATTCATTTTTCCGCATCATCACAATGGGGAAAACGTGTAGTTTCGAAAAAAAGTGTATGCTAACGCAATGATGTGCGGTGGGCGAAAGCCAAAGCGCTTCTGCCAAAGGCATCCTCCCCGCTAGGATCCCATTCCTCCCAGGGATCCGCGGGACAGGACAGGACAGGACAGAACAGGACAGGCAGGACAGACAGGACGGCTGACTGGCTACATCAGTGGCAACATTTGATGACTTTATTGCATGTCGCTGGACAGGAGGGGCGGCAACTGACCGAGCCTGCTAACAAAGTAAAAGAGGCAGAAACTTCAACAGGACAACGTTTGCTTTTAACGTTAATTTATGCAACTTTTGTCAAACGCATCGAGTTTGTCTGTGCCCGCTCACTTGTTGGAGTGTTCCAGTTGCAACAGCCGCCAGGCGACAGCTTTGGCGCTCCGCCAGGATCAAGAGTGGGGCCAGGATGGGGGCTGGGGCTGCGGTTTCTGCCGGCTTCGTTTTGGAAAACAAGGTGCTGGGAGATGGGAGCTGGGCGCTGGCTGCCAAGCCCAAGCAACTGATTGGCTCTGGCGCGTTTGTAGCAATACGTTTGCCCATTGTTGGCGGGGATTGTGCGTAGGTGTTGGTTTCATTTTGTTTGCATGTAACCGGATGCACTTCCGCTCAGTGACAACGGCAGAAACATCAGCATCAGCATCAGCATCAACATCAACAAGAACAATAAGAACAGTAATGCCAGCAATTCAATAAAGTTTCACTGTGCGCCGCGTCCACCTCATAAATAAGTAGCACAGGCAAAGCCAGCGGAGGCCACCGCCACTACTACCCTTTCTATTTTATGGATCCCTAAAGATTGTTTTTATACCCTAATCCTCTTATGATGCCAAACCAAGCAGATAGCAGAGAGTTCTTCATCACAAAACGGCCATAAAGAGACGCGCAGCCATCAAATCTACTGTCCAAAGATCCCAACTAACGATCCCTATCACTGTCTGGAATTTTGAAAAAATTAATATTTTTTCAAAATTTTTCATTTTTGTAAGGGGTAACATCACCATTTTTTGAGTAAAATGGCCAAAATTCAATATTTCCAGCCTGGTATGCCATTCGATGGCAAATTTTATCACGATTTCAACGAGGTATGACATTCCATATTCAGACGGTTCCGTTCTTTTCCTGAAGACAAAACAACAATTATAATTAGCATAAAATCTAAATTAGGCAAAAATACGCATTTTTCTGAGGGTTTTTCTTCATAACTTTCTTGAAAAACGTCGCACAGCCATAAAAATTACTTTTTTATGCAGCTAATGATCCCAACTAACGACTCCTATCACTTTCTAGGTATTTCCAAAAATTTATATTTTTTCAGAATTTTCCAATTTTTGTAAGGGGTAACATCATCAAAATTTGCGAAAAATGGCCGAAAAATAGAATTTCTTTTTTTGAACTCAGTTCGATTGGACATTTAATTACGAGCTCAACGAGGTATGACATTTAATATTCAGGCAATTATTTTTAAAGTTATTGCAAAAAAACGGATTATTTGATGACCGGAATTCGGAAAAACGACTTTTGCAAAAATCGTGATTCTACAAACCGAATTTTAGTCATCACGGAGGTGTAAGTTATGTCATAACTTGGTTAAAAAAAACAAGAAAGGCATAAAAATATCTTTTTGTATTAGTATCTAAGAGCCAAGTTGGATGCAGATGATGAAAATTCGGAAAGAAACGGTTATCTAAATCCAGACGGTAAAATTCGCCTTATAATGACTTTGGTCAGCGACAATCTCGGTATTTAAATCTGTCATCGTTGGTTGCTCGAATGTGCGGAAACAGGGGACGGCGTTCATTTGCACGGCCGCACATCATAAAACTACGGTAATAGTAGTCTCATCGCCCGCGCCAAGTGCCTTCATGAGTGAAATGAACGAGGAGCTGGTCCACGACAGTGGCGCAACGCCTGTGTGCCCCTGCCCGACCCACACCCCTGGATTACAGAAGGATCCCGATGGGTGCGAAGGGAAGGGGCCGCTTGGTGGACACCCCTGCCTCGAGTTTCCGGAGGAGAAGCCGCCGGAGTCGCTGGCTGCCTCGGAGGACTCTCTGCGCATGACCGCACCGAGCGTGTAGATGCCGTAGGTGCCGAGTAGCCTGTGCCGAGTGCCGATTGCCGATTGCCGATTGCCGAGTACCTGTTGCTAGAGAGCGAGCAACAGTTGAGAGCTTAGAAGAATGCAAGTGTGCGTGGCGCTGCGAGTGTGGAGGTGACCAGCTGCACTGGTAGTGGTGAGCCGGATAGCAACAGGGGCTGCAGCAACAGGCTGCAACAGGCAACTCCGCCCGGCTGCTTGGCTGCTTGGCTGCCTGGCTGCATAACTGCCAACGGGCTTGGACGCAATAATCAGTTTGTCACAGTGCTATGCTCCGCTGGTTAAAGTTGTGTAAGCTCTCCCAGACTCCGGCTCCGGATCCGAATCGGACTCCCGTGGGCGGATGGGAGGTTTAGGGCGTTCGGTAGCGGAAGGAGCGCCCGGAGGCGGCAATCTTGCGAGTATATCTGAGTGCGGCGAGCGCAGGCCAAGCTCCCCAGGCTGACGGGATGCAAGAAGGTGTTCGGAGCGAGTTGGTCGAGAAATCTAGGCCCTCGACCCTGCAAAGTACAAACGCAGGCAGGGATTATCCCTTTGGCTGGCGTAAGGCAGCAGGTGCAGCTTATCCAAGCAGGAGCAGGAGCACGAGCTCGAGAAGAAGCCTCGAGAAGGGGAGTGAGCCCCGGAGTTCTTGCTGCTCGCCTCTTTCGCGGATATGTGTGCACTTGCGGATGCATCCGTCGTTAATTTGCATTAGTGCGCTGTACCGTCAGCATTAGGTTTCCAGCATAGCCCCGATTCTATCGCCAAGCCCCGAGAAATCCTGCCTGTTGCGGCAGCGGGCGCGTCCTGCGTGTCTGTATGCAGCAGGACGCCGAAGTCCGGGTCGCTGTGTGGGTGCGGCTTGCAGGGGCGGGCAGAGCATGAGATGCGCATGTATTGGTCGGTGGGCCTCCTGCCTGTTGCATACAACTCCTGCATTTGATAACGCGCAGCAACAGGCTGACACTGACCACACCACCTGCATCCTGCGGTAGGTGTGCGCCACCGCAGACTGCAAGCTGTAGACTGCAGGCATGGATGCTGATGGTGGGTGGGTGGTTGAAGGTGATCCATGCCACCACCGCGCACCTGGGCGAGGAACGCTTTAAGCCGCGCTAGCTCTGATTTATGCCTAGCAGCGAACTCCGTGCGTTAATTGCTCGACTGCGTGGAGCTCAGCACATTCGTAGCCCGGCACTGTCTACGGATTTTCGTGCATATCCTTCTCTCCCGGTCTGGTGCTCCTTGGGTGTGTCGTTTCGTGTTTACTGTTGCTGTCTTCGTATTTTTCCGCAACTTTTCATTCAAGCTTTTGTTTTTATTCACACAAATGTGTGCTGCACAGACACCAGCACACATGCATGCATGCCATCCACAATGCCATCCCACCCAGCCATCGTTGGTGCGGGCGGATGCTGCTGCCTGTTGCGCGACTTGCAGGCCCATCAAATGGCCAGAAGCAGGAGCAGCAGCGGGAGCAGGAGCAGGAGCGGGAGCAGGCACAGACGACGCTCGTCCGCCAATATATAGCATCCGAAATGGGCAACGAGAATCGCAATCGCGCGACTCGGGCGACGAGTCTGCGTGTCTACGTGTCTACGTTGCAATGTGCCAAGGTTCAGGTTCAGTCGTGCAACTGCCGCGTCCCAAGGCAGTTTAGTGTGCTTCCACGGAACCGGGCACACATCACATGGCGCACACCGTGCCGCACATAGCGTACAACAAGTTGTAGGCGCTCCATGGCGTTACACAACTAGCAGCAGTATTGGAAATTGTTTGTTCAAATTTTGTTGTTGTGCTTTTTTCTGTGCAGTGTTCGATTCTCAACGCCGCTGCCGCCGTCGCCGACGCTGCAGCCAGCCAAGTTCCATCGGATGGGCAGGTAAATAAACACTTACCAGGGCCAAAAATCGGCTATTACTTCCATGTACATGTATGTAAATGAGCCCAAACGCTCGACGCCACCAATCGAGCATGTACTCCACTATGTAGTGGCACGCACACATACATATGCATGTACGTGCTGCATTTAATTTGCATGTAATCTAATTAGGCCCTCCTGGGAGAACACGCTGCAAAGCTTCAAGTGTCCCCTCCTAAGGACATCCATGGCATATGGCAGGCACATATGGCTATGTGCCATCTTCTCACGTGCCCGATTCCTCGGTCCTCGCCGGCAGGTCCCTGCAGTCCGTCACCCAGAAGTCGTTCAAACGCACCAAAAACGATCTCTGTGACATATTAGGTTAGGTCGCCTTGCTAGCACCTTGAAATGGCTCCAAAGCCACCTGCATAATAATTTTTGCAAAATGACGTTGCAGTGCAATACTCGTATGTAATCCCAAAATGAATACTGGAGCTGGAACTAAAGCTGAACGTTTGGTTGTAGAATTATATTTAGATAAATACCGCTTATAGAGAAAAGCCAGCCAACGCCATTGAAAGGGTTAACTGGAAAAGCGGCTAAGTGAATCAAAGAGTCCAGAAAAAGTCTGCGACTAAAGCGGCAAAAAAAAGGTGAAGAAGGAAAGCCCAATCCAGAACTACACCATGGATTGTGTATTTGAGCTGCTGTATGCTCATCTGAGAACTTGGCATCCCGTTAACTGCGCTGTGGGCGGAAGTGGCAGTGGGAGTGGGAGTGGCAGTGGTCGTCCGTGGGTCGAGTGAGCGCACACTCGCGTAATCATGATTAATTGCAGTGTAAATGACTTGGCTTTAAGCAGCCACGGCATTCCACGCTCCCCACCCGGCGATGGGTCCATCGAAGGAGCCACCTAATGCCGAAGAACCCAGCAACAGACCACTGGCCACGGCCAACGAAGTCACATCTACTTGTACGCGGACAGAGAAGGAGCTCCGGCTGGGGCGCAAATGAAAAGCCAATTCCAGGGAACCTCCGGACAAAACTGCGGCAAAACAACATAAAGTCAGAACAAAGACAAGGAGACAAGCGTCGGATTCCGACCAGAGAGCAGAGTGGTCCAGGAGCAGGAGCAGGAGCAGGACCCGGACGACCAAGACCAAGAGCGTTTGTGCCGACTGTCCATCGTGATAAATAATTTACTCGGCACCCGCTTGCCACACAGATATGCACGTTGAGTTGGCGTTAACAATTTACGGCTGCAAATTGTTTTGACCCGAGTTTGCGACCTCGCGACTTCCCACAAAGCGCCCAATTGCGCGCCGGCCAATCAGAGCTGAAATAGTTGGTAGTTAATTGTGCGAACGAACCTTGGCTTAATGATGATATATATGCCGCCGAAAGGTAGCTCTATAGAAGACACATACACATAAGCTTTTAGCACTTATTAGATGTTTATGAGAGCGGTGGAGCCCAAAATGAAGCTGATTTAGTGCAAGAGCAATCGAAAAACTGTTACAGTCCGTCCTTCCAGCTTCATAAAGCTTGAAGCGCGGAGTGCCAGGATGCGAGGATGCGAGGATGCGAGGACGCAAGGGTGCGGATGTGGGGCTGCGAGCTGGCTTTGTCCAACTTTGCAAATGCTGACAACAGGAAATGTTATCTTCATTACTACAGCCCGTTTCGCTCTGGAATTCCCGCCCTCGCATATCCACTTTGGGAATCCACGCCAAACGTCCGCCAGAAACTTTAGCACTTCACCTGATGACGCGCCCGCGTTCGTAAATACCGGATTGGGATAGCGTCTCTAGGTTGGACCCCCCGACCCGGCCAGTCCAGTCCAGTCCAGGCAGATTGCCCATCCGGACGATGGACGGACCGCGGACAGACAGACCTTCAGCCTTCACTTTTGCTGCCCTTTTTAGCGCCACGCTTATCCGCCTTATGCACGTCGCAAATCCAGACATCCATCTCTCCATCGCTCCGCTCCTTGCCGACTAAGTAAAATTTTTAGCTAATTTACTTCGCTTCTCGCCTCGCCTCGCCCCGCTCATTACCCTGTTTCAACTTCAACGCGTTTGCTTCGGCACTTTGGCTAAAGTTTTCACGAAACCTCCGCGGAAAAGCCACTCCAGCCATCATCATCGGCTGCAAAAGGAAAAGAAGATTAATTAGGGGAAATATGAGAGCTGTTTTAAAGAAATGCCCAGGCTGGCCGCGCGATACAATGAACTCGTCAGCCATCTCCAATCTGCGTCAGCCCTTTCAGTGGCATAGTGTACATACGAGGATACTCCGTGGAAGAGGACGTACCACAAATCCACTGTCAATGTCGAATCCGCATGACTTTAGCAATCGGGAGAAGGTCCAGTTTATGTGCCGCAGATGAAAGACCAGTGGCAGTGCGGAGCACCATAATCACCAGTGGGACTCCTCTTCTCTTCTCTTCTCTCCCAGTTGGAAAAAGTCCTGAAAACCAAGAAAAGGCAAACACAAGTTGGCCACAAATTGTCTTTAATCCGGAGGCCGGCCTCCTAAAAGTATGCAAATAAAATGAAGGCCAGACCCTCGCCGTCATTCGCACTTGCCGTTTGTTTGGCTGCTTTTTTCCTACGGCGCGCATTAAATCCCGTCCGTGTCCCATCCCAGCCCATCCCAGGCCAGACCATCCCGCCCGACCCTGCTCATTTATTTCAATTGTTATTTTTATCTGCAGACCCGCTAGTTATGCCACGCCATTTGTATATGTAGATGCAGCCACCCGGAGGAGGAAGCGCCGAGCTTTCAATAACTTTATGGTCCGTGGTCTGGTCGGAGCCGAGCCAAAACACACAATCCTCGTTGCTCGACAGTCGGTAGTCAACGGACGAGTGTCCGAACAGTCGTCCTTGCTCGGGATCCTTTTCGCTTTGTCTGCCTTTTCGTCACCAGTTAAAGCTCTTCAAGTTCGGTGGCATATATTGTATTCAGCTACCTTTACTTCCGCCGATACAGATACAGATACAGATACAGTCACAGTTGTGGCGCGTGGATATGCCTTCTCTTCTGAAGATGAAGGCGATCCTTGTTTTCGATCCTTTTCGAGTAACTTAATTTCGCAACACTTTCGCGGCTTCAATGAAGCCCCATCAATTGTCGCCTGATGCTGGCCAAGCAAATGATACACTTAAGTTGCCGCGACACATCCACTCGAATCTGTAGGTATGTATACCAGTGGACGAGGTCCGTGTGTCCACAGATTGGCTGCACAAGTGAGACAGCTCTTAATCGGTGGTGGTCTGTTCTGTAAAAAATGGAAACGTTTCGTTTTGCACGTTCGGACTTAAATGTCAGCACGTGACTTAATTCAGTGTCCCGACTGGCCCTTAAAGGCCTTCAGCTCCGCTCCGCTCCGGTCCACTCCACTCCATCAGCATGTGATGTGGGGCAAAGGAACGGCTAGGTGTCCTGCCGTTCGGTGCCGTCCACAGCTGAGCTCATAAATTGCAATAATAATTTAAAAACCTTTGGGAAAGAATAACAGCCTTCCGCACTCCTGTGCTTCTGCGACGAAGGACCCGTGCTGGAGGTGCCACAATTGTTAAGCGGACAGATCCCGAGCTATTAAATCCGAGCACTTATGAGCACAATGCAGACTGCAATCTGGACTGGACGCCCTGCACTATTCCAGCTACCCGGCTGGATCTCCGGTGAGACGTGGTCATTAGGGTAGTGGTCACTTGGTGCGCGGCCATCACACCGCCAGACGATCAGAGTAGTTGCATTGGAAAGCCATTTTCCGCTGGCCACACGACCGCGAAGTGCCACAAGCTCCAATGTTGCGCATAATTTGTTGGGCCAATTCATGCCAACGACAACATGTTGTTGCCTTGTGACTCCGTCATCTGGGTGATGCTCATCCTGCCCAGCTCTTCGTGCGATAGCATTTTGTGTGTCGGGAAAGCCGCACAATTTGGGTTTCATTTTTGTTGCCTTTTCCAGCTGCCGTTGGTGTTCGGTTTGGTTTGGTCGGTGTATTAGTGTTGGCTTTATACCCGCACTGGCTCCTCCTCCTAGCACTCCTCTTGTTTTGCATTGCCATCGAAGTCAGACAAAGCGCAGAGCACAATTCTGTGCAAATGTTTCACAATCAATTTTAAATCGCACATTCCATGAATGCGACGTCAGCCGCTTATCGTACGTACGCCTGACCCCATGGACCCCATGGACTCCATCCTACCAACAGGATGGCAGGCCTTCAGTTCCTGCTGTTCCTGCTGTTCCTGCTCTTCCTACTGTTGCTGCTCCAGCTAGTGCTCGTGCTCCTGCTCATGCTACCGACTCTGTTTCTGTTTCTGGCTCTACTCTGGGTCCGGTTGCTGTTGCCAATCCGTGCCAAAATCGATTGGCAACCATTCTAAAAGCATTTTGTGCAGCAATCACAATTTCCTTTTAGCGCCGCGGCACACAGATACATACCAACACCAACAGGCCCACTGCACCCGCCACACACCCGCACCCACATACAGACCCACACCCACACCCAAACCAACGGGGGGTACGACGACGACGGTCCTGGACAGGCAGCCATTCCAGCCAGCCAGCCATTTGCACAATATGGCAACGATCATTCGCACCATGTGACGCTGTGCTCTTGGCCCGCTTCTAGTACTTGTACCTGACCCTGACCAGGAGCTGGACCGGGAGCTGGACTTGGCTGTGGTCTTGGTGCCTGCCTGGTCCTGGCTCGTCCTGGTGCTGCTCCTGCTCCTGCTCCAGGACCTGTCCAGACGCTGACCCCATGCTGTTAGCCATTCCCTCATTCCTTCCGATGCAATTATACAGCGGGGGCGCGGGCTGGCAAGCTGTGGAAGCCCGGAATCCACTTCATCCATGATTTAGCATTCTTTTTGGCTATAGCTGATTTTTTGCGACTCGCTTTCTGGTCCCCTGGCCTCTCGGCCGTGGCACAAGGATAAATACGTATTATATGTACCTACATTTATATGTAAGCTGCATGCCTACCTATGTACATATATACCCACTGCTCGTACTATATATACAAACATGTACTGCTGTAGATTGTCCTTTTAACTTTGCGCTTGTTAGCTGTTGCGTCGCCCTAAAGAAGGAGATGAGATTGGAGATGCGAGATGCGAGCTGCGAGGTGAGGCTATATGGAAGGGGATGTTATGGGCTGGGGGCTTGGCTTGGCTGTGGCTGCAGACCGGTATCCCAGCATCCCGGCATCCACTTCGTGGAAAAAATTGAAGAAAATGTATACGAAATTCGTTTTCATTGCGTTTTCCACTGGCCCGGCCCGGCCCAGCCCAGCCCAGCCCGACCCGACCAGACCAGACCCTTCCCAGCCTGGAAGTTCGCGCCGTCTTCGTCTTCGCCTTTGCCTTGGTCCTCGCCATCGCCATCGCCCTCGCACTAACCTTTGGCTCCATCTTCATCAGAGCCTCCAACCGACGGCGTAACCGTCGTAGTCGCATCGCACTCCGGATGAATAGCCCCGCAAGCCCGCAAGTCATGGATGTTGCAATTTAAATGGATTTATTCATTTGCCATTTGGGTGCCCGGACGGAATCCAACCGAGGGGTTGGACGCGACAGAGATGGGTTTCATATTTCCTTCACGGTTTCGGGAATCAAGTGAAGACGTAGAAGCGCATCCAGGGTAACTGCAGTGATCAGTGGGAATTGTGCTAGTACAAGTACAAGCCTAAACAGTAGGCCCATCACCACATACAAAGTTGGTACTTAAAGTCAGCGAACAGAAAGCTGATGTTCTAGCCCATCACGATGTAAATTTGTAATAATGCATACGAGTCTGCGATTTGTTTGCTGCGCAAAGTCGAGGTTCACGAGAGGGATTTGTTTGCCGATGGATAGAACAAACTGACTGACTGCTTTCGCGAATCCCGCCCATTGCGGCCACATTCCTTTTCCACTGTAGATACATACATATGTATCTGCAAGGTGGCGCAGTGAATTAGGCTTATAGTTGTCACAGAGGAAATCATTTAAATTTAAATGCTGTAGGCCGCTCGCGGCGGAAGTCGGCCAGCCCACATAACACACTGATATACTTATATACTGATATTCCGCAGACCTACTTGTTTGTGGAATGTTTGCAGTTGCGATACAGGAATGCCATCCCCGCCTGCCTGCCTGCCTGGCATGGATGTAAGCCAGAAATATCGGGAGGGTGCAAGACAAACAAGCCCAACAGGCACCATTAGGCAGTCAGTCAGTCAGGGTCGAAGATGGGTAACTGGGTGCTCTTCGGTGTTCTTCGCTGCTTTCGGGTGGCGCGGGACTGACGGTATACGGTATACGGTATACGGATTCCGGAATCCAGAATCCAGAATACGGAATACGAAATCCGGACGCGGGTGGCGGCAGACGGCAGGCAGATGGTGGGTGGTTAGCTCACTGGCACTTCGGCATAATAGCGCTTATCTGCATAAATCAATATCTTGGCTTTTAACAATCTTAATAATGCGAGGGCCTTCGACAACCGACAACCGACAACCGACATCGACATTCGACAGCCTGATTGACTCGCAGGCCTGTTGCTCTTCCGTTGTCTCAGTGGAGCCCAGTGGAGCTCGGTGGAGCTGTACACACCCGCGATTTATTTGGTTTCTGCCATAATCGCGCGTTCCCAGCGCTCACCTGTCATAAACTTTGGGCCAGTGACAGCAGTTCATTTACATTACACTGCCGCACAGCCCACATAGTCGCCTTGGGCGCCAAAGTCGCGGAATGGTAAAACGGAGCGAACCCAGAGTCCCAGGAATCGCTTTTCAGCAGCTTTGGCCCCGCGGCCATCGGAATCCGCTATCCTCGTTAGAACACCATTATGCTCAAATGCTGGTACGCAGTGCGATTCAAATTGACTTGGTACGGGCTGTTTAGTAGGAGGTCTTTCTCATAGTTGGGTTCTCATGGGGTGAATGTAACATTTGTGCTTTGCATTTGATTGGTCATTGGGAGTGCTAAGCCTTCGAGCACACACAAGTGTGATTAAACAGCAATGTGCTCAATCTACGGGGAGTGAAAGTGAAAAGTTTGCACCTGCTTGCAGTTGCATGGGCAAACTGAATCTGGGTGAGAACAGGACCGACATGTGTACGTCTGTTGTTGAAGGCGCTCCGAGTCGAAAATTTCGTTCCTGATTTCACTTTCCGGGGAGCTTGTGTTTTCTCTGCACCTCGGCAAGTTGATGCGATGGAAAACCGCTTAACATTAAGGCGCCTAAGACTGCTAAGAACCGACAAAGTAGCCTTTCAAAACAAAGCACCCTTTTGATTTTGGCCAAGCCACAGCTGCTGCATAGCCCCTATGGCCAGATAAGGTGGCAGAAGTTTCTCCGGGGCTTTGCTGTGGTTTTTCCCTCTCAATTTGGGCACTCAGTGGCGAACTAACTTCCAAATGTGCGCCTAAACCATTTGATAAGTGACCGTTGAGTTTCGGTATTTTGGCAAATCGCCGCGGAGTATGGTCCTTATTTGATGAAGCTGGCGATGCGGCAGCTGGTAACAACTTTAAGCGTCTTATCCCACGCCCAGCCAATGAAAATTACCCAACCGTTGACACAACTTTCACTGCAGCGCGTGAAGGCCATGGTGATGGAAAAACAGCGAGGTATCAACATCAAGGATGGCAGATTTCACAATTTCACAATTTCAAAATTTCACAATTTGAATTAACTCGGCTTCCCCGCCCACTTGAGACGAGATGATATCAGAATTGCCAACGCCAGGTAGTTGACACCGGCGCAAAGTGTGTCTACACGCACAGTCTGTGGAGTCTTTAATGCGTGCACAGTGGTACGGAACTGCATATTTAACCGGCCAACTTATGCCGCGCTATTTCGCGTAACTTTGGCCAGTGTTTCGGGAAGCGGGAGTCCCGCCCGCTCGTCGTGTGCACTTCCAATGGAGGTCAGCACCCCTGTTGACATTCCGTCATAGCATTCAAAGTAATTAACATTTCCCACCTTCAACTCAACCTTCCCCCCCCCAGCCCTCATCGGCATGGAATTCAGTTAAAGTCAGCGGGAGCAAGTCGAAGCGAAGACTTTTGTGTGGCTCTACCCTAAGGTGTCCGACATGAAATGCAATTAATTTTGTCCTCCCTCAACTTGCGGAGGACGAGTTCCCGAATCTAAGGTCATTATCCGATTTCTGACATCACTTGGCACCGGCACAGACACATCTCCATGGTTCACATGCAATATGCGAGTATCTGCAGCAACCTTGCAGCAGGCGCTTAACGCCCAACGCTTAAAGCCTGCAGATCCGATTTTGAAACGCCGTAATGCCACAGCCTACAGGCCTCCCGCCTGCGATCCGATCCAATTCAGTCCTGGATTTGCTGCCCCTCCACATCCACATCCACATCCGCTCCCTTCAGACCACCCCTGCTCCCGCATAAGCGCGGGCGTGCTGCGTGCCTCACTTTTAAGCAAAAACTAATTAAAAGTTGTGAGACATTTTTTGCCTCGTCTTGTTGCGTTTTGTTTTCGATAGCGGCACCTGCCCGAGATCCTGGAACGGGGCACCATACTCGTAGCTGCCTGGAAAAAAGCCCGAGTCGGAGGAGAAACCCGAGCAAAAGCCCCGGCTCGAGCTCCATTGCATTTTGTTTATTATTTACTGTTTACACCGACACCCAGCAGCAGCAGCAGCAGTGGTGTTCCAAGCTGAGCCCGACTGCGCCGCCTGGCTGGGAGACTTAGATCGAACCGACTACCAGATACCCACCACTCGGATTTCGTCGCAGTTAATATGGTCAGACTTTTACGAGTGCCAGCGAGCTTAGCCAGTGAACAGTGAAAAGGAAAGCTGCCAGTTGAATAAATAAATGGGTTCCCTTTGATTAAGCTGCTCAAAGTGTCGGGCATGCTTTTGTTTTTTTTTTGTTGCGAGGCCCGCCAATTTTCACCGGCTTTTTGTACAAAGTTGGCCATTGTTGTTGCCATTTCAGTATCTCAGACTTGCACTTGAAACGAAACGAAAGTTGCAGAATACAGAAAGACAACAATTGCACTTGCCATTGTGGATGCGTTCGTTTTCGTGGAGAATACACTTCCCTACTTGGAGTTCAAGCGACTAGTGGGGAACTCTGCGTTTTGATGGAAAACATTCAAGCACGCCCTTCAGAATTCTACCTAAATCGTAAGCCACAGCTCGGGGTATTTGGGTATGGAATCTCATGGGACAGTCCATTCTGTTTCCGGATTCGAGGGTATGCAACTGTCACTTGCGAAATCGCACGCTTATCACTTTTTGTTCCGCAAACTTTGGTCGTAAAAAAGAGTGAGTAGTCGCAGCATCCGTAACGCAGGTGGCAAATGAAATTGAAAATTCTTCTTTATTTGCTCCGCTATTCCCAGCTATCCGCAGAATAAATAAGCTGTCGCATTGTTTAATTGGCCCGCAAAATGCTAACGACGCTGGTCGTGGGCCCTTGCATTGTAGATGGCAATCATAAAATCATAAATGCCGGACAGTCGCTCACATACGGGTATGTAAGTGCACGCGGATCAAACAAGAACTGGCAGACTGGAGATTGCTCGCCGGAGTCAACTGGAAAATCGACCTGAGCAGCGGCGTAACCCATAACCCATAAAAACCATAAAATCGCACTGCAGGCGCACATGCAAACCCACTGTCCCCCTCCTCCTCCTGGCACATAAACAAGCTGGGGCCAGGGCACACAGCGTTATTGGAGACCCAAAAAGGATTTACGTATAGCTTTGGGGTAGATTTGCGTAATGAGTTTCCTGTGCAAATAAACACGCTAAACAGATAAAAGCATGCCAACGAAAATCTTCCCCGCAGTACACACAAAACCGTATGACTGTTAGACCGACCCGACCGAAAGGAAGGAAGTGGACTACTCGTAGCATTTTTCAACTTTTCCTTTCAATCGGCAATGTATTGATGTATCGGAAAATCGAAAGCGGCACAAGCACACACACTCAGAGGTGAATATAAATGAAACAAACAGCGGGACAGCAGTCGCCTTCAGCCAGGCTTGTGTTCAATTAAACATATTGAACGCATAATGAGAACGTTGGCCAGAGTTCATTTGTTCTCGAAAAAAGATCTGCGACAGCCCGACGAGACGTGCCAGCAAACTTAAAAAGCTCGCTTCGAACACATTAGCATAGATTATAGTGCTTTAAATGTGATGCTCTGCGTCTGTAGCGAGTCTGCGAACTCGTTCATTGTCAAATAGATATAAATGCGATTTACTTCTTGCTCGCTCAGGAAGTAGATTCAATTTATATTCATCTGTATGCTTATTTTTCCAGCATTATTTGTACTTTTCTGAGCGCCACGACCCATCACAGACGGGCACACACACATATACAAATTCACACACATCCAGAGATCTACTATATCCCCCCCCCCCCCCCCCCCCCCACTCCGGCGACAGTGATGATTTTAAACTTGTGATGTCTTTGCAGTTTCAATTTGTCATAAGCAGGATAGGAGGTACACACACACACACAGGCAGTTTCGTGAGCGGTGCGAGTATTGAGCAAGTATCTGTATCTCGGTGCGCAGGGGTTTTTGAGGTGGAAGTCATTTGGGGGACGGGGTGGGGGTCAGCATCACAGCAACACATGTTAACGGGCCGAAAAATAATTGACAAATTCCACATTTATTCGCTTTGCTGATTGATGCCTAGCACGGCCCCGAATCGCCCTTTTCTCCGTCGCTGCCAAAATCATTTAAAATAACATTTTCGCGTGGCCAGACAGACGGCGAGACACTGCCACGGAAGTCACTTAATTTCAGTTCATTTTCCGCGTTCACAATTCATATCCGCTTGGGTTTTAGGATTCCACAGTTGTCACAGGACAACTGTCGTGTCTGGGCACACAGATTGTTTCGAGGGAAATGAGCCACGCCAGACCGGCGATTCCAGCTCGGAGTGTTCGAGGCTTTCGGCGAGCGAAAAAAGCATGTACATTCATACATCGATGTACATATGTATGCAAATCCGTGTACTTGAGGTCAGATGACCTGGAACGATTCAAAATGATGTCCGGTCGCAGGCACGAGTGCGAAATTGGTTGCCGTGGTCGAGCACGGAGCCGCTTGGCGGCACCACCGCCGATTTTATTTGCCTCATATTTACATTAATGTGCCACACCACATCCACATCCACATCCACACCCATGCACCCATGCACCCATACACCCATATGAACACATGCCGCCCGGCCAGAGCAGCCAGACACTTAACTTAAGCTGTTGCCATTCCCAGGCACATATGAATATACGAGTATACGAGTATGAATGCTAGCACACAGACGCAGCAGATATCCTTGGCAGGCATTTCCCTGCAAATATTGTTGCTAAACAGCACATGAAAAACACTGTGATGTATGGAATGTCGCCCGCCTAATGAAAACACCAATTACTTCCGCACATTGGCACGTACCCACTCAAATGCTAACACTATTGGGCGGAACGGCACTCGAATGCAGGGCTCTCCTCCTTAAGAGCGCACATCTATATATGTAATTAAGTGTGCTTTTAGGGGCGCATTCAACGTACCTGCGTGGTCCAATGCAATGGACCCACGCCCCGACCCGCTCCGCCCATTGTTACATGTTGGTTGATTACGATCCCCTTCGCAGACCGCATCTGGTATATGGTATCTGGTATCTCTGGTGCTGCATTCTTTGCGCAATTGATATGCGAATGCCTGGCTCTGGGAATCTGGGATCTTAAAGGCGGCTTAAAGAGCCCTGGCTCTGGCTCAGGCTCAGGCATCAGCTTAGGATGAGATATGCACTCAGAGATACACACATAGACGAGACCCAGCCGCGCTGAGGCGGGCTCGGGCTAAAATGAAATCTGGCAGGCAATTAAGAGGGCGGAATTGTTAAATTATTGCAACTTTATGCCGCGGGAAGGCCACGTCGCCACTGCCACTGCTCCCTGCTCCCTGCCCCCTGCGCCGCATGTGCATTACCCAACGTGCAGCCAAACAACACGTCTGCCGCTCAAGTTAATGAGATGTTAAAATGGAATCTCCTCAGCGTTCGCATTGTGTACTTTTTGGCTTGGTGAGCTCCGCCAGCTTCAGCAGCTCCACCACCTCCACTGCCTGCATCGCCTCCTACATCTCCACCTGGCTGTTTGCCGAGGACGCCAAAGCCAAAGCCGAAACCGAGCCAACTCCTTCAGCATGTTTGCCCCCGCTTTTTGCCGAGTTGTAACGTCAACTGCTCCCGGATGTCCTCTGCAGTACAGTTGTTGTTGTTGCCGCTCCTGTCGGCGCCTGCACCTGTATAATGGTATACAGTAGTCGCCTAATGACAAGGCATTAATAATATGCGTGGAAGATAAGACCGCGCTGAAAGCGGGCTAAAACCGGAGCGCAGTCCCAATAAATTTGGTAGACTAAGACACACACACTCACTCGGCGGCACTCGGTGGAAAAAGTATTATAATTATTATAATTTTTATAATTACTATTCCAAACTGGGATACTTGGCTTTCCTCTGGCATCTCGCCTCGTTCAGAATCGAAAACAGTCGAAAAGTATGCAACGAATAGCTGATTTCCGTGCCACCCGACTACAAATTCAACGATATTGTGCCATTAACAAGGACTCCAAATTGTTCGGTTTTTATTGGCCTGCGATGTTGTTATATGTATGGTACACGCAATCATGCATCTGGACGACAAACGACAACTTTAATCCTTTGGAAAATCGTTGTGACATCGCATCGCCGTTTCGTTGTCCCACCAGACCGACCTTCCTTGCCCATCCTTGCCATCCAGCCCATCCTGACCGGCCTGCCCTGGTTGTGTCAACAATATCAAAGGCTCCTCATGCACTCCCTGCAGCTTTGACACAGACTGATTGCCTTCAGTGGCTCGACTGCCTCACTGCCTCAAGTTGGGCTTCGAATCTGCCCGGTTGGTTATCTTGTACCCACCTGAGCACCTGTATAAATATGCGAAAAATCTCCGACACGACACGGCACGGAACGGGACGGCACGGCACGGCAATACTACCCATGGCCAATTGTTCTATTGTCATCATAGTGAGGCAACTTGTTGGCGTTAACACCTTTGTCGCAACACGCAAAGGGCGTCAAGCACTGCCGACCACCGATGCCATCCGTGGGCACTAAGTACACAGGCATGTATTCGCTTTAATGTACATAACATACTTATGGGGCATGCAGCAAAATTACCAAACACTCGCGGCCCCCGCAACGAGTGCGTATCGAAGGATGGTCCAGATACTATAGGTATTATATACATATGTATACCTTGCTCTTTCAGTATTTCATTTCGCTTCAATGGCAGGAAGTGCACGGCATCCAATTAAGCTGACGAAAATAATTTTCCCTTAGACTTAGTGCCGCGGGTCGCCCTGCGTAGGGTATAAATTAAGTGCGCCCGCAGCTGAAAGCCAAGGAGTCCAGATAAAGAAAATTAAAAACCACGTCCAATGCGCCAACAATACGAGTATGTCTGGCCAGGATCGCAACCTGCTGGGCGGCCTGGCGCAGCCATTTGTTAGTCTGCCCACGACAACGAGATGGCGGTTCGTTCCTTAACTCGCCGCAGTCAAATCATAATTAGTTTTGCGCTCCATATCCATAGTTGTTGTTCCGTGCGGCGTGGCCATAAGAAGGCATTCAATTCATTAGATACCCCCACCATCTTCTCGCTTGGCTATCCGCGATAAAAATCAAGTATCTGCAAACGATTTATTTCGGGAATAAATAAGCGATCTAAACGGGATTCATAGATGTTCCGAGCGCAGTTCATTCGTTTCATTTTCATTTTTGCCAACTAATGCAACTGTTTGAGGGACTACACTCGTACCTTCCACAAGTGACTTACATTTGACCAAACTGGCTAACTGACCCGGCTTAGACTAGCTAACATGCCAGACGCATGGCAAGATAATAAATATGGTATCGCAGCCCGATTTTCCTGCACTGCACTGCACTGCACTGCAGTAAATGGTAAATGAAGCGTTTTCCAGCGAATGTATGCAAAGCTGTTTCCGTTTTATAGTTATAGCTGTGGCTTAATGTGCTTCTGCTTCTGTTTCTGCTTCTGTTGCCCTTCTGTTTCGATTTCACTGACCGTTCCGTGCCGTTCGCGCTTTTAAATTTCGTTAGCCGGATGGCCAGAAACGCACATCTGGGATGGGAGGAGGGTGGGGTTTGGGAAACGGAGCGCAGACAGACAGACTGTCGCACTACCACCACGAGCAGAAAGCACTTACACTATGGCCAATTTTTATTGTCATGTACTGGGTCCATTGATTCCATCGCACGGCCGGCCACGTCCCCTGCCATGATTATGTACTAATAAAAAGGTAAAAATGCCTCAATTTCGCTTTTTGTAGGCGAGTCAGCCAACCGATTGAGGATGATTGCGGATTACGCCGGGGGAGTAGCGTACGTGGGGGGCTGGGATGGTTGGATGGGCCACGACTTTTTGGCTTCGTTCTGCAGCCGGAATAGGTTGGTTGGTTGGTCGTATTGTTGTTCTGCCTGCACGGTGGCCAAATAAGCTAATTTCGGATGTGAACTGAAAGTCTCCTTAAACTGTTGCCGCTGCCGCAATCCTAGTTTCCCAGTTGACTTCCTATCATTGATTTCAAACAGTGTTTGCATTACTCTTTTGCTGGCTAAATATGCTACATCTAGAATATATCTGGCTCACCACCTGGCCATCGGACCAAAAACCGAGATCCGCATCGATTGAGTCGCCAGCAGCAAGCGCTGGGGAAGATTTATGCCGTCTACGCTATGTTCGCTACCCGTTTCTCCAACCATTAGACGAGTGTTGTCTGCATTGAAAATACGCAAAAAAGGAAGAAAATGATGAATTTCCATACCATACTATACCTACACCTACAACTATTCCTACACCTCTACCTATACTATACGTGCCCGTTTCAAATGCCTGGTGCCCTGGTGCTCCGGCACACCCTTGCCGATCCCGATCCGGCTGCCTTCCGTTCTGACCATCCAGCCATCCGATGGCTCTGACAGCACTAGCAACAGCAGCAGTTCAAAGGTGCGCTCTCCCGACATCGTCGAGCATCGTCATGGCCCAGCGCTGCCAAATCCCCGCCAGCACGACGAGCGGCTCGTGTCACTGATTTCGCCGACGACGACGACGACGAAGCCTTCCATGGAGCTGGGTGGCAATGGGCGACATGGGCGGAGTGGCTGGAGAGGCAGGATGGGGCCGACGAAGAGTGATGCTGCTGGGTCGCGGAGCAGCAGTGCAATGCCATTGTGTTGTGGATGGATACGTTGCGTCTCTGCCTCTCTGAAGGGGCAGACGTGCCACCCACCCCATCACAGCACAGCAGAGCCCACCCCCACACACAGACGCCACACCACACCGCACCACACCACACTACACCAGCACACACACACACACCCATTCCGCACACCTATTCAATGCATGTGCGCTCACACACGACGTATACGTATACGTGCGCTTCTGTGTATACAACAAGCCCTTGTTTCGCCCACTGGAATCGGGGGTTGAAAAGCACCGCATCGCATCGCATAGCATCGCAGTGGCCTTTCTCTTGCCCTGCAAAAAGTTTTCATTTTGAACGAGAATCAGTTGTGGGTTCATTCGATTCGGGACGTTCGAGGCGGAAGTACGAGTTTATGCCAACGCGCTTGGCCTACAAAAGTATTTATTACGCTTCGAGTTCGCGTGAGCCGTTCCGAGTTTTTTTCCTGTTACTTTACAAAAATGTTGTGTTCATTTGGTAGCAAATTTTTTTTTTGTTGTGAATCGCACCAAATCGTTTAAAAGGTGTATATTCTTTCCTACGCATAGGAAAACTGCCTTGTGCTTCTATGTAAGTTATTTAAACAAATAATATTAGGAACATTCGCACTGCCAGCTGTTCGCAACGGAGGGAAGTCAACGGAAGTCAACAAGTTTTCCAGTTCCTTCGCCATCCGAACATTGCAATCGCCGGTAAGAAAAGCCTTCTTTGGATGTTAGAAAAGTTATAGAAAATGTTCCGAGAGTTATTTTGAAATCGAAAGCAAATGCATCACATGGGGTAAATGGTAACAGGTGTCTGCAACATAGGTCACACCTTCGAATGTTTTATCAGAAGTGCTTTTCAAGTCGCGGGCTATTAGGAGGGTCTAAAGGGTGTAACAGGTGGGAAAAGCTGTTTCAACCTTATTAACATCACATTCTGGCTTAAAACATTTGCGTAAAGATTTGCAGTTTGACAAGTTAGCAAGATGCACCAAATCAAGTATCAAGTTTAAGTGTCTCTTTTCAAAAATATTGTTTTAATCACTCTTTTATTCGTCTAAAACCAAAGAGCTAGAGTTTCCAGCAAACTTAATTTATTTTGTTACTACCAAATCAAGTATCGAGGGTAACCCTCGTATGTAATGGGCTCTTTCTTGCTATGGGAGCATAATTACAGCGAGCTCGGTCGCCAGTCAGTCAGTCAGTTAGTTAGTTAGTTAGTCAGCCATCTAGCGAACCACCCGTTCAACCAACTAGCATCGACTATCGACCAACGACCAACGACCAACCAACCAACCAACCCAACCAAGCAGTCAGTCAGACAGACAAACAAACGGCCATCCGGCCATCGAACTATATCTTTGTCCACGGTCATGGTCTATTGCCTTGGCAGTGCTCTTGGACCATTGGACCACATTTGAGTTGCAGCCGGGGGCAATCGCTTGGGCTCGAACTCGAATACAGAACGTTATTGTGTGCGATCAGGGGGATAGGCTGAACTTCAATGCGATTTCTACCCTCCAATAACTCTGTCTACTGTCGTCTGCTGGCTACAATTCGCCACTGCGATGAGGCAGTTCGGGGTCCAGTGGGTAGGGAATAACCTATTTGGGTGTACATCATATGAAGGCAATCCCCTTTCCGTTGGCTACGTCGGCACTCTATGGCTCAACTGGGTATTGGATCACCGCATCTGGTTAGTTTTTCACGCACAACTTGGATACTAAATATTCTACAGAAGCTAAGTAGATAGATGGCCCAAGGATCGCAGAGGACCCTCACTTGAGATTCGCCCAAAGTTCGAAGAGATAAGGTTTTTCTGGGCGAAGGCGGGTGGAGTCATCAACAGAACAGAAAAGAACAGAAGGGGATTCATTTTAGGACATTTTCGACTGTCAACGCAAAAGCTAACTTGGCTGTCGAAACAAAGGCGAGTGATAAATTCTCAAACAGATGACGTCGACAGTAGACAGTAGAGGTAGCACCGGAAATGTGCGTGTTACAATACCACACTCAACACACTCTACACACTCCACACACTCAACAGACTGAACAAATATACACGGTTCCTGCGACTGTGACAGTACACGATACATTTGTCGACTTCCGCTTCATTGGGTGGTGGTGTGCGTAAGTGTTTGCCACAACAAAGAGGTTTCACAACATCCGCACTCACATCCGTTGGCACCACACCACTACCCTTGCCGTTGCTGCACGATGAAAGGCAACAAAAACAAAAAATTATAAAATGAAATTAGGTACAATAAACTTTATGTAGTTTCATTCTTGTTCCGCATGTTTCATGTGCAACTTTGAGTACCTGTGCGTCGAATGATGCATTGTATTCCTGTCTTCCAGTCTTCCCATCTTCCTACCACTTTCTTCATTCATCAGAGTTACTTGAGCTGCAGAAAGTGCTCGCCCCACACAAATCTCCATGAAATATCTTCATTTTCGCCTGCACTCGTACGTGCATCGACACAAATGGCATTTTATGTCAAAATCCGATTTGCATATGCTAATGCGAAAACCGATCAGTACTTACTAAACGTATTTCGATTCAAGAACACATTTACTCAACCTAAAACCAAATCAAGGAGAGCATATTTGTTGATCAGAGCCAAAGGTAGGACGGACCAACTTGTTGCTTTAAAGAGTCGCTAGTGGGCTTTAACCAACTTCGATGGCTCGGTTGTCTCGGTTTTAATATAATTAGGCACTGAAAATTCTATTATGCTGTTATTGTATCAACAAACAAAAATACTCGTGTGGCTTGCCAAGTGCAACATCGCCGTTCTAGCTGACTTTGTGTCCAATAATTCGATTTAGTCACTTTTTACCGAGAGGACACCCCGATCAATAGAGACCAGGGCCAGGCCAGCCTTTAATGGCACTTTGAGTGCATTAGATCCAAAGTGGCTGGTTGCAAACTTTATTATTGTAGCTGAGTACCAATACCAATACCTATACCAATACCGATACCAATGTCCACACACACAGCTACCCCATCAAATTGAATATATGCAGATACGGGGATACGGATACGGATACGGACGTGTGGGGGGTTTTACATTCATATTCACGAATCAGCGAGCTACATTTGAGCGAACCATTACAAACTGTATTTTTTGTTGCTCTTTTCATTCGCTCACTTGAAAGGCCATCAAAACTAAACACCCTATTCGCGGCATAAACATAACAGACGACACAACGACACCAGTTGATGTGAGTCAATTCAGCACTGCCGAATAAGCATAAAAGCAACCTGCATATCCTTGAGATACATATGTATCCTGCGAATGTTGGCAAGCTACTGCCACATTTGTCCTCATCCAGTTTAGCTCCCATTACCATAGAAAGTCCTAATAGGTCGCACTTGCATTGGCCCCGCTGAGTGCTCAGAACTGGAATGAAGATGTCGCCGCTTTGCAAAATTGGTCATTACTACGTTCTGACACGGATCGCATGCCAGATACACAGATACGTATGACCGGCAGATCCGAGCACATACGCCCACATGCCTTTTCCTACGAGTGCTAGCTGGTAGGCGTGATCCAACGAGAAAACAAGCCACTTTTGCCAGCTGGCGGGCAAATGTGTTTATGTGCCTTTTGCGCCACAGAACTGTCATCAGGAGAACGACAAGGCAAATACCCCGAAACCAAATGTCTTGTTCTGGCTAATGTAGCTAGCTGGGGTGCTAGCAGACTTGAGTGCTTAGCTGCAGTTTAATACTGGCTGATTAATTGGGAGAGGTGTTCGGCATGTTGGAAGAGTTAAATACATATTCAAGGGCTGTACGCTGTAAGACGGGTAAAAACACTACTCAGAAGTTCTCTACTTGAATGTTTGCTTAAAAGAGTCCGCGCAGGCAAGAAATCACCAATAGCAAGTGTGCCAAGCCAATCCAATAGCATGCATTCTTATTCGGTGCACGTGTCCACTGGGCACTGGGCTCCTCGGTCGCCAGTTCCTGGGGCTTCGTGGGCGTTTCCAAAGGAGCCACGCGCACTGGCGGGTCATCTCTAGAGATCATCTCATCACAAACCGACAGCCTTGGCTGCAACAAATCGCCCTGCGAGTGCACTCTCGGCAGTCGTTGAACTGACGACATTCCCACTCGCTGCTGATGCAACTGGTGATCGACAGAATGTCTTCGGTGCACTACATTTGGGGTATGTCTTACATTTTGATGGCGAGGAGAGTTCGCTGGTGCCAGCAGCTGGAAAGTTCTGGGCAATGGGACAATCATCGATACTACGACGCGCTTAAATGAGGAGCCACTTTGAATAGCTCGCATTAGCTCGTTCATCGAAGGGTTGGCGAGATAGACGCTATCTTTGCCCGCCGGTAATTGAAAAGTATTCTTAGCCAAATATGTATTGTACATGTATTCGTCCCTGTATGCACTGGCAATCATAGATTGTGGCTTACTGTCGTCATCTTTTCGCCTGGGGCTTTTTGCAAGCCCACGACAGCCTCTAATGATATTATGTGAGATGTCTATTAAAAAGGTCATTTATGATTATTTTGGACTCACAGTTGCATCCACATTGTTTGGGTAGGGTTATCCTAGAGAAACGCTCTAATGAGAGAAATTTGGTGAGTGTTCAGTGTTTCTGGCACGAGGCAATTGAGAAAAGTGTCTGACTTTTATCTCAGAGCTATCTAGCTCAATGAACTTCTGACCCTGAGCTCTGAGGTGTTCTTAGTCATTATGCTCAGTTATTAGCCCATTTTATTTTGCCATATAGTTTAGCTTAAACTTTACTTCACAACCTTGTCCCTGTCCCAATTTGTTTCCAGTGCGATTCGTGTACGAGTATCGTTCTGCTGCTTTTTGGCCCCGAGGATGGCGGGATGAACTGAACTTTCTGCATTTTATAAGCAATACGGCACACAGGCATGACTGCCGGGCTGACGGATTAAGTGCCTCCGCCTCCCGGCTGCTGAGCACATTTCCGTTAAAAGTAAATTAGATTTTATTTGCTTTTAAGTGAGTTATTTACTTTCTTGCTTGTCGCCTTCCCGCTTTGCAACAGACAGCAGCAGCTGCACATATACGTAGAGATATGTACATATATCTCGTTTCTTGCAAACTGAGTCCATACTTCTAGCACATTCAGATTTTCCAAATGGTCTCAACATAAACTGCCATACCCGAACAGTTGGCAGAGATCATCGAGCTATGCAATTCATACAATTTTCTTTATTTTGCAGCAGGAAATCCGTTTATGTGGCAATTGCCGATAGTGTGAAACAACAAAGTGCTCCTTGCAACTGCAACTTAGGATAAACATCCTCACTGAAGTCGGGTTTCGTTAGCAGCGGGCTGTTTTAATAATTTCAACAAGTTCGTTGTCGACGAAACCTGCATGCTGTGTGGAAAATCAACGCTCAAGACCAACCAAGGATCCACGTTTCTGCAACCCAATTGTATACTGTTAACTTTGAAGGGATTATGAAATGGAGGACTTACCGGGCAAGTTAGCTTCATCGCTCTGTTTCCGGTTGCCTTGAATCGTCGGAACACGGAAAATAACTACGTCAGCTTGGCTCCAAAGGATTCTTGTGTGCAACCAAGGGCGGCATCTGAAAATTGAAAATGGAAAATGAATAACTGTGAATAACTTGTTGTTACTATAAACTTAAAATGTTTAGATCATGCTTGTAAATCCAAACCATCTTAAAGGTTTAATATTGCCAATATACTATAAGCCAAAAAGTCGTTGGAGTTTCATAACTATTTATTTCATTTTTCTATATTTTTGCTTCCAATAGGTAAGTAAATAAGTTTACTTACCAATAGGTAAGTAAAGTGTACATACATATGTATACAAAATATTTCATCGATATTAGCAATACAATACAATAATACGTTACTTACATTTACTGAAAAAGAACTGCGATGACTGCAGCAGAGACCAAAAGTATCCTGATTTCTTCCCAAGCCCGCCAAGAACGATACTCACCTATATCGAAATATATTCCAGTATCTTACAGGAGACAAAGTTATACATGATACACGAAGGCAACCCTACGAATGCAATCCCACGTATCGGAATCCACTGTTTGTATATGAAATCTACTTCATAGCTGTATCGAATTATGCATTTGCTAATGAATACTTACATAGTTTCACGATTCGTAATTAAATAAATAAATAATCGTAGGCTGTTTTGTTCTCTATATATTATTGGTAATTTATTAAATTTCATTTACATTAGTTGGAGACCGAACGATTGTGTAAATATTCATAGGCTTATAGGGTTTAGGTTTCGTCTTCAATGACGTGGGGATCATTTTATTGGCTGACAGTCGATTATAAAACAAAAAGGCCATCGTAAAATCTATTTTAAAAGTTTAAGTTATTGATACATTTGTTTTTGCCGACTTAAATGTTTAAGGTAGCTGTTAACAATGCTCTTTCTTGCTCGCTATTATTCTATTTGAATCGTCTGGCTATTTGCACTAAATTTTGATCAAGTTTTGAACAAAGATTTACGTATAAGTAAGTGTGTATGTATTTTATGTATTAAGCCACGCATATACTGAATTCCTGGTACATACGGATTTCTTTTAAAACTAAACGAGCAATTTTGGATGCCTGCAATTGATTTCTACGTTCTTGCAAGTATTGTGTTTTCGTGTTTGAAAGAATATTTCTTAAACTGCAAATAGAATTTGTAATTCGCAGACTAGACTGTTACTATTTTGGAATTTTATTGATTCGTTATCCAAGCGAATTTCTTGAAACGTGGACAAGCGAAGTTTAAGTGTAGGAAGTGTAAACCTAGTTTTTATTAAAGTTTGTTCTGTGTATTTAGATATTAAGTGTTTATTATTTGCTTAAATCTTTTGGATATATGCACTAATCTTTTTCATGAACAAAGTTTTACGTATAAGTGTGTATTTCTATATATTAAGTTATGCATATATTGATTTCCTGGTAAATATCCTGGCTTCCTGGCTTGTTCGTAAACTAAAGAACAGCCATCTTTGTTTGGATGTCCGCATTGCTAATTTCCTAAACCCACTTTTCCATCAAAATTGCAAGTTTCGGTGGAATCAAAAAAAAAAAAAAATATTTGATGTTTTGTAAAAAAAAGGTGTTTTTGGCTCGAAAATGTAAATTTACTATAATTATACTGTTTATTTCTTTGGTAGTTTAATATTCGTTTCGTAAACTTAGTGAAATATGCGTAAGCAATGCCTAGTGGGTAAGCCCAAATTATGATTATGGTCTTCTTTATAACGCGTTTAGCCCAGAAAGTCAATAATATATGGTTCTTGATCTCAGGAGCACGTAAAACAGATTCAATCTTGGCATCCTGCTGGATCTGCAATATGTTTAGCATGTTGTGTCTCAGATAATTGATTGCTTACAGTTTTTGAACTCCCGAAACATCATATGTCCTAACTATTCATACAATTGCAAGTGGTAATAAAATCTGCTTCGGATTGCTGCCTTTAGTTCGTACATATGTATGCAGCTGGATTAGATTCTTCATGCTATATGGTAGTTGGTATATGGGTTTGGTCTAGAACATCATACGTAGTAGTAGGGACTCGATGCGGCTTCTTATCACTGGTTTTGCGGGATATATGTATAGTAAAACCCGGTATGTTCTATAAGCATCTAAGTGTGTTTTTGAGGACTGCTTTTTGTTTGGAAGATGTAGAAATACTTTCAAAGTGTTTTGCAATTTGAGCAACCTTTTGTTTTGTATACTTATTCATGTAAGTCCAACTTGCAAGTACAATATCCATTTCAAACTGTGATATTTACTATGTCTATGTCTATTTCTATTTATTCCCAAGCTGGTTTCAATTATATTATGAAATAATGTGAATGCGAACCGATAGGCAAACCAACTTAGTAGGTGAATAGTTAAAGCCATTCCATAACAAGAGTTGAGCACTCGACTAGCATACTATTGTAAATGTCTGATCTTCTTCCAACTAAGTTTAATTAAAAAATTCTCATAGTTATCATTGTGTGTTCTTAGATTGGTATTCTAATACGTGTTGAACGTTTATTAGCTGCTTCTTGAATATACCGATTTGACGACTAGCCTACGTGTTATAGGGTTTCATTTAATGTATCTTATCGCAATAGAAATTAGTTGACTGAAGTTGTCCTGTGTATGCTGCATCGAGAGCCTATTGTTTTGTTTTGCAATTAAAAATGATATTTGAGGAGTCCCAATGTTATACCCACCTTTCCATACGTATTAATCTAGTTTGTAAAATTTCTTACTTGAAAATCTAATGTAGACAAGCATGGTGCATGCCATTTAAAAATTTTTGTTTTCCTATATAGTCATTGATTATTATCTGCTGCTGCTTATCATAGAATATTTAAGAATGAATAAAATGCAGCTATGCTGGAAGTACTAGTAAAATTTAGTATCACAGTATTTTATATAAGATCAACTTTGGTTTATCCATCATACGCGGTATTTTCCAAATATTACTTAAGTCAATTATATCGTCATATTATTATTTAATCAAGTAATGGAGAAAAACTCGCAAGTTTTTTTTTCTTTTACTCAAATACTATGCCAATATATTTTTTAGCATGCGCAGGAAAAAAAATGGTGTACTTGTATCACTTAGAACTTAAAGGAAATCTATAACTAAATTTTTGCTATCGACGTAATTTGAAGAATACCACTATTGAAAATTATAAATAATGTCCTCTCCACATAGATTATAATTTCACATTGAAAAAGCCTTGATGGTTTTCGTATTATCAAATTTCCCATAAACTTCAAAATTCAATTGCCTACTTCGTGCCGCGCTGAAAATGTTAACAATTAATCATTTTTCATATTTAAAACATAATCAGCCCATCAGGTTCACTCGGTAGTTAAGGAAACACGTTGCGAAGCAATCATGTAAATTAAATTACTACTAAGAGTAGCATTAAATGGACTGTGGGAAAGTCAAAGAAAATTAAACTTCGAAGTAGTTTGTTAATTATAAACGGCATTGGACGAAATAAGCGGTTGAATTTTAGTTCTTAAAGAAATTTAAGGCCTTAAATGAAAAATTATATCTCAAGAGGTCGGTACTCAAACATTTTCGAGGTCGTGAGTATTTTCATGATTAAGACGATTCGGACAAACTGCAACTGCAACAAAATACGCTGTGCTGCTCTAATGTCTTGCAGTCTTTTTCATTTTCGTGTTCTATGCAACTTCGACGTAATATTTATTTCACATAACTGAATGGTTGGAGACTATGGCTTTATTAGAATACCACATTTGACTAGATCATTCATATTAGCATTTTCAAGTACACATTAAAAGAGGAGCCAAATCGCCTTGTTTTGAATTGGAATACGTCATTTGACGATGGAAGAGTAGGTATTGATCTTACCATTAACAATTGCCATTTCAAATTGAACGAACAACCGGAAGAACTTAGGGCGGAAGTTAGTTTAACAGAAGGTATAATGATGTACAAGTAACGACAACTAATATAGTATGTCTTTCTACATTATACGAAATGGCGATACAAGCTTCATGATAAGACTTAGGTAGTTCAAATGCCTTTATCAGCTTGCTACAAAATTGGTAACTAATATACATATATATATATATATATATATATATATCTTCTTATCTGCTTTCGCTTGCTTGTGATTTGTATCAACTAATATGCAAAGAAATCTACGTAATTTAATTGATAACAGGTTCTTATATAGATATAAAGTTTTTCAACCAAGAACACAGTTTTATTCATTGAAAATCGATTAAAGCTTAGGTTTATATCTGATCTGAAGAAAAGTATGTGAAATTAACGCAGATTCACCTAAAATGTTCTTATGTTTATATTAAGCGTGGCTTTATTATTATTATAATTATTATGTCGTTGCAAATAACATTACTTAACAAAATACATTGCTTAATCGATAAGAGAACGAATTCTAGCTTTCTGTTTGCATTATTGTTATTCATTGAGTTTACTTGTTGGTTTTTGGTTTTATATATATCTTTTAACTGTTTCGTAACATTGTTTATTACCATAATTACCATATAAAATACGGAAAACGAAAGACGCAACTCACTTGAAAGTTTCGACAGTGTGGTTGCGACGACATCGCAACGCATCGCATTCATTTAAATAACAAAACAAGTCACAAACTTAGATGAGAAAGAAATTGCTTTAGCCAATTTGAAAATGAATTGATTCAAAAAAAAACGCCATAATACTCCTTTACTCAGTTCCAGCATAAAAACTACATTCTTTTCTGTAAATATTCTAGAGCTTTTCTTTATATTTCAAGCATAAGCATCTTTGTGCTTGCTATTGCAATGGGTACGCAAGGTTGGCAGGTTGTCAATCATATGAAGTGGTATATCATAGCGATGTGTTTGCACCCAATATAGTTTGCATTCTATATCAGAATTTGTCATAAAATCTATGTCGTCTAATTCTATTAATTGCTTGCCGTTGTCTGTGTTGTCTTTTTTTAAATTATATAATAGTGCTGAGTGCAGTCATTCGGCAAGACCGAACTCGTCTTGTTCAATGGGTTTCTTCAGCCAGCTTCCAAGGTCTTCTCGCTTGAATGCAGAGAACAATTCTAGCTTTGCGATCTACAAGAAACGATGTGGCAAACAATTTGATGCATATCCTCAAACGATCCAGCATATAAACACTTACCTGATAGTCCTTAACGCTAGCTTTGGTTTGCCCATAGTCTGTGGTTACTTTGCGGACTAAAATACCGGGCAAGTTTGCCATTAGAAATCCATACTTAACGAAAAACGCTTGCTTTGTGATGCGAGACACCTGGCCGCCAATGGTTCGGCCAGTTAACGAGTTCACAACCTCCAACTCGGTGTCCCCAATGGTCCAATTGATCCCGAAGTTGGGAGCCTTGGCCTGATTCCTCGGCTCGGCCGAAGTGACTAGTGCCAGGCGCGGCTTGTTTAGATGATACGGCGGTGGCAGGCCTTGAATGGACTTCTCGATGCGGCCGCAAACTGCGCGGTACATGTGCTCCGGATGCAACAGGCTGCCCAGCACAATCGAATGCAGGTACACCGGTTCAATTATGGAAGACAATAGGGAGCCTTGTATGCCCAAGATGTTCCAACGGGCAATTTTATCCGAGCACGACATTGTTAGCAGGCGTTGGCCCTGCACGGAATTCATAAATGTTGTAATGTTAATGGTTTCCCACGATCTAATAGCAACCGCCCAATCGGGTTACCTGCAATACGCCATCCCACGTTTGGATACCATCACTGCTTTTCACTGGAATCGTCCCCTCACCGGACTCGATTTTGGTGCGCAGCTGGCCACGAGCCTTTCTGTTGATTGATGATTATTTCATGTATGATTCGTTGTCGGCATTATAAAATGTGAGTATGGAAAATATAATTATTAGCTTGTTCAAAAACTACGTTTAAAACATGCCAAGTAATACTGGAAGCAAAACATGGTATGAATTACTTTATTATGTGGTAGGGAATGGCGGGCGGCAAGACTTATCATTAAGATTAATTTTTCACATATTCTTCAAAGTAATCCCTCAGACCGGCACATATAAAATCTGATACAAATGGTAGGTACTTGGTATGCTTAACCTATTTCGACCTGCCATTTCAAACGATTGAGGCAACCAAGAAAGGAATCTTCGGAGCGCCGAAGTTTGTAGACGGACATGTCCATATAGACTCTGCAATACAAATACGCATTTAACAAAATTGTGGAAGTGGAAGCCCATGATTTGTATATCCTTGTCATCTTAAGCACTTGACTGAGTCATTACAGACCCGTACATACAGACAACGGATGGCGAATAACAAGCCGGGGACAAATACATTTCTAAACATACTCAACACAAGGAGTAAAAGCTTTAAAATACCTGATTTATTGTATACATTCATGCTAGTGTTCAAATTGATAGTTCTGATATTTAATATGAACAATTTCGTACATTATGTTGCCACAAATCGAAATGAAAGTGTGCGATATGGTGCTTTAACAATGTTTTCTTCTTTTGGCATATGCTTGAATTCAAGATTTTAAAAGTTTTTTCTAATGAACAAATGTCGCAATTTCATTGACAGTAACTTGTGGCACTTTTAAGCACGGAATCGTACATATACAAATATTTATTTTTTTATGCAAATACATATTTTTTTTGCAATCTCAACGTGTTTCCCGCATGGAAATGTCGTTTCTTATTGCGTACAAATTTAAATCATTATAATTCTACTTGAATAATACAATTTAAATGTGTAAATAGGTAGAGAAAGTATTCATCATATAAAATTATCGAGTATTTATAGAATGCAGTTTGTACCAACCTATTTGGATGTTTGTCAACACCAGTGTCGTTTTCGTGAGGACTAAATATCCGTGCATCCCCACAAGGTGCTGTATTTATATACAAATGGAAATGTACCCCGGATTTTAGTTTATAAGGGTATTGCCCATCAGTATTCCTCACGAAAATCGACTGATATGCTGTGGCTAAATTTAGGAGAAAATTGAATAAGAGTAATCAAATATAAATTAAAGTAAAACGAAGTAGTTTTATGTTTAAATCTCATTCTTTTCACCAATACGCAGGGGTATACATGAAAAGAAGTCCAACAAAACAATGCGGAACATGTTTTAGTAAGAAAGTTAAGCTGGGAAAGCAAAAAGCAAAAGCAAGGCCAATCGCAAAATACTACGCAACTTATACCCATTTTTTGATTTTGTTTTGAGCCAAAGGCAAATACCTTTACCTACAAGGCCCACTCTTATTTGCAAGTCAAAAGAACTATCATTAATTGTGTTTCCGATAGGTGAGTTTTGACTTAAGAATACTAAATGTGTTCACTGGGCCCAAATCATGCCACAGGCATTAAATTGAATTAAAAAGAAACAATGTTACTTTAGAACCTTTCCCTTCGCTACTCAATTATTGGTTTGTTGCAATATATAAAATAATTCAATGACTGAATTCAAACAACTGAAATTTTAGTAACTAATATTCGATACTTTTAATGTTTGTGCTTAGATTTGATAAATAATGTTTACACCTAACACCTAAAACGATCCAACGGGGAAAACATAAATTAGCTTAAAGTGCTTGTTTATAATGTGTAAAAGAAAAAAAAAATATAAGTGTTTGCTCGTATATGCTCAATGAGCACAAATCGGAACTTTAGCAATTCTTGCTGGTAAAGCGTACATTTTCGATATCAACATTTAACAACTAGATTATGCATTATTCTTAGTTCTAACTTCTACGGTATTATTAGTATACGTAAACTGAACTTAGCATATGCATCATACCCTGATTGCATTGAAGGTCCAGCTGTGCATATAAATATTTGAGAAGACAACGCCTGGAGACTATTTCAGCATGGGAATCGTTTAGGACAGCTCCGTTCACACTCATATGCTCACCGCTGACACACTTGGTGCCCGTCGAAACTGAAATAACCTGGTCAAGGATGGGTTTGTTATTATAATTGGTTTCGCAATGCTTAGCTGGCTGCGTACTCACTTTGGCTTCACAAAAATTCATGTTTTCAGTCATTACAATGCCCGCTAATACCTTTCGACGCGAGTAAGCCTCCTGACCCTTGATTACTTCCATGAACTTTTCCAAGACCAATCGACCAATCGTATCGGCGTGTATCTGAGGCAACTCCATCGATGACGACTTGTCGTCGATTGGCAGGGGCACGTTCTTCTGTGGCACCACCATTGGACTGTAGGAAATATCGCATAACGAAGCAAGTGCCGCCTTAGCTGCCGCATTTTTCGCCGTCTTTTTGGAAGGACCTTGAGGAAAATTGAGTTGCACATTAGCATAAATTGTATGTGGCTGGGTGGGTTGACGTTAACAACGAGTTAATCCAATACATACCTGTTCCATCGAACCTCTTATCGTTGATTGTGACGGTCATTTTGAAGCGACAATTGTTCTGGGCGCCGTCAATGTTAATGCATTCGAAATTAACGTCATTAAATAATTCGTAGAGGAGCATGACAGGACCCTTTTCTGGAACCTTCTTCTGACCGTCAACAGTAATAGCACTTTTGCTGACATCTAGCAAAATAAAACAAAATTAGCTAAGGATATTTGACTGCTCGTCATCCTGAAGCTATGCCTTAGTTTTCTAATCTTATTTCAGACGCAATAGTGGTCTCCAGCCATATCAGACAAACGCAAGAGGAAGCATAAACAAGAAACACGCAAGAACCTTTTAAAAACGTAGAGATCAACCAATGAAAGTCAAGGTAGGAAAGAAAGTTAGGTAAGTGTACGACACTGCAGCACCGAATTGGTTGCCTTATTAAGCATAAAGTGCATTTCAGGGGTTAAAAAAGTAATGCTGAATAAGGCGCATTAATGAAAAAAAAAGAGAAAAAACAGGGCTCTCATCAAATAACACAAACGATACCGAAATCAACATTGCGAACCTTACGGCACTTTAAACATACATATTTGCTTAAAATCATCGTTAACAATTGATTTTTTGACATGGCTAATACTATTGGATATTCGGCCAAAACATTGCTATGAGATGAATGGAGACATCTTTGATATGGCCACAAAACGCATAAGGTTCCAGAGTAAATCATATTAAATAATAAATTAAAATAATTAACAAAAGAGGATAAAAACACTAACTTGCTCTGACTCATGCAAAACGTGGGTTGTTCAAGCGAGGTAGGGTTATCAGTCATCGAATGATCTCAAAGATTTTTGAATTGGACAAATTTTCAATACCATTTTCAAGATGTTCATCGCTGGTAAAGTCCAAGTTGCCCGCCGGCTTCAGAGGCGACAGAACTGCTCCGTCCTTAAACTGTATGAAGCTGCGCAGTGCAGTTGCTGCTGCTTCGATGCGTGCAATTTTTTTACTACGGCCCTGGCCGTAGTATTTCTGGTCATCGACCTGTGAAATAGATTAGAGAACTTGAGATCGCAGGTTCCGTTCCTTCGATAATTTCTCAAAGCGACCTCCTCATGGTGCACCATGCACCATGATTTTGTTTCAGCTCATATCTCACCTCCACGGATATCGTGAATAGAGGTGCGTGTACCGGACCAGTCTGTGACTCCAATTTGTAAATCAGTCCATGTCTTAGCTCATTCAGCATGCCCACCGTGTTCTTCGGCTGCGGAATGCGCTCCTTGCACATTTTCTTTTTTGGATCTAGTGAAACGAAACGGCATTGGGGATCAGTGGACATGGCACAATGGGCACATTCTAGTGTTTGGAGATGGACTTACCAGAGTATTTTGGCATCTCATAGCCCCGTTTTTGTGGCAATTTTTGGTTATAGCCATTCATGTTGATATCAGATGGTGCACTCACCGGCTAATGGATACGTATGCGTTAATAGTGAAATTAAGAGTATTTAGGCATTTACTTTTAACACTGTACAGTACAACGAAAAGCATTCAAACTTCATTTCAAGGACCCGTTTTGTGTGTAGGCATGTAGTGACTCGCGTCTTCTTGAGGACTTCTAGCAAAAACATGACTTAAAGACCAATCATGGTACATACATACATACACACAACGCTTTGTTTAATATTACGCACAACAACATCGATACCATATAGACAGTTATAGCAAGACGTTTGTAATACAATAGCACAAGAATACAACGACTTTCTCACATATTTTGCTCGGTTAATATGTTCGGTGTTATATTTTTGGTAGTTTTTTGTGGGCTTACGGCTAAAAGGCATACAAATATTTTACTACATATTGTATCTCTCCCAGAGTGCGAGTTTGTTTCGTTTCGGTACGGTTTGAACACAGAGTTCGGTTGGACTAAATCTACTTACATTGCCAGGCAATGATGGGAACGTAAATCGGCGCTTAACAAAAAATCGTGACCTTTTTCCTGCATAACTAGAGGCGGCATAAAACTGTTGTCGTTGGTAACCAAATGAGGATCTAGCTATTCGCATTGCATGGTGGCATGATTTGTAGCACGCACGCCCTGGTTTGTAGGACACTGGATACATTATTGGTCCACCTATTTCACTGCTATTTCTGTTGCAAGAAAACTGAGCAGCGAGCAGCGAGCAACGATATGACATTCAAGACCGTCTACAACCCAGCGACTGATAAATTTCGAGTTTCCCGGCTAAGCACTGACATTTATCTGACAACGACAAAAGCCAACTGCAGCTAATTTTGTAGAAGGAACTGCAATTATGAAAAAAATTTAAAAAATGTACATACATGTGTAAAAACACATGTTTGTAAGTGTGCAGATAATTTGCGCGACTAGCTGCGATCTCGAGGAGCTCGATATTTATATACCCTTTTAAAGGGAAGGCACATGTGCCAGTCCGTTTCAGTGCACGGCATTCGGGGACACTTCAAAGGGCTGGGCTGAAAAGGTATCTGATAGGATACTGGGGAATTCGTTTGATTTGCTCCATAACCCGTTCCCGTACTGGCCTAAAAAAAAAAAAAAAACAAAATACCTAATATGCAGTGAAAGCCATCTTTTATGAGTCGAGCATGGAATTAATTTTAAAAACGACTCTTAAGGGGGACCCCGTTCTAATCGAAGGACATCAACCTTGCTTTAATGGCAGGTGTCACTTGTTTTGAAATTGAACAGAAGGCACGGTGCATGTCGAAAATTGAGATGCTTTGGCGCTGATAAAACTTTCGCAGACGGCCAGAAGGCAGATTTCGTCGAATTAATGAAGTCAAAATGTCAGAAAGACATTACCAACCCCACAGCATGAACGAAATTACATTAAAATTTGGATGCCGGTGGAGCGGTTATTGCTGCAGCAGCTGCAGCACAAACTCAGAGATGCATGAGTTGCATTGGCGTATCAAAATCTGCAGTAATCAACAGCAACATTTTAAAATAAATATCTTGCGAAAATGTGTGCGTGTACATATACTAAGACTCCGGGACATACGATACACATATGCGAGATCACTCAGTTCGAAGAAATTATATTTATGGTCAAAGTTTGGAGCAATTGGCGCCTGCAGTCTCGTAGTTTATTTATGTGCGCATAGGTGGCTAAAAGGACAGCTCTCCGAGCTGCACGGCAAGTACGGAAAGTACCTCTACAATTTCTTTATAATTTCAATAGCCAGATATATTATCTGCCCAAAGTGGGAAACAATAAATGCGAAATGCCCAAAGTGTGTTGTGAACAAAGCTCGAAATAAACAAGTGAAACAATCGGAAGCTCGTTAGGCTCGAGAAATATCCTCTGTCGCTGTTCTGACCATTTCGAATTCATTACAACATATTTATATAACACAGCACCTGTGTGTTGAGTGTCATTTGTCGGACAAGTGATGGCGAAAATTGTAAATGTCTACTATAATAGGACCGGACCGGCCAGCTTCAAGTACTAATGAACATCAAGTACAACATCAAGCATAATTCGTTCTTAAATTATGATCAGTTCTATCACTTTAAATAAACACATCGAAAAAGAATAATAAGAAATTCCTTTGGGAACTTAGGTGGTGTTGTGATTCATAGCAAAAGAAATTTTGCAAATAAAGAGGATCTATATGAGAGCAGGGTATAAAATTACCTACCATTTAATCATAAGATATTTGCTATTTAAAAACGAGTTATAAAAATGGAAAACGGAACAAGAAAATGCAGCAGAATATAATGTAATTGTCCTAAAACTGTGATTCATGCCATATGAAGTATAATATTTGCACATAACTATATAATATTTGCATAACTACGCCTAGTATCATGCTTTATTGTCTAATAGTAATAATAATAATACATTTACATTTATGCATAGAAGTCTACGGCAAGACCAATCTGAACCATATCGCTTTCAGCCAATATGCAGTCTTATTACCGTGAAAGACCTAGAATACCCCCAGATCTCTTTGCCTTCCTTGTGACCAAAGGCCTCCTGGATGAAGCCTCTTACTTTGCTTCACTGCTCTAAAATGTCTGACTATAGTAGAGTTCTTAAGACTAAAGTCCTGAAATCGGCCGATTCAAACTAAATGTACAATATGCAGTTTTGCGTAAACTTAACATGCAAGCTGTGTTGGAGAATTCGTGTACATGTACATATACATACATAACTATCACATAAGCAAGTTATAAAGAAATCTAATTTTTAATGACGATTTTCGTCTACTTACGTGCTGGGGAGAATTGTTATTTGCGCTCTTTAACATGACTCTGGAATCGAATTTCATGTACTTTATATATCTTGGTGAAATCTGTTGTGCTATTGTAATGGTGATTTACGATTTACAGGAGTATGATGATGAACTAAAAAAATACAGAAAAGTAACATCAAACCGATATGAACTGAAGCAAAAGCTTATTTTTAACAACATAAAATTCAATGCTAATGATTAGTCCATTAATCAAATCAAGGCTACGCATCTAGTCCCACCTGAGCGTATGTAAGTCTAACAAGAATTTCTCCCGTCGTTCCGATTGGATTCTGTTTCATTATCGTGTCCATGTAGAATGCAATTCGTAGGGCTCAGGCATACAATGTAGTATTTATGTAAGTATATATCTATCTATCTATCTACCTACCTATATATCTATCTATCTATTTATCTATATATCTATATATTTATCTATCTATCTATCAGTTTACGGTATGCAATAATCAAATCAGATCATTGATTGGTCGGGTTGGAACGGTAAGATATAAAGACATCGCATACAATCTCCACTCTTGAAACTAGAAAACAGCTCATATGCATGATTATAGGCATGCGTATATATGTATGTATATTCCACATGCATGCAACATTAAACATACGTACTTGTATGCCCAAGTTACACGATTCTATCGATTTTCGTACACCCACGCTCTCGTGAATTGGCCAATCGGACCCATGCCGTCGTAGCCATCGACTGGCTGGCCAAAAGTGTACTACATACAGTATACAACTTATGCAGGCACCTTACTATCTGCTCTGCTATGCACTAAACTCTGCGCCACATTAGGTAATTACACATGGTCAGATGTATCTCGTGTTCCTCCTGTACGAGCCGCGTATTCTGAATGAATCTGAATCTGAATCTGAACCTGGATCTCAATCTGTAGCTGTATATGTAATGTATGTGAGCCACTTTTGCGTCTCGCTGCAAGAATGGATGCGAACTTATTGGCCTATAGCTTGTTGGGTTGTTTGTTTCGCTCAAGAAAGTGAAATGCAAAGTGAATGGGGAGGAGCGCGAGGGGCAGATGAACGCAATTCACTGCAATGCAGCAGTGAAGCCTTTCCCTTCTTCTTTCCTTGGCGTTCCTCGCCTCTCCCACCCATTCGCAAGCCCTCTCTTCGCCACTCGCTCCGCTATCTCCTCCTCCTCTTTCGTTCTCTTCCGCTTTGATGTTGGTCGGAATCGGAATGTTACGTCGCATGTGCTTTTGCATGTGTGTCCATGTGTTTGTGTTTTGGTTTATTTTTTTTTTTTTTTTTTTGCAATGTAGCTACGTAACATCCCTTATCCACAACCCACTATCCACTATTCACTTTGCTCCACCTATTATGCCGTTTTGCGGCACTTATCTGGGGGAATTGCTCCTACTTCGGGACACAATACCTTTAAAATCTATTGACTTTCGTCGCTTGCCTTTTATTTGCATGATTGCGATACGCCATATACAACGACACATACACACACACACACACGGCTGCAGGTGTGTGCATATGTAAATTGGGTTCTGTTCTTTTCTGGCTACTGCATACCTCTTGGCTCTAATTATTAATTTTTACTTCGCTGTATCGGCAGTGTCATTTGTTAACGGTTTTGCTCTCTTCGTTGGGCAACCGATTCTAGCCTCCTCGCTTCGCTGTTTCGTCGATCAGGATTGGATTTGTGAGGCTGCGACTGCAGTGGCGTGCAATTTCACTTGGCGGCACTCGGGAGAAAAAAAAAAGCACTCACGTTCACGCACGGACACACACACACACTGAAATGGCCGGACAAACAAATCAATTCTTGTTTGTTTTATCCTCGGTGTAGTGCTGCCTGTTTTCTCTGGTCGCGCATTTACATCGATTTTGTTCCTCGATAAGGATTAAACATACACCGCGTTTCACTTGTTAGTATGTGCAAATTCGCTGCATTACATTGCATTAGAAAAAATAACAATGACACCTCGTCGCTTTTTTGTTGCTCGGAATCTAGCGATGTGAGCAGTTTATCACAATATCCAATATCGATACTTACATCGTAATGTTACTGCTCGCATCAGTCTGCATAATATCGATATTTGGATATCTGCTAATAGTTGCTGTTAACAAAATTTTCCACCGTAGAAATAAGTAGTATAAGTTGTAATAATTGGTAGATTTATTAGGCTACGTAACACCCCTTAACCACTACCCTTTATACACTTTTCTCCACCTATTATGCCGTTTTGCGGCACTTATCAGGGGGAATTGCTCCTATTTCGGGATACAATACCTATAAAATCTATTGACTTTCGTCGCTTGCCTTTTATTTGCATGATTGCGATACGCGATATACAACGACACATACACACACACACACACACGGCTGCAGATGTGTGCATATGTATATTGGGTTCCGTGCTTTTCTGACTACTGCATACCTTTTTGCTCTAATTATTGATTTTTACTTCGCTGTATCGGCAGAGTGTCATTTGTTAACGGTTCTGCTCTCTTCGTTGGGCAACCGATTCTAGCCTCCTCGCTTCGCTGTTTCTTCGATCAGGATTGGATTTGTGTGCCTGCGACTGCAGTAGCGTGCAATTGCATATTTCACTTGGCGGCACTCGGGAGAAAAAAAAAGCACTCACGTTCACGCACGGACACACACACACACTGAAATGGCCGGACAAACAAATCAATTCTTGTTTGTTTTATCCTCGGTGTGGTGCTGCCTGTTTTCTCTGGTCTGCATTTACATCGATTTTGTTCCTCGATAAGGATTAAACATACACCGCGTTTCACTTGTTAGTATGTGCAAATTCGCTGCATTACATTGCATTAGAAAAAATAACAATGACACCTCGTCGCTTTTTTGTTGCTCGGAATCTAGCGATGTGAGCAGTTTATCACAATATCCAATATCGATACTTACATCGTAATGTTACTGCTCGCATCAGTCTGCATAATATCGATATTTGGATATCTGCTAACAGTTGCTGTTAACAAAATTTTCCACCGTAGAAATGAGTAGTATAAGTTGTAATAATTTGTAGATTTGTTAGGCATTTTTATCTAATAAATTGGTTTGCTAAATGCAAATTGACCTTTTTTTCATATATTAACATTCTTTACCTTAAATTACAAAAACTTTATTATCCAGAGCATGGTAACAGAATTGTTGGAAAACGTTGGAAGATGTCATACAAACGTGTACCATTTTTAAGAGTTACTTTTCGAACAATTCACTTATAACACTGAAAATTAACTTGTTGAACTTAAACTTACACATTAATTTGCGTAAATTGTACACCAATTTATGATTATATTGTGAATATACTGCAAAAATTTGTTTAGGTATCCAACGAGTTTATTTTTGAATTCTTTTTCTGTGTTTAAAAATAATTTTACGTTTTAACTGATATAGCGTTTTTAGGTTTCCATACATAATTAATCAACTTTTAATGATAATTTTTTTCTTGCGTATATCATTTTGAGAAACGGAGCCCGTTTAATTTTGCATGAAATCTATCAAGCTTCAAAGACTAAAATTCAAGTTACTACATACAAATTATTTTAATATGAAAAGATGTATCATTAGTTTTTATCACATTCTTTCTTTAGTGTTTAACATTTATTTAACACTAAATGCGAAATTGTTAATAAAAGTGCTTAATAATTTTATATATGGGCATAGCTTATTTATTTTGTATGCTAACAGTGATATCGCCATTGCGATGTTTTTGTTATTTTTCTGTTACTTGGCTTAGTTGCACGCATTAGTATTTTTTGATGTTGCGGCCCTGGTCGCACCGGATTGTAAATGGCTCTCAGCGAGGACATCTCCCAACTTAGCGAGTGCGCGCTCCCTTGCAAAGCTCTTTGATGATACATATGTACCGCCATCTGTTGACTGTTCGACGTACTTCGCAGCAGTTCCATTTACTACTTTTCAGTATTTTATTAACACCTAGTAATCATAGGTAAAGCATAATCGCCGTTGAGTTTGAATGAAAACTAGTGATGATTTTACATGTCCTGGGGAATCATAGCTTTGATGAAACAATACATTATTAAGCAGTAAATTCGCAATTGATTCATTGAAAATTGAAATTTTCATCAACTTCTTTCTTAGATTCTGGGTGCGGGGTGTATTCAATTTTTTTTAACATCGCATATAAACATCTTTTGGCGCAGCAACTCAAGTGATGATAACGCAAGCACTCCTACGAATGAATGGGCTTAGATATTTATATTAGATTGACTGGAGCGGACGAAGAAAGCTCAAATTCCGCCCAACAGAGACGTTCCTTGGAGTTGAGTGGGCCAAGTTGGGCGGGTTACTTCGCTTGAGCTGAGTGCAGAATGTCTAGAAAATCAAGATGCAAACCGAATCAGGGAAAGTGGCAGAGCAAAGTGTCATCGCCTCAAAGGAAACATCGGACTCCAGATGGAGTTGCGATGAAGCTGGAAAGGATTGGTTTGTTTCTCCGTTTGTGGCCGACGAAGTGTGTTGCTATTGCGACAGGAGAGCATAGCAAACAAGGCTGAGCTGATGTCGATGGCAATTGCATCCCAATACACACATATGTACATACATACTATATGGAGCAGCAGAACAAAGCTTTGTGGTGCAGCTCACACATCCTGTCAAGCGAACAAGGTGCGGACTTGACTCAGCCCTTCCAAGGAGCCTCCATGGTAAGGGCTATTCAAAAATAGTTTCCATTTTGGCATTCTGCGCAAAATGTTGTCCTGGTCGCAGCTCACCAGGATTCGATAACTAAGGGCGCTGCCGGGTTGGCGGGAGTGCGGAAAGGGGGCTCCACTCCTAACTCCTAACAACCAGGCTAACACGGTGTAGGCGGCGGGGCGGAGTGGGGCGGTGCAGGGACAAGTTCGCAAAAATTGTGCGCATATTAAAATTCTTGGTGAAAGCTTTTGACATAAATTAAAACTTTTTTTAATGTACGTACGAGGCCCCCAGCTCCGGGACTCGAGCTCTCCGCTCCGCCACCCCATCCCGTCATCCGCTACTCCATCCGTCGTATTTTTATATGAAAAGCCAAGCGCCAAGCGCTCCTCCGCAGGTGGATGGCAGGCTAGGATGGCAGCCCAAGAGTGTGTGACCCATACGCGGATTTCTTTGTTTTCGCCAACTGTTTGTGCAGGAGGAGGCAGCTCCTCCGAGGCGAACGGCCGCATTCCGCGCCCAGGCCTCCTGATTACTCGACTTTGAGGCGTCTTAGTTGTCAGCGCACCAAAGAAGAAGTACTCAGTGCCCTTTTTCCCACGACACTGACACATAGAGGGCCGATTGGAAACTTTTTTAATTAATTTCCAGGCCAAAAAGTAACTGGCAGACTCGGCGTGGGATGGCCCATGATATCGATGGAGCGCATTGAGCGAAACTTACGCATGCCATGGATGGGCCAGGATGGGCTAGGATGGGCCAGACCCATAGGTTCTATACATCCCGGTCTGGGTGGCGGACTCGATGCCGATATTGATACCAGCTAGAGCGCATTAAAAATGGATTTCCCTTCATTGGCGCCGCTTGGCTGGCAGTGGGCGGGTTGGAAGCGGGGGCGTGGCTCAAAGACAACATTTTTGGCATCAAAATTATTTATGAGCTTACTGTGCGTATCGTGTCTTGGCGCCCACTCCACATCCACGGAAAGCAGTCGTGCACCGGGAAGAAGTAGCAAGTAGCAAGTGGCAACTACCATCTGCTGGCCAGCCACCTCGGTTTCTCCCAGTGCACGGGGACTGAGCTGAGGTGTCGGACTGTCAGTGCTAATGTCGCATTGGCTACGTGATTGTCGGTGCTGGCGACTGATTTCTGCGCCTGCGACAAAACTTTTTCAATAATGTATAAATCAAACTGTCATAAAGTCACAGTCGCAGATTGCGAAATCGCCGCGCTGCGAGCTGCCACCTACTAGGTTTCTTGGATTCACGGATCTGGGATATGGGATCTGGGGTCTGGGAGTGGCTCCTGCATAGTTCTGGTTCGCGCTTTCCGGATTCCGTAGGAGTTCAGGAGTCGCTACCGGTGTCACATTTTCTTAGACAATTTAAGCTGCGATTGCGCTGCCTGATGTGCATTTAATGTGTGTCTGCTGTAGCCTCGTGCCGAACCGCCGACAACCCCCCAGATGTTACCTGTCTGCCCCAAAACGTTACTCACATTCAGGGAAATATGTCACAAAATTTATTGCAAAATAATTTGGCCCGGCTCTCGCTCGTGTGTCCTCCATTTCCAGGCTCCACTGTGCAGCTAATGCCCACCGCTGGCCACTTACGGGGCTAAGGATGGGAGGATTGGGATTGCGGCCTTGTGGACTCTTGTCTTACGATCTCCGCCCCATCTCCCATCCCCCATCCCCCATCCCTCAACCGACCAACCGCTTCATCTGAATATATTAAAAATTCCTTCGCAACCCCACAAAGTGTGCAACACTCTTTGGGTGTTGGAATTGAATCTTCTGGCTGCTTTTGGGTTTTTTTTTAAATGTTATGTTCGCATTCAGAGTGCGGCAAGTAGCACCTCATTTGATTAAATCGCTTAGTTCCAATCTACTTGTAGGCCTTATATAACACGCATATGATTGTATAAATAGCGCAGTGCCAACAAATTTAAGTTGCGGTGCAATTAAATACGGCAAAGGGAAAGAAAGCAAATGTTTGTGTTTGTGCGTTCGACTCGTTTGAATGCGGAATATTTTTTTTCGCAAATACGCTCGAAAAAATGTAAATTTAAATTTAAATTTAAATTTAAATACAATAATAGCAACAGCGACGGCAGCACGAGCGAAGAACGAGAGCAGGAAAAACCTCTCAAAAGCGTGCCAATGTACGCAAACAGTCGATTGCGTGTGTGTGTGTGTTAACACACACTGCCAGCAATGCGGTGGGTGTTGCTGCCCCAGTGGGCGGAAGTGGGCGAAAGTGGGCGGAGCGGTGGGCCAAAAGGCTTTGGCTGGCCAAGACTGACTCTGATTGATCTGCATGCGCGTGTTTAAACAAAAATTCGCAATGTAAATCGGCAAATATGCACGCCAATGCACCCACCACCAATCGGCAGCAGGTTCCATTTACAAAGTGCTTTCTGGTCCAGGAGACCTCGCGGGGGATCAGGAGGAGCAGCTCACAGCTCACCACATGGATGCAATGCGTCAGTAGCGTCTACTTTGGCCAACCCAGTCGGAGCACCTGCTCTATAATGTTTCAATCCCATTCGATGGCAATCGCGGCGAATGTTTAATCGAGCTGATAATTACGCGACCTTGTGCGGCTCATCGGTGGTGATATATGGCCAGCCAGCCAACCAGCCAACCAGCTAGCCGGCCAGTCATCCATCCCATGGTGCATCCAGCCTGTAAAGCGACATGAGGCACCTTGGACGGTTGAACGGATATGGCTGCCAAGCGGAGCCGAGAAGTCGACGCCTTCGAAGCGTTTTTCCATGATTTATTAACTAAATTAGCTGCGGTATTATTTCTAGCGCCCACGCAGGCGGAAAAGCAGCAAAATAATAGGCAGGGCCCAGACACAAAAGCAGCAGGAGCAGAAAAGCGACCGACCACTACCAACTACCCACTACCCACTACCCACTTGCCACATTCCACTTGCCACTTGCCAAAAGACGCCCCACGAAATAAGGACGAGGAGCAGCAGGAGCAGCAACAACGGACAAGTTGGTAACTTTAAGAAATTTACACCATCAGCAGATAAGAGTGCATGGCCACCAGCCGAGGAGGAGGAGGCGGATGTGGATGTGGAATGGACGTGGATGCACCGCCGTGGAGGCAGGAACTTCAAGCTGCTAAGGAAAATTTGCAGCGCCGACACTTTTTGCCGCCTTTGCCCTTGTTGTCGGCCCAGTGTTTGCAGCAAACAATCTGTTTCCCGGCATCAACTTGGCCAGAAAAATTGAAACAAGCTGAACAGCGGCAGTCAGCTGGAACGGGAGAATCGGTACGAAGGGCGCTCCTGTCATCCTTCGGGGGGCATTGCAGGGGATTGCAGGATTGGAGGATTAGGGTGGTGCTGGGCTGGGCTGTGCTGGGCTGGGCTGGGGAGTGCAGTGCCTCTGTTGTGCTGCAAACTAGCAACTTGTGGCGTGGGCATGTATCACATTTAGACACGGCGAAAGACAGATATATAAACTTATAAAGACCAGGCCCGCCCGAGCCCGAAACTGAGCCCCGAAAAATATGCGAGTACAGTATAGTATGGTATGGTATAGTTGCAGAGGCAAGCACAAAAACCATATTTGGCAACTGAGCAGCAGTTGAAAGGACTTTGCAGCGCGCACAACTGATGAATTATGGCCAAAGTTATTGGCTGCTGGTCGGTGGCGGGAGCGATGGCGGTGCCTCTTGTAGGCTGCCTCCTTGCTGGCCAATGTTTTTCTGCTCGGCGTGGCAACTACTGATAATAAGATATACTTACGGGCGCAGCCCAAACCGCGTCAAACGCTCCGCCTTCAGCTCTTCCAGCGCCCACTGACTCCTCTACTTCCGCTCCAACTGCCACTTGCACTCCAGCTCCAGCTCCAACTCCAACTCCAACTGCTGGTTGGGCTTCATCGGAAGTCTAGTAAATAAAAAGTTGCATGGCCAGCAGCGTGTGCTGGCAGCCAAAGGCCGAAGGGCGAGGGCCCCAAGGCTGGAAATAAAGGGCAACTTAACAAGTTTAATTGTACGAAACGGAAATGAAACTTTGCCTTCTGGCTTGGTTGACTTCTGCCTCCTTCTGCCGGCGCCACCGGTTTTTTAATGATAAGAATGAGCAAATAGACTATAATTTGCATATTCGAGTTTGGGCACAGGGCAGCTTCGAAGCAGTCGTACCCCGGAGATTCCAGCAAGGGTATCCAGTCGTCGTCGGCATGGAGTGCGAGTATAGGAGCAGCATCAACATATTGAATTAAATTCGAGTCCGTGGCCAGTTGATGGAGGTTGCCCGTTTGCCGGCTTCCCGGCGATTAGTCAAAGAGATAAAAAGTGACCCCTAATAGGATTTCATTTCGGCGATCCTTGCTGCCTGAATGGTGCCCCTCCTGTTTGGGGCACATACTCGCATGTATGTACATTCGTAGAGTATGTGCTGTAACTGCAGCCGAATCGAAATCACGGTTCAGACTGCCGATGATTGCCGTCAATTGAATGCCAATTGTTTTTCTCTTCCCGCTTTTTCTTTTGATACAATTTTCGACCACGTTTTGTTTAGCACTGTGTGGCCTTCTGGCCCGAGCCAAATCAAACGCTTTTGGGCCAGATCAAGTTGCCGCCGTTTGTCCGTTGGCATCGGCTTGGCGGCATCGGCATCGGCATTTTCATTTAACGGCCGACCTGGGACAGCATGTCTGCCGTCGAGGGGCTGGGAAACCGCCGATCCGAATGGTCCAGTCGTGGAGAGGATGGCGGCTGGCGTATGGTGGAGTGGATGTTGCATGGGGCAATAAAACCGGTGCAGAAAGTAGAAAGTCGTGTTCTGGGCAGGCGACGGGCCACTGGGCCCCTTCAAAATTTGCAATCCTTATTGTCTATGATTGGCATTCGGTTTTTTTCCGCCGCCCCGGGGCACTTTGTATCTGCTCCTCGCTGAGCTCGCATCGCGACCACTGGCCAGTGATGCAGTTCGTCAGCGAGCACAGCCCATCAATCTGCCATCAAGTGATTATCTGCGCGCCGTGGCAAGTGGCACGTGGCCAGAAATAAGACCTTGCCAAGCTGCCAGTTCGAACGGATGGGTGGAAACTGCTCGATGGCGATGCCAAGAAGCCCCTGGAATCGCGCTTGCCTAATTTACATAAAATTGCACAAATCTACAATGTATGAGTGCTTTGACCCGAACTCCTGAACCCACTGACCCACCACCCCCCTCCCTCTGCACCAACACACATCCAGTACGCAATGGCCCAAATAGAGCCATGTCGCCATCTTAGGGTAATTTATAGAAGCGGGAAGTGGGCGGTGGGTGGGCGGTGTCTGTCGGGGGGCGGGACAAAGTGCGCCACTTGTGAGTGCAGTGGGGAAAAGCGCAACCGTGGCAAGCTCTGAGAGGGGAAATTGTACTAGGAAATTTGCCGGAAATTAAAACTTGTGCAAAATAAATCGCCAAACCTCGAAATAGTATCCAAACACATACACACAGTGGCGTACGCAGGGGTGGCAGCCGCCCAAGGAGCGCAGGAAAAGGAGTGGGAGTAATGTCCTTACGCCACTGCCCGCGACTACCACTGCCCATCATCTTCGTTCGGACGGAGGAGCAGGGGTACGCTGGGACGAAAGATCGATGCACGCGCACAAATACCGTCGCTCAAGGACCAATTGGCATAGTCGCAGCCGGAGGAGGAGGGGTAGGGCGCGGAGCAGCAGCTCCAGACGCATGCTTACACATAATGCCCCAAATCTCTGACCTCCTCAGTCTCCAGACCTTTGGGCGCCCCTTAAAAAAGGCGCCCGAGGAGCAGGAAGTGGCTTCGCCTGGCCGTTGTCCACCACCCGCTCCGTCCGTCGGTTCTTCATTCCGCTGGATTTGCCGCTAATGGAGTGACAGTTGGCAAAGAATTATTAGATTTGTACATGCATACTGCACTCGAATTTCGAAACGTGGAGGCGCCACAAGGGGCAGCGCTGCGCAGCGCTGGTCTGCTCTGCTCTGCGATTTGGAGCCGGAGTGGCAGAGTGAAGAACGTGATTGCAAATGCCCAGCTGGAGTTCGAAAAAAGTGGAGAACTCAACAGAACAAAACGGAAGGGAATAGAACAGTAGAGGGGGAAATCTAATTTCCTTAATAGTCTCAACAATTACACGATTTCTGACCAGGTCAGATTCAATCGGTGGTGGTGCCCTCAATCCTCAATCTGTGACGGTTGATCAGCCGCCACCTATGCATGCATATCCCTCTGTCCTGATGGACGTTTTAAAATGATGAAGTCCAATTTCCTTAATTCGGGCAAACCCAAAACGAGACAGTGATTGACTGCATCTAGGAGCTGCTATTGGATTGGTATAGGGATAGGGATAGGGATCGTTTCACAAGCATCCTGCTGGTGACAGTGCTGGTGAAGTGGGATGTACATCGACATTCCCTGACAGCCGCTCATAATGCATGTGGCCCCGTGGCACGGCATGGGCATTTAATCAACTTTAATTAAAATTGCACACAAAACCCGAAAACGACTTGATAAAACGCCATTAACTCGCTGCCGAGCTCAACTGACAGCGGTTTTATCGGCGGCTTCAGTGCAAAGCTTTTAATTGATAAGTGTGTGGTTGCCGCAGTGGCAGTCATCAGGGATGAGTCACCAGCTGGCTGTCCTGTAACTGGGCTGTCCTGCCACCCACACCACACACAGCGCGTGGATGAGGGACTTCCGCTCCAGCGGGGTATTCCTAAAACGTCTAATTTAGTTGGCCCATTTTCCTGGACGCCCAGGATTCGAGTAACGCGGAGCCGGAGTGGAGTGAAGTGGAATGGGCCCTTATGCCACATTATTTCAGAGCTTATGCTGCGACGACGGAACGAAAGCCCCTCGAAATTGCGCTCATTTCAAAATGGTTATTGAATCTTTGGCGAAGTAAATAATCCTTGTTGAAATAAAAGAGGAATCCCGTTTCGGGACTCGGTCGCTGTCATCCGCCCCGGCAGCCACTAAATGCTGCCAAATTATACGCAATCATTTTGAGCTTAACTAAAGTGCGGCAAGTCTGCGGCCAGGACTTGGGTGGAGCTGGATGGAAATGGGTGGGGTTCTGCGGGGTTGCGTGCGGTTCAGACAACGGCGAATTGGTTACTCGGAATGCTTTGGATATGGCCCCGGCATCAGCATCAGCTCAGCTCCAGCTTCAGCTTCGGGGAAGTGGTCCTGCCTGGGAAAAATACGACGACAATGTGTCATCGTAAATTGTTTGTCTGGGAATGGGGTCTTTCAAATTTATACCTTCATATTAAACTGGCTATTGTATATTGAGCAGCTGGAAATATTTCTTGTCTAGCGTGGAATGCTCTCATCTTCCTCCTCCTCCTCCTCCTTGGACTTCTCCTCCTTCCACGGACTCGGATCAAAATGAATCCTGTTCAAAAAGAAATTCGAAATATTTGTATATTCAAGAACAAAGTGCCTCGAAGGGCACCATTTTTATAGAATAAACATTTGCCTTGCCCAGAAGCTTTCCGCGTTAAGTGGCCATCTAAACCGTTTAGTTCCTGTGGTCAAGGAGCTGCCGGACGAAGTAACACTGTGTCAGTGCCCAGGAATCCTAGACAGCTCCTCCTGCTCCGGCGAGTTGCCGGCGAAATGGCTTAATAGCTGAGAAAATTCGCAAGCAATCCTGCGGTTTCTGGCTCGTCGCGCTTTGTAAAATGTCCATATATATATATACATATATATGCACGCTCTGTGAGCATTTTCGAGGATTAAATGAGACACTTTGCGTCGTGGAGGGGGGAGGGGTGGTAGCGCAAAAAAGAAAATGCCGCTCAATTTGCTGCACAAATAGAACGCAAATCAAATAAGAGCCTGTCAACAAAAAGCATCCACGCAGGCGACTCCGGCGCAAAGGGTATGGCTCCCTATACACATACATACGTACATAGAGTGCCCGACCGAGACGTTGGACGGAGGGATGCGGAGGGATTCGGGGTCCTCGCAGTGAAGAAGGGAGAGGAGTCGGATGACTGGGGGACGGGGAACTGGAGACTGGGTACGGGGCTCGTCGGCTGCAGTGCTACAATTTATGACAACTTAATTGATTTACTTTACGTACGTGACCAGAAAAATGAATATTGCATTACGATGGGATTTTCGTTAGAGTTTTTTCCGTTGCCGCCGGAAGTTCTATTTCAACGCTCCGCTGTTTGCCACACAAACACCGACAACCCAGCTGCGCCAGTGGAACGGTGGAGCCAGCCTCCACAAGGAGCAGGAGCAGTCTTCTTTAAATCTCGCACAATTAGCAGTGTCGCCACACGGCTTTTCGTGCCCGGCGGAAAGGCGAGTGGTGAGCGGAGTGGGGGAATCTAATTTAATTTCTATATTCCACAGATTTTGTCATGCTCACTTCAACCAACTAGTATTGTGGTAATTTTATTTTGAAAATGTTGCAAAGTCAATAATGCAAATTTAATGTTGCATATTCAATGTAATTTCAATGTTGCATTTTCAATGTTACGTTTACGTTTTGATGTCTTTTGTTGAATGTTGTAACAGTCTTTCAATGTTGGAAATTCAATGTTGTGGTAAGGATTGTGGAACGTAGAGCGCAGCCAGAAATCACGCGAACCTAAAAGTATGCAATGAAAATGAATGTTGGGTCGATGAATAGTGTTCATTTCTCAAACGTCGCGAGGGGTGGCCTAAAATGAAGCTTGTGACTCCACCAGCTGCAGCTGCTAGTTCTGTTGATTTGTCCCACAAAAATATGAAGAAAGCCGCCACTTTCTTTCGCTTTTGACTGTGGCAACTTCATCATTGGCTTGCTAGGGTCCGCAAACTTTGCCCGTCTGCCGTTGGTTGGAGCAACTTAAGTAGTCGCAGTTTATCCCGACTTAGTTGCTTTGACCTTTTCTCGTTTCCATTTCTTTTCTTCTGAACTCCCTTCGTGCGGCAGTTTGCATGAAAATGCGTAACGGGTAGCGCAAGTTGGGCAAGTGCCACTGGCTAAGTTGCTCATTACTCGATAACCGCTGTGGCGCAGCTCCGCCGTCCGTCGTCCGAGGCTCCACTGTCCCAGTGGTGGTGGTGCAGAAGTTTGCCTCGGCGCCTCATCAATTCACTTTGACATTGACTTGGCCTAGACGCCAAAAAACCAAACACACACACACACACGCTCAAATCTACTTGTGCGTCTACTTTGGCTTAATCGCACATAAGCGGTGAGTTTTTTGTGTACTTAAGAAACCACTTAAGAAGTCGTTAAATAATCAATGAATAAAGATTCTTGCCGCCTCTCTGTCTTTCTGTCGCTCTGTCTTTTTGTCGTACTGTCTTTCCGCGATGCTCTCCGCCGACGCATAAATTGTCATAAATAAATGAGCACGTTGTGGCAGCAAAGGCTTGCACTCTCACTCGTCCTTGTCTCTGTGGGTCGTCCTGCCTCGCGCGCTCCGCATCCTTGCCGACGCAGCTCCTCCTCGCCGAAGGGCGGTGGGAGGAGGGAGTAGCACCATGGGGCTCGAATCAATGGCAGGCAGTCTTTGGACAATACGCGCTGAAGACTTTCCCAGAATGGAAAATGTGGGGAGAAGATGGGAAAAACTTTTCAGTCCAAGTTGCGACAGGTAATTGAGCGGAAACGCGGGCAGAATGAACTGAAGTGGCACATACGTGTGGCAACAGCATTCGGATTGCCTGGCTTTCTGGCTTAGAACATGCAGCTATAGGCCATTATTAGATACATATTCGTTCTATTGGCTTGCCCATGCACAGCTAGCAAAATGGTGACCCAGAAGCCACAGGATGGCCGATTAAATGGCCATTTCGCTAGCGAAGTCCTGCGATTTAATGATGGGAGCTGCTTTGGCAACGGCCAATGGAACTTCAACTTTTCCTTTCTGTCTGCAACATTGAAATATTGTATCTGTTGTGCTCGGTTTCAATGTTGGCAAATTCCTTTCTATTCGCTGGCTATTTCCCTTTCTGCATGCAGAATGCCACTTGTTGTTTTCCCTGTTCCCTATTCCCTGTTTTCCCGCCTTTAGGTCCTATGTAGCAAAACATTTTCCTCTGGTCCCCCCAAGTTTCCCAGCTTCCCGGTTTCCCTATTTTCCCGACTTTTATTGCATTTGATTGCTGTATTTTTTCGAGATTTTCATCATTTCTTTGCTTCTTGTTCGTTATTGACTTTGATTTTACTTTCGGCGCTGGCTTTGGCTCCTGCACCGCGATTTAACGGCTTTTAGCCAACAGTCTAACTGCCGGATGTCAGATAGATGAGCAGTTGGAACTGGGAACTGGGAGCTGGGGGTCGACATTCGACAGCTGTCATGACACCCGCACCCGGATTGCCCCTTCCATTGGAGCGTGTACATATTACGTGCGACTGCGGCTGTCTACGGAGCAAGTGCCTTAATTTGTGGATTTCGTACAAATGGTTCGGAAGAATTGCTTTAAGTAATTGTTTTCGCCTCCGCTCCCAGAGTGGAGGTATTGTGCCATTTTTGGCGCTGCTCCTGCCACGTTCGCCGGCGTTGTTGTTGTTGGTCTTTCTGCTGCTGTTTATGGCATCATTGCGTGCCCTGGACTAGTTGTCCCAACTCCACATCCATCTACACATCCGTGTGATTCCATTCGATTCGATTCGATCGAACGCTGCCGACTTAAACCGATTTGAATAATGCCAAAAGTTGACTTTTGGGGCGTGTTTGCAGTCTGATATGGTAGTGGCTTTAAAGCACACTTGACGTCTTGTCGCCCACAGAGCCAGCGATAAAAACGCCCATGGCCATGGTCCCTTTCGATGGGCTCAATGGGGGCTATAGGCTTTAATAGGACCTGGTCGGGCCGGATTCGGAGGTGGCTCCCGATCCACCATCCGCCATTCACCATCCGTCCGCACTTTGCAATTCTCATTTTACATATTGCCCTCGGAGTCGTATATTTTTTACCTTTGTGTGTTTGCCTAACTACCTCGCTGGCCCTGCCGCCTGAATGTGTTGCTCTTAGAATCCAGGGAGTCACTAGTCGGTAGTTGGTAGTGGGTAGTTGGTAGTTGGTAGTTGGTAGCTGGTAGTAGCCACCCCGAATGCCTGGATGTCGGACTGTCTATCCGTGTGCCATTTTCCTCTCTGTTTGCGCACACTGCCTTCGTGCCGCGCCTCTCTGGTTTGCACCTTTTGTACGTTTTTAATTTTCCTGTTTTATTTCCGGTTTTACGATTCCCATCTCGAATCTAGATTGCAATAGCGCCGTTCACCGTTCAACGTTCGCCGTCGTTTGTCCAACGGCATTGCGTCCTGCCACGATTCACTGCATCAGGGCCGCCAAGCTGACAGGCCACCCAGCTGCATGGCTCCACCCCCAGCCTCGAGTTCATCGCAACACTCGCACAAAAGAATGATCTCTGGGCCTTGTGGAGGGGATTCACGCAGGACTGGCGATCAAGCTGTAATGGCCAGCAATCACAGCGGACCTGAAAAGGTCCTTGCCAAGGAGTCCAAGTGTTGCATGTCCATGTGCGAGTATCTTAAAGGACGACTACTCTCGACACACCCACATGGGCGAGTGGGTGCTGCTCAGCTGGGGCCAATTTTGCAAACACCGAATGCTCAGCTTTAATGTTGGGTCACCAGGGGACATTCCTTTGTGCCATACATGATTTGGCAGGTATTCCATGGACGTTGCCAGATAAAGATTACGATACAGATAAAGCCGAACGTGAGTCGGCTAACTGGCCAGCCTTTGTGGGCCGAGCAGTCCCCGCCCATTTGGTTGTACACACAATGCCGCCTGCTTGCCTTTGGGGAATATTTGCATAAAAAGGTCACTGGCACCGCCACTCAGTGTGTGTATGTGTGTGGCGTCCGTGCACGTGTGGGTGTCCCATTGAGGAAGCAAACACTATCTGCGTGTGGGTCTACATCGCCAGGACGCGCCAGGTGGCGCCGGTCGGCCTCCGCTGCGGTGCTTCCAGCCGCAGATTTGTCCAGAAAGTGGCTCTAAAAAGAAGAAGAATGCGACGGGCGAATCAGCCTGCGATTGTCAAGGCACTCGATGATATTCGAGTAAGGAGCTGGAAGGATGAGCAACATGGGCAGGATGGGCGGTATCGCCACACCACGCCACTCGAACAACAAAAGGCAATTTGCAAAACAGTAGCTGTGCAGGATGGCTGACGGATGATGGACAGCGAGCAGGAGTGCCTAGGAAACGAGACGCACGGCGGAGGATGTGGCCAAGGCAGTCGCACTGCGGAGCGTGAAACAAAGCATTAACCAGCACTTGGCTGGGGAGGAGCAGTCCTCGGACGGACCTGGCTCGGCGGCTGCTCCAACCGGCGGCTGGCAGACAAAACAAATAAGTTCTGCTGCTCCGCAGCACGAAGTTTGCTCCTAGTCCGAGTCCGAGTCAGAGTCTGAGTCCGAGTCCTAGTCCTGGATGCTGGCAGGCAGATTTCCAGATAAAAAGATTGACAGCGATGATAGTCGAAATAATTAATTGAATGAAACTGCTACAACAAATGCCTTTAATTAGTGTCGGGTTTCCTCTTGGGTCCTTTTCTGCTTTTCTGCTACGTGCCACCCCCTCTTCATGCCAGCTTCTTGAAAGCTTCAGAAAGGGATCTCCGGGGTTCTGGCTTAAAGTGTAAAGTGTTCCCGGTGCGCTAAGTGACTACCCAGCCAGCCATCGATGAGCTGCAGCAGCGTTGCACGAACCAATTTCCCGACACTGGGCCAGAGGTCGCGGCGGATTCTGTGATTCTGCGAATCCGGGAAACCAGCACTCCACTCCGTCGAATTGCTGGAGGTGAGAGGAGAGGCATGGACGTCGCCTGCCAGCCCCCAACGTTCTGTCGCGCATTTCCATGAAATTATTCAAGTAGAAGGATATATGATAATTTCCGTCGGAAGTGTAATCAAAAATCGCTTAGACAAGAGCTCCCCATCGCCCCATGGCCGCACCATGCATGTGCCCATGTGGTGGGTGGCAGTCCTGTGGACTTGGTGACGAGTGATACTTGGATACAGGGATTCCGGGACACGAGATAGGGTCCAGCCGAGGAATCTGTATAGTTGTTCAATTGCTGCACACTTTTAAACTGATTTAAAAACCCTGTTGGCCAATCGAGGGGTAGTGGTGCAATGTCGCATTAGGCCGACGGCTCAGTTGACCTTTCGTCAGTGCGACGCACTGCGTCAGTCGGCTGGCGGGGCATTCAGGAACACATCCTGGCAATCGCGGTTCTTTTCGATTGACTTGTACGCGACAATGCCATTTGGCCATATCGTCAAATACTCTTATTTGCATTGCGTTCCGTTTGAGCCGCATCTTTTTGCCGCTCTGCGCCGGAGTTTGTTTTTACGAATAATCCGCTTTTGCCGGGCCTCCTGATCCTAGTCAGCTTTTGTCCGCTTTCACACCAACTCTTTGTTTTCCGCTCGACCTTTTTTCCTTTTTTGCATTTTTTGCTGCATTTTCGCTTTCACTTCGTGCAAACGGCCGAAAAACCAAAAGATTTTAATGCCATAAATTCATATTCCCATCATTCAATTGACAAATGGCCATATGTGGCCAGTGACATGGTTTCTCCGCCATCACCCCCGCCCATAAGTGGAGGCAGTGCCTCCCTCTCGGGATTTTTGGTTTTTGCACTCGATGCCATTGTCATCGATGGTGTTATTGTTTTTGTTGCCGCTGCTGCTGCAGTTTTAACAGGATTTGCCATGCATTTTAACTGAATAATTGATAAAATTTTGACACAAAAGTTTATTTAAGTGCAGAGCGATGGCATAAACAGACCAAAACCAAAGCAACAAAGTGCTGTCGCGATGATCCGACTAGCGGATACCCGTTGACTTTTTTTGAGGTGCGGGTGGGGGGTGGATGCACTTGCTCAACCGGCGGGTTGGAATGCCATTGCATCTGCCGATCAGATCACAGATTAACTGCAACGGCCAAATGGGATTGGCCTATGAATTGTTATTAATTAATATGAGGATAATGCGAACTCGAAATGTTTCGTCCGAATCTCGGCTGTCAGTCAGCCAGTCAGCCAGTCAACCAGTCATTCAGTCAACCAGGCAGTCATTCAGCGATGAGGAGAGCCAATTGCCAGGCTCGTTCCCTGTGTCCTTTTCGTCCTGGGCCCATCGTCGTCTGGCGCTGACGCTGTTGCCGTGATGTATGATGTTGCACTGGCTGCAAAAATGAAATATACAAAGTGGAATTGAAGTGGAATTATTCATGGGCTCTCGCTTTGGCTGCGCCACCATTCCCGCACCTTGATGCTATATTTCTACTTCGGATTGCCGCCACCGATTGTAAGCTGTTTGATTTTTGTGCCCCACGGCAAGTGGCAAGTGCCATGTGGCATGTGGCAAGCCGGCTGTGCGGCAGGAAGAGCAACAGGAAGCGGAAGGAGGGACCAACGCGCCACGTGATGATGGGATCATCCAGCATCGAGTCCAGCATCCTTTGTCAGAGCGACAACAATGACATTGCGAGTGCGAGCCGATGGACTCATCCGATGCAGCAGGACGAGGAGCAGGCCCATCGACTAGATGACCAATCCCCTGGAGGCACCTTCAAAAAGACGCCTGAGCGTCGTCGGAGCTGCATTTTTTGGGGAGCAAGCGAATTAGGGCTCCTGCCTGCGTGTCCAGCGGCCATGACAATAAAACTGACAACATTGCCCCATCAATTCTGGGCTTTAATCTGCTATGACACTCGCACGACACATCCACAACGAGGATGGTAGGGGATGGGTATGGAGCCCGCGCTTAGTGGCTGTTAAAGCCAAATAGTTTGGCCAATTAGTTTTCGCCGCCAATGGAGAGGGAACAATGAAATGAAACCATTCAATGAATTCAACTTGTCATATTTATGGCCACGATTTGAAAGGGCGATCAGTCTGCCATTTCGGTGCGGGAGTGGTCGTGGGTGTCCTGGAGCCCTTTATCGACAGGACGCATGCATCGGGATGCAAGTGTTTGCATAACTACACACACACCCACATACACACACACACACACACACACAATGAAATGGCCGTGTGTCAGTCGGGGTGCATTGTCATGCGTGTGGCTGCGTACTTATGTCATATGCATGTTTGACTACTTAAAATTCAATTGGCTCTAAAATAAATGATTGCCAAATATGTGCGCTGCGTTGTGCTATGTTTGGTGCTATGTGGTGCAGTTTGGTGGGTGTGGTGTGGCTGGAGTGCTTGATGTTGGCACCCATTGTAACTAAGTGTCAATTGTCATGTGTCAAATTGTGGCATACAAATTAGGGTAATCAGAGTACAACAGCATGTTTGATTGCTTGCTTTATTTATGATTGTTTGCACAACTTGGAGCACAGCCGGGCAGAGGAGAGCCAAGCCGGCCGCAACCTCGTGTGTCCTGTGGACGCACTCGCCAGTTGGTAGTCCGTAGTCCATAGTCTGCTCACCAGGTAAACACACACCACCCAACAGGCAACCCACCTGGCAACCCACCTGCTAACCCACCTGTGAGGCACGACTGTTTGCTCGGCATTTGTATAAATTGTCATTGACATGAAGGCTCGATGTGGCCAGCAGGCCCGCGATAGTTTGGCTAACTGGCCAATCAGTTGGCCAGATTGCTCATTACGTCTTTTGGAATTTAATACGTGGCCTGTGGGCTGTGGGCCCGCCTATATATGCAAATATATGTGTATGTGTAATGCGGTCCTAATTGCTTTTGGGTATGGTGCCTGCATTCAAATGACAACTTTTCAGTTTTCAGTTCGCCCAAGGAGAGCCACGCAGAACCACTTTCATACTTATGAAAAGCTGAGGCTCATTATTTTCCCAGCACGAGCATGCTGCTGACAAATTCAAGAGGCAAATCCAGTTGAAAACAAGTTAAGATATTATAAATGCATAAAGGGACAGGAAGAGGCGTCCCTGGCATCGGGGCCCAGCAAGTCCGTGTCCTGGTTCCGGAGCACAATTAACATGTGCGGCAACGTGGTTGAATATGTACGTATATACATATGTGCCTTCTGCCAGCTGGAATGGGTTGGGGGTGCAACTTAAATTTTAACCAGGACCTGCTTTTGGGCGAAGGAACTACAAAGGACCTTTAGCACACACCCCACGTTCAAAGCTGAGCAGCTGCAAAAAGTGGCCGCAGCCTTTATCACACACACAAACACACAGGGGCGTGGGGGCGTGGGGGCGTGGCAGGCGGTTTTTGTTCAGTTTGCTACACAGCTAGAAACACTAGTAGCTTAGAATTTACACTACCGAAAATTGTTCCAATTTGAAATAGAAGAGAAGAGAAAAAGTTCAAACAGATGGCATGGAACTTCCACATGTCTTTTATTGGTGCAATATCTTGATGTCTTTTGTCATTTCTAGATCATCCGGCAGGGGATCTTCCGGGAACAATTGCCGGCTAAATACCCAAACCCATGCTCCCCAGAGCCCCTAGCTGCCAGCCTTTTCCTGCTCCGTCTCAACGGGGCAGCAGCTGCTGGCAAGGACAATTAGAAGGACCTGGACCCCAAGACCCAATATATATGCTTTTGCTGGCTGAAACAAAGGAGGGCGCAAGTATGTGGCTGGCAGACGGCAGTTACCGTCGCCGCCCCTGCCAGCGTGCTCCCAATAAAGGCGCAAAAATTATGAACTTTGGCCAAAGATGAACACGCTTTTAATTTATAAATAGGCCAGGGTGCGGGGAGGGAGCCAGGGATGAAAGGGTTTGAAAGCGGATGAACGGGCTCGAGATTGCGGATGGGGCTGGCCGACTTGTAGCGCAGGCAATCCACTCTCACACTCGGAACAAAGTGGGTATGGAACCCAAAATCAGATGGATATACATATGTATATATATATATATTTTTTTTTTCGCATTTTATATATTTACTTATATATATTTCATTACTTGTAAGAATTATTCTTTAATATATATCCACGAGATTCGCTGCTTCGCGCATTTCTAGATGCAAATGTATCTAGTTTCGAAAACAGGAAGCCGACTGCACACATAGCACTGAATAATTAACAAATTGTGCCGGAACTCTAATCAAGTCCCCTCCCCAGCGGAGTGATCTGTCAAGTTAGAGCGGGAGGAGGAGGGCCAGTTCCTTGGGCAGACCACACACCCCGCTCTCCGCCAGCAGGTCCACTGGCCACCAGCCACGGCAGCAACACGTGGCTGCTGCTGACCGACCACGTGTTGCTCGACTGTTAGCCGGGCTGAAAACGTAAACAAGGCGGCTGCTACGAAGCCTCCGGCTCGGTGGCCACTCGAGTGACTACGAGCGAGGACGACGACGCGTTGGGCCATGGGGGCACTGGCGTCGGCCGTCCTCAGCCAACCGATGTTTGAGTGAAACCCGGTCGGCCGAAAGCTTTCCGAGCCCGAGTCCGAATCTCAATCCGAACCCGCACCCGAATCCTCAATCAGCTTCAGCTTCAGCTGCGAACCGTACCGAACCGAACCAAACGTGAAGTGGCTGGTATTCCGGCAGGCGATTGTGGCCTTTCGCCTTCAGTTGTTGTGCCGCCGTGAAGGAGGACGGTAGCCGTGCGCGCATACGGAGCACATTGGTGCCGCTGGCGTTGGATTCGAGAGACGAGAGAGAGAGTGTTCCAAGATTTCCCAGTTTAATAGTTTCGAAAAATCGTTTTCGAGTGCTTTTTTTTTGTCTGTGCTTTCTGGTTTGCCTGCTGAGCAATCTGACTAGCGCGCCTCTCGTTCATGGCTGGCGTTTGGAATTGTGAAGGTCAGCGCGTCGTCGCGATCGGACTCCCATTTCAGTGTGTGTCGTAATCCGGCCAAGAGATCGCGTTTGAAAAAGATACGAAATCTGTTTGCTCAAGACTTGGTGAAAGAGTACGTATGTATATGGCACTGATCACAGTCCCCTAGAGTTTAGTTAGTAAGGAAACTATTTGATCCGTACTAGTTCCCTCAATCTACGCAAAACGCACGGGAACACGGTGATCAAGTGGGTTTGGCTTAAGCCAACTAGTCTTCCGCCCATTTTGTGCCCATTTAGTTGGCCAAAAAGACAGCAGGGTTCTTCCCTTGCCCACATGGGTGCGGAAAAGTTAAGGTTTATGGCCGCTACGCCACTTACGCACGATTGGAATAAAAATGTCCTGCAGGCGGCAACAAGGACATAACAATATACATGCGAGTACAAGAATAACACAAGTGTAGTCCTGCTGCTCCTGCTGCCAAAACGTACGAGCGCCATTAAGTGCGGCAACTACATACAAGCACCTTTCGCACAAGACACAACACGAAATGGTTACAAAATATGAAACTGCTGTGCGGAGCCGGAGTCGTAGTGGTGGTCGTAGTCGCAGTCGCAGTCGGAATACGGAGTATTATGTCCAAAACCACGACGCCGACTGGGACTACGGCTCTGTGCGGATATTAGGGTGCTGGTCCCTTGTCAGAGACGTGCCGTGGCACAGGCTGCTCAACCCCACTAGTTGATAGTTGCTCGTTGCTGGCGTAACCCTTTCCTGCCCCAGCCACATATGCATAAGGGTTCCCGGTCATGTCTGCGTCCGTGTCTGGGTCCCTTCTCCTTTCCTTCCGCCCCTTGCCGTTGATAACTTAATAGCTGGACAATGCAATATTTTCCATTTACGAGTTCATTTCTATAAACGGCCAAAACCAAGTGTGCTGGTCCGGCACCTGACTCCATTCTGGACAGCCAATCCGTACGACTGCGCTTCGCTCTAAATTGCCCTAAACTGCCAAGGACCTTTGAGCCGCTTCTCGTGCACAAGTGGCTCCTTCATCGTGAATGCCAGTTTGCAGTCCGTCAATATCGGCCATGATCTCCGTGGCATATGACCAGTTAGAGTCAGCTCTCATGGCCATTCAGTAATTTCCCATGAATATCACAATGTAAACGGAATCCGCATGGATGTGACATAAGTCGCAGCAAAAACGTGTGGCAGCAGCACAAGCACAAGAAGTTGCAGAAACAGTAACAAAATTAAGAGAGCACCAACTGCTGGGGCAACTTTACCAAGCCGTGCGGCACGTGATGCTTGTGCCCAGCGGAGTTCATATTGCACTGTGTCCCAAGTTCCAAGGCACCACTTCCCACTCCCCGATCCCGACTCGAATCCCGAATCCGAATCCGATTTCATTTGCATGCCTGTCTGCAGATACTAAATCACCTTCAGCTCCCTTGGACAATTCTCGGAGCACGATCCGTGGCCTTCATCCGGCCTGGAATCTGTTCGAGTTTTCAGATTACTGTGGCAGGATGCAACTGCCAGCGCACCCAAAAGAATACAGGGTCACAAAAGTGTACGAATTTGGAAAATTATAATGAGAGAAAGGCGTTGAAAGGCCCACCAACCTCTGAAAGATGTCTTATTTTATTTTCTGGGTGCACACTGGCTACTTGGGGCTGCCCATATTGTGTCTGCACTACAAGTATTTCAAAATAAATAACACAATTGCCGACTGTGGAAGTTTGCCTGTTAATTGCTCGCCAGATGGGACTGTGCCACTTACCCCACCGATAGGGCTGAATCGAACCCTTTCCGTTTTGTTCATCCGTAGTTTGCAATTTAAGTGTAATACATTTTGAATTCGGTCGGCAGGTGCCACATCCCAGATACCACCCACACACACCTTGCCACCGATCCGGACGGATCACAAATCCTTGACTTGAGAGCCCTCCGTGCTCCACGCTCCATGCTACTCGACACTCAGAATGCACTAAAATGGGCCGTAAACAATCGAAGTAATTGCCGACGCGGACTGTATAAACATAGGGATAAACATAAACAAAATCGGTCCATGGCCACCGAAGGGACGACGGAAGGAGGGCGGAGTACTTTTGGTCGGAGATGAGGTGACCAGAAGAGAATAGGTCGTAAAAGCATTTATGGCCGATCGGTCAGTAGGCATGTGGAAATAGTATTTCGATTTGTATCTCGGGCAGGCCTCGCTGAAGAGCTAAAATGAGTAGAGATAAAAATAAGTTGCCGAAACAGAGATTATCTATATATTTATTTATACATTTCATTTTTATTGAGCGCGCACAGAATGTATTTCATAACTCACGCGGATTGCTTCTTAAGATGCCGATGATGATAATTATAGACACCCACCGAAATATAGATCTGTTGATCAGAACTCAACTCAGCTGAACTGAGATAAACTGAGATGACTGAGCTGTCTGTGGCAATGATGCGTGCCACACCTTTCGACCTTTAAAGCGCCAAAGGCAACGCGAAACAGAACAGCCGCATTCAACTAATTACCTTTGACATCAGATTGGCCGGAAAATAATTTACTTGCTGTTCTAGAATTGCTTATTTATTTATTCACGAGCCTCACGAGCAAAAAGTCTATAATTTATTCATTTATGACTTTTTATTTTATTTATTATGATTTCTTTTGACAGAATGGTTTAATAAATACTCCGCCCACCCCCGGCGTCATTTCCGCAGCTCATGCATGTAAATGCAGCCAGAATATATATTCGCACTCACTCACCAGCAGTCCGCAGTCCACAGTTTGCAGTTTTCAGCTTTCAGTTCCCAGTTCGCAACTTGCAACTCGCAGTTCGCAAATGCAGGTAGCTGCCGTTGCAGTTGCAGTTGCTGCAGGCATGCATAATTGAAGAGATGCACGTGTGAAGTCGCCAACAGCTGGTGCCGCCAAAGTCATCAACTGGCGCATTTGTAGATGCACTTCCAGTGGCATCTGCAGCTCCCACTGCATGGGCTAACTGCATCAGCCAGCTGCATACTTTAGTGCTTTGGTGCTTTGCCACCCCCGTGACTCCGTCGCTCCGCCGGCAGAGCAGATTTATGGACTCGATGGCTTCCAGGTTCAGACGCAGACTTCTTTGCTTTATCATGGACAGCTCCCCCATGGCATCCACCGGTGTCTTAGCGCCATGGATTTGCGAACGAGGGCTCGACTCCTTTGGAAATCACTCACAAAGGTGTCCAAATGCATGGAACAACGCATGTGGAGCCAGGGCCTCTTATGTCCAAAGTTCCTTTTTTTTTACTGTACCATGCAACGCCGCTCATTGTTTGCGTGCACTCTTTGCAGGATACTACGCAACCGGAGAGTCATGCACTTCCCATGCATCCACTAGCTGCAGTGCAGCAGCGCCGGAATGTTGGCCGCTGGCAGCAGTGAGATCACTGACTTTGGGCCACACTCGCGCCAACTAACGGCTGGCACCACGCCCAAACGACCCCACAAGGCCAGCAGCCACCGTCCTGGTTCTGGTACTGGTCCTGGCCCAATGACAACTGGTGGCACCAGCTCAACCAGCGGTAACGGAAACAGCGGTGGGGCTCTAAACGCCCTTCCCACGACGAAGGTCGGGAGCGGAGGAGGCGCCATGTCCGCCACAACGGTGACTGCGACGACGGGGAAGGCCACTGTCAGCCATGGCCATGGTCATGGCCACGCTCTGGGGCGCAGCGAGGCGAGGAGCGGTCGGAGCGCTGCAGCTGGACGCTCCAATGTGGACGGATTCGTTGGCGGAATCGAGACGTACTTGGGCCTCATCGGGTGGCGAAAAAAGTGCCTGTATACCCTGCTGCTGCTGCTGATGCTGCTCATCATCACGAACCTGGTGCTCACCCTCTGGATACTCAAGGTGATGGAGTTCTCAACGGTAATTGCCACTCAGCCACTGGGCCCCCGAACCCGAACCTAAAACACTCACCACTCCGCTTATCGCTTTCAGGAGGGCATGGGGCAGCTCAAAATCGTACCCGGTGGCATACAGTTGTCCGGACAAGCGATAATTATGGACATGCTGCGCGCCTCCACAATCCGTTCGCGGCACGGCCAACCCATCTCCATAGGTGAGTGCGAGTCGCGTTCCCGTGGAGCGCCTCCGGCATTATCGAGCGATTAGGTGGCACCTCAACGGTGTCGCAGTTGTGCGGACATCCCCTGTTCGGATTCCTATTAATATTCATTTTATAAATTTGCAACCTTCATGCTTCTTTCGCACACTTCACACATTCCACACAATTCGCACCCCACTCAGCTGGTTAGATCGTGGTCACGCCTTGATGAGCCATCGCCTAGGATTCGGGGGTCAGGGCTCAGAGGCACCCATGGGATGGCCGCTGATGAACTTCCTCCGCAAATGTCAAAGTCATGGGGGCCGCCCGCCACATGCTGCCTCCGATGACTGAGTGCATGCGGCTGAGTGGCCGAATGGCGGGCAACTGGACGACTGGATGGCTGGGTGGCTGAATGACTGAATGGCATCATCCAGTGCATGTTTAATGAACTGCGCTGCCGGCCGCTATTATGCAGCCTCCGAGGAGCATCGGCAGGCCCATTTGTTTTCCCGTGCTTGAGGGCAAGTGCATCGGGCTTAAACATTCATGGCACAGGTGGACAGGAGGTTAGCTGGTTAGGTGGATGGGTGTGGACATGGCCAGGCGCACGGTTGGGGATGGTCGAGGACAAATGTGTGCCGGTGCCAGTGAAGACATAAATCAACAGATATCAAGCGTGCTCAGCACAAGGGCACGACCAGGAGCCAGAAATCAGGAGCGCTAAGCGTCGGTAAATGAGATCGGGGCTGTTGCTCCGCTTGCCCCACTTGCCCCACTTGCCCAACTTGCTCCACTTGCTCCGCCTTGAGCAGCAGCCAAGATGTACAATTACAGATAAGCCATATGAAGGCAAGAGCTGAGAAGACTGATGCCATTTCCCAGGGACCTTCGTCCATGTGTCGACAGCAAAATGTTACCAAAAAGCAGCAGAGCATTTCCCGCAGCGATAAGCGACAACCGCAGATACGTGCGCGGAAGTGGGCGGTGGGTGCTGGGTGCTGGGCGCTAGGTGGTCCAGATGGACGGATACGGATACGAATCCCGACTAGGACTGAGGGATGGTCGATGGGCGACGGGTGACGGGTCACGGCGGAACACAGCCACCTGGCGGGGCTGTCAGCGAGGGCTGATAGCTGATAGTTGATAGCCAAGAGCGATGGCCATGCACGACCCAGCTGAGACAATGGAGGAGAGCGGAGCCTGAGTTTTGATTTCCGTTTCCGGCGACTTGTAACATGCTATCTTAACCAGATGAGCACGGGTGCCCACTTTCAACGCCTCTGCGGCTGTTTGGCGTTGTGTGTTCACTCATTTATATTGCAATTACTGCTTAAATTACCCGCATTTGTCACACACACTCACTGCAATCCTCATCCGGAGCATATGTATTTTCCGTGTATCTATACCTATTTCTTGCCCTCGACAGAGTCATCACGTAACTTTTCAATCAATACACGTGATCCGAATGGCATGATTGAGAATCATTTATTCCTGGGACACGATAAGTTCGAGTGCCTGTCGGCGGGATTTCGCATAAACGACACCAACGGACGCAGCCTGTTCTCCGTGAACCGCGATGAAGTCACCATCGGAGCACATGCCCTGCGGATCGACGGCGAAGGTGGCGCCGTCTTCCGGGAATCCGTGCAGACGCCCCATGTGCGGGCCGAGCCCGGCCGAGAGCTGAGGTAAGTACTGAATGTGGATGTGAGTGGATGTCGAGCCACGTCCTCTGGTTGAGCCCGGGAGACTCTGGTGATTGCCAGCAGGAGGCAGGAGGATGGTACAATGGGAGAAGGGAAGGGCCCGAACGATCTGCCAACGGAGGAGTGCCAAAGCCATGGCCAATTAAAGTAAATGAAATCGAAAGCCAATCTACTGCAGTCCGGTGTTGAAATTCAATGACTGTAATAAATTTTGCAGGAATTCGTTGCCAGCAACGGGCAGCATCCAAGGCACGCCATGTTGTGGCATATTAGTCGTTCTTGGATGGAGTTCGGTGGGGAAATCTGAGAAATAAAAAATTAAAAGCAAACCAAACACTCGGCTACGCTCGTGCTCGCCCTCGTGGGTCTCTGTCAACGTCACCTTTGCGGTAACAAAAACAACGCCAGGCCCCCGCCCACGCCCACGCTCCCGCCCCCGCCACCGCCCATTCCCAGCTGGTGTAGTGGTGTTCGGGGTGCACTGCAGCTGCACCTCCACTGCATCCAGTGGCACCACACCACACCGATGCCACCTGTATAGGTGTCGGTATTCAGCTCACTGAGCTCACGCGGGCAGCGAAAATATTTATACACATTTGTCAGAATGTACACAAACGTTGGCAGTGAATTAAAAAGCGCTACAGGGGCCAGACATTTTTTCCTGTACGGCTAACGCCAGAATCGGACTGCGATTGGGATTGGCACTGGGCGGCAATGGGTGGCACTGGATGGCACTGGATGGCACTGGATGGCACTGGATGGCACTGGGATCGGGATTGGGATGGCAGTCTCTTGCATTATGCCCATCCATCAGCCCATCTGTCCGCGTGGGCGAGTATGTGTACACATGGACCATTAACAGGATCGGCGGCTTGTAATAACATTTTCATTGACAAATTTGATGATAGCTGCCTGTTGGTTCATGAAAATTACAAATTGTCTGCCGCCAGATACACAGGCAAACATTTCAGTTGACGAGGCGACAGCGATGTCAGCGCAAAGTCATATCAGCCATTCAAATTGAAATTGCAATGTTTTCAAGGCACTGCACCAATTGAGAGACTTTCCGTTTCATTAGGCCAGGGCGTTCTGGTGAGGGGGCTCCCAGTCCCGAATCCCGAATCCCAAATACCGAATCCTGCATCCTGCATTCAGCATTCACGATTCAGCATTCTGCACTCACTAACCGAGGTGCCGGCACAACACTTCCCTCCTGATTTAATTACAGACTCGAATCGCCCACACGCCAATTGGAGATGACGGCGGCCAAGGACATCAATTTGCAATCGCGGGCAGGAGGCATAGAAGTCGTGGCCCTGGAAGACGTCAAGTTCCGAGCCCTCGATGGGAGCGTAAGTATGATTGAACGCTAGCAGCGTAGACTGAAAGCCAGATGGCGTGGTGGTGAGTGGGTAGTAGTAGCGTAATCACTTGTCCTCCGTGTGCTCTTCTCGATGCAGCTGCGCCTGGAGTCCTCCAAGATACTTATGCCCAACCTGAGGACGGCCCAGCCGCCCATTCTGGGCACAGCCCAAAGCAGGGATCACATGCATCGTGTCTTCCAGCTCTGCGCCTGCTCCAATGGCAAGCTTTTCCTCGCGGCACCACACTCCATATGTGCCGGCGATGATTCCACGGTCTGCAGATGATTGCACGACTCGGCGCGCTGGCAGTCCACATCCACATCGTCCACATCCGATAGATCCCGATCCCGATTCCGATTTCGATCCGATACGGATACGAATACGGACACTGATTAAGGAGCTGGGTCTCCGGAGTTCTGACAGACCGGTATGCAAGTATGCGATTCATGGCGAAACGCGGAGCAGACCACAGCCATAGCCACACCCATACGCACACGTTCATGTTGAGTTATTCATATGCTGACTGGAACATAGGACGGTATACCGTATACCGTATATGATATACCATATACCCAATTAGTGCAAATCACTCACACACACACATATAGTATATGATTAGCCAGGCGTACGCGTACATCCTGCGTTCATAATCGTACATAATCGATCATACCCCCACACACTGTCGAGGGAATTGTACCCAAACTCGAAGGACAAAATCAAGAGCTTCTTAGACACTTGGATGTTGTGTACTAGTATAACGAAGGGCATTTCGGAGACATAGGCATAGTACCCATAGACCTATATAATATCACCAAGTCAACTAACTACTAATGGATTAAACAAATAGACAGATATGATGTCATAGTCAAAAGTAGGATGCCGTCAGAGTTGAGTCGAATCTCACATCAGTATTGGCGTTACTTCTATACCCCTCAGAAATCAGATTGAACGAAACTCGGTTATAGTTCAGTTTTGGTAGAAATCGCCACACACAGCTCGCCTTATACAAAGAAAGTATTTCTACTAGGTTTCGATTATGAATATACTCGTACGTTTCTTTTTACAACTCGGTTTTATAAATCAGTAATCATGGTTATTCTTTATAATTGTTAAATCTGACCCGATTCCACAAAGCAGTCCAGAGATATTGTACATAAGACTGTCCAACTCATAGAACTCCAATACTGCATCATCATAGCATCAATCTCAGTACTATACGAATACGAAAACAAATACAAATACTGAATACAAACTGAATAGGACGTACTCATAACCGTATTCATGTAGATAATATCGCGGACAACCAATGAAATTTAGAAAATGTTTATACGATATCTACATACTACGATCAGAATATCCAAAATCCGAAGCACACCGCTGGTATCAAACACAATACGAAGACAATGAATATCATCCAATAAGTCGCAAGAGCTATTTATACCTATACTAGATACAGATATTAACAGAAATTCGAGTATGAGTATCAATATGAATACAGAAATAAATATGGGTAAATGAGTTTGAATATGGCTATGGATATAAATACGAATATAAATAAAGAATATAAATATGATTATAATTATAAATATGAATATGAATATGAATAGAGTTGAATATGAAATTGCCGTTGAATTTGTCAGGTGCGGAAGCACTGATATATAGATATATATATATAAATAAATGAATGTATATGTATATGTATCAGTATGTATGTACACCAAATGCAAATGCTTTTAAATGGACATTAAGTATAATTTGTTGTTAATTTTTTTTAGCACGATTAGGAAACATAAAACGTAATATAGGGAAAATACAGAATCATATATCACATATATTGTAATACAGCAACATACTTACAACAAATACATGCGTAAAGAACAAACTAATCGCCCCAATCAATTGATAAGTGAGAAGATATAGTAAGTCGGGCGGGAACAACAACAACAACTCCTCCGCCTGCAATTGGTTGGACATACGGATTTTTAATTCGACGGCTAGGATTGTGCGCACTTTTTCCAGCAAAGCGCTCAAACGAGGACTCAAGCCGAGTGCTCGTTGGTTGACGCCTTCTAGCGCCACTTGGATGGAGCCGTGGAGCAGAGTGATTCAAGTGCTTTGTGGGTGCGTCTAAGCGAAAGTCTCCGTCGCCGAGGACGCCACGCTGACGATGACATGGCCACCAGACCAGATAGGCCCTGCGCGCCCAGCCCTGCCCAACCCATCCCAGCCCAGCAGCTGCAAATGATGTGGTCGTGGTCGCAGTCGTGGTCTTGGCTTCGTCCTTATCCTCGTCGGCGTTGTGGGAGTTGCCGACGGGAAGTACGACGGCACACGACGAATCCTCGGGCGCCTAAATTGAGTTACTCTCCGAGTCAAGGACTTTGAGGCTTTGAGCCGAAATCGAGCTTGGCCCACACAACCAGAAGCTTTGCCAGCAGTCGAGTTTGCCGCGCGCGCGGCAGTCAGTTCAATTGGAAAGCTCCAGGACGGGATCCCTTGTGACCCAGCCTAGCCCTTGCACTGGGCTAGCAAGTGGCAGTCGCTGCCAGGATTAGGGGATCCTATTTCGTATTCCGTATTCCATATGCCGTACTCCATACTTCACGACCATCCAACGAGCAGCGATGCCGGCGGAAGAAGTACAACAGGGTGCGATGGCGCACTCGGCGTTATATTTAGTAGTCTATTAATATTCAAACAGGCTCTTTTGTACTTTTCCTCCTCATTGACGCGCTCGTCTACCGCTGTCGCTCTTTTTGTCAAGCATACGCCCCGTTGTACGACCCTCACACGTGGCCATGTAATCACATAAAATTTTCTAATTACCGCCCTAACAAGCACACACGAGTTTTCCAAAACTGACAGCTAGGAAGTAACTTTCGCGACTCTTCCATTTTGGCAGCCCTTGCCACTTGCCACTCTGGCACACTCTGCCACACTTTGCCACACTTTGCCACACTTTGCCACATTGCCACTTGTGCGTTTTTAGCCCTGAGCACATGCATAGTTTAAATTTCAATGCATAACTCAGCCGCTGTCTTAAGCCGTCCTAAAATTTAAATGAAAACACCTTGCGGCGCCATATGTGAGCGGCCATAAATTCAGCAGGCCACCGCCGACTAGACCCATCCGTTCGCCCTTCCTGGGCGAGCTTAACGGCAGGAGGGGATGGAAATGGGCTACGAGCTTACACTCCCACCCCTCCACAGAGGATAGGTGTTCCGGGGGGTGGACGCAACAGTTAGTTAGTTAACGATAGCTAAAATGGGTGTAAACCTGCGCCAAGCTGACAAATTAAGTATGCATGAAAGTGTAGTGTGTGTGTTCGTCCTCGCATACACACACACACACTTAAGTGACTTAAGGGAAGGGGGGAGGCATTTCTTTCACGTTGCAGTTAATAGGATTTGGCTGGAGAGTGGAATGAAATTAATTGTTTCATTTGTTTATAAAACGTTCAAGTCACTGCTCTTGCACCACTGTTGGCAGCGAGGTGTGCGTGTGTGCACGTTTCCACGACTGTATGTGTGTGTGTGGGTGGATGGGTTGTATGGGTGTGCGGTGTGTGCGTGTTCGGGCGTAGGGATCTTTAGGTGCATACCTTAACTGACGTTTAAGTGGGCAATTAGGCAAAGCTGTGTAATGTTTTCATCGTTAAGGACGTACGTTGCACAGCCAGTTGGAACGTGCCCCCGCCCATCCGCTGCAAGGTCGGATTGCTTTTTGGCCACCTTTTGAGCCCGCTTTTGACTCACAGCTCACTCACTCAGTCAGTCAGTCAGTTGGGCACTGCTGACCCACCCAGGGGCAGGTCACTCCAGCCAACCCGACAGATTGATCTGGGCAACCACTTCGACGGGTTGGCGGCCTATCTGGAACTTCGTCCAACAACACTCCTCGGAGATGGAGCAGTTGGAAAAACTCATATTTCCCGGGAGACCGGCTGCAGCCTGTCGTTGCCTCAACCATTTATTAACTTATTAAATTACACACATCCGCACAGGTTGCCAAGTCTCGAGGAGGCTGGAACCTGCATCAGGGTGGAGATGGTTAATTTATTTGCATGCAAACAGACGAACTTGCTGGCAACTTGCAACGACCATCGAATGAGTACGAGCGTACTCAGGCTGCTTCCACTGCACCCTCTGTATCCCCCGGAACAACTGGAACCTTGGAACCAACCGGTCCTGGGCCACCTACTTTATGGAGCTGGGCATTTAAGAAAGCCAAGAAGTAGTTGCTGTCGACGTCGGCTCGGCTTCGGTATTTGTGTCTTATCTGCCGCATCTCAGTGGCAGGAACGGGGTCGGTCCAAGCGACTAAACGAATTTATGTCGTAATGAATGTCGGTTGCCACATATCTGCGTGTCTATCTGCGCTTTATGCACAGTTCAGCACTTCTTTCTCCCAGCACACGAGTATCCGCACATCCTTATTGCATTGTGGCATTACCGTTTAGGGAAATTTAATAGTTATTCAAAGCGCCGCGAAGGGGCATGGGGCCAAATGTGGCGCAGTCCGCTTATCGGCGAGACTTTTGGAAAATGATTAGTGGCAGCCCCGCCCGTTCGACTCCTGCAGACTCGGAAAAGCTACCAAGGCGTCCAGCTGAGCGAGCCGAGTGCTAAACTGCTCCCAAACCCAAATCCAAACTGGGTAAATTACGAGCTGTTCACTTTGTGCTCAAGAGTTTCCCTGTGGGTTAACTCATTTACAATATTCTACTGCCCTTCCCGTGCGAAGGTTACATTCACCCCCACACAACTTGTACAGCTCGTTTGAGGATACCAGCAAATCGCTACACTCCACTTCGCGTAGAGCGTATCCTGGGTGCGCATTGCCGTTGTCCTTTTTCGGATCCTGTCTCTTCTCTCCTCGCGACGGCTTTTTTACGAGCTGTTGCCGGTGCTGCCCGCTATGCGCGGGTGCGTGTTAACAGGCAATTAAATCCGAATTACAATTTGCCCCCTTCTGCAGCCCCATCAGGTACGCCCATGTGTGTGTGTGTGTGTCGGGTTGTAATCGCAAGTTCCCTTCCGTTCAGGAGTTAAGCGGCAGGTGTGCCAAGCGCCACGCTGCTCGTTGCGATCCGGACACCAGTGCCACTTTCAGGCCACCTCCCTCCTCCTCCTCCTCCTCCTCCTCCTCGCTCCTCGCTCCACGCTCATTCCCATTCCCAATCCCAGTCGAAAGGCAAGCTTGATAAGGCTGGCAAAGTTCAAGAAGCCAGTTGGCTGTTAGCAGTTGGCAGGACTTGGTGCACCGTTTGGTGGCCAACTGGATACACGTGCCAATTAAAGATAAATTTTAATTGCCGCCACAGAATGGAGAATGGAGATTTATGGCTTAGGCATTAACCGAGCAAATCGGACTCGTTTATCGGCCGCCTTTAATTGAATCGAACGAACACACACGCACACACTTACATCTTAGCAGCCCCATACCCTGCCCCATAATCGAATTTCCAAATGGTCGAGAATCAGCATTTGGGCTAGAATGTGGGAGTGTTAGACCGCAGAAAGTTGGCCCAATTGAATTTGGTTGGCTTAATGCGATGGCAACTTATTCAAACCGAATCAAATGTGACTGCTTTTGAAGGGCAAACACGGGTCGAGGTGCTCAAAGTGCCCATACCCTTCTTGGTCTGTCAAGTTTTATATTCCTTTCCAGTGAACTTAAAGAAAATAGAGAATTGGATTGGAAAGATAACTACTGTCATGTGTGTATGTACTTTACGGACCCTCCGACTCCAGTTGGTGACAATTGTGATATTTCTTACATTAGCACAACTCGTATGTAGTTTATATTACTTTCAAAATATTTTAGCCCTTTGCAATTGGGAACAGTGTAGCCTAGGAGCACAAATACGTGTTTAAAACACCCCGGTGGCGCGACAAAATGTGGGCTTACCATATCACCACCATATCATTACCATGGGCGCAAATGAAGCCATTTCGCCATTCAGCTCGAACTCCTCCCAGCAGCGAAGAGGCGGATGGGAGTGGGTGGTGCTCCACTGCGGTGTTGTGTGCAGACCCAACTTAATCCTTTTGTGAACAAACATACGCTCTTTAGCCTCTGCTGACCGAGCCGGTCCCCCATCCCGTCCTGGTCTTGAATCTGGTCCGGATTCCGAGGCAGAACTGGTCCTGGCTCCGCTTCTGTTTGTGACTCGCGCGGCAGAGGTGACGCGGGGCGGATAGTGAGGGGCGTTGCAAAAAGTGTGGCAAGCGGAAATCAAATGAAAAACTCGTGCGTCGCCCCAAAAATGGCACACACAAATAGTATAAAACAAAATAAAATAAACTTTTCCGAACGCATTTCTATTGTCAGCGGCACAGTCTCAGTCTTCGCCGTAGTTGTAGCCGTGGCTTTCGCTGGGCGGATGGGCGTATGGGCTCCTCGCTGAATGGCGAAAACTTTCCTGGTGTGCGGGTGCCCTGCCCGGCTTTTGTTTGTTGTTCTCGGTTCCCAGTACCCAGCTCCCAGTTGCCAGCTTGCAGTTACCAGTTCTCTCGGCAAGAGCGTTTGTTTTCTTTTCCTTTCCCTTTATTACGTATTTTATTTTTTAGCAGTGGCAGTGGCAGAACCAGAACCAGAACCGTTCACTTCATTTGCCTACACGGCCGGGCCAAGAAGCACTTTGCATGGCTGGCAAGGCGGGAGGGGATGGCGTTACTGCGGCTGTTCCTGGCACAGCCCAACAGGATCAGGGAGGCGGAGGAGCAGCTCAGGAGCAGCAGGGGTAGCAGGGGCAGCAGCACCACCACTGGCGAAAGGACAAACTTTTGTCGCTTGGTAATGATGGCATTTTGGCATTGCCGTTGTTATTGTTGTTTTAAAGTTTCGTGCACACAAGTTTAAACAAAGCAGCCGCCAGTCCCATAAACAGTCGACAGGCGTTGTGTTCATGGGTCAAGTCAAGCAACAGTCATCCAAGCGGAGGTCGTGGCAGGGAAGGAAGGGCATCCTCGCCAGCAGCAGCAGCAGCAGCTGCAATCGCATCAAGTATACGCCCCATTGCGGCGAGAAGGAAAGAATCGCATTGAGCAATAGAATGTAATAGTGCCCAATGAGGCCTGCGCCATGACTGGCCACGGATTGTGTCTCTGCGTCCTGTCTTGGCACTGGGGCCCTGTTATCACTTAATTGAAAACATAAAACCGGTGGTCATTAGTGCAGGAAGCCCTGCTAATCGGCTTTCGCCCCAGCACAATACATGCTACACAGTACATAACTTTTGCTTGTCCCCATGCGAATGGCGAATAATTTGCCACACAAACGTTCAAATTAACCGACGCCTCGGTCAGAAGTTCCTTGTAGTTCCCGATCTTATCGACGCAACCACGCGGCACACGAGCTGCACGCTCCAATGAACTCCGGCTCCGTGATTTCGGGGACCTTGGTGCTTCCACTGGCGCGCTGGACCAGCGATAAGGGTCATAAGCAATGCTTATGGGGTTAGCTAGATAACACATAATTGTGTCCAATGTTACGGCAAACTTTGCAGTTGCAAAACAGCATGACCAGCGGGTCAGCGGATGATGGGCTTCGGTCCTGGACCAGTCCAGCTGCAACTGCTAGCTTCTGCAACATCATTCCCCTTCAATGGACGGATCATCTGCTGACAACTTGACTCATTTATGCGATGAGATTGGTTGAGATGAGATGAGAGGCGATGGAGTGGAATGATGGGAGCGTAATGACGTAACTGCCGGATCGCCGTCAAGTCTTAAAACGCGTTTAATTTGTTTCCCAAGAATTCGCACAAAGCGCGCCAACTTGTTTCGCCTCCGTTCCTCTGCCTCCCTGACTGACACAACTTGACGGAGGACGGCACTCCGGAAAACCCTTCCCCGCCAACAATACTCCTTGGAAGGAGTACTCAACCCCATCCCCATGCCCATTTTTATGAACTCTTTGGCGTGGCCTGGGCGCGTTATCTCCGATTGCGAGTCAAGTTCGCTGGCACGCTTAATTACCGACGGCGAGGACCCAGTCTCCTGGCCATCCATCCCCTGGATAACCGACAGTCGAAAAATATGCTGTGACGTCATTTGGCTTCAATTAAAATAGCTGAGGATTGCATGAGGATTTTTAATTAAAATTTACTTTGTAAATTATACGTTCAGAGGGATCTAACCAGTGCGTGCTCCCACATCCCATTCACTCTTTACGTCTGACTGTTTATCGTTAGCCGTGTTTCCCCAACCCCGTAAGACGTTTGCCATTTTAGGCAGAACCAAGAGAAATATCGAATCCTGGAGTGCCGCCCTACACTGTCCATATGCAGTACTACGAGTATCAGAGCTGGCAAGTGAAACTCCTCGATTTATACATATATGCTATTTATGGACGTGCTTTGGAGTCCCGAATGGAGTGGTCAGACACTAGGAGCACTCACTGCCCATCGGGAGGAGCTCGGCACTGGACTCGGAGCCATAACAATTAATGGACTCTGAGGCACGAACACGGAAATAGAGAAACACAGAAGCACAGTGCCACATACATACATACATAGATATGTACATATGTACATGCAGATGTTTCAAAGTTGTCCTATGCCGGGCATAAATTGCTTCTGCCATGGCATACCATTATGGTCGGGGCTGTCGTCGATGCTTTTGTTTTGGCTGTCGACGCTTATTTGTCCATTGAATTTACAGGCGAAAATATCTGTTTATTTGCGCATGTTGAATATAAATAAATAATTGCCAGTCGCCGATACAATTTATGCATATTTCGGTATAATAATTTTATTGCAAATTAAATCGTCGGCCAATTGCAGCAATTAATGGCTAACTAGTCGGCGTTGTTAACTTTCGGCGGAGAATGGAGGCGATGGGTGAGATGTAGATGGGGGCCAAGCACGCACAGCTCACTCCTCGGATCGAGGTCCTGGAATTCCTGAAAATCCAGGAGATCCTGGGGCCATCTACTTGACTTTGCTAACCCAAGACCAACAGCTCGTTGTATCAATTGACAGCAAATAAAATTGTCAGTTGGCTGGCAAACATGGCAAACAGGCGGGCGAATAAACATGGGCCATGCGAGCAGAGCATTTAAGTGTCCAATTTTTAGGAACCACAAACATGACAGCACGAGAAAGACAAACAGCACGAAACAGCAACAGAAACAGAAGCACCAATGCCAATCGAACCAATGCCCCAACGTCCTGGCAATCTAAGCCGCACAGCTCGCAAACACGCAAACACAACGGAAAGAACGAGCTTGACAGCACGCCGAAGGAATATAATAATGATGATGGGTGGAGGGCTAGAGTGGGGGATCCAAACCATCGACCCATCCATTCATTCACCCAACCCAATCGAAACGGCGAAAGGTCGCCCATCGACAGACAGCCACTTACGTGGGTTAGATCACGCCGTGGAGGAGCTGGGGGTACGGAACCCGGCACCCGGCACCCGACACCCGGCATCCGGAATCCGGAATCCGGACCACTGTGTGCGTATAGTGAAACGTATGAGCACATTATCTACGTGTTTACATCCCAATTTGATTCCCCGATGATTGCCCTTCGCCCTCCGCCTCTTTGTTTTGCCCTGAAAGATTTGTTGGCAATTTCTTTAGCGTCCACAGCTCAATAAGCCGGAGTAGGAGACGGAGACGGAGACGGAGACGGATGCGAGAACCGGAGTCGGAGTGGTGTTGGGTCTGGCTGCTTTTCGATTTCCGTTAAACATCTCAGTGCTTCCTGCCCGCTGCTTAGTCACTTGCAGTCTTGGTAGTCTCTGGAACAGGCATCTGGTTGCTCCGCTCCACTTTTTCCACATTGTACAGCAGTTACTCAGTGCTCACTGCCCCGTCCGTCTTGCGACTTCCGTTCCGAGGTAGTCCTAATAACTGCTGATTGTGTGATTTCCCCTCCCAACCATGACGTCCAACCAACTTTGCCACCCGACGTGTTGCGTGCCCGCCCAGCCACTCCCCCTTCCACCTCACTGGCCATAGATATTATGGCCACAAACCAACAGCTCCAGCTCCAGCTCCAGCACCAGCACCACCTCCCCTTTTGCTGGCTGTCAGCGTTTCTGTTGGCATTGACCCTCCGGAGACCTTTTCGTACACTCATAAATGTCTTTCAATCATAATGTTTCAATAAGTCAAAATCGATTACGAACTTCATATGAAATTTATTGCACTTTCGCAAATATGACATTGACGGGTTGTGTGTGGTGTGGTGTGGTGTGGTGTGCTGTGCCGTGTGTTGTGTTGTGTGTGTGTCAGCGTGTGTACATGTTTACGACTGCTGTGTGTGCTGAGTGTGCTGTGTGTTTTTGGCCACATAAGAACAGCCGGATGATGATGGGTGGCCGTGAGCGGTAGGCGGTGGGTGGTGGGCGGTGGGCTGCATGGCATTGGCATTGGCATGGCCATTGCCACAGACTTCGCAGGACTTCAATCGGACGCGCGTGTGTACCGCACTCGTGGTTTGTTTATCGCAAGGTGGGCCGCAGTGGAAGTGGCCGCATGCACACGGCACACAAAATTGAATTTGCCGAAGGGGCAAAGTGCTTAAATATTTAGTTAAATGATTGACAAGGATTGCTCGACTGTATTGCCGTGGTCTGCCCACGTGGTGCAGCCATGGGCCCACCCATGGCCCACCCCCAAGCACATACATACATTTGTACATACATATGTATGCGCATATCTGCCCACTCCATTGACATTGACTGGTCGACTATTTGAATATTGACAAATTATTGACTGCTGAGCAGTGGGGCGAGTGAAAGGATTATCGCGAGATCCCCTTGGTTGACGGCAGTCAAAGCCCCGCCGATTAACGCATTGCATTCCATTTGCTGCCCGCCGCTATCTCTGAATCTTGCCAGCACCCACTGACCACATATCTTTTTATGAGCTGACGCTGACCCATTGCGCTCGCTGGAGCGGAAACCCGTTGCCCAGTCATGGCAGTCGGGTTGCGGGTGGGGTTGGATGTGGGTGTGGGTGTGAGTGTGGGGGTACAAATCCCCTGCCAAAAGATTCCCGCCGAAAGCCACAAGGACATCCCACACGCACGCATATGTACATATATGGGGCCAGGGTATGCCAGAGTTCGCTTGAGCAGCGCTTCTTTTGCATTTCCTTCAGAGTCGCCTTTGTGAGTGCATTTTATTTTCGCATTCGGTTGGAGTGGAGCACCTGGAAAGACGGGGGCATGGGGCAAGGGGCAAGGACTAGTGCTTAATCAAAATCATACGCGACGCTGCATCGCGACTGCAGTAGTGCAACAGCGGCAAACACAATAAGTCGTAAAGTGCGCCGCGCACTGACTGTTGCTGGCCAAAAGCTGGCAACAAGGACGATAATGCTCGTGGATCAGGAATGGGAATGGGAATAGGACTGGGAACGGGTGCGGGGCACTCATTATTTTGAAATTTTTAGCGCGCATTTCAGCGCCTTCCGCTTCCGTCGCCAGTTATGACACGGAGCAGGCCAGGATGGAGAATGGAGGTGGAGGAGGCAGCTCCATAAGAGAATTGAAAGAATACGCAGGGCGAGCAAAGGATACCATGGAGCAGATGCTTCCACAGAAGCCAGTGGCACAGGAGTGAGCGGAAAAGCCCGCAAGCTGGTTTAAATAACAATTTCGCGATAGCGGCTGCCTGACGAGCCAGGCAGCTAGGCAGCTGGAGCCGCAGGTGTGCATCACCTGCTGTTTGGCTTAATGAATGCGACATTATGCTGCTATGGCAGGCGAGCAGCTGGGGAGCCGCCAAAGTCCTTGGCGCGGATTAGTCCTGCCCTCCCTTCTCGATCCACCACCTCCAGCTTTTCATCTGGCCAACCACCTTGATTAGTATAATGCGCAATAATCGCTGAGCCAGCTCAGCTCAGCAAGGCTTTTCTCGGCGGCGAGCGCCAGTGAAAGTGAAAGTGAAAGGATTTTATTATTATTGCCTCGTTGGGGGCGAAACTAGAGCTGCATAATTACATCCGGGGATGGAGACTCGGCGCTGTCAGCAACTCGTCAGCCGGCTGGCCGCTGGGTATTCGGGTAGTTGGGTAGTTGGGTATTAAGGAGCCACAACAAACTGCGTCTGCTGGGGAATTAAAATGATAGCATTCTATTAGGAGGCCACCAACCACGTTCTCCTCCAGGTGTCGGCACTTTTCGGAAACGGGACCTCGTCCTTAATTAGAAGCTCTGGGTTCCATCATGGTGCCTGCACTTTAAAGTCATCGAGGGGTTATCGCATTCCGGTTGACAGTGTCTAAATTTATGTCTCGAGATGGTCATTAGCGCATAATCTGGCCAAGATCAAGATGGCCAACGATTCCCGTGCGGAGTCATTTTGCCCTTGATCAGTATGCTCGATAAGAGTATCGCGCCGAGGGCTAGCGCAGGATCATATAGGGCGAGTGCGTAGTCAAAATAATTGAAATGCCGAAAAATGGTCGCACGGACTGGGGCAGGGGTATAATCAAAGCAGTGCGGCTGGTGTCCAACAAAGTGGCAGGGCCAGCAATGATGGTAAAATGAGCAGGTCGTGCCTCTGGTGCATAAACAACAGCAGCAACAGCAGCGGAAAAGGGGCATGGGACGTCGTTAGGGTCATGACGCTGGATGCCACGTCTGCGGCAAACAATGCTGCTGCTTAGCCTCAACAAACAAACGCAAACACCGGCCATGAAAGTGGGTGTGTGTCCGTGTCCGTGTGTGTGTGGGTAGTCCGCTTGCATGGCGACTGGCTTCCGTTTCCTGTTTCGTTGTGCTTTCAACTCAACTCGAATCCTGTTTGCCGTTTAATTAGAGACACACACAGACTCACACTTGCCCGTAGACAGATGCACACACGCATACACAGACATAGCGAGGGACAGGTGGTGCCAGGACCCACCTCCTTGCGTTACGTCACTGCTCTGCTCTGCCATGCCATGTGTGTGAGGGTGGGTGTGTGGCTGTGCGGGTGAATGTGGATTGTGAGCGTATAACGATGTGGTAGGTAATCAGAAACTGCTTTTAATTATTCAAGGTTCCATTCTGATGAATGAAGACAACAACGATAACAGCGGCGACCAGCGCCAAACTGCGCAATAAAGGCCACAGTGAAACAGCAACAAATGGCAAAGAAACTGCCTCTTGTCCACGCTTTTCGCTCGGCATTAAGGCAGCAACAGAAACAACTCCAAAAACTCCAACTGACTGGCTGACTGACTGACTAACTGACTGACTGACTGACTGACTGACTGACTGAATGGCGTTCCACGAAAGGAGATTAAACATCACTGTGTGTCTGTGTGTGCATGTGTGCGGGTAGGTTTGCTGCTGTTTGATGTCGCTGCTGTCCTCCGTGGCAGCACTTGCTCCAGGTCCAGTTCCACCTCCCACTTACCCGCTCCCAGTGAAGCCGACTCGCCCACGCCATTTAAATGAGTGCATAAAAAAAGTGAAGCAACGACGACAGCGGCAGCAAAGGACGACAGCAGGAGCACTGACCACAACAAACGCAAATAAGTAACATGAAAAATGTCCATCGACGGTGGACGAGGGCAGCGGTCGAGTGCTGACTGACGGGTGTCCAATGGCGGTTGGCCAACAATAAGACGCAACGCAAATAATTTTAATGCACTAAAGCGGAGGAGAGTCCTGCAGGCCCGTTCATCGGCTCACCTATTCATCGGTTCATCTGGTCGCGTCTTCATCCGATCAGACTTTCATCTGCCTCTCTTGTTTATCTGCTTATCTGTTTATCTGCTTAACTGTCCGTATGTTTACCTGTTCACTTGATTACTTTTTCATTTATCAGCTCACCTCGTCATCCGTTCATCTGGTCGCGTGTTTATCCGATCGGATTTTCTGTTACTATGCTTATCTGTTCATCTGGCTACATTTTTCACCCATGCATTTGTTCACCTTGTAACCTGTTCACTTTTGTCACCTTTTCATCCGTTCACTTGTTCACTTCTCTCTATTTATGAGTAAAGACTAATTGATTCTCAATTCTGCGTGTGTGTACATAGCGGTCACCGTGGGTGCGAGGCAACCCAGCTGGCTAACTTACAGTCCCTGTAGCCCCAGCCCCACTCAGTGGGAGCGAAAAAGTATTTTGTCACGCTCGTTAAAGCAGCGAAAGTTACGGCTTCACCCGGGGCCAGCACTCGGTTTGGGGCAGGACAGAGTTGGCAAACAGGTCGCTTTAAGCGGGGTTCAGGTTGGGTTCGCTCTTTTTTAATGGGCGGCACATTGTGATCGTGATTGCGATTGCGGCGGTGTGAATGAGTATGAGAATGGGAATGGGAATGGAAATGGGATGTGGATGTGGATGTGGACGCGGATGTGATTATGTGCGTGTCCGTGAACCGTGGCCTTGCCAGCTTTTGTTGTTAATTCTGTTTACTTTAAAATGCCCAACTCCGCCTACGCCGACGTCGTCTGGACTGGCAAATATTTGTCGTATTAATGAATGCACGGGTTAATGTGTTTACATGCGGCCGCCCCGGCGTGGCGACGCCGCGGAGGCGCCACTGGGAAGGAGCAGGTGGGCCAGGGATTGCTGCGCAAGGAATGGATCTGGCGACGACAGCTATCAATTTTGCAAGCCGTGCGGCATTGAAAGACGACGCGCAGCACCAGAAGCGCTTTTTGTCTGCGGCTAGAAAATCAATAAGTTGTCCTTTGGCCGATGCGCATTTGGAGGAGGACGACTGCTCCCGAAAGGACGAATGCAGTGACAGATGCGCCAAGTGGTCGAGTAGTGGGGCAGTGGAGTCACGGATGCGACGGCTTTAACGACTGCCCGCAAATTACTTGGCCAGAGCTCATTGACCGTATTCGGTTTACTTTTACTCACTGCCGCAACAAATTATTGTACACATGAATTTCCACTTAAGGCCAATGAAAATGTTTTAACAATGCCCAACCAAGTGCCGGCGAGTGACGGCGGCGTGAGATGGCTGGGAAAGAGAGTAAACTGTTTTAAAATGTAAATTTCGCTAGCAAGCCGGCATTAAGGCCAATAAACAGAGTAAATGTGCCATTTAATAAATGCGAAATACGGCGAGCGAAAAAGAAATACGTAATACAAAATACAAAATACAATATACATCCCGGACGAGCTGGGAAGTATGTTGGCTAACGCCTTCTGAGAGCCAGATCGGCCAGACTGGGCCGTAGGCGGATTGGAAGTACGAGTGCCTGCCAGCCATCCGGCCAACCAGCTATCCACCAGCCCGCCCATCCACCCATCCACCCATCCACCCATCCACCCATCCACCCATCCAGCCATGCAGCCATTCAGGCAGCCAGAGAAAGGCAATAAGTTAAATTGAATTAAAAACAAATTAATTAAATCCCTCCTGAAAATGTGCAAACGGGCCTGGCCGAGCAAAGTTGCCTGGTTCGACCGAGGACAGAGAAGCGAGGATCGAGGAGCGCGGGTCGGGAGGTGCGCCTAATGGTGCACGATGCGAGGCATCTTTTATTGCTGCAGGGTATGCGAGCGGCGGCGGCCTTGGAGCCCGATGGATGCTCGAGTGGAGGGCCTGCATAATTAGCTAACATATTTTGGAGCCCAATTTGCGGCGCACCTGATGCGACCTGAGAGTCATTTGCAGGCTGGCATCAATCATGCGGCCCTGACACTCCGCCGCATAATTACGAGTGCCTCCCAGCAAGACAATGGACCGGTGATCACGGGGAGAAAACTAATTCCACTAATAGGACTCATAAAAAGGATAACACGCAGTGGATAATGGCAGCGAGACCTTCATTATTGGAAATGCGGCTCACGTATGTATTCAATTACTTGTTCAACAGGCTCCACTCCATTCTATCCCATTCCACTTTACTCCGCTCCACTCTTCTCCTCGGAGAGTTCACTTGGCTCCCACTTCCATCATCCATCGGAGGTCGCGGGTCCTGCGTCCTTCGTCCTTCCTGCTCCCTGCTCCATCCTCCATGCTCCGTCGTCTGTCGTGGTTGGGCGTCCATGAGACTCTTTGGATTGCGATTGTTCGAGAGGAAATCATATTTTCTGTTATTGTGGCAAAATGAGATTATTAAATGGGTTTTGGGTAAAACCCAATAAGGCGCCGGGCTGGTCCGGTTCGAATCAAAACAGCAGACGGCGGAAAGTAAACAGTAAGCCGACACCGGGCACTATTCCAAGGGCAGGAGCGTGGGAGGAGCAGGACTTGGAGCAGGGACCACGACAACGACAACTGTCTGCTCGTGAAAGTGTAATGGGAATGGCAATGGGAACGGGAACGGGAACTGGATTGGGAATGGGAATCGGAATGGGTTGTGGTGTGGCGCGTACGTGACATGTATAGAGTGCTTCCAAATATATGTATGTATATATAGTAGTAGGCATGCACGTGTGGCTGGCCAGGAGCCATGAGCTGGCCGCGTCCGGCATCTTCGGATGAATTTTCAAGGTTCATTTGTTGACTCAAACTAACAATGCCGGAGTTCAAGTTGTGTCTAAGCCGGGCCAGCTGGCTTACTGTCTGCAGCAATTTGTAACCATTTACTGATGGGTGGTGGCCCACTACTGCCTTCCCACCCAGCAGTATCTGTTGCTCTGCCGGCGCAATATCAACTGCCAAGTGGAAATTCGGAAAAGGTGGAAGAAGGCGTTCTCGGCACGTTCAGCTTGTCCTCGCAATCGGGCCATGATTATATATGTACGAGTATGTGCGGCTCCTTGGCAGCTTGGGTTTGCTTTGGAATTCAATAAATATTTGAGACCCGGCGCTGGAGTCGTTATGACACTTGGCCGAAGCCCGGCTAACTGACCTTTAACCCCTGGGCGGCCACCCTGCCAACAATCAAATTGGCATCCGCATCCTCGCACCTCGCACCACGCAGCCTCGTTAATTGTGGACGGAAATTGGCGTCAAGAGCCAAATGTGCAAATTGCACTTCAATTGTCTGGCTGCAAACAAACGCAGATGAAAGGCGAATCATCCAGACTGCGATCCGGCGATTCCCGGCGGGGCGTTGCAACGGCCTCCTGGGTGAAGATGGAAGTCAAGCTGGAGATGGGTCTGTGTCGCACGTGAGTGGGCTAATTTGAGCTGTCCGAGATATTGCGCCAGCATCACGCCCTCACGCGTTCACCTCTGACCCACAGAAAAAGTTGGGCGGAGCAGCAGAAGGGGCAGCTGTTTGAGGGTGTGGCCAGAGGAGCAAGTGAAGCTAGTGAAGCGAGTGCAGCGAGAGGCAACACACAAAATCTCACAAAGCTCAGGGAGGCTGGCGGTGCAAAGCTTATGCAAATTATTCTGCAATGAGCCGCCAGCGAACATGTATTTGAACGTGCGGGATTCGAGCTAGGAAATGCTGGGAAATCCTTGGGAAATGCGAAATGGATGTCATCCTGGCACGCCACCCCGCGGCACCTCTGGCTACCCACCTTGCAATGTTGCAGCGTAAGTTGGTGGCGGTGCAAATTAAAATTCAAGCAACGACAGCGCGACGTATGGAAAACATTTGCATTTGCAAGCTCCTCCATCTTATTCTCCGTGCTCCTGTCTTCCGGTCTCGCTGGCCCGCGCCCTCCTGCCCTCTCTCCTGCCTGGCCTGCGCCTGCTCCAGCCGTGGAATCAACTCTTGGGTTGACTTCTGCTACACCTGCGGTGTGTTCGAAGTGTCGAAGGCATGTCTGAATGTCCTGGCGGCTGCACGACGACAAACACAAACGGCTGATTACAAACGAAAATTGAAAATCTTAAGCACTGGCATATTGAATACGGCAATCGGGTCATGACTGGGGCGTTTCGCAGGAATGGGTCCACCTCCACCTCCGACTCTCGCTCCAGTTCCAGCTCTGTCTCCACCGCCACCTCAGCCGCAATCGGAAGCCCAAACTTTATTTCCAGCAGCTGTTTAGACTATGAGCCACGTGTGCCTTCATTTAAGTCAACTGTCAATGTTTTGTTTTCCGTTGGCTTCCTTTGGTTTTCCCCCCGAAATGATGTCATCACTGCTCCTTGCTCCTTGGTCCTTGCTGTTGCCCCGATTCAGTTTCAGATTCAGATCCAGATACAAATACAGCTACAGCTACATATACAGATGAAAATACAGATAGAGATACAGATACAGATACAAATACAGATGGAGATGGAGATTCGTGGCAGTTGCCTAGAACACAAAGATAAAGTCAAAATTGTGTCGAAAGTCGCAAGTCGAAACTGATTCTGGTGCCGTGCATATTAATGAGCGGGCGAGATCAAACAGCTTGGCCCGGCTTATGCTGGAGTTCAATGTGGGAAGCTGCCACGGCTGCAGCGGTGGGACAGAGGACGCGCCGTCTCCATCATCATCATCCCAGGGCAGCCAGCGAAAAGTAATAAAGTGGCGGTTAAATTAAATTGTGCAGATGTATCGATAAAGCTTTACGAGCTCCACAGGACGACAGGAGGAGTTGACGTGGATGCATGAAATAGATATTGGTCTAGGCAGATTCTTGCAACAGATTCGATTCTTGCCAAGTGCAATTCGATCGGATACCAATAGATAGTAGCTTGTTGCTCTCCATTTGATTGGGATGTGAGTGGGGAGTGAGGAGTACGGTGTGGGTTGTGGGATGTGGCCGAAATAACTGATTAAAATGTTGGCCACAAAACGTATTAACATGTCGGCTCCAGAAGAACAATTCGGCGGTGACGACAGCCGAGGGGACACCCCAACGTCACGAAGGGATCGAGGTAGTGACATGGGAACAGGGAAAGAAAACAGAGCCGTGGAAACATTGAAACGCAGGGGCAAACAGACAAAACAAATAAGCCAAGCATAAAAGTTTATATTGCGGTCTATGATTCACTCCCAGTCAGCCATCCAGCCAGTTGGGCTGTGGATGTGGACGTGGATGTGGATGTGGATGCCGAGTGGCTTGGGGAACACGATGGGACAGCGGCTTGGACCGGCCTCTGCGGTTGCCTCTTGTTGGGCCACAAACCGTAGCTGCCAGGCCATCTTTGCCGGTGGCACAGCTGCAGCCGGGCCATTCAAAAATTTTGACATTTTGCGTTGGATGCGTCGCCGTGGCCTCCGCGTCCGTCTCCATCTCCACTCCGTTTCCGAGTTGCTCCTCCGGCGGCTGCCTGTTTACACTGAAGTACATGGTGGCATGGTGGCGGCCCGGCAGAGCAAATGAGTCATAGGTTGGCTCCTTGGGTCCCTGGCAGACTGTTCGAAACCCATTTACTTAATGGATATAATAAATTTTTCTACAAATTGAAACTCGTAATTTCCATTGTTCTCGCGCTGCTTCCTTTGCTCCTGCGTCTTGGTGCCCTTTTATCTCCGCCTCGAGGACAACGACGTCCTGGCTCTGAGTTGTTTTGGGCCGGTGGTCCGTGCGGTCCTTGTGGCCTTGCCAAATTTCAGATGGCTCGCCCCATCCAGGTTCTCCTCCTGCAGTTGCCTTCAGCTCAAGCGTAAAACTACTTGTAATTACGTTAAGCATTGTGGCTTCAGTGGCCGTGCTCCGTCTTCCATCTTCCATCTCGCATCGTCCCACGGCGTCTCCCCACATGTGCCACTCGCATCAACTTACAGACTTACAGCACTCGGATTGGCCGTGTCGAATTTGTTAGGCCAAAACGACCACTTAACCCGTTGACACTGACAAGTATGGAGGGCAATGCGGGGCTGTGGCGGCTTCAAGCCGTTTGATTGAGGATCCCGGGGATCTCGAGTCGAGTCGATCCCCAGCCCTGGATCTCCACAAGCTCGTTCTGGCCTGGCAGCTGTAATTTGTAAGAGGGATGAGCATCAGTTATGTAGGAATTAGTGCCGGTAAAACGTAATGTCCTTAATTCGCTTTAAACAAGCACTCACACACACACACACACAGGAGGAGGGGGCAGGACCCAACGGTCCCAAGGAAATGTATATTTTCAGCTCCTTGCGGGCCCCCGACTTAATGTCTGGCTTCATAAATTGTATGTCGGTGATGTTTAATTTGGCAACGGTAACTCATGTCTGCTCGGACTTAAGACCCTCCTGCTCCCGCTCCCTTCTCCTCACGACTGCTTCATTTGGGTGTATAAATAAATTTGCCTTATCCCCACCAGACCCCTGCTATCTCGGGCCATCCCAGCCGCTCATCCCTTCGCCCGCCCCGCCTGTGAAATAACAACGAAATGAAAACGACAACGACACGTAGCGCTGCTAGACAAAAGATGGATTGTTATCGCTCAAGATTGGAGCACACACACGCCGACGGACGCCGTGCCGGATCCCAAATCCCAGGCCATTCCCCTCCGGGCCGACGGTTATTTCATTAGTGTCTGAGCCGAGGTAATGCCAGGACAAGGAGCCCTAAGTACGTGCAAATTTTTCATCAGCAAATTAGGAATAGGAATACGCCGTGGCGCGCGATGAGCTGCGACTCGCTGGGTAAACCAAAGTGGAAGATAATTTCCATGTTTTTGCAGCTCGTGACCCAAAGGTACACATGGCATTGCCGAAAGCGACGGTGGGCAAACAAAATTCGTGCATATCGTATCGATATTAACATTTATGAGTTATTTAATAAGTAATTACGCGCACCCTTCCATCGGCGGCTGTGTGTATGCATGATTATTTGCCTAGGCATTCACATACTAAAAAATTCAATTAGTGCTGCAAAGCCAGATAGTGAAAGTTTAATACGCACTTTATGTATGTATGTGTAGATATCGGTGTAGTCATGTGAGTATGTGTGTGTGTGTGCCGAGCTATGCACGGCGTCACACACAAATGTTAAATCCGAACAATGAAATCAAATGATTTAATTATAACAGACAATAAAGCAACAGAATAATTGCGGCCGCCGACTGCAGCTCTGTCAGGTGGCCACTGCTGCTCCGCCCATGATCCTCCAGCCCAGCTCCAGTTGCAGTTCCATCTCCAGTTGCAACTCCAACTCTAGCTCCTCTAGCTCCCGATCCCGTCCAGAATGCGCTTTAGGGCGTTGCAATGACCACAGAATACATCGGACAGGCCGCGCAGGATGGGCAGAGACTCGACAAACAGCGGCGGACGTGGCAACAATGAATTGTAATTGTAATAACAGACCAAACGCAGCGCGGACTGCAACTGCAGCTCCAACTGCAATAACAATTGCAATTAAAACGCGTGCAAAAACAAGGCGATGAGCTGCAACAACAACAACTACAACACCAACAGCCACATTTAGCCGGCCAATAAAAAATAATGCAAATAATTTACGCCACCACCGGCAACAATATGTTGTAAACTGTTAAACAATTGATTAACAACAATTAGCCGCTTATTAAATTACAATAACAACGCCTCAACAACAACGCGCCGCAAAAATAACTTTTGCAATAAAGCCAATTCGCGTGCGGCCTGCCAAACCACCCATCCCACCCATCCACCCATCCATCCAGCCATCCAGCCATCCATTCCTCCACCTTGCCACCACTGATGCGGCTAACAGCTGCCTATGGACAAGTCAATCGGTTAGAATTTAACGCGCATAAATTATTGCCTCACACACATGCCACAGCGTGTGTGTGTGAGTGTGTGCGTGTGGTGTCCTGCTGCGTGGTGTCCTGGCAGGCGATGTGATTTAACGATGTGAACGGTTAAAGCGAGCAATGGAGCAGGGAATCCCTATTGCCAATTACCCGGGCATTATGTCTAGCTGCTCCCTGTTCGGTCGCCACTTGAAAAGTGACGTGGGGGGAACTTCGAAAAGTGTAGCATACTTATGCGCGCACCTTGCTCCGCACAACGAACGCATGCAAATTGTTGAGCAACACATGCTGACAGCAGTGGAGGAGGTCCTGGTCCTGGTCCTGGTCCTCGCCGAAGTAAACAGAAACAAAGGGCCAGGACGAGTTACGCAAAAGTTGCAAATGGCTAGCCGCAAAATGGGCGACAAATGTGAAAAGTTTTTGCTTTAATTTCCGACACATTCAGAGGCACTAAAGGGAACTGCTGCGCCTTCTCGAAGTGGGTCGATCAATATGGGCCCGGCTGGGGATGTGCCTGGGGCTAGAGAGAGGCATCCATTGACACTCATTAATGATGACCTTCTGGAAAGTAATTAAAAGTGACCCTCAAGTATAATGCTCAGTAATTTTTCAGCATGCAGTCTGCAGACTGCAAAAGTGGCCCCAAAATCCGAGCTGAAGCCCCCAGGGCTAAAACCATTTCCATAAGCAATTTATGCATGGCGATAGTTTTCGCACACGATGACCCCCACCCCCCCTAAACACACACACACACAATAGCAGACTAACACCCACACACACACATACTTGCTGGGAAAGCTGCAAACATTTTGGTTAACGAGACTTTTAATCTGTCCAAAGGTATTTAAAGTTGGCTAAGCCCCAACACTGACTGACTTTTATGGTTACGGAGCAAGTGTCAAAATGTTTGTTGACGACAATGACCAACGCCCCTTCCGCAACGACGCCAAGCCAAGAACAACATGAGTGGTAATTTATTTTGCCTTTGCCTTTGCCTTTGCCTTTGCCTCTGCCGGCAGCAGAAGCAGGGCGACCACTATCCACACCAACGCCCATGGAGCACGAGCCCAAAGGACAGGCGAAGGTGGTCCTGGAATGCGGACCCAAACGACCGCCCACACACTCGCAAGCAGATGCACGAGGAGGGAGGAGTGGAGTGGAGGGACATTAGGCGCTAATCTTGATATTGTGTACAGTGTGAGCCAGGGGCAGTCCCAGTCATCTGGCAGTGACGTGGAACGGTGTCGGTGGCGACGATGGTGGCGGCCTGCTTGGCCAAGCAATCGGTGGAGCAGCCGTCCGCATATGATGAACCCAGCCACGCCCCCATCCAGGGAGCAGATGGATGACAGGATGGCAGGATGACACGACGAAGGACACGCCCTGGCAGGAGATTTAATTGAGCAGGCAACCGAGCATAAAGTTGGGTCCAACGATGCCCCCAGCATTTGACCCTGATTCCATGAGTCGGCGATGGCCGGGGCACCGCCAAAAGGCAAATCAGCGGAGTCCTTTCACTTGGTTATGGCAGTGCGGTTTCTCTTTCTAATCCTTCAGTGGCTGAAGTTTCAAACTGTTGGTTAAGTAACTTCTGGATTAATTTAAAACGTGTAAAGACGAATCGCTCACGGACGTGCGCTCCAATGATGTGTGTGTGTGCGTCGGGGTGTGCGAGTGTGCGAGTGTGTGTGTGTGTGTGTGTCCTTGATGTATCACTTCCGCTGTCTGTTAACTTACGAGTGCGCCATAAATACGCTTGGCGGCCAAGAGCACACGCGCCAAGCGCTCCATTGCCGATGCAGAGCTCTCTGTCGCTTGGCATCCGAACCATTTGATAGCAACACGTCTTTCTGGTATTTTCACACGCTTGAGCATCGCATTGGATTCAACGTCACGTTTTAGTGTCGCCCCAGTTCCACTCCACCCCACCCCACTTTCCATTCCATTCCACAGCACTCCCAGCTCCGAAAGCACCACCCACCGCCGAATGGCGACGCCTAATATGCTTATGCTGAATGCCGGCCAACTGTCTGCCATCCAGCACCGAGCAGCCAGAAGAGGGTGGGGGAATTGAACCCTTTTCGTTTTCCGGCTTGGAGTGGCAGCCCCACCCTTCCAGTGACCGCGTGCCGCAAATCCACCCACCCACACAGGCAGCGGCATAGACACTGACACACACACACACACACACGCACGGCGCACGTCAATGTTTATATTTCAACTACAATATTATTTTCACTTTTAGACAGACAAGCGGGTAACCAGAGCATACATTTAGTTTATTTTGGAAATTATAATAAGCCACTTTGTGGCGTCGACGCCCCCCTTCCTATCCCGTCCAGGATATCACGGGGAGCAGGCACCAGCCGCCCGCCTGACAAACTTATTTCAGATTGAACGTGCTGTGTGCTGACTTCTGACTTCTGTCACTGGCAAAGGCAGCGCTTGGAAAATATAGACATTTTAGGAGCATGCACCCATGGTTTATGAAGCCTTTGTTGTCGATTCGCCCTTCGGTTGGGTGGATTGTGGCTCTGGCCACAAGTGGCAACGGGCGCGCTATGACCGCTCTCAATAAGATAAGCCGCGATTGCCCGGCAACTAATGTAATTTGGCGGACAGAGACGATGCCAACTTGGAGTGCAGCCGACAGCATTTCCAAATTCAATCAACCATGGAAAAATTCCAGAGTGCATCACAGGGGCAGCCGGGAGGCAGCTGGAAGGGGGACCGGGGAAGGGGAAAAAATGTAATTAAGCAAGGAGCGCAGGAGAGCACGGCATGCCCCAAAGGTGGGACACTGTGCCTGCAGAGCAGAGCTGCAAGCACATCACGGCGGCCACAGCCGCATCCTCGCAGAGATGGCCATGCGACTCTGGCCGGAGCGAAACGATGACAGGGATAATTAGGATTATGCTCATTACTCTGCTCCTTTCGAGCGGAAAAGTAATTTGCAGCAGCCAAGATGCCCGGGATGCCCAGGATGCCCAAGTTGAGCTAATGGTCTCAAATGGAGAGATCGGATGGTTCCACAACCACGCCATCCAGTACGCCATCGCTGACCTTCAGAGCCTGACCCGAATGGAGTTCGAAATGAGAAATACTGAAATATCGAGTGCTGGGCCACAGCTCCTCCTCGCGTGACCCACAACTTTTATCATAAATTTGAGGGGCCACACAAGTTAAAGTGGGTTGTGCCGGGCTAATGTAAATATATCGCCTTCCTGGCCCACTGCCACCTGATCATCACCACCATCATCAGCATCGCACCAAGCCGAACCGAATCGGTTTTTAAATTCTCGCACATGAAGTCTTTAAGCCATCCGCAGTTCGATTTCCCAGCCCGGGGCTATATCACAGTGCAAAAGTTCCCCGCGGGTGGTATAATTTCAATTTCCATTTCCCATGCAGCGCTCCACCACTCCGCTCCACTCCACTCCACTCCAGTCCCCCGACTACCCGGTTCGCGGCGGCTTAAGCACTGTTTATGCCTGTTAAATGCGAATCAGACGAAGGTCAACCGGATATCAAGCCCACTTAGCTTCATCCGGCTGAGTCCCGAATCCTTGCGCAAGGCTCGCTCTGGCTGAGGGCTTTTAGTTGACAGCTAACAGCTAACAGCCAATGTCCTCAGTCCAGATTCCGGGTTTTGGATTCCGGAGTCTGCAGTCTGTTGCTTGGATCCTGTACACTGGATACTGTACACTGGATACTGGATACTGCATACTGGATACTGGATACTGAAGTGGCGACAATTACCCCGGACTAACCCGGACTTGCAATGGCTGTCGGCCGTTGACAGGCGGAATCAAATGTGTCATCAAGTGGCTCTGGCCCGTGCTGCCTGCTGCTTTGTTGGTTTGCTGGTCTGCTGCTCGGTCTGCCATATGAATAGTTAATGACTCGAACGCCAGACTCACACGAGGGTTGGCATGGTCGGCGCTGGCCTTGTCCTTGCCGGAGCCACCGACACGGACGGGCCCCGGACAATGGAGCATTGGTGGTGGCGGGGGAGGGGTTGTGCGGTAAAGTCTTACACTGCAGTTTATGCAAAATTGCCGATAGCAATTTGCAAATTTAATGGCGTAAACAAATTCAATCAATGTATGCAAACAAATGCAGGGAGGGGGCTGTGGATGGCCAAGGGGATTACGATTACCATAGCCCAGCGCTGGATGCAGTTGCTCCGCAACTTCACAGCTCCACGACCGAGTGCGTTTTAGTTAAAACTGCAAAAGGCAACAATAATCAATGCTCGGCATCGTCTGTGGCGATAAGTAATACGAAGAGCACACTCCTGCATGCCCGCCCATGTCCGTGCAAGTCTCCGCACGTCTCTGCATGTCTGTGCACGTCTGTGTGGCTTGTCTGGCGGTCTGCTATCTGAGGGCAGTCAGGTGCCATAATTGTTTGGCCGGTGACAACTGCTCCCAGCTGCCTTCCCCCGCCCATCACCACCCACCTGGGCTCCTGGGGAACTTGTGCAGCTGCTACTCCTGCCCTGCTGCCTCCTCGTCTCGAAATCCAATTCAGATTTGCCGCCAACTGCTCATCGAATAAATTTCGGTGTTTTGGCATTTCTTACCCACACACACACACACACGCACGCAGTGCACTTTGTCGGTGCTTTTAATTGCCGAGTAAAAATGTGGAGCCGGCTCGAATTCGCCTACACCCTCAAGCTCCAAGCTCCACTCACAGGCGTGAAGTCGGAAGTGGTCTGAAGAAGTGGGTCGCAGGGTGAGAAATGGGCACCATTTTTTGTTCTGCCGCACAAATTTGTCTTTAGTAAGCGGGCGAAATGACAAGTCAACTTAAAAACTTGGCCAAGGCAGCCGGAAGTCAGCGCACACTGGGCCCAAACCCAAGTTGGATGGAAGCAAATAGGTTACAGAGCTATAAATAGGCCCAAGTGCCACGTGTTTGTGCCACGGCACCAGTGTGCTCGCTGCTCGGGTTTCTTGAGGTCGCCTGCTGCTCGACTGACTACTGGAACCATCCACCACAGAAGGGTTCCATGGTTCCATGGTGAACTGGGCTGGGTGGCCAAGGCTAAGGGGAGTAGGGGAGCGTCTTGTAAATTATTGCAAAAAGCAGGCTGCAAATTAATGATAACGACCCGGTCGACACCTTCACCCCAGGCCGCCGAGTGCCCGCCACACAGGACTCTCGGAGGGAGGCATCCCTAAGTGACATGAAACAACCAACTACTTAGTGTGCAGGGTAAAAACTCGACTTGCCTGCGGAAAGTACACATGTACATAAGCACATGGTCGTGGGGCTCCGTTTCGGCCGGGCTGACTTGACTCCAGCGACTGCAGTTCGCAGCCGGGATAAAGGGAAAAACGATTCCTGTTGCTCCACACACCGCACTCCACACGCACACTTGTGATAGCCAGTTATTTATGAAGGAGACTTTTTCATCAGCTATCAGATGGCTGCCAAACGCTATCTTCCAGCGACAGTGCGTCCACTTCCCGGACTCCGCTTCTGGCCCCATTTCATCGAAAAATAATACTCCTACATGTACACACGTAAGTCACTCTAGTGTCAGATTTCTATGGGAAAACGATTCGAAATGTGTCCGTCAAAATTTGTTGTGTACATACTGCTGATTTCCGTAAGGGCCAAGTCGAGCTCGGAATCGCAGGCGGGCCAGCTGCATTCGGCGCCCAGTCAGAGGCAGGACCGACCTTCGGACTTTCAGTTCCTGGTCACTGGTGGCTATCGCCCGGACACCAACGACCTGGTCAAGTACACGGTTTCGCTGCGCATGGGCAAGCCGAAGAAGTTCTTCGGCGATAACCACTTCTGCGCGGGAACGATCTTCAGCGAGCGGGCCATTCTCACGGCGGCCCATTGCATGTTCAGCAAGTGAGTAGCGGCAGGTGCAGTGGGTGTGTTTATGGGGATCAGTGCTGATCAGTGGACTCCACCAGTCGACGCAAGCTGAAGGCCAAGAAGCTGATGGTCGTCGCCGGGACGCCAAGGAGGCTGCTCAAGAGCAGTACAACGCAGATTATTGAGGCCGAGGAGCTACTGCCGCATCCCAAGTACAAGAAGGGCAAGTCGCAGAAGTACGACATCGGATTGATCCTATTGGAGGGGGATCTCAGTCTGGGTGATGCCGTTGCCAAAATACCTTTGTACAACAAGGTTCCGGTGGCCGGAGCCCAGTGCTCCATCGTCGGCTGGGGCACGGTCATTCAGGTGAGCATCGATTACGGAGTAACTTGTGGAACTTCGCGTCCTTAAGCTCCCATTTCCTTCCGCAGTTCGGCCCACTGCCAGATGAGGCCATCAACGGCGATATGCAGATCCTGCCGGACACCTTCTGTGAGAAGCTGCTGGGCTGGTCCAACGCGGGCATGCTCTGCGCCAATGACAAGCATGACTCCGATGTGGACAGCTGCCAGGGCGACTCGGGCGGGCCCCTCATCTGTGATAACATGGTGACGGGCATCGTGTCCTTCGGCATGGGTTGCGGCGAGCCTGATTCGGCTGGGATCTACACCGATGTCTACCACTTCCGGGATTGGATCACGGAGAACTCCTGCCCCCTAGGCACACGGTCCGTGTGGACGCTGTTGCTGCTGCTGCTCCTGGTCACAGGGATATCCTAGCGCCCGCCTGCTCCGCGATTCGTTCCACGGGTGGTGCTGGTCGGTGAGCCGGCTGGTACAACTAGTTAACCTGCCAGGCTGCAAACCTCCGAGCCTGCATACGACAAACCAAAATTGACTAAAACCAGCGGGCATGACCTGTCATCCATGGATGTGAATGTGGATGTGTATGGGAATGGGAATGGGGATGGGGATGGAAATGGGGATGGGGATGTGGATGTGAAGGCAGGCAGCAAAGGCGATGGCCAAACGAGGCCATGACGATGGCGAATCGTGAATGGCGAATTGTGGTGCATGCCGCGCCATTACCCGCGCACACGTGCACACAAACGCACTTGCCGCTGGGTGGGCGCACGGTTTATGGTTACGCAGATGCTGATGCAGATCCACATCCACTGTTTGTGACAGCAATTATCGCATCACCGCCGAGGACTCTTCCCCCGCCCGGTAACCGGCCACAGGGCATACGCATCTGGCAGCGAAGACAATATGTAACAATTCGCGTTGGTTAGTTTGGGCACTCGCCAACTGTTGATTAGACCAATTAGGGGCAGCCAATAGTCTGCCAACGGCCTGGGACTGCTCCTGATATCGTGTGGCCTTCTGGATGCCAGGTGACCATGGCCCATGTCACAAGCCCGTGCCCCGAACGAATCTCGGTTAGAAATCAGTGCGAAAGCATGTTGATTTGATATCAGCAATGCAATTAGTAATCGCACACGCACACTCCAATCACTGGCACAGAAAGTACGTGGGAAAAGCCAGGAGCCAGGAGCCGGAGACGATGGAAGAGTCCTCAGCCACACAAGTCACGAACGTGTCCCGTTCTCAGAGTAGGTAGGACCCGTTCAGGCTCCAAGCAAGGTCTGCCTCGCCGCCAGACGACAAAACAATGCTGAATTGATGTGGGACTCCGAGGGACAAGCCCCAGCTGACTACACCATCTCGCCCAGAGGCAGGCGGCCAGACCAGACCAGACCAGACCAGACCTTACCATACCATACCATACCATACAAGACCACACCAGAGACATGCTTACAGACATTCAGACATTCGCAATCAGGTTTGTCATTTCACAGTCGTATTGTGTGCCGTTCGAGTGTTCATAATGAATTTAATCGCGTATGTTTATTGCTCACTTTGCCACGGCTCTGCTCCACTCTGCTCCTGCGTCCTGCCCAGCCTGGGCCTCCGTTACCATCCATCCCCATCCCCATTCTCATACCCATCCTGCCCAACAAGTTGTTGTTTCCTTGGCCTCGTGGCGGAGTCGACACTTTATCATTTTGTCACGCTTCTTGTTTACCAAGTTGGCTCGTCAGCGCCCTCGTTCTTCTGCATATTGATTCAGCATTGTTGTGTCCCTTGCCCCACATGTCCACATGTTCCTGTCCTGTCCTGTCCCTGGAATGTCCTGGCACGCTCTGCTGCTGCTGTTTTTGCGCCCCCGGCCGTAAATTGTTTGCATATATTAGACACATGCCTTAAATTGCATTTCAAGGGAAGTTCATTTGAGAATAATTGCAGTTAAACTTGACATCGTAGTTGTCTGATTGCGGAGCGCCATTCGTAGTGAATCCAGTGCGCAGAGGTGACCCAGAGGTGACGCCGAAGTGAGCTGAGAATGGGATGTGTGTCATCGAGTGGGCAAAACAAGCTCCGGAATGAATAGTCTCGATCTCAACCACAATTTAGTTCACCTTGGAATTTCTTCCAAGCTCACCAGCCTGGTGGTTCAGCCGGACGGAGTCCGAATCCGAATCCGAGCCGTACAAGCGGCTTAGTCACCGCGCAGAGGGACTCGCGCCTGCTGACAAATCGACGGCTAAGCTGCAACGCCAACACGTCGACCGCAGGCACGGTCGATCCACCAGGACCACCATTACCAACGGGACCACTATCCAAGCAGCCAGGAGCAGGACCCATCCAGACCCCCGGCCGGGCAGAGCCCACCGAAATCACTATCAATTTGCGTTTGTAAATACATTTTAATGGCATTGCAAAGTGAGGCTGAGCTGATCCCCGAGCACCGCCTGGCTAACCCAACCTCCCAGCCACTCATCATCCTCCCAAAGGCTTCGCCACGAGCAGCTCATCCCACTACGGTAATCAATTTGAACATTTAGGCGAAAGGCAGCGCCTGATGTGTGGATGTGGGATGTTGGGATGGCGTGATAGCGGGATGGCGGGATGTTCCAGTGGAAAGGGGGCTCCCACTGACACCGGAAATTCAAACTACTTCCTGTTTGGCGGTGGCATTCGTTAGCCGTGTTTCATTTTCGCTGGGATTCGCTTTGGTCGGACGGATGATGGCTTGGCCTGCGATTTGATTTGTTTTCATTGTAACGAGCCTTTTATTAGCTCCACTGCCAGACCTGCCACTGCTCCCCTCCAGCCTTGCCCACGAATCCTTCGCAGCATCCCGATCCCGATCCCTGCCCATTTCATCCCATCACGGCTGTTATATTGGCTCTATTGTTGTTTTAGCCACTGTGTCGTTGTGGCCCTGTTCGTTAAATGCAAACACCAAAAGGGTTTTCAGAAACAACAATCAACCAGCAGCCCTCTACCCCATCCTTCCCTCGAATGGGCCAGCCAACCATCAGTCCACCCATCCGCAGACCAATCGCCCTGTTAAAAACCCCTGCCACTGGCTGGCTCTAGATGGGCAGGATGGCCAGGATGGTGGTGCTAGGGTGGTCGGAATGGGCGGGATGGGAACGACAGGAACGCCAGCGGCAGGCAACCCGTTTTCGATTCTGTTTGCGAACACTGGCGGCAGACAGTGGAGAGCATATAACTAGGAACGGAATGTAGCATGCTAAATATATGGATTCTATATCTACCAGTTTGTTAACTATTTTCAGATAGCCTAAAAAGAAATCTAAAAATTAGAGAAATATTATAATATCCAATAAATATTGTGAACATGCAAACAGGCTGTGAAATTAACCATTATTTTTATGAATGCTCTATCACATATGTAACTTACTTACTTGAGTCCTATTCGAGTGCCCCGCGCAGTATGCTTTTTTAATTGTCTGACATTTCGCGTGTGCCTGTGTGTGTGTGTGTGTGTGTGTGTGTATGTGTCTGGCACTCACAGTGTGTGGGTGCGAATGGGTGCTAGTGTCGGTGTGCCTGTGTGCGTGCGACTATGTGTGTGTGTGTGGGTGGGTGCTCGTTATTGTCAGTCTGTAGCAAAGCGATTTGCATACAAATTTGGCACGAAGTGTAAATATTTAAGCAGATACAAAGTGTGAGTATTAAATTTTTGATACTAATTAATTATGCATGTGTAAATTTTGCAATGAAAATTATTATAACGCCACATTTCGGCTGCCCTCCAGATTGAGTGTGTGAGTGAGAGTGTGTGTGCGTAGGTGCGTGTGTTTCGAGCGCACTTTTGCCCAATTCAAATCAAATCAAGTGTTTGACAAACAAGACTCGAAATCCGAATCCGAATCCAAATCCAAATCCGAATCTGAATCTGAATCGAAACAAAAACGCGTTAACACCGGCTGCATTTTTGACAGCATTTGTTTGTTTTTATTGGTTATTGGGGGCATACGAGTAGGTGGGCTAATTATGTAATTGGATTAAGCAAATCATCCGCATCCGCCCAGCCGCCAATGGAGCTGCCAGTGGCCTCATGGATGGCTGCTCAAGTGCAGGGGGATTGGGACCACCAGAGCTCAGACGGAAGAACTGAGGACACAACACTTGGAGGGCAATAATAACAAAACATTAGGTGCGAACAAATAGACACAAACATGCTGGAAAGTCGAACAAAGCCGAGGATACAATGTAACTAACGCTCCGAATGGCGGGACTCAAGTTGATTGGGATCGCAATAGAGGAAGGGATTGGAATTGGAATAGGGATTGGATGTGTGCTGGGAGCACGGATGGGATTGGATGCGAAGGTCGCAGCAGACAAAGCTGTTCGCAAAGAGGATATCAAACAAGAAATTCTATTAAAACTTTTTCACTTTCGCCTCGCACCCCATATTCCGTAAGTGTTCCATTCAAAAGCCAAATATACCAATAAATAATTTACTACTACTACAGTGGGGGTCGCCGCAGAGCTCCTTTGTCCGCATACTTAAAGCGTATTAGCCGCTCTCGTCCAGCTCAAGTCGAGTAGAAGGCACAACTTCGCAGGAGGCTGGGCGATGATAGCTACAGCCACCGATGCTGGAGAGGTGACCTCCGGTGTCGCACGGAATCGACCGCTTTGTACCCCTTATTCGATTATGCATAAGGGGTAACATCGTAATATATTGCGTATATAGTTTTTGATTTGTCTTTATCTTTTTATGAAGGCAAAACCAATTATTTTTGGACTGAAAATCAGGATTGGTAAAAAAAAGGTTCCTCAACTGTTACTTTTAATCATAACATTCTTTAAAATCGTCACATAGCTACAAAAATTACTTTTTTATGCAGCTTATGATCACAACTAACGACCCACATCACTTTTATGGGGATTTAAAAAAATTATTTTTTTTCAACATTTCACATTTTTTAAACATCATAATTTTTTGCGAAAAATGGCCAAAATTTAACATTTCAAACTGTGAACGCCATCCGATAGGAAATTTTATTACGAGTCCGCTGAGGTATGACATTCAATATTTTGAGGATCCCTTACATTTAAGTGCCAAAAAACCGGCTATTTTTTGAAAGAACATCAGAGTTTTGCAAAAATAGGTACCTTAAGTTTGATTTTTTATCATAACTTTCTTGAAAATCATCACACAGGCATAAAAATCACTGTTTTGTGATTATTATTATCCCAATTAACGATCCCAATCACTAATCCAAATTATTTTTTTTTTTTCGAAATTTCGCATTTTTTGTAAGGTGTAACATCATCATTTTTTGCGAAAAATGTCAAAAATTCATCATTTCAAACCTTGAACGCCATCGGACGGGTAATTTCATTACGAATTCAACGATGTATTACATTCCATTTTTGGATATTTATTTATATTTGTATGACCAAAAAACTGTTTCTTTTTTGAGAGAAAATCAAAGTTTTGCAAAAATAGATACCTTAAGTAAGATTTTTTATCATCACACAGGCATACAACTAACGATCCCAACTAACTAACGATCCCAACTAACTAAACCAAACTATTACGAAAGGTTTCTTTTGGCGCCGCCGAGGAAAACCAAAGACTACCCTGCTCCAACTGGCCGAGCAAGTGTCTGTCTGCGAAAGTGTAATCTATGGCCCAGACCACTGCAGACTATTTGTATTAATTTGTTGTTGGTGACTGCGTGGTTGGCGTAGTCCTGCGAAACTATTGAAAGCGATGGGAACTGCCTCGAAAAATGCGACCCCCAGTCAGCCAAAAGGCAGCGACCGAGCCGCGCCAACAGTCTAATAGAAAAGTTCCGGAGGAGCATGGGCTGTGGCATGGGGCAGCCGAATCCTCGCCAGCCCCCGATGCAGGCGAGGCTGCACCTGATGCAATGGCTGCAGAATACATGTGGAGGAGCCCGTGGCCAGCTTAATTGTTTCAATTAACAAGCAAATTGGATGTTTTTGTCTGCGTGGCAGAGGCAACCTCAGCCCTTTGATTAATTAAACAACATTATTTTAGCTTCGTTACGGAAAGCAATGCGGCCAATCGCCCACCTCAAACGGGAGCAAAACAAAAATATGTTTAACCCGGAATCGGATAGGGAAACCGATGTGATCCCTTGGTAGGTAGGTGCGTACGGTGGGGCTAAGGATAATCAAGGGAGTTAGTTAGCTTTTCTTTCAGCACTCGATAAGCTGATAATCTAAACGCGAGGCTCTGCCCTGCTTTGATTTTAAATTATTCACACGCCGCTCCATTGAATATTCGCAGCCTGATAGGAATAGATCGCAGGCAGACATGACCGGCCCATTATGGCAATCACTGGGAACAGAACTCGGAGCAGCTATTAAGCGGAGCATAACGGATAGCGGAGAACTTGCAAAGCGTTTCATCCAATTAGAGAGTGTTGTTTCATTGTTAATTGCTCCATCAGCATAGAGCATCTGCGGACGGAGGCGAACTCGGAGGACGAGGACGAGGACATGAACTTGGCCGAGGCAGCTTTTCAAGTTTCGCCGGCGAGCAGCGCATTCCCAATGAGCTGTAATTAACTTTATCCGAAAATCTTCGCAGCCGGTGGATGGAGTGGAAGCTGCTGAGTCACCCAGCCAGCTGATGGCGGATGGCTGAAGGCTGGTGTCCGCATCAGCGCAGCTTGGAACACTGCTCCAGTGTCGGCGTTTTCATCAAGTTAGCAAGTCAAAGTTGTTACGTTGGCTTGTTAGTGGCCAGTGCGACGGACACGGGCTCGTCGGCTGGGGGTTGGATTCGCTTAAAGATGCCCTAATTTATGGCCGCTTTATGTGGTCGCTCGTCGTGTGCGCCGGGGCAATCCTTTTGAACACCATCAAGTCCTGCCAGCGAGCGGAGCCCAGTGCCGAGCTGGTCACTTGAGGCGTTGGAGCACACACAATCACTTCAGCCAGCTCCGTGTTAGCTTGAGCTTGTTTTGCTTTCAGACATTTCCTCCTTCGCTTGTGGAAGGGGCTGTTCGGTGGCTCCATTGTTGTACCCGGATCTGTTTCCTGATTATTTTTGTAATTGTTGTTTAAGTTGTTGTGGCTCGAACAGCCGCAATTCCTTCTCAGTGGAGTCGTTTTGGGCGGGCGTGATTTAATTGAAATCAATTAGCGGTAATGAGTGGTCATTAAGCTGGCTTAGTTCCTAGTCCTTCCGCAAATTCGTCAGTTCATTCGTTTTTTACGCTGCGGCCACTTTAATTCGGCACTTTACTCCTTAGCCGGGCAGATGGAACCTCGGTCCGAGCAGGCCCACAAGTTCGAGGCTTGTTTAAATGGAATTTAATGCAAATTGAACGCAAACTTTTCCAAATACATTTCAATTAGAAAGTGGATACCCAAATAAGGGAGTTCTGCGATGCTCCGCCGAAGCAATCACTAACAATAACAAATTAACTGGGCCGCCAGCAAGCTCCAAGCTCCGAGCTCCACACTCAACACCCAGTCCAGTCCAGTTCACATATTAAATGAAGGCATAACATTTGCCATCCACAAACGCACCAAAAGTATTTCCCCTTGGCAGGCTGATAAGGGCACCGAGGATGGGGACATTGCAGGCTGGAGCATGGGGCATTGCAAAAGTGGCGGATGAGCAGTTGGCTGGTCGCACAACAGGAGGAGGCCAAGCAGGGGCACAGGATGGGGGCAGGATGGGCACAGGACGAAGGACGAACGCAACTTTTTAACTGGGTTTTTAGCGTTGCCTATTCGTTCAGTGCTGCGGTTGGCTCAGTGTCGCTCCACTTGGCAAAACGTTACATCCTTTGCTTTGTCGACAGCCCTTTTTTAAATTGTTTTGCTGTTTATTGCAAAATTACACAAAAACAATGCACGTTGATGAAGACGCAGAAACAGAAACTAAAACAGATACAGAAGCCGCCGAGCAGTGGGCACTTAGTCGACTTGAGAAGGTCGAAACAGGGAATACCCTTGGTGATCGAAGGTGTCCAAAAGTGGGTACAAATCCCCATTGAATCTGCCAGTTTTCATTTGCCTGATTTCAGATCAAATAAGCAAATTCTGCTTAAATGTCACAGAAATTGGCTCACCAAGTGTTCCAAATTGGAATACCCTCGAAAAGGGTACAAAGCATAAGCCAAGCAGCAGACGAGACGGCCAAATGATGATGATGATGGTGATGGTGATGGTGATTGTGATTGTGATGACGTTGGTTGCGACGTCGAAGAGGAAAGCACAGAGTACCAAAGCGAGAGCAAAAGCAAAAGCCCCAAAACAAAGGAGATAGCTGCGTGGACTGGTGGGGCAGTGGTAGTCATAGTCGCAGTCGTAGTCGTGGGCATAGTCAGTGCAACTGGAGGCCACCAGAAGCAGCAGGAGCAGCAGAATCAGGCAGCGCAGCAGCACAAAATAAAAACTTTCCGAAATGGGAAAACTTTTTTCTCCAACGAGGACACACGGGCAGGGCAGCAAGGACGCAAGGGGGCGGCAACGACCAGTAACGAGCCAAGTTGAAATATCTTTATTGTGTATCAAACCATTTGTATTAATTAGAAGCGGTAGCGCCGGCAAAATAATTACAACAATGCAAAGGGAAGCAAAAGGACAAAACCGAGTGCTCCGTCCGGAGAACTGAGAATATTCAGTTGGGCTGTGCACTTCCACTGGCCATGTAAATACGTGGCCACTCTACGGCAACTCGCCCTCTGTGCCCAGCGGAACCAAGGGCAATTCGAACTGGATCAGCTGGGGAATAAAATGGATTTGGAACTGCAACAAGACTGCAAGTACCAGTGCCTCATAGCCGTACCAGGACCAAGACCAGTACCAGTACCATCGCCAGTGCCAGAGGAGGAGGACCAGTGAAGGGTGGCCCAATATAAAATCTAAAGCAGCCAGCGGAAATTCGAGCCAAGCCGGGTGATAATAAACTTATTTACTGCATAGTTTACGTACTGCAGATATCACTCATACGACATGGTGCCGTGCCGAACATTCAACATGCACCCTGCTGTAAAGTGCGATACGGCTACAAGTTGCGAAAACGAACTGCGCCGACGAAGCCCAGGACAAGTTAATGCGAGCACACTCCCCCAATCGCACAAACATATCTCTATCCACATCACCATACCCATACCCATGCCCAGACCCATCCCCATACCCGTTCCCAGATGCCCGGAATACCCTCGACTGGGCACGGATATGGATATGGAAGTGAATATGAATATAGGAGGGGTGGATGTGGATGTGTATCGAATAGACGCATGATACAGCTAGTGAAATATAAGTACGTACAAGCATAATGCGATCGTAAAAAGGCTTTTCATTGCGAGCATAAAGTATTAAGCTACTTTGCAGCATCTTTGCATGCATTACCAAGGATAATACACAGACAAACGTCGCCGGCCTGCTCAAGTGCCACTTCCACTGCTACTCCCCACTACCCATTCCCACTCGCATTTCCAATCCCACTGCCACCCACACACACACACACACGCTCGGCAAGGAGGGAATCACGTCTCCGCCAGCCAGATTAGCACGAGTATGTGCAGCAAGGCCTGCAACTCGTGGGAAGACGCTTCTCGCCCAGAAATCTTGGCCCAGCCGATCCAGCGAGAATGCCTCGCGAAATTGAATCCGTCGAGAGAAGTGAAATTGGCATTGGCACGATGGGAGGACTAGGACCATTGAGCCGTAGTTATGAAATGCTCTGCTGCCCCCCATCCCTAGTGACTGAGTTGGAAGACTCCAGGATTCGATTCCCATACGGACGAACGGACTTACAAGCGGTCGCAAGTGACCGAAGATATCTTATTGCCCCGTCCTTGTGGACACACGGAGACACTCTCTAAGTAAGACGCCACTTGCAAATGGACACAAGGATTCCGAGTCTGTGTAAATACATTTTTGCGACGCGCTTGCTTGTTTATTTGGCTGGCGACTTTAGCCCGGTTTCAGTTTCAGATTCATTTTCATTTTCAGTTAACTTCACTCCTTCCGCACTTCACTCAGGCACACCCACACCAGCACCCAGACCAACACACACACACTTCCTGGCAGGACACCCACGCAAACTCGTGCACACACTGCTCAGTTGGACGGCCGGCGACATTTTCGTTTTGGCATTTCGCATGCAATTTGCGGTTCATTGATTCGGAAGTTTTCCCATTTAACTTAAGCCTCTTTAACAATCCTATTGACGCAAATTTCTACTTACCGTTGCCCGGGCACTTGCCGCCGCAGTGGAACCGATACCACCGATGCCACCGATGCAGATGGGGCCCAGCCACCCACACGGAAACGGAACATATGCCTTTGCAAGTGCTCCGGTCGGTTGGTCGGTCGGCCGATCCCCCTATGCCCTCCATTCCTTTGATTGCCGTTCACCTCAGTGTCCACTTAGTCGCTGTACCCAACAGCAGGATGGCGATGGATGAACCATTCAGCCTGCTCGATAATTATAATAATGTGTGACGGACCTGCCCTCCAGATGGCATCGCTGCTGACACGCATGAAGTCCTTCGGTGCAAACGGGGGCAAAAAGCCCCTTGATCTGCTTGACAAAGGAGTCTCCAAAGTTAATGAATTAGGCAAGTCTGACAGCACAACAAAATGTTCCAATACGGCAGTGCACGCGAACAGCTTAAGAAGGAGGAGTGGCACCTAGGCGGGATAAAAGTAGTCCCGAAGGAGCACTCCCAGCAGCCGCTGCTGGGGGATCATCAAAGTAACCGTCTCCCCAGGCGGCAGGCACATTAGCAACAGCATCGCTATCCGTATCATCGATGAGCTGGCCGTCGGGAAGCCCAGAAGGACAGAAGAGGTGGGGCCAGTGGGAGCCACAAGGACATGAGCCGACTAGCCGGATTGGATGCCAAAGGAGCAGTAAACCAAAGCGCCGCTCCAAGGGCAGGTGCATTGTGCAATCTTTTGGTATTTTGTTGGCTTTGCACATTTGGCGTAATGCCAAAACACAATAAAAAATGAGCAAGAGTGGGGGGCTAAGGATAAGGATGAGGATGAGCCTGAGCATCCTGGAGCAAGCGGAGAGGAGTGGCGCGGAGAGGAGGTCTAAAGCAAAACAACTGCGGCAGACGATGGCGAAAACAAAAAGACAATGCCAACTTGACTCGACTCGACGCAACTCAACTCAACACCTGAGGAAGGCAAACACTTGAAGACGCGAAGCGGGAACCCCATTTTCCGCCATCAGGACGATGAGCACCGGGATGAGCAGCGAGGACGTGCATTCATTCAAATCGACTCGGTGCCCCTTGCCCCTGGCCTCTTGCTCGTCCAACTCCTCGCAAGGAATTCATTTTAATGCACAGGCGGGCCAGGCTGGTCGTCCCAGCCAGGAAACGATTGCAGGCAGACACGGATGGGCCACGGAGTGGGGTCGGATGTTGGATGTCGGATGTAGGATGTCGGATTCAAAGCCACCAGGGGGAGTCGCTTAAGGGTGCGTGTGTGCGCCAAGATGTGGGTGCTCCTGCTCCTGCTCCGCACTCCGCGGCCTTAAACGGCCAAAGTGCAATCCAGAAACACAACACAAACAGTCAAAGGAGCTGCAGCTGGCGCAGCCAGGACTACGGAGGTCCTGTGCTGCCAGCCAAACGCAAAGCACCGGCTACAGTCGAGTCGAGCCAAGTCAAGACCGAGTCTATAATTTTTGTTGTGGTTCCTGTCTATTGTCTATTGTCTCTCGCCGCCCTTCTCCCTTTATCCCCCAGCAAACCGGTCTCCTTCGCCAAGGGCAGACCCGTCTCCGTCTCCAGCTCCAGCGCCTTTGCTCCTTGGCTCCTGGCTGCTCCGCGAGCTGGGGAAATGAGCCATTCGCGTGAATTACTGAAATCGGATCTTGCCCGCCCCGCTCCTCAGCGGACCGACTCATGGCTGTTGCACTCTTAAAGCTTAAAGCCAGATGTAAATGAGTGCCAGACAATGTACAATCCGATCCGCCGATTTGTTCATACAGCTAGTCAACATAACTTTGATCTTAAGCTATATGTATACTTAGGTATATGAATATTTGGAAAAATAAGTCCAAGACTGTAGATCAAGTTGTGAGGTATCGAGTATGGTATTAGGGGGCTGACGACATTAACGCAACCTTTTGATTTAAAATGACTACTCTGTTTTCCAACGCGGGCTATTGTAGTCCAGATTGCTATCTTTTTGCATGTCTTTAGAGAAATGGGTGAAAGGGCAAACGGCTACTTATTAACTAAATAATTTCTTGATTTTTATACTAAATGCCTTCTATCAGTTATTTTCATTTTGAAGTATTCCATCCAAAACTAGTGCTCCACTTCTGATCGCAAGACTCCGCTTGTAAGGCCTTATGTTCCTCTCAATCCTGTAGTAATTTGAACTGAAGTTTTGGGGCTTCACGATTTTTGTGGTTAATCTCCAGGCATGCTAAATCTGCGAAAGTTAATCGAAGTCATGAAAAGCCTAAGGGCGGTTGCTGCATCTACATCCGCATCCGGAGGCGACGATCTGCCAACTGACTCCGGCTGGAGTCGGTGTCCTCCCTATCGTTCCGGTCCTCGTGCGGATTTGGAGTGAAAGCTGCCCCAGATGTGAGTGAAAGCTTCTGAAAACAAAGCGCCGGCGCCGATTGAGTGCTTCTCAGAATTGTGGGTGGTGCCAAAATTAGCTTGAGTACTTTGCTTTGAGATAAGAGTGTTTTACTTAATAGGGATTTTATCGGGGCTACCTGGTGTCCAAGTCGCTGGATGAGCTGGTTATCCTAAGCACTTGAATCCTTCTGTCATTTGCATACAAGCTTCATTATTTTCTCTAGCTGACTTTGAATTGCGCGCCCAAGTGACGAATGCATTATCGATAACCACCGACGAATACTGTGTGGCCAGTCGACGTGCACGGTTGCACGCAGCGCGGACTATCGAGAGAAGCGTTATCGATGTGTGGTCGCTTATCGATGCAGTTTTATAAACAGAACTCTAAAGTACAACAAAAGCACAAATTGAGCAGCTGCCGCGCGAAAAAGCACCCATCTCGGCCCCGCTCGCATCTCGGCATGTCCAGCGGCGGGAGGCGCAGCGCCTAGTTCCGCGCCTCCGCTCCTTCCAAGGAAATCGCCCTGCGCCCGCCACGCAATTATGCAAGTTGCAGCAGCGGATCTAACTGTACTCGCCGCCAGTGGAACAGCAAGAGGAGGAGGAGGAGCCCCACGGGCCCGAGCCCATGACCCTTGACAACCCGTGGCAGGCACCGCCACCGCTAGAAGACGAGTCCACACACTCGGTAAGTAGGTGCCCACCAGTGGCCGACCAGGCGTCACGGATTAACTCTTCTCCTGCCGCCTGCAGACATGAACCAGAGACATTCCGAACCATTCTACATATCGCCCCGGCTGTTCGACAACCGTCGTCTCAAGCGGCGCCGCTGTCGTTGGATGGAACGCCTGCTTGAGCACCAGCGGATCTGCATGGCCCGGATGCGCGCCCAAGCGGCTCTCGCCTCCAAGACTGACCGGCAGCTGTCCCATCTGCAGCGGCGCCATGTGGCCGCCACTTTGCAGGCCGACGTGACTATCGACTTGCTGTCGGACGACGATGAGACCCCATCGGCCGGACAGTCCGCTGCAGCTGGCCACAATCGCCTCCTGATACCTGCCCCAGGGCACCGAGCACCTAGAGTGGGCAGAAGGCAGGCGCCGCGCAGAGTTGCCACCCACTCATACCCCGTGACCGACAGCATCCTGATAACCAGCGACGACGAGCACAGCGAGCAGGAACCCAGCAGCACGGCAAGAGTGCGCTCCCAGCTCTCCATGCGCTCACCGCCACCGCTCGCACCGCTCACACAGTCGGAGACCATCGAAGAGGTAACTGTTTCGTTGGTGCCGCGCACCTCCACCACTGCCAATTGCCTGACGCGAGTGTCAGGCCACCCCAAGCCGTGTCGAGCGTCCACGGCGGCCACCAATGGATTCGCCACCGCCGAAGGCGGAGAGGGCGGCAATGAAACGGGCTGTTTTCTGGAGGTGGACGTGGGCGGAGGCATCACAGCCACGCTGCCGGACGAGACGACTGTTCACACGGTCATCGCCAACCGTATTTACGAACTCTCGCTGAGCAAACTACGCGAAGGCCTGGCCTTTAGTGGAGTGCCGGAATACACGCACGACCTGATGCCGGAGCAGCTGCAGAAACTGTCGCCGGCATTGCGCGCCAAAGTGGCGCCCTTGGTGGCTCCCTCGCCGCCCACGCCCATCTCCCTAAAACTGTCCAGCGACCTCAGCATATCACTGATCTCAGACGAAGACGAATGCGAAAGCACCGGTCCACATGCCAACGGAGGAGTCGGCACCGAGCCAGTACACCCCGTCGTGGTTGCTGCGGCGGAGGCACACGCTGCCGCTAAGCTGCTCAAGCAGCAGCAGCCACAGCTCTCGGTGGTGCAGCATCTGCAGTACGTGGGCGGCGGACTCGCAGCTCCAGTGGCTCTGGCCCTTCCGGTGATGGCAGCGAATCCGACCTCGTCTGCTTCCGTCGTTGCCTTGCCGCTGCAGCTGCCGCGACGCCGAAAGCTGGGATGAGCTAGATGACTGATGACCGATGACCCGCCAGAAACGAGTCCCTATGGCCATAATATCATTCCCCGAGCCGGAAGCACGGCATAGACTTTAACTAGCAGTGGCTAGAAGTGCAAATATGAACGTAGGTTTAGCGACAACACATCACTGTTTCCCAGTTATCCTTGAATCCGCGACTAGTCCTTGTCCGGTAGATTTTTGTATCCTTCTCCTTTCCCAAGCACCTTCTCTCCATCTCACTCAGTTGCCCATTAATCTCCCTGTCTCTGTCATTCTCATATTTTAAGCTTTAAATGAAACGAGACGACAACGTACAAATGAAAGTAGAAAAGCATCAACCCATATACATTGTTGAGCAAAAAACACAAATTTCAAAAGATTATAAGAGGGAGTAGAAAATTTGAAGCGAGTGAGAAAGGTGAGCCCAATATTTATAAAGTACAAGTAGTTAGCTTAAGATATACTATGTATATGTACATTTGATTTAGTGTATCATATATTACATGGCTGAATCACGTCGTGTAATCCGTCGCAGTCCGCCGTCTGTATTACATTAGCTGATCACCAAACCGGAATAAATTTTCATTGTATATATGAACACGTACACCAGCTGTGAGAATATGATACTATACGTATGCTACAATCAAGGTTCGTTTCGAGAAATGACGGAGACGCGTCGGCTCCTTTCCACCAAGCGCTCCTTAAACCACGACTGATCTCTGGCCAGGATTTCGTGAGTGAACTCGTACCGCGCTAGGGCACTCATGATGTAGATCGAGCGTCGCGGCAGGAGCAGATCCACAGAGTAGCTGGCAAAGTCATGGGATCCTTGGTCATCCGCTTCAGTTGCAGAGCAGGCAAAACTGTCGAATACAATCGTAAATCAAAAAAAATCTTCTTTGGCCAAACTCACTCGAGTGCTGCCCACGTGCGGCTTGATCGCGCCAGAGTCAGCGAAGTCCACGATGGGCACGAAGGGCATGACCACCGAAGGAAGCTCACGGGAGGCGATCCAGCGTGGCCCGGTTTTGGGGAGTCCACTTTCGGCGTTCAACTTCGCGGTATTCGTAGGCAATCCGCAAGTTGTATGAAGTTTAACCAGGAATCCGATACTATATTGTCTCACCCACCCACCCACGTTATCCCAGTGGCTCAACTCGTACGGCAAGTAAGCATCAATAGTTGCTCCTCCTTCGCAGTGATGAAGTCCCTGATGACCCGCATGTCCGATTCAAACTGGCGCTGCTCACAGCGAGGCCGCTGGCCGGGAAACTCCACCAGGGCGAGGCTGCGGGTCCAGACATCCGCCGGGATCCTGGCTGCTCCCGGATAAACAAGCCGGCTCAGGACAAGCATGTGTTGCGTCACCTGTTTTTAAAGGTCTTCCGCCCAGTTATCGATTGGAGCCATTCGATAGCCACATGCGCTCAACCGCCGAGCAAGTTACCCGATTGCCCCGACAGCAGTTAAACACACACAACAGAGCAGCGTCGGAATGCAGGGATGCCAGGACCCCTGACGGCTGGATGCCAGGGAACTTCGCTGGTCCGGGAACACTCGATTGGTAACGCATGCGCCGTGCGTCCGTGCAACCACGCAGTCCTCGTTCGGCTAGGGCGGAAACGCTTTCCGGTGTAGATATACCAGAAATATTTCTGCTCTTCTGGCGTTATGCTGCGTCGGTGGACGAGTGCCGTGTCCTGACTCCTGACTCCAGAAAGCTGTGTAGTGACGAGTGCAAAGCGGAGCGAATTGAATTGAATCTATATCCTAAGGACACGGCTAAATCGGTGAGGTCCTCGAGCTATGAGCACCTAGACCCGTTAATTGTGAAACCTTCCTGAATCGGCAAGGCAAGTGCGGTTCGAGAAAATGCCAGAAACATCGCCGGTGAACCGCCCACACACCCCCAAAGGTGCATAGGTATACAAGGTACAGCCAGGACGAGATCCCCCATGAAAACCCAACGGAATCCAGCCAACTGACCGCTGACGTGTGTGGAAAAGTCAACAGCCACGAGCTCCCCTCCACCGTGTTTAATGTGCACTCGTGCCCTGGAAACTGGACGCAACTGACACAATTAAAGGCGGCTGGGAAAAAACGGGCCTGGGGCACCGCACCTAAAACTAATCAAAAATTCCTTTAGTGGCCCGCAATAATGCCGATGGGCAGTGAAAGTGGGTGGCTGTGTACATGTACATATTCCCAGGCAGTGGCACTGGCACAGGCACACAAAAACCCGTGAAGTGCTGCACTGAAAAGTATACCATGTTTCGTGTGTACACATCTCTGCGTCCGTTTCCTTTTGCTGCCCCTTCCTCAGATTTCTTGCTAGAGAACAACAGGCAAAATGAGTACATGCAGCCAAAATAACTTGACATGCCTTGTTTAAGGCGCCTTCCAACTTCAAAAACGTTACATATGTGATACAAATTCGAAAGTGAGGCGTGTTATCTCAGCAAATGGCATCTAAATGGCAACTGCGATGAACAGTAGTATTCATTCAATATTATTGGCTGTTCTGCCAGCCGCATCTCTGGGGTCCCGATCCAGATCCGCATGCAGTTCCAGATCCAGCTCCAGTCACGCCTTCCGCTCTGTCCTGCTTTCTTGCTCCATTCCGTGCCGCAGAGCAGAGTTTGCGCACTCCGTTGCATACTTTTTGCATTGAGCACTGGCACTAGCACTGCGAGGCTCCACTCCATTCCACCACACCCTGTTAAAGAATGTGCGAGGATACATGGTTTATCTACACCAAAGTTGCATGTTGTGTGTGTGCGGTTTAGCGTGTTGTTGCCGGTACCAAACGTAAACAAAGACCAAGAAAAGCATGACATTTTCACGTTACCCATACGCCCCGTTGTCTCTCATTTTCTGCAGCTGCAACATAGCCACTGAGCTCCGCACATCTCAAACGGCTGCAGGATGTTGATCCGTTGGAAGAGTAAAGATAAGAGCGCCTCCTCCAACCAGAGCGTCGGTGGCAGCAGCAGCTCCTCGTCGAAGAAGAAGCGCAAGGGTCGAGAAGGCGGTAAGTAATCGGAATCCATAGAGCGGAAGGAAGCGAGATGAATCCGGGACACAGCCTAACTCCTGCTCCCTCTCTTTCAGAAGAAGACTGGCAGAATGAGGCAAAGTCAGGACGGCTTCCGTCAAATGAACAGGGTATGTTAAGGACCAACAGACGTCCACGGACCTGTAGCCCCATCCTCAGTGTCTATGTGTTTTCCCAGGTGGCGACGAAAGACGACGAGCCATGCGACGCGACGATCCGCGTCGACACACGCTCGGCGGCGATATGCTGGTGTACGGCTCGCAGCATCCACACGCCCATCAGATGGCGCCCCAGCAACAGCGGGCCATGGATCTGGAGGTGAGCTCCATCTCAACCCGCTTCTGCCATCAGTTTCTGATTTTGGTATTTTCTTAGATGAGTACGCGCGCGCAGAAGAACAAGAAGAACCAACCGATGCGGGGTTATGCGCCTGTCAACCAGGGACCGCTGTTCGACGACGATCCCGGCATCATGTCGGAGGTGGAAACGGCCAGCACCGGATTCCGGAGGGGCGGCAAGCAGCGCTCCTCGCTCCCCGTGGTACGCACGCCCTCGAAAACTCTGGAACGACCGCTGGGCCTGGTCTTTCTGCAGTACCGCTCGGAGACGAAGCGCGCCCTGCTGCCCAACGAGATCACATCGATTGATACGGTGCGCGCCCTGTTCGTACGCTCGTTTCCGCGCCAGTTGACCATGTCATATCTGGAGGGGCCCAATGTGAAGATTTACATTCACGATGCCAGCAAGGATATGTTCTACGAGCTGGAGGACGTGCGCTCGCATCTGCGCGAGATCAGGGACCGTTCCGTGCTGCGTCTCTTTGAGTCCACTGAGGTGGCAGCCCCGCCCCAGATCCTGCCCGGCGGTCCTGGAATACCCCAACCCCTGCCGCAGGCGCAGGCCAATTGGGATCAGGATCAGAGCTACTTCAGCGAGCCGGAGTTCGACTCGGACTACAAGCACCAGCATATCCACAAATCAAAGGTAAGTGCTGATAGATGTTATCAGTTAAATAGTCCTTTATTCAATATCACCGCGTTATTGCTAGGGTGAGGATTTAGGGCTTAGGGAAGCAGGATGGATTGGTGTCCATGAGCGAGTCAAGGGTTGTTTGGTGGCCAAATGGGTGGCCACAGTAAAGCGTTGACTCCCACATGGACAAGTGGAGCACAAGATGCCCAACCAATCGAATACTTATTCGCACATATATAGAAAAAAAAAGATATGGAAATAATGGGGTGGGGCTGGGAAAGCTTAAGCTGGAGTCCTAGGACACTAGAATGTTATCCGTACTTTGGGCACAACTAGAAGTTACCACATGGACCCACGCTGAGGCCCTTGAGGGCGTTGTTCATGTGCTCGCGCACATCCTTCCACGAAAACACGATGGCTCCCTGGAAAGGCTCCGTGTGGCAGCTGCTACAGATGGCCATCACGGCCCTTACCTCCTCCTCGGCGGGCTCTCGGTCGTGCGTGCTGATCTCCTCCTCCAGGCTCATCTTGAGCGTCAGATCCAGCTTAAATTGCTGTCCGCCAAAGTCGGCGAGACCGTTGTAAATCAAGCTGGCATCCGTTCCGGACCCGACACCGTCGTCCACCACAGATCCATCGTCCAGCAGCACCAGGCCGCGCTTCTGCACCTTCTTTGTGGCGTCGGTTTCCCTCTTGAACTGGATATGGGTCTCCGTTTCGTCGATAAACTGCACGTTGGCCGAGTTACTTAGCATTTGGAAACGTTTCCCACCGCCACCAGGTTGCAATCCGCTCGGCGGCGAGAGACCCAGAAGTTGCTGGGCCACCAGTCGCGATCCCGCGTTTATCTGTCCGTTCACAAAATTTGTATTAATGGTGATGGCCTGCTGGGCGGGATCGTTAGGAGCACCGGCCGCGCCAGGAGCGGGAGCACCACTTGCAGTCGGCGGCGGATTGGCCAAGTTGATGCGCACCCGAGTCGGGATCTGGCCACTGGCAAGCAACGTGTGCATGGGTTGAGGGCGATTAATCTGGATGGAGGCCTGGCGTATTAAATTGTCTCCGAGGGCACTGGTTGCGAACTTACCGAGGGTGGGGCACGAGTGGTGCTGGAGACCTCCTGGCCTTCGTGATCAAAGTGGTGGACATGATGGTGCTTGTGGTCGCGATGTGCCTTGCCTGCACTGAGCGCCACCCGATAGACCTGGATGAGCGTCATCTCGAAGTGGAGGCCGTGGCTCACCTCGCCGGTGACCGAACTGCCGCCGGAACGCAGCTTGCCGTTCGCTGGGATTTTATGTCCCACCAACTGGAGCAATAAAGTGGAGATGGAGATTTAAGATTATAGCAGATGACATTCGCACGCCGAAAGTGAAAACGCGAACAAGGCATTTTGCAATATGCGTAATCGGAGTCAAATGGAGTCAGACTCACCGAGTTGTGGAAACCACGCCCAATGCGTTCTGCCTTCAGCCAAGCCTGCCACTCGCCCGTCTTGCCATTCCACGAGCTGCACATGTGATGCCACTGGCGCATTTTCAGCGGGTAGTTCAATCTTGAGCAGAAAAACGATAAAGATTGGACGGATTGACGCCGGATTGATGGATGATTGCGTCTCGACTCACCTGTACATTTGCTGACCTTTTATGGCCATCGAAAGGAAACTGGAATTCTGCGCATTTGCGACCCAGATTTGCACCTCGCGTGGTTCCTTTCCAGCTGCAAGTGTGAATGTGGATGTGGAGGCATAAGTGGATCAGATGGGCTTTGAGACTCGCTTTCATGCCAATAATGGTAACGGCCGCTCAGATTGCGAAACTGAGTGGAGCAGCATTCCCAACTACTACCAACTACTGCTCGATGGCAAGAACGTTTCGCTAGCCAACTAGTCATCTTACGAGCCTCGAGGAATCCCCCCAGCGGTGATTAGATGCGATCAGGAAACCCGCCCAAGCGGTGAGCGAGGCGGTTGGTTATACAACCGGCATGCGGCAAATCCTGTTACGCTGGCAACATGTGATATGCATACATTTAAATATGAATCACCAAATCACCACCGGCTGTGAGTAAAGCACTTCCTATCCGGAAGCTTGGCTGCTGATCACCACTACTTGAGTTGGCGCTCTGGAATTATGTCAAATGCTAAGGCCCGCCGCTTGAGCTTCAGCTTCGGTTTAAGCGTTAGCTTCAGCATTGGCTTAAGCTGCTACCCACAGCTGAGAGTGCGACACCAACAATGCCGACGACATCCAACTGGAAACAGGTAAATTATCGCTTATGTAATGCGACCGCAGCGACAACAACGCAGACAACAACAAAAACAACAACAGCAGCGACGCCAAGAGCAGCGGTGGCATCGACGACCTGGGGCAGTTGAAAATATCCAACATATTCAAGACGTTTGAAAACAAAGCGAATCTTGAGGGCGGCATTATGCAGCAGCATCAGCAGCAGCACTCCTCGTCCCACATCAGCAGCACCATCGTCATAATCTTCACCAGCATCATAACTGACCATCAAACTGGGTGCTGCCGACTTGCATCAGGAAGTGGGCTTCCTTTCACTTTCGCAGCCACTCAGTCGCAGCCAGGTGCGATTGCCGGAGCGTGGCCCACAAATTCACAAATAAAATTTCATTGCCCACAGCGAAGGTCTCTCGCTGGAGCGGTGGCCCATCAAAAGATCGACGTCCGTCACCCGTCTCCCGTTGTGCGCTTATGCAATAGCATTCGCCCAGTGACCATTGTGCAGCCGTTGTCTCGCTTGCCGCTGAAGCAAGTCACGGTGAGAGGCTGATCCCCACCACTGCCCACTACCCACAACCCACCCAAGCCCACTCACTTACCCTCGTAGGTCAAGAGGACGTGGTCGCCGCTGTGGTTGGTGAATCGCATCCAAAAGCAGATAGTGAACTGGTCCAGTTCCGGCATCGGATTGCCGTACTCCACCTCGCCGTCCTGGTTGAAGGCGAACTTCTTGACGCTGCAGCGATCGGAACCGTACACTGGAGACCGCGGGAAGGCCAGCGGCTCCTTGGGCGCCTCGTCCTCGATGCTGTAAGACTCGTACTGGTCCTCCAAGTGGTCAGTAAAGCTTATTGGATGGGAGACCGCTGCACTGGAATCGACGCCGTTGACAATGGCGGCGCGACCCAGCAAGAGCTCGTCCTCGACCTCGGTGGCTTCCTTGTCGCCGCCGAACTGCGAGAAGCTGGTGGATATTTCATGGCTGCTGCTCGCCGCCCCTGGATGCGATTGCTTGAGGCTGTAGGCGGCAGTGCCGCCACTAATTCCGCTGCCGCCGCCAACTGCGATGGGCTTCCAGGCGAAGGAAGCGGTCGCATTCAGGAGCACCACACCGAGCAGCGCTAGAGGAAGTCGCTGCGTCATTTCGTTTATTGGGTTACTGTCACTCCAATTGATTCTGGCTGTGATCCTAGTCTCGGTCTGGGTCTGGGTCTGGGCCTGGGACCGGGTCTTGAAGATTTAATCTTCCGCGCGTCTGTAACGTCCGATTGCCGCGATGTCTCGCACTTCACTAATCATCCACGCATGCGCCACAGCCAGGTTGAGTTGCGCCAAAATCCCAGCCGCTGCCGTAACAAAAACAGCAGCTTTGCCGCCGAGCTCTGCTCAGCTGGCCGTCAGTCTCGCTCGGTTGTAACAAATTGTAAATGGTTGTATTGAAATCGAAACTGAATCTGAAACTGGTTGAGGTTTGTGGGCTGAGTTGGCCTGCAGTGTGCCGTGGCGGGCGGTGAATGAGCCAACCACTTGCACTTGCTGCACTCCAGGGCTTGATAATCCAATGCACCTTGCATACGAACACATCGTGCGCCCAGAGCTGACCGTGGAGCAGATCCACTTCCTTGACCCAATGATCGCCAATTCTGCCTCTCAGTGCTAGACGAAAATAGGAAAACGCGTTGAGTTCCGCGAATTCAGCCGATTTGGCAGCGAAGTTGGCAGGTTCGGGTAGAGGAGTGGTGGGTGGATTATGGTACATATGCCAATTAACTGGTATTCATCTTGCCACGGCCGCGATTGAGTCCCAATCAAAAGCACTCACTTTGCAAAGCATTGCTGTTGGCCACACAAAACAAATGCGTAGAAGATAAGATGTATCTTTCGAAACGAAGCCATGAGAGGATGTCTTACAATGGCTTTAATTAGTTTTCAACTATTGATTTGACTCTCATCACAGCATATTTATCATTTTCTAGGCAACTACTACGCTCGCATTTCTCTCAGTGTGCCAGCGCGTACGTGTTTGTCCGCAATAATTTGGGATGGGCTGCAAAACATTATAGCTATTAAAGAGCGGAGAAACCATATTGGACATTTCATTTCACTTCTTGAACGAAGGCCAATTGGCAGTGTTAATCAAAGTACTCGTGCCCCTGCCACTGGCCTCCGGCGATCCAATCATTAAACTAATCCAACACCGTTTATCCATCCATCTTTCAGATTGGCAAACAACCGGCGCCCTACTACGTGGGCTCATCGCAGACACTGCCGCGAGGCATGTACTCTTCAGAACGGAACAAGGTGTCGATGGGTGCGTAGAACAGTCGAGCCTGCCGACTAATTGATTCCGTATTCCTTTGATTCGCTCCGAGTAGTGCACTCTTGTTTTGATTTGACCGATCCTCCTCGTCCTCCTCCTTAGGTGACCTGACCCCCCTCCTGCCCACCGCTTCCCTTCTTCCCGGGACTTTAGTATTATGCGGGATTCGTTTCGGTTCAGTTCCGTTCAGTTCAGTTCTCTGTCATGCGCATTCTGCAGTGAAAGCCCAGTCTAAATATGATTCATGTTCAATCCATCCATAACCATTAACACACTCAAACTCGAACACCAATCAAACCAAACCGAACCGAACCAAACCAAACCAAACCTATGTGTCTGAACCAACGAACCGAAAAAGGAGCGCCTGTGAAACCACTCAGATCGCTTAATCCAAGGGGTAGCATGGAACCCCTGTTCCCCTACACCCCGGATCAGTTATACAGCATTCCAGGTACACGAGAATTTGCCTTTCTACCCACTTATAGCTAGCATTGTACGATCGCTTCCGTTTAACCAAAGTGTGTGTGCAATGTAAGCGGTGACATTTCGCATTTCACATTACATATCACATTACATCACATTGAGCGATTGCATCTGATTATCCATTGGCTTGCGCTTGAAATTCAAATCCAAATCCAAAACGAATCTCAATCTTAAATGCACACTGACTGTGCACTATCCACACATCCAATCGGAAGCATTTATTTATGCGGCCCCAATCATGCATTTCATTCGCTTCATTTCGAATTGCTCGTTTGCGTTCCTTTATTGCGTTTCGTTATACCTAAATTGAACCACAAACTATAGGCTACCAAGCACGCACATAGCTACGATCCTCCCACCATTAGATGTCCCAGTTCTGAACGACCAGGCTGTATTTGCAGATGGATATACCAGTTCCCCGGAGCGCAGCAGCCGCGGAAACTACGAGGAGCCGTACTACAGCCAGTACGGAACGAGAGGCGCCGTGGTGGCGCCCATTATCGACGAGGAGCAGAGGTGCGAGGGGGGGAGTAGGAATAGATGTTGTTGTAGTAGCAGTAGCATCTTAACTAATTTGTGCCATTTACAGCGATGGAACCATGACAGAGGATCAGTACGCACTGTACGGCATCAAGGTGGGACCGGGACCCAACCGCCTCACGCATCGCGGCAACCAGATCTACGATCCCACTAGGTAAGCATGCCCCAGCCGCGATCTCGCAAAGATTTCATGTAGGAGGCGTAGTCCTGCTGCAGCAGAGTCGGCAGATCGCTATCGTGGCGCACGGAGCTGCGCTTGCTGCGGCGGTATATCTTGATGCGTTTCACATTGCCTGTGGATGAGCTGGTGGTGGCCGTGGCCACCGGGTGGAAGTAGGTGGTGCCCTTGCTCTTGATGGCCTGCACGATTAGGCAGAGTAGATAGCCGCCGAAGGAGAGAAAGGCCAGGGCCGTAATGCTGATCTGGAAGAGGGTCTGCAACTTTGAGGGCTTCTCCTCGATCCAGGAAGTCGGCGCGTGTGGATGGGAGTGCCAGGGACCATGGGAGCCAGTTGTGTCGTGCTCACCCCTGCAATCATCTAGTACAGCTTCATGTTGTGAGCTAATGGAAAGCAGGCTTACCGATCTGCGGCCATCAAGGCCATTCGCTCTGGCAGCGGCGATCCATCCGGCGTCATGTGTGGGCATTCAGTAGTCGGCGGGAGACTATCGTTCTTATCCAGCGACTCCATACTCATCACGGACTTCTTCAGCAGCAGCAGCTCGTCCACCTGGAAGTTAGCTAGGCAGCGGGCGAACCGCGCTGGTGTGCTGGTCACTGTTCGGATTGGTCATGAGTCCAGGGCCACTGGGTTTCCCAATCGAATGGAATTGCATCGTACATACCACTGCATGTAGTCATGTCTTTGCGGGCAGCTCTTGGTGGTTCTTGCGCAGCTCCAACTCGTCGACTGCGAAAGCGGATTGGCACCGGCATTGCGTGCTAGCACGGACTTACTTTTTGCTGCCTCCAACGGCCAAACGAGACGGAGGGTATATTGGACCAGCTGAGCGGCCTGACTGCACAGCGCAGCACAGGTTAGGGTATAAAGAAGTCGAATAGCAGCTTATGCAGTCATGCAGCTGCATTCTTGCTGTTTTGGTTCACGCTCCCATGCGCTAAGTGCTGCGACCCGCGTTTCGACTTCGACTTGGATTCCAAATCCAATTCCGGTGCCTATGCTCTGATGTCGGATGCCTAGGCTTGGCTGCGCAATTGGAGCGATGTGGTGCCAGCGGATGTGTGGCCCAATGATCGCTGCTTGCCAAGCACGCAACACCTGGAGACAAGTTTTTGAGTTTTGTACTGATTTGGTGACTTTTTGCTTACGCACTTGCAGGCCCGAAGACTTGCATCGGATTCGCGTGGAGCACATGGAAAGGCAGCTGGCCAACCTGACGGGACTAGTGCAGAAGGCCCTCGTTAACCAGAACCCCCAGATTGCCCCGCTGGCCGTGCCCACTCTGGACCCAAACTATCTGGTCGTGCCGTCGCAGATGCAAGGTACGAATATGAGTCCCTGCAATCCCTAAATGTTGTCCACGGCACTCGCTTGGCTTGTAGCACCGCTTTGTAGATCTACAGACCTGGCTCATCTTCCGGACTCCTTGCACCCGGTCTCTCCCCTCTAACTACATGTCTAATTTGTTCTCTCTTCCGCACGCCGCGCAGCCAACGGCTCCGGGGATGAGCTGTACATTCGGGAGAAAGCTCCCAAGCTGGGCAAAAACTCGTGCCGTAAGTGTCGCCGGTACCGGAGGCCCAATCCTTTGCAGCCTTTGAAAAGCCGTCACATATTGTCTTGTCCTTGTCTTGCAGAAAAATCCGTGTCCTTTGAGAAGTCCGTGTCATTTAGCGATGACATACAGGGAATACCAAAGTCTCACAATCCCCTACATGCCGGTAATTTATTTATATGTACAGCCTTGCACTCAAAATAAAAATCAATCAAAAACTGAGATAATCCCATGTACGAATATACGAGAATATTAGAATGAAAATTAAAACAAAATAGCTAGAACCGTGGCGATTATGTAAAGTTAGAGCGAATTTTATTCTGAGTGCGGTTGAATGGTGTGGGGAAACGCTTCCTAGACACAATGCAAGCCATCCGTTTCCCTTTCTCACCACTGCCACTCACTGCCTTCGAAATGGGCGTGGTCTTTACAGCCGAAACGAAGCCAACCAAGCCGGCAATCAAGTCGTCCACTCTTCCACGCACCTCGTCGCAAGGTAAGAACACGGCACGCCTGCATCAGCCACATTTGTCCATTAACAAGTTCCCCAATTCGCCGAGTGCTTTGCTGACCATCTACCCTCCCTCCACAGAGCGTGACCGCCTAAAGCCTCCTCCGCCCCCCAAGCCGATCGTGCTAGCCCAGACCGCTCATCCCAACTACCGGGCGGACATTGCCCTGGCTCCCGAGGTGTACAACCATCTGCGCGGCCTGCAGAAGAAGGCCAAGGACCTGCGCATGGAGGTGCGCACCCTGAGGCGCCTCTCGCAGGCCCAGGCTGTGGCCGTGCGCGAAGACATCAAGGGAACCTTCATGCGGATTCGCGCTACTCTGCTGGCGAGCAGCGGCAGCTTCTGGGATCACCAGGGCGACCAGGACGCCACACGCATTTCGCGCGAGGAGGAGCTCTACAAGCAGGAAGTAATCCGCCTGGAGAAAGACCTCAGCGACCTGGAGGGGTCCGTTGAGAACCTGCGCGGCGAGGTCATTAACCGGCGAACACGCGTCAACATGACGGCCGTGGAAGACATGGCCCTGGTGCTTAGCCGGGCAAGGTGGGTGGTCCAATATAACCCATGATCGGACAATAAACGAGTTCCTTTGTAGCAAAACCGTCGCCGAGTTGAAGCTAAAGTTCCCATCCCTGTCGAATGGCTTGCGCTGCATCCTGTCCAACGAGATGGAGAAAGTGGTGCGAGAAGAAAAGTTCCTCAAAGAAGAGCCCGATCGCTTGGAGTCGGCGCTACGTCGCTGCAAGAAGCTGACCGGCACACTGGTGACGCTCAAACGGTTTGTCCTTCGCCCATCATCTTGCCCTCCGTGTCCGAAACGAGGAGCTCATTGTCCTTTTGTTTTGCATTGACAGCTTGGCCAGCGTGCAGGAGCAACGGCTGCCACCGAACGAGCCGACTATTAGTGAGGAGCCACCACGATCCGCGGACATCTCGGCGGCCGACAAGGTGAGTGCGAAGCATCCGAAGTGCCTGGAGAGAAAACGTGGAGAACGTGGTGATGCGACAGTTACACAGAGCTAGTTCAAAACCAAATCGAAGAAAGCGTTATGAGGCCTGACCACACCTCGATTTTCATATACTTATATACATATTATACTACTGCTCCATAACGTGTCATGACTATATATACATATGTATAAAAGTATTGTTTCCACTATTTCTATCGCAGAGATTAGTTGCTTTCGTCCTACCGTATATCGAGTTTGCTATGCTTTTATTTCGAATCCACCTCACCAGATCAGATCTGATCTTCTCTCGAAACTCGTAGCTTTCACCCGAGTCTGCGATCCTGCGATACTTCTTAACGAACATTTTCATATACATATGTAGGTGCTTCAAAACCTCGTTTTCCCCAATGAGTCCGTCCGGCCGTCCGTCTGTCTGTCTGTCCTCGAATGTGTCGAATTTAGCGGGATAAGCACATTTATGGATACATGAATGTATGTACATATGTGGAAGCAGAGTCGATTGAAGCATATCCCACATCAGACTCTTCACTTCACTTCGAGTTCAGGCGGTGATTTTCCATTTGAATTGGGTACTGTGCAAAATTTGAATACCGAAATAATTTTGATTACCTTACATTTATTCGTTTGTAGTCTTCGGTTTATATTTTGTGCGTTTATCTTATGAATAAGTTGCAATTGGCTGTTGTTACATAACTAGTGTTTTGGTTCATCGTTCATTTCACACAAATTATTCAAAACCATTCAACAAATTCCTTCGGCGAGTGTAGCAGCATCGAAATTCGATCCAGTCCAGTCAATTCGAATTGAATGGCATCGCGACGACCTTTGACCCGCGTTCCGTTCCGTGCCCCTTTAACCCCTGACCCTAGACCCTTTAGCCCTAGTCCCCTTGCGCTCAGCCCCTGCTACTGCCCCTTGCCCCTCAACCCTAAAGCTAATTGTTCTGAGCTTGCCCTGTTGGGCCTTAGATATTTGAGCACACAACCAACTAGCAATCGAATACAAGAACTACAACTACAGATACAGATACATAAAACATTTTGTTTAAGTACCAAGTATACAGTTGCAACCATCATCCATGCTGAGAACGTCTAAATCCAATTAATCAAACAGAACACAACAAGTTAATTTATAAAGCAAAGCTAACGTCTTATAAAATGAGGTTTACCTTCGTTTTCTCTTTTTGCCTTTTCTCAAACAATTTTTGAATAACGTTTACAACAACAACTACAACCCACATAGTTTAACTGGCGATGGAGTTCAAACTTCAAAGAGGCAATTACTGAGTAATGACTGAAAATTCAAATATAAAAGAACATTTACGAAAAAAAAACCAAACTAAAAAACAAACAATCAAACCTAAAAAAATTCAACCAAAATCCAAACATAATTAAAAAAAAAACCAAAAAGCAAAATACCTTTTTGAAAAAGATGAAATCATAAGAATAATTCAATTTTCTTTTTGCTAAACATAATTTGCTCTGCATTAAACATACTAGTTTATATTTTGTATACTATTTACTACTGCTATAAACTTCTAACTAAACTAATACTCGTACTAAACTCGAAACCCATATCAAATCAATCATCAAAGCTGTCCATAAGCCACCAGAAGAACACTCCTCAAACCAAACAACCAACCAACCAATTAACCAACCAACCAACTAACCAACCAAACTACCCAACATAGCTACATGCCCATGTTCCTGTGTATCCTGTGTACATATGTATGTATAATGAAAAGCCCAATTTGAATGACTGTTTGTGTGTGATTACCATTGGAAGCCCCAGTCTCCCACCCACTTTCCATTTTCCGATCCAGTACAGGATATATATATGTACTTTGTTCTTAAAACGCAGCCGCGTCCTTAGATTCAGATGTTGCCTTCTCAAAATCAAGGATCAAGATCCTCAAGATCAAGATATCAAAGGCGCACAGTAGAATAAACAGAATCCAAACTTCCTACTTGATTTCCGATTGTAAAACAAAGTTCTTTCCGTGTTTTCAAATGGGGCCAACACCCACTTTCCTTCGACTCAGTGCAACATGGACTCTTTTCCCCACCTTTTCCGACTCTAAAAACGCCTTGAAATAGGTACACCCACATCCACACCCACCCATCACCAGAATCCGTTCCCATGTCCATAGTTTCATATACTTACGAGGAGTTTTGTTTTCAGTGTTCGCTGCTTTGCAAGTCTTCTGTTGATGTTCGTTCCTTGTTGTACATGTTGTTTTGTCTTTGTCTCCTTCCCCAAATGTGTACACAACACCCCTGCCCACCCCCTCGGCGAGCTCGCATTTAACTTGATTGTCTGGATCTCCAGTTCCGGCTGAAGCGTTCTCCTCAGTCGTGCAATTAGCGATCATGTTGTCCGAGGCTCATCGAAGAATGCCCGTGGAAACAAGGGTCAGCAAGAGTCGAGCCTATCACACGCAGCCGGAAGTGGAGTGTTTTGAGTGGCACCTAAGACAAGAACGAAGGTGCCGAGATAAAGCCTATGTAGGGCTCTTTGGAGCTGGCTCATTACTCCCATAATCTGTTCACAATGTGTTTCCATTAATTCCAATCGTACGGACACTCCCCGCTGAAGAAGAGAAACTCACCCAACTCAGCTAATCGTACCCAAATCTGTTTAACTTTTAATTGATATTTTGTAGTTGCGATCATGTGTGTGTATATACCAATATACGATTTAGAGAATATGTGTATGTATAAGTGTGTGTACCCGTTTATGTACGTACAGAACAGCCACTTCCCCGAACCTCCAAGTCCCTCATACCGAACATTCCGAGCTCCCGCTCCCCCAGCCATAACCCATCTTAGTACCAAGCAATTAATCTTAACCAGACAATCAAACGGCCAATTGTATTGCAGTCAATCAAGTATGCAAACAGTCATCACTGTCAGTCACTGTTCTCACTCATCGATTGTTGTCTTTGAAGTTTCAACAATCTACCAATCCATCGACCTATCAGCCCCTCATCAATCACACGCGTAGCTCCTCCAAGAGCGTTCTACCCCCCTCTTTCCCAAGAATCATGATCAGAACTAAAGTTAGAAGTATAAGTACCAGTACCAACTAAGCAATCAGAGCCACCAAACTAACCGCACCCAAAGCTGGGATCTACTGTCGAGTAAGCGGTCAGCAGAAGAAGGATCAGTAGAGACACTCTGGCATATACTAGACACTTAGCCCCCGACACTTTGCACCTTGTACTCGGTGAAGACTTCCGTGCAATCCATGAATACTACATCCCCACGGGGTGCAATTCATTTCCACTTAGAGCTTAGAGAATACAAGAACATCATCTGTCAATCACATCTGCATCTGCATCTGCATCCGCATCCGCATCCACCCCGTTTCATTCGCCGCGTCGCCTTTGAAGTTATTGGTTTATTATGCCGCATACCACATATTTGTGCCTTGGATAAACGATAAACCATCGCTCACCTTCATCCGTACAGCATCATCCACTGTCCACCATTGTAGAACGCTTACCTTTGCTTGTTGCCTGCCTGCTTGTGAATATGCATTAGCTCGATGTACCGACACACTCTATCCGGCAACCGATCATGTTCTAGTACTATACGCTTCCATATGTGTTCCCATTTCTTTGATTGATTGTTCAGTAAAGTTTTGCGAGACGCCGGCTTTATTCACTGCATGATCCGAACCTACTGCAACCAACTGCACCTATGTATATTTCAACGCCTTGGCGACCTTTTTGGTTTGGCTACACTTGTAGATACATATGTATATTGCTGGGTTATTTGCGTATTGTATCGGATTTGTATGCGTATTCAGATATTTTGCGAGAATATACATGTCCCATTTGAGTACCTACTAATTGCCGAATGTATAAATGTGACTACTTTCTATATATATATAAATTTTATATATATATATATCTATATATATTATGTACTATACCTCGCCTTCGCCTCCCGGGAGCTGCAATAGTGCCAGTGTTTTACCGCCTAATTGTGTGTTCTTGTAGCCAATCCCAACACCCAGGATGGGGTCGTTCGCTCTCAGCGGGGGACTCGCACCCGAAAACGCACTCGATGCTCTGCTAGATGAGCTCAAGACATTCTCCAAGCCCATCGCCCAACAACAGCAGCAACAGCAGCAGCAGCAGCAGCAACAACAGCAGCACCAGCAACTATACGAGGTAAGTGTGCTCACCAAGCGCGTCCCCCATCCCCAGACGAACTCAAGGGGTCCAAGTCTCCCTCCGCAGATTCGCCCTGAAGATTCGGCATCCGACGAAAGCGCCCAGGCCGCAGTACAAAGCACCGTCACCACGCAAATATCGCAGGCCCGTCTCTACACGGAGGCGAGCGTCAATGTGCAGCAAGCGACCACCGGCAGCATGGTCATCGCTGTCGCCTCGGGAACTGTTTCGGCCCAAGCTCAAGCCCAGCGAGGAGTGCTCACCCACCAGCAGTCGCAGTCGCAGGCTCAGCTGATGGTGCACACCAACATGGGCAGCCTGCGACGCCTGCACTCCTATCCCAGTGAGTCGGATGGCGAACTGCCTGGGCCGCCACCGACTGGCCCGCGGGCCAGCGAGACCTCGTCCTCGACCAGCCTGGCCAACGGCGGCAGCAGCAACAAGCCACCCGTGCCCGAGCGAAACGCTGAATTGATCACCAAGGTGGGCCACAAGCGCATCCCGCCACCTCCGCCGCCACGCACCAGCTCACGCAGTCCACTGGCCAGTCCAACCAGCCCGAACGTGCCACCAAACCTGGCCGCCGCAGCCACAGTCAATTTGATTCCCAATTCCAATTCAAATGCCAGCGCCAATGCCAATGCCAATACCAATAGCAATGCCGCAGGAAACAAGGGCACAGTGGCTGAGACTACGACCGTCGTTAGCGGCGACACCTCAAGCGGGGACAACTCGAGCGGCAACGAGTCCGGCAACGATCATGTGCAGCGCCAGGTGGCCCTCGAGATGCGCCACCAGGAGCTGCTCAAGAAGCAAAAGATGCTCCAAGAGCAGTACCAGCGGTTGCAGCAGATGAGCAAGCTGCCCTCGGTGGATGTAGCATGCTCCTCCTCCTCCTCCGCGCAGGACATCGCCAGTGGCAGCAACACACTCCGGAAGCTGGGCAGTGAGACGAACATCCAGCAGAAGATAGCCGCATTGAGTCTAGCCTGCGAGACTAGTGGAGCCGCAGCTGCGGCGGCAGCGGCGGCTGCTGCTGCGGCTACCAATGGCGGCGTGGTGGCCAGTGATGCTACGAGCGGTGCGATCGGCGGTGGTGGTGGTGCTGGAGCTGCAGGGGCGGCTGGTGCGAGCGCTGCTGCTGCACACTCCAACTCCAACTCGAACTCGAATTCGAATTTGAACTCCCAACACCAGACAGCCACAACGACCACTAAACAGCTGTACGAGACCGAGATACTTTAACACAACTGGAAATTGGCGTGGAACGAAGCTAAAATTGACATTTAATCGGAGCAGTTGGGATTTTTATATCTGAAATTGCGCACCAGACTAGTCGAGGCCCAATCAGCACCCATACCCATAATATGTGGGGACTGCGATTCCGAATCCAAATCCAAATCCAATTCCGATAGAGAAACGTTGGAGGCATTGACAAATGAGAACGGAACGAGACGATAGTTAGGATTGAATATGAATGGCAAACACCTTTTCGTTTGTTAGGATGAGCACGGACTAACTCACAGCGTACTTGTATTTACTATCATCTAATTGTCGTACACAAGTGTGTGTTTGCACAAATCCAGCATCCAGCATACGCATCCGATGTACTTTATGTGTTGTCTGTGAGAACGCAGGGCAAATGATCGGAAGCAAAACTAAACGAAAGCATACAGTATCGAATCGAATCACAAATCAAAAGACGTATAAGTAATTGTGCACCCCCATATTAAAAACAAAAAGCAAAAAACAAAAACGGGCAACCGTACAACCCATGCACCAGAGTAAAAATGCCCAGATGAATGTATTTATGTATGTATTCGCTTACATTGATGTACTTGTTGCATGTTGTGTTTTTGTTGTTGTTTCGACGAAGTTATAGGTCATATACATAGTTCGAGAGCAGGAGATGGACAGGCGTTTGGCGCTGGAGAACAATAAGTTCTCCAAGACACCAGCACCGTAATCCCCAGCACAATGCCACGACACAACCATAAATCCCAGTATCCCTGTATCCCTGCATCCCTACATCCATACATGTGGACTATGTGTTAAGGTCCAGTAGCACCCCCCGCCCCTGAACCACAGTCCAAAGTCTAGAATCTGAAAACCAGGATGTGGGACCCAGAGGCCAGGACCTGGCCACAACACAACATACAACACTTAGAAGCAACCCATACACCATACACCGGCATAGCAAAGCAAAACGCCACACAACACACAGTCGTAGGAGCACAGGCCGATTGAAGATTGAAGATTAACCATTATGCACATGTACAGATCTACGTATGTACTTAAATAATATGTCATAGATTTTTATTATTACCTTGGTATGGGACGTGAGACTGATAGTTCTATATATGTAGCTCATCAAGATACAATATGAAATACGATGGCGAAAGCTAAAGATATTGTACTTATTTTTGTTAGAAAGATGACTAGCTAATTTTATCCCCCTTCCCCAAGAGAAGCCACAAACAGCACTCCCTCCAGCCACTGCGTAGTGGAGGCCTCAGCTCGTTATTCCCGACAGGATTGGCGGAGAGTGCTGGTGCCCATCGGACTACCGACGGTTCTATTGTTTACATGCTGCACCTATCAAATGGGTAACACATATGTCCTTAGCTATATGCATTCAACGCTACACGCTACATCGAACGGTGGCTAGTGGCTGGCCAGCCAGGCCCAAGCCCAGGATCCAGAGACCCCAAGGCCACGTCCACGGTTAGTTTACACATGGGCTTTGCCCAGAAACGGGCTTTCCCCCCCACACGATCGAGTACGCTCTTGACTGCATTGCATTGTTTTTTGGAGGAAAGAGCACACTCGTGCACACACATAGATTTGTTAACTTTGCTGCCCGGCCAGTATTAGACTTCAGTATTATAGGCTAATTTACTTTTAAATAAACTTGTAACACACGACTTGAGAGAAATTTGTTGCACCTCTGCCACGTTTTATATCGATTAAACACAAACATGCATTCCTTAAATTGTTCAATTTTCGAAGTCTAAGTGAGGTCTGCTAAGTTCGCCACACCGATCCCGATTCATTCGGGAGCGGAGGGAACTTCACACATAGGACGAGCGCCGTAGCATAAGATCTAACACCATGCCACACGAACAGGTTGCAATGAACACTTTAGAGTATATGTATCTGCATCTGCATCTGCTATTCGCTAATCACATATGTATGTATAAATTCATAGTTCTATTACATGTATATCCTCCAATAGCTCAAATACACCTTCTCCAGGCCACTGCTGATGCGGATGCTGACCTTGTGGCCACAAGCACAACAGTGAGCCGTATCCTTTATAGGTAGTCCCAGTTTAGATGCCTCCCGCCCCATGTGCAATAGACTTGACATCAAGACTAAGCGCCAAAACACTTATGTAACTTAACTTAGGTGCGCGCTCAAGACATTTACATACATGGCATATATACACAAAGACAGATATTTACCTAAGTTAGAAGATTTGTATTGTTTATTTAGCGCCATTCGACGAAAATGTATAACATATATATTTACATGCAAAACCACGCAACGAATACACATTTAAAAGAACATATATACATGCCTACGATGATGAATACGATGATAATAAATATCAACCTATGCGAAAGGCAGTGTTAAAGAGTCCCCTAATAATACCAAGTCAACATATTTAAGTATAAAGTTAAAACAGGGCACGTGGCCAAATCGAAGGCATCGTGACCCCACTTATATTCCCAAAAGGCACAATACACCGAATCACACTCCACTACACAACACTCACATTCACACTCACTCGCCTACACAGGTATTTAGCATCGCGATCACGATCACGATCTAATAACGATCAAATGGCGATCTAAAACCAAACCAAAACCCTCGCCCCACTGGGAGAAGGGAGATGCAGAGCTCAATTCAGATTGCTGCTGCATAGGAAGAGTTGGAAGTGCGTATTTTTTTCTTAATAATAATTATTCTATTTAAATCACAACAAACCACAACAATAAATATCATTCGTAAAATGAACTCCGAACACGAGTTTCTCTATTGATTTATTGCCACATGTAAGTAGGCTGACTAAGCTCACGACCCTAAGCAATGGTGCTGATCAACGTTACTCCTCCGTTTTATGCTTCCAGATGCACCGCACCCACTACAAATCGTCAAGTGCACGCACACTGTTCTTAAGGCTACACACCACAAAAATCGTTCACATATGTATGAATATAGAAGGCACACGGTTCCGCAGATACAGTCGGATACATATAAAGGTAGGACGCGTATGAGAATACGCTCTGTCATGTGATTGTGTCACGGTCTGGCCGTCTGTTTGACCACCTGACCATCTTACTCTCCACTCTGGCTCTACGATTCGCACAGCCAATCGCAGGGCAACTTGGGCATTTTACTGGCCGGCCAGGGCAGATAGCCAGCCGTCTTGAAGACCCAATAGTCGTAGGACACCTTGGTAATAAGGGCGAGCAGCAGCAGGACCTCGGCGGCTATTAAATAGTATATGTAGTCGGTCCAGTCTGGTGGGGACTGGCACAGCTTGGCCTCCTGCAGTTCGATGACTCTTTGGGGAATGTTGCGACAGCGTATCTCCATATAGTCGGGTATGTCGGAGCTACGCTCCTTCAGCCAATTTTGCAGCGTCTTTGCCGAGTTGCAGTCGCACTGCAGCTTGTTGCCTGCCAGGTAGATACGACGGCCGAGGCCAGAGTCCATCAGGGCATTGTTAAGAAAGTACTCCGGAATCTATATCGTGGTAGAAGGAGACACTTTGTTTTAGGGATTGGTACATTAGTAGGTCAGAGCCACTCACCCTGCTCAGCGAATTGTTCCGCATGTAGATGCGCTGAAAGGTTTCGATGAACTTGGTACCCTCGAATTCATAGATGGAGGATATCTGGTTGTTATCAGCCAAGAGACGGTTGATATTGTGGTAGGTAGGATTGGTATGGAAGTAATCGCCCAGGCTGGTTATCTTGTTGTTTGTGATATTGAGCATAAATGTGTTGTCCGGCAGTCTTTGGGGTAGCTCCACCAGGCCGAGATTGGAACAGTCTACGTGGCACTGGGGCTTCGACTGGTTGTCCTGTATAATCATAATATTCTCCAGCGTACAATTGCAGCTGCCGTAGTTCGGAATAATCGGACAATTCGTCACACACCGCTTTCTGTTCTCCAGCTGCTCCACGGACACCTTGTCCGTGGACTGAAACCAGGTGTGCGTGGCGTTATACTGGCAGTAGGAGTGCTTCGGGTTCAGGAAATTAATGGATTCGGTGTATATGATCTCGTTCAGCGGGGTGCACAGCATGCGCATGTTGCCACTGAAAAGATTCGTTTGGTTAGACCTCTTCCTTTTCTAAACATGTAGCCTTACTCACCTGATATCCAGCGTAATGTTCTTATTCTGGTTTCGGTGAGGCACCAGCGAGAGATTGTTGTTCGACATGCCGAAGAACTCCAGATGGGGCACGTCCTTCACCGCCCTCGAGTGAATCTCCGAGATGTTGTTGTTTGATATGTTCAGGCACTTAAGGGCCGAGAGCCGCGGAAAGGCGTTCACCAGTCGAGTGATATTGCCGTCAGTCACGGCAAGCGACTGCAGGGATCGGAATATTGGGTTGGAGAGGTCCATGTCCTCCACAGTCATGTTGCGCACGTGCAGGTTGGTCCACTTGGATATGTTGCTGCAGCTTGAGATCATCGTCAGCTGCGATATGTTGCAGCAGTACCAGGAGTTGGGCCGCGCTGGGTGCTCCCTGCACTGGCACTGTCCTCCTCGGTTTTGGGCTTCCGACTGCGCGACGGTCGAGCCCTGGCCCTCGGAAGTTTCGGCTCGTCCGTCAAAAGTGTGGCCACACAGCTGCTCCTCTGCATAGAAGCAGTGCTTCAGATACTCGGGCTGTTCGGGAGCAGCCGGCGGAAGGGGTGCAGGCGAAGTAGTGGACGTGGTCGAGGTGGAGTGGGATGTGCTTGTTGATGTTGTGTCTGTCACAGATCCCGGATCGGATATGCTTTGCGTCTCGGCCAAACTTGATGCCGTTGTGGTTTCCCCAATGCCCACATGATCGGCTGTTAGGATGGGAACAGGTATGGCTGTTCCCTGCTCATTTTCCTCCAGCGGCGCATGGGGATGGGCATGGTGATGATGGCGAGCCTGTGGATGTGCGTGTGCATGTGGAGAAGACTCCTCGCCTAGTGCAGCCGGATCCGGTGTGTGTGCTGTTTCTGGCCGCGCGCATGCGCCTGCAACAAGGAGCAGCAGGAGCAGGAGCCATGTGCCCTGCAACAACAACGACAATCAAAGGGCGCGTTAAAGCGAATCGAGTGGGGAAATGGTAAAAGCGCCGTGTCGCACGTTGGACGTACATATGCAAATATTTGCTACACCAGACGCGTTTGTTTGCAAATCGAATTAGACCGACGAGGGCTTGGCCTGGCTCGTCCTCCAATTGCCGTAATTAGGGTAAGTGAGGCACACCCTGTACGCATAACTTGCTGGGCCTGCGGCTCTGGGGGCTCTGGGAGTCGGGAGGGTCTCCGGTATCCAACTGGTTTCTAATTGTTTGCCCACTCGATTTAGCGTCTTGCGGGCCAACTGCCAACAACACTGCCATGCTAATTCGGCAATTAATTAACGAATCGTATGTGATAAAAGGGCAATAAAAAGATTAATTGTGTTAGGCAGCAATTGTGGGCGGGTCGGTGTCGGTTGGTGGCAAATTCGGTTTCGGCGTGGAGTGGAAGTGGAAGGGGGCTATTTCCAGATCTTCGGCTGGTCAAAACAGCATAACACTTTGCTATTACCATAAGTACTTGGCTTAAAGGTTCCAGGGCGTGCAAGGATACGAGGATTAGCTAACGATGCCTCCTGATTTCAGGGCAAATGCGCTGCTTTTCACAACTACAATATGAGAATTACCTATGCTGTGTGAGTATAATGACTGGGTGTGGTATAAAATATAGTCATGGGTAGTATAACCTAACTAGCAGCACCCCTCCCTCGGAGCAATTTAGAGTGCTTTCGAGATTATAAACACAATATCAGTATCGGCATGCCCATGTCAATACCCCTACCCCTCCCGCAACAGATACACCCACACACTCGCCGAGCTGCATGCGCATTGGACTTACGTGGGTGTACGCGAGCATGTCGCCTCCGAAATGAATTCCACTAGGTGCTCCCTGGCAGGTTTACTCCTCGACTAGGTGGCGCGGGAACGGAGCGGTCATCCACATCCGAGGAATCGCAATCATACGGAAGTGTTCACAATTTAAATGCTTTGCGCACATCCCAGTCCCAGCGGAGAGGAGCTTCTTTCTGGGCGGTTCTGCAGGCTCGTTCGGTCCGCCAGGTGATCTGCCACAGATCAGTGCATGGAAAGAATCGGTCGGGCGCGCTAGGTAGGTGAAACTCAAAAGTATCTCGACTCGAATTGATAAACTACGAACAAAACAAAAGGCAACTGTTAGGTGCGCGCAGCGTAGCAGAGCACTCGCTGTTAAGTCTGATGTTAAGTGCTCTGTTCGGCGCGGGCAATCGACTTATCGATAGAGTGAAATCGTTGGCACTGCGATTCGATAGTTGGAGAACTCAATCCGTTGTATCAATTTATATTAGAATCACATATATATTTAATATATTGCTCTTCTTCAACTTAGCAACAGGACAGTAATAACCTCTAAGATCAATACAAGAAATATAATGTATGACCCATAACAGGAATGGTTAAACACATAAGGGTTAAGGCCAAATATCGATATAACAGTCGATTGTAACACCGCCATTTGCGCATCTCTGAATCTGGCGCTCTCAAGTTTAATCAAGTTCCTGTTTTTTAAGTCAAATATAAGTTTTCAAATAGTTCCCTGCAAGCGGATTCCGTGAAATTGTTTATGTTGACGAGTAGCAAGTTGGAGAATCCCAATAGACACTAAAAGTCAGGATTCAAACGGAACGGGTGGCGTAATCGGAAACGTCATACTGCCGCACGGAACAAAGTCTAAAGAGGAAATACTAGCATAGCGTTGCGAAATACGGGCCAACTCCACGTAGTCTAAATATGACCATTGATACGCGCGAGTTGATGGAGGCGATAGCCATCATAGCGGACGAGCGCAACGTCCGCGTCGCCGTCAAGCAGTCCGGCAAGGGAGCGGCTATCTGCGCCGCCTGCTCATTTGCGGGCGGCATGCTCCTGGGCCCCGTTGGGCTGGCGGTGGGCGGGGCCGCCGGCGGAATCGCCGCCTACAAGATGACAAGCGGTAAGCGGAGGGGAACTCCCGACCTCAGTCTCACTACATTTCCACTTCCCTCCTCCCGAACAGGCACATTCCGTCCGCTGGGTGAAGTCATCCTAAACGACCTGACGGACGTACAGCGAGAGCAGCTGGTGCAGCACGTATCCAAGGCCGTGGCCGACATACATCCCACCGACGTGGTGATGCTGCTGCCGCTGATTGTCCAGAACGCCTCCATTCAGCAGGCTGTGCTTAACACTGTCATGTCCTTCGTGACCAACGAGCTGCGCATGCAGATTGTGGACTGACCTGCTCTGCGGGCAAGTGGGCGATGGCCAGGTAACTGTAGAATTTGGACGGCTATCTTAGTCGAAACCTTTGTGATCTGTGTAGGTTTATTAATAATAATAAATACTTTATATGTACATAAATATTTGGGTCTGAACGACGGTGGGAGCGAACTACTCCCACTCGACATTCACCTGCTCCCAGTCGTCAACGAACGGCTGGTCGATGGTGCTGATTAGCAGCCCGCAGAATAGGCAATCCGCAGCGAGAATATCCTCGATCTCGGTTTTCAGGGCCGCCCTCTTACGCTGCAGCTCCTTCGCCTGCTGTTTGCTCAGGGCACCCGGCTGCGGTTGCGCCTGCGTTTGCACCTCCGCCTCCAGTTGCTGCTTTAGAGTGCCGAGGCGCCGACATTGCTCCTTGGTGAGCAAGGGCACAACGTGCTTCTCCAGGCAATCGCTGTGGAACTTGTGGCCGCAGATGAACATGAAAAAGGGCTTAACCAGGAGCATCATCTCGCAAATTTCGCAAGTGTCCTGAGAATCAACGGTGAGGCTGTGCTGGCGCAATTGCTGTAACTCGGCGGTGACGCGATCGGTCTGCTCCGTGGTCTCGGCCATTTCACGCTGCAGCTCCTGAATGCGCTGATTGTAATCCTGCCGAGCAATGGAACCGATTGGTAATGAAATAACCGATATTCATTTTGCATACCCTCAGAGCATCACAGATTGCCTCCTTGAAGTTGTCGATTTTTTCAAAGTCTGCAAAGAAGGGCAGCAGGTCCTCGATGCGTAAGAGATCGCACTCCTTCAGAAGATTCAATGCCTTTTTGACGTCGTTGGTTCCCTTTATGTCGTGATAAGCTGCAAGCAGACGAGGGTCGATAAATGAACGATACGAGGGCAGAGCTCCGAGTCAACAAACCTATGCGAAGCCAGAGCTTCCGCCGGATCTTGCTGTCCGATGGCCTGGAGGCGGTTTCCTTGGCCAGCTTCATGTCGAACGTGAGGGCCAGATCCACAGCAGAGATCCACTTGCGCAGCATGCATTCGAGAAACACGCGAGCTTCCTTCACGTCCAAGTCGGTGCACACTTTGTGGGCGTAATAGATGTCGTAGTGGACGAGGCTCTCGTCGCGGCCCTGAATCTCGAGGTACTTCATCAGCAGCTTGGGCTCGTGCTCCGCGTACAAATGCAGCAGAAAATTGTGTATGGCGTCATTGGTCGTGTTTAGTTTGTAAATGGCGAACTCGAGGTATCGCTGTGTCTGCTCCCGCTGCTCGTGATTTTCCATGATTATGAGCGTGGGGACCAGCTTCTCCACCTCCAGTCGAGATCCCTGGGCCATTAGGGCGTCAACCGTGGGCTTTGGCAGCCTAGTTATCAGTTCGGGCGCGTACTTGTAGAACAGTTCTGGATTTCTTTGGTTAATCAGCGTTTGCAGTGCCTCGGCATAACACTCGGCCTTAAGCTGTTGCGCCACCACTTCATCATAGTCGCCAATGGCGATGGCGAATTGAGCCATGTTGCGCGGGTCAGCGTGCTCGGCTATCAGCTGCCGTACAGTCTCGCGATTTTGCCGCGTGCAGGACAGGACATGGGCCTCCATCATGAACTCGTCGTACTCCGTCTGCCACGAGCTGCGCCACTCCTCGTCCTTGTCGGGCATGTTGATCTGGATGAGGTAGAGGTCAATTAGCCAGATGACCAACGCCTTGATGATGTTCATTTTGTCCTCGTCCAGCTCATCGGTTTCCATTGGCTTAGTGGTAACTCGACTAAGGCGTTTCTTAACGTAGTTGATAATCGGTCGCTTGTCCGGCAGCACCATGAACTTCAAGCACACCTCTTCAAAGGTCTTGTCCGTCTCAGCGTAATAATCGGCTGCTACCTGATAGGATCCGTCCGCGAAAGCGGCATCCGCCCGCTGGCAGAGCACAAGCTGCAGGTGCTCAGGATCCCCGGCTGCGTGTGCCGTTGCTAGCTCGTACTGTCCCTTGTCGAGGAAGATGCGCCACACGTTTCGCTCCTCGCGCGTCACCCTGAGGTTAAACACGGTTTTCACGGTGTAAACGTATATTGAGCCGGTAAGCTCGTCCCGTTCGATGCTCAGCGGTTTGCCCACTCGGGCCTCGTCGAATGCTTCCTGGTAGACCTGCTCCTGGTTCAGCAGGCAGATGGCCCGCACATGATCCGCGTACAGCAGCACGGCGTGGTACTCGGTCAGCACGAACGCTTTGGGAATGTTGAGACGACGCTCGCCGTACGACAGATGCATTGTCTTCTCGAAGTCCAGGTTTATCAGAGTGCTTCCTATCAGGGTGGCGGCACTGTTGGCCTCGATGGATAGCTAGATCGCAAAGCTGTTAGCGAAAGACGACGTACAACAAAAGCAGCCACTCACCTCGCCCACACGGATGCCCTCACCACAAAGCCACGCCCACTGCTTCGGATACTTGCTGTTGGGCGGAGCGAAGAAGCGGAGCTGCGAGAAAGTCAGATCAGTCTTGCGCTCCTCGCAGTGCGGCTCCTGCACTCCGCTCACGTAGCCGGCGAATATTGCCTGCAGCGAGCGCTCCTCTGCCTTAAGCGTCTCCTGGAATGTGTAGATGCACTCGGGACTGGTGACCACGATTATGTACCGACTGCTGTTGGGCACCCGCAGCAGCTTGAGGCCCGTGATGGGGTACTTGGGACGGCCCAGACCCAGGTCATAGAGCTGCTTGCGCTGGACATGACCGTCGGCTGCGGGATTAAGCTCGGTCTCGAAGATGAGGCCCCGACTTGTGCCGAGCAGGATGGGCCCCGTGGAGGACTCGTTGCCGTGGTACGGATTGAAAGCGACGGCCGTTATTTCGTGGTCCTTGAACTTCTCGATGCGCCGCACCTTCAGCTGCTGCGCCTGGGGCGACTCGAGGCAGTGGATGTACAGGAAGTCCGGAGAGACACCAGCGGTAGCGGACTTTGGCACCAGTGCGATAATGATGTGATGGCCCGTGGGGTCCAGGAACATGCGTGTTATTTTGTAGCCGGAGCCGGAGAGGTACTTTTCCAGCACCGCTTCTGCAAGGACAGAAGAAGTAGAAGGAGCTACAGCAAGCCAAGAGTAAACGAGTGCACATACCTCCCGGTGGAATCGCTCGAGGCAGGAAGAAGCGCAACAGAGTCGTCCGCTCCGGCGTGCCCAACAGGCAGACGAGCCAATTCCGCGAGACGGCCAGGTGCATCAAGTCGCCGGTGCAGTTGCTGGGCAACCGGAGCACCATCTTGTGCCTGCTGAAGATTTCATCCTCCTCGTCCGTTTCGAAGGGATTGCCGGAGGAGGTGGCCACGTAGGAGTTGGCGGCGGCGCCCGAGGAATTATGCTCAATGCGGGGCAGAAACTTGGGCTGGTTAGGCATAGACGTGTCCATTCTGCTGCCTTTTCCTCCGCTGTTTACAATTTGTTCTACCAAAACGCCCCAATCGGAGAAGTGATGGCACTAGCAGTATCGATAGCTCAATAGCCAGTCGCCAAGAGAATTATCGGCAAGCACTGGTAGGAGCTCGTTATCGTTATCGAAATTTAAATTTGCATTCGTTACTTTCTTGTGTGCGAAGCTAATTTTCGAATTCCTGTTTTGCTATGTTAAAATCACCCAAATTCGCCTCCCACTCCCACAAAGCAATCAAGTAACCTTTTTTGTTTTGGTTTTTATTAATAATTAGTGTTTTCCTTGTATACATGTAATTATTTTATTTATATATATTTATGTTGGATGCGTGCTTTCCTGCCGTCGTTAAACGTGTGTCCACATTTAAACGGTGCCAGTGCACTTGAGCATGCAGAATGCAATCCGTCATGATAAACATCTTTTACACCTCCTCTGACTTGATTTATATATTTTATGCGTTTTCGATCTTCACGCATCCCCGTTTTGCGTTGCGTGAATAATGCTGACAGGGGATGTGGTTTGATTTTCAATAGGGTTAGTAATAGAAAATGTACAATTAGTTTGTATACATGTATGTTTGTATGCATGAAATGAGTTTCTTGTTATCTGTGCCTTTTATTTACTAATGTGTAATTCTTTGCTGACTTTATGATAATTATTCATCTGCTTTCTTTCCTAATTTTTGTTTTGTCAATAAATTCGGACTTTAAAAGTGTTCGAAATTACATATATATTATTTCTAGTAAATCCTACAAAAAAAAAATAGTAATAGTAATATTATTTTTATTTTTAATGTTCTTTCAGGTTTCCATCGAGTACAACTTATCTGCATATATTGTGCTCTGATTTGTATCGGTGAAGGACATGTCAGCGTGTATCAAGCGTGTCAAGTGTATCTATATCTGCATCTCGATCCGCATCCGAATCGGAATCGGAATCTGTCTCGGTCACTTGGGCATGCGAGAGTGCGCCGATGCTCAGTAAAATATGCATGTGAGTATGTATGTTTGTATAGCCGAAAGTTTGGAAAAATGCAACCGCATATACATCGTATCGTATTTGGCTATTAGATAAAATCCAAAAAGTTCGTTATTCTCTTTTTGCTTTGCTTTGGTTAGCTTGTGGTTAAGCTTAAACATCGTTATCGCTTATTTGGCGCTATACAATAATTTTTAAAATTTAAATTTTGTAGTGAATCACAGATTTTTTGTTTTAAATACCGAAAAGTTAAATTAATAAACAGCGTAGTTCCGAAATGTATTTGGCTTTGGGCATATGAGTATGAACATATGCATATGTATGCCTGTACACATATAGAATATGTATAATATGTACGCACATGTATTGTGTATAATATAATTAATAATTTCGACTAATAATTTTCAATTATCTAATTTTGCGATTTAAGTTTTGTGTTCTAATTTGTAATAATTTTCCCTTTCTTATCGTACTGAATGTTTTTGTGATATGCGTTGCATTTTGTTCATCCTTTTAAGTAATTTCACGCTTTCTTCGATTATTCAATTTTAATTTAATATTCAAATTCAAATTCAAATTTTGCTCACACATACATGTACAAGGTACTTGCGCATGGGAGAGTGACAGATAACAACAGATAAATAGATATTTAGATAGAATTTCTGGTGTCCGAACCATTTGGCATTTGAAGTTATGCGCAGGTTGCCTTCGGGTGGGGAAAGTGCGTCAAATATGGGGTATACATATACGTTTCTATTTCTAAGAATATCTTTAAACGAACGTTAGAGCTATAAACTACATTAATCTGATTCAAAATCCTCTTATTAATGGTACCAATATGTATGTATATGCGTCTCTTTCATCAGTGTTTTTTGGCCATGCTAAATCCTTTCGAAAGAAATTCTACTGCTTCTGCTTCTGCTTTTGGTTAATTTCATTTCTTCTCCGGCTGGTTTTTGTTCAGTGTAGTAACAAGAACATTATATACGTAGGGTCGATGGAGGAGTCTCTTAAGTGTAGTGGTTGTGGTTCCCTGAGCATTGGTAAGATTTCCTGAGTTTTCCCGATTTGACGATGTAACGATTTGAGGAGGTCGAGGTGTCGAACAAAGGACTTTAATTAATAGGTAACAAATAAAGTGTATGTATCTGGGGTAGTGCGTTGCGTTTGGGGTTAAGGAAAATATAGTTTGTGGTTGTTTTGCTTCAAATGATTTGTTTATTGTGTAACACATGCCAAAAAGTAAAATTTTGAATAGGTTTATTTGGATACATAAACAATACGTGTATAAAAAAGGCGCACAAAAAATAATACAAAAGTTCGCATTCACAGTTTCGTTGAGGTTCTAAACATAAATTTTGCCAGGCAGCATAAGTCTGCCTCGTTTGTAATAACATAATTAAAAATATAAACAGCCAAAATGGAATTTCGTACAAGGAGAATTAAAAATTTCACACTTCAAAAACTTGTAAGATCACAGTTTGTTTTGCATTTGCATTATTTTTCGTTTTTGTTTCTGTCTCTGCTTTTCATTTCGTATTCGTTATATTAAAAGAAGTTAATAAATGGAGTATGTCTTACAAAGTGTAACCAACTAAATACTAGCATAAACTGTAATTCCGTCCAAGTTCAGCGTAATAAAGTATAAAACACATCTAAAATTAGGTTTTAAAATTAGAAAAAAAAAATATCATAAATACGTGTAAAGTAAGTGTAAGCGGAAGGTTCATTCTAAGCTATAATGCAAATGGGACTCCTAGAATCCTCAACTGGGGAAAGCAAAAGCGCCACACAGCTTATCCGTTCCCTTCGACTCCACCTATCCTCCCCTCCCCTCTAACCTCCCCAACCTTATGTATCTGGTATCTGTTATCTGTATCTGTGAGGTTGAATAAATTAATTAAGCCTATGTCGGATCTACGGAGCGGACTGCCCTTCAACTTATGCTCCGATAGCTGAGAACGTGCCTGCCAATATGCCCCATATGTGCCACATGTTGCATATATGTTGCATATGTGCCATATACAAATGTATGAGTGCATTATGTAGCTTAACCTGGATGGATCTTTGCTTGTACGCTGATAAGGAAACCTCATGCTGACCAGTGATCGCTGGTCACCAATGCCTAGTTAGTTATTAGACTGCCTGCTAGGCTTCCAATCCCCATTCGTGGGGCTATTGATTCAGGGTAGCATGGCACAAAGAATACTAATTACTCTCCTAAGACAGTTACGATTCCTACTGCTTAACTGCAATCGGTACGTGTTAGTGCCCCTATAACTATTTTTTATTATTATTTGTTTTTTTTTTTTTTTTTTTGTTTTTTGACAAGAATTCGGAAAACTCGCACTTGATGATGAGATGATGATATGCAGCACCATTGGAGGTGTGTTGGTTTGGAAGAGTTTGTTGTTAGCTGTCTGTCTTTCCAGACGTTCCTGCAATGTGTTCTATAGTATAAGGTGTAAATTGGTTAAATTTTAAGAAATTCCTGAGACATTGAATTGATACACATTCTTCGTACTTTTGACTTAAACATTTTCTTAACACAGATCCTAGTGGGTGTTTTTTTCTTTTTGTTTTTTCACTTCCAGTCTGGGCTTGGTGGTTGTTGCATGTTTGCCTGCCCCTCCTGGTTGCATGCAACATGATCAGACCACTATGTTGGGGCAGCGCTGACTGTGACCCTTTCCCTTTCTGATTCTGCTCTGAATACTCCCGTCGCTAGCTACTTTAATTTGCTGATCTGCTCGTCGGCGCTTATTACTTGTTAGTTAATTTAATTTCAGAACATTTGTACTTCGCTGGTAAAAATCACTGAGTTACTTTGCGGTTTTGTTAAATACGTTATTTTCTTGATTTTCGTTTGCAAAAACGTTTACAGCTCATCTGTCTTCTATAATACACCATACTAACATTGTATATGTGTATATCGTCGGCATATCGGCTTATAAATTGTATATGGTAAATGGTGTAAAGTATATACATGTATACATAGACTTTAGTTTAGTTGTTTCTCTTCGCTTGCGCGTACGCATATGCACATTTATCGTTTATACGCGCGCGTGTGTATATGTATGTGTATATAAAAAAGTGATTTTAATTTCTGTTACTTTATTCGTCGTATTCGTGAATAAGTAGAAAAAATTACTTTCCTACTGCATACTTGATATTTTATCCCTGATAACGTTTTTCTTTTGTTTGTTGGTTGATTTTGCTTGTTTGTTTGTTTCTTTCTTTTCTTTTCTTGTCTCTTGTGTTTCGCTTCTGCACGTTTGTCTTCTCCGTGCCCCGCCGACTTTTAACATTACATTTGAATTAAGCTTACTTCTAGTCTTATATATGAGCTACATTTACAGTTACGGCTCCCTCGAAAAAAAATACACACATCTTATACAATCTAATCTGCCGCCGATCCGTAGTAGGACCTTTATCTACTCTTACTGGAATCCGACTCTTTAGAGAACGCACGTTTGGCGCAGCAGTTGGCAAATAAAATAAGTTTAATGCGCCTAAAACTAGTAAAAAAAAAAGTAGAGTGAACATTGTATGATTGTGTGTTGTTTCTGGCCTATGTGTGTGTGTGTTTTAATGAAAACAACGACAACAACATATATTTATGCTGGAAGTGCGGGGGCGGCGGCTGAGTACCGGTAGCGCCCGACAGGTGGCTTAGATTCTATTTAAGATTCGGTTGCTATTTCGGATGCAGCTTTAGTTTCTCTTTAGTTTTAGATTAAGTTTCGGCTGCAGATTCAGATTCATTTGCAGTTGCAGTTGCATGATATGTACCGTTATTGCTCTAACCGCTCCCGCCCTCGGGTCACGACCCCCAGCATGTGTGCGTGTGTGTGTGGGTGCTTTTGGTTGTGGTTCTGGTTGTGTGAGTGTTGGTGTGTGTGTGTTCTAGTCCTTCGTTCTCTTCCCATTTGTTGTTGTCATCAATGGTAACATAAATCTAAATCTAATAAGTATTCTGTAAACGCAACTTCACGCTGTTTGTATTGTGTGTTTTATATGTATGCATGTATGTATGTTTGTGGTGTTGGCCTGCTCGTGCAGCAGCTTCCAGAGGTATTTAAGATTTATCGAAATTATTTACACGATTCTTGAGGTATTGCACATGAAGCAGCGAAGGTGCTTCAACTACTAAGTAGGTGAGAGCAGCACAAATAACTAATAGTACGAATAGAGTTAAGGATACACAAAAAAATAATCGTAATAATTACCTAACATAGGGATAAGAATAATAAAACAGTTGACGCCAAAATATGCCTAATATGCTTAATCATTAATTAGCTAAGACCTAGTGCACGCTGGAGATCTAGATCCCCGTTCAATTGCTTTCTGGCGTTTGGGCGATGAGCGATGGGATCGTCGGTCCAGTGCGAAAACAATGGGCAAAGTATTTGTAGCTGGTCTTGGCTGCTGCTTCTCACTGGTCATCCAACCGATGGATGGACTGACTGGTTGACTGACCAGCTCTCCTTCGTTCTCTAAAAGATGGCGTTCCAACTTAGCTCCTATTGGATGCCCGGTGGCGGCTGTCCCAGCTCGCTAGTGAAGTCATACAGACTGGTGCGCGGATGGGACAGGGCGTGGTGGTGCGGATGCGGGTGGTGGACATGTCCGTGCCCATGACCGTGGCCCACCAGTCCGTGCTTGATGGCGGTCGTCTTAAGCAGCCGCTTCAGCATGCCGCTGGAGCCGCGATGCTGCAGGCTCTTGTGCGTGGTCAGAGAGTTCTTGGTGCGGTACCGCCGGTGGCAGAACTCGCACACATACAGCGTGTCCGACTGCTCGTGCTTGTCCTGGAAGTGCCGCTTCAGCGAGTAGTAGCACGAGAAGGTCCTCCGGCAGTAGGGGCATTCCTGCGGCTCGTTTATGCCGCCGCTGGTGGGCGGTGGCATGCGGAGCGGTAGCGGAGGCGTGCCCGCCTGGGTCACGGTTCCTCCCGCTGCCGTCGCCTGGCTGCCAGGACTCGTGCTGCTGCTGTTGTTGTTGTTGTTGTTAGTGGGGTTGCCGTTGTTGCTGTTGTTGTTCGCGTTGTTGCCATTGTTGTTGCCACTGTTGTTGCCGGAGTTGACACCGCAACCCATGGAGGTGGAGGTGCAGAGGTTGCTGCCCACACTGCTGCCCACGCTGCCAGGACGCGGCGGCGAGGTGGCGTGACCAAGGACATGGCCGTGGGCGTGGCTATGTAGGCTGTAGACGGCGGCGGCCAGACTCCCCTTTAGCGAACTGGTCGGCGAGATCAGGGCTGTGGGCGGCGAGGGCGGCGATGAGGTAGAACTGGTGGGCGAGGTAGCTGCGGAGCGGGTGATGCTGTGCGGTCCTGCACAGGAGATAAAAAAGAAGAGCATTAGAGCGGTCGGACTGGCGCGGTTGATAGGGCTGTGGGGTCTTATCAATTTGAACTGGTTTAGGCTTATTTATTGGTTTTGGTATTGATATTGATATTTATATTGCTTTTGTGGTTTGTTCAGGAAGTATGAAAATAAAAGTGCAAGTTAAGGGGTGAAGATACATGGTAGATTGTCACTTGGATCAACTCCCTTGCGGGGCGACAAGTTCAGTGGCAGAGGGAACGGGGAGAGCGGACTTCAGGAGGACAGGATAGAGGAAGATGTTTAAAATAAAACACGGTAGATAGTAATGCTTGAATGCTCTAATATAGCACTAGGAACTTCCTGAATTGGATAAATTTTAATTAATTGCTAGCAGAGAGTAGAGGTAAAGCGTTATATAGTTGAATACTCGAATACATATGTGTGTAAATATATAGGTAAAGATAAATGCGTGTGTCGTTTCAAGTTCAGATTTAGGTTTTGCCACTACGTTGGCTATTCCGATCGTGGTTTCCGGTTCGTTGTGCTCTTCGTGTTTTATTTTATGCTTTCTGCAGAGAACGAATCGGAAACGGGTCGGATTGAAAACGGAAGCGGTTAATTTTGTCGATGGCTTGATACGTTTGAACCTCGATTTTAACGGTTTTCTTTAGCATGTCTAAGCTTATATGTTATGTGCATATGTGTGGAGTTATGGCAGAGAAGGAATTCTACTTAATTTTACTAACTGTTCTCCTGCTAAGATACCTTTTTAGGACCCGTCGAGTTTCTGGTGGCGGCGTATGCATGCATGAGCCAGTTACCAACCAAACCCCTGACGGTCTGAGAACGCGTGATTTTGAGTATTTCAAACTGATCTGTACACTATACTCTTGTTACTACTTCGTAGGCGTAAATAGGGAAATTAGTCTATATCACAACCGATTGTACATATATACATACGAGGTACGAACGAGTTACACTACAAACCAAACATTGTGCACATGCAATCAAAACACGTACGTGTGAATGAGTGTCTATGGGTGTATTTGTGAGCGTGTGTGGGGTGTGTTTGTGATGAAGATGAGGGGTAGCAAGCAGATGATGTCGTCGCCAAGGATTGAGGACACTTAAGCGAGCAATCAGCGCGAAGCGAGTAGCTGTGAGGCAAAGCGAGTAGCGAGTGGCATGCAGAGAGATTAGCGAGAGCAAAGAATCAAAAGTAAAGCAATAAATATTAGTCTAAATTAGAAGCTATTCACATTTCGAATATGGATTTCAGATGTGTCTGGCGAGCTTTCGCCCTTCTTTTTGGTTAAATTCTGGCGACTTTAATTTGCATTTCGGTTTGTTAGATTGGTTTAGTTTTTCTTTTTGGGTTTCCTTCGTGTATTAATTAGGGAAATCTAACGAAACGAAAGCGTTAAGTAAATGAGAAACTATGATTGCAGTAAGTAGTTGGGGCCCCGACTCGATTCGATAAATTAAGCGTAAAAGAAGCGTGGCGAATCTGGATTTCATTTACATATGTGTGTATATTCGTGGCCCTCCGACGTCATAAACTTACCAAAACAAAAAGTTAAATATTTGCAGATTCAGATTTCTAAGTATCTATTTGTGGTTGCAGCGTTCGTTAAACATTTTTAAGTTATCTATTTTTCAATATTTCTATTAATAGTTGAAAATAGTGTTGTTTTACATATGTGGGTAGTACTCTTGGTTTTTACAGTTGCACCAGAGGTTCAGTAGGTAATGAGACAGAGAAAAATAAAGAGAGAGGAAAGTGGCAACAATACGAGTACCAGAAACGCAGATGCCAAGTCAACGCTGCGTAAGAGGAGCACAGGTTCGAAGATCAGATGTACAAAGGAGCTGAGAAAGGGGTGTTAGTGGGAGGAATGGCACACCACCGCATCCGGGTGATTGTTCTGGCGACTTTATCTGAAAATGTCCAAATCAGTTAGGGAGGAGCGAGATCGCTTTGGTCACTACGGTTAGTAAAACTTGAGATAGAGAGTGAATAGGATGATAGATAGGTGAGCGCCCTGTTGTTACATCTAAAAGTGGCTTAGCTTTGGAGTATTTCATGTTTTTAGACGTGTAAGCGAGTTGAATAAGATAGAGCGAGTAGGAAACGAAGAGATAGGCAGAAATAGAGATACAGAGAAAGAGAGAGGAAGATCGACTACAGTAGCGAGTGCGTGGGTCGTACTTACAGGTCGCAGATGTTCTTTGTACATGAGTGGTTAGATTATAGCTACGGCGAGTCTAGTGGAAAGAGAGCCAGATCGAGAACTGGTAGTAGATTTCGGAGCGCGAATGAGCAGGCAATTTACAATGGTTTACAATATACAAAAGAGTACTCAGGCGGATGGTGGCCAGAGCGGCGAGTATAGACGAGGAGTGTGCATATTTTTAGTGCCAAGCTGACCATATACTGACTGATTTTGCGCAGTGGTTGGTCGGGTTAATTGTTCTCATATAGAAACAATTTGTACAGATTAGAGCGTTTCGCGAAGAAGGCGAAGCACGCTTAATGGATCGTTAGTGTGTTTGGCAAGGAGATAAAGGATAGATACAGAGGAAGAAGAAATGCTTGTACAGACAGATGCAGATTCAGCCGAGTAGGGACGGCTGGCCTCAGTAGAGAGTAGGACAGTGTGTAGAACGTGGCCATGAGAGGGAGATAGCATGTATGTACTAACTACGTATCGGCGCATGGTCGGATACTTGGCTACCAATGTAGTTTAAGATGTTGGGCTAACCTTTAGCAAGCGCGCGATCTTCTACTGACTGAATAACGAGTAGCGGGTGCGAGTAGAGAGACGCTGGTAGCGAGTAAATTTCAAGTTGCGGCACTGGCATTCTGGTACATCATTACATCATCCCTCCGATTTTGGCAAGATTCAGGAATTTGCTTCTTTTGCATCTCGATCTTATTCTCCGCTCGACAAACTGTGTTTGGTAGTTGTTCTTGATCTGGTTGAGATAAGCCGAGCCGCATGCTGCCACGCCATTATTGCTCTTGCTTCAACATCTATAGCTCTAGGCACAAGTTGATCGGCAAACTGGGGACTTACTCCTAAGTTTTATTCTTGCGCCTTACTTTCATTATCAACTATCGTCGTCGAGTTATATTGTATATGTTATAAATATATATATATATATATGTATATATTTTATTGCTTCATAGTAGTATATTCATCTTGCGGAAGAAAGCACGTTATAATCTGTCCAGTTTGTCTAGGTAGAGTGAAAAATTACGCAGATATTCAGAAAGGCAACTTGTGCGAGGTCCGTCCGTTTTCGAACCAACAGAAACACGAAAATAGCTATAATTGTAAAATTGACTACGAGTACGTTGTATGAGGTATAAGGTAAAAGAAGGCCACAGAGTGTAAACAGTGTATATCCGTATTCTATATACTGGTCCATAGGCGTGAGTTGTGAAAAAGTCAGCAAGTCGATGTATAGGTTGATCCGACTAATCTAGGTCTAATCTAAAAGTGTTTCAAATGTCCTCATATAACTACCTTACATCTAATGTCTTTAGTTATAATACGTTATTAATTGTATTGTTCGTAATCGTCGCCACCTCGTAATAATAAAGATGGGGCCTACATTTTTTTTTGTTCGTCGTGTATAATAGATTGGTAGGTATGTATATATATCACTACATAATGGCATTGCTTTAAGTTTGAGCTTAGTTCTAGCCGATATCTAGTTGCTCGTGGTGGCAATCGAAGGGCCGTGACTGCTGCTGTGACTTTGACCGTGATTGCGACTGTGACTGTGGCTGTGACTATTACGCTGGTAGAGGTAGTAGTCGTACAGGGTCATTATCTGTCGCTGCTGTATTAGCAGTTGGTACTGGTCGTTCAGCGGCATTGGTCGCTTTGGGTAGATGGCTAGATCCTGGTGATCTGCCATCGGAATTGAGGTAGGAGTCTGAGCCTGGCTTGGTGTTTGAGTCGGCGTGGTAATGGTGGTAGGGGTCATGGTCATGGTCATGGTCGTGCTGGCTTTCATCGCTGTTAATTGTTGCTGTGGCTGTTGGCTTTGCTGTGGCACGCTGCTAAGGCGGCCCGGCAAGGGCTTTGAGTCTCAGATCGACGAGTTGAACTGGTTATAGAGCTTAATGTCCTTCATCTCCATTTCGCCGGGACGGGACTTGTGGTACGTGTAAATGTGCGTCATGAGCGAGTTGCGGGAGCAGTAGACGCGCTCGCAGATGGCGCAGCGGTACTCCTCTTGGCGCACGGCGTGCTTGTCGGCAATGTGGCGCTTGAGCGAGGCTTTCGAGCAGAGGAGCTTACCGCAGAGCTGGCATGAGAAGAGTTTCTTGGGCGAGTTTCCTGCAAATTGGTGGATTGGTGGATTTGGGTTTGGTATGATTGGTATTGGTATTTGGTATTGGTATTTGGTTGTAGCCTTATCCTAACTACGGAAATTGACCGATATCTTATAGTATTTTTATTCGCATAGAACTTGGTTGCGTCAGACCATTCTTACGCTGGGTTGGAGTAACTGAAATGTTTTTAATGAATGGCGCCCACACATGAATAGCCACCGAGCAGTGCGGTGAACAGCTGCAGGTGTGTGTTCGAGTGTTTGGCATATGTGGCAATGGTAAAATACATAAATAAATAACATTACATATACATACAAAACGTAAATAAAAGGTATAGGTATATATTTCTGGTCCAGTGCCAGCTTCTAAACCACCATCACCAACTTCCATCCTTGGAGCGGATTGGGGTCAGCGTAGTGCACTGGACTGGACTTTACTGGACTGTACTGGACTGGATCTGAGTGGAGTGGTGCTCCACCACCGGCGGTGATGAGTGGCCCGTGTTATCGACTGACAGTTAACAGTTACGGTTACAACTAGCGTTATCAGTTAAGTGGGTAGTGGGTGGTGGAAGGTTGGAAGGTTGGGTGACATTGGATTAATATAGCGATCTGGTGTTAGGCCTCGGGGTTCGGCGAGACGGGGGCGAGACTGAGAGCGACCATGCCAGGGTTAGGCGGCATTCTGCGCTCGAAAGGTGGGTGCGTTGTTGTTTTGGATGAAGTGGAGCGGAGTGGACTGAATGAGTGGTCCCACCACCAGACACTCGCACAGATGGACTTATGGACTCAACGGCGTCACAGGTTTGGTGCTCGGGCGGGATCAAGTCGGGGCCGTGGAGAAGGGGGAGAAAGGGTTAGGGGGAGATTGCAAAGTGGACACTGAATCATAGAATCGAGAGCCCCAAGTTTCCCGTTTCCAGTTCCCGGTTCCTGGTTCCTGGTTCCCGTAGCAGGACAACCGGCGGGTTAAGAAAGAAATCCTCGGCACATACAAAGGTTCACTTATATACATTCTATTTATTTAAATAATAACACGATATCATTTCTGTTTTAATTATGAAAATACTCGTTTTCCTTCTGTCTGTCTGTCTGAGTGTGTGAGTGTCTGCGTTGCATTTTGTTTTCGTGTGCGATTTTCATTTCACTGACTTGATTTCAATGATCTTGCTCTCCGATTTACGTATAACGAAATGAATGAGTTCGGTTCGGTTCGGATTTGTTTGATTTGGTTTTGGTTTTGCTTCCTTGGAGTGTTGTCTTGTCTGCTTGACATTTACACAAATACATAAAATTATTAATTATTTAATTTGTTGTTGTTTTTTGTTTTTTTTTTTTTGTTATTTCGTTACTTTGCTTTGCATATATATGTGTGTGTAGGAGTGGCTTGCCGCTTGGGTTAGTTCTAGTGCTGGCACCTTGCTTATAATATGTACAAGTGAACGTACAGGAGACAAAAATGTACATTTCTTACTAGGCTAGAGTGGAAAACTTAATAGTTTTTATTGTAGTTTGAGTTCGAGTTCAAGTTCGAGCTTATGGGAAAAACAATTCGAAATTGTCGCCAAAGGAAACTTCTGTCTGTTGCGTTTGTATTCATACTACTGCTGTTGGTATTCCCTTCTGAATTCTGACTTGATCTTCGATCGGTGTGGCTGTGGCTGTGGGTGTGGGTGTGGTTACTGATATTGGTATGGGTTATATTTCTACAGCTATAAGTATGCAAGCGTTTGTGTACGAGTGAGTGTTTCCAACTAGATAAGATATTTAACTGATTTGGCTTGTCCTTGATCCTGAGCGTAGAAAGGAGCCGCCGAATGGAACATCTTGGACCACCAGAGTCCACATCCACTCCGCATCCCTTCTGCACTCAACACCTTTTGGTTTCGGTTTCTGTTTCTGTTTCGGTTGCGGTTTCTATTTCTATGCATTCGATTGAATGCTGGGGGCAAGCCGTCATTTGCTCTTACTTCCTCGGATTTGCTATTTTACTTATGTATGTATAGCCATGTAGTTACTGCACTGTTACTGTTACTGTTACTGTTACTGTAGTTTAGTTTATTTTTAAATATCGCGTATTGTAATTGTAATTGTAGTTGTTAATGTAATTGTAATTGTAAGCTTTATGTGGCTTGGAGCTAATGGTTCATTGGATAATACGGTTCAGTATGCATACATTCACTTAACTGGCAAGGGATTTTGGGAACTTCGGTTAGGGGAGGCTGTGGGGAACATCTATACGAATAGGAAAAAATATTCTTAGTGCACAAGATAAACAGGCGAACCTACTATTGATTATTAGTTGGTATTCTGTTGTTTATTCGGTATTCTCATTTCTGATTTGGGTTTTCTGTATTTCTGTATTTCGGTATTTCGGTATTCTTCTGTTAGGACGCCTCGCTTATCGAGGCCTTACTGCTGCTATTTCGAGTATCAATATGCTATTTAGTTAGTTTAGTTAGTTGGCTAGGTCCTCAGTGTAATAAGTTGAGTAACTCCTGGGCTCTGTACTCACATGACGACCCTCTCATACACACTGGGTTTTGCGATCTGTGAACTGTAAACTGTGAACTGTTATCTGCGATGTCTGTTAGTCTGTGAGTAGTACATGTTTTAAATAATCGACATTTAAACTTCCACTTCCTTGAACTGCTATGTGTGACTCAGTACTCTGTACTCGGTACTCATACATACATACATGCGTCTGGATTTACAAATTCCACATTTATTGAATATAATAAAAACGAGGTGACATTTGGGGGTGAGGTCGGAGCACTCGGATGCTCTGTATATGGGTATATGGCATTGCAGCTGGCGATTTCAGATCGCGTGGGGCGTAACAAACGGAGGGTTCTCCTTATTGATAGATAGATACAGATTCGGGTACGGATACGGATACGGACACGGTTACGGGTGTACTCGTACGTAGGGTGAACTTAAAGTAGTCGTACGTGCATAAGCTATGTAAATCGAATTTTGGTATCAAAACGTAGATGATTCAACTTAATCAACTTTTCAGACTTTTCGTTTGCCAAAAGAAGCAAGAAAAAAAAATACATACATTGGGGAAATTGAGAATTTCGCCATGCGCCTAGATTATGCGTGGGTGAGTTACATTAAGAGTTAATTATAATAGGTTGTATAAAATATAAAATTCGACTATACTCGCATACAACGTATCAGCGCTCAAACTTTTTTCCACTTCCACTCCTCTCCTCATCACTGTCTCGCGCTCTCTTTCTATCTTCATATATGTAGATACTATCGGTCATTTGGTCCTGACCTTTAACTAAGGCTACTATCCTTTCTATCGCTATCCCAAAGCTAATGGGCACCCCAACGAAAAACCCAAGATGAAATTGCACGCGCCTAAAAAAATAGTGTCGTTTCCTGCGGTTTCTTTGCCTGAGACCACTTGATACGGCCTGTTCTAGTTCTAAACCTCGCCCCCCTTCAAAGTTCTACTTCGAGTGATCAGTCTTCAAATTAAGTTAAGGTGTGCTGGAAGCAAAGTAAACCATCATCATCTACATTCATACATATATCTGGTCGCTAATTTTGATTATACATTTTGAGTCGCAAAGTGTGCCAATTGGAAAGCATAGTATAGTACGTACCATAAGTGCCGACACTTCAACTGGGGACCGTCAATTAAATTGTTCCTTGTCGAGTTTCAGCTACATACATATAAGCTAACGTTTATCGATGAGTGCTCATCGCCCCCTTCGGTTGAGTTTAACACTAGTCAGTCCTGGTCCCCGTTACTCCCATCCACTTCCCAAGCTTCGAAACGCGCACGACTTACTCATCTGGTTAACTCCACTCAGTGCTATTTCCACCTATACACGATCACGATCCAAGATCTCCGCCCACCCGACTTTCATCTCGAAATTGATTTATGCTTTGCTGCGTATGCGTTATGCTGAGTCATAGTCTTAGTTATATTCATATCGTATTCATATCGTATTCGTCTCATAGTTATGCAAATACATTTACAAATGTATTATGTATTTATGTATACTCGTGTGTGGTTTCTTAGGAGCAACGCTCTTAGTTGTAGATAAGTAAAAAAAATCGTATTACACACTCGTTCACTTAGGGCTAGGTTTACATTGTTGCGGTTTTTACATTGACCTTGCTACTCATTTGATGAATATTTAGTGGCTGCTAAATGTACACATATGTTTATGTATATATATCTGTGTATATATATATATATATATCTATATATATATCTCGTATCTTACAATCATATCAAAAAAACAAAAAAAAAATATATATATGCATTGGTTGTTTGTTGTTTTTCTGTTCATGAGTGTGCAGTGGTGAGGAAGATAGAATAGTTATATGAATGCTGTACAAATCGGGAGAGGTTGCAATTCAGTGTGATCCCCGGCTGCATCCCCGCCCACATCGATATGATGATATGATCTGATAAGATAGGATCGGATTCACATTCAGATTCAGAGCCGGGGTGACGATGGGTGATGGCATTCAGCGCATTTATTGGGTAATACTCAGGGGCGTGTGTGGGGTGGGCATGAGCATGAGGATGGACATGTGGCATGTGGCATTGTTTACAGTCTTCTATCCTGTGCTCCAGGCTCCAAGCGATGGAGCGCTGCTTCTCCTAATCTAGTGTTTAGTGACAAACTCTATTCGCATCCCAATTTGGGATGGTCAAAAAAAATCCTTATATGTATACGAGTCCGATTCCAGCGCGATCTGAATGAGTGTGCGTGTGTGTGTCGGTGTGTGCATTATGCTTGTATATAGCTACATATACATATATAGCTTTATCGTAAAAGACCTTTGTTTTTGCTTGCTTTATAATCAAGTCGTAAATAATCACAGTTTTTCCATTTGCCTAAAAATGTTTTTGTCTTCCTTTCCTCTCCTTGCTTGCGCTTTCATCATTGCTTTATCTCGATGTTCGCCATTGTATTTTAGTTTTCTTTCGTTTTCTTTCTGGCCGAAAAAGTCTTTGAATTTTCCGTTCTGTGAGATCCGAAATTGAAATGTCTACGTGGTCGTAGTATAGTCCTAATCTCCCTCTGCTCCTTTTTCGTTCGGTCGGTTCTTCTCCTCCTCCTCCTTCTTCTCCTCCTCGCTTCCTCCTCCCGTCCGTCTCCTCCGTCGTGTGTGTGTGTGTGCCTTCATGTGCGCGTGTGCGTGTGTCTGGTGCCCGATCATCATTCGTAGCATACTTTCTGGCGCCTCGCTTATTGGTCTAGTAAATTCATGCGTTCATATGGATGCTGGTGCGGATGGGGGTGCGGGTGCTGGTGTGTCAGCTGGTGGGGATGCTGGTGGGACATCGGATGCTGGTGTGCTAGGTGGTGTGGCAGGTGGTGCTGCAGGGCGGCGGCGGCTGAGAATCCACCGCCTCCAGCCGAGTGCTCCAGCTGGGTGAGATCGACAGTGGGCGTGCCACTCGGCCCCTGCACTCCTCCGTACTCCTGTCCGCCTCCGTTGATTGACTCCGGCCCAGCTCCCACTCCGCCTGGGCCCCCTCCCGATCCACCCGCCGCAGCTGCTGCCGCTGCAGCCGCCGCTGCCGCCGCGGAGTTGTTGAGCGCCACGTGGAACAGCTGCTGCAAGAGTTGCTGCTGATCTTATAAGAAGTCCATGCACGGTTTGACAATGCCCGGCGACGACTGTTGCTGCTGCTGCTGGTGCGCCGCCGCCAGCTGGAGCGTGGAGCTGGCCGTACCCCCGGCCACGGCAGCGGCGCCAACGATCGGAGAGAGAAGCAGTTCGGCCGCCGCGGCAGCTGCGGCTGCAGCAGCAGCCACTGCATTGCCCCCGGCCCCGCCTACCGATCCACCGCCTACATTAACGCTATTGTTGGCCGCCGCTGCTGCTGCGCTCAACGAACTGAGCGACTGATGCAGCCGACTGCCCGGACTGCCCGCTTGGCTCACACCGGCGCCGTGGTGGAAATACGAGTGGTGGTTCTTCTGGCGGCGATGATAGATGCTCTTGTGGTTGTTCAGCGAGTTCAGCGTGCGGAAGACCTTGTGGCACAGGTTGCACACGGCGTTGTTCAGCGGCTGCAGGTGCTGCTGCTCCTTGTGGCGCTTCAGCGTGAGCTTGGTGCTCAGCAGTTTGCCGCACACGTCGCACCGGTGGCAGGCGTTGAGGGGCAGGGGCAGAAGGAGTCTATTGGCCTGTGCCACGTCCTGGGCGCGCACAGATGACAGCAGGCTGCCGCCGGGTCCGCCCGGTCCGCCAGCGCCGCCTCCGCGTCCACCCGCTCCGCTGGCCGAGGAAACGGCCCCCGAGGGGGAAAGCGAGGCGCGTCTGTGGTGCAACAGGTGGTGGTGCTCCATTGGCGATCCGGCGCGTGCTAAGGCATGGGCGTGGGCGGCATGCGCGTGGGCGTGAGCATGGTGGGCGGCGGCGGCGCTCAGCTCGTGGTGGGTCGCGTGCAGCTGGTGGTGGCTGGGCAGCAGCGACAGTGGGTGCTGGCCGAAATGTGAGTGATGCGACGGCGGCGGCGGTGGTGGCGATCCGGTGCCGCCTGGTCTCTCCAAGTCGCGCTCATGGTCGAGCGAGCGTTCCCGCTCGCGCTCCCGCTCCCGTTCGCGCTCTCTTTCGCGCTCCCTCTCGCGCTTGTGGTAGGCGGCGGTGGGAGAGGGCGTGGCACTGTGCCCGCCGGCGTCTGGCATTCCTTGGGAGGATCGGGAGAGGCTGCGCTCACTGCCCGCTGCAATGTGCAGGTCGCTGGACTTGCAGCTCCCGCCGCCCGACTTCGGTTGTTCCTGCTTCAGTTGTGGACTGTTGGTATGTGGTGTGGAATGATGTTGTTGTTGGAGGAGTTGGTGTGGTGATGACTGTTGTTCTACTTTTTGTTGTTGATTGTTGCTGTTGTTGTTGTTGTTGCTACTACTATTACTAGGGGTGCCACCACTACCGCCGGGCACAATGACGCCACTGAGTAGGCTGCCGGTGCTGCCACCTAAACGGTCATTTAGAAAGGAAGAGAAGAAAAAAAGAGACAATAGTGACTTTTCTGTATATTTGACTTTGTTGTTATTTGGTTGGTTGGTTTGTTTGTTTGTTTGTTTGTTTGGTTTGGGTTGTTTCTTGTTGTTTAGTTGTGTGTAGTTGGAGTAGTAGTAGTAATAGTAGTAGTTGCTGTAACAGTCGGTGCGTTCATGTCTAGATGTTGTGGTGTTAGTGTGGCTTCGTCCACGTCAGAGTATCTGTTATCTGCATTTGCAGTTGTATCTGTATCTGTATCTGTTTCTGTTTTTTGTATCTGTATGTTTGTTGTTTGTTTTGTTTACTTTTATAACACTAACAAATCCAGGCTCAAAACAATGTACATTTGCTAACTTTGCTTTTCCATAAACTGTTTTAATTCAATCTTTTGCTTAGGTCGGTTGCTTCATTTGGTTTTTTAGTGCGGAATTTATCTGGCTCTCATTGGTTTTGATCAAGGAATTTTGTATTGAAAAAACGCTGTTCGAGTTCAGATTTAAATTCAGATTCATTTTCGGAGTGCGATTCGCAATCTCACGTTTTCGGAGTTTCGGGTTGGTTCTCATTTCCTTTTTTTGGTTTTGGCTTTTTTTGGGGAAAACGCATGGAAATAAAATGGTAATAAAACGGTTTGTTGACTGTTTTGTTGCTGTTTCTGTTGTTGTTGCTGTTGCTGTGGCTAGTTTGTGATGGATATTGTTGAACTTTGAACTCGAATTGCACAGTTCATAATGCCGCAGGTGGGAAACTCGGCTCAAATTCGATATCGAATCCGAGTCCGAATCGGATTTGTTTCGGTTCGGTTCGGTTCGGTTCGAATTCGGAAATTTGCACCCCGATCGTTGGCAGTTGCAGGTGCAGTTGCATTTGCAGTTGCCACGACCTTGGGGACGACCTTGTAAACTGGTGGATAATTTTGTGGTGTCTATTTTGCCAATTTGGGTGTGCTCTGATCGTTGATAATTTGTCACGAATTTCGTGGATGCTTTAAACCAATTTGTCTTGTCTTTTTTTCGATTCGATTCGTATTTCTCGTTTTTCGATTCAATTTCGACTTCAATTCCAATTTGTATGCGTTCATTTTTTCGCTCGATTACGATTTCGATTTTGATTGTGATTTTTCAATTGTTTGTTAAGTTTAGCAAAATTTTGAAACATGTTTGGCCTGATTGATTTGTTGTATATATAAAATGTTTAGTATTATTTTGATTTTCCCTTTTAGTTATTCTGTTTTTTTTTCGGTTTTTATTTTGTTTACTTGCAAGTTGTCAATTTTTTCTTGCGGTTGTCACTAGTGTCTCTTTTTTTCAAACTCAATCGCAGCACCGTTGCCTGTGTTGGGTTCGATTGGGTTTGCATAGGTGGGAGCTTTGGGTGGGGCTCTGGGTTCTTGGGGTTCGGGGTGTCGGGGGAACTGGTTAAAAAGAACCAAATGTGCGGTAGATTAAACGTGCTTTCGGGAACGGGTGGGTCTCACACACAGGGGGCTTATTCCAATGTTCGGTTGTGTGCGAGGGTTGGTAGTTAGGGGGTCAGTGGATTGGGGGGGAGCACCTCTAAGATTCAGATTCAGATACTCAGCGCTTCATTGGTGGCTCACCCGCCCCTCACAGTGGAGTGGAGCGGAGCGGAGCGGAGCAGAGGGATCGAGTTGGTGGCTTGGTTGATTGTGAGGTGTTAGTATAGTTCTAGTTATAGTTAATTTGGTTGCTGATTTGGGCTGATTCTGGGGGGTTCCTAAAATGGGCAAAGTTCGCGCTCGACCCGAGATGAACGAATGTGGCGGATTAGTGTGATGGGGTCAAAGTTCGATGCGATTCGGATTGGTTCGGCTCGGCTCTGCTCGGCTAGGCACACATGACATGTTACACTGACGTGACCCAAAGGGCCACGTCCTGGCACTACGATCTAAGTTACGATGTATGGTTATGAGTGTGGACAATATGTGCATGATAAGATACAGAGATAGAAAGATAGAGGGTGAGGGCTTTGGACCTCTATCGGTCCTTTCTTTCGGTTATTTCATTAGGTTCGGTTCCCACGGGCGCTGATGACAAAGCCTCGATTGACATGCATACAACATACGAGGCTGGGGACGTGGGTGCTTTGGGGGAGTGGCCTGGGGAGCGGGGGGTAAATGAAATATCGCTTTAATGTGTAGACGTTTATTGTAAATATAATGAATTGAATTAGAGTAGAAAGTGGAGTTCTTCGCGCAGAGCCGCAAACGCTGGTACATGGATCTCAGCTGCATTGGCTTGGCGATGTGTGAGTGTGTTGTGTTTATATGTATATATATATATATTTGCTTGTATTCATAGGTCTTACGCACAAACAAATGTCTGTATCTTTACTTAGCAGCACTAAAAATTAACGAACACAGGTTTACTCATCAAAGTATCCGGTCAACATTTCGGTATCATTACTCAATATTCGCATAACTAACATTAAATATACAAAAAATCCAAAAAAAAAAAGTACACTATGGTTAAACATTTCATTATTCTAGACATACATATGCATCATGATTCGTGTGTAAATAGGTGTGTGCGTGTGCGTGTGCGGGTGTTACGGTGCGCTTAACCCTAACTATTCAGAATCTGATAACTAGTTTAAAGTACTAAAGAAAAGATCTTTGCAATTGGTCGGTCGTTCGGTCGGTCGCTCCTCTGCTCGTCGCTTCTTTTTTCTTGTAAACTCCTAAGCTTCCAAACATGTGTTTCTTCGCCTACAACTAGCTATAAATCGTAACTCTTTAACATTATGCATATACTTCGTAATGGTAAAAAAAAAGTGCAGTTCGGTCTTTAGTTTAGTCTAACTTTAAGAGAGAGATTATTCATACGTCTAACGCTTCACATTTCCCCCTTCTAATCGATGTGCGACTGCCGCCTATCATGAGGTGTATACAGAATAATATGCTGTCCATCGGATAAATTGTATTTAGTTAAAGCCATTTCGAAGAATTCACTACGGGCACCTCTGTTAGTTCCTTATTAAGACGAGAAACAGTGAACCTGGACAGGGATTGGGATTGGTATTGGTATTGGGATTGAGATTGGGTTCGGGACTGGGCAGTGGGATGGTAATGGGGTTCCCATACCAAACTCCTGGGAACTTTACAGGGGGATGGGCGGGTGGTCTCGGGTTTACTAACAGCTATCGATTTAATCTGTATAAACTGTGTATCCTGTGCTTAGCAACTACCGAAGGCAACTAATTGTAACTAGCCTAGACTGTGTGTATGTGCACATTCGCTTCCTTCGTCCTGGTCTTTAATAGTTAATGTGTACAAAAAGCACCGTCTTGAGTGTGTGAGTGTGGGTCTGGTTGTGTGAGTGAGTGTATGAGCGTATATATGTGTTCATACGCCTTACACCTACATATGCTTGACATTCGGTTCATTCAAACTTAACAAAAACCTGCTCCCCCTCAACTGGAGAACCCCCCGTGGTGCGGATGCGGGCGCGGATGCGAGTGCGGATGCGGGTGTGGGTGGTGCTGGGCCTGATGCTGCTGGCGGTAATCAAAGTACATGAAGCCCTATGAGGAGGAGTGGTGGTTGAGCTGCTGCTGCTGGTGCTGCTGGTGATAGAAGCTATTGGCCGCCGCCTGTGTTGCGCCGACGCCTGGCTCCTGCTTCGGCTGCTTGAGGTTGCGGTGGTAGATGCTCTTGTGGTTGCGCAGGCTGTTCAAGGAGCTGTAGACGCGCTTGCAGATGTTGCACACGGGCTCCTTGGTAGGGCGCATGTGAACGTTCTGAATATGCCGCTTGAGGCGCGTCAGCGAGCTCAGGTTCTTGTTGCACGGATTGCACCGGAAGTCGTCGCCGCCGCTGGCTGAGTTGTTCAGTCCCCCCGAGGTGTTCAATGTCGAGTTCGAGTTGTTCAGCGAGCTGTTGGCGCTGCCGCTCGTCGAGGCGGACGCGGATGCGGCAGCGGCCATCACCGCCGCGTACATTTGCTGCTGTGTGGTGGTGGGCGTATTGGCCTTGGGCGTACTGCAGGCCAGGATCCCGTTGGGCTGTTGTTGTTGGCCGCTGGAGCTGTTCCCCTGCTGCTGCTGCTGCTGTTGCTGTTGCTGCTGCTGTTGTTGCGACATCTGGTGCTGTTGTTGCTGCTGCTGGGGCAGCAGGGCGGTCATTGAGAGGCCGCCGTTGCTCCCGCCGCTGCTGCTCCCGTTGGCTGCAAATGTGGAGAGGTTAAGGCCACAGATGCCGGAGGCACTTGTGATGGCTGTAGGTCGAGTTGGAGTTGTTGTTGTTGGAGTTGTTGTTGTTGGTGATGGAGTTTTTTGAGAGTTGGAGTTTTTTGTTGGTAGAGAGTAATCGTAGTTGTTGTTGTTGTTGGTGGTAATCAAGTTGTTTATTGTTGTTGTAGTTGTAGCATTTGTCGTCAGTTTACCTGACGACAAGGTGGGGAAAAAAGTCAGAAAACGTCGCATTAGCCCAAGGACAACGAGTTGTTATTGAATTGAATTGCTTTTTTCGTCTCAATTTTGCGTGATTTCTCATTGGTTTCGATTTGGATTTTGAAATTTTGGAATTTTTTCAGAATTTTTGATTTAATTTCAGTTGATTTCATGTGTGCATTGCCGGATGGTTATCAGAAAACGAATTTCGTTAGCATTTTTTGCATCAAATATATAAGTTTGCTTCATTTCTGCTTTAGCTTTTGTTAACAAAAGCTGGTGGCTAATTTAACTTTGGATTTATTTTTCGATTGTTCAATCTGTTTTTCTAGCGGATTGCGTGACATTAGAAAGAGAGATATACAGAACGGCGGAGAGAGAGATAGAGAGAGAGGAGAGAGAGAGAGAGAAAGAAGTAGATGGTGTGGTAGGAAGGGATGGATATATCGGGAGATATATATTGGGATATCTGGGGATATCGGGTAAGTGGCATGTGGAAAAGAAAACGGTTGGCTTCGCATGGCAAATGTGAGAAATTGATTTCTTTTTGATTGTTTGACGACGATTCAGTTTCAGTTCTTCACCATTCAACTCGAAACCGAATTGCGTGACTGTGACTGCGACTGTTACTGCGACTGTGACTCAGTTCAGTTCCAGCCCAGTTTCGATTCTTTCTTTCTTTCTTTCTTGGCGGCTGCGTCTACATATGGACATCGATGTCGATCTGATCGCTCGATGGACACTACCGGATACTCAACGTGTGCAAAATTGTTGGGGTTCTTCGTTTGGTTTTGGCTTGGTTTTGGTTTAGGTTTAGTTTGAGGTTCTTGTTGGTTGGCTGGTATTGGTATTGGTATTGGTTTGGGTTGGCTGGTTTGTTTTTTGTAGTTTGGTTTGTTCTTGTTTTACTCATTACCATAGTGTGCGGTGTTGTGTGGCAATTTAAAATTAGGATTAGGAATAGTAGGAGGAGCCTTTGAGTTCAGAGACGTAAGTGGTGTGTTTGTTGTGTCTGTTTGTGTGTGTGTGTGTCTGGGTGCTTGTGTATGTTTCCGTGTTTGTGTGTGGGTGCGTTTTGTAGAACACCGTCACCATAAGAAGTTCATCATATCATCTCTGTATCGCTTTTATTGTGCGTGTTTTGTGTTTTTTTTTTTTTGTGTTGTTCTGGTTGTTTGACTTCCCGTACCTCGTGTCTTTGTGTGTGTGTTTGTGTGTGTGAGCTGTGTGTGTAGGGAGTTCGGGGTTGTGTGTGGTTGTGTCACTTAAAAAGCACTAGAATTAAACCCCTTGCCAAATCACCTTTGTCTCCACCATCATCATCTCTCTCCGGGATCTTAGTGGCATTTTCTAGTTTCGGTTTAAATTTTGACTTATTTTTGCTTGGAATTTCGTAAAATGTACATTGTGCTTAAATTATAATTTTTGTTCTTGTTTCGCTTTGGTATTCTTGGGGCTGTGGGCGGATTGGAGCTTTGCCTTTGCAGTTTAACAGTATTATTTTGACATTATATGTATACTACAACCAAATTTTTAGTTTATGTAATTTACGTCACTTCCGCCGAATCCCATCCAATCCATCCACAGCTTTTAATTCGATTGTGTGCTTAGGTGGTAACTTAAATAGATTAGTAATGGATACATTTTTCGATTTTTGCTTTTCAATTTTCATATTGCCTGGGTCACCAATTGTGGATCTTAAAATTAGTGAATTTTGAATGCTTCGCACGGAAGTTAAAGTAATTAATTTATTCTAGATATGCTAGACGTAAGATATAACTCTGAATTCTCCTTTTCTCACAGTGTTTGTGTGTGTGTTTGTGTTCTTTGGTTTTAAAAATAGGAGCAACAAATATATATATGTATATATAGAGCATAATTTAAAGCGGTTTCTCAATCAAATTTATATACTTGAAGCCTTGAGTGGTTGCTTGAGTTGGTAATCTCAGTTTGTGTTCTTTTGTGCTGGTGGTGGTGTGGGTGTGTGGGTTGTTTGGTTTGGTTTGGTGTTTGACTTGGAGGAAAGGAGGTGGCAGGGAGGAGGGGCTGGGCGTTGGGTGTTATTGTTTCATGTATCGAGTTGTCTGCTTTGGTCGCCTCAGTGGACGGTGGTGGTATATTGATTTTGGATCCATTGGGGGTTTAGTAAAGCGGATTTATATACGTATACAGGGGGTTAGATCAATCAATTCTTAACAATATGTATGTATATACTTTGATTCATATATATATACGTGTGTGGGTAGGTAGATATAAATATATATAGGTCTCACGATTATTGGGGAATTTTAAATTTTGGTCGGTTAGTACAATTGGAAAGTAAATAAAGATTAGCGTTAGTCGATCAACTTCGGTGTTAGTGCCCTCTGGTGATCATTTTGTTAGCTGTGTTTTTGAGCGCATAATATAGTTCATGTATGTGTGGGTATATGTGTGCTGGTGTGTGGGCGGGCATGTATGTATGTATGTGTGTGTTTGAGTGGGTGAGTGTGTATTGTGTGCTTTTCGACTACTCAAAGAGGCGAAGGACTTGCCCCTTCTATCAAGATTACCTCGCGGATCCCCTTGTGAGTGTGAGAGTCCTGTGTGCGTGTGTGTGTGTGTGCTGTGAGTAAGCGTGGCCAAGTAATCAAGTGAACCTGCAGTGTGGCCGTATTGTGTTTCGAGTGTGGAACGAGAGGCGCGACACGGACCTGACCGAAATGAAACGAGACGAAACGAAACGGAACGAAACGAGACGAGACGCGCCCGGTGTGACTGTATCTTGCTGTGAACTGTGTACGCATGAGTGAACAATTGCCAATATGTGCTGAGTTAGGACTGATCCGTCCACCCCTCGGGACTCAGATCAAGGATCAAGGGCCAGAGGTTCTGGGCTTGCAAAGGATTTTTGTGAACCTGGTTTTGCACTTCTTTATTCGTAGCGGCAAGTTTGGGTTTGAGTGTGTGACTGTGGGGTACTTGTTGGGTTTGGTTTTGGTTTTAAGGGGGCTTGGTCGGGCTTCGTGAACAGATGTGTGCTCAAAGCAAAGTGTGGCCGAATTCGAGGGGAAAAGCTAGAGAGACAGACCCAGGGGCAATGGGGCGGGCGATGGGGGTGTCTATTTCAGGGGTTAACTGGTTGGTAAACTAAACGAAAACCGCTTTTCCCTCCATCACAGGCTGCGGGGACATCGACAGTTGTTAACAAAAGACACATTGAAAATTAATGTGAAAATTCGTTCGAATGCAATTGTTGTAAATAAAGCTTTTCTTTTGACTTTGCTAATGGGATCGGGTCGATGGGTGGTTAATTTTGTTCGGGTGGGGTTTACATAGTTTTAGACACAAGCACGACGACGTACAAATAAAGGAAAGAGTTCAATATTCAATATATATATATATATTATGTAGGTATGTATATATTCGATCTTCAAATGCGTTGCGTTTTACATGGAAACTAAAAGTTCACACCAATAAAATTTCGATTGCAAAATGTACTCGGTGTTTGCTTCTCTGCGGGGCTCTTCCCGTGTCATGTCTAGTGTTTTTTTCGGTTTTTTTTTATTTAGCCATATTTTTGAAACTGGGAATAACGGAAACAGAACGTAACGAAACGGAACGAACGAAAAATAGACACATTAGTGAATCGAGAACTCTACCGAAATCATAGCTAAGTTAATCTCTAATTCCTGCCCCATTATGATTTGGGTTTAAACGAACAAAAAAAGGAGGAGGCTGTTTGGCCAGGGAATGCAAATTGGGGCAAAACGAAACTTACTAGTATTTCTAACTGTGGGACAATTTTGGAACATCTATGCGTGTGTTGTTTGTAATATGGCGTGTGTTGGCGTGTGTGTATTGCATTGTGTGGGTAAGTGCGGCGTTTTGCTGTTGTGTAGTACATTTTGCTGGTGTTTGATCAGTTTACTTGGGTTTCTTATAAGGAACACGAAAGAATTGAAACACAAAATGGAACGTAACGAAACGGAACGGAAAGGAATAAATGCAGAGCACAGGAAATGAAATGGTAAGCGGATTGCGCAGTCGAAACAACAGCGGTTAATAAACATAAACGTCACAGTGCGTCGTGTAGCATTCGGTTTGTAGTTGTAGTTGGGCACGGGACTTATGGGTGGGGCGTGGGGTCTGCTCTGCCGCCCTGCCGCCTTGCCGCCATGTGGGGCACTTGCCGCGGAATCGGATTGTTGCGGCCTGACCGCACGCAGAACACACACACCGCAACTGGTGTGGTGCGAAACTTGTGATAGAATTTTGCTAAACACTCTGCGGCTGGCAGATGAGCTGGAGCTGGAAAGCAGCGAGTTAATCAATTTTGCGTAGTTCATCAAACAAGCCTGGCGGAGCGGCAGTGGGGCATGTTGATGTTTGAGTGTTTGCCAAAGTTTCGGGGCTGGCGTTTATTTAGCAATTACCCTGCTTCGCTATTACACATTTTTCATTATTCATTGTGCGGTATTCATTTTGCAGTATTCATTATGCGTCAAGCCATGTCGAGGCCAGCGTCGTTTAGTACGCAACATGGATGACATGGAAAACCGTCTAAGTGCATGTGCAGGTACTTCATTTAATTTTTTTTTTTTTTTTTTGGGTAAATCTTCTTGGTGGGGGAGGGGGGTGGGGGTGGCTGGTCGTACTTTCTGGGTTCTTGCCCGTGGATTCTGCAGTTCTGGCATGTGCGTGTGTGAGGGTGTGAGTGTGACCGAAACAAATGAAAACATTTACCATCGAAACAATCAAACAAGAAAGAAATTTTTACACTTGATACGCTACGACGGGAACTCGACTTGGAATCGCAACGAACCGGAGGATTGGTTTTTGTTGGTGGTGAGGAGGTGAGGAGGATCGGTTTGATTTGGGTCTGCCGTTGGTTCCAAGGATCAAGTTCGGGTTCGTTCTTTTACTTTGCGGGTGCGGATTCGAGTTGAGTCCAACGGGAAATAAATCGAAAGTTAAATCAAAAGTCCTGCTCCTGATCGACACGCATACATATGCGACATGTATGCATGCATGTGTGTGTCCTCAAGTCAGTCGAAACGCAAAAATCGAAAGAAACAAAAGAGCAACGGAAACGAAAACGATAACGATAACGATAACGAAATATTTTGACAATTACAACGAAACGAAAAAGGTACGTTAAACAATATATTCAAAATTCAACAAAAGTACAGGCAATCAAATGATCTCTCAGCAGTTTTTCTTTTTTTTCGTAATTTCGACTTAGATTCTGGCTCTGTTTTTGGATTATCTTTGCTATGGTTTTTGTTCTCTTTTTTTTTTTTTGATTATGATTTAGATTTGTATTCGTATTCTCTTTACTTTAAGTTTTACGTTTGCTTTTAGCCTTTCATTTCTTTTGGTATCTGGTATCTGACTTGGATAGACTCTTTGGTATATTATTTTGGTACTTGCATTTGCATTTGCATTTGATGTAAAAAATGTAATAATGAGCTTTTGAGCGCAAATAGAGCGGAACAATAGAGTACGGATAGAGAAATGTTCTGACTCACCTTGAGGGGACACGGCGAGGTCACCGGACTGCTGCAACTGTGTGTTGAGACCTGAGGTTGGCCAATACCCGACAGGTAGGGTGACGCATCATGAGAGGCAGAGGGGGAGAGGAAAAGAGTTAAAGCGTTAGTTAGTCGGTCAGTTAGCTTTATTAGTTATTTACTGAGTTGTTAACCGAGCACGTTGCTCCTACGCACCTAGCAACGCTGAGGGATCGATATTGGGAAAGTTGAAGGCGGCTGCATGGAACATCTTGTTCTCCGCCGGCGACATGATGAACTGAGGGGCGGCATGATGGGAGGCGAGTCCGTCGCCGATCTCTTCGTCGTTTCCGGAGCTGCAATCGAATGGAGATAGCGAGGGTTAGCTAGTGCTCCGAGCCAGATATTTTAGGCGTTTCGGCGAGGTGTGCGACCTACCTCAGGGATCCCTTGCCGCCGTCGCCGCTACTGGAGCGATTGGCATCGTGCTCGCCGGTGGAGTCATTGCTGTGCTCGTCGTTAGCGTTGGCATTGTTGTTGGAGCATACCAGCTCCATGGGCTCCGACTTAACGTCATCGGCGCCCGCTCGAGCCAGCGGCGAGGGTGTGAGGCTGCCCAGCTTGTCGCTGATGGAGATTCCGTTGCCGTTGCTCGCTCCGTTGCCATTGCCATTGCCGTTGCCAGAGTTTCCGTTGCCTGTGGGTCCGTTACCTAACGGTGGGGGAGGGAATGAAAGTGTTTAGTACCCTTGGGCTCACCAATGCCGATTCGAAACCCAGTTTCCACTGGGACACTCACGCTTCTCCTCCTTCAGCGGCGGCGTGTTGTTGTTGTTGTGGTGCTTGATCGTACTGAAGTCGGCCGGAGTCTGCTGGGGCGAGGCGCTGCGCGCATGGAGCGGCGGCAAGTCGGGGCTGTTGTTGTTGCTGCCACTGCCAACGGCGCCGGACAGTGGCAGGCCATTGTCCGAGCCGCGCAGACGCTTGAGGGCGTGGGAGGTCTCCTCGGCGGCGGCGGCGGCACTGCTGCGGTGCATCATGGCCATGCGCTTCAGCAGCTGGTTGTTGATGTGCGAGGGCAGCGAGGGCACCGCCGTCGGCGGTGGTGAGCCCGCTCCCTGGCGACTGAAGAGGGTCGAGGAGCCGCCGTCGTCATGCAGCGAGCCATGGTGCGGATGTGGGAGCGAGTGGGTGAGCGTGTTGAGCGGCGTGCGGCCGCCGGAATTGGCCAGGTTCTGTATCTGAGCCAGATGCTGCGGGCGGAAGGGGAGTTGGCAATAAAGAGGGGCTCGTCCTGCGGCGACTGCTGGCCCATGGCCAATACTCACGCTGTGTGTGTCCTCTGCCTGCTGCTGCGTGAGTCCCGAGACGCGCAGAACTTCGGCGGTCTTGAGGAAGGACTGCAGGGACTTCTGGTGCACGTTGACCTCGCCGTGGTAGATGAACTCCACCAGGGCGTGCAGGTCCATGAAGTTGACATCCTGCAGCAGTATGACCGGGTGTTTGCAGGGTGTGCTCTGTAATTTGAGTGGTGGTTTTAGTCAGTCAGATATGTACATATAGTATGTCGGTTAGCCCCTCAATCGGTGGGTGAGTCAGCCAGGTCCCCGGCTCCTGTTCCTGCCCCTGCCCCTGCCCCTGTTCCAGCTCCAGCCTCTGTCCCAACTCCGGATCACTCGATAAGCCTGTTTGCCCTGGCAATTATCAGGGTTCTCTGGCCCAGACAACCTTCAATTGTCGCTAAAATGTCAACAGGCCAGCGCGATTTGAAGTTTGCATTCGCTCGTTTCGCCGCCAGCCAGCTGCAGTTTATTTCTTCTGGCATGTGTGGTTTCCTATCCCATCCCCATTCCCATCCCATTCGATCCGATCTGATTCCCCACTTCCCACTTCCCCCACTCCCACTTGGAGCACATTCAGGGCCAGTGCATTCCAGTTTGCGCTGCGTGTGTGTACACTGTACTGCAAATTTCACTTATCAAGTGGAACTCCAACAAAGGGAGCTGCTCCTCTGCCGTTTCAGTTTCAGTTTCTGTTTTTTCGCTGCTGCTGCTGCTGCTGCCTGGCTAGAAATTGGGTCAAGTCTCGCCTCGTCTTTTGTTGCTCTGCCCTGAAAGACCCTGCATTCCGTGTATGTTTGTCTTATTTACTGGCTTTTGCAATTTATATGCCCTCGCACACACGCACTGGATATTTGCGATTGAGTTAGCGCTAAAAGATTGCCAGTGAGAGTGTGATTGTGCATATATGCATACATACATACAAACATATATGTATCAGCGATTGCGAAATTGAGGTCAATTTGACGAAAGAAAGACAAATGCGTCAGGAGACGCCGATCGAAAGATCTCTACTGCAGCTGCAGCTGAGCTGGTGAGCTGGTGAGCTGGTGAGATGGTGAACTGGTGGGCAAAGCACATCATGCAAATGCGAATGGAGGGCGGGGGGGGCGTGGCCCGGTCCAGGTCATTACACAAAAGCCAGAAATGCTTTTAGCAATTGCCCCCAGCTCAGTAGCAGCCATTAAGTCACCTCTAGCCCCTGGCATCTCTGAGTCTCAAAACGAATCCGTATCTGTATCTGAATCTGTAGCTGTATCTGTATCTGTATCCGAGTCCCCCGAGCCCCTCAATTTGTCGCTGGCTTTCGTTGTTTGGCAGTTTTTACACCTAATTAAAATAATGCGCTGCAGTTAATTAAATATTTATGCATAGGCGCAAAGTCGCGCACAATTGCGACGCCAAGTGCTGGGCAAGATGGGTTGGGATTGGGGTTGGGGTTGGGTACTTCTGGGCGGGAGCCAAGTGTCCAGTTGTTCGGCTGGACGACCGAACGGCCGGGTCCAGTTTTCCTCGCCAGTTGCGACTACTGTCCACCGTTGTCTCTGTCCTTTGTTCACCACCTACTGCCCACTTGTATGTATTTCAAATTGAATTTACAAAGTTTTGTGCCAGGGCCCTTTGTTGTTGTCGTTGTTGTTGCAGTTGCCTTTGCCGTTTTTTGTGCTGCCTGCCAGCCAGCAAAGTTTTGTATACTAATTTCTTGGGTACATAATTCCACAGCGACTACAGCGACTGCAGCAACAAATGGGAATGCACAAAAAGAGCTCGAGAAAAATTCAGTCGGCCCGTTGCCTTTTGTTGGCGTTGCTGTTTTTGTCCCGCTGCATTTAGTTGGCCTTTTTAACAAATTAAATGCCGACTTTTTCTGCTCGCGCAATTTCTTGTTCGGACGGACGGACGGAGTTGGGGGAAGAAACTTTCCAGTTTGCCAGGGACTTCTTGACATGTTCTTGTTTCGCATTCGGTTTGGCTTGGTTCGGTTCGCGTCCCCAGTTGCCATAGCCATTGCCATTGCGTAATCAGCGCTGGATTGGAGGCCCTGCCCACTCCCCACTCCCCATTCCCCATTCCCCATTCTGCCCCTGCCCCTCCACACTAAAAACTCTCTCCTAATTGCAGTTCTTCCCAAAAACCAAACAGAACAGACAAACTACACTCTTTTTGTTTGTCGGCCTCGCGCATAATTTGGAACAAAAACGGAAAATAATAACGGAAAGCCCAGCAAGTTTTCTATCATGTTAACAAATCATGTCGAAAGAGACAAGAGTTGCACAAACAGAAACAGAAACAGAAACAGAAACAGCAACAGCAACTGAAAGAGCAACAGAAACGGGGGGCGGTGTTCCTGGGGGTGGGGCACTTTGTAATTTATATAATTTGTGCTGCAGGACCTCCTCCTCCTGACCCCCACCGCTGCCAGGGCTCCTGAGCTCCTCCGCTCCTCCGCTCCGGGGCTCCAATGACAGCTCGAACAATGCAAATGGCAAACGTCGACGCTGTCCCGTTCCGTCCCATCCCGTCTCCCTCTAACTAGTCTAACTAGCCAGCCCGTCGTCCCTGTCGCTCAAAACCGCAATTGCGTGCAAATATTTTCAATGCAGAATGCAGGCAGCGCCAAAGTTTTGGCGGGCAAACGTAAATGTTGGGGCAACAACAGCGAATCACATAATTTTAATGTCATAATAAAAATAATGAACCAAACTGCGGCCTTTGGGGCGGGCTGCATTAGTTGCCAGTTCACTTTGACTTCGAGCCGGGCCAACTTCAAGGATTAGCCGGCAATATAAGCGAAATAAGGGTGTGCGGTCTCATTTGAGCCTGCTCTAGTTCTGAGTTCCGACCTGCGGGTTCCAAGTTGCAAGTTGCAAGTGGCGCGCTGCGAGTTTCCGCAGATCCGCGTGCGTTGCATGATCAGGCAACACAAATCAATCATACGTAGCGTTGTCCCAGCGCCAAGAACCCTGCCATCGACTCATTCTCACTGCATCCCCCTGCCGCCTTGCGCCGGCATTCATAATGTGTTTTGACTGTACGGCGTACACACAACTTCCTTCCTTCCTTCCTGCCTTCCCTTTCCCCCTCTTCCCCCTTCCACAGCCCGTCGACAATTGCCGTGTTTTTGTGTCTATCGCGGCTGTCGTTGCCTTTCTTGTCATTTTTCTTACTGCAGGCGCTGTTTGCCGTGGTGTGCAACTAAATAAATTAAAACGCTAGCAAAACGCCAGCCAGCTGCTGCTCCCCTCTCGCCTAAACGAGCTCCTGGCCACGCCACTTTGGCCAAAAACACACAACTACCCGTCTCCAACTGATTGCTTAGCCAGCTTTTCCGAATTATTATGGCCACAATGGTGGATAGGACCTGGTCTTTCTTCTTCGCCAACCCAAACCGATCAGACTCGGATCCAACTTGCACATACCATACATACATTCATATGTATGTATGTGAAATAATGCAGAGATCCGCACTGGCAGTCGAATGAAAGCAGGATGCTGCTGCAGCAACTTTGGCGGCTGTTGCACATATGTGCTGTGTTGCACTGGCTAAGATAAAGACGCAGACCGCGAGGGAGAGGAAAAAAAGGGAGAAATTGCCATGGGTGCTAAGTAGGTCACGCACACAGTCTCGCACGCAGATTGCTGCATCCGCTGCAACTGTGAATGTGTGATTGTGTGAATGCAGGCGGAAAAATGGCAAACATTTCACCACAGAGCCCATTAAGCATTGTTTTTTCATTCCCCGTTCATCTTGCTTCAGTTCGTGTGTGTGGCGGGGTCCTAATCTATGGAGATTAGCAGCCATAGGGCGCCAGAATGTAGGGAATGCGGGTAGCTACCAATTGGATGGAAGAGCACAGATGGACATGATCACTCACCTTGAGCAGCTCGCGGAAGTAGGGACTGCAGGCGGAGAGGACGACGCGGTGTGCCTTGATGCTGCGTCCCTCGCAGGCGAGGGTCACATCCACGAAGGCCTCGTCGTCGCGCAGATTCTCGAACGCCGAGGTTATGCTGCTCTGGTAGTTGTTCCAGCGCAGACAGAAGTGCTGTGTGTCGTCCATCTCGATGGGTGTCTGGTTCTGGCTGTGGATCGGGTTGCTCCTGGGCTGTGGGCACTCCTGCTCTGGGTCACCGGGCGTGGACGTGGGCGTGGCTATGGGTGTTCCTATTGGTGTGGGTGTGCTTGTGCTTGCTGGGTTCTTGGGCTGCCGAGCGTTGTGGTCGTTGTTGTGGTTGTTGTTGTTGTTGTGATCGTCGTCAACCGACACAACGCTGGCCTTCTTCGAGGTCACCTTCTTTCGTATTTTGACGGCTTTCTGGCGGCCTGGCCCACCGAAACTAAGGATGCGTTACGATGCGATGCGCTGCTCCTTCTGGCTGCTGATTACTAGACCGATTGCCGGATTGTGAAGCTGCAGATGGACCTTTCACTAATGATTATTTAACTGCAAGCAAAAGAAAGAAAGCAGAAGAGCAAACAATTAGAATTTGAGTTGAAATTACAAGTGGATCAGACAGCCCCCAACACCCCAAATGATATCCCCCCCTCTTACTAAGGTTCACTGCAGTTCAGAGTTCGCCTTGAAATTTCTGCTGCTGCTTTTTCTGACGGATTTGTGCCGCGCTAGCTGAAAGTTGTGCATTTGTTTCTGCTTTGCAATGGTTTTTTGCTCGCTTTTGCGTTTTTTGCCTGTTCTGCTACTGTTTCGCTTGCAACTATGCTAAATGTTTAAAAATTGTTAACAAATGCAGTTTAAAATGTCAACCACGGCGACGACGCAGCAGCAAAAACCATTTCTATGTCACACGGCGAATCAAAATTAAATAAACTATCAAGACGACAATTAGCACTCGCGGCGGCAGAAGAAGCAGAAGCGGCAGCACAAGCAAAAACTTATAACGAGTGCACAACCGCCGAAAAAAAAGTGGAGGAAAAAAACACGGCCCATAAAAAACGGAGTGAAAAAGCCAACGCATCGCAAATGGAGGGAGGAGTGAAAAAAAGCGAACTATAACAAATGCGAATATACCAAGAACACTTGTACGGTGCGGTGCGGTGCGGTGCGGTGCGGTGCGGGGGGAACAGGGACGGGGGTCGGTCGCTCCGCTCTGTTCCCATCTGGACATCTTGCAGAAAAGAAATCCCAAAAAATAAATAATTTGAATACAGACAACTTTCGGGGCATTTCACCTCTCCCTCTCCCACTCTTTTGCCGCCTCTCTCCCACTCTCTCTCTCTGTCTCTCTCCTGTTTCCGTCCCGCTCGCGCCGAAATGCGAATTGCGAATTGCGAATCGCGATAAGCGAGGCAGCGACCGCGTCAGGGGCAGCAGCAGAGCTTTCGCTCGACATTGAAAGTGAAAACTATTAGATAAGTCCGCCGGGTGTGCACTGCACTTTTTTATTCGCCAGCGCGGATACGTACATACATATGTACATACGTATGAGTGATGTGTCCGCACAAAAATAGCACCCCTCGCCGCGATATCGTCATCTTATTACTGACCACTTATTATTACCCACTATCCATTAGACTTGTTCCACTCGGACTCGCATTCGGATTCCCATTCCCATTCCCACTGATACTCCAATTGCGAGGAGGAGGCTCACCTTTCTCCAGCTGGCGATCTGATTGGAACCCGACGCCCGGCTCTGATTAGACCCGCTTCTTATTGGAGCTTGTGGGGCATTTGTTGCTTTTTGTTTCGCTGTTGCTCTCCTTTCGATTCGCTAACTTTGAATTACTGGATCTGCGAATTTCGGGTGAACTATTATGCTGGCGTATACGCAATTTTTCGTATACGTAATATTTGGTTTTTTGCACTTAACAAAATATGAAAAAATAGCGGCACTCGCACACACGGCACACACACACATATGGACGCGGCGAGGATGAACCGTTAGCCGAAAGCTGTACCACTTGCGAGCTGAAGAGCTGCTGGAAAGCTGGACTGCTGGACTACTGGAGAGCTGGATGTTCTGGAGGAGAAGCGAACCTCAGAACTTAGAACCGAACTAATTCGAAAAGCGAGCGATTTGGGGGAGCGACCGACCGAACGAACCGAACCGATGACTAAACTAAACTAAACTATTTTGCATGGACGATATCATGGCCTGAGCCAAGCTCGGTGATCCCGAGCGGGAGGGAGGGGGCTGCGAGCCAGGATCATCCGCGGCCGGACGTGCGGATATCTGCGGATGTCTCGGATGTCTATCCTATAGGTCGGTAGGATATGGCGGATGTGTCCGTGTCCGTTCTCCGATTTCCGTTCTCCGTGTGTTTTGTGTTTGTTGCGTTTGATGATTGCAAGCGTAGAAACTCAACTGAATTCGCGCTAAAGAAGAAGAGAGTGCCGTGCCAGTCTCAGTCGCTGCCTCAGCCTCGGTCGCCGCCTCTGCCGACGTCGACCGAAACAAAAAGCGCATTAGGCAGCCGAAAAAAGTCAGCACACACCAACACACACCGACACACACAGGCGAAACTATTCCCCAAAAATTTTGGCAATCCGCACTTGTGTGCGTGCCCAGCCGTCTGCATGCGGTCGAGAGAGGGACGGCGCTACAGAGAGAGCGATCGCGCGCACGCTCCGTTCTCGTTGTCCACAGGATTGGACAAGGACAGCAATAGCGCCAGGCTTGCCTGCAGGACGGTGCGAAAGAGAACGAGGCTGAGCGACTGAGAAGGAGATCGCAACTCGAGGCGTATTAGAATGTAGAATTCCCAGACGCAGCACACACACACACACAAACGCGCGCGCATAGCGAAAAAGCATTTTTTGCACAAAAAGTCCAGCGCCGAATTTTTTATATTCTCGATCTCTGTTCTGCTGCGCTCTCTCCGTCTCTGTCTCTCGACCGCCTTTATACTAGAGTCGGATTTTTGTGCATAGAACAAAACAAACGCGTCGCAGTCGCAGCGCTGCTGCCGGCTGACTAATAACTAACTAGAAATTGTGAAGAAAGAGTGGAAGAGAGCCTCCCCCGCCCCCTACCAACCCCCACTCACCCCCCCCACACACACACACACACACTGAGGAAACCGCTTGATGTTGGGTGCAAAGAGGGGGAAACCCCCTCAATAGATCATCATTTCAGTAGATCTTTCAGCTACTAAAAAAGAAGACATAAGAAATAGCCCATGCATATAATATTTTCTCCCGTTTTCGTTTTTTTATTTACGGCAGAGATCGTTCGCTGTGTGAGTGAGCCCGTAGTGCTTACGAACTTTCAAGGCTAAATACTACATTTTCAAATTTTGTTTGCCGCATTTCGCTAGCCAGCTCTCTCGCTCTCACTCGCACACACTCGCATTCGCCTTCAAAATAGTTCTAGAAAAAGCCGAATTCGTTGCAGTCGTTTTTTCGGCTCGCCCCAAAACTGAGCGTGTGTGTGTGTGTTTGAATAAAAGCAATTATTTGGCTGACTGCGCTGTAGCTTATAAAAAGCCAAAAGAGCAGCGGAGAACGCGATTAGATAGAGCAGCCAGTATAGTAGTTTGTTCAGTTGGAAACTAAATTGTACATATAATGCGAATGGCGAAAATAGAAGTCTAGAAGTACGTATGTTCGGTGTGTGCGTGTGTAGGTGGCCCGATCGGATCAGATTGGTGTGCCATATCTGCTGCACCACCCTCGCAAACTTGTTTGCCGCCCCTCGCGGTCCCTCCCCCCAGCCACGGTCTTTTGCCGTGCCGTGCCTTGTCTCGCCTTGCTTTCTCTTTCTATTGTGTTTGTCCGAAACTTTGCTTTGTTTCTCCTCTGCCATCGCCATTGTGCTCCATTCGCTGTCTCTAAGTATGCCATTTGTGTGTGGTTCTATTTTCAAGGTTGGCCGCGTTAGTTATGCACATGCTCATGCATACACACATACTCGTACATACATACATTTGGCACACACGCACACAGCATTTCCAACTCCCCTTTCCCACATCCACCTTCACCCTTCCAGTGCGATAGGGACGAGGCGTATCAAGTTGGTCTACGACAGCTTACAAAGCATTCGACAAGGTCAGTCCACATCCACTTTTCCACCTCTGCCACGATATTCCTTCCACTTGTTGCCGACTAGACGCAGACGCCGTGGCGCCCACATCATATTCCCACATGGCGAATCGCACACACTGCGAATACCCCCTCGCAACTTTGTCCCCTTTTCAAGCGCCGAGTGCCGGCCAAATGTAAAATCTAACGGCCAACACAGACACACACGAAGAGTAGAGTGGTGAAAGCGAAAGTTCTGTGCAAAAACTAGCACTAGCGGAGAGAGAAAGAGAGTGGGCGGTGGCAAGGAGAGCATTACAACCAGTTCAAAATGCAGAGTGCATCTGTGTGCGCGTGTGTGTGTGTTTGTCTGTGTGCGGCTAGACAAATGCTAGACGCCAAAGGCGAGAGGGACCCACAGCCAACCACCAAACCAAACCCGTCCGCCACCACACAACGGGGCATTTCCATTTGCATTACCATTTGCACTGCCGCACACTCACACAAACACGTACATGGGTACCTATTCCAGTGGCCCTGTGGGGCATCTGATTAACGGGTGTTAATTCGCCTATTACGCTAATTGTAAGCACTTAAGAGGGAGTGAGGGGGCACATGGAACGAGTAGAGAACCCAGTGGAAGTGCTAGAGCGAAACAGCAAGCGCAGTGGGAAGGAGAGATATGTAGCCATTCAAAACAAAACCAAAGCCCAATTCTTCAACTCGTAAACTGAGTCCAAGTTCAAGGTCTCGCGTCCAATTCAATCGCCTCTGCCGCCGTCGCTGCCTAGCTAGTTGCGCCTAATAGGGAGAGTGAGACCGACAGAGAGCGGGCGATAGCCAGAGCGAGAGAGCGTTAGAAAGCTTGCCATTTCTGCGATGGTGTTGGAGCGTGAGCGCGAGCGTGTGGACAAACACTCTCAAACAGTTCTCGCTCTCCCCCTTTACCAATCCACCCGCTTATCCTTCCAAAAGGAAGAGGATCGTACCAGACAGCGAAGAAGAAGAGCTAGCACCCCGCACCCCTCTTTCCTGTCTGGAACTATTTTGTTGCTAAGAAAAGAGCCTCAACACTTTTGTCTCGCTTCGGGTTCTCCTCCTTCCCCCGCCTTCGTTTTTTGATGCCTGCTTTTCCTTTGTTTTGTTTTGTTTTGGCTCTGCTAGACACCATCCCCACACCCCACCTCATCCCTCGGCACTGCGTTGCGAACATTCTCGCTGACAAAGTTGATTTCTATTGTTAGTGCGCTGCGACTGCGCCGTCAGCTTCGTCGCTCTTCGTCGTTCTTCGCTCTCTTTTGCTTAGTTGTTTTGCATTTTTGCTAATTTGACCTTCACCTTAACCTAGTCATCGTGTGTCGGACATTCGGTCGTTTACCCCGCGCGAATTCGCAAATTTGCCAGCCAAAGTCGAAAAGCTTCAAATCTATACGAAATCGCGAGAGAGTGGGAGAGTGGGAGAGCACCAACGTGAGTGTGCTGTGTGTTTGTGGAAAGGGGGAGAGGAGCTCTGCAATAGTGCTAGACAGTGAGCAATGCAGCCTCCGCACTCCTCCTCACCCCCTCCCATCAAGCATATGTGTATGCGGACTTACAGTTTCGGTCGCGCAAAGCACTCATCTCTCTCACTCAACTATTTCTATTCTCCGCTAGTTTCTATTTGAGCGCTTTTGCTGGTGCTCTCTCTAGTAGAAAAACGGGAAAAGACACTATGGTCGGTTGATAGTTTCGACTCAACAATACCCGGTGCTGAACAGTTCCTCACTATTTAGTGGCCCTCTTATTGTTATTTTCCAAAATAGGTCTAAATGTATTGAATAAAATTGTTGGGTTCAAAAGGCGACATAACTGTGCCCAGAATCGATGCGTAGTAAGCAATGGCGTTACATGCTGCTAGCTACAGACCAATGGGCCAGCATGCCCCTCTACCGTGCAGGGTATATGAACTAGCCATGTAAGTTTTGAAGCACTGCTCTTGAGTCAAATCAAATGGAAAGACTGCGAGTGGAATTGCGAATAGTTTTGCGCTAGATCGCGCGTACATTTTCCAACGTCGCTTAGTTTCGTTTAGTTCGCAGATCGGATTGGTTCCTATCCCTCCACGGATTTGGAGTTGTTTCTATTTTTTGTTGGGTGCTATTTACTTGTTGTTTTCGGTGTCTCTTCCCAGCAAAAGAGGAAGTAAGTGAAGTGAGTGATCGTGGTGTTGTGCGCGCTGATTTTTGCCCCTGTCATTGAGGTCTTTGAACTTTGCGAGCGTTCCACCCTCTGCTCCTCCTCCTCCACTCCTCATCCGCGCAGTGCGTTTCGTTTCGTTTTGGGCTCCGTGCAACTCCAAAGTGTGACGCCGATTGCGGCCATTATCGCGAGCTTTTCGCTTCGCCCGGTAACCGATAAGTGTTGCGTTGTACCCTCGCCGACGCCTGCAGTATACGCTCGACACCCCCAAAACCCTCCCCCGCCCCAGCGCCATCGAAGGGGGCCAGGCCAATCAGTTATTGGCCCGCCGCCGCTCTAATGAACGTTGAACTGCAAATTGCAAAGCCGTACGAAAATAACAAACAAACGCGAAATGCGAAATGCGAATCCGCTCTCTCTAGCGGAACATCCGCGTCGCTCGCGGGGCGTTCACCCCTGGATGTGGATGTGGGCCGCCTATCGGGAGATCACTGTAAGTATTTCGAAGGAGAAAAGGAAGAGAGGGAGGCCAAGTAAACTGCGCCATTTCTGCCATTTCCCAAATACATACAATTTGCATTCTGACCACCCATCAATCTATCCCGCTCTCGCCTGCCAAAAAAGAAACATGGGAACGGCGAATGTTGAGTTGGCAGAATTACTGCAACGTAACTGCTTTTGTTATACCGTTTTATCGAATAGGAATAGGTTCTAAGTTGACAGCGCAGCAAATAAAATTCGCGAAAACTGAAATGTGAAGTTCAATGTAAAAGGAAGCAGCCGAGTGGGAAAAAGTGAATAAGTGGAAGCACAGAAGCCTATCGAAGGCGAAGAAGAAGAAAGAGAAAAAGAAGAGCGAATGCAAAGCGAAAGTCAGCTGCACTCCCCTTTCTTCTGCCGCCCTCTTCTCCACAGAATTTAATTCGCATTACATGGGGATTTAGCATGTTTGCCTCTTGCTTTTGCTTTTTGCTTTTAGCTCGACTGCCTTCCATTTCCAGTCCCAGTCCCATTCCAATTCCCGTTCCCATTCGCATCGCACATATTGATATGGAGATGCGTTTACATAGGCGTTCGTGTGTACGAATGTGTATGTGCGTGGCCAGCTCATTAATTTTATAGACCATTTTGCGCAATGTGGCACACATACACTCGCGATCAATTGACACACATACATGCACACAAACGCACGCTGCAATGTATTAGCATTTCTCATCAAAAAGCTGCTCTCTGCCGACGTCGCTGTCGCTGTCGACATCGCCGCCGAGGTTAAGAAACTTTTGGGGTTTAATAACATTGCACAAGGTTATTAGATAAAAAATGTGCTCGCCGCAACCGCGAGAGAGAGAGCTAGGGCTCCCCCTCCCGTTCAACCGTTCTCCCGATCACCCGTTCTCCCGCTCTCTACCCCTTCCTGTTGCCATATCGCCATTCGCACTCCCCTTCCAGTACCATACTCTCTGCTCGGCTGGAATCGTATACGATCGGATCGCCTCGTGTGTGCGAATTTCCAACGGGAAGAAGAAGAAGCGTGGGGGCTGAAAAGGGGTGCCACAGGGGGCATTATTTTTAGGCCCTGCATACATACATCACACACACATTTGTGTGTTTTCCAAGTTTTGTGTATTTTTCGGGACTGGCGAATTTCTTGGCCGTTGATCTTTGCCGTTCTTGCTGCTTCTTCCTTCTGTGGATACCGAATGTCAATGCATTGTTGCTCGCGAGTGTGTGTGTGCTCCTGTGTGCGTGTGTTTGTGGGGGTACAATGCGCATCTGGCTTACCAAGTGTACACATTTATTTTTTGTGCCCATTATTCGCAGCGCTGTTTTACCCGACTCTTCTTATTTTTTCCACTATGCGAACAGTCTGCAGTCTGCAAGGGGTGATCAATGACCAGGGGGGGGGGCGGGTGCCCATGGGGTTAGGTCGCTTGCCATCACAGTCACGGCCATTGTCACTGTTTATCACATTTACCGTTAAGCAGCCGGTCTCGGGTTACCCGTTGCATGCATAGTCCGAAAAAAGAAAAGTCCCATCTACAACGGTTTAGGGTTTATAACATATAAGACGACCCTCGATATCTCGCCTGTGTCTCCCAAGTCCCCCGTCCAACTTCAAATGAAAGCTGAGAACCTCTTCGCTTGAAAAAGTCCACAGTAGAAGAACAAGAAGCACAAGTGAAAAACACAAAACTGTCAACGAAAGTGCAGGAAATAAACGAAAAAATTAACCAGCGATCCGACCGTTGGCAGTGCATCGAAGAAGAAGCCCAACCCATTCCCATACACATGACCATACCCCTACCCATTTCCAATCCCACTCCCCGGGACGTCCTAGTACCCCACAACTATGAACATGACACTCATGACCAACTGACTGACTGAGCCAGCCAAGCAGGAAGAAGAAGCAGGGAAAGCGCAGAGCAGAAGAAAGGGGAGTTGCAGTGCTAAGTGCAGAAGAAAACAAAGTGAAGAATTGTGCACTCCGAACGAGAATTGCTCTGGGTTAAGGAAATGTATTGTTCAAAAGTAATTAAATGACGTATGTACTTTTAGGACTAAAAATCCTACTCATAGAATAATTAGAAATGATTTCTTCAAGATGCTTAAAAAAATACAACAAATTTGGAATTAAGTATTTTCAAAATCTTTGGCGTACTTGTCTTTCATCTTCAATTGGCTGTCTCCTGTGCTTGGGCAGAAATAGAAACATCGCGAATGGCGGTCGCAGAAGAAAGGAGAATTGAGTGCGGAGAACCGAGAACGGCGAACGAAGAACGCGAGGGTGACAGAGACAGAGGCAGAGGCAAAAGGGGAAGACTGGAGAAGAGTTATCTCCTAGCCTTTGTGCCTGTGCCATTTGTTTGTCTATCCGGCTCTTGGCCTTGGAGTAACCGTTTCCGAGAACTTGGGAACTCGCCTATATGTATGTCCATGTGTCTATATGTCTATAGCGATAACTATGCACTTTGTATGTCCCTGTCCTCGTCTGTTGCCTCTTCGCATTCGCGTTTGTGTCTGTTGTTTTCTGTGTTTATTTTGCAACTCCTCGACTCACCGCTCGCAATTTGCGGCGGCCTTGAATGACACGATCATTACGCTGATCGTGCTCATCATGATCATCATCGTGATCCCCATTTGTTACTGCGACGGATGCATTTGTGGCTGCTGTTGCACCCAAACAAGTGCTCCGTTGCTAGAACATGAGTCATGTGAGTGTGAGTGGAGAGCTGGGAACTGAAACTCTGGGGAGCTGCTGCTGTTCGTCTGCGTGCTTTGTCCACTTGTGGCGATGCGGCTCTCAATTGGCCGCAGTTTCCAGTTGATTCCAGTTGATTGGGCTCCAAGGCTAACGGAAGTGCTACTGGTTGCTAGTCTGCTGTGCAGTTTCTCTAACTGCCCGCTTCTGTCTCTGGGCCTCTGATTACCAGTAGCCCCAAGTGGGTCGACCAGGCCGTTACCCCGATTCGGATGTCCTTTTACTGTTGCTCCACTCATGAGCTTCCTGGAACTCAAGCTGGCACTGGAGTGGGCACTTGTGCCCTTGCCGCACTGCATTTGTAGCATTTACAATCTGTGGCAGCAACAATTGCAGTGCGGCAACAACAAGTTATGCGCCGATAACCTTGAATGTCGGCCAGTCGCACACACAGATGGCTAGCACGCACACGCAGACATCCTAATACACAGACACTAACACAGGCACAGGCACAGACACAGTACGCAGACAGCGTCTAGTCGGGGCCACCACTTTGGCGAGTCTCCTCCATCTCCCTCTCCGTCTCCTCTGCCTCCGCCGCCTCTGTTTTCCTAGCATCCAGCTATCCGACAGCCACCACATTCGCATCCCGAACTCCACAGCACGTCCCACGTGTGTGCCCCACACCCCAGCCCCTCCTGGCTCTGACTGTGGCTCTGGCTGTGGCGTAGTCTGGCTGCGTCTCTAGTTTCTGTCGTTTTATGCTTTTTTCGCTCTTCCTTTTTGCTAGGCACGCTTCGTTGGCTGCCTGCAATTTTCATTCAGTTTTTCTCTCGTCGCCCGACTTTCCCACTCCGCCCCCACCGCTTATTTTTCTCCTCTTCCTCGCGTTGCAGGAATGCAGAAAAATGTGTTAGTGGAGTAGTTGCCATTACGTCACCTTGCTGTGACTGTGCCTGTGCCCGTGTCCGTGTGAGTGCGCCAGTGTGCGAGTGTATGGGTGCCGGTCTTTGTGGCTTGCAGATGGGGAATGGGAATGGCTGATGATGGTTGTGGATGGGGATAGAGATGGGGACGGCGGAGTGTTGTTGTCGTTTGAGTGACTCGTCTGGGTCTCGGTCTCGGTCTGGGTCTGGGTCGCCCTAACAACTGCGAGAACAAAAAGAGGAAGCTGGCGTTACCACCTTCCCTACAGATCGGTGGGTGGAGCAGGGGAAGCAGCAGGAGCAGTGGGGACCCTGTCACCAAACCGCTTGACTGCGTGCCTGTCTGGCCATTTGAGTCTCGCTGTTGGCCCAGTTCCAGAAGCAAGCCCGTTGAAAGCAAAAGTTTTAGCAACACCTCCGCTCCTCACGTGACTTACCTGCCATGGAGCTAATCCTGAGATTGATTCCTGAGACCGATTGTGATCGAAATAGAATCAGCAGAAGCCTGAGTGGGTTGCTAAAAGGATACTATGTATATAACGAGAAACATCAACAGAAAAAAAAATATAAACGCAACGAAAACAAGATTGGCGTGGAAGCAAGCTGCTTGCGGATGTGCAGATAACAGATATGCGGATATGCGGATGCCGATATTATGTGAACTTGCGAATTCAGCGCGACTTGCACTTTGCGCGAGCGATTTACGGTTCTCAGTTTGCAGTTTGCAATTCGCAATTGGCGATGAGCTGCCACACGACGTTTGCTCAGTGCGACGCTGAACAGCAAACTGCAGTTCCGCCGTTTCGGGCTGGCTTTCGATCGTTCCCGAACCCTGCCCAACCGGCCTTCGTGTTCGGCCGAGTGCAGATCCTCAGCTGCCTTCGCCTTGGCCGTGAGCTTCACGAAGCCTCAGTCTGACTGACAGACTGCAGCCGAAAAAGCGAGGAGTGGCGGGTAGCGGACAAGTGGGGAAGTGGGGAAGTGTGGAAGTGTAGAAGTGGAACAATGCAGCGCATCGTCCAGGGGTGGAGAAGCTGAAACGGGGCAGAAAGGGGCGACTGAGGCTACTGTGCTGCCCTGCTTCCTGCAGTGCATCTGTATCTGTAGCAGTATGTGTATCTGTGTATGTATCTGTATGTGTAGGTGCATTTGTATCTGTATCTGTATCCGTACACTCTGCGCGTCTTTGTGTGCCTTTGTATGCAGATGCACCGAAATTTTTGGACAGTTCGAAGGGAGGGGTCTAGGCCCGGTCCGTCCGCTTTTGTGACTCTTCATCAAAGTGCTAATGAGGGGAGCCGAGCCCAAAGGCAGAGAGGGAGAGAGCAGGCAGCTGCATCGGATGACTCAAATGTCCTTCTTATGGATCGAGCCACGAATCCGAATCAAATTTCAGTGTGTTCTGTACCTGCATCCGTGTGTGGGAATATGGATGTGTGTGTGTGTATGTCGATATAGATCGCGATGCTAGGCTCCCTCAAGGAGCTTCCAGCACGTTCGGTTTGCCCTACTAAGCAAAATCGGATGGGGTCGGCTGGGATGTAGGAAACCCTTACCTGGATGGTGCTGTTGTAGCTGCGCTCAGTAGGTGCATCCTTGCTCATGGCGGCGCTTCATTGGGGCGACTACTTGGGGATGCACACTGATTATTCACTTGAACTTTTGGGGCTTTGGGTTTTTGGGGTTGGCTTTCGCTTTCTCCGCTCCTGATTCTGTGATTCTGCTATTCTTGGATTCTTAGATTCTTTTGATGCAAAACGCGCGCGAATCGTGCACTAGATTCCCTTTCCGGGATGGTTTGCGTCCTTTGGTCTTTGCTTGGGTGCACTTGACAAAAAACACAAAAAAATAGAACAGAGGGAACTGTCCAGTCCTCGTGTGTGTGTTGGGTAGTGCTGTGGTGCGTTGGTGCAGGGGTGCGAGGGTAGGCGTGGGGTGGGCACTAATGCTTTTCAATTCGGGCTCAAACTTAGAAATGGAAATTGAAATTGTGCGTTTAGGCTGAACTAACTTTAGTAACTGAACCGATCGAATTAAAAAGCTCAACTGAGTTCCGAAAAAATGCAGTTAAATGTGTTGGGCTTGTGCCGCTGCCCTCTGCCAGTGTGCGTGTGTATTGGTGTGTGCGCGAGTGTGTGCGTCTGCCCAATTGAATCAGAGAATTCGCTGTGCACGAGTGTTTGTGATATGTGTGAGTGTGTGTGTGTGTATACTTATGCCGCCTGTATGTTTCATTCGCTTTTTTCGCTTCTTGCTTTTTACTTTTTACTTTTTGCCTTATTTGCTCGCTTTTTTGTTATATACTTCTCGTGTGCGATTGTGTGTTTCCTTCGCTTTTTTGGAGTGCAGCGACGTCGACGGCGGCGGCAGCGGCAGCAGTGCGATCTGCGATCTGCGTTCTGCGATCCATTCGATCCGATCGCTGCAGTTTACAGCGCTGCCTGCAGCGCAGTCGCCAAAAAACGAGCAAATTTTCTGCGCATGCGACGGCGGCGAAGCCGAGCGAGCGAAAATTGCGTTTTTTTCGGGGGTTCCATGTGTGTGGTTGTGGTTTTTATTATTTTTTTTTCTGCTGTCCGTATATTCTGTTGTGTTTTCTGGTATTGCCCATTTAGAAGTTTTGTTTATTCATTGTCAGGCCGACAAAATTGGGGGAAATGAAATGCAAAGTCGTCGGCGAGCGAACGAATCAACGAGCGCCGCCCACACACCGATGCAATTGCAAACGCGAATGTTTGGGCAGATCCGCAGATCGGCAGCGGCAATTTGTAAATAGAGTGATAGGGAGCGGTAAGGGGAACGGGAACGGGTAGGGGAACATGCAACTTTCGCCCTATGTAACTCCAAAGATACAGAAAGCGGTACACACGCACACAAAGACGGCGGCGATCGGAGCGTTTTTTTAAGCAGAATATCGTCGTGCGTCTTCGGCTCGGAATTGCCCGATTTCACGCCCCGCCTGTATGCACCCTTCCCCCCTCATACCCCCACCGAGAGTTCCAATTGAAAGTGTAGCCCACATTTCGAGCCCCATCCCAAACGCAAACCCAAATCCAAAGTCGGCCTGTTTTTAGGGCCTTCCCCTGCCTTCCCTCCTCCCTTGCGTCGCCCTTTGAAATTGCATTTTCTGCTGATGTTGGCGAAGAGTTGTTTAATATTTTGGTTACCATTACCTTTACCATTACCATTACCGAATTTTATTACATGGCTCCCCTGTTTGCCATAACCCAGATTCCAATTTCCCTGCTCCCCCGCCGCACCTCCTGGCACGCACAAAGACCGAAGACTGAAGACTGCAGAGCGAAGATTTTCTGGCCCTGAGGAGAAACTGAGCGACTGAGGCTGAGAAACTTGTTGCCACTTGCATCTTGTTTGCTGATTTTTTTTGTCTGAATTTAATTGTTTTTGCAGCGTTTTTATTTTACTGCTGCATCCTCTTGTTGTTGTCGCCGATATTTTTATGAGCTGTTTTTGGTTTTTTTTATTTTTTAGATTCATGCGTGGCGATTTTGGTTTTTTAATTCTGCTGGTCTCGCACTCACGTTAGCATTTTTCAAGAATTGTCTTGAGTGTTGTTTTGTTAAGGTTTCCCTGTCTGCAGTGACCTCTTGCCGATTCATAAACGTATAAATGTATCTACACGTACCATATTCACAACATTACCTACGTATCCATAATGTCTTTATTGCTGCGTCTCGTTCGGTTTATGGTTGTTTCAAGATCACCGCAAATGTCACCGAGTCACAGATTAGCCAGAAAGAGGCGAGTCGCGCGGGCAGGGACCACTGTAGTCGCTCTAAGCTCCGCTCCTTTGTTGGTCTCCGGTTTCGGGTTGGGTGCTTTGCAATTACAACCGGCATTAACCTCTAGGCGGCGCAAACGGAGTCGCAGGCAGCCAACAACCTCGACAACAACCTCACGGCGTAGACGCCGACGTCGAAGGCAGAAGGCAGAAAACAGCGACTGCGAAGGCGAAATGATCGCATTGAACTTGTCGCTGTCGTTTGTTCTAATTGGAACTGCACTGGGTTAGTCACCCGCAGTCACTCTCTCCCGCTCCCGCTCACGCACTGGCCATCTCCCTCCGCCGCCGTCGATCTCTCTTCGCCTGCGTATCGGGCGTATACGTAATACGCGAGGAGGTCAACGACGGAACCGCCATCGGTATAGATGGGGCGCGAGCGAGAGAGAGAGAGAGAGTGAGAATTAGAGACCGCCCCCGCCAGCCGTGAAACACCAGTGTTTACACGAGAAGCGCTTTGATCAAGTTCAACGCCCGCGATCCAGTGCCATTTCGGAATACAAAATACGGAATGCGAATGCGAATACGAATGCAAAATGACTGGGGAATGAGCGAGTGGAGCGCGGAGGAAGTGCAGCAAATCTAGATAATGGGCTTGGGAAAGATCCCGTATCTGGCACACGAAGATAGTCAAGTGCACGAGGTCGTAAACAATATTGGCATACTGCGAATATTTTTCTAGCTTCCTCTTGGTGGAAATGACAATTACCATAGGATATCCCGGCAATGCCAATATAAGATATATCGTACAAGATTGCCATCGATTGAAATAAATCTCGAAACCACCAAAATGATCACACTTACATGTCTGATTCTCCGGCTGCGTCAGGTGCGTGGGATCCCCTAGAGCTGCTCCGGATTCCGGTTGGCGATCCGACTCTGGCTGAGATTCTGAAACTCCGCACGCCACACACTCTCACTTTTACTGGGACAGTTTGTCAGGGTTTTTGTTGCGGTTGCTCGCTACTTTATCGGTTGGTTCAGATTGCATTTGATGTATTTTGATTTGTCCCCGGATCGGCTTGTTTATCACTTCAATTTTGGGTGTTCCTATTTCTTTGACTGGCCTTCACATCGATTAGATTCTAGATTTGATTTATTGCACAACTTGTCATCTCTGCGGTACACCAAACAAAAAGAAAACAATCAACAATCGGCGCGGTGGAAGCGGTGGAAACGGTGAAAATGCCTAAAAGCCCGAGATGCTGTCCTTGCCGCATTAACAATCACTTGCAAAAAAAACAAACTACACCACAGAACAATACACACGCACTCAGTTATCTTTGAGCTGTGCTGAGTTTGTGTCTTGGCCTCCGATTAGAGTCGAGCTGGGCTGGGACGTCAGTTGGGTTTCAGTTTCAGTTTCAGTTTCAATTTCCGTTTCCGCTGGTGGCTGATTTGGGTTTTGGTTCGCGTCGCAACACGCGCACGTAACGAGCAACAAACAGCAACTAACGTTATTTTTAAAACCCAACTCGATTCAAGTCCAAGTCGCAATCGCAACGGCCCAGGGCCGCTGGCAGCGACGCCGGCTGCGGCAGAGCGGCAGCAGGACCGGCAGCGCCAGTAGCGGCAGGACCTGGCAAGTAGCAGCCGAAGCGCCGCCGAAGCCAGCCGAAGGACTCCCGAAGTCGCCGCAATACGAAGGCAGCGACGCCCGCCGACGGAGCTTTGTTTTGGTGCCCAAGCTGATGCTGCTGGAGCTGCGCGACCGTGGAATAGAAAGTTTAGCACACAATTGAAGTCATTACAAGCGCGCTCACACACACACAAACGCACACACGCACACAGAAGCGAGTGGCAGGGCAAGGATTACGGATTGCGGATTACTGATTACTGATGACGGATGCCAAATAGGTAGCGCCGAATGCTGTGCTACGTTTCGCTGACCATCCGCCGCCTGCACTCGCTCGCTCCGCACTGCCAACTGTCTGCTGCACTGGACGCGGTCCACTGGCCACTTGCCCCTGGCTCCTGTCCCCTGTCCACCATCCGCCATCTGGCATCCCCCCTCGCCACTCATCCGGATGCTCTGCCGCAGCGCTGCCATAAAAATCACCCGCCAAACAACGTACTAAACACTCATTACTCATTTCGCTGACTTGCCGCCCACCCCCTTCCACAACAACAACTATTCGCTCACACACACGCGCACACACACACACAGCGATAGACACGCACACGGGCAGGACGAAGTTTGCTCTTTTTTTCTGCGTGTGGCGTTAAAAAAAAGGATGCGACTGCGACGCCGACGGAGGCTGTGGCAGCGGCAGCGACGCCAGGCAAAAGGAAAATCAGAAACAAAACAAAAATGCGAAAAACGAACGAAAATGCTAAAACCAAAGCGGCAGCGCAGCAGAGCAGCTGAAACAAAAAAAAAGAAAAAGAAAAAGAAAAAAGAAGTGGAAAACGGCAGCAGCGAAAAAGGAAATCGGGAAGAGGAGGATAAGAAGCAGCAGCAGCAGCAGCGGCAGGAAAAAAGAGTCAGCGTGTGTGTGTTTGTGTGTGTGCGGCGGTGGAAAAAATCCATCCGCAACCAACCCCACTGCATGCTGCGTCCACCCCCCGCCAGCCCGCCAAACCGCCTACCGCCTACCGCCCGCCACCCCCCGCACACGAACACAGCAGAGCACAGCACAGCACCGCACACACACAAACAACCCCCGTGCGATGCCGGCAGCAGTGGGAAATTTAAAAAACGCGTTTACACGACGACACGAGAGCGGAGCGCGCGCAAAAAAACGCCAACGAAACAGGACAAGGCGAAAAGCGAAAAATAAAAAATACAAAAATTTGTAAAGCACGAAAATAAAAAGGACTCACACACACACACACACACGTTCATAATGGAGAACTACGAGCTACTACGCCCACCGCCCACCGACGTCGAAAGGGGAAATCGACGCACGAAAATAACCAAGCGAATAAAAAAGGATGGCCTGCGTGTGTGTGTGTGTGTGTGCGAGCTGAAGAGCGTGACTGTGCGTGTGTGAGGAGAGCCGGTTTTTAAATTTTAATTCGTTGTCTTTTTGCTCTGTCCCGCTTGGGCCTTTGCGCCGCTCCCCATCTCGCTCGCTCTAGCCCCAAAAAAGTATGCAACGCTTGCCCTCGGAACATGGTAAATGCTTGACGGTGTGTTGAGGGGGAGAGGTGTGTGGGAAGCAATGCCGAGAGATAGAGAGCGGCTAGTATCCTTTTCGATCTCCCGATCTCGCGGATCCTTTTACCTAGCGGCCTGGCGGCCTTCGGAGCCGGCGGAATGCCGTGACACGGAACATAAAGAACCAACTAAACTAAAGAGACGGAGAGAGCGAACGAAGGCGAAGGACGAAGGACTCGCGACTAGGCAGCCACGACGTCTTAACGGTTACTAACTGCCCAAGACGCTGGCGATTTCGGCTGAAACCGAATGGCTGGCTCGCAGCATCCTCCTTCTTCATTCAGTCTGGGCTTTGGCGTGATTCGGAGAAAAATAGAGAACGCAGCCGGTGAAAGTCAGTCGACGCGACGGCGACGCCAGCGCCTTGCCTTGGCTGCCGCAGGAGGTCAAAGTTGAGCAGGAGCACTTGAAGACTGGCCACCCGCCATCCTGTTGCTCGCAATGACCGCCCAGCCATTCAGCCCCCTTCCCGTCGTGGGTCGTGGGTCGTGGGTCGTGGGTCGTGGAAGGTGAGGAGTTGAGGAGGTGTGGTTAGCACTGCCAACTACGCACATACAAATGAGCGTAATAAAATCAAATGCTGATAGTGTGTAGTTGGACGCATTACCCCAAATCCTCCAAATCCGCCCTATGTACGTGTGCTGCTACTACTGCTACTAGTTCTACTACTAGCTCACCCACACAACGGCATCGCACAGACTCTAACACAAACACAAGGACAAGCACATACACATACACAAGCACACACAGCGGGCAGTCGAAGAAGAAGAAGAAGAGGCAGCAGCAAAGCAAATCTACTACACGCAATCTTCATTTTCAACGCCATCAAAGCCATTCCAATCATCATTATCGTCGCCATAATCATCAAGTAAAGTACCCACCAGTAGCGCCTCGACGCAGGACACCCGCCCCCGCCAGGACACCCCCCGCCCCCGGCACGGCGCCCAAGAAGTATGCTATGCTGGACGGGATTCTCTTCTCGCCAGTGCTCTTCGACGACGGCATTGGGATGCCAACAAGTGCGCCCGAAGTATTATTTTTCCTCGCTCTCCATATTTTGGCTCCTTTTTCGGCCGAAGAGAGAGCCACTGTGCGTGCGTATGTGTGTGTGTGTGTGTGTGTTGTAAGAAAGGGAGAAGAGGCGAAGAGGAGATGGGCGCAAGGAAGCTGGATAATGATGTGAATGTTGACGTCTTCGTTGTAGTTTCGCGTAGTTCCTTCTGAATGGGAGAAAGTAGGGTGGTGCCTCGAACCGGGTTAGAGAAAGGCAATGACAAAGGGAAAGGCAAAGGGAAAGCATCGCATCCTGGCAGCCGGCAACTGCGACAAATTACTTAAGCTGCATGTGGCGCGCGCCAGGCTGCTACTTTCTGCACTCGAAATAAAACGTACAGGATAGGTCCAGGCTAAGAAAACTGGCGAATAAATCTGTGATTTAGACACAACGCAACCAAAAGATGGTGTGATTGGCTGCATGATGTAACTATGATTTTTAGTTTCGGAACTCAAGGGATCACGGACTTTTATGTGCTAATCCTTGGCATCGATAAGGCTATCCAAGGATATTGCCTGAAGTGTAGCAATAGTTGCACATCCACTGGGAGATGTGTGCCTTTGTGTGCTGTCGCTGTTTTTGCAGCTGCATTAAAATCTTAGAAGACGGATTCCCCGTTTATCGGCATGCAGCCAAACACGCACATGGAGCTTCTGACGGCGGTCGTTGTTTGCTGCATATAATTTAGATTTTCGTGCCACTCACACGAGCCAACCAACAACCAATGGGGGGTGGTGGGTGGTGGGTGGTGGATGGTAGGTGCTTCGGGTGTTTTGGGCTCGTCTTCGTTTTGGGCCAAAGTTTCAGCATATTTGCTAGACTTGCTTTAAATAACGCGCACACATATGCAGATTATTTTTGAGTGTGTGGTGTGTGTGGGGGAGGGGTGGAGCGGGGCGAGTGAGAGTTCGGTTCGCAGTAATTAGCCAATAGGAATAGCTGGAGCTCCTTCGCTGGTGTGAGTGTCCCGGCAGGGGTGCGTGTGTGTGTGTGTGTGTTCATTTGTTCATGTGTTCATGTGAGCCATCCCTCACATGCATGTTTGTCATTTTGGCTTTGCCTATCGGATTCGAGCTTACTACAAGACAACTGCGTGTTCTGCCCGCCCTTTGGTTATTTGCCCATTTGCCTGTGGCATTTGATCCCTGGCCCTCTGGCATCCGATTGTAGAATGTATGCTTGGTACACGGTACTCACCTGCGATCGGAGTCCGCTTGAGCTGCAAAATACAAGAGATGTGCAGTTGGTTAATGGTGGTCAATTGTTCAAGGTCAAGTTTACATATCTATATATTCATAGGTGCTTGGGGTAGTGCTAGTAGTCTGCTTACGTTTTGTAAACTAATCGATTTGTCTTGCATTCTACTCTATTTCAGATTTTTCAATGCCGACGGTGCACATCAAGCCCACAAAAACTGGTAAGTTGCGACCAATTATTAATTATGTGCGAGGCGCAAAAAGGATACCACATCCATGCGTCTGCCTATGTATAATTGTCGAAGAGCCAAAGAGTAAGCTTCAAGTGTCAGAAGCGAGCTGAAATTTGTTGCTCCACCTACTTTTTGGAGCCTTTGTTTTTTTCTTTTTCGCTCTGCTCTCGCCTCTTTTTGTTTTGTTTAATATATTACGCGTATACGGTAGGGGAGGCGAGGTGGGGGAACTAGGGGTGGTGGCAAACACTAGACACCCCCAACACAAACACACACCCGCACACACACAACAGGCAGGCAGGCAGGCAAGAAAAATATTAACCAAACAGAGCGAGTGGAGCGCAGCAGTTAAAAATATTTAAAAATTTTCAAGTGGGTGATGGGAGAGGGGCGCGTGGCGGCGGAAGAGGGCATCCAAAAAGCATGCGTGTGACAGCCAGGGGAAAGCGGGTGATGGGCGAGAGGCGAGGGGGGCAGCGGGCACCACCACTTTTGGTTAATTGCCAAAAACAACTACAAAGCGACAGCACAAAAAACGTGAGTGGTAAAGGGAAGGGGGGGGGGGGAGGGGGGGGGGGGCAATGGAAGCGGCAGCGGAAAACCGAATGGGTAATACCCTCGAAGGGATCGGATCGTATCGGGGGTACACACACACTCGCACAAACACATGGCATGAGGAGTATGCAAAGAAAGTTGAGCTAACCCCCTGAACCCCCCGCCTCCCCCCCAAGCCCCTTCCCTTCGCCACCCGCGAGCTGGAAAAAGTTGCGTTCGCTTTTGGTGGGGCTTATGTAAACTCGCTTCTTCTCGCTCCCACTTGCTCGCATATTAATATGTAACCATATAGAACATTTTCCAACTGCCTACGCGCGAATGTGTGCGTGTGTGTGTGCTCCCTTTTTATTATTTCGCGCGTCGCAGCCAGAAAAAGGTACATAAATTGCAAATGTATTTGTGGAAAAGTGCGTTGTGGTGCGTGCAGATGAAGAGCACTCGTACCCCAAACACACACCGCCACCCACCGCCTACCGCCCACTTTTGGTTGCGTCGCTGCCAAGCTTATTTTTTAATTTGTGCGTTCCCCTCACCCAGCTCACTCGTTGCCAAATAATTTTACATTGGACCCGCTGCTCTTCGCTTCAAGCGTAGTATCCTTTCTTTTTTTTGGGGAATATACGCTTTGCAGCTCCATCGATATCAACAAAGATCGTACCTCAAATTGTATTTCCACCGTACTTTGTATGTGACCGCCAGGGGATCACTGGATCCATTGGGCACCTTTGAAGAGGATATTCTTTTCATACTACCAGTTAATATTTAGTTAATCCCCCCCCATCCCTATCTGTATGATTTCAGGTACATTCAAATATCTATAGTTTAAATGCCTTTGACTTTGGGTAGAGCATTTGCAGTGCGACTCCCTGAAGGGGAGCCCCTTCCGCCTTCGATGGGTCTGCTGGCCTAGCTACATACATACATACATATATTCATGCTTGCTTTGAATCGACTGTTTGTTTTAGCCTGTGCCGTTCCGTTCCGTTCCGCCCCGATCCCTATCCCTATCCCTATCCCATATCCCTAACCCACATACAACTACATGCCCTTCGAGCACTTTCTTTTTCGAGAAAACTTTTTGCTTTCCTGCCGGCTTGTGCGTGCCCCTTTGCCTGCCGCTGCCCCACCCCGCCCCACCGTCTTGGCTCCTTAGCATTCGCGCTAGTCTGTTAGTGACAGTCGACGGTCGCTGCATTTGTGAGCAGCGACGACGACGACGACGCGACGTCGAAGCGGGCAGCAGCCAATTTAATTTTTCATATGTATGTACACAAAGCGGGCCAAAAACAAAAAACGGCAAAAGTTTTTCTAATTCGCATTTGTATTTAATTTAATGGAGCTCCCTGTCTCTCGCCCCGGCCCGCTTGCCACCCACTTTCGCTGACATCCAGTGCACACTCCACCCCCGCCATCACCCATCCCCCATCCCCCATTCCCCAAAAAGGCCTCCCCCCTCTCCCACCTGCTCCATTTGGTTCGCTGTTCGCCCTTTTTTTAATGGGGTGCTTTATGACAAACTTTAAGCGCGCGCGACTCTAAACATTAAAATCGTACATGGCCCATGTGAGTGTGTGTGCTTGGGGCTTAGGTGAGTGTGTGCGTTTGCGGCGAGAGGGGTGGGGTGGGGTGGTCGTGAAGGGGATGCGCGTACTTCTAACACCGCCCACTAATGCCAACTGTGCCTAACTGGTGGAGCGACCTGCTCTCTCCGCCTAGTCTGTGTGTCTGTGTGGGCATGCTTGCGCGCGTGTGTGTGTGCGCGCATATGTAAAGTAATGCCCCCCACCGCAAGCCCCCTCCCCCCTCCAGCTCCACCTACGGCTCCACTCCATTTTCCATGCCATGCGTGCGCGTGTCTGCGGAGTAATTTTTTAACTAATTTTCTATACAAATTTTTAGCATGTCGTTCGGGCCCGCGCACACACTTTACATTCTTTTTGCACACATGAATATGTATGTAAATGCCGTGCGGTGCGTGTGTGCGTGCACGACCTTCTAGGCGTGCGTTGGTGTGTGTGCCGCCCGCTCATTCGTTCGTTGCAAACTGTGCGCAGTCTTAGTGGCCGTAGTGGAGCCAGGAGGGGGTTCCCAAACCCCAAACCCCAAACCCCAAACCCACGCTTGGAACCACATCGAAGGAGTCCCATCTGGTTGAGATACAGCTGATGCGACCTTCAAACGGAATGGCAGTCACAATAGATCCGATCAGACTATGATGTTCGGTTTTGTGGGTAATGATCACAGTGGTAAGCGATCGACTGCAAGTCATGTCGTCCCTTCTATTCTGATTTGACACAATGGCATTTGCATTTAGGCTTGGATGTCGTGGACACTGCGGAAACGGGGAGCAGGATGAAGAAGTGCCCTTTTTTTTGGGGGGGCAATGGAAGTGAAGTTATGGGGCGCTGGCAGTGATTCCCATTGTTTGTTAGGCAATGTCAGCTGCCAGCAGATAAAGCCGCCATATGTGTCTGTGTCCGTGGCGGTCCTTTGGTCGGTTGGTGGGCAGTGGGACAGGGGTTTTGGGGGGGCGGGGCACTGGCGACGCGTCGCTGTTAAATATTACATCAAAATAAAATTAACATTTCATTTGGCGGCCTTTTTTTAACGCTCTATCGATAAATTTCGCCATGGTGGCCGATGGGATGGTGCGATTTTCGTCATTCGTTTTGTTGGTTCTTTTCTATTTTTAATAAAAAATCATTACATAGGCAAATATAAATATTGCCGGCCCAAACCGAAACCCCGCCGGATTGTATACATACTACATACGTGTACATGTGCAGAAATGCTGCGGTAAAAAAAGTCGGGCATTATGTAGAAAAAGCCAGTGACGCCAAATATTTTTTGCCATTATTCATGGGGCTTTCATTTTTCACAAAAATGCATTTTAATTGTCACATAAAATAATTTGAGGCGTGGTGGTGGGACGGCGGACTCCACCAGCCGGTCAGGTGGGGCGGTGGGGTGGTAGGGTGGTGGGGTCATCGGCTATTGCCACGTATATGTATCCAAGCACTCATACTCGCAACTGCCGATTGCAGTCGATAGCGGCGTTTTATTAGGTATCTGTAATCTGAATTAGGGTTCACTTTTCGGCCAGATCTGTTTCCTCGTCCAGCCCCTCCCCCTCCGTCCTTCCACCATACCAACCCCCTTCCCACCCCTGGGTTGACCAATAATGAACTCGGCACCAGTGGCCCCCACCATCCGACCAGTCCAACTGATAACCGAGTGGAAATCAAGCGCGCAAAGTGTCCGCAGCAAAAAGTTAATAATAAGTGGATGCAACATTTTTATAAATACGTTTTATTTAGTGCAGCGCGCCAGACGAACGACACGGTGGGTGGTGACGGGCGGTAGGGGATGGGGTATGAAGTGGCATGCCCAAGTCCTCTGAACCCCCCCCCTCCACAACTTTGCTTGTTTATGGAGCCAGGCATAATACTATATTTTAACCGATGGAGCAGAATGGAATGGGGTGGCTCCACGCATAGAAAGGCACAAGTGATGTTTTGCACAACATATCGCGCTCGTAAAAAATAATACAACTACATCCGCAGACGCGAGCGTTTACTAGCTATTACAAAGCCCAGCGCGCAGAGCGGCTTCAGTTCGCAGATCCAAAAACCCCGCCGACGGACTAAAAGAAAGCTTCCAGAAGCTGCGCGTGGTGCCACGAACGACGAGCGACGAAATCGCAATCCTTGAACACATACGCGCGATTCTAAAAAATTAATGTCGCTTTCGTAATTTGAACACACAGGAGGAGCTGGCGCAGTTGGAGTCGCAGCGAAGTGTCGCAACTCGCAACTGTCTTGTTAGGGAACGCGGATCTGCAGATTCGCAGGTCGAAGCGGCAAATACCCTAGGTCGTGAGTGGATTCACAATACTGGAGGCTGTAAACGATGCATCCGCAGCAATAAGCGCGCAGCAAAGTATGCAACACAAAACACATTCACCAGTCGATTCAAATCGAAGGTTTTCATACCACATTCCATGTATTTAGATAGCTCTGAAGTAGAAAGTGCCCAGAGATTCAAAACAAAGTACATCTGATAGAATAAGGGTACAAGTTGCGAATGCGAATGCGACAGAAGCAGAAGCAGACTCACTTAAAAATTCGAATGTTATAGAAAAGTGAGCGAAGCACGACGGCGAAAAAGAAATTGCGGGAAAAGCGAACGGTGGCATACACAAAGCGGAGCCGGAAAAAAAAGAACTCAAATTACATAAAATGAAAAGTTCTCGTTACGCGGCGCATTTATTGTGCACCCCCCTCCCTCCCTTCACAGCATCACATTGCTCCTGTCGCGAATCCTGCTTCTAATGCTCATCTCTTTCTAACTCGGCAGCGCCGTCGGAGCTTTTGGGGGGTGCCCCACCGCCCCTCTCCCCCCCTCGCGAAGCGGCAGCCCGCCCCCTCCAACTGATTACTACTTTTATTGCTAGCAAATATCTGAACTTTCTTCTGCTCGGCAAGGTGAGGCTGTGTGTGTGTGTGTGTGTGTGTGCTGGCTGGTCTCTCTTCCTGTGTGCTTGTGTGTGTGTGTGAGCTTAGCTTTTTAGGCGAATGTAAAGGGGAAAGTCGGCGGGGGAGTGCTCTTGTAACTTGCGCGGAAACAAGGTTTTTATTTCACCATTTCTTTCTTTACTTTTCACTTCGTTTGCCCCACCCCCCCTCCTCCCCCTTTCTACGCAGAACGCGGCAATTTCGCTTTAGATTTTACTGCGCGAAATTCTTTTTCAAGGCAAACCACCCCCCGCACGTGTGTGTGTGTGTGTGTCTGTGTGCACAGAATCGGCTGCCGTTGTAGTTGTGTATTATATTTTATTTTTTCAATTTTTGACGACGAAGCAGCCGCGCTGCAGTTGCTAGTTAGCAGACCCCCCAGGCCCCAGCCCCCGCACCCGCCCCACTTCCCACCGCCTGCGACGCCTTCATCTTCGTTTGCGGGTCTCGATTTTTCGTTTTTTAACTACGTGTTCGTAGTTAAACAATCCCGTCATGTTCACCCTGCTGGTATGTGAGTGTCTGCTGGCACGAGTGTGTGTGTGTGCGGCGCGGGCAGCGACGCCGGCAGAGGAGGCAGTGGTAACTTTGAGATGGTAGATGGGATATGTGAGTTGTGATTTGGGAGATGGTAAAGGTAATGGCATGGCAAGGATCACAAGTGCAGGCGGGATAAGCGGAATTACATTTGCTTTCCAACAATGGAGCTGCATCTGTTGGTTGCTTTAAATCTGTTGGTTTTGTTTTTGGAAACTCCTAGTTTTCTTACGAGTAGTTGCTGATTGTTCAGAGACAAGTTAGCTCAAACGTTGTTCGCTGTAAAATTCTCTCGGTGCACTTTCCATATGATATGTGGCAGGGTCACATGAAACCCCCAACCCACCCCACACCACCTCCACCCACTCCTCGCACGGTCGAGTGCGGTGCTTAGAGTTTTTGCCCAGGAGCTGAATAGATGCGGCACCCCTCCGATCCAATTCTACATCGCAGACCCACAACTAAGAACTGAGCAGCCTAAAAAAAAGCACGGCGAAATGAAAACGAAAGGAGAGTGACTGAGACGCGGAGTGGGAGCGAGAAAGAGAAAGAGAGCCAGCGAGATTTTCAGTAACTTTGAAAATAAAAAGCACACGAGGGTTGCTTGATATATTTCCTTTGCATTGGCTATGCCGCCTGTATGCTCCTGTATTAGTTGCTGTTGTTGTAAGTGGATATTAGGGGGATATGCTGCTCAGCGAGCAAGTGTGCTTGTGTGTGTGCGTGTGTACGTGTGTGTGTGGTGGTTAGGAGAAGGGCATCCTTTTATATTTAAAAACATGCTCATTTCAATATCTAAGTGCGGGTGGTCCAGCCCACACTCCTTGAGGCACTTATTATTACTTTTAATATGCTTCTCTGGCAGCTCTCTCATCTGTGTGTGTGTGTGTGTGTCCCAATGCGTGTGTGCGTGCCTTTTTCCCGCTTATGCTGTCTGCTCTTTTTTAGTGGTCGCATTTAAGTTGGGTTGTGTGCGATGTCCCCCCAAACCCCCCGCTAAAACGACCGTCCCTGGAATGAATGAGCATACGCAGACTAAAAACGAAAGTAATCTTGACAGGGAGCTGCAAGCCGTGTAGATAAAAATCGAAAAAATCTACGGGCGCGGATGGCAACGGAGGGAGCGCTGTGACTGGAGGTCCTGCGTCCTGTGGCGCTAGTTGATTCCCCACAAGCATGTGCCACCCACTCCAGGACGAGTGAGGAAGGGGGGTTGCTAGTGGGTGGGGTATAGGGGGCAGGGATTCGAATTATCAACTACTGGCGACTGTTTTAGATTTATAAAGCTTCAATTATTTATTTATGTTGCTGCCTGTTCCGTGTGCGGGTCATAAATTAAATAAAGTAAAACGCAACCAAGGAAAGCCACTGAAAACAGTCGGCGAACACCGAACCGCCAATGCCCCACCTGAAAGTGTACGTATCAAAAGTGCGATCGAACGTATTTAGCCAACTTTCGGAAATAGCACATTAAACTATAAGCTATACGCTACACATCGGCGCAAAGAAGTGCCGTTTCTTCATAGGAACACCTGTCCCAAGACATGTGCCGCAAACAGAGGGTATCACATTCGTGGCGAGGTGAGGTGAAGTGGCTGGCACTGGAAGGCCGTTGGTAACAAGGAATGCCATAAAACATACAAATGGCCAAATAAAACATTTTAAATGTGCCAACAACAACGAAACGAAAATAAGAAAATAGTATTGTGCTTAGAAAAAAAAAACGAAGACAAGAGCGTAGGCGATGGCGGAGGGGGGTGGTTTCTGGGGGGCCACATTAGATAGATTAGATTAGATTTTTTATGCCTTCAGCGAGGGCGGGGTGTGTTGTTGTTGCGTATGCCAACTATCTGAAAGGCACGTCGTTCCCGCTGCCCTATGATCTAAGATGTACCAGGATACAGCTTCCTTCCACCTCCGTTGGTGGCATTCGGCTGTACTTGGCAGCGGGCAGTGGGTGGTTTCGCAACTTTAACCCTCTGCGAAAAGCGAAAAGGTGGAAATGGTGGAAATGGTAGCGCCGCACGGATTATTCACAAAACTAACATTTTCTAAAAGTTGTGCTTCGCCTCTCTGCACCCCCACCCTTACCTCCCTCCACCCCTTGGCCATTTGCAGGCCAGGCGTTGGAATTATCTGGCCAGGACCTCGTCTAGCATTAGGGCTTCTTCGGCTCCTTTAGTTACCTGCTGCTTTTTCCGCTTTTATTCTTTTCCTTTCAGAGTTTCCTTCTTTTTATAGAGGATAGAGCTCCGTGAGTTGGAGCAGAATTGGGTGAGGCGGTGAGGGGCGGGTTGGGTGCGATGGCCATCGTTGAGCGCACAAAAACTTAGAAATAATCACCGACATAAATCTTAAAATGGGCTGCCCTTCGCCGCTTTCCGCCCGCTCCCCTCATCAGCAGTTACTTTCGCCTAACTACTACGCTCTTACTCACTTAGGTGGGGATGAACGTTTGGGGGGGAAGGTAGGGTATTGAGGGGTGGAGCAGGGAGGAGAGGAGGGTCATCTGGCGCTGAGCGTGGCAAATGAAAAATAACTTAAAGGCACGTTTTGCGGCATTTTCGTGCGCTCGCCACTTCCTTTTCTATGCTACTTGTGTTTCCTTCTCCGCTGATTGCCCCACACTTTGCTGCCCCTGCCACTTGAGTGGAGTGGGGGATTCCTTTATATTATTGCACATAGTTGAGAGACAAAATGCGGCAAATTCTAAAATCCTTTCGAGCAGAAAAGCAGCAACAAAGTGCGTGGGGTGTGTGTGTGTTTGTGTGCGGGAAACTTTGCTTTTCGCTCGCTTCGATTTCGTTAGATTTTCCCGCCTAACCTCGACGCCCTGCCTGCCCGACCGCCGCGCTGCCTTGGCTGTCCCGAGGCACGTGGCCTTCGCCAAATGCCAGCGCACAGTGGTCTAAGGTCATCAGCTCCGGCTGGCGGCTAATTCGAGGATCATTGTCATTGGAGTTGCGCTTGCAAAGTGGCTCGACCAGCTGCTCCAACAGTCCCGATTGTCCGGACTCGCGTTCTGTTTGCCAAAGTTTCTTTTCATTTCCAGCTGGATTAGGTGATAGTGGGCAGAGGGGGCGGTAAACGAGAGACGGGAAAGCAAGAGCGGTACGGAACGGCAGCGGTAGAAGGCACACACAAGTGTGGCATATGCAAATATTGAATGTGCTCGAGTCGCAATGCAAATTGTTCGGGCTCTGTTTTCTGGCAGTTTGCACAGCCCACCAGACACTCTTCTATCAATAACTGCATCTGGCGAGCGATGAACCCGCAGCCTTGGGTTTTCCTATCGCAAGCTGGCCCTGCGACCACTGTGCCCGAATGGGTGCCAGCTGCCGAGGACCAAGGACGAAGCGAAGCGAAGGACCACGGAACTAGCAACTAACATCTAAGCACCGCAACAAGCGGCCAATCCCCACCCACTTTCAACTCCCCCCGGGTATTGCCCCCCCTTTCACTCCCTCTTACTCACTCTCTCTCTATGCGTACTATAATTCAGCGTTTGCTTTTAATGGCTTTGGCGGGTGTGGGTGGGGTGGCGTGGTGGTTGGTTGGGCGGGGATGGCGCTTGTGGAAAAATGAAAAGAATATTTTATAGTTGAAAATCCGATGGCGTCTTAGAAATCTAAACATTTAACTTTCCGAAACTTTTGCCCGTAGCCAGCACCACCACCACCACCATTTCCACCTCCACCCCCACCACCATCACTACCACCAAGAAAAGCCATTCCTCGAGCCACCCCGCTGCCGTGTGCCAGTCGCGACCGAAGCCGCGTCAAAGGAAAGTCGTCCTTCTAGAAAGGGATGAAGGGGGGGGCGAGGGGCGCTGCCTGAGCCACAAGTTGAGGTAGGCAGTAGCGAGCGGGGCGGGGAAGGGCTGCTGTGGGCGGATGGATGGGTTTCGGCAGTTTGCTGCGTGAAACTTACAGCAACAGCATCTGCGACTATTTCGCTGCCGACGCCGGCTGCGCTGCCTGCCCCCGCCCCTGCCGCAGCTCCTCCTCACCCTTCCCCCAGCCGCATTTTACATAAATCTTCTTTTCAAAAAAAAAAAGTACGCAAGAAAGAATGAGGGAGAGAGCAGAAAAAATAAATAAACACTAATGCTGAGGCAAAGCAAAAAGAAATAAAAGGAACTAGAAAATTTAGTATCCACACACACACACACACACAGACGCACACCGATGAGCGGCGAAAAAGAGAACATTTTTTTATTACAGCGAGAAAACTTAATGGCTGTTGGAAAGATGAAGGTGTAGCGCGGCGGGGTGGGCGGCGAAAGACGCTCACGAACGACGGAGACGAAGCGTCGAAGACGCAGCGATGGAGCTATGGAGCGATGGGGCTATGGCGCTTTGGGCCAGCGGAAGGAGTCCTAACCAGGAGATGAGTCTGCGTGGGCGCTCCAAAGGGGGTGGCAAGAGGTGGCTGCCGTTTTCGGCGATACACCCAGCGACAGTACCGCATTCAAATGAAATGGAACATATTTCTTAAAATTCGCTAACTGCGGCGGTGGATGGGGTTGGTTCGATGTTGTCTGACCCAGATATATCCATGGAAACTGCGTGGCCCTGCCGAAGAGGGGGGGAGGGGGGTGGTGGTGGTGGTGTTCTAAAGTTTCATTGTGCGACACTAAAATTAAGAGTGCCCCTTGCTTCCAACTACTGTCTCCTTACTGCCTACTTCCCACTGCCCCACTACCCACTCCCTACTCCCTACCCGCTGTCTCGGAGTGCCGCTCATTGATTTGGCCTTTGCGTTTCCATAGCTTCGCCCCGAAAGTGTTGTTGGCACGGCTGCGGGGAGCGGTGGGGCGGTGGAGCCCTCTAAACCACTGTAGTTCCACCAACGCCGCCCAACCCCAAAGCCATTCGCGAACTCATTCAAGGATAGCAGCTGCGCCGCAGCGCAGTTTTCTTCAAAAATTTTCTATATCTATATCGATACTTTTTATTTATTTCGCTTTTTGTTTCTGCGCTCCTTGCCGCCGATGCCGGCCTCCTTCTGCTCCTGCTGCTCCTTCTGCCGCTTTCTGCTGCTTTTCCTTGTAGTTGTGCGTCCCGGCGTCGCTGCCTCAGTCGCCGCCGCAGTTGCCGGCGCTGTCGCGGCTCTGCCGCCAACTTCGACTTCGTCTTTCGACCTTGTTATTGTTGTTGCTGCTTTTTTCAATTTTATTTCTCTATATTTTTTACGACGCTCGAAACTACCCTTAATGATGCTGGCTGGTGGATGCTGCCCCCCACCCGCCACTCCGCTACCCGCTCTCCTCTCACCGCTTACCTTTCCGCTGCAAGTTTTCCGGAGGCATGCGAGGCTGCAGGAATCGGGAGCGGATGGGCCGGTGGGCATAAGGGCAGGGATGGTTGCCAATCGATCACCGTCCGATCGATCGGCAATAGTCTTATAGTCTGGTCTTCGCTGCATTTCGAATGGATCAATCTGTTTCCGACGGACCCTCGATGGGTGGAAAAGTGGCCGAGGAAGCCGAAGGCTTGGCGTCTAAATTTTTCATTTTATTGTTGTTCCTGCCTGTAGTTGCCGCTGTTCACTCGGCATTTTTCCCTTTTCCGCTTTAGGGGTTCATAAAGGGTTGATTAGGAGGAAGTGGCTGGCTGGCGGTACATATACACGGAGAGACAGAGAAACGTAGAGACGGATTCAATTGTATTGGCAGCGACTATCCCCCTGCCGATGAACCCCTCCCTCCCCCTGGAAACCGAGACCCGTGCCCGGTCCAGCGTTAACTTTAATGACCTGAGCATGCCTTGATTTTTGGTTGTTTCGCTTTGTGGTCCACAATCCTTGAGCCCAGAATCCGTTCATTGCGCCAAGCTTTTTATTGCGGCCAATGCGAAATTATTAATGTGCGCATAAAGAACGAGAATGCCACCGATAGTAAAAGATTCGGCAGTTCTATGCGGTTTACGCCATTACGCTCCACGTCTCTCATCCCAGGATATCCGCACGCATCACAGGAACTAGCCATTCCATTAGGGGACGGCCCTAAGTTAGACCGAACAGAAGAGGGGCACAAAGCCAGATCTTGCATAGTGCATAGCATAGTGTCGCCATCTGGGGATCCGAAAAATGTGGGCCGAGATGTCCAAGCAACTAAAAGCGATTGATTTAAGTATACATAGGATCTAGATACTCATAGGCTTCCATGCACCGATCGATGATCCCAGACTATGTAATCCCTAACCCGGTTCGCACACACACACACACACATACACACAGCGGCAATTGCCGGAGTCTGTTGATGTTGACACAACCATTTAATTTATTTCGTTTTTTATTATTTTGGCTTTCTTTTTTTTTCTTTTTTTGTGCGCCCATCATCCCCGCGTCTAACTTACACAAAAATCCTTTTACCTTTGTCGCCGCATTTTGGAGCTGTCGCAATCCGCGACTTTTCCTCCCCCTCGCTCCTCTCGTTTCTCTCCCTCTTTCGGACTAACTAAGTAAACGCGGCCCACGCAAAATGCGTTAAAAAATTAACAAAAAAAATAAAATAAATAAAAAATAGGGAAAAGCGAAGAGAGAGTGGGTTCGGGCAACAACAAAACAGAAACCCAAAAAAGAGAAAAACCTGGAAAACAAGAGAAACTCAATGAGAAAAAACAGAAAAACAAAGTGCAAAAATGTGGCTGAAATAGTAAAAAAAAAATAAGCACCAAAATGGCTGAAAAAGTTATTTCGACTTAGTTGGTGGCGGCACGTTGGTGCGGGGGTGCAGGTGGCAGGGGTACAGTGGTACAGAGCCAACTGGGACTACTGTGGGCTGCCTCTAAAGTTTGTAGCAAAGTTAAAATAAACGGCAACTTGGCATTAGAGACACTTACACACACACGCACACACACACACAAATGAATGTTAGGCAGCCGCCATATTAATGGCAATTGGGTGGCAATTCTCTGTCTCTTTCCCTGAGTATGTGTGTGTGAGTGGGGGTGCTGAGCGGGGGTACATGAATATAAAACTTTATTTTTATTTATTCCCTTTTCTCCTGTTCCTCAACAGGCTCCTTTGCCTCCTTTGCCTCCTCTGCCAGCCTCGCCGCACCGCGCACATAAAGCAAAATTTATTAGAAAACATTTCATTCTCATTCGGATGGTCTCGCTCTCCCGCGAAGGTCCTTCGTCCTTCGTCTTCTGCCTCCCACCAGCTCCTCCGCCGCCGCAGCTACTTCATCTTCTACTTTGCTTTTTGCATGTTTATTCGCAATTGTTGTTGTAATTGTTTTCATTGTTACAATGCCAGCTCCTCTTGCTCCGATGAGTACGAAAAAAAGGTGGCCAAGGACTCGCGGGGGGAAAAGGCCAAAACAAAACAGAGAACCGACAACCGAGAGCGGAGAACGGAGAACGGAGAACGCTACAAAAATGTGTGGCAACATCTTTAACGTGGCTACAATGGCGTCGGCATAGAATTATTGCTCTGACTGCGGCTCCTGTTCCTCTAGAGCACTCGCAACCCTCATGCTCCTGCTCCTGCTCCTCTGGAGTCTGGAGTCTGGTGTCTATGCTCCACAGCTCCACACAGCTCGGGACTCCAGTCTCAGATTCAGTATCATTTTCAGCTGCTGCTGCCGCTACCGCCTTCCGCCCAGGCTGCCTGGCATTGTTGTAGGCGTAGCAAGGATCCAAGGATCCGGGGACTCGGGAACGGGGATGTGGCAGGCAACTAAACCCCAGATGGCGCACTACACAAAGTTATGATATAATTTGGATTTCTTTTCGCTAAATTGCTTGTACCAACAATAAATATGTATTAATGTTCGTTGCCGCACCGCCCCTTCCCAAACTGCCGCCCTTTGTGCCGTGAGTCCTGAGTCCTGGCTTTGTGCGGCTCTATGCGGCTGTAGCTGTAGCTGTGGCTCTGGCTCGCCTTCTATATTTATACGGTTATGCGGGGAGCGCTTTCAGTTAACATTTTTAATAATAGATTAGGGGAGCAGGCAGTGGCAAAGTATTCCTAATCGGGTGCTGCTGCGCGAGATTCGTCTAGGACTCGCCGCGAAATAAATAAATATAATATTTACATCAATGAGCAATGGGCAATGGGCTGGTGGGGGGTGTGTAGTGGATGGGTTGGCAGCAACGCCACCCAACTAAACACCACCCACTCGCAAAAGCAGCCGCCGAAAAATGTCGGAAAAAGTTGAAAGAATTAAAAAAACGACAGCAGCGCTGGCAGAGGCAGCGGCGTCGACTGCGACGGCGACTGCGGCTGCGACAGAGGGGCGACTGATTTACATTTTTAATTGTACGGCCAAAGGGATAAAAAAGTTCTTTGCATACCTACGTACATACATACCTACTTACTTACATACGTATGTATTAGCATGTATATGTATGCGCCGGATGGCAAATGGCCCAAAACTAGCTTAGATGACGTCAAGGCCTCCCGCAGCAGAGGAGCTGAACACCACCCCCCTCCCCGAGGAGATACTGGCGACATTAGTCGCTGTTGTCGCTGTTGCCGCTGCGCCTAGCAACGCTCGAGATTAAAAATTAGGCAAAGGGTAGTTTAGTGCCGCACACACAGACACCTTCACACACACACACACACACACGGAGAAGGGCACATCCATTATGTACCGTGTAATGAAATGAACACACAACAGTCACTCACTCACACACACGCACGCATTATAAAATGTGAGTAGTGTATGCTAATGGCAAACGCTAACACCCATCCACCCATCCAAACACCCACACCCCCACCCCCAGCGCTAAGTACAATTTCCCGAATGAAGGGATGGGGTAGGGGGTTGGGGGTTGGGGGTGGCAAGCAAGTAAAAATGGAAAATTTGTTTCTACTTTTTCTGTTTTCGCTGTCAGCGTCGGCGATGGAGAAATGCGTGAGGAAAGTACACACACACACACAGCGATGATTGTGTCTAATGTATGCAAGTGTGCGGATGTGTGGGTGGCACCCCCTTTCTGCTACCACCCCCAGCCCTCACCACCCTCCTCCACCCAAGTCTTATGCCACACGTCGTTTGCAATTTTTCATTTTAATTTTCATTAGCGTTTTTCTCGTTTTTCCTGCGTGAGCTGCGTTTGTGTGTGGCTATGTGTGTGCGTGTGTGCGAGTGTGTGCATGTGTATGTGTGTGTTCGATAGCTGTCTTTTCTCTTTTGTTGCTCTGTCGGGCTGTTGGGGGGGGGCTCTGGTGGGGGTTTTACGGACGTCTCTCAAGGCCCCGAACCGAACCGAAAAAAGAGGAAAAGCCGAGGTTTCATCTTGCTCTGCTGCTTCTCCTTTCGGCTTTCTAAAATTCCGCACATGTACTTTGAAATTATGTAATGAGCGTATAAAATGTAAAAATGTTTTGCTGCGCCGCTTAAGTAGTGAGCGGAGACTATGGTGCTGCTTTTCGGCGGCAAGGGGTGCAACTGGCAGTGGGGGTGGGGTGAATGGGTGGGTAGTGGGTAGTGGGTAGAAGGGCTGTGTCCCTGACAGCGCGAGCGGGAGAGCAAATCAAAGCAGCGACAGAAACAGCAGCAGCGAAACTTTGCGCTCGCGTAATTTTTCAATTTGGCAGCGGAAATTGCCTAGGGAGGTGACGCACACACACACCCACACGCAACACACCCAGACACACACTGGCATGTGTGTATGTCTTAACCCTCGTGCTGCCGCTGAAGCTTCGCGGAGCTCATGTGGCAGCTCCACCGCATCCTCTGGCTGCACCCCACCTCCCGCCTCCACCGCAGCTGATGCTTTTTCTAATAATTAATTTAAAACTTTTTCTTTTAAACTGAGCACACCCCCCGCCACTGCGCCCCTCCGCATGTGGAAAGCATTTTTGGAGGCGCTACTAATTAACATGAGCGCAAAGGGCACCACGAGGCGGGTGGTCGTGGGCGGTGGCGAAGGGGGTAAGGCCTTTGCAAAGGCGGAGCAACGGAAATCTTTATTCCGGACAGTCGCCATTTTGCTGACACACACTCACACACATGCTCACTACTCACTACTAATTGACCTGCCCCGTTAACAACCCTCCCACTGATTACTTTCACCATTAGACCATTAGACAAGGAGAGACCCCTGAACCCTGAACCCTGACCCCGACCCCGGAATTACCATAAGCCACAAGTCAACACACTCACATGCGATTTCATAACCTCTCGAGCAACATGGTTAACCCCTGCCCCGCCCACCAATCGTGTTGTTTTTGTCCCAAAAGTGAGCGATTCAAAAGCGACAAAATAATCGGCATTTTATAACCTATTATCCGCCGCCGGGGGTTGCGTGTGTGTGTGTGGTGTGGTGTGGTGTGGGCTGACCCCTGACCCCTGTTCACCGACCTCGTAACATATCCCGTTGCCGGCAAATGCAAATCAAGCCAGCCGCAATCCTCACGAGCAGTGGGCCATGTAAATGAGCCTAACCCTTTGCCTAACCCCTGACCTTGCAACCCCTGCCCAAACCGGAATTGGAAATGGAATTGCCCAACCCCAACCCCGAATGCCAACGCAAAGCATAACGTATGTGGAAATCTTTGACGAAACACTTAGCGAGATATGTACATGGCTGGAAACCCGTTTGACTTGACGCCCCAATAAGTGATAGCGCTCATGACGACCCAACTGGTTAACTGGTTATGGCCTGTGCTGAGCTGTCCCGTCCTGTCATGTGTGTCCCGTCCTGTCCTGTCTCGAACGTCCCTTCCACTCGAGTTGGAAGGGCAGGGGTCAAGGGTTATACGACACCACCAAACACACACATGTGGGTCGGTTGGTCGGGTTAGATTGGGATTGGGATCTGAATCAGGATTCGGATTCGGATTCGGACTCGGACTCGGGAATTCGACTTTTTCCATTTCCATCTCTATTTCCATTTATTTTCACTTACTCTCTGCTTTGTTTGCTTGTCAACATTGTCTGCCGGCTCGTCGTTGTCTTTCACCCGCGCCATGTGTGTGTGTGTGGTGTGCCTAGTGCCACAACAACTTGTCTGTGTCTGCGGCCAAATGGGCGACGCTTTTCATTCGGGGTAGAAAATGATGAAAATTTCCATATTATCGAAGTTCAACTGGCAACTGGTAGGTGGGAGGGGGGGATTGTGTTGAAGGGGGTGTGTGGCAAGGGGGACGCGGCAGACAGGCAATGTGTGATAATTTGTTGATTTGGGCCCGTTGAGCTGTGCCGGGCAACTTGTTGCATACCTCCGGGCGCAACAATGCTAACAGGGGGCGGGCAGGGGGCGTGGCTGAAGTGGCTGAAGTGGCCTCGCCGTGGGAGTGGCTGAGAAATGGAGACTGTCGGCCGGCTGTCGGTCCGCATATGTATTTTGATGCCGGACGTCAAGGACACGGCAAAAGACGTTGTCTGGCATGCCCTTTCCTTTCCGTTCCGTTCCGTTCCCCTCGCTCTGTCTGCCTAACTGTCTGTCTGTTAGTGTTTGTGCCTGTGTGTGTGTGTGACTGGGTGAGTGTGTTAATGTATTCATTGCAGACCCCGGACACGCCGCTTGCCGGATACCGGAAGTAGTAGTCAGCAAGCCATAAAAACTTAAGGAACACACTGCCACACACATATGGACACAAGAATCAGGGGAGCCGGCGAAGCCGAGGCGAGGCAAGGATACTACATGGAGTGTGAGTGTGAGTGTGTGCTTTTTTCGGGCATCACATATGCTCCTGGCTGGGTGACACACCCACACACAGTGGCAGAGGAGCACAGACACACAGACAGGACGTTCATTTGTGCTATCTGTGGATGGGAAGGGGGGAGGGGGGCGTAAGGTTGAAGCAGCTCGCCTTTTCCTTTATCTTCTTTATTTTCTTCTTTTTTTCTTCTTTTTTTGGCCAAGACGAAGTGAAAGTGAGTCACATGCCATGACGACAGCAACAACAAGCACGAGGGCGTCGACTTCACTTGCTTGGTCAATTGCCATGTGAGTGTGTGTGTGTGTATGGGTGTGAGGGTGTGAGGGTGTGAGAGTGTGAGTGTGGGTGTGAAACGACCTTGGCCTTGCTTTCGCCTTTGTCGCTGTCGTTGTCGTCGCCTTGTGCGTGTGTTGGGCACTGCCTGCCTGCTTCCCCTTTGTCTGTCGTCCTGCGTCCTTCGTCCTTGACTCTGCTCCTGTAATTTTATGCGGATTATCACTGCTCACCCACCGTACACACATACACACACCCACAGCGGTGAGACGCGTGTGTTTGTCAAACAGACAGGTAGACAGACGGTGGGTGGGTGGCGCCCCTCCGCACCTTCCAGTCTGCCCCCCCAAGATGGCAGCTGCTGCTGCTGCTACTGCTGCAAGGTCAAGTCTTGAGCCATCTCAACTCGGCTCGGTTGCCAGGCAAGGCCACAGGCTAGTGGGTGGTGGGTGCTGGCCAGGAGTGAGGTGTGATGGAAAAGCCGGAAGTTAAAAGTCCATGGCAGCCGTGGCAGTCGTGGCAGCATCAGCAGAGCTTGGGAAAAAACAACAGCCACGAGAGCGAAAAAACGACAAACACTTGAGAGTTGGCATGGACAGTGTGGATTTTAATTTCAATGGCTGGCCGTGGTCTTGGTCTTGCTCATGCTCCTACTGCTCCTGCTGCTGCTTCTGGTCCTGGTCGTGGTCCCCTTCCATCTGCACCGCCCACCACCCAACAGCCAACACTCTCCACTCACCCACCATCTTCCTGGCGTGTCTGTGTCCGCGTTCGTGCTCCCATTGTCTGTCGGTCTGAGTGTCTGGGGGTTGGTGGTTCGGGATTCGGGGTTCGGGGGTTTGGGGGTCTGGGTGTCTGTCTTCCGACAAACTCCTTCGCGGTGGCCACGCAACGTCCTTGGGCCTTGGCCCACTCAAAGGAGCTGCAAAGACGGAAATGGGTGGCTTGGCTTTCTCTGGGTCACGGCACCTGTTGCAGGACTGAGAAAGATGCTACCCGGAAGCATTCGACTGGTAAGCTGAGAGGCTGAGATCCTGGGAAGCTGTGGCCCTGCATTGCATAAGCTCTAATTAATAACTTCGAGGGCTGCTGACTCAACACGATTGTCAATAACAATTACGGCCAGTCGGTATATTGTATGTACATATAGTTTTATGCCATATACGTTTGATTTTTAATTGAAAAACTTTGCTGCTCTCGAACGTTGAACACGAAAATGCAATAAAGCGCCTCGCCAGCGCTACCAGCACCAGCACACACACACACCCCCTCCCCTCCCCCTTCCGGCACTTGTCTTAGGCTGGGGGATCCATTAATGCCGCTCAACCCCAAACAACCTGCTAAACTTTGCACGGAAAATTACAAGCTCAAATGCGCCGCAGGAAGAAGATGCAGCAGCATTAAAAAGCAAAATGAGAAATGGCAGCGGCTTTCAAACAATAGCAAAAAACTATCAAAACTGACTTTCTACAATTTACACACATGTCCAGGCACACACACTCACTCTCTCACACACACACATACACACACACACGCGCGCGCGCTGGGATATAACAAAGCAATACAAAGATACAGATACAAGTGCAAACGAACGAAATGAGTGGAAAAAATGTATAATTATTTTAATACAAAAGCAAAAAAAAAACATATAGCGACAACAAAAGCGAAATTGCATTAACAATGCAGTGACCCCGCCCCCAACCGCCCATAGCGCCCATCCCGCCCACCGAAAGCCACATATAGTACACATAGTGTGGCGGATAAGGAAAAAAAGAAAGATAGATACAAACACACTCACGCGCAAGGATAACATTATGTGGAGCGGTAATGCGGAGTGGTGGAGTGGCGAGGGTTCGCGGTCGGGTTCGGGGGTAGAACGAAAAAATACCGCGCCAAATTATATTATAATTATATTTAAAATGCTGCCGACGGCCCCGCCTGCCAGCCACGCCCCCTTCCTGCCTGTGTCCGCGGAAGTGGAGGCAGCCAAGTAGAAAAAATTACTAATAATTTTGACGAAAAACGAAAAAGCGCCGGCTACAATTTCTCCGAGTATACATATACTCGTGTGCAGAGCGTACGGCGAGGACAAAAAAGCCAACCATATCCGGACTCCTCGTTCCTTGGCAGGCGCAATACCCTTGCCCGGATTATCGGATTATCGATCTCATTGTGTGATGCCCACATCGGAGTGCGTATTCCTGGCGCTTAGCTAGCAACCGAAACCATGAAACAATCAAACTATGATCCATTGCCACATTGCCAGTTCTGGAAGGCGCAGAAGGGACACGAATGGATGAAAATCAAATGAGGCAAGACCTTCTAACTGGGCATATAATATAATCAAGCGGCGACAATGACAGTGGCGTCGGAAGGGGTAGTAACAGTAACAGTGGCAGGCGAATAAATTTCAAGCGCTTCGGGAACACGTATCACGTATACGCGATGTGTAACACGGCTGCCGCAGTGCAGCCAAACAAACGTTTAAACGAGCTGGCCCCGGGCGGAGCAGGGTGGCAGAGGGGGGGATTAGGAGGTCCTGGCCACCAGCCAAAACTGATGCTAACTATAATTTGCACTGTTTGTTGTTGCCAGTGTTTTAATTTCATTTGCCTACCCTGCAATCCCTCGGTGATTCACGACTTTTCCACGTTGGCCAGCCGCGCTATTCCGAGGTACTTCCAAATCGAAGCCCCCAATCCGGCAGTCGCTCACTCGATTCGTGCCGCTTTGTTGGCTTAATTTCGGCGTTTTTCTCGCTTTTTGCAAGTAATTTATGTATTTATTATTTTTTATAAGTCGTATTTAGTTTGCAGGAGGAGCGCAGCTCGCTCGCTCGCTCGCTCGCTCGCATGTGTGCAATTCATTGCACTCGGTTTGCTTTTGGTTTCGCTAGCGCCCTGCGCTCCATTTTCGGTTTGGTATTTAGACAAAAACCCAATTGCGGCGCTAACTGGCTTTGGCATAGACAATATGGCTATGGCAATGGATATGGATGGCATGCCTGAATTTATTACAAATGCAATTTGTTCGATTTATCCTTGCAGGCTAACCGGAGGCAGCGCCCCCAAGCCAAAGAGGATCACACTGGCAGATTTGCGAATATGGAGGATTCGGAGGATTGGAGGAGGAGCCCCAGTGCGGGTAATTCAATCAGGTCAGATAGGCTTATTCTTCTAATTACGCTCGCTCAGAATTGCCGAGCGAAAGATAAGGCAACCTTGATGTCGGTTTATCTGGCCGGCTGCGTAAAGGGGCTGATTCCGCAGCCAAGGCCACGAGGTTATCCCCCACTTCGACCCCAAGAGTTCGTTATCCGTCTTATCGGCTGGCTGTGACAAATATTAGTATTAGACGTGGGCTAAGAATACAGTTACGCTAAATCAGACTCCTTTCTATTCACGAACCCAAATCGCAATTTGCATCTTCTGTCTCTGGCGTGGCATTCCATCATTCCATCAATTCCATTTAGCGGAAATCTCAGCTCAATGTGCTCTCCTCTAAGGGGCTGCGTTGGGGCTGGCTTGGGTTGGCCCCCGCAATTGCCAATCTTTTTATATATGTTCAAGTAATACTTTGCAACTTGGCTGCTCTCGTCGTGTGGGCGTGTTGTAAATTTTGTGTCTAAACGCAAAGCAAGGCGAAAGGAATAAAATAAATGCAAGAGTGGTGGGAGGGTGTTGTGGGAGAGGGGAGCTTCCTGCTGTTGGTAGTGGGGCCCAGTAGTGGGATGTTGTTGTTGGGCTGTGGGACAGGCCGGTAGCCCGGCAGCGCAACCGTTCAATCAACACCCCATTTGACTAACAACAACGACGACGACAACGACTGCGAGGGCAGATGTTGCCTGAGGGGGGTGTGGGGGGTAGTGCTCTGCCTGGTTGGTTGGCTTGTTGGGTGGCCTATTCCGCACAACAAACCCCGAGAAACCCCCCGCCCGCCCACCATTCCCCCACAAACACTATTCTAACATTCGCGGAGCTATAAAAATATTTTTTAACATTTCTCGCGCGAACATTTTCTTTTTCGCGTTTTCCTTTTCGTTCTTGCGCTCCTTCGTCTGTCCTTGCTCTTGCACAGCACCTCCCCGACCCCCTCCCCAATCCGCCGCCTATCCTTCCCCAACAGCCACCACCCACCGACGTTCGCCCACTGCTTGAAAAGTTTGCGTCTGTTTGTCTTCAGAACGCGGAGATTGGGGTTTTGGTCGGAAGGTCGCTTAGGGTTCTGAAAGGGGGTCGATGGGGGCTTCTTGCGCTGCTCTCCCCTCTCCCTCTCTAGCCAACTCGGCGAAAACGTAATGAGAGGCGCCCCCTGTAGGGCGTCCCGAAAAATACACAAGCAAAAATAGAGAAAGACGGAGAGAGAGAGCGACGGCAACCAAAAATAATAATAATAATGAAAAGTTTACTGCATAGAAAAGAGCAGGCACAAAGTATTGCAAAAAAAAAAGGGGAAGGAGGAGGAAGGAGGCAGGCCATGTATTTGAAACTAAACTGCAAAATAGAAGAAGCAGCTCGTTGCTTGTGATGCGTGGGGGGGGAGCTCTGCTCGGCTTGACTGCACATTAACTTGATGCTCCTCCCGCGGTCCCCCCACCCCCCTCCACCCTGCGCACTCTGCATAAAGAAAGTTGTAACTATGAAAATTTTATAAATTCCGCAAATTTTCCGGCGCTAAGAAAGGCGAGTCTTGAGTTTAGGGTAGCGCGGGTGAGTGGGGCTTGCCTACTCCGGTCGTTGGGGGCGACGCTTGTGAGGATTGGATTGAAGCCAGCCCAAACCAAACCAACGCAAGCCAAGCCAGACCATACCAGACCAGATCCGACCGCCTTTGATAATGTGAGCGCTGGCATTTGCCCACCAGCCTCATAGTTGGTAAACTTTGCAGCGTTGTGCAGTTGAGCAGTTGAGCAGTTGAGATGGGCCACTTGAGGGGCGTTTCTTTGATGGGATTGCCGGCGAGGCGCGGATTAAGTCGTAATGCCTGGCCACGGCACTAGTGGCTGCTTCTAAACCGTTTTAGTTACGATGCAGACATGGCTAGTTGGGCGTCTAGTTGGGAGCCTATTTGGGAGTAGCAGTACAAAAAACGCAGGGGTGGATGATTGCAGGGGGGGTCGGAGTGTTGGTGTCTTTGGCAAATCAAGAAATTTCAATTCAATAAAAGTTAATAAGGATGTCTGGTCCGGGTTCGAGTTCCAGAGGTGTGGTGGCCCAAGGAGGAAGATACTCCGCACAGCCGATTGAATTATTTATAATAAATTAATTGCGCAAATGAAGTTGGAGGCGCGGCGCGTTTCTCGTCCCCGGCCACGCCCACATCCCGATTGGCGGCCGGCCGTTAAAGCAATTAGGCAATAAAGTGCTCAGTCGGCAGCCGGCTGCATTTCCCGGGGGCACTGCAGCCCCTAATCCGCCATCCGCTAGAGACTAGAGACTGCAAATTAGAGGCTGATGGGGTTGCGAACGCGTTCTAAGCCCGCTTCCTCCTCCTGCGTCGCCCATTGAATTTAGATTCTCGAATGGGATTGTGAAAGGGGAGGGGGGAGGGGAGGGCGAAAAAAAAGCGGCAAATCGATCGATAATTTTTAATGTAGTCGTATTTCTTTTTAAGCACTCTCTATTACCTTTTTGGCTGCTGCCTGCCGCCCCAAGTTTCAGTTCAGTGGAATTCGGTTCGGTTCGGTTTTCTTTTGTGCGCTCCCTTTTTAATATTTACCCAATTCATCAAAAAATAAGTAATTATAAACTTTTCAGTTTTTCTTCTGCCGCCTTGCGTCTACGTTTTCTATGTGTGTGTCTGTGTGTGTGTGTGTGTGCGCGAGAGTGAGCGTTTCCCTTTTACAAAACGCTTTTCTTTCCCTCTTCTCGAAAGGCTGTGCACACAGCTTCGATGTCGATGTCGATGTCTTCCCCTTGAAGCCGCGCCACCCCAAACCGCCCACCACCAGCAGAAACCGCTCACTCCTCAAACCGCCTCCCCTCACCCCTCCCCCCCTTCCGCTGCCATCCCGCTCCCGCCGCTGTACGCGCAAAGTAGAAAAAAATTGGAAACAACCCCGAAAAAAGAAAGTTTTTGTTGTATAAGCGAAAAACTAAGCTTCTATTCAAATTCTACGCCATCGAGTGCTTCGTTTTTATTATTCATTCATTCCGTTCTCAACCTCGTAGCCCCCCCCCACCCCCTCCCCTCGTCGCACTACCCGCTTTTGTTGTTGTATTTTTGGCACAACCAAAATGAAAGCACGAGGAAAAAATGGGAAAAGTAAAAAGATGAAAAATGTAAAGAAAGAGGAAAGTTTCCGATTACAGTGGGGGAGGTTCGAGACAAGGGGCTGTGGGCGGCGGAAGGTGGGTGGCAGTCACTGTATTGTAGGCCCGGCACAAAGCCAAGCACTAGTCCCCCGCCCACTTTCCGCCCACTCCGCGACACACACACACACACAGACAGAGAGAGAGAGAGGCAAGGAGCAATACATGCGCGTCTTTTGAGCATAAGTAGAATATAAAAATTTTGCGATTATGAATTTGAATAAAAACGATACGGAGGCAGCGGCGGCAAGTACGCAGTCGAGATTCTGCCTCAGTCGCTGCCGACGCCTCTGCCCCTCATCTGCTGGGACGCTCCTTGGGTGGATTAGAAGCTGCCATGGACAGAGGCGTGGCAGGGGGTTTAGCCCAGTTTCCCACGAGAACGCAAAATAATATTCTCAATAATTTTATTGGTTCCGATTTAAAAGTGTTTTATGTACTTGGGTATTAATAATTTCTCTGGCCCGGTTAAACTATGTATGTTCTTCCTCCTAATAAGCCGTTGCTTTTGATTCGCAACTGATTTCGGCAATTATACATACATATGTAGTATTATCCCTCTAATCCAAAGATTCTACGCCCATTGCAGCTGCTGCGGGTAAATAGTCTGCGCTGTAGTTGTTGGCCCTACTTTTCCGATTTCGATTTTTTGTTTTTTTTTTTTTTGGTACATTACATTTTTCATTCGGCCCCCGCCCCGGCTCCTACCCCTACCCCTTGGACCCCATTTGTCCCGCTCCACGAGCTTAAATCACAAAGGCATCGTCGATCGCAGTCGACTTTGCTGCCTTGGCATAATAATAACACAATCAATAATAAGGGGGAGTGGCGGGAAAATGTGAAATAGTAGTAAATAGAGGATTGCTGTATTAGAGGCTGGTGCCGCGATGTGTGCGCCGCACGAAGAAAGGCGGTGGGTGGTCGGTGAACAAGGACGAAGTCGAAGACGCAGGCGAAGGCGAAGGAGAAGGGGAAGCCCATACGAAGACAGCGACAAGCGACAAGAAGATGGCGGAGTCGACGTTGGCAAATGTTTAAGCTAAGGATTAATATTTTTATTTTTTGTTCGCCTTTTTTAGAATTTCGTACTTACATACGAGGCAGTTTTCCCACTTTTCCTCGTCGCTCCTTTCCTTTCCTTTCCTTCCCGCCTGTCTCTGTGGGTGAGTGTCTTAGGTGTGTGTGTGTGAGTGTGTGTGTGTGTGTGCTAGTATCAAAAGGATGGCGGGCAGGAGACAGTGCAGATGTAGCAGAAATCTTTGTAAGCACTTTTCACTTCTGGAAATTTCTTTTTTGCCGCTTCTGGTTAGCTCCGCCCCCTCCCCCCTCCCCTTCGCCGATATCCTCGAAAGGACGAAATGATGAATAGAGTTACACAAATAAGAAAGCAAGAAGGATGTCTGCCGTGCTGTGCTGTACTGTGCTTTACTGTGCGTGTGTGTAGTTCAAACATGTTTTAAAATTTCTATAACGACGCTGGCTTTGATAAGTGGTGGAATGGAATAAACAGGAAGTGGACGGGGGCTGATTGGAAGGAGGGGGGCTGTTCGGCAATATCTTCTAGTTCCTTTTTTTAATATTATTTGGATTTGACGTTGTTCCTTGCCGTTGACGGGGCAGGGCATGCTTTTCATTAAAATTTTCCCCAGTCACTTGGCAGCGGCGGGAGTCGGGCCAAATGATTGATAGCTTCGCTGCGGAGGAGTGCTCCTCCCGATTGTCATTCCCGGTGGCAGGACGGGAAGATGGAGAAAGTAGAGGCGCTTCCATAGCCGATGATTTGGCCAGGCTCCATCTCTCTCTCTCACTCACTTTCCCTCTCTCTCTCTATCTATCTCTCTCCCTCATTTAAGAGAGAGTGAGATAAAGGGACCGCATTGCTCGTGTGCACGAGATACTAAAATTAGCGTTCAGCGATCACTGAACTGCTCTTATCAGCCTGAATTGGATTGGATTGGATGGGCCTGCTCGGTGCGAGAGGGGAGGAGAAGGGAAGCGAATCGGAGCGTTGCGAACTTCTAATATTGCCGGCGAGTCATAGGCGGAGAGTCATTGGCAGAGAGCCGGAGTCAACGCCCGCAGCCTCGACACCATCATGATCGTGTGATGATCACCAGTTCGATTTGGGGGTCGTGAATCATTGCTTTTGGCCAAGTCAATGCTCCGACGCATCTAAGCGCCCTGTACCGCCGGAAAGCTTCGCGCGAAGAAAGTGTGGAGCGGAGAGCGTGGAGTGGAGAATGGAAAATGGAGAATTGAGAAATGAGAGTGCAGAATGTAGAATGGGGACTGTGCAGAACGGAGAGCGCAGAACAGCAATCGTCGCTGCCGTCGTCGCTGCTTAGTGAGATCACCAGCACGGCATGCGAATTTATATGTGCATGTGCATACCCACGTACACACACACACACACACTCATACTCATACTCATACTCATACTCTCTGTTTAACTTGTTTGCTATCTTTCTACATCGCCCCTGCCGCTCCTCTGCCGGCCCTCTGCTGATCCTCTGCCGCTCTGCCTTGGCCATGATCGTTCGCTCGAGTCGTTGGTCGGGGGTCAATGACTGCCAAAAAAACACACAGAATTCGCCGTTGTTGTTTTTGACTTTTGTAGCGCACAAACTGAATAGTCAGTCGCACACACACACACCTATGCACTCACACACACTCATGCGATGGCCACTGCAAGGGTGTGGGTATGAAGGCGTACAAGTGCCGCTCTTGCCGAGTCTTCCCCCGCCTGGCCCCGCCCGCACGGTCTCCGCTCCCTGGCCTATGCAGTTGCGCATTTTTTCGTAGGCGTTTGCTATATACGAACATGTGTACACACCATATAGGCATATAGGCATATACATGACCATATCGAGCCACATACTATATGTTTTATACTGCGTTTCATTCGCCGTATGGAAACAGTTTCGCCAGTTTAGTTTGGCCTTCCCCTGCCCGTATGCTGTGTCATTTAATACCCGAAATTCTAGTCTAACCGGATACAAGGTTCGTTGCATTATTTTGCATTTGCATCGAAGAATACTTGTCCGTTTGAGCAGTTATGACAGAGCAGATTGGGGATCGGGAATAGGGAATGGGGAATCGGGAATCGGGAATAGGGACTGATTGACGCAACCCTTCTTCGGTAGCTGGCTTCTAATGGCGTCGGCCAAGGAGGACTGGCCCATGTGGCGTATACTTGATAATTGCTTTAATGACAGTCCTCCAATCTCGGCGCCATCTGTTCCCTGGGCAGCAGCTGAACTGCTCTGCTCGTCGCAAAGTGGAACTGGTTGAACGAAGGAGCACTACAGATTAGCCGATCCTGGGGCCTGCACTCGTCCATCTACTGAGCTCGGATTGGAAGCACTTTGCGACCCGATCTTGTGCCCTTTTCCGGGCTGCTGGCATTTTTCAAGTTGCTTTCTACGCTCGCATGTGTAATTTGCTATTTGATATTTTTCGCAACTGCCCGTGTGTGTCTGTGTGTGTGTGTGCGTGCGTGTGTGTGAATTCGTTTCGGGTTTTTGGATTTCTTACTCAAACGTCGTCATCGTTGCATGTGAGCTTGTTCTCCTTCGGTCGTTTGCTCATTTTTTGGCAACTGCAACGCATTTCTACACCCGATCGCACACACGCACACAAAGACTGCCACATACACATTAAGAATCTGGAGGCTTTTAGTGCAGCTTTTGTTGTTGTTTGTTTTGGTTTTGCTTTCGGTTTTTTGGGCTTTTGTTTGGATTCAGCCTTTTGTGCCCATGTGTGTGTGTGCCAGAGAGCGAGATGTGTTTTGTTGTTTGGTTTTGGTTTTTGCTTTGGTTGGGTCATTGAACTGGTTGCTCTTTGCCTAAAAACAAAAAATTGCAGTCCCCATTCGAGAGACTGCGTGAATTTTTCACTGGAATTCGCCCGATCGCAATGGAGATGGAGATCGGTTGGAATCTTTGTTGGAATCGGGCGTTGAGGAAGGGGATTGGTGGCAAACAGTAGAAGTAGGAAGTGAAATTTCACACAACACACAGTGCGCGACTTTGAACTCGGTATATATACATATATATTGTTCATGGATGAGGGCCCATGAAAGTCCACCAAATGTTGCACTCGACAGCCGTAGAGTTAGTTACATATCCTTAGTCTAGTCACCGATGATCGTACATGCACATATGTATAATGTATTGGTAATTACTTAACTTATTTCAATGTACCAGGAAAATGATAAATCTTGATGAATAAGAAGTAAACGAGAAGCAAACATATAAATAGTTACCCCAATATATATATTACTTAAGCAAAATATTAATATTTCTTATATTATTTCTTTGTCGGGTATTTGATCATGTCATTTTTCTTTTTCAACGTCAAATGAGGTAATTGTTAAGCACATATATGTAAACTCGATATTAATCACACTATTTAATGCATTAACTCAGGGATAGAAGTGATTCATAGCGAGGTTAGCTGAGATCAAATTCCGGGGTCCATAATGATTGCTAACTGTGATCTTAAATTCAAAGCTAGGCAAAGTGTGTACTTGGTAGGGGATATGGCCTTGCTCCGTTGTTTCTCGCTTGAATTTCATTACATTCGCGGCTAATTAATAAGGAGCGATTTAGAGCGCATCGCGCAAATTGAAATTAAATAGCTGACATTAGTGGTTGCCCTGCTTCAGCCGCCAAACTGCCACGTCCAACCACACATGGGATGTGCAATTAGAAGTGGGGAGTAGGGAGTAGTGAGTAGGGAGCAGGGAGCAGGAAGCAGGGATGAGGACCCAAGCTATTGTTGTGCAATTGACTCCTGGACACTGCCGCCCTTTTCAGGACCCTCGCCGCACAGCCCGGCAGGCAAACTTTGTTGACTCTGTCCTTGTTTGCGCTTTTTTGTGGCACCCCTCGCTGACTGCATGTGTGCGTGTCCTGGTCCTGGCTGTGTCTGCGCCTCGTGGCAGGATGAAGTACACTAGGATGTGGAAGTGGGTGTGAGTGTGGCTGTGGGCGTGGGTGCATAAGGATTGCATTGAGCACGGGCGGAGGGGAAGGTGGCAGTGTGTGCTAAGCGCCGTTTTAGTGGCTGCATGCTTTTTTTTCATGGCAACATCCTTTGCATCCGTGCCGGTATAAGAGCAGGAGAAAAAACGGAAGCAGGCTCCTTTTTTTCGCATTGGCCGACGTGGCCGAGTGTTAAAAATGATAAAGTGAATGTTTTGCTTTCCCTGCTTATTGTTGTTATAACTTTGTAATTTCTGACGCCTGACAGAAGCAAGTTGGTGGTGTGTAGATGAGGAAAGCGCAAGCTGGGAGCCTACTTACCTTGCGTGTCCTGTGGCTGCAAGCGTGGCATGCAGATGCGATGGATTCAACTGGCACTCACGCACTTGGTTCTCAGTTTGTTCTGTATTGGGTCGGATTATTCGGATTGGATTGGCTTGGTATGGTTGCGATCTTAGTTCAGTTTAATTGCTGATTAGTTGTCACTTGGCAGAAGCTTTTCTTTATTATTCACTTGAAAAAAACAGTTTCTCAGCACTCGAACAAAAAAGGCGGTTTGGTGGAGGACATGATGATGGATCCACGTTGCTCGCTCCTTTTCAGGCTGCGGCGGACTGTTTCTGGCATTGCACTGGCACTGTTGAAGGTGTCCTGTTGGTGCCTATGTCCTGTCGTCTTCACTTGCACTGAACTTTTGAACTTTGGCTGTACTGTCAATGAACAGGGCGAAACTAAGGCGAACTGGGGCTGGCTGTTCAGTCAGCTTGGCTTGGCTGACTTGGTTTTGATTTGATTTGCTTGGGCTGGCTCTGGTTGTGATTCTGATTCTGGTTATGGTTATGGTTCTGGTTGGCTCTTTGGAACGTCGCACGTCCAATCCGATAGCTAACTGATGTTCATCTAAATGGTTCCGAACTATACGAAAAATAATGTTGCCCAGAAAATGTGTTTTTGAGATCAGCGTCGCTGTCGCAGTCGTCGCAGGCTGAGGCTGAGACTGAGGCTGAGGCTTCAGAATTTGGCGCTGATGTCCTCAATGTTGCTGCATTACATATATATTATACACATATAGTGTGTGTGCGTGTGCGTGTGTGTGTGGCGGCCTGCAGTTGTCAATGCTCCAACGGCAACGGCAAAGTCGCTTCTGAGCCGATGCACTGCTGGCCTGCACATAATATGCAGGCAGCTCGTAATGAGCCAACATCATCATCATCATCACCATCGCCATCGCCATCATCGTCATCATCATCGTCGTCATCAGCAGCAGAAGCAGCAGCAGCAGCAGCGGTGGCCACCATTTCTCCAGGCCACACACACACACACGCACATACGGCTGACCTGAGCGGAGCCGACTTCTGACTACCCCTACTTCAGGCTCAGCCGGACCTGGTCAAGCTCCTGCTGCTGCTCCTGCTCCATCGCCCCGTCTCACTCTCGCCCGCTAGTGCCGTCTCTGTCGGACAGGCCGGGACTGGTCGCCGAAAAATAAAAATCTGCCCAAAACAAAGTGCAAAAATGCAAAAATCGCTCACAAAAAAACACACACACACGGACATAAAAAACTGAAAAAAATAAAACCAAAAACTGGGCACTGCATGTGCGATGATACGATTGAAGGGGGTAAGGGTGAAAGGAGGTGGGTTGGGGAGGGTGTTGGAGTCGAAGGGAAAGGGCGCGGGACGAGCTACAAAGCGTAATCCAAATACACGGCACACACACATGCACAGGCACAGGCACATGTACATGCAATCGGAAAAAAGGAGCTAAAAAATGAAAAAATGCAATCGAAACCCTACAAAAATATGTGTGCGCCCTGCCCGTCCCAGCCCTTCTCCCCTTCCCCCCTGCGCCCCACGCACACACAGGCATACGGACACACGGACACAGATGCGTGGCAAATGAGCGACGCTTTCGTCCTTTTTCGGCCTATGAGGCTCTGTCGCCGCTGACGCCGGCGTCGCTGCTGCGTAACTTGGCAAAAAAGGGAAAAAAAGCGAAAAAAAAAATAAAAGAAATCCGCGAATGCACAGTCTTTTTATATTATATTCGCTTATATAGAAATAATGCACAAACACCAGTTGCAGTTGCAATTGCAGTTGCAGTTCCAGCAACACAGATATACACACATACACACACACATGCCAAATATGCGTGCAGGGAATGCAGCAGCGACTCCACATAGATATTTATATAAAATATATAGGCAAAAAAGGAAAAACTAACAAAAATGCAATTTCAAATGGAAAAAAGTTCGATGATTTTCGTTTTTATTTTCTTTTGGCTAACATCCAGCCAACCCCAATCCTTTTTTCCCCCAGCGGGATGCAATTGTACAGTGGAACAAAGGCGGTAATTATCCCGGATTTCGCATTCGTATAAATGTGCCTAGTATTCCCGAACTATCCATCGATAAGTCAATTGTCTATAGTGGCAGAGTGTTATAGTTGTAAGGAGTGGGCTCGTGAATATCTATTTTAGATTGTCTCTAAATCAGCAGGCTCTATTTCAAAGCACTTCACCTACCACCAACCACTGCTGGGATACACTTCGCCAATTGCTTTCGTCCCACTGTCCAACTCATTATATTTATTTAGTTAAGGACACCACATACACACGCCCGCAAAACAATCACACACACGGGTGCAGCTATGCCTAGACTCCAAAAAAGAAAAAAGAGAACAAAACCAAATAAAAATGTACATCGCATTACGTATACGCACTGGTGGCCCAGCCAGGCAGCCCCGTTGGACAGTCGGCACGCCACTCCATGTATCACCCTTCTGCCTGCCACTTGCAGCTGCAACGTTGCACGTATATAGGCAAACCTTTCAAATCCCCCCAAAATAAGCGACGCATGTGTAGGCCTATCAAAAAGTCGCAGTCACGCAAAACGAAGCACATAATGGAAAAGTGCCAAAAAGTGCAAAAAAAAAGGAATCACCGCTTGGTGGCCGATGGGGTGGTGGTCGGGTGGAGAGGGCGGGGCGGTGCTTGAGGCGGGTAAAGGACACGACTGGCAGGATGCAAATGCAGCAGCATCCAAAGCACCAGCGCAGCACTGCAGCCAACTCGCTCTGGCACACGCACTTTCGGCCGCACGCATGCCGGACACTGGCCAAAAAAGCAACAAAACAAAACAAAAAAAAAAAAATCAAAAAAAAAAGGAAAAAGGAAAAGCGCGAGAAAGTGTAACCAGAAAAAAAAGAAACCAAAGCAGAGCAGAGCAAAAAAGACTAGAGCGTCGAAAATAAATGCACGCGCACAAAAAGTAGGCAACACAAAACAAAACCAAAGCCAAAACCCGAGCTCCCGACTCCCGTTTCCCATTTTCCATTTTCCATCTCGCAACTCCCATTTTGCAGCTTGTAGGCCTGTTCGCATCGAGAGCCGGCCGGCGGATGCCCGATGCACTGACATTGAATGCAACTGCCGCCGCAGCTGCAGTGCGATGCACTTGCGCCACCCGCCGTCCCACCCACTGGACACTGGCCACTGGCAGCGGCAGCGGCGCCGGCAGCGACGTCGACGGCGGCCGTGGCGCCAATAAAATTAAAAAATAAGTCAACGCAAATCGAACCGAACGACGAGGACACGAGCGCAGCGCAGAGCGTTGCATTCCCCTATTTTTTAAATTGCCAGTGCGTTGTGCGTGTGTGCGTGTGTGCGTGTCCTCGTGAACAAAACAACCCCCGAAAACCGAAAAAAGGATGCACGCACACGCATGCAACACATGCAGCACATGCAGCATGCAGTCCGGCCAGTCCGGCGAGCCGATTCCAGTTATGGGCGTTTTTTGTGCGGCGCTGGGATGGCAAAAAAACAACGTACAAATAATGCTAAAAAAACTAAAAAAATAAAAGGCCAAATATTATAAAAATGCCACTGCAAGTGCAGCGCTGCCGCTGCAACTGCTGCTGCTGCAGCGGAAAAGTGCAGCGCAGTTAATGCTGGCAGTAGGCGGGTGAGGTGCGGCAAGGTCGTGGCGTATGGCAGCGCAAAATAAAAACACAAAATAAAAAAGAGGAAAAAGGAGAAAAAAAGAGGACAAAACAACCAAAATAAATGAGTGTGCACACGAGGCAACAAAGTGGAAATTATATAAAAATGCGCTAAAATCCGCCGACACACGCGCGCACTCTCACAGCCGCACGGTTAGGCGTTTGCTACTACACGTATACATACACATGCACACATCACAGATGCACATGCATATGCAAACGCGGCCACTAACACATGCACGCGCGCTGCAGTTTGTGCATTTTTTGCTGCCTGCTTTCGGGCGCCGCTTTTGGCGCGTGAGTGTGAGCAGGATAACTGGGGTGCTGGGCCACCGTGTGATTGAGTGTGTGGGTGCGAGCGTGGGTGTGAGTGTGCGTGGAGTGGAGTGGGCCACGTAATATGTTTACTTAATAGGCCTAGCGAGCTCGTATGTGTGTGTGTGTGTGTTCTGCATGCAACTGCACACATTTGTAGGCACTGTAGGAGGCTGTAGTTAGCCATCTATGTTAGTTTAGCTAGTGCGGCTAGAAGTCTGAGGGGGGGGGGGGGGGCGTTGGGGCAGCGAGCCACTGAGCTAGCCACCTGTTGAGCCACATGGATGTGAATGCATGATTGCAGTGGCAAACAGGGTATAGTATATGATTTGTAATACAATATGGCATATTTCCCACGCGAGGTGATTGGCATATTTATAATACGTATGGATTGCAATTAGCAGCAAATCAGATTCCTAGGCGATCGGGAGCTAGGACTTGGCTGAGTCCTTGCATATTCTCCATGATGTCCTGGATCTTTGGTTAAGCTCCTGATGGAAAGAGACGAGTTGCGCACGTACTCGGAAATAAATTGCAGATCAGGCATTTATGCATCCATCCACTCCACGCTATCCAATATTTTCGTGCTGATGTCCAAATTGCCGTTAGCGACTGGAAAATTGCGTGAAAAACATTTTTTTACCCCCGAACCATCGAAAAAATGATGAAAATAGGAGGGGCAGCCGCGAAAAATACACATAGGCTTTGGTCCCTGGAATTGGGGGGGAATTTCGGTCTATGGGTGTGGGGGTGGGATGGGCGGTTGTCTATGTACCGAAATAACGGTAATGCAACAGCGCCCAAATATCACATTAACATCAACGACATGTTTCACTCTCCCCGCTCATGTGTGTGAGTGTGTGGTAATACATAATGTACGCATAAAAAGGACTCGCAAGGAAACAAAACGAAAAAAGTCAAAAAATAAATACACATCACAAAAAAATAAAAAAGGCTCAATAATATAAAAAAAATTACCAAAACTCAGTACATGGCCCTACACACACACACACACACAAACACCGACAGCGCTGCACGCACGAAAATAAAATGCAAATGCAGCTGACAAGTGGGAGGGAGGGGAGGGGTGGTCAGAGGGGGCGGTAGCGGAAGTGGGAGTGGAAGTGGGTGCATCCAGCGGATATACCGTCCGCCATAAGGCCAATGCATTTTTGTTAATCGCACGCACACACGCACGTGCAATTTATTTGGTTCATTTTTCCTCTTTTTGCCTTTCGTTTCGTTTCGTTTTATTTCGTTTGTTTTGCTCGTTTTCTCCACTGACATCATTTTTTTTTCGCCTTGTTTTGCGTTGTTTTCACTTTTTGTTTTGCTTGTTTTCTGCGCTCAGCACGGCGAGTGGGCGGCAGTGGGCGCGGAGTGGGCGGATGGGCGGTTGCTGGACAAATTACACATACGCCGCTTGGTACATGCATCAATACATGCGCGCATATTATGAAAATGACATGCAGGCGGAAAAGAGCTGGAAAAAGTGTGGGTGCCAAGTGCGTATTTCGGCTAAGTGCCACTCCCACTCGCATTTCCCCAGATCAGCCAGGCCAAGCGAAGCACAGTCCAGCCCACCCACACCATCGCCCGCCGGAGGGGGAGGGGGCACGCCCACTGGGCGGCCACAACACCCGTAGCCTACGTGTGTGCGCATTTGATTTTGGGCATTAGCGGAAAGGGCACTCTGGATTGGAGCCGCACAAAGGATTCCAATGAGCCGACATCGAAAAACTCTCAACTGGCCCTGTGTGTGTGTGTGTGTGTGTGTGTGTGTGGGGTGTTTATCTATACTTTTGGATTATATTAACGTTAACGCGACTGGCCGACAGCACAGCACAAGTGCAGCAATTTGGCCGGCGCTCTGCTGCTGCTGTCTATTTGCCTTATTTGGCTCGCCCCTTTTTCGTGGATTTTTTATAAACAATAAATTGTTATGCCTACGCGCAGTTATTTATTTTGATTTTTGTGCAACTTTTTGTGCATTTTCCAATCCAATATATATTTATGTGCTTAAATTGTCTGAATGCACACACACACACAAACACTCGGAAAACTGGCAGTACATATGCGTGTGTGTGTGCGTGTGGTGCAAAAAGGCAGCCATTTTTAAAATGTTAAAAATATAATGTAACGCTAGACCAGTGCGTTAGTGGGAGTAGGTGTGGCTCTGGGAGGTGAGATTTTGGAGTTGGGGCAAGTGGTCGGGTGCTCGGGTGGGCGATGGACAAAGCTCCTCACATGCCATGTCAGCCACGCCCACACCCACGCCCACGCCCAGTCCAATCTGCTCTCTTTTTCGTGGTTGCGTCAATTTATATTTAATATATATACATACATACATATATATAAACATACATATAAATATGTATTTATTTTTTTCTTTTTTTTTTGTGTGTTTTTTGAACATGTTTACCCAGCTCTTAATGAAAAATGCTGGGGCCACAAAAAATTAGCATAAACGATTTTAATTGATTCCGTTAGGCAGGTGAAATGCAACTGCCACTGCAATTGCCACTGGAGCTGAGTGCTCAGCAAGTGCCTGGATGCATGAACATACATACATGTCCGTCTAGGTGGACAGATCGCAGGCATTCCTCCTGCACTCTTCCATGCCAGCCAGTCTTCCCGAGGAAGAAGCAGAAGCAGAAGACGTCGAGGCCCCAAAAAGAGAAATCGTCGGCAAATCCCAATCTCACGATGCCCCTGCCCTTTGATCGGCGCACAAAGCACAAAAACTTTCTACGGACTCCCAGCAGCCACAAAATACAAAATACAAAATACGAAATGCGAGACACAAAGTGCAAAACCTGAAGAAGAATGCACGCTCGCTCCCCATCGATCTTACATGATTTAAGGGCAGGCATCTTGGATCGCCTGGCTCCACCCGGTCGCCCCGTTAGCCCCGCATCCGTAGATACTGCCCCATGCCGAGCTACTTGCACTGCCATTGCCATTAAGCCATTGCCATAGAAAGCTGTGCGCAAATTGCTCAACAATGCCAGTGGTGCAGGGAGTCGGAGTTGCATGCATGCATGCATGCAATCCCGAAAACGAAGCCACAAGAGGAGAAACGGAACGGAACGGAACGGAGCGAAACAAAACGAAACAAAACGAATTGAATCGCATCGAATCGAATGGAATGGAAACCCGTTTGTGTGTGCCAAAAATTGCAAACTCACAAATCTTCTTTCCCGAACGAGTTTGGGTTTGTGTGCAGTACTGTGCTGAGCTGAACTGAACTGCGCTCTCCCCTCTCCCCTCTCCACTCCTCCCCTTCTGCTCTTTTTGTATTTTCGATTTAGTGCAGCTCTGCCGTTTCATTTTGCGTAATTTTTGTGTAATTTTTAGTGCCACTCACGATCGCACAAACATCGCACCAGAAGAACCACTACCACCACCACCACCACCACCACCACCAAACTCTTCTCCTCACATGTGTTTGTAGTTTGCAGCCCCGCGCAGCCAAGGAAACAATTTTTTTTTGGCAAATGACTTGACTCTATCTGTCTTCCCCCTTGACAGAGGGGTTCGTGGAGTGTCGAGGGGGGAGGGGCAGGGGCAGAGCGCAGCAGGGCATTTATAATTTCCAAAAACAAACTCGGGCGGCGAACGCGCTGCCGAGGTTAACGGCTTCAATGCAACTTTTTTGAGGTTTCTCAACGCACACCAGCATGCCGAGCGATCGTTCATACGCACACACACACACACACTTACACACACATAACTTAAACTCAATATAGTGCATATATAACGATCGCAGCTCAGCGACCTAGCGAGGGCAACACAGCACAGCGCACACAAATTTAGGAAGTAGCTCGCAGGGAGAGGCTTCGCTGCCGCTGCCTTGTCAGCTTTTTAACTTTTTTTTCAATTTATTTTCCTGCTTCGTTGTGTGTGTGTGTGTGTGTGTGTGAGTACGTGCACATTTCAAACTACAGTGTCCGAAGGAGAGAGCGAGAGGGACGAAACGGTCGACGATCGTTGGTCGTTCGCTGCTGCGGCTGGGTAAATTTGCCAAAAATGTATTGCCAAAAATGCTCCCCTCGTTGCCCTCGGTGCCGCCCTCCCCACGACTCGGTGCGGTGGCTCAGTGGAAGAGCAGAAGACCCTAGTTTGGCAGCTTTGAAAGACTGTACAAGTGAAGGAGCTGGGACACGGAAACTGACTCTGATTCGCAGTCGAACGGGGAAGGGATGGGGACTGGGATGGGGATGGGGATGGGGATTGTTAGCTTAACTTATTTATGACGCACACACACACACATACACGTGCTTGCTTGGAGGGAAAGATCACTCATTCACTCTCACACACTCGTGTGGAGCAATCTCCGCCAGAATAAAGACACCCGGGATCAATGTACTCATTGCTCATCCTCGCTTTGCTCCGCAGCTCAGCTCGTCAATCTTCTATGAGCGTCGGGGGTTGTGTCATTAGCTGACTGAAGAAGAACTACAGTCACTGTGGTTTTTCTCCATAATATACAAGCCGCTTCGATTAGATCTCTTTGAAGGTAACCCATGTAGCATTGCACACACCCGCTCCCCCACCCAACTCCAAGAGGGAAAATGAAACTAACAGAGCTGCCTTAGAACTAATCCGCAGTTTATTATCAATCACGCTTCTGGTTAACCGCCAATTTAGACGCACTCAGGCACCGAAGCCGCCAGCCACAAAACCCCATTTCCGACCCATTCCAGGCCATCTAGAATGAGCAGTTGGCGAGATACTCACGACGACTAAACGCAGACTAGGAGCAAGGGATTACGGCATTAAATGATTCGTCACACTACCACACGACTGGCAAAAGGCAGAACCGAAATCTAAACCACAGGCCCGTAAAACAAACAAGCAACAAATGGCAGCAAGCTGGTAAAACAATTCACAAAACTACCAGCGAACGAGCGCACCAATCCCAGTAAGCGGGCAAACCACCAACCCATTATCCCACCAGCCAGCCACAAGTTCAAAGTTCAAAAAGGCTTAAATGCCGCAAAAATCAACACTCTCCCACATGTGCCAGTGTGCGCCTGTGTGTGTGTGTGTGTCTAATAGAGCAGCAAGGAGTGGCGGGCATGTTTTAGAAGTGCCGCCAAGAGGCAAACCACTTGAGTACGTCTATAAAATGGCTGTGAAATTTTCACACTAAAAACTTTCGCCTCGAACCCGCAAGGACGCACACTACAGGGGGAAAGCGGACGAACCCGAAACCATAGCCCAAAGTTAGGGCTAACACAAGAGCATAACTGCTGCGTGCTAATGCTAATGATGATGAAGTTGTTGATATGCTCAGTGTGCGTGTGTGCAAATGAGCTAGCGTTTAGAGTTTTAGGGCACAAATTCGTCATAAAATCACTTAAAACGGCATTAACAACCCCCGGGATGGGATGGCATAGGGTGGAATGGGGCTACGCCTGTCCCACACATGAGCGCTGGATTGGATCGGATCGGCTTGGCTCGGATCGGGTAATTGCGTGTCAGAACTTTTCAACCTCTGACCCCGGCAAAGTCACCCCTCCTTCCTCGTTCCACTGTGTGTATCTCAGTCCCGGGACCCTTACCCGTCTAATCCTTTGATGGCCCTAATCGCTGCCCACTCCAGAGCCCTTCCTTTCCCGGCCGCTTCCCATCCCCATCCCCATTCCCATCCGATAGCTGGCACACACACACACACACGCACGCACGCATATCATGCTAATTTGCGGACAGCCGCCTTCGTTTGACTTGGCTTCCGGTTCTTGTTCGGTAAACGGCAACCGGACACCGCATAAAACTTGGACCCGGGGCGGGCTTGAGGCTGAGGAGTGAGCTGTGAGGAACGAGCAATGAGCAGTGTGGGCCTGACCTTATGTTCACTCATGTGGCAGTGGGACAGGGGCGCAAAAGTGGCATAAAAGTGTTCAAATCATTTTAGGGTTAATTTCCGCCTCCTTGGGATGGGGGCAGATACAGTGGTGTGCTGTGGGAGGACGGAAGACCTGGAGGAGTCCTTGCTAATTAATTCACACGGTGCCTTGGGTGAGGGGGCACTTGGCACTTGGCCGCCCAAAAGCGAGCTGGCAAAGTTGCTCGAGAGTGAAATCGTTTGACGCAGCACGCCTGTGCCCGAGTGTCTCAAGGCGGTCTCATCCCATCCCATTCCAGCTCGTCCCCTCATCTCTTGGGCAGACATCCCCTGGCACCACAAGCTAAACACATTTGTGGGTCAGTCAATAGAGGACGTGCTGCGCCTGGACGAGTGGAGGCGAGTCGAGTCGAGTGGAGTGTGTAGAAATCCGAGAGTTTCACTCTTGAATTTCTAATAAATTCATGGGGCAAGGAACGGGGAAGGGAAAGCGGCTTAAGTGCGCCACCCACCCACGCTACACCCTTTTGGGCCGATTGTGTGCGGTTGTATTTCACTCCACGTTCCGACTTCTAGACTTCTCGTGATTATGTGTGTAATTTGCAATTATGACTTCCTTTGACGTGGCTTCGTTCGTCTGGGGCTCGTGGGCTTGATTCGGCCAGCCAAGATGGCTCAGACTTATTTAATAAACTTGTTCGCCCTCCCGTGCGATGTTATTGCTTAATTTAAATGCCCGCATATGGCCCCAGGACATTCGGTGTTTTCAGGATATTCAGGATATCCAGGATACTCAGCACACTCAGCACACACGCACGCACACTCGACCGCAAAGTGATTCACACGCTCCGGGTCGGGTCAAGATGTCTTGGCCTGTGCTATGCCTGGGTCTGTATTTGGGTCCTTGGCCCATCCTTGGCGGATGCGGAAGTGGATATGGAGGTGGAGGTGGAGGTGGAGGTGGAGGTGGAGGTGGAGGTGGACAAGGGGAAGCGTCCCTTGATTCTTGCCGGGCATCTTGACTTCACCCTGATTTGGTGAATTGGTGATTTGGTGAGGGTTGTGCCCGGCACTGGTGTGTCGGCGACAGGGCAGGAGTCGGGGACCACGACGACTCACTGTTGTCTCTGCGTCGAGTAATCCCAGATTTCTGGTTATCCCCTGACCTGCGACTGGGTGCGTGTGCTTGTGCTTGTGCTTGCGCGGGGTGTCGCATTCGCATAATTTGTAGGTCATGCATATTTGGCATGTTTGACATGTTTTCTTGGTGTTTTACATGATAAACACTCAAGGGTGCTGGCAAAGTAAAGCACACACAAGGACCAAAGACCAAGGACTTGGGTCCTTGGCTCAGTGGCCGTATTATTGGACGTGTGCGTGTGTGTGGGTTGCTGTGCATGGTTGTTTTGAGAGCAATTTCTCAGTCAATTTTGCCGCTTGGGCAGGGGAACTTAATTTGATTTTCGAGTAGAAAACTTTGCCTGTTGCCAAATTCCCCAAGGTGGTCACCGGGGGGCTTCTTGCAGCGCTTTCCCTTCGGCTGTTTCGTCTCTTTCTCTCTCTCTCACTCGCTTAATTTCGGTGACTGGGACTTTAATCAAATGCTAGCCGCGCACTCCTCTGATCTCAAAAGCAACCGGTTTGCCAAATCAAGGAGAGCGAATGGGCCGCGGAACGAGTTTTGTTAGTTCCGCGTCGAGCGTAACATTTGTGTCCAGGCCCAAGGCTCCTCCGGCCACGTTGCAGGCACATGTGCAGCGGTCGAGGGGCAGCGGGAAAGCGGCTCGAATCTCGATCCCAAAGTGCACTTATGGCCCAGCTCGAGCACGCAGCCCCGGCCGACTGCGGCTTCAGTGCCTGCTGATTTCTATGTAGGTCGCTGCAATTCAATACTGGCCCTACGCACCCGTCCTGCCCCCGATTTCAGATTTCAGTTTTCAGATCTCTGCGGCTTCGGTTTCGCTTTTGGGCCCAGTTTCTGGCTCGCTTGACGTGTCTCTGCTAATGCGTTGCTTTTTCAAATCCTGCCCGACTGCCCATGCACTTCTCGCCGGTATGGGGAATGCAGTCGCTGGCCAGGTCGCTAACAGGTTTACAGTGGGCCCTCTCGGCAGGATCCGGACCAACTCGGACTGCGCCCTGCTTGGCGATTAACACATCAACTGACGGTCGTCGCTGCTTTGGCCGCACCGACCGATTGGGCTCATAGCCCATAAATCAGGACACGCTATCGTTGCGACGCTATCTGAGCGGTTCTATTTCGATCCTGGGAGCGCCTTGGGCCTGGCACATGCTCAACAGGCGGACAGCTGAGTAGCATGGCGTGGTGTAACGTGACAGCGACGGGGACATTCACATCTCGGACTTGGACACACACACACACCATCACATGTCTGGTTGCCAGGATTACAGCCACAAAAGAGAGGAGTCGGAGTCTGGGGCTTGACTGCTGCCATGGCAGCGCTTAGCCTTAGCCCGCCACTGAAGGTCACACGGCATAGTCCCGTGAAGTAGCCTCAGAGCACGGCTCGCACAAGGACATCTCACTCCCCTTGCACACACACGCGCACACCCACACACACAGACGAAGCGTGTTGCAACCTGTTGAAAACAGCTTTTCGCAAGAAGCAAAAGAGAAAGCTAAACGCGAGAAAATCCTTCTGCTAGAGACACAACAGCAGTGGAATAAAACCCGAGAGAGGCTGCGGCTGGGAGGATGTATGTATATGTGTGTGTGTGCTTCCATCCACCGCCCACGCCACACTCCTCGTCATGCCTAATCTCGGCCCATGTGGGACACCACCCTCCGCTCGACGGACACAGGCCTACAGGTGGTTCACTGCCGCCACAGCTGTTAGTGTAATTAGAGCTGGCTCCGCTGTGCCACCATTCCGAGATTGACGTCTGGCCATCAGTCGAGTCCAGGCCGGGCGCTCAAGGTCGCCACCCCGACCACTTACCTGTTACCTGGGCCTTGAAGCAGCAGCCTTGAAACCGTTGCCCGATTTTTCTCGGCACGCCTTTAGCCGTGCAAATTTATCAGTTGGCGCACTTTCGCATGCTTTTTTCTAGCGCTTGCTTGGTGGCACTTCTTCTTCGTGGGCCCACCACCCACAGCCACCCAATCACCCAACCCCCACATCCCCGTCGCTTTTTCTGTTGCTTCACGACAGGAGAAGAAAAGAAAAACCTGACGTCGCTGCCGGCGGCGACGGCGCTAGTTGAAGGAAAAACGACGATGGCCGAACGAGAGTGAAAGTCTTGGCCACATGGGGACATGGAGGCGTGGAGAGAGCCTTACGCACTCACTCACACATACAGCCGCACACACACACACACCTACACGATGACGCCAGCGCCGCAGTTGACGGCGACGCTGCAGCGAAAGCGGCGCCAATACCAATACCAGCACCAATACCCATGCAAGCCAGGCTCTTTTCGTTTCGTTTTCTTTGCCATTTTTTACTCACTTTTCCCTCAGTTTTTTTTCTTCCTCCGATGCGAGCCGTGCCTTGGCAGCGCTGCCTCTGCTCTGCTTTAAGTGCTACTGTTTATTTTGGTCTTCTCGCCGGATTTTCCCCACTTTCTCCCTCCTCCCTCCGGTAGAGGGAACAATTTTTCGTCTTTTTGGCTGCTACCTTACGTGCTCAAACTTTTCTTAACTATTTCTCTTCTGTTACTTGCTGAGTTTCCTTTCCATTCCTGGATGGGTGACAGTAGGAGGGCTTCTCTGTGGCACGGCGCTCTTTGCGAATAGTTGGGCACGTAAGAGAAGACGCGGCCTCCAGGATGCCCCCCTCCAGGATCTCTGCCCAGCGGCTCAAGCTTTTTTTCAGTCTGTGTAGAGGGCAAAAGCTTTTCCAGAGGGTATGTGTCTCGGCTTACGCGATCGGTAGTGGAGCACAGAACCCATCTGGCGATATTCAGCCGAAAGAATGAGCATTCCGAAATCTAGTGTTGCTCCAAACCAAGTGGAGAGGTGGAGACTTTCTTCGCCTCTGCTTTGTGCCGGCTTCAGCTGCATTTCGGCGTAGAAGAGCCGGCACTCCGTGCAAAACGATCATCAATGGAGCTTCTTGTTCTCTTCTGCCGGCATTCTTCCACCAATTCCATCGCGAGCATTTGGCTGACAGCATGAATATTCGCGAATGTAACAACTACTTAAAGCTGGCACCTTGTATGAGGCATACAGACATACATACAATTAATGGAACTTTATGATCGCGGAAAAATGCATCAATGGAGCTTATTAGTACTTCTACGCCACGAGAAGATTCTCGAGCATGCAATCGGCCACATTTCTTCGGCACATTCCATCGCTTTCTTTTTACGAACCGCTCTACTGTAACTCTCATTCTACCTGGCGTTGCAATATCTGCAGATCTCTATGCTTAGCAGAGCTCGTTCTATATCAAAGCGGCCACTCATCTGTATCACTGTATCTGCTCGAGACGTGTTCAAATGCAAAGAATTCCAAAGAGATCTCGACTAATGTCGAGCTTGTCCAACAGCCGATGACCTGCTGATAGCTCTGGCTCCAGTCATTCTAAAGCCAATCTTGGGGCCTGCGCCCCATTGATTATCACGTAGCCTGAATGCCCAGACAGCCATGTGCTCCAGATAGGGAGTTTTCTTGCGGAGCTCAGCCCAGGTGATATCAGCAGCTGTGGACAGTATTATTTATCTGGGGCTCAGAGCCGGAAGTACAACACGTCCGTATCAGAATAACTCTTCTGATGAAGACAATTCGAACGTACTAAAAAATCATGTTCGAAGGGAAGCTATGAACGCACGCATGCCTGTCATCTCTGTTTTTCCATATGACCCAACTGATTCCAAAGTGCATATATATATGTATATAAGCATGAATCGATCGGATCAGAGTAGTGTTAATTCGATTGGTATAAGACAGCAGACAAAAATGTTTACAAACTTTAGAACACCAGTGATTTTCGATCGTGGGAGTATATGTATAAATGATTGACATTATTCTGATTTAATTGTTTCATTTCATACTAAGGGAAACATATTGCAGAACGAGTAATGCAATTAGGTATTCAACGAATCCGTTGTTCCTGTCTCCTAATTGCGGGAAACGTGCCCGATATTGGGTCTTAGGCTCTTTTTTTGGCACGGTAGGCGATTCGTGTCTTTCCGCCCAAAGCGTCGAACGTGTTGAATGACGCACCAGCAAGCCACGAATTTTAAATTTTTGGATGCGTAATTCCCGCCCGCGCGACGCGGCGTACGTGTAAGAATCGTCAAGAGACAAAAATGCCGAATGTGTTTTTTGGTTACATGACCTTGGTTCCGAACTGCTCGCCCCCAATCGATCAAAAGTGGTTAGAATACTATCTCAATGCACTCCCTCTATCGTTACAGGAATTGGGTTCGCTCTGGCCACATCCACTGATCACGTCTTAGGCAGCTGCGGATCACGGATGGACGATCGCAGATCCGGAGATTAATCATCCAGATGGAAACTGAAGCTGGAAAGCATCTCCGGTGCGGAAGTAGCTCACGTTGCTCTCCGTCACCCTCAACTCCATTTAGTCATGCATCTTACGGCGGGCACGGCCGTGATACGGTGGCCCGCGCTCCCCGGCGGAGACTCTCTTCCGGTCCGCGGTCACGTGGGGAGAGCGCTCTGCGCTGTGCACTCTGCATTCTAGCCGCTGCACCGTTAGCCAAGATTTGTTGTGGTCTCTTTAGGGGGAACCCAAGATCTTCGTACTTAAATCACGCGGCGCTCAATTGGCATTCGAGTTATGCAACATTCTCGGAAGCGAGCGCACCCAGCGACCTTTTAAGCGCGTCTGCCCTGCTCCAAGTCACCACTGCCACTCCAGAGCTGACCGCGGTCGCAACCAAGGTTCCACGAAAAGCAGGCACACTAAGGATACGAGCCCTTTAGAGTCAACTCCATCAGATGAACCCAGGATCACGAGGACAAACTAGTTCCAGTCAAGTATCAAGTCATCTGAAGTAGAGTGCCACCATGACGCACTGCCTTTGGTCGACACTGCTGGGCCTGCTGTCCGTGCTCTCCACGGCCACCAGTCGCTCGGTGCGGCAACTACCAAGCGCATATCCACCGGTGCTGCCCACCGGATACTATGGACAGCCGCCCTATGCTTACCCACCCTACGGCTATGGCTACCAGGCGCCACCACCCGTTTACCAGCCTTATTACGACAACGTTTTTGGCGTCTTCAAGAGCTATCCCGGCGGTGGATTCCCTGTGCGGTTCGATTACGTGAGTAGAAACTGGCAAAATGCGAATCTGAATTTTATAATATATCTATGGGTAGAGATTTCTTGCCTAACCAGTAATTTGTAGTTAGCTCTAATTATTAAGCTTTTTAACACCTGTTTCTATATTTCCAATCGTAGAATAATCGCTGCTCGCGCAACTACATTGGCATCAAGCCGCATCCCGACCAACAGCAGTACTACTACGTCTGTAAGCCCGACTGTGTAATCTTCAGCAAGTGCCGCGGCCTTGAGGTGAGTCATAGACGACCGCTTGCCCTGCTTCGCCAGCCACTCAACTCGCTTTCCCGTTCCCCAGAGCTTCAACGCCAGCAGCGGGCGCTGCGTGCAACACGTTCCACAGCACAGACCGGACCACAGGCCGCCGCAGTGCCAGAAGGAGGGCCGCTTCCCACATCCCCACGACTGCAAGGTGTACTATAGGTGCGACAAGAACCGGACGCAGCCTTGGCTTTTCGCCTGCCCGGCGGGCACCATTTTCTCGCCGGTGGAGCGCAAGTGCTTGCCAGGCGACCAGTGCCCCTCGACGGAGATATCGGACAGTGGCAGCTATATCCCGCAGAACTGCGAGCTCAAGTTTCCCGAGTGCGCCGAGGAGGGCACGTTCCGCTCCCCGACGGACTGCGCCCTCTACTACACGTGTCGATTGCAGGAAAGTGGCACCTATCTGCAGACGCGATTTAAATGCCCCGGCAGCAATAGCTTTGATCTCGAGCGGAAGCTGTGTCGTCCCCGCAGTGAAGTCGACTGCTTTGACTTTGTTCCGGGACCCGTGCAGGTACCCTACGTTCCACAGCCCTACTATCCACCCTATCCAGCTGCACCGCCACTCTATGAGGAGGACGACTACGATACGGGAGCCAGGGACCAGCAGCCTGCCCTTAAGTCGGAAAAGCTTCAGGTGGCGCCGCAGGGCTTTGAAAAACCTTCATTGAATGTAGTGGTTTTGCAAACAAGCACCTCAACTACTTCGGAACCTTCAAATGCCTATCATAAATACCCCGCCTATCCATCGTATCCCTCATATGAGTATTCATCGCACCATCGCGGTAAGGAAACGGCTGCAGAAAACCTAGAGCTTAAGGAAGAGGGCGTTCCGCGCAAGCTTAAGCTCTCGGAGAACATTGTCATCCAGCCCGAAACGCCAGCGACTACAACTACCACTCGTGAACCTTTAAATGATACCAACAAATATCAATACAAAAGATACACCTATGGTACAGCCAAAAACGATGTCACGGAGGCTCCGGAAATCAAATCACCGTTAAAGGGCTTGCACCTTTCGCAAAATATTGTCATTCTCCCTACAACTTCTACACCTGCGACTACCACAACTACGACTAAACCAGTGGTGCTTACATGCCCTACCATTCCAACACCAAAAACAACTCCCAAACCAAGCACAACTACTGCAGTCACAAAATCAACGCCAAAAATGTCAAGTACCGAACAGCATAGCACAACGACCGCTAGAACCACTACTACTAAAAGACCAACAACTGTTAATGAGAAAACCTCACCGGCTACCGAAAAGCCAAGGACTACTGTAGTGACAACAACGACTCAAAAACGCAGTACGACTACTCACAACACCTCACCAGATACAAAAACAACAATAAGATCTACAACGCTTTCTCCGAAAACGACAACAACACCTTCCACAACAACTACGGTAAAAGTTACAACCCACAGGCCGAAAACGACTGCTCGGAAAACGTCAACAGCTTCTACTACTACCAAAAAAACAACAACTTCTCCCAAAACTACAAAGAGTACGGAGATCCCAACTTCTACCACTTCTAAACTTTCCACAACAACCCAGAAAACAACTACTCACAAATCTACTGCAGCAACAACTTCTACTGAGAATCCAAAAACGACTACTGAGAAAACATCAACAGTTTCTACTACCACTAAGAAATCCACAGAAAGTTCCCCTAAGCCTACAAGCAGTACGGGAAAACCAATTACCACTCCCAAACCTTCAACAAGAACGACACCAACGACAACTACAGTCACAGCCACTACTCAAATAACAACAACGACCTCCTTGAGATCCTCCACGGAAAGTACGTCCACTCAAACCCCAAAAACAACTTCACCTCAACCAACAAAAACGACGACTCGTACGGTTACTCCGAAAATCTCAACAACAACAACGACCACAGAAAAGCCAATAACTAGTAGTACTAAACCTACAACTACGACTCAGAACACGACATCGACGGCTCCAAACACAACTAAAGTAACAATCACTACGCAAAAAGAGACAACACCTACACAGAACACGTCAACAAACAGATTTACTAGGAAAACAACAAGTAATAATCCAGAACCGACTAGTACCGAAAAACCTATCACCTCGACGACTCCAAAACTTATTACAACTACTCCGAAAACATCAACAGTTGCAATAAGCTCCGAAAAGACAACGATTAGTTCTCCCAAGCCTACTACCGAAAAAAGTACCGAAAATCCTACCACGAACTCTGTGAAAACATCTGCGTTAACTAGCTCCACTCACAAAGCAACAAGTACTACATCCGAACCGACTAAAACGACCCAAGAAATAACAACGACTACTCCGAAGCCAACTTCTACTCAGGAACCTATCACTACGCAAAAAGAGACAACACCTACACAGAACACCTCAACAACCAGATTTACTAGGAAAACAACAAGTAATAATCCAGAACCGACTAGTACCGAAAAACCTATCACCTCGACGACTCCAAAACTTATTACAACTACTCCGAAAACATCAACAGTTGCAATAAGCTCCGAAAAGACAACGATTAGTTCTCCCAAACCTACTACCGAAAAAAGTACCGAAAATCCTACCACGAACTCTGTGAAAACATCTGCGTTAACTAGCTCCACTCACAGAGCAACAAGTACTACATCCGGACCGACTAAAACGACCCAAGAAATAACAACGACGACTCCGAAGCCAACTTCTACTCAGGAACCAACAACTTCTACTCAAAAAGTATCCACGGTTACTATTACCACTAAAAAAGCCACGGAAAGTTCCCCGTTGACTACACTAAGCACGGAAGAACCAACTACAACTCCCAAACCATTGACTACAACGACTCCAACGACAACTTCAGTGGCAGCCACTACTCGACTTACAACAACCACCATTTCGGAATCCACTACAGAAACTACGTCGACTCAAAAGCCAGAAAGTTCTAAGCCTACACCTACAACAAGGACGACTCCGAAGGCAACAACAGTGATCGTTTCTACTCAAAATCCAACAACGTCCACTTCGAAAACATCTACGGTAACCATAACCACACCAAAACCAAGTACAAGCACACAAAAGTCGACCACTACAACTCGGCAACCGACATCAGTTACTGCATCAACTACAAGTATCGGAACCACGAGGATTCCAACTACCACTACCCCGCAAAACTCCACTTCCTCGACTGATTTGACCACTGTCACGCGACCGCCATGTCCCGATCCCGACTCCACCTCAGGTAAGTCTTCTGCCCATAAGGATCCATTAATCCATTTTAAATGCTCCTCCACCACACAAGCAGCACTGAACACCTAATCATGACACTTGCCTTACAGATAAGAACACAAATACTGCATGCACACAAGAACTCCAACAAGTGAATCTACTTGAACTACAATCACCACAGAAACAAGAAGAACTCACCCACACACAAACCCACACAGCATTAACCGGAAGTAGGAACACTTTAAGCGGGCAGGAAGTGCCGGACTACATGGATGATGCACCGTCTTCCGCTGAGGCGGAATCAGGGCAGGCAACGACAGCGAAGGCACCAACCATGTCCACGCTGGCGGCGGCCCATCTACTGCAAAAACTGTTCCACATAATCTCCACGACGCCGCCGAGCAGGGAGCATGCTCCTACTCAGCGACCATCCAGTCAGCCTTCTTCCAGCCAGCGCTCGCAGGGAGTGACCATTGCCCAGATGGCCAGGCATAACCTAGCCACCTCTAAGCCCTTTATCGCCCACTCCCTACGGCTCTCCATCCAGCAGCTAGCCTCCACCCAGAAGCGCTCTATCCCGCCCAAGACACTCGTTACGCACAACACCACTAAGGAGCCGGAGGACTCCGAGTACTACGATAGTGAGACATCGGAACAGTACGCGGACGAGGACAACGAAGTACTAGACAAAGCACAGCCAAAGGCTATGTCCAGCACCACTGTGGCCGCAGTGCTCCCTGCTGCTCCGTCTACAACCACTGAGCGGGAGCCACAAAAAACATCTTCCTCGCCAAGTCCGACCAAGACAACTCCCTCCACCACAGCCCAGCCGATTGAGACGACAACTGGCGACCTAGAATACGATAGTTCCGGGGGCTCTGACTATGTCAACGACGCGAATGACATTCCGAGCGGTGTAGCCACCAGCCTGGAGGCCAGGAAGAACTTCCTGCTCAGCCTCCTAAAGCAGCGCCTTACTCGAATAGAACGAACAGAATCGAAGAAGCCAATGCCGGCTACGAGCACTTCCCCCAACACAGGTGCCCCTCAGACAACAAGCAGCAGTACAAGTCCTGCGTCCACCATAAGCGAGAGCACTTCTTCGGTCACAAGTTTGACCGCAAGGTCAAGTCTGACTGCTAGTAAGCACTCAAGTCCAGAGGCACTTAGTCGGCAGAAAAGTTTGACAGCTCAGAGTGCGGAATACTATGATGAGGACGATGACTACATGGAAGACGAACCCGCTGGTTCTTCTGATGCTGAGAAAAAAGAGCGCGGCGAAGTCTTAATAGCCGAGAAGCAACCAGCAGCCACCGCTAAGCGACACATCGCACCTCCATCCGAGCAGCCTCTTAGGCAGGCGATGCTCAATATATTAGCAACTAGAAGTGAGGAAAACGAAGTGGATGTGAAAGCCACATCCGACGGGCTGCAGTTTAGGAGATTTGTAAGCAGGAATAGTAAGATTCCCACTGAAAGTCCTCCCAATCGCGCATCAATTGTAGTTGCTGAGGCTCTAAGCCGAAGACTTGCCGACAACCTTGGGGAGCTTCCTTCAGGACCAACCGTACCACACACATCTGATGCGAAACCAATCGCATCAGTCAGTCAAACAACGATACGAAGCAGAGAACCACAAACAGAATCATCTTCTCAAACACCACCATCGACATCTACAGAAACACCAGCGACACAAGCAACCCAAAAGCATCGAACAGGCGAAGCCACACAGAGTACATTAGAAATAGTCACACAGACCACTCCAGAATCAGCGCCACCAGCAACAACTGTGCCCGTCGCGGTGCGCCAGGAAGTGCTGTCGGTGAACAGCAGGCCCTGGTTGCTGGCGGCGCGCAACCAAACCGTCCACCTCACACCCATCTCCTCCATTGCCGCTCGAGCGCCAAGCAACCCAGTGAGCCACGCTAACCGTTCGATCAATCCACTAGTGTCCAGTCCCGAGGACCACTCCACGGAGAAGGTGCCGCAGCTCATCGTTAAGGTGTACGAGCCCATCGACCTGAAGATAGTCTTCTGCCCGAAGTCGTGCGACCAGGACCACGACCACAAATTCGGTAAGTCTGACTTCGATAAGCATATTTTGCCCTCCCCAGTATACCCAGTACCCTGACCTATGACCTATGACTCGACCACAGACCCAGCTGATAATATTAAGACGTCCAACTGCACGGGAGGCTGCGACGAGGAGGAGGAGCGGATCCACAAGCATGTCGACATCCAGTGGAAGCCACTAGAGCTGACCGACATCGCTGGCTTCCGCAACGCCGTGTAGAAACACAACGAGGCCCACGAAATTCCCGTAGTACGATTTCTCCAACATAGAACCTATAGCTAGTACCTACAACTACAATAAATACTTTATACCTTTAAATCAACCAAGACGGTCTGGGTACTGGCGAACAGCAAGTAGGTCGCCTTGGCCAGCACGGGGTCTCTCGACCCGCACAGTGTGCTCTCCATGCGATGCCTCTGGGTGGGTGGTATTGGGGACCGTGGGGTTGGTTGAGTCCTATTAAAAGAAACAGCGGAAAGCGCGCAGAGGCAGCTGGCAAAAGAAGCAGGCAGAGTGCACACAAAAAGTTGCACGCCAAAAGGAAAGGAAAGGAATGGAATGGAAAGCAAAGGATAAAAAAGCGTGCCACCACGCCGAACGTCCTTCAGCCTGTGTGGGTAATGGGATATGGGTGGGTCGCGACTCTGAATGTGAATATGGGTGTGGATGTGGATGCGGTCGTGGTCTGTGGTTATGCTGCCTGCATGTGTCCAGAAGTAGCTGCCACCTGTTGGCGCCCGATGCTGCCGGCTGGGCCAACAAAAGAAAGAAGTCCTAACACAGTCGTGGCCGGCAACAAGACCAAGCCAAAGTCGGCACGGCGGCATGCCCCCACCCGGCGACCCGCATGCCATTCCACATGCGAGTGGGCACTTGGCCACCAGGCGCCCAGTGTCGACAGCCAGTGTCCGCGCATTCCTGAAGCGACTGGCGGTGGTAGTGGCAGGTCTGTGTTTTGTGTTCGCGGCAAGCAAAAGGAGCAAGTGCAAGTGCATTCATTGTTTTTGCGGCAGCTGCATTGTCGTGCTCTTGTTGTCTTCGCTTCTTTCCGTTTGTTTTGATCTGCTGTGTTCGGTTCGCTTGTTCGGTTGTTTGGTGTTGTTTGGTGGCTCGGTGGTTGGGTTGCACGTTGATGTGGCACAGTTTCCACATAGAGCACATAGAGTTAATCAATGCCCCACGCCCCCACGATTGCCATCTAAGCACCAACAGTGGCAGGCTTTTGGGCGATTTACAGTTATGCGTGCCACAAATCGGCATCAAACGCGCTTAGCAGACATCATCCTGCTGCTGCACAAATCTCCAGTTGGCCATGAATTATTTAGCAGTTCAACAGTTGGCCCCCGCCCTTCCGCATCCGCATTCGCATCCGCCCCCCAACTATGGCACACAATTTGCAATTTTCATGTAGCATGAAGTCTTGGATTTGACTTGCCCCTGCCGCCACCACGCACACATGCTCCTTGTGCAAATCCTTTTTATGCCCGCATTATATAGTTCGCACGCATTGCTTCTGCCTCTGAAGGGATGGGTACTGGATGGATACTGGGATCTGCCTTCTGCGTTCTGCGTCGTGAGCCCAGGACGTCACATTTGGCACACGATGCGCGCGTCATTCAATTCCATTTCCATTCCCATTTACCCGACTCCGCGACCCTTCGACATTGCGAACCCCGCGAACTCTGCGAATGCCAGAGCATTTCCACATTTCCATTTGCAGCGCGACGCCATTCCGAGGGCCATATAACCAAGTTCAATTACCTGTTACAGCCGTTAGATGAATTTCTATGGCCAGTACATGTCCCGACTAGTTGAGTACAGCTCACAACTGCCATTTCTTGTGTCTGCCGGGTGGATGGGTGGATTGTTGGATGGATGGGGATATCTTGTGCGAGTGTGTGGCTTTTTTGAATATTTGAAATGTTTTTGTTCGCGCCACGCCAACAAGTTCGACAACATCGGCGATGGCTGAAAGTTGGGGAAGTGTGCGTGGAGGTGGAAGAATAACGACACACTTTGGCACGCATTTGTGATAAACATAAATGAGCTTAGAAATGAACCCCGCAGGATAAGGCGCACACGCCCACACACTCCCAAACACTCCCACACACGCCCACACACTCGAGCGTGGTGCTAGAAGTGGGTGGGTGTGGTGTGGCTGGCTCCTTTGGGGTCGGACATGGAGTCGGAATCGGGAGCAGAGTATTGACTACATACAGTAGACATCAAGTATCAGGCCGAACAGAGCATTATACAAATGATACGACATTAGATAAGCCTAAGTGCAAATTGGCTTACAAACCGGGATTTGTGTTTGCTGCTCCCCCCGACCCCTTTGCCGCCTTTGTTCTGCCCGGCTTAGCGTGGATACGGATACGGATCCGCTACGGATGCGGATGCCGATGCGAATGCGAATGTTCGTTTGCATGCCACAGCTGCCCCGGCTCATCACCTATGCATGAGTCCATGATCCGGCGAGTCAGATTGATAGTGCTGCTCCTCCGCCGCCGAGGAGTCCCAGTGCCCGTCTGCTGAGCCCATCTTATGGCACCCATTGCTTTTTAGCACGGCTGTGTCAGCGGGTTCCACTAATGCGTATTCAATGGGCACCCCACCGACGGCTGCACTTTGTGTAAGTGCCGATATCTGGGTCGCCTCCGTAGTGCTTTCTTTTTGGCCAGGCGGAGCACCGACCACCGAGCACCGAGCAGCCAGAGCTCGGCACAAAAAACGGCAAAGAATCGCCGTGTGCATCGTGTGCGCAAAAAGGAGCAAGAGCAGCAGCCGCACCGGGTCGAGTCGGCGGAAAACAAAGCCAAACCGAAAGAGTTTTGCAACGGAGGTGGGATGGTGGGGATGGGTGAATTGGACATGTGGCACACTCCGTGTGAGGAGCAAAAAAACTGTCAAAAAATTCGTCCTTGATTCGTTGCAGTTTCTTTTTGGCGTGATCGGTCTGGTCTGGCTGGGTTCGAGTGTCGTGCGAGCCGTGAGTTTTCTAAAACGAAAGCAAAAAGATGCACACACACAGCCGTGGATGTGGATGTGGATATGGCTGTGAATGTGGATGTGGCTGTCGATGCGGAGTGGATGAGCAACTGGAAGTGGAAGTGGGCCGTGGCCCCGGCAAGGACATGCGGCTGTCGACTGGAGATGGGGCTGAGGATTGAGGACTGAGTACTGTGGACTACGGACTACGGACTACGGACAACGGACTGGGGCTTCGAGTTGGTCGTCATGAATGAAACTCTCTGATTGCCTTCGTGTGTGTGCCTGTGTGTGTGTGTGGCATGTGGCATGTGGCACTAGTCGATGGGTGGTGCGTGGTGGAGTCGTGTTTGTTGCTTGTCTTTCGCCATCTCGGTTGCATTCTTTTTTGCTGGCTGGCGTCGCACTCTGATTGCTTTTGGCTTTTGCCACCAGCGCAATCACTTTTTGTGTACCACATTTGCATGGTGCTTCTTTTGCAGTGCCAGCTCCGTTTGCTTCTTTTGCTCATGCTGCTCCTGCTGCTCCTTTTGCTCCTTTCCTTGGCCACCCAGTAAACCAGTCAGTCAGCCAGCCAGGCAGCCAGTTCTTTTCGCCTTGTTTGGCGTGGTGGCTCACTGGGGCAGGAGCTCGTTTAGCCGATTGTTTCATTTGATTTCGCCTCGCTGGCCCCGCTCAGTTGCTCCACTTGGCCATGTGACCATGTGGCCATGTGGCCATGTGGCCGTGGGATGGGGCTTTGTGTCCAGATTTTGTGGCCGAGTGCATTGGCTGGCGTGCTCCGGCGAGCGCTTTGTGCGCGCCCCTTCAATCGCGCACACTTTGCAGGCGGCACACAAGCGGCAACAATTTGCAACTCATCGTTGAGTGCACCTGCAGAGCCTGGCCAGCATAGCTCCCTGTTTCGGCCAAGTGCCTTCCAAGTGGCCGGCGGAGAGCTCTTCAGGCGTGTCGCGTTCAAATCCTATGGATGCGGGCCCGAATCTTGACCCCGCCGTTACTGAACTGCACCTCCACGTGCATCTCCATCTGCTCCTGCCCCTGATCGTGCGGCCCAGATTTGCACTCGGCGGCAAGGCAAACAGGCGGCATTTGCCGCATTTCGTTCATATGCAATCGCATTAAGGTTGTCCTTATTATTTATTGACTTAATTGATTTTAAATATGCATAAAGCCGCGGTCCATCCAATATTTGTCTTTGGCTGCAAAGCGCAAAGGTGGCAGTGGCTTTCAATTAGCGTTCCCAAACACGGCATTGGTATTACCAGGACACCCGGACGGGGTCCTCGATACCCGAGGTTTGGAGTGGACTGAGAACTGGGAACTGGTAACTGGCTACTGGCAACTGGAGTCTCGCGATGGCAGGGCTGGTTTTTAATCTACTGTTTGCATTATCCGATTTCAATTTTTATGTTGCTTTTTCGCGGCCCACGCACAGCAAATATTTTCGTTTCTTTGATGCAATGTTGCTAGTTTTCCACATGCCCGATGACGGCAAAGACGGGGGAACGGCGCGGGGGGTGCATATTACCACTTTGTTGATTAAACATTAATTTTGGCTCGGAAATGCACAATGTGCACCGGTCGCCCCACAACCAATGGCCCCACTTGAGTGCCGGGAAGCGAGCTTCTAAAGTTCACATCAACTTTTTGGCATGCGAAACTTGAGAGCCAGGAATCCTAAGAGCCCGATGCACTAGCTCGTCCAGGAGCACGGCGCTTGTGAGCTGCATCGTCTATTTTTTACGCTAATTGTTTCGCCCGAAGATGGCGAAGATGTCGAAGATGGCCTGCGCTCCAGTCTGCCTTGCTTTTAATGCAAACTTTTTATTTTATTGAAGCATTAAAACGCATTTTTTACAACCGAATCGCAATATTGACGATGGGCGGACTCAGTCTAGCCAAGTTGTCAGTCCAAAGCAGCTGGGAGTCGGCTTGGGTTTGGCTCTGGGTCTGGGACAGCGGCCGAAGGGGCGCTTAATGGTCCATTAAAGACAAAGATTTTTGAAAAATTACTACATTCACTTTACGGGCCAACTAGAAATGGCGAATGCTGCCGCAGGCAAACAACAAAGTTGTAAAAATTGTTTCGTTTTCGAGCCGTGGAATGCGCTGGTCCGCTTGCTAGTGGGTGGTGTTTGTGGGTGGGTGGGTGTGTGCTTGGTTGGTTGTGTTGCAAGTTCCTGTTGCGGCGGTAAACTGCCGTAAGTTTAACAGCAGCGCATAAACTGCAGCAGGAGCAGTACCGCCCCTACCCCTTGCCACGCCTCACCTCGCCTCGCCTCGCCTCCTCAGTCCCCTGAGTTTCCTTCGCCTTGCCATTAGCAATAAAAAGAGGGATGGAAATGGGGGGGGGGGTGTATGTTGGGTGGTATTTGGATGGGTGGCTCTGCGTACCTACGTCGAAGATTGAGTTATGTGCGTTTCGACTTTGTTACTGGCCAGGATGGGGTTGGAGCAGCGAGTGGCGGGCAGTGGGCGGTGGGTGGCAGTATGGAAGAGCGCGCGCTGTTTCGGCAATATAATGGTAATAACCGAATCGTTACAATCGCGCTCAGCTCCGCTCGTTTTTAGTTGCCATTAGAATGCACACACACAACACAAATGGGTGGGTGGAAGGGTGGGAGGGGGAACGGGAGCGGGCGGCAGTTGCAGGTCATGAATTCGCCATTTTACAGCCGTCGTATTTTTTCCAGCCATTCATTCATCCATTCATCCAGCCAGCCAGCCGGATTCATCATCCCTCCGCCTAAGCTCTTATCCTTGGAGCTGATTTTCGGGGGGTGGTGGGACTGGGAGTGGGGGTGGGGCTGACTACCCTAGAAATAATAACGCTTAAACTTTTTAGTGTTGTCATTAAATTCCTCGTGTAAGTTGCCAAAGGGGGTTGATGGGATTCTTCTCGGCCGCCGCTGTCTTCGGTTTGTTTTTGTGTGTATTTTGTTACTGTTTTTATTTAACATTTTAATGTCGCTTCAGCCTCCGTCTTTGGCTGAGAGGGGGTCGGGGGCGGGAGCCAGGCCCGCACACCCCGAACACTAACGCCATCCCCTCTCAGCCTCAACCCAGCACATCTGCAGGTCTATAAATTTCGATATTTACTTTTTATATTGCAAAAATTTTTCTGCTGACGGAATTACGGAAATTAAAAACGAAATGAGCCTGAACCAGCCCGCCGGGGGGTGGTGGGGTGGTTGGGGTTATTGGTTGGGAGACGGGGTGCTGGGTGGCTGGGTTGAGATGTCAGCTGACATTTGAAGCACCCCCATTCACCCCTTGTCCGTCCGATGCCACTTTGGTCATAAAAGGAGCATTATTCCGTGCACTTTTTAATATCCCGCACAGTTTCAACTTGCTGCCAGCTCCTCGAGGAGCGTGTCTTTCCTCTTTGTACTTAATCGTAAAGTTTAGAAACTTTGTAATGGCTGAAGGCCCCAAATATCGCGCGGCTAGGTGGGTGGTTAGGGGTTGGGGGTTGAGGGTTGGGGGTTGGGGGTTGGGCAGGCTCAGATCGATCTATCTGAATCTGAAGATTTTACCCCCCATTCGGATGCACACAAACCGTTTAATAACTAATCAACGGACGACTGTGGAGGCCATACCATTTTCTAAATTTATGCTTTTCCCGCATAGTTGTAAACTGAATGTGAATGTTAGCCACCCCGCTGAACGCTGCACTTTTGCCGACGACGGTGCTTTGATTTGATTTTTACGCCGCGCCATAAATTGTTTAGATGAGTTTTTTAATCGAAATTGTTCGAAATGACTTAGGTGCGCATAAAATGTCTCTCTCGAGAACGCTTTTTGTGCCGATTCAAGTGGGTGTGTGGGGTGGTTTTGTGGGTGTGTGGGTGAACGGAAAGCGCTTTGCGAATAAATTGCCGGCTGATTTCGCTGCGTTCCTTTTATAGGGCTTATAAAAAGAATATTTTTAATAGCGCATAAAAGTGTTTGTTAGTTCCACGAGATCCCGGGGATGGACGCCTCCTGCCCGCCACCAGAAGTGGAAATGGAGGTATGGGTATTAGTATTGGTATATGGATATGGATATCGTTGGAGGAGGGTTGCTTAGCGGACGCACTAAGCAGGCGCCTAGTCGGTCCGGTCGCTTGCCAGGTGGTATTCATCCGGCCAATAGGATCCAGTCCGGATCGGCGGGCGGATATGCCCTTCCGCCCGCCCTTCACTTTTTACTGGCTACCGGTGGCAGCAGGACTCGTAAACGTTGCCGAAAACTTTGAACTTGATGGTTTTCCCGCCCGCGTTTCCTTTTCTTTTACGGCAATGCCGTGTGCTGCCCCAAAACCCATGCCACGCCACGCCATGCCCAATCCTGCCTCCCCCATATCTCATGTGGTCATGAGCGAGAGCTGCGCTTGCAACACCGCCGAACCACATAAAAAGATACATTTGGCAGGCACCCAAACGACGCATAAAACGCGTTACTTTCATCCATGAGCGACGTTGATGGGCTCATAAATGCCGCGAATGTGCATGAAACGCGTATTTTTCTACTTTTTGATGATTTTGAAATTTTGTATGCGTTGAGTGCCGTTAAGTGTGTGCCACTGCCACTGCCACCGCTACCGACACTGCCCCCCCTCTCCTCAAGCCCTTGGCTCGTGTGTCCGCTGGCCGTGACGTAACCCCAAAAGGGGGAACGGGCCACCGAAACTTGAGGCAGTCGAATTGTTTTTAACCCACTGAGGCGAGGCGGTGGCTGCGAGGGCGGCAAAAACGTATACGGAGGCAGTTGCTCCTGCCGTAAAAGTAATATGAAATGTCTCATTTTTAGAGCTTCGAAATAAAAAAAGTTATCGGCGCATTTCGTCAGCAAACCTACAAAGGGCTCGCCCGGAGCCATAAAAGGGCTGCGGTTTAGTTTTCATCCCATCTCTTAGCTCAGCTCAGCTCCACTTGCCTCCTCATCTGCAGTCCCGTCCTGTCCTGCCCCCCAGTTGCTCCGATTTGCGATGCCTCAGTTCGTTTTCCTGCCTAATCCAGCAAATTAACAGCCGCCCGCGGGAAAACCCATGGAAAAGAGGTGGAATGGGATTGGGCTTGGGATCGGAGGCTGCACCGTTCGTTGGCTTCGAGGAAACTTTCTAGCCGACGCATTTGGTCTGTAATTATCGGGGCCTGGCTCCAACGATTTGGGGTTGCTTTGGGGTGCTATAACTCGATTTGGGCCCCATCACCATTGATCGTTATCGATGTTATTGTTGTGTGGCGAGGTCGCTTAATCGAATGCTTTTTGTTGCCCATAAATGGCAATGGCAATGGCAATGGCCAGCCGGGAAAGGATGAGCTCCGGCGGATGCGGATGCGGAGGGATCAGCAGGAGGAGGAGCTGTCATAGTTGCACATTTTAAATTAGCGTATCCGCCATACAGCCATGAACACATCCACCGCATCTACCGCCATCTTTGTTCGTTTTCGGCCGCCTTTTTGCTTTGTTTTTCTCTGGGCTTCATTAGATTGATTTTTATTTTATTGCCTCGCATTTTAGGGCGGAGTTTTTGCATATTTTTTGCGTGCGTCCGAGCGAGCGAGCTGGCGCACTCTCGCCGACCCCCTCCCACTCGCACCGCCAATCGCACTCCCACTCGCAATTGCACTCGCACTCACACAAGAGCAACAAATTTAAGTATATTTCGCCTTTTTTGTCATTTTTTTCCCCCACTAAATTGCCAAACTGCATTGGGCGGTCTGTGTTATATATGTAAGTGCAGTTGCATCGGCTACAATGCAGGCTGCATGCTGCGCCTTTTTTTTCGCTGTCATCGTTTGGGTTTTTTCCCCCAAGCGCTCTCTGCTTAATTTTATTTATTTATGGTTTTTATACATTTTTTTTTATTTCAATTTGCGCTGGCCCGCTGCCCCACGCCTCCCGACCACCCACATCCACATCCTGCCCCCTCGATGGCGAGAATTGCATCGCATGCAGGCTGCATCTTCCATCTCACCGTCCGTCCCGCTCGCACTTCGCGCTGCACTCGATCTGTGGCAGTAAACTGCATATTTCTGTCCAGGGGCGAACTCAAGGGTCGAAGATGCCTAACTCAATCCCGTGCCTACAACTAGCTTTTAATTTATTCATTTACGAGTATTATTAGTTACGAGTTAGTTAAAATATAAATATACATAATATAATATAAAGCATATGCAAATCGAGAAGGTTTTCGATCGTGTATAGAGAAGTTGGCCCCTTTTTTGTTGCCTACGTTTGGGGGCTTTCGAGTGCGCTCCTGGAAAATGCACTTGCTGGCAAAAAAACTAAAACAAGTGTCCGTTGCGTCGGCCTCTGCTGCTGCTGCTGCTGCAGCTGCGGCTGCAACATCAGCTGCGAATGCAACTGCAACTGCATCGCCGCCCCATACGTGTCGCCCTCTCGCTCGCTCCGACTGAGGCCGGCCTGCTCTGGCCCACGGTTTAGGATGTGTGCGTTTTGAGCCTGTTTTTTGCGCCTTTGCTTTTTTGCACTTTTTGGACAATTTTTATATATTTCTAGGATTTTTTTGAGCGCTCCCTTTTTATTTTTATTTCAGGGCCAACCGAGCCGAGCGCAGCCGAGTAACGCCGAACCGTGCCCCTCCCATACGCAGTTGCAGTTGCACTGGGCGATGGGCGGTGGGTGGTGGGTGGTGGGTGGTGATGGGTGGCGCTTGGTGGGCAGTTGCAGTGGCCAGTGCAGCGGCAGCCTGCTGTCATTTCACTCGCACCCAGGCCTTTCGCGATTGGGAATGTGTTGTTTGATTTTTCCCCGCGCCGCGTCGCAGGACCTGCTCGCCTTTTTTTTCGGTGTATGTGCAGTCAGTTTTTTTTTAGTCTTTTGTGCTTTTTGGGCGGCTTTTTGTTTGGTTTTCGCGCTTTTTTCGCCTTCCTGTTGCACGCAACTTGCAGCGCTGCGTTTTTATTGGCTGCCGCCGAATGCTGCGGCATAAGTAGGTGCACGTTGCACGTTGGACGCTGCCCGGTGCACGGTGCATGTACACGATTTTTTGTGTTTTATTTGAATCGCCTTTTTGCGTGCGTATGTATTTTAGCTATCGACGTTGGCTTTTTTGGTTGCCTGCTTTTTTTTTAGTGTCCGCTCTTTTTTTTTTGGAATTTTTGCTCTGCTACTTCCGCAGCGACGCTTAATGCAAATAAAATGTTTGCGTTGACTTGCATTATGCTGATGCCTGGCGATTCCAGGACCCCCATCGCCCCCAACGCCCCCAACGCCCCCAACGCCCCCACCTCCCCCAGCTGGCCAGTGATAACGCATCCTGCGCATCGCAGGATCCCACTCTCTTGGCCAGGCCAAAACCGTTTTTATTTTTCAGTCATTAAAAATTGCCCCTGCCTGCAACCGTGGCGCCCCCACTGTGGCATGGCCTCTGGTGATGGTCTTGGCGATGGTCGTAGTCCTGTTTCTGCTCCTGTTTGTGTGCCCGTTCCCATGCCAGCTCCTGTTCCTGGTTATGGTTCGGTCCTGCTGCTTCTAGTGGGTTCAAGCCCCTCTGGTGTGCCGCTGTGGGTCGAATGTGGGTCGCAAACCGACGCTTTTTGTTGCTGTCTTTGTTGGCAAGCTCGTCGCATAATCGCCGGCTTCACACGCAGCCTGCACTTGACTCGACTCATCCCGTGCATCCCGTGCATGCCGCGTCCTCTCGTTTTTTCGGCATTTTGCATGCAGCTCTGGGCCTTTTGCACCACCCACCAGCTGCATTTCAGTTGTCGTGTTTCATTTCACATCGCCAGTTTTTCTTCTGCTGCTTTTTCCGCACTTTTTTCGGCACTTTTTTGGACCGGCCTTGTCTGTCTGTCTGACTCATTCCAGCGGCGTGCTCTGTGCGCTCTGTTGTTGTTTGCCACTTTTCACATAAATTTCGCTCCTTTGCAAAATTACCGATATTTTGATAGCCGCCAGTAGGTGGGCGGGAGCGGGGCCATCCGGGGCCATCCATGGCTCGCATGGCCAGCCAAGACTTAAGCTGCCGATTAACATTTTGTAGGCATTTCAGCTCTGGAGGATTGCCAATCTCATGCACAACCATGTCCAGGCCCTCAGCAGCTCACCTGCCCAAACGAAACCACTGGCCACCTGGCTGCGCCGATTTGCCTTCATTGCAATTAAACTCGTGCTTTGTGCTTTGTGCTTTGCTTTTCAAACATTTGCATTTGCCACTTGACGCTTTTGTGTGTAATTGATTTCCAACGCTTATTGTCAAGTGGCAAGCAGAACAGCAAGCGCAACAAAGCGGCCCCAACCCAGCCAGCCCCTCCTCTGCCTTTGCCCCCAGGTGCTTTGCCAAACTATTGTTGTTTTGTGTTTTGTTTCTGCTGTTGTGTGTTGTATGTTGTTGTGGCTGCCTTTGTTTTGCTCCTAACAGCGGGCTCAGTACCTTTGCCACAACTGCTCCAACTGCCTGCGCTTCGAGTTCTCCTCCAAATGGCCCGTTTGATTGCTGCGCTCCCATCGGTGGCACCACCGCCAGTGCAAACGCAAATTAATTCCGAGCATTTAGTTGCATTGTGGCCCCTGTGTCCTTGACCACATGCCAGCGAAAGGGGACGCGGCAAGGACTCGTCAGTTAGTTAGCAAGTCCAAGTCCCAGCGGCAACCCCTGACCTTAACTCCGCTCACTCGAGCTGTTGGCAGAGGCCGGCGAGGGAATCGATTTCCGGCGTCGATCTTCCAGCTGGGACTTAACTTTAGCATTGAACGCATTTAAGCCACTCAAGATTCAAACAGGCATATTATCGGAAACTATTCCCTTGTCAAACCGTTTATATGTATGTACCAAGCTTAAGTGAAAAACCCTAGAAGGAAGTGAGTTTTTGCCTAATCCTGATTTTTCGACCAAAAATATATCGTTTTATTTAACAAAAATTGAAGGAATCGTCTATATATGGAATGTTATAACGCGTTGAACTCGTAATAAAATTGCATATCGAATGGAATGTTATAACGCGTTGAACTCGTAATAAAATTGCATATCGAATGGCAATCAAGGATGGAAATAATAAATTTTGACAATTTTTGGCAAAATTTTCCATTATCAAAAAATAAAAAAAATGTTGCAAAAAATTAATTATGTAAATAATCATAAAAATGATTAGAATGAATAATTGTTGTTGCTGTATGAAGTTTTTGGACCGATTTATTACGTAACACCCCCGCAACGAACTTAGTTCTTCTCTAATCCTGATTTGTTGACCAAAAACATCTAGTTTTTTGTTTGCAAAACATTAAGGAATCGTCTAAATATAGAATGTAATACCTCGTTGAGTTCGTAATTAAATTTCCAATCGAAATGCATTCAAGGTTCAAAATTTTAAATTTCAGCCATTTTGTGCAAAAAATCATGATGTTACCCCTTATCAAAAATGCAAAATTTCGAGCAAAAATTAATTTCTATAAGTCATCAGGAAAGTGATAGGGATCGTTAGTTGGCATCATTAGCTGTGCAAAACAGTAGTTTTTAAGGCTGTATGAAGTTTTTTGGCCGAGTTATCATGTAACACCCTGGTAATAAACTTAGTTTTTTTCTAAACCTGATTTTGTGACCAAAATAATTAGTTTTTTGTTCACAGGAAGGGAAATAATGGTCTAAATATGGAATGTTATACCTTGTTTAATTCGTAATTAAATTTCCAATCGAAGGGCATTCAAGGCTTAAAATGTTAAATTTGAGCCATTTTTCGCAAAGTTTTATGATGTTACCCCTTATCAAAAATGCAAAATTTGCAGCAAAAATTAATTTCTACAAATCATCAGGAAAGTGATAGGGATCGTCAGTTGGGATTATTAGCTGTGCAAAACAGTAGTTTTTATGGCTTCGTAGCGTTTTTCGGCCAAGTTGTGATGTAACATCTTTTTTATCTTCTATTAGCCACCAATCTGAAGAGCGGTCTGCAGATCTCCTGGGGCCTCACAGTCGCTATCTCTCTCTGAAGTAGTAACTGAATATGGATCCTCCTCCGCAAGGACACGATTCGGGGTGGCACTCGAATGCGGATGGCAGGATGACAAGGCCTGAGTAGAAATACATAAATATTTCGCAGCAACGTTGCCAATTTCGCAGGAAGTGCGAGGCAACGACAATGCTCCTTTGGTCGGTCACAGAACAAAATATTAAAAATCTTCGCACGCATTTTGGTCGCGCATTAAAATCAAAGTAAAATGGCATCAATATAAATACTCGTAAATTTGCAATTTCGAGTCGAGCCCCAGAAAGCATCCCCACATCCACTCCCGTTGCCATCTTCGCCAGCTCTGTCAACATGCGCGGCCCATGTGAGGAGGAGCAGCAGGCAGGGATGGGGAAGTGGAACTGGAGCTGGGCAGGAGCGGGAGCAGGAGCAGGACCGCTGCGCCACAGCGGATCGTAAAAGGCCTGCTCCGTCGTTCTGGCCATGGCTCATTCGCGTGCTTAGCCTGCGAAGCGCATATGTTTAGAGAAATTAGTTTTTCATAACGCACAAGTTGTTATTGCCACCCACGCACACACACACGCATACTTGTGAGTGGGCTGGCTTTTAACGGGATTTTTTATTGCAAATTCTATTCAAATATCCATTCAGTTTTATGGGCCACGGCAGCCCCGCTGCCTTTGAAGGCCCGAAATTCGCATATGAGCTAAATTCCGCCAGCCATCCACCCTCGCACCATCCAAACATCCCAGCATCCAAGCATCCAACCATCTAACCACCCCACCAGTCCACCAATCCTACAGCCCGGCGAACCAAGGGGACCGCTCCGCTACCTTGTTGTTACCGTTTTTATTTTTATTTCATTTTTTTTTAAACAAACACAATTTTTAATATGCCTGCAATTTTTATGAGTGTTTAGAGGAATTTTATTGCACAAGATTTCCCATGCCTAGGCGGGGGCTGCTGTCGGAATGTGGTCCCACGTCGCGTATGCGCGATAAGCGCCCACATCGCCCCACCTCGAATCGCATTTGTGTGCCCGAAATGTCCTCGAGTGCCATAAAAATAAAGAATGAAAATAATATTAAATATTATAATGTTAGAGGAGCGAACTGCTGCTGGTGCTCCGCTTGCGCCTCAAAGTGCCAACTAGCCGGGTGCTCGGTGCTCGGCAGCTCGTCCTTAGGTGCCAGCGGTTCCAAGACAAATTATCTGCCCTCCATTTGCGCCGAGCGGCACGTTAGCAATGCCTAATGTTCCTGGAAGACGTCTCTGCGTCCTCGTTCCCTATTAGTCCCCATTCACAGCTCACGTCCGCATATACATACATATGTCTTCTAGGCTCGCTCTGCAAAACGTGCCTTATTTCTTGCAGTGCAGCGAAGCTGTGCCAAGGAAACATGGCCAGCATTAGGTATTGGGATTAGATATCAGCTTTAAGCATTGAGAATTTCGAATCCCCCGCCCTTGACTGGTTAAATACGTATTTGCCACACTTCAAACCCGAATCAGGAGCATATAGGATTAGGACTACCCATTTAAGAAGGACATATATACTGTTAAAAATTGGTCCTGGATAATTAAGACTAGTGTTTTCTCCGTATTACCGAAAATAACATTGAGGAACTGGGGACTTTAGGGAGTCTAGGGACTCGCAGACCGAGCTCCACCGCATCGCATTCTGTGGCATATTCTCAAAAAAATAAAAAAAACCCATATGAGTGCAGCTTCTGTCCCGCAGGAGTCAAGCTCATTTGCCCTTATCGGCAGACACAGATCTTGGGCAGTAAAACAAAGGCGTTCGTTCCCTTCTGGTTAGTCCAAAGCATGGCTCCCAGTTGGCCAGCGTCCAACGACCATCGTCCAATGTCCAATGTCCCACGTCCCATGTCCCATGTCCAGCTGCGGTGGCTGATCCGGCTGGATGGACCAACGGATTGAAGATAGAGAGCTAGCGACCGCTCGACCCCATTTATGGATCATCATAAAATGGCAGAGACAGGGCCTTATGGAAAATAGGCAACAATATATTTATTATTTTCGTGCAATTTCATTTTGGGAAGAGCGCGAAGTATTATTACCAAAAGTCGTCACTGATGCAATCGCCGATGGTAGATGGTCGATAGAGTTGGGTCCATGCCCGGCACTGCCTTCACGTATGGATGGGTAATGACTTTTTTATGGCCATGTCGGAGCAAGGCCAGAAGCCATCGGAGCAGCAGACGGGCGGGGAAGGAACACACAAAAACACAGCCAAGTATTTTATGACATGTTATTAAAATGCGCCATCGTCAGGAGTGCTGCAGGTGGGTCGCATGTGCCCAGGATTGGGCTCGAAAGGTCGCGGCCACACGATCCTGTGTTATTAGAAGAAATTACTCCTCGGCCGTCGAAGGTATCGGCATTGGCATTGGCATTGGCATAGCTATCGGCATCAGTATCAGTCTCAGTATCAGTATCTATCCCCGTCTGCATTTTTATGTATTGCCAAAATGATGTTCTATTACATTTTTATTATGAATAACGGTTATAAAATTGCGCGGCGAAACAAAAGAGCTCAAGAGCCTGAATCCCGAATCCCGAATCCCGAATGCGAAATACCCAGATCCCATAGCCCAGATCCAAGTAGAGAGGAGCCAAAGCAGCAACAGTCGCAAGTCAAGGACTCGCTGGTTGCCGGCTGAGGAGTCCTGCGGCCACATAAAAAAGCCAACACACGAAATGCAAATTGTAAATTACAAATTTGCAATAAAAATTTTTAATAGAATGAAACATTTTGCCTTTATGAGTTTGTCTTTCGGCTGAATTTATCTGCTTTTATGATAACGTTATGTGGGCCACGCCCCCTGCCCCTGCCCCCGCCTCCACTGCCACTGCCTCGTCTCTTTGCTCGTCGTCATCATTTTCTCGTATTGTTCTTGTTTGTCGTAACAGTTTTGCATTAACATTAACGTAATTCTCTTTGGCATTATCATAAATACATTTTACGCATATTGCCAAGGATGCTGCCTCTCAGCGAGCGGATGTGAGTGGGTGGATAGAACGGAATGGGTGGTTGGGTGGCTGGGCGGTTGGGCGCAAGGCCATTGGGACAAGCATCGGAGGGCTTAGCGCGCACTTTATCGCCCAGCATGCATAGAAAGCCTATCAACGGACACAGGGTCCAGTTCGTAGCTAATGCTGAGCTCCAACATGGGGGTGGGGGTGTTTGGTCGGCGGTCCCTGGTCCCTGGTCCCTGGTCCCAGGGTCGCATCAGCCAACCAACCACATGGCGCTGCACTAGTGGCCGGTGGGTGGTGGTGCATTAGTTGGCGCACGAAGCAACCCCCTCCACCGCCGAGGACTCCGCTCCGACTAGGCCATCAGCTCGTGACCAATCACCGCTGGCAGCGGGACTTAGAAGCCTTTCAAATCGTTGCATCCGCACTCGGCAGGCTCGTCGGGACGTGCGAGCGCACTCGGTGCTCGTCGGCTGTCCTGCCAGCTGGGCTTCAGTGGTGCGCTTTGCTTTTTAGCCCCTCTAATCAGGGTGCCGGAGGTGGGTGGGTGTGCTTGGCTGTCCGTCCACACTTGTCCTTCGGTTAGCAAATCGTCCTTGCTGACGCGCCCTCGCTCGCTCGCACTCACACTCGCGCTCCGATGGCTCCTAGCTCGCCTGCCGTCTCGCTCGCCCCCACACGCTCTATTCGCATAGTTGTGCTCGCCATGTGTGTGCGTGGTCGTGCTTTTCCGTCGGCATTTCCACACGCCAGCCACATCCTGGCATCCTGGCATCCTGCGAGCCTCGGCTCTGCTCGGCTCCCGTTCGGCTCGCCTCGGTACGCCACCCAGCTGCCACCCAGCCGCCCCCAGCCTGCCCAGCGACCACCTCCCGCCGCCCCTCGCTTGCTGTTTTGCGCTTGTTTCTGCGTCGGCTCGTAGACGCAGCACCGACCGCAGGCACTTCATGGGCAGCGGGAGCGAACGGGCGGCGGGGCGCGCTGTCCTAGATTTGTTTAAATTATTTTGCGATAGTGTGATTGGCCTGTGCGCCCCAAGCCCCCGCCAACCCGCCAGCTTTGGCCGCCAGCCAATGGCAGCCTTGCACATGCTTAGTCGCACTAGAGCTCGGTATCTGTCCGCACCCCTCCCGGTCGCCCCTCGGCCGCCCGGGCCTGACCTAAATGCGTGTCGTTGTTGCCGAATAGTGCATGTCAAAGCACCGCCCCGCCCCCGCTCCGCCGCAACCGAACTATGGTGCTTTGGGCCAGGTTCTGTGGTTGGCCCAAATCGACGCACATGTCTGGGTGTGCTTAGTTTTCGTGATAGGCCATCGGCCGATGGGGCTGGATTTGCATATGTGTGCATATGTGTGGGCGAGCTTAGAAACTACTGGCTGCCGACAGCTAGTCCAATGGGGCATAATGTGGTTCTTAGAAGTCCTGAAAGTCCTGCGATCGGATGATCCTTTCTTCCGTGACACCCACCCTTCCTCAAGATTTTTAGACACATTTCGTTAACATTTCAGAGACGCTTGTGAGCGCCAGGCATTTAAATTAATTTCAAAATAATCATGAGCAGGAAGTGGGCCACTCGAGAGGTCGGAGGAGCATGTGGGCTTAATTCCTGGGACAAGACAAAAGCTGCGGGGGGAGTACGGGGTTGGGGAACTGGAGGTACTGGAGGTACTGGAGGTACTGAAGGCACTGGAGCTTGGGAACTCGGCATGTGCGTGTGTGCCAAGGATTTTCAGGGTTAAATTAGCTGACTGCGAGCGTGTGGTTAATTTTTCCCCAGAGCAGAGTGGCGGGGATGGAAGTGTCCTGGATGGGTAGGGAAGAAATGGGATGGATGGATGGATGGATGGGATGCTTTGTCAGAGGAACGTGGCTGCTGATGGGCAACGTGGCTGACGATCTTGCCTGACATCTGAGACGCAGCTCCGGGAACCCGTGGCACATGTAATGAAATATGCTTAAGAAGTGCCCCAGACCCTCTGCCCCGCGTTCCTTTCATTCTATCTGTTTAACTTTTCGCCGGGGTCGGAGTGTTGCCTACGCAGCTGACGGAGCAGCCCCAAGCCCCAAGCACGGGGGAGGTACGTCGGGCTGGGTGGGGCTGCAATGGGCGGTGGCGGTGCGGGGGCGGTGGCGGGAAACAACAAGCATATGAAAAGTTTGTTAAGAATTCTTTTTGTGTATGCGCTAACCCACAGAAAGGCGCACACACACACGCACGCACACACACAATCCTACTAATGCCTCAGCTACATTTGCGGTTTTAACTCTTCCCCATTTCGCCCCCAAACACCCACTCACATATGTCATATGCATAGCTAGTTGGTGGGTCCTGGAGTCCCGAAGTCCCCAAATTATGAGACAGAAAATGCGACTCATTAAAGTCAGCGCCAGCAATCGCCGGAGATGAAGAATGATGGATGTTTCCTGATGGATGCTCGGCTTCCTGGTGAATTGGCCAGGACTTGTCTCAGTTAGCTCCTTTGTGCGCAACGGGGAGTGGAGTGAATAAAAATCGAGTACACAAAGCAAGTAAAACAATTCTGCGGCTCCGCTCCGTTGGACTAAGCCCACGATGGGCTGAGGAATAGGCTGCAGAAGGGGTAGGGTGAAAGGGGGTGGGGTGTTGGGGTGTTTGGAAGTGTGTGTGCGACTGTGGGTGTTGCCAGGACACTTGGCAAATGCGTGGTTGTGTGTGTGTGTGGTGGTTGTGCGAGTGTTCTCCGTTGCCTTGAGGCAAATTAAAAATTTCGGTTCTCGACTTTTTTCTCTATGCTCGCTTTTTACCCGCGCTCCTTGCAACTCTTCCACGATGGTTTCAGCTCCACCTCCACCAGCTCCTCGGCCGGATCCTTGCTTATTTTTTGGGTGCTGGGTGCTCCCCTCGTTTCCTCCTCGGTCGGTCGGTCGGTCGCTGGGAAAAACTTTCTAATAATGTTGTACACAATTTAAATAGAATTTGCTGTGCTCCGCCAGCGGAGGACTCCCCAGTCGGAGGCATCGTGCAAAATACTTGCGGAGGAAGGCGCACAATCAACTTGGCCAAGAATATGGCTGCTCGCAAAGGGGGCTGGGATGTTGGGATGTTGGGATATGAACACGCGGTTTCTCATTATGCTAACGAAGTAAAAACTTTACAAGCACATATGAGCGCTGAAAACTCTGGCCGGGAATGGGTGGCAAGTGGAAATGGCAGTGGGAGTGGCGTGGCATGGTGTGTGTGGTGGCAAAAAATTGAAAGAAGACGCAGCAGCCCGAAAGCACAACAACAGGCGAGCATATATGTATGTATAACTATCGCAGGCAGCGCAGAAAGTGCAAAAAATAAGACGGCAACAAAATAAGGCGCCACAAACTGCAAAGGCAGGGAAAATTAAAAGAATCGAAAAGAAAAGAGAAGAAAAGGCGGTGACTTAAACCCGAAACCCGAAATAAAATATGCATAATAATATTCACAATAATACATGCATATGCCGCCGACTTGCCAACTTTTCGCTCAGTACCACCCGCCCAGGCCCCTCCCCCCTTTCCACTCCCCGCTTCCGCCACTACGCTTAGCGCCTTCGCGGAAAGGGGCGTGGCCATGCGGCAGTGCGTTTGGCTGGCGCTGCCAAGTTGCTAACAAGCTTAGTTCCCCTTGCGCAACTTGCTCATTTCCCACACGGGCACGGGCACACAGGATCCCGGGATCCTTTGAGCCGCTCAAGCAGTGCGAGGAGCACCGTGGAAGTGCTCCAACATTTTTAATTAATTTAGCTGCCCGAATCGCAAAGCCACGGAACCCACATCATCCGCCAGAGTTGGATAAGCCACTTTCCAAGGATGTTCTGCGGTAATCAGCTATGCATCAGAGCCATTGCACTAAATCTATCTCGTTTGGTTTCAACCTGGCTAAGTTCGCTCCTAGTCGGTCTATAATTTTCGGGTCCCTTCGATATTGCCACAATTTCAATTGGATTTGAAACTGTTTCCTGAGTAGCTGTAATAGATTTGATAATTTTTGTGGGCCTTGAAAGAATTGACTTGGAAAAAGGGAGAGAAACGATCGGTAACTTTCTAAGTGAGCTCCGATTTCCGAGGGGAATGTCTTACTTGGCTGTAATAAACTTGCATCCACTGGGTTCCCGAGCGCAAAGTGGTTCCGGCCAGGACGAACGATTCTCCGGGCTAGAGTACAGTTGCGTTCCACTCGACTTTCCGGCACTAAGAACAGGTCTTTGTGATTCCCGAGAACTGTCCCAGAAGTGTGTAATTACTCATAATGCCAAACACCCGGTTGGGCTAACAAAGGACTTTAATTTAATTGCGAGTAAACAAAGGCGCCTCCACAAGGGGAAATGGCAGTTGCAGAAAGCAGTAGGCAGGAGCCCACCGAAGACCCAATTCAGGTGGCCCAGCTGGGGAATAATGGGCACTTGAGGCGGTGGTGGGAGGAGCGGAAGGATAAGAGCCTGATGACAGGATACATTACGGCTGCTGTTCCACAACAAAGAAACTAGATCCTGGAGATCCCCCCGAACGCGGACGAGTGCTTTTTAGAGCAATCCAAAAATATCCCAAAACAGTGCGTCGTCCTGCAGCCTTGGGGCCTTCATCTTCAAGTTCCGCCGTATCGATTGACCGAAAAATGGCATTCTCCAAGAACTGGGTCTGACTTTCCCGGGAATGCGAAGGCGCGGAGGAGGCCCATGGTCTGGGCCAAGTTCCTTCGAACAAAACGAAGCAAAACGAAACCGCAAATGAACTCCTCCCAGAAGTAGCTCAACATCAGCCGGACGACGGCCGTTGGCCTTGAAGTGTCGAAAAGCAACAAACAAAAAGTGTCTGTTGCCAGGAGGCCAGCGCCTCCTCCCCCCCTCACACTCAGTCCACCCGAGGAGGAGGAGTGGCCATGACGGGACTGAGACGAAGGGGTCCGATGCACATCGCCTTCTTATTTCCTTTCCATCCGCCAACAGGCGCCACCCCAGCCTCCTGCCCAGCCACATCAGCAGGGGCACCATACAACTGTTGCGTTGCGTCGTCACTTTTTCCACCTTTAAATTTGGCAACAATTCAATTTTCTGCGGATTCCTGCCTGGAGCTGGTGTGTCGTCCTATGGCGTGGCGTGGCGTGTCACCTGTCCTTGGATGTCCGCCTGCCCACCCACTGGTCACGCGGCCCAGCCATCATCCGATGCCAGCTACGACACTCTTAGAATCCGAAATGACACCAAAGTCGGACGCAGAATGCGCTCCCCAGCAGGTGGTGGTCAGGGGAGCATGGTGGCCACCAGGGCCACCTTTCAAGCCGCCCATTCGGGCAGGTGGGCGGGGTGACAGCAATTAGCATTAACACAAACGGCTTGACTGCAGTTGGTGAACAAACAAAGCGCTGGGCAGGTCGAGGCGAATGACTTGTATATTGGGCCACTCCAAGCTGCGAGCACCAAGCACCAGGACCTCCTCTTCTCCCGCTTCTCGTGCAGCATGCGGCATGGGGCATGCGGTGCAATTTGCGGCCCAGTGACAACATTGCTCGGCCGAATAGAGAGTGGCCGGTGGCCAGAGCACCGGTCAGGGACCGGGACTCCGGACATGGACACGGACATGGCCCAGGACAGGACCGAACCTAACCGGACCGGACAAGATGAGAAGTGGGAGCGGGAGCGGTAGGCATCAGCAGCACCTCGCCGTAGATGCAGGCAGTGGGGTGCTCGCTCGCAAGTCAAACAACGCAGAGAAATGAATTATAAAACAACATGCCAACAAAAAGCAGGCCCCTCTGAACCTGAGCCCCTCACCTTCGGGATGTGGGATGCGGGATGCGAAATGCGGAATGGGGGGGCATGGAGCCGTTAGCAAAGCCGGACGACTGCGGCGCGGAGCTGGGGCATTCCTGGGGTGGGGCCGCATGCAATTTTTATTTTATTTAAATGTAATTATCTGCTTGAACACAAAAAAATGCTCATCACGATGAGCAGCATCGCCGGGCAACATCCACAACAGAAACAGCAACAACAACAGCAGCAACACATGGGGTAAAACATCCAACACAAACACACTGACACCCACACACCCACACACTCGCACGGGCAAAAAAATCCATTAAAATTGTGCAGGAAATATAATCAGAAAACAAAAGAAGCGAGCAAAAAAATAGAGGGAAAATCGCCAGCACACAAAAAGGAGGAGTAACAAAAACATCACACATGCAGATGCCCAGAAAGTAAGGCGGAATAAAAAGGAAATGGTAACGCACCCAACCGCCCACTGCAAAAAGTAAGTCTGTCGGTGGGTAGCGAGGTGGTACGGGTGGCACTGCACACTGGACACTGGATCCTCTCGGGACGCATCGCCCACCCCCCACCGCCCGGCGGAGGCATCTCCGGAGCAGCAGGCGTGGCCTTTTTGTGCTCATTTACCACGCACTTTGGGCAACGGCAACTGCAACAGCAACTGCAACTGCAACTGCAGCGGCAGCGGCAACGAGGCTATGCCTACGCCTATCGACCAGCGACCAGGATGCAGACCACTACCAGGACGAGCATGCCACCAATGACGTGTTGCCTTTTCGATTTATTTTTCGACAGGCGCTGCCCGCTCCCCTCACCTGCCGCCTATATACCCACGGCACACACTCACACGCACACACACACTTAGCCACCTCGTATGTACTGCCATGAGCGCCAGTGTGTGCGTGTGCGCCTCCCTTTTTTTTCTGCATCGCAGTTTTCGTTTACTTTTTGGCGGCCGAAAAATGTTCAAAAATAAAACGAGCGCCCGCATTACGTGCGACACCCGGGCACCCCACCCATTAACCATCAACGACCACAGCCCACCGCCCACCGCCCATCGCTCACCGCCCGCCCCACCTCCCCCTACTTTCGGCCCATTCGGCACAGGCCAACTGGCCCCAGCGCCTGCGAGGAGGAGGCTCAGGTTCCGGCGAACAACAACAGCAGCGCCATCGGCTCGCCAGTTTATCGATGTCTTTAATGCGAAGCGGGGATCGGGATGTGGCACAAAGCGTGATTATGGATCGCGGATGAGCAGTGCAACCCTGCTGGGATGCTACTCTATAGTACACCATAGACGAATGCACCACAGAAACCACTTGACCACTTCAAATGTAACTTAGATAAACACCTTCATAGCGTGAAGGTTCCGCAAAGCGATTTAAGAAGGCGAACTAAGTCAGGATTAAACCGTGCACAGTCCACGGATATGGCTTCTGTGCTGAGCCCGGGGCGCATTCCGTTTTGGGACCGAGATGAGCAAGCGACGGAGTGGAAAGGAGCGGCACTTTGAGGCTGTTGTGCAATAATTAAAATCATGTTAGATGCTTTGTGGCTGCGCATGCAATTCCGCAGCTGCACGCTTGTGTGCCAGGCGACTGCTGACAGGCGACAAGCTCAAAGCGATGCCATGCCACCCAGCCCCACCAGTCCCACCAGTCCCATCCCTTCTGGATTCCGCATTCAGCACACCAAATTCGGACGCTTATGTCCGCTCCGCAGCTGAGCCTCCGCTGCATGTTGCTTGCTGCATGCAGCATGCTGCATGCTGCAGCTGGAGATTAAAACACGACTTTGATGCACTGATGGCGTCTTTGATTTTAGTCGCTGTCGTCGCTGTTGCCTTTCATCTTTTTGTGGCTTCACTCCGGGACACTGGGCCCGGAGCTTCCTGGTGATTAAAAACCGTTTGGCGGACGGACGTTTGCCCGTCCGTGGATTGGGCATAGTTTCCAAGTACAGTTGCCGCTCCACAGTTCTATGCGGGATTGGGGGCGACGCTCACTGACCCCTGGCCAGAGCAAGTACACAGTCCTGAAATCGCTGAAATCGTTTTCAGCGCCATAAAAACTTTTGCATTAAAATGGCAAACAACCGCCGTCACCTTATCTAAAACGAGCTGCCGCGAGGTTGGTGGGGCGGTGGTTTGTCGGTTGGGTGGCGTGGATTTGAAATCGCCAAATACAATGGTAGCACTCGGGGTGGAGGAGTTTGGTTCCAGGTGGTAACCCTTTAATTCTGATCCTTTTTTTTTTGGACAGTTTTTTATTTAATGTGCGCATTTCCCACATGTCGACGATTGTGGTGGCGTCGACGCCGGCTGAAAGTGGAACGCGGGATGGGCACCAGGATGTGGATGAGGCACTGCAGTCGGCGCCAGCGTCCACGTCAGCTCCGCTGGAGTGGAGTAGAGTAGAGTGGAGTGGTGTGGTGTGGAGTGGACCAACTTTTTATCGATCTGCCGCATAGTAATGAGGGGGAGATGGGTCGCCAAATACGCCTAGAGTGGTTGCCCCCGCGTCAAATGTTTGCTCCTGGCCACGAGTGGGTGATGGGTAGGGGGTGGGTTTTCGTCAGGTGGGGGATGCACTAGGCAAGCGTTGGAAAAAGCACGAAAAAAGCAAAACAAAAGCGAACCCAAAGCCCAAGTGATTAATTCAGTATGCGGAATATTCATATGTGCACCGCCCACCGCCCACTGACCACCGACCCCCCTCAGAACCCCCGAACCCCCTTCCCCGCAATCTGCGTTTACGAGCCAAGTCATGTAATGAGCAGAAATTTCCAGCCCAAAACTCGAAACCAGAAAAAGGGTCCCAAAAAAGTGGCGTTATAAACGCGGGGCGGTCGGGCTGGCGGCCTGGCTTTCCAGGGTCGGTGAAAAATGAAGGGACGCGAAGCGCCAAGACCCACGTACTCCCCTCCTCCTCGCCCATCCTCCGCCAACTCGACCGCAGCCACTTTCTAATTAAGCGTGCTTAGTTGTCGCGGGTTACGCGGGCTGTGCGGCAAGGCGGCAAGGCGGTGGCGTGGTCAACGGATGGTGAGTGCGGAAAAGGGGTTGGGGGGAGGGGGGGGTCCGGACCCCCGGAAGGGTCAGGGCGCTGGTCAGCCAAACATGTCAGCTACAGACGTTGGTGGTGTGCACACGCATGTCTAAAATATCTAAATCGCCATTCGCGTTTATCTCTCGTTGTGTGTGCTGCATGTAAGGGCGGTGAGGGGGGAGTGGTGATGGGGCTGGGGGCAGTATACGGTGTACATACTATTAGGTACGCCTGTACATACAGCATAGGCGTGGGTGGGGGTAGATAGCGATGCCAGGGGGCTGAGGGTGCGAACCCTTTTTGTTTTGACTGAATGATGTTGGCAAAAAAAGTTTCTAATGAAAACTCCCCGAAAAAAAGGGACGAAACGCTCGCACAAAGAGTCCCCACTTACACAGACGCATTCCCGTCCAAAGGGTTGACTGACTAGGGAGAGGATGGGCAGGGGAGGGGCGGTCCCCTCATTACACAACGCAAATATCGTGTACACATATGCACGTACAAACGGTATGTATGCGAATATGAATATGCAAATAGAGCTCTGTCTCTGCGGGTGTATGCCTAAGCAGCAGCAGACAAGACGAACGGGGCCGGGGGTAAAGAACCCCTAACTGCAGCCGCTTGCATCCCTTAAAGACCTTGCACACACACACACACAAGTCTTGACATAACCCCCAGCTGAGATCCCCCCGAATCCCCCACTTACGATTATCACATTGCTATCGGTCGCGCCTAGGCCTCCTGTCTTTGCAATTTGTGTAGTTCAAGTGCAGTTGAGCAAAGCACCCAACCCACACCCACACCCACACCAGTGCCCAAGAGCGACACATGTACAAGTGCAGGAACACAACGGGAACAGGAGCCAGGACAAGCACGGCGAGAGCAGGAAGAAAAGGAGCAGAGGACAAAGCCGAAGGACGAAACAAAAGACGCCTCCCCACTCCTCTGGCTCACTTCATTTCACTTTTCATACTCGCACACCCGCAATCTGAGACAAGTTTGCCTGGCAGTCGCCTCGCTCGCCTCTCCTCGCTCCTCGCTCCTCGACTCGACCGGAGAGCACCACCCATCGTCCTGGAGGCTGCTTCAATAGCGTCTCAAACTTTTCGTTTCGTTTGGCCCTCCCGCTCCGCTCCGCTTTGCTTTTTTGTGGATCGACAAGTAATTCAGCCGTGCAGTTTGACCCCATACCGCTGGAGTCGCCCTGCGCTACTGCACCCGGACTTGTTTGTGTGCTGCGACATTCATTAGCCTGTTGTGCAGACATGCCACATGCCACATGCCCCCTCCATCATTTCCACCCCAATCCCAAGCGGTCTGTGCAAATTACTTAGGGATATGAGTTTTCTTTCGCTTGCTTTCTTTTCTGCCCGGCTGAAGCTTCTGCCTAGTTTTAGTCATGAGTCTGAATGTGAATCTGAATATGAATGTGCAGTATGTACAGTATCCTGGGCTTGGGAGTGAATCACTCATCAAGGCGAGGCTGAGAGCACCCACTACCAACTGAGAAATCTGAGAATGGGATATATGAGTGTATTAGAAAGTACAGTATGTACAGTCAATAAGAAACTGCAATCCAACTCTTCTAGGTGTCCTTTTGCAATATTTTCGTATTTTAATTTCCTAAACTAAGAAGGGAAATATTGGGGTTTACATTTCCCTTTATATACAAATCTATTTACGTATTTATGGATTGTTCAACTCCACTGCGATTCTCGGGGGAATGCCCATGGCAAATCCCATCCTGCGACCGTGGAACATGGCATTATGGCCGCTCAAGTGGGATCGCAAATAAGTGTCAGACATGTGAAGGGGCCTCCTAATCCGGCTGCCCAATTTGCCGGCTCCTTGGCGAGGCGTCAATCGCTTCGTTGTTCCTAGGAAAGTGAAACTTCCACACACACAAACTCAACACGCTGCTGTGGAGTTAAGAGGGGTTGGCGGGGTACGCTGGCGGATGGGAGGGTTGGGCAGGCGAGTGTGTGCGTCATTGCTGCAAGGGGGTGCTTAGGCGTTGCAGCTTTTCCGGCTGCAAAATGGGGTTAAATTGCACAGAAATCACGCGTCGTGCATGCCCCACACCTGCACCCTCCCCATCCCCCGCTACCACTGGAACTCCAACTCCCAATCCGAATCCCTTCGCCCCCGCTGCAGCAGCATCATCATACATACATACAGAGCCCAATGTCGCTTTGTTTGGGAGCACTTAACACGACGATGACGACATGCACTTGAGCCTCACAAAGGACTACCCCATTCCCCCCGACGGGGGCAGCATTGCACAGTTAGATGCACTAGACAGGCACGAGACAAAACGAAAGCGAGGCGAGACGCATTCTAACCCTTTGGCGCACATTCCACCCCCAGCTGAATCGGTGGAGGGGTTGCATTAGAGTGCCGACTGCGCCGCCTGCTGCCTGTGCAACCTCTGCAGCTGAGACGCTCGTCTCTTGTCACGTCACGTTAATGTAGCATCCTCTGCTGGCCGCAGCTTTAGTGTTGCACCCCCAGAAGCTGCAGCGCCCCACACCCACGTCCACGCCCACTCACTGCCCGCCCCCGTCAGGTGTAAAAAGGGGGAACTGCGATGCAACTGGGGGATGAGCCACAGGGCGCAGGGGTACAGAGGCTGCAACGAAAGTGAAACGGTGGTGGCTCCCGCCAGGAATGTCTACCCGCGCTCTGGGGCGGCTTAAGTCGAAGCTGGCTGTGCTGGATGTGCTGGCTGTGTGCACTTTCCTGCACTATTCAAAAGTGAACTGAGTGGCGTGGCGGCCGTCTGGGGTGCCGTGCCGAATGGGTTGAAGGACGTATGCGAGGCGACACGTCTGCCCCACAAGGGGTTGGCATGCTGGCATGCTATCAGACTAGCATAGCATGTTGGCAAGGTCGGGATGGGTGCGCTGCACTGGGAAGATGCAAAGATGGCGATGCTACTGCCACTGCCACCGTCACCGCCACCGCCATTGTCGATTTCGATGTCGTGGAGAATGGTAACGGGAAGTCGATGGGTGGGTGGGGGTCGGGTTCTGTCAATGGAAATGGAAAGCAGCCTCAAGACGCGCGGATCCGAGGAAACTCGAGGAAAGGAAAGTGAAAGCCCAGCTCCCGTTGCTCATAAAACCGAATGAAATTTCGCTTAGGCGCGTTGCGTTTTTTGCGAGAATCGCTTTACGAGGCCTGTAAAATCCCAAATAAGAAGACTTTACTCGTTGAGTTTTTGTAAGAAACTGCTTTTATTTGGAAATATCTTCGGTTTAAATAGGTGACATGAGAATCGCATCTTAAAGTAAATGGCCTACGCAGAGGCCTAAGTAAATAGTCCCCGCCTTATCGAGGTCCCACGCTCGGGCACATCTGCCTATCTTGAGCGGCGAGGACCTTATCTGTGGTCTCCCACTAAGGGACTATTTTAGGAGGCGGGGAACGATCTCAAGTGACTGACTCATGTGGTGTGCACATGTTTTTGAGCAATGCACCCATGTCGCCTTAGATAACAAAATCCTAAATATAATTTATCGCTCTCGATTCATTTACATAAGATATGAACGGAGCCCAAAATTGTAAGTCTTTAAATATATTCGTGTTCATGTGTGAACATTCTGCCAAAGGGCCAGCAAAGCTGAGATGTACATTAGTATATTAGTTGCATTTATAACAGTAGTGGACTGTATTTATTTGATATATGTTCATTTATTTTGCAACTAAGATTTCAATGGGCCTAGTTTTTCTGGCTTTTAATTTTATTGGATTACAATTATGGTTTATATTATTTTTAATTCAACAATTTGTACTCAATTAACTTATTTTAAACATTTTGCTTTTTCTATGTAGAAGTACATTTTCTATTAAACAACGATATAGTGGACTGTATATTTTTATTTGTTATATTATTTTATTGTTTATTTACTATTGATATTTATAGTACTGGCAACGGACCTGCAAAGGTTATTGCTTGCATTCTTTGTTGCACAGCACATTCCGTATGAAATATATTATTAATACTATCATTAGTATTAAAGCAATAATTAAACCAGCATGTCCGGAAATATGATGGAAATGTAAATCTTTCAATTTTTGATGGTTCTCTTTCATAAATTTAATTTCATTATTCAATCGTTCAAATTCCTCAGTATGATTTAATATTGATAGTTTCAGCGGATCCCAAATAATCTTCGGCACTTCACTAACTTCTCCTATATAAGGTGTTGATAATAATTCTTCACTTTCGGACTGAATGTTATGGTGGGCAACTAGAATTTTATCGTCGGTTCTTGCCGTACAATATGGCGCAATGCTTAAAACTCCTTGCTGAGGCAAATCAAACAATTCAATTTGAGAGCCAGTACATTGCAGACGGACTTTTGAATTCGCAGGAACCTTACCTGAGAATATTTGTATTTAGCCTACCGTGATTAATATCAATCAACAGGCTTATAATGCCTGCTTGAATTTTTTCGCCTTCTTCAATCAATGAGTGTAGCTGTTTCGTAATCATAAAGAATTTTATTGATTCCTTATAAACATAATAATTTTCTTTAAGAACTTCTGTCATGTTCTCAATTCCTATTTGCATACTTCTAAAATTGGAGTTAACATCTTCTGTTGTTCTCTTTAATAGATTAGAAGTTGAATCAACCACAGATGTTTGTTTTTGAATTAGTTTATCAAGGTTGTTCTGGTTATCTAACAAATTCTTCATATTTTCTTCTAATTGCTCTCTATCATCTTCATCCATTATACCAAATAAAATATGATACAAGGAACCCATAAATTCGAAAGGAGCACGCTTGCTTCTAGATCTAGACTGCATCATAAACAATTTATTGTTTTCTTCAAGTTCCGATAACTGACTTTGCATATTATCTAAGACTAGACTACATTGCTCTTCAAAGCTATGAAGTCTTTCGCAAACTTTCCTCATACTTTGTATAAGCGCATTACCCTTTGTTAACATTTTAAAATATGGATCCATTTTATAATAGATAACCAAATTCCAAGAAGTACTCACAATCTCAACATCTCCTAGCGGGTCTAGATATATTGCTGAGGTTTTATTTATTTTGTCTATAGAATATCTTGGTGCTATATCTTTAGGTAATGCGCTAGAAACTTGACAACTTAACACAAACAACAACATTGCCATAATGATTCCGATCTTGGACATTCCCGATGTCGCTCTAGTTCGTCTTTTTGGCTCTTGGTCAGCCTCATTTTTGTCAACAGACTTTATTCCTTCCAAGGGACAAATTTTAGTAATGGGTCTAGTGATATATCCTTCCTGCATCTTTACTTTAGCCACTCGGACCTTATCATCATTCCCCTTATGCACCTTTTCCACCTTTCCTAAAGGCCATCTTGCAGGATGACAATTCTCATCCTTCAATAAAACTATTTGCCCTTCTTCTATATTAGGAATTTCCTTTTTCCATTTATTCCTTTGCTGGAGCGTATGCAAATATTCACTTTTCCACTTAACCCAGAAATCTTTCTTCATTTTTTGGATAAGTCTCCACCTATCCAAATTTCCGATTTTTTCATCTTCCATTGGTTCGACTATTTCTAAAGGTGGTCTTCCAATTAAAAAATGACCTGGTGTTAAAACTTCTTGTTGGTCCTTCTCACTAACTATAGTGTATAATGGCCTTGAATTTAAGCATGCTTCTATTTGACATAAAAGAGTTGACATTTCTTCGTAAGTCAAAATAGTGTCGCCGATTATACGCTTTAAATGGTATTTCATTGACTTAACTCCAGCTTCCCAAATACCTCCGAAGTGAGGTCCTGCCGGGGGAATAAAATGCCAATCAATCCTGTCCTTTTCAAGCTGCGCTGCAATCGTTATATTTTCTTGTATTGCATTAAATAACTCTTGATCTAATTTTCTTGCAGCTCCTACAAAATTTGTTCCGTTGTCTGAATAGATATTGGAACATTTTCCCCGTCTAGCAATAAATCTTCTGAGTGCTGCTAAAAATGCGTCTGAAGTTAGATCGCTTACCATTTCTAAGTGTATGGCTTTGGTGGCCATGCAAACGAATACAGCAACGTATCCTTTAAATGTTTTTTGGCCACGATTTTTTGAACATTTAACATAATAAGGACCTGCGTAATCTATTCCAGTATTAAGAAACGGGAATGTCATCGTCACTCTATATTTTGGCAAGTTACCCATTATTTGCTGAGCTGTATTTTGTTTATACCTTGCACACGTTACACATTCTCTTAAATACTTTTTCAACGAATTTTTCAACCCGAAAATCCAATACTTTCTTTGGATATAGTTTCGCATTAGGTTTATCCCTCCATGCAATGTTTCCTTATGAGCATTTTTTATTAATAAGCTTGTTAGGTGGCATTTTTCTAAAATGATTGGATGTTTAACATTAAATTCTGCATTGGAATTTTGCAATCTTCCTCCAACTCTTAGAACCCCATCCTTGTCCAAAAATGGATTCAATGACAATATTTTATTATTTGTCTTGATTTCCTTTTTGATTTTAAGGCACTTTATCTCTTGCCTAAACTGGTATTCTTGTTGTTTCTTAATAACAATTGTTTCCGCTATTCTTATCTCCTTTACTGAAATAATTGATGAATAGGCTTTATTTCTTGTTTTCATCTGCACGAATCTATTTATGTATGCTATTATACGTATAAGTTTTTCTATACTGGAATACCTTTCTATTAATTCGTAAATAGGATCATCTATTTTGTCATTTAATACCGTATTTATTAAGACAGGTTTTTCTACAGACTGCTGCCGAGGCCAAAGTTCTTTTGGGTCTGCTAGCCATTTCGGACCTTTCCACCAAAAATCACAGTTGATCAACTGGTTAGAATCCACTCCCCTGGATGCTAAATCTGCTGGATTATCCTCTGACTTAACATGATTCCATTCAGTATTTTTTAATTTCCGAATGTCATCCGTTCTTCTTTTTATAAATTTGATCTTACTTTGACCACTGTTAATCCATGCTAAGGTAATCGTGGAATCACTCCAAGCATAGATCTCCATTATATTGTCAATTGATCCTTTTAGTCTTTGGATTAATTCACTAAGCAGGTGAGCTGCACACAGCTCGAGTTTGGGAATTGTCTTCCTATTTTTTATAGGGTTGACTCTACTTTTGCTAGCTATTATATTAACATGAGGTCCTACTTTAGCATAGACTACTGCAGCATATGCTTTTTCGGAGGCGTCCGCAAATCCGTGAATCTGAATGACTGAAGAACTGTTTGAATTAATCCACCTTGGGATTCGAATATTCTCTAACAATAATAAATTTTCTTTATATTTTTCCCAATAATTTTTATCTTCTATGGATAATTCCTGATCCCATTCACTTTTATTTATCCAAAGTTTTTGAATAAAAAGTTTTCCTGAAACCGTGACTGGTGCCAACCATCCTAACGGATCAAATATTTTTGCTAGCGTTGATAACACAACGCGCTTATTTATATTTTTTGATTCATCATTACAATTTACGCTGAACTTAAATAAATCATTTTGAGGTTCCCATTTTAGTCCTAAAGTTTTAACACATTCATTTTCGATAATATTGAGAACCTTATTGTCCCCTGTGTCCTCCACAGTGGTTAATATTTTGGAATTGTTGGAAATCCATTTCCTTAAGTTGAATCCAACTTTCTGCAATTCATGGAGAATTAATGTTATTAATTTATTAGCTTCTTCTACCGAATCAGCTCCAGTCATTAGGTCATCCATATAGAAATCATTCCTAATTATTGCACTAATAACTTGGTTTTTACATTTATCTGCAATATCTACCAGAACCCTGGTAGCCAAATATGGTGCAGATGCAGTTCCGTAAGTGACTGTGGTTAATTTATATGTTTTAATTTTTTCTTTTGGAGAATTTCTCCATAAAATATATTGATATTTTTGATCATTATTATCTATTTTAATTTGTCGGTACATCTTTTCAATGTCTGCCGAAACAACAAATTCCCATTTTCTCCATTTAATAATAATGTCAAAAATATCTTTTTGAACTCGTGGCCCAACCCACATTATGTCGTTCAAACTTTTGTTATTCGTAGTTTTTGCTGAAGCATCAAAAACTACTCTCAATTTGGTCGTAAGGCTTGAATCTCTAATCACTGCCTGGTGCGGTAAAAAATATTTGCCTTCATCACTCACTTCAATCATGTGTCCTAAATCCATGTATTCATTCATGAATTTAGTGTAGTCAACCTTAAGTTTTTCATTTCTTTTTAGTTTTTTCTCCAGATTCATGTAACGAGCTATCGCTTGTTTCTTTGAATCTCCTAAGGTGACATCCTCCTTGAATGGAATTGACACAATGTATCGCCCATCTGAATCTTTTTTTGTCGTTTTGATAAATTTATTTTCACAGATTTCAGACTCGATATCATCTTTTTCTTCTTCTTCCACTTCCCAGTAGCGATCTAACTCTTTTATTTCTATTGTTGTGGCTACAATGGTTTCTTTTCCTTTGGATTTTTTACATCCAGAAACTATCCACCCGAAATCAGTTTTTTGCCCAAGGAGACCGTCTATTTTTATAACTCCATTTTGCAGAATGTGAGTATATACGTCTGCTCCAATGATTAGATCAATGCGACCCGGTTTATTAAAATCGGGGTCGGCTAATCTAAAGTTCTTCCATTTTTTCTGATCAACATTAATCGTGTTGACTGGAAGTGCCTTCATAAGTTTTGGGAGAATAATTGCTTCAATTTCTAAATTTTTCGGAGAATTTCTTATCGAAATAACCGCTTTGTGCTTGGAGATGCACGTTCCTGTGGAAGATACTCCACTTATTTCAGTATGAGACCGAAATTTTTTCAATTTTAGAATCTGTGCAGACTCTTCTGAAATAATTGTGCTTTGAGAGCCACTATCAATCAATGCTCTTAATTGTTCAAAGCCTCCATACCTCGACTTTACTTGAATCAAGGCCGTGGCCAACAAGGCTTGACCTGTTGTTCTACACGTATTCACTTTTTCTGGATTATGACCTGCAAAGTGAAGTAACGTGTGGTGAGGTTTACGACAAGTCGAACAAAGCTGCTCGCTTATACATTTTTTACCAAACGGATGCCTCAGACATCTTAGGCAAATCCCATTTTTTCTTACCCAGTCAGACCGTTCTGCTGGATTCATTATTTTAAATTTATGGCATTGAATTAAATAATGCCCTGGTAGTTTGCAATATGCACAATTGTCACTATAATTTTTATTCTTGTTATTATTAATCATTTTCTTTACAGGTTTTACTTCCTGTGAGAATGATGATATAGAATTGAGCCTTTGCTCTAAAAAGTCCATGACATCAGAAAGTGCCTGTATTTCTTTTGTCTTTTTAACATGGCTTTCATATAAATTGAGTGATTCTTTATTGAATTTCCGAAGAATTATGTGAGCGAAAATTGCATCCACATCTTCTGGTAATTGTGCCTTTAATTTTATAATATAAATTGACTCGTTAATCGTGTCAATAAATGTCTTTATTTGCTTATTGGATTCTAAATTTAAATTTGGCATATCCATAAGCCTATTCATATGATCTGAGAATATGTTTCTTTTATTCTCATATCGCTTGGTCAAAAACTCCCAAGTGGCTTCATAATTTTCTCCAGAGCCGAGCAGTAAATGAGTAACCACATTTCTGGCTTCTCCTTTTAATGCTGACTTTAGATAATTAAATTTGAGAGAAGGACTGAGATCCTCTCTCACATGTATGAGCTCTGTAAAGAGTTCATTAAAAAGATCCCATTCTTTGGAATCACCAAAGAAAGTGGGAATCTGTATTTTAGGCAGGGTTGGTAACTCCTCCGCCTTAACAACCGTCGACATTTCAGCTTTATTTATTGTGCCACTGAGTCGACTATTAATGGCTGTAATAATATTTTGTTTGTCAAATTCAAGTTCGCTAATTTCTTCTTCGAATAGCGAGCTCTCAAAATGACTATTCACCTGTTCAATCAGGTTATCTATTTTATGCCATAAAAATTCAATTTTATTTTTCCTTATTTTAAGGAAATCTGGACTACTGTCTATTAGTTTAGACGTATCTTCTAGATATACTCGAAATTGGCCAACATTATTTCGAAATGCCTGCTCTACTTTTAAAGCGTTGTTTTGTGCTATACCCTCTTTTTCAGGGTGACCACACATTTCAAGGTTTAATGTAGGGGGAGGGTTTGATTTAGGGAAAGTGTTTTCTACCGACTCGCCCTTAATTTTTTCATTTTTATTTTTAATTTTTTCTAACACCATCATTATTAAATCATACTGCTTCGCGTTAAAATATTCATGATCGACAACGCCGATCTTTAACAAATTGCTATGATTAGCAATGAAACATTTTTGAAGCTCATTTAATTTTAGAATTTCTACATCTGTTAATGTTGGTTTTACTTCCAACTTTCTAATTTCCAAAATAATTTCGGACTGCTTCTTAAGGAATTGAATAGTCTTTTCTGACATCATTTTGAAAATTTTTTGTAATTTCTTAATATATATAGTACGTGTATATGTATTTTATATGTATTTATATATATATGTGTGTTTGGATAAACAGAAAATTCTTGTTTTGACTTAGCTGATGTCGTTGTTGTTGCTGCTGCTGTTGCTGCTGTTGTTGCTGCTGTTGCTACTGCTGTTGCTGCTTCTGCTGCTGCTGTTGTTGCTGCTTCTGCTGCTGGTAGAGGCTCCTTTGAATTTGACTTCCTTCTCTTCTTTAAGGCTCCGTCGATGTTTAAAGATGATTTTTTTTTTATTTGGCACGTTTTATTATTTTTGTAGTCCAGTCAGATTTTTTGTTTTTTAGCCATTTATTTCGGCATTTATGCTCTTTTGGCATATACACTGCACTCTATTTATGAGCTGATTTAATGCTATTAGAGCATTTATAAGGCACTGTTTTCAGGCACTTTTTATTTAATTTATGCTCTTATGGCATATACACTGCACTCTATTTATGAGCTGATTTAATGCTATTAGAGCATTTATAAGGCACTTTTGTTATGCACTTTTTAATTTCACAATTGCTGATGTATGGCCTCAAGCACGCCTTACCACAATTTATAATGGTACACAAAGCAACCTTTAGCTATAGACTATAAGGTGCTTGTTTTAAAACATAAAAGATTCTTTTGTATCTTTTTGCTTTTTATATTTATACTCTGTTCCTTACCTTTGGTAGGGGGAAACAAGAGTCACTTATTTTTGCTACCTTTAGCTGTAAGATGCTTAAAGGAGCTGGCCTTTCTCTGAGTTCCTTACCTTTGGTAGGGGGAAACTGCAGAGTCGATTAAAGGCTCGATTGACCAAATGTAAAATCCCAAATAAGAAGACTTTACTCGTTGAGTTTTTGTAAGAAACTGCTTTTATTTGGAAATATCTTCGGTTTAAATAGGTGACATGAGAATCGCATCTTAAAGTAAATGGCCTACGCAGAGGCCTAAGTAAATAGTCCCCGCCTTATCGAGGTCCCACGCTCGGGCACATCTGCCTATCTTGAGCGGCGAGGACCTTATCTGTGGTCTCCCACTAAGGGACTATTTTAGGAGGCGGGGAACGATCTCAAGTGACTGACTCATGTGGTGTGCACATGTTTTTGAGCAATGCACCCATGTCGCCTTAGATAACAAAATCCTAAATATAATTTATCGCTCTCGATTCATTTACATAAGATATGAACGGAGCCCAAAATTGTAAGTCTTTAAATATATTCGTGTTCATGTGTGAACAAGGCCTCCGCGGTGCCAAAACTTTGCTCCAACATAGAACACTGACAGAAAGTACTGAGCTTCTAGTGATTTGTATTCATTTTATAGTTAATTTGCCTTGTTTTAAAACTTCTCCGTATTTGCTTTGCTTTCAGATGGCGTGTGAAAGGCGATTGTTTCCAGTGATCGGCTAGGGACGAACCAGGCGGAATGAACTTGAAATGGAAGCCAGAAACGCACTAATGTCCTTCAACGACTGGACCGGCAAATACCAAGTTCGCTGATACAGTACCCCCACCCCAGCCCGCTTCCGCCCACTGTGGCGGTCTCATGTGCGCGGCGACAAAGTTTTTATTCCTTTGTTTAGAATAAGCATAAATGCGCACGTGTTCCACCCGCTTTAGTGTGCGACAGATTGGGATGGACGGTGGCAAGGACGGTGACGGAGGCGGGGGCAGGACCCGTTAAATTTTAATGCGCCCGTATCGATATGCGAGCATGGTCCGCGCCAGCGTAATCTATAAAAGCGAAAATCGCGTGACACCATCGTGGGATTCCTGTTCCTCCAACGTTGCCTGCGAAGTCTCGATAAGCCAATTGGCATCTGGTGGTTAGTTGTCGGGCCAGGAGTGGCGCTGCATCCTCACACCCGCTTACAGACTGCTCCCAGTCCATGGGAGCTCGCCTATGAATATCCCATGAGCTCACGCACTTCAACATCTGCGCGCACTTTGCATAAATTCGCAATGTCGCAACTTCTAATCAATACCGCCGAATGTGGGCGCAGTGCTCAGTGAGGAGTCCACTCGGAGGTTGTGGAATCCGCCCAATCGAAGCAAAAAACCATATAATTGTTAATACTGGATAATATTGAGTTTTTCTTTTTACTGGATTTTTCGAATTTAGTAATAAACGTATGAAATTAACTTTTTCTTGTTTGAATTTGAATATGCGTTAAACGGCAACAAAATTAATTAAAAAGTGTGGCATACTTCTGGGCATTCGATCGTCATATGGTTCATGTATCGTCTAACAGGTGGCGCTCCACACTTCATTCCATGCAAAATTTTGTGTAGCATACTTTTGGGGGCTGTTGAATCTCTTAGCCACCTGCTGACATTTCTGTTCGCCTGGTACCTCGACTGGATATTTTACTCAATTTGGCCGAGAAAACTGGCCACGGCCGTCTTCAAAATTGCATGTCTCCTGATTCTAGACACTAGGCCAACAGAATCCGTAGCAAATGCCAGCTGGCTGATCAAAGGAGCAATAACAGCTGATCACTTCCATGTTACCCCTCCATATGCACCTTCCAATGCGTCTATCCACCAATAGGAAACTAGATCAATCGAACAAAACCGTTATTTTAACTGCATAACTGCAAGCTAGAGATGAGCAAACGCGTTGATTTTTTGTACGTGTCACGAATTAGGCACGAAGTTTCAGCTAGTTCGCATGTATTTATTTAACCGTGCTGAAAAAAAATGTGCACGCCCCCATCTCTAAGCAGCAGCAGAACAGACTAATCAGCGCTGGTTCCTTGAAGCACTTTTATTAGCTTCGAATTTGTCCAAGACTTAGGATTCTGGGCCACCAGTTTTCTCGTGGCGGCCAACAGGATACCAGCAGGAAAAATCTTAATACATAATTGCCCGGGGGAAGTGCACATTAATAACATAGATATACAATTATAATATAAAAGCTCAAGCAACAAATTTGAGAAGTGTCCTTGCTGAAGTTTGGTTCGTTGCTTCGCACTTCCCAAGCTTCGTTCATTTTAGCGAGCTTTGGGTTGTGCGTCCTTGATAATCCGGAGAGTATGGCTCACCACCAACACGAATCCTGAGACGACTGATTGCCTTACTGCTTCTGTAAAATCCTTAACCAGTTCCCGCACTTAAGCTTTTTCGGTGGGCTTTAAAGCACAAAGCGCATTTACAGGACGAAGCTGCTTGGGGATGTTTTTTAGAAAAGGGTTCCAAGTTTATTCATATATATTCATATTATGTGAGGGAGCAGCATCCAGGATCCGATCCAGCTCCAGCTCCAGCGGCAGCTGGGTTCTGGGCGGGACTGACCATCCGCGGCTGCAGAATACAGGATACAGGATACAGGGTACAAGGTACGGGGTACAGGCTGTTTAAAGTGGGTGTGAGTACATCCTTATAGAGTTACAGTAGGGGTTAGGCTATCGTATTATTGTTAGAGTTAAGAGTTATCTGTACTTGTCGCCGTGTCTGTACTAACTTGCAGTGGCCTTTCTCTGTATTGCTAAGTGCCGGACACTGCGTCCGGCGTAATCGGGCGCTGCGGTTCTACTACTTGCTAGTGTAAAGGTTCTTCGTCAAAATAATCCTCGTAAGCATAAGTTATACTCTATATAATCTGCACCAGCCGTGCTCGTAAAATAAGTCAAAATGGATACAAAATGGGTACGAGTAGGTGGCGACGTTCTGGATCATCTTCAATTTTCGCTTGTTTTCTTTTTCGTGTATAAATTAGTAACTATTTAAAATTATATACATTCATGTAGTACTTATCATATTATAGATATCATGCCTGTCTGTACAAAACGTCGCCGGATAGGTTTTCATTTTCGTTAATCATTTTTTTTTTTCACACATGTATATCCTCACTATAATGTATTCGCATGTATGTATTTTCTTTGAGTGCAAGTTCACATAAATTCAGTCGTGATTCAATTGATTTCCTAAAGTTGATCTTCGCCTTGCTCGTTTTCTAAAATAAAGCTCAAGGTAGTAAAACCGGGCCTACACAAAACGGACCACGCGCACGCTCCTCCTACCGCTCATTAGTTCAAGAGTACAGCAAGCAGAACTACGGAGCAGAACTCTGCGGCTCTAGAAATTCCGGGGGACTCGGATTTCGGGTGCAGAGGGCCTGGTATTGGTATCGGACACGTAAATGCAGCTCGAACCTAGTGCGGTACTGTATGTTAGTTGGGTGCTTAACCAAGGGAATCGCGACTGCTCCAGCGAAGTGTCCGCTGCGTCGTCAGGGTCGTTATTGTAAGCACGATAAAAACTACTAAGACTAACCCTACAAACTCCCGCTAAATGTGTATATACCTAGCTTATTGAGTGTCCCAGTAGCCCAGCGACTCGGAAGGATCCTCTGTTAAATGTCTGGCTAACTGACTGACTGACTGACTGGCTGGCTGGCTGGCTGGTTAGCGCGTGCCACTTGAAGCGAAGCTGAAGCTCAAAGCTGAGTCTAATTCAGCCGCCTGGCTATTGGGCGCAACGAAGCAGGGCTGGTTTCTTCTTGCTCGTACAGTCGGGTCTATCTGGTTTACTACAAGTTGAACACATGCACGCCCGCACACACTTCGTACAGTGCGCAAAACGGCCACAAGGGCGAGAATCGAATCGCAGTGGTACCTGTTAACTTTGTCTCGAATGCAAATGAAGCGTAGTCTCCCTGCGGGCTCTGCTTTGGTGATTCCGGCTGATCTTGGTGGGTGATCTGTGCCTGTGGTTGAGTCTGATCTGATCGCGTGTGGTTTGTGGTGGGTGATGTGGCTGTGGCTGTGGCTCGGGCTTCCTTGGCTGCATCAAATTGGTGTTGGGTCGGTGTGGCTGATTGTGTTACTGATTGGGAATGAGTTGTATGTTGATGAAGTTCGGTATTTCAATTTTCAAGGGTTGTGTGTGAATATATAGCGCGATTAAATTCCAAGACTGTAATTAAACAGAGATAAAAAGAGCGTAAGTCACAGGCAGGGAAGGCAATGTACTACAGTCATTGAGTATACGAAACTTCTATGTACATATACGGAATACATTTAATATATTGTGCGTTGCTAACGTAGCGCAGCGGAGCAGTTCCACTCTTAATTCCGATTTGACATTAAGTACATGCGTATATGCATGTCGGCCTTCGATATGCTGTCAAATTCTCGGCTCCAACAGCTATTGGTCACCTAAGACAGCACAAAACGGGCGCCAGCTGAGAAACACCGAAAAAGAGCGAGAGGGCGTGTTGTCGCTGCTCTGCAATGGCTTACATTCGCGATCCCTTCTGTTGCAGGACCTTGGCCCGGTCGTTGAGCTCCAACTCCCGCCCGGCCGTTGTGCCACACTCTTTGGAGACCACGCACAGGAACTCATTGTTTTCGAAGGGACCGTAGTTCGTGTACTGCATGCTGATGAGCTGCTCGAACCTCCAGCCATCCGACAGCGTTGAGATCATCTGCAAAATAGGAAGTAATGATCGGGTAAGATTTGTAGTGCGCTCCGTTAGATCAACTACTCACCTGGGTTAGTTCCTGCTCACGGCATTGCAGCACACGATAAACGCGTTTTTTGTCCGCTTGGGGTCGCTGAAAAATGACAGGGATTAGCAGGGAAATGACTGCGAAGAGAGGGTCTGGCTTACCTGATCCCTGTGCAGGATGCACTCCTTCAGCAGCGCTATCAGCTGCGTCACGTTGTAGAACTCTGCCTCCTCCAGGACGCCTTCCTCGGAAACTCCATCGAGCACAAGCTTGCCGTGGCGCAGGTAATTGAGCACGGGTGCAAAATATTTGGGGTCTCTGTCGATCAGGTAGGCTCCTGTCTCATCCTGCAACCGAATTACTGATTAGTATCGTACGTTTCTGGATGGGCACGCGGGTTGCAATGCTATTTGAGCTTCGACGGCGGTAAGAGGGGTCAGGGGACTGTTTATTTATACAAAAACCGAATGGTCAGAGCGAATGTGCCTCTGTGCCTCTGGCACTGCTATTTCGCGCTGCTTGGGGGGCCACCGAAATGTTTGTTTGTCGATTCGCCGTGTTCATGTTATAAGTAATGATGATTATTTGGTCTGCCCAGTTTCGAGGGGGTTGGCTGACCTTCTGGGCGCAACACTGCAACTAGCACACTCGGCTGCAGCTGCAGTTAATGTAGGACGCTCTCTCGCGCTCTCTGGGCTTGGGCTCTTGGCTGCTTGTTTGTGCCTCTTAGTTCCTGGCCCATGGCCCCTGGCCCCCGTCTCTTTGGCCAAATCGGCGGCACCCCCGATGCTGCATGACCTGCATTGGGTTATTTGCGCACTTTTTGGATACTTGTGATGTTACTTATGGACTGACTTGCCACTGAATTTACTGGGGAGCTGCAATTAGCGCATATGGCGTACGGAACACTCACCCGATCCGATATCAAGTCGCAGTCCTCCTGAATCAGACGGGAGAGGAACGAATTTGGGTCACGGGAGAGCGTCGTCTTGGTGGTGAGGAAGTAGGTGCCGCCCACGTTCAGCTTGACCCACTGGTCGGTGCCCTGTTTTTTCAGCACGTTGGGGCTCTTGCGCGAGTTTATGAACACCGTGCTCATGGTGGTGGTGCCGCTGCTGCGGTTCGGGTGCTCCGCTGGGTTGGTGCTCCTTTGCTGCTCCTGCTCCCACTCCTGTCCTACTCCTGCTCCTGCTCCTACTCTTATTGTCCGCGTGTTTCCCTTGCTTGCTGGCGACGACAGCCTCAGCTCATGCTTTTCTTCTTCGCTTGCGTCTTTGTTGCGTTGCTGCGCCTTGTGGCCTGGCCTTCGACTGCGTCTTGCTCTTGCACTCTTGCACTCTGGCGCTGCCTCTTTTCGCTTGGGGTACTTCACTTGGTCACGCTGACTACGCTGATTTCGCTGCTTCTCGTCTTTTTTTAGTTAACTTGGACTAATTAATTAATTCATTAATAAACAAGACTGTTATCGATAGCATGCGTCTGCCGATGTCTAAGCTCATCGGGCGTGCGGCACTTCGATAACGAACTCCTTATTTCACGTGTCTATCGGGCTCTTTCTGACGTTTGCTGTCCAAGTATCGAACGGCGGTGGGTGTCATTGCTATGCTGGTGGATATCCTCGCTAGGTCGGTGTCTGTGTTCGCTAAAAATAAATGGTGCATGGACTATCGATGATTGCTGCAGACGTGCGATACTTTCAGTGGCCGCCCATGGTGAGCTTCTCAAATTCAAATTTAAACTTTTGCTTGGCCGAGAGACCAGTTTGTGTGTGGCTTTTGGACCATCATCATCACTATGACCGATCTTCTGCCACGCTTGCTGGTTCTGCTGCTGGTCTGGGCGTGCGTCTCCGCCTCTCCGATGTTGTACAAGCTGAATCCTGAAGAGAAGTACGAGGCAGGTGGGTTCTTGATGAGATGAGATGAGTTGGTTGTGGTGCCACCAACTATTATTTCGCCCTTTTGCGCAGACCTGGTGCCCGTCTCCTCCACCGTGATTCCGCTGACAGTGCTGGAGGTGAGCTACGGGGCAGGCGGGAAGCCCAGCGAGGAGTACAAAGCAGCCTACCTCCGCAAACTACGCAAACAGGTGCTCCAGCGGACAGAGAAGGGCGAGGACGTGGGCGAGGATGTCCTGATCACAGGTGGGTTCCCTCCAGCTATGCACCCGATCGTCCACTGATTTCTATACAATCGCAGTGAAGACGCAGAATCTGGAGAAGGCCAAAGTCAAGGCCGTTCGAGCCACGCAGGCGGACTGAAGTGTAGCAACTTGGCGCTGGTTTTCGTGCTGATGTCATGGCGAACTTGGCATAAAAAACAACTAACCGAATCGCCGCAAATCTTGTTTTGACTTGGGCCTAATTGGGCGCGTGTGGGCGTGTTGGATGACGCAGCTCCGTTGCGGCACACGTATGTACATAGGCGCAAGGAGGCGAAAGCTAATACGGAGTCGCAGAGTTGACAGGAAGCTGCTTGGAGCGGAAGGATGTCTGCTGTCAACGAAATCGAATGAAATATAATGAGCTTGGGCGAGGAAGCTCCCCATTCGATTGAGATAACGATGATAACGATGTTGAGATAACCTCCACAGCTGCTCAGGGACATTAGAAGCAGTCTTGAGTAATTTCTCCCTTGGTCAGAGGCTGAAAAATCTGAGCAGCACAAAGGAAAGCGTGGCTTTAGGAGGCCAACGGAGGCGATGGGGATGTCTGCTGGCGTGTGCGTGCTTTTGAGGCCAGTTAGTCAATTCCCCCGCCCGCTGCGCTCCACTTCCCTTCTCCACTGCCTCTTTAGGGCTCAGGTGAGACCTTCCTGCTAGGCTGCCTGTCCAAACAGAAGCTGACAGGCACATCGGACTGCTCTCTTTCTTGCTGCTATCTTTGAGCCCCTCCTGCTTTGTGCAGAGCCGTCAATGTAGCTGTCATGGGCAAGTCACAAGTTGCATGGCCACTGAGGAACGTGTCACCACCGGGAGGCATCAACCGTGCACCCACCTGCACATGCACACCCACCCACCTGAGCAGCGAACCCTACTGGCCCAGAGCGCCGTGGCTGATTAAGCGGACAGAAATGCTGATGGCAGCCAACTATTTTCGCTATTTGTGCACTTGCCTCCGGCACGTACTTAATTTGAATACAAAGCACGGGGTGGTGGGTGTTTTGCGGGTCGGAAGGGATTGAAGTCTGTCATGTTTGTGGCAAGTGTATGCGGATTTAACCGGAGCACTACCCCTGAGGCAGTCAAGGAAAGAGAAGGCAAGGGAAGGGAAGTCGGAGGCAGCGCTGAAGAAGTGTAAACTACACGTAAATGATGTTGTCACTATTCCGCCCTCCATCCCCCCACTTCACTTGACTCGGCTCTTCAAACTGATTTCTGTCGTCGATATTACCGGTGTTGCCGCTGGTGGTAGTGATTGCCGTTCGATCTGCACATTTTATGCTCCACTTACCGCAACGCGGCGCTATGATGAACCAATTAATAGCTGGGCCTATTCAATACCAAGTGCTGATATCGCGCATACGCCCACGCGCCCATTCAGATGTGTGTCGCTCGAAGATGTTGATGTTGATGCTGGTGATGGTGGTGATGGTGGTGATGATGATGACGATGATGACGATGGTGCTCCAGTGGAACACTGGTTTTTGTTGCCGCTGATTGTTGTCAGCGACAGATGCCATCAAATCGAATGTCAAATCGAATGACGTGTGAAGTAATCGTTGGCGCGGTGCCTCTTTTAATTTGTGGCGAAGAGAACACTCCTGACAGGCGATGCGAGTGGGGGTGGAGGATAATCCCTTCGAAACCTGTTTGCGAATAATACGAAAGAATCAGAGAGAGTCAAAGTTAAGGAACATTTAATAATGGGGATTGCTAGAAATACACCCAGCTTTGGCGTAGACTCATCTATGTTTTGAAAGCAAACCAAATTTTAATAAAGGCTGGCAGGAGTTTAAAAGCCAATCAAAAAGTAAACTAAGTGCAACATCGGGCTGGGCAATGGAAAATGCTTGCCGGCGAGGGAGGGTATGAATTTGCACACAATAGCAATCTAATTCCCGGCTTGACTGGGGAAATGAAATGTCATTAAGTCCCGAATTTGTTTCGTTTGCCCGATTGAGGGGAGTGGGCCGGAGCGAGATCTAATTGCGGATTTGGGTCGCATGCTAGTCGAACTCAAACCCTCGAACCTCGGATGCAGTTGGTCATACCGCTGGCTGCCCATCCGGTTGCTGTTTTGGGTCTGTTTTCTGTTTGCCCCGCCTTGTCCTGTTTGCACTCTGGGGAGGGTGTGTGGTGGCGATAGCTGGGAGATCGCAGTTACCGGGGTCGTCTAATTGAGACTTGAGACTTGCGACTTGAGCGGCCTCCAATGTTGCGGAAAATTACTTTAAACGTGGTTTGCCATGTTCCAATTTGGCGAAATTCAGATTTCTCTATGCGTTCAGGAAGGTCAGGGGCTAGGGAGTACGGGGAGTATGGGGAGTTTGGGGAGCATGGCTGAAATGTCTTTTTAAATGCTTCGAGCCTTGCCAAACTTTAATGGGCCAATCCTCGCTCTGACACACTTCGGCGCTCTCTCCCTCTCGACTTTGTTGTGCGTGTGTTCGCTTTGATATAGTTAAGGGTAGAGGGGGATGGGGAGGGGAGGAGGTGGCAGGGGAAAACCCTTCAGACTTCAGATTCCCGACTTCACAGAGATGCCTCGCAGGCAACATCGGCCCAATGAAATCAGCGTCTGGCAAACAAAATTTCACTAAATACACACGCACACAAGCAAGCAGCCCTGCAAGCACACACACACACACAGATGCTCACTATGTTCGAAAAGGGAATATAATGCAAACGAAATTATAAGAAGTGAAAGCCAAAGGCAGAGGCGGGGTTCTGGCAGTGGCAGAAGTAGCTCAAAGTTCCACGCCCTCCTCCTTCTAGCCACCCGAAATCACCAGATAGCCTTATTAATCGAGTTTTCAATGCCAGCGAATAGCAATCGCATCCATCAAAGGCTCCCAACCCCAGTATCCCTGCTGCCAGGTGATCGGAGGCAGCAACAGAAGCTAAACTTACTTGGAAACAGAAGCAGGAGCAAGAACACCCAATCATCTATCATAGAGAGCGCTCCCACGCCCCGCTCATTCAAATCTAATCAAGGAGTACACGTCGCCATCTCTTCTTGAGGCTGTGCGTTTTTACAGCCAATTTATTAATTTGGCAAGTTAGGCAGAGCCACAGCCACAGACACAGACGCAGACCACAAAAAGCGACAAAAGCGCCTGGGAGCTCGCCGGGTTTTGGATGGGCAGGGGCGGAGGGAAGAGGGAATGCCGCAAAGCGTTTACCCGCCGCTTTGGCTTCTGGCGAACGGAAGCAGGATGAAATCCAAGCCGAAACCGAGAGGCCGAAACCAAGCCCAGGCGAGTCCGAAAGCCGAAGGAAAGCTGCCAGCGCTTGAAGCACACCGCACGCGATGAGCGTCGTGGTCACAGTGGTTACTAGTCCTCGTTCATGGCAGGATGCAAATTCCGCCATTGGTTGCTGTCTATTAGGGTATGTTCTCAGAGATGGAATTAACCTTTTTGAAGTCCGCTCAAGGGTTTTCTTTGAAATCAAATAAAGTACGCATACACTAGCAATTATTAGCCTTTCCACACCACGGTGGCCAGTCGACGCAAGGGCGATGTACTAGGACTAGGCTCCAAGTCCTGGCGCTCCTTTGCTGCCGCCTGGCTGCGCAGGGAGCATGCCGCCCAGAATTCAATTGGCAAGTGGCTACCTCGTGCGTAAGAAGCGAAAGCCAGAGAAAGCTAAGGCATGAGCCTTAGCCACAGTACCAGAGTCTGAATCAGAAACTGAATCAGGAGTCGCAGTAGCAGGAGCGGAATCGCACAGAGTGCGCACAATCAAAACAAATCAACACGTGGTTTTTGTCCACCTCTCGAGCAGTTGAACGGTGGAGCAGTCGAACGGCGGAGCAGTCTAATGGTCCAACAGATGAGGTCGAGGCAAGTCCCAGTAGTCCTGCTCCACCCCGATGCGTCCTGCACGCCCAGCTTCCATCTTCTGCTCCCCAAAAAGCAGCGCAGTCGCAAAATCCTGAGGGCAGAACGTCGGGCGTTGCCAGATGCCATACGATTGTCGCCCTGCGATTCCCAAATCGGGTTTCGCGATGAGGGAATATCGAAAACAGTCACTCTGCTGGGAACATATAATACCCAAGTAGGCTAAACTATATCAAATATGCCTCTGACAGGCTTACCATTTCGATACAAGGTAGCTTTCTTCCACGTTCTGTGGAGATTCCAAAAAGGCGTGATTGAGGGTTGTCAGATTGGTGGCTTAGACTTTGCCGGGTGGCAACCACGCCAATGGGCTTGGCACGCGATTAGCATCCAGAAGAGAGGGCAGTGAGAAAGTGAGAGAGCTTCGGGCGCGAGAGCAGGATATTACGTATACGCTGCAGGAGGGCGTGTTACAAGCCGAAATGAAACGAAAACGAAATCGAAATCGAAACCAAGTCAATGCCTCTCTCTCTGTGACATTGACAATGCTCGGTGGCCCCTGCGGATGCCCCCCTCCACCCCCACTCCTCCCTTGCTCCATGCTCCGTCGGAAATACGAGCCCACTTCGTGTCCTTCGCGATGGGGCTGCCATCCGCTCGCTGAAGCAGCGGGAGCTGTGGAAGCTGCGGAAGAGTGCTTCCTCTTGCTCGCGACAGAGGCGGCTCCATGGCTGCCTGGCAGTGCCATTCGGTGGCTCATCGAATTCAGTCCGCAGAGCGCGCTCCGTTCCGTTCGTTTTGCTCGCTCCGTGCCGTTCAGAGTCCTGTTCGGTTCTGCTCGCTCGCACCCGCATCCGCATCCGCATCTGCAGGAGCTGCCAGGCGTCCAGAGCCAGAGAGCCAGGTTTGGCTTCAGTTTCAGTCTCAGTTTCCGTTTCCGTTTCCCAGACTGAGCTGAGCTTGGCTTGGCCCGCTGAAGCGGATTCGAACTTCGGAACCGGACTTGAGACCTGAGACTTTGGACTTTGGACCTCGGACTTGTGACTTGGTGATTGGGACTTCGGACTAACGCCTAGCACTAGACACACACTGGACCGCCAACTGACCAAGTGAGCACTGCGCCCAGGATGCGAACGTAAACGTAAGCCCAGGACCTGCGTACCCACCCCGCCCATGTGACAATCCGAGTGTGTTTTGTTTTATAACAAAGAAAGCAGCGCAGCAACATCAACGGGACAACAACAACAACAGCAACAACAGCAGCAGCAGCAATGGCAAAAGGACAAAAAACGGTGTGGATGGGGTTGGACTGTCGGTGGTGAAGTCGAAGTGGGAGGGGGTAGGGCAGAGAAATAGAGAAAGCACAGCGGAATGATGGCGAAAAAATACATGAGCAACAACAAAATAGATGAACTTTTTCGTCGCTTTTTTTTTTGGGCGTGTATGCCCATGTGTGTGTGTATGTGTTCGTGTGCCTGCTTTACGTCTGTGTGAGTGAGGCTGCGTCGTCGTCGTCATCGCCGCTGTCGCTGTCGTGGTGCGTGTCTTTGAATTTTTGGGTGTGGACTTGCTTCATGTTTCAGTTTCAGGCCCCACCCTTTCCAGTTAGCCACCATCCTCCAGCTGCCCCAGCTACCCCCTGCCTCCCTCCAGCTACCCCCGCACGCTTGCAAAACTTTCCGCTAAGTAGCAACAACAACAGCAGCTGCGAAAAACATCGGGCTTAATAAAAATAATCACGGGAAAGTGCAATGGAGAAATGCAGTGGCAGCCCCACTGTCACTCTTTATTTTGTTTTTGTTCGAGTGTGTGAGTGAGTGTGCCAATCACAACAACAACAAAAACAACAACAATAATAATAAGAGCAAGAACAACAGCAGCAACAAGAACCGCAGGCAGGCGCAACAACAATGGCCAAGTGCATCAAAAGTGCAGAAGGAAAACAGCGCGAAAGCAAAACAAAAGCCCCACCCCGCCGCCCACCAGCCCCCTACAACACATTTTAATTAAGAGCCTGCAATGACAGACCCCTCGACAGCCGACCCACCCACTCGAAACCACTGTGCACCACCACGCATCACCCAACAACCACCGCCCCATCCCATTCCATCCCATCCGCCACCCAATCGCGCGAGCAAGTTTGAGATTTTTATTATTATGAAATTTTCGCTAATTCGAGGCGGAAGGCCAAGCGGAGCAGCCTTGGGCGGCTTTTGACGCGCTGAGGCTGGGGCCCCGCCCACTTTCTATGTTCCACTTCTTAACCCCCTCCATTGACCCATTTTGGCCCGCTCGCCAGCCGCATCCTGGAAAGTAAACAAACCGGAATGAGCAAAATCGATGGGCTCCAATAAACTCCTCTAAATAGCTTTGGTTTGAAAAGCACTTCCTAACGATTGCTGTTAAGATAAGGCAGGAGCAGGAGAGTTCCGGAAAAGTCGATGGGATCTCAAGTGCTGATAGTTCCATTGAAGGCATCCAATGAATCCCACTCTGATACCATCTCCTAGTATGATTCGTAACATTTACCACCAGTTCGTTCCCAGCAATCGGTTTTTGGGTTTCATCTGTGTGGAGAATCTACAGATCTTGCACTGGCCAGTCGGTATAGAATCTATTTGGGGAACTCCCATCTCCCCCATCGACCCAAGGTCGTCGACCAAGGATGCCTGTAATGTGCCACAATAACCATTGCGGCAAGTGCATTTCAGTCGGAGGCCAAAACTTCTGGTCCAACGCAACACAACACAGCACAGCACAACATGGCACAAACGCGAGGCGGGACAAACTGACATCGTGTTAGTTTATCCTGTTCCTGTTCCTGTTTCTGTTCCTGCGCCTGTACGTCCTTTTTGTTGCTGCTTCCATAGTTGTTTGGACGACGTGTTGTTGCAGCGGGATTTGCATTCGGCCAACTTTGGGCAGCGAACTTTTGTTTGCTTGTTGTTTGGCGGCACAACAAGCCGAAACTTGGGTGGGGTCCAATGAATTAGGTGCCAGGCAGATCTCGCCGGGCGGCGGGAAGGGACACCATCAGTGTCACACAGATAACACGTAGTCATTTTTCACGCCCGACCAGCACCAGGGAATCCTGCCCTTTTTTGGGAGTGCGAAAAGTAAAATAGGGCCAGTGTCGTTGGAACAAAGAAAAAGCGTTGACAGGCAACGTTTGGCCCAAACTAATAAGCAACCGGCCATGTTTGTCTAGAGGGGATTGGGGGCTGACAGCGGTCGCCGTCCTGTCAAATAAGACGTTTTCCTCACACTCACACTTACACTCCCACTCCATCTCCCACTCCCACCACCGCCTATCCACCCGGTCATCTGTTCTGGCCTAAAGCTAACCCATTTGGATCTGACCTAACAAGGATCCGTTGGCCGGGAACGATAAAGCACGGCTAAAGAAAGGGAGCGCAAGACGCAGGAGCCAAGGACGTCGGCGAAGAATGTGATAGGGTGGTAGGGGGAATGGAACACACAAATAAATAAATACGTGTATTGCATTTGTGGGCGTGGTCAGTGAAAGAAGATGGCAAAACGGGTAGAGAAAGAAGACGAAAGCGGGAGGCGATGCTAAAAAGTAAATAACTCTAAAAAGGGTTCAGCTATGGCAAATGAACATGCACACCGAGAAAAACTGGGGCACAGTTAATAGGGTTGCTGTCCAAGTAAGACTGCTTCCTTAACCTTTACGTAACACAAGTACTTCTCTCTGTGCACTACATGTGTGTGTGTGTGTGTCTGTATTTGTAAACGGAACCTGTCTCCAAAGCAGCCAAGTATAGCAAACGCAACTCGAGCCTAGCCCAGAGATGTCCGGCAAAAGTCATAAACTTACGCACACACAGAGGGATGATGATAATGCCATTGTCGGAGTGGCAGCAACAACGGGGATGACCAGGAGAAGACGCTAGCTGGCAGAGCCGGAGCAACCAGCATTTTCAATCAAAAGTTTAATACGCCGTGAATTCATTACACGTCCGATGAATGATGTAGCCCCCGAGCTCCAAGCACCGACCCTGCCCCATGAAACGGCCAGGAAAGGGGGGGAGTTCTTTGTGAGGACTATGAGCCACGTTACCCGGGATGTCTGTTATTTTGGTTTCTTTTCTCATAAGATACAATTTATTGCCGCCATCATGTACGAAAAGTACGAAACACATGTAGGCACACACAGACATTTACGGCATCCCCAAACACACGCACACAGATGTGTAGGGATGATCATTGAGAGGGTGGGGAGGGGGGGAATCATGGGAGACAGCCGCCGAGGAGCCCATGACCTTCGCCGCCTTTGGCGGCCATTGCATGAGCATTCGGTCCTGCTTCCTTTGTGCCTTTGTGCTTGCCTGCCTGCCTGCTTGTCCCCAACAAAGTAATCACTCTTTCCTGCAAACGAGCCGAGGAAGTGGGGCAGTGGGAGAAAGTGGTTCCACCCCCGCTTATTGACAGCCAGGCAGCTAAGTGTCAAAACACAGTTTAAGCCAAACCAGCAAACCAGGGGCTACGCAAAGCGGAGGGCCAACCGACAACCGACAAATTATAAGCCCAAACAGCTTCTGTTTGCCGCGCAGCCAGGAGATGCGAAAGGCGAAGACCGCCGCAACACGAAATGAAGTCGAGCAACTTGCTGACGCAGGAGCCACGACCCCTGCCCCTTCTCGGCGCAGGGGGTGGAATTCGATGATAACACGAAGCCGCAGCAGGCGACGCCCAAAGCCAAGCCCAGAGCTTTGGCTGTGGCGCACACAGAAAGGAACGGGGTGATCCAATAAGTGAGCAAGTCAATGAAAAGAGCATAAATATATATAGGTGTCTACTCGTAGACAAAGCACACAGAGTCCTACGGAATGTCATCGAATATCCAACTAAATTTCACAAGAAAAAAGGTTTTTCCGAGTGTACCAATAGCTACAAACGAAGAGCAAATTCGGGCCGGAAAGCCAGAATGAGATACAGCGCAACTACCAGCAGCCGCAATATGTGGAGATATTAATGGTGATGACTATCATAATGGCTAGACTGTGCGGGAAATCGAAAGGAGAGGGCTTGCAGATGGCAGAGGTCTCCGTAGATATCTGTAGCCGCGTTCTCGCCTTCCAACTCTCACGCTGCCACTTTCTGCCTTACGATTCCCTAGTCCCGTTTCCCGATTCCTGTTTCCGCTGCTTCGGCTGCCTTGCCCTGCTCCGCTTGTTCTGCCATGGCCTGTTTTTACTACCGCTACTGGCAGCATTCGAAATTCAAAGTGAAAATTTCGCGAGCAAATGCCGCATTCCCTGCGGGGGTGGGGGGTTAAGCGGTTGGGGTTGGGGTTGGGTGTTGGGTGTTGCCTGAATCAGGAATCGGGAACCTGGATGCAGAGGCACAGGCGGAGGCGAGAGTGTGTGCCAGAGCAGCGATTATGCGGACCAATGTCGCATTTAATTTATGTAGAATGGCAAGCTGCGCTAAAATTGAATCCGAGTGAAAAACTGTGTGGGCGGGAAGCGGGGGGATCGAAGGGCTGAGTACCCTGGGAGCTGGGAAACAATATCTGACATCTGTGTAGCATACATTTCTGCGCTGCCACAGTTGTTCGGAACTCGTTTCACTGCTGCTGGCAATGCTTCGTTCCATTGTACCCAGAATTTAATGCAAGACACCTATTACAATACCTGAGCAGTCCAGTTGATAAAACCCCCTGAGTTCTCATCATTCCAAAGGCAGCTACACTGCTCCCTCTTATTATTCAGTCCAGGGCGACGGGGACGGAGGTGGAATGCCTCGCCGGCGACCAGCAGGCGGCACGTTCGGCACAGTGGATCCGAAAAGGTTGCGAACGACATTCCCAGCAGAGGGGGTGCCAAGTTTCGCGATGTGCGAAAACGACTCCACGGTGCCTTTTCCGGCCATAACAAATTAGTAGCGGAAACGGAAATGGCGGAAAACGTCAACGACGAGTGTTGCCATTGCTGCTGCAGATGTTGCTGCCTAGGTGTGTGCATGTGGATGTGTGCAAGTGTGCATGTGTATTTGTTGACGTGGGTGGTTGGGTACATGTACTGTACACAACTTCTGTTGCCCGTTTGAATTTAGCAATGCGCAGCAGTCAATACAAGCCCATCAACTGCCTGGGGAAGCGAACAGAGGGAAAAGCGGCCAGCAAGCGGACCCAGCCTGTTCAGGAAAACGCAATCCATCCACAATCCAAACAATAGCACAGCCCAGACACTTGCATCCCGGCCAGATGCACTAGAGACCACCGGAGCACTGAGCACCGGATCCCAGCGAACTTCAGGATCTAGTAGTCCACGAGCCATGATGCCCAGTCGCGTCAAACTGAAACGCGGCACGGACGGACCGACGCCCACGGCCACGCCCGCGCCCATGCCTATCACAATGCCAAAGCAAACGCCAATCGCCACTTTGAACACTGCCAGCTGCCAGCACAATAGCACAACAAGTAGACGAAAGCCAACCCTCACCCCTCCAAGCGGGCCCATCTCGCTGCTCCTTTTCACAGTACTGACCCTGCTGATCCTGGACACCAGATCCTGCCAGGGCCTCCGACTAACCAACGGAGGCGGCAGCCTGAGCAAGGGCGCGGCGGCCAACAAGGAGCAGCTCAACATCGGCCTGATCGCGCCGCACACGAACTTCGGAAAGCGCGAGTACCTGCGCAGCATCAACAACGCGGTCACCGGATTAACGAAGACGCGCGGCGCCAAGCTGACCTTCCTCAAGGACTACTCCTTCGAGCAGAAGAACATCCACTTCGACATGATGTCGCTGACGCCAAGTCCGACGGGTGAGTGTCCTACACAAAGCTCCTTTTCTCCAATTATGTAGGTACCTCTTGCTACCCGAGCGCAAAATTTGCTTACTGGCGTTAATTGTGACCACGGGGGCGCAGGTCACAGGTCACGGGTCACAGCTCACAGCTTACAGGTCGTGGGCGCCGACACCTGGTGGGCTCTTGATTGCGTGCGCATTTTTAATGGCCGTTCATTTAGAGCTTCTTAAGCGCTTAACCCCCTTTGCCACTCACGACGACGCAATAAAGCGGAAACGTGAATAAAAATTAAAATGATCATGAAAACGAAAATGAGGAAACGAAGAAAAATTCGTAATGAACGCGGCGTACATAAGTAGATGACCAGGCCAAGCCAGGCTGTAATTAAACGCGTGCAGAGTTGTCAACGCTTTACGGCATGGTTGTCAACGACTTGGCTTGAAAGCGAGCTTGTAGGGCTTTAGAGTTGCCGAATGCTTTGATAGAGCGACAAGTCAAATTTCAAATTGCAAGGCATGCCAGGGCATCCCACTGTTTTGCGTTTTCAATGGAAATGTAACAGAATGACCAAGTGCAAAGTGCCCTTGTAGTTAGAAACGCATTATAAGCATTGAAATCCGCGGGCCAGCTCCTGCCAGGGTTGTGAGGACAGCCAGAAGCATATTCGCGGTGAGTTACGTTTTTCTGTTCTGGTTGAATGACAACTCGTTTTTCAGGTGCGATTGTGCTAGTGGCACATTTGTGATTCCAACAATTTATGCCCACTCCTTTTCGCCTTGCTTTCTTTTTGATTGCATAATCCCGAATCCCAGATTCCGTTTTGCAAGTTCAAAATTGCATATCAAAAGGCTGCGCTCGAAGTGTCCATGTCTACAAATTGCATTCTCTGTGCCACACGCAACTGCCACGGACCAGGACCAGGACCCGACTCCGACCCCGAACCCGAAACTCGCATCGTGGCACAAAAATATGCACAGCTATAAAAGGGGCCGGAGCAGAAGCAGAACTTAACATCTCCGGGCGGGAAGTGCGATGTAGCATGTGGAAAGTGGGCAGTGGGCATGGCCAAGAGTGATTGCGCCTGGGTCAGCCATGTGCATATGGATGTGGTGAGGGGGTGGACAAGGGCGGACTTGATGGCATATCGAAATTTTATGTCGAATTTCCAGAGTTTGCCAAATTGATAAAGTAAACACCAGAGCGGGATGGGGTAAAGGGAAAATGCGAGCGCAAACAAAACCCAAATGAATTTCCAATGATGTTTAAATGTTTATCATGGCCAGGACCTTGAGAATACGAGTATCTGTGTGAACGCAAATTACAACACATGGCAAACAAAGTCTGTCTGTTGATTGCCCCTCCCCAGGTCTATGGGGAATTTATAATGGATTTCTATAGCTTTCGCACCCACGCACACTCGCTTACTCGCTCACTCGCATTGAAAGGAACCGAACCGGGCATGTTCAGTTGCTGAGACGATTGTTATTTCTCTCGAATGTCGAACAATAAACGCGTGATGCTGCCTTGAAACCCCCCCACCAGTCCGCATTTTCCCGCATTACCGCCCTCTTTTGCATCCGCCTTAGGTGGACGAGTGTGTCTTTCCTCGCCTTTCCTCCTGTCCTGATGCCTGATTGCATTCCCGTTCCCCATTCGCACTGCTTCCATTGATTGCCGGACATAGTTTGGCAGGACTTGTGCCAGCAAGTTCTATAATAATCGTATGGAAATTGAATTCAAGTCAGCGGTCGTCAGTTGAAGTTGTCATCCAACCCATTCACATTCCCTGCCATGAGCATTAAGTTGGATGAGCTGTGCAGGTCGGGCGAAAAGTTCCCTTTAGACAAGTGCCTTTCATTCTCATGCCTTTTAGTCTGCCCGACAGCGTAGTAGATGATTTTGTGTCAAAGCAATTTCATACAAAATCGTATTTACTTTAACCCCTAGACACAACAAACGATTACCAGGTCAGGTTTGGGGCGGCTGAGCCCGAGCTGTGTGGGCTTGCCCCTTTCTCGTGGCAGCCATAAACTTTGATGGCCTTATTATCGAGTTTGGCTCATTTGCGGCGATGGAAAACAGGGCAATTACCTCAGATGAAGGCTGTGGCCAAGAACGAGTCTGTGGGGATAGTAGAAGTGAAGGCGGCACAATATAATCCATTCCACGGGAGAATTTTTTAGAAGCGTGCTCCCCAAATGAGCTGGCAGAGCAATGGGAAACCTGGTGAAACGGGTGGTCAGAACCAATAATCGTTATCACCACTTCAACAGGACCATCAACAACAGAGCCACATTTTCAGGCAGACAGGTTAACCCTTTTTCGGTTTGCCACCCACTGCACACACACAAGTACTATGTGTACATATGTACGTGTAATCTGTCATCCTCCTACCCCTCTGCACCTGCCACTGCCACTTCCACTCGATTCCCGCCCATTCTTTGACACGTCCATTAGTATCTGCTCATCCGGCTGATTTGCATTAATTGCATAACAATAGTAGCAGCCAGTAGCCAGCGAAGCCAAATTGATGGGATAATTGAGCGCTTTGTGCAACCGAGTGACCCACGATTCGCACTGCCCGCAAAATTTAGCCTGTTGTCCCATCTCGATGTCAGTCGCCGGTTGACCTTGAACAATTGCGAATTACGCCACCCTATAGCCAGGCACACGCATGCTGGGTGTCGTCCGCGCCGAAAGCGATACCCTAACTGCAATTGAAGGCTGAGTGGGGAGGCACCACACCAACTTTCATGCTGGCCCACATGGCGTATGGGCGATGCCGTCAATAAGCGGTTGATTGAATGAATGATCCCGTCCAGTTGTCTCCACTTTGCTAAATGACATTTTCATTTAAATCGAACCGAGCGGAACTGGAGCCCGGGACCCATGTATCATATATCACTCCATTGTGAGCCAGTATCCGGTCCGACAACCCTGATCCCCAGCAGCCAGCCCTAAGTCATTTTTCTTTTCGCTTCCATTGATTTTCTATCGGGTGGAGGAGGCTGTCAACTTCCATCACCATCGCGGACCACTTGGTCCTTTATTATTAGCCATTGAACCCGCGATTACTACCCTGCTGGCCACTGCACCTGGCAATGAATGACCAGGTCCAGCGACCCTGTCGGCGCCGTTAACCTTGTTTACACCATGTTTGCATGCCACCTCTTCCCACTCTTGCATTCCCTGCAGGAGAAGAACGTAAACGAGAAATGCCCACCGCATTAATAAGCTGTTGTGGCCGGATCCTGCTCCTGCTCCTGTCCTGTCCTGTCCAGGTCTGGCCTCTCCGTGTACCTGCCAGGTGGCGGCTCCCACCGCTGCAGCTGGAATAGCGAACACTACTGGCTGTGTAACCGAATTGGTTGACAACGTGAAAGTACTCGGCCGCAGCTGAAGTTCCCTGGCGGTACATGCCTGCATATGAGCCAGGGGCCATCCACCAGCACTGTGTCCTGCTCCCGAAACAAGCCCCAAAGAAATGGATGGATGGCAGCCAGGATGGTAAGCAAAGCAGGCGACTGGGGAATGAAAACGGAAAAGAAACGGACCCAAAGCCTGCGGCCAAGACGGGCGAGATGGGATGGGCGTAGGCCAGCCCAGGCCAGGCCAAGCCAAGTCAAGCAGGACAATGGCCTGGGCAGTGGACAAGAGCTGGGGTGGAGGGTAGCAGCAGACATCGAGTCCCCACCACAGACACACGGGGGGAAAAAGCCATCAATAAATGGACCCAGAGCAACCCAAAGAAATCCAAACTGGTGGCTGATAAATTGAACAGCTCCCATTACCTTTTATAGTCTGTCATCTGGTCTAGAAAGTCACGGCTTACGGCATTTATTGCCACGAGGAACTATTCCAGATCCAAGCTGCATAAAATTAGCTCTAAGCTGCTTCAGTCCCCTAAATTAAAAGGATATTTGGACTTTTTCGGCACTATGCCATCTTTTTTGCCAGTGCACACACAGCCAGCCAGCCACCCAAACGGAACCCAAATCCAGCCGCAGTCCGACGCTGTTCCACTAATTGGCGCCGTCGTAAGAAGAAGGCGCATCCTTGGAGTCACTAGCAGGTCAAGAATGGCCCTCGGGCCTAATACTGCCACGCCCCAGACTTTTTCCTCTTGCCTGGCGTCTTGTGCCTTCAGCCGGACGCAGAATGTGTGTATGTACGCTATCTGCTGTTCTCGCTGGGAGACTTTTGAACTTGGACCACTTCTCTTGGGAATGAAAATGGACTAGGCATCGGGCCCTTGGGTGGCGCCATTGGGGAAGGAGCATGTGCGTCGATTCGGTTTCGGGTTACAAGCTATGAACTTCGCTTAAGTCTGTTGACATCGCACACATGCCTGCGGTCACGGAGCCGACAAGAGGTGCCGGACAAGGGATGGTCAGTGGTCACCGGTCCCCGCCGAGCAGACCAGACACAAAATGGACACTGAATTGCCTGATTATACACGCTCAGCTGCTAATGATGGCCCAGGAGCACACCGAGCAGGGAAGGCCAAGTCCATAGCGCAAAGCCCAAACTCAGAGCCAGCAAAACGGCTCCCATCCGAACTGAGGCCCAACCACGCCTAATGGCCCGAATGGCCAAGTGGTTGCGGTTGTGGGCCAGGCTGCTCGGTGGTCTGGTCTGGGTGCCAACACGCTCTCTGGGGAGCTGGAGCTGGTGGGTGAAGACCGTTCGCAAGGCTCTCAAGTTGCCGGGCCGTTGAAACCTTAGAAGGCATAAGATGGGGGCGTGGCGCTCTCTAGGGCGAGTGAAAGGGGCGGAAGAACTACTTTGACGCTTCACTTTGCACCAAAGTTTCACCTTCCCCCCCGCAAGCCCTTTTCAACTGGTCGCCGTGTCAGCAGCTGCGGAGTAATTTGGCGTGGCTGTGACGCCCGCGTCCTTGGGCGCTTCTCCGGCTGCCAGCTCACTCACAGCTCCTATCGTCTTAAGCCTTCACTTCTCTTTAAATTAGATTTATTTGGATGAAGAAATCGAATAGGAAGGAAAGAAGCCTACCCTCTTAAGAAAGTTTAATTATTGCACGCGCGCCTTGTCGAGATAAAGGATTCATGGAGAAGATCATTTCATACAATATCACTGCGATCCTGGTTCCCACTATGGATTACGTAAGGTCTTGGCCATAATCATACAACCTGACTTATTTCATATCCAATGCGGTCGCATACACCCGGACTTGGACGGTTTTCTAAGCCCTCTGAAATCTTCGAAAGCATATCACGGAGCAGCCCTAAGATACGAGTCAGCTAAGCTGACGTAGTAGAAGGTGCACGCCCAACATTTCCGCGTGTCCTCTACACTATAGTATGGGTATGGGTAGCTAGTCCGGACCTGCCCCATTTACAGCCTGTGTGTGTTGAATACTTCACGTGCAAAACTCATCCGACAAAAGCATGAGAAGCGAAAAATCATCTGGCAACACTTTGATATTCGATAAGATGTTTGGACGCTTTCGTCGGCGCTTTCTTACTAATGTCCTTGCCGTCCTTGCTGTCCTTGCTGTTCTTGCTCTCTTGTCCCTGTCATTGTCGTCATGCGGGTTTCGGCTCTTCGTATCTGCGTGGTGGAGTGGTGAGCTGGTGAAGTGCGAGCGGGGAGAAGTGGGAGCCGGTGGCGTTGGAGCCCGTGACGTCAAGTTATAAAATATGAGGCTGTTCCCAGCGCCCAGCCCAGCCCAAGCCTCTAGTTTAGTTCGGGTCGCTTTGCTTTCCTTCAGTCGCACAGTCCTTCATGGTGTCGCCGCTCGCCTAGTTGTTGTTACACTGCCATACATGGCATTTCTTTTTATTGGCATGCCACGCCCTGTCGGAACTGTGCCTGTGCTCGTAAGGAACGGGTGGCCGGATGGGTGGGAAGCTGCGGGTGCCTAGGATGTCTGGGGTGGGCTGAGGTCACAACTTTGAGTGGCAGGATTCGCAGTTGAATAACTAATTCAACCGACTAGTTTCCGAGTCCGGGCCAAGCACACAGATACTTCCTCAACATTTCAGCGGAAAGGAGCTATTTAGCTGTGATGGACTTCATTTAATTTATTTTCAATTTCTAAGAATCAAGCTTGCAGCTGCGCTTTCCTTTGAAGATTGCCGAATCGCCATCTAGAAGCAGCAGCACCTGAATTTGCACCTGTAATCGATGCTACAGGATTGAGTGACGATGCTTAATCGTCCGGAATTATCACTGCAAATATTTAATTGTGTGCACAATGTGAATCCACCCCCTGCCAGCTAACCCAACAGGCGAAAGTTTCCATCGCTTTTGATGCGGGTTTCACATTCGGTTGCCCGCTACCAGCGACTAGCTACTAGCTTTTCCCTCCCAACTACCCGTATCGAGTTTCCCAATTCTGGATTATCGAGCGCAAGTCAAAGTGCTGGGACATGGGACAGCTGCTACTCCTAACTGTGCTTTATGTCATCCTGCTACGCGGATGTCGATGCGGATGCGGAAGCGAATGCGAATGCGAATGCGAAGTTTTCTGTGTGCTGAGAGATACACTTTCGAGGGCAACTAGATTTATGTTCTGCCTGGGTGGAGCGCCTGTCGGCGCTTTTTCCACTTGCCTGCGTCGAGCGGAATGTAAAAAGTTACTCAAGAGCGGCAGGAGGATGCGGATGCCAGTGCGGATGCCAGTGCGGATGGCAATGTGAAGTGGTTGGGCGACGCGCACACACATGACACCTTCCCTCCACTCTGTTACTTGCATTGTTGGCAACTTGTGATAACTTGCGATAAAAACGAAGGCAATTGAATGATGCTTAAATGAAATTAATGGATGTTATAATAAGTTGACAGACGCATCCCCATTTCCCCTCAGCCAGGGCGCCCCTGCGGCTGCTGTCAGAGCGGACAAGTCGAGCAAGGACGAATGCGAAAGGACTCAAAGCCGGAGCCAACTCACAGCCGACAGCTGTCAGCTGACTCCTGCTCTGGTACAACAATCAGCTCCTCCCTCCTTCAGCACTCAAATTGGGGCTGTGTCAAAATTCAATTTGCACATTACAAAGAGCCAGTTTCGCCCGCTCCTTTGTGGCACCAAAATTGTAAGCTTCCTGAGTCCTTTGGGGCGGCAAACCTGGTTGAACTGCCGCTCACCTTGACGCGCTCCGCATTACCTCACCGCATTACGCACTTTGGGGTCTGGATTACCTCTAACGTGAGTAGGATTTGAGACCCCCAGAACCCCACCCCATCCACTCATTGGACCTCCCAGCCAGTTCCAGTTCTAACAGTTCCACTGAGAGCTCCCTGCGGAGGCGACGGGACACGGGCCGGTCACTCGACACTTGGTAATGCAATTACAGGGTGCCTAATGCACGCAATTAAATTCGTAATGGACGTGCCGGAGGAATCAAAAATGCTCCATTAAAACGAAATTAAATTTTTGGGAGCGGGAGGGCGTGCTGTGGCCTGACCGGGCCAGGCCTAATTTCGTTAAGTGAATTTCTATTCTCGGTTAAATGCGAACAAAGGTCGTCAGTGTGAAGAAACCCACCCGGATTCCTCCCCCTGGGCATTCCAATCAAGCTTGGGGCCATCGTCCATCGCCCATTGCCCATTGCCCGTCGATCCATCATCCCGAGTGCGGTTGCCTATGCCTATGGCTGTGCCTATCCATCCTGCCATCCATCTGCGTATCTTTGCATCTATACATATCTGCGGCTTTGAATCCATCTGGGCGAGTCCCGACATGGAAATGGTAATTGAATGCAGGGATACTGCAAGACGTGGGTAGGATGAAAAATTAGCAGACCCCAGTTACCGAGACTTTCCCCCCATCACCCCCACCCACCCTGCAATCCGACATCGTAGCCCTCTAGTAGCGATGGAATGCAGATAGCAGAAGTAAAGTGATGAAAAAGTTAATTAAACTTTTTGATGAGATTTCACATTTTGCCAAAGCATTGACAGAAGACTGACAGTCCTACGGGGGCAAGGGGCCAACAGAGGGTATCGCAAGTTCCCTAGGACTTGACAATGTCTTGTCATTGATTTCGCCTCCGCCTTCCAGGCAGGCAAAACTTCCGAAATTGTCTATAGTCACTGGTGAACAATGGCATCGGTTGCCAAATCACGGCACCCAGTCACCCACACGCAACGCCATCCTTAAAGTTCTTCGAGATTGCATATGGATTAACTACCATGTGACTGTGAAGAACCGCCCCGCAATTCCTCAAAAAAAAAAGGTCACTTGGCTGGTAGGCTGAACCGAGACCGCGCAATGTGCCCCGACCGCCGTGAGCACCCACACACCGCATCCTTGCGTTGGCCACAACCAATAAAAGGCTCCCACTCCACCGGGTAGCACCAGCCAATCGTAAAACAAGTTCGGAAGGTGGCTAATCTGCAATTAATTGCCTCACATCTGTACACAAGACACGCACGAGCTGAGATTGAGATTTTGATTGGGATGGGGGATAGGGAATGGAGTTGGAATTGGAATTGGAATCGGGATCAGCAGCTGGGTCTGAAGCGGTTTTTGGTGGGTTTGGTCGGTCAGGTAAGCAAATGAGCACGGACAATTGCACTGAGGGAGCCGCAGGCAAATGTGATTTGTTGGGGATCCAATTCTTTCTGAATTTAAAACCAAACTACTACGAGACTCCCATGAATTACAACACCCAATGCTAACGTACATATCTCTTTGTCCGTCAGCAATCCTAAGCACACTGTGCAAGGAGTTCCTCCGCGTGAACGTCTCCGCAATCCTGTACATGATGAACAACGAACAGTTCGGGCACAGCACGGCCTCGGCACAGTACTTTTTGCAGCTTGCCGGCTACCTGGGCATCCCGGTTATCTCGTGGAACGCCGACAACTCGGGTCTGGAACGACGGGCCTCGCAATCGACGCTCCAGCTACAGCTGGCTCCAAGCATCGAGCACCAAAGCGCCGCAATGCTGAGCATCCTGGAGCGCTACAAGTGGCACCAGTTCTCGGTGGTCACGTCGCAGATAGCCGGCCACGATGACTTCGTGCAGGCGGTGCGGGAGCGCGTGGCTGAGATGCAGGAGCACTTCAAGTTCACCATCCTAAACTCGATCGTGGTCACCCGCACCAGCGACCTCATGGAACTGGTTAACAGTGAGGCCCGGGTGATGCTGCTGTATGCTACGCAGACCGAGGCCATCACCATCCTGCGCGCCGCTGAGGAGATGAAGCTCACCGGAGAAAACTACGTCTGGGTAGTCAGCCAGTCGGTCATAGAAAAGAAGGATGCCCACTCCCAGTTCCCCGTCGGCATGCTTGGCGTGCACTTCGACACCTCCAGTGCGGCGCTCATGAACGAGATCTCTAACGCAATCAAGATCTACAGCTACGGCGTGGAGGCCTACCTAACGGATCCAGCTAACCGGGACCGCCGCCTCACCACTCAGTCTTTGTCCTGCGAGGACGAGGGACGCGGTCGCTGGGACAACGGAGAAATGTAAGTGGAGATCCCAATGCTGTGTGCTCTGCATGCTTGCATCCGAAACGATCCGTCGTAGGGCTTAGATTAAGGTGAAGTGAATTGAAGGACGACACAGAAGAGCATCCTCATTGAAATAGTGAAGAATCTTGTAGTCGAAATGAGCCCCGGGCCTTCTATTAAGCGTACGGTCTCTTTCCCAGCTTCTTCAAGTACTTGCGCAACGTGTCCATCGAGGGCGACCTTAACAAGCCGAACATCGAGTTCACGGCGGACGGGGACCTGCGCTCGGCGGAGCTCAAGATTATGAACCTCCGGCCCAGCGCCAACAACAAGAACCTTGTGTGGGAAGAGGTAAGTGGGCGTTGCTTGCATGCTTTTCTCAGTCCTTTCTCACTTTGCCACTCTTCCCACGCTCACTCTTCCCGCTCCACTCTGATCCACTCTGATCCAATCTGATCCACTCTGAACCACGATCCACGACCCAATCTGATCCCGCACCGATCAATCGATCTCGCACCGCTTTGTACTTATGCTGATCTGAACCACGACTCCAATTGGGGCAGATTGGAGTGTGGAAGTCCTGGGAGACGCAGAAGCTGGACATCCGCGACATTGCGTGGCCCGGCAACTCGCACGCCCCGCCCCAGGGCGTGCCGGAGAAGTTCCATTTGAAGATCACATTCCTCGAAGAGGCACCCTATATCAATCTGTCGCCTGCGGACCCGGTGAGTGGCAAGTGCCTGATGGACCGTGGTGTGCTCTGCCGGGTGGCGGCCGACCACGAGATGGCCGCCGACATCGACGTGGGCCAGGCACACCGCAACGAGTCCTTCTACCAGTGCTGTAGCGGCTTCTGCATAGACCTGCTGGAGAAGTTTGCCGAGGAGCTGGGCTTCACCTACGAGCTGGTGCGGGTCGAAGATGGTAAATGGGGTACCCTCGAGAATGGCAAGTGGAACGGCCTGATCGCCGACCTGGTCAACCGCAAGACGGACATGGTCCTCACCTCGCTGATGATCAACACGGAACGCGAGGCGGTCGTCGATTTCTCTGAGCCCTTCATGGAGACCGGCATCGCCATCGTGGTGGCGAAGCGCACTGGCATTATCTCGCCCACGGCTTTTCTGGAGCCCTTCGACACGGCCTCCTGGATGCTGGTAAGTAGCCCCCTCTGAAGACGTGCTCTGTCCAGCCTTCTCACTGGTAAGTGTCCTTGCTCCTTGCTCCCCCTTCTCTTCCTTTCTCTGCGCCCAGGTGGGCATAGTGGCCATCCAGGCGGCCACCTTCATGATCTTCCTCTTCGAGTGGCTCTCGCCCAGCGGCTACGACATGAAGCTCTACCTACAGAACACCAATGTCACCCCGTACCGCTTCTCCCTGTTCCGCACCTACTGGCTGGTTTGGGCCGTGCTCTTCCAGGCCGCCGTCCATGTGGACTCGCCGCGAGGTTTCACTTCGCGCTTCATGACCAATGTGTGGGCCCTCTTCGCTGTGGTATTTTTGGCCATATACACTGCCAACCTGGCCGCCTTCATGATAACGAGGTAAGCCGGAGTCTTCGGGCTCGGACTTAATGTCTGACTTAATATCACTGTCCACGTTTTAGGGAGGAGTTCCACGAGTTCAGCGGTCTCAACGACAGCCGTCTGGTGCATCCCTTCTCCCACAAGCCCTCCTTCAAGTTCGGCACCATCCCGTACAGCCACACGGACTCGACCATCCACAAGTACTTCAACGTCATGCACAACTACATGCGGCAGTGAGTTGCTCCCAGGGCCTAGAGTGGGTTTGGTTCCACGCAGCACTGATCTTCCATTTATCGCAGGTACAACAAGACGAGCGTGGCGGATGGAGTGGCCGCCGTGCTCAACGGCAACTTGGACTCCTTCATCTACGATGGCACAGTGCTGGACTATCTGGTTGCCCAGGACGAGGACTGCCGGCTCATGACCGTGGGCAGCTGGTATGCCATGACGGGTAAGCCCTTCCTTTCTTCTTCCTCTCCTTTTGCAGCATGTGACTTCAAACTTCTTCGCTCTCTGACGGGCATTAGATTGTCATTTGAAGTTATTATTAAATTAGTTGCCAGCCGCACACAGTTTCCATCAGCTCGTAAACTGTGAAACTGTGAAAACGACTTGGCTAAAAGTTAAAGCGCGTCAAGTATGGGTGGCAAACTTTTCACTGTTGCTGCCAACACTCACTTGGCTCATTAACAACATTTGTAATATACGTTCAACGTTGGGCGAAGTCGTTTTCGTTTCCGTGAGATACACTGGTAGAAGAGATGAGCATATGCGGCAGTCATGTTGAAACATTTCTATTCCTTTCGCTTCAGGGTACGGGCTGGCATTCAGCCGCAACTCAAAGTATGTGCAGATGTTCAACAAGCGGCTGCTCGAGTTCCGAGCGAACGGGGACCTAGAGCGGCTGCGACGCTACTGGATGACGGGCACGTGCCGTCCGGGCAAGCAGGAGCACAAATCCTCGGACCCGCTGGCGCTGGAGCAGTTCTTGTCCGCCTTCCTGCTCCTGATGGCCGGCATTCTGCTGGCGGCGCTCCTCCTGCTGCTCGAGCACGTCTACTTTAAGTACATCCGCAAGCGGCTGGCTAAGAAGGACGGCGGCCACTGCTGCGCCCTCATCTCCCTGTCCATGGGCAAGTCGCTGACCTTCCGGGGCGCCGTCTTCGAGGCCACCGAGATCCTGAAGAAGCACCGTTGCAACGACCCCATCTGCGACACACACCTCTGGAAGGTCAAGCACGAGCTGGACATGTCTCGCCTCCGTGTCCGCCAGCTGGAGAAGGTCATGGACAAGCATGGCATCAAGGCGCCGCAGCTGAGGTAAGTGTAAGTGTTCAACGGTGCTCCGCATCCGCAGAACACAGGTTCACGACCCACACACCATCATAGTGAGCTAGACTAACACTGTGTCCATACACACGTCTCTCTGCAGGCTGGCCTCCTCCTCGGACCTGCTAAACCACCATCATCTCAAGGAGCGGCCGCCACTGCTGGGCAACCTGAGTCTCGCCGCCAGCGCCCAAGATCTATACAGGTGGTAAGTTTTCTTTGTGCATGCCTTTTCCTGCACGATCCCCTGCACAACGATTCCTCACTCCTAACTCCGTGGCAGTAATTAAATTAAGCAATTGCTTAGGATAACATTCCAGCACGGTTCAGTGTTCTTTTTCCGGAGCGGAACGGAACGAGACTCGTTACTGGCCTCGCTAATGATGCCGGGCAGCTGCTACAGCGATCCAAGTCGCCCCTTGGGGCATTTCTCTGGTTTCTGCTCTAATATAAATATATGGAAATGACTTTATTAAATTACTTTATCTCGGTTCCTGATTCAGCATACAGACTCGGTCTGGAGCCCATACCACACACCAGCGCCCCAGTCAACAATCCCCACTGCCCACTGCTCACTCCCCATGCCCACAAACACGGGCGGGGAAACAGTCCTTGGTTATAGTCTTTAGTTATAGCACAATTTCCGGCAGTTCCTGTTGTCATTCATGCCAGCACAGGAGGGCAGTGGCAATGGAGCCGTGCCTTTGTGTCAAGCGACTGTGAGGTTGCGAGATTGTATGGGTCTGTCCATTTGCATATCGTCCACAATGGGTCGGGCGCCGGGTAGATAATCGGATGTGGGAACGCTTTACGACCGTCCACAGTTGCCCGTCCCCCTTGCCAGCAGGGGCAGCAATTAACGGATCAGGGTTCCCAGCATCCAGCAGTGAGAAGCTGGCAGCCAGCATCCACATTATCGTTTCCATCTCCATTGGCATCGCCAAGCTCCGCACTCCTCCTCCTGTTCCTCCACCGCAAGTTCCAATGGTCAGGCAGTCAGTCAATCACTCTGTATCCGTCCCACTGCCCGGCAACACAAGCCCAGTTTTGTGTGGGGCCGGCCAACACCTTTATCTGTGCTGCTCCACCACCTGCCAACCCACCTCCGAGCCAGTGGCTCACTGCTTAGGACGACTTTGTGGTGCTTCACTGTGGGGTGGATGCCATTCAAAGGGCCCTGCGGACTGCGGATTATAAATCTGTGCAGGACAAAAGACTAAGGTGTACTCAATCCTGATCAGCCAACTTTAATGGGTCTGGATGTTTTTGCGTTTTACTAGAAACTCATTAGTCCACTTTTTCCTCGAATACTGGACATTTTAGGAGAAAAAGTCTGAGTTCCCAGGTACTTTACTGTGTGCACCTTGTTCTCCAGGGTGGTCTCTGCTTCGAACACTTGCCGGTTGAGCTGCTCTGGACTCCTGCTCGATTCCTTTGTTTGGCAGTGTGGTTTGTGGTGGTACACAGTGGCTTTGTGCAAAGTTCAGCGATTATATCTGTTCTTTGTTGCAATCAAGTATAACGTTTTATATTTCGGGCCAGAAAGCTCTGATACCACCTATTCTTGTTAGCCCACGTCAAGGGTTTTCTTTTTTTTTTTGTGTCCTGTTTCCCAAATCTTGTCCACCGTACCAGCTCGGATGCCAGAAGACATTTGCATTAATTACTGACAGGTAAACAGTTCGAGACCTGTTTCGCCGAATTGGCATGGGGCGGTGGGCGTGGTCGAACAGGTGGAGCGTTGTTCTATGCGGTTGCGTGTCTGCTGTACGGTGTCCTAGTCATTCGTCCTCCATCCTGCTCAGTGTCTGTTGTGTGCATTATGGCGTGCCAAGATTTATCCAACGCCACGAATGGATAGTTATTTATGTCGGCTTTTGCTTTCCGCCAATGCTTCGTTGTGGACCTGGGAGTGGATCTTCCCCGCTCCTTCTGCGCCCTGCATCCTGCAGGTGTTAAAGGTGCGCATCCACAGGGGGGCTGCTCATCGTTATGGATGGCAGTGAATCCGTTTTTCGCAGAACACGTTTCACGTGCTGACTTTTGGCTTTCATGTTAACCAGCTTTCCGCCGCACCAAAACAGAGACAACGAAACTTCTCGAGCTCTCCAAATTTGGTTGGGGCTACGGAAGTGTCCTAAATTGTTAGCCAAAACACTCGTACATACATATGTACACGCTATTTGCATTCGGCCGACGGACTGGGAGTCCGGGTAAACGTGGATAATACTTCAAAGCCGAGCCAGAAAGTTTGGCGCAAGAAATGGGGGCGTGGCATGCGGGCTGATAAATTGATGATGGCCAACGGACAGGAGTGATGGAAAGAAGGGAAACGGGGAATCGAAAACCCTTTATCGGAATGGAACACCTGTCCGATCGTGTGACGGCCACTCTGGCCTCACCTCCCATTGCTCGCCCCCTTTCGATGATTCGCTTTTCGCATTTACTTTTTGGCACTAATTTATTTACATGCGAATCCTTGAGTGCTCGCCCCGTTGGACCCTGATTGATTGATGATGCCCAGGTCTTGCGCCATCGCATCCGCATCCCCCTTGTCCTCCTCCCCACCCCGCCCCGCCACTAGTGCTAATGTTTTTGATTCTCCACGGCAACACACTCACTCACACGCCGAACACGTCTTCTGCCTTGACACACATATCCGCATTTGCTGGCAATCGGAGCTGCTGCCAGTATTCCAGCATCCGCCCATTCCATACGCAACTACCCAACTACCCATCATCCCATCCCCAAGAGACCCGATTACAATTTGTCACATTTTTCATTGGATGGCATGCTAATTAGCGTGGCCCGCAACGCATGTCCTGCACCAGTTAATCCGTTAAGCATGCTTGGTGTTCCGTAGCAGTAGCATATACATATCTACGCGATGCGTGCACGGTCCCGAATCATTCAACTAACACTCGGGGCTCACCCCTTTCTCTCTCTCTTTGCAAACGTAAAACCTAAAAACCAAAACCCATAATGGGATCGCAGGTCGTACAAGACGGAAATCGCCGAGATGGAGACAGTGCTTTGAAGCGTTTGGAGCACTTGGAGCTGCCCACGGAGAAGCGACTGTTACTCACGCTAGACAAACATTCGCAATCGAGCCGGAGTGCCATCCTTCAGCGAGTACGTCTAATCAAAATCAACGTTTCAAACAAAATGTGAACTAAAAGCTTTCGAAAGTTAGGGACGAGATAGCGAAAGAGAAATTGAACCCAAAGCGCCTCACGAAAACCGCACACACACTCGATAGTCAGTAGTAGATAGTCGAGGATAGAGAATCCAGAATCAACAATCCACAATCCAGAATCAAGAACTAAGCCCAGATTTGCAGCCCAGAAAAGCCCAGAGATTGTATAAAGTTAAACTAAATGTAAAACAGTAAAACCAAGCATTAAACTAAGTGGAACACGGGGAGTAACAAGCAAAAAACAAGCAGCCGCCGCACGAGTATTTCATAAACAAAGTTTTAAAGAGAAGATGGGGAGATCAACCGTTGCATTTTTGGCGATTGAACTGTTAAGCGTTAACATGAAGCAGTAGAGGAATAGGAGTAGGTCCAACCCAGAGTTGGCCATGTTTGTATGTAATCCGTTTGATTGTTTGTGATTGTTGTTTCATTTGTTGTCTTTTTTTGGATAGTCAATATTTACGAATCATATTCAAGTAAGCGTATGTCGAAGGCAAACACGATGACGAGGACGAGAAGAGGCGCCGGTTGTCACGCCCATTATTAAATGTACACATTAACAGATTTATATGTATTTACTATGATTACGACGATATAAATGTTATTGCATATACACGTACATATACATATACATATACATTTAAAGAACAAACAAGAAATATTTACATATGAATATACATATATGTATGTATCTTATATTTTTCTGTTTTTGATATAAAAATTGCTTATGCGCCGCCAGCAAAAACAAGACGAAAAACCAAATACACAAGAAGAATCAAAAGCAAGGCCAAACACGAAATTTTCATCTCGCTAGGAGATTCCCACACGACTAAACAAGGCTTCATTTTAGTTTCTCCTTCCCGCTTAGCTGCTTTCCTTTGTTTCTTTCACTTTCACTTTCTTTCGCTTGCTCGCTGAGAGAGAGCCAAGCCCCCGCACACCTGCACCATCATCCTGGCAAGGAGAATAGGCAAATGAGAAATTCACCCGTTGGAGTGACTCCTGCATGTGAAAGTTATGGCAAACTCTCTCCCCTCTCTCTCAACTCTACCACTGCTTACTGAACACCGCCCCTCACCACACACCCACTCACCTAACTACGAGAGATAAAAAATATTTATAAATGTGCATTGTTGTTGTGGCGAGCAAAACATGCTTAAATCAGATTTAAAGTAAACTTGAAATCGAATTAAATATGTACAAAGGTTAAACGATTTAAACTAAAAACGCGACGTAAATAATTAATGAGCTAACTGACGAATCGGAGGAGATGTATTGTGTTGGTATTTATTTATGTGTGTCTTCTAAGTGTTTAGCGATCCTCGAGGATCACCAATACTAAAAGCAAGCGCAAAACGTAAATGTAAACGAAAAATTGAACTAACTAATGCAAATTTAAACAAACTTAATATACACTAGACAACCAAACACGCACGGCCGTTTAGCTGTGCGTGTGCTTCTTCGAGACTCTTTTCGTTAACGTAACGCCATCTCTGTTTGTTTAAGCCGTTATACAGTTATACCGTTATGTTCCACGCACACACCCCACTCGCCGTTCAAAACGACGAGAGCGGTGCGAGCGAGACAGCACTGCAACACAGCACTACAACTAGAACACAAGACGAACGGACTCATGAACTAACTAGTGACAAAAACGGACAAAAAACAACAAGAACGAAAACAATGTTAACAGAAAACTAGAAAACAAAACAAAGAAACTTATTGAGTTTTATTTGCAAAAGAGTGATTTTTTGTAGTGGAAATATTTTATACACAAGATACGGATGGTTCAAGCGGACGACATAGCGAATGTTAATTATTACGTATATGTATATATTTTTTAAGACAAATTGTTCAAATTTATTATACGAATACTACCAAACAAAGCGAGTCGATACCAAAGCAAAGCCAAATCGAAAACTGGAAAATGATGTTGCAGACAACAAAATAGTTTTAATAGAATGGAGAGGATGTCGAAGAAGGGAACGAAGGAACGGAGAAGAGAAGTGAAAACAAAACCTTTACGGACAAATTAAAACAAGTAAAACAAGTTAACATTACATTATATAAGTAGTTAGTAATTTAAAACTAAACCCAAAGAAAATAAGCTAAACATCACGACAAATGATAAAAGCATTCAAAAAAAAGGTTTATGTATACAAAAAGATGTTTTTTTTAATATATTATTAATGTTACTAAGTTACGAGTGCGAATAACGAGCGTGCACACAGTCACACTGTCCAGACACCCACACCAACACGAATAACGAGTGCATTTTGTTAGATGTTAAACATATGTATGTAGCAAGCTGAGGAGAACAGAAACCAAATCACAAGCATCAATTGAAGTCGAATCAATTTTTAAACGCAAAGATATGTACACCTCCCCGTGCATAACGCATAACGAGGGACAGAATTCGAATCTCAATCCAAAAACAAAACAAAAGTCGGTCGCCAGCTCCTGTCCCCCGTCAGCACGTGAGCGAAGGAGGGAGCGGGACAGGACGGCACGGCACGACGACCGATCGTATTTCAAGTTACTAACAAAACACAATTTTTTAACCACGCCAGAGGATCGAGAGAATCGTTTCACGTACTAATCTAAGCAAATGGAATATGCGTACATTGTTGTGGTAGTTACAGATGGCGAGGAGCATACACGTAATTAAAATATAAACAAACTTGCAATAAATGTGTATACAAAAGGTATTGCGTTGCGTCATTCGCTTGCAGCAGACAGGGATGGGAATGGTATAAAGTCTGATTGCCGACTGACTTACCAAAGATAGATGAAATCATCCGCCGTCCCTCGTTTGAACTGCGAAACTCACCACGATTTTAGCGATGACCCGGGAAAAGTCCGCGCACTTTCATCTATACACTTTCCGCGAAAATTTCGATAGACTGATTCCCGGTGTGACCGCTCTTCATCGGAGTAAAAATACCGAAAAAGTCGGAACGCGTCGCGATTTGGAAAAAAGCCGCTTAACGCGAACGCAACACCGATTCTCTGCATGCCAACGTCGCCAACTTCAACCCGGAAATCGGCCATTTTGTCAAAACTCCCAGCGGCATCTAGACGTAAGTAGTCCGAGCTCCTCCGAAATATTCAGAAATACATGCGAAATGGGACCCGCCTGCGACACGCGACGTCTGAACGCACTCCGGGCTGCCTTCATAATGCAACGACTGTGCCCTAGGCATCTAGGCAAGAAATTCCGCACGCCAGGTCTCCAGATGTGCCGCGGTGCTCCGATGTTGCTCCGAAATGGGTTCCGCCTGGGCGCATCCAACTGCTTGCCGTGATAACTATCTCCACGTGCAGACGTGCCTTTGGCGGCAGGCGCGACACCGGCGAAAACTCGCACGTGGAGCCCCTTTAAGGTTATGTCCACTAACCATATGCGTGTCTCATTCACAGGTCCGTAACTCTTTCCACGTTAACATGTCGGGAGGCTTAGATATTCTGTCCCTCAAGGAGGACGACATCACCAAGATGTTGGTGGCCACCACCCATCTGGGCTCTGAGAACGTCAACTTCCAGATGGAGCAGTACGTGTACAAGCGCCGCGCTGATGGCGTCAACATCCTCAACCTGGGCAAGACCTGGGAGAAGCTGCAGCTGGCGGCCCGCGCCATCGTGGCCATCGATAACCCTTCGGACGTGAGTACAAGTGCAGATTCCATGGCATCATAGTGCGGCGTGGCTAGCGTGATGAGTTTATTACTAATCTTTCGGGTATGAAATTCAATGATTTCAACTTCACTGCTGACCAGCCACGCCTCAACGCCTCGGAGTGATTGTCCCAGTCTCTGATAGACAGCATATTCTAATACACTTGTTTAATGATACTTGTTTCGCAGATCTTCGTCATCTCGTCGCGTCCGATCGGCCAGCGCGCCGTGCTGAAGTTCGCTAAGTACACCGACACCACTCCCATCGCCGGCCGCTTCACGCCCGGTGCCTTCACCAACCAGATCCAGCCTGCTTTCCGCGAGCCGCGTCTGCTGGTGGTGACCGACCCCAACACCGATCACCAGCCCATCATGGAGGCCAGCTACGTGAACATCCCCGTGATTGCCTTCACGAACACCGACTCGCCTCTGCGCTACATCGACATTGCCATTCCATGCAACAACAAGTCGGCCCACTCCATCGGTCTGATGTGGTGGCTGTTGGCCCGCGAGGTGCTCCGCCTGCGTGGCACCATCTCTCGCAGCGTCGAGTGGCCCGTGGTCGTCGATCTGTTCTTCTACCGCGATCCCGAGGAGGCCGAGAAGGAGGAGGCCGCCGCTAAGGAGCTGCTGCCTCCACCCAAGATCGAGGAGGCCGTCGACCACCCGGTCGAGGAGACCACCAACTGGGCCGATGAGGTTGCCGCCGAGACCGTTGGCGGAGTGGAGGACTGGAACGAGGACACCGTCAAGACCTCCTGGGGCAGCGACGGCCAGTTCTAAGGAACCGTCCGGGTCACAGATGGCACTACATCAGCACAGCGTTTTGTTGTCAGACGCCTTTTCAACGGCATAAATAAACAGCTCTGTTTATATCTAAACACCTCGTGTTTCCATTTGCATAGCGTAGTCTTGTATCACGTGCTTATGCACGATTTATTTACTAGTATCGAAGCGATCTAACGCATTTCGCTCTCTCTTTCGCTCTGCTGTGAGCGCCGGAAATTCTGAGAAAATGGTTCCCAATATACTGTTCCAAAGAAATGAGACAAATTTCAACGGATCGCTGCTCAGATTAGAGGGAGACAGGCAGCTCTCACCGTTGCATCTGTCTGCAGAGAAGGACGGACGAATGGCAGTCTTGTTCAATTTACAGTATTAATTTATTGTTTTTTGGGCTTTGTACAAATAGAAAACAGTTAATGATCGCAATTGCAAATTGCTTATGTTGTATACATATCCATATAGTTCAACCTCCCGCCAAACATACGATTTTAGTGGTTCTTATCCGCCAAAAACGGGAACGATATATGCGTAAAAGTAATGTTAATGTTAAGAGACAAAAATTGTGTTAATCTGGTAAAACTATGCATCGGTATAAACACGATTATGTGTAGCATCGACTTCACATCATTTAAATTTGGACAGGGCTATCAAACGTTGGTAGTCGATTGGTTCCGTCGAGCACTATTTAAATGGATTCGGACGAGCCTTGAATGCCGTCATCTTGCGCAGCTCCTTTATCTCCTCCTGCTCGCATCGCTTCCGTTGTTCGTCATGCTGCAATGGCAAAGGCGGAGAGGATTACGGATTAGCATTGAAATATACACATTGGTCGTCGGCGGTCTGGTGCAGTGGAAAGGTGACGAGGAAGTGTTGACTGCTGTATTGCATTCTAATTGCGACTGAACCTCGCGTACGCAACCTTTGTCTCTGGCCACTCGGACAGATGCATGGATGACTGGCCGCCTGACTCATCCAACGCCCGGAGGCAGAAATGGGCTCCCACTGGCCATCTAACCCTATCGGCTGCTCTGTCCCGCTGAGTCACGACGGGATTTTCAAAACGATAAGCCGGCATTTGGACTGGACTGGTGTGTGGCAGGGCAGGGCAGGGCTGGGCTGTTTGTGAGCAGAAATGGGAAACATCCCACATCATCATACCGTTTGTTTGCCAGCGAATAATAGAGCAGCAGCAACCGTCGCAGCCACTTGGCTGATAAGGCTATCGCGCTCAGCGGAATTCGCGGAAAATTTAAAACGAGAAGAATAAAGAATGGAGCCACTGCAAGGTCGCAGTCACGAGCAATGTTCTATTCTAGACTCTCCCAACTTAGAAATTGATTAGCCTCAAATCTTACACGTCCTTTTCTAACGCATGGGTATAATGAAAGATCAGAAATTGGGTCCGAAGGTCTTGCAATAAAGATGACGGGAAGTGTCGTATGTTCAAATGAACAGTGGCTATTTTGGACATGTTCAAGGAGACTTCTTCACGCCGCGATGGGTGTCTACAAGGTATATGGATATGCGTTGTGGGTGGGTGAGAGCTTGCCTGCGATATCTACCATAATCATAATCATTCGCTATGTGGTCCGTTCAACAGTGGCTGCCCGTCGTTGCAACGGCAGCCGGGGGGCTTTGGACGCTCGGTGTCACCTGGGGAGCCTCCAAGCTACCAGTGGTGGCGGAGGAGGGCGAGGTTATCGTCGAGGAGTCTTCGACGGCGGATAGCACGCTGCTGTCCCCGTAGAAGCGCGGCTCGTCGTGCGACTCGCCACCAGGGGAGGCAGTCTCCTCGTCGGAGTCCTCGTCGTTGGAGCTGTCACCGGCCGTTGTGTTGAGCTTGTTGCCGGAAGCAGCACCGGTAGCCGCTGCCGGGTCCTCGCCAGAGCCAAGGGAACTTGGCACGTGCTTCAAGCGCTCGTAGCAGGCGTCGCAGACGCGCAACGCCTTGGTGCTCTGCTGCGGCAGCATGAACTTCTTGGCTGAGCAGCCGGCGCAGACAACCGCGCCGCAGTTGCGGCAGTGATGCCGGCGCTGGATGAAGGTGAACTGCGTCTTCTTGCAGTGCATGCAGACGCTGGCGTCGGTGTCGGGCACCCAGACGGCGGCGTGGTTCTCCACCGGCTTCTTGCCGCTCTTGCGCAGCAGGTCCTCCACGCACTTGTTGATGTGGGCCATCCACTCCTGCTTCTCGGTGCTGGTGGCCGCGAACACCACAAACGACTTGGTGGTGGTGCGGATGTACCAGCCGTTTCTGTACGTTTGGTTGTCGGCAATCGATTCCAGCGACACCTCCTCCAGCGGCATAATATGCTGCTTGTTGTACTTCTTCTTGCCAATCACTATGTTCCCGTACACCAGGATGTCGTTGAACAGGAAGAACTGGCGCGACTTGGGCCGCTTGCGACACATCTTGGTCAGTACGCCCTCGCCCACCAGAACGCGACCTTGCATCGCCAGCGGCACGCCCGAGCTTCCGAAGCAGTTCTCCACGGAGGCGATGCGCCGCGTGTTGGCCTCCGAGTTGACCAGACGGTCCACCATGACGATAATGGGCGGTTGGGCTCGGCTTTGGGTTTGGTTTTTGCTTTTGGTTTGGGCTTAACTTCGATTCGTGTGCGGCGAAAGTTGCTGCTCAGCTAGCTCGATCCGAGTCCGAATCCGAGTCGAAATGTAGCCAACTGTGACGACAGACTGCCTGCTGCACTGGTGTGCGTGCGCTCGCGTCGTGTGTGTATGGTGTGACACTCGGTGCCACTGCTCCTCCAGAAACGTGTGTGTGTGTGTACGTGCGTGCGTCGGTGTGTGTGTGTGTGCGGAATGGGCGCAGCTGTTGCAGGTCCTTGCAAACGGCTTGGAAGTGGGGCGACTGGAGAATCCTGGTTCCGGAATGCAGGGCGACAGCTCCCGCTTTATGCAATGCTCGACGGTTGACTGTAACTGGCTTTTCTACGCCGTCCGAAACGTCATGACTCACTCACACCACAGCAACAAAAACAAACTGGGCTCGCTCCGTCTCGCTCTGCCCACCGCCCGTGTTATTGTTTGTCGAGCGTCGGATTCCCGGCCTGGGCCTGCTGCACTGGCGAACTGGGGCGTTCCTAGATCGTTGCCGTTCGGCCCTTAAATTTGGGTCTAGATTTTGGGCGCAGGAGGGGTTTTGGAGCTGGCAGCAACACTTGGAGAAATACGTTATTTTGCGAGCGCAGTGTGGCCGCTCGCGGATCGCAGCTAAATGCCGGCGCGCTGGTGTTGGAAAACTCCGCGTGTCGGTTGGAACTCACTTTTTGAACTTAACGATGCTTACAGTGAGCCCACGAAGAGAGGTCAATTGCAAATGGTTTATTACATTGGATTAAACAATATATGTATATGTATATGTATGGAAAAATGTAGAAACAACTAAATCATGACTAAATCATCGCGGTCAGTTGCTAAGAAACCTAAACCAGCAGCACACATCACATAAATCACAAAAATGAAATTCCGGCCCTGAACTCGAAAAATATCTGCTTGGGTTTGGAACCAATGCTTAAGGGATACTAGATTTAGTCTTTACCTCCTTCTTCTTCTGCTCCAAGCTGACCTGTACGGCGGCGTCGAACTCGCGCCGATCGCGCACGCGCTGCTCGCTGCGCAGGTGGAAGGGTCTGGAGCGGGTGCCAGCCGGATGCAGTCGCGCCTGGTTGGCCGGGTCATCCTCGTGACGCCGTTCCAAGTTCGACTGGCTGTGTTTGAGCGTCTCGGGCGTGCGCGGAACGGTGATTTTATGGATGACCGCCAGCTCGTTCATGCGCTTGTGCATGGCCTTGAAGTTGGGCATGGGTCGGCTATGGAACTGGCGCGCCTTGCTTTCCTCCTCGGAGCGCCTGCGCATCGCCTGCTGCCGCTTGCTCTCGTACACGTCCTTGAACTGGTATGCCTTGGGGGCGGCGGATGTGGCAGACGCGCCGGCTCCCTCGTGCTCGCGGTGGCGTGGGGGCGACCACTCCAGGCGCAGCTTGGCCCCGACGCCAGGAGGACGCGCTTCCTGGTGGACCAAGTGCTGGTCAGCTTCCGTCATATGCTTCTCATCATCGTCCCCATCCTTGCCCCAGTTGACCGGAACAATTTGTTTGTCGTCGTCCTGCGGCTCTGGGCCGTTGTCAACTGGGAGCACTTGAACCAGCTCCTGGAGCTCTGTTTTGAGCTTGAGTTCTGCCACATCTTGGGGCTCAACTTTGGGCTTGATTGTCAGTGCATCCGTGGACGCCTCTGTCATGTCTTTGGGGGACTCCTTCTTGAGATCCCCAGCACTAATCAGCTTCTCATCGAAGTCACCATCGCGCTGTTCACGGCCGATCTTCTGCGGAGTGGGGCACAGCAGGAGGGGGTTAACATTGCTGAGGCTCCTGTTGTTTTCCTTGTTGGCCCGTCCTGCTGGAAAATGCGGAAAATGGTCAGCAATGGTCGGGGAAAAATGGCGCGTTTTCTCAGCTTGGACGCGGTGGCCTGGATACGCACCGAAAAAGTTTTGGGAGTGATCCAACTGATAGTCACCCACGTTGATGGCGTCCCAGTCGAAGTCCGACTGGCCAAAAGTTGAGTTCGCGTTGTCCATGGCCAGTAAATAGTAAACAAAACCTCAACCGAGAAGTTTCCGCACCGATTCAAAAAAAAAGAAAAACAAAGCAAATCGCGAGCCCGCAAGAAACTCGATAAGTGCAATTCGATGGCGGCGCTTTACAGCACTGCTTTATCTTGCGATACTTATCGATAGCTCTGCGCGCGCAAACTCAATTTAGTGAAAACTATAGCTCAGTGTTATTAAGTAACACGAAATTTGATTGCTGAAAACTAGGATTATAGAAACAGTGGACCATTCGAGCACGGGATACACTCCTGACTTTATATTCTTCGTCGCAGAACAAAGCTTAGGTGCCGTCCCGCGGAAGCTCCGTCCAAAGCCGTTCCATTCCTAAAGTTGCCCGAAGGATTATGTCTCGAGAGTGCTTCGAAGTACCCACGAAATAACCACATTCCCGTGGGAAAGGACACCTGTGCGGCGCACCTGTCGCGCGCGGAAGCGCCTTGAAAGCTGGCGCAAGCTTTGGCTGAAAGCTGCGCCTCGGCAAAGGGACAGCCAGTTGGCGGCCAACGAGCCCTGTAGTCTGTGCTGGGCAGCGCATGGCAACAGGTCGGGCAGCGCACCGCCCACAGGATCCAGTGCGTCGCATCCGCAGCATCCGCACAGCCTCGGAGTCCTCGTGGGCCGATTGTTTTCGTTCAGCAAGCCTCCGCAAGGTGTTTGAAGGTCCCTTTCCCCGCGCGGACGAATTGCGCGCGCGAAAAATAACGGTTGCCCGCCTAGCCAGTCTGGTCCAGTCAGCTGAATCGCAATCCTTCCGGATCCTTGAAGTGACGAGTGGCGTGTCGCCTTGGGCGTTAAAGTCGACGGCGGGCGTCGGAGCAGAAATGCGTGCCGCGCCTCCTGAGCCTGAGCCTCTGCAATTAGCCGGATCCGGTGAACAGGTGAGCTGAGGAACTAAGGGGCTGAGGTGGCGGTGGCTATTTTTAATCGCGAGCCAGAAGCGCGGCAGCTGCAGCTAATTACGGCACTGCGGCCCAGCTTTAATTGGAAGCCGTCCTTGTCCAAGTGCAGCTGGCCGCGCTGAAAGGGCGGAAGGAAGCTGTGAGGACGGCCTTGAGTGGAGGCCTTGTGGTTTGCTCCTAATTGCCATTACTCGGCTTAGCCAACCCCCCTTATGTTGAACACCACCCCCGGAAACGGGAGGCTATTTCTGTTGCTAGGCCCACCTGAGCCTCGCAAGATCTTGCGAATCAATAAAGGTTTAAAATTAACCGTCAGCCGAGTGGGATGGCAATGGCTGTGCGTGCATGCTAATTCGATTTGCCCACCATCCACTGACATTCCGCCTCCCATCTCCCCCTGGGAGACCTGGCGAGCAGCAGAAGGCTGTAACCTATGCGTGCTCCCTATGCGAGACAGCGGATTCGGAAGTGGGGGCCGGAAGCGGGAGACGTGAGACAGCAGCCGGAAACGGGAGGAAATTAGATTACAAGACATCAGCAGGCAGGATTCCATTGAGTGCTGCCGGGATGCGCAGAAGGCGCATAGGGGGCGGGGTCTCAGTTATTACTTCGATCTCTGTTGTTACTTTCCTGTCTCGGAGGTCCTGTTGTCTAGCAACCACTTTAACCGCAGTCAGCGTCCGTAATCCGCTTAGCGCAGGAAGGACGCCAGGCTGCAAAGATACTGCACGTTGCCTTGCCCTGCCCACCGCATCGCATCATTTTGAGCGTTGGCCGTTGGTCTAATTAGCGGGGCAGGGGCAGCCTTCCTGTGCTCCAGCCACTTTCCACTTTTCCACTGCACCTTATCATCTCTCTCTGTTCTGCCGAGCGACATACCGTTGGGCGCTCTTTCAGCGGGAATGCTTAAAATCTCGATCGGCTTGTCCTTTGATGCGGTAGTGTGCGCAAGGGATTCCCCGCCATCCCGACCCATCGAACCCACACCCACACATCGACTCCACACGCCCGAATTTCGCCCGGAACGGGACAGAAAATCAATAAATCGGGATTTAATGAGTTTCAAATATTTGCCACAGTGCGGCGAGCTGTGTGTGTGTGCGTGTGCCTGTGTGTGGTGGGGTGGGTAAGTGGGTCGCATTACGGGGGTGGCAGCTGGCAGTGGGTGGGAGCCACGCTCACGAAGATGCCTCCCGACTTGAGTGCCCCGCCTCCGCTCCTGTCAGCCTAAGCCCGGTCTTACACAAAAGAGGAGGAAGAGTGGCGAGTGGATAGAGAGGCGGGGCAGGAGGCAGGGACTGGTAGCTGGGGGAGAACCATTGCTGGGGAGAACTGTACAGGAACGGGCAGCTCATTCGGTTCCCTGCTTCCAGGCGGACGGGATGCGTCTGCGGTCCTGAACGTGCCAAACGCGCTGCTACGAACGTCCATTATGACGGGCGCCAACATCGACTACGACTACCTGCTCAAGTTCCTCGTCCTGGGCGACTCCGGCGTGGGCAAGACCTGCCTCCTCTACCAGTACACGGATGGCCGGTTCCACACCCAGTTCATCTCCACCGTGGGCATCGACTTCCGCGAGAAGCGGCTGGTAAGTGCAAGCGGCTATTCATCCTCTGATCTCTTTCACGTGACTCACCTAACTTAAACCACACAATTCTGCTGGATTCGGTTTGAGAGTCGTATCACGAGGGTTTTGCTACCACATCACTTCCGAACCCTAGTGATCCGTCACCTTTACTGCATCCTGCAGCTGTACAACTCCCGCGGACGCCGCCACCGCATCCACCTGCAGATCTGGGACACCGCCGGACAGGAGCGCTTCCGTTCGCTAACCACGGCGTTCTACCGCGACGCCATGGGCTTCCTGCTCATCTTCGACCTGACCAGCGAGAAGAGCTTCCTGGAGACGGCCAACTGGCTGTCGCAGCTGCGGACTCACGCCTACTCCGAGGACCCCGACGTGGTCCTCTGCGGCAACAAGTGCGACCTGCTGCAGCTGCGCGTGGTGAGTCGCGACCAGGTGGCGGCCCTTTGCCGACGCTACCGGCTGCCGTACATCGAGACGAGCGCCTGCACCGGGGCCAACGTCAAGGAGGCCGTGGAGCTTCTGGTGGGCCGCGTCATGGAGCGGATCGAGAACGCGGCCTGCAACCGCGAGTTCTCCCTGCTACTGACCCAGTCGCGGTGCCTGCCGAACATCGCCTACGGCCAGCCGGAGGACCTGGTGCGACTCCACGACCGGCGGGAGGAGCCCTGCTCGCGGCGCAACTGCCGCAACTGCTAGGTGCCATGCCCGTGGCCAAGTCACCCTGCTTTGTTCCTTGACTCATGTTTCCGAATCTAAGTGTGTTTCGCTGTAAATAAATGTTGATTGTTGAGTGGAAAGCGTTTCATTGCACGACAAGATACGAAGAGGTCGTAATAATTATCCGACTCTTCCGAAACCGCCCAGATTTGTAGATAACTGATAGCTGCGGGATGGCATTCGAGGTAACAAAAGTGATTCGATTGATACTACATACATAGGTTTGCATACGGTAGCTATCAGATTCGGAGCTGTCGCCGCTACATTGTACGTGTATGTGTATTAGGAATATTTAGTTTAGAACATAGTTACTACATAGACTAAAGCACCGGCAGGTATTCCGAAATGGTGGCTATAGCCACGACCCCGAGCACCGCATCAGCAGGGGCAGGAGTAGGAGCAGTCTGGTAGCCAGCCTGGTGTAGGGAGCCCTGCTGCGTCCCTCTATCCACTGGCGGTAGTACTCCACGTCCACGTAGACACCCGGCAGTCCCGGCTCTGCGCATCCGTAGCCCCAGGAGACCACACCCACCAGACGGCCCTCGTGCACCAGCGGTCCGCCGGAGTCGCCTTGGCAGGAATCGGTGCCGCCCTGCAGGCGTCCTGCGCACATCATCCCGGGCAGCAGGCCGGACCTGTAGATCATGCGGCAGGTCTGGTGCCGGATGGTGCTCACGTTTGCCGTCAGCAGGATGTTGGACAGGGAGCTCTGGGAAAGAGTCAGATAAGCTGCGTGCTCAATGGCTTTCCTACAGCTCCACAAATCCGACTCACCTGCTCCGTACGACCCCAACCGGCCACCTGGCACAGCTTGCCGGGGGGCGTGACCTGGCCAGCCAGCTGGATGGGGGCCACAGTGAGGTGGACACCACTGCCTGGAGACATCGGCAGCCCGGTGCGCAGAAAGAGGATGCCCACGTCGTCACGCATGCTGTCCGGGCTGAAGGTGTGCATGTAGGCCATGGAACTCACCTGGGACACGATGGTGCCATTGCGGTGCTCGAAGCGATTAAGCGTGCCCAGGACCACGACGAACTCGCTGGCCCGTCGAAAGCGCTTTCTCTGATTGCTGCTGGCATGAGTCCGATCAGAAGGGAGCGGTCACCCCATGGTGGGATCACTACTCACTTGTACAGGCAGTGGGCTGCGGTCAGGACCTTTCTGGGCGCGATCAGCGCCCCGCCGCAGATATGGCCGCTTCCGAAGTTGTTGTCGTGTCGGAGAAGGCGGATGGAGACCAGATGGCGCGTCTCGTCCGCCCTGGCCACACTTCCATTGATGATGCGCGGCTGCTGATTCTCCTGAAGCCAGCGGTCCGCCGCCGCGCAGGCGAGGAGGAACCAGAACAGAATGTAGCTGCAGCCGAGCAGGCCAAACCGAGTCATCGCAGTAAATGTGAGAAGAAACAGAGCGCACGAAACTCACTGAATCGAGGTGTCGAGTCTGGGAGCCAGCAGCCCAAACTAACAATTGGCAATCAGCGGAGGCGCTATCAGTTCGATAAGGAAAACATAAACATATTAGGAGTAGATCACATCCGCACCTCATCACCAGGAACATGTAGTTGGGGGTAAAGGAGGGGAAACCAGGGCGGAGATGATCAATCTGATCAGCACGTTTAGCTTCGCAAGTTTAAATAATTCATTTAATTCAATGTTGATATGTCTCTACACCAGTTTGCTTATAAAAGGTGGAATACGGTCTAAAAATTGAAGCTGTAAACATTTTTGAGCCTACATAAAAAGTATAATGGTAGATGTGTAAAAATTTAGTGGATCTTTTTGGTCGCACTGATCTTACGTTTAGCTGTACGTGCTATTTAATACAATTACAAACGGATACGAGCCGAGCTCAGTTGGGTCGGCGTGTTAAATGATCGATGTTAAAGGCACTTTGGACGGCGTCGGTTGCGCAGATTCGAGGCACGAGATTGCGTCTGAAAACTTAAGCTAAGATCCAATCGGAACGGAATGTATGGGAGTCGCGCGGACAGCTGTTATATGTAGCCCTGCAGGCTGCGCGACTGGCTGTGGTGGTGGCGCGGCGGCTGGTAGCCCGGCTCCTGCATCTCCATTTGCATTACCAGGTTCTTCTGCTCGCCGCGGGTGTCGTAGGCTTGCCGGGCCTCGCGCTGCAGGATCAGAGCGGCTAGACCAAGCAGCATGAAGGTGACAACGGCCAGGGCGTAGGACCAGCCCAGCACGTTGAACTTGGGGTACATCATCCAGTCACGGCGGTAGGCGCAGCCCCCGAAGATGCACACGGCCAAAAACATGAACAGAGCTGTGGGAGATCGCTGTTTAGCTAGTACTTATTGGGCGGGAGGCGAATACATACATGAGATGGCGGTGCCCATGTAGGAGAGGCGGACGAGCAGCCACTCGTACTGCAAAACGGCCTTAAGAGGCAGTCGGATGATGGTAAGCGAGAGCAGGGCCAGCACAAGGAACACGATGATGAAGGACATGGTCACGAAGCCCTGCACCGCCATGAGCCAGCCGGGCAGCAGATACTCACGGATAACATAGTATTCCTGAGCGAGTGGGAGAAAATCAGGACAAGGATAAAAACCTGCCAGTTTGCTGTACTCACGTGCGAGAAGATGTTGTGGCAGCCGGTGAACTGCTTGGGGAACGCATACTTGGGGTACACGAAGTCCTTAAAGCAGTACTGCCACAGGCCCATGTTCTTGAAGCTAGCCCTCGTCTCCTCGTAGGACTCGATCCAGTACGGCGAGCAGAAGGTCATCATCAGCACGAAAAAGCTGGCGAATGTAACTATGGCGCCGAAGACCACGCCATCTGGGAAGGGAATTGGGCATTGAAAGTCCATTTTGCATACAAATGCAGATCGGCCCGCATGCTCGAGTGCGTCACTTACTGGTGGCCCGCGGATAGTCGCCCTTCTCGACGCCCGAGTCCGTGGTGTCCTGCGACTGTTGCTTGTTAAGTTCACGCATGCTGCTGTCCTGGTTCTCGAAGGGATCGCAGTTGGAACAGAGGAGTTTCTTTTCTGGGGATTGTCAGTAAACAAATACAACGCACACACCCAAAAAAAGCAGCAACAACTAGGTGGGGCTAGCGATGGGACAGTGTCGATAGGAAATGCGGTGGGGCTCGGTCGATATACCGCGATTTATTTAAAAATAACTTTTTATTAAATTTATTACTTTAGGCTTGTTACTCTTTGGAAAGAGGGACCATTTTGCATAATGCTGTTTAAATATTAAACAAACCCATGCACAATCGATATTTTTTCACCCCTAGGTGAGTCAGTGTGACCAGTGCGTGGTGCAAAATACCGTTCTTAGCATTTCATTTCTTTCATTTCGTTCACTATTTACTATTTTATTTAATGCTTTTAAAGAAATACGATCATGTGCATCAAATGGCCCCGTCCACCTCGTGGTGCTCCAGGTGCTTCATGTAGGCCAAAAAGCAGGTCCAGCACAGGCTGCACGCGCTGATGAATGGCACCCGGTTGCGCTCGGGGATCAGGGTGAAGTTGATGGTGGCCACCAGTGGCCATACGGACAGAGCCACCTGCAAGAGCAATGGAACTGGTGGGTTAGACGGCCGCTCTCCCTGGAACCCCACAGAAAGTACCTTGTACGTGGGCAGGAATTTTTTGCCGACCTCGGCTACCGCCTGTTCCACCGTCTTGGACTCCAGGAGGCTCATGATAAAGTAGAAGCAGGTCATTGCGCCTGGGGTGTACGAAATCGTTTCCACCGCTGCCTTAATGACGCCCGTCCTCAACGATGTCTGCGGCCACATGGCGCTGGAAATCTGCAGAACAATCGGAATGGGAGTAGACATAAGCAGCAGCCATGTAAACGGTCACTAACCTTGACCCATCCGTAGAGGGTAGGAGCAACAAATAGGCCACCGTACATGCTGAACCGGAGCACGCGCCACCAGTCGTAGGTGCCTGTAAGATGAAGACAAGAGGGAGAAGGAAGCTAGCTGCTCGAAAGATTGCCGACTCACCCCAGCGCCTGCCCTCAACTGTTTGCTGGATGAGGCTGCCCGTGGGCCAGATCAGGCTGTACGATATCATGCCGCGCACAATCGGGTAGCGGGTGACGAACACCTTGAAGTTTTGCCACAAAAGTGGGCCCGCCATCGCAATCTCGGCCCTGCGGAGTCACAATCGCGCGGTTGGCATCTCATTAGCATGGCTAATAATTCAGGCCCACAACTGCATGGCCAGCTCTACCCACATAAAACCCACTAGCGAATACGGGCCCCAATATCCCATAAATTGCCCTGTTCTACCTGTGCACCGTGCACATAGATGGCCGTCATGGCTTCGATCGCAAGGCTCGCACTATTCTACACGGCAACCTTCCTTTTAGCAGAAGCCTCTGGCGAGGATGGAAAAATCGTCAACGGCACTGCAGCTGGCCCGGGGGAGTTTCCCTTTGTGGTCTCGCTGCGACGCGCGAAGAGCGGCCGTCACTCCTGCGGCGCTACGCTGCTTAACCCGTACTGGGTCCTGACAGCCGCCCACTGCGTGCGGGGCTCCTCGCCCGAGCAGATTGATCTGCAGTACGGCAGCCAGATGCTGGCGCGAAACTCTAGCCAGGTGGCCCGCGTGGCCGCCATCTTCGTCCATCCACGGTACGAGCCAGAGGACAAGTACGTCAACGACATCGCCTTGTTGCAGCTAGCGCAGTCCGTCGCTTTGAGCAAGTTTGTTCAGCCGGTACGTCTGCCAGAGCCTCGGCAAGTCACGCCCGGAAACGCCAGTGCTGTCCTCGCGGGCTGGGGATTGAATGCGGTAAGAAAGAGCGTCATTCTTCCTTCAGACTCCTTGACTATCGACTAACCCGTTCAATTGTAGACGGGCGGCGTGGTCCAGCAGCATCTGCAGAAGGTCAAACTGCAAGTGTTCAGCGATACGGAATGCAGCGAGCGCCATCAGACCCAGCTGCACGACAGCCAGATCTGTGCAGGATTGCCCGAAGGTGGAAAAGGCCAGTGCAGTGGCGACTCCGGCGGCCCGCTGCTCCTTACTGACTCCGACACCCAGGTGGGCATTGTTTCTTGGAGCATCAAGCCCTGTGCACGGCCACCGTTTCCGGGCGTCTTCACCGAGGTGTCGGCCTACGTGGACTGGATTGTGGAGACGGTAAATAGCTGCTCGCCCCCGTCGTCGCTTTGGGTGGGCCAGCTAATTGTGGGACGATCCCCGCCTAGCCTAAGCAGCTAATGGATTTAACAGGCCCCATTAAAATACCGACTCACATACGCTAACGCTATCTAATTCAACAATTGGCCTAACAATTGGGACTCATAAAAGGTAACAGATACGACACAGGTAACTATGTACAAGGCAGAACCGCGGAATCCGACTGCTCCTCGTGGCGCGTCTTCATGTACGCCAGGAAAATGGTCCACATCAGGCTGCAAATGCTTACGAACACCACGCGGTTGTGCTCCGGCACCAGCGAGAAGTTAATGGTCTGCAGAATAGGCCAGATGCACACGCCGACCTGGAGGGTTAGTAATGAGTTGGATGTGAGCGAGGGGAGTAGCAAGCAGCGGGATAGGCATTACCTTGTACGTGGGCGCCGCCTTCTCCTTCGTTTCTTCCACGGCCTGGCTGAAGGTCTTCAGCTCCAGCAAGCTCATTCCCATGAAAAAGCTTACGCAAGCGAAGGGTCCGTAGGAAAGCTGTTCCGTGATGGCCTGCAAATAGGCGGTTGAGCTTCGTCCGCTGCGGCTGAGCCGGATTCAGTCTGAGCCCTTACCTTAACGATGCCCGTGCGCAGATTGGTCTGCGGCCACATGGCGCTGGTGAGCCGCACCCAGCCGTACAGAGTGGGCGCCACGTACAGAGCTCCAAACAAGCTGAAACGGAGCGCCCTGGCCCAGTCGTACTCGCCTGCGGGTCGTCGTCGTTGAGGGAAGAGGTTGCGCATGAAGAGCAGGACACGGTTATGGATGCGAGTGGTGCAGGTTAATTACTTACGCAGCTTGCGACCCTCCATCGCCTGCTGGATCAGGCTGCCCGCGGGCCACATGACCGCGTACGTGAGCGCGCCCTTGGCCATGGGATGCAGCTTGCTCCCTCGTCGCCACTGACCCAGCGAGGCCTGCAGCAGCTTGACGGCCGCAGGCACCATCACTTATGCTGCCCGGAAGGAGACATGGAGAAGGGTAACGGGCGGGTCTTAGATTATTGCTCAACCTAAACCAAAACAACGACAGCAACGACGACGAAGGGGAGACCGGCCTTTCTAGCAATATTCGAAGGTCATTTTATGCGCGCGGCGGGGACAGGAGCTGGCCATGGTAATTAATATGAAGGGTACTTGCTGTGATCTGTGCTCTCTGGTATGTAGCCTGTGGCTATGGGGTTTCGATATCGCTATGGGCTGTTCGCCTGCGCCGAATGCCGCACTGAAACTGCACGATGAGTGGGATGAGTGCAGTTTGCGAATGCTAAATTCGAACATGGCAGTCGCGGGATGCACAAATATTAGGCTTCGCGAGCATTTCTTTGCGCCGATCTTGACCCTCAGCCGAGCGAGAGGCACCAACACCATGTGCATGCCGCTCACGGGAGGGACGAGTGCGGCACACACTGGGCTCTTGTCAGGCACGAGACTGAGTATTTATATACATATATATGGCGTGAGGGGTGGGGGGTGGGGGGTGGTGGTGGATGCGGAGACATTCCCGAATTACGAAATTCATTCTAGGAATTTGGTCGAGCAGTGAACTATGTACGAAGCACCCCAGTGACCCTCAATCAGCCCCTGGATTTCCTCTCACGCCACGAGAGAGGAAGTGTTTTTGCAAGGACTTTACGTAACGAGGCAGGCGTGCGGCTGCGGGTGCAGGAGGGGGAGGCTCGCCATTGATGAATGAAGAATAACGGCACGTTTGGCTCTCCCGCGCCAGTCACTACGCAAACACCTTACGTCGCTCGTAAACGATAGCGTGACCGAGCAGATCGTGCCGCCCGTCGCCCCTCCATCATCGTTTCTGTTGTTGCTGCCCGGTGAGTGGTGAGTTAGTTAGTTACTTGCTTTCGTAGTGCGTTCCAGACGGGGTAGATGCGTCCAGACGGCGGGGAAGGGGCCTGGGTTCAGCTTGGGATTAGCTAGTCTAACTTAATGTAATCTAGTTTGTACTGTGGTCACGCACGGCGTCCGCATCTCGCGCCCTCCTCCGTTCGCTGGGCTTCCGTATCTCGTATCTGACTGAGGCAACCAGACGGCCCCAAAGCGCCAGAACGCCAATACGAAATGTTTTGCACAGTCAGCTGTTTGAGATTAGCGAGCGAAGCTTTTGCGCAGCTTTTTACAGCCGCTTTTTTAAAGACCCATAATAGCAGGTGCCATATGGAAATCGTTGGGGATCATAGTGCAAATGGTAATCGATTTGCATTCAAGCGCGGATTACTGATTCGTCTTATCCTGATTTCCTGTCAGTTTCTTGTTCACCACAACGTAAATAACAGCCCCATCATGAAGTGTCATACCTCATTGCACTCGCAATAAAAATTGCAATCGAATGGCATTCCAGGCTGGAAATGAAAAATTTTTGACATTTTTCTCAAAATTTCTTGATGTTTCCCCTTATCAAAACAAAAACATTTTGGAAAAAAAATAATTTTTTCAAAATCAGCAGGAAAGTAATATGGGTCGTTAGTTGGGATTGTAAGCTGAACAAAACTGTAATTATTTTGACTGTGTAACGTTTTTTGGCCAAGTTATAATGTAACGCCCTCGCAATGAAGCTTCTTGTTTTCTAATCCTGATTTTGTAACCAAAAATAATCAGTATTTTGCCCACAGCAACTAAAATAATGTTCCAAATATAAAATACCATACCTCGTTGGACTCGCAATAAAATTTGCAATCGAGTGGCATTCCAGATAGAAAAATAAAAATTTTAGACATTTTTCGCAAAATTTCTTGATAAAAAATAAAAATTGGCAAATTTTGGAAACAAATTTTTTTTTCAAAATTAGCAGGAAAGTGATATGGGTCCGTTAGTTGGGATCCTAAACTGCACAAAACGGTAATTATTATGACTGTGTAACGTTTTTCGGCTAAGTTATGGTGTATCACTCCACACATGGGTTTCCTATAGTCCCGATTTTTTGACAAGAATACGTGTTTTCTGTACAGCTGCTAAAATATTGGAAAGACTGAAATGTCCGTTGTTAGAAATCAAAGTCATATGTTTTTCTTTAGATTATTTCGTGGAAAAATACCAAATGCGTTAGGGGTTTTTAATGACCGCCGCCACAGCCACTCCATTCCAAACCAAAAATGCGAGGGAGCTGGCCCAGGCTTGGGTTCCCGGCGCTGCTCCTGATCCTCCAGCTGCTGAGCGGCTCGGATGCCGCCTTCTGGAACGGGACTGCAAAGCGGGAAATTGGCGATTCCCGCGGAAGCAGCGGCACCTGCGCCAAAAGAGTCCTGCAGGAGATCCTGCCACTGCCAGCAACTTGCCCGCCTGAGGTTCTCGGGCTGAGGGGCGCCGTGTATATCCTCTACGACGTGAACATCTCGGAGGGCTTCAACCTGCGCCGAGACGTCTACATTCGCATGGCGGTGTTCGTGCGCCGGCTGCAGAGGAGGAGGCGCTTTCGCCAGGTGCGGCTTGTGCTGCCGCCGTGGCCACGCCTCTACCACTGGCACTCGCAGGGCCTGCAGCAGACTGGACTGCCCTGGAGCCACTTCTTTGACTTGGCCAGTCTGCGCCGCTACGCGCCCGTTCTGGACTACGAGGAATTCCTGACCGAACAGCGCTTATTCGGCAATCCTGGCGCACCCCTGGTCCATGTGGCGCACGCTTTCCGGCTGCAGCACTACGAGGTCATGCTAGAACAGGGCATCTTTCGGGACAAGTTCGAGCGCGTCACGGACAAGCCGTGCAGCGAGGGATCCCTGTCGGGAGGCCCACTGCTGCAGCAGGCGGAGCTGCGCGTGGGGCGTTTCCACTGCGTTCGGTTCCAGGGCAGCGCCGGACTGCTGGAGAAGTTGCTTCGCGAGGCGATCGCGGAGGACACGGCGGGACCGGAGGACGTCGACGACATGCGCACGTACGCTTTGCTCAGCGCCGAAACCGTGCTTCACGACCACTGGGGCGACGAGCACTTTTGGCAGGCCCGGCGTTCCATGCGTTTCTCCCGTCGGCTGGAGCTGGTAGCCGCCGACTTCCGGCGGCAGGCTCTGGCCACCACAGGCGCTTCGGCCGGAGTCCAACGGCCCGCCATGTGGGAGTTGGAGCGGCCGAAGCGCAACGCCAAGGGCGGCGATTACCTGTGCGCCCACCTAAGGCGGGGCGACTTTGTGCGCTCGCGGGAAGCGACCACTCCCACCCTGAAAACGGCTGCCCAGCAGGTCAAGCAGCTGCTGCGCGCGTTCAACGTGACCACCGTGTTCCTAGCCACTGACGCCACGCCCTACGAGCTGATGGAGCTGAAGGAACTCTTCTACCGCTTCCGCCTCGTGCACTTCGCGCCGGAGTCAAATGTCCAACGAAGGGAGCTGAAGGATGGGGGAGTGGCGGTGGTTGACCAGCTGGTCTGCGCCTACGCCCGCTACTTCGTGGGTACCTACGAGAGCACCTTCACGTACCGCATCTACGAGGAGCGCGAGATCCTCGGCTTCACCCAGGCCAGCACCTTCAACACGTTCTGCAAGGCCTTGGGCGGCAGCTGCTCGCGCAACGCCGTGTGGCCCATTGTGTGGGCGGATGGCGATAGCGATAGCGAGGAAGATTCCGACCCGTACTGATCCATCTGTAGCGCCCACCTGCCGTGCCGTATGTGTATTGACAGACATCTCAAGATCTAGTTTTAAGTCCAAAGCCAACGTAAGAGAGCAACCGGGATTCCGAACCAGCTGCGATTGTATACCAAAAATAAATCAATCACGTATAATGTGTAATGTTCAGAGGGTAAATGTTTAAATTTACCCGCTCCTTTAGCGCTGCCACATTTCAAAAAGATGCAACTTGAAATTCTAACTTGACCTGTAAATATCGATTGACGACAGAAATCAAATCTCGCCATATCGATTGCACGTAAGCCTCGATAGCATTTGGGGCAAACATTGCACGTGTTTTTGACAATCTAAATAAATATTTCTCCTGTCGATTTGCGAATATAGTGACTGCGCCATGGGCAAAAAGAACAAGGGCGGTGCCTCCAACCTGGGCCGCCAGTTGATCAAGGATCGTTTCGGACACACTCAGCGCCGCAAGGTGGACAACGACACGATGGTAAGAGCACTCGTAGGAAATACATACATATGTATTCGATCTTACCCTGCCAACACGGTTTTGATCCTTACCAGCTGCACACCACCGAGCTGCAGGATGGCTACGACTGGGGCCGCCTCAACCTGTCCTCTGTCACCGAGGAGTCGTCGTTCCAGGCCTTCCTGCGCACGGCCGAGCTGGCCGGCACTGAGTTCCAGGCCGAGAAGCTAAACATTACGTTCGTGAACCCCAAGCAGCGCGTTGGACTGCTGAGCAAGACGCAGGAGCAGCGCATGCATCAGAAGCACGACGAGCACCGTGACCAGCTCAAGATCCCGCGGCGGCCCAAGTGGACCAAGGAGACGAGCGCCGAGGAGCTGGTGCGAGCCGAGAACGAGGCATTCCTCGACTGGCGCCGCGACCTGGCGCTGTTGCAGGAGGACGAGGAGATCTTGATGACTCCGTACGAGAAGAACCTGGAGTTCTGGCGCCAGCTCTGGCGCGTAGTGGAGCGCTCTGACGTCGTTGTGCAGATCGTAGACGCCCGCAATCCGCTGCTATTCCGCAGCGCCGACCTTGAGCGCTACGTAAAGGAGGTGGAACCTAGCAAGATGAACATGATCCTGGTAAACAAGTCGGACCTGCTCACTGAGGAACAGCGTCGCCATTGGGCGGAGTACTTTGACAGCGAGGGTATTCGCACGGCCTTCTACTCGGCCACGCTGGTAGAGGAGGAGTTGAAGCGGGAGGCGGAGGAGAAGGGCCTGGATTCCTTTCCCGAGGTGCAACAGCTGCACAGAGCAGTTGACGAGATTAAACAGTCGTTGGATAGCGTGGAGGACGCTTTGAACGTTATCGAGCAGAAATGTAAGATGATTCCCGAGACTCAAAGCGATGAGCTGCCACGATTGCCCGGGGACAAGAACAGTCCTCGACTGCTGTCCCGCCTGGAGCTCATTGAGTTCCTGCGAAACATCTACACCGGTCCGCGGCACACAGAGCAGCACGTAACCGTCGGAATGGTCGGCTACCCAAACGTTGGCAAAAGTAGCACTATCAACTCGCTGATGACAGTGAAGAAGGTGTCCGTTTCGGCCACTCCGGGCAAAACTAAACGCTTCCAGACGCTTTTCCTGGACAAGGACATACTGCTCTGCGACTGTCCCGGTCTGGTGATGCCGAGCTTTGTGTTGACCAAGGCGGACATGTTGCTCAACGGCATCCTGCCCATTGACCAAATGCGCGATCACGTTCCCGCCGTCAACTTGCTGTGCGAGCGCATTCCGCGCCACGTCCTTGAAGACAAATACGGTATTGTGATAGCCAAGCCGCTGGAAGGCGAGGACATGGAAAGGCCACCGCATTCGGAGGAGCTGCTGCTGGCTTATGGATGTGAGTGCCAATACTTTGCGTAAGCATTTCAGTATTTCACAACGCACTCTTTCTCGCTCTTTTCCAGACAATCGCGGTTTTATGACCTCCAACGGGCAGCCGGATCAGGCGCGATCCGCCAGGTATGTGCTTAAAGACTACGTCAATGGTAGACTGCTCTACGCCATGAGCCCGCCCTCGGTGCCGCAGACCGAGTATCACACCTTTCCCGAACGCCAGCGCAAGGTCATCGAGGAATCACAGCTGCCAGGCCAGCAGCAGCGAGCCATGCGGGTGAGATTTGCCCTCTGAACTAGAAGTGATTCCTTTGCTTACTGATCGCCTTTTCCGCAGATCAACAAAAGCACGTCCAAGGAGCTAGACAACCAGTTCTTCTCCGACAAGCCCACGCACGCCCACGTCAAAGGACGCACAAACTTCCCTAACGTGCGCCTGGCCAACGACGGGTCCCTAGTAGCCGGCAACGATCCAGCGGCCAAGCCCTGGCGTCATGTGAAGAAGGAGAGGCGCGAAAAACTGCGCAAAAAGTTCTCGCACCTGGACGAGCACTGATTGTAGCCCATTAGTTATTTATTCCGAAGGGTGTGTCTAAGAGGCACTTGTATATTTTAAGCATTAGACCTACGTATATACATATATATTAAAGTCCCCTCGACTTCATGAGTTTGAAGCCCCACAATCTTAGGCTGAAAGAGTTATATTGCGCAGCTAGCAGATGGAGAGAAACATTGATAAGCCATCTGATGGCCCAGCCTGGACAGAAAGATGAACACAAAGATAGCATATATTTAGCATACATACACACCAATGAAAGAAAACGGTTGGAATGGCGCCCCCAATTGAGCTCGAGAGATGCGTGAATAGAAGGTAATTTCGAGATGCGGATGAGCGCAGTTGCGCGGAGAAAAGAAGCCTGCACTTTGACCGCGTGATAAGCGCAGATGCTTATGGCTCTTGTCCTCTATCACTTGGCCACAGTCTCTATAGCGCAGTCTCCAGCAATGGCCACAGACGAGAGCTGCAAGCACTTCAGGGAGCTGGTCGTCGAACAGCGTTGTGGGCTGCTCCACATACGCTTCCAGCGGCACTGGCAACGCCGAACCCTGTACGAGCTGATGCGCGCCCTGGACCTGGCGAGTGCAGACGCCGCCGTTAAGGTGGTCGTGCTCTCGGGCGAGTTTTCTGCAGCATGTGGCGGTGAGACGGAACCGCTGGCCCTCAAACAGGGTCTGCAGAAGAGGAGTAGGCGTACCGCTGCCCAGGAGGAAGCTGTGGGCAGTGGTGATGCCGAGGAGCAGTACATCCACGAGAAGGCGGCCAACTTTGTGATGCGCTCGCTGGCTAAGAAGCTGCTTGTGCAACGTAAACTCCTAGTGGCCTTTGTGGAGAGGCAGTGCGTCGGTCTGGGGCTGAGCGTGTGCAGCCTGTGCGATCTGGTCTTCGCAACTGAGTCATCTGCCTTTGTGCCCGCTTTCTCGCACCTGGATCCCTGCACCAAGGTGGGTCCCGGCTGGACTGTGCCACACGTCCACTGGCTGCTTCGTCTGGGCGATCAAGCAAGCTCCAGCACTGCCCTTCAGTGTGGCCTTGTGGCCAGTGTGGTGCGAGAGCCGCAGGAGTTTTGGCACCGCGTCGACCAATACTTGCGTTTGCCTTTCGCCTCCCTGTTGGCGACGAAGCGCCTCTTGTTTCGTCCCTGGCAGGACTCCCTCTTGGCCGAGTTACGCGAGGAGGGCACTCCGCTGGCTGCGCAGCGACGCCGCTTGGCCAGATCCTCGCTGTAGGGTCGCGCTCCCAGATCCGTTGAATCGATTAAGTAAATAAATAGCGATTATAAAATAGTACATGTCCCCATGGTATTTCCTCTCATTGGGATCATAACTTAACTTTAACCTAAATTCAAAATCTGCAACGGAAACGAAGAAACTCTTAGTAGCGGGTATACGTACACAGATGGGTAGCACTGTTTTCGATATCTTTCGACTGGAAGGCACAGCTGATTGCCGGCGCGTGTTGTTTTCTTTTGTTGCTCGCCGCGAAACTGTGAAAGTAAAATCTCGTAATTTTGGGGAAGTATAAATTAACTTGGGCGAAATGCAGCGAGCACGACTGTTGCAGAGCGTGTGGATGTGCAGGCAGCGCCTGGGCCAGCTGCCAGGAGGCAGCGCTTCCTCCGCCAGCCTTGCATTCCGTTATGCAACAAAGCCTGGGACGCCAGCGGTGCCGTTATTGCCGCTGCAGATGCGATCGCTGGGAACGGGTGGCGTCCTCAGTGCGGCGGAGCGAAGAAGCCGGCGCCCCGCCTCCTTCTCTGAAAAACCGAAAGCTAGCGTGGCGGATGCGTGGACCCAGCTGGAGGCGTACTACCGGCAGCACGATCTGATCAACTTTGAGCACTGCCAGCGCCTGCTGGAGCTACTGCAGGAGTCGGTGTCGCCGCTAGAAGTCGGCATCGAAGAGTTGCACTTCCTCCTAGGGTCCTGTGTGCCCGAACTGCTTCCTGCTCAGAGCAGCCAAGACCGGCTTCAGCTCTTCAAGGGACTCTGGGCTCAACTGATCAAGTTGGGCCAGCCCACGCTGGCACATTACCACACGAAGCTGCAGGTCCTGCGCCAGAACCGCTTGCCTCTGCCGGACTATCGCTCGTTGCTGGCGGAGATTGCCGTCTACCATGGGGCAGCCGATTCCACTTTGTACGGCGCTCTTTTGGACGTGGCCGGCGCCGCCGGAAACATGCGCATGGCCACCGAGATTTTATCCGATATGCGCGAGCGCAGCCTCGCCCTTACGGAGCACAACTTTCACGCCCTGCTTTTGGGCAACGCCCGCAGCGGTGATCTGCCCGGGGCGGAGTCCGTCCTAGCCAGCATGCGGGCCGCAGGAATACAACCCGGCAGCAGCACCCAAGCCCTTTGGTTCGAGGCTCTGGTGGAAAACAGTCAGGTGGCACAAGCCAAGGAGCTGCTGCAGGCGGAGCACGGATTCACCGCCCCTCAGCTGCTCCAGATGCTGCGGGGACTGCTCGCCAGCAAGGATGTCGACACGGATCTAATCCAACTGCTTGTCAAGGATCTGCCCCGCGAGTTTCTAACAGGTATCGACCTGCCGCCTGCTATCAGGAGCCTGTGCATTCAGCTGGTGCACCAAGGACGCACCGAAGTCGTTATCCAGCTCGTAGGTGCGTTGCCCGCTCCGAAGTTCGAGTTGCAGAATCAGAACGTGGATGGGTACGGTGCACTTCTGCTGCAGGAGTTCTTCCGCGCCCATGTTCCGTTGGACCAAACAATACAGTTCGCCGGTCAACTGGTGCAGCGGAACCAGAACGTCCGCGCCCTGCATTTGGTGGCTGAGTTGGCCCTTCGCCGTCTGCCGTCATCCGCGCTCCGCTGCCTGGAAGTGCTATCTGCAGCCGGCGAGGAACTGCGTCCGCACTACTTCTGGCCCCTGATCTTGCACCATTACCGGCGGGAGGGCGAAAGCGGCATGCTGCGCCTAGTGGCTGAAATGCGACGCCTGCGCGTTGAGTGCGACGAGGAAACGTTGCGGCACTACCTGTTTCCCCACCTGCGCCAAACCCTGGCGCAGCCCTTGGAGGCCGTGAAGGCACTTGAATCGGCGGGGGTGAAGCCTTCGCAGACCCTGTGCCCGGTTGTGAGTCACTTGCTGCAGCAGCATCAGATGTCCGAGGTGCTGGACTTGCTTGATCGGTATCCGACACGCTTGGACCTGGCCACGCTGCTTCAGCCACTTTCTTCGCTGGCGGTCAATGCCCGTGCCACGAAGCGTTTCGAGGTATTTGCAAAAGTGATCCAGGCCCTGCAGCAGAAGGCACTCAAACGGGAAGAAGATTTTGTGGGCTCCTTGCTGCTGCAAATGACTGGACCTCAGACGCGTCTGCGCCAGGATGCCACCTCGTTGCGACGTTTTCTGCACGAACTAAGACGGCTAGAGCTACAAATCTCACCTGCTGCCTCCGAAGCTCTACTCGCCGTGCTCCGTCACGCCACTGATGACGCCGACCTCATCCAGGATCTGGCCAAAACGCTGCAGAAGATGAAAAACCCACAGCTCGCCCTGCCAGCTGACACGGTCTCGCTCCACGGAGGCTTCATAAAGCACCCGCGCGACATGAGCATAGACGAGCTCGAGTGCCACCTAGTCGAGCTGGAGTCCAAGCAGCTGAACCCGCGAGGCGTGTTGCGTCGCTTGCTGCAGCTCTCGGTGCGCAGCGGACGCTTGGAGCGCGCCCAGCAGCTGTTGGCCAAGTGCCAGGTTCTAAAGGTTCAGGCGAGCGCAGGAATGATGGCCTCCATCTTGGACTTACACATCAAGTTGCGCGACTTGCCGCGCGCCCAGGAGAGCTTGGAGCGACTGAGCAGCACATATCCAGGTACCTAAAACTTACTACTAGATGTGGACTGCATTAATCTGCATACCGTTTTCTCTTCAGCCTTTCAGATTGACGAGCACAAGGTTATCGACTACGCCGCCCTCTTGGTCCAAGGCCAGCAGCTGGAGGCCGCAAAGCAGCTGCTTCAACGTCGCGCGGAGCAGCATAAGGTCGTCGGTGGCGACTATGTGATGAAGAACGTATGGCAATTGCTGACCAACGTGGGTCAGCTGGCCGCCTCTTCACATGCAGGTGGCGAGAGCTCCAAGCAACTTAACCAGACCCGCGAGTGGTTGGACTTCCTCAGGGGTCTGGGCTACTGCCAATCGCACAATGCCCTACTGGGACCAGTGGTGCGCGAGTGGCTCCTGAAGGGCGACTTGGACGCTGCGGTGGCCGAGTTTCAGCGACTGGCTAACACTCACAAGCACACGCCTCTGCAGTTCGAGCTCTTGTCCCTGCTGGTGCGTCTGGGGAACGGGGACGAGCAGGAGCTGGCCCGCTTTCCCGGCGTCACGGCCGAGTCCGCGCAGCAGCACCTGGCGGCGGTTACCGCGACGGTGAGTCGCGTCCACGGAGCGGCCAACATGAACAGCGCCCTGCTGCTCGCCCTGGCCGAATCTGGAAAGGAGACACAGTTGCGCCGGCTGATCATCAACCCAGAGTTCCGCATCAACCACGAGCTCCTCTTGAAGAACTGCGAGCACTTGGGACAGGAGGGCGCTGTGCGGACGCTCCTACGGCTGGCGCGCGGAGTGAGGGGTGTCCAGCGGACCATCGACGAGCAGAAGATCTACGACCTCCTGTTGGCCCAGTTCTGCCGGAGCAACGACTACGAGGCGGCGTTGGATCTCTTTGACCGCTTGGTGGCCGACGACGAGCTGAAGGTGTCGCATGACTTCCTGCGCAACCTTGTGCAGCTGCTGCAGGTTAACCAGGTGGAAATTCCCAGTACAGTCGCCCTGCGCGCCCACGTTAGATAGCCGTGATAGATAGTCGCTCTTATCCTTAGTTAGACACTTGGTATGTATGTACACACATAAATTAGTGCAGTAAACACGAGATGGTATACCTGCAAGGCTGAAAGATCTTTGATAGCTTCTGGGTGTCCTAGGGCCACGTCTAGTAGGCCTGGCTTTTAAAACCGAGTGTCATCTGGGATCTGAATCAGTCACAAAGTTGTCACACGTAGCATACAACAGTCTCCTAACAGCTTCTCCGAAACCCACTCCCAATCTAAATTTCAGTATCTATTTTATTCGCGTTCAATCCGTGCAACTTTCAACCCCTCCTCCATGCAACCATGAAGCGGCTGTCCCGACGTCCAGTCTCCGATGAGCAGAAGGCCCAGATGGGCACCCAGACTCATGAGAAGGGCACGATAGAGGTATTCCTGTCGGTGGCCACCGTCTCGTCGCTGCTCCGATCGCGATGGCTTACGCACCCGCAAGTGCAGACAGAACCGCAGTCGCAGGATCCGAAGGACCAACAGGATCAGCTGAAAGACAAAAAGCAGGACCTGGAGCTGAAACCGGAACCGCCGCCAGAGGTCGAGAGTGGCGCCCAGTGCGACAACGAACAGTCCGATACTTATGCAGGTCCAACTCCCTCGACGTCAGCCAACGCCGTCAAGGGCTTGCCAATCGAGGGAGATGCAGCCAAGCTGAAGGCTCTGGCCAGCCGCCGTCAGCAGATTGCCAGCCTGCTCACGCGCCTCGGCGACGGCTCAGAGGGCGAAGGCGAGTCCAATCAGATCGTGATGGAGCTGCTCGGCAGCGGTGACAATCATTCGCTCCTGCAGCCGCACTCGGCCATCGAGCGCGTTTCTAAACAGCTGCTGCACGTGCTGCGGGAGCAGACGTTGACTGAGGCCGGCATATTTGTCGGCAATGAGCGGTATCGCTTATTTAAGGGCGTGCTGCAGAACTACGCCAAGATCTACGCGGCGCGGCACTTTATGGAGCAGCTGCCGCAGCTAGATCAGCTTGGCCCGGATGCGGGTGCGGAGCGGGAGCTGTTCGCCCGCGTCGTGGCGGAGGAGGTGCTGCAAATACCGCAGCTTCTGCGCCAGCTGAGGTCGTCGCTGGCGAAGATGGAGTTCTTTAACGAGGACACCGCATTCAAGGCCTACCTGGAGGTCCGTTGTCACCCGCAGGCCCGCATTCTGTGCGAACTCATGCTCACCCGCATCTCGCGCGTCTTCCTCTGCATTGTCAGCTCACCATTCTTCCTGGACTTCACCGAGCACGAGCTCACGTACATCTTGCGAAACTGTTACCTCAGCGTCAACTCGGAGATCGAGGTGAGATCGTCAAATCGTTTCCGTGTGGTCACTGCAGCATTCTCCTCATAATTCAAACGATAACCCCCGGCAGATATTCCTTTCCGTGGTGCTCTGGCTGGAGCACAACTGGCTAGAGCGCGGCGAATGCGCCGAGCGCATCTTAGCCGAGGTGCATTTCGCCCTGATGCCCACTTGGTACCTGTGCACCCTGGACAGGTCCAACCGGTGCCACCACTTTGCCCGAGTAATCCACAGTCCCGGCGTGCATCGCTTGATTGCAGCAGGCCTAGAGTAGGTTCCATTCTTGGGGGTTTGCACATCGTTTACATTAACTGTTCCCCAGGGACGCCATCACCCTTAAGTCTAAGCCCCGCTTCAGTGGGGCCGCTGGACACCGACAACGAAAGCCTCAGGAGGAGACGCTTATGGGCCGCGACTGGATAGTGGATACTGAGTGCAGCCACCACCATAAGAGCCACTGCGAGCAATTCGTTTACCCAACCTACGACGAGTTCAAGAAATACCTGGCCAAGATCATCTGCTGCGCGCCCAACTGCTGGCGCACGTTCCGGCCCGCCCAAGAGGTGTACCGCAGAGACTTCCGCTGCTGCTCGATGCCACACTCCAACTAGACTCAGTCCGCGTCCCGGTATCCCGGTCTGTCTGCTCGTTTGCGTTGTCCCGTCCCTTCCTGCTCCTTCTGGGCAGTCGTGGTTCTGACTGTCCCGTCCATTGTCCTTTGCCGTGTCCATTTTCTTAACAATGCCATCCAAACCACATCCATAATCCTTAGCAACACCCTGACCAATTCAACGACCTGACTTAGAAAATAAAAGCATTGTTGCCCATCCTTTTAATTCTATGGGTGTAAAATTATCAGCTGATTGATTTGATCTTGGATTGGTTTGAGATGGGAGCGTGATTAATTGTTTTTAGCACGGTAGAATAAACTGCATGGGAATTTGCTTTAACGTCGTGCCTTTCGCGCTTAATTCGTGATACGCACAAACAATCAACGTGTTTGCTCATCTCTAGCTTGAGGTTATTCCAAACTAACGGTTTACCTTGATCGAACTCGCTTCCTGTTGTTCGAAAGGAGACTGGAAAAACGTACGTGGCAGCCATCATGAAAAAAACAACAGCTGTTTCTGCTTATTTCGATCTGCCAGCTGGCACTGGCTACTGTTTCTGTTTGCCTGGTGCCTAATGAAGAAAATTTTAGGGTGTTACTGCGGAATATTTGAGCCGTCGAACAAACAGCGACAAATTTGTGCTGTTTTAACAAAGCTGGGCACCAGGCGAACGGAAATTTCAGTAGGGAGCAAAGTATTCATTGTTCGAATGGTGACTGGAAGTCCATCATGAAAGACAACAGCTGTTTCTGTTTACTTCTAAGCTCAACTAACGGTTTTATTCCATCAACTGGCTTCCTATTGGTCGAAAATTGATTGGGGAAACGTATGCGGCAGCCATCATGAAAAAACAACAGCTGTTTCAGCTTATTTCGATCTGCCAGCTGGCACTGGCTAAGGCTTCTGATCGCCTGGTGCCTAGGACAGGAAAATATGGCACTGGCCTATCCGCCGATGACCGATGGTGGTATTTTATTTTAAATTATGGACCAATAAAACGTTAAAGCCATTATTTAATATTTGTGTCAACATGTGGCAACAGGTCACTTCTGCTGATCGGTTGCTACTGTCCGTTGGATCCACCGCCAATGGTGGATTCGCTCATGTGAAACTGAATCAGGATTATCAAGTACGTGGTAGTGGCTCCCACGATCTGTAATGTGCGAACTGTTATCCGGATTCCATTCGAAATTTCCACTCACCGTGTAGAGAAGGGTGCAGTCCACGTTGAAGAAGCCAGCGGCGCTAAAGTGGAGCCGCTGGTGGAGTAGCTGCAGCGAGAACTGGGTTATCTGGAGCGGGACGTGGATTATCAATGGTTGTTCTAGCGCACAGGGATACCTACCAGAGCGTTATGGCTCTCATTCCTTAGATCCACGCTCACCTGGTGCAGGCACAGGGCCAGACGAGTCGCCTGGAAAGCAAATAAACCACCTTTAATAGATTCATGTGGGTGGGACAATTACTCCAGTTTACTCACGCACTGGGCCGTTCGGTCGCAAAGCAGCGAGAGGACAAGCACATTGCCCAAGTGGGGGGCAGACCATACGCCACTGGCCACTATCTGCAGGATGTCGAAGGGCGAGGCCGCCGACTGGCGGAAGTTGAGGAACATCCAGTAGCAGTTGGAGGTGATGGCCAGGAAGTCGTTGCCCACCTGCATCAACATGGACAGCCCGTAGCAGCGGTTTAGCAAGGCCACTAGGGCCCACACCCGTTGGTAGACGAGTCTGACAGCGATCAGTCTATCCATTGCCGCTTGTTCCAGATCCTCCTGCGCCTCCAGCACAGTATCCACTGCGGGTCCTTTCTGGTGCAGCTGAAGCTGCTGCAAGGCCACTAGGAGCACATCCAGGCGCTGGCGCACGAGCTGAGTGGCGTTGAAGATCTGAAAGTAACGCAATCCGCACACGAGCAGTGGCAGCAAGTAGCTGATCCAGTAGATCGGGAATCTGTCGCCGCGGGAGAGCAGCTTGGCGCCCAGGATAAGGAGTTGGCTAACCGCATAGCCCCACAGAATCCACACAGCTCGGCGCGACGTTTGGCGACGCATCTGGAGGCGCATAGCCTCCACATCCACCCTCAACGCCTTGGACAGCAGGTGATCGATCTCGCCTAGCTCCGCAAAGAAGCCTCGCTGCGCCTGCCGCTGCCACAGGGCCTCCAGCAAGGCAGCCAGATGAGCCACCCGCATGCCCACCAGCTGAATGAAGTCAACCGTGTGACCTATGCTCGAGATGGTGGACTCCGAGTCCTTTTTCTCTTCTACGCTGCTCTCCTGGAAGAGGCCGTAGGCGGTGAAGCTGGTGGCCGCCATTAGCACGGTCCAGCCGTACAGCTCCAGCCAGCGCGATCGCCGGAGCAGGATGCCCTCCGGGTCAGGCGGGGGGGCGAGGCGCCAGGGCCACAGGTTGCACACCTGGCAGACGCGGTGCAACGGCTCCAGAGCTCTCAGCGTGTCCATGCCGAATTCCATCCACTATCTGCCGCGCGACCAGGTTTAGCTATGTGGGGAGGAAGCGTCATCAATTAGATTACCTTATCACTAATCGAGTGCCTCTTCCCCCACCCGTACCTTGATTCAGCTTATCACGGGGATGGAACTTTTCTGTATCGGCTATCTAGTGCTCAATGGGACCCTAATGGTGGGGATTAGAAAATAGGATTCGGAAACTCGCAGTGGATAGGAACACCCATGTAAGAGGACAGGCACTTACGTATTTCCTATGAGAAACCAACCAACCAACCCTACCGACCTCAGACGACTGCGCGTTGACGCGGTCCTGCCGAAAGGACTCTCCAAGTGGCCATCCATCATGATCAATTAAGCCATTAGTTAGGTGTCAGCCCATCATCAATCAAGCAATCCAAGGTGGGTTCGCTCCTCAAACCGGCCGAGAACAAATTGGAGACGAAAACGAAGACCACTGGGTCACTGGGCACCACCAGGTGCTCTGGTAACTCACCTGCCATTGCGGTAGCCTGGGGACCCAAGACGGCGGGAAACGAAATACACACCCGGGCTTCACATAAATACGTTTATTATAATTTCAGATTTTGTTTTGGAAATAGTTCTTGAGATAAGCTTGACGTTTCATAAAATGTAATACATATATATTCCTTCGCGGTAACCTCTGCCCATTTTCAGATCTTTGTGCTGGCTCGCTCGTCCCTACGTACCGACTCCTACTCCTTCCCTGGTCGGGCCTAGCCATGTGACTACTTCATCCGCCAGTAAGCGATACCTCGGCTGGGCTCTTGTTTGTAACAATCTTACTTTCTGCATGCACTTGCTGTACTAATGATTATATAGAGCACACACGGGCCCACACACACCACACCACGAGCACACCACCTACGCGAGCAGTGTGTGTGTGCGGGGGTGTGTGCATTTAGTATGTATATTTGATTTAAATCGAAGCTGCTAAAAAGTAAAAGCAAATTCAACAAACAAACTCTCATAGGTCATACATATCGTACTTGATTCTTAGACTAATATAAGGTATGATGCAGATATCTGTTCTCTGGATATAAGGCAATGGATACGTGTGCGTGTGGCTTCATGTGTTGGGTACAATATATGTTAGTGTGCAGTGTGTGGTTTGTAGTGTGTAGTGTATCGTGTATGTATAGTCGATCTGATCTGATCTGACCTGATTTCAACGAAACTCATGTCGCAAACAAACGGGGGCAAAGGTAACAAGTTTTCATATTTTCGTATCTTAGGGGAAATTCGTTTCGTGAAAGGCAAAAAATGTCTTCTGGCTGGGAGAAGAGTTTTTTTTTTTTTTTTTTTGGTTTTTCTTGTTAAGCAACATCAATACGCTCAAGTACATATATATATATATGCGTATATATATATTCATATATAGTGTATATAGTTCATGTGTGAGTATTCTTTATCTTAACCTCCTTCGGTTTGTTTTTGGTTTTGGTTTTGCTCGCTAAGCGCACGAATTTGGAAAGTAATTAATGTTTAATAAACTTCGTGTTTCGTTTTTCTCGGTTATAAATTTAAAATCCTCGGAGCGGAGACTGCAATGCTACCCAATAATCGAAAGTCGAGTGCTGGTCGGACGGGAGCGCCAATGAGGATCGTGATCCGCCCTAGTCGTACGCCCGCACCGACCCGCACCGCCCCTCTTAGCCCTACGTGTGTATAATTTTGCTTAAATTTCGCTGGTTGCTATCAAACGGTGTAGACTGGACGGTTGCCAGTTGACTGTTGTCTGCTGCGGTCTGCCTGTTGCATGTTGCATGTGGCATGTTGCATACTGAAAGTTGATCGGCCGCAGCTCCTCCCAGATCTGTTGCTGTTGTATATAAAAAGCAACTAAAAAATATACGCGTAGCCTAAAAAGTCTGTCTCGAGTGGGGCATCCGACCACTCGAGTCTTTAATTTATAATTGTAACTGGCTCTTTTGGACTGTTTTGCTGTGGCCTCGAATTGCTTGTTCCGTTTGTTTCTTCGATACTGGTAACTGGTTACTGGTTACATTGATTAAAATTGCCTGTGTGCCTGGTTCGCGTCTTGCTGCATATTTATCTTCCTTGTTCTTGTTTGTTTGTTGCAAATTTGTTATTCTATGACTATGAAAAGTAAAAAAAATATAGAAAAATAACCTTCGTTCACTTTGTGTACTTCATATTTATCGTATCGTACGAGTATATAGTTATGACTCTGCTCATTCTCGTTTTAATCTCACAATAGCTGTTTCACTGTCCCCTCATCCATCCATTAAATCCCATTCCATTCTATTCGACCCCAACCCCAACCCGGATACCAACCCACCCAACCCAAGACTCCCGCCCCATCACAAGCCCAGTTCTAGTCCTATTCCTAAGCCCATTTAGATCACTCAGATCCTTACATAGTAACATCAGCATTGACTCTACCGTCCTCGTCATCGTCTTCATCCAATACTTTGATCACCTTCTTGCTTCCCTGATCCTCCGGCAATGGCGTTAGGATGCTTTAGGACCCTTCGTTTCCTAACTGCATCACCCCGCCACTCCAGTTCCCAATCCCCAAATCCCAGTGTCAGTTCGTTTCTCATCTTCCTTAAGTCTCCTATGTGGGAGTGGAGGTGTACGTATATCGGTCGCTATAGCAAGTTGGATTATAAGTCTTTCTGCGGCTGCCTGCTGAAACAACGAAACGAAATGCAAAGAAAAACATACGAAACTAAACGGTGAGAACGGACTACGAAAACGATTGGATCTGGAATTACTTATATATTGAGGTTATCGAATCCTGAATCCCGACTCTCGGATACTGTATTTGCTTCGGTAAGGGGTAAATCGAAAAAAGAATCTTTGTTGCAATCACTTGTTAGCCCTAACGTTTGATTCAGTTAAGTCCGAAGGGCGGGTAGTGAATCCGTCTCCGATCTTCGTTCTGTATTATGATCGCTTATTATCCTACGGCTAAAGAGCTCTGACTTTGCGGGTTATACACGTTCAATTAGCTAATGCTCGCTTTAAAATTCAAATACCTTTGGTATGGGGAGACCATACGAGAGGGTTCGTAAAAGTTTCGACTAATACATATATTAAACATGAATATTAAGTACTCTATATATGTATAGAGTGTGTCTTTTCTTAGTATTTTCTCGCCTTCTTTTCTCCTTTCGTTTCTCCTTTGTATATTTTAGCTATGCGGTTTTGAAAACTATTTTGATCTTTGGATTACTAGGCAAGGTAGCTTGACGTTATGCAATGAAAGCGACATAAATGGCTTCTCCTCGACTAAACCACTGAGGATCGGTTGCAATGCATCTTTTGGTAATTAATTTTTAAAACTTAATATCAATTAATTACGTAGCTTTTGGTCGGCCGAAACAAGTCGTCGAAAGCTCAATAGGCGGCATTGGTAAACAAAATGGAGTCATTCGCGTGACCCAAACTCCGCCATATCAGCCAACGTGCGGCTCATTTCCGTTTCCTGCGGCTCCTGCTCACGAAACTTGGCCAATTGAATTGTCTGAACTGTCATTCCCATTCGGATCTCCATCCCAATCCTTCTCCTCTTGCTGTGGTCGTCGTTGTGCTGGTCCTAGTCCTAGTCTTGGTTCTTGTCGTGTCAGAGCTCGAGTCCATGCACTTTGTAGTCCGTACATGGACTTAATTCTCTGGCAGTGCTCGGCTCGTCTGCGTCTATGGCTGGGTGCGTTGTGGGTTGGCTTAGTCATCGTCGAATGCAATAAACAAGCCCGTGGCCTAGAACTCCAGGCGGTAGGCCGAGCACGAGGTCTCGTGGTCCTGCAGGTTGATGGTGCAACGAGACGCGGAGGGCGAGAGGTCGATGCGGTGCTTGGCTAGCAGCTCCTCGTTTTCAGCCACCCAATAACCTAGCACATCAGTGTCGTACGTAGGTATAATGGTGACCTCTGCAAGTCGGAGATTTGGAAAATTAACTCATTGCAGGAGCGACATAACAAGCATCTACTCACCCAACTCCTTGTCCTCCCATGTCTGTTTGGCCTCGAGCAGCGCATCATACACTTGGCGACTGGGTTCCGTGCCGGAGAAGACGTAGTAGCGCGCTCGCACACGCTTAAAGAAGTCCACGTGGGCGTAGTAGGAGTTGCCGTTGTGCGGCACGTATGTGAGGTCCACGTAGACGGGCGCTGGCTTTTTGCCGGCCTTGTTGGGTGATTCGCTGCGCCTGCGCAGGTTCTTCTCGTTGTTCAGACGCGTCTTGGTGGCCACCAGGCGGCGTTCCTTCTTGGGAGTGGTGCGAATGTCAGCACCGCCCTCTACAGGCAGTGGTGCTGGTGATGGCAGGCCTAGGGGCTTGCCCCACTCCTCGAGGCGGTCCTTGGGCAGAGCTCCAGTGGAACTCGCTGTGGCTGTGGTGCTTGCTGTTGCTGCAGTTGTGGTAGGGACGTCTTGTTCCACTTCCTCTCCTTTCTCCTGCTGCTGTTGCTGGGAGGCGACACTGCCAACTGTGGCAAAACCACTCTCCGCCACACGGGCTCGCTGGACATCGCTGAGCGGGAAGCGCTGCCGTTCCGCAGTGCCGCTCACGATCTGTTCCATTTCCTCGGCCTTCGAAGGCGAGTACGAGTACTTGGCGGTGACGGAAGACATGACCTCGGCGCCGCGCGCCTGTACGTGCTCCTCAAGTGCTCGCTGGAAGTCCTTGTCTGCCTGGTCGAGGAACTTGTGTCCTGCCCAGGTCTGGCTACTGCTCTCCACACTCTCCGACGACTGGCTATCGCCGGTCGGTGCGCCCTGGATCGGGATTGGTTCGGTGCTGGATTTCATCACAACGTCGAAACTGTCGGGCAGGGCGCCGTAGAAGGAGGTGGCCATTGGGTCGGCTGTGCGAGGCAGAAGAATCGATCGTGCCGTTGAGTGCTCCTCGCTGCCATACTGAGGAGGAATGTCATCCTGGCTCTCGTCGCCGTAAGCATCCAGATCGGAGCGCTTGCTCACACCGGAGCTAGAGTGTTGCAGCTCGTAGCTGGTGGCACTGCGCGGCGATCCTAGTAGCAGGTCCTCGTCGTCCTCGCTGCCCGGGGTGCTGGCGCGGTACAGGCCGCGCAGCAGCGCCACCTCTTTGGGCAGCAGCTGGTCTCGTTCGCTCTCGCTGGTAGTGCGCGTTGTGGTCACCACTACCTTTTCGCTGTCGGGCTCCGAGCTGTCTGTGGTTGTCACCGTCTTTTGCTCGGTTACTATTTCCTTGCCATCCGCCGAAATTACCTTGGTCACCGTGGTGATTGTGGTGGTGATTATCTTGTCGGTGCTCCCGCTGAGGGCTGTGGTGCACTCGAGTCCACGCAGTTCGTGCAGCTCGGGAATGTCACCCTCACACTCAGCTCCGGCTGTAGCGGCTGCTCCTGCTAACATCTGCTCATGCTCGTGGTGCTACATGGGTTAAAGATCATAGGATATAATAAGACAATTAAAACCAGCACAAAACTGCTTTAACATACCTGCATTTCCAGAGACTTAAGCTCGTCCTTGCTAACGCGCGGGAAAGGCGATGTGGGTTTTGGCGAGGATTCTGGGGTGTCCGTATGCGACTCCCGACCTAGCGGAGTGGGAATTGACTGGCTCTCCGAAGTGAGCGCACCGGGACTGGATTTGCCGCTGATGTCCTTGGGCGACATCGGGCCCGATGAAGAGACGATGCTGGCGGCACTCGACTCGCACTTTCCACCGGCGGCTACGGCTCCAGCCCCAATCACAGATCCAGCTGATCCTGTCGAACTCATTGCTTTGACACCGGGACTTACTGGTGCCGTTGGCGGTGTCTTGCGATCGGCAGGCTCGGCCTGACTCTGGCTAGTCTGCTGATCCATTTGTGTGAGTGTAATGGACTCCACCCTTGAGGCACCGGTCTTGCTGGTGCTACTGGTGGTTGTGCTGCTGCTCTGTTCGCTGGATTGCAAAAGAGTTGTGGTCTTGCTGGTAGAGGTGACCTCCTGAGTCAGCTCCTCCACGTGCTCGTGCTCCTCCTCTACGAGCTTTGAAATTGGCTCCATATCCTCGGAAGGTTTGTAGATGCTGGTCATCATGATGGTAGCAATAGACTTGGAACGGCTCTCCTTAACACTGGACCGCTCGTCAACGTCGTCAGCGGGTTCCTCATCTTCAGGATCACTGTGGGTCAAGCGGCTCTCACTTGCCTGACTCAGCAGAGACTCCCTCCGTGATTCGTCCGTGCCCACGAATAGCGCTCGCTGGGAGGCGGTTGTGCTGGAGACGGTGCTGGCGGTGGCCTTCTTCAAGCAGTCGTCGGCCGACTTAGTGGCTTCAGTGCTGAAGGCTTCCTTGGCAGAAACAATCTTCTCGGTGGCCAGAAACTCGGCCACAGTTTCCTTTAAGCTATCGTCTTTGGTGGCGCTGCTGGTGCTAGTGGTAAACTGGCTGGTTACTTTGGTTTCCCTAGCATCCTTGGTTTCCTTAGTTGACTTCTGAGCAATGCTGGTTTGAATCTCGCTGACGATTGACTCTGATGAGCACTCCTCGGACTGCACAAGCAGCTCATCCAGCTGAGATGCCGAAGCGCTAGTGTCCTCCTTCAAACTAGTGTTGTTAGTGATTCCTCCTTTCTCGGCCAACAAGCTGGAGAGCGACTCGCGGCGGGAGCTGTCCTCCACCTTAAGGCTGCTACTTAACGATTCGCTGGTGGACTCTTCGCGAAGTTGAACAGTTGACTGACTAGAGAGGACTGTGGACTTAGTGACTGAAGTGGAGACAGACTCAAAGCTCGATTTCTCTTCCATCTGTTTCGTCTCCACTGTCTCTGTGGTAGGAAGCGAGTGAATTAGCGACTCAGTCGTCTCCTCATCGCCGTCCTTGGTGCTAAATTGGCTGGTGCTAGATGCTGGGCGCGATGTCTTCATGTCCTTTTCGCTGACCTGGCTGGCAACGGACTCTGGGCGAGAAGACATCTCAGCTTTATGGCTCTGTGATAGCACGGACTCGCGTCCATACTCATCCTTGCTGGGAACAGGGGATGACTGTTTCTTAGCCTGAATTTCCATTTCCTTATGTTCATGGCTGGCTGCTGACTGGGAAGGGGAGGGCGACTCCGGCCGACTGATAGCCAATATTCCCTGCCTCAACTGTGCTTTTTCTGATTGCTCGACTTTATCCTTCTCCTCGATGGAAATGGGGCCAGACTTCTGATCGGGCGATGACTTCTCAGACTCGATTTCTACTTTGACGCATATTTCCAGGGATTTCTCGTCCCGGGTACTTTTGTCGGACTCCTCCTCTGTGTCGGCAGTTGACTTCAGTTTCTCCTCCAGTTGGCGTTCATCAAAGTCGGGTATGATGTCTGTAATGTCCTTGTCGGACTTCAGTACCTTGGCCACATCGGCAACGATTTTCGCTACTTCTTCCTCGCGCGGTGACAGCGGCCGCATCGGCTGTGGTGGAATAATTACTGCCTTGTCCCCATCGCTCGGAGGCGAGAAGCGATGCTCCTCGTCCTCCTCCTTGATGTCGTGCAGCACGGGCTCATCGCGCTCGCAGATCGTGACCGTGAATTCCGGTGACCCCACGGTGGTAATATGCGTTTCGCGCAGCTCCGAGAATGTGCCCAGATCCAGGCTGCTCTTCTCCTGGCTAGTTTCCGTTGAGCTCTCAGCAGTAGTGGTGACGTGCTCGGAAACGTGTTCGGTTGCCTTCTCAATTACTTTTTCTGTCACGTCCTGTACTTTCTTTTCAACGGTTTCCACTGCAGTGCTAAATAAGTTGGTTACGTTGCTGACGTTGGTGTCTAGCACTGAATTGATCTCTGTCAACTGCTCACTGCTCTTCTTGGTCAGTTGCTCCAAGGAATCGGTCACAGTGGTTTCTGCTTGCTTTACTGAGGTCTGGACTATCTCTTCAACTTGTTTCACCGTGCTCTCCAGTACTTCCATCTTACTTTCAACCTTCGAGGTAAGGGTTTCAAATAACGTTGTCTCCGATTGCTTGGTTACAGTCTCGGATTTGGTTTCAGTCAGGTCAAGTAGGTCCGTTTCTGCTGTTACCCTCGTGACTCCGACTCCAGAGGTGGTATGCTGTTCAACTACTTCGATTGCCTCCAGAACGGGAGAAGCCTCGTCCACGGGTGTGGAGGCTGTATGCGCAGTATCGGACTGCGAAAACTCCGCTGGCTTCGAAAGTGCAGCTGGCCGCGGGGAGGATTCCGCTTTTACTTCTAAAAAGTCTCCTTCTGCCACATCAATGGGACTCGAAAGAGTTGGAAGCTTGCCCTTAGCTTCACCTGCAAGGTTAAGGGTCAGACTGAGGTCAGCAATGGATCGTGGACCTTCTTCAATGGGTGATGAGGCGGTTTCGGCAACCGATGCAGAGCGAGATGCTTCCTTCGAGGCAGCTGGCGACTTGTCAGCCACTGATTCAGGACGCGAAAGAAGCGGTGATTTCTCGTCCTTGGCACTTACTGCCACAGACTCTGGGAGGGATGCATCCTGTGACTTGTCATTCGCTGCCCCTCCTGCCTTCTCAGCTTCGTCCTTAACGCTTTCTGCAACGGATGCTGGTCTGGAAGCTTCCTTAGAGGCCAAAGGAGATTTTTCGGAAACCGACTCTCGCCTAGATTCTTCCTTAGACTTCTCTGCTTCATTCTTAACACTTTCTGCAACGGAAGCTGGCCTAGAAGCTTCCTTGGAGGGCAAAGGAGATTTTTCGGCCACCGATTCTCTCCTAGATTCTTCCTTAGACTTCTCATCTTCGTCCTTAACACTTTCTGCTACGGAAGCTGGTCTGGAAGCTTCCTTGGAGGGCAAAGGAGATTTTTCGGCCACCGATTCTCTCCTAGATTCTTCCTTAGATTTCTCACCCTCGTCCTTAGCACTTTCTGCAACGGAAGCTGGTCTGGAAGCTTCCTTGGAGGGCAAAGGAGATTTTTCGGCCACCGATTCTCTCCTAGATTCCTCCTTAGATTTCTCACCCTCGTCCTTAGCACTTTCTGCAACGGAAGTAGGCCTGGAAGCTTCCTTAGAAGCTAACAGTGATTCTTCCTTAGACTTCTCAGCTTCGTCCTTAACACTTTCTGCAACGGAAGCTGGTCTGGAAGCTTCCATGGAGGGCAAAGAACATTTTTCGGCCACCGACTCTCGCCTAGATTCTTCCTTGGACTTTTCAGCTTCATCCTTTACACTTTCTGCAACGGATGCTGGTCTGGAAGCTTCCTTAGAGGCCAAAGGTGATTCTTCCTTAGACTTCTCTGCTTCATTCTTAACACTTTCTGCAACGGAAGCTGGTCTAGAAGCTTCCTTGGAGGGCAAAGGAGATTTTTCGGCCACCGATTCTCTCCTAGATTCTTCCTTAGACTTCTCATCTTCGTCCTTAACACTTTCTGCAACGGAAGCTGGTCTGGAAGCTTCCTTGGAGGGCAAAGGAGATTTTTCGGCCACCGATTCTCTCCTAGATTCTTCCTTAGATTTCTCACCCTCGTCCTTAGCACTTTCTGCAACGGAAGTAGGCCTGGAAGCTTCCTTAGAAGCCAACAGTGATTCTTCCTTAGACTTCTCAGCTTCGTCCTTAAAACTTTCTGCAACGGAAGCTGGTCTGGAAGTTTCCTTTGAGGCCAAAGGAGATTTTTCGGCTTCCGACTCTCGCCTTGATTCTTCCTTAGATTTCTCAGCTTCATCTTTAACACTTTCTGCAACGGAAGCTGGTCTGGATGCTTCCTTAGAGGCCAAAGGTGATTTTTCATCTTTAATACTTCCAGCCTTGCTTTGGGACAACGACTCTGGTCTAGATTGTTCCCTTGATTCATCAGCCGAATCCTTGACACTTTCTGCAACGGATGCTGCTCTGGACGCTTCTTTGGATGCTTCTTTGGATGCGACTGGGGATTTTCCATCCTTGACGCTTTCTATAACAGATGAGGGACGAGAGGTCTCCATCGACGGTGCAACCGCATCTTTTAAGCTTTCTGCCTTAGATTCTGGCCGGGAAGCTTCTTGTGATACAAGAAGGGACTTCTCATCTTTTATACTGTCAACCACCGAATCGCGGCGACTTGTGGTCTTATCGCCTTCATCCTTGAGGCTTCCCAAAACGGACTCCGGTCGAGAATGTTCCTTTGATGGTGGAGCTGATGTTGCGTCCTTTGCACTTTCCGGCTTTACGCTTTCTGCCACAGATTCACGACGGCTTTCAGCCTTTTCATCTTTAATGCTTCCTGCGATGGATTCAGGTCGAGAGACCTCTTTTGACGGCAAAGGGGACTTTTCGCCCTTTGTGATATCTGTCTTGATGCTTTCTGCGATGGAATCTCGCCGGGAGACTAGTGGAGACTCTTCATCCTTTGTACTGTCATGCTTTATGCTTTCTGCGACGGATTCTGGTCGGGATGGCTCTTTGGATTTGTCAGCTTTATCCTTATCACTATCGGCAACGGATCCCGGCCTGGAGGCGTCCTTGGAGCCGAGGGGAGATTTTTTATCATTGGAGCTGTCTAGTTTAACGCTTTCGGTAACGGATTCACGACGACTATCGGGTTTCTCCTTTTTATCCTCTACAACCGACTCCGGCCTTGAAATTTCTTTTGATTCCCGCCTGCTCTCCTGTTTTTGCTCATCGTCTTTTAGAAGTTCATCGACAGAGGCTGGGTGGGATGCTTCTTGAGATTTCCCATCTTTTTTGCTATCTGCCGTGACGCTTTCCACTACAGACTCCCGACGGGATTGCTGCTCAGACTTCTCAGCTTCAGCTGTATCGCTTTCTACCACTGAGCCTGGACGAGACGTATTCTTTGAGTCCAGGGTGGATTTCGATTCCCTGGGGACTGGCTCTGCACTGTCGATGACCGATTCTGGACAGCTTTCAGACTTTTCAGCGTCATCTTTTGAGCTGTCCACAAGGGATCCTCTTCGAGAGGCTTCTTTCGATGCTAGGGTTGACTTTTCATCTTTATGACTGTCCTGACTAGCGCTTTTGGAATCAGATTTGCCGGCTTCGTCAACAACACTTTCCACTTTAGCAACTGACTCTCGACGGCTCTCTGCCTTATCATGCTCATCCCTAACACTTTCTACTACTGAGGCTGGTCGGGAGACATCTTTAGTGGAATCCCCCGTAATACTTGCTGAAACAGATGGCGGACGCGATGATTCCCTAGATTTTTCAACATCATCCTTTGGTCCTTCCAACACCGATTCCGGAGAAGGTGATATATCGCCTTTCGTGCTATCCGCCTTAGTGCTTTCAACTACAGATGGTGGACGTGATGCATCCTTGGATTTTTCCACCGATTCAGCTGCATCCTTGGCACTTTCTGCAGGAGATTCTGGACGCTCTTCTGGCGGAGATCCAAGTACTGATTTCGGAGCCTCGTCTATCGGACTTGATGCTGTCTTCTCAATGTCGACTTTAGAGAGTTCAGCTGGTTGGACTGGAGCTGCAGTTGGGGAGCTTGTGGGGGTTGAAGTCTGGGGGAAGTCACCATGAGCCACATCTACAGGGCTCGACAACGTTGGGAGACTACCCTTCAGTTCAATAGTCAAGGGCAGCATTGCTTTCACGGACTGCTCAAATTCCGCGAAGTCTTTGGGTGCTTCCTCAATGGGCGATGATGCTGTCTCTCCCACTGATGCTGGGCGAGAAATTTCCGTGGAGGCAACTGGAGATCTAAGATCTTCCACAGAACTTTTTAGCTGCGCAGCGTCATCTTTGCTTTCTGTAACCGACGCTGGTCGTGAGGACTCCTTCGAAACTTGTGGTGATTTGTCTTGACTGGCAATCTCTTCACTCGCATATTCTGCGGGTGAATCTGCTCGGGATATATGCTCTGGCGCAGATGGAGTTCTTGGAGCCTCGTCTACAGGAGACGAGACCGTTATAGCTGCACCAATCTTTGCGAGTTCTGCAGGTTTCGTAAGTGTGGGCGTGACGGTGGAAACCGAAGCGACCACATGCGAAAAGTCTCCCTCGGCCACGTCAACAGGACTAGAATCCGTTTGCAGTTTACCTGAGCCAGCTTGTAGGCTAAGAGCTAGGTTGGACTTTTCTACGACTTCAATCTTTGAGAACTCTATTGGTGCTTTCTCAATTGGAGATGATACAGTTTCAGCAACAGAACCTGGACGGGATTTATCTTTGGGAGAGATGGAACTCTTTGCATCATCCTCAACAGCTTCGGCAGCTTCATGGTCACTGGCCACAGATACTGGTCGAGAAACAAACTTTTCTGATGGAACAGCAGACTTATCCGCTAGTGATTCGAGTCGGGAGTGCTCTGTGGACTTGTCGTCCTTAATGTATTGAGGTTTATCAAGATCGTCATTAACACTTTCAGCTACAGATCGTGGCCTAGAGGCATCTTCCGAAGCCAATGGAGACTCCTTGTCCCTAGGACTGGAGGCCTTTATGCTTTCAGCAATCGATTCTCTTCGACTTTCTCCTTGTGATGGCTTTTTGGGTTGGTCGGCGTCTTCCCTAATAGTCTCCGTCATAGACAATGGTGCAACACTATCTGTTTTAGATTCGCGACGACTTTCTTGCTTTTCAGCTTCGTCCTTAACGCTGTCAACCACAGATTCTGGCCTTGACGCTTCCTTTGACGCAAAAGGAGATGTGTCGTCTCGAGCACCTTCCGCTGTGACACTTCCTGCTACAGATTCTCGACGGGATGGTTCCTTGGATTTGACAGGATCGTCTTTAACACTCTCCGCCACAGACTCTGGTCGTGAAAATTCCTTCAAAGGTGATTTCTCTTCCTTAGCTTCTTTGTGTGTAACAATCTCTGCAACAGATTCGCGCCGACTTTCTGGCTTAACAACATCGTCCTTAACGCTTTCCGCAACAGAATCGGGCCTTGACACTTCCTTTGATGCTAGAGGAGATTGTTCACCCTTGATACTCTCCGCCTTACCGCTTTCGGCTATCGACTCCCTCCTAGATTCGTGCTTCGACTTCTCAGCTTCATCTATATAACTTTCTGCAACTGAAGCTGGTCTGGAAGCTGCCTTGGAGGTCAAAGGGGACTTTTCGGCTATCGACTCTCGCCTAGATTCTTCCTTGGACTTCTCAGCTTCATCCTTTACACTTTCTGCAACGGATGCTGGTCTGGAAGCTTCCTTAGAGGCCAAAGGTGATTCTTCCTTAGACTTTTCAGCTTCGCCCTTAAGACTTTCTGCAACGGAAGCTGGTCTGGAAGCTTCCTTGGAGGGCAAAGGAGATTTTTCGGCTATCGACTCTCGCCTAGAATCTTCCTTGTACTTGTCAGCTTGATCCTTTATACTTTCTGCAACGGATACTGGTCTGGAAGCTTCCTTAGATTCCAAAGGTGACTTTTCGGCCGCCGACTCTCGCCTGGATTCTTCCTTGGACTTTTCAGCTCCATCCTTTATACTTTCTGCAACGGATACTGGTCTGGAAGCTTCCTTAGATTCCAAAGGTGAGTTTTCGGCCACCGACTCTCGCCTTGATTCTTCCTTGGACTTTTCAGCTTCATCCTTTACACTGTCTCCAACAGATGCTGGTCTGGAAGCTTCCTTGGAGGGCAAAGGAGATTTTTCGGCTATCGACTCTCGCCTAGATTCTTCCTTGGACTTTTCAGCTCCATCCTTTACACTTTCTGCAACGGATGCTGGTCTGGATGCTTCCTTAGAGGCCAAAGGTGATTTTTCGGCCACCGACTCTCGCCTTGATTCTTCCTTGGACTTTTCAGCTTCATCCTTTACACTGTCTCCAACGGATGCTGGTCTGGAAGCTTCCTTGGAGGGCAAAGGAGATTTTTCGGCTATCGACTCTCGCCTAGATTCTTCCTTGGACTTTTCAGCTCCATCCTTTACACTTTCTGCAACGGATGCTGGTCTGGATACTTCCTTAGAGGCCAAAGGTGACATTTCGGCCACCGACTCTCGCCTTGATTCTTCCTTGGACTTTTCAGCTCCATCCTTTACACTTTCTGCAACGGATGCTGGTCTGGATGCTTCCTTAGAGGCCAAAGGTGACTTTTCGGCCACCGACTCTCGCCTTGATTCTTCCTTGGACTTTTCAGCTCCATCCTTTACACTTTCTGCAACGGATGCTGGTCTGGATGCTTCCTTAGAGGCCAAAGGTGACTTTTCGGCCACCGACTCTCGCCTTGATTCTTCCTTGGACTTTTCAGCTCCATCCTTTACACTTTCTGCAACGGATGCTGGTCTGGATGCTTCCTTAGAGGCCAAAGGTGACTTTTCGGCCACCGACTCTCGCCTTGATTCTTCCTTGGACTTTTCAGCTCCATCCTTTACACTTTCTGCAACGGATGCTGGTCTGGATACTTCCTTAGAGGCCAAAGGTGACATTTCGGCCACCGACTCTCGCCTTGATTCTTCCTTGGACTTTTCAGCTCCATCCTTTACACTTTCTGCAACGGATGCTGGTCTGGATGCTTCCTTAGAGGCCAAAGGTGACTTTCCGGCCACCGACTCTCGCCTTGATTCTTCCTTGGTCTTTTCAGCTCCATCCTTTACACTTTCTGCAACGGATGCTGGTCTGGAAGCTTCACTAGATTCCAGAGGTGACTTTTCGGCCACCGACTCTCGCCTTGATTCTTCCTTGGACTTTTCAGCTCCATCCTTTACACTTTCTGCAACGGAAGTGGGCCTGGTAGCTTCCTTAGAGGCCAAAGGTGATGGTTCCTTAGACTTCTCTGCTTCATCTAATACACTTTCTGCAACGGATGCTGGTCTGGAAGCTTCCTTGGAGGCCAAAGGTGATTTTTCAGCTATCGACTCTCGCCTTGATTCTTCCTTGAACTTCTCAGCTTCATCCTTCACACTTTCTGCAACGGATGCTGGTCTCGAAGCTTCCTTGGAGGCCAAAGGTGATTTTTCATCTTTTATACTTCCCTCTTCATATATTTGGGTCGTCGATTCGAGTCTAGACAGTTCCTTTAGATCATCAGCCCCATCCTTGGCACTTTCTGCAACGGACGCGGGACGAGAAGTCTCCCGTGGTGATTGGGCAGCTCCATCTTTTACGCTCTCACGTCGAGATGGTTCTTTTGACATACCCTCATCTTTCAAACTACCCACAGCGGATTCTGGCCTAGAAGCCTCCTTTAATGGCTGTGAAGATTTGTCGCTTTCTGCCACAGACGCTCGTCGGGAAGGACTCTTTAATACTTCAGATTCATCTTTAAGGCTTTCTACTTTTGATTCTGGTCTGGATGGTTCCTTGGAGTCCTTTGTATTGCTTGGAATAACGATTTCAGTAGAAGACTCACGCCGGCTCTCAGGCTTTACGCTTTCTACTACGGATCCTGGCCTGGAGATGGCCTCAGAAGGGCTATCTGGCTTTCTACTTTCAACTGATACGAAAACACCTTTTTCTTTATCAGCCGCATCTTTCTCGCTTTCAACAACATCGGAAGCAGGAATAACGCTTTCCACAACAGATTCAGGTTTGTCAGTGTCATCCTTTTCACTTTCCGCTACTGATTCCGGTCTAGAGACATCCCTGGAGGCAGTTACGGATTCTGGTTGCGACCGCTCTGCAGATGTTCCTACTGCATCCATCACATTTTCCACAGACGATTCTGGTCGCGATATATCCTTGGACGCAAGTGGGGACTTTTCGTCCTTTGTACTATCTGCTTTGACGCTTTCCGCCACCGACTCACGGCGACTCTCTTCTGTGGATTTAATTGGTTCATCTTTGACGCTATCCAATACAGAACCTGGCCGGGAAGCCTCTTTTGAGGCAAGGGGGGAATCACGACGACTCTCGGGCTTCGCAGATTCGTCTTTGATACCATCAATTACCGATTCGGGTCGTGAGACTTCCCTAGATTCAATAGCGGGCTTGGCACTTTCAGCATTTGACTCCCGTCGCGATGGTTCCTTCGACTTTTCAGTCTCACCTTTAACACTTTCTACCACTGATCCTGGCCGCGAAGCTTCTTTAGAGGGAGGAGCAGATTTTTCATCTTTCGTACTCTCCGCCTTTAAGCTTTCTGCGATGGATTCGCGGCGGGACGGCTCCTTTGACTTTTCTGCCTCGACGTTTATGCTTTCTGCCACAGATTCTGGTCTAGAGGCTTCTTTCGATGCCAAGGCAGACTTTTCATCTTTTTCACTTTCTGGCTTGATGCTTTCCGCAAGAGATTCGCGACGCCTTTCCTGCTCGTTTGCTTTATCAAGAGAACTTTCATCCTTATGAGTTTTGACAATGGATTCTCGTCGACTCTCTGCTTTTCCTGCTTCATCTTTGACGCTTTCCGCTACAGATTCCGGTCGAGAAACTTCTCCTGAAGCGAGTGGAGACTTCTTATCCTTTGCCTCAGATTCAGGTCGGGAGGGTACTGGGGATTTCTTGGATTCCGGCTGCGCAGTGTCTTCCTTGACGCTTCCTGTCGCAGATTCAGGTCGGGAGGTCTCCTTTGAGGCAAGTGGTGACTTTTCCGTCTTGATAGCCTCCTCCGGAGCTGGCACAGGTTTTTGGACTTCTTGCTTGGCTTGCACGTCTACTTCAATGGCCTCCTCAATGGTGGGGGGACTGTCAATGGAGCCGGTGTCTCCGCGGTCTCTAGCTGATTTGGGTGGCACAGTGGTCGGTTCCGCCAGTTGGGCTGGAAGCTCATCATCGGATGTAATGTCGCTGGTCTCCTTTTCCTCGGGAGTGCTAGCCGACTTTTTGGCTTCCTTTTCGGTAATGATTCCAGACTCTACTTTTTGTCCATGCTCTTCTTTATCCTTTACCTGCCCCATTAGATCTGCCTGCTTTTCTTGGGTAGTGACTGTAGTGGCTTCCACAATCTTCTCGGTTTCGAGGGTCAGCTTCTCCTCCTGCTTTTTCTCCACTGTAGTTTCAACAACCACGACTTTCTCGGCCACTTCTTGTACTGACTCTTTGAGTAGTACGTGAGAGATGTCCGCCTTATTCGGTTCATCCTCCAATTCGATCTCTCCTACCTTATTCTCCTTTTCGTCGTCCGTCTCCTTTTCTTCCTTCGCGGACTCCTCTTTATGGGAGATACTTTTGGCGCCGGTGTCCTGACTGTCCTTCTCGTATAGCCCAAGATCGGCTTCCTCATGGACGGGTAAATCTGCAACTTCGTCAGGCGTTTTGATGACATCGCGCAGGAGGTTCTGCTGGGCCTCAAATGTCATCTTCATGGGCAGCACTCGTTCGCCTGAGTCGGGCAGCTCGCCTAAAACCTCAGCGTTGGCGTCTTTGGGGGCATCTTTGGTGGCGGAGGCAAGGATGGTATCGATTGCCAATGGAGCTGCTTCGGGAAGAGTCTGTACGGTGGCCACCACGATGGCCTCCGCTTCCTTGGTTTCTTCCTTCACATATTTCTCCTCGATCACGAGGTCCTCTTTTATCTGATCCAGCGGAATTCGTTCATCCTCGGGTAGTGTAGGAGCAGTGGTGGCCCCCGACTCAATGGTAGCCGAGAACTTTTCTTCGGGTAGGCTTTCTTGAAGATTGACTGGTAGAACATCTACTGGGGCTCCGATTTGATCGTCCTTCGTATCCGAAGTCTTTTTGCTTAGCTTCTCCTCGGGGGTTGGCGATGAGAGCTCCTCCTCGGCGGGCTTCGCCAATTGGTCCTCGGTGCGTGACTTGGCAATATCCTTGGCAGTGGCAATGATATCCTGCACCTCAGCTTTTATCATGCTCTGCTCCGGATCAACGTCCAGTTCCGATTCATCCTGCCTCGCAGAGGCACCCTCTAGTCGCGCTTTACGCTCAGCGGCTTCTACTTTGGCAATGGCCGCCTCGATCTCCTCTTCGGCGCTCTTCTTGCGCTTCTTCTCTGATTCCTGTGAGTCGCGCTGGTGCTTCTGGATCTCCTCTTCCTTGGTCATGCTGCTTTCCTGTTCAACGATCGAGTCTTCGGTATACTGCTCCACTTCCTCCTTTTCGATGATCAGGTACTCCTCCTCTTCATCAGGCTCATTTTCACCATCGCCGGTTCCTTCGGCAGGCATTTCTCGGAGCTCGGCCTTGATCTGTTGGTGCTGCTGTCGTTTCATTTCATCACGACTAAACACCGCTTCTATTTCCCGTACCACCTCCTGCTCCTCCTTAAGGTCGTCCAACTCACGCTGCTTCTCTGCGTCCAGTTCCTGAGAAGCGGTTAGATCTTGAAGTTTCTTGGCAGCCGTGGCTTCATCTGCGGAGGGGGTGGACACCAGACTAGAGTCGGTGGTGCCTCCCTTGTCCAAACGTGCCTTTTTTAAGTCTGCCGCCTTTGGCTTCGCCTGCTTCACCGGACTTCCGGGTGCTGGTGCCCGCTTCGAGGGCGAAACGCCACGAGGTCTCCTTGAGATTGGTTTCCTCTGGGTCGCTTGGGTGGCCCCAGTAACCGCTGTCTTTGCTTCCGTCTGCTGTTGGACTCGCCTTTCACTGGCAGTGCTTGTAACTCGCCTAGAGACGGTGCTGGTGGCCTGCACTCGAGCCGCCTGCTGCTTGGACTCGAGCACCTTCCGGTTGTTGGCCTCCTTGGCACTCTTAGCAGGAGTGCTACTGGGACTGGACTTGGTTGCTGGGCGGCTCAAAACTTTAGGCTTGGCATCTCGGGCAACGGGTGCCCTGGCAGCCGGCGTAGCTGTGGGCGAGCTTTTTTTCTCATCCCGTTTGGCTAGTTTCCGGTCCATGGACTTGGGGGGCTTGGTGTCGATGCGGGAGCGTACCACCGGCTTAACCTCAGCCCGCGGCTTATCCGCCTTGCCCTTGGCTGACGCTTTGCTCAGTTTGCCGGTGGGCGTAGCATCGGCAGAAGCTGCATCTACTCCATCCTTACCAGATGATGCGACTACTGCAGGTACTGTCGCCTGCTGGGGCTTCATGATTAACACTTCCACTTTCTTCTCCTCACCAACATCTTTGTCCTGCTCCGCTTCGGGTTCATGTTCGGGTTCGGGTTCAGTCTCCGCCTCAGGCTCCGGCTCTGTGGGACCAGCCTCGTCCCCAGTGTCAGCAGGTTCGGGGTCTGCCTCGTGTTCCGGTTCAGCATCCGTGTCCATGGAATCGGCTTTGGCCCGGGCAATAATAGCTGCAGAAGCAGCTGCAGCAGCAGCAGCCGCAGCCGCAGCTTCCTTTGCTTTGTTATCCTGCTGCTGCGGATGCTGGACGGCAAGAGCGGCACTTGCCACCGGACTGAACTTTGTAGTCTTGTAACTGGCGCTGGGCGGGGCTGGAGTCGCTTCGATGGCCGATTTTAAGCTCTTGCGAGTTGAGGTCACGGTCTGGATGGCTGGGGCAATTGACTTTGCTGTGCATGTGGAGTGCTTCATGAATTCCAGATGCTTTAGCTTTTCTAGGCCCTCCTGGATTTTAAAGTCGGGTGTGCTACCCGGGAAGAGAATGCGAGTGATAGTGTCGTCCGGGTTGGCTGGCTGCCAAACAAGCAGGGCACAAATAGATACCAAGTTTTGCAGTGGGAAGTTAAAGTCGCGCGAATCCCGGGCGGCAAAGAGCCGCTGGTCGCCGGCATGCCACTTCTGGAGAAACTCCTTCACTTCCTTTGAGTCACGCGCTGGACTTATCACATACATATCCAGAGTGCCGTGGCCGACCTTGTGATAGAGGTTGACCGGCTCCTGGTTGCGGTAGCAGCCCTGTGGCTTTAGATCCAGTGCCTTCAGGTCACTAACGATACCGTGCCCACGCTCGAATAAATCGATCAGAAGTGGATCGCGGTCCTTATCGCCGTCGGGGCTGGGCAGCCCCTTGCGGTCAGGTACATTGCCGAAAAAGTGCCCGATCTGGGGGTAGACGTGAGCGTCCCGCTTGCGCGACACGACCGCTCCCAGACCCTGCACGTTGCTGTTGTTCAAGCGGGTCATCAGAACCGCGTCCAGTCGGTCTAGGTGCCGGGCGAAGTCCCAGAAGCACGCCTTCCGGTTGAAGCCACCGTCAACTGCGTCGAAAAAGGACAGGAGGGGATTAGATTGCATTTACTCAATATATGTGCTATACCTACCAAGCATGTTAAAGCCGTTGATCCCGAAAAGCGCCGCGTCACCCTGGCCGCCGGGGAAGACATATAACGTTGGATGGGTAAAGCGGATGTTGCCCACCACGTCCGAGGTCTCAAGCAGCTCCCTCAGCGAGGTTGGCATCACCATGGGCGCGAGGTAATCTGCAGAAGAACGACCTTGATAAATGATGCATCGGAAATAGTGTGCACAGTCTTACCAATGAATCCGTTGATGCACTCGCTGCTCGTGTCCAGGACGTCCACGGGATTGATCCGTATCCGGCACTGGCGGGCAAAGGCCTTCTCGGGCAATGTGTGCCATAGACCCGCGTCCGCGCAGTGAATGTTCATGGTGATGGTGTCGGCATAGGCCCGAATCACCCTTTGTACGTCGTGCTCCTGGAAGGCCTCAGAGAAGTCCGCCACCGAGAAGGTTCCGTCCTGCAAATAGATGGGTATGAGCACCCTTTGTCAGAAAAAGGGGCACCAACAATATCCACCTGCAATATCCAGGAACCATTGCCACTGAAGGTGTAGCCGGCGTGGATGATGTGCCGGTGGCGGGTGAAACTGCTAAGCAGGTTTCGCATGCACTGGATCAGCGTATTGTACTGCGGGTGGATGAGCACCTCCGTGACCAGATTCTCGCTGGCATACTGGATGAGCCGCTCGCCTGAAAAGAGGGTCGTGAAAAAAGTTGTTCCGTCATCCGATTTTGATGTGAATATTTCCTTATATTTGCCTCAACCACATTCTATAGCGGGAATGGAGCTATGACATTGCTTCAACCCTTTTTGTGAGCTGACCTCCTTCTGGCAGGGCAGTAACTCCGCCGCAGTCTTTTGGGTGAAGCACAATGCACTACCCCCACGCCCCCAATGAACGGATAGCCGAAGTGTCAGAGGTGCTGCCAGAGATATAAGCGATGCCCGGGCTGCCAGGCACGGACATGGACTCGAGCACGCACGACGTATCAAGTGGGTTTGAATTGTCAAGCTTTATTGTCTCGACTGCTTCCAGAGCAGCGTCCCCCGAGGCGCAGTTGCCACGGCTAGAAATTATTTAATGAATCTTTAATTTTAATGCTTTAATTAAGCCCTCTGTGCACGTCGGAGCGACCTTGCCGGCGACCTTGGCCACCACCCTTAGCGCACCACGGTAATGACGATGATAATGACGGCGCAGATGAGGGCTGTGATGAGGTTTTTGGCCGCCCTCGTCCGACATATATACGCGTATGTGTATATGCGTAAATAATTTACGCACTTTCCGCACCAAATAGTCGTTGACAAGCCAACGTCCAGGGTGGACGTGAGCGGATAAGTGGATGGTTGGGTGCACCACCACCCCCAGCAGCAGTGGTCAAACGTGCCCACGTACGCGTAAAAAATACAAGACAAGAGCATTGGTGGATGGCAGTCAGTTGGCTTGTATGGCTTCGGCCAGCTGTTGGCCTCGTGGCGTGTGTGTCCCCTTGCTCTCCACATAAATGAAGGTCCCCGCCAGCCAACCGGACTTTCTGTGCCCTCCTGCTGCTTATATTTAACGCAGTGACTAGGCCTACCGTGCGTATACGCAATATTGCGAACTCAGGTAGACCTCTGTCTCCACCTCTGCTGCTCGCTGCTGTCCCATGCACAGGACACAATCGTAGGAATGCCTAGTTTATACCTAGGGTGAGGATGCCGCGTCCTGAGAAAGAAGATCTTGGTGGTGTCCTTTTGTGCCTTCTATCTATCTGCAGTAGAATACTCCTCGGAAAAACTTTTAGTTCAAATATAGATGGTGGGCACTTGAAAGTTTGACATGGGCGGTGGAGATCGGTTTGTTGTCAAGCAGGGTGTGGTCCACTTTAAGAGGCGCCAAAGCTGACCAGGATACAGATCCAAAGTTGCAGTAAGTGGTCAGTCAGTACCCAGTGGCGATGGTGGAGCAACGCAGTAGGGTTTTAAGTTAAGTTTTAAGTTTTGAGGGGTGGGAATAGCTGGGCAGGATTCTATCCGCATCTCGAGCCAAAGTGGCAGCATGGCACCACATTAACCGTTAATAGCTGCAACCGGCTTTCGGAACTAGTCTTGGCCAGAGTTACGAACTTTTTGCGAAACCAAGGGAGAAATGGGTAAAAATTTGGATAACAGCAGCAGGCGGAAACTTTTTGTGTTTCATGATTTCGTTGTTTTTTTTTTGGCCTTTTTGTTTGGCTCCAAAGTAATTACAGTTACAGGCGCCGGTCAGCCCTCCTCTGCACCACCGCCCAGTTACACCCACTTTTGAACCCACCGCAGTTGGAAATGTTTACTGTAAAACCAATGCGCACGTGTTAAAAAAGTTTCTAATGACCTTTGCGGCCTCCTCTTTCGGACGCCCACGAAAAAGACGCGGAGAACTCTTCCAAATTAAATAATAAGGAAACTCATTGGGATTAAACTGAAATAGTGCAGTCCGGAGAGAGACTGGTTTGTATTCATACATCTTAGTGTCCAGTTTTAAATGGGAGAAACATGCCCCAATGGTTTCCTCCAAAAGCACATTAATAATGTATCCCCACTTGTCAGTTCTGTGGCTCACATATGACCAGTGGACGGCCTGCCTCGCTCAGCTTATAAATTATGTACATACTCATGTAGCCGTGAATGTGCCACAGCTCGTCCTGGCCCCACCCCTTGCATTAAGCTCCCTCCCCCGAGTGGGGAAGCGCCTTAACTGGGTGCGCTTATCCCGACCCGGCAGCACGGCCATATTTATGAATGTCCACAGCACTAATCCCTGGGAATTATGGTGATGATAGTTGCATTAGCGGTTTCGGCTGCACTTCTAGAGAGAGGAGGAATGGAATGGTAGCTCGTGGCATCCATGTGTCGGTATCAACCATCGGCCAGAGCTATCGGCATTGCTGGCATCATTAATCAGGCCACATAATGTGCTGGAATCTACTCTGGTTACGTAAATGCAGGTGGTCCTGCGCTTCGGACGGAGCAGCTCCTGTTGAACAAAGCCAATAACATGTTGTAAACGTCAAGCGATGTGTTCCCACTGCCATCACCGCACCCCCCCCTCAGTATTAAAAAAGACGAGGAGCCTCCTCAAATGACGGACGGCAGCTGCTTCCTCCTCGATGATATTAATTGATGTCCCGTCAACATGTTACCCGCATCCGGAAAGGCGGAAGCCGGTGAGGAGCAGGCACTCCTTTATCTACTGCGGCCACTCCTCGATGCATCTCGCCCCACATCACAGTGGTTAATTTGCTTATCGCTGCGGCTGGACCAGACCACTTGCCACCAACGCCCACACACTTCCCACTTCCCTCGCTTTTCCACTTCGTATGCAAATCGGAGGAGAAAAGAATTTTCGTGTGGGCGTGTCAGTTAGTCAGTCTGGCAGGCTGCACCCCCCCTCAAGCCACTATATAACCCATCACGTTCCCCTCCGGCTGAATTATGCATGAGCCAGCCACACAACAACAAAAACCAGGGCCTCAGGACACACATGCCCATTACCCATTGCCCATTGTCAATACGGCCTTGTGGACACGCCTGTGTGCGTGACTCCCACTCACTTTCCTTAGCAGTAGCAGTGGCTCCCTGTGTGTGCACTCGTACGTCCTCGGCACGGACGGACTCTATCTTTCTATCAATTTTGCATGCGTTTTATCTCAAGAATTTGTATGGCTTTACAGGTTGGGCTGGGTCTGCTGCTCGGGTCGGTTCGGGATAAGGCTTGGGTGTTCTATTGTGGCACGGCCCCTCATCTCATCAGCCCGTCCTTTGATTGCTTATGTGGGTTTTGGCTTAGGCACGATAAGAATGTGTCTAAATCCCCAGATAATCCGCAGAGCGTGCTGAGTCAAGTACGAGTACAAGTATGACTATGGTAGGTAAAGAGCGGGAGGATCGCCGGAATGCAAAGCAGGCCTTGTTCTTAACCCAGGAAGGCGAGCAAAAACAAGAGCAGCGTTCGTCAACTTTTCCCACCCAAGTTGGATCATCATTTCTGGAACTCGAGGGAGCGTTTTCCTGATAGGCTGCACTTTAAAAGTCAGCTAACTTTTAACGCCCCACTCCGAAACTTTAGCTGCATGGAGCACTAAGGGGAGCGTTTCTGGTGGGACTGAGGGTCAGTCAGTGTCCAGACCTGTGGCAAACTTTGGCCATGCACGTCGAGAAGCCAGGAGCTGGGTGGGTACATAAACAAGGTGCTTGTGACCGAGTGGTGGTGGGGAGGAAGTAACTGTCGTTTGAAGGCATCCACGCAGGAAGGTGGACAATTTGGACACCATCGGCCCTTTGCCTGGATTCCTCTTTTCATCCAGCGCGCCAATGGGGATCTTGGGCGAGTACAATGCGCCAAGCGAAGCGAGAGCATTCAGTGCATTCTGTGTTCTCAATCGCGACTCAAGTGCACCGGCCACCATCCGGCTCCAGTTTTGCCGGCTGCCCTGGCGGCACTCTGGGTATGCTTATGGCTGTTGTTGCACCATCATTATTGGGCTTTGGACCGCTCTGTGGCGGCGCCACTTCAGAATTTTGTTTGAGTAGTTTCGAGGAGGGAACGCAAACAAAATGCGATTGCGAGAGCAAATGGAAAATGGAAGGCCCGCTGTCGTTGCCAACTTTTCCCCATCCGGACAATGGCTAAATGGAGGGCATTCATCGCAGGTGTTGCACTTAGCATGTCCTTCAAGGACAACGCCTCGGCATCGCCATCGCCATAGGCGGTGCCGTCGAACGAGAGGCCTGCTATGAAGAAGAACGCGCCTTATCACTGCCAAGTTCCAGTCCTTTTAAACGTACTTTCGTTTCATTGTCGCTGGAGAATAATGCCCTCCAAGGTGAGTTCTTTCATGCTGGCATTCAAAGCTGGGCTCGAGAAATCATAGGAATTTGTATTTGCATTTCGAAAACTATAATAACATATTGGACACCTAGAGGAAAGGAACTACTACGTTAATACTACTTTCATAGTTTTAGATCGCTACCATGTTTTCAAGTTGCTGCACAGCACGGAAAACTTCAAGGTAGAAGGTCGCAGTTTAATGCTTGCAAGAAACCGTTGCCGCAATCTGTGAGTACTCAGGCTGCGGGATTTTGATCAAATAGGGCGGCTTTTAAGAACTACAGGAGGGTGGGAGGAAGAAAATCCCAATCATCTCCAGTGCGAGTCAACAAAGGGGGCAAATAGAGCCGCGAAGAGCGCGGAAGCGGGACTTGGTTGATGCAGTGGCAGCCACTTGAGTGAGCTTCAACATCGTTTTAGCCTAATCCGCAAAGACAACAGACCCGTCAGCCAGCTTATTGTTGCTCCTGTCGATGATGATGACGATGATGATGGTAATGGTGATGGTGATGGCGATGAGGATGAGGACGACGATGAAGCTGCTGCTGTTGCACTTGGACAAATGAAAATACAGCCTCTCGTTTGGCAGCTGCTTTTGGGCCGGCTTCATCACAAAAGCCAAAACAACAAAGCATGAAAACGTCGAGCTTTCGGCTTTGTGCATTCAATTGTTGTTTATCCGGGCCCATGCCCCCTGGCCACCAAGCTCCCCCCGCTGCCCTTTGGCTGTTGTGCGGAGACAATTGTCGTAATAATTCGCTGGAATAAATTTTGTAATTTGCCACATTTGCCATTGTTGCCTGATGCGATCCGAATTCGATGATCTCCGAGTGCCACGATTGGATTCGCTAATTGAAGCTGTTTTGCAGATGACGTAGTCAACTTGGACTTACCGTGACGAGCCTCCTCGCCCTCGGGCGCATGCTGTGTAATTGTATTGAGCTCCTCTTCCAAATCGACGTGACAATCGGAAACGTCCCAGGAGAGGAATCCTGCAAGGAAACAAAGTGATAAAGAAGATCAGTAAGGATGTGGCACGTTAGTTAGTTAGTTAGCTAGTTATATAGTTAGCTCTTCGACTGTAGCCTTGCACTACGCACATGACTGGGTGAATAAACGATGAGTGGCTGGTCCGTTGTCCCAGGGGCCATTAATCACTCACACATTAGTTGTGTGTAATTATGCACAGCGTCTGTGAATGGTTGGCAATTCGCCGTTTTGATAAATGAGCTGCCGAGGGTGGGTTGGTTTGAAAAGTGGTGGGATCCATTACGCATACGCCACGTTGAACTGGACTGCGCTGGACTTTTGATATTATGTCATTTAGTCAACAAATTAAGTCAGCAGTCGGACTTTCAACGTACAAGTACAAGCCCAAACGAATAGCCCTGCCCTTTCATAATTTTCATGCTCCAACCACTTTTCCGAATTTTCAATAGTTTTCCTCTAGCTGTGTGTATGTGTGGGCAAATTTGTGTTTATGCGGATGCAGTGTGGCATAAAAAGATCGAGGGGCAGGACCAGGTGTTTGCGGAAAAATGAATCAAATTACCTTTGGGGCACCTTGAAGCTCAGACTTTAAGCCCTACGTGACAGGTTTAAGGGGCTCCGAGAGGTCCCCTACTTTCCATTCGCCTGCCACGTCTAGATGCCTCGCAGATCTGACAGATTGTAAATTATCCCTAAGCCCCTTGGAAATTTAATGAACCCCCGAAGACCCTGGCGTCGTTGTCGTGAATAACTTATTCAAACGATGCCTTAATGAGTGCTTAACTTTCATTTTTATGCCTCCGCCGTAGGATGCAAATGAAGCACTTTCCGCGGCATGGAATATCATTGAATGGCAGATGGTTTCAGATCATCAGCCCACAAGGAGGAGACGGATGAGGACGCGGAGGATGCGGAGGAAGCTCTGGCCTGAGCCTAAGCCAGAAAAATATAACAATATTACCCTTTCGCCTGCCGCCTTTCACCGCTCACTGCAGCAATTTGCACAAATGGCTGGTAACAGCAACAAAAGCGGCTGAAAAAAGTAAACTCGAGGCACAAAATGCAAAGTCTTAACAGTTTTTCACCCATCCCGCACACGTCCACTCGCACTATACATACATCATATATATATAAAGCCAGATTCAGGCAGGATCGGGACATTGTGTGGGCAAACAAAAGGGAAAGCAAAGAATAAAGCGTTGGCAGCCCAGAAAGGAGCAGACGGCAGTCAAAGCGCCTACAGCGATTGCACAAAAATAATGAGGAAGCGCCCAGGATATGCGACGCCAGCATATATCTATATGTGTGTATATATGGCAAGGATGTAGGCGAATGGGCCGTCCTCCCAACACTAGTTGTCCTGCTCTCTTGAGCAATCATCGAGCGAATGAAGCCACTCAGACGGAGGCGAAAGACAGCGGCGGAAACGCTACAGAAACAGAAGCCGACTGCGAATGCGAATGCCAATCCGAATCCGAATCCAAGTCCGAAGGCGAATCCTAATCCGAGTTCAGGTCAGAACCTCCGACTTAGCCTCGACCATCGCCGCTCGCCCCTCGCCCTCGCCCCCCCGACAGTGCTCATTTATTATTTGTGCGTTGATACCTTTGAGTGAGTCTTCAATTTGCCCGCTGCCAGGGCCAAACTCGGTGCCTATTTATTTATTTATATTTAATTTTTGGCTTAGTTCCGCCAGCCACTCACTCGCCCTCGCTGAAGTACAAATGGCACAGGGCTCGAGCTCCACAGCAAATACACATACACCTCATACACATCAGTTAGGTAAATCAAGGACGTGACCAATTTCCGCTGCTTAGGGATGCCGAAACATTGACGATACACGAGGACGCCAGCATTCATCATGCTCATAATCCAGAACCGCATGATCTACTCCATCACAGAGCCGCAGGCCCAGTGGTTCTGTTTTTTATTTCGATTTGGACTCATTGCAAAGTGCACTCGCTGCGATTGAGCGCCCGAGAGCCAGGTAATCGAATGCAGAGCCGTGTCAGACAGACACCTGTTTCCTGTGTCCGGAGACCTGGGTTCTGCGGGCCTCCATGGTGGCACGTCCTCCGAAGCCCCGGAGGACAGATACCACCCCACAGATATCCTGGCGACACCTACGTATGTGTCGCCGCTTCCGCGTGCTATGGATGATTACTGATAGGCGTCTCGCCTCGCCTCTGTGGCTTGCGCTGCGTTCCCCTCGCCCACCATAGTATAGTTGCATAATTCTGTGCCCCCTCTAAAAGCCATTCTGCATGTAGAGGGGCGGGCAGGGAGCCGGAGGAGGAGGAGGAGGAGGAGGAGGAGGAAGAGGAGGAGCTGTGTTGATTCTGATGTAGCTAAAAAGCCACTTGACGTTGTTCGCTCGTTCGTTGTTGCCAGGCTCTTGAAGCCAGAAAAGCGCGTTGAAAAAGTTTGCATAGCCAAATGAATGCGCTTCTTCTCCGGCCTTACCGAACCCTCAGTCCCTCCGCCACTATCTGCCCTCCACCACCCACCCTCCAGACTCCAGACTCTGGTTCAGATTCGGAAAGAGGGCGGCAGAAAGTGCAACTGTTGGAGGGGCGGCTGACGAAAAGGGGCTAAATGTTTGGAAATGAATAATAAACACATTAAAAAGAAATTAAACACTTGCGCCCATTAATTGCGTATTGAGTGAAGTGGACGGCAAGGAAGAACAGCCTCGAGATGATGATGAATCTTCAAGCGGCAGCAGAAGTGGAGCAAAGCCGGAGCTGGAGCATGGGTCGGATGACGATGAACTGCGGCTGAAGAACAGCCAACCAAGTGGGCGAATAGTGGGGACCGGGATACCCCTCGGTTGGGCCAAAAGTGGAAAACTGGCAAGGAGAGGCAATAACAATTAAAGCGAATCGAAAGTTAAGTAAACGAGCCGCAGCAAATAGCCGGCTCCTCGGATCGCAGCGAATCCTTTGTTGTGACAGTTCGAGGATGCGGACCAGGTCAGGGCAGGAGTGCCAATGGGAGGGCAGTGAGGCAGCGAGAACAATGCTGCGCCTGATTGCCCCGTGCCGATAAGCGAGCTTGATGAGCCGAGGCACAAAGACACGGACACGGACAAGGACATCTACCATCGAATATCCAACATCCAACATTCCACATGCCCACATCCCACACCGGACACGCTGTTGATGTTTTTGCGCAGCCAGCGATATGTATATCCTGATAAGAGCCGTAATTAATTGGAACAGGGCCCAGACAAAGTGGGAAGTGGGCGCTTTAAGGCAGTATCCCTTTAAACGAGGTCAACAAAGCGATCACCTAGCAGTGGGCCAACTTAAATTTGCTTAATTCATAGCCTGGTGGTCACTTCTCGGCCATTCCATTGCGTCTCGGAGCATTGCGTCATGTGATTAGGACATGCGTATTATGGTCCCTGTCCTCACTCCCGGTAATCTTGTGCTCCTCATATTTGCACTATCGGTTCCACTGCTGAGTCATGTTCAACGCTGGTCGCTCCTGCCGTCGTGCCTCTTCTGCTGACCCCACTCCTGGCATACATGACGAATGCGCAATATATTTTGAAGTGTTGTTCCCCCTAATGGCTAATCAATGTTTATAGACAGCCGCCAGGCGTGTGTGGGGACCCAGCCTAACGACCAGCCAGGACAAATAGGATGGGACAGCGGAGGGGAGACGGAGTATCTTCTGGCCAAATATGAAATACAAATGCGCAAATTCGTGAAACTGCTGGTAAGGTGGCCAGAACTAACCAATTTTCCGATGGCTGGTGTGACATAGAAATACGACCATTGCACTGGCTGACAAAGCCCGAGAATGGGCGGGATGAGGGGTTAGCGCTGGAGGGGCGTCGGAGGATGTGCGAGCGAGGTTCGCATAATTTATGTCACTTTATCGATTCGTCCAATACACACCACACCGAATGGAAGGAAAGCAGATCTAGGCGACGGGGGGGTGGGGCGGCGGCGAGTGAACTCTTTTAGCATTTTATAACCCTGCATAAATTGCTCATGAATGTTTTCCTGCCACGTGCGGTTGCAGCATTCGGCGGGGGCAGCTTGGCAGCCCTTGTGGGCTGTATCCTGACATCTGCCCGAAAATGAAATTCTATTATCACCGCACGCGTGGGTCGGGTGAGACGTCTCTTCTTCTGCAGAGCTTTCATTTCTCGAATCCTACCTTCCACCCGCTGCGCCCCAGGGTCATTCATAGCGCACCCCGGCTTCCTGCTGGGCGAGATTTGTGCTGCTCCTGTCAGAAAAGCCAGCGACACGAGGAAGACAGCTACATACCCTTGCAGGAGCCAAGAGCTCCTTATGTGGAAGCCTTTATTGTATGATATCTGATGGGTTTTTCGGTATACCCTGGGTTGATTATCCTGCGCAAGTGTAGGGTCAATCAATTGCAGAACTATACAACTCTAAGTAGTGCAATGCGAGGTATTCGAGTGCTGCCGAATGGGAAACTACGAGCAGCTCACAGTTCGCATTGCAATCCGATTGTAGTACTCATTCTCGCCGGGCAGCATTTCCCTACGCCACCTGCCTCCCTTACTCCCTTGATCCCTTGCAGAAAACATCGCTGGGCGCCCAGAGGAGTGGAGCCACTTCGGGTAGGGTGGGATGGCAGCGGTAGTGGAATGGCATGGGGTGGACAATCCCTTCCCTTCACTTCATATCGTACTTTATCTCCTGCCACATGTCACGACTGCCGCCGTATCCCCCTGACCGTCCCCACTGCCTGCCCATCTACTCGTAGCTGCCCGGGTCACCTCAGTTTGTTTATATTTCTTCGATTTTACTGCCAGCGGAGGGAGTGAAAAATAGAAGCGGAGCCGCCAGTCGAAAAGAGGCAACATTTCTGACACAGACTTGCGCCTGTCACAATGACTGCACATGAGTTCGCGGGTGTGTATGTGTGTGTTTGTGTGCGTGTGTGTGTTGATGCCACGAAAAAGATTTCCCGCTGCAAGTGCAGCATTTTCCGCGAGCAGCTAAATATAAATTTGTGTTCGTCCGCGATCCGCACGAATGCAGGATTTTTGCGTATGACAGGCGGGAATAAGCGCGACCCGCGCATCCCTCGGATTTCAAGTTTACCGAAGACGGCTAAAAATAGTTTATCCGCCAGATACGCAGATACCCTCGGGGTCTGACATGCAATTTCCATTATTCGAGTTCAACTCGCACAGAATGAGGCGTGCATGGTTGGGGTTCTTGTGCCAACAGCAAACAGCAAACAGCCATGATCAGCATATAGCATATTCACTCCTCGAAAGGTGGCGCCAAACTAACTACTTTAGTAGCCATATAATGGATATGCTGAGGTCTGACAAGTTTGGAGCCAATTGACAGCCCCTTCTTGTTTAATTCAATTAGCATTCGCAACTCCTGTTTAATTGTGCTTTGGAAACTGAGCTAGTTGCACCTGTGGGTGCCACGCCCCGAAGGAACCGTCTCCCTGCCTCACCGATCCTAGTTGTTTGTGACTAATTGCATAATTGCCAGCATTTCCCAACGAGCGACATGGCAACTGGAGCTCTCATATGGCTCATATGGCGCTTGAGCTGCCGGGCTTATCCTTTAATGCCATCAAAAAGTCAATAATAATGGCGATTCATCGGCGAAGGACGTGTTTGCGATGCTGACGGCGGATTGAATGCCACTTGAATCATAAGCATTTAATTATTTATGGGATTCAATATTTACGCCACTCCATGTGAACAAGCAATTAGGTGAAAGGAATCAAATATTTCCTTTTTAATCGCTTCTGAATTGATAGGCAGTGTGTATGAGTACAAGAAAAATGTAATTATTTCCACTGCAAAAAATACGTTCTAATTGATTTTATTTGATTTCACTCTTCTGTTTACCCGGCAAATATTCGCAATGTTTGCCGAAAGGAAACGCATAAGCTAAATCAATTTCCAGCATGATACCACTCGCTTTCCCAATAATTGCAGTTTGTAATCAAATATTTGCATCGCATCGTAGCAGTTGGGAGTGAACCGCTCCCATCGAGTTATAGCTCCGCAATCCGCAATCCGCTATCCGCACTCCAAACCCATAACATCCGAAGTACTCTCCATATTCGCATAAAGTGCACAATAGTTCACAAGTCGACAAAGGGTGCATAAAAGGCATATGCACATTTGTGGTCCTTTCATGAGCTCGACCATTATGGCTTTCCAATTTCATGGCTGACTACTTAGTTCTCTACGAGGAGGAGGAGGAGGAGGAGGAGGAGGAGGAGTAGGAGGTTTCATCATATCGCCTCGCACACAATGGACAACCGTGCCACTTCCGAGTCTTATCTGCCACGCCCACACACAACACACACACAGGTATACAAAGTCGGCAAGAAAGCGTTAGCCATGAGGGCAATAAAAAGCATTTGAAACGCCTTTTTGAGTCTGAGGTGATGCCAGATTGAATCGAAATGAATTTGTATTGAGCGAACGTTGGGCGATAGCAAGGGAAATCGAGGGGCTTGGGGCGAGCGGAGAGGGGCGAGTGGAGAGGGAGAAGCGCTAATGCGGACACGAAAAGGTAAAAAGTCAGCGAGGGGAAGAGGGCGTCTCAAATGCAATTTGTCAACGATTTTTCGCAATTTTCCCAGGCAAGGCGACAAATTGGATCCAAGCTCACCAGCACACCACTCACATGCCGAGGGCTCGGGAAACTGGTAGAGAAGGGATGGGGCCAAGGAAAGATGAGGAGCGAGGCGGGCTCTTGTCGTGATCAAAATTTCATCGTTCCCAGTGGCAGATAGGAAATTGAAAATTCTATGCATGTTCTCATTCCCTCTAGCCAAAAAAGAAAAATTAAGGGACACTTACTTTTGAAAAGCAATAAACACTTTACGTAAAATATATATCGGCATTCTGCGCCAAAAACATGCACTACTTTGGCCGCAAGAAGTTTAATTGCCATTTAATACGTGGCAAAATGCATTTACCGAGTCAATCTCAACTTTGCCACGCCCAATTAGCGCCCAAGCCAATCAATAAAGCGCTTTGCCATTGGTGGCGCCACTTTATGTGCGAGAGTCATGAATAAATGAAATGTACATAACTTTGCAGGACTTTGCAAGCGGTTAACAAAATGGCAGGCAGTGGGCTCATAAATAAGGAGCGTGAATAAAGTACGTATAAATCAGATTGCGTTAACATCGCGTTCAGCTGCAAGGGAGAAGAGGGTTTTCAAGAAGAAAGGGTTTTCTCGACATTTAGCTCGGTTCTCCACCATTCCGCAAAATCAGCAAAATTACTCACAGCCAATACAAAAGATTGCGAGAGTCACGCAGATTTGCTGGTAAATTGTCATCATACCAATTGTGATCCATTAATGCCCAGCTCATTGGAGGAGCTCATTAAAGAACCGATTCAAAGTCATGGTCCGCCGTTCCTTGCCCCCGACCATCATCTGCCCGGCAGAACATGTGGCCGTGGGATGCGAGTGTCACCAGCTGCACTTGGCAAGCGACCAACAAATCACTTGATGACTACGACCGGGGACGCTGGGCTGGCGAGCGACGACGACTGCGATGACGGAGGAGGAGGCCAGAATGATGCAAGAAGCTTTTTAATTTCACAAATGCGCCAAACGAAAATTGCAGCAGTCACACCACGAAAATGGCCAACCACCGCCCACCCCTGGTGATGGCACCTCTCCACAGCCAGCCTCCGCCTCATCCTCTATATCTTCCTCCGCCTCATCCTCCGGTTTAGACTGGTCCACGGACACGGGCAGCAGCTGCCATAAAATTACGAAATATGTGTGCATAAAATGGCGAAGGAATCAACTTTGAATCTTTTTACGGAGGCAACTGGCAGTAATGTATCTGCCAGATACGTGCTATTACGCAAAACGATTTTACGGCCTCCGATTGAATTCCAATACTTTATACTCAACGTCTCCAGCTGCAAACTCAACTCCAGCTAAGATTGCCGGCCGCAGGTGGAAATTAGTGCCAGTTGACAATTAATTATGCTCCACGTAATCCATGGCACAAGCGGCTGCGTTGAATCCATGGTCTATAATTGAGGAGTCATGACCGAAACTGTCTACCCGTCTACCAAATGTAGTAAATCGAAAGAAGACTCATTCTCCTGCTCTGTAGTTGGCCCTAAGAATCAGGGGCTCTTGTAGAATCAGAGCTACCTGCTCCCATTGCCCAGGGCTTGTAAGTCAGGACCGCGGCCCAACTCAAACAAATGAGTTCAAATCAATCAGAAACTCAAATAGAAACCGCCGGATTGCACTGCCAAATGAAATTAGCAGAGCTCCAAGTCGGCACTGGCGGAGTGGAGTGAATCACGAGGTGCTTCCGCCTGACCGACTTCTATTGGACTTTCGGAGTTCTGTTGGAGTTGCGGAGCAAACATTTGCATACAACGCTCCGCAGAATGAAGCAGTTGGCGGGGAACCAGACGGAGCAGGAGCCTCCACTGCAATATTCAAAATGGCGGCACATTAATTTGTGCCAAGCTCAGCAGGAGCAGGAAAATGGAGGGGATGGATCGGGGACCAGATTGCCAATTAATTTTCATGATTTTCACGTTGTCGACGTTGCGAGTGAGTGAGTGAGTGTGAGTGGGTCCGAAGATGTGCACAAGTCGGCAGTTTTGTGGCTGAGCAAGACTCAAAGTCCGAGTTGGACTCGGAGCCACCTTCCCATTTAGCCGTTTTCAGTTTCTTTGGCGCTCGTAAACCCATTTTGCCGCCGTGAGGACGAGGGCACGTTAATCAAAATGAAAGGCTTTAGTTACGTGAGTGGGCACACACGACTCCACTCTCCTCCTTCAGCGCCCAGGTGCTGGTCCTGCGTCTTGTTCGTGTGCCAATTGCATTAGCCGAATTGTATTTCACTTTAAATGTAATGAGATAGGAATTTTTATAGCTGACCATGGCTGGGAGCGTCCCACTTTGCAACAGCCAACTCTTCGCCAGCATTTGCAGTTGTAAGCAAAATGCCTGCCAGCCGGGCAATACATACATTTCACATTCCTGTTCGGCCGCCAGTCCATTGACCCATCCACCGGCAGCAGGAGAGGATTAGGCACTGGCTACCACATCCGGGCTATGCTGGTCAGGTCATATCTATGGAAAACTCCTAGCTGGTAGCTCTGTCCGCTCGTTTTATAGTTCCTTTTTTTACTGCAGAGGGTATCTCCATGTCGAACCATGACACATCAAGCCCTGCTTACCACACACACGAGGCCAAAGTTACTCAAGTTTGCAAACACACAACGTACATATGTATATATATACGAGTAGTATAAACTGGGAATTGGATCGTGGGGCTTATGGGCACACCATTTTCTTTACGGCATTGCCAAGGCAGTTGAGAGAATTCATGAAATTGCCGCTCGGAAATGGCTTTTATTTTCTCCTTCTTGTTGGCCGAAACTTTGGGCCAAAAAGTGTTTGGGGATCAGATGCCGCAGTGATAGTTGCACGGCGGCACTTTATCCTGCCAACTTATCCTTGCCCCAACGCTAGAGTTGTTGCTCATGAATTTCGCATTGGTGTGGACAATTCAATTTTGTGGTCAAGTGAGCCGGGCCATCAACAAGCAGTTAGCAGTTAGCAGCTAATTAGCTCACGTCTCGGCCAAATCCTTTTCCAAACTCTTTTTCGGGCCAAAGGTCAGCGCAATCCGCATCGTCTAAAGATTCGCCAAGCGCCGCTTTCGAACACCTTTTCCGATTCGGTCGTTCGTCTCCAGTTTCGCCGTGCATTTGCTCATTAGAATAATGAGAAATTAAATTGCAAATTTAATGACACGCTCATCACGAAGCTCAAAGCGAAACAGAAACGACCTGGGCGCAAACTAATTAAAATGAAACGAACGTAACATGAGCTGGGCCAGAAACAGAAAACAGACCACAGGGCATGGCCCGGAGGCCAGAGGGCAGAGGGCAAGGGGGCAGGCTGGGTTTGGGCGTGGTCTGCGGCTGACCACGGGTGCGTCGCATGATCTGTGACCATACGAAAGTGTAACAGGCTACGTTGGTGTGGTGCCCTCCAATGCACTTCAAAGCAATTAATTTGCAATAAAAGCATTTTTAATGTCCCCGCCTGTCCGTCCCTGTGTGTGTGTGCGTCTGTCTATGTGCGGATTGATGACGCAAGTGTGGTTCGGCTTGGCCGGAGGCGGTCCACTGTACACTGTGCACCACCAACATGGCCACCCAGCACAACGCCCCACTTCTTCCTAAGGGTTTTTCTATTCAAAATCGATTATTGCGTATACGCCGCATACGCCTGTGGTGAACATGAGGTGAAGCTCAAGGTATAAGCTGTCTCAACACTATATTCGCAACAATATCATATACGAATGAATCTCCGAGGCTTGCTAACTGCGTTGCCTAGATGTAGGCAATGATACGTGGCCAGGCTGAAGCATTCGAGTGAACTCTGTGCAAGATCCCACAATGCAGCAAAGTTACATCCTTTCCTGCCGCACACTTCGGGATCGAGCGGTACTGGTTTAGTTGGCTGTCAGCAGAGTGCTTGGCTTTCCCCTTTTGCATTGCGAGCAGTGAAGTGAGTGCAGCTGAAATTGCTGTCATTGCATTGTCAGCGAAACTTTGTACGTGTCCAGCTTTTCGGGGTTTTGGATGCCACCAACAGTGTCACGTAGCATGTTCCCTGGGAAGAGATTTCTGTCGGCGCCGACGGCATCCTGTGCGCCATCGTCCAGCTGTCGTATCCCGGGCCATTGTCACGCAGTCCGAGGACTCAGTCCCCCGGGAGCCATCCCCCTCCCCGGGGTCCGTCTAAAAATATCGACAAAATCGAAGCTTGTCACGCGTCTTCTTCGCCTCGGGCCTCCCTGGCCTGCTTGTCTCTGCCCTGTCTACCCGTTTATTTGATCGATTTTCGGGCCTACACACATTTTCGTGCCACGCCCATCACCACCCTCTGCTCTTTGGCCTTTTTCGACAACAGTTGTCATAATAATGTTATGTGATTCCCCACCCAACCGCGAGTGGCCGACCTTGAAAGTCACTCTTTTTTATTGATTAATTTTTAAGTTAATTAAAAGGGATTCGAAATCGGTAAGGTTCCAGGCAGACCGACTGCAGTTGGGCCACGTACATAGTTGTTACAATATAATCGATCAACATGGAGCGGCAAAGTGAAGTCGACAAAAGTCTGGAGGAGAAGGCTCAAAATCCATTTTGTGGTTTTTGTCATTGGAGTAAAACAATCGATGGGACAGAAAAATAGGACAATGGGATAAACTATTCAATGTGGCTAGTTTTTGTGTTTTGTATTCTTCGCCTTCCGCTGAACTACCGCCGCACTTTTGAAATCAATTAAAAAAGAGGGCCGCCACATTTGTTCCCCTTTTTCCACGCCACTGGCCGCCTATGTGTTCAGTGCACACTCGCGGAGCTGAGCAAATAGTATTTTTTTTAGCCTTTTTTTTGCCAGCTGTGGCTAAACCTACAGGTAATCCACATCCCCGCCTCCGGCTGCTGACTAATTTTCGGTGTCGCACGGGCAAAGTTTCGCAATTTCCGTGTGGTAGGACGAGTGGGAGCAGTTTCGTGTCCGGCAATTATGGCACATCCTCAACCGTACGAATTCTGGGGGATTCCGTGCTCCCGATGGGCTAGTTGGTGTTTACCCTTTTCCCTAGTCACGTTCCCATTCCCATTCAGCCATTCCGGCTTGTCGCCTGCATAAATCAAATATTTGCTAATAATCTGCAGTCTGCTGCGCACTGCATCTGCATCTGCACCTGTATATGTATCTGTATCTGTATCCGGATTTGTATCTGTATCTGTATTTGTACGCGGCGCAGAGCTCACAACTCTGACCCAATTGCCCTTTTTTTACTGAAGCTGGCGTTGTTGTTTGCATGTTGCTGTTTGTAATGCAATCAACATGAAAATAATTAATACAATTAAAAGTAAACAATTCGCCTCTGTTTGTCCTGCCTCCCAGTTTCTGGGTGCGGGTATGCTTTCGATTTTAATTAAACCGGCAAAGTGGGTGCACTGCAACTTCGCATCAGAAGCCTGCATACTTTCATGCGCAATTTGCTTAAATCGAATTACCAGCGACATTCCCGATTGAATTTGCGGACAGGACTTTGCACCCAGCACGACAACCAGCAACCAGGACACGAACGTGGAGCGCACTGACCTGGTCTGTCCGTGAGCACGGAAATGGAAACGCGATTAACAGGCAGCGCGTAATTGGAGTGGCTACCAGCTAGTGGCAAGGAGGCTTCGCACCGGGACAAGCCCCTTACAGTGAACCCACGAGTCAGCACTTTTCATTTCTCATCCCCTTCCAGTGATTGGGTATTAGATACTTCTAACCAAACAAACCAAATCGTATCACAAATGAATGGCCTATCGTTTCTTTCGTTTAATCTGCCATTTACCTCTCCTATTTCCTCTCACTATCAGATCAGAATCTGTGTGTGTTGGAGCATGGCAGAGAAAAGTGAAAGATGAAGCTGGAACAGCTAGTGGAAGCTACTACCCAACATCCACCATCCGCAGCCCCGCTCCAGCCACTCCACCTGCTAATTAGAAGCAGCAGCAGACGAGACGACGGCGGCCAGCAAAGTGTGAAAATGCTGGAGAGGCTGGACGGAGTGGGTGGATCGCTCCTAATTGGAATGGAGTGGAGACGGGAGTCTGAAACGGGCTTGTGGTGTGTGGTGTGGGCCCAAACGGGACACGCGACGCGAATCGGCCAGGCTTGACCGCGACCGCGACCATGGGCATTCAATCATGGACTCCCAATCCTCATTTGCATTCCCTTACTTTCTACTCTCGCATCGCAATATGCATTTAATCCAATGATATTTTCTTGGCCTCGGTTTATTGCCAATTCGAAAATTTCACTGGCAAACAAGCGGCACGAATTTTCTGCTTGAATATCGAGGATCAACAAACCTATGCAAATCGGACAGTAACATTGAATACTTTCCACTTGCAAGATTACAAAGGCCAACCATCGTGTTATGTTCCACACTCCCAGGTGTCGAAATCGTGGGCATGTGAAACAACATAAGGTAAGGAATATAAGACTTGAACTCACCCTTGAGCAGATGCTGCAAGATATTGTCCTTGTGCTCCTCGGAGTGCGGCTCGCCCAGGACGATGAGGAGGTAGCAGCCGGTGAGCGGGCTGGGCGGACCCACAATTCCGCCGGCCAGGCTGGAGGGGGCTCCTCCGTCGGCGTCCGAGCAGGCCGTGTCCAGGGGCGCTCGCCCACCAATCTCAGATGGGGGCAGCGAGCTGGCCCCGGCATCGGTGGCGCCATCGTCGCCGCCATCGCCAGCATCCCCGGGCTCACCTTGCTCACCGTGCTCCGCCTGTCCTGGCTCCTGAGCAGCGTTTTGGGCAGGACCGTCTCCTGCGCCCTTGGCCAGTGCGTCCTGGTTGGTGGTGGCCATCACGGCGTCGCCTTCAGGAACTGGGCCAGCTGCTCCTCCGGTGGTTGTCGTTGCCTTTGGCTGATCTCCCATCACAGTTGGTGCAGTTGTGGCTGTTGTTCTTGCCTTTGGTTTGGGTCACACACAAAAAAAAACTGGTTCGCACACTCGAAAAAAAAGAGGGTGTACTCTGGGTGTTCTCTTGTTAACCAACCGACACTGGCGCTTCAGTTTTCCCGGCGCACGCAAGATTTCTCGGAAACGATGCGCTGCCAAATCGGAAAATTGCTGCAAGGGGCGGATTGCTCAGCCGCGGGGAGTGGGCGTGGTCAGTGGAAACGCTTCACTTCGCAACTGCTGTTGCTTTTGCTGCTTGTTGCTTGTGTATGTGTTTGTGTTTGTTTGTTGTACTTTGTGTTTGCTGGCCGTGACTTTGGCGCAGTTTTTCTTCGACTTTGCTTAATTGTCTTTCGGTTTTCGGTTTTGTTTAATAATAATTTGTCTTGGTTTTGATTTGGGTGTCTTTCTTTGGTTTTGGTTAATAACTTTTTACTTTGTTATTGTGCACACTTCGAAGCTGTGTTGTTAGGTATTTGGTATTTTGCGTTCGTTTAATGGAAATCTTTGCTTTTTTACGGGTTGGAGTAAAGTTGCGGCAATTGGCGTGTTCTCTTGAAGTATTATTAGTTAAATATATATAGTATACATATATTCATATAGTGAAGATTTGGACTAGCGTTTACTGGTAGCAATTTACTTTATATTTGGTTTTTCTCTCTTTGGTTTTCCTTTAATTTCTTTATCGATAATTTTGGTTTTGTGATTTAAACATGAAAATTCGATTTTTGTTTTATTCTTAAATGTTCTTATCTTTTATCTCTCGATTCTTCAGTTTGTTATCTCTTAACTTTCTTCGCGTTTGCCGTTCGACCCTTTTCGTCAATCGTCGGATCTGAAAGAAAAAGCAGAGTCAGCCGGTTAGCTTGGGAATACATGCGAAACCGCCACCCGCCACCCTCCACCCTTCATCCCGTTCATTCACACCGCACCATCTATGAGCAGGGCTACTACTTTCCCCACTCGGAGCACCCGGTTGCTCCCCTTCCCCAAGTTGCCTCCTTGGCTTCGCCCGATCCACTTCCCGGTGGACCTGCCAGACAGCCGGCATCCGGGCGAGGAAAACAGCCGAGGAGCTGCTATAAAAAGACGGCCCACAGCACAGACAGGAGGCAGGAGGAAGAGGAACAGGAAGGGGATGGCGGAGCCCAGCCGGAGTTACAGCGCATAAAATCCATTGAACTTAGGCTGCCTTGCACACATCGTATAGACCGGCAGCAACGAACGCAAAGGTGGCTTACTATAGGTCGAGTACCACCATTGGTCACTCCTGCAGGGCATATGAGTGCTACCATCACGGCTCGAGGAACAGTGATGGACAAGTGTTTACCGAATAGGCTACGACCTTTCCTCTTCCGCAACTAAACTGTAGTTTAAATAACTTTTATGGTCCTTAACCATAACCATCAGCGTTGGACTATAGTATTAATTTTTAGCCCCCCTCATGACGAACTGATCAACCCTTGCACCCCGTGTGCCAGCAGTGAAGCAAAGATGTCGTCATCGCTCCATGGCAACGATGGCGATGGAAACGGCGACGTTGAAGGCGTCGTCATCGTGCCACCCCCTTTGTTTTTGGGCCTGTTTCAGCCTGCCGGGCGATAACTATAAAAAGCAGCTAGCACGAACTCCTTTCTCGTACGTCTGTCTGCATGTGTATGGGAGCGGGAGCCGCCCGGCTGGCGCAATCCTGCAGGTTCTCCTCTAGAAACTGCAGTTTGGTCGCGTGCCCGTGGCCAAAAGCGACGCGCTCCATTGCGCCGGAGTTGCACGAAGTGCCGTATCCGAGGCCCGCGATGATTCATCGCACTCTTTTTGGTTATTTTTGAATTTTGCGTTCTTGGAGCTGCCGGCACTTCACACATGGAGGGTGAGATCGGGCTGGGCCTTCGTCCTCGACTTTCCCTGCCCGCCGGCTGAGTGCGGAAATGCTGGATGAGGCGGCTATTTCGGGAGCAGTTCCTTTGATCGCAGCCCAGGCCAGCGGCACCGAAATAATCGATGCAACTCCGGCTGCAGCGGCGCTTTCACTGGACGGAAAGGAAGTGCCCACTCAGCACGTGCTGTTGGTTATGCGATACCACCATTGCTGCAAGAAGCCACAGAAAAAAAGGTGCACTAGCAAAAAAAAAAAGGTTCACAATCAATGGGCACACAACAACCATGCCACACCATGGCACACCATGCCACACCACTCCACTCACTCACACACACAGCGAAAAAAAAGAATTAGGCGAAAGAAAAACTTCTTTCTGGCCAATTTACTTTGGCTCTCTTTCCCTCTGTCTCTGTCCCTTTCTCTGCTTGCTGCTTTCGCTTGCTGCTGCTTCGCGGCTGCTTGCTGCTGCTGCTGCTTCTTGGCTGTTTGTGGCTGGAGTTTCAGGCTCGACTGGATGGACAGGGATCCTTGGCGGTGCTGCTCTGGCGCTCGCTGCAAACGGTTTGAAAGCTCGACGACGACTGATTCTTGGCCCGAGCCATCGTGCACCACGAAGCGAAGATGCCAGTGGGGCAGCGACGCCAACGCCAACGCCACTTGCCACTTGCCACTCGGTCGACAGTCGTCGGCAGTCGGTTTCAGTTGTCGGCAACTCCAGTTGCGTTGCCGCCGCAATTGGAACTTCCAGCTGGGCGCAGGCTCGCTCGCTCTCTGTCGCTCAACGTAGCGCCGTCCCGCTCCTTCCACTCAGCTGTGCTCCTTTCCAAGCCGACAGTCCTTTCCACAACCCGAATCGAATACCCTTTCCGTGTTTATCTAACCCATGCACCTAATTCACTCCCACATCCAAAGTTTGGCAGTCCAGAGCTGAGATATTTGCACCTCAAAATCTTGTACCATTGGTAGCTGATTTCAAACTTGGTAAGGAACTTCGTGACTTTCCATTTTACTACCGCAATACCCCACTCGGCAAGGGTATTCGCAACTTGGATGCCCTTCGTTGGGGCCGGCTTGTGGGTTCGTGGCGTCCAAGGGATGACTCGGGTTCTTTCGGATGCGGAATCGGTGGCTCGCCGCTTCCAGTTAGCGGTAATGGGCCTCGCTTTGCTTCTCCGTACCGGCACTTTATGGCACCGGCATCGTTGCGACCCTCGCCCACAGCCCCTGTGCCCCAGCTCCCACTCTCCGTATTTCGTAAGTCATTGTCGATTTTTCCCAACTCCTGAAGCCAACTTGACGGACGCACTTGCTCTGGACTCCTTACGCGTGGTCAGCTGTTGGTGCCGGCTTTCGGCGGCTGGTCAATAACACAAAAGACTCAGAGAACGGCGATTGCAAGTGGCAAAGAATCGAAAAAGAAATCGCTCGACAATCGGACAACGGGAAAGCGGAGTGCGACTGGAAGTCGGCTCAACGCTTACGAAATCACGTAATTTCCAGTCCGTTTCCGAAAACTCAGCATGATCCCTATCCAGTCAACGATGACTTATCTTAACAAATAAATGCATACATATATAGTGTATGCATAACGTTAACGTTGTACATATATAAATAATATAATATAATATAATATAAGTGCGATCACAGTGGACACCGGTAGTTGTGAATCTCACTAGCGGCTTTCAATGATCCATTTGGGCTGGAAGTGATGGAAGCGACCGGTAGCCTCCCCCACCGACCATCTGATTTTCCACCGGTGGAACTGCTAGCTGGAAACAGCTGCCCGCGGCAGAGGGGGATATCGATTTGGCATTCGTGCGAATGTCGGTTTGCCGGCTGTTCCATGGGGCAGGCGCCATGGGGAGCTGTGGGCAGTGCGGTGGGGATGGGGATGGGGACATGGACTCGGGTATACGAACAGCTGACTCTTGCTGCGGTCTGCGCTTGTGTGTGCTTGTGTAACGCTCAGCTGAGCGCGAGGCATCCAAGCGAGGGATTTCGAACAGCTTGGTGGCAGTGCCTCCTGCTGTGCCGCAAATTCATGGCTTGGGATGCAGATGCAGATGAAGATGCCGATGCAGCTGCGGATGCAACATGCAACATGCAGAGCTGCTGCCTGGCTGATCATGAAGCACGAAAGCTCTGACCTACGACACACTCATTCATGCACACACACTCACTCGACTTGGGATTGCGGTACTCACCTTTCGGTTGGACGTGGATTAGCTGTGCGGATTAGACTGGTTGCAGCGTTTGTAGCTTAACTAGCACACGCGGCATGGATGGAGCAAGTTGTTCGTAAACTGTTGATTACTTCGTTAACTCTATGGTTCGGACTTAGCACAAAATGGACACACGATTACGTTCGCGAAAAACGTTCTTAAATTTGTAGCACGAAGCGGACGCGATTGGCAAGTTAATGGCGTTGAGTTTTTTTTTTTTTTTTTGGGTTGTATTGATTTTGATGGAAATTTCGGCTAGGGAAACTTCAAGTTTCCAAGGTGTCCGAACCGAAACCGAAATAAACTTTAGACGGATATTGATTTTTAACTGCTGTCACTGCCGCCACGCTCTCTCTCTTGCACTTTCTCTATGTCTCTCTCTCGCTATATGTCGCTATCTCTGTCGCTGTCACTGTGTCCCCGGCTGCTCTCTCCGGCCGAATTGTTGCTGGTGGGGCTGTGGTAGCACCCCCACTGGGCCTAATTGATTGATTGGCGCTGGTTCGGGCGCTGGCATTTAGTAATTCGCACTTAGCATTTACCGCTGCAGCTCTCTCGAATTTCGTGGATTTTTCGCTTGATTTCTCGCTAATTTGTGATTTTGCAACTCTCCTGTCGCACTGCTGTTGACTGGGGGTCTTGACAATGATTCCGATTCTGTTTCTGTTTCTGATTCTGATTGTGAATGTGAGTCTCCTGGCTTCTCTGCTATTGCGCCTGTCGTTCCCGTTACCGTTACCGCTAGGCGACCGTTACCGTTAGCACTTCCACCACACACCACCCAACACCCGCCACCGACACTCACACACCTCCTCTTCCACGCAAAACACACTAACACACTGAGGAGTCGGCTCGCCTTCGGCCGCGCCTTCCGCTCGCTCTTGCTCTTTCTGGCACACTGGAAGACCTCTTCGTGTCCGTTCGCGTCGCTTCGTGCTTGAGCGTGCTCGAAAAACATGTGACAGAGCCGCCGGACTTCCAGCGACGCGTGCGCAGTGCCGCCGCAGCAGCCGACAGCTGACGAAGAGGAGCCGAACAGCTGATTGCCACCAGCCAGAGTGACGACATCGAAAGGGGCGGGGGCTGGCTTGCTGGCTTGCTGGCTTGCAGCGGAAAAAGAGGGCCCACAAACGAGGCGGGCGAAAGGAGGGATGGGGAAGAAGTGGTGCCCTAACTCAGACGCCGCCGGTCGCCAAAGCCGTGGAACGGAGCGTCTGATGCCGTCGGGAAATGCGAAGAATGCAAATGCGGACGGATATAGATTGGCTATGGATAAGTTTGCGGAAATGAAAATATAAACTACTACGGCCAACTACTCCCCCTGGAAAAGCACGAAGAAATGGGAGAGGCTTAAATGATATACGAGTCGGGCTTTGGCATACAGAATTACAGGATAGCAAGTAGTCTTTCACTTTGAAGACCGTCTACGAAGAGTAGTTCTTTTGCGAAAATAATGTAGTTTTTGAAAAGTTTTGGTATGTCCGCTAGGTACATATAACATGACCTTTGCACTCCAACGGTGTTGTTTTTACTCAAATATTACGCTTATACAACGAGAAAGCCATTTTAAAATATCGATTTGTTGCATACACAGTTTCTACATGTGCAACTCAATCCCTACTTAACGAGGCAATTCTGTTCTGGCTGCGGTCGCTTTGGAGCCAAGCTAGCAAAGTGGCCAAAACTTTTCGCACGAAATTCTTTACATTTCGGCTCGTCTCTGGCTTCTTCAGCCGACGCCCCACCCAATCCCTTAGGCCCCGGGACCCCAAGACCCCAAGACTCCAGGATCCCAGGAAAGGCAGACACGTAACAGCCGCGACAGGAAGAAAAGCGGGATTGGGCCCAGTGCGGCCACGCCCATTTCTAGTCAAGCAAAGTCCCACATTTCCAGTGCCGCGGACCAAAAGAAAGAAAGTCAAACAGAGGCAGAGACAGCAATAACAATAGCAATAGCAACAGCCAGCCGAAGTTCGAAATTTGAATTTTAGCTCCGCGCTGGATTTCACTTAATTATAGCCCAACACGAAACGGCGTTGCATACTCGACGGCGCCGGTTGCGGGTCCTGGAAAATGGCTTCAAATGTGACCCCGCTGCAGGATGCACTGAGAACAACCGACGTATACGTAATCAACACACACACACAAATTACTCATACGCACTGCGGTACCACCGCGAATTCATGACGATATGTTCCACCTGAAAGCCACTCAAGATCAGCAAACGAGTTCGTGTTTATGGGCAGTGGGTTTGCTATCCTCTGTGACCCCTGTTTCTCCGAGTGTGGCCCTCAACTTTGCACCACGGCCCGGCAGACATGCCGCCGCTTTTAAAAAGTTAGCGACACGACACACAAGTGGGGAAAGCGGAGCGGGAAACTCCGCGGGGAAATGCGGAGGCATGCCAAAAATATTGAAATGTAATAAATACGAGGGTAGAACGAACTAAGGGTTGCTCAGCGAGGCGGCGGGTGGAGTGGGGAGGGGGGTGAGGGGAGAGCGGGTGCAGTGCGTGGGAAAGGGACAGCTGGAGCTGCATCGCGTGCGCAGCTCACTTACGAGCACGGAGCGAAGTAGAGGCATTTGGAAAACCTTGATGACGCCATTGAATTTATGGCCACGTTTACTTCTCCGCGGCTCTCCGTCTCCGGCGGCTCCTTCGCTAATTACGCTCATTATAAATTTATTAAATTTCTGGGGCTTTTTAATTAAGCAGCCCCCTCCGCGCCCCTCACATTGCTCATTTCCGTTTGGCGGCGCAATAAATTGCGTTCTATTAATTAGAAGGCAAGGTAGGCAACTGGAGGTGCAGTGCCAGCACTTAACCCCAGGAGACTCCTTGCCTTGCATGATCACCAGCATCCATTTCGCTTTGAAATCTTCCCATTAGGTAACCGCTTAAACACCGCAAATCCCTGTTTATGTACAAGTCAAGATGTGTCAACTGGAAAAACAACTGGCTTTATAGGGTTAACGAACGGGTATATTGGATTAATTTCCACTTTGGCATGGTTTTTTCGTTTGGCTTCGGTTCGTTTCTTTCGTTTCATTTCGCTCGCTTTGTATCATTTCCCATTTTGGCAGCTCCTGGCTGCTTCGCCGTGTCCTTGCTTGTTTTCGGGCCGGGTTGCGGCGTACTCCTAATAAATTTCAACAGTCAACATGCCCGAAAATGTCAGGACAAGCAGCCGTGCTCGCCGGCTCGTTTTTCCATCGATTTTAAGCTCCCTGCTGAGGTGCAGCACTTTGCACGTGGTTGTTGACGCCGGCGGCCGGAAACGGAAGTTGCAGGTGGCATGCGTCGCTGTCCGCTGTCAGCTGTCCGTTTGCGGTGCCGCAGGAAGCCCGAGAAGTTCAGACCGCTCCTGGTCTCCACCTCCTGCACTTGTGGCACATTAATTAAGGCCGCTGGCCGAAGATGCAGTGCAGCCCCAAGTGCCCCAGGCTGATTCCCCAGAAATAAACCGTTTCCCTAATCGCTCACAAAAGTTGCATCAGTTTAGCAGCAGTCAGACAGCTTCGGGGAATAAATATGGTGACCCACTTGCTGCACAGCGCAATAACTGAAAGGAACTCCTATCGTTTTGATTGTCATACAGCACAGATTCTAGCAGAAGCAAACTGATTTCTAGCCAAACAGGCGGTAGACGTTATTGACGTTATTGACGGGGAAGCATAATAAATGATTTGGGCTTAAATTACGCGTTAGCGCAGGAAAAAGCGTCGCTGAAAGTCATTAATAAGTCCAACCAACACCCCCCAAAAAGTACCTCCCGTGTGTCCCGACTAGTGCCTTTGAATGTGTCCAGTCACTAATTGTCCCCGGGACACTCCATGCCGGCAGCTATTTACGCTCTTTACGGAGCACTTGCGACCGCAGTCCAAGTGCCCAAGGTCGAAGCCAAGTGGGCTTCCCGAGCTCCTCCGCCCACCGTCCTCCGGAACACCGCCGATATCCGCTTTCAGTTATTTTTATGACAAGTCCTAAACGGAGGACGGCTGACGGAGGAAGAGGGACGAGGGACTGGGGATGAGCCTTGTGGTATCTTGATTTCCTCTGCTCTTGTTGCTTTCATTGTTATTAATATTTCATTTCCCCTCGGGTGGCTTCCACAGCAAACCGCCCACCATACCCCTCACGCACCCCGAACAATTGCGTTTTATTATAGCCAATTCCACTGCCAGTCGCCCGTTTTGGCCCGAAATGGCGTCGTGGCCTAAGCAAGGAACAACAAAAACATCGCTTGCTTTTTGGGGCATTTTCATTATATCGAGTTACGAATTTCAAGGTCAAAGAGCCAGCTGCTGGCTCTTTTTTGGTTTTCTGGTTTTCTGGTTTTTCGGGCCCACTGCACGCACCCCAAAAAGTTAAAAAGGAAGGGCAGCGGTCGAGGATTTGGGACGACACTTACATTGTGGAAATTCAACCACTAAGCCCTTCAGTCCAGATTGAAGCGAAAGAATAGCATGTTTTGTTTCAACTATTTTGAAGACAACACGTTTGAGATATCGAAATCCTTAAGACACGACTTGTATGACATGTATGACTTAAAGCATGTCATCAAGTATTAAGAACCACTCTGGAGGAGACTACCAAAGATTCTGGTGGCAAATTAATGGAGAAAGAAATGGTATTTAATGCGTATTGCAAAGCTGGAAGAGCTAAAGGCAGTGCCGGTTGCGTAGTCGCAGGACCAAAAGAAACAGCGAAGAGTCGGCACCTTAATTGAGTTTCACGTCCGCGCGGACGGACAAACGGACGGACGGACTGTGTCAGCTGGCATTAAGGCCAAAAGGTGTTTTGCGGCTATTAAGGCGCCACCTGCCGGGCGTTCCTGGCGCTTGGCTTGTGGGGAGCACTGCAGGGGCTCATTGTAGCGCAAGTTTTGGCGTAAATCGATTCGGCAGCCACAGCAACCATAAAGTAGAAGGCAGTGGAAGGCACCCCAGCCCAGCACAGTCCCCCTTTTGTGAGTGTCACTGTGGATTGCGAGCGGCTTTGACACGTGGCAAGTTAAATTGAAATGCCGCCGACATCGCTGTACACATCTATTAGGCCAAAAAGGAGGAAGTGCCTCCTGAAACGGTTGGAGGGGGTTGGGGGTTGGTAACACCGCCCGAGGCGGCACTTAGCAATAGCAACTGTTCAATCGAAGCGAAATGTCAGCAGCCGTCTCGATGCACCGAGAAAAAAGTTAACACTTTAAGTTGGCTTTAATTGTCTGGATACTTTTTCCTACATTTTTGAATAAATACTCAGAAACGTGGAAGCAACTTGCAGTTTAAGGCTTGAAACACAATCTGCTGACCTCTTGATTCGCATTGCGTTCGATTTCCCTTCTGCCCACGACCCATTCACATGAAAATAAGAGGCGGAGGATGGCGAATGGCGGATGGAGGATGCGGGGGCGGCGTCTTGGCCCAGTCAGGACGATAACCGCAGAAGTCGCGCCGCATCCGCCATTGTGTCGCAATCGGATTCGCAATCGCTGTGTTGCAGCTACAATGGTGCGATTGTTACAACTGCAGTTGCGAAAAGTCGCTGGGCCAAAAGAGCAAATTCAATAAAGTCCGCCTGTGGCGGCGTTTTCGTGCGGCATTTGTCAGTTGCCAAATGGCTAACATGTCCTTCATGTCCTGCCCGGCCCCAGCCCCCATAAGTCGGTTGGCCAATTAAACGAGGCACCCCACGGGGGGCAGCTGACTGGATGACTGGCTGGCGGTCTAAAAAGGATGGCCGGCTGGCAGGATGGCAGGCCGAACAAGGACGCACATTAGAGCCCGGCCAGAAGAGAAGGAGAAGGAGCGGGGACACAGTCGGCCCATAAGGATTTATGCAGTGCGGCACACATACTAGCACACCCATCGAGAGTGGGTCATCAGTTGGCCAACATGGTTGTTGGCAAGAGGGCGTGCGAATGCGAATGTGAATGTGAATGTGAATGTGAGTGTGAGTGAGTGCGTGTCTGCGAGTGTCCTCAATATTTATTGGAGGAACCATAAATAAGTAAGCCATAAAGCGCCCAGCCAAATGCACGACTGCTCGATCGGATCTAGTCCAATCGAGTCCGAGCAGTTGGCCAAATCAAACCATTGCAACAAACCCAGGACAAGCAGGGGCTTTATGGTGGGGTACGAATGAAGTGAGCATTCCTATCAAGAAGTTCTTGAGAGCCCGCAGGATTATGGGTATATCCCGATTGGAAGTATGTAGCTGCATACTGTGGATAGCCCTATTAATAGGATCCGATACGTTTAAACAGACTGTCCCTCTAAACACTAAGCCCTCTTATGCAACTTGTGCAGGCCTGTTTTGCCCGGCTGGGCATCAATTATGAAATGTCGGCGGGCAGAAGAGCATTAATTAGGCCACCCCTGCGCCTAAGCCCACCTTCTCCGCCTCCCTGGGGAACCGTGAACCCACTGCCCACGCAAATTGCACAAAAGGTCGCCCCAAAGGGGAGGGGGGGAGGTGGCGGCTTCAGCGGGGGAACTGCGAATGAGGCAAGGCTGCGGCGCTTGATTGATGGACTGCAGAGAAGGAGGAGCTGCCAGATGGAGATTGAGTCGCCGATCGATGGACGCGGCCTAATCGACCGGCGGACTGCAACCCGAAATAGAAAACTGAATGGTAATTGCTGGCACTCGTATATAATCTCGTTTGGGCGCATCTCCAATTACAGGGCGACCCAGCCACCGGCCCTTGGATAATTGGTCGAATGACTAGCCGGGCGATCGGAACTCACTTGACCCAATTGACAGAAGGTACTGGGTAGAAAGCGAGAAGGGGTCAGTCAAACTATGTCGTCTTTTTGCGAGGGGAGAGCAGGGGAAGAGCCTCTCCGATTCAATCACCGTAGAACAACATAGTTTATGGGCACTTTGCTTGCCACACGACTTGCAGCAGATGAAACAGACGTTGGCCACCACCCCCCCTATTCTGGCACTATTGGCCAAGCCTTCCAATCTTCTTCGGCCAAAATCCACAAGCTGGATGGCTGCAGTAATGTATCTGCAACGTCTTCCTGCAGCTGCTGTTGTTCTTGTTGCATAATTGTATGCCAAGCCTCGGCATTGTTCTCCTTTCCTTCCTTGCCTCGAAAGGAAGGGGACGGGAAGAAGCTTCCAGCCTGGCCCATGCAACTCCCCCCAGAAGCCAACTTTGGCTCGAGTTTTGCAGTTTTGAAGCTTAGCAGGGAAAAGGGACAGGGGCCAGGGGCCAGGAGGGGCGGTATGGACGAGAATGGTGGGGCATGTTTAACGGCTTGTTGGCCACTTTACGCCCCGTTGTACGATGTTCGCAGCCCGCGGCAGCACGCAGAGCAGAGAAGCAGAAAATAGGAAAATATATAAACAGAAACAGCGAAATAAGTCCGAACAAACTGGGAAACAACATACATATATATGGGCGGGGGTGTGGGCGGTCGTGCGTTAATTAAGGGTGTTCCAGCAAGCGGGCAAATCCGTCCGATCAGTGCGCTGCAATGCAGCTCGCTTAAAGGCAAACGCCGATATCGGGCTAATAGAAGATAATAATATGGCTTATAAGCCAGCACCAGTTGGAATAACGATCGGTTTAGCCGGATATGCCTTTTGTTGCTAGCCACACGGAACAGTTTCGGATTGAGTTCTGGATTGGGAAACGGATGTCCTTTGATAATTCGGTAGCTTTAAATGCGAGTGGGAATGTTTGAAATGCCACGCAGGTGGGCGCCCATTGAAAGTACAAGCACTCTGGCCGTATGAATACCTGCTGAATGTGTAAATGCATACATACATATGTACTATATAGCAGCAGGCATATAGTGCACTCTGTGCTGCAGGTGCACAAGCATCCGTCCTTATTTGTGTTCATCTGTTTATGTGTTTATTTGCTGGGGCAAAGCAACGGGCACGGGCCAGCAAGCTGGCAAGTGCTCTAGAGAAACCGCAGCGAAAACGCAAACGGGCGGCGACAAATGCTCGGCGCTCTGTGCAATGATTCCGTTATTTCACCCGTCCAACGGCGGTCAGGCATTGCGGCTCCATTGGGAAATCGATTGATCGATCGATCAATAAACGAGCCAAACTCCCCGAACTATCCTTCCCAGCAGGTGCCTCTCAACTCCTTGTCTAGACATCTGTCAGGAGATGTGGGATACGGGATGCGGGGAGCTGGATACCCCCTCGATGCCCCTCAATTCGGTGGCGTCATCGTGGCGCCGCCTTTCAACAGCTGTTCTTTGAAGGAGCTTTCGAAGCCAGATGATTTGTTATTGCCCGGCCAAAGCTCGGCCAGCGCTTGAAGCGACGGTCCTGGCACTTGGCCAGTGGAAGGTCCTCCAGGGGGGAGGTCGGCGGCGGATCGCCTTCCATTAAAAAAAGCTCGGTGGCGGTGCAGCAAGGAGCTTTCCACTATGCCACCGGCCAGAAGGGGGAGCACTCGAGGGCGGATACTTCAACTCACGAACTCCCCTCCTGGCCTGCCCCAACTTTCCCGCTGCCATTTGACATTATGTCATAGCCAAAGCGGATTCGGACCCAACATAATGGCCCGAAATTATGCTCGTCTGCTGATGATGGTGACTCCCCATCATGTTCTTGTCAATGTCCTTGTCCTTGTCCTTGTCATCGTGCGGCAGGCAACAAATTTGGGGTGTGTCAGATTTTGATGCGCCGGCACTTAAATGGTAATCCAATACAGTGATTGTCATATCACATAATATTTACTTTGGTTCCTATCTCGAAAGATGTTTAGTTTGTTGCACTGAGAGTCCAACCAGCAACAACCGACCGAGAGCGGTTACTTATGTATGTCTCTAGCACTGCTTTCCCCAGCATTCAGGTTGTTATCCCCACGGGAGTCTTCAAATATCATTCAGACGTCTCCTTAAAGGTTGGCCCAGCGGGTGGGAAGTTGCATTTTGGCGGTGAAGTGGGCAGAATGGGCTTTTGGCTATTCAGATCGGGCCATACCTTTCGCCCACCCTATCCTGTGAGCTAAGCACTTGGCGGAATCCGCTTAAATGCCATTTCCGGCATGGCATGGCACGGCAAGGCAAGTGTTGCGTACTTTTTGTCGCCATTCCGGAGGACGAAGGAACGGCGCTGTGTGGTGCAGCTGTGTACGAAAAACAGCCGCAGGGCAGTACGGGATTTCCTCGAAAGGACGACAACTGGGAACCGAGAACTGAGAGCTGGGCTAAATTGAGTTGAATTTACTGTGTGGGACAAGTGCAGCTGCCACGCCCCATCCCATAAACGCCCCCGCCATAGGACATTGCTGCATTGCAGCTGCCATACATTCATTGCCCCAACCTCTGCCCGCGCCTGCTAGAATTCGTACTTTCGGTGGCCAAATTGTACTGCCTTGCATCTGAAGGGGGTGTGGGAGAAGGGAGGGGTTGGTGCAACCCCAGGGACTGGTTGCTCTGAAGCTTAAATATCAACACTTGACACTCACCATTGTCCGGCACTTGGCCACCGCTCTATCTTTGTTTGGTCGCCAGCGAGGATTTGGTTACTTCCTGCGGCCAACCCAAGTTCCACCTCGCCAACCATAATCGCTGCATCCAGGGACCACAATAAGTCAGTCAGTCGCTTCTTGAGTGCAGCACGAATCTGTAATGGAGGTTTATTCCTGGTTACATTTGAGTCATTGCGTTATGGGACTTAAGAATGGACCTGTTTTGTTACTGAGCTCTAGATCGATATGAAAGAGGCTCGTGGCTTGGTTTACAACGCAAGTGCTCTTATTATAGTTATTAGTGCAGCTTCAAGCAGCAGAATTGCCGGAACAACAACACAATCGTTCAGCAGAACAAAGAGTAAAGAACGTAGGAGAAAGTCCGAAGAAGAAGCACGAAGAACGTTCGCCGTTCTCCGCTCTACACTCGCTCACTGGCCATTTCGCTGTGCGATCCATTCCTGCTCGCCTGTCCAAACTGGAGCACTTATTGTACAAAAATTGCACAATGTGCAAAGAGGCGACATGCAGAGGGCCGTGAGCATTACCACTAACCACAGATCTGGTGAACAAAGAAGCTGGTTTGGTGGGTGGCTTCCACTTCGGTTTGTGCAGTTTGAAAACGCGCTCAATTTCCCGGCAATTGCTTTTTCTTTCAAAAAGTCAAAGCTTAATTTGATTTCCCAAGCTTAGCCGAGACACGAACCGCGCGCACTCTCCAGACTATCCAGCTATCTATCCCACTCTAGCCGACGCTGGCTCTCTCTTTTTCTGCATCTCTCTCCTAATGGTGTAGCCATCCCTCTCTATCCACATGTCCGCATCGCGGCCACTGCGGCCGCAGTGCGAGCGGGATAGCGACATGACGCACTCACTATTTAGCGCGTATTTGGGTCGGTGGCCTACTGGTGCCGCTGTTCGCCTGGTAATCCGTCTAGGGCAAGTTCCTAGAATGTTCATTCCAATAAGCCCGCTGCAACAAAGCGCTCCAAGCCAACGGCTCCAAAACTCGTAGAATTCACGCGAACGGCGGCCACATCGCGTCATGCGCGTCGCAAATTAAGCAGGCAAACAGGGACGGCGATAGGGCGCCGTTAACGGTGCCGGAGGAGGATTGGCGGCGTACGCGGCCATCCCGGACGCGGCGGATGGCCTCCAGCAGGCACATGTGATGTGGCCAACTCGATAACGGCGGACGGCTAAAACACACCCGCGCACACATCACGACCCACAGGAGCGCCGGGAGCGGTCCACAGTGGAGCGGAAAACGGTGCAGCGGATGTACGCGAGCGTTAACACTTTCGCTTTCTTGTTCCAACCTGGCGCTGGCCGCTAAACAGGCGCCCAGAAAGCAGCAGCAGCAGCGCCAGCAGCAGCAGCATGTTGCGGCGGGAGCGGGCCAGCTATACAGCTACACCAGCGCTACGCCCATCTTGCTCTGGCCCGCGTTCACTACTCGCACACACTCGCTGCGAGAGAAAGATGTGAAAGTGTGCGCTCCCGCTCTTTCTCTATCTTAGAGTGGCCATGAGATGGCAATGTCCTTGTATAAAAAACAGTTTTTGGGCTCAGGCGCTCATCGAGGAGCAGCAGTCGACGAGCGGTGCTGGATTGCGGCGAGTGTGCACACGCACAGTGAACCCTCGCTAGCTGGCACCGCGGTATGTCCAGCACTCTCATTTCGATGCAGTAAACCGGTTAGTTGCATGCAATATATATGTGGCTCAGTCATTGGGTAATCGAGACAAATAGCATGTAGCTCTGGTTGCACTCCGTCGGGTTCACTGCGTCGAATGAGTCCTGTGTCCCAGCCTAAAGCACAACTTGCGCAGTTGTCCATCTCCAGCATTCACTGTACTGGCTCTGTGCGAGTGCGGGAGTTTCGAGTGGCTGCCCCTTGCATCCAAATCCAAATCCAACGGAGCCTGTGCGGCGGCTGCTGCGAGCCTGTTCGAAAATCGACTGACTAAGGCCCCTGAAATCGTCGCACGGGGCCTCTGCAGAAACTCATTAAGCGCTTTTCTCTCCGCTCCGTCTCTTAATTCTTTTCTTTCTGGCCAGCCCATGCCAGCCAGGCCAGGGCAATTAGTGGAAATTGTGGGGCCCACTCCCAGTGACCACAAAAACACAGGGGCCTTCTTCATTAGCTGCGCACATTTCGACCTACGATTTTCGCAGCGCATATCCTTCTATCCTATTACGCTAACATCTTCTTAATTAAAAAGCTGACAACGCCGTCTCCGGCCACCACAAACCCGCCCACGTCTCGCCTCCAAGTCCGGTGGCAGATTTTTAATTGCTTAATTGGAACTGCGTGAAAATCCCGTTGAGAATGCCCAGAACGCATCCCCGAACGAGGAGCCAACCGGAAAAAGCACCGCCACCACATCACCACCACCACCAACAAATCGCCTGTTGCTGGGCAATTAAAACGCCATCGCAGATGAGGGGCGGAGCTCAAGGTCGTCCGGCCGGAACAACCACCACGCCCTAGATACGCCTCAAACCCGGCATGGGGATCAGGCGCCCAGTAAACGGCAGAAGCGACCCAGCAAGGACTCGAGGAGGGGGCACGAGATGCTGCTACGCACCGCACGAGATGCAGGATGCGGACGCGGATGCGCAGGGTTGACGATGCTGCAAGATGGCTTCGTGGCTTGGTAAGTGGGTGGCCCAGAGCCCCGGGGCAAAGCTCAGTCGAAAAGCTCGTGGCGAGAAAGCTCCAACCACCGCGATGGGTCTGGCGCGGGGGAATCCCATGGGATGCACTGCCAGGGATTACGCAATCACCCCATTTTCTCATTTGCTCGAAGTACCAGTACCAGAAGCCCGATCGAAATGCAACCCCTTCTACACCCTCCGACTCGCTTTGTGCAAAGGATTTCAGTAGCTAGAGGCTACAGGCTCAGGCGACATGGAAGCCAGAACTCCAATGACTAGACCACCCCGAAATGTGTTTATGGGCAAATTGAAGTCGCTACTAACCTTTGAGGCTTGATATGAAATGATATGATACGTGAAAATACTTGAACTTGAAGATGGTCTTCACACATCCTTCGTTTCTGATGACCCGATGATGACAATGATCTTGAACTCTTTGCCGATCTTTTCGGAACTTGTTTCTTGACTTGTTGCTCACAATGCCTTGGGAGTAATTTTGAAAGCCAAATTAAAAACGAACTTATAAGTAATGTTAAATAATGAAATAAACACCTTAAGTTCCGCACAGCGAGTGCTCCACTTGCCGCCAACCCAAATCAGTCATTCGAAATCCACTCCACGGTTCATAAGTTTATTTTGGTGGTCGCTCAAAGGAAGCCACTCATAAATTTGACGTACGTACAGGGGTGAGCAGATGATACCCGGATGCGGAGGCGTCGCCCTCTGATGCGGTTCACCATGATGCGATCCAATCCGATCCGGTCCGATCCGATCCGATGCTCGTTTTCGCGCTGGTCGCTCCTGCGGTCCATGGTCCAAGTGCCACCCTGGTACGCTTTTAATTTTGTATAATTGTTGCCTTGTTGTCTTTTTGGTTAGTCATAGTTCCATATAATACGGTATTACATAGTATATAGTAAAGTATATTATGTATAATGCATGTGTATATGTGTATATAAATTTAGTTAACATTAATTCACCAAATACTCAATGTCTCTCCATCTTCTTCTCGTGGTCTTCACCCAACTCGACACTCAACGTTAGTCCACTTTTTCATATCGATGCCATTGCGCTCGTGTTCAATTTTATAAAAGTTCAGTTGCCACTCTTTGTTGTGTACGAAACGAGATGGGTTAATTGAGATTGGTAAGTGGGGTGTTGGGGGCTGGGTGTGCGGTGCGTGGTGTGGGTAGTGGGTAGTGGGGGGGAGTTGCGGACAATGGGGCATAGGGTCTGACCATTAGTCTTTGGCACGTTCGCATCGACGATAGCGATGGAGCTGATATGTAACCGGAGTTTCCTCGCTTTGTGCTTGTGCGTGGAAGGGGAGCGTGAAGTGGCACCATATTGGTAATTGCACTACATGGGCGTCTCTCACATGGATACTAGCTATGAACGAGGATCGGGATGAGATCTCCTCGAAATCACTGGGCTTCAAGTGGAGTGGGGGCTCTGGGCGAAGTCGTCTGGGTGCGGTAACAACAATTCGAGCTGGTCAGTGGCTAAGTCTATGGTAAAACTCTTGGCTAAAACATTCCTTGATTCAGACTGGCCGGTCGGCAATGGGCTAACGCGGAGATTTTCGCTATTTGGCATCTTTGTGCAAACGAATGCGATCAATGGAATCTACGTTGCTGAGATTGGTTTCGTTAGTTAGTTCAATTCAAGTCAACAAACAATGCGCTAAGGTTGTAACGTTTGCTAATTATATATTCTTTTAGGTTTCTTTCGCTCTAAGGTTTGCGTATTTTGATAAATTTGTAATATATTTATAAGGCCGCTTGGGGCAACTGCTATGAGAATGCTAAAATACTCATACTGGCTGGCGACAGCCGAGGATCTAGATAGATGCAGAGGTCTTAGGGACAGTTACACTACGGATAATTGAAGCAAAATCTTCCCGTTCTACCTAGACTTTCTAAGATCTGGGGTCCCAGAACCAGAGTTCTCCTCTCGTCTCCTCTCCTCACCGAATCGTTTTCTCTGCATCTGCACCTGGGAGGACTGTTTATCTTTCTTAGCTTGTTTTTGTCTAAATTCATTAAAAACTCACTCGGCAATCTTTGCACAATCTCGATCTCAATCTCGTTTTCGTTCTCGTTTTCGTTCTTGATCTTGATCTTTGAAACACTTGCACATGTGGGGGCTGTGGTGTGTTTGGAGTCTTATGTGGTAGTCGTTAATCAAGTTAGAATAAATCGAAGGTACGAAAAATACAAAGTGGATTCGTATTAAATATATCTAGTACAGTTAGGGGTTACGAGTTACGAATAGAACGCGTATTACGTAAACAAAATCGCATAACAACTTAGAATTACGAGGACACAGCAATCGAGTGTGTAAACTATGTATGTACAGCTCAGGCGGAGCAGGTGAATGGCGAGGGACAGGGTCAGATACAGGCTGTTGCCTAAACTAAATGTAAACGTAATCGTAAGACGTAAAAGTAAAAAATAAATAATAAATTAGGATGCAAGATGCAAGGGTGCGGGGGGCAGTGCAAACGGAACGGAACGGAATGGAACGAAAACGGAAAAACAGAAAACAGAAAACAAACGAAAAGTGAAATGCACGCCAACTCGGATGCTTTAAGGGGCGCTTACTTCGCCGCTGCGGAGGCGGAAACGGAACCGGGCGTGGCCGACAGAGCCATCTTGGAGAGCGTGGCCAAGGAACGTTTCGGGAATGTGTTGCTGCCGTCCGACGGGTCCGAGAACAGCTTCCGGAAGCTGCAATGCACAAAGTGAATCGAGAGCTCTACGCCGATTGAATGCCACTTACAATTTGCGTATTCCCGACTCGGAGCTCTTCTTCCAGGGCGCATCGTCCGGCTCGTAGGGCAAAGGTCCCTGCACGGGCGCATCGTGTCCAGGTGGCCTGAAAAGCGATACACTATGTACTTAAGTAACCATAACAGGGTATCTAGCTATTAAAACTGAAGAATAAACAACATATGGATCCGAATCCAACGGTTTGTTTGACTCCCAATTGTGCCATTTAGTTACCTGCTGACCTTGCGAAAAAGCGCGCAAAAATATACGTTTAAGCTCTGAATCACCTACCAATTAAACGTTTGCATCATAGGGTCTATTTGAATATTGTTAGCACTGACCAACAACAAAAGAATGACTCAGGCTGAAAATGCTTGCTCGTTAATCATTTTGACTCAAGCGGTCGTTCATAAATTGTTGTTTTCTCTGGCAACAAAAACTAAAGGATGTAACCGAAATGGGCTCACTCACGTTTCTCCGGCCGCTGGTGGCTCCAGCTCGTTCGCCTCGGCAGCCGCCTCCTCCTCGTCGTCGTCATCGTCGTTGTCCGCCACGTGACCATCGTCGTCCTCATCGCTGTCGTCGGAGCTGGAGAAGTGGCGCTGCCGCTTGCCCTTCGCCTGGCTTGGTGGCTTCAGCTCCGCCAGCTGCTCGTTGAGGGTGTCGATGGTGGTCAGCAGCTCATCGCGCTCGCTAATCAACTCTTTCAGCTCGCGCGTGGTGTACCGCGGCCGGTTGGGATCGTTCTGGCCATCGTCGTACGAGGCCACCAAGTCCTCGTTCTCCTTTTCGGCCAGGCCCAACCGCTTGCGCAGTTGGTTGATCTCGCGGCTCTGGTCCTGCAGCTGGGCAAGAAAGTCGGCGCGCTCCTCGCACAGCGTCTTCACTTGGGCCTGCATCAGCTTGTGGCGGCGCCGGGTGTCTCGCTCTGATGCCTTCAGCCGCTCTGCCTGGATATTGAGCTGGGAATAAAAGGCATTGGGTTAGTTGGGAATGCGAGCACCTATCCTTAAGGACACTCACGTGCTCCAGCTCGCTGTACTTGTCCTGCAGCTCCCGCTCGCGGTGCTTCAACTCGTCGCGCTGCTTGTATATCTGCTCCTTGAGCCGTTGCAGCACTTGAGTATCCGAAAGAGCGCCGTGCAGCTCGTGGTTGGTCATGCTGATAATGCTCTCGGTGAGACTGGCCCCCAGGCCGGAGCTCTGGGCGGACGAGGACTGGAGATCCTGCGTCTGCTTCACCAGCCGCTTGTTCTCGTCCTGCAGCGAGGAGACGAGATCGACCAGCTCGTTGGTCTCGCTGCGCCACTGCTCCTCGATCAGCTCCAGCTCCTTGTCGAACCGCCGCCGGAACTCGGCCTTCTCCAACTTCTCGCTCTCCAGCTGGGCCACCTTATCGCGCAGCTCCTGGATGGTGGCGTTCTCGCGCTCGTTCTTCGTGGCCAGCGCCTCCAGCAGCTCCAGGGTGTTGATGATCTTGGGCATCAGCCCGCTGACGGCGTCCGTGCCGAAGCGGTCCATGATCCGCTCGTACTCCTTGCCAATGTCCGAGGCCAAGTCGTACACATCGACCACACCGATGTCGTCGATGGCGTCCAGGACCATTTCACCCATCTCATTGAGGTGAAAACCGGGCATCCAGGTGGTCGCTCAGATAATCTGTGACTCCTGCCAAGCGCTCTATCACTTGTTCACTTGCTCACACCTGCTCACTGGACTCTGTGTTCACTGAAGACCAGCTTCAGTTGTCGTCTCTTTCCACGGTGTCCTGCTCCTCGGTGTTGCTTCGGGAATCGCTGCACCAGCTGACAGGGATTCTTTTTGCGCTAGCAGGACAGGTGTGCGTGTGCGTGTACGTGCGCCAGGTGTTGGTTTTCCAAGTGCTTCAGGGGCGGGGGAAATCCACAATCCGAAGTACGGAATTCGCACTTCGCAATTCACAGTTGGCGCACACAGACTGCACAGTGGTGTGCGTGGGAGTGGCAGTGCTCACTTCATTCACTATAGTTGTTGCTGCCGCCGAGTCGCTTTTCGCTGCCGATTCCCACATAAACAATCCGACTTTCCGCAATTTATTTGCACAATTTTTTCTGAACCGAACTGGAACTGATGAGTAACGAATAACTGGTTCGCGGGCGCCCAGATGTGCGAACCAGTTCCCAGATGACCAGTCGGCTCCGCAGTCTGGCAGCTCTTCGTGCTGGCTGGCCAGTGCTGGGCAACGCCAACTCGCTTGGCGCCAAACGAAGCGCAGCTTAAACGGGAAAATTGAGCGCAAGTGCCAAGAAGTTAAGCCTTAAACGAAATATCACTATCCAAAAGTCAGCAGGCTGGGCCACAAAGTAAATTCATTGTTTTATTAATAAGTTCTTGTTTACAAAATTGTATAAATAGTTTTGTTTGGTTTGTTTTCTTGGTTTTCAGTTTCGTTTGGTGTGTGCTTCCTTGTAAATTGTGGTTACTGGGTCTGGATAGGCAATTAATTGTATTTTACACGTACGTAGCACTAACACTAACTAAATGGTTTGTGTGCCACACTTACACAGTTATGCAGTGGCGACTAGCAAGTTTCTCCTCTTTACACCATTTCAAATCATTGGTTTGGTTTCACTGGTTCTTTAAGTACATCAATTAGCTACAGTTCCTTCAACGCTTTCCTCGGGGGAACAATCTGGGCGATATAAAAAAATAATACACAAGTACTCGGCTAGGCGTAACAATATCGCTTTCTTTTCTGTAGCTCTTTCGTTCTTCACTTTTGACTTTAGGGACTAGATTAGGAACCACATTTGTACATTTCATTTTCATGCGTTCTTAGCTGCTCGATCTAATTAAGTAAGGTCTAGTTTTGTAAAGTAAATGTACATTCAAGTTAGTCACCTTCTTATTCTTTTTGGTAGCAGCTCGTAGGAAAACTTAAAAATAAACACGTTACATGTATAGAAAAAAAAGGCAATAAAAAAAGGCGACGCAAGAAACTTTAAAATAAAATTAATCGCTATGTTTCAGTTAGGCTGGCAAATAAATAGTGGGTCGCGAGTGGGTGTGACCGGTTGTTTCAGCAGGTCCTTTGGCAAGCATTCTCGATGGCAAGGCCCCAATCTTGGTTTTTGTTTTGGCACTCAAACTGGGCGTAAATAAATATATATGGTAATATTAATTTTTCAAAGTGGTTGCGTCAATGCATGGCATGCAAGTAGAAAATTAGCAAACTACACAAAATACTAGCACCCCTCCTGGGGATCCTGATTCTGCTGCAGGGCCAGCTGCCTCAGAAGCTCGGAGGTGACTTCCTGGCGCTTCGAGCGCTTCGCTGGCGGCGGAGAGGAGGTGGGCGGTGTATCTGGCGACGACATGCCGCCCACCACGCCCACATCCCTGACCAAGGCATCCTGTGAGTCATCTTCGTCTACATCGTCCTCCTCGTCTTCGTCGGGTAGCGTCAGATCTGTTATGGCCTGGTCGTGACCATCCTCACCATCGTCCTCCGACTGCTCCTCCTCCCTAGACTGCCCATCATCTATGTCCACAATCGAGATGATGTCGCTGTCGCTTTCGCTTTCGTCCGCAGGACCCCCGACTGGTTCGAACCGTCCCTTCGCTGCGGACTAGCTGGTGCTGGCCTGCGTCTGCAAGACATTGGTGGAGGCGGGCGATGAGGCACTAGCGGTGGTCACGGCGACGGGCGAGGGTACACTGGCTCCGGGGAAGTGGCACGGGCACGCGGGATTAGGCATGTGATTCGCCTGACTGTTCAACTTGCGGGTGAGCGTCTGCCAGTATTCGATTTGGGCGTTGATCAGGTCGATTTTCCGCTTGCTCTCCTCGATCCTCAGCGAATTGATCAGCTCCTGGTGCTGGCTCCTCGTCCCACCGCTGCCACTTCCTCCGCCGCCTGACGTGTGTGCCCCGCCGATGCCCAGGCCCACGCCGCTGCTGTTGGCACTGCTCCCGCCGCTTCCGGCTCCGGATCCGCTGCTGTTCAAGGCGCCGCACACCGTGCCCGACACTGCCAGTCCGTTGTAGCCGTTGAAACTGCCCGCCGCCCCGATGGCCACGCCGCCCGTCTTGTCCCGCGCCAGATGGTTGTGCGTCATCTGTGCGTGGTGGCCGCCGTTGAGCAGCAGTTGCACTCCATTGGCGGCCACCGCGGAGTTGCTTGTGCTGCCGGCAGTGTGGTGGCTGTTGTTGATGTTTCCGCGCTGAAGGCGTGGCAGCTGCAGAGTGGGCGGGGTGCGGCGGCTGCTAATGGCGACCGATGAAGTTGGAGCGGCGGACACATAGGCGGCATTGATGGCCGCCTGCAGGGACTGAGCCGGGTTCACGGCGGACAATCCCAGGCCGTTCAGCAGGGTGTGCTGCTGCACTTGCTCCGCTGTGAGCGGCAACACTCCACTGGCACTGGTGCCGCCATTGCTGGCCGCTGATAGGACTGCTCCTGTGCCGGAGCCGCCGTTCTGCAGCGTCTTGTTGATGTTGGCAAAGCTGCCCACGCGTATGTGGCCCACGGTCTGGATAGTGATGTCCGGCTTGGGCGGCGATGCGTAGCTTCCGCTGGAGCTAATCGAAGTCTTTGTGGAGCACACGGGCGAGCTTGCGGCGCGGCGACTTGTTTCGGTGATCCCGTTGCTGGACATGTTTCCGGGCAGGGAGCCTGCGGAGACCCCACCGCCGGCGGCACCGGACGATCCCACCTGCTGCAGCTGGCGCAGGTCCGTTGGAAAGAGCACGTCGTCCTCCTCCTCGAGGCACACCTCCGGCGCCTTGGGGCTCAAGCAGTCGTCGTCATCGTCCTCGTCCAGGCAGTCCATACCATTGTCCGTCTGCTCGTTGTCGCTGATCGTCTCCGACTTGATAAGGATCACGTCCGTGTCCATGCCCTCGTGGTAGAGGGGCATCTGCAAGTGTGAGGAAAATAAATGATACTGAAACCATCATGGACAGCGTTTTAGTAGGATTCACAGGGTTCAGAGAGTCAAGAAAGGAGAAAGCTATGCATCTGGGTTAGTGGGTGCACCAAGTTCACCAAGTGGACCAAGTGACTTGAGTGACTTAAGCACCGGATGGGACACATATGCACAGATATGGAGTTTGAGCCCACCTTGGAGTCGTCGTAGTCGTCCGCATGGTGTCCGTTTCCGCCTCCGTTGCCCGCTCCACCCTGCTTACCGCCGCCGCCGCCTCCGCCCGCGCCCTCCGGCGACAGCTGCTCGGCAATGTACTGGGCCACTGACTCCTGGTGCGACAGCGTGTTGAGCAGGTCCATGAACGAGTGGTTGCTCTTGTCCTCGCCGCATAGGTCCTTCTTGAGCAGCAGCTTCATGTTCTTGTACAGCTGGCGCAACTGCTTGGCGCTGCGCTGGTGGTAGACCCGCGAGTTGAACTCCTTGGCGATCTGCAGCCACACCTCGTCCTTCTTGCGGTTGGACTCCGCGTCCGTGCGCTTGTTCTCGATCACATCCTTGTACTGCGCCGCGTAGCTCAACACCATGTTTCGCTCCCGCTGCGTGTACCGGGGAGTCTTCTCCATTTTCAGCCGTTTGCAAGACGTCGTGAAGCTGGGGAAGAAAGTAATGCAAACTGTGTTATTCTCTGGCGCTTTGCATGTGCCTTCTATCCCTTCTATCGGCAGCAGAGAGGGAGGTTGAGCTCTGTAAGCTCTACTCTGGCCACCATCTGTGCTCCACCCGACACAGTGACCAGCGACCATCGCCCCACCTCCTGATTGCGCACACACCCCTAGCAATCGATCCGATCCCAGCTACGCCACCACAGCCGCCACTCGCCTAATTAATAAAATAATGAAAGCAACAACAAACGCAGCTGCTCCACCTCCACTCCACTCCACTCGACTCGACTCCACGCCACCCACACAGTGGGAGTGATAAGCCGAAAAGAGAGGTGAAGAGAGCGCCGTGCACTGAGAATAAAGGCGGCAGGTCAGAAACATGGTTATGGTTCCATGATCGATAGCTTGTGTGCATGTGCTCCAACGTAGTTGATGGCTTCCCTTGAACGAGGTAGACTTGATGCTACTCGTAAGCTTCGGAAGGTAAGCGGCTAAAATCTCACTTTTTCTTACGGTGCACGCGTAGTGCGTGTACGAACTCCTTGAGAATGTGGCCATCGTGGCATCGATTGCGCTGCAGGTGCGATCCTGCAAGACGCCTCGGCAGCCGAAGCGGCTCTTGCGGGCCGGACAGGCTCGAGCGGAGGGGCGAGCGGGCAGAGTGCGACGACACTGTGCGATATCTTATCGGGAAATTGGAGATTAGCGCCAAACTCTCCCACACACACACACACAGGGCACACACGCAGGACGGAGAGCAGGCCGTAGCGAGAGAGGGGTACTCACGTTTTGAGGCCGCGCCAAAGCCGGCGAGCGGGCGCAGAAAAGTGGGTGGCAGGCTTTGAGCGAGTGAGAGAGAGAGAGAGACAGCGACACGACACGAGTGGGGGTGGGGGATAGCGAACGAGCCCATCCAGCAACAAACTTCGCGAACGGCGGCGACGACGCGCAAAGCTCGACTGAATTCCAATTCGAATTCGGGCACGCTCAGAAGTACCGTTGGAGTGCAGCGACGGCGGCGATGGGTAAACAAAAATAGGAATGGCTAAAGACGAGCGGAGCCCTTGCGCTCCTCCAGCCCCCGTTTCCGACCCTGCCCCGGTGCCGCTCCCGCTCCCGCTCCAAGAAACACACTCCTACAAAGAGCTCAACTGTTTACACACACACACAGGCACGGACACGGATGCGTGTATGGGTGAGACGTAATTAAAGCTTGAAACCGAGTTTACAACAACAACGAGCCCGCCAGTCGCCACCCTCCACCCCACGCCGCATACCCCCTGCGAAGAGCCGAAGTCGAAGCAACAGCTAGAAGAAGAGGCTTAAGAGAGAGAGAGCGGAAAAGAGGGAAAAATTGGATACTTCGCGCAGAGAGAAACCCCCAACAACGAGCGCAGTTTATAAATAAACCTTGTTCTTTTCGCCGCTTTTCAAGCTGCACCAAAGTAAGGGTTGAGCTGACGTGTGAGTGCGAAAGGGAAGACCAAATGCAATCGTATGTATATGTGTGTGTTTGTGTGTTCTTTGTGGGAACACGAGGTCTTAATTAATGAATGGATTACATAACTTCAAGCGATAGGGAGGGGGCGGGGGGGAGAGGGGATGAGTGCCTCAGGATCGAGGAAATAGGATATCCATCTATACATACAACTGAGCTGACAAAACTTAAGCTTGAGAGTCAGGATGCTCGGGTTAAGTGGGAAATTTCCAAACAACGATGGCTTACTGCTAAGCGAGAGAAACCATGTTTTAGAGTTTAAGGATCAAGGATTAAAGGACGCACTACTCCCACCCTGATCGACTGATCGATAAAGAGACGCAGTTTGAGCAATGAAAGCGGCATTGCTAAGCGACTGCGTCACTGCGCCGCGTCGAGTCAAGTTTTAAGATAAGATTTGAGGCAGTCTGCCTCTGTAGAGCCCCTATATCTATATCTGTATTTGTATCTGTATCTGCATCTACATCTGTATCTGTGCCTGTAGCGGTCCCGTTCCTATGTGTACAAGTGTGGGTTCGCTGGGTTTTGTTTCAGTCCGTTTCAGTTGGGTTTCGGCTCGGTTATCTACGAAATCCGCTGGCAGCGGGGCTTCCATTTCCATTCCAGCGTAGAGCAGTGCAAACAAGCAAAGTTTGCTTTTTGGGGACCACAATTGTGGGGCAGCACAAGCGTTGCTTAATGCGATACCTCACCTCGAGTTATCTACACACACACACACACACATACACACACAGTCGCACTTAAACCCACACTCGCGCAAGCCGCGCAACAGGTGGAATTATTTACTGATAAGCCGCTGATAAAAGCGAGCCCAGATAGGAGCGCGGAGCGGAAAACGGGGAAAGGGCCAGTGGAGAACCAAGAATCGAGGTGGGAGTGGAATGGAGCTTCACCTACTGTCATTTGGGGGGAAGAGAAAAAGGGAAGGGAGGGGAAGGAAGGAAGGGTGCTTTCCAAGTTCTAATTGGCTTTGTTTGTACGCTGATAGCACTGCAACCCACAAACCCACCTCCCCGCCCCCTCTATTTCAACCATACCTCATCGAAAGCCCCTCCTGGAAAACCCCGGTTGCAAACGCACCTGCGTCCCACGATTGAGCTGGTGGTGCGTGCTATTCTTCTGCTCTTCCTCGTGACCAACTGGTGGCTCCTCGTAATCCGCGCGTGCTTCTGCCTTCCTGCGGGGTGATGAGCGTGGGGGCGAGGGCGAGGAATACGCATTTTCCCCGAGCGTCGCCGACCGCAGCGCTTGAGTTGACAATTTTTACTACCACCGCTACTGGCAGAGCAGCGGAATCGTGGAATCGGCCAGCGCTCACCGCCTCAACGGGTGTCGTGTGTTTGTGAGCGTAGCAAAAGCGCTTGAAACTGCTGGCCAGCGTTGTGCAATCTCCGATCTCGGGCGACAGCAACGACAGGCGAGAAGCGCGATCGGATTTGGTTTGGGAATCGGAGTTGGATGTGAGATTCCAATTCTTGCGTGAGTCAAGATCCGACTCAAAGAAGGACCGAAAGAATGAGATTGTTTGCCATTCGGTTCGGGATTCCTAAGCTAACGCAAGGACCCACCCATTTGACCCACCTAATTTGCTATACGATCAGAGACTCCTGCCGGCCTGCTCCACAACAGACACAACAGATGTGTACACCCCAAGACTCACCTGGATTTGTGGCCGGCTGCACTTTGAAATGGACTTTCTTCGCAGCCGCTGATCCTCGGCCCTCCTCCTACTCCGCCTCCTTCTTCTCCTTCTCCTCCTCGATGCCTAATGTGTTTCCTTGCACCCCACTTCTCTGCTGGCTTTTTCAAAGCTGTATTTCTGCGATGCAGAACGAAGAACGCGCGGCTTGCTGCTCTGCTCTGTGCCTCCGGTTCACGCGGCGTATGCGCAATATTTTCAACTACTTGTCCGACGTCGCTGACCGCCAGCCGCTCGCTGTCCCGCTCGCTATTGCCTCTTCCCGTCTCCGTCCCACTCAGCGCTCTCTGCCGAAGACTTTGTTTTCGGCTCTTTGTGTGCGTTTCTTCCTATTGGGTTTGATATCGTTTATAGCTGAACGCTCGTTCTGTTTTTTTTTCACTGCTCACAGTTGTTGCTTTAAACCTTGGACTAAAATTAAAAATACATAGAGAAGTGAATTTGTTAATACGAAATCACGCCAAAACGTAAACATAAACGGAGAAGAAGCGGGGGAAAAGCGTCGGGGAAAAGCGCAGGCACATACGCCACATGGATACACAGCGCACAATAAGAAACTGAAGCAGGCACAGACACAGAAGCAGAATAAGACTTCTTGACTCGAGTTTCTGGCCCGCGTTGTGCGATGTGCGATCCAACGATTCTGGCCCTCTTATCTGGGCAGATCAGATCAGAATAGAGCAGGGTAGAATAGAACAGAACTGAACTGAAACCTGCCCAATCGCGCCCTCTCTTCGCCAAGGGAAAGAAGCGAAGAGAGGAAAACCCCTGGCTAGGCCTCATTGAAACCGCACTGAAACTAATATCTAATCTGGCTGCACGGCTACCCGGCATTATCTTATCGCCTTAAGGTGGGCTTGTGGCTCCACGACAACTTGGAAGTCGGCTGGGTGACTCACCAAACATCGCCCACCCACCGCCAAGCGAGCACTCTCCACCTGATCCGACGGACTCGATAAGCTACGGCCTGCGTGTGCAGGCCAAATAATTTTTGGTCTATAAGGCCGAGTTTTGTGAAGCCCAAGCAAGGAGTTTAACCAAGGCAAAGTATCTTGATGGGTTCCTTAATCACATAAGTTCCAAGTGTCATTGACTGTATTTCTGTTTATGTTTATTATATCGAGCAAAATCTGACAGCCCCAAGCCAGTCTCAAGTTGAAAAGAAAACATAGGTACAAATGCAATGGAAACCTCGAGGGGTAGAACCAGTGGCTTGCCAACTCCAAGCCCGTCGTCTCAAGGATGTACCCATTTACAGAGGGGGAAGGGGGGTTAATGAGATATAGCAAGACGTAGCCATACGCTTGTATATTTATATATACGGACAATGTGTATAGATTCGGGGATATATGCCTATGACGAATCAAGAATTCGACGAATGAAGAAAACGCAGATCTGTGCTCTGCACGATTGCAAACAAACAACGAGAAATCGAAGAAAACCAGAGGCATTCGGAGCTGGCCCTGTTCATCCGCTTTCCTCTGCGTCCGCCGCCCACGCGCCTTGGCATGCAAAACAAATGATGCCCCAACCTTTTCCAACCACCCCTTCACCTCACTATCCCATGGTACTGCCCAGTATCCAATCGAAAGAGACGCGAGACGGAGAACAGTAGTCGAAGTCAAAGCGCAGAGACGAGAGCGTGAATTACCCGATACTCGTACCCGATACCCGCATCCGCACCCGTTAGCGTTACCGGGTAACCGCTGCCAACCGCTTACCGTTCCGAACTGGCCCGATTCGGGATTCGAGTGCTCTGCTCCGGTGTTGCTCCGTTCTTGGCCGCACTCAAAGAGCAGCCGTCGCAGTCTAATTTGATACTAAAAGCGAATTCGGAATTCAGCCACAGAATACCGAGACTCGAGCGGTCCGAGCAGCCTGTTGGCCGCGTCTCCGAAGGTGCACGTCCCCCCCAATCCCCCGTGCCGGCCAGTCCCCGTCTATTGGGGTCGAGCTGATCGCATCGAAAAGCGCCATGAGGGGTTGGCAAATTTCCAACCGAAAGTTCTGCTCTGCCGCCGCGCATCTGTATCTGTGCCCGCTCCCGTTCTCGCCTTCGAGTATCTGTATCCGCATCCGAGTCTGTCTGCGTCTGTATCTGTATCTCTAGCTATGCCTGCGCGTCTGTCCAAGAGAAAGAGAAAGAGCGGAGCTTCGGGAAAACGAATTTACATTGCGCACAGCCACAGCCACATCCACAGCCAGAGGCAAGTGAAAAGCATCGGCAGCAGATTAGCGGGCCAACGGGAAAAGCAGGGATAAGCAGGCCTGGCATGGATGGCGCATCTGTGGGATCTTGGGATCCACGGAATACGCAGTCCCAATACGTTTTTCAAACAAGAGGTCAACCCTTGCCCCACCTACAGGTTAGCTAAACTGGAGTTTCGGGCTTGGACACCAGGATAGCTTTTGAGTATCGCATTTGGTTAGCTTTCGTACTGCGTCTCAATGGAAAGGGAGTGCACAAGAAGTTGGTTAGTAGAATAGAGACAGACCCTTTTGCCAGTTCTTACTTGAGCGCTTGAAGACAACACGCCTTCGCAGGACCGCCAGCCGAGGAGCTCCTGGTTCTCAAGGATGCTCAATCCGCATGCCGAGTGCGCTGTGCCGTGATGGGAACCAATCTCAACCAACCCGACCTGATCTGATCTGAGAAGGCAACTGTACTTGGCATCTCACAACTTGGCAGCTGAAAAGTATTTTCGACTTTAAAAATAGCTGCCCCAAAGTCCCACCGCGCGCGGTGCAGGCAGGGGGAGCGGGAAATGCGAGAGAGGGATCGGTTTGGATCGCTTTGGTTTGGTTTTCGGCTTTTGGATTTTGGCTAGAAGCGGTGGGCGGATCGGGCGGCGGGCACGCTGTGCGGGCTGCCTAACAGATGCCTTCGTTTACAAATAGCCGCTGTTTAAGCTCTCTCGCCGATGATGAAAATTGATGGGTCCGAGCGCATGGAAAACCATATTCCACTTTCGATTTCCCATTTTCCATTTCGGCGTTCCGGCCGTTCCCCGTCTTCCCTGTGGGCACGGACACGCTGGTGTGCGTGCGCTTTTGGAAACTCGAGACTAATGAGGTCGTCCACGTAACCTCCCCCGTCTCCTTGCTCTGCTCCCCATGGCCACGTCCATTGGGTCCCCTCCGCGACTTCGCAGTGGCCAATGCCATCCTTGAGCTGGCCTCTGCCACACCTGGCAAGATCAATTGCGACCTCAACTTCAGTTGTCCAATTGGAGTTCCGAGGACCGTTTGCCTGGGTCCGGCTGGGCTGCCAGAGGAACCGATGGCCCCGGCCCGAAAGGAGACTGCCATGGGCCGGTCTTTGGAGGCAAATGCGTTGCGTTGGCAGCGTTTCTTGGCACCCGGTCGCCTCGCCCCTCGCGCCTGACGCTGCGATTTGAGTTCAAATTTATTTTTGGCAGCATCGCAGCACCACCGCCCCCCTTGCCACCCATCCTCTGCTCCGCTTTTCCCGTTTTTCCGGGACTCAGGAGGCCGAGAAAGGGGGAGGCGTCGGATCAGAGGCCCGATCGCTTGGCTCCGCCTCTGCCTGGTTGGCTCTGTTTGCGTTGCTTTATCTAGTTCTGGGGTGTGAGTGCGTGCCTGTGTTTAATATAGGCTTCCGCCCCTCCCCTGCCCTCCTGGTTGTTTGTGTAATCCATTTAAAGGTAATTGAACTTCCCTCCCCACCTTCTGCAGGCACACAGGCCATCCCGACGCACTAAGCCGAAGTCGAAGTCGGGGCTCTATATTTAGCCAGTGGCGCAGTGGCATGGCCTGGCATGGCCTGGCATGGGGCTGGAAATGAAATCGGGAAAGCGGAGTGGGCACCGCCATCCAGGCACCAAGTGAACCTGCTCAAGACGAACCCAAAATTAGATTCTACGGGGCGCTGCGCTGCTACTCGAAGCCGTGCCACGGCGATCTGGATGCGGATTTAGATCACTGAAGATCAGATCAAATGGGATCGATTTGAATGGGATCGGATCGGATTGGATGCGATCAGATCAGATCGCAGCACATGGAAAATCGGCGATCGTAATGGGAACTTGGAGAATTAGAAACGATTCATTTTTGAAGCACACTTGGAAAAATGAGACGTTTGCTGGGCGAGCGTTGCTATTTTTAGGCAAAGGCATCACCATAAAAGTTGCCCCGCTCCCCTTTTCGTGCTCCAGCTTTTCCAATTTTCGTTTGTAGTTTTCCAATATTTCTCGAGGAACTGTTTTCGAAATAATCGAACAAGGCGAGTAGGCGCATAGAAGTTCCAATTCGTATATTATAACTTTCTTACACATATGGGACTGATATTAAGAGCTGCAGACTGACTTACAAACGAAAAGCTTCGAATGGCAGTAACACTTTCATTATGAATAACAAAATCAAAATATGTAGATATTGGCGAAGAAATACTTTGAAACTGTGGCTTCGGATCAGAATTTCATTTTTCAGTTTACCCCTCCTCCGCTCCACTCCTTTCGTTGGAATTTCATCATCGGCTTCGGTTCGCCGTCAATCGATAACAGTTAATTCGAGGAAAGCGGAGGACAAAACACAAACAACAATAAACGCGCGTCGACACAAGGAAGAAGGAGAAGAGAAAACTGCGACTTTGTCGTAAGCACGAGTCACAATCGAGCGAGAGCTTTGCTCGAAGGATAAAGCTTTGGGCTGAGTGCGCACGTGTCTGGTGTGTCTGATGTGTGTGTGTGGAAAGCATGTGTTGATGACATAAATGCGAAATAAGAAGAAGGAAGAGAAGAAGGCGCAAACAGCTGTGCCAAGGAATCCCTGCTTCATGAAACAAGTATCACCCGGGGGAGGGTGTGACTCGAAACGAATCCAATCCCGACACCAAGACCGTGTTTTCGATTTCCAAGCGCGCGCTCCTGGGGTGGAAAACGCGCACTCTCACACGCGACGGTCACAAGCACACACACACACACACCCAAAAAGGAGAGAAAAGGAACAGAGCATGAAACTTCAATTGGAATCTTGGACTGCGAATTTACTTCCGTCACATCCTGACCGCATGAAACGCAACAACCTCCGCAGTGTTTTTCCAGCCAATGCAGCACTTTTCCGCGCACATATGCTCTGAGATCAACTTTCAACCTGTGCGCTTGTTTTCGAGTGGGTCGCACTAACATAAACAGTAGCACTGATAGTAACAGTAACACTGGCAGTGGCAGGACGCTCGTGGCCGTTTCTCGACTTACCGCCCCCTGGCCCGGAACTAAACAAAAAGTAGAAAAAAAAGAGGAGCACTGCTCCGCACCGCACGCTCCGCGACCGATGTCAAATAACAATAAAATCGGCACAGCAAACAAGAACGCAACGCAACACGACGCAACGGTAACGGCAACAACAACACTCTGCTTCAGGCGGCAACGCTGCTGAAACGGGCGAAGCGAACGCGCGACGTCAAATGCCAGATTTTGTTGTTGCGAGCAGCGAAAATCCCGTGCCAGAGAGCGTAAAAAGAAAGGGGAGAGCAGGGCGCCAAATTCAAACGGTTGGGCTGCTTCGAGTACGGAGTGCCGTTGCTGCAAACGTTCTTCGCTGCAGAAGACGTTAGGCACAGGGATAAAAATTATTGGAGGCAAGGAATTGGTATAGACGCAATGCTCACATACAAAGTCATACAAAGTTGCAGAGTAAGATAAGATAAGCTTATGCTGGGTCCCTGGTGTGCAATTAATACTCTTGTTAGCGGAATATTTTAACACAATTCGAATCTTCCGAACTGTCATACAAGAACAGTTGATTTCCAAGTGGTTTCAGTGCCCGCGAGGTGGCAACGCCGAGCACTAGCTAGTGTTGTGCAGCGCTCGCCCAGAGTTTATAAACAAACATTAAACGCATACGCATCACGTACGGAACAACCAGTTGGACGGACACCCGAGACCCTGCCCGCAATCTAATCGCTGCGAGAGTGCCCGTGTTACGCATCCGCCCCCGCACTGAATCCCCGCAATCCGCAATGCTGAAGATCGCCGCCGAGGGAATCGCGCCACGTCTGGCGGCCTGTTGCTCCATTGGAGCGAAGAGCAGCGGCCAAAGAATGGCGCCCCAGGCGGCCAGGGTCACCCAGAAGTACCTGTCGCAGTCGCAGCACCTCCACAAAATGCTGGTCATCAAGGACCACTACGAGTTCGATCAGAAGGTGAGTCAGGATTATGCAACGGAACGGGCTGCGATGGCCAGGAACGGCAGGAGGGAACGACGACCTTGTGCGCTGGCCTACGTGCTTGGGTTTGGGTTACTTGGGAGGAGCATGGGGTGGGCAGGGGAAGGGGACGGATCCACCCTATGACGTATTTGGCCGTGGACCCGTCCGTAGATACAAACATATGTGTGCGCACACTCGCCTCGGTTCTGTTTTCGATTTTGTTTTGGGCCTGTGCTCGTGTATGCAAATGAGCCCCAAAACATTGGATACCGGTTTGAACCCCTTTCAGCCAGCCGCTTCGTCCACGAAGAAACGGGAGTCAGCTGCAGAAGACCCTCCAGCATATCGCTCCATGGCCGAGTTATCAATTGCAGTTGGATTAGGCGAGATAAGAGGAGCGTGAGTCACACACACACGCACATTTTGTAGCCTCCCCAGTGACCATCCCGCCATTATTTGAAGATCAAACACAGCAATCTCAGAGTAGCCGGAATTTAAAACTACAATTTTATGAATCACTTATTATATGAAAACTGCAGTATTCTGCTGCCAATCAATCTCTATAGTCACCCCGGCAGCCGCAGGCCCATCTCCCCTTTTCCGCTATGACGTTATGCCTATAAGTGGCTTAATCTGGCATACTCAACGTTATGGTGACGTTATGGGGATGACAATGAGGTGTTTTGTTAGTTCCGAGCAGAGCACTCCAATTGTAAAGTATGTTTAACCACCTATGTATAATGCCTTGTTCCGCAGGTGATCAACAGCGACAACCCGGTGATCGTGAACTTCCACGCCGAGTGGTGCGACCCCTGCAAGATACTCACGCCCAAGATGCTCGAGCTGCTGGAGAACTCGAACGAGATCGACCTGGCGGTCATCGATGTGGAGACGAACCTGGATCTCGTCGAGACCTTCGAGGTGAAGGCCGTGCCCGCTGTGCTGGCCTTCAGGAACGGCGTCGTGGTGGACAAGTTCATTGGCCTGGTGGACGCCAACAGCATCGAGACGCTAATCGACAAACTGAAGCGGAAGCAACAGCAGAAGCAGTAGTGAGCTGGAGCGGCGATGCGGTGCACAGGTGGATTAGATCGGGGATGCTATGATTTTACACACGAAACAGGAGACTGGAACTGCGATATATAGCCCAATGCCGAGGCAGGATTTGCAATCATCGATGTTGAGAGAATGTGCACAACATACCTTAATATGCAATAAAACTAACTTTAATTATGGCTACTTTTAATTCACACTTCGTCCACAATCGATTTAGAATATTAATGGATAGCTTTATTGTTTGGTTGGTTCAGATACAGATACATAAAAATTGGTCCACATCTGGTTATCTGACAGCTTCCCCAGACGAGGTTCCAATTACAATTCGTTAGGCATAATACAAATACATCCACGTGCACATGCGGTTTGGATAATAACTCAACTTGTTTATAAACATAAATCGAAATAGAAACAGAACAGAACATAAACGGATCGAAGCCCGCCGACCGGGCGGAACCTACAGACTTAGACTAACCGGAAGCGGAAATCGATACGGCAAAGCGGGTAACGGTAGCATAGCGGCAACGGCGGTTGGCGGAGTCCGAGTTCAATAACATTTTATGTGGATTACACAGCCGCACAAAGGAAAGCTGGAGTCGGAGTCCCAAGCTCTTGTTTCGTCGTCCAGTAGAAGGCCATTTTTTAAATCTATTCCCAACTCTTGCTACCGATTCTCAACTACCGATAATTGCACATTGGGTTTGCTTCTTTAACATTAGCGTGACGGCAACAGAAGCAAAAGAGTTAGTTTTATTTGGATGCTCGAAAATCGGACAAAAGGCGCATTCCGAATAGAAATCGTTTCCGATTTAATTTAGCAGGGTTTGGGACGAATGCAAGAACTTAGTCAAGTGATTAAGGCCAGACTCCGACTTTCCTTTGTGAGACTGTGTCTTCCGGGCAATGGTCAATCCTCAGGGCGGTCCGAGTGCGGATCGCCAGCCGAGAAGATCCCATCCGGTCCGCTGCGGCCGACGGCGGTCACCTCATCCTCAGCGAGCCAGTTGAATGATCAGGGCGGCGCACATTTCGAAAAACTCCATGGTGTGGTGCCCGGTCGGCTGCAGCGGCATCACCCCGGACACGCTAAGCGGCGGCGGAGTAAGGCTCTCCATGATGACGTCGTCGCCCTGCTCGACCTCGTCGTTGGTCAGCGACTTGAAGTCGAGCAGATAGCTCTTGGCGTCCACCTGGTACAGCTGCAGTGACATCTTCGAGAACTTGCCGGTCTTCACGTTCTGCCTGCGCACCCGAACGTGGTACGGATTAATGATCTTCCACTCGTAGCTGAGTGCCTTCATCGCTCGGTATACCTCGAGCATTATGTCGTTGGGCTTGCTCTGCGACCGGATGCCCAGATGCCACTTGGCGCGCTTGATGGGAGTGCCGCCACGCGCGGTTTTCTCCGGGAAGGCTCCGCCGCCAGATGTCTGCACGGACATGGCCAGTTGACGGTCCCGCATCGGCGCAATCCGCTCCGGATGCGGTCGAATGGGGATGGTGCTGCTAGGCGTGCCTCCAGCCACTGGCGGCACTGGTGTGGCGGTGCCCGAGCTGGCTGAGGTGCCTCCGCCCACGGTCACGGTGGCCAGAGGGGCTTGGTGGTCCATCGATGATTGGGGAACGGGCGGAGGCGGCGGCGGTGGTGGAGAGCCGGCCACAAAGAAGTTGTTGATCTCGTTTATTTGGTTGGCCGCGTCGTCGGCGAAGCGTTTGTTGTCGATGATCAGATGGTAAGCGATGGCCAGCTGATCGTGCGGATCGCCGCTGAGCAGCGAGTTGTGCACCTCGGTCTCCTTGACGCCGAACTTGGTGCAGACCTCTGCCACAGCGTAGGTGTCGATCACATTGGAGTCCTGCTCGATGGACGAGGGGAAGAGGTAGGCCGGGAGGTCCTTTTGGAACCACTCGTGCTTCTTGATCTCCTCGATGTTGGCCCGCTTGAGCGGGTCCACTTGCAGCATCTGGCACACCAGATTGACCACTTGTTTGTTGAGGTACTCGGGAATGGGGAAAATGCCCGACTTGATCTTGCGGAACAGCGTGGGCACGTGCTCATCGTCAAAGGGCAGCGTCCCGCACAGCAGGGCGTACAGGATGACGCCGCACGACCAGATGTCCACCTCTGGCCCGGCGTACAGCTTGCCGGAAATCACCTCGGGGGCAGCGTAGTTGGGCGAGCCGCACGAGGTGCGCAGGAACTCGCCGTCCAGCATCATGTTCGAGAGCCCGAAGTCGGCGATCTTCACGTGCATGTTGTGGTCGAGCAGCAGGTTCTCTGGCTTCAGGTCCCGATGCACGATCATGTGCCGGTGGCAATAATCCACGCCAGAAATAATCTGCTGAAAGAAGCGGCGCGCTTGGTGCTCCTGCAGCTTGCCGTGCTTCACAATATAGTCGAACAGCTCCCCGCCGCTCACGTACTCCATGATCATGAAGATGTCCGACGGCGTCGATATGACCTTCGGAGAGTTACGGAAAGGTTAGCAAGCACGTTTATATCAGCTGATGACTGCAGTCGTCCCTAGGTTCCCCTGGACCCTGCATGACCTAATTGGTAACTGATCCAATCTGAAAATCCAGGGGAAATGTGCTTCTAGTACCAAAGCTGACCCCCTACATATTACTTTTATAGACGTTCTTTCCAAACTTTTTGCTCATTTAAGTTGGGCTTGTATGTTTGTTGCGATTGTCTGGCCAGTGGCCCGGTCCAGTTTCTAGGTGTGCATTTGCCTTCCGCAACCAATTCGGTTGACTCGGCATGAACATGTACTTTATAGATAAACAAACCTCTAAAATATTCTAATGGAAAAGCTATTTTCCCCTTTGGGCATCTCCTGCCTTTTTGCTTATGAAACTGCGGCTTGATTGTTATTAGTAGCTGGCCAGCGTAATTCGAAAAGGAAACCAGTAACCCAGTTTCCTGGAAACATGTATAGGCTTGGAGCCATGAACTCACCTGGTACAGCTTGATGATGTGCGGATGGCGGAAGAGCTTTAGGTTTTGGATTTCACGCCGGATCTTGCCCACGACATCCAGGCTCTTGATCTTCTGCCGATTGAGTATCTTGACGGCCACCTTGACGCGTGTGATCTGGTGCTCGCCGATCTTCACCTTGCCGAAGGTGCCCGTGCCCAGGGTGGCGCCCAGTAGGTAGTGCCCGATCTTGACTAGCGGCTGGCCATTGGCGCTGCCGGCGGCCACCGCCTCAGCGGCCGCAGCCCTCATCTGGGGCATCTCGAGCAGGTAGCTCCTGGTTGGACTGGGGGTGCTCCACTGCTCCGCTGCGGAGAGGCGAGGGGAGGGGAGCGGTGGTAAGGTCGTTATCGGTTATTGCGTAGCGTACTCCGCTGAATCAACAGAATAGAATAGAACAGAGCATCCACTCACGTTACGTTCTTCCTGCCAGCCGTGCCACCTCGCCCGGATACGGATTCGGATGTCAAATTGGTTGTGGATGTGTCAAGGGCGGTTGAATTGATACTGATTTCCTGGATTTTTATTCGAGCGCGGCAACGAGACTCTCCTTTTCGCTTGGCTTTTCTTCGCGTTTTGCTTATTTAATTGACATTGGAAGGCGCTGCCACTTCCAACAACACTGCCTTCCAACAACACTCGTTCCAGCAGCTGATTCGCGCCCTCTCATTCTCTCACTCTCGCCTTCCAGTAGCTATCGATAAGTGGCGGCCAGTGATGCCAGGTGGTTCCGCAGTGGCGCGCAATTTAAAACCTTCTTGCTTCTGCTGAATCTATAAATAGCACTATTAATGGCTAAAGTAAACCACATTTGAAATAGCTGAGCTCGCAAAAGAACTAGGTGTGCCTTGTCGAAACTAACTGATGTCCAATTGAAAGGGAAAAGATGCCCGTTTTGTGATTTAAATACACATTTATTACACCAAGTTGATTTTTGGATCCACTCCACGCGCATAGGTCAGAAAGATACCTCTTTTGTGCAACGTTAAGTGTAGATCAACATTCAATATAGATTATCAAGAATACTGCCCTAAAATTCTCAAAGATGTATGGTAAAATTCAGTTTGTTCACAAATATGCGTGTATATGTCCAGCTTTGTATTTTTCTTTTTAGTTTTTGTAATAAAAGGCTGCCACAGCTTCTTGTTTTCACCTGTCGAATAGAACCGCTTAAGGACTAGTATGCAATCTTCGTGTAAATACGTTATTACGACGATTAGGATTCAGCTAAGCGAAAATTGAACATTTTAACTATTTATTTGCTTAGCCTAACATCAATTTACAACAATATCGTCAACTTAAGCTCTGATCCGCACTGTACTGTGCTGACTGTACCTCAAATCTGTAGCATCTCTCTCGCTCTCTTTCGCTGAGGCTGCATCGCACCATCTCGCTCGCAGACTCAAGAATTCAATTTGTGTTCGTTTATTATAAACTTTAGGATTTAAGGTTTAAATACATGTATTTCTTTCGCGCGTTAAGTTTATTCAGAAAAAAAAGTCACCTTAACTATGATATTGCTACGAGACTAGGATTTACGTTTAGAGATTATCAATACTAAAAAAAAAATTTCGGACCTCTGGGTCCCACGGGTATGCTGGTTGGAAAATTTCAAGTTTATTTCATATTCAGCCATCTTCTTGTCGGGTTTTTGTTGGAAGTTTACCCGAAGTTCGGGTGTTTATACATCATTCATATATATTATCTAATATATAGGTGTTTGTATAGTGTGGTGTTCTTGTTCTTGGTTTGTTGGTAGTACATCAATAATTTATTTATAATGTAGTAAAAAGCAAGTGACGCGAACGAACCCTCGCTGTCGACGTTCCTTATAAGTCTACAAATTAACCGTCTATTCAGAACAAGCATCTTCTGTCCGTTGTCAAAAGGTCCGTCTCTCTATATATCCGTGTCGTTACCGTCCGTCTCATAGTATCCGGCCGGAATAGTCGACACACCTTGGGGCTTTGTATCCGTGCAGTTACTCAATTCATTTACAATTCGCAATCCACCAAGTGCGAAGTTTGTTTCGTGAATTGGAGATGAGTGCAGGAAGTTATATTTGAGTTTTGGTTGCGTTCTCGTCTCGTCTTGAGTGGCTGATGGTTTGCGTTTGGGGCTTTGTTTGTTCCTCATACAAACTCATTGGAATTTTTTCTTATGTGGTTCGATCAAGGATTCGACTCCGACCGTTTTTATGTGTATGTGTGTGTGTGTGTTGTTGGGGATTGTGTGGGCTGGTTAACTTTGGAACATTATTTCCTACATCTTTATACACGTTATGCATCTTCAATTTGCTCTGCTTAATTCTGTGATAGTGTTCTTGTGGTACTGCTTATGTCTGCCGTGCACCTTTGCTTTGCCTCTTGCTGCCAATGCTTGGATTTGCTATTCCTGGCCAGTATGGTTTCGGGTTATATCGTATGGTCTCAACCAATCCTGGCTCTCTGATATGGATATACATATATGGATAGCAAGATACATACATTCACATAGAGAGCGAGAGAGTTGGCTACTATTGGATATCGCTTCTGGGTAATATCTCCTCATCCCTCCTCCGATTGCACTCGATCTAATTCTACTCGCTACCACCATGTGGCCAACGCCGTAAACTTTCCGCCGCCTCCGTCTGCACTCACTTTAAGCTTGTGGACTGGCTCTTTCCATAGCAACAGGAACAGAGACCGGAACCGTGGCATACACCGGAACATACACGGCCAAAACAGCTGGGTAGGCCGAAAGTGACGCAGCTGGAGAGGAGAAGGAAACGACTGATGGATGGGCGGCGGCTGGGATGTAGAGCGGCACTAGGTAGTCGGAGTGGGAGCGGGATCTGCCACCGAATGCGCAATATATCTGATGGTTATTCTGGAGGCTTGCGGGCGGCGGCCTAAACGGAATCTGCTGTTCTTGTTGGGGCTGTGGCAAATGCCATTGCCTACGGGATGCGGCTGGCTGGGGAATCGGCTGCAAATCGGCAATGGCAGCATGAACACTTCACCTGTGAGATGCAGCTAATATCGTGTAAAGAAATTAATGGCGTTTAAATAAATTTCTGTGCATGATTATATGGATGCGGTTTTTGAGATCGTGTTGTTCTATTTGATCTACCTCTGTGCGCCATGTGGTGGAAGTTACCACCACCGCCTCCACCGCCGCCGCCACCACCACCACCGCCGCCTCCGTGAATGGGCATGCCCATGCCCATGCCCATTCCCATGTTCACGCCCATGCCCATGTTCATGCCCATCGGGTGCATTTGCTGCATGTGGTGCGGATGCGGGCCGCCCATGTTGTGGTGGTTGTTGTTGTTGTTATGATGGTGGTTGTTGGGGTGATTGTTGTTGTGGTTGTTGGGATGGTGGTGCTGCATGTGGTGCAGCTGCGGATGGTGCTGCGGATGCTGGTGTGGATGCTGTGGCTGATGATGATGCGGCGGCATATGCGGATTGTGGTGGTTGTTGTGATGGTGATTATTGTGGTGATGAGGTGGGTGCATCGGTCCACCTGGACCCATGTGCGGCGGACCACCGCCTCCGCCACCATTGCCACCTCCGATCTGGGCCATAAACTGGGCCGCCTTGGCCTTGCCATGTTCTTCGGCGAGTCGCACCCAGATTGGCTGGGATCCGCCCTCCGGCACCGTGTTGTTAAGCGCCTTGATCGCCTCTTGAGCTTCCTCGCGCTTATTGTAACTGCAAGCAAGAAAGCGGGTTTCAAATGGGAAATCAAAGTAAGTGTAGTTCAGCCATCAGTCGAACTCATAATGAATTTGGACGTGGATTTCTGTGAGCATACAATTAAGTGGGGCACACTGGACGGGAATTGAGCACCGTGACCTAATTTCGAATCGTGGATGCTGCTCACGCAGATCGCACTCCGTACTCACCGCACAAAAGCAACGCCGCGCGGTCGTCCAGTGAGTTTGTCCCGCAGGATGTTTCGCTGAACAATCAGGCCATAGGGCGAGAAGATGCGGTCGAGCATGTCGTCGTTGATGTTTCGCGACAGGTTGATGACGTACAAATTCGTATCCTTAATGGACTGCCCACCCGGTCGAGCATACGACACCTGAGGGAGACGAAAAAGAAGAGTCACAACGGGGTCATGGGAATTCCGGGGGCTTATAACGCACCTTTAATCGCTTGTTGCGCACATAAAAGCCATTAAGCTTCTGGATGGCGTCCTCCGAGTCCGACTCCGTTTTATAGTCCACGAAGCCGTAGCCGAAGCTATATCCGGTCTGTTCCGTTGGCGGGCATACAAAGCAGAGGAGAGTGTAAGCTGCATTCGTGTGTATGCAACGTGCGACAGGGATGGCACCTGTTACGTGCAGTTCACCAGGTATTCTGGGCACTCAGGCGCCCACAACCGAACTTACCTTGAAGTCGCGCATTATCTTGCAGGTGTTGATGGGCCCGCAGCCGCTGAAGAGGTTGTACAGCTCGCGGTCGGTCATGTCCTGCGGCAAGTAATTGATGATCAGATTGGTGGCGCTGGTGCGGTCCACTTGCTGCATTTGTTGCTGCTGGCCTGCGGAGTTATCGTTGCCCTCGTTGTCCTGGCCGTGGTGTTGATCCTCGTCGCCAGAGTGCTCCTGGCCGTCACCACCGTTGTCGCCATCTCCATTCTCCTGCTGCATGTTGCCGTTGCTGTCGTCGTCATCGTCGGTGCCGTCATCACGGCCCACATTATCGCCGGATCCCTGCAGCAAATAGTCGGGAATAGACGCGTGAAAACAGATTCGTCGGCTCACTAACCGAATCCAAAAACTCACCTCTACGTCGGAGGACTGCTCGTCGTCGTGCTCCTGGTCCTGCATCTTATCCGCGTTGGACATGACCTTCTGTGTCAAGCTTTGATAGCTCCTGTTTGTCTGGGTTTCTTGCTTGTTTGCGTCGCAGTTGGTACAACGAGCTGCAACGATACAAGAGAGTGCAAATCAATTAGCTCGCCAAGAAGCTCTGAAGGAATTCCGTTTGGGAGTCGCAGTAGGGACGAGCGGTGCTCCTTGTTGCGCGGCTGCAGGATGCAGATTGAGCGCAGCTCAGGACTCGCGACTCCGGAACTGCACTCTCGGCAAAATCAGAATCCGAATATGTGTGTGTACATCTCGGCAGCCGAGTCAAGGGGGAGGAGACGGAGGGAAGGCGCCAAATTTGCTGGAATGCGGTTGCACTCGGTAGCCTGCCACTGCCCGTCCCTGGTCTATTCAGGGATCCGTACCAGGGAGTCCCAATAGCAACTCCGGCGCTGCCCGCAATACTTGGAAAAAGCTGCTGGAAAAGTAACTACCAACACTCGCGCACTCGCCCATACACGCACGCACACATACTCACGGCTTTGATGCGTCCGTGTTCGTTGGCTTGGGGCCCTGCAGCCGAAAAAAGCAACACGAAAAAGCGTGGACAACACGGAGTCCACGGGAAACAGCCAGCGGCGGCCACGAAATACTCTGCAGGTGCAAAATACTCACTTTTTAGCAAACTTCTTCACTAACTGCACCGGAAAACAGCGAGTTCTGTGCACTTCTTGCGTTTCCAAACGATATACAATCGAAGTCAATTCTTCTTCGATAGCGGGGCAATTTGTATCGGAACCTATCGGGGGCCAGCAGTTCTTTGATAGTTCGATAACTCATATTGTCCGCCTCTGGAAGGCATCAAGTGTTTGAAACTATTTTCTATGTAATTGTCATTGTTAAAATTATTAGTGAATTTATTCAGCACTTATAGCTGTTATACCAAAAACAATTTTTCACCAGGGCTGAACTTAAAAATATACCAGAACACAGAAATACCACAAGCGGTCGTACTGAATTCATCGCACGTTCAACTATCGGTAGATCGTTATCGAAATTCACCTGAGCAGTTAAATACACTGTGAAAAAAGTTAAAGCAATAAAATATCTCTTGATTTGGGTGGTACTCTAAACTCTAGGTTAACGATTTATTAACACAAGAAAATTAACGTAGCAAATCCTTAAACGCTAACGAAATCCCCACAGCTCGTTTTGGCCTTTTCGATTCGGGTAGTCCAAGTCCTACTCGTGGTGGGAGTAGTGCTCGTAGTGCTCCGAGTGGTGTACCGGCTCCTCGTAGTGGCCGTGCTCGTGGTGCGACTCGCTGTGGTTTTCGAGCACCAGTCCGTGGTTGTGGTTGTGCTCACTCTTTGGGTGCAGGATCTTCAGCTTCTGCTTGGTGCCGCCGATCTCGATGGGTTTCTTAACCAGGTGCTGGTCCTCCTTCTTGATGTAGACGGGCACGGCATGGTAGTGGTGGAACTTGACGCTCTGGTGCGAGGTGGCGTGCTTGTGGTCCACTTCGTGGTGCAGCTCCGTCTCCTCGTGCTCCGGCTCGTACTTCACATGGTGCTCCGGCTCGTGATGCTCATGATGGTCGTGGTGCTCGTACTCCTCGTGCCCTTGGTGGTAGTCGTGGATCTTCAGAGCTCCACTCAAGGCCAGAAGGGCCAGGCAGGGAATCTGCAGGAATAGGTAATGTAGTCAATGCGGTATTCCATTTTAAACTAAAAATCGAATGCTAAATATATTTCCAAGTTGTTATTGAGTGGTTGAGGTTAAAAAACAGAACTTCCATTCCATTTTCCATTCCGAAATATTCAAAAATATTTGATTCTTGTTTTTCATAAACTATCTTATTGGCTTGAAAACGTTCATTCCATTGAAAGAATCTATGCTTGTAAAGTGTTTTGGTGCTTACAGCCAACTTGAGCATTGTTTTCTGGTTGCTTTTGAATCACACACTGGGGCACAATCAAAAAAATATTCGAAACTGTAGACCGTTACGCGAAGTGCTCCTCTTGGCAGTGGCGAACTGAATGTGGCTCTGCGTTCGGGACCAGATTCGATTTATACCCGGTTTGGGCCAATCCCACCAACGCTGGCCAACCTGTAGCTGGAGTTGTGGCAAGCGAAATGTGAAATGTGCAACAGCAGCAACAATGGCAACACACGGCAACGAACTTCAGTCTGTTGTTGTAATTTATGACCGCTGCCTGCCACAATTGTTTGGAAAATTTGGAAAATAGGTGCGTGCGATAGTGGTTCAATTAAAGCGGATTACGTATACGGCATGTGGCCTTTGGTGCGGCGGCGGCCAGTTTCCTGCGCAGGAGAAACCGAAACCCGTTGTCAATCAACGGGTTAACAACCACCCAGCTGGAAAACCAGTTGACGTTGAAAAATTCGATGCAAGTGCAAGGCAATTAGACGGTCAAAGATAGCCAAAAAAGAAAAAATCACAAAACGGGAAGAGAGGCCCAATGTAATCAATTTTGCCCACGTGATAGATCCTCCTGAATTCCAAGGACAAGCACTAATGATCGCGCATTAAAAACCAGCTATAGGCTAATTGGATCGATCATCGGTGCAATTCTATTAGTTTATCACCATTGGCAATCGTTTTCCCAATCCCAACGATAACCACTGATAGACAACTTCCCGATTGCTCGCGACAGTGCACTCATGGGCCAATCCCTGATGATTAATGATTAATGATGAATGGATGAAGAGAAGGGCTTTTCGCAATCCCCATTGCAAGCTGCAAGTGTCGGGTGAAAGGTGCGTCCACTCCGATCGATAAACGAACGAAGTGAGCAATTAAAATGCAGCACATTACCATTAGATAATGACTTCGGCGGCGGGTTAACGACTCCACTTGGGAAGCTCGCGAGCTGCATAGCCCAAACCCATTTCGTTCCGAATGCCAAAATACCACTTGGAGCGATTTAGTGGGTTAGTGTGCTCTGGGCGGGCACGAAATGGCGGCTGTGTGCACATATAATCGATTTGAAAAGTAAAAGTAAACTGCTTTCCCAGTCGCACGATTTGCATAACAGCCAAAACGCCACCACGCCGCCAGTCTACAGTCTGCGGAGTCCATGTCCAACATGCACCCGACATGTCGAGCAGTTTTAATTATCAATCTGGCGATAAATCTCCTTATATAACTCCTTAAATTGACAGGAAGCGCAGCTTAAAAAGTCTGCGAAGTGAAAATCAAAGGAATAGCACCAACTGGTTCGGGAATCCAGTAAAAGGCTTGTTTCCTAGTCCCCCATCATTCTCCTATGCTTAGATCCTATTGCCAAGAACCGAGCACCCCGCTTAATATATCATTTTTAATTTAGGATAATATGTTAATAAGTTTCACGGGGATGGACTTTTCGAATGGGGTTAGTTCACAATGGGTTAGTTTGGGTTATTAGCCATTTTCATATGGGGGTTCCGAAGTTCCGAGTTTTCGGCTTTTTCCGATGGAACTGTGCATCTCTTGTTTCAAAGCAATCGATAGATGGCGCGCTTGCGCTTGTGCTGGCTAACTGTACATAAAGGCGGGATCGCGGATTACGCTTTCGGAACTCTGCGCACTCGAGATGGAACTGGGTGACTCGAAGCTGCGTGCGGTAAGGGTGCTGGGCCAGGGCACCTTTGGCCGGGTCTTCCTCTGCCACCAGATCGAGGTGCGTGGGCAGCCGGAGAGAAAGGTGTGCGTGAAGCGGATCATCGTCCGGAATCCGAAGACAGAGCTGGGACTGATCAAGGAGGAGGTGTACATAATCTCGCAGCTGCGCCACCCGCACATCGTCGAGTTCCTGCGCTCTTTTAGCCACGCGGGCACTGTGAACATCGTGATGGAGTACGTGCCTAACGGCACCTTGAGGGATGTCATCCAGCAGCTGCCGTCGGGCACCGGGGGAGTCAATCAGGACCGGCTGATGCGCTACTTTCGCGACATGGTAGTGGGACTCGAGTACCTGCACATCCGCTGCGTCATCCACCGAGACATCAAGCCCGAGAACATGCTCCTCGACGCCAACGACCGCGTCAAGATCGCCGACTTCGGGATCGCGAACGTCCATGCGCCCAGCACTCAACTGCAGGCGGGGATGGGCACGCCCATGTACATGGCCCCTGAGGCGATGTCCAGCCAGGGCAGGGTGGACTTCAAGTCGGACGTGTGGTCGCTGGGGCTAGTCCTCTACGAGCTGTGCCTCGGACGTAGCCCATTCGCCGCGTTTCTCGACAAGAACGCCACCCCTGCCCTACTGCACACCGTAGTCCAGACGCTGGTTCGCCCGCGGCTCGACTGCCAGCTCATCCGGCGTCTCTACGATCCCGTGTGGGCGCAAGTTTGCGAGCTGATGGTCGTCTACGAGCAGGAGCGCCGCATCTGCCTGCCGGACATCTTCCACCTCGACGCTGGCATGACTGTGACCCTTTACAAGCAATACTTCGGCTACACCTACTAACGAAAGCCAATGGTCCGCTCACTTGCACGGGGAGACCTCAACAAATATTTCATTGTACTTTAGAACTAGGCTAGCTTAAGCAATAAATTAAGATGTGGACTGTGCTTTGTGTGCGCTTGTGCTTTTGCCAGGGGATCTGCCAGCTATAAACAGTATATAATGAATATTCCAAAACAGTCTCGCTCAATGTCATTAACGTAGTCTTTAATTTACACTAGTTCAACTATTGTACAGTAACAGTAATCCTCTAAAGCTTCTGGCCCTGCTGCTGCATCTGGATCTTACGCTTCAGACTCTTGACCAGGGCGTTCTGCTCCAGCTGCTGCTTACTCCGCTTGGGGGCTACCTGTTCATCCCCATCCGCATCGCCGTTGGCAGCGCCGCCCTCCGCCTGCTCCTTTCTGCGCTTTAACTTCTCGCCAATGATCTGCTGCATGCCCTTGGTGGGCTTGTAATGGGAGTGGGTGGGATCGATGTTGTACTCGTGCGACTTGTAGACGGCCTTGAAGCGGTTATCATTCAGGTTCACCTGGAAGTCGTCGTCCAGCTTCTCCGCATTCTGCGGCTGATTTTTCGATTTCTTCAACTTCTGACGACGCTTTCGCTTTGAACCGTTCGCTTCTTGCTCCTCCTTCTTGAGGATTTTTGTCAGGCTGAAGTGCTGTTTCTCGTCGCGCCCGTCGCCATCGTCCAGCAGTAGCTCAAGCTCCTTCTCTTGCTGCTTCGCTTCGACGTCCTCCTCTCCATCATCCTTTCCCTTCTTTTTCTTTTTCTTCTTGTCCTGCTTCGTCTTGGGGGGAGCGTAATCTCCATTGGCGAACTCCTCGGCGAAGTAGGCGTCATTCAAATCGATGCCATCGGGCACCATGGACTCATCGCTGTCCTCACCGGCATCGCCTCCCCTGGCTTCGATCTGCCGCTGGCGGCGCTGTTCCTTGCGCTGCCTGTTCTTCTCGCTGCGTTTTTGGATCACCTTCTCGATGGGCGTGAGCTCGGCCTGGGCTTGCTGCTCCGACCGTGCCTCTTCGTGCTGGGGCTCCACGTTCCAGGTCATTTCCATTTCGTACTTTTGCTCCTTCTCCTGCTTTTCCTGCTCCAGGATGTCGGCCAGCAAGTTTTTGTAGGTGGCAATGCGTTCCTGCTTAGAAGTCTTTTTGGGCTTGCTCTTCTGTGGGTCCTCTGAAAGCGCCTTTTGAGCTGCCTCCTCCGCCGGGGATTCCTCCGCCTCAGAATCCTCTTCCTCACTACTGTACGCTACTATCTGGCGCAGCTCCTTGTCCGTGAGCTTGTCAACCTGCCCGCTGGAGAGCTTGTCGCCCAGCTCACGACGGTCCAGCGCCGTCTCGTCCCAGGTTAGATCCACCTTGGCCTGCTGCAACGCCGTGGTGGTGAACTGGCGCGGCTTATAGCTGCTGGCATCCGGCAGCTCGAAGCATTCGTCCGACGGCGTGTCCTCCTCGAACGAGGTGTCGTCCGGGATGAAGCGCAAGTCCACGCGCGTGGCGGAGCTCTCGTACTCGATACCATCGCACTCCTTATATATCTTGTCGGCCGTGTCTACGCTGTCGCACTCGACAACAGCGTAGTAGTAGCGCAGTCTGTTTAGCTGGTATTGACGCAGCTTCTCCATGTGGTAGTCCTCTCCCTCTTCGGCATCGCTGTCCTGCTGTCGTACGAGCTCCTCATCGGAGTCGTCTTCTGGCTCCACGCGCTCCACCAGTTCCTTTGGGCCGTGCACTTCCTCCTCGGCCATGCGTGCCTTCCCGAACTCCGAGGGGTATATCTTGACGCTAAGAATGCTACCGCCGGGCGGCAGGAAGGAGCTGAGCATGACCATTAGATCCTCGGCCCGGATGCGGTCCCAGTCCATGTTGCAAACAGCCAGGCGGCGTGTGCTCTCCTCGGTGTGCTCGGCATCGTTGTCCAGCTCGCCCCACACGTGGTCTATCTGCAGTTCTGGACCCTCGTCTTCATCATCGCTGTCCTCGTCGGAGGAGGAATCGGTATACAGGCGGCCTTCTCCGCGGGCGTAGTCTATCTCTGGGTTGGTCAGTCGCTGACGAAGACTCTGTGACACCTCGGAACTATCGCTTTCCAGCGCATCGTTGCCCTCCTCCTTTTCCAAGTTGGCTATGGCTCGCTCCTCGGCGCGCCGCTCCTGTTGCTCCGCCTCCGCCTCGAAGTCAAGATCAGATTCCTTTTTGGCAGGCTCCTCGTCGCTGCTGCTCTCGTTCTCGTCCAGTTCGTAGAACTTTCTGAGGTCCTCGGCGTTGCTCTTGTTGACCGGGCGGCCGTACTTGTCCACGGTGTACTTCACCTTGAACTTGTCGTCCGTGAACATGCCCTGGAAACGCTTGTCGATTATGACCTTTCTTTGCACCTTCGGAACGCCGCGAAATCGGGGATCGGTCAGCAGGTGCTGAAACCGAGAGTCCTGCCAGATTCCGTTCTCCGAATCGTTGGCTCGAGCTGGTTTCCCCATGTTGGCCTGCGACGAGCTGGGTGCCTCCTTCTTCGTCGCCCGCTTGTCCAGCTTCCCGGACTTGTCGTTCTTCTTGCCCATTTCTTTAGGAGCTCAGTAAAAGACAAACAAAACGTAAGCACGTGCGGCGCGTCACGCCGGTTTGGTTATCGATATCGGATGGTAGCGATAGAAATTAGAAACAGATAGGCCGTCGCCTATCGTCTAACGCATATCGCCCACCGAAAAGTCATCGATGACGACTTCTTGTAGTTTACCCATAAGCAAGTGTTTTTATTTAGCTTTTTAAGCGTTTACTGAGTGTGGTTACAGTTACTCAAGTGCGACCAAGACGATGCCCGCCGTTTCCCGCTCTGGTCGCCAGTGAGTCGAATCCAGCGCCTGCAGCACCGCCAGCGGATCTGAGATCTTCAGAGGATTCTCCACTGGCTGCCTGCGTGGATGTGCTCGTGCTTGGACGTTTGGATGTTTGGGTGCAGCAGTGGGAGCGCAACGCCAAGAAATAGCAATCAGTTAATTGCCGCGATTACGCTCGAGTAGTCGTCAGATAACCCGCGAGAACAGCACAACGCAAAAACTGCTCAACTCCACGGGAGCAGCAGCAACAACAAGACCAGCAAACAACTGCCAAAAGCGGTACGAGGAAAGCGGAGTGGAGCGAAGTGTGTGGTGCGAAGCGGAGCGGAGATGACTAATAGCTCTGAGGGCAATGGCAACGGCGGCCGACGCACTGTCGACTGGCAGAGATTTGGACTTGGCGGCGACGAGGACGGGGATGTGGCGGTGACCAGCTTTCGCCAGCGGACCAACAATAACACCGGCGGATTCGTGGATCTGGGTAACGAGTACACGTACGCGGCTGGTGGCCACCATGCGTCCGGGGCCAACGAGATCTTTGCGGGCGAGCAGGGTGACAAGCCATGGTAAGTGAATCAGGTAACCCTTCTGGCCAGGATCCTAAACCTCTTACTCAACAGGTGGCGCTCGAACTTCTTTATCTCTCAGCCCGTGCTATTCGGCACCTGGGACGGAGTGTTCACCTCCTGCCTGATCAACGTGTTTGGAGTGATCGTGTTCCTGCGATCCGGATGGATCGTCGCACAGGCAGGCATTCTGAACGCGGTGCTGATCATCTTCTGCACGGTGGTCATAGCTCTCGTCAGCGTCCTCTCGGCAATCGGTATCTGCGAGCGGTGCCGCGTGGAAAGCGGCGGCGTGTACTTTCTTATAGCCCACACGCTGGGCTCCCGCTTCGGAGGCGCCTTGGGATTGCTCTACTGCTTTGGCCAGGCGGTGGGATGCGCCCTCAACGTAATGGGATTTGGCGAGTCAATGGCTGGACTAGTGGGACTCGAGGGCAGCAAGTGGGCCATCCGCGGGTTCGCTACGGCAGCGGTGCTCCTGCTGGGCTGCATTAACGTGGCCGGCGTCAAGTGGGTCATCAAGCTTCAGTTTATACTCCTCATGATACTGCTGATCTCAGCGCTGGACTTCATGGTGGGCAGCTTCACTAGTGAGGCCAGTGAGTACATTATTCATATGCGATTGTTAGCTGGGCCCAATGACTAATCGCTTCCTAAGTAGATTATGGCATTTTTAAATAATCTGTTAAATTTCGTTGGAATATGATTCGAAAGAAGTTGCAAAGATTTCATGCGAACAAGCTATTAATCTGGTTTCCTTTGCAGGTGGCGGCTTTAATGGCTGGGCGAGCGGAAACTTCGTGGAGAACCTATGGCCGAAGTACGACGACGGCTACTCCTGGTTCCGCGTGTTCGGCGTCTTCTTTCCCACCGTTACCGGAGTGCTCTCGGGCATCAACATGAGCGGCGACTTGCGCGCGCCATCCACGGACATTCCCAATGGCACCCTGGCCGCCTTTGGCACTTCGTAAGGATTTTCCGTCGCTGGGAAATCAGTAGTTCTTCACATCCCATTTCTTTGCAGCACGTTCCTGTACTTGGTGTTCGTCCTGTTTTTGGGGGCTACCTGCCAACGAAGCTTCCTGTATACTGACTACATGATCTCCGTCAAGGTGTCTGCCGTGCATTTCCTGCTGTTGGCCGGCATTTATGTGTCCAGCATGTCCTCCTGCCTTGGCGCCATGTACGGCACCCCGCGTGTCCTCCAGAGCATCGCCAAAGAGAGCGTCATTCCGGGCATCGATATCCTGGGAAAGGGTGTAAGTACCAGTGAACATTTGTTTTTGATCCCACAGATAAAGAAAATAACGAACTCTTTTCTAGCGTGGTCCCAACAAAGTGCCTTTATACGCAATGGCCATCGTGGCCCTAGTCACTGTCACCTTCATTATCGTGGGGGATATCAACTTCCTGGCGCCGATCGTGACCATGCCCTTCCTGCTCACGTATGCCTGTATCGACTACGCCTACTTTGCGCTGGCCCAGACCTTCGACATTCAGGAGCAGCGCGAGGAGCGTTTCCGCATTCAGGCGTCGAGTCCCAGCTACGAGACGCGCCGTTACGGCAGTGTTTCGGACACTGGCAACGACCTGGACCTGCTGTTCCCCGATCGGGTGCGCCACAAGAACCTGCAGAGTCCGCAGAACTCACCGCTGCACCAAACAGTGCCCCTGGAGTTTGACAACGAGGGTCCCAGCACCTCCAACCAGGCGCCGTCTTCGGAACGGAGAACGGGGCACGAGGCGGACACCACTCTGGCCGTGGAGCAGTCGGTCGCGCAGGCCGGCGTCGAGCAGGAGCAGGGCGACGAGGCCGAACCGATAGCCCCAATCCGTCCGCCCATCCACTCCAAAACGAAAAACTGGTACTCCGGCTACTGTAATCGCTGGGCCTCGCTTCTGGGGGTACGTCTGCATAAAGGAGACGACGCTTCTCCGGAAAGCTTACTCATTTTTGACTCCCACACTCCCCTTGCAGGCCTTCACTAAACTGCTGGTCATGCTGCTAGTCAACTGGTACTACGCTCTCACCTGCTTCCTGGTGGTGTTCGTCGTATGGTTCTACGTGGGCACAGCCAATCCGGCCGTGAAGCCGGGTCTCACTGCGGAGTTTAACTTCTTCGCTTGGCTGAAGAGCGTCATATTCCGGTGCTTCGGGTGAGTTCGCTTGACGCTTCTGAAGTATCCAACTAACTGCCATCTCGCTCCATTTGATGTATAGCAAACGGATGAACGAGTACGAGCAGATAGTCGTGACACCCTCGTGCCCAGGGGTTGATCTCTCACCCACGCAGCTCAACGAGCAAAACGAGGACTTCCGTCCGCGGCCCAACTACCACCACTCGTCCGTTATCGAGGGTCGCCTCATAGATGACATCTAGACTGCGTCCAGGGTCTAGAGCCCAGGTTCACCTGGATGCGGGCCGGGCAACGGGCCAGGCGGCGTGGCTGTGGAAAGCAATAGTCGAGTGCATTTCTCTACCGCTAAGCAGTACTACGTTTAACTAAAGTGAAGTGGAGCCGGCGAGGCAGCCGAACTAAACTTAACCCTATGTGTGTTTGTAAATCTGTACGAATGTATTTGATGTATAGTTAGGATAGCGACAGCTGAGGTCACGTTGGTAGTATTCCAAACTCGGTTTTAGTTTTTGCTTTCACAAAATTTGGAGTCTGTGAAGCATTTTAACTGGGACTTTCCCACGATGTAGCGCTTAGATAAAAAAATGTTGATAGTGTATTGATTTTTAGCTTTTTACTAGTTGATAAAACGTTCGGAGGTCAGTCAAATCAGATCACATTTCAGTTGCGGAGGCTCCTTCCTGACCACAGCTGTCCAGTCCGGCGTTTACCACCGTGTCCATCCACGCCCTGCCCACACGCACACACCCATCCATCAGAGAACACTCACACAGTAACTCAGAGCACTTTCTAATTATTAATTCTAATTTCTTAAGCTTCGCATTCTTTCGATGTGTTCCTTGCTCTCGTAGTTCTTCAACGATTACTCCTTAATCGAGAGCGAATAAGTTGTTGCTAAATGGATATGTTTCCAGTGTTCCGCACACTAAACAGAACGCATTTCGAGGAGACATATGTGATACTGAGATAATAAGTGAACCAAAAACCAGAAATCAAACTTGATGATTTGGCGCCTTGCATTTAAGACGACAACACACACAGCACACAGAGCACAATGAAATTGTTACAGAACACAAGAACGAGCCACATAACACAAACAACACCTAAGCTAAGCTGTAATCCTGTATTACCATGTCGGTGGACAATAACAGTCCTAATTGATAATATATATAAACCTGTACCCGCGTACACACTCGGCATACGATATCAGCAATAACCGCACTCTATATACACCCAATATATGTATATATATCACTCGCATATATCCGATATATACACCTCACGTTGATTGACTAATGTAACCGATCCAGGAGTGTTAGGAAGATGACTAACGTATATTTCAAAAATATACCCAATCGTGTCCCTTTTGTACGTGTTTAGCCTAATTTAACCTAGTTGTATGAAGTCCGTTCATCCCACGGCAAAACCCGCATGTAATAATAACAATAATAACACAATAACTGGGACGTGAAATAAAAAGTTTATAAAATTACAAACTTTTAAGTTTGGCACCAACTGGAGTAATCGATAGTTTCTCAGGGATGCATAAGCTTCTTCTAGAAGATTGGCATTGCTAAAACCTCTGCACTAATGGTGGTTAGCTAAATGAAAGTGGAGCTATAATGAGCATAGGATGGCAAAATTATATGTTTTGATATCATCTTACCCCTTACGAATGCTAAAAAAAGCCACGGTTTAGGAACCAGGGCTGCACACCCAGCGACTGCGGCCGATAACCGACTCAACCTAACCTCAAGGCTACAGCCCAACAATATTCGGTTAAATTCCAGATCAGAAATCACCCACAACAAGTGGGCCTAGGACTTGACCCGCCCGCATCCCACGCCCGCCATGAACAGCTTAGTGCGACGCAGCGCCCAGCAGCTGAGCCTCTGGCGTACATATTGCGTAAAGCACAATGCTCCGGAGGCGGCTTCTCCCGGCCGGAACGCAGGTGAGCCGATTCTGGCCGAGATCTGTGCTGTTTAATATTACTACCACTGTCCATGTTCGCCAACAGGCAGGCCCAACTACGAGGAGTTCATTGGCCGTCATCAGCGACAGGCCCAGTGCAGCATTGTGGTCCAGGTGAGCTCCGAAAAGTCGTATGCGGAGTTGTATAACTACTGCAGCAGCTTCGGCTCGATCATGGGCGCCCACCACTACTGCGTGCGGCAAGACGAGACCCTGCACTACATCCTGCTGGAGTACGCCACGTCGGACGAGGCGGCGGCTGCCATCGGAGCGGGCGTCACCAATGGCGAGCTAAGCGGCGTGCCCGTGCGATCTCCCTTTCTGTGGTTCCGAGCAGCGGGAGGAGGCAGACGGGGCCCCAAGCTGGTTGCCAATACAGCGCCCGCACTGCTATCCTTGGACGGCACCCGGCAGGTGGATCAGGGCCATCTATTGGGGCTCCTGCGTGGTGCAGCTGACATCGAAGAGCAGGTGCAGCAGCTGCACGAGCACACGCGCCTGAATGAGCTGGGAATCCGCATGCGCTTTCTAGCCGCCCTCCAGGTGCAGCAGGCCATTGCCGGCATGTTTCCCGCCGCCCAGGCACAGCCCTTCGGCTCGTCGGTCAACGGATTCGGGCGAATGGGCTGCGACCTGGATCTCATCCTGCGCTTCGACAGCGATATGGGGGCTAAGAGCCCACTGGAGGCGGCGATGCCCTCGCGACTTGTTTACCACACCAAGGAGAACCTGAGCAATGGACGCTCGCAGACACAAAGGCACATGGAATGCTTTGGAGATATGCTGCATCTGTTCCTGCCCGGCGTGTGCCATGTGAGGCGTATTTTGCAGGCGAGGGTGCCTATCATCAAGTACCACCATGAGCATCTGGACCTGGAGGTGGACCTCTCCATGAGCAACCTGTAAGTGCTATGGGCTAAGTGCCTGCTTATACCATTATTCGTCTGTCTGTTGGCAAGCAATTTGTGATTCGCGTCCGCTCGCTGAGAAACCTTTCCTTGTGGGGGTCGCAATCTTTATTGTACTTATTGTTCGAACTGGGTATGAATTCTTAGATCTATCGAAGGGTCACTTGTCGCTACTAACTAGATTAACGAGGCTGGGCTTCAGCGGCGATAGTTGCTGGCCTGTTCCTCCTCCTTTTTGACCGCCTGCACAAGCACGAAGCTCATAACCGCGGAGATGACGTTGAGTAGGCCGAGAGTCATGGCCAGAGCCACAATCCAGCCGGTTTTGCCCTCGAAGAACCAAGTCAGCTCGTCTACGCATCCGTTGAAGAAGGCGTTGCCGCTGACGGTGTCGCGGCAGGAGCTTGGCAAAGGCTGGCGCAGGTCGAGATAATCCCATGGCCCGGAGGCCCCGCAGCAGCCGATGTTCTCCTGGATCATGGTCAGCACGTAGTTCGAGTACGTATACTCGGATGTTGCCACAAAACCGCGCAGCGATACATTCAGCAGCGGCTGCAGGCTCGAGTTGATGGTGCTGAACTGCATTAGGACCGCCGACCCGGCCACAATGGCGATGAACCCAAAGACCTGGGTGCCCACGAACACAAACAGAGCCAGGGTGTTCTCCATGAGTGCGCTCAGGCAGCCGAGGAAGCTGACGGCCATCATCACAATGCTGATGCCAATGAGCACGTACACGCCGATGTAAAAGGACTGCGCCTCCAGGATGCGCAGCCAGTCGTTGAAGCCGGGCTCAGCCCTCAACCAGACGGTCAGGGCGAACAGCGCTGTGGATATCATCCAGGCCACGATGTTGAAGCAGAAGAGCGTGTACTTCACGCAGCCAATTTGCTTCTCCAGCTGCTCGTCGGAGGCTCCATAGCCGATGCCCATCGTTTGGAAAGCTGCAAGGCAAGAGAATGATCATTAGGTGGATGAAGACAAGTGCGTGATCTAAAAACCCAGGACAAAGGAGGCGCTACTTGATGGAAGTATTAGTTAGACGGTGCATTGATCCTTGCTCAGTTTTGAGGAGCTCCATTGAGTCACATACCAAAAGCTCGCCCTGGTCGCGCCTATTAATCACGATGTTGCTTGGCATTTATGGTTGATTCTCCCCGCCCTTTCCCGCCGCTCACTGTATCATCGTTGGCCTTATCGGAGCTGTGTTTAGCAAATAGCGTTATCAGCAACGCACTAGATGATTAATACGAGCAATTGCAACACCAAACTATTCAAGAGTATTGAAATGGGCCAGTAACTGGATCTGCGGGCGTATCCCTGAGCACCTGAGTATCATCCAAGCATCACTTAAAATCAACTTTTATAAGACGTTGTGTGTAGATACGTTTATCCATTGGGAAACTTTCTTTTGGGTGTGGTACCCATACCGAAATTCAACACTTCTTCAATCGCACTTCAAAAAAATAGACCATCCTTTTATCACTGCGTAGAAATGGGAATTTGTAGGCACTTTTTACTAGGATTCACCTTGCTTGGGTCGATTCTCGTGGGGTCGGATGAAAAAAATAGCTTGCTCAGTGGCGGACTAGAAACAGATGTCCGTTGGGCTCGTTCGTTGAAATCGTTTTGACCAGACTTGCGGCTCGGCTGAGATACGCGGCGGTGACAACATCCAGGCTAGTGGTGCCGTACAGTCAGGCAGGGAGAGCGGCCTTAGATAAGAAAGCTTCCTCAGCTCGATAAGATTAGATAGCGGCAGGTGGCGATTGCCAAATGTCGTGTATATGTGTAAATGGTACGCTGCTCTCCCGCAAGTGAGCAGGTGAATCAGTCCTCTCCGCAGCACTGACTTCCCTGGCGTGCCGATGGCCATGATTCACATCCCATTCACCCGCCCCTGATAAGTACTCGCTGCACGCATATCCGGCCAGTGGTGGGGGTCAGTTCTACGGGCACCACACCGCTGGCTGTCTCATTGAACGAGGCCACGCCCGTTTTTGCCTCTCCGCCTTTGGAGTGATCATGTTGCATGTTGGCATTAAATATGTTTTAAGTATGTGGTTTTAAACGGAATCCCTCTTTCAGCACTGGCTTCTATATGTCGGAACTGCTTTACATGTTCGGTGAAATGGATCTGCGCGTACGGCCGTTGACCTTCACCATTCGGCGCTGGGCGCAGACCTGCGGTCTCACGAATCCCTCGCCTGGTCGCTGGATCAGCAACTTCTCGCTCACCTGCCTGGTTATGTTCTTCCTGCAGCAGCTGCGCCAGCCCATTCTTCCCCCGATTGCAGCGCTGGTCAAGGCGGCGGAGTCAGGGGACTCGCGGGTCACCGAGGACGGGATCAACTGCACCTTCACCCGGAATGTGGATCGTCTGGGCTTCAGGAGTCGAAACCAAAGCTCGCTGAGCGAGTTGTTGCTGCAGTTCTTCGAGTTCTACTCGCAGTTCGACTTCCACAACCGTGCGATATCTTTGAACGAGGGAAAGCCGCTGTCCAAGCCTGATCACTCGGCCATGTACATCGTAAACCCACTGGAGCAGTTGCTAAATGTGAGCAAGAATGTCAGCCTGGAGGAGTGTGAACGACTGCGCATCGAGGTGCGAAACGCGGCTTGGGTTCTGGAGTCGGAGGTGGAGAATGCCTCCGTTCCGGAGGGCGACGGCCAGGAGCTCTCTTGGGGCCTCTTGAACCTGTTTAAGCATCCCGAAAAGGCCGTCATCCGGCCGAACATGTTCTTCAAGCCGCGCATGGTCGAGGTGAGTGATCTCTTCGAGCAGAAGGAGGCGGGAGCAACGTCCTCCACTCCTCCCGCACCAGCCATCACCTACAAGAGTGCCTCTATGCGGCAGCAGGTGCAGAGCATCAAGGCTGCTACGCGCTCCGAACTAAAGCAGTTACGCGGATCAGGCAGCTCGGTTCCGGCGAGCAGTCCCAAGAACCGACGGAGTAGCAGGTGATGTTTCCGAGACTGACACCGCCCATGTACATACATACTTAGGATAAGCCACAACTCCACATTCATGTGGAGTCAAGCATAAGGTTAGGGCAGCCGCAGTTGGCTGAATTGAATGTTGTTCATACTTTAAAACCTTCTGTTAGTTACGATAAGTCGATAAGTCCATGATCGATCCAACTTTGAATATTGAAACCGATTGTTATTGACGAATGCGACCAAATGTGACAGGGCAGGGAAAGATCGGTGGGGCACGTCTAAAAGAGCCCAAGGAAGCAGTCATTATTTGGCTTTGTGGATGAGTAGTTATCCGTAAGACATACTTTCCTAGTTCGAGTAGTTATAATTCTGTTTTTTATGATAATAAAACGAAAATACCGTACTGGCATATAGTTTCTTACTTGGAAAACACAACACAAACTTCCAAGCAAGCTCGCTGTTCACCCGTTTGTGCTAAACTAAAAATCAGAAGACATGATTTTCGTATTTGTTGAAGATTTTATTGCGTTCTTTCAATGTTACTCGGGATCCACCACATCTTATCCTTATCGCTACGTGTTACGTGTTTCTGGAGAGCACAGAGAGGTTACTTAAGACCAGATGGCGAGTTTGCTTAGCCGTGAGGACCACCGCCATCCACCCATTGAAGGTTTGTATACAAGTATGCATATGTGGCTGCATTTTTATGTGTCTGTTCTCAGCTCTTGGTTCCAATTACGTTCATTTTGATATACATGATCGTGTTTATCGTTCGACTTGCGTGATCATCGCTTTGATCGATCTTTTTACAAAATTTGATACTATGTTTATAGCTTTGTAAATGGGCGTCGATGAGCGTGTGCTGCGCTGCTGCTTCAAGTTGTTGTCTATTCCCTAGATTGGTTTTTGTAGATTGTTTAATGTACATTGCTTGCTTAGTTTTATGCATGTAAATCACGTATTGCATACAAAATTGCCTCCTGTAAAATTAACCAAATTTCGGGTCCGTTGTGTGCTGCTCGTGCTGCTCCTGCAGATGTTGCTCGTACTGCTGCTGCTACATAATAAAATAATTTACAAATGAAAGAGAGACAAGGGACGGGGTGAGTTTGGGAGAAAATAAACTGATGCTACGATGCTTCCTAGTTAAATAGGTACAAAAAAGAGGGCGCCGATACAAGCTGCCAGCTGGCCAGAACCCAGAACGAGCGGAGCGCCCTGGGCCTCCGCAGAGCGCAGATCTCGACATCTTCGGCGGCTACTTAGACAACAATTTCAACGGCAGCCGCCGGGTCCACTCATCTAAACCAGAGCTTCAGCCGCAGCGCGTCCACTCCGTTAAGATAGTAGCGGAACAGCCGCTTATCTCGCACGAAGCCCAAGTTCTCGTAGAGCCGCAAAGCCGGCTGGTTCCGCATCTCTGTCTCCAGCACCACCTCGTCGGCATTGTCGGCCAGCATTGCCTGCAAATGGGGAAATTACAGTGTGATATAAGTTTCCACGGAAAGAGAGGTAGTTGGTATGTAACCCTCGCCAATGTGACCGAAAGTACACCTCGAGGCTCGGGGAGCCATTGGTGAGATTTGATGGCAATTTCATCCATAGTTAACGACACATACTTGTTCCGTAACAGACATGTCGAGCATCGGCTACATGCAACCCGATTTACTACTTTTTATCACTTATTGCAAGGGAAAGATGCCCCAGACATCCTACCTCTATGGCCTTGGTGACCAGCGTGGTGCCGATCTTGAGCTTGCGATACTCCTTGCGCACGGCCAGCATGGCGATGTAGCCGCGCCGCACGTTCATGTGCATGTCCAGCTTGCACACGATGGCGCCCACGTACTGATTGTCGTGCGAGGCGAGGAAGCAGAGTTTTGGCCAATTGTAGATGAAGTAGCGGTACGTGTATATCGAGTACGGCTCGGACAGCTCCGCCTGAATCAGTCGCATGATGTCCTGCGTGTTCGTATGCGGGGGATTAGATTAATGTTGCGCATAGTTCGCACTTGGTCATACTTGGAGGTACTCACATGCATTTGGTGTTCAGCCTCGTATTCCTTATACACGATCTCGTCGGCTGAAATGGCAGGTTCCGGCAGCTGGAGCTGTGCTGTAATAGTGGGCGTGGCCCTCTCTGCGTAGTCGGAGGGCAGCTGCTTATTCTCCTGCTCCCGACTGTGGCTACTCCCCGTCGCCACCTGCACTCCCTGTTCCACAGTTGCCTCCTCCGACACTTTTGGTTTTGGGGCCGTCGTTATGGTTGGGTGCATGTTGGCAGTGGTTTTGCTTGTGGCTGTTATGGGCTTCTCCTCCGCATTGAGGGCGTTCGAATCCGATCCTCCGCCACCGCTTCCTTCTCTTCGCTGCTTACGGTTGTTGTTGCTACTGTCTACGCTGTTGTTGTTGTGTGTGCTGTTGTTGTTGTTGCTGCTGCCGCTAGTGCAGCGAATGTGATTGTTGTTGCTGTGCCCATGTGCATGGCCATTGACGACCTCCACAAGCGGCCGAGCCTCCTGCTCCTTGTGACCATGGCCATTGCAAAGGTGCATCTTCTTAAGCAGGCCCCTGAGTTCCTGCGCTGGCTCCTGGTCTTCCGTCGCCTCCTCCTCTTGGTGCTGAGCGTGTCCATTGCTGGGTGTCTGTGCCTCCACCTGGCCACTGGGATTCGGATTTGGATTGGGGTTCTTCTCTGCCGAGCTCTTTTTGTTCTTGTACTTCTTTTTTCCGGCCGCCGCTGCCTGGGCATCCGCCATTCTGAAAAGCGACGGGGTTGGCTTTAAAGGGGAAACCTGCTGCTCCTCCGGGGCTTATCTGGGAGGACTGGTAATCCTCGCCTGCAACCGTGTGCCTCGGACTTATTTTTGGTTATATTTTCACAGTTGATGGTTTTTCATTCACACGCACACGCACACGCACATACTCAAACACTCACACACTCGCGCACGCACACATGGGGCAGTCGGCCGTCCTCTTTGTTGTGCTTCCGATATTCGGAGTTCCGGATCGATCAATCCGATCTCGATTTGTGGCTCTAGTGCGTGGGCATGGCGAACTTATGTAAAATCCTATATCCGCGAAACTCGTAATTTTCCTTGCTATGAATAAATCCCACCCACACATATGCGCGAACAGCTGTAACACCAATCGATTGGCATTCGATACTATCGATACAATCATCGCCGTCCGACAGTGACTATCGGCTATTGAATTATCAAGTGATATTATTATTATTAAATTAACAGCTAAGATTAATAAAAATATTTATGAATCTTAAAACTATATAGATTTCATCAAATTCATATTTGGCATGCACCACACATCTTCGCATCTTTGATAACGCTCCATGTAATATTATTACAATCTTTAAACTTAATATTTTAGTACCTATTTTCTTTATAGCTGCCATTCAATTTCTGACTTTGTATTTCCAATTAACCTAGTTGTATTTGCAATACTTTTGCTAAATTAGATCGTCAGTCTGTACCCTTTTGCGAAGGTGTGCTGTACATAACGGAAAAGAGGACCAATAAGAAGAAGAAGCTGCTCATTTCAAAGTTCTGTTCTTGTTCTTCCGCTTCTTCTTGAAGAAGAAGCAACTGTTCTACGGCGTACAGGCTTTTGATTTACGGGGCGGCTTTTGTTTAAAAAATGTGCTGAAAATCAGTTTGAAGTGTTAATTATAATTAAGTGCATGTCGTGGCAATGAGTAGCAATCGAAATGTTACCCGAAAATGGATGCAAGTCCAATAAATTGCTCGAAACGTATGTTACCTTACAGTCGCCATTTAAAAGTATACGGGTGTGTGTGTGTGTACGTGTGTGCTTACTCCTGCGTTTTTATTGTCTTTTTTGTTTTGTGTTTTCGAAACTAATAAAAACGTTCTTCAATTGGTAAGTTACTAGATAAATTCAGTTGTACTAATTAATAACTCTGCAGTGCGACCTTCGCCTACTTTTTTCGTTTCCTTTTCGCGCCATTAGCGTTCGCCATAAAATAAAATCCATAAGCAATAAAACAAAATTTCAATCTCGAATCACATAAGTCTCATACGAATCCGCAGTTTTCTGAGATCTGCACTTCCTCCACTTTCCTTTGCCGTTCGTCTTGGTTGAGCGGAAGCTGGAGAACGTAGGACCCAGAGCTCATTATTAGTAACTTACAAGGGTTTCGAGTCAAAGCTGAAAAGATAACACCTGATTTTACAATGTATATGTTTTTTTACAAATCATATGTGGTAACTGCCAGGAGAAATCCGTTTGCTGCCGTTTGCTGCCAATTTTGTGGCTTTTTAACGACGGCAATCAGTCGACTGTTTTAGCGTTATAGCCCGTCGCTTTGATGGGGACTCCAGCTCCTCCCAACGTCATAATCGAAAGTCTTGGGTAACGAACGAACTCGGCATGGCCGATGTCGTTGCCTCTCGGTTGGGCTGGCTGTTCCCAGAACTGGGACAACATCAGCACTAGCTTGTGACGAAATCGGCTGGGGCGACCATGCGGTCTCGATCTTCGATCTGCTTTCGGACCAGCAATGCCCACTTCGCATACGGAATTGGACTTGAATTTGATTGACTGAAATTGAATAATCCGAGCCACGCGATTGGATAATTTCTTGAAATTTTGCATACGAACTTGCAGGCGCAAGTTGGCGTCCGTTTTGCTGGACGTCTGTTTCACTTTTCGCTGCTGCTGCAGTGACGCGGGCAAATCCAAAATTAGCAAAGCAAACAACACACGGAGAAAGTGAATGGCCGAATAAAGTAAAAGCAGCGGCGGAGAAAAGGTGGCGGAGAAAGGGGTGAGAGCGGGAGCGGACAGGTGCCGCAGCCAACGCCTTATCACCTCGCTGGCGGAGATCTCTAAAAGATGGAGATACAATTTAGCACTTAGCACCCACGTGACGAAATGCCAGATCGATATATGCAATTTGGCCACAATGGCATTGACTTTTTGTCTTAAACTAGCATTTTTGTGTTGTTTGATCTTGGTAACTGGCTCCCCAGCCAACTAACATAGCATTGTCAGTTGGTTGGTCGGTGCAGTTGGTTCTATAAGTTAGAGCTTCGTATGCTGTGGCCACCTAAGGGTATTAGGGTATTTGGCCTGCGACCTGGGTAGTTGACCAATTTTATTTTGCACATCCACGGCGCATTATAGCAATTCACTTTTTGCGCGATGCTCCATAGCTCCATAGTTCCATAGCTCCAAGCCGAGCCCCACTCCATTCTCCCGAGCATTTGGCCGTGTCATGTCAAGAGTTATGGGCTTCGTAATTTTTCTGAGTTTTCGTTTATATATTTTTGGTTGTTTTAGTTCGGTTTCCTTTGGCGCTTTGTTGTTTGCCGTGTCGCAATGCGAGTGTGCGCAAAAGGCAAAGTCAAAGCGCATGCGCTCCAAATGTGAAGCACCTGGCCAAACCCTACCCCTAGTTCCACCTATGTACCTTACCCATCCCAAAACAACTTAAGTGAGGCATAAGGCATGCGGCTCGAGCTGAGCTTAGCAAACTAAAACCGCAGACGAATGTGTCGCGTCAGCGTTAAATTGTGTCAAATGTTGTCACACACAAAAAGGCAGCCTCAGCCTCCCTTTTTGCGGCGAGGCGGTAAACACCGTTGTGTGCAAATGGCAAATGTTACAAATAGCCAAAAATCGTTTTAATTATTTCGAGCAAAACGTGCCAAGCGCAAAATGAGCCCAAAGTTTGTGGCCTGTGTGGCCCTGTTGAGAAACTAGGTTTAACTGCGTCTTTATATTTGTAGCAGGAATCGTAAGACAAGACAGAACTCTCCTGTTTTGCAAACCCAATGGATTTTCCTTTTCCCCATTCCGCCCGGTCCACTTGAAGTCCGGAGGGATCAGAGCGATCGAGTGGCAGCGATGGGAACCACTGGAGTCCGAGTTCATTGAGGCCCATCGACGGTCTTCGATCGTTGAGCGTTGATCGGCTATATACAGACCATGGCTGGCCGCGCTCCCAGTGCGTGAGTTTTATTATGCAAGCGGAACGGAGCAGAGCAGAGACCACATGGTAATAAAAACCAAACCAATCTTAGTCCGCAACATTGCGGGGCGCAGCAGCAGAAAGCCAGAGAAAATCGAACCAATCGAATTTGTCAATGGGGCAAAGAAGCTGGCCGAAGTGAAATGCCCGTGCGCCAGAAGAAACCCGTCTGCATCCGCGGCAGACTGCTGCTTACCTGTTCACCTTCCCTGGCCAGAGCCATGCTCCGTCTTATCATAGTTCGCAGTGTACTTGGTCAAGGCAAGCCAGCCACTTTTAACCGGCGATCAACCGATTGGATGGGAGCTCGGCGCTCAGCGGTCACCACGATCGGCCTCGCGTCGCGCTCGGAATCCCTCCCAAAAATGTCTTCTAAGCCAAATCGATTTTTAATTGACACTTCGGCGCCAGAGCGCTGCACCTTGCCTTGCCCAAGGCAGTACTAAAAGAACCAGCCAACTAGCAATCTGCTATCGCTATGTCATGCTAATCAATCGAGATGAGGCCTCGTTGTTATTAGGTGCTAAAATCGTTCAATCTGCAGCAAAATAGTTTAACTCAATGCAAGCTTGCCGTATGGTTACTATTTCAAATGTTATTGCAGTACATATAACAGTCTAGTATAGTACCAGTATCGGCACATGACGTGCATTAACATGTCTTTTTAAATTGCTTTGTGTTAAGTGTGTTTTTACAATGAACCAATTTATGTAATGGCTCCAAGCGAGCCTAATAGATGGTATCGTATCGTATCGTATTTGTGAGGCCAGCAAGTTGGTGCGCCGAATCTAGGCTATGAAATGTAAGTTTATGCCATGCATTTCAAATGGGATTAAATGGATGCATCTAATCAAAGCACTCAGCATCCAGTGTTTTCTAGCTGCGACTTCTAAAGAGCCAAGTCGCCGCAGCAAAAGCAGAAGCAGAAGAAGCAAAAGCGGTAGTAGCAACATAAGCCGCATCAGCTACGGCGGCGGCGGCGGCAGCAGCAGCAGCGAAGTTGGCCAAGACGACTTTCGGCCGGGTTCAGTACGCTGCGAACGCTCATTGAAAATGGTCTGCAGGCCGCGCATGCGATTGAGACCGAAAACGAACCAAACCGAGTCCGCTATCTATCCATATCGATACCGACACAGAAGCCAAGCGACAGTCGCGTGTTCGCGTTTTGCTTCGATTTAATTTCGGTTTTTCCTTCCCCCATTTTTTTTAACAGTGTGGTGTGCTGTGCTCCGTGTGCATTGAAAGTTTGACGCCTCTGAAGTTGTGAAAAAGCGTCTCGATTCGATTTAAATTTGGACTTTTAGGAGTGCGCGGCGAACGTGAGCGAGCGAGCGGTCGAAAATTGAAAATGTAATTGAAAATAGTTGGCTACTGCTGGTCCGCTGGTGACAGACAGGTTGTTGGTGTTGCACAGGTGGTGCAAGCAGCAAACAAAAGACTTAGGCAACGAACTCACGATCCACGATTCGAATAGGCTGCACCGCAGCAACGACCTTGGCACAAGGGCACTGCAAAGGGGATTTCGATTGCATGTGCAACGAATGGGATCGAAAGGATCTAATGGCTGTCATTAAGACATGAACTATCGGTTACGCATAATGTAGCCTGTAGCTTCTACCAGGCAGTTCATAGAATTTAGTTTAGAAGTAGTAGTGGGATTTAAGGAAGCTTAGTACAAATGACGAGAGCAAGACAAAAACCAATTACCCGTTATATGGCAGTGCTCTAATTAAAGTGCATAGCCCATACCCAAATAGACATAAGACACTGCGCAACGAGGGGCAGTCCAAGAAGGGGAATAATGAAATAACTGGTGGTAAAATAATGCCAACGAAAAAAAAGACAACATAATTGCAGCGACACTTTTCATAACTATTATAGCAGCTAAAAAGCAATTCAAAAATTAAGCGAAGGCATGTAAAGTGCTTTAATATTTATTATTACTGTCGTTGTTTTTTCGGCAATCCGCTGGTGAAAGTGTTCATAAAAAGGGAAACAACAGGCCACCGAGCCAAACCACTTGACAAACAAAGTGAAGAGGGGCAGCGAACGAGCAATAATAAAAACAATAATTAAGCATCTGCCAAGGCAAGAAATCAATCGACTGAGTAAAAGTGCAATAAACAAGTCAAACAGATCCAAATAGGCCCAAACCCGATGGCGTTTTCGAATCCAAATCCGAGCCCGAATGCGAAGCCAAACCAAACCAAACCCAATCCCAAAGTCCGAGTGTAGCCAAAGCCAAAACCAAAGCCAGTTGGCCAAGTTAGCCGCCTCGCCAGCGACTTGGTTCAGTTTCGGGGCTAGTTACTTGTTACTGGCTTTTCCTGGCCGCCCAAAACAACATTCACTTGTCATATGCAGTTGGCTTAAGTAGAATCCACCATCCAGGTCCACTCGTCCGACTGGCAAAACGAGGAAAACCGCAATGGCCAGGAGCCCATAAGGCACATGGCAGCCGAGTAAAAGTGCTGTGGAAGCTGCGGACTTCAGACCATGGAGCTGTGATGCATCTGCCGCCTAACTGACTGACTAATCGGCTGATTTGGAGAGAGAGCAGCGCTTTCTCAACTCAAATTCAGAGCCAAGAGCCGGAAATGGCAGCAAGTTGTGCCAGGCAGCCACAGAGGTGACCTTCACAGTCGCCCACTGTTAATCCAAGCCGGGTGCCAGGTAGAACCAGATGAGAATCCAGATCACCTCACATTTGTCATGTGGCAAAATGCAGGCAAAGAGGATTTGGACTGCAGGCAGCACTTAAAAGTCTAAAGAAACTGAAAAACATTAGCCTGGTAATGATTTGAAACCCTAAAGTAGGCGACCTAGATATTAATATGGTCGATTAAATCAATGGATTCCGATTAAGATGCTAATATAGATCATGAATACTGCTTCTTGTCTATTGACCCACAAAGAGTATTCCTCCCAGATAAAAATTCCACGTAGTAGTGCCTCCCTTCGAGCGTACTTATCGAGCTTCTAGAGGCCATTAAGATTAATGACTAGTTAATCAACCTGACCTTTCTTGGCCAGCTTCGAGCAAGGCTAAGTGCTCGCTGCTCTTGATTAAGCCAAACTAATGAAGCGAATGCTTGGGCCAAAGACAATTGTCTTGTGTTTTTGTGGGGACCACTGTTTCCCCTTTTTTCTTGTGATTGTCTCTGTAAATTGCTGTGTGATTGCTGGCCACCGGGTAATGAGGTGACTGTAAAAGACGTTAAAGTTCACGGTTAAGCCCATTTGAGCCAAGGGCTTGGGAGACAAATGTGTGTGGACAAATTTGATCCTATGTTCTCAGGGACTTTGCTCCTGAGACATTTAATTTCGGTGTCAATCTACGATAGCCAACTAGGTAGCACGTATAAAGTTCTGACTTAGACTTATGGACACAATTCTTCTACTAATCATACAACTAATTATTTTAAAAAGCTTTTTCAAGAACTATAACCTCAAATGACAAAATTCCAGTCAAGTTGACACTTTGGTGGGTTCGCAAATTGAATTGTCTGGCCAGACGTCGAGTTTCATTTGCCAGGGGAGTAGCCATTATTCAACACTTCCTACAGCTGCTATTCCACCCCGGATCAGGGCCTTTAGCTCGGACTTTTGACAAGCTTCCGCGTCAGCAAGCAGAGTGTCGGTGTTAATAACTATCATATGGCACAATGAAATGTCAAGAAAGTGGAAATGGAAAATGGAAATGGAAACGGAAAATGCTTTCAAATCGACTCAATTGGGCATATATATGTCCCAGGGACTAGGTTATTGTGCAGATAATAACATTAATAGGCGTCTGAGATTACTTAACACACATTTAATTGTTACCAAACACACAGAGCGCAGTTGCTCTGGTTTTAATCCGCTTCAGTGACGTCGTCGTCATCGTCATCGTCATCATCATCATAATCGGCTTGGCATGGCTTGGCTAGGCTACTGCGGTTGCTTTTGCTGAATTGGAAATGCACTCACCAAAGATTGGCTCACATTTCGTGTGCCTGCCGCCACAATGGCAACAAATTATTTGCGTTTTGATTATACGTCCCATACACACGCAAAAAGTCACGCACAAATGCATTCCCCTCCCCCTTTCTATGCAAAACGAAATTGCGTATGCGCCATGTAGTGCAAGGGAACAGTCGCGATTTGTTTTTATTTGGAGCATAATGACAGAGTTTATTAGTCATCGACCTTTAAACTAAGCTAATGCCAATAGGTCATGTGGCATTTCGCATATATATACCCTTTTCTCTCTCATTAAATCAACATATACCGAGTGTTATTGTCCACATTTGGAACTCAGCTCAGAGTTATCCGCTCGGCGCAGATCTCAACCAGCGGCATTCCGCAGATACCTCAAGATGCCATTCCGATCTCCTTTGCTAACGCATTTGATTCATTCAATCCCGTCTGCAGTTGACTCCATTTATCGCTCATTTAGAATGCCTGGCACGTAGCCGCAGTTTAGTTCAGTTGAGCTTAGTTCAGTTCAGTTAGAGCGGCATACCTTGGCCATAACTATCTCGGCTTGTTTTCGACCAGATTACCTAACAGTTCATTTCGCTAACGGCTTCGCTGCTGGACAATCTCGTCAACGTCTTGTCTCGTCATCGCTTTCTACGGCTCTCATTTAATTTATGATTTAACTACGGCAATTAAGTGAAAATTAAACGCTCCGATAGGTTCGATAGATGGAGTACCGAAGTGTCCTCCCTCCCCGCGGTCCCCACCACCACTGGTAATCCGAGGAAACTGTCATAATTTGGACAAGATCTTCGCCACAGGCTGCAACTCCATTTTAATGTCCATCCATTTGCATTTCCATTTCCATTTGCCTCGCCAACGGCTCTTGCATCACTCTCATCCTGATCGGAGGACCCGACCACTCCGCTCCGGTTGCGCAATCCTCGAAAATCTTAGCAAAATATGGTCATTCACACTCCACTATTTAACAAGTGTTTTCTGATTGGGGGTTACGTCTTGTTTTCGATCTCCGTTGGTTTAATAAATTTGTACACTTGTCCACATATTTGTCGCTATCTTTGAGCACTATTTTCATCCATTTTTTCCACTTTCGTTGTCGCTGTCGGCTTTTGACGAAAATTTGTCATGCATTTCATTTGATTTCTTTGTGAGTCGCCTATTATTTCCCCATTCTCCTTTTCCTGGGCGGAAACTTTGTCTCCGGCAGTCGCGATCTGTGATCTGTGATCTGCGATTCGGATTGTGATTGTTCGGTACACACGGCCACCGGATTATTACCATCGTTGATGGACGGTGATGAAGCTACCGAACTGGCAGTGGTCAGTAGCTCGTTGGCTAATGTGTGGTTGATATGGTTGAATGCTCGGTCGGTGGGTCAATCAGTCAGTCAGTTATCGGGAAGTCAAAAGAGAGGGAGTAAGAAAGCGAAAGGTGTCATATGTGAGTTTTGGACAAGCTCATTATCTAGAGATATAAGTGCAAAATCGAAAGGGGGATCCTAGATCAGAAATTAAGGAGTCTGTTCCAACTGTTTACAGTATAGGTGTAGTTATTGAAGGAGATGTGCCATTTTGGGGATATATTTGTAAGGATAGTAGACATCCGCCCCCAATTTTCACACGTTTCTCCTTGCAGTGCTCGACCTGCTTTCCCAGGATGCTCCGTGAGTGCCTGGCGCTGATCGCCCTCCTACAGCTGGGGGGCGTGACGCGGGCCCTGCCCACTATCCAGGGCGGGAATGCGCGGCAGCAGTTGGACAAGAGTTTCTTCCAGCCGCCGGAGATCGAGCAGACGATCGACGAGGTGCAAAAGATCCTGGCCAACGATCCGGCCTTGCCTAGGCTGACGCGGTGAGTGATCATTGGAGCTGCGACTGGTCAATGAAGGTGCGATTCTAATAACCCCAATCTTCGCAGTGGCGAGATCGAGGAGCTGTACGAAAAAGTGACCCGCGAGGAATACGAGAAAAGCCTGGAGGCAGGCGACATGAGCCGAGCGGACAGCATGCGAGCCCTCATGCTAGTCCTGCCCTTTAACACGGACAACAACACGGAGGAGAATCTGCAGGAGCTGTACACGCGTCCTCCGGTGACTCGCGTCATCGACGCCTACACGCCGCCGGATCCGGTGAAGTTTCTTACCGCGGATCCCAGTGCGCTGCCAAGAAGTACAGTGCCTGGAGGCAATCCTGCGGTGGCAGCCACCACCTACAAGCCAGCCTACAGCTTGCTCCATAGCCAGGCGAATCCTCTCCACCAGCAGTTCAGACCCATGCCGCAGGCCACAACATACCATCCGCCAGCGCCGCCGCCGGTGGTTTATCAGGACTTCAAACCGGTTACTGCGGCCTCACAGCCTTCAGCTAATCCCGCTGCTGCACCGTCAGCCGCCCGATTCAGCTCCCACTACAGTGCAAAGAATGCTCAGTTCCTGAGGAAACCCAAACCCTCCGAGGGAGGAGGTGGCTCTGTCAGCAGTACGGTGAAGCCGGTGGCGGACATCCTCGAAAGCCTGGGCATTGTGTCGGGCGGTAAAAGCGATTCTGCCCACAAGAGGTATGCGTTGGACGACTATTACCCCGCGGAAAGCGCTCCCCAGCCGTCGGTGGTAGCGGTGGCAGATCTACGGGGTCTCCAAGGGGCTCGAATCCGACCGGAGGCCTACTCAAACTTCAAACCCCTGAATATTGGCGAAGAGCTGCGCGTGAAGCCCGAAGTCGAAGGTTACCTGACCCGCTTTGGGATTGTCCGGAAGGCTCCAAAAGCACTAAAGAAGGAGGCAAAGCCCACGGAGGAACCAACTGGTGCTCACACGGAACTGTCCACGGCTACGGCCCGTTTGCCGCCCACGGGAAACGCGGAGTTGGCCAAGCTCTTGGAAAATCTCCAGGAACTTGAGCGCCTTCAATCGCAGCCTAAGAGAAAGACTCCGAAGAGCACCACAACCAGCACCACTACTACCACAACGAGCACCACCACTACTACCACACCTGCTCCAGTGCCGCTTATCACCCACGGGGAACCTCTACTCATTGAGGCCAAGAAGCCGCGCAGGCGAATCGATCCGAACATAGACCTTAACTTTGCCAACGGGGGAAACCACCAGTCCACGCCTACAGGTTCCGATGAGCTGTCCAAGTTGTTGCAAAATCTCCAGGAACTGGAAAAGCTTAAGATCAATCCAGAAAATGTTATTAAGGCAGCCAGTCCGGGCGTCCAATCGTTGAGCAGTCGTTTCTCCACCACAAGCACAACCACCAGCACCACCACCACCCCCTCGCCTTCCCAGAACGAAGCACGAGAGCTGCAGCGAATCCTTAAACAGCTCCAGCAGTTGGAGCAATCCAGCAGAACCACAACGAGCACAACCAGCACCACCGCAAAGCCATTGAGAAATCAGGCTCTGGGCTTGGGAGTGGGACAAGGCAACTCTCTAGGTGCTGCTGATCTTCTCCAGCTGCAGCGCCTCTTGAGCGACGATCGGGAGTTGGAGAAGTTATACGAGCAGGCCAAGAACAGCAAAAAGAAACAGCACCCGAAAACGACTACAACGTCAACCTCCACCACATCAAGTACAACAACGAGTACAACCACGACGCCCAGGCCCACGCCCTCAGTGGATCATGCTCAGTTTGAGGCACTGATTACCCGTGTCCAGCAGTTGGAGCAACTGCAGCAGCCCACAACACAGCCTAATTTCCTCACAAGAAACGTGGCTGGTTCCAGGCCGGTAATTAGCTTGCCTAGTAACGATTATGCCCACCTGCAGGAACTATCGCCGACCTCAGCTTCCCTCCTTCCAGGTGGAGGAACTGTAGAGATCTCCACGGCTGCTTCCACCACCAAGCAGAGACCCTTGAGTCACTTTGAAAGGAGCAATGGGCTGCTTCGGGAAGAGGTGCATCCACAGGACTACGTGCAGTTGCAAAAGCTGTTGAGCAAAGTCCAGGAGCTAGAGAGAGTACAACTCCGAACGGAACACGTGACCCATCCCCATTCGCAGCTGGTCACCGCGGCCTCGATCCGCAGTCCTAATGTAAAAACAGTCAATGGAGCTCATATCGTCTATGCTCAGCCAGCCAGGGATCAGGTGGTGGAGCGGGAACCAGAGCTTAAACTGGATTTGCCCGTCTACGAGAAGCCTGTAACCATGGCCACGCCTTCTCAATCTTCCAGCGAGGAGCTCCGGGAACTGGCAATGAGCCAGCCCGCCCATCCGCAGCGTGGATCCTCAGCAGACTTTGGCCAGTTCCAGCAGTTTTTCGGTAGCTTAGAGGACACAGGCGAGCGCCAGAGCTATCAGCACATGCAGCCCATCTATAAGACAGTGCAGAACCAACCACCGACCACGCCGGCTGCTCCTCGTTTCGTGCCCGCAAGGAGGGCTCCCACTACGCCCAGCTCGGGACCCCGAAAGGCAGATCTGGAGGAGCTGCAGAAACTGCTCTACAACACCCAACAGCTGCAGAAGCTAGGCGTCGCTCTGCCCCACGAGCTGTCGCAGCAGCTCGAAAGCCAACTGCAGGCTACCTCGTCCTCCACTTCATCCACCACCACCACGACTAGCACCACTCCGGCTCCCGCTCAAGTGCATGACACCTCCTCGCCGGCCGTATTTTCGCTCACCACTAGCCGTCCGAGGGTGCGTCCTATCCCGGAAGCCAAACCCACCACGGAGAGCAGCCTCCAGCTGCCCGTTTTCAGTGCCACCAAAATTATTGAGGCGGCCATTAAGCGAGCGGCCAACAGGATTGGTGTAAGCACTGAACTAGCGCCCAAACAGGGACTGCCCAGTGATTTGGCCAAGGGACTGGGCGTGGGCAGTGGCTTCCGGCGGCGCAGCGATGAGGGCGTCGCAGAGGATTTGAATGAGGGCGACGAGAGAGAGGGTGAGCTCGATGGCGACCTCATGGCAGAGTTCAGTGAGTTTAATTACCAGCTGGCGAAGCCGGAGCCCGAGGCACCCAAGGAAAAAAGGGATGACTCCAAAAGCAATCTCAGCGAGCTGCAGCGCCTAATCAGCAATCTCCAAGAACTGCAACACCTCAATGTGAGCTTGGACCAGGTAACCACAGCGACATCGAGTCCGAGGCCCAATCCAGACGCCGCCTATCTGCAGTCTCTTCAGAGTGGCCAAGATGAGACTCTGAAAGCAAGGCGTCAAAGCGTGGAAAATTTCACCACCGAGAGTGGCAAGCAGAAAGATGGCGATGATCCGACAGCAACCACCCAGTCCCCCACCAAGATTAGTCTGAGTCTGGGCTTAGACGACGTCGATGGAGACACCAAAGGAGCAGTTGGAGAGGACGAAAGTAGCAGCACTAGTACCACTACCACCACGGAGGAGCCCCGGAACGGATCTCTCGACGACTTGGCAGACTCATTTGGACCTGATCCTGTCAGCGAGGAACCACCGCCGCCCAAAAAGAAGAATGGATTTTACTTCCTGGCCGACTGGAACTCGTTCCTTGAAGTGGGTGACGGCGATGACCAGGTGGTGGTTCGACTCAGTCCCAAGATCGGGGATCCGCGCCTATTTCTGCCCGTTAAGATTCCCTCGTAGGAGGATCCAGCGGACCGGCTAACTGTACATATGTTTCTTCCCAACTTCGTCGTCCTCTTCCAAGCGTTATCGTAATGTGTGTGTATTTATTGTAGTCACTGTCCTCTCAATCTGCGTGCCCCGCGGATAAGGGATCCGCAATCCGGGGACTCATAGTCGTAAGTCCGGCCTAGGATGTAAGAGTCAATCACTGAGTGCGAGGGCAAGCAAAAAGTCGTGGTTAATGCTATGTATATGTGTAACTAAGCTCTTGAAATAAAGATATATCTATATAGTTAAAGATTGTCAAGCCTTTGTGGGGAACAGCACCTGCTACTAATCGGGTACTCACCTAATTCAACCATGAATGGCAATCTTATCGTTTATATACTTTTTAAACATCAAAAAACCAATGTTTATTCACAACAAGAAGACTAATTACAATAATATTACCCAGATAACAAACAGCACACTAAAGACAACCAACTACATCTATAAGCTACTCACTATCATCCATATAAACAAGTTTACATATTCATTTCAATTTAAGAAGCTTCTCCATCATGGGCACTGGAGCCACGGCTCTAGTAATCCGGCTACCACCACTTCGTAGAAAGTGACGCGTCGAGCTTGAACCACCGCCAATAAGTACATGGCTCCGGGTGGCCGACTAAGAGGCAAGCGTAGGGATAGTAACTGCAAGACCTCCCCATCTCCGCTCTTAGCTTCTTCGGCAGGTGCGGGGAAACGGGCAAAGTCCACGAATCCTTGCACACCGCGGTAGATAAGCACTCTTATACGGCAGCATCCCTCCATAAATGCTAGCAGCGTCTCATCTCGTACCCGCAATGATGTCAGATGGCGTGCCCCATGCTCCCCTGCCAGCGATTGAAAGAGCGATCCATTTGCATGATGCAGTTGGATGTGGGCGGCTGGAGCAGTGGAGGGCGTGGTGGGCGGAGGACCGTCTTTTGGTGTCACCACGGTCAGCCGGGCGTAAAGAAGTCGGGGACGGTTTGCTGGCCCCACAGCGAGGCGAAGTGTTTGAACGGGTCTCCAGTCGACTTCTGGTAGCGACAAACGCTGTTCATTTCTATCCGAAGAGGAGGCAGCAGGTCCCTCATGGTCTTCCTCTTGCCCTTGAAGCTCTCCTTTAAGGTTTCTCAGTCTCTGAATCACAGCATGCAGCTTCTCATCATCCGCCGAGCCATTTTCTTCGTTGGCTAGCATGAGCACATCCAGCAGCGTTTGCTCCAGAACTTGCTCCTGGAAGCCAGAATCGTTTCCACTCGAAACCCCTCGCAACTCCTGCAACGTGGGCCAGATAAGCTGGGCACTCCGTGCGGCCAGAACTCTTGCCGGCGTGTTTGGCAGTGGAAGAGTCTCTGTATCTAGACGCCGGCGCAAGGATCGCAATTGGCGCATCAACTCCAGAAAATCCTCCACGAGGTGCTCGTCGAATAGGTCGCTTTCTGGAATACTTAGCTGGGTAATGTTTACCTCTGCTTGCAACCGGAATTCCAAGGTGTCCAGCAGACGCCTTCGCATTCTGTCCATCTCCGAAGGACTCAGTTCCTGTTTTTCCTCTTGCCACTTTGATCCGAGCTGAGACTTGATGCTGGGACGCTGCAGATACTTAAAAGCTTGCTGGTAACTGGGATTAGGGAGTGGCTGGTTTTTAAGCTGTTCATATTGATCTTTGAGATTTCTTAAGGTGTCCGCTGATAGTTCCATGTGCTCAGTGCTCTTCGTTTTGTTCAGTTTCCAGCTCAGCAGAATGGGCTTCTCTGCACTGCAATTCAAGCTTGGCTCGTTCTGATCATCCTGCAACTCGTAGCTGGTCATAAAAGCAAAGTCCTGGTTAGAGCTCTTGTTTCCCACTCGTAAAGCAACTGCGTCGTCCACGGGTCCGCTCTTGAAGGCTCCGGATCGATCGAATAAAGATCCATTCCAGCGGTGGATGCGGGTCCAGCATCCTCGCTCGTTGATCAGGAGATAACTAATGCCCCCGGGTGCCTCCAAAGCAAATACTCGGCGAATATTCTCTTGATCAATTTCCTGATTTAAATAAAATCTCCTCCGCAGCTTCTGAACTTTGTAAGGCAGGAGAATCCTGACCAAACCCTCGCAGAACTCCCGGTAACTCTCTTCTGCAGTTTGTCGACGTGGTCGCAGCTCATCACCCTGCTTCACCTGCAGTTTCTTTACGCGCCAGTTTCCGCTTATTTCCTGCTGCTCCCGACCTCGTGCCCATAAGCTTCCTTCGTACCAATCCCTAAAGTCGAATCCATTGATATTCTGATGTGCTCTCAAAAACGGAGCATGCAGGGTGTCGAAATATAGCGGCGACTGCAGCAGCACTGGATCTTCGCCCAAAAGTGCCACATCGCTTACGTTTAGACCAAGAACTGGGGCAGTTACCTCCAGGGGTCCGGTGACAAAAATGTTAGACAACAATAAAGGTGTATCCACTTGCTGCTCTCGCAAAGGGTTAATCTGAGGATGAAATTGAGTGAAAGGGGTTATTTGAGTATACAGTGTCATATTTAACTCACCATTAAAGTATTGGTATACTCCTCTGGTAGATTGTAACCATTTACAGTGCCCCTCACCACAAGCTGACCATCTAGGAGCAAATCATCTGCCTGTAGGGGATCGCTTAACTGTTGCTCCGTGAAGCGGGAAACAACCAGTGAGAGATTAACTTGGTTAAGCTCCTCTACCTCCAAGAAATTACCGTCCAGCGATCCCTTTGCAAACGCAACTGAAATGCGAATATTATTAAATGGAATTATAAAGTGAAGAATCTTTTACTCACTCTTAGGCACTTGGAAATCGCGATCGACACGAATAGTGTCCAGGAGCCACTGGCTTACATTGCAGCCGTTGAGCAGCTCGCCCGACAGTACAAGGCGAGATGCCTCAAGATGATCCATTTTAACATCAGCCGCAAAGTGAACAGGTGTTTCCAAACGTATCTCCCCCTGTGAATCTACGTAGATTAGATTCTCTAGAAACTGTTCTAAGTTGCGTCCATTGAAGAACTTGATGTGTGCTCCATCTTCAATGCGAAGACGGCCTGTGAAAGTCTTGTGACCATGCAAGTGTATGCCATGCTGCTCCTTAAAGATTAGCTGATCAAAGAGTTCCTGAACGGGCTCACGGCTGCGATTTTTCAAGTGGCCCAAAACCACTAGGCGTTGTAGCGCCTTTTTTGGAAGTTCAACGACTCCCCGATGCACAAAGCCTCCTGCATTTGGATCCCAGCGGAGCAGTTTCTGCAGATCAGCAGGAATGTCCGGATCTCCGTTTACTTGACCATTTAGCTGCAGGTCCTCCACAAAGATGCGTCCCTGAATGCGGACATTTCTAGTGAGGTGTAGCGGAGTTAATTTGTTGGCCATGTTATTGAAGGGAATCCCATTCAGCGCAGCCAGATGAAGCTCTTTAGTGGTAACAGGAGCCAAAAAGCTTTTGGTGCCCTCGATCAGCACCTCGTGCGTGTCGGAGCGCGGCACAATGTCATCCAGCAGTTCTGGGAGCAGGCGCTCGTTAAAGCTGCCCAGGACTTGGAGGTTCTGCTGGAACTGGGGAGATTCTTTCAGAACCCAACGCGTCCTTAGTTCGTTCTGCCTATCCAGCCAAACGACTTGCCTCTGAAGTTCGTGGAAGGCTTGCATGTTCAAGGTTTCAGCTGCTTGCACCGAACCGTTGACGGCGATGCGCTCAACTTGGATGCGACCCTGAAGGATCAGCAGCGGGAGCTCGTCCAGCTGGTGCAGAAAATCCAGCAGAAGGTCTGCCTTAATGCCCTGCAGCTGGTTCGCCTGCACACCCTGGGGAAGAATCAGCTCCTGCACGTGCACTTCACCCGACCAAGTCCAAGGTTGCTCCTGTAGAATACGGCTCAGGCTTCGTCCATTGAGTAGTCCATTGCCAGCGACATCATAGTTAACCTGCGCTTGCCCTGCCGCCAGACGACTAAAGTTAGCTCTGCCTAGATGGAGCGGTTCATGGAGCAGCTGGTAGCCACTTGACAGCGGCACCTTGTTTAGGATGTTTTCAACTTGTAGCCGGGTGAAATTTGGGGCATGTCCAACAAACCGAAGGCGGGTGTGGGGAAAACTCAGTGGAAATGGGCTATCTAGTCGAACACTTTCGGAGAGTAGTTCCTCTAGGCGAACTCCGTCGTATGAGGACTCTTTCCCAAGCTCCAACTGATGAAAGTAAACATACCCTCCCAGTTGTGTCAGATTCGAAAGCGTTTGTGGCGTGTGCTTGGTAACAAAGTCATTGAGGGAAATTCCACTGAGCTGATTATCTGCGATATGAGCATCCACTGGCAGAAGCAGCTGGTCAACCCGCTTTTGTCCATTTATCTGCAGTTCTTGGGCGGAATTCGGCGAACGCTGAACGAGATCTCCTAGCAGAGAACCAAAGCTGTCGTTATCCAGCTTTTCAAGCAGCCGCAAAGGGCCGCGCACAAGAAGCTGTTCGAAATGGCAGTCGGCACTGATAACACGTGACTCCAGCAAAGTGGGATTTAAAGGTGCCTCCTCAAACTGCCTTCCCTGGGCGCTGCCATTGAGCTGCTTGGTGATATGGACTTAGTAATGAGAGCCAGTGAACAGCTATTTAAGTACGTACCTCCAATTCTTCAGAAACCTCCAAATGTGAGAAGGTAACCAATCCCGGCCATTCCTGGGAATCACTGAGAGTAATGACATCTTCCGGGTATACGCCGTTGATGGTTCCCGTCGTGTCCACGGCACTTGCAGCTATTAATGATAAGAAATCTTAGAAGGAAGTTCATCTTTTCCGTTTAAGATACTCACAAAGCGTTTGCGTAAACTCCTTCGGCGCCTGGACAACACTCGTCTCATTTCCCTGCGACCAGAGATAGTCTCCTGGAAAGCTAAGATCGTTCAGAGAGTGCAAACTCAGTACATCTTCGAAAATGACCGGCTGTAGAATGACAAAGATTGAATTATCAATTAAAAAGACTGCCGAAGGATCCACTTACTCCCTCTACATGTAACTGCGAAAGCTTAACAGGCTGATGACGCCACACCAGATCTTGAAGCAGCTTGTCCCACTCCATTTCGTTTATAAAAATGCTGTCCAAATCCGTAGCCATCTTCAGAGTTTCGTATGATTCTGCACCGTGGACTGGGACGAGCTCCGATTTAGGAGCTTCCAAAAGTTCCAATTGCTGAACATTGAGGGTTCCCAGGTGAAAGTCAAGGGAGCCATTTCGGATATAGAAAGTCGCATGGTTGAGCTGCTCCAAGTTAAGTTCCACAGATTCAACGGCTTCTACATCCAGCTGCTCGTAGTGAAAGTTGAACAGCGTCTCTGGCTGGCGTTTAGATCGCCTAGAACTCATTTCCCCGTCCAACAGAAGTATCTGCTGAAGCAGCGAGCTTATATCCACAACAGCATCCGCTCCCGTCCAGCGAGCTTCGTTAACGAAAAGTTCCTCAATGGTTCCACCCTCGCTGACAACCAGTGGAGTTGATAGCTCCTCGATGTTCTGACTCTCAGACTTCTCCTTTACCAAGAACTCTTCAGCCAGCTGGATTAGCTCTTCCTGTTCGTGCACCCAATCCTGCATGAACTGTCGGATCTCCAGCAGGTCTTGTGTCTCCGAATTCCTAGCCAGCAATTGAGTTTCCAGCACAAAAATGCCCGTAGGAGCCTCTTTCCTGGGCACCACGACCAGCGGCGGCTGATTCGGCGAGCGGCGGAGCAGGACAGCTCCTGAAATGCCAGCCTCACGATCCTGATCCAACATGCATCCCGCCCCATAGGCAGTACCACAAGGAGGCGGCAAGCCCGCCTCAAACGCCTCACCGTTCCAAACCAAAACTTCCAAGACGAGCAGTGAGTGTGTGTCAAAGGCAACCCGATGCTGGACGAGCAGGAGTAGGTCGTCTCTGTAGCTGCGCACGGGGATGGGAAGGTAGTGGTCTACAAATCCAAAGTTCTGGCCGAGAATGGTGCGTGGCACAAGCTGACCCTGCACGTAGACAAGGATCTGCGGCATTATTCCACCCAGCGCAAGGTAGCTGCGTCCGCCCATTTGGAAGGCAGTGACGCCGGCCACCTCGGGGGCAGCAACTTGTTGGCGCAAGTGCAGCAGTTGCCCCTTCGAAGTGCAGGCGTATATCAGAACCTTGTCCCACTGACCCACTGCCAGGAGCAGTTCCCTCCCTGTATCGAGAATGGCCAGGTTGGAGATCGTCTCTGCCATTTGCACACGTTGTGCGATCCAGAACTCCTCCGCCTCGAGATCATAGACGTAGATATTAAGCGTGTGATTTGCTACGAGAGCGAGGTAATCTTGTCCCTCCAAGTTGAAGGCTCTAATCTCGGTCACATGAGAGCCAATCGTCCAGTGCCAGATGGGTTTTAGCCCAAGACTGGGCTCCAATCGCATCCAGATAAGCTGATCCTGGGAAGCCATCACCAGCAAACCCTCCTGCATATGCACCCTTCTGTTCCAGCGATCTATTCCCAGCATGGCGGTGATGGGAAAGGGGTGGACATAGGACTGCAACGGAGTGAATTCCTCTGAAAGAACCAGGAGGCCCTCATGCTGCTGACCCACTAAGTAAACGCTTCCATTGGCCTGCAGGGTCAGCCAGCGATCCACATCTGTCGGCATGCTGTAGTTGAGCAACTCCTCAATGCGACCCAGGATGAGCATGTCGCGGGTGCGCCTCTTGGACAGCTCCAGGCGCTGTAGCTGTTCCAGATCCACGGTCTGCGATGACGAGTGCGACTCCACCACATTGGCTTCCTGTACAGTTGCGCCCAGCAGCTCGTGACGGGACTTGGACACCTGAGCCGGGCTGTCCTTACTACTGCCCCTTGCCTTCAGCAAAGCTTCCAGGTGGAGGACCTCTTGGTTCTGTCCCTGGTGAGCCACCGCCTGCTGAATTTCCTGGCGAATGGCGGAGGCGCTGCTCAGCGAGCTGTGGTCCACCACCACTTTGGAGGCCTTTCCAGGTGGCGCTTGCCCCGCCTGCTGGGTCCACGTGGGTGCCACCACCACTCCTGGCTGGGATCGGCTATTAGTGTTGATTGAAAAAGAAAACCAATTTTTCGAATTTACTCACTGGTGCTCCATCGTCGTATTCCAGAGCTTTTTCTAGTTCGCCTCGCAGCTTTGCCACCTCGGCCTTTTGGTTGGCGAACGGTCGCGGGGGGGCACTGGCTATCAATGCTGGCCAGAGCAGAAGGTGCCAAATTAGCATTTTGCACACAGTTAATTGACAAAAAACCAAACACGTGAGGCAGAAATGTGAAGAAAAAACTTTAAACCGTTTACCGTTTTAAAACGGCGCTGCCGGATCGCCAGAAAAGTTAGTCGCGACACGCTCCGCAGAAGTGCTGCCAGAGCGGAGCAGTTCGGGTATCTGGTCACCTTGCCTTTATCAATTTCTGGTCTGGTTATCAACTTCCCTCATTTTCATTCGTGTTTTGAATTTGCTGCGAGCGGACGCGTTTTTTGTGTAAAGGCGATTGCGCGGCGCGCGTTTTCGCATCTTACAAACGCTCGAGTGCAACAAATCGGGGGAGTTGGCCCACAGTAATCGGCCGCTCGGAAATGGGCTCTTTCTGAAGAAAAGTGAGTCCTTGGGAATAACGGTAAATGTGTTTTTTGTGCAATTTGGTGGCTCCATTTTTTTTAAGTGCGCGGCGTTTTGCTTTTTGGGCGTGTGCCAAAATCATTGCTGCTGGAAAAAGGGAGCAAAAAGGAGTTGCAGGAGAACGAGAGAGTGTGACGGAGTGAGAGAGAGCGAAAGAAAGAGGCGCAGAGAGCCTGCAAGCAATTCCCGTTTTACCGGGGTTGCGATTAATGCACCTTTTGTGTTTATATTGTGCTGCGAATTTCCATTATCTGGGCGTCCGCTTTTCGGCCACTATTACCGTTATCTAGGCCCAGCTCCTGTTTACCGTTACTGTGTGAGTGAAAAATCAATAAAATTCCCTGTGCGTGCGCCCAAGTGTGACTCTGTGTGTGTGTCCAGCAGCCGGCTGACGTTGCTCTCTCTTTCCATCACTTCCTCCCTCTCACTTGCTTCCTAGTAACTGTTCCTGCATCAACAACAACAACAGCAAGGGCAACAGCAACGCAGCTGCTATTAATTTTGTTGTCAAAAAACGAACAAATTGCGTGAGTTAGCTAAGCTCGCGTGTTTAATTAGTTTAAAGTAACGCTAATGAAACTCGGCCAGCTCGCTGTTATTGTCTTACCATTAACCGCTGCAAACATACGAACGAGCGAACAAAAACAAAAGCAGCAATATTAATGGGACGAAGGTAAACAAAGTGCGCGAATAAAAACAGAAACAAATCCGGTGAAGCTGTGGGTGAAGTAGAAGATGAGAACTAACTTCTAATTGCATAATTGACACTCGCACTCCTCCCCCCGCCCCAGCCCTTCCCAATATCTCACTGATGCCCTAATCCAGTTTGTTTTGCTTTTCTTCTTCGTTCTGCTCGCACTCCTTCCTTCGTGTACTTTTTGGGGAATCAGGGAACTTTGGGGAGTGACTCACTCACGTTTCTCGCCGAGTGTCGTAAGCGTGACTCACGGCCATGACCCCGTCCAAATGTGGCTGCCCTCCCACTCGCGCCTCCTTTAAGTGCGTCCTTGAGAAACAAATCTCTCTCGAGTGGGCACTTAACATGCGAGGAAGAGATGGAGTGAGCGAGAGAGAGGGAGGGTGAGAAGGGAGCGACTTAAATTCCTTTTTGGCGCCCATGCCGTCAGTTTGGGGCGTGGCCAGTGCCCCCTGGCGATGAGCTCACCAACAGCAACAACAACAACAACAAACGCGCATTTCCCCGGGCAGAAATCCCGCGAACAGCGCAGCGTGGATAAAATCGATGATGCAGGGGACGGAGGAGCAGGCGAGGCGCACGATCCGCTCGGAGACTCCTCCTCGATCTGCGTTCTTTGCAATCCAGAGCCCGGACATCAGATCACGATTTCGCGTCATCGTTCTCGCTTTTGGTGCTCAAATTCGGATCGTACCCAAACAGTTCCGAATACATCAGTGCTCACATTTGAAAAAGACATGAATAACTTATAAATGCTCAAGCAATTCCTAAGCTTGAATCTCTCACTGTACCCACCATTACAGACAAGATCTTCAGGGCATTCAAGAATCCTTGTGGCCGAGTCCAATAAGAGACGCTGCCGCCAGCTGGCTGTCGGTGTGGATTGTCAGCAGCCTACCTAAACAAAAAAAAAAAACAGGCCGCAAAGCTGGGAAGCCAGATCTTAAAGAGGTTGGTGCCCTTTTTGGGCTGCGCCTGCGCACAAAATTCCTCTGTGTCCTCTTCGATCTGCGTCTCCCGATCTTCCTTCATGTCCAGCGCGTGCGTGGCGTTACGCTGTGCTGGTATGGTGGGAACGGAGGCAGGAGTTCTCGTGGAGCAGGGGTAGTAAACCTGCCTCCAAATCGAATCCCACATCGAAGGCGAAGCTAATTTATCGCTCCGAATGTGCTGTTTTTTTTGCTTTTCTTTATGCGAACTTCTCATTTTTAAAAGAGGAGGAGAATTGTAAGATTGCCATTTTTAGGTGTTTGTTTATCGGCTCGTTGACAACACGCGAAAAAATTCGCAAGTCTGATTCGCTGGCGTTCCCGGGAATTCGGAGCCGAAATCTGAGATTTCTTGTACAAGAACCCCTATGTTTTGCCTAACTCTCGCATTCCCGCTTTTGCTTACTCAGCCAAAAGTCCGAAACTCTCGGATGGGAACCAAATCTGATATAAATAATTACACATTTTTTGGTTGTTTGATTCATGCATAGAACCGTTTGTTCTCTCAGCACATTCTTCTCGATCGGTTTCTCTTTTGTTCAAAGCTTCAGATCGTTTCCCCGCCAAAGGTCTTCAAGCACACCTCGCACCAAATCGGCTCGAATTAGCATTAATGGCCTGGCGACGTCAATTAAACTCCGCTCGGTTCTTGATTGTTCCACCGCTAACGGTTTCCGAAAACTCTGAGACTAGCCGATGGCACATGGATGTCGCTGCTGCTGCCTCGATTCATAAAGTTTATTGCTCCAAATTTGCCAAATCTACCATGAAATCTCTGGCCGAGCAGCAATTGATGGGACGTGCCCAAAGGGGGATGGCACATGGGCGCTCCGTACTCCGTACAAACCAAACGTCAGTGAGGAGAAGTGAAATCGCAATTGGAGCAGCAGAGCAAATCGATCGCCCATCGTACAAATTGCAATTGAGGGTATTTAGTGATGAGATGCCATGCGAACGTAGTATAGCGGGCAGATTGCTTTATTAACCCAATTGAAACTCATGCAAATTGCGCCTGGAGGTTGGGATCAGCCTGAGATCATCTTCTAATTGCGGCCTCGGAGGTGAGGAAATTCGGTATTCCCATAAACTTGGCTAGACACCTATGCTCTTTCATTGCATAAATGCAAACTTTTGAATCTCCCCCCCAGTAAGTTCAGATGCAAAAGCACCCTTTTGCTCCCCTTTTGCCCCACATCCTCCGTCCCCCATTTCATCGGGGAGAAGCCCTATGACGACCAGACACTCAGACACCCAGACACTCAGACTGGCAGCCAGTGACATGTGTGCATGTAGTAACTACGGGTAACTACAAAATGCACTCGACAGTCTCTACCGCTGTTGTCTCAATTAATTTCGCATTCAAATTGCCGGCAATTGAAACTAGGCAAAACTGATTTCATTAATTGCGCACTTTTCTCCCGATATCCGTCGTACTCTAGGGTATTCTGTCTGCAGGCCTGTCTTCCATGCTGGGTAACCTGAGAATGTTGCTATTCTATATTGACTAAATCATATTGTGGCACACATAGAATTACTCATTTCCAAAACAAATAAAGTCGAATTTTCTATTTCCAAATCTGGGGCCGAAGACGACAGGCAGGCAGTCAGGCAAGCACATTTGTCATAATTTTCTAGGGCGCTTTCGTTCTTCGGTTTATTTATATGTTTTCCAGCAATTAAGTTAAAGTTCTTTATTAATGCCATGGGATGCCAAAAGCGAATAGAAAGTGGAGATAATTTTAGATCATGCGCTTGAAAACATGATTTGACAGCAGAGTTCCGAGTGTTCAGACGTCGAGAAAAGTATTGTATGTTCCTGCTCCGGTTCAATAAATGGACGCATAAGAGGAGCCAGGGACCTCAGAGTGCAATCGATACGACTTCAACGACAGTCAACAGCCCCTTGCCAGCTCCCAACCATTCGTGGTTCCACCATTCCCGCTCCATTTTCATTTCCATGCTGCTCATCTCGAGTGCCTGGGCAGAAGTAGAAGCAGGAAGCGAACTAAATATAAATCCAAGTCATGGCCAGGCCACCATATGTGGGTTGTGGCATGCTCGCAGAAGGCGGAGGCGGATAGTCCCTACAAGGCGAAGATGCTGGTCCCGGTTCTCCGACTCACTCGCAGTACCAAAGGCCGCACGACGGTGGGAGGGGTGGGTAGGATGTCCATTAAATGATTGCCACGATCTATTAGCAGACGAGGACGAGGGAGGATCGGATCGAATCGGATCGACAGATGGTTAAAAATAGAGAAGGGCCAGCCGGCAGACGAGCCGCTCGCTTTCGGAATCTTGATTTGCGTCTGCCGCTGAAAGGAGGCAGAGCGCCAGGCAATTGCACGAAAATCCCAAATGGAGGGATCGAGACTCGCAGTTTCTGTAACCAAACGAAATTGAAGGGCTTTGCACTGGGAGAAAGCGGAGAGCCATTTATTTGTCCATTAAAAGTCTTTCGACTAACTTTAATCTGAATTTGAGATTATTTTTTGCAGTGCTTTGATGTTCTCTGATATGTTCTACTACGAATGTCGATTGAATGCCCCGACATGCAAAACGTAATCTGAGTACGGATGGCAGGGGCAAGGTGGCAGGGTGTGCGTGTTCGATGGTTCTTAATAATTGATATCGAAGTACAGAATGATCGATGGCGAATAATAGCAGGGTAGCAGCCATTAGAGTCCTTCAAAACGTCCATCGGCAATCGTTTTTGACCGCAATTACTAATTGCTAACTTATGTATAACGATGAATTGCTCTGAATTGCTATAGCCTTAAATCAAATTCTTTGAATCCAACGAAAGAATGCTCCGAATTTGAGTGTTATCCAGCGTGCTTTACTCACCACTGCCTTTATCGGATTCGCAAATATTTGCTCATTTCGCAATGTGGGGATAGCTACGCGAAGGGGCTAAAAGCCTCTTATCGCTGCCCAATGTTTGTGCGGCCAGCAGGCCGCCACATATTTGAGATTCGCATTTTTGGTCCGCGCCTTGCATGTTTCTCGCTGCAAAGGCTTTGTCCCCACCTCGGGCTTTCCTTGCCCGCCTTTGGCATTGGCCCTAAAGCTGCGCTAATGAGCGGCAGGTGGGGCGGCGGGGGTTTGGCCAAAGGCCGTGTCATTGACACGGAGCAGCAAGGGCTCAAGCAGGATGCAGCTCCGAGCTCCGTCTGAGCTGAACGGGCGTCTGAACAAGCCCAATGACCTTTCAGCAGCCAACCAGCCGCCCCGTTGCACGGCTGCGTTCCCCATTTCGAGGGGTAGGTGGATGCACATGGCCAGATGCGGGTCGATAGAGGGTCCATGTCTGCATCTACAGTGCAAGTCGGCTGTTTTGACAACCATCTAGCTATGGAGCATCAAAACAAAACCAATTTCTTCGTAACACATATTTCACAATGAAGATTTCAAGAGCAGCATGTGTTTGTTAGCTAGTTGATTTGTCAAAGAATTCTCTTCAAATGCCAATGTATGAATGTGCTCCAATCAATAAGCCGCACCATTAGTTGTGCGTTTGCATGAGGGGCCGAAGTTGTGCAGTTCCGACTGTAATAACAATCGAGAGAAGTGGGGACTCCAGACGTAGCAGACACACGATCATTTGGGGTAGGACTGGCACCACATCCACATCCACTTCTGAGTTTTTGTCCAAATTGAATTGCCACTGATTGATCTAGATGTCCATTATATCTGCAACTGCTGCTGTGTTTTGCTTTTTGCTTTGACTGCTTTGTTGGGCCGGGTATTCTGTTTACTTTGGAGATGCTGTCTTGCCGGCAGCACTTTCCCTGCGAGGGAGGGGAGAACCCATCCGGAGACAAAGGCACTCAGCACTTGAAGATCGTCGCCAGATCTGCGTTCGAACTGAATGCTTAATCGATTGAGACTCGAGTGGGTCATTGAGTGGGGGTATCGCATAAGTGAGTGGTGCGGGTTGGAGTGTGCTCCGTTTCTGGTGGGACCGATTGACTGAGAAGTGCCCAAAAGTATGCCATAGAATCCATATTCTGTACATTTTTTGAAAACAGCTTTAAACGCTGGTACGTCGAGTGACTTAAAGTGAAAAGAAAGAAGCCCAGCGAAATATAAACTCATGCATTCACTGCCCTTCTACTTGCAGTTGGACAACCCTTCCTGCCACATTGCAAGCCAAAGTTATTGGTTACCTGTAGAGACTGCCATTGGACGACTCGGAGCCCCAACGAAGGTAAGTTGACCCGCGTGGAGCACAGACAAACGAGTGAAACATGCACCTCCCTCAGCATGGAACGCAATGAGTTGGGGGTGACAACGGGAATGTCCTTTGTGTTTCCTCAAGAGTTCCGGCCAGGAGTAGGGGATGGGACATGTAAGCGTTTGCGGTTCCTGCTGATTTGCCTTTGTAATGCTAAGGACATCCAGCGCACCCCGCTGCTTTTCTGTCTAAATAACGAAGCACAGTGGCGCACATGGTATGGGAATCTTCAGCTGTCTGCCTGTTTGCCCAACCCTTTCGCATTTTCTGCTGCTTTTTGGGAAAGAAAATAAGGGAGTGACAAGCTACTGAAGCTGATGAAGTGTGCTCGGGTGTCTGGAGCCCCAATTGTCCCCTATATTTCCCATTCCTGCTTTCCCCTTACGTTTCAAGTTCGCATTCATTAGACTTTCCACTTGCTCCCGAATGTATGCCTTGTACAATGAGCCATACAATTTTCGGTTCCCCCACAAGTATGCAGGGAAACAGTGATCCATAGGCCGCCAACTTTTGGAGCAGGCGGCTTTAATCGGCCGATTGATTAGCATCTCCATGCTAATTATGGTATTCCCTTATCTTTGGCAATGATCAGCCGCGGAACTTTTGTTTTTGGCCTGCTGGCCAATGGACAGCGAAAACTCTCTAGTTTCGATAAAGCGGACGGTTTATATTTGGACACTAAATTATGCTCAATAGTTGGACATTTCTATTTGGCCAAGAAATATATAAAAAAATTTACCAAAGCGCTTCGAAAGTTAAGAAGCAGTGTAATTTTTGACATTCCTTAATAATGAGCAACTTTTATACTTAAATGTTATATGTATGTATATATTCATGTCTTTTAGTACTTTGATCAGTAAATGTGTATTAATTTGCAGATCAAAGTACTAAAAGTCATGAATAGATAGGTTTTTTTTTTTTTTTTTAATATAAGTATGGAACATGCTTGCCATGGCAACTCGCTTGGCCACGTTCCACCACATCAAGTTGTCCAGAATTTCTTGGACCGAAAATTGCGGTCCCAAGGGGGACGGCGGCCTGGGGACGAAGGAACGAGGCTTTTGGGATGCCGCAATCACGGTGCTGCAATCTGTTCCAGTGCTCGACGCACTGCGGACCGCAAAGTTCAACGGAGCCACCGCGGAGATGTTGCCACACATTGGCCGGATCGGTATGCTTGCCTCGCCAGCCTAGCGCAACCCGTTTCCTCGGCTTCCTTGGCTTCCCTGGCTCCGCCGGCCTCCTGACTTACCCGACTTCAGAGACTACACTGACTTCACTGACTTCTCTGGCTAACTTGGCGACTTGGCCCAAAAAAACACGTTCTCGCTCCCGTCGCTTTTCAAATTAACAACGGAGCAAAAATGTTGCCCACTGCCAAAGATGCAACTGCCGCAACCGTTTGCATATGGACAGTTAGTTAACAGCGGAGTGGCGGGACAGCTCGGAAATGTGTCATCAGTCGCGACTGAACCTGCAGATTGGTGCAAATATTGTTGCGAATACTTCACTATGGATTCGCAACTCCCATGGCCCAATAAACATTAGCATGGCTTCCGTCAGCGATTCAACTAATGCTCTTGTGGAGCCGTAACTCTGCGCATTCGTTTCCTGAAGCACAAGCTCTCTGTCCATGCGCCACGCCCCCGCGCTGCGGAAAGGCGACGCCCACGCGCATATATATATATTTTTTCATAATATTAACGCAAACATTCCATTGTCTACCTACCGCTGGCTCTCATTGAGTTTAATTTTAATGAGCTGCAGGCGTGCGTTGGCAGGGTATTTATCTCTTGGGAGCACGACAGGATCGTGGGTGTTTGGCCGGCCGGCTACTTGGCTTGGCTTAATTACTAACTGAGGGGATTAGGCCTCTGCTGGACGCTGAGCGCTAATTAGCAGCATTTAGACTTCGATACTGGCCAAATTGGGAGATCATTAGCAGCGGGTCCATGTTCCGTCCGATTTGCTTGGCTGTTGCGATCGATGGGAGGGAGGTATGCTGCATAGAAATTTTCCCTGTCAGCACTCCAAGTGCTTTTCGACAAACTCAGGTAGCGTCACCAGGTGCGCCCTCCCACTCCGTTCTCCCCCCCGGAGTGGCATGGCTAGTCCAAGTCCGCGTCCACGAGCAAAGCAGTGCTGTAGGTCAAGGCTGGGCGCGGCGGGCGTTCCATGTGGACCCGTACGTGACGTCTGCTGCCACTTGCAGCCCGCAGGTGAAAGCCCCGCTTCGAAGCGGCGAATCGAGGAGCGTCAAGGGGAGGCCCTGTGCAATGGCACATAGCCAAGCCATTAAACTTGGCCATGCCATGGCGAGTTAAAGATCTAAAACAATTTGATTTGTAGCCCCAGTCCGCGCCCAGTAATTTTCGATGAGTAAATCTTCTGCTTAGAAAGCCGAGTGAGAGGGCATCAGTCGCAGAAAGAGATGGCAGCAAACCACTGCACTATGGGAACATGCAAGCTCAGCACGTAGAAAACAACAGAAATTCGCCTGCAGTTGGCTGTTCTTCTCCGAATTGTTACAATTCTCCGCGCGGTTTATTTTTTGTTTGTATTTTGTGGGGAACTTCAGGGCTGGAAATTTTGGGCATGGGAACAAGAACAAGTGTGCCTGATCTCATGAGATGTGTGCTTGGTGACTGCCAACTGACTGAACCGCACTTTATGAGCTTTCTCTGGACTCAGATGAAATATTGCAACTACTTGTATCACTTTCAAATAGAGAAATGCACTAAATAGAGAAAGAGTTTTTAAAACACGTAATTCTTCTCAATTTGCATTCTGGATTTAGGAATTCGCTTGAATATACATACAAATGCATAGATGAATTCTTTAGACATAATTTTTTCATCTTCATATTCATATCTGCCCAATTTTTCCAACGCTCGTTTTACAAGTTAATTGCTACGCCTTTTAAATGTTAATCAAAACACAAGCAACCGTAAAATTATTAACCACACACCACGCACAAAAAGATATTTGGTATACCACCGAAATTGGGAAAAAATCGAAGAGATTTCTTGTTGTAGCAGCCGGGCATTTGTTGGGATCTTCGGACGCCTTTGAACGTTATTTACGACCAACTTAACTTTTTTATAATTCAAAGCTTATTTCACCCCAAGCTGAGCTGAGCTGAGCTGCTGTGGTGTGTGCAAAAATCGCTGCATAGAAATTTGTACACCCCAAATGGACAACAACAGCATAAAACACGGAAAAGTTGAGACGAAAGAAACAAATTACTTGATGGGAATTTCTTTTCAGTCTCCTCTGCTCTGAGATGCGCTGGATGGGCTGATGAGATGCGATGCCAGCGAATGGCTTCGTTGGCCGCTGTGCTGCCTGTCTTTGGTCGATTTGCATATTTAAATAGAAATCGAAAGCATTTGGGTTTGATTTGTTTTGGTCCCCGCGCTTTCTTCTATCCCCCGACTCGCTTCTAATTTGCTGGCAGAAGAAACAATGGGCCTGGGATTACGTAAACCGGGCCGCTGTAGTATTGAAGATCAAACAGGTACTAAATGGAAGTCCGATTTCTTAGCCGCCCTTTGTCCATTTCTTTTAGCAACATTAAGTAATGCTAACGGTGCGGCTAACTTGGCGCGTGAGAAGCTGGGACTGTTGTTAAATTCAAAGCGAATATTAAATTATCTCAAGCATAGGGGGTAGCTCATTCTTTGCTATTCTGCACAAATCTCTGAGCTCTGGTAAGACAGAGGCTCAAAGGCTCAACTTCGATGGCAATCGATTTGGCCAAGGCTGACAAACTCTACTAGAGCGCTGGCATTGAAGTACCACTACAAAACATACCGAAATGGCTCTTTTCCCACCTGGAACGCTCATCCCGCATTGACACATTTCGGTGGCCCCAAAAACAGAGATCGACAACAACAATAACAATAACAATGACGGCGATAACAACTGGACAACTGAAATGATTACCCAAAAGGCAGAGAGCAGATGCAATGTTTGACTTTGTTGTAGGCATTTCACGCACTCACGTTTTTTAATGCAATCCCCCCACCTCTCCGGCAATGAAAAAATTGAAAACCGCAGTCGGAAACCCCGTTTCCCCGCGATTCCCCCCCACCGCCCGCTTCTAGGCACATAAATATAATTTTACGACCGCAGCGCAGTTTCTCGTATTCGTATTTTCGCATCTGCTGTTACATTAATATCGTTGTGTTGTTCGCTGCGGCTTTTCAGCATCAACAATTAAAACTGCTTAAAGTAAATCCAAAGTACTTAAGTGGCGAAATGATGATTCTGAACTTGACTTTGGTTTCCAGGGAAATGGTATACTAAAGGGCAAAACTAATGGCTAGGGAATCTAATGCACTTTGGCAATCAATTTACGATTCCTTTACGACCTTTTCGGGGGCCCTTCAATGCGCCAATGGTATTTATATATATACTTTAATTGCACACTTAATGGCGAATTAAAGGTTTCTGCAATCCAAGTGGCCTGGCCGATGATGTCAACTAGGAAACTTTTACCTATTCACTTGGGTTGCGCCCCCTAAAATGTTTATTGGCAAACGATGAAAACAAGAAAACGCAAATTTAATTATACCCGTCACTTGGGGAGTAAAAGGGTATGCTAGATTCGCTGAAAACTCAAATTCGGACTGTTAAGACTGAGTTTATTGGAATGCTAAAGCATTGAGTTTCTGCATGCAACAGCTTTATCGCTTAAATATCTGATTAACGGGTATCTAATAGTCGCGACACTCGACTATAGAGTTATCTCTAGTTTTTATTTTGATTTCTGAGTCATTCAACCCGCGCCGCTGAGCAAAACTTTCATATGGGAAGTGCTGGCGAGACTTTCTTAAAAATTTGAAATACTCGTGCGTCAAGTCATCCACAAGTCCACAATTTACCAGCAGGGCCCAAACGCCCCTTGTGGGGTGGGTGAAACCGATATTAGCTGAGCGGAATAGTTAATTAAGGCATACGCGACATATGCTAATGTCGCCGAATGTGCATATCAATTTGTCAGAGTCGCTCGGCCAACTCCTCGCCCGTTTTGGCCAAAGAAGCCGCGGGCCGCTGAGCCGTAATCAGAAATCCGTAAGCCGGAAAGAGTCGGGCCAATCGACGGATGTGCGAGCGAGTGGCAGATGCGGGTGATCCGCCGCTGGTAGAGGCAGCTGTCAGTGATTATTATAATATACTTTCATCGAGAGATTTATTTTACTCAGCTTTGTTGTTTCCTTAGTGTTGTTCCCCAAGTTCGTTGCTTAAGTCTTTTGATTTTCCACTAGAAGGCTCAGGAAACTCTGGCAAGCAGATTAGCCGCATCACATCAGTTGTCACGCCCTTCACTTGCACCCCTACCCCTACCCTTTCACCCCTTTCCCCTCGTCAGTCACACTCGTGATTTAGTGGGCGTGCGCAAGAGAGAGAGAGTCCGAAGGAAAAGGACAGGGCGAGCGAACACTTGTGTTTGACTCATTCATGTCAGGTGCGAGCAGGCGGATTGTTTGTGTATTTCTCCATTTCGCTGTGATTTCTGCCCGGCAAGAATATTAAAAGGCCGTACTTTCATGCTTTCTAGTGAAATTGAAAACGCATTTAATAATAAACAGCCGAAAATGAACAAATTGAAGACGAGGCGGCCGTGGGCAAAGTTTCACTTTCAACCAATGTTTTTTAAAACCTTCTCTGTACTTTTGGATTTCGTCAGCTCAAGAGAAAAAATCATATGGATATGATTTTACAAGATTTCGGGCGGAGGCAGACTTGATGAAGTAGGAGCATCTGCGATTAGCTGGAAATGGAAAAGGGGCTGGGCGATAGTTGTGCCCGGAGATAGGGGCGAACCAAATCAGATTAGCCAGGGAACTGAAGTGGGTTCTTTGAGTGATTACGAACTGCCTCATGCTCACGTTTTCTTGGCCCATCGACAAAAAGCTGCTAATGGGAAATTATGTCTGGCTGCATCACATAATGGCCAAGTAATTGCGATCAAAGCGTGGTGGCTTTCGGATGAGTTGGCACAACACCCATAAAAGCCGGAGCCCTGCGAGTAGCAAATGGGAGATGGGGAATGGGAAATGGGAGAGTCGATTCGATTTGGCCCGGGCTGTGAGGATTGCATTAATCAATAGGGAGACTACCACTTCGACTACCTATGACTATGACGGATTTCTACTAATTTGCTTCTCACCGTTATCCTCTTCTCTACTTGCAGCCAAAGACTAATCCCAACAACGAAGCCAATTAGCAACAACAGGTGAGTGAGAAGTCATTGAAGAAGGTTCGCTTTGGTAAATGTTCGATAGGTCTAGAAAATCGGAAAATGAGTGCGCTTTACAGCCCATAGATATATAGTAGCCCTTCTATTTTAAACGATAAAGAATTAGACGTGGAAGACATTTTGTAAAATGTTTACACCATCAAATTGGTTTTAAAATAATAATAGCATTTGCCTCTTCAACTGTACAGGGTATCAAAAAGCTTAAAAAAAGGCGCGAAAAGCCAGCCAAAACAGCTGAAGAACGGATGGCCACCTCATGCCGTCGACTCCAAATTGAATGACCGTCAGCATTCGGTATTTGGCCAATGATCGGCGGTATAAGACAACAACATTGGCTCTAATAAGGACCGTTACATAAAAAAAGAGATGATGAGAATCGTTGCTGAAAATCGGGAAGTGGTGGCAGAGGGGCAGGGGGGTGTTTTTACACGGCGGTATTGCCATGATATTTGATTTTTTGCATGACACTTGCAAAATCGAAACAAAAGAGAGGGAATAACAAACTTTACTTGTGACGACCTTAAATTGTTTTTGACTTTGACTTCGACTTCGACACTGGCGGCTTTGAGCCCACAATTGCCAAAGTTACCGGTGAACATGGCTATGTGCATGTTTCCGAACAACTTATTGAGCGGACTAACAATTGTCTGTTGTGTGCGGCTGATTTGCCGGAGCTAATTAAGTTGTTCGATTACACTAGACAGTTCGACTGTTCGATTGTTTCTTGGCCATGCTTACAACTCCTTTACACTCGTCGGCGGCTGGTTGGCCCCTTTCAAAGATAAACTATCCCTGGCTTGATTACATTTGGGATTGCATCGGAGGTGGTATTCCACTACCTTGGACCTTAGGCTCCGCTTGGTCTTCTAAATGCTCGTAGCAGTAAGCTCTTCGTTTCACACCCATAATTACCTCGTTGGCTTTTCGAGTGTCTCAGCCCTTGTGATTTCATAAATACCCCAGGAATGCACCCCGCACGCACATGGAAATGCAGCACCACCCACTACCCACCAAGGCGGCCCCAATCCGCGGGCCAAGGCGAGCGGTGTGCGGGCGGGAGTGGGACTGGGACACAGTGGGGTCTGCGGCATTAGGCACAGAATAGGCTCAAAGCCCGCTTTCTGCTGTCGACCGGTTTCGCGTTCGCGTTGGAGCCCGCTCCGGCTCTCGGGCTCTCTGCTGGCACCTGTCGCTGCCACTCTGTCTTGGCCAACTTCTTCGGCTCGCCGCGACGTGCTCGTGCTCGTCGTGTTGCTTTTGGCCAAGTCGCCGCTGCCGTGGGCACGTCTTGAGCGGCGAGCGTTCAATGCGCTGCCAGCCGTCGATAAGAACGCACGCGAGCGGGTCAAGTCATCTGGCAGACAAAGACCGGCTATGGAAAGAAAAACCTAAGGCTATAGGCTATATAGAAGTCGAACTGATTATATCGGAAATTGGAAATACGCGCGCGCGTGTGTTTTTCGCGAAGCGAAACGAACACTGTTTGAATACACTTTGTATTGCAATTTTTATTTTTTTTGTTCGGATTCATTTTTTTTCGCATTGAGTGAATTGGCAATGAGCAGTGCGTGATGTGCGAATCGTTGCTGCATCCCAGTCCGCGGCAGAAGAGACTTGCAACGCTATAGTTATAGTTCTTGAATTCGAATTTCAGTGTGGAAGAGCAGTATCATTATGTCGGGCATGAATCAAATGAGTGTCTTCATGGATAAGATCAACACGGTGAGTGCCGAGGGATTCTCTGGGCTTTTGGGGGCGTCAGTGGGTCTCTGGGTCGATCCACTTAAACCTGCCAAAGAGTGGACCTTTACACGAATTCGGCTCGCTTGATTCGGTAAATTGAATCGCTTTTTGTGCAACACAGTAAAATGGTGTGAAAACTATTTGCTACACTGTCGCCTCGAATAGTTTGTACATTTAATAAATCTATTGTTATACTGATAAACAAATAGTTTGGTAAGGAAGTCTGTATAGCTTCTGTGCTCTTACTTCGCAACCCCCATTGCAGTTTCGAATAAAAGGTATTGGCTGAAGGGGGGAAGTCCCTTTTAACTGCTTTGGTTTCCCCACGCAGTTTCCTGCACCTCTAAGGTTTTCCACCTGTCTGTGAGCCGTGAAGGGGGCGGAGTAGATGAGGGGCAGGGAAAAGGGGGAATAGGCAGCGAGAGTCCGCTCTCACTTGACCAACAATTTAACGTCATTTGCATTCAAAAGTGTCGCCTAGACGCTCATAAATAAAATGAAATTGAAATTTTTGCGCCTCACTTTTCCCAGTCCCCCTTCTCCGATCGCTCAGATGCCCGATGCCCGGGTACTCGACGTATTTTGATTGTGTGGAAATGAAAGTGAAATGCGCTCCAGCGAAATTAAGTGCCCATTGGCCGCCATCCCCCAATCCCCCCGCTCACTGCGCCCCTGATTTAAGTGCGGCTGAATGAGCTTCAATTGAATGAGCTGACGAAATGCCGCGCGCCGCATAACAAACATAAAACAAAAATCAAACGAAAAACAAACAAGTGGCCGCCGTCCGATTCGGCAAATTATATGGCGGGATGGGATCGGTATTGGAGGTACCGAAAGTACTCGAGGTGCACTGCAGCCAGGCGTCTGCTGTTTGTGCAACTATAATTAATTAGTAATAATTTTCGGTTGCCTTCTTGTGCGAGTGTAGAAATGCCGATGAGGGGTAAGAGTTGGGCAATCTGAACGGTCAAGCCTCTGCTGCCTTCTCTCAAGAGCCATCCCAACCCATTCCTGCACACTCCACCATCACTTACTGGTGGTTTCGCTAACGAGCCTCGGCTGCGGTGAATGGATCAGCTCCTGGCTTGGATTCGGCATGAAATTAGAAGAACTGCAGTAGCTTTATAGCAACCTAGCTCACTAAACTGTATTTATGTGCCACTCTGGGCTTTGGAAAGGGAAAAGAACAAACACTGCACAGAGTGCATAGCAATGGCATTTATCGCATATTTTACACCAACTCAACTGACACAACACCTTTATGCTGGTTGGGAAATGTCATAATACCACTTGTCTGTCCTACGCTCTACTTGTGTGGGTTTTCAATGACTTGTAGCTCCACTTCGGGCAGCGCTGAGTTTACTTCCTGGCAACATACTAACGCCTAGAGGGAGTTGGGCAACGGGAAGGGGCAGGGATTGGGGGATTATCCCCACCGACTGACCAATAATTAACGGCAAGTTCCGTTGTGACGTCAACTACCGCAATCTGCACTAGAATTCCATTGAGCTTTCTCCGCGAAATGCGCAGGTTGCATAATCTGCATCAGCATCTGCATCTGGCCAACTGTTTGCTTCTGCATCTGCAACTCCAACTGCCGCCAAACCCGCTCGCGAACTGGTTCGTCTGGCCTGTGGCCGCCTTATTTATTACGCAAGCCGCTGGCGGATTCTAGGCTCTAGGCTAGCTAGGCCAGACTGACATTGGCCTAGCCCACGGAGTAGTTCGGGGTGATACGGGGGCATTCAGCAGACGGACTCGATTCTCACGAGCGCTGGAGCTGGAATGTGGGCCAAGTCATTGGATGGATAGCTAAATTATCTCAAGCGATGGCTTCACACTTGCTCACCTCCAATTACCTGCAATTTATATGAGGCACTTTCAGCTTGAGGCTGCAAGGCCTGCTAGTATTTCTTGGTCTATGTCAAAGTCTACTAAAAAAAATATCTATTGCATTAATAGTGTATGAAATAATAATATAGCATAGTCCGTAATCCAAACCCTAGACAAAGGTCTCCGGCTGGCCGTCTCCTCGATTGTGGTGACCGCATCACAGAAAGTTGATTCCCGATAACGGATTGATATCACTACCTAGGCACGGGAAGCTCTGACCCATATAGCCATATAACCACATAGCAATGGGCATAGGCCTGGCCGCACACGAACACTTTATACATTTTCGGAGCCCATATACGGAAGCCGTGCAATGCTAATGAATCGCTGCGAAAGCAACCGAACCAGCACATGACCAAAAGTAGACTGGGAAAAGTGTGTAATAATTTCCTGTCTCAGCCTGATTTGCATGTGAAGTCCCCACTCCAGCTCGATTTAATCCACTTGGACTTGGATTCGCATTCGGATTCGGATTCGGGGACCGCTGCTCTCCAATCCAATCCAATGCAATTCACTCTACTCCACTCCAGCTGGCCGTCTTGTTTGACTTACTTCATCATACCTAATGGCAAAAGATACAAAAGTATCTGCATGTAATGCGATCCATTTGCGGGCCACCTACGCTCCGAAACTTTCCAGAGTTTGTCAGAGATTTGAATTGAAATTTATGCGGACATGAATTAGCCGCCCCTGACCCGACTAATCAACTGGAAAAGCATAATTCCTTTGTTTTCGCCTTTTTTCGAGTGAAAGTGCCCACCTGGCTGGCCAGTTGACCGCTGATAACGCATTTGTTCGTGCCTCGGATGTGGATGCACTAGCCAAGCAATTAGCAATTAAAGGTATCGTGACATATCAGGTTCTCGTTTATATAAAGGGAGGTAAAGCGATCGATGGACATCACTTTGCTGTTCTTTTTAAAAATTATATGTGAGCAAGAAATCTAAAAGCTTAATACACCTTAAATTCTGTCCCCTAAACGAGGAGTTCCATATACAGCACCATGTATCTCAGTATTTGCTCTGGGCAATTATCACATCAGCTGTGATAAGATTTCCCGCCACCTTGCTCTTCCACTCTTTCGCTGAGTATCTCTGCATCTTGGATTGCGTATCATTGTCATTGTCAAATCAAGTAAACATGCAAAGCAAGGCAAATATAGGTATATTTTGGACCGAGTTGGATAAGATACGGATCTCGGCCAAAAACTTGGCCCAGTTGAGAACCCAGTTCTGGGGCAGGAAGATGCAAACAGCCGTGCGAGTGGAAGTCAAGAAGCCGCCGCGAAAAAACAAGGTGAGGTGCAATCAGTTTGGAATCGCGATTGGTTCGGCAGGGGCCTAAGGTCAAGCTCGTTTTCCCTGACCCGCTGCCCCAATCGGCGGTGGAGGGGGCAATCCCAACCATCCTCAACATGGTCCAACCGCTTTCCACGCACTCACGGCTGGGCAGGAGTTTTCTTTGTCAGGCGGATTTCACCGACAAACAACAAAGCAAGAAATTGCCAGCTTAATTTACGGCATTGAACGGACTGACTGGACGACAGAGTGCTAGGAAATGCGGGATGGGGGAGCGCACGATCTATGCTTTGCTGATCTTCTGCTTTGTTTTTCCCCGTTTCCCTTTTCGATAAACATTTTCACTTTCGTTTTCGTATTCAATTTGTGTGTTTTGGGGTTTCGCTCAGATTCGAGATACGAGCGCCACAGAGTTTTCCCCTCGACCGCCAGCCAATAATCACAATAATCATGGTAAGCGGGCAGTCAGTCAGGCCAAAACAGGTTGCCGGCGGATGCCCAGACTGCAGACTTCAGACTCCATACTTCAGACTACACAAACTCGGATTTTTGGGATGCCGAACGAAAGTGAAAACATTCACCGAGCACCAAGAAGCCAAGAGGAGTTGCAGGTGAAGCTGGAGACGGACGCGGTGATGGTGACTCGCGTCCGAAATAAAGATTGAATTTAAATAAATTTCGTATGTTAATTGCAGTTCCCATCCCCGAACTGAAAACCCGCCGCCACATGAGACTGAAATCGAAACTGAAACTGAAACTGTAAATTTCAAGTTTTTCTTATGTTTTTCACCTTTTTTGCGAATGCCTTGCTGGCTTACTTGAATTAATGAGGGTCAAGATACTTGGGCTTTGCTTTCGGTTTTTGATTTTCGGTTAACTCCGCTTTTGCTTTCTACAAAGCGCGGAGAAATGGGAGATCCAGTGATCAGTAGTGGTCACCGATCGGCGATCGAGAGTCGAAACGCGGGGATTGCGGGCGCGTGTCGAACAAGTGGAGCTAATGAAACGCATTCATCGCATTCGTCATCACCATGGAGGTCAGTTGCAGTTCCAATGTCTGGACGACCTTCAGCAATGATGGATGGCCATCTATCCGTCGAGATGGGATATCAGTGCAATTCTGGGGAAAGGTCCTGTTCCTTGAACTACCAATTCTGGCATCAATTATCGAAGCTAATTTAGAGCAGTTAATACTGGCCAACGCAATGCTAACTAAATGAAACTTGTTTCTGCCCACTGAGCTCTCTTCCAAGCGGGCTTTTCTTGGACTTTTCTTTCCAAAGCCGGCGCCGGCTTTTGTTTTTGCGTATTCGTATTCGAATTCGTTTTCGTTCGGCATTTTACTTTGCTTTTGACTTTTTGGCTCCTTTGCTAAGCATTGTTTTGAATTAATAACTTATATCGCTTTTTTATAAGCGCCCGCGGCGCACATCAATTGATTTACCGGATTAGCATACCTCTCTATAAATACACATGCATACATACATATGTAGTATGTATGAGCATACCCATGTGTGTGTGTGCGGCTAATCCGCCTTGGTATCCCCTTATGCTTTTTTCGATTATTTTTTCTCTTTGTATCAAGTTGATTTTGGTTGAAAAATTATTTGCAATTTATGAAACGCGTTCGCTGAGCACAGCGACGGCAACAACAAAACGACAAGAGCAGCGACGACGAAAGTAAAAGTTCAATTAAATAAAGATAAATTGCACAACAATTGTTGTCGTACTCGTACTCGTACTCGTACTGGTATTCGTTTTTGCTGCTATACTTTTGGGGCCAGCAAAAGAGTCTTCGATGTCTCGCTTTACGTAAGCCACCATTAAATCCCAAAATACAAATTTTCAAAATCCAGCGACACTTTCGGACAAGTGCCAAGCGACGCGCCCCTGCGCCGCCCCCGCGTTGACCCCCATTACAATTACCGGGCCGAAAGTGGCGATTTTCCAATTAGCCAGGCAAATCAAACCGGTGACTTAACAAGGGAAGCGGGAAACTACCAGCAGATCTCGATCGTATCGGTTGCAACTTGAAGCAACTAGAGTTTGCCGAATTATTAAGTTATTAAATGTTTAGTTTTACTAAAAACAAACCTGGATGGCCTCGTACTGCAGTGCAGTGGTAGCTGGCTTCCATGGGACAAAGAACTTTGCACGATTTCTGGCGAACCTATGCAGCTCCAACTTCGCTGGTTGCAGTGCCAACACCAAGCCTTAATCAAGTTGCAAGAATGCGGAATAAATGTCATTACGAAAATGAAACAAAGCGCTTGGCGGCGAACTGCAGGCAGAAAAACATGGGCAAAAAGTAACAACGGCGAGCGTGTATCTCACAGATTCCGTCGATAGACTCGCTTAGATCTCGGATTGCTGGATCGGCAAACTGGTTTACTCTGTTCCTGGATCACTTGGGGGTGTCACCGCATGAGCAAGTGCTCCCCGACGCGCTAATGCAGTATGCATGCTATGCAGAATCCAACTTCAAGCGTCGATCGTGCACTGTCACAGTGATTAGGGAAAGTGTGTAGCCGGGTAATTAATTGCAGCACTTGAGGGCAGTCTCGTCCTCTGCCCTGCTGCCCTCCTGGCCTTGCTCGACGGGACTGGGTGATTGAAGTGATTGAAGGCAAGCCTTCAAAGCGACGCCAAGTTCTTCCGTCTTCCGACATAGTTCGAAGGCCACCGCTATCGTCCATCTGCTATCACTAATGGTCGGACTTAGCCACCACTTCACATTGCCAGTAGTTCTTGCAGTTGTGGCTCGGCACCACTGGCCCCCCCAGTCCAGTTGGCCAATTAGGCCCATTTGTCTATAATTACCGCCAATACCAATATCTGGCGATGGGGCACCCCTGCGGCGAGGCGAGGGCCCCTCCCCGAGCACATTTCCTGCACAGCACATTTCGTGGCCTCCTAAACTTTAAATGTCAGTCCGTTCGCCAGACCCAGGTTTAGTTTCGCTTTCGCGCAAAGCTTTAGCCATCGCGGAGGCTCAGCCACATGGCTCTTGGCATTGCTAAAGACTGAACAATTAGCTTAGATGCCAAGATGCTAACTTTTGGCTAGTTTTTGGAAGGGGACACCTTCCTGCGGGAAAAGTTTCGTACGGCTTCAAACTACTCGTACAATACCATCATCTCTTAGATGTGCCGCAAACTATCTATCTATCTATCTCACCATTATTACACCGACAGTAATCCGACATTCTTGGCGTTTTTGTGTTCAGTGATTCCTTTGACAAAGAGCTCAATGATTGAGACTGCAATTAGAGTGTGATTTCAGCAAGCCGCCGTGATTGATGACCCATCTGGGAGGGAGCTTCACTTCCTACCTCCTCGACTTCCTGATCCGTCCGTCTGCATTTTTGATTATATCTGCACATTCTTATCTGCCAAGTGCACTTGACTTTCCATTTTGGCAGCTGTCCATCCGTCGATCGGCGGACACCTCGTCGACCCTCATCATTTCACTTTGCTTTGTTTTTGCTGGCTTTGGTTTCGGTTTCGGTGTTGGTTTTTGGTGGTGCGAGATCGCTGTAATCACAATTAAAAAGCACTTTGCCAATTCGCCAACAACTTGTTCGCCGAGATGTTCAATGGGCTGTTGGTGCGGTGCTGTGTCGCCGATGATTATCGGCCAAAAGCAAAAGGCAAAACACAAACGATGAGCGATGACCGTTGACATGTTGCCATGATGCCATGATGGCCACGTTGCCCTGGACGGTGGAACAAAGGGTTGTTGGGCGATCGCCCTGATCGATCCTGGAGTTGTGTTGTCTCGGTTGTTGCAGTTGACCCCCATCGACCGCGGCGACAACTTCATTGGCGCATTTGGTGAAAGTTGATGCCCGCAGCAAGAGATGATCGCCTCGCCTCGCCGATCGCTGTGTCTTGGGCTGTAGAGCGACGGAAAAACACTTGCACTTTTTGCATATATGTATGTACGTTTTTCGTACATTTTCCACTGCCAGCCAGCACTGCTGGCATTTAGTGGCTTTTCTGATATTTTCCTCGACTCATTTAAATGGAAACTGCTGCACCCACTTCGACGTGGCTCGAGGTACCTGAACTTTTGGCCATAAATTCATAGCCTGACCAGGCTCTGGCAGCCGTATCGCAAGGTAGATAAACAACTGAAATACCAACTAGCAGCCCGGCTTGCTGAAATGTAAATGAGTCTCTGGTTGCAACCGCTCACTTAGAAGATCTAGAAGAGAAGGAGCAAAGTGACTGCCTGGATAGATTGGTGGGCCAAATTAGTTGATCGCAGAACGCAGCGAGCGTATAAGCAAAGAACCAATGGCCAAACGTTTTCCAAACTCAAGTGTCGGTTTCAACTTCAACAAGACAAGAACTTCATGGCCATAAACTCCCGTTTGACAAGTCCAAATTGTCGGGTCACCGATAAGATATCAGATACTAAATACAAATACGTTCCGTTTGCTGCGCTGGTTACTACTGCCACTGTGCTGTGGCATTTTGGCAATGAAGCAATGTAAATATCTTTATTTCCTTCATTTCATATTTAAAATTGAAATATCTTGCCATTGAATCGCCCTTTTAAATGACCACCAAGTCTTGACCACCCCCATGTTCCCAGTCCGTGTTCGTAGCCCGCTAGTAGTGGGCTAGTCGTTAGTAGGTTCGGATACAACACCAGCAGGTGGCGCTGTGGTTGTCTGTGGTTGCCTGTGGTTTCGATTTCATTTTCTACTGCGGCAGTAAGAGCTGGCTCTTTGGGGCTTGGAGGCCAATTGGGCGGGCGGGGGAAGCGGTTGGGCTTGTGCAATATCATTTTAGCACCCCCATGCCTGATTACTCGAGTACACTGCTAGTTTGGGTTTTTACTCGTATTTCCCTCTGCCCGCCGGCTTGTTTAACTCAATTTCAGAGCTCTGCTGCCCTGGGCCGCTATTGTTTAGCAGCAGTGCTGCCTACTATGTAGTTGCATGTAAACAACACCTTACAACACCTTCACCACGGTCCAGCGCAGTTGTATTTTGCGGGTGTTGTTGCTTTTTTTCTTGTTGTTCATTTTCCTTGTGTCGCTTTAGCCGCCGCCAATCGACCACAAAAATAATGGCGAAAAGAGCTGAAACGTTAACTTTTCATTTGGGCACTTGATTTCGAATCTTCAGATCGGTAGTGTTCAGTTATGTTATTCGCGACGGAATTTTCCACTGGCCTAATCTAAAGTAGCCATAATTGTCTCCTCCTTATCGCAACTGTCGCCCTAGTGAGGGCAATAATCCCTCCAGAGATAGAACATCGGGAATCTCATGTGCCCCATTGAGATGCTGTTTAATTTCCCCTCTCCGCGCGAATCGTGCGAAGTGGCATTTGAAAAGTGCCGTGCTGACAAATGCGCTAAAAATGCTGGCAATTAACTGACAACTGCAAATGAAATGCCACAAATCTCGTGCACCCAAGTGCCCGTGAGCCCCGCAAGCCCCGTAATTGCCTCTCCGCTTTCGTTAGTTGGTCATAATAACTATTTTTGGACCGTGCGACAAGCCAAAATTGCAGTTGCAATTGCGATTGCAAGTGCTACGCTGTCGGCGGCGAGGAAAGCGGACAACGCTGCGTATGATTGATGCCGCTCAGCTGCTCCACCTCCTGCCACCGGTACGCACCGATAATTAAGCAACCATCCATCCCGCAAAGTGCCTGAAAAGTGGGTAAAGATGAGCTTATGTTGATGTCGAGGCGGAGCTGTACCATGTGCTGTGACTATGTGCCTAAAAGGAAAAGTTTCTGGCTGCCAGCTGTGTGCGCTTTCGACATGTTTTCTTTATTTTCCTGGCATGCGGAAAAACTTGTTTTCCATTTTCGTTTTCATTTTGGATGCAGCCTGAGCCCGCCGCTTGATGGATTTTCGGTCGCTTTGGCAAAGGGCAATGCAGCGCAGCTGTTGGATGAACTGGCGAGTCAGAGTGATACCGACTCCCGATCCCCATTGCAATCCCAATTCCGCCGATGCCCGGATAAAGATCCGTGATCGTTCACACTTCCTGGCCGCCGACGCCAGGCTTCGTGGTCGTCACCCATTTGCCACACTTCCATTTCACTTTCAGCCTTATGAAGTTATTACGCGACTCCGTTCGCCTGGTGAGTTGCTGGGTTGGTGGCTCGATGGCTCGGTGGGTGTACTCGGAAGTGCATTTTCCCCAACAGCGGGGGCGTGGCGGCGGCAGGTGTGAAAAATGAGATTGCCTTGGGCATCAGACACCAGGCTGAACGGAGCGGAATGCATGCCGAAAGAGCAAGCGGGAAATGTTTTCTGATGGGCATATTGGTCGGAATTTCAAGGAATGGTTTTCGCAGTCAAACGAAGCCGTCGTCGAATCGTAGAGCCCTTGTTTCTAAGGCGGCTGCTCGAAAATTGCCCAAAACTTTATTCGTCGATACACGTTCAAAATTTACATGACAAATAACGAGTACATTTAGCAAGACAATTCAACCAGAACTCAGAATGGACTTAGTCGTGCCACCGAACGGACTCTATGAGATGCCGCACCAACCGGAGTATCCGGATTATGAGGCGATGAGAAGACCAGTAAAGTCGTTGAAGGAAGTTCTGGTCGATAGGGAACTCGAGTTTTTCTTCAAAACGGAAGATATTAAGGAAGTCAATTCCGAGGTGTCACAGGATAGGATTTGGGACTCTTTATCGATTCGTTTTGGACTGATTGGCCATATTTCAGAATGAATGTAATATGGACGAAAATTTAAGATAAGATCGAACTTTATTAGCTGAATTTAATTTAAATTCAAATTAAAGAGTACCCTCACTACTATTCTGCTTTCTGTGAGCCCAACGCTAATCAGGTATCGCAGTCTATTAACCCTTCTATTGGCTCTCCAAATACTAGATTCTAATTGTGGCCAAAAACGCCACACGCATTGCTGTTTACGGTCTCCGTTTGGCCAACAGATCGAGCCGCGTCTAATTAGACCCACGCGCGGATTTGATTAGTGGAACGGGCCCACACACTGCCGATTGGTGGCTGTGACCCAGACGAAGATCTGAGACCCAGATTGAGATGTAGACAGCAGCTAAAGCTGAAGCTGATGCTGAAGCTGAAGCTGAAGCTGATGCTGTAGCTGAAGCTGAAGCTGATGCTGAAGCTGAAGCATTGGCCTGATTTGTGACGGCGACGACAGCAGCTGAGACAAGAGACAACGCCGAGACAGAGGCTGTCAGAGCAGCTGGCTTTGGGCCCAGTTGGCAACTGGAGCAACTGCATCCGAAATGATCCCCCAGCTGAGCTGGGAACTGCTGGCGAGTCAGTGGGTGAGCCCAACTGGAGTAGAGCAAGCCAAGCAAAGAATCTGGTGCAGAGTCATTTCCGACCACGAATTTTAGATCACGCTAACTCACAATGCTAGTAAAAACGCAGTGAGTTAGACAAAACATTTATATCTTCAGGTTCAACTATTAGCCTCTTCCTAAAGTATGCGAATTGGCAAGCAAAATTAGCAAAAAAGATTTACAATTCCATTTCTGAGATCGTTTTTACACACTCAGTATTAATTATTGTCGTTTGGTGCTCGAGATTGAAGCGAGAACCCCGGTCGATCAAACCTGTTAGCTGGTTGATTGATGGCCGTTGATTGAGCACTCGCTACGGCAAACAAAAAATCAGCAGATTACCCAATCCATTGGGCAAGAGAGACGAACCACGCGCGCGTACTCCAAGCTATTCCCATTCAAATACAAATACATATAGCAATTCCAGCTCCAGCTCGTACTCCAAATCGGATTCCACTTACTCGGAACGGGCCAGAGGCGCAATGAAAGCAAATTAATAAGCCATCATCAGCATAATGTGGTTGGTACTGGTGCCCCCGTCCGCTCCTCGATTACGTCTGAAGTGGCGCTGCGGATTGTGGATTGTGCTGTTCAGTGCAGTGTGCAGTATGCAATGCGATTGCAGTTCGCAACTCACAACTCACAATTTGCATAACAACATAAGGAGAAGGAGAAGAGGAATGCAAAGCCATGCTAAGCCAGACTCCTCTCCCACATGAATTCAATTTTTGGTTCTGCGGCAGTTGCCACACGGATCGCAGGCAGACTTGCGACAGATCCAGCAGCTTGGCAACAGTTGTATTAATGTTTCTTTGCCGGCTCGATTCGATTCTTTGGAACAGTTTGGTTGCTTCGCCCTGCGAGTACAAATGCATGAATGTATCCGCTGTATTGTACCCCACGCATTGCCAGGCCAGAAAGCCAGAAACCCACGAGTGTGCATTGTTGCCAGTGAAAATGAATTGGAAGTGGACAAATTTTGCGTATACGCTGACATCTGACAGGCGACCTCTTAACATGGGGAAAGGTTTTGGGTATTCATAGTCAGTACGCCATATATGAGTTGGGCATGCTGCGATTGTGGCGGTGCCCACATTAGAATTAGAACCCCAGTTGCAACCGATTTGGTTGAGTGAAGACCACTCACCGGAGACCCCAAGTTGCCGCGTGTGTATGTGCAACTGCAACTGCGATTGCGATTGCATTTGTCTTCTTGGCCCGTCTGGTCTGGTCTTGCCATGACTCGGTTAGGTTTGGCTGGATGGTTTGGTTTCTTGGCTTAACTGGGCGGCCTGCCTGGCTGTTCATTGGGTTGCCTTGACTGACTTGGCCGAGCTTGCCAGACTTGACTTGGTTGTCTTGGCATGAGGCGGCTGTTGACGTGCATTTGTCTGGCGTGACACCTCGGCCTGTCGGCCGGCATTAGCGGGCTGTCACAATGTTGTGGGCAGGTCAATTACTCGGCGGTACTAGCATTTGACTGACGTTCTACATTCCGTCTCTTTCTCCGTTGCAGACCCTTCAGTCGTGTCCCATCGTGTGCATCAATGAGCCGGACACACACAGTGCCAACACAGAGATATTGCAGACAAGTCCGGAGAGCACGCTAGAGAAGCCCAAGGCGGCGCCATCCGGTGGAGCCAGCACGAGTGTGACTAGCTTGAACGGCAGTTGCATTGCCATCAATGGAGGAATAGGAGAAGGCGCCACTGCAACTGCATCGGCAGCTACCAGCACTGCGGCTGGAGTGACCAAGATAACGATAACCAGTGACAACGGCAACGCCAGCACCAGCACCAAAGCGAACACAGGCAGTTCCATCGACGGCTACAAGAACAGCAGCTTGGTGTCCATCACCAGCCTAAACAGCTGCAGCGACCTCAGCCAGGGCAGCACCGCCACCCTGCCCATCAGCAGCACCAACTGCAGCGGCAACAACGTCAGCAGGCATCCTCTCAGCAACAGTGGCAACAGCGGCAGCGACACCTCGTCCAACAACTTCCAGGAGCGGTTCGACTTTGAACACTGGAAGGGCTTACTCAGCGACTACAACTGCTTTCACGGGCTGTATCGCTACTGGACTCAGTGCAGCGGACGCAGCAGCAGTGCCAACGACAACGGCAGGGACAGTGATCAGCAGCAGTCGCAGTCCAACCATGAGAACGGCCTGGGCAGCGGAGCCGGTTCCTTCTACACCCACAATATACTAGGCTACACCTTCGGCTATCCGTTTGGCCTGAAGGAGGACCTCGACGGCAGCGGCAACTGCAACAGCAACTGCAGCGGCAGCACCAACGGTCTTGGCCTCAGGAAGTGGCTTTCAGGCAATACCAGCAGCAACGAGACGCCGCTCCAGAAGCACTACAGACACCAGCAGAAGAAGAAGATGCCCGGCTTCAGGGGCAGAAGGGTGTGGTGCGGTTGCTTCAAGGTAGGTGATAGTTGATGGTTGATGATTGATGGTTGGCATTTGCATATTTTGGAGTAACTCACGTGGTTCAAGTATTATGATCCTTGAACCGAGACTCCACTTACCATGACATACATAACTAGACATAATCTTCACTGCGAGTCCAAAGTCTCCCGCTCGGAATGTCCAAAGTGTGGGTGTAATTTGCACAAAAAAGAACTAAGTCCGAGGCGGAATATCTTAAAGACAAAAACAGTCAAAGTCACGTGCGAGCTGTGGACAACAGACAGACCCAATTACCAATCGAAATCGGAGTCGCCACTTGAGCACTGCCCCAACCGAATTTGCAACCCTCGTCGATTCCGATTCTGTGTCAGCGAATTCGTCAAATTGTGCACGAATTGTGCATAAGAGGCGATAATTCCCATTGGCCCTGGGAACGATCCAAACATAGCTGTTACAAGAATTCAATCGGTAAATAGAGTAATTTGCAAGAATTCCTTTCCAAGTCGAGGTTAAAGAACCAAGACTGAGTCACCGACTGGGCAGGCAAGCAGCTGCTAGAAGCGCATCGAGCAGAACCGCTTCCTCAACAGGTGGATTGGATCGGCGGTTTGCCTCCGTGGTGTTGGGCCTTGTCTCGAGGCTAAGCAAGCCGTCTCTTTAATTGGACACGCACTGTTGGCGGGCGGAGAACGTGTCCGCTTGAGCAACATGCCACTAATCGATTTTTCTGACTTTTCTGTTACAGGACGATGAGCCACCCGAGATTTGTGTGGTGGAAGGCGCGTTTACCCTGCAGACGCTCACGCCCACCCAACCCATGCCGTCAGTGGATGAGCTGGACACCAAGTTCGCGGAGCTGGTGGAGGAGCTCGATCTGACGGCCCCCAACAAGGAGGCGATGCTCAGCCTGCCCGCGCAGAAGAAATGGCAAATCTACTGCTCGAGAAAGCTGCCCTTGGATGCGGCCGATGGACCAGATGCAGCGGCCATCACCCAGCCACCCACCGCAGAGCACTACATTGAGCGACTGAAGGAGCTGGTGGTGCACATATCGCTCTCGCCGGAGGACTCGCCCAGCCATGAGCTGGGCAATCGCTTGGATGGCCATGCCGCCTTTGTGGACGCCCTGAAGACGGCGCTACGCACATCCACCCACAGTTTCGTTCTCCGATTCGTGGAGCTGGACGGGCTTCCTGCTCTGCTCGACCTCCTGCTGCAGCTGGACATTCGAGTGGCTAACAGCCCCCTGCACACCAGTCTCATTGGGTGCATCAAGGCACTGATGAACAACTCGATGGGTCGGGCGCACGTGCTAGCCCATCCAACGGCCATCGACACCATAGCCAGATCCCTAGCAGCGGACAACATTCGCACGAAAATCGCCGCCCTGGAGATTCTGGGTGCCGTGTGTCTGGTGCCCGGCGGTCATCGCAAGGTGCTGCAGGCCATGCTCCACTTCCAGGTCTTCGCTACGGAACGCACTCGTTTCCAGAGCATTGTCAACGACCTGGATCGCTCGACCTATGCGTACAGGGACAATGTCAATCTGAAGACCGCCCTTATGTCATTCGTGAATGCGGTGCTCAACTACGGACCCGGCCAGGAGAACCTCGAGTTCCGACTGCACTTGAGGTACGAGTTTCTCATGCTCGGTATACAGCCTGTGATCGACAAGCTGCGCACGCACGAGAACGAAACGCTGGACAGGCATTTGGTTAGTACATATAGGTTATAGTGCCAAGCCATTCTCTAAATGGTTTTATTTAATCAACAGGACTTCTTTGAGATGGTTCGGGCTGAGGATGAGAAGGAGTTTGCCCGCCGTTTTAAGGAGGACCACGTGGACACCAAGAGCGCCGGCTCAATGTTTGAGCTGCTGCGCCGCAAGCTCAGTCATTCGCCCGCGTATCCCCACATGCTCTCCCTTCTGCAGCACATGCTTCTGCTACCCTGTAAGTGGTATTCTCTGGAGTTCTTAACTGTAACTGTAACTAATCCCAATCGAAATCCAACAGATACGGGTCACTGCACGGAACACTGGTTGCTGATTGATCGCGTGGTACAGCAGATAGTGCTGCAGGTGGAACAGCGGCCAAACAGTGATCTTATCGTCGACCCCGATGACCCTGAAAAGCAACTGAAGCTGGCCGCCGAGTCGCCAGTCCATGATCCTGATGTGGCGCCCTTGCAGATCGACGTGGCTAAGCTGGTGCGTCTGCTGGTCAAGGAGGAACAGCTGACGCAAGCGCGAAAGCGGGCTGACGAGCTGGAGCGTGAGAACTTTGACGTGCAGTCGCGGCTGGCCAAGAAGGAGCAGGAACTCGACCTCCGCATGCAAGAGAAAGAGGACTTGGAGACGGGACTAGCGCGCATGCGCGAGCGTTTGGAGAAGGAGTCCGCGCAGCACTCGCAGGCGGTGCAGCGGGCGCAGACTGCAGAGATGCGAGCAGAAGACCTGCAGCACCGCTTGATCAGCGAGCAGCAGGAACGGGCTCGCTTGGAGAGACTGGTTACCGAGGGCAGCATCCCAGACGACCAGAAGGTGGCCGGCCTCACGGGCTGCAATGGTGCCGTCTCGCCTCCACCGGCACCTCCCATGCTCAAGGCCATTCCGCCACCTCCGCCACCCATGGCGCCGTCCATGATGCCCCCACCACCACCTCCTTGCCCGGGAGCTCCTCCACCTCCGCCAAGCATGGCACAAACGATGGGTAAAAAGCTTTTAAATTAACAAAGCAATCGATCTTATCAACTAATGCGTCTTCTCACAACAGCTCCAGCGCCACCAAAAGTGGATCTGCCCAAGAAGAATGTGCCACAGCCGACGAATCCCCTGAAGAGCTTCAACTGGTCGAAACTGCCGGACGCCAAGCTACAGGGCACCGTTTGGAGCGAGCTCGACGAAAGCAAGCTGTACAACAACATGGAGCTGGAGTCAATTGATAAACTGTTCTCGGCTTACCAAAAGAACGGGGTATCGGTGAGTTAGGATATGGGACCTCCTTTGAGTTTCCTTTCCCTACTAAGACACTTCTGCTTTCCCAGGCCACTGATGGATCCTATGAGGACTTAAGGGTAACTGGCAAGGCTGCCAAGCAGAAAGTGCTGTCGGTGATCGACGGACGCCGGGCGCAGAACTGCACCATCCTGCTGAGCAAACTGAAGATGAGCGACATGGAGATATCAAAGTAAGTCTTACTTTCACTAGCCACGACCCGTAAATAATATCCAATGCCGCTTTCAGGGCCATTCTCTCCATGGACAGCAACGAGCAGCTGCAGCTGGACATGGTCGAGCAGCTGCTCAAGTTCACGCCCTCGGCGGAAGAGCGAGCTTTGCTGGACGAGCACAGCGAGGACATTGAGTCTCTCGCTCGGGCCGATCGATTCCTCTATGAGATATCCAAGTGAGTTTCCAGCAATTTCCTGAAGGTGTTCTTGTTCTAAATATGTTCATTTTCAGGATTCCACACTACGAGCAGCGCCTGAAGAGTCTGCACTACAAGAAGCGTTTCATGCTGACCATCAACGACCTGGTCCCCCGCATAACCAGTGTGATGGAGGCCTCTCGTGAGGTGGCTCGTTCCCGTCGCCTGCGCAAGCTTCTAGAGTTGGTCCTCGCCCTAGGTATGGATCCACTGTCCGTTCGCTAAGCACTCAATAATCCAGACTACCTATATCCCACCAGGCAACTACATGAACCGCGGGGCACGTGGCAACGCGTCGGGATTCCGACTGGCGTCGCTCAACCGGCTGGCGGACACCAAGTCCAGTGCCGCCAAGGGCACCACCCTGCTACACTACCTCGTGCAGGTGATTGAACGCAAGTTCAAGGACCTTCTTAAGTTGGAGGACGATATCCCCCATGTGCGTGAAGCCTCCAAGGTGTCGCTGGGCGAGATGGACAAGGACATTCAGATGCTGCGCACGGGTCTGGCAGACGTGGCGCGCGAAATCGAGTTCCACCGCAGTTCAGGCCCGGCCCAACAGGGTGATCGCTTTCTACCCGTGATGCGCGAGTTCCACGCGCAGGCGTCAGTGCGCTTCGCCGAGCTTGAGGACAAGTTCCAGGACATGAAGACGCGCTTTGATCGTGCGGTACGCCTCTTCGGCGAGGATGGTTCGGTTTTGCAGCCGGACGAGTTCTTTGGCATCTTTGACTCCTTCCTGGCCGCCTTCGCGGAGGCGCGGCATGACAACGAGAGCTTCCGTCGGCGACAGGAGGAAGAGGAGAAGCGCGCCAAGCAGGAGGCGGAGCTCAAGAAGCGCACAATAGAGCGCAAGAACAAGACCGGCCTAATGACCAGCGTGGCTCGCAATCTGGGCCTCAAGTCGGGCTCATCCAATGGGGATCCTGACTCCCCGGCAAAGGGAGGCGTAGGCGACAACAAGGGCGAGTTCGACGACCTAATCTCGGCCCTGAGGACCGGAGACGTGTTCGGCGAGGACATGGCCAAGTTCAAGCGGTCGCGCAAGGCGCGCGTGCTTAACGGCGGCGGGTCCTCCACTGGGCACACCTCGCCGCCCCGCCACGCCAGCCTCCAGAGGGAGGAGAGTGGGCGGGAGCGCGAGCGGACCGTGAGGCGCCAGTAAAAACGGGGTGGAGATACCGATCAACCGGACCTGGCCGCGGTGTAAATGTTTCCAGATGGCGCGAAAGTATTTTTTTTCTTACATAGTAAAGACACTACCTTCTTTTGTAATTATTTATCTACTACCCGTACGCATACACTACGATTTATGTATACCTACATACTTATATAGCACATAGTCTAAACGTAAAGCTCGGCTAATGCAAGCGTGAAACCAAATTATTTACAAAATCGAAACGTAATTGTAATTTAAAGTCTAAAAATGTTATGAACGAATCGAAATCGAATCGCCGCGAAGCGAACACGGATCGTAATGTGTAGTGTACCTTGAAAATTGTTTTTGGCAACCAACCATATGGCATAAATGCTTCTATATCTACACATACATACATATATCAAGCCGATTTCACGGTGCTCACGCATCCTTATCGTAGCGCAATCGAGCAAGCACAGCAGCATAATCACCGCACATGGAATCGCCGAAGTGCTCGAAGAGGAGCTCGCCGGCCTGCCATACAGTCATGTTCAAAATTAAGGTACATATATTGTTTGTTTCTTCATTTTTTTTTTAGCACGGATCCAGAGTCAAACCCGTATTGAACTTACAGATATTTTAAGGCGCTTTAGGAGTTTGCACAGACCACGCCCCTTTTGCGGAAAAAGCTATCTATTGCAAATTACACCCTAACTATTAACAAATTATAATAAACATTTATTGTGAATGAAATTAACGAAGCTAGTTTTCGTCTTGTTTTTTTAATCAGCTGTTCCACTTTATTTCGAGCTACCAGCTGCAGCTTGTTTCGGATTCTGTTCGCATGGTGTCTGGGACTCGTAAAGGCGCAAGTTTTACTGGGAAATATGTTGCCCACTCGGAAATTTTGTCATAAATATGTGAATTCTCAGGTTTTTCATAACTAGGCGAACAGAAATTTCAGTAGGCTGACTGCCGACTGGAAAGGCCATCATGAAAAAAACAGCTGTTTTTGTTTACTTCCAAGCTAAACTAACGGTATCCTCTCCATCGCTTCCTATTGGTTGAATATCCTAGACTGAAAAAGCATAAGGTGCAGCCATCTTGAAAAATGATCAGCTGTTTAGCAAGTGTTACCAGCTGGTACATGCTACGGATTCTGTTCGCCTGGTATTTAGCAGTGGCAACATTTTCCATTCTGGCCTCGAATGGTCTGGCCTTTTGGTCTGCTGCCCAAAAGTATGCATCGTGCAGCCAGATGCAGAAAAATGCGCCTCGCAGAAAAGTAGGCAACATCGAGAAATACAAATGAAAAAGCACTCCGGTGGATCATATTTTTACTTAACGCATACTATTTTGTGACCTAATTCCTTTGTAAATTAAGTGTAAAGATTGAAATTATATTTGCTCAATTTGGACTACAATTTTCCTAGTACCCACACCGATAAAGGAGGATTCCCTGAGTCCTATCTCTCTGGATGGAATTGATTGCTATATTGAAAACACAAACACAACATGACAAGGATGAGTGATTTGGGGTGTGGTGTTTTATGGGCCTGAGCCAACTGGCAGTCCCATCCCGGCTTCGGCCTCGTCATCGTCCTCCAGCCACTTGGCGATCGACAGCCGTCTGTCGACGTCCGCACTCAACAGGCGCTTCTCGAACTCCCCATAAGAGATATGGTCGCAGCAGAGGCCAAAGGCCTGATGCTCTAAAAGTTGCAATTCGGCCTCCACCTCAGGCAAACGGTTCTCGGAAAGCCCCTCCTGACGTTCCTGATCCTGTTGCTGACTCCAGGCCAGATTGACAATGCAACGCATGATCTGGCGGAAGTCGGAGCGTGTGATGCAGCCGCTGCGCCGTGTGTCAAACATCTTGGACAGGAGGTGAAGCTTCTGAACACGCCCGTCGCGCCGCCTCACTGAGCCGCGGCCAAACTGTGGCACCAAAATGGTGGAGCAAGTGTCCACGAACTGCTTGAAGCCGATGCGAGCGCTAGGGTCACGGCTGGGGAAGAAGCCGTCGATGATCTGGCGGTGAAGCGGGTTGAGCGATAGCTGTGGAATGCGCAGCAAGTCGGTGGGCGTCAAATAGCCGCGCTGGTGGCGATCCAGGCTGCTGAACCGCGTGTGCAGTTGCTCTAGCTGCTCTGCGGACAGCCCCGTGGCCTGCTGGTGGTCACACAGTTGGACGGGGTTGAGCTGACGACTTCCTACCGAGCCCATTCCGGTTTGGTTTAAATTACTCGAAAGGTTTTCGTTTCGGGACTTACAAGTATTCTGAACGTTTTGAAGTTAAAATACGTACTGCTAACAGCAAACACGAAGATAACTCACTTCAATCGGAATTCTGATCCTAGTGCTATTTGAAACGAATCCGTGATATCTTGAAACTACGATAATTGGTAAGGAGCATGCAAATGTGGTGCTGAGAGTGCATATGGAATCTGTATCCATGGCGGAGGTCCAGCGGGTGGCACTGCCGACATCTATTTGTGCGCCCGACCTTGGGGCAAAATAAATCGGAATAGTGGAAAACAGCTCTCTTGGCATTATTTCTGTGTCATTTTCATTTGCTGACTTTTGCAAAATGCCGCATAAATCAAAACGGGCGCTGTCAAGGCCACAGGTTGCTGGCATGCGAGTAGGAGAGGGGCAAGGGCGGCGGCCAGCTACTTCCGCGCCATCGTCGTGGTCGCCTCTGACGCACTATTTCGAAAGTGCTATATCTTCCGACCCCTCCCCAGCCGCCCACGACACCTGATGCCCCGCTCCAGGGGCGACGGAGACGCCACAGTGCGTGCGCCTTGGCCAGCTGCCAGTTGACGAGACTCCGGCAACCCTCCCTGGTGTCCAGCCAAACTAATTGGCGCGCTTTCGTTGCGTGCCTGTCCGCTGGCAAGGTTGGAGGGCAAGGTGAAGTGTTCGTTAAACAAACAAGGCAGGACTTTGACGGCTAACAAGCCTAGCAGACACTACTTCTCCAAATGCAAAAGTAATTTTCAACTTCCTTACTCTCAAATGCTTTAAAGGTCGATGTTTGTCGCATTGTTGACTGCATTGGCTGGATCGCCACAACCAATGGAGACATGCTCAGTGCAGACTTGAAGAAAGAAGGGGAGGGAAACAGTTCGAAAGGAGCTGATATTTCGGACACAAACCACAACGCTTCAGCTGCAGGGACCCAACGCCCATTTCGCATTCTACTCGTTCGTTGGAGCTTTGGGTGGTGTAACCAACGTAACCACGCTGATTCAGATCGCATTCACAACCCCTGGGGCTTGATGACAAATAAATACAAATAGCTATGGCTATAGTTATAGCCATTGCAATTACCCCGACCTCTGCGGCTATGATTGAACATACAAATTACGAATATGCTTTGCATATAGAATCGCGCGATCCAACCGGAGCTAAAAATACGTACGAGTACAGAAAAACTGTTACATTTGACGACCGCCAATTCCACTTGCAGCTGAGTAATGCCCCGAAATGTGTATGAAAAGCGTTTTTCGTCTGAATGTTTTCAGGGAAAACAAAATCATATACGTGTATCTGCGAGAGGAAAAAAAATAATGAAAAATGCACGGCCACATGCCGCCGGCTGTCCGCTGGCCCCATCCGCCGGATTCCTCTCCCCGAGGCACAGAGCTAAATCGACGAAATGCCCGGCGAGTGTCAAAAACGCGTCAAGATCAAAGCGGGCACGAAATTTCACCGCCCAGTTGCCAAATGCAATAATAAATTGGCCACACTAGCCAGCAAGAACAACAACATTAGTCAGTATCGAATACTCACAATACAATGGGGGTCGCAACTTTAGCTCCCCACAGTAGAAGTATGTAGATATATGTACTCGTTGTCCTAGTTGTGTTGTCCTGTTCCCAGTGTGGTTGGAGTCTCCACTGCAGCTCACGACGATCCGCGGGTTGGAGTCCCGACTAACCGCGGTATCTGGTTTGGTTTAACTTGCTCATAATTTTGGACGCTATAATTTCCACCCTGCCTGTCTGCAGAAGTGCTCTCCTTTCTTTGGCGCTCGAAATGCATAAAAAATGTTTTGTTTGCTCAACAATTTGCGGCCCACTGCTGCCATATGTCCGAGGCCCGCTGTTCGCCATTCGAGTGAGTCAGGCGGAATTGGATGGATTGGATGGATTGAATTCGACTTGCTGATGCCATAACCGCGGCATAATGAGACACATTTAATGCATTTAAATGAACTCGATTACCGAGCGGGGGTTCCAGTGCAGGCCTGAAGGACAACGCTTTCCATATGGCGCTGCCGACATCTCGACGTTGAGTTTTCAAGGATCTGGATGCACTGCCTCAAATGAAATGGATCGCCTTAGCGTTGCCCTTGCAATACCAAGGCAACTCGGATTTCTTTTAATCCGAAGGCCGAAGGCTCAATCTCCTGACACTCGCGCTCGAAACAACTAATGGCCCAGGGGCTGGGCACCCCACCCCAGTTCCCAGCTCCCAGAGGCGCAAGATAGATTACGTTGCCTCTTGCTCATGTTTATGCTCCACCACCCCAACCTCCAAATCTGAGGGCGAAAACAGAAACAATAATAATACAATAATCAAAACATTTTAAGCGCCTCTCAAGGTTGTCCGCCGGCAAACAAGTCTCGCGGAGAGGGTTCAAATTATTTGGGGCTTTTGGGGGGAAGTGCTAGTAGACCAGCAAATGCCCTACCGCAAAAACAAATGCCATGATAGAAGGAAACAATAGCAATGAGTAGAGACCGCGGTCGAGGAAGGCGGGAGGTGGGAGGCGGTAGCGCCACAAAAATAAACAAATGACAGGCAACAAATTGTAGAGCGACGCTTTTTTACATTCGGTTTATTCTGTTTATGTTCTTCGCCCCCTCCGCTCTCACGCTGCTGCGCTGCTGCGTCGCTTTTGTTGCCTTTGAGTTGTTGCTGTTTGCGTTAGTTTTGATTAATTAATTTCCTGACTAATTCATCCACAATGCGCGACTCGCTGGAGCCGCAGCAATGTGCCCAAAAAAAAGGAGATAGAACTTTAGAGAGGGATGGAAATAGTAGAGTAATTGCGAATAATTGGAAATGATTGCGTTTTGCTTTTTGGGATGCGAAAATTCATCAGCGCAGCTCAGCGAACTGAAAGGGAAATGAATGATAAATGCACCTTAACGGACAGAGGGACATACGGACAAAAAAGGACAAACGGACATGGTTATATCGATTCATCTATAATGTCTCGTTCGTTTGCTCTACGAGTTTCTGGTTGAAATTGTAATTTTCTGGACGAGGGCATTATAACTCGTTGCTGGTCATTCGACCATTTAGAATAATTCCCTTGCACATCTTGAATATCTGTATCAACATTCGATACAAACTTTTGCGGCCAGCGAATGCTTAAGGATATTTCAGGAAGTTTTCGTCATCCATAATAGACACACCAGTGAGGAGCAAGGCCTGGTGACAAATGTGCACACATTAGTGGACTCGTGAGTTCGGTTAATGTCAGGCGATTGCGTTCAGGCGACTCATCGCTTTCGCTGCTCGGCAGATGCTTACGATCGTTAGTGCAGACTGATTGGCTGGAGATTCAGCAGCTAAAAATAGTTGTCTTAGACAGGGGCTACGGCCACGGCAACCGCAGATGTAAATTTAATAGATAGACGACTTGGGCGAGCGCTTCTATAAATATTTGCCCAACTAACCCACCGACTCGAGCTGAGTATCATGGAATTATCGACGACGCACTGTCGTTGAGTCATGCGCAAATAACTTGGCTTATTAGAAATTCAAAGGCACCTCACCTCACCTCACCAGCGGACCACCGCTCCCCCATCCGGCACTCGCCCGTGGAGTAACATAAAACCACCGTCCAGCACTGCCATTCAAATGCAAATGAGCTTAATCAAAAGCAGAGCTGCCCGCCGTAGCGTCTGAGCGGCTTTTTGGACAGGCCCAAAGTGCCAGCCAGCTAGAGATGCCCACAGCGGTGCCAAAAACTCAGTGGGTTTTACGACTCACGGCCCGAATGGGAAAGCATACAATTTCCAATCCATCACACTGTCATTAGTTTATGGCTTCTACAGGTTCTAGAATCGCTGTTGCACTTCATGGCGTATACGTAACATTCGTTTTCAATGTATTTTTATGACTCACGCCAGCGCGTTTGTATCGCAAAAAAGATACATTTAAGCACCATCTTTCGAAATATAATAAACTACATAAGTAGTAGTAGTAGTAATAATACTCATCCGAAACGCAATTAAACAAATCATTTGACTAGTCAACAGTCCTATTTGAAGGACTTCTTCCCCTTTCCCCGTTTCATCTTACTAAGGGCCGAGTGCCCTTATTGGAATCCTCACGAGGCGTCGCTCACGACCTGCGACTCACGCACATCTCCGCAGCTGAAGAAAGACAATGGCCCGGTCGGGTGACAAGTTGGCTGCTCAGCGGGACTTCGGCTGGGGACCATGGTGCTAGGGTGTTAATGAAAACAGCAAAACGGTTTAATCACAAAATATATATTTGATTTGCATATAAATTATTGGGTTTGGGATTGGGATTTGCAATTTCAATGCGGACAAACCAACGCAAACTTGGCCAAAGGCTCTAATCAGCTTAGCAGCATCGAGTATTTTTCGGTTTTTCAAACTCAGCTCCACCACTGGCGATGCCCAGTCAATTTCGAACTCGGGTTTTATTTTACGAAGCGTGTTTCTTTTTTTTATTTGAAATCCCTATACCATGCCCATGCCATCGCAACCCCTTCCAAAAGATGGTGTTGCACACTCGGGCACCGGAGTAAGCCCCTCCCATCGCCATTTCGGTTGGCCTATGGCCGAGCACCCTCGCAGATAGCGGGCGATCGTGAAATCATGTCGCGAAAATAGCGACAATTACTTAACGCAATTAATAAATTCAAGAATTCGAATTAAAGCCTGCGACTATTGGCAATAAATTATAAGCGCCGCGGCTGATAAAGACCTAGCTGGACGGATCGATCGCAGGTAACGAGTTGTAATTGCTAATTATAACCGAGGGCCGACGAAATCGCGAATCGCAGATCGGAACCGGGGGCCGCGGATTGGCCAGCTGGCTCTGGTTATCATCCGCCAATCGTCTAACTGATTGATAGGCGACACTAGGGCTAAAGGGGTTCGGATGGGTGGCGGTTGAACGCCCGAACAGCCCGATTAGATTGCCGCATTAAGTCATGCTCTATTTGGGGGCGCGATCGCTATCTTCGCTTGGGGAAAATCCGTGCCGAAAGTCCTTCAGTTTTATTCCAAAGGAAATTGCATTGTGTACAATGCATGCACGATGGGGTATATTGATCTCTCTTATTGGGGAAACTAATTACGAACATTAGCTGTCGTCTTGCTCAAGGTCAGTACTGGAGTATGGTTACTGGGTCGATACTATCTCTCGACCAACTCAACTTCTGTCTCAGCTGATTGAAAATAAACAAGCGAGTAGCCTGCCAAATTAAAGAAACACCAGCACACGGCCGAATGAATGAAATATTGTAATCTCCATTTCAATTCCATTCCATTCAGAGTTCACTTGTAGGTTGAGGATATGATTCACTTCAATTGAGAACATTCCAGCGCTCAGCGGTCGCTATCAGGCAGGGGCGTTGTGCGGGGGCCGCTCACCAAATAGTGCCGCAGCCCCCGAAAGCGTCGCCCCTGGGCGCAAAACCTTATCAGCGGAGAAATACTCCAAGCTTCGGTGTGCTTAGCAGCAGCGTTGATTTCGTCCCGTCTGCTCCACTTACCCTGGCAATATCAAAAGATTCCACTAGCGCGAAAGCAGCGTGCGCCTCGAGCTCCCAGCTTCTGCCCACTGGTCGCCCCTTCATCCCGGCTGACGGGAATGACCTGACAGGGGCACCATCTTTCCCACTAACCTTTTCATGTAACCTGCCTTTCTGCAATTAAACAGCCTGAATAGAATTACGGAATTATCGTGGCAGGCCCCCCAATTGCATTTGCCTTCGCAATTGGATCTACACATGACACTTTTGGGCTTATGACCACGCAGCACAGACACCGTACTTCCGGGGTCAGAAGGGAAAAGTCGGGATCTGCGGAGATAGGGTTGGGGTCTGGGTGTTCTGGAGACCGTTTGTTGACGCCATTAACCACATGCGGCCAAATCTCATACGCAAATATGCGGGGCCACCCCCCATGGCACCACCTTCACTAAAAAGGCAACGGCTGTCCGCTGGAAATGATTGGGGAAACCTGTGACCTGTGTCCTTCGAGTGTTTGAACTAATTGCGTAGCGCACGCCCGCTTGGCGACGATTGCTGGGTGGTGGGTGGAGGGAGGTGTTTGTAGGTTGCTGTCCAGTGGGCGTCGGCAACGGCCCACACAATAAATGACTTTATGTCCTAGTCCACCGCTGACGCCGGCGTCGCCACACATCCACAGTCCGCAATCGCACAGACCCAGTCTAAGGTCCTCCGCTTTCAGCTTTACATTCAACATTAGTGTTGCCAACTTGGTGATTTTATGGAAAATACACTACGAGTATATACTCAATAGATTCGCTAGCTATGAATACTATGGCTCAGACTGAATAATAGTTTTAATGAAAGCATTCAAAATGGTGCTTCCTTACTAAGTGACTTCGAAAATCGACTCATATGTGGGCATAGCCCATAATCGCTGTTCTAGTCTGCGCAGCACTGCCTTCATCCTGCATACCAAATATCCTGTCCGTTGGCCAATGTCCGCCTGTCCGCGAACGCGTGTTGCTCGTCGAGTACATAAAACTGGCGCCACAAGTCTGCACACAAAATGGCGGCCCACTTGGCCCGGACCCGGAATGAGACTCCCCTCCTGTGGTTCAGACAGCAACCACCCGAAGAAGCCCAGGACTTGCGCTCCGGCAATGTCTCCATCGACGGCGCTGTGTTCCTTCCCGCCGTCCGCTTTATTATACAATCGTAATTTCGTATCGTAAAAGCGGGCGTCAAAAAAATGTGAAAGAAAGTTTTCGTGTTGCGTGCAGGACCTCGCTCCATGGGTTCCTTACGGCGTGAGGAACGAGGGTTCCAAGTTTTTGGTTTCGGAGCGTGGGGAGCGCCGTCAATCGATACGAAGTGGATCCAAAACAATGCCGAGTTTCGCTTTCAAGGTATGTATGTTTCCAAGAGCTTTCGGGTGTGGTCTCCGCTGGGAGAGGAAATGGAAGTGGCATCCGTAGAGGGACTCTGCCGAGTCTTGACCGCGAAAGTGGGTCACCAGTTGCCAACTGTCATTGTTGTCAGTGCTACAGGGTATGGCGACACTGTGCAACAGTTAAGTGAAGTTTAAACTAAATGGATTTTTTGATCATATGTACATAGGTGAACATTGGCGTGCAGTTATTTTATAATGTAAACTCATTGTACTTAATTTTAATCTTTTCTCCAATACCTTTTTTTTAACGGCTCCATGCTCAAAGCGATTCAAACCCGATAATCTGGATAAACTCTGCCCTTCCACTTGTTTTGGTTTCTGTTATCAAAGTTCTCAATGTCTGCAGCTCTCCGCTCGCTTAAACTCTAATTAGAGCTTATGAGGGGCGGCATGGGTGGCGGTTGGGAACGGTTAACCGACGAATTGACTGACTGAAGGACTAGCTGGCAGAGTGGCGCCCTTGGCTGTCGTGTCGCCGCCCCCTTTTATTGATCCGCTTTCCCAGGAAACTGGAGGCCCACACGGAGTCGGAAAGGCGAGTAAGGAGGGACCGGAAGGTTTTTCGCTTTCGTGCTGCTGCCCACAGACAATGGTGTTTGCCTTGCCCCAAACCCCTAAGCCTGCGACGATTGCGAGGAATTTGAATTCGAATTCGATAGTGCATCGCGAGCTGCAGCTTTGAAGCCCGGATTTCGAAGAAGGAAAGCCCAATCGACGATATCAACATCGCGACTCAGTGGATTTCCCGGGAGCGAGGAAGAGTCTCGATATCGTTTGCACAATTCCATTGTCAGGTGGCCATACCATACGATATCACCCCAATTCGTCATATGCTGCTTTCCCGCTCTGACCACTTTTATATGACTAGTACTTTGTTTACTTCGCCTACCGTCCTCATGTACTGATTAAGTAGGGAATACTAAGATCTCTCTACGAAAGGTATATATATATATATAAGTCATCTGTATTCGGAGTCTCAGTTGAAAACGGCACTTTAACACTTTGAAATATCAAAACCTTTAGGTTTACCATTAGTGTGGGGCAGCAGCATAAATAAAGACATATAGACTTGGACATAAAGCTCTACAAATGAATTAGCGAATGTATGGCATTATTACTTTTCCAATCACTTTCAACTGTATTTTTCCCAAATCGCTTTCTATTCCCAGCAACATTGTATCCTTTGACGCCTCGTTGGATCGCCTCCACCATTTCGGAATCTTGCTTCCAACTGGGCCAAGTATTTTTTATGGTCTTGCGTGAGCCATAAAAAGTGCGGCATGTAGCGAGAGGATGCACGCAGCAAACATTGTGCCACATTGTGCCAGTGCTGGCTGGCACGGCATCTTCAATGCGCAGTGAATCGACGCTACTCGGGAGAAGCCAAAATGTATCTATTATGATATATTCCGATTATTCCGATCTTCGCTGACAGACAGCCGCTTGATTTATGTGCCCGAATGGCTTGGCATTAAGATGTTACCAAGTCGCACTATTCAATAAGCACAGCTTAGTGGCTCGAACTTGGGGACAGGTTGGCCATCGATCGTGTCATTTAACCCACTGCGGCAGTTGCTCCACAGGCTACGCCTCAGCGTGTTAATCTCTGTCGCACTGATCTCCGATTTTCACACTGCTCGCACCGCCGGCAATAGACGACATGCATATGTATGTATATGTTTTTGGTGGGGCTGGCATGCGGAAGACCAAGATTTGAATATCGAAAAAAAGACAGTGTGTTAGAGCCAGCAGTGTGCCCACTCAGAGGTTCCAGATCTGCAGACCGAAGAGAAGACACCCTTTCCCCAAATAGGCAATATCAAACTAATCAACGAATTAATAATGCATCCCGAAACTCCGAGTTAACCATTGGTACTGCTATTCAGATTGGTCAATCCAAACTTCAAGTGAATAATTTGCTGCTCTACGTCATGAATTGATAAGAAATATTCTCTCATTGTTACTATATTTTTATTGCGTTCAAAGCTCAAATCTATATGATTTGATAAGAAATACTGCTTAGCAATCAATTATGTGAAGGTTGTCTTCCAGCTGATCCACAATTTGTGTGTGTCACTAACTCGTGCGGAGTTCAATAATAAAAAAAAAAACAAATGGACCCTCGATCGAAATTCTAATTATGCACTTCATTACTGCAATGTGCAGTTATTAATAATTAAGCCCAATCTTCTGCCGAGCAATCTAATAATAACTTTTTGCATGCAGAGTAAACTTCTTCTAGAAACATGACTACCCACGGTTGGATAGAGTAGACCGAGAAACGAAATTCAGTAGCCAGTATCGATCCAACGGAATGAACTCATAGCCACCAATAAAGCCCGAGCCGTAAATCTTCGACCCCTGAAACCCTTCTCCTTGGGTGTAAACAAGTCCCGCTGTAAACAAGTGGGGAGTGACAAGCGTCGCTGGACAATCGGTGATCAGTCAGATATTTCGGCAGCTCCCAGGCCAAACCCCCTTTCAGTGGCCCTTGTTGTCTTTTCCACTGTCGCCGTGTGTGTTCTGGCCAAGCTTTGGGCTTGGCATTGGACACTTACACGATAGATAAATCAAGTGACTGGATGCTTAGCCATGAATTGCGCGCTATGAACCATAAGCCGTAAGACAATGCGAGGGCTGATCGATGGCTTCTGGCCGCTGATTAGCTCCTGGCCCTGATCTTGCCTAGCTCATCCGGCATTTCCGCTTCTGGGCATCCCGCTCGGCTTGCATTCATCAGATAATGAGTCGCGCACCCTGAGTTCCCCCCAGAGATCCCCCCATCGAAATCCATCGCATCGATCGGCCGATTGATCAGTATGCAAATTTGACTTCTAATTCGCCTTTTGCGTCGCACGCTTCTCTGCCGTAGCGATATTACTTCAGTTAGTGTCTAATTATTGCCACAAAGTCATTCGCCATTGCAGTTGCTGCTTAGGCTATGAAGGGGCGGGTCGCCAGAGACAAACCGAGAAAAGCCATAAAGTAAGTGATGGGCGTCCCGAAAAAATACGAGCCATTTTAAAGTCTACCTAGCAATCTGTTTCCCTTATCCCGCCATTGTATTCGACTCATGAGGAATAAATGCATAATTATTATTCAACTGGTTATGAGGTTACCCCACATCCTCCTACCACGATTATCTTTAGATTGACTTTGATAGATCCCAACGAGTCCAGGGAGCAAATACGCAAATATCCCACTTGAGTGTTGGGTATTAGCAAGACGACCCTGCGACCTAGGCACTCTTAATTGCTGTTAAGTTGATTTTTTATGGGTTTCGTTAGTATGCAATGATTAATTCTATTTTGCATTTACATATGTACAAATGAAGAGAGCGCACATTAATAGCCGTTGGAAGTGATTAACCTGCTACACAGGAACCCCAGAAAGGGATTGATTGGACCTAACGGAGAATGTACTGGGTGTTACCCGGGTCGATTCACCGAGAAGACCCGTTCCTTGTTCCCTTACATAACACATTTCAGCAATTCATTAAGACAAAACTTTGGCTGTAAATGCAAGTGCAGCAACAACTGACAACTCAAATTGTCGTCTTGGGAGAGTTGGATGAGCGGGGAAGCCAACCCCAACCCCAAGCCCGACCGCACACCCACACACGCACATGGCTGAGCTTCTCCCACTGCAGTTGCGAGGTGCGAACAGGCGCACAGCGGCCACAGATCCGTCGCTTGTAATCTTCGCTGTGCCCACTCGGTGTGGGAAAGCTATGTATGGATATACATACACACAACTGCGGTCCACTCGGAGGCCGGTGGGTACTATGGCGCGCAAGTTACTAGCAGTAGTGTGCATGGGCTTGGTAGAAACAAATGTAAAGTTGATGAATGTGTTCGCTTTTATGGAAATTTCAAGGACAACAATTAATGCCTAGTTTTTCTCGGCCACGAAAGTGAGTCCTATTGGATCGAACTCCACTGTGCTCCGCCAAGCACTTTCATTGGGGCAATTTTTGGCACGCTTCGGACGGCGCAGCTGCTGCATCAATTTCCATATGCCACCGCACCACCGTTGCGAGCCCCAGCCCCAATGCCTCCCAGTACCCCCCCAATACCAACCCGACGTCCATGTGCTCGCCCGCGCCGTTTGGCACTTTTTAATGCTCATTTTATTCCTTTATAAATTCGCTATTAGATGCCAACAGCGACGACGGCGAGATAGAACTTTTCTGTGTTGCTTCCAACACTAGTATTTTCTCAAAGCTGTGTGGCTATTGCTATTGCTATTGTTGCTTTTGGCTTTATTGGAGCCCGCTGGCCAATCGGCGAGCAGGTGACGAGATCGTCGGCGAATGGGGACCGTGTATGATGCGAGTCAGGCTCTATTTTTAGAACACACTGTACATTCAGGGGGCCGAAGGCGGACGAGTCGACACGAAGCGCCACGAAGCTTTCGCTTTTCGCCGCTCTTTCGGCGGTCGCGTGGAAACGTGAGTGGGACAAACAATGTGAGTGTGGAACGGAACGGAATGGCATGAAACACAAACACAGCCGGTTGGCAGTGCCCTCTCTCTCTCCCCATCGGACTCTCTCTTTTCCTCTCTCTCTCTCTCTCTCGCCAGCAGCACTGAGCATTTGTTATTGTTTTCGTGCGCTATTGTAGCCGGCGTTTTTTGCCGGTGCCTTAATCCCAATCGGCCATTTCCATTGCAAAGGCGATTGGATATTAAGAAGTGCCCTTACACCGTCTTGCAACCCCTTCCACTTCTTCCTCTTGGCAAGTTGAGCTAGTCACGTCTGCCTTTTGCCACCTTTTCATGCACCGTTAGCTGATAACCGATAGCCGATAACGGATAACGGTGGCTTCCTTATCACAGTCCATGAGCTATGGGCTTTTATGCAACAATTACATACGAGTATGTGTGTATGCTCACAAATGTGTGGCTAAAGGTGTCCATAAATTTATTTCGATCGTGTAAGCCAAGCTCAGTTTCCAGATCGTGCAACTCAGTCGGTTGCGCATGCCTTCTAAGCTCCAGAGAAGAGAGTGAGCGAAGGACTGAGCATAAGCATTTTCAAGGTCACGGCACCGCTGTCGGCGTCGCTGCATTTGAAATGCGAGTGTGCATGAGTGTGCACAGCGATTCCGATTCCAAACGTTCCGCAAGTGACAGTGATATGGGAGGCGTGGGAGGTGGTTAGTGTTTAGTGGCTGGTCGGTCACAAGATTCCCTGCTCAATGCGCCGGCTCAAAGGCAAAATGTACAATTTGATAAGTGGTCGTTGCTTCGCAAATTTCCCCACCTACCCAAATTTTTCTGCCTTCTTGGCCGAAGCTTTGTGGCTTTTGCTTTCGACTCTGCTTCCAGCCAAAAGCCGACTAGTGTAGAGCAGCCACTCGCACTCGCACACACACGTATTCAATTTTCGGATATCTACGCTGCTGTTCCGATTCCACTTCCAAAAGTCAGTTGCGTCCGATAATGAGGGGGTTTAGATTTATTACACTTTCTGTGGATCCATCTGCACGGATGTCGGTATGCACATTCCAAATGTATCTTTCAGATGTAAGGGATAACTCAGCTCAACTGTTTAATAGTTGAGTAATATTTCATCGTAGTTGCATATATCAGTTTATATCGTGGCCATACCCCTTGAGCATTCGCCATGTGGATGTAACAACGCCCCTGGGCAATGTTTGTGGTGCGTTTGTTTATTTGTTTGCCGCAGCCCGTTGCCAATCGTTCCGCCGGTCCGTCGGGCCGTCAGAGCGGCGCGTCGGTCGCTTGGCAGTGCTTCGCGTCAACCGGACTCGAACGCAACGCCGCCACAGCGAGCCGACGCTCCACCAACCCACCCTTTTCCGCTCCACCCCGTTTCTCAGGCACAGCCGTAGCCACATCCACTGGCACTGGCACTGCCGTTCTTATTAGATTTTATGGCGGCTCCGACTTAGAACACAAACAACAAGCACATCGACGGTCGGTCGGTCGGCCGCGCCTTTGGCCGTTTCAGTTGCCATCCGTTTCTTCGTTCTCGCGCCGTTAGAATCGCACTGTGGCGCAGTCGCTCCTCTGCCGACGTCGCTGCCGCTGGCTGACTTATTGGCTTTAAGCGAATTTGAACGTCGCTCGAACTTTTATTCAACGTGTTGGATTCATCGTGTGAGCAACTCTGAATCGCTACAAATGCGCAGCGGAAACTGAAAACTGAAAAACACAAACCAAAAACACAAAACGAAAACACAAAATCCCCCTGAAAAATACAAACTAAGCCCCCTAAATAATCCGCGATACGCAAGTGTTAAATGCGGTATTGAAGAAAAACGTACATAGTAATACATATAAATAATATCGCCTTAAAATCTAAGAGATTTAATAATATTTTTTTGAAGTGTTGAACCCATTAAGTGCTTTAAACGACGACAACAACTACCAAAATGCCTTGCAAAAGCATCACGCTTTAGTGGTACAAAACCAAGTGTTACAAGTCCCCCCACCCACCCTTTTCGCAAAGCCCCCATTCAAAACTGATAGCAAGGGAGGTCCAAACAGGTGTCCGCCTGCCGAAAGGCCAACGAAACGCACCAGCGACAATCAGATGGGCAGAACTGCTCTTGGAGCAAGAGAGAGATTTCTCAGCAGGTGAGACACTGAGCCCCAAAATATCCATCTCGACCCTGCCCCAAGTACGTGACTTTCCTAACACATTTGCGCACACTATTGCAAACTGACCGCAAACAAACAAGGTCTTCGATCCCCCAAACGATATTGCCATCTCTCGTGACTAGGAAAGTTTCCCCGATTCAGGGAACAGTGGCCAAAGGTCCCTCGCTGGTCAGGGTGGAGTTCGCGAAGACGTAACACCCATTGAAATCCCCACGAACCCAAAGGCAAACACTGAATACATTCGTCGGGAATACTCAACTCGAGTACCCACATATCGTTTTGGATTTCGCATTTCACCAATTCATTGGCTCTATTGATAATGAAAGTAAATACGAGCGAGGTATTCGTTGCGCGTAGAATCATTCATTTCTTAATAACCACACTAAAAGACAACTCATTGATTGAACTCTGAAGAATGTTAGTTTGTAATGAATGATAGATAGCACAGACATGAGTTTTTATTTCCCTTTTTAGTAGATCAGATAAGGCGTGGGTAAACTGTGAAACGGAGCCGTCTTGAATTCAATCAAATATCTAAATGCTAAATGCAAAGTGTGCAAGCAATTTCGCCGAAGAAGGCACACAGGCACTGGGGCTAACAGGTGTTTTCCCTCTTTCAGCCGTTCGCTTGCTTTTATTAATCAGCTGCTGTGCTGCAGGCGCACACAGATTCGCACACGTGCACAGGCAATCGCAGATAGCCAAATGCTATAGATACAGATACACAGATACAGCCATTGCCAATTGGATTTATGGACAATTTGGCGAAATTTTGCCGCCCTCCCTTGCCTCCGTTGCTGGATGCATTCATTAATAAATGTTTTTTTTATATTCCACCCCGGCCATTACTGCCCCACCCTGCCAAGTGGCGAACTGGCGGCTAGTCTGCCACCCCTTTGGAATTCTGGCCTCGCAGGCCGAAGGACTTATCCCGAATCGTGTTGCCAGTTGCGCATTTTATCGCCAGCGAATTTATGCCATAGAATTGCGGAACATGCCACACCCCAGTCTGGGGCAACCCCCTGGTTGGCTGTGGGGGGTTGTGCCGAAGGACTGCCCCATGTACAGTGCGTACAATGTGCACGCTCTGTGCCACAGAGCCGCGGAACGAGTGCCAGTGAATGAGCGATGAATGATGCCCATTGTTGGCAGTTCACTACAACAGCCGACAGTCGAAGACGCAGTAGATACAGTAACTGTCAAAGGGGGAGGAGGAACTGGCTGGGAGGGGGTTCTGGGAGGGGGTCTAATGTTCCAAAAAAAGAAAAAAAAAAATATGAAAGAAAACCCGAACCAAGATGTTCGGGACATGTGTGAGCACTGAGCAAAAATCATTGGGCTTTGGTATATTATTGCGAGTTGTATTCAACTTGTATTCCCTTCTTACAAAGATGAAAGAAGTTATAAGGCATTTTCTTTTTCATTTAACTTATTTAGAGCTTAAAAAGCAAAAGTTTTCTTCTGGCACTTGAGCCATTTTTGCGAGTGTCTGAGATCCACTTCTGCTCACAAAAAGAGACAGCTGGAAAGACAGGCGGCTAACGCCCAAATGGCGTTTTAAGCACATAGTGCGCATTAATGAACCCCGACTGAAGCTGGAAGTCTGGGAGTTGGGCTTAGTTTATGGCCTTGCCAGCCAACGAAACGGAGCCGCCGAGCAGCCAACCATATAGCATATACATATGTGCCATCCATGCCATCCCAATCCCAATCCCAATTTTCAGCTAGTCAAGTCAGTCGCTGCCATCCCCGAATACGAATACAAAATCCATTCGATGCGAGCGGAGGTAGCTGTCAAAAGTTGCGGCGAGCGACACAAAACTGTCAGGCGTTTTCGTGAATAATTTCCACAAAAACGTATGAATGCGAGCACATGTGTGCTCCCAAAGCAATGAAAATTGTCACCGCAAGCAAATACAAATACGACAGACCCCTCGAACACCCCCCGTTTGTAGGTGCGCAATGCAAGCGGCAAATGTAAACATTTCATCAGATTTGACCAATACTATATGTATGTACATATATGCTATATAGCAAACATGCACAGATGAGGGACGGAGGTGTGGGGCTGGCTTCAACAAGTAAGCCCCCATGGAACCAGGTGGAATCTAGGTAGAGCTTTCCCCCTTCCTTACGCCGCTATAAGGATGTTCAGACAGCTCCACAGGTGCAATGTTCCCAGTCGTTCCCAAGTACATGAAACTATCAGGTAGTTGTTCTATGTGTAGTAGTCCCAAGCCAAGCGAACGCAACTGGAAATGCCGGCGTGTAATCGTCGGATGAAGGGTAACCAGCGAGGCCCGCATTCGACTGGCAATCAGCTTAATTCGTTCAATTCACTTTTGGGCAAATTGATTAGCCAATTGATGCTCGTACTTAGAGTCTAGCCCTCGCTGCGATTCCCGTTTCCAATCGCAATTCCCAATATAATTCCCGATTCGATGCCGGCTCGCCTACGCGCTTTCTTCGCCCGTTTGGTCGGCCAGTGAATTTTTGTTGAAATTTCGTATGCATTTTGATTTGCTAACGAGTATTTATACATTTATTTATATATTTACCCCGTTCCAAATGAGTGTTAGTTGCTTTTGGGGAGAGAGGGATGGATGGGAGCGGATGGGCATGGGAGTTAGAGCTTGGCCAAAAGCCAAACCGGTTTGCCATTTGTCAACTTGTCGACAGTCCAAAATGCGAAGCCGTAAAAGCTTCACAAATAACAATTCTTTTCAAATGAAACCGAAAAAGAAGCAGCAGGAGAGTAAAGAGAGAAAATACTAGAATAACTAGAGTTGGACTATTCCGCAGACTCGAGTTCTAAGATTCTAAGATAAGAAGATCGTATTGTTAAGAGTATCTATCGCCAGCAATCTAGAACAGCTTTCATTGGGAAAGTTGGGGCCGATTATCCCAAGGCTTTACCAATTTTCCCAAAAATGTTTGCGTATAACCTTTGCCCTAACTTCTCCTTGGCCCCCTCAACCACGCCCCAACCACCCGCCTCCCTTTGCGCACCATTCCCCGCATTCCCCATTCCTATCTGAACATTTGTTTGTTGTTTGTATTTATTGTTTAAAATTCATCACGATTTTTATTTTCTTGTGCGTTCTTTTTTGGCGTACATTTGTTGTTCTTTTTTTGTACAATGTTTTTTGTTAATTTTGTTTTTCGTTTCGTGCGCGTCGTTTTGGACGTCGACGTCGCTGCTTTTAAGCTAACCTTGAAGCACATTAAATTTGTTTTTGGCTCCGCGGCTGCTTTTCTGTTTCTTTTCGAGTGCTGTGCTCACGTTGTTGTAGCTGTAGCTGCTTAATTTCCAAGCACAATAAAAGTAAAAAGTAATAAGAACAGCAGTTACTTCCAGTAAAAACAGCCCAATAACAAGAAGAAGAGGGCCCACCATCATGCACGTACATATGAGGAAATGTGTGACCAACAGTATGTAATATTCCGGTGTGTGCACGGCACTCGAAAGGAAACACATATGCGGTCACTCTAATAGTGCTTTCATACACTTCTGGCAAATAGAACGAAAGGAAAGCAAATAAATAATATTCTCAATTAGCATATTTAATATGTTCGAGCAACTCCAATGGGCAAATCCATGTGATTAAAAGCCCCAAAAGCAAACAGTTTCGGTGATGGGGTATAATGAGAACAATAGATGGGCTTCGGTTTTCTCCTAGTTACACAAATATTAGCCGGAAGAAAGCCCAGTGCTAGCAATGTGAACACATCTGTTTTGGGGATTTTATATTTTATATGGAGGCACCGGCCAGGCCAGGCCAGTCAAATAGCATTTCATGTGGGGTCGGGTTTTGGCTCTCCCCTTCTTCTTCACGATTTTTCGGTTTAATTGTCGAATTTTCGTTCCGTTTTAGATTTAATTTCGTATTTCTCTCCTATTTTTTAGCCTTTCAAGCAGTTCCCGCGTTCTATGTGTGTCTGTCTAGTCTAGCATGTTTTGTCTATATATCGTGTGTTCGTGTTGTTGCTCCAAAAATTACTTAATTGCAGCCATATGTGAGACCGTATTCGAGAGTCCACCCCGTCAGTTCCCCGATTTTTGGCTAAACTGGAAATGTGTCGTCGTTGTTGGTTGTGTAGTCTCTGTATCTACGCATTTCTTGGCCGACTGTATCTGAAGCTGTAGCTGTATCTTCGTATCCGAGTGTGTGTATCTAATTCTAATTTATTTTTGCCAACAAATAATGAGGGGACCGAAAACGAACGCCAAGTTCTTTCTTTATTTTCTTATGTGCTGTAGCTTTTATTTATTTATTTATGCGCTCGCTTTTATTTTTATTTTATTTCACTTTGTCCGTTCACTTGTTCGCTCGCTATTCTATACTTTTTTTTATACGCTGATCAATAAATTACGATTCGTTGACATGCCACCCCCTTTTCGGCACCCCTCGAGGCACACGCACTCCACCACCGCTTTGTGTCACCCTCGCCATCCACAGGACCCGCTCGCTACGGTGAACGTCAGAAACCCAAGGGGTTCACTTTATACATACAATATCATTTCGCTTTAAAAACACTCATAATATAGAACGGCCCATATGTGAATAGATACATATTCAGTCTTTGTGGGCCGTGGGTCGCTTTCATCATCTCATTCTGTCCTCTGGTCATTTCAACTGCACTAAGCGTCATGCTCTGCTGCACCATAATGGCCCAAAACACGGACAGTGGCGGTGGAAGTGGAAGTGGCAGTGGCAGTGGCAGAGGAGAAGCCTACACTTTTGCTTTCGTCGCACGTATTTTGGGAACGACAAACTCAAATTTGAATTGAACTTGAAATGCGACGGCGCTTGGAAACTGTGCCCAGGGACATGGCGGAGGAGATGGACGGGCTCCAAGCGTCCAATCCAACAATCAGTTAGTTGCTTCTCACGCTCGCCAGCGAAAAGGAAGAGAAATAGCTACATAATCGTGTTTTCCAGCCCTCTGAGAAGCGAAGAAGAAACGCAGAAAAAGCAAAGACTTCGAAGCGTGGGCCATTAAAACCCAAATACCCAAATACAAACGAAAACCAACTGCGACTAGAGAGCTTGTAAAGCTGTGGGCGTGGCCATGTTCGGAAATGTTTGCCCTTAATGCCCCAAAAGGGAGATCCCCTAAAAATTCAAGTAGGAATTTACATAAATCAGCAGATTTTTGGGAAGTCTACACATTGTATGTTGAAATAGCTCCTAAGATCATTTCAACTCCTTTATATGACTCAGAAGAGCCTTTAACTAAACCAACGACTTTTTCAAGGGAAATACGAATGTCAGTAGCCAAACATTCCCTTCATAACTCCATTTTTAACTTTTATATACACAGCTCTACTTGCACATAAACGCGTACATAGTATGTATGTATCCCGAAAGATGAAACATTTTTCAGCTGCTAAGCTTAGTTATCCCCCACATTCGCAAGACAAATGGCTGGCAAACTCATTAGAAGACCGAATCCGAATCCAAATCCGAAACCGAATCGGAGCTCGCTGTTAATGACTTTCCGCTGCGATGGGCAGAACTGGAAAAGGGGGGACTGGGCCAAAAAGGGGGTTCGCTTTGTCTGTCTGTCGGTGTTACGCTTTTTGATCCATTAAATCAGTCGGCAAACGCAGCACACAACGAAATATATTGCCAAAAAAAAGCACTGAAACGAAATCAAAAACCGTCGGATGCTCCAAGAATAGACGAACAATTGTTATTAATAATAAACTATAATAACAGTTCGCATGTTAATTATATAACAATTAAAAGAGCATGCAGAGGTTGAAGGTTGTTCAGATATGGAAAAACTCAAGCATTTTTCCCTGGCCTTTTTCGAGTCGTATCACGGATTGCTGGCGTACAAAAACGCAAATTATTCGTAATTTATTTAAAACACAGAAAAATTTGACAAACAAATTGCTAGCAGGGAACTGAATGCTGGAGTGGGCCAGGCAACTGGGGTAAGATGCAACCTCAAGGTCGACTGATTGCGTTGCCAACATTAAAAGGCAATTTGTCGCCTCGTGCGCGGGTTCAAGAGTATCTGTGTGTCTGTATGGGAACCCTCATACATTAGTATCTGGATGCGTCGAATCATTGCGCAATATAAAGTTAAGCCGACAAAAAATGAACAACAACTGCTCACAACTTCAATAAATTCTCAATGAACGGCAGCGAGGGGGATGTCAAAAATTTAAATTTAAATCAATCTGGGAATGGCTTTGGCATAACAGGTATACATGGATAGTCGCCTAGAGATTTCTCTGCGCTTTTATAGTCTAGATAAGAATTGCACTCACCTTTAGTTAGCGGCCATCCACATCAGTTGATTGATTAAGCATACGCCGTGTTGTCTGCAACTTTGTTCATCTCCAATGTTTATATTGTCGATGGTCGGAGGGCCCCCTTTCTTGTTTTCTTCGCACCGCTCGTGCTTCCTCCTCCTCGACTGTGTCTATCTGCCGACTCGTTTCGTTAACTTTGAACTTCAAAACAACAACGAGGTGTCGACAACAATAGCAATAGCAGCGATCAGCAGGCAGCACTAGCGCTGGCACTAGCAACAGCAACTTAGCAATCAACATCACCTTGTTCAAGGTCCAAACTGGAAAAAATCCAAAAAGACAACAAAAAACATCACAAATGCCCCTCCAAAAATGCTGTGCTGTTAATTTGCATAGGGAAATTGAGTGTTCAGCCAAACTTCCTCAACAAAAGTCGCTGGGAAGAGAGGCAAGCACAGGTGTGGGTTAATCGGAAATCAATCAAACGAAGAGAAAGAGTCTAAACCGGTTAACGATAGTCACGGGCCATCCGTGTGTCCCACAGATCCCTACCACCGATCCCAGCGGGATCTGGATTTAGCTTCGTGCCGGAGGACGAGGTATTTCCAAATTTTCTGCCAAATATTCCAACGATGTGAGTGGTCTAATCGCCACGTTGGCGGCTGCACTTCCGTAGCTGGCGTATTTGAAGTCGGCCCACACAGACACGCAGAAGATATACATATGTGTGTACCAAAGTGTAGCCCCTCGAATCGGATCCCCTCCCTCCATCACATCTTGGCCCAGAGCACGTGGGCTGCACTCTGAGTTACTCTTTTGGAGCTGGTGTATGAAGTTGGCTTCTTATTCTTCAGCATTCGAAGCGGAGTAAGTGTGTTTGTTCGATGGCTGGGCCATATGGTAGGTCAACTTCTGTCCCACGGCGCCCGAGAATGACCTTCCACCGACATTGGGCATTGGGCGCGTTCAGGAAATGGCATTAGTTGGGCTGCTCGTCCCCGGTTTCGTGGCCAGCGCCTGTACGCTGTACGCCATATCCTCCTGCTAATCATATTAATGCAGTGTGCGCGAGGGCTTGGCCCGAACCCGAAGGTTTGGCTTCTCGGCCGCTTCTCCATGCTTTCTCCGTGTCATTACTTTCGCTGCTGCATATCGTGTTTTATGGGTCACTTACCCCGTTGTTGTTTTTTGGGTCATGTCCATCAGACAAACTGGCAAACAGGAGGACAGACACAGGGCAGCGGCGAGGCAGCTGGTAATGTGATATGGCCAGGAAGTCCGGCGGGAATCCATTTTAATAGCTCCTCGCCCACCAGAGTTGTCACCCAAGCTGTTTTTCTCATTCGGCTTTCAAAATCAAAAGTGCGGAGGATCAATCCTCTGAATGATAGATATGTACATTTGGATACTCAAGGTGCAATTAAAGAGCATGGACGGCAAATATCCGCTTTAAGTTATTCTGCCTGCACTCGGCAGCATTTTGTTAATTTGGAAGATTCGTAAGACAGTTTTTGGCAACACTGTTTGCTTGCTTTTGGCCACGTTTCCGTTTTATTTTGTGCGATATTTGTTTGCTGTCACTGTTTTGTTGTAGCTGCTGTTTTTCGTACAATATGGACTCATTAGCACAATGCCCGAAAAAAATGGGAACTCGAAGCCCAGAACCCGAGACTCCGAGAGCCGGCAAACAGTCGAGTCGGTCCAAGTTCCGTGCCCCGTTTAACTAATTAATTATGCCCCTGCAACGTCATGGGGGTGTAAAATATATATAATTTGCATGTGCGTTGTGTGTCTGTGTGATAATGTATTTCGACGGTTGTTGTTCTTGCGTTTGAGTAATTGAGTTGAAAGAAATTTGCATTGTATTTAGTTACACACGCACATGGGTGGCCCCATTGTACATACATATCGGGCGAGTACATTAGCATGGATATCCGGAGCATAGAGGCCCGAAACTTAGCATAGACCCGCTGGTGACCCCGAGTCGGGTCACGGGTTGCTCTCCGTGATTGCCATGCCTTGGTGGCCATATGAGATACTAACTTCAAGGTGGCAAGTATTTTAGCATGAACAGCAGTAGCAGAGTATCTGTAGCTATTGATCACAACCAATGGGTCGATGACATGTCGACGCTTAGTTGACTCGCCACTTTAAACATGCAAATACGTACAGAGTTATGTACATATACATTTAAATTGGTAGAGCTTTAATGTACCTACATACGTACTTTCAGTGGATACGCCAGTGTCCATTTGGTGACCCCGAAACTACGCCTGGACTTTCAGGGTTTCCTGCACAGCTGGCGCCTTCCAGCCAAAGTTTATTGAGCTGTCTCCATTTGGAACCCCTCTTATGTATTTATGTACTTTCGGGCATGTAGAACAGAGACTCGCCGTTTATTTGGTGTTTTTGAGTTTGGTTTTGGTTTTTATTTTTGTTTCGCGTATGCGCGTCGAGATATGCAAATTAGCTCTGGCCTTGGCGTGGGCGTTAAAAGCTTTTTGTTTTGTGTGTGGATTTCTAACTTCGTTACACTTTGCTGCTCCGAGTGTTTGGCTGTGTGGGTGTTTGGGACTTGTGGGCATTGTGGGTATTGTGGGTGGGAGTCGTCGATATTTCTCGTTTAAGCTCGACTAAGAAAAATTCGCTAGCAAGCAGCGAGTTTTTCTGTTAGTCACCCAGTCTTTCCTGCTGACACGCTGACTGATTTGGATTTGAATTTGGAAGTGCAGCACTGTGACCCGATCCCAAATTCAAATCGAAATCCAATCCCGAATCCACGCCCAGTTCTTCATCGGCCATTCCAATTCGCATTCCCATTCCCATTCCCATTCCCATTTCCGACTGGCGACTTTCGAATGGCCAGTGGCCATAAGTTTTGGTGCGGAATCGTTTTCCTCCTTTTTGCATTTGCCAAATGGCAAAAGCATTCATAAATTATTCAAAGCAAATCAAATGAGCGGCATAGAAATAAAAGAAAAATAGCTATTTGGCCTCTTTGGTTCATTGGCATTTCATTTGCTATATTATCTTTATTTCTATATACATACATATAAATATGTATATATAATATATATATATATGCATATTTTTTTCCATCCCTATCTGAAACTTCCCATTCACGCACACCGTCATTCATTAGACGAAACTAGTTTCTCTTTAGTATTTCTTCATTTTCCCCTGTTTTTTGTTTGTTTCCCTCGCACAGTCGGATATTTCTACTTCTACATCTATTTATTTTAGTTTGTATTTCCGAGCTTTGTTCAACTTTTTTCTGCTATGCTAATTAGCAATCGAAACAAACCCATTCGAACCTCCATTTAAAACAATAAGCTATTCATTTGTTATTCAAAATAAATTAAAATATCATAAAGCCAAGCCAGCCCAACGAAAAAAGCCAAAAACAACCACGACCAATCAAATATTTGTAGTCTCATAATCGTAATCGTAATGATAATCATAATCATACCCTGCTTAGTAAATATCCAAGCAAACCGAAGTCTCGTAGAAGGTCTTACATCACAGAGTAGGTGTAAAAATTTATTTTTTGTGTGCTTAGGCCCTTGCTATTTTCCCTAACGAATTCCTCAACTATTTCCCCTGCCAGTTTATAGTTTTTTCATTTATTTAAAAAAAAAAATTTTTTTTGTTTTGCTACTTTGTATGAATTTCCAGCACTTCGTTTGTCGCATTTTTACGATTGTTTTATAGCTTTCGGCTGGATGTGCTTGCGAATGTGTAGTCGCCGCTGGGACAGTCGGTCGATTGTTTCATTTTGTTACGGATAGATTGATCGCATCAAGATCGGATGTGCACATAGAGATAGAGCAGCGTATGTACATACATATAATTTCGACGTATCTATTTCTGCTGCATTGTCAGCATTAATTTGCAACTGAAAAGCGGCGACATTGAAGCGACAACTGTTGTAGAACTACAACAACTGCGCCGACACGACCGATCGTCAAGTGCCACGCCCATATGGCAGCGGCACATGCCCGGCGGTCACTTTTCAATTCAATTACCGACTGCAAGTTAATCAATCAATCAATTACTGTAATAATGCCGCCCGATTTGAGCCGCGACAACACAAAAAGGCGGCGCCCCACAAGATCCATCCGCATCCACCCACCGCTCATGATCTAGTATCCATACATGTATAAGTATCTGGATATAGACAGACACACTCATGCCATGGATCCAAATTTATGCTCAAAGTGTGCCAAGATCGCCTTGAGACTGGGCCAATGTTGTTGCCGGACATCATCTACAAACATATCATACACACATAGTTCGCCGGACATTTAATGGCTTCCCAAGTGCCACTAGTTCCCACCTAATCTCGTGGCCAGCGAGTTCTCGTCTAAGGTGGCAAATAAATAAGTTTTATTGAATTCCTTTTGTTTAAAGATCAAAGACGCCACAAGGCGTCGAAAATTTATCGCGTTCTGACTCTGGGTGTATCACCAGGCAGCCACCAGGCAGATATTTAAAATACAACACAATAATTGCTTTGGATGAGTGAAAGAAAAGTGCCTTTAAGCAATGCCAGGCAATGGCAATTCATTTATAGATCATCTTCAAGTGCCATCGGTAATTGGGTTAATTTACACAGATAGGCTTATCTTTATTTTCCTTCGCCAGCATATTTCCAAGAACTGTGCTAGTAAAGTGATAAAGTCCCCTTATCAGTATTCCTTAAGATACTGTTGCACAGCTAAGGACAGTGCGAAATGCATCTGCTTGGAAAGTATTTGGCCAATTGTTCACCAAACTGAGTCACTTACTATGGTAACCACATCACGGGTTTGCCAAGGTGTTGGCACTGTCTGGACTCACAAAACCAGGCGATAGGAAGGGGCAGCGGGAACTGAGCCGAGTTGGAGCCGCAAAAGAAACCGAAAAATGAAAAAGCCTGTGGGCCGTAGCCGAGCCAAAGCAAACAAACGGGCACACGATAATTGACGTTCATTATCAATGGGCAAATACGAGTACAAGTCAATCCGGAACCCTTTAAGTGATCATCACTCGAACCCGTGGTGGTGGGTGGGGGAGGGGTGCTACATGAGAGGGGGGTGTCCTCGGAAAGGGGCAGACATGTTGACGACTTGTAGCGGAAATCCAAAACTCGGCTTGGGCATGGAACTTCCCGTGTGCGGTCCAAACCTTTTGATTGCCCCTCTGCAATTATGCCAGGTACTTGTCTCACTGCCCCCCTGTCCCTCTCAAAAATCATACATGCATGTGTGCTGTGCTGTGCTTTTGTAATGACTTTTTAATGGTCGCCATTGTACTTTGCCACCAAATTGGCCAGGCCAAGTCGGGTAATCAATGCGAGTTGTACGGCGTCCATATCTTATCGGCCCGGCCCGGCAAGGCCTTCCACTTACAACACACATCTGAATCTGAGGAGTGGAACCGGAAGCATTAGAAGCCGACAAAACAAAGCCCATAGCAGACCGAGAGCCAGAAACAAAAAGCCAAAAGCCCAGCGTGGAAAGCGGACTTAGAAGTCGCCGAAGGTCGCCCAGTCGAGGGCCTCTAAGCTCCGGCCACGCCCCAATATGCTATTATGAGGGCCGACTGGCCAGGTCCATAAATCAGGGCAGCATAATTCAGCGGGCGAGATGACTTACCAAGTCTCGGACGCCCACTGCGCACTGTGTTTAGGTCCAAAAAGACTGAAAGCCCTGCCGAAGGTAACAACGTATTGGGAAGGACTGTGCAAAGGGGTTCCGAACACCTGGAAATCGTTCCTCAAATAGTTAATTACAGTTGGGGTATACTCTTGAAAGCATATATATATCCGACTGCCAAAAACCCCTCAAGATTATAGTCCCGTCTGTCGGCATCGTAGGCCTACGCATGTGAACTGCAGATTGAGATCGCAGATCAGCTAGCTATCAGTTCCTATGACACTTCGACATGGTCATCGAAAACATCTTACTGAGTCGCCTACTTGCGACTAAGTAGCTTCTTTTTTTGGCACTTTCCTCGTTTCGACTGCCAACGGATTTCGCATGGCGCCAGTGTGGGACCCCCAGAGGACTCAAGGTGCACTTTGGCCGGTGGCTAGGCTAATTAAGCGATTACTTCTGCTCTGGTTCGACCGATGGCGCGGCACTCGAGTGTGATTTATTTGTGCCGGACGGTCCGATCGGGTCCGGCTCGGTCCCACGCAACGAACCGATTCCGATTCGATCTTCTTACTTTCCCTTCCTAGTGCACAGAGGTCAAATTCTAAATTCTAATTGACAAAGAGCGCGCACAGTGGGTCAAAACGAGCGTTTGCTTCGACTGGCACTCTGCCAGTCGTCTCGATTCATTCACTTTGAGTGCTGGCAGCTTACAGCTCCGCTCTCCCCTTTTCGCTAGATTAATGAAATTAGACAATCAGCATCGGCTGGCTACTCAGTCTCAAGTGGCTAAAGGCGAGGAAGCGCACGGCAAACGGCGAACGGCGAAAAAACTAAATTAAAATCACTCAATTAAATAATTTTTAATGTGTGCCGCAGCCGAAAATTAACATTTTACTGCGGCAGTCGGTGTGCTGTGGAGCAGCTGTCGTTGTTGGTTAATTGCCCCGAATAGACATTAGAGCCACACAAATTGCCCCCCATTTCGAGACTCTATCTCCAGCTTGATTCCCCCCGTTCATTAAGAGAACCCCGATCGACAACATCCAGTCAAGGTCAGCGCATCGCATCGGATTGGATCGGATCGGATCGCATCTCCACTTCCACCCCATTCCGTTCCCACTCAATGTTCGATATTACGAGTCTGAATTGAATATTACCGCTGATGAGGCGGCCATAAAACACATAAAACACATCCACATGCCCATTTGCATTTCCATTTCCTTTTCCCCCCATGTTCCTCAACCTGGTGGATCGCACCCGGTCGAGAATGAGGTATAAGTCGCATCAATTACTGCTGCTGGCTCAGTTGGCTCAAATCTCGATCGACTAGATGCTAGATCCCAAAATTTGTCCGATTCAAATCAGCTTTCTTTTCTTTATCACAAATAAAGCTGCTACGATGAATGCCCCATATGATTGCCAATCAGTGGCCATAAGCCCATTCGTAAATGATCCTTTACGCTCCAGTCGATTCAGCCATTACCTTTTCGGGCACCAAGGGTTCAATTAAACTTTCAACGGCATTTCAATTCGATGCGGAGCGCTCCTTTTCGGCCAGCAGAGCAACAAAATTGTTGTTAATTACGCCTAATTGGCGTTTTTTTTTTTTGCACATTTCAATGCGAGCTCGACGCGAAAATTCGCACAAAATAACAAAAACCAAAAACCCGAAACGGCTGCCGTTGCCAGGTAGCCCAATCCGCAATCCGCAATCCCCATCCCATTGTTCGTTTCGAAAACAAATTAATGACATTAAAGAGTGCAAACAGAAAATGCAATTTTCGGTGTAAATAACACAATCGATGCAAATGAAGTAGCGGTTCCGCAGGCGATTTTGGAAGACCGAGCCAAATACAAAGTTCCAGCACACCGGGAGAATTTCTGCTGGCCACGAAAGCCAAATAAACAAATCCCCACCGAGCCGCGACTTAAGCCAAATTAATGGACAGTTGCTTTTGAATGCCTCTGGTTTGGGGCTGAGTACCCATTACTTGTGGCCGGTAGCAAAGGGTATATGCGATTTTTGACGCATCTTGAACAGGTGGTTTCTCCAAAAAACACCCCAATGATTTTTTTCATAATGGTTCGGTATCAGGTTGATCCAACTACAATCAGCAATGGGTGTTTCTCAGTCGAGGAACTGAGCTGCATTCGATTGCTTAGCTTTTGGGTTGATTTGGCTTGGTTTGATTTGGCGGGGCTTATTTATTTGTGTTTGCCTAAAAAATTGGCGCTACCTACGCGAGTTTTGTTTTTAGCATCGTTTCTTCTTTTGTTTTCGCGATGATTCACGGCACAGCCATATAGATGTAGCCACCCCAGCCGCAAATCCACATCCACATCCACATCCAGTACCAGTACGCATATCCAACAAGAGCGGGGGTCGTTTGCCTAATCAATAACCGTCAATCGTCTTTACACACAGTAAACACACATAATAGATGGCCGTAAGCCGCAATTATTGATGAGCCCGGCGATCCACTCTGAACCCAGGCTCTGTTTTGATTTCCATCCATGCCCCGTGCACAATCCATCGTGTACATTAGACGCTAATCAATGCTAATAGCTCCTCTCTCTGTTTCGTTGCAGCTCAGCTCAGAGCTCAGTGTGGTGCAGACCGGCGATTCTTGCATTTATTGGTAAGTGAGTCCAGCAAACGGAGATGATCAAGCCAATAGGTGCATTCAGTTATCTCTCGCTTTCTAAAAAATGTATTGCCTTACTCCGACCTTGCGACTGCTTGCATGGCTTGTATGTCGCCATAGGCGGCTAAATGCATCCAGATAGATTTGTATTTGTGGGCAAAGGGCACACACAGCCTCCTGTTGGTGTTGAACAACAGACAAGCAAACCGAAAATATTACGCATACGCACAGGCGTCACGCACAAGGCAAGCGAAATCAATCAAAGACAACAAATTTTCAGCACGCAATCAATTGGTGGATCCAAAGTTCGGGGGCTGGTTGAATTATGTGCGTCACTAGGTGCGGACGAAAGAAAGGGGAAAATCTTGGAGCCAAGGCAAATAATATGGCTACGAGTGTGTAGGTAGGGTGCATCTTTGGGGGTTCAGTTCGGGGTCCTCTCGAGACAATTGGGCGCCAGTCGAGTTGAGTCGAGTCGTTTGCTGTCTTGCTAGTTTTGTGGGGGCGACCCACTTTTCCGCCACCTCCTCTCCACCGTGCAAATCAATCAAGAAGGAGAAAATGCGGAGGAAAGGAATCTGCCACATTTTCTGGCAGTAACGCGCAATTTAACCTGTCTGTCTCTATTTCGTATTTCTGCTCACTCAATTATCATAATAGCCACGAAAGCGGGCGGAGGCCGGAATGATTATGTCGGCGCCAGTATTTCCGCCTTTTTTAACGACCCCTTGTGTCTTGGTCCTTGTTCCTCGGTCCTCAGTCCTCTGTGCTTGGTCCTGTTAACACACCCAGCAGAAAAGTCGGACATGTGTCCATGTTGCGGCTTTGTGGCCGCCTGACACGCACAATTAAGCCAGTGTTAGTCCAAGGATACTCAAAATCAAATCAAATAAAATCACGATTTACCACGCTTGCGCACGCATCCCGCCCCACAAATTTTGTCTAAGCTTTTTGCGGGGGAGCCAAAAGACAGGAAAACAACAAATGCCATGAGCGGTGAGATTCTATTTTCCTAGCGTTCCGAACTGTTTGCGTTGCGCCCTAATGCACTTGACCTTCGAAATTTGAATCGAAATCCAAAAAGCCATTCCCCCGTGCAACTCAAGCGAAACAACATTTGGTAACAATTCGCTGACGTTTGGCTGTCTCTCTCTTTTTTTCTATCTAGCCTTTATTTTCTATCTATCTATTATCATCTACTGATGATGTTAAATATTTTATATGGATATTATTGTACTTTTATTTTTTGTTTGATTTAGCTGTAATGCTACTACTCGTACTTATTTTGAATCGACCACATTTGGGTCTTCGAGTTGCCTGCCATAATACGCAAAGTTTTCTTATTCTTAGTTCAACTCGGAAGTATCAATATCCAGGGCGCTATTGCTTCCTTTCGCCAGAAGAGAGATCCCGGCAACGTCCTCGAAGGACAAAGGACACGCAGTGTCCTCGCCATTGTTGCCAGGCATTGTAAAGTTTGAGTGTAAATTCCATTAGGATTATATTACAGCACTCCGACTACACACATGCGCCGATGGCAGGAAGGCGGGGAGGAGGGAAGGCGAAGCCACAAAAGTTTCGTCTGGCCCATAAAGTAGGAGAATTCGCTTTATTATCCTTGGAGCGAGCGAGTTGGCAACGGCGCAGGGATGGGGGAAAGTTCAAATGGATTAGGGCCAAGCGCTGGCGAAGCCCCACAAGGCGTTGCCTGCTCCACTCACACGCGTGCTGAGCAAGTGGCAGGATATGTGTCAAGGACATGCCACATTTGAGAGTGTGTGTGCCTGGGACGGGGGCGGGGGACCTTACTCGTACCCCAAGAATGACCCCCAGCTGCTCCTCCTGAGCTGGGTGCAATGGGCGTGGTCCCTGGGGCTGGGCTAAAAAACACATTTGGGACACATTTGTGGTCCGCTAATTGGTGTCGCTCTTCCCTGCCTTTATCACCTGTCTTCCCGATTCCGATTCTCTTTTTACTGCCGCTTCCTTTCTTGGCACTCCCCTAACTCGCACATTTGTAAATTCTTTCGGGGATTTTGGAAACCACCCGCGAAATTTAATCGAATTAGACTCTGCATAGAAATGTCCTTCGGGTCAGGCATTCTTTCTTTCCGCGCAAATAGAGAACTTAACAAAAAGTTCTGTGTATTTATGCGCGATTCGGGAATTTCCTCGAACTCTAAACAGCTGCCAGCTGTGCAGGAATTGACCACGAACTGCCTCCTGCCCCTTGCCGCTGGACACTGCCCTCGAGTGACGCCTCTGCATTTTCAGTTACAGCGTCGCCAGTCGGAAATTTCCATTAGATTCACTCCGTAGCTGTGTATCTGAGTCTCCATTTTGGCCGTTCTCGATTGCCGTTCGCAATAAATAAACACAATAAAGACTTTTAATGCGAATTCTTTCATAAAAACCACTAAGATGACGATGAACATGAACATGATGATGACGATGATGATGATGATGATTAGTGTTGGCCTCCGTCTTCATTTCACAGATATATTGCTTTTGCTTTTGCTCAGACAGCTGTCGCACGGCCGGGAGAATCTAGTAGATACAAATGTATCTATCTTTTTTTTTTCATTTTCCATTTTTCGATGACCGACCCAGAACAAGGTGCGAAAAGTGCTCTAAATCGCTTTAGAGGCGAAAAGCCGCCGAAAAACAAACCAAACCACACGGCAAACAAAGTAAACGCGCTCTTTGATAAAATTCCACACACAAAGAGGGGCCAAGAGTGGCCATAAATAACAATAAATAAAAAGAACACGCAAACGGCGAGCAGCAGCGATAATGTCACCTTAATCAACATAAATCGCGTCGTTGTCACAAAGTGAATTAGCTCTGGAAATTAATTAGATTCTGCCAAATCGAACATCGAATAACCGGAGACCTGGAGTACTGGCGTACTGGAGTACTGGAATACTGGAGAATACAGGGTAGCCGGAGGCAGGCGAGTCGAGAACTAAGAGGGTAGCCAGCAGCAACTCATTGGGCAGATAAGATTTGCCCGTGCCTTCCACCGATAAGACATCTTCTGACACGCAGCCCTCTGATAAGCCTGATAAAAACACAAACTTTAATGAAAGCTCAGATTGCGAACGTCCTTGCAGGTACACCACGCAACTGGCGTATCTCCGCTGCACTCCAATGTTTTCGCTTATCTGGAGGGCAGTGACTAATGACGCCTCGCTCCTCAGATACTGACTGATAAATGCCCAGATACCTCTGTAGATATCTGCGAGGTGAATGTAACAGATATATGTACATTTCGATTGAACTATAGTCTTCTCTCCACAGCATATATCCCAATAAAACTGATATGTGTACAAGTGTGTGCGGCAGTTTTCAACCCCAAGAGTTAGACCAAAATATTTTCACTTGCCAAGTCGCTATCCTCCCCGAAATCCTGCTGTACCAATTCATTTCCATAATTTTCCATTTTCGAAGCGTTTTATTCACTTCTCTGCTGATAGTTTGAGTTTTATGGCCAGCAATACACTTGATGGCTATGCGGGAAAGTTACTTGGGGTAATATAAACCATTCATTATTATATTTCCAATACGTGGAATAGTTGCTTGAGCTGACTAAAGTCCTCTAAAAGATATCAAGACATCTTAAAGATATCAGCCTAGCTGTGTAAGTTTGCTACGAAACTTTCGAAGCGGGACATTGTTAAAGGGTACTTCCCAATTCGGTGCTCCTCTCATCATTGCCTTGTATCTGCAGAACAGTTTTAATATTTGTGTATTTTTGTTATTCTGTGGGTCCGTCTTGCTTTGTGGCTCCCAAAATGAACGCGTGGAACGTGCGCGGAAATGTTTATAGCTGAAATACTTGCGCAACGCGTTCTCCATCGCCACCAACCACCAACCACCCCGCCACCACGCAACCCCCGCTGTCAGGACATTTTTGGCACGACAGCGGGACGCACTTGGAATGTGCGAAACTTCCCAGCCAGTTGGCTTTTCCTTTTCCTCACAGTGTGCGCTTAATTTTTATAACAGCTCTATGTCATCTCCGATCCCCCCTTCCCCACACCCTGCCAGCCCGTTGCGCTCTTAAGTGAATAATAAATTAATTGAATCGCCACGCGGCCCATTTTCAGCAGGGTTGGTCGGAGGAGGAAAGTAGTCCCAATCTCGAACGCTCGTCTATGGTCTATGGGCCATCCGTAAAGTTTTATGTTAATGGCCAAGCAAGGGTTTATGCTTATCCACACACACACAACCACCCACCCCCCTCCCCTACCTGCAATTAGCAAACTAATCAAATTGCAGATATATACACTATCTAAATGCCTAATTACAGTGTAAATTTGTGGCCCCTCTGCGGAGATTTGCTGCAGTGACACTTAATTGGAAAACAGAAAACAGCTGACAAAAGAGCACCGCACGGAGCCGAATCGCTTTTCGTATCTATCAGATAGATAGATACGAGCACACTCGCTGCGTGCTGGCTTTCTGTGGTCTTTCTGTGTTTGGCTTTGGCAACGCTTTTAATTAAGCCCGGCCAAGACAGCAGGGAAGCAAACAAAAAACAAGGCACGGAGCAATGAAAGTTTGCTTTTATGGCGCACAAACACCCTCTCGGCTGGCACAATATCCAACTACTTCCAGCTCAAATCCATTTTGGAATATGAACAAGAACTGCGAATAGATGAGGAACAACAGAAGAAGGGTGGCAAAGTTAGCATTCTATTACAATGAAGTGGAGGCCAAGCCTCCCCCACAGCATCAAAGGCAATGAATTCAAATGAAAAGCGATGACGCAGGGGAAAAATCAGGAATCAAGATCAAGATACATTCTGATTAACGACAGAATGAATGCAATCGAATCAGTTTGATTACTTTATAACCAACAGATAGGTCAAAATTGTGTATATTGGCAACATACGAGTCTACGAGTATTGGGGCACTTTTTCGAACACCACGCTTCGTTTCACTGCTCTTCCCCACTTTCAGAGCATGTTTTCGAAAATGTATGAGGTCCACTCCTCTTGGCCTTCTCCTCCCTCCTTTCCCCACTCAGTGGCTCGTGTGAAATGTTGAGTGCGACCCAGGCACGTAGCCAAACGAACCGAACCCAAACCGATAATTGTCGGTGGCGGCAGATGTGCGGACAAATGTATATACTTTTCATGTATTATAACTCAAATGCTTAAATGCACTTATGCGGCGTTTTCACATCGCACGCCCCATGCCGCGATAAATGCAGGTCCGTGCTCAACCTCCTCCGCCTCGATCATTACATTATGTATCGCAATTATGAGGTGTTATTAAATTATAACGCTTGTTGTGCAACTCCGCCGGCTGACAATTCATTCATTGGCATTCGACCGCGCTGCTGCCAATCGTATGCAAATGGAATCCCAATCCAAATTCAAATCCAAATACGAATCCGACTCAGTCTCTGCCTGAGTCACCCATCATCAGTCACAGTTTTGGGATATTTCGGATACCTATAGTATGTACATATACGTGACCAAAGTGTATGCGCCGATAAATTTGGAAGTTTCCCAACAATAGTAAATACATCGAACTAACACTACTACTGAACTGCCGCAGTTGAGCTCAATTAATATGGAACGCTTTTAAATGAGAGGGAATAATGCATCGTTAGATAAGTTGATTAGTAATGCCCTCAGGAGACTTGTGTCGATGCAAATGATAGTTGAGATTTAGTGCCATAAAAACAATCAGCTATTCGCTAGAATTGTTAGAATTGGTTTTATATGTCGCCAGTTAACTTCAATGGCATGGCACTTGCTGATTGGACGAAAGATGGACACCGCAGCAGCTCGATTCGATCTCCACACGATATCTCCACCACTCGTCTGCTCTCCGGGCTTCTGGCCATTTGCCGTGCTCTCCAATCTGGTAGCCATCGATCGCCTTGGCTCGTCTGGCAGCAAAAACTCGCACACTTGAGGCCAATTGCCAACATGCCGGCCACAAATCAGCCGCAAATCACTTTATTTCCAAGTGGCAGCGAATCAGCCGAGGAATGTCAATGTGGAAAGTGCAGTTAAAAGGTTTCCGGAGAGGACGGGCTGAGCAATCCTGCTAATTTGAACAATCTACGATCTGGTGCCACGCGACGTATGCGCAATCTGAAGCCAACTAGATTCTTATATATACTTGTGATCCTTATGTAGAAAATTAAAACGCATACGCTCTTAAGCATAGAAGTTCTCAGTTGCCCTGACCCCAAATGTTCTCGGGGAGGCCACGCATGCGCAGTTTGCTATCGCAGTTTGCCGCTGATTTTGAAGTTGACGTCCGCCACATTTGGTCAAAATCAGCATTGCCAACAGAGCCGGCCCCAAGTGGAAGTGGAAGAGTCGGGCCAAATGGCGAGTTTATGTGCGTTTTGTGTTTTGTGCGATTTTTGCAATTTGCTCGACACGAATGTCAAAAGTGATTTTCGTTGCAGTAGAATACGGGGAAGAGAGCCACATCAAAGGCAGTAAGGTATTAAAAGCTCTCACAAACAACGAAAACCCGAGCCCCAACAAAAATAAAGAAACATGCGAAAGTCATAAATCATAATTCTTTATTCTGCCTACGTTTTGTTGTTCGCTGCTGACTGAACTTCGGCTCGAAACGGACAGGGGGAAAATTTGAGTGTGTGTGTGTGTTGGTGGGGCTAAAGGGGGTCTAAAATGTATATAGCACGTCACACACACATCAGCAAAGGCATTACCACAAGTGCACATACTTCTGGCCAAATGATAAATGGCCGAGAGACAGCAGCAGCAGCAGCAGCAGCAGCAGCAGCAGCAGCAAAAAGGCAAAATCGCTCATAAACTAAACTTTTGAGCGAAATCGCCTCTCTCCCCCCTCCCCTCTGAACAACCCCAATCGCCGCAGAAATGCCCCCGGCCCTCCCGTGTCAAATAGTTCATCTTCGAAGTGGCACAACAAGTAATTGGGGATGAAATAAATTCGGAGAAATTCCTCTCGAATTACGTGGGGGAGAGTCCATGAATTGCCACATATGTAGATATTCTATCAATCAAGTGGATTGTTGAAAGGATTCGCATTGAAACGCTGGCGCAACTCCATAACGCTAATGATCCTTCAACCCTTCAATCCACCTTCGTTCGGTGATGAGTTGATTTTGATTCAACTACGAGTATAGTTTTGAGATAACAATACATCCACTTTTATCGCCCCTATTTAGGGGTTATCGGGAGTCAAGCGAATTCATGGATGATTGCCTTCAATTGCATTTCAATTCCGTTTCAATTGCCGCCGAGGAATTTCGCTGCAATTTCTCCTTCTGCTCACCTTCACCTCGCACAACCCGAACGGAATGTGTGTGTCGCCCCTCGAACGCCACCCCCTCACCCTACCCCCTGGAAATTCTAATTGTGCATGCACATACATATGTACGTACATACATATGTACATATAGATACAGATGTAGACATATTGACACCCTGGCACCCGATCTGTATTGGCTATATGGCCAGTGGACCTGGTCTCAATTAGCCGATTAATGGCTTAATTGAGGCGTATGTGCGAGTATGTGCGCGGGGGGCTTTTCGGGTGCGTGATCAATCACGATCAATCGTGATTTGTAAGCTCGATCGCGTGTCACGCGCTTCGCCGGTTCCCCGGTTCGCCGAGACTTACATAAATCAATTTAGCCGAGTTTATTTTATAATTTAATTGCTTTTGTTTACGTTGACATGTTGCACTCACGTTCGCGGGTCTCTCTCTATCCACACACATGTGCTCATATGTACATATGTGGATACATATGTACATCCACATCATACATATCTCTCAGTCACACTCACTCACTCTCTCTTTCTGTTTTGTCTCTGTGCATTTTGCAGATTCGATGCCGATGTGAAGGGAGGTGCCGGCTGTCCGACGTTCAACGCATTGCATTCGCTCGGCCTTAGCGCTCTGAGCAACAACAAAAGTCGGGGATCTGAGCCGATGGAACCGATGGATCGACCTTACTCCTCTGCCGCCGGCCCCCTAAGAACCCCAATCCCAATCGAACCGAAGGAAACAACACTCTAGACAGCAAAGACTCTTCGAGTTTGACATGTGATAAGCAAAAAAGTGAAAAGTGTGTGCCTCTAAAATCCAATATATAATATATATACAAATACACAAATACACAAGAGATATATAGAACAAACAACTTTTTGAACAGTCCAACAAAACAAATGCAACGCGTAGGCCTTTAACTGTGATTTAACAATACATACATAGCAAACAAACAAAAAAAAAAAAACACCAGTTTGTTACGATTAATTTTAGTTCGGTTTAGTTTTCGTTTTATTTACCGTGCGTGCTACCGTCGACGTCGACCATGTTCAATTCCAACATACCGGCCTCCTCGCTGCTGAGCATAGACAGCGGCGGCCTCCTGATGGGCGGCCATACGCCCAAGACGCCAGAGATCCTCAACTCGCTAATTGCCATGACCAATCCGCTGGAGAACTTTAGCTACAGTTCGGCAGCGGCGGCCGCGGCGGCAGTTTCCGTCGCATCCTCATCTGCATCCTGCAGTGCCGCCTCCACGCCGGTGGTCACCGTGCGCCACTTCAACGGCCATCCCAATGGTCAGGTGAGCGATTTCCCCCACATCCATCGTGTGGATACATGGCGTATACTTAATGTGCGTATACTTTATATGTACTTGCAGTCGCACTCGCAGGACAGCAGTCATTCCAGTTGCTCCGGATCACCGCTCGACTCCCCAGCGGGCACGGCCACCACACCCAGCGTGCAACAGGTAAATCAATCAGTCTTGTGAAATTAAAATTAGTACAACCACCTGTATTGCTGGTGAAGCATTGTTGGGTCCTTTTTGCCAGAAACATTCACACACATACAAACATAGTTGGAAGCTCATATATATTTCTCAAACACACAGCGCTCGCTCATCTACCGAAATAATAAACAAAATGCGATGCAAAACGTTAGGAGATTCTAATTTACGAGAAATTAGTTGAAAAAAAATTAAAAAGGCGTTGCGATGCCTCTTTCTTTCACCCGGCCGTTGCAGCAATTAAAACCCGCGCTGGCACAACGCCTATAAATTCGTTTCAAGTAATAATCATAAATCACATTTGCACACACGGATGATGGTTAGCGAACGGCGGTGGGTGGAGGGAGGAGGGAGGAGGGAGGAACCGGGGCTTATATAGTCTATAGACACCTGCCAATTATTGCTAGGTGCGGGTAGCGGAAGGGGAGCGGACTAGGGATGCGTTCGTTGCACAACGCAGAGATCGGTTCGAATCGGCGGCCTTTAGCTCGTATGTATGTGGAATTAATCGCTGAAGTTGACACCACCGCAGCTACGTGCCTCATTAAGGCCAATGTCAGGCAGCCAGCCAGCCAGCCAGCCAGTCAGTCAGCCAGTCAAGAGTAATTCGCCACACTCGCACTGAGACTCAGATTCAGCTTTAGAGGCAGATTCAGATGCAGATACTCGAACTCAGCGCCGCAAAAGTGAAATCAATTCTCGCTGCGTCTTGCAATTGACGCCCACTCAACGCCGAAGCTCACGTCGGTGTCATACGGACGGACAAGCATACGGACAAATGGACAAACGGACGGACAGAGCAACAGTCCAATGGCCAGTGGAGAGTGCGTGGGTCGATTTTGCACGGCAGTGTGCTGCGTGGGCAAAACAGTCATCGAATAAATGAATGAATGAATGAATGGAACAGGCCAAATTGATGCGGCCAGATTAAAGCCAGATTGATGCCACAAGTGCTTGTGCATGATTCCGGTGAATTGCGTTGGGGGCAAATTAGTGAAAAGCAAGCAAGTCAGTCTGAGTTGGAAAACACAACTCAAAGTTAGAATAGTAGTGGTGCACCATTGTACTAGAAAATGTGTTCCAAGGCATTTAATTTCTGTCTGCTTCTTCAACGTTTCATCAAACCTTTCGATGACCAACTTGGCGAACTTTGCCTCATTGCAATTCAAATGTAGCAGGGGTTTTCGACCCCTAGTAGAACCCCGAAGAATCGGACCGGACCCGGACTCATTCAAAGGTTTCCTGTCCTCTCTCTCCGTGTGTTTTTCTCTCTTTTTGCGCACGCCAAATATTTGCACAAATGTTGCCGAAAAAGAGGGGCAAATGTGAAATGGGGATAAATAATAAGAACGGCAAACAGAACGAGCGAGAAATGTGCAAAAGTGCAAACAAGCCAAACAAAATGCAAATTTGCCAGCCCGAAAAATTGTCTCTTTTATGCGTTTTCGGGTGAATTTTGCGACTAAAGTTGCAGCGATGCGAAGTGCAAAGAAAGGCTCGGTCGTTCCGTAGGGTCTTTCAGAATCAGAAAGAAAAATCCTGAGCACTGTACAGATGCGTAGATACAATATTGTATATATATATATTTATATATATCTGCACGGACTCTTTGACTGAAGCCACGACCTGTGTGCCGTCCACTCCCGATCCCACTTCCATATACATACACCTCCATCCAGATTTCCCCCGGCGCAATTGCACAATTTTCCAGCAGACTTCGTCCGACTTATTGAGTCGACGCTGACCATATGACCATATGACCATATGGTCATGTACTGGCTCCAAGTTGCCAGCGTCTTGGATTTTTTGGGCGGAGAAGGGGGCCCGGCGCATGCGATTATTATGATTTTGTTTTGGATTTCGGTTTCGGCATTCCTTACTTGTCGCTTTTTAAACACAAAATTTATTTATCTGATTTCTGGGTCAATAAATATAGCGCAGCGTGCCTAAAATTCAAATGGAACCCGATGCCGAAATGCCGAGAAATTAACAAAAGCGCAAAGGCAACATTGAAAAGAAGGGCGCGTTCAATCAGTGGCATCCGAACAATTTCTCGAGCAGACAACAAACAGAGTGCGCAAAAAAAGGGAAACCCCGAGTAAAAAATACGAAAGAAATAAACACTACACTTCGGTCTGGTCGACAACTCAATTACCTGCTGCATAATTCGCTAGCTTCAAAAAATGCCTTTCAGTAATACGCAGGATTGAGTAGTTGATACAAACATACTCGTATGTAGTGTAAAAACCTACCGACGTAGCTCAGCTAGTTGTGCAATCACTGAGCATAAAGGGTATTTCAGCAGCTGATATAGCTGAGTGCAGTACGCAGTCAGTCAATCAACGAAAGTTGACACAGTGCGCGGAGCAGAGTGATGACCATCTGTTCCTGGCTGGGGCCGGGGCCCTGTGGCTAAGGGGCTATGGTGCTCCTCCATAAATGGAACTGACCCAGTGCAGGCTGGATATATCGAGGTTACTTCGGTTTGCGGTATTCGGTGTTCAGTTTCTGTTTTCGTAGGCCCACCCACCACCGCTTTCGTGAGCCCAATCGAGTATGCCGCGTGCACTTGCCTCGGTACAGAGAGCGCTGAACACTAAACTTTCTGGTTTCTGGGCGTGGTGATTGTCGCAGATTTCTATCTGTTCGCTGTAATACTTATAATTCATGCACAACTCGAGTGTCCCCAAACCCCGAACCCAAAATCCAGGTGCCAAGCCCTAAGCCAAAGCGCGAAAAAGGTTGCTTGAGTAAATCACCGGGCAAATAAACAAACAAACAATGCTGAAAAAGCCGCTTTAGATAATCTCCTCCCGAGAAAACGGACCGCGATTCGTCATATCTTTATATCTGCGTCCAACTCCCGATAAACTGTGTCGAGCTCTCACTCGGAAACCTCAGCCAGTTCACGGGGAAACTCGCACAGATGGCAAGAAATCACCGCACAAGCCAGACACTTATTTAAATAAAAGCCGTATATCTTTTTCTAAGTTCCAGTTATCATAAATATATTCCACAATTAGGGCGAATAAAATACGCTGTAGCAAGGATATTTGGTCGTATTTGACTTCAACTTACTCTCGAACTACCTGACTTTCTTTGCAGACCTGTTCGCGCCTGATCAAGGAGGGCCTGAAGCTGTCCATCCAGAGCAAGCGCAAGCTGTCCACCTGCGACTCAAGCTCCGGATCGGAGCAGCCGCACTCCAAGTACTCGCGACGCAGTAGCAACCACAACGGGCACAGCGGCAGCAGCAACAACTACAGCGGCAGCATGAGCAACGCCAACGATTTGGACGACGACTGCGAGGAGTCCAGCGACGACGACAGCGAAACCAAGTCACAGCCCAAGGGACTCACTCCGGAGGACGAGGACAGACGGCGAAGGCGCCGCGAGCGGAATAAGATTGCGGCCACCAAGTGCCGAATGAAGAAGCGCGAACGCACACAAAACCTGATCAAGGAGTCGGAGGTCCTGGACACCCAAAACGTGGAGCTAAAGAACCAAGTGCGTCAGCTGGAAACCGAACGGCAAAAGTTGATGGACATGCTGAAATCGCACGGATGCCAGCGAGCCGGAGGCTGCCAACTGCCCAGCCAACTGCTCCAATCGCCGGCCCAGAAATATCTCAGCGAACTGGAACTGGAAACGGTGAGCATCGACGGTCCCAACTCCGGTAACAACAACCAGCGGCTGCAGAGCATACCCTCGATGGCCACCTTCAAGTATGGCTCAAAAACGGCGGCGGCCATGGCCCAACAACTGCCCACTGGCTACTGCAAGCCTTCGCCCAGCGCCCAGGAATTCGAGCACGCCGGCTACCAGCAGCAGCAGCAACAGCAGCCACAGTCCCTGAATCCCGCCGGCAACAACGTGGTTGACCAGCAGCAGGCCAATCCCAGTCCCAGCCTGCTTTCCGACTACGTTCCCAACTGCGACGGCCTGACTGGCAGTGCCAGCAACCACCCCAATCACAACAACAACAACAACAGCAGCAGCGGCGCCAGCACCAACACCAGCAATAACAACAGCAACATCAGCAGCCACAGCAGCAACGCCAGTACAACGCCCACCGCCACCAGCAGCGCCATTGAGTTCGTGAAGAACGAGCTAGTGGACTCGCAGAGTCCCTACACCACCGCCCTCAGTGCGGAGAGGTTCTTGTTCGAGCCCAGCGATGGCTTTCCGGACATCAAGCACGCCTGTGTTTTGCCCTCGCCCTGCGGCATCAATGGCCTCAACATGGCCAGTGTGGTGAACACGAACGGGAGCACCGGCAACAATAATAACAGCCACCATAATAATAATAACAACAACAATCACCTGATGGACTTCCACCAGGGCCTGCAGCATGGCAACATTGGGGCCGGAGTGGGCGTTGGCGTCGGAGTTGGTGTGGGAGTGGGAGTCGGAGTGGGCGTGATGACGCCCTACGATGACGAGCAGTTGCTGCTGCTGAAGAATGGATGCTTTGCCACCGATCTGCTGTCGCAACTGGTGGAGGAGGGCGGCGAGTATGTCGACCTGGACTCAGCCACTGCCTTCATGAACAACGGCAGTTGCCTGGCGTGAGGAAGGGCGCCGGACAGGGAGCGGGATCGAGACCGCGACCTGCTGCTTCCAGCCTTCGAACAGCCAAACACTCAGCAACAGCAGCAAGCAGTCCAATACCCGGCCGGGAAGGAAGAGCCACCGGCCAGTCCACAGCTTGATGGGCAGGTTCAACTCGAACTCGAAATGGAGCTGCAACTCGGAGAGGAGCAGGATCCGGCTTGGACTCATGTAGACTACTGGTGCTAGGGCATCATCATCCACACATTAATGTTAATCTTAAACGCCACTCATCGACTAAGCAGGAGTACAGTAAAAAAAAGCCGCAGTTCCCTTCAAACCCCAACAACCAATCCGTAGCGCAGATCCCATTTCATTCAATGCGATCCCTGTTATCAGTTATATAACTAAAACTTTCTTTCTTTCAAAATCAAAGCCAGACATTTCTTCCTAGCCTACAACTTTCTTACATAGAATTGAAAGCAGACCACAGATAATTTTTTGAGCCACTTGCTTTTTGGATTCTTTTATCCTAAGCAAACTTTAAATCGCTACTATTTAACACACGCAATCCAAGATCTTCCAATAGCAGAGTTCCCTTCAAAGGTCTGGATCCCGCGATTCAATCAAGGACCACTCGAATAAAATCCCCAACCCGAGATACATCCCCGCCCCCAAGAAACCCCCATACCTTGATCCCAAGTCCGCCTGGAGCCGGCATCCAGCCTGTGGCTTGACTACCTCATGAAGCAAGAAGCAGAAACAATTAACAAGTAACTATCATTAAAGAGCTGTAAGGAGTAAGGTGTAAAGAGCGTAGAACAATGGACAAAAGGCAGAAACAAAAGCAGAAGCAGAAACGAGAGCACACAAACACACGCGCAGCGGTGAAAGAAACACTTGCACAACTGTACATAACCAAATTTGTATACATTAACTAGGTATATCGATTAACATTCCATTGCAAGCCTGCGAGAAAAGCAAGTCGAGGGAAGAAGAGCAGTAATCAACTGCTAGCAGTCACATCCGCATCAGTAATTATTAATTTTAATTTTTCGATTCTTTTCAAGCATACATAGATTTGTTTGCTCTTTGCTCCCATCAAAGCCTTAACCATTACATATATTAATATGCTTATAAATGTATAAACAATCGAGAGATTAGAGAGAAATATTTGAGATGCGAAGCAAAAGCAGTAACAGAAAGAGGAAGCCCATGCGATATGACGTTTGATATTTTTTTCTAAAACCTAGGCTTAGTCAGTGATAAACCCAATATGTATATATACCGCATATATATACAGACTTATATATACATTTATGAATTTTTGTTTTTTTTTTTTGTGTCCATAAATCGTAAGCTATGTTTAAAAAATTAAGTAAAATTGCCTTACTCAAACATTAAATCGACAAAAAAAAAAGATCTTTGAATTGACCACTAAACCTAAATTACTAATCTACACTTTGTTAAATCTTTTGCAAAACTAATCTATATATACCAGAACAACAAAATATATAAATATAATATATATACAAGAGATATATGGAGAAAGAAGAAATGTATTATGTATAAATTGGTGGAATCGAAGACCTTAAAGTGCTGCTAAATTTGAAACTTTGCAACTCCTTCTAACGTGCGCCTTATTAAAATTTTGTAATTTATACTATATACATATGGTAGGAAATGTCGAGGGATATATATATGTATATATATATACAAGCGTGTACTAAATCGAGGTTAAACTTATATTTGTGTGTTTATTGCTTGATTAACGAGATATATACATAATTATACACAGATAAAGCAGTTAATTATATATACAAGTGTGTGTACAAACAGCTGTGAACACCAAAAAGTGGCCTAAAGGAGAATCCAAACAAAACCCAAACAAAACTAATTCCCCCAACAAGTGCTTTGAAATTATTTCGTATTTGTAATTGCCTCGAGCTGAAAAGAGTTAACCAACGATACCGATAAACGATAGGCGATATAAGTATATCTATGTTAAATACGCAAACTATTTATAACATGTAACGAACCCGATGAGCTTGTCAAGCTTTTTGAGCACCGCCTTTTTCTCTAGATCTACCAAGTCTACCATAATGTTATGTCACCACGATACTTCTCAAATAACACTCAAGAATGCGTGCCTAATTGTCCCAATTGTACGATATTCACGCATACAACCGACAAAAAGCCTTTCCATTGGAAATGAAACTTTAAGATTAAAAATTGTATTGAGCATACCTTAAGAAAAGTTTACCTCACACACACAGAAACACTCGCACACAACACGACACAACAAACACACACACACATAGAAGGAACCCTAGAAAATTGTAGGGTGGGACTTCGCTCGCCGACAATTGATATTACATACAATACGTTCAGCTTCCAACAAAATTACCCAAAATATACAAAAACAAAAAAAAAACAAAAAAAAAATACTTTAACAAAGTTTTAACAACTCAGGTCAGGCGAGCGGAGCGCTGCCAGGGTTGCCACCACATTCGATGTTAAATGTAATTCGTAACTGTAAATGTTAACTGTAACTGTAATGGCAAAATGCAATCAAGTCCACGATGTTAGCCCCGCTTGTAAAGATTATTTTATTTATTTTTGTATTATTTCCCAAGTTGTTCTTTGTTTTCGATTAATGTTCTCTAATATATATATATCTAAAATATGACCATAACGAGTGGCGTTTCAGTTCTTGAGTTTTGGGATTGGGGACTCTCTTCTGCCAGCAGCTGAAATAATAGCGGAAATATCCTTTAACTAATAGAGCATTGTAGGAGTAGATCAACATCATCGGAACAACAGAACACCACCATCCATCGCTCTCACCCACGCAGGACTCATCGATTCTTTAGTGGCGCATCTGCATTTTCCCCACCTTGACCTTGACCTCGACCTCGAACTCTGACCTTGACCTGGGCCCGGACCCTCATTCTTAGCTTTTAGTTTTAGGTTACACAATGTTTTTTTCGACGAAAACTAAATAACTTAAACACAACATGCGCTACAAAAGTACCTGGACAAATGTAACGATACACGATAAACAATAACAATAGATCAATCTTTGTTATTACATTGAAAAACGAAATCGATACCCGAACTCAGCTGCAGGCAGAAACGGGAAACACAATCCAATCCCCATGAAAACCCAAAAAAGCCCCGACAAAAAGGTCCGTTTAATTGTATAGCTCTAGGCCTATAATATATTCATGTATATTGCTAAAGATATTGATATAATTATTGAAATTTAAATGTGTATATGTCCCGCAAACCGCAAGAGCAAACAACAAAGAAACCTCCCACAAACTGTGCTAAAACAAACGTAAGAAATAATAATACTAAAAAAAGTGTCGGGATAGTCTAGTTGATATTTGTGTAATTTTGACCAGAGCAAAACTATACGAGAAATAGATCTAGCTGACTAACGATGTGAAAGCCAAACAAAAGGATCAAGAGCAAAACAGCTAAACTGCAAAACAGCAAAACCGCAACGAAGCCCAATCAATTCTATGTGTAACAGAAGAATAGTTGATAGTCGATAATGTTAACTCTCTCATCCCCCAAGTCCATCAATCCATACACCGTGTGTTTCATGTTATTCCGTAGCCTACCTATCTACGTATGTATCTCTAACGCTCGCTGTATCCACATATATCTGTATCTCTAACTGTATCTGTAAACCATCACCGATCCGACCACAACCGATCACACTCTAAAAGAACAACAATAAATTCAAGTTTAATATTCAACAATGTGAAGTTCGCTTTTGATCTACCTGCTGGCCCCCAGCACCAAAGATCACTCATGGATCTAGAAGCCACCCGACGTCATCCCGCCCGGGGGGCACTACACCTGAGCCAACCCAACCTGCCTTTAGAGCAAGTGGATATATACCCTTTTTCTACAGACAGGCTGGTTCTGTTGTATTTGCTCTATCTGGGATGATAAGTATGTTCCTCTGGGAATAAGAGCCAAATTAAGAACTTCAACAATTGATAGTTAAATAGTTGATATGTACGGTGGATTCTTTCGTGAGAGAGTTCATATTCCAGGGTACTTTAGTGGTGGTCACCAAGTAGAATTGCTTATTCGATTATGCTCACTATTATTGGCGCGTGTCTCCGCGTGGGCGTGGGACAATCTGTCTACAACCCTACCGATTTCAGATTCGATCTGCATCGCTGACGGGCGACTTATAAACAGACGGTGACATCATATCTTGCAGGCGGGACGCATATCTCAGAGAGTGCGACTGGCTGTGTCGCCAACTATTCGTGGATAGAAAACCCTCCCAGTCCCCAGTCCCCGGTTCTCTGTTCTCCGATTGCCCAGATCTCCGTCGCTCTGCTAATATGCATAAGTTGAAGGCTCGCTTTCGGTGCTCCGAGCCGCTGCGATTGTTATGGGGTTGGGGCGCTGCTCGGGTGATTAATGCTGCCCCCGGCAGTGATTAATGCCTAATTGCTTATTGAATGTCATAACAGTAATAAAAGATCAAAAAACAGCGTTCGAAATCCTTCTCGCTGCAGCGTGTGTCATAGATTGGGTCACCGCCTCCACGGGAGTCTTAGGCGACGGACACATATGTATGACATATCGGATGATTCCCAGCCAGACAAGCCCTCTTTTTGTTCCAAACAATGACTTAGATAGACTAGAGCTTCTAGTCAATAATTTCATGCAGTTAATAACACAAGCAACCTAATCTTTCCACGATCCTTTCCAGAAGCTGTTGGCTTGGCTTAGAGAAATCCGTGATCGTTGCAAATGTCACACGGCTAGAATTAGAGATCTAGGTGTTCAGATCCCACGACCGATGATATATGCGAGCAACGGCGGCTGCAGAAGTCTGATAAATTATGGCACCTAATCGCATGAAATATCGGCCGTAAATAACCAGAGAACGCACTATCATTCAGGCATTCTATTAGCAATCGCAGTGGCACACGCAGGTGTATTTGTATTCCAGCTCAGATAGTCTTACATGTGTTGCAGCACCGCGTATTTATAGACGTGCGTTAAGTCAAAAATTATGCCACCCAGGCCAACAGCAGGCAAACCACAAGTGCGCCTCTGACCAATGGACATGTCTCCGGGGTGCAACTTCGATTTGGACCACTCCCTGTACACGGAGCATAACTGACGACCGACTGTCTGCCAAGGTCCCGTCGCCATCGGAATCGCTGGAACAGTCGAGTCTCGATGGAAAAGTCTGTGGTCTGTGAGTCAGCGGTTCAGCGGGAGGTCAGGAAGCAGTGGCGCCGCATTTTCTGCCGTGGAGATTGGTGAAAGAATATCCGGCGTGCCGCGCTCAAGAACGCAGTTCAATTAACCTACGCCCACAACTGGCCAGCTGGGTGGAGTTGAAACTGAACTCGGTTCGAGTAAAAGTTCGCCAACTTAAAATGACAGCTTAAGAATAGAAATCCAGAATAGATCAAAAAAAGTTCCCCTTGAAGTTGGGTTCCATGATCTTAAGTCAATTTCAATTTGAGTAATGAGAGCAAACGATTCTTGTTAATCTTGTTAATGTTGTTGTTGAACTTGTTAATTGTTAATTACAATATTGTCATTTCAAATGGCACAGAAAATAAATAATCTATTGATGCATACAGTCTAATCGCGAATATTACCAAATTATTGTGGGTCGGCTTTGTTGTGGAGGTATAAAATTATTTAAAAACATTAGGAACAATGTTAAAAACAAAAGTAGCCCAATATTTAGTTCGATAATTGCAAATAAAGATGGACGATCGATTTATCATAAACATATGAATGTACATATAAACATGCGTATGTATGTGTAAGTAAGATGAAAGACTCGGAAAGTACCGCAAATGAGGATTTAAAGAGACGCAATAAAAATGGCAGCGATGAACATACATATTTCACATCTCGCCTGAATATTTAATCTGAATATTGAAAGTCAAGTGGATATTTCTCTAAATCCCATAAGAATACAGTCTTTTAACGCGAAATCCAGCCATTAAAGTCGTTAAATCGAAATTGTAATGGACGACATCTTGGCAGAGCGAGATGGCATCAGCAGCTTACGAAATTTTATAGCGCTGATCATGACTAATTGGCAATCAATCAATCGTTAATGTTTACCAAGCGAGTGCTGCATTCAATTTGCATGTGTACTATACTATCTAAGCATTACTCACAGCAGGTATCCACATTTTGCGTTTTTTGTTCTCGGTTTCACTTTTTTTGCTTCGCTTTTCTACTTGCCACTTGTTGCTGTTGTCATTTATGAATTTTGGCGGCTATGCGGATTGCAGTATTTTTTAGTGACAACGCAGGCGCTATCGATGCCGGCTATCGGTGGCTTTAAATATATCGTTTTACGGATCTTTAAGATTTCTGACAAGAGCACAGCATTTAAATACGTTTAAAAATATTATTGGCTGAGCTTATGATTCCATTTGTTTTTAAGCATTCACTTAAGATGTATTTAAAATAACAATATTTTATTTTGAATATCGTATTCATTACCGCCATTGTGTTCCATCACTTACTTGAATTCGCTTCGCCAACGCGTTAGCCCATTTTTGTTCTTCTTCTTCTTGGCGCGTCGTTTTGTCTTGGCATTTTGCAATTTCTGCCTCTTTTGACTCTGAAATGTGAAATAAGGATATAAATCACCTCGAAAATGGCCCAGTACACGCCCAACCAGCGGCTGGACACGCCAGCCGCACATGAGTTCGGATTCCCGTACTCACCGTACGAAATCCAGGAGCAGCTGATGCAGGAGCTCTTCCAGGTGCTCGAGAGAGGCCAGGTGGGCATATTCGAGAGTCCAACGGGAACGGGGAAGTCCCTCACCCTCACCTGCGGCGCCCTCACCTGGCTGGCCAGGCACGAGGAGCTGGTGCGCACGGAAATGCTGGCCAGGATTCGCGGAGTGGAACAGGAGTTGGCTGAACTGGAGGAGGAGAGCGAGAAGACGAGCGACTGGCTGGAGAGCCAGGGAAAGTCCAGAGCACAGCGGGCGGAGCTCCTCAGGTTGCAACACCTGCAGGCTCTGCTGGACAAACAAGAGCAGCAGCTGGAGCAGATCAGGAAAGGGGCCAAAAAGCATAAACGGCAAGGAAAAGTGCACCCAGGCAAGCTTGAGGAACTAGAGAAGGACCTGGATCCTGAATCCGACTCGGATTCAGAGCACGAAACCGCCGATGGACCGCAGGAAGCAGCCGAAGACCGCTATCGCCCTGTTCAAATTTTCTTCTGCAGCCGCACCCACTCGCAGTTGGCACAAATTGTGACAGAACTGCGGAAAACACCTCATGGCCAGTCGGTGAGGTGCATTTCGCTGGGCTCGCGGCAGCAGCTGTGCGGGAATCCCGCAGTCCGGAAGCTGAAGCATGTGGGCCTGATGAACGAGCGGTGCCTGGATATGGCTACCAAGAAAGCCCGCCCCAATCCCAGCAAAAAAAGTCGGCTAACTGCAGAGACCAACAGTAGATGCCCGTTTAAAGCGGCTTCCCTGGTGGAATCCCTCAGGGATTTGGCTTTGACCGAACCGCTGGACATTGAGGAGCTGGCCAATGAGGGGACCGCCTGCGGTGGCTGCTCGTATTACGCCTCAAGATCCGCTGTGGAGCACGCTCAACTTATACTACTGCCGTATCAACTGCTGCTCCAAAAGTCCGCCCGTACTCAACTGGGTATAAGCCTTAAGGGGTCCATCGTCATAGTAGATGAGGCTCACAACCTACTGGACAGCGTGGCCCAGCTGCACGGCTCCGAAATCAACCGGCAGCAGTTGGAGCGGGCCAAGGTGCAGATATCCGGCTATAAGGAGCACTTCCAAAAGCGTTTCGCCACCAAGAATCTACTGAAAATCAACCAAATCATCTTCATTGTTCGCCGATTGCTTAAGATTCTAGATCAGCGCATGGAATCGCAGTCCAACGGCTCCAGCATGATGCGCACCTATGAACTAACCGCCGAGGGTGACTTCTTCAACATCGATCTGTGCGATCTTCTGGACTTTTGCGCTCGCACTCGTTTCGCGAGGAAAGTACAGGGACATGCGGATAGAATGGAGCGGGAACCACGACCCAGTGAGAATCAACCCCCTGTGTCAACGGCGAGGAGTCTGATCCTCCAGAGATTGGCCAGCGAGCAAAAGCTGAAGGAGAAACCCAAGTCGGTCAAAAGGAAAGTGGAAGACATCAATAAGGAAGATAAGGCGGGGGAGTTACAAGAACAGCAGAAGCCACCGAAGAAGCCGGTCCATGAAGTAGCTCCTTCGCCCATCAGACCATTGCTGGCATTTCTGGAAACCCTCACCAGCAATGCTGAGGATGGCAGGATTTTGCTGGATCCCGTAGGGGGAACCTTGAAGTACATACTTCTCGACCCCGCCGAGCAATTCGCCGACATCGTTGCGGAAGCCAGAGCGGTGAGCTACGCAAATCCATTATATATGTATGCATCTTCTAATCACATTGCAATACTCGGTAGATTGTGATCGCTGGCGGAACCATGCAGCCCACTCAGGAGCTGAAAGAGCAGCTGTTTACAGGTTGCCAGGATCGTTTGGTCGAGCGTTTCTACAACCACGTGGTGGCGGATGACGCGGTCTTGCCCTTTGTGATATGCAATGGCCCCAGCGGTGCTCCGTTGTCTTTCAAGTTCGCTCATAGAGCCAGTGCAGAAATGGTGGGTTCCTTTTGATATGTCTTCCATATTTGCTCCCTAATTGATGGCTCCACTCCAGCTCCGGGAGCTCTCAATGCTTCTCCGAAATCTGTGCCAGGTGGTGCCGGGCGGAGTGGTTTGCTTCCTGCCGTCCTACGAGTATTTGGACAAGGTCTACAAGTACCTGGAGCAGACCGGCACCCTCGAGAATATTAGCTGCAGAAAAAGCGTGTTTCGTGAGGTCTCCGGATCGGCCGAGCAGCTCCTGGACAACTATGCGCTGGCCATTAAGAGACCTGCTTCGGGTGGAGCCCTCCTCCTGAGTGTTGTGGGAGGAAAGCTCTCCGAGGGCCTGAACTTCGCTGACGATCTGGGCAGAGCAGTGCTCGTAGTGGGCCTGCCGTATTCCAACAGCCAGTCGCCGGAGCTGCGCCAGCGAATGCTGCACCTGGACGAGAAACTGGGACCGGGCGCGGGCAACGAATACTACGAGAATCTCTGCGTGAAGGCTGTCAACCAGTGCATAGGACGGGCAGTGCGCCACATCAAGGACTATGCCTGCGTATATCTGCTGGATAAGCGGTTTGCGGATCCGAAGATACGCGGCAAACTGCCGAAGTGGATTTCCCGCCACATCGTGGAGTCGAACGCCGCGAATGGTGGCTTCGGAGCAGTACAAGCGCGCACGGCCAGGTTCTTCAAGGGCCGATAAGCCTTGTGTACACCTTCTTCTACAATAATTGTATTATAATTGTATTTTAGCTATAGTAATCGTGTTATTATTAAAGTCTTTACTTTTTCTTATAAAAATAGCATTTGTAGACCATTGTAAATCGTTAAATAAAGGGCTTAACAATTAATTATTTGAAAGAGGAACAGTGCAGCCATCTGTTGAGAAAATATTTATTGGTGCTCAAAATTCTGCATAGTGTATTTATTGGTTCGAGCAGCTGCTAAACACAGCCGAGAAAAGAATCAGGGCTGCAAATATTAGATTCTTGCCACCTATCTGCTATCAGCGATAGTATTCGATAGGCATCGATTTTATTTCCAGCTCTAACAGAACTGCGTTTTTTTCCCGTGTTTTCGTGTTTCTCGTGTTTTAGGCCCAGAAGTTCTTGTGCGAATGAACATGTAAAGCCAAACCGATTTGTGCGGTGGATCGGGGACTAAAGATTCGAGCTGTGCGAGGGCTTTAAAGCGAATTGACGGCGTCGTGCAAGCATCGAAAACCGAAAACCTTCGAAGCACTCGTTCTTCGTGTGTGAGTGTGAGTGCAGTGTGTGTTTTCTCTCTATGCCGTTATGTTGTTTACCTATTTTTTGTTTTAAATAAAAAGTCTTGCGGCGAAGCAAGTTCAAGTTTGGTACTCCTTTCACACTCGAAGTTTTAACTCACACACAAACAGCCCCCCACCCCCCTCCCCGTCACATTGATAAGCGAATGTGCTTGTTTGTCTTTTATCATTAATGCTACAAAAGAGCGACCGAGAAGCAAGTCGGCGCTATTGAACAAATGTCCAATATTAATAGTCGTAACGTGCACGCCGATAAAAAGGGGCAACGTATCCAGTGAATCTGCTCAGTCTGCGGTTGAAATTATATAAATTAAAGCCATTCTAACAGAAGAAGCAGTCAAGATTGGCTAGACTCTAGAGCTGCGCTCCCGTCTATTCAGAGAAAAACTTACACGCATTTACTAGCAATACAGGTTGCTGCTAAATGTAATTTTAATAGCGCATAGAGCTGAATATCTAATGCTCCACCCCCCCGGTGACCCCATATTTAGTGGTTATTCTTGTTAGTTGCTGTCGCCATTGTGTGTCTCCACTCCACTGGCAAACTCGTTTTGCTTGACTTTGATGGAAGCAGAGAATGGAAAAAAAAAACAAAAGAGGAAGGCAACTGGCACACATTTAAAACTGAAAAATCAGCAGAAAGAGCTGCGAGCCGAAAACCAGCTTGCAATTGCACTTTGGAAGTTGAATTTGGAGTTGGGTGCAAGTGAGTTCGATATCGTTATCGATAGCTTTTCCTTCAGCTTGTTTACTTCTCGGACTCCGTATCTATTCTACAACTGTCCATTTGCGCCTTCTCTTTATCGTGTTCTTCCCATTCCCATTATCCAGAGTAGAGAATACCCTTCCAGCCACTGCAAGGGCGTATGCATACGAAAGCCTCTGCTGATTTATCATATATACTTCTGCTTTCTTCCGTAGTAAAATAATTGCATCTCATGATAGCCGTTAGTTGCCTGTGGACATGTTTCTTCTAAATACATTCTACATTATGTTCAGGGTATCCAGAAGTCGCCATCGCCTTGTTTGTAAGCCACTCTTTTCTCTCTGAGCAAAATGAGCGGCGCAGGTCCCTGCTCTGTTAGTGATGGCAATTTATAGGAGAGCAGACATGCCTATTAAAGTTGAAAATCTAAATAAAATATAAACCAACGTTTTGTTAAATTAAATTCTAGTATAATTTTAATAATTTTTGGGAAGAGATGCACAAATTCCTCTTAGATATTTTGAACTGAATATTAGCTAGAATATAAAAAATTCCCTCGCCCATCTAAAGTTAATGCATTGCATGTTAAAACTGAACATTTGACGGATAAATCGCTGAGTTGACGCAACTGTGCTCTCCCTACTCTCTCTCTCTCTATCCGCTACTCTCTTCCGTGGCGGCTCTCTCGCTGTCAGAAAAGTCTATTTAAGCAACCGCGAATCGTACTCTCTTTGTTATTGCACTGTGAACCGCGCGACGGTTGTCATCGCAGGACCGAATCGAATCCGAATCTCGAATAATTTTCAACTCGACAGAGGCAGAGGCTTCGTTTCCGCAATCGCCGGGCTGGAAACATATATCCGTTGGATCTAACCAGATTGCGGCAGGGAAAGCCCCGTTTATCAGGATGATGTTCTGATATATTTCCTAAGCACCTCAGACGGCAGAAGTTGGAGAAGGAGTAGCAGGAGGAGGTTGCGAATCGGAACATACCGGAAACGAAACGGGTCGCGGCTTGAAACGAAACGGTAAATGAAACAACGCCCTGAACGCCCGACTTACGGCTACTAAATCGAGCTAAAACCCCGACCGCGGTGTCTTGCAGTGAAAATCCAATCAACAAATTTGAAAAATCTGGCGAATGCAATTGGCTTGAATCAAATGTGCCGAATGTAAGCCGCGTGACTTGAGAGCATACTACTTAGTAGTATACCATATCTTTTTTTTTTAATCAACGGCTGCAAATTGCAGCGCTGTTTACATGTGTGTGTGCATATTTTTTTTCGATTTGACGAATTTTCTTCTATATTTTGTTTGGGTGAAAAGTGAAAGTGAAAATTTAGAGCAACGGGCAGGACGCGCTTAAAACACAGAGAGAAAAGGAGTGAGAGCATGCGTTGTTGTTTTTGTTCTTTTTTTTTCCAGTTTTTTCGGCAGGACTCTCCCCCGCACACACGCTCTGCTAACGGTCCTTGTTCTCTCTTGCAGCAGCGGCTCTCTCTTTCTCAGCGGCGGCGGCGTTCTGTGACGTCAGAAGCAGCGACGTCCTTCGCTGGCAGACGCACACAAATACACACACTCACACGCACGCACGCTCACTGACAGACACAATACCACACTTAGAGAAACTCCCACCAAGAGAACCCTCCCCCTCAGCAGCAACAACAACTAGAACGACAACAGCTTCGCGAGCAGCAGCAGCAACAAATTAAAGAGAGAGCGCATTTATATTCCTTTGTGGCAACGCGAGTGTACATGTGTGTGTGTGTTTCGAGGCAGCCGCACAACTACAACTGCAACTACAACTGCAACTGCAACTGCACCAACAACAACAACAACTAAGCACAGCAACATATAGCAACAAAAATGGAACAGCCGAGCATTCTCGTCAAAATCCTGCACTCGATTCCGCACGTGAATTACACATTCCGTCGGGTTAACGACACCTTCAATCCGGACAGCGATGTTTACCTCGAGGTGAGTACCCGTCCAGTCCGTTCCCAATGCTCAGGCAGAGTTCCTTACCGCCGCGATTTCCCACTCTTTCCCACACCATTTCGATCCAGACACCCAGTTCGAATGGCACATGCAATCCTTCAGAGATCTCTTACCCTTTGTTACTCTGCGTCTGACCACCAGGGCATATGGATTGCATCTTCTCCTTTGGCGGTTGGAAACTGCCGATAACGGTTACTTTGGGCATAGAAGTGGAAAACAATTTGGGTTAAGAGGCGGTAGGTAAATGAGTCATATGTGGCTAAGGCGGGGAACCTCACATTTAATATGTGCGTACTCTGCAATAAATTAGTGCTATTGGGAATGCAGCTGGCTACTCGATCCTAATTGATAAACACAAGCGCCACTCCAAAGGCATTCCCACTCTCCCACTCTGCTCGTAGTTGTAAACAAATGCCAAGTACCCCATCTGAGATTCCATAGTTCGGACCCCCGACTGCATATTATTGTGTGGGCACTACTTGCAATCGGCTCCTCCTGCGCCTGCGACACCAATCCCAGTCGCAAGTACCACTTAAGCGGAACTCGAGCATACCCACTTGAGATTCGGATTCCCGTACCGCCGTGTCTATTTGGGAATTTGATGCGTGGGTGGGTTCGTGTGCTGTACTATGCCCTTTGTTGCCTCTCCCTGGGTTTCCCCCTTACAATTGCCTCCTTTCCGCCTGGTTTTTACCTGCCCTCGGGGTTTGTTCCGCTTGCAGTTGCATGGGACTAGGACATGCGGCATCGAGCGCAGGATACACGAGACGAGACACACGATACAAAGGCGAGAAAAACGCGTGGATAAATTTCAATTTCCACCGCTCTTCCTATTCCTCTTCTTGCTCGTTCGTTTTGCCCCGCCTCTAGTCGGCCCATTGCCAGTCGTTCCGTAGTGCAGTCTCCCGATTTTTGTTCTCCGCTCTCGTGCGAGAGGGACCCGATTTCTGTTTCTGTTCTGCTCTGTTGTGGAAGAGCGACTCTAGCTGGTTTCGCTACCGAATCGTTCCTGCCATGTGCGCTCCATGTGCCTCTGGCCATGCAAAGAGGGCGGGGTGGGGGTGGTGGTGTTGGTGGTGTGGGAACGACACGGAACGGCTGGAAGGGAACTGGAGGGTGTGGGGTGAGCGGCAGCTGCACACTTCCGGCTTCCTTTCGGCCTTGTTCCCTTGTTATTCCCCCTATTCTTCCTTTGTTTCTTTGCCAGACCAGCCGATCATCGTCATCATCCGCATCCTCCTTCTCCTCCTCCTCCTCCTCCTCCTGCTCGTCCTCCTTCTTATCTGCTTTGTATCCTCACCGCATTACGTACTATTTTTCAACGGGGGGCGGGGCAAGGCAGGACGACGCCCTTTTAGCCGGCTTCGCAATCAACATATGCAAATTGCGAGCTCCTGTCCCGGGCTACTCCGTTCGACTACCCACTCCACGCCCAGGAGAGGTCTTTGCTAAAATCGCAGCGTGAAAATTTGATTAAAATTAGCTGATTTCTTCATTCTCCATTCCGTTTTCCCGATGCTGGGAAATGCCGGCTTCCAGCGCGAAAATCGTGTGCGTGCGAAAATTCAGGTCAGCTGGCAAAGCCATGGCTTCGGTTTTTCTTTTTCGGATTTGTGCTGTTGCAGTTGTACGTAAATGTGGACGTGGATGTATGTAGGTCAGGCTGCACTACTGCTCCCCACGATTGCCATGGGGTGGTGGGTTGTGAGGGGGTGGGGGACGGTTGACAGAGGAGGTCCGGGCTTGGGGCGTAAGTTTTACGCGCGTCAGCAAAAGTCATCCGTATACTTGAAAAAAAAAAAACCCGATACAGTTCTTGGACCTGCAAAAGGTCTATATATATGCTTTTGTATTTTAAACTATTATCGAAGATTTGCAACTGCTCTGCTTAAATGGTAGTAGTAAGTATGTCCGCTGTATGCTTCATTTATCGGATTTTTTTCAGTGTGGGTCGGCAATGGATGGCTAATTGGCGGGGCAGGTCTTTGAGCTCCGGCTGTAGCCTTTGGCCCCAGCGAGCACAGCAATAGCTGTGGGGCGGGCGGGAGCGGGGAAGACTTACATCACTTCGGACTACTTTGGGATGCGATAAGCACTCGAGGGCGGTGGGTCCTTGAGCAGCATCGCGGCTCGTCCTTATCCACGCATCACCACAAGCCCATTCCGTGCAATCGCAGTCAATCCACTCGTCGCACAGATTATAACGATGACGATGGCGATGATCAGTTCAACCTTCAACTGGTCGCGGACGTGGACGTACATATATGTACGCGGATGATGACAACAGACAAGGCACAACCCCACCGCTATAAGTGTCTATGTATTTTATGGCAGTGCGGGCAGCGCCCTTCTGGGCGGGAAGGGAACTGCAGGGAGAAGTGCCCGCATCAGATGGGCAGATGAATTCATAGATTGGGTTAAAATTAAACGCGGCCTGGAGAACGAGAACGGATGGATGGACTGTGCTCCGTACGCTCGAACAAAGCGGAAAACAAGCCTATACCTATTATCCGCATGCTTATGGATTGAAAACTGAAAACTGAAAACTTAAAACCAAGAATAAAACGAGTGGAGTGATGAATATTCGAATGCCCGGATTGCTTTATCTTTTTCCATATTTTGCCAGAGCCATAATAATCATACTTGCAAAAGCTTGGCCAAAGCTCCTGGCTTTTCCATTTTGCAAATGACAAAGAACACACACAGGCCTCCTTAATCTTCCCAGCCTTCCCGGCCTGTATTCATAGCGACTCCGCTCGGTTCAGAGATTGCTCTATATATATATGTATGTATGGCATGCATTTTATGCAGATTGCTTGTACGTACATATGTACATATGTACGGATACGCATTTTGAATATATCGGGCGGATTGTCAACCTTTTGTGCCTGCGTCAACACTTTCACAACGCCTGGGACTTTCGTTGCGGGCTATGGCAACTGCAATCTGTCGCCTACTCCTGCTGCCCAATCCCTTGCCCTTCTGCATCCTCACGATAGACTCGCGCCTGCTGTTGTAATAACAAAAGCAACCGACGAAGGACCGGGCTGACTCAGATTCATGTTCGGATTCAGACTGCGATTTCCATTTTCATTTCCATTACGATTCCGATTCCGATTCCTACTTCCACTTCGGGGCTGACTGACAGACAGCTGCCCTCACATTAGCCAGATGTGTGTGCCCACTTTACAGATTGTTTTGTATCTGTATCTTTCGCTTGTTTTCTTTATTCCTCTTTTACGACTCGTCATAAAGTTGCTGCACTCGGCTCTGGATGGGATTTAGATGAACTGACAGGGCTCGAAACAACAACTGCTAGTGGAGTGGATCTTGCAGCGTGGTGTGTCCCCAAACTGCAGTGGCTTCTCACATCTCTGCTCTTCTTGTTTCCGCTGTTTATTTGCTTTTCGGACCGACTCGGACCGACTTTGTTTGTCCATCCATCGAAGAAGCTCAAGATGCTGACCCAAAGATTCATCGAGAGGCTGGGACCACCCAAGTCAAAACGAGTTCGATTTCCGTATGGAAATCTAGGGTTATCTAGGGTCTTCTAGGGTTATCTGGTGGTACCATGTGTTTTTCAATTCGAAACCAGCAAAAATCGTTGTATCACTGTGATCTGAAATCATATTGTGTAGTAACGTGTGTAACGCGAAGCTTTCTTTGCAAGATGACATAAGAAAGTGACGCCATTCTATGCACACTTATTTAGTTGGCAGCATTAAACGGATTTTACTCTGCCTTAGAGTAAACAAAGTTCAAGTTCAAAAGCGAAACATTCCCTTTGTTTTTCCCTTTGTCCACTCCCCTTCATCTGGCCATCTATATATATCCACCCACCTACACCGCCCTAGCAGAGAAATCTACTCGATGGTGTGTCTTTGCATGCTGCTATTCGGGAATTCTCCGGGCCCCTTTCTTCTGCTCCATTTGGCTGTCTGTCTGTAAGATTGGTTTTGCGTGGGCATCTCGTATTTCTGGTATACAAGGCCAGATTCTTGAATCCCCCCATGTGAATGGGCCAGCACGCGACTCTGCCACACGGCTGCTGGCTGCTGATTTCATCCGTGTTAATGAGCTCGAACTAGCCGATCATCACGACCAGGGGGCCCAACGATCTGCACATTGGAAATCCATCATGGAACGCTGCTGCATTAGCATACGAAATTATGCCACGTCGACGACGGCGGACAACACACTTCTTCCCCCTTCCGATTCCTCCAATTTCCTGGCTTTCATTCAATAGGTTTCGTGTTTGCCGATGGGGGGGGGAAGTGAGCGAACTCGCGACTCAAGCGACTCGCATTTCTTCGTGGTTCTGGGTTTTATGTTTGGTCTGTGTCGAGTTCATTGTGTGTGAGTGTGGGTGTGTGTGTGTGTCCCCATGACGCACTCGAAGAAAAGTTCGGAGGAATAATCGTATTTAAATATTTGTATTTAAAAAAAAGAAACGATATTGTTTGATTGATTTGAGCGGGAGCCGGGCGCAATGCCATTTTACTTATCTCTAAATCGAGGCTAACCTTGACGGGTCCTCCAGCAATCTCGGGTTGCATGCCCCCATGGCCCCTCCTTATCTTCTGCATGTTAAAAAAAGGGCGGTACATGCGGACAGAAGGAGAAGAGGCAACCGTGGAGCGGTGACAAAGCGGAAACGACGCTATCGCTTTATATTTATGCATTTATTATAACTGTTTGTCTCATTTCCAAAGGGGCGCTTCTTGGTTGTCCAGAGGGGGGTGGGGCAGGATGTTGGTTGGAGTTGGGCTCGGAAAACTGGTTTTCCATCATCGAACATTCTACGAGGGGTAGGGGGGCGTGTCGGTAAACCAAAACAAGTCTCACCCACGCGAAGAGAAAACTCGATCACAGCCCGGAAAAATCGACCAATACTTTTCTCTGATAATTTTCTCATAAACACAACGTGTTTCTGATATGGAAAAACCCCCATTATTAACCGAATCCCGATTTCAAAGTTTACTTCTTGGTTACACTTTCAAGAAACCGAACTCTTTTTCTTTGCATGTAAACTACTCGAGATATGGATACCATACAGCCATGTCATCATGGTATCATAGCTTCTGAATCATATCCTTAGGTGATTCATTCTTGGAAACCATGGTTTGTTATCGTATCTGCATGCTCGCCTATACAAAGCTTCGAGTTTATTTTTCCAAGTTCTGGGAATCGCGTTCCGCAGCCGTTTATGTGGAAAGTTTTTGGTTCCTATTTTGGAATCCCCCAAAGGCGCCGATACCAGCTCAAGAGCAGTTCATATTGAATCTTTCGTCGCGTTTCCATTGCTTTGAATACCTCGCAGTGTTAATTGTTGCGATATTTGCATCGCGCTAGATATTCATGTGAATAAACATGGGAATCAATTAGCCCCTCATCGAATCCACCCGAGCACCCGCTCTCCTCTGGCTTTTTTCACCTCTTCCGTGGCAGTATTCACACTTCCCATGGAGAACACTCGCACTCACACTCACGAGCACCAGGGAAATACTCAATTAAACGAAGGATGTGGACTGGCGAGGGGGCGCCCATTTACCAGATACCACTGGTGGCGTTGTCGGCTTACAGAGGGGCAACTTCAAGAGCTTCAAGGTTATTTGTGCTGGCAATTTGCTCTGATTTAATTCAATTTGAGCAGCATCGAAGGCAGCGCGTAATATTTGCCATTTTTAGCGCCGCATTTGCACAGCGAGGGGTGGCGGATTCGGAGAGGGGGATGGATCCAGATGGGGCTGGTACTGGGGGTAGTTTAGTTTCTCGCTTGTTAGCAAAATGTTCGCTCCACTTGGCAGATTGCATGGCCCGGGAAATTGGCAAGGAGAGTAAGCAAGGCCGCAAGTCTGAATGCACATGACAAGATTAATTCACACACCAGTATTTAGTTTTGCTTGGAGAGATATTAAACCCTCACGCAAGTGAATTTCCAAGACAAATAACTCCTTTTTTTCCGGTGTGTAGTGAAGTAAGGAAGAAAGGGGGCGATGGGTGGGTGGGCCATTTCTCGAGGGTCATTCAACTGCGAGGAGGACAAGTAAATGTGCCGAGGCTACAAGACTACAACAACGACGACGACGACGACGGCAACTGTAACTAGTTTTAATGATTATTTACATGACACAAGTGCAATAAATAATAAATACGCCTCGCAGCCAAGGAAGGCAAAGGAGAAAAGTGCACTCGAGAGGATGTTCCATGTCGGAATGGGTGGGGGATGGCGGTGCGTCCGGTGTCGGTTCCAATTCCAATTCCGATTACGATTGCTATTGAAAACTGATTGACGGCTGGGAATTGCTGCTCGAACTATGACTGGCCAGCATTGATTATCCAGTTTTTATTGGCGGTAGGAGCTTTGGTTCCCCAGGAACTGCCATTTAAATAAACCTTATGGAGTCTTTCACTTGCTCGCAATGTTTACCCGTCATTCGAGGCGCCCGAAGTATACTCCATTAGCCACTGAGCTTAGTCTGAAATCGTGAATCGTGAAACTGGAACTTGACTCTTCTATAGTACTCAAACCGACTGGAATGTACGTTTCAAGTGGCCTGACTCATTTGCCATTCGTTCGAATTCGAAATATCCAATATCCTATCGCGGACGGGTAACCCAAAGCCTGCAGTACACATCGCACACAACGTCTTTTTTTAATGACAAGCAACGAAATTACCGCCCAGCCAAGGCATTTTTTGTGGCCAGAGAGAAAGGTAAGGAAGGTCCAGGTCCAGGTCTTGTGTGCTGTGTGTTGTGTGTCTCTACATTGGCCAACTCAATTTAATTTCGGTAACGGAGCCGAGCAAGAAAGAAATTATCCTTGCAAAGGACACTCGACCATGAAGCCAACTAACAACAAATTGCAGTGCCAACAAAAAGGCATCGAGTTGCAAGTTATTCAATTAAAAGTTTCTCCAATGTCCAGCGCAAAGAGCCTTGAACGTGGGAGTTCACCGAAACTGATTTTTATATAGAGAGTTATGTGCACACAACTGTCTGCCGAATGGCAAGCATACATTCTAATTAAAAATGGCACACGACTTTGTTGATTCATTCAATAGTCAACTCTTCTGGAGCTTCATTCATATGATATGCTTTGATATTTGATTAATAACGTCGAGTATCCAAAGTATCCAAAGTATCCAGTGCCATCCTAATATATGTATGTATGTGCTCCCTTTCTCGATTGGGATTTCACCTTCACATTATTCAAATAGTTCAATCGAATTCTGTTCCACAAAATCAATGTCAATATCAATAAAATCAATTTTAATTGAGACCGATCAAACAATTCTGGTGCAATCGTAACTTTCAGTGCAATGCTGCTGTCACTGCGAATTGTACACACGTATGTGTAGGAACTGATTGGTCCAATCAGGCTGAGGATTGCTGAACTTAGACCAAAGATTAAGCTGAACCATTCCATTTCCTTTTGCACTTTTACAGAGTCTGGTCATCCTGGCATCCATTCCCGCTGGTCTGCTGATCGGCTCCCTGCTGGGCCTGCTGCTCTACCTGCTGACCAGATGCTGCGATCGCCGCCAGAGGAAGCCGAGCGCCCAGCGCTGCCAGAGCTGCTCCTTGGTCATCATCACGCTGATGACCTGCGCCGCCATCGGATTAGGTGAGTCCTGCTTCCCCGAATCGCCGTGGCGAAGGGCGTTGAACCGCCGCAGTTGCATTTGCCAAGGCACGTTCGCATGCATCCCTTTGCGGTTGCATCGCGTGTTGGCGGCAGTTGGTTGTCGGTGGTCGGTAGTCGCTACTGTAGTCGGTGGGCAATTGGCAATTAGCCAAAACGCAACTTATCGCCAATGGAGCGGAGCACACAGGCTGGTCACGTATGCAAAGTCGCGGAGCGCAAAGAAGTGGAGCCAAAACTGGAGGACCATGCGTCATCCGACGCACTGGGAGTGGGGATGTGGATGTGGCTTGGCTGGCGGCGACACAAACGATGAAATAATAATTTAATTAGCCGCAGAGCCGCGCACTGAGCTCTTAATTGAATCGGAGTGGCGAAATGTGTGCCGCGGCTCGCGTTACATCACTGACCTGCACCGCGCTGATCTCGCCCTGATCTTTGATGCCCTCCTGATCTCTGGCATCTTTTGGCTGCCCATCGACGCATCTCTCTGCCATACTAATCTGGCTCCTTGACTGATGTCCGCTTTTCGATTTGTGCTCCATTTGCAGGCTTGTACGGCAACGATGATTTCCATAATGGACTTCTGCAGGCCTTTGGATCCGGGAAGAGCGTCGAGGGTCTGGTGCTCACCCTGAAACGACAGGTAAGTGTGGTTCATAAATTTGCGAGTCGCAAGATAATGCGTAGAAAGGAGCTGGCTTGTGTGCCATGAAACCTCCTGTTTCTCTTTTTTCAACTAATTAAGATGGCAAGTTTAGCCAGCAAACTGCACTGCAGAGCTGCCTGCTTCTTTATATATGAGTTGCAAGTCTGAAGTGGAGTCTTTTACTGGGCTAAGTTACGCCCAGCGGCTACGTTAGGCCTTTCTCAGTTCAACGTGGCTGCATGAACTTCTGCGCCCGCTATTCGCACTCCCGTTCCCGTTCCTTATCCCATTTCCATTCCTATTCCTATTCCTGTTCCATTCGAAGCAGCCGCCCATTTGGCTCATTCTTGTTCATTATAATCAACCTAAAAGCTGGCTGCTGTGCTGACAGTTACGTGGCCACGTGGGACAGCACGGTGCGCGCTGGGTGGGTAATGGGGCTGACTAGGGGACTAGGCGACTGTGGGACATGGGACTAGGGGAAGTGTCCTCCTGTCGTCCTGGCCAAAGCTTTTGCATTTGCTTCTGCTCTTGCCTTTGCTATTCACAAACTTTGTCAGCACACACACACACACACACAGAGACGGGAAGGAGAGCGAGTGGGCGGGGCAAACGAGCCGATAAGCCAAAAGGTTAAGGGTTGGGGTGGCTGGGGGTTGGGTGGTTGAAGTGGAGCAGGGGAGGAAGGTGAGTCAGCCAGGAGCATCAAAGGTAGACGACGACGACGACGTCGTCGTAGAAGGGATTCTCCCAGAAAAGAGGGGCAAACAGATGGCTGGCATTGCTCGACTCTTGAGTAAAACGCTATTAATTATCCCAGGCACAAAGGACGCTGGTCGAACGGGGCGGGCGGGTTGGTACTCTTAACAGAGGGGGCGTGGCTGCAGCTGGCGACGTGCGTGTGTGGAGCCATCTATCCCTGGAACCCGACCCCCAATGAACGCCCAGCCAAGTGCGGAAGCCAAAGTATTACGATAGAAACTATTTCTGCCTCTTTCCCTTTTCTTCTGGCGTCCTTTGTGCCAGACTGAGAAACAGGGGCAAAGGACATGTGGAAAAGCACAGGACGAAGCGGGAGGGGTCCCTTCTTCGTCTCCAATCCACCAGTATTTGGTCATTAACATTTGAACTGCTTTTCCTTTTTGGGGGCTGAACTCGAGTTGCCTGTGCAAATCGGGAATGGGAATATTTGATTATTTTACCTCGCTTCATAAGTTTTAAATTTTAAATTAAATAAATTAACCAAAGAGTGGTGGTGTAATTTGTATACAACTGGCACGAAAATAACGAGTTGCTCACTTTCAGACGGAGAGCATCAAGCACGACCTGGAGACGCGAATGGCTGGGCACAAGGTGGAGCAGCTGGTGGAGAAGCCGCAATATAACCAGACGGTGGTCATGCTGCTCATTGAGACGTCGCGCCTGGTCACGGAGAACACTTCGCGGGCGGTGGCCTCGCTGGACAGCATGGTTCACTACTTTATGAAGGCCAAGGGCAGCGAGAACGACACCTCGCTAATGGGATTGCTTCAGGTAAGCCAATATCCTCCTAGTCGCAAATGCCTCCGAACTAACCCATTGATCTCTTTCAGCTCGGTGAGTTCTACGAATCCATTCGCTGGCCAGCCACCCTGGCCTTTCTCACTGTTCTCCTGCTGCTCTGTACGGTTTTGGTGATCGGCGTGGCCAGGCGATCCCGCTGCACCCTGATCTTCTTCAGCGTCTCGGGTCTGTTCTGCATCATCATCTGCTGGCTGCTAGCTGGCGTTTATCTGGCCTCCAGTGTGGCTGCCGGAGATTTCTGCATGCGACCCCACGACTATATGTGCCGTCAGGTGGGCATGGTGGGTATTGATACATGCTTCCCTCTAAAACGTATACTAATTGCTACCATCTCGTCTGCCATCCTCAGAGGAGTCCCTATGTTGATTTCCTAAACTGCGGCACACCGCGCAATCGATTTATCCTGCGGCTGAACGAATCCCGGGACCTGGTGGATCGGGCCAGGGAAAGTGTGGAGCATATGCAGCGGTGAGTAGTGAAATCGTTTGATTGGAGTGCTTTGGGAAACTATTGCAGTCTTAAAGAATATTAATAAATTCTTAGTCAACTAGGAACTAAACTTATACAAAATCTATTATTGCAGCATGAGTCAGGAGACATATCCACACATCGACATCCAGCGCACTCTGAACGCAATGGACAATGATCTAGAGATCACCCTGCGCAACCTGACGACGCTGTCGGCCACCTTGGACCGCCGCACGATCGACCTGCACTACGAGGAGGCACTGCGCGGACTTTGCGGCGGCGGGCTACTGGGACTCAGTCTGATGATGGTGGCTGGTCTGCTGACCTCCTTCCTGCTGACGATCCTCGTGTACGCCGACTCCCACGCCTGGATCTATCTGACCAAGCGGTATGATGGCTTTCGTGGCAATCTGCGCCATCAAGATGGCCTTCTTATTGTAAATTTATGTATCTATTTGTAAAGGCCTACGCTGGACGCGGACAAATCGGAGACAGCGCCACTATTTCCCGCCTCGAACGCGCCGAGCGCGAGCATCTCGCCCACAGCTCCGCTCAGCACGGGGACGATCAACAGGACGTTGCTCCACCACCAGCAGGCGTCGTCGGGCGGCGGCTCGGGTACCTTGCCGGGATCTGGAGGAGGCGCAGGGGCTGGCGGAGGCGTTGGCGCCAATGGACACAATGGCGTGGGACCGTACCGCAACGGATCGGCGGGCCTGAGACAAGGGTTGGCATCACCTTCATCTCAATCAAGCCACACCTCATCCACCGCTACTTACAACAACGGCACCACCAGTTACCACAACAGCCACCAACCACACAACAACCACCTGTACAGCAACCACTACAGCCACAGCAACAACCACTACAACAACACACAGCATAGAACTAACCCTGCGGCGGGGGCGGTAGCAGCGGCGGTGGGCGTGGCCAGCAGTGGCCAACGATCGCCGTCGCCGCCGCCTGTCTACGATTTGGTGCATGGCACAAGGCATGATCTTTGATTTCATTTGATTTGTTGATATTCCCCAACCGCTCGAATCCCGAATCCCCCTCCTTCCTTTTCCCTTATGCGTTTGTACCTTCCCGTTTCCTATTTTACAACTCGCTGCTCAAGATTCAATAGCTATCCTAGTTAACGTAGCATAATATACTTACCTTGTCCGGTCAGAAAATGTTTTGATTAGTTTTTAAAAAAGAAGAAATAGCATGAATATGGGCAGCGGGTTCCTCGTAGTTGATCAATAGACGATCGACTACATACCCTTTGATTTACGCTTCTAGTTGAGACCTTGTTAGTCGTGTTTGCTTATAGTTTTATTCACCTTTGTTTTTGTTTGGCCTTTGTTTTGGTTTATTAGCTGTTTCGCTGATCCTTTCGTCGTGCTGCACCTGCATGTGAACACCGACAATGAACACCAGCACTCGCACTACGCAAAGACACTAGCACAGACCCAACCTACATACAGATCTCAAAGCTGGATTTCACTGTAACCAAAGACCTAAAACCAACATACTCGCCTTACTAATCAAAAATACTAATAGAATCTGCTTGTTTCGGCATAATTAATTTAACTTATATATAATATATATAAGTTGCCAAAAAGGTTAGAAACCGATTTTCTTTAACTTAGAGGTTCCTTTTTAAGGCGACTTAGGACAGTACACTCATCTTTAATTGAAATCGTAGGACATCCTTAAATATTCCAACAGTTGTAGACCAGCATATCCGTTAAAGCAAACATAACGTCCATGATGAAAGGCTAACTAAATTCAACTAAATCACCCACCTCTCCTCCTCAACTGAAATTGGCCGAGCACTAACCCAAACACTTCGACTTTCAGGTCAGGACACCACACGCTAGGACGCCTTCCATCGCACCACCAGCAATCGGCGACGTATTTGCCGGGACCCAACAATGGAAAGTACGCGACGCTCAGCAAGCAGTGTAAGACGCTCGAGTCTAACGACTTCTACTGAGATTCGCTTGCCTGCAGTTCCCATGCAGGCAGTAGCAGCAACACAGCACAGCAGCAGCAGCAGAACTTGCAGCTCCAGCAGCAGCAGCAGCAGAGCAACCTCATCAATCAGAACCAAAGCCAGAGCACGCTAAAGAACATCTTTGCGTCGGCCACCCTGCCCCGCTCGACGGGCAGCTCCATCCGGTCGGTGCTCTCCGTTCAAACCTCCAATGCGGGCATTTGCCGCTCCACGGGCAACGGATTGGACGGCGACATGGTGGACGATCGCGATCCTAGGGATGTGACCAACAACAGCTTCAATCGATTCGACCCCAAGTACATAAGCATTGGCCCCAAGGCGGTGAGGGGTCAGAATAATAATCTAAATATTATGTCCGTCGCCGGCGGTGCCAACAAGTGTGCCACCTTGCGGCATGTGGGTCGCTATGGTGGCTCGCTCAAGGGCGTGTCCGCCGTCAATGCCACGCCCTCGACCGCCGCCGCCCCAGCTGTCCATTCGCCAAACTTGAGGAGCGCCAAGACGCCGTCGATAGCCACCGTTTCAAAGGATTATTGCCAGCAGCCGGACTGCATTCCTCAGGAGTTCCTTCTCCAGCAGCAGCAGCAACAACAGCTGCAGCAGCAACAACAACAGCAGCAACAGCAACTGCAGCAGCAGCTTCAGCAGCAACAGCTGCAACTCCAACAACAGCAGCAACAGCAGATGGTGCCACCCGCTCCGCCACAACCGGCGCCTCCGCCTCCACCCAAACCAAAGATAGTCAATACGTTTACGGAAATTCCCGGCACCACGGGCGTGGGCAGCTCGTATGCCAAGGAGCAGCAACAACAGCAGCAACTTTTGGCCCTGCAGCAGCAGCAACAACAGCAGCTGCTCGCCCTCCAGCAGCAGCGCGAGCGGGAGCTGCAGCAACAGCAACAGCAGCAGCATCAAAGGGAGTTGCATCCACCGACCACCCACATTCTACCCCCTTCGGCTGTATACAGCATCGAGAGTAGTGAGGTGCTGCCCACAGCCGCACCGCGTGCGCAGCAGCGCTCGCTAAATCCCGCCTCCATTGTGAACCAACCGCTGCCCGAGATTCCCACCAATCAACAACAGTCAAAGATCTCCGCTCAGCCGCTTTGCGCCGCCAGCTTGGGACAGTATCGCTCGCTGCAGCGTCCTCAAACCCAGAAATTGCAACCGGCTGCCATCTCGCCGCAGCAGCCACCAACACTGCCGCCCAAGAACCGGCACAAAAACAGTAATCGCGGTGGAGCCATCGACAGCAGCAATGCCAATCATATGCAAACCTTGCCGCCCAAGTCAGCCAGCTTGAGACAACAACAGCAGCAGCAGCAGCAGGAGCGCGAAAGGGAGCGAGAACGGGAGCGGGAGCGTCCGCGGAGGGCGGAGACCTTGGACAATGCCCGCAGCTACATAGAACAGCAGCAACAGTATCCCAGCCATCTGATAACCAGCAGCAACATGAAGAAGCAACACTCCTATGACAGCAGCTACCATCAGCAACAGCAGCAGCAGGCCTTTTATCAAAGGCAGCACAACAACAACTTCTCATCGAAGCAGCAGCAACAGCTAATGCTGGAGCAGCAGCAGCAGCAACAGCAGGCGCTGTTTTACAGATCCCTGAAACGGGGAGAACGCGTAGCTGCTGCCAGCGGAGGCGTTACTGGCGGTGGAGCCGCCATAAGCAACCAGAGCGATCTGTACTCGGTGACGGAGTTGTAGGAGTGCGCCTGCTGCGGCGGCGGTGTGGATGTGGTGCGCCGAGGCGCATCATCCACATCGCTGCACGCGGCGGCGGCTACACAAACTCAGACCCATACCCAAAACCAGACGCAATCGCAGAACCAGGCGCCTGTTCCCCTGCCACCGAAGAAGCATCGCCAGCGAGAGAGGGAGCGCAACCTAGAGCGGGAGCAGCAGGCGCCCTGCAACGCCAATCTGTGTGAGGAGCACGAGTACGATGAGTTCTACCCCCAGGCCTATGAAATGCATGCGGTTGCAGGAGGAACTGGCGGTCCGACGGGTGGAGGAGCGGCAGCTACTAGCTCTGCATCCAAGCACGGCAAGCAAAGTCAGCAAAGAGCAGCCACTTTCGATGTGGCCGATGCCAGGGACTACGAATTGAAGCGTTTGGGCAACCGCAGATCGCAGCAGCAGGCGGCTCCAAGCAAAAGAAACGGAGGAGCAGGTGCACCGATTGTCAGTCAGGATCACCACCGCAGCCACGATCGCGAGCGGTCGCGGAGCGATCACCGCATTGCCAGCTATGCCTGCGAAGAGGTCAACTCCTCAGCGCTCTGCAGCGCCGGCTCCATGAGCTCCATGCTGCAGCCCGCCAATGGAACTGGTCACAGGAGCAGCAGTCACCAGCACCAGCGGGATCACCATACGCGGGATCAGCAGCAACAGCAGCAACAACAGCAACAGCGGGAGCGACGCGAGAAGACCTTTAAGGTATGATTTTTAGAGACGTCATAAGAATTGTCCAATCCGCGCCAGGACACCAGAAACGGCAGCTCCCGGCGGCGGACGCGTTGAGGGGTAAATGGAAAGCTAACGTGGCGGATTCTACAGCGATTACGAGACGGTGAACCCCCAGTTGAGCAAAAGGAGCGGCACCATTGTTGGAGCATTGGTATCCGGAGATCCCAGCCTGTTTTATGTTTAGCCTAAGTCGCGTCTTTACTCTATGTCTGTCTCTATCTCTATCTCTGTCCATGTCCATGTCCACCAGCGTTCTCTCCCTTTCACTTGCGTGCGAAAACGACTCACACACACATGTATATATACAAGTTTATATGTACACCCAGATTGTATTGTAAAAAACCGACCTCTTCTGATTGTTTCAAGTTGTAAAGCTGCTTGAAAGGGGCTGCAGTGTCAAAGGTAGCGGTCGAAACAAAAGCGCATTGTAGTCACTCCTTTACTTTCGAATCCATATGGCATTCCCTAATTGCCATTTATCACAAGCAATATTTACAAACCCGTTTCTAATGACTTGCTTGGAATTCTGAACCACGCTGCACTTCGAGTCTGTCTTATTGTGCTATTGCCTTGACCGCTGCTGTGCATAAAGCCATGTACACCCAACCTACAACAGTTCTCTGCCCTGTGTTGTTGCCTATTGTTATATAAATAGTAGAAAACTACGATTAACTTTTTTGTGACCACTATTCATACGTGTATATTTTAAAAAAGCCTAAGTTAAGTGGAATTTAGTTCTAAGCGCAAAACTATTTATTTACGGCAGTTCGTAAGCCTCGACCCCAAAAATAATAACCAAAACGGTGGAAAAGCGAAGACACAGTCGGCGAAAGGTGACTAGGTGCTCCTGAACATTTCCAAACGAGTTTTCGTTCAAATATTCCCGAGAATCTAAGTCCGTCTTTGCCTCAGCTTATCGCTGTTTGAGGAGTTTTTAATTTTTAAATGGAGTGTGTGTGTTATTTTTAATTTATTAACCTTTTTTTTGTATAAGCGATTTATGCTGATTTTTTTTGTTTGAGAATCCGTTGCGAGAACCACAACAACAACCACAGCGACACGTACGTAAAATTTTTGTGACGTCAGAAATCTAAAAAACGAAAACCAAGTATGAAGAACCAGAAGCAACACTGCACAAAAGAAAAGAACAAGAAAAAACGTAAACGAAACAAATTTCACAAAAGAAAACATAATATTCATTAAAAGGTTTAACACTTAAAACAAGCAAAAGCCAACAAGAAAGGAAAATTCTTAACTCAAGCAATATAAAAGAAAACGATAACAAAAAACGAAAAGAAGCCATACCAAGTTGTTCGACTATTTTAAAAGGGATTCAGCAAAGCAAAATAATAAACAAGAAAACATTTAAACATAAAAATACATAAAATACCTACATGTTTATTATAGAGCAAGCATAAGGAATATAAATTAATCTACAACAACCACAAACAATGTTCAGGTCAATAACTGCATTTAAAAGGAGAAACCAAAAGAAGGAAACCCTTATTAGGCGTTAAATTAACGAAATGCTCTTTTTATATACAACTATATAACATGCAAATATATATATACATACATATATACATTAAACGAATTGCAAATACCCAAACACAGACAAACTAAAACACAAAATAAAGGAACAACTCACCAAAGTTGTTGGCACAGCGGAAAACACACAAACATTTTATACAAAACTAACATAGTTATACCACACAAAATATAAGACACGGATCAGTTGTGGAAGAAATAATTGTAGTGCCATTAGAGATTGGAAAATTGAATAAAATTTTATTGTAATTATAAAATGTATAATTTTAGTTATGTTTTACGAATGTATTTGAAGGGTTGTATAGTCGTGAGATATTTGTATCTTCAATTTTATACATACTTATGTACTCAAAAAGGCGTATTCCAAACTAAATTTTAAACGTAAAACGACCCTAGTAGACCCTAGTAGACACCCTGCTGAAAATCAGCTTCTATTTCCGGTGCTGCGAGTGCAGCGAGGCCACACTATTATTTTGACCACAGCTGGGAACACAACCAAACAAAAACAAACAGCAAATTAGGGAAAATAGAGCAAGCAACAAGTAAGAACTCACATTTACTCTCTCTGCTGTGCAGATGCAAATAAAACAAGGCGAAATACCAATTCAACCATGTTGAAAAATTGCAGCACGCACACACAAAAGGCCACGAAAAACACTCTCCGATCCTCCGTCTCGTTCGCTCTCTAGCTCTCTGTCTCTGTCTATCTAGCTGTCTCGCTCCGTACGTTCCACCCACCACCACCCATTGTAGTTTGCACAAGTAATATATGTATTAGCGAAAGTTAACACTCGACGGAAAAAGTTAGTTGAAGAAATGTAAACACTCTAAAAAATCTGTTGCAAGTCCTGTTCTCCTGTTCTGTATATAAGTATACCTACGATCTACCCAATTCTATTCACTAAGTAGTAGTTGCAGTGTGAATGTTGGTGTGTATGTGTGTGTGTGCTCGATGTTAGCCATTACATTTAAACTTTTTTTTTTGTTTTTAATCCGAAAAGCAAAACTGTTTCACTGTAGTGTAGTGTAGTTGATTCTAAGCGATAAGGCCAAAATAGATTTTAAACCTGAAAACCAGACGAATTATTAGGAATCAGTGGGAGAATACCAAACAAATAATTGCAGGAAGTCAGGCAGGCGGCAGGCAGGCAGGTATTTACTTATAGCATTTAAATTCTAAAGCAAACGAAAATTATTAAATAACATTAAATCAAATGCAATTAAACACGAAACGTGTGTAACACACCGTAAAAACCAAGCAAAGAGTTTTCACGTTTTAGCCATTGAACGAGGGGAAAACTAGCGCACTTTTTCGTACTTTAACTGACAAAAACCGCAAAATCCATATATATTTAATGATATTAAAGGGAGTAGGGAGTAAACGGATAGCGAGCAGATACGATTATAAACGTGAATAGTAAACGAGAAAGTAAGACAAATTTTAGAGAAATCGGTTTTTACCTAAGGTTAAGGCAAGATGATATTTCCGGTTTTCCTCTTTTAACTGCCATTTCCGTTTCCCATTTCCCGCCCACAAATCCCACAGCGCGTCGCGGGAAGAGCTCCCAATCCTGTTGACACTTTTCAGTGCATATTATATAATGCATCTATACATATATAAATAAATCCACTAATATACATATATATAAATACACAATTATTGTAATAACAATATAAGTCTGTAAATTTGTTAACATTTCTAAAAGCCAACAAATGGGGCAAAGCGGGGCAAGATTAACCAAATCGCGCTCAGTAGTTGTACTACAATCACAAAAGAAAGACCCCCGATCCCAGATACGAGCCAAACATGCGACCCACTTAGAAATCATCCAAATGTGTGATTTGTAGAGTGCCGAATGTGGATTGAGATCGGTCAATGGGCGCGAATCGAAGTCAGAAAATTGTTGAGCAGCCGCTTTAAAATCAAAACAAAGCAAAGTAAACATTAAAGAAAGAAAATGCAAAATAATTATATAACAGTTGTGAACAAATTATATTTACATAGCGTATAAATAAATTGCATAACAATTGATTAATATACAGAAAGTAACGGCTGTTTTATTCCAAAATTCGAATGGTTTTGACTCAAACTAAAATGCGATAGGTATCGATAGGCATTCCTAACAGTGCTACCCATGCTTGCACGCTGGCGTTAGCCATTTTCGTGCTGCCGTTGCTAGGCGTTAGTACGTTCGGATGAAGAGGAATCCAAAATCCAAAATCAAAATAACATAAACAAACATAAAACATAAATAATAAGTGTTTTAGTTTGATTATTCTCAAATGACTGAAGTACAATATGAAGGGGCCGAGATCTTGGCTCTACTACCACATACATATGAGGATGAGGAGCTGTCCCTGAGCACAGAAGAGCTGCAGTTCGAGCAACTCAATGAGAGAAGCCAGCACCAGCAAGGCGGTAAATTAAGACTCAACACTTTAAATGCAGCTTGGATCAGTAAAAGCCAATTAGATCTATAATTGCACCTACATCACACGTCCCTACCACACCAGTCGATCCAATCTGCCATATACCACACACTTGTGCCTGGCGACACCTTATCAGCCTAGCTTTTTCGCCCGCAGGATCTCCGTCCTTCGTCTGCAGACGCTGTCCAGCGCTATTCCTCAGCAGGGAGGAGTTGGCCGCCCATCGGCCTACCCACCGACTTCAGGGTGGACAGCGGACCCCCGCGTCGGAGCATGCCTGCGACGCGTGTGGAAGGGTCTTCCAAAAGCACAACGCCCTTGTGGATCACATGAATGCCCACAACGACGTGCGGAACTATCCCTGTCCCGAGTGTCCGGCGCGCTTTGTGCAGCGCAGCAATAGGGAGTGTCATCTGAAGAACGTGCATCGGAAGGCGTACCTGCACTCCTGCCCAGAACCGGGCTGCGAGAAACGCTTCCAGCAGAGGCGGGAGCGGGGTCAGCATGTGAAGACGGTCCACCAGAAGGAGCGAAACCTCGTTTGCGACACCTGCAGTGCCCGCTTCAGCCATCCCGTAAATTATAGAAAGCACTTGGCGTCCCATGGCTCCGCGAAGAGCTACGGCTGCCCGATTTGTGGAAAGCTCTTCGGACGGCCCGAAAACAGGGATGTTCATCTCTTCGTCCATAGTATCTGTAAGGCCTATATATGCTCCGTCTGCGGTGCAGACTATATGCGGCGCAATCAGTTGATACGCCATGGCTTGGCCAGTGGCCACCACAACGATCCGATTGTCCGGCAAAAACCTCAGTTTAGTCCGGCCCTTGCTGCGAAGACTCGAAGGCAGAGAAACGCAGTAGACGAGTCCCAGGACGAGGAGCTCCAATGGCTGGAAGGAGTGGACGCCCTCGACAGCCCAGGATACCTGGAGCATTCACAATTTTCGCACACCGGCAAGATGGCTGCCATATTTGCAGAGGACGAAAACGAAAGCGAGTTATTCAATTGAATATGCATTGAGTAAGAAGTACCACCAGCGTGGTATTGACAATCTAGGTGCTTAATCAGCATACTAAGTAGGAACAGGTTAGTTCGAATGAAAAACGAATGTAATTGTAAATATGAAAACGTAAACATTAGGGCATAATAATTAGCATTGTATGTAGATGTACATACATATGTATCTCTTGTACTGAAAGAGTCGAAAACTGAATGATTGAATCTACAGACTTGGCTTAGGCAGAAAACGGCATAAATTAATGAATGATAACATGCAAAAATGATTACCGCATGCAAAACATGAACCGGAGACGTCGGTCAAAAAGTAACAACACAACAAAGAAATGAATGAAAAGTGAATGTCGCTGCTGCTCTTGCACTTTAATAAAAAATGTGAAATGAAATGTTTGTATCGCCCCCAGCCCCTCCTGCCACCACTGCCCAGAAAGCCCACGGAGTGGGTTGGGAATTAACAAAAATCAGGCGTTAAGCCCATAAATAACCGAATCGCGACGGGGAAAACATAAAAGGGTAGGGGATTAACAACTGGTTACAGCCATAACGACGAAATGAAATTATTTAACACCTTTTTCACGGCTCATTTTGCTGCTAATGTGCGAGCAAATTTGACCCACGCCTGCACCGCTCTCGATTCCCCAGTTAATGGATCCATCATCAGCCCGCCGATTGCCGTCCAATGCAGCTTATCCCCCCCCTGCATCCTTCACATCTGTCACATCTGCAGCCCTTTGTTAACTGTCATACGAAACTATCTAATTTATGGCTGCGGCCGGCCTTTCAATTGTTGTGGCTGACTGAACTTGTCGACACAGTTAGGCTTCCAAGAAAGAAAGAAAGAAAGAAGATTGCCCGCCGGAGCTTACATAACACCTGACCCTGCCCGAAAATATTTTTGGGGGATTACCTCAGCCGCAGTCCGAGTGACTCTCTGACTTTGTTGGTGTGACCCCAGCAGGGAACCGGAACCCTCCACAAAGGGCTACCATATAAAGCCGCCTGTGGGCAATGTTCTAAATCGCGAACTTTATCGTCTCTGATCTCTAATTTCTGATTAGCTTGGCCTCTCCCATTCACAGAAAAAACTATTTCCCAGCCCAGGGGGTCTGAATGGCTCAGTACAATGAGTTCGAGTAAGTTTGGAAAACCATGGAAAACTTTACAGATCTGTTTCCTCTTCTCCTTGAGCCACGTCTCGCTGGGCGAACTCTGTCCACTTCCGCAGCGAATGTGCTTCTCCGTCAGGCATTCAAGTTCACTTCTCAGCGTGGGCCAAGTCATCCAAGAGTCTTCCAGATGAGGAGATCATGATCATGATCATGATCACTAATCCGATCCGATTTGAGACGAGGCGATCACAGCCCATCAAGCTGTCATCCTTTCACTTTCGCTACGTCTTGTGTACTTTGATGTAGGTCAGCGACTTAAGGATCAAATGCCCGAACTGGTCGAACCGCAAAGATTGCGCAACAGAGATTGGAAGGGAAAATGGGATGAAGTTGAAGTTATGATTAACATGGAAGCGGAGTGAGAGGCGGCGGCCAGTGCGTTGACCATCCATCACGCGGCGGTGAATGGTGCAACTGGGGGATAGGCAAGTGGAACCAGCGGATGGCATCCACTTGCTCGCATTTTGTGAACACGTTGTGAACTCAAGGCGCCTCCTTTTGACTTGTATTCTAATTCAGCAGGTCTAATTCAGTTAGCCTGGGCAGCCCAAGCCCATTCGACTCATTGTCATGCCAGTGTCGTTTTGGACGCTCCACTCCCAAAGCTGCTCCTCCCACGCCAGCCGTCCACTCTTTAGTTTGATATAGTTTCACGCATCAAATGCGAATCACAGTTTTTAAGCGAAATCCGAAATCGAACCAATTTGTAACCACAAATCGGAGAGAAACTGCCAAAATCTGCGACGTGTGCGGCATTTCAATAGCCTGGAATCTATCCAGTTGGTAGGGAGGGCCTCTGTACACGAAGAAAGAGTAGTTGAGAAAGTTCCATTTCGCTTTTGAAAAGAAATCATTTTCATTTGGCCTATTAAGTGGCTTCATTTTGTTGTAAAACCCATCATCAGTTTGTACTGCATATTTCTTTCCACATAACTATCTCACTTGCAGATACTCTTTTCGATCTTCCTTCCTTTTCAAATTGTTTAAACAATGCGACTCTTGATTTCTTGATTTTTATTGTTCCATCTTGGCTTGCAGTACCAAATAGATAGGGATAAAAAAATACATAGGACGCTAGAGCTTAAAACTAGTTCAATAATTTAGTGATATCCATGGGAGGACGCGGCCGTTGGGCCGTAGCTGCTGGCGGGAGGCAGGTAGGTTGCCTCCGGTTCGAAAATAGGCGTGGCCGAGTCCCCGGAGTGGCCGGGTGGTCCGTACAATTGCGCCGGAGCCTGGTAGTCGTAGCCCGGCGAAGAAGGAGCCTGCAGGAACGTGGAGCTGGGAGTGGCGTAGTCGTAGCCGGAAATGGAATTCGATCCGGACTCGTGCTTGGCCCCTAGAAAGGCGCTGGGCCTGAAGGGCGCCTTGGAGACGTCTAGGTCGTGGCTGGGTGCTCCGGACTGGACGGAGTGGTGGGCAGAGCTGAGAACGTCGGTGTGGAGAGCCTGTGGCTTGCTGGCCGTGTAGCTGAAGTGGCCCAGGCCCTTGTGGCCCAGAGCATAAACCGGTGTCTCCCTCTCATGCTCCCGATCGCCCTTGTGTTCCTGCTCCAGCACCTGCACTTGCACTGGCTCCGGCAGTGACTCCTGGTGATCGTATCCGGGTATAAGTGGTACGCCGTAACTGCTCAACGGCACTCCCTTTCCAAAAGGCGTGGCGGGAGCATCATAGGAGTACCCAGAATGCTCTTCCGACTGCGGCAGCGGGTGCTGCGCGAACTGTCCTCCCGAAGAGTGACCCAATCCCAGGGCGTGGCTCAGACCGTGCTCCAAGGCATGCTCCAGACCATGATCCAAACTTTGGCTAGGTCCGTGACTGACTGATTCATGGGCGATCTGATGACTGGGGCCATGGCCAAAGCCGCTGCCATAGCCGTGACTTTGCAGGTGGCCACCGTAGCTGGGTCTGTGGGCTGGTGCCGATCCGTAGCCAATTCCGTGGGTGCTGCCCCTCGCTCCGTGACTGTGTCCGGAGTACTCGGGAGTGGCCACCACATATGTGCTGGTCTTGTGTTCGTTCCCAACGAGATTTAGATAGGCGCCACTGGACGATGGTGCGTACTTAAAGCCCAATCCAGATCCATGCCCGTGACTTAGGCCGTGACTGATTCCATGACTGATCCCGTGACCGATTCCATGTCCATGTCCTTGACCATGGTAGTTGTGACCGGAACTCGAGCCGCCACTTGTTTGAACAATGTAGGTTTCGATTTTGGGAACTCCACTACCGCTGTAATGATGGGGCCTTCCATGGCCACTGGAACTGGCGTAGCCGTGGCTTCCAGAGTGTCCGTGTGCGAAGTGGTGTCCGTAACTGCTCTCGCCCTTGAAGTGACTGGGGTAATCGGAATAACCAGCCGAGCCCAAGGGGCTTCCATGGAAACTGCCGAGGTTCAGGTGACTCTCATAGGCGGGCGGCAGATATTTGTGGGAAGGGCCGTGATAGCTGGATATTCCTCCGAAACTTAGGCCAGCATCTCTTTTTGGCTTGGCGGAGGAAGAGGTCTCAGCCGAAGATGAAGCGGGAGTGGGCTGTGAAGAAGAAGCATCGGCAGCTGGAGAAGATGAGGCGGCTGCCAGCAGGAAGAAGCAGCAGCTTAGCACAGCGCAAGCTAACGGTAGTTTCATGCTCAAATCACAACAAAAATCACGGAAAAAAAAAAAGTGAATTTAACGGTTATCCTTCGATCGTGTTTGGTTATCCTTGTCCCTCACGTTGGATCCGGAGTATAGAACGAGACGAGACGCGACTCTACTCGCTGCCGTTGGCGTTATGTTGACGAACTCTGTGAGTGCCGACCCTTTTATACATTTTTAGAAGACACTTCAAACTGCAAGAAACTCGGTTTTTGCCTTTGCCTCTTGCCATTGCCCGTTTCGCTGCTCTCTTGGCATTCTCTTTTTGTCGCTCTCACGCACGCGAGAAACAACGGTATTTCGTGTGTGACGCCGACGCGGACTGCGCTGCAGCCTTTCTTCATTCCCTCACTCTTAGTTTCGTTTGCGCACAGTGGGTTAAATTCACCTGTGCATAAATAATCAATGGTTTCACCTAGCTCCTTAAAAATACATACGACTTGAACAAATTTATACAAAATTGTTGCCTTTTTATTCGCCTTTTAGATACGGGAAAACATAAACAAATAAAGAATTTAAAACATTAATATTTAAAACTATATTACAGCATTAATCAAATTAAAAAACGATTTAGATTTCCAAGTCAAGCTGTTACGGTTGCACATCCACTGTTCTCAATGTTCTCAAACTGTAACGGCATCCTTGCTCTCTCTCGCGCGAAGCTGTCGCTTTGGTCAGTTTGATTTGCGATCAGCGTGCGATACATACATATATTATTTAGGCTCCGGGAAAAGTGTGCAAGGGATAAAAGGATTTACTTAAACTAAACGAGGAATTTATTCAATTAGTACAAGTTATGGCTGAAATAGTGATATTTAAGCATTTATAAGTTGCTTGCGACTTGCGGAATATAACGGCTATCTTTCGATTGCTTCGGTCAGTTTCGTTTGCCATCTGCGTGCGGAATTCAAATGAAAAGGTCTCCCAAAAGTGCGCCAAAGATTTCTGTATTCCCTTCAATCCAGGCATCAATATTAATTCAATAAATTGTGCAACTTTTGCTGGAATATGGATAGCTGCGCATTTGCAACATGTTTAAGGCTTGTGGATTATAACGGTTCTCGCGACGGTTTCGCTTTACCCCGCGCCCCGCGTTCCATGAAGCAGACTGATGAAACGAAAGGTGTAAAAGGAGAGTGCAAGTAAACACCTAGTGATGGAAAAGCGTCCACAATTTGTGGAAAGCAATGGGCATCGTCTGTGGATCCTGAGCAAAACAAAGTGAGTACGTTTTTGATTGATGCTTACAGTTTTTATATATGTATGTATGTATATTCAATATAAAATTCAATGGCCGGTTTGGTTTTCAATTTTCAATACCATTTTTACCCACTGTGCCAGTGTTACCGACATGACAGCGCCACTCAAGTTCAAGTGACACTTTTAAAAATCACATGTCTGCTTACCACGCCCCTTGCAATCTCGCCATTTTGGCCCTGTTGTGTTCATGTTTCTTCTCACTTCCTCCTCCTCGGCTGGCTCACTTACATTTCCCCAAAAACACCTTAGTTTGTGCGTAAATTGCATTTAATTTACAGCAACCCGCCTCTTTCTCCTCTCGTTTCCCTTCTTCCTCTTCTTGCGCCTCCCTTTTGCACCCTACTTCGCCTCGTAATAGTGCTGTTTTCCCAGGTGCGCGATTTTTTTCGAAATTCGAAAAGCGATTTGTTTTGCTACCGTTCGGGATCTTAATTTGGGTCTTTGCCGTGGATGATGATGATTTGGCAATAGTTTGAGGTCTGTTAGTGCCCCTTTGACCCCGACCCCTCCCCGACAACCACCCATCCCTACGGCACCGGTAACCCATGGCTACTAATGGACTTGGCCCGAAACCTTTGCGATATATCTGCATGCAGCCCACGACCATGGAAGATAAATGATGTGCACCTTGCCGGTCTTGCTTGTGTCGTCGTCTGACGACCTTCAAGGGCAGTTCTTCATCACAATGAAATTTAAGCCCGTACTTGTCGAGATTAGTAACTAAGAACTTGGCATTTGGACATGCAAGTCTATTATAGAACAAGCTAATTCCAATTTTGGAATGCATTGGTGCGCATACATATATTGCCATCGAAAAATCGAGTGAATCCTGATTTTAGAGGACTCATTCGAATGTTGCATGATGGTAATAGGGAACACATTGTATACAAGGTATCTTTCTGGGCTTACGACTGGTCTGGTAGGCGTGGTTAGTGGCTGCTTGTACTCCTCCGGGCCCGCTTCTTTGGCCAACAGTTGTGTGCCACGGCAGAGGTTTTAGTTGATGTAATTGCCCGCCAGCCGCTAAGACTCCGCCCTTCAGACAGTTGCGCAATCCGCTTGCCAAGGTCACACCCGCCACGTCGATCGAGTTATAATTTCACCGATTTGCGACTTGTGCGAGACGATTGTAATTGAGGCATTTGAAAGTGGCAACAAATTGCCAGACATACAACAGCACAGCCCGCCCATGGCAAAAGTCGGGCGCCTTCAAAGACAGCGGTCTCCCGGAGTGGGCGAGTCATCCCCGGCATTTCATTACCCAGAGCCAAAGCGGCGCTTGAATTTGCCATGGGAAATGAACCTGAGGATTTGACTCGGATTTTGACTTGGGCTGGGTATCCACATACAACTCCACAAACTCGCATATGAAGAGCCTGACTTTACTTTACGATATAGTTTCTGCTTTATGTAGTTGGAATTCAAGCCAACGAGACTGATTGATATTTGGTATACAATAACTTAAGAACTAACACAAAAAAAGGTGATATTTATGTGCGCTCTGTAACCTAAGTTCTTACTAGATTATAGGCATTACTAGGCGATAGATAGACGTAGCCCCTTGGCTGCTGCGATCCCTCCGCCGCTGGCTTATTATTATAGGCATGCTCATGGAAGGTCGGCTCCTCCAGTTCCCGCTGCGCCGTTTGCTCTTGAATGCCGTTGCCCTTCCCCTGGGCTAAATGCTCATCTCCGTCATCCGTATATCCGGCGAAGGGCGAGGGCCTGAAGGGCAGGGTAAAATGCCCAGCCTGCGGAGGAGGAGCTGCCAGTGGCTGGGCCTGCAGTTGAGGAGTGAACAAGCCCACCAGGACGGAGGGTTGCTGGTATTGCTGCAGATATGCCTGCTGGAATTGCTGTTGCTGATGTTGTTGATATTGCTGCGTCTGTTGGCGTTGATCCTGTGGAACTGGCGGAAAGGTCTGCGGGCCCGTGTAGCCAGGACTCAGTTGAGCCAGCGCCGTCAGAGAAGGCAGTGAAGGACTGGCTGTGGGCAGGATCAAAGGACGCCAGGGCATCGAGTACAGCCATGATGGGTGGAGTTTTATCCCCGAAATCTGCTGGTGGGATTGCTGCTGCTGCTGGGCGTTTATCAATGCAAAACAGCTGATCAGGCTGATCAGGCTGACCAGGATGCCGAGGTGAAAAAACCTGAACATGCTGCTCAATATGGTTGTCGGTTGCAAATGCTTGCAGTGGCTCTGACGCCTTGGGCATATATAAGAAGCCGCCCGATGTCATTCGATACCTATGGTTCCGCTGAAAGCGATACCTTCCACTTGCAACTCTTCCTCCTGGTTGCGTAACCTGGTATCCCGCCACCGAACCGCCAATTGTCCGATATCGAAACGCCCAGTTTGATTAAAACTCTTGTTGTTATTAAACCTAATTCTGATTAAATGAGCTTTTTGGCTCTTGGCGCTTGCGAAACCATTTTGCAATGTTGCAAGTTCGAAAATTGCTTTCGCCGTCTTTTGTGGGATCAACAACCCGTGTAACTGAGCCGGGGACTTTTGGTCTTCGTCGCCCTTCGAATGCAAAATTTTCCACTTCAGGAACTTGCCAGATTAGCTGCCGTGCTGCACAGAAAAAATTGACATAACATGGTGATAATCAACATGAATTTCTTGCATTAAGTAGCCACAAGAGATCGTAACGTTTTTTTCTGTGTAGACGGTTTTCCCGTGAGGAATGTACGACACTTGTCGTGTGGCCTAAGATTTAATAGTGAAGTTCATTGGTGTCTTGCATTTTGGATGATTGTAATATTGCGTTAGTAATCTGTCTTAATGCCTTACAGCATTCTGCATAAAGGGATGGCTTCGGGTTTCCAATAAGTTTCTTTCGACTTCCGTACAACAATTTGCAGACTGAAAATGAAAGTGACGCCGTGCCACAATCGCACACACCAGTTTGCCCTCAGCTATGGGCAGTTTCTGTTCATCGATCGCCTTCGCACGACGCCAACATTTCAATTTCGATGACTCGACTTGATTGAAACCGAGTCATGAACATAACAAATAGTGTGCCAAAAGCAGAGCACTGATGAATGCAATATTTACCCATAGCTGCTGGCTTCCTGCTGCAATGAAAGTTGCGGTGCTGCTGCAGCATTTCATTTCTGCAAAAGGGGAAGGCGTGTGGGTGTTTTTGAGGTGCGGTTTCTGTTTCTGTTTGTTTTACCTTCACTTGGACGGCGGAAGCAGCTCGAGAACACCGAGAAATCCGAATCCGAATCCGAATCGTCTCTAATTTGCTACGGCAACGTTGGCATAAACAAACAGCAGCATAAGTATGAGAAAATTACAAAAATTCTCGTAATTATCTGCTAAAATCGTAATCAAATTAGCCGCCACGCTCGCTTTTGGCCAGCTATGAAGGTCGTCTTTGTTTCGCGTTTTGGATGATATCACTTGAGCGCCAGATATACACATTTCTTTCGTTAATAAACTCAGTTTTTATCATGTAAACTACAAAAGCGTTGGTTCACAATACACTCTTTATTAAATATACATATATATAAAAAAAAAGGGAAAAGTATTTATCTGCAGACATCTTTTTGTAATAGTTTTGCTTTTCAGACCCAATGCTTTTCCGGGGAAAAGCAAATGTTCAAATGTGGTACGATCCTATGGTGGAGCATCGAACTACCAGTTAATCTAGATTTTAAGTCTGTTCAAGGGCTTTAGTAGTAAGGTGGCTGGAAGTCACGGCTAGGATGGGGCAAGCTGTTCTTGGGCGGCTGGGAGGCTTCGGAGGCGTGCAGATACGAAGGGGACACTGCGAAGGCACTAGCCGAGTACTGACGACTGCCGGTGGCTTGCTGCTGGGGATTGTGCTGATGCTGCTCCTTGTCCTGGGTCCATTCCGTGTGAGTGGTAAACGTTGAAGGCAGCTGATACGAGTGGGACTGCATTTGCAGGAAATCGGAGGTGGATTCGCCAAGGGAAGGTCCGTGGGAACCACCATGGGCTGCGGATCCAGGCTTGTGTAGCTGGTTATGTCCCTGAGCTAAAGACGATGGTTCTGGGGGCGAGGAGAACAGCTGTTTCCGGTAGGCATCTGGCAGAGATTGGGTCAGCAGACGAGTGTCCATACCATCCAGTCCGATGAAGCGATCGTGCTCAAAGTCGCTGGAGAGCGTGTAACTGGGCACGAGCTTTACATCTCGGCCAGGAGCTGCAACCGTCTTGTGGCTACTGGCGTGCGCCTCAGCCGAAGGAAGCTTCTCCAGCTCACGAATGGGTTGCCAAAGGTCTTCCCGCAGCGGAAGCTGTGTCTCAAAGCGATTGGGATGCTGCTGCTGTTGGAGGCCATGCGAAGATTGCCAGGGTTCGTGATCTTGGGGCTGCTGCTCTTGAACGGAGTTCCAGTGCTCTTGCCTCTGATGATGCTGCTTGTGACCCTGAGTTTCGTGATGCTGCTGTTGCTGCTGGAAATGAGCTGGTTCGTAGGCATATTCGTTTGAGTGTTGGGACTGATGGTGTTGCAGCTGGTTGGGGCTCTGTTGATAGTGCTGCTGCCCGTAGCTTTCATGCTGTTGGTGTTGGCTTAATCCATGATGTTGCTGGTGGTTAAATCCCTGATAGTGCTGGTACACAGGTCGTTCATTGTAGGCGTTCTGATGATTTTGCTGGTTTCCGAAACTCTGGCGATGCTGCTGCGAAAGAGCCGATTGCCAGGAGTCAACCTCCTTCTGCTGATGGTCGTGTTCCTGCGCTCCCTGGCCATGTTGCTCTTGTGCTGGGTAATGGTGTGAATTGTAGGCATTACTGGGGCCCTGCTGACCATGCTGGTGACTCGAATCCAAGTGGCTGCCGTGCGAGTGCGACTCCTCCGATGGAAGATATTTGTGTGCGGGGCCATTGTAGCGGTAGCCGTTCTTGTTGTTATTATGCAATGGATGGGGACCGACCACGACGGCCTGGACACACACAACACCCAAAAGGGCGAAGAGCAGGGGGATCTGGCAAGAAAACCTATCAATACAGGACCTTCGAATCAAATTCGCCGGACTCACCTTTACGGCTTTGAGCATCGTCTATGCGGCTGATTTGGGTGCTTGAATGCTGAGTGAGCAATGACTAGCTATGGCCAGTGAAAATTCGTTTTATACCCACCATCATCGGCCGGCACTGAGCCACTATATGATCTTGAATAAAATCTGTGCGTGAGCGGGTGCCGAATTTGAGCCACAAAAAAAATAGAGACAATGTGGCCGCTGGGCTGGCGATTAATCGCCAAGATCTCACGTAACAACACATTTGACACTCTTTTCTGCCATTTACAACAGATTCTTACCCGTACACCTTGTGTTCCTATATAAAACCAGAATGCAAATGTGGCGGATGTATTCCCACCAAGAAAGAGTTACGTTGCAGAAGAGCAGGCACTTTTACTGTGACTTACCCAATCCGAGGCTGAATCTCTGGATGTTTCAATCAGTTCGTTCATTGGGTGGTTGTGGGCGGCTGCCTTATAATTGTGCGCTAAAATTATTAATTACATCACACGCACACACTCAAACACTTACACCCACACATGGAGCGAAGCAAAGAGCCGAATAAAAATCAAAACTAAAAAAAAACCCGATCAACAGAGGCGGCACTTGCATTTTCCAAGCAGTGCGAATTTTTTGGATAGAAATGCAAAATCTAGTTCATGGGGCTATCATGATAATCGAACGAAGTCTTGGGCTATTTAATAATTTCAATTGATAAGCGATAGTTTTTATTTTAAGTTATTTCATTAATTTGTTTATTGGCGTAATTTGTTATCGTCTGTTTTAGTTGGCTACCCCTTCAGCAGTTGGCCATACAATAAATAATCGTACTTACACTTAGATTCTACAAAAAAAAGACAATAGCATATACAATGAAGCATGCTCGAAATTCTGGCATAAAATAAGCTATGAGGGTGGTGGTGGAGTTTTGCGGCTTATTCGATTGATTAATCGAGGGATGGGGTTTACTATTTGGGCGGTGGCCTCAGAGCCAAACTGGCTTCCAAGTCCTCGACCTCCGATGAGCGCAGTTGCTTCTTAATCGCCTCTTGTCTGGGATGAGCGCCGCCCCCCCGCTTGCCGCGCTTTCCAGCTCCGGCCCCCGTGTTACTGCCTATTCCAGCCACGCCCCCCGACCCAGCGCCGCCTCCTGGTTGACCTCTGACCTTGTACGTGTGCTGATAGCCGTAGCCCTCGGGATTGTTGTTGAACTTCGGACTGTAGCTGTCGTATTCGAGACTCGGGTGCTTGTTGCTGTTGCTGTGCGAGTGGGCGTGGCCATGGGCGTGCTGGTGGGCGTGGCCGTGTGCGTGGGACAACCAGGAGTCATGATCATCCAGCAGGGTTTCCTTCTTCAGCACATAATGATAGGGATAGCCTTCTTCGTTGAGGATTAGTTTTGATTCATTCTCCCCCTCTGCCTCCGGCTCGGCAAAGTAACCGGATGAGGAGTAGCCCTTGTAGTCTGGATGCAGTTCCCCGGACGACCCGGAAGCCTTGAGCTTGTGTCGATATTCCTGCAGAGCTGCCTCTTTACTTTTGTAGGGCAAGGCATTGATGTCATGATAGATTTCCGAATTGAAATACAACTTGTGCGGCTTGCCAGAGTTTGTAAGCCTCTCCTGATCTTCCCGAGAATCACGCTCCCTCTCCCTTTCCCTCTCCCTGTCCCTTTCCCTCTCCCGCTCCCGTTCCACTCGATCTGGAGTGGGAACTACGTGGGATAGATCGAATTCTTCGATGTTCTTGAGGGCCGCACCGTGGTCAAAGTGCTCGGCACTTTTCAGAGGCAAAGTGTAGGGCTTTGAAACCGTCTTCACCGTGGCCGTTTGTAGGGGAGCTCGGGTCTTGATCTTGTAAATAAACTCCACATTCGGACTCAGTTCGTCGACGGGCAAATCGGGGGCCTGATATGCCGTTTCCGTTTCGGACTGAAAGTGCTGAATGGGCTTTGAGTTCGTTATTGCCAATGAAGAGCCCCTCAGTTTTCCGGCTATTTGGTGGCTGTGGTGCTGTGGATGGAGCACCTGCTGCTGGTGGTGGTGCAACTGTTGTTGTTGTTGTTGTTTTGTCGTTGGTGGGACCGTATACTTGGGCCTTACTGTACTGCTGCTGTAGCGCTTCTCCTCCGAGTGCGAGTGCGAGTGCGACGATGGAATGGAACCGGAATGGAGACCAGATGAGAGCGTCTGCGACTTGTAGTAGGTCTTGGTGATCGGCGGAGGCGGCGGTGGTGGTGGGGGCGTGGCCGTCTCTTGGGGCGTACTTATGATTTTACCTTCGGCCTCTAGTTCCTTCATGTACTTGATCACGGACTTTTCAATCTGTTTCATTATCTCCGATTTGGGAATTTCCGTGGAGGCAGAGACCCTGACTTTTTCCTCGGCCTCGGCCTCGAGATTTCTGTAAATTTGCGGCGGTTGATAGGGGGCGTAGTTGTTGTTATAGTTATTGCTGTACTTGGGACGATAGTGGCGTTCGATGTCTTGCTCTTGGGCCTGGACATGGGACTCGGCCTCGGTTGAGTGTTCATAGAGCTCATAGCTCCGGGTCACGGGTTCCTTTTCGTAGACTGGCGCAGGTGCTAAGGCGGGCGAAGACGGGGAAGAGGAGGACGATGATCCAGACGAGGATGGCGACGAGGGTCCCGAGGACAGGAGCAGGGCCTGCTGTTGCAGTTCCTTCTGCAATTGCATCTCCAAGATCTCTCTATCCCTTCTCTGTTCCTGGTAACTTCTCTGGGTAGAAGGTTGCTGTTCCTTTTGCGCCTGGATGTGGTTGTTGTTAGGGTTCTGATTTTGGCTTTGACCTCGCAGCTGAGTCGGTGGCTGTTTGTAGGCCAACTTGATGGCATTGGCCACATACTCGGCTGCCGATTTGGAGTCCTCTAGGTTGACAGACGCTCCAGATCCGGATGCTGCGGTTGTGGTGCTCAGTATGAGCTTCGGATGCGATTCGTGCTCTGGGCGAACGAGATTTAATTCCACCTGGCCAAAGCTGTAATCTGGGAAGTATACAATGCATGTCGATTGCGGATTAGTGCATACTTTTAGGCTCCTAAAAAATGTTTGCCAACCAAAATGCGACGCTTTATTACCTTTGCTGGACGCCTCCTTTGATCTGCTTTGTATAACCGATCCCCGCCTGGAGTAACCACGATCGTCGGAGCCCCTACGGCTAGCTGCCAGAGCCAGTTGATCGGGAAAGGCCTTCTCCCCAGTGTCCTCCAAGGAGGACAGCGCTCCTGAACCTCCCGAACGACGGCGACTGTTCCCAGACGTGCCTGAGGTCACAGTCACGGCACTGCAAAGCGTCGACATCTGTTCAGAGAAATAAGAAAGAATCACAGCTATTTGAAAATGACATAATCGGAGATTCGCATGGCTTACAACAAACCGTACAACGGGTAAAACTATAGGCCAAACAAGGAACCTTGGCCAACTGATGAGTGTGCCATTTCAACGGGTGCTAGTTAGGCGAACTGCCTCAAATTAGCCTCTTCGTTTCAGACTCATTGGTTTGTGCCTACTTCGCAATTAAACTAATTAAACTTCGTCAATTCGCTTTCGCTTTCAAGGAGGACAAGAGAAAGAAAAGGAGAAGGAGGAGGCGGTTGGTAGTCAATTTCTGTATGATTGAGTTGGCGGCGCTCAGTTGGCCAAGTTCAATGGACCGATTGCCAGTGGAGAGGGCAATGACACACCGGCATGTAAAGCCCGCAGCACGCAATTGCGAATCGCCAAATGGATCCTGTTCGATCGGAATGGGAAAAGAATTCGACGATTATGTATCGAAAACGTAATTCTCAGGGATTCGGGGAATCTCAAACCAATCCCCAAGAAGGCTCATCTTTTTGGTCCATGTTTCAAAAATTTGTGTTTTGTTCCGAAATGTAATTTTATCGGGATAAGCTTCAGTAGTTCATTACTTAATATTCAAATATTAATGATTTTGAAAAGTTTTTATTGAGTATTTTTAAATATTTTTTTCACTTCTTTTCGTTTTTTTATCGTTGCCGATAATTTTTTTCTCAAACAAATTTTCAGTTGATTAAATTTATCACTCTTCTTCACTGAATTGTTTAATTAAAAAAAATAAATTTTCAAATCTCAAGAGTCTTTGAAAATGGGTTTTGTTTATCTTAAGGATATTTTTTCGAGTCCAACATTTTTGAATTTTCAAATACGTCACTACACTTTGGATCACTGGCCAACAAAAAAAAAAAGGTACTCCTCGTGAATCGACTTATCCGAATCCTTGGACGTGAGCGCACTACTTACGATGATCAGCAGACATAGGCACCATTGCCGCCGGCTGAGAATGTTTGCTCCCAACTGGACGAGGTGGTGCTCCTGGTATTGAAGATTACGGAATCGAGATGTGGGCGCTGACATCATGGCGCGCCGGAGTCTCAGCTGGGATTGTTAGCGGCCAGCTGTCGAGGCGAGGCTTTTATAATGATGCGGACCGCTGCAGCGGAAAATTTATGCGAATGTGCGCGCCAAAGAAAAGCGAGAAAAGTGCAAGTGCAAGCGAAGAGAGAGACAGGTGGAGATAGAGAAGGGGAGAAAGATCGCTTCACTTTCGATGACAATTCGAATCGTAATAAGCCATCGACGCACAACACGGCGTATGCGTGATAAGTTCGCCCATTATAAGTCGATAAGGTGCAACAGAGAAGGCGATAGGCCAGCACGAAAGAGAGAGGACAACGGGACAACTGGTTTATAGTTTTCAGTTTCTTGGCTTCAGTTTCGGCCTCTGTTTCAGCTGCCACTTTGATGGCCAATTAAGCCATAAGCTAAGCCAAACAATCCCCATTCCCCATACCACAGGCAGTTCAATGAAATGTTTGCCGGCACAGAGGGGTAATACCCGTAATTGACTTGTAAAATCCTCGCCACCGAAGGCATTTATTGGGTTAAACGACAAATAGTGGACAACGGGCAGTAGTCGCTAACCCACTCTACGTGGAGTCCGGAAAGCAGCAGGACAATCCGCCTCAATAGACTCTTGCAAGTCCAATGACTCGGCAGACTTTGCACTTTAAGGGGAATCTTTAGCACCTTTTAAATTAATCTTTAAGCAAACCTATTAACACTAGATTTGATTTGATGAATTCTTAAATTTCCCCCATTTGCTGTATTCTCACAGTGTTTACATTGCGGGCAGTCAGTGGTGGTCAGTGGTCGTGGCAGCTCTTCACTTGGTGGTTGGCTTCATGGTCACTGATTCAGTGCATAATAATTAACAAGGAGCCCAGACAAATGGAGAAAAGTGTTCGTTGATTTATGATGATTTTACCGAGAGAGCAGCAGCATTTGCCGTTGCCGAAAACCAACAGCGCTGATTTCAATTTCGATAAAGAGATCCGGACTTGGAGAACTGGGAGTACGCCTTGGCATAACTTGCCAATTGGCATTTCATTGATTTCCCTTACGTGCTGGCCGGGGATTTCTTTATTGCGAACTATGGCGCTGCCCCACAGGGCGTATGATTTATATTTTAATATTCTGCATGAGAAGCGAAAAACGAAACTGAAACTGAAACTGAAAATGAAACAATTGCCACACTTAACACTAACGATAATAGCCGTAATAATAAAAGCGAAACAACTTTGCAGCGGCTAAAGCAAAGCAAAACAAAGCTGGCAAAGCGTTTCGGCTCCTCCACATTTGTGCAGATCAACAACCTTGTCAGCAGTCGAGTGCGATTGCCATAGGTACATAGATATACATATAGCCATGGCTATCCATGCCCCGTTATGCGGCCAAAAACTGCAGAAACTACCAAATCCACTGCCAGCGGCCAGCTTGCAAAGAAACAGCTGTGGCAGCCGCACCAGATGAACAGTAGTCTCAGTTCCAATTGATTTGCCAAGGATTGGGTTTTTAATTCAATTTCATCCACTTCAATCAAAGATTTAACTGCGGCATCTAATGTCCCGTAAATGTATTTAAGTTCTAGACATCTTCATACTTCGATCAGCATTTATTTCTTTCTTTAACTTTTCCATTGCCTTTGCTGCACTGTGGTAGCTGCAACGCTTCGACAATGCTGAAAAATGTTATGTTTGTGGATCGGAGTTTTATATCTTTCATCTCCCACCTTGCCACACATTGTAAAGCTATTAGTTGTTTAAGGCCGGAGCTGGTGTTTTCTTTTAAGGTGATCGGTTAGATCTGAAAACTGACCTCTTCTGCGGCTACAAAACGCAACGTTCTGGCCAGAGAGATTACAAATGACCTTACACGGCAGCTAAAGTGACAGAAACCTGTTTAGGCTCGACTTAATCTACTGCACCAGTGATCTAATGTAATATGCTACGATTTGCCGCCCCAACAAATCCAGTACTTTCACGTGGCGGTCTCTTTCTTTTTGCCACATCCATCTTGCCACATGGATGTTTACGTAAAGATTCGAGATACTACTGCCAAACAATTAGCATAATCAGCTGCCGCAATGGCTGGTAAATTGTGCCAATTTCTATAATTTTGAAATGCGGCAGCGCCTGTCGACTACTTTCCACTCAAATTAAAAAGCGGTCGGCAGCTTCCGCACTCACTGGCAGATTCGCATTTCCATTCGCTACTCGTATTTGCATTTGCATTCCCACTGCCGTTCGCAGTGGAATGGATCCTCCTCCTCCCATCGGGATGGTGATCTCTACGCCCGGCCCAATTTCATTTCGCACGGGGAATTCAGAAGTGCGCCGTCGATCACATTGTTTTGTTTAAACCTCTGGGAAGTCTTCCAATTTGCTTTCAAAGTAAGGCCATTCAGGTAATCAGGGTCTCTTCCCTGTCCGGAATCTTATCAATCATCCAGTACTTCCATTCGCTTTGCACAAAAAGTGAAAAGCACCTGCTTAAAGATGTGAATAAACGATTGCTGTGCCCCAACAATGGATCCATAAAACGTCAGCTTCACCAGAAACCATTCCACAACAAGCAGATACAGTGTAGCACAGATCATATAAACTTATTTTGTGTATAATGATACTGTGCATTTGAGGTAAAGTCACACACCTAGAACTCTTGCCATGCCAACTACTTGAGAGCGAATAGTTAACTCTTTGGAAAGGCGAAGGCCCACATCCTCGCAAATTTTCTCCGGGATTTTCCCTGCATTTTCCAATTGCGTGCCTGCCATCAATTCGGTGTATTTAATTTATCAAAAGTTTGCTGTAACACTCGTGGCAAAATCGTTCAGCTCTTAGTACTTCGGTTACGCGGGATTTGATGATATTTTTATGGCTTTGCTGCGTGACTTCCGTGAATTGGCCAAATATTCGAATAAAATGGAAAGACTGAGTTATTTGGTTTTCAAATTAATTTCTTTTCGGTTTAATCATACAAAAATACATGTACATAATATAGGTAAATCAAGAAGCACATTAAGACTAAATATTGCACACATGATCAGCAGCACATTTTCTTGGTTAACAATATAAACAACATAAAAAAAACGTCGTACGAAATAATGAAAAGCGAATGTGTCCCGGCGGCACCTCTTCACTAAGAAAAGAAAACTATGCCTATCTTTAGGCGCCCTCTTTTCCGGCCAAAAGTATGCCTTGGCTGTGTAGCTTAGGGATTGCGGGTAGGTGTTGGATGAGATTTGGAGCTGGAGGATCACCCCGGGATCGTTCTGCTCCTCTAGCTTGGAATAAATACTAATGAGTGGATATCAGGCACAAGAAGCAACCACAAACTGTGTGTTAACAATACGAGTGAACGTGGGCATGGCACTCACTGGAATTTTACTGTCTTGCTGGACTTGATCCCCATATTCTTAATGTACGGATGTTTGAATTTGTTTTAAAGATGGCTTGTCTGGATATATACATAAAAAACGTGCGTAAGCGATTTAAAATATTCTAGAATTCTAAGGCATCCGAAATAACCTTTGATAAAATCGTTTGAAGATTGCCAAGTTCGAAAATTGGTTTAGTTCATCCAGGCAGAGACAGTGCGTTCTGTCAAATGAGTTTCCATGCCTTCGAACATCTGAAGATCTGAACATGTATCCAGACATCAGCCCTCGAGCAGCTGTGTCGTCTTGTATTCGACAGCCGAACCCATTTCAGCGCCCAGTTTCTCCCTCACATACTCCCTGATCTGTTGGAGTCCCTTGTCGCCCGAACTGGGCCCCACGTCCCCATCCGCGGGTTCAGGCTTGGCCGCCCTTTTGCCCTGGCGCATCTTGATCGCATGGGCGTGGTAGTTGAAGGGGCGTTCGCCCTCCGACTGCTGCTGGTGATCCTCGATGTTGGTGGACTGCTGTTGCTGTTGCTGCTGCTGCTGGTAGGGGTACGGATTGAAAATGACCTTGGTGTGGGTGGGTCGTGGGTTGTTTTCCGTTATGGGCAGGCTGTGGTCCGCTTCCGGTTCCTGTTCAGGACCACCTGAAGGACCCGTCGGTGGATCAGATTCTGGAACGTATATTGGCTGATGCTGCTGCTGCTGAAGATGATGATGGTGCTGCTGATGATGGTGCTGCTGTGGTTGCTGTGGCTCCGGTTCCGGTTCAGGTTGGGCCATTGCTATCAGATAGAGCTGAGGCTGCTGCTGCAAATGGGATTGCGGCTGTGCGTAGTAGAACTGTGTGGGCTGCTGGTAGTCCATGGGCGCGTAGTATTGTTGCGGCTCATATTGTTGCTGCTGCAGCTGTTGCTGGTGGCGACCCTTGTAGCTCTGGTAGACATCATCGATGGGTGCGTACTGGACGGGTGCCGGCGTGGGTGCCAGTTGGTGGGCGTAGCTCACTTCCTGGTGGTAGGTGGCCGGTTCTGGTGGTCCATATTGCTGCGAAGGTTCCACATGCTGATGCTGCTGTTGTTGTTGCTGCTGATCGGCCTCCTGGAGCAAGCTGAGGTACTGGGCCGCTCTGATCTCGAGATACTGCTGGAGAAGGGTCTGCAAATGGGCGGCGTACTTGGCGGGTCCAGGAATACGCAAGACAATGACAGGCTCCTGATATCCTCCGTGGCCACTGGAACCACCTGCACCACTGGGACTTTCCACTTCATCCTGGGGCAGATCAATCTGCGGCTGCTCGGGAGCAGTGTGCTGCGGTTGGGTTTCATAGCTGGTCTGGGGCTTAAGCTCGTATGAGTATGAAGGCTCAATGGTCACGCTGGTCACTTGCTCGTGATTGTGATGATGGTGCATTGCCGGCTGGTGTGGCTCCTCCTCCTCCTCCTCCGGATGTGGCTGTGGAAGGGCAAAGCCCGAGGGAATATCATGCTGTGAGTATGGATAGAACATGAACTTGGGCGGCGTGTAATCATAGCCAGGATGCGAGTAGCCGTATCTGTTTGAATATAGAAGTTAGATGGGTTAATATCTAGTCAGTCATAATGCTGTCATCCATGGTCTCACCCCAAATCCCCCTCGATGGTCCTCTTGCTGTTCTTGCCGCCGCTACTCGTGGAATTATCCCTCTCCACCTTGATCTTGATTTTGTCTCCGTGCAGCTTGAACTGCTTGTCCAGCTCCTTAATAAATTCCAGGTCATCCGCCGGCAGATTGCCAAATGTCTCGGTTAAGGCCGGTGCTTTCGTGGTGCTCTTGGTTGCCGATGTGCCGATCTTCACGCGTGGCTTACTGGGCTTCAAAGTGGTTGCTCTGCTGATGGAAATCGGAACTGTGGTCGGCGTTTTTGTTGGTCGCTTCTTCAGGGTGGTAACCTTTTTGGGAAATCCATTGCCTTTTGAGCCACTCGCCTCTGACTGGCTCAAGCTGCTGGCCAAGCACACTATAGCACTAAGAGTGCCCTGTGAAATATAGTAAAGGTAAAATGTTTATCAATTTAATAGGACACTTATAAATTAAACTTAAGTTAGGAGTTGAAGCTTCCGAGTTGAAACGAAAAGGATCAATCGATCAAATTTAGCTCTTCAAGAATTTGTAACTATTCAAAAATGTTCCAAAGCTGGAAAGGCATTAGATTCGTTGTCGGAATCAACTCAAATCAAATTGTGAAAATTGTTGGTTTTGTTTTGGCCCAATCTTGGTTCGGGCTCAAGGTAAGAGGCAAAGACAATAAAGGGTGACAAAGGGGGAGTTGGAGACAAAAGCTGCGGTCCATCTATCGCTCTCAATATCGATCGTTAAGCCAATCGATGCACAACACACGCTGAGAAGAGGTTTCACATTTGACATTTCATCATGCGAATTGGTGTTGTAATTGAATCTCGTTGTCTTTGAGTTCGTGTCTTGAGTCTTTTCATTTTAGCGCTTGTCCGCAGTTCGTGCCTTCAGTCATTTGATTCGCAAATGGTGGTAGATAACACTAATGGTTCGGTTTTCATCGATCAAATGATGATTATCTGGGTGACGATTATGGGTTACGGTCGCTAACTGTTACTGATACATGCGAATTATGGGTTATTAGCGCGAAAATGTTTTATTTAATCCAGTTTAGGCTAGGTACTTGTCATTACTGATCATTACTCTTCAATTTTATATTTCCGATTCAAATCGAATGAGCCCTGAAAGTAGCAACATAGTTTACTGACTTTGCATGCCATAATTGCAGCAAGCGCCTCTCCCATTTTTCCATGTGCAGCAATAATTTCGTACTTCGTTTGGTTAGTTAAGTTTTAATTGCACTTTGCGACTCGATTATCCAGTGAGTGAGTAAGTAAGTGATTGAGTGAGTGTGTGTGTTATGTTACCCGAAACTAGGACAGTGTGTCAAGTCATTTTAATAGTCGTTGTCGTCTCTTTACTGCTGGTTGCTTATGTAGCAGTTGTTATTTAGCCTAGCCGTTAAGCAGGAAGAGTTTTTTTTTGGCACACTCGCCTTGCCACAAGACAGCCGCAACAGCGAATAGCTGCGGATTTTTGTCAAATGCTAGCATGAGCTGTGGGACCCGAAGAGCAAACCGCTTTTATGTAACCTCCAGCGCTCATACAGAAGGAGCAGAGCAGCAACTAGTTAGATCTGTCTTCGCATTGATTTATCTTTACCAATTATTTTCTGTAATAATTTAATTTAATTGCATCAAGTCCCGAAGTCGCCTTGCCTTTCACTTGCCGCACAAAGAATCGAACCGAGTGGCCGGGTTGGTGGGCGATTTTGCGCCAGAGATGAGATTCCCATTCCCGCATTGCAAATTACGAGCTACAAACAACAGCAAGTCGGGGCAAACGATCGTCACGCAACGCGTGCAAATTAGTCGGACTTGGATTTTTGCCCAGTTTGTGTGCTGCGGTGTGTTGGTTATTGTTTCACTTTCGTTGTTGCATCACCCGCAGCAGCAGCAGCAGCCGCACACCAGCTGCTGCAACATCAAAGCCAAGCACAACAATAAAATGTAAATTAGACATCTACAGATTATCCTGCCAGTGGCTGAGTGGCGCCTTCTCCCCCATCGGATAGGGCGTAATAACTTTATGTAACCACACGAGTGGCGACTCCAGAAAACGAGTCTTTCCAGCACTGCAAAGGAAAAGACTACATCCAAAAATGTGGATAGACTAACAATATGTACGAATAATAATGAAATTCGTTTGAAATTCTTTGTTGACATAATTGAAAAGTGCCTCGACACTTAGGTACTTTAGTAAGTACTTTAGTTGTCACAAGACGATTTCTTTTTCATGTAATACAAATTGATTCAATGTGAAGACACTGTACCACCTACCACCTCCTAATTTCGTTCAGTGTGCACATTTGCGTAAACGGATCTCTGCTGGCCACTTGGGCAATCGCCTGAGTTGTGATTCTACCGTCTTAGCGTCCAATTAGTGGACGATTGACGCAACTCAACCCCACTACTCCTCCATCGTGCTGCTTGATAGATGGATCTGGACACGGACTGGCAAAGTGGGCAAGGGCAGGGTCAGATAGCCGAGAGGTCGAAGGGCAGGAGTCAGTGGAGCGAGTGAAGAGGTCAAGATTATCGAGATATGGTGTCTAGCGGGAGTTGGGAGTTCATTGCATCGTACACCTGGTCGAGTTGGTTGAACTGCAACCACTTTCTAAGCCGGCTTGGCCAGCACTGCACTGCATGAATGCAAATTAATTTGTCAGCCGACGACTAGTTTTTATCCCGCACAAATTGCACAATTCGATTGGTGGGTGGGTCTAGTTTCCGGGTTTTTCAAAGGAGATTGTATAATCTTACTCCTACTCTTACCAATATTAACGCTAATCTCATGGCGATTCCAGGTATCAATGCGCATGCACAGCGACTTTTTCACAAAATTCGATTTTGATTTTGACGTTATATGTTATATGTAATATTATATGCACTTTTCAATACATTTGTGTCTTCGAGAACCACAAAAACAAAAAATACCAAGGGTACACCGCCGGGCTGGTTGGTTTGGGTTATGTTGGTTATAGTGTCTATACGGATTTGGTTTTGATTTTCGTCTCAGATTCGTAGTCGGAATCGGAATCGGAGCGGTGCTAGCGTTCAAAAGTCGCGCCTCTTACTGCGGATGGCGCTGGCGATGCTCGCGGTTTTTATATCGCAAGCACAGCATAACAACTTGGTCTTCGGGTTGCATCAAGCTGGAATATCGGCTTCGGAGTTGGAGTTGAAGTTGAATTTTTGAAGCTGAAGCTAAAGCTGAAGCCAAAGCCAAAGGCGAAGGCGAAGGCGTATTGTGGACCGGGGATCGGGAAAAGAAGACCGAAGTTCACCACCAATGACACCGCACGTAGCTGTGTGTGACTGAAGGTGTAGGTTGCCTGGGATTGCCGCAACTGTAAACAAAGTGCTGGAGTACTTTAGATGCTGGTCAGATACAGAGAGATGAAATGCGGAGAAAATAAGTTACGGAATTGGGAAGATGTAGTTTGAGGCACTGGAATACTGGTAGGGTGGATGTTACAGATGATGTGCCCGTTTAAATATTCCTGCCCACTTTGTTCATTGAATAGTTTCCATTGCCATCTAGGCGTAGAGCTTCCCGTGCTGAGAATCATAGCTGATCGACCTTGATTCGCCATGGGAGAGCAATCTTTCACAAAGGGCCATATATGTATATATATACTCGTTTAGTAGCTAACCAGATATGGAGGGAACTGGGAAACCTTTCCAATTTCTTTGGGGACAAAACGGCGGCGCTTTTGTCTTGGCTTTTCCAGTTCAAGTTCAAAGCCATAAAAATATTGGCGTAACTTTGGCTTGTGACAAAGGCCTGGACTTAAAAGTCCGATTCCGGGGCCTTTCATTTCGAGTGAATACGTTTTGGGTTCATTATTATTATTATTATTTCTGTATTTCGCTGGCCCGCATAAAGCCACAAACCAATCGAAACAGAAACAGAAACTGAAATTTGCATGAAAACAATTGCAGAGCATCCCATCCAGATGGGGAAAAAAAAGAGAGTGCCGGAGGTCCGCGAGTAGTGGCACTTTAATTGGCGCATTAAGTTGTTTTCGCTTGGGTTTGGCCTGGGATTTGGAGTGGCTTTTGGCTTTTGGCTTTGCCCAGCGCCAAAGGAGAAATGGCATAACAAGAGTGGCGTTTGTGTTCGGATCGTCGCTGGTGGGATTTGGTAATCCATTTTGTCAAAAGACACAAGACACGACACTAAGCGGACCGAGATAACGATAAAAGGCCGCAGATAACTGAACACTGCAAGCTAAAACCCAAAAACATCATTCGCAATCACGAGGCGGCACTGTCGAAAGTGTTTTTGCCGCCTGGTGGTACCCTTGGGTTCGGAGTTTCGGGCGTTTCAGGGTCGTCGACAATCTCCGAAAGTGACATGATGAACTAACTCGTAGGACTTCCGCTGCGTTGAAGAAAGAATCGAAACATGTTTGTCCATTTAGCTTGAAATAGTTGATGTTCAATCGCATGGACTCTCCTCCTTTAGGGTATCGCCTTGTCGGCTAAGTTGTCGATTAAGTTTCCATTGATGGGCGCTCATCGATAAGGAGAATACGCAATTGAAATGCTGGTCAGCCCACCAGCCCGCCAGTTCGATGCTCTTTTGTGCTCGGGCACTCCGATCCACTCGATTCCGCCCAATTCCGATGCCAACAATGACCGAAGCGAATCGAAGCCGCGGCTAAGAAAACATTGCCAAACCAAGCGGCCGAACCTCAACCTTAGCTCGATTTCAACAATTCAACTAGCCATGGCTCATTGTTCAGAGGTGCAACAATGTCACTTAGTCAGCCGTCATAATGCGGCATTATGATTATTTATTGTGCCAGGCAAGTTCCATGATGATGAAGAGGCCTACGGATCGCATCGCACACAAAGCCAAGATCGAGAAGGCTGACCGTGGGCATCGTCCACAAAGCGCGACCCTTTCTTTATCAATTCGAATGCGTATTTACGATCGAGCCTACGATTTAGTTTGACTCGATCAACTGGAGCGTGATGTGACCCCACGAGAAGGTCACTGGCTTCGTCTCAATGCAGTTCTCATTATGTGACAGAAACATCGAGATTTCATATGCTATTTCTCTCAGTGTGATCTTCGTCATCACCGGAATGAACGGCAGCCAGGAAATACCCTTTAAAGCAGGGCAGGGCTGCCCGTCAGCGGCATCATCATCATTATCATCCTTATTTTCCGTCTGTCGTCTGCATATTTAATGGGTGACAAACAATGCAGCGATTTTGTGCTTCATTAACAGCCATGAGATGGCCAAAAGAAGCGCAACACAGCGAAACAAAACGAAACGAAACTAAAAAAAAAGGCAACACAAACAACTGCCACAACTCGAAAATCGCAAGTTGCAACTGCAGCATCTTCGCTTCCTACTTGCATAAATCTCCACCTGTCCGTCTTTCAGTCTCGTGTCTTCTGTCTGCTGTCTCGTGGATTTCGAAGCCGCATCTCTGCATCTCCGCATCTCAGCATCTCTGCACACTGCCACACAAATCATAATTTTGTGGCCACTCCGAGTGGCATCGCACCGTAATTGTTTGTTATTGCTGGCTGTTTGGTTTATGGCCGCGATTACGTGAGCAAAACCTCTGGGGGAGAGTCCAAGGAATCGAATCGGTGGCTTTGGGGCTCAACTGGCTCATTGACAAAGTCACATATTGCACATTTGATGCGATTGGCTTCGCTTTTGGCCCGCGATGGCCCGGCCTGGCCTGGCTTAAATGGCGAGCTGAAGAGTTCCAGAGCTGGGGATGCGGCTTGTTGCCCATGTGTATGCTGTTATGTGATCAGCGATCAACTGATGACTTTAGGAGAAAACTAATTTCATCACGAGACTCACCTCTGAGGGTAATCGGTTCTATATGCATAAACGTTCGAACCCGTAAAGAAACCAAAAGGCCCCATCATAAGGTTTACCCTGGCAAACAAAATACCAACTTATTTCTGCAGCAATAAATATTCGTATTTGTAGGTAAATTAAGAAACAAAAAATTAAATCGTACGCTAAGCCCGAACTCGAACTCTATGGTTCGGGTAAGGTTTCCTTGAATTTGCCGGGCTGTCTCAGCGATTTTTTCACGATTCTCGACCGGTCCTCCTGGGAATCTCGCTTGTAGAGCCTCAAGTGCGCCGGAGCGGGATATGCGAGCGTTTGGCGTGCGATGGGAGTGAATCCTTGCTGCGGCTGGTGCTGTCTAATCAGGCGCAGTACCTCCCAGCTGGGAATGTACGAGTCGATCAGTGATTTCGAGGAGCGTCCAGCGAACAAATCGGGCGTGGGATCCGGCTGCGATGGCCGGAATGGCCTACTCCGCTCCGAACCCGGTCTCCGAGTGGTGAAGCTCACAAAGCTGGGGGGATACGGTAGCGGAACCCGTGGCCCATTCGCGTAGTGCCGCTGGGGGGGCTGAGCGGGAGCGTAGGCGAACTGCTTGGACTGCTGGACCAGCAGGGGCTGAACCGGCAGCTTGTGGCTGGCAGCTCGGTTGCCCTGGCCGGTAAATCCGTATATGAACGGCGCTCGGACGTGGGGTGTCGGAAGGGGGCGTGGCACTGGAAGGGGCAGGGCATTACTGGTTACATATGGAATGGGGCGCAACCCCAGTTCCAAGTCGTAGGGAACTATGGGTTTGGCAAATCGAGTGGCAGAGGAGGCCACTGTCGTCGTCGCTGCCGAGGGCGTGGGAGTGGGCGTGGCAGCTGTGGGACCACTGGAAGAAACGAAGAGAAGCTGATTAGCGAACGGATTAAGTCCTTTAAATTACAGCAATCGTTTGCTTCATTTGTCGGAAGCTAATGCGGCTGTAAGTGAAATGCTGCCATTTCAACACTTTTAGCCACTAACTAACTAATTTGGCCATCCGAAGTTGGCTGAGAGCGATCATTGGGCCCAAAATAACGGCTCCTTTCCGTCGCCATTACGATTAGCATTTCTATTGCCAATTTGCAATCTTCTCAAGCGGCAATTTACGTGTCAATCAAGAGCCCGATTGAGGTCTAGTTGCCTCAATCAGTTGGCCATTAAAGGGGCAACCATCCTGATCAACGGTCGGGAGTTAAGTGAACATTGTTATTAGCTGCATTCTACGGCTTTTATTTATGAATATTACTTTGAAGACACGTCTCAATTCTTGAGCGTAGATTGCCGATGTTTACGAAATAAATTCTCGTACTATTCATTGCAATTGGAAAATTCAAATTTACAGCACTCCAAGGTTAACTAAATGTTTCTCTCCGCATCTTTCTTAAATGTGTTTTTCTCTTGTAATAATCGTTTGCTATTTATCCGATTCTGTCTTATGCTATTTATGTTTCGTAACAATTTCCAATCCCTAATTTGAACTTGAAAGCTTTGAGCTTTTCGCTTGGGAACCCCTTTTGGTCTCAGCTAAAACTTGGGCTTTTCCTTACCCAGTTTTAGGCCCAAAAAAGTTGTTTAAGCTTGGAAAGCTCGCTTGTAGCCAATACTCACACATAGAGCACACCTGGCAGGTGGACAGGAAAGGCGTAGCCCGAACTCAGCTGCTGATGCTGCTGCTGCAGCTGACGCAGCTCCTCCAGTCGCCGATTACGCTCGAGATCCCGCTCGCGCTCCCGATCCCGTTGGGCAGCCTCCTGAATGTAGCTGGGCGGCAGACTGGCGGCCACATCCGGGTGCCATTCGTAGTGATTGGGCAAGAGTGGCGGCCGATTGAGGTCCAACTGCTGCAGGTGGTCCCGTTCCAAGTCGTCTAGGCGGAGTGGCAGTGGCGAAGTGTCGTCGTCGTAGCCTGAAGGTGGCAGGATGCCGTGGACATCGTTAATCAAAACGAGGAATAGAAGAATCAGGTGGTGCAACACCTGCTGAAAGTAGGAGAAATACAAGAGGGGCAAACATTAGAAGGGCCCATATCAACAACATTATATCACAATCAATTATCAGCAAGTGTATTCGTGTGTCTTTTGCAATTTTGACTTCGGTGAAAGGTTTAGTTTTGGCGCCTTTCTCTAAACTGCGAACGGACGGGCACGCCCACCAGCGCCTATTGATGCGTTTAATTGCGTTCGACCACTTTTAATTTAGCTCGAAATTGCAAAAGGGCGGGTAGGGGATTTCCCAGTGCTTTTCTTTGTTTCTCGCAGCCTTGTTCGCATTCAAGAGGAACGGTCGGTCGGCCGATCAGCGGAATGTGGTCCGAGACAAATCGCGGTGTGAAATCTGGGCAGGCCAAGCCCCAGCGGTGGGTGTAACATCCCCTTTAGCCAATGTAGCCACTGTAGCCACTTCTTCACTTCGATTTGCACCTGCTGGCGAAGGCCGCACCACTGATAAGCCACTTGCAGAGCGGCCTTTCTAAACCGAAATCTGTAAATCGAAACTGCAAGCTCTGACCAAGCAACTTACGACCATTTGTCACGCGATGAAGAAGCATTCCAGTTGATGTGGAAATACTTGCCGCTAAATGCTGCGCACTCTGCAAAACTAGTCGTAGTCACTAAGTCACATGCGTGGCCCAGTTTTAGCGGTCTTTGAAATTATTTTGGGTATTTTGGCGACCCCGGGTCCGGCTAATGATCCCAACCAGGTCAGATGACATAAGACGCGAGATGCAAATGCAGCTTGATTGATGGCCTCAAGAAGCTAATGAAGTGCGCATCGTTAACACGCGTAATTTGCGCCCATCTTCCATGGAAACATGGACAAAAAACGACCACACATAGTGTAAACAGGGGTGCAGAAAAAATCAAAGGAAAAATAAAATGAAAAAACCGAGCTGACGAGCATACGAAAAACTTAAGACACAAACTAGGCACAGGGCCAGCGAATGAATAAACTTCGATTAGGTCGGCTGATTGTTGCTTGCAGTTCAAGTCTATCGGGGGAAGGGCAATGTCAAATGTTTCAATAGCTAAAGAAGCTTAGACTTTTGTTCGCTTCAAATCCTGCTTCAATGCCCTTTCAACTTAGTTTTCTCAATGCAAATGAACTTGACTCTCCCCTTTTTATGTACATATCTATTAATATGTCGCTTTTTATCCGGCCGACTACCTCACCCAACTTTCCACTCTTTTGTCCGACCTAATAATAATACCCTGGTGACATATCATACCATTAATCAATTCGCGGACCATGAAATTGTCTCAGCTGGGCTCATTAGAGATATTTTGTTTTCGAACAACTCAATCAACCGTTCTCCCTTTTTCGCTGTCTAAATATGAACTCGAGTAAAAGTGGACGTATATACATTTTTGCGTTTCCTTCTCACCACTGCTAATCTATTTTTCTGGCACTATGTGGTTAGTTTTCCTAATAGTTAATCCTCTCTGCAGCTAATATTTGATATTTGCTAGCTGCCTATAAATCATATTCTGTATACAATTCGCACAATAGAAATGTTCCTATCTTCTTTATGTTAAGGTACTATTGGCTCTGACCGTACTATGAATGTATGAATCTGCACGCTACTGATGTATCTTTTTGAGATACTATTCCTTTCGAGTCGGCCGAAAACGCACCATGATTACAGAATTCCGTTTATGGTCTCCTCCGATAATAACTTGTGGCAATGTTGATGATGGGGCTGCTTGACCGCCTTGATCCGGCTAAATGACGATGATCACTCCTTGGAGGGAACCAGCACAGACAACATTCACCAGTTCGCACGTAACACACTCAGGTGCACCAAAAAAAAAAAACAAAGTTAGCACTAAACTAAACTCGAGCCATGTCCAACAGTCAAAACTGAAAATGAAGTCGACAAATGGGAAGTGAAACCAAAACTAAAACCGAACCGAGCGGGAGACGAGCGCTGAGGCGACTGCAATGGCGCGAAGCTCTGACACGGCGTTTTATAGTAGTGGCGTCTAATTCTCTCTGGTCTCGGGCCTCGGATCTTGAAACTCAAAACTCCAAACCGAATCTCGAGTATCGGAACCAAATGGGCCGCATTTGTTGGCCAGCTAGAGATGCAGATGAGCGAAGGATGGAAAGATGAATAGATTGGATGGGGAGCACAAAGGCGGATTGGATCCGTTTAGAGCTGCGGCAATTAATTGAAAAGGAAAGTAAATAGCTGCAAGCTCGGCAACTCAAATTGAAATCATTTCAAACTCAATCAGCGGCAACAAAGCGAGCACCGCCCAGCAACAACAAAGGCTAATTTACGCGTTTTAAAGTGTTATAACAACGTCGGACAAGTGAAGCGCGCACCCCTTCGAAACAGCTATACAGCTATGTAAGTCATCTACATACATCTGGAGGAAAATACGACCATTAATCGAGTTCGAGCCGCGGACTCAAACTCAAAGTCAGACCATCGATAACCGCTCATTTCCGCAGCCAAAACTTTGTGGCAAGTGGCCATCCGACCCATCCAAATCCAAATCCCATTACAAGGGATTCACCGCCACGGGGCGTCCTCCACATTATCGAGAGCATATCATCTCGTCATCGTCGATGCATCGACGACATGTGGAATGGTCGGTGATTGAAAGTGAATTGTGGCACTCAGTGCGCAGTGGAATGCCTCTCAAATTGCGTTTAGTACCCTAACTGAAAAGGGTCGTCCGATGAGTATAACGCGTTTTAGGAATAACCGATAGAATTCCTCGCGATCTATCAAAGTCGATCTATTCTATTCAGTCGAATGGTTTGCATGGTTCAAATTCTTCTGAATACTTTATTTCTATTTAATTTGTTATCGTAGAAGCGTTACATAGAAATCTCGCAAACCAGAAGTGTATGCCATTGTCGATGTTTCGCCGGGGGCAGGCCTTTGGTCATTTGCTCCACTTAATGCGGCAAGTGAAAGATGCTTTGGCCTGAGCGCCCCTTTACTTACTCCGCGACTGAGAATAGAGGCAATGATGGCCCAATTTCGATTTGAGCCAGTTAATTCCAAATAAATTTGTCAAATTGTGACAATTAGGAGTAGACAGACGAAATGGCTGGCAGCACTGACGCAACTCCAAGGTTTTGTGGCACGGCACACACGCTCCAACCAAACCATACTAGCCGTCTCTGTTCCGGTCGGGCGCGAAATAGTCTGTTTTGGTCACTTTCACGCAAATGGAAGAGAAACAAAAACAATGGCCTGCATTCTGCACAAGACCAAGACGACCTTCCAGCCTAAAAGGTGGAGGAGCACTCCTGCATTCGAGGCGTGTGTTGTTTGCTCACTGTCCCCTGTTTGGCGCTGTGCAAATAAACAGTCTAGATACGGTAACGTCTGGATTTCATTTGGGTTTATTTGGGTTTCGTTAGGTTGGTTGGTTGGGTCATCTTAGCACGGCGGTGTTTGGGTTGGTGTGAAAACGAAACGAAAGGTGGAAGCCCGCTGAAGAACGACACCAGTGACTCAGATATGGTAAAAGGGAGTTATGTAAATTGAATGGAAAGCAAACAGTTTTGCCATATGTGCTATATACTGCCCAAGCTTTTCCCATTATATTAATCGCGGCTCTTGAATTATGGGAAAACTAATTTCTATAGTCACAAGATGGTAGGGTGGGTTATACTCGTATCGTATTGTGTAACATTTCAAGGTGGAAGGGCTTAGATTGAATTGAGTAGGATCTAGACTTGCATAAAATAATCACAGGCTCACTCTACATATATACATATAAGGCTTTATTCTGGAAGAGACAAAGAGGCTCAAACGTTGCGAAACTTTGGCGGTAGCTTACATCCTAAGACCTGGTCCTCAGGTACACATGTGGACCATTGGCGGAGGCGTCATGGCCTCCCGGCAGTCCCATCGAGGCGGCTGGCAAGTACTCGTTGAGATTAAGCGAGAACGAGGGCGGGAAGTGTTTGTCCTTGGCCTCGCGATTGATCCGATAGGTATTGCGGAAGGCGGCGGCCGGATTGATGGACCCACTGGCGTAACCCTGGAGAGCTGCGTAATTGGGCGGTAGAGCACTCAAAACAGTGGCCGTTCGTCCTCCGAAGTCAGGCTGTGCGCCGGCGGAGATTGCTGGTGGAGATCCGGCGGCCGCTGCGGCAGCCGAGAGGTACGGCGAGATGGGCACTATGATCGGTCGGGTGGGAATCAGCTGAAGGTACTGAACCGAGTTTCCGGATCCATCCTGGATTGTCTGGGCCGGAAGATACTGCATGAGCATGGGAGTCGATGGTAAACTGGCCACACTTGGTGTTCCCGCCGTTTGCATGGGCGTGAAGTTGGTCTCCATCTCGGGCATCTTGTACGAGGGCTTGAATGCCGGATCCGTCTGTGATAGAATCTGGCCTTGAAGCTGATTTTGGGTTTGAGCCTGGTTCTGGGCCATGTCGTAACCACTGGCGTAGGCACTCAGCGAGTTCAGGTGGGCCTCCTGTTGTTGCTGCTGCTGCTGCTGCTGTTGCACCTGTGCCAGGCTATTCGGCGACTTGGAACCCTTACTAGCTATCTCCGGACTCGAAACGGGGGAACCCTGAAGTAAGGGCATCACCAGGAGCTGCAGCAGGAACAGGTGGCAATGGATGTGAATGTGTCGGTGGCACAGCATCTACACGTAGCGAGGAGAAAAGTTAAGGGGTCGTGTTCATGAAATATATTTGCGATAACTTATTTTACTTGTTAACCCAAAGGATATTATAAAATAACATTTTACTGCTTATACCCAAAACTGATTTTAAGGACGGCAAGTGCATCCGAAATAGAAACATTTTATCGTAAGCCGCACTTGTAACTGAACTATATCTGCTTAGCAGTTTAGTTAATTCTGCAACACGAAGGACAAATTTTTCTTGGAGCACCTTTCGATTTTATTATAAGCACAGAAAAAAAAGGTATGCGTATTTCACCTCGCTGAATTTTTCCTGCGATTTGAGTTTGAATGCTGCCTGGGAGCGTGGAAAACACTTGCACTTCTCCTGGCGAGCGACGCGCTTTGATTAACACGGCTGCATTGCCAGCCAGGCTTTTATATCGCTCGACGACCCGACCAATTTCCCGCAATTGGCAACAGGCTGCGGCTGCGACTGCAGTTTTAGCCAGTGCGAAACACGGCAGCGCCAGCAAGCAACGGCATTTGGCTGGCACTGCCTTGGAAGCATTTCAGCGGCATTGTTGCGTGTGCCAGGCTCTTGCATGTTGCAAGTTGCTAGTTGCCGTCGTGGTGTCCATCGCTTTTGGCTACGTTTCAAGTTCAAGTTTACAGCCATCGATCGCGCATCAGAGTAATGGTTTCGTTTTCGCTTTCGATCGACTTGCTTTGCTTCACTTTGAGCCGCTGCGTTCCGTCTTCCGAATCCGAAACCGAATCGGTTGTTTGGGGGCGTGTCGCTTTTGGATCTCAGATCGGTCCTCTTCCGCATTGCACATGGGCATGGCTACGGCTAACGGGTTTGCAAATCTTTTTCGAGGGGATGACAGCCCCCAGTGGTTGGTAGTTTGGCCGGTAGTTGCCCGCTTGAAATTATCTTCATGGATTCCGCCAGAAAGTGGGCTTGCGATTTAATAAATGTGCCATTTTTGGGGTTTATTATTTTCTTAAAGAAGCTGAAGGAAACTACGCTTTGAATCGAAATTTACTATTATGGTTATTCAAAATTCGATTTGTGAAGCAGCCCATTGTGTCCCACTGTGCCCATTAAAACGCTTTTAGTATAATTTGAACCATAAATTTAGCTATTGACTGAGGTAGAGTGATATGGCTGTGGAAGTGGAATGGTCACCCCTCCGTCTCAGGTGGCAAAGCTCTGTGCGCTTCCCTGGGATTGGGTCGGCATTGGAGTGCCGGGCTCGAGGCTTCCGAAGATCAGCGCGGAGCAGCGGCGATGAAGGGTGCGACGCCAGTCGAGCATCCCGCAGCGGAGCTTCTGGGGCAACGCGGTGGCCCATAGGGAAAGCCACAAAAGACAGCCGCCGATCAGGCCGGTAGTCAGGCCCAAAGTCCAGTACTCGCAAGCCAGGAAGGTTTGCTCCTCGACGGCCAAGGCCTGGAGTATGCCCACAATGGCGCACTGGCAGAGGGACTCTATGCGATGCCACAGTTTGCTAAGCGTCAGATCCAGCACCAAACAGCAGACGCCTGTCTCGAGTAAGAGCGATGCCCAGGAGGACTCATTGCCGCGAAGGTTTCGATTCCCATTCCTGAATCGCTGATCGGCGGGCAGGGCACTTGGAAACATTCTCACGCCGTGAAGAAGAGTCACCACGCAGGCGGAGAAGAGCCAGGCGCCCAAGAGAGGAGCAGCGGAGCCGGGAGATTCGCGAAAGTAGTAGTAGTACGAGATGCCCAGCACCGAGTGAAGCAACACAGCCATGATCAAAGCCATGAGTCGAGCCATCTCCAGACGTCCTCCTAAGTACACACTTCCAGTTTTACGGGAGTAAGTTCGGGCCAGGAAGCCGTCAACTGAATTATTCGACTGACTTTTAAAGCAGTAGTCACTACTTGTTCAACCCCGAACACAAGTGATACAAAAAGCAAGTTGTAAACTCTGTTAGAGCTGTTAAAGGCAATATTTAATATATTCAATGTTATCTTTCCAAAGCATAGTTTATGAGTTATGATTGATAAAGCATTCTTGCGGGGCAGAATACCCCATCGGTAATGGCATCGGTTTCCTCTTTGTGTAATCACAGTCACTGTCCGCGTCACAGTTGAAGTCACAGACACCGCCAATGGCAATTATCACCACAAGTCAAACAGGCTTAGATGTCAAGGCCTTGTTTTCCTCATTTCCAGTGGGCTCATTACGTGAGGCAAGTGGAAATGGGAAATGCGCTCGATAGTCGTCAGCTTACTTTCATTTTTCTTCGGCCAAAGCTCTGCGGCTCCAACTTTTGGACTTTAAAGCTTCAGCATGATCATGGAGAAACTAATAGATAAGCTTTTCCAGATCTGTTCAAGTAATATGTACGTTGGTAAACCAAGATGACATATTAAATGATGATGAAGTTGGTTGGCATGGAATAAAATCTCTTAGTTACGCAAGCAATCGATTTATTAAAGCTTTAACAACTATTAAGCTGTTTCGGACCAAAGGTTCAGCTGAAGCGTAAATGCCTTCATGGTACCATACTGCAGCATACTGCGTGGGCATGCTGAGCTGCCACACTGAGCTGCAAATAGTCTTATAAAGCCGTGGATGCACTTGCTCCGCACTGTTCTCTGCCGACATGACGTCCCAATCCTGTTGATGCTGCTCCGCTTGCTCTGTCAGCAAGTCATAAATCTTCGGCTTCAACTGAACTTGATACATCAAAATGTTGGTCAAATTAAATTTCTTGCGCCTCGTCCTTTCCCGCACTACCCCGCCCCAACCCCGCCTGCTGCTCCTTGGTTCTCCCAGGGATTTCACTAGGAGCAGCTGCCAAGTAATTCGTCAAGCTGCTTTGTCCTCCTCCAGCGGCTGTGCTTCTTATCTCATCTCTGGGTGAGCATTGTTGCTCCGCTCCTCTGTGCTGTGCTGTACTGTTCAACTGTCTGACTCCACCACCTACCAACCTACCAACCTACCCACCCACCTACCGACCAACCACCCCCATCCCTGTATCCCTGTATCGCCCCGTTTTGGCTGGCTTTCATGTCAACTGCATTTTTCTTTTGCTGTGTTGCTTGTTGTGTGCTGTGCGCTTTTTCACTGCTTTAAACCACTTAATGGGTTTTTTTATGTGGACCTGGCTTAGATGAAAAAGCGCAAGGAGTGGGAGGCGGCCTGGCGGTGCCTCGGGGCTATTCATGCTGCAGCTTTCTTGTAGCTTCATTCACAAAGACTTGCAATTCATCAAATCTCGTTAGCCTCGGCTTTTATAGAAAATCTGCAGCTGCTTTTGCTTTTGCTTCTGCTTTTCTTTTCGGGGTTTCGGGGAGCTGTGCTCCTCTCATTCATCTGCCACGCCCACGGACACGGAGTGGGCGGGGCCGAAGCTTCAGCACCGATTCGAATCCCCGTCCGCATTCGCTTTACCATTTCCAAACGGCATCCTATCCTATGGGATCCTCTGTCATTATTGACTGGCAACGACTTTAAGGCAACTTTTGTTCCGCTCCCATGCGCTTAACTTTAAGGGCTTTACCTTCTCCACCTGAGCTGAGCTCAGATCCATGGTTCTTCCTTTGAGCTAATGAAAAGTGTGTGTCTCCCAATATGGAGTGGAATCCTTGCAGCTGCAGCTTGCATCATCAGGCCCTCCCAGCGAGCAGCTCGTCTAAATGAAAGTAAACCAAAGCTCTGCCAAGGAACAACAATAAACGAGTTGGCCAATGCATTTTTAATGCAACCAACCAACCACCCAACCACCTGTATAAATCCGTGAGGGAGGAATGGGGATGCTCTCGAGGTTCTCTAGGTAGCCTCAAAAATGTTTCCAGCATTGGGGCACATGTGACCACCACTTTGCGATTAAAGAACCCTTTTGTGCTCCCTTCACAACTATTTTCTGGGATCAGCACTATGATTCGCCAACACTGAGAGGTTGAACATGTGGGTAAATAGAAATTTCTAAATACAAAGAAAATCAGTTATTCAACACTGGTCTGGTGTGGAAGCAACACTGTTCGGATAATATATGTATTTGACCCAACTAGCAAACAACGCGCTACCAATACTTTTTTGTCTGTTAGCCAAGTGATGGCAAAGCATTTGCGCCGCACTTTGGCTAAGTGGGAGACGGCGAGCTCTTCGAGCAGGGAAGCAGCTGCTCCAGGGCACCTCCAGCCTGCCACCTTCAGCTTGCTCCTTCATTTGCTCCCTCTTGGCAAAGTGCCCCATATCACGCACAGGCAAACATTGCAAGGACCCCAAATGCATTCAATTAACAATTTCTCCGGCCCTAGACCTGGCACACAACTTTGCTGGCTGCTGGAACTGGGAACTGAAAAAGTGGGAACAGGAGGCGGTGGTGGCTTTTAATCAAAAACTTGCATTTGCCAAGTGGCAGGGCAACTTTTTGGGCCAAGTTTGTGCGGCGCCAGAAGTGGGTAAACTTCTCCAAATTGTGACGTCGACAAAAGTCAAATCGTGCCGACTCGCAGCACCCTGAAGGCCTCACATGTTCATTACGCTGCACGATTGCAATCAGGGGAATGTGTTTTGGGGTGCGGAATTAAAAGATATTAGAAGTAGGTACTCACCATGATGCAATAATTTAAATTAATATTTTTTATATTATTTATACATCAACCCGCCCGCTTCTCGCTTCCAACATGATTGTATCTACATACGATCCAGATTGTTTCTAATGACATATGCATATGCGAGTGATTTACGAGTAAATACAGTTGCTTGCATGCGTGTGAATTAGGGCTTCATTTATGAATCATAATGCAATCATTCATTGATTACGATTCGTTACGCGTTGTGGCAGCAATCATTCTGGACGTTGTCAGTCAGCAAGTGAATGCCGTAAATTGCTAGGAGGGGAGTATAGACAGACTCTGTGGAAATTCGAAGCATTGCCGAGAAATGAGCGTAACCGAAGCCAAACACCCGCATGGAGCAAATGGAGCTCCACCTTCAGGCCATCCCCACTCGTTTTCCCTTCAGTTTGCCTCGCCCACTCCATTTGAAAAGTACTTTTCGAGGACGAGGACGAGGACGAGAAGGGGTTGGAATGCAGGATGGAGGATGGCTGACGGGCTCGTGCCATTTAGCAAAAGTAATTAAGCGTCAATGCGTTTCATTTGTGTTACTTTTCTGGGCAATTACGGCGCAAAGTTTGCAGTTTTGCAGTAGTGCGGCGCAAAATGTTCATTGTGAAAGCCAGACCGACTCATCAGACTACGAAAAAGATTTTATTCCGCCGCCCGAGAATCGATCGCAAAACGTGGATACTTGGTGTTTGATACTGCGTCAACAGGTGAGCCCAGCGTCCTGGCCCGACAGACAGACTGAACTTTCCTGCCCTGTCCTGTCCTTTTCGACTGCTATCAGCGTTTTCTTCTCCATCATCATTATGATGACCGTCATTGGGGCTAGGAAGCAACATTTTACCAACTACCGGGAATCCGTCCACTGGCCACTGCAATGTGCTAAAAGTGTTTCTCATTAAAAAGTTGTTTCACAATTTTATTATCCTGTCGTTACCGAGGTATTTGTAGTCCCGAGTCCGTAGTCATCTCCCTCGACTTCATGCTCGTCCTCGTCCAGGTGCTCGTTGCTTCAATGTGACGAGCTGAGCTCAACCGGGGTGACAATGTCAATAAAGCAAACTTCGCACCCGGCCAAAAGCCCTACGGATCCCCCTCATAAAATAATTTGAAAATTACTTGTAAAAATAACAGCAAAAGCAGGAGCGGAAGGAAGTGCAAAAAGTTTAAATAAAAGTAGGGTAAACAAAAATTATAGCGAGCGGGAGGAAACGGAACGAAGCAAAACAAAAGCATTCACGATGCTCAAGGGATGGAAACCAGGAATTATCGTTGCATAGTTTTGCGGAAACAATTTACACCGAAATTAAGCTTTCACAAGTATTTCTACTCTGCGTAAAAGCGCGAGACTTTGACCGCAAAGATCGTTGGGTTTTACACGCCAAATCCAGTTAGGCAAAGCGATTAACATCCCCGCTTGCAGATCGATGAAAACAATCCAATCGTTTCGTAAATATAATTGTTATGCGACCGGATAGGTCCTACTAAATTTGGCTAATTGATAAAGCCCAACAGCTCGCAGCCATAGATAATTCAACATGAAGGCGGCTATTATCGCAGCCACTCTCGTTTTGATTAGATTGCGATTCCTGCTTTGGGGAAACTATCTTCAGTGCTCAGTACGCAGTCGAGCATAATGTCAACAAGAGGTGGCTTCATTCGGCTCACAATTCTGGTGACGGCGGCCCTCTTGGCGGTCTTCGTCCTTCTGAGTGCTCTCCAGCGCACGGATTATCTCAAGCCCACGCCCTTGGGTCAATATGGTGTTAGCGTGGAGGCCGGACTGGCTGCGAAGGTAACTCCCCCACCGATTCGTCACTTGGAGGAGCCCATAAAAGAGGTACTGGTGCGGCAATTGGAGCAGGAACTGCCCGAGGTGGACTATGGCTTCTGGTACCATTGGGCCAAGCCCATGGGCTACAAGATAAACAAAACATGTGCCTTATATCCCGATCCCCTGGACCTGCAGCTGCACAACATCTACTGGCAGACCTTCGTCAACTCGAACGTGACATTTCGGCTATATGCCGCCTATTTGGACAAGCGGAAAGGGCTTAAATTGCCAACGGTAAGGATTTTGGCCACTGCCAATCAGATCGGCAACGAGTTCCCACCAACCCATTGTCAAATGTGGTTCGAGAACTATCGGCAACCCATTTTCGTGCCCGTGGCGGAGTTCCTGAGTGTGTGGGTCAAGGCGTGGGGCAACAAGCCGAATCTTAACTACCCGCACCTGTTGAGCTGTCCGGTTCCCAGTGAATTGCCGCCGCCTGCCGTGAACTCCTTTCCGAAAACAGTGTCCCTAGTTGCGCAGCATTGCGAGAAGGCGGGAAACTCGCTGAGGGTCAACATGAATCGGAAGCAGTCAGTGCCCGTGGTGATCCCGTCCTCTCAAAATCCCAAGAGTCAAAATGCCACTATCCAAAGTCAAAATGAAGCTCCTCTGAACTTTGGAGTCTGCCTCAAGGGATTCGATTTTCCCTATGTGGATTTATCAGAGCGCCTTATCGAGTGGTTTGAGCTGCAGCGAATTTTGGGAGCCTCACGGATCTATGCCTATATGTACGATGTTCATCCCGCGGTGCAGAGGGTCCTCGACTACTATCAGCGCACTGGATACCTGGAGCTGAGACCTTTGACCCTGGCCAATGGAATGCCCAGACTGAGACACTACCAGCACATGTTGCTGCAGCACAGGAAACTAGAGAAGAGACTAAACGAACTAATACCCTACAACGATTGCTTCTACAGGAATCTGTACCGGCACGACTATCTGGTCAACGTGGACGTGGATGAGGTGATAATGCCTCTGGGTGACAACCGCAACTGGCATCAGTTGGTGCAGAAGGCTCACGCCCTAGAAGTCGAAAAGGGCGGCAAGTGTGCCGGTCGCTTCCCTGCCTTGTGCTTCATTAATTCGTACTTCACCAAAGTGCCCACCGAGTTCAGCAATCACGAGGAGCAGGCTATCGCCGGGGAGTTGTACGTCCTCCAGCACACACAGCGGATCAGGAAGTACTCTATGCCAGGACGGGCTACCAAGTGCTTCCACAACGCCCGTCTTTCCTTGACGCTGCACAACCACTTCACCCTCAAGTGGCTGCCCGGCGGATGTAACCCCCGGACCTTGAACACGTCCTTTGCCCAAATGCAGCACTACCGGGAACCCGATGACAAGTATAACCTAACCAATTTGACGGATGATCGCAGCGTCTGGAAATTTGCCGGCGAACTGCGGGCCGCTGTGGAGTATGTGTGGCTTCATCTGGACGATGTGTTGGCTCAAATCAGCGATCCCGAGGAGCAGCAACAGCAGCTGGAGGAATCGCTGGACCAGGAAGGCGACGATCTGGACCGTGAGCAACAGCCGCTTCAGCCACTTGTTCTGCTGCCTCCGAAGCCATTATCATAAGTTTGTGATCATTACAGCTAAGGTTTGTCTCGCATTGTTGGTTCGTTCAGTGCTTCAAAGTTTATACAGGTAAACTTACTAGTTTTAAGATGTTTGTGTGTCTGAAGAATTGGACAAGGGTTAAACGGTTGGTGGCTGTATGCTTATCTACACTGCTGATAAAGGAATTATTCATGCTTTAATAGAATTGGACATCAAAGTGTCCCAAAATGCAAGTTATCTGTAGATATACTTCCTGTAGCTAACTAATTCGAGGTTAAAGTAAGTGTACAACCTTTTCTTTTTTTTTCTATTTATTATACTTATATCGTGCGATAAAAGTACTCACTATGTTAATTTGAGACTGTTCTAAAAATAAATGTTTACCCCAAGCTGCGATCGAGACTTATCATCTGGAAGTGGAAAACCCCCATCCATCATACTCCAGTAGTTTGCAGCGTATTTTCCCTACCGATTCCGCTGATGTGATAGGTGCGGAATTTGCAGTGATTGATTGTTCCCGGCTAGTGAGCAAATGAAAAAGCAATCTTCGTGTGTGGTGGGGAGGGGGGTTTGGGGCGCTACCGAAGTCTTCATCTGCGTCCCTTTCCCGACTTTGGTATAGTTTCATGCCGAGCAAGGTAACCTCATTAACTCGGAACACTGTTCATTACAGCGGGAAAGTGGGCGTTTATCGGTAACCTTGGTTCCTGCGAAACACCCACGAATCATCGTAGACTTGTTGTACGCTAATTAATCTAGTGGAAGGAATAAATGCATTGCAGCAGATAAATTTCTTTACTACATTACCATTCTTTATGGTAAAATGGGCTAGATGCATATTTGTTTTTTTTTTTAAATTACCTCCCTCATCTATTCAATGTTAATATAGGTTTTTATATCGCTTATGAAATGTTGTGGTTCATTATAAATTTTGGGAATAGCTGACGTCCGAAACCGAAATATCCAGTGCAAAAGCAATTAAAGCACCGATGGCATTCCAGATACCACGAGTGCGATAGTGCCTCTTCCAAGGCAGAGCCCGCGGTAAAAACTTCAGATACAGTGGCCGTAGAATTGCCCAATTTCGCTAGGTAAACCCAGTCATTACGCATTACGCACGATAAGTCCGCCGTTTATATTTTTGTAGTTTCGCACTGCCGGCCCGACAACTTATCAGCTCGAAAAAGTGATGAAGCATTCAATCTAGCGTGCGATTTAATTACAGTTTCGCCCAAGAGTATGCCATGATCTATACAGATTCGTGTTTCCGCTGCGGTTGTAAGGGACTAGGCACCAGGGACCAGAGGATCAGGGCTTATCTGCGGTACAGAGAGCAAAATCCTGGGGAACTACGGTCATTGAGTCACTCCAGTGACTTATCAGTGTTTTTAAATAAATGAAATAACATTCATCGATATGCTTCCCAGCTCCATCCAAATATAATACAGCAGTTCCGGCCAGACAACCGATATGCCGGTTGGGCCTTGGTCAGTGGTGATTCTAATTGGGCGGGGTGCGTTCATCGTAATCGCGTTTATTATTGGCAATTCCTTAGGAGACATTAAATTATACGGCACCGATACTCGGTGCCCACTATACACACACAAACAAAAAAAATGTCCGCAATACGCAGGCGTTTGTTATCGCAAAAAAAAAGATAACCCAAGTATGCTTTTCATTCAGGGGCGTATCAGGAGTATTGTGGCGCCCAAAAGAGTACCGGCCAGGGAGTAGGTGAGTCCAGGGGCTGTGTTGTTGCTGGAAGCGGCCAGCAGGATGGGCTTCTCGTTGGCACGTGCCTGCATCCAAGCCTGGCAGTCGGTCTCGTTCTTCACGAATCGGAAGACGGACTGAACGATATTGGCGGTGGTGATCTGCGTGCACTGTTCCAAATGATGGATGACACAGGCCTCGAAGCGCTGCAGGTCCACGCAGTGGGTGGGCGAGAATAGGAGCTCTGGGCGGCTCATCAGGTCCGGAACTTGGCCATCTTTGGGAATGTACTGATGAAAGGATTGATTGAGGCAATTGCTAATGGCCTCCTTGTTGGCCTCCAGGCACTCGGGTCCCTGCTCGGCAATGAAGAGGGCGATCTGATCGCCACCACGCGAACAGGCGAATCCCAGAACGGACGCTCCAATTCGGGTAACCGTCTCCTGGTGGCGCTTCTCCTCGGCGGTCAAGCAATGCTGGGCCTTGTCGTTGAACTCCTTGACGCAGGCCTCCGCCTCTGGTGCCTTGAGACAGTATTTGCTAAAAACAGTGTCCAGGTCGCCGTTCGGCCTCGCCACCTCCATCTCCTCCTGCAGAGCCGTCAGATTGACCACCCCGCTGATGCAGGTGCTCATCTTGGCTGCCGCCCGCTCGATTTCTTCGTAGAAGGTTGCGTTGTCCGCTCCGTTAACCTTCTTGCATTTTTCACGATATATTTTTTTAATATCCTCTATAAGGGATAAAGAGATAATGGGGCATTTGATATAATAAAGATGTGATTGCAAACTCAGAAGAAAGAAGGGGAATATAGCCAGGGGACGGTTATGTCACTGTCCCAAAATCTTACCGATGCTAACGTTCGTGTTGCGGTACTCGGGTGGCAAGAACTGGGCTGAAAGTCCACCAAGCTGGCTAGGATCCACCTTAGACGAGGCGGCGGACGAAGGAGAGGCCGTGACCTCCAGGAGCAGAGCGCCCAGAGCAGCCAGTAGGCAGACGCCGACCATCCCGTACTTGTTCATGCTGACGATGGATGGATAGGTCGATGTGGTGGTGCTGGTGGCGGTGGTGTGCGTCTGTAGATCCGACTGTGGTTAAGTGCTGCCCGTGACTGAATGAGAACGACTTCTCCCGGGCACGAAGCGACATGGCAAAGCAAAACCAAGCGTCGATGACGACGCACAGTGGGCTCAGTCGTAATCCTTTCCAAACCCGATCTCGACAATCTTATCGCTAGTAAACTTCGTCTTTTTGTCTTTCCTGATAATAATTCTTTCTGAAAATTCGAGCTGATTAATCAGTTTATATATTCATGATTATTCATTTGCAATGGTGATCGTAATTCTTTGTGACCCTCGGTCGCATATTTATTACTTAAATAATATCTGAATAATGCAGAAGTGGGATACATATATCAATGATTCTCACTGACAACGGTTAAAACATGAAATGTATTTCTGAAGGTTATTATTTAATTTATAATTTCATCTTGTGAGTGCGCACTTTGACTCACTGTGCGATTGCGTTTCGGCTTTGTTCAATCAAACGACAGTGACATCATTCACACTTCGGCCACTGCGGCCAAAGTACAAAGTTTTTCCAGGGTCTGATTCTTTTCCGGCAATTACAAATCCTAGATAAACGCGAGTGATGATTTCTCGCCAAGTGGTTGGCCGATCCCTTTCCGGTACAAATAATGCTGTAGGTAGCGTGGAAACGAGCTCCAGAACCATGTCCGATGTCGCCGAATTGTAAATTTGCCAAATTTCTAGCCTCGATACTCGGCCGTTTGGTTTGTTCGACATGCATATTTTATCTTATCGGCATATAGGTAATATTTATGTACTTGCTATCGCAATTGCCGGCGGTCTCTGTTTCTTTTGGATTTTGCCCGGTATTTGTAAAAAAAATAAGGTATATTGTTTACCGGAAAAAAGCCGCTAACCGCTAGCCTAGCTAATTTATAAGTTTAGTTTGCAGAAGAAGTGTAATAAAATATAATTTATGGCCTTGGACGAAGTTATGTACAAATATCATTTACATGACCTTTTGTGTGTTTTATTGCCACAACTACTACGAGTATTACTCATTACTCAATGAGTTCACAGAACCTGAGGCCTGACTACCAGGTATCGGATAGTTTGCAACCCAGCATGTTTGCACTTCCAGTTGAGTCGGCAATCTGCCACCGCACGGCAACAACAGCGTGGTTGAAAACTAAGAACAAAGCGTCGGTGATCGGGGGAATTGGGATTTAGCTGTTCCCCGATCGATTGTTGCGATTGCGGAATTTTTCTTGGGTCGACAGTTGTCGGTTTTAGGTGGCTCTCTGTTTACGTCTCTGTTTATTGTTTAGGCAAAGGGTTTCCTAATCAATCCGCACTGAGTGCACTTTACGATACATACATGTTCTATACTATATGTTTATGTATGTCGTCTTGTGTCCAAGCCCACGCTTTCCCAATTTCACGCGGATTGGGATTGGCAGAGCAAGGCAGAGAGCAAAATCTCTGACCTGGGTAAGATTCTCCACACGATCTTGGACTCGCGTTAAGGCTAGACTAACTTTAATTGCTCACTTGCTTCCGTGCTGCTGTGGCAAATCAACGTTGACTATCATAGCGCGTACACGAAACCGGTTCGCATAACGATTTCCATCGGGCACGGTGGTCAAGGCTCAGCAAATATTCGACATGACAGTGCGATTACCTCTTAGAGATCTGGACTACCTAGTTTTGTGTGCGGCGGTTTTAGGTCTTAACTTCAATAAGATTCGACTTCTTAAGAGATACTGATAAGAAGCAATTTCAAGGCATCGACTAAAAGTATGCCAAGGGGCATGAATCTCCAGAGCTGAGTGATATTAAATGCAATGCATACTTTTAAGATTGGAAATTAAATATGCAATAAACAAGTAACGTAAAAAGGGCTATGGAAATGTAAAACAATATTAATGAAGATGAAGACGAGTATAAAAGAGTCGATATGAAGAAACAAAGAGGAGTACATGTTAATGGATAGAACTCGGGCAGAAGAGAAGATCTGCAATAATGGACAATTATAATCAGTGGGTGGCGTTTCAAATATTGAGCATACGCCACGTTGCACTCGAGCATCGGCAGATGGGCTGCTTTTGAAGCCAAGCAAATGAGCTGACCTCCTCTGTTACGCTACCAATCCGGTTAGCAATTTGTGGCAACTGCACACACACACACACACACTGCCGCCGAGGAAAATGAAACGTAGTAAATGGATCTTCAGCTGCCCCGCCCACTTCGCCCACTTTCCCCACTTTTGCCTGCTCGCCAGATGCTTTTCTTTCCGACTGCCTTAATCAGACATCGCCAAGGACTCGCTGGGGGAGGTAAGCTGGCTGTTTGCCCTGCTGGTTGCTTTATGAGCTTAGCCTGTGTGCTTTACTACCCAATTAAGCTAGGAAATACATTTAGCAAACTAATGAATTATAAACACACACACAAACATCCGTGAGCCAGCCAGCCAGCCAGTCAGTATGGGTGGTCATTCACGGTCGTCACATATTTCTGGCTTTCGACCTCCTGACGCCCTTCCATGCTAGGAGTCTAGTCGATCCTCATTACATTGTTTGTTGCTTTTCACAAGATCTTCAATATTTGGGATGTCCATTAAATCGTTTAAGCCTTTTAACACCAAAGTCAAAGGAAAAGTAATGAGAAGAGCATAAAAGGCTAGGACTTATCAACTCGTGCATCAGTAGCTTTGCCGTTCAGCATATTGAATCCGCTCATCAATGCACAGTTTTCCTTTCTGCCAACTAGTTAAACATTTCTGATTCCGTACGGGACCATTTAACTTTCCTCTTCGTTAGCTGCTCCTGACACCCACCATCGCCTCCTGCTCTGGAATCAAACATGCCACGCCGAACTCAGCTTGCAGCGTGTATCCTTTTAAATGAAATTAAGCTAATTTGGGGAACAGGCAGCGCGTCATCATCGTCCTGGACGATCCAAGGGAACGGATGCCGTGGAAACGGCAACGGAACTCATTCTCGCCGAGAAGTTTAATTCAATGCAGAGGGAGGCTAACACACACACATACCCATACACAGAGCCACACACAGAACACTGGCACTAGCTCATGCATATGCAAGCCCCGCTCCCTCCGCGTACTAAATCAAAGTTGTCTGTGTTAGCCATTTGCAACATATGCTACACGTCTGTGATTCCTCCTACTTTTGGGTACCGTGCCACCTGTCCGCCGTCCGTCCGTCCGTTTGGCCTGCTATTGTAATTTATTATCCTGCATGGCAAAAAGGATTTTCATCAATTAATCATGCTGATGATGCTGCTGCAGCTAGATAACACTAACGCACAGATTCCACTAACCGATGTGCCGTGTCCGTTGTCCGTTGTCCCCTGTCCGGTATCCAGAACTCGACCTAAAGCCCCAAGTGCGACTCCTTGCCTTTGAACAAAAGATTGAGGCCTGAGTTCTGGACCACAAACCTGATAAATTAGTGCGAAACAAGTGGTCTAGGGTCAAGGTGGAAGCCTGGCGATGTCTCGGTGATCCCCGCCTATCTTCATTGCGAATGCAAGGTGAAGCACGGGACTCTTTCAGTCTTTCAGTCTGGCGAACTCGACTTAAAGGTCTGCACTTAGGGCATATAAATAGATTAATCAACATAAATTACAGCTTAGGTGCGTCTGTCAGAAAGCGTCTAATTTAATAAATTGGGTTTGAGGTTAAAAGGAGATGAAATATTCGTCCTATCTGTAGATAATTCTAATTAGAAGGTTCTCAACGCATTTGTTCCGCAGCACAGCTGTTTAAGATTATATGCCACTTAAAGCACTGCATATAATAATCGCGCTCAAACGGGCTCAAATCAAATGTCTAAATTATACTTATTATTTTGATCGCAGCATCAAGACCTTAAAGCGACGGCCCCCTCTGCAGGTGGCCTTGGCCCTACTGACTCGCTGGCTAGGCAGTCTCCTCGCCCTCGGACCCGGACTCCCGTGTGTCCTGTCCGTGCTTCCGATTCGCATGTGGTGGCCAGCAGTCTAGGGTTCCGTGATTTATAGAGTGCGGGCCGGGTCGAGTCGTGTTGCTTTGGCAGTCAATGCACTCTGTGGGTGCGGGCATTTTAATTCAATGCCCGAGTAAATCAGCTTAAAGTGCATGAATAGTCTTTTCATGGACGATTTCATCAATTATTCAAAGCTGGACCACCCTAAGTAAAAGTAAATTATTGCCTGGCGGCAGCAGGGCGACTAGTTAAAATAGCTCCAGCAAAAACAAGGTCCATAGCCATTTTTCGTAAACTTTATTATGCAAAATTTAATTTTAATACACAAATAGGGCAAATGACGGTGCAGCCGGTGGAGTTGTGTTGTTAAGGCCAGGTCAACTGCATTGCGATGGAATATTCGTTTGGCAGTACCTTTCAGACCGAATGATTGATTGATTGACTGACGCACGTACTTCACTGTTGCTCTTGGATGTGGATGGACGAATGCCAGCAGGATTATTTCTTCCTTGGCCCTGTTAAATTGCCTTATTATTTCCATCTACGGTTTTCAATTAGTGCAGTTAGATTGAGCTGTGCTCTTGTTTTCCCAGAGCCTAATGCCATGCCCACATACATGTGGAGAAGTCAATGTTGGCATTCTAAGTAATTGAGATTTGTGTATATCAAATCACAAGGGATTTCTCGTTTGACATAGAACTACTTACAGAAGAAATGAATGAAAATTTGAAGCATATTTGGACAAATAGTTGTTAATTTTAGGGGGACACGAACGGATAAGCGAACTAATCATTAGATCTCCAGAGTCCTCTACACTTACCACACCGAGCGCCTTTGAAGTTCTATAAACAGGTCGAATTTAAGAGTATTTCACATCCAAAACTCATTTACTTACGATAACCCCTTGGAAGCCTTCCCTACGTGAAATAATTCAGCTCATTAGTAGGGCGTCCTCATCATCTTCCCAGCCGACTTCGCTCTTCTGAGTGCCTTGTTTTTAGTCAGCCACAGCATTTCAGATGCTGGGGGTGGGATTCCAGTTCGGGCGCGGCTAATTCGGGCCATAAATTTGCTGCTGTTGCTGGTTGCTGTTTGTTGGTAGCTGGTTGCATGTTGCTGCGGCTGCTGCTCCCAGGCTAACTAAGCCTCGCCTCCGCCTCGCTGATATAATGTGACACCAGCTGCTTAATGTTTTGGTTAAAAGCATTCTAAGTGAAATGCAACAGGGCGGAGACACGAGCGTGGAGTTGTTGCAGTCGACTTTCACTGCCCGGCAGCTGTAGACAAAAGAAGGAGCTTCAGGAGGTCTGTGCATGCTGGGGGCAAAGTGAAGGCGTGCCCTGCTCAGGCTGGCAATTTGCTTAAGCGAAAAGTTGCCACATTTGAGCCAAGGAACACACCTTCTAGCGACGACAGTGGGTCGTGTTCTGCTTAATATGAAAGGGCTAAACAGGAATCAAAATAAGTTTGATTTTCAATAGAAATTAAATAAATATATACACTTGTATTTTTGAGAAGCGCAAACTAATCAACTCTTTAAAGCGTTGCAATGTGCATATACATTGATTTTTGAGAAGCGCAGAGAACGGCGCTTAAAGGTAATTCAATTTCTAATGCGGTGCAATGCGCATACACTTGGATTTTTGAGAAGCGCGGAGAACGGCGCTTAAAAGTAACCAACTCTTTAAAGCGTGGCAATGTGCATATACATTGATTTTTGAGAAGCGCAGGGAACGGCGCTTAAAAGTAACCAACTCTTTAAAGCGTTGCAATGTGCATATACATTGATTTTTGAGAAGCGCAGAGAACGGCGCTTAAAAGTAACCAACTCTTTAAAGCGTTGCAATGTGCATATACATTGATTTTTGAGAAGCGCAGAGAACGGCGCTTAAAAGTAATTCAATTTCTAATACGGTGCAATGCGCATACACTTGGACTTTTGAGAAGCGCAGAGAACGGCACATTAAGGCTAATAGCTTAAATTATAACATTTAAGTTCAGTTCAGCAATCAATGGGCTTACTTCAAAAAAAATTGCCTTAAAACCAGTAAAACAGTTGATCCACACAATATTAATCCACGGCGATGGCATCTTTTGACACTGTTGAGAACCTTGGGAAAGAAACTGCTACTGCTGCTTCTGCCTGCGGCTGTTGTGGCAACATCATCATCATTCATTTGCGCCCAGGTGCGTTTTCGTGTGCACTCAGTGCTTCGCCGCTTACTTGTACTCGTATTTGGGTTTTGGCATGGGCCCGGGCTGGAGTTCCCGGTGTCTATTGCACGCCTTGTGGCAACTTTCTGCGGATCCTTGCAACGAAGCCACACGTGAGTCGCCCTCTTGTTTGTTATTCTTAGAACTTGCGCCTGATTCCGCTTGGCTGGTTTTGGTGTCTGCTTGAGTTTTAGTTGCTGTCTGCATTTTGTTTCTGGTTTCCGGTCCTGTCGCCTGTTTTTGGACGCATTTCCTGGTCGATGTGTTGTTCTACCTATTCAACTTGGGCATAGCGAATTCCTACTTGTAGTTTTCCAGCTTAGGCTGAAAATGTCCCTTAGCTCGATAATTAGCAAACTTCTTTAGTGTTTTGTTCATCTGAACACAGAACACAGTTTGGTGCTTTGGTGTTTTCTCACTACGACTTTACAAGTTTTCATCGATAAGGTCACCGTTCCAAGTCGACGGATAAAGAAAACAGCTTTATCAAACATTTCATCACCAGTTTTGAACAGATGTCGAGGCCGCGGCGACTCTGGCTTTTGACGGAATGTTCCGAATCATTCAAAATTCGATATGTCGGCTAGCTACACACGCCTGTTCCGCATTTTGTTCGTGATCATTTTCATCAAGTTGCTCTTCCTTCTGGGACTCTTTTTGCACAGCTACGATGGTGCTGCCCGGCTTCAGAGGTGGTCGCATGTGGATGTATTTGATGAACTGCTCGTAGATCGGAGGCAAAGTAAGAAAAACTCCCAATTAGGAAGAGCTCTTGCTGGGGTCAGAGTCTATTTAAAGTGTGTCAATATCAGAATGTACATTTAAGGACTCGTCCCACCTACCATTTTAGTGCCTTCTTGGGAGCAGCGATTGCGATGGATCCGCGAGGAAATGCCGTCGTTTCCACTGGAAGAGCTCCTGGCCAGAGAAAACAGCCGATTGCCTTCAGTGAAGTGTGGCCCCGCGCCCGATTTGATGAACATTGATTTTCACAACACCTATTGGCAGAGGGCTATTAATGGCAACCTAACGTATTACCTTTTTGCAGCCTACTACGACAATAGGGAGGCGGTCCCAGAGGCGCCGCTTGTGCGCCTGCTGGCCATGGTTAACCAGCACCAGGACAACTCCTTCAAGTACCCCGAAATCTTCTGCCAATTATGGTTCGAGGGCAGGGCCGATCCCGTGATTGTTCCCGTTTCGGAGCACAAGGTAATGTGGCCCTTCGGTCATGCGCCTCGGCGATATTACCCAACGTTCTTGAGCTGCCCTTTGCCGGAGGGTGAGGAACAATGGATTGTTCCCAAGATGGTTTCCTTGCTGGCTAACAAATGCGACAAGGCCAGAAATCTCCTGCGAGTGGTTTACGAAGTTGATGAACCTACAGTGGCGGGAAAGTCCGTGGCTAATGCCTCATCCCCTACGTCCGCTGTCCCATCCACGGATCCCAAGTTCGTGGTTTGTGTGAAGGCGATGGATTTTCCATATGAAGATAAGTCCTGGCGATTGATCGAGTGGCTGGAACTGATGCGCTTGCTGGGGGCCCACAAAGTGGTGCTCTACGACGCTCAGATGCATTCGAACATGACCAGGGTGATCAAAGACTATCTGGTCACAAGTCCTGGCTTTGTGGAGCTGCGTCGCATGTCTTTGGGTAGAGGTGAGCCGCACGTTGGACCGCATTTCCACCACTATGCCATGATGGCCGACGGCTTCAATCGGATTTTGAACGAGATGATACCGTACAACGACTGCTTCTACCGCAACATGTACAAGTTCGACTACGTGGGCGTGTTCGACATCGACGAGGTAATAATGCCACTCGGAAACCATACCACTTGGCCGGAGTTGGTCAAACTTGCGCGTATTGTACCGGACTACGAGAGTCGCACTCCCGCGGACTGCACTGAGTGGGTTAGCTTCTGCTTTCGGAATGTGTACTACCCCAGGTATCCGGAGCGCCCCAAGGTCTACCGGAATTTGTCGAGCTCGTTCTACATGCTGCAGCATGTGGAGCGTGTGCGCGAGCACTGCAATCGTGGGGCAGCCGCCAAGTGTCTGCATGACACTCGATTTGCCGTTGGTCTGCACAACCACTTTACCTTTTTCCACACCGAGGAAGCCGCCTGCGCTGCCAAATCGGTGCCCATTGAGTTTGCCCAACTGCAACACTATCGGGAACCTGACACCAAGTCCCTGCTGATCGATCCCATTGTGGATGCCAGTATCTGGAGATTCCAGCCGCAGCTGCAGGCCAGGGTTGAGGATCGATACCGGAGACTGGGCTTTCTGCCAACCGAACAGGAGTTGGCTAAGACCTTGGAGAAGCGTCGACTTCGGGATGAACTGCAGTTAAAGGAGGCCGTGGGTGGAGCCTAGTGTTTGTTCGTGAAATTGACTGCATGAAGTCTAGTTAAAATTGGGTATTAAGATATTTATGAAAATGTGCTAAGTACTCATAACGTCCTCGATTGAATACTTCTCTAGTATCTCAAGTAATTGCAAATCTAATATTTGCTTGAAGTTTTTTTTGTTTAGCCTTTAGGTAAATATGGAATACACTGTAAATATTTTTCAGCGTTTATTGGGCTATGTAAAAAGGTGAATAAGAAAAGGAAGATGATATAATGTGTGTTTTGGCTTGAAACGCAAATAATGCAAACACAATTGAAATTCGGGTTTCCCAATTCGACAAAGGTTCACCTGTTTTACGTAAGTTTTCCTGAGACAATTGCAAGCAGCTGAGCAAACAAGGCCCGAAAACTCAGGCTTATTATTTGCACAGCAAGTATAGGTACTAAATGTTAACGCTGTTTGCACGTGTTTATGTATTTTAAGGTGTGTCAAAGTTATTTAAATTAATCATGACTAACTTCTGTGTGGGCTTATCATGTGATGTTTTGGTCAAGAAGTAAAAGAAAATGCTGTATTTTGGCACAATATTCTTCATTGCCCCGTCCATGAGTTGCCTACAACAGCTGTTAAGTTTACCCGGTTGTCTGTTAAGTTGCCCCTCTGTTGCTCGATCGAGCAGGTCCTGGGAAATCCTTTCAGTTTGCTTCAGTCGGCCACGAACTGCTGGTCGGGCTGGAGGTGGACTCACCGACGTCACACCCGCCCTCTGATGATTGCCCATTTGATGCATTGGGAAGTTTGCGTTTGATGTGTTGCTTTTTTGCGTAATGCAACTGCTAACAACTCTTTAAATATTTTACACGATTTAGCATTTCAAAATGATATTCCCCGCAATCCGCTTGCGGGGGGCATGCGTTTATGGTTCAATTTCAGTTTATGCATTCTCATAATGCTCGATGATTTCAGAATGCCGTGTTTGCATTTCATCTCCGAGTGACTTTTTCAAAGCGATTCATTCGCTGGCAAAATGCAAAAATGCACATAGAATTTAATTTAATTTGCGCACACTCATGCACCATTTATCCACTTCTAATTAATTGCATTGCACAATAACACAAAACGCAAAACATTTGAATGCGAATGTGAATGTGTCTGAGCGGACATGAACAAATATACAAATGTGAACAAAAACACGCTCAGAGCTAACTGAACTGAACTGAACAGGGCAAAAAGCGACACAAGATGAAAATATTCATTATTATTTGGCCAAATTGCGAATTAATGATATGAGCAAACAGGCAGGCCATAGTGTTGTTGGCATGCAAATTATGCCAGCGCGCAACAACAAAAGCAATGCCATTTTTTAATTAAACGCTTTAGCTGTAATCCAGGAGCGCTTAGTACAGTTGGGATTGGGATGGGCAAAATACTCGCGAATCCGATCCCAGTGATGGAAAAAAATGCAGAATAGTACCGAAGTGCGACCGGAAACGAAAGGCAAACAAACGCGCACAACTGTCACCAGAAGAGCAGTTAATATGTCCGGTTTCGAAAATGCTTTCACTTGCATTTACCTTGTTACTCTGAGTCATATAGGCTACTCTACCAAAAGTCATTTTTTCAGAGCAAAGTAGGTCTAGAAATTTTAAACACTTTTGGACGACACTTTGTTTTGAGAAGAACCGAGTTAAAGTCAAATTTTATTTACAAAACCATTGCGATTTATTTGTTGATATATTTTGCTTGACCTAAGCGATATTCGGACATTTGCAGTGCGTTAGGTAAGTTTCGTAGACCCAATTCGTAGTTATTAACAATAGCATTATAACCGTTCGTGAGCTTTCTCCTCCTTCGACATCTTTGCATGTATGTACACTCGTGCATACATATGTATGTATGTACAATAGTATTCCTCGTTGTATGTAGTCGTATGTCTTGTCTGTGGGTTAGCTTAGATTTCATTGGCCGCCGCCGATTACTGGGAATCCCCGAAAGTATGCAGAAAGTTGGGCCAGAGCAATTGAGCGGATTGACGGTAGGTGGGGGTGGAGCTCCCCTGCTTAACACCACCCCACCACCCATCTAGTGCAACCGGCATACAAGAATACGAGGCACAAAGTTCAAACTAGCCAAACAAAACAGAACAGAGCTGAACTAAACTGAACAAAACAAAACAAAACAAAACAGAGCTAAACAAAACACACACAACGCAACAGGGAGCTGCTCATGTTTTTTGTTAATTAAAATTGGCATAGCAGCCGAGGGGAAAGGCAAGGACTGGGAACAACATTTTTGCATTTTCATCAGTTTTTCGGGGCAGCTAGCAGTCAGCAGCCGGCATTTGAACATTTCAACATTTCAACATTTCAGCATTTCAGCCAGCGACGATGGCTCACAGGTCATAGGTCACAGAAGGCGAGCACAGATGCCAAAGCAGAGTAGTCCACCTTCCCTCAACTTCCTTCCCACTTCCAACGTTCAACTGAATGAGTGCCCCTTCCTCGCTGTGCGCATATTTACCTTTAGAACATTTAATTTTTCAACAGACGACAACCGAACCGACCCGTTGAGGGCGAGTCCTCGATTTATGTGCTGCCAATAAATTTGCCCAACACTTTGGCCCCGTCTAATGCAATATTTACATCGCATCGGGCAAAATAAAAAATTGCATCGACAGGAACTGCGAAGCGCGAAACTGCTTTGCGGGAACTGAGAGAAATCCAAGGTGCCTTCTATTGTGGCTTTCGACTGCTCCCAGAAGTAAATTATTCATTTAAATGAATCGAGATCGAGCAAGTACAGTGACATACAGATTCAAAAGCATTTCATTACATGCTATAATCTGAACTGCTGTCGCGATAAAATTGAGTTGATCTCTGTAATACTTTTTTCTCGAAGTGCACCCGCGCGTCTTGCAGTTTCCGTTTCTATTTTGGCCCTGCTTTTCATTTTGATGTCATTTAAGTTAAAGGAGCACTTGGAAATGTCGGGTATGAGATCCCTAAACGGCTTTTAAGAACAAAAACCTCCTGCAATGTGTTGCCTTCGTTGTTTCCCTAATTTGTATGGCAGAAGCGAAAGGAGATTTCCATATCCGTACAGTTCTCAGCCCATGCCAATTGATACATACATACATATGGAGTCCGTGGTTAAGACACGGATTTTCCATTTAACCAAAATCGGGTCAAATACAATGGCCATAAACTGCTTGCCAAAAGCCTGAAAGCCCAATACTCGCAGTCCAAGTCCGCTCAAACATTTGTTTCTGATTCCAATTTCGGACTGTTTTTTTCTCACTCATAAATTCGAGTCCTTTTGGCCCCATTTTAACTTATGGCAGCCAGAGCCAAATCAAAGTTTGATCTTCTGGTTTGATTTTGTGTTGCCATTACTTAAAGATTCCTTTGTCCTCTGCAGATGTTGATGTTATGAATTTTTACTGATTTTAAAAGATGCGTAAATACCAAGGCTTCGTAATCTATTCTATTGGAGATTTTGGCGTGTGAAAAACGCTTTTCCTCGGTTATTTCCAAGGAGAAAGCACAACTTGACCCAGCTAATAAGAAATGCGTGCTGTGTTACCTAACACCCGTGTGTTTGGGGTTTTGCACCCACTCAAATCATTCAGTCCGAGGGTGTGTAAATATTTGTTGCTAAAGTTGCCAACTTCTGTACACGTCCCTTGGTCTTGGCCAGTTTTTCTTTTCGTGCTTCCAAAGCAGAAATTTCCAGCTCACGTCTTAGAGAAAAGGGGAATGTTGGCTTGTTTGTCTCATTAGTGGGAAGTTCAGAAAGCGTTGGGTTTGGCTTTGTAGATTTATATACATATATAGTTGTATACAAAGCTTCGAAAATGAAAGATCCCAAAAATCGTCATTATATTAATCTTTTTTTTTGTAAATGCTCACATGTATAGTGTTGGTTCAAAATAGTAAGTGCTGAGATTTATTCGTTTTAACTTAGCTAACCTCGCCATTTCCATATAACCCTACAGCCGTTGCTGACCTCAACAAAGCCGCCATGCTTCCCAACAGCTTTTATAGGATGAGGGACTTTGCCAATCCGAGAACAATGTTTAAAAGCTGTGCGAACAACAACGAATTTGCCACACAAGGTCCCCAAAAAGTGGAGTCACCAACTGATGTTAACCAGCCTGCTGCAGCTCCTCGTCCCATTGCCGTTCCTCAATCTACTGAAGTTACTCAATCAAAGAAGACCCAAGAACCGAAGAATGCTCCAAAGAAAACGTCGCCATCAGAGACCCAAAAACGTGGCAAGGGGAACCGGAAGGGCAAGAAGAATCATAATCATGCGCCACGCACTCCCAGTCAGACGCGCAAGAGCGGTCGAAGCAAGTATCAGGCCAAGGATGGAAAGTCGACGGGAAAGGATGATAAGGAGAAGGGTAAAGGCCAAGGAAAACAGAAGGTCCCGCAGCAGTCGACTTGTGCACAATATAAGATGATAATCGAAAAGAATGTGCAGGGAAAGAAAGTCCCAGAAAAAAATCTTTTAGGTCAGAAGGTCCAAATACGGTTATCCGAGCAGAAGCTTTTGGGATACAGGCTTGAGACCAGGATTAATCGGAACACATATCCACTGGCCAAAAAAGAAGATTCGGTGGTCGATCTTTACAAATCATCACAATTTAGGTCACTGAACAATAAGAGTGATAATATTCTGACCATCGCGGCTAAGAACGATGAACCTCTGGAGCCCGAGAAGGCCGAAGAGCCCGAGGATTCTCAACATCCACTTAACAACTGCTGGACGCTGTGGTATCTAGAGAACGATCGAAATAAAAGTTGGGAGGAAATGCTGCACAAGGTTTCAAGCTTCGATACCGTGGAGAAGTTTTGGAGCCTGATCACTCACATCAAGCCCCCATCCGAGCTCAAGCTGGGCAGTCACTACTCCCTGTTTAAGAAGGGCATTCGACCCATGTGGGAGGATAAGGCCAATGTCAATGGAGGACGCTGGATCCTCAACATAACCAAAAACGCCAAGATTGCGCTGGACAGTTTCTGGATGGACGCCATGCTCTGTCTGATTGGAGAGGCCTGTGAGCACTCGGACAATCTTTGTGGCGTCGTGGTTAATATTCGCGGAAGGGCGAACAAGATCTCTATTTGGATCGCTGACGGGGAAAATGAGTCTTTAGTCCTTGAAATTGGACGCATTTTGCGCAAGGGTCTAAGCATGGAGAGCGGATACGTGCTGGAGTATCAGTTGCACAAGGACTCCAAGGACAAAGTGGGATCAACTGTGAAGAGAATATACACTACATAGGTTCTCATCAGACAATTGCCAATCGAAACATTTTCAATATTTTCGGTATTTTTTCACAAGAACTGTGTCTGATCAGGTGTGATCAGCCATCGATCGATAGTTAGGTGGGTTCCAAATCTCTAGTTAATCCATCCGTACACGTCGTACATAAAAATTTGTATGCTGCTCTTATAGAGCTACGAAATATATACATAACTATTTGGTCAAAAAGTTGTTTGTTTTAAAGTGTGAAATCGCAGAGTGTTGCATAGACTGCGAGATGTTTCTAACTAAGGTGCATAGTTCACTAGTTAACCCGATTCCAAGAACATGCAACATGGTTTGTCTCGATTCCTGACTTCCAATCGGTGTATTGGATGTTCTTTGTTTGCTCCACTGCTCACCATTGGGGCATTCAGAAGTTGGTTGCCAGCTTTTTGTTCGCTTCCACATCGGTCAGCGGACGTGGGACACTTGGACATTGGACATTGGACATTTGGACGTTGGACATTGGACATTTGGACGTTGGACTTATTTGGCGCACGGCGTCGCACAACTTGGCCGCGCTCAATTGTTTGATTTATTGGCATTTATTGGCAGTTGGCATTTTATTGTGACTGCTTTGGGTGACCACGTAAGGGGGGCCAATGATGTTGGAGGCAGGTGAGCTCTCCTGGCACTGAATTCCTTTTGTTGCTGTTATTGGCCACTTTTCCATTTGACGGGCTTTAATGTGCTTAATGTATTTTCTGTGCCGTGCTGTGACCATTTTCCTTCCTTCTAATTTCTTTCTGAGCTTTTTTTTAGCCACTCTTGCGGGGATTTACTACTTACCAAATATTCTGGTGACTCCACGTAAAAGGTCAAAGCCCAGGTGACTTGGCCCAAGTCCGCACCATAAAAGCAAGCTCACCTATATTTCGCCATTGATTTATGGCACTTAATTTCATTCCATTGTGCCAACGAGCCAGAGCCATTGATTAAACACTTTAACGATTTTTTATGGTAGTTGGGCACCCACTTATTAGAGATGGAAAACCGAGGAAAGCGAAAGCGAGAAGCCACTGTATCGATTTGGTTTGCGATCCCAAACGGTGGGGGATGGTGGGTAAGGGGGCTTGCGGACGAGTCCGCTGTTCAACAGTGGTATTGGCATAAACCGAAACGGAAAATCTGTATCATATCATATATGTATGTATATGCTGAACAGGAGCAGGAGCCAAGCCGCCCACTTCACCCATAACAATTGCCAAAAAGTCCACGGCACTCTTCTTTCCTATAAATAAAAAAATGTGAAGTGTCTGGCAGTCGCACACCGAATTGGGATTGCTCTAAAATTTAATCTCGCGCAAAACTAGAACCAAAATCGGCTTCACATGTAGCAAGTATCTCAAATATCGGAAGTCAAATAAGAGCTTTGCCTACACTAGTTGACTTTCGAACGTTGCGCTCACCTCTGTGCAGCCGACGAGGAGTCCCTCCTCCAATCGAACCAAAAATAAGAAAGAAACGAAAATGTTCCTTTAGGCTGGCGCCAACTACCCCAAACTATGGGGCTCAAAAAAGGCCGCCCCACAGGTGGCATTTGTGTTGTAAAACGTCGATTTACATGCGTGTGCTGTATGCACAGGGGAAAATATGTATAAATGTGTGCATATACGCACATGTACACACAGGTAAGTGGAAGTGGAAGCGGAAGTGGAAGAAGAGGCACACCAAGGCACTGGCGAATTTCAATTTATTTACTTTTATTTGCGTATGCAAAATAGTCGGCTGCGGCTTGATTTTGGTTATCACACACACATCGGCGAAGGGGAATTCAGGAGATACAGAGGAGGATTGCTAAGAGGTTTTTTTTTCCAGCGCTTAACTAACGCTCTTTAGGTTAAGCTGTTAAAGCAGCTCGGGGTTTTTTTTGCATAAAACAAGTTAAGTTATTTAATAACTTGTAACTGATTTCCCAAGCAAAACCATTCAAATAGCCCAATCGATTTTGCCATCTGAACTAATCACTCAGCTTGAAGAGCCCGTATCCTGAGCACAAAGCTATTGCAAAACAGAAAAAAAAAACCCCTCATTGTGGCAAGGACTCACATCAGTCATGGACAAATGGGTGCCTCAATTCTGACACTTGCCCCAATAAAGAATCCATAATCCATAAAGGCACTCCGCCACTTCCCCCATGTCCACCCTGCCCCCCGCCCCCTGCCCAAGACAGGACAGAACATTTATGTTCCGGATCCGGACGAGAGACAAACATGTCATATGGAAATACTCGAACGAGGCCCCAGGATGAGTACACAGGGAGAAAAGCAGCTCGACTTGAGCTAGGTGTATGAAATATGCATATTAATCCATCCACGATTCTATAGATACAATATTTAATCGCAACAGTTTGATGACTACACATACATATGTAGTTCAAAGTTCAATGAACTACGCATTCTCTTTTCAGTGTATTAGTGTTGTGGGGTCACATGTCCGCCCGAAATTGTGCTAATTATACGGCCATAGCTAATTCAGGGCCGTAGTGCGGGGTCTTGGGGTGTTGGTTACTGGGCACCGGCCAGTTGGGCCAGTTCTGAATAAGTCATGTGGCCGGTGTGATTACCTTTGGTCGGTCGGTCGGTCGGTGGGTCGGCAAGTCGGGGGTTCAATAGCCATTTGCACGATATGTCAATCAGCCGTTGGCCCCGCTTATATGGGCATGACTTATACCGGGCAAACAACAAGAGGGGAGGGAGGACATGTGATTCCCGAATTGTTGCAACCATTTGTAGCTGCATTCATTAAATGCGTCCACGCACGAGGCGTAGGGTGCCATTCCATATGTAAATGTGGCTTCCAATAATCCAGTTCATATTGCACTGGGCTCAAGGCACATCGTTAGTGTTGTCGGAATCCAGCAAACGCGTCTTTCACGGACCAGCACGCACTGCACTGGATCAGTGAGAATCACCCCGCTCCATTAAAAAGCGACTTGTTTAGGGTTTTAGGTCTCAGTAGTAATTAAGCCGCAGTGAAAGTGTGCAATAGATCGTTGGGAAGAGAAGTACTCGTATATGAAAGTAGTCACAGACTTTGGAAATGCAAATATTGGATGCATGTCTGTAAATACCAGGGCTCTGCTCCTCTGCAGCACACACACACACGCGCACACACATCTCCATTGCGACTGACCTTTGGCTCCCACTTTTCGGCCAGGACTCCATTAAGTTCAAATTGAATCGATTGTTTAGCTGTGATCAAGATAACTGGCAACTAAGCCGACAGACGAGTCCCGGGAGACAGTCTTCATGCCCCTTCCTTCGCCTCTTCGCCACTGCTTCTTCCGCCTGAGCTGGAATCTGAATCTCAAGCTGGAGCTGGAGCTGGAGCAAGTGCACTTGGCTGGCAAATGTTGACATTTCTTCTTGGGGATTTCAGCTCGCTTGTGCGCTTGGATTTTGTTTTTATTATGATTATTTTAACTGCTAAGGCAAAGACAAACACACTGAGGAGCACGGGCGCATGGGGGCATGGTGGCATGGTGGCATGGGGGGTGGGAGGTGGTTGGTGGCGCGACGGCGAAGGAGCATAAAATGCAATTTTCCAAGGGGCGAAGGGGGGCAAAGGACGAAAATGGGTTTGGCGTCGAGCTTTCGAGCCAAAGCCAGACAAAGTGAAATGCAATAAAACAAAGGCCAGCAAGGGAAGGAAGGAGTGGAGTGGAGTGGCGTGGAGCCCTGCGACTGTCTTGTCTTGTCTTTGCTGCTCGAATGCCTGCAGCTGTGACCCCTGAACCCGTGCCTTCACCCTGAGCATCCCCACCGGGCCGCCTGGAACACCACCACCCACGGAAAGCGCAACGCATTTACAGCGCAATGATTCAAATTGTCGCCTCGGATTATGGATTTATTACGCGTCTCGTTTCTCGTAAGCTGCCAGCGAGGAGCTGCAATTGTGCATGCTGCTCGCAATTACTATCAATGCTCCCCTTTCTCACCACTACTACTATTTCCCCGATTTGCGAAAATGTGTCAGTAATTCTCGCTGACAATTTTTCGGGCTTCGCATCCTTGGCTTTATCTGCAGCCAAATGTGAGTGCAGCCTTGTTCTTTTCCAGTGCCAATGCCTCAGGATTAAGCGCAAAGTTGCGACTAGCTTATACTATGTGTGCAATCTTAAAGTGTGCCTATTACTTACATAATATGAAATGCGCTTTTTGCCACTTCGATCATTTCATTTGCGTGGATGACAGAACCTTGTGGCCGCCTCTAGTTGGCGTCGGAATTTTGCTGGCTCATCAAATTCATTTAAAGGTGGCTGCGACTAAAAAACAGAGAACCCTCATTAGTGGGTCAAGGTAGGTGCCTTTGCCCAGTCACGATTTGCAAAGTGCGGCTATATCTTCGACTTTGGCCCTTTTGGCCACACAGACACTGCGTGTCTGTGCTCTTGTGTTCGTATTTGAAGTTTGTGCAGATACATTTTAAGCCTACTCACGCTGCTAAGCCTTCTTGACCCCTGACCCGGGTCCCTGGCACCTGGCACCTGGGTCATGGCGATTCGGATTCAAATTTGGCCACGGAGCTACACGAAGCTAGAAATCATTCAGATTCCGACATTCAGACATTCAGTAGGAGATTCATGCCCAAATCCGGCAAATGACAAAGTAGTTGAAAGCTTTTCGTAATTATTATTATGTGTTATTTGTGTGTGCAACTCTAATTGTTGTCAACAACAGAGGTGGTTGACTGTGCCGTGCTTCTGTGTTCGTCTTTCGGTGTTCGGTGTTCGGTGTTCGGTGTCCAGTGTTCACTGTTCACTGTTCGCAGTTGACAACTCTGACATTTCGAATTTAGACATTGCCTGACTGCCTGACTGTTTGACCGCGCATTAAAATGCGCTTTTTGTGTGCCATGGCTAGTTAGGATTTGGTGGGTCTGATGCCCCCGCTTTTTGTTGTTTACCTGCCCGCACATCCAAAATTATGTAAACTCACTTTTTTCGTTTGAACAAAAAGAGAAGAAAAAACGTGTCACGCTGGGCGGGATGCGAGGGATTCCAGGCGTTAAAGGGGCTAAAGATGGCTGAGCGGAGGTCAGGTCACGAAGATGCTGCAGTCACAACAATGCAACGAGCAGGCGTTGCAGATTAATTAACGTCTGACTGCGATAAAGCACGTCGCAGTTGCAACCGCAACGTGAGCAACTTAAAAGGGAAAAATTTGCGGAGGAAAATTGGGGAAATGGCAGGAGGCTTTAAGGGGACGAAAAGTTGCATTTAACCGGCGAAGTCAGTCCGGAAATTTGCGGCCCTAAGTCGATGCATCGGTGTTGAAATTGAATACAAATAAAAATGCTACTTTGACTTGACGCTTAGACGCTTAGACTTTGAACTAAAAACAAAGATATCTCTCTTATTTAATTGCAATCAATATATATAATCGATGCAGAACCTATCGAGCAATCAGGTGTTCGATTAATTTTTTAGATTACGCACGCAAGAAACATACGTAGCCCGCAGAGAACTAATGGTGCATAATAGCAATGTGTGTCTCACAAGCTTCGTTGGAGTGGCAGTGCACAAATATCTGTGGTCAGCCGCAGCCAATCAACCGCAGGGTGTCAGCTGCCAATTGTCCTTGGTGATGGCCAGGATGGCAAGGACTCGTCTTGGAGAATACCGATTAGTTTACTCAGCGGCCTGCTCTTAAATTCAAAGTTACGCGCCAAATTGATCAATTGCGGTTTGATTACATGCACTCGAAACAAATAAGTGAATATCACGACCTGGCAAGCAATTTCCTCACAATATGAGCCACTGGGTGCAGCCTCCTTGATTTTTGCTGGACTTTACAGGGTATGCGGTTAGCTGGTTAGCTAGCCCACCACATGATAAATGAAGGCAATTTCACTGGCTCTCTTTCTCCCAGTCTCTCAGCTTCTCTTTGTTTCTCCATCTATCTCTCTGCATGAGCTATGGCAAATCGCTGCGAAAAATACGCGAGCAGATTTATCTACATGTTAGATGGGTGGGCGGGAGAAAAGGAGAATCGGAGAATCGGAGAAATGGAGCAGGGAGCACCTTGGAGCAGGGGAGAAACCGGTGGAGAACACCACTGAAAAATGACGTCTAGACGTTTTTTGTTCTCCGCTCTTTGTTTTCCTTGTGTTGTGGGGGCTCATTAAAGGAGCGCGGCTCACATTTTTTGGACACGAGCAGCAGCTCCTCCTTGCCACACTCCCTCTATCTTTTTCAGCGCTTTTTGTGGCATTTCGCTTAATTTTCGCTGCTGCTTCGTGGCCAACTAAATACCTGTATAAATATTTTATTACGCAAATGAAACAAACATTGTTTGCATTTTATTTGCGCGAACAAGGAAGCGCGCCAGCTGCAGCAGCCGGAAAATAAAGAGGGATCGGGGACCGAGAGGAGGGAAATTTGTATGCAGGAGGGACAGCTGACCACAGACATTGCCACAGGAAATATAAAGCAGAATGCAAAGAATGCTCCGGAGGCAGCTTTGCCACCTGGGATTTCAGTTGTTTCAGTGGGAGGCAAACCTCGCCCATCTCGGCCACCCACTTCTAAACCTGAGTCCATGCAATCGTTCGTGATTGATTCAAAGCGATTTGAATTGCCAATAGAAGAGGAAACAAGCAGTTTTCCGGGAAGCCGAAGCGGGAAATGCCCTTGAAAGTCTACACTTGCCCAATTAAGGTGTGCCGACTGCAGACTGGCATGACACCGCCAGAAATGACAAACAAAGTCAGAATTATACCCTGTACTTAAGTGGTAATTTGAGTTTGGGGCTGTCAAGTGTGGCAGCACCAAGTAAACCAAAGTCCCAAGCGAGCGAAGCCAATTAGCCGATGGGCAAATTGCCACCGCTAATTGAGCCAGATGAAAAGCCAATAGTCCCCTTGTGAATGGCTGCAATCGAGACTCACTTGTTACCACTTCGATTGACTAACATGCTGATGCAGTTGCGAAATCAACATAAAAATAGGAGGAAGGAGGCATCTATCCTCCCAACGAACTCAAACGTCAGGTGGTTGGCTATATTTTTAAAGTGTATCAGACGGAGGCTGAAAACAGTATCAGAATAAATTATTAATATTTCATGTACAGTTCCGCTGATATCAGAAAATTCGCGCATTGGGCGGCCGAGCTTCTTCCTCCCCGCTCAAATGGGCCAACATCAATCAGAGGAGACGAGGAATAGGGAATAGGGAATAGGGAAGCCATGATTACACTTCACTTCTTGTTGTGCCACTGTCCAAACAATCAAGATACGGGGAGCCATCGGAATTAGGCTAATGAAATGCTTGTTAAGTGGAAACGATGATGACAACATCCCCAAAGTGGCTCGAAAGAGCACAAAACAGAGTCATGGCAATGGCAATCGATGAACAGGGAAAATGCCGGCCACATTTTCTACGAGTATTGACCCACATAGGCATCTGTCCTCAGCCGCTTAATTATTCATTAGTATTTGGCTTTTGTGGTCGTTTGCTAGTGCCCCACCAACCGAATGGCTGCCAGTGAGTCTTCATTTGTTCGGAGGATCGGAATAATGATGGCCAGAAAGTCCAGTCATCATTCGTTGATCACTGTTTTGGCCTGGCCCGGTGGGTCAAGGTGATCGGATGACGACGCTATCTGAATATTAGTCAGTCAAGAAACATAAATGGCAGGTTTTTTGTCAGAACATTTTGCAGTCCTTCAAACGCAATACCTTGAACACTAGCAGTTAATAGCAACCACGGAAGTTGCGTGAGAACATTCACTCAAGCAACTCTCTCTCCACCCCTCCCCCTCCACCCTTTGCAAAAATGCTGTCAGCATATGTGCATAAATTTCACACGTGGCGCCCAGAGATTCATGCATTTTACATGCACCAAAGGATTTCCCAGCGCCATTTTACAACTCCATTGCCGATTGTCGTCCAGTGCTTTTCGCGTTTCCACTATACCCGTTACTCGTAGGGTATATCTGCAGTCGGCTGTCTTTCCAAAAGAACCTTGAAATCACGCGAATTTCAAAAGCTTGAAGATAAGGCATTAATTTCAGACTTCTGTAAGAAAAAGAAAATAGGTTCCTGGCAAAGCAAAAGGTATTTAATAGTCGAACCACTGCACATAAAAGTCACTTCTTGTTTTTCCTTTGAATTTGGTTCCCGTCAAAAAAAAAAAGTTAAGGAAATCCAATGCTGGCAATGGCAGGCTGCTTGTTTGTTAATACGCAGACATTTAATTTTTAATCGCTGCATCCGACTCGAAGTTGGCGTTGTCCCAGGACCACCATCTCTGGTCCGCGTCCGCATCCTTCCACCTTCCACCTTCGCCTTCCTTTTCCAATTGTTAACCCATTGCGTTACATATGTTTAATGAAGAGAGAGAACCGCACGCACGAGTTGCTCGAGCGCAGGACCTGAATTGCACTGCGTTGCCAGGGGAAGGATGCCCTACAGAGAAAGATAATCGAGGCGATGTGTAGGCAGTGGGATGGGATGACCACTGCTCGGTCGGCGCTCACTGGCAATGGGATCGTGAGGTGGTGGGCTAAACATGGTGCTCGAGCCGATGTGTCCTGGTTTGGTCAGACGGTGACATCACTCCACAATCACATGGATGCCGCATTCCATCCGGCCCATTTGATTTTCTCAGTGCCCAAAGTCTGCTTTTGACTGGCAATGCATTCAGTGCCTTTGCAGCACCGCATATGAATACATATGAAAGTATATATGTACATATGTCCGTGGGTGTGCGGCAGATAGATGCTCGATGCTCGATGCTCGCCTCTGACTCTGCGGCAAGTTATTATAACAGTTCATTGATTTTCAATTTTCAATGCATTTCATTGTTTGCCGTTTCCCCGCTTTTTGCCACCTACACCCCACACCCTCCTTACTCCATTTATCTCCATTTCGGTGGAACTGGGAAGTGGGAATGGCTCAACTTGCGGCGGTGGCAACTGCAACAAATTTCCGCTCTGCAAAACTCACTCGTATGCATAAATTCATTCGAAGTTTATTTTTGCCGAGAGCCGAGAGCCAACGAGCGCAATGGAAAAAGCCATAAAAAATTAACAAGAAAAAAAAGACGGTCGAAAATTTAAGTGATTTCGCAGGCTTAAAAATGCAATGAAATGCAATGGTGGGTCTTCGACGGAATTGTCCCAATGCAGATGCGGTTTATAATGCTTTAAGCTCGCGTTATTTATGACAGCAGCAGAGGAAACGGGCGGAAAATGGGAAATGCTCGTCGATTGATCACCGATTTTTCACTGTCACCCAAGGAGACGGGCTGAATCGGAGGCGTGTGCCTCCCAATAGCTGATTATTTTGCATTTTATTGCGAGTCCTTTACGTTTTTATCCTCTGGCTTACGCCAACTTGATTGGTCTTACGCCTCATTTGGGTTGGTTTCGGGAAACTCGACTTGGTATTTCGGAGCTGTGATTCTCATCAGCCACAGAAGGACGAGGATCGCCGTGTTGTCCGCTCTTTGGAGCCACTATACCATCGTCTCAATAAGCGCCCGGGAAAATAAGTTTTATGCTCCAACGCTCCGCTCCTGCCTTCCACTATCCACTATCCTTCTCCGCCTTTTGTTTTTCCGTTTTCTTTCCAGCTGTCAGCTGTCCGACACTTAATACACGTCTTAATAAGGTTTCCCATCCACATCCATTTGCTTCACAGTTTTCCTTAGTCAAACGTTTTTCTTCCTTTTTTTCCACTTTTTTTCGTGCCATCCGCCAGGCGGAGGACAACAAGAGCCTTGGCTTGCCCCTAACTTTGTTTACTTGTAATTACTTTGACCTTGTGCGGCGTGCAGCGATGTCCTGGCAAATGGGAGGGGGGTCGACCGAAGATGAGTCCGCACGGTGGGCTAAAGTAGCCCCAGTTTTCAGCTACTTATACATATGTATGAGCTTAAAACCTAGTTCTCACTTCTTGACACTTCCTTTTGAGACATCTACTCAATGATGACTTACACTCGTAGACCAAAATATGATTTACACTGTGCGTCGTGGATGCGTGTTTTTTTAAATATTTACATCGGACCAACCTTTTCCGCCCATTGTGCCAGTCCTAAAAACTTTCTTCCTTCCAATTCACGGCAGTGTGTTCTTTTCTAGAATTTTCCTTCCATCTTGTTTTTGTTGTATTTTTTCGCCAGCGAATTGCCATTACAATTTCATTTCATTTGAGTTCAGTTCGGCTTGGTTCGGGACCCCAGCTCAGTGACCTCCTGGACCGTCCTATTCCACGTTTTACAGGTATTTAATTTGATTGTACTGCATTCGCTCCCCCGTTGCGGGAGGTCGAGGACAGGTTGGTGGGTTATGTCTTTATTTAATACCTGCTCATAAATTTTAATTATGTGCATTTTTTAATACGTGACCCTTTGCACCGCCGCCTTTCCTCTTTTCTCCTTCATCACCATCATCAGCATTGAAGCATTAAATAAGTCCCATGAAGAAGGAGACTAGGAGTGAGTGGTTTGGGGAATCTCTTCCATCGGAGGGTTGTTTTCTCTGTTTCCGATTCGGCTGCTCCTCCTTTGTGTTCCGCTCGGACGGGAAAGCCCATCAATTAGGGGAGCGCAGAACGACCTGGCACGCCGTTGACCCCATACATGGGGACTCTTCTGCTCTAGATGCAGTGTTAAATATAATTTTATCATATATGTTGTAGGTGTCTAATTATTCAATGACATCATCTTCATCAACATCATCTTGCCGAATCCAAGTGCCTGCTGTTGTGCCCCACTTGTTACCGCAGTTCAGTTGTTTTTCCTCCGGGCACAACACCCGCGACACTTGAGTCATTTCCAATATGCAACCCTGCAACCCTGCAACTCTGTAACTCTGCAACAATGCAACATTGCAGTATAGCCATATACTGCCTCATTGCTGGCGAACCAAAAAGTAATGGCGCAAGCCGATTATCAACATTTAAAGTGAAAATGGTAAGAGTTACTCCTGCCGTATATATTCTAATATATCACTTCCTCTTTAACTAATTTCAAAAAACGTATCCAAAAGCCAGATACAAGCGTACTCCTCCTTTTCAACACTGCGAGCAATCGATGGCTTCAAAGTGGAGCGCGTCAATTACATTTTCGATCGGCTTTCGGTCGGGTGTTGCATTTCAAAATTCGCCCCCGGCTTTTGCCGCTGGCTGCTGGGTTTTTCCCCGTTTCTTGCCGCTTTGGGAAAACCGAGCTCCCTTCCGCTGCCCCGTTTAACAATGTGCAATCCCAACATTGATTTAGTGCTGCCACCAGCAGACGGTTTGGCTGGACTCGCGGACTAGTCGCCAAATGCACATCGATATAGGTATTATGTCTCTTCTTGGCTGGCAGCAGCTCTTCGTTCGTGGAAAGGGGGGAACAGAGTTGGGAGCTCCGACCCCTCACCTCTTAGGTAAACCTGGCTAATGGAGGTTGTGCCATCATAGGTAGGCCACAGGGGGACAAATGAGGAGCTCAGTGAGCGAGCGGCAGACCTTCAGGAGAGAAGAGGCCTAAAAATTAACCCAGAGGAAAGATTATGAGTCGGATTACATGCCATAGATCTGTTAAGGTTAGATCGAAGGTTAAGTAATCTATCAAGCCTAAAGAGCCGTTCATTGAAAACTTTTAATAAGCTAATTAATCGGATTTTAAAAAGAAATAGTTTGCTTTGTGCCAACTAAGTTAAATGATTTATCTTGAACTACATTTTTTTCTAATCACTTGATCACTATACTCGAATATTTTGGCACAGGATGTTCTGCATACCGCCCACTCCGACGCGACTCATCGTACATCATTCAGCATTATCAGCTTGATTTAGTAGCATTCCATCATTGGACTAGGTAAGCCCCCCGTGCCACGCCCTTCCCCCTGACAGCTGAAACTCCACTAGAACCCTTTGCCCCAACGGCGAACTCAAGCCGTCCAAGTGCAAACAGCTTGTTGTCTGTTCATCGCGACCATTTTAGGCTCTCCGTAATCCACGCGCAGCAGCCCTTATACTGCTTTGCCCCCCCCACTCATACCCTCCCATGCTTGCAATAATTCAACTTTGGTCCAGCTTCGCATTTCCGCCCTCCAAAGTTGAAGCCAAACGGTGTAACTTTTTTTGCTGGGCGGAGAACGCCCCAATAATATTTTTGTTGAACGACCGCTTTCGTGAAATTCGATGGGTGGGTGTACAGATACCGCGAAATGTTCGACGAATTTCGGGCCGAAATCAATTCTGATCGAAGAAACGAATTTACATATTTGGAGTTGTGGCCAATTTCTTAGCATTATGATGATATAAAATAATAATTAAAAATTCACGCCCTGACTATTATAGTTTTAAAGTTTTTATATTTACATAATATATTTTTTACATATTTATATTTTATTTATATTATGTTATGTTAATTAATTATGTGTAAAATGTGTAATATTCGGTACCCAGGAAACACCACGAGGAGGCCATTACAATTGTAATGGGGTCCTATATTTATTAGACCTTTTTCTTCCCACCCAAAAGTGCGAGCTTTTCAAAAAAATCAAATTCGATAGACAAAAAAAAATATATGAAACTGAAAAACAACTGAATATAATGCGCATTTAAAATAATAAAAATGGATCTTTTAGATCCATCATATTAAGTCATATGACTTAATAAATATACTAAATAATTAAAGCAAATACAAAGGAAATTAAACATAAATTATCAAAAAAAAAGGCATTACATTGAGAAATAATTATTTCATAAAAATAATACGTATTAGAAAATAAAAATGTATAAAATAAATAAAAATATGAAAACTATTTATTGCAAAAGTCATATCTGGAGACACGAAGTGCGGTCACAAGCACTCACTCGACAATCATTGCCTTAATAATTTTTCACACGTCGCACGCTGAATACTCTAATGACAAATATTCTACTGTAAAGTCATTTTTCAAATTTATTCTGTGATATTACGATTCGGCTATTACTATTTCCAAGCTTTAATTAAATAATAATAACGTTAAGGCAATGCCAAACAAGAATTTTTCGCATGGTGCTAATTAATAAAAAAAATAATATGGATTTAAAGGCAACGAACTTCTAAGGTGAAGGGCATATTTTGTCAAATTTACAATGCATGAGAATACGTGTGCACACATACAGTTGTCTGCTATCACTGTATGCGTAGAAAAGAGCTGTTCACTCCGCTCTCTCGCTCTCGAACAAAAATTCGAGAGAGCCTGGAGCCACATCTAGAGCCACGGCGAAAAAAACGTGTGACAAAAATTCGTATGGCGTTGCGCATCCTGTAGTTTCTTCTACTTGTAACATATTTTTAAACGAATCTAGAATACCCTTTAGCTCTACGAATAACGCGTAGTAATAATAGAAAAGAACTGGCTGTATTAAGCTGTAATACACTTTATTGAGAGTGCTCATAGAAAATCTGCATAATGCATCTGCGTGTAGACATGGCCATCTTCGTCATCGCTTCCCGAGTCATCATCGTCCTCATCGAACTCATCCTCATCAGACCACTCGATCATCATCGGCGCCGGGGGAGCATGGCCTAAGGAACTGGCCATGAGTGAACGAAAGCTGGCGTTCGAAACAAGGATAACCTTCGATTTGAAGGTAGTATGGTCGAGCGCCTCTATGGCGAGCTTGGCCTCGCTCTCCCTAGCAAACTGGATAAACCCATGGTCATTGTCGACCAGCGAGCCAAGGATTTCGCCGAAGGGCAAGCAGAGGTAAGCCAGCTCCTGGCGGGTGCAAACCGGTAGGTTTCTCACAAAGATCCTGCTCTTCAGACCAGTCGGTCCACTGATGAGTTCAATTCCCGCAATATCACTTCCAGACATTATATCTTTTGACTTTATTTTCACTCTGTTGAATGATTGTCTAAAATGTACAAAGTGTTTCCTTTCCTATTGTTTTTCCGGATGATTGTCCAAAATTTGACGTTTGCAAGTGTTACCAGATATAACGATGCTGAAAATTACTATAATAGTGTGGTAGTCTTTGGCTGTTATCTAACTGTTAATAATTGGAATAATATTTGGCTGCATCTCTAGCTAGTTTTAAATGATGTTCTCCATCTTTCTCTAGATCTGGTTTAAGGGTCAAATTGCCATACTTCAATGATCCCACGCCAAAAACAATGCTTTTGAAGCAAGGTAGTACAGGCTTTCGTCGAGTTCCCCTACTATCAGATACCCGTTACTCAGCTAGTAGATGTCAGAACGGGAAAGTTCATAATTTTCCCTGCATATCGATAAATATTGGAGAATTTAATGAGAAAAAAAGGCGGTTTTCGGGCATCAAAAAGTACTTTTTTAAAATCGATAGAAATTTACAAATTGGAAACAAATTGCGCTGCGTCTATGCGTGTAGCTGCTTGTAAGCTGCTTGCTTATGATAGTCTCAACATTCTTGCTTTTATAATCCGTGAGATCTACGGAGACGCTTCCTTCTGCCTGTTACATCGTTTTCAACTAATCTAGTATACCCTTTTACTCTACGAATAACGGGTATATATATGAAACAGTGTTTGTTACCTCGATTTTGAACTCATAACTGCAATGCTATTTTCGTTGCCGCCACTGTGTGCATGGAAAATGGCAGGGCAGAGGCGTCTAACCCAGTTGTCGTTGTTGTTTGTTAGCCTGACCGGTAAGCAAAAGTTGGACAGACAAACCCCTCGCTGGGAACACACCCCTTCCCCGTGAATATTGGTGGACCCCCTCTTGCAACGGAATCTGTGTGTATCAGTGGCCAGGATTTATGTGTTTATATTGCGAGTTTGAAATTGGTTTGGCAGTCCGCGCTTTTCTGGTGCCGTTTTACTAGAGGGCGGCGTGGCGGTGGCGACGGGGGACTTAGGGTCACCTTTATAGAGGGGGTGTGCTCTGCGGTGGCGCAACTGTCGGCATGGGCGCATAAATTGCAGCCACGTTTATGTATCGCAAAAAGTGCGGTATCCAATGCTGCAAGAGCAAAACACACAGTTTTTAGTGAAATAGAAGTGAAATATTGGGATGGGATGCGATAGTTGCCAGGTTGCCAAGTTCTCCGGATGGGGAAATCGCGGCTGACAAGGTGGTGGTCACAGGTCTACTTTGAACTTTGATTGAGCCATGCAGTCGCCAATCGATTGTCAACCTTAGGTATTGGGAGACCTCAGGGTAAAGTATTGAATCTCTGAAATTTGAAATATCAAGCCTCAGTCATTTCGAATATAAACTACTTTAATCGTTTTCGACGCATCATACGTTGGCTATGGGGGGGATGTGGAACATAAATCACATCTTCCCGATATTTATTTAATCAATGTCCCCAGCCCGAAAATGATTCTGCCACCGTTTGCCGTGCCGTGCCAATCCATGTTGACTCCAACACCAAGGAAATTTATAAAATATATATGGTGAATGAATTCCGGCGTGCTTGCCCTCGGAGTCTGTAAATGAAAAAGTTTTGATTGCTTTTAGCAACAACAGAAAAAATAGCAAACGGGGAAAATATGATCATAAGCTATGCAGGGAAGAAACCGGGCGAGGGCTGGGGAAAATTGCAATGCAAAAGCACATTTTTAGCATATTGCCGGGCCCTTAACATCCCTTCTGAAACCCTCTTACCAAAAAAAAAGACCCTCGGCACATGGCACATAAATCTTGCACCTGAAGAGGGGGGTGGTGCGGTATGTGTGGAACAGCAGTGGGTGAGTGGAATGGTGGGGGAGTGGTAGGGAGCACAGGTAAGCAAGGTGCTAATGGCAATCTGTAGCGTGTGTTCTGAGCGGGAAGAGTTATTTTTTCCAATTTTCTGTCAATCCCGCCCGCGTAGCAACCCCCCCTGGCCACCAAACACCTCCCTCTCGTCACCCCCTGGCCGTTTTTTATTGGTGCGATATTGAAAATTATGCGAAAGTGCTAAAGCGATTTATGCTTCATTTTGGGAATGAAAGAAGCAGAAGCGTGTGGCTGATGGTGAAAGAAAAGGTTGGGGCTGTGGAGCAAGCAAGAAAGCAGCAAGAAAAATGGTGTTTTCAATGAAATTGCGAGGAGGAAAGGTGACCCAGAACCCTATATTGGTTGCTTTATCCCCCAAACTTATTGGCTTGGGCTACTCATTTGTATTATCAGTTACATCAAAGACACTAGAATAACAAGTTTAAATATATATGTATTACATATGCGTTTATTGCTTGATGTAACCAAAGACACTACAATAACAATATGCGATACGCCATACGAATTTTTGGCACACGTTTTTTTCGCCGTGGCTCTAGAGGTGGCTCCAGGCTCTCTCGAATTTTTGTTCGAGAGCGAGTGAGCGGAGAGCGCTACAGCGAACAGCTCTTTTCTACGCATACAGAATTGATTTCGCCCCGAAAATCGTCTTCTAGCACAACACGCACACATATACGCGTTCTCGTCTCTTGTTTTTACTCACACAAGCAAGCAAATTCTATTTTTATATTTCTTACGCTCTCACCGTATGCAAGCGGAAAGAGAGCAATTTTGGCCTTCATCAAAAAAGTGGCTGCGTAGTGCCTAACCAATGTATGGCCGTTACATATCTTGTTATTCTAGTGTCTTTGGTTACATCAAGCAATAAACGCATATGTAATACATACATATGTGTATAATGAAACATGCTATGAAAAACGTTGGACGAATGACATCTGCCCATTAGAAAACCTTCAACAAGCTGACCCCAATCATTGTTTAACCCCTCTAAGCCCTCTTCCGCAATTATTTTGACTGCGGCCTAATCGGGTCTGAAATTAACACCCTGTTTCCTCCGACTCCTCGCCTCTTCCCCTGCGCTTGGACATAAAGAGCTGAGAGCTAAGAGCTGAAATCGGATTCGACAATTAGTTGAAACCGCTGATAGGCAAGCGGCGATAAGCCCCCTTTTCCAGGTTTATCCAATGATTGTGCGTAGGCCTAATGATGATGACGCTGAAGATGATCTGAGGCGATTGTGTGTCGGGGTCACCTATTTCAAATTGAGATTGTAGCCCAGTTCACAATATCTATGGACTCTAGTTCAGTGCTGTCGAACTGGCTGCTTAAAAGCTAAAGCTAAATATTGCATATATATGTTGGATAAAATTATTGGACACGCTCTAAAAACGTGTATATAAACCACCAAGATTTGTAAAGTGTTTTAAACGATTTTAGACATCACTGCGATATTCTTCAACACCGGGCATTCATATCACTCGTCAATGGTCTGACAAGGCGACCTCATGACAGACAGCCGCCAGACCTTGGTAGTTGTCAGGTGGAGATGCCGATGGTGTTGCTGCCAAGTGGTGCGGAGGAGGTGGCGCAACCGATGACTTCGGCGCTTCAGGTCGCCACTTGAGGGCCCAAAGCACTAGCTCTGGCTTAATTACAACACCACACCGATTTTTGGCGCCCAAGAGGTGCACCAAAACTGCAGCTGCCAACGGTTGACGGGATAAGATGGTAGGGGTTAAGGGGTTAAGGCAAAGCCTCGCAACTCTGGCTGCAATACCAATTGCCATCGATGAGCCATTGATTGCTTAACTCGCAGGTAGGGTCTTTCCCAGATTTGCAAATCGAATGGGTCTAATGGGATTCATTTGAAATATCACTTTAGCTAAGTCTGTGTCCAAGAAGGTAGCTTACTTACCAAATTCGTAATTTCGGTTTTGCAAACTCCATTATCTTCCATTCGAAAGCGGAAGTCCAGTACTGTGGGGCACACGCTGATAAGACGGACTATAGAGCCTCCAGGAGCGGATAACCTGAGGAACGCATCCCCCCTTCTGCTCCACATCATTGCCAGGTCATAAATCACAATTCGTGGCCTATGAGCCGCTTTTGGCAATGCTCTTTGCCTTCTGTGAAACTTTCCTTGGCACTCTGCCTTCCTTCAGCCCCTCCTCGTTTCACTTCTTGGCACTGTATCATTTTTTTCTAGATCTCTGCACTGGGGGAACTTTGGAGCGAAAAAAGTTTCTTTGGCAAAGTTTATGTGCCACTTGCAAAGATTTACTGGCTAAACTTTTGCATTTTGCATACAGGGATGAGAGCACGGCGATGGGGACATTTCGCAGATATGCGAACGATTCACAGTACAAGTTCCCGAATTTGTTGCTGTATTTGTTTTTATTTGCGTTACTTCTTCACATTCCACACTAGAGTGAAAACAAATCCAAGTTTTCACAGACATCGCTGTCGCACAAGGTGCAAGGCAAAGTGAAGCCGAAGACTGCGGAACATGCGGACAAACTGGCGGACAAGCAGACAAGCGGACAGTTTGACGGACAGACATACGCACAACCAAACTCGTGGGAGTCATGCGTTTCTGCTGGATTCGGGACTTCGAATTCCTGTTCCAACTGCAGGTTCTTCTGAATAATCCATTCCTAAAGGCAGGATGGATGGAAAGGTCTTCCACCGATTTGGACAGTTGATTAGGCACACAGAAAAGTTTTGTGTCACCAGAGCGAGAGGCAAAAGGGACAACATTTCTCCAGTCGAGATCGGAATGCTCTATATAGCGAGAAATTATTAGAGCTCCTGGTATAAGTTGCCCAAATAATATAGCGACCTTTTTATCATCTGTTCGTTTGAAACTATCTTAGCCCAAACATCGAAATGCAAACAAAGTGATAAATGTTCGCCATAGATGCACTTTTCTTTTTTAGAACGGATCAAGTGGGATACTTTTGAATCCCCTCGCGGCTTTAAGATACCTAAGCTCTGGTAATATCCTTGCCGTGGAACAGAGGTGACAGAATGAATGGAGGGCATAAATAAAACTAGAAAACTAGGAAACGAATGCGAAAACATTTTACCAACTTTTTTTTGTCAAGCAAAGCGACAAAAGCGAAGCGACAAACAGCAAACAAACAACGAACTCAGTTGAAAACTGAAAACGGAAAATGGAAAACTTTTGCAGAGAGCAACAACAACAACGGCAGTATTCAAACAGATGGAAAAGTTCATTTAGGTAAATGTTTTTCTTCTGCTACTGCTTGGTTTTGGTTTTTTTTATGAGAAATTAATCAGCAAATGGGTTTTCAATTTCCCATTAACACTCCACGACAAAAGTGAACTCAAACTTGCACTCAGTTTTCCCCCCAAAAAGCTTTTGTCATTTTCCGTTTGGAGTTGAGAAGAAGCCAAAGCATATGTAATCATGGAAAAGGGCAGAAAAAAAGAGAAGACAAATCTTCTTGTCACTGAATAGGCCAATATCTATAATTAAGCGAAAACTTTGCTACTAGGGGTGAATTCGGAGGCAATGGCGAAATCAGGAAACACGTTGCATCATCATCGTTATCGCCTTTCGGTTTTGGGATCCTCATTATCATCTTCAGGTGCGGCAGCTTCGGCTCCACAGTCCCACTTGCTTAACCCATACTTGCCACTTGCCACTTGCCACTTGCCGCTTTGCTACCGATGGCTACTGTACGGTGCTGTCTCTTTATAAATTGTATGTTTCAATTGCCAGAGGTAGCAGCCTAAACTTAGTCAAAGCCACTATGATAAATACCAACTAATAACAAACTGTAGGAGTAGTTTCACCTCCATCCCCAACATACATTTTTTTTTATTTCCTTCTAGTGCAAATATATGAAAGGGAAAGTTCAGATATCTTTGACATAAAATAAAGTCGTTTAAAGCAACAATTATTTGCATTCTTCGTACGAAAACGAGCAGAGTGTTTACAACGAGACGTGCTCAATGGGAAGTTTAAGTTGTACTCCCAGTTAAACCCCACTTGGGCGCTTGTTTCCGCCGCCCCTGCTCCCGGCGGTTGGGCAATGGAGACCTCTGATCACGAGGCAGCTTGCGTTGCTTCTGCCGCATTTCGGTTGCAGTTGCAGTTAAAGGTGGCGGTGGCGATGATGACATCCAATTCGTTGCCACTGTTGGCCACTTAGTTCGTAGTTGTATAACAAAAGTGGGGCGGAGCGGATGGAAGGGGACAGATAGGGTTGAAAATTCGAAAAATGTAATTGTACATTGAACCGCAGATCGGGAAACATCGCCCTCGTTTGCGGCTGACTGTGGTCCATAAATATAATATTTTGGCAAGCATTGCCACGAGACCGAGCCATCAATCACGGAGTGTTAAGTGTGTCAAACCTTTTACTAATCGCCTCGCGGTCACTCAATCCAATCAATTAAGATTGAGCGATGGAGAAACGCGCGTTTGAGAACGAGAACAGAAGCTTAGACAAAAGAGCTGGCGAAACGGGGAAAGGAAAGGCATTCGACCCAGATTGCCAAAAAGAGACTCAGATCTACAAATGGAACTGGAACCCAGACACGAGGCCATGTATCTGCATCTGTATCTGTGTACGTATCTGTATCTTTGTCTCTCCGTCCGTCTGTCGCATCTGTCGGATACGTGACACTCCCGCACCATTTTCTCCTTTCCACTGGACACGTTTCACTGTTTTTATCGCTGATGTCGTTTCGGGGGCCTTCATAAAGTGTCGCGATATTCATAAAGATAAACCTCGCTTCTCGTCTTTGTTCCTTGTCGCTCTATCTCTATCTGTCTCTCTCGCTCGCCCTCTCTTTCGTTCCCTCTACGTGTGACTTTTATTGCGCTTTCCCTCCATCTTCATCCACCACCCATCCCCACCCACGTGTGGCCACCCATTTTGCGGCCTTGCACAGCAATTAAAATGCCCATTAGCCTCTATTAAAATACCATTGACTGGCTCCAATTCCAATTCGGGCTTGGCTTTAAGTGGCGTGGTGTGGCATTCCCCGTGTGTCCGCCACATCCACATCCACATCCGTCCGCAGGCAGGATGCTCCACTGTACAGGGACCTCGGTCCACTCTCCTTTGAGGCAAATTTAATGCGATTAAATGCAACAACCAGAGGAAACAACTCAATTAGAAGAAGAGTGGCCGCAAAGGCAGGAGTTGCAAGCCGCAGGAGGAGCAGGACATGAATTTCCCCCATGAATGTCCGTCGAATGTTCGTCAGTTCATGGGGAAAGCTTGCAAATATTATTACGAAAACTTTACATCGATTTTTAAATGTTCATAATTATCGTTATATGTATGTATGTAGTTGTAGATAGCAGGCTCACAGCGTGCGCATAAACGAAATTCCTTTTAAATCTGTCATATCTTAATATGAATTATGAATAACTACCTTGTGGGAAAACTTTACATCGAATTAATTCCAGCATAGCCCTAATTTTTGCTTTCTTCTTGCTATTAGCCACTTTCGGATTCCTTTTATTTGTCCTTCTTTTTGCAAAAATCCCCCCCTCCACACAGTTTTCCGTAGTGCCAAAAAAGTTTTTCGCCTCGCTGTCGACTTTTTGACACTGTCGTCATATGCAGTTCATGCAAGAAAAGCGGAATTCCATTGCCATGGAATTTTCCGCCCGTTCCTCGCAGCATCCTTGCATTTTCTTGGTTTTTGTTGTTTTTAGCGCTGTCATCATAAACGCAGCCTTATTAAAAGTGCACGAAACTTTTATATTAGTGCAGACAGCAACACGCTTCTACGCCCCTCAAGCTTTTCAGGTGGGTTGGAAAGGGGGTGGAAAGTGGGCGGGATCGTGTTGCTCTCCTGGTTATTGCCAAAAAGGCCATAACTGGGCGGACAGAGACGGAGGATGGCACTTGACTCAGATGCTAACCAGGAAATTATTATCAATGTACGCATAATTCATTAAAACGAGCAACTTTTTGCGGTCTCCGAAATCGTGAAAATGTAGATTTTGGGGCATAATGAAGACGATATTGCCAGGGAGAGCCATCACACGTCGACAACATTTAGATTTTTAATCATTCCTCATTATATTATGTAATATAATAATATCCGATAGGTTGGCGATCATTGCGGCTATTTTGCGAACAAAAAAAGATACCTTGAAAGTCGTGATGAATGAATTTAGTGTATCTGAGCGTCGGCCAGAGCAGCAAGGAAGCAGGAAGGAAGAAACTAACTAACTTTGTTAAAATTTCTCCCCCACTTCCGGTCTTAGGCTAGTGCATCCCCAGCTCGGTCTATCGCTGCGACATGTGTGTGGCTTCCACATCCCCCGACTTTGCCACTTATTTTCCACCCGCGCTTCCCTTGCCTCTACTCCTCAATGAAGTTGTCGTTGTCAAGTTTTAGACCTGAACTTTTCGCAGCTCCTCCATTTCCACGCCCACTTATGCCGCCCACAGTGCAGTGAAAAGCGGCCGCCTTCTCGGACCATTTTCCTTAACCCTTGTCTTATCCTCTCCGCTGGCTGCATTATAATTCGCTATTAGAAGTCACTTAAAAAGTTTCCCAAGTTTTCCATGCAGCTGCCAACATTGTTGTCAGCCACGCCCATTCGTAACCCCTCTAAATTTGCTTGGCCAAAAGTTGTGGGCGTCACAACAGTGGGTGACATTTTTTTAATTGAATAATTGTAGGCATCGTGCCAAGGGATTTCGCGTAGAGGCGCATTCCTTTTCCACAGCCGTTCCCGGGCTGGGCAATTACAGCAGGATGACAGAGAGAGAGAGAGAGCTGGAAAATTCTAGGAAAATTCTAGGAAAAAACCAAAGTGATACTTGAGGAAAAGGATTCCGAGTTGAACACCAGGGTCTTATTTACTGCAATTGAATTGGCCGCCCCAAATGAAATACAACTACATGCGATGTGCGGAACAGCTTTAATTTTCTCAGCGCGAGTTCCCTTGGGATAATGGTCAGTTTGCTTCTTCCAGCTCTTTTCGGATTAAGTCCCCTTTGCTGCCTGAAATTGGCAGACATTAATGGGTTAATTTGCATTAATATATTCAATTGGATGGCGCTGCCGCCGGGGAAAAGCTTGGTGTTCCAGCAATGTCCTTTTGTTTTCCGCATTTTTGCTTTTGTTTTTGTTTTGCGTGGCACTTGTTGTTCTTTTTACACTGTTTAATTCGATTTGCCAGCGCATTGCAATTAAATTTATTTTTCAGCCAGCCAACGAAAGTCCTGCTGCCACTTTTCGATCCGAAATGCATAATTGCATTTTAAGCGCTCGCAAACAAAGACACTGCAGCACCCTTTCCCTTTCCCCTCCCCCTTCCCATTTCGCCCTCGAATTTCCACACGATTTTGCCCACGTTTCCCCTCATTTTCCACCGCAAGTCAACTGAAGCTGAAATCATCATTAAAGTAATTATAACTGTCAATGAAGGGCTTGCAAAGTGCAGATAAGGATTAATAGGAAAGCGAGAGCGAGAAAGCGACATCCTCATAAAGGTAATTGCCGGCATAATGATCTTTCTAAGTTTTCACCTGGCCAAAAGCAAAGGACCCAGGCTGGGCGGGGCTCACTTGCCTGGGGCTTTGGCGCTCATCCAGTGACTAACTGGCATTATTATTGACTTTTTACTTTTACCTTTCGAGGGACATGCGAGGGGGAAATCAACATCAATTGCAAGGAGGAAGCCGCCTTATGTTCTTTGGATCTTACCAAAATACATCAGGACAACAAAAGCACCATATGCTGCTGACTGATCTGGAAAGTGAATTAAAGTGAAACGAAAGTTGGCGGGCAAAACGTTTAGTGGCAAACAAGCGATTGGCAAATATAGGGTACATATGGTACATATACATATTTACATACATATATCGAAACTTGCTTCCAAAACGTTGATGCTCGACATTGCGCACTTTTGCTTTACACACTTGAGGCGGCTCAAGTGAAGAGCAGGTCAAACAAAAACGCAACAAAGAACTCCATACGCAAAGCGAAGCTATTGGCGGTTGGCCAGGTTGACCTTGACCTTGGGGGGCAGCAGTTGGTGCTGGGGGGCCTCCCCTCGAAGGTCAGCGAACAGTGTTGTAGTCTCGTTTCAGCCGCATTCAAATTTAACAGCCAATTGGGATGCAATGCGCGCTTAATTACACAACATTTATGGAAACCAGTACGCGTAGTGTTTCAAAGTCAAGTGCAAAAAGCGAAGAGAAGGAGAGAATATTCAATCCGCATATTATATACCCTCGAAGTTGTAGAAACACTAGATATCGTGTATATTGACGCATCGGTTTGGTGATTTCGGTGCAAATTAGTCATTTCATTCACTTGGAATGAGAATGAACATCAAATCAAAAATACTTTTGTTTAAAACAGAAAAAAATGATCAAAGTAATTAAAATGCGCGCTACGCACTCGAAGCAAGCGCCATCCCGCTCGCACCCCCGTGCTGAAGTCATATCCATTATAGGCAAGTTCATATATCGAACTATTTGTTTTCGATTTGTTGTATTGTGCCTTGGCCAATTATTAATAGCTGTGGCCAAAAGCAAATGTTAACTTAACATACATAGATTCCCCGAGCAGCGAACCTGCTCGACGCCTCGCGACTCCGAGCACTCCGCACTAACCAAACTGTTGCGCTTGAAACCGGCCGCTGCGCTTGCGCACGCGTCCGCCGTTGCGACGAGCAACAACAAGGCGCTTGGTTGGAGCAACGGAGCAGAGTGTTGGCACGACGGCTATCGAACTCCCGGCTATTTGGCGCTTTTCAAGCCGTCATAGCACTAGTTGCAGTGCAAAATACAGATGATATGGATTACAGATGATATGACTGCTTATTTCATACAAAGCGGTTCATCTGCCCGGAAAATCGCTTTTGTTACAAACATATAGATACAAACTATAAACTCGATTTTTCCCTCGATTTGATTATATTCTAGCGCCAGGTGTTCGATTGGACAACACCATCGGTTGCTTGCCCAGCAAATGTCGGCTGAACACACGGCTTCGAACATGTTGCCAGGTTCGAGCCCGTTCGATGTTCGACTGCAGCGGCAGAAAACCGGTGCCGTCACATCGAAAAACGCGACTGGCGTCAGTCGACAAAATTTTTTAATGCGCGCGGTTGTGCGTCGCTCCGTGGCTGAAATTTACGATTTACGATTCGGGACATGCGATTGTGCTGACGAGTTGCCAGTTTTTGATTCTCGATTTGTGGTGATTGTACCCGCCGGAAAATTTGATGACCGCGAAAATGCAGGAGTTTTGAAACTAGTGGCTCGCCCCAGGGACAAAAGAGGATAGAAGGATAGAAGGTAGCAAGAGGAGGCACCGTTTTCACGTGCTTACTATCGCTCTCTCTTTCGAGCGCGCGCGTGTGTTGGTGAATGTTTATAATCATTTTTTATCTCAACGATCGATCGTTTGATACGACAAGAAACCCAGAAGGGAATAATTTAAGTGCCGATTTTTGTTGTAATACCGAAATCATTACATTTTTTTCGAGTGGATGGATGTGTGCTGTTTGAATTTTGGAAAATACAACAACTAGAGAAAGAGAGGAGAGGCGAATAAGAAAGAAGAAATAATAAATAGCAAGTTGAAAGAAATTGAAAAAAAAAACCGGATTCCCAGCAGAAACAACAACTAAAGAGCAGCATCAAAAGAGAAGAAAAGGAAGAAGCAGCAGCAGCACAGGCTTCCAGTATTCCATCTCTTCTTGTTGTTGTAGTTGTTGCGCACACGCACCAGAAGAGAGGAGGATCGACCGGGCAGCTGTTCTCTTGCTCTCTGGAAAAGTGGTCAAAGGAGAAGGAGGAGGTAAGTCAAATAAGTGAAATGTTCTCTCTTTGGCCTTCCGTTTGCGTGGGTGCGAGCGAGATGGCGCAGGCGCAGCCGTTTTCCAAGTGCCCAATGCTTTTTATAGTGCACGAGAGAAAGGAACCCTTTTGTTATTGCGCACAAAGTAAAAAAGGAAACGCGAAAGAGTATCGTATCGATTCCTTGTAAAATTGTTATCAATTCATTTGAAATTACACTCAAGAGGAGGGCTCGAAATGTAGTACACGGGCATTGCACGCCTCTACTAATTCCACTTCTGATCGCATTTCACACTTGCTCTCTCTCTTGTCCGTTCTTCCCTTTTCAAAAGTAAAATCGAAAGTTGCAGAACATAGAAAATAGTTAATTGTCATCCTCAGTTCAGTTTTCTACTTTTCCCATTCTGCTCCACTGATCCATTTGTTGGCGCTTTGAGGAAAAAGCGTTTGGGAAAGGGCGCAAAAAGTCATTTCCAATAGTTGGTGACCGACCATTCAGTCTGACATAATGAGCCATAAAGAAAATAACGATGAATGAACGGCGGCCATGCGCATATCTTTCTAGGTATGTAAATATGCTGGGCGCCATGAAGAATAAATAAAAATGCGGTTGGCATTGCACTTTGCTCGGTCGAGCAACGGCAGGAAAGCTGCCTTTCGCTCTCGATTCTGCTCGGTTTTATTTTTCTCGATTTAAGACTGTACCAACTATTTAACTATTTTATTATATTTTATTCTTTCCGCCTGCCGGGGGAACATAAACACTTAACAGCGATATACTAATTTCTTGGGGAAATATGTAAATACATCCTCAAGCTTGTTAATTTCCTATTTAACTTGTATGTTGGTTAACTCCCACGAAAGTTCCTCGTAGGTCGCAGACGATTAACAAGGAATATTTTTGCTCTTTAATCAATAGACAAATTTTTTATTTAGTGTATTAAAAGTTAAATGTACTTATCACGACTTTTACTCGAATCAATAAAATTAGTCCGATAGGCAATTATGCTGAAATATCGATATCAGTGAGCTGCCTCGTTTAATGCCGTTAATTGAATTAGCACCCGCACTAAGACACACACATAAACACCTTCACTCACTGAATAACAACAAATCGCCGGCAGCAACAACAAATTGGATTAATGCAAACGAATCGAATCGCCGAACAGGAAAGACCAAAAAAGAAAAAATGTGTAAAAGCTACAAAATGGTAAAACGATGGTTTTTAATACAAACAAATAGCTAAACATAGCACCAAAAAGCACAATCACTAATGCAAAATGAATCTTTCATAATCGACCTGGTCAAAAGACAGAGGCAGATACAGAGCAAGAGAGACAGCGTGAGGTGGCGAGGGAGATGGGGCGAACACGACATGATAATAACGGTTCCACAAATTTAGTTGCTACTTTTTTTGTGGCTCTGCTCTGCTTTGTTTCGTTTCGTTTTGCTTTTCGGCGTCCTTTCACTATGCATCTTCATCGTCTTCAGTTTCTTCCATTTTCGCATTTCGCAACCAGCGTTCGATATTTTGATTAGAACTCTGGTTGGACACCTCTCAGGTTGATGATATCCATCCTACCTCCATTAACATTTCCCTCCGTCCCCCTCTGCCATCCAATGGGTTTCCTCGTTTTGAACAATATTTGCTCTGTGGCTTAACCATTCGTTTTGTTATGTTTCGTTTCGTTTCTTTTTTCCCGATGACCGATGACAGGGTTGTCATCATTATCTGTGCTTGGCCAAATCAGTTCAAATGGAAAAATTATGGAATCAGAATGTATAAATTCTTACATAAACAGTAAAACCAATATCGTCCGTTTAATGTGATGCAGTATTTACTTACGCAATGTCATTGTTTAAAATCCAACACCATCCATAATTCCATTATGTGATGTGGAAGTCACAAGAAATATATTGCCAAGTAATGGCAAACATTTATTATATTTATTATTCGAGCCAAATTGAATGAGTGTGCTAGCTAGCCCAATTTCTCTGCGCTTTCCAATCATTCAGTCCATTCTTTTCATAGATGTTGCAAGTGAGTCGCCTCAAATTACGCGGATCTGCGAAATTGTAGCCAAAATGCAAATTCATTATGCGGATATGACATGGAGCCCTCCATTCGACGCCCAAAAAAGTCACGAACCTCTGCCGCTGAAATGCGAGATATTCGAATCAAATGAGGGTGCAGTGGAGTACAGTGGAGCTCATTAACAACAGCTGCCGCCACCGTTAACTACGCATATTGGATATCAAAGAAGAAATCGAAAAAATCATTCGGCATGTTTTTTGCCCTTACAAAGACATCAATCTAAAATTGGCAGGGACCGAAGGGCTGGAAAATAATCAAATCAAATCAAAAATACATCAAAGTTTATTTTTTGATTTCTGTTTAATTAGTCGATCGGCGGGCGCGTGTGTGATAATGTACTTATTTGCCAGCGGAGAGAGTAAGTAGATCCCGGGGCACCGCGAAATTTGCACTTTCCCCTCGTTAAGGCTTCCATATTCAACTAATGAAATGATGAAATCGCATTCACGTCTCCACTGAATGAAAGGGAATCCGAAAAGCAAAAATCCATATCCGCAGCTGCACTTAAATCTTCTCGCTGCTTGATTAATTGGGCAATCCGTGAACTGTTAATTTGCCGCAGTTGACGTTCATATCCACAGCAAACAATGGATTAATCAATCGGAGCTTAGCTTAGCACTACCGATTACTTTTCTTTGTTTTCATGAGTAATAATTTAAAAAGAGAACAACTAGCCATCGGATTAAAAATGTATTTGAGAATCAGACGACATTTAGACGTCAGCTGTAGATTTTTATGATTAGCTTAATTTTAATCGATATCTATTGATTTATCTGGGAAATCTATTTACAACAACAAACATCTACTATTAAGGTGTTATCGGAATAATCGATACATTTCAACAATCGTCGAATTCGTCAAGTCTTTGGCTGCCTTTTGCTCGCTCTGTTCCCATTATTGCAATTCTATATATAAAATGGAAGCGGATCCCCAGCTCTTCTCACATCGTGCCACACGAAATGCTTGCCTCTAGTTAATTTTCGCCGTTTCTGATTTTTTAGGCTTCTTGTTTTATTTTGGCTTTTTTCTTGAAGAAGTCGGAGAACGAAGAAGCAGCAACGGCGGCTAAATATAAAATTATTTGAAGCCAAGAGGCTGACGAGGGGCCAAAAGGAGGGAAATGAGAAATAAAACCATGCAATGCCAGACAATTGTGGCAAGACCAAAACAAGCAAGAAGAAACGCTGTGTCGACTGCATCGACAATCAGATACCCGTTAGTTATTTAATTAATTAAATATATTTAAATATAAAACTTATTCCAACTATAACATTTTTGTTCGCTATGCAGGCATCTTTTGAACCAGCAATCTCAATCCTTGCGACTCTAGACTCCGAGATCGAACGGACAGACAGACGGACGGACGGACATAATTAGATCGACTCGATAACTAGGGTACATGCTTTTTAACAAAGACATTATACCCCTTCAACCTACGATTAACCGGTTTAAAGAGTAAAGCACAGGGAAGCACAATAAAATTTCACAAAACTGAAACATCCGAATAAAAGTCCCTGAAATGCGGGAGGACTGCGAATAATAATAGGCTCAGTTTACAATAAATCAGCTAGCGAACGGTGGATAATGCTGTATTGCTGCCCCCTACCGAAGTCTCGGATCCGTAAGCATTATTTCTTGGTCACATCTCTTGTTATCTATGTGGTCTCCTGGTGTCTGCTCAACGGCAGATTGTGACTGGGAATTAGAGCCAACACAACACTCATGTCGCCGACCTTGAATCGTTATCTCCGGTTGTCTGGAGTATCTGTTCCTGTTGATGCTCGAGTGTGGCAAAGTTTTCCTGGGCTGAGACATCCCTTTTTCCCCCATACCAAGCGCAGCCTTCGATTTTCCCCCGAAAAGAACTTGCGGAGTAATTGTTTGCCGCTTGCCAACTTATGTTGTTGCCACATCTGCGCAACACGTGTGCTATGTGCTGCTGCTGTTGCATTTTGCCCCTTGCAAGGGTTATGCATCCGTACCCCACCCCCACACCCCACACACCCTTTGCCACTCGCTGAAAACTCCGTCCTGTTGGGGGCGCATTTGTGTCGCCCTTATTTTTTCTCCGTCGAGTGCACTTCGCCAACTTTGCGTCACAGTCCGAGTCCAAAAACTCCAAAGTCGTCGTGTTAATGTACATATGTATGCACTTACCAACACAGTGGCGGTGAGAAAAGTAGGTAATACGTTGCCCAATGTCTAATGGTTATGGTTAAATAGTTGAAAACAAGAAAAGGGCCATTTTTAATTATGCAATCTTCTATTTGAGCAAATAAGGATTTGTGATGATGCATTAGCCTAAGCAATTTCGAAGCAGCGTCTCTAATATTTTGAGCCGATCTGTTAAAATGTTATGTTTGTGCATATGTGATTGTTGTTCAGTTGTTTTTTGTGTGTAATTAAAATAATAATGCGATGTTCAGTGTTCAGAGTTGAAACTGGAGTTGGTGGTGGAGCCGAAAAAAAAAGTAAAGAAATAATGGGGAAAATTATAGAGGGTGGGCGTGGTTAAGTTGCTGAGAGAACTTCGAGGTGGGTGGATGGTGTGGGTATGTGGAGGAGGTGTGAATAATTTGGTGGCACATGTGTGCCCAGATGCTTTTTGCCCTGCAATTGTTGTTTAACCAGCGAGTTGTTCGGGGGGCGATGTTTCCCTTTTGTTTATTCTCTGCATTTGACTCTGGTTTTTCCGCTGGTTTTTTTCATTCTGCTCGTTTTTGCCTTGATTTCTTGCTTGGCATTTAGACTGCACCGCGTGTAACCCTCGGAATGGATTATTCTGATGGCCTGGGACTTGGTTTCGGATTTGAGGTGCGGTAATGGTGATAATGTTAATGCTGATGGTAATGGTGGCCACCATGTCATGCTGTGAATGCAAAAGTTGAATGGATGATCGCATCGGGTCTGCAAATGTACTACGCGCTTCCAATTTCCGCTCAATGGAACCGAACTTCAATAGTTTCGATTTTTTACTTACCTATCTGACCGAGTTAATCTTTCCTTTTCCTTCCCCCTCAATCGGCTCAGATGCCAGCAAGTTGGTTACAACTCACTGGTGGTCCAAAGATGCGGTGGTTGTATCCTGCCAGTAGGAAGGCAAGTGTCCTCAATGAGGAAGTAAATTGAAGCATTAAAACTAGTTTGTGTTTAAGGGGATGTGTATATAGCACAATAGCAAAGGAGTAAATGCAAATATAACTCACTAATAATAGTAATGTAACTAAAGAATCCCTCTCTTGATAAATATCGATTGATTTAAACTGTAAGTCCGAAATCCATACTACATACAACACAGAATTCAGCAATATCGGTTTAGAACAAACTTCAGTTCTTAAACATTGATTAAATGCGATTCAATGATTGATTCGAGTTGAAACCACAGTTGAAGTAGCTGGAGAAGAAGCTAAGAAGGAGAAATGAAGAGTTGATGCTAAGAAAAAATGTGCAAAGGCAACCGGTTTCTGAAAGATACTTGTCGTTTGCTGTTGTGGCCTCAGTGTTATGTGTATGCCTTAAACAAATTCCTGCTGTTTTAGGAATAACTTACAGCCAAAGGCAGGGACGTGGAGCAAAAAGGGGGATCACTACCACTATGGCTACACACGTAGACAAAAGCCTCGGTGATTATTAATGAGTCCAAGAATCGAATCATCATCAAATCTCGGAAAGCCTATGTGTCAGCCACTTCCAGTGAGGCACTTTCATTTCCCCAATACTTGCTGCTCCATGCTCCCAATACCTCGTTTCCAATTCCATTATCATTCGGTCGTATACCATTTTTTTTTTAAATTATGCAAGCCAAATTATACAAATGTTTATCGTTGCATTCGACGATAAATAATAATAAACGAATTAATGAAATACGTACAACACACCGTGAACGATATAAAGATATGGACAGTAAGAGAGAGCTGGGAGCCACGATTGTTTGTGATTGCATTTCAGGGTCATGCGATGGTCCCGAAATGGAACCAAAAAAAAATCTTCTCATGCGTGCCACACGCGCAGACATTTCACCGTAGATATGCCACAAGCTAGCACACACAGAGGTGTGCAACGGTGTGCGTTGCCAATTGAGAAGCTGGCAACTTGCACTATGTGGCTGTTCGCATATGTACATACATACACAGCAGACACATAAACAAGGGGACCAGCCACATGCCACATTTCTTGCCACATGGCCACAACAGTGCCAATGCAAAAAGGAGCCGGGATCTCTTATACAGTTGGCAAATACTCCGCCATGCGATAAAGAGCGATTTCAGATCACGCAGTGCTCCCTGCTACTAAATACTAAAAGGAATCACCCAAGTTGTATACCCACCTAATACTTCATGTCAAACACGCTTAGCTTTGGTTACTCCGAACGCAGGAGATCTCCGCCAGCCGATCTAGCCCGAACTGCTGACTGGTGGAGCCTCTTCTCCTGGCTTCTTCCGCAGTCTGCTGCCCCCTCCCAATTTACTGGGTTGGTTTACTTTGGCTCTTGGGGCAGGTTTGCTTTCTGAGCATCATCTCCTGCGTTCGTGTCTCGCACATTGGACAACCGGTAACTGAAGCTGAACTGGAAAACAGAAGAAAAACGACAAACGAAAAACGAGCTGCTCCTGCGGTTTGGACTTTAGGTGGAAATGCTCTTCGAGGGGCGTTTTGGAGGGGGAGAGGGAAGAGTGCAAAGTGGTGACCCAAGTGTCGGCATCTTTTCGTGTTCCATTCCATTTAGTTCTGGCATAGCTGCAGTGGGTTTTGTGGTCGTAGAAATGCAACGGTCACTAAATTGAACGGATGTTGCAGCCCAAGTTTTCGGTGGAAGAGGGGAATATATTTTTAAATACTACTGAGGAACCGAACGGAATGGTTTTTTTTTTGTTTTTTCTTCCAACTCACAATATGATAAAAGTGTTATTTTTCAGACTCGCCATTGACAAAGTTCAATATTTTCTGGCTTCTACCCTCCTTTTATTACTAGTATTTAGTTTAGTTTTGTTGGGTTTTTCGTCTTTTTTTTTAAGTCGAGAAACTGCACCTTTTAAAGCTGTCTGCTCTGCGAAAAAAAATGGCTGCTCGCCTCTGCCACTTGACGAAAAAATGGCAAACTGAGGGCAAATGGCCAAAAAGCTTTTTGTTGCTGGGACTGAAGCCCTGCATTTTGCATTTTCGACTGCGACTTCAGCTTGGGCTTTGCCTTGAAGAGCAGGGAGCCCGGGGCTTGTCAACGCTTAAAAGTCCGCCCCCGGCTTTTGGCCCCGCTGCGCCCACTCCTCCCACTCCGCCCACTTTATGCAAATGCACGTGAAAATATTCAAAATATTTTTTTATTTTTTGCTCCCTTTTGCCGTAGTTGCTTTCAATTTCCCAGGCTGTCCCATCTGCCTTTTTAGTTTCCCCACTAAGCCCATCGACGTTTTTCGATTATTGCGCATACTTTCGCCCCCGTCGATGACGATGACGATATGCCGATGGTGGCGATGGTGCTGATGTTTCGCCGCCTCATTTTGTCTTTTTTCCTTGTTTTTAGGTTTTCGCTTTGTTTCGCCTCCAAATTTGTCATCCATTTAAAAAAAAACCGTCCCTTTCGTTCGTTACCATTTTTCGCTTCCCCAGGGGGTAAATGCAGTTTGAAAGGAAGTGGGCGAGAAAATCCAAGAGGGACTAAAGTTGGACTTGAAATGCTCTTGGTGTGGATTGGAAGCTATTTATGATTTTATAAGATTTTGTGCGAACAAACAACCCGTTATCCATTGGTACCTAAACTTGAGACATGGTCAAATACCTTGGATAATACCTTGGACTGTAGACCCACGAAAGAGTATCGAAATCAACATCAGATTACAAGTGAGCTGAATGGAGGCAATCGATGGGGACTTATGGTGGACTTATTACACTGCAACCAAAATGTGTCAGCGGAGGTGGACGAGCTGAAAAGAGGGTACGGCCTTTGTGCACTGAAGCGAGCCTCTTTGTGCTGGCTTCTTTGGACCCGTTTGTTGCCTCTTTGGGAAAAACAGAGACTCCTCTTCTTCGGAGTGGGTCCCCTCGAATACCGCACCCATACCCATGTAGGCCGTTAAGCTCGCCGCATTTTGGCTTCGAGTGAAAATTGCATTGCCATCGACGGACGGTTATAAAATGTCATGATTTTCGAATCTTCCCAAACCCGGAAAATACAAAAACAAACGAAGTAAAAAACTGCGGCTAGATCCCAGTGGCAGCCGATCCCATCCGACGGTCGATAAAGTTGTCGTGTCATAGGTGCTGGCTGCAATAGAGTGGAGTGGGTCCAACGGACTTATGCAATCGTCTCGCATTTAGGATACATAGCATACGGTATGGAGAGGATCGGTAGGTGGAGAACCTATAAATGGATCGATAGCAGGTTCATTGATTGTTCGATATTTCGAGATTTATAGACGATTGAGTAATTAAACAATGGGGATGGATCCTTCAATCAGTATTTCTATTGCATGCAACTGATCAGCCGGATCAACGAGATCAGATCAAGTGCAGTGCAGAGTCATTCCCATTATTACCATCTCGTCGAGATCGATCTCGTTGAGTCGTGGCTGTGAACTAGCATGACACTCGCCAATCTGCGTGCCACGTTTCCAGTTGGCCTGCCGTCCAAAACATAGACAATTGCTCAATTAGACAGCCCTGACCCGAGTCAACCAACCGATATGTGCAAATCTGGCCGAACACGAGCCGAATGTTTGTGCGTCAAGTTAAGAGGTTGCGGCTTGAGCTGGGCCCAAAATGAGTTTGCTTTTATATGCTATTTGCCCCAGCTTAATTTGCACAGATGCATGCATACATATACTCACAGCCCAGGGGCCAACGGTCAGCGACCCATAAACCAATTTCCCTAACAAAATCAAATACATGGAAATACTAAAGATCTCTGTGCACGTTTAGTGCTTAATTAAATTTAAAGTAGTGCTTGAAAAAAGAATAGTTGTTTATGTTGCAGGTGTGCATACCTGCATACTGAGTCTTAATACTCGTATTCTTATTTGGTACAAATTATAAAACTCTCGTTATAGCAAATTCATTTCATTTTTATTTTTGCCTATATGTGGAAATTCATCTTAAGCATGACTGAAATTTTTCAGGCACGAATGCTGTGGCTTCGTTTCATTTCGCTTCTTTTTGTTTTGTTAATCTGTTCGCCATATCGCTCATTGTTTTTGGGTTTTCCTTTTTTATTTCTTATTTTTTATTAAGGGGGCCAGAAGGGGGAAAGTTGCCCAAGGCAACTTCATTTTCATTTTCATTTCCATTTTCATCTCGATCTCGACAGCTCCGCTTTTGTAGACAGATAGCTGTATAGGTTTGGCTGTCATAAAGGAGCGAAGAGCATTGGGAAACTTTTACTTTTCAATGCAAATAGCAAATTATGGTGGCGTGCCAATCCCCAAAATCGTTCAGTTTGCACTCCCAATTGTTCAGTCCGCATTGTGGACAAAATGCAAAGTATAAAGACAAACCATCGACCGCAACAGGCGTAGGTTTTCCCATTTCCCGTCACTTCCAGTCTGATCCCCGACTTAACCTTGGCTTCCTGGGGCAGCTGCTGCAAGTCAATGTGACCGTACATTTATTGCCCAACCAAACCACCACTGTGGCACTCGCGATCCCTCTACGTTTCAGTTCATATTTTTTACGATTTTATTATTTTGGCTCGGCGAGAAATGTCAAAAGCGACATGCCCTCCCACCTTTCGTTTTGGGCAGCACAACGAGGGGAAATTGAGATAGGTCGCGACGAAGCACAAGCGATTTTCTTCGGAGGTGAGTGAAGGAAAATTGTCGGTTTCAATCAGCTGTTTATAGTTTGCGGCCCAGCTTTCCAGTCCTGAGTCTCTGAGTATCTGAAGCCACTTGATCTGCTGCGCACGTTTTCACCTCCCCCCTCTCCCGTGAAATCGCGACTACGCCCCCTAACAATCCATCGCCTCTTAAAATATTTGTGCAGCACAAACAGTTAAGCAGCTTATCATCGAGGAAAGGGGTTAAACCACAGGCGTCAAGTGGAGGGATTGGGACTCGGATTCAGTTTCAGATTCAGATTGGTCGGTCTGCTGCGGTTGGGTTCCCGGTTCCCGGTTTTCGGTTTTTGGCTTTCGGTTAGCTATGGTCAACATTGGCCATTGGCCATTGGAACCCGCCCAACCGCCATCGTACACGGCAAAAAACGGCTTCATCAGCACATGTCAAATACATGTTGATATGCAAAAGCATTTGTATTATTGGTCATACAATCACGTTAGTTTGATTTTCCTGAAATAGTCATCATATAATATATAATAATATAATATATATGGATTTTTATGGCACTGTTCGTGTGGTTTTTTCTTTTCCCGTGTAGACACACGATGTTAACATTAATTTTGATTTTTTGTGGTGCCAACCCAAGCTTAGTTTATTTGCTCTGCTTATGAATAATTTGCATTTGGACACTCTTGTCAACGGTTGCTGGACCGAAATCAGCTGGGTCTCAGGCTTAATGGATTGGCACTTCTTGCAGATTTCCCTGATTTGCGATAGGAGACTTTGGGGATTAGGATTGCGAGTTCTGGCCATGATAAATCGCCTGCGAAATGCTGGCTTGCGTTGCTTATTTGTTTGCCACGCCTCCGAAAGAAACTGGTTTCCATCAGGTTGGGTTTCCGTTCTGCGAACTGGTTCTCATTGTGGGCTCCCTAAGCTTGCGGAGAAAACCTGAAGCTGATTGACTGGCTGCCCACTCGTGGAAAGCCCACTGGAACCGTTCTAACTTGGCCACAGTCGGGAGGGTTAACGTGAAAAATAGCCCAGTGGCCCAACGTAGCAACTCTGAATCTGTATCATAACATAACATGTACATTATGAGTCAGGAACCGCCTATCGTGTATTGACCACCCAATCGCTCCCTCTCTCTCTCTCTCGGCCTACATGCCCATGTTAATGCACGAAAATCGCTTACACGACAAGATACAGTATCTCAAAGTCAATCGTCCTATTTTTGTTTGCCACAATAAGAAATGCGAATGGAAAACCCAAAACAGTGAATATCAGAGTGTCTGCGTGGTAAAAGAAAACTTTCTCAATGCAATTTATAACAATTTCCTTCAGTATTCGCCCGAACACGCCCATCGATCACCGCCCACCTTTTTGCTGCGCCGAAATTTTGCACTATTGAATAATTTCTTAGCTTTTGTGTGTGTTGTGTGTCTGCTGTAAATGATTACGAGGCTACAATAAATAAATGTTTCACAATGAGGGGGACTAACAAAAAATCCAGCCCAATGCCCCAGCGAAGCCATGCCAAACGTATTATTATTGAATATGCAAATGAAAAATGCTCGAAAGTGTTTGGGTCCGCAGACACAAGTGGGTGGCTGGGTGGATGATTTGGCTGTTATTCGGGGATACCAATGGCAAGGTCAGAGCCGATTTATCTCGATTTTCCCCAAACGACCCTCATAACTGTGGGTCCAAGGGTAAACATTCTGCTGTGTGTTGCGTTTTATTCCTTCTTCCCGTAGAAGTGCGTATTTCTAGTGACACTCTTTGCAGGAAAACTACGTTGGAATGCGTGTGCGTAACTATTTATTATTTTATAATAATACCAATAGCAACAGCACAGCAATGCCAAATGACATTCATTTTAGGAACCCTTTGCATTATTTGCTTGAAGTTAAAGCACTAGCTCATGTGGTTTTATCGCGCTCGCTCCCCAATCCAATGCCACTCGTCTCTTTTAATGGAAATTGCAGTTTCAATTGCCGGATCCACACCCCGGCCCGTCCGCTCACCCCTTTTCCATTTTGAGAGCCTCATCATTAATTAAGCACTTAATTAAAACTGCAGCCGTCAAGCAAACGCAGCGAACCAGTGGAAAAAGCGGGGAACCGGGACTGGCGGCGCAAATTGATTAGATGTCATCGCTTTCAACCGTTTTCCAAATAATCGACAACAGTGGAAATACATTTTTAAATGCCAACCGCAAAACCAACAAGCGCCAACAACAACGCGGGCAGTTCAAGCATTTAATGCTCGATAATCGCGTTAATAAACATTCGAAATTAACGCAAAACTTTCATTTTTCAACGCTGAAACTGTTGAGGGTGCCCTCGGGACGGAATTTTCAGTCGCTTTATTTTGGTGCCATGATATTATGGTATCGAATGCTTTATAACAATTGGATCCATAAGATGATAATGAGTTCAATTGCACGAAATGGACTACAATACCCGAAATCGGAAAATGAAATCAAATGGAACTGATGCGAAATGTGCAGGATGTGAAAATGGAGTGGAAACGGGAAAAGTAATAAGCACTCGGGTTTCGATGATTTGCAAGGGTATTTTTATTCGATTCAAGTGTGTAACTAAGCGTACATATGTACACATGTATGTTCTACTAGGATCACTTTTGTAGTTCGATGCCCTACAAAGTGCGTGGTTAGATTAAACCCAAACGCTAAACATCAATTTCCTTTCGAATATATGTTGTTTCGCGATTTTTCTAACATGTTTGCGTTCTAAATTCACTAATTCCCACTGCGCTGGAAAATGCTACCAGCTGTGTAAGCACACATATTTAACCCTCTGTCGCCCATGCCGCCGTGAAATTTTGAATTAATTTTCAGCTCCATAAGAAACACACAAAAAAAAAAAGGAAAACAAAAACCGCATGCGAAAAAATGAAAAAGGCAAAATGCAATTTTCACTTTTTTAAACCTAATAAACAAAAACTCTTGACTGAATGACTGACTTCGCCAACGTGTGCATACATATGCAAACATTGCGCATACGACGCGTGTGGCAAAAGCGAAATGAAAAGTCTCTTCCTAGTGTGTGTGTGCGAAAATTGTGAAAAGCGTATTTGGAGCAGAAAATGTAATGTCTGCCTGCCCCCCACTTCGCACTCTTCACTTATTTTTGGGGCCGCGCATTTGTTATGCGCTTGAGATTTTGGATTTTACTCCACTACATTATTTACTTATTTTCATTTTTTCTCGCCGGGCTTCCACCTTTCACGTGACGAACAGACAGACGGACAGACGGACAGACGGACGGACAGACGGACGGACAGACAGCCAGAAGAAATGTCCGATAAGACCTGTAATCACATACAGCCGGGAGATAAGATTGCAGCCTAGTCTATTTATCTAGCTATCAATCCTATCTAGTCCAGAAATGAGCAAACAATTACCAACCCAAATCGAGCGTAAATTCGTGAGAATTCTTACCGAAAAGCAAGAACGAACTACCTGTGTTTGCGCACATAAGTTTCGGGTATTTTGGCTATATGTTACCTATCTGCGCAAGTCGTTTGCCTTGTGGAAAAATCCAGCGCCGCACAAAAAGCAGATAAGGTAATTAGCTTAGAACCCTTATCTAATCCATATCTCTAGCTCGGCTTCCTGATAAGTAGTGCAACTTGGTACATCATTAAACGTAGTGTTATTGCGAGGCACAGGTGTTTTTTTTTTAATGTCGATAGAAGGTAGTTGGTAGTTGAAGCGAAATTGTTGATTGAACGCTTTAGATTGATTGACTTAGGATTTTGCATTAAAATGCAGATTATAGGGGGATGGTATAATTTGAAATACTAGAAAAGTAAACTTTCCCTACTACCTGGGTAATTTTAGCTTATCAGCTGCTTATCAGACTATCAACGGAAGTTGTACATTTTAAAAGTTTGTGCTTCCTCCCAGAAACGTATATCAGATTCAGAGAATTGGTCTAATCTGGTCTCAGCTATCATGCTATCAGCTTCTGCTAGGTACTGCTCAGATACATGGACTCTTTGCAGTTTATAAACTAAATTAGTGCGCTTTGAGTCTGATGATTGTAATGAAATCAAGGGTTTTTTATTTATCGTGCTCTTTGAATCAGCTAGGGTTTGCTTTGCTACTCACGCTCGATAAGTGGAGCAGCATTGATTCATCTGTGCGACCTTTTCACGATGAATGGATTAATTAACAATAATTGAGCTTGGCCTACAATAAATGTTTGTTTCTCCTATTGTTTGTTTGCCTTGCAGGTCGTAAGAGCGGTAGAATCGACAATATAATCGGAGTCATATCGGGCACATCAACGTCGGCCACATCAACATCAACAACGGCAGCAGACGTCGCTAATTGCAAGTAAGTCATCAACTATAATTTCTAAATCTATATATACTTACACATTGTTATGCATCGGGTGGGGTGGGGTGTGGTGCGGCGGGGTGGGGGTTAGTCGAGTGGAAAGCTCTCCCCAGAAAACAGCTCTCGATGTAAATCGCATAACACGACATCCGAAGGCGATGGCGATGGCGATGGCGACAGCCTGCTCGACTAGCTCAAAGTCCAGTAAAAAACAAAAACCAACAGCTTCTACGGCTACGGAGATGCACTGAAAGAAAAAGTGCACAGTCTAAGCATTAGGTCTACTGATTTTTAAAGGGTCACTATGTGTTAACACCTTATATACAATACTGACTAGAAGAACGCTCGCTAACTATTCGTTCGGTATAGCAGGTCTCGTTTCTTGCAGTGCACTGAAACACCAACACCAACTCGTCTGACTTGTCAGATCGCGTGCCAAGAAATAATAAAGAAAAATCGTGTTACTTAGGCCTGGGCCAAGTAAACAATAACAACAGAGGCAAAAAGCAGCCTCAACACTTTATGCCTAATAATCATAGCCGCAACTGCTGCTCCCTTGCACATACTATATACTAATGCGACACACACCCGCCGCCCTTCCCCTTTCCCAGCTTTTCCCAGCCTTTTCCCGCCATCAGCGGCATTTTGTGCCATGCGCCTGCGTGCCATCTAATTAGCGTGAAACCTCAAACTCCAATCAAGGAGAGGGGTGGGGGGATAGTTGGACTGTTGCAAGGGGGGAGTTATAATCAGAGTTACAGATGCTGGTGAGGCTGCCTTGCTGCTGTCTTGCTGGTTCGGTGGCCAGTCACCAGAATCGCTGGTGACAGTCGAAAGAGAGGGGGGTACTCCATTCGAGTAGATGGAATAATAAACAAAAAAAAAATAATTTTACTCTTCTGGTGTTTTATTGTAAGTAAAAGGGTGTACTGAACTTTTGAATACTTTAAGAATAATACGCTCGGAGGTGGCATGTCTCCTTCTCGCCATCGAACTCATGCCTCATTGAATCGGAGTGGAATTTGTGGGTAAAACCGCAGAGCTTTTGTGCGCAAATCCCCGTCCAGAACCACTTGCCTGCCTAGCTAGCTCTTCCCATAACCGAATCCCTTAATCTCCCCCTAAACTTTGAGGACGGCGAAGTATCTGTGTATCGCAACTTATTTGCAGTCCCAATGCGCCAGACTAAGCCCCTTTTGAGCGGCCTGTGTTTGCCCCTCAATGCCCCTCAATTCCCCGCATTTCTCCCGTAGGAAAACCCTTTGCTCACGTCCCTCAAACTATTTCCCTGCCACCTGGAAAAGCCATTGAAAAGCATCAAAAACGAGGAGGTAACTCCAGTCAGGGGGCGTGTGGCAAAAACGGGGTAATTGCGGCCGCAGACAACATGCTAATTAAAAGCTACTTTGCCAGCCGCATTAATATACACAAAAACACCGCAAAAATCATGCGTCCTTGCCGGCTGAAGGGGTTAGCACGCCCAATTCGGGAGGATTTCCCTGAATGAATGACAACAATTTGCATTTGTTGTGTTGTGAAAATGCCAAAAGGTACACAGAGAAAACGTAGTACCATCGAACTCTGGATCGACTTTGTACATATGTATATCAAAAACATTTGACAGATTGTTGGTCCACTGACAAATCTGATGTGTAAAAACAGATACAGATACTTTCGATCTGTTTTTTTTTTAGTTGCGTAACACTCATCTTCATCCCTTGAACAATTAAAGGTTTTTGGGAAAATCAGTGGGCAAGGGGCAAAACGAGCAGACAAGCGAATGGGGGGGAGTTTTCGAGGGCATGCTAAAAGGGGATCATCATCTTGCCTCGCCTGCTTTTGGCGTCATTAAAAATTGTCCTGATGGGTCTTGTGGCTTTATTTTCAATTCGAAGCATATTGTCTGTCCCAATGCCACGTTGAAAACTTTGCTCACAAATGAACAGCAAGTGGGCTCCAGGAAAAGCCAGCTAATTAACGGATTTTCAATGAAGCTACCTTTTACAAGGACTTTTCAGTACGAAAATAAACGTTATTATTTCGGGTACTTTCCTGCCATCGCAAAAGTACTATTTTCTTTAAAATGACTTTCTAAATTTATTCCATTCTTCTGCCACTTGGATCAAATGGAAGATAAATCCAGGCAAGAAAGGGTAAAGAAACATCAAATTGGATAATATCGAGTGGAAACTTTTCGTTTGTTTTGAACACACATAAAACGGGATAAAACAAACAGGTTGTGGGGGTTTCCAAAGATCGGACTTTACGGAAAAGCTGCAAGTGCAAGTGCAAGTGCTCGCAAAGTTTTCATTCCGCTAAAACGGATTCCCCGCACTTTCAGTTCGTCCAGTCCCTCTGCAAATTTTTCCTCTTCTCTTTCGGTTTGCTGTCGAATTCATGCCGTACGAAAATTTATGACTGTCAAAATGTAAAGTGAAGTGAAGGGGGGAAAACAAACTTGAGCTGCGAAAGTGTTAAGTCACCAGGGGTGGCGACAACTTTTGGCTTGAATCTCTTCCTCAACCGAACCACTCATTGCCGACTTGGCTAAAAGAACTTTAAGCACTGACACTTTTCGCGAAACTGTCGCAAAAAATTAAAGATTTCCAAGGTGGTGAGTGGAATTGGAAAGGCAGGCCATAGGTCCTAATGTAAAAACTATCTGCCATGGTGTGCTACGTGATTATTTTATATTCATTATTCCAATGTCTTAAAATCGAACCGAATCGTAGGAAACAAAGAAAAATCTGAGGGACTTCATGTCGATACCGAACATCTCGAAGCCTTTTCTGCTCCTCTTCGCGTTGCACATGCATCATGTATTCCACGCGATTGCAATGTGAATGGCAACTGCAACTGCAACTCCTCAGTCTTCGTTGGTGTTATTAAATGTTTCTATTTTGCTGGCAACTCCTTGGCACGCCGCTTCCCTAATGCGTTTAAAAATAAGTACATGCCCAAGTCGCTCCCTCCACGTCGCCACTTCAGCGTTCAATGTTCCCAGTTGATGTGGTGGGGCTGCTGCTGCTGCAAAGTTGCCGGTGCCGTGTTGCCGTTTCTGCTGCCACGTTGTTGTCGCCGTGTGGCACTCAGTGCCTAAGTAATTGATGCGGAGTGCGTTCGGACAGATAGAAGTCTGGCATTTCCACGGGGTTTCCTCTAAGCACACAAACTATTCACTTAATTCAACGTTCTGTATCATTAATGCAGTTTTTCTGCAGCTAGTAGAAAATATAACTAATTTTCTAGCGGCTAATACTTAACAATCGTTTGTTGAGTCAGTGTTTTTTGGTGTAGCATCTGATGATTTATTTATCATTATCTTTTTTTTTTAATTTGACACCACTGGACGCACAATGTGCAGAATCCTCTTTGTGTGGCTAAAGTATATGTCATTTCATCAGCGAGATTGCAAAATGGATTCCGTTTGGCACTACCGTCTTGAGTTCCCTATCGGAATTTGCCACATTTTTGGCATTGTTGAGAATTTCTATTTTATATTTGGAGCAACGGAACGCTACTTTGCCAGAACTCAGCTTCGATTTTATTGTTCACACTATGATGCTAGGATGGCCAGAAGGGAATAGGAGGCGGCAGCTACACAATCAATACGATTTACTGTTGCAAATGTGCAACTTTCAGCTAGCTACCAAATGCGCTTAACTTTCATTGTTGCATTCAGAAATTGATTGGCTCTGAGGGCAGAGCTGTGGATATAAATAGCACTGAAAGATGCCCAAGGAGATGGAATCCATCCCATCCATCGTTAGCGTTTTGATATCGAATCAAATTACCTAGAGAAGAAGAATCCAGTGTGGCTCACAAGATTGTTGCCTACTTCCAGGGGACTCTGCTGCTTACCGTCTGCAACAGGAATGCAAATTCTAATTAGGCAAAAAGGACGCTTTACTTTTCACCTTTTACTTTGCGAAAGTGGAGAGGAAAGGCTCCAGTTCGAGTTCAAGGGCACCGGGCAAAAGGACAAAACAAAACGAAGCGAGTCGCGTCGAGTTGCCATTGTTGACTTGATTATAAGATAAAATCTAATTAAATAAGTTCAACTTAAGATGTCAACTTAATTTAAAAACGCCACCGTGACCCTTAAACCCGTAAACCCGTCGGGAAATGTAGATCCTGGTGTAGAACAACTAACCCAACTCTCATCTCATCCCTCACAGCCCGGGTGTCTGTCATCAGCACAAACATCCTAATTACCAACTTTTTGCCAAGACTTTGGCTTTGGCTCTCATCAATGGACAAGAAAGTGTACACTGCCAGCAGCTGGAGGGGCAGAAAGTGGGCCATGGATCGTTCGTTGGGTCAGTGGAGCGCTCCACTTTACATGGTATGGTTCTGTTTCGCTGTCATCGTCATCACCATCACCATCGCCAGCGTCGTCGTCGTCGTCGACTAATTACGTTTTGTGCAAATGGACAGGCGTCACCTAATGACCCAAAGCTGGCTACAAAATCGGAAATTGGTGGGGGAATGGGAAAAGAAAGGGGAAAAGGGAAAGGGTACTCAAAAATGTGTTCGAAGAGTGTCCACCTCCCTCCCCCCTCCCATTGTTTCGTTGTTGACCGCTCTTACGCAGTTTCGAAGGGCTTAAAGTACATTTGTAATGGCCTTCATTACATTGATTGGCTTACCCCATCAAACAAAAAAGTGGCCGAGGGGTATTCCCCGCAAAATCAGTGCATCCGTTGTGCAGATGCGTGGTGAAAGAAAGCAATCGATTGATAATCGAATACCTTACAACAAAAGAGATCAATAAGTCACGATATAATATGGCTGATAGAGAGCTTACAATATAATTGCTTAAAATGATATCCCTGGCAGCTTCTACTGTTCATTCATATCAGTTCTGCTCGTACACACTTGCCTGCTTCGTGTGGAATTCGTTGGTTGTTTTCTTCTTCGCCTAATAGCTTTGAAATGAGTTTGACTTTTTCCGTTTGCAGTTTGTTTATTGTTTGTTTGTTTGGAGCATTCGGCTCATAATGCAGGCGATGCCCAAAGTTCATTAAACGGAGTCGCCAACGGAGTATGGCGACCATTACATACCCCTTAGGCTGAGTCTCGAATATTTGATTATGGGTAAGGAAAACACTTCCATTACTTCCCATATAGGTGCAAAGAGATGATTTTACCCATTCTATAACCATAGAATACACATTGATACTCATTAAAAGAAGTGCATAGCCGGTCGAGCCATGCACAAAGGGGTATCGAAAACTTATTCTCCAACTTGCGTTCCAACTGGGCCGCAGACAACATTAGCGGTTGTCCATGCTCCAAATGGAAGGCATGGCCAGGACGGGCCGGGCCACCCACTTTGCTGCCTCATTGCCACCCGCTCTTAGCCAATATTTTCAGCATATGTTGAAAAGTTTTGCGCATTGGCAATCAAAGTGGTGCGGCGGCCGACTCTTTGATTTCTGTTTCAATTCGTTGGGAATGCAAATGCCAAATCTCATTGCTCATACGCCCAGTGGTCCGTATCCGCACTCCGCCCACACCCCCTTTCATCGCACTGCTGTTGGTCCACTTTCAAGCAGCGACCACTTATCGTGGTCGTTTGAAGTTTTTATCCTTATTTATCTTCATAAAATATTCATGCACTCTGCTCTCCATGTGTGTGGTGTGTCCTTTTTCTCTTTTGCTAGTGTGGTAGTGGATGTGGAGTGGAGTGGAAGCCACTTGAACTTCGGGATTGAGCACTCAGCACTCAGGTGCCGCCAGGTCCAGTCCGGAATTCAGGATTCGCCCCTGCCCACTTTCAGTTCCTGCTTTTCAATTAAAAATTGTTTTTCACTACATTTGAGTTGATTGATTTTTAATTGATTTCAATTGAGCAAGACTCCTCTGGCTAAGGGGTTTTCGTTTTTCCAGCACGGAGGTGAAGTGGTAAAGAAAGCACCCGGGGTGCAGAACAGCACAGCACAGAACAGAACAGAAGCTTTTAAGACGCCTCCAGAGGACAAGGAAATATGAAGAGCCAGACATGGACTCTGGGAATTTTTTGTCTTACTTTGCATACCCTCTCGATTGGCAGGATACTGGTCACTGCGAGGATTTAAGGCTATTGGAATTATTCGAAGCCATTCAGCTTACACAACTCTTTTGTAGCACTCGTCCTTGTAGTCAGCAGATTGGATCGGCATTCATATAAAGGGCACCGCCAATTTTCCCATCTTAAATGTACCACTCTACTTTCAACGGCGTAAGAGTATCCTTGATTTGGTGTTTGGACCTTAAGCCTTTTGCCTACCGCATTCCTTATTTATTATTGACAACACGCTCCGTAAACTCCCCCAACACCCGGAGAAACCCCTCCGTAAACTCATTGCTGTGCGGAGCACCCACAGGATGCAAATTGCATGAGCGGTGTCTGCGGCTTTTGTGGCTCGGCTCATAAATTCTTAACGAGGATTTTTGGCATTTGAATAAAAAACGAGGGGCAGCCCAATGGGAAGTGCAGTCTCGAAACGAAATGAAATGAAATTTCAAATTAGCAACTAAAGTGGAATGTTGTTAAGTGAATTTTAATTTGCCATTAACACATGCGGGGGAAGTATTTTAGAACGCATCCGGTGCTGAAAGGCCCCGGGAAAAAAGGGTTGAAAAGGGCGGAACAAAAGGCGACAAAGGGAGAGGCACGGGCACGGGCACAGCCGAACTTGCGACAAAGTTTGTGCTGGCTACAAAACGTGGGGGCAGTGTAACAGCCTGGCTTTTTCAGCCACAACAACAACGGAAAGTAAAACATAAAATTAAAAACAAAAAACCAAAACCAAAAACAGCAGAAAGGCCTTCTGCAACCCTTTGTTTGTCATATTATATTGGCTACATTCTGGCAAAAATTGAAGTTAAGTGGGGCTTTAGGCAGATAGATTACGATTAACGTTGGCCAGGGATATCATTTACAGGAAATTGAATCGGCAACAATCTACTTTTGAAGGAAACGAGGCGAAACAGGATATTGCAGAGACCGTTTTTATACATATATTGTGTTTTCATTTTAATAATGTTTCATATTCCGAGTTAAGTTCTGGCATAACTTGAATAATAGATCTCCGGGGCAGATAACGATGATTGATCTAAATCTTTTCCAACTGCTTCCCCTGTTAGCGCCACGTGCTGCATAAATGACATTCGTCTGGTAATTCGTTCTCAAAAAAGTCCCAAGTATTTGGAGCCAGTCAGCAGACGGTTTCGTTGTGGTTTTATTTTGGGACTGGGGTGTCGCTTGTTACCTGTTAAATTTATGGCAGGAGCTGTCAATATGTGCCTGTGTGGGTCCTGCGTTTCACAGATTTTCCCCGTTTTCACCAAACATTTTCCGCCCATTCTTTTCCTTGCTCCCCGGTGCTTTTTCTGCTTTTCTGCTCTTCCGCTTTTCCTTTTTGTTCTTTGCCTTGAAATATGACGGAGCAGGAAAAGGACATGCAAAGGGGCGGTGGGCTGGGCTGGGAAAGGGGGCGGGACAGTGGGAAGTTATGGGCTACACATGTTGCTGTCTAATGTTGTTGTTTATGTGCCATTGTGCCGTTGCTGGAATGTGTAAGTAAGAAAATTGTTTTTGAAATGGCTAACAAGCTATTAGCAAACAAACAAAGGCAAAATGATGATGATGTGGGGCGGGGGGGTCGGCTGGCGTTTAGGGCGTGAGCCTCTTGGCTTACAGAATTCCCCCCACTTTTTTATACAAGGAGATGTGACACTTTTTTTCCTTCATATAAACAAGAAAAAAATGATTTATGGAACTATCAAACGCAAGGCTAACTGCAAATCAAGACAACAAAAGCGGAGTTCCTCAGGATGATGATCTCATAAATCAGAACAATGCTGGGAAAACATCAACAATTTTAAGATTACTGGCTATTTAATGGAAAATACCAAAAGTAGTATGCAGAATCAAATATTGTTAGATATATATAGTAAAAGGTTTCTTTTTATAACCCAGCGATTGACTAGAGTAGCTCAACATGAGTTATGTGTTGACGAGAATTGTATAATTGCAGTCGGCAGTAAAAGGTAAATGAATTTGGGCCTGGGCAGCAGTACCCGTTATTGTTGCATAAAAATATTATTTTATGAATCGACCCTTTAACCTTTTGACCCTTTTCCCCATAAGACCTCTTTATATTTTCGCTGACCAAAGGTTTGCTCTCACAATTTTACCTTTGGGGCAGCAGCACAGGGCGCGTGGAAGGGGCCAAACAAATGACAACCCAAATTATTTTGACACCATTACCGAAAGTGGAGTGGTTGTGGGTGTGGCTCTGAGTGTGAGAGGAACAACAGTCGCACTCAATGAACAAAAGCTGACAAAACTCAAGTGTGGGATATAGAAGGGCTATACTCTCGTAAACTCGTATGCTCGTATGCTCGTATATAGGCAAGGCCCAGACATCCAGACGCAGCAACATATTGTGCCGTGTTTGTTGCAGGAAAAGATGGAGCCAGACGGAGGGCAGCGCTTCGGGGCAGTGGATGAAGTGCTCGGCAAGGAGAGAGGAGTCCAACTGTCTGCCTGCCTGTCTGTCTGTCTGTCTGCCACCCACACCTACAACCTACAATTCCTATGCCACCTCCCTGTCCGGACTGCTCTACGTGCAAGAATGAGGCTGGAAAATGCGAAAAAAGGGAGGGAAAACCGGGAAAAACTAGGAGGGGACACCAGCAGAGCAGCACGGCAGCACAGGAGCTCGCGAGCTCTGCTGCAAATTGCCAGTTAAAATTTTGCTGACATGTCAGCAGCAAACGTCAAACGCACCATGGGAGTAGGAGCCACTGCCTCCGCCACGGAGCGAGGGCTGGTTGGGGGCCAGAGAGATGGAGGCCCACTTGATGATGGAGATGGAGACAAGCGTCAAGTGGAGTTGAACGAGATTTGTTTCGATTTTGTTTAGCCTCGTGCAGCGGGTGTCGCCATCGATGAGTGTTGAAACTATGAGGCGAAGCAATTGTTATATCGATCGACTGTCTTTCGACAAGTTGAAAGAAAAGGTGAAAGAAATGCATTATTTGGGGAAAGACTTCTTTGCCAGCGATGAAGAATCAAATTTCATAGTAGTTGACGAAAAATCGATCAATTTCGCAATATCTATCTAATGGAAACAGTTTATATTTTTAACTTGCTGTGCGGATATTCTAAGCATCAGCAAATGCTGGGGAATATTTAGCTGTTTACAACGATTAAAGAGTGTGCACACAGGCAAATATACAGGAGGTTGAATTGCGAGGCAAGTCTATTTGAACCAGGGCCAAGAAACGACCTTCGGTTGCCAAACGCTGGGTAAATATTTGCTCAGAGCCCTGCCTGATCGAAGCCAAATTGAAAGCCAAACATTGAAATCCCACCGTTTACTCATTCAGTCAGTCGGTCATTCAATCAATGAGCCAAGGGCAGTGCGTTTAATAAACTCTGAGCGTGTCGAAAAACGTGAAACGAAACTGCATTTCAGTGTGGGGAAGATATATATAATAATGATGGTTTTACGAAGATAATAACAGCGACGGTTTTATGGAGGAGGAGTATACAGTGACCCGAGAGCTGGAAAAAACCGCCATCAGCTTTTCAAGTATGCAGAGCACCGGCACGGGTACGACAACAAATATTAAAAGCAAATATCAAAAAAACTGAAAACTAAAGCAAAGTGTGATAAAATGTCATTGAAATGTCAGTTCAATGAGGTGGGTGGCCTTTAAGCGGGTAGAACTGACCGAGTGAGCACTCGACTTCTGCTACTCGGGTTATGACAGATTTATAGGCTGTGCAAATGAGTTGTTGGCATCATCTAATGGAAGTGCAGCTAACAATTTTGTATAAATTTCCGACTGGAAGTGGGGAGGGAAAACCTTGCCAGGCTGGAATTGATGTTTGCAAAGTCTTCATTTTGCCTTCTGCCACACTTTTTGTGTTCTGGCACCCATGTGTCGCGCTGGAATATGTTGACAGTAACAAGTTACAAAACAACACGGGGAAAAGGAAACCACCTTTTATTCCAGTATCTTAAAAATCACTCCTTAGTCCTTGTTCAGTTCAACCCTCCGTCAAATCCCCAGCTAATTATCCTCACTCACGAGCAGCGGAAAATCTGGAAAATTCCACGTCAACATGGAGCATGTCTCCGATTCCGATTCCGATTCCAATTGCCAATTGTCAACCCTCGTCTTGGCAGACTTTTTCCCTAACAGCCAGCCACAGCTAACAGAAGGCGAGCGAGCTGCCTTCTGTTTTTCCTGCGCTTTTCCCCTTCGCCCCGCCCTGTGCTCAACCCATCGCTTTCCCCTGTTCGCCGCCTGGAGTGGGTTTGTTTTTATTGTCGCCTGTCGCCTTACAATTGATACATTGATAAATGATGTGGCCGACACTCGGCACTCGACGCCCGACGCTAATTTTGTGTGACAAACAGTTACATGTCAATCCTCCTGTTTCCTCCTTGGCGAGTCTTGGTCCTTGGACGGCAGGGAAAGCCTCATGGCGGCTTGCCCCGATTCCCGACCGATTTTACTTTGGTTGGTAGTAGAGCGGTGTAGGCTTAGGTTTCAGTATAAGTGTTGCAAGATGTCGTGGTAGTCAACGTTCACTTAACCAGCGGTCGATATTAATAAATTACCTTACCATTTTTCCCTGGGCATTTGCACTTTCGACAACATAATAAACACAACATTTGAACAACGCAGAGAATATCAGGAACAATTATTATTTATCGATTGGCGCGGCTTAATTCAGCATTTCAAATTTTGTGCGACTAGTAGTTCGGTTTATCCTAAGTCTGAAGGTATACCATACACTAAATGTCTTACATATGCGCACTAGTGGCAAAGAGTGACGATTGTTCCATCTCATATTTCAGTTTTCAGATTTTTTCAGTTTTTTATCACAGACCAAAAAAAAAATGTTTGTTTAATTCCAAACGGTGAAAATCTATGGTTTATTATTAAGTTAACAAAAGCTTTACCCAATTGCTGCGCATTATTTGTGGTAGTTAGCCATCCGCTAAATGTGTTTGCTGATTATGTCGACCTGCGGCCATATCCACATGTCCACATGCAGACCGATCCAAACGATCTGACCCATCTGACCGACCGATCATCGCGATCGTACATATACATATACGTTATATGGATATATTAACCGATAAATAACGAACACAGCCACCCGGAAGTGGGCGGTCCGGCCGATTATTTGATAATTTTCATGGTTAGTTTAAGCGCTTTCCGCCAGAGTGAACCTTCAGAGGATTACCATCGCGTCGAGCGGAGAACACAGATTACTCATATTTTTTGTGGCGGGTAATTATGTATATTCATGCTTATATTTATATTTATATTTATGGCCGTGTCGGTTATTGAATTCGCAATCCAACTCCCCACGCAACAGAAGTATTGAGCGGGCGTAGCTTATTCATTATTTGCGTATATATTTTGCCAGCTTTTTTATCTCTGATTTTTTCCCTGCCATTGTTAATTGCGTTAAGCCCAAGTCAATTATCGAACAGTGGGAAGGGGAGGGGATATAATCAGTTTTCTAGGAGGGGGGCAGTATCTGCTGTTCACAATTTTAATGTTTAAAGTTTCCCACATTACATTCGTTTGTCGTGAAAACCACGATGACTAGATCTTTCGACGATCATTCGAGAATGAGAAGTTGGACCAGGAAAGAGCGATGTCTATATAGGGTAAAAGATACGAAATATTATTGAGATTTGGGCTATTGCCTGCGAATTGAGAGTCAGCAGAGAAAGTAAACCTGCAAGACAACCAAGTGATATGAAAAGGCGCGGTAGAGTGAGGTGAGGGAAGTCCTCACAGAATAACAAATAAGTCAAAAAACCAAGTTGGTACCCAAAAGCAATCGGGCGTAATCTAAGTTCAAAGAGCGATCACAGTGACCCCAAGCGGAGGCAAAGTACATATCTGAGATCCCAAACTCGCAACCGAGATATAAAAGCTTAAGCGCTTTCAATGCCCCGCCACAGGCATCAACCTCAAATCAACTCAGAAATCTCAGGTGGGTTTTTTTTTGGAGTTTCTTGAACCCTCGCAGGCGGAAGTTGCGGCACTTATGACTCACAAATCTGATGAATACGCAGATACTCAGCTTCAAAGAGAGCTCGTCGTCGAGACACTCGGCTGGTACACAGAGAATATTAGCTTGATTATGTAACCAGAAACCGTGATGGCAAGCTCCGCAGAGCCGATGTCTATATACCCTAGTATTTCACGCTTATGATAAATATGCAAGATTTTAATTATTTTGAGAGCGCGTTTCTGGATACTTCCACTTTTATCGATACCACCACCCCTCCTCTGGCGACTCACAGCAACGCCCCTTCGCTGCAATCACATATTAATGAGGGTCTTGAAAACGCTCGGGAATGTGAATCCGAATCCCAATCGAATGATGTGCTGTGTTCGGTTATATTTCGAAGCTGGCATGTCATAAATTCATTTTCGATGGCGCCCACGCCAGCGTTTAAGGGGCCAGATGACTGACAATCGCATTTAGATGTCAGAAAGAACTATTTTTAATTTCACACCTCGCCGTGATTTACGAGGGCAGGAAAATGATGATGCTGCTCGGCGGAGACTGAACCTTTGGGCCCCAATAAGAGAGGGGAGCCCTTTGCTCTCAGTTCAGGGCAACTGCAGATTCGAATAAAAGTCTGCGGTTGCAGTATCCACACGCTGTAATGAGCCACGGCATCCTATTTTCTTGCCAATTAAATTTCTTTGACCCATTTCCCGGGGCCACTCGATGGAAAAGCGGAAAAGTGCATATGGTTGTGGATCGCTGGGGAAAAGCTACAATGTGTGCCAATGGTGCCACCTGCCATTGAAAACTAAAACAAAACATCGTCGCTGCCGCTGCTTCCTGTTGTTCGTAAATGAAAATTTAAATGAAAATGGAATTAAGCACAAAGGCATTGCTGAAGGACCGAATTACTCGCAGTGCTGTAGATACATATAAATGTATACGTCTATGCAAATATATATAACGATATATATTTTGTGGTGTTCTCAAAGGCAGCGGGCAAAGGAGCAGGATTGAGCAAAGAGAAAAAAAAACGGAAACACAGAGGACCAAATAAAAGTAAAAGTATCTCAGGGCTCGGGCTGCAGCATGAAATTCTTAAGGAAAGAGAGTCACTTGCATTCCCATAACAAATCCATAATTTTTTTGAATTAAGTACATTTCAAAGCCTTAGTTAGCCAACTATGTACCTAGTCTGCCTATTTTGATTAATCTGGCTCATATGGCGCGAATTGGCCGTCAGAAGATAATGACGATATGGAATGGGATCGGCTGGAATGGAATGCGGTCTATTGTTTGGGGTGCTTCTGATTTTGCGTGCCGGCAGGACCTCCATCATCTCTTTAACCATCCCTTTCCGCCAGCAGCAGTCCGTATCCTTCTCTTTCTGTCTGTCAGTCAGCAAATGTGTTTTGAATTATTGCGCTGTATATTCGAAAAGGATGATGATGCTCCCCCTGCGCAGCTCAAGTGAAAAAAGATGGCCAAACAAAGGATATTGTGACAAGGATTTATTGGTGTGGAGAAAGAGGTGTGCAGCAGGACCATTGTCCATTGTCTTTTCATGCCAGGGGTGGATTTTTCATCAGGATGACTCTTTTAGCTGGGTCTGAGGGTCGTGTCATAGTGCAATTATTGCTCACTGCAACAATATGCTCCTTCTTAAGGGGCTGCCTTAAAGTTCCTCATCCGGGAAATCGGATCCGGGCAGCCAATTAGGCGGGTGGTGGGTTTCCTACCTTCACGATTTCCACTCAAACCTCTTTACCGAGTCCGAAAAGGGAGCAAACTTTGGGCCAATTTACCTAATGGCTTTGGTTATAAGCTGGACATGGTACTAGCGCTAAGAACGATCTTTTTAGCCAAGAATAATGGGCCAAATCTGCCCCTGCGAAAGTTTTATTGCAATTGCCAAATTAATTTGCCTGCCAGAACTTTGCCAAGCGGCCGAGGGAGAGACAAAAATATAAGGAGCCCCACAAATGTGCGTTCATTAATTTAATTTTTCATTAAAGAAAAGCAAACGCTGCCGGGCAAAACAAAAAAAGTGTCATAAGACCGACCCATAAAAAAACAAACACAAAAGGGGGAACTGAAAAAAAAAATGTATATTTGACCATAAACAAAAGGCCGCTCGAAAGGCATTCATATTATTCGAAGCGGAAAATGGAAAAGGTGGGCAAACGGCGGAGAGGTATCACCTTTTATTTTAATATTTCGGCCATTAAAAAACGTTTCACAGCAGCAGTGGGTTTTCAGTTCCGATTTCGATTTTGTTTTTTGTTTATTTTTTTGATTTCTTGGGACATTGCCAAACATCAGCGGCATAAAAAGCAAAATCTCATTCAGACCAATGGGATCAAGACGAAAAATTTCTCCAGAAGCAAAAGTTTGTCAGAAAACATAAATTACGTAATACACTAAGATAATTATTTTGTGCTCCGCATTTTACATTTGAATATAAACCAGAAGTTTATTCTAAGTCCGTTTAATTTGAAATCGTATTTCCGTATGAAAATATTGCCTTTTAAGAAACATGCACCTAAAAAGGGACTTTCCTAAAAAATGCTTCTAAAAATGACACAAAAATAGGAAAACGCTGTATAATAGAGTCGTCAAACAATTAGGCTCAAACATTTTTTGGAACTACAAACTGTGAGGCCTCCAAAAATGCTGAACGGGGATTGGGAAGGGCCTTCAGATTAATGACATGGCAATTTTTACGATTGTTGGCCAAGTTTTGTTGAAATAAAGTTGCTCCGCCCGATGGGTTCTTCTCTTCACGTGCTTTTCCGCGCTTTTCCAGCATTCCGCCCGTTTCCCTTTCACTAAATTTATGAAATTTCACCTTTCGGCCAAGCAATTTGCTCCATTTACATTCTTTATTAGCCACCGCAGTTTACCAAGAGTTTTCCGGGGGGCAGAAAAGAAAAATTGTTTGAAAAGAATTTTTGGGCAAGAAATGGGGGAAACGGAACAAAGTATTTTATTCTTGTTTTTCTCCGTTCGGTGCGTGTTAAAGTGAGGATCAAGAACATTAGAAAAAGCAAACTCCGTCAAAATTCGATTAAGGTGAACGTATGCAGAATAAATCGCCAATAAAAGGGCAAAAACCATAGACAATATTACCTTTAAACAAGGGAATAATGGGAAGATAAATAAAAATATTTCAGAACTAACACAATTAAATAGTTATGGACAAAAGCGCAGCATGTAAACCAAGTGTATATGTGTTTTTCTTGTTATTCAATTAAATTTAATGAAAGATGAAGTATACAAGGTGCGTGGAAATAAAATCGAACAATGATTTCAGATTTTTAAATATAAAATATCGAATGCACTTTGCACATATGCTAAAAAAAATGCAATAAGAACAAATTCAGTTAAGAGCATGCAGAAAATGAAATGAAATTATTTATGTTACTGACCCAAAAAGCACTATCAAGTGAATCAGAAAGAACGCATTTGTTTTTACCAAATCTACTCGATTGAGTTTACTTTGGCACTTCGTTGACACTTTTCGGCCAAAGTTGCCGGGCAACGTAATTTTCCAACCCATTTTCCCAAGCCTTCACTCATGTCTTACAGAGACAGGGAATTTAATAAATTCATCATCTTTCATTTAGTCTGCTACACAGATCAAAAAAGAACGAGAAGTGAAGAATGAAAATCATTAAAAAAAGGCATCGTGAAGGCGGGATGGCGGGTGAGACGGGAGGGGAGGAGGTTAAAAAATTGTAGAAAAAGAAGACACATAAAAAAACCAAGGAAAAGAACGAAAAAATACGAAATCGTGACTGTCATTTCAACGAAGCGAAGTTATTTTTCATGACAAAGCAGCCGAAGAGGAAAACTCCTCCGACTCATTTGCCGACATCTGATGATGGGTGGAGAGGGGGGAAGGGGGAGGGGGGGTTGAAAAGGAGGCATTCCAGCGTTAAAATACCTTTTACTGGCACATTATTCCCCTCTATTTTTTGGCCCGCCCCCAAGTGAAAACCAAAATGCAGTCGACTTCGCTGCGTTTTTTCATGAAATTATTACGACTTTGGAAATGGGGTCGTACAAAATGTCGTTACGTTGGCGGAACAAAGTTATATATATAGTCCCTGCCGCTGTCCAGAGAACTCGTTTTAGTTTATTGTTGAACATTTCTTTATTGTATCTGCGGAAAATGTTTGGATATTGTAAATGGTTGGCAGCGGGAAATTGATCCACAGGAAAATCAACCCGAAGATCGTTACTAGTAACTAATTTCAAACTTGTTGCCGAATCCAAGAGCCATCCATCCGCTCATCTCTTTCGAGGATGAAGGGATGCGCATTCACTACTAACCAATTCTACATGACCACGATTAGTTTCTTATTTCATTTCGTTATTACTCCATGATCCTTGACATCCTGCAGATTGGCTGGAGACTTTGTTCTCCATGACCAGATACTTCTGGTAGAGAGATTCTCACGCACCTCTGTGGATCGACTGACCCACTTGATCCGATTTAAGAGTCTGGTCGTTATTATCTGCGTCTAGACGGCACAGAAAACTGTCACTGTCTTTGAATCGAAGGCCGTCTCTTTCTTCTGGATTTATTTCTCTCGTTTTGATGCCAGATCTTTGTCACACACACGCGTTAGGATCGCATTAAAAGGCCATAAAAAGAGCGGCGCTTTACTTTTATTTTTACGGTGACAGTTGTTTGTGGAGTGTCTTCAGTACAGAAAGTATGTGGAACTTTGGCTTTTCGCTGCGACTCTCCTTTTCTTCGGCTGCTTTCTCGCATCATCATCATCATCGTCGTCGTCATCGCCATTTCATCGTCTCGTGATGAAGGCCATAAAAAATCTAATAAGCGTGAAATAATTGACATTTAAGCAAAGCACACGCACATAAACAATGAACTTGGTTTTCGAGTTGGAGTTGACCAAAGAACCAAACGCATATATATAGGTATATGTGTATGTATATGTATACTATTTATATAGATATTCCCCGCACTTTGTAGGCCAAGTGTCTGAGAATCATAACAGATGACCGCACGTACATTTCACGTTTCACGAGCGACGAGCGACGAGACCGCGACCAAGATACTTGTACATCATTGTCCAGGAAAAAGATCGTTGCCCATTTCTGGGTCATGAACCAAAAAAAGAAAGAAGGGAACCACAAATAATGAGTTGGATTTGGTACTCTGGTAGGAGATGCTCATTCGCATTCTTGGCTTGGCAGCAGTGGCGCATTTTGTCACCTGTTTTTAGTTAGAAGTGAAGGAAATCGACGTGATGGACATGCAAATTGTGCGGAGAAAGGTCAACTAACTACTTAGCAATGGGAGCAGGCGGCAAGAAAATTAGGTCATCAAGATGAAATGATTAAGATTGCCGAAGTGGAAAACAAAGTAAAATTTGTGCATTTGTCAATTTTCATAACGTTAACGTACATTCTCTGTGCCTGCCTATTCAACTATAACTACAATCCTTGTTTTTTTTTTGCAGCCAACACGGGAGCTGCATCCTGGACCCTACATATCCAATGTTCAGAATTTAAATGGTGAGTGCAAAATAGAGTGTGAAATGCATTTATAAAAGGCATGGCGTACCCCTAAACTAAATTGCTTTCCGGCTCAGTTGGGTGTTGGGACTGGACGTCGAGGGTTTGGGTTTGGTCTGGGGTGCCAGACAGGCTTACCTATAAACCAAAATGAATGTCTGTTACTCGACCACCGCCCGCTGAGCTCAAAAATGGAAAGGACAGGGAATACAGGGGGCTGGCATACAAAAGGAAGTAAATGCAAATAGATGCCTAGCCTCCATAGACAGATGGACTGGACTGGTTGGTTAGCCCCATGGAGAATACCCCCTGCTGACTGCAACGCTATATCGGGGGTGATAAAATGTGGAAAAATGGGATCTGGTTGGTCAGGGCTTTGGAATGCGCCAGCCTCATCATCAACGTCACTAAAATCATCACTAACCATCATTCGCCTGTGTGGCGGCGTTAAAACACAACACTTTGATTCCTCCACTTAGGAGCCGTCGACCCTCTTTCATCAGAACCCCGATGACGGGGACGTGATGGTGATGGTGATGGTGATGGTGATGGTGACGACAAGTGACGATGGCTATGTATTACTTTGTGTGGATGTAGGGATTGGGGTCACGATTCGAAGCTGGGGCAGTCACTGCATAGCATTGCAACAATGCCAATGCACCTTCCGATGCAAACAAGTTCAGGCAACGTGTGAAGCTGCGGCAAACTTTAAGTTCAGTAGCAAATAAGAATAGGCTTCCAAGAGCCCATGACCTTTCCACGGAAACTCTTCCTCGGACTGTTTCCCCTCCCGCCTTCTGCCTCCTGCCATTACGCTGACCAAATATTGCCACAAGCTGTTGGCTAAATCCTCGTCGTCAGAGAGAGACACTGTGCAAAGCCAACTGTGCAATTATTTGCACAACTAATAATTCACTTTAGTGTCTCATTCAGGACAAATATTGGAAAGCAGACGACAGGACAGGACAGGAATGGAAATCCGGAGAGTGGGGGGGTAGACATTCGCAAGACATTTGCGATTGTCATTAGCGGAAAGAATGCCAATGCATTCGCAATCCCCGAAAATAGGGAAGCCAACCCAACCCACAAGATACAAGATTGGCATCTGGCATCTCGGATGGCAGTCATGCTTGGCCTTTTGAAATAAAACCCGCCAACTTCCCCGCGAAAATGTCAACAAATTGTTGTTAACTACAAGCGGCTTAGTTGCCAGTTTTGTTTTTTCCCCTATTCCTACACTGTTTTATTGCGTGCCTCTGTGTGCTTTTGCCATCTTAATTTAGACTCCCATTAGACGAACGGCCTTGAATCTAAGCAGCCGATTGATTCCCACAATGAGTTAGGCAAATTGTTTGCATTGAATACGGCGCGGCCTTTATTTGACTGGTTGGTCAGTCGGGCTAATTGCCTCCGAAGCTCTGAAACGCTGGGCCTTCTGGCTAGATGAGTTCGAGTCTTACAGTCACTGCAAAATGGAGTTGCTTTCTATCTTTGGAGAAGTCTACAAGTCCATATGATATGCGTACGCTCAAGTGCGGAAGTTGAGGTTCTGTTTGATTCCCAACAACTAGTTGGTACTGAAACGCAGTGCTGAAATGCTTTCCATTCCACTGACAGTCGCCTTTAAAACTATTGACAGAAAGCCGGCGTCATTCACCTTCAAAATAAAATCATGTCGCGTTTAGTGAAGCGGAAAAACCAGTAATTAAGTGCCCTGCCAGCTTTTCGCTTTTCCATGCGGCCCCCAAAACAAAATTCAACCGACCCAGTGCGAACAATTTGTAATTGAAACTTTCATTTTCATTTCCATTTCCATTTTCTCCTACTGTTCGGCGGCTGACATGAAAAACTGGCGACGTCAGTTCCACTCGCTCGGTTGAACAACTCGCTGTGTTGCAAGTTGCTTATCACTTCGATACGTTTGATACGTTTCATTGACACGACAATGTCACAATTACATGCACTCCCCATTACAGGTAATTTCAATCACAGCGGTCTGTGCAAAAAGATTCGATACGGCCGCGTTTTCGAGTTTCGAGTCTTAGATCAACTTTTTTTTTGGGGCTCGGAGGTGCAAAGGTAGAAAAATATGGGTGATGGGAAAATACCATGTTGCCCATATAATTTGGTATATCTGATAGATTTGGTCGTTTGCTCGTGGTTGCTTCCCACGTTTCGATATCGGGGATAATAATTTGAGAGCATGTTCCATTTTTCTGTTTATTGCTCTCTCTTTCCTCGCAGCCCTCTCGCTTGCACCAGCTCGCAACTCCGTCTTAAGTGAGGCAAAGTCAAATTGGTTTGAAACCCGATGACATCGAAATCGCGTTGCTTCCGCCGTATTTGGTTGTCATTGTCGCCAGTGACTCCGTTCTTCCCCTCTCCTTTCGCCCTTCAGCTGTAACTCGTAACTGGTAACCGGTAACAGTTAACTGGGTGCAGTCACTGAATCCGAAAGGGTTGGCTATGGGCTAATGAATGACATGCTATCCTAATGAATGACAAGCCTTGCTCTTGCGCTCGCCTTGGCTGCTACACTGGAAACAAGCGGTGTGACTCATCCATCCAGTTTGATCCATCCATGCCCGTTTCTCGCAGTGCATGGTGGCTTTTGCTACCTGAGCAAATCAATGGCTTGGCTTAAACAAATGATGAAATACGATATTTGTCCTCGACGCCGCTTGCTTTTCCCATTGGATAAGTTGTTGTTGCTGTCGCTGGCAGGGAAATTCGAGCCGAAACTAACGGTTTCCACCTGCATTCCATGCACTGCAAGAAAAGAGCAGATAGCAAGGGACATGTCACATGAACGGCTGGTTATTGCAAGCCTAAACTACGATTCGCAGCTCGAAATGAAAATCAAGCAATATAAATTACCCATACGCCGCGTAAGCCAACTCAACTTGTCGGCGGCCACCATAAAGTTGCCTGTAAATGAACAAAAAATAATTAAAAATGCATTTTTCATTAAGGCATTAAAACTCATGACCGAAGAGAGCGGGCGGGGATGGCGGCCATTCATTTATTTCATTTATCTTTGGGGTTGCCCGAACGCGAACTGCTGTGAATCGCGGATTGCGAACTGCGAACTGCAAGCTGTATACTGCAAAGTGGACTGCGGCCCGCGAGTTCATTGATGACAATTCTCAGAGATGGAAAGCGTACTTATAATTTCTTAATTTTTACAGAGGAAAAGTGACTGAAGTGAGGGGATTCCTCTGCATTTTCATTGAGCAAGTGCCGATGATCCTTTCGCACAGTTTGCAGGTTCTAAAAGAAACCCAAAAGTGTGTTCAATTTAACTCGATTAATTGTACTTTGTGGGTCCATCTCTATGACGCTGGCAAAATGCTCTGGGAGTTGCGTTTGTCATTTGAAATTATCATTAATGCCCCAAAGGGGTTGGGGCAAAAGAGGCAGCAGGCGGGCGTAGATATGACCACTTCATTTTGCAAACAAACGGCGGCGGCAACAACAATTTGTGCGGTGTGTGCAGGTCGCAAAAAAGGGGGAAAACGACAGGGGCATGGGGCAGTGGACAGAGAGAGATGTGTGATGGGAGAGGGAGAGGGCAAAAGGCTTGCGGCGCGTGACGGTCATTGAAACAATGCGCGGAAAAACGCGTGTAATTAAAACAATAAAAAGCGGCAACGACAACAGCACAAACAAAATGTTCAGTTAAGTTTTAATTTTCACAAGTGTGAAAAATACTATTGAAAAGGCCGCGCACATATGCGAAATACAAAGCGCGCCTTGCCAACGAGCAACTTCCGCCCAACAACAACCACAACGTAAATAATAATATCCACGATAAGAACACCATGGGAAAAAAAAACAAAAAACAACAGCATCAGCAACTACAGCACCTGAAAAGAACAACTCTTGAAAAACTGGCAATGGCAAGAATTTTCCCTCTTCTGTTTTATGACTGCGAACTATTAAACTATATGCCCAGTGAACAGACCGAAAAAAGAAAGGCGTTGCTTTTCTCAGATTTCAATCTAATAGATACTCTGTGTAAGTTACATCTTGGCTCCTGCTGGGAAATCTCATTTGAATTAGATGGGACTTCGATTGGAAATCGCAATGGAAAGGTTTGCAGCAAAATTGAGTGGGAATCATCCAAGAGGCAGGTGGAAACACAATGGCCACAGCAGTTTGGCAATCGGCGGCCCACGCTCCTTGCGATTTCCTAAGCGATCATGTGGCATGTGCCGAAATATCGCTTCCATTTTCCGCAAATGTGGCAAGAAAAGTGAATGTTGCCTGATATTTTCCCAGCCATGCTGGTGCTCTACGTCTACATAACATATGTGTATGTACATGTAGTATAGTATACAAAGATGTTTGGGGGGCTCCCGATGAGTTTGGCGACTGTTTCCGAGCCAGACGAAAGAGAAAAGATTTTGGCAACTTTTGTGGCAAGTCACTTTTTGTGGTAATTGCGCAATGCTCCCGCAATGACGATGAAATGTAACCGCTGAAAATCGGAAGCGGTCAGATGACTTAAATCAATTTTCGGATTTTCGGCGGAGACAGCTGCAGTTTGCTTTATTTGTTCGTTTCTATGTGACGTAATCAAAGTAAATAAATAAACTGACGAGCGCGCCAGTTGAAAGAAATCAAACGGAAGAAGCAGAAATGCCAATCATGCGCGCTAATAACAGAAACAACAAAACATATCCTAACACTACGATGATGATGATGTGATGATGACGATGGCGAAGATGAAGATGCCGTCATAGAGCAGCAGAAATCAATTTAATGCAGTGCAATCAAAAGTTGAAATCGAAGTGCGGACAGCTGAATCCAGTTGAATCTTCTCGAAAATCTGCAGCAGTTGTGCCTTCGGATTAGTTAGTTGCATAAATCAGTGGCATTTAATTTGCTGTATAGTTCGAAACTCGCGCCAATGACAACACTTTTAGTTGAATCAAGTTTCACATGCATTTATGGCGGGGAAATTGCTTCAATTCCCACGAATTGAAACTGCACAGTGTCCTGTTGTCCTGTTGGTTCTGAAGGCTTTGAAATACTTTTTGTGCGCCCAACAACTTTGCCTGATATTCAAATGTGCGTGGCATTAAACTAATGTCTTATTTCCATGGACTGCTGGACGGCTGTGCAATATCCAGGTTTCCCAAGAGAGGAGGGTGGAGGTGAAATGCTTACGCTGATTTGCATAAACGCTTCATTATATGCCATTATCATATACATTTTTAGTTGTGTTTGGTCGAGTGAGCAACACCTTCACTTTCGGCGATTTGTTGTTTCGTTGTTTGGCTGTTTTGTTTAATTTCGTGTTGGTTGCTGTTTGCTTTGGAGTTTCGGTTTGGTTTTCCTCCTCCCCGTCTCTGCTGTGTCAACAAATTGCTGCTGGACACGATGGACACCATGGACACGGTGGACACGTTGGACACGACGGACGAGATGGAGCCCACAAATTTGATGTCTGTGGGATATTTCCGGCTGGCCATCATCATCATCATCAGCATGGCTTTGTGGTGGGAGATCGAGACTGGGAGTGGGAAAATCAGAGCCCCTCGCAATTCGTGGGTTATTTTGTTCGGAATTTCGGCACCTGCTGCGAGGTCACGCTTCACTTTCTGGCTACTTTGGCCGCCTGCAATGTGTCCCCAACACCCGGCGGCAATAAATCACGGACGAATCGAGTGGAGGGCGTGTCTCAAGGCAACCAAACTCCGCTGCGTGTACGTACCCAAACTAATTACCCGCCAATTGAAAAGAAACACTCAATGCGACCGAAATAAAGCCGTACAGCGGCATTCCACACGATCCAATTTTAGAATTGTCGCGTAAAAGTTGCTCGACCTTTGCGACTTGCGGAAATCACAGTGCGACATATTTTATTGTCAAAGTCATCAATTAATCGAGTATAAATTAGCACACTTGGGCGGCAGACTCCTGAATGTGCAACAATCGTTGGCCCAAAGGGTGTAGCAATCACACAGGGAGAGGCATCGACAGCGCTGCGACTCATCAATAATGATATGCTAATTGCGCGTCTAAAGCCGCCGACTTAAGCGGACAGCTATACTATACTATATATAGCTGATGAGCAGCGTACATTCCTCATCGGAATGAGACGTGAGTCATGGCGACTTTGGGACCTTTGGACGACTCGAAAAACCAGCTATCGGATCAATACGCACGTCTGCGATTCCGCAGGCCAGTTGAGCTCAGTTCAGTTCAGTTCAGTTCGGGTTCGAGAAGGAATCACCCAGCCATCTAGTGGTCTTCCGTGAAAGAAGAATGGTGAATGGAACACGGAGCATGGAGCTGGTCTCCATCTTCCGTAACTGTATTCCGTAGACCCGGTGTAACCCAGATTAACTGGACCACCGATTGATTGATTATGAAAATGCTGCACATGCGGAAAGCATAACCAATGATGATGATGATATATAAACTGTTACCATATTTGTTTATTTTTTCAATAAAACGCAGCAAAAGAAGATGAATGCCCGATAGAGAAGACCGAGGAGGAAACCGTAACCATTATTATTATTTATGATTATTGTTTACTCTCGCTATTTCGGTTCGAGTTTCAATGGGAGGCGGAAATGGCCAGTTGAACTAGATAATTGAACGAGTCCGGGTTGGGGATTTCAAAGCCCATCCACACATACATACTCGTCCGCACATATCCAATCCGCTCCCATTTCGAACTGCATTCGTTGGTGAAACAAGACTACGAAGTGTATTTAACCATTTATCCATTCATTCCACTGATCTGATCTGATAACACAACCCATTTGCGTAGAACAACTTCAGGGTCAGACTGCTGCTGAAAATTAAACTTTCAACTGATTACTGGCGTGTGCAGTGAAATTACCTTTAATGTTCCAAACAGTTTTTAATGTTATTGGGGTTTTCGGAGGATAGCATACCTTCAACTCGTGTAGTTTCGTAGACATGAAGATAGTGAAGTTGTGTTTTTATCGATTTACTGACCCAAAAGAATGCCTGATATTGCTTAGCTAGTATAGATCATTGAACTCTGATGTTCCGCTAGCTGTGATCGAGAATAAGATTGGTGTTGAGTTTAAATTGATTATGTGTTTTGATTTCGGCAAACGAAATCAATTCTTTAGACTCTTCTGATCCACTCGATTGATAGCTTATGGAGATCTCTTGGATTTGTGTTTGATCGGTTTGATGTCAGCTTAAAAGATAGGTACATATGTACACACACGCACCTGGCTAATTTTCCTCTGAGGTTTTCTGTCTCTTAGTACAGGAAGATCAAAGCTCGGCGTCTTTGGGGTTCTACGCTTTGACTTATCCAATTAGATGGCGGTGCAACAATGTGAAACTGCAATTTGTTGATCTTGTTCATGCTGCTTTTGCTGCTGCTGTTGAACTTGTTACAGTTCAAATTAACATTTTTATTGAGCGTGGCCGGACCGGATTTTCTTTCTTTTTTCTCTCACTCTTTCCATGTGTGCTCGTATGGGTTCGTATCTGTGTCTTGTGTCTTTTGTGTTGCTTTTCAATTTCAAATAGTCTGTCTGTGTGCTTTGGAGTGGGACGCGTGCTGCAAAAATGCTGACCGGTGGCCATGTGAAACCGAAAACCGGCTTGACACGTTGCCAAAGTCAGTGGTTTTCTAACAAATGCCGTTGGCCCAGCGCGTTTTGCTGGCGACTTTTACAGCGTGTGAATCGCCGCCTTGCTTCTGCTTCCATTAAACTTGAACTTGTCAAGCGATGCGTGGCGATTTCAGGTAACTGATCGCCATCAAAAAAGCCAGATTGGCCACCGGCCATCGGCCATCGGCCATCTATCTAGTGACCGTGCTCAGGTGTCCCAGGTGCGCGCAGAGTTCATTGGAAAACTTTGAAGTGCATTCGTGAATTGGATTCGGGATTGGATACCAGCCAACGACATCGAAAAACATTGAATGATTCGTTAGGCAAACTTGGACCGCAAGCAGAGTGTTACATTCGGGACATTGGCCAATTGATTGGCAGGTCCAGCTGCAAACGATGTCCATTGTGATGTCCAGAGAAGCCACAAAGTTTCTGGGACCAACTTTTTGAAGAGTGCTTGCTTGCTCATCCTAGTCCGAAAGCTCGAGGAACTTGGCCAGCACAAAACTACTCTTTAGCAACAGGATCAATTTCCCAACCTGCCGAGAAACCCGAGCCACCTTGCAAATATTCATTAGGCTCTGGAAATTATGAGAAAAGCAACATAAAGTTTCGGAAACTTTACTCTGCAAATGCAAACGAAGAATTCAGTTACTATCAACACATCTGCCGGAGACATCAACAATAATCTGGTGCTGCACTTGGCAAAACGGTTGCTTTGCAATGTCCATTAAAATGGGATAATTATTTCCGAAGTACGCTTTTGATCTATGAAATCGGCTGCATCGAAATCAAAGTGGCTGTGAAACACCAAATGCTCCCTGTGTATTCAAGAACTATCAATAATATAATAATAATAAAATTAATTACTTGCCATCCCTTTTCGTTTCTGAGCTTTAAACATAGCTACTACGTTTGAGTGTTTGCTTACACACGATAAATGAAGCTTTGCATTTTCAGTGTGCCCTACTGAGATTACAAACTCCAGCTCCAGCTCCTGGGGCGAATTCTCAACCTCGGTTAAATATTCATACCCCAATATGGCTTCGGGGCCGAAGCAAAGTTTCATCAATGAAAAAATGCAATTTATGGCTTGTGAAATGCACTTATCCATCACAGAAATCTGAAATGTGAAATGGGAGGCTAGTTTTTAACATTTTGCCATCTGCAATCATAGCTTCGACCCGAGGCGGTTGAACTTTGCAAATTCGGGTTCGAATTTCGAGGCGAAAGTCGATGCTGGCTGGGGCTCGTGTCAATTTTGGTCAACGCTTTCGCAGTCTGCAGTCCAAATGAAGAGTTTACAATGTAAAAGTCTGTGAAAAACCCGTTGGCGGGACAAAAGACCGCGCTGATCGATGCCGGAGAAGGCGAATGACTTTCTCAGTCCGATGACCGGAGCCCCACGATCGATCCATTGATTAATTGACGGCGGAAGGCAACGCAGCCCAAAGTGACAGGTTATGGGACCAACGCGGAACAGCACAACCCACGCACCGTATCAACGTAGATTTTTTTCCACTCCCGCCAGCTTTCGGAACTTGGTGCTTATGAGGCATCTATTCGACTGTGGGTAACTCGAAAGTTCTCTAAATTCGACCGTTTTTGCTACACCCACCTTGCCACCACCACTGGTTTAGTTTCACCGTTCGGCCTTAAATGAAAATGTATCCAATTTTTTTATGTGCTACGCCATATATTGGCCATTTCCACACATTTGGCTGCACTGCAATGGTATTTCGAGTGTGACCAGGCAGGCAGGCAGACAGGCAGGCCTGCAAACTTATCATCATCATTGTCAGTCTGCCCCAAAAGAAGCAGAAGAAGAAGAGGCAGGGAAGAAGAATCAGTAGAAGAAGCACCCTTGACTGTGCACTCAGGCATAAGACTTTGTTTTCTAATTTGGCTTTAACCTTTTTGACCAGCGCAGACAGTAAAAACAGACCGAAAAGAGACGATGAGAGGAGCGATAAAAAGAGGGGTAAGTGAACGTAGACGTAACCTTGACTGCGCTGCTGTTTCAGGCCATCGTGCCCACTCAACGGCCACGCCCCTTTTCGGCTTTGTACAGCATTTTATAATTTGTATTTCTTTTGCAGTTGCTCAAAGGCAAGTGAAAAATTCGCGCATCATTTGTCATGAATTTGATTTAAGTTTGTTTGCAACTGCAGCTGAGCAATTTCCCTTCGCCTGTAGCGAAAACTTTTCGCCGCTTTGTGTGTTGCAAGTTTTCATCGCGTTTGATTGCGTTTCGGGAGATGTGGCTGCCCCCAAATGGGCGTCCGCCATTCAATTGCAATTTTACGATTAACTGTGAATATTTTCCAATGGGCAACGAGTAGTGAATGAATGTTGAATAGTGCTTAAGTTCATTTTGCAGACTTTTGCCTAGAAATGGGACTTATTGCTTTAATCATCATTTTAAATTGCGGCTTAGGTGAAATAATACATGTTCATATGTATGTTATTGGGAATAACAGAGAGTTAACCCTTTTGAGTCTGATGGATTCATTTTGTTGTTGTTTACTTTGTTGCTGCTGCTGCTGAACAAACGCCAAATGTCTTACTAATCAAGTAACACATTTCACTGTCAATTAATTTGAATTAATCACGAGGAGAACTTCTTGCCTCGCAATTGCAACTTTTGTTTAACCAGCAAATACCGTGAGCACTTTGCGTTTAATTAATAGCTGAATCAAATGAAGTAAACAGTTAAGCGCGCCTTAGACGCAGAGACGCTGAGTTTCTTGGGCCAACTTTTGTGTCTTCCCGGGACGGCTAATGAAGCTGCAGCTCCCTCCGTCTGTCCCTCTGCCCTGGTCACTCGTTTTTGGCCATCTTGCAATTGACCGCATAATAAATTTAAAGAAGCCACTGCCGTTCCAGTTGCTGCCTTTCCCTTTCTGGTCCTTGTCGTCAAGTTTTAATTTGTTTTAAAAACTTTTTGATTGTTTCTGCTGCTGCTGCTGCTTCTGCTGCTGCGTCTCCTGTTGCTGCTGCTGCTGCTGCTTCTGCTGCGGTTGCTGTTGTGTTGGCATGCAAATGCCGCTGGTCTGTGCATTCATTTGCAGTTGGCTTGATTAAATTGCATTCGCCTCGCCATTTAAAGTTCTAAGTTTCATTCATTTTATTGACACTGGCCAAGAGGAATAACAGTTTAATGCTTAGCCCAGTCATTTGCCGACGGGTGGATGTGGAAGGCGGATGCGGAATGCGATGCTTTTGACTGGTGTTGTTCGAGGAGCAGCCAAGTCACAGCTGTCCAGCTGTCATTACAATTTCCGCCCGCAAACCAAAACATGAGATGAGGGAGCCGAGCTCACAATCAATGCGTTTGATGGTAACTCAAATGAAATGTGAGCTTAAACCCTTTTCTTATTGCCCTCAGGAGTTTGCTGATCCAAACGCGCTGAGTTTAGTCGCATATATTACACCCTAAAAAGAATTGGCAACGAGCCGATGTCCCCGGCATGTGTATACCCTTTCGGACCACACACTTGTACATAGATATGTGCATACATATATGTTTGTATCTGGCTGGGAACACGCGCCGTGAGTCAACAGCAAGCCACCAAAGTCCATTCCCCGGCGTTCTAATGTATTTATGTTAATGCAATAAAAAACACTCCATTTGCAGCACACTCGAAATGTTTTCCATGTTGCCCGGCTGCACTTAGTTGGAAAAAGCAATAGCAAAAAGCAAAAAGCAAAAGCAAAAGCGTAAGCGTTATCGCAGCAGCGCCAGCAACACTCGCCGAATAACCTTGTTATTGTTATTTAATTTCCCTTTTTTATGTTTATACTTTTTGTTACATTTCTGCTGCTGGTCGCTTTTGTTGCTTTTGTTGCTTTTGCTGCTGGCCGCATGATTTATAGCGTTGGCGGCAGTTTTTCTGGTTGCCAACTGCCCGTGCCCCGCCATTTTTTTGTGCAACTGCCGCACCGTGGAGAGCATGCCGAGAATTGTGCGAGGAAACTAAACCAAGGAGCCGCCGAGCCGCCTGCGGAAATCCCTCGAGTTGGTTTCCTAAGGCACTCATATTCCCGAATCCCGAAGGAAGACCGAGTTTGGTTTGTCCTCGACTCCTTTTTCTATTTCCATTTCTAATTCCATTCTTTTATTTTCGTTTCTTTTTTGGTGTATTTGTTTCGCTTCGTCCCACTGTGCGGCTTTTGACTGGTTCTTGTGGCTGTCGTTGTATTATTGCTGTTGCTGTTGCCGTTGTAATGTCTTGTTCATAGACTGCGCCCACTTTCTAGAGTTCATATTTCCCGCTCTGCAAGCCTCTTCTCGAGTGTGTCATTTGCATTTGTCATAATGGGAGAAGCAAGCAGAAAAATCAGGGAGAAAAGGTCGCGTGGCTTGTTAGACACGGCTTCACTTGTTTCGATCCCCTTTTCAAGAGTCAAGTCCCAGTACGTTTGCCAACCCTCGTGCCTTTATCACTTACCAACTGCGAACTTGCTCAACGATTCTGAGCCGTTCTATCCTCCGCAGCGAAAACAACCCGCCCGCCCATTTAATAAAGTCATTCTATTTGCATTTGAGCCTTTGTCTTGCTATTTATTTGCATTTCCAGGACTTGGTAGGTGCAGATTGCTGATGCCAAAGCAAGATGGTGGAAAATGTGCGACTCAAAGGGGACAGAATGGCGAGCAAATGCCATTTTAATTACATTTGGCTGTGCTCTGCTGTTTTGGCATTCGGGGTTTTCGGTTGTTTGTCGTCATGTCGCTCTTCTTGTGCAAGTTTTTCAATTAAAATTAAATAAAACGACATAAATCATGATGCTGCCTCGCTCGGCTTCGCTTCGCTGTCAACTGTTCCAAACTAGCAGCGCCAGCACCGCAAGCAACTTCATTTTGGCTCAAGGGGACCACGCTGCGTATGAGCAATCTGCAGCCCAGCTAAGCTCCGTCCTCCTTCTGGCCCAGTAGTCCATTGGCCCAATCTGCCCTTCTTCCTGCCACCCTGACATCCTGACGCCAGCTGACGGACGTTTTGTTTTGGCTCCTCCTCTCCTCTGGGCGGTAGACAGCGGCCAAAGCAGGGGGCGTAGCCGTTGTTTTACTTTTCGACAATCATTAATCAAAGCGGACAGCCAACTGAGCCAACTGAGAACTAAAAAGTGAGTACCGGGAACTATGAACTGTTGCCCGAAACCGGCGATCCGGCAGGAATCTTTCAATTAAGTTCCGTTGGGACAAGTATATCAGTGATGGCCAAAGCCATATGTTGATGGTCAGCTAATTAAAGGAAATCCAAGGCAATACTGTGCACAAAGACAGATAGATAGCAGATGATGTTATGCAAGTGTGCATGTAAGTCGGAAATGAATAGTTCCACTGGAAGAAGAGATGGTTGAAGTAAAAATGTCGTCCTGGTGGGGGCTTACCTGCACCCACCCATCACAATGTGTTGTGGTATCTGCTGGTGAGCCAACTCTCCAGCTTTCGACCTTCGGGCGTGGTGGCAGCCACTTTGCCGGCGGCAGAAACACAAAAACTTATGGGCTACAGCAAAACTGCAGTCGTTTGTGCACTTGCTATCAGCGCTAATAGCAATTGTGTTAATAATTCACTTTCACTTTTGCCCACACCCTTTGAAAGTGGGCCAACGAACATGGCAGTGGAAACCTTGAACCGCTGCTTTCCGCATGCTCGCAAATACACACACATGCACATGCACATACATATGCACATATCTGGGCCAGTTTCACACCTAAGCCTGCCCGTTCGGGCCCTGATCCCATATGCAATACGCGATTGTTTCCAAAGCATTTCAAGACCTTTTACATACCCCTCTTTGTTCTCGCCACTTCAGACAGAAAGCCAAATAGAATTAAAATGCTTAGAGGTTAGACCAAAGGACAATGCCCTGCCTTTGGCTTCAATTTATTTTGTTTTTTTTTTAAATCAACTCTACCCTGGATTTCATTGCAGCACCACAGCAGCAACATCGAGGTCCTCAGCAGCAGCATCAGACGGCCAGTTTTGCCCCAAAGTTCCTCAGCCTGCGTGGCACGTGGCATCTATCAGGTGAGCTTTTGCAGACCAGTATTAAGTTGGCTGTCGGAGACACAAAAAGTACATTTCTTAGTTGTAGTTAATTTGAGATGTACAATTATTTAAGAAACAGAATGAAACTAGATCGATGGCATTTATCCAGAAGCGGCAAGCCCCGTTTTCAACTCGGTCATTTCCTCGCCGAATAACATTTCGCATCCATTTTCCAGACCTGAATGTGTTTCGGCTCTGTTTGTTGGATTGTTTGCCATAAAAAGAAAAGCATACGCAGGCATATGCCTTTTTATGTTTGTGTGTTTTTAAGCCTGTTTATTATATTTTAACTTGCTCAATGTTCCGTTCACCGTGCTCTCCTACCTCCCCTCCCCCCGCGCAGAATCATACGAACTCCTGCCATCCCGTTCTCCACTCTTCTCTTGTTGTGTCAAGTGGCTGACTCCGTAAAATGGCCAACGGGCATGCCAACAACAAATATAACAACAAACAAACCAACCAGCCAAACAACAAGCTCGCATTAAACGCTTCGCTTTATCCTGCTGACTGAGCTTTTGCCTCTTGGATCTGGATGCCAGGGAGATACAGGTTGACTTCCCGATTTTGGGTCAGTCAGTCAGACGAGCAGGCGGGCAGGCGGAGGCAGTTCGCTTTGATTTCCATTCGCTACGGCCGGACCGTACCTTTCATTCAAAATGTATTTTCGCCCAGAAGCTATTCGCATTATCGGCTGCACATTATCTCCTTCCTGAAATTGTTAACCGAATTCAGCTGACTTGGCTCCTCCTCTCCTGCATCGTCTAATTTATGGCACAGAAAGATGACAAAGGGGCAGAAAGGGGCGCTGAGCTGCTTTCATTTCATTAATTATGCAGCGAAGAATCAAAATAAGCAGGTGCCACAGCTAACAAAATGGGGATGGGCACGTGGCACAAGCTGTGGCTCGAAGCAACATTTGAATTACCTTTGCAACTTGGGATTGGAATGCGTTTCCTATGTCTGGATTGGTATGGGGATGGCCATTTAACTCGTCAATGCCGGAATATCCAGGAGCTCCCTTCGGCCGCCTTCTCTGCTCTTTTGATTGCACTCGTTGTGGGTTGTTGTACGGTTTTGTCGCATTTTTTCTCGGTGTGTGCCACGACCACAAAATCTGTTTATGTGCCTCCAGCCAGCAAACTCCAGTCGACTCCCGTTGTTTCGCCCGCCCCCGTTTTTCCGGGCCCGTTTTCCAACTCCGGTGCTGCATTTGACTTTTATATGTGAACTAATTCATGAAAAATGCATGTTGCCTGCCTGCCTGCTGCCTTGTTGCTCGTTTGCTCGCTTGCTTGGCTGCTTGGCAGCTCGTGCTCTTGCTATTTGATTTCTGTGCTTTTTGCCTTTTGCTTTTGGTCTTGCCTTGGCTTCTTGCTTTTTGCCATTGCTCGGAGTTTGGAGCTCGGTGCTTGGTGCTCGGAGCAGGGCCCAAATGAAGAAAAACCGGCCACCATAAATCGTTGTCGTCATCTCGCGCTGCACTCGTTCACCAAACTGAAAATGCGAATGGGGATGTGAATGGCAAATGCTCTGGCTCTGGCTTTGGCTCCTTCTCGACCACCACCAGTGCCATATATATTCCGTCTTCTGAAAGCCAACTTCAACTGCATCGCCTCGCCATCGCCATCGCCACCGCCACCGCCACCGCCAACGTCATCTCCATCTGCAAACTCTAACTCTAACTCCAACTCGAATCTCCATCATCCGGCGCTCGTTCGTTCTGCGGCTTTGTTCGTGTGGCAAATAATTAAATTAAGATTTTTATAGCTTAATTGGATGTTTGTCGTGCAGCGAGCCGAACGCCAAGTGACGAATGCCTTCCCCACCACAGTCCGTTACATTTCAAAGTTGACACTGTAAAATAAGAGACACAACATAAAGCAATTTTACTTTACCATCGGCGCAGTTGCCAGTTGCGAGTTGCAAGTGAAAGGCAACGCATTGGGGGAGCTCTTTGGTCTTTGGTCTCTGGTATCTGGTCTCCCTTCCAGTCCAGTCCTCTAAGTCTCGGCTTTTGATCTTGCAACTTAGCCAGCCAGCAAATCTAATCTTCAGAATTGCTAGCGTGGTTCTACATCTTGAACATTAGAATTAGAATCGATCGATGGGTTCAACTTTGACATTTCCTGCGGACTAACAGTGACAGTATCTTGGCATTTATTTAACTATGCCCTCAGCCAACTCCAAAAACGGAGTTACACTAAACGGATTGTTTAAAATCGGTTATTGCATTATGGATCGTTGGGATAGATACATAGGTGAGACTTTGAGCCGTACTTAGATTGTGGATAACATTTTCCTTGCAACCCAAGACTGTCGAGGTATGTGCTGGGTAGGCAATCTACTTACTAGACTATTCCATTTTCCATGGCATTTGATTCTAAAGCAATTCTTCCTGATGACTGCCTAGTGCTCCCAAAAAGCCCAATGCCCCACCTCGTTGCATGTTTTCGATGTCCGTGGTTCGACTTTTGGCTTTGGCTTTTGGCTTTAGGCTTTAGGCTGCCGTTGCTGCTGTGGTGATTGTTGCTTTTTGGGGTTACCTGGCCACTGTGGGGCACCCAAATCTGCACAGAATCTAAGCGCACGACGTCTCTGCAGCAATCCTTGAACTTTTCGCTTTTCAAAAATGCACGGCGGCATGAAAAAAGTCGTGATAAAAGAGGGGCCGGTGGGGCAGATGTTTGCGCGGGATTTTCTTTCAATGCTGCACAGAGCAAAAAAAGGCCAAACTGCTCAACAATAGCATGTTTTCCTGGTCCATCGAGTCAATAGAAAAGAATCTGTCTTTCTGGTTAATTAACCATCTGCGATAAGTTTATTTGTATATGGGGAAAAGCGATGTTTGAGAATCGAACGGATTGGTTCTCAATTTCTCGCTGTGTGGCTGGGAAATGGAAAATGAAGAGAGGAAAGGAAAGGGGGCTTACTTATGCATTCGGGTTTCATTAACATGCAGTTGACTTTGGCCGGCGTCGCCCGCGTCATCAAAAGCATAAATTCCATATGCAAATTGAGGCAGTTGGCTCGGTCACAAGGTGGTTCTGCCAGGCGGTGGTTACTGGCACTGGTTCCTAGTGGTTCGCTCGCCTTTGTGCCTTTCAAAGCTACAAAAGGGCGAAAAAACATCGTATGGCCAGAACAAGAACAAGAAGGCGAAAGCAGAAAACAGAAAACAGAAAAAGGAAAACTGAAAACTGAAAACTAAAAAACAAACCAAACCAAAGAGTCGCCATCAAATGGAGACCAAAACCGAGCGAACCACACCGTGCGGATCTGAGAGTCTGGCCTACAGAATGGCCAACACTTTGCAAAAGCCATATTCCTACTCTGAATTATTGAAATTGAATTCAAAGCAATCTGAAGTCTATCGAATAGCTAAGCATATTACATCAACGGGTAGCCAAAATGTTACCCATTATAATGGGAAACGTATCACTAGGGTGCAGGTGAGGACCAAGAATGGGTCTTTCTTTCAAACTCGACCAATTAAGCGCATGACTTTATTTCCACTGTGTATTTTTGACCCACCAAGTTTGTTACGCTTATTCATCCACCCAACATCACCGTCCCACCACCCCCCAGCCCCCCTATGCCACGCCCCTGGCCGCCGCCCCACCTTTTTGGGGACTTTGCTGTTGCCTTTGTTTGTCGCCGGCCCTTGTTGCCGTTTCCAGTGCTATTGCTATTGCCATTGCCATTGCTATTGCTTTGCTTGCGGTGCTATTGCAACTGCGAGTGGCAGCCATTTGCTGCCGTTTTTGTGGCACTTCTCACTTTCCGTTGTTTGCTTTTTGCCGGCACTGTTTGCTTACGTTGCCGCCCATGCCGTTATTCCGCCATTCCGTTATCCCGTCATCCCGGCATCCCTGCGTCCTGCGTTCCGTAAAAAGGTACGTATAGCTGTCCGGCCGTAGATAGCAGGACGGTACGGCCATTGTAATGCCTTCCGGGAAAGCTGCCTGCTCTCTGTTCTCCGTTCTCCGTTCTCCGTTCTCCATTCGCCATTCTCAACTGGGATGGAATGAATTCCGGCTACGTCGCGTAACCTACTCACGTAAATGTGTCACGTCGCCGTATTATATTGAAACGAGGAGTAATTGCGTTCAGTTCCTAGGTTCTTTACGTAGTTAACGTAATTTCTGGATATTTTATGGCTTATTAGCCTCGCTGTTCTCGCCGAGATTAGGCGATGGGGATGGCGGACATTGGGGCTGAGCTGTTGGCGTGATGTCCTAGATCACTTGAATTTTCATTTTCCTGCAAATTGAGTTTTCATAATTTCCATATAATTGATTTAATCTCCTTACGTCGCTCGCCCAAGTCACTTATCTGTGCAGCATGCGCCCATCGATCCAATGTCTCACATGTCGCATTCACCCAGGCAAATATTTTGCAATTTGCTCACGTAATTGTCTCACGTCAGTAGGCAACGTTATACATACTTGCAGCGGTACCTGGCTTCTGCTTCTTCTCCTCACACCCCTTTCCCATTCCCATTCCCCTTTCCCCACCACCCATCCATCTATCGGCTTAGCACCTTGCAACGGAATCTATTGACTTGTTGCCGCCACATTAAGCGGGCTGCAGCAGCTGGGCCAGGAGCTGAGAATTCGACTGCGACTGCGACTGCGACTGCGACTGCGACCCACCTTCCAACCAGTTGACAGTTTCAGCAATGTTAGTTCAAGCGACAACGACCGGATTGAGGATGCATCAGCATCAGCCAGCATCAGCAGCAGTGAATCGCATTCGTAGTCGGATTCTGAATCTGATTTGGAGGCATCCTTGGCGCATTGCAATCAAAGTCAGCGGCCTGAGTGACAGCGAGACGAACTTCTAGATACGCCGTCCCATGTCGCATCTATCCTTCCTTGAATCTCTCTCTCCCCCTTTCCCTTTCACTCACATCCCACGTGCCATTCAAATTGCCGCTGACAACTTACGGAGTTGGCACGGCGGCGGCGGCGGCGGCGGCTTGGTTATGGTGCCCCGACTTGTCTCCAGTCTAAGGTCTGAATCCAGATCCGAATTCGACTCCGAGTCGACTGACTGACTGTCGCGCAGGGAACTGCCGCAGACACAAACCGAGGAGTCGGGGAGCCAAGGGAGGGATGGGCACAAAGACTGCCTAGCATTCGGCTGCTTCCTTATGTTGTTAGCTGGAACGTGACAGGAAAATCAAACACGCAAAAATCCACATTGGCCGACATGCACTTCAAGAAAAGGGCAGGGCATTGTGATTTGAACATTGCTTATGATAAGAATCATTTTAAACTCAATCGATATTCCGCAGCCGTTTACAATTACTAAATTGTGTGTACGTTTCCCACCGTCTCGCTTTCTCGCAGTGCACTGTGGTGGCTGGCTTCAGATAAACGGAGTGCACACGCCAACACAAACTGAGACTTTAATTTAAACACCGAGCAGACTCTTGGAACGATGCTCGGACACGGTTGGCAGTGGGTTTCTTGAGCGTTCAGCATGCAGCATGCAGCAAGCACCATGCAGCACTGATTTCAGTGGCATGCTGCAGCAACTGCGACTGCAACAATGATGGCAGCCACGGCAGCGACATCAGTCGCAGCTAAACAGTTCGTGTCGCATTTATATAGACAACGTGCAGTCAAAGTTTTGGGTCTCCGTCTCTTTCTCTGTGTGTGTGTCGTTCGCATCTGGTTAAACGTTGATTTGCTCCTCTGCGAAATTGTTTCTCAATTGCGTTGGCCCTGTCACACATGGCCATGTTTGCGGGTTGTGCTGTGACCCCTCGATTCTCCCGATACCGCCCGATTCCCCCCGAGACCCCGACCACTACCACTGCCATAATAGGTACCCCTGCGAAAAAAAGAAGATACAGATACTACAGATACAACCGATTGGAGTTAGGGTGCGAGATGCAGATAGCACGCGGTGGCGGCATGGCTGTCGGTCAAGGCATTGTCGTGCACTCCACGCCGACTTAAACTCCGTCTTTATCTCGGGATGACGCAAGCGGATTGCGCAACTTATCAGCCAGCCAGTCGCGTAAGTCGCCAACCATTGTATGTTGCATCTGTAGAATACAATTGCTGGTCGCTCGTTCGTTCGGCTCGTGACAGGTATTGCTTAGACTGGCAGCTTAGAAATAGAGAGTCAGCGCTGAGAATGATGGGTCTCCTGCAATTAAACACGGCAAAAAGGCAAAAAATATATATATATCCAGAAAGATAACGCCAACAACGTCATCAAATCACGATGCTTAAGTGGATAATGTATTTGCAAATGACTGCCATTTCGAGGCGTTAGTTAGTAGTGAGGAGTGAGGAGTAGTCACAGACATCAATCTAAGCTGAAGAGCCTTTTAAATTTGCAGAATGTTTAAATGATTTCAAATTTAGCACCACTTAATAGGCGTTTTAACTTTTATGATGCAGGGATTGAGTCAATGTTCACATCCGTACATTTATATTGATTAGTCTAGTCGGGCCAGCTATAAAGAAGCTTTAAAGAAGGGGCCACAATGCTATTTAAAATTAAATTAAAAATTAGTCAAATCAATAATTCACTGTATTCCAATGATCGCCTCTTTTGGCCCACGGAGGTGCAAAAGTATCGAGCGAAAATGTCGCAAATTCTTGTTGCTCGTTATTCAAGTTGCTGTGGAGGATGGGTGTGGACGGTGGGGGCGTGGCTGCCGCCCCTTTCGGATTGCGCCATGTTGCGGCACTCTTGGCCATTTCCATTTCCCATTTTTCGTTTCCCGTTCGGGCCATTTTCCATTTGCATATTGGTCATCACCCGTTTCATGTCTTTTGACAATTTGCCGCATTGTTTTCTGTTAATTGTTATAAATTTTAAATCACTGACAACAATTGCGTGCATTTGTTGCTGTTGACGATGATTGTTATCATCGAGGTTGCTTTTATTTGTTTTGCGGTTGTTGCTGCTGAATTACGAGATACATTTGCAGCGCTGCGGAGCACTTATGGCCATAAATAGTCCGGCACAAAAATAATAATCAGGCAGGCTTAGCATGGGTTAATAAAAGCCAAACCCCTCATCCTGGGTATTTTGTGCTGCCTGCCCCGCTGCCGTTAATTGAAATTAAATGTTCATTTACTGAACTTCTAATGGCAATTGAAGCTGGAGCACGTGGATGCGAGGGGACACCTGGTGGGAGGGGGCGGTTGAGGAGGAGGGGCGGACGAAACGATAATTGCCAAAAAGAATGGCTGGCAAATCTAAAACACTTTTACCGACTGACCCGAAATGGTATGGTTCCTCTGTGCGACACAATATTTGTAATTCAATTTGAGCTGAATTTTGTTTGCCAAGAGCGAAATGTATCCGCCAGATACGCCACGCCACGCCACATGCCAGGGGATGGTGCTAAAACAAATTTCATTTGGCATCAAAAAACGGAAAATCAACTTAGGCGACATATTGAGAAATCATTTTGCTATCAATCGTGGTGGGAAAAGCAAGGAAGCGCAGCGAAATCCGAGGAAATCGAGGAGGCAGCGCCACCAGAAGTTGCGGCGCACGTACGCAAATAAAAGGATGTGAGGCGAATTAAAATTGCAGACGCTACGCCACAGGTACGCAGTGAAAAAAATTGATAGGATTCGTAAAATCATTAACATAGCATTTCAGTGAGCAGCAGTGATGTAGATTAGATACTTTTATAGGTATAAACGATTTTTATACCTATATCAACATCATATAATTGACTTTCATCAGTTGCTTAGCAGTTTATTTTTCGAAGTGTACAATGTGCGTATGGAGCTGAAGCTACAGATGCGGATACGAGATACTCACGCCCATGCGAAGATACATATGCTGCGGCGTATCTGCGAGATGCGCGATGCTCAGTGCTCAACACTTCTCGCGATATACTTAAGTTCATTTGCGCCACTTTGCGTCTGCCTTCTGCATTTTAAATGCGTTCGTGTTTCGACTTTTGGTTTTCATTTTTCGGCTCTCGGCGCGCGGCTTCATTTCCGTAACAACCATACAGAGATACAAATGTGGCCCCATCGAACGGAGCTTTGCCACCGTGCCACCGTGCCACTTGACCCGACCTTTCATTTAGATTCTTTCTCGTCTACTCAACTTCACTCTTTTGCCTACCCCAAACCACTTCATTTCGCTTAATTTTCCTGGTTTTCTTTCTGCTTCCCCGACCAACTCTGGCCATTAGCGGGGATACATAAATAGTTTAGTGCTCGGGGGTTCATTGAATCACCTTATTTGCATTAATGCCAATGATGCCGGTGCTGATAATGATTCATTCATCTGGGGACCTGACTGTGCACCTGGCATCCTACCTATAAATAGCATGCTAATGAGCAACTTTAAAGTTTGTCTTCATCGCTCGCATACATAAATCAATCAGCCGGCTGGAAAAATCCAAACGAGCTATGATCGATCGTACCTGGAATGTGACAGCATTTATAGGTATTACGTGTGCCTGCCAAGGTTTCAACAACTTCAGGAGTACTCTGTTCAGTTATTTTCCCCAATATGACCTCACTCACCACCGCGTCTATCGACGTTTGTCATGTTTATAGAGTCGCGAGCTATTCCAATAAGTCGCTTGAACCAAATGTCTCTTCTACATGTATGCGTGTATCTCGGCTCCAAGGATCTGTAGCCAATTTGATTTCCCTTGAACATAGCCAGATTAATTGGCGCTTTGCCAGAAACTAACGTTGTCTTCGGCACATTTCCGTTCGTTCGCCTCTGGATCACCAGCGGATCAATGAACCGCAGATCGGTGCTCGCCGTTTAGGGGCAATCTATCGAGGTACCACGGACTCAAATTCTGTACTGGGGCTCTGGCTCTGACTCTGGGTCTCGTTCTGGACAGGCGATCGCAAGAGTCATCGAGGCTCATTGACCCATTTTGGTAGCCGAATACCTACCTGAAGCCATCATTACCATTTATATTGCTCCAGCGGGTTTTCAGTTGAATTCTATTCCCGCTCTGGGTGCGACACACATTCCGGCCGGAGATCGATCGAACCTGTTTTGCCTAGCAAATTACATACCAGCTGCGAGAAGAACTTGTCGGGTTCTATTTTGTACTTGTCGCCGTGTTTTGTGCTTGGCCTTTGAATAATCGTATAAGCATGACGCGTATTTAATGGCAAATTGACCCAAATCGTTTCAAAGACCTCGCAGATTTATGGGTACGCGAAAGCCCGGGGCGAGCGTCTTTGCTAAGTGATAAATGATAGATCCCCGGGCCACACTTCACACTCCACACAAACCAAAGCATATGTATCTCCCAAAATGAAGGGCCTTGAACTCGGCCAGGAGAGAGAACGAACGATCTGATTGGTAGCATAAACAACTGTTCGGGCTAGTTGAAAATGCCATACGGAATATCCAATCTTTCGGGATTAAAGCGCCGAAAAGGGGAGGAGGAGCACAGGTGATTTTGCATTTTTCACGAGCCCTGCAGCAGCCCGCCTCCCCTTTCCCCACCCCTGCCTTTGGGCTTGTTCAGCTCGTTGAAAGCTGGTTGCAACATATTCGGTTTCGCTGCATCTTTGTATACGAGTATCTCTGTATCTCGGCCTGGTGTTTGCAAAAAGTTTGCGGCGCATGCAAATGAAATGGAAAACATTTGAGTAAAAACTTGCTGCTCCCCTCCGGCGGCTGCCCACCCCACCTCTTTTTTGAAACATCCCTGCAGCTGATTTTGAATGCGGCAAAAATGTTGCACAAAGTTTTCGGGACTCAACTTAAACAAATACCGAAAATGATGTGAATGCGCAGGCGAACTGCAGTTCCTGAAGTAAGTGAACTGCATTTGCAATCTACTAAAGGTGGAAAGCAGTTTAGAACTTTGTACGTTCCTGGGCCACTTTTGATTGCCTCTTAATCGTAGGTTATTCCAGTAATATAGGTTTCCAGTTTGCACGAGAGTGAACAAATGTACTAAAAATAAAAGGAGCTGTAAGCAATTTGTCAGCTACAGTGGACACTCGCCTTCAATTGAAAGCGACAGAGACAAAGAGCAACGGAGCTGAGCTGCGATGCAAAGCGGGATGGGAATCAGAACGGGCTACCCCACAGCCCCTGAGGCCAACGCACACAGAGTTATGGATGTGTGTGGTCCTGACCCAAAGGGATTCCGAGTGGCAAGAAGCTGGATGCAATGTCATAAATATTAGAAGGCCTTGCCGCCAGACACAGTGTTCAAATGCTGGACGCTGGATGCTGAATGGTCAATGGCGAATGGTGAATGGCAAAGCTATGTCCGATGTCCAATGTCCAACGTCCAATGTCCATGTCCGTGGTTTGTCTTTTCTCGTTTGTCGCACGCACAGCCCGCAATTGCAAAGATACAAAGCGGAGATAGGCAAACAGATTGTCGCCTGCAGCGTCGCCTTTTGGGGGAGGCGACTGTACCAGGGGCGGCATGTACAGCTGCGGTTAAAATAATAGCACTACTGCAGGTGGAAAGGTGATTTCCTAAAAAAAGGTATTGAATGTTTATTTTTTTAAAAGTCTGATTGCATGAATAATAAGTACCATATGTTGTCTCTCTAAGCAAGAAATTTTGACTCTCTCAATGTAACGGTTCTTTTTGTTTTTGGGCACTTTCTGCAAAAGGGCGCTAAATGAGGCGGTAACAAAAATAGCACTGACCACGTTTTTGCTGAATAAAATTAATAGGAGTGATTGCTTTGGGTTTTTTTTCGATATATTTTGAAAAAAGGAGTTGCATTAAAGGTTTTAATTGAATTTTTTTCAAAAGAAGACCAAAAATTCTCTAGTTATGGGTCGGGGAAAGCATTCTACCGTCGAAAAAAGGAATTTGATTAAAAACATGATCTCTGAAGGTAAAACCTACGCTAAAATGGGACGGTTTGTTGGTTTTTCAAACAAAATGATCCGCAACGCACTTCTGTTTGTCGAAAATAACGAAAAACGTGGAAGAAAGCCCTCTATGTCCAACGTGGAGATCAAGCGCTTGGTTCGGCAAAGCAAGAAGGAGCCTTTTAAGCCGGCGACGGAACTGAAGAAGGAGCTCCAGATAGCTGCAAGCGTGGAAACAGTTCGCAAACACTTAAGACAAAACAACCTTAATGTGTGCAGTCCCAGAAAAGTCCCGCTTCTGACTGTTAAGCATGTGGCAAAGCGAATCTTATATGCCAAGATACGCAAGGACTGGCCTGTGGAGAAGGGGCGCCACATTTTGTGGTCAGATGAGAGCAAAATTGTGTTTTTTGGTTGGAAAGGCTCTCGGTCTTATGTTCCGCGTCCACCACGAACTGAAAAAAATCCTCGCTTCACCTTTAAGACGGTAAATCACGGGGGATCCAACATCATGGTATGGGCGTGCTTTTCATACTATGGAGTAGATCCGATTCATATGATTCAAGGCATCATGGATCAGCACATTTACACAGATATCCCGGAAAATGTGATGGCGACATATGCCGAGGATGAAATGCCGTTTTTATGGACATTTCAACAGGATAACGACCCAAAACACACGAGGAAGAAGGCTCGAAAGTGGTTTGAGCAGAAATCGATCCGAGGAATGAAATGGCCTGCTCAGTCACCCGACTTGAATCCAATCGAAAAACTTTGTGCGGACGTGAAAAAAAGGTTTCTGAAGCCAAACCCAACCATAACGAGGAACTTTGGATTCATGGGGGATCGAGGATCAAGGATTCATGGAGCAAAATTCCTCAAAAACGGTACCAGGACTTGGTGGACTCCATGCCAAGAGGATGCGCAGCTGTCATTGCCTACAATGGTCACGCAACCAAATATTAAGATTCTTTAAACATAGTTCTTAAGATATAATCCATTTGTTGAACTCTTATTTTATTTTTTTAGTTAGTTTTAGCAAAATACGAGAAACAGTGCTATTTTTGTTACCGCCTAAATTTGGAGGTTTTTTTTTGTTTTACCAATTATTTTTAAAATATCCATTAGATCTGTTACCAATTTTATTATTTCGATTGAAAATCATTGTAGTATTTAAGATTAGTGGAAAAAATGATGAAAAAATGTCAGAAAATAGAGAAACGCTGGGGCAAACACGAAATGTGCTTTTGGTGCTATTATTGTTACCGCAACTGTACGTATGTACACATGTGTGTGTGCCTACTTCACCACCGAATGCAAGTGAATTGGGTGTTTTCCAATGTGAACAGTGGTTGGGTTAGAAAAGGAGATGCATAAACAATTTAAAACAGGTTAATTAGTGGGGCAAAACTAGACAAAATTCTTTCCGTTTTCCAGTATTTGATGCAATACTGTTTTGTTATGCTCCCATGTCCAACGTACATATAAGGGCTGGCATTGCAGCCGCATTTCGCCACTTCAAGACCACTGTAGCTGCTGCTGTATTGTGGCGCTTTTAGATTGTTTTCCATTAGGCTAAGGACCTTCACCCACTGCAGCTCCCTCGTCCCTTGTCGTCCTGGTGGGTATTTCTCGCCCCGGGCTAGAAAATATTACACGCAGTTTTCAACTTGACATTTTGCGCCTGACCAAAGTGGAAAACGAGGATTTGGTGTGGGGGGAGGGGGGGTGTTTGAGGTTGGGCAACGGAAATAAACCGACCGGCTGGTCGCCAGTTTAAAAATGAATGATTAGGGGGTGGAGAGAAGTACAGGAGGAAATGACAAAAGCAACGCCTTCTAACGACCCACCATTTCTCATTGCAGCGCCTCTGGCTGAATAAAAAGAAATCCCAGCCATAAAAAGTAAATCACTTCGGCGCAAACCAGTACCAGTCATCATGGCTCACTCTAAGGTGATCCTAAAGATCCTGTTTTCGCTGTGCGTCTGGTCCTTCGTCATCATAGGACTGTTCAAGATGCACGGTACGAATCTGGTGCCGCAGGAGTACCAGCAGGTGCCACTCAACGGACGCATCCTGCTGCAGAAAGACATTCGCTATGCGGAGACCACCTCCACGACCACGGATCACTTCGATCCCAGCGAGATACTGGTGGACAATCGAACAGGTGAGCAAGAATGCTGCGGGCAAATATTTTAAATACTTGAACTGACGAAACTAATATAATGGGGTGCACCAATAAGAACAAGTTTACTAAATCTACTTGCCTCAATCATTCCTTTCTCTGGCAGCCATGGACGACGACCAGTTGGTCCGAGACGTGGAGTCCCGCATCCCCTCTCTGCCGATCGCCTATTGGAGCAAGAATAAGAACTTCCTGCAGCAGAAGTCGTCGACCTGCGCGAAGTACCCCTCCATTTTCGAGCTGGAGTTCAACAACATCTACTGGCAGACGCTGCGCACGTCGAATGGAACGTTCCAGCTTTTTGGGGCTTATTACGACATCCGCCGCACCTCGTTGCTGGGGCCCACTGTGCGGATCCTTGGAATGATCGATAGGATTGAGCCGAAGGTGAAGACCTACTGCCAGTTCTGGTTTGACGGCCAAAAGGAGCCGTTCATCGTAAAAACGTTTGAGTACAAGTATATCTGGTACAACAAGTGGGGCAACTACAAGCAGGGCATCTACCAGCCCTATCTGATCGCCTGCCAGATTCCCAAGCCCTTCCACGGCGTGGTGCCCAGCTCCGTGTCGATGGTGGAGAAGGAGTGCGATACGGCCACAAACAATCTGCGGGTCATCTACAACCGACCGCCGGATGACCAGAAGAAGGGATTTGCTGTGTGCGTCAAGGGATTGGACTTCCTCTACGACGACCTGAGTGTACGGCTGATCGAGTGGATCGAAATGCTCAATATCCTTGGGGCAGACAAAATCTACTTCTACAATCTTCAGGTAATATTGTAATGCACATGTTCCCACAAAAAACTACTTCCAAATGGCTCAAGAATATCCATTGCAACAGTTGCTCAGCAAACTGATATTTAATAGTCAATCCACACTCATCGTACCCCTATCCCTCGACAGGTCCATCCCAACATCACCAAAGTGCTCAATCACTACGAACAGGAGGGCAAGGTCCAAGTGATCCCGCTGACACTGCCCGGTGGCCAGCCAAATGTGCCCGGATTCCAGCACCTTTACCTAACTAAAAAGACGAACCACAAGCGCCAAAACGAGGTTATTCCGTACAACGACTGCCTGTACAAAAATCTCTATCTGTACGACTACATCGCACTGCTGGACATTGACGAGGTGATCATGCCCAAGGGCGGAGCGGTTTTATGGTCCGAGTTGATGGACAAAGTGCGTCCAGAGTCGCGCAAAATCAAGCCGGACGGATTCCACAGCTACAACTTCCGCAACGTGTACTTCTTGGACGACCAGCAGCACGAACACGGCTGGCACAAGGACATACCCAAGTACATGCACATGCTGCAGCACGTCCATCGAGCTAAGAACTACACCAAGCCGAATCAGTATGTGAAATGCTTCCACGATCCGGAGCGCGTGCTCACCCTCCACAATCACTTTCCACTGAGCTGCCTGGGCGGCGTCTGCAAGTCGTATCCTGTGGACACCAAGGACGCCCAGCTGCAGCACTATCGGGCGGACTGCGTAAAGACGCTGAAGAAGAGCTGTGAGGAGTACCGGGAGCACTCAGTCGAGGACAAAACCATTTGGAAATACAAGGACGAGCTAATCCGACGCACTATTAAGGCACTGGACACCCTTGGCTTCTTCCGCCGCCAGGGTTTGAATTCCGCTTCCGGTTCGGGGAGCAGCAGCAGCGGATTGGGCGGTGGGACCACCACCCACTCCACGGAGCGGTGATTTACACTTCTCGGGGGCGGAGGAGGCGGATGGTCCTGGCCCTGGCAACTGGTTGAAGCATCGGGCAGCAACATTGGCAACGAGGAGTTCTTCGTGTGAGGAGGTCAGCGAATGCCGTGCGTTTCACAATCCGAATCCGTACCGGACTCCGATCCCGAAATGGAGAACCCAGAACCCGTCCTCTAATCCCTGAGTCTCTGTTGCGCAGAGGATCACTCGTCTCTGAGTTTAGTTACTATATATGTCCAGAGTTCCCATCCAAACCCCATACGTAGCGAGGCACTGTTTTTGATTGCAATTCGATGGCATTTGTAGTTTGATTTTAGAGCGTTGTTAAATACTACTCATCTGAGTAATACATGTAAAGTTAATAATGCTTTTATAATGTTTGTAATATCCCATTGAGTTTTGACCCTTGTAAAGATCTTTCGTCAGACAGAATGCATCGAAATCTAAGACAGAAGCAGAGCTTACTAGTGTATGGCTAGTGTATAGAAGAGGCGTTAGTTAGTCGCGGAGTGGGAGAGAAATCTTTTGAAATTGTGCCTTCGAACCTGGATTGTAGTCAGTCCCGTCCCGACCCGACCCGAATGACCCGTCCCGTCCTTCCCTACAATCCCTTCCATATATCCCAATTTAACACTTCCATTCGCAAAAAAAAGACACAAGGTCACAACTTTTCAAAAAATGAGACCCATCATAACATTTGCTTGAGTTAACAACAGAAAGAGAGTCGAGGATGAGGGGCAAAAGTGAAGGAAACCTAAACTAAGTTCAAGACTGATGATGTTTATTAAGAATTATAAAAACGAAAGAGAGGAAATTTCAAGCGAATTTTTGTTTTCACATTTGGATAGAATCGATATTATTGTTGTTGTATAGGCAAGTAAATGCCCCCCTAAAAATCGCAAGCGAAATATATCACTAATGCTAAGCAAAAGACAAAGCAAATTGATCAAGTTTGAGTTGTAAACTGTAAATAGGAAAATTGTTAACGAAGAGGACAAGGACCTAAGGATAAAACGAACTATATGCGGATTAGACCGATGTAAATCGGACAAACTAGCAGGATATTGAAGAAGAGAGGACGAGGATTAGAGAAGCTGCTCAACCCAATCCTTAAATGGTGTTTATTACCGATCGACCATCATACCCAATATTCATATGTTTTTGAACTTGTACATACACATACACTCGCATACACACACCACACACACACACACAAATGTCAAATTAACGAATTAAAAAACACACACACTCACTTACATAACACAGCACAGCACACAAATACACCACGCACTTTTCCTTATGTAGTCTATTTTAATTTTTTATAGCAGCTTAGTCAAATTGTTGTTGGAGCTAGAAAGAGTCGTGTACAGTTGGGGCAATTCGGTTTGCCTGCCAAAACTATTCGATAGTTTTACGACTACACATAAACGAACACAAATACATATACATATACAGATACAGATTTACAGATATAGACATACTTCAGTGTATTAATGTTAGTTGCTAGCTGATAAGGACAACCCGTGTGAAGGAAACCCAATTTTCTTTCCTCATTTTTTTTTGAGTAGCTAATGAACTACAACTGATATGAGAACAAAGTGATTGAAGAATAAATTTAAAAAAAAAACATTTCGCCTAATTGTCAGTTCTATTTAAAGCAAATGATACGTTTAGATATTAACTTAAATTCCCTATTCTGTATCTAACCTTAAATCATAATCTCTATCAGCAGCCTTTTTGGGGATAAGCCAAAGCCCTTTTCAGCACTCTTCCAGCTGAATGGCTCGGTAAGGATACTGTGATACTGCGAGCGTGCCAACGACGTGAGACACCAAACTTCCAGGAATGTAAACAACAAAGCATTTGGAAGGCACAAATGAATCTACTTTACGCAGGAGCAGCAGCAAAGGGGAAAGTCCTCCAGGATACCTAAAGCCACTCCACACAAAACTTTCTGCCCAAAGAGCCGAGGGATATCCAAGGAAGTTCGCAGGCACCGGACAGGACCAAGAACAAAAGGATATGGCTGGAGGTTGGGGGCGAAGAAATTTGTATAAACGCAACTTAAGTGAGCATTAAACACGCTCCACTGGAGGACCAGAAACGGAGCCGGGTGCCGGGAGCCGAGAACAGGGAGCTGCGGAACGGAACTCGGAAGCTGCTGCCAAGTTCCCGGCCGTCTAAGTTGGTTAATAAACATTACCAACGCCACAAAAACCATTTACGTGAACTATTAAAATTCCGCAGCATTTAAGTTGCCTACCAGCGCCCTTTCTTGGCCTTGTTTCACGATTATATTTATTTATATGGCACACACGAGGCGGAAAGTGGGCTGGAAAATGGTGGAAATGGTGGAAACGGCGGAAACGACGGCAACAGTTTATGGACTTCAGGATAATGATTATGTTGATGGCGACGATGGTTATGAGGCGGATTTCAACACTTTCCAGCAGCCAGCACCAGAATTCTGATTGAACATTTTCAGCTCCTAGCTTCCAGCTACCCGGAGCTTCCCAAAAAAAAATGAGAATTCGAAATGCGGCGAACTAATTAAAATTCCTATTCCCAGAGCTATTCCGTGGCATATGCGTTCCTTTCATAATGCAAGCGCATAAATCCAGGAATAAAGAGCGCTGCTTAAAAATTAAAATCCGCAATTACACGACAGCCCCAGGTGGTGATGATGTTGCAACTCCAAAACCGCATAAAATTCATACCCTGCGGTCAGTCCGTCGTCTGGTTAATTTTTCGGATGGCCCACTCTCTGCCCGACAGTCTGTTTTCTATTCCGTTATTTCGGTGTATTTCTTGTTCCAACTGTATCCATTCGGATTCGGGCATCGAGTTACATTTGTCCGCGGAACGTGGACGAAACATCCCGGACCTGACTGGCCACTCGAAGCCATTGTGGAGTGATGGTACTGCACTGGAAAACGCATTCCTGTGACTTCCTATCTAGGATCTTTTGCAAATTATGGTATTTCGCCCTTTAATCAATAATATATTGTAAAATAATGAATAAATAAATAAACAAAAATCGGCGCCAGAAGCTATTAAAGTGTAACATTTTGTGTTTGGGACAACGGGCGCACTTTTTTTTTTGCACCGCATGCAAAACAATCAGCTGATCAGTCTAATAAGCGCTTCACAGTGATGACGGCGTGCCTCTCAGTTTCGGCACCCACCCATGTAATACAAGGGACTTTCGTGCCTATCGATGCTAAAATCGTGACACGAACATCAAGAACAAGTAGGTCGCTCATCACTAATGTGCGCTCAGTTCCGAAGTAACGGTTATGAGGCTCTCCTGTTGCTAGAATGGTAGCTGGAGGGATTGAGAGAGCAACCATCTTAGAGGACGATCAGCATTATTTCGATCTACCAGCTGGAGCTTGCTACAGATTCTGTTCGCCTGGTGTCAGAGACCCGAAGCTTGTGCCATTTTGGCTGGTGTTGTCGCATCGGAAATGAGGGGAATTTGCCCACTTTTCAGTTCCGAAGCACCAGGCGAACATAAATGGCAGTTGGTGGTTTGCATCAAATGAAAATCCAGCATCCCCCAAAAGTAGGCAACATTAAGTGGTTGCATCTTGAACACAAGAGTGTGCTTGATTTTTCCTTTATTGAACGATGATGTTTTTATTATTTGATCAACGCACTGTTACCCATGCGGCAACTTAATTTGATCTGCTTAAATTATTTTATTTTACAATATGTCTTGGTTACTTAAGACTAACAGATTTTTAATCCTAAAAATGATAGGGAGAATTATAATAGTTGATATAACATAATAATTATTATTTATTTGATTATTCTAATGAATTTTAAAACTAAGACTTTCTAGGTCAAAACCAGGTCAGGGAGGTCATGAGGGTGGTGTCGCTTGAGTCTTCTTTTGACTCTAGTCCGAGGGTCAGCATTGACCACAGCTGCAGTTCCTAGCTTCCTTGCTAGGCTGTTGGGGGGCATAAATCCAGGAATAAAGAGCGCTGCTTAAAAATTAAAATCCGCAATTACACGACAGCCCCAGGTGGTGATGATGTTGCAACTCCAAAACCGCATAAAATTCATACCCTGCGGTCAGTCCGTCGTCTGGTTAATTTTTCGGATGGCCCACTCTCTGCCCGACAGTCTGTTTTCTATTCCGTTATTTCGGTGTATTTCTTGTTCCAACTGTATCCATTCGGATTCGGGCATCGAGTTACATTTGTCCGCGGAACGTGGACGAAACATCCCGGACCTGACTGGCCACTCGAAGCCATTGTGGAGTGATGGTACTGCACTGGAAAACGCATTCCTGTGACTTCCTATCTAGGATCTTTTGCAAATTATGGTATTTCGCCCTTTAATCAATAATATATTGTAAAATAATGAATAAATAAATAAACAAAAATCGGCGCCAGAAGCTATTAAAGTGTAACATTTTGTGTTTGGGACAACGGGCGCACTTTTTTTTTTGCACCGCATGCAAAACAATCAGCTGATCAGTCTAATAAGCGCTTCACAGTGATGACGGCGTGCCTCTCAGTTTCGGCACCCACCCATGTAATACAAGGGACTTTCGTGCCAATCGATGCTAAAATCGTGACACGAACATCAAGAACAAGTAGGTCGCTCATCACTAATGTGCGCTCAGTTCCGAAGTAACGGTTATGAGGCTCTCCTATTGCTAGAATGGTAGCTGGAGGGATTGAGAGAGCAACCATCTTAGAGGACGATCAGCATTATTTCGATCTACCAGCTGGAGCTTGCTACAGATTCTGTTCGCCTGGTGTCAGAGACCCGAAGCTTGTGCCATTTTGGCTGGTGTTGTCGCATCGGAAATGAGGGGAATTTGCCCACTTTTCAGTTCCGAAGCACCAGGCGAACATAAATGGCAGTTGGTGGTTTGCATCAAATGAAAATCCAGCATCCCCCAAAAGTAGGCAACATTAAGTGGTTGCATCTTGAACACAAGAGTGTGCTTGATTTTTCCTTTATTGAACGATGATGTTTTTATTATTTGATCAACGCACTGTTACCCATGCGGCAACTTAATTTGATCTGCTTAAATTATTTTATTTTACAATATGTCTTGGTTACTTAAGACTAACAGATTTTTAATCCTAAAAATGATAGGGAGAATTATAATAGTTGATATAACATAATAATTATTATTTATTTGATTATTCTAATGAATTTTAAAACTAAGACTTTCTAGGTCAAAACCAGGTCAGGGAGGTCATGAGGGTGGTGTCGCTTGAGTCTTCTTTTGACTCTAGTCCGAGGGTCAGCATTGACCACAGCTGCAGTTCCTAGCTTCCTTGCTAGGCTGTTGGGGGGCATAAATCCAGGAATAAAGAGCGCTGCTTAAAAATTAAAATCCGCAATTACACGACAGCCCCAGGTGGTGATGATGTTGCAACTCCAAAACCGCATAAAATTCATACCCTGCGGTCAGTCCGTCGTCTGGTTAATTTTTCGGATGGCCCACTCTCTGCCCGACAGTCTGTTTTCTATTCCGTTATTTCGGTGTATTTCTTGTTCCAACTGTATCCATTCGGATTCGGGCATCGAGTTACATTTGTCCGCGGAACGTGGACGAAACATCCCGGACCTGACTGGCCACTCGAAGCCATTGTGGAGTGATGGTACTGCACTGGAAAACGCATTCCTGTGACTTCCTATCTAGGATCTTTTGCAAATTATGGTATTTCGCCCTTTAATCAATAATATATTGTAAAATAATGAATAAATAAATAAACAAAAATCGGCGCCAGAAGCTATTAAAGTGTAACATTTTGTGTTTGGGACAACGGGCGCACTTTTTTTTTTGCACCGCATGCAAAACAATCAGCTGATCAGTCTAATAAGCGCTTCACAGTGATGACGGCGTGCCTCTCAGTTTCGGCACCCACCCATGTAATACAAGGGACTTTCGTGCCAATCGATGCTAAAATCGTGACACGAACATCAAGAACAAGTAGGTCGCTCATCACTAATGTGCGCTCAGTTCCGAAGTAACGGTTATGAGGCTCTCCTATTGCTAGAATGGTAGCTGGAGGGATTGAGAGAGCAACCATCTTAGAGGACGATCAGCATTATTTCGATCTACCAGCTGGAGCTTGCTACAGATTCTGTTCGCCTGGTGTCAGAGACCCGAAGCTTGTGCCATTTTGGCTGGTGTTGTCGCATCGGAAATGAGGGGAATTTGCCCACTTTTCAGTTCCGAAGCACCAGGCGAACATAAATGGCAGTTGGTGGTTTGCATCAAATGAAAATCCAGCATCCCCCAAAAGTAGGCAACATTAAGTGGTTGCATCTTGAACACAAGAGTGTGCTTGATTTTTCCTTTATTGAACGATGATGTTTTTATTATTTGATCAACGCACTGTTACCCATGCGGCAACTTAATTTGATCTGCTTAAATTATTTTATTTTACAATATGTCTTGGTTACTTAAGACTAACAGATTTTTAATCCTAAAAATGATAGGGAGAATTATAATAGTTGATATAACATAATAATTATTATTTATTTGATTATTCTAATGAATTTTAAAACTAAGACTTTCTAGGTCAAAACCAGGTCAGGGAGGTCATGAGGGTGGTGTCGCTTGAGTCTTCTTTTGACTCTAGTCCGAGGGTCAGCATTGACCACAGCTGCAGTTCCTAGCTTCCTTGCTAGGCTGTTGGGGGGCATAAATCCAGGAAAAAAGAGCGCTGCTTAAAAATTAAAATCCGCAATTACACGACAGCCCCAGGTGGTGATGATGTTGCAACTCCAAAACCGCATAAAATTCATACCCTGCGGTCAGTCCGTCGTCTGGTTAATTTTTCGGATGGCCCACTCTCTGCCCGACAGTCTGTTTTCTATTCCGTTATTTCGGTGTATTTCTTGTTCCAACTGTATCCATTCGGATTCGGGCATCGAGTTACATTTGTCCGCGGAACGTGGACGAAACATCCCGGACCTGACTGGCCACTCGAAGCCATTGTGGAGTGATGGTACTGCACTGGAAAACGCATTCCTGTGACTTCCTATCTAGGATCTTTTGCAAATTATGGTATTTCGCCCTTTAATCAATAATATATTGTAAAATAATGAATAAATAAATAAACAAAAATCGGCGCCAGAAGCTATTAAAGTGTAACATTTTGTGTTTGGGACAACGGGCGCACTTTTTTTTTTGCACCGCATGCAAAACAATCAGCTGATCAGTCTAATAAGCGCTTCACAGTGATGACGGCGTGCCTCTCAGTTTCGGCACCCACCCATGTAATACAAGGGACTTTCGTGCCTATCGATGCTAAAATCGTGACACGAACATCAAGAACAAGTAGGTCGCTCATCACTAATATGCGCTCAGTTCCGAAGTAACGGTTATGAGGCTCTCCTGTTGCTAGAATGGTAGCTGGAGGGATTGAGAGAGCAACCATCTTAGAGGACGATCAGCATTATTTCGATCTACCAGCTGGAGCTTGCTACAGATTCTGTTCGCCTGGTGTCAGAGACCCGAAGCTTGTGCCATTTTGGCTGGTGTTGTCGCATCGGAAATGAGGGGAATTTGCCCACTTTTCAGTTCCGAAGCACCAGGCGAACATAAATGGCAGTTGGTGGTTTGCATCAAATGAAAATCCAGCATCCCCCAAAAGTAGGCAACATTAAGTGGTTGCATCTTGAACACAAGAGTGTGCTTGATTTTTCCTTTATTGAACGATGATGTTTTTATTATTTGATCAACGCACTGTTACCCATGCGGCAACTTAATTTGATCTGCTTAAATTATTTTATTTTACAATATGTCTTGGTTACTTAAGACTAACAGATTTTTAATCCTAAAAATGATAGGGAGAATTATAATAGTTGATATAACATAATAATTATTATTTATTTGATTATTCTAATGAATTTTAAAACTAAGACTTTCTAGGTCAAAACCAGGTCAGGGAGGTCATGAGGGTGGTGTCGCTTGAGTCTTCTTTTGACTCTAGTCCGAGGGTCAGCATTGACCACAGCTGCAGTTCCTAGCTTCCTTGCTAGGCTGTTGGGGTGTACATTAAGCCTTTCCATATATTTTTGGGCGATGTTCTGGAGCTTGTCTCCTAATTTGGGCACCTTGAGGTCGCGTTCCGAAATTCTTCTTAAGGTCTTCGCCTGTAAGAAACGGATCTTATTAAACCGGCCTTTGAGGCCTAAACATTCAATTTCTTTAATACACATAATCGTATAATCTTTCTAAATAACTTAGATACTGAGAATCGCTAAAATTGGTACCGATTAGATTAAGTTGCTCAAGAAGGGTAATAGTACGTTAGACAATTAAATAGTTTCGTTTAATAAATTTAAAAAAAATCAGGACTCAAATAAAATCACTGCATACTTTTGAATACAGTCCAATAATATTTTAGATAAATAAAATGCTTGAAAAGTTTATGCACATGTATTGGCACTCTTCTTAATTTCTATATTTTTGCCAGTGTATCCGTAATGCCGAATGCAGCAGAATCTGCGCAGCAATCTCAATTTGAATTTGAATGCAGATGGCGTTTGATTTTTGGCAAGCCTAATTATGTTCGTCTCTATGCCGCGTGCTCTTGTGCCTTTTACCTTCACCCCCCTCCACACGAACACACACAACTGCAGTTGTGTTGGTGTGTGCGTGCAAGATTGGCAAACCAAACAGGAAATGCTAATTACATGTAAGTGAACACAGCAGCGCATGAGTGTTTGCGTGAGCGGAAGTGTGTGTGGGCCACTTTCACTTCGCCTCCATCGACAGCCGCTCGGAAGCGGCCCCCTGCCCAGCCACGCCCCATTTTCGCCCACGGGCAGCAAAGTCGCCCGATTGTCGGCTCATGCAATATTATTGCTCGCAATCTAATTAACCGCACAGCGAGACCAGCGCACCCACAGGACCACCCACACATTCACCTGGGCAATATTTGCGCCAACTGGTCATATCAAAATGGCCACGCACACCAGCACACACACACATGCACGCCTATGAGCCCATGGCCGAAACACACACACACAATGGAAATTATACGCTTAATTGAGAACGGAATTCAGCGCTAATTCAATTCGCTTCCGCCCCAAACTCCATCTTCATCTCCCCGCAATCCTGCACTGACTTTTGGTGGCCCTTCTGGGCACAAAACGCAGCTCTAGGCAGCGATCAGAAGTATATTCAAAAATGTTGCTGCAGCTACCTCACTTATTTAAAGCCATCTACTGTGCCAGCTTCCTTGTGCCGCTCCCATAAACTTCAACCATGGCTGTCTGCAGTTCCAATGACACAGTTCCTTTGGCTACATCCACTGCATTGGGCAGCCGTCCCATCCACCGTCCACCATTCAGCATCCACCATACGTCCGCCTTACACCAATCACACTGGCATCCCTCCCAGCAGGGTCCCCAGATCCAGATCCCGTGCTCCTTTTCTCGCCCGCCCTGTCGATTAGTCAATTATAGACAAATGGCCTGGGAGTTGCGAGCGCGGTACAATGTAAACAAGCCATCAATAGCAGCAAGAGCGCAGGAGAACGGAAGGGAAGAGTGCGGAGAAAGGGTGAAACAGAGAAGCGGAGGAAGGGAGAAAGGGAGAACGGGAGAATGGGAGAATGGCTGACAGGGGAGAAAGCTCAGCAAGCGGCCTGGTTGAGATAAAAGAATTATGCATAGGCAACAGCAGGGCGCAGGGGATGGCAAGGCAAGCCAAGGCTGTCCGGGACCAACACAAAGGCGAGAAAGCAGCCACGGGCCGGTCCGGAATCAGCGGGATGGGTTGGCCGAGAGGAAACCACAAGCCACACAGAGAAATTGAAAAAGAAATGCAAAAAACAGCAGCAAGCCAAAGAAAAAAAGCTACCCACTGCAGGGAAAACGGATGCCCGTGATGTCGAGAAGTGGCAAGCGGAAAACTAGTCAGAGAAAAACAAGCGATCATTTTCGAGGAACTTAAATGGGAAAGCCCCAAGCAGACCCGATTTCAATGGGGAAGCGAAAACGCTAGCGTCAATTTCTTCATATCCTGTCGTTCAATATCCTCCCAGTCGTAGCTATGAACTAACTAGCAAATAACTCATTCGATGTTTTTCCAAAAGGCCTTGGCATTAACGTCTGCTAAGGTATGGTTTTGCCATGACCTTCAATCAAAACCTCTATTTATAGGACAACCCAATATTTTCTACCCGTGGCGGACAAACACCTGGAAAGCACGTGGGTGGGGAAAAGGGGGTAATGGGCTACAAGTGATGGGTAGGTAGGATGTGTGGTCAGGACCACTTCAAAAATCCAGCCCCCTTCCTTGCTGCAAAGCCAGCCAGCCAAACACAAAACGGAAATCGGAAAACGCAGCAAAACAAAAGGCAGGCGTTGAAGCCAGCAGAGAGTTCCTCGCAGGACCAAGCGGTTCGGGGGCCATTTGTTTCAGGACGCGAATGGGGCGAAGTCCTTGGCGGAGAGACGTCCAAGGGACGCGGTCGGGCCGCTAAACAAAAGTAATACCTATCCGGGCCACATGGACAAAAGCCAAGAGAAAAGAACAACATTTTAATAGTTCCGATATTGTGACTACGGAGTTCTCCTGTAAACTACAATTATTGGTGTCACTTGAGCAGAGCAAAAACTTCAAGGAATATCTACCCACCCACCACAGGTCTAGGCAATGGAGTAAGCTTATAGCTAGTAAATGGCGTCCAAGCAGAGACATCTCCCAGTTCGGGACATTACCATGCCCAACACAACTGAATGGAGGTGTTGAATGGCCTGGCATCGACGACGCACCCTGGAGGACGAGTCTGTGCCGCCTTCACATGCTTCATCTTCCTTTGTTTCGCCTGTCACCTGCGGCCAAGGGTTTTAAATTTAAGCGGACTTGTGGGCGATCGCAGCCACACGATTTCCGCCAAGTGCCAGATGGAAAATGCGAAATGGGAAATGGAAAATGGCAACGGGAAAGAAGGCTCCCCTGTGCCAAATCTTCCTTTTGGCCACGATGCTGCCAATTGCCAATTGCAAATCGCCAATCGCCATGCAAACAAAGGCAACAAAAGCTAGTTAATTGGGTAAAATGTTCGGCGGAAATTGAAAGCAAAAGCAAAGCAACACGCATGGGCGGCGAAAAAGGGGCGGCAGGGGTCAAACGAGCAGGCGAAATGCAATAAATATCTAAATTTCCCCTGTTGCCAGCCAGGCCATTATTTATCGATTTATGCAAATTTGCAGCGGACATTTTATCAATAAACAATAATAAATTAAAATCAACAATCAGTGGACTAAACAATCGCATCGTCGTCTCTTTTCCGCATAACGCACTCTCTCTTTCTCTGCCGCTTTTTCGGGTGGGCGGGGCGGCGGGCGTTGTGGTCACTGTCCAAATTGAAAACGAAATTTAAATTGTCAACGCCACCGAAAGCCAGCAGAAGAGCCAAAAATGCATAGCATTTTTCCACAATCATATATCCGGATAAGTACTTACGATGCATGCACACATACATGTGACATGTGCATACCTATGTACGTATGCATGTGCAATGAACATACATACGTATGTTTATCCGACGTGTATGCACCACCGACTGGCTATATGGACAAAAATGTGTGTTGCTCGCAATCAAAAATGAAAGCTGCGAGAAGGGAAAACGAGCACAAAGATACCCAGATACCCAGAGAATGCCAGGTCGGGTTCTTTTCGGCAGTAGGAACATCCGCTGGCCAGTGCGAAATTCGATTGCGATATGAAAATCCTTGCCCTGCGGGGTCAAATAATTACTATGCCTAGAGATGTGTGCACACTGTTTCAAAAGCGCTGCCAGCTGCTTACCCTGCGGGCATGCACACACTGGTGCAGCTGGGAAAGAAGTGTTTTCGCAAAATTTTAATTTGAATTTTATTATCAGCCATCAGCCGTGGTGGATGGATTTACAATGCAATTAGCATTGCTCTGGGTCCAAATGCTGCAAAGCAGAGTTAATGCAATCGAAAAAATGCCATTTGAATTTAAAACGAATCGATAGGGTGGCCATAACTTTTATAAGTTTAGCACAGAAGGTTTGTATTTCAAGAAGATACACATAGTGGATGTTGCTACGTACAAATCCTTGCCAACTATTAATGTGGAAAAGGTGCTCTTTTTAAGGCCGCTCCTTTGTATTTCCAGTGGGACCGGGGATCTTATAGAGCTAACGTTTTTGGCCACCTCCTGGACACCATCCGCATCCTGGCGCTCACCTGGCTCGTACCACTCACCAACCCCACGCTGCACGCCCCTCAGCTCCTGGAGCGTGACCACCTCTGACCGGAGCTATTTTTGCATACTTTTGTGCGACGCGCAAACAATTTGCATTTTCCATTTTCCATTTCAGCGTCAAATGAAATGCGCCCGACTGGCCGGGAGTTCCGTTGCGAAGTTGCGACCCCTCGTGCGGATGCTCCCCTCTCCTCGCTGGAGTGGCCCACTCCAGCAACCCACCAGGAGCTGCACCGATGATTTATTGCACTTTCGACGCTATTGATATTTTATTTGTTTGCGATGAAGTCATTTAGTGCGGGCCACAGGCGTTTGGAAACTTTGTACACGGTGTGCACACGGTGGTGGGAGAAAATGCACAGAAAAGGAATAATCTCGTGTCATATTGTCATCCAGTATTGCCCCTAATCCACGCCCTTATGCACCATCTTCAACCATATCGCCTCAAATGAACGTCTTAATTATGGCGTTGACCATGCGTACATATACATATACACGAGTACGAGATTGCTCTGGCTCTCGGCGTCTATGAGAAATATTTAAATACTTTTCGAGTCGACACCAGGGGACAAGGCGTTCCGCCCGCTGAAGCTCAACTAACGCATAATTTAACTGAAAGCTGTCTTCAAGTTGGCGCACAAAGACCTCCAAGGACTCGGAGAGCCTGAGACTTGGTTTTTTTCCTGGTCCTGGAACTGTTAAATGCCAGCCAGGGGCGGCCGAGATGTGAGATGTGCTGTACGGGGGTTTTCAATCCGACACGACTTGAGACAAGTGCCCCACGGCCCCTCTCGCTTTTATCCTTTTTTTCTGTGCTCTCTACTTAGGTGTCGTGCAGCTGGTCCACATACATACACATGTACATGTATGTGGCATGCATACATACATGTGTTTGTATGCATGTGTGTATATCTGTGTAGTTTCGTGAGCTATTTGCACTGGCAGCTATTTGGCAGCAAACGCCGCACATAGACACTCGGCACGAGGCATTTGGTGGAAAAGTGAAAAGACGAGGGCCATTTGGACACTTTCCGGGCCAAGAGCTCGGCACAAATGCATTTGCTTATTAAGCCCGCTCTGTCTCTGTTTAAGTTTATATTTAAATTATATTCGGGGGACAACAGGGCGCTTGCACCTGGCAAATGGAAATGGCAAATGATTCGAGAAGTGCAAGTGAGCGAGCCAAGTGAGCCACAGTAAAAGGTGCCAAAGCAGGGCGTGACCTCTGACACAATGCCATTGCGATTCCGGGATCCTCGGACGGGAGCCTAATTCGACCGCAGCTACAGCGAAAAGCAATTAAAGCAGGACAACTACTTGCCAGGAGTCCGCCCAAAAGAGCCCCAGCCTCCGAGTCGAGTCACTCAGTCAGTCGCTGCGGTGATGCCTGGCGCGGGAAAGGCTGGTCACGCGGGTTAGGAGTGGATGCGACCCAGTTTGATTGGCAATCGAGGCGAGTGACAAGTGGCGTAGCGACCGAAAAACGAATGAATTGGAAGCCTTTCAATAAATTCCAGTTTTTCATTTTCCATTTCTATCTATCTTTTTCTGGCACGCTCTTTCCGCCCTTTCCGCTTGCGGGAGGAGCTCGAGCTCTCCACACTTGACAACAATTTATGAGACCACCGTTGCCATCCAACTAATTGAAAAACTAAGCCTGCCAGTTAAGCCAAGCCAAAGTTTTCCCTCGAATTCCCCCACCGGAAACGTACACACACACACTTCGGCTGCCACGAGGGGCAGGAATGGGAGGAATGCTAAGGGCTGCGCGCAGGACGAAGCTGTGGCAGTGGCAGTGGCACATGCAAACAAAACCCCAAAATGTTGCACTTAATTGCAACTATTGGAAACTTGGTCCTAATCCGGCTCCTGCAGCCAAATTGGTTTATTTTCTTGCCAAATTCTTGGGACACGTCCTCAGCTCCTCGTCCCCAGCCGAGCAAATACAGTGGGAATCCTGGCTGGGGTGCACAAAGCTCCTGGCCACACATACACACTCGCACACACTCTCACACGCACACAATCATCCCGAGCTGTCGCAACAATTCTGTCAATTTATGCATATCAAGCATCTTTGTTTGGTCCTTGTTTTCGGCGAGTCGCCCCGATTCCGAAAAATAGTGCTTTACTGATTGAGCAATTATGGAAATTGACATTTTATCTGCTCATAATTCGGTTTAATTGAACACACCCACACTCCGGCTGCTGGAATTGGGGCTTAGATGCCTCCTTTGTGGCTGATAATAGCCCCCATCGGTTTTCATCTCGAACATCCTTACGTTGGTGCTGATTGGCCCTAATTGACTTTTGGGTGTGTGTAGCCTGCCCAAGGAATCGATACCTTTGATTCCAAACAATGAGAAATTACTGTATGTGCTGTTTAACTTATCTTACGATAAGTAACGAGCATTGTCGACCATAATGAGTGCAACTATGTTGGTAATTCTTGCTGTAACGCATAAATAAAGCCCAAATTACTAATTGGATGCGAACGTATGAATTACTCGTACCTGAAACACAACCAATCCCAAAAAGTGGAATAAAAGTGGACAACTCCGTTGAGCTGAAGGGGATTGGTTGCATACTTGGATGTACCCCGCTGATGAAAGGAACCACCCACACGCGATGCTGAGCACTCCCCAAAATACCGTGTACTCCATGGAAAGGAGCCGAGCCACGGAAACGCCAGTCTGTTTACAGTTTCGCAATTTTAAGCGAAAATCGCTGACGCAGCGTGTGTGACAGCGGCAGCCGCAGACCCCCGGTGTCCCCCCTTGGACGTCGAGTGTCTTTGCATAATTTTTAGACAACCGCACGAGGGCGACTTTAATGTCATCAGCGGTTTTGTCCGCATTCCACCCACTCCTCCACCACCGCCAGAAACCCCGACGACTTCCGACAGCTGTCAGCGGATTTAATGTGCAGTTTTAATCAAATTTACATCAGGCTAGTTAGGCGGCGCGCTATCACCGCAAGTGAGGCAAGCTTTCCCGGCTAAATATGGGCCCTATTGGGGCAATGAACAGGCTTATTGCTGAAGGAACAGCCTCGAGCATTTGATGAAACACTCTTTTGGCGACAAAACATGCCTTTGTGGCTAAACAACAAGTGTGTCTAGAATGCCGAGAATTGAAAAGTGCTTGGCATGTTCACTTCGCCAGGGGAGTTTCCTCCCGACGGGCAATTAAAGGTGCATTTCGGATTTTTAGGGAAAACGGGCGGGAAATGAAGGGAAATGTTTCGAAAAATATGTTAAAAATTGCATTGGCTGTGATGGCCCTAAAACCTTCGAGGACTTTGCGGCGTTCTAGGACATAGCAGTTTCTCCAAATCTCTATCTTTGTCCACAGTATGCAACCCGACGCCCCCCCTTGAACATTCAGCGCACTTTCTCCGGAGTGAGCAGAGGAGCAGAGGTGTTTGCAGGAAAGTTTCGCCGACATCTTAATTTCTCACTTGTAAATTGAGCTGCGCCAGCAACCGCAAATTAGACCCCAAAGTATACGTACTTGTGGATGCCAAATATTCCCCGGAGTTCTCCTGCGGTTACCTAACCCCCCACCATCTCGCTTTCTCCAGCCGCTCCCCCACTCACATGCACACACACACGCATACACACATGCACGCACGCACACGCATTGGCACACAGACACTCATGCGTAAAACCAACATGAGCACAGAAGACAGAAGACAGAGGAGAAAGGTGAAAGTCAAGGAGACAAAGCGCGCTTGGAGTGTTGCAAACATGAAGTGGAAAGCTTGAAGAGGAGGGTAAGGGGAGGGGGGTAAGTAGAGTAGAGAGGCGAAAAGGGGACGAAGCTGTGTGCCCCAGCCCCATGGCAATTAAATGAAAGTGCGTGAGAATGTGGGAAATGGGCGGGCTCGATAGAATCCTTTATCGACTCCTTCGACATGGCGACAGCTTGCCAAATTAAATTCAAAATCAATTAGTCAGAGCATTAGGAGGTTAATTGAAGGCCTCAGTTGCCGGCGGTTTCACCATTGATATCTACCATTGAGTCATACTCGTTTGAAAAGAAATGCATCCCAAAGGTAATCCATAATCAAAGGTAATCAAGCTATGAAGTGGCTATGATTTTTGCCAATACAGTCGCATTTATGCCGATCTCCATTAGTACAAGTACAGTGAATCCTCTGCGAGCATGTACGCAGCCCGGCCTAAGTTGACCCCTTTTAACCCCTTTGAGTTCTCGCATAACCCCTAAACAAAGATGCATTCAATCTGTCAGCTGCTGCTTCGGCTGAAAATTCCCCATGGGTCCCCAGTCTGCGCTTTCCCTGCAACCCTTTCAACGCACCAACCTGCAACCCCACCCCCCACCACCCACTTTCTCCATCCCACTGTGCCCCCGATGCGGCGCGCTTTTCACACCGTACCACGTAGCCAAACATTTGCAAATGAGCGTTGAAGCGTGGGACACCAACAGGCACAGTCGCCTCAGGTGAAAACTCCACCGAAGCCTCCTCCACCCTTTCCAAACTCTTCTACGCTTTTCCATTTCCCAGAGAAAGGGACGGGAGTCGGAATGGAAAACGCGTGCACAATTAGAGATAGTTGCGGCTTTTGCCGGGCCAAAATTGAAATATTTAATTAAGTTTGACAGGTGCAGGCGGCACTTCTTCTTCTCTTTGTCTTCCGCCGTATTTGCTTTCTTAATTTCTGCATTCAATGAGAAAGTGGGTCATTTAAAAGAGGGGAAAATTTAAATTGGCAATAGGCTGCACCAAATACATATACCCGTATGCTATGGAAATGGTCACAGTTTGTTGAAAGCGGTTAAAGTGCAACACTGCAGCGGAGGGGCATTTCCCACTTGGCTGCCCTGCACTCGACACCCCTTCCAATTTATTTCCACCCAAAACGAGAGGGGCCAATAATTTGGCCAATGACGTGCAATTATTTGCCAGCCAACTTTCTGTGGCCCTTAACCCCTGCCAAACCCGCGCCCCTGCCTTCTAGCAATAGTTCGCGTGGCACGTACAAAGTTTGTCTGCTCCTTGCGAATCGCCGAATGTGAGAAATGCTGCGAGAGTAGAAAATGGCAGCGGGAAAGTCGCGAACTCGCGAATGATTCATGGCCGCTGCAATTTAGCTGCCAACTTGCGAAAAGTACCGGAAACGCATTCATTTTCCGCATTTTTCACATCAATAATGGACTGCGGAGGGCGCGGAGGGAGCGGAGGGAGCGGAGGGAGCGGTGGTCGCAACTTGGCGGACTCGGCGAACTGCAGTCCTAATTAAGTTTGCAACATTTATGACTTGTTAGCCGAGGACTTGCGACGGGTTAACTACTCAAAGTCGCCGATAATCTCGGTGAGAATGGGTTAAGTATTAATTTAGCTGCAGGCTGGATGCGATTTCGCGGGGTATAGACAAAAGGTACCCTCTAATATAGCATATGTTTCTCGGCTTAAATTACTTCCAGTACTGGGGAAGAATATCCCGAAGAGGGATTACCGTACTGAGCCAAATAAGAGCCCGTCTATTTCATTTCACGCTTGGTCTACCTTCAAAATGGCCTCCAGGAGACGCACGGACGGACGCCAAGGCTGAGTCCTTGCTTTCGGGTTTTCCCCCGCCAAGGATGACAAGCCCCCAGCTGCAGTCGCCTGTGAAATGATGACAGTTGCGGTTTCACTTTTTGCTGTCCGGCCAAGACTGCCCGAAATCGCAATAGCAGAGGAATGCCCCATTCACGGATGGCAGGGTATGCATGCGGCTAAGTCAACCTCAATTTCCTCCGAAACTCAGCGACTTGCTGGACGGATTCATTATTTTGTCACCCATCTCGAGGTCAACGCTTACCTTTTTCTACAATTGAAGAAGCAATAAGATTTTGCTCAGATCTCAAACTGCCCAATCAAAAAGCTAAGTATCTAGGTTTTGTATTAGTTTTCATGACATTCGAGGATGACCAGGATTTTCGAAGGATGCAGCAAGTGAAGAACCAATGAAATAAGACGGAAAATCATCGCAAATTAATTTGCTTATCGCGCTGCCACGCTCGAAACTGAGTCCAGCCAGCCAGTGCCAAGCGGTGCCAGGCGGTGCCAGCTAAGCCCTATTTCTCCTACTTTCTCCCAATATCTTCTCTTCCCCTCCGGCCACCCAGCCATCAATCCCTTTGTCTTTGTGTCTGGCGATAAGAGACGCGTTCGAGTGACCCTTCAACCGGCGCAGCTTTAGCTTCTGCTCCGGATTCGGATTCGGATGAGGATTGCGTTGCTCTCTACAAGTATATTCCACAGTTTCGGTTGCTACAGCTATAGCTTCTGTAGCTGCTGCCGTCCGATAAGCGCAATATGGTGCGACTACACTGAGAGAAATGAATGCCTGCCAGACGCTGAATATGGAATTGGGAATGTGTGCGAAAATGTGATGATAACGATCAGTGACACGGCTTTAAAGGTTCTTAATAAGACGTTGTCTGGCTGTAAATTGAAATTTTCTGCTACTGAAGTCAATCAAATTATTGACAGTGCACCTGGGATGACCCCAGTCGCCGTTCATATTTCAGGCTTGTGTTTATGCAGCTTAACACTTTGGGCCCCGCTTCCTTAACCCTCTTTCCGCAGACGCCTGCCCTTCCAGATGCCCGGAGTTGAAAAGGGAATCCGTTAAGCGGCTTACGCCGGGCGGCAGTCCGTCCGTCCGTCCGGTGCAGAGACTCCGTTCCCGACTTTGCAAAGTTTATTAAACATAATTATAAAATATCAAACAAAAAAAAGAGAGAGCAGAGGATGTTAGGCCAGTCGGGCGAGCAAAGTGGCCATTAGCAGGCTCGCAGAGGTCCAGGTGAGATGCAGGGATACAGATGAGCCGGACCCACTGGTCAAGGGCAGGGCTCTGCGGTGATGCAGCTTGACCCTGTCGATGTGGGGCTGGCAGGAGGACTCCTTCCTAACGTACCGGAACATGGACTCTACGATATTGCTGGGAGTGATCGTATCGCACTTCTCCAGCAGACTAACGGTGCACGTCTCGAACGCGTAGAGGTCGACGCACTGCTTCGGACCCAGGACCAGCTGGGGCAGATCCCACTCCGGGCTAATCGTCTTGGGCAGATATCCGGCGAAGGAGGAGTTCAGGCAATTGGCGATGCCTTCGCGACTCTGCTGCAGGCACTCGGGGCCCTCTTCGGCGATGAAGAGCGCAATCTGGTCTCCGTTCTTGTAGCATATGAACTCCAGCAGCTTGTCCGCAATCCTCTGCAGCACCGCGTTGTGGGTCTTCTCATCGGTGGTCAGGCAGGGCAGGAGCGCGTCGTTGAAGTTCTTCAGGCAGGTCTTGGCCTGCGGCAAGCGGAGGCAGTACTTCTCGAAGACCACGTCCAGGTCGCCCTTGGGACTCGCCTCCTCGATCTCCGCCTGGATCTCCGTCATATTGGCCAATCCGGAGAGGCATTCTGCGAGGTGCACGCCCGCATCCTCGATGGACTTGCTCAGGTCAGAGGCGTTAATTGATCCTTTTGGCAAATGGCCATTGGCCTTCTCGCACTTCGACTGCAGCAACTTTTGGAAGTCGGCCAAGGTGACATTGGTGTTTTGCAGGCCTTGGGGCAGATAGTTGGATCTCAGCTGGTCCACATCCACGTTCTCCAGCAGCGAGGGATCCAGGGAACCAGCCAAATCCACGGATCCAAGCACGGCGTGAACCGCGAAGGCCAGTAAAAGCGGACAAAGCGACCAGCTCGACATTCTCGCACTGACTGGCTGCAAAATGCGGAGAGCCGGAGCTCGCAGCCGGGGTTTCTTATCTTCAGGGTGTGGGGTGGTGTAGTGTGGGTAGCAGCACTATCTCCCGATCCGCTGGGGCGACGGAGGGGTCAATGTCTGAGATTAGGGCGACCCACAAAGCCAATCTCCCGCCTAATTCGTGTATCGGTAATCAGTCGGGGTAAACAACCATCGACACAGTACGAGTATGCCGTCCGTATGGAACATCCAATGTGGCAGGAAACTAAGAAAGTGAAAGCTGCACCGGTATCGGAACTATCCACAAACTATCCATCAGCGCAAACACACATTTTCGTAGGGTGCTACCCAATCGAACGATTTAGAGTTCTTTTGACTAAGTCCAAGGTGTAACATTACACAGATAAGTTGCAATGGACTCAGCCAATCAAAATCTTGGGGCTGTCTGGCCCAAAACGGATTAAGTTGCGATTATAGCTCGATTGTATTGATTAACTAGAATACCTACCTACCTACGTTTGATGTGCACATAAGATGATAAACCTGGCTGCAGTTCAAATAGGGCCATTGATAATAAGTTGAAGCTAAGGCAAATGGGAATTGGGTTCGCTGTTATCAAGGGAGTTAATGTCGGGCACATTAAGACTTTCCCGCTTCAAAAGAGCGTGAGATCGAGTAGGTAAGGCAATCAAGCTGATAGCAATCTAACAGTCGTTGGTGAACGATAAGCCCTATCGCCGTTCTTTCTTGATCGCGTGGGATTATCGTCGAATCATGTTCAGTAAGCCTAATCAGATGAATATACATACATGTAGAATCTTAACATTTAGCAGCTGCTAGCTTCTAGCTATCTATTGCTACTGAAATCACTAATAATAATACATTTTCTACACGGGTCAACCTTCATTCAAAAGGCTTCCTCTGCAGCCAGCATGCCACCCACTATGCGGGGTAGAAATATAGCAACACTTGAAGCACGACCATCCAAAGAACACCGACAGCAACTAAAAACAGGAGCAGCGAGCAAGAAAGTAACAATTTATCTTCGTTTGTTGCGGAAGTTGCAAGCGCAATAAACAACATCGGAAAGGGGCGGCTGGCTGGAGGGGCGTGGCGAGGCGAGCATAGGGTGCCTGCCACAGCGAATTCTCGGTTAAAAATTATACCGAAAATTGCAGCTAGCGGAGCCAAAGCCAAAGCGGGGAAAACGGGGGAATTCACAGCAAATTGAAATGAAGCGCGTGGCAGGGATTCCTAAAAAATGAGCACAATTAATTGCCGCTCACTGTTTCGCTTGTGGGCGTTGCCAGGGGCAGCACTTTGTCGGCGGCAAGGGGTGTGGCAGCATTAGTGGCTGCAATGAGCTGGCATTTCTGCATTTGTCCAAGGTAGCAACAAATGCTGCCAACGTGCGGGCGGATATTCCTCTGCTGAAACGGGATATTTAATCTATCAATTTCGTACTAATTAAACATTTGGGCCCACATTTTATGAAGTCCGATGGACGGAATTGTTGTCATTGCCAGTGAATCAATTTGGGGAATTAAATTCTCCGCAAAACTAATGTAATGCTGCAAAATCCCTTCATTTTAAATAAATGACACATGAAATCTGGACATTGGGAGGCACACTTGTGGCATTTTCAGTCCGTCGGTCGCCAGTTATAGATGCATAGATGGAGCTGCACAAGTGGGTGGCAGGATGCAGCGGATGTTTGGCGACCGCCTAATTGCAGCTGCCAATAGGGCGAGGGGTCAGAGGGGCGAGGAGCAGGCGGATGCCATTTGCCAATTGCTTTGCCATCGCTTCCGTTTCCGCTTTGCCGTTCGCTCATGTGTGTGCGATGCGATTGGCCAATGATAATTAGCTTGAGGGTGGTAATAAGGATATTTGTTGCTGGCAGCAGGAGCCTAAGCATTTGAAGGTTTCTTTTGCGTGCAATGATGTCAAAATCATGCAGAAATGTGCTAAATCTAATTTGAATTCTTTCGCTCAGACGGCTGAACAGCGACCAATGGCTCAATTCGTAATCAATGCGAATGTACGAGCTGAAGCTAATAGGTTATCCACGTTGCCTAGCTATAAATGGATTCACTACCCAGTTTCGAGCTAGCACAATCTTGGGAACTCCGTTGTTTGTCGCCCAGAAGCAGAATTTAATCGAGTTCAAACCGCAAACACAAATGAGAAATGCAGTTTACCGAGTCACAACTTTGGGCCTTAAAAGAGGGTCTATTTGGGGTGCAGAACGCACTGTTCAAGCCCACTCACCACAATTTGAAAAGTGCTCCATGGGAGACGAGCAACAGAAGAGTGGCGAAAGAAATGCAATAAATAAAACAAACCGCAAACAAACTTTTGTTAGTCGCAGCAGCCGAAAAGGGGCACAAAATCCATTAAAGCATTTAAGTTCTATCCGAAGGACTTGGAAATGGTACAATTCGTGGATCGATTCGCCGATACAAGGATGCGCAAAATATAAATATATTAATATGAGAACGACTAATATGGTTAAGCTCGTGTTTTAAGAAAAATTCAATTCGAATACATATTGCGAGCTTAGTGCAATGATATGTTTCGCTTCCCTTTCCTTCGCCCGAATTTAGATGGATATTTTTAAAACCAACATGGAATGTTTGAATACTCGCTGGCCGGTCCTTACGTTTGAGTACCTCTCAAGCCCCGGAGGAACTAGGTCCTTCTTGCTGAAGGATAAATCTGTTAACCCCAAGCATAAGCCAATAAACAATGGCGAAGGAAAAGAAAAGAGGGCACCCTTTTTACTCCTTTTCTGGGTAATGCGAATTGGTTGACTGGCGCTTAGATAAAGTCAAATTATTCGTGCTCTGTTTGCACGTGTGTTTGTTTTTCCTTCATGGTGTTTGTTTGTTTGTTTCTTTTTGCGTTCGTTCGTTTGCTTTCCCCGGGTTCCTGGGTCTCTGAATTGGCAAAGAGAAACTCTTGCCTTCTGCCACGCACACCTCACCTCACCTCACTCCACTTTAGTTCACTTTTCGCCATCTCGCATCCTTTCGAGCACTCGAGGATTGACTGACAGTCGCTGTGTTATTCTTGCTGCTGCTGCTGATATCCTGCCGCAGGAGTGGCAGTGCGAAGGGGCATATACTCCCGTCGCGTGTGTCGATGATTTTTTACCGAACTTTTCACTTTGATTCCGTTTGAATTTCCGCAGGTCTGCACAGCAGGCGCTCTGCCCGCCGCCTCCTCAATTCAGCCTTTTCCTTCTGATCACGATGCGGTATTCAATGAATTTGAGGAATATTTCCCAGCGTCTTCGACAACAAAAGGGACGGTGCTGTGGCTTCGGTGGGACCAAGGAACTCACACCCATGTTTGGCTAGCAAATCCGAAACCAAACGAACATTTCCATTGCTTGTTTGATACCCCCTTTTACACCTGGAAGCCTGGAAAGCCCGGGTAACCTAAGGCGGCTAACAATTCACAATTCGACTGACCAGACGTGATACATCGGCGCATTCGACTTTAAAATAGGCAAGGGTATCCGATAGTCGAGGCACGTTGAATCCCTGATTTTTCCCACACGCGGCCGCTAAATTTACAGGGCGCACGCAGTGGGCAAAAGTGGCAGGGAAAGTGGACGAGGTAGTTTCAAATGTTTGCTCATGTAAATCGAGCAGACCGTCCCGCCTCCCTGCTGCTTCTCCTCCTGGGGGGAGTTTATTAACGTTTGGCGTCGGCGCTCACCAACATTTTCGACTCAATGACGGCAAACATTTACATTTCGTATTCAGCTTGTTGTCATCGGTGGCTCGATTGCGCTACACGGCTTAGGTGACGGAAGTGGAGAGTCCGTCTCCCTGGTATCCTGATGCCCCACCATCGGATTCCAAGCCTTACTGGGATTTCCTACAACTAGCGTCTGACTTCAGGCTCCCATTCCCCACTGATAGCACGCGATTTCTTACTTTCTACGAGACTGTGCAGTACTAACCTTTACTTCACGACGACGCCTGGCCCAAGAACACACCATCATCTCCTCCGCCGATTAGATATCCGTCGCTCCAAGAAACGCACATTAACATTAACATTAACACTTTGATCGCACTAAAAGTTTGTTTCAACAAACAATACACACGCTACAATAGAACACAGTTATCACATTTTTTATTTCGGCAGTGCTGGAACTCACACTTACCGCACACAAAAACGCAGTGCTTTCGATGAAGAGATAAGACCAAACCAGAGCTTTCTCACTGATAAAGCTTGCTCTCTGGATTACAATAATAGCTGGATCAAAAGCCCAAAACTGGTACAACCAGTACAGCACTAAATGATAAAACGTAGCGGTAAACTTGAGAAATGAACATATTGACAACACCTGCGAGGCCTGGGCTTGCACCTCCATCAGAATCGCACCCAGATATCGCTGGTTCGTTTTCAGCCATGCTGTGGCCTCATTATCATTGCATTATTATTACACAATGCCAGTGAACTTTATTGTCTTGCCGTTTTCAGTGTTTGAGCTGCTTCTAATAAGACCGTATTCCATGCTCAGTTAATTCAGTTTCCGTAGCCGCCTGTGCTGCACCGCCGAAGGGGGATGCACGTGCCCGCGGCGTTCCTCGCGAAGCCCTTGTTGCAGTAGCATCCATCTGGGCATCGGATGTGCCTGACCAGACAGGGCTTTCCCAGCGTGGCGCACTCCGTTTGGCAATCGGGACCACAGGCCAGGAAAGTCTCGTTCGCCGGGCAACTCCGGGGCGCTAGGGATTGTCAGAAGCTTGTTAAAGGGGCGTGTTTCTGGGGTTTCTCCAAGGAATGGATGCACTTACTGATGGGAATCTGCGCTGAGACAGCGAAAACCAGGCAGCAACCGCTGATCAGCAAAAGATAGTTTGAGCGAAGCATCGTCGAGACTTGCGGAGCATCCAAACTAAACTAAATCGATGAGCTCACTGCTACCGCGCTTTTATACCCACTGTGCGGAGTGGGCAGTAAGGGTATACGGCGAATCTGAACATTGGCGTATGACGGAATTTCAGAATCGTAGGAAACTTCACGTATTTATACATAGGTTACTTTTACATAAAATTATAAACACCAATAGGGCATCCAACTCCTACATCCTGGACTTCCCTCGCTCGAAGTTTACCACTTATTTTGTTGGTCTAAGATGTAGATTATTGATTTTACATATAATTTGTTGAACTTATACGTAATATAAAAACAGCGCGTGGGGCATCCCGAAGTCGACTCGCAGAAGATAAACCACTAATGGGGAATTCACATCCACGTACTCCCATCTCCTTTGTGGGAACCACAGCGCTTGCTTACAAAAATATGTTGGTGGTTTATTTGATGCAACTTGTAAACTACAAAAAACTTTGAAATGTGAAGGTGGTTGCGGAGCTCTAGGAAGATTCTCAGGGGGAGCTGCTGCGCCTGCGTCGCTTGTGCCGCTTGTGGGACTTCTTGGTGGGAGTGCGCCGTCGGTCCTGCTGGCGTCGCTGTTCTGCATTTCGACAGCTGGAGCTACGCGATCTGCTCCGCCGGTTGGTTCTCAATATGCTTATGCTCCTACTCCGCCGGATGCTTTTAGAGCGACTTCTACTTTTGCTGCGCCTCCTCTTTTTGGGGGTTTTTTTTCGCTGCGTTGACGAATGCTGGGACTTACGTGGCGGGTTCGATGATGGCTCCCTTGAACGCCTGCTGCTCTTCTGACGCCGTCGGCGCGAGGACTCTCGACTAGAAGGGCTGCTGTCACTGCTTCGGACGTTCTTACTGCGACTTCTGCTCCGGCGGTGGGTTTTAAGATGGCGCGAGCTGGAGGACCGCGTTGAGGTAGTGGCCACAAGCTGGACGTCATCGTCGTCAGAAAGCAGAACGGCAGCAGGTGGAGCAGCGGTGGGAGGAAGAACGGGTTTGCTGGTGAAGGTGTTCGTGCTATCGTCGTTGAGCAAGTTGTACTTCTCCAGATCGCCGCCATCCTCTTCATCGTCGTCCTCCTCGTCCTTCTGCGTGCCCCCTTTGAGCCTCATCTCAGGCCTTTGTTCACCGACTTCGTCATCGTCGTCGGGCCCAAAATATGTAATTGGTATGGAACGGACAGAATCACCAGACTCGTCCCCACTGTCGGCGGTAGCAGCTCCGGCCGCCGACTCCGGAGGATTCGGACCAACAACAGACACAGCAGAGCCCACAGTGGCACCCTCACCTGGTGGAAATCGACGAGATTATACACAATAGCGTTCGATTTACGGTGAGCTCACCTTTTATCTGATTTAGAAAGGCCAAGGCCTTTCGCTTTCGTTCCAACTGCAATTGTTTCTCGCGTGAAATCATTCCGTTCAACTTCTCGCGGGCAATCTGCGCCAGCTTGTCCTTAACACGCTCCTCAGCTTTAAAACAAAATAGTGCAGTTATTAATATCAGGGTATTCTTGATATATATATAACTTTATCGTACCTTGTCGCTGCTCTTTTTGCGGTGAGGAACAGGATGGGGAAGACGTGGTGTTGCCCTTCTGCCCGGCGGTCCTGGCCAACAACTGCGTCTCTACCTGTTTGATGGCCCGTTGCACACTATCTGGCATACCCGGTCGCACTTGCTCCACCCCAGCAGCACTCGAACTAGCCTCCTCGTCGCTGGCTTCCTGCGGTAAAGTGTGTTGCAATGGACATTGGTCATCGCGAGCCCGAATGGAGAAACTTACAGGAGCTACAAAAACAAATATCAATTAAATACCGAACCTGGGAAATCCCTTTGTCCTTAACTCACCCTTATCCAGATTGCTTCCACTCACTGCAGCTGCTGCTCCTCCAAAACTAAGCCCCTTCTTTGACATCAGGGCGGCAGCTACAGCTGCTGCTTTCCTAGTTTTCTCCTCCTTGGAAGCCGCATCCACATCGCCGGTCACTTTGTACAAGTAGTATGGATAGTACTCATTGGCCGGCAGCAAGAAACTAAACCTTTCCACGCTCTTCGTGCGAAGGGTCTCCTCGAATTGGCGTCCGTTCTTGATTACGTACGTGGCCGTCTTGTCGATTATGTGCCTTAGACTGTCCTCCGGAACGGGGAAGGTAAGCACGGGCTCCGGTTTCTGAAATAAAGAAATGACAGATTATACACATGAACTTTAGATTGTGAGAGTGCCCACCTTTTCCTCCTCCTTTTCTGGCTGAACTTGATCTTCCTCCTCCTCACTTTCTGAACTATAGTTTTGGGCCAACGCCAGCGCACTTGTGTTCTTAAGCAGCTCCACCTGCGGCGGCTCACCACTGTTGCCATCGTTATCATCCTGCTGCTCCCGGTTCGACGATTCCTCCTCGTGTGTGAAGGTGCTACCGTTGTACTGCAGCAGCACGGGTGTGAACTCCCCTCCCTGGCTGTTGTGACCTTCGGATCGACAGCTAAGTGCGGGCGAGGCCGTGCCGCCCGAGTGCTGCGAGTTCCCTGGATTGCTTGACTCGTCCTCCAGCAAGACCGCTTGGAGGGGCACGCCCTTGATCTTGCTAATGAGCTGGGTGTAGGCGCAGTTGGCCGAGGGCTTGTACTTGATGGTGGGCACCGTGATGACCACTTGATTGGGGTTCCTCCTTCCACCCGCGACTTCCTCGCTGTGGTCGTCCGCTGAGGGTGCTTCCTTGTCTGTATTCTGCTGATCCAATGGAGTTTCTGGTGCGGGCGGAAATTTGGCCGCCTTGATCGCAGCCAAGAGGTGACGGTAGTAGGGCTGCAGGTGTCCACCTTGGGTCAGGAAATCGAACTGCGTGTTGTTCGCCTGCTTTGCCTTGATTAGAATTTCCATTTGGGCGCCCTGGGTGGCGATAAAGCGAGCAGTCTTCTCGATAATAGCGTGCTGCTTCATCGTTTCGGGCTGAAAATCAATTAAGAAACCATTACTACCATAACTTTTTAGGTTCTTGGAAAACATTTTTTAGGGGAAGGCTTCTCTTGATCTTCGTTTCACGCTTTGACTCACCAGCTGCATGTCCAAGGGTGGTGCCATCATCAGGGTGTAAGGCAGGACGAAGGGCAGCTCGCTCTCCTCGGAGCTCGGCGAGAGCTGGGAGGTCGCCGTTGAGGAGCCACCGAGGGAAGTGGAGGCTGCCGACTGGCTATCGTATTGAAAGCCCACCTGGCAGAAGCTGCCGCCGGAGGTTTCCTGCTGCAGTCGCTTGAGGTCCTCCTCTGCAGGATCAGCGAATTCGGCCAAAATAAGAGCAGAGAACACACGAAGATGTGCGATTTTAGTACGGGAGGAGAAGGGTGGCAGCAATAACTAATTCGAATCAGAGCGAGAGAAACGTATTCGAGTTGATGCGAACGAGAGAGAGATACAGAGAGAAAGAGATAGAGGAAGGTGCTGGATAACAAAAATCGCTAGAGCCTGAGCCTTCCCCGGCAAGGCGATCATGGATCTGGATCCCTGACTACACACGCCCAAGAAGTCGCTCCAACCTGAAAAAAACGATTTAATCTGTCAGGTAGTGAGGATTACGTATTTACCTGCTCCAAGAACGGACTCGCTGGAAATATCGAGGGGATGTCGGTGGTATCTTTATCGGTGGTTGGATTTGATGTGATTGGTACTGACTTGTTCAAGTTATTTTCGATTTGCGATTTGGGTTTGATTGCGTTTTGCGTTTCATGACACTTGCAGTACTTGTAATACAATTTACTATTTGAGGAGTTCGGGATTGGGGGTGTCGATATGTTTACATGCGTTAGCAATCTGATGTGAGTAGGGTCCTAGCCCAACTTCATTAGATATTAACTAGTTTTTAAAGCTTTTAGACTAGAGTATTAAAACCGACATTTTCACTGTGCTCCAGAAATCTCTTCTCTTCTTTTTCACATTCGAAGAAGAGATCGCTCGAATTTCGAAACCAAGTAAAGTATATCGACACCCCTGCCCGGATGTTTGTATCTGGAGGTACTACCAGACCACCGTGGTGCTCACCTTGTCGTAGTCGCAGCTCCTCCTCGTTATTGTACAGAAACAGGTAGCGCTCCTCCTCGCACAGCTGCTCGGCGCGCTGCTCCTCGGCGCTCAAGTACTCAAGCCGGTTGCCGTATCCGCCTGGTGGCGCCTCGTGCGGTGCCAGTTCGCAGAGGGCTCCACGCACATCGTATCTGTGGTCGCGTATCGGGAGTCACGGTAATCCCAATGGCAATGGTGTTTGCAGAGCCGAAAGAAAGCAAGCAGAGAAATATAAACAGAGAGGAGGGAGAAGCATTGTCAGTGGGCGTGGCAATTTTGAGGGGCGACGCGAAACGGGGCGGGCGAAACAAACGGGAGGCAGGGCCGTTCCGTGAAAATCGTCCCATTTGCTTCGCACACTCTCGCGCATTTACACAATATTGATAGTCATACGGTATATAGTATATATAATGCAGTTTCAGATTAGATTAGGTTTTAAGGCTAGAGATCGTTCGTATACATACCGCTCCGGTGGCTAAAAAGTTAATCGGATTACATTTAAAATGGGCAAAGAATTACAGTTTTCAAATTGTATATGGATAGAGATTACAGTTTGAGAAGCACTGAAAAAAGCTGTTATTACAATGGTGTGTGTGCGTGTGTGTTTTGGTTGTGTGGGCGGAAGAATGGGTGGGTGTGTCTGCAGTTCGCAGTCTCGAATTATTATAACAAATGTTAGAATATCTACTCAGACGATCAGTTTGACCCTCTTAAGAAAACCCTATTCTTGATTCTATCAAATAGAAATTGATACAGTTCTGTTTAGATTATGCAAAATAGGGCTATAAATAGCGACAAACTCGGTCTTCTAACGCCATAATCACAATACTATCGATCACAATACCTATATATATGTATGGATCTGCCTCTGCTAACAATTTGTCCGCTGCTGTGCGTAGGAGTATGGTCCTAAGGGGACACGACATGGGTGGGTATGTGGCTGCGTGTGTGTGTGCGTACTGATTAATCGTATACTTATTGCTCGGGTTAGTCCCAATTATTAACCTGTCAATCTTGAGATTTACATCGCCCATCCAGGGAATCAACTGCTTGCCGTGGTCCATTTCCCGCGCCTTCTCGTCGTCACGGAAAATCTTGCAGGCGTAGCCAAACACGAGGAGTTCCAACGGCGGTTGTCTGTGGTTCTCCAGGCTGGATGAGGACACTTTTCCGGTTCCCAGTGCTCCCGGGGTGTTTCCATTGCCAAGAATCGTGCTTACGGTGGCCGATCCTTGGCCCGTGCGCCGCAGGATTCCGCCAACGCTTCCGCCACCGGCGTTTCGCACATTGTAGGGCATCATCGGGGCGAACAAACAGCAGCGAACGTGCAATTTAAGTGCTTCTCTCTCTCGCTCCCTCCGTCTCTTGTGACTCACTCACTTTATGAGGAGATCGATTGCTAGGATCTGTGCTCAGAGGATCTCATATTTCGGGCGGTGTTTGGTTAAATTCTCATATTTCCATTATATTTATATTTGTATAAATGTAGTACATATATGCTATGCTAGAGGTGGCAGTTATATCGATGTTAAGGCGATGCCAGAGCGGAGTTACTGAACCACGACAGTATCGACAAATGCTTGCCCACTGGGCTCTTATCGATAGTATTGGCGGGGTTCATCGTAAGATTCAAACTCGTTTCAAGTGAAATTCATTTGCAAATTGGGACACAGTAACCTCAACCTCCCAAAATGTATTCGATGTGAACACGCATGTGTAATTGTAAAAAAAACACAACCATTTAATTAGTATTCATAGATACATTTCAACTGAATCTCCCAACATTCCCTCAGTCAATCCTTGGCATTTGGGAACTTCAGGGTTCGCAGCTTGGAGTAAATAATGTCCCAGTCGACGTAGGCGCCCACCAAATGACGCTTGTTGCCCGGCGCATCCTCGTAAGCCGTTCTTCCGTGCAACATTCGCAGGTTGTTAAAGACAAACACATCGCCGGCTTGGGTCTTGAACTCCACCGCCTCGGACTGGGCGATCTCAAGGAACTTATCGTAGGCCTTGTACCAGGACACGGCCTGCGCCAGGGAAACGGAGAACCGGCTGTCCCGCTTGGTGGTGTTCTGGTTGATCCTCGCGAATCGGCCATCCACATCCAAACAAATCACTGGCGCTCTCCAGAGACTGTGGAAGGGCTTGGAGTCGTCGCCGTCGTGTCCGATATCAAACCAATTCACGGGCACCGACTTGAGCACCTCGAAGTCCTCCGGATGCAGTTTTTGCAACTGGGAGGCCACGTTGAAGCCATCTGTCAGGGTATTTGCTCCACCCTTTGACTCCGACTGAACGAGGGTGTGCAGGATGTTGATGCCCGCCTTGTATTCGTAGTATGGCATGTCGGTGTGAAGCGGCAAGGGAGTCATTAGATAGGCGTAGTTGCCCGCATTTGGTTTGGATTTAACCTCGAAAACGTCGCTAGGGGAGGCGGGAAAGCAAATAATTTGAAGCTGAACTTGAGTAATGCAACTATAGTGTTTTCCCTCTAATTTATGTGGCTAACATATTCTGTATGAGTATCTAGTGTGAGTTAGTGGTAATCAAATAAACTAAAGAGGTTCTCCTCTTATGGCTCTAGAGAGATTCTTTTCCAGCTTTGAACACTATCTTCAAATCTTTATCATGAGTACAAATGGACACCTGGTTGAAAACCAAAACACAATCGAATATTGCCTGATTCTGGCTGTAACAATCAACCGATAGTGATAATATTTAGTGGACTGATAGATAATACAGCTCTCGGCAAATGTGAGTTTTATGACTCTGGTACTGTACGATGGAGTATGTCATCTATTGGTTTATATTTACCCGTAGGTGGTGCGTTTTATGTAGCCAATCCGTTTGGCCAACTTCTTGGCCACATTTATGTCGTTGGGAGCTCCTTTTAGAATGGCGAATCCTTGGACTGCCAGTGCCTCAAGCCAATCTCTCAGGGCTGCATCTTGCTCCAGCACGTCCTCGTATTGAAATTCTCTTCTCACATCCTCGAACTCCGTTTTTCCCCAGAGTTGAGCGGGCGGCTTGTAGATCTCCTCCAAGTAACGCTTTCTGCCAGCCTCTCCAAAGTCCCTTTCCCTCAGCCAACCCAGATCAAAATTGCTCCTGTGCTTGTCCTGCCAGACGATCTCCAACTGTTTCGTCTCCTGGTTGTAACCCACTTGGGACACTGGTACATTTTGCGGGCCACGCTCCCAGTGACTTTTTCTTGCTCTTGTGGCGACGTGGAAACACTCGGCACATTGACAGTTGTCCCTAAGCCAAACTTGCGGGTACTTCAGGAGATTGCCCTGCTCCTCCTGGACTTCCACATAGTCGGGAGCTCGCACACAAGCAAATGTGCTCGCCTGCCGAAGAAGGGCCAGCCGAGAAATAAGTTGCCTACAGCTCAGCATTCCAGGCTCAACTGCCGAGCAATCAGGCGATAGCACAACAGGCAGGCTGGCTGATAAGCAAAGCTTCAGCTTATCGCTGGTCTTTCTCTTTGGGGAACGAGACCACTTGCACCATGGATTGCGGCTGCTCCAACCAACAGTCTCTTTGACTGTTCGCCGCAAAGCTTCGCCGGCCGCAGCAGAGTGAGCACTCTAAGAACAGAGAGAGCTGTTCAGTACTTTCTTGGATTTGGACCTCGGATTCCTCCTGGTTGGTGTTCCCTGTGTTCTGGCTTTGGGGCTTCTTGCGCTGCCTGCGATGGCGCTTTTTCTTCGTTTTGGCTGCACCGTTCGAGGGAGCATGAGCAGCAGTCTTGGCATCCTGGGCTCCTTCGGCCACATGCAGCTCCGTATTCACTCCGGGTATCAGGGGAAGGAAACAGCGCCTGCACAGGGAACGCTTCAAGGCCGGGGCCCTTGAAACCAGTTGACGCCATGAATTATTTGCCCATACTCCACTGGAGAAGCCACTTACATGTGCATGACAGCCTTGTTGCCCACATTGCGGCAGAGTTTGCCATAGTAGGCGGCCAGTTTGGGTTGATTGCCTACTGCCATTAAATTCGAGGCCTGGAACAGGAAGTTCATGCGTGAGGAGATGCCCAGCTGGGTCAGGTGCTTCATCTTGTTGTCCTTGCTCATAGTCTTCGGATTTTGTCAAACAAAGCCGGTGGATTTAAAGATTCTTTCGCTTTTGTGGCAATTCAAAACACATGGGCGTCGCGGTGTGACCGTATCTGGAGCGCCAAAATAAGTTGCACTCGAACTACTACCATTGAAATATTTAGTACTGTCACGACAATACCAAACATTGTTCCTACTGCAATAGCAGCAACTGCCAAGAACTCTGAAAATTCAGAAATATGATTATAATTTCGGTTTTATGCAGCTCAAAAGTTTTGGGAATTCGCAGAGTATTCTGTTCGAACGAGGTCCAAAATCGAATGTCGGACGCCTGCTAGAAGCCCAGCAACGATAGTATTACCGCGTCAATCTTTTTTCGCACTGGTTACACTGGCTAAGCCAGCTGTTTCCCGCGTTTTTGATTCCCAAATTGCAATTGCCAGAAGTGGAGAGTACAGCGGCAGTGGGAAGCTGGAAAATAGCGCAAGCCGCAGGGAAACCCTCAAAATGCAACGCACTGCGCTCATGTAGAATTCTACTTTGTTTCGTAAGCGATTGGAAAGAGACCGTAGTGTCTAGACGTAGACAGATTCGAACAGGCGATTGGGACTCCCGCCAGAAGTGTTCGCCATGTTTGTCCAGGATCTGCGCAACGACTTTTACCGACAGCTGGTTGGCAAGCGGATCTTGATCGTGGTCAACTACGACATCGATGCCATCTGCGCCAGTCGCATCCTGCAGGCCTTGTTCAAGTACGATCACATGCTGTACACCGTGGTGCCCATAATGGGCGTTACGGGTCTGAAGCGGGCCTATGAAGAGCACCAGGGCGACGTTAAGTACGTGGTGTTGGTGAACTGCGGCGGCTGCGTGGATATTGTGGAGCTCCTGCAGCCGGCGGACGAGGTAACCTTCTTTATCTGCGACTCACATCGCCCGTTGGATGTGTGTAACATCTACAGCGATCGGCAGGTGTGTATCTTGGGGGATGCCTCATTGGAGGAGAATATTCCAGCGTTCGAGACCATTTTCTATGACTCCGAAGGGGAAGACGAGGATGAGGACGAGTCCTCTGACCCGGAACAGCAGCACGACGACAGTGGTGCCGGGGAATCGGACCAGGAGGATCAGGCGCCAAGGAGCCGTAAGCTAAGTCGCCTGGAGCGGCACGAGCAGCGCATCCTGAAGCAGCGAGCCCGCCGACAGTGGGAGTCTGAGCGCGACAGGATTATGTTCGAGTACACGCAGTTCAGCTACTACGGCAGATCCGCTGCTTTGATGGTTTTTGAGTTGGCCTGGAAGCTCTCAAAAGACAACATGGACCTACTCTGGTGGGCCATTGTGGGCATCACGGAGCAGCTGCTGCTGGGCAAGATCGAGAGTGGAGCGTACACTTTGGAGCTGGAGGAAATCCAGTCGCATGTGTCCCGACTGACGAACAAAACGAACGATCAGAACACGATGAGTGCCTCCAAGATAACCTTCGAGAATGATTTGCATCTGGTCTTGTACCGCCACTGGCCCGTCACGGAATCCATGAGGTGAGCATTGACAGTGTATTCTATGCCATTTAATCATGTAGTATAATCGTAGGTATTCCCGCTACTCCTCATGCCAGCTGAAGCTGTGGACACTGCGCGGAGAAAAGAGATTACACGAGCTGCTGCTCGAGATGGGACTGCCCTTGGTGCACGCCCGCCAAACGTACGGAGCCATGGATTTGGTGTTGCGCAAGGAGTTCTTCTCGATGGTGGAGCGCCTGGCGGAGAAGTACGACATAGCGGACATAGTTTACGGCACCTTTACGCTGAGCTACGGCTACCGCAGCAGATATGCTGCGGCGGACTACGTTTATGCCCTGCTCGCCATCATGGAGTCCGTGAAGAAGCACAAGACTCCAGAGGATTGCTTTCTGGAGGCCTCGGATGCTTTGAGTCGTCAGCACAAGCAGCTGCTGTCTGCAGGCATCGACCAGGCCAAGCTTTTACATGCTGCTGTCTTTCGGCAGGTGCAGAGCAGCTTGGAGGCACGCCAAGTTCATTCAGCAGGCTCCTTTTTCTACTACGTTCTGCAGGAGGAACACGCGTTCTTCTCATACCCCTATGCCCTTGGACTGCTGGCTCGCTTTCTTTTGCGTGGACATGTGGCCACGAGTAGAGCCAGGCAGGCTCCGGACTTGCCGCTGATCGCAAGTTGTCCCCTGAACGCTTCGGAAGGCATGTGCTTGCTGGTAGGCATTGTCCCGGTGAGGGAAGATTCTCCGCGAAACTTCTTTGGCAAGGCCTTCGAGCAGGCGGCGCAAAAGAGTGGGGTTGCTCTATTGCAGGACTTTTTCGAGCCAGCGGTGGTGCAGCTGCGACAGAGCGACCTTACCCGCTTTCTGGACTCCCTCACGGTGCTCTTAGCCTGATACACGCCGCCTTTTATTCTACCTGCTACCGACATCCCTGCTCAATCATATTATGTGCGAAGCTAGTTTTATACTTAGTTTAAGATTTTACCAAACCCTATTTATGTACGATTGTGTGTTAATAACTTTATCATTGCGCTTAGGACCACAAAATACAAATTAAATGTCCTTTTTCAAAAACTAATTGTAAATTTGACCTAGAATAATAAATTTAAATTAAAGTGTTTACCATGGAATTAAAAGTGTCGATTCACGTCTAACATTTACTCGGCGTCTAAATTTATAAAAATCTATTATACATGCCATGTTGGCATGCTGGAGTACCTCAAGGAAGTGCTGTAGGCCCTACTCTATACTCCATCTCCTCCGCGGACATGCCCACCCAGACAGCAGTCACTGGATTAGATCGTAAAGATGTGCTGATTGGCACATATGCTGACGACACAGCGGTACTGACAAAAAGAACAGCATTATCGAGGCCTCAGACGCACTGCAAGATTAATTGGACGCATTCCAGAATTGGACAGAGTTGTGGAACATCTGCATTAATGCTGACAAATGTGCAAACGTCACCTTCACAAAGCGCATAGTTAGTTGCCATTCTGTCTCACTTAAAGGAAGAGTGATTGACCAGACAAATAAAATTGATACCGATTAGATTAAGTTGTCCAAGAAGGGTAATAGTACGCTAGTCAATTAAATAAAATAATTTCGTTTAAAAAAAAAATTGTTGCCAGTTGGACTGAATTCTTACATTTGGTTTATTTTCTGGCCAAGAGGAAACATCATCAGCTAACCAGATTTGCGGCTTGAGCTTGCTGCGTCTGTGCGTTTGTTTTCTTTATGGGATTAGCGCTGAGGATGCGGGCCGAACCCAAACAAGCTGTGTCGTCATAAAACACGGCATATTGTCCTGGTGTAATAGCTCTTAAAGGAGCGTCCAATTCGACAAGAAAGGTGTTACTGGGAGAGATGCTCAGCCGACAGTCCACTAATGGTTTGGTGTGCTGGAAGCGAAAGCGACACCTTAAGCTGCCAGTGTCCGAAAGAATCTTTTGGGACTTGGAACACAGCCAGTTGGGCGGATCGACGTCTATGTGGGTGCTGAGAAGGGCGGGATGATTGTGGCCAGATGCCACATAGATGGTATTGCTGGCGGCCTCTTTCCTGGCCACAAAATAGGGCTGAAGGAATGAACTCAGACGGCACCGCTGGCCCACAGTCCATTGATGGATGCCCTCGTGGTGGCCGACCACGGCTCCACTGTCGATGTCTAGAAAGGGACCGTGTTTGGAAGTGATGTACTGCAAGTGGAGGGGAACCAAGTTTGAGTCCGTGGTGAAATCAAGGGAATTGCCATGTCTTGTTCAATCGCGGCAAGTGCTTTACCTCCTGTATGAAGTCCTTGAAGTTGCGTTTGCCAACGAAACAAATGCCAGTGCTTTCCTTCTTTTTGGCCAGTCGCTGGAGGCCAATCTTCTTGGCCAAGTCCTTGACCTGGCTCTTCTGGAAGTCTCCCAAAGGGAACATCGTGCGTTGCAGAGCCTTTCGCGGAATACCTGCCAGAAAGAATGTCTGGTCCTTGAACGTATCGGCGGGTATTAGCAAGCGGGCGTCGTTGTTTGAGGCAATCCCCTCTAGGTAGTTGCCCAGACTATTGCGGGCGTAGTGACCCGTGGCCACGGCGTCGTAGCCGAGATTTTCCAAGGCGTGCTTGTGAAAGAGGTCAAACTTAATGTGGCGATTGCACAGGATGTCCGGATTTGGTGTCAAGCCCAGTTGGTAATCGTCCAGGAACTGGCTGAACACCGCCGTCCAGTACTCGCGCACATAGTTCACCTGGCGCAGCTCCACGCCCAGCTGCCGGCACGCCCACTCGGCGTCCTTCAGATCCGCCTCCCCACTGCAGCGACCCACTTCGTCCGCCTCATCCCAGTTGCGCATAAACACACCCAGCACCTTGAATCCTCGCTCCGCCAGCAGGTGGGCAGAGACGGCGCTGTCGACGCCGCCCGACACGCCCACCACTACGTTGCGGATCATTGGGCGGCGTTGGCAAAACAATAATTTCAAAGTTATGTGGCGCACGTTAGACGAACGAACAGCTGTTTATGTTTATGCGGCAGAAACAGCTGATGTGCTTTTGGTAAGGCCGCTGCGCTTTCCGTTCGTTTTCGGTATTTATTTTTGGTATAAAATGGCCCTCCCTCACGTAAAAAAGGAAACAGCGTAAACGCCATTTTTTTCGAGTGAAGGTGCGTTCGTAATTTCAACCGTTATCTTTCCTCGTTATTTTTGGTATTTATTTTGGGTATAAAATGGCGCGCAAAGTATCGCATCGGTGGCCTCACTAAACCCCAGTTGTCCCGTTTTTACATTCAGTTGGTCGATTTAGCGGCAACTGTTTATTCCGTTAGTAAAGATTTCGGCCTCCGTCTCGTAAGAAATCCTTTTTTTTTTCAAGTAAAGGTGCGTTCGTAATTTTATTCGTTATCTTTCCTCGCCAAACTTTCGAACTGGGAAACAACAGGATCTCCATTCCTTCGAGTAAAGGTGGGTTCGAAATGTAACCATAATTTCATCCGTAATATTTCCTCACCAAACTTTAGAAATGGGAAACAACAGAAACTCCATTTTTTTTGGAGTGAATGTGCGTGTGTTTTTTTTTTATTCGTTTATTAGTGTTCGTGTGTGTGTGTGAGGAGTTATTTCTGATTGCAGGGGGGAAAACACCCCTTATCCGTTATTTTTCCGTCTCCTTTCGTGCTTAATCAGAATGCGAATTCCGCCATGATGCCGCCGACTTAACGGCACCTGCGGTTCGTGAAGAAACTTTCCCCCTCACCCGTTCTTCATCCGTCGCTCCTTTCGTGGCGAATGGGCCCGCTGCATTTTCGGAGAATTTCGCGGGAAACAAATACATATAACAATACTAAATACATAACCAAACCAGTGCTTCGATTGCTGCGATCGAACACATTGCTGGATCACTTAGCGAAACTTAGCCTTTCTGTTGCATTATGGGCACATACCTTATTATTTCCTAAACCTAATTTTGCTAAAAACCTTTTAATGCACGCGCCTATCTCGGAATGCAGGAGTCTCTGGATTTTAGATTGTATACCCTTTGACCTGCACAACCTCGCTTCCTCTGCTGCCACGTGGCTGTCAATCTGTCGAATGGTGTAGCACACTTTTTGAACCGAGAGAACCAGGAAAACAAGGAAAACTGAGCAATTTGTCAGGCCCTATGTAATTTGGAGTGAAGCACGGCCATGTTGACGCCGAAGTTAGGCGATTAAGTGGGCCGGTGGGTGGATGCAATTGCATGCCAAGGGAAGTAATTAAAGAAGTGGCGAGATGGAAACTCGCAGACAACGGAAATGGCTAACTAGTTTCGCTGGACGAAAGTCACTAGGACGACGTAAAGAAAAAGTTAAATGAATATATTTAAACAAGTCAGAGGCAGCTTTCGTGGGTTTTCCTGAAATTGCTGCACGTCCGACTAATTGCGCTAAATTTAAAATCCGTCCAGCAACGTTCCGCAAAACGACGACCACACACTTCAAATCTAGCAGCTTGAAAAGGTTTTTCAATTACCATTTCGTTTTCCAAAGCCCTCTTTCGACTTTTCCCGCTTTTATCATTTTCTTCCTCCAGCCACCGCATTGGCTTGTTGCGCTGAGAACAACAGCAGCACTTTCGCCAAATTCAGCCACATAGGCTGAAAGGAAAAATGAGCGAAAAAGGGATTGTAAAGTACGGCGGAAACCCAAATTTCCTTTGCACCACTCCTTAAAAAGGGCGAAACACCCAGGAGACATGATTTTTGGGTTTTCCTTACGGCAGTGTCCCCTGATGATTTACTTTAATATGAAGAAGACGGAAGAGAATTCATTTGGTTACCAAACTTGGAGTTCAGAACCTGCATCCTTAAGATAGTTGGTACTGGGAACAAAACACATGCATACATATGCACATAAATACCTTTGTGTCAAGTACATTAAAATAGATGAAAACATACATATGTACATATGATATATATCAGTGAAAAATTAGCCTTGGGAATCTGCTTAGCCATTTAAGCACGATCCTGAAGATTCTTTTGTGATGGTAAGGATATTTCAATTGGATGCGTTTAGTTACATTTGTCGTGTGGGGGGACCGATTCGATCAAAATGGCTTAGCAACAGTTTTTTCTAAGTGTAGGGCAATACACGTACACACACACACGCAAGTGCAGGATGCCTTGGAAATGCAATTTGAATCATAAAATATAATTTTCATTTAATGAATGTTTCAACTTGTCAACCCAGTTGCGTACGTGCGTTTGCGTGTGTGTGCGGGCGATACACACATATGCGCTAAAAGTGCACACACACATACGTATATGGAATATATGGCATATTTTACTTGACTGAATCGCAAGGCAGCAAAGTGGAAAAATTTGCAGTTTGCGAAAATCTGTTGGTGCGAGAAAGTTTCCTATGTAGTAGGGGAGCTCATGGCGTTCGTCTTGCTGCCCCGCCCCGCACTTATCGCCGCCTCTCCGTTTTCCTTATCAAGCAGGTTGGGATGAAAAATGCCAGGCAAGGGATGGCGAAGATTGAAGGTATTTTCCCCTTCTAATTTTCTAGGAAGGATGGGCAAACGAAAAAAACAAATTTTTTATTGATAATATTTCGTTTTAGTAGATGGTCAAACGCTTTATTCTCTGAGTAGACCGAGGTAAACTTGAATGTCTTATATTTTCTGAAGTATACATTTTTTCAAAATTCTAATGGGTGGGCAAACGTGGACAAACAATGTTATTGCGACTTAAAAAAAATTTAAAAAGTCACCTTTTTGATTTTCGAACATTTTCGAACTTTTTCGAAAATTCATATCTCAAAAACTGGACGTGGGCAAAAAAAAAAAAATTGGTGGTTTGAAAAGTTCTGGAATGGTCACCATACTCCCAAAACCGTAATACGTGTGGGGATGGTTGGCTGGGAAGGTATACGAAGGTGGTAAACAATATGCCACTCAAGAGGAATGGATCACCGGAATAAAACTCCGTTGGTCCACGATTACTTTGGATTACCTACAAAAAATATATGATTATATGATGTGTGAAGTCCGTGTAAACAAAGGAGGATCAACTTATCATTAATTTCCTTTAAAAATATTCAAATTAAAATATTTAAGTGTTAATTATCTAGTTTTTTCTATCGTAGGGGTCGCTATCCTGATGATCCAATTTTGATTTACCCATTTGTGGATTGTTTTTCTTTTTTTATTTAAATAAAAGTGTCTCATTTATAGAATTGTTCAACTTTTAAGGGAGACAACTTTCCAAAGCTCTCGCTTAAACAGTTTTCTAAATATCTCACATCAAAGATTGTTTCTCAAGGGGCGCTAACCTGGTGACGCGCAGTATAAGTGTACATTGCAGTGAAGAGAAGGTCTTGAGGGCAATTAAACCTCTGGAATCTTTTCAAGACTACTTCTATTCCGTGACAAAGCAGCACAGGGTTTTTAGTAGCTTAGATTTAAAGACTGATCTAAGCAGTGTGTTTTGTGCACGATATGGCCGGCTCAGTGATGTGCTGGCTTCTCGGCATCTATGTCTCTGTGGGTTGGCCTAATCCCGCCCAGGCAACGTTGGCCTACTTGTGGGTTATGCAATAAGCTGTTACCCATTTCCTGCCCGGCGTTCAGGTGAGCGGCTTCCGAGTGAGGGCCCTGAAAAGTGCACCACTTTTTTTTTGCACCACAATGACAAGTATTCCATAAGGGGCGTTTGACGGTGGCCTTGCTTGTCCTCATTCGTGTCACCCGACCACCCAACCAACCACCCACTCCCCACAAGGTCTCACCATGTTTCATGATGTCCTTTTGGGGACTGCATTGTCTGGGCAACTGGCAACAATAACCGACGGCGACAAAGAAAAGCACAAGCGGCAGAGGAAAAGCAGAAGAACACACACATAAATCATTTTTTCGGCCAACTATAATCCAAGTGGTTACCCCAAAAAAGAGGGAAAAGTATAGGGGGGAAATGCTGAGATTTTATTTAATTCTCGGATTGCCATGTCGAAGTCTCGTTCATCCAAGGGAAGTCAACATTTGCAATATGCAATCGCTACTTTAACCTGCCTAAACGAACTTCGCTCACTAGCAACTACTAGTGAGCTCCCCAGTTAGGCAACTATAAGTTGTGAAGTTTCTTCGCCACTCCTTTCAGTTTAAAGATTAGGGCTTTCTTCCCTTTGCCAACCTTGCTTTTATCGCTATGCACAATCGTCTATTTGGGGTCGGAGAACCGGTTATTTATTGGATGGCATAAAGTGCTGTTCCTATCGAGGAGCATCATCCAAGTACAAAACATCCCAGTTGAAGCCCGAAATCACGCGCACACACATAAGGGTCGAGTTTTCAGCCACAATGTTTGCCCATCCAATATACCTTCCTTCTCCTTCGCATCCTTGTTGACTTTGGGGCGAGCACAAATTAGTTGGCCCGTCCTCGCTTATGTTGAAGTTGATGATGTGAAAGTGGAACTGGGAGTGGGAGTGGAAGCTGGATGTCAATGGGCTCCTAATGGCCCGTTTTCCGCCGCCAATTTTCGCCCCACAATGCTGTCAGGTGTTCTGCCGCTCGGGCTGCTCATCAGTCAGTCAGTCACTCATCCGGAGTCGAGTCACAAGTTGTCAGCCACTTGGCGTGGAAATGGGAATTCCTTGTTTATAATTTATGAGTGGAGTGAAGTGGAGTAGAATTACGCACGGACGACGGGGAGAGCAAAAGGCCACGCCAAGTGACTGTTCTTGGGGATTTGGAGATTTACATGCATAAGGAATGTCCACTTGACATGTTGGGCCACCCGCTCACCTGTTGGCATGAATAATGGACGCGCAGCTGTGACAGATAGTTTAAAGTAGTCTCAATGTCGGCTCCGGTCAAAAATAAACGTGGGTGGTTAGTTGGGTGGCAAAGTACCAGGCTCTCCCTCCAACATACTGTGTTGTAGGCAATATCCTTAGGCAATATCCAATTGTAAGAATGGTTGAAGAATGGCAGGGAGTCTCCAGAAATTATTGCTGGTTTTCTGCCGTAAATATATATATATGTATTTGTATTTAAATATTTCGACTTTATCATTTGTGTTAACTCGTGAAGTCTAGTTCGCTTACTAACGTTGAATTTTGTGCTGTCCTGTATATGTTTTCTTTATTGGTTTGTTAACTCATTTTTTGCTTTATTCCTTTAATTGCGCTTCTTTGTTTTAGCTTGAAAATGAGTAGCGGAATCTTTTTTAAGCTGAATCCAGATGGAACCTTTTCACTGTTCAATACGGGCAACCCCAGCGAAGATAACGAAAATGATAGTTCTAATTCCGATCCTCTAAGGCATCCTGCACCACTGCCGAATTTGCGGCTGCCAGCCGGGTTTAAGTTTGATGTAAAAGCTCCGCTCCAGATTTCATTGGTGAACATCAGTTATGGACAGCTGGCTAAACAAGACGAGCCGAAGGAGTCAAGGGATGTGACAAAACCTTGTTCAGAGAACATCACGAAACCACCGACTACAGTCACTCCTACTACTACTACTCCTAATACTCCTACTACTACTACTACTGCTACTCCTACTCCTACTCCTACTCCTACTCCTACTCCAACTCCTACTCCTACTCCTACTCCTACTCCTACTCCTACTCCTACTCCTACTCCTACTCCTACTCCTACTCCTACTCCTACTCCTACTCCTACTACTCCTACTACTCATACTACTACTACTACTACTACTACTACTACTACTCATACTACTACTACTACTACTACTCATACTACTACTACTGCTGAGACTACAACAAAGCCATCTGAGCCCACGAAGCAAGAATCGCTTTTGAAGAAGCGATACCCTTTTTTGCCAAATCGAAACAGTTTCCAGGGCAGGAGAAATCTCGTCTGCTATGATGTTATGATGTCCTCGCCGTACAGCGAGAAAATCCGGGACCTCGTGCAGTCCTGTGGCCCTAAAGAGGTTTCTTTCTAATCATAGCCCATATGAACAGTGGCGAAAAAGCCAATACCGATAATAAGTATAGCTAAACATTTGGCCTGTTTTTTTTTTACAAAAATTAATAACTCCTAAACTACGGGAGATATTTGACGAATTTTTGTTTATGTGTTACACATGCCCCCAGGAATATTTTGGAAAATTGGGCGTGCCACCAACTCCGCCACAATTTTTTTTTTTTTTTTAATTTTATATTTCTAAAGTTCATTTTCCATTTCAATATTGTAAAAAAATTCATAGTCGTCTCCTCTTCACAATCAGCAGAGTCTGAAGAATCGTTATCAGGTTCATATTTGCAAGTTAGCATTCGAATGACTTCTGGTGTCAGAGATCGTCACTTATGTTTTCGAACGCGCCTCTTTAAATTTATTGATGATATTATAGGATCCGAAGTATCCATTGCTCTGTGAAAGACATCTGCGAAGCTACTAATGGTTTTTACCTTGGCTGGGTTCAACAAAAGAATTTTAAGTATGGCTGCTAGATCCAGCAGGCCGCGCTTCCGTGCAGCTAGCATTGCAGCTTGAACCAAAAGACGTTCGTTGTGATTCTGCGCCCTACGAGTTCATCTGCTTTCTGTCTTTGGCCACTCAAACTTTAAAAATAATATGACGTTTTCGGGCGTCTAGCTAATTTCCTTTTCTTTTTATTATTCTCTTTTTCTTTCAGGACTAGGTGTTCTTCTAACCACTTTGAGTAAACTTTCGAAAATTCATATATTTTTCGATTGCATTTTCTCCACTTTCGCAAAAGATTGACTGAAAACATTCGTTATTATTATTATTATAGCATTTTCCTTTTAACGAACACCCTTTTGATTGCGCCACACTTCCAGCAGGGCAGCATTGGCAATCGAGATTGCTCCCTAAAAAATGAAATTTCTCAAAAAACGCACATAGAGACTACACTTCACACTAAATTTTGCGCGCAATGCAGCCACGAAGTATTTGCTCGCAACAGCTGATTTTAACAGCTGTTATTATAACGGTGCACTGTTAAATTAACTTTTGCGGGCTATAACATAACAGTTTAACTTATTTCCAACATATTAATACTAAAATACTTCATGTTTGCATACTTGTGAAAAACACATTACTGTAAAAAAAACAGGCCAAATGCCCATAGTGCATTGGTTGCATCATCAAATCAAATAAGCACTTAAATAGTCATATATCCATTTCCTAGCGGTTGCATTTTCGTTGCTAGTTCGGCACTCACTTCGGAATCTTCGATGTGCATAAATCTCTACCCGATACCCTATTATTTAACCGAAAATTAAGCAGTTCATTTTTGAAATGTGTCATTGAACAAACCAGAAGTTGATCAGTAAAGGGGCATCGGGTAGTCGATTCAAGCTTTATGGCTTTCAATTTTAATTTGTATTAACCAATATATTTACTTAAGTTGTTTTGTCTTTTCATGTTCACCCAAAAGAATCTTGAAACGTTGGCAAAAATTGTAGATCTGCTATGAATTATGTCTAACAACCGCACCAAACCAAAACATCGACATCCAAACAACTGATCTTACACTCGCCTTTACACACATTTTTTCCATATATGTTTATAGTTTTATTTGTTCTGAACATATCTGCACGTTGCATTAAGAACATATGCATTTATTTTTTTTTTAATGTTTCGCTTGAATCACTATTTCATTATAGAAAGTTTATAGCTTTGTTTGTCCTAAGTATACTGCACGTGGTTGATAACGGAATATATGTGCTTTCTGTAAATGAATTTATAATTCTGTGAAATAAATTTAAGTCCACACCTAATTCAAAATCTTGATGTTCCTTTGCACATTACATTTAAGCTACAACTAGAAAGTGTTTTTTGAACCACAGTTCACATTTTGAAAATCGTTGCTGGGTGCTCCCCGTATTTAAAGCTTATGGTTAAAGTTAAATTAACACGTAAGCACGTTGTATTAAGAACATATGTATTTATTTTTGTTTAATGTTTCGCCTTGAATCACTATTTCATTATTGAAAGTTTATAGCTTTGTTTGTCCTAAGTATACTGCACGTGGTTGATAACGGAATATATGTGCTTTCTGTAAATGAATTTATAATTCTGTAAATAAATTTAAGTCCACACCTAATTCAAAATCTTGATGTTCCTTTGCACATTACATTTAAGCTACAACTAGAAGGTGATCTTTGAACCACAGTTTACATTTTGAAAATCGTTGCTGGGTGCTCCCCGTATTTAAAGCTTATGGTTAAAGTTAAATTAAAACGAAAGCTTATGAATGGGAGGAAGCTGTTCAAAATCACTTCTCAATCTGGGACCACGGAATGATGAAGTTCTCCGCTGCCTTCATTTTCGCGTTATGTTCCTCCGATTTGCCGCAGCCACAAACACCCACAAACCCCAAGTTTCTGATATGGCAGTCAAGCAAGCATCTGGGGCAAACTTTTTTGGACCTAAACTTTCGTCTTTGAAGCTAATTGTTTGCGCATTCCGAAAGTTCTGCCTTGAATCAATTGTATTTCATTTCACTGCTCTTACTTTGTCCCATTTTTTTGGCCGGAAGTTTGCGGGCCAAGACTTTTGCCGCCGTGGTCAAGTTTTTAGCCAACTGCTGGAAGGGGGCGGTGGGGGTGTTTCATCTGGTCAAAAGGCTTATAAGTCGAATGCAAATGTCACAAACAGACGGCATTGAATGCTGGCTCTTGATTCGCTCTCTGTGACCAACGAACTCGACAAAGAACCAGACACGCCCACATGCAAGGCGAAGTCGTTAGAAGAGGCGTCTTAGCCGAATTCAGACTTTTGATATACACATGTTTTAAAGTGTTTGAGCATCATATCTTTCGGGAGCTGGTGCGCTTTAACGAACCATTCGCATATTCGGCACAGTAAGAGTGACCCTGCAAAGTATGCCATGTTTTTCGCACTTCACTTAATGTAAATGAACCGAGGGCCTGTACGAAGGAAATAGCGACCGGGTGCGTGTCCAGTGTGGAAGAGAGAGCTCTGCGGGTGCAGCGCCACTTGATTATCATGCATATTCATTCAAGGCACTTCAGTTGCTCTTTCTGCACATGTGGCAAGCAGCCTGTGGGAGGGGGTGGCACATGAATTATGTAAGAGGCAGCAGTAAAGTGGTAAAGTAGTGCGGCGAAGAGGGCTGGTGCGTTGTGGCACGAACCCGGTAAGTGGAGATCAACGATAGAGAAATGACTGGAACGATGGAGCAATAATTGATACAAGGATAACAATTCAAAAGTGCCTTTGCCTGCCTCCACGATTTTGAAACAATGCGTTGTCTGTGCTTGTCTTGTTGGCGTTGTTAAATTTTTTATTGCCAATATTTATGTGCAGGCGAAATCAGGGAGGGGAAGTAAAGAAAGGAAAATTAAGGCCCGAAGGACGAAGGGACCCTTATTCGTTTGTTTTGTTGTGTTTTGTTTGATTTATGCGTAAACTTTTTTCTTGCCGCTTTTATGTACGAATTGTGTTTCCCTTGCCACCGTTTTACATGCTTAAAAGAACGAAAAAAACATGCATACACATGGAGAACCAACATCCCTCCCACTCATTGGAATGCAAACATAACGCATACGCAGCGTTGGAACTTTTGGGAAAAGAGACCGAAGCTGCAGGGCGAGAGTTTCGAATCCTGCAAAATCATATTTACTTTTTCGTGCCTTGTACTCTTTAATTGATTGCGTGGGGGCGCTGTTATCCTATTACGTTCTCTGTGGTCACGCGGCTACTGCTGTCGTGTCCACCGCGCCACCCATATGCCACAAACCCATCAGGCGCCACCCACCTCCCAGAAGCGCCTCCCACTTTTCCGCAGTCAACAATTTAAATTAAACAATAAAACGCGGAGAGTACTGTTTGCGGTTGTGTTTTCGCTTTGGACAAGTGCTCAAATGTTTGGTCATAATGGTTGCTGAAGGAATGTAATGCGAATTTTATTTCATTTAAGGCATATGACGATTGTACCGTGAAAACTTTCCAGCTCGAGACCAATCGATGTGATTAGCCAGTGGAAAGATTCTTCGGTGTATGATCGAGTCTGTGGCTTCAAAATTTAAACTCTCCCAGCAAAGACCAACGTGCAGGCATTGAATAAGTTATGCAGAGGAACGCATTTGTCGCCTGGACGGATGGCAAAATGCTAGCAATATGAGAATATAGGGAAAATGCGTAAATTAGAGAGCCAGGCGGGGGTGGAAAGTGGTCTTCATTTATTTCATGTCAGAAACTTTGCACGCGACTGCAGAGCAATGAAACAGCCAGAGAATGGGTGTTAGGGAATAGAGACAGAGACCCAGATGAAACACTGCGAGAAATGCCCCCAAAGTGGGGTACTAGTTAAAATATCTGTTTTCGTTGAAAAATGTAAAATATTTGTACAATGCCCGTTTTACCAGTTACCAGTACGTCTGATTTTCCACCATCGCCTTGTTTCGGCAAGTAAGCTAATTGGAACGACACCTAGGACGATAAACCGCTGACGTGGAACGGACTGATGGGATGATGCTCCTCGCTTTGCATGCAGATGGCTTTTCTCGGTTTCCCTGTTTCATTGCAGTTTTCCCAGTTTCCCAGTTTTCCCGCCATTGTTCCCCGGGCCAACAATGCATTTTAATGGACAAGTTACTGGTTAATTATAATTAAATGTGTGGACGTATGCAATGCGAAGAATTTAGAGAAAGGGGATTTTAATTCCAAAGTGAGTCTGCGGGAAGCGTGCTGTCAAATGTCCATGGCCACCTGGGGCGTCCTTGTGCTCGTCTGGGCACTTCCTTTTCGACCATTTTTATTGCGGTTTTCACCCGCATGTGACCACATCCTTCCATTGGCCATTTGTGCTTCGCCGCAATGAAAAAAAAAAAAATGCTTAAAAACTGCCAACGCACAGCCATCGAAATGGAATTTAAAAGCGAACGTGGGAAGCTCGAAATGACTCCAAAGAGGAATGTCCTTCTGGCCACAGTGATAATCGGATTTCCCCCTTTTCCCAACCCGCCCATTAAGCGCCTTGTCCGCTTTTCCTCTTTGTCCACCAAGCTGGTGAACTTATTTACATTTTGCTTAAACGCCGTCGCTTAATTCAAAAAATTCCTTTGCCGTTGCACCATTTAAATTTAAATACGAGTGCATTTTGTGTGGTACGGATGTGATGCATCGAAAACTACCACACAGGGCGCATAGAAGAATATATGTTATATACAGCATATACAGCATATAGTAAATAGCATAATATAGAGCACTTTTGAATTCCACGCATACAAGCAGCTTTATGCCATCATTGTTGGCCTCGAAAAGTGACATGAATGTGTGCCAATCAAATGGATTATAACGCTGATTATGCCATTTAGGGTGTTGTATTTGAAATGCACTGCTTTAATCAGTCCAGTCCCTACTCAATTAAACATTTAAGCTACGACTCTGAGCTAAGTTTGCATTCAACGAGGGAACAGCAATTGCAAGAGTAAATTACTTAAACATATTTTCTTGGTATTATTCTGCTTATTCGCATCCAAAGTCCTAGAGGATAACTACAAAGGTTTTCTCAGATATGACATGAAGTCATTGAATATATTAAATTAATTCACTAACATTTTCAGTTTCTGTGTGGCGTCGGTCACTTTGACACTATGCAGCTGACATTTGCAAACGTGTCCAATATGCGAATTGCTTTAAAAATTATTGCTTAATTAACATGTGGCGTGCTGCTCTATTTTTCAGATACTAATCGATTGGAATTGGGAATTTGCATATCCTTTACACCGAAAGCGGTCAGGAGGATTCTTTTCCGCCCCTGAATCCCCTGAAGCGGGAGGAAGGCCGCCACGTTGGAAGGAAAACGGCTTTTCACGGCAGTTAATAAATTTTTAACTGGTTCAACAATTGCCCGCGAGTTTCGCCAACTAATGGTGAGTGGAGTTGAGATGAAAATTCTACTGCCTTTTTAAGCAAACTTTGAACGATATGAATATTTTACTAGTATATTTAAAGATTTAGTAAACCAAACAAAAAATAAACAGCAAATCCATTTATCCATTATGGCCTCAATAACCAATTCACATATGTACTAAAAATTTAGCATACCCTATAAACAAATTAGGAAACGTTGCGTACAATTAATTTTTATAATTAATAATCTGTTTGTGGTGCAAATTCGGTAAATTCGGTTCGTTATATGTATAATTGTGTGTAAGCAATAATGAAATTAAATTACTTATTTAGTGCCTTATTTGGCATTTGCAAACAAATAGAGAGATTAATAATTAATACATAATACATATACATTTTGCCTAAATTTGCGGTGTTGCGGATAATTGTTTTCTCAATTTATGATCACTACAAGTGTGCTTGAAATTCTAGACGAGAAACGCGGCGGCGAGTGGCGATGAACCCGACGAGGAGCAGGCGTCAGCCGCAGTCGCTGAAGGTGAGGATCAGGAGACTCAAAACCAGGCGATGCAGGATGATGGGCAACCAGGAGGCGAGGGCCACCACCTCAGCAGCGAACAGCAACCATCGACAGAGCAGTGCCGTCAGAGGCCGCGGAAAAAATTGACGGACAAGCAACCACAACGAAGTGCTGCCAATTCGCATCCAGAGCAGGCGGATGCGGACACAGACTCCAGCTCCTGCGAAGGCATTAAAGTGGGTCAGCGGAGGAGCACGCGGGTGAGCTACGCTCAGAGAAACCGTCATGGGGCGGAGCTGGACCACTACGACTATGATGAGGAGGGTGAGGGGGAGTGGGAGGAAGATGGCGAGGAGGAGGAAGAGGAGGAAGAATACTACGACGACTGCGAACAGTCCTCGAAACCGGAGGGACGTCGACCTTCTGCCTTAACCGCCTTGAGCGTCCGCAGCAGACGAAAGACGAAAACCCGTCAAATTTGCTATGCCTCCTCGGACTTGGAGCTGGGAATTGGCGACGGACCCAACCTAATCGACGGCGAGACCCTGGATAAACGCCGCTGCATCTCCAAGGGACAAATGCGGGAATTCCGGGAGGCTTTCCGGCTCTTTGACAAGGATGGCGATGGCTGCATAACCAAAGAGGAGCTCGGCACAGTGATGCGGTCACTGGGACAATTTGCCAGAGTGGAAGAGCTGCAGGAGATGTTGCAGGAGATCGACGTGGACGGTAAGTGCTCGATGGGAGTTCATTTTATATTTTATAATGATTTATAATGATAATCCTCATTATGCGATGACTTTCAGGGGACGGGAACGTCAGTTTTGAGGAGTTCGTTGATATCCTGTCAAACATGACGTACGAGGATAAGTCAGGTCTATCCTCCGCCGATCAGGAGGAGCGGGAACTACGTGACGCATTCCGCGTCTTCGACAAGCACAACCGGGGATACATAACAGCCTCTGACTTGCGAGCCGTGCTGCAGTGTCTGGGCGAGGATCTCGACGAGGAGGACAGTAAGTGCCCATAACGTCGTTGCAAGTGTATTGTTTCGTAATCCCACATCGCACATCTAGTTGAGGACATGATTAAGGAGGTGGACGTAGACGGCGACGGGCGCATTGACTTCTACGAGTTTGTCCACGCATTGGGAGAACCGGAGGACTCGCAGGAGAACGACGACGAGGATGTGGACACCACATCGCCGCTGCCCACACCGAAATCGGCCATTTCCCTAAGCTACGATTGAGGCTACCGGACTTCGCCCTATGTGCATGCTGATTGTCGAGAGAGGAATCCAAAGTTTGAATAATATATATATAGCTTAAATTAAAACACGATCCAGAGATTGCCGACTTGGAATAACAAGAACCGATACAGGTGTTCGAACGGCAAAGATTAGAGAGCGGTCGTTTATTTCATATCAACTTTTTTCAACTACTAAGCCATAGCTAGTCGAGGTGGAAGCGATTGACCAGTAAACAAATTACTGGTCAAACAAATTAAATAGAACTTATCAAATTAAATCTTTTAATTGAGTGGACGCACAGCTTATCAAATTGAAAAGGTTATTAAATATATACATACATACAAACATACATATATATATATATATATAATATATATAATATAATAATATAATATAATATAATATATATACATATATATATATATATATATATATATATATATAATATAATAATATAATATAATATAATATAATATATATACATATATATATACTATTGAATAATCGAATAGAACAAATTAACCGACAAACGATTTACTTTACATCGATCTTTGAGGGAAACTAACTAACTCCAATTTTAAATCGCAGTCTTTACCTTTAAAAATCAAAGTAATCTTAGTACGATAAATATAACTTACCATATCTATTATATCCTTGGGCTTATCCAACTTAGAAGCACAAATACACATATTTCAAGACATATCATTGAAGACGCCTCTGTAAATGTGTTTTTTAAATCCAACTGACCCCATCCTTTATATATATATATATTTATATATATATATGTCAATCTATCCGTAAGTTCCTTTAGCTGCCCACCTGCGTTTCCTCCTTGTTTTCTTTTCGTAGCATCTAAAACGAATAAATTGATTTACGAAGTATTGCTCAATTACGGCTGCTGTCGTAATAAAAACGTAACATAACAATATATTATCAAGCTTATGCTCATTTTCTAAGTATTAAACGGACAATTCACAGAAATTAAAAATTTGCCATTTTAATCAAAATTTTGAATCGAAAATCCCTATGAATAATAAAATGTATTTAAAATACTCTTGGCCAATATCTCTTACTGGAATGGGGATTGGGTTTTAGTGCACGTTGCTTTCATATCACTTCTGTTGACATCCCCAATTGCCAACCAGCTCAAAATATTGGACCACTGGGATTGACTGGACAGAACCGAACAGATGGCTCGCTAGGGGGAAAAAACTATAGGTAAATAGAAAGATCCCGTGCGCATTCTAAAAAGTATCTAAAATTAAGAGAACTCAAAGTGCAGGCGTCACTATGTCGCCTAAACTGGTAAGAAAGGTGCCGCATTTGGCGGGACAAAAGTCCCTCTTTTTTCGACCGACGAAAAGCACGTCCGCCAACCAAGCCGTATCAAAGCAAACTGATATTAAATAAAAATATTAAATATAAAATAACCGTAGCAACGGTGCATCACCCCATCAACTTGGCAATTATATGCGACTCCACTGTTGACTACTGATAGGTATTAGGTATTGGGAAATGAAAGCGAAAAGATTCCCTGATGCCACAAGCTACCTGGGGATTTCCTTTGTTGGGGAAAGCGCTTTCATGATTGCCAGTCAGTATTTTTAATTAATTTTAATGAGGCGCCTCGTCACGATTGATTGATGATTGATGGTATTAAAAATATATATACACAATTGAAGTGAAAAATAACTCAATAGGTAGACTTTCCTACTGCTGGACTAGTTGGTTAAGCTGCCGTTCCTGCTCCAGCTCCATCTCGCGTCTTCCCTCCTGATGCTCCAGGGCCAATTCCTGCTGCTTCTTGAGCAGCTTGTTACGCAGCAAGGTCTCCAGGTGGACGCAGAACTCCGACTTTGCGATGCCGGTGTCCAAGTATACCTCCTCTTTGTTATTCATCCGCTTACGCCGTCCACGCACCCCCTGTGTGCCTTGCACGATCGAGGTTTCCGATGTCGAGAGACGCCTGCCGCGGATGAAGCTGTATCCAGGCAGCCAGCGCCGGAGCAGACGGTCCACCCTGGCCAGGAGTCCGAGTTTGGAGGCCTCTCCACTCCTCCCTTCGCTGCCGGAGTACTCGTTAGCCAGTTCATCCATGTTGGAGCTTTTTGTAATTATTCAAAGTTTCTAATTCACAAGTATTTCGGGGAGCTAGCAGCACCGTTTATTCTGAGTGTTCGAAAGAGAAACGCCTTCTTTGTTTCCAAATTTCCATTTACCCCGCATACGACATTTAACTAAACGAACATTCTATGTGTTGAAATCTGGAAATGTGGAGGAAGTGCTTCAAGTAAATTGCCACCGCACCATCTAACCTACAAAAAGAAGCATTTAGGGCCATCACATTAGCAAATCTAGTGGCAAACGAATTGAATAAACTGAATAAAATAAATCATCGAAATCTGCTTTTTTATGCGGCTTAGGTGGCCGTTTTGAATACCCCGGGGCATTACAAGTGCTTTTGGGCAACACTAGCGAAATGCTTTGGTGTTATGACTCCTTCTTGAACAGTTGAATCCGATTGTTAGTGGTTCGATAATACTTTGCAATCGATGTCAGTGTGCCAGGGGTGTCAGTGTCAGTGTCAATGACATGCGCTAAAGTTATTCTTTACAAAAATCCTACAGCGCGTGTGCACAAAGCTCCTAGCCCAAATCTTCAGCCGAGATGAACTATCAACATTACAGGGCCATCACGTTGGGCAGCACGCTCCAGGAGACTTTGGATGAGATGATGAAGGTGAGTTGGTACACGTACATATGTACATATATGTAGGCCCTTCACACGTGTATTTTGCAGAGGGGCGATATAACCCAGGAGATTGCTAATTTGGTTTTACAAAAATATGACAAGAGCCTTAAATCAGCTCTTAAGGAGCATGGCACGAGCAATATGACCTTTACGGCCGGAAGACTGCAAACCTTTAGATTCTGCGACAATGTGTGGACTCTGATCCTAAAGGACGCGGAGTTCCGCGAGGATCAGCATTCCATGAAGGTCGATGTGGTCAAAGTCGTGGCCTGTCTTGGAAAAGACAATGTAAATGAATAAAGAGCACTCGCACTGAAAGTTGCTGGCAACTAACCGAAGCCTTGTCTTTAATTCTTTGGTCTTATGTGGGGAAAAGGCTGGTAATTAAAAAAGTTGCCATGCCGCAGACCACCTTCGCACTTAATATCCCGGCTTTTCAGATGCGGAGACGCGACCGCAAATGCGGCGACCCATGACCCAGTTAATGGCATACGAAATCTTGATGAACTCTTGCCAGCTTAAATTCAACGGCATCTGGCATTCCCAGTGTGGGCGTATTACTTCCGCATCCTTTTCCGTGCCGATGGAACAAAAAAGCAGGGCGGTCAGGAAGCAGGAAAATATTATCCTTGCTCTCGGCATCTGCGGACTCAAATTTTCAGACTGAGACGAGACCAGGACCCCCACCAAGCCGGAACTACAGTCCACGCACTGAAGGTCTTCTCCGTTTTCCTATTGATGGAGAAGGGTGAGGAGGTTGCCTCTAAAACTGGGCTTCTGGTTCTGCGGCACTGCTACCACTGGTAATCAAGTGGGCGCAGGTGCCTCTGTTGGTGGTCAGGGAGAGCAGGAGCAAGCATATTTGTCTATACGGACATTATCTCTCATTTTGGAAGGTTGTTTATTAGGTATTATGCTGTAGGGCGTGCCATTACCGCAAGTTCGGTAGGAAAATCATCAATTCATTTATCACAATTATACTTTTTAACAGTTCCAGGCCATCAGTATAGATTTGGTTCTTAAGCAGATTTGAAAGTTCTATTAACTTAAAAGAAACTTACGCGGTTGTGAACTTTTCTATTCAAAATCCCAGTATTTCATGAGCCTGAAGTCGACCCATGCATTTCCCTCTTTAGTTCGCAAAGGTCTAAGAATTCGTATAAGACATTTATGTCACCACGGAATCAAACCCGACATTTATCTACGCAATTTAGATCATAGTTTATGGATGGGTATAACAGATATTTTGCCGATAGGTGGGGCTTTTGTATGTATTGAATGTTTTTTTCCGATTTGCCTTTGAAGGACTTTTGTTTTACCTACCTTACTTTACTTTACTTTACTTAAAAGCTGCTGAACAAGAAAAGCCTATTTTATTTAAATATTGTGTGATGTGGTTTTAAAAGTATTGTGATGTTTTAATCAGCTAATTTTCTGCATAAATTCAAATCTGTCAACTAGTTACCCTAATAACAGAACAAAACGATCTGAGTATGCATGAAATGCCCTATTTAAAAGTCAGCCGGAATTTCCCAATGTTTTGATTTTTGTCTGCAAAAATATTGTCCTAAAAGGAGGGGAAATTTTGGGACTTACTCAAACTCAAGTGAGTGAGTTGTTTGTGCAGAATAAAAACAGAGTAAAACTCAGTTGAAAAGCAAAAAACTCACACAAAACGAATATTTCGCTGTGTGCGTCGCTGGTTCAGCACTGGTTCCCCTAGTTTTCCCTGGCCTCTAAAAGCATCAGAACGCTAGAGGCGGTCTAAAAACAACTCAAGTACTTGGCAGCACTCAAGACTTGGACATGGACGGATGGTCCTTTCGAGGGACCAGCGATCGAAAGTCTCCGCCAGCACTGCTGGCCTGCCCCAATTTGGCTGGCCTGGTAAAGAACGAACGGTCGCGTCAGAGGACCCAAAAGCGAGTCCGACAAGGTCCCCAATTCGGTCGACTAGCCGGCATCCGCCCAAATCGAAGACCGCAACTCTCGAGGAAATGAGTTGTCAGCCAGAAAGTCCCAGAAGTCGACCACAGGCCAGACTGTGGACCCTAGAAACGCAGTATTACTAAGACCCAGTTCAACTCCAAGTCGATGCCGGAAAAGCCAATTAATTTGACAGCGCCTCCATAAACGGGCCACGGAAAAGTGCATTCATGTGGAACGCGGTGCCCACAGAGGATTGTGCTCCAGCTGCCACCTGTCACGTATTCCGCATCGCAAAAGTGGGCGGACATTGAACCTAGAGTAGCCCAGATGCCAGGACGCTAGAGTCCGGGAGTCATACAGTCCCGGAGTTCTGGGCCTAGACGCAGTCCCACGCCCACTTAGCCGCCGCCGCCGAAATGACGCCAAGGCTCCATCGGGAATGGGAATGCAGAGGGAGAAAATATGTGAGCTTTAGGTGAGATAAGGTGTCATGAATATATACCGCTTTAGTTCAAACCAAGGGTTATGATTTATGACGTAGAGCGGTGATATAATGGATATTTGGAGCAATTATATTATTTTAAATCTTTGGCCCCACTATTTGACGATTTTCAAAGCGACAAAAAGATTTGAAGTCTCCAAATTGGACAAAATTATATTTACAGTCCTGTACACATACAGTAATTGGAGATAATTTTCGCCCTGAACATAAATAGAGCTTATATGAAATAGTTCACATTATTTAATTGATTTGCTGGTTTTGCGCCAATCAAATTAGCCACATATTTGGCAAAAGCATATTTCGAGCAAACACACTATTTAATTAAATGAACCAATGGGATGCGATGGCAACGCTCGTGCAGGGCGATGCTATGAAAGCAAAGCATGATTTTTCGCAGTGTACTTTAGTGATATGATGGTCCGAGAAAAGCTCCCCCAGGCTTTTGCTGGCACCGCAGGAACGTGAACTTTGTGCCGTGCCGCCTCATTTGCACTACAAAAGCAGCCAGATGACTAAATTAATGAGATTTCCTAGTTGGCAAAGTTGGCTCCGGTTCGGGGTCACCGTTTCGAGGTCACCCTTCGAGACGATCTTAGCAGCTGCAAAGTGCCACGCATTTGGACTGCTTACTTTGAGCACTTTGTCGGAGAACAGTGCCCAACTGGACGCTCCTTAATGGCTTGTAAATTATTTAAACTTTGGGCAATCATTTTTAGTTGGGGTTAGTGGCGTAAGAGATATCCCACCCACCCAACTGCACGCCAGGTTTCCTGGGGGCTGGAAAGGGGTGTTGGCCAAGTTTTCAATTGATCTTCTGTGAAATGACTGCCCAGGACTTTTCCCACTGCTGATTCGCCCTACTCGAAATCCAACGGCTGGTAACTCTTAAGTTGACCCCCTCCTTGCTTCCATGCTAAAAAGTGGGTGGTGGGGAGGCGCCAACGGTCATCAAATACAATCTAATAAGCGAATCGCAGCCTGCGGCGCCGCAACTTTGAAGTCATTGCAGTTTATCACTTGCCAGGCGCTAAACTCCAAGACTCGGGGCAAAACTTTCGCCATGCTTTCATAAATCAGCGAGTTTGCTTTCCGTTCGCCGGTTGGAACCCCCCAAAATGCGCCCCCACCCCATAAGAAGGATTCCCCCGCTCTTAGCCCCGACCCAAGATGCGTTCGCTTCATTTCGACTTATCATTGCGCCAAACTTATGCACTAAAAACGCACTCCTCTGTGGGTGGAGTGGGGTTGGGCTGGACTGTGCTGGAATGGAATGGGGAATGGGATAGGTTGCGTTGGGTAAACTAGCCCGATTTTATGGCTCTTCATTTTTTACCCGTTGAACGAACATTTTTGGGGCCATGACTATCAAAATAATTGTCGTTCGCTTTCTTAACCAGCAGATAAATCACGTACTATAACGCTAACGCCCCTCTCCAATCCATAGAACATTCTAGCTCAAGGTCTGTATAAGTCTGAATAAGCAAGGCAGGGAAAATGTTCAAAAGAATTTTCCAAAAGTGTTATTAAGAAGGCGCGCGTGAATAAAGGAGGCAAAGGAGCATTTCTGCCATATTTGTGCGACACAACAACAGGAAAAGGATTTCAGATAAAACAGTCGACAAAATGAGGTTTACGAATTGCTGTTGTTGGTGGCTTAAAAAATGTTGGCTTAGGGAAAATGTACCAATTTATTAATTCAGCGACCAAAAATGATAATTGCAATTTGGCCATAATTTTTGCAATGCATTTTTGAGTGCGGATTCTGTTGGGTGGAAGAGCAATAAAAATGCCAGGCGCGTACCCACCGAGAAGCGAGATGCGGATGCGAGATGCGGATGCGATATGCGAGATGCGTCACAAAAGATATATAAAAACATCAGGCGGACAAAAGGCGAGTGGACACGGACGCGCGTTTGAGGGTTCGAAAAGGGGGATTGTGGAGGAGCTATAACAAACAGCCATTTCAATTATTTATTGGAATTTTTACCTACTGACAGCAAACAGAGAAAACAGAACCAAACAGCACAGAACAGCAGAGGCAAAAGGCAGAACGTCCAAAAGCCCCGAAAAAAGGAGCAAACACGAAGGGGGCCGTGTCGGAGGGAGAAAGGATACAACGGAGCAGCACAAACAGCATTCAGGACATACAAACACACACACACAGACACGAGCATACGAAATTGTTAAATATATGTAAGCAGTAATAAAGAGCAACAGGGCCGCAAAGGGGAGAGAGGGGGGAAAAGAGTCTAAAAAATATGGAGATGGAGATACGCAGCAGGTGAAAAAAAACCGAGCACAGAGCGAGCACTAAAGCCAATGCACAAAATATGTATCAGAAGGTAAACTGCAATTGCCGAGCGCACCAAACCAAAAACATTTCTCCCCCAACCGCCCACCATTCTTCCCACCTGTCGCTGCTGTTCATGCGTACGTGCCTGGCAAGCGCCACCACCAACCACCCACCACGCACCACCCACCTCCCACCATCCACCAACCAGGCAGCAAACAACAACCCCCTCCTCTTACAACCCGCCACAGTTGCCACCCACTCGTGCCACAAGTGTCGAGTCCGCATCCCCGCACAGTGGAGCAAAAAGGAATACGCATGTGGAAGAATACATGGTATGCATCTTGAAGTAACAACTCGAGTGCTTCTTGTCATATTTCCATTTTGTCTCTTAAGCTTTCTAGGACCAACAGAGCTGTACTTATTGGTAGTCAGAGTGACACTAAATCAAGTGGAATGAGTAGCGATAGAGGCAGGGTTCCATCTATAATGCTTAGCTCCTTAGCTTGCGACAGCTTTTCGACCAAAAAAACCCAATTGAGATGAGGGCTGGTCAGTTTTCAGCTGACCTCAACCCTTCCTTGCCGATTCTTCCCGTCGAGGGGCTAACTTATGTCGGACTAACCCCGCACTTATAATTAAACCATCGATAAACACTCCATCGCAATGGGACTGTGTCGATGGCCAATGAAAGTAAATCAAATTCTCCCTGCAGCTGGCAGTTTAACCCAGCCGTGCCCTCGCGTCCATCTTTGGTCCCGACCCAATGAGGACCCAACCCAATCTAGCCCGCCCCCCAAGCTGGGTGTGTGGCGAAAAATTGGTCCTTTCGGGATCCTGTGGAGCGTGCCGTGCATTCGAATGCGGCTTGGTCACCAGGACCGGCCACCCGGTATTCCTTGTTGTCCACCCTTTCGTCGTTTCGTTTGGCATTTCATTTTGCAGTTTATCTCTCTGCCATTTTGGTGTCGCAAATCTCACATAATATCCAATTGCTAGTTAAGGAGATTTGGGGCGGGATGCTCTGATAAGATTACCGACCACACGTGTACTTTGGGCCCTAAAAAATTGAACCCCAGCCCCCTGCATCCACCCGCAGTTGCTGAGAGATTGTTTGGAAAAACTATTTCAGCTCGATGCTAATGTAAAATTTATCATTATTATGCAAAATGGTCAATCCATGCTTTCCATACAGCAGCGAAAAAATGTTGGGGATATAATGTGGCTGGCTGCTTGCATTGTTCATTTACGAATACCTTACCGATTGAATCAGAACAGAACTCGAATTAAATGTTTTAAAATTAGTATTCGATGAGCGAACAGTGTGTATTTCGTCCTCATTCTCATATCAAATAAAGGAACAATTGAAATGTCTCTTTGAGCTGCGAGTATCGATTTGGTTACTTGCTGTTTATTTTCGGCTCTTTTTCTTTTTTTTTGCCGTGTACGGTGCTGCATGTCCTGTGTGGTGGAGTGGATTGTATATCCATCTGTATACCCCTATTGAACCCGGAGCCACCTCCTCCGCTCTTCACAGTCCTTTCATTGGCCACAAAATTGGGTTCTGGTTACGTGTTTGTGTACGGAAAGTTTTTGTTTTGTGTTCACCTGTCTCTTGTTTTTGCCTCTGTTATGGATTTTATAATTTTCCGACATATTTCCAAAAAGACTGCGAGCTGGTCCTTCAAGTCTGGCCAAAGTGAAGAGCGGCCAATTTAATTGTCCCTCAACGGCAAGCTGTAATAAATCAGCAAGCAGGCAGGCGGAGCAATAAGCGAATCGAAAACTGACTGAAAGGCACATCCTACCATCCAACCATCTGTTTGCTGAAATGAAAATTTTTTTTTTCTCATGCTTTGATCATGGCCAAGGATATTTGTTCTTCCGGTTTCTGTGGGACGTCGAGGCTAAGCCAGCTTTGGGTCTCTCGTCCCATTGCAATGGAGACAGCGAGTCGAAGATTATGTTTGCCTGGCCTACGAAGTATTAAATTATCACGGCAGCATCCTGGACCATTTTCATTTAACATTGGAGTCTCGATGGGGGATTGTTAGATCGTTTGATTGTTTGATTGTTATAATGCGTTAATGTCTTGCGGCTATCGAAATGTGTTTAAAATGTGTTTATTGCGATAAAGTTTTTGGTCCGCATGGCGTCTTTGCCACAAACATAAATGCTGCATGAACAGCGTGCATTCGGCTTTTCCGTCCAACCAGCTCAAATAATTTAAATTTATTGTGGAAATTAGTCCATGACCGCTGCTGCTGTGGCTCCGGTTGAACCAATTTGTATGCAGAATTTGCAATTAGAAATTTCTGACATTAATAAGCAGCAATTTGTGCACATGGCACCATCACCATCGCCATCGCCATAGCCAGCAGACAAGAGAAACTCGAGAAAGGATCTCCAAGCGGGCGGAGAAAGTGCCGGGGTGATGGGGGTGGTAGGAAGAATTATTTGGCCGAAACTGTTGCAATTAGTGTGACAAACAAAACAAGCAACTTTTGAAAGTTTTGAAAAGTGTCGCACGCCGAAACGAATCCAGATACCTGGCATTTGCTGGTGCTTAAGTCGTAAGTCGTAAATAATTCCATTTGATTCGGACAAGTCAACATGACAATGGGATTGCGAAAACAAAGACCTGAAGTGGCTACCCTGAGCTTGCCATTTAAAGGCTTTTTTACTTTGTTAAGTAGGTTGTGCGACTTTCTCAATGGAGAAGCTATTCCTTGTAATCTGATTATGAAAATAATCCAAAAGCACAGACGATCTCTTTCGTTTCTTAGAGTACTTAAAGGTAGTCAGACCCAAAAAGTTGCCCGTTTGTTGCGACATAATATCACATACTACGTAATATCATATGCAAATAGGCAAATTTAAGTGAAATAAAATTAACACGACAAGTGTTCAATGCTTTTCTGCCGAGCACAACATACCCTATGTTGTCTTCTAGTACCGTGTTTATTCAACCAATGGATGCCAAACGCAAACCCAAGCATTGCAGGAAGCTTGTGTCTTGGCACTCGTCCCCAGATTCAATTTGTCATCTTCTGATGAGCCCGGTGGCCATATGAAAGATGAGCACCCTGGGTATGGCAATGGGTATAGCTACACAGATCCGCACGATGAATCACAGAAGGAGCCAGTTGCCATGCCAGCAAAGTCCCAAATGCCTCTGATAATGAGCCCCAGTCCAGATTTCTGACCCCTGGACTCAGTTGCCATTCCAGTGCAGCTCCAGCGGAATCCAGACATGGCTTATGCTTGTTGCCCCAAAAAGAAAACTGAGACCCGACTGCAGCCACCATGAAACTTTTCATTAACACATGCCCAGATTGTCTGCACAGGGGAAAAAAGTGGAGAGCACAGACAGCCTCCCAGTTGACACGAGGAAGGTATGGTTTTATCGGCAGATACATTTGTATGTTCATCTTAACTGCCCACGAGTAGAAAACCGATCGACTATTGCATACTGCGTGCCCGTAAACAGTTCTGCACTCGAATTCGGTTCTTCATTGGAGCACCCTTACAGTTATAACTTGCAATGCCCTTTTGGCAAATGTTGATATTTTCCAAGCTAACGCCCGTTTCTTTTTTCCGTGTATGAACGGCACGAAGGGCGTGACACCGGGGGGCGTGGCTGGCTTGTTGCACAGCGCCAAATGGGCGCGTTACTTAGCTTAAGCTGTTTTCCCCCGCCGCCTTCCTGGCGAACCAAAAGTTTGCTTGCAGCACTTAAATATTTATAAACGAAACTCATGGCATGGCGCTGGCTGTGGGTGCGGAAAGGGGCTGATGTCCTTGGACGAGGTGCTGACAAGTGGAGCAGGTGCTGCCCACTTTTGCTGCCCACTTGTTGTTGGAAGGGTGGGGAGGGGGGGTGGAGTTCTGTACCAACAGGACTCGCATCTCGTTGTGTTTTCCTCTCCCTGCACAAAAAGTAAACAAATTCCGTGGAATTTTTTTTTGGCTGTATGAGCGAAAATAATCAACTTTAATATAAAATAGATTATTGATGTTTGCTCTGTTCTGTTCTGTTTATTTGTTGTTGCTATCATACATAGTCCCCGGTGTTATCGGTGCCATCGTGGATGCTGCCACTATGCTTATTATTCCACATTCCACCGTGCACCATGGACACACAATGTTGCCGATGGAACAAAGTAATTGATTGTGCAACGAACTGCCATGGATACACAGTGTTTTGTTTTCCGACTCCAGTGCAGAATCCACGCCAATTACGGACAATATCGTATATTAACGCACAAAATTAAATGTTTATACGCTTTGTGTGGAAGATACAGGTAACTGCTGCTCACTTGCATTGAATTACCTTCGTGAAGAGTGCTTTTCGTGTTGTACGAGCTTCGCAAGTGCTGCCCACTGTGCGCGAAAAATAATATTACCCTATTATCAAAGACACACAATCTCCAATCTCACGTGGGCAAGCCGGTGCACATTTGGGTGAGTGTGTTTGATTGTGTTCAATTGTGTTGCATTCAGTTGGATTCGATTGAATTGAAATGGGAACAAAGTGGCAAGTGTTGCGATCTGAAGGGGATTCGCCTGGGGGCCTTCCACCGCGCGTTGCTCATTCCCATAGTCAAAAACACACCCACACTTATACTCGCTTTTATGAAAATGGCGCCTTTCGGCCCGAACCATAAATAAAGGAAATGGGGAATGGGCCATGGGCCGCAACAGCTGCTAACCAGATTGTGAGATACATTTGGGTGGGGGCGGGAGGAGGCCGTGGAGAGTTGTCAAAATAAAAAGCAAAGTTAACAAGTAGCTGGCTTGTGGGCCCTTTTCCCTACCTCGTAATACTTGGCAGTAGTTGGGTCGTATTCGAAATGCAGGATACAACAATCGTATATTAGCCATTTGGCAGGAACGTTTTAAAACCCCATGGATATGCACATACATATGTATTCTAATTATACATTAAACCATATTTTTTGATTCAGCATCACTCGATAACAAAATACATCCGATTCTTGCAGTGCAAGCACTTGGATACAATTCAGGCTTACGTTTTTTTTGTTCAATTTTCCACTCCTTGGACTCAATGAAAAGGGAAATTGGCCACAATCTGCAGATCTTCTCCCTCACTCCTTTGAAGAGGCTCATTGTCGGCTGCTCATCTTTTTGCTTCCCTCTGGATGGGCCGCCCCTGCCCCTGGACATGAAAATATAAATTTCTGTTAACCTTTTGCCGCTGGCTGACGTTATCCTAAATCAACAACAATGACTGGACCTCCCATCCGCTGCCGCCCACCGACCACCGCCTTCCGCCCCTTCAATTGTGCCAATTGCCTGCCGCTCGTCAGTTAATCAAAGTAAAAGCCGCATTGGGTCGTTGGGCCTGGGCAGTGCCACTCCCCCTTTTCGGAGCCTCTGCAAAAATAACAAAAGCTTCCGACAAAAGTAAGCGCCCCAAGAAGACATAAACAGGAAGAGGAGTCTGAGTCTGGCTGGCAACGGACAGGAAAGGCACACAGACTACGGAATACAGGGTTATCCGCCGACGCTCTATTTTGTTAATAATTTAAATTCTTAATTGTCGAAAATGTATACATAGGAACACCGCCACCATCTCCGCCGTGCTTGGTATCCTCGCACTAGGATGCTGGCAGCAAGCTTAGCCAGTTTTAAGAGGACTTTCTTATGTCTAGGGTTTTGCAATTTGAAATCATATCGATGAGCCATAACCTCCAGGTAGTTGTTTTCGGTGTAAAGTGCAGGGCAGGACACGTTCCTGCCGGTTCCTTGTCTCCTCCGTCTTTTGGCAGGAAGCCAAAAACTTTTCGGCATAGAGAACGGTTTTCCGCCCGCCAGCCCCCAGTTTTCCACCAACCTTTTTGCATTTTGCCAGCGATTTGCTTTCGATTCAGAGGAGTGGAAAGGGGCGGGCGGTTGGTTTCGTTTGGGGTGAGGGCAACCATATTTTAGCGCATCGATGGCGAAATATTTTTCAATTTTTCAACACATTTAGCTGGCAGCAGCAAAATGCTGCTCATATTTTCACAAGCTGTCAACATATATCTTGCGGGGGTGGTCGGGGGAGGTTTGGGCTGGTTCAGGGTGGCTTGGGGTGGTTTGGGATGGACGCGGGATGCAAGCGGGATGGGGGGTTGGTTGGGTTGCTGCGTGTGCAGTTCTGGCAATGTTGCAACGACAGCACCAACAACACACTCGAAAAACGCAATATTTCCGGGGGTAACTTTGTAGTTTTTAGTAGCCTGTAATTTTTATGAGTTTGGCAACAAAATGAAAATGTAACCAAAGTGTCTGAGAATAATTGTTACTATTTAGTATGCCTAAGCGGAGAAAAGTGTATTTGGAGCATAAAGTATGTGACACGCCATTAAATTTGTTGGTCCTGGCTATAACGCTATAATGGAAAAAAATGGTACATAAACTCGAAAGGTGCATAAAAAAAAACATGAGTAAGTTAATCAATTAATGGAAAGAGAACCGAAAGCCTATGGCAATCATCGTCACTCGTATTTTCTAAGTGAGACTATCCACATGGGATTTTTTCCGAGTGCAGATCAGGCAAGCAGTGCGGCGACAACAACGGCAGCGAAAGCAGTAGACGTACGGCAAACAACACTTGTAAAAGTGACGCCCTCCTTTCTTTTTTTGCTGTCACGCCCATTTGCCAACGCTGATTGACAAAGCAGCTAGCAAAAATGTAACAGACTCGGAAAGAGAAAGGGGATTTCCCCTTTTGGCGGCGACATCAAACAACATGGCATAAAATCAGCTCAACTGCCAACGCTCTTTTGCACTGCTTGCGCTGCTCAGTGGCTCGAAAATGGGCAAAACACTTCTACAAAGTGCAACTTACATACTTTCCCTGCCGCTCGGGCCACCGTGTTTCTGTTGGAGGATGGAAAGGTACCTCCCAATAGTGCCAGGGACACATTAATGCGTTTATGCGTAGGCTTCTGCTCAAAGGAGCGTCCTTTGAGCTTTGAGCATGTTACAGTTATTTGTTATTTGCATGCAAAGGGAAACCAGCTGGCAGCAAGCAGTGATTTCGAACCTATCCGCCATGTGGGCCCATTATTATCCCTTTCGTAATAACAACCCAAGAAGTTTTCGGCCTGGTTGACCGTCTCGCCAGATGTTCACGCTTCGGCTTGGTGCATAAACCCCGGCTCTGTGGGATGCGGATCATTTGATAACGCATCGGCGTAGCACTTAAAAGGCATGCAGCGAGTCCCATCCGAAAATACCCCCACACGCGCCCACTTCGAAACTCCGGACCATTCAGCGATTAAGGTGATTTTAAGCGCACACGCGTTTTCCGCGCGATTTGATGGCGCATTCGGTCGCGTTTGATTGCACCGCCCAAGCAATTAAAGTCGCCTCGTAAAGTCAGGACTTAAATCGTCACAGCTTCGCAACATATACGGGGCTCAAAATAATAGGGAGCAATAATTTAGGTCTGAAACCCTATATTTCAAAGAAAATTAAAAAGTAAGTGTGACAAATGTACACGCATCTTGAGAATATTTAATCTTTAATGTCTCAAAATAAGGCAGAAATATCACTATGTTTATTTTAGCCAGGATTTTTTTCCATATAGAGGATAAAGATCAATTCACTTTGCTAACAAAGTCAGCTAGAAAATTGACCGCTGCTGTACGTTGTTGTGCGTGTGCGAAGCGAGTGTCTGATGATGACTTCTGATGTGGGTGCCTGTGTTTGATTTCAATTTGGTTCGGTTATTGCCTTGGCCACAAAAAATAATAAGCCAAGTCGTCAGATGGGCGGGCATAAAACTGGGCTTGACCTCTGACCCCTGACCCCCCTACATGCATGTTAAATGCCTCTCCAAAAGGAGAAAAGGCTCCGTGCAATGGCATGCGAAAATGCGTTCAATTGAAACTGGGTTACGAACTATGGGCTGCGGGATACGGGCAACGGGCTACGGATTTTGGGGTACGGATTGCTGGTTATGGCTTATGGGCTATATGGCTAATGGGGCAGATTGGGTTTTTCGGGGCTGCGAATGCGATGACGATGCGACGATAGCCTGGATTTCGGGCAGAGGTCGCAGTTCGAAATTCAGAGGTCGGAAGACCGGGCTGATTGAAATAGATGAGCATGTCCAAGCAGCATTACATTGAAAGAAATATCACCATTGAAAAGCAATGCAAGGCAAAAAGATGTTGCTTCTTAGAGTTTTAAGTTAAAAATAGTTGCATACTACTTAACGAGATATCTGACACTAGGCTTAATGAACACTTTCTGACTAATATACTTTTTGTTTTGTGAAACGTATTCGGCTGAGTGCATCTCCAGCTTTCCTTCGTCCTGCAGTTGATGATGAGGACGCCGTATTTGGTGGAGAGCATGGGGATTGACTAATTGATGCCCATGACATCGAGGGGATCCGGATGAGGAGAAGGATGCAGGCAACTTAAACTAAGGCTGCGATTGGTGACATTTTGATTGATGGCCAAATAATTTTAATTGGCTTTGGTTTCGGCCAGACCGCGCGATTGAGTGATCCCTTGATTGATTCGATAATTGAATTGTTTATTCGATTGCGAATACAATTGGCCAGCGATGGAAGTTGATGACGACACGGAGCTATGACATGATTCCTATGACGCAATAAAGGGGAACCTTGATAATCGGACATATGTAAGTAGAAAGCACTTAAGGGATTTACATATAAATAAAAAGCAAAGTCCCTAACCACATTTAACAAACGTGGAAACTGATTTGTGCAGTGCTTTGGACTACCAACGGGAAATGTTGGAGACTTACAACATAGAATTCGTAATACAAATTCATACAATGAGTATACGTACGGAATATCCTCCAGTCGACACTGAACATAGGGAAAATATGTCAGACACAACCTGATCTCTCCTTGAGAGGATATTATCCGCTTTACGGGCTCCTCTAGAAAATTGATTAATGACGAGGAATATCTTGCACACATATGAAGAGAGCCGCAGGTGGCAGCCGTAGAGCCATCCTTTCTGGGCGACGGATGATGATGGATCCGTGATTGATTCGCATTCCCCAAATGCCTACAAGCGAACTGGCCACGCAGCCATTATCACTTTCTCCCAGTCCCTGCACTGCGTCCTTTCCGTTTCACATTTCGCACTGATAATTGCCTAATGACTAACTGCGGCCAGGAAAGTGCACATGAAAAGTGCACAGTGACATGGTCATAGTTTTGGATGACAGAGGGAAATATTGCCAATTCCTACATTTTCCAGCTCAACATTTCCATTTATTTCACAGTGTTGGAAATACAGTGTACTTCACAAGTAGGGTCATCAGCGGTTGACGCTTTTCGTGGGAGAAAATTCGAGGGAAAACAGCAGCAATCCGTTCGATGCCTGCAACCGACTCGGCTGGATAAACAACATTATCTGCATGCCAACCCACCGCAAAAACTAAACAAAACCGATGCTCTGTTTAATCACAAACAAATGCGTCCGGCGCAAGGCAGTAAAAATAAAGCGGAAAGCCCCAAAAAACCCATGAAAACCGATGAAAAGCCATGAAAACGGCAACAGAAACAACAACAGCTCCCGGGGCGAGAACAATGCAGGGATTTCGATCCCGAACAACCCACTCAACCCCCAAGAAACCCTTTCAATTTACCCGGAGCGCTGCAACCCACGACTCTGGACAATGACAAAACGTTACACACTTTGGCCGCTATTAATTTTCGAAAAATAACCAAAAAACGAATACGAATTAAGGCGCAGTGTTGGAGAGCAAACTTTGAAGTACTTTGGCCTGCGCAATTTTCAGTGAAATAATTTGGCATTGTGGTGTGGAAGGAGTGGTGGCAGGATTGGTGGAAAATGGCAGCCTAAAATGTGTATCTCGCCCACAAAAATACCGGGTGGATGTGGCTCGTCTGTGTGCTTAGCTGTTGAAGTTTTCAATAAAAAGTTTTCCAGATACAACAATCGAATGTAATGGGATTTTGCCATTCTTTTTTTTTTTGATTTTTAATAAATAATCCAGCGAGCAAGACATTTCTGTCCAGGACCTTTAATTTTGGTTTGGACAAGGCCAAAACGTTGTTCTGTTCCTCAAATCTGGCTAATCTTACATGTCATTAGAATTAATTAGAAAGTGTGGCAAGGTCCTGATTATCATTATAATACCCTTGAAAGGTTGGGAAAAAGGGGTAAAAAGGAATGTAGCATATATGTATGTATTTTCAATGCACATTGTAAGCGGTGGAAAAGCTGCGCACCGCCAGCCAAACAATGGGGCATAACTTTGCGGCTATACAAATATTGGGCGGTGGCAGAGGTTCTTTTTGCAATTTTGCACACACAAATAATTAGTTGCAACAACGGGCGCACGGCGTCACTAACTTTCAACACGGTTACCGTTAAACCGAAACCGAGAGTCGCCTTCCATTGGATTTTCCGCCCATCCGCAGAGCATCCGTCCGCCCCTCGATTTTCCACCCGCTGTGGCCACAGGCATTTAACTGATTTGCGCTGCTGCGATGATTTCATTTTCATTTTGCACCGGCACGCTGTTGTTGCTGCTGCTGAAAGCGCATAAAAAGCATAAGCGCGTAAATAAAGTCAACCTCATTTATTTTGAATATAAACTACATTTTTTACGACTGCCAGCCGCAGTAGCAGCGCGTCCCCACTCGAAGAAGAAGCAAAAGTCAAAGCGCTTTTCCAGTGCGGAAAAGTCTAGCAAAGGAAAGGAAAGCAGGGGAAAAGTCAGCAGCTTGGCGACAACAACAGCGTGGCATTCGCTGCGACTCGGCGGAGCACTTAAGCTGGAGCACTGTGAGAAATAGAAATCACTAATGTACATCATTTTTTATGGACTGTTACATAAAATCAAATATTCGATCATTTCGAGCATTCTTTATGCCCAGCTTCTCAAAGCGGGTAGTTTCGAATCGGGGTACCTTTGCCTAAAATGGGCATATACTAATTGTTGCAACTGTATTCCAGAATAGGGAATCCTGTCCATTTTGTACGCATAAAATCAGTTACTTTTCCCTTTCGCGAGGAGAAAAGTTTAATGATTTGGGAAGTTTCCGAGTCATCGACGGCGACTGCGGGTGGAACTCTTTGATTGTCCAGACACCATAAAGATGCCCATCGAGGGATAAGAGTCCGCAAAAGCAAATGCAAATCACTTGCCCTGTCGCTTTTTTGGCAGACTTTGCAGTTTTGCTGCTCCTCTGCTGCCTATTTCCAAATCCATCCGATGTTTCAGAACCTTGCACCTTTACTTTTCGTGACACTTTCGTAAAATACAAAATAATTACTTTTCTACCTATTGGTGATCTTGTTTGACAACTATTCCGAGGGCATTTGGTCGTCTGCTTTTGCGATGAAACGAGGAGTCAGAGAAAAGTTATTGTTTCTTGCTTTTTCAAGCATGCTTGTTGGTTTTATTACGCATTGTTGTCATCCCATTCGCCAATTTCCAACCCACCGTCCTGGCTTCTGCCACTTTATTTATCCTTGCTCCTTTTCGCCTTTCCTCGGCTGTCTCTTCAAAAAAGCAGTTTTTATTGAGGTCTCGACATTAAAGACAAAAGGTGGCATATGGCCAAAAGCATTCAGTGTGCGGCATGGGCGTGGCAGGCTAGGAAGTTTGGGTTTGGGTCCGGGTTCGGGTTATAGTTCATTGCCGCGTGTCGCTTGTTTGCCTGCGAAATCTGCGACCGAGATAAAATTAACCAGCTGGAGAGAAGAAATAAAGAGAATGCATTTGTCATGACCTCGAAACGGAAACAATTGAAAAAAGCTTTTCCTATCGCGCCAACGACAACGACAACGACAACGAATTCGGTGTGTCGTCCGTTCGGGGGGTTGAAGCGGCGGGTGCGGGGGCGACCCCTGCTTTTCTGGGGGTCGTCGGTGTCATAGAGCACCTCAATCTCCGCCCCGACCTCCGACATGGCCCGCTGCCGCCCGCCCCTCATCACAACTGTAGCACACACCGAAATGCAGCTGACATAGAAAAACGGCTTTTTATGTGCACCCAGCACATATCTGTGTAAAAGTATATAGGTATATACATGTACATGTACCGCTGGGTGGACCCATGAAAAGCAAACCGTTAGGAGTTCTTGAAATATATTGACTATGCCCATCGCATATTAGTTCCTCTTTTATGAACTATGCTTATGTCCTAGCACCTGTGTACGTCCAACTGAATAGATGTGCTCCCTTGTGAAGGTATTTCCGAGACTTGAGTTGTTCGGACTCCTGCTGCAGTTGGTCCACCCTAACTCGCCCAGCACATACCGGACACAGTATATAGTCAGACTTTCTCTTAGTTGCTGTATGAAGTCGCCCGGCTCTTCTTTTTTGTGCTCACACAATGCAGTGGACCCCGTCCGGCAGCAAAAACATTCAACTTACTGCCAAGAAAATTCCTTTCCTCTGTGCTTTTCCTCGTTCCTGCTGTTTGTTTGGCATTGAGCAAAGTAAGTCAACTGGTCCAAAAAAGAGTCGAAAGAGGTTGGCAGGGGGCGTCGAAGGGGACTGAGATTTAAACGGGTTATAGCCTCTGTCCGAACAGTTTGACATCCCACACGCACCGTCGAGCCAGGTGAAAAGCACCGGTTACCCCGAAAAAGCGCAGAAAATTGGCCTAATCCGCTTGCCAAAAGTCGGCTTGCTGGGGAAACTTTGCACTCACTGGGCAAATAATCTTGTTTTCATTGGAGCTGTAAAAGTGTTGTTCAAGTTTTGGCAAACCTTTCGACGTTTATTGTTCTTCAAAAATTATATATGAATCCGCTAAATAAAAATATTTCTGCTTTTCTAGATGATTTTCGATTAAAAATCCAAAATAAAGATGGTCAAATTTCGGTTACGAAACGAAATGGAATTCCTTAAAATTCATTTCAAGATCTGCTTGCTGATTCCACAAAGTCAAAGTCAAAAGTTTATAATGTGGCAAGCAAATAAATCAATAATTTTCAGATTTGCAACAAATTTCAATAGTCTTATTTATGATGTAGCAGTAACAATTGATACACTTCCCCCTTCACCAATGTGAATTGTGTGAAAATGCATTTATGATCTCATCAATAATGCATATTAAAATTATGAAATTTATGTATATAAAACCATGTTTAGTGTTCAGTTCTCACCAAATTTGCACAAAAACGGAGGACCACAATAAATCGCACTGCGTTGCACATAAATCTTGGTTTAATGCGAGCAAGCTAATAAAAACTGAAAACGTTTAATTTAATTGATTGAGCTGACCATCGTCAAATACAACTAATTTGATTGCAAACCGAAATGGGTTTAATTTCGAGCATTAGACAAGTGCAAATAGCTTTAAGCGGTGCGACTATTTGTAAATTCCCTTGCACAGAAGAAGGCTTCACAACTAAGTTATGCATGAAAACTAAATACATCCATGAATTATCCATCTAACGTTGGTCCTGTTTGAAGCCCTTTAGCAGAAGTGCCCCAGGATGTTGGCCTTAAATGTGTGAACCAGTTCCGGGGGGATCTTGAACCCGTTTTGGCCGAGCACAGCACAAGCTGAAAATTAATTACGCTTCAACTTCATTATTTTGCATGCCTGAACATATTTGCTTTGCCGCTGCACCCACTCAAACTTCACTTCAACTCCTCCGGCGAAAGCTTTTCTTTTTAGTTTCAGTTTGGGCCTGGCTGACACCATTTTGCGCATGGTCAATATTTCAAACAGATTAGAGAGGCAACAAAATGCGCCTTAATTGAATGGCTCGGGCTCAGGACCTCGCCAGGCAGCTGCTCCGTACAAGACATCCATATTTAATGAGCCACCAACACGTCGCGACGCATTTCTAGCCGCATCCTTCGAGGCAGCTCCAGCCAGCTCCGCCGCCTGATGTCGGGCCATCAGTGCCTTCCTTTCCATGCCCTTCGCCCATCCTCCGCGGCGCGGCACGCATCTCCCATTTATCGTTTATGCGGCGAAAACTACCGGAACTACCCACGCCGCATCGCTAACGAATTACCGATGTATGAAGTTGCGGTTTGCTACAATCACCTTTCCCAATGACAGATAATTAAACATTTATTTTAATCCGCAGAAAGTAAGCACGCCAAAAATCGAGCAATGAATGAATGAAACTCAAATTCAATTTAAGATTTACGCACATCCTCGCCATACATCATCGCATATGTACATACATATGTATATATTTGCAGCAGGATATGGTTTCAGGATAAGTCGGCTTCGAGCAATTTAATTGAGGAGTGGCAAGTCGCAGTTGCTGCTAACCCATGAACTCGGCATTCCGCTTGGGGCATCGTTAGCGGCACCTTCGAGGCGTCACGCACTCACTTACACCTACACACTGCCACACTTCCACACACACACGCTCACACACACAAGCACACACTCGGGGACGCCTAGTTATACGTAAGCCGAAACATAAATTTCGTTAATCATTGAACTGGAAATTTAATAGCCAAGCCCAACCACACACATACAATGTATGTGCGCGCACTCATAAAAAAGAGAGTGTTATTTAATTCATTTTTTCATTTTTTTTATTTGTCTAGCCTAATTTATGCAATATTTAAAAGCATCTCGCTATCAAACAGCTCAGTCCATTGCGGTCCCAGAATGACCCCTGGTTTGTAGGATCTATGGTCACCATAAGGTATCACCCCTTTTCGCTCCGTGCAGCTAAGCTTTCATTGAGCGCGAAATAAAGTAATGCGAAATAACGCAGGGAGCAAAACAGAAATATCCATTGCACAGAGCACGTAGCAATCGCTTTGGAGCGGACTTAAGTTATACGGAGCAGGGGCTTCCCAGTTTCACTTAAGACTACGTCAAAATATATAATCATCATTTTGCTCGGAGCGGCCTTCCCCATTTATCCGCATTCCCTCTTCTGTCAATGCAATTGGGCCGTGGGCCACGTAAAATCTCCATAATTATGTGACCGTTATTAAGCGTATAATGCGAGTTGGCCCAAAAGTTGAAAGCCAAATAAAACGGAAAGTCGCCGGCGGGCAATGCGAGTCCAGTCCAATCCAATTCAATCCAATCCTCGCCATAGATCAGGGAAGATAGCATCTGGTCCGCGGAGCACAGAGGTGATATCCATCGCCCGTTCGCCATTTTCGAAGGCAGTGGTAATGTTTTAAACAAAAATGCCGACTGGAGGGCAAAGTTTTAAGAATTATTATTATTTGAATTTCTATTACTATGTGAATTAGCCGAAACTATCTTCTAAATGAACTTCAATGATCCCACGACACCTACATAGGTAAAAAAATAATGGAAGAACTGACAGTACATAACTGGGTTACACCAAAGACACTAGAATAACAAGATGCGTAACGGCCATACATTGGTTTGGCACTATGCAGCCACTTTTTTGGTGAATGTGTATTTTGCAAATATTAAAAAATAATTTAATTAAAAATTTAATTTCCCGAAGTCCGAGGCACGAAGTGCGGACACAAGCACTCAACAATCACTGCCCTATTAATTTTTTTTCACGTCGCAAGCTGAATACCCTAATGACAAGTATTCTAATATAAAGTCATTTTCGAAATTTATTTTGTGATGTACATAGATTCGGCTGTTACTATTTCTAAGCTTTATTTAAATAATAATAACGTTAAGGCAAAACAAGAATTTTTCACATGGTGCCAATTTATTAAAAATAATATGGATTTAAAGTCAACGAACTTCTAAGGTGAAGGGCATATTTTGTCAAATTTACAATGCATGAGCATACGTGTGCACACATACAGTTGTCTGCTATCACTGTATGCGTAGAAAGGAGCTGTTTGCTGTAGCGCTTTCCGCTCTTTCTCTCTCGAACAAAAACTCGAGAGAGCCTGGAGCCACCTCTAGAGCCACGGCCCAAAAATTGCGTGCCAAAAAATTGTATGGCGTTACACATCTTGTTATTCTAGTGTCTTTTGTTACACTTAATTGAAAAGTGCTCATAGAAATTAGCATGATATAATATTTGCATTTTTCCCTTGTTGCCAACACCCCAAGAAAAACTACTTCGAATATTTTGACCAGGAAATGCTTCCAGTTTATTGCAGAGCATATTTCGGACGTGTATAAGTATAGGAGTTGAAATATGTTGGTGTGTTGTTTCTTCTGTTCTTCTTGTGCTCTTCGTGTAGAGATTCTTCTTCTTCCAGTGATTTGTGTTGTTTGGCGACATATGAGCACGTGTTCGGACTCTTCACCCTTTGCTTCGTGTTTTTGCCGTTCGTATGTCTCTTCCTCTTGCGTGTGCACAATTCCTGCATGGTACCCCGTCCGTCATTGTCATCCTAGAACTCCTCCTCATAGTACTCATTCTCGCTCTCCTGTACATCTTCATTCTCATCAGACAAAATTTGCATTCTTTCCTGATTCCTTTCGATGGAACGAAAACTGGCGTTCGAGACGTGGAGAATCTTCGATCTGAAGACAAGTTTGTCGAGCGCGTTTATGGCGCGCGTGGCCTCGCTCTCACTAGAAAACTGGATAAATCCTTGCTTATTGACGATCAGCGAGCCAAGGATACGGCCAAAGGGAATGCAGAGGTAAGCCAACTCATGGCGAGTGCAATCTGGTAGGTTTCGCACAATGATCCTGCTCCTCAGACCAGTCGGTCCACTGGTGAGTTCAATTCCCGCGATATCGTTTCTAATCATTTTATTTTTTTCTTTTACCTTTGAGCAAAAATTAGCTGAATGATTATCCAGATTATCCTTTTCAATGTGTTCCTTTTTTCTTGCTTTTGAGGATGACTGTCCAAAACTTGACCTTTGCAAGTGTTACCAGAAAACACAAAGAAGAAAACTACTCTACTAAACTAATAGTGGGGTAGTCTATGGCTGGTATATAATTCACACAGGCCCCAGGAATTATATTTGGTGGCAACTCTAGCCAGTCTTAAATGATGTTCTCCATCCTTGGTTTTAGTTGAAATATTTCCAAGACAATTAGAAACAAAACCGTTCAGCTTTCAAGACTTTTACATATTGGGTTTATCCAGAAGGGTAACAATCGAAAAGTATCTGTAGCTTTCGAATCGGCTTGTGCATTCTCACAGAAACTGTTTCTTGACCAGATCGGGTTTAAGGGTCAAATCGCCTTACATTCATTTTTGAGAGGTGAATGGGTTCAGGGCACTAGAAGTGCAGCTATTAATAATTGTATACTTAACTGCATCTGACGGCGAGGACTGGGCGAGGAGCGAAGTGCCCACCGAGAGCCGTTTCAGCTTAAGCATTGCATTTCAGATCCAATCCAATCCGATTCGCCATCGCCATCGCTATCGCCTCGGCGTCTTGGGCCACGGAACTCGCATTAACTATTGCACTGGGAAATAATTGCAGTGGCATCCGAATCAGGCAGTAACAGGCTTTTCGTATAAGTATTTTCCGACAAAATATTGTTTTTCGAACTATGGGCATCAGTTGTTGTTAGAGGAGAAAAGGCCGCAGAGGGCGCAGTGATTTAGCTGTGCGTGATTCAAGCCGAAGGAGTTTTAATCTGCATTCGCTATTTCTCTCCGTGCAGCAGCGACAGCGGATAAGGCAGAAACCTGACTCCGGCAGTCAACTGGCGTGCCATAAAGCGAACTGCGTTAAGTCCGCCAACAATCGCTGGAGCAGCTTGTGCTGCAGTCAAAGTGGCCAGGACTGCGGCAACTCCTTTCGATCCTCGCCCCCAGTTTGCGGACTTGGTCCATTGTTGCACAAAGCTTTTTCCAGAGCAGTCACTCCATAAATGCCAAGCACCCATTCAGCGCTGCACTGAGCGAAAATATGGCTGCTAGGCACCTAACGAACTAGGGCTCTGCCCTCCGTTTCGAGTCATTTTTCAAAGTGCTCAGCGAGGCAAGCATTCGATTGCCGCACTGTAGAACAATTTCGTGTTGAAATTAGCAGAAACAATTAACCTAACGGACCTTATTCGTGGAAATATTCTAATCAATTTGAATCCATTTCAGGCCGGATGTTTTATAAAATGGTTCGTTTTAGAGATTTCGCCGCGTGCACTCGGCTTTCAACACTCGACTGGGCGGGCGATGATGTGGACTGTCTTTTTCCTGGACGGCGGATTTCCCTTGGTGTTCCTGGACTTTTCGAGCTGCTTGTGGCAGTTGTGTCTTATTAGTATAACTCAACTCTTCCGCCTGACATCTCCATGATGCAGATCCGCGCTCCGACTCCTCGGGCCTTGTCAAATGGTGACGATGATGGTGCTGTCTTAGAAAATTGCCAGCATACGTATGGGGAGTAACTAAGCATACGCACACACGCATGTAAACAAGCTTTGTAAACAGGAACCAAAACGGGAAAAGCCAAAAAATGGTAAATATTTCATACACTTTCAGAAAACACTGTAACTGGTCCAGCGACCGACCAGTGAGTAAGTAATTGCCTGCGGGAGTATTTCGTTTTGGTTTGTGGTTAGTGCATCAGTTTCTGTTTGGCACTTCATTTTTATTGTCCCAGTGGCGTATCGATTGAAGTACAATACTCCAGAATAAGTTACTCCAGTTATGATATCTGCCAAGATTTTTCGAGTGCAGGGCCGAGGTCCTGCGATGGGCTGGGAGCGAGGAGCCTTAGAACAGAGAGCTCAGCGGCGGAACGAAACAAGAACGCTTAACGGAATGGCTGGCTCCCTTCTTATTTGTGGAGCACTCCACGGACTTGATGTGCGCGGCGGTGTGTGCCTAGCTAGTTAGTTATATACAAATATGTGAACAAGAGGGTCCACAGAGGCTTCGCTTCGGTTAGTTAGTCCCATCCACTAACTCACGCCCGCACAAAGTCGGTCATTCACTTTGGCAGCCAGACAATCAATGGGATGTGATAAAGAGTTGCTTTAACATGGAATGGCCAGCTAAGATCAAAGCACTTTCACCGATACCGTGTGTTTCGGGGCCCACAACCAGATTTCTCGCTGCAAACACGTCGAGGAAAATCGTACAATCGTATTCTTGAGTTTTATCTGCCTTATCGATTGGGCGACTTTTGCGAGGAATCTTTAAGGTGTGACACTTTTCGGAGCTCGTTTGCCGGTTCTTACTTCTGGCCACTCTGGTCTAATTTCTCGGAGGCCTCCCCATTTTTCCTAGTTTTTCTGCTTTAATTTCTGTGTGTGTGTGTTTTCCATCGCCCACATTTAATTCGATTCCCCTGCTCTGCACACACTGTTTCATTTGCTTTTCAAATTTAACTTCCATTGTGGCATCTCTCCCAGCAGTACGCTTCCTGTGGCTTTTTGACTTTATTAAAACTAATTTTATTTTTATCTCTCCATTTTGTGATACATTTTTTCTATTCAGTTTCGAGTTGTTCATTTTGCGTCCTCCCGCAGCCCCACCATCTGTAAAACGAAGGATCCCTGGTCTAGCTGCCAAGCGATTTTCATTCCGAGTGCCGCTTTTTACGGCTCCACTCGCTTTATAGGCCAGAATGCACGAAATAATTTTCATAAAAGGAGCAAAACAAAGCGGCCGTATAAAAACAAAGCGCAAGATGGAGCAGCGCAGACAAACGGACGGACAGATGGACTTGCGGACACTCGACGGAACCATGGCATTCTTGAAAAAAGGACCCGACGAAGAGGAGAGACTGGAGAATAGCTTCAAAAATAAACATGCTAGATATACGAGTATATTCTTTAATGTTTTAATTAAACCAAAACAGGAAATAATAATTCTGTCATTTTTTGCTGCCGAAAAAGAGAGTGAGAGAAGAGAGTAACAAAACCCAAAGGGAGTCTCGAATTTCGCGAGTGTTTTAAAGCAACGGCATTCAACCTCCAATGCGAATGTGGGAACTGAATTGTTTGCCCTTCTGTCGCCAAAACAAATATGCAGTCGGCGCCATGAGCGGATTTTGGTGGCTTATATGCTGGTCACTCCCATTTTGTGGTACCCTGTAAATGGCCCACAAATGTATCGCGGCATTTTATTTGCATACTTTTGTGGTCGCACACAAAATGATTTAAAATGATAATTCAGGCGAGAGTCTATCCCAGACTAGTCCGGCATGCATACATATAGAAATTCATAGATATGCCTGCTGGTTTTTGGGGCGGCGCGCAATTTCGCCTTTTCGTAATTTCAATTAAAATTATTCCACGAGCGGGGGATAACGAGGGGCGCCAGAGAAAGCCGGCGAAAGGAAAAAAACGTACATTTCTAGTCCTTGCGGGGAGGGGGGCGAGGGCAAACAATCGAGAGGCAAGTTAACAGGCTACATAAGTAATACGCACTCGCCTAATGGGCTGCTGTTTCTCCTCCTGGAGCTGTGGATGCGGGACGGCGCGTTGCCGGGCACAATCCCTCCGTGCCACCCTCGCCCCCTTTCCCTACCCCTCCCTTGACAGACCATCAGTCCAACCGTCGACGTCCCAGAGCGCCATTACCGCAAAAACTTTAACGCCGCGTAGGAGTAGTAGGAGTACGCTCAGCAAAAATGTTCTTAAAATTGCCAGAAAATTGACAAGCTAACTTGTAGGCTAAAGAGTTTTTCAAAGCGGTTCCGCCCCGAATATGCTAACCTAAGGCAGTCAACTTGGGGCATCCATCAGTGGGCAGTGAAGTCTTAGATGTGATGCGAGCGAATATGGAAACCATCTTCGATTGCAATGAGCCTCGAAGTGCTGGTCACTTATAGGATGTCTAAGGGAACTCCGATGCACATTTCGGCCATTTTGAGTTTCAAAGAGGCGCATTTTTGCCTGCGCTGAGGAACTTATGAAAAATTTTGAGCGGTAAAAACTTTTGTGCTGATAATAGAAGGTATTTATCTTCGAGAAGTAAAGGAATTTTCCCTTTTTCTAAGTGCAAAGAAACAGAAGCAGCAGCAAACGAACTTAGAAACACAAACACGCGCCACACAGACACACTCGCTGGCACGCACACAAAGCCACATTTAAACGAACACCCCACACACACACTCACACCCACACAAGACACAAACGCACACACCGCTGCTTACAATTGTCATGTCCGTGTGCCAGTGGGCAACCATTTAAGGGTTAGGGGACAAGGCAAAGACAACTTGGATCATCCCCCGCTGGAGTCCAAATCCGAACCAAAACCAAGTGGAGAAGTCATGCAGACGCAGCTTAAAATATCGAAAACGTAAGGAAATTACAAAGTGTCTAAGAATGGCTGAAATGTCTTCAGAAACTGTTGTGGCACCGAAAGTCGCCTACCCGAAAACGATAACTAAGATGACTAACTAAAAGAGCACTGTACTATGAAGGACTTGTGTTTAAAAGAAACTGTTCAGCTGGGTTTTTAATTTATTAAAATCATATCGGGAAATATTAATGTTAGTTCCATATCCTAAAGGACCCACTGAACTTGAAAACATGGTTTCAGGTTTGATTGATAGCTGTAATGGCACCGCTTTAGGCCTGGCTTGAAGCTTCGCATCCTTTTCTGGCCAGAGGAACTCACCACAGTGTCCTTGCAGCGAAGCTTTCACTCATTGCTCCTTGCTGCTGCACACTCGTGTTATCCTGGCGATGTGTGGCAGGAAAGCCGAGGACCTTCGGTTGACCGTCGTGTTTGGTCCTCGTCTGCTGGCCTTTATTTCATCTGGTCGTCGGTTCATCTCCTGCTGATGCCTTTGGCTTTGTGTAGCGCAACTCTTCCATTTGATTTCTTTGGGGGCTTCATCCGTCCTTTCTACGGGCGACGTTCTGCCTTAGCCAAAGACCAGAAAGTGGGTCACTTCAACGAGCAGGACTCGAATTCTTTGGCTCCATCTGAGACTGCAACTCAAGCCGACTGAGTCCTGACTTCTGAGTCCTGTTCCTGTTAAACAAACCATGCTGGGGTCTGTGTCTCAGCACACAGAGGAAAATAATACAAATATTGCGTACTTTTAAATGCTTACACTCCTTTTTTTTTTTTTAAATTTTGAACATTTCATGAATAGGTTACAACTCTGGTTACGCTTAGCCATTTTTCGTGTGTCTTTTCTTCCCTAATCTCTGGTCACACTATAGTTTACATTTGGGAAGCTTAAAAAAAAACAAAACCATGCTGATTCGCGAATTGCTTGCTTTTTACCAATAAGGGGCCCAATCTATGCGATAATTCCTGGGAAATTTGCCACAATGTATTCCCAAAGAGGTAGCCGAAACTTCAACATTATTTTGGGATCATTGATCAACGGAAACCACGACGTTAGACTCGACAACGTAATCACAATTGCAAACGCAGCTACTATTGATCAACAATGGATTCCAAGCGAGGGCGAGATTTCAGGTAATACGAATTGATATAAATCCAGAGAAACTGACTAAGCGCTTCTTCCAGTGTAGCTGTACGTAGTCTTCAGAGTCCAACTGCACTTGAGGGGTTTTAATTTGCAACTTAAGGAAATGTAATATAATGGCGAACTTTAAATTTTTGATAATGCCAGCAACAGAGTCAACTGCTTGGCAACCACCAAAGGATAAGTTTGAGCAGCAGCCAGAAACAGGCTCATTCGTCCTTCGCGTGACATGCGTGTGCGGGCCCATATCTTGGTTCCTTCTCATCCTTTCGGGGCTTCCACTCGAAGTGCTGTCTACATCCTAGAATTAACTATCTTGTATTATTTGCTAATGCCACTTTCCCCTTTTCCACAGATGACATCGAATAATTGAAGATACATCTCCACCTACAGCCGTGGAATTTCTTGTCTAGGGATCTGGTGATAATAAAAACCCTGCTCTGCGTTCCAAATTAGTCAGCTAAAAAGCGAGAATCGCCCCATTTAGCCTAAGAATATGCATTAAAGGTAAGCGCTCTGGCATTTCACTTGCTGCAAGTCCTAAAATCCCTCATCTTGCTTCTGTCGTCGTCTTCCAGCTAAACTTCATCCGCTTCTCCAACTTTGGCTCCATCTTCAGCTCCATCGTCGTCGCCTTGAATTTTGCGTAGTTGTTTTGGCAAGTGCAAACGAGCAGTTTGAAGTGCTTAAATATTTGATATTGGTTTTTTCCTTGGCTCTGCAGCCCCAAACCACCAACGCCCAGCCTCTTAACCCCTTAATGCCTCCTTTGGCCGCCTTTTACTTGAGTTGTGTGCACCATTTTAATGAAATTGTCGAATCTTCTCGAGCAATGAGTGGAGGTCGGCGAAGAAGTTGCAACTGGCACTGAATTCGATTTGAGGAATCGCTGAAATCTATTACATAAATTTTAGGCAAACGCATTTGCAAATGTACGCATTTGTATAAGTGCAGTTGAATACAAATGTATCTAGTGCACTTAGTTACAGATAAAAATGTCTTGTACATTGTCAAAATAAGTGTTCATATACTTCATTTCAAATGCTACCTCTCCCAAAGATTCGATTACTAACATTACAATTGAAAATAACAAGAGGAACGATATTTTTCATACAAATTCATAAAATTCCTTACATATTCTACTGTACATTACCAAAATTTTTTCTGCATGTGTAATTGAGAAAGAGATGCAAGCGTTTAGCTGTTAATTCAAATGATTTCGAATCGAATATCTGGGCAAATTTTGTAATACCAAAAACAATTAGATAATTGTTTGCACTTGTATGAACACATGTGCGCTTGTCGGAGGACTGCTGGTGCTTAGCATAATTGTTAAACTGTCGAACACGGAATGCTGAAGATTCAATTCCAAGCCAGACGCACCCACCACCGTCCGTTCACTTGAATGGCCTCATGGATGCCTCATGCCCCATTCCGCATGCCCCAATCCTCCTGGACTTCGGTTCGCTCGACTCCTCCCAGGCAGCAGATTAAAGGGGCAATAAATAGGCATTAAGTGGGGCAGACAAGTGCGGCAGGGATCCGGCGCTGGAGGATCTGGAGCACTGGCAACCGACATCAGGCTGCTCGGAGGAGCCTCAAAGAAATGTAAGTAAGTCGCATGGAAATGCTTTTTGCAATTTGTTGTGGTTTGATGCCGATGCGAGCCATTCTTGAGCCACATAGAGCGAAAAAAGCGGCAAGTACTGATGGTCGTTTTAAAAAATACCTTAAAAACGGCAACAATATTAGGTGTCCAATTAATAGTAATAATAAATAGTTGCCAAGGACCCAAAGGGGTTGGAGGAATTCCCCGTATGTCCTTTTCTGTAAATCGTTGTTTCGAATTAGACGTGATTATATTTGACTGATATTAATATTTAACTGATAAAGACTCGTTGATAATGGAGATGCAAACCATTTTTCGCAGCGACCTGCTGCTGATGTTGTCCCTGATCACCACCAAAAAGCAGAAGACGAGGACATCGAGGAGAACCAAGGACAACACAGAGATGCGTACAAGGATGAAGACGCATCATCAGCCCCAGAATCAGCAGGAGCAGACGAAAGATTGTGGCATCCTTCAAGTGGATTGCTGCTAGACAAGCTGAAATGAAATCGAATGAAAGGCCAACGAGGGGGCTTTGCGTGGGTGGAATGTGGGTGGAATGCGAGCGGTGTGAGGCGATCCAGGTGGTGGCGCCACTGGCGAAGGAGGCGGCTCGCCACCGCAAATGGGGCCAGGCCAGATGGAATGGTGGGGGCAGCCTTGGCTTGCGATGGAGATAAGCGCAGGAAAGTTGAAGAAGCAACCGTAAAGAAGTTCATCCAGATACAATGAAAAGCGTGGATGGGAGGCAGGGAAAATCAGCTGCACGGGTGACGGGAATGGGGGGATCAGGAGTCGGGGTAACTGGGGGTGGGATTTAAAGTAAGACATTTTATATGAGAAACGAATTAAAATGGAATGAACGAAACTATCAGTGATGAAGGAGCAGATTAAAGACCATCGAAGAGGAAAGCGGCGAAAGGGTAAAAATGCCAAGAAAAACGCGAGCGAAGGCGGGTAATAAATAGAGATAAATGGAATAGATAGGACAGATTACAGATGGAATTTATGTATGAAGGGATGCCAAAAAAAATGAGAAAGCACTGCTCTCGGCAGAAAGAGTGCAAAAGAAAGCAGTGGCAATAAGATGATGGGAAATTAAACGGAAAAGAAAGCTAAAGAAATGCTAAGGTGTGGTTCGTACTCTTCGTACTCTTTGTACGAATAGATTGAAACTTAAGGAAATGACCCAGAGATATAAAACAGAGGATAAAATGAAGTTGACAGTTGGAATGAAGAGAAGAAAGCGGCTCGAGAGGAAATTATGACAGAAAGAAACCAAAGAAATGCAATTAAAGCGGTTAGGAAAAAAATCTAGCTTTTAATATGAAACAGTGTGCGCATATTTGTGCCTTTGTAGATACACGGGAAAAAGCAAACAAGTTTTTTCCCTTGAACATATTCCACAGAATTATATTTTCCTTTATAAAACGAAGTGCCAGAATAAAAGAGAATAGAGCTTGCAGAAGGGAAAAGTTGGTTGGCAATAGCTAGGATTGCCAGGGAATTCTTCGCACTCTCTTCTCCTCGCATTCTCCAAGCCTCTCTCTCTTTTTCTTTCTCATCTGCAGCCAAACTCGACTCACTTTTGTTGCCCAAAAGAATTTGCTCATTAGAACTTGGCGCAGCTGGCAAACTTTTGCCAAACAGCACACAGCCTATTTCTGCCTGCCACGCCCATTTTGGACCAAGACCGCCCGCCCCTTTTTCCGTGCACCCAATGGATTTCCCATGTTCTGTGTTAGTTAGCAAAAGTGAAGAGCATCGCGCAATTGCATGTTGACTACCGTAAAACTCATCGCGATGCATGGCGCACTCTTAAACGCACCAAAGTGTTCGATGTACAGCACCCGTCAACTAACTAGGAGCGCCTGCCTGCATCGGTTTCTGATATACAAGGTATTGACAAGAAATTTAGCTGCCATTTCTTGTTTTCATCAGTTCATCAGTCAGAGGGACGTGCTTTTTGCAGTTAGAGGAAAATGACCTATTTGCTTGAACGCTGCAATGCAGCCACCCTGGAACCCCCTGCCGCCGCACCTGCTCGACAAACTATGCGGTCTGAGAAGTGTGCGTCAAGCATGTGGCCCCAAACGCAAAAGTTGAGCAAACTTTTACGGCGATCTCCGAAGGCGGAAGAATGGAGGGGGGCGGAGTGGAGTGGAGGCAAATGAAGCGTGTGAAAAGAATGCACACACACACACACACATACGGTGGATAGAAAAACAATACATTTAATTAAAGTTGAAGATGAGTTGCAGGGTACAAAGAGCAGTGAGCAGTGTGCAGTGTGCAGCTGCAACCTGCAACCTGCAACACGCTGCTCACCACCTCAAACTACTTGAAAAAGTGTTGTCGGTGTTGTTAAGGGGGCGGGCGAGTCCAGGGGGTCTCACTATGGACAGTCAAGGTGACTGAGAGCAAACTCTCGAATTTAATTAAAATTATATTTCCAACAATATCATAGAAATGCAAAACTTTAAAGCGTAAATTATCCCCAACCTTCTCTATCGTCCTCTATCCTCTTTTGCCCTTTCTATCTGATCCCAAAGCGCTGTCTCTGTCGCTCTTGACCAGCAGGTATTTACGGGGCTGCTCACTCCCATCGGAGGCCCCCTTAAAATGTATCTGTGCGATAAAATACACTCGAAGAAATCACGCATGTGTATGTAGATGCTCATGTCTGGGGATTTTAAGTGCATTTTAAGTGACTTCGACACTATGGTGGGCTCTGGTTAAAAGTTTTGTCATAACCTGTTTTCGTTACCAACTCGGTTGTTTCTTTCTCAGTGCATAACTCTTAGCCCAAGAATTGTTGTCGCTTCGTCCTCTTGCGTGCCGGTCTTTCCTCAGCCCTTCTGCCCTGCTCCCCTGACTGTTGTTAAACAACGCTCGACGCTATCAGCTTGATGAATAAAACTTTCTGCGCAGTCACAGTCACGTCACAAGTCCCTGCCACGCCCCCTAACAAGTTGCCAGTTACCAGCCCGCCGACCCCAAATCCCCTCTAAGCCCCATGGAGCTGCAGGGCAGACTCCCCCGCCCCCGTTTAGTTGCCCTCTCTCGCCATCGCCCGCGGCATGATTGTCAAGTCATGTTTTAAAATGTTGGCCAACCAAATTGGGCAAACATTTCGAAGTGCATTCGAAATTAGCAAATTGCCACTGCTAGGGCGGGGGCGTGGCCTGTGGGCGTGGTCATGGCCATGGCTGTGGCTTGGGCTATGGCTATGGCATCGGTATTTATATGGCATTGCGGGTCCGGAATCACCAGAAATCATTTGAAATTCAAAGTGCGCCTTGCGTTGATTCCAGTCGCGTCTTGTGCCCATCCTCGGGCCGCAGGACATGGTTTGCAAAAGGGGATTGAGTCCTTTTTGGGGCAACACCTAGTGAGCAGGAGAGTTCTGCGTAATGAAAGTGCAGTCGCTGCCGGAGCTGCAGCGGCTGGCGGCAAAAGTTCGCAGCGCAAAATGCGATTTCCGACTGCCGGCAGCCGTTTCCTATGCTCACTTCATTGCCAGAGTCGCAAATCCGGTAGGTAGGGTGGAGAATCGTTTCAGATCGTTTGAGCAGGCTTTAATGAACATATTTCAGCATTAAATTAAGTACTCGGTGAGCCACAAAATCCACCTCGTTCTTGCAGCCCAGCCTGCTTCTTTCTCGGGACCAAACTTCCCGGAATATTTGTAGTGCAGGGTTTGCACGTCGGCTTTCGCTGCAGCCATAACTGGAGGTGCAGAAATAATCGAGTTCGTGAATGACCAGCGAAAAGGGAAACTCGCGAGTGGAGGATGTCGCGCTCGACAACAATAAATGCTAATTTCCTTCGCTGCACGCAAAACATTCTTAATTGAAAACGCTGACGTAAATGGCCCGGGCGTCTGCAGGCATCCCGCAGATGGTAAATGGGGAAAACGAGTGAGTGCCGCATCAAAATTGACAGCTGCTTATGTTGGGCCCATGCCAAGCGCCAAGCCTCCCGAGGAGTTAAAACCGCCGAGACAAGCCACGCACAGCAAACAAGCAAATAAACAAATAAACAAACACAAAATGCGACACTAGGACTCACTCACTCTAACACACGAAGGACACACACCGAAAGACACGCAAGTCAAGAAAACGAGGCAGACAGATAAAGAACAAGGAAACGGTGGCAGTGCAGAGTAGGAACTTCACCAAAAGATTGGCCTTTGAATACCCTAAATATTAATAATAAATGTCAGCTCTTGTATTATAATATTACGACCTGCAGATAATCAACGAAGGAATTAGTCAAACATAAGCAGTTGTAGTCATTACGACATACAGGTCGTATACTTAATTTTTTCACATAAAAATAACGTATACGCCACGTGGGCTTGTAAAATGACATAAAAATGTTCATACGTCATATGAGGACTTCATTTCTTGATTCAAAGGATGACACTCTTCAAAAAGAGTATTAAAACAAATGGAGAAAGTTTGGAAAGGAAGCGGGATCAAGAAAAAGACTAAACGAGGGAAAGGACGAGAGAGACAGCACAATATGAATATAATGAATAAATTGGCATATGTAATGCGTTTGCCGCCTTAGCGGGTGGGAATAAGCCCGCGGGGTGGGCGTGGCACCTGGAGATTTGCGCTGAATGTGGCACTGATTATATGCCATGAGATTTTCATGAATGTGCGTAGGGCGCGCAGCCGAACACACATGCTAGCTCACTGGTTGGGGGCCACATTCCCCGCGAGTCCTTATGGAAGGCGGAACGAAGTGCTCGTGACAAGGGGTCGACGACCAGCCTTCAACTTTGACATTTGACATTTATCTCCGTCACAGAATGCTTTACTATATCGCTGATTTTTTGAATTATAGCTATCGATTATAGCTAGCGATAAATTCGACAGCTTATCATTCGATTCATCACAATCTCAGACGTGTTCACATCATACCTTTGATCTGTAAGCTCATCTGTGGGGTTGATGGATTACCATTAGATTAGAATCCAGGTGAGGGAAAGCTTGGACAAATATGTAATTCACAAATTATTAGGCACGGATTCCATTCGATGTGTCACCAATTTACCAATTGCTTTTGGCCCTGGAAACCGAAATTAAAAGCCTAGGATATCTCAATGGTCTTGGTCTTCAAACAATGTTATATTCTCCCATCTTTATTGGCATTTCCCATCTACCAAAATAAGCATATTCATCTTCCCATTTAAAGAGACTTGCGTTCTTAAAATTACAATCATGTGCCAGAAGATTGCAAATTTGCTTTCCGTCCGTCGATTGCTGATATTGATGAGTAATGTTTTGCGTGCTTTGCCATTAGTTCATGAATTGTTGGCAAATGCTGACGTTGTTTATGCCCTTCTCCAATCGGATGAGTGTGCCCCCCCTACATCATGTCCACATTTTCCATCGATTTCCCCTGCCGATGCAGTTCTTCAAATAATTTTAAGCTCCCGAGCATTTGACTGGTTTATGCGTGTAATTACAGACGGTTCTCTGCAGAACCACCGCCGCTGCAGCGCCCAAAACCACCCAAAGCCACCCAACCACCCACCACTTGGCATACGTCCTCAAATGTGTCCTACCCCCCGAGAACCCACCGAGAACCCCCTTTGGATCCCTAATGCCGCTCCTTGTGCACACAAAATTACACGACATTAGCATAATGTGATTTTGTAAGTATCTGATTTGCACACACACACAGATATGATATGCGAATGTGTTTCCCTATGTGTGTGTGAGAGAACGGTCAGAGTGGTCGTGAGCTCAACTTGTTGACTTCGTTTCGCCACGAACACTGAGAAAAAGTCTCGCCTACATATTACCAAAAAGCCCGCTATATAGTATGATCAAATTCGGTAGGGTTTTTATTGCGAGACCCGAAATAAATCACACAACGTCAATCTGGTGGTCTCGTAAGGCTAACATGTGAGCTGTAGACATTTAAAATCATTTAAATTCCCGTAGGTTTCTGTGGCACAGCCAATGTGTATCTGTAAACTGAGGCCATAAATTTCGAATGGAGCGTATTTCTCTGTGTGTGCACACACTCCCGCAACGGAGAAGCTCTGCTTCCTGCCACTTTAGTCCTAAACGCTGCAAATGAGCAAGTGTCGCATGTCGGATCGCCTGCCCCCCTTGATTTCCACCACGACTGCATTGATTTCATGTCCTGCATCCTGCATCCATGCATCCGTGCATCCTTGCGTCCTCGCGTCCTCGCCACCTTGCATCCCCGAATCCCCTGGTGCCGCATCCTGCGACTGTCATTGATGTAGTCATTCATTTTTATCAGGCCAACCGAACGCGAATGCAATAAAGGCAAAAAGAAGCAGTGGTACTCGCTGCGAAATCAACTCTCGATGCAATTTCACGCGATTTGAGTGGGGCAGGCGGGCGGGGAAAATCAAGGGGGGAAAACGCGGAAAACCGGGTATCGGGTGTCGGAGTGAGGTAGTGGAATTGAAGTGTCTGCCACCCCGCGCACACCGTTGGTCCGATGTTCATTCCGACGTAAAACGTTGCAGTCGAGGTACTAACGCGTTTTGCTAAACATACCCTTTCCGAAGATGCAATCAGGTGGAGACTGGAAGCTCACCACCCTTCCATCATGTAAATGCATGCCACAATTGGTAGAAATGTTGCTGGTATGTTTGGCTGTGTCTCTTGAAACGTTCTTAAGTAACTCGAATCTGTTCCATTCCTAGCGATCGCAGTGATATGCAAGCGTATTTAATGATTGCTCTTGGATGGCTTCCATTGCTCATGCTCCTTCTCCTGCTCCTGCTCTTTTCCTGTTACTCTCGTTGAACCCCTTTAGGACCCCCTTCGAACCCCGTTTCACTTGTTTCTACTCCAAATAAACCTCACCAGGAGATTGCAGTTGCTTGGGGAAAACACACATGCAACAAGCTGAGATTCATTTGGCATTTTGAACGGCGTTTTTCGTCAATTTCGATTTCGAATTTGAGGAAACTCGTGCCTCTACCTTTTTCCCCATCAGTCCTCGGAAGCCCTGTCTTCCGGTTTTCCCCACTTTTCCACCTATACCCATATAACCAGCTTGTTTTGAATGCACATCGGGAGTGGAGTTGAACCAACGTATGTGCAAGCATAGCTAAAGCCTCTTTGGTTACCCCTTTTCATTGCCGGATTGCACACGCCGTTTTTTCTCTTCTTCTGCTTTTCAGTTTTAGGGGGTTGCACCGGAAGAAATGAGATTATTGAAGGGACACAGATCTAATCGAATCTGTTTAAATGCATATTAGGTAATAGACTGATGCACTTGGTGTAACGTGCCGTAACGATGTTTTAAAATCTTAATAAATTAGATTCGAGTTGGTAAACACTTCTCATTATCAGAAGATACTTCCATTCCAAACTATTGAATGGAATCGAGATTTTTCCCGTGTGAATGCAGTACGCTTTGCAATCTATCTCCATCTATGCGATTGTCTATCCGCTTCTCTTCTCGATTTGTCTGCACAACCGTATCGACTCGCTCGTTTTCCGCCCACCCACCGTTTTCCATTTCCACCCCCTAGCATTCCAGTTGTTCATCTGCTGCTTTGTTCTGGGTAGACTGCTGCATAATTTACCGTTCGAGTCAATAGTGTTTTCCCAACTTTAATTAAATTTGCGCTCCTCAGGGTGCCCACCCACACGTGCGAGTGTGTCTCCCTGCTCGCTAGCAGGTGGCAACCCTACTGACTGCTGACCACCATGGAGCAAGTGCCTGAAAATGTCTCTCACCCACGGCGTCAAAAAAGCCACCGAGCACAACAAAAGTCAAGTAGCAAATCGAATAAATAAATGCCTGAGGGGGCTCCTCCATCGCATAATTGTCAGGTGGCAAAGTGGATTGAGCGTCTGATGGGGTGATTTGCTATATTTCTAATTAGCGCAATTTCCCCTCTAATCATTGTTAACCGTGTGTGGCTTTATATGCAATTGCTCTGGACATGTTTATGGGGTTCGCTCACTGAGCTCAATTCGTTTGAAATGGGCTGGTGAAACATACATGGGGGGTCAACTGATTTGTTGATGTGCCGCTTGTTGAATCTCGGACTTCCAGAGAAGTGAACTTATTTCCTGTTTTGAACAAGACCTTGCTTCACCTTGCTTCGGACTATGTAATAGTATGCAACACCACTGTGGACACATTTAATTTCGCTCGCTTCGATTCGATTCGATGCCATTGTAGGGCCAAATGGGCGGGTGGGCGTTGAGTACTTCGGTGCAGCAAGTTGCTTTAAGCATTACCACCAGCTGCGTGTCGATTTCTATCTATCTACCGCTGGTACATGTGAGGTGAACCACGGCCCCCACACGTCCTTCTGCACGCATTCCCCCGCCGTATAGCACTCAATGAATTTGGTATTTGTGTGCGTAGTTCCATCAATCGCATCGAGTTCAATGCGTCGAGTTTACATTCGCCCAGTGCCATTCTACGGCCCACATGTGCACGACGCACATACAATAACATTCCATGGGGGTTCTGAACCTGGAAGCCTTCTGCTTCGCCTCCTGCAAGTCCTGGCCACATACGGGGCCCGTCCGCCTCTGTGCGGCACACTGATCCCCGCCCCCTGTTTGAATCTCCTGATTTGCTTGCACATTTAAACGACATTTAATCAATGCTGCCAGCCGTTGCAGAAACCGCACGCAAAAGCCTCCAAACTATTTACCCACACGGAGAGACAAACAGACACACACTCGAAGAAAATAAACCGCCCCAGGGAGTCGTGCCGAGTTCGTTTGCCAGCAAATCAATTCAATCAACGCTCTTCAGTTTCAGTTCCTGTTCCGCCCAAATGGATTAGTTAGAAATGAGTGCTTCCTATCGTTTTCAAAAATCACAATTCGCGCCGCACTTTCGCAGTGCATTTGCATCCCACATCCACAGACACGAAGACAATCCAACTGTTGCACAAACGATGGTTGAGCCACAGGAATGGACTAATTGATAACCTCAACGGAAGCGAATCGGCCAGGAATGTTGGCTGCTCAGGTCAGAGCAGCGTCATAATCACTGGAGTAATTTGTCTAACAGTTTTGGCACCGAAATTCGGGAATTGTTTTGGGCCAAACAAAACGTAAATACGTGCCGAGAATGGCTTCTTGTTAAATGGACTAATGGAAATTATTTATTATTGTTGGCAAGGTGGATTTACAGATTGTTGCTGACACAATATTCCCGCAGGTAAACTAACAATTTACACCTTGATTAATTGCATTCTCTTCAAACAAAAAACAATACATCAATTATTCACAAGTTTTCAGCAGTTTGATTTGAGATATTCAAACAGAGAGTGTGCGAACGCAATTTGAAGTTGAGAAAGACGAATTAATGCGACCTTTTTGCGGTCCTTTGATCCAGCATTTTGTTGATATTTAGAAAAAGATGCGCAATTCTAAAGATATCGAAACTTTAGAAAGACGCACGAAAAAGGTGTCAATATTTTTCCGTGCTTGGAGACGATAATTCAATTGCATAGCCCAAAGCACTCGCAAAAAGGGAAAAAGTACCCAGCACTGATGCGGTGGGTGGACCTGGACGTATGTAAACAACCCTCTGCACAATTTGATCCAATAATCACAAGCAGCTCGACTCCCAAAGCATCTCTCGTTTCCCCATCCACCATCCGTTCTCCCATTGCCCATGGGCGGTTTTCAGGCCCCCGCGGTGATTTTGGGGGCACAAGCTGCTGAAAGGTGAATCGGTTGGCAAGGGGGAAGGATGGAAGATGGGGGATTGTGGATAGGGGATGGAGGATGGAGGATGGAGAGCGGAAGGGCAACCCGCAGCTGAGGCCCAGGCAAGCGTAAGCAATGCAATTAATTATAAAAGAAATGAAAACAAAAGCAGGAGCGCCAAATTGATTCATACACACTTGCGCACACACACACACACGCACACAAAGGCAGTCAACGCACACAACTCAAACACACGCTGGGCCACCAAGTGTAAAGAAGTGTTGCATGCTTTTAGGCAGCGCTCACTCATAAATTGGCACAGCTTCGTACACCTCGTACACCGCACCACACACACCGCCGCCCCTCCCATGCGCATTTACCGCCCCTAAGAAGCCCCACATGCCACGCCCTCCGCCTCCCGGTCGCGTCCTGTTGGCTTTACGATCTCTGAAAGGGATTTTTTGTGGTGCAGAGAAAAAAATGACGAATCCCTTTCTTGTGCCGCGCTGGCGCCTTTATCGTTTTCATTGCCGGAAGTCCTTGACAATGTATATTACACCTCCTATGCAAATCATTTAATCTCATAATTGACTGTATACCTTCCGCAGATCAGCTCGTTTCGTGTTTTGTTCCATTCAACGGACCGCATTCACAGAGTCCTAATTACCTAGACAGAGTTTTTCAAACACAATTTGATTTAGTTAGCTCGCATTTGGATGACGAATGGCTGGCCAAGTCGGTGTGATTTTCTCGCAGTGAGCGGAAAAGCGGCAAAATGTTATGTAATGGGGAGGTGCGTAGGTAGGCACACACACACACGCATATGTGTGCTTTGAGTGTGTGCGTGCTCGTGTAAGCGTGCTGCCATCATTATGAGAGGTTATGTTTATTTAATGAACTGTTTCCCCTTCAGGGCGAATAAACAGTAGACAAGGTCAGAGTCGCCCATCCACCCACCGTCATAAATAACAATCAGCCACTCGAAAATATAATCAAACATATTTTTACCGAACAGCCAAGCCAGGGCCTTGATGGCATTTTTTCATAAATCAGCTAAACGGAAGCTATAATCGAGCCATTTTAAAGACAGATTTCGGCGCAGAGGAAACAAAGAGAAATCTCTACGGAAAACAAGGCACACGCAAAGTTTTTCTTATTGATTGGTCGTTAAAACTGTTCAAAAGGGCAGGAAAACACATAAGAACACCAATTGAATTGAATGCAGGTAAATTTATGGCACTTCGCCATAAGCCAGCCAACGAAACCGAACCGCGTTCATCCCGACTCCTGCCCCAGACTGCCAGTCATTAAAGCCGGTTAACTGCCTCAGCCTTAACCCATTGCAGAGAACAGGTAGTCCGAATTGAACTGGAGTGGAGTACGTCTATCATAAAACTTTTATTGCCCTGCTTCATTCAATAAGTTACTTGAATTTCCCCCGCACAGACATAAATTATTAAGGGCACAAATAACGAGCTACACAATGTTGACACAAGGCACTTTTAAACCTGAGATACATTTGTATTAAACATCCTTTGCTCTTGAATACATTCAACTTTACATTACGAGGAATACGTTCACAAGACTCCATTCAAAGCGTATTAAGCCTCTTATTAATTTCAAGAAACATTCCCCAAAGATCAGTTTGCCACCGAACCGAAGCTTCGTTTCGTTCCTTTCTTTCAATTTGCATTTTTGCGTCGAAATGAGTTTCCCCCGCCCTTTCATTTCCTTGTTAAATCTGATCCTGCAACTGTATGCGAGTCTTAGCCGAGTCTCGCACATCATCATTTGGCGGACATCTTCTGTGGCAGTTTAATTAAATTTGTCGCACGCCTCGTCCTGAGCCTCATTAATAATGCAGAGGACATGTTCCGAGGACCCCGCTCCCGCCCATTATCCTTTTTGCTCGATGTGCCACGAGTGTGTTCCACTGGACCGATTCTCCAGACTTTCTCGGGCAGCCTGTGTCTGCCCTTCTGAGGGAACTTGGGAGCTTGGGAACTGGGGAACTAAGGCGATCTGTTTACTTCCCAAATGGCGCTGTTTGTACGGCTAACTTGCCATGAGATTGCTCGTTTGTAAATACTTTTTGTCATCTGGCCAAGTGGCTGGATTCGCCGCCAGGAGGCGATGCGATGTATCGATGTAATTAGCGGGCGAGCGTGGACGAACCGAGTAACGAGAAAAAGCAGCGTTTTCCAGGCTGAATTGGCATGGGGAACTACACGAGAATCGAGAACCTAAGCCCCCCCTGCACAGCGCCACCCACTTAATGGGCTGACTGCAAATGTAATGACATTTATAATCGAAATCTTTCATTAAATTAAGAACAGTGTTTGTGGCCGCCACTGGTCGAAGAATGTGGAGCGGGAAAGAGAGAGAGGAGCGGGAAGGGCGATAGAGACGGCGATAGTGCCACTTATACACACATTAACATACATAATTACAAATTAATTAGCGCACATAAATTGCAAGGTCGCAGCGAAAACAAAAGCACACTAAACGACAAAAAGTTTGTCAATGCCTTACATTTCCGTTGAAAATGAGTTCCCAAGTCGTCGAGTCTAAATAAAGTTTTCAGATATGCAAAAAAACTGATTTATTATGCAGGTATGCCGCCAAAGCATTTGCGAAAGGCCTTCGGGTCAAACAATTATTTATGCCTCTGTAGCCAATTAACCGGGAATAGCTAAAAATTAATCAAAACTGATTAATTGCAAAGCAACAATTTCTAGTGTATAAAAAGTAATCATGTTGTGCTCATAAATACATAAAATGATATATATATTAGAAATGCTTTGAAACGGAAACCGCGTGTCGTAATTTCCATTCAATTCGAAAAAATCAGTTTTTCCCAGTGCAAAAAAGTGAACCGGACCACAGGACCGACCACAGGACCACGCCTTTTCGAAGCTCATAGGATTCGGAATCCGATTCCGCTTCGCCTTTCCGTTCCAAATGGCGACAATGTCGAGGCGGCTGGCGTTTCCGGCGTAATTCGCAAACTTTTCCCTCATTACGCACACTCACAATCACACTCGCAGTCGCACACACAACGCACAACTGCCGTACGTGGCGAACAGATAATATAATGTATGTGAAAACGGGAAGAGCAGGCCGAAGGACTCGACCATAAGTTACCCTGTTGAAATTTCAATGTCTATGCAGTGAAAGCAATAGGAAAGTACTACCGATTGTTCGACTGTGTTAATGCAATCCCGACCAACAATATATTTTCGGGTTCGTTTATTCTGTAGAACTTGGCTAAAAATGGTCAAAAATCTCATAGGATTATCGTTTTTTTCTCTCAATTACCAATACTAACCATCCCTATCACTTTCTGACGGATTTTGTAAAATTAATTTTTGGCCAAATTTTAAAATTTTTTGTAAGAATCAAAATTTGCAAAAAATTACGAAAAAATAAATTTCCATTTTTAAACATTTTTTTGGTTGGGAATTTAATTACGAGCTTATCGAGATATGGCATTCCATATTTAGGCAATTTATTTTTAAGTTGTGGCAAAAAATGATTATTTGATGAGCGAAATTCGGAAAAACGGCTTTTGCCAAAAATCTGATACTTATTTTTTTCATAACTTCGCTAAAAATGGTCATATAGAAGAAAGAATAACTGTTTTGAGCAGCTATTTACCAGTGCTAATTATCCCTTTCACTTTTTGAAGGAATTAGGGAAATTAATTTTTGTGTCAATTTTCGCATTTTTTGAAATCATAAAAATTAGCAAAAAATGTCCCAAAAATAGAATTCTAATTTTTGAACACAGTTCGATTGGGAATTTAAATACGAGCTCAGCGAGGTATGGCATTCCATATTTGGACCATTATTTGGAAAGTTCTGATAAAAAAAAAACGATTTTCACACAAAAGGCACAGGATCGATTTCTTAAAAAAGTCATATAAAGTCCTTCCTTAGTCTGTTACATCCTTTCCATCGGGTCGAGAACATCCATGGCTTTTGAAGTTACAGCTAGGGAAGCATAAAAAACAGCAGCGAGCGAGGGAGAGGCAAGATAAAAATATTATGTTGTTCAAGTGAAATGTGACACTCTCATGTATTCGCAATTATTTTCGCTATTCAAGCAGGACGCCCGAGGAGTGCCTGAAAACGACATTCAGGCAGGACACTGAGCACAGGACACTCAGGGAGCGGCTGTTGCCGTGACAGAAACGCCCAACGCCCAGCGTCTATGCAACTGGGTTGCCAGGGGACAAACGAAAAGCGACAAGGTTCGCATCTTTGGCAATTCAAGCGGAAAACTGGCCGCTTTTTCTTCGCGTGTAAGCCGGAAATTGGCCCTCCACGCACTCAGTTGTCACCTGGCGAAGGCACTATTCATATCCCCGTCACCGTTCTGACTTTGATGCGTTCATTGATAGGGAGTCACAAACCCACATCACACTGAATTGGATGAAGTGGGATTAACGCTCTTAGGTATTTAAATAAGCACTCATTTGCCTGAGTTTGCGTTTCGAAATGAAGGGAACGATCCCTTTCACTGCCCGCAACTTGTGGCTCCAATTGGAACGAGCAACGGGTGCATGGGTGCACACTTTCATCTGTTGCACACAGGCCTCACTGTACATGGAGTGATGTCATCCGGTGACAGGCGGCTGCCTGCCGCATTTTCGAATTTCGTTCCCTTTTTCGCCTCATTCCTTGCCCCGAAGTGCGAGAAAAATTAATTTTTCTCATTCTGCGAATGTTATTTTTGTTCCATTTCGTTTAACTCGAGCAGGAGCAGGCTGCCCTGCTCCACTTGGCCTGGTTATTAAAATATGGAACGGAAAACGAGCGATGAGAATGGCAGGAATCCGCTTAAACAGCAATTTTTCCATTCTCAGTTACGATCTGCTCATGACATTCCCGCAGACTGCCGAAAAAGTGGCGTAATATTTGTCATAAAACTTTATGATGCACAAAATTAGTTTTACAGCACTGAAACCCCGTTGGCCCCGCATTTCCAGCATTTTGGTTGCCAATCGATTTTGTAGCGACTTTAACTCGATTTATCCGCATTCCCGAGGGCGGGGACTTAGGGACATGGAGACATGGACACATGGAGACGCGGATCCCCGTTTTCGCAAAGGACAACGGCTGGTCGCTCCAGTCCTTGTGTGCACCCCATCTCGCTTGCACTCGGCTCACGCAGCCAAAACCAATATATTTATTTAGAAATTGTATGCCATTTAAGCGCGTAATTGTTTTTGCATGGCAGGCGAATCGCAAAAATTGCATTTATACTCGTATAAAGCGAGAAAGAGTGATGTGGGCAAAGAGAGCGGAAAAGTAGACGGCGGAAAATGAGAGCAAGTCGAAATGGGCCATAGGAAGTTGACAGTTTTTGAATGGCGACCGTTGAATATCCTGTTAAGGGAAATGACAAGTCGAATTTGCACATAGCTGACTGAAATATTGAGTAGTTTTGCACAAACTCGTACGAACCACTTCACATTTCATTTCATACCAAGAAATGTAATCAAATCGGCACAACGAAAAAGTGCCACAGGACATGTGTTCTTCACCAAATATTTGAAATCCTTGCCCCTTCTTAGCGCTGATCCTCAACGTTTCACTTTAGACGTCGGACACATGAATGTTGTTTGATTAGGTATTTGGCTAATATTAGCCCCAGAGATCTGTCTTGTATGCCAACAGCCCTTCGTTGCCTGGCATTCCTGCTTCATTTTTCATACCTATCCCCTCCTGCGACGGGGACTTGGAAGTGGATAGGTTGGCAAAGAAATGTATGGAATTCCCGGCATATTCCGGAGCAACTTAATCAGCAGAAAATTTGCGAGGGATTTATTTATGCCTGCTGTTACAACTATTTTAAGCCGGCTTGCAGTTGCAACTTTTCAGACAGCAAAATCTAAGGCGATTAAGAAAAACCGAATTCAATTTGTGCACTCTTCTGCAAAAGAAAAACCCAGAAGAAATCGGACTCAATCGAAATCTCCAGTTGGCTGGTTGGCTGCCTGGTTGACTGGCTTTAAGCCCTATTGATTTCGTTTATTTTTCGAGGGCATAACTAATTGGCGATTTCCTTGCGGCTGCTTTACATAATGGATTTACGTCGACACCTGCGCGGCATGAACAAAAAGCTTAATGCTGGCCAAAGATAACTTGACCCTTAATCCGATTGCCAACTGACCCCCTGTGTCCACATACCCGATAAACTTCCTGTTGGCTCCGTAGAAAGCGAGAGGCGGGAGATGGAGAAAGAGAAGTGACGGCGAGTGGTAATATAAATTATTAAATAAACATTTATAAATGGTTATTATTGATTTCACTGTGCTCTTATTTCGCCGCTGCAGTGCTGTTGTTGATGTTGTTTCAGGCCTCTCCCTTTGTTTTCCCCTTATATTTCCGTATATTCTGTATTCTGCATTCTGCATTCTGCATTCTGTATATTCTGATTTGTGTGTCGCTGAAGGCTTCATTTTGTTTGCATTTTATGGCGTGGAAACTATTGAAAATTATTTGCTGTTGGCCGAGCAGCATGCATTTCATTATGGCATTTTGTTGCCGTTGTATCGAGTGCTATTATTCCGCATTCATTATTGTTATTATATATATATTTCGTTTTCTTTTTCACTCGCGCAGCGTGTTATGCGTGAGTGTGATTTTGTGTACTTAAGCATATTAAGCGAGTATTGAAAGCAATCTACATAATTCACTGCAATTTTACGGCCTTAGATGTCTTCCGAAAAACAAACAACAAGCCGCAATTAGAATCTCAGCATACATAGGAGCTAAAGCCAATGGAAGCAGTGCATCATAGGCGTGGTAATCAGAGGACAATGCGTCGTATACGTGATATATGCATTTGAAAAGCCGCTGTTCGTTTGGTCTCATGTCAGCAAATTCCAAGGCATTGAGCTCACTTATGCTAATAAATGAATTACACGTTTAAGCACCTTCTGTTTGCCCGGAATTGCGAAGCGGAAATAAAAACTACGCTATTCAGGGGATAAAACTAAACTGAGCTGAAGTCGGATGGAAGCCGTGAGACACAAATACGAATTCAATTTAACTGAACAATTGTTGACCTCATTGATAAGTCAGTCAGCAGACGTAAAGTAAACCCAACCGCAAGAACAGTGTAAATCTCAATTTCTGCAGGCCGCCTGGAAAACTTTGCTCCCTTTCGGGCCACTCGACAAACTTTGGTGGGATGCTCCATCACCTTTTTGCGAGCTACTTGCGAACGCCATACATTTAACTTGAGCTCTTCTCGAGTTTTCCCCTCAGAACTGAACTCCCTCCCTGCTCGCTTTCCTCTCGTTTTCACATGACAAATCATCGAGGAGTGGAAAATTGAAGGGCTGGCTGCCTTTCAGTTTTCCCACTTTTTGACAAAGACATCGGCGATGAATCTGTGAACCAAAGAATGGCGAATGGAAGTTAACAGTTATTCCATTCCGCACTCTGTCAATACGAATTTATGCAAGCTGTTGTCGCTGTCGCTTTTCCCCGTTCTCCCCGCATTTCCTCGCTTCCTCCCCACTCGCCTCCCCTAAGCGCAAACATATGCGGGCTCCCGCTTTGCTTTTAGCCTTCTTATGCCGTCGGCGAGCACGAAATGCCCTCTAATGCGGCTGGGTATATTGGTTTAGTAGGATAGGATAGCACTGTTTCTAGACCTGTTTCTAAATTGAAATGACGTTGACTCCTCTCATTCAAGGGATAGTGATGTGAGACTAGGAAATATTTAATACTTCACTTCTATAGAACGGCTTCACCTCTTACAGGGTATCCATCGATGGAAGTTGACTCTGAGGATTATCTAGACGCTTGGGCTAAATCGCTCTTTCAGAGCCAGTGCGTTTTGTTTGGGCAAGAAATACTCCAAACATACGCCCTGGTAATATAATCCACACACACACACACACACTCGCACACACACAATCCCCACCGTACACCCAAAACCTACATGCTTGGGTAATATCTGGCCATTGTGTAGTTGTATTTCAAGTGTAGTTACATAATTTGCTGCTCGGCTGCTGTTGCTTCTGCTGCTGACACACAAATTACAGCCAAGGCCATAACATTCATGTGCCGGCTCCCAAAAATATGCAATAAAATGAAACTAAACTCCCAGCATCAGCTGCCCCGAAAGCGAGGGATATCCTAGACTTTCCCACCGTTTTCGTGGGCAACGGCTTGGTGTGGAGGGTGTGGCTCGAGGATAATCAGCGCTCCATACAAAACGAAAATGGGAATACAAATGGAAGTGGGAAGTGGGCGGGAGGTGGGAGGTGGGAGGTGGGAGCTGGGAGTGGGAGCGTAAGAGTGGAAGAGCGAAAACTGCAAAGCAATCAACAAGCAAATCCAATACTACCCAAGGGATCGCTAACTAACACACACTCACGGGCTTATCCTGGCGCACCCACACACGCACGCCCCTCGCTCATAAAGAATACAAATCGTATTGCCACTTAAACTGAAAATGGCTTACTACACATGTCCCTCGGTGTCCTCGTATGCATATGACCCCATCTATCAGGAGGAATCTGTGCCGCCTTTCCAAAGATGACAACGTGAGTCCGCCGACGGGCCACGTATTGGTTGCCTATTATATCGGAATATCAAATTCTGCCGAGCGTCACTCGACTATGTTTGGTAATACCAGTTCCCCAGGGGCAAGTAACTATCCGTTTCACTTAACAAGAGTCTTCTCTTGTACATTGTTATGCTTTATGTTTTTCCATGTTTAAATTGATAGTGCTCCTCGACAAATCACCGGATTAAGATCGCCCTCAGCTCCCATCCCTAGCGCGATGGTGATGTGCTTTCAATTATGGCTGATACTGAGCTGCCATCCAGTCCGAAACTGAAGTGTTTGAATACATTGTCATTTAGGGAACCCTGGGCGGGATGGTTGGGCGGTTGGGCGGTTGGGTGGGTGGTCGTTTGGGTAGATGGGTTGGTGTCTGGGTCGTCAGGGCGTGGCACCGCATATATATCACTTTGGAGTGCGACAGAAAGCGTAAATCAAATGATATGCGAGTGCAAGTATGACAAGTATGTATTATGTTGGTAACTATGTGTTATCAGCATCAACATTTTGTCCCCTGTGGGGCTCCAAGGTCCTCTCCCCCGCCACCCCGTCTCCCCGCTTCGCCGCCCAAAAGGACCCCCGCCGAGCTGAAAGGCCAGGACAGACATGTTTATCGCCATATTCTCCCAGCCATGACTAAAGATGCACAGGGCATAAATACTCCCTTGAAAAGCAGGCGACAAAGCGGCTCAAAATGGCACCACACTTGGCTCTTGGCTCTTGTATCTGGAGCTTTAGAGAAGAACCCCCACCCGGAACCCCCAAAGCCACCCAGAGCGTAGGCCTCCCCTTGGCGGTCACAAAAGCCCAAGGCAATCGCACTCCGACGATGACGATGACGATGACAATGACAATGGCACAATGCCCCCAATTGCCTCGATAATTGAATGAAAACTCAGCGATTGTCGACTGACATTTATGCTTAGGCCTGGAAAATTGCGCAATTATCGATAAGCGTTATTATTGTCCCAGACAAGTGTCGAGTAATTAAGACCAGAATAATGCAATAGTATTTCGCAATAACTGTCAATTAATGATACTCAAGGTTGCTATTATTCTTAATTTGAGGCGGTCAGTTGAAGGACCTATAGCTTATCTTTCGACTGAAGTATCTTGGCCAACTTGGCCAACCTGTAAATTAGATTATGTAATCTAACTAAAATGCATGAAACACTTTAATATCAACATTTCTATTGGCAACAGAACCAAAGTAAGTACTGCACCCAACTTCCCCACTCATCGATAGCACGCTAAGTGGCGCTCTAGCCAGATCAGCCAGTTCTGCGCAATTTTTCACATTTCCACAGTCTTTCCAGCCCCAAACGAATGATAAACTATCCCACACATTGCGACAGCTGTCCGTCCGAGGGCCATGGCCCTTAGCCCCTATTCCACATCCCCACTTATGGAGAGGCGATAGTGGCCTGGTCCAACACCATCATCCATCTGCATAACATCCATCATCCAAGGACCAGAAAAAAGAACAGCCAGATACAATTATGGCGGGCGAGGCGGGGCTTTTCCAAAGAAAACCCCCATTTGCAAATACACGAGTATGTATACACAGAGTGGAACAGATATTATTGGTTATTTTTCCATCAAATCTTCCTATTTTCACTTTTTTTAGGAGCTCTTGTCATCAGCACATACATACACTCGATTCGCTTCAAGCCAATATCAAAGTCCATTCTACGTTCTCACTTCATTTCGCACATCGAACATTTTCTCGCTGTGTAGTATATCCCTCACCGTGTCACCAAATCGAGGCAGTGACTCTCGATTGGCATTCCCATGGTGCAGTATTGCCTGGGGCAACTCCGGATGGCCGGGAAAAAGAAGGCCGCTCGGGGGGGTGTAATCCCCCGCTGTCAGGCGTAAAGAAAATAAAAACAAAAAGGGATGAAGAGCTTTGGGGAAGAGAGCCCCCAAATACCCTTAAGTACCTATAAAGCATTTTATACTTTTCAATTTGAAAATTTTCGGTACGATGCGGTTGTGATGGAGTTTAGGTTTTTTTAAATTAAGGATTGTGTTCGAGTTCGAATTCGGTTCAACATAACAGGTATTGCAATACATTAGTATGTCATTGTGAATTTGGCCTCATGCCAAAGTCTTAACTCCCGGCAAAGGCAGCGTATCGACAGAAAAAAGCGTTATGGAGATGTCAGCTGTGAAAATTTGCGTTGCCCAACGACGATCTCGGTTCAGTTCGGTTGGATTCTCTTGGGTCCGGACTACGGACTACGGAGTCCCCGACTTTCGAATCCCCTCTCCGTTTGTCACCAATCGAGTGTGCGAGTGTGTGGGTGTGTGTGGTGAGCCAATATATATCGTGTTTAAGCCAACACCCAGAAACAAACAGCAGGGAATGTGGAAGGCCAAACACATGGAGATCGAGTGGTGGCAGGCAAATCGAGGGGCACATCTAGGGCCTCCATTGTGTGGCCAACTGTGTGTAACTGTGCGAAGGCGTTGAAGCATAAACAGTTTTTGACATTGTCAGGCCAAGACACATGCTAATGCCACACTGACTGAACGCCGAGGGTGCGGGGCACGATGGCACTATGGCAGTACAGTACTCCTTCCAGCTGGCATACATCCCAAACGAGGGTCAGAGCAGCTTGTACGGAGTACAGGAATCCTCTGATCCTAACCATCATATCGGTTTACAACCGAGTTTCTTTCGAGTGCACGGCTCGGATGTGCGTACTGCTGAGTAAGAGACCAGGAATGGGAATGTGTTTATCGTCGAGCACGCGACGAAACAACTGATCCCAGTTTTGAAACGTCTTTGAACAAAACTAGTTATACCTTAGGTCAGTGTGGATCAATCCATCGGTAAAACTATCTTTCAAATACTGACGTACTTAGAGTCGCAAATTAAACAAGATCCAAACTCGATATAAACTCATTTGACTAAAAGACGTCAATAAGAAAATCTGTCGCTTATCGGCAAACAATATACAATAAATACAGACAGTTAGAAAAACATGAATTCAGGCTAAAATGCCTGCAAACATGAGTAGCCACTCACTATGTGTGAAACAGCCAATAAACACCCAATAAAAGCCTCAATAAATGCCGAATAAAAGGGTAGGAAACAGGCAGAGCCCAGTTTAAATGCCCTCATTGTACCTGTCAAAAATGTTTAGCCACACTTTTCATCTATGCCCTCTGAACCTTGCGGCCATTCGCATTCTCTGCCGGCCTTCCAAGTGGGCATTTTCTGGTAGTGTAGGGCCTTTATGTGGTTGTTGCCAAACCCAGTCAGCCGTAAACGTTATCTTTCGCTCCATGCCCCGAGCCTGCTCCTCGTTGTCCTGCCTCTTTCAGCAAAATGCAACTTGGTTGTACCTACCTACGTACATGTACATATACATATACATATGCATATGTATATAAGCCTCATATCTATAGAGCCGCATAACCGTACTATATCTTTTGGCTTTTATAGCTCTCACCGAGATTCACGTTTTTAGGGTCCCGGCCTTTGGACTTTATGGACTCATTTGGTGACTGGACGTGATGTGAAAGTTGTGCCACAAAAACACAAACGCAAACACAAACACACGCACAAGCACACTCACTCTCACACACACACACACGTGTTGTGGGTAAACCGATTTGTCATTATTATTGAAGACCATAAAGTTAACCGGACTGCCACGATTCGGAATATGACGGCAAGTAGAAGCGTTTACGCAGCGCTCAAAAAGCAAACATCGCAGTTCAAGGACGAATGGATCAGGTATCATGCATCATCGCCACTATTAAATTGTGGCACAATTGCGCATCCAGCGGCAACTCAAGACGGGAAAAGTTAAAAAAAAAACCGGACAAAGATTTTGGGCAGACTTGGTCAAAGGTTTGGATAGCTGGATTATAGAACACGGCTTAAGTATCAACTATCAAGTTTCAAGTTAACACAAATGGTGAATGTTTGGGTAATAAAAAAAATAAGAGGAAACTAGCGGATACCACTTTTAAGAGTCTTAAGGATAGCGAAACTAGTTGTTACTGCAAGTGATGGGAATGGAAAAAGTTTCAAGAGCAAACCGTCGGCCAAAAAGCGTACGAAAAGCAATTGACGTGCAATAAATTTCATATTTCACTCTCTAAATTCAATTTTCAAAGCACTGAGTGTTGTTATTAATTCAACAAATTGCAGCAAGCCCCGGGTGTCCCTTTTTTGCTGGACAAGACAGCCAGGACAGCCCAGGACAAAGCAGGAAGGGAAAGGGAAGGCAGTACCGTGGAGATTTCGCTTTGAGAACTCTCTCATTTCTCCACCCAATGAAGGTGTGAAGTGTCGGTGGCAGAGAAAAAAGCTATGAAAAATCCGAGATGCAGTTCCAGATGCTGCTGCTGCTGATGATGCTGATGCTGATGCTGATGCTGCTGCAGATGCAGATGACCCCGTCTCGCATTTGTGGGACAGCCGGCACTACATTATGGAATTTCCTTTGTACTTCATTCCAATCAGGAAAAGTGAAGTGTCCCCCGAGGAGACGGTGCGGCTGAAAATGGGTGAAATTTTGTTGTGCTGCAACCGAATGCTGCGAATGGGAATGAGAATGGGAATGCAACACTTTGTGGCAACTTTCAGCTTCCTGCGATGGCCCTTTTCCGTGGCGCCCCCTCTCCCATTTTGGCCCACCAATGTTTGCTTAACCAAATTAAAGTTTTTGGCCAGAGCAGAGCAGAGGAACATGGAACAGAGGAGCGTGTGGCCTCGGTCGGTCGGGTGGTTTTCGTACTGGTTTTTCGCCATTTTCCCCAGCCGAAAAAGCCTTCTGCTTAATTAGTTGTAAGCGAATTTGTATTCAATTTGTTGGCTCTGTCGGTGGTTGGGGCATTTCGGCAGCCCTTCCTGCCCGCTTCCCTGGTCTGTTTTCCGCTCCTGTTCCGCTTCCTGTTCGTAGAGCAACCGAGTCCAAGTCCACCTCCGTCACATAACTTGGTCTGGCAGGCCATAAATTATGTTGCCTACGACTTGGCAATTAAGCCAGCAGAACAAGGAGCACGGAGGAGTATGGATGCACAAAAAAGCGGCTAGTGGCGCGTGCCGAACCGGCAAAAATATAGTTTCTAGCCCCCGAAGTGGGATCTCTTCTCCGCCGAGCCCATCAAATTTACACCTAACAAACTTCATAACAAAGTCATAAAACCCACACACAACCGGGCCCATAAAAATGTTAAGGCCAAGAGCAACGAGGCCAAGAAGAGAGGTCGGTCCAGGCAAGGTGTCGAGCGTAGAGCACACCCTCTACTCCACACCGAAAACAAATATTTACTGAATATCTTCTGGTGCAATGCACACTCTCATTATTAGCATATTTGCCTGATGTGTGAAGGCATCCGGAAGATTGCTCATTAGGCCACACCTCCTTTAAATTGCTCATCCTTTAAAACGAATCCACTTTTTCGCCTGTTCCTCTGCTGTGTTAGTTTTTGATTTAAAAACCATACGAAAATATGTCGGATATGTTTTTTGTCGTGTGTAAAACCGCAGGCAAAATTGAAACTGAAACTGCAAAAATTTCAACCAGTAAAAGACGAGAGCTGTGCAAAAGCAACAGTGGAAAAGGGGGAGCGGGAGCGGTGGCGGTGCCGGTGGTTGCCGGGCAAAGGGGCGTGGTACCAGAACACTTAAAGTGGCTCTTTAAACAGCCTCCTTCTTCACTTTTTTCCCCCGCTCAACCAGCCAAGCCAGGGCCAGAAAATTGCTCACTTTTGGGAAGCGCCTGCTGAAAATATGCATATGAATATAAAACCATGCGTGTGTCTGTCTGTCTGTGTGTGTGTGTGTGCGTGTGCTGAAAGTTTGGCCACCATCCTTGACCCGACCCCCTTTTCGGGCAGACAGACAGTTTGTGTTTGCATGTCACTGAGCCTGTAATGTATTCTAATTGAATGTTGAACTTGACCATCTCCGCATATGCGACTAACTGAAAGCGGAAAGGACCTCACACGCACTCACACACACACACACACTAACACGCTCACAAGCACACAGGAAGCGCACACGTACAGCACACACGGAAAAGCAGAGAGGAAGGAAGGCAACCAGGACAACTGAGGCTCAAAATTCTCTAGAAGAGCAACCGAATTGAAGGGAAATACTAGTTAGCCAGTGATATCCGATTCAGGGATTCGGTGTGCAGACTTTCGGACTTTCCTGCACCTTAACGAGCGCAAAAACAAGGACATCCCCGGAAAACGACAGGCGTCAGTCCGTCAGTTCTCCATAATAAATTTGTTCCAGTTGCATCCCTATATACATTTTGTCGCAGCAAATTCAAATCTGTTCATCAACGCATTTCTTGTGCGAGATCAGCAAAAAACGCGTGTTCTTCATTATACATTTTGAAAACATGGACAATTGGCCAATATCACATGCTAGTTCAGTAGAATTGAAAGGCAGTGACACCGCCTGACTGGTAATCGTCAATTATAAATGAACAATTATTTTGTGCAGTTCTTCGGAACTCGGAAACCAGAATGATTGTCATTTATTCCAGCCAATGGAGCAGTTTCATTGAAAAAATACAGATACACACATATAGTACGAGTGTATCTGTTATTTTCTGACCTCAAAATAAATACAACATTTTCGTGGAGGAAGAGTCAGTTTTTTTTTCTGATGCCCTGCATTGCCGGGCCATAAAGTTAACAACTAACATTTCCAATTGAAATGCGGCAATGATTTGCATGAAATCAAAATTCGAGCTCCCCGAAATGCCAAAATGCACAAATGTTTAACCAAATGGGAGCCATGCTCTGTAATTTTATTAAAAATCATTGGACACGTCCCCACTCCACCCTGATTGCATTTGTTCATGGCAAAAAACATAAAAGGCAACAATCAAACCGAGATACCCCATATCCGATAGATAGAGATAGATATAGCTATGGCTATTTCTATATCTGTAGAGTTGGCCAAACAAAAAATTCAACAAATATATCTATATATGTATACGTATATGAATATGTATATTTATATGTATATGCGCGTATGTGTGTTCGCACACATGCCAAATGCAATTTCCATAACAAATCAAATATTTTATGGCCCCAGCCGAATGGCAACCGAAAAATGTTGTTGGCTTTAAAACAAGCAGGGCCACATTCACATCTTCTCCCATTGTTGCAAGGAAAGTGGTTGGGGCAGGTCCCTAAATCACCAGAGCACACACACACATACATATCATCTACATACATATGTGGGTTGCTGGTCTGCGGTTGCTCCGCTGGGGAAGCCAGAAAAGGCAACAATTAGTTGGGCATTTGCTTTAAATAATATTTGCCGAATGTCCCAAGCAAAATCGTCATAAACAAAGATACGTTCTCCGGATGTCCGCCTAACGAAGTTGGATGTACCCTGGATGAAAACTTGAGCTCCACTATTTCCAATCTACGGAATGCCAATCAAAAGGGTTCTTGGCTGCATTGCCAGTACTGGTCACTTCTCTGGAATACTTTTGCAGGTTTCCATTATAGGGCATACTAACTTGTAGCAGACTAAGCTCCCTTTTGGCTTTTAGCTATATATGTACATTTATTAGTGGGACATCAGAAGAATTCCCATCGGAAATGGTCAATGGAAGATAAGGAAAGAAAGTATGTATTTAAGGAGCTGTTGGCCAGGATTAAAGTGCTAGGCTTGCAAACGGCCCACAACAAATGATGATTTATTGGAATTGTATTTTATTTCCGTATAGAACAAGATACAGATGAAATCAGGAAAAGCATAAATGTACACAATCTATAAACAAAGGCAAGGCATTTCTTTACAATGATCACAAATCTATTTTCCAGTTCGCTGTTTGAATTGTTTCAATGATTCAATACTTAAATATTTTACACAAAATTCGAAGCATACGTTGGTTTGCATTGCCCAAAAATGTATTATTAAGCTGTATTATTGCACTATCTATCTTGAAGTCTAAAATATAACGTCTTCCTCCCTCCCGTTCTTTAGATTTGTTTTCCATTTGGCAAAGAGCTCTGAAAGCTTCCAGTGCGTTGCAATGCTTAATTTTTAACCCACACAAGTGTCAAGTGCATTTTGCTTGTGTGGATGTTTTCGAAAATAAATCAGTTCACTGAAAGAAATCGCATCTCGCACGGCGAACACTACATTCAAGTGATTCTGGATTTCTACAGCAGCCTATTGTTATTTTGTCATGCCATGGCCATGGCCTTGATAAAACGGTACAATATGGGCAAAATTATTCAAATTCCAAGCGATTCGATACCCATCTATTTTTCTGTCTGTGTGTGTGCTGTGCGGCAAAATGCGGAAAATGTGGCAAGAACATTTACACAAAGCCCGCCGGCGACAGCAGCACCAAAAACCAAACTAAACTGCAGCAATTAACTGCCAGAGCAGGCAACTCGGCCAACGGGCAGTAGAGGGTTAAGGGTGGCAGGTGGACGGTAGGTGGCAGGTGGCAGGTGGGTGCTTTCGGGGTTGTGGGGTTTTGGGGGCTTAGGGGCTTAGGGTGCAAAACAAATCAGGCGGGGCTAAAACTTTGATGCACTTGTTTTGAACATCCAAAGAAGCGAAAAATCGTTTAAGTAAGCGGGATTGCATAAACCACAAATCGCTTCCAGGAAGTGGAAGTGTTCCCGATGCTGCGGCCCAAATGGTCCCAAAGTTGTTTTAAGCCTACGCAACAACCTCGCCCACGAGGGAACCCATCTCCACAGCCCCTTCTACGATGGTGGCCGGGTGGATGGGTGCATGGGTACATGGCTGGATGTCCAGATGGCCAAATGGATAGCTGGCGGGATGAGGCTGATGAGGCTGATGCGGCATCAGTGGCCGTGCACTGGATGGTCACTTCAACCACCCACCCAGCCCCGGCAACGGGCCGTTTGGGGAGCGGGGAATGCAACAAAAACAAAACGTTAAACCACCAAACACCAAATGCTGTCGCTGTCAGACGGTCGCATGCGGCGTCGGAGGAGGAGGATTGGGGGTCCGGAAGGGAAACGGGAGCCGTGGGTGTGGGTTTGGGTGGGCGGTAGAATGGCGGAACTGCAGGGCGGAGCAGTCGGTAGCCGTTGGCTGGCAGCTGCTAAGCTTCACACGCACACTCGGAAAATGCGGAGCCCAGTTGCGGTCCATTTTAGGTCCATCTTTTCCATTTTCGGTCCATCTTTTCCACAACTAAAGTGAATATGGTATGACCTTTGCCTTGGTTTTTCTGCCAGTGTTCTGGTGAATGGAGACCAAAGACCCAGTTACCGCCGAGCCCCCGAGACCCGCAGCCCGCGCCCTGTTCATTTGCGCATCTAATGAAGCTCAGCGCTGCAAATGTGCGTGGGCGGTTAAGGCTGCGGGAAAGCGGAAAAGCGGAAGGGGAGCGTCGTCAGCTGCTGCCATCAACAACGCATTTCGGTGGAAAAAGTTTTCCCGAGCGGGGAGAGCGGCGGCATAACATAACGTTTCATTAGAGATGAGCTGATAAACATGCAGGAGCAGCGGTAACAAGGGTTAAGGTCCCACAAAAGTTTCAGAGCCCAAAATTTGAATTGAAATGACTGCGAATTTAGAAGATAGTAAAATGTCTTTTTTTGGCCTTTTTGGTTATGCGCGATTTCCACTCGATCCCATGTGATTTCCATGCACGCAGCTCCTTTTGCAATTCGACGCGTTTGTCGCCTGTTCGTTCTGGACACACATGGAGCTTTGTTTTTCCGGCTGTTTCCATTTTTATTTTGGATATTGTGCTCCCTTACTGTCGTTGTTGTTGTGTTTTTTGTTGTTATTGGTTTTGCCCTTTGTTTTCGGTGGCCCTAAAAATTGCACAGTTTCTTGTTCAGCCGGCCTCGGCGGTGTGGCGGGGGCCACGGGACAAAGGGTCAAAGGGCAGGGTTCTGGTGGAATGTCTCGTGTGGTTGGGGGCACGACAACAACAGCGCTGAAATTTGAGTGACCGCCAGAGGGGGTGGGAGCGAGCGGCCTGGTGGGGGAAAAAGAGACGGAGACAGAGGTATTTGGCACGCCAATGCAATAACAAATTAAAGACACAAAGGATTTAGATCCTGCGGTTAACCCCCTCGTTCGCGGTCTATTTTCTGCACTGCAAGAAATCATTGCATACCCCCAGGGATTCGCATCTCCCAAATGCGGGGTATTACATATGGCAGGTTTTTACTCGAATCCATGAAATATGTACATATGTATATATGTATGTATAACTTCGATTACTGATTTGCTGACAAAATTGGACCACCATCGCATCAAGACTCCTTTTTTTCGTCAGTGTGCGAGTGTGCGTGCAAACTGCGTGGGAAAGCGAGAAGAAAACTGAAAATGCAAATGGGGGATGAAAATGAGAATGAAAACGAATGGGGGGGGGGGATTGCGGGGGTGGAGCAAAGCAGCTAAGCCTTGAGCGCACATTACCGGCGATTACCCCGTTAGCGTGCACCGTTACCGTTAGTTGCTGCTCGAAACAAGCTTTTGCGAATGCGAATGCGGATGCGAGGCGGGGATCCTCTTAAGCTCATCAAAGGAGCAGAAACAAGAGCAGGAGCAGCTCCAAAACACAACGAAGTGTTGACCGACCGCCCCACTGCGCCTGAGTTAAAGGATACACTGATCGAAAAGCGGCTTAACAAAGCGCCATTTCCGTTTCACTCTCACCACACAAATGAGAGCAATGCGCTAGGATCATGGTCGCTTGGTCGCATTTTCTTGCAGTGCGGCCGAACATGAGAATGGCAATGCCGTGAGCACGGGAGCGTACGCAAATCGGAGGGGGGGAGTAAAGTTTGATTATAGGACTTTGATAAAGTTATCACACAATCGAAGGCGAGCTGCCGTTTAAGTGCTTAAGTGGGCAAGTTTTCGCAACCATCCAATTACGCGGCAGTCAACTGGGCGGCTTGATTGCATGATTGATTGATTGACTGCTTGATTGACGCTCTGACACTGCGACAGGTGCGATGAAGGATGGCTTCCAGCCCTCAAGACATCCTGCTGGCAACAGGTGTCGGCAAAGTGGTTCGCTGTAACACGCGACGGCACCTGCATAGAATAGGCTAATAGTCGACACAGTAATTCGCTTCCCCTTTGAAAACCCCACCCCCGTTTTCCCCGATCCACGCCTTCTCCCATTGGCATTGTGTTCTTCCGGGCGCACTACTCAAAATCCCACTCAGCCGCACACCTGGCGGATTGTCGCTAGCTGGGGAAAAGCGTTGAATGCAATAACTTGCGTAAAACTGTGCACCTTCTTCTAAGGCGCGGCTTCCAGCAGGGATGAGGGCGTGACACGCGATCACGACGAGCGAGCTGTTCCAGGACCTCTTTCTTTTTGGAGAGAGCGAATCAACTGGGCGCAGTATGCTTAGAACGACGCGCTGGGTGGGTGGTGGTGTCAAGCCCGTGTACTACAACCAGTACACTTACTACTGACCGACTACTCATCCCTAGCGCCCGCCCAATAACCCACTGGCAACAGCGTAACATGCTGAAAATGGGTGGCTATACATAAACTTTAAGCGCCAATGAGGGACATTACATTATTGAGTTGGCGATGGCCGTCGATGGTTTGCGGTAGAATGGTCGGGCCAAAGTCGGCGAGACGGGGCATCGGGGATTTGGGGATTGGGGGAATCGGGCCAGGTGCTGATGGAGATGGAAGTGCAGATGGTGGGTTTGTGGCTTGGCATCCTGGCTCCTGCGGTGCGGAGCTTGGGCATTAGTTTGACATTTACTTGGGCACGTCGTTAGCAGCTGAGTGCCACATGCACCCATGCCTGTGTCTGTGTGTGTGTGTGAGTGTGAGTGTGAGTGTGGGCACTGCAAAAAGTACTCGGTAGGTCAGGTCGCAACAGCGTTTAAAACTTCTATCGATTATCTTGTATTTAGTAATAAGGTTTAATATACAATTTATCGCATTCCTTGGACATGCCATGATTCTACGTATACTATATATACTATACTTGTATACTATATTTAGAGATTCAGATACTGAACAGGAAACTTCGCTCAGTGTACTTGGGGCCGGTGTGTGCGTAAACGGCACTCTAATGCTCTTGCCATGGCTCGGCAATTCAAATAGTTGAAATTGTTTGAGCTTGATTTAGGCAGACACACCTCAGCACATACACATATACACACATGCACACACCTTGGACACAGCGACAAGTTATGTGAAGCACTTTAGCCATCCCAACACCCAACACCCACCACCCACCAGCCAGCAGCCAGCAGCCATCAATCCCCCGAAAGCCACCCACTGAAAGCAGCCCTCCGCACTCTCTCATAATGTTTCCTCAGCCAGACCGAAAGCACAACAAATTAAGCCTTTTAACAAACACAAACAAAAGTCCAATTTGTTGCCAAGTTGTGACGCTGTCCAACATGCAAAGCCGTTAACTACAGCAGTGCACCCAGAGAAATGAGTCGAGCCCCTTCCGAGAAGCAAATTCAATTAAAGCAATATTGCTGGCGTATCCCTTAGATATCATATCTCATCAGTCTGAAGATGAGGCAGCAAAAAAGCAAGTAGTACAACTACTTTATGTCAAATGCAAAGTTCTTCGAGCTGATTTCTTTCGGTGCACGCCCCACTCCGAGCCCACTTCGCACACCCTTGACACTGTGCCCCGATCGTCGGAGGTGAAAAAGTTTTGGCGCTCACTCGCCTCGCCAGCTTCTGTTTGACTTAGATAATAGCGCAAAGAAATTTGCGTGCCCCCGCAATCCCCAGGCCCCACGAATCCGTTTCGCCTTTTCGCATCCGCAGCTGGAGCTGGAGCTGGAGCTGATGAAATTAAACAAATTGTAGCGTGGAAAAATTTTAAGTCTTGGCAGATTTCGTCATGTCTTTTATGGCCACTGGGCATGGTCATGGCCCTCAGTGGAGAACAGTGGGCGGAGTTGCTGAGGAAAGTGCTCAGAAGCAGGCGATGCGGCTAATGGGAAAGGCAAGGGTAAGGGCAAGGGCAAGGGCAAGGGCAAGGGTTTCTTTTGGGACCTTAAACACGGCTCCTGCATGGCAAATTCTTGTTTATCTTAATTAAAATGTACTGAGCACCATGAATGAATGAATCATGTTGTGCAAGTGCAAGGTAATCTGGATTTTACAAACGCACTTCAGCCAGAGGTCCCTGGCATGCGAATTTACAATTCCTAATAAAAATGAGGACGCACCAGAACAAAGCATTGCTCCACACACACACACACACATCACGAGGTAAATTGTCGAAAGAAATGGTGTTTTAGGTTCAAACGATGGTCCATCATTACTAAAACATTGCACTCTTTTGCAAACTCGATTAAATTGTAGTCGAGTGTCGGAAGGTCATGTGCGGGGTTTCTTCGAATTTGTTGCTACCATCTCATCGGCCATTAATTCTCACGACCCAGACCAAAACCCATTCCTCTCAAGAAACTTTGACGAGGTCCGAAACTGGTCGGCACTAAACCGATACCATATCCTTTAAGTTGCCACCTAAGCTCCCGCTGGGGAGTAAGCTCCGCTCTATTGCTTGCTCCTCCGCCCGAAGGCCGCTTAATTAATATCAAATCCTGATCTATGCCACATGAGTCCGACGGGCGGGCCCCCACTGTGTCGGCCAGATTCAGATTCTGTGAAAACAAATCGCAGCACACGCCAAACCAGGAGCAGAGCAGAGCAGCCCCGACCAGACCACAGCACTAAGACCCTACATGAGTAATCGTAATCCCGAAAAGTTTTCAGGGAAACCAACTCATAACCCGTAATCATCGCAATTAGTTTAGCCCGATGACGACGCAACGGTTGCCAAGCCGGCAAAACTGGAAAATGGAAAGGGAAACGGGGAGCCCACGTAAATCAGCGAGGCGCTGCCGTGTCGTCATAGGAGCCGTAATCAGAACAGGTGCGAAGACGACACCTACGGATGGCGACTGCGGATTACCACTAAAAACTTGTCGATGTTAAAAAAATGTTAATAAACGGAGCCTTTGGCCCGGTATTCCGCCCTTTTGTATCGAAGTTGTACTATCAGTGCTAGGTGCTGAACTCTGGTCAGATACTTTCGGTGTTTAATCAACGCTTCTTTTTCGAAAACAAGCTTTCCAACGAAATAATATACCCCTGCGACAAGCGTACATCACAGGGAATCTACAAATCAGTAAACCGAATCACGGTGGCAATAAAGCCTTCCATTCACATGGACAGTCGCAGGCAGAGTGATCACATATACGTGGAGGGGCCAGATACCGTTGATGATGCGGATGATGGGGGCCCATAAACCGCTGAGTAAACAGGGAGGCGTTTAATTGTTTTCATGCCAGTCCGAGAATGAAAGGAAGTTAATGGATTAAAGGGTTAGTTCGCGGGGTCACCACCGCGAAAATTCTTTAGTTAAACAAACGTGGAGCTTGCACACCAGAGCTCATGCTCACAGAATCCCACACTACTACCACCTGGAGCATCCCAAGCAGGGTGATCCTTAGTCGCTAGATTAGCGCAATTGGCATAAGCATCGCTTTGTTTTCCCTCGACTATAGGCAAACAAAGATGATTTGAGGCCCCAGCGCCGTCTGGAAGATATAACGTATCCGCCCAACGGCCCAGCTTCAGTTAGCAGAGGCGACCCAAACAATACGCACGATGAGCGAGCCCAGAGAATCCGGCGATCCGAAGCCTCCCAAGACTGCCGAGCACCAAAAAGATCCTCCCCAAAAAGAGGCAGCAGCTGATTTCGAGGCAGCCATCGATGCCGCTGGCTTTGGAATGTTCAACATCCTCCTGCTGGTGGCCGCCGTGCCAGCGGCCATGGGCACCGTCTACGAGACCTCCACGATGTCCTACATCCTGCCCAGCGCCGAGTGTGATCTTAAGCTGAGCCTCCTGGACAAGGGCATCCTGAATGCCATCACCTATGCGGGCATGATCAGCTCGGCGGTGCTGTGGGGCTACTTGGCCGACACCAAGGGCAGAAGGAACCTCCTGATTGTGGGCTATGCCGCCGATACGATATGCGTTTTGGGCGGAGCATTCAGCCAAAGTAGGATCCAGCTGATGGTTTTTAAATACCTTGGAGGCTTTTGGTAAGTAACCAACCTCTCCCAGTAGCAAATAACCCTCCTGCAGCATCTGTGTTAATAATGCAGTATGAGTGGCCCCTTTGCCGTTCTTATGACCTATCTGACGGAACTCCATGGACGGAAGCATCGACAGCGTATCATGATGATTGTGGGCATCATGTTTTCCATTGCAACGCTAACGCTACCGGGACTGGCCATGGTGATATTGCCCGAGACGTGGAACATTCGTATCTGGACTTTGTCGTGTAAGTCCCGAGGGTGTGTTACGTGTTTGGCTGTGTTATTGTCTTATTATCAGTGGTTGTTAGGAGTGATATGAAGATAGCAGATAGCCGGATAAGTAACCGTAGAACAGTTGATAATGCCGGAGGCCCCATCCCCCTTGGGAACAATCATCAAAAAATATATGAACTCCACGCGCCACTAACGCTACCTAAACACAGAGACAGCTTAACAGATTTCATTGAGAGCAAATACGAGTACAGCAGTAGTGTAGCAAATTAATAACAAGAAGCCCCTGATAAAAAAACAAGTGATCTTAAACGATTTAAGATTAAACTATCAAATCAAGGCCCAATTTAATCGATAGAACAAATAACTTTTCTAATTGCAACATCGAACCCTTTCAGTGACATCCTGGCAGTTTTTCGTCGCCATCACCGCACTTCCCAGTCTTCTGAGCTTTGTGCTTTTCTTTTTCTTCCCGGAGAGTCCCAAGTTTCTCATGTCCAAGGGGCGCAATAGGGAAGCGCTGGATGCCTTCAAGTTCATGTATCACCTGAACTCGAGGAAGCCGAAGGACTCGTTTCCAGTATGTATACTTGACCATGATGAAATATTTTATCATCAATACATGTATTCTAAAACAGATCAAATTGCTGGCCAATGAAGTTATCGTTCCGGTGAAAAAGCACGCGAAGAAGGAAACAATTCCGACTGAGGTTAAGCTTCCGACGGAGTGCGTCGAAGTTCAGGATCCAGAGAATCAGGATTCGAAAAAGAGCTCTCTGCGTTCGGGTTTCACGCAGCTTCGTCCCCTGTTCACCAAACCCTACTTGGGCCTGTCCCTTTGGGTGTATCTTCTCAACTTCTGCGTGCTCTTGGGGTAAGTCTACTAAATACAACGAAGATCCGTTTATTTTGCAGCTATATAGGGCCTTGATCATGAAGTAATACTGCGATATTATCTTGGATTAATATATGTCGTATCGTTATTAGACAAAACACCATGCGATTGTGGCTGCCACAACTGTTTGCATCCATTAACGAGTACGAAAACTTGATGAGCGGAGAATCCCAATCGACGAGCATCTGCAACATCTTGGAGTACAGTGTTAATCGTACCCAAATCCAGCTGGAGGCAGTAAGTCTGAATGATCCCACGGTCGAGTGCCGTGTGAATATAACAGCCTCCACCTACACCAACAATCTGATTGTGGCCGGTGCGGGCCTAGTGGCATACATGCTGGCTGGGTTCCTCGTAAACTTGGTTGGCGTCAAGCTTATAATGGGTAAGTACTTCCAATACCAATCGGTGGAACAAATGAATGGGTTTTTAACTTTCACTAAACTCTAGCCAGTGGACTCCTTGTAGCGGGCGGCTGTTCCATTGGGATGTACTGGTCCAGCTCAGCAGCATCCACGGTCGCACTTGCTTCGCTTTTTGTGACCATGGGCAGCATATCGGCCACTTCAGTGATCAGCGCCTCAGTCAGCCTCTTTCCCACCTCACTCAGGTGCGCTTTTGAGCACTTCAGAATGTGATTCTGGGAATAACTGATTTACAATCTCTTTAGGACGATGATTGTCTCGCTGGAAATGATGTTCGGCCGTCTGGGATCTCTGTTAGGCAACATTTTCTTCCCGGCTTTGATGGGACTGGGCTGTGTGCCGCCGTTCCTCATGATCAGTGCATTCATGCTTGGTAAGTTGATCGAAGTCTTAGCCAAAATCGGTTCTAATCCCTGTTCCTTGTTGCACAGCTGGGTGCTTTATGGCCGCATTCCTGCCGCTGAAGAACAAGGCTGCTCTCAAGTGAGCTCCTTTGGACTGGACCGCCAGAGGATTCCAGTTCGGTTCCATTCCACCGCTGTACATAGTGTATTTAACTTATTTCTTAGCTTAGTTGATTGCTAACGCGGAATAAGCGTCCTTCGCCAGAAACCTTCATTTTCAACTCAAGTTAATCAATGCAATCTGCAAGGGTATTAAAGTTGAGTTTCGTTTGCTACTATTTTCCATTTTCCTATTTTTTTTTGTTTTTTTTTTCGATTTTGTTTTGTTTTTTGTGTCCTTCTTCTTTGGTTTAATTAAAAGTTAATTTATTTTAGATTGCAAGTTCCTAGGTTTAAGCAATTTGTATGCAATTTCGTTTCACTTGTCAATTACATGAATTCCTCTCCATCAATTTCCATAAACCGCTGTCACTTATCAATGCATCCTTGAGCTGGGACGAGGACTTCTGTTCTCCGTTTCGTTCCATTCCGTTTTCCGAGTCCTGCCACTGGCGTCAAAAGTGACTGCTGGCCAAGAAGTCAAGCAAGTGATTCTGGCGGGGATCGGTGGAATTGGCAGCCAGGACTTACCACTTTTGCCAGTACAACATTGTGGCACTCCACCCAGAACAAATTGAGTTGCGTCGAAGGACTTGAAAGTGCAGAGCAGTGTGGCTGGAGTATCCTTATTTCATCGAAGGCGATGAAGCCTCCGTTCGCATACAAGCCCGTACAATGTTATTGATTAAAATCAGTAAAATCGCAAAACAAATCATTTCCATCTTAGCACTTAAAGAAATCTGAATCGAATCCGCCAGTTTAGCTGGCGGAAATGATGAGCGTGGAAACGAGATTGGAGAAATAAAATGCATTTGCTGCCTCCTGCCTACAATGCTCCGCTATTTTAATTAATTAATCCACTCAGTCATAGATTTTGAGTAATTGCCGAGCCAGAGAGAATCGCTTAGCAAGGAAAACGATTAGTGCCAAATACACCATCAAAAGCACAGACCTTTTTGGGCCGAATCGTACACAAGTACAGTGCGACCTTGTCAACGCAACGCGGTCCTGGGTCGGCACGTCGACACGTCTTTAAGTGGATATAAAGGAAGTGAGCAACGGGTCGCTCCTATCTTGACATTCTGTTCATTCATTCCCATTCATCTTGGCCAAATGGCGGTTTGAGATACTGGGCCTCCACTGTACCATAATCGCTCGCAATGTCCTCCAGCTGGAGACCCCTGGCGTCTTATCTACGCGAGGAGGCGTTGATATACGAGTGCGCACTCAAGCCAAATGGAAATGCTAATTATCTGACAACGGAGGCGCTCAACTCGAAGTTCCGCGGCAGCGGGCAGCAGGGGCGTCTTTGGAGGCCCGTCTTCTAGGCGATATGCCTTGATTTCACAAATGCTTGAAATCAGACAAGACCCACGGAAAGTTTTAATTAAAAACTTTCGGCTCTGACTGTTAAAACCCGAGTCGAGGCATCGCGGCTGCTAATGCGATGCTAGAGCATCGATAAAGACCCTCGGAGACCCAAGGTGAACCTCTACAGGTTGTTTTTCCGGAGAGAGCAACGAGCGATTCACGTCACGTCCGCACTGCGAAAAAATGCTTGGAGCTTCCAGCTAATTCAAAAGTTCAGATAAAGCACAACTGGCTTTAAGAGAAGCCACTGATTATAGAACATTGGAAAATCGTAATTCCGATTTTTATGTAATTTACCTTTGCAAGGTCAAAAGCATCCACTTATGTACATATGTATGTATACAACGAATTAACGAAATAGTAGCTAGCTAACAAGCAAACTATGCCATAAATTACAACCACTTTTCGGAAGGCGAAGTTGAGTTGTTTGCCTCTTCTTTTCCCAGATAATTTTTTGTGAAGTGCAGCACTAATCTTATCGGAGGCAGAAGAGAGCACGCCCATAAATTCCGCCGCCAGGCCACTCCGACTCCAGTGTTTCAAGATGAGTCTCAGCAACAAGGTGGTGATCGTGACAGGAGCTAGCAGCGGAATTGGTGCCGCCATCGCCCAAGTTCTGGCTCGCGAAGGTGCCACTTTGGCGCTGGTGGGGCGCAATGTGTCCAATCTGGAGGCCACGAAGAAGAGCCTGAAGGGCACGCAGGCGGAAATCGTGGTGGCCGATGTGACCAAGGATGCGGACGCGATTGTCCAGCAAACGTTGGCCAAGTTCGGACGCATCGACGTGCTTGTCAACAATGCCGGCATTCTGGGCAAGGGTGGCCTCATCGATTTGGACATCGAGGAATTCGACGCGGTGCTCAATACCAATCTGCGTGGTGTCATTCTGTTGACCAAGGCGGTCCTCCCGCACCTCCTGAAGACCAAGGGAGCCGTGGTCAACGTAAGCAGCTGTGCCGGCATTCGTCCCTTTGCCGGAGCACTGAGCTATGGAGTTTCGAAGGCCGCCCTCGATCAGTTCACCAAGATTGTGGCCCTCGAAATGGCGCCTCAGGGTGTGCGCGTGAACTCGGTGAATCCCGGCTTCGTGGTGACCAACATCCATCGGAACATTGGCATCGTCGACGAGGAGTACAACGGAATGCTCCAGCGGGCCATCAATTCGCATCCCATGGGCCGTGTGGGCGACGTCACCGAAGTGGCCGAGGCAGTGGCCTTTTTGGCCAGCTCCAAGGCGAGTTTCACCACCGGCGCCCTCTTCCCCATCGATGGTGGCAAGCACAATCTGACGCCTCGTTAAGCGTGCTCCCCGTAATTACGTTTCCTCCATCATTTTCTCCCATCCTTTTTTTTTCAATAAATAAGTAGTGACCACAATGAACCAAAAATGTGTTTTCCCCACATCGAAATAGGAAAAGTTGGTTAGACAGAACAGAATTAAGCTGAATTAAATCATCTAACGCGGCCAGATTGCATGTAGAATACACATATGTAAGTACAAAACATCATTTCTGGGTATCGTATCATTCATCTTGTTTGCGGGGGTGACCCCAAAACGACCGCCATGGTTGCTGTGTCAGACACTCAACAGACTTATCAGGCCCATCATCAGCCGGTAGTTGATAAGGTGCCTTGTCAGCGTCAGGAGACGTAGACCACAGAACCGATTGCTGCGGTTTAATCTCCGCCAGCTTCTTATCACGAAGCACTCAAAGATAACTGCGGATTTCACTGTTTATTTGCAGGTGGCAGGGGGTAACCGCGTGTTCCCCGATGCGGTCAACGCTTTATGTGCTGGTAATGTAGGTCATAATGGACATTGATTCATGAGTCCACGCCCCTCAAATCCGGTAAACAGTTCGGGAAATTAGGACAACTTTGGGACTAACATCTAGGGGACAATTGAGTTGAGAAGCTCCTCAGCTCAGCCTAAGGATGCAAACCGAAAAGCTTTTACGCCGGTTAAGGACACAGCTTTTGGAAGCATAAGCCATGGCAGGAATGGTAGCTTTTGGTAAAAACTGTAAATAACCGAATGCAAGCTTGATGAGAGCTTTTTTATTAAGTAAAGTTTTGAATAGAACGAATATCCTGCAGAAACTTTAACCATTTAAAATGTTACTTGGCTAAAAGACCGGATCAGTTTCAATGCTTTCCCAGTTAGCAAAGGCAATAACCTAACGAAATTCGTTAGCGATAGCTTTAAGCTAAACTTTCATCCCCAAACGGCAAGGAAACCCCACTGAGAAAAGCCCACAATGTTCTGGACTTTCGGAGAAATTGTCAGTGCGTCAGAAACCGTGGCCGCGCGCTCGTCGTTTTATCCACACACCCCCCTGGCACACAAACTTCTCGAAAGCCAGCGAAAGAGCAGGAGAGAGCAAGGGAGCTGGGCCAGCTGGCACAGAAAGCGGAACAAGCCACCGATTGATTTTTCTCGAGCGTAGGAAACACAACAACAGTGGAAACAAGCGACGCTGGGTAAGGCAATCCCCTGCAACATTTCCATATGGAAATAAAAATGGCAGAGGCCCAGGAAACCAAGGACTCTTGCTCGACGATCAAAGGCCAGCTGCCAGCTGGACCTGTTCGTGCTGAAGATGAGGAGGAAGAAGTGGAGGTCGAACAGGAGCAGCAGGAGTTGCTAAGCGAACGGTGGTCGCCGTTGGGAGCCAACTACGATGACGCGAATAGCGCCAGTTCTGGCGTGGATTGCGAACTAGAACAAGGACTGGAAAAGTCAGAAGCGCGACGTGGAAGCACTGGCAGCGAACTGGCCCGACTGCGAAGCATCGAGGAGGAGCAGGAGCTTCTGACGAGTTCTCTGCTGGCTTTGACCTCCCACTTTGCTCACGTTCAGCTTAGAGTCCGCCAAATTGTGGAGGCGCCAGCGGAGGAGCGGGATCAACTTCTACGCGACCTCGAGGACTTCGCCTTCCAAGGAATTCCAGAGGCAGTCCAGTCCAAGGAATGCCATCCAGATAAGCCCGCAAGCGAGGGCGAAAAGGACCATGGTCCTGATAGCCAGCTCATCGAACAACTGAAGACCCAGCTGACTGAGCTGGAACAAATAGCCTACGAGGCTGGAGAACCTGGCATCCTGCCGCAGCACGTATTGCTCGAGAAACAAAAGTTTATCCTGGACGAGCTGCGCTCCAAGCTCAATCTCCAGGTAGAGCAGCACGAACTGCCGGCCCTCAGCACGGAACAACTGCGCCACCAGGTCGACAATGCCATCGGCGAGTTTGTGGGCCCTCTGAAGATGAAGGAGCAACTGGTGGCCCAACTGAAGACGCAAATAACTGACTTGGAGCGCTTTATTGCCTTCCTTCAGTGCGATGCCGTTGAGGGATCCGTTGGGGATCGACTGAAGCTTCTATCCGGTGCGTACAACAGCTACGCTGCAAAGCAGACAGCACGGAGTTCACAGGCAAGTTACGTTGCCCCAAACGCTCCCGCTACGACAGCTACTAACCCGCCATCCTCTGGATTGGGTCCCCATTCTTCCGGCGAGAGCTTGCACAGCAAGGCACATGGCCTGCTGGACAAGGCTTCGGTCCTCATGCAAATGTTTGCCAGCACGCATCTGGTGAAAACACGAAGTCACGACGAATTCCAGCAGAACTCGCTCAAGAAAACGAACAAGGGCAACCACTGGGGGTAAGATCCATTTGCTCACGGACCAATCACTAGCTTTCGATATACGTTTTATTCACCTTTGTCCTTTGTACCCCCACTTATTAATCAGCCACAAATCATTACCCAAATGTTTCGGTTCCCGAGAGTATTTTTGTTATTTAAAGATAAACTTAAGATTTCAAGTTTGGACATCGTAAGCACCAACACCAAAGTAAAGAACACCAACCTGATTTGATAGTTTAAACCGAAAAATCTCTAAATTTTGTTAACAAAATGCGCATTTTTGTCGAAAATTTTTGAATTCGAAAAATTCAAAAATTTTGCCCAAAAATGCGCATTTTGTAAGCCAAATTGATAGATTTTTCGGTTTAAACTACCAGGCGAACTGGAATTCCAGGAGGTGACCAACGATAAGTTGGTTTTCAGTAGACACCCGCTACTGATTATGATCGCCTGGTATCTAAAATCGAAAAATCCACAAATTTTCGACAAAAATGCGCATTTTGTTAACAAAATTTAGAGATTTTTCGGTTTAAACTACCAGGCGAACTGGAATTCCAGGAGGTGACCAACGATAAGTTGGTTTTCAGTAGACACCCGCTACTGATTATGATCGCCTGGTATCTTAAATCGAAAAATCCACAAATTTTCGACAAAAATGCGCATTTTGTTAACAAAATTTAGATATTTTTCGGTTTAAACTACCAGGCAAACAAGAATTCCAGGAGGTGACCAACGATAAGTTGGTTTTCAGTAGACACCCGCTACTGATTATGATCGCCTGGTATCTAAAATCGAAAAATCCACAAATTTTCGACAAAAATGCGCATTTTGTTAACAAAATTTAGAGATTTTTCGGTTTAAACTACCAGGCGAACTGGAATTCCAGGAGGTGACCAACGATAAGTTGGTTTTCAGTAGACACCCGCTACTGATTATGATCGCCTGGTATCTAAAATCGAAAAATTCAAAAATTTTCGACAAAAATGCGCATTTTGTTAACAAAATTTAGAGATTTTTCGGTTTAAACTACCAGGCGAACTGGAATTCCAGGAGGTGACCAACGATAAGTTAGACACCCGCTACTGATTATGATCGCCTGGTATCTAAAATCGAAAAATCCACAAATTTTCGACAAAAATGCGCATTTTGTTAACAAAATTTTGAGATTTTTCGGTATAAACTACCAGGCAAACAAGAATTCCAGGAGGTGACCAACGATAAGTTGGTTTTCAGTAGACACCCGCTACTGATTATGATCGCCTGGTATCTAAAATCGAAAAATCCACAAATTTTCGACAAAAATGCGCATTTTGTTAACAAAATTTAGAGATTTTTCGGTTTAAACTACCAGGCGAACTGGAATTCCAGGAGGTGACCAACGATAAGTTGGATTTCAGTAGACACCCGCTACTGATTATGATCGCCTGGTATCTAAAATCGAAAAATTCAAAAATTTTCGACAAAAATGCGCATTTTGTTAACAAAAGAGCTTGCACAGCAAGGCACATGGCCTGCTGGACAAGGCTTCGGTCCTCATGCAAATGTTTGCCAGCACGCATCTGGTGAAAACACGAAGTCACGACGAATTCCAGCAGAACTCGCTCAAGAAAACGAACAAGGGCAACCACTGGGGGTAAGATCCATTTGCTCACGGACCAATCACTAGCTTTCGATATACGTTTTATTCACCTTTGTCCTTTGTACCCCCACTTATTAATCAGCCACAAATCATTACCCAAATGTTTCGGTTCCCGAGAGTATTTTTGTTATTTAAAGATAAACTTAAGATTTCAAGTTTGGACATCGTAAGCACCAACACCAAAGTAAAGAACACCAACCTGATTTGATCATTCACCCAATTTAGGGATCTGCGTGCCCAGCTTGAGGTGGACATCCAGGAAGTAGCTGCACTGGCCGCCACTTTGAGCTGCGACCGCGAGAAGTTGGCCAACATCAAGAGAGCTTTGCGCAAACAGCAACAACAGGCGGATTCAACCGCTTTCACCGACACTGACAATCCGGTTATTAACTCCCAAAACGGAGCACTGACCCTGCCGCCTCGTTGCCGGCGAGCAGTGCCAACTGGTCACGAACTGGCTCCATATGCGTCCGGCGGCGCCATATCCTCCGACTCCGACGAGGACATTAGCTACTCCAACTTTGAGTGGGAAAAGGAGAGCAAGAGCCGGCGGACGACGCATGCACGCGGTGACTCCATTGCCACAATTGGCAGGGAATTGACTACGGTTGTGCGGAAGAACTTTGCCCGCACATTGCAGCAGCTTATACAACATGGACTTCGCATACCAGCGGAATCGGCTGCCTCCAGTTTGATGGTTCCCTTCATGAGGTGCCTGCACCCTGGACCTCCGGTAGTGCCGCCCGCCGTCGGAGGAGACTCGCAGTTCCTCGGCTTGGGCAGGGCCATGCACGCCTGGGAACTAGTACTGGCCTATTATAGGTTGAAGCACGGCGAGGAGTACAACAACACGCCTGCCAGAAAGTTGTCGCAGAGCTTCCAGCTGGACATCGTGGACGCGCAGGCTGTGACCGACAAGCAAAGTTTGCTTAGTGCCGTGGGCATGATTGTGGCAATGCATCGTCCTTACAAACGCAGCAACAACGCGCACTTTAAGGCCTTCGTCTGCGCCGGACTCAAGTGAGTTATTAGCACGGGCTAAACGCTGGGAAATCGAAGGAATGTTAGTTAAGATGAAGCCGCAAAACTTCAGTTTTAGGCACTAGCCTTATACATCTTCAAATCTTCATTTGATAGTTATTTTCCAGGCAAAGAGGAATCTTAAACAAAGCAAGAGACACACAAACTTTTTATAATTACAAGAGTCCAAAATCAAAATATTCTTACTGCAATTATCAGCAATTCTGCGCTAATGTCAATTCTCTACTGTCTTAAACTTATGTATCAATGAAGTGCTTAATCCATTTATTACTTTAACGTGTAAATGAAATATTAACCTATTTAATTAGGTGCAGGCAGCTTTTGACTTTGCAGTCCGCCGAATCAATTCAAGCTAAAATTTACTTACACCTGGCATGCATAAGGCTAACAAGGACGCGGGGATAGACCTTTACCTTTATCACACTTTTTTTAATCGAAAAGCTTTCCTCTTCCTTCAAACAGCTCCCATTTGCTGGTGGAGTGGCTGAACCTGATCCTCAGCTGCCATGAACTGGTAGACACGTACTACTCGACAGACAGCTACGTGGCCCGCACAGGATTCCGCGACTCACTGCGCTCCATCGATGCTCTTTCTCGATTTGACTTCGACTTGCCGGTGGACCTGGCCATCCGGCACTTCCGCAACATCTAAGGGCGGCTGACTTGTACATTTTTTGGCTTAGACTAGATCACACTATTCAATGTCCAACGTATTCTCTCTCTCACTTATGTAAAAACTCGTGTATATAACCCTAGATATGTCCCATTAAATCAATTGCTAATCCTAACGAAAGTGAGTGCTGTAGAATTCGTGTAGGCACTGGCTGATTTTGTCGCCTAGTGGACGTTCCAGGGGTCCACACGGGATGCTGGCGAGGAGTAGCCTGGCCTGCTTTTGGTCTGCACATTCAGCGTATGCGTCCAGCAGGCAGCGTGGGGTGGGGTATCGTTCCACAATAGCCATGGCTCGTTCGAGGGAGAGGGAATGCAGCTGTAGCAACTGTTGCACGAAAACCTCGCGCACTGTGAGCTGGGCATTCTTGGCGGAATCCTCATAGAGGGCCCGAAACTTGAGCAACCCCAGGTCGGAATTCGTGAGCAGGCAGGTGGATTGGTCGAGGGCCCCGCGATCCACGCTGTGCAACTTCTTGCCGGCGAATATCTGGCCAAGGGAGCGACTCATTCCGGCTAAATAGCTCATGGATCGGTAATGATTCGCCGTGCGCACTACTCGGACACCAGTTTGAACTTTGGCATTGGTCAGAGCCTGCTGCAAAGAATCCAGTGGCAGACCCAGCTGCTCGTTGTCGCCATAATCCTCGACCAGGTAGATTATGTGCTGCAGGCCGCAGTGCTGCAGCCTGTGCTTCTGTTCGTGGAAGCGACCATCCCGTATACTCGATGCCAGGTCATCCATCCTCTTGCGCTCCACAATGTAGGGTAAAACCAGTTCATTGCCCTCTTGATCCTGGGCCACCCAAAGGAAATCGCCGATTGTTAGGCGACGCACTTGATGACGGGCTTCCAATGAATCCAAGTAGCTCCTCGTCTGGTCCAGAACTTTCTTGTTTTTGCCACTGGTTTCCTGAGTATCCACCAAAAGGAGCAACTGGAATTGACCCGGATTCATTTCCACGACGCGCTCCCGCTCTTCATGGGCCGCCAGCTCCGCCAGATCTTTTTTGGTTGGCTTCCTGGGCCTGTCGCTTTTCTTCTGGCGTTTCTGGTGTTCCAGCTGCTTCTCCTGAACCTTGCGTACGACCGCCTGGACCTGCTGCTCGTAGCGCTCCTGAAACACGGCCTCCTGGGGCAGCAATCGGAGGCCTCTGTGATGGCGAAGTTCCTCGTCGATTAGCTGGCAGAGGGTGCCCCCAAAGCCGCGCAGAATGGAGCAGTCTCGTCCGCTGGCCAATGGCAGCGGGTAGCTTTTTAGGGACTCCAGCGCCTGGCGCAGGCTAAACTGGGACTTCTGTTCTCGGCGCTCCGCTTCGCGCAGCCAGCGCTCCAGCCAACGGGTGAACAATGGATTCGGCTCCCGCAAGCGCACTTCCAGCCGGGTCTCCATTGCTTCACAACTTTAATTAGGTAAAACAATGCCAAAAAACAAAACTAATTCACTGCAAATAAACGCGCTTCAATTGCCGGTTTTTGGTGGTGACACTTTTATAACTGTACAACTAGTTTAAAGCTTATTACAGCTATCGATATGTACGGTATATTCTAAACTCTTCGGTATTTTTTTTTAACGTGAAATGGCGGGCAAACAAAAACTGAAATGGCAAAACTGGAGATTTGTGGTTCCACGAAGGCTGCTGCGATTAAGGAGTATGGTAACTATGTAATGGCCGACATGTTTTCACATAGGGTAAAAAGCAGTCACAACAGCTGATATTTGTTAGTATCTGAAGCGAATTCAGGTGGCGCAAAGTGCACGCTTTCCGCAAGACGGTCACACTACCTCTGCACGTTTGTTTTTGCGCCTCCTGTTTTTGTTTTGATTTGTGGTGAAGCCGTGAGAGAAATGGCCGAGGGAGTGGAGAGCATCAAGCTGGAGGCGCTGTCGCTGAGCGAGGGAATCCGGGAGTCGCCCGTGTGCATACTGGTGCTGGGAATGGCCGGCAGCGGTAAGACCACGTTCACACAGAAGCTCATCCAGCACGCCCAGGAGAAGTTCAATCCCTACGTGGTGAACCTGGATCCGGCGTGCAGGGAAGTGCCGTACGCGGCGCACGTGGACATACGGGACACGGTCAACTACCGGGAGGTGATGAAGCAGTACCAACTGGGTCCGAACGGCGGCATTGTGACCGCGCTCAATATGTTCACCACGAAAATGGCGCAGTTTGCGGAGCTAGTGCGTCGCGCCGGCGAGCGCGGACACAAGTGGTGTGTGATCGACACGCCCGGACAGATCGAGGTATTCACCTGGTCGGCTTCCGGGAGCATCATCACCGAGGGACTGGCCACCATGTTTCCCACCATTGTGATCTATGTAATGGATGTGGAGCGCAGTGCTTGCCCTACCACCTTCATGTCCAACATGCTGTACGCCTGCTCCATCCTGTACAAGACCCGCTTGCCCTTCCTTGTGGCGCTGAACAAGGTAACGACTTTCCCGGCAGCGCAGATATCAACATGTATAGGCAACTTCTTTTCCGCTTCAAACAGATCGACCTGAAGGACTGCGGATTTGTGATGGACTGGATGACAGACTTCGAGGTCTTCCAGGAGGCCCAGGAGGAGGAGCACAGCTTCGTGAGCAACCTCACGCGCACCATGTCGCTCACCCTGGACACCTTCTACGAGAATCTAAGAACTTGCGGCGTCTCGGCCAAGACAGGCGTGGGTTTCGCCCAGCTATTGGCGAAGATTCTCGAAAGCGTGGACGAGTACGAGACGGACTTCAAGCCTGTTTACGAAAAGAAGCGCCAAGAGCGACTGGCGCAGAGTGCAACGGGTCCAAAGCCAGTGGATCATGTGGAAGAGGACGGCGTTGCCGTTCCCCTGGGATTGTCGCTTCAGGTAGACACAGTTCTTTGGCTATTTGTGCACCTACTGCAGGGCCTTAACTATTTCAGGACCCACCGCCGCTCACTGGAAACAGCATTTTCTTAATGGCACCTAGTCTGGTGCCCCAGTCGGCGGAGAACGAAGACGAAGAGGAGATGGAGGAGGACGCGAAAGGCACCGCCGAAGACCAGAACTTCCACAGCTTCGTGCAGAACCACCTGACTGCCCAGCAGAGCAAGCGGGACAAGCTGCAGCAGGAACAGGAACAGGCTCAGCCGTAAAAGGGCGGAATGGGATCCTCGATGGCGATGGAGGTCGTGATTTCGAGTTTTCATCTTTATTATTTACTTTAACAAGCAAAAACATTCAATATAGTGTGTGTTCGTCACTTGCACCTCCGATATTTGGTTTGTATATATGGACTTAGTTTAGCTTTGCAAATTAGTGATAACATATACATATGGAGGATATATCCCGCTCGTAAATGTAAATGCAAGCCTCATACTTTGCGTAACATACTCTGTATATATATATATGTATGCAGATATATATATATTTACATTTATGCTGTATGTATCATGTGTGTGTGTACTGCGTTGAGCAAATAAATTGTGTGTCGCGTGTGTTGGCTGCTGCGCCCGATATCTTACGCTTTATAGTTGCTTCTCTGGATTTGGTTGTCTCGTTATTGGCTGTCGCTTTAAATATTACGCTTACAAAAATACAGATCATCTCAAATACTTGTCAATGCCTCTCAGTTATACACAGTTTTATAGACGAACAGTAGTCCCCCGCTACGGTTTCTCGTCGCCCTACTGCTCACTGCCCAACTGCCCCATCTGAATCGAATCGAATCGAATCGCCAAGCGTTTTGGGCCAAGACGGACCCGCATCCCCATCCCCATCCCCGCCTGCCTGTGTTGCAAATTAGGTGTAGTCGCTTGCGAAAAAATATTCATATCTCTGGACGTTTCATTTGATTTAAGTGCGATTTCCGAGGGCTGTGCCTCGGTGCTTTTGTGCCCCGGTGCTCCCTATTCCGCGATGCATCCACCAATTGGCTTCAGAGCAGCAGGAGCAGCAGACTCAAAAGGTGGATTGTGTTTAAAAAGCTCACTTAGTTTGGAAAGTACTTTGGATGAGATCGAACATGGTCACATGGAGGGGCTGTTTCCAGCGTGGACACCACCACATCCCTCGCACCTCAAGTTATCAAGCTAGCTCGTGCATTTATGCATATTTATAAGTAAGGGGTATCTTTGGGATCACACACACACACTATCAGCACACACACGCACACAGTTTTGTAAGGATGAGTAAGGGGTAGGGAAGGGGAAGGGCGGTGCGGGGCGAAGACGAGCATTGGAAACATTTGGGGATAAACAGTGGTTTTAGAAACAGTCTTCTTCGTGCTTGGATTTCTCTTTGCTCCGCCTACCGCCCGCCTCTTGGCCAGAAGCGGAGGGGAAGATGGGGATCGGGATCGGGATTAGCATACTGGATCAGCTGGCGTGGAGGCATCTCAGCAGGTCCGGGTGTCTGGGTAATCGTGTGTGTCTCAAACGGATGGGCGAAGTGGGCGATGGCCCAGCCAGCGACTTTGGATCGCTCAAGCAGGCCGAAAATCAAAAGCTTGAACCGAGGGCGAACGGGGAATCATCTGGACTAGCTCCAATTAGTCGTCGTCCGACAGGTTGGTAGTGGTCAGCAGGGTGGCGTTGTCCTCGGCGCCCTGTTCCTCGATGTCCTGCAAGAGAGGGAATTTATTCAGGCTGCGGATCACCATATGGATCACCTGGAGTATCACCTTGGGGTGATCACCAGGACAATGGGAAGTTGCAGGAGAAGGAGGAGCAATTGAAAACACGCACTGTGGGCTTTGCTTTTCTCTTTTGTTGTATTTGTTTCTTTTTTTCATTTTTTGTGTATGTATAAAAATAAAAAAAATTTGTTTTAAAAATGACGTAAACTTAAATGAAACAAAACATTTAGGCTAAGAAATAGTTCGTTCTTTTGTGTGTCGAGGAAGTAAATGCAGCAGAAATGTTGCAGTGGTAGTTTTGAGCCAACGAGATTACATCAAACAGGGAGCCAAGTAGCCAGTGCTCAGTGGCCAAGTGACCAGTGGCAAGTGTCCACCATCCAACCTGCGCTCCTGTCCATGGTGCTGCTCTCTCTATCTCTCATTCGTTTTGAATTGGAAGTGTGCGGAAGATTTTGTTGCTCTGCTCGGTCGGGGCGGCCCTCACTTGAGCTTCTGCTTGATGGGACTGGGCGAGGTCTGGTCCGCCTCGGGCAGGTCGCTCTCCTTCTTGCGCTTCACCTTGTCCTTGGGCGTCTTGGCGGGCTTTTTGGTCAGCGCCAGCTTGGCTTCCCGCTTGGCCTCCTTCTTGGCCTCGCGCTTGGCGCGCAGCTGCTCCGTGATGAAGGAGAAGACCAGGTAGCCCTGCAGGGCGATCAGGCCGCCCAAGGCCAGCAGGGATCGCACACCCCCGATGCCGTAGTACAGCGTGAGCACACCGATCACGGACGTAGCGAAGCGGATCAGGAAGAAGACGGCATTGTTCACCACCCGCAGCTTGGCCAGACGCTCCTCGCGGTCGAAGACGCCGATCAGCTGGAAGACGTGCGACAGCAGCTCGCTGAAGTAGTGCAGGGTGAGCAGCACGAGGGCCAGGCGTTGGAAGCTCAGCGTGTAGGCCAGGACGATCAGGGTGAAGCCGCTGATCGAGTGCACGATCTTGGGCTGCTGCTCCTCCTTGGTCTTGATCTTCTGGAAGTAGAGCTCCGGCAGCATGTGCAGGTAGTAGGCCAGCTGCACCACAAAGTAGAACTTGTGCAGGAAGCTCATGGGATGGTCGGGGAAGCCCTCCCACAGCTGGGCCACCTGGCCGAGGTAGCCCTCCTTCAGCAGCACGTGGGCGCCCCAGACAAAGGAAAGCAGGTAGAAGGCCACCAGTTGGCCGGACTCGTTAAAGCGGGCCAGCTTGAACTTGGACAAGTGCAGCTTTTTGCTGATCTTGTCCAGCACGAACTCCTGGATGATCGCGTGCATGATGATGCAGGTCAGCGTGTAGAAGAATATCGCGCAGTAGTCCTTGATGCCGGCGATGTAGGTGTACGCCTTGCCATATGGCTGCTCCCGGCTGGGGTCCTCGCCGCTGACGTTGTGGTGTAGGGATATGAACGCGCTGGCGAACGCCGCCGTCGACTCGTTCATCAGGCCGACCACGAAGACCATGGCCAAGCAGGAGATGATGTCCGCGTGGTTCTGGATCACGAACTCGTGGCTCAGGATCGGCGGGTTCTTGTTGCTGGTCTTGCGACCGAGTCCCGGTTTAATGGCCATTGCTCTGGTTCAGGGGGTTCTGAAATGGTTTATGAGTTGGTTATTCAAGTTCTGCTGGCTGTGCGCCCTCCCCTCCGTGACTTCCTGCCCTTGTTGTTTCGGGGGAGCATCTGTAGTAGCCTCGCATATGTGACACGTCGCCCTTTCAGCTTGGCCGTCTGTTGCATCGGAGGAAGATGGGCATTGCTGCCCGGACTGGCTTCTAGCAACGAACACCCATTGAGTAGCAGTGCGCTCCATTGGTGCTACTCCGCATTCCGTCTCCAATCTGCCAGCCACAAGTGCCCACAAGTGCGGTCCGGCACAACTGATAGCTGCGCGCTCGCCTGGCATATTCCGGGTCTCTGCCCACTTTCCATGAATGGAAACCTGTGCACACTGCTCCCTAATGGTGTCGTGCTCGGGCAAATCCCCTTTGAGCGCCTCCTGGCGCTCCGAGGAGTGACTACTATGCTCAAGATGCTCCCCAACAACAAACACACATTTTGCCTTGTTGGCACTGCTCACCGACGCTCGCACACACACACACACTCACACGGCTGCGCGCTCCCACTCACTCACACGCACACACACTGGGAGACTCCAAGAGACACGCTGGCAAAACTGTTGTTGCACGCTTGCCATTTTTACTCACAGGATTTTCGCCAATCTTCCGGCCAACTGGTGATTTGCAGCGTGATTTTGCTGACGTAGACGTTGCCTTTCGTTCTGTTCCGTTGCGTTGCGGCTGGCACACACTGGCGGCTCCGATTCGGGTTGTGATCTGGAACTGAATCTGAATCTCAATCGGCACAATCGACGCAAACTGAAGTATCTGCTTTGGGCGCTCTGCCTCTGCCACTGCCTGTGCCGCTGCTGCTGTCGACTGCGCTGCTGGTGCTCACCTGTGTGCCGCCTGCGCGCGTGTGTGTGTGTGTGCGTGTTTACACCAGGGATGGGACATCGCGCACTTCTCACTTTTTGTTCGCTTACACTTTTCACTTTCAAGCCGATTTGTTCACCCAACTATTTATTCTCGTCACACTCAGCTTGCAATTTTCGAAGGTTTTTTTTTCGCTGGTTCCAATTTGTGTGCTGCCCAGCCCTGGCAATAGTGCCACGCACCTCTCTATGCGACTGCCGTCTCGCTCGCACCCGCGCCGACGCCGTCTTCGCTGTGGTGGTTTTGGTATTTTTAGGTCCTTGTTGCCATGGCGATCTTCGTGCGATGATTTTCAGCACTGCAATCGCTCACGACCAGGGCTGCAGTTCGATTTGGCGCCAAATATTTTCAATCAGACTTTTTGTTTTTCGCACACAACTATTTAAGATTTTCACTATTTTCACACTTCACCCAACACCTTCAAGGTTAATACAAGAACGCACCACCTCCTTCACCGTGTTAAACGAACAGCGCGCAGCTCGAATCAGTCGCTTATGTTTGGAGCTCAATGCAGTGCCAGTGCATCACTTTTGGAACACCTAGCCATGCAGACTTAATGCCAGGATTCCGTGACTCAATCGCGATGACGAACAACAAAAACAAAAACAACAACTAAGGCTGGAAAACGGGCTCAAGGACGCGCCACCTCCCACGCCACCGCTCACGCGCCGCCCAACAAGCGAACACCCAACCGCCCACTTCCGGTTCGTTGGTCAAGCCAAATGCACAGTGTACTCACATTGCGATTCCGCTTGCGGACGGAGGACACAATAGTGCGCTTGTTGCGTGCCACCAGGCAGACCGTGATGATCAAAATCACTCCAATGAGGGCGAAGCCCAGCAGAGCGGGTAGCAGCACGCTATCCTCGTCCTTGTAGCCCTGCAATGGGAGTGGAGGCGGAGTTAGAGGCGGCCAATGGGGCAGCTAAGTTGTGGCGTGCGACTTACGCTCCATTGGAAGTACGTCGAGGGATCGATGTAGGCCCAGTGCGTCTTTATCCAGGCACCGTTGCTCTTCTGCCCTCCGCCCTCCGATTCCAATTCCAATTTCGATAGCGACTCGTGCTCCGTGCCCGCCTGTGCCTGTGCCTGCAGCCTGGAGTTTTGGCCTGCTCCGGTCTGGATTTGAGGCCCCTGGGCCTTTGCAAGCACTGGCGGCATTATGGGCTTCTTGGCGGCGGACTTGAGTAGGGGCACCTGGATGATACGGGTGGTGATCGTGGTGGCCGGCGGAGGCGGCGGCGGGGCCGGGTACCTCGGAGTGGTCACCGGAGGCGCCTTGGTTGTCGTGGTGGTGGTGCTTGTGCTTGTGGGAGCTGGAACGGTTGTCGTCGTCGTTGTGGTGGAGGTGCTGCTGCTGCTGCTGGAACTGGTGGCCACGGTGCTGGGGCCAGTGGTGGTGCTACTGGTGGTGCTAGCACTCGGATTGGTTTTGTTCACGCGAATAACGAACTGCTCAATGCCATTCCGGTTCACAATCTGCACATTTCGGCCCACGTTCTGCTGCAGCAAGGGCGATCCTGTGGCCAGTGTGGAGGAAGTGCCAATCGAATCTCCACCGCCTGGCTGCGGACTGTGGATCAGGGCGGCCTTGGTCTTCAAGAACCATTCCGCGGGGTTCGGAAGACATTCGGCGGACACCAGGAAGGGTATGAGTACGGCGCCAATGATCACGGTGCACACGAAGATCAAGCCCAAGTAGGCGAAGAAGGATCGCCGGCGTCGCTGGCCCTTGGCCTTGACGGAGGCGGTGGAGGTGGCTCCCCCGCCGGCGGAGCCCGCTCGTCCCGAGCCCGAGAGCTTGCCCTCGATGCGGAAATCGTCGTTCTGGGGCAGAATCGTGTACTGCAGGCTGTTCTCCCCGTGCCTGATGGTCTTGTACATCTTGTCCTGTTCTTCGTATGCGCTTGGGATGCTTCCGCGGCTGCCTCGCTCTGGAGCTCTCTTTCCTGGACCTTACTGGTTCACCTGGCTGCTCAGAGCCTCAGATGGGCCCTGGTCAAAAGAGGTTTGGTTATTCGAGTCACAACTGCCTCCACTTCAGAAACCCCCTTCCCCCTCCCACACTTTTCCCAGCTCTTACCTTTGCGACAGCAAATCCTCAATGTTCGCTTTTGAGAGCTGCAGACCTGTTAGCTGCGTATCCTTTGTCCTCGATGCTGCTGCCAATCCAATGTGCCCTTCTCGGCCTCAACGGAAGGTGCTGTGCGTTCTGTTGGCGTCCTTCGGGAATATTGTTTTTGTCCTGTTCCTGCTGCTGATGCTGATGCTCCTTGCGCACTAAATTTTATGTTTTTATTGATTAGGCGCTTGTTGTTTTTCGGCGCAGGCGCGATTTCCGAGTGTTGGCAAGTCCTCTACGCGTTCCTTAAGGATACTTTCTAGTGTTGGCAAGGGGAGTCTGGCACTTGAACCACTTAAATCGAATTCTAACGGCTAGGTTTCAGCACTCCAGCTAGTTTTCACATCCTTCGACTTGGAAAATCTCTCTTTTGGCGAGATTGTCAGACAAGCTTAGCTGGAATTATCCGCAGCTCCCGGTACATCCAGTGGGGTCACATCCAAGAACCCACGAACACATTCGCTGGAGCACTCAGTCTATGGATTTTTTTATCTTGGCCAATCGTTGTGGAACTTTGCTTCCACGCAAGCAGACTTTGCACTAGAAGATAACCTGCAACACGGGTATCTGAAGCCGGCTATCGGCCGCTCCTGGCGACGATGACGAGTCCACCTAATGGTGATCCATTATCAGAAATCGGGAGCGCAGACAGATCCAGATTTGCGAGCTAGTCATGCACCGCCGCAAAGCCCGTCGATTCCAACCCGATAAGCCCAGTCCGAGGGGGTGGGGCCGAAAGTGGGTTTAAACGCTGGGCGGCTTATCGGGTGGCGATAAGCGGGACACAAGACCCACTTCCCCACACATTGTGCAGTGCAGGCCCCGCAGTCGCGTCCAAATGGCCAAGCGGGTCGGTTAACGAAACGTTTCTGACCAGGATCGACATTTCGCGGAACTCCAAAGGGGATTTAATTTTGAGCAGACTTTGAGCATCTTGGGACACAACATGGTACTCCTCGCAGTGTGTGGGCTGATCTTCGGCATTCTGATGGCCTTGGTGGGCGTGTCACTCAAGCTACTTGGCCTGAAGCCGCCACTAATCTTCGACAAGTACCCACTGAAAGGCATCTTTTACCGGGTGAAGTTCTGGATCGCCCTGCTGGTCCTTCGCCGCCTGAGGTACCGCATCTACCGCCGGAACGAGGAGCTGCTCGGCTCCGAGGAGCACCTGGCCAAGGTCGACAGCCCGCAGCAGCTCAGCAACGACCCGAAGAGCTACGATGTGGTCAGCTTCATGGCGGCCAACAAGGAGGGCCAGAAACTGATGGTCACCTTGGAGCGAAGGAGGCGCGGAGTCCTCAAGGCGGCCCTGTACCTGTGGCTTCCCGAAAGCGGCCTGTTCGGATCGCCGAATCTGCCCGATATGGTATACTTCACCACCGCGGATGGAGCGGAGAGCAGCGCGTTCCAGGGTGGAGGTTTCCAAGTCTATCAGGAGGCATCCATGCGTGTGTGGCGGCTCAAGTACTCCGGAGTGCTGAAGACTCAAGGGTCGGACGTGCAGGACGTAGCCGTGGACTTGGACCTCCGTTTCGAAAGCTCCTCCACCGAGCACTTCGACTATAACAGGGATCTGAGCAGCGCCCTGATAGCCGACTCCATAGCCAGAGAGGCCTGGAACGAAAAGTTTTACAGCCTGCTGCGCAGCGTCAACCACATCGTAGAGAAGCGCACCCACTACGAACAGAACGGAGAACTGGCCGGCCGGGTCACGTTCGATGGCAGGGAATTGACGCTGAAAATGGTGGGCTTCCGGGACCACAGCTTCGGCACCGAGCGATGCCTGAGCTCCATCAACCGGTACGTGTACTTCGCCCTCTTCATGGACGACGGCAGCAGCATGGTGGTGGGCAGCCTCAGCCAGCCGTCCTTCTTCCTGTCCTCCCTGAAGGTTGGCTACGTGTGCAGCGCCGCGGGTCAGTATCAGCCGCTGACCGGGAGCAACTTCGAGCTGTACTCGTACGGCGAGAAGGGAACGCCGCCGCAGCACCAGAACTTCATTGTGCGCACCGAGGAGCGGGAGTACCTTGTGCAGATCCAGGTGGAGGCCTCCGCGCTGCGCTACGTGGGCGGCGACTGGGAGTCGAAGGTGTTCAACCAGTTTGTGGCCTGCACGGTCAACGGAGTTCCCGGCCAGGGCCACGCCGAGTTCCTGTACCGCCACAAGGGCGGCAGGCCGGAGGACATATCGTCCGGGGACCCCGGCTGGTACCAGGACATGAAACGCTTCGAGAGGAGCCTTTCGTTGCTGGAAGAGGAGGGGCAGGACGGAGACTTCATATTCTAGGTGGCCGCCGGAATCCTTTTTGTTTTCAGTTTAAGCTAGCTTGTACAAGTATGGGGGGGACCCATCCTATCAAAATAAAGGTATTTTTTTTAATGGCATTCGAGATTCTGAAGTGGTTGGCCGGGCTGATGGCATCAGTAAGTCCAAACTAATTCAGTTAACCAACAATCCAGCAGCATTATCAACTGGAGGCCATCGGGTGCAGCTGCAATCTGGTGGACTCGGGACGATAAGGCAGATTACCGAATCGCTGCTGGAGGAGTTGGACCCCCCGTGAGGATTAGTCGCCCATAAATTAGCATGCGGCGGACGAACGGATTAGATTGGACAGCTACTTCGGTTTTTCTCCCAATAAATATTGGCGATTCGGGCCATCGGTTTATGGCACCCAGAAGACAACGGGCCCAACTTATCGCTCCGTCGTGCTAATAAAACCCAAGACCAGGCACCAAGATTGGGCCCAAGTGCCCAGGTGTCGCAGATAACTGGCGAGCGGCGGGGCAGATAGCTTCAATTGAACACAATAAACCCTGCTCGGGATCTGAATGGAGCATTATGCTGCCGCCCGGTTCCGACCTGCCGCAATGTCAGCTCATGGTGCGCCGATAAGTGCCGGGCATGACCCTCCATATCTAGGCTCATGGGCAGGTAGGTCCGATAAGGCAGCCGCCGACAGATATTGGCCACCGATTTGCCAGGAATTCGGCATATCATCATGCACTGTTTCTGGAATTCGACATCATTAGTTATGCACGTAACTCTGAAGTGGTCTTCCTCGTAGCGAAATTATTTGTTAGATTAATCGAAAATGCGATTGCTTCTGGGCAAATCCAAGGAGTCATCAGCCGAATTTTCGTGCCCAGTAGTAGGCCAGTTTCTGTAGAATTAAAGGAACAGCTTTGATCTAGCATAGTAGTTTCCTAGTGTCCAGTCGCAGAGCTGGAATATACATGTATTTAAATATACAAACCCAAATTTCGAAGTTATTGCACTGAATTGCACAATGATTGGGATAGCTGACAGCGCGGAGGAGGTTACCCAGGGGGAAAGCCACCCGGATTCGAGGGCAGACGGCATCAGCGGGTCCTTACGCTCCCTGGGCACCTATGCACCGGAGTCCACAGAGCCGGCTTTGAGTCCGGCGGACCTTCCCGCTCGCAGCCGGAAGGCCTTTCTGCGGCACATGATCGGCCAGCTGGCGGAGCCCGTCCAGAACCGCATACGGGCACTGCGGCACAATCAGCTGCAACAGGTACGCATTTCGGAGCAGTTCTTCCGGGAAGTCTACGAGCTCGAGCGACGTTTCTACGGCCAGAGTTGCGCGCTATTCGATGCGAGGCGGGGTATTTTGGAGGGTTCGGTGGAGCCACCGATCCAAACGGAGAAGACCTGGCCTGAGGACCCGCAGGATGCACTGTACCTGGACTTCGGGAACAACGAGGAGCTGCGCCAGCTAAGGCAAAAACTGGCTCCGGTTTCGCCGACTACGCTGGGTGTTCCACGCTTTTGGCTGACCGTTTTCCAGAACGTGCCCCTGCTCTCGGAGCTTGTCCAAGATCACGACGAGCCGCTGCTGGAGTGCCTAATGGACGTACGCCTGGCTTACGACCAGGACAGCTACACGGTCATCTTTCAGTTTCGGCCCAACAGCTTTCTGCACGACTCCTCTCTGCTGCTAACGAAGCGCTACTTTCTGCAGCACTCGGCGGACCCGGAGTTTCCCTTTCTGTTCGAAGGTCCCGAAATAGTTCGCTGCGAAGGCTGCCACATCCACTGGCGCGATGGCTCCAATCTCACGCTCCAAACGGTGGAGAGCAGGCGAAGGAACAGAGCACACCGAGTCACCAAGGTCATGCCTCGGGAGTCCTTCTTTCGCTTTTTTGCTCCACCACAGGCCTTGGACCTGTCGCTCGCGGATGAAAAGACCAAGCTGATCCTGGGCAACGATTTCGAAGTGGGCTTTCTGCTACGCACCCAAATCGTCCCGAAGGCTGTGCTCTTCTACACAGGCGACCTAGTTGACAGCATGAGCGCGGCCTCTCCGGACAGTCGCTCCTTGTCCTCGGAGGCGGAACAGGAGCAGGCCTTGTGAGTGCCGCGCGACTTGCTGTTTGCGAATCAAAAATTACAAGTGAATGTGGTAGTGATTTGTTATTAAATTCTACAGTTCGGCCAAAGCCAGTTCATCAGAAATAAGGTGAACCTTCCCCACTTAGCGCTACTTAAAAATGCTGGTGTAGTACTCCTCCTCCAGGTCGTACAGGTCCATGGCCATTTCGTCCCTCAGTTTCATCAGCTTCTTGTCGCACTCGCTCTGCGTGTTCCTGAACAGCTGCGAATTGTTCGTGATGGCCTCGTTGACCGAGTGAAAGTCGTTGAGGATTAGGTACTGCTTCAGGTCGGCCACCAGCTTCATCAGAGACTCGCCGGCACGGACTATTAAAAAGGGATACATGGATGCATAAAAGAAATGGCTCGAATCTGGTTTCCAGGGAGTGGATTTACTCACCCATGTTGGCCGCGCGGACCTGCATTTCCAGGGCATCCTGTTCGCACTGCGTGGTCTTCGAAATCTGGCTGTGGCTCTCACGGCGCGCCAGCTTCAGGATTTCTGTAGGAGAACACGGTATTACAATCTATTGCCGGTGCTCCACTTGCCGCACTTACCTTCAAAATTCTCCAGCATGCTGCGAACGTCATCCTTGAGGCGCGCATTGTAGGACTTTAGAAGCGCCTCCTTCGACTGGGGCAAAATGGTTGCTCTGGATCCGCTGGCCATTGTCCTAATTCTACATTAACTTAGTTTAACAATCTATTTTAGACAAACCCGCTTCTAGCCGTTTTTTATATGTGCAGTGTGACCACGTCTTTCCCGACCATAAATACCGCCCGTTCATTTGGCACTTTGGTTCTTGCATATATACCAATGTGCGTCAAGCTAGTAAGTTAGCCGACATGGAAGTTTCTTATTTATTAATTTTTTGTATATTTATGGTAGAATTGTACAAGATAAAAATGCAAAAATGTTAAGAAAAGAAAATGAAACAAAATGTTGCAGTCTTAATGTCTTATCGAAATATCGATATAATGGTATTTTAAAAATGGATAATGTTTGTGCTACGTGTAGAAACAGAAAAATGCCATCTCCTCGACAACTGTGGATCAAATTGTAATGAAACTTGTTGCATAAGTTATTAATATAATTACGAAACTTTTAAGATACCGTGCAACGTGAAGCACAGAGCTCTTATTGTTAAAAAGCGGTTCATCCCCATGGATTGGCTGTGGTACTTGTACTAAAGTAGGCGGCATTTTTAAATGCTTTTAAACTCCTCCCACTGTTCGACGATTTTCTGGAAAATGTTGGATAATCTTTCGATGATTTTTTCCAGGATCATTACCTTATTAGGCATACATAAGCCTATAAGCACGGCATTCCGAAACACGGTAAACAACGCCAAATATTCCACCGTTTCCCCATCAACGCTAACTTGACGCATATTAATTTGACGCAGATTATATACCAAAGGCATGCCGCCCGCCAACTGGAAAGCGTTACTAAAAGTTCAGTTTTCTGGTTCAACAGTTGGCTAAAATCGTAATAATCGCGTTTGTGCCTATAAATCCTAAGTTCGATGGCGTCTTTAAATGCAAGCCAACAAAATGAACTACGAAGTCAGCGACGAAATTCTCGTCGGCCGCCAATGCAATAAGAACGTGGTGAGTCTGCACACTATACAATTTTTGAAAGAATGCGCAAAAAGACGTGCCTGCCCCACATTGAATACATTCCAAATGGGCGCCACACTGCAATGCTAAGGAACATTTAGTTTTAAGTTAAATTCAAAGTTCTTTATTGAAAAAGTAAAGTTAACGGTTTCTACCTTATAATGGTTTCGGTTCAGTTAAATCTTCAGTGCGAGAGTGTGTGTGTAAAATATACCAAATACCGTAGCTATACTGTTGCGTTATCGATAGGCGATAACAGGTACGAGTTAAGCTGCAAATGTATACAATTGCATATAATATCTGGAATTTGTGAAAACCAGAGCGCGATTACCCACAACGAGGACGACGGAGGATCCTTCCGGCGTGTGATGAATTAATGCTAAAGTCGATCAGCGGAGGCGTTGGCGTGGCATCCACGGAAAGAGGCGGTGGCGGAGGAGGTGGAGCAGGGGGAAGCGCCTCTGGGAGCAGGAGTACCAGCGGAAGCGGGCGCGCTAGCTGTGGGCTGGGCTCCAGTTCGATTTCCAGTGGATTGAGTGCGGTGTGCGGATTTGTGACCGGAGCTAGTGGCGGAGGTGGATTTGAGCGGGATCGCGACAGGGACAGAGGATTAGCCAACAGCAGCGGTGGCAGCACTCCTGCCGGGATCCTCTATTGCCCCGCCTGTATGGCAGCTGCCAATCAGCAGAGTCCCAGCCAGAATTCGAGTCCGCACCACGAGAGTTTCTTCTTACGCAGCTCCTTCAAGTCGAGCAAACGGAACAAGGCCAGGAAAAGCGCCTCCACCGCCGGCTGCTTAGACGCCCAGCACATACGGGCAAATCTCCGAATGTCCATGTCCAGTTCGATGAGAGGCTCTAGAGGGAATAGCGGTGCTGGAGCGGCCTCCTCGCATCCTCCGGGCAGCAGCTGCAGCAGCGGACCAGGAGGATCGGGATGCAGTATGGCATATGACGCGGCAAGCAATGCCAGCAGTGGAAGTGGCAGTGGAAGCGGAAAGGCCACTTCCCCGGGCAGCTACAGCTGCAATGCCCTGAACGTGGACTTCACCTCCTACACGGCCACGCATCAGTGGACCAGGATGCTCGAATGCGCCGAGTTCGTGGGCGCCAAGTGAGTGGTGAAGCCATATAGCTGAAAATATCTATATTCCCTATCCATTTCTTTCCGCTCAGGCGAAGCAAGCACACCGTGGTGGCCTACAAGGATGCGATGTTTGTATTCGGAGGCGACAACGGCAAGAACATGCTGAATGACCTGATTCGCTTCGGCGTTAAGGACAAGTCATGGGGCCGCGCATGTGCAACAGGAACTCCGCCTGCTCCGCGATACCACCACTCGGCGGTGGTGGCCGGCAGCTCAATGTTCATCTTTGGAGGCTACACCGGCGACATTCACTCCAACTCAAACTTGACCAACAAGAACGATCTGTTCGAATACAAGTTCCAGAGCGCCATGTGGGTGGAATGGAAGTTCTCCGGACGCCAGCCGGTTCCTCGATCCGCTCACGGAGCAGCCGTATATGACAACAAAATGTGGATCTATGCGGGCTACGATGGCAATGCTCGGCTGAATGACATGTGGACGCTAAACCTCACCGATGAAAATCAGTGGGAGGAGGTGGATCAGCTGGGCGATCGTCCGCCCACCTGCTGCAATTTCCCGGTGGCTGTGGCCAGGGACGCCATGTACGTCTTTTCGGGGCAGAGTGGTTTGCAGATAACGAACTCGCTCTTTGAGTTCCACTTCAAGACGCGCACTTGGCGACGCATTTCCAATGAGCCCGTCTTGCGAGGCGCTACCTCAGCTCCGCCCTCGCGACGCTATGGCCACACGATGGTGCATCACGATCGGTTCCTGTATGTCTTCGGGGGATCGGCGGACTCAACGCTGCCCAACGATCTACACTGCTACGACCTAGACTCGCAGGTCTGGTCCGTCATCTTGCCGGAACAGAATTCGGATGTGCCTTCGGGTAGGGTGTTCCACGCCTCGGCCGTCATCTGCGATGCCATGTATATATTTGGCGGAACCGTGGACAATAGTGTGAGAAGGGGCGACACCTATCGCTTCCAGTTCTCGTCGTACCCGAAGTGCACGCTGCGCGATGACTTCGGAAAATTCTTCCAGGACAAACAGTTCTGCGATATTCAGTTTATTGTCGGAGCGGAGGAGATTCGCATACTAGCACACATCGCCTTTGTGGCGGCACGCTCGAAGTATCTGAGGAACAAAATTTTGGCTGCCCGGGAGGCACGCCAGCAGCAGATGGAGAAGGTCTACGGGGTGGGCCAGGTAGATGCGTTGGCTCTGAATGCGGGCGCGGGCGGGGACCGCGGGCCCATGTTGGAGGTTCGACTGGCCAACGCCTCCCCCGAGGCCTTTGAAATCATATTGAATTACATTTACACCGATCGCATTGACTTGAAGGACACGTACAGCAAGAACATCATCATTCTGATCACAGATATTTACCAACTTGCCGGTTTGTTCACCATGCCGCGGCTGGCCCACGGCTGTATCCAGTATTTGGACTACAAGATTAACAAGCTCAACGTGCTGGAGGCGCTCTACAATGCGGATAAGAGCAAGTGAGAGCAGATATAGCCTTTGGATCATATTTAAATGAAATTAATTTATGTAAACACTCCCCAACAGCATTAAGATCATTAAGGATCACTGCATGCAGTTCATCATCAAGGAGGAGAACTTCACAGACGTGGTCATGTCTAGTGAGTTTAGCGATTTGGACAAGCCTCTGCTGGTCGAGATCATCCGCAAGCGCTTATATCCCAGCAAGCTGGTGATAGATACCAGCTATGAAGGCAATATAGGTACGGTTCGTCGATAGTTGACGGTATAATTAGCTGAAGGTATAATTTTTGAGTAGGAACCACTTTGGAGATCGATCTGTGCGCCTTTTTGGAGTCCACTGGCAACGATTTCTGCGACATTAGCCTTGTGCTGGAAGATCACGTGATACCAGCCCACAAATCTGTGTTGTCATCGCGCTGCACCTACTTTCAGGGCATGTTCCGATCCTTTATGCCACCGGACAACACAGTCAATGTAAGAAATCGCTGCTTGATAAGTGATAATAGTATACACATTTAAATTGTTGAAGCCAGCATTGTTCCTGAGTAACATTATATTTCGCTTTCACCCAGATCCAAATTGGCGAGATTTCTCCCTCGCTTGAGGCGTTCCACTCCCTGCTGCGCTACATCTACTACGGCGAGACGAAGATGCCGCCGCAGGATGCACTTTATCTCTTCCAGGCGCCGTGCTTCTATGGTCTTGCCAACAATCGGCTCCACGCATTCTGCAAATACTCTCTTGAGCACAACATTACGTTCGAGAACGTGCTGCAGACGCTGGAGGCTTCGGACATCACAAAGATCTATGATATTAAGGAGTACGCTCTCAAGCTGATCGTCAAGGACTTTGCGAAGGTCGCAAGGCTGCCGAAAATAGCCGGCTTGTCGCGCGAACTGTTGCTGGAGATCATACGCGCTGTGGCCGATTCGCACGGCGAGTTTCTCACGCGGATCAATATCAATACAGATATCTGAAAACTGGTGCTGCTCCAGCCGGCATTGCAGTTGTTGCTCGCCTGGTTGCAAATCGGACGTAGCACGTAATGCGGCAGTAGCGGTTGGCAGCGCCGAATCACATAATCCATTTATCATTAACCGATCCATCTCCCATCGATCGTCGCACCCATGCATCTGGTCAGATATGCATAGAGATATTGCATCAGAAAGAGAGAGACGAAGCGATCGCAACTCATGCAGTACGGATGTATTGCTATTGTTCTTAAATGGGACGAGCGATGGACGAGCCACTAGCAGGCGCGCTTTGAGTGAATTACTGCAGAGTTTGCATCGCGCATGCTGCCTCATATATATAAACCCCTATATGCACACAGTATTAACCAAGAATGCACCTCCAATCGGTTCAAATGATATCGCATTGGGCTTCTCTATCTCGAAACTATAGGTTTTGTTAAAACACTTGATCTTTAAACCTTATAGCTACACTTTACCAATTGGATACCAATTTCCCCTCTTAAGCATCTAGAAGTGAACTTTGCAATCAGACCCAGAACAAACGCGAGCTACAAAACAATATAATTGCAGTCAGGGAGGTACACCGTCTTTGCTCCGAGAGGTTTAAGGGCCGAATGGACCTTAAATCACGAAGGTGAGAGTGGGAACACTTTGAAAGTACAAAACCTCCACTTATATATATTTCTTTTTCAGATTGAACGCACCCTTGCTTTAACCTGATGAATCCGACTAAGTCCGTAGAAAGTTGTATATGTTGCAAATATACAAATTTGAATACCCTTGCGAAACTAGCATGTGTTAAACTGTTTGTAGTCGAAAACCGAATGTCTAAACTTTTCATAATACTAACATTTGGTATGCAGATAACTTATTTTGCAAGGGTCATAGGCTAATAGTCTCTGAAGTCCGAGGGTCTTCCCTTCATGTTATACTAATACCCAAGTACAACTTACTGGTTGATATAGATCTTAATCTACTCGTTTTAATTCGTATTTAACTATATATATATATATACATACATATATATATATATGAAAGCAGTAAACTGAATGTTATAAGCTAAGGAACCATTAAAGCATCTGACACATCATCCACTTGAAAAATCACCCCTAGGAAGGAACTCAAAGTTAACGTATTTGCCAAATTGGATACGATTGTTTGAATTTACTATAGCGTTGTGTTTTTACTGATTTGCCGAAAGTTCTTTCGACTTCGAATATATATTTTAATTCTTATTTCCGAAATTGTGATAAATCAGTTTATTTATGATTGCATTGTGACTATTTTTAAGCAGTATTTAAAAATCTTGGGTTCATTTCGAATATTTCCGTTATAATTTCGTCGTTCGTTTTAGTTGCTGTGTTCGCTATATGTCGAGAATTCAGAATAAACAATATTATTATACACATACGCTAGCACTCTTGATCTGTGTTGAATGGCAAATCTTTGTGGGCTTACCACAAAAACGTGGCTAAATAATGGAATTCAAGACAAACAAACTGAGCCAATTGTTTCGGGCTGCGTTTTTCCCAGCTGGTTTGGCATAGATAAATGTATTTCAATGGAATTAAAACAAAACAGAGGCTGCAGCCGCAAGTTGAAGCTGTCGTACGGGGGTGGCAAGAACCCGGAAAGCCAGCCGAAACTGTAGCCAAGGCCAGGACAATGACAAGGACTTCACTTTGGGGGTTAGTCCTGCTCAGAGCCGCTTATCAAATGCAAATTACAAAATCAAATATGCCAACGGCACCAGGCTGGAAGGATCTTCTCTTCGAGATGGAAATGCCACTTACAGATACAACTGACAGTAAGCCGAATTGAATTGAATTGCCATGGAGTCAGGGAAAATTATATGGCCAAGTCCTGCCTCTCAGGTGGAGTTCAGCCTGCTTCGTGTTGCATATTTATGAGGCCATTAGTGCCCGACGTCCGACTGCGAGTCCTTCGCATCCATCGCATCCTTGGCAGCATTGCAATGGTCAAGGTTTTTCTGCAGTTATTGCAGCTCGATGGGGGAATTCGTTGTGAATAATCGATTAGCTTATCCAGCATTAGCATATTTAACATAACTGGGCGTAGTCGATCGCTTTGAATGATTACTTTGAGCATGTACTTTGGGTACTTCTAAGCCTAAACAATACTCAATGGCTGCTTAAAATAACGTTGTTGGTTTGTGTTCGATATATTAATATAATCGTATATGTTCAGAAAAAAAAGTCTTAAGCTATCGTTGCCAAAGGCCCCTCAGTGAGCTGTCGCTTACAGTTTTCCAAACAGCATACCAATTATCCGGTCGAGAACAGAGGACTTGCGTCCGGCTGCCTTGGAACCCGTGCCAAGAGTCCAGCTGAAATAAACCCACCTAAGTTAGACAGCCGGACAAACCCAGAGTTTAGAAACGAGGCGCACGAGCTCGAGCATTCCGTTGCCCGCTGCCAATTCATAAGCTCATATTTAGGCCGCCAGCACAGATCAGAGTCAATCAGCTACATACATATTACATAGTCAATACGGATGTGGAGGGTGAGGATGGGCTCGTTTCATGCTTTTTAATATCCGTTTCATGTGGATTTATGCGCATCAAGTTCACGCTGAGCGACGGCACATAAATTTCATGGCAATTGAAGCAGTCAAGACGAAAAAATAAAGTAATCTTCCGAAGACCATATGATGGACTTCATGGTACCTATTGCAGACTATATGTGCCAGGTTATTCCTCACTTGATCGGTTTATTTAGTTTTCGAGGCGTGAAATGGAAAAGTTCCCGCCAAACAATTGCTTTCCTATAGCTTTGGATTTTTGGATGGCGTGCGGGCCTAATACATCCTTTTACGCCTGCAAGTGCTGGGAATGAAACCAAGTAAGGAAGGAACGGCCAAAAGAGAAACATGCGCCCTTCGAAAAGGGTTAACTGAAGTGAATGTGGGCCTGGAAAATGGACTGAATTCAGGGTTAGCCCCGAAATGGACTTTTGGAATTTTTCAAAGTTTTTCTGCATTGCTGGCCACTGATGCCGACCGCTTTACGCCAGCTTCAATTAATTTATAGCGATAAGGATTTGTATCCCAGTCATGACAACTTTGCCACGGTCCACGCCGCTGGATCGGGATTCCCGTGCCACGCATAAACTGTCATTTCAGCGGCTCCGATGCCTAATTAAAACCATCAATTTCGAAGTGAACGGGATTCGTGTGAAGGGCTGGAGGATTGGCGAAGGATTGGGCAGAGTGCAGCTGCAGCAAAGTTTAATTAAAAAATCTGTATCCCTGGAGCAACCGCCTTTGCCCACACCCCTCAGCAATTGAAGTTTAATTGCTGCACAGACTCACAAAGGTGAAATGGGAGTGAGTATGCAAACAACTGGGTACGCGACTTAATGCTGACTTCATTATCCACGCCAACTGGTTCAATCGTAAAAGCTATTTTTTCTATTGCTGCAACATAGTATAAAACAAAGAAGCACAGTGTTTCGACTGCCGGATACAAATGTCCTTCACGTCAACTCACTTTACTTTACTAGCGGCCATAGGAAAAAACAAGAGAGAATGCTATAGTCGAGTTCGTCGACTATCAGATACCCGTTGCTTAGATAGTGGAATTGCGAACGCGAAATATCATAATTTTTATGGGAAAGAAGAAAAATCAAATGACATTTTTCAAAAGTATGGGCACAGTTGCAGTTTTGGGCGTTTGAGTGAGCGTTAGAGTGGGCGTGGCAACATGGGCCAACAAACTTGCGGTGCGTCTTTGTCTCTAGAATCTGTATCTCAACCTTCTAGCCTCTATAGTTCCTGAGATCTCGACGTTCATACTGACGGACAGACTGACGGATTAACGGGTATCATAATGAGGAAGAATTGACTAAAAACTGGATTGAACTTAATTGAAAGTACTCATAGACAACTAGAATATTTGCGAATATGTTGACCAACAAATGCTTTCAGTTTATTTCAAACCAAATTACGGAAGAAGATATATAATGTTGGTGTTTTCTTTTTAGAGAGAGAGTCGAACAGTTATTCGTGCAGACAGCTTTTGTGCTTTTATTGTATTAAATTGTGCTCATCTTTAAAGAGTTGGTGCTTCTGTGTTTTTCTCCTAGAGATTTGCTATTTCGGACGTATTACTTCTTGTTTTTGTCGCTCTGTTTTCTCTTCCTCTTGCGTGAGCGAGATTTCTGGCGTTCATCCTCATCGTCATCGCTTTCGGAGTCATCCTCTACCACATAGTCCTTATCGTTCTTATCGTCCCCATCGCCCTCATCGCCCTCATCGTCCTCACCGTCCTCACCGTCCTCACCGTCCTTATCGTCCTCATAGTCAATCCGCTCCACGAGGAGAACATCATCCACATCAGACCATTCGATCCTCCTCCTTTTCTGGGGAGCAGTGCCAGAAAAAGTGGCCTTGAGGGAACTGATACTGGCGTTCGAGACTTGGAGAACCTTCGATTTGAATAAAAAATGGTCGAGCGATTCTATGGCTCTCTTGGCCTCGGTTGAACTTTCAAACTGGATATACCCGTAGGTATCGATCACCTGCGAGCCAAGGATTTGGCCAAAGGGAAAGCAGAGCAAAGACAGCTCCTCGCGGGTGCAAGGCGGTAGGTTTCTCACTAGGATCCTGCTCTTCAGATGAGTCGGTCCACAGGTAAGTTCAATTCCCGCGATATCAATTCCAGGCATTTTATCTTTTTATTTTATTTTTACTTAGTTGAATGATTGTCAAAAATTTTTCTTTTTCGAAGTGCTCCTTTTTCTCTAGCTTTTCCGAACGATAGTTCATAATTTGACTTTTGCAAGTGTTACCAGATAAAACGTAGAAGAAAACTACTGGGTACTGGGAATAGTGGGGTAGTCTATGGCTGTTATCAAAATTTTCAGGTCCTAGGAATAATAATTGGTGACATTCCTAGCCAATTTAAAATTTCTGTCTGCGTCTTTAGTTAAAATATTTCCAAGACAATAAGAAACAAAACCGTTCAGCTTTCAGGACTTGTACATATTAAGTTCATCTGAAAGTATATGTAATGTTCGAATCGGCCTATGTAGCACCAGTGCTCTAGATCCGGTTTAAGGGTAAAATCGCCGTACTTCCATGATCCCAAGCCAAAAACTGTGCTTTTGAAGCAATGCGGAAAGTGCCTTTGTTGCCACCTAAATGGAAAAAAAAAACAAAAGAGAATGCTATAGTCGAGGTCCCCTTTCGAGAACACTGTGGCTTTAAATTGCAACAAAGCTGGGCCCCTTTGACCTGTAGTAGGCCTGTAACCTTTAACCTCACCCCTTCTGATATAATCGTCGACGCATAAATCTCAAGACCTGCCCGGCGGCTGCAATTTACGGCACGACCGTAAATTTTTATAAATGTCCTTGTAAATAAACTCGCAAATATGCTGATTTAGCATATTTCTGATATATGTGTGCCCGCATACGCTGTGTGGGCGGCGGGGGCGTGGTTCACGCCTGCGGTTTATGCCATGTGCTATGTGTGTGGCAGTTTTATTGCGAGGCTTTTTGTTCCCGCTTCTCCTGGGTATCCATGAGGAGTATGTGGCCAAACCCTTGGTTGGTCTCAATCTTTGAATTGCTTTTGCTGTCTATCAAGCAGGCTGATAATGTTTTTCTAGACGAGAATGCTGCTCTGTTGCTCATCTAGACATGTTTTCTAGGGTGTTCAACCGGTCGAACTTTGCGTTTGTTTTTTGCTTTATTTTATTCTGCTTTGATTTCGTGGGCTTCCCTCAAGGGAGCTCGGAAAAAGTCAAAAACAGAGCCGAACAAAAAAAGGGCACAGAGATAAATAAAAAATGAAAATTTTATGTTGCATTAACTTGCGCTGGCATTGTTGTGCCGCATAAAAAGCATATGTGTAATAAAATTTATGCATATAAACAACCGATGGCAGCCCACAAAAACCAGCAACAAGCAGCACCGACAGACAATGAAAAGCGAGTTAAATATTTGATAAAGCAGCCGTGAAGTTCGCCCAATGCCTGTTGTTCCGTATTGCTGTCTAAATTTGTTGTACTGCTTGACTGGCAGACTGGGGGGTGTCCTCCATCCTGCGAGTTACGCAGGATGTGAGCTTTGCGAAGGGACATTTTGCGAGAATGGTCACAATGGAACAATTATGGAAGGGGTTTGCGGTCATCTCTAACTTCGCGAAGAGCACTCGAAACTGCGTGTAATGAAACGTGTATTCAAACGGAGCCTCCGCGAATCCGAAGTTCGTGTTTTGCCATGGCGTTTCCCTGCTCTCCCTCCTCGGATATGTGTGCACTTGACATTTTCAATTTGCCGGCAATCAAGCAGCAAAATATGGATTACATTGTTAACGCTTTCGGACTACGCAAAGTTTCATAGTTTCTGCACAGAGAGAAACCTTTGGTTTGTGCTGCGTTTTCATATTAGTTTGAACCAATTCCTAAGGAAGTTACTCCTATCTATATATTGCAGAAAATACAACGAGCTGTTTCTCCGTGTGAGCCTGTGATATGAAGTCGTTCGTCTTTCTCGCCTCCTTTGCACTCATTTGTCAAAAGCTGCAGCAGGGTGTTATTAATGGATCCTCGACTGACAGGTACTGCCCCTTCTTCGGGCAACGCCTTTCCTCGGTTCTCTGGCCATGCACAATTGAACAAAATCTCAAAAAAATCAGTGTGCGATTAAAAAACAGTAGCTGGTAGCCAAGCCAAGCGTTGCATATTAAGCGGAACTAGGGAACTGCAGCCCCGAATTGTTTTTCGAAACCTTAAGTTCAAGCTGTGCTTGTTTGTTTTGTGAACATGCGAACGGGGCGTATGCGCAATGTTTACTTATTCATTATTTCTATTCCATTGTTTTCTTTTGGAGACACAGGCCGGCGGGCCGGTGAAACTTTTCCTAGCCACAACATGTGGCAGAGTGGCAGGAGTGGCAGGTGGCAGGTGGCAGGTGGCAGGCATTTCCCAGTCTTCTGGGCATCTCTTTCCCCTTGGCCCCACGTTTTGGGCACAGAGATTTCGACGTGGCCGATTTGCAGGATAGCTATTGCAGTTACCTACCCCCTGTTTGTACATCGGTTTTTACGCAGAGGAAGCTGCATTTCCATGCTGCCATTGTTGCTGCACCCTTTTTCTGGCTATTGCAGCTTAAAGCGCAAGACGTGCCAGGAGTTTCCTTCACGTTCCCCCTTTCCCGACTCAGGGAATATAATTTCCCATTAGCGCTCCTGACACCCACACACGCGCACTGAGAGAAAGTGTGGAGTCTCTTGTTCGGTGGGTTCCATCCGCAAGATGCACGCTGTTGGCCACATTAGTAGGGGGTTGGTTAACAGGCCCCCCTGATGGTTAAATGGCTCCCTCCGCCATTTCTCTCTGTGTACGCAGAAAGAAAAACATGAAAACATGCCACTCACCACCCGGCTTGCACTCGCTGCTGCAACTTTCCCGTTTGGCTTTTTCCGAATGCTTTGTGGGATAAAGTTGGAGCGAACATATGGCCGACTTCGACTTTGACTATTCATATTTTCAAAGTCCCCGCATAGCGCCTCCCCCACCTCCCCCGCCAGCCCCGCCTGCCCCGGAGTGTGTGTGTGTTTGCATAACAAAACTAACATTTAACAATAACATTTCCAACATTACGATGTCGACGCCAAAACTGAAAGGATAAACATTTCGCAACTCTGTTGGTGTGCTGCGGCGGAGATGTAGTTGGGCTACAGAACATAGGAAGTGCTGGGTGAATTGCATCCTGGTGTAAGCACTCCATTCCATTGATGCGAAGGCCGCGAATACGGCCTTTAATCGAATACAAACATTCGTAGGTGTTCGCAGTTGAGCGTCGTGATTATTTCATTTCGGTTTGATTTGATTTCTGCCCCAAAAAGCTGGGAAAATCAATTTCATATAGAGTTCTCTTTATGGGTTTCAGACCTTGTTTTCTGTTCCCTTGATTATCACATTTCCTTCCGCGCTTCTGAAATTCTCCCTTTCCTGGCCTGCTGTCTGCTGTTCTAGCATTTCCGGCGCTTCCGACATTTTCTTCGTTTCCCATTTTCCGGGTTTTGTGCGCATTTCGAAATGCATTTTTATATTTCATCTGCCCTGCGGCTGCGGCTGCCTGTGAATAAAGCTTAGCGCAACATTTTTATGCATTATGATTGGCTGGCTGCGAAGCCAGGCTGCTCATCGCTTTTGCATGACTGTCTCCATCTGGCTACGGTGGCGTATGCGTAATATGCTTTTGATTGGCTTTGAATGGTGTAAAGCATTATTTGGATTGGCATTTCTCGCATCCGTCTGGGGAATATATTTTTGTTTTCCTTCGAGGCACAAACAATCTTCGATGGAAAAATCAACATTGAGCTGAGCCCTTTGAGTTGTTCCGTGCTTTCTCAGTGGCTTCGCCGGGCGGTGGGGAAATTATCACCCTGATTGAAATAAAGTAGAAATCAAACAGCACACATAATCATGCAAGGAGAATGTGCCACTTCCTTACGTTTTTACGTTGCTGAGCAGCTCTTTTAAAACTAAGTACACTTCATCGTCGGTCGGAGGAATAGGTTCAGGAAATAACCCTTGCCCTTTTTTCGCTTCGCTTCGCTTGGCTTGGCTTTTTGGTCGTTGAATGATGTCCTGCCAAGGCGAATGTAATCAACAAATATTTTCATGGCGAAAGGACGAGTGGAAAGCGAGGATGGGGGAAGATAAAACTGAGGAAAAAGCGGAAAACTCAGCTGAGGGGGACAGTCATAAAGTGCGCCGTCAACTGTCCACTTTTCGTATGTTTGGTAATTTTTCTGCTTCACTTGGAAAAGGGCAAAAGTGGGAGGGGTGCCATGGTTGGGGGCACCAGCTGCAATAACAAAATGGTTGCGATCCACCCAGACCAGTCCCCTGCGACCATCAACCTTCGGTCATTGTTGTTGTCGTTGGTAATTTATGGAGCAACAAACAACACTGTTGACATTATTGACAAGAGACTCTGTTGCTGCATTTGTGGGGGCGGAGAAGCGGGAAGCGCAGGGTGGGCGTGGCACTTTGGCACTTGGAGGGGAATGAAACAATTTGGATTCCTTTTTCTGTATATGTATCTGTATATCTGTATACATACGCGCAATGAAAACACGCAGGAAATTCCGGAGAATAATGCATTTCGTTAAGAACAATTACTTGCTGAAAAGTTGCTCACGCTCAAAATATGAAATTATCATAAAATAATTCAGCTTCTACGTCTACTGCGGAACTACTGACGTCTAGAAGTGGAGGCTTTGAAGATCCTAGACCTACGAAAATGTGGCAGATATTTGCAAATCCGAATGACACCTGCTACCTAAACGCCCGCCGCAGGCACGATTTTTGGCTGGCGAAAGTTTCGATTGGATTGGCTTGCTACACGGCTGGCGCACATAAAATGTTTATGGCCCGTCTTCTAATTAAAAGCACACCAGGCGCCCAAGGACGAAGAGTCCTGGCGGCCTCGTAAAGAACTCGCAGCGAAATGGCCTCGCGACATATTGAATTAAATATTCAATCATCAGAACAAAAGCCGTGCAAAAGTTCCTAGGCGCCCGATGAGGAGATGCGGAGCACAGGACCTGCCCCCCTTATCCTTAACGTCACCCCCCTCCCCGCCCCCATTCACCTCGCAGCAGAAGTGACACTTTATGGCAACGACGTCAGCTGAACTTGATAGACAATTTCGAGTGCGTCATAAACATTTACCGTTCGACGTGAGCCTCCAGCTCGAGCAGCTCCTTCAGATCCCTGGAATCCCCGGCTCTCCCGAGAGCTCAACATAAATTAACTACTACATGCCGGGCGGCGGAAAGGGGCGTGGCGTCGTCTTGCATATGACATCGTCTGCAAGCTGATGGAGTGCCCAAATTAAGATGCCGGATAGGCAGTCAAATAGAGTGCCAATCGGCTTGTTGGTCTGCGCAGTACTTCAGAATGTGGCAGGATGCAGGATGCAGGATGCAGGATGCAGGATACAGGACGCAGGTTACAGGATACTCCGTAGCCGTGATAGAACCGGTAATGCAAGCCAGCCAAATTAAGGGGACTTCTGCAGTTGCACGCAGCATGATGATCCCACAATTAACCCGAAACAAATTCATTGAATAACTTATTCCAACTTATTCCAGATGTCACAAGTTGATTGACGTGCTTAATTAAAGGCGTAGCTCGAGCAGCTGACACAAGCCAGATTCCTTGAGATTGCCTAAATAAACACCGGCTGTACGCTCAAACATGCACTCCATGAAAGGCTCTATATCTACAGGCATACATACATACAGGCATATATGTCATGGTCAAAAAGCATAAATATTTACTTAAGCCCATTATGCTGCTGATTGATTTGAAATTCATTTTGCAACCATAACAACATTAGTGGGTAGGGAAAATCCGCCCGGCATGTGCTTGTGCACATGGACGGTGCGTTTTGAGGGAAAGGCTTAAAGCTATATAATATAACTATAATTTGCAATGCATGTAATTATGTGACGGCCAGAGCTCGCATCAAATATCTCTCTCTCTGTGTGTGCCGGCTAATAAGATTACAAATTATTTCGGCTAATTGCCACCGACATAACATAACTAATAACAGCAGCAGCTGGATGCGAAACGGAGGGATTTGCTCAGGAATTCCTCAGTCTCACGTAGCAAGTTGCATGTGGCTCGGGGCATTTGCATTGCGCCTAATTGTATGCCATAAAATATTAAATTACATGCCATGCAATGCACAACGTGAACGCCTGCCCCTTTCGACCGGATTTCCCCGCTTTCCCCGCTTTTCCCGGGCTTTCCCAGCTGCTCTGCCCAACCCCTTGAGTAAGACTTAAGCCTTCGCCTGCCTGCAGCGCAATTCCCTTTGTGGAAAGCCAGGGAAATAGGATTAGTTCTGGGTTCCTAATGGGGAGCAACGTCTATTTATCAGGGATTTAACTTCGCAGTTGCAGGGGGATAACTTGAGGTCCTGATTCCCACACAGAACGCTTGATCTCTTCCCAGAATGTAATTGGAAATTATCCCAGTTTTTCGACTCAAAGGAAACTTTTGAGTTTGAAGACTTACGTGCGACTTGTGAAAGCAGATACATAACATAAAACTCTCATTTAGATATAGTCAGATACAGGTTGATTTATATGTATGTATAAAATGAATACGAATCAATTAGCATCCAGCATCCACGCTGCAAACTAGCCAATTATTAAATTCCATTAAATATTTGTGACATAAGCCTAAAAGCAAGCGTTTTAGGGAATAGTAACCGTACAAATTCAGTTTCATTAGTTCAGCGTTTAAGCCATTATACGCTGACTAAAACCGCAACTGACTAAAAAATGCACCTTCATGGCGCTTAGCCATCGACCCCTCAGTCCCTTGACCACGCGAAATGGCCATTAGCCAACCGCAATTGAATGGCAGACAAATTTTCCATTCGAACTAAAAACATTCGAGTGCTGCAAAGTGACCGCAGAAAGCATTATGTATCGACAAGGTGTGTTAAAAAATATTTAAATTTCATTAAAAAAAATATGTAGCTACTCTCAGCATTTGAGAAAAGTCTTTGGAGGAAGTTGCGAGACCGAAAGGAGGTACAAATACCCGGAAGTACAGTCACGCCTATATTGATTATCGATAACTGCGCAAATGCTGATATTTCGTAATATCTGGCGCAATGTTCAGCTTCAGGTAAATTCCGCCCAGGAAGCAGCTAAATTGGCAAATTTATGGTCTCCCATTCTCGCACTCAAGAACATCGCTGCATTTTGTTGCAATTGCGATTTCTGCACACTTACAATGCTAATTCGTGTTAACTTTTCGTGTAATGCGCAAATTTATGGACCTTCCTCTAGTTGAGATACCAAAAGCGAGAAGTGTACGGTATGCATTCGGAGTGGCAACCTGGCAAACTTTATTTAAAACTCGGCTTAAAAATTACTTTCGAATAAGTACCTATGTGTTTCAAGAAATATAAAACCATATATTTGCTTTAATGCTAGTTTAGCAATATATTGGAAATTCAAATTCGCTTTTCCTGCCCCTTTCGAACAATGTGGCCATAACTTACCCGTGTCTGTCTTGTACCACCAATTGACTAAAACTCCCTGGCCTCTTCCACCTGTGTTGTGCGGCAAGTAGTCGTGTGTGCCGAGTGTCCTTGTCCTTTGGCCAAGAGGACAGATTTATGGCCAAAAGCAAACGGCTCAAGAGGTTAATAAAACTTAATAATTCCGTTCGAGTGTTAACTGCAAGCGACCTTAAGTTGGGCTTTAGTTTCCAGCCGATCCGAAAATCAAGGAGTCGTAAAGCAGGTGCTCCAAAGGTCGTAAACTTCGAGGCGGCAGCCCCGGGGCACATCTATCAAAAATGTATTTTTACAACACACAAAAATTAAATTATATAGTCGGTCGCTCAACTTGATGAATAAGTGGCCATAAAAGGGCAGGAGAAATGGAAATGAGGAGGACGCAGGGAGCCTGGACTGGACGTCAGCATAAAAATCAATCTAATTTCATTAAAGTCAGTCAACATAATAAACGGACATCGTTTTTTGCTGCTCCTCCAAGACAATGAGAGGAGCACGGTGGAAAGAGGACACTTGGGACATCGGGCGGAATTTCATTTTCCAGCAAAAAAGAAAGCGCGGAGCAACATTCAGGGCTGAGACTTCTTTAAAAACGTTCGGAACGGCAGATGGAGGTTTCGGAGTATTCGGTTTTTATTTAAAAGGCAAGCAACCGAAATATATTGAGTTTAATATATCTAACTAAAAACGAAGTCCTCACCAGCGGCCCTAATCCTCAAAAAAGTTAATCAATTACGTCAAATCGATCCTTCGGGCTAAGTTGCTCCCTCGGCCTTGTGTACAGTTGGGTTAAAAGGCTTTTGAGTGTGGGCGTCTCTTCAGTTCTTAGCAGGAACAGGTACATTCCTCATGGACGTAATGTAAATCCCGTGTTGGAGCTCTCACATAATTCACGGGCCGAAACACGAGGCAATAAAACATTTTCCATTTTCCACCTAATGACACGCCTCCCCTCCGCCCCTCCTGCCACCCGCTCACATGTGGAGAAGTGAAAATGCGGAAAAGCCGGGGGTTCATAAATTCAATTCGCTTCGACCGGCAGCTGCAGTTGATTTTCAGTCCCAATTCCGAGTGATTTTCTTAATGTAGTTCAAAGGGAAATTGTGAAAATTCCAGGGATGTGGGACGTGTGTGCAAAGGGTTTCCCCGCTTTTCTTAAGTGCTGCGAGATCTAATAAATTTCCACTACGCCAAGACGGCAGGTCGCCCATTTTCGGGGGCGTTACGGATTTTTGAATAATATTTCACCTGCAGGTGGGTTATGCATCATGTGTGTGTGTGTAATTGTCTGAAAAATTACCATGTCTACATGACACGCACCCACGCACGCGCCGCCATTAAATCACATTTTCCCGGGCGAATTTTCGAGACGAGGTGGGCGGCAAAGTGCTGCGAAGTGGGTGATGGCCCTTTCGTCCTAGCGTAAAATTCACAACCGGGCCAGGCACTTAAACTAATCAAAGTACGGATTATACGGCAGCCTCCTGCATTCATCAACGAATGATGACTAGAACTCTCGCAACTGAGGAAAACCAAACAAGATTTCACTATAATTTTCACATATTCTCCGGCACGATCCAGCAGGCAACTCGCAAACTATGTAAGCATTCCACGCACCCAGGAAAAGCCATTCCATTTACCCGAATTCCCAATATAGCCGGCAGAACTCCCCAAATAGTTCCCACATTTTCACAGGTACACCCAAAATACCTGTCCACCGATTTTGTGCAGTTGTCAGGCGAAAGTCAAGGCAAATCTCGGCGTTTATTTTACGTTTGATTGAAACTCTGATTAATTTCAGCAGCCAAGTCCTCAGCGCCCCTTGTCCTCCCCAAAGCTCCGGTTTCAACACCTGGGCACCTTCGCTCTCGGCTTTCATTTGTAATGAGTGCTGGGCACACGTACGGCGCATTGGTTACACGGCAGGAGACACGGCTCCGGATGCGGACGGATACGCCTGTGAATGGAATGGGTAGTTGGGGCGTAGGAGGAGCAGCAGGGGTGGCCCTTTGGGCGGGCACGGACCCCATGTGTTGGGGACAATCTGTCATACACAGGGTTAGGGCAAACGCGCCGGGTATGATCTAAAAGTGATGAGAAAGGTGACTTGGTACAATGCTCGCATTGTGCCCCCGAAAAACTGTTCAAAATCGATGGCGGCGGGTGGGTGTCACAGAGATCACAAGAACTGAACAATTACTTATGGTGGTGTAGCAATTTGCACTTTAGTTGCGAAGAGGAAGTGCTATTTGCCAGTTTGTTTCTAACCGAAAAATATTCCTTGAATCAACATTACCTTAGGGTGTTGATGGCATCGTGTTGGCCATGTCGGCCATGTCGGTCCCCAGTTGTATTCCATGATTATCACTTTGCACGTCCTTTATGCTTATAGGTACATATATGTGTGCGGTCCTCTAACCCATCTGCTCCTCTTTATACGTTTTGCGTGATCGCATGTGGAGTCCCCGTGGATTTAGCTGAGTTGGCTCATAATGTTGGCAACTACCTCGCAAGCCCCGTGGACCTGATGGTCGCCAGGAAGTGCCTGGTGCCAAGATCTAATTGCTGAAATCAGTGTACAACCTACACCCGGCTCGTGTCCTCGCATCCGTCTCATCTCTGGCCGCTGCTGCTATTATCCCTAAAAGCCGGCAAGACATTGCCAAGACCGTAAGGAAGTTAAAAGCAGCTAAAATAGACACCTGGGACAGGACTGAGGAAAGCAGTTCTGCCAGGTGCAGCTGCAGATGTCCCGGCATCCTGGCTAAGTAAGTACAGCTTAGCCCAGCCCAGCCCAGTTCTTTGGCCGGGATCCCAGTTCCCTCGTTCACCTCCTTCGGGGGCCAATCCAGTGCCACAGAATTTATTGACTTCGTCGCTGTCGTGTCCTCAGCATTTTCTCCTGCTTTTCGCTCTGCAATGGTAGTTGAACCTGGGACTATCACAAGCAGTCATCCTGTGCACCGAAAAAAACAGAAGCAACGCTCATATATATGTACATATGTGCTTTAAGTAATCAAAACCATTGGGTTGTCATTCGAACGTTCTTTTAAAGCATCTCCTCAGATGAATCCAAACTGTCAAAATTCAAGCCCACTCGGAATTCGCTTCAGTGCAAGCAAAAGCTTCCCGAACAAATTAAACCCGTAGTCCAGGCCATAAATTAACCAGCGCTCGTCGTACACACCCAATCACAGCTGATCATGATGATGACGACAAAAACTGGCAAGACTCCATCCTCCATCTCAGGCGGGCATCCTATCCTGTTTGCCCGACTTTAGCAGTCCAGGGGGTTGCTTTGTTGTTTATGAGCACGTGTAATCACTTTTGCCATGGTCCACTTGATGGCCATCAACTGCGACTGCGTTTCCTGCATTCCGAGCTCCCCCAGAAGGGGTGAAGCGTTGACCATCGCAAGGACCATCGCCAGGAGTCAACTTAATGGGTACCGGAATCCGTATGCAGTCTTTAAATACCCCTCACATAAATATTTGCCCTATGTAGATGGTTTTATATGTAGATCTATGCGTGTTGGAAATGTATTTCCAATAGCTAGAATTTAAGTATCAGTGTTGCGATTGGCAGCCAGTATTGCCAAACGGTAGTTTACTCATTATATTGGTTTCGCACCATACACATTGTTGTTTTCGAATGTCCCGCATGGGCCTGTCATCTGAAGCCATTTCCGTTCGGTGGAAATCTTTAAAGTGGTCCTCTTTACCTTGGCTGGATGACTCTTTGATTGCTGCAGCTTTTGCACCTGCTGCCGGACACACGGACTGAAAACCAGATAGCAGGTGGGAAAGCGGGAAAACGGGAAAGGTACAACGTGGATGGCAGACTTTTGAATTGACTCGGCCGAGTGGACAGCAAACGCTAGGAGGGCACAGGCACATGTGTGAGCCAGGCGCATTCCTGTGAATTTTTGTGAATTGAAATTTTTGAAATTTCCCGTCACAGTCTGCACTCTGCAGACGGCCAGACACATTGGAATCCTGTTAATTGCTCCGGTAGGGGGTGTTGCAAGGATTGATGGGGTGGGGCTGCCCCGCCACGCCCCTTGTGTTAGTGGCCTTTTCGAAAAGCCTACCGAAGTTAGCAAAGGATGGTTGTTTTGAGATGATGAGGCCAACGCTAAACCTCCTCGAAGCAGAATCATTTAAATGAGTTTAACTTCACACACTACTTACATTTTGATTGAATGAATGACCATTCGTAGTAGACTACCTATAACTTTAGAGACGAATTGAAATTATGGAGGTCTTAGAGTAATTGCTTAGTTTTGTGTTGGGATAAAACTTATACTAGTGAATTGGGATATTTTGTGTTTACTCCCAGATCCTGAATGAGTGCTTTAGCACTTAGTACATGCAATTCTATATTCAAATGCAACGGTTCCGCGGCAACAGTTCGGCTAACAGAGAGGCGAGACAACTGTAGAGCTTGGCGCTGTTGAACCGCTGTAAGGCAACAGTTGTTGCGCACTGTTACCGTTCCACTCCAGTTCTTGCGCACGCTAACAGCGCGAAGCCACTCATGTTAGCCAACAGAAGGCAGAAGCACTGCACTCACTCACTCAAGTTCGACCCGAAAGTTCGCCCGATGTTTGCCCAGCTTAACATGCTGCTAACAGTGTTTTTTTTCCAGCGCCCCCATCGAGTTCGTGTTTACTCCGCGCTGCTCTTTTCGGTTAGCTAGTTTAACTAACTGTGTTTTTTTTTGCCGCGGGTGCAACAACAACAAGTGGAAACAGCTGTTCGAGCTCGTTAAACGGCAGTAAAATGAGCATGGCAAGAGGTGAATAACAAAACAAAGGATAGCGTTAACAAAAGTGAAAAACAAAAGCAAATAGCATAAAGCAACAACTGCGGACGGGCGAGCAAAGGAAGCGAAAAGAAGAAGAGGAAGAGTTTGCGCAGTCACGTGTGCAGTCGACGTCTGCTGCGGCAGCGGCAGCGGCCGAGGAAAATTCCCATGCGGAAAATTCACATTCGCATTTGCGAACGAAAAAAGCACCAAAGGCGAGACGGCGATGATGGAGCTGACGAAGAGGGAGCGAAAGCCACCAACAACCACTAGCAGCTGTTAGAGAGGGACAGGTAAGTTGTTGTGTTTTCTGGCGCCAGATCCTTGATCGCAGCCTCCGTCCCTTTCGCACACGCAGTGCCATCGAATAGTATTTCACTTGGATTCAAATTAAGAACAAGTGTGTTGCTCCACACAGCACGGGCCACGCCACTAGGTCTCCTGCATATGTACATATGTATGTACAAAAATGTGCCTGCGAACGCAGGGCAGCAACAGCTGGGAACACAGGAATTAGCAGAGGCATATATACAGACAGCCTTCGCTTTGGACACCTGAAATCAAACCAAAAACGCAAACTACACATTTGCAAACGTCGGCCCTATTACTTTGACCACAACTGTGTACCAAACAATTCCATTGATTTTTCTTGTGGGAATAGTTGGGAATGCGACACTGTAGACATAGGAAACAACGTACTCCTTTGCAAACGGAACCATCCGCACCCTTGGCACTGTTCCTGCCACCGACCCCACCCCTTCCCCCAATCCCTCCTGCGCTGTGCTCCTTGTTTTTTTATTCCTTGTCCTTTCCTTTTGCGTCTGTCTGCTGTCGTTGAACTTTTTGCAACAATCTTCGACTTCTAGTTGGCCCCCCGCTATTTTCCATTTCCCCTCCAGGCGCCTCCCACAACCTCATGAGATATGTAAGTGGCCAGTTTTGTACCTTTTGTTTCCCCCAACGGAATTTATGTTAATTTGGTGCTACATTCCCGCGCCTGCGAGCCCCTCCTACTTCCTTCCCGTACAGTTGGTTTGATTTATCCTGCTCCAATGCGGTAGGTTAGGATTCCAGACCCACAGATAGGCCGAAGCAGAAGCTTTCGGCGAATTCCGCACCAAATTGATTTGCCTTGTTCCAGATGATTCAATACTGATCCCTTTCCAAATATGTATTAATCTATAATAGTGATAGTTCACTGCAGTGAAGGCTAGTTGATAATCCTTCCGAATCCAGGACTTTTGCCATCGTGGCACTTAAATTAGATGCGGTACACGGAGCAACAAGTTGCAGATGTTGCTCCTTCGGTGCGACACAAGGAATGCATAACTAGATATAAGCGTTTTGAATATTTTAGAGATCTCCTCTATTTAAAAAGTTTAATAATCAATTTCTTCAAAAAGATGTAATACATATACATTTGATGACGAAATTCTTGCGGGTAATAGTTATTCATAGTGGAGGGTATATTCCGCAGATTATACAATCGCAATCGCAATCACAATATTCCTTAGCTAAAAACATGTGATTTCCTTTTTCAACGAGTGTCTGCCGTTCCTGGGACATTTTCCACTGCGCTCGGAGTCCTTTTCTTGCATTTTCCTTGTCCCGGGTGACAAGTAAACTTCGCCATTCAAAGTGCATTTACCGCTGGCGCCCCCAGTGGACCCGTCTTTCCCCGCCTTTCCGCCATTCCGCTTTTCCGCCCCCTGTGGGCTCTATGGGTTGCTGCCAACACGTGGATACGTGACTGTGTCGGTTTTCCTGCCGTTTTCACCTACAATGTCCCTACATTAGCCCACTTCCTCCGCCGCCTGCTGCTGCTGTTTTTGTCCCCAGGAGTTTTTGGTATTGTTTTGCTCAATGCGCCCGCTGTGCGCTCCTTGCTCCCTGGAAAAACACTTCAACACTTCCTTGTGGATCCTCCTATTTCTCGGTCCCAATTTGCAGCTTTCGCCAGGAAAAGGCCAAATTCGAAATTGGAAATTTGCAGCGAATAATTGGTTTTGTTTCCTATTGTTCTTCGGTTGCTCGGTCTGTCGCTTGTTTTCGTGAAAATAAGTGTGCAAATCCTGCCAGTTTTCTCACGATATGGGTCAAATTTGGGACTCTCGGAGGAGCAGGGAAAATGCGACGGACAGACAAACCGTATGCACTTGTACCAAAAACTCGGGCTCGAGTGAAAGAACTTTTTGCACTTTTGCGCGGCTCCTGCTGAATGCAAGCCTCAAATAGCAATTCCATGGACAGAGCACGCACGCAACATAAACATAACTTGGACACTCACTAGCAAAAAATGCAGAGACTGTGGCAAAAACACAGCAAAAATTTAGAAAATGGCAAAAGTGCAACTGAAGCGCGTAATACGCTTCAAACAAATCGAGGAAACGGAAGTTAATTGGAACTTAAGACTAGCTTCACTAGCGCCATAAAGCAACTTCTGTGTGTTTTCGATTTGGCAATGTTCAATATAACTTTACTCTTTTGAATGCATGTGCTGCCTATTTATGTAACTCAGCTTCTTTAACTCGTTTCATAAGTTACGAGAAAGGCAGTAAGTGTTCGATGCGGAAGGGTATCAGGAAGTAGCTCGAGAATATGAATAGTGCGGCAAAAAGCAGCTCAAGACGATTTCATTTTTGTTTTTCGCTGCCCACTTTCCTCGTCCTCTTGCTCTTGCTCCTGCTCTGGCTATATGCCGGGCCAGACGTGGCCGGAAACTTTAATAAAAACATGTCAAGAGCACTTTTCCCCCCACTTTGCCACCGCAAAACACAACAACTGCACACTGCACGCTCCCAAAACTGAACTGAAAATAGAAAGACAACAACACTAGCCACCTACGACCGCAGTTGGCAGTCGTTCAGTGGTTGTTTTTAGACTTGACCAAGTTTATTGCCTGCCATATGCAATTGCCGTAGATTATTTTGGTGCTCTGCCGGGGACATCGCCCCTTTCTGCGCCCATTGAGTGCACAGATTTGCCACGCCCGCCTGCAACCCTGCCACCCTGCAACCCGCCCCCACAAAATTGGCTAGCCGGCGAAACCGAAACCAAGGCTGTCGCTGCACCTTGCACCGAAAGAAAACACCAAGTAGCTAGCGGGCCATTTTCCTAGCCAACATATCGTTCTACGATAAGATATAGAAACCTTGCAGTTCGAGTTTTCTCACCGTGTGCCTGCAGGATGTGACTGCGACTTGAGGGGTGCTTGGCAAACGGGGCGGCTACGTGATGTTGCCTCACTTGGCCAATTTTGGTCAGCTCATACATTCAGCCAGGCCCAAGTGCTCCGCGGCACGGAACTCTTGAGTTTGGAGCAATTTGCAGGGAGCTTCGGGGAGTTCGCAGTGGGGATATATTGTAGATATCGTTGGGAGCAGGGCTACAGTGCTGCAGCCTTATCCTTGTTGGCTTCTAGTGAGCTGCGCTGGTTTTGTGTTTGGAAACCACAAGGGGAATTAAAGCCGCCAGTCCATGCATTTATTTTCTCCACTTCTATGTCGTAAGATCACATCACTAATAAGTTAATGTTGATTAATTTCCAGCCAAACCTCGTCCAAAGCATGTGCGTAGCTACGGATGGTGGTTAAGTGCTCATGAAACTATTGGCTCAAAACCGTTTCTGACCACCCTCGTAATCAGTCATTCATTGGCATTCCCCCTAATCGAAGTGCTTTGCCAACTGCCCCAATGAGTCCTTAGAGCGCCTAACTGCGATTGCCACTGGCGCACACACGTGGCACGCTCACCTCACGTCCTCCGGCGAAGCGGAGCCAGTTTTCCAAAAACTGTTGTACATTTAATTAAATATTTATACACGAAAAGGTAAACGTGCCAGCAGGTTCGGGGGATATAGACAGTCACGGATACGATACGGCTACGAATACGGCTGGTACGCTTACGTTTACGGCGCAGACGGAGCAGACTCGTAACCGTGGCAAACATTTTACGATACATCGTCGCTGTCGACGTCGACATCGGTTTTTGCATAATTGATTAAATGACTGGCCGTATAACGCGGGCGGACGGGCGGACGGGCGGGCTCCAAAAGCCGGCGGAGTAAATGGGAAGTTACGGCGGAAAGAAATCAAGCAGCTGCCTGAGACACGGAGATGTGAGTGGTGGCGAGGATGTTGATGGCGGGGGGAAAAGGATGTTAGTTATGGTGTTGGTAAATGTTGTGATTATTGGCCAAATGAAAAATGCAGGCAATGGTTCTGCCAATTGGCCACATCGCCTGTGGTATGGCTCTGGGTTTCTCTCTGAAATGAAAGTACCTGTAGTTGGTGACCTTGGCATCGACGCAAACGAATGGAATGGAAAGTGAAATTTCATGAGCTATCCACGAATACATCTTGTGCTTTAAACTTAGATCTTTGCATAGCCGAATCGGGGGTATATGTATTTATTTTTTCAGCCGAGCTTCGTTCAAGTCTACGGAAAATCACCTATAGGTTTGGTTTCATTTGTCTGGGTCGTTTTTCTTGTGGAGCACTTTGTTTGTTTGTTTTCATTAATGGTCTCGATTTGGCATTTGAACTTTGAACCTTTTGTCAAAGGCAAAATCGCCCTCTTGCCGTTTTCCCGCCCCTCCATATTTCCACCCAGCTGGCTGTGCCAACATGCACCCCACTCCATCCGCTTTGCCCCGGTTTCCCCCATTTACCCATTTTCCGGCCATATGCTAATGGTTCGTGCTGGCATGTGTGTGTGTTTTTGTGTGTGTCAAGTGTATATCCTTTCGGCGTAGCGAGTGCATTTTCTTGTCAACGCTGACATTTCCTGCACTTCGGCCTTGTTTTTCCAACCTCTGCCTCCTTTGACACCCCCACCCACTGAACTCCCCCTCCTCGTTTTTCTCATGTCGCTTCTCGTTTAATGAGCATTTCCCTTTTGTTTTCCGTGATGATAAAAGCCAGGAATTATGATTGCTCCACATTCGTGGCTTGTCAGTCGGATTTTGTCGCCAACTCCTGACAATGCACGAAAAAACCTAAGGCCACATTAGTATGTTGGATAAAAAGATATGTAATATTTAATTTGTAGAAAAAACGAAGGGTACTGATTAGGTAACACTTTAAAATGTTATCAGAAATCACCCTTGAAGTGAAGTCGAAATAGATCTTAGTTCTGGCGAAATGAAAAATTTGTTTCAGTGCCTAGCGACATACATACACACATACAAATAAAGTTGCTGTGGAAGTGGGTTGAAAAGGATTCTGAGTGGGTGGGTGGCGTTATAAAATGTAGCTGCAAGTGAGCTCACAGCTGTATTAATGTACGTCCTCATTTCTCCTTCTTTTGTAACAGCTTTGCGATTCGAACGTTGAATGAGTAACGGCATTTAGTTGAACAGCAGGAATTAGTGAATTTTCATAAATGATAATCTGAGCGATACAAACGATGTCGCTCTCGTCTGGCTAGAAGAATTCAAAGTAATCCACAAATAGCAGATATTTCGTGCTGACACCGCAAGAACAACAAGGTCAGGGTCGTCGTTGCCATCCCCACATTTCGACAGTCTTGGCCGACTGTTTTCCCTCTCCTATCGGCAATTAAGATGCCCCGCGCCCACAGTTCAACTGGTACCAGGCCCCCCCCCAAGCTTTTCCAACGCCGGTCTCATTTTTCCCATTTTGTAAGGGACCAGCCGGCAAGCGCAAAGTGATTCCCATTCTTGTTTAATCGATGGCGTCAATTGCACTCCACTTGAGTCGCTGGCGTTTTTATGGCAGCCCCACCCACTTGCACCCCCACCCCTTCATTCTTAAAACAATTGCATGCTATTTTTACATAAACAAAAAGAGTGGCACATTGCGAGAAGAGCGCATATGAAAATGAAAAAATGAAATAAATTTGCAATAATTCCTTATTGATTCGGCCGCAAGTCGTTAAAACATTTCGTACGTTGCCAGGCAGAAAAGTGAGTGCACTACTCAATATCATGAGTCGGCAAAATACAGTAGAACATCGATGTGCTCGCTTTTCTTTGGCCCCTGCTATTAGAATATTTCGCACGATGCTCCTATTGAAAAACACATACAGCTACTGATGCACTGGGCAGGCTTCACTGTAATGGACGGAGTGAAATGTGAGTGAAATGCTGAGCTCTGTTAAACGTTAACAGCTGACGCTCTCCCATAGTGTAACTGCTGAGAGTAACTGAGAGCAAAGAGAGTTACACTTACATTATTCTCACAAAAAACGAGAATTTTGAGCCGATGTTTTGGCTCTGCAGCAGCTGTTGTGGAAATTTTTCTTGCAGTACGTTGACTTTTTCAACTGTTGTTATTTTTCGCATTATTGCCATTATTGTTGTTTCTCCTGTTGTTTGCTATCCGCATTTGTCGCAGTGTTATTTTATTGTCGTCGTTATTATGGATTTTCAACTTGGTCCCCCCTCCCCCTCTTCCCATCCGTACATTTTCTTCATATTTGTGTACATTTGTTCATAAGCATATGCCCATGAGACAAAATCACAGCGATGCAAAATCGAGTCCGTCTCTCCATATCTCGTTGTTTATTTATAGTTATTTTGCATAGATATCACTTATTGCTCATGTCTGTTGTTCTTGCTGCATTTTAATTAAGATAACTTCCCTTCATGACACATCATCATTGTGCACCCCCCATTCCAAAGATCCTACGAGCTGTCACTCAATTTAGTTAATATGTATGTAATTGAAGTGGGGTGGGGTGGCGAAGGGAATGTGGGGCTTACGATTAGCACAATCGATTTCAATTGGATGTGGATCAGGAGTTGGGTCTCGGAAATGGTCATGCCGCATAAAGTTGCAACATTTATACTCCAACACATTCCGCCCTTGATCGCAACTCCGATCGTTGCCAAACACCTCCAGTCTGCAAGTTCGTCAGGTTCGGTGGTAATTGGCTTTAATTAAATGCAAGTCGTAAAGTCAACTGAGTAAGGCTCTCCCCCCTGACTGCTGCCCCGCCCACCTCCCCCCAGCCTTGCGAATTTAATTAAAGCGAATGCGAATCATAAATATTGCACACGGAAACCAGCGCAGCCAATTGTCAAACACTCGTAACTTCGCTGGCAACGCTTTTGGATTGCTGCGAGCAGCGACCCAAGTGAACGGAAACCTAACGGACGCCAAGCTCAACCGAATTCCCGTGAATGTAGGTCAGTGCGGTGTGGAAGGGAACTGCTCTGCTCTGCTGAGCACCTGAGTCGGACTTAGGTCTTAATCCCTCGAAATCGTTTGTCGTTTTTACACCTTTTAGTCGGGCTATGCCCGACACTGGGATAAGCTGGAGCAGTATCTCTTATTGAAGTGGTAGATCGAAATGGACGTGGACCCTTCTGCCAAAAGCAAGCGAGACGACGACTCACCCAATGATATTTTTTTCAATGATAGAATTCATGTTCTACCCTCAATGTGGGTATAGGGTATAGCTGCATTCGTTCTGGTCAGCTGCCCAGGTATTTGTGGCCATTGCAATTGCGGGTGTCGACAAGCGTCTAGATTGCCAGCGTGTTTCCACCCATTTGGAGCGGCAGAGGCAGAGAAAACTGGTCCATGCGAAGGTCGAAGTGGTTCGTTCTGCTGGGCTTTCTGCTTCTGTTTTCGCCTCTGATGCTGAGCTGATTCTTATTCTTATTCTGATCGTGATTCTGATTGTGGGTTCTCTAAAACGGCCAACAACGGTCATGCTTCTTAATTAGCTGCTTATTTTTTGACAGTTTTTGTTTGCTGCTGGTTGTTGTAATGGTTGTTTTGTCGGTCTCATTAGAAGCAACATGTTGTTGTTCTTGCTGCTCGCATGAAGTTTTCGGAGTGGCGGGTGGCGAACCGGTTTGTTTTTCTTCTTTTATTTCCATTTTTATTCGGTTTTTTATAGTTGGTGGGATTGTTTTTGTTTCTGTGCCCGTCTGTCTTGACGGTTAGTATGTGGTATAGAGTTTGTCCAACAGCTAACGGTTTGTTTGGGGAGTCGCAATGTTTTAGTTTTGGTGTTACAGCACAAAGTTATAGTTTGGCCCGCTTTAAGCCGCAATTCGGTTGAAATTTTCGGTGAGCTATATAGTATTATATATATATAGTATTTTTGAAATCGATCGATACACCCACTCATTCGATACACATATGACACATGAAGTTGGGCAATATTGCCTGATTACAAACATAATGTAGAACTAGATATGTTCTTGGTATGGATAGAGTGCAAGAAGACCCAACTCAGCGATAGTGCCATTACTACTTCCAGCTCATCTGGGCGTACACCCTCGCACTCGCACAGTTGTAAGGAAGCGTAATGTATGGGCGAAGATATATCTAGTTGATCTAGACCCAAAGTCGTTAGTCGCCAGTCGGTGCTTTGTTGTAAGTCTCTTTGCTTGTCACGTAGGTCATGGAGGTGCAGCCCTGACCCCCCTGACCCTCCGACACCCGACCCCAACCACCGCAGCTCCCCCCCACCCCCTACAAGTGCTTACCAACTAGCATAAACAACAACTGCAGAATGACAACCGTTTTACAAGGAGAAACCGCAGACAACGAGCAACAGAAAGAGGAGGAAAGACGACCGACGCACCCAAGAGTTAAGGCCCTCGACTCACACTTGCCGGCAATATATACGAGTATAGCATATATGCGGCACTTGTGTGTGGACTGGGCCCACAGTTGCACGGTTTGTCTGGGTCCATAGCCCCCACCCCACCAGAGCCCCCTGGAGCCCCTCTCAGTACTCCCTTTCGGAGTTACTGTGGCAGAGACCAATTAAAATGCGCGACATCACATGTGCGCGAGCATTTATTATAAATTTTTCGTTGGAATTGAGTGAAAAATAGTTGAAAGAAAGAGCGAAAAGAAAGCAAAGGGAAAAATGAATGCGGGAGTGGTTATAAAAAGAGAAAATAGCAGGGCCAATGTGTGGAAGTGGGTAATACCCTGGGTTAGGTGCTCGGAAATTATGTGTGGGGAAACGGGGCAAATATTTGCATACTTCACGGAGGAAGCACATGCAGTGTGACCGAAGCACATATCATTTTCGCAGTGTGACCAACAGCAGCTCGGAATGCAGCGCTGAGCCACCACAGAGCCATTAAATAGCATTCCGGAGCTTGAAACTTGGTTCCCAGCAGTAACTTCCGCTGTTAATGCAGCAAAGTGAAAAACGAAATAATACGAGTAACAAAGAAACAGCAGGGAAGTGTGTCGGAGTAAACTTGTGGAAAGGTGCGGCGTTACTGCGTCTGCTTATCCTGCCACACCAGTTATTAGTTAGCTCACACCATCACTGAGCTTTCCTCGTTACCCACATGCATTGACAATGTTTTTCAAATTGACGACGCATTACACAGTGCATGGGCAAGGGGGCTCAATGGGTGGTGGAGAGAGGTGGTCCTTGGAGGAGGGTTGTAAAATTATTGTCATGCGAACGATGCAGCCGTGTTTATTAAATTTTTCAAGTGCCCCAACAAAGTGCAGTGCAGTGGGGCCCCACGCTACAAAAATGGTCGGCGGTGTGGAGGATGTGTTGTCATGTTGTGAAATTATTTTGGACTCGATGGGTGTCGGTGTGGTACGTTTGAAATTTTATGTTGTATTAATTTTACAACTTTACATGCTGCAGACAGACTGCATTGCGCGGTGTATCATAAAAGTTGTTCGATGAAATTGAGCTTAACAGCTCAGCCGAACTATCCACACATTTACCACTCCTAAACGAATCTGCGTAAAGTCCATTATGTAACGTTCGTGTCAACAGGATACAAGTAATGAAACAATTTAAGGCAGAAGGAGATGTGCGCTTGTTTTGCTCAGAAATTTGTGAGAGGCAGCTCAGTTTTGCTTGCAGTGCTGAAAATACATAAATACATTGTCTAATATTTGGCAAAGCTCCGAGTGGCAACTGAAACTGAAACTGGAAAACTACGTACGAACCGGAACTGCAGTGCTGGGAAACCCCAAGAAGGGGAGCTTAACTATCGTCTGGGGTTTTTAGAAATTTGTTTTGCTTCGCTCTGTCTTTGTGGCAGCCCCTTTGCCTCCGCCGCTCTGCACTTCATTGGAGCCGTGAACAAGTTTTGCCAACTATTTGAGTGAGTTTTCCATTCCATGTCGCCATTCTTATATTCGGGCTCCCCCGTATTCCTCCATTAGGGAGCTAAGCTAAGAGCAAGCGTAAGACAATGCAGTTGGATTTGCCATTCTTGCAAACCCAAACACCCAACCCCCAAGAAAATCCTTTCGCCCGGGGCGAAACAGTGCACTGCTGCACTTAGCCAAGTTAAGTTAACCCAAAGCTGAGGCGGAGTGTCGGTATCCGACAGTTGTTCAACTGTATCTGAGTTGCAGTATCCGCATCCCCAGGCCCATTCCATTTCCGTTTGCCGTTCATGTGTTGGCCAAGTTCGTAGTAAGCCGAGTGGTAAACAAAGATATATACTAGCATGCTACCAGTTTGTCAGTTTACCAGTTACCATATGTGTATGCAAAACAAGCTTTGCTAAGCCGCTTACACTTATGACTTTCAGGCCTGCCAATCTGACCGAGCTTCAGTTCCCGGGCTAATGCCGTGTAATGGGTTCGTTAAACCCGCCAAAATGGCAGTTCTATTAGGACGTACAGTCACGCACACGCAGTGTTGATAAAGTTTCTTAAAAACTTCTCTTTCGCACATGCAGTTTTCATTCCAAATCTTCGGTTAACCTGTGTGACCATGTGGTTAATCCACCTTGTAAAGTAATAAATCGATGTGCATGCATATATATAAATCTTACATACCGAGTTCCACAACTTGGATTTGCGAAATCCACTTGGATGCACCATGATAATCATGCACTTCGGTTCAACCTGCCGCCCTGTTGTCGCATTTCACTGGCTAATCGGGTGGCTTGTGGACACTTCCGGCTCCCTTGAAGCGTAAGGTTCCGGAGGAGCCTGTAGCAATGTTGCCAATTTTCACATAGCCTGAGCAAATTAGAAACAATTTGGTACTGAGTGCACTTAAAATCGAGAGCTGCAAGGAGGAATGAAGTGGCGAAGTGGCCCAAAGTGGAGAGCAGGACACATTTTGTCAAATCAAAAACTGAATTTGAATTTCAATCAACTCGAATTAAATCAAAATTTGCAAAATGAAGTGAGCGCACACACACATGTACTTCTCCTTCATGCAGCAGAAAGTACGGTGCCCTGCTCAAAATTGGAATATAATTCTTATGAATGTGTCTGGTTTGGGTCGTGGGTTCTGCGTCCTGCTTCCGGCGTCCTGCGTGCGTCCCTTCGACCACAGCCACAGCTCCAGAGATTTGGCAAAGGAGTTGCAGCAATGGAAATGGACTTCGGAGCGGAAAGCTTGCAAGCAAAGGCTTTTAGCCACAAAAATTCACAGCAAAGAAAGTGCCCGAATGCTGCAAAGGAGCAGAGGGGAAGACAGAGGGAAAGGAAAAGCTGGAAAAGCCATCAGCCAGCAGTCCACGGACCACAAAAGATGAAAGGGACGGCGCTCCTGCTGCAACTCCAGAATGTCAAGTCTGCTGTCTATAATTTAGTGGCATATTCAATTGCCAACTGCCCTTTTCCATGGACCTTTGTCCCGTTGATTAGACATTGCGCACACGTAGTGGCGATTGATGCCCCAGATTCGCGCACCTGTTGGCCAGTTTTCTCCAGTTTCGTGCTCTCCACCGTCAACCGTCCAGTGTCCAGTGTCCAGTGCCCACTTTCCACTTTTCCGTCTGCCGGTGTCACTCGTTCTCGTTCTGCTCCATCGATTTTCCCTCACTTTTTCATCTGCTCTCGCATTGATTTCCTCGCTTGGGCACGTAGATAGGTGTAAATGTTGACTGGGATCTGGTAATGCCCAAACCGATTGCCAGATTGGCGGGTTGATGGATAGCGCGCCATTGTTTGTGCAATGTTTGGAACGGGCACTAGTATTCGGGTATCAATTTTGTTGCGATCAAAAAGGGAGCTCTGTGTAATTAAATAAGAGGTTTGGCCCCACAAGCGCTGTAATCCGTATGTTTACTTATTGGTTTTGTAATAATTTAAAATGTGTATAAATTTTTATTTGAATTAAGAATGTTCGATTTCATGGTATTATCGGTTGAAGAATCTAAAGGATACAACTTCGATCAAGTGCACGGTTTGCTGGGGGATTTTGTTGGCGAGAAGGGAACCCATCACGAGCCCCATCCGAAGAGCCGCTGTAAGATGCCGCGTCTGTTCTCAGAGGCGCCGACTGCCGCCGATGCGGTTCGCGAGGTGGCCAGATTTTCAGCGGCATTGCGGGTCTCCGACGAACTGTTACTGGTCGGAGTCACCACTGTCGGCGTGGTTGTACGGCGATCGGGTAGGGGTCGAGCAAGGGGGGCAGCTGGAATCGAGGCGGCCACGGCTGCGGCCAAGGCCAGAGTGTCCTCCGAAGGATGCGAGGCCAGCGGCGTGGCGGTGGGTGGGTTCAAATTGGTAGCTGCCACCGGTGCAGGTGTTAGCTGGGTTTGCATCTGAGTCTGCTGCGGCTGCGGCTGCTGCTGCTGCTGATGCGAATTTTGCTGCGACTGCCGCTGTTGGTGTCCTTTGCCCTTGGACTTATTGCCACCGCTCGATTTGGGATTTGCCATTGTCTGGGGGATGGTACTTTTTTAGATATCATAATTGAACTTACAAAAATAAGAGAAAATTTGAGAAAAATTGGGAAACTAACGTAGGATTCCAAAGGTTTGTGTAGGAAGGTGTCTGTGGAACAACTGAACAAAAGGGGGTAGCAATGGATATGACATTCCGACTCCAGGCACACTTGATCTGGAAAATTTCAAACGCATGGCATGGGATGGAAGCTAGTGTTATACGTTGGACTTCGTCTATTTATCTATGCAGAATCGAATGCAACACCACTAATAAAACCATAATTTACCATCTGCACTTTCAGCCACACCGCGTCAATGTCTGACGAAGTGCCTTTGGGTCGCCTATCGCAAATCTTCGATACGCTAACCAACCTTCAGCAGCAGCAGCACTTGCGTTCCCAGGAGCAGCTGCATCCGCAGCAGCATCCGCACTCGCAGCTACAGCCGGAGCCGCAGCAGTCGTCTGCGGAGATCCGAAGGAGATCAGCCTCGTCATCGCCATCGCCTTCGGCCAGTGCCTCTGCCTCGACATCAGGGCGGGCCACGCCTTCCCTGGGTGTGGCCAGCCCTCTTAACTCATTGCAATACTACAGCCACGCCCACAACTATTTGCTACGGCCGCAGGAAGTTGCCGGCAGCGGCTACCTGCACACCTTTCCCTCGCACTTTTACCACCACCAAGTCCACCACCTGCAACAGCACAGCCAGCCGCCCTCGCTGCCGACCCAATTGGGCGTGGCACGTGGATCACAATCGCTGCAGGGATCTCCGCTTTTGGCCAAGAGAGCCACCTCCTTCAGTGGCCAAATACCACTGGCTCAGGGACGTTTCACTGCCGGCGGAACTGCAGCAGCAAGTGGAGCCACTGGACTCCCTGCATCCACACCGAATAGTCCCAGGCTCTTGCCCCGTCGAGCACCACGCCCACCGCCTATTCCGGCCAAGCCGAATCAGGTGAAGGCGGACCAGCAGTCGAAGGATGCGCAGGCTCGGAACTCGACTACCACGACGGTTCAGTCCACCGTGAATCCCGTGCTGACAGCTCTCGATGCGCCGGATGCCCCATGGCCGCACTTTTCTACGCTCACCGAACATCTGGACGTTCACCAGGTGAACAACTATGGCCAGGCGTTGCCACAGGTGAGTTTGAATAACCAATTGTGCTGATTCCGATTGCGTAAAGTGCTCAAGTTAGCACATTTCAGCATGTGCTCGTCTATGTCGACACCCATTGTTTTAGCTCAGCCCTCTGTTGTGGCCTAAATGACATCGCTTCCTTTCCTTCTCAACAGATCAATTGGCAGGAGCGGTGTCTGGAGCTGCAACTGGAGCTGCACAGGTCCAAGAATCAGGCGGGTCGTATACGCGACATGCTGCGAGAAAAGGTGAGTAAACAGAAATGGGGTAGCGCGATTTCGGGATGTCGAGATGTCGAGGGCCAGACAGCCCCCAAAGTGGGTCGCTGGGGATGTCTAATGATTAGCCCAAATGAGTTAATAAGTAAAAAGCAACACAGACACACACGAACATTAATTACCGAGGGGCTGGGGAGGTGACACTCTCACATCTTCTGCTTAATTATGATTTATGAGAGAGAGAGGCTAAAACATTTTTACTACGACCCTCGCAATTACCATCCGCACACACACACATCGGAGCTTTCATCGAGTGGCCAGAACATTTTCCACCCGCTTTCCTAGAGATAGTGCAGCTGTTTTCCCGGCACATGTTGATGCGGAAAACGAGAGGGAAACCCAGCAGCTCGTGGTCCTTGCTCATTATTAGCCTAATTAAGTCATTAGGCATTTGGCCAAGAGCCGTCTGCTCGTCTGATGCGAAAACTATATGAATTATGTATTAGTCAGATGTGAACTAACTCTCCTGGAAATGCGCAGTTGGGGTGAAGTATTGCTTTCCTCTCAGCCCGACATAACAGTTTGCTTGAATGATTGTTGGTCCATGAATAATGCAGGAAACGCTATTCTCGTGACCTCCGCATCTTGCGGTGGCATCATAGGGTTAAATCAGGGTGTTTTGTCTGTCATTAGATTCCTTCTCCATTGACAAGTTCAGCAAAACATTAAGTTTCATCCAATAGCTTAACAGCGATCAATGAACTTCCAATTCAAAACACACAAATTCGAGCATGGGCTATGCACCATTTGGGAGCCAAAATGTATACTCGATTGTTATTATTAAAATAATTCTGTTTGGCTCTTCAATATTTAATTGCCGGACTCCGAGCATTCGAAACGGCAGCAAAAGGTCAACAAAAAAATGTACCAAATATGGCAAAGTATGGCAAAAAGTGCGCTATGAATATTTCATTCCTGTTTTATGCATTTGCCATTTGCCATTTCCCATTTGAAATTTTGCTTTGTCGCCCGAGCTTCGGCTTCTTCTTTGTCCTCCTCCCTTTTTGGTTGACTTTTCAACTTTTTGCCAGCTGCAATTCAAGTGCATCATAAATTTTAAATAAGTTGCACTAAACTTGCAATGGTCCGGACACAACTCTCCTGCCTTTCGACTCCTTTCTCGACTTCCGCGCATCAAAAATGCCAAAGCAAGCGCCTTTAAATATGAAATGATAAGTTATGCTCTTTCGCTCCATCTCCCAATTCCAAGTTGACCTTTTTTGGGCCTGAAGAGCGGAAGTATTCCCAAGATCTTCGGTTCTCGAAAAAATCTGGTGTATTCCCAAATAGTTGGCCCAAAATAACCAAAAAATATACATAGTAAGCAATGAGTCCGTCTTTTGATAAAAATCATTTGAAACGGGTCATTAAAATGTTTACTGTTCGAGCTTGTAAAATGCAAATTTTCGGTGCGGTAAAGATGAAGTTTTGGCTTCTTGTTCTTTTGGCATCTCCTTGGCTGCGTAATGTAAAGCTCAGAGTCGGCTCCTTCTTCAGGAGCCAGGATGCGGAAAGAAGAGCCAAAAACAAGGACAAGCGCAATCAGAAGAGACGTTAAGCTCAAACCACAAAATTTCAGCTGGACAGGAGAACCAGAACGGGATAGAGAATAGAAGAGAGGAGAGGAGAAGGTCCTCCGACTTTGGCAACAATGTGCAGGACGTTGAAATTATGGCCAAGCATATTGCAACATTCTTGTTGGACAATAAAATTCAAGTTTATTACCAAGCCATCGGAGAACAACAAGCGGCCGAAGTAAACAAATGGCTCGAAGTGAAAGGCCAATAAGGGTCTGGGCCAACCGGCACTGTTGCCAAAATTCAGCTTAACAAATATTGGCAAATAAACTTTGCTCGAAGGGAGGGAGGGGCGTCGTGAGGGACGCCGAGATGGAAAGCGCTCCTTGCCAATTTTCGGGCATGGAAAGTGACGTATATACGTATTGATTTTAGACCTATTTAACAATTTAAAGTTGTAAGTAATACAATAATATCAGAACAATCGTTCCGTTTGCCATTGGCCAAGAAGCGAAAACTTGATTTGGAAGTGGTTCAAAACCCTTTCAGTCAGTCACTCGATCGCATTAAGTGGCTATATCCCACTTCCGCATTTGTGGCTTTCTCTGCTCACTTTGCTATGCATTTTTGTTTGCCAATTTCCGGGGCTCCCGAGTAAGGGGTTTGCTCTTCCGCTGGGAAAACGGCCATGGCGGCCATAAATCTGCGTGAGCCGCTGGCCATGATTGCACATTGGATGGCCGTCAAACGGCAAACACGAACGCCAAAAGTGCCCACATTAGAGTGCCGCCATAAGCTGCCACTGTTTGCCCGACGTGCCACGCCCCCTAGCCCCCAGCATCCCCCCCCTGTCGTTGTTTCGGCGTGTTTGCGAAGCGCGTTAACGCGTTGAAAGCGGCGCTTAGAGGGAAATGACCGGCCGCCTTGTCATCCATTTCAATTTCGGTTGCCAAATGCAAAATCGCAAAAAGTAGTCAACCCTAAACGCGCAGATCGAAGTTGGTTATACTCTTGTTAAGGAAAATTGTATAAAAACAAACAAAAAAGAAAGCGTTGGACCTAATGATTGGAGATCATAACGTAAAGAGACATTTAGACTGCATTTCCTCCGACATAAAATTGTTGGTGGCAAACTGCAAGGGGAAGTCAAGGAACCCGCTCTTTTTTAAAGCTCCCGCAAATGAGAAACGCTGACAAAAGTTGGCTCCCATTGTTGATCCATGTGGAACGCACCTCCCACCACGCACCACCCACCACGCAGATACAAGCACCGATGCAAATGGACGGCAACTGTCAGGATGGTGGCACTTCCTGGGAACAATGAAACATCCGGCAGATATTTCAGTCTCAGTTTCAGTTGTATCGGAGCTTACATATACGTACACAACGAGAAAATCCGATACAATTGGTACAACGGAAATGAATTTAAGTGGTTCCGTCGTTTTCGCGTCACATGGCACTTGTGTAATTAGCCTACATTGTGTAGATAAAATATATATTAGAATATATAGAAATAGTTTGCTCGAAACGTATAAAAAAGTACACATGTGTCTTTTTTGTTAAAAAATAATCCGTTTTTTTATCAGAACATTCAAAATAATGGTACAAATATGGAATGCCATACCTCGATGAGCTCGTATTAAAATTCCCAATGGACCTGTGTTCACAAATTGAAAATTTTTTTTTGATAATTTTTTTGCAAATTTTCATGATGTTGAAAAAAAAGGCGAAATATGACCCAAAAATTAATTTCCCCAAATCCTTCAAAAAGTGAAAGTGATTGTTAGCACTGGTAAATAGCTTCTCAAAAAAGGTATTCTTTCATCTATATGACAATTTTTACCGAAGATATAAAGAAAATTCCGCTTGTAAGTATCAGATTTTTGGCAAAAGCCGTTTTTCCGAATTTCGCTCATCAAATAATGATTTTTTGACACAACTTTCAAAATAATTGCCTGATTTTGGAATGCCATATCCCGTTGAGCTCGTAATTAAATTTCCAATTAAACTGTGTTTAAACATGAGAATTTTATTTTTGGTCATTTTTTTGCTAATTTTGATGATTACAAAAAATGTGAAAATTTGGCCAAAAATTAATTTCACAAAATCTGTTAGAAAGTTATAGGGATGTTTAGTATTGGTAATAAGGACCATAAAATGGTAACTGTTTTTACTGTGTGACCATTTTTATTGAATTTTATTGAATTTTTGAATAGAATCTTTTTCCAAAGTAATACAATAGATAGAACATGTTGTTAAACGTGCCTTTGTGGTGCTCTTGGAATTTAGTAAATTCCTTAAATTATAGAACTTTTTGAGTCGTTGACAAGGGGACACCCCGCCCTTATCCTTTTTATCCCTTTTATCCATCCCCCAGACGAGGATGCCAAATGCTTTGCCTTCGTGTTTAATTAAAATTTTTGACAACTTCGTGCCTCGGCATAAATTGGGCATCGATGCGATGCGATAGAGAACTGCCCAAAGGCTCAAAGACGGGGGTCCAACTTGGTCCAACTATTTGAGCAATTAGAAGAGGAATCCCAACCCTTTTGGGCCACGTCAATTAGTGAAGAAAAAATGAGATGCGTCTGTGGGTGGGTGTGAGTGTGGGTGTGGGTAGTAGGCTTCGTCCAGTTTTTCCTGCGCTGGACTGGAGATTCAAATTGTGTTCTAGTCATGTGCATATAGCGAACTCTAAGGGCCGAATGGAAACGCACATCGACTGTGGTCCTCAAAACGAATGGCCACCATTCGCCTAATAAATGAGGCATTCCCCTTCAGATCGACTCTTCTGTCCTGGCCACGCCCATTACTTGAATGGGGCGGACCACCATGGACGCCGACGAGGACAAGGCACAAGAAATCGCTTTCTAAAAAGTTTTTCTGTTTGGGGCAATTTCTTTTCGCTCTTTTTTTGGCGGGGGGAGAAGGAAAGGCTGTCGCGACAAACTCATTTTGTGTATGCAGCACACATGTTGGCTACGCTCGTTTATTCATTTGAATTATTCCCAAAAGCGCATTTAATTTTAATTATGCGTGACAATGCCTCATACGCTCTCATTGCCGCCAAGATTACAGGCTGCTGACGGCGAGGACTATAGTTGGGTTCCTTTTCGCCACGTTTTAACGTTCCTGGGCTTAAATATGCAGAAAAATATGCTGCCAGATGAGGAAAGGCACTGCACGAGTGGCGGACCTAAAATGTATCCTTCTAATGTCGCTGCCGTTTGTTCTAAGCCCTGTGGTGAAATTCCAGTTTTGCACTCTTACTTTTCGGGCTCCGTTTAAAGTCAGCCCAAAAGTAGCGATCCAGGTCTAATCTCAGCTATAAACGTGATAACAACGACTTCTTCAACGAATTCTGATTCGTATTTTGAGTAGTTATGGAACTTGAATTTATTTCCGGCTTTAAAGACTTTCATAAACAACATGCAAAGGGCAAAATATGTGCCACCCTCGACAACAATGAAATCAACGAGCAAAACAAGGCAAAAGCTGAAACAATGCGAAAAAACAGGCCGGAAAGTGAAGGGACTAGGCAGTCAGGATGCGATTTGGGGCAGGCACAAAAAATCAAATAAATATTTTAGCTTGGAAACATTTTCCAGCATTTTCCCCACTCTTTGCTTCTGATATGTATATACATATGAACAATAAATGTATGTACATATGTATTTAACAAGCTTCAAATGCCGAGCAACTAAAAGCGAGTGGGAAAAGAGGCACAATTTGAATGTGGGACATGGTCGGCGGGCAGATGGACATGAAAGTGCAAGGATGAATCGAAATGGATGAGCCCCTAGGATAGTGACATCCGTGGTAATGGGCATCGAAATGCCGGAGAGGTCAATGCAATACAAAACAACATAGTTGAATGTATAAAAAGAGAATTATGGATTTTTTCTTCAATGTCCTGAAGTAGTAAATAATTGTACGAGTATATGGAAACTATTTATGCTTGCTCGCTTTTCTGTTTGTTGCTCTGTATTTTTGAAATTCTTTTTATTCAGCTCTCATTCTCTTCCTTTGGCTAAAATACTGGGCTAAGTTCTGGTCATATATTGTTTGTAAGTCTTTTATCGTGCAACGCATAACTCTGGCTTAAGTACATATATACACACGGTTGCACAACAAATGAAATGGAACCCTCAAAGTAATGCCAAATAATTATTTTAAGCGGATTGCAAGACGGTCAAAAGAGGGGGGATTGTTCACGGGAAAATTTATGACAAGAGTGCAAAGTGTGGGCTGACAATGAAGCAATAGAGATGCCAAAAACTAAAAAATGCCAAAGGCAGCTTGACGAAGTAATCATCTATTGATCTCGAACTATTTACAAATGGATAAATAAATCGAAATTTGAAACTCTATTTCTATCGTATAGTATTATCTATTTTCTGATAACTTCTATGTTGGTTTTACGATATCTCGGATACTTCGATACTCCGCTCATCCACATTAGGAGCCGTATCCAGGGGAATCGGATGTAGTGAAATTTTTGAGGAGAGCGCAAAAGCAGGGGTAAGAGGGCAATAAAATATATGTATGTGTGCATGGGATTAAAAAGGCTTTTAGCCAGTGGTTCCCTCTGTTTTTCCTGCTGTGCACTGTTGTTGGGCTTTGGCCAACAATAAGAGGAGTTTGTCCTTCCCATCGCCTCCCGAAAACAGGCGACAAACATTCACTTAACAAGGCCAGCACGGGTGTGGATTTTGGGGTTCCAAGGCATACTGCCTGCGGGGTATGTTCAGTATGTGATGAAAGCCAAACAATCGCCGCCAACTGAGGGGGTAATTCAAAAGTGTCGCGAGATGTCATTCCGCACTCACTCATCGTATTAGTCTGCGATGTGTGTGTTTTTGGGGCACCTTTGTTGGACTTCCGCCCCATAATTCACCTTCTCCGAAATCCAAGATTGATCCAAGATTCATCTGCAATGCTTTCATTAAGCATTGCCTCCAAAGTAAAGAAAGCACTGAGTGGGGAATCATCCATTGCCTTTTCGTAACATTCACACATAAATATTTATTTGCCAAGTCGTCTGTGCGCAGCTTGAATCCTTAGCCTTTGGATGTCGTACCCTTACCGAATTCAGTTTACACAAATCTATCGAGCTTGTGGGCCTGACATGTTAAGCGTTCGGGCTTAATTGCTCAACAAGTTGGCTTCCTGCTGAGTTGAAGCCACAAATGTTGTAAGGAAAAGATTTTAAGCGAAGAGCATTTTTGCATTCCATTCGGTTGCTGTTCTGTGCTTCTCTGCGTGTGATTGCGTTTTTGCTACCTGGCAGGATATTTCCCAAATTGACAGCAGTTAACGAGCAGACTGTGGTCCTGACTTAAAGCTAGCATTCTGCTTCTAAATCTATAGAATTATAAGCCTTCAGTAAGTCCAGCACATTTGCATTGTGGCTCGGCATCGGCGATCCCAAATCCCACATCCCACGATCCTGGCGGGATTCACTTCCTTCTGCCATTCCGCTTTCCGCGGAAAAAAGGTCAGCCGAAAATCAATAGCGACAACTAATGCCCCCTGCCACAAACGCCGCCCGTGGTTGTGAGGGGGCTTTCTTTGGTTTGATGTTGACATGTTGTCGTCATCATCATCGCTCGCTGACGACGACGACGTTTAATTTAAAATTCAAATGCAAACATGTTTGGCAACGCGAACCGTGAACGAGGAGCGTAGGCGCGCAGGGCGGGCAAAATCCGGAGGGTCGCGGAAGTGGAACAGCCGAGCAGTTCCCCTCGGCCGGAGTCATTAAAATTCGCAGGCGGCCAAAACATGTGGCCAACTTGGTTTCTTGGCCGCTTTAAGCGAACGAGAGTGCCGCCTCGTTTTTGCTCCATCTTCCTTTTCTTGTGTGTGTGTGTTTTTGTTGGCTTTAATGTACACAATCAGAGCAGGAAAGTATGCTACAGGATGGCGGGCAGCTCCTGACGACGCGGAGTATTTCCTGAGCGGCGGGAGCAGTCAGCAGGCCCGAAGCGCCGAACCCACCATGACAGCGAGAGGGAAAGTCCTCGCGCCGAGAAATACTGGGAAATTCTGCCCCCGACTGTTTTGGCGCTCGAAATGAAGTTGGTTTGTGGTCCACAGAAAGCATTACATACCATGTAGCATTCAACTACGATGCAAACTTATGCTGGTACTAAGTGGACTCCCAATGATAAATCGGGTTTAATTCGTTGTATATTTGTACAGCCCCAATGATACTGTTCCTTCGCTCCAATGTTTGCCCAAGAACGCACGCTCGTCGTTCGAAAAAGTCCCACCTGAAGGACCTTGGTCCTTCGAACCGATTTTCCCACTCGGGAAATTGGCGAAAGTCACCACTCGCAAGCGAACGAACTCCCCGCGCGGACACACACACATGCGCATTCCCCGCCAGCTGTTCGGCAGAGCGCGAGTGTGTGTGTGCGGCTGTGGCTGTGTAGGTCGGTAAATCACATCCATACATCCGTGGCATGGCACACGGCAATCAGTTTGTCTTTGGCTGCGTAACGCGTTGCGTGGTCCGTGCCGCAGGTCCTGCACTTTCGCTTCCGCTTTCCGGGTTCCGTCGTCCGCTGTGCGTGGAAAAGTTAAATCGGTTGCGCTGCGATTTTTTGTTTTTTTTTTTTCCAGTCAAATTAGCTGGTCAGTGAATAAAACGCCTGCAAAATTGTTGCATTCTCTCTAGTTTGGTTCATACAAATCTAAAATGTTGACGGAAAGAATAACAGAATAACATCAAATGGTCTCTTATTTCGACATCACCCTTGTTTGTGTTTGTTTTGAATTATGTTTATTTTATATTATGTTCGGCCTATCTGTGACAGAATTTCCCCTTTCGAAGCTGTGAAATTGGAACTCAGATTGGGTTTTGTTACTCGTGGTCGGAGCCATTGGATTTTACCCGTAAATATGCTGAGATCTGCTTTCAGTTGCTGTCCCAAGTTACTCCCGTTCAGTGTTCTATTCGCTTGTGAAATCTGAGTGAAATGTAAATCTAATTGTAATTGAACCTAATCAAATTTGTTCACTGCTTTCAAACGCTTTATGCAAATACTTTTCGCTACGAGCGTATCTTTCATGCTGATGTGCTGATTTGAAATATAATTTCGTGTTTATATTATACTATTTGAACGATAGTCCAGATTGCTTAAATAGAAAAATCAGAAAATGAAATTCGAACTTGAACCGAAATTCAATCAAATGGCTGGCCAGTACTGCCAGAGCCCCTTTTGCCACCTGACTTGGGCGCCTGGAGGACCTTTTCTGTTGCACAGGCTTTAAATTTCAAGCTCGTGTCATTATTATATGCCTAGGTGTTCTGGTGTGCGTGTGCCGGGGCAATTGCAAGCCTCCTGTCTGCCACCCACTTATACAAGCGCACGGGCCAGGACTCGGCGCACACTTGCACACAGAGGGCATATGTATATTATCTCCAGTGAATTATGGCCTGGCCATATAGATTCCAAAACGGCTTGTCCTTACAAGAACTGCCACATGTCTGGAAGCAGAGCGGAGGAGCGACTGGCCCATATGAGCCGCCCACTGGGGGTCGCCTCCGGCCCCCTCTGCTCCCTAGTATTATACACCCTTTTCGACCAGTGTATGTATCATCATCATCGTGCAGCTTGTGTGTGTGTGTGGCACACATTGTTAAATGGACGATACAAAACTTCAGACACCAGTAGTCCGGCAACAAGAGCCCACACACATACACACTTGTGCACTGAGGACATGTCCTGGCCAGGACACCCTGCCAAACCCCTTGGAAACCAGCGCTCCCTTCATCCCAAATCGCCCTTACATGGCGACTCTTTTGCTGCTGTTGCTTCCGATGCTGTTGCATCGCATTTCTCCGGCAAACTTCACTTAAAATCTGATCTCTGCTGCCAGATACACAAAGAAAAATTTCGAAACCGTCAAAGTTAAAAGTTTGCATAGTACTTTTGGCTGGCTTTCATTTTTCTTCAGCATATAGCACAAAATGTCTGACAGCTCCCAATAAAGTTAATGCAAATAAACTTCATGGCCAAAATCTTTTTCTGACCGTTTGTCCGCCCTGGGACCCCTTAATACAGCTTTAAATCATGGCAAAGTCTGGCGCATAATCGAAATAGGTTTAGCCACTAATTAGCCGAGCTTCAGATGGACCCCCCCCCCATCAACTTCCCTTCGCCACGCCCCTCTTAATTCGAACTTCACAATCTGTCTCTGCTCCATCTGCCCCTTTCCCGATGGGGGAGAGCCCCTTCCATCTCCATCGCTCCCCCTTCACGGAAAATTTATCGATGGCCGGACAGCATTAGCCCCATCGATGGGGTTGGGGGCGTTGGAAATTGAGTTATTTATGCTCTGGAATTGATTGCTGCTTGTTGTAAATTGCCAACGCGTCCAACGTCTGGCTCAAGTCAAGCGTGTGTGAAGTCCTGCTCCGCTTCCGAGTCCAGTTGCTTGCCGTTGGTCCACCGATTTTGTTTTGAGAAAATTCTAAATGCCCCATCATTTATTTATCAGCGCAAACATACACAAGTACTTGTGCAGATGAGCTGGTTTTAATAACAGTTGGTGTTCTGATATTTTGTTTTTGTTATCGTTGCTTTTGTGTGTTTTCTTTTGTTATCTTATTTCAAAATGTTTTCATTTAATTAGAGCCTAAATGCAAGGAAGCTACTGCTTGGGCGATACTTTCATGTGGAACTCACCAGGGATCCAATTGCGAAATCGATTTGGCCGTACAAAGTACCAACTCTGGCTCTTTTTTATTCGTCTGGTGGTGACCGGTGGTGTCTGGTGCCGGGAATCACATTTAATTTATTTATACTTTTGATGGCGATTTCCGTTCGATTCGGATTTCGATTTAGTCCCATCAAATGGCAAATGACAACAATCTGTTTCTGCGGTTAATGTCCGCCCGCGCCTTAACCCTTTCCCGCCCGCCACTGACCAACTCTTAACCCCTGGGGGCCATTAATCATGTGGGGCGCCTACGAGTATGCAGCCTGCAATTAAAAAACAAACAATTGCCAATGGCAACATAAATTTGCATGCCAGACGCGACGAGAGAGAGTGCAACTGCAGCAATTCTTTTGCCACTTGCAGCAGCAGGTTAAAGTGCGATTATCGAGTGTTTAATGTGTGGCACAAACTATGCAATGGACGGCTGCCTCGTGTGACCAGCATGACCAGCATGACCCGCCAGCGGTGAATAGGAATATTCATATGAATATAGAACAACGAACTCCAGCTGATAATTGCGAAGTGGACCCGATGGATGCCACTGGGTCCACCAAACTTCCACACTTGCCCAAGCAACGAGAGGCGGCAGATCGTCCCGTTTCCGGATCGGGCGGAGGATCCTCCTCGTTGACTTTTTCTGGTGCTGTCACCACCAGCATGGAGGTCACCGTTAGCACCACTACCACCACCACCATTATCGAATCCTCCAGTTCGACGAACACCACCCTCGAGAAGAACTCCCCCAGTCCAGCAGGGGGCTCATGTTCGTCGGGCAGCGGATCCTTATCGCCGGCCTACTTGCAGCACCACCTGCAGCACCATGGATCACCGCTACACCACCTGCAGCTGCACCATCACACCGCGCCACCTTCGCCCTTGGCAGCGGTACGCAGTGCCCAAATGGGTTCGTCGGTGGCCAATGGAGCGGGTCCGGCGGCCTCCTGTCTGGCAGTTTGTTGCTCCCCCGGCAGTTCACATCATCATTTGGGCCACGTGGGACACTTGGCCACTGGCCACCCGCTGCCCCACCAATTGCCCCATCCATCGCTCTACCCGCTAATGGCCGCCGCCCAGCTGGGCTATGCCGGCTCCAGCGGCCCCAGTTCGCTGGTCAACTCGCCCGCCTTGGGCAGACGGAAGCGGTACACCAGCAACTCTTCCAACTGCTCCAGTCAATTCAACAACAACTACGCCGGCCTGGACGTGGATTCGCTGGACGACATGTTGAGAAAGGTGAGCTGAGGAGTTTAAATCTGCATACTCCCTTAAGATGTGGTAATGAAAAAGATGAATGATTAGAGGATTAATCTTGGGGTTTTAACATACACTACTTCTGTGCCGACTTTAAGTTGGGAGTTGTTTTAGTTGCTTTAAGAATGGACAGGCCTACCCATTGGGTAAATAGGCTCGGACCATGAACTCCTTCCACAGCCGCAAAATCAACGCTCCGCTTTTTTTGGGTGGAGAGAGTGTTTAGGCTCCTAGTTCCCCGTCGCTTAACTTTGTGGTTTTCTTGAAGTTTCATTGTTCCGGGCAGTTCTTCAAGGGTTTCCCGCCCCTTTTCCAACTTCCTTACTCCGTTTTTCCGGCTGTCTGTCTTCGTTTTCTTTGGCTTTTTGTTTGCCCTTGTCTGCTTCGGCTGTCCGTCCGACTGTCTACTGTCCCTCCGGTTCGTTTGTTCGTTTGTTGGTCTGTCTGCTCCGCCTGTCGCAAAGCCATAAATCTTGAGCCTAGTCCGCAAACACAGCGTGCGGTCTTCCTTTTCGGATCCTGTATTCTGCGCCCCTGCTCCTGCCCCGAAATGTATGCAAAGCTTTTTGCTTTATGGGGCTTCCCCCATAAATAAAATAAATAATATGCGACAAGTTTGGCCGGCCGCATGCGAACAATTTAAATTGTAATGTGCCCCCAAAACCGAGAAAGAAAATGGCAATAGAAAACGCCAATGCAAATGCTCCATATACATAGTTCCACACGGTTCCAAATGGCGTGTGTGTTTTGTAGAGGCGATAATGAACTCGACACACGTGCCAAAGGGGAAAAGCGGAAAAATGCAGTGCTCGATGCGGTTGCGGTTACCTCTTTGCGCTCCCTCCCTCTCGCTACCCCTCTCTGCGTCTCTATTTTGCTCTCGCTCACTCGCTGTCTCTGTCTCACTTGCTATTGTCGCATTGCCGTTTGAAAAACTGTGGGGGAAAACTCCACTGCATCGCATTTGTGGCCGCCATAATGGTGGCAAATCGGGGAACGGGCCCCGCGATTACTGGTTGGCTCAATTCGAGGCGAAGGCGAAGCGCGTGCATAATGGCAATTTGAGTAATGGTGCCAAATATGCGGACATTTCATTGTTTGCCAAACCAGCGGGTCGTTGAATTGGGATCATAGGTTAGGTGCGTCAATTTAAGCAAGGTGTCAATTAAGAAGCGGCCATATTGCTTGAAATACAACAAAAATTAGATAAAAATGCAAGCGAAGAACAGAAAGTCCAAGTAATCCTGCAATAGGCAAGAGCGGAACTTTAATCGAATGGATCCCAATCAGAACGGCAAACAAAAACTCCTCTTGTGGTCGTCCAACCAAACTTCTTCGGTTCAAAAACTTTCAAGTGGAACCAGGCAAAAGATTGCCAAAGGTCTCTCAAGGGTACAGTCATGGCTGAAAAATAAGGACGATGTCCTTTCGGCTGAGAGCCAGCACTCGAGCGATCGATTTGGTTGGTTTTCAAGTGGAGTGTCGTACAAAATCGTCATAAGTTAAATTAAATTGACCATCACAGTGGGTTTGAAACCCCAAGTCCAGAGTGACCAGAGTGTGACCAGCTAATGCCAGGGTGACCAATGTCAATGGCCTAGCCAAATGTTTGAAAATAATGAAACATGCCTGCATACCAAAAGTTGTCTCCGTGTGGGTTTTAATATGGCCTTCTCTTTTGGACAAGCAGCGTCGGAATAAGATCATTGTATGCCCAAAGTGCTCGTTAGCCAACGTGAAATGCCTGCGTGGCAACAAATAAGCTCAGCCCGCATGGCTTTCCTTCGAGAATTTCCCCCAATTTGCCCTCTTTTCTGCCATTTGCCTCTCCCTTGTGTGCGTGTGAAATAATGTTTTTATAAGTCACCTTTATGTAATGACAATGGGGAATCATTAAATGTCTATTTGAGCATTTTGTGCTCCCTTTCCTCATCCTCCACTTCTACTTTACCGCCATTTCTGGCAGGACATCCTGTGACAGTGTAATTATAAGATAGGGGCCAAGGCCAGAATGTATGCCACGGTTTTTTGATTGAAGGCAAGGCACATGTAGGGGATGTGGAAAGCTGAGAGGAAGGTCGGCCAGAATTTATCTATTCATGCTGGCCCCCCACACTTGCTCTCTCGAGAGATATCCTTAAGTCCTTAGTTCACTTTTTAGCTCCAGCTGCGAAAGTGAAACCAAAACTACACAGAAAAGCGACGTAAAGTAGCCAAGAACAGAGAAGACTATTTCCAAACAACAACAGAGAGAGAGAAAAAGGGTTGCCACCCTCACCCCAAGAAAAGTGCGTGTCCGTCAGGGAATTTCCCTTCAATTAGGATTAATACACAAGATACGAAAAGAACGAAAAATACGAGTGGAATAGGGAAAAGCCAGTCAAAAAAAGTAACTAGGGTAATGTGTTTCATATGTGTGGGTGTGTGGCTTTTTATGGTATAGTATGGTATGGTATGGTATGGGAAAGAGTGAACAATCCTTTTTATCCCCGTACCCGGGAATGTAGCACAATTGAGGCATTATTAGTGAAAAAGTTTTACATTTCGGACAGCTAGGGAAATGGGAAAACTCAGAATGGAAGTCTTGGCCAGAAAAGTCAAACCTTTTCGGCCCTTTCCCTTGATTATGATGAGGGGCTGACGCGATCCAGAATTCTCTGTCAGCTTCTGTTTTCCTCGGGCTTAAATTGCTAAAAAGTACAATTTATCACAATTGCCAATTGGATGACTTCTCTCGGGCTGTTTCCGTTTCTCCGACAATAACTTGACCGACTTTCGGACCTCCTACGCCAGTTTTCGCAAATTGCCTCACCTCTGTCGGTCGTCAGGATGACTCTTTCTGTTTATTTTTAGAGATTGGGTCACTGGAAGTGCTCTTTTCGACAGTTTTGTGGTCGAGAATTTTTCGAAAACTTTTGTGCCTGTGTAAGTAAGTTGGGCACAATGATGGTTTGGTCGTCCTAGTTACTCTTAGCCTGGTTGGTACGTGTTGAGTGCCCATGAATAATCCATCGATGATGGACATAAACAATCGAAAGACATCTTTCAGGCCGTTTTTATATTTCCTATTTCGACCCTTGTATATTTTATTTAGCTAGCACATATTTTACAGCTCGCTTTAATTCCTCCAAAACTAAGTTCTCACTGGGCACTTTCGAATGTTAATTCTTGGCACTTTTGCATTTAAAGTGCCGCCTGGCTCCCACTGAGATTGTGAATTTTGAGTGGGTGCGTCCAAATGGGTGTTTCCGCCAGACGTGGTCTGTTATGCAACACCTGTCGCTATCCCGATAACCGATAGCAATGACTCGCACACTTTGTTCCGACACTTGCGAAATATGCAAATTTAATAGGATTTTAATTTGGACGAGAAGCTCAGAGTCCTGCGCTTGTCCCTTGATTCTCGAGACTCGAGAACCTTAGAGAACCCAGGCGACAGGACGTCAACATGTCGTCATCGTCATTGTCATCGTCAAACTATTCAAAAAGAAACTGCTATTCCATCCGCTGCCATGGCTCCCCCCCTCGGCATCGCCCACGTTCTTTCCCATTTGCGTTGCACACTTTTGTGCTGCGGAACTACCAGGATTCGTGGGACTCGGGTTGTCCTTTTGTGCGGCACCATTCCCTTTCCGCCGCCACGCTGTATATTCATGTTCACGTGTAGATTTTATTAAACATATGAATTCATTAAATGTTCCTGAGCAGGGCAGGCTTACAGAAAAAGCGAGGGAAAAACGCCGGGAGAATTGTATGTAAATCGTCATCGCCGACCTCCTCGTTTGCCTCACCTGCATTGCTGGAGCGGCGGGTTAATGGGTTATGTGCCGTGATTTTCGAGCGACCAAAAGCAGCCAACTCGCCTTCCAATTCCTCTGCCAAACCTACTCAGACTTGGGACCTTTTGTTGATTTTTTATGTAGAGCGCAAATTGATTTGCCTTCGGAGGCAAACAGTAGTTTGGACCAAGAAGAATACGACAGTCGATAGAATTTATCAATAAGTGTGAGCTGCTGTACTCTGTAAGTTCGATGAAGACTTCAATTTTCTTTTTTGCACAAACAAAGGGTGCCTTAAATGGCAAAAAATATTCAGATGCGTATTGTATATATTGTAAGAGCTCTCTTGCGATACTGCACCAAAAAGAAAATTTATTCTGCTCTTGTTGCCTTTCTTTTTCTCGGTTATAATTGAATTTTTCCTCTGTTCTCTTGCAGGTGAGTCTTTTAACCACAAACACACTTTGTTCAGCTGCAATTGGGTATGTTTTACGTGATCTTTTTGGCGTAGTTTTAAGTACAAGTATAATATTAGTTCACCCGTCTCAGCTCCGTGACCTGCTCAGCATTTCCCTGTCCAAGGTTAGCACGGCTTTTGCGATAAAGGCGCGATGGTAGTGAACCTCCGTGAAGAGGGCGGGATACCGCTTATCTCCGCATTTTCGAAAGGCTATTGCCAGACCGCATACTTCTCCTTCGCTGATCAGGGGATCCCCGGAGTCCCCATAGCACAGCCCCTCTCCCTTCGTGGCTGAGGCGCAGGTCACGCCGCCCGAGATCTGGGGAAACCATTGACGACAGTTTTTCTCGGGTTCCACTTGAACACTCATAGATTTAAGGGGCTGGGTGATATGCATCAAATTCCAGCCTGCAAGCTCTTGCGGCGGTGCGAACGTGTTAAGAGGGGTCAATGGTCGCGAGCACAGGCCGATGTAGTTGATCTTGTGGGAATGCGTAACGGCCGCCTTGACCCTCAGCACGGCGATGTCGTTTCGCAGGGATAGGGGCGAAAACTTCGGGTGGCGCAGGAGTCCCGCCACTGGCTTGCCCCTGAACTCCCAGGCTATCCACCTGTAGCCCGCGCGCACTGACAGCTCCTCCGGCTTGGTATTCTTCTTGAAACAGTGAGCCACCGTTAAGACGTATCGGGCACTGAACAGCGATCCGGCCGCCAGGAACTGTGGACCGTAGATCTGCATCACATAGCCGTAGTTTTGCTGCTGCACCGGGATTCCCCGATGAAGGGCATCACCCCATCTGACTGCGATGGCAAGGAGGATAAGCTGCAGCGACTCCACTACAGCTGCCATCGTACATGAACTGGCCTAGAAGCTGAGCGGATGCGATCGGATATGGGGTAGAAGCGTAGCGATTTCCATTCGATACGGCTGCTGAAGCTCACTGTGCGAGGCTAATGCTATGCATATAATACGGGGAAAGTTGTGACTGGGTGGCATGAGTCGATACAGCGTGCTTTGGCAGAACTGTCACTATAGTCTGCCGAAATCCTAGTGCGGAATATTCGTACTCGGTGGCAAGGGTCCTTCAACGAGATAACATAATCCTGTCGTGCCTCTTGAGCCACAGATCCTGTTAGGCATAAAAAACACAAGTTAATATCGCAGGAGCAACCTTAAGCATGCCATGCTCCAATCACGCCGGCCTGTCAGTCCTCTCTAGCTTCCAGCCACCAGGATCCGCCATTCAGCCTTCAATCACGCCTCGCCCACCACCTCACCTCCTTTCAATCGCAATCCCAGTGCCACACCACTGCCCATGCCCTCTGTTATTGTTGTTCGCACACAATTAACACTCGAAATGTTTAACAGGCTTACAGTGAAGGGCTCAAGTGGCAGGCAGACGACGTCTGTTTGAGTGCGGTGGTTCTGTTTTGGGTGCCTTGGGTGGTAGGGTGGTTGCAAGCTGGTCATGCGTGGCCACATTCCCACATCCTCCCACGCCGAGGCGAACGAGCAACAACATGCCACTTAATTTCATTTCTTTTCATTTGAGCCCCACAGTGAGGCGCACAGTGAGGCAAAGCAGCCATCGATGGGTGTATACTCGTCGTGCCTCCTCGACTTTCTTTGCAATCCTGCATCCTGCATTTTGACACAGCTGCTTGATGTGGGGCAGGAACTTTACTGCCTTACCCGCTTTTTCTTAGCCAACTTATCGAATGCGTCAATGTCAAGAATGGTTTGAATTCAAACTAAACCTGATTAAAGTTCGATCTAAAGCATTCCTAGAAATGCTTTATCTTTGATTTCATTACTTTAAGAACTCGCTTCACTGTGCTTTTCCCTACCTTCGTTGTTTTTGTTTCCCGCCATGTGTTTTCCCTCTTCCGCCGTCTCATTTTTTCCGCTTGTCATAAAGCGGCGTGAATGTAATCAAGGCGGCTATTATTCTTAGATTTAAAGCGCAAATGAAAACGCCCCAGTCGAGAGCTCGCTTGCCTTTCTCTGCTCGGCTTTCTGGGCGCCCCTTGCCCCGCCCTTGCCACCATCGCATCCCTTTGCTCCTTGGGTTCAATACAAACAATGGACCACGTATGTGGCATATGCGTGTCTTCCTCTGTGAGGGCAGCAGGAATAAAAAAGCAAACGCGTTGTGGCATACAAAAGCCTCATTGTTCGACTCGCCGCCAAAATGCTGCCGAAAAGCTGGCGGAGATGGAGAACGGAGCTGGAACATATATGTACGTAAGTGTCGTGCTTAAATATGCAAGTCTATTGTGTGAAGACCCCCTCGTTTCTCCTTCTTTGGGGCCGCACACATTTTTAAGTAACTTTCAGGCCCGCATTCTACATTCCACAGTCCAGACCCCCCGTTCATATGCGCACTCACAATTCGTTATTCATTCGAGTGAGTGCCCTGATTTGTCATGCAAATTCAATTAGCAGGCCGCCGCTCACAAAGGAAAACCGCAGGCCCGAAAATTATGCAACAGTTAATCAGAAAAAGTGCAGTGCCACGGCTGCACCATCGCTTCCTTTTAAACCATCGCTCCCTTCTACACAGAGCGAAAAAAGTACTTGACACAAAGTACAAAAGTACAATGTCACAGGGGTAAATTATTTCATAGGGTTATCTTTTTTTCCTTTCATCAGACTCCCTTTATCAGACTCCCTTCCAAGTGAATCCCATTGAGTTATGAAACTGGTGAAAAGCCGAACAATAATTTCAAAACATTTTGGCTGCGCTCTTCGCTCAGTGTATGCGTACAGTTCACCTGACCTCCTGCTGTACGCCACGCTACCGAACTTTTTTAATCGATAATGGCCGCGCCACTTGAAAATGACGACGACGATGACGATGACGACGCCAGGCAGTCTGCGAGTCCTGTGCGGCTCTTCGCTCCTCTTTTTGCCACTTCCGGTCGGCGTTCCATCCCATTTCGGTTCGCTTCCTTGCCACATTTGCTTGGCTTCGGTTTGACTTTTGGCCTGTGTGGGTGTTGTTAGGTGGTGGATGGTGGGCAGTGGGCGCTGGTCAGTTGGCGGGACTGAACTGAAACGGAATGGGGCTGCCAAAGGCAAACAATTGCATGGTAATTCGCATGGGCCGTGAATGGTCGGTTGGTTCTCGTGCGGTGGTCACTGCGAAAAGCAGGAGCACGGTTCGTGAAATTGGCGTAATTCGGCTTCTTGGCCTCACATTTGGAAATCGCACCTCGAGTACGGATAATAGGAGTCGCAGGTCAGGGTCCCCAGAAATATTTTAGATACTGGGTATCCCATCCCATACGTTAGCAGCAGCTTTTGTTGCCATGGAAGTGTTACTTTTCTGTCTGTGTCTCCGCCTTAACGCCGCAAAAGCCACTCGAAACATGCTTGCACCGACCGCAGCCCGCGTGCGGCGGTTCCGCGACCCTCTCTTCCCGTGCCCATGGCCCCGGCCAGCTCTTTTTTCGACCACGCACTATTCCCCTCCTGCGCTGCCCGGTTGCCATGTGGGCAAACAGAATTATTGAGGCGCGTTGACCAAAATGTTGCGCCAATGCCGAGCTGAGCTGCTGCGGTTCTGAGTCTTGCATTTCCGGCTTTTTGGTCCTTCCGGTCCGTGCTACTTCATCCCATTTTGTTATTAAAATGGGTATACTATATTCGTTTGAAAGAGTGCAACAGAAAGACAGAGTTCATCAACCGATTCTAGGGATCTAGTGGGGCTCTTCTGCAACATCGAGTTTCTCTCATTTCCTTTAGCTAAGTAACGGGTATCTAGTAGTCGAGACACTCGACGAAAGCGTGCTCCTGCTGTCAGCTGTTTATATACTATACGGTATACTGCTGTTAAGAAGAACATGTAGTCCTAAGGATTATAATAATGGGAGTAGTCACCTCTCCTTGTAGCACAATCGATAATTTCCAAATTAGATCAATAATTTCCATTGTCATTGCAAGTGAGCCGAAATATCCTTCACTATATGCCAGCTTTTAAAACTTGTTAAAATCTGGATTTTGGCGCTCCTTTGATGGCCATTCGATCTCTAGTCGTTGCCTTGGGCGATTTTAGCAGAATGAGCAACTACCAATTTGCCATCCTGCCACTGTCAACAGCCGCATATTGCTGCTGCTGTAGACCGAATTTTTGCCTTTTGCCGCTTTTTCATCGCTGTGAGCCAACTTTTGACTGCTCAAGCAGCAAATCATATTGCTCAACAGCCGTCCCTCACACGCAGGCAGGGGAAACTTTGTCAACAATGTTGAATAATTAAAATGCTCCCTCGGCATCAAGTCTGTGCAAAGAACCAGGAGCTTCAGCTCCGGTTTATGCACACGAAGAAAAACTCGGCTAAAGTCTGCTGTAGCTTTTCAATTTGCATTGTTTTTGATCGGCTTAACACAATATGTAGTACGGAATTTGTTAAGCTACTTAGCACACTAAAAGTGACTTCATTTTATAACTTTCCTAGAGGCCAAACTCTATTTCTAGTCTTTCTGAATTTTTAAAATGGATTCATTTCAGGAACAGCCTAGTTTCACCCAGTGCACATCGTTGTGAGCTGACAGCTCGCCGAAAAGCCGGAGCGACCCAGAGTCGAGTCCTCAGCCTGGTGGCAGGGCTCATCAGCAATTCTCAATTGCTATTATAATATTTTTCCCTATGTTCCCGGCCCGCCGTCTTGGCGTTCCCCCACCCTTTGTGTGCGAGCTAGCGAGCCTGGCGAACACCTGATACAATGATAAAAGGGCCAAGAGCCATTGCCCACACTCCCCAGGTCCGCGTCCCAGCCCCTATCCCCTGTCCCCTTATCCTGGCCGAGACTCGGGACTCGCTTAATGCGCAGTCCCCGTGCACCGCTGAAGTTTGTCGGGCTCAAAATTCATCAACTTTGTTGCATAATATTTCAATAAAGAGCATTGGGGCTGGAGGAGGCTGTTGTGCTGGTGTCATAAAATTAAAGCATACTTTGCAGCGCCGCCAGACTGCAAGCTCTTCCAGATCCGAATAGTGCACTGGGGAGTGTTTTAGGTGGCAGGCCAGGCCGGGACGGGCCAAAAAGTGCTCCATAGAAAACATATTGTGGAATTTGTCAACATTCCTGAGGCGAAAGCGCCCCTCTGCTCCACAGGCGGCAAATTGGCTCGTAAATTAAATGAAGCGTTCTTTCGTCCTAATAGAATTTTCCATTTGCATTATAAAGCAGTGCAGCTGGGAGTGGTGGGCCTGTCACGACTGTTGATTAGGAAACTTTTTGGTGCCCTGCCGGAGCGATGGAACGTCAGTTTTAGCGTCCCCGAGGCAACTGTACATTGTGGGGATTGCGATTTTCTCAGGTCGCCCTAGGAGGTCAACTTGTGTAGTACCGGTGTAGTTGTTTAGTAGCCTGGCCGGCTTGACTATGTTTTTATTTCATATGTATATTCAGCTTTAACGAGTTTGATGCATCTTTAATTTTATGTCCTATCGATATCCCGCCATCTCGATCCTGTGGTCCTGCAGCCTGTGCTTTATGGAGATTTCGCGGGCCGTGTCCAGCCAGAGGGAGCTTCTGTATAATTTTGTATAATTTTAATCCAATTAAACTTAATTAACTTGTGTGCAGCTGAACGTAACTGTAAACCAGCCGGCCATTTTGGTGGCGCCCACTGTTATGCCGGGTCGTGGGCCTCGTATCCGGAGTCGTAATTATTACCACTTACGGCTAAATACTCAAGTTTCCTTCTTTTTGCCCCAGCTCATGGGCGAGAAAGTTCAAGGAGTGTGTGTGGCGGCCACACAAATTCCCGTATCATGCAACCGCAGCAACAACGAGAACAACAGGAGTGAAAAGTTTTGGCCAAATTCCGAGGGGTGGATGGATAAACTTTTCGCCTTTATATCACCACCCACCTTGCCTTGCCACTTTGCCTAGCGTTGTTGTTTAGCTTTCGCCGCTTTTGCTTCTGGCTGCGCTGGCTACTTATAGACGCATCAAACTTATGTTTCACCTTCTGCCGGGGCATAAATCTTTGTTATGCGCCAAAAATCGCGCACGGCGGTTCAAACGAGCTACAAAATCTCATTCGCTTATGCCGCGGCCGCGTAATTATTTCCGACCTTTTTTCCACAACTCGCTCTCTCAACTTCCGCTTTTCTTTTACACTCTTTTAATTTTTTTGGGTTTTCGAAAAGTTGGCCAGGCCTGTGATGTGCATTTCATTTGCTGCTTTTAATTAAGGCCGGTTGCGGACGGAAAGGCCGCCCCTACGTACACTGAAAAAAGGCACCGAGGCACTTGAGTTTGCTTACACGTTTGCCACTCACTTTCCAATCAGTTTACTATTTATGACCCTTGCGTGGGCTGTGATTAATCAGGGACTGAGAATGGGGGCCGTGTTAGTTGTACCATTTGTATTCCAAGTAAATCAATGATTTACCCCTCTTTCGCATCAATCAAACAGCGGCAATTGCCTTGACATTAGCCATAAATTACGTAAATAAAGCGTTCCGGGAATACGAAATCAGAACCTCGGTCTGCAGCCAATGAACCGCATAACAAACTGTAAACGGTTTCCGGTTGCCTCCCCTGCAAATTAAATAATACCGTATCCCGGATCGCAAAAAGGAGTAAAGGATCGGGGCCGGCATGGTAAGGAAATCTAAGCCAAATGCGGTTGTTTTTGCCTTTGGCGGTGTCAGACAGTGAAATATTTGTCGATAACTATTAGCAAGTGGTGCATGAAATGCGATAACATTAATTAGCCGGGCCAACGAACCACAAGTGGTGACCCCGATCCCCCAGTTCCGTCCATTCAACGTGGTTGAATACACGGCATATGCATAGCAATAGAGTCTCGCTTCGGGTATTTAATTGCCAGCCATGGCTTTAGTAATAATAATAACAACGATAGATTCCCGGCCTCCTAATTAATGGCGGGAATATAAGCCTTATAATGTTCCATCCCGATAGGGATAGATGGTGAACATTTCAAGGAAATAAATCTCAAACCCCACATACGTACATAGGTATGGATGTTGGGATTTTCATGCAATGCGTAAATGCAGAACAAGCTGGATAGCATATTCAAGTTGGCATAGTCAAAAATCTTCTTTGAGCTTTTCCTTTTTCTCGGGCTTAATATAAAAGCAACAAAATCTTAGGAAAATGCGACTTACGCATACCCACACACACACATCTACACACACAAATGTGCGCGAGTGTGAGTGAGTGACACAAATACGAGACGACAGATGCCACTTAGAGGAGCAGAAGCGAGGAAAGGAAGTAAAGTGAGGAGGCGAATAAGAGGACGGCCATGTTGGCAACCATGTCAACACTTATCTTTATGAGTTTCCGCTTTCTGTAAAGTCATTGACATGTATTTTTCCTTTCTTCTGCCGCCTTTTGATACTAAGCAGCCGTTTGGCACTTTGGGCGTACCGCATACAATAATCTGCAGATACAGATTTGATACCACTTATTCAGCTGCCCAAAAGTACATTTGATACGGAGTCCGCTAAATAAATAGCCATTGTCCTTGCTTCGCCTTCCGATACAAAATCCTAGGCATTCGAGGGTCCCAAATAACGTTCACATTCTGTAGTGAGTATTTCGTAGTCGGTTTACTCGACCAAACCTTATTTTGGATATTTTTTGCTGCGCCTATTTCAACATAAGTAAACTCAAAACTTGAGTACAGCGGGAACGAGGATGAAAGTCATGCCTGCGTGTTTATGTGCTTGCCGTGCTTCTGCGACTCTTGCGCAGTTTTCTACGAGTATCTGGGTCCTCGAAATCATTGGCATCTCTTAGGGCTCAGACTCGCCCCCAAACAAATTGCTGAAATCGCAAGTGTGCTTTTAGGCGTTAAATGCTATAAATTACTTTTCGAACGGCATAAATAAGAGTAAAGTCATTGGAATTGGCTAACTCCCACACACCCACGCCAGATGGCGTCTTCGCCGTCTCGTAATCAGCATATTTCGCTGTATGTGAGTGTCTGCGTGTGCATGTGTGCGTGGCTCCATAGCCATGTGTGCGTTTGATCCTGCCCTCGGGAGCCACTAAGTGATGATTTGCTTTGGGGCGTAACCTGAACACAGCACCTAGGGGCGGAATGCGTGGCGGATAAACTTTAATTTTATAGATGGACAACCAACTATACGTTTGCCAGTCGCAGAAGACGTTTCTAAGCTTTTCCCTCAGTCTGGACCCTATAGATCTGTGGCCAAGTATGCGCAAACTTCCATCTAATCGTAGGTCACCTTTTTAATGTCCCATTCGTCAATTGTAATTGGTAGTTTAGTTGGACACAAACCTAACCTTCCCTAGTCACTTGAGGGGCAGTACTTTCTTTTGCAGCTTTTTGGCGCCCAACGTGGGGCTCTGAATGTATGAATACTCGTAAATATATTTATTTTTATTATTTCGAAAACTCTGGGCGCAGCTGGTGCCCCTGCTTTCGCCTGCCGTTTTTATAGGGTCTGACAGCCTCTCACGCTTTTCACTTTTATTATCCTTCATGTGCGATTTCACACCTTCAATTGCAGAGAAGGCGGCGAGTGCAAGGAAGAACAGCTTGCCACACGTAGCAGCAAATCAAAATCTTGAATTTATTCCACATACGAAGCGCATGAATTTCAAATTACTGTGGGAACACCCACCTACGTCTACAGGAACACTGAGCCAGCTAACGCATACCTCTGACTTTAACCTCCTGCCTCGTGGACGTGTGCAACACGTTGTGTGGCAGCCACATCGCACAGGGTGCTGCTTCTACTGCTGCCACTCGTTTCCATCCCCATCTTGGCCAGGATAATGACTGCACTGTGGTCGTGCCTCAAAATGTTTAAAGCCCTCCACCTTTTGGTCTTATTTTTCACGAGTCTGAGCCTGAGTCTTAGTATAAGTGTAAAGCAGCAGTTATGGGACTCTTGCAGGGGCAAGAAGTCCAGAACCAAAGTGTGGTATCGAACATGAAAAAAACAAAGATAGCGAGAGAACGGGCCAATGAACGACTCATTTGAAATTCATGCGGCCACTCACTGGGTGCATAAAGCAATCAAATCAACCACATAACACCACACCACAAACTCACTCGCACATATACTTGGGGATTTTCATGCTCTCCTCGGAGGATTTTCCCTCTTGCCCGTTTCGACTTTTCCTGCTTTTTTCTTCGCCTTGTAGCATTTCTGTCGGTTTCATACACGTTTCATTCGTGTAAATAATAAATAAGCTAAGCTGACTTTTGTGGCGTGCAAAACGTTTTGCTCGTCCTTCGCGCACCTCCAGAACCCGGAGGATGTAGTGGCCTAAAGAGACGTGGCGAGGCTATCGATTCCAAATCTCAACCGAAGTCAAATACGACAAGCCTAAACAAAAGCGAAAGTTTGCCACTTGCTCAACCCTTTGCCAGTTGTTCACCCCCGGCTCTGCCTTCATTTGAAACCCTCCATCCATGATTTATGCATGACCCGGAGGCGCTCGACCCAAGTTGGGGTGTTGTGCCGGGGGGGTGCGGGGATAAAATGGACAGGTGCTGGGGGTTGATCGAAGCTGATTCATGCTTGCATGCGAATTGTCCATGCTGGATTCAATGGGGATGACCTGGAAGTGGGTTAACCAGCATTGCTTTGCATGGATTTGTTTTTTAGGCGTAACAAGTTCAACGTAATTTCTACTTGTGATGTATCTGCATTTAATGCTATACCAATTAGCAAACTTGCCACTTTTTACGGGGACCGTGGCGAATATAATCAGTTGCATGTCCAAATTCTCACGAATCCTTTGTCCGTGTCAAACCAATTAGTAAGTGCAACTAATGAAATAAAAACTAAAGAGAGCAGATTCTGCTTTGGTCAGCTGGGTGGAGAATTGGGTAAATTGGGGTGGAAAGGGCAGCAGAACCTGCACACAGCAATTTGACTTTTCCATCAATTATTTAGACACAGCAGCGAAAATAATAATGATGACGGAGGAGGGGAAGGAAATGGTCCTGATGGCGATGCAGATGCACGTTGGAGGAGCCGGCTTGGAGGGAAAAACGTGGTGGGTGAAACAACCGCTTCAACTATTGGCAGCTAATTAATTGAATTCTGTTCAATAACGTGTTGCAACTTTTCCCCGTCGAAAAGAAGGGCGAAAATGTGGGGTCAAGTTGCGTAACAAGTTTGGCGCATAAAGTCATTAAAGTTTTCTGATTCGATTTGGCGTCTTATCCCTCTCATCCGTTTCCCATTTTTTAATTCCTGGGCGCAAAACTTTCTAAGCTCCCGAATTAATGACGCCCCAACCAAACGATGTTATCGAAAAGGGGTTGCAAAACTTTGGCCATAATAATATTAATAACCTCGTTATATCTGGAATAGGACGAGCTCCCGTAGGCGTTTCGATTCGATTCCTCCGATTGGTGGCAGAAACCACTTGGAAATCGAATACTCAGCGGAAAACATTAAAAACACTGGCCTATTTCCCGAATTTCCCCCAAATGTATGCTGAGCCAGCGAAAATTCCTCGCATAAGGGGATTGGCAAAGGGTTTGTTTTACGGATGTGGGCTTGTGCCACTCTTATCAGTCAAAAACCAGGAACACTTACACTTACACCGTTAACTCCCACTTAAGGCGAGCAAAAGAAGATGCATAAATCCCGGCCTAGAACTTTGAAAACGGACCCATACGAAACGGGAAATGTTGAACTGAGGGAAAGCGCCATAAACATGTAGGAAATGCACTCTTTATTACTTGTTAATTGTGTTGCTTTCAAAGGAACTATACATCTACGCACTTACGTGCGTTTTTGAAATTGTCCATTTTACTGATGTAAGCCAAGTAAATTGGTTTTGAGTTATGTTTGATAGCATTAAAGGGGCAGGGGGTGAGGATACGTGGCGCTGTCACTACAGCTTAAGTTCGCCCCCTGCTTCCTCCTGTGCTCCATTAATTTAGCAACAGAAAGAGAAAACCAACGCACACAATCCCGCTTCATCCCCTTTTGATCCCCTTTTCAGTCAGTCCCTGCCACGCCCATTTGATTGGTCACGTGCCTTGCACGCCCCTGCCCCTCTCTCCTTCCGGCTTTTGGCTTCAATTCGTTGTGATTGCTTTGTATCGATTACAAAATGCATTACAACATTTGCCACATGATAAATAACACTTTGCAAACGGGTAGCACTGTTTCGGAAGGCGGTGGTTGGGGTGGGCGTGGTCGCACCTGAAATTAATGCTCTCGATACAGCAAGAGCGTTGTCAAAGGAGCAGTTCTTTAAGCAATAACCATCTAGTAATGCCTTATTTCAATAAGGTGTGGTGGTCACTCCATCCAAAATGTCTCCAGATTAGCTATTTCTGGGTTTCGTATGCATTGCAGTTCTGAGAGATGCGAGCCATGAGTTTGCTGTCTGTCTACCCCAGCTGGCTATTCTTCCTTTTGACTTTATGCACTGCAGGTCCAATTACTTTTAATGGCTCTTCTTTGCTTTGATATGCGCAGATCTGGTTCAGTGCGACCATGCGACATTTATAAAATGTGAAAGGCAAAAACGCAACTACCCCACCGAGGAGCCCGCTTAACCCCAAGGGGACGTTGCAAGGACATTTCCTCGCACTGGCCTGGCTCGCCCCCTCAATTGCTGTTCCTCGAAGGAAATAAAATGCAATTGCGTGATTATTGAACGATTTGTATCAATTCACAAAGGCAACGGTTTGGGGCCGGCGAAAAACTGCCGTTTCCCTCAAATGTTTATTTATGCATTTCACTTGCTTATGTTATTACAAGTCTTCCCGGGGTTTTGCGGACTAGGGGAATGATTGTTGATATCAGTATCCGTCCATATGTACGAGTATGCGCGTGTATCTATGTGTGTCCCCATGTTCACCCCCGTCAACCTGCTTTCCCGAATCCGAAGTTGAACTTGTGGGAAGTACAAACCTCACGGGACGATTGCAGCTCAAGACATTTGTCGCAACGTGCGAAAACTTTTGCCGTACAAGTGTCGTTTCCCCCTTTCAAAAGCTTGTTAGCTTCTGAAGTTTATTAAAGTGGCATAAAAGTGTCATTGGCGTCTAATGGCCAACGATTAGCTGGAAAGGAACCCAATCCCAAATGGCCCGGAATTACCCGAAAACTGAGCTCAATCCGCACCGAACGGACCCATCTCAATATCTCTTTCGAAAATGTCTTAATTGAAAGAAGGCAACAACTTAAAGAGTCGAATGCCATTTCTCGAGCATTTGAGCAATTCTGCTGTTTCAATTTCTGAAAACTGTAATCGAGCTCACGCTTTTGTTCAAATGGCATAGGAGTCTAGATGCTTTTGTAAAACTGCAGAGCTGCGTTGGGGTTAGAATATCTTATTATGGAAATTGTTTTGCATTAACTTGAATTCCTACAAGCTCTAGCACATGCTCTCCTCCACACTGCAACTTATCGATACTAAACATGCCTTCTTTAATGGGTCGAGAAGAAAAGTTTTCCCGCTCGTCTTGGGGGAAAACTTATTGAAAAGTCATAAAAAGCATAAAATACAAAAATGGCTTGTGGTGTGGAGCAGCCAAGAGTCTAAACCACCGACATGAACTGGAGGAGCCACGAAATTGTTTTTCCCCATTCGCTCCACCGCCCTTTTTGTAAATCATTTAACACGCTCTCGATTTTTATTTTAATGACATCTTGGCAAAGTTACCCCTAATGGCTTAGGTTGAAGCACTTTGCCAAGGACATAATGGAGCCTGCAGACATATTCGGGTCCTTAAACTCCCACCCGAATCCCGCCCGAAGGCTGTGCAAATTTGTTCGCAGGCGTCACATGCTGCTCCTGGACTGCATATCCTGGAAGCTAGCTCTTCTACTGTGTATCCTGTGTGTTAATGATCATCATGAATATTCCGGCATTTGTTTGTTTGCTTCCGCCGTTTGCTTAGCCAAAATGTTAATGTACGCCCAGCCCAAACGGAATTTAACCCTGCGGCACTCGTACGGGAAAACAGCAAAGAGGTCCTGCTAAATATTTGATTAACTTTCCTATGTTCAGTGTGTGTGCGAAATCAACTTAATTAAAGTTAAACAAGCAGCTAATCAAATTTTTATTACACAGTCTTAACCACAAGAATGCTTTACCTCTGGCTCCCGCAAAACGTGGAGTAATTTCATTTTAAAAATGCATACTCCAAAAGGGGCCACGTGCGACTCGCAGAGGCGGAAAAGGATTGTCTTCTTGTGCTTTTGGTTTGTGTGGCCAGAGAAAAGAAATAATAGGTACAATAGGTACAATAGGTACAAGTGAGAACTAAAAACAGAGTCGGTAGTTTCATTAAATATAAGGGCTCTTAACGAACATCTTTCTAAGTCGTACAGTAATGTAGTGGATCGATACGAAAATCAATTCCTCTGAGATACTATGGATAAGTAATCCTCGATGGAGGCCCTTTTGAGCCACCAGGCTTCCATATCGTACAGATCCACCTCGCCGGCCAAGGAGCTCAAGGTGCTGGACGTGTCAATCTGGTGGGGCAGTGACACTGAACTGGGGCTCATGCTGGGTAGCGATTGCTGGCTGGTGGTCACCTGGTTGAAGTAGCCTGGCTCCTGGGAAATCACGTTCGCCAGGACGTCCGGCTGGTGCTGCACCTGCTGCTGCTTTCCTTTCTTTTGACAAGGCTTCGATGAGGAGCAGCCGCAGCAGGCGAGTGGCCAGAGAAAGCACATATTTCTGTGGCTAGAAGTGCCGAAGATGCGGAAATGTGCCAGGCTGATTTCATCAGCAGTCAATGAAAGAATTTCCAGGCCTAGGTCAAGTTACCCATCACCTGATGGTTTAGTTCCCACCTGATAGTGCCCTTTTATTTATGTTGTGCCGCCCGCAGCTTTTTGCTGAAAGGAAAGCCTCCCACTGAGGCAGTGCAACCCAGAGCTTTCTGCTTTTATAGCTGGCGGGTTTGTTGGGGGTACAGTTGTGTTCCCTGGAATTGGGCTAGACTGGCGGCCCCCGAACAATATTTTTCGGAGACCCCCATTATGCAAAATGGTGTCACTTATGTTAATTTCACAAATGCCCCGCACTCTCCCCAGTATATAGTGGACGCTATCAGGACTATCGGGTTCCGGCGGTTGGAGGGGGAAAAACGGCAGCCGACGACTACCTATTGTATTACCAATTTGCGAATGCAAATCAGACGCAGAGCGCGAGTTTCACACCGGTTTCGTATTGAATTTAAAGAGTGAGCCATGCGACACAAACATCAAAGCCGATGATGGTGGCTGTGAAGCAGGAGATGGACGTGTGACGAGGACATCTTCGAGCACAAAGAAAGCATGTTCTCCAGAAGTCCAGGGAACCTTCTATATACGGCCAGCTCCACAAATGAGAGGTTGAGTTTTCGAGGGTCTGCTGGGGCTGCTAGCTTATCCGAGTTTACGACTTTGCAAAAATGCTGCGACCAGCCTCCTCCGTCTTTAACAACTTCAATTTCAATTAGCAGTGCATACTTTTCAAGGGTCGACGACCAAAAAGTTTCTGCACTAATGAGTTTTGTAATTATACGAAAGTTGAAACTGAATACAAAAGCCGAAAAGAACAACCCCATCCCCTTTACATTGCTTTACATTTATACTTTTATGAATGATTTACGCGGGCAAAGTATTTGTACGGCGATAACATCCTACGGGATGCGGGGTAAGTGGTGAAATTGGTGAAAGTGCCGAAAGGGAAAGCAGTTGCCATGATGTCACACAAGTCACTGCGGATTTCCTGTTTCATTCACTTCATTCTAATTGAAGCGATACACATGTTTTTCCAGAGTTAAGCCAAATAAATTTAGTTTACAGAAAATCCGGTGAAAAAGTTGCGAATCTCGAATATTAAGGGTACAGCATTTCCAATCTAAATGTTTACTCTACTCACTTTTCCATTTCCCCGAATTCGCGAATATGGCAAACTGGAAAAATATCAATGTCATTTGCAGGCCCATAACCGAAAAACGCAGAATCGGGCTAAAATGGAAAAATAAAGCAGGAAAAAAAAGTTTGGTGGGGGAAAGGGGGGTGTTTAGTCACTGACTGGCATTGTTACCCGTGTAACGCTAAAAGTGATGTGTCTGTTCTGGTGGGAGTTTCGTTTCCATGGCCCTGGGTTTCTAGGACTGTGCATTTGGGCTCGCCCTTTTCACATGGTCAGTCCCATCATTGCGGTTTCAGAACTGCATATTTCGAAGTTCCCATTTGCAATGTTTGTTTATCTGCGTTTGTGTGTGTGTGTGTTTGGGGAGCTTATGGAGCTGGGACTTCTTCCCACTTGAGATGAACGAAAAAACGTGATCTTTTCCCGAAGCTCGGAAAGAGTTTGCCCAGCTTAAAACTTGAATAGATGGTGGGATCAAATTCGTTATAGCGAAGAAAGCAAGACCCGGTTAAATCTTTGCTACACAAGCTATTGCTTTGCAATCCTAGAATTTCTTATGAACAGGGTATCTGCTTGTTCCATAATCTCCTTCCTACCCCCTTTTTTATGTTGCCAACTTTTTTGCATGTTTCGTATGTAGTTGGCTCTGGTTTCATGGTTCGTGACAAGCCAAGCGCATAACCACAAAATAGACGCGTGCAATAGTGGGTGGTGGGTGGATGGCCAGATAGACAGTAAGCCAGATAGACAGATAGCCAGATAGACAGATAGCCACCCCTGCCCACTCACACTGTTCCATTTTCATTTTCAATTTGCAGAGCATACTTTGCGGGGCTTTTCGGTTTCTATGCCAATCTGCGATTCTCACTCGCCGCTTCAATCTCCTTTTTTGTGCGGCCTGCTACCCACTTACCACCCACCAGCCCTCCGCCCCCCTTTTTTTTTTGGTAAGCACCCTGACAACAAGAATCCACCCCCTTTTTGCCGCCGCCCCTGTATTTTGCTTTGTGGTCATGCCCACTTGATGCGTATTTAATTAACGTTAATTGAAATTGATTTATGTATGCAGCATGCGCACAGCCCCAACCCCATTTACCTCCCCACTGACCACGTTCTCCCTTAAAAATATGCTGCTTGAAATTTAGATGGAATTGGTGGAGGCGGAGAGTGGGGAAATCGAGGGTGGGCTCAATTGACAAATTTTCGGCATATTGAAGCGTGAAAAATTCTGTGTTTTGGGTTCATTAAATTGATTTAACGAAATGCAAACAGACATTTTGCGGACTGTTTGCCCACAGGGAATAAAGTGGTGTGTAGGTGGCAAAAAAATTGAATAATGATTTGGAGTAAATGTTTTCTTCACCGTTAAATTATATTGTATTCTACTGTTAGTGCAGAAGTTATGCTAGTTCCTTCCTTCGTTGCCATCAAAACATTTTCACAGACACCAAAAGCTATCCAATTAACCAAAGGAAAAGGAATTAAGTATCCGTGAATACACACAAAAACAAAAAACAATGCGAGTATGAGCGAACAACAGACATTCGATGCGTGTTTGCCCAATTTCCACGTCATTAATTTTGTTCCTGCTTTCCAAAGAGCGAATCTACATCTGGTGCTTTTATGTTCATCTAATTAGAGGGAAATCTTTCGTGGCTTTCTTTTCTATGGCTTTTCCGGCTCCTTCGCCCACGGCTTTTATTGCATAATTTTTGGTGTGCAGTGGAAATCGAAAGTGGAGTAGATTGAGTGGGGTGCGGGGCTGCAATCAGCAACACAGCAACACAGCAACACAGCAAACAGCAAACAAAGAACCATAACAATAAAGCAAAAGAAAATAACGAAAATTCATCATAAACAGCCCGGGAAAGTCCCGACCCGTCCCATCCCATCGAAGATCGTAAATTAGAAATGGCATTTTATGCGTGCGCAAATAAAAATGCTGTGTATGCGGCGCACATTTGGTATTTGGAGGATATCTTTGGGGCTCGGCATAAAAAGTTTCTTTTCGGCCCTCGTAAAATTACTCATACGACTTGTTAACCGTTTCAGCAGCCCACAAAGATACACATTGATTTTCCTGCCTTTGCTCGTCTGCTATTCTGCCATTTTGTGTTTCAGGTGGGTCCTGGGGATCTTTTTGGTACGTTGGTCCGCAAGTCCTCGGAAATGTGAGACGAGTGGTATTGGATTCTGTTGATTGGAAACAGGGCTTTCGCCGATATTAAATGTTCGCGTTGATTCAATGGGAGTGTAAACAAATGAGGTTTTTCGCTGCAAGACTTAGACTCGCTCAGCGAAAACTTGTTTGTCCATGCACTGCGAAAAAAAAGGTTTAGGTCAGGATATTTTAATACGATTTGGAGTGCAAAAACGGCGATTTATCTCCAGTGAACGTGGCCGCCCTTTCCCGTCGGATTTCGCAGCCCCCAATCCGAACAACAAAGGAATTTTCCTAATTATGCGTTCACCTGCACGTACGCAAAAAGCAGTTGGTTATTTGCTACCCAACTCATCGCCGTTAGAAGCCACAAGCAAATCGACCATGAAAACAAAAATCGCACAGCGGCATTTGGAACAACGCGGGTGCAAAAACAAAACAGCAGATGGTGGGCGGGGGATGTTAAACTTTCTGTGATTAACAATTACAAAAGCCAGCTAAAAATCCAATATACCCATGAAAGACGCAGCCTCAACCGAGGCAGAAGCTGAAATGGAGTTCACTCCGCCCACGCCCACCAACCCTCCTCACTTTTGCGCGTTTGTGGGCGGTGGGGTCATGACAGCATTCGCTACGTGAGTTTGCCATAAGCAATTTAGCTAATTTAGCTACACAACGGCAAGGACTCCGAGGTCTAAAGCAAAACAATCGAGGCGGAAGAATGACAACACCGAGGGGATAGGGGAAATCTAGGAATGAAGTAGAAATAGGTCTGTGGATATGGAGTTTAAATAATAGTAAGATTAAAGCGGCAAAAAAGAATACAGGATTAACTAAATCTTGCATTTTACTAAAGGTATCTGCTGGGAAGAGAACTCTTTCGGTCAAAGAATCTGTAGATTCGACTACGTCAACTTCTCCACACTGCTGCAGTTGCCAGGAAGGGAAACAAAGGAAGTGCATGAAAATAACAATAAATGTTATACAGTGCCAGCAGAAAGAGCTGCACACTGGCTGTAATAGTAGTAATAGCAATAATAATAATAATCTTCCTAAGGAGGGTGCTTCAGCCCCTGCTCCCTGCTCCCTGCGACGGACAGGTCGCCCTAATAACTATTTCTTTTTATGGCCACAACAATGGCTGGGAGGGTGGGGCATGGAGGGCAAATCAAATTTGCCTGATCGGCTATTGTGAGCTCGGCACCCAGCCGCCCCTCCCGCAGTCCTCCGCTCCTTTCAAGAAGAAAAATGCATTTCATTGAATTTTGAATAGTCAACGAATGCGAAGCAACTGCGGCTGTCCGCAAGTCTGTTCGAAGGACACATAGTAGCAGCACTCCGAATCCGTTCCCTGATTTCCTTTTAGCTTTCCAGCTTTCCAGCTTTCCGTCTACGAATTTGGCCACCTTGAAAATCCAAGTGGAAATGAAATGTAATCTGCATCGGCGAATTCGAGAAGAACCAGATTCGGCAGGAAGACGGCTGCAGCGCCAAGTGACTTGGGACGCAAGCAGCGCCAAAAATTGGCAAAGAGACTCGGTCTTTAAAACATTTTTTTATGGCCAAAATGAGAAACAAAGGTAGAAAAATGGCCGAAAGATGCCCGTTTCCCCTCGTCTTGTGTGTGCCTTTGCTGGATTTATCTGTTGCCAGTTTATGGAAATCGTCGCTTTATTCACCGCCGGCAATCACGCGCACTGCCAGCCACGCCCCCTGGTCCGATGGTGGCGTCTTGGCACGCCCACTGCCGTCGCCGGGGGTTGGTATCTCATAATTGCGTAGGCGAGTTTAGTACTCATTAAAAGCGTTAATCGTTTGCCTGGCTTTGTCGATTTCGCTTTGTCTCTCCGCCGGGTTTATCACTGAGGAAAAAGAAGATGTGCATGTTGCTAAGATAAAACTACTTCACGTCACTTATTTAATTGGAAAGTTTCGAAAGTTCTAAATGCCGCAGAATGTATTAACATCAAGTCCTTCCTGCTACCACTTGAACATTTCTCTCAGTGCATCTGCCCGTGAGTGGTGCGTGCTCGCCAGTGTTTCTGCAGTTGGAAACACTTCAATTTTAATTCAGTGGCGGGAGGTGACGGCGGACAAAAAGCGATTTGCATAAATTTCCAACAATGATAGCCGGGATCCGTACCCGTGTCCATGTCCAGAGCTGATGGCAATAGAGTGGCGGATACTTCGTGTGCCGGAGCGCCTGTCCTGTCATCAGAGCGGCCGAAAAAAGCGAGGAATACGCTTAATTAAAATTTTTATTACACAAATTTTGCTTTTGTGTCGATAATTTTATGCTGATCATCAGCAGAAGCCGCCGAAGCGGGCGGAGCGGGCACTAATTTGCAGCATCAGCTTGGAGTTCCTGCCTCCAGACAGGTGTGTACTGCATAGGTGTGGGCACTCCATCCCCCACTCCTTCGCCTTGGGGCAAACGCATGCAAACGGAAATTAAAAAGGAAGCCAACGCAGCAGAGTCCCTTCATTTCGCCCTTTTCTGGAGTCCTGGAATGAAATGGAATGGTCGTCGTTCGCTTCCGCTTTTGTTTTGTCCCTCGCTTCTCTGCGTCCTTTTGCTGGCTTCTTGCGCTGCGCATCGCGTTTCTCGCGGAAGTTTCAGCTTAATGTGCAGGAAATTTCATTAAAGTCGGCACAACCCCCACCTTCCCCTCACTTTGCCCGCTGAAGATGTCGCCTGATAGTTGGCTTTCATCAATCTCGTCAATTTTTCAACCTCATTTTCCTGAAGTTCTTATTCAGCATTTCTGGACACCGCTCTTTACGTTCGGCGATTACGCAATGCATCAAACTGTTTTGAAGCAGGTAAAGTGCCCCTTGTCATACATACATATTAAACACTACATACGTACGTAGTGCGGAAGATTGTTGCGCTAATCTTCAGGCAGGCCCCGAACCGCAACCAAAACTAATGAGCCCATCACCGTCCGTTTGAATCCGAAATCGAGAGCAATAGTGCCCCGGACGGGTCGACGTGCCCGTCCTTCCTGCGCCTCCAAACACCTGTCCTCCAATCAATTTAACTGGCTGAGGCGGGAAGGCCAAATAAGTTTCAATCATGAGAACGACACAATACTACTCGCTCGTCCACCGAGGATGGCAGGGTGGCAGGCGTGAGCTATAAAAAATTTAAGCAATGCGGCATTTGACACCTTTGCCGGATAGCAAGGAAGCAGGAGGAGCACCTTTCGGCGGTCTGGGGTCCTAGCAGCTGAAGGTGAAGGCGATGCTGAAGCTGAAGCTGAGGCCATCAGAATGGCAATCAAAAGCAATGATTGTTGCTCATAAAACGGAACGGTTATGTTTATCTGGCTGGTGCCCAGAAGCGGTTATTCGTACTCGTGTACATACATATACCGCTTACAGCGGGACTACGGCGAAGTTTGCTAATGGAATGCGATGGAAGCGCAGATCTCGACGAGCCTTTGCCTAAGTAAAAGGTAGCACCGAGTAAATATTTAATGACAGAGCCCGCTTCCCGTCTCGCTCACTCCAGAGCAGCTAATGGACAGCACCACGCCCACTGCGCCCCATGGCCACTCAACGAGCGATTCTGTTGTGCTTACTTTTTGAACAAGTGCAAATGTTTTTCATGACTTTTCATTTTATTTAATTTCACTTTTATTATGATTATATTTCCAGCCGCTTTTGCGCTGCCTCGCTCCGTTCGTTCCCTTGGTTTTGTTTTCCTTCTTCTCTTTTTGGCTTACGATGAAATGACTTAATAAAGAAGTTGTTTTAGGCTTTTTGGTAATAGGGTGGGAGTGAGCTCAGCGGAAAATCGGAAATCAGTGCAGTTGAAGTCGCCTCCGCAGGCCTTTTAAACAGTTCCATACGGATGCATGGCATGGTCACACTGCCCAATTTGCAAATAGTAGGTATGCCACACTGGCACGCAAAATCTCTACTAGTTTTAAAAGAAACTCAGTTTCCTGTGTTCCTGATTAAAGGATGCCACAACCGCACCTGAAATCTTCCGCCCCTGGCAGACCGAAAGGAACCCAAAACAAACAAAGCCAAATGCCACGAAAATTGAAAATGAAACGTAACACGCCGGAATCCAAGAAACAAATGGATGCTGATGGCAGGGTTTGGAGTTTTCGGAATGGGTCTTTTAGTTCGGGGTGGGGGCCGGGTGCCTTGCTGATGAGGCTGGGAAACTGGCGTCGTCGGAAAAATGCTTCAGCTCAATGCAATTTGCAGCGGTGGAAAAAGCAGCGAAAACCCGAGAAAAAACGGTTGAAACACAAAAAGCGTAGAAGAAATGAACGTGCAGACATGTGCGGCGCCAGTAAGCGATAGTCAGTTAGTGCTCTCCCACGGGTTGCAACAGGGTTGGATGGGGATAGATGCTGCTCGGGTTTAACTTTGGCAAGCGCTTACGCAACGTTTTGTTTGAGCCAACAGTGGACCACTGTTGGGCGAGAAGCGGGAGGTACTGAGACAAATGGCTGCGCCCGGGTGGCAACTGGCTGACAGGTGAGGAACGTGGCTCAAGCTCCAGCTACAGCTCCTGTTTCTGCTGCTCCTGCTCCTGCTCCAAAGGGGGAGGTCTGTAAAAGCAATGGGAAATAACACTGAAAGCTTGCCGCGGTCCAGAGTGGGGGCACAAATTTACATAAAGCAAATGAAGCCGAAATGGAGAAGTGGGGATGGGCAGCGGCAGCGTGGCATCCTGGCAAAACCCTGACTGCATTGCCTTGACCAAAAGGTAAATACTTCAATTTGCGCAAAATGTTTCCCCACTGAAGCGAAAGATATAAATGGATGTGTGTGCTGAAAAATGTAAGATAAATACACTGGGCCGGGGCTTCGAATATACATACACCCACCACAAATTACAATGTAGGATGGAGAATTGCAGGAGAAAATGTAACCGTTTGGAAAGCATGGAGTGGGTTCAGTGGGCTGCCCAGTTCCCTTGACGAAGACACCTCGCCTCCATTTTCTCGGCATGATTTAGACCCGTTTGGCCACGAGTCTGTGGTCCAATGGTGTCTTGTTTGCTTAGTATCCTGCCACACTGTTGCACATCCTTTTCTCTTTGCCTGCCACACGTCAGAGCTCATTGACAGGCCATATGTCAGAAATTGATTCGTTGCAGCCACCTTAGCATCCCAGAATTCAGGCAACCGAACACTCGAGTGCCTTGAGAGTAGAAATTGAGATACCAAAACCAAATTACGTGCGACAATTGTGCGGCAGGACGAAGGATCTGGCAGGATGGGAACGAAACGGAACGAAGAGCAGGGAGGGAGGTTGCGGCACCCTGTGATGAAGCACTTCCTCTTCCGCCTGTCCAGCTTTCAAAAGCGATTTGTTTTGGGGTCCCAACTGCATCCGCAAGTTGTTTGTGCTCTCGTGTTTTGACCAATGCATCAGCAGCTAACACATGAAAGGGCTCACCGTCGCATTGCCGGGATGTTTGGGAAATGGTACTCAGAATTGGGTTTTGTCTACTGAAGGTATAACATTTTAAATTAATAAGCTAAACGCTTCTAAACGTTTCTCTATAAAATACATACTTGATATTTCTTGAGGCATTTGTGATGGATTTTCCGTTGGTCTCGTATGGCAAAGAACAGAGCCCTGTACTCCCAAAAATGCAGCATCCAATACCCTCCAGCGCTTCATCCACATGGGCACCAACCTTGTCACCTTTCCCGTGGAAACTTCACCTACCTTTCACCTCGCAAATTCTCTTTTATGTACCGCCCAGGCTTTCATTTTTGTGTGGGTCTCATCCAAGTGCTTAAAGTAAATATCCTTTCAAGTTGTATATTGACAGCTGTCACCGGATCCCATCAGATTCCAGTGCCAAGAAAACGAAATTAAGCGAAGCACAAGAGGAATAATAAGAATGAAAGGAGCGAAGGAAGAAGCATTTTAATGTGCTTTATTTTTGATATTTTGTTCGCTGTTTTTTTAATTAAAAGAAATTAAAATGTAAATTTCGCCCCATCATTTCCTCGCAGTTTCCCTGCTTATATAAAACTGTTATTAAGAAACACGTAGTGCAGAAGAGGAGGCTGGAAGGGAGGGACTACAAAGTGCTGCAAAATAAACCAAAAGACAAATGTAAACAACAATTAAATGTTCACTAAGCTAACAAGAGGAAGAATCCAGGGGAGGAAAATAACCATAGGGAGACATCCACTTGTGTGGAACGTGGGTTTGCCGGAGGTGCTGGGTGGTTATTAGTGAAAAGGTATTAGAATGGAAGAGCGTCCTCACTGGCATCTGTTCGTTCGCCATTTGTTACCAGCACCAGAACAAAGGACTGAAAACTCCATAAGTAACCAACTTGTAACCAACATTACCCGTTGGTAAGCACACATTTACTTACATATAAATCGACCCAAATATCGGTAATCTTAAACAAGGAATGGTCTGGTTTAAATGCATACGAACGAATCATTTTGTTAACAAGATAGCAAACCATTCCATGAGAATGTTTTAGGGAACTTATTATCTTGGCATAAGCCAAAACAACTGTCACAACAGATATACGCAACGGCCGAGATCGCAGAGTCGCCTCGAAGCTAAAATGTAGGCAATTAGTAATTACTCGTTGACAGTTTTGGTTAAAAACTGGTCCCTTGCGGCAACAAAAGAAGTTCAACTAAGAAACAGAATCTGGAAAAGTCGAAGGCGAACGGGTGCCAAACTTGAAAATGGGATTGATACTGACAGCACTTCGAGCCTGTTGTACCTTTAGTGAAGCCGAGTCCTGTCCTGCACCGGCTATATCCATTTCGAACCTCGAAATAAGTCGACCGCACAGCTTCTCGTCTTCGGAAGAGTCCTCATGTAAACAGCCCATCGAACAAAATGGGAGCCTTCAGATGAATCCATCGCCATTTGTCTCGCAAATGAGTCTGGACTTCGATCCCTACGACGAGTGCTTTTATTTTGGCGAGAGCTATTAAAATGTGATTACGATTTCCAGCAAACTTAGCTTGAGCAAAGCATTTTCTGTACTCATTTAGCACATTTGGAACAACACCAAATTCGGCATGCATTTAACAATATTTTGACTAAGGTCACACTTTGTGTTGCAATTTCACTGCAACAATTGCCCTCCCCTGGTCACACTGGCAATTTGTCCTCGATTGCAGCACGTAGCAAACACAGCAAACGTGGCCGCATCACTGCACAAATCCAATCAGGGGCGTAATTTCGTTGTAACACCGGGAAGACCCGTTTCCTTCGCTTGCGTGTGGGGTTCTTAACTTATTTTGTGGTATCATTAACCTTTAAACTTGGACGCTGGCAAGCAAGCGAACTGTGTGCAGAAATTGTAAACTTTTACACTCGCCAAAGTTTCCCGCAGCCACAAACTTTTGTAGACCGACACGCGGTATAGGAGCATGAAGGCCAGATACACCCAAGTAAAACGTAAAATTTTTAACTTTATTTTCGATTTTCGTTTGCCGCAAAAATCGTATTTGCAGCCCAAAAACTTAATTTGCGCCAACAACCAAAAACGAACGAAGGGAGCGCGCTGCAATGGAAAAGAAAAGGAAAACTTTTGCCGCGCTTCACCCCCACCTTCCTCCGACTATTTCTTTTTAAATGCAATCAAGCGGAAATTGATACGTCACCGCCAGCCAAAGCTGCGCCACCCGCCCCGCTCGCCGCCACACAAAAGTGGTGCCAAATTGTTGCAAATAAAATTGCTGATATGGAAATTTTATGCGAAAGTTCTTCTTGCTTTTTCCAGCCGCGAGACCTCGCAAACAAAGCGAAGACAGAAAGTTCGGTGTTTGCGCAGAGAATGGAAAATAGTCTTTGTTTCCAGTTCCGTTTCCTCGAAAATCTGCCTTGTACTAGGAAACGCCGACAGATCAGAGGTCACAGGTGAATCCCTTGGCCAAGGACGACAAGTCCTTCTGTTTGAGTGCTCCATTTTTAGCTGCATGTCCAAATAATGAATTCCTCATTTGATGGGATATATTTTCTGCTGCATGGAAAGGTCGCAGTTAACTGACGATTTCATATTGTTGCTGCAAACTCGCGCACACTGTTTTCATCTCCAGAGCCTTGGAAGGTCCACCAATCACCTCAGATTAGCTGCCCCATTTCCGCGTGCAACTGCCGAGATTTTGAGCCATAAAAGCTAGCTTATCGGCTTCAGCTGGAAATGGAGTGAAGGCAAAGAAAGGAATGATCAAATTAAAGTTTGGCCATCAATGCGGCGGCTTACTGGCCCGGAGTTCCATCTCATCAGCGCCGGAAAACTATGACCCCCATTTCCGTTGCCGTTGCCTGGCCCACTCAAAACGCACATCAATTTGAAACTTAATCTGGCCGCACAAATAAGCCGCACCAAAAGTTAAGACCCAAAACAAATGGCTGGGCCTTTCAACTAGGCCCCTGCTCCATGCCCCTCCACTGTCGCCGTATTGTATGCAAACAATTTACGGCGCAAATAGGCGGCAAGCGCCACAAGAAGAAGATGAAGTGAAAAGCGAGAAAAATTAGATGGGGATGGAAATGAATAGAGGGGGGTCTCGCCTCTTGGGGAAGGGAGGAGGTGGGGTGGGGGCGCACGGACTGTGAATGAAAAACTAGGCGGCGTCCCATGCCTAAAACCAAAACTGAAATGCAAGGGATGTCTGGAAATGAGAAAGGGAATGAAAATGCATGCAATAGTTGCTCCAACAAGGATAATTGAAATTCACCACGGAACTGCCGACTAGGACCACTTCGTCTTCTGGAATGGAATGCGTTGGAAACACACACAGTGCTCAGCCGAAAAGAAACGAACCTGAATGCTGAAATTGAAACAAATATTCCGCCAGAAGTTGACCCGCAATGATTCCTCGTTAATCCGCATTTGCTAATTTCAAACACAAGAAAAGGTCGATACATTAAATCGGAGTATTCCCATTGCGATCCTGCTCCAGGATGTTTATTCCTTCGGCAGCAATCCAAATATTGTTTTGAAGAAGCATCAATCCTTTGGGGAAAACCGGTTGCCTGCCAGATTGGGCCGTGAACGCATTGAACTTTTGAGTGGCAATTACTTCGAGCGCGGAGTGGAGCCGCAATTAAGTTAATTAGTATGAAGAAGGTAGTCGCAGTCCTTTGTTGTGCTATCTGGAGTCGCTGCCAGCGCAATAAAGTTGATTGCGCCTATAAATATGCAGCACTTGGCTGTGATTATTGCGCGGACTCCTGCTTTTCTCTGCTCTCTTCTTTGTGTACTTTTTCTTCTGCCAAATGTATGCACTAATTGTTATTCGTCGCCCGGCTTTGTTGTCCTTATCTTGAGTCGCCTGTGAGGCAGACGGAGTTTGGGCTTCGGCTTGGTCCTGATCTAGCCGGAGTCCTTGAGACGCTATCAACTGCTAATAGCTTTGGGATATCTCGCCATTTCTGCTTTTTATGACAATGCTTTGCGGTCATCACACTCCCTTTGCACTCAACTTGAGAGGCGTTTATTTCAAAGCCCGTTGATCAGGGAATTCACTTAGATGGGGGAAAAGAAGATGTTTTTAATGTCTCTATTATGACTCTGAACCAAGCTAGGTATACTTGCCAGCGCCAGCAGCCAACCTGTTCATCGCATAACGTTAACTAATATCCAAGGATATCGCTTCCCCTCAAGTCAGTCTCCTCCAGACTAATCTGGTTTCTGCTACATCTTCGGTGCACTTGCTGTTCGCAATCGGCTTATCTTATCGTACGTTTTCTTCCACTCCATGCTCGCATCCAAGCCACGCGGATCCAATCCAATCCATTCCATTCATCAGGAGCGTTCTAACTAATAGTGGGCGTGACGTGAGCAAACCTCCATTGCCTGACAGCCGAGGAACCCGCCTTGTCTGTCGCTCTTGTTTGGCATTGTTAATCTTTAACCTGAGTTCTAATCCGTGCGTCATGATTGAAAGCAGCTGCAAAATCGCTGCGTGGCTCCTGTGGCTTCTCCTCAGCTTTTACCTACGGAGGGAAAAAACGAAGTTGTCGGCGAACGGGAGGGGGCTGGAAAATAAGGTGCACCGGGAAAACACATCGCACATGACGTGATGACGACGACATCGTCTAATCTGATTGCCCTAATGTACTCGCCCTGTGCCAATTTGTGTCAATTTCGATGGCGCCCAGGAACTTTGCCGCTCTAAGCTGAGCTGCCTTCGACTTTGCCTAGCTGCTAATTAGTTCAGCCAGGTGGGGATGCTGCAGGCGCAGGTGCAGCAGTCGCCCTTGGCACATTAGCCGTAATGAGAAGTCGTCGGCAGCAGTGGTAAAACGCCCCTCTAATAACTCCGCAGGCAAAACACTTGCAACGGACGCTAAAAATTGTATTATTATTACTTTCGCGTACAACCTTGAAACCTTGAAAGCAGGCGTTGTGCTACTTGTACTCCCTTTTGGCCTTAAGCTGAGTAATGGGTATCTGATAGTCGGGGAACTCGACTCCAGCATTCTCTCTTGTTCCCTCTTGAAAAATGGGCCTTTTGCTAAGATATTAAGCATACGCCGCAGAGTAACAAAAACATGTAGTGCTTGCCAGACCTGATTTTTCTCAGTGCATGCGTGTGGGGGATAGGTTAAACAGAAAATGGAAATTGCGGGGATGGGAATGGTGAATTGGAGTGGGGAGAGGGGAAACGTGCAGTGCAGTGCCGTGGGGCAAACTCAATGCTGGCCCAGGCCTCCCATGTGTGTTTGTGGCAAGTTAATGACACACCTTAACCCATGTTAACCTAGTTTTTCATGTTGTGGTTATTCTTGTCGTGCTTGTTCTTCTTTCCACTTGACCCAAAGCCCAAAAAAAAGTAGAGTGGCGTGGAGAGGACGTCGGTGCGTATGGGCCTGGCCTTCATGCGGTTGACATGAATTTGGCTGTGGCATGATTGGCCTACTTTCTGTCTTTTGCTTGCTCTCTAGGGTTTTTTATTTGTGACAAATTTGCATTTTCCGCGCTATATTTCTTAACTGGCACAATAAAAAGTTCGAAAGGCGAATGACGGCAGAATAGGGAGAGTTATAGCAAAACCCAACATATAAAGAAACAATGCTCGAAGGGCAGCATAGATCTATGGAAATATAAGAAAAAATGGACCGAGTGCGTTTAATTAGTCACATTCCGACATCATAATACCTTTAATAATGCAACCAACTTAATATAAACAAATGGGGACCATAAAGTGTGAAATGTCGAGCGGGAGTCCTCAAAGGACCTGCGGATGGCGAGCAATGGCCTTCATTTATTTTCCTCAGCCGCAGCTGCTGCTTCTTTCCCAGCTTGTTAAGCATAATTAAAATCACAGAGCGGGATGGAGAGAGGCGCGGAGAGCAGGGAGGAGAGGGACAGAGCTAGTGAGTGAGTGTGATTAAAAGATTGCAAATTTCTCACTCTTATTCATTTTTTCATAAGCTCTTCTTCCTGGCCAAATTGAATTTTTCGTTGCAGTAGACAGCGATTGAGTGAGTGAGAGTAGGACGGAAATGTGGCGAGAGCGAGACAGAGCAGAAATGCATTGAACTGATCAGCGTAGTAGCAGCACCAAGTAGAATCGAAACTTTTTTCACGTTAGTCCCCAATTATGTTGGTCTAAATAATGCTTAGTATTAAATAGTAGTAAAAAGTGTTTTTGGAACGGAAGCCACCTCGAATCTCGACTTTAACGAGTGAGCAGGGCGTGCGGACGTTATGCAAATGCTTTAGCCCCATTGAATTTGATGGCCGCGCATAAATGTAATTATAATGTGCATTCTATACAGCAACAAACATAAATGCATAAGTGCATAAATGCGCGCGCGTGTGTGTGTGGACAGTGGATTACGTAATGCCGATGCAGTGAATACGATATAATGTGCTATGCATAATGCATGATCGCACTCCTTAATCAACGCCAAACGAGGGACATTTAATTTTAATTTTAATTAATTTTGTCATTTGCTTTTTACACCGATGACGATGGGCTTACTGGAAAACGAGCGAGTCTGTAATCCATTCATTTGCGAATTCTGCTGTGGACGCAGCTGTGTTGTGGGTTGTGGGGCGTGGGGCTTGGGGCGTGGATTTGTGGACGCGTGGATGCCTGGGGCTGTAGAAGTAGGTGGGTAGTATAGTAGTAGGTGGCTCCCCGGTATCGTCAGTGCTGCGAAATCAGCTGTCGGGCGAGCACCGCATAATCAGAGGTGGGGATGTTTCTGGGCTTTTTGGTGGATCTGCTGTACTGCCGACGCTGCGGGGACGACTGTATGATGGAATTCCCATCGACTCCCGCGAATGAAGAAACAGCGTCGAAAGTGGTAAAGGTCGAACTACCCCCGCTGCCGCCACTGCCGCCACTGACCTTTGAACTCATCCGCAACCCATTGGCTGCCGAGCAGGAGTGCGATAATAGCTTCGAAGGCTTCGTCGATGGTTACGATGATCCCAGGCTGCCGGAAACCATCATCTGATTCAAAAAGAGCTTGCCACTCACTGCCCGCACTCCGCTTCATTTGGTTTAATTAAAACTCTTTTTGCCATAATCCAATTAAGACCAAAGGCAAAAACCAAATGACAACAAATGGCATAATGGCCAGACAACAAAACAGCCGGCAAAAAATAGAAAAACTCGACAAAACTCAAACAAAGTTCCGCACAAAGCAAAAAACCTGAACAAAACAAAATGCAAACAAACAATGCAATAAAATTCAATTACAACAAAATTTTAATTAACTTTTTGCAATCAAAACACAAACCAAATGAGGAGACAACTGGCATACGAATTGAAAGCCAATAAAAATGGGCGTAATAACCTAACCAATCTACAGGTCATCGATGTACAGGAGTGGGTTAAACGAATCTAACAAAGGCTGTGTACGATAGCTTCAAATGGGAGAGGATTACTTGAGTGTATCATGTTATGTGTTTTAAAAATGTATATGCACATATGGTAAATGTTTGGATTCGATTGTGAGCACCAAAGAACCAGGCACAAAGAGAGAACACTACTCCTATTCGAGTGTCAACTATCAGATACCTTATAGTCTGTATAAAAGTTTGTTGTTGACTTATTTACTCTACGAGTACCGATGGAATTGAGTATAAATATGAAAATATTGTTGGTAAACTGTTAAAATGTTTTATTTAGTTTTGTGGGGTGGTAGGTCGCATTACGTATACGACGCAGACCACAGAATAATGCGTTTCAAAAGCAAGTTTGCTGTTGCACTGTTCCATTGTTGACCTATCAATTGGGCGCCTTCCGGTCGTAGCATACATCAGTGTGAACTCGTTTTATCCAAAGCAATTCCCAGTCGGGTGAAGACAGAGCTACTGCAGCCCATCAAGATCTCCGCCCCTCCTCCTTGCAGCATTGTCCACCCACCCTATAAGACCCCCTATATATTCACAACTGTATCGCAATCGCGAGAAAGACAACTTTTAGTGCGACATTCGCTGGAAACTTTCAGCAGAACGGCAAACGACACCTAAACCGACTAATGGGCAAAGTCACCTCCTTTGGCAGTAGGGGCTTCGGGGTTTACTTCACCCATTGTGAGCCATTTGTTTGTTTGTTTGCTGGAATTGCATTCGTGGCTGCGAAATAACATTTTCCGTTTCCGTTCTTGTTGCGACTGCGTGGCACATTTGTAAACCTTATGTGTGTTTAAGTCTGAAGTGTCTGAAGGAAAGTGGACCCCCCCCCCCTTGCCACACCTCCAGCAATTAATGCCAAATGTTTTCTGCTTAAGGCCGCCGACTGCTTCATTTCCTTCCAATTAAGTCGCCAATTGGCAGGCCAGAACGCCCTGATTAAACAGGTGTGCGGATGAGGACGGCCAAATCCGGTAAAACCTCGGCAATCTTTCACGCACGCAAGTCGAGCCGAACTTTCTGCCTTTTCAGCTTTATGTTTAATCCAATGCTTTGGCCAAGTTTTGTCGCAGCGCCGAACACACCAGCCAGTCATCGCATGCAAGGAAATTGTCTATATAGTCAATGTATTTATTGTGTTCGGCTTTTAGCGGAATATGGGGATCACATTTTCATATCAATGCCGAAATCCCAAAAAATTTCCGCCTAGAACTGGTCGGGAATATTTCGGACTGAACCAGATGACCTTGCGTCTTGGATAGATCCGCCAAAAATCCGATCGTAGCGCTCCAAGGCTTCGTAGGAGACCCTTGCTGACCGCAAAGAGGGACGAAGGCATCCCGTCAGTGGAGATGCAGCTGGAGGGGGAAGAACTGGGAACGAATCGTGTCGCTGTGGCACGGAAAGATCGTTCCACTTGCGGGTCGGCACCTGTTGGAGCTGCAGATCGGGCGCCTCATCGTCCAGGTCAGCGATATTCCGCCGATGGGTGGTGATGGGGGAATCCGCGTCGGAATTTCCCTGGGCCCTAATGCAGGCAAACAAGTCGCCTAAACTAGAGCACATATCTGCTGCTTCTGGGCGAGTTTGTCGGTGGTTCCACCCTATTTATAATCGTGGAGCTATGCAGCTGTTTTTGGCAAAGGAAATGGCTCAGCCAATTAGTCCTCTACTTAGTCATTACATGACCAATCGGACTCTTTTTATAGTATTAAAGTGCAGACGAAGCAGCAAGCAAACAAATAAAAACACTTCCTAACAAGGTTGGAGATTTTAGACGGTACTTGTACTTCGTATTCGATTGGATATGCAGTTAGATTCTCCTTTGAGTAGAGAAGTACGAGTATACTCCTTAAACAGCCTAGCAAAGGTTAACTCCGAAGGAAGCGGAGATGTATGAAAGCTTACCATCAAGTCAAGCTGACGCTTCCTGCCACTTCCGCTCCGCCATTCATCATCGGTAGAGGAGGCTCCTTCATATTTCGCACAGCAATTTGACATCCATCAATCAATAGGCTCCACACCCCCCGCCTGCCCCCTTGATTGGGTGGCCACTTGAATGGCATAAAAAGCGGAAATTAATGCACTTAAGACATTCAAAATAGACGGCAGTCGATCTCCTGCGCGATTCAAGTGGAACCCTTAGCGGCGTTTAACCATCTTCCTCTACGTCCCTTCTCCTTTTGGACTCTTGGGTTCCGTAGGCCACTTGGGTGATTAATTGGAAGGGAATTCCTCGAGGGCCATTTCCGCGGCTGGCTTTTCACCTATCTTAAATGGAAAGCCATTGAGTGCTAAACGCGCGAAGCAAGCGACCAAGGGCGAATGTGCGCCGTTTTCCAAAATTATCTTAATACCAGGTGAAAAAAACAGATCCCAGCGACATGAATTGTATTAGCTAGAGAGCATTATCCCTATTAGCCGCAAATTGTGTGTCATTTCCCATGATTGATTCATTGATGGATAGACCATCTATCGGGTGGGTGGGTAGATGATTCCCCGTGAAAAAAAGCCCAAAAGCATAAGAGACCGCAAAATAGCCATTCTTCAAGTGCTTAAACTAAATTCACCACATCGAAAAATACTGGGAACTTTTTCTTATTAGGGTAGGTGTCTGCACTAAGGTGAATAGTGTGTTCGAGAGTGTATCAGAAAAATTCTTACATTGGGTTGTGGAATCGACTATGAAATTACACTGTAAATTTATTTATAGATCCATTGAAAACACGGAGGCTTAGGAATAATTTATTGAAAGTATAACCAATTCCGAACTAATCAAGTTAATTAAGTTAATTAATTAATTAATTAAGTTAATTAATCTATGGATTATGGAATAAAACCAAGAAGAAACTTTGTGGTCAGATACCTTTTTACTTGGGCAATACATTTTCAGACAAGCCTTCAGATATAGATGGCGCCACGTAATATTTTACGTACAGATCTACAAAAGTATTTATCAATTGTATTTTTTCAAAACTTTTACAATATTAGTTTGGTTTTAATAGTTTTTGGCAGAAAAATTTAAATATATATAAAGTGCTCCTGCGTCCTGGTAAAAACTCCTGAAAATCTTATGAGACGATGTATAAATTACAAATGATGTTCCTGCTTTGGTTACTGCAACATTAACAATGATGAGTTTTAACCAAGTCTCTTTCTTTCTACTTGCAGCTAACGGAGCTCGAACAGCGCGTCATTGAAGCGGAAGAACGCGCCGAGGAAGCCGAAGATAAGGTAAGCCATTAAATGACTGGCAGCCCCCGCTTCTAATCCTTATCGCTTGGGTGGCAAAATTAAAACGATGGCAAGGGGATATCCTGCACAGTACCCCCACATTGGAGGACAGCTTAAAGGTGGAGGGTTCCCAGATTTTCATGACAATGCTGTTCTATACAGGGATGGAGAAACTGTAGCTAAAGGGGGTGTTCGTCGAACGGGGGCCACTAACAGCTGTGGCTAACAACAAAACTGGCCCGCCAACCTAAAAGTTGTCACCAACACAAGCGGCAAACAGACACTGCGCGAAATGAGTTGAAATTCTTACATAGCACTGTAAAAATTCTAAAATCGCAAGTCTATCTTTATAAGATTCAATGAAAAGAAAGTGGTATGGTAGTCGTACGACTACCTGTGACTTCTTTTAAATTTATTCGCAGAGGTTTACTACCACCTTGTATTTTGTTGAGTGCCTCTACTTCTGTTAAGGGAGGGGTTACGGGCTCCACAGCGTCGGCTCGTTACACAAGCCTACATCGAATTCCCTTGTCACCCAGTGCTCCCCGGAAATACGCGTTAATGCAGGCCTGCGTTGGAGTTCGTGCTGCTGCAAGCGAAGAGAAGCTTTCCTCCGTGGCACAAAACTACCCCAAAAGGACGAATACACAGGCTGTATTTGCCCCCTTCCGATTGCTCGATTGTGGCCCAGCTCCTCGTACTTGTGCTTTCAATATTAAATGCGCATTGTTTACATTAACAAGTCCCCGGAGCCTTTTGGCTTTGCCTAACGCAACACCCCAAAAAACAAGCGAAATGCAAATATTTACACCACCTCCCTCGCGACATTTAGTTCCGCCTCTCCACTGCCCGAAAAAAAGGCAAGCACTGGGAATTTGAGAATTGTCTCTATTGGTGGAAGAAGCGTTGAATACTCTATGCACCCTCAAATCGAACAGGAAATATTCTCTGTTTAAGACAACAACCCATTTCTCTCTGTGCACTACAATCTTCCCCTCCCACATCCAGATCATGGGTAGCTCAGAGAGATAGAGCCACCGTTGCCCGGCAATGTTGCCCGGATCCTTGGCCACCTTCGAATCCCCGGCTTCACCTTGCTCTGTGTGCCATTCCCGGAGAGAGCAAGGGAACCCAGTCCCGTCGGACAAACCCCGGATACTCAACAAAGCGGGGCTAACCACTGTGACAAATTGAATTCTTGTTACTTTGTTTGCCCCGAGATTAAATTCATGTACAAGCACGTGGATGTTAACTAGCTAACTGGATGGGCCAGAATACCATAGCCACCCCGATTTCCCAGTTTTCCTCTGATCTTTACTCCCCTTTAAATTGCCGGCAACCCTTCGGTTTTTTGGAGGCCAAACCGTTAACAGCCTCGTTACTTATGTACCAATTAGTCGTGACTATTATGAGGGGAAGTGGAAGTTGGTGGAAAGCATTACGTCCGTTTCCGATTATAGGTGTATATAAATATGAAATCCCCAGGTATTTAAGGATTAATCGTAAAGTATGAATATAGCTAATCAAATTTTAGAATATGTAAGCTTAGGAAAATTTAAAATGCCTGAACTCGGTCAATTAGGATTTTCTGAGAAAGCTGGTATCCTGTGGATGCATGGACCGCCATTAAAAAGTGAGGTGACATGAGGCGAGCACATGGCACTTGGCAGTGTTGGAAAGTGTGGAAAACGCATAAAAGTCAGCAAGGAAGGCCAAGCAAAACAAACAACAAGAACAACTAGCGGTCTAAACCACTTTCAAACTGTATTTCCAAGAAATGGTGCTCAAACTGTGGTTCTGAGGGGTTGCAAAGCTTGACTAGACAGGCCGCTGAGAGCGGAGGCGAAGCTGAGAGAGAGAGTCGAAAAGAGAAAGCCACCCCTAAAAAAAAACACCACGGACGAATAAACCCAAAACCTGAATGGAACACAGAGAACAAAAAGAAACAGCGTAACAAAGCGCAGAGCGTAAAAGTTGTGCAAAAGAAGACTTGTAGCTGCGCGGATCTGTCGAGTTTGTTTTTCAATTGTTGGCCCAAATTAATACTGCCATTTTAGCAAAAATTAATCCAACTTACACTGCGAGTAGTTAACGGTAAACCCGTGGTGAAAAAGGAGGTGAAGTCACCGCAGGGCAAGAGAATTATCGGCACAAAACGCGCGCCCAATGCCCCACATAGCCACACAAAAGAGGGAAAAGTGACTGGCAGTGCGAAGTTAAACGAATGTTTGCTAGGAAATATTCATAACATGAAGGTGGAAACAAGCATTGCAATCCCGAGATTTCGGTTAGTGTGTGCTGACAGAGCAAATTAATGAACGTCCTAGGTTATAAGACATTATAATATCGCATTGTACAACACCAGCGCAAAGAGTTTGCGCACAGAGAAAGAAATAACAGTCTTCTCTCGAATTGCCTCTCGCTCAACGACAGCTGACTGGCGAAGAAGAAGGAGAGCGAAAGCAGAAAGAAAAGCGAAATGGGGAAGAAGCAGCAGCAGCCCAAAAGGACAGACAAAATACAATAAGTGCACGAAGTTAAGTAAACTAAGCTCTCACTTTAAATAAATAACCAACAACTACGAGGAACGATACCAGAACAAACGAGGATTAAAAACACAACAAACACACATATCGAAATTAAGCCAAACAACAACAAAACGTCCATTTACAAAACAGCAACAACCAGCAAAAGAAGATAAGAGGAGGAAACCCAGAAAATCAAAAGAAAGGAACCGAAATTGTTAAATTGAAAGAAATCAGGAAATCGGAAAAGCTAAACCACACGCTGAACATCTAATGCAACAACAGTGGAATGCTGCAACAAAGAAGTTAACGCACGAAATATAGAATAACGCGGAGCAGGAATTAAGAGATATCAAAATTCCTAAGCGAAATTCGCTGGTGCCCCCCAAACATGTTGGAAAAGCGTCCTGTAGGAAAGCGTCGTCGCTATTGCGTCTGCTTTCCTCAGAAACAAAGAAAATACCAACAGCAACGACTGCATTAACAGCTGAAGGACTATAACTAACAGTAACAGCATCTTTAGCTGGAGTAACGGTTTAAGTACGAGCAGGAGGCAGGATCATCCAAAAAACGCAACGAATCTCATCAAACAACGAACAAACCCCCTCTATGAATGGATAACTATAGGAAAAAGGTAAGCTTACGAAATGCAATATATAAGTACGTACTCAAATCCGTACCATGCATGGCTACTAAAACGCGATGGAAATGCTGCACCAATGACCTCTTGGGCAAAACATTAAGCCAACATACATATATAATTCTAAATTTCATTTGTGAAGAGAAGTGACGACCTCAAGAAAAGATCTTTATGAGTCTGAACTAATTTTAACCCACATAAATTATGACTTTTTAACATATTGAAGTTGTCTTGCTTCCGTTTGGGTTTTTCTTGCACCGCCCACCTGGAGTTATCTGAAATATTTCCTTTTAACTGAAATACAGTGGCTATTATTAGAGCGCAGCCCCCAATCATTACACTTTGGAGGGAGAATATGGCTGAATTATTGTGCACATGTCACATGACCCCTTCAACCCACTGCTGGTTGCCGGTAATGCAATTAAACAATTCGCGTTTGAACTTTCAACCTTTTGGTGTGCTGGCGAAATGAAATCGAGAAATGGGTCAGCCTGTTGATTGAATATCTTTTTGTATAAATGTACTTATCACCGAACCCGTCCGTCGTCATCTCTTTGATTGTTGCTTGATGAATGATGCCCCTGCCCATTCCTATTCCTATTCCCATTTCGATTTCTGTTCGTATTCCCACTTTGTGTAGGAGCTGCAGATTCAATTAACTTTCCTGCATCCGTGAGATACATTCGCATCCACTACGATGATGCAGCACGAGAGTAGTTGATTGATTGCCTCGAGACGCCAGGAGATGGAGCTTGGGGCTCTGGCATCTGGGTTCTGAGTTCTGGGCACGTGGATCAGCTGTTAAGCCTTCCACACTGACTATCCATTCATCTCCGGGTGAACATTGATTGGATGCGCCAGCCCCAGTGCCAAGTGGAGACATACGTGGATGCACTTACTCCGCTGGACTGTATGTGGGCCACTCTGTTAATTATATTCGCCAATAATGGCAGACTTGCAACCCAACCGCATCCGGAATTACCCTACCTACCTACATACTGCATTAAGTTTTGTGTTAGTGGTAACCTGATCTTAACATTTTAAAGTCACGTTTACAAATGCTGCAACGGGCCTTCATATCTATCCCCAACATAACAATCTTTTCGTGTAGGGTATTTGCGGTGCCGTTCTCTCTTCTTCAGTCTTTTCGAGAGGGCACTTTGATTGGGGGAGATGTAAAGCGTTGGCGGACCCCAGTCGCCACCTTCCCCTTCATGCCCCTTGCCCGACAGTTGTTGCTATTTAGTTGTTGAACATTGTTTCAGTTGTATTAATGATGCATGCATCCGTCATCGGAGTGCAGGCTAGCCGCCATCGTCTTGTCTTGGTGGTTGTCTTGGTCTCCGACGATTGCCACTTTCGCTCGAAGCCTCCGCACTTCGCCCACACTGCACACTCCACACCCCACACCCCACACCCCATACCCCATTCCCCATACTCATATAGCCACATAGTCGTAGTAGACATAGCCGGTGCCTTTCCTGATCCCATGTGCCATCGCCCCAGTCCGCATCTTGCCCTGCTGATGTGCATTTGAAAAATGTAATGCGTTTATGCCTCGCCTCGAGTTCGCTCTCCCTCTTTTATTATCCGTTTTTCGTACCCATTAAAAGCTGATTACTCGGAGCATACCGAGTTGACATGCAGTGCATACGCACTATTCCTTTTAAGACCTACGATTTTACATATGGAGAAATTACTGTGCACTACTGTTTAACCAGGTAATATATTTTATTTAAAGTTCAATCCAATTGAAAAGGGCTATGTTGGATTCTTAACCCAAAACGCTCTGTTCCTAAGGCCGTTTCTCGGATTTTTTCCTTGTGGTCTAAGTGGTTTCAACGTTTTGTAGCCACCGAAGGCTGCTTTCTTTATTTTAATCTCGTCTGCAAGTCGACGACATCATTTGGCGGACTGTGGCTTTTGCCGCTAACACACAGCAACTTCTTGGGCAGCCAATGGAGCCACGCACGAGTCAAAAGACATGAGACGAGGGGCCGCATAAATATTTATAAAAATAGCGCGCAGAAGTCGCGACTCCGCCGGCAACTCGAGGCTGTGAATGATGTGATAGATATCCGCAAGATGCTTTTGTATCCATCGAGCGTCTCACGGCTCCATTGGGTCATCAAACTCACGGCACGAGGTGTTACGAAATCAGGGAACCGGGTTAATTTTTTTGGGGAGATGCAGCTTGGTATATTTAGTTCATGTTCTGATTCATCTTTGAGTTTCTCATCCTTACTGGTAACAAACATCTCGAATTTTAGTCTTTTTTTTGTTAAGTTATTCTGTTCAGATTCTGACTACTCCCATCCAAATCCAAAGTGTTAGCTTAAATGCCAATTTTGTGGAAAGTACCCAACTGCGCCGCTTCGAGAGGAAAAGTCTTGGAGTGGAAAGTGTCTCCATCGGTTGGCCGCCATCCAGTCTGGAGGTTCTACATATATAACCATATAGCCCGGTTGCTTCGTCTGGCTGGCTGCTGGTTTCTGGCACTCTGATGGATGGCAGCGCCACTGACTCATCAGTATCCCCTTTGTGTGCGATGGCTGTTATAGCCGGCCTTTAATCAGGCAAATTGTTAACACCCACCGCAAACAATCATCCAAAGAGCCAACGCAACATGTTACATTTATTATGTGCAAAAAGAAGCAACAAAGCATATTTGGGCAATGGAAAACTGGCGGAACAGAGATAAATTGCCTGGTGCGACTGCTCCTATTCAACATCAGTTGCGAAGCACTGCGGTATATACACATATAATCTGACAAGTAACGAGCACCTGCCCTCAGCCCCAGTTTCCACTTACGAGGATTCTCCTTAGGGCTGGAGACTTTCGCACTTTCACCCGACTGACATCAGTCTCCAGCTGGATCGCTACTTTCCCGTTGTGGCAGCTGACAGGAGGGTCTTGTCCATACTAGCCTTAGATTTCAAAATCAAATTGAATGGGTTTTTGAACAATATCAAAAGCTCGTATTTCTAAGTGATCATTATTTAAAGTTCAGTGATGCAGTATCACTTTACATCCAAAGTAATTGCTCCAAAAGCCACTAAGCACCAAATGCAAACATATACACATTCAGCGTGGGAAGGCGAGGGCTCTATGCTGGCCGGGCCAGGAGTTGAGCATCCGTCGAATACGGGATAGGACATGCGGTGGGATGCAAGAAGTGGTGTATGTGCTTCTGTTCGATGCCACCCCAAAAATAAAACACGCACGCATCGCTAAAACTTCCCTCAGCGAATTTCCCTCTGCCAGCGCTGGCAGCACAATTTCCCCGAGCATTTCCCGCAGTCTTTTCGCTTCACTCGAGTTCAGTTTCGGTTTTAGTTCTCGTTGGCAGCTCGAGTCGTTCACTTCGCTGTTTGGTCTCCGATTACGTGAACAACCACACCGGTTAATTCATAATCTATGTTTTTTTTTGCCGTGTCGAACCAAAACGTTTTTGCATATTTCTGGTGGAGTGTTTGAAAGTGCTTTAAAACTACGCGCGAAAGGACCAACTACCGATTTCGAGTCTCCCTCTCTCCCGGGTTTCAACCATCCAACCATCGCTCGCGATCAGCGGATCCGAAACCGGTTTTCCTCTGCATATCCAACCGACTTCCCCCTCCCTGATGCTTTCGAATGTTTTTGATTCAGAGGGCTCTGTGCCGAAATCAACCCCGAACCCCTAGACCGAAACTTAACCCCTGTGCGCGCGACACTGCCGAGGCGAAGGACCTTTGTACGATCTTATAAGAATAACTGAGTGGACCGCTTGAATCGCAATGAAAATGGCGAAAATTGCACAGTCAGCGGAAAAGGGCCGGCGCACACAATGTCCTCGATGTATGTACTATGTGTAATTTACTATTTTTTTCTTATTCTAAAACTAGTATCCTATTTGATTCCTGCTCCATGTTCTTGACCGGGCGGTCCGCCCAACATTTTATATAAATCCCCGCACGTCAGTGCGAGTGAAGATTAAAAAAACTGGTGAACAATACACTCGTCTTCTTTATGATAAGTATCCCTGCCCTTGTCCGCCCCCCTCGTTGAGTTTTTCCCCTGCAGTTTTTCACCGCCGAATGTCTTTGGCTGCTTTTTACGTGTTGGGCCCCAGCTGTGAGCAATCGTAGCGAATGCTTCATAAAAATCTAATATTTATGATTTGTGAAAAAGTGAGAGAGTGCGCTGAAAAGTTGTCAAGACCTGAAGGAAAAAACCATTTTATTCCAGAGCAGAAAAGAAAAGTAAACGGAAAATGGGGGAAGCTGGAAAATTTCTTAATTGCTTACAAGTTTCGCTGTTTTTCTCGAGGAGACGTTGTTGTCTGTGCTCCCAAATGCTTCACGGTTAATTGGTATGACGACGGGACAGAGAAAAGGTCACTTTATCGAGTTTTGATCGAGGACAAAAGTTTTCCCAACATTTTCATCGATTGCATGCCAGAAAAACAAAGATGAAGCACTGCATCCCCCATTTCGCTAGCTATTACACTTGAGTGCCTTATTAGTCATTGACCGGGCAGCGTTTTTTCGCCCACTGTTTCTGCAACAAAGGGATTTTTTCAAAATTTACAAATTGAAAATGGAGTGGGTTAATATAGGGATTTCAATACACTTTTTCAATACCCTCAATGTTTAAATTAATAACTGGTCATATCGATTGCACAAAATCACTAAATAAATGATACCGCGTGATCCTCATTGAATCCTATATTATGATTTTAGCTCTCGTTGGAATTGTGTTGTATTATAGGGTAAAAAGCCCAGCGACAGCAGTAACCATTTCAACTTTGTGGGCTTCCCCCATAATTAAAGCTATCTTTCTTTTTTGGCCCCGGGCAGTCGGTAGTTGCCTAATGAGTTGAGTGGGCCTAAATGAAAGGGAAGCTACATGCATTGTTGCTTGGCTCGATCGGAATGGGAACTGCTAATCCAGTGATGCGGAAAAGGCAGAACTTACACCCCCGAAACAGAAACAGAAAACTGGGAAGGCGCAGGCCGTCGAAAATTTAAAGAATAAAGAATACGTATAATATGAGCCCATTACTTGCTCCGCGACACAAACAGTTGTCGTTGGGGGAATCAAGACTGTGACTGGCTTTTAATTCTTTTTTGGGTTGGGCTCGGGCACGGCACAAATAAAATTGAGCAAAGTTATTGAGAGGCGAGGCGGTGAAATATAGCAGCGCTTTTCCATTATTTTCATTCGGAGCCAGACTTGGCCAGTGCTGCTCCTCCTGCATCCCAGAACCCGCCTCCCTCCTGTTCCTGCAGCGAATGCTTCTCCTGAACGTTGTTTGCCTTTTCGCATGGCTCGAGTGCAGCTCTTGACAATGTCGCAGCCCAGTCGAGCTGAAGAATTGGAGAGAAAGCAGCTGTGAAGCTGGAAAATATTCCTGGAGTTTGGTAGCCTTAGCGACAGCTAACACTGCCAGTGGCAGACGACGAGTTTGGCGGGGAGTTTCGGAAGGCAGCTTTGAAGTGCTGCCCAAGTGCTCTTTAAAAGGGGAGCAAGCAAACAGGGCTATGGGCTGTCCAACTGGCTGCTGTACTTTGAAGAACCTTAAAGAACCCTCAGAACGTGTGGGCAGAACGCAGGTTTCTGCGTTAGTTTTGATGCTTCAGTTCCAAATGCCCGACGAAAGGTTTAAAGCTGCAGAGCGCAGCAGCTTCCATAAGTTTCGCTATATTACGGAGACCCCATCAAACGGAGGAAAATTTAAGGGAAAACAGAGCCTGGCTGCAAGTCTCGTCAAAGTTTTATCAGAAGCGCGAAACTTTTGTCTTGCTTTATTGTCGGCAGATGGCGTGGCAAACTTTGCGTACTTCTTTTTTCAAAACTGATTAGGTTAAGCCGATCTGGAAAAGGGGTGTTCATGGATTCCCCGGGAATGCATCAAACGGTGTCTGCATTATAAATCAGTGCCAGCGGTGAGACGGACGACCTCCTTCCGAATTGACCGCATATATAATGGGAATAATGCAAGAATAATGCGCTGTTATAATGGATAATCTGGATGGCAGATACATATTTCTTCTGCGGGCCCCCGAGAGGATGTTTCCCTTCTAGGAAGACGCACCAAAGTATGCAGCACATGATTTGTGGAGGAGGGGAGCTAAGAGTGGCTCTTTTAATTAAAACAATGCACGGGCATCGTCATTCGCGGAGCACTTTATGTTTTCGCAAGTCATCATAAGGAGCTTCGGGGTATATGCACGATGTAGCGTTTATGCCTCTGACACAACAGCAATTTCTCTTAATTGCTTAATTGCTTTATTTGGGCATAACAGACACATGTTCAGATTCTTATGTGTTAAGATCATAATGTGAAACTACCTACCACATAGAGCAATGGGTATCTGTACGTCGAGATCACGTACTGAATTGTTCTGAAATTTCTGCTGCATGACGGAGCAGTTGAGAGGTGCTAGATAGAAGGAGCAGGGCCATAAACGTAGCAGCTCCAGAAGGATGCCGGGCTGCATGAAGTTGTCATGTAACTACGTTCCGGGATGTTGTGAATCCTGCGCATTTTTAATTTCAAAGCTGCCAAAACATGACGCAAATATTGACATTGACTGTAATGGAAAAATCATCCGCAGCAGACTTGTCCCCTTTCCAAAGGCAGCCTTACGGAGGAAGGTGGGGCGATTTGCAGCGGCAACGGAGAATTGATCCCCGATGAAGAGACTAACCGTTCGGGGATCAACGCAACGAAGCAGGTTTTGGAGACTAGTTAAAGGGCGTACAGCTTTGCTCAAAGGTTGGGGCACTTAGTTCCGATCAGGTTCACAATAAAATGGAATCTTAGCGGCGATGACGAAGAGCGTGTTCCCAAAATAGCTCAGTAAAATCGAATCAATTTGTCGTTCGGTTTTTTCGTTTCTCTGTCGGAAATGCCGCCCTGTAGGGCGGGCATTCCATGGCCAAAGTCGATGGCTGGAAGTAAAGATATGGGGAAGCGCTGCAGCTAACGATATCCAGCATATTTTGGGGGAGCTCTAGGAGTGGGTAATACCAGATAGCAGATAGCAGATAAGTGTCAGTTCTGCCAGACTGTGAGACGACTGCAGGAGAAGATGGCGCGTGCCGGGGAAGGGGATGCGAGATGGGTATTTCCATTTTTTCGGGGAACGGGGGCGGCAACAATGTTTTATGAAGTGTTTTCTTGACTGGCTCTGCCGTATCCCGTCCTTCGCTTTGCCGTGCTCTTGTTTTCCTCAAGCGGCAGCCGCTTTGTTGACTATAAATAACAATGGAATCATGACTCCAAATTAAACGTTGCAGGAGGAAAAGGGAGCGGGCCACTGCGATAAGGCCAGGGAGCAGGAGGCTGTTTGCCCAAGAAGTTGATGTTGAAACGTTAGGAACGGAAAAATAAATGGACATATGTATATACACGAAAAACAAATGGGATAAAGCAGTAGAGGAAGTGGCCGAAATCCCATAGAAGATGGACTTTGTTTAATCTGTGTATTAAGAATTTGCGCGAGAAGGGACTAATTCGATGCCCTGTCTGGGAACGATGGGAACACTTTTGGTCTTCACAAGTCACCGAATTTGCCTGCGTTAGTATATATTACCATAGAATGAGCTCCTGTCCTTTACGCATCATATTCAAGACATTATATCTTCATCAGCTAGAGCCTTTCAACAGCAACAGCTTCTTCAGTATAGTCAGATTAATCATCATTACACTATTGGGCTGATAGAGGACACCCCCCACTGGAATGACCCTTTCAGCCAACAAAGTGACTCACTGCCCCCGTACGGTTCGGTCTGGCCATAATGGCGGAGTGTCGTTAGTCATCTGCTGTGTAGCAGCGCAGAAGCCCAGGAAACCCCACTTCGGTCGCCCAGCCAGCCCCACTTAATTGCGTCTGCTCATTTAGTCATAAAACCCGGATGCAAGCTTGGTCAGAGAACAGGGCGATGTCGTTGTTGGGGGAGCAGCTGCAATCTGGCCACGGGATGAGGGGAGACTCTCTCCGCCAGTTTAGCCTGCCCAGCAAATTCAATTCAAATTTTATTCAAACGCTCGCTTATTCATTCATCTTTTTATCGTCTTCAGCTCAGCTTTCGGAATTTATTTTATTGAGCACATTTTTCTGGCAGCTTCCACGGAACGTATCCGCCATCCACCCTCTCCTAGCCCATTTCGAAGCTCCTTCTCGAAGTCTTCTCCGTTCGGCGTAATCCGATTGTGCGTTGGGGCAAATTATTGTCGGGGATTTCTCTTCTTCTCCTTCATATTATTGCCTTAGAAGGGAACTTACGGCAATATGTGCGATTTATGTTAAGTGGCAGACACTGCACTCACTATTTGTTGGGAGCCATGCTCGGTGCAGCGGGCAATAAAAATGTCATTCTGCAATAGTAAAGAGCCCTTAAATTTGCTTTTGTGACAGCTGCGAGCTTGCCTTTTCAAAATCAGTTGCCTGAATGTCGTTGAGCATGTGAAAGGAACCAATAAACAAGCAATTATTTCAAATAACCTAACCTAATATGTATTTCATTTTAAATCAAACTGTGTGGGGTGAAGGTGCTCCACCGCTTTCTGCAGTACATAAAACAATCCCAGGCGCCATCCCGCTGCAGATCGCAAATCCTACAACAAAAATGGCCAGGATTTGGCTGTCTGACAGGACACAGATACCCATAGAACCATCGAAAGCAGCTGTGTCTGCGAATCTAGAAAACGCATGTAGATAAAGTCAACTTACTGTCTCAGTGCCCTCGTCCTCGCACTCCCATTTTAGCGACTTCGATTTGTTCTTTGTTTGTTTTTGGGGCTCAAAGTTTCACACGCCTAAATGCAGGCAATTCATTCGATTCATTTTATGGCGAGAAGATGACAAGAAGAGTCGATGGAGCCGAGGAGCAGCCAAGTTTTCCGTGTCTGAACTTTGCTGTTTGGGCCATTAAACAAGGCATTGCCAGCGGTCTTTTGGCCTCGAGATTTCGTCTTAGCGGTTTAGGCGCAGCCCGATTTCATGGCTCAAGTTTCATGAAACTTTCTCGCTTCTCTGTGATTTTCCCCTTTTTATGCGTTTAAGATTTCAGCGCTTTACGAAGTTAAACTTGAGGCGCGGGCGATAGTTTCCTTCCAAGTCTCTGGCCAGGCAGGATTATATTCAGCTTTTTTTTCCGCCACCCGAACTGCCATACACTTTTTCCAGCATTTCCACTTTGCATGTGCTTAGCTCTTGTCTACTGCACTCTTGTCGAGCTGCTGCACATGGCGTATCCCATTACCAATAAGCAATCTCCTCCCAGATGCTCGCTCGGCTCCCTTCCTGTGAATCCGTCTCATGGCATGACAGGCATAAACTTTGGCATTATGGATAGACCACAAAAGTTGGGGTTGAGCAAGGGTGCGGGAGAGTTTCAGGCGGAGGACTAGCAGGGCTTCGGCCGTTTTTAGAAGCAGCCTATTTTTGGCAGTCCATTTACTTTTAACCAAATGGCCACCTAGTGACATGTATCACCCGCTTTTTGTTGCTCATAAGCCCTTAGCCCTCATATTCCAATGAAACAATTGACCCATTTGGGATGCACAAGCTCAACTGGCAACTAAAAATGCATTTGGAGTCGCCACTGAAGTAGTTGGAGTAACCCTACTATTAAGAAAGGGAATACATTGTGGATCCTTCCGCTTCGATTGCCTCTGCCCGTGCGCCTTCTGCACATCCTCCTTTCGTATCCCTCATCCGTTGTCCCACTTCTTAGCCCTGTGACCCAACCACCTTCTAACCTTATATGCTTTCCGGCTTTGTTTAGTTGTCAGTTTGGTTTCCTGGCGTGCCAAATGAAGTTATTTCTTTCCTGTCTTCCTCTTCTTCTTTCTCGTGTTCTCCGTGGCAGTTGCATTACTTGCAAATTGTTGTGTAACCATAAAAATACTTATTTCCTGGGGCGATGGCATGTGCCGAGCTCATTCCTTGGCCATTTCCACAAATAGTGCCACTGCCACTGCCTCTGCTATTTTCTGTGAAACTGCAGTCGGGTGTTAAATGGTCTCCACCATCTGCCTCTTAATTACACAAGTTCCTGCCAGAACAAGAGCCCAGCTCAAAGGTGGAATGCAGGATAATCGAACACCCCCTTTACAGGTGTCCTAATGGTTTAATGCTGTATATAATATAAGCGTAGAATATCTGTCTTTTTCACTAGCAGCAGCTAATCCCCTGGGCTGCTGCGTATATGTGTAGCTATTAGACTCTGCCCTGAACTTTGTCGAGACTTGGTGTGAATTTAATTTAATTTGGAAAAGTTTGCTCTGTGAGCAGTTTGCAACTCAAGTAACCTTTTGCTTTCTTTCCCTTACCTGTTTATAGGTGCGTGCCATGGAGCAGCGGCTGAGTGAGTGGCCCAAGCCACCGCCCCAGCAAGCTCATCATCCGCACTCACACTCGCATCCGCACCAGCCAATCCCCAGTCATCCGCAGGAGCAGCAGGCCAAGAACCATTGTTCTCCCAGCCATCAGGCAGGTGGAGGTTCGGCAGCAGGAGCAGCAGGATCGGGCTTACCGCCCACCCAGGAAACTGAGAAAACCATCACGTCTCTGGAGATCCAAGTGGAGGAACAGCGACAACTGCGACTGCACGACGCGCGACAAATCGAAGCCAAGGCTGCCAAGATCAAGGAGTGGGTAAACAACAAGCTCCGCGATCTCGAGGAGCAGAACCAGCTGCTGCGGGAGCAAAACGTAAAGTGCAATCAACAGTTGGAGTTGCTCAAGAATCACATAGCCAATCAATCCCAGCGGCATAGCATTGTAGGACCAGTGCGGAACAGCCTAAGCCTAGACGTCCAGGATTTCACCGGGTCCGGGTCGAATCCTGAACATCGGAGGAGAAGCGAAAGTCTAGATCCCCAGGAGATCATTGGCCGGCCGTTGACCAGCTCATATCCGCATCACCAGCACAGGAGAAACCTTTCGATGGAGCCCCAGGAACTGGAACGAAATCTGGTGGCTGCGGTAGATGGGTTAACCCTGGCTCCCCTGTCCAGCATCTCCAGCAAAGCACCCGGAGGAGCCCCCACTGAATCTAGGATAGTTACCAGGCCAGACAGCTCAGATACAGATACTGCCCATGATTATGCTGAAATTTACACACCATCCTGCGAAAAGCTTCCCGCCTGGATGAAGAACAACCCGGCTCTCATGGCCAGTGGTGGAAATTCCAGTACTACCACAACCACCACCAGTGAGCTGGGTGTCCCACGGCCTCCGACACCACCTCTGCATCGGTTCCCCAGCTGGGAGGCAAAGATCTACCAGGTGGCGAACGATGGACTGGCAGGAGCTGGAACAGGAACAAGTACCGCGGAAAGCACAGCCAGCCAGGAGACAGATATCCAAGACGGAATGGGAACCAATCTCTCTAATGGTCGGCGACATGGCCACGGTCATGGATCAGGAACTGGAACCGGAGATGGACACGGTACCCTGGGTAGCACGCCGGGAACTCCGCTGCCACCGTCGAGGCAACAACAAACCGCCAGCGGCGGCTTCTGTGATATATCCGTGCCCGTCTACGCAACGGTTAAGGGTAGAGCCTCGCAAATCCGTTCGATGCCATTTACGGGCGATTCAAGCGACGACTCCAGTGACGGGGAGGACCATGCGGTTATGCTCACCCACCACTCGCACAACTCCTCAAGCACGGACAATACGGAGACCTCAACCTCCGGTAGCGCATCGAGCCCCTCAAAGAGCCTGAAGACTTCGTCAAGTTTGAGTCCGGCTAAGCGAAGTGGTTCGGAGAGTCCGAAAAACGCGAAGGCGCGTGGTATGTTCCATTACTATTTATTTCCCTGTCCAACCCTCGTGGGCGATACCCCAGCATAGTGTTGCTCTATTAGAACGTTGCCCTTCATTGGTTTGCGTAAATATTGAACTAACACCAACTCGTCACACCAACACTAACTAACACATACATACCTAATTTATTGACTCGTAACCTCCAAGCTCCTTGCTTCCGAATCCCAAGAACCCTTTGAAGTTTTAGTATAATCCGTCCCCTTTTGATCTCCCGTATCCGTATCCAGTCTACAACTTGCCTGCTTTCTAGCTATTCCCTAGAAGACATCCCGAAATAATTGAAAAATTGTAATTATGTGTTCTAACAACTTGCGATTCTAACCACTTTTGCCATCAATCAACCATTGCCAACCGAATAACCAAATGACCGCCATTAACCCATCCACCGCAGTCCACATCCATTCACGCACATCCACCACGCCCTCCAGCCACATTAACCAGCATCTCCAACCATCGCAACACCAATACCTACACCACACACTGTCCAACCAAAATCATGGCCAACAGCTGGGGGCCTACACGGTGACGCCTTCGAGTCGACAGTTGAGTCTACCACGCTATCACGCCAATGCCCTTCAGCCCGGCAGCCTTCCCTCCCCTCTCCAGCACATGCGAGGCACAGTAATTTCAGATCTCTCCTTTGAATCAGGCCTCTCGGATGACTATGCTTTGCCACCCGACGCCGTATCAGAGTCCACATGCATGGATGCCTCGATGCCATCGCTGCTTATGCGACAGTCCTACGTTGATTCGCCCAGTAAGAAGATCGAGTCGCTGGAGAAGGTGAGTGTACTGCTGATCATCTTCAATGTGACATTGTTTGACCGCTGACCGTTTTGTAGATGGGTCACTTGGCGAAGCTAGGTGGCAAGTTGAAGACTTGGCGCAAGCGCTGGTTCGTTTTGAAAAACGGCTCCCTCAACTACTGGAAGAGTCAGCACGACGTGCAGCGAAAGCCACAGGGTCAAATCCAACTAGATGAGGTATGTCGAATCAATCGTGCGGAGGGAGCCTCCACCTTCGAGATAGACACGGGCAAAAAGGTTTACTACCTCACCGCGGACTCGCACGCCACTATGGACGATTGGATCCGGGTGCTCCAGAACGTGCAGCGGAGGAATGCCACTAAGCTACTGCTCAGTCGCGACGACCAAAAGCCCACAGTGCAGGGCTGGGTGACCAAGGTGAAAAACGGTCATCCCAAGAAGTGTTGGTGTGTGCTGCTGGGCAAGATGTTTCTCTACTTCAAGGCTCCGGCAGAGACGGTAAGTAAACATTCGATAGATATGTACATAGGACAAAGGTTTAATAACCCTATTTTACCTACCCCTGACAGAATCCCCTTGGCCAGATTAATATGCGAGATGCCCGAGTTGAGGAGGTTGAACACGTTTCTGACTCTGATTCCGAGGAGCGAGAGGACGCCGCCCAGGATCAGGCTAGACTCACAGTTGCCATCTATCCAGCGCACCAGGGACCAACTTACCTGATACTTTCCGGCAAACCGGAGCGAGATAACTGGCTCTATCACCTAACTGTCGTTTCTGGTGGCGGCCCAAGTGCTGGCACACAGTACGAACAGCTTGTCCAGAAGCTCATGGAGACCGACGGTGATCCTAGTAAGTCTTGGATGCAAAGATGCCAGTCACAAAACATTTAAACCCTCCATATTTGTAGACTGTGTTCTGTGGCGTCATCCCATACTGCTGCACACCAAAGATACCATCACAGCCCCGCTGTCCTCTATGCACACGGAAACCATGCAGCCTGAGGCCATCAAGCTCTTCAAGGTGAGTGCGTCCATCGTAAAGTGAAGCCTTTCTTATCCAATGAATGTTTCCAATACCGGAACAGAGCATTCAGCTGTTTATGTCGGTGGCGGTCAACCAGCCGGGCATCGACTACCATGTGGTGCTCGCCCAGAATGCCCTGCAACATGCGTTGGATATGCCCGAGCTACAGACGGAAATGATCTGCATCCTGATCAAGCAGACCTCCCGCCACTTGGGCCAGAAGCTCAGTGTCGGCGTCCAGGTAAACAAGAAGCTGGGCAAGCAAACGCGCGTAAGTTTTTCAGTTGCAAAGCTTCTTATGTCCTTCAAAACTGTTCCTTACCCGCTCCTGCATCCCCTTGGATATGTTTAGTTGAATGTCCTTGTTTTTTGGTGTAGATATTCCTTCCTAATTCCTCATTAACAACTTGCAATAACAGCCCAAGAGAGTTTCGCACAAGGTGGGAACTGTACCACGGGTACAGTCACCACGAATGCCTCAAATAGGTATATTTTTAACCTAAAGTAGGTATTGCCAGCCAAAAAAGCTTTGCTTCAAGAAACCAGCTTACGAACGGTTTATTCACAATATCATACCTAAGCATACTTAACAATATATCAACATACATAGCAAACACTATCAGCTAACAGTACTTTCTGGATGTGCATGTTAAACTAAACTAAACTAAACTTAACTTAACTAACCTAATCTAGCCTCTTACTTTTCAGTAACTCGTTTGGTTTTGAGTTTTCCTTTAGTACCTCAGACAACAAATTTCCCCCATAACTGTCAGAAATGTCTTTGTATGTACATATATATAGCTTTCAGTGCGTTACTGTATAACTTTCTTTATCATTAAATGCGAAAGAGAACCAAACAGCTCTTTGTATAAAGTATTTGCTGTAAATTTTACAAAATCAAAATATGAATACATGAACCACAAAACTCTTAAACTACTGATCAGGCACAACCACATTAGGCAGCCGCCGTTGAATGCCCTTTATGTTTGCCGGTGTTGGCAATTTAATCTCTGCCTGCTTTTGTGTTTTCCAAACGTTTATAAAGCTGTCATCATTATCCTGCTTCTTTCAACCTTCATACTTAGCTTTGAATGTGCTATATGTCTGTGCTTAGTCTCGTTATCCTTCGCATTAAGCTTATTAGAGCAACACCGTTACACAACACTATCAACAGAAAACAACATCAACCACAGAACAAATCAAAATGACACCACCATTTTATGATGAGTAAAAAAAAATTGATCAGAAATGTTCTCTGGCTTCTTCTTTTCTCCATCTTTTTGTTGCCTTGCGTTGCGTTTCGAACGTTGCGTTTCCGTTGAATGTGTTTCGCGTGTAACCGAACCGAACCGAACAAAATGTTTTTCAACACTGTACGAACGACCGACCCCGAAATTTACAGCAACTACTGTTGTGCGCCACCCAAAGCCTATTCACCTGTGATACCCAACAGGCGGGCCATGCTCAAGCCAACGGCAGTTCACCCACCTCCATACAGGTATGCGGGGAAATTTATGGTCTTTCTAACCACTTTACAATACCACCTATCGGTCTACTTGCTGTACTGTAGCATTCTTTGTTGTGCGAGTACAGTTGCGTTCAATTTCCGTAGACAATTAGTTATAACTTTCCTAATTACCTCACTTCTACTAACTTCTACGAACTCTAATCGAAACCCTAAAGCTCAATCGTATCCGAACTTATTTCTGAATGATACCCTTTTAGGCCCCTTCCGCCACGCCCATAATCGACTGCAAGAGCAATCCGCCCGTATACAGCTTTGTCCAGGGCTGGCAGCTCCTAGCCCTGGCCGTTTCCCTATTCGTTCCGCGTTCGAGCCGCCTTTTGTGGTACCTCAAGCTTCATCTGTCCCGGAATGCCGATACCAAAACTGAGACGGGCAAGTATGCCGCCTACTGCGAGCGTGCTTTAGAAAGGACCTTAAAGAATGTAGGCCGCGAGACGAAGCCTTCGCGGATGGAAGTGCTGTCGATTCTGCTAAAAAATCCGTATCACCACTCCTTGCCGCACGCTATTCCAGTGCATATGATGAACAGCACGTACCAGGTAAGCTGTTGGTTATTTGAGTATCCAAACAACATCAGTTTCTCACTTTATTCTATGATAAACACACAGGTTGTCTCCTTCGATGGATCCACCACCATCGAGGAGTTCCAGGCCACTTTGGCTCACGAACTGGGCACAAGGGATGCGACCAACGGGTTTTGCCTGTTCAGCGACGATCCTATCGAGAAGGATTTGGAGCACTACCTGGAACCGCTGGCCAAGCTGTGCGACGTGATCAGCAAGTGGGAGACGGCGCTGCGGGAAAAGGGATCAGGCAAGTTTGAGAACTCTCGGGTGATTCAACTTAGCTACAAGAACCGTCTGTACTGGAAGCATACCATCAAGTGCGAGACAGATAAAGAGCGCTTGCTCCTCTGCTATCAGACCAATTCCCAGATTGTCCAGGGCAGATTCCCTCTATCCAGAGAGCTGGCTTTGGAGCTGGCCTCGCTTATGTCTCAGATCGACATGGGCGATTATTCGCTCGAGAAGTCAAGGGATGTGGGTGTGGGCCTTAAGGGTCTGGACAAGTTCTACCCGTACCGCTATAGAGACGCCCTAGGTGCCGAGCAGCTGAAAGATGTGCAAGAGCTTCTGGTCTCAAAGTGGATGCTCCTTAAGGGCCGCTCGACCTTGGATTGCGTGCGCATTTATCTCACCTGCTGCCGGAAGTGGCCATATTTCGGAGCTTGCTTGTTCCAGGCGAAGCCCAGACAGAGTCCAGAATCCAACACCGCCTCGGGAGCTACCCCGGTAGCTTGGTTGGCTGTCGCAGAAGATGCTCTCAATGTCCTCGAGCTGTCCACAATGGCTCCGGTGGCCAGGTATCCGTATAGCTCCGTTATGACCTTTGGCGGCTGCCAGGACGACTTCATGCTAGTGGTTTCCCACGATGACGGCGGAGGCTGTGAGCAAAAGCTTCTCTTCGCAATGAGCAAGCCGAAAATATTGGAAATCACACTGCTGATAGCAGACTACATGAATGCGCTGGGACACACGGTGCCCGGGACTCCGCAGATGAACTCCCTGACCAGGAATGGGTCGCATCGCTCGCTGAGAACCTCCCAACGGCCGACCTTGGGTGGTGGCTCAGCGGTGGCTACTGGGTTCTCTACAAATGCCACCACAACGGCCCACAATACGCTCAATTCGCATGCGACACACACGCTTAATTCCAACCATTCGCACACGCTGAGCAGCTCCCATCACGCCGGCGGGGGAAGTCAACCGGGCACTCTGAGCTCGGGTCATCATCAGCACCACCATATCCAGCAGCATCACCAGCCTGATATCCTGAAGAGCACGCCGGATCACCAGAGGATTAAATAGAGAAAAGTAGGATTGGAGGATCTCAAGTAGAACGATGGTTCCCTGCACCTTGTGGATTACGGAAAAGATAATCAAAAAAAAGGGAAATTAGAGAGGATCGAAGAAAGATTAAAGAGGAGCTAAAGGATCACACATTGTACATAAACGGGGAAAATCCCAGCAAAACAGACATATACAACTAACAGATACATATGCACCGGCCTAGTGGCTACAAATATGAAACTAAAGATAGAAAGATATAAAGATAGGCGGATGGATAGCGATAGCGGTAGAAATACGACTTAGCCTAATCGGCCTGGGATGGATCTTCATCTCCTTGCGCACCACTCACTAAAGTTATTTTCTAAGCTAACGACGGTACCCGTACTCTAAACTTTGTAAACCGCAGCAGCAGGCATATATATATAAATATATACTATATATTATTTTTTTGAGTAGTCCTAAGCCCAGCGTACCCGAAAGTGCATGAGGTTATGCGAAGAAACGAAAACAGAACAAGAATCTCAATATTTAGATTGTTCCTGTCTTATTTATTTACTTTTGTTTTTCTTAGTTTAAAGCAAAGGCAATGCAAAACACACCTATAGAAATGATATGTTTGAGTGTTATTGCTCTTCGATGCTTTTTAATGAATCTCAATTTGTAATTGTCCCTCCATGCGCAAAACTGCCTTCTGAATTTGTAGATGTCGGAGCCAAGAACGAGAAAAATATAATTATACAAAACGAAGCCAAAAAACAAAACAAGCGAACTATAGTAGCATTAGCAGAACCCAATCGAGAAAAGCAAATATTTTTTAAAGAATTTTGAGCCTAGTGCAGGCTATCAACCAAGCATCCCCATCTATATCTAAATAGTTATAGTTACGCCCCGACCCGCCCCGCCACTCACGACTCGTATGGTTTCCGCTTAAACTGGAACTTCGATTTTATAGACCACGTAATTCATTTTCGATCCCACTCACCACCAGAGCTTCAGCAGAACCACAGCCTAGTACACGGAAGCCAGAGGAGGCAACAAAATTCGGTAGATCATTGATCTTCTACCCAGTTAATTAATTATTGCAGACCACTTCACACATCCCCACAAAGCATATGCATATGTAGTTATATAGAGAGCGTATATATGTATTCGGATTCGATATTTCACAAAATTATACACACCAAATTACGATATTGCAGTGTATATGGCAACAGCTCATTTTTTTCCTAATTGTAAAGATTTGATATTACAAATTTATATGCGCCGAGACGCAACGAAAACGGACATTTAGCGGGACGAGATGAGACCGGATGGGATCGGGATCGGATCAGATCGAGAAATTCATTGAGAAGAATCGTAAATCGAAGGCTTGCAAGTGGATATAAACTATAAAGGCGAATGTATCACATCACACTCAGTGAATCGAAATATATATAAAGGGAAATTATCGATTAAAACTAAATCAAAAACCAGATGCAGTTGCTATCTTTCGGGCTTGGGTAGTGCATCGAACACAGTTTTGCCTTCTCTTTATTAAACAATGTAAATTTATTTATTTGCCTTAATTGTACACATATAAATTGCCTAAAACTTTTATTGTTTATTTCCCTTTCTTTTCTTTTCCTTTCTTTTCGCTTATCTTTTCTTTTTCTTTGTTTTTTTGCGGTGTTTTTGCAGCTTGTATCAAGCACCCCGCCGGATTTGGATTCGCTATGCAGCGATCCATCTACAATCTAGACATTTATACACACACACACGGAACGACGCTCATAATTTACAGATTTGGGTCGTAGTCAACCGACTTGGCTCAAAGGTCGTCTAAACTAAACCCGATTCGTAATCAAATATTCAGAAAACCTGCGCAACGGGAGCGCACGGCGAAATGAAATGGGAGTTAATAATAAATGGAATCCCAGACCGTAAATAACGCAAAGGTAAGTTAATATTAGAAGTGAAACAAGCCTTGGGAGCGATGCGTATGCTGGTAGGGGTTTCGCTATTCACTTCTCGCCTGTCTATGATTCATAGATATGAATGAATATGGTGTGGTTGGTGGCGTGGAGTACAGGTGCACGCGTAATCTAAATGTCTTTTGGTCTTGCGTCCTTGACGCTTGACGCCAACAAAGAACGCACCGCTCCGAGTGGCCAAGGAACTGCTTGATATTACAGAACCCAGAAATACATGATGAACACTAGAAGTATCATGCCCACGGCCATCGCCTTCACGTACATGGATTTTCGGTTGAGCAGCTTGGCGTCCTTCTTGTACTTCTGTGACATCATCGATAAGTTCTGGGTCTTGGTGTCAAGTTCTGGAAGGGAAAACGGGGTGAACGTAAGTTGGACACTGCTGCGGAGTTCCACAATCAAGCGTAGATAGTCGCGTAGATAGTAGTGGTAGTAGTTACCCGCCAGCACTGTGCCACGTTGGAGCACGTCGTCAATGTTCTGCACCATGATGCGCTGCACATCCTGCAGCTGTGTGTTGATGTTGCTGATGTTGCGTCTGCGGTCCGTCAACTGTTTTTTCGCCTTCTGTATGTACACGTCAAACTCTATGAATGCGTATGGGCGCGTCACAGAGTTTACCCGCCGGCCGTAGTTAGCGTGGAACTCCTGAGCCAGGTCCTCCAGGTAATTGAAGGCCAGTCGCTTTGAGTACATCTTGTCCACCATCACCAGGTAGCAGACGTCGTTCTCGATTAGGTAGCTGCAGGGATAGTGTGGAATCTTTTAACTGGGGCGCCCATTGCATCATCTGGCTTTCGCGAGCAGTGAGCGTTCAATTTAACTTCGTATCATATTACGTGTATACTCTTTGTTCCGGAACTAAATCAACTGGCACTGACTACCCGCGGAGCCGAGAAACCTTTGTACATGGTGTGATTTTAATGGTCTATGCCCTGGCAAAGGTGCCACGATGTGGGGCTACTCACTGGAATAGGTAGGGTCCGGTCTCGATACTGCAACGAGCCGGTGAGTGGGTGCCAAGCTTGCGGAAGAGCATCTTGGCCTGGTTTTGGTAGTCCAGTATGCTTCGTCCGCTCTGAAAGAGAAAGCGACTTAGTTGCGGGAGCGGAACGGAACCTAACTCAACGTATTAGAAAGTGAAGCACACGGGTACCTGTTCGTCATCCTGCATGGTCCCCACCAGAGGAAGGCCATCGATGACCCTGGCTATCATGGTCAGCAATGCCATGGCTTGTGCTGGTCCTGGTTACGATTGCTCGCGGAACTGCGTCTCAAGACTTCTTGGCCACGGCTGCACTCTGCCGCCGCCTCCTCCTCCGCTGACTGCTACTTATTTCGATGTGGCTCCGCTGTAGTCCAGTCACCAACAGTGTGTGAGGTTTGTGTCAGGGCGTCCTAGTCCACTTCTTGGATTTCACAACTCAGCCGATCGGTCGGTGCTTGCCGCAGTGATCCTCCGATGCCCGGGACTTCCAAATGGACTCTGCCTCGAATCGGGAACGTTCGCTGCTACCATGAAAACTGTGTTGCAACGTCGCGGCGGGCGGGTGTCTGGGTTTGGAGTGGATTGGGGGTTTCTGTGGATGTTTGTTGCAATGTAACCACGTCACCGGTATGTCCGTGTAAATATACCGAATGGTGCGAGGCATACCGAATACCGCAGAGTATCTCAGAGTACCCACCAACGGTCACATTAACGGAAGTCCATTATATATACCATTCGTTTCTTCGTTTTTATTTTGAATTGCACGTATATGGAATCATGCTTTCAACTCGTTTTCAAGCCAGCATGCCCCTGAAAATAACGTTTTCGAGTTTCCGGGTTTTCCCGCAAGCTATTTTCCCAAGTCTACAGCTTTGACAGCTTGCGCTCTTGTGTAATGTGAGGCTTGCTTTTTGTATGCGTGTGTTGTACACAGGATGCGGATTAAGGACCCCCAGAAGTTAAGATAGAAGTACAATACTTCGATTCACCCATGAACCTGGCGCCCAGATGCATTGTTCTATAGCTGTTTTTAGTCCCATCCCGACCAAGATGGTCTTTGGTATTTTTATTTTTTATATTTGCAATCGAGTTGCGAATATATTATTACAAACATTTAAGGCGAGCCCATTCCTGTTTGCCATTAAATTATTAACCAACATAAATCGGAATCCCTGGCACGCCGCGCCGCTTTCGGAGCCTCGCCTGCTCCAGACGGTTACGAAATCCGCTCCAAATCCGATGGCACAGATGCCGGAAGTGGGTTGGACCGCCCAACAGTCGGTGACCAAGCCCAACCGGTTCGCCCGCAAAGACCATCTGCTGCATGGACATCCACATCCATCCCCAGAAGGAAAAGTGGTTCGCCCGCGAAACCGGACTTGGACTAGGGGCAGGGACCCAACTATATGGACTACCTGTGGTACTTGGCGATGGAGGTGCGTGCGCATGTGCGTTTCAAGTGACCACCGAACAAATCTTTGCACTGGGAAAATAATTCAAATCGAAAGCGACTTTTTCATCTATGTATATTATGAATTGAAGCCCTGCAAGCGAATGCAAAGAACCATCCGCATTTCTGCACATACCGAAAAATGCTAATACACACAAGTTTGTAAGCAAAAAGCGAACGCATAAGGGATTATTTGAAATGCTTTTACTGTGATCTTAAATCGAATGCATTGCGATTAACTCTGAGCCCCTCGAGGACTGTGGTCAACCTATTTTCTCATCGTGTGATCGGATCACCGCCGCGAAATGCGTGCGCTTCCGTTTTGCTCGACTTGGCCTCCTTCCTCGTTCCGTTGAAGGCAGGTATGTATATATAAGCTACTGCTCCACCTAGAGGCTTCACAATACAAAGTCAGTCATGGCCGGGTCAGTTCGTGCGACGCTCCTGGGTCTCCTCATACAGATCCTGTGCAATGGGCTGGCTGGTCAGCAGCTGCTCCTCACCCGTCCCCAAAGGAGCCTGTTCGAGGATCCGCTGGGTCACGTAGAGCAAGTGGAACAAGTGGAGCACCTGCCCTCTTTGGGCTGGAGTGGTGTTGGCGGTGGACTCGGAGTGGGCGAGTGGCCCTATAGCACCGTTGGTCTTGGCCACATGAGTAAGGATGAGCTGCTGACCCTGCTGGAAGCCTGGAAGGAGGTGGAGGAGGAATCGGCCACGACAACGACTGCGCCGCCAGCGGATGCCACCACACGTAGACCTCCTCCGCCTCCACTGCCACCACCACCACCTCCTCCCCCCCGACCCATACCCGTCTCCGTTGCAATGCCTGCACCTGCTCTTCCGCCCTCCGGCACTCCCATTACAGTGCGGCTCCCAGCCTTTGTGCCTGTGCGTCTGGCTGCCGTGTTTACTCCGCCTGCCAGTGGACAAGCTGGTAGTGCTGCTTCGTCTGCCAACGAAGTCGGAGAGGCTGGAGGAGATGATTTGGCCACCGAGGAAATGCCAGATGACGGCGTCACTACCCGGCTCTTTCGCTTTTTACCCATGCCACGAGCTCGAACCAGGCCGCAATCCAATTCACAGAACAGGCAGCAGTTTGTGGTGAGGAACACCCTGGACAGCGTGGATGCAGGCACTGCCCCTGTCAGGCAGCAGGTTAAACCGGAAGTCCAGCCCAAGGCGACTGCTCCGCCTTCCACTCCCAAGTTCCCTGGCTACCCAACTCCCTCCTTTCGTCCCAGGTAAGCAAAAACGAGAGCGCGAGAGGCGGTCATCTGGGCAGCCTGCTCATTCCCCTCTATTTTTGCTCTAGATTTGGTGTGCCACCGAGTCTGGCCAACGCTCGATTCGAGCTGGTGCCCTCTTCCCAAATCATCGGCGACTGGCGGGTGTGAGCCTGTGCAGCACCTGACTGATCACGATTGCACTGACCAAAACGGAGTACCTTCCGGGGAACCAACCAGGATCGAGGTTTCGAAGGAGGCTGTCTGGCTAGGGTTCCCACTATCCCTTATGTATTTTATTTTATTGTATAATATTATTTTTTTGTGCCCAAATACAATATGCAATCAGTCATAGATTAGCGACATATAAGACAGACATGTTGAACTGCTTCCGAATTGAAGTAGGCAAGTTTTCTGCTCCAATGGCCATATTAAGCCATATATGTATGTACATCTATTTGATGTCCTCTAAAATGGCCCAGCTTTTAAAGGAAAGAGCAGTCTGAAGAGTACATATACAGATCAGCGCGAGTATTAAGCCATAAAAATCTATGGTGTTTTTCGAATCCTAAGATCGGAAGATTAAGTTTAATCACATATGTATGCACTTTCCCTTTACACAGTTTTATAAGTTGGCCTAAAGTTTTTGTACAAAAGCAAACAAAATTTATATTTATAAATGAACTGCTCTGCATCTTGTAATGCCCTCTGTGGCGTGGGAACGCCGCGTCCGAACTTGCAGCGGTTAGTTCCCTATGTCGAGCCGCAAGAGGACGACGAGGAGGATATGGTAGTGTGGTGCCGGGCAAATCTGGATTTCGCCTGCTCGCTCAGCGAGATGCGCATACGCTGTGGAGAGGCCGCCACTTATCACCGAACACTGGGGGATGTGGACCTGGCGCCTCACCCGTTGCTTAGCCGGCGAGACAAGCTCATGGACATTTCCCAAAAGGTCTGCTCAGCGTCAGAAGGGAAACCCATCCCCGCCGACCTGGAGGTCGCCTGGCAGAGTCATAGCAGCATTGACTGCCTTGATCTCCGCAAAGTGCGTGCTGAGATGAATTTTGCTGATCAGAAGGCAGCCAAAAATCTTGTGGATCGCGTTGAGGTGCACCACAAGCCTTTGCAGACGGAGGAGGCGGAGCGAAGGAAATTGACTATTGTCAAGGCAAGCTCCGCAAGAAACTTGACTATTGACAAGGAAACCTTAGCGGGGAAATGGACTATTGACAAGGCAACCTCCGCGAGGAACTTGACCATTGACAAGGCAACCTCCGCGAGGAAATTGACCTTTGACAAGGAAAACTCCGCGAAGATCTTGATCATTGACAAGGCAACCTCCGCGAGGAAATTGACCTTTGACAAGGAAAACTCCGCGAAGATCTTGATCATTGACAAGGCAACCTCCGCGAGGAAATTGAGCCTTGACAAGGCAAACTCCGCGAGGAACTTGACCATTGACAAGGCAACCTCCGCAAGGAAATTGACTATTGACAAGGCAACCTCCGCCAGGAAATTGACTATTGACAATGCAACCTCCGCGAGGCGCTTCTATAGCCCAAAAAGGTATGTCAGCGGGTATATTTCCAACAGAAAATCGGTCGGAAAAACGGAGTCCTTGTCGCGCGGTGCATACATGCCCGATCTTGAGCTCAACCGCGCGATAGGTCTTTCTGCAAGTCAACCATTCAGAGGACAGCATTGCCTTGTGTTGGAGAAGCTTCCCGACACCGAGATGGAGGAGGACAGAACCCAGATCCCGAACTCCAGAATCAGCGCCAGTGGCCACAAGTATGACGGCTCTTTAATACCCACTTGTAGAAGTGCTGGAACTGGTGCGGATCAGAATTCGGAGACAGAGAGTTCCGACACCTTCAATTCCCAAGAAAAGGACAGAACTCAGATGCCGAACTCCAGAACCAGCACCAGTGGCCGCAAGTCCGACGGCACATCAACACCCAGTTGGAGAATTGCTAGAACTGGTGCGAATCAGAATACGGAGGCAGAGATTTCCGACTCCTTCGATTCCTCCAATTCCTTTGAGAGCTCCAGTCTGGTCAGCGATTCCCAAGAAAACCACGAGCTTTCCACGGCGGCAGGTCTGACGGCGGCCTTCATCCGGCGACATATGCTGTTCCACCTCCTGGCCAGTAGGTTCGGAAGACGGTATCTGCGCTAGCTACGTCGTAGCTGGGGTCGTATGTGCTGCCACCTGCGACAGCAAGTTCTGTAAATTGTATAGTGTATATGTATGTATGGTAGTAGCCGAACCGCGAAGAATTCCTGCGAATTTCCATAAAGTTCAAAGCAGTATTTAAATTTGCGACTATCGATTACAACTAGCACTGTCGCCGATGCGCAATGCTCTTGAACGCTAACCAACACTATCAGTTTAGAGCACACATGCAAATGGTATTGTATTGTGCATTTACAAACAAATTTTATGTGAACGTTTTCACAATTATTTCGTCTTAATTCTTTTTAGAGTCCGCCAATTCAGGTATGTATGCAACACGTCATACTGCTTGCAGTCACTGCATAACTCGCCAAGCACTTTAGTAATACCACCCCACCACGTTTAAACGGACCGAATGCGCGCGTCGGTGTGACCGCATGGCTTAGCTGGCGAAATACCGGCTGCCCAACTAAAAATCCATCAACTTGTATTAACGTGTCAGACTCTGGCTATGCAATCGTAATTGCAAAATCTTAAAGTAGTGGCAATAAATTAGTTTTCCTCCTGCACAAGTCCATCCATAGGGCCGCATCGTCCGCGCAGCGCTAGAAGTGGATAGTTCGAACGCGGAGTGGATCACACGCACCTGCCCGCCGCGACCAGTCAAGTTTCCCGCGTTTTCCATGGCGATTAAGTCGGGAAATAGTTATTTTGTTAATGTGTTTTAACCAACAACCGTGGCCGTGGTGTGGTCCTGGCTAATCGCAGCATCCCAGCGCTGTTTGTTTTGTACCCTCGCCTGCTCTTTTGTTGTGTTCCTCAGAAAAGGGTGTATCGCGAACACACACACACGCGACAAACTCTCGCACACAAACACACACGCCCAAGACATTTCGGCGGGAAACTTCATTATTTATGTAATTAAGTGTAAGCTCTCGCAGTTACATGTCCGCGAGGAGCGCAGCGGCAAGCGCAGCATACACCGGCAGCTACTAGGCGCCAGGCCACTAGACGTAAACAGCGGCGCCAGGCCCGAAACGTCCCGGTTAGCCGGCTAGCTCCAATTCAGCCGCCTCTGTCTCCGATTTCCGACTTCAGGCTGTCGCCAGAAGCAGCGACCGCCGCTCCAAGCATTCGCAATCAGCCGGGACAGAGACATCATTCGCAGACATGAGCGAGCCTGACCCGCAGGAACTGGGCGCAGAGGTGGTCAGCGGATTGGTGGCGACCAATGACGACCGCCTGGAGATGATCAACGCCGAGTACACGAACCTGTGCCGGGATCTAAATATGGACCGACAGACAGAGCTGCAGGGCTACGAGACGTACTTAGAGGTGTCCCAGAGGTGCTCCATGGAGGTAAGCTTCGAAGTGGCAGCAGTGGCGTCCAACCTAACGCCCTTTCTTTCTTTCTTTCTGTGCATTGTCTGCCTAACAGGGCACAGCCAGCCACTGGATGTGCTGCGCCATTTACACGGCCTGCCGAAGAACCAGCACACCCACGGTGACTGGCCAGAATGCAGTGGTCAAGGGTAATTGTGTGTCCTTGAACAATTTGCTGCGCTGCTGCAAAATGAGGTGGGTTTCCGTTTATGCCTGCAGTTTTACACCTAATCATTTCCACAATCCCCATCCACAGCATTTACGAGTTCAAGACCAAAATTAAGCAGTGGTGCGACATGGCCAACCTGCCGCAGGAGTTTGTCAACGAGATTGAGGATCTGGACCGCAAGTTCAGCATCACATTTATGCTTCACAAGCGTTTCCGCATTATTATGGACATGATCTTCTCGTGCCCGCCCAACGAGAAGAAGCACTCCAAGTACATGTGCGTATATCATCATGTCAGCCTGACCCCGTGTATAAATAAAGCTTCCCTCTTTGGAACAGCTCTCTGCATGGCAACCACGCCCACGGAAAGTGCTCGTACATCAAGCTGGACGACATCTGCTGGCGCCTGTTCCTCTGCGCCAAGAACCAGAAGCCGAGCAACACCGTAGACTTGGTGACATCTTTCAATCTGATGATTTGCTGCATAGACCTGATATACAATAATGTGCTGGCCGAGAAGCGCACCGATCTCATCAACCCCAAGTTCGAGGGCCTGCCGAGCAACTGGACGGAGCTGGACTTTCGCCACAATCCGCACTGCATTTTGTCCAACTTCTGTGACATGACCGAGGAGGCTAAAGCCATGAAGGCCACCACCTTCCGCCAGATCATGTCGAGCTTCTTTCAGGCTTCGGTAGGAGTGCCGTTTCGCATTTCCATTAAAACAACTAATTTGTTATATTTTCATTCCGATCAGACTATCTACGGAAACAAGGACACTATGCTGGGCCTATTGGCTAACGAAAACTTCGAGCGCAACCTGAAGTCCCTCAACATCAGCTACGAGCAGTACGTCCTGAGCGTGGGCGAATTCGACGAACGCATTCTCAGTGCCTACGATGCTGGGGAACACACTGCCCTCAACGACCAGTCCCTGCGTCCGCCGGTTACTCCGCTTACCCGAAAGCAAGATCTGCCTGCGCAGCCCGCGATGGCCGGCGATAAATTTGAACCCGTCCACAACGCCACCACCAACGTGAAGCAGCTGAGCGCCTTCGGACGGATCACGGAACCTACGGACTTTGTCAAGTGAGTTGCCGGGTGGTCTTGTATCTGTATTGTAAACGAAACCTGTGAGCGAGGCTTACCAGTATGTAATGGCTGAAAGTCGTTGGCATCGTGTAAACAAAGCTCTTTTGTATTTGCTTGCTGTATACATCGTAGGAATTCGATAATTTGTTAGCCCAAGCCCACATCCATAGAAATTTCTGTTGAATTAAGAATCGATTGGATTGAATCCCAGATTGATTTATATAGCTTATGTTTTGATATCGCCATGTCTTTATCCAGGCAAGCTGGCGAAGAGGTAATCGCCAAACTGCTAAGCATCATCGAGGAGATCGAGCAGAAATTCCTCGCCAAGTACCCGTCAACGGAGGCGAAGAGTCGCTTCCAACTAGCAAAGTCCTTCTTCTTTTACCTGCTCGACCAAATCCTGCAGGCGGAAATTCGGAACAAGCCCGACATCGATCTCAAGCGACTACTGGTGCAGAAGGTCTCCCTGGTCATCTTTAACATCACGCTGATGGCCTGCTGCGTGGAGCTGGTGCTGGAGGCCTACAAAACGGAGCTCAAGTTCCCGTGGGTGCTCGACTGTTTCAGTATTAGCGCGTTCGAGTTCCAAAAGATCATCGAGATCGTGGTGCGGCACGGCTCGCACGAGGGCTGTTTGAACCGGTCGCTGATAAAGCACCTTAACTCAATCGAGGAGACGTGTCTGGAGCGGCTGGCCTGGGCGAGGAACTCGACTGTCTGGGATATGATCGCCTCCGCCCAACTGCCGTTGCCCACGTGGCTCATGGTTAACCTCGACCGCGCCGCCGGCGCCCTGCAGATATTCCTGCGCAAGGTGTACCTGCTTGGCTGGCTGCGCATCCAGAAGCTGTGTTCGGAGCTGTCCCTGTGCGAGAAGACGCCTGAGAGCATCTGGCACATCTTTGAGCACTCGATCACCCACGAGACGGACTTGATGAAGGACCGCCACCTCGATCAAAATATTATGTGTGCAATATATATCTACATAAGAGTAAGTAGCAAAACCACGTTCTTCTATCTCTGTCCGATTCGCTAGCATACATTATGAAATGCACATAATCAAATGCATTTGAAACAGCCGACTTCCGCCCGTGTGCAGCTAAAGACCCGCTTATAACATCCATGTAACACCATTACAATCCGCAGGTAAAGCGAATGGAGGACCCCAAGTTCAGTGACATTATGCGGGCATATCGCAACCAGCCGCAGGCGGTGAACAGCGTCTACCGCGAGGTGTTCATGGACATCAACGAGGACGGCGAGCCAAAGGTTAATGACATCATTCACTTTTACAACCACGCTTACGTGCCGCTGATGCGGCAGTTCGTCATCGACTATCTGAACGTAACTCCGGACGCGAGTGGCCGGGCTTCGGACCTACAGCTCTCCCCGCATCCGAAGGAACGGGCCGCCCAGCCCAAGAAGGTGACCCAGAGCCACTCGCTGTTCGTGTCACAGATGTCCAAGAACGAGATACAGCAGTCGCCCAACCAGATGGTCTACAGTTTCTGCCGCAGCCCCGCCAAGGTAAACATTTCGGAGTTTCGTTCACCTCCTCAGCTTTGGCATCGATTATCCACTTGCTATTCCCGCAGGACCTCCAAGCTATGAACGAAAAGGTACGCGGCGGCAAGCGCATGCTGAGCTTTGGTGACGAGCCTGGACTAGGTGGCGTTGTGGAGGCGAAGCGCCCGCACATCAGCCAGGTCAAGGCCGTCTTGGACGACCCGGATCTGCAGTCAGCCGAGCAGCAGCCTGCTGTTACCACGGAGGGTGGCGTAGGGGGCGAAGGAGGAGAACAAGAGACATAGACACGGGGCTTATGGGGGCAGACTAGACTTAAGGTTTAAAATCCTGCGCCGAAGGCCACACACTGGCCCCTCCGGCGCACGTTCGACTATTTTATGATTGTTTTTTTTTAAATATTAACACTTAAATTGACATTTTAACTTAAATTCAACAAACTATTTTAGTGCATCTTTTAATTTTGCTTAACGCCAGCCAACCATTTAATTCATATGCTAACCCAATACTTGGAAATAGTTCTAGTATATACTTGATCACCATACACATCCATCGGTCGCGGCTTCCCGCGATCTAAAAATCACTAACAAAAAAACAAATCAAATTAATGCAATCCACATTATATATAAAAGCTTATATACAAATATACTTTATACAAATTGATATTAATTGTATTTATTTAAGCATTTTCGTAGTCGATCTACTTCGTCCTACGAAGATGGGAAATGTTCAAAATCGTAGTTTCTCTGGTCGAAATTGCCACCTTTACACGTTTCAGGCACCAGGCGAACAGAAACCGTAACAGGCGCCAGTTCAAATTAACTAAAACAGCTGATCCTTTTCAAGATGGCTGCGCCTTACGCTTTTCCAGTCACCCCATTCGACCAATAGGAAGCCAAAGATAGGGAGAAACCGTTAGTTACTTTATCATGACCGCCTTATGTGGCAATTTTTGTTTGCCTGGTGTTCAGCCACTGAGAATTCACAAATTTCTGCCAAATTTGACGACGACGGGCAACATTTTTCCCAGTCAAAATGACAACTTTCGGGTCCCAGACACTAGGCGAACAGAATCCCTAGCAAACTGAAGCTGCCAGCCCTTTCGATCTTACCAGTTACCAATTGACCAATAGGAGAGCAGCACAACCGTTACTTCGGAGCAGAGCGCACACCAGTGATGAGCAGCCTAGTTGTTCTTGATGTTCGTGTCACGAATTAGCACAATAGGCACGAAAGTCCCTTGTATTACATGGGTGGGCGCCGAAATTCAGAGGCACGCTGGCATCACTACGAAAGCGATTATTAGACTGATCAGCTGACTGTTTGGCATGCGGTTATCTTTTTGCGCGCCTGGTTTCTCAGATCGAGAAATGATGCAATAATGTTGTTGCGCTAGATTAAAATGAATTTATTATTGTGGCTCGTGGGTTAAGTAGGTGAAAGCAGGAGGCTTCTATGGGTCCAGGCGGAGTGTGCTCGTGATGAACGCCAAGGCGCAGCGCTGCAGATTGTTGACCTCCCCCTGGAGACGCTGCTCCAGCAGAGGACTGCAGGTGAAGAGCGGATCCGACTGCTCCGGAACAATGCGGAATGCGACGCGCCGCCACGTGGCCCGCACCTCTTCTAGGCGATCCTCCTCTAGGGACTCTCGCATCATCGGCAGATCCGAGCTCCTGGCCAGCAACAGTAGGTGGGCAATGGCCAGGCACAACTGTTGCTGGAGTGCATCCCGGTGGTTGTACTCTTCGAAGCTTTCCAGTAAATTAGAGCGCACCAGAGCGTCCAGGAGCGAACGCCATAGCAGAGGGAAGTGGGCACTGAAGTCCTGACGCTGCTCGACCTGCAGCAGAACTCCGACAGCATTGGTGCGCACCTTGAAGTTGGCGTGCTGCACCACCAACTGACACAGGGTGGGAAATAAGATACCAGCCAGGCGGTTGTTGGCAAAGAAAGCCCTGTGCTTCACTAGGTTTCCGATGGCATAGCATGCATTCCACTTCACCTTTGCGTTGCCTGGCGATGTTACACAGTCCAGCAGCTTAGACATGGCCACTTGCATCAGTTCACCGTTTCCAAATGGCTGGACCTGCAGGATCTGCAAGAGATTTCCCAGGGCACGCACCGCGTTGGCCCTGACCTTGTCGTTATCGGCACAGCTCTTGGTGGCCGCCTGGATGAGGCGTTCCAAAAGTTCGGCGGAAATTCGTTCGGTCTGGTTGGGAATACCGGCCACCAGTGCGTCACTGATGTTCCCCAGGGCCCAGGCGGCCTTGATTCTCGCCAAGAGCTGGGAGTCACCTAAGATGCGCAATGTCAGCTCCGCTGCATTCTCCACAAATCCAAGATCCGTCTTCAGCGAGGGATGCAGCACATAGACGGCCATAGCCCGCAAAGCGGCTACCCTGACCAGTGTTTCCTCATGATCGTCGCTGGCGCAGCCGCTTAGGAAGGCCAACAGCGCGGTCCTTTGACCATCCGGGAGTCTCTCAAAGCTAATAGCTCCCATGTTGGACAGGGCGTCGCAGAGCGCGCACTTCAAGGAGTACCCGGCGGAATCGTAGGCTTGATAGGTGGCCGGCAGCAGGGTAAGCCAAAAGGATATCTGCAGCTCCCGTTCTGCCGGTTCCGGCAACAGTCTGCCTAACTGGTAGCCAACTGAGTCCAAGCAGCGTGCGGCGTACAGCTTTACATCTCTAGCGGGATCAGTCAGCCCAGCGGATATCACCCTTGACAGACGCACCTGATGTCCTCGTAGCAGGCCTATGTGTGTGGCCATGGCCTGGAGCACCTGGAAACACTCCAAGCGCACGGCGGATGGAATTCTCATGTCCTCCAGAAAGCGGAGTACCTGCCTTAGCAGCCATGAATTGCGCGGAATAGATGGAGACACTGTGTGGACGGGATTTGGCACATTGTTCTGCAATGGCTGCTGCTGCTGCTGCTCCTCCTCCTCCTCGAGTTCCATCTCCGCATCCGAGTCGCACATCTCCTGGTATGTTTCCGCCGTGCTCGCGTGTTCCATTTGAAGGTTTCTCTGACTAGGAGCCAGTCCTATTGAGCTGGCAATCTCCGGTGTAAGATTGGATGTGCCCACCAGCATTTCCATGACCAGTAATGCAGACACGGCGACCGGAGGGTCCCTACTCTTTATCAGTTTTTTCACGTGGCCCACAAACTCGTAGACAAAGCCCATTTCCAACTGATGAAAGGGCGTGGCTTGCACCAAAACGGCCAAACACCTGAGGCACTGGGTCAGGACAGGCGGAGTATACTCTCGCTCGAGGATGGCAATTAAGATGCGATAAGCGGTCAATACAGAGCTGGCCAAGCTGACGGCAAATGGCGTAAAGTTGCTGGGTCCAAGCGAGCATGCTTGGCTGAGGAATGCCTTTGAACCGTACAACAGCTGCGCTCCCACCTGCAGGGCCAGAGCTCGACAACGGAAATTGTTGTCTTTCAGACCAAGGAGCAGTAGGTGGGGAGAACCACCCGCGTCACCGTCAGGGAACAGGACGTGCCAGTAGCCGTAAAACGAGCGGCGGGGCAGTTGGTTGGTCAAGGTGCTGAGCAAATGTAAAGCGGAGATCCTCACCTTGGCCTCTTGCTGCCGATGGTGCTTGCTTTCTGTCTGCTGCTGATCCGAATCGGAGGGCAGCCCGTTCTCGCCCGAGTCTCCAGTTAAGCAGCCGTAGTCCTGGTTACCCATCAGCACCAGACGCTCTCGCGGATTGGGCTCATGGTGTTCATTGGCCGCCTGGTTCCGCTGTTTGGCGAGCGAACGCATCTTGCGCACTTTGTTCTTGCGACCGCAAGGGCGGGACATCTGGGCCAGCAGCTGTTCTTCCTCTTCCTTCTCCTGTCCATAGGCAGCCGACTGCTGTGCGGGCGGCAACTTCCGGGGCTTTAGGTGGGTTTCTCCTTCAGCTCCATACTGCAGATAGCATTGGACTAGCCCCATCAGTTCGGGGACTCTCTGCGCGGCAAAGTCGGGCAGCATGGTCACGAGCTTCTGTATCAGTTGCAGGCTCTGCGCCAACAGCAGGGGCAACTGCTCCTTGGCGACCAGCCAGTGGCCTTCAAAGTGCATGTCGATGAGGGAGTTGACCAGATTTTGGTTGTGCACGGCCACCTCCGGCGATTCCTCCAACTCGGCCAGCACACGTTCTTGGCACTGCAGCAGCAACAGAGCGACGTCCATATCTTTGGCATGAGTTAATGCGCTCAATCTGGGCCAAAACACAGCCAGGTTCTCCGTCGGGGTCGATTTTAGCACAGTAAGCATCAAGTTGACAGTTTCGGCGGACGGCTTCAACTCTGTTCCTGCCATTAGCTCCTCTATTAGGAGGTGAGACCTTGCCAGAATTATCCTCTTGGCCAAGATTAGCTCGTTGAGCCACAGCTGCCAAAGACGCAACAAGTCGTGATGGCCTCTCGCTCGCACACCCGCGATTAGTTGCTGCAGACGATATGCCGCCACGCCCACGGGCACGCCAACATTGTGGTCCAATTCTCGGACGAGCTGCAAGTGCGAGTGACGCTCCGCCTCGTCCTGATCCGCTCTAGACTCCGCCTCCAGAAGCTCCCGGCGCAGATCCATTTCTTCTCTATCGAATGTTTACTTCAAGCGATAACGATTACCCGAAAAGTCACTGCGAAAAGTGTGACCAGGCGTCACTAAGTTCATCGATAAAGGCGCCAATCGCATGTATGCCTGTTACTTTTAAACTAAAAGGCTTCTTTGTATTTGTTGGAAAGTAGGGAATCACAGGGAAAGTTCCTCGCAGAGAAGTAAAATTTTGTAGTAAAAGACAGCTCGCGTAAAGCACACTACTCCTGATCAGCTAACTACTTAGATCCGACAGATTTGCCGTGGAAGCCTTTGCCGGTATCCCGATATCTAACGACACAACTAGATGCGGAATCCAGGACATCTGTGCTTTAAATCTTTTTTTTTAGAAAAATTGAAGTATTGTGGTTGTGTTTGATGCAACTTTTTGCGCAGCAGAAAATTTTCGAATAGCCGGACGGACTATCTCATCAGTATTTCTATCGCAATCGCTGACTTTGGTGGCGTGCCGCCATCGCGCCCTCTCTTTCCGACCCCTTACCCTTCCCACTCTGGCTCTGGCACTGGCTCTGGAACAGAAGCAGATATGGCATGAAAAGCCAAGTAAACACTTTGTTGCTACTTGAGTTTTGACACAATTCGAGGACTGCAAGTGGTTCCGCTCAAGGCGATCGCAAAACTCCCTACGTCTGCTGCGTCAAAGGACTGAGCACTTAAGTCGTAACCATGTCGCATGTCTGTATAGTAAAACCTTTTGCTTTTTAAACACTCTCTAGTCTGTACCGAGTGGGCGGTACCAAATGAGAGCCAACAACTTCTTTGCACGGCTTGTGTTCCTCATGAACGGTGTACACATAGGGAAACGCCCAATTATCAAGTTATCAAGCCTCGTAGTGAATGCACCGGTAATCACAACGTTTATCTATCGAGGTATGTCGAGTTTCGATCTTCAGATAGGATCGGCTGGGAATGGAATCAATGTTTACACAGATTGCTCCTATTGTTTCCACTACATCGTCGTGGTCAGCGAGTTATGCGAGCAGTGGAAGTGTGTGAAGGTTTTGTATTTGCCTGTTTAGGGCTTTGCAAATAAAAGACAGTAGATTGCGATCGCAGCGCCGTAGGTCATACTGTCTGCCATGATTCTTCCAGAAGCTACTCCGGGCGAAGATTGCCTTATGTGTATGCTTGCCGACTTGATAATATCAATGCCTTGGAAGATCTGATGTGTCCGGTTTTTTTTAATACTAGTTAATACCAACGCAAATCGAGTGCAGGTTTGTTGGGGATCAAACTACAAGATTGCGATTTAGTCTCCGATCCTAAAGGTCCAATTCCCACAGCTAGCTCAAACGGAATACGTACATATGTATGTATGTACATATATGTACATTCTGGAATATCGATTGAGGATTCCGACTTCCGACGGACGGCAGTCGATGTCCAATTTGATAGCCTGCCGACCCCAATTATTTGGACCGTCGCCGTACGCTCCTCGGAAACCAAATCTGCTATGCAGATAGCGTGGCTTCTGATGCTACACCTCACCATTGTCATGGCCACTTTGTAGCGGAGTGCCTTTAATTTTAGATCGCTCACTGTGTAGTTCAATACGTCATTTGAGATTAGTTCCGAGACGTGGGCACATATACATGCATGTATATGTATGTGCAATCGGAAGAGCAAGCGAATTCTGGGGTCAAGGGCGATGTCCAAGTAGTTCGAGGAGACACATGGTGAACTAAATAGACGGCGCCCAGACGCGATTAAAGGCGATATGTGAGTATATCAGTTCCATTGTTGTCAAGTTCAATCCTCTTTCGCACGTATAGTTTCGATCCCTGACTCACCCGACGGCTTGTGCTGATGGCTTCTAGAGCTCGGATCGCATATACCTGGATCTAGATTTGCCCTACATGCGCCTCAAGACCCATATTCAGCCACTTGGCCATGGCTCAATCCCCGAGCATGACGCAATGTCTATATGTATCGCTGATGAGCAAATCTGAACAAAGACATTGCTCTCCACGTTTGTTTTCAAGAATGTGCCATCTAACGATAAATCACATTCGAGGGCGAATGGTCAAGCTTTTTCGACAGAATCCGCTTTCTGGGTTTCCACAGATTTAGTGGGAACTTCCGATATGATTCCCGGAATTCGGGATCTGCGTTGGTCTGCGTATGATAGTGCGCCCAGTTGAACATACTAGGCCTTGCATACTTTTTGGATTGCTGGCGCTACAAATATGGCCGCACCTGGTAATTAATTGCAATTACAATCGATTAGCACTCCCCGACTAGGTTAATATTCAACCACGTGCTGAGCACTGTAATCTCGGTAGTTAGTATTCCACGGATGCCCCAAGCCAGGTGCACCGATCATCAACCGTCCCCTACAATTGTGGCGTACACCCAGAACTCTCTCGAAGTCAGGTTTCGAAATGAGCATTTTACATATCTTGGAATTTGGTGAAGTTCGAGTACCCAAGTCCCGAGATCTGTCTTATCTCAATCTGCTTTGTCGTTATGTGGTATGTGCAATACGGCCGTGGTTATTGTTGGCTAGGTGTCCAGATGTAGGTGTGCGTCCGCTATATATATTGTGTGCGAAGGCATTCGAGGTATGCCGACCACGTCGCTCGCCTAGGTGATGATACCGATGTGTACAGCATTTTAGAAATGAGAGTCCGAGAGGTTTTCGGATCGGAATGGGATCTAGTCGAGCGACAAGTCCAGAGGCTGTGTGGCCAAAGGGATTGATCAGCCAACAAAAATACTAGGGGGTGCCTAGGATTATAATTCAAGCCAGCACACAGTCATTGAAAGCCGGTGGAATAACCCTGGGAATACAGTTGTGGCCTCACTTTAACTAAAACCACGTTCTGGAGCTCTATATTGGGTGCTCTTTATTTTACTTCTCGTTACCTGGGAGTGAGCCTGAAGCCTCCCACCCCCACTGGAATTGCATCTGTGGAGCACTTGGTCTGGTCTATACTATGTAGTCGTCGATAGAGATATGGTGCGACGACAAATATCGGTGCGGTCGAAGCCGACTGCGCCGCGGACAGCACCTGTTGCTGATAAGGGCTTAATATATATAAGTGCGCCGGCGGGGCGGCAGTTTCCCAGTCGAAGAAACCGCCGAAGCAGGTGACCCTCCCCCTGAAAACCAGAGATCGTGGTATTATTTCGTAGCCAGAAAGGACAGCTGGATAGATGAAGCTGGACGACAAGCAGAAGCGACTGGGCCACGAGCCTCCCAAGTACCTCAACGAGGACTTCTTCAAGGCGGCGCTTGAAGACGGACTTCGAGACATGCGGGTGGACATCAAGAAGATCATCTTTTCCGAGTCGAGCGGTGGCGGCGGTGAGAACTACTGCAGCAAAATCTATAGGGCCAAGGCCCTCTACCGCAGCAGCAAGAGGCAGCTGGACGAGGAGCTGGCCCTGATTGTCAAGAGTATTGCCATCACGCCGGCCACTCAGTTCCTCGAGGAGCTGGCCGTGTATCTGCGCGAGAAGATCTTCTACTTCGACGTCCTCGGCAAACTGGAGGTCTTGATCGGCGACGGGTCCAAGTTCGGAGCCAAGTGCCTGTACACAACCCGCGAGCCCATCCAAACGATCGTCTTTGACGACCTCACCCAGTACGGCTACAAGCTGGCCAGCAGGCAGAGCGGGCTCAACGAGGAGCACTGCGTGGTCATCCTCAAGAAGCTGGGAAAGTTCCATGCCAGCTCAATGGTGCTGGCCGAGAAGGTGAGTGCTAAGTTGAGAGCTTTAATTGCTTACTTCTATCAATAATATCAAATTGAACAACCACCGATTGAAAAAAGAAATTAAGAGTAGAACAATTTCGATAAAATTCTTTAGCAACATGAAGATCAAGAGATCAAGAGAGATAATCATCCGCAATTAATGCGATTTTCATTTCATTATAGAATTATTAATGGACATTACCTAATAAAAAAAATCAATGCTCCCTCCCTATCAATGGGATTTTTGCTGATCAAGTGATTACGTCAAATGCAGTCAAATACATTTACAGTGAACCTTTGAAATATATGTACGTGCATCACATAGTAGAACATGGTTAATGACTATACATATTTTGCACTTTTCATTTTATAATAGCACATTTAACAATCGAACATTTTCACTCTCTCTTTGCCATTTTAAAGCAAATATCAAATCAAAATCAGAAATGGGTAAAAATGGCAGGAATTTCTTAGTTTTTTGATTTCATGTTTATTTTATTGGCTTGGACTCTCTTGCAGGAACCCAGTGTTCGCGAGCACTTCACCACCGGAATGCTGGACGAGAACTACATCAGAACCAACGAGCGATTCATCAACTTCATGACCCTCCAGTGCCGGACTTTGGCCAACGTCGTCTCCAAGTGGGCCGGCTACGAGTTGCTGGCAGAGAAGCTGCACCACCACTGCGACAACATCAAGGAGAACCTCGTGACCACCGGGCGGCCGTTGCCCGGAGAGATCACTGTGCTGAATCATGGCGACCTGTGGGTGAACAACTTCATGTATAAATACGACGACGAGCAGCCCACGAAGCCCATCGATGCCATATTCGTGAGTGTCTTGACTCCATTAATTGTAATTCTGGACACTATCTGTGGGCTCTTTGCAATTCCAGGTGGATTTCCAAAACAGCTTCTTCGGCAGCCCAGGCTGCGACATCAACTTCTTCCTAAACAGCAGCGTCCAACTGGACGTGCTGATCCACCGGCGCGAGTTCCTCATCCAGACGTACTACGCCTCCCTAAGGGACAGCCTGGAGCGGATGCACTCGGCTTTTGTGCCCAGCTACGCGGATATTCAACAGGAGATCCGGGCCAGAGAGCTGTACGGCTTCTTCTCGTCCTACGCCTTTCTGCCGATGGTGACCATGAAGAAGGAGGACTCATACGACATCAGCATCGAGGCGCTGTCGGACCAGGACTTCGCCAAGAAGAAGGTTCAGCTGATGTTCTCTTCCAATCCCCGCACCACGGACACCTTGCGCTACACCCTGCGTCGCTTTGATGAGCTGGGCATATTCGATTGATGGGTAGCGCAGGATCGTGGGACACGGATCCCCAGATCCTTTAACCATTAGGCTTATCGCGAATTTTGCTACTTTACCAATGTTTTTTTTTTGTTTTTGTTTGTAAACAGTACGTAGAGTTAAGCGTATTCTATAAATTAATCATTATATCTACTCATAAATAATAAATAATTGCCTATTTGGAGTTTTCATTTTCACAAAGATGTATACGAGTTATGTTCTGGAGCTTTCAAGGATTATTAAAATTAATAATAAAATATTTTTTAACCCCAAAATGCCTAAGATTATATTAACTAGAACTCCCAGGTAGAAAGCCACTTGAGATTGTGCATTGTAGAGTTGGGCTCGTTGGCTAGAGGACCACTCATTCCGTAAGCAAGTGGCGAGAAGGCGGCAAAACTATAGACCAGGATCGAGAGAACCAGTCCCAGGATAGCGTGGTGAATCCATTTGGGCAGAACTCTCATAATGTAGTTGAACATAACGCCTGTGCGAAATTATTTAAAATCAGTTCAAAATGGCAAACGGTAAAAGGTGTAGTATTTGCAGTATTAGGCACATATATATTATTAATTTGCTTTTAAACAATGTTGAAGTTTGCCACAGCTTCTATCTGCTTACCCGTCAGCAAGGAGTTGAAGATCAAGGCCGGAAAATAGTGGTGGAAGTAGAGCACCCGTCCCATCGCCCAGAAGGGCAGATAGTGGAGCATCCATCCCAGAAAAAGCCAGGCGGCCGCCCGTAAAGACTGCGCCGGGTTGGGTGCCTCCGGTGACCAACTAGGAACTGCCTTTGGGACTTCCTCCTTCACCGGAGTACAGCAACTGCAGATGTCCATGGTGGAGTGCTCACTCTCCTCTCCCTGGGCCACTGTCTCCGAATCCGGACTTTGGGCTTGATTTTGGGCTGTCGATCGGGCGAAGCCAGCTCTTCTTTGCTGAACGACTGCGTTCCACAGGAAAACAGTGACGAAAAGGGCCAGGAAAACCAGATTGCTCCACCAAATCAACGGGTTTCCCAGCAAGTAGATGCGGTAACTGCTGCCGGAGAAGAACTGGCCCTAGAAAGGAAAGGAAAGTGTTACTTCTTGTGACCGAAATTGTTTTTTTCTGCTATGCACACCCTGTAGTTGATCGGCCACTGCCAGGGTCTGCTGGTGACCTCGCCCTCTTTGGGCTTGAGTCCTGCGTTTCCCTGAAGCATAACGGCGTGGGATTCGAGGAAGCGGGCAAAGAAGCCGGGTGCATACACGCTAAAGCTCACACTGGGCACTGAACGGACGGAAGTAAATTGAAAGTAATTTAATATTAGCCAAAGTATTTTAGTAGTATTTACTTACTCAACTTGTGCTCGTTGTCCTCGACGTTCCACTGCGAGTTCTTGTCGCGCACGTTGGGATTGCAGGACACCTCCTGCTGCTCGAACCCCCATTTCGGTAACTGCTTCCCACTGGAGGTCAGGGCGCAGTTCTGCAGCAGGTGGATGAATTTGAGACGGGTGGTGACCGTGTGTACCGTTTCATTGACCTTGCCGCCCACAATCAACACGCGCCATGCGTCGTTGGCATCGCCTACGCCCAACTAAAGTTCGTCAGAGGTGTACCACATGAGCTTTCCGAGCCAATTAAAACGTAAAATATGTTCGTGCTCACCTCGCCATAGCCAGTGACCTGTAAATGCTTCTTGGTCATGGGCGCAGGTTCGTTGTGGGAGTGCAGATTTCTCCTGGTCGCCATGTGAGTCAGGCGGACGATGTCCCCGTGCCGGAGGATCTGGGGCTTGCCCTTTGGTAGACCCTTCTTGTTGTGCGGCCTGATTAGCCACCTATTGTTCTCGTCCTTGTGGGTGTAAGTGGTGACCTGCTGCTGCCTGGCGCCCAATCCCTTGGGATACAGGTGATGATGCGAATGCAGGTAGCCTCCGCCCGTCTTGTGGTTCTTGATGGTCACCAGAGATCCGTAGGCGACATCTCTGGGCATGCTGGCATTATATAGGGAGTTGCCGATCAGCCTGGACTGAAAGGCCGAACTATAGAACCCATCTCCGTTTCCGCTGCGGTTAAGGACACAGAGGTGAATGTAGAAGAACAGGATATAAAGGAGAATGGGCCAGACAATCAGGGTGATGGCCCGGCAGGCCAACTGCTTAACAGTCTCCAGAATGGGCTGCCCCAAATCGCCGAGGATGAGCCACAGTTCAGTGGCTGTATGCAGACCGACCAACAGCACCACAAACAGACCCACGAACTTAACGCTAATCGTGCAGGACAACATGGTCCCGGTGAGGAAGAGCCAGAACCACCAGCGCAGACCGTACGATCCTCCGGAGGCCGTGGACTTCGATACCTTGACCATGCCCCAGACGGAGGCCATCATGAAGAATAGTAAGATAGGGTCCAGCAGGATGTACTGGTTGAGGGTCAAGAGCCCCACATCTAAACGTAGGAAATAGCCGTCAAATAAGAGGGTTAACTTAGCACACGTCTTTACACTAACCGAAAATAAGATAGGCAGCCGCAAGCAAAGCAGCTTCATGGGAACGGGTCAAATCGTAGACAGTATCGAATCCCATGGGCATGATCAGAGCTCCCAGTGTGGTGCAGAACTGTGGGTGAGATCAATTAATAGGACGCAGTTCACAGGGATTGTAATCACGTACATATCGCATGCCCTGGTACCGCGTTTCGTTGTACTTGTCGCCTGGCTTCTCAAACGGAAACGTTCCATTGTAGCCCGTCAAGTAGCCAGAGAGGCCAATGAGCATCTATTTATTTTAAAACATTTGAAATTGGTTAGCCTGATTTGCTTGAGTATTGTATCATCAGTATCCCACCTTTCCCAGCGGTGGATGGACATCGAAAAAAAAAGTTCTGTTGATGTACCAACTGCCCATCTTGCCAAAGTGCGTCTCATCCCAACTGTAAAACAGATAAGTATCTATTAGTCCGGCGAGTCACTTTTAAAAGTGGTTCAGTTACCATATGTGGTCCGGTTCGGTGACCTTATAGAAGCGTGTGGCGAAGGTCACCAGGAAGACGGTGGCCAGGAGAAGCCACCAGTTCCTGTTTTTGGGGTTTTGGTAGGAATTTGAGGAATTTCAGTAAAATTCTCTTTTGTTTTGATCTCGCCGCGCTTACCAATTGGCCTCTTTGCTAGATGTGGGCCCTGATCTATGTGCGCTTTGGGCCACATCTTTGACAGATCCTCGTCTGGGGCACTTGGGGGTTTTAACAACACTTGCTGCCATTATATAGTTTTGGCCGCTTAAATTGAAACACTTCTTAGAGTGGTGCACACGTCAACAACAACTAACCGATCATGCTTTCTCTTTGGTCGACCGACTCGATCTTTCTTCGTTCTTCTTTCTTGGCCAAAACCGGTCTGCAACATGGCTTTGGCTGTGCTTTGACCAAACAAATCGGGCTTACAATATCGGAGACCTGCTTTCCCCCGGGCTATCGATAAATCTGGGCCAAGACGGGTCTTTAACCAGTTTGTTACCAGTCTTTCTGTAAAATCTACAGCGAATCTGGTGGATACTGGAGGTACTAAGCAGTAGCATTGCACTTAAAAGTATGCAATATTTTCAACAGAGAAATGGTAAAAATATATTTGAAGATATCTACATCGCAAAAATGCTGTAAAATATTTCAATTTTCTGGGATTTTATGGAAAATTCATTCAGATATTACCTACGTATTTTTCGTGGCCTGGATAACAACACTGGCTAAGCTTACCTCTTGAACGTCTGGCTTAAAGGCCTATTAGATGTTTAGGTCCCTTCATTCAGGATTAGGACCCTAAAACTTATTCGTACAATATCTTTTTGTTTCGCCCAGAAAGGCGAGAATGAAAAAGACGATACAGCGCCATACCAGGCTTGGAATACCTTTCCCCCATCCAGTCCCGCTTCATCTCGTCTGGGTCTTCGTTTCCGTCCCCTGCGCTGCGCTGCTCCAAGTGCCCTGGCCTCCGTCCATTCGTCTGGGAACTTGGAGCCGCATTAATCGCTTTGATCTTGGCGCACAAGAGTTAATTGCACGCTTGCTGCACAGTTGCTGTTGCTATTGTGCCGATGTTGCCGCAGTGTTTCGGCTTGTTGCCTGCCACGACGCCCGGCAATTTGTAGGATGGATTCGTTGTTCGTTGGCGCGGCATGCGGTGTGGCAGATTCAATCAAATTAATTGTCCCTCGGTTGAAACGAATTACCCGTGTTCCGGAGAAGCCCAAACATCCAGAAAGCAGGGAAAGTGGCTGCGCTAAAGAATCGGGTGTTAGGATCCCATCTAAGTGAAACAATAATCTTAGTTTTTAAGGTAATTTAATCATTTATAAGCATTACCACCATCATGTTTGATAATTTTAGGTCACTATATATTGACTATAGTATAATTAGTCCGAATACAGGTAGTACTTGAATCGCATACAGAAGACCTATACCGTGGAGTGTCCACAAAATGTACAAACCTAAACAGGGGAGAGAACACACAGAGCGACAGGTGGAGGATTGGGTGCAGGTGGTGCGGCGGAGCATATCCAGTCGCCAACCGATGGCAACCACCGTCGAGATCTGTCATTAGACATTTTCCTTCTAATTGCCACGGCTCGGAGCGCAGACAATAGCATAACTAAATTGGCCATTTTGTTGCAATTAAGCGATCCGTCCGAATTCCTCCCCACCATCCCTTGGCTCTTTGCAGCGACAACTTTTGCATCATTAACCCACATATAGTAGACGGGGCTTGCGAAGTGATGAGCCTTTTGGCTGACGGAGATGCCGTGAGAACGCGCAGTGGTTATCTTGCTTATCTTGAAGTCCTAATGCATTTGGAGTCCACTTCGAACGCCATTCATTTTTGATTCATATAATTTATTTACAATTTATTCTACTATGAATAAAACGTTTTACTATTTACAGACTTAGGACTAGCTAGATAACTATTAATAAAAACTTAAGGTGATGGGTATTTGGGGGAGCGCGATCTATAAAGCTATTAACACATTTCAGTTTCTCATTTTCGGGCTTAAAAACTAAGCGTATGTTCATGTTCTCTGACCGGGGCTCATAGCCTTCTATGATGTATGTATATGTTATATGTACAATTGTAGGGTTCGAGATTTTTCTAGAGCCCCTCATGCGGGATCCTTTATCGCCTAAACTCTCGATTGGTTGGGGTTGTAGACGGGCACATTGTGAAAACTAATAGCAGCATATAATGGAGTGATTCCCCCCGTGGGCAGCATGGATTTCCCACTCGTATACAAATGCTTTTTGGGCAGAGCCGCGGCCGCCTTGCTTTGATTCATCAGGGATGAGGTGGGTGTGCCGCTGGCCCCCAGCCGATTTCTGTAGCTCTCGCAGGTCTTGCGCGACCACACCCACAACCCTGTCAACGTTCCCCCCACTAGCTGGAAGAAGATCCGAACCAACGCTGGCCAGGCACTGAGCGGAGTGGGTGAGAGGCAGTCATCGGGAGTGGAGCAGCTGGGCACTGAATCCGCGTACCGCTCGCAAAGAGCCGCCACGACGCCGGCGGTCGTGGGCACGAAGTACAGCAGGGAGAAGAGCACGAAGCGCTTCCGGATCTGCCCGAATCGGTGGTGGGCCAGGGTGGGCTGCAACTGCAGCTGCAGGAAGAGCAGGGACCTGGAGGCTCTCAGGGTGAAGTACAGCCCAAGCAGGAGGAGGATCAGTGCTGGCAGCTCCACGAATCCCGGTGCGTAGCACATTCCCGTCAGCTCACTCGGACGCACCTTCTCCAGCAGCAGGGCGGCAATGGGAGGCGCCAGCGGTGGCACCCAGGCCAGGACGTGGAACAGCCCGGACCTCTTCTCCAGCGCCTCGCTGGACCACTTTTTGTGCGAGGACAGGTAGAAGCACAGGGCGAATATCAGCCACCAGCTGGCCGCACACAGGCTTAAATAGGAGGTGGTTATGTAGGAGGCCAGGCAAGGGGGCGTCAGCAAGCAGCCCGGTCGCATCAGCCGCCCTTGCAGCTCGACGTCATGCATCCTTGCTTGGTTGTGGAACACGATTCGCTCCAGATAGCACACGCTAAAGAGGTTGTAGCACAGGCACAGGAAGAGTACTGGTCTCTCGGGGTAGCCAAACCTGGTGGGCTCTGCCCAGAAGGTCACCAAGGCGAACAGTGTCAGGACGAAGCAGACGGCCGAGAGGCCCAGGATGAGGGTTTCAGACGTCTTCTTCTGAGAGCTCGTGTGGAAGGCGTCCCGCTGACACTGGGGCACGCACTCCTCCGGATTAAAGGGACTGCCGCTAAAGTTCTGCGGGCACAGGACGCCACCCAAGTCAGAGGCGGGCGGTGCGCTCTTCCAAAAGCGGTACGTCTGCGGGTGATCTTCGACGCCGGGTGAACCAGTGGTGGGCGGTCCACTTGGACTCCCGCCTGGCACAACCACCTCCTGTGGAATCTGCATGCACAACTCGTGCTTCTCCGGCTGCGGCAGTCCGTCGCAGTTAAGGAACGAAGGCCACAGCTCCATCAGTTCCGGCGGAGCGTTTTCCATACACTCGCCCCTAACGGTCTCGCACAGCAATTTGCAGGCGGCAACGGGGCGTGGCACATCCGGCGTGCACAGCGGAAACAGAGACGAGCAAAGCAAAAAGCGGGCGCGACGCGAGCAACCGGATTCTATTAGTGGCACCAGCTTGGCAATCTGCAAAAAATGGAATGAGATATAATAATGAGTAATGTGATTCTGAAAAATAAATGAAACAATATTCTGAAGAACTCTTAGCTATTCCCTTAAATACAAAAAAATTGTCTGTAAACAGAAGATAAGTTCGATTCTAAACAATTCTATTATCTACAAGTTTATCTAATAAAAATCCAATAAAAACCCAGCCTTCCATTGATGTTTGCCGACACACCATTCTAACGTTCTAACAAATGTTTGCTATTAGCAAAATTACACAATTCCAGTTTGCCTATACTGGCTAATGTATAGTATTAAATTAGCTAAAATTGCCAAATTAGATTGTGTAATGGTAATGATTCTGGATTAACTGCTTTGTTGTCCGATCTGAAAAACAAGTTGGTGGTGGGAATTATTTTGCTAATTATGTTAGCAAAGTATTTGGAAAAAAAAGTTCTTTATGCCTGGAAAAATTCGATGATTTGTTTTATCACACAAACTTTAAGGTGTAATTTTTGTATGCGGATGATATTTAAATCATTTCTTGTTTATTTTCCATTACTAATCTCACAAGTTGCTTTGTTGGGTGTTAAAACTTGCGTCAGACTTCACACATGGCTTGTGAGTTGCGAGCTCATTCCATTTCCATTTGCAGCTGTCGATGGCAATTAATTGTCAATTACCAGCCATTCAATCTAATAACTTCATAGGAAGCCACGTTTCCTCCTCTTGACTTGACTCCAACTAATCCGAAAACTATCCAGCCGAACCACTCTAAAGTGTGTTTATTGTTATTTGCACGCGAAAACTCTTACGCCGTAACTAAAATGTTCCTTTTAATTTAAGTAGATCATTGCGTCCCATTTGTGCGATGGAAAACGAGTTTATGCAATGTTAAATGTCAACGACGGGTATCAGGTAGTCGAGGCCCTTGACACAGCGCTCCTTCGTCTTCTTTCTTCGTCCATTGTCTATCAGGGAGAAATGCCGACTTTGATGACGATGACGAACCAGACGGATCAACATTTATGAATTTGTGGAATTTTAGACGAGTCAGCGCGGCAGGAAAAAACGAGAACCAGTTCCCCAAGACAAATGGGGCAGACGGAAAAGAAAAAACTCAGGAAATCTGGAGAGAAAAAGGTGCATTAAATTATCGAGCTGCGTTTTCTCAAGAAAGAGACTCAGAGCCGGTGAACCGATCACCGATCCCCGATCACCGATCATGGGGGGACTGGGATCCCTTGACAAGGATTTGATGGCCCGTTCGCCGAGCTCTTTGTTTGCTGCCAAACATTAACCATATTGTTGTTGTATAATTAAGCCACATTAGGCCAAAAAACTAAGAAGAGGTAGGAAGGAAGGATGGAAAGATGGACAGAAAGAAACAGACCGGCGTCCAAGAACCGGCGGGCATCTCGAATGGAGCATTAGACACGCGATTTACAATTTTTTAGGCTTTTGCAGCTCTCTGGAAAATGGCTGCCCGCAATAATAATTTAATGATGCAGCCGGCTAGTGAACCACATCATCGCCTTCGCCATAATCATCTTCTTGCCCGAAAGCCAGTCGAACCAACAAAAAACGAAGCGGCAATCAGCCTAATAGACCTGCTCTGCTACACGAGTGGGAGTGAGAGAGCAGGACTCGGAGCGAGAGAGACGCGCAGACCATGTAATGATGGCAAGACAGGTGAGGAACGAACAGTGGTCTCGAATTCGAAATAAGTGCAACTAATAGTATTCATCAAGATATGGGTAAGACAAGTTTTGACTGAACTGGAAAACATATAAGCTGTCTGTTCTTATGCATGTTAAAACAAATTTGAAGATTATCCAATTCATGTATTATTAGGTAGGTAAGTGCAAATATGTATACTGGTTAGTATAAGCTGGACACTATGAGCAATCTTCGGAAATTGTTTTTGCCTCACGTTCCTAAAACATCGTCTCCCCAAGCAATGTGTCTAAAAGCTGGCCAAGTGTCTAAAATGTATTATTAATGCGAAAGGGCACTGCCTGCCTCTTCACCCCCCTCGGTCATGATGCTCCCCCTATCTCCTCCGACTCTCCAGTCTGCGAAGCGAATGCAATCTGCAACGCTTTGGGCACTTTTGCCTCTTTTTCGGAGCTGTTCGGTATTCTGTTTTCTTTTCGGCGACGCTAAAGTCATCGAAATGTTGGCGATTCGCAGCGGTTCTCGTCCATCCACCCGACGAAAATTACAAATTACAAACTTAGGCTTAAGAGAGACTTTGAAAACCGGACTTTGAATAATGTAATTTTTGTCGGCTGCATAGGATACACAAATATAATTTTGTTAATTCACTTAAAAAACTTAAAATTTGGGGTTTTCTTTCGCTCCCCCTTAAGTTTCTTATTGCCTTTCGACTCGCGGCTATTTCCTTTCATTTTGGTTTCTTCTTTTTATCTCTTTTGGCTTTGTTCGCAGCGTGCTTCACACTTTTTCAGTGAAGTCTGTCAGTCCCAAAAACAATTCGATATCCCCTGATACCGCCCCCTTTTCAAAATTCAATTACAAGGCACGGAACAGCAACAACAATGGTCAGGTTGACACCTCACAACCTAAACGCAAACGTAATGATTGTTTGATTTTGATTAATGATTGCGTTGCAAAAAAATAAAAGCAGACCAAAATGGCTCAGCGGCACTTTGACTTGAATACGTGCTTTTTTGTAGGGAATTGCCGGCATTAGGAGGTATGGAAACATTTTTAAAAACGTTTTATATTGAAAGGCAAAAGAAACGACAAACATCTGTATTACTAGTAGGTATACATATAAACAATTGGAAACAAGAGAAAATGCAATAGTCGAGTTCCCCGAATGTCAGTTACCCATTGCTCAGCTCTTGGAAACGCGATATTTCATAATTTTTTGGGATATCGATAGATATGCGAAAATATTTAAAAATTGTTCAAAAGGGTGGCGTTTTGTAGGTGTAGAGAGAGGCGTGGCAAAAGTTTTTTTGGGTATACCAGTAGAAATTGGCTAGACAAACAAAAATATGAAGGATGAATGCTTCCATTTTATTTCAGAGCAAATTTCGGACGAATATAGGAGATGAATTATGTTGATGTGTCCGTGCAGGACACAGTTGGTGCTTTCTTCTTGTAGAGGTTCGAACTGTTCCTCTTGAAGGCAGCTTTTGTGCTCTTGTAGAAAGTTTGTGCGCTGTTTTTTACAAGAGTTGGTGTATGTGTGTTCTTTTTCTACAGATTTGCCTCTTCGGACGCACTCTGACTATTCTTCTTTTACTTCGTGTTTTTGAAGTTCGTATATCTTTTCCTCTTGTGTGTGCACGATTCGTGCTTGTCACCCTGGCCTTTTTCGTTATCGCTTTCGTAGTCATCCTCGTCTTCATCGTCCTCATCTTCGTTCCGCTCCATGACGACAACGTCATCGGCATCAGACCACTCGACCATCCTCTTCTTTTTCTGGGGAGCATAGACACAGCAACTGGCTTTGAGGGAACGGAAGCTGGCGTTCGAGACAAGGATAACCTTCGATTTGAAGGTAGAATGGTCGAGCTCCTCAATGGCGCGGGTGGCCTCGCTCTCCGTAGCAAACTGGATAAACCCGTGGTTATCGATCACCAGCGAGCCAAGGATTGTGCCGAGGGAATAGCAGAGTAAAGACAGCTCCTCACGGGTGCAAGGGGGTAGGTTTCTCACAAGGATCCTGCTCCTCAGACTCGTCGGTCCACTGGTAAGTTTAATTCCCGCGATATCGCTTCCAGACATTTTATTTTTTTACTTTATTTTTAAATTTTCCTATTTCAAAGTGTTCCTTTTTCTCTAGCTTTTCCGGATGATTGTTCCAAATTTGACAACTTGTTCCAGACCATAGGAATAAGATGTATGATCAATCTCAATCTTTTAGCTTTTATAGTTCCCGCTATCTCGAGGTTCATACTGACGGACCGATTAAGAATATATACAAATACTTTATATGGTCGGAAACGCTTCTTTCTGCCTGTTACATACTTTTCAACGATTCTAGAATACCCTTTTGCTCTACGAGTAACGGGTATAAAAATAGAGAGCTGTAAAGATTCGGATTTCTTTCATTCCATCTTTAGCCCCCCCTGCAGCCAACCCCTTTTAATGACCGCCGCCACTTGGGGAACCCCCCTCCCGGATGAGTGAGCGATATCTGTATCTGCCAGATGCATCTAGTTTTGGCTTTCGACTTGCAAGCGGATTGGAGGCCTCAAACAATTTGCCGGCTGTCAGTGTGACAAGTGTTGCGAAATGCCGCTGAAAAGGCCGCACACACGACAAAGACTCATGGATAGTTGAACAGACAGTGAGATCTCCCCTTGACGCACCTCTTGACGTCTTAAATTCAAGTTTGGTCAGTTCATTCGCTGCGGATATACCACATCTTAGAGATAAGTCGCTGAATTAAAAGGGGTGTATCTTTCGACCGAATGTAGTTTAATACGTAAATAGGTGTCCAAAGCGCTCGGTTATCTTCTTAAGTTTTTTTGGATTGCTTATTTGGTTTGGGCTTTGTTTTATTTAGATGCCGTTTGGCTGCTCGTTGGCGGACTTGAGCGGTTTGATGCGAATTGACAGCTGTTTGCCAGATGCCTGAGGTTGGTGGGGCGTTCAGAGGTGACTGTCAGCCAGACTCACTTGCGGCACAACTTCAAAGTCGACTGATTTAATACGCTACGAAAGCGTTTGCAATTAGCGAACGGTGATCACAGCTAGCGACTTAATTTCATGACTGGGCGTTCAAAAAACGCAGAAAAGTTGGCAGGAGACTGTGAATTGTATAAAGTAGTATGCTGCTAAGTAGATTCATAACTCCAGATCGGTGACTTCATTTGCGTTCGGTATAACACACCGAACTATTGATGTTCTCCTGAGCCATCAGGACCGGCATATGCAGATAAGCATACTATGGATCTGTCATTCTTCATTAGCCCTAGCTTAGATTGTCCTTACTCCAAAGATACGGATCGATTGTTTTGTAGCTAGTCGTGTTAGCCGACTTTTTCATTCCCCTCGCAACGTGATCGCTGCCAGAACTGTCAAGAGATGCCGACGACGTACGGCTGTCGTCTCACAATTAATTGACATTTTGACTGCAGTGGATTGTCATTCAAAGGCAGACTTCGTCGAGCGGAATGCACCAAAGGAGCTCCTCGCCAATTGCCTGAAGATATTGAGGCATCCGCCGAACACCGAAAGGCACACCATTAACTACTTTTTTTTGACTTAGGAATTGAATGTTTGGTTTGAAATGTGAATTGTCCGAAAAATGTAACAGACTCTTTTAAATGCATCACAGATTTCATTTGCCGTAACATATTTTTAGATACTATTGCGAATACTTTTTATCATTGGCCGAACATATTTTTCAAAGATATATTGAGGGGGTAAGAGTACTATACTTAATTTATTCCCTGCTGTATTCACCGCACATAATGCTTTTAAGTCGCTGACTACGGCTGTTTCGTTCCGTTGCCAAGCTAGATAATCTGCGGCAGCAATCTGCGGGCCGGGGGCTCTTTAAGGCCCAAAGGCACTTCAGCTGGCCCAGATCTCTGGGGCTCAGTGAGGTTCTGCGGCTACGTAGGCAATACAATTGGCACATGTTTGACCAGTCCTGTCCTCGTCTAAAGATACTTCGACGGTCTCTGGAGGGATTTAGAGCTTGGCGATCGGGAACCGGGAACAGGGAGACCTGACATGCCGTGGAATTGTATTGGCTTTGCGGAAGGTAATGTATACGCTGCCGTCTGCTGATCTGACATTTTGTCAGGCGGCATTACCGAAATAAGCTGCACTTTGCCGACTCTACATGCAACGTGCCGTCTGTTTTTACTTATTTCCCTTTCTTTTTTATTGTTTAGACTCGAAGAAAGAGATCACAGAGTTGGACGGCGAGGGAAGGAAGCGTTCGGGTCAATTCACACGAGCGCAGGGGCGCAGTTCCATTAAGTTAATTGCCATGTAATTACGAGGAACAACAAGAACAGCAACAGTGCGTAATACCACGCCAGAAACAACCACATCCCAACGTCATCTCCAACATCCTGCTGCGCTGCATAAAAGCGAAACAAAAGACTTAGGATACAAACCTGCCTTTGAGGTTCGTCGCTTAGTGGACGCTTTTTCTATTGGCACCTTTCAGATACCCTTTCGAATTTAATGGCTCAAATATTAGTTTGTATCAATTTAAGTGAGTATTTAGCTAAAGTTAGATACTAAACTAAAGATAAGTTTGGCTTTTTTATATTCAGCAAGACAGTGTGTATTTGATAGATAGCATATTCTCCACTAATCTTCCACTTCCCCAGTGACTCTGACATTCCAGTTGCCTATCCTGCTGCTTTTTCTTCTTTCGTTCTTCGCCATCAACTCGCTTCTTCTTCTCCTGCTTCCCACTTTCGCTTCTCATTCGCTGAGTGGCTGGGAATGCATTTGAAAAACGTTGCCGCATTTTTTGCGTGTGCCAGCAGCCGAAGCAGCAGAAAATAAAAAATAACGCATAAGCCGCCACTGCTGGAATGAACTAATTGTTTTTGGGTTTTTTTTCATGTATGTATTTTCTGTGTGTTTATCTGGGCTTCGTCTGATTTTCAGCCCTGTCAAATTGTTTTCGCCAACATTGCAACTGCCCTACCCATCATTATGGGAATGGAATAAGGACAGGTCCCAAGTTCCAGCGAAAAGATCAATTCGCATGAACAACAATCACTTCAAAAACTATTTGGATATACGTTTACATCATCCGTCCATCAATTTTAAAGTATTCTTTGTGTTTATATGTCTTGATAGCGCGCAAGCCTTTGCTTGAGTGTTGTGTCTATTCTCGCCAAGCGCCGGACTTCAAAGTCACTGAGCGCTGAGCAGGAACAACAAAAGTAATGGCAGCAGCTTTCTGAATTTAGTTTGACACTATCAGCGTTAAGTCGTTTTCAATACCGCCCTGATGGATTCCTCACGCCTCTGCACCCCTTGCCTTAATTACAATGCAAACAAAGCAGAGCGGTCTACCGTCCCGCTCTCACTGCGTGCTATCACGCTTTAGGGGACGGACGTAAGCCAGGTAGCTGAAATAGCAACAACAACAACCCGGCGCTTGACGTTTGCAGACTGTGTTCCGATAAGAACGTTCGCTAGGTTGCTTTTCTTATCAGAAACGTCCGGCGGATTAACTCTGTGGATTCCATATTTTCTTCGAGCACATTTTTATGATTTTTCCAGCCGATAGAAAAAGCTGATAGCCAGACAAATGCAAACATATTAGTTGTGGTTTCTATTTATCGGAAGAACAGCGAAGAAACGGGAATTTATAATGCTAGCTATTATGACAGTTGCGAGATAAACGCTAGATGACACGTAAGCCGCCTTTTCGGATTTAGAAGCAGTCACTGCGGCCCATTTAACTGGCAAGGCGGTGGGAAATACGTAGGAAGATCTATGAACTAAGCCTGGAGTCACATTTTCCGGTAGGTAAGTTCTTGGGGTGGGATGGATGCTTACGAAATGGCCTTTTTACTTAATTTCTTTAATCAAATTAATATCGGTTAGATATTGATAGTGTGGTATCGGCTTAATATGTGTACTTTGCCCTGCTAAGGTTAAGTCATAAGGCCTAAATATATGCGGCTGATACGGGCCTTTAGCGAGCGATAAGCCATAGGCAATTCTCATAAAAAGTAAGGTTTACGGCATTCTTGTGGGCACCGCACTGTTCTCGATATCAAAAGCCCCCCTTGAAACCCCGTTTCACCTGGGATTGGTGGCTGAGCATTCTTAATGGGTTTTGATTTTCAAAATCAAACAATTTTATTGTCGCCATCGTCGGCGTTGCTGTTGTTGCTTTATAGCTGCCATGTATTTGGTTGCGGCCTTGTTGAAGTTTTGTTTTCGCTTTGTTTTTCCACAGAGAACTCTCGCTCGTCAGATAATTCCTTGCTCAAATATTTACAATTACTTTACATAAAATGCTGTTTTGTTCAGTGGGAAGTGGGTTACCACGGCACAAATTTCATTGGGCTTTATGAATGTAGTAGCGAAGAATGCGACGTACTCTTCGCAGGTGTTCAACGCTATGAAAGTTGTTGTATATTATTGGAAATTTTATTAATTAACATTATGAAACCTACGAGATTGGTGAGCTTTTTTTCCCCGTTCATAGTTGAGGCAACGCTGGCAGCCGCAAGATGGTTATCTATGGAACCAACTCAGTGCGAAGACGCACCTTCAATTAATTCACTTGTAATTAACGCTCGACAAGCACTTTGTTGGCACTTGATTGCAACGCCCACTCGCAAACAGGCACACAGACAGACAAACAAACAAACAAACTCACCGCCCAACTAACAAAAGATAAACTGAAAAACTGGCAAAGGAGAAGTACACTCTCGGTCTTGGACACGGACGGAAAAATTGGAATTACAACCGACCTTCTCGGTCTCCTCTCCATTTGCTCCCAAAATACCATTATTCGAATTTCATTTCACGTGGCATGCCGCCGTCTTACGGTGAATATGTGTGTTTTTCCAATCGCCGACTGATAAGAATCATATTTGTGTATGTATTGCAGTTCCACTTCAGCTTTCCTTAACACCTCACCAAGTCGAAACATTGAACAGGGATCTAGGGATCAACGCATATGTAAACTTCCATATCCAAATTCGTCTCACCTTCGCCTCTCATTTCGTCCATGCGATCTGCAGTACTTTGTTATTGAGTCCGAGCATTTGTGTAAATACGCCCCTGTATGTACAAACGTATCCTCTGAAGCTTTTGATGATTTTTATTGCCGCTTGGTGGGGTGGCCGTAGGAATCTCTTTGATTTCTGTGTTTTATATGGCTTCCAGATGCTTCGATCAGTTTAACATGGTTCCCATTCAAATCATTCGGTGTGCTTGTAATTTCTTCAGATCCAGGATGGCTGCTTAATTGCCCCTTGAGATTTGGCCGCGATTCGTTCACTGCCCTCTCTCGTCTGGACAACAAAGAAGAAGCCAAAGAAAACCGAGAAAACCACGAAAACCATGGAAGCACACTCCCAGATCGGACAATGCCTTTTACTTTCCTCTTTTCAGCGCCACGATGAAACAAAGTAGGCGGCAACGCGCACCACTGAGTCCCTTAAAAATACAAAAAAAAAAAAAAACAAAGAGGAAATATTCAGACCTGCAGCCAGATAGAAATCAGTGAAGAGCGAATGACCAGCAAGCAGCTTCTGTAGCCTGGAGAAGCATCTCGCACTGACCCACAGTTCAAAATAGTTGAATTGATTTAATGTATACATATATTTGAGAACTGAAGTATAGCCCTCAGCCCCCAAAAGAATCGAGATTGGTCTGCTTCCTGCACCTTGCATCGACATCGGAGCCACAGCAAAAGTGGCAGCACGACGTAATCGACATCGACATTTGACTTTCTTCGTCCAAAAGAGGGCATGGGCATAAAATGCTAGATACGCTCAAAGAAAACCGAAGTCCGGATTAAAGGTGTTAATGGATCTGACTGCGCACACATAGATACATAGATACAGCCGCTATCCGAGCTAAACCCAAAAGGCCGATGCCGAACCGATGATAAAGCGCTAGTGTACACGGCGAAAAAAAGTGATAGTATCGCGTTAGCACCGGCAGGTCAGTACTAATATTGTTCAACTAGTAATGTATGTGATTTGTGATTGGTGAATAGGTTTAGTCGTGTGAGAGTTGTTTTCAAAATTGATAAAGCGAGTCCCGAGCTTTCGAAGCAATAGTGATAGAAATATATTCGATAATCATTTCTTTCAGTGCTGGCGTGCAGCACAGATTCCCTCAGCGGCAGCTCTTTGTTCGTGTCCATTTGTAATGTCGGCACAATCGCTCAGGTCTTCCCAATCCACTAGCGTCTTCTGTGCCTGTTCTTCGAGATTGCTCGCCGGCTTTTCCTCCGCCGCTCATTCCACGCACTCTGCAAAGCGGCAATTTTCATGGGCCATTTTCACGGTTAATTACGAAGCAGGAGCGAGATGACCTCAAACCTTGGGTCGCAGTTGACTTGGACATGCAATAGCAGAGAATTACTCCAGAACTACAAAGGATTTTCCCAAAAGCCAGATCACTCACGTGGATGGTTTATTGCACCATTTACTCAAAGACGACATTATTGAACGTCAATTAGGGGTCGCCCTTTGACTTGTTTTAGTGATAATGGCTCGTTTGCGTCTGCTTGGGGTCTCTTTTCCACTAGTATCTAAACAACTTTCGAGTCGAAGAACCTTCTCCTTGTTTTTGCCGCTTTGTCTTGTTCCCCAGAGCGTTGCTAATGGAAATGAAACCCCGAAAGATACAGATACAGAAAATACAATCAGAGCAGCGGGGGGCGTACGATGACGGTTTCTATGGGCGTTTCGGATCTGTGGCTTATGAATGCGAACTATATATTAAAATGGTCTCATGCAGACCCCCAAAAACCCGCAAAATGACTTCTATCTTCCATATTGGTGTGCCTTTCAACATTTTTGTTTATTATTTACTCTACCTCCACGGCAGTGCGTTTTTCCAACATCTCTGCTGCGACAGTAAAACTAGTAATACTGAAAAGCCAAAAAACAGTGGGAGTGTGGGCTGTCTGTCGGTCCCTCTTTGATGCGCTGCCGCCCTCCACAAGCCCGTCACTCACAATTCCGAATGTTTGGCGAAGAGTTTGGACTCTTAAACAATATTGTATCATTTACTGCGATTGCTGTCCTTACTTTTATAGGGTAAGTATTTAGTTTTGGCCAAAAGCTGTCTGCCTAGACTACAAGCAACTATAGACCTCAGCATAACTAATTATGCTAAATAAGTATGCTAATACAGTTTATCAGCAGTTTGGTTCAAATGCTTATAGTGCTCCTTAAAGTATTGGGATCTAGAAGGACTTTCATTGCTTTCCTGATGTTTTGAGACTGGAGTTTGCTAACAATTTACCTGCCTGGCATACGGCTTATTGGCCATTGCTTATTTTATTTTTAGACGCTGTTTAAGCTTTTGTTTTCGCACGTAAGCGACGGAATCACTTTCAGGGGCCACACCACAGCCGACCTATCAAGAACGTGGGATCGCGAGGGTCCGGGACGTGCCTGCCTTCAGGCTCACGGTCGTGGCTCTTCTTACCTGGAGCTCAGCCTCCAGCTGATTGGTGTGACCTGCCAGGTTGGGCAGTGCGGTCATGTTGTAGCCGAGGCCTTGGCAGGCGGACACGGCGATGGGCTGGCACTGCAATCCGTTAGGCCCTGCTCCGGCTGCCACCGGGCCATTCTGGCCGGCACTGCTGGCCGCGATCGTGGCCACGGCCCAAGTCAGGTGCAGGAATAGGATCAGGATCGGGGCGGCGTACATTGCGATGCTAAGTGGGTTTCAGGAGGTCATGTTTGTCACTCCAGGGCTTTCTGTTCAAACGTCACTCGCGGCACGTCAAAAAAAATGTTTGTGTTAATATTTCTGTGCGACTCTCAGTGGTTTACGTATTTCTCCGGTTTGTAAAGTCTCCACTTCAAGAACTGCGAAACGCAACCACCACTCTTCACTGTTTCCAACAAACTGAACCACCGACGACACTCAACGAACGCTATGCTATGCGGTGGCCGATAGGTGGATCGGCAGTTTATCGATAGAGCAGCCAGGTATCGATATGCATGCATGGGCGGGCAGTAACACAATTACATTTAGATCTTTTTAATTTGAGAGTTTAAATTTTGCGACTTGTTCGCATTATATTTGCTCATTTCAAAGCTTCGCATTTCAAAGTGTTACCTGCCAACTTCGACACTTTGGGGTCTAACTTAGCCATGGCCATTTCTTCGAGTGTAAGGCGAGGAAACTCGATCGGTCGGTAGTCGACCAACCGCATCAGCAACATCAAACAAAACTGAATGACTGCGGGAGTGTGGCTGTGGGCTGGAGGCTGTGGACGGAGGGGTGGAGGGCTGCCAGCATAAGGCAGGGCAGGAAGGATGAGGGGTGTGATGGGGGCTGCGAGGGGACGGTGGATGCAATTGAACACCGGGACCTCCACACGTTGCAAACGGCGGCGTCGGCGCTCTTTGATGTGTGCTTTGATTTCCGGCAGCCAGATAAGATTTTTGCCCCTCCTGAGTGCCGCGCCTTTTGGCCCTCTTTTGTTGCTTTTCCCGTGTGCCGCTTAGAAAATCGCAGATCGAAACGGGTTTTGCAAATATTGTTGTTTGCTGCGGATCCTTGATCTTGTGGAGCCAGGGCCCTATCTGTGGCATTAGATCGGATGGGTAACCACCACCTGTTCGGATTCACTTCTTCAAATTCGAACAAACCGCTTTTGCATTGCATTATAATGATCAAAACACGGTTTATATGTGTTCTTATGTAAGTGGGACGTCTTGGGAACCACTAATGAGTGATATCGATATCCTTTGCTAACATATGCGATGCCAGAGACAAGCTTTTGCACGTTGAGATGTTGCCTTTTAGAGTCTGGAGCTAATATTCCAGGGTACACCACACACAAGAACACTATCACTACAACCACTCACTTAGCGTTCAGTGCCGGCCCGATTCCCCTCTCCGATCCCCGATCCCAGATCTTCAGATCTCTCAATTGTCATCGCAGCTAATCCCCGATGTAAGTACCCCCGAATCGAGGAACAAAACCGGAGACGAGCAGGTCGCTTTGTTTGTTTGTTTTTGTGCGGCTGGTGCTCGAGATCCGCCAGTTGTTTGAACTTGGATGCGCACGTTAAAGCATCATCAAAGAAATCGATCTGAACGCAGAATGGGAGTGGGAATGGAGCGGACTGGATGGCGCATAATAGCTAATGTAAGCACTTGCACTTGGTCTTCCCCCGCCGCTCTCGAAGAAGAGGCAGCCTCTTTTGTTTGCCCACTCATTCCACATTGGGTTCTATGTTTTTGTTTGCTGCTCGAGCGGGTCTCTGTTAAGTGCCTGATCCCCTCTGCTGTAGATTGGTCCAGTGGTGGTAATAGGGTGCTCTTTGTTGGCGGCAAATAGTCCGTCATCCATCCATTCAGGCCATTTGGCCGGATATCGGAAGTCGTGGTGATCAAGTGTCTAGGCCCAACCGAATAGGTCCAGTGCAATGAGGGGTAAATGTCCTATTATTCCTTCCATGGTTAGGCCTTTATAGCCATTTGCTTTCGTGTCACCACATGAGTCACCTCCCACTTGCACTCCCCCATCCAGTGGTCCCACCCCACCCAACTCCCAGCAGGCACATGCGTATCCGACATTTACGCGAGTATGTGGCTCTCTTTCGGCTTGAAGAGCATTCCATTAACTAGTTTTCTGGTCGGCCGAGTTCAAAAGCGCTTATTAATCTGCGGTACTTGTGTTTAGTACTTTTAAATAAGTTTTGAGTACTTTATTCAGTTCGCTTGATGTTTCGCCGCCGCTCCAAGTCACGATGTTTGCTCTGCTCGTTTCCCTTTTCGCTCCTCCGCTCCTCCCATGCTGTTTGCCGTTGCTTTTGGCTTTCCTCTTGCGAATTGGACGCGCGTCAATATTTATTTTATTTATCTCCTTGCTCGCTCAGCTTGCGGATACTCGAGGGCGGACGGGGGACCAGACACAACCAAATCGAAATATGGCCATGGAGGTACTGATTTCTTCCCGTGGATACCAGGAGAAGGGCGGCCTGGCGCCCGCCTGCAACTCAATCCGCGCGGCGTCACCCAGCGGACTTCTCTTGGCCAACTCTTTCGCTCTTTCTTTGCAGAAGCCATACGAGTAATGCGATAATTACAATGCCAGGAATCATTCGTCAGTTGGCCACTCCGTGTGAATTACCGCGGCTCAGACTAAAGCAATCTAAAGTTACTCCCCGCTCGAAGGGAGGGGAGAAGCCTGCACTGCCTGCCAAGAGCGTTACATGGGATTATCCCCTGTCTCCTGTTACACCAGCCAAATAAATCTTCAGCTGGCGGGTACGTAAGCACCTGATTCCCAGCTCATTCAGCACATTTGCCTAGGCTCCCGGGCAAAACACACAAACACAAAGGCATTCGCGAATCTCCTAATCCAATTAGGTCTCGTTTATATGCACAAATCGTTCATCAGGCCCAATCGAAGGAGCTGCAAGCCCGAATTCAGCCATGGGAAGTTCAGCCGATGCGAAGCCAAGCAACCATAGGGAAGAGCCCGCACAACAAAACCCCAAATTCGGAGACTTAAAATAATCTAACAATCTGTGGCACGCCACAGTGACAAAGCCCTCGATCTGCCCTCTGCGAGGGCGTGCCCTACAGCGAACTGTTCGCGGCGGAGGGCGCTTCAGATATAATTTGCCATATCCTGGCGGAAGGAGGGGGAGATAGGCCCGCGCGGAGTCGGCGAAGATGTGAGCCGCGCCGGTTGCTAATAAAGTTGCCCGCCAAGAAATTAAGAGCTTTGGGGGAGCTCAATAGGCACTTCCCCTGGCCATTTTCTGCGGCCCGTCTAGGTGCTAATTTCGCGACCTCACAGAGATACAAATCCGCTGGCGAACGCGAGGGGTTCCACAGAATTTCCATTTTCAACCGAAGCGAACCGCAGATAAGGGACTAAATGTCAAAATTATCTGCACACTCGCTCCTCACATTAACCCATGGCGTACGCACCGTCGTGCAACTGACCAAACCCAAGGTGGAGGAAGGCAATCCTCAAGGTCGTGGAAGAAACGTATTTCAAGTGCCTAAGTTATGATAGAGCATTCATTAGCGTTTGCTCTTTTGGCACTCACATCTGCGAAGGAGTACTTCATTTTTTCTATATAATATTTCGCATTGTATGCTGGAGTTCCCATGGGTTAAGCTTCGGACATGTCCACTGAAGACTGTGGAGCGAGCGAGGATGGGCAGGCAGAGGAGCCGCGGACAAGAAGCGAAGCACATGGGAGGGACAAAGTGCAAATATATGTTGTCAGACCACAAAGCCGGTCCCAAAGTCAAAAGCCGAAGGAGGCGGCCAGAACCACAGGAAAAATCGCAAAAAACGATGAGCCTTCCCTCGATATGCCAAAGTGCATCAGGCACTAAAATGCAGAAAATTGAAACGGGCTTTTAATGAAACGAAAGCGCCGCCAGAGATGAGATGCGCGACTGGCTCGGATGATTGGCTATCTAGCTGGAAGCGGATATCTGGCTCAGACGTCCACTCAAATGGAGATGGAGGCAGCCTGGGCAAGTGAGCGCTCACAGGCGAAAAAAGGCGAACACAAAGAGTCAATTAATTAGTAGATGGATTCACGATTGGCGCTGCATATATTGACACTGCGCTGCAGTCGAAGGCGCAGTTGGGATCACTGTGAAAAATACTTTCGGTTTTCTAGGTCTTTGAAATTCCCTTCCTGCTCTTGCAGGGCGCCCGGCGCACCTTTCTGCAACATGTTGCCCGCCTTCAGGTAGGAGACTGCAGATGCAATCTGTAGTTTCTCCCAGTGTCGAAACTATGGCCGAGAGTGGACCTCCTTTTACTCGAGATAAGAACGGGGATTGGGAATAGAAGCTGGGCGTTCATTAAATGATAAGCGGGCGACGGACGGGTCCGCGTGATAAGGGCCTCTGACCCATCAGGATGGGCAAGGTAAGAAGACTCCATCTCCGACTCCATCACATTGGAGTGAAGGGCGCACAGAGATCAGGGCTCGGGTGCCCAGCCAAACTGGGCAGTTAGAGAGAGGCAACCACGGGTCGGAAACAGAAGCTGCAGCGAAAAAGATGACTTGAATGCACGCAATCCCCAGGGCGCCACAAGGATCAAAATGAATTGTTAATACGAAATGGGGAATTCATGATTACTGGAAATAGAAGATGGCCCATCCACGAGCAGCTTTTGCCTCGCAATAAGTCCTAAAAATAAAGCCAATTAAGATAGTGCAGATTATGCGTAAGTGCTAGCCGAAAACGGGGCGTGGTGGGGGAACTGGATCGAGATTGGATGTGGTAGAGGGGAGGAAGAGGGGGCAACACGTGGATGGGCGCAGGACGCAACCAATCGGTTTCCTCTTCAGCAGAATGCTCATTACCACCAATTTGTGGGGGCCACCGAGGTGCGGTGGAAAAGCAGATCTGCACTGAGAACAATACACTGTCGAACTCCGTAATTCGGGATTGGTTACTAAATCAAGGCAAGCCGGTTGGCCAGCCCGCACGGATTTCATGCCGTGCAAATGGCGCTGTGATCATGGTTCCAGCTAAAAATTAAATGCACGTCCCGCGGCTCCTTCTTCTCATCATTCTCTTCCTCTCCTCTTCATCGTCTTTGCTCCTTCTCTTTCGCTGCTCATCCTCGTCTTGCCCCTCGCCATAGTTTTATGATATATGGTCACAGGGGCGGGCCAATTTCGAGGCACTTACAACGTTCGGGGTGTTGGTAATTATAGGACTTTATGTCTGGAAGTTTCTTTATGATGGCTTTTACTTTCAAGCGCATTTCAAGGCACGTTAGCGTTGCTGCGGCATAGACATCTTGTTCGCATATTGACCATACATAGGTTTTAGTATTCGCTGTACGAAAGGCTGTCTGAATAATGAGAAATCATCATTTTTTAAGCAGAGTATTCCTCTTAAGGAATCTGTTTTTTTGCTGAACGCTGGGATTGGAACGCGACTACGGGGCAGCGGAGTCCCAAACCCAGGGATGCATTTGCAGTGTGGCTTTTCGGAATACGGCGTTGACGCGCTGCGGCCACACCAGCCATCTCTTCTTCTTGCCGTCGCTTCCGCTTTCTGTTCTTTTTCCTCGTGGTTTTCAACTGACAAGATGGCTCCTACCGTAAGTGCTCCGAAATATGAGTTTCGCGACTGGCTACCGGCGCCCGGGAGCTCCAAGTTGTGTAACTCTGCAGCGCAATGCCCTGGGCGGTGGCCAGCAGCGAAATATTTCATTTGTCGAATGCGTGTGTGATTTTTGTTGCTTTTTTTTCGGTGGGCGTGCAGGCCAAGACCAACAAGGGTGATACCAAGACCGCTGCTGCCAAGCCAGCGGAGAAGAAGGCCGCTCCCGCAGCCGCCGCCGCCAAGGGCAAGGTGGAGAAGCCGAAGGCTGAGGCCGCCAAGCCCGCAGCCGCCGCGGCCAAGAACGTGAAGAAGGCGCCGGAGGCGGCCAAGGATGTGAAGGCAGCCGCCGCTGCTGCCAAGCCCGCGGCAGCTAAGCCCGCAGCTGCCAAGCCCACCGCCGCTGCCAAGGATGCCGGAAAGAAGGCTCCCGCTGCGGCTCCCAAGAAGGACGCCAAGGCTGCCGCTGCTCCGGCTGCCGCCAAGGCTGCTCCGGCCAAGAAGGCTGCCTCCACTCCTGCTGCCGCTCCCCCAGCAAAGAAGGCTGCTCCCGCTAAGGCCGCAGCCCCGGCTGCTGCTGCTCCCGCTCCGGCTGCAGCTGCTCCTGCTGTCGCTAAGCCTGCGCCTAAGCCGAAGGCCAAGGCTGCCCCAGCTCCCAGCAAGGTAGTCAAGAAGAACGTGCTGCGTGGCAAGGGACAGAAGAAGAAGAAGGTATCGCTGCGCTTCACCATCGACTGCACCAACATTGCTGAGGATAGCATCATGGATGTGGCCGACTTCGTAAGTACCTGGGGTACACAGATGATCACAAATCTCACCGCTCAGTATCAAGCACTGGTTACAATCTGTCGTTGCTTTCAAGATGTTATGGGGGATGTATTGCCCATTAGTATTGTTCACTTTCTATGGTAAAAGTGGATCTCCACCATTTGAAAACATCCAAGACACGTCTGGACGGCAGTCCATAAGAACAATCTATTTCTCCCAAAACATCTGAACGCATTAACCAGATGACCATCGAAATCAGTATAGTCTTACCTCACCAAGCTTTCCACTGCCCTCCAAGTTAACCAGGGGCTCTGGATAAAAAGTGTGGTTATAGTGAACTCACTCCATTTGGCGATAAACTGCCAGCGGACTTTCCCGTGCCGCCGGCGGTTAACAACTTCTGGAACAACGCTAAATGTAGAAGATAGTCATAGGAAGGGTAGTAGGTGTCCGTTCCGTCTTAAACCAAGTCGAATTTTTCGCTGCCTCATGCGGGCACACGCGTTTCTTCGCAGCGCCTCCCAATCGCGCTTGTAGTCAAGGGGCTCTGGGCACTGCACAACGGGGTAGCCACTGACCGCCAGTGACCTGGCACTGGCCAGTGGTGCAACCGTCTGTGAACAGCGTCAAGCCGTGCTATGTGTACCGCCACGTGGTGGGCCCTGGGTTGAGTGCGACCACATCCGTGGCGCCTCAGGCCAAAATTCATAGTGCGCCCTGCTCACAGTGCCCGCTTTTTCGTGGCACTGCAGGTTTTCCCTACTAGTAGCAGTTAGCATTAGGTGTTTCTTTCAAATGCCAAGTGATAAGCCAACCGACTAAGTACCCGCTAGTGGGCAAAACGAGTGCGCTAAACGCGCGTCTCAGCAGGGCGCTGACTAGTTCAAGTGTCGCCTACGTCACAGGATCAGGTAACTACAATCTAATGCTGCATTCACAAACGGGTAAAGGAACCACTGGGGGAAAGGTACATGGTCGCATGCTTTCGACTAAGTCAATTGACTGGAAAACCCCTTAAGGAGTTTCCTTTACTGGCACGCCGTTCGATCAGAACCGCACCTATTGGTTCCATGACCCCCTTCATTGGTCATCTATCACCTAGATAAATCTATTTTACAGGCCACGCCGATTTGCCGTCAGAGAGTGAGCTTTATGCGTCGCTCTGATGGCAGTGTACTCAGTGGCAGAGCAAAAAATTGGTCACTCTTCTTTATTTGGGCTCTCTGTTCTACACACTCGACTCTTAGCCTTAACAAAGAAAGAGACATTTAGCCCAGCTTACCGCTAGCAGGAGCTGCCCCAAAGATCCAGCCCAGTCCAAGCTGAACTAACCAGGAATACCCTCTCTATTCCGCCCGCAGGAGAAGTACATCAAGGCCCGCCTTAAGGTCAACGGCAAGGTGAACAACCTGGGCAACAACGTCACCTTCGAGCGCTCCAAGCTGAAGCTCATTGTCAGCTCCGACGTGCACTTCTCCAAGGCATACCTTAAGTACTTGACCAAGAAGTACCTGAAGAAGAACAGCCTGCGCGACTGGATCCGCGTGGTGGCCAACGAAAAGGACTCGTACGAGCTGCGCTACTTCAGAATCAGCTCCAACGACGATGAGGACGACGATGCCGAGTAAAGATGTAGCCGATCCATTCAGTGGAATCACTAGGTTTACATTGGTTTTTATTATACATTTCACGTCTTCAAGCGGCGTGTTTTTATAAGCTAACAGCAAGATGTGAACTCATGAAAAAAAGAAAACTTCGGGCTAGCCTCAATAAAACAATTGTGTGTGAACCTTACGACCCCAAGTCATTTTTATTGGTAGTACAAATCCATCTGGAAGAAAGAGCCTATTCAATGGCGATTTATTTCGCTTGAAAAGATTCGGGTAAAACCATTGAAAAAGCTTTGCCTTTAAAGACATTTAGTTGTGGGCATGTAATGTAGTCATATATTTAGACATTTCGCCAACAAATCCGATATCCCCGTCTCGCTTTTTTACGTGATCGGTTGCTGCTCTTTGTTGAAAGAGTGATGAATACTATGTGCATCATTTAATTGTTTATAGTATCTTGTCATGCACTTAGTGAACACTACTTATAACTTAGAAAGACGGACAGTATATTTATGTAAAGCCAGTCAGGTAAATTGTATCCAATCGAATTAGAAGTCTATAGACCATTAATAAAGATGTGTGGATGGGTGCTCTTGTCAGCTGCCTACTTTCAGGGCATCCGAGAGTTTACAAATTTAACTAGCTGCAAAGCGCAGTACGTTAGTCCGTCTGTGGTTACGAAAGCATGGGGTCTAGAATAGTCCGAACCACTGGTGTGCTCATCGTTATGCAAGCGAACCATTAACTAGTCAGCTTCCCATTCCGTTTAGGCGTGTGCATCGTGGGCACCGGCCAGGCGAAATGAAACTCATACGTGGCGGGTGCTGTGGGTGTAGGCGAAAGCTTTTATTTTATTCAACAATTGGGGAGTGCAACAAATACGTTTGCTCACAGCAATACAAAAACAAGCAACAATTACGCTAACAAGTCTAGAAAAATACACACTTTTAGTGGGAACTTACATTCAGGTTGTCTTTCTTCAGAAGGCTTTTGAGTTGGGTTTGCACATAGGGCTATATAAATACAGAGGTGGTCAAAAGTATTTACACAACGAGCTTTTTTTTCAATTAGTTGACAATTGAAAAAAAAGCTCGTTGTGTAAATACTTTTGACCACCTCTGTATATATATATATGTATGTATGTAGTTGCCGAGATATTCGAGCGTTTGCTTTGATTTCGAGCACACTGGGATGGGTCCGGGATCAGTATAACAATCACAATTGAAGGCCAAATTGGAAAAGGGGGACTATTTATGGGGAAGCCGAACTGGGAAGCCAGCTTGTTTATGCACGAATACTGTAGTCGGAGATGGTACGGCATAATTCAAGAGTTTTTGTCCAATTAGCGCCTGGAATTATAGATGTTGGCCAGCGCAAATAAACCATGCGCGCCAAGGCCACAACAGCTGGGGAGGAAGGTACAGTAGGTAGTAGGGTAATTGAGTTGGTGCACAGTGGAACGTTCCAGAAGCATGGTCTCTAGAAGCCAGCGAGCCACTTGGCCACCATTCCGCTCATAAGGACGAGCAGAAGGCTCCGCATGGTCAATCCTTCCAAGGCCCGAGCTCCGCCGGTGTGGGAGCGAACGGATGCCTGGATTGGAGGAGCGACATCCTGCGCCTGCTGCACTTGCTGCACCTGCTGCGATCCTGGTTGATCAGCGGCCATGGGCGCCAGTGGTGCTGGACCCTCGCCGGCGGAAGCAGCTGGTGGCGGGGGTGCCGGGTAGCAGGCAATCTTCTCCACCTCTATCATCTTGGTGCTGTCAGCCGGATCCGTTTCGTTTACCTTTGTGGGCACACAAATAATGCCGCCAGGCGGTGGGGGTGCAGCTGCGTCCGGTGCGGTCATGTTGGAGGTCTCTGGATTAAAGGGCATTGCGGGAATTGGTGCCATGGGTACGGCTGGCTGTTGGGCATCTTGGGTCGCGTTGGAAGGGGGAACTGGGGCCACTGGAACTGCTCCCGGAGCAGCAGCCACACCTGCTGCGTTTATCACAGTGGTGCCATCGCTGGCATTCACTGGCACGCCGTTGTTAATGATGATTATGCGATCCTGACCAGCAGCTGGAGCTGCGGCAACCGGCTGCGAGGAGGAACTGCCACCCGAGGGCGTGAGGGCGTGACCCAGCAGAGCACCGCCCAAGCCGCCAGCAAGCAGTCCAGTTCCTGCGAAGAAATTAAACATTGAAGCTCAAAAACAGGTGTGTGACTAAAACAACAAGCGTGAACACGATTTAGGTGAGCACCTAAAGCAAACATGACTCAGCAACAGAAGATTGGAGCAGGGGATCGTGATACACTGCGTGTTAGACGTCTCTTAGTTATCTTACCGAAGCCCAAGCCAGAGGAGGACTGTTGTGGTGGTGCAGAATAATAGGTAGCTCCGGGCGGCAAAGCAGATCCCGCCTGGTAGTAGGTGGCCCCCGGGGGCGGAGCAGCAGCTGGGTGATAGCCACCGCCCATGGGGACATGGCCGGCGGACGGGTAGTACGTAGCTCCAGCGGGGATATTGGGGGAATAGCCATTGCCGTGTCCTGCAGCCGGGTAGTAGGTGGCTCCAGCTGGCACTCCCGAATACTGCGGCTGATGGACATTCGATCCGGTGGCGGCTCCATAGTTGGGAGGAGCTGCTCCGTAGTTGGGGGCATGGTAGGCTGGCGGCGGCTCGTGCATGTTAGGTCGTGCTCCTCCGGCGGGGTTGGAAGCGGAGTAGGCGGGCGGCGGACCCTGCGGCACATTCCAACCTGGTTGAGGGGCGGAGCCTGGGGACCCTGATGATCCCGCGGCCATTGGTCGATTCGGCTGCGAGTTGTAGTTGGGGTAACTCAGTTTGGCGACATCTGCATGAGAGTTGCCGGCGGCGTGGCCATTTGTGTTGTAGCTGGGCTGCGTCACGTGACCGTAGTTGGAGGAGCTGGACGAGGAGGAGGTCTTCCGCTGGTTGCCCTGGTTACGCCGGGCGTCCACAACATTGTCGCCGCCGTGCGTCAATAACAAGGCAAACACCGCCCAGGCCACAAAGGCGAAATGGGAACAGGCGCCACCGCTGGAGGCCATCATGTGATCCGGATTAGTGCTTCACCCTTAGACGAGTGGAGACGAGACTGCAGAAATGTCAAACACGGCAAATACGTCAAGCGCAGATCATCGGTCACTGATGTGCATGCTAATTACCGAAACCCGTTTTGGATGCTTCTGATCGTTTTCAGCTGCTTGCGTAGCTTGTCCGCAAAACAAGTTTTTTAATTGGTAAAAACTGTTATTTGATTTCACTTTTTGTTGTGTGACCAGGCTGGAGAAGGTGCAAAATACTAGCCGGTATGTGTCTTCACTAGACATTTAGCGAATACATGCACCGTCCACGGCATTTTCGGGCTGCAAAGCGACAGCATTTTTCAGTGTCCAATTGCCAAGTTCCCTGGTTTCAGACACCAGGCGAATAGAAACCGTAGCAAGTGCCAGACGACCGGTCAAATTTAAGTAAAACAGATTATCCTTTTCAAGATGGCGGGGACATACGTTTTCCAGTCACCCCATTCCACCAATAGGAAGCCAGCGATGGGGAAAAACCGTTAGATCTTTCAGGATGACTGCCCTATGCGCCTTTCCAGTCAGCAGCAACACCATGTCAGCCTGCCACGTACGGAAATTTTTGTTCGCCTGGTGTTTTGCCACTGAGAATTCACAAATTTCTGATGAGGCCAGGCAACATTTTTCCCAGTCAAGTGACAACTTTCGGTTCCCAGCCACTAGGCCAACAGAATCTCTAGCAAGCTGGCAGCCCTTTCGATCTTTCCAGCTACCAATTACTCAATAGGAAAACAGCACAACCGTTACTTCGGAACGGAGCGCACACCAGTGATGAGCAGCCTAGTTGTTCTTGATGTTCGTGTCACGATAGGCACGAAAGTCCCCTGTATTACATGGGTGGGGGTGCCGAAATTAAGAGGCACGCGGGCATCACTATGAAAGCGCTTATTAGACTGATCAGCTGACTGTTTGGCATGCGGTAATCTTTTTGCGCGCCTGGTGCCGTATATCAAAAACTTTTGCAATTTGATTGCACGAGAAAGATCGTTATTCCGTCTGCTGCAGCATAAATATACATTTTAAGTTTATATATGGTAAATTAAAATAATTTCTAAAAATATCATTGATTATTTATTTTAAACACAAAGTAAAAATACCATTAAAAATTTTTACATTTACATTGCTTTGATCGCGACTAATAGACTAACTAAATAGTATATAATAAAAAAAAACAAATTAGGCGCTTGCCACTTGAGGATTTAAGGACTAGGAGTAGTTGTGCAGCAGGTAATCGTAAGAGTACTCGAAGACCAGCAGAAGAATAGCTCCACCTGGGCCCAAACGCATAATCTTCGGAACGAGTCCTTTGTACAGCGCCCGGAATCCTTCCTCGCGGTAGACGATGCCCATGGAGCTGAAGGTTCCTCGGTATTTTATCTGTCCGGGGACTGGTTGCGGTCCCTGGATGCGTGACTTGGCCACGTCGAAGGGGATGTTGACGAAGCAGGCCAGAGTGCCGGCCAGGAAGCCGATGGCCACCTTGCGCAGAAACTCCAAATGGCTCTCCTTGTACTCGGGCACCACGTTCTTCACGCTGTGGTAGAACCCGAAGTACACCATGTTGAAGACTCCATTGCGTCCCATGGTGGCGGTGATGCCCTTGTTGAGGCCGCTGAAGCCCAATCCGTCCCGCTGTATGATACCCTTGGCTACGGCGAATGTGCTGAGCATCTTTTTCTGGCGATCAGCCTGCTGCGCCACCTTGACCACCTCGAAGGGATTCACGGCGATGGCCTCCAGTGTGCCGGCTGTCAGTCCAGCCAGAGAAAAGGTTAGCGGCGTGGGAGTAGGCGAGCCGAATTGAAAGAGCGGCTTCGTCTGCTCAAACACCAGGAACTTGATGGCCCGCTTGGGCGTCTCGGCCAGGATTGGCGGCATAATGCCCTTCCAGTAGGAGGAGATGCCCTCGTGGCGGTACATCTTGGCGAAGCAATCGAAGACGCCATTGTAGTGCAGCTAGAAATTGGGAATATATGCAGAAGATAAATATAAGTGGAATATATGACCATCATAAGTTATTTACTACTAATATTAAAAACACTGATTGGCACAACACCTACTCGAAACCACTCAAGTCTCCACTGGACTGCAAGTATTTATTTGTGTTCGCAAAACTGGAAGTGTGTTAACTGTGTGCTTTGTTCCACTTTGTGCTATTTTCCCTCTTGTCGCCAGCTAGTCCCCCCATCCCCCACCACCCCCTTCCGACACTTTCTTCGACTATTTGCTTTCATTTGTACTCGTAAATTTGCTAAATCATCATGTCGCGACGACCAGAAGATGCAGAAGAAAATGAAAATGTTTTGTGATATTATTTTGCTGGGGTCTTCACACCAAATGTTTTTAGGAATCGTGTATCGTCCCACAACTGGGTAGCACTAGATCTTTCCTTCTTTCCTCTTGTTTGGTAATTTCTTTGAGCCACCATATACATTTTCCCAAAAATGATTCTTTGTCTTATCTTAAGGTGTTCTAAGCACAAAGCCCAAAGATCTCCGAAAGCAGCAGCCAACACCCGAAATCCAGATTAGATAGGTTGTGGAGCTGGTCTAGCTTAGCAGCTAAAACAACCGAAATGAAGTTGTAACTAGGCTCCCTGCAGCTAGCCCCACGTTAGTATCCCTCACACGTGCCGAGTGTCTGCTATCGGCGCATAATTTTGATGGCGATTGGGGATGTATGTATGGCCTGTCATGTATTTATATATATATATGTACGTAAATATGTTCTTCACTCGACTGATAAGCTTATTACGAGAGAGCGGCGATTTGCTTCGACTGCTGATAAATGTGGATGGTGGTTCGCCCCTTTCCTTCGCAAGAGAAATGCAAACACAGAGGGAGCCAGCTCACAATAGAGAAATTGGAGAGAACTTGTCTGCGACCTTGCTTTGCCCTTATCCAAAAAGAAGGCCCCAGCGCAAAAGAAAACAAAAACAAGCCACAGCTGATGGACGAAGAAATAGATACCATTTGTCTATATCTTTGTGGTAACCGCTTAAGATCTTGTTGTGATTACCAGCTATAGAGGAACCCACCTCACTTAGATTGTGTGTGTGTGTGTCATTTGATGCAAGGCAATAGGATTTAAAATAATTCCATGAGGTATAGAAATACGACCATGTGTGAATAGAACACACATATGTACATACATAAGCTAATTGAGCCTAATTTATAATTTCGGGCGTGTCAGTTTTGGTTTGTTTTTAACTTCATAGCATTCGCAACTATCTGGCAAACTTATTTGCCTCTCTGAACACTCACCTCACCAAGAGCAGCGGCATTCGGCGCCGGAGTGGCCTGGATCTGGATGCGGGTCTTGACTACATCGAGTGGTTGCATGATGCAGACCTCCAGGAATCCGGCCGAGCCGCCGGCTAAAACCTGAAAGGCGGCGCGCTTGGCGTGCGAAATATCGTTCTGCTGTCCGGCCATCCTTGCGACGCTACTGCTACTACTGGATCCAAGCACCCCACCCACACTGGAAAACTGCTGCCCAGAACAATCGAGTGCTGGAACTTCAGTCAGAGCCGATTGCGACGGGTACGTCAGGCGAAAAAAAATTGGGCACAGCTAGAACACTACGGGTCAACAACCGCCACAACCGCCACCGCTCGCTTCGAGAACGCAATTCGCACTGAGCTCGAGGTTGAGGCAGCTGCTTGTGTTCCAGAAGAAAAAGCCACACTGAAAAAAAGCATTTATATCAATTCGATGTTAAGAAAAAGTTCTTTCTTTCTCGTTGATTATAAAATCTGTAAGCAGTATTGGCGGTGTAGTAGTGGCATTGAGTAAAGTCAGTCACTCTACAGTACTATTTATTTCCAGTGCAGTGAGGGAGGGGCCGAACCGGGGGACGCGGCTAAGCTTTCGCTGGTTATGTATTGAATGGGATTACGAGTCCCAGAGAGCCACGCGTGCTGGAAAGACTCCATAGCTGAGTTTGCTCGTTCAGATCGTGAGATCGTGTAGGAGCTTTGCCTCGTGCGTGCTCGCCTTTGCAGATTTGCGATCTCAGCCAGCAGAAAGCTCAAAAAATGGGATACAATAAACAAAGCTCTTTTCAGCCTACAGAGGTGGTCAAAAGTATTTACACAACGAGCTTTTTTTTCAATTAGTTGACAATTGAAAAAAAAGCTCGTTGTGTAAATACTTTTGACCACCTCTGTAAGATTCAATCGGGTTCTCTATCGTTCAATATTCATCAGATGTTTCTCCGAAATTGTACTTGCATTTGGCACTAGAATTGAAAACGGTTCGTAGACGCTACGAGTCGGAAGGGCCGGAAAATACATACATATATTGCTGAAAGATTCCAATACTTAACATTGTGGCTAAATAGTATTTCTCAGTGTCCACTTGTGCCAAGTAGAACATGTACTATTTAATGGCAGCTGTGCTAAGCCCATGTTTGCAGACTCAGAGAAGGGATTTTATGGTTTAAATAGAAACGAACTTACATAGCTACGGTAAAACCAAACTAGAGACTCTAGCACAACCATTAGGTTGTTACCTGTGCATCACATTAATGATGTCCCTCGCCTATGTTAAATGCGCTCCAAAGAGAAGGAGCCTCACAATGGACAAACAAATCGTTTGACATCTTGTGCCTCTTGATTGGTTTATTGTTCATAGCTCACGGCACACCGTACATCAATCAGAGATACAAGATACGACCTCCAGATTGAGGACAACTTTCATTTACATAAAATGCATTCTATGCCGAAACTGATAGAACAAATTGCCGGTGTCAAAAATAATTCTCCCGTCTCCAAATCTTTGTGATTTAGATGGTTTTCCTCTGCGTCTGTGGCTTTGTCTGTCTGCTTTTTTATGATTGTCCAAATATTTCTGACTGTTAATTATGGGCACGAGTTGGCGTGATGTACAGCCTGGGTGGATAGACCGGGGATGTGTGGAATTTATAACATACGAGAAAAAATTTCAAAATTGTAGAGGCCATTAAAAGCGAATTAATCCAGGCCAGAAATCGTACTGGAAACTGCCCCAACTCTGACCCAATAATGCTTTCAAGTCACGCAAGCAGGATCATCATGAATGGATCGATCGAAAAACTATTTTCGATTCACTACGCCCGGAAAACTTCTCGCCTTTCCACCCGGCTGGAGATCACACACAGTTCTTATAGGGTACCCTCACCGCCTCGAAAACAAAGCTTCTCTCCGACCGCAATTAGTACTAGTTTTACAGGCGCAACATGTAGAATGCCACATGCAAGCGCCGATTGATCGATCAAAGCCGCGATATACGCGGCTAATCAATCATTTTTCCATTTCCCATTTTCATTTTAAGACGGCTGCAGCTCCAAAGTGAGAACTCACGACCGCCTGCAGCTGTCCGTTCGGCAAAGGCTATTAACCCCGTTTCTTACTCAGAATGTTCCACTTGTTGCACACTTGTGGCCCTTGAGAAACAAGAACAAGTTGGCCCAGAATAGGCAACGGTCAAAACAAAAACTGAGCTCTGCACGGGAAAAAAATTGATATGATATTATCAAAACGAATTTCGATATTCGGGAAATTTGTATTTTTCGTAACACCGAAAGCGTTCAGATATCTCCAATATAATTTCACTTGATCCTTAGCATTTTTATCCGTGTGGAGCCCCGCGAAGGCAAGGTCTTCTCTGCTAGCCGAGAAGAATACCCGAAAAAGCACTTCCACTGCGATGCTCTTTCCGAGACCCGGAGCATGCAGGCCGCCACAACAATGGGAATCGGCTAAGAGTGTTTTGATTAATGCCAGTTTTGACAGCTGATAGGACATGATGGTGGAGATGGAAAATAGCTGGCTCCATTGATGCTGAAGCCCAGCTGGCAGCTGTCTAACCAGACTCTCAAGGGCTTGACAAGTGATCAGACTATTGAGATGCCTTTTCCCGTTCCTCCTAGAGTAAAAGCGTGTTCCTTCCGCCTAACGCCATAATGCTTAAAGATTTTGTAAATATTATTATATTATATTATTATATTATGTTAGTATGTTATTATATTATTATGTACATAGTACTTGATTATATTTTGGACCTACATTAAGTGACCCACAACATGCTCGGCTTACTTAGTGGCCCACTCAGAACGAGTTGTGCGATTTTCGCCCAAAACGAAAGTTAGTTACACAATCGGCGCAACCCGATTCCAAGAGCCCAACATCAACACTATAAAGTGACGGATTTGGAGTGGCTAGCTGACCATTTCACAGTCACATGTCGTACTAAATGGAGGTGCCTTGGATTATTGTTTCTCTTTGGACTAGAGCTGTCTGGGGACAAAGTTATTTGGCGGGCGAGCATCGTCCACTTTGGATCCTGGAGGATGGGCTAGCCAAAAGGCACAGACAGAATCGCCCAGAAGCCGACTATGAAACCACCACTAGGATTCCTGCTGCGCTGATGGTCAGAAGGCAGGGAAGAGGTGGTGGTCAGGAGGAGGAATCCGGCTCCATTACTTTTCTTGTTAGACATGACGATCGGGATGCTCCTTCTGCGCCGCCCCCAATACTGCCCTCCTTGCCTAAGCGACGCTTTATGATGCCCCACCGTCTCCAGCTGCCCCATCGGTACGTACAACCCGTTCAAAAAACCAGAAGCCAGCGGCGGGGAGAACGTCGCCAGCTGCCCGTTTTCGATAATGGGCCCGGGGAGAATTCCCTGCAACTGGGTATGGGCAACTACCCCGTTTTCGTGTACAATGGAACCAGGGGAGAACTGATTCTCAACACCATGCTAAGCAGGAGGCGTTATCCCATGCAGGAACCAGTTCCAGGCCAAGTTCTCTATCCACCATCGACCCCCATGTTTCGTCCAAAACCGATTGTAGAGCGATTCCGCTTCCCAGGACAACGGGAGATCAAGAACCTGACTTTAATTCCCTTTTATGCGCAAGAGGCCATCAGTGATCCAACCCTAACTAGCACATCCACTCAAGCACCCACCACCTCCACCACGCCCATGCCATTACCCTACGAGACACAGCTGCCCAGAATCGAGGGAATGCTAACGCTGGGAAAGCGAAAGAGAAAGAAGGCCAAGCAATATGAGGCCTTTCATTCCCCTCAAGATGTGATGCAATGGCAGACAGTCCTGCGACGATATACTGGTCACAACGACAATCATCGGCATCACTCCAGTGAGGAAGTGGAGCCGGAGGAGCAGAAGGAGTTGGGAGATCTAAGCGATGGTGTGGAAGAGGAGCTCGATGAACAAGACTGGCTAACATCACAGGAAGCCGAAACAGAGGTGGAACTACCTCCCGAGCCAACAGAAACGTCTACCGCCAGCAGCAGTGAGCCCTTCCAGATCGTCTACATCGATGAGAGTCTGGAACGACCAACCATCGAAACTCTGAGTCCCACTACGCCGCCAACACCATTGCGACATAGCTCTCGATATGCCCTCAAAAATAAGTACTATGCATTTCCAGTATATACCCTGGGTAAACTGCTCCAGCCCAAAACACAGAATCCATCCAAGAATCTACTAGAGAAAAGCGATCGCTCGGCAAGAAGCTCCTTGGAAAGAGAGCCTAGTACCTGGTTTATACTGAATTCACGGTTAGTTGAGAGTCGCTGCTTCCTCTTAAATATTCAATTTATATTTTTTACTTATTTTATCCCTCTTGAATTTCAGCTACAAGGGACCATACCATCGATCACATGGAACAGACAATCAGACCAAATACTACACATCCAAGTACATAGAGAACGGCTTTAGACCTCGGAGATAGTACAAATAATTAGATGTTAATAACTGATAACTATCAAGAATAGTTTTTGGGGTGACAAAGAAGACACCCAAGAGATTACAGAACACAGTGCTCCGAAATGATCATTAACGCCTCTATCCATAAATAAAGCCTTCAGAAAAAGCCATGAGACAATTTAGATTATAATGCCTAGATTGTTGCCTGGTGGAACCGTTTTACGACCGATAAAGGGCAGTCATTCATGTTTGGGGTCAAAAGAGATCCCGAGCTCTGAAAAGGCGGTCGTAAATTGGAAAGTGAATAATAGGGACCACTTTATTGAGCGACCTATAGTTGCATAACCCAACGTGCGAATCGGACGGGTGAGCTAAAGCCATTGCCTGACCCAAATTCCAGAATCCAATACACGGAAAATAAGAAAGGAAAACAAAATTTGAATGTGTTAAAAAGCAAGGCAGGGCAAAGAAGAAAAGTCATCAACAAATGTTTATGGCCAATGGAATAGATGCGGCTCTTTCAAAAACGCAGCCCTCCTTTCCACGTCGGTGGATCCATCATTCATTCAACCACTTTATCAATGATGTACCTCTCCAGGTTGTTCGCCCCGTCATTATTATTATAGATTTCCCAGCTTAGTTTTCGCTTTGCAGACTGCAATTAATTTTCTCGTTGTTCTACAAGGGGTCCCCACTTCTCACTCCGAACTCAGAGCTCCCCATTCCCCCGTTTTCTTGACTGGGGAAAAACCTGCTCCATGTCGGCGTTTCTGTTCTGACCAGCATTGCCATGGGCCACACAATCGATCCCAACCGATTTTCCAATCTGTTTTGGGCTATAAAAGCTCGGACCGTCACTCTTTTTGGGCTTAGAACAAAGGCGACTGCGCACGCGAGTGGTTTATTTAAGTTTGCTCAATCCTTCATAAATTTGTTCATTCCTTCCCAAGGATAAAGGGAAATTTCCTCATAAAATCGTATTTTGCACATAGCTATGAGGCTAAGTTTTGTGGTATGTGAAAAAAGGATTTACTTGCCTACATCGAAATTTTAATACAAGATTAAATGTTTAATCTTAAAAATTATTTTAAAATTTTTTTTATATACAAGTGAATGTTATCGGTGATAAATGCAATAAATATGTTCATGGTCAATTTTGAAAAAATAATTTTATGGACGAAGATAGTACAATATATGAACATATGATTCTAAACAATTTGAGTAAATCTAACTTTGACTTTTAAACCAATATTATTTTTGGATTGTAATACCTAGCCAATGGCATTTAATAAGGAATTAAAAAACTCACCCATTCTCCTTTTCCCGTTAGATTACTCTTATCCTGGCAGGTTCCCGACTGTCCAACGCTTTCTGGTGGCCAAAGACAACAACGTAAGTAAATTAAGCTGCCGAATTGCCCAATTAAATCTCACCTGCATCGTATCCATAGGGAAACCAGGGAACCGAGTGGCGGCCAAATTCTCCAGCAAATTCCGCTCACCTATTTCCGCACATACACTTATCAGCCATTGGCTCCTGCGTTCTATGGATTTGGAGCTGCTCAGACGCCTTTGCTGCCTGGTGCTCAGTACGATCCATATGGGATGACCAGTTACGCTGCTGCCAGACGACATGACTCTGTTTCCAGGCAAGAAGTGACTGCTCCGGCGGAGTTGAACAACGCGCCGAGTAGCTCTCGGACCACCAGCACCACACCCGCGCCAACGACCACAACTACGACCACCACCACAACCACCACTCCGGCACCAACAACAAAAGCTAGTACTACTACCACCAGCACAACCCCACCACCAGTACCACCTCCGCCCCAGTCCACCAGTAGTAGTTTCTCCGAAGGATCCACGTCCAGCTTGCTGCGCTTCGGTGAATATCCCGCGTACAATCGCCGGGTAAGCAACCTCTACAACGCCAGGCCCCAATATCCATATCCGGACTACTTCAACTATCAGCCGCAGCAGCAGACTGTAGTATCGGAGCAAGGGGTCTCCAGTAACAGTCGCATCCAATTTGTTCCCTGCATGTGCCCCGTCAGTATGCCCAGTTTCGTGGCATCCTCGACAGCGTCCACATTGCCTCCGCAGCTGTCCACTTCCTCCACATCGTTCGTGTCCCAGCCGGCGGCACGTCACATCGAGGGACAGGAATTGGAAGCGGAAGCTGATGGCGAGACAGATAATGAGGGAGAGGAAGAGGACGAGGATGATGAACAGGGGCAGGAACAGGAGCAGGGCCAGAGCCAGAGTCACGGTCTGGAAGACGGTGCCACCAAGGCGCAGACAGAAGGACAGGATATAACTTCAGACAGTCCTATCTAGTTCAATTGGATGGTGCAGCAACAGCCTTCCATGTACAAAGGCCAATCCACGACTGACTTGTCACTAAAGGGGTGCCCTAGAGATCTTAAAACAAATATTAAAAACAAATGAAAAAACGATTAAAAATAATATTAGTAAGAATGCCAATTCAGGGATACTACAGCACATAAAAGTAAGCGTCTGCTGAAAATATTTTTTTTTTCAATATTTAATAAATATAATAATAAAGAAAATATTAAATAAATGTAGCAATAAATATCGAGAGCTTGTAAGAAAGTAAGTAATCTTAATTGGAGTAAGGTATTGCAAAAAATAACGCCGATAATGGGATTCCATGGATTTCATGTTCTTTTATTGATTCATATTCGGATGCTCGATCAATTAAATTTACACATTTAAATTGTATTTATCAATATTTTAATACTTTGCGCTTGCTGCACGAATTTCAACTAGCAACGAGCGAAGATCCCTAAGCTCCACCTTTTTCATCTCCAAAGCTCCTCCACATCAAACGTGCCTCTCAATTAGTGGAGAACTATCCTTTAATCATCAATTCAACAATTACAAATACATTTACTTAACTAGATGAACTTGTGCTTCGAGTCTTTGAAGTTGAAATTAGCTTGCGATTTGGGGAAAACGCAGAAAGTTTTCCACTCCGTTTTCATTTCAACGGGCGCCAAAGTGCAAAAGTGGTCTTAGCGTAGTTAATGCGTAGGTTTACAAAAAAGGAGTTAAGTATACAATTAATCAGGGGAAAATATATAATCAGTCGTTTAAGTTTTTAGATATACATGTATACATCGATATATAAATATAGTCATAAATATAAACCGCGTTCAAATACAAACACGAGTACAATTACCTCTAAGCGTCGGGGATTAAACAATCGAAAATTACGAGCTAGAGTATCAGGGCGAAGTCTCTCCGTAGAGACTGGCCCCCAACTAACAAAAAAAATGCATCTTACCTCTAGAAGATCGTACTTAATGCTAAATCTGCTACGCATGCGCTCTGACCGAATCGATTCTTCGATTCTTTGTGTGCTATGCAGCTTTTGAATGCTTGCATGTTTGCTCGTTTGTTTGTTTGCTTTGTGTTACTTTTGCTTGCGTTTGTGGACTTATGTGGTAGGGAAATTGCAATAATATGGCCTATCAATATATCCAAAGCCATATTCCTTAGATATTCTTCTCATGATCATGGCTATAGCCTTTCTCCGATGCCTTTCCAAAAAAAATACACTTATCTTTTCTTATAAGAGAAAGATTTTCGTTTACTGCGTATTATTTTTTTCGCGTGTTTCATCAACTCGTTTTCTTCATTTCTTAGCCCACCGATTGCATCGGTGTTGTGTCCTTGTCTTCATACTTGTAGATTTTCTAGCTTTTCTCGCACAAAAAAATAAACATAAAACATAACCTTTTGTCATTTTATATATAATGAGATTGCGCAGACGAAGCGCGTACGTCACTCACACTCACAGTCACTTAAAAGACCAGACTACCTGCCACGCGCTGAACACACTTGGAATTCATTTGAAAAACTTATTAGGGCACGAGGAAATCGTTTTATCACAGGATTTGGATTCGATTTTTCGCGCCCTATTCCATAAATGCCACCTCTGGAGGCGTGGCAGGCAGCATCGCACTCACACTGTACATCCAAAAATAAATACTATAATATAGGAGCAGTCATGCTGGGAAACTGGCGCTGAAAATAATGTGCTTCTTACACTAGGTTATGCATATTCAAAAATATTACTTCAATTAATGCCTGCGATACTTGCCCTGTTGGTCATATTTATACGTTTTTCGAGTATAGGGAGTACTGGGCATAAAAACATTTTTAGTTAAACGGAAAACATTAAGACGCGCAAGTGCACAACCCAACGTAAAAAGCACATATTTAAGAACTCAAACTAAAAGCATACAAGATAATCTTACTGAATGTCTGGTATTAAGTAATATGTATATCCCTGTAGCAGCGTATCGTCGTGGAGCTGGAGGGGCTGAGGGCAGGAGGGCCTGTCTGATATGTGGGTGTGGGTGTCGTCCTCCAACGGGTTCGAGTGGCCCCAGCCAACCCCCCAGCTCCGGGTTCCTTCTCCAGACCCTCCTCGTTCTCAGCCTAGACGAAGGTTTCGCGGATGACGGTGCCGTTGCTACTGGTGCTTAGATCTTAGAACTCAGTTGATTGTCAGACGAATGACGAGAAGCCGGGCAGTGGTGCCCTCGACCTGGCCATATTATTGACGATAATCTGGCCACCATTGAGGCTCATCACTGCACTGCCCTCCGGCTCCGAATCGGTGTAGCTGGAGTAGTTTCGCACCGGCTTGGTCTTCTTCCACGACTGTCGCAGTGAGTCATTCACGTTGGCATAGTGATTCACAAAGGAGTGGGGGTCGCTGCGCACGCTCTCATTTTCGCTCTCCGAGTGCTAGAAAATGAAATCATACTTTTCAAATTGCCCTTATAGAAACATAAATGCATGAGGGGAACACATGTACTCATCATGTTTTCTCTCCAATAATGAACTTGAACATAAACATTGGTCAACCCAAATACGCCCCTTGGCCACTGTTTTTCCGCCAACTCACCTGCGATGCCTCCGAGCTGCTCACCTCCGAGGGCTTCTCGGTCACGCTGCTGTCGTCCGGATTTTCGTCGTAGCACTTCAAGCTCTCCTCGTCGCTGTGATACGCCACCGAGGCGGGCGATGGGCGTGGCGGACTCTTGCCGAGATGGACGCCCGGCGGCGGTCGACTTGTAGACTTTCTGCCCAGAGTCCCCAGGGTTCCGCTTCGCAGAGTGCCTACACTGTTCAGGGTACCAGTTCCAACTCCGTGGCGAGAGCGATACAACTCCAGAGCCAACTCTTGTCGCTCGTCAATTGACATGGCCATAGATTCCTCGAGAGTCTTTTGTGCCTCCTCTGCAAGTGAAAACGTTTTAGCTAACTAAGCCGAATTTAATTTTAAATAAAATACTGAATAATTACGTTTATATTTGTAGCTCTTGCTCTTGACACACAACACAGCAATAACCATCACGATGATCACAATCGAGGTCGCCGCCAGCGAAACCATAAACCAGGTTTGCCGATAAAAGGGCTTGTGCTGCAGGTAACCATATTCGAGATGGAGTTTGGAGGGCGTCAGGATCGAGTCCTTGGAGTACACGGGGAACGAAATGCCGTAACGGTTATACGCAATCACACGGAATGTGTACGCAGTGGAGGGCATCAGTATGTGATAGCTGACCGTAAAATCCTGCATCATGCCCTTTCTGGTCTGCTCGATTTTTGTCCACCGCGAGTCGTCTATAGTTCACAGAAGATAAAAGTTATGTTAAGAGCTCAAAATACAAAAATACATATAGCATATTTTGTTACGGGTCTCAAAAGATGAAAATAAATAGTTAATCTTTGAAAGAAATAGGCATTTTTTTAAATGAGACAAAATGAGACTACTTTAAAAATGTTGAGACATACGATATGTACATTAGCTTACATTCTAATTTCTACGGGACAGATATACTTACAAACAAATGACGGCTCTCCTTTTTCTACGTAAGTATTTCAAAAGAGTATTTGGGAAAGAATTTGTCATTTAGAACCAAGACACCAAAGAGGCATTGAATGCAAAATAGGAGAGATATGCGGAGAGATCATTTAGTAAGTGCAAGTCCAAAACCAGTCCTACAATTCCAAGCAGAAAACCCCGACTTACCTCGCTTCTTCGCCTCGATAAGATAGCCCAGAATGGGTCCCCTCCCGGAAGGACCATTTATCCAATGCATTTCTACGCTGGATAGCGTCTTGGTCAGGATGAGATCACGCGGCGCAACTGGGGATCCATCTTGAGGCCCTGTTGTCACATTCTCACTTATACCCGGACCGTAATCGACGGACGTTTGAGCACGGACAGTGAATGTATAGGTGACCTCTTCCTCGAGATTTTGAACACGCAGTGTTGTATTAGATACCTTTTGTTTCACTTGCTTGCTGAACTCTGTGGGATTACAAAGAAAGAGAGTAAGACACATGATGACAGTCAGATATGAATATTGCAACCTACTTTCATTCTCCTCGGTGGTTTCGTAGGTAACCAAGTACCCCAAGATCTCACCGTTGAGGAACTTCGGTGGATCCCAGGTAACCTCCAAGCTCTGCATGGTGATATCTGAAAATCTAAGGTGAAGTGGAGCACTTGGCACTCCTGGCAGTGTTTTCACGGTAATTGGGGCGGATCGTGGTCCATCTCCCGCCGGATTGAAGGCCAGCAGTTGGATTCGATACTCGGTGAACTTATCAAGGAACACGAGACTGTGGGAAGTTGCAGTGGCCGAAACAACCTCGATTTCCTCCTCCCATTTGCGACCTGGTTCCAACGCTTGCGGTGAATAAGTGACCAGGTAGTAGATCTTATATCCTAAAATATCTCCATTCTGCATGCTCTGCTTTGGTGGCTTCCACAGTAATCGCACTTCCGTGCTGGAAATGGGTGCTGCATCTACGGCTCTCGGTTCCCCAGTCGGCACCGCTTCGCCAACATAGACCGCTGCGGGGGGTGTGGCTGGCCCAGGGCCCTGGGAATTAAATGGTAGCACCACAATTTCATAGTTGCGATCCTGTTGAAGATCCGACAGAACAACACTGTTCTCATTGATGCCGTGCACATCCGTTTTGGGTGTAGACTGCAGGGCGGTGGGGAAATCGGAGAGTTGTTGATATAAAATCCTGTAGCCACCAGTTGAGGCATCACCATTCCACAATGCAGTCTCCAGAGCACTCCACTGCACCCTCACCGAAGTTGTGGTTATGGGAACTACCTTGAGACCTCCAACTCCCACTGCCGGAGCAGCGGGTAAAGTTCTCACGATAACACTTTCTCGACTAAAAGCGGACGGTCCCAGGTCATTGGTGGCCTGTATGCGGAATTGATATGTCATATAGGGTCTCAGACCAACTGCTGTAAAGGAACTAAGAGATGGATCCACCCTTTCTGGAAGTGGTTGCCACCTGCCCTCGTTTTCACGCATTTCCACTGTGTAGTAGCGTAGTGGCGCAAAGCCATCTCTTCCTGGTGTCCAACTGAAGGTGATTTGATGGGCCTGAATCTGACTGCGTGATATTTGCGGAACCGAAGGTGCCTGAGGTCTCTCCCTGTTGTTGGTAGTGTACACGAGAGCAGTAGCTATTTTTCCCCATCCCAGTCGCGTTTGAGCCGTACAACTAAAGCTGTAATACTTTCCGGGAAGTAATTCTGTCGCCCGGAATGTTCGATCGGAAGGCGGAAACTCTCGACTGTAGTTCAGCATGGCACTACCATTTAATGTGTACGTGACCTGATAAGCCAAGATCTTGCCATTAGGATCCACAGGCACATCCCAAATTATGCGAGCCATGGTCAAGGAGACATCGGGAAAACTAACGTTCGATGGCACTCCAGGGGTATCCTCAAAGGTCTGAACTCTAATGGGTGGAGTGCTTAGAGCACCATTACCCAATCTGGTGTAGGCCAGAACCTGAACATGGTAAACCACGTATTTTTTCAGTTCCGTCAAGGTAGTGGTAAATGTGGCATTATTGGGTATCGTCTTGTGCAGCACCTGTTGTCCCCGATCTGCGGCGGCATAAAACACCTTGTAGCCATCTATCTGACCATTCCTGTGTTGTCGGGGCACCTCACCCCATTGCACAACCACTGTGGTGGATGATGTGGCATTCGCCTGGACATCCAGGGGTCCATAGCTAGGAACAGCTTCGCGAGTTCTCTCCACGGCAGTGTCACTCTCTTTTGAACATCCCACATCGTTGCAGGCATTCATTTTCACCTCATACAGTGTCCACTCCTCCAGACTATCTAACACGTGGGAGTTGGCTGTGTGATCTTCGATCACCACTGACCGGGGTACGTATTTAATGGTCCCGGGAGTTTTGACCAGCTGCTTGTAGGATATATTATAGCCCCGGGGATTTCCATACCATTCGGTTTGTTGCAGTGGAATCCAGCGAACCCGCAGTTGTTGAGCACTCATTGCCCGCACGGTTACGTTGAACGGTGGATGTTTGGGCCTGGCTTGAATCGTCTGGAAATCCTTGGTTGCCTCCGAGGGCTTCGAGCTGCCAACCACATTACTAGCACTCAATCTCAGCCTGTACTGGGTAAACGGCACCAAGCCAGTGACGGTCAAGGTCTCTGCATCGGGATCATTTATCTCGCAAATGGTAAACCAAGTCATATTTCTGGCCGTTTGTCCCTCCACTTTCCATTTGGTAATGCTGGAGTTGCCATCAAAGCCCGGAGTGAACTGCAGAACAACAGAGAATGCTTCGATATTGGATAATGCCAGAGCAGTGGGTGCATGTGGGAGAACTGGTTCTACGCCGGACTGAATGGTGGCTGTTTTCGGAATTCCACTGCCCACACGCGTCCACGCGAAAATCTCAAACCAATAGTGCGTGGTGGCCTGCAATTGGTTCACCGTCAACTCTGTATCATCCGCTGTCAGATTAAAGGATTTCAGGGTATCCGGGCGATCCTTGACTTGGTAGCGAACCGTATAGCCCGTTAAGATACCGTTCGAAGCGCGCGGTGGCGCCCAGAGAACTTTAACGGATCTATCGGAGACGTCATCGAAATGCAATCCGGTCACCTCGTCGGGTACGTCATCCATGGTCATCACTGCCACTTGAATACTGGCCACACCATCGCCAGGGTCCGTGAAGCATAGCACACTGATATTGTACTCGGTAAACTTTTCAAGTCCTCCGAGGATAGCTGTCTGTTCCGCCAGTGGATCAATCAGACTAGGGGGCACTGTTTTCATGCGTCGTTCAATGTCCCTCCACTCGCCATCTATCAACCGACGTTGCCATGCCTGGATCTTATAGCCCTGGTTGATGCCATTAATCTGCTGCGGATTGGGTGGAGTCCACCGGCACCTGGCTGCCGTCGAGTTGATAGCTTCTACTTTTACATTCGTGGGGGGTGCTTCTGGGACTCCTTCCTTGGTTTTAATTTTGGAGCCCTCGGTGTAGACACCCACGCCCATGTTGTTATATGCTGCGATCTGCACGATGTAATCCTTCCAGGTGATCAGTTCTTGAATCAGGAAGTTGCGCTGCGCTTCGTTTGTAATATTCTGGTAGGACCAAGGCACATTGTTGTAACCGAATAGGCGGTACCGGAGAATGTATCCCAGGATCTGGCCATTGCGATGCTCCTCCAACGGTGGCTGCCATTGCGTGATGATCTCTGACATCGAGCGGGCGGATCCAACAAATCCCACCGGTGGACCCGAAGGAGCTAGAGTTGGGGTATTGAAATATTCATGTATTAGAGCAAAATTCTTCAAAGCGCTTTGGTCCACTTAAAGGAGAGTCCGTAGTTCTCTCTGTGTTTTTAATTGTTTGTTTAGCTGTGTATGTGATTTGTGTGAGGGGCTTAAAGGGGCGTGAATTTTGTATATACCTCGGTGAAGCGGAAACTCTACGCGCAGGCGGGCGACCAACGGCGATTTGAAATTTCATGTTCGTGATGACAACGATAGCAGGTAAAAGTACAATACGTATACAGGGTATTCAGCATTAGTTTTGTACACTATACATGGTTTATACGGGCACTAAATATGTATATATAACCATTTCAAATAAAATCAAATTTTATGAAACGAAATTGAAAACACAACACTTGTTAACGAGAACTTTACCTCCTGCAGTTTTACAAACTAACCAATTTTTACAGGGATGCTAAAACGAAGACTTTTGAATGCATAGATTCAATTTAAAAATTATATCATAATATACATTTTTCATAGTCACAACATTCACAAACAAAATCAACTCAAAAAGGTTACGACACTAGTACGAGATGCACAAAATGCGGATCGAAAACCTGGGATCACTTGGGGGAACTGTGTGGTACTCACCTTCCTGGGGCAGCTCGACGACGTTACTGGGTTCTGATGGCGAACCCTCGCCCACCCGATTGACAGCACTAACCCTAAACTGATAAACGGTGGCCGCCTTGAGGTTCTCGAGCAGGATCCAACGTTGGTCCGCCGAGACATTGCTCAGCTCGGTAATCCAGTTGAGCAGAGGGTCTGGAACTGGACCTACGAATTTTTCTGTGATGTTAATGTGTTTGGAAAACAGCAGGCGAGGATTATGGTGCAGCGGGTGAGTTGTGAGTGTGAATGGTATAAGTGCGATTGGTGTTATGGCATCATTGGTGGGCAATTTAGTGGGTGTATTACAAGTGGCATTTATGTTTGGTTAAAAGTGAGTAGATTACAGCGAGTTCCATGTGGTGATGTTGTTGTTGATGTTGATGTGAACGCGGTCAAAACAAGGTGCAAATCAACAAAATTATACAACGATTATTTGCAAAAGTTTTCATAGATAAACACAGTATAAAATACATGTGAAATCAATTTACAGTTCATAAAGTTTCGGTTGTTCCAGTTATTGGTGGTGTTCAAAACAAAGTCAATGGAAGAAAAGAGAGAACAGAAATAAACAGATCAAAATCTTGGCTTCCTTTGTGTTGTCTGTAATGAGTTCCTAAATCAGGTTTGTGGCTTGTGGTTCCCCATGAGATTACGCTTAATAAGCGGTTGCCACTTATTAGTCTATACAGGTTGTAAGTAATTGAATGTTTTCAGTCTTGTCTTGTGCTCTATATTACTTGCTTTTCTAAACATTAACTGTTTCGAATTAGTGGATGGAAATTTTTTAAAAATTGTTACACAGTTTGAGACTTCTTTCCTATAAAATGACGTGGATACCTTTTTTGTCAAAGGCTTGGTTTATAAATGGCAACCGTGTGTACTACCTCAACCTCTTCGCCTTATAAATCATAAATCCAATACTAACCACAACCAACGCAACCAACAAACGCTACGCTACCGAAAAAATAAAGATAAAAGTATCCAACGAAACTTACCTAATTCGGAGACCTCACGTCGCTGGATAATAAATTTGGATATTGGACTGTTGCCATCGAATCCCGGAGTCCAGGACACGTTGATGCTGCGCTGTTGCGGTTCCGGTAGTCGTTCCACCTTCACATTGCTGGGTGGGAACGGAAGTTCGATGACGCTGAGGCGGGCAGCCCGCGTCTCGTTTCCCCCGGGAGAAGTGACCACACAGGCATAACTCCCGACGTCGCTCGCCCGCACCGCCTGGATCTCCAGTTGACCGTCCGCCTGGACACCAATGCGCTGCGAATTACTGATGGGCGTCGACGACTGACCCTCGCGATACCAGTCGATGTTGTACGGAACACTGGGATCACTGGACACCTTGCACTGCAGGGTGGCCGTTAAGCCAAGTAGCACCGTTGTGTCCACAGGCGGTTGGATGATTTGCGTCCGCACTGCGGAAAAAGAGGAAACCGGGAAAAAAGTAAGTGCAAGTCCTGGCCAGCAAGAGGGATGGAACACATTAACAACACGGCAATGCAGATTAAACGACCGCAAGTTGTGTGGCAAATGACACGTCGCGACAGCCCCGCCCACTTTTATTGACCTCCCACCGGCACCGACCTCTTCTTCGTTATTCAACTGACTCCCCCCCCCCCTTCTTTGGCTTATCCCTGAATCCGGAGAGAATCCTGGATCCCAAAAGATGGGGAAAATTAAGTTTAAACACCACACAACTTCCACGCGATGACCGAATATCCAATGCCCCGCATTTTGCCTACTATTGGGTGCACCTACTGGGCTTAAAAATCTTTTAACAACAGCTGAGGTAATGGTATTAGTTTAGTATTGGTGAGTTCTTATTTGTCCTGAATAGAAACGAGTAAATAATTATTTATTTAGTGAACAGTGGTTCCGCCAGATTGTATCCCCAACTCATTGGTATTAGAGGGTATCGCGTTGTTTCGAGCTCACAATTGCTGGCCTTGCCCCGACTTTAGTGCCTTTTTGTAGGTTTCTCTCCTTTGATTTTATTTATTTTATGTTTTTTGTTCCCTTCTCTTTGCTCTCGCCGAGTATTTCTTTTTTAGCCCTTTTCAGTCACTAGCTGGCCCGCATGCATCAAAAGTTCAACGCGCCCCGTGGCCCAGGCATTGTTGGTTCTACTGGCACTGCTGCTAGACTGCAGCTGGTACTGTATGGTGGTTCCGTCGATGGTGTTATAGTTGTTGGGCTCGTTCTGTTTGCCCCCCATATGGGACGAGATAAACTGCTCTGAATGTCAGGAGCAGAGAGCCCCATACGAACCTGGGTCTATACCCTAAGCGCCGTGTATTATGCCATATGTCCAAAGCCATTGGCTTTCGAATAATGATTTTCCAAAAGAATTATAGCAATTTCTAAATTACGTATGTGTTGTCTCAGTCGATTCAATTAACATTTGGCCCACCCGTGGGCGCCACAAGGTGGTAATCACACATTTCTCTTCTGGAGAGTGTATTCATTTTAAACCTATGACGGACTTCTCCATGTCTTTTATTCTTGTTTCCTTGTCCGAATTGGGAGCCCTGCTTTATGCAACAAATAAAGCCAGATGGCGACTCTTGGGTGGTTAAAGGGGTGATAGAAATCTGCCATCAGCGCGGTGGCCACAGTCCACGGAGTCCGCTGGCCGCATTCCGGCATTCCGCCAATTAGCCGCACATTGATGCTGCCTTTTAGGACCACACACACACACGCACACGGGCCCAAAACACACAAAATACGCACAACAAACTTGGTGGCGCGGGACCCAAAATATTGCATGTGCAAATCAACTTTAATTACACAAACAACACAATGGACAGAGGGCAGGCAGTGGCGGAAAGCAGAAGGCAGCACAAACGCTCAAAAAATCATTCCAAGCTTTTAGCCATTCTGGCTTGGCTGGTGCTCCAGCGCAAAGGCAAAGCCATAGGCCCAGTTAGCACAGGAACATGTGTGGAAGTGAAGGGCTGGGCTTCGCCGTATTATCCAAAAGCATTTGGCGCTGTCCAGGAGGGAGCAGTTAATTGGGACCAGCCCATCGCTGTAGCTGCATTGCTGTAGGCATCGCTTTGGTTGTTGGCATTATTATTATTCCTTGTTATTGCTGTGGCTGCTGCGGCTTTGATGACATACATTCTTATTATTGGACCGAACAATTTAGTTGATTTGTTGCGATGCTAGGTTCATTTCAACACATACTCGTACACGGTAAAAAAAAAGCCGCGGGAGCGGACAAAAGGTAGAAAAAAAAGAACAGAGAAATGAGTTGTATCATTTAATAGCCTTGTAATAGCCAGCGAAAAACAATCGATTCGGATAGCATCAGCAAAGACAAAATATATTTACAACTTGTATGACTACTTTACGAAATGAACGAGTTTTTAGCTGTGTCTAACCATTTCAAATTGAAATATTTCTGTGTTCCACCACAATGTCATTGGCAACCCCACGGTGATGGTGGGAGGGTGGGCAATATGTATATTTACATACACATAAAGAGTGAGAGGAGCCAAACGGGTGCTCATCCTGTTTGTTTAATGGAGAAAATTTTGGCGAGTAAACTCGATTTGAATCTCTTTTGTGGTTACAAAAGTGTTTTGCTGGGCGGATAACAGGTTTTCGAAAACACTCGCAGGATATTCCCACCTCAAAGCAAAGCCATTACACAATCGAAACTGATGGGAAAGTAGCAGGAAGCACGGGATTATTCTGCTTAAGATAGACGCGTAAGCAAGCAGTGCCGAAAATTGAATTCTATTAAACGGGTTTCAATGCGTTAATACTACATAAAAAGCTATTCTGGCCATGAAAATCCTCTAAGTACGGATTTATTTAAGCTAACGCAGTTTCAACTGCATAATGCATACAACTTCAACAACATCTAGAGTATCATTTGATTGAGAATGTTCTTTAGACATTAATTCGATACAGGAAACGTCTTAGTTTAATATATTTATAAGCACTTTGCATGCAGTTGGACAAGCGTAAATATCTGAAGTGCGTTTACTAACTAAAGGTTCAATATCTGATCCTGGATTGGTCCTATCAAGGGTTCAAGCACCGACAGTTTCGCTAGCTAAATCGCTAAAAGCCAAAATCACCCGACTAGACAGATGCACTTCAAAATAACAGGCGGACTGAGGCGCGGCAGGCAATTAAATTTGCGGGGCAGCGGATCCCGGATGCTGGCAAATGGGGACCAGGGACAGGAACTCACCCAAAACACTCAAATAGGCCTCGCCCTTGACGCTGCCCGCCTCGTTGGCTCGTACGCAGATATAGAGGCCGGCGTCCACAGATCGGATGTTCGAGATGAGCAGGTCACCCGACTCGAGTATCTGCACCCGGCTGGATATATCTACCAGTTGGGTCTCTGGAGTTCAGGCATTGTTTCGGGCAGGTTACATTGCAGGTTGGTAGGTTGGCACGATGCGAGTTCGGTTACGGGTTCCGCAGCAAGCAGTTAAGTTAGCAATACAATTGGTGGATTGGTTGGTTAGCGGGCAAACGGGTAAAAAATAAAGAGAACGACAGCACAATTAGCATCATCATCATTAGTGGGACTTAGGCCATGCTCTAGAGACTACATTCGCCAAACTCACCATTGTATATCCAGGTTATGTTGGGATTGGGCGATCCAACTGCCCGGCAGGAAATAGTTGCGTCCTTGCCATCCAAGGCGGTCACATTTTGGGGCGGCAGCTCCATAATTGGAGCCGATGCTGCGGAAATACAAATAGACTCGGTTACAATTGATCCTTAACTAGTTTGAACGGTGGGTTTAAGGCTAATAACAACGCATTTAGTGGCTAAGTAGGGGGTGTATAGTATGTGGTGTGGCTGAAACAAAAATTAATTGAATTAAAGGTTAAATACAGACGATATTTACATATAATACGACACATAATACAATGCACAAAAACAGTATAATTGCATAGCAAATGAAGGTATGTGCATGACAAAAAAAGGCTTGTCCAAAAATTAATATAAAATATTAATCCTTTTAATAGTATTAAATATTAACATTACATGTTCTTGCAGTCGATCTATTAATTATAGAATAATATTAAAGTGCAGTACATAAATTTTTTTTACTTTTTGCCACCTTTTTTCTATTGATTGGCAAAAAGGGATATTTTCCGTTTCATCACAAAGAAACTAGTAGTCATCAAGACCTACATCCGCTTAGCCCTCTTCCCTATTGATTGTAATTGATTCTCTCCCCTTGATTAACTGCTCCAATGATGTTAATCCACCTTCCACTTGCTCCAAATTATAGGCTGCCGGCCAATTAATCATGCTGCCATCTCGGCGGCATCTGGTGAAAGGATGCCCTATGTGTACATATACATATAGACTCGTATTCCCGCCTTTTTTGCATTGCCCAGAACGTTTGGTTCCATTTGCCGCCCTTTAACTTTCTGTTGGTTAATGTAAATTATTTATTGGATTTTGAGTGGCACGATGGCTGGCTGTTTCTGAGCTTTTGCTGTTTTCATTGTTTCGGCCAGATGCCTTGCGCTTGAAGGGCGAAACTGAGGCTGCCCTTAACGGCTTTGCAACTGGTAGTCGGCGAGCGAAAATGTAATAATATTCGTAATAATTTCGCATGATGAAGCATTCCCGTTAACTACGCTTATGTAAATAGGTGCATAAAAATACAATAAAAGCACCCAGGCTCCTTTCAACATTAAGATGTTAAGTGCTCGCTGTTGCAGTTGCAATTGCAATTGGTGGCGAAATCATAAAGATATCAACTCCGCTTAATACCACTGGCACAACAAGAATCACAGAAATCACAGAAAAATAAACAAATTTAAAGAAATAAAGCCCAGGTGTCCCAACCAAATGCGAGCTCAAAACAATTAAGCAGGTTTTCGTGGTCCAGATAAGGACAACGGCCAACTAAGATGCCCTGGATATATTATGTTGCATCGAAACTAATTTTGACACGAGAAAATTAGAGGCGTAATATATAAAATATAACTCCTTCGGCCGGGCCACGTGTTAAGTGTGATTAAGCTGCGGCGACCGTCAGAAGCCAGTCCTTTTTTATTTTCCAGGTCTTTGGCCCGCCTTTTTATGAGTCTCATAAGCCGCATATCTAAGGCACGGAAAGGACCGTCTAAGAGGAGAAACAATTTGTGGCAGGACTCGCCAAAGAGACCTTTAAGAAACGTGCATAAAGCGACAACGTGGCGTATACGCAATGCATCTGAGCACACAAAGGAAAATGAATTCATGGTTGATCTTAGAATTTAATAATTCATTAGCTTAAAGTGAATCTACGATGCCAATCGTACATTTCGGGATATTTCGCCTTATGTACGGGCATCAGGCCACTTCCCTCCGAACCTCGTCCGAAGAGTAAGCTGTAATTAATTTCGAGTTGACCCACTAAAGAGGCCGCGCCATCAACTTGAAGTCGTAATAAAACGCTACTCAGCCGGACAAGTGGGAAAAGTAGGTGGTGGTGCGGAAAACTGTGGGGCAGTGGCGTGCGATGGTAATAATTGGAATTACTTGGCTATTCCAGCGACCACCCGTTCCAGAGTCCACTATTAGCATACGAATCGTTTCTGGCCGTCGTGCCGTCTACAGGCGGAGGGTTTCAGGCTTTTAAAGTTTCGCCCACCCCATTTGGCACCGCTTAAATGCTTTTTCCATTAAGTCTTCCTTTGGGCAGCGCATTTTCTTATACAAATAAGTAAATCAAAGTTGTAAATTTTTTATGCATATTTTCCGACTCATCGAAAATCACTCTTTAACAGCCAATTGTAGACCTTTCCGAACTGGGTGATTGTGTATAAATGACAATTAAGCCATTTTGTACATATATGTTCGAATTATTGTTGGCTCCATTTGCGACTGTGCCATTAATACTGTGCTTAACTTGGAGCTAAAATGGCTATAAAAAACCCCCCAATTTGTGTGGTCCTAGCATGTTGAAGGCCAATCAACTCAATTCTTTAACTCCCACGGCAATCTATCACTGGGCGGTATGGGCTTAAGCAGCGCTGACCTCTGACCTCCAACCTACCTACCTGTTGGCGGGCCATAAAAACCAGAAAGAAAACTTTCGACTGAGCAATCAAAAGGAATTCCTACAAATTCGCACAGTGGCGATCGCATTGAGCCATCAGCCGAAAGAAAGCAAAACAGGCACGCCCCCAAAGACGCCTAATTACTCCTGCACACATCTACAAACAAACAAACAAATAATGGGGTTGGACGGTGGTTGTTAGGTGCAGGAACTTTGGAAATGGCAGGAAGCAGCGATTAAAATCACTTTTGCGTTTCGGGAAATTACGAAATTATGTTACTCGAGAGTTGAGGCAGCCGGGAAAAGCTCAGGCAGCCGGAAAATGCGATGTGGAAAGCTCTGACTGTGGCAGGTGCAGGGCGAGTGGTTGTTGGATTGTTGGGTTCTTGGGTTCTTGGGCCACGAATGCCGACTAGCGCCAACTTAACAAAAATGAAGTGAAGAGGGCGCGCTGCTCTAGAGAGAGGGCAACACAGAAAGATGCAAAACTTTGACAAACACTGGGCGGCGGCAGGAGGTGCAATTAAAATGCAGCCAGGTCTTAGGATCCAAGAACATCCGAGATATCTCCCTGTACGCAAAAGGCTGGAAAATAATTTCCCAACTCATCCTCTTCGCACATCTTTGTGAAAAGTGCTCCAGCACTGCACTCCTCAGTGGCCTTCCAAGCGGAGATTAGCGGAGGCTGCTGGCTTGTGGGCAAACTGAGGGAAATCAGCAACCCAAATGCCAAACACTTGTTGCCATTGCGAGGAGCTGCGGTGTGAGAGGGGGAAGTCGGCGGAAACGGAGGATCATCCTTACCAGCAGCAGATAAACGAGTGCACAAACAATAAACGAAAGGAATTGCAAAATGAAATCAAGCGAGTCTCAAGAGAGGCTCCTCGCAAAGCGCGGGATTAATATGCAGTACTGGAGAGAAGTGAAGTTAAAAGCACACCGAGTGGACTTGGATATCAATCTCAAGCGGTTAGCGGATGGCTGTCATAATATCACTTCAATGGATGTTAATCTCAAAATCCCTTATTTCGCGTTGCTTAGTGAATTTGCTCAGTGTAGCTGTTGGACCGGACCCAGTAGCAAGTGACCAAAGGTGTTCATAATCGGATCCTGATCCTGATCTGGATTATCTTAGCATAGACCCATTACGCGCCAGCTCAATGCTGTGCAAAAGGTCAGGCATGGCATGGCACATACTCCCATCTCTCGTCTCTGATTTCCCATCCAGAAACAAAGCCGATTAGGCCGGCAGCCCCTTCATCATGTTGGCCAGGACGAAATGCAGTGAGACAGCAGTAACAGGCAATAAAACGAATCCCCGAGACAGGGAGCTTGGCCAGACGAGTAGAGTGCTGGAGGGACTAAATGATTGCCCTCTCCCTGAATCGTAAAATTCCTTGGCGCAGACAAACAAATTGGCTCGAATTAGTCTAGGCAAATAAAATTAAATGAGCCGCAACGATTGGTTATCATTCAGTCATGCTGGGCAATCCTGGCGGGGGCGAAGGAGCAAAATATTTCACAAACTTGCTGTACTCATCTATAAAAGCTGAAAAGTTTTTCAATAAACCGCTGACGACAAAATCGCTTAACTAGTCTAAACCAAATACAATGCAGCAGGACTGCAAAAAAAGATGACAAAAATAGATGGAATGGAGAAGTAAAGGAGGGCGACATGCTGCAACGTAAGAATAACTCAGCAAAATATGCATGCAAATTTCAATTTACATGAAAATCCCAGCTTTGGCCATAAAAATTTAAGAGATGGAGGGCAGCACAAACTTTGTTTAAAGTCCCATCAAGAAAGGCACAGGGACGAATCTTGGCAAAAGACCATCGACACAATATGTCCTTCGCCCCGTGAAAAGACTCGAGCCTCAACTCTATCTGTCAAATATCTAAAGCGCCAGCGAAGTCATCCGGTTTCTTTTGGGCGGGAGTTGGGCTCATGAATGAGGAATTTTCTCTGGCCAGTCAGGAACTTCAAACTCGCAGCTCAAACAAAAGGAGCAAAACCAAAAAGGAGGAAACCCTACGATGCCATGTCAGCATGACAATACTCCTTGGCCCCCAGAACGGCTTGTGCGACTTGTGTGTCAGTCTTAATTTTCGCATTATGAAATTCATTAAAATGCAAAATTTCCCCATACCAGCTCATATTCCAGTGGGTGTGTTTTTGGGTGGCTGGCAACCCTAAGGCAGCCATTTGACCCGGACCTTAAGGGTACTTTGGAGCGTTGGAAGGTGAAGTCCTAACTTCTCTACATACATACACATATTACCCGTCACTCAATGTCAAATTGATATTATCGCTTTCAAGAGTTGTATTAAATGGTGTACCAACATAATATTTTAGTAAGAGATAAAGCTATCTGCCCATCCCATCCATCCTTAGAACTCGATTGTGCAAAAACAAATATTCAATATTATTTTAACTAAATGGCTTAAAAAAGTATTTTAGGGTGATGTTTTCATCCAACGTTAGGTTCACCACCTTTGTCGAGACTAATCAACTTGAACGGAAAATTCTTCTGCTTTTGACAAATTTGATAACCAAGGCAATACAGAATAGAACAGATGAAATTCCTGCTGCTTCTGTTGGCCAAAGGCGCTTGGCTAAGAATGCAAAAGGAAGCTGCTCTAGAGCCGCAGGCAGAAAAACAAAAAAGGAATGGTCCGCGGCACAAAAAGAAGATGAAACACAAATCCAGGGAGTCACGAATACTTGCACATAATATTTAAGCCTAAAATTAGTACGCCAAAGGCTGTAAATAACAGCAAGCCAAGCCAATAAAATAACAATTTAAGAAAACAATCAAAAGAGCTACATTCTACGGGGTATGATATCATAAAGGGTTCAAAAGGGTGCTTATTTCTCAGGTGATTTTCTTTTGTAAGTGCAACCCTAGAGGTGCAAGAAGGTGTGCGTGCTGTGGGTGTAAGTGGGTGTTGTTTTTGTGTGGCATTTAGCTGTATGCCCATACCAAAGCGAAACTCCTTGCGTCTATCAGAGGAACCAGATTCCGATCCCTTTTCCGATCCCAAGCCAGCATGCGAAGCTCTTACCCTCAGGATTCGCGGCTGGGCCAAGCGCTTCACGCGGTTCTTGGCCGTTTTTGCTATTAATTCGTTTGTTAATAATGGGTTAAAAGGTCAAAATGCGAAAATCGTTAGGGGTATATTTCAGAGGGTAGAGATGTATAGATGGATGTTGGTTTGGCGCGGAGGCATATGTAGATGTACGTATAATTTAGCGATGTAACAGGCATTCAGGCATTTCCTTGGACTGATATCATTTGATCTTACACTGTGTGACACTGGTTAACGGATCAATCGAAGAAAAGTTCTGATTAACTTTTACAATTTACAATTTGAAGTTTTTATAAGCTCTTTCAGTTGAAAATATATCAGCTAAGCAATTAACCAACGTTTCGCTTGAATTAAAAGTGTTCATTTGCTACTTTAAGCGTTCCTTGACCGAAATTCAATAAAGACTGTGAACATTGCAGCTCCTACATTTACAACCATTGTCACACAGGCACCGAAATAAACCAGCTCTTGACTTACTTTTTACGCGCAGCCAGGTGCTCGCCGAATTCTCCCCCGCTTCGTTGATGGCCAAACACTGAAACATGGCAGCATCATCCAGGATTAGTTTCTTAATTACCAGCGTATTATCCGTGTTCAACGTGTATCTGCGATGCGATTTTAAAATAGAAGAAAAGAAAACTGAGCGTTAACAGAAAATCGATTTGGCCTATAACCACCCACCTTCCACTCTCAATGTGTGCATCCACCGATTCTGCGTTCCTGAACCACTTGACCTGGGGCGTGGGTTCGCCGACCACATCGCAGGTTAGCTGCACCTGTCCCCCGAATTCGCCAAAGGTTTCCGCCCGCATGGGTGTGAAAAAGAGTGGCGGCTCGAGGATTTGGAGGCGAGCCGAAGCACTGACGGCCGGGTAGCCACCACTGCGCAATCGCACCTGGCAGGTGTATTCCCCGGAATGTGAGCTGTTCGCCTGCAGCAGGGCCAACGTTCGATTCCATGGATCGTTGAGAGTGTGCCTCACTCCGGCAGTTTCTACGGCGAGACCGTCTTTCAGCCAAAGCGTCTCCAGTTCGTGCAAGGGCCTGGCATTCGCAATGCACTGCAGCTCAACCACTCCGGTACCCACTTTGACCTTCACGTCCTGCGGGCGCACTATGATTTCGGGCGCCACCTCTATGTACGGATCTCCACTGACGTTCAGGTGCACAAAGGCGCTGCTCTCCTCTTTGCCCAACTGCGTGTTGATGGCCTTAGCCCGGTATCCCTTGCGATCGTTTTCATCAGCACTTAAAATAATCAACTGGTTGGCGTGAGTGAAGGCGTACTTGATGTCGTAATTCAGAGGTCCATCCTCCGATTGCCACATAACCGACGGCACGGGCACAGATTCAATGGGGGGCATATCGAATATAGCGGGGTGACCACTGACCACCGTCAGACGACCCTCTGTGGTGTTCTCAAAGATGCCCATGTCTGCAGAGAAAAGGAAAAGAGAATGGTTTTTAATATCTACTGTAATAAATGAACAAGAATATTGTTTGGCTATCTTGTAGCTCATCCAGAAACTAACTTATTCTATCAGTACATACGCCAGATTAACTATTATATTTTGTCCTGCCATCTACTTAGAGTAACCGGTAGTCCTTGTCTTTTCCAAAGGAATCCCCATTTAGCTCACACACAAATCAAATAAGCCCCAATTCCATGGAAGCCCAAGAGAAGGGCTTTATACCTTCCTGTGGTGTCATTCACTAATTGAAGGCAACGCGCGGGCTGGCTGCGTGCAAGGCTATTTAACCTCTGACCCCGCTCTTAAGCATGTCCCCACCCCGCCAAAGCACTCAGATGGGCTTTAAAGGTTATTAGTTCAGTTTAAGCTCGCCCTCCTCGCCTCTCGACTCGGTCCCACAATTAATTAAGTGCTCAAGACGGCGCTGCTGCTCCACGTCAACCAGTCGCCTATTCATTGATTCAGTCACGAAAAGAAGGTCACGGGAGAGGAGGCCTGTTGCCAGTGGTGCGGAGTACCAAGATAATTGTGCCAAATACGGCGAGTTCCTACTGTTTCGAATTACCCGAGGAAGATGTGAGCACTGGGTATGTGTGCGTCCCTACTCTTTTGCAACAAATGACATCAGATAGGGTACTTTTGCCGGCCCCAGCTTGGTTCGCAAATGGAGTACCTATCCCATCACTACGCTTAGGCGTCGGCATAATGGAGGTCGTTCTCATGTCGAGAGCTCGATTTATTAGGTTCAAGTAGTGGCACACACTCACGCATTCAGAGTGCAGGGCTTAAGTGTCACTCACACTTACTTGTCTAATTGTTCGTTGCATCCACACCTAACCCGGCGACCTTAACTCCCAACCCTCCTCCGTCTCCTCATTACGTTGCTGTTGTAATTAAGTTCGCATTAAATAAAAATTAGCAGCTAAATTATTATCACCACCAGGCGTGACAGCCGTTTGATTTGTGCTCCACCTCCACCTAGGAATCCACTTCCACACGAGTGGGTCCTTCTCCTTCTTACTCGTAAGTAAGATAAGATGGTTCTGAAAGAACGTGAAATAAATTGACTTTCCGATCAAATATAAATAGCTTCCATTAACCGGATGACCAGGGCTCATAGCTTGACATGATTAGGTACGACTTCGACCATAATAATAAGCCAATTAATACGGAATAAAGATCTTCAATAAGCCAGCATTGAATTTCGTTAATTTCTCGTTTAATTGGTAACTCAATCCCTTCAAATGCCTAACCCACTAAATAAACAACGGCATCATTCGGGATTATCTCAAATTTCCAAACCTCCAACTCGTCTTTTTCCCAATTTTTCACTTCTGTTGATGATGTGCCGTAATTGACGTATGGGGATGTAAGAATGTGCCCCACAGGATTCCGACACCCCCCCCCCTCCCCCCCCCCAACACCACCATTTCGGTGGAGTATAAACTTACAGGCCACGACAACGTCGCTCTTTTCGCTGAATATGGATCCGGCATCATTTCTGGCAATGCACTGATAGCTGCCCGCATCCTCCCGCCGGGTGCTGTGGAATCGGTAGAACTGGCTGGATGAGAAGTCGCCCACGGGGACGCCGTCCTTTAGCCATCGGTATGTGGGCTGCGGGTATCCTGGAGATGCACGAAATGTGGAAAGAGAAGAGGGAAAAGCTTTAATAAATATTATTCTCAAGGGTATACCATATGTGTGTATCACTAAGCCGTAGCTTTATTTCCGTTCCGCTGACTGAAGCACCGCCCATTTGTCGGCATAATGAATATGTATGTATTGAATAATATTTAAAGCCAGTCAATAAAAACGAAGTATGTGCATATTGCATATTACCCACCCATACATATACGTATAATTGTGTTTGTTCAGAGTGTCTAATTGTTTGTTTATTATTAGTTTTCTGCGGCCATTATTTGCAAGCTCAGGAGAGATGCCACACACTGTTTTAAATTGCATATACTTGTGAAGATTTTCTGTCATGATGGCAGCTGGAGTGCAAAGAAAATAAAGGGAAATATAAAGGCCAAGACGCCAAAGCTGCAGAAATGGAGCGATGCATACAGGAGTACATATGTATAGAGGGCCAGCCACTCTGATTTCAGTGCTGCAGCAGGGCATTTAAATTAAAGTTGATTTATATGGCCTGCCTCCTGACCCCTTAGTCCACCCAAACTCCCTTTGCGAAATGGAATTGCAATTGGAATGGCTAAACAAAAATTACATGTGACCGACCCAAGGGGCGGGGATGAGAGGCCGGCTGAACTAAATGAAAGTCTGAATAAAATATGCGATTCGCCTAACTGACCAGGATGCAACACATCACAGGATGGAGGCAACCGAACGGGAGCAGACGGATTGGATTGGATTGCCGGAGGCCGAAATCCTAGAACGAGAAGTCACCCCAGCCTCAGCCATCCCCCCCATCCACAGAACAAAATCCTGGCGGGGCCATCAACGCCTTTGCAAAGAGTTTATGTTGGGGACCTGGACTCATGAAGGAATTGGGATGAATGGATGGATGTAATACCGCATACCCTGTGCTGAAAGCTCTCTGAATCGGACAAATTCGGATAAATCCTTAGCACCCTTCTTTTTCAGTGCATTTGGTTGGCAATCTTGAGTTATTTGTAATTTACTTCGACTACCGGGATTTCAGAATATTTGACATTTTAAAGAACTTTCTGGCATGATGACTGCGTCATTCCAAGATACCCCGGCTATTTATGGCTACTAACAGGGTAGCCAAACGTGGCCAATGGCAATGCAATTCACTTCATTCAGTTTGCAGACAAAATCGAATTGAGCCGAGTTAGAAGCGAAACTGGAAACTACCAGTTGAGAACGGGAATCAACTTGAGAATAGGGCATATAAGGGTGGAAGAAAGCCGAGAGTGCGGAGAAGGCTAGAAAAGAAGGGAGAAGACAGTGGAAAGTTTCCCAAGTGTTGGCCAAAAAAAAGGGGGAAATTCCAAAGCGTAAGAAAGCTTACGAACGAAAGAGGGAAGAAAAAAGTTACATGGACGGACAAAAAGGCAAAAGTCTGTTTGAGCATTTTGGGCAATGACGCTGCTATAAAATTACAATTTGGGGAATTGTAAACCAAATGCACACATATGGTCGCAAGGACGAACACTCATACACATATACTCGCACACACTCACACACATCCGAGTGAAGTTGATCAACATTAAAAAAGCCAAGGAAACGAAATGTGTCAGCGCTAAGTCGAAGGGAAGGGCCAAAAGACGGTGGCAAGGGGGGATTGGTCACTGAGCGGCGTTGCTTCACATGTGTGTGTAATGAGTTTTAAATAACTAAACTAACACAAATCCTTTAAGCCCAAGCTATTTCCAGCTTCTGTCACCACCAAAAAATCGCCATAAAGCACAAGGAAAGCAAATACTCTACGCAGATCAAAGAAACAGACAAAGGAAAAAGGAAGCCAAAGATGAAGAAATTTACATTCTCTTGGGATAGTCAGACAGCCAAATTGGAAAAAGGCTCTTGTAAACCGAATGGGAAATGGAATTGACAGACCGCAAATTCATTAAAAAGAATGCAAATTTCATTTGCTAGCCGCAGAAACACAGACTAGGCCAAGTTTGTCAAAGGAGTAGAAGAAATTATTGGAAAAGGGATGCCTACATCCAATCGCTTAAACGAAGCATTTTTTTATCGTTTTACTTCGTATTTTCATAAAATAGCTATTTTCTTTGCAACCCATAAAAGTGTCGTGCACTTTATTTTACCCTCGGAAAAAATGTCAACAAGTCATCAGCATATTTCCGTGGCTTTTCCTCGTGGTTGCAACACACCAGCCGAATGCCATTCACTCAGTCGGCCAACCAACCAGCCAGTCAGTCAATCAGTTAGGCAATCAATCAATCAGTCAGTTAGTGTGTCTAAGCGAGCCCAACTGCATACAAATAAATTTAATAAACAGGCAACGCAATGAAACAAATTGCATTTGTATGTGAAAAGGGGAATTCCCGTTCCGCAAAGCGGAAATTGTTTGATTTGTGGCCAGGGCAAATCCGTCGAAAGGCCCACGAAATCAATTTCGTTTAAGAATAGTGCACTGGCAGTTGTTCTGGGCGGAGGATTCAGGGTGCAGGATGCAGAGTGCAGGATGCAGAGTGCAGGATGCAGGATGCAGGATATAGGAAAGCGGAAGAGCAGCCCAGTCCAGTGGCACGGGCAATAATAACTCCAGTTTCAGAGCCCGGACCATCGGCATTTGCCTAGCGCACTCCTTGCTGGGCGGTCAAAAGTCAATTCGCCAAACCATCGAGCTAAACTCTCGGCCCCAGGGACCTCGAATCGGCTCATCCTGGCCTAAACTCCAAAAACACAAAAAACACAAGCTCCATGTGGATCTTTTTGTATTTCAGCCAATATCCGCTGGAATTTATTTCGCATTGAACCAGACATTTATCTTTAAAGAGTGATTCTAACAAAAATGTATTGACGTATGATCAATAACGAAATATTTGGAAATTAATTACATTACGTTTGTTTTTTCTGAGTGCTGCTAAGGTCTTGAGAATGTGTAGAAGTTTCCAAAGTTATTGTTGTGGCACTTGAAGCAAACAAAGTAAACATTAAGTGTCTAAAAGGTTTTTTACCTTCGGCTTGCCTGTCGCTGCTGCACTTTTCCCTTTGATACATTTTTTACCCTTGCTCACGTATTTCGTCAGACTAACATTTTTGTTTACTGCTCACACCGCAAAAGAACAAGAATAACACACGACCAAATTGGTTGATTAAAGAAATTTATCTTCTGCACACGTTGCACTGGAGAAAAAAAAGTTGAAATAGTTTCGGCGTGCTCCTATTTTAGTAGTTAATCCTTTACTTCGATCCTGTTCCAAATACGAGTAGTTACGCCACTTTTCATTATCTGATTACAGCAATTTTGCGCTGCCTTTCGTCTTTAAGTATACACAATATTCTTGATGTTTCCTATCAGTTTGCGTCAATTTTTTCTCGACTTTTTCCTGGTCCTCGATTCCAGGAATACTTTATGTGCGGATGCCTGTTTTACATATGTACATATGTACATGCATGGCATTCCTGCAACACAACACATTAGGCAAAGCCATCCACTTCAGCCTAAATGACGACACGAGTTGCATATCGCTCATTCTTTCTCTAGGCCCTAAGCTTCTGCTTCTTCTTCTCCTGGGAGGGAGTAAACAACGGGGCTTACGGAGAAATGAGGTATAAATAAAAATTGCGACAAAAAGCTGCTAGCAAAAACAATAGTTTGCAATTTTTCAGTTTACCTCCTTCTTCTGCATCTTCAAGTTTTTTCTCTCACTTTCCTTTGCGCAAAAGAAGAGTGAAGATGTTGGGGAGAAGTGCACCGAAAGAAATGCATATATTCTTTATTATATTATATCATATGTATTCGAGTTTTGAGCGTGATTCAGTCATGGATTCGGATCAGTTTCTCTGACGAAAGATCGCGCCTAGGAAGACTAATCTTCTGATTACTTGTCTTGTTTTCCCTGTACAGAAATTAAAGGGAAACCCTTGGCCACGCACGTTTTGGCCGAGTGTTTCTCTGAAATGCTCTTCAATCCCTCTCCTCTCCTGTGCTTTGCTTTCTTCTACAAATGCGTTTCTTTTTGTCTCTTTCCTTTTCGCTGTTTCTCCTTGTTCAACACATGTTGGACCTGCAGCACTGCCACTAAAAACAACTTTGGCGGCTTTTGTTGTTGCTGGGGAAGTCTTTGTTGCAAGTGAATGCGCTACATTTGCGAGGCAGCCAGAGAAGACGAGAAGAAGCCGAAGAAGAAGCCACATTCTCCATTCTCCATTCAACTCGATGTTTATTTTTCTAGCCAGCTCTCTCGCTCTACCCAGTGCCTCATCGCATTTCATTTTGTTGGCTAGAAACAATTCCACACACATTTAGCTTAGCTCTTACACTACCATTATACCCTGAACTGTTTTCAATTGGGGTATATTAGTTGGGTACGAAATATACGTAAGCGATATGGGCGTTTTTAAATCCCTAGTTTCTGCTGTAGCCCCCCTTGTCATTCATCATGTTCCGACTCTACTCTCCTCTTTTACAGGGTATTCGTGGGGTTTCAATTCAAGGGACCTAGCTCCTGGCTCCTGGTCTATTCTTGTGTTGTTTTCACGATTGCCGCCGCACAAAACGCGAACAAACGTAAGACTTAGCCAAGATGAGATGGCAACGGGGACAACGACGGATGCAGGACGACGGGGGGAACGGAGAAGAAAGGAGATGGAGAACTTGTTTTGCTCGAGGGTCCCTTCATGGCTACGAAAAAACATGCAACCAAAACACTGAAAGGGTGGGAGGCAAACTTCTTCATAGGCATAATACAACCAAAACCCCACACCCCCCTCCCACCCTATTATATATATCGCCGCATAAACTATCACGGGGAGTGGTGTGTTGTGTGTTGAGGGGGGAGGGAGGAGTGTGCCACAGGGATAGAGTCAGGGGCTGAGATGACAGCTAAAACCGCCAAAGTGACTGAAAGCGCGAACGTTGCGGCATGTGTGACAACGCCAAGGAGCAGCTAAAGTGATTTGCATTTGTTTTTATGCTCCTTCTTTTTTTTTATCCTTTTTTTGGGTGCCCACTTGCAGCTTATGCAAAGTGCACGGCTCTCGGGAGTCGCTGCATACATAGATCCCCATAAATGCGCACAACAACACAGACGCTGTAGCATGCGTCTGTTTGTGTGTTGTGTGTTTTCCGCTCAAATGTGCATCAAAATGCTGACGACAACTCAGAGCATTCGGGAGCCCTCTCAAAAGGCCAAAAAAGCAACTACGATTGTCTCCGTCTTCACCGCACTTCCACAAGCAGAGTAACAGTAACAGCGGGGTATCCGATAGTCGAGGCACTCGTATGTAGCGTTTGTCAATTTTGGTACAACAAACTATCATACCCCGCGGGTTTCCTGACTATTCCGATTAATTTTAAGCATATACCCACTGCTATACAAAGCAAGTTAGTTATAGTATGGTATAGCACATCATAAAAATAAATAAAAAAAATAATAATAAAAAAAAGACAGCTCTCACGTGGTCAGACATTCAGCAAGAGCATTAAACACAAGAACGAGGAAGTTAGACTAGGCAGGCTATTCTGGCGGTCAGCCTAATGTGAGGCCATAACACATTTTTCCGCTCATATTCGGGGAGGAGCAATGTGAAACCGATACTCCTACCTGTCAAATGCAGGAGGCATTACGGGAGGAAGCATTACGTGAGCCTGGGAGCTTGGGACCCTGGACTTTGGGCACGTCCCAAAGCGCTCAAAGGATTACACGACGTCCGCCTGGGAACGAGAGTGGGTGTGGCACCTGGGTTGGGACTGACTGCGAGTTTCGCGCAAAAGAAAAAGAGCCTCAGTGGGGAGGAAACCTGATAAAAGTTATTGTTTTTCTACTTCATTATCTTTGAAAAGCGCGTGCGAAAGCAGGACACAAGAAATGTTTTCGTTTATGGTTTCGTTTTACACTTTCTTGGCTTTTAGCTTAGCTGTCAGGCGATTCGAGGCACAAGTGTTGTGTGTTGACGGCCGAAGGAGCAACGAAAGCGGGTGATAGTGTGGGGTATTTGGGGTATTATCATTCCGCTTACATTGGGCATTTTGTTTGGCACGCCTAGACGATGACACCCCGCCAACTGCGACTCTATTCATGTGTATCATAGTTTGTTCAATAAACAATTAGCTGATTTTCGTTTATCCACGCTTATAATCGCTCAGTTAAAAATATTAGGTTTCTGGTTACTTCCCTTCTCGACTGGTATAACACTTCTTTATTAATATTATATATATTATGGTTCTTTACTTACCCAGCGCATGGCACTGAAGTATCTTGGTGCTGCCCTCGCTGACAATCGATCCCGAAGACGATGGATGCGTGGTGAACCGAGGAGCCTGGAGTTGCTGCTGCTGGACGATTGAATTCTGCTGCTGTAGATTGGCATCTGCAATTGGGGAAACGCGAAAGGTAGAGTCTTTAGCATTGAGGTATTCAAAAGTAGAAGTTATGAAATAAATATTTAGCCGGGTTTTTTTTTAAAGCATCACAGCCCAAAACATTTTACGGGTCCAACTTTTAGGGCTTTAGGATCCAACCGAAAGGCTTCAAGTTCCCCAACGCGAACGCGTAATTTCAAAATTATTCTGGGATATCGATAGATATTAGGGAATAAAGAGACAAAATTTAAAAAATATCAACACATTTTTCAAAAGTATGCGCCTGGCAGTTTTGTGCGTTAGAGTGGGCGTGGCAATATGGGTCAAGCTAGCGCTGCTAGCTTTTATAGTTCCTGAGATCTCGACGTTCATACGGACGGCCAAACAGATGGATTAACGCGTATCATAATGGGGAAGGATTGAATATATAACTGGATTACACGTAATTGAAAAGTACTCATAGAAAACTAGAATATAATATTTGCATTTTTCCCTTCTGTCCAACACCCCAAGATATTCATAAGGAACACTACTCCGAATATTTTGACTTCCAGTTTATTTCAGACCAAATTTCAGATGAAGTTGAATTATGTTGGTGTTTCCTTTTTAGGGAGAGAGTCGAACAGTTCTTCGTGCAGACAGCTTTCGTACTGTTGTTGTATTAAGTTGTTGTGGTCTTCTTTAAAAGTGTTGGTGTTCCTGTGTTCTTCTTCTAGAGGTTTGCTTTTTTGGCCATTACACGATTCGGACTCTTCTTCTTTTACTTTGCGTATTTGATGTTCGTTTTTCTCTTCCGCTTGCGTGTGCGAGATTTCTGGCCTTCATCGTCATCGCTTTCGGAGTGATTCTCTACCTCATCGTTATCATCGTGATCATTGTTCTCATCGTCGTCATACTTAATCCGCTCCACGAGGATAACTTCATCGGCATCAGACCACTCGATCCTCCTCCTATTCGGGCGAGCAATGCCCGAAAAAGTGGCCTTGAGGGAACTGATGCTGGCGTTCGAGACTCGGAGAGTCTTCGATTTGAATATAAAAAGGTTGAACTGGATATATCCGTAGGTATCGATCACCAGCGAGCCAACGATTCGGCTATAGGGCACGCAGAGCAAAGACAGCTCCTGGCGGGTGCAAGGCGGTAGGTTTCTCACTAGGATCCTGCTCTTCAGATGAGTCGGTCCACAGGTAAGTTCAATTCCCGCGATATCAATTTCAGATATTTTATCTTTTTAATTTATTTTTACTTAGTTGAATGATTTTCAAAAATTTCCCAATTTCTTTCTCTAGCTTTTCCGGATGTCAAATTTCCAATTTTGACAAAGTGTTCCAGGCCCTAGTAATAATATGTTTGCTTAATCTCAAACTTTTAGCTTTTATAGTTCCTGCGATCTCGGGTAACGGGTATAAAAATGTTTTATTTATGGTGGCGAGTCAAAAAATCTGAGCGGAAAATACGGACCAACCTGAACCCGGATAACCTGAATATAAGCAATCTTTGGGCAAGTTCGATTGCACTTGAATGAATATATTTTGAGTTGGGTTTCGACAAAACTAAGGTTGCAGCAGAAGCAATATGGCAAGGGCAAAACAACAATATATGGCATATTTAATAAATAAACGCATTTAAATATATATATTTTTTTGCATATAAGGTATCAAAACACGTTTCCCATAAACTCTGTTTTTATTTAATTTGCCCACATAATCGAACCCAAAACTAAAATCGAGAAGCTTAGTCCATGAAAGTTAAACAAAACAAAAGAACTGGAATATATGGATTTACAATCGAATGCCTGACCGCCTTCGGCCAGAACTTTTAATATGTTCTCCTAAAACAACAGAAATTAATAGTTCATCACTATTTGCTCCGAAGTCCTCCACTTCCGTTCATCTTGCAATATTTATATAATCACCGATTGAAGTTATAGAAGCTATTATACATGGGGTAAAAGTGACATAAAAGTCGGTATCAAACGACAAAAGGAAAACTCTGATTGGTGGTGGTACATTTTTCTGGATATAGAATGACACATGCATGAGTAACTGTCTTCATTCGATTTCAGCTGCCAATAAACAATATAAATTGCATGCGTTCACATTCCACAGACAAAACATCAAAGCACTGTTCCACTTTATGGCCACTGTTCCCCTTTGGGTATTCACACACACACTGTTTGCACTGCCGAAATTGTTAAAAAACTGGGTAATTAGTGACAATCGAATGAAATTGATTGTTTAATAAAGCTTTATGTACATCAAATCCAGAGAAACGTGCACTATTACCATAACTTTGAGAAGTAAATAGATTGTTCAGTACAAATAGAGCCAATTTACAAGAGGCATATGTGATACAAACATATTGTCAGCATGAGGACATGGACATACCCGTACTCCTACATACATTCCGATCCACTTGATTGTGTTCTCAAGCAAAGCTGTTCACCTAATTCTACTGAAAACACGCGGACAGCGCCTGAAGAACCATCTCTAAACCGCTAAGGATACCAATCAATTGGTCAGTTTCAGCTTTTTGCACCCGCAAAGCTTCTTGATCTTTGTCGTTGATTTCTATGGCGATGATGACGATGGTGATGATTTGTCCGTCGTTTGCAACTGGGTACTGGTGGTGTGTGTGTGTTTTGTCACTTCACTGTTTACTGTTGCCCTGTTGTTCTTATTGTGGAGCCCTTGTTTGGTTTCAGACCGAGTCAATGACGCTCTTGCCACAGGCCGCAGATGCCCCATTGGCGTTGACGTGATGACCAACCTTCTAGGGAACACTGAGCCGAATTGAGGATCGAATCAGAATCAGATCAAAATGTGCTCGGTACATACCCATTAGACTATTGGATAACAAATACATTTTTGCACACTTTTATAGAACTCTTTTAAGCGATTATATTTTTGTGCATATTTGTTAATCCGTAAAGTGAATATCCTTGGTGCTAGTGTGTGCATGTGTGTAATGTTATAAGCGTTTTTATGTCAATATTAATACCAAATGCATACAAATTGCCAACTGTTTACTTGCAACCGCAACGTTCTCTCGGTGCTTCAATGGCAGTTGCCCCAATGTAAGTTGGCCAGCTATCAAACTAAGCAGGCGTTAAATTGCCATCATCCAGGGGGCGGTGGTTGGTGGACATGCACATCGAAATGGAAATGACAAAGGTGTTTGGGTGGGAGAGGGTCGGTTGATGATTTGCAGAAGCAGGTGGTAGGTGGCAGGTGGCAGGTGGCAGGTGGGGAACAAAGCGAGGTACATTGGCGGCTGTGGAATCTGCACGTGGCTGTCTCATGCACGCCCTTTGCTGAATGGGTTTCCTTTGCCTCGGTCACAGTTGGGGTATATGGATATTACCTGCCCCAAACATTCCCCCTACCCTTTGCCTTTTGCGGTTTTCTGCGCCTGCGCAGCCCACAGGGAATTCCATTTTGCATGGCTTCTTCGCATATCGGACATTTGATATGCTGGCGTGCAGTCGGGCAGCCTTCCTCGTGCTGCAGCTTCTTATGTACATAATCCCTGCTGCTATAACTATAGGTGCACAAAAGAAATTATCAAGATGCAAGGACCGTCCCTTTTAATCAATACGCAACTAGATTCAATTGATTTGTAAACGCCTTGAACACATGTGTCGTATTTATATCGAAAGTAAGGTCGCAAATAATTTGCGTTGCTTATTGCAGTTTTTGTTTCGCTTTCCTGTCAGCTGGCTCTTATTAGTGATTCGTTTAATTTGCAACACGCACTAAAGTGCTGCAGGTTGGCAGGAAACTGTGTCAGTCCCCGACTCACATCAACACGCAGCTTGCAACACATGCTGCATACAGCAATGGCAGCCACTAAAGCGAACCCGCAGCAGCAGCCTCGGCTTTTGTTGCTGCAATTGTGTGCCCAATGATGCAAAACACACACTTTCACACAGCCAAGCGACTGGAATCCGGCCCAACCCTCACAGGACACCCAAGTAACTTCCTCATGCGGCAACTCAAGTTAATGATAAAACAGGCACATGCTGCTTATGCTATGCTGGCTATAGCTATCGGGTTCAAGAGGGCGCGTTTCTGGGTGGTCTCCTCGGGGTCAGGTCACCCCTTCAGAGGCGAAAAAGACCCTAAAACACATGCACACACCGAACTTAAATCTGATATCATTTCTGCTCAAGCATACAGGACAGATGCGACGTAGGAAGAGCGTAATATTTTAAGAAGTTTTCGGGGGAACGTTCATGTGCCTACATGCACAGCTCTGTGTTCATTGAATGTTATCCATGGATATTGAATTAATTTATTTTGGATATGGATAGATATTGATATGGAGGGATATTGATATCTTTTAGCTTTTATAGTTGCTGCGATCTCGTCGTTCATACCGACAGACGGACATGCGGACATTTCCAGATCGACTCGGCTATTGATCCTGATCAATAATATATAAAAATACCTTATATGGTCGGAACAGCTTCCTTCTGTCTGTTACATACATTTCAACGAGTCGAGTATACCCCTTTACTCTACGAGTAACGAGTAAGTAATCCAAACTGAAACAACCCCAGTTTCTACTTCCAAGGGATTACTTTCAAGTGTAGCCGTAGCTAGTCCAAAATATGGATATTGATCAAGTTACAAAGCAGTTTGTTTCAGCTTCAGTTTATGAATATGCTTTTCGTTGTTTGTTCCTTAAATCGTGATCGGAATGCCCAGCTCGTTTTCCCTACCGTCAATCATTCCGCTCCTTCTATTTGACCAGGGAATTTATCCAAATTCCAATTTCAGTCTGCATTCAACTTCCAGAGTCTCTCACCTAATTTTGATGTTGTCTACACGCGGGGCACGGCACATCAATCAAACTTTAGCCCGCACAAACAATTCAACTTGAGTTCGCTGCATGAGCGTTAAACCCCCCCACCCCCACCTCTTTCTGACACCTTTTTAACCACATACCAGAAAAATGTTTGTAAAAAGGTAAACTTACGAGTATAAATGAATTTAGCAAGGCGGATTCTTTTGCTAAACACTTGGCGGCTGTCGTACCGGAAAATCTGTATAAATATGTGAGACTTCATGCTACGAAATTTGCATTTCCCTACAGTATAAAATAATACCAACTTATGTTAAATAAAACATAAACTTAAGTATTGTCACATTCCACATCTCGGAAACTATAAAGCCCTTATTTGTGGCATGCCACGCAAGTATGTACATGGTAACGATCTCATAACAAAATAACGAAGGGGCAGAGGATTAGTGGTCCCCAGATTAATGGGCAACAAATTTTCAATAATAATAGAAACCATCACCCCAAAATAGTTCCAAGAGATGGGAACATTTTCGGTAATTATTGACTTCAACTAAAGTGCGGGGTGTGGTCGTAGTCAAGAAGCGAATAATTTATTCAAAAAGTATTCTGTTGGGAATTCCAGAGAACCACCCGGCTAAAACCACATGTGACTTTAAATTACTATAAGGCGTAATGTGGGAAAGAACGAGAGGATATATACAGAGGTATTTTTTATATATGTATTCCCGGAGTGGAATATATATATACTTAAAATTGTAAAAGCTTCTTTCTTTGAAAGTGACTCCAGTGATATCTTACTCATGACGTTTTAAAATCATCCTTACATTGAACAGCTGGCTGCAATTAAACTCTCATACTGTTTTCATCTAATTTTAAGGTATTTTGTTCTGTCCAGCTGACGTTTTTGTCGTTTATCAAAAGGAGTCACTCCAAACACCCCACAAATAGTTCCCTATTCCACGCAATAGTTCTATCTTTGCCATAGTTCCTCCCCGTTTTCATCGTATTTTCCCAACATACCCTTAGTTCCTGTAGCCAGCAGACGTCGTTGACACGTCTCATAAATTTCATTGCTGTCGCTGGTCCGCCATCTAATCCGCGTTATCTCTCTCTCTCTCTCTTTCACTCTCTCTCATTCGCCTACGACGACTCGTCCCTTTCTTCCGTGTCACGTGGAAAATTGCACTTATCACTTGTTGTCCGGTGCTGTTTGGTCCCGTTTTTCGCCTTCTCATTCCCGAATGAATTCCTTAAATTCACTCCGTGATTTCCCTTTAATCCTTAGCGAGCGCGTTTACGCACGTAACACCGTACAAGGACTTAAAAGTGGCTAGGGGAGCAGCAGGGGTTAACAGGGATGCAAGGGTTAAGTGGTAGCAGTCCCAGGGAATTAAGACAAAACCTAAACACTAATTCTCCAATCTAACTGACTTTGCACTGGTGTCTGGATGAAAAAACCATTCAGAAATCAATGAAGCCTGCAACCAAAAGACGATCAACTTTGAAGCTCCCCGGGGGCGTCGGCGGTTGAAAATTGGGAGCGGACTTATCTGTGCAAAAGTTTGGAGTGCGACAAATGGGCCAACTGAAAAGGCCTAAACAACAACGGTCGTCGTGAAGGGAGTGTGGCAGCAAAACTATTAAACTGACATCCTGGCAAACTCTTGGCACTTCAAGGGAGAGTCCGAGGCGAAAAGAAAGGAAAGAGAAAGAAATAAGGGGTTTCTGGCTGCACATATATGTAGGTCCAAATGTTTGCCAAAAATTGTTCCACTCGACTAAAAAAGCATAAACTCAATGGAATTCGTACATTAAAAAGCTGAGAGAATTATTGCACTTAATTGTTTAACTTCAATCTGATTAAGTCATTACTATTAGTTTATTATTATACTATTACTGAAATGTAATGATTTGATCCCAAATACTTGCCACACAGCTCGCACGATCTATGTATATATATATATACATATATCTCCGCTGCTAGACATACATACATAGTTATTTGCTTGTGTGCCGCTGAACTGCCCGAACACTTGAGTAAGAGAGTTCAAAAAACTTAAGTTCAAAGATTATTGATTTTCACGATGTTTTCCCTATTTTTTATTATTACTAGTGTGCGCCCTTTCTATACTTATTCCCCTTGACTGCGATGCTGGAATTTAGTTTGTCATCGGACAGGAAAGTTTGGAGAAAGGAAACTCCGGGGTCACAGTTGGAAAAACATTTTTTGCGCTGACATTGTTGCTGACCAAACGCCAAATGACCAATGGCCATCGATATAGTCGTTGGGTTTTCTTGAGCAAAAGTGCCTTTTAAAAGATGTTTATTTGCTGTCTTGATTCATAATAAGTTCGAGTCAAGTTCACATCTAATGTTCGATGACGATTATATTCCGACCCATTACATATCTATACTCTTTTCTGTCCGTATGAAACTACATATGCAGTGCTTATATATCTCAACCAGGTAATCATTATTTTCCCATGTGCTTCAGATTTTTCACTCAATGCGACCACGATGCGCCTCTTGCCACCGTATATGCATGTTGCACTTTGAGGTAGCTTGGTGCCGTGCCGCCATCCTTCCTCTCACAGATTTGCATTCAAGCGATAATCACTTGTGAGATGCAATTAAAACAAAAGTGAACTTTCCCAAGCTGCCGGTACATTTAGACAAGATATATTTTGTGCACCGAACCAGTTCGGTCATATGCAACTCCGCCCCGCCGTAATTTCTCATCTCTGGCTGAATTTTCACACAGGAAAACCCGTTTTCGGTTGGCTCTTTTCCCCTTTATGGTCTGTACAGAGAAAGAAAAACATTTGCTATGACGGTCAATTGACTGCATTTCCAAATAATCGGCTATCCCGTCACACAAAGCACATTGGTTTCGTAGTGTATTAATTCACTCTCGAAATAGTTTCCAAATAGTATCGAAACAGCAAGGTAGATTCTTTAAGTCCAGTGTCTGTGCTCCACGAAAAATAGGATGGCATGCAATATTCTCTTAGTAGACTTTAGCACACGGCCACTCTGCTCGAGCTTAGCTACCTCGGCTGTCAAGCTGCTTTATCAGCGGCCGCTGCAGCTTCTGTAGCTTCAGTAGTGGCTCCTCCTCGGCCCCTTTCCCTACTCCCCAGCCCCTTCTCCATCCTGTGCTTTAAACTTTTTCTGGCAAAGACTCTCACTGCCGGGCTCATTATGACCCACGGTGGCGGTGGCGGTGGCAACAATGCACCTGCCTGCTGGAAAGAAATATAAAAAAAAATATGTGGAACAGCACTGAAAATCCGCTAAGGAAAAACAGCACAATTTGTGCCAAGCAACAACGATGGCAACAACGGAAATCATTTGAGCGTGAAGGACACACTCTGTATATGGATCGTATCTTCAAATTGCGCTAGGAAGCTCTTTCAGTTCATATTTTTCGGTACATTTCACTAATTTGAGGCCCCCGGAATATGCCGGCCTCATCCTATCTAAATAGGAGCTTAGAAAATGTGCGATTTATAAACTGATTTAAAATCTTTCCCACATTTCCCTATTGAAAGTTTATTCACCGCGGCATGTAGTTACTAAGACTCATCCAGGTGAACCTCACAAAATTTATGGGTACTTTGATGCGACTTAATAAACCCAGACCCAGCGGTGAATCGTTCGGGATTTCGGAGGAAACAATGAAGGGAAGGAGTGGGTGGTGCGTGTCAAGAATAGAGGCAACTTTCCAAGAAAAGGAAGTTGCTCCTGTTCTTGTTTTTTATGCTGCTGTGTTGTTTATTGCGCTTTTATTTTAATGTGATTTCCCAGCAATTGTCATTGTCTGTTCGCTGTTGTTTGCCAGTGTTTTCACTCCCTGCTTCCCCACTTGTCCCTGTATTTCCTCTGGCTTTTCCCAGACCCAGACCCAGACAACCTCTCAAAAAGCTGTCAGTGTTTCTTCGCTGGCAACACATGGAGCAACCTTTGCCATATTATTGGGAGTTACTCGGACTTGGACACGGCATCTTGGCAACACGACACAGGGCCGGTGGAGGCGCCTCATTTGGACGCTTGGAGTCTTTCCGAGCTTGTACCTTAAGTAGTTCACTTTGTGTCGGTAGCTTCTCGGAATTATATGTTAGATAAAAATAAGTTTTTACTTCATTGCCGTTTGCTGTCTACTGTCTCTTCGTTTTTTTTTTTCAGTTTTTTTTTTTTTCAGTCTGTAGTATCATTAATCAGGTTGGCAATTCTGGACCCTTTTACCATGTGTTGCTTCTCATCAGTTGGGATTGTAATATTCATAATAAAATGGTTGACTTAAACTTTCCCAATTTGCTATCATTATTTAAATGGATTTTATTTGGATTCCACTCGCTGGCACTCCACACTCTCATTGAACTCCACGCCGCTTTTATATGTGACAATAATTATCAGGAAAACTTTTGTTTCTCATTTTGTTGCACTTGTTCGCTTCCCGTTGACATTTTTATATTTTCACAACCTCGAAACTTTGCTCACTCATTGTTCTGCCGAGCACCTTCTTCTCGGCTTCCGCAATCGCAATCAAGGTCGCAGAAGGGGTTACAAGAGGATCCAAATGCAATGCGAGAGAGCGCCCGACCAACAACAGTGGCAAGAACAACATAATTAGCGCATTTCCTTGCTCTGTCAGCGACAGCTGCTGCAGAGGAAGGGGACAATGAGGGGCTCCTCATCCGTGACTGAGGAGCGTGCATCCACCCCCCAGCCCCCACCATGCAATAAAGCCCCCGACTCTGCCCTGGTCCATACCCTTTCGGCACTTGAGAATGTCTGGCGCTTCAAACACGCACTCGTTTAAAGTGGAGAAACTTCCGCGGGAAGAAGAGAGATAGCCAGACCATCCGAAGCACTAAAGTATTGGTAATGGCATCGTGAGGTTACAGCAGTTATAGTATTGATATCGATAGTTTAGTTTAGGAGTCAGCGAGCAGAATTCTAAGACTGATGTGACTAAAGTGTATTATTATACGCTATACGAATTATTTTCAGATTTTATGATTTGGCACATCTCTAGCTAAACAACCCGATTATTGCCTCACTGAACTACAATCGTACGGATACCCGCATGAAATTTATGTAAATCCATCCTCTTTTTATTTTATGGCGCCTTTTCGTGTGTAAAGTTGTTCTCTTGGTGCCTGACTATTATAATTAGGTTCGCTGTCACCGCTGAAGCGTAACACACACACCCAAGGGGTGGGGGGTGGTGGCAAAGCTGATAGCTGTTGGCTGACTGACAATTTAGAGCTCGATTAAACCCCACAATTTGAGACGCTCTCGTTCGACTCAGATTTCGCAGCCAAGATGGAAGCCCAAATTAGGGGAGGTGGGGTGCTGTTGGGTTGTGGGGCTGTGGGGTCACCTGGCTAATCAAACAAATTGAAGTGAGCGAGAGGCAACTAGGCACACACAAGCATACATATACAACCAATGGCCCATCGCCATCAATCCGCAGCAGGGCTCCAATCCGACCCCGAGCCCCGGAAAATGAGTGCCCCTAAATTGAAAAGAATTCAGCTTGGAGAGTCTCTCCTCAAGGCAATTGAGAAATGCAATAATGGTCAAGAGGGTTAGATAAATGAACGGGGGAAAACCGCTAATTGAGCAAAGCAATTTATTTTTACAAAACCCCCGAAGCAATCTTCTTGCTCACGCCCCTATTGACATCATCCCCCATTCCACTTGCTCACGAAACTTGAGGATTAGCGAAGGGGGGAAATGTTTGGTTTGGCAAATATTTATTTAAGTAATTGATTTAGGGCAATACTCGTAATGTTTGATTTCAAATTTTGGCACATTTCTAAAAAATTACACATGAATATATTTCCCAACTTTTTCAGTCACTTGTTTGTCGAATTCAAATCATTTCGCTATCGCATTAGCCCATTTTGCGAAATGCATCGTTTTTAAGACCCCAATTTTTTTTACTCTTTTGCTCTGCAATCGACATTAAGCACGATGGCAATTGCTCTGGATTTACAAACAGTTTTTTTATTTTCATTATTGAAAACGCCAAGTCAAGCAAAGTTGATCAGTTCTATGGGGGATATGGGTAATATTGGGACTGGGGGAGGTGGTGTTGCATCCGTTAATTTCATTCTCCTCACTTCTCACCTCCCTCCACAGCCTTCTTTTGATGCTTGCAGCCTGCTTCTTCTGATGATGATGAAATCGTCTAAAAATGTTTTTGTTTATTCCTCTATTTTGGTTGCAACGAGGTTTTTTATTGGGCGTGGGGATCTTGGATGAAGATGATGCCACAACTGCAGCAGCGGACTTCACAAGTACAACAAGAAAGAAAGGTATCGTCCAGTGAGGCTCGACTCTCGGATACCCGAGGCCTGATCAAACTCTTTTCAAAAGAACGACATCTGTTGGTAATTTGCATTACAAACGTAAAGGCGGCGTAATTAAAACCAAACACATATATTGTACCTGTTACAAACTTCGCCATGAAACTAGCATGCCATTCCATCCTACGATCAAGGAGTATAAAAGACTCAAAAGAAAAAGAATCCAAGGAGAAAAGAGCCAAACGTGGAGAACGAGTAAATCAGGTTTTCCAGCCGTCAAAGTATTAACCTTTTGTTGGAACCACCGTCATAGCTGCTGCTGAAATATTTCAGGCATTTTAAAAGTATATATAAATATGTATATATATACCATATATATATATATGTATCCCACAAAAGAGCGAATCGAAGGAAAGTCAAAAGGAAGGAGACCAGCTGGAGTCCTTTAGCTGCAGAAACAGAACAAAACCTGCACCAGCCTGGCCCATAGCCCAGGTGTGTCAAAATGTGCAGTGTGGCAGCAGTGGCAAGTGGCGCGCACGATTACTCACATGTTCGAATCCCCCCCACCGCTCAGACCCCGTGCAACTGCCTTTTGAGGTCACTTCAAGTGGCTTATTTCCGCCTTTATGCATGCTGCTTTTGGCTGAGAAGTTCCCCCCATTGCCTCCTTTCTGAAAAGGCCCCTACCCCTAGTGTATGGGTCAGTTCGGCAATATGCTGCAGTTAACAACAGAGACAGAAATGGTAAAGTAAAGCAAAAAAACTAAGTGATCGCTGTTCCAAAGAAATTATAAATAAAGGAAAACGTACGGTTTTTTGTGCAACGTGGAACAAACACGAGATGAACACAAGTTTTCAGGTCCTGACTAACTAACCAATCATTTTGAATCAACGAAACTTTGCTAGATTTAATGACTTCAATAGGACATATACATATATGCATATAATATACATATACATATATGCAAATAACTCCCCAAAATTTAAAAAAAAAAGTAATATTCATTGTATGGTAAGCAGATTAAGTTTGAAACAGCAACATTTTCGTATGTGGCAACATGAGTAAACAAACATGCGCTGCGTCTATGACTCTACAATCTGTAGGCTTAACCTCAACCTTCTAGCATTTAAAGTTCCTGCGATCTCGTCGTTCATACCGACAGACGGACAGGCGGACTCAACTATAGATCCTGATCAAGAATATATACAAATACTTTATATGGTCGGAAACGCTTCCTTCTGCCGGTTACATACTTTTCAACGAATCTAAATATTGAATATCAACTACATTCAGCCAGCACTGAAAAATGTAAAAGTAAATCAGTGATGAACGCTGCTGATTTTATGGCACACGATATTCAGTCGCAAAAGGAATATATTTCATACCCTCTCACTCTTGGTTTACAGGGTATCGCTGGCTCTCCGGGCGGAAAAGTGGAACACGCTTGCACACAAAGGCAATCAAAAGCCAATAGTGGACGCTGCAACAAATCGCCAAGTGTCGATAGCACAAAAAAAATGAAATGTGGTTGCAGAGCACACTTAACAAATGCATATGCACACATATGTACATACATACTCGTATGTGGCTGAAAAGGTGAAGGAAGCACAGTGAAGGCAGTGAACTGCATTTTGTTCAATTTGGCTTTTTGTTTTGCTTTTTTATTTCGCTTCTTTTGTTGCTGCGCCATTGACTTTTTCCTTTTTAGGCCTCTTTTGCTGTGGCTTTTGTGCTTTGTTACCCCGCTCGCCAATCATTTTAACCCAAATGGCGGCTCTTTTTGTTGGTTGCGCAGCTCTAGAATTGCAACAGCTCCAAAAGCGTAGCATGCAACGCAAAAAGAAGCACACACCCCGAAGAAAGTGAAAAGCTGCAACGGAAGGTAACTCAGTTTCGTTTATTTGTTAATTTAAATTTTAATATTCCAGTTGAGCGGCTCGTGCAGGAGGAAGGAAGGAGAGGATCGAACTGGAGGGGGTCTACTAGTTAGTACCCGGTACAATTAAAACAGAAACAGGAAGCCATGTTTGGGTGCTTCGGGGGTAGGTGGTTCCACTTCAGTGGCATTTAAAGGGAGTGTTTGAACTGTACGTGGACGGCAGATGTTGCAAGAGATGTTCGGGCGATAACAAATATTAAAAGTAGTACCTACTGGAATACGTAGTAGAATTAGCAGTGGTAGCAGAATTAGTAGTAGTAGAATTAGCAGCCGTAATAGTAGTAAAGGTAGTACAAATAGTATGAAAAATGGTTCATTGATGAATCAGTCGAGTAACTTTATCGTTCTAATTCATTTAAGCCAACTTGTCAACGCACCAGAAACTCAAACGTAATCTCCCAGAAAAAAATGTTTACGTTCCGCTTTTATCGCTGCGCTCACAGATAACAAAAGTAAACTGACGACAAGTAGGTCACAAATTGTGTTCCAAAATATTCGGAAATAACTACAGATCTTGGTCATGTAAATTGATACAGTGCAGTGCAGATAAGGTGTGTAGCTTAACGGGATGATAAAATCCCGTGAGCTTAATACTCTTGTTGTCATTTACAACACTCAAAACAATTATGCTGTCTTACAGCAATACAGCCCCAATAGTTAATATGACATTGGACACTCAATGCCCCCGCGTTATCATCTCTTTTGGAAGTGTTCCAGCTACTCAACCACTCTGTTCACTTGCAACTTGTGCAACCTCACCCCGCCCCTTCGCATCACTTTCTCTGTCTGCTAAATTGATGATGTTGATGACGTCTGGCAGCGACAATCAGAGCAATCAGGCAATTCAATCAGTCGAGACTAGCTTTCTATATTAGCTCCATCGTTCATCGTTCCACATCGAATACACACATCCCCGTGCTCCTTTATAACGAGAATTAGGCACTTCCAAGGCACACAAAAAAAAAAACACGAAAACGAAAACTAAAACTAATATATTCCAATACAAATTGAAGGGAAATAGCTTCTGTGAGCCCAATCGTTCGAAAAGATACACAATTTCGTTCGTGCACACTAAATTGATGATACATTTAAGCACTTTTTTTCTGTGTTCTAAGCTATAGTTTCGCTTAAAACATGAACCAAAACTTTTACCGGGAAACAAGTTGTTGACAACGAGAGTAGAATGAATCACGAGCTGCAGAGATGGCACAAAATGCGACTGAAGGACGCACAAAGACCAAGTTCCGCATAATTTCTAAATAAGTGCAGTCGAAACCTTCCTCCCCAAGCCCATGGAAAACAGAGACACTCCAAGAGGGCAGTCAACTTGTGTTGTTATCGCCTGTCAGACAGCAGTCAAGAATAAGAAGTTTTATTTTCGGGAAGCCCCCGCTTGGCCCCGCTCCAGAATATTTATAGTCTAGCGTTCCTTAGCCATTTCCTTGTTGGCGGCTCCAACGATAAGGAGCTCCCAGCTGCCTTTTCCAGTTTAATCTATTTTCCTCTTTTTTCCTATTTAATTTTAATTAACGCTCAAAATGAAACGTCTGGGGTCACAGAGATTGAGGAGGCCAAAAAGAAAGAGGGGCGGATTTGTATTCAAGGAGGGAGGAGTGTGTGCGCACAGAGAAATTGTTCATCCAGCTTGGAAGCAATCTTGTCTGCAGACTCGGATCAGTTGACTGTTGCACTACATTTAAATACAGTGCTTGAGTGAAGAGTTTTGATCGTCTAATTTCTGTCATCGCATTGTCATTAATACGCATTCAATTACGAGCGTCATTATATCCCCACCATATCCCCACGTGACTAGCAAAAGCAACCAGCAAGCAAGTTCACAAATGTGAATAATAATGCGGAAGATGATAAAAATGAATCACTAGTCCGGAATTTAATTGAATAATTGAAGTCGAGAAGAACCATATAAATGGCGAGAGAAGCGCAGTGTAAAGATTACAGAACATGATATGGGGCTGTTTTAAGCTTTTCTTTCACTCAATTACTCACTCGTCTGTAGAAAATCGCTGCTGCAGGCATCTACTTAGCGCTGTTGATATGAGAATAAGGAGGTGAGAGCATTGTAAACACGTGGGGAAATGTAATCACGCACACAAATAATTAAATTGGACGCTGGAGCCACATTATAGATTGACAAAAATGCGTTCATGCTCGTATTATATGCATGGGCTTAGCTCGGATTATTTGCTGTCTGCCAAAGTCGAAGAGCCAATGAGGAATTCCTGTGAATTGCCGCTTAACTCCTAGGAACCCCTTTTTGCATACGAAGTCCAAAGCCATTGGGCAAATAATGGTCGGATAGGTTGGCCTGGGGCAAAACTGGCAGATTGCATGAATTTTTGTTGCTGGGCAATCTTAGGAAGATAATCAAATCTGCTCTTTGTAGTTCTGTTTCACCGGCAAAAACCCACAATTATCTCTAATGCTATGCGAATGCCAAAAACCCTTTTTCTTTGGATATAAAAGGGTTGAACACAGTCGTACGTAGGTTTTACATTTTTGATTTGAGCAAAAGAAATACAAATGTGTTTGCTATATGCATCATCTGCATACTGGTCTGAAAATCAAATAATTTAATTTCTATTATATTTAAAAGATGGCATGTGGGCTTGTCTCCAACAAGTTGTCAGCGAAATCAACTCATGCCGGAAAATATTGGCACATTGGATGTGGAAAGTTCGGAGAATGAAAAGAAAAAACACAAGCCGCAAGGAACAAAGAAGCTAAAACAATTGACTTGTGCAATGGGGAACTTTTCCTCATGCAATGCAAATGCAAATGAAAATCAGAATGAAAATGATTTCAGCAAATCAACACGTTTTTGTTATGCCCCTGTACTTCCCATGTGCCTGTGTATGTACTCTCGTAACAACACTCAACAAAACTAGCCAGTTACATATATCCCTTTTAAAGCACATTTAAACCTCCATGCAACATTTATGATTCTTAAGCTGGTTTCAATCGACCAAATTTTCATATTGAAATTTTCAACTATTTCGATATTGTTCCCTCTGCTAGTTTTATACATTTTCTCTGTTCTTTCGCTGCCCAAATGTTGCAAACTTTTAAACGAGCATCTAATGGTATGTGTGTGAAGAAGCTGTACGTACGGAATTATAATGAAAACTTCTCACGCACTCACACACAAATTTGAAGGTGCTAGTGGTTTTCCCCAGGACTCGAGGCAGAATGGGCCCATTGAAATACCACATGGAAAAGGGGTAAGCCAGATGGGCGGAGAACTAGGGAAAACTGAGGAAAAGTGAAAGGTGGTCCACGTAGCGGCATTGACTTTGAAAATTAGTTTATGCCAAGAACAACACGCCACCTCCAAAGCAAAACCTAATTAGTCGCGGACACTCAGTGCTGGCAGATAAAATGTGACTTGGCCCACTGGTCAGACAACATTTGTGTAAACATTTGTTGAAATTTGTACCGAAAATAATGGCCTAAATGAATGATTTACGAATAACGCAATAACATGTAATCGAGCTTTGATTATCAGCAGAGTTATCCAACTTAAATGGGTTGAAACCAAATAAAAGTATATTTAATCTGCTTGTAATTATTCCATGTAAACAAATCCGCTTCACATGAAACACGAACGTTAGCACCGAGCCTTTTGTGACTTTACTTCCGACTTCCTCTGCTCGTTAACCCCACCCCTTTTTTCCGGAGCCAAACGCCAATAAGTAGACAAGTCAAAAGGCCAACAAACTAGCCATTCCACCCATTATGTGCGTAGTAAATTCTGTATGATATTTAAGCGGTGGGCTGGCTGGCTACACATAATTTTGCGCTCGCGGCTGACATCTTGACGATACCAACGAGACGAAAAGGACGAAAAGGTTGGAAATAAACGAGGCGGCGAAGCTCCTTTCGTGACCTCCAGTCCGCCAACTCTTAACCCATTTTCGACTGCAGGGAAGTTTGTTTATGGACAAGAAAACGGAAAGTATTTAATTAAATTCCATCGATTTTGGCCCCCCCAAAAACGTACCAGATGGGGCGGCCTTTTTGGAATCTATCAATTACTTAATTAAAAATAGACAAAAAATAAATAAATTATGGTTTATTAAAATGGAATAATTTCCTGGGCGGCAGAGAAACGAAATGTATTCGAGTGAATTATGAACGACGACGAGAACGAGTGAAAGAGAGCAAAAGGGACTGGAAGCAGGGCACAAATTGTCAACCATAAAGTTTGAATGCGATTTATATACATTTTTTAATTGTGAATGTGCGTGTGCATGTGCATGTGCAGCATGCACAAAACGTCTGACAAGAGAGCAAGTGCAATAAAATACAATCTGCGAAGAAGCCAGCCAGCGGCAACTGGAAGTTATTCTCCGCAAGCCCAAATGAACTCTGAGCTGCGGACTTAAAAACGCCCTTAAAGTGGATATATACCATTTTAAATTTGATTTTACTTTTACTCTACGAGTAACGGGTGTAAAAATACCCTAGGAAATAAAAGGATAAAGAATGTTGGTTTTTATATATCTTATTCTGCTCGTGTAAATCACATCGTAAGGTACGTACTTGGAGTCTATTGTATTTCGATTCCAACTCAAATTGAGCAAAACTGGAATGCAATTACCACTAGTCTCTATTCTATCGTTTATCTGTCATAGTTGAGTTTCGCATTGTTTTAAGTAGCTTACCAGCCAAATGTTTACTTTAAGGATATTTCCATGTCCATATGACATGCTGAAATGAATTATCTTCAATGAGACGAGAGACTCACCTGAAACGAAAGAAAGCGAAAAAGAACCAATTAATATTCGTAAAGTTAAAACTATGGAATTGGGTAATGTGTTGCTTGCGATGGGGGTTTGGAGTTGGATTAAGATTCTGAATTGCAATGGGAATGGGGTCGCTCAAAGCCGCACAAGAAAGGGCAAAAGACGCAGCTGCCATGTGGCCATCCTGACAGTTGATTTGGGCAAATTTAAAGGCCTTCATCTGCCTGATTCCATCTCCTGCCCACTGGCGTATGCCTTTCTCTGTTTCGGTGTCCCAGTTATGTGCGACATAAACAATAACAAGGTCTTCTGGCTTGGATGAACTCGTGGCGCGTTATCTGCCCAATTAAATGCCGATGAGAAGCGACCAAGCAAACATGGAAGGGAGGTGGAGTGAAGTGGAGTGGAGCTAAGACAGTGGGATGGATGGATGGACTCTTGGAGAAGCTGTTCTGTAGCTCCAATGACAAATTGACCATCGGCATACGATACTCAAGAGAAGAATGAAAGGGAAATGTCGGGTGTTAGGAAGGGGTTAGGGACGGATTACACTTCACTGCTGACGAGGGCATTACCGCCTAGGCATGGCACGGAAATTATGAAACAACGAGCAAAACTGGATCTCTTTGTAGGCTAGGCCCTTGTCCAAGCCTCCAAGCAAAAGGATCACAATGCAACTTAAGACTGAGGCAATGAAACAGTATGGCTGACAATGCTGTCAATGGGACTTCAAAATAAAAACCATGCCATTTCGATACGTGATATTGTCCTTTGCAAATACACACAAATCAGTTAGTACTGTATTTCACTGCATCGCAGTTAGCTGAACTCACACACTTGTTGTGCCCTGTATGTTTACCGCTCAACTCGAGTGTGTGCCAAAAAGCCAAACACGACACACAACAAAAACAATAAACTGCAATTTTGTTAGGATGAGTGAAAAGCCATGAACAACATTCGGTGGCAGGAATAAATAAATAAATCAAACTAAATCAAATTCGAGGGAACGGCAGAGCAACAACAAGCGTCTAGCTCACAAACGTCTGTGAGAAAAGCATTTTGGCAACATTGGCGCAATGGGGATTCCCCCAGTTCCCCTCTCTTCTTCATCGGAAGAATATTCGGAAATTGAAAGGAGAATTTCAGAAACCTGGGAAGAGCACACCTCGAAGAACTCAAAAGGATAGTTAATACAATATTTTCCTCCGAATAATTTGAATATTTAATTATCTGCTAAAAATACTCTTCTAAATATCTATCTGTTCTATGTAATCTTTTGCCTATGTAACGTAAATTTTAAACAGGCAAAAACGCGTAGCAAGCCACTCGATTCGACCATAGTTCCCCTTTATTCGTTATTATTCAGTGTTCCACCTTTTATATCGTTGAGCTTGGCGCATGTTCGTTTGTTTGTGGCTGCGTGAGTTGCACACATTTGTTTGAAGTTTCTGGCGACCAGAGGAGGACCAGAAGTGCCAAGGCATTCAGACAAACGGCCTGTACTCCGGACTTCGAGACTGGCTCAGAATTTAAAACTGCTTCTGGCCTCTTGTGCCTGCAACTACGACGCGGCACGCTAATGGACATAATTACGCCGACAGGCAATGAGTGACGGGTGGGGGGCGGACTTGGGGATGTGGAAATGTGGGGAAGCCATAAACCAAGGACTTAACTAATGACAGTGAACGATAGATATAGAGCCCGGAGGAGGAGAACTTGGCCAACTGATCACACCAAAACAGGAGCGGAGAATCACCAAGGGTATTAAATAAAGCAAAAACAGAATAGAGCCACTGAGTGGAGGAGAGCGAGAATGCTATGGGGGAACTTCTTCTGGATATGGCTGCAAAATGTGGATGGAAGCCTGCAACTAATGACTTTTAAATGCGTTTAAACCACAACCCCAGCAAATCTAGCGCAAAGCGACAAACAACAAATCAAGAACAAGAACATAAACGTATACGTAAAACGAAAGAAAGGATCTAAGAACAAAAATTCACGCTGATCATAAAAATGTTAGGAATGTTTCATTATATCAACAACTTTGTATAGATACTCCTAAATATATATCTTCAATCCTAAAGTTGGCCAGTCCATCTCAGTATTACCTTCCTTCTTCGGTGACACGTAAGATGTCAGATGTCAGTTAAATTCATATTAATGTCGCGAATGGAAAGCAAATATAAAGTAGGAAAATGGACGAAGTCAAAGGTCATGATGCTAATTGACTAAATATTCTGGCCTGTGCGTCCATCTCCACCGACGAGTTTTCCTCTGCTTTTTAATTTTGTTGGTCTTGTGTGTTGTGCGTGACTGACTGTCTCTCGTCTCCGGTTTTTTATTTTAAATACGAACTTCCTGCTAGAACAAACAAACTGTTTGTGCGCGTTCTTTTTTGGTTGGGTTTCGAGGGATCATCATCGGCTAGTCCGAGCAGAGAGTTCCGATGAATTATGATCTCAATTAAAGAGCTGAGTCGCAGCTTCTGTTTCCCGGCTCTCGACTCCCTTACATGTTTTTGTGTTTCTGTTTCTGTTTCTGTATGGGCTCCCGCCACATACACTGCTTCCCATTTCCAGCTGCTCTATTTATGGACATTTACCATTTTAATTACTACAGCAAACAGCATAAAAACCAAAGTTTAACTCCGGGTCGGATAGTCGGCTAGTCTGAGGAGATGCGGGAAAACACAAACAGTTTGAAAACACGTTCCGAAATGGGCGCGGAACACTTGAAAACGGCTTAGAAGCGATGCAACAAGAAGTCCAGTTCACATTCTGCAATGTGGCACAGAGCAGCAGAAGCAGAATGGGAAATATATGAGCCCGAGCCCAAGCCCAAGTAAAGGCAACAAATAATTTGACAAGCGAAAAGTGCGGAAAAATTTCTGCAAAATAGTTGCAGAAAGCCAGCCAACAGCAACAGCAAATATGATGGAAAATGATCGGTGTCTCAGGGGGAGGGATGGCTGGAAAAATATCTGCAAACAAACATTGTGGAGCGATGATGAAATGGGAAGACATGAGATGGAATATAATACAATGGTTTGGAACACGATCGAGTGGGATTAATTGATTGATTTTGGTACATCATTTAAAATACCATATACAACTATTGACCAACCAACTTTAAAAACCACAAGGTATGTATGTAACAATTTTTGTCGCTATACTTAATATGCACGGTATTCACTGGCTGGTGCCATTTCCATACTCGCTTCTTGGTCGCTTTTCTTCGTTCTTTTCATTAACAAACAGAGGCAGGCACAAAAGCTACACCACTAGGAGGGGGATTTAGATAGAAATTGGGTTTGAGGTGAAAAGGGGGTGGGCGTGCAAGAAAGCAACGTGCGCCCAATCAGGAAGTGCGCCACATGGCACACACGCACACACACACACGAGTAGATGGAGAGGCAGACAGGACGCTCGCGGGCATAGCATTCCCTCACTTTTTGAGGTTGGATGCGCTTCGGATCTGCGGGATTCAACACCGAGAGATGAAAGAAGATAGCTAGATACAAACATCAGATCTGCCGAGACTCAGTCGACCTGAGCATTTCGCAAAAGGCCACATACCTCGTCAACTTTGCCCCCAAAAGCTTGACTTTACCATTTTTTCTTGTCGCCATGCCTGTCACCCATTGCTCATGAAACCATTTTAAGAAAATGGTAGTTAGATGCTTACCTAAGGATATTAAAAATTTGACTTTCCCCATTTAGTTATCAATTACCACACCACACCTCACCTCTTAACACCCAACTACAGCATATCAATTTTTTTCCACACTGCGCTGTAGATTTAGCAGCTTCAAATTACGAGCTCCAGCTGAGTAATTCCTGCCCTTCCGCTAAGCTTTTCCTCTTCATTGCATTTCACGGGCTTTTCGCATCTGTGTCATACATGTGTTGCTCACAGAGCCCAGAACCAGCCCAGAACTCTCAGTGACAGCATCGCACACCCTGAAAACCCTGCTCCCGCTGTTTTCTGGATGGTGTACATCCTTTAATTACAAGCGGAGCTCGAAAAAAGGGGTGGAGTGAAAAAGATTTGATTTATATGCACGGACTTGGCATTAAAATGTTCGCTGGAATTATTTTAATTTGGCCATGGCAAGGGCAGAAATAAAGAGAGAGCAAGTCGAAAAACTCTTTAATCTAATTACAGAGTCCGCAGAGTCCCACAGGCGACCAAAGGTTGTAGGTCAACCAAAAAACTCCATTCCGGAAAACTTGACTCCATGTGTAATTTGTTTGTGTCGCTATCAATCAGCAAACATAATTTCAATATAGTCTCGTAAATCGATAAAGGTTCTTTTGACTTTAACCGCTTTTCAGCAGATGTTCTTTTAGGTAGATAATACTGATTGTTTAATTTGAAGTTCACTGCTACGCTATTCTGCATTATTGGAATGCAAAAACTTGAGGAGTATCCAAGCCCCACATACATATGGAGAAGTGACAAATTGGGTTGAAAGATGAAGTCAAACTGAAGATCCACTCTTATCAGAAAATATGAAGAAAAGCAGTGCGACAAACATACTTTCATTGCTGGTTCTGCGCTTTATCTGTTTTCCTTTGGTATTACTTTGTTCCTCTTCTGTTTCATATCTTCTTTCACTGGTTTTATTTTTCTTAAACGTATATTTAATGAGGCGAGACATTTTTAATTGATGCTCAATTAAGCAGCAGCGACAGAGACGCCTGGGTCTGCTGACCGAAGTCGGGGAGAGATGGTGAAGGAGGGCACAGTGTCAACAGTTGTATCAGAGAGCGATTTAAATCGCTACTGAATATAGGACAGCTAGTAATTCCAAACTAAATTTGTAAATTTGTATTTGCTCATACGTAACAGATATGTATGTTACGTATATACATATTTATATGGAAGAGATTTCACGCCTACGCTTTCTCCACTGCACTACGCCCACAAAACCGTGTGTCGTCACAGTTGATATTTGTTTTAAGTAAAACCAAATTAAATGAAGCGTAGACCACTGAAAACGAAGAAAATTGACAAAGGAAACACAGAAATGTGGCCAACTTGTTATACCCGTTGCTTATTGAGTAAAATGATATTATAGTTTCGGCATAAAACAGCTGGGAAAATGCTTCTCCGAGCTCAAAAGTTCCATGCCCATGTCCGTCCGTCTCCCTGTCCGTATAAACTTAGGTTCAATTTATTTATATTATATTAAATATACCGAAATTGTATTGATCCTTAATGTGCTATATCGGCTAAGTACACAAATACGCCAAAACAGAGTAGAGGGTATCTGACAGACTAGGCACTCGACATAGCGTTCCTCCTTGCTTCTGCCCACATACGAGTGGGTGGTTAGAGGGCGTGACATGTGGTTAGACTGGCCTGTCAAACTGTTAAAGTTGCTCCAATCAAAAGAGCTTTTTTACGAATTTTTTAAACGATGAGGGAGGAAAATTATTTCACAATCGGGCAGGAATTTTTTTTTTTTAGGAATCCAATAGCCACTTAGCATCAAGTGTAAGAATTAGAAGTCCAAAAGAGGCATAACACAGACTTATTAATAAATATAATGGAGTAAAACAAATTTAAAATATATGAGGCGAAAGTCATTAGGCAAGTATGTGCGGAAAACGAGTGGTAAATCAAAACCGAATAGAAATTAAATTGTGTAGCAGAAAGCAAGAAACAGAAACAACAAACGAATTCAGAGCCAAGCAAAAGCAAACAAACAAAACAATTATAATAAGCGACCGCGGGGCAAAAAACAAGGCGTGACAGCCAAAAGGAGAAGTTCTGAGCAACAGCTGGTATCAAATTTTGCGACTTTTAAGTATTTTTCGCCACTCGCAGTGCAGGGAAAATTAAATTCGCATAGCACTCATAAAACACTCCACACCTTTTTGATGCAGAACGACCAATGGACCCGATACAATGAGATGAACTTTATTTATTAACCAAGTGGTAGGTAATGCAACCCACATTAATATTGTTTCACTTTTAAACCCCCCCTCGCGACACCACTGCCTTTTGGCTTTCCAATTCATTAACTTAATTTTCTTTGCCAGCAGCTGAAAAAAATCACATTGGGCCAGGGCCATAAAGCAATTTTCAATTTCAGCTTTTAATAGGCAAAATATTTACTTTTTGCTTCTTGCCTCCTATAAGAGACAAACCTCCCCCTTTTTCGCTTTCGGACGCCGAAATTAAAAATTGAAATCGGCAGAAGAAAAAGGCGGAAGGCAAATAAAAAAAAGGGAACATTTAGTAAAGTTTGTTTTGGTCTCTGGTCTTCTATTACGATTAATGACTAAGAGAAATAAGCGAAAGTTGTGGGAAGAAAATTAAGAAAAGTACAGGGATAAGCTTTCAAAATCGAGAAGACTCCACTGAGTCATGCACTTCATCTCGTTGACCCTATGAATACATAAGTTTCACAATATACATATGTGGAAAGTGCAAAAACAAATAAGCTTCTGCCAGGGAAATCACAAGCATCAGTGCACATACATGTATGTATAATAACAAGTATAGGTCTATAATGAATTGTTGTTTCTGGTAATCTACTGCCATTAAAATTACGAGCACAACTGCTACTTTGCATATTCAAAACTAATTATTTTCTAATGGATTTATCACTATATCGCGTCTCCAAAACTTATCCATTCATTCGCTCGAGCGAATAGAGTAAAACTTTGACCATAATTTGGGACTGGTAATGAGGCTGAGGCTTCGACCCATAAGATGACCAATTAAGTACAGTGGGTAATACAAGATATGCGCATGTGATATAGATGTTCGACGCAAAGTGAATGCAATTAAAAGTTTACTTGCCCAATCGTCCTTTTCAGACCCCCACACAAGCACACGTACTTACATACATACGAGCAAACAAAGAAGCATACAAGCATACATACATACATACATATATGTGCAGGCAGACAAAAGGGCTTAAGCAAACAAATTTGTCGAGCGCCAACTTTTGCTACAGACTGTGTGCAACTGGTTGGCAAGAGAGAAGAAATTCAAAGGGGCCACACACAACGCAACACACAACACACATGAATGTGCCCCCTCTTTGCGTTTTAGTTCGCTTGCAATTTATGTCAAATTAATTAAGATGATGCGCAATCAACAACAGCGAAGCAGAAACAAGCACAAAAACCGTGGTGTAACTTCACCCTCCCGTAACATCAAATTTGAAATACTCTTTTTTCTTTGGCGACATTACAAGTTACTGTTCCAGTATTTGGCAATATTGGAAGCTACCAATTGCGGAAGTGGGAAAATACCATACTTATTTCACCCAAGAATGTTCCAACTACTTTCCAATCATTGGCCACATTGACATGGTATAATACGAGTATGAAATCTGATATAACGAGTAGCCAAAGCAGCGAACGAAGTCGGGATAGCCGCTCAAAAGCTGAGAAGTAAGGCAACATATCTGTACGTACGAGATGTATTTCCCCAGGCCATCCCCTTTTCGTTGCGCGAGAGACCACTTAAACTTCGATTTAAAAGAGCTTGGCTTATTATTTTTTCCATCCTTTTTTCTGTTTGACAATTGTCAACTTACAATGTGCCGTTCTGGTAGTTGTGCCTGTGACGGGCATGGAGAGAGACCACAAACAACAAGTGGAACAAAGAGTTAAACAACATAATTACCACGTAATTATATAAGTACCGCACCCAAACCGCCCTTCATTAATATCTTGAGCCAACAAAAGAAATCATCGCAACAAAAGTTTAGCTTTCCTTTTGAAAATGAATTGTTTTACGCTTCTTTTTCAGGGACTGTCAATAGGATCGACGGATCCTACGACTTAACCCCCTGCAAACAGGAAAAATCTCGGCGATTATAGTGATTTGAGGACGGCCCCGCCGGAAAATTCCCCGAGGGAATATGAGAAATGCCCTGCATGCACGCAAGCTTCAAATAACTCAAATAGTGGGGCAAAGAACAGGCTAATTCGGAGGCTTCTTGTGGGAGTGGGTGGCGGTAATGGAAACCTACGAGTATTCCACTCGCTTCATTGGAGGAAGCGACTGTACGAGTTGCCGTTGCTTCCATATCGAATTTAAAGTGATTGCTTTGTATTTTTTATTTTGGCAGAGACCAGCAACTTAGGTTTTGATGTTACCTTTGAAACCATTTGTGAATCCCAAATGACTCTAATTGTCTGCAAGATTATGATTACAATTCCACGCGTATTCTATTTCAATTAATAATTGGAAACTGTTGAGCCATTTTGATTGATGCACTCGTAATGACATGGCATTCACCAAGATATTAAAGGTCCCCAATCGGTGTCATCAATTGTGTCAAGCAAGCAAAAATTTACACATATAGTGAATGATGAAATTCCAAAATTTTATTCAAAACTGTTCTTTTGCCCTCTATTTATGGCGAACTTCAATTCTCCCTTCTTATCAATTTTGCAAAGAATTTCATTGCACTGTCAATTAGGTCACTACATTAAGACTTAATGAGCGATTTCTAATTTCAATTATGATAAAGCCTTTTTGCATCAGAACAAAGAACTGTGAAAACTATTTTATCCGAAGTATCGCGCCTGCAGATAGTTCTCTGGTTGTCCGCCAGGCGTCGCCACAATTTTCCCCAAAAGAGATGCATACGACGTGAAAATGATGATAACAATTCATTTCGAGGAGTTTGGAATACCTTTTTCTGCTCCTACACATAAAAAAAGTTTGATTCATATCATAAAATTCATTAATAATTTCCTTTCCTTAAAGCCTTTCTCCATTATCCAACGTGGTTAATATTGGCGTATTTTAAATGTGTATTGAACTTGTCAAAATCCTGCTTATATTAATATACTTTTTTCTGTGTACTACTTCTGTTGACCATTTCCGCTTCTTGCTTATGTCGCCCGCTCTCCACTCTCTTCGCCAAAAAGCAGTTGGCAACAGGCAACAAAAGCGAGGAGGAGGCAACGCAACCAAAGGCTAAAACTGAACTGAGTCACAACACCAAGACCCATTCAAAAGAGAGAGATCAATATTCATGATTCATGCCATTGGCATGCATCTGGTTACCAATGAGTTTTGGGGTTGGGGTTGGTAATGGGGGTGGGGGTTAGCATACAGGTATGTGTATGGGCTGTTCCACCGGCTTTATGAGTTAAGCACAATTCTTCCATACTTGACAAAGCCAAAAACCTGAAGCGGCACCAATCGTTGGCAGCATTTTCTGTCTCATTTCCCAGTTAGAACTCATTCCACATTTTCCCCTGTTTTTTGGGAGCCAGGTTGAATAACCTTACCGTTTTACGCAGCCAGGTTAATGGCTAATCGCACGGCCAACATCTATCATCGATACTAAATTGAACATGGCATGCTAGCAACGCAACATGTATTGATAACCAATGAACTAATGAACCAATGAGAATGAACACAAATAAGACTCTGGTAGTGGGGACGAAGTTTTATTTTTATTTTTGCCTAACTAATAATCATTTCGCACATGTATGCAAAATATTGATAACGGAAAAAACGGAAAAACAATATTTTTGTAATTTTCCTCAACGAATAGCATTCCAAAGAACCCAAAATAAATAATGGTAACGCAAACGAGAGATAGCCATAGAATGACTGAGTTGCAACAATAGAAAAATAAATGTTGAAACATTTAAGCCAACACATGGGGCTCATTAGAGTGGGCTGGGTGAAAATCCCACTCTATCGCCATTCTTTCTATGCCCTGTTTTCAGGGTTCCACCTTCGTTTGTCAACAATCGGGTGCGATAAGATTTTTCTTTTTGTCTGCCCGATTGTTTTTCTGGATTTTGGATTGTGTGTGGGTGCGTCCATTATAACAAATTACGAATGGCTCCAGGTTTTGACTTCATTATCAAGCTCCTTTATACTTGCTATTATTGCATCCTATTATGATTATCTGCAAGTGTTAGGAGTGGAGAAACTATTTGCCACCTGCAGCGAGTCGGAAATTAAATGGAAGGCAATGAGCCACGCTTATGTCTAGTGCCTCGACTATCAGATACTCAGCTGAAAAATAATTCAAATAATCAATTGGAACACCGAAGAACAAAGTAATGCTTCTAAATGCGAAAAAAGGCGTGACAGCATAGTGCGGTTTGTGGGCGTTAGAGTGGGCGTGACAACAAGGGTCAACAAACTTGCGCTACGTCTTTGACTCTACAATCTGTAGGCTTAATCTCAATACTCTAGCTTTTATAGTTCCTGCGACTATTGATCCTAATCAAGAATACATTTATATTTATTTACATACTTTTCAACGAATATAGTAGACCCTTTTACTCTACGAGTAACGGGTTTAACAAAAAAAAACTCCATAGACGAGTACCTTGACTATCAGATACCCGTTACTCTCACTTCTTGCAAGGAAGCAGTTTTCTCGAGTGCACATCAGCTCCACTTCAAGACAAATAAGCGTTTTAGCGGCACAAAATGGGGTTAAAGATTCCAAAAGGTGAGCAACGAGGAGCACAAATTTCACATAAATACGTTAAGAAAGTTTTTAACATTAGGATACACATAAGACTGGCTTAAAATTCACAAAATTCACGTCCGTTGGAGATTCAGTACTATAGAATATGATTCCGTCTTAAGAAAATCAGTTAAAAACATATAAATTCAATGTCCACGCAGAACCTCTTAACGTTTCAAACCCCAGATTAGTAGTGCCTCTCTTTCACACCCATTGGTGGGATTTTCGACATGGGCATACTTTTGGTATGTCGTTCGAAACGTACTATTTTTACTTTCGGCTACCTGCCTATGCAACTCCCAGGCCCCTCGTTGTGCCGCATCGTCCCGTCTCCTCACTCCACGTAATTCGAAACGTGTGCAACACATGTGAGTGTGTGTGCCTTGTATCTGTTATTTTGGGAACCCAAAAAGGTAACTCACAGAAGGCGCATGTGTGAGTGGAGTCTGTATGAGTGCAGTCAAAGACCGGAAATCTCTAATGATAGCAGTTTTCTTCTTTTAGAATATGTCCTCTCTTTCTTCTTATTATTTTTCTTCGTAGCGACGTCTTTTTCTGTAGTCTTCTAAATTTGTTTGTCTTCAATTTGCACCTGGCTTCGACCTGCAGCTTCTCCTGGCGCCTCTTCATTTCGATACCCTAGGAACTGTGGATCCGAGCATGCCAAATACTTTTTGGAATGCAGCTCCATGGAGAAAGAAGTTTATATCTATGCATTGTAATAGATTTACACAACTTGCGGAGTCGAAATAGCATTGTGAGATTCACCATGCCCCCATGCTCCCGGTACAAAATAGGGTAGCACAAATGTCGACCTGCTAAATGGATCTGCCCCATCTCAACCGCTTTTTCAGTATGCAAGTCACATCAAAATGTCTCGACTGCTGCCGTGGTTAGTTCCCAGCTTATGCAAATGTGCCCAGCGGAGGTAAGCACACATGCAATGACCTACACCGCTCCCAGAACCCCCCTCTACACCCCTGGGCTTCCTACCATGCGATCAGCTTCGTAACCTGGCCTTGATCGTGGTATTTTTTGCGTGCAGGAAACTCTATTCGCTCAATCACTCGCAGCTTGGTCTTCACCCTTTCACGATGCCCCTTTGCCACACCCCTGCCGCTCTGCAGTGGCGCGAAGCTTCTAGCCCTCTCGAATATTAATTAGGGAAGAAATCATTGTAAGCTGACGAGTGAGGAGAATGCAACAGAACTCTTCATGATTCAGGGTAACAATTAAAAAATAGCACTAGATATTGGTAATCAAGATTCAAAGGTAGTGCCTTAGGATTGTGGCTTCATTAATCAGCGACCACTAGAGTGCTTCATTAGAAGCCACAAAAATATTTCATAAAAAGTGTATAAATAAATAATTCATTATTGACCGTTTGGAGAAACCGAAGAGGAGGAGCCATGCACTTATTGAAATGCATGGCAAGCAGAGGGAAAACGTGGGTCAGAAAACAATAGATATATAAACTCAAGAAATATTCAAAAAGAGTGCTTCACGAATAGTAGCTACATCTAGAATCGTCAGATACGATTAAGCAATGAAACACACAGGAACTCGACGAAACAGAAAGCATCATGAAACACAAGTATCTTTAATATCCAATTACACTAAAAGTTCATACTGAAGGCATTTTTGTTGTAAGCTAATATTAATTAGAGTTCCCAAACCCTTGAAACAGTCTCACTAGGATTAATTGGCCATATTTTGTGCCAGCTGTGAAACAAATACTTTCAAAAGTGCCGGTTGCAACTAACTCATATTTAACAGTCCCCTTTTGCAAGTTTAATTTCCGAATCGTAATTGCTCATTTTGCAGTTCTTGATTTTAAACACTTCAGCAAGTTTAGCAACTATCGCAAAACTTGCTAAAACCGTTTTAATGCCACTCAAAACGAACCATCTTCTCATGTTTAATTTGCTTCATTTCGGGATCGTACAAATCTTGCCTTATTTGTCGCCATTTGCCAGTTAAAACTTCAAACTGTGCGAGACACATTTGACTTTTGGACAATCAATCTATCGGTCCACGGGGGAGATTCCGCAAGGAGGAAAATCAGCGGGAAAGCGGGAAAAACTGCAATGCGGGAACGGGTGTCGATTTTGGGAGTTTTTGGGAGCAGGGTGGCTTGTACAGATAAATGAATGCTCTACATATGCTGGTCAAACATTGTCCCGCTGGTTGGAAGGTTGGTAGTGTAAAGGCTGTTGACCTTATTGGCTTTTCCAGCTTTCCCCCATCGCTTTTCCCATAAATCAACACTACTCATTTTCCGATAGATCAAGAATAATAGTTATTGTTGTTATTTATGCACCATTATTTTTTTTTTTTTTTTTTTTTGCAGCCAATGATTTTCGGTTGTAAGTGTTTACTTTTCTGCGTTCCCCAATCCTTATCACAGCTCGTAATGACCTAATTTTTCGTGTTTTTTTGTACTATTGCTAAATTGTATTCAACAGTGCGCCCTTTTTAACAGAGGAGGAGAGAAAGCCAGGACAAACAAAGCCCTCATTCGGGGACCGGCTTCGATGGTCATTTTGTGGTTCAATCAATCTTTGACGCATTCAAACAATTGAACAGATAAATGCTATTTATGAAATGCGGTAGGGGTTCATTTCTTGTTAAATTAGGCGTATTCTGCAATGCAATGTGGACGTGTATCATGGCAATTAAATGGTTAAGACTCTTATGGAAGCCACTCCACTATTGGTCATCATTAGCTAGGGAATCAAAAATCGATCCCTTAGTTTTAGACTTGTTTCCCCCTGTCGAATTTCCATTTTTCTTATATTGGAGAGAAATTTGTTAGCCAAAGGCGCTTACTGGCTTATGAAATGCCAATCCAGAAAGCAAGCTTGTTAACCGAAAATATGCAGTGGCAAACGAAAGGAGATTTTCAGTTCGTTTCCGAGATTGTGGATTGTGTGGCAGGAGCAGCTTGACAGGAGCAGGACATCGAGAATGTGTCCCCCAAAGGGAGTCGGTCAGTCGACATGCGAAATGGAAACACTTTTTCCAGCCATAGACACAGGAATAACAGTATAATATCACGTCGCAATGTTGATGAATATGACCACCCACCCAAACCTTTTTTCCAACAAAAATATGTGAGGGAAAGAACAGCAAATGTAGAACGCACAAACCGAAAAGGAGATGCAGCGGAGCACTAATCGAATTTCCATAGGTGGATGTGCCTCATTTCCTCGGGCCCATAGCCCACTGGATTATTAAGGACAGATTCATACACCTAAGAAAAAATTGTATATATGGTATGTACATATATGGAACATTGTGGAAAACAGTAAGCAACCAATTAATACGCCTATTCAACCGGTGGTCGCTTTACGATCACCGTTGCCTATTGGATATCAGACTTTCGCTTTTGATGGTGGTTTTTGGTTTATTTTTCCGATCCGCTCTGTTTACAGCACTCGAGTTAAATTGACTAGCTGTTATGAAACGCAGTGTGCATCTTTGTTTACGTTATCGAACCGAAACCCCTGGCATCACCATTCGCTCTATATTGTTTAAATTACATATTTATCTCTTTCACAGTCAATTCCCTTGAACAATCTTCGTAAATTATTACGCTGTGCTCCCATTGCTAAGTTATTTTTTTACAGTTTTTTCGCGCCTTAACCTTCCCCATTCGCAACTTAAAAACAACAATGAGCGAGACAAAGAGCTTGAAAAGTCGTTTCATCTTCGTCTCTCGGTCGTTTTCAAAACTTTTGGCGTTTTTTGTTTGTCTTTTTGGCTTGAAAAACGATTTCGTTGCACTGTTAACTGTTAAACTAATGTCACAAGTTAATGAATAGAGAGTGGGAGATATGAAAAAAAATATATTTGGGGACAGGACGGGTCCTAAGGCGCGACCCAGCCCCAAGTTAAAGCCAATTATAAAACTGCCCTCGCCTTTGCTTTTTGGCTCCGTGTGTTTGCTGTGTAAGCCGAGATGATGGCAGAAAATGTCTGTGGGAACCTTAAACCAACCAAAGAAAATGCAAACAAAAACCAAAACCTGGCCATAGTGTTTTTGCACCGAAACAAGTGTTGTTTATAGCGAGGTACATAAATAAATACCTTAAAAATCAAAAACTACGCAAATATTAAACACAAATTCTGAATCCTTTGCAAAAACACTGTTTGAACATATCTAGTTGGTTAAGAAAATTATTCAAAATGATTAGGAAAAATGATCTTCTGTGTACGACTTGAAGAAGGAACGGAAGGGCGGGAAACAAGTGCGGAAAGACAAGGCGAAAGAAAGCAGCTGGTCAAACAATTTGCATATTCATTTTCCAGATTTCTTCGCCATATTTTTTCGTTTCCTAGTCAGACAAACAGTTTGACATTAACTGGAAAGTGGGCGGAAGGCGGTGGAGCACCTGCAATGGGCGGGACGAATCGAATGGCCGAACAGAAACACAAATATATAAAAGAACCGCCAGACACACAGAAAAGCAAAGCATACGGCGGACGATAAAGCTCACAGAATATTTAGCTAGTTCAGCATTTTCCACGCAGTGGATACCCCACACTTTCAGACCAACTTCCAAGGTCATCGGATTGCACTGAGTGGAAACCCAATTATCGCAAAAGTATTTATGCACCTGATCAGTGTGGTTTCCATTTCATTACTCGATAAACTTGAGACTCCTCATTAGCGGTACGTTATCAAAGTGGCAAAAGTGTATTTGGTCTGTGGAGCAACGCAATTCTTGGGCTGAAGGTTAATTGGCCGAAAATGATAGGTGTTCGTTCATCCGATTCAATTATACTCCACACTCTTGTTTACTGCACTTCATAAAAAGATGTACTTTACTTATGTGCGCTTGCAGTTCCCTATCTGCAGAGTTCTGTTTGCACAATCCATGGAAATATGGAACGCCGCAAAACCGAAGGCCCTCAAATACAAACAGCAACACAAACAGAGCCTAAGGGTCTCTTTGCGGTGACTCCATCCTTTTCAAAATGCCTGGAACTCTGCGCCATAAACTATTTAGACTCCCCATGCTGGAAACCCCAGTGCAAATGTGAGGTTATGGGCGTAAGCCCCTCGCGAGCTGCGAATCTGAAATTTGTTGATTTTGTATTTAATATTTAGTTTGGCGATACGTAATACAATGCGCAATATATTGTTTGGATCCGCAGCCTGGGGGCAAGGATTTACTGTGTAAACAAATCGCCGCCTAAATGAACAAATGCACAAGGCTTTAGAGAAACAATTGTTTTAATTAATAACTGGTCGATGACAAACACGGGCTTATGCTCTCTGTAAGAATGGGTTAAAGAATGGTGCTCGACATGGTTACCATATAGTTCCATGTACCGAGAGCTGAACTCAAATTAGAATTATATCGCACTCTTCTTACGTGCCGTTGCAGCTCAACTTAATTATCGTTACTCTGGAACATCTTAAAAATATGCATGTGAATGTGAAAAAGATACGCGCAAGAAAGAAATATTTCACAGGGCAAGAAAAAAAATCAAGAAATACAGTAATAAAAAGAATTTTTCAACTTCCTTGGAAGGTAATTCAATGCTTTTTTGGCATTTATGAAAAACGGAATTCTGAAACCGAAGCTTCGGTGAGAACTTAGTGCCAACATTTCAACTTATTATAAAATATGATTCCGAGTAGAAAGCTAAGCTAATAATATTCACACGCTAACTACATATTGTTTCCATTGTTTTTAGAATCAACATTCCGCATATATGGAATCAATTTCTAATTTTCATACTCCAATTTATTTACAGAAAACTGTGAGTAACCGTTGTTTATTGTGAATTCAGTGTAGTAAGAATGCGAGTGTGCCCACCCTACTCTTGATTAACGGACAGAAGGGAGCAGCAAAACAAAAAGTGGCGTAAGTGCAGCCGATCGATCGTTCGAATTCAAATTCGATTTCGAACGCGAGGGTTGCCTTCTGTGCGGCTCTTCTTGTTTCGAAATTCCCACGGCTGTTTGTCTTGTACTTGTTTTCGTCAAAAAAAAAAAAAAAGAAGAACCAAAACTAAAGGGAATGCAAAAGAACAAGAAGCATAGAGAAGACGAAAACTTACCCGCGTAACAAAAAAAGCAGCTGTCGCAGTAGCAGAGCAAAACCAGCACTGCAAGCAGCGACGCCAACTGCGGCTGCGACTGCATCTCGATGGCTGTTGTTGCTGTTATTGTTGTTTTTGGACGACGTCGACGCAGCGACGACGCCGCAGATTTGAGCATTTGTTGTTGGCTTTTGGTATTTGTATTTCTGGGATTTCGCTTTATGATTTCTCAGCGGCCTTCCTTCGGTCTTCTAGTTTTTAGTGAAAAGTCTTGTTTTAATTACACATCTCTCACATCTTTTTTGGCTAAAACATAAAATATACAAGAGCGAATGAAATTTTAAACGTCACTTTTTCAGTTTTCTTTGTGCCAGCTATTCGCGCACACACAACACTCACACAGGCACACCTGCCACAGGTTAAAGAGCGAGTCAGCGAGCGAGAGAGAGGGAGCGATCAAAAACGAATCGAGGGAGAGAAAATAAGAATGCAAAAGCAAAAACCAAAAAAAAAACACCTCTCTCTTTCGCTCTCACTGTTTTGAACCCTTTTTTCATTTGGGGCTTTAAGACCGGTTTTCAAACTTGTTTTCACATGCAATTCTTGCACACAAACACAAACTGGCATATATTCGTGGCTAAGAAACAATTGATCAAATTTTTGAAACAAACAAATTCTTATTTCACATTGCCTTGCTCTTTGGCGGCATTGCTTCACACAAAACAACAGTAATGAAACAGAACAAAAACCAACAAAAAAACGCGATCGGTGCGAAAGAAACGCGAGAGGTGCGCCGCTTACTGCTTTTCCTCCTTCCTTCTGGACACAAGTTTGTTCTCCTTTCTGCCACCAGGGTTACCATAAACCCATAAACCGTTCGGCCAACGCTTAGCACCACAGCGATTAACAATTAACAATTAACTCCAGGGTCCGGCAGGCACAAGTCGCCATTTGTAGTCGCTGAATTCGCAACTCCCCGACGAGCAACCGAAAGACAACCGTTCACTACGCGCGCACAAAACGAACTGCGCTGCCCCGTCGCAGTCGCTGCTGCGCTGCGCTGCTTCTTCTTTCTCGTCTCCGCTGCTTCGGCCTTTGCCGACGACTGGCACAGTGGGCCGCGTTGGCTGGAAAACCGAAGTGAGAGGCGCAACCGCGGAGCGTGCGGCCAGTGGGTTGTAGCTGAAAAGGAAACTTCACGTGCAAATGGCACAAAATGATAATAAAGTAACTAAGCGCAAGCAAAGAACTCAACAGAGTTTGAGTAAAATTACTAATGGTAGGTAGCATAAAGGTAAAAAATCCATATTCCTTTTACAAGCCAAGATAAGAGTCTCAAACATATTTCCGGCTCCAACTCACCATGCCACGGACTCAAACCGCAAACATGCCAGCTTCGCCTCACTGTGCAGTTTCCTCTCACAACCAGCGCACAGTCACTCGAAATGGCCAACTTCACTCAACTTTGAGCGGGCTATTCTGAGTGGTATCCAATTGCCGTTTGATTGGCTTAGTTGGAAAAGAAAGCGCGATAATTGTGTTTTGTATTACGATGAAATAATACTTAAAACCGAAAAAAATTATACTGGCATGGGCGGAAAGTATCGGATCGTCTTGAGGGTAGCTTTGATTAATAAACAGCAAAAATAATATAAAAATAATTAGTTAACAGTGCTTTAAGTGCAACGCCAGCGGACTTGGGGCCCCTGGCAATCCAAAATTGCAGGAGTGTTTAATGGAAAATGCATGTACGTACTACGTATATGCAAATATGTAAATAAATTCTGATTACGCCACCCCAATTTTGCTCCTCCAGCGCCTTATATTTTGGCGCAAGCATTTTTTAAGTGTGTTAACAGCACATTTTGGCTAACAAACTTGGCGTTTTCTCCGCATTAAAATTAAGCACACACAAAATGTATGCAAAATGTAATGCAATTGTAAGTTATGTGCGTGTTTTCCCATTTTCCACACAAGTCGAAGAAGAAGCAGCCATCACGCAGAGAAGGATGCGAAATAAAATGTGCATTTCAAAATGCACTTAAAAATTCTTGTCGCGCCGTTCTGTGTGTGAGTGTTTTTGGCGAGTGTGCGGCGTGTGTGTCCCGCCAGAGGTCACAGGTCAACTTCGTCGCCTGCCAATTAAAACTTTTTATGCGCTGCGGCGACTCCACTCACAAAACGAGCAGTAGGAACTGGCATCCCAGAGATGACAGTTCTCCCTCCGTGTGGTGGTAATACTACTGTTTAATGGCAGAAGCTGGCAATATTTTAAATCGAGTCCCCCTAACGCGTTGGCTTTGAACTCCAGCCCTCGAATCATGTGCCCAACATGCTTAAATGGGTTTTAAAATGAGTTTCCATAATTACATATGTTGCTTTTATCGACATCAAACTGACGAGAATTGGGTGTTTTCCGAACCTTCCTTGCACCACCCTGTCACGCACCCATCGCCAGTGGCCACACACACACAAGATGGCAGCGCAATTATGAATGCGATTTCAGTTAATTAAGAACACAACAATTACGCGGCCAATGGATGAGGGGCGTGGCATGGCCGGGCTAGGGATTTCCAAAAGAATCGCTTTTAACTTTAAATGGAGTCCGCACTATATCGGTATGCTATTTAAAGGGTAAGTAAACTGCACTAGAGCTCATAAAACCGATCCTCACATGGCGGCCGGCGAGGAACAAATGTGGGGCAAATGTGCAAAACTAACTCGGAAAATGCACTCAACTTCAGCCACGCCCCCCTTTGCCCACGCATGTGTCGTATTGTTTTGAGTTGGAAATTTTGTCGTTTGCGCAACAAGTTGGCAAATTCAACCGACGACCAGAGTCTCGGTGACTGTGTAGGTGCACAAATGTATTGGTGTTTGAGCAGCGCTTTCGCCACTTTCACTCCTTTGTTTGCCCGCCTCACACACACACACACACACACACTCAGGGAGTGCAGGACACACGCAAATCGGAAATCCAGGCGAAGTTTCCCTCGCTCATCAAATGGCAAAAAGTGTAGCCTACCTTTGAAGGCTGAAATTTCAGCAGCCCTGAAAATCTCGAAATCTGTTCCCAGGAACAGATTTATAAAACTAACGTGGTCGTAATACGCTAAAAAGGGAGTGGGCGTGGCAACATGGGTCAACAAACTTGCGCTGCGTCTTTGTCTCTACAATCTGTAGGCTAAATCTCAACAGATCGACTCGGCTATTGATCCGTGATCAAGAATATATACACTTTATATGGTCGGAAACGCTTCCTTCTGCCTGTTGCATACTCTTCAACGAATCTAGTATACCCACTTACGCTACGAAATTGGTTTAAATAAAGCTCTAGGTCTACAATTGGACATTTCAGCTAATGATTTTATGTAAAAAGGCAATGCTCTGCTCCGGATACCCATCTTCGTTCCGTTGCTTACTCCTCCATTTCGTGTCATTGCAATTTGACTCTTCATTACAAATTTCCCAACCCAGCGGCGAATAAATAAAGCTTAATTATGCCTAATTGAGTTAAATGATTAACGGGGCATTTCACTCCCCATTTCCATGTGACCTGTGATCCATTCAATTTCCACATGGCCAGTCGATTGGTCAGTCGGACATGGCTTAACACTCAAATTGATTTGAAATGTGCTTAAAAAATTATGCTACACACGGACACACGGGGCAACAACAAAGCGAAAACAAAATCAGGTAGGTCGGTGTGTGGGTGAATTGAAAAACGGGAAATAGGAAATGGCTGCACCGAAAGAAATAGCAGGTGACTAAGAATAATCAGAGATTTCTGGGGCGGCTAAGAATTCTATGTATCGACGCCTGTAAGCTGGCATGCATACAACGAATATATATACTACATATACATATATACTAATAGTACACATACGAACCAACCATTTGTTTCTGTGTGTTCTTGTGCAAGCGAAATCAAATGCATCCGAAAAAACAAATCACAGTCGGTCGTCACCGGGACCCCCGTTTTGACCCCATCCGAATCTCCGTGCGGCCCGGCCCTCCCACATTATTTGAGCCACAGTCCCACGGGGCTTTGGTGTTGACAAGCTCGTTGGCAAATCACACAAAGTATGCAACAAAAACGAACGACAGCAAAAAAGTCGGGAAGAGAACAGGGAATTTGGGGTTTGCAATGATAACCGCCTTTGTATGCCCTTTTCAATAGGAAAAGGGAAATGTAGGGGCTTCCATTCCTATCTTTCATTACCAGCGTGTCGCTTTTGGTTGTGTCAATGAGAGTAAGAAAAAATTTCATTTTAATTATGTGTATCTACGCTGAGACTTTTAAGCAAAACCAGCGCAAGTTACTGGATTGATAACACCCAAAATCGAAGTATCCGAATCTAACCGGAGAGGAGGAAGGGCAATGTTTTTATCCGGACAAGCAGCTGTCAAATTTATTTGCGCACGTAAAATCCATCCGGTTGGACCACGGACCGCAACTGCAGCCACGTACCGACCGCCCGCCCCCCGAAAAATCGCCCGCGGGAGCCCAGGAAATCTGGGGGCTGGCGCAACGGAAGCGCAACAAGTTCCAGCAGTAGTCATTCCAATCCAATTCCCACCATTGTTGTTCCTGTTTGTTCTCCGGCATTTGCAAGTTTTGAAAACCTTCCACCCTGAAGTTCGTGTTGCCAATCAACACCTTTCGCCTCTGGCCCGTCGCCCATGGTCATGCCATTTTGACAGCGATATAAGCCAGGACTTTGCGTTATTGGCATTCGCCGCCGTCGATGTGGACGAGGACTGCAGGATGCAGGACGCAGAATGCAGATGGAGACGACTGCAGATGCAGACTGCTGATGCGGATGGTGGCGGTGACTTGCGGACACAGACTGTTAAAGCGGCCGCGAACATTTCGTCTAGTGGCATTCAAATTTCTGCGGAATGAATTCACGCGAATGCATTTCTGCAGATGCACCAAAATTGGCATAACTCGACCGATTTAAAGGGCACCAGTGGTCAGATGCCATTGGTCGATGACTTCACCCTCCTATTAATTTAATTCCAATTTGTTTCAACGACAGCCTTCTTCGACGGACGCAAAGTAGGAGACCCAGGCGGTGACCTGGTGGGCTTGGTCCCAAGGGCGGGATTGCCGAAAACTGATGTGTCGATGGCGAATTGCGGATGTCGAGAATTGTTAACCTGGCACTCAATCGATTGACGAAATTACAACACGACTTGCTCCAGGGACTTGGCGGCCATTACTCCGGCAAGTAACTCCTTTCAACGCTTAAGTCGCACAAAGCTGCTCCACAGCAGCCCAGTTAGTTGGGGCAATGTCGTTTTTATTAGTAACAATTATTATCCCGATTCAATGGGGAAAAGAAGGCGGAGTCCAAATGCTTTATCAATGTGCGTTAGTCTAGACATAATAAATACCTTTACTTACAGACAAAGCTGGTTTAAAATATGTACATATGTATAATCTATATTTTCAAGTTTCGGATTTCAGTTCAAGGATCGTTCATTAAATCCTTTATTAGTTTCCTACGCTGCCCATCGGAAACTTGTTATTCATTCGGATTAACTCTCGCTCGGGCTTTTCCTCGTCAAGAATTTCCCTTCTATGGCGGAAAGGCGGCGGAGCTGTTTGCGGTTCGACCAGGCGCCTGCTGCATTGCGACAAGTTGGAGCTTCTATCAACTGGTGTCCAATTTGTTATGGACAGGTAAAAATGGCAAAGCGCGGCGATGTAAATCAGGAGTGCCGGTGGCCTCTTGCCGGGGATTCCCAAAGGACTCGTTCTGGTCGGGGGGTAGGACTCGTTTGGCCACCAGCAAATAGCAACAGCTAAAGCAGCGGCATTGCTGCGGACTGTGGCATTGTCTTGCGACATGCAACGCGCACAGTGGTGTGTTGCAAAGACATTTCGAATGAGTGTGCGAAAAAGAATGGAAAGAATATTCCCCAACAAGGCATTTTCATTGAGAGCTACCTTCAACTTGAATACTGAATACCCAAATGTCAGAGAGTTTATCTAATATTGCGATTCTCCAGCGACTTGGTTCCAGAGTTCGCCCTCCGCTGGCGATTGTCATTGCCACCGTTTGTCAATTATGTTTCGCATGCAGTTGAGAACGTTGCATTTCCGACGCCGCCGCTGTTGCTACCGGCCAATGTCGAATGGCGACGTGGCCGAGAACAAAAGACGTTCAAAACAAATGGCCCGGGGGAGGGTGGTGGGGGGTTGCTGTGTGTGTGCGAGATCTACCCTTTTTGAGGGGCAGGTGGATAGGGCAGCCTTTAGCCGGACCGGACCGGGCCCGGTCTGGTCTTCGGTCTGAGCCCAGGCATCCGGAAGTTTGCGCTGACATTCATTACCATAATTCACAGCAGCTTAAAACATTTATGTGGCTGCCGCGCCGAGCTCTCACAGACAGCCCAAAGCCCAAAGCCCCAGTCCCCCAATCCCCGAGCCACCCGAAGCCCCCTCTTGGGGTGGGGGCGCCTATGCTGCAGTCTGTTGTTTGCGTTTGGATTATATGCGGAGCATGCAATAAGGGATAACAAGAGGAGCTCGAAAATTTGTTGCACTTATTTTAACTGCTGGGAAATTGGCGTCACCCCTTCTGCACTCTACCACCTCTTTTTGGGGCCACTATCCTAATGTGGTCCACGTGCCAAGACAACGGAGAGCCGGGGACTCAAGGGGATTTTTTTGGGTAGTTGGTGGTGGGGCACACAGTGGACTGCAAGAATGGAAAACGGGGGAAAGCTTGTCCTTATATGACTAAGATTTCCCACGTTTAATTATATATGCGGTTCATTTTACAATTTACATAAGATTCTACAATTGCAAACAATTACCCATAGAAATAGATGTCGTTTTTAATGTTACTTCACTTTGTTACGGCGTCAAGGAAACAACTTGATTCATTCTTATAAAAACAAAAACAAAACCAGGTAAGACTGTTGGCAACGAATTGAACGCGATTAAATATCGTTATACACCGCACATAGAATGGCCAATATTTTAAACACTGAGGAAGTTACAAACACTAAAGTGGTTGATAAATTGGTTGAACCAAATTCCAGACGCATTGCCCACAATGATGAGCCCATTAATATGCCATACTTTCCCCGGCAAATCTTCATGAACTGCCCGGAATTGTTTGGCAGGAAGGAGAGTTTCCACCATAAGCCGTTGGTCCCTCAAGCCAGATCAGCATGCACTTACGGCATTGCTCAACTGTTGGCCATCGGGCGCCAAGTGACCTATCGCTTGCTGGATCGGCGTTTTGAGCATGAGCAGTTGTGGAGCCGCTATCTATTGGTCGAACGCCTTCGAGCCGCCGGAATCTATCACAACCGCCTGGGCGAGCCTTGCGACAATTTTTGCGAAACAGAGAGGAGGGCACGTGGTGACACCGATCCCGGCACGCCCAACTCACCCATGGGATGGAGGGCTTGAGGGCCCGAAAAAAACTACTTGTAACTTTTTAGCCGAAAAATTGACTTTGTCCGTGAAGAAATAAATATCTTAGTGAAAGTATTCCTTGTCTGTATAGAGGGGCACCCTCCGCTCTTAAGGAATAAATCGCTTTTAGTATGGATAGATCTTGATTATGTTAAGCGAGGATGACCCACAGCCACCTGGTCATTAGTCATGAAACAAAAAAATTAGTTGGAACCCGAAATTCATTATAAAAGAAGGTGTCCCGCGTACGTGACTGGATACTGTTAATTATGGTTGTGGAAATGCAGTGTGGATCTTGGCTAAATGGAAACTAAGCCAATGACAGATGCTGTCGCTCTGGCTGTCTCAACTGTCTCTCCATTTTCATTCCGGAACCCCCCGGAATTGCCTCGGGCGAGTATCTCGTGTCCGTGTTTTTATGGCCACGGATTTATGAGCAGCCAACTTAGTAAGCTAATTTGTTGAAATTTAAATACACTTGCAGCTGCCGGAGGCTGTGACAGCCATCTAGTGACACTCTTCAGAGTGAAATGTGGACGTGGACGTGGGTGGTGGTCTCGCCGGCCCCCACTTTGCCAGTTTGCCACTTTAGCCTGTCGCTTTTGTTGGCGTTACTTCTCACGCACCACACAATTCCATATGCAAATGCTCGGAATGGGGTAACCACCTGCACAGCTTATCGCCGGTCCGAGTCGACCAGCTACACCGCAAAAAATCATCGACTAACCATTTGCAATGGCGTTTAAATTGTGTGCAACAATTGTATAAAACATAGACAGCATGTTAAATGAAATCTTAAAAAAACCGATTTGCTGATAAGCTCCTAGCACCTGCAACGGCACAGTTTTCATTTTGTTTCAGCCATGCATATGTAAAACAATCTTGCCGATCAATTTAGAAGCACGCTCCCATGTCCATGGGCATAATGAAAATGTTTGCGAATCGCACAAGAACACCAGTCGAGGGCTTGATGTGTCCATACATGGGGCATGTGGCACGGGCCATGGGGCATGGGGCCCAGAGCAGTTAAAGGGCGAACAATGGTTACACGCTCTCATTTCAAGAGTTCTACGCGTGGATCTACACACAGAAAAATTGAGTCCTAGCATTGGCACTTGTACCTAAAAGCAATTACCAAAAGTCAAGCTAAGGGCTAAGGGATAAGGCCGCGCGCAAGGCGCTCACAACTAGCAGTAGTTGCCAGTTAAACACTTAACCCGCTCCATTTGGGCAGAGGGCTTCTCCGCGGGGTGGCTTCTGTTTTTTAACTGCGTATCATATCCACTGACCCCAGCCGCATTCGGCCTGACACATTTTTGCCAGCTTGGCCCGTGCCATCCATCCCATCGCTCCCCATTTTCACAGACTTCGCCGTACTGCTCAACTGGCTGCCGTGGCGTGCCTGAGCGCTGACAGTAAATGCTGAAAATTGAGTGCAACTTGTCGTAACTTTATTTTCAAATATATGCGGAAAGGACTAACCAATGCACAGACAATGCACAGCAACACACTCACTCGTGCCAAGCACTCGTACTCCGCATAGCCGCACTCAATGAGAAATGTGTGGCGGCGCGCATACAACATGTAAGGGGCAGGCGACCAAAGTCAGACATTCCAACTACCGACGGATGCCGACTCCCAATTCCCGTAAAGCCGTAACATCGGTAACAAAGCTCTTGCCTTAAGAGCATTTGTAACTTATTTGGATTCCACATGCGCACTTGCCACTCTACTTTTGAAACCTTTGTCGCCTGTCGCACATTCATTTGTGTGGGCTAAGTGTTTTGCAACAAAGTTTTTGCGTGCTTTTGTCTGCCGACTACCGACTGCCACCTCCTGGTCCCTGGTCCTGCTCCCCCAGCCATCCTGAACCCTTCCGGGATCTCCTTTCGTTGCGATTCCTGGGTAGGAATTGGGGCTTCATTGCCATCACCACACAGGCAGAAAAATTGATGTACTGCGATGTGGTGGTCAATTTCATGATTTTACGCCGACGCCACTTTAAAGCAGTAATGGCTGCCAAATCAACATTTTCTTCGCTCCCAACTTGGTGGCTTGTTATCTAAAGAAAGTGCTAGTTCCGATAAAGCGGAGAACAGTTTCTTTAGCCGTGCACCTCGGTTAGCGGCCCTGAAGAACAGTTCTCGAGCTCGGTCTCGTCTGCATAAGCTGTGCGGTTGTCTCCTTGCAGGCTCAGGACCTTCCTCCGTCTCGCTTTCTGTGGTGGGTTTAACGAATGGGCCGGTCCTGGACAGCTCCTCTTGCTCTTTCCGGAGCCCAAGCTCGCAGGGAAACTGTTTAACCCACCAGGGATCTCCAGTTACTTAATATATAACATATAACATATATAATATATATATATATATAAATTGATTTGAAGTTATAAGAAGCGTAAAACGCAGTCTTACAAGATATGTTTATTTTTTTTCAATATTGCCCTTTTCGACGTTAGAGTGAGCTAGCTTATTCTAGAAAATGGGTTAAATTTAAGGCTGGAGGGCTTAGACACTCAACCAAAACCGACGATCAAGTTTGACTTCTGTGCTTTGACTTGGTCTCACTAGTTCTCCGCCCCTGCCACGCCCACGCCACGCCCACGTCCTCGATGAATCAATTGGCAATCAATTGTTGCGGTAAACTGCACCCATAAACTGCAAGAAGAAGCACCTCTTCTTCTTTGTCGACGGGCAGTTTTACATTTGAGCGGCAATTGGCCACAGGAGCAAGCACCAGTTTTTCCCGAAATTCGAAGGATATGGGCGATTTGTGTTTATTTCTTATTTCAATTTAAGCTCAAACAAAACAGTTTCTAGTGCAATTATGGCGTTATTCCCTGCGGGTGAGTGTCAAATGGAGCAATAAATGGTTGTTCCGACGCTTTCTGGGCACATTTCGTTACCTTACCTTTGAGAGTATTTCGCAAGAATGTTGAAAGTGTCGGAAGCAGTGCTGCAAAACCATCTCGTCCCGCAGGTAGGAACAAAAAATGGGCATCCAGTTAAGGTAGAAAGCACTTCTTTGAGTTTGCATTTCTTTGCCCGTCCAACCAATTTGAATATTATGCCAACAAAGAAAAAACCCGAAAACGTCAGGGGGAACCCTTGGCAAATATGCCCTATAACGAAGTCTGATGCTCTTTCAAGGGTTTTTGACAAAGGAAAAGTATTGAATTTTCAAAAACATGCATATATAACATCGGATATAATCTTTGATATTGTATATAAATATATATATTGACAAGGGCGTTTCGCAAGGAATGTGGGCCACTTGAGGAATTTAAGACAACATTCAATCGCAAGGTCCCAGAGATTTTGATGGCCCAGAATACCCTCTCGTACACACACTGGCCTAGTTGCCCACACAGATGCACGCATTGTGTGTGCGGACGGACAGCCGACAGCTCAATTCTCAGCTTGAAAGTGCAGAAAGGACCAAATGGGGCAAAACACATCTCTTTTGTAACCCAATGCCCCTTTGGCCTTTGATAGTTCAAACCTGAGTGGGAAAAAATTGAGCCAAAATTGTAATAGAAATTTTTCTGCTGCACACACTGGCAAATATGGCAAGCAATGGCAGTTTCCCCTTTGGAAAGCCCTGCAGCCCAAATGGAGTTTCCTAACTATTGTCCAATGTGGATGGATGGGTGCGGGAATATCTTGAATCGCCGTTAAGGCAGCAACATCACAAATTCAGCAAACTGAAACCGATAAATCCCTACGCCTCCCATCCAAATGCGCGATTCTGCCCTCGCCGGCGAACGCAGCTGTTAAAAATGTTCGCCGCTTGGTGTTGAACCCGGACCACACGTAGCGAAAACGATTGAGCTAATGCAACACTTTACAGCATTTGACGACCGTGCATGCCACCACGGCCATGCCACGCACAGCAATGCGAGCTGGATGCTTATCCTGCGGAACTAATTAAGGATTAATTTAACGCAAATAAAACAGCGGCGATCGGGGCCAACTGTTGCAGCAAGTGTTGGCCATTGTCGGTGTAAAAACAACAGCAGACACTGCGGCACGTTTGTGCTAATGGCAATACAATTAATTTGCATTAATAATTGAGTCAACGCTTCAAATTAAAATGTATTCCGATCGGAGGCGGACGACAATGGCTTGATTTGAATTTGCATGCGATGTGCAAATATTGAACTCAATTATTAGCCCAATGAGCACTGATAACTCTGATTTAATTGTTTAGCCAACAAACTCAAAACTGCATTCTTTATTGTCGGCCAGAGCCATGAGTTTATAGAGCAGTATTTTTTGTTTAACTGTTACCAGGACATTGGACTACGAGTGTGTGTGTGTGTGCGTGTGACGACGCCTGCAAGTCTCAACTTGTCTGGTTTGCCTTGGCTTTTTTGCTGCAAATTGCTATTATGGTTAGAGCTTACACTTGATTTGCTTGTGCATTCTGCGGCGGCATATTACTCAAATTAATTTCAATTTGCCGTAAATTATTTGGCGCATTCTCCCAGCCATGTAGTTTGCACAGCAATTAACTGCAAAACTTTAACCGCAAACTAAGCGTAAGGTAAACAAGTAATCGCATTCGCATTTTCCATGTCTGTGATCAGGAATGTTTTCTGTTGCGAGTTAGCAGTTGCAGCATGGCTCGGTTCTATCCATCCATACAGACTTTAAAACGGTAATGCACTGTAGCATTTCGGATTACCTCCTCGAAGCACATTGTCCGCTGACGAGGATGTCCGAATAGACAATATATTATTTGAATTAATTTGAATTAATTTCCCATCCGCCATGTGCACCTGGAAAAACGAGCCTGGTTGGTCTGCCAATACTATGAATTTACATTTCAGTTCAATAGTAAATTTCTATTTCAGTCACGACAAGTTGCAATAGTTTATAAATGATATATTTATAGATTTTGCCATAGTAAAAAAACATAACATGATTCTCAAAGGGCTCCATAGTTTCGCCTGCGGTCATGGAACTTACTCAAGGCTCAGTTTCAACATTTCAGGAAGCCAATAATGACAGGTGTCTGCGCACTTGGTCTAAATTCAATTATGTAATTAAGAGGTCAGAGGTCGGAATGTCACTAGGAGAGGTCCCGGCGATTGGACCACAAAGTCCTGCTGCTCCGCAAATCCGCCGATTCCCAAAGACTCTCTACAAGAAGTTCCTGCTATTTTGTTTAGTCGATCCATCGAACAATCGTTGCAGGAGTAATACCTTTCAACTTAAGCACATTTAAGCGCAATCATCGAATGAACGGAAGGACGAACGCCCAAGATGGCGTTTTCATTTGTATGCCACGATAAAAAGTTGGTGATGTTCTTTGACAAAAATACGTTTTAATGCGAGATTGTGAAAATCTCGAACTTTCGCGCACACAGTTGCATTTTAAAGAGCTGCATCGGGGCTTAATTTGCATGTGCATGTGGTGCTGCACCTGAGGCAGCTGTCATTTTATTGGTGTAATTTTTAATTGCATATCAGCAATTTATAAATATTTACATCGCAGCTGCACACGCACACTCTCTTCTATCGGGCCAAATAAATCAATAACTGTCAGAAGCAATCAAGGCCCATAAAATGTGTGATTGCCACACCGTTTTGGTCCTTCAAAGTGTGGAGTGTGATGATGATATTGATGACCATTTATACCAACAGAAAGCCGTTTACTTGTGTTTTATAGCTATTGACAGGTGATGCCAATAAGAATATCATTCTGATCCTTGGATGAACGCACACTGCAAAATCACATTGCAAAATCGCGGTTGGATTTTCAGAAAACTATACAAATCGTGAATACCCATGGTTGTAAAGCCTGAGCATTTTTATGCATATATATACCCCGTCATTTAATTAATGATGCCCTACTGTTTGTGTATTATTATTATTTTGATTGGTCGACATTGTTTGCTTATTCTATGTAAGGAGCTTTGGCAAATGAAACGGCGGGTGAACTCTTTATTGATTGGAAGAATCGGATGTGATGCCCACTTCTTTCTGCTCCTTTGCCCGGATAGAATAAAGAACAACTTACCGATTCATGTCCTTGACAGCTCCACTTGCTTATAAAAACAGAAACGTGTCCATTTGTTTGCACAAATACATCCGTTGAAGTTTGCGTTGTCATTACCATCTTGTTGCTTTTCAATTAAGCAGGAAATATGCACAAAGAAAAACATTTTTCCAAGGCATTTCAGTTGCAATGTGCACTGATCGCCAGCGGCGGTAATCATTGAAGCTGTTGGTATTGATGAATTTAAGAAACCATCGTGTTTTCACCTGCAACGAAATACTTTGTTTTAGAGAACATTTTCAATAATTCTTTTTATACCCGTTACTCGTAGAGTAAAAGGCAAAAGGAAGCGTTTCCGACTATATTAAATATATATATTCTAAAAGATTGAGATTAAGCAAACATATTATTACTAGGGCCTGGAACACTTTGTCAAAATTGGAAATTTGACATCCGGAAAAGCTAGAGAAAGAAATTGACAAATACTTTGTAAAAAATTTTAAATTTTTTTTCTTTTTTGTCCCCAATATCTATCGATATCCCAGAAAAATTTTAACTTTCGCATTCACACTAGCTGAGTAACGGGTATCTGATAGTCGGGGAACTATAGCATTATCTCTTGCTTTTTACTCATTTCCATGCGCATTGAGTGCAAACGTAAGAACCAAAAACATATGGCAACCCTTTTATGTTTCGGTCATCGTAAAACTTGGCAACTAAATTTTGTAGTTTCGCCCCCTTTAAAAATTGTCTCTAGGTAATGCACTGTTTGTGGACTGATGTGGGCTTTTCGAAGGCTCCTTGTACTGCATGAAATCCGCAAAATACTCATCCCCACCCAAACATAACCGAAAACACGAAGAACTTACTCCCAAATGTGCCACTAATTTGTGGGCATGTGAAAATGTTTCCTTGGCCCGCCTTTTTATGGCCATCTTCCTTCGAAAAGAGAGGGTTAAAAGGGGTTGTATGGAGGTGTTGGGGTGGTAAATGATGCCTTGTTAGGTGCAGGTAAACCTGCCAGACGCCAGTTATTAACTATTTTGTTGGCCTGGCACAATGTTGTCCAACACGGTACAGTTGCGTTTGGCGATTTTAGCTTTTGCTGTCCAGCACTGAGCAGCTGCACATGCTTGTCGGAACGGATTGCAACACTGCACAAGTTCACCTGACACAACCTAATTGAGGATTGACAATCATATGGATGTTGTTATGGCCAAAGATGCATCTGAGGATATACAAGGTATATGCAACAATGAGCGGTGATGGGATTGTCTCAACGTTGTGAGACAACTACTAGTTTCTCTTTAAGTGACGCAAATTAAAGGCTCAAATCCAACGAATATATTGAGCCATAATTAGCCTGAAATGCTTCCAATTATATTCATCAATTTTATAAATAATATTAACTGATTTCGTCTCGATGCTCATTTAACTTGACGTATAATGCTGGCTTTCACCAACCCCTGCCAACACCGCGCACACAAAATTGTATTACATCTTGCCCATTTGAACAGTCAAAAATCCCGTGGAAAGTGGGTGATAGTAATATTCATAATGTAAGTAGTTACACGGGTAAGTAACTATGTGTATATGGGTTGCCCTGGGGCTGTTGCTGTTGCTACTGGTAGGTCGGTTGTATAAGTACCTTTAATAACTTTACTTACACGATGCTCGTTTATTGAAATTTCCACCCATGGGATGCCACGCGCGTCGTCGTTCTTGACTTGACTTTTCCTCAACTCATCTTGAATGGATTTTGCTTAGTGCGGTTTTATCCAGAGGTGATTGCGTGTTTTGCGCAGCACTGAGATCAGAGTCTGAAAGTGAAAGCGTAGGTTGAGATGCAGTTATGACTTTCAGTTCGATACAATCCAAAACAAAGAAGACAATGTATCTGAACGCAACATCAAATAAGACCCCAATGAAATTGCCCCACGTTGGGCGCCAACTACATAATACCTTGCTGCCTCATACCTTCTCATCTCCAGTTCGTGACACGCTGCCATCGCTAGGCAGACAACGTGCTTCGTGTCCGTGCTCGGTGAGTGCCTGCTGGGTATTTGCACATTTTAACGGATTTAATATGAAAATTAACAGCAGCACACATGCAAACCACCACCCTCACACACGCATTACTTAATTGTGCATGAGTGTGGGCGGCTGAGTAATTTGTGCTCGTAATAATGAATCCTTGTGCCAGTTGACGCAAGTAGCTGGCGAAATGAGGGCCGTGCAGGGGCTCCAGAGGAAGCGTACAGGCAGTAACAGCTGCAGTTAGCTGAAAAAGTTCTTAAAATAGCAATAGCAAGCCCGTCCCGCACCCCTATACATGTGTGTGCCACCCCTTCGGCACACACAAGTTAAACAATTATTTAAGACGTGACTTTTTGGCATTTAAATATTTATACGCACACGTTTCAACAAAATTCGCCGAGCAACATGAAGCAGAAGAGCAGTAATTCCGCTGCTCCTTCCCCACACTCCGTTTGGCGCATATTCAAATTATGGATTTTTCCTTAGCTGCACAATTGGATGGTGGAATTGGTCATTAAGGTACTAGTAAACCAGTGAACTGTTCCCGCATGCGCCGTGATCTGCTGACTCGAAAAACTTCGGGGAGTTGTTTAAAGTACTATTCGCACTGGGAGCTTTTCTAAGAATAGGAATTGGATCTCATGATGGGCCCTACTTCTCATCGGCATCGGTCTTCCTCTACACTCCCGTGGTTTTCCGCATGTTGAGTTATGCAAATTGCTGCACTTCATTTGCTCGTCAACTGCTGCACTTTGCCCCTTGTGCGTCTACCGACGATTTGCCATTTGCAGTTTGGTTTGGTTCCCATGCAGTCAAGTACATCGAACGTCGCCGTCGTCGCCTAAGCAACATAATTTAGGCAAAACAAAGATTTTTATCAAGCCTTCCGGCAGCGTAAGAAAGGGGATGCGAATGGTAAAGGAATGCTATACAGTAAATGGTAAATGATAAATGCTTAAGACGGCTTTTGGGACTTTAGTGGGTGGCAAAAGTCGCACGCAGCCGCAGATTTATGCGTCAGTGGGAGGAAGCGTAGGAAGCAGTTAAACAAGAGGAACGAACCAAAGGGCTCACGAAAAATGTGCTTGCTCTGTAACTTATTAGTCGGTCGTATTAAATTCTCACCGGATTCAGTAAACTTAGCAATATAATTGGACCCAGCTCTGATTTCATTAAACCCAGAGATAAATACAAATAATGAGTGAGTGCCTTTACGTAGCAACCCCCCTAATGGTTTGTATCTGTCCAGCGGCCATCAAGGGGTTAATCATTAGCCCATATCCGCTGGGACTCTGGCGTTGCTCCGTTGCGCTGCTTGGGTCTTTCATTTGGCCATTTGGCCCAAAATCGCCAGTTCACTGCACTGGGGCATGTGCAAGTGGGACAGAACTGTTTACCTGGAATTATTGGCCCTGATGCGGTCACTTTTGACGGCGGTGGAGGAGGGCATTCACGCGAAACGCGCGTTAAATGCTTTCTGGTTTTCCTCGGTCACCCACCCGTTCACTTACCCCTCCCCGCCCGGTAATGTGAGTGTGAAAGTAAAAGCGACACACTCAAACATGCAAATCCCGATGGTCGCTAATGGCGCCCAGTGTGCTGGGCATCTTGGCCCATATAGGCGCAAAAAGCGACACGAATGTCCCTTTACTTGTCGAACATGAGCGGAATATGCATAACGAATACAACAGCAACCATCGGGCGACACTGCCAGCGAGTCCAGTACAACAGGTGGAAAAAGTGCTAAAAGCACAGTGTCCCCATATCATAGTGTGTGTATGTCGGTCGGATATTGGCAGATTAGGCCGCTTTGGCTGGATGGGTCGATGTGCAGTAAAACAACGTTCCTTGGAACAAAGTCATCGTAATTTGGACTTTAATTGAATGGACTTTGTTATCGAAAGTCCCTGTGATTATATGTATGTATGGTATACCCTTATGTATTTTTGTTGACAATACTGACCTCCTATCCACTGTGTTTCGCTTACATCCGGGTCAGGCAATCCACGTCCGCCATCCGCAAAAAAACAAAAAAAAATATATATATAGTAAAAAAGCTATTTGCAACAAGTACAGGACGAACAGGAACAACTCGAACTGCTCCCAAATGTGCTGCGTGTGCATGCATATTATGTACGCCACACTCGCATATGGCGAATGTGGCGAGGGGGATACCGAAGGATATAGCCGCTGTTCCTGTCCATACTGAAAGGCGATATAACCCCGATTTTCAAAAGCCCCCCGCCGCCCCCTGTGGCGAGTTCTGCATAATTAAATTGCACTGGGCAAGCGGATAAGCGGTGAAAAAGAGAGGAAAAACTGGGCGCAAAACTAGGGGGCTGAAATCACAGGATAAGGGGCCGCAAGCGATATAGCCACAATATGGGGCACTGAAGAGGGAGACAGAGAGCACGGAATATAGGTAATTTGGTTTATTATTAATGAATATGGACGTCGAACGTCGAGCGCCTAAAAACATGCAACACAGCACAAAATGTCACACTGTGTGCCCCCTTCTGACCCCGCCCACGTACCGTCGGCAATCCGTTGTTGAACATTCGCCATATGCAAATCTGAACAATATGCATAAATAATCGCCATGGGAAAGCATCTTTGTCAGCCATTCACATTTTGTTGCACATTTTTGTTAATGCGCTTACATAGACAAAGGAAATCGGGGGAAAACATCACGTTAGTTAATACGGCAAACAATTAAAATGGAAATCGTGTGTTGAATTAAATATGGTAAAGATGATGAGTGGGTGCTTGGGACTAAGCTCTAGAAACAGGATTTTCCTATAAGCGCCCAAAAAGCGCAGTGGCTTGCGTCTAGAAAATAATCTTTAAACATCTAGTTCAAAGTTTTTAGTCTTAACAATACTTTTTATTTTTACTATTTAAATTTAAAAAAAACCGATATATATCGCAGGAATAGGGATACGTTTTGCCTCCCAAGTTTGCTGCGCACCCGATGTGCAATTTGACATTTCTCTCCTGAATTGAGAAGCCCATCGCAGTGCAGTTTCGTAATTTATTTTAATTGATTTTCACATCATTTATCAGCCGGGAAGCAGCAACAAACAGCATAACAACATTGCAACAACGCAACAACAAGCGTCGAACACAGCGCACTCATCCAATTTGAAAATATTTAATGCGAATCGTTCTTAATCAATTTGTACAATTTTTAATGCGCACTGATGTGCATAAATGCTACATTTAATTTATGCAAACAGCAACAGCAGCAACAACACTTGGTGTCGATTTATTAAATATAAAAAAATATTTATTTATAGCGGCCAAAAAAATGAGTCCGAAAAATGACAAGAAAATGTTCATAAAATTAAATTACGGGCCCACCTGTCGTATGAGTTATATTTCAGTGAAGTTGCTCTGCACTGCACATATTGCATACACAAATATGCATAAAAACGCAGAGAACCGAATTAACCGACTTAAGCCCCATTGAAAGTTACCTCAAATCCGAAACAAAGTCCGAAGGCATTTTTAAATCTATCGAAATACAACTGAAATCAACGCGAATTTAATCGAACGCAACGAAAAACGAGCGATTGCGTGGCAATATCGATAAGGCATATCGATATCTTCGGAATTCATTGGAGGGATAGTGTTTGCTTTTACTTAAGAACAGTATTTTGGTTTTGTGGCTTTCTACCACCGTTTGTTACTCTAGCGCTTCAGGGATTTTAGTTTTTTTGTGAATCGGTTTTGTACTTAGTGAAAAGTTCTTCATGTTTAGATTCCAGGCAATTTGTTTTGTTTCCTCGGCTGAGGAATTCGCCTGAAGACCGTTTCCATCCATTTGTCCGGGTGCCACTAACAAAATTCCATGTTTCCAAACTGGAGCCCTGTCCTCGGTCCATGTTGCCCGGCGGTTCGCCTACTTTGGTTGAAACCGCGCGCCAACCGAAAAATTTGTTTGCAGTTTTGGCTTGGCAGCGTGGAAATGGAAATGCATTTGACCACGTCAGAAAACGTGAAAGAAGCTAACAAGGATAACCGGGGCAGAGGTTGAAAGGATGGCCCTGTGACATACGTAAAGTTAGCTGCAGTTGCCCTGCATCCAAACGAAGAGTTTTATTTATGCGGCGGGCATATTCCACTATTTTTTTCCCCGTTCCAGCAATATATCTGTGTGTTGGTCGGAGTCATGTCGCGTCATATAATTTAAGTAAAAATTTATGTCATCACAGCCAACCAGGCTTTAAGGACGGACACACACACGGAGTGACTTTATCAGGGTGTCCCCATTTTTTGGCTTATATAACAGTGAACAGTGATGCACTCAGCGCGCCAGCCAACCCCTTTGAATTCTATTGGCAGAAGGTGTCTGAATACTCGCATGTCCCTGCATCCTTTTTGGTTTCCCTTTTGAAGTTCTCGCTTGGCGACCCATTTTGCAGCACCATGAATTGCCGTGCGGCCCAGCCCACACACTACACACCACGCACCATCCCATATTCAACTCAACTCCTTCTTTTCGCCAGGACAAGGACTCACGACTCCCCTTCAGCTGTCCCCTCGCCGCTTTCTTTAAACATTTTCGGTCGCACATTGTAGCTGCCTAATGAACACATGAATAAAATATGCGATTTGCTTAACTTTTGCCCGACTCCTGCATAAAGAGGGGGGAGGGGGGTTGCAGTACCAGAACGATCATCCCCTTGCCACCCAATTCCAATCCTTATACCAGGCCTGAGCCCGCATAAGCAATCTGAAAACACTGGCCTACAACATGAGTTCCAGAAAGTTTAAAACACTGCAAGACACCATTGACACATGATGATCCTCATACATTCATATATGGAATATCTGCTTGTACAACAAATACGAAAAAACTCCAAAAGGTTATATTTACACAGATATTTTTTTTGAATCATGGGAAGAGTTAATAGTGAATAAGCAGTGATCGATCGATCACGTTTAGCTTGCAGTTCGTATGATAATTGATTTCATATTTGTTATACTTCAAGTCCCAATTTTTACCACCGTAGTTTGCTGCAGTGCAGCAGCAACAGTCTCATCAAGCAAAGTTGTTCGAGATATCCAAGGTGGTGCAGGTGGGAGCCCAACTCCTGCACAATGGGGAATCCCACACACGCCGCCTGCAGCACATCGAGGGGCATCAAAGGGGATTCCTCGGAAAAGGGGCCATGTAGCGGAGGTTGGGCAGACGCAGATGGCTTCCTGGTTTATCTTGGGCGAGCAGACGGCAGCTTCCGTCACTGCGATGCATCCAAAAATCGTTGAAAGTCACTCAACGGTTTAACAGGCATGGTGTGAAGAGGGGGCCGTAGTGATTTAAGTCGCAGGGGGTTAAGGGTGTTAGTCGGTATGGTCGGGTGGAGAAACTGTGGCACGCAGATGCCGTTTTACAGTGGAGGTGTGACGGCAAGATGGATAGACAGACGGATTGTTAGCTGCATAGATAGAAACAGGAATATGGGATATACAAAGAACGTATGTGTGTGCAGCCTAGCATCCTCGATTGTTCCTCGCTTCCTTTGCTCATTTTTTGCGTAACCGGAATGTTTGACGAATATCTATTGACTGCCAAACGAGGGTCAACCTAAAAAAAACTGAATTGAGAGTGACTCCCAAATGTCAAGCAAAGATTGTGAAAGAGGGGAACGTGTTGTCCTTTACTTTGTAATGTGTACTTTCCTGAGCGAATTAAATTCTGTGACCACCGCAATTGGACTGCCACGAATATATTTCAATCCGCTTTCGATACTCGCCCCAGTTATTAAGCCACTATTCAACACTTGCACCTGATTCGCCGCCCACCGTTTCGCCCAGTGTTGCTAAATGCCCAACTGTTTCGTTGTTAATGGCGCCCAACGAGTGGCGCGTCCAATTGAATGCAAGTGCAGCCATTGGAGCAAGTGTCATACAAACAGGCGAAAAACAATGAAATCGCAAGGAGGAAGCTGCTTTGAAGCAATCGAGGATAAGAAGGAGAGCAGGACGAAGAGCCACGGCGGTTGCAAAAAGTCTGGCGCCAAGCATTTGACGGCTACTAGAAAGCGATTCAATGGGCACGTTTGTGCTGGGAATGGATTTCCCATAGAATTAATATCACACCAAGAAAAAAGCGCGCCAAAAAAGCGTATTCCGATATGGGGATGAGGGGCTACCGGGGTAATACAGAGGCGTAGGGAATGTAGAACGGAAAACAGATACCCAGGCAGTCTACTTTTTCATGCGATTGAATTGCCAAGTGAAAATTCGAGAACATCTAGAAGCTCCGAAATGTGAGCACTAAAATGCACTCCAAGGAATTGCCATTTTTAAACCACTACTTTACTTTGCCTTCCAAGTAACATTCATCTTTATCAATTGTATTGTTGGATGAGCTGATATTCTCGAAGTAAATCCGTAATAATTTCGACCCTAGGGTCACAATTCCCTACTGCATCCAACAACGATTAGCTATCTCAAGCGCTTAGGAACAAGATTTAAGTTCGAAAATGTAAACCAAACAAAAAACCAATTAAAGGAGTATTTGTCCTGAAGTAGTTTTTCTTTCAGTGACGCCCCATGTTGGGGCGATAATCTGCGAAGTCGGGTGGTGGGACAGGGGGCAACAAGTGGAAGGAAACGACTACAGCGCGGGGATGACAGGAGGACAAGGCCGAGACAAGCCAAAAACCAAAGCCAAGCCCGAGCCATGGCCTTAGCCAAGCGAAAAAGGTTAAGTGGAAAGCTGAGCCAAGGCTAAGTCACCCCCCCGGAAAAGTGGGCGACTGGGGGCCGGGTGTAAGCCAGCCAGAGATTGACATAGAATATATTTTGGGATTTGCCACATGGCGCACAGGACCCCCTCAATTACAACTATTTGAAATGGCAAACTGAGCGAGCGAGCAGGGCTGCGTGCCACTTGCTCCTCCTTCCACTGGCAACCCTTTGCCTTTCAAACAGGCCATCAGTTCGTATGAGTGATTATACCCGTAACTCGTAGAGCAAAAGGGTATACTTGATTCGTTGAAAAGTAAGTAAGATCCTTTTGAGAAACCTACCGCCTTGCACCCGCCAGGAGCTGTCTTTGCTCTGCTTTCCCTATGGCCGAATATACCCAGTTTGATAGTTTAACCGAGGCCAAGAGAGCCATAGAATCGCTCAACCTTTTTATATTCAAATCGAAGGCTCTCCGAGTCTCGAACGCCAGCATCAGTTCCCTCAAGGCCACTTTTTCGGCCATTGCTCGCCCGAATAGGAGGAGGATCGAGTGGTCTGATGCGGATGAAGTTATCCTCGTGGAGCGGATTAAGTATGACGACGATGAGAACAATGATCACGATGATAACGATGAGGTAGAGAATGACTCCGAAAGCGATGACGATGAAGGCCAGAAATCTCGCACACGCAAGCGGAAGAGAAAAACTAACGCCATAAACCCGAAAAGGAGGAGGATCCAATGGTCTGATGTGGATGAAGTTCATGTCGTGGAGCGAATTTAGTATGAAAGCGATGACGATGACGATGAAGACCAGAAATCTCGCCCACGCAAGCGGAAGAGAAAAACGAACATCAAATACGCGAAGTAAAAGAAGAGTCCGAATCGTGTAATGGCCAAAAAAGCAAACCTCTAGAAGAAGAACACAGGAACACCAACAATTTTAAAGAAGACCACAACAACTTAATACAACAACAGCACAAAAACTGTCTGCACGAAGAACTGTTCGACTCTCTCCCTAAAAAGGAAACACCAACATAATTCAACTTCGTCCGAAATTTGGTCTGAAATAAACTGGAAGCATTGGATTAACCACACTTTTAAACCAATTTTCGAAATTTTTTCATAATTTCATTGGTCTTGTAAATTTCTATCGATTTGCGAAAAAACTTTTTGCCACGCACACTCCAACACCCTTAAGCCGGTCACACCCACACTTTGGAACAATTTTTAAATTTTTTTTCATTTTATTCCCCAATATCTATCGATATTCCAGAAAAATTATGAAATTCCGCATTCACACTAGCTGAGTAACTGGTATCTAGTCGGGGAACGCGACTGTAGCATTCTCTCTTGTTTATTTATGGGCTTCCTTCATCCGATGTAATCTTCTTTGCACCCCTCGAGTGGGAATAATAATTTTCCATCGATTGCCGAAGATGCTGGAAATTCTGTTTACTTAATATTTTCTTATTATAAGTAGCAGTAGTTTAGGCTCAAATCTCCGTTCATCCATGTTTGGCCGAATTTCGTACATTTCCTATTCAACCAGGATATGCGGTCCTTCGACCCCGATCCTTTCCCACTCCATTGCCAGCCTTCTGTTTTACGGCCAGTCATCAAAATGCAGACGAGGCGTGACGACACGCCAACTCGTTGACGAACTGTTCGGAACTCGAGCTCCAGTCAGCTGGTGGTGGAGAAGTGGTCTCGGTCCCAGTGACTACCGATGCACTTGCTCTAATTGTGGCCGCTGCCACGCCCAGCGCCAAAAGTGGGCGGCCGGTCCAGAAGGAGGCCGTTGTAATTGGCTTTGTATGCGGGCCAAATCGGAGGAGATTTTCCATTGTGCCACGCCCAGGAGAAGCAGTGCTTGGCATTAAATGGAATTGATTAAATGCCTTTAAAGTAGATCGGAAATCCAGCTCAATTAAATTTAATTCTTGCCTCTGGATCTCGAATGCATATGTACGCCAACAGAAAGTTGTTGAACATATTATTTGCCTGTATATTAATATGAAATCAACACCTGTGTATTTCAGTTTGGCTCATGATACTGCAGCTTGATAAAGCTTACTGCAAACGGGTTAACAAAGGATTTTTAACTTTATTCCTCATCTAAATGGTTCATTTCGATGAAATTATTACCCTAGCAACGCCGCACGAAGAGCAAAGCCTTCGCAGATGCAGATCCCTGCTGACTACATTCACATATTTTTTAATTGGGTTCAGGACATTTCCGGTCCGATGACCAGAGTTGACAACTTTCGCTGCTTTTCGGAAAATGGAAAGCTGGCGCTGTGTCATATCTCAAGAGGAAAATGGAAAAGCGGGGGACGCAGTGGAAAAACATTGAAAATTGTTTGCAAATAAAATGCGAGTGAAATCTAGCGCACTCATTTGCAACAAAAGCAAGGCAAACAAATGCTAAACTATCGCACTTCACTGCCACTTCCACTTGAGAGCAAAAAGAGAGAACTGGGGAAATAGCGAGGTGAAAGGAGCTTTCCTTGGTGTTGTCCTTTATGGAGCAGCAGGATATCCTTGCAGGAGTGTCGAGCGGCAAACATCGAAATGCCGAGCGAAAAAATAAAATAAATTGTTCATTTAGCAAACAAGCGAACACACGGCAAATGGCAGGTGAGTGAGCCAAGGTGGCTGCTGGGTTTATGGGGGAAAAGGAGCAAGGAGCAAGGAGCCAGGAGCCGGGAGCCATGCAGCTCTTTTTTTAGTGCCAGGCAAACGAATGACTTTGGATTGCATAACCCTGGCAGGCAGCCCCCAGCGTTCCGCCTCTGTGCCACTGCCAATAATACACAGAGAAAAACAGGTCAAAAATATTAAGTGAAAGAGCAGCGCTTACGAACCTGTTTCGAACGGACAAGACAAATGAACTATCCATTCAACTATCTATTTGATATTATTTGATTTTAACACATCCACACTTTTTATTTTTATCTGTGTACTCCATCGACCGTTGACCATTTCCACTCAGTTTGGGTAATTGCATCGATGGGAATGTCTCAAACTTATTTCAATTTAGCAGAAATTGCACTCCATTCAAGGCTCTTGATATCTGATGAATTGTGTTATAAATTGATATCGACACAAATTCAATCCCAGGAGCAACGCAGCACTCAGGTTGCCATCGGAACATCTAAGCTCACGGCTGTATGTGGATGACTCTGACCTATAGCTGCCGTATGTGTTATTGATATAGATGGTTAGGCTCGAAACTTCATTTTTTCGATGTACTGATTACGTTTGCTTACGCAGGTGCTTGAGTCGAGCTTTATGAGCCAGCCGGATGAGGAGCCTTGAGTCAGAATCGCAGGAGAATCGCTAATAGCTCTTCTTAGATAATGAATTGTTGAGCACCCACGCTGCCGGGGATCGGGGGATGGCTCCTCATCCCTTAATACCACCTACCTCCCATCATCTACCCGAAACCGCAGAAAATCTCGACACTCGCCAGATGACTTGAGGTTGCCGTGAGGTGACAGCCCAGTGCCAACCGAAGAGTCTGTCATTAATTTATGCACCAGCAACGTGTCATAATCCGGCCACCCCGTCGAAATTGCTCCTGCTCCTGCTCCTGCTTTCTCCTCTCTTTTCAGCTGGCTGTTCCGACATCAATTTCACTTTTATGGTTTTTGCACCCGGCCAAGTAACTTTGTGTGTGGTTTGCCAGGGCTGCGTGCTAATTTTGAATACTTTGTGGTGAGAGTTGCGGTTGGGTTTCTCCATGGGCAAGGGGTTGGGTGAAGGCTCAAAATATCCGAGTTGCTGTCAAAAAGTTCGCATAACTCACGTCTATTTGCAGGGTGGGGAACGGAACTGGCAGATACAATATGCACGCAGTCCCAGCAATGGATTGTTGGTCTAAATAGAACGAGTGGATAGGGTAACGACTCATTAGCCGAGTCCTAAGCCGCTTATCACTTTTCACTTTTGTCTATGCAAGCCCGGCAGGAACTCAAACGCTCACGAAGTTTCCTGCCGGGTTTCCGGCTTGTCCATCATCCTGCACCCTCGGACCCCCGCGGCATTTACCGCCCTTTCCTCCTGCTTTTTAATTCATATTTTATGCCACACTTTTATGCGACCTTCTGGCTGCCCGCATCTTTCGAAGCTCCTGCTCCTGCACCCGCTCCTGTTGCTGCCTTTGGAACCTTCCCTTCCTGCGTCGTTCAGGCAGCAGATGGCATAGTATTCATCTAAGGCAAACGTTTGCAGAGCCACCCGACTCCTTGGCCGCCCTTATACACATACATTGCACAACGAACCGAAGCTCTCTTGGCCAGTCAATCCAATCCTTAGCTGCAATTGCTTAAGTGATAGCAGCCCACTGGAGGTGTAATTGCTCGAGCAAGTCCGAACAGCTGCTGCCAATCTTGGCAGGGCAGGGCAGCACTTCGTGCCGTGGAGTCCAGAGATGGGATGTGTGATCCCACAAACGATGGCACATGGTGAGGAAGTTCCGAAACTGCATTTTTTACTTTTTCAACTTGAAACCTCGTGATGAGTATTTCCTGCCTACGGCATGCCCAACTTGACGCACTATCGAAGCTAGTGTTCACCATTGGAAACTTGATAGTCATTTCTTCGTACTCTGTACTCTTATGTAAATTTCGTGCACAACTGCTATTCCCTTGCCCGTTTTACACCCTTTCCGGTGCAAGTGTGTTTTTGAGTGTATGATTTCAAGAATTTGCATGGACGCTTTGTCGGTTCCGTTTCATCTTGCTCCACACACATTGCCTGCATAAATAGTCAGTGACCCCCCTTGAACCCAGTATAGCCCCTCCTCCAATTCAGAGCCCCGATTCGATTCTGCTATTCTGCTATTACTCGATTGGGAATTCCGTGCAACAGCTGTCAGCTGAACTCTGCTGCTAATTGCAGCACAATATTCAGTGAAACGGATATTATATATCACACCCAAGCAAACATGGAGACAGTATGCAGATAGAAGCACAAAATTAGCCGCGGCTCAGAGTCTTCTAAATAGAATAGAATAGAAATAAATTTGAATGGGCCTGTGGACTTGGATACTTCATAGCCTGACAGCTCATTGTACATTTTCTTCCGTAAATTTCCCCTATGCATTATGGCTTGGTGAAATCTTTTCGCCGAAAAGCGCTGCAATGAAACAGAGTAGTTTATGACGCCACAAACCGTGTGCAGCGCGCTCTGTTTGTGAGTGTTCCACATGGAGTCACCATCTGCTGGGCCACACGGCAGTGGACCAAAGCCTGCAATTGCTCTGCAAGATAATGTATAAGTATCGGGGAACGACGAACTATCGATCTCGTATTAGCTTTAGTATTTCACTATCTCCATCTCAAAATGCAATATGTTCTGAAAACGCACTGTTTATCTGACCTACAAGAACTGGCAGCAGATGGTGTCCGAAATAACACGAGGAAATTCTTTCGCAAGTCATTGGCCGCCGGAGTAAATAAAATTTTCGAAAGGCATGGCGAAGATTTCGGAGGAGCATGGGGCGAGAATGGATACAGAATCATGATACGCCATGAACATTTCCATTTCATGTTCAAGTGCCAATGAAGATTCCAAAACTGCAGAAGCGGCAACAATAGCAATAAAAGTGTGCAGCCCCATCTGCACCATAAGAAGTACATGCTTACCCAAGATCCGAGTACATAGGGATACTCTGGAGCGAGTGCATATAAATAGAATTACAAACTAAACAGTTTGGAGGTGGGAGTAGGAACTACTTCAGTGGGACGTGATACCCAGCGATGGCTGTGCTCTAGCCTACAATAAATACGATCCAGTGCCAGTCGTGAGCAACTAATGATTCCTCCATGAATTATCCGAATTTTCCAAACCCAACAAGTCGGTTGGGATCGAATCATCGTAACTACGCACATGAATTAAAGGCCGAGGGAAACAGTTGGCCAACAAAGTCGTCCCAATAATAAACAAAACGTTTCAGCAGAATCTCCACCGAGAGCCCCATCCCCATCACCCTATTGAAAACCCCAGCCCTCAAGACTTTGATAGATGGGCCGACCGAAAGTTGCATTATTTACATATCCACTGGCGATGCGAGGGAATTTTCGGAGGGAGGTGATGCTCACACTGGCACACTTGCACACTTGCACACTTGCACGCCCATGTATTTATACACTTACATATGTACTGGCTCACCCACATATCCAAATGTGTGGACAAAGCATCCGCCGATGTGTGGGCCGCAGTCCAAGTCCTACTATAGCATCCCACGCATTCCCAGTGGAAGCCATAAATCTCGGGTTTTTTGCCGGGAGGGGCAATCCAGCACTCTGGTATTAATAGAGTCGAGTAGTGGAGTCCAAGTCGAAGTCTCCGGCAGATCCAAAGTTTGCTTGAGTCATCACAAATCAGGAAGCGACACTAGGTGGCCTGCTAAACGGGCGTCGCTCTTAATTAGTGGACCAATTTGTGTCACTTGCACTATAAAGATAAAGATTTCGTATTAGTATCGATATAAATTAACGAAATTCTATCCAAATAAAATTGAAGCGGTGCTGTACGACTTTCCTTCACTTTAATGACTATGGTGTAGGCTTTTCCCCATGCCATTGTTATATTTAGAAGAAGCGAGCTCTCTATGCAATCTTAATTACCCGGCTTGGCCCTTTGTTAGCCCCATCGACTGACTGTTGCATCCCTGCGAAAAGCTTAGCCAACTCGTAAGTCAAGTGGAAGTAAATAGAAATCGCATTTAGACCAGCCAATTTCACCCCCTGTGATCCCCTGACGAGTTGATCCTGAGCATGAAATCCAAGCCTTTTATCACCCCGCCTACATTATGCCCCTAAAAAATTGTCTCGAGGCGAGGAGACTATTCCATTAGGGATGTAAGGGATGCGTTGGATGCACGACAATCAAACTGGGAGTGGGAAAAACAACATGCAATTAAAGGCAATTCAAATGTGCCTCCCATTTATTCGCCCACGCCACTGAAGCAAGGACGAAAAAGAGCAGGACCTGGAAACTTCCCAAGATGGGCAAACTGAGCGGAAAGCAACTGCCTGAATGAGTGACAGTCTTAATTACAGAGAGATTAGCATTGGCCTGGCCTGGCCAGGAGCTGAGAAGTGGAAGGAATCGGGCGAGCGCACTGGGAGCGGGGCCAGCAGCTGCTGAAGGAGCAGAAGAATCCGCCAGGATGCAGACGTATTCAATGTCACGTTCCGGCGGAGGACGACGACTTAGACGATAAGAGGGCGCAGCCAGGTGAGTGTGGAGTGGCGATGGCACATGGCAGATGTGCCGGCAGATGCACTGAAGGCAAATACATTTTCAATTACCCAATCATTTATAGCATACTTTCAGAGGCTACACATGATGATTGGCTAGATGCTGTAAGTACAGAGGTGGTCAAAAGTATTTACACAACGAGCTTTTTTTTCAATTAGTTGACAATTGAAAAAAAAGCTCGTTGTGTAAATACTTTTGACCACCTCTGTATCATTTTGGAGGACTTGGAGGACTTGAGGTGTGAAGCCAGTTGCATTCCCTGTGCCCCTGTTCAATTGAGAAATGCCAAAGCAGCATACACTTTTTTCCCAGTGTATTTCTGCCCGGAGGCAGATCGGAATCTTCCGCTGTATCCTCTTCCCTGCACTTCCCCATCTCAGCTTTGTTTTCCCACTTTTTTGTGCAACCTTTTTTCGCTCCTTTGTTACATTTGATTGTCGCAAACGAAGTGGAAAAGCAAATGTTGCACAAACACACGCAGCAAGGGGATGGTGGGAGGGGCGCTGTGTCCAAGGAAATGCACACTAATTACTCCTTGGCACTGCCAAGTTGGCTGGGGGTGTGGAAAGTCCTTTCTTCTTTTCCGCTCCTCTGCTCGGGCCGCTTTACAATTTTTTGGCTCCGACGTGCGTTCTTTTCTTTGCCTTGCCTGCCTTTCACCTCAGTCTTTGACTCAAGAGCACAGCCCCTTTCTCCCCGTGGTAATTGAAATGGCGAGCCCCCTGGCCCCAAGTCGAACACAATAGCCACGCCCCTTGGCGCGCTGAGCCACCATAACTCACGAGGCAATTGGCGCTGCCCTGCTGCTTCGATTAAACTTCAATTGGCGCTTGTTTGCGATAAACAGATGAAATAGCATCCTTTGTATGCAAAGTAATTAATATCAGTTACCTTTCGCACTCAGAAACTGTAAGAGGACCCTTAGTACTTAAGCTCTTGCCCAGCACAATCAAAAATTGCTGTTTCCGAACAATTTGAGGACATAAGTTTGAGAGCTGGACAACGCTCTACACCAACTGTGCGGCGCTATTCTTCGTTTTTTTCCATTTCTGGCTAGGGCCAGCGATCAATTCGAAAGAAAGTTTGGCACGGGCATCTAGCCAAGCCAAGTGCACACTCAAAGCAATTGTCCCCGAATATATTTTCCGCTCTGAAAGCTCCAAGTGAAGGTCCTTTGGCTACTTTGTTCAGCATTGGCAAACGAGACAACAAGGAAAACTTCGGGGAAAAGAGTGTAGAAACTAAAAAAAATTATCCTGTTTATATATCAGCGGACACCCAAAAAAATTATATTTCAAATCAAGTTATTTTGTTTCATTTTTAACTCATGTATACTATGTTGGAATTTTCTTAATGAGTAATCTGAAAATAAAGAGTATTGTCTTTCAAAGTCTTCATAATTTCAAAAGCAAACAAAGACAAAGTTAATATTATAATAATAAATATTCCCTCGTTCTTCGATTCTTACAAAAGTAACAGCTTTCTTCCAAAATCCTAAAACCATGCTGTACCCCAGACGATATAAAAAAAGATATAGCGTCACAAATCTGATTTTCACACCCGTCGTAGCTTTTTAAAAGCAAAATGAAAAGCTTTTTAAGTGCTGCGAAACGCACCGCATATGAGAAAATGCGTTGGCGCGCATTTCAATTGTACCAAGTGGCAGCCACAGTATTACTTGCTATTCGCCGCCGAAAGCGTGATCTTAAAAATGTAGTTTCTATAGATAAGATAATCTAAGGTACCTCCTTTGGAACGCGCACAAGTGTACCGACTGGTTTATAAATGGCATGCGTCAGTTTCAAACGCTTGCAAACGTTTCTTAACACAAGATACAAAATAAAGAGCACTTCTCAATCTGAGAAGTCCTTGGACCCTCACCCCTCCGCGAAAGCCCGCAAAATAGGCTGTTTGTGTTGGGTAGTTATATTTATTAAAGTGAAATCAAGTGTAGGTTAAAGAGAGTGTTACAATCTCGCATATGTATGTATATGAGATATATTTACGACAAAAGATTAACCCCGCGAATCACATCAGCAGCAGATCATTTATACACAATTCAAAATGAGTCTCTGCTGGGGTTAAAAAAAAATAAAATAATAAAAGCAGCAACTAAGTAAAGTTGCAATGCTGCAAATCCAACTCGTTCCCGCATCCCCTAGCTGTCTTCATTTTAATGTTGGTCCCGCGAAATGCCGCGCCTTACTTCTCCTCGCACCACTCGTTCTCCTTGCGCACCTGCTCCTCCTCGGCGGGCGAGAAGTCCTTTTTAATGTTGAAGGTCTTGCGTATTTCCTCGGGAGTCTTTCCCTTAATCATGTTTGCAACAGTCTTGCAGGTGAGCTCCAGGAGGCCCTTGATGTCCAGATAGTTCGCTGCCAATATGAGCTCAAACAATGTGCCCTGGTCGACTTTTAGGAAATCTGCATCCCATGAGATAATGTCGTCTGTCCGCTTCTCCTTGCTCTCATCATCCTCCGTTGGCTGGGGGTCGTCCTTGTGGTAGTGCGCCCAGGTAAGCACCTTGCGAAGGATCGTCGAATTCACATTGGGCAACGGAACAATGGCATTCTCATCGTCCTCCATTCCGCAGTCCTCCAGCATGGTCTTGATGGTGCCGGAGCACTTGGCGATCTGGATATCCGTGTCAAAGATCTCCTCATCCGAAGATTGCAACTTGATGCTGGGCATTTTGGGCTTGTTTGGTTAACTTTCCTGCAGTTAGGTTCAGTACAAAATATTAGGTTCTGGTTGAGAAATGTGTTGCAGTGCAATCAGTGGGTTTTTTTACAGTGTGTGGATCCAAAAAATCATTTTAATGCGAAGCAAACATGCACCAAGTCGTCAATTATTGATAACAGATTTAAGCATATAGACATGTGTGTAAATGAATTATAAGCAACTAGGATGCAAGCAATCATTTGTGAATTTTGTATGTTCATATCCCTGCAGTTTGCAGTCGCTCTCTTTAAAATTGAAACTGACTAAAATTAGGTGATAGCTGATTAAAATTTTTATTGCATTAACTTGCAGGTTATGCCTGTGTTCAAATCACCGTTATTTTCGTACGAAGATAAAGACGATCGAGCACTTTCGAGGTTTCTTTCGTGGTGATTCAACGATGATATGTTAAGAAAGGATAATGTAATGTGCAGGGATAATGTAGACTCGAAATATAGAGAACGGCACTTTCCAGAAATGCTCACACACACACATCCACTCACCCCCACACAAGCCGATTCTCCCACAGATGAATGCGTGCGTATTTTCGTTTTTCTTGTGGTTGCGAAAGCGTTCTTGCCTGCTATTTGTAGATTTTTTTTTTATTTATTTTCTAACTAACCTTACGATGATGCCTTTAAACGTAGTTAAACTATTTCCACGCAGTCTCCAACTGGGATATAAACCAACACACCAAATTGACAATACTCACGTAAAAAAAACGAAACTGCTTAAGTGACCAGATGGCGAAACTCTAAAAACACCACTAAACGCCTTATCGATGGCACGAACAACAACTAGCCACAATGAACGAAAACTGGCGGGAAATAGGTCCACCTGGTAATGGTAACCTGCAGCAATGGTTGGTGGCGAAGTCGAAAGCGGAATACGCGTACGCATTGATAAATCCGAACACTTTCACTTTATTGCACAGTAAACGGAAATTAATTTCTATGCAGAGGAATTACACCGATCCTTTCAAGTGGCGAATGGAGAATGGTAAGTGTATCCGCTAACTGCAGTGGAACTTTTAATCGTAGCAATCGATGGTATTCAATTATCGATATATATCGCACTGACTTCAGTGGTCGAAGCATCAACGTCTTTTTACATCACTAATCCGAGTATCGCGGAAAAAAAAGCAGCCGCATTTTGTAAACTAACTCCGAATTAGAGCCAATACAAGTCCCGACTTATTCGTCAAGAGGATCGGCGGTAGCAAATAGCAACAGCGACACTTGGTGCAAAATACGCCGAGGAGAAAGAAGTGAAAAAAGCATACATACATACGCACGTACACACGTCTCGCTCGTAGAGGGAATATATGTATATGCATACGGCTGGGTGTGCGTGTGCTTGTGTGTGCTACAGCAGCTTCTAGGCGTGAAAGAGCGAGGGATACATTCTCTTCCCATACTCTCGACTTTTGGAGCGTCGCGCGAGCGGGCGAGCGAAAGAGAGAGCACGAGACATGGACGGCGGTTGGAAGTTTTTGGGGAACAAAGGCGTCAAGAACTAAAATGATTTGGCACTGCAAGCGCGATTTATTTTGGGTACGCAGCCAAAGCCAAGCCATCCAAAACGGAGTCCAGCTCCCATCCAGTGTGTCGCCGTTTGTATTTGTGAGTCTCGACGAAAAGCCGTGGAAAAAGACGGACACACGCACAGTGAAGCAGCAGACAAAGCATCGTTTTGCGAGTTCGAGCGAGAGGCACAATAGCGCCTTAGTGAATAATTCATTTAAGGTAAATGCAGACAACAAATCGAAAAAGTGCAAAAAAAAATCGGAACAGCATGAAGTGCATAAACACAGCAGACTGTGCGTGCATGTGTGTGTCAGTGTGTGTAATAGGCGCCGCCATTTTTCGTTACCATGCAACCAGCCAGCGTCTAGGGTTGGCAACCGCTTTGAAATGCTGTTAACAACAAAAAATTGGCGAACTCAAATTACAAAGCTACTTCCCCCCATTGAAATTTATTGTAAACACCCGTTTTTCGGTTAAACCGCACACAAGTGTACTCAATTTGCAAGCCTTTGGGCACTTGGCAACCCTTCATCTCCCATTCTCACTGCGCATATGCCTCCCTCTCGCTCTCACCTGCGTTATGTGGCTATGCGTGTGTATGCGTTTGTAAACAGCTGAGAGAGCAATTTGCAAGCGACATTCGTTTCCATTCAGAACAAATCGACCAACAACAAATATTCAATTCCAGCCATGTTTCCCAGCACCACTCTCTTGTGTTTATGTTAGCTTATGTCCAGAAAGGTATTTCAGTTGTTGCACAGACTCAAGGAAATACAAGATTTTCAATTACTGTCTGCTGCGCATGCAAATCGATAAGACATTTTTGTTATGCTCGCGTTTTGTTCATCAGCATATACATATACGCGTACCCATCAATGTTAAATATTTTCGGCAGTGGGTGCATTCCAGGATTACCGAAGTGCCTTTTGTTTTTAGTGGATCAATACTTTTTTACATGTGCTTTCAAGTTAATTGATTTTTGTTAAACGTGTGTGTGCATGGGCTAAAAGGGCTCGGAATAAGTGCGAGCGAGAGGGGTTGCTGTCGACGACATCAGTTACAAGCCCCCTCTCTCTATCTCTTTCAAACGCGAAGCCGTACGAATAAAAACTAAATTAGGGCCATTTTCAACGGAGCAAATTAAGCGAATATATTGCCAAATGCCAACACAGATGTTTTGCGGATTGAGGATTATTGCAAGTCATCCAATCCTGTGAAAGAGAGTGTATGTATGGGTGCAGGACCTTTGCCTTTGTCCTAGTCTAGTCCTGGAAACATATGTCCATCTCGCTCTTTGTCGTGTTAGCAGACACAGCGGCGTTGCCAGATGTAATAAAAGAGCTTATGTCTGTCAGTGATTCAAATTCCAAAACAGCTGACAATTGCCGGGTTGATTGGGTTTGTTGGAATTGGTATATCTAAGATCGTATTAGCTGAGTATTCGAGTGAAAAATTGTGCATATTGTTTTGTATATACTTGTAATGTTGTTCGTCCCTTATCCTTGCAGACTGTCCTGCAGAATGGTCGTCGGCTCTAATCACACGCGGCGCGGTGAAACTGGCAGCAGATTTACAAACAGCAGCAGCTCAAACGGTGGCCCCACCGCTTCGGCCAGCAGCACCACCAGCGTAACGTCTTCACTAGCCACCAATTCCACGTCAACATCGACGGCTGCGGCTCTGTTGTCGTCCATGTCCCAGAAGAGCCATGGCCCTCCGCCATCCGCACCTCCATCGAACCAGACGAACCAGCAGCATCATCAGGTGGCCCACAGCCAGCCACATGCCACCCATTACCAACAGACAAACCAGCACCCTAGCCACCATCACCAGTCCCATCAGTCTTCGAACGGCAGTGGCGGAGGATCTGCTGGATCAGGATCCGGATCTGGATCGGTGGTTAGTGGACTCAATGGTTGCAACGGCAGCGCCGTCAGTCGCCTATCGCAATCCACTGGGATGTCGCCGCGGGAACTGTCCGAGAACGATGACCTGGCCACATCGCTGATTCTCGATCCCCATCTTGGTTTCCAGACCCACAAGATGAACATACGCTTTCGGCCCCTTAAGGTGGACACGCAGCAACTAAAGGCGATCGTGGACGATTTTATCCACACGCAGAATTACGATATAGCCATCCAGCGCATCTACGAAGAGCCGTGGATACCGCGCCATCTCAAGAACAAGAACAAGATTGCCACCAAGCGGCTCCACGATCATGTAAGTCGAAACTTCCCGTTTTAACAATTTATATATTTTTTTAAAGCATGGCTACTCGACTCTCTGGTGCATGGTACAATTCATATTAATCGAGATACCCATCTGTCCAATGTCTTCCAGATCGTCCGATACTTGCGCGTCTTTGACAAGGACAGCGGCTTTGCAATCGAGGCCTGCTACAGATACACACTGGAAGAGCAACGTGGCGCCAAGATTAGCTCGACGAAGCGGTGGTCGAAGAACGACAAGATAGAATGCCTGGTGGGCTGCATCGCCGAGCTGACGGAGGCGGAGGAGGCTGCTCTGCTGCACTCTGGCAAAAATGACTTCTCAGTAATGTATAGTTGTCGCAAGAATTGCGCCCAATTGTGGCTGGGACCGGCTGCCTATATCAACCACGATTGTCGCGCCAACTGCAAGTTTTTGGCCACCGGCAGGGACACAGCGTGTGTAAAGGTCCTGCGCGACATTGAGGTTGGGGAGGAGATAACCTGCTTCTACGGCGAGGACTTCTTTGGGGATTCCAATCGCTATTGTGAGTGCGAAACGTGCGAACGCCGTGGGACTGGAGCCTTCGCCGGGAAGGATGATGGCCTGATGCTGGGACTCAGTATGGGACTCGGCTTGGCTAGCAGTGGACCTGGTAATAATGGTGGCTATCGTCTGAGGGAGACTGACAATCGGATTAACCGCATCAAGAGCCGAGCCAACTCCACAAACAGCACCTCAAACAGCAACAGTAATACAAATGATTCCACTGGCCCCAGCGAGACTAGCAGCACAAATGGATTGGTGGCTTCTGGCGGAGCAGCTGGAGCAGGAGGAGGCACTGGTGGCGCGATGCTGTCCATACCTTCGCAACAATCAACTGTCGGCAAAGAGGCCACAGCAGCCGTCTCTTTGCTCGAAAAGAAACTTCCGAATGTTGTTGTTTCACCGCTGACCATGAAGGAGCTCCGACAAAAGGGAATGACTAAGTACGATGCCGAGATGATCATGGCCAACGCAGCTTATCAGCAGCAGCACCATCATCAGCATCATTTCCATCACCACCATCATCATCTTCACCATCACCACAATCATGGCCAGCATGCAAGTACTGGAGCCGAGGCCACAGCGGCTGTACAGCAAATGGCAGCCATGCAGAAACCAGGAGTTGGTGGAACAGGAGCTGCAGGAAATGCTGGAGCAACAACAGTGAGCAGCGTGGCCGCCGGAGCGGGCTCCGAGGTTAATGGTGGTCGTTCCACCAGTCTGCGCAAGTCTATGCGAGTTAACAGCACCAGCAGCAGCATTTCCACTGCCTCCGCGGACGAGGTGATCGCGCCCGTGGTCGCGGCGAGCATTCCGCTGCCCACCAAGGCACCGGTGGTTCTTATGCCGCGTTGCAAGCCCGCCCAGATGGCCATTGCCGCGCTGCACCAGAGCCAGCAGCGCCAGCTTAGACGTAGCGAACGCCAGAAGGAAAAGCTGACGGACGGTGAGAGCAGCGACACCAGCAGCGAGCAGCAAAAGAAAGAGCAGAAGCAGCAGGATCACCAACTGCCGCAAAAAATGTTCAGCCTGGCGGAGGAAACACAACCAGAGAAGCCGGAGGAGAAGCAACAGGAGCAGCAGAAGCGTGTGACGCGAAATAGTGCGGGAAGAGTAGGATTGGTAGCAAGATTAGCCACTGCCCATAACAATAACATTGCAACCACAACAAATAGCAGCAGCAGCAGCAACAAAGCAACAACGATTACAAATTGTAATAATCATAATAGTAATAATAGCAGTAGAATTAATCATAATTCAAATCTTAGCGGTAGACTTAGTGTTAAATCGAGGAAGCCAACACCAAGTGAGGCCTCGTCCATACCCTCATCCACATCATCAGAAAATCAGCAGCAGCAGGCAACGCGTCGCAGCTGCAGCCCGACTCCCGCCTACAAGAAGAACCTTTTGGCCAGCTTCGATCCCGATCCTCCCTCCACCCAAGGAATCAAGGAGCAGCTAAAGGACGAATCAGTTACTTATTCGCCGGTCAAGCAGAAACGTAGCAGAAGGGCCGCTGCTCTGGCGGCAGCGCAAAGTATCCACTGCGAAGCGTTGGGCGGATTCCCTACCGGTTCTACTGGTGGCCACCGCAAGAGGGCCCAGGCCGGAGAACCTGCCACCTCATGCTCCTCTACAACCATTAGCAATGTTCAGCCCCTACTGAAGACTCCAGAGCGCAGGCTGAAGCTAACGTTGCGCATGAAACGCTCACCAATCCTAGACGAAGTAATTGAGCTCGGAACGAGTCTGAGCAACGGAGCAGCTGGTCGAGGTGCAGCTGGCTCCCATCGGGAAGGGACAGCAGGAGAGGGGTCAGCTAGAGGTGCGCTAAACCTAACCGCCGGCAGCTCAAATGGTATTGAATACGAGATACTGCGCATGGAGGGTATTTCAGAGCACGGCAACGATGACGATGAGGACGAGGAAGAAGAGGATGAAGAGCCAGCTGCCGAAGAAGAGGAGCCGCCGCCGAAAGAGGAGCTGCAGCTGGTCACCAAGAAGCAGAGAAAGAAACAGCGCAGCCGGAGCAGGAGCAGCCAACGCAGATCGCCGGCGCCAAGCAGTGTATATGGAACACCGCAGAAGAAGCGACTCCGCTTGATCTTTGGTAACGAATCCCACACCATAGACATTCCACCAGCAGCAGCAGAGGGATCGGGCAGCGGCTTGGATGACCTAAACAGCAGTGGAGGCGGTGGCGACGAGTCCTTCAATGCCTCCTACGCCAGCAGCACCAGTTTGACGGTTAATACATCCTCAAGCAGTACCAACTCATCCGGTGGAGTGGGAGGAGCTACCTCCACCTCTGCAGAGCCAGTGGATTCTTCCACAGTGGGACCGCCCATTGCTGCCCAATCACCCTCATCGACGACCAGCAGCTCCTTTCAATCAGCCTGCACATCGACCACCAACAGCAACAGCTACTTTCCCAATGGCAAGCAACGAGCTGCTGGCGAGGACTCCTATGCGATGCACTACTACCAGCTGGGCAAATTTGCTGGAACCCCAAGTCCGGGACAGGGTCAGGCCATCGTGAGCAGCAGCAGTGGTTCGTCAGGAGGAGGAGGATCTGGAGCTGGCTTCCTGAGCATGCCCAAACACACATTCGGCACCTGTGCTCTGCTGGCCCCCACCAGTTTCGCCTGCCTGCAGAATCAGTCGCAGATTTGCCAGCAGAAGACCAGCAGCGGCGGAGGAGCAGGAGTGGTGCCCACCTCCACTTCAACGGGCGCAGTCACATCTCACCATCATACAAACAATCATCACGGCCAGAAATAACCAACGACTGATCTCCAAGCAAATTTACTAAGCACAGTTGCCATTGCCATGGGAAGAGGAGGAGCGCGTAGGGGGAAAGTACACGGCGAGGACATGGTGGAGCACCAGGTGCAGAGAAGCAGGAATAACAAGGGATGGAGACTGAGAATGGCTGCGCTGCTGGCGTCGTTGCCTTTGCTGCTGCTGATTCCTAGCACCTTATAGAAACCGTAGGCTTAGATCTTAGTCCAAGTAGATGATCCCTGATATACCCGCCATGGGTTTTCATATTCGGGAAGCAAAGCAACAGGCTGACCAATTTGATAATGCGAATCCGGATATATACCAGATTGTAACTTGTTTTGTTTTTGCTTTCTTTTCCATTTCTCTCTTTCTCTTTGTAATTACTCCCCGTTTCTCCCAACCCTTTTACTTTGTGTCCGCGTTGCATGTGGCGCGTGTGTGTGTGGTGTGCTTTTATTTTGCAGGTGGCAGTCTGAATCGTAGAAGTAGGAAAAGGTCGCAGCAAAGAGCAGCGTGTTGCAAACACGATAGAAGCATCAGCGGGAGCAACAGGAGCAGCGGCAATATCGGCAACATCGGCAGCAGCAACAGCAGCAGCACCTCCACCAGCAATTTGATAGTTAAACGGCTAAGAATAGAGTTAAATCGCATTGAAATCATGTACAGTTGAGAACTAACCGACCTAAACAGCGGACAAGCAGCCCAGGAGAACCTGTGAGTCAGAATGGGAGGATTTAGGACGCAATTAGCAGAGGATTTAGACGCCTTGCATCCCAAACCGAACCCAACTTTACACCAAGCATGCCCCTCTGTTTGTTGCAAGATAATGAAACAACCACATAGTCGAGGATACTTGGGACTCCCAACCCACAATAGCCAAACAAGAAAACAATAGCGCAGCAGCGGCAACCAGAACAGCAATATATAAACAATAACATATATGCATGGTGTATATACAAGATATACAAGACAAACTTAATGTTAATTACTACAAAGCGAGCTGGTTGAAGAGGCCGAAAGGAGGAGGAGCTTACACTTTCACATACATATAACAATAACAATGTATATAAACCAAAAAGCGGGAAATTTAATTATAAAGCGAGCGAAAACGATTGAACAGAAGATTCAAATAAAACGCTTAATACAACTCGATACAAGTGGTGGTTCAAGGGGTTCGACGGACCATGCAATCTGGTTTAATTCACGTGAATCCAAAACAACTCGCACTCCCTGCCCTTCGTTTCATTGCCAGCTTATTGTTTATTTTGTTCTCTGTGAAGTTTAGTTTTTAAAAGGCAACCGACTAAAACTACACCTATACCATCACAACCACACACACACGAAGTAAATTCGATGATTTTTTAACGACATAATTATTTTTTGTTTACCTATAAGTTTAGTTTGTAGCGTATGCAATTAAACATTAATCATATTTGATATATACCATATACTTTATTCATATCTGTAACTAATGTGTATTATTTTTTAAGCTGCCGCGGCCGCAAAACATTCATAATAAACTAAAAAGAACATTTAGTTTTTACAAACGCAGCTCTTTCTTTGCATCGACTGATTTTGATTTGTTTGTACGAAACTACTTTCATATATCTAAACAGCCTGATCTGGGAATGGAGCTGGTCACGACGCATACAGTTAACAAAACTAGCCTATTTTCAACTTTATCCTGCTTCTAGCCAGATTTATGTATACTCCTCAATTGCCGTCCAAGGATAACTGAACAGAGCTACATTTATGGAACCCAATGACTAAGCATATTTTTTGCCAGACATGAGTTATATACTCTGAAAATTTAGGCACGGCTAGCTAGTTGATTTCGCGGTGAGATGCCATCGTCGCAGTGAATACCGAATCCAAGCGGGAAAGGTAGAAACATCCGTCTGGTCTTCTCCATCATCTACAGCTTTTATTTAACGCGTTACAAAAACGTGCGCTTCCTGGGGAGTCTCGGGAATCGGTAACTGTGCTTGTGAAGGCCAGCAGTTCACGAGACTCGCCCCACTAGCTTAAGATCTAAAAAGGTATTTAAATGAATTAATGTCCAGATGAAGCAGGCCGCCATCACCTAGCTTGCGGGATGGTAAGGCTACTCGGGAGTAGTTGATCTGAAGTGCTGCTCCCTCCATCTGGTGTCTAGGGTGTTTTGCAGATTTTAGTGGCCGTACTTCTGGAAATCCCACTCGCGGTTGTCCAGTGGGCACACCTGGCGCGTCTTTAGCCAGCGAGAGATGCAGTGGAAATGGAAGGCGTGATTGCAGACGCCCCAGGCCACGGTGCACTCCTCGCTAGTAGCGGACGCCTGGTTCGCCTGGCACTCGATGCACAAGTCCATGATGTGGTTGCGGCAGATGGCGCAGTTGTCCACTACGATGTCTGTACGAAAGAAAATGGAATGCGTTTAATTCCCCGAGTCGGAGCAATACAATCTGCATTACTACTTACCCCAGGCCCACAATGCCACGGCGTTCCACTATTTTCGGCGAAGCGGAAAGGAGAAGAGTGTTACCATCAGTACATTTAATGCCAATGACACGCTTTTTTGCTGACCACTCACCTTCTTCACCTCAAAGCGCTTCTTATCGCCCTTACTGCTGCTGGAGGGAACCTCGTATCCATCCTCGTCGACTTCCATGGTGGAAATATACTATTTGTCCTGACAAACCGCTCGCAACGCAAATGCAATATTGCAATCTTCACAACTAACGCAGTTTCGGCTTTTCTGTTCCGATTCGTTTCGTTTTCGCAATTGATGCTCAAGCAGTGTGACCGCCGCTTTTTCTCGTAGAAATGGCAAAACATCGACGTCTTCGATGTTATCGAAAAATCACAATCATCGATTTTTTCGAGGAATTATTGATGTTTTTACATTTCTCCTGCGCATCAAAGTAGAAAAGTGCATAATTTGTAAGTATAAATTAATTTTTCATATTTTTTAATAGAATTATTAATAGCAACAAATAATTTTTAAGTTAAACAGATAAATTTTTTTGCTTTTATTTAAAACGTCGATGTTTAAAACAACATGTTCAAGCAATATGTTCAAAGCATCGATATTTTTCGCCAAAAACATCGGAAACATCGTTTGTCGGCCAACATCGATGTTTCTCCACCAATATTTTCTTGTCCTATTCGATAACGATCCCGATTCGTGTCGATAACCTATTGGGATTTTAATCCAAATTTTGAATGTTGTGCATATGGTATAACGATCAAATTACAAAAAAGTAAAATCGAAGAAATATCAAAACATTTTTCAAAAGTGTGGGCGTGGCACTTTTGGGCGGCATTGCAGTAGGCCCTGCGACTATGTTTCCGGAAGCTGCATGCTTAATCTCAACAGTCTTGCTTTTATAGTTCCATGTCAGACGGACATGGACAGTTCGATTCCGCTTTTGATCCTGATCAAGACTACATACATACATACTTTTAAACGTTTTACTCTAAAAGTAAAAACTATCAACTTTATCCATAATTACAAAATTGTATTTTATTCATTAATTGTTGGTACTACAGTACACCAAGTACTTTTTGAATTATGTTCTGTTCGGCAATTAGCCCGTTTACGAAGAGTAAAAGTTGCAATAAATTAGATTGTTCAAATTCAGGGCTCCGGCCTTCCTGCACTTGAGCCACCTCTTCTGCTAGGAGGCGCCGCCCGCTTTGTGGCCATTGCCCTTTTCCCGCTTGACTATCGGCAGCCTCGTCCAGATGTAGCCGCCCGATCTCTGGGCAGTGTACTCATCCACGTCCGGCAGGGGAAACGGGGTGCTTCGGTCGAAGTAGTAGTTGCTGGGAGCATGCATCACGAACTCCAGGTAGCAGAGCTTCCGGGACAGCTCCTCATCGGGTCCTGCAGGCACGGGATTTAAGCAAAAATACAATTTAAATAACTTTGGGTAGCAGGCAGGAGGACAGGACGGGCATACCGATCAGGTAGGTAGGGGGATCGAATCCCTCCTGGGGGTCCGGACTGTCCTGCGTGGGAATCAGCCAGGTGAGGAAGGCGGACTTCTCGCAATAGGCGTCTACAAGCAGACCGCGTATCTGGGCGTAGTACAGATTCTGATCGCTGTCCACAATGCTGACGATATCCCCGATTTGTATATAGCTGCCCTTATGGAAAAGGCTCCTCACGAACCTGGTGCTCGCCTGCACCTTGGGAGTCTTCTGTGCTGGTTTCTTGAAAAGAGCGCGGCGATTACGGGCTCCAGTGGTCCCGCCTGTGCCCGCTGGACCGGACTTCCCATGCTTGTTGGTATTACTAGGATGGGCGCCAGCGCCCGCGAGGTGCACTGAGCTGCCGGTGGAACCATTCGCCCCGCTATTGTGGCCATTTGACTGGCTACTGCCGCTTCCGGGAGTGCCCTTGCCCGTTTGCTTGGCCTTGAAGCGCGTGCTCTTCCGCAGACGCTTTATTATCGTTGGGGAGCGTGTGGGCGCCTGGTTGGCTGTGCCATTTAGACTGCTACGGGTGATCTTGCCCGCAGTTCTCTGGCTGGTATTCGTAGCTGTCTCCGGTGAACTGGGCGCGACTTCCTCCTGAGTCTGAGCCTGTGGCTGCGACGGCGGCTTCACTGACTTGTCCTCCTCCTCGATTTTGATGGCTGTCGGAGTGCTGGGCGGTTGCAGGAAACTGTCTTCCAATGGCTTCTGGTCCTGCGCGTCCTCCTGCTCCTCCTCCTCCTTTACATCCATTTTCCCCGGTTTCGTTTTGGAATCAATCGGCTGCTCCAGCTCGTCCACCGTTGGCATCCGTTCGCTAGTGGTAAGATCGTTGTCTATCTCCATGTCCACTTCCATGTCGGTGGAGTCCTTCTGTGGCTCGCAGGAGTAGGAGGAAGCTGCGACAATGGAGGCCACCGTCAGCTCTCCGGCGGCTTCTGCTTGGAGGCCGTCGTCCGCTATTGACACCTGGTACGTGGGACTGACGCACTTGCTTAGGTCAGCGTCGGTTGACATGGCTAATCCATGAAACGATCGGTTAGCCCTTATTCAGGTTGTAGTGATTTTCAAAACATTAAATGTGCTTGTGCTCCCATGTAAAACAACGTAGTGTGTGTAGTATGTTTTTGTTACACCAGTGTTGCCAGACCGGATCGGCGGGGCTGCCAGGTGGCCAACTGTGCTCTGACTAATGCAGCCCTGGTTTTTTTTAGAATTCAAAAACGTTGTCAACGTTCTTTTACCAATGAAGTTTATAGGGAAATTTAACAAAACGCCACTAGCGAGAAATTGAATATAGATACCGTTTATATTATTATTACAGTAGATTCGATGGCAAGTGTATCAGGTAGAACTGCGCTATACTGCGAGTTTAAGTTCAAATCCGCAGGAGTCATAAATTAAACGTAAACGTATAAATAAACCTAGTAGGAACTAAATTAAAAATGGTTGAATTCAGAATTTAGCATTGATTAAATACGCAAAAGATTTCAAAAGATTTTAGGTGTAGAGTCTCGCACCCTTTCAAAATCTATTCATTTCCTTCTGCTCATCCGGGGCGGCCCAGCAACCTACGCATGGCACATTACTTAAAAGTTGTCATTTATTTTGAGTTCGTACGTCTAGTTAATCAATGTAGTACTCGGGCTATTGAACAGATTATCCTACATAATTTAAAAAAGTTTGTTAAAAAGGGCTGCGTACACCGGTTCTGCTTCACTTTCCGTTCTTACTCCGGATTGTTTTGTTATTTACTCTTTACTATTCGTATAGCTAATAAGATCCTTACACCTAGCGAAAAAAATAGTGACAATAATGGGTATTCGGGAATAAAATACATTTACAAGGAGTCATGCCTGGATTTTCGGGGAAGGTGCGCGGAAAACCACAAGTTTTCCACGACGTATGGTATGGTTTGGGGGGAAGGGTCATGGGGCATAGCATCGCTTTAAGATCATTGGGGCAAAAGAGCTCCTTTTGCGTTCCTTTTCGCAACGCATTGGCCTTTAAATGTTGCGGTTCCGGTGGTTGCCGCCTCGCTGGTTGCGATTGTTTCCGTTGCCGTTTCCGCCTGATCCTCCGCCCGGAAAGTGCCCTCCTCTGCCGCCATTATTGTTGAAGTTATTGAAGCCCATGCCCATGTTGCCCATTGAATTCATGTTGTTCATGACGCCAGCTCCTCCCCCATTGTTCCCACCAAATGGGTTGAAGGGATTGCCATTGGGCACAGGTCCTCCTCCTTGGTTTATCCCCAACTGACCAAGTCCTCCCATATTGCCAACGCCCTGGTTTAATCCATTGCCATTCGGAGGCATTCCCATCAGTCCTCCTCGTGGCGGTGGCTGATTAAAAGGGGGTCCCACGTTGCCCATTTGCATCATCATTCCCGACATGCGAAGCATTCGTATGTTCGGTGGCGGTAGCCTTAACATTTGGCTCAGATTTGGTGGGGGTTGCGATAGATTGGGAAGCACTACTCCTCCTCCTCCGCCTCCAGAATCTCCGCCGCCACCAAGAGCAGCACCATTACCGTTGGGCTCCTCGGGAATCTGCACCACCTCGCCATTGTCATCTACAAAGATAAAAAGCTTGGCGAAGATCTGCTGCAACGTTGTGTTGTTAACTATAAAGCTGACATCGAAAATTTTCGGAGCATCATTCGGCAGCTGATGGAACTTCTTGAGCTCGGTAAAGACCAGGGCGAGCTGTTGGTTCACCATAATCTTATTGTTGGTGCCGAGGTTGTTGTACCAGCTGGAAACCTGCAGCAGGCTTCGGATTTCGGAGATTTGCTTGCTGCCACCAGAGGCATTGGGTGCTGTGGTGTTTGCCGTATTAGCAGCTTTAGTTTGAGCCTGCAGAACGGCTCTCCTGGGATCGCGACGTGGATCTGTCCGCACAGCTGGCTTTTCTACCTGTATGTTCGGAGGCGGTACCCTCATCGACGGCGGTGGCACACTCATCGACGGTAGGGTAACCAAGGACGGGGGCGGTGAACTGGGGGTGGAATCACGAACCGGAGTCTCCAAATCCGGGGAAGCGATGGTCGTGGCGGAACGCGCACTGTTGTCGCCCGAAAAGGAGCTTGGGGCCATAATGGGCACGGAGCCCAAGGGTGCACTGTTATCAGGCGTTTCCGGAAGGCCGAGAATCCGACGCATTCGGGGATCGCGTAGATCCCGCTGCTCCTTGTGTAGAGCACTGGCCCTAATCTGTGCATAACTGCTATCCTCTATGATTACTTCCTGCAGCTGCCAGCGGATCGGAGTGTGCGAGAAGATCGCCGCGTCGATCTCGGTGGCAGGCATATAGTGTTTCATCGGCACGAACGGCAGTCGCATGTCCGTATCACGCTGGTACTGTTCCTTCTCCTCCGTAAGGAGCTCCTGTCGCCCGTGCTCTTGGTCTTTGACGGGATCGAAGTCATACATGGAACGACGTTCATAGAGCGAAGGAGTTGTCGGCGGCAACGCTGGTGTAATGACAGGCAGTTCTGGCATCTCCTGATCGTGGTCCTCCGGCTTGGGGGATTGGGATCCCGGTTCTGGCGTGGGAGTTGGCGTCAGCGAATGTGAATTGGAATTGGAGTTCTCATTGCTGGAGTCCACGTCGCCATCGCCACTGTGAGCCTTGAAGGGATTCCGTATGATGTCGCGATAGAAAGCTGCTCTAGCCTCCGGGTCAGATTGTTTGTCGCCGAACAGAATCCGGCCGAGCACGTTGGTTGGGGTGCCTCCGCCGATGGGCGCTGATTTATGTGTCGATTGATCTCCTCCAGGCAAATGCGCATTCTCCTGATTGGGTGACGTGGCACTGGCGGGCAGCAACTGCCTTGCTGAGGATCCCTGACCCAGCATGTTGTTCATGAAGCTCGGCAAGTCGAAAACAGAAGGCAAGGGTGCCTCCTCTGTGCCTGATTCATGGGTGGCGGCTGGCGGTGCCTTGGCTTGCTTATGTTGCTGCTCCTCTTCGGCGGTGGAATCGTTGCCATCGTCTATGATCAGTTGTTCGTCGTCATCCCGGTCGTCGTCCACTGGAATGAAATTCGCAAGTTAATCAAATTATTCATAACGCCGTGACCAGAATGAAAGCAAATAGATTAAATCTAAAAAAGGTGCCATCTACTCACGCGGATCGTTACCCGAAAAGTTGACATGTGCATCCTTGAGGTACTGCGTGTAGTCCACCATGATAAGTCCGTTGCTGTTCGAGTTACTATTGTTGGCCTCCGTTTCCCGCTTTGTAGGGGAAGTGCTAGTGAACATATATATTCTAATAAGTAAATTGTATTCAGTTTTGCAGTGATTAGCTCACCTGCTTTCCACTTCGGCTTGGGTTTGCAGCTTGGCGTCCTCGGCCTTGCGCTGAATCTCACCGATCTCGACCAGAGTTAGGCCAGCCTCGGTCAACTGGCCAAACGGCACTTGAAGCATCTGCTCCAGGTTCGTAATGCCCAACTTATTCAGCTTGGCCATGTTTTCAGCACTTAAGACGTGACTGAGATTAGCTAAGTCCAAGTGTGGTGGTAGTGGCTTGTCGTCCGGCGATGTGCTATCCATTTCTAAAGAAGCTGCTGCTCCAGCTGTTGCCTTGGCCCCCATCTTTTCGGTCCAGCGGGACTTGCGCTTATTTTCTGAAAGTGGTGGATTGATGACCATGTCCAAAAGAGAGGGAATGCAGCCGCCACCATCCGCAGCCGCCTGCTGTTGCTCCTGCTGCTGCTGTTGCTGTTGATAGTGAAGCTGTTGCTGCTGTTGCTGCATTTGCTGGTCCTGCCGCCTGCTTATTAAGCCGCAGCCAATCGAATTCCACGTGTTCTCCCGATTCAATTGCTCGCACAGCTGTTCGTGCCGCCGTGTCATCTGCACCAGGGCAATGTCTCTGGATATTCGCTTGAAATCACCAAGGATCTCCTTCGGAGCCGTCTCCATGTGTTTCAGCAGAACGTTGCGGAGCTGCTCGGACAGCGGTTCGCCGTGGTAGAAGAGGCAGTCGTCGCCTGCATAGCAATCCATCCCCAAGTAGTAGTACTTGCAGGGGAACTCCTTGTGCATGTAGGAGCACTTGTCCCGCTTGGCACAGCAGTCCATTAAATAGAACTTGCACAGCTCCAGCTTGCGGGGCTCAACGCGATTGCTGCCGCCCATCTTTTCCTGTCCACCGCCGCCTCCTTCGCCAGAATCGCGGCGATTTCGCTTGGAGCCGCTTCCAGCTAAGCCGCCGTCAAGGCGATCGCGATCCCTGCGCTTGCGATTATTCACGCCACGCTGGTGCTCCCTTTCCTTATCTCCTCGAGTCCGGCGGCGTTGATTCATTAGCCCGGGCCCATTTGGCTCCTCATCGGAGTATGAATCATAGCTGCTGTGTGAGTTGTAACCCCCTCCGCCGCCCGTTCCAAGACCAGCTGCTCCGGTTGCGGCTGATCCGTCGTCCATGTCCCAATCGGCACCACCAAACCGCTGACCGCAGCTGGACAGTGGTGGTGCCGCTCCTCCTGATGGCGGGCTGCCGCCACGTACGTTCATCATCTCATATTCGTCCATGTCCTCAACGCCGTCCGGCACTACAGACACGTCGTTCTCGTCACGTCGGGAACGGTTCTGGAAAGGATTAAGATAAAGTCAATAGGATTTTCAATAAGAAAACATTTTTGTGCTCATATAACCTTTTTAACTATTACTAAAATCCCTCAATGAAACTTTCTGCGGGGATAACAAAACGACGTACATATTTAAACAACAAAATATAATTCTAGAATTCCCGTGATGGACATCCTGGCGAGAAACCCCTGCAAAGTCTCGGTATCCCCTATATGAACAGCAGACGTGTTACATTCGACATGGATATTTGCTGCGTTCGCCGTACTGATATAAGGAATGCTGTACTGTAATGTCATGTCAGCTTTAGTTTGCTGCTCCTATTCTAAGATCCCTATACTTGGCCCTGCCTTGTCCACCGACCCAATGAGTTGAAACAAGCTGAACGAGCCATGTAATACTAATCCCGATCGCTAATGATGAATTAAGTGCAGGAGGGTCGGGGAGTTGGGTCGGAACAGAAAACAATTGGTCGTGGAACTTGGTCACGCTGGCTGGGTTAGCCGCTTATATGTAACACCGAAGAGCCATGTTCTATTACAAACGTTAATATTGTAAAAATCATTTCGTAAGTGCCAATCCAAGAATAGCTACAACTATATTAACCTTGCTCCTGGAGCAGAAGGGTATACCGCATTTGTCAGCATTTGGACATAATGTGATGGTCTCACCTGGTGCTCCTTGTCTTTCTTCTGCTCGCGCTCACGTTCTTTCTTGCGTTTCCTTCGTCTGCTGCTGCGAGTTGACTGCAGAAGGGGATTGGCGGTAGCCAGTCCCTCCCCGCATCCCTCCAAAGACTGATCGCTCGTATCCTGGTTAGACGAACGCATGCGGGGCATTGGGGGCTCTATGCCCTTTTTCTTGAGGGCATTGGCAATGGCCAACTCAATGCTGCTAGCATGGTCATCTAGGGAATACGTCCGGATTAAACAAGAAGCATCAACGAAACAACTGAATGAGCTTTCACCTTCCAATGGGCGAGGCTTCTTTGACTTGCTGCTGTTGCTGTTTTGGGGGCCACCGGCATCTGTCGATGGTCCCACGTAGACGACATCTTCGTCTACGGCATTTTGGTTCTTAGCCTCGACACCCACAAACTGCACATCGTCGTCCCCTACGGAAGTCTTCTTTTGGGCTTGGATTTTTGAAGATTGCTGCTCGTCTTCCTCATCGTCGTCGATCTCGCCATCCTCTAAATCCTCTTCCAAGTCAATTAAGGGTTCATCCGCTATAGCGACTGACATTATCGATTTGGCAGCTAATCTCTTACAGGATGAGATTGGAATAATTGGTCCCCTTAAAAAAAGTGGCTCTCTGTTGCTGCACTCACAAGCTGGAAAAGCTGTTAAGGGATCGGATTTTGAATACCATATATGGATGCATAAATCTGTTTTAAGGTAAAATCCCTATCTAATCATATATAAGGACGTCTTGTAATCTGCCTTCAACGTCCAATTACAATATAAAATGGTATCTTAAAATAAAGCAACCGCCAGCATTCACTAAAGAGGTGGAAATTAGATCATACTCCGCTTCTAAGTAAATAACAACGAATTATAAATGTAGTTTGAGCACTACATGTAGTTTGCCCCTTATTCTTTTTTTCCAAACTCATTCGGAAATTATTTGAATCGCCCCATTGGTCAAAATTTTGAACAGAATGAAAGGAATTGGTTTACACTAAAATCAAGTGTTGCTTGATAAAATGCTACATGAATGCTTTTGAGGTAAATACAATATAAAATGGCTGGTATAACAAAGGACTACTCGGATTTCCGTGATTCTGAAAGTTAATGAACACTTTTCGCTGACAATGGTTGGGATTGCTCTTTGTTGATTGGTTAAAGTGGGATCGGATCGCTCAGGCTTAGCCTGGCAATGACTAGTTCCAAAGTGCAGCAACAAAATAATAAGCAAATCAGTTTGACGAATTAAAGGGTATGGGTCCTGGCATGCTAGCACTATAAAATAAAAGTGATCAACAAAGTTGCGCCAGCACATTTGTTGTGTGTAGAGAACGAGAAGCGAAAATTCACGTTTTACAATTTTCTTAAATCATATTTGACAAACAAAGATTCAGTTATACGTAGTTTTGGACAGCGAAACAAATTCCAGAATCCGAAAAGCGAAAGTCGAAAGCAACGGTGTGGTTTTCCATTGAGCCTGGGAACAATGGGAAAGTCGTAGTCGTTTGCCTTTATTATTGTGCGTAAGCGAAGTGAACCGTTATAAGCCAAACGCGCATATGTAAATATGAATGTAAATGCTCGTAGCATGTACATATGGCGCGGATGCGTGTATACATTTGGATGTAGCTGATGCACGTAGTCATTGCGATTGATGAAAATCACAAAATCCAATGTGTCTAAGGACACTCACACACGTGCATATAGAGCGCGTGTTTAGTTCTTACTCGCGATTGCCATGCATGTCGACTCGCTCGCACACCCATGATCTAAGCAGGGCACACACACGCAGCCGAGGCGTGCAGTGCGAGTGCGCGTGTGTGTGTGTACTGCGAGGCAAAATGTTTTTGTCGTTTATACATACATACATATATTTTACAGCGACTTCAAAGCGAATTCGAATATAATTGTTACACTTGAGGTGAAAGTTTTTGTTTTGTTTTCGGTGCGAATTTGTTTGAATGCTCTGTAAATGGAAGGCGTGCATGCGTGTGGCTGCCCTGCTGCGCAGTTTGCACTAGCATATGTACGTATTTACGTACATACAAGCAGCAAAAGAAAAGCACGCAATTAATTTATCTTTTTGTTTGGCTGGCGTTCCAAAATCAAGTGTATGCAATTTTAAAAATGGGCACCATCTGTCCCTTTCTAGCACCCGCGTACGTGGGCGTGGGAAGACATGGCCCCCAGAAACATACATACATACATGCATACGCACACATGCATATGCATTGAGGTACATACAATAATCTGGGAACTACTTATGCCATACAAACATTTCATTTGTTCGATCTTACTCTCTTAGCGTGATTTTACGACTGCTTTATGCTTTTTTTTGTGGAACATTTACAACTTTTCGGTATTTGTTATAACATTGCTGTTCGTTTTTCGGTTTATAGATGGGATTTTGTTGGTTCGTTGTTTTGCATTTCGCATTTTGCTTTTCGGATTTCCTGCATTAGTGTTTTGTTTGCGTCGCTGCTTACATAATGTGGAAGTGGTACAGTAGGTGGATAAGTATATACATATATATATAGAGGCATACATGTATGGGATATAGCAGTGGCCTTACATAGATGTGTATATACATGCATATGTATATATATGTTTGACATACATCTGACTTATACGTATTTGATGACGAAGTGGTTGTGAGGTACATAGATAGGTACGAGACAAATCGTCGAAGTTTTCGCCAGTTTTCGTAAATCGAATAGCGGCTTTAGTCTTTTTTCTGATACTATATGTATGTACAGATTTATATATATATGCGTGAGGCAAGCGCGCGCTCTCGCTCGCACCCGCTTGTAGCTTGCTTTCGCCCTTTCTCTGCCTGAGGGCCCCGTATCTCAGTATCTGTCCCTTTCTTTCTGTCTGTCTCTGTTACGCTCATGGACAGAATACAATATACAAAAACATTAAATTAATAAAACTTTTCGTCCAAAACATAATATTCAGGAGTTGTGTTGTTAACAGTTCAACAGATCGACTTAAACGAACTAGAGGTGTGAAAACATAAAAATACCAGTACATCGATATCTTTCAGAGAGAACATATCGTCGTGTTGGATGATATCAGTTAATCGATGTTTTTACCTAGTATATTTGGTATTTCCTTAAAAACCGTGAACGCAAGATTTCTTTTAAAGCTAAAGGCTCACTGGCTGCGACATTCTTAAATATTAACCGCTTGTGCGGTTGTTAAACTTCCATATAAAAATACTACATAATCTGTTTCTTAAGCATAATTAAAAGGTAGCACTCCGATCTTTCGCTATTGCAGAAAACATATCAATTTATCGATATCGAGCGGTTGAAGCTCTCCAGACCACGGCAATCTGATGTCAGCGGATGCAAGTTATCAGCCATTCAATAAAGTGAAACATTCCCGATCGCCATGGCCGGTTCGAACCTGTTGATTCATCTGGACACCATCGATCAGAACGATCTGATCTACGCGGAACGTGACATGAACTTCGCCCAAAAGGTATGGCACATCCCTGGGTGGACTTTTCAAATACGACCTATCGGTTAGCGCAAAGTGTTATTTAAACAGTAGAACCTTCGTTTTCTTTTAGGTCAGCCTTTGCTTTCTGCTTTATGGCGACGACCACTCGGATGCCACCTACATTCTGCAGAAACTATTGGTCATGGCACGATCAGACTTATCGCAAAGTGATCTACTCATAAAGTTCGCCAAGTCCCGGCCAGAAACTTGGAGAAGACATCTCGTGGAGGCCCTGTGCATCATTGGGGCCCGCAAGGTGCTCCGCAGACTGGGTTTCTGCTGGCAGGAGCTTCGAATGCACTACTTGCCGCATATCGCTGGGATCACGCTGCATGTTCATCCTCTGTTGAAGAGTCTCTACAGGATGTGTGAGGAGTTGTCGTTGGCGCAGAGTGGTCGCTTGTTCCTAGATGTTGGCGAAAAGGTGGCGAGCCAGCAGGCAGGAGACCCACTTCGCTTCTACGATCCCGCGTACCTGGAGATCTTTTTGCTGGATTGGCTGACCAAAAGGAGCATAAAGTTGGGGGACATAAATGCCGCAGGCAGCAATGTTGACTTGCTGGTCGAGCATTTAAAGTTCAACGATCTGCATGCGCAAGCCAAGTTGCTCACAGACACCATCATTAGTAACGCTCCGGAGCCAGATGCGGCTGGCACTGCTGCGATGGCAATCAAGCAAGAGATCGAATCGGACAACCAGCAGTCGAAGGCTCCTGCTATAAAACGAATAGGTGCTCTTAAGTTGACCCGGGAGAACGCAGGAATCGCCTTGATTATCAACCAACAGGAGTTTCACCGGAATGTTAGCAAGGATATTAAGGTTGCATCTCTGCAATATTGAGTAACAAAAAAAGTACACCATTGCCCTCTCCACAGAAACTTCTGTCGCCCGACCCACTGCATAGACGCGCTGGCACGGATGTGGATAAGGAACGACTAATCGAGGTGTTTTCCTCGATGGGATACAATGTGGAGGCGTACGACAACGTGGATCACCTGGGCATCATAGAGCGCATTCGCAGTGCGTGCGAGAGATCGCTCCTGCGCGATTCCCTAGTGGTCTTCATCCTGAGCCACGGCTTCGAGGAGGCCGTCTACGGAGCGAACAGCATCGCCCTGAAGATCTCGGATATCGAGAACATGCTCTGCAGCTACGGGACCCTGTCCAACAAACCCAAGTTGCTAATCATACAAGCCTGCCAGGAGAAGCCTGCCCAGAAAAAGGAGCAAAATGAGCCCGTAAGTACACCAAGGGGATGAAGTCGTCGCATAAACAGCTTATACATTTTCGTTGTCCTCTTTCAGTTTAATCTAGACGTGACCACCCGGTCGCCGGGCCAGCACATCAACATGCTGCGGGCCATGTCCACGGTGAATGGATATGCTGCTCTGCGCCACACCCAAAAAGGCAGCTGGTTCATCGGGAGCCTGTGCGATGCCATCGATTCCCATTCCTCCAGGTAAAAAGCTGTCAAAGCAAGCTAGCCCCGAATTAATGCATAAGTTGTTCTTTGTGACTTCAGCGAACACATAGCCGATATCCTGACGATTGTCACCAACGAGGTGTCTAAAAAGCGAGGCAGTAACGACGAGTCCATGGTGCCGAATGTTAAAAGCACATTTCGCCAGCACGTGTACTTCCCACCTCGCCAGTGATTCTAGTTTTTAACGTGTGCGCAGTTGTACGGCCACTCGAATTGCTTTATAAAGATAAAGATACATTTTTTAGTTTAGTTTACTGTACTGGCTTTTGCTTTTTATTCATTGACTTCAATACTAATTTAGTATTTTTCGTCAGACATTTTAAAAAGAACAAAAAAATTAATAGTATCCTATATTATGCAAGATATTTATACATCTTATTGTAAGGTTTCTTATTGGGGTGTTTCCTTCTTTTATTTTATGTGGACTCTTCATCATCCACGACCATAGGTTTGGCGGCTGCCTGCTTCTGCTTCGCCGCCTTCTTGTTTGGTTGAAGGTTTTTGGCGACGAGCTGAATCTGTTCACGCAGTTTCTGACGCTTCTCGCCTCCTTGGGCGAGGATCTTAAGCAGCAGACTGAGTTCCTTGGGACTACTAGTCTCCGTTTCTAGCTGATTTACGTATCTGGCTATCTTCTTCTCAAATTTGTTGGAAGACGAGCAGTTGTCCTTGAAAGCGGCTTCGAGCCGGCGACCTTGCTCGCTGAGCAGCTTCAGTATCTGTGCCCGCCGAAAACTGCGCGTTTTCTGTACGTCCAAGTGGGAGGCCAGGACAACAGCCAGTGGAGCAACGCCCTGCCATTGGCCAGACTGAAAGAGGGCTTCGAAACTGGCCAGAGAGAGGCGACTACGTCGCTTGGCTACCCACAGCTCCAGAAATTCGACTAGAAGGGGCCAGACAGCACTTTCCTTGGGCTTGCCATCTGCTGATGCCTGGCTGACCAGGTAGGCGAAGCACTTGTCCCGCCAAATAATGATGTCTCCTTTGGCGTGTCGGCTGGCGGGCTGCTTGCCGTTCTCTTGGTCCTCTTCTGAATGCTCCTCGCCAGACGACATCAGCTGCTCAATGGCTTCCAGAATGGGTGCGGTGCTCTGATTTTCCTTGAGTTCGATATTCCTGGCAAGTATCTTTTTGAGCAACTTCAAACTGGCTTCTCGCAAGGATTGTAGTTTGCTGTCTGCAGCGCAATGGCGGTACACCTGGAAGACGCAATGCAGCACGTCCAGGATTACCGATTGAGTTGGTTTCTTGTTTATGAAGAGCTCCAACAAATCCAAGGCACGAATGCGGAAGTGCAGCAGGTTGGTGTTATCAATGCGTTCCGATTTGGTGGGACGCTCCTTCTCCTGGGCTTTGCGCGACTTGGGTCGGAACATTTGAAAAGACTGCTCCAAAGCAGCATTCAAGCGTTTGCCCTGCTCCTCGTCCACATCGTTCCAATCCACGCTGCTGGCGCCATCGTCATCAGCGTCGCCATCGTTGACCAAAGCCTGGCGAACGCTCTCTCGAATTTGGGCCAAATGGGACTCTTCATCGTCCTCGTCTTCGTCCTCCTCTTCATCTTCATCTTCATCGTCTGAATCATCGCTCGAATCCTTCAACGATTCTTCCTCGTCGACTTCGTCTTCGCTCTCCTCCTCGCCATCGTCCTTCTTGCTCAAGGGATTTTTGTTCATGTTGAACACTTCGAGGACCTGTTCTAGGTTACCGTGCTCAAGGTGCGGAATCAAAGCGGTGGCCACCAGTTGAACAAACTCCCGCCAGAAGTGACCTGTTTGCAAAAGTAACTGGAGTAGGGCATCTGTGAGCACGTCCTGCCATTTGAGCTCTTCTTTAACCTAGAGCAAACCAGTTATTTTAGATTTAGGTAAACATTGAAGTATAGGTTCTCCACTTACTTGATCCTTGCTCTTTTGCAGTGCATTCTTACGGCAGATAATCAGATCCTCCAACACGGTGACGGATGGGGGAATCTTTGTGCACAAAGCCAAAGAAACAAACAGGATTAGAGCCTCGAATGTTTGGCCAACGACATCCGTTTCCTTGCTGGGCCGCGCCAGCAGTTTCTCGACCTGCTTCCATGCCTTTTGCAGTGATTCGTCTCTCGGCGAACGCAATTTGCTCTCTGCATCCGGTTCTCCCAACTTTTTGTTAAGGTAACTCAATGTCTCCTGCAGCAAGTGGCAAAGTCCTGGCAGACCCGAGCACTTGTGCAGCAGGGAGCCCAGGAATATCTCCTCACAACGCGCCGCGCACTGGCGACTAAAAGCGCTGGCTTGGGCAGCTTCACACGGCTTCTTACTGGCATCTAAGTGGAAAAGACCAGCGAGCAGCAAGTAGTTCAACTGCTTCTGTCGCCATTGTGTTGCCTGGCTAAGCTTTGAGTGGTTCAGTATCAATTGCATCTGGTTAAGGCAATGCACTCTGCTGACTCTGTCCTCGTCCTCCAATGAGTACAGCTTGTTGTTGTAGTAGTCGTACAGCTTGTAAAGGCTCTCGACGCTTAGTTGATTTATCAGTTTCTGGCAGAAACGCGGCAAGGATATCACCGAGTCCAGCTGCAGTGTGTGCTCCAGCAGTTTGAGCAGCAGCTGAAGTTTGTTATCATCGTTTTGGAACTGCTTTTCGTAACACGAAACCAAGGATCCCTCGAACTTGAAGCAAATCTCCTTCAGCTTCTTTAGCGACGGTTTCTTGCCCTCACCTTTGTCCCACTTCACAGATGAACATTCCTGCAGCAGGAACTGTACACAGGTCGGTGTAAAGATATCCAGGATAAGTTGTTCTTCCCTTGGCTTAAAGTTGCGGAGCACGTTGCTCAGTACTTGGATGGCACACGCCTTGGCTGCATTCAATTTGAGTGGCTGCTTGGAATCGATATACTGCTGCCAGGCGGCGAGCATTTCCTTTCCGCCATTCATAAGAAAACTAGCCAATCTGGCGTATACGTCATCGCTGTGAATGGTGGAGCCGGAGAAATACAAATCGAAAAGCTGTGAGTACACTGGTTTCTTGGGCCACAAGCTGGCTAGAATGTTCTCTCGTCCCAGTACGGACGAATAGGTCAGATGCACGGCGAGCAAGACATCGCAAGTGTTTACTTTCAAGCCACTCAACGGCTTGTTTAGCTCAGGTTGCAGAAGTGGCCACACGTACTCCTCAAAGATCGCAGCGGGTAGCTACGTAAAATCATAAGAAACTGTAGTCAGTCCCCTTCGGAAAAACTTAAAGACTAACCTGTTTAAAGGAGACCGCCAGGATATCACCACACAGAGACACCAAGTACTCCCTGCCCTTTAACTGGGCTGCCAGAATCTGGAAGACTGCCGTAACCAGCTTGGGCTCGGCCTTGGCGAACTGCGGGCTCTGCAAAATGCCGAAGGCTGTAACCACTTGACCGACGGCCGCTAGTGAGTCCTCCTTGCCCCTCTGCTGGCTGCCAACGGCCAGGTCTCGCTTCAGAGTCTCCAGAACCTCAAAAGCGTCGATGGCGGGCACGGCGGTTAGGATGCAGTGTATGTAACTGGCGGCCAGGCTCACCGTCTTCATGTCATCTGCTCCTGTGGAGCGGATCAGCCGCTTGAGCACGTAGCCGGTGGTCGCAGCGCGCTGAGGACGAAGAATTGCAACAATTGGTTAGCGGAACTACTTAGACAGCTGGTAGGCACCCACCTGCTCAGCATTTGTGTCATCGCGCAGCAGTGTTATGAGCGAATTGATCATCTTCTTGGTCAGTTGGCTGCCCTGCATCTTTTTGAAGACCACAAAAACGGCCTTGTTGATCTGCGACACCTTCAGGTTGCCGTTGCTCGCGATATTTTCCTTTGCCTCGGTCTCCGCCGGCTTCACCTTCTTGGACTTCTTCAAAATCTTGGCCGGTATCTGCGTGTCCGCGTCGGATTTCTGAGTTTTTGCCCGCTTGCGGTCCTCCTTGGCCTTTGTCTTGGTTGCACTTGGTGCACCAGTGGTTATGGGTTTATCCACCTTGCTTTTCATTTCTGTTCTGTTTTTGGGGATCACTTAATTTACCTTTAAATTATTTCAGAAAGAACGTCCTATTTCTATTCTATATGCACGTGCGCAAAGTTGAGTTATCGACAGCCGGAGGGTGCTATCAGAGCATATTGTTATTTGAAATCGGAAGGCGGTATTTCGCCTATCGAAAACTTTCCTCTGAACATTTGAAATTGCATTTGAAAATGTTTAATTGTTTATTGATATAAGTTGTTCAAGGGGTCAGTCTCTATTTTGAAGTTTAGCCATAATATTTTGCACATATGTGCGCATAATATTTGCTTGCCAGTGTCAGCTTCTTGCTAGTTTACCACTAAATGCTAAAATGTTGAAATTTTACATTTTCCGCACGCGCAAAGTGGATTCGATTGGCAAATTGGACAGTCTGGCAACGCCCGCCCGTCTATCGATATCAAGGCACGACTATCGCCCATCTCCAGCTGCCATACTGTTTCCTGTCCAACTTTTTTCGCTCTTTCTTTCTATTAACAGCGTCTGAGGTAGAGTGTTATTCCGCGAAAATAAGTCTAAATTCTAGTGCAATCGCTTGAGAAGTGTGTTAAATCAAGCGCTAAAGCGCCTGCGATCCCAGTGCGCTTGGTCCGCACCGCATTTGCTGTTTTTTTTTTATTATTTATTTTGAGTGTTCATCTTTTTATTTTGCGCCCGCGTGCTCGCGGCAGTCGCCTTTCCAGCAAAGATTGATGCCTGTGTGCGAGTTTGTGTTTCATGTGTGCGTGCCTTTTGAAAGACCAGTGAACAAGGTCGCCACCCGACTCGCAGTGCAGTTGGGACGCGTGCCCTGGGTATTCCTAGCCAGAATTCGCCAGGGGCAGGGACCTCGTGGCGCAGAGCATGAATTTCAGACACACGCACAAGTGGGAAAGAGCTGCCTGGCAATTTCCGCGAGCACGCGTCTTTGGAAATCGTGAAGTTGTGCAATTTTTTTTTTTTATTATCGCTGTGTGTATTTGTTTAACACTGTCCTTCGCGGACAATCATTGAATTTGTTGACTTAACAATAGATATTTTATTGATTGCATTGATTTGTGCTAGGTGAAGCCGACTAATAGTCTCTCGTTTGCATCCTCAGTTAAAATGGCAGTGCGCTACGAGCTGGCAATTGGCCTGAACAAGGGCCACAAGACCTCGAAGATCAAGAATGTAAAGTACACCGGCGACAAGAAGGTCAAGGGTCTGCGCGGATCGCGCTTGAAGAACGTAAGTTGCACGCCCGTTTAGGCTTTGTTTACGCGACTCTACTCTTAAATGCCTTGCAGATCCAAACCCGCCACACCAAGTTCATGCGCGACTTGGTCCGCGAGGTCGTTGGCCACGCTCCCTACGAGAAGCGCACCATGGAGTTGCTGAAGGTGTCCAAGGATAAGAGGGCCCTGAAGTTCCTCAAGCGCCGCCTGGGCACCCACATCCGTGCCAAGAGGAAGCGCGAGGAGCTGTCCAACATCCTCACCCAGCTGAGGAAGGCCCAGACCCACGCCAAGTAAACGGACGGAATCTGATTCGGCATCTCGGCATCGGAAAACAACCTGGAGCGCCGTGTTATGTTCTTATATCTTTCCGATGACGTTACTTGAGAATTAAACAACTAAAAATCGTTAAAACCCAATCACCACAAGTGTATTTATTTTTTTCGAGTGCAGAGGAAGCTAACCTCACAAATGGCCGCAAAAATGCGTGAAGAGTCGGGATGTGATAGGTCGTCACCTACATACATCTTCCCAAGAGGAGGATTACACATCCATTTAAGCTCAGTTTGATGATAGCCGCCCCTCAAAGCAACACTTCCCTGAAAAACCGAAGTGCGGCTTTACAGCAGCGATTAAAGTGATAGTTATCCAAGGTCCCCAAATTTCAAAGATTCAAGCGTAGCAACCATTTTTTACCGATGCTAGAAATACTTTCGTGTAAATAAAGCACATTCAATACTGATCTAGATCGAATGATCGTTTAAGTTTGTATATATCATCTGTATATTTCGTTTTTCTCTTCTTTTTCGCTACACAACTTCAGAAATAAAGTCAAGTCACTTATTAGCTACTTATAGAAATTCAGCACGAAGAGAAGCAGGCACGCACTTTTCAGTTTACACGCTATTAAAGTAAGAACCGAATACAAACGTGCGAAACGTAAATAAAAACTGATATTGAACATTGATATACTAATTAGTGAAATTCAAAAAGGTGAGGCACAATTAAAATACAAATAAGTTCACAAAGATTCAAAGGAAGCAATACAAGCAATGAGAAATGGCCTTATCCTATAAGTACTGCAGAATTATACCCTTAAGCTGCTAGTCTTTTTTTATCCGATTCCCAGAGTGGCTGACTCCTCGATTTCCTTACACACTACGATCAGTTTTGTTTGTGCAGTGGGCAGGGCGTTGCGTCCCCGGGTGCTACCTAATCCAATCGCACTAGGTTATACGTAGGGCTAAATGCTTAATGTAATGTAAAGGGCACACGAGATCAAAGTGTTGGCTGCCGGTCGGCTCTATTCCTCACAGCTCCTCCGCTAGGCTGGGCAGGGAGATTACCACTTCACCCATCAGCTGCGCCTCGTTTGGATCATTCGAGACGATGATGCGCTCGAACTCGGTGTTTGTGGGATCCACGATCTCGTAGCAGGATCCGGTGTCCGGTTCCGCCAGCGAGACGTTCACCTGCGGCGACAGTATTTGTTGGGTCACCTCCAAGCTCTCGATGCGCGTCGTCTCAAGGCGGTAGAACCCGTTCTCGTCCACCCGGTAGGTGAATCTCTTGTGGCCCGAAGGCAGGCGGAAGCCGTGCTTCTTCATGAGGTGAGCGGAGAGCGACTTGCCGCTCTTGAAGAAGCGCTCGCAGCAGTGGCAGGCGTACAGGATGGGATTGTTGCCGTGCACCTCCAGGAAGTGCTGTAAGAGAAACAGGAGATTCACTTGCGGCCGAGCGAATGGCAGAAAGGAATGGTGGCTTACCCGTCGCATCTGCGTGTAGGTGCGCACAGAATAATGGCAGTCGGGATGCTCGCACTGGTGCACCGTCTTCGAGTGGACAATCTGGACGTGCTTGGCCAGATCTGACTCCCGAACGCAGCGTGTGTCGCACTCACTACACTTCAGCGGTTTGTCCTTGAGGTGGCGGTACCGTATGTGGGTGGTCAGCGAGCTGGCCGAGCTGCATGTCATGTCGCACATGGTGCACTTGTAGCAGTTAACGTGTCGCACCACGTGGCTCTTCAGCAGCTTCTTGGTGGCAAAGAACTTGAAGCATTGTGCGCACTGGAAGTTGTTCGCTGCAACAAATTAGAGGGTGGACAAGTAGTTAAGTAAGCTAAGTTAAATAAGTGCGGGAATAACGTATGGCTATAGATATGGCAGAAAGAGTTTTTTGAGTGTTTTCAAAGAGCAAATCTCGCACTCACTGTTGTTTTCCGGCTGGCGTCTAAGGTGGTCAAAGAGCGTGGTCTTGGTGCGGAACAGTTCGCCGCAGTGAAAGCAGGCCACCTGCTTCTTGTTGGAGTGGGTACTGATGTGTTCGATGAGGCGGTACTTGTTGCCCATGTGCTTGTGGCACATGGCCCAGTTGCACATCGTCTTGGGCCGCTCGTCCTCGGGCGTCTTCTGTATGTCGTACTCGAACAGGGCGTGCTTAACGATGTGGTCCTGGAACTCCACGATCGAAATGAACTCCCTCTCACAGTCGGTCCAACCACATCGGAAGTTCTGGCCCAGAGTGGGCAGCTTCTCCATGAGGCGAGCCGGCGCGGTGCAGGCGGGGATTTCCGGATGCAGATCGCACTCCAGCTTCCCCTGCAGGAGCAGGTTCAAGTAGTAGCCGTGGTAGTACGAATGCCGTTCGAACTCCACCCGGTTTGCGGTCCGGAAATCGCAGGAGTTCCATGTGCACTGATGCTCCATGTGCTCCGCATGCGCCCCCCGATCGTCCTGGGCCCTCGCATAGTGCTCCAGATGATCCCCAATATGCCCGTTCAGGCTCCACTCGCCAGTGCAAATCTCCTGGCAGCCGCGCCATCCGCAGGTCAGTTCCAGTTCCGCGGGTTTCTTTCGCTTGCCAGGCGGCTGAGGCGCAGGCACTGATGACTGGGGCCTTAGCATGCTTTTTCTGACAGGATTTACACTCTTAATCCCGGAAATTAGTTGAATTTGAAATTAAAAGTAAACCTAGAACAAACAACAACTTTATCGACGAGCTGGGAAAATCGATTTTTCATCGATACATCGCTTTTACAGAGGTCGCTCAAGTAATCGATGGTAAATTCCTCTTCCTTTTGAATTAGTTGAATAGTTAGTGGCCTAATATTCTTCAACTTCTTTCTATGTCTCTATGTTTTTTTTTTTGTACGAAAAGTCATTAAAATGCCATCGACAAAATCCAAATTTTTTTATTTTGGCTGGTACACATTCCTGTTGAGCATGACTTTAAGATCGGTTCGAGAAACGATTTGTTGAAACAACAAGTCTTATAATGTCTTATACTATTTTTTTTTTATAATTTCATCAATTAATAGGAATATTTGGCGCACTTTCCAGTTCCGATAACACACACAGCTAATCGAAAGCGCGAAGCTATCGATTGTTCTCATGGTTATTGTGCAGCGGAGATCGGAAAAACGTGTGAAAAAGGTGCGTGACTTTTTGTTGTGGAATCCAACCCGATTTTCATAGATTTTTCCTCCCACGCAGCATTAACGAGCAAGTATGTCTGGACGCGAGGGCGGTAAGAAGAAGCCTCTGAAGGCGCCGAAGAAGGACTCCAAGGACCTGGACGAGGATGACATGGCCTTCAAGCAAAAGCAGAAGGAGCAGCAGAAGGCTCTGGAGGCGGCAAAGGCGAACGCCTCCAAGAAGGGTCCCCTCGTCGGCGGCGGCATCAAGAAGTCGGGAAAGAAGTAAAGCTGCCACGCCTCCATCTGTAGTCCGCAACCCACTGGATTCTGGACGCTGAATTGCCAGCCGAAGCACACCCATGTGGACCATAATCTTTTTATACTTACGATTACCATTAAATAGATCATTGTACGTCAGGATAGAGATTTATTGTTGCGACACATTCTCTCGGGGATTTCCCTCTAAGCGCGTGGGAAGCTCGACTGCGTCCCAGGTAGCTGGACGGATTGCGAGGCCACGGCACAGGCGGCAGCTATGTGCTCCTCCAGTTTCCCCTTTGGATGACGGGCCAAGTGGTGGGCCAGGGCCCCAATGAAGGCGTCGCCAGCCCCCGTCGTGTCCACCACTTTTTCGGGCGCCACTCTTGGCGCAGCCACATGCTGGCACACGCCCTTGGAGTCGGCGGAGCCGAATACAGCTCCTAGTTTGCCCAGAGTTATGATCACCGTGTTGGCACCTGCCGCTATCAGCTTTCCAACCGCATCTTCGGCTTGCCTGGCAAGAGTGGGACCCGATTTAGTTGGCAGTACCACTGGTTTCCGCATCGCACTTACTCTACGTTGCAAATGTCGGGCATCTGAGTCATCAAAGCCGCCTCGCTTTCGTTCACACAGAAGATGCTGGCCAACTGGAGCAGTTCAGGGGGTGTGTCGGTCATGGCCGGAGCCGCGTTGACAATGGACACGCCCCGGAAGGTTCTCAGAGCGGTCAGGGTGGCCTCAACCGGCGTCTCCAGCTGGCACACCAGAACTTTGGCTTCCTGGAAGAGCGCCTCCGCCGAGGAAACGTCACACGAGCTCAGCCGATTGTTGGCGCCCACCACAATGATGATGTTGTTCTCGCCGCCATCTGACACGGCTATCTGGGCCACGCCAGTCGTCTGCTCCGCCAGCTGCTCGACGTGGTTGACATTGACGTGCTCCTCGCGCAGATGCCGCAGATAATCGCTTCCGAAGGTGTCTGCGCCCAGTTTGGCCACCAGAGCTGTGCGGGATCCTTGGCGCGCGGCAGCCACACACTGATTGGCGCCCTTGCCGCCGTAGCCAGTCTGGAAGCGATGCCCATGGAGCGTTTCTCCGGCTTTCGGCAGACGGGTCGTGTAGCTGGAAAAGGTGTTGTTGTCAGATTCTCCTTGGGATAGAGCCTTCTCTGCCCACCTACCTTATAAAGTCAATGATGGCCGAGCCGAATACCAGCACTTCCGTTTCGGCCATTGTTGCAATTGCACTAGTCTCTTGTGGATAGTCTGTTATTTATAGTCTCTTGTGGAATGGAGGAGCAGAGACGAGAGCTCACTGCCTCTTATCACTCGAGATTACTTGACCTCGGCGGAGGAGGGGCAAGGGCGACAGCGGGGCAGTCGAAAGAGCACTATCAGCCAACTGGCCCAGTCCGCTTCTGGCCGAGATCGGGGCAGAGGTACGGGCGATAAATCGACGAACTATAGCTAAAATACCAAAAATACCATGCTAACCGGATCATTTTTATTTCGAACGAATGTTGTAGCACGAAACTTTCGATTGTTTTCGATTATAACAATTGAAATGCTTAGTAATAATATATGTACATATAAATAATAATGGAGAAATCGTAGATATGATTGTTTAATTGGCTTTTGTTTATGCAGACTAAATTAGGACCAGCCACTGTTGAAATACATAAGCAATTTCTTATTTCTGTTATTAAGAACGTTGTTTCTAACTACTCATTTTCCAATATAATATAATTAGTTCTAAATAATACAGGTAGTGTTATCTTTTGCGTTTCAATTTAATTCAAATCAAAACCGAAATCATTCCAAAAACATTGTTCCATTGTTTTGAAAGATTCCCTCATTCCCTCAAATAGAAAGAGAAGCTATCATTTAAAGCATAGTTTTTTAATATATATGTATATATGGAGAGAATATATGGATGGGTCTCACGATTAACCAAATGAAAAAAAAATAAATGGGTAATACATGCGATTCCGAACTGAGTTCTGTCTCGTTTCGGGGCACGGATAGAATAACAAGACCCGCGCCCAAGTAAACGATCTTAGGAGACGAACGACTAGTGCACCTTCTTGTTACTTCTTTAAGGTTTTGCTTTCTGTTCTGGGAATGCGTGGCCGTGTGTGCCATGATTATGTCGCCCCATCTCTGGCTTAACTTCTCAATTTACTAACATTGCTATTCTCTACTCGACTCGTGGCTGTAGGAGTGGGAGGACCGTGCTCTGGATGGCACGGCCAGGAAGTGCCAAGGCAATCCTAGATACCAGCCCGCTCCAGAGCATTCAGCTGGGTGCCCAGGCGCTCCTCTTTGGCCTTGCGCTCCGTACTGATCTTCTTCGACCACTGGTACGTGTTGAGGAACGTCTGCACGTCGGTCTTTCCGTTCAGGAAGTGCTCCACGTGACGATCGCAGTCGCCATCGGCATTGGAAGCTGCAATCTGAAGAAGCTCCTTCAGGGGAAATTGAATGCATGTTACGGTTGGGCATCCCATGCTATTTGCTTCTCAAGAGAACTCACCCTGATATGCTGAGGAGCGTACTCATCCGACTTCTTGAAGTACTTCTTGTTTAGCCGGTCGCATTTCTCGCCCAGGTTTTTTAAAGCTGTAAAATCGTCGCTGAGTCGGCGCTTCAGCTCCACCAGATGAATGCCCTTGCACTCGTTCTCTCCTGGATTAGAATACAGAAGGCTTAGATAGATTTGCCAGCCTCGGGCCGTGACCTACTAACTTGATATGATCTCCACCTGGTCCATCATTGAATCGAGCTCCTCGTTCAGGTACTGCACCACGGACATCTCCTCGATGAAGTCGTCGAAGAACTCGGGATCCCTATCCAGCTGCTTCAGTTCGTCCAGCGACAAAGTGCACAGGTTGGGCAGGTTGTCCGATTGGCCGGCCTCCTGCTCCTTGGCCTCACTGCTTTCGGCCGGAGGTCTTTGGGCAAGAGAGTGGGCAAGGGCAAAATCCTGTGGTGTGGTCGGCATCTTCAGTTTTCAATCAAAATTTTCGAATGTCAATGTGTCTGCGTTAGATCTATTTTAAATTTAGAATTGTGAAATGTATAAACGGAAGTTTACCGGTTTACTGAGTTTTACGAATGCCGAGGATAGTTGTGTCGAACTGGAGCACTCACGGAACTCCAAAGGAAGTTGGCGAACCCGGTTGCAAGACTACCAACGTTTCAAGGGACTTGCCCGCTTTGCGTGGTACTCAGCCAATCTTCGGCTACTAATGTTCTGATCTTTTATGCTTTGCCTTCGGATTGGAAGCACTGGTTTTATATGCCCCGATCGAAGTTGCATTTTCGTTCTCTGTCCATCTCAGTGCTGCCACCTTGGCTAGCTTGCCGCCAAATTCGGTTAGCGTCTGGGGCGGTCAGCGGGAATCCAAGTCGCTCCCGCTTTCTTCAAAAGATTTGGCTACAATAATAATTCTTATACATGTCTTGGTTTTCATTTAACTTCGTGAACTTTTTGTTAATTAAAAACGTGTAAACTAGGCACTGGCTCTATCGCATCTGCAAAACACATTTCCTAGCCACAGCCAAATCTTACAAGTGACTTCGCTTCCATCTGAGTGCTGAATGCAGCTTTGGCTTGTAAATTTAGCCTAACTTTTTTTTGTTTTAATATAATTAATTTTTTGCATCCTTGGTTCGAGCCAGTTGGTGGATTTGGACAGTGTGGCAACCCTGGTTGCCAGCTGCAGACGCTTGTTTACATTTTGCATCTTTACATAACGAACTCAGTAACTCCAGTACATAAGCACACTATGGCACTTTTCGAGATGAAGTGGCTGCGCCGCTGGGTGAGGCGCAACACGAATCCCATACCGGAGCACCGGGCGGAGCTGTGGAAGCGGCGCTTGAGCATCGGGTACGCCGTTCTGGCCTGGCAGGCATTCGGCCTCGTTTGCTACATGGTCTACACCGGACGCAACGACTGGGCCAAGTACTACGGCTACAAGACGGAGGAGGAGCTGGCCCTGTCGCCGGCCCAACAGTTTGCTAAACACCTGAGGGTCGAGGGCAGCGGCAAAATCATCAGGTTCTCCGGATTCCACAAGGTGGAGGAGGTGCCCTTCGACGCCAGCGAGGTGGAGCGGGTCAAGGAGTAGCTGTAGTTCCCACCAGCTCAGTGAACCATCATTTTTTTTTAGCCATCGTATGTTTATTGCCATTAAAGCTTACAAATCGCACTTAACTATGTTGTGGCCTCAATAGGAAACCGTTGTGGATCCAAAATGGTTTCACGTCCCCGAGCATCAGATACATCTTGATGGGATAGAAGGACACTCTTAAATTTCTTGTAGTGTTCTACATTTAAATTTCGTAAGAGATTAAAATGATTTCAAATTTAAGGTACGGCAGTTTTAGTCTTTGGTATGCGTCGCTGTGGTATTTGCAGACACTCAAGCGACAGCCACACTAATGCAGCGCAAAAGTGAAACTAATCGGAGATCTCCCATCGCCAGCAACAACAACAATAACAAAACGCAACAACAATAAGCAGCGACGCGACGTTGACCGCGGACAAATCGTATCGTGAAGCGATAACAAGCGACCACAATAACAAAAGCAAAAGCGTAACATATTGGCAGGCTGCAACGGGACTAATCACGGCTATTGGCGTTGGCCAACTAACCAAGTAACGACTCCGGTAGTCCGGTAATCGGTGTCCCCGCGAGCGGCTGTGATTCCAATCGGAGATTGGCATTCGGTGACTTCTATTAATAAAGCAACAAATCGAAGAGCAGCAAGCAGCATCCTCCTGTGCGGAGTCATCTGTTCCATTGCGCACAAAACAAAACAAGAAGAGACATGTAAATGAATATTAATAGCCCGTCATCAAGGGGAGGTCATTGGCTATTTCTTTCGCTCGTCCGCTCCCTCAGTTTCGCCTATAACTGCACTTGCTCTGTCTGCGAAATAACGGGACTCAACAACAAATGGCATTTGCAGATGGCTGCCGCCGCATCGTCTAATTGGAATTTGTGCAAAGAAGAGGCGTAAAGAAAACAAAAAAAATCTGCAAATAATTGCTAATTAGTTGCATTTCTGCCATTGTTCGAAGGCTTCCTTGCGAATTTTTAATGTAATTAACGCGCCAGCTGTTTTTTCGAGTGTGTTCCGTGTGTGTGTGTAGCGGTATCCAAAGCCCCCGATCTATTTTGTTTTTACTTTTTGTTTTTTTCGGTGTCCAGAAACAACGAAAAGCCAAAGGTGCAAGTGCGTACAAATAGTAGTGCATGCAAAAACGGCACATTCCGCCCTACAGAAAATACAGTTAAAAGGAAAGGGCGAATCTAGGAAAAGTACCGTTTGAATTCGATTGTCTCTGCGCCTTCTCCTCACCATATTTCTCCGGCACTTCTTCGTTTTCTACATTCGCCGCGGGAAGCAGGGTGAGTAAAATAAAAAAACAAAAACGCAAAGAAATGTAAAGCAGATAGTTGTTGTTGCTGGTGGTTTTGATACGAAAACCATCAAAGAGCATTATATCAATTTCGGGAAAGTGAAATTTTGAAACTTCCACTTTCTGCTTCTGCACCAGCAACAAAAACGTAAGCAGCGCAGCAAAACGTAAACCATCAACAAAGCAACTTTACAACTCCGAGCCACGCATAAATGTATATATTAGCGAAAACGAAACTATTTTCTAAAAATAATTTATTGTGACCTCCGCTCATACAACAACACACAATGTACGTAAAACAAGCGGAGCAAACAAAGGTCGATAAACACGAACAGAAATACATATAAATATCAAAAAAGAGCCGCGTCTAATTCAAGTGGTAACGGTGAACGAGCAGTGCGCCGCGACTGCGCAGTCCACTGTAGCGGCTTCAAATCGCTATTGCTTGCCCCTTAAGGTTTTCCAACTAAGTTCCACCTCGGACCCAAGCTGCACATGACCAGTTGATTCTTTAACCTGCCTTTTCATGGGCAACTGCCTGGCGTTCTGGGGACGCTGTTTTGAGGAATGGTCACCTCGTAAATTAATGTCTCTGCTGAAAAGATCTGTCACCTGATCTCCGTAATTTCCTTAGTGTGGGAAAAGCGCCGATATAGCCAACAGTTTGGAGCGTAGCGCACATTTCTTTGGCGCGCCAAAGCGGAACGTTTGTAAACGCGGGTGTTACAAAAACCGTTTCTATTTTCTAATTGCTGTGCTTTAGAACTTCACCAACTTTAGCTGGAAAATGTTTGGAACCCGCCGGACAAAACTAAATCTCACAGATCTTTTGCCTTTTAGACGCCAGTGAATGGCCGGGGGGCTTTGAACCCCCCTCATGTAACCCAACTGAAAAAACCTTCAGCCTCTTTTATTCATTATCATTTTCCCTAATATTTTGGGGGACGGGCGGTAAGCTTTGTTTCGGCCTGGCCTTTGGTCATAGACCTCTAATGTACGTAGCTTGCAAGCAATACGAATCATAAAAGAGCCATGCGATGGGGAAAGAAAGAAGAGCAAAGAAACGTGTAACTGGCAGAAATGCTGAAAGCCGCGAATGAACCCCTTCTCCTACGAACGGCAGACACGCTTTCCTGCTTCTTGCGGTTTCTTTTGCAGCTTTGCTGCCCTGCTGGCTTTGATAAGGCCCACGCTTGAGAAGAGGCAGCACAGGAAAAGCTCAGAAGAACGGGTGGCAGACTTATTCAACTGGCCGACACTGAGGGAAAGTAAAACTCTCGCCATTTCGTAGTGCCATGTTAAATTCGTCGACATCATCTGGCATTCCTGCTATAATAATGGCACATAGTATAGTTTTAAAGGAAACGGAAGGATGGCAAGAGAGGATGGTAGCGTATGGAAATATTCATGTCTTTAACCAAATCCCTCTAGGTTTATTTCAGTGTACTGGAGAAAATTTGGCTTGCCCTGACTTTGATAAAACTAAATCAGTTATTATCGTTTTTAGGAAAATTATTATACTTAGCCACGCATTCTTGGGACACAAGATATGTACATTTAATATTTACATACAATTACTCAAAAGTTCTTGCTCTCCTAGCAATTATGGCCTTCGACAGAAGTGCTATGTTTATTATTATGACAACATTTCCAATAAGTCCAACTATTTGAAAGTACCCGTTATTCGCGCCCAACCAGTGTTGGACATCGTGTCACGCATGCGCCGTGCCCGGAGCTCCCCGGTATTGAGTGTTATCGGGTATATCGATAGGCGCCGTCGACTAGACACTTGTTGTTGTCGGGAAGCAGCAGAAAAACCGAAACGCGCGTCGCTTTGTCACCAGTTATTCGCTTATTTGGTGTCGTGCGTAGCTCGCCTCGTTTTGCGTAATTTACCTTTGTTTCTGTTTCCCACCGTAGTATGTTCTGCAGTTAAGGTTTATGACAAATTAGCAATGAGCAACAAAGTTCTTCGCTCGGTACGTACGCGTACGTGTAAAAGTGTGCGGGTATTGTTTGAGCATCGTATTGGTGTGCGTGTGAAGTTGGCCTTTCGTTTTGTTGGCGTATTGCAGTTTTTTTACGAAAGAGTGTGTGAAAAGGGAAGGAAATTCCTTTTATAGCTATCTGGTGTACATAGTTAAACAGCATTGCCTATGTTTGATTGTTGATGCGTTGATTCATTATCCACCTTTCTCTCACTCTCTCTTTCTGATTTTCATTCAATTACTGTTCCCTTTCTGGCAACTCCATTGTTGTTGCTGCCTCTCGTTGAAGGGCAATCAGATCTCCCCTCTCATCCCCTCTTCCGCCCAACATCCTGATTTGCCCGCTCTCCCAGCTCCGCAGTTGCATTTTAAGTATTGCATAGTTCCCGAATTTGGGCGCGCATTCAAACTGCATCTGGAAATAAGAATTCCAATGCCAAGTCGGATGCCGTGCTTGTGTATTCTGCCCACTTATCCAACTTATCGCTGTGCCAACATGATAAAGATAAACCCCCGCCAGGTGATAAGAAAAAACTCTCGTGTCCATCGGCAATTAGGCAAAAAGTGTTTCTCTGAATACATGAATTTAATTTCATGTTTCGCTCGTGCTCAGCATGATGTCACTCCACTGTTTGCGTTTAAATGTTTAGCCCAAAGTGAAATACAAAATTTGTATGTTTCGCGTGGGTCGTTGTCACAAAAAAGAAATCCGAATGAAAATAATTCGAGGCCATACATGGCAAACTAGCTAAATCCTAAGATCTGACTGTTTTGCAACACTTCTGTTCGGCGTGTTGCAACTTGCAAGTGCAACTCCGCTGGGGTCAGCTGGCAATGCCATTTGCTCAGTTGCACTTCATTTGTTCTCCTGTTGTCTTTTCGCTCCGTCGTGACATGACTAATCCGGCTTGCATGTGAAAGCACACACGCATACTGCCCTGGGTGGTGGAGAGCGGAGAGGTTGGGGTGGTCTCTGTGGACAATGGGTGAAGAGAAAGAGTCCTCTCTTTCGCTCAGAACCCCAACGCCTACAGCAGAGGCTGACGTGAATTATTTGTGGGAAATGCGATCAATTTGTACGCCACCGGTCCTCACAAGCCTACATGTTTATTTTATTTGATTTAACTTCTGATGCTGGTGACTTGGCCCCGTTTGTCCAGCAGCGTACGTGTGACTTTCAGTGTGTCCAAGTGCGGCTGTCGAATTGTTGACGTTGTAACAGGGCCCGGGCCAGAATACAGTGCGCCTTCAATTTAACCGTTCCAGAACTGAATCCGAGCTGGTAGAGGTGGACTTAGCTTCAGTTTTGACAATCAGAAATCACGGAGTGCCTTTAATTGATAATCGGGTGTGAATGCAAACGCGATTGTGCGTTTGTTTTGGTTTCTCTCTTTATCTCCCTCTTAGCCGCTCTCCCAATGACAATAACAATGCAGTGTGATTGTTCGTCGCCGCAAGCGGGTTATATTGTTGTGCACTTTGCCTGATGTTGCATGCAACACGATCATCTGTTGCTTGTGAAATCCAATTTCAAGCCCGATTTTCTCTATTCATCGATTGACTCATTCGTCGCCCGTTTTGCAGTACACGTTCCCAACGAAATAAGTTTATAACCAGAATCTAAAAAATAAAAGAAGTGACAAGAAAAGTGTGACGACAAATGAAAAAAGATGAACATGTAAACTAAATTTCTACAATTACACATTAGAAAACATTAAAAGCGCAACGAACGATAAAAGATCAAATTAATCAAGTTTAACTGCAAGACACAATAAATGATGGTTGATATTAAATAAGTTTAAAAGCAACAACTATATGGTTGATGGTTCACGTTTTGCAACGAGCAAGGCAAGACTGGCAGCAAGATGATCAAACTGAAATCCTTGTTCCGCAGAGGACAGGGCACCTCCAGCTCCCATTCCTCCAACTCGTCACACAAGCAGCAGCAGAACTCCTCAAACAACAATCGGCAGAAGTCGCAATCGAGCACTTCATTGAATACCGCCCACGAGCAGCAGCAGCAGCAGCAGCAGCACAGCATCACCGCAGCAACTACAAAGTTCTACGCCCACCAGGAGACGGCCACTTACGAAAGAGGCGTGGATGTGGGTGACGAGGGGGCGCTACTGCTGACCAACCAGCAGCAGGAACAGAGGCGCCAGCAGTTACAGCAGCAGCAGCATCAGAAGCCCCAAAGCAACACCTTGCCTCAAAAGAAGTCCAAGCTCAAGGGACAAAAGCAGCCCAAGCTGTTGCCAGTGCAGCAGCCACACAGCAATGCACCTGAACCACATGATCCACAGCAACCACTGATGACTTCCCTGGCAGCAGTGCCGCAGGCTTCAGCGACTGGGAGCTCCAGCAACAGCAACATCAATAACAACAACGCATTGGCCGCACTACAAGATGGTGGCGCTGCTGCCGCCGCTGCTGCAGATTTCTACCAGCAACTAGCAGCAGCAGCAACGGCAACTGCAACAGCAACCTCGGCGAACGGCAGCAACACCAGTGCTGATAGTCCGGTCAGCTCTTTTCCCGCAGCAGCAGCCGCCGTTGCGGTTGCCGCTGTGGCAGCAAGCAGCTACCAACAACAGCAGCAGCAGCAACAGCAACTCCTAAACAACGAACAGCAACAACAGCAACTCCTAGAGGTAAGTTAAGTCCCCACTTGTTGCCCAGTTTTCACATAGTAATCGAAACTCAACCACACAGGCTAACAATAAAATGCAGGAGCTGCACAAACAGATGGATAGATTCAGAAGCGAGCAAATGCAACTGGAGACACGCATCACGGAGCTGTTGCCATACCAAAGCGAGGTGGCCAAGCTGAAGGGCGATCTGGTTAAGATGCAGGTGCGCAAAAGCTCGCCAGGGGTGTAAATGGTGAAAGATGGTTTAAGTTGGCTTACGGGGGGTAGTAAGCGAAAACGGGGACGTTGGCTAACCACAAGTTGCTGCTGTGTTGTCACGGCTGATTGATGTTTTTGTTGCCTCTCCCGCATTGATGAATTCATCATATACACTTGCACAAAGGGGGTGGGCTAGATTTTTTAGTAAGAAAATAAGCTATTTTAATTTACTAGCTAAAATATAAGCATACGTTCAGAGGTATCTTTTATTCCTTGAATAAGTCCGTTAAGAATTAAATGTTAGTAAGCAAGCCTTTGAGTTATACCGGCGTTAAAAAGCTTTAGTAAAGGGTATTACAGGCAAAGCCGAGTTCTTGGACGCTGCGCTTCGCTACCCTCACTTATCAACGCATGTTAAATACGATATAGCGATATAGCGCTCCTTTAATTGGGTGTAGTAGTCTGCTTTTGCGTCGTAATGCAACAGCAGCCACATTAACGCAGCCCAGAGAGAAGCAAAACTGATCAGTCTGATACTTGTGCTTCCAGAGTCTACAGGAAAAGTCCCAGATGGAAATCGGCAATTTGAAATACGAGAATGAATCTCTGCGCAATCGGCTACGGGACGTAGTAAACTCACCGCTGTCGGATGCGGAGAAGCACCAGATCATTCAAGACTCGCAGCGGCTGCACAGTTCAGCGCCCGCTTCAATAGCCCTGCCCAGTGTAAGTACTTTCAGACGATTTCTAGTGATGCAAAAGACCCTAACATTATCCCTATTTCCTTTCCATATTCAGACACATGATGCGCATGATGGTACACCCTGCCTCACTCCCGACTGGGATAAACAATCATCCTCCAGCGAGATCTCTGTAGCCTGCCTGCAAGACAAGATCATTCAAATGGAGGAGACACACTACTCCACTAACGAGGAGCTACAGGCTACGTTGCAGGAGCTGGCAGACTTGCAAACCCAGCTGACGGATACGCAGACAGAGAACGAGCGTCTGGCCGAGGAGAAGGATGTGCTCTTCCAGTCGCTATGCCGACAGACGGAGAAACTAAATGAATCGCGTACGCAAATCAGCACGCTGCAAGAGCTGTTACTTCGGGATACCAAACAGCCTGCACCCGAAGTAAGTGCTTCGGAGAGAGAGCAGAAGCTTCTGGACCTGATCAAGACATCACAGGAGGAGCGCGAGGCAGTTTTGCTCAAGCGGGAGGAACTGGGAGCTGAGCTGGCGGAAATGAAACAGGCCCGGGAAGCTGGCCAACTGGAACTGCAGCGCCAGAGGGAACGAATTGCCCTGCTGGATTCTCAGTTGGATGCAGCAAACGCAGAGCGGCGGCAAGGAGAGGCTCAGTTTTCTCAGGCCATGGAAGAGATATCGCAGAGGGCCATCGAAATCAGTCGACTGAGCACTCTTCTGGAGAATGCGCGCTCAAAGATCGAGGAGCTAGAAGCAGATTTGTCCAGAGGAGACAAGACAGACCTGAGCGAAGTGCTGGATGTGGCCAGAAAGGAGAAGGATGCCCTAGAAGAGCGTGTGGCTGAGCTACAAGATCAGTGCTCTCGCAGCCAAGCTGAGCTGAGAAGGCTACGTGATCAGCTATCCGGGCTAACTGAGGAATGCAAAGTGGTCAAGAATAACGCCAAGTGTGCGGTCTCCCACCTTGAATACCGCTTAGAGCAGCTCCAACGTGACAAGGACAAAATAGCTGGCGAATGGCAGGCCCTGGAGGAACGCGTGGCCGAACTGCAGGTTCAGTGCAAATGCCATCAGGAAGACAAAGCCCAGTTGCAATCTCTGCTAGCTGAAACTCAGCGCCATCTGGGCGACGTTCAACTGAAGCTGGGTGAGGCAGAGTGTAGACTCGAACAGGAGACACAGCTGCGGCGCAAGGAGGCCGAGGAGTGGCAGCAGTTCCAGGCCGACCTTCTCATGACTGTGCGAGTGGCCAACGACTTTAAGACTGAGGCGCTCAGCGCCCGGGAGCAGCTAGTTCTCGACAACAAGACGCAGAAAGAAAAGATCAGACTGTTGGAGCAGCAGCTTGAAAAACTTTCCAACCAGCGTAAGTCCAATTGCCGTCTGTCTATGTCGTCAATCGGTAATCTTTAATGCTTTTCTTAACCCTTGCAGAAATGCAACAGTCGGAGACTCCGCAATCCGTGCTGTCCACAGTTCAGCGTGAGATGGAGATGGCCACGCGACGCAGCAAGCTTAGCTTCAGCCGACAGGACTCGCGGCTCTCCGTCAAAACGCTAATTGAGAGTATTGAGAATAACAAAGCGGTAAGGCCTGTGAAGCATTAATCTTCCCCAAACCATTCCAAACTATTTTGGTCCTACAGCAGGGAAAAACCGACGAGTCGGAATCCCACTACAGCTCGACGTCGAGCCTAAACAGCGGGACTCCTGACCTGGGCACCACGCCCATCATCTTTCCTCCCTCCAGTGACTGGCATGAGAGCGTGAGTATTCAATCGAAAATGAATTTGAGTGCTCGTGCTGTATTTCTGAACTAATGGCCTTGAATTCTCCACAGATTCGGTTGCCTGTGCTGCAGAGCAGCAACTTGCACGTAAACGTCGGCAATCAAGCTGGTGCCGGACAGGGCACCAATACTTCATCTGGCAGCGGAGGAGATTTAGCTAGCACTACCAAAGCAACTTTGCCGCTGCGCGATCAACAACAGCTTGCAATGACATCTACCCAAACCCAGATACAGAACGTCTCCCAACCTTCTACGCCAGCCACGCCCAGCAGCGCGGGCAGCACCAGTAGCGGCGGGTTGCCGTTTGGTAACGTCTCAAAGTCATTTATCAGCGGTAGGCAGTTTTAATCGGCGTAGATGTATTCGTGATCCTAAAGTCGACTTTTCCGTGCTTCCCAGGCGAACGCAAGGACCCGCTAAACATGCTGGCCAAGAACGGGGGTTCGAAGCGCAACGCCCTGTTGAAGTGGTGCCAAAACAAAACAGTGGGCTACCGCAACATCGACATCACCAACTTCAGCTCGTCGTGGAACGATGGGTTGGCCTTCTGTGCTATCTTACACTCGTATTTGCCGGATCGCATTCCGTACGATCAGCTGACTCCCGCCAACAAGCGTCGCAACTTTTCGCTGGCATTTGCGGCTGCCGAGTCCGTGGGAATTGGCACAACACTGGTGAGTTTCCATGGCCAACAGAAGCTCAACTTGTTTATTCTTATTCTTATCTGAAAATTTCGCTACCAGAATATCAATGATATGTGTCAGATCGAACGACCCGACTGGATGCAGGTGATGTCCTATGTGACGGCAGTCTACAAATACTTTGAGACCTAGAGGAGGGAACTTAAGGACCATCTGCTGCCCTCCACTTGAGCTCTTTTGTGCAGTATTCGTGGGGTTCCCTTTGCTTTCAATATATATGTTTGTTCTTTCGCATTCATATTTGTTTGGTGTTGTGTATATTCAGTTCACGAAGGAGAGCAATCTAATGTTTTCTCCAATTCCTCTAGCTTGTACGCTTTTTCCTGTAATGCCTCTTCTGTTTTAGTGCGTCTGATTCCCTTGCCCATGTACAATGGTCGTCCGATGCAGCGCCCCATATTCAGACATCGCTACTTTTAAATACCTTTGTTTTTGGGTTTTAAAGACAAACCCTAGTAATAAGTATAAGCAAGAGTTACATTTTTTTTATGAAGCTTCAAAGTTTGTTGGAACGATCGTACCAAGGACAACGATGACTATCCCAGCCTGTTCCCACTGCACATGGGTGTTTATATAGGTATTTTTTTATTGCGTGGTACAGAGTTTATTTTAATGCGTAAATCGACGATTGAGCTGGACGATTATTAGCTTGACGACGAAACATTACTATACAGATAATAAGGAGATGGACTAGCTTTAGCGTATATATAACTATTTATTTCAACTAATTCAAATCACTAATTTAAACATAAACAAAATGTATTTTTAAACGATCTATCATAAAGAACAATATGCTGCAAAAGGCAGTAAGTCAAGTAACCCCCGTTTGTTTTCTTTAGCTTGAATGCCTTCATTAAACTAGGATAAGCTGCGGGAAGCAAATTAAAATTGCTATAAAATCTGCTGCGTCCGAAATTTGCATTTTTCCTTGTAAAAATTTCTGAGCCGCCGCTTATTAAAATAAATCAATCTTGGCAGGCGCACAAAAAGTAAAACTGGAGCCCTTGGAAAATGGGGGAGTCTCATGTAAGGCGTGGTGGAAAAACTTTCAAAATGGCGCTCCTTCAGGCGCAAATTTCCCTCGAGAGGGAAATTTCCCTTGGAGCAGGAAAGAGATGGCGTCTGTACGTTGGCTCAATCATTTTGAGGGCGGGATTCCGGATGTGGTTGGTCGGATTTCTGGGGATGACGGGCGGCTGGGGTGTGGCATGATTCAGAGGATTTAGGTAAGGGTCCAAACCACACCGCAGGGGGTGGGCAATTTCTTTAAAATTAAAACAAGCCGATGATTGATGTACTCGAGGCTAATGAAAAGAGACAGGCAAAGCTGGGAAGGATAAGGACAGGCCCATCGCTATTGTTCAACGAACATGGTTTTCGATCATATAATCTTCTATATTTAGATAACAATATATTTCAAAATTGTAAACGATCAAATATTGTATTGTATTGCGAACATCTACAACAAGACTGTACAAAGTTCGGCTTACCAAAATTTCTCTGTGAATCATCCGATCAGTAGTCAGTCTCACATATATAGTCTATAATACGTACTTCCAGTAACAAAAAGCACAAAGGACAAATTAGCTTGCAATGCAAATGGACCTATATGAATGACAATATATCAATAACGATAAATTCGAGAAAAGCTAGTAATACTTTCTAATAACAAATTTTCTCACACGTTCATCAAATTAAATTTCTGGCCGGTAAAGGTGGTCATTCGGCAGTAATGAACAAACCTGCAGCTGCTTGGACCGGACTATTATCAAACGCTTTCGTGTCTTTTAATTTGGTCCGTGCGTTTGGGCAAAGGTCACGTAGTTCGAAAAGCCTTTAAACATCCATCTACCCTTTTGTTCGCCGCGCGGTGCAGGGGAGAAGCAAATAGTATCTGTCAATTAGGCGGCTCCTTGTTGTGGTGAAACTGTCCTTTTTCGGCACATGTCGAAAATGAAATTAAACGCTGACGCATCTTTTGCTGACCGGTGGCCAGTCACCGAAACTTGTGCGTATATTTGACGGGACGGCCTTTGGCTTAGGAGTCTTGGGGAAATGGAGAAAAATGCTTGGTCATAAATCAAGAAATTGGCAAAAATAAATTTCAATTCGGGCAACATTTTAATATAAGAAACAGACTGGGCACAGGCAGGCAGCCACGAGTGCGGGGACACGTACATATTCACACACTTAATGGGTCGGTGGCAGTGCAACTATAAAAATATTATCTATAGTTTCCACTCAAATGCACAGCGGCACTTACCGGACGCCGCTCGTCCTTGTCCGCCCAACCACCCATGTGGATAAATCATAATGGTTAATGTGACTGCGCAAATGGATGAGCCAGGCGGTATGGTACACGGAAATAAATTACTGTTGACTGTTCTCATTCATTGTTGTCGCGCTTGCAGTATTGAATTTTGCATGTTAAATAAAATGTCGACTTACACGCCAATCTAGTAAAAACGTATCTAGTTTTCGTATTCAAAATTGTATTTATATTTTATTATTGCACTCCCTCTTATTGCAACTAGTTCGAAATGCATATTAACAACATATTTTCGCAGTTTTAACGAAATTTTCTTTAACAAAACGGAAAAAACACACAATGCTAACTTGAAAATTGACAAAAGTAAATCTGGAGGAAGGACTATTTATTTTTTAATATTTATATTCGACTTTCGACTTTTGTATTAATTATTGTATTGGTTTTCAAAAGCCAAACTATTTTTTAAATTGTCTATGCTTAGAGTGTAGAAATACCACATTTTGTTCATAATCATTTCTCCTTATTCTAATGACTTTCAATAAATTTCTAAAATCCGTTTTATTTTCTCTGTGCAGGTACACATATGGACGTATATGCTCCAACCGAAAAAAAACCAGACACGTTGGCGAATGTGGAAGTGAATATGAGTGGTGAGTAAGAGTGGGTGTGGCTGGGATCCAGATATATATCTGGCTATATAGATAGTGAGGGGTGGACATTGCTCATCCAGGTCAGGTCATGTCAATTCAGGCGTCGGAAAATCGTTTTGTGTGCGTGTCATTTCTGGGTCATTTGCCATATGTATATCCGTAAAAGACCTGATCCCACCAACAACAACTACCCCAACCCGGTCGGGAAATGCGGGCGGACATGGGAGATATAGATCGACTCGATATATACAACACGAAAACATTGAATAATCGGTGTTTGGCAAGCCAATTGTATATTCATACACTGCCTTATACCCCCAACATGATCAAATTCCAATAGAAAAGGAATGATTTATTTTTGGGCGATTTTATGGGAACTGGATGAACTAGATGAACTAGATAGAACCTGTTGTCACCTCTTGCCAATGTGCTCCACATTTCTGGAAGAGAAGAAGAAAGCCACCCAAACAGACGCTTAGCCACATATTCGGAAAAGTTCGCTTCCTGTCAGAGATAGTTGGATGCTAATTTAGAATCTAACTTTGACTCCTTAACATTCCGCTTCTTCTGACACTTCCGATGTGCACAGGCAAATCCTGTTTACTGCCTGTCAACTTAGAAACAATTTTCCATGATAATGACGCCGACGATCGGAGCAACTTTGCGGCGGAAGCAAAGGCTTTTCAGAAACGGAGGAACGCGAAAAATGGAAAATGAGGAAGGATTATAATAGGGTAATGGAAAATCGAAGAGCGGACAGAGATTAAATACACTGGGCAACATTTCCGGTCTCGAAGAGATGGTCCAGTTGCATGACGAGGCCGCTACGATTTGATTTCCTCTCGGCAACAAAGAGCTTTATGATTTTCCGGTCAATACAATTCCAGCGGCAGCACTGCATCCTTACAAATCAACAAGCATGACACATTGCTGCCCAGCCATTGTTGTCAGCTCGGGCTTCTTTGCTCGAGGAAGTACTAAAAAACACAATGGAACAGGCCAAGGGCTCTGCATGTGACTTTTCGGCTATTGGGCTATTCGGCTGTTCCGACAGCTCGGCTGCAATGCCAGTCACAATGGATCCACAAAGAGCCATTGAGTGCCCCGCGGACCTCCTTAACCGTCTACCTAATGCCATCCTGCTCTCGGGCTGAATCTGAAGTCGTTGGGTCATCGAGGCTGAGGGTCAATAAACAACGTATTGTTGACCGGGTTTTACATAATTGGAATCGTTGGTAAAAAAAGTAACAAGGCAGATAGATTAATTAACTATTGCATGATTTTAAGATGTCGAAAAGGGATACAATTAGATTATTGTTTTAACAAAATAATTAGTTACTCCGGGTAGAGCTCTTTTGTGGTTATGCCTGCCAAATATTTATCCCAATCTGTCTTTCGACATTGTGCACCCCCACAACTGGCCCAACTGGTCGAACTGGCTTGTCAGCTTTGGTTTATTCGACTAAACATGTCTAAATGACTTGCACGACCTTCCTGCTAAACGATCCCCATAACGATTCCATAAAAATTCAATAAAGATTCAATAAGGAACTCCGCTGTGCCAGAAACCCCTATTCGTCAGCAAGGGCATAACAAGACTCATGAATCCTGTCCCACGGGCGGAGTCCCACGTGGTCAGCTAATACGCATCAGGGCTTACGCCGAGCCAATAAATTTGTTTGTGCTCCACCCACTTTCCCGTGCTGAAGAACCCCTCCGATCTGGCACGTCCATCCCTGACTTCTTGCCCTGTATCCTTGGGCCGCACTTGGCTGCTGGCTCACTCTGATTTGCACGCATGAGCTCCCTTTCCTGTGCACAGGGAGAAATAAATACCACTAAAGTGTTAACATTTCTACGCACAATTTTAATTTTCGACTTTCAACTACAAGAGTGTTTCTGTGACTGTTTCTGTTACGCAGAGTTAAACCTACGAAAAACAGTACTTGCATGATTTAGCTCGAATTTTTTGCACTTTGCGACCTATTGGCCTTTGAAATCTCAGCCTCCTGCCTGAAGGGCGTGTCAATGTTTGTTTGGCACCCCTCCTTGCCAGCCCGCTAACCAGATTTCAATTTGTGCCGAGCGAGGTGTTTATGAGATTTCGAGCTGCCGCTTTTAAATGACCAAAATTCTTGTGTCCGGGGAGAAATCGTGTGGCTCGACGCCCCCGCTGAACCCAAAGGATTCGTCTGGGAACTGCGTGTGCGTCCAACGAATCGTTTGTGTGCTTAGTTTTATTCTGTCTTTTGTTTGATTTTGTTTTGCTCTGTTTGGTTTGGTTTGATGTAATGTGACATGATGGTTTCATCAAAAGTGCATTAAAAACAAAGCACAGCCGGGGAGAAGTCAACAAAAGAAGGCGGAATCGAGCAGTGTGCTGAGTGATGGGCGGCATCCTGCATCGTGAATTTATCTATGTGTTCTCGGGATAAGCCGGCTTAGATTTGTCACTGGGTATAGTCTTCCTTTTGTTAGATACTTAACATTTTAAGGGTTCCCAAGCACCCTGGAATCACACTTGTTTCAATTATATCGGGTTTCTCGAAGACCAAAAGACTGTATTAGATTCGCTGAAAACGATCTGTGTTGTCAACTCTGCGGTACCCGCACTTCGACAATGGTAATGTTCCTAGACTCGAAAGAGTCTTCAGGTCGCCACTATGGGAGGGCTCTACCGGATCATAAGTTCGTTCTGATTGCGGAATTACAAAAGATCGAATCAGCTATGTGAATGATTTTGGAAAGCTGCCAGGAATTGCCTTGCAGGATCTCACTGACAACTAAATTTCGTCTTTAATAGAGCTGTGGCAAGTGGGCCTGGAGTCAAATCAAGGCAGCCAAAGGATTCAGACCATTAAGTTCCGGAAGTGAGTTGATAACCAGACAACAAGTACACAATTGCAGTCGACCACTGGCACGAGACAGGTCGCAGGATTCCGGCATTACGGAGCTGTCCTGGCCAGAGATATTTATGCGTTTGTGTGTTTGTTCGTTGCAGTAATTGGCTGGCGGGTCCAACAAATCACGCTTGTGCATATGCAAACCGCCAAAAGAAAAAGACAAGCCAAGTAGAAAAATGAACTAAAGCGATCAACTTTTTGGGTCGCTGAAAACGGTTCCTCGCCACCTTCGTGGTTAAGGGGATATCTGCGAGAAGGAATTCGATGGAGCCAGAGACTTCCATGCTTAATAGATACTTCATAATCTAATTCAGAGAGTGTAGTAGATAGACTCCTTCGACGAGGCTTTTATATGTTAACCTTGGCCGAAACATGTATTAGATTGAAAAAATTCAAGAGCACTCGGAATATTGCATTTAGTATTCATAACCGGAGTCCTATATACCTCTTGAAAACCTGCTATCCAGTATTGCGGTCCCTGGGTGGAGTTTATGTTTATGTGAGTTACTTTCGGCTTGTGTCCAGGCTGGACGAGTAAATAAATAAAAGAGCCGTCAGTGGAAATTAAGCAACCCTTCCGTTGCGAATAAATCAGCATATTAATCGCATAGCCGAGTGCAGACCGCAGTGACTGTGCCGCCACCCCGTTTTCCACATTTTCTCCGCCTCCCGGAAACGGAAACGCACACACAGTTAGCCACACATCAAAACTGAATTTCAGTCCTGAACCCAATTCAAAAATCGAGATAGCTTCACCGCTCAAGTGGATTTAAATTGGTTTTTCGAAACCGCATTCGAGATTGGGTTTTAAAATATTTAGTTATTTAATGCTCCTTGTTGCTCTGTTTGGTTCTGTCTGCCACTGAACGGCGACACATTTCCGCTTCCGCTGGCGAGAAGCAACTCTGGCTGGTTTTCATTTGATTTGACTTTCACGTTTCATTTAGCAAACGATTTCATTAGTTAAAAAGCGCAGTTTCTTTCCCTTCTTCGCTCGCCAAAGGGGGTGACCTGAACATATTGTCCATGCTGGACTCCCTTTCATTTTTCTCCCTTTCAATCGGGCGGGCGGAGTAGAATCTTTTTGTGTGCTCTGTTCCTTTTTTATGCCATTCAAGTTTGTTTTTCCGCTTAAAGTGCTTTTATTGAATCTTCTTATCGTTTTTTATGGCCACTCACCCAGTGGTCCATCGAGCAACGACACCCAACCCCCCGATTAATGCTAATCTAAACAAATTCTGTCGTGAAGGGTCCTTGGATCCCTCGTTCCCGGAAATGTTTTGCTGCTGGCCTCTGGTTTCATATAAAATATTGTCAATCAATTCAATTACAAGTCGACATCATTGTTACTTATTGTTGACGTCAATTGTCCGGCTGTAACCCCTCCGGACCCCCTGATTTATTGAGTTCCTCGAAATTCACTACACTGACCACTCCACGACCGTCCCTAGTCCAAGAACCCAAACGAGCACCCCTTGTTTTCTCAGTTTCCATGCTCGTATTCTTGTTATAAATATATGGACTCTTATTATACGGACAGGCGGACATGGCTAGAACGGCTAGGGAGGTGATTTCGATCAAGAACATACACTATACAATTTACCTATGTTCATATTATATGTCTACATGTAACGGGTTTAAATATCCATGTTTGGATACTCTGCCACCCAGGTCCTTATGAAGATTTAAGTCTTGGCGGGGCATTCCCAAACTTAGCATATTCAGATTCCTCTGATTTGCGGGAGGGTGTCTACTCTAATTTCCGATGAAACCCTCAGTTGCGCCCACCACTTTCAGTCGCGGGCAATTAGGCGGCACACACGCCCGCGGGCGGTCAGTGGTAAGGGGTGGGGCAGAGGACACGTTTTGAGGCAACCCTTTCAATGACTTCCGTTCACTCACTTATCTATCGCCACCAGATTGCCGCTGTCGCTAATTGCCACCGAAGAGCCTTTCCAGTTTTATTTTCATTTGCATTTCCATTGATTGATTTCCCCTGCGATCGTGTTTGCTGTGTGTTTGTTTATTTACCAATAATAATGCAATAAAAGGCCAAAAAGGTCGAACTTACAGAAGGAGTGGCTTCGCCTTCGACGTTCCACACAGAGAAAATGTTCACAAGTTTAATGCGCCGATTCCATATACTTCCCAGGTATTTCACATTCGATCATCTCCGACAATGCGGTTGTATTCATGCTTAATAGCTATTTTATCATTGCACTTACAAATTGGCTAACATCTTTTCTCCCAGTGTCCGTATACAGGTGCCTCGCGAGCTGTTCCTTTGTCTGCTAATGGCTAGGATCGTATCGCATAGGATAGTATCGTATCGTATCGTATCGATGTCGTGGGAAGGTGGTGCTAGGAACACCGGCGCTTGGCGCATTTATATTCAAATTAGTCGATCGACACTACAGCCACCACCAGGATACACAAACAGAATATGAAAGGGACACTCGCCGAGGTCATGAGAGAGTGCAAATTTATATTGGTTTAATGGGGTTTCTCTTTGTTTTGTCCGTGATTTCGCGGCTGAGGGGGAGTATATGCATTTATTATGAGATATGCGTGTGCCCTTTATGCAAATCATGGTAACGCAATATATAAATTGATGTTCGTGGCCTTTTAATGGCGCACGCTCCGCGAATCCACATGCAACTCCCCTCGATCTGTCCTTAATGCTTTCATTAGGGGTAAAATCATTTCTGGTTCCTTTTCGACTTATTGACATGCTAATTAGGCATGTGAACATCGAGTCGATGGGAAACGCGCAAAAACGGTGCTGACTAAGCTAGAGGGCCAAGTAAGATAGATACTTGCTTCTTTATAAAATGTTGTAATAGCAGTGAACTCCGTTGACTTACTTTGTTTAAAGATATACGTACGTATACGTCTGTAATGTAAGACTTACCAATCAAGTCCTGATACTATATTACATTTTCAATTACCTTACATCCTCTATTAATTATTTATCGGCCTAATCTCCCCCGATTAATTACGCATTTCAGATCCCACAGAAACCTGCTGATCCTTGTTATCCCGCCGTATCCGCCGTGTTTTCCGATTGCCCACCCCCGGCTTTTCACACCCCATTAGAAAGTCAATCTGTGAATGCATAAAACCTCATTCACACCCATAAAGTATACTTTTGGTATTACTGGGTCAGCAAATCGTCAGCATATTGGCCGCATCTTCATAAATAAGAAAGTGTGACCGCGACGCACCCCAAACTTCGAGGGGGTACCTTTCGAAAACACACAAGAAAAACACAATGCGGCACGTGCGGGCGGAAAAACAAGGGGGTGTTGCAAAACCCACACACAGAAATACAGAAACAATTGACTCTGGACAAGATTACATGACAGGAAATTCAATTTTAAAAGCAGCTGCCACGTGTCGTTTTAGTGCTTGAAATTGTTACAGTTATTGCCTTGAGGGTGGGTGTATATTTTTCCGAGCCCGCCGAATCCATCCAGTCATCCTCCATCGCTCATCGATGAGTCCGTTGATTGTGTATGAATACCTAATGCCCTTTTCTCTTTTCAAAATTGAGCAATAAACGCGCGGCGCGGCGCTTTTAAATTGCGTTACAAATAAACAAAAGGTGTGGAAAGCGGAAACGGAAACACGCCACCGCCAACGTGTTAACAGGGGTGGCTTCCCATGCTATGGGCTGGCCTTCACTATTCAGTATTCAGTATTCAGTGTTCGGTTTTCAGTTTTCAGCTTTCAGCTTTCAGCTCTGAAAGGCCTTGCGGTGGCCAAAAGGGCGAGTGATTGACTTAATTGACTATGAAAATGAGAAATTACATGCTGATAATGACGCTGGTCGCGAAATGAGCAACAACATTATTAAAATCGTCAGATTCCATCCGCCACCCCGAAAAGGCAGGACTGTAAAACGCGCCATCAACTTGCGCCTTAATTTGATTTGCCTTCCCCCACCAGTCTGCCATCGCCTCCCACCCACCGCTTTCCCAACCCCGCCGCCGATTTATGACCCCGCATTGGCTAATTAGAGCTGCGCCCCGCAACTTTGTAAACCCCATTTTTCACGGCGGGATCAGGACATTGTGTTCGCCGGAGAGTTTGGTCATTAACATTGCATTTGGCCTGTGGGCACGATTCCTGCCAGGAGGTGGAAGCCCACCGGACAGTTGTGGGAAAATGCCTTCCCTTTTGTATCCAACTCTTCTCATATTAGGAATTCAAAGACCATTCCATACATTCTCCATTTGATTAGGATTCCTAAACTATCTACATTTACAGTGCGCGTGAACAACGTTATAAAACTTCACAGGCTTAGCCTATGAGTCATGATTAGCCCTGTTAAAGTGAATATTATTATTGATAAAAATCCGTATTCTGTAGGAATTTCCCAGTTAGCGAAAATGGCAAGTTACTTGGGCCCAGAACTTCTGCATACACATTTATGTAGCTGCTGAATGGCCACTTATCGACTATTTTATTAATTGCAATCTTATTTATTTGTTCAGTTCGGAATTGTGGTTCCTGGCCTGATTCGGTTTCGTTTGGTCTGTTTTGTTTTGTATTTAATTTCCACGTTTATTTTGTGATAAATTTATGGTTTGATCGGACCGTCTGCGCTTGTGTATACGTTTGTATATAGGGTATGGCTGCCTTAATCAATTTTTCATTACAAACTGGAACCGCGATTCAGTATCCGTATCTCGACTATATCTGTGTCGCCGATGTCCACCCGTCCACAGCTTTATCAATGCCAAATTCAAGGAGTTCCAGTTTAAGGCCCGACCATTCGAAAATCACCTCCGATCAGTGTTGTAAGCAATGCCCCTTCTCCTTCTCGTTTGGCTCTATCTCTATCTATCTATCTATCTATCTGTGCAGTGGCACCGTTCTTGGGGTACAAGTGTCTGGAGGGGCCCCTCGATCATTTCAATTCCGATTCGGAGCCGGCTTTTTCCATTGCCCAATTGGCATTAAAAGATATGGGTAAATGAAAGGGTTCTTACAAAAAACAGCGATTAGCTGGGAAATTCGCTGTGAAACCGTTTCCTCTCCTCTGAAAATATAAGAGAGAACGCAATAGACGGCTCTCTCGAATTTTTGATACTCTGGAGCATACGCTAACTTGCTCAGAACTTTCTTAATGAGAAACTAACTCGTATTGTTGTACTGACGGCTCGAATGAAATTATGGACTTGAGTCGCGATGCTTACCAAGAATATACGTATGGGTTCGGTTCGAAAAATAAATAAAGTCAGTAAATAATAGTCAGTAAAATAATAATAAGTTCGAATTCAAAGCAAGCCGGGAGTCGTCGTAATGAAAAGTACCAAGCAAAAACTGACAGATTAAACGCCACTGAATCCACCAGGAAACCCCGTCCCCTCAGAAAAACTCAGTTGTAGTTAACACTGCGATAAGCTGCACATTTGTACTTGACATGACGGTCATGCATGCTTGACCAGGTGGGGCATCGCAGACGCGGAGGTGGCGGGCGAACCGAACCGAATCGGATCGGATCGGGCCGATCGGCCAAATAACTGTCCAAGCAGTTGTGAGACATATCGCTGATATCGTCGGAGGAGTGGTACGGCGTCTGGGGATTCCGGGGAGAGGGCAATCAGCTTGGCGCAGCGTGTAAACGTCGCGGGTTGTCCAACAGTCAAACAGCCCAACAGCCCAACAGGCAGTGGAAATCGGGCTTATCGGCGGACTTTTTGGGTGGGGAGTTCGGGGGCGAGAGAAAATATTATTAGTTTATTTCACGATTGTGCTCCTGCCTTTCAGCCCAGGGCTATATCACTGGCCCACTCTAATCTAGATCATTGAATTGTATTGAAATGTACTCACTGGGGCCATATACTCGTTTACGTAGTATACTATATATACTGGCACAATCAACATCCTGTCCGCTCCGATTTGCGCGATATAGGTATGCAAATGATTAGGCCACGATTAGGGGCTGTACTTGGATCTTTGCCACTCCTACTCGTATTCCACACATGTAACACCAACCCCCACCCACCAGATAAGGGAAATCGATGGCTTTATGGCCACATATATACTCCAACGTTGGCTTCTGCCCGGGCCATTCAAATGGGTTATGGGCCCCATAAAAGGGTGCTACAATTATGTACTCACTTCTGCTAATTCGTTCGCGACTCCCGCTGGACAAATTTGGTTGGTTGGTGGGGGTTGGTGGGGGTTGGTGGGGTTAGATCGGGTGCATACGTTGGGAAGCTTACGTTGGTCGCCAAATAGCCACTTGTGCTGGTCAGAGATCGAATGACATGCCCCACGCGCATGAGCGCATGTTCCACAGCTTTCGCTGCTGTGGTCAGTGCTACCCATTGAGACATTCAGACATTCAGATGGATCCGGAAAAACAAGTCGTTAAAGTCTAATTAACTGAGTGGAGAGCAAGTATGGACCGTGGCATGTGGAGGGGCAATATTTATGGTACTTCAGCTAAAGTTGTTGTGTTTATGGCCCGTGTAAAACGGTTTCGATTTCGTATACCCCTCTTCGCTATTGTCGGATCGCCCCAATATACCATACACATGTATATGATTGGGCCCCATTTTATGATTATTAATACACCGCAAATATTATTTTCGTTGCTGATCGAAAGTAGGTGGATGGACGAGCATGTGGGTCCACTTATCCCAAGTGCCAGTAGTCCATTGATGAGTAATTTAATTTGCCGTTTATTAGAATAGCACTCGTTGTATTTTATGAGATACTCCAGCGCCTCTACTTGACTTTGAGTTCTTTATGTGCCAACTGTGTCAAGCGGTGCAGAGCGAGATATCTGTGCCGCAGTCCATATCTTCCCAACTGATTTGCCATCGGCTATAGGGGTGTACGGGTAGTTAATTGCTTCCAAATCGGAGCCCCCAGACAAGGTGCTCCGCCTGCCCGGCCAAGAGTCGATGATTACCCTGCATTTCCAGCCGGGTCCGGGCTCCCGTTATCGGCCCCACTGGCTTTATGGCCATTACCCTCATTCCCGATTCGCCGATTCCCGATCCATCGAGAACTGTTCTGGTGCCGTAATCAAGCGAACTGGACGGATTACGGTGCCAATCGCAGAACGGTAGCTAACAACCATAATCAAGACCATATTTATTGTTTGTCCAACATGTTTATAAGCCCGGCGATACGTAGGCCACCACCACCCCACGGAATGCGGGAGAGGGTGCCATTTACGATTCCATAAAGTGCATGGGGCAATAACTCTTATAACATAACAGGTTGGTTTAGTGCATTGATCAATAAATTGGTCTTTCGGTTCTCATGGCATCTTGGTCTTGTCTGCATATCTTGTTATTTAATCGGGCCTTTATCCTAGTTTAAGTTTTGGCAGTAAAAGGAAATCGTTTATTTTTTAATGTATGTAATTGGTTTTTATTAAATCTCTGACATGTACTTTGCAGTTTGTAGTGTCGATTTGCTTTGTTGTCCAATTTGGATTACATCCGCAGCGTACTGTCTTTGTTGTTTGTTACAATTTATGAACTCATTACTTGCTATAAATTCAAAGACCGTTTACTCTCTATACACGCACACACTCACGAAAAAAATATGTGTTAGGACTAAGTGCCTATATTATATATGTATTCATAGAAAAAAAAGGCCAATAAGTTTTGTCTAAAAAATGTGAACACTTATTACGCTTGAATTGGATATATGGTATATAGTACAGAATTAGTTGCATATTGCCTATTATTAATTTCTCTCTTGAAATAATCTATTTTTCAGATTTACCTCATTTTTATATTATATTTACACATTTTATCTTTGGGATTAAACTTAGGGCTAAAAAAAAAATAAAAAAAAATGGGTCTACTTCTAAATTTTATGCGACTTAAATGCGCTTGACAAGAGACACTAGTATTATGCAAATTGATTTTTATTCAGAAGGAAATGTAGCTTTCTTTTGTCATGGGCATTGGTCTGATATCCAGGAATGGATAAATATATGTCATTTAGGTATATATATGATTATATATATATAAACTATGTACAGAAGCGACTCAAGGATAAATCCGGGAGACTAAACGCTAGTAGGGATTTGTATGTGTTTCAATAATTTTTGTATATTCTTTTACTTGGCTTCACTGGGGATCTGGCGGCGTGGTCTTCTGGCTCATCGCTCCACGGGCCTGACTGTCTCACCTATTGAAGTGCCCCCAGTCCCGTGAATGCCAGTTCCTAGCAATATTAGGGCCACCAGGCAGCCCTCTGGGCGTGGGCGTGAGGATGGCCGTGTCCATGGGCGTGGGCGTGAGCATGGGCGTGGGCGTGAAGGCCGGCAGCCGCTGCAGCGGCATGTTGATAGGCGGCCGCTCCATTTAGGGCAACCAAGTGATGGGCGGCGGCATTCTGCATGGCGGTGGCGGTGGCTGATGACACGGAGACGCAGTCGGCTCCCAGTTTGGAACTATCGCCCAAGCAGGGCTTTCCGTTCCTTACCAGAACTGGAACGGCTACCCGACGAGGCGAGGGCAGGGCACTGGGGTGATGCGGATGGGTGGCATGGCCGTGCAGTAGGCCAGGATGACCCTCGTAGCCCTTCTCGTTTTGCGCCCGCTTCGTCTTGTAGCGATGGTTTTGAAACCAGATCTTCACCTGTGTCGGCGTCAGGCGGATCAAACTGGCCAGGTGCTCGCGTTCCGGGGCACTCAAGTAACGTTGCTGTCGAAACCGACGTTCCAGCTCATATGTCTGCGCCTTGGTGAACAGGACTCGTCGCTTCCGTTTCTTATTTGGAAGACCGTCGGATCCATTTGCATCCCCGCCGCCACTCCCGTCGGCGTCATCCACGTCGTCGATGTCCTCCTCTATGCCATCTTCGTTCAGACTGTCGTCGTGGCCACTGCCTGCACCGTTGATCCCCTCGGCCTTCAGGCTGTGGTTATTGTTGTTTGTCGTATTATTATTGTTGTTGTGTAGGGCATGGGCCGTCGGAGCGCCTCCGGCACCCCCATTACCAGAGGATCCGTGGAGGGTGTGCAGGGCGTCGCCCACGGACAGTGCATCGCTATCGGCCGACCGGCTGTAGCTTTTGTAATCGCCGGAAAGAGCAGGCGATGTCTGGCAATTGGAACCTATGTAGGTGTACGACACTTCCGAGGTAACTGGGGAGGTGCTATCCGGACTGGCGGGCTGCTGGGTTCCTGGAATCAAAGAGGAAATCAAGGTTTTGGTTAATGTGCTAATTCTTCGTAGTAGATATATGGCTAAAACCGGGGGAAAACTCCCTTCTTAATATGCTGCTAAGTGAGGAATAAATTGCTTGGGATAGCCATTAATTTATTTGGATTTTTCACAATGGCCCCCTACCGAATAGCAAGACAACGGCAGGGTGCGAGCCCTGGGTGGGAATTTGTCAGCAATTGAGAAACCTCTTTAGCCGTAAATTAATGTAGCGACACACCCCTCCGCATTGTCCAAGTGATCATGCAGAATTCGGGACAAAAGGGGGAAGTCAGGATCGCAACTACGGCAATTGGATTAGGCGCAACATGAAGCTGTGGTCGGAAACGATCCAAATGTCAAATGCCAGATGTATGCACTCCTTATGGTCCGCAGCGTCAAATCAACCCCTGCCCATCCCCTACGAGCTTCACCCTAACAACGCCAATTAGGCGGAGACAAACAGCGCACACAAATACATACACAAAGCCATGTCTAGGTGGGTATTCCCTCGTCGTCTACCTGAAACGATCGCTTCGATCTCTCGCTGAATGACTGCTGATCCTGGGCCTGTACTAAAAACCAGCAACCAGGATCCTAATGGAACAACGACACAAAAGCCAGACCTCAAACACATCAATGGTAGCCGGGACTCTTCCGGTTCGCCCTCTTTCACAAGAGTTCCGAACTTCCAACAGATAGTGATTTATCGCCGGGTGTGGCTATTTCTGATATTCTGAGGCGGGATCTGCGGTTGCAGGGGCATTTCAGTGGGCTTATGCCAGTATTGAGGCAACTTCAAACTAGGCATGTAACTATACAAAGTCAAAAAGAGCCCTTTAGTCCTTCGTAGCTCTCGAACTTTTGGAGATAGTGCTGCGAAGGCAGCATTCCGAAGAATCGGAACACGTCCTAGCTGCCTTTCTATTCCTATTGCCATGTATTTCAAATAATGTCTTCTAATGTGTTTATTCACCTGCCCGGGGATTCCCTCGTGGGACATTGATAAAACAACAAATCCAATGGTCGTAGGAGGTCCTAATGCTCGCCTATCAGCTCCCTTCCACCGAGCTAGCCGCATTTGCCCTGCCAGGGAAGCCATGCGCTCACCATGACAACTCAACAAATTAATAACTTAATATAATCAAAATGACTCCTCCTCGACTCCTTCACAGCTGTGGAAACTCCCAAAAAAGAGCAGACAAGAGAAAATAAAAAACGGCAAGTGGGCAGCAGCTATAATTTGTAGCTAAACAATAAAGGAATAATAACAGAGGTGGGAAGGGATGAGGCGGAAGTGCGTGCCATAAATTTCCAGGATGAGAAATGTTTGGGCCGCAACAACAAGAAGCGATCGAGCGGGCAGCGATTGAATGTCCTGGCCGAAGGACACGAAGGACGTCAACTGCCAGAAAAACAACAGGGCTAATCCTCAAGTGTGAAGCGCATACAAACTATTAGTCATGATTAAAGGGGAAGCCCAACCCCTGCTCCTTGATTCCCAGTTATATACCCATTTCGATCCGCAGTTAACTGCTAACGAAAATAAAACCCAACAGGGCCAGTATTAAACAAAGCTTGTCACACCCTGGAAGCACGTGAATCCGTCGAGTCCACAGGGTATGCAAATACAGCTGCCTCATCGCTCGACTGCTTAAACTCTCTGGCTCTCTGGAGCAGTGAGTGGTTAGTTACGGAACAGTATCATTAGTCGGCCAGTTAATCGGGGGTTAAATGCAGTCGAAAATTGGAAATTTCCTCAAGTGGGCTTCCGCGGACCTCATTGATAATTCTATTTTGAAACCTATTTAATTCGTTGCTCTTTGGCCTACCCACGATTCATAAGGATATTTGTTTGGGATCCAAAGACTTGCTTCATATCCCACCCTTACCACCTACAAGTTGCCATTTAAATGTTGCTTCTTCAAAAAGCCAACTCTAACTTGGTTATTGATATGGCCAGGGGCTATCTCCTGGAAATGGAGCAAATGAAAATGGATACATGCGTATCCACTTATGAGTAGAAACATTCGCTTACCGTATAGCTCGTTCTCCTTGATCCACGCACTCCTGCCCGAGTGCTGCAGCATGGTTTGGGCCATGTGGTGGTACGAGGACATCTCGTCGCCGAAGCTCCCCGGGAAGTTCTTGGGCAGGTTGGGCAGGTATTGGCCGGCGGCCACAGCAGCCGCAGCCGCTGCATTGTGGCTGGCCAGCAGATGGGCGGCGGCTGCGTTGGCGTGGGCGTGGCTTTGGGCTTCGCCGCTCTGGTGGTGCGCCAAAGGGAGTGGGGCCACCGCCTGCTGATGGTGCTGCTGCTGGAGGAGGAGGTGAGGGTGGTGGTGCTGCTGGTGGTGCGGGTGCTGTTGCTGCGGATGGCTCGGAGGGGCGTGATGCTCGGTGGTGCTGTGGTGATCCGCTTCTCCCGCTCCTCCCCCAGTCCCGCTGCTATTGTGGTGCTCGTCCACGGAAACGCCCGCTGGCGTGGGCGAGAGCGCCGAAGGCGAGGTGTGAGATCCCTGGCCGCGATGTCCACTGGCGGATTCACTGCCCGAGTGGTGACTCAAATCGCTGCCATGGTGGGCGGCGGCGGCGGCGGCAGCTGCTGCATTCTTCAGCTCGGAGCCCTCCAAGTTCAGGATGTCCGATATATGGAAGCCAGAGCGTTGGGACGACGGGACCTTTGCATCAAATAAGCTGCAAGGGGATCAATATATTAATTCTAAATGTTAAATATTTATTTCTCATTTCAATTGCCTTCAGTTTTAAAGAAAAATGACAGAAGGCATACCAAAGATGAGTTGTAGGAGTTTTTTTGAGATTCTGTGTAGTTTCTTAATTGTCCCGACAAATTGTCATATAATCGAGTGATTAATGACTCCCCGAGTATAAAGATGGCTCCTTAGAGGACGTGGAACTATTTTTTCCCTGTTTCATGCTTATTGCAGCGACATCCTGTGTCAATCGTATGAATGGCCGGAAGGTTTAACAAAGGGAGGTCCCTTTGGTCGGGATATGCAAAGGAAACTACCTGCACTACCTGTAGCGCTCTGACTTTCACAGATTTTTGCACTTGCCGTCGTTAAGAAGACAAGGAGGTGGGGGTGTGCATCCTGCGAGCATGCTGCGGAACCGAAATCGCACATATTTCCCCCGGAATTAACTTTGAATAAGTGCACCCAAATCGCTGGATTATTGACACCTAGTCCCGGTCAGACCCCGAGTTTTGATTTGCCTAATACCATCAACAATTAAACGCAAATCCTCCTCGTACGGATCGCAGCTACCTGCTCGGGTCAGTGCAGGTCAGCACAGGTCAGCAGGGACTCTACGGGTCGAAACAGGTCGTGCCACATGTTGGCGCAAGTTTGCTTGCTTCCGGTTTTCCCATTTCGAGTTTTCCCGAAGACCCCGACTCGCGAATTTCCCACGCTATGGACAGGCTACACGGGCATTCCCCGTCCTCCTGAGCGGAAATCCCATTGCCAGACAGTGTGACGCCAGTATCTCGAAGGCATCTGAGTCCCGTGTCTGCCGTACACATGTCGTTCCCGATTGGGGTTTCCCTGGCTCTCACCTACGGGAATTTCTAAGCCAGGCTCGAACAACAAGCCAGAATTTCCCAACCGCCATTCGCCAGGACCTTGAGTACTTGCCAGATCAAAGAGGCGGGGGAATTATGCCCTGTGTCCTGTACTTGCGCGCTTTGCCCGCTTGGCTAATTTAAGGAGCTACCAGGATTAGCCGGAAAAGTCTATCAGCTATATGGGATCTAAACACTAATACGGAGGCAGAGGCTCGCAGGGTGTGATTTTCAGTCGGAGCTTAGGCGAAGGCGATTGCAAAATATGGCTGGTCTTGCGTATTCTACAGATTCTGCTTTCAATACCCAATCTTCCCAATCATTAGATTAGGAGAATTAATAGGAAGATATATATCATTAATCGGGAACTCAAAACCCTGAAAACCATATCTGCTTTTTACAAAGTGGTCAGCCACGAAAGGCAAACGTATTGTCGGTCGTCAGTAATATTGTTTCAATCTGGGACATGTCCTTTTTATGCATATCTTGGCCAGATCCATGCCATCAAAGTGTTAATTAGAAGAACCAGAATGAACTTGTGTCAACGTATCACCAAAATATGCTTTTCGTAACCAAAACATATGAATCATTTGTTTCATAGGTTTGTGTCCACCAATCCAGAGGTATCAATATTTTAATTATTCCATTGGAATCCTTGTGCTTACCCGGGCAAAGCGTTTCGCAGGGCCGCCGGATAGAAGGCGGCTGGTAGGAGGGCGTGGTTCCACGGCGGCAGCAGGATGGGCGACCAGGGCAGAAAGGGGGCAGCTGCTGCGGCGGCCACAGCCGCCGACGATGGAAGCATGAGGCTACTCATGCTGTGGAGTCCCGGGAATCCGCTGAAGGCGGCTGCGCCCGTCGGAATGCGGAGCTGTTCCGGCGCCAATCCGGAACTGGAACTTGTGTTCGTGGGCACGGTGGTGCTGGCGGTGCTGAAGACTGTGGCGAATCTCTCGTGATCTCTGTCTCGCTCGTGCCGTTCCTGCCGCTCCTTGCGATCCTCCAGGTCCTCCCGATCCTCACGCTCCCTCTTCCGCTCCAGCGAGGGTGTTGAGGTGCGCAGCGGGCGCTTCGGCGTGGCTGGGGAGGACGGACTCACCGTGATCGCGCTTTGGGGCGATGCGGGCAAGCTGCCGGCACTGCCCAGACCGCTGCTGTTGTCCCGCTCGCGATCTCGATCCCGCTTTGAGGGGGTCCTCTCCAAGGACGCCGACGTGGTCATATCGCTTTGCGATATCGGGGAACCACTGTTCGATTTGCTACGCTGCGACGCGGGTGGCGGCGTGGGCGGACTTTTGCGTTTCTCCGCCACTTTGGAGCTGTTACGGTGATCGGAGCACGGAAAAAAATATGTGTATTTACTGGGTAGCACTGCGATGATTTAGGCGGGTATCCTGGTTCGGCAACTAAATTCCAGACATAGTTCAATTTAGGCTTAAGTTTAAGTTAATCACCGGGAAAGTTCGATAGTTCAAGGGTCGCGAGTCGTTTCTCGATTTCTCAGTTGCACGGTTCCGCGGAGCAGCGCACTCTAAACATTCCAAACTGAAGTGTCATCAACAACTAACGAGGCATCAAGAACTCAACACGAGTCCAAGTCGCTTCAGAACAGCCAATAACCAAAACCCAACAACCAACGGCAGAAAAGTACCAGGTCGTATGCTCGGGGTGTCTTTGGGTATCACTATGTATGTGGTGCATATCTGTATCTGCATCCCTCTGCCATTGGGCACATAACGCAGATACTCGGATAGTCGCACACACACACACAAACACACACACGCACACAGCCAGACTGGAGAGACTCTCGGCTTTGTTGGGCGCGCTAAGTGGCTTCTTATGTCCTTTTCAACAAGGATACGGCAACAATGTGAGTGGCCTATTCAACCACCGAGAGAACCAACCACCATTCGTCGCCAGAGCGAGACGGACGATGTGAACCGAGTCCTTATGCCGCACGTCATCCCGCTCTAACTCTTTCCTGTTGCTTTCTCTGCCGCTCTCAAGAGTGCCACTTGAGTGAGAGTGTGTGTGTGCTGCAGCCTCTGTGTGTGTTTGCTTGTGTGTGTGTGTGCGAGAGTGAGTGTGTATGCGAGGCCATTGTAGCGCCTCACGAACCTCCTCAGGCACGTCGGATTGACGTTCCCAGATTGGGATTCTGGGATTGGGCCGCTCTCTTCCAGCAGTGCTCTGCACTTGATGTTGTCAACATTCGCCGCGTCATTTAATTGTATTTATCATTATTAGCTCTCTGCAACTCTGGACTTCCACTTCCGGAGCGGGAACTTCTGGCCCGACTTTTGGCGCCTATGCAATGGGTCCAAGGACAGGACAGGGCGGGACATGTGATTGTGACCGGCATTTAGCACGATAATATCAGATGGTGATATCAGCCATTATCCTTCTGGGGAACGTGAGCGATAAGAAAGATTTGTTGGGATTACACTCGCACCTTTTCTATATATAGTTGGCTATTTAAGAATCAGATCAATTCATCATTGAAAATCTCAGTCGTGTTGTAATGCTTTGAGATTTTGAGTACCAACCATGATTAGATCTCGGGAGGATTGGTCACATGTGTAATTTTATATTAGTTAGAACCGAAATCTTATTTTGAACCACGACAATTAATTTCAATACTTAAAATGCGCACTGCGAAAACCCTATTTAATTGTATTCTCACTTTATCATACCACTGTAGGAAAGTTATTTGTGCGAAGGCCTTTTATTCTCTGCCGTGTTAGTGGTATGCTATTATACTTGGACATTTAGTTTACTTCACGGTACGTTCTTTGGGAATCAAATTTCTTGCGTGCAACGGAACTGTTATAGACCACTTGGGCACTGAAATGGGTGCCTTATGTACAAGGAGTGTCGCTGTTCGTGCAATTCGAATTTCGATTTCATACTCGTAAGCCAACTCGTGATTAGTGCAGATCCTTCAAACGCCAATACATGGCGCCGTTCCTTGAGAGGTTGCTTCGGGACATACCCTGGACACTCACAGCTAGGGAGAGTGCGAGCGAGGGGGTCCAAAGTAAAGTATGGGAATATACATAATCAGCACGAGCAGTAACAGACAGGACAGACTGAGTTGGGGGTGTCCACCCGAGGCAATTGAAAACATGGCAAGAGTCCGTTGGCGCTGGCCCCATTTACATATGGGCTGGGGGCTATATACATATATATATATACATATATAGTACATGCATAAACATATATATATATATATACATATATATATATATGGTGTGTATACGAAGGAAGCTCCATGATCCCTATGAGCATCCGCCCTCCAAAAGTGGGCACCCCACTGTCGCTCATGACTTCGCACCATTATTCTTCCCCATGAGGGAATGGAGATGGTGTGTGGAGGGCGTAGAATTTTATCTTGTAATAACCTCTGCCGACGACGACGTCGCCGTCAAGTGGGCGCGTCATGGCCGCCTGGCCAATCGGAAGAGCGTGCGAGCAGGAGAGTTATATGCACCGTGCGCTGACGCGCATGTTTGGGAAATTTTGAATACGCCAAAGGACTTTTCGGGGAAATTTCTCCCATTGTGCACACGCCCATCTTCCCGGGCGTTCGTTGTTGGCCATTGTTATTGGGCTTAATGATGATGTTGCATTTAATATCAAAGTAAAACCTTTGTGTGCGTCGACGTTGTTGTTATGGCTTAGCTTCCGCAGGAAGTTTTAGTATCTCATGGATTTATCTGTGTTTGTGTGGAGCGCTGGAATTCGAATTACACACGAATTCAATTCGATTCTCGCAAAAACTCGTTTGTTTTTTATTCGCCTCTGCTCCTTTATTTGTGTATTTATTTATTTTTGTATGCATGCTTCTGTATTTTCCGCACTTCAAACTACTTTGTTTGTGCTTATTTCTAAGTACAAACAACTTCAATTGCAGCTCTCGTCCTTGTCGTCCTCCTGCTCGGCCTTTACGGATTTCGGCATTGCCTAGTTTATTTTGATTTTGTGAATACATTTTCAATATATTTTCGTTGCAATGTGTGGAGGTCCGCCGACAGCAGAGGACTATTTGCGGCTGACATAGATAAATAGGAGTAGGGTTTATTGGAAAAGACAGCAAGATGTTTTCATCAACATCAAAAGTGACTCTAATATTCGATAGCTTTTCATCGTCGAATGGTTTAAATTAGCTTGCACTTTGTGGTGCCAATTAGTCGCTGTTTCCATAGATTGTGTAAGTAGAACTTTAAAATGAAATGCTTATTCAAAAAAGTCCATCTGCTGGGATCTTTGGCGTCCGCATTAGGATCTTCCTACTCAGTTAGGGCCAGCTGTCCTTTGGCAGTGCGATTTCAAGTGTTACAGCGTGCTGGCCCAATCGCATTCGCATCCGACAGACACACAATGCACCAAGCCACTCGCATTCGAATGCAATAAAGTATGTTGGGTGTCACAAATCGACGTTGTTAATCGCAGGCAAACCGTGCAAAAGTCCCGGCATGCTTTGGGCCATACATTTGAGTATATGTGAGCGGGAACTCCTAACATAACAACCCCAATTAAACGCCTCGCCAGGCGTAAAAATCGAGGTATTTGGCAAAAGGTGTTTGCTTAACGCGGATACAATTAGGCGGCCATGTTGCAGCAGCCTCGAGCAGCGTGCCACGAACGCACAGTCACACACACACACACACGCTCATGTGAACACTCGGAGCCATTCACAGACATACTCACACTACCACTGACACTTATTCACACTTATTCATTCAGTAATTCATTTAATGCTCGTTTGGCTGCAGCCCCTCCCCCTCCCTCGCTCATCCCATTGTCATCCATTTTAATTTACCTTCCGGATCTGCCTATGCTCTCCCTTTTGACCTGACCCTCTACTCTATAGCCCTAGAGCTCTGCAGCCCCCCTCCCGCCTTCTCGCCCCTGGTTTTGGCCGACTCCTGTTGTCAATTGACGTCCATGACAATTTCGGGTCTCCAATTCGTTGCGCGGAAGTGATTTACAAAAACCAAAAAAATGGAAACGAGTTTTGCCAAAGGGATTGTGTATTGTTCTCTCGCCGGAAATGCATCATTCACCTATGTGTGTGCACACGAAAAAAAAGGTCTTTGAAATAAGTATATGTACTTAGCCATAAGTTTTTCAGTGTTTAAAAAATACGAGTTTTTACTTTTTCCATTTTTATTATACCTTGGCCAGAATGATTCGTTACTGCCAGCCCGCAATACACTCTTAATTTTAATAAGTACATTCGTATCGTATGTTAATCACGAGAGTTGCAGCTAGTGTGATACAGTTATGCGAAACGTCTTATGCTTAGCATATATAACATTTAAATTTGGAAATATGTATTTCAACAGTGTATCTCCCCATCCGAATGCTCTCTCATTGATCCGCAGAGGTTGTGTCCTCTGGTCAGTTGTGCTGGCGTGATCCTGTAGCCGTCTATTACTCTATTGATTCCTGCTAATTTGTTTGCCCAGATGAGAAATGTGTTATGTAAGGGGATGGGTCCTAACAAGAAGGCGTTGCCCGTGCTGTATAAAAGTCAAAAAGGACCTTTAAGATGCGAATGTACTGGTTGGTATCTAAGCAAATACAGCTGGTTATCTGTTTGGGTTTCTTCGGGCTGATCAGTCGCCTCGTCGTTTAGATGTTTCTTCCGCCTTTGGGGTGGCTTTTGATCCCAAACGGCCGAGAGTAGAAGATTTCCATTCTCGAGTCAATCCGAAGTCAATTTTAGTCAATCCATCAGGGGCTTAAGTCAACTTAGGGACAACAGAAACATTCAGCTGGTCTACTTGATCAGAATTTTACTTTTGAAGTTTTATCTGATAATTAAAAGCCATTTTAATGCTTGCGACAAAAATCGATTCTACATGCTGCAAAAGAAATACAATTATTTTGCAGCTTCCTGTTGTGGCTAATAAAAAGTTGATTTGGCAACCCGTTAAGAGGTTGGATCATTCACCGGATCAATGGCTAATCGAAGAGGATGATGGGCAAGGATGTGTCCCGCCATTGTATTTGCGTTCGCATCTGTGCTGGTATGAGTACATGTATCTCTTGTGCAGCTGTAGGATCTCGGTGAGTAGCGCCCCGGAACTTGACAAATGGGTTTTCCGACTGCCTGTCCTGGTCTTTCCATGTCGTTTTTTGTGCTGCACTTCCCACTGTGTCAGTGTGCCAGAGTTTGGGAGTTTAGGGGTTTAGGAGTCTACGAGTTGTCGGGTCAGTTGGTCAACTGAGCTTAGTGCGACCAACTTCCTTTGCGCACTTCCTACTTCCTTCACAGCTGGGCGCCCCAGGTCGGCCAGGAAAACCTGGAAAACAGTCCTGTCGCCAGCTCGGTCGATTCATTCGCAATTTATTCCAAATGCCAAGGCGATTCCCGCTAGCATAAATGGTATATTTTGTTTGAATGGCTCAGCGTGCGAAATGACCAGTGCATCGCTTTGTTTGCCTTTGTGTTGTTCCCTAATTTGATTTTTTCGAACATCACCTTGGCCTTTGTGGTGGTAGATGCGGGATCGAATCCATAACTGCATTCAAGTTGGAATGCGTGGGCTCGGGCTCTGATCTCCTTTCAGTTTCGATCTTCAAATGAGCCATACGGTTGGTGGTCCATTCGATTCAATGGAATAATCCTTGCTCCATGCGTACCGCTTTAAATTGGCTGATTGTGTTTTTCCGCTGAACGAGTACGAAGACGAAGTGCCCCCGCTTCCTTCCTGCCCACTTGTCGGTAGCACTTCACTACATCACATGCTTCGTTAAAGGCCTATCAAACGGAGACTTGAATTCAAAATGCCTGTCGCGGGTGCAAATTTCATTGTGTTATTTTCGTATCCGCCTAGCCCATATAGCGCATGCGATGCCGTCGACAAAGCCAGCTGACAAACTGGCATTAAATGTCACAAAGTCACGCGTCCCGGCGGACTGAAATGCAACTGCAAGTAAATTGTATGAAATGTATCAATTTCTAGCCGTTGTTTTTCGCCTATATGCATGCATTTCTTTTTCCCTGCTCTTGGTTTGCTCCTCTTTTATTACTTCCCCAACTCCCACTTTGTGCATGGCCACCCATTCCGTTTTCCTGGCAAGTGGCCCTTTTTTTTGACAGCGCCGTTTAAGCGAAAAAAAGCTGAATTTTCCTCTTATTTGGCGGGTAACAGTTTCCTGAACGAGGACATGCGAACAGAGTAGTGGTCGGAAAAGTATTGGAGCATTTGAAGAAATCGGATTACTGCTCAGAGTTTTCTTTTAATTTTATCAAATTTAATTATTTTTATATTTTTGATTATTTACTCATTTAATTGTGCACTTAAAGGTCATTACCCGGCCTATGCTCGTCGTCGGGAATTGGAAGGAATGTATCCACCAGTTGCTCCAAAGTGGAGTTCGCCGTTAGATCGCATTTGAGAAAATTCTTAAGAATACAGCAGAAAACTTTCAGGTAATTGCACTTATATATGATATTACACATTATCACACATAAGAGATTTATAGCGACTTCCGACCGAATAGCCATAATAATGCCAATCGAAAGCGGCGAAGACAGGTGATTCGAAGGTCGGATATGTGCCCGCGATTGCTCTGCATTTTTTCTTGTGGGTTTGGGCTTTGTTTACTTCCTGGCTCATCGGTCGTCACCATCGTCGCGGACATGTGCACACATTCCCAGGCATTTGAAGCTGACAACCTTTTATTGCCATGCTCTTTTCGTAGTTTTTATGCGGCGCTGTTTTTTATTTTTTTTTGTTTCTTTTGAAGTACGTCAAACTTGAATGACTTGCTTTGGGGACTCTGCGTTAAAATGAAATTATTTTTTCGAACTTCATATTTCAGGGAGACAAGAGTAGCGCGTCCGCTTTCAGTTGTCCTTCAGGCTGCGCCCTTTCTGCAAAGGGGGTTCCGTAACGAAAGGAAAACCCAACCTGCCGTTCGAAGCCACGACGGCCGTCGCAGGGAATTCCGAGATTGAAAGCGGGACTAAGCGCTGGGTATTCGGTATATGAGTTGTACATACGTACATACGTACACACGTACATACGTACGGAGATCCTGCGGTTCATCAATGAACGCGGGTAGCGATCCGGCTCACATATGACATAAAGCACAAATAAATGGAATTGGTTTTATTTGGCAAACAGCATTATCCCGGATTATCCGAGGGTTCGATGCAACGATTATGGACAAACCCAATTAAACCCAAATTTTGCCTGTCGCCTCGTTCTCTCCTGTTTGTGTGATTTTCCAGGTGATTTCACTAAACATGTGTTTTGGTTTTTCAAAAACCCCGCCGTCGGAAAAGGTGACAAAGTGAATATAATGCGCATTGTTGCACTCGGGTTTTGGTTTTTGGCTTGGCTGGACTGGGCTGTGCGGCTCTGTGCTGGGTGTTACCATAAACGATACGTATGCCAGCACCTTTCTGCCTGGGCTTACCAACCAGCCAGTCGGTCCGCCGGTGGATGACTATGAGTCCCATCGCCAGACCATTCACAACGCTGTAACATTGGCTTACGATTGTGCGAAAATCAGGGACTGAGCCGAGAACGGACCTCGTTTCGATCCGGCTCGGTGGTGGCCAATTCAAATTCATTATGTTATATTAAATGTTAATGCGACGTGCCCTGATCCTGCTCCTGTCCCGTTCTGTTTCCGACCGGTGTTTTCTTAGCCCGGCTTGTGTGTTGTGTGTTTTCTTAGCTCATTTCAAATTAAATTGTTTTTAATTGCCTCATCGATTTCTAGGAAATATTGTGACACTTGATGCAGGTGCGTACGAGCATACATACATGTATGTACGGAAGCAAGTATCTTCAATCCCCCGACCGATCAATGGAAAAAGGCCAAGAGCATTCAGTAGTAATAGTAATAGGTTTCTGTGCGGTTCCACAGTTTTAATACTACCAATTGATTTCACTCGTCTTGAAAGTCTGTCTTTTATCAATGACTTAATCCGTTCCTTGAAGATAACTGGGCGTCATTACTGCAGATTTAATGTTGCTATACCAAAATATAATCATATCTTCTCAGTGCCCTATACTTGCAATCTCATGTGACCGACCATTCAGGTCCGAGACTTGTGAATGGGAGATTGTGAACTGTGAACGACAGATGTCTTGACTGGATGACAACGAAAAATGCTTTATGTTCGATTGACTGATAACGGGGTAATGAATGAATTTGAGTGATGGCAGAGGAGTGGACAATTAAACGCTTGTCAAGTGCTGTCCCCAATAACTTCCAATAAAACTCCAAATATAGTTGCGCCTTAATCCGGCAGTGTAGATTGAGCTTATTCAGATTTTCCCAAATCGTAAGTAACCAATTACCAGAAGAAGAAGAAGAAGACACCCCATGGGCTTGCTTTAGAAGCCATATTCATTCTCCAACACCTTTTTAATTATTTAACAAGTTACGAACTGTGTGTGCCGATTCGCCGTCGGCCCATTTTCGATTCGTGATTTCGAGTTCAGAATTTCAGAATCCGGGCCGAGACTTTCGGCTGTACTTACTCGTAGACATGCTTGTTGTACTCGTAATCCGTCTGCATGCAATAATCCTGTTGAAACACGTTGTTCGTGTAGTAGCTGCAATCCTCGAAGTAACCGCAATTCGGATTATAATTGCTCATAATTAAGGCTCTCGCGTGCGGAAAATCGGAACCGTCGGGAAAATCGCAAGGAATACAGCGAGCGAAACAGTAACAGTAAAAGAAATTGAACAGAAAAAAAAGCTCATACAAATTGAACGTGGGTGGTGGATAGTTGAACTGATTGCTGGTGGTTCACATTAAATGAATTATTTTATTTAATACACTATTTGTCGACGAATTATATTTTGTGATGGGTTTTTAATGCGCGATCACTTTTTAATTGATGTGTGAGTAATTAGGCGACGAAGGCGTGATATATTTGATTATTATAAGTCAGCTGCACTTGATCGAGAGTTACATTTTCCGATATGCAGCGGAAGATATATGTACATATATAGCAGATATAGAACTCGGATCGAACCCGGCAGTTGTGGCAGGCGTAGCGCGCGCTTTTTGACTGCCGCTGGCCAAATTCAATAAGCCATAAAAACGTCGTCGGTTGAAAAACAACAATCTGTCCGCCAAAAGAGAGCGTCCGTTTGCGGCCCTATCTCGCTTGCTCCTTCACTGCCTGGCTGGCTATCTCTCTCGCTCTAGAAGCGCCGATACGAGTATCACTGCGATCCAGTGCTTTTAGCGACGAACTGGCAATGGAATAACCCGGGGAGCCTGGACCCACCGCCATAAGACTTCGCGGCCCGATGATCCGCTGAGAATCGGAGAATCGGAGAACCGGAGAACCGGGCAACTGGGCAACTGGGCAACTGGAGAAACGGAATCAGGCAACCGGATAGCTGTAGAATTTGAGTGGCGCAACGGGGAACTCTTTAAACGGCACAACAATCACTTATTAAAGTCAAATAGGTATTAAGCAAAGCACACGCAGTGAACAGGAGAGCGTCGAAGGCAGCCGAGTTGAACAAATATCAATAGTGTACACAGAGTATCGATAAAGCTATCCCTGTAGGTGTGAGCTGCAGTTATCGCTGCCCCCCGAATACATACGTACATATATTTGTATATGTACATATATGCATACATATGGGTACTATATGTACACACATGCACTTAACTGGGCCGCAGTGATATATTCCAGCCGGGAGATACTCACAACGCCCCAAATCGGGCTTTTCGCTTATATTTGTTCTTGTACCTCTCATTTTACTGGGTCTTCAGCTGCAGTGCACAGTGGTGCCAAGTGATCGGAATCAGAATTCGTTATTCAGCCAATCCCTTAGCAGCAATATAATCATATAGAATGTCACGCCTATGAGCAAATTTGATATCTGGCATCCTGTCCTGGAGCAGTCATATCGCTTCCACCCACCCCATTCAATTTTGCAATTTATAAAGTAAGCTATCCCCCAGGGAAATGTGTACTAAATCAGCACCTAATCCCGCGGTATCTAACCGCAACCTGTCTGCCCGTCCACCGGGACTGTCCGTAAGAGTCAGCACTTCTGAATCATGTTCGTTGTTGATCTCAAGTGGACGCTTTGACGAAAGACACCGCTGAGCAGGCGATCCAATCCAATCCAATCCATTAGTGAGTGCGGGTGAATAAATTTGTCGAGTGGCTGTCGATAAATATCATAATGGGCGCTCATAAGACCACCACTTGATGTTTGGGCAGCCCCTAACCAAGGTGGGCGGGGAGGGGCAGCAATTGCCAGGTTTAACTCCCGAGTTAAATGCGAGTTCAAGCCGAATCATAAATTAATAAAAATAAGACCCGAGCCATAGATTATTATTATGGGTGAATTGTGGGGCGTACGTTTATTGACAAATAATATCGCTGCTCGATCAGGAGTTGTTGTGGGGCTCCATAAAACTCCTGTTCGGTGCGTTTTCTGTTTTCTGTTTACTGTGTTATTTTATTTTATTTTCGTTTTGTTTTTGTTTGCAATCGTGTCGAGGCGATATCGATATTGGTGATAATGCCGCAGACACCAGGGAACGCAGCACGACCCGCAACATTTGTATGAGCTAGGAAAGACCAGGCCACACGCTACAGATTGATATGCTGGCTAATCAGCTCAATTTAAATGCGGACTGCCTGTTCCAATGTTGTAGCAACATGCTTGGCTTCGTCCCGCCTCGTCTCGTTCGGCCGCTCGATTCTTATCGGGCGCGAGAACGGGCTACGGCTACCGTTTGCACCACCGTATGAGGGGGCCAGCTCCATCGCACTACTACTGAGAGCACCACCCAAGTGGGGTGGACTGCCCTCTCTAGCCACTCTAGCCACTCTATTCGTCCCTGTCGCACCCGCTCGGTGGTTGGATCGCGAGCTATTTGTTTATGCCCGTATCTCTCGACTCGAAGCCAGCCCCATCGACCGCCCCTTATTTGTAAGCGATCTCAGGAGCTGTGCCAGCAGCTATCTGTTCCCCATACTGACATCTTGTCGCTCTGGGGGGCCGGACACAGTGGCAATCGCGGTGGGAGTGCTTGTGAAGATCTCGGAGCGATATGAGCCCTTTGGGGATCACTTCTTAAAAGCACTCAATGGGCGTTTTTTCAAAAATGAAGCTCAAAGGAAGGCCGTGTTGGCGCTTATGGAGATTGAGATATTGTATTGATAGTTGATGAAGAGGTGAATAAAAAGCCATTATAGAATGATAAATGGATTCTGTCAAAAGCTTCTTCCTTCCTCTTAAAGAACTCCCGATGAGTCCTTGCTTGGTCAAGCGGCGCAAGTGCAGAGCAGGAACCTAAAGTAGTTTTTGCAAGTGCATCCAGCTCGAAACGCACACGCTCTCGAGTTCCCAATACCCTCAAGTGCATTTCAAAATTGTCTGACCCTCTAACTGCACTCTAGCTGTGGCCCAAAGGGGAACATTGTTCCGATATAGAAACTGCACGCCCGCCAAGTGTGTTGTTTGTCATTTGTCATGTAGCGGACAAATCGGACAGGGGACAATGCCACTTGAGTGGGGGCTCTCTTGGGAATGCAGAATGCACTTTGGAAAGTTTCCCAACTCAGGCGGGAAAAACAAGCAAAGCAAAGCTTCGAGCACCCCAGCCATTCCGAACGGATCGCTATCTACACGCCGTGTCCGCTGCTTCATCCGTGCTCCACATTCACGGCGTTCCACGTCGATCAAGAAAGGCGGCGAAAGGCGACTAGAAACGCGGAGCGAACTGAAGGCACGCCCGTGCGGCAGAAAGCCACGCCGAATCGAGTCGGAAACTGAATAAGCTCTCCCGCCCATATATCAAAATGTACGTCAATTTTCATGCTTGGACACTTGATAGACTGAAGTGCTTTACATTGATTTCACATATACCTTTTCAAGTGATTTATTGTAAAGGCTTGTTGGCGCACTCGAAGTTTAAACTCATAATGAGCGCGCACACATGTATGCGCAGTGTAATTCAGTCCGGCACTCCTAGATGTTGAATGCCTCTGTTCCTGGACTGGTTGGCGACCCAGACCCTGTTCCACCCGGCACTATTTAGGTGTTTCATGTTGCTTCGAAATTCTAATCTTCAGGAGCATCCAAACTTTTATACGTTTATGTTCCTTCAAGGTTTCTTGCCGCTTCCCTTTCTTGTCGCGTAAAGGAATTGAACTCATGACGATGGCCAACCTCTGAATCATTTTTTTGGGTGCAAAATATGCATTCAGCGCATACCAGCGCATATTGTTTAATACTTACTCTATTTATCAAATGGTGACTTAATTAGTGCTTGTAAACCGACAAAAGCGACGAGCTCAATTCCGTAATTTAATTTAATATTCTTTCATCTGACCCCGTGCTATCGATGCTAATCCAAAATAGGAGCAGGAAAATTGATAAGGCTTGATGGTTATCGGGTAAATATATGGCCGATCGCGGGAAATAAATAATGGATAATCTTGAGGCTATCTGGATTTGGATCGGAGGCTAGCATAATGACAGGGTTCATGCGATTGATTGTTTGTTTTTCCTGTTATTTTATTTTATTTATGCAAAATATTTCGAAAAAGAACACAAAAAGTCAAAATCAAATTATATGATTATACATTGAGAATTGTTTTGGTTTTCTTTTCTTTGTTGTTCTGTATTTCATCCGCATTCTTACGTTTTATATTTGGTTTTCCATCATTGGATCTTTGTGTGAAACATTATACAATTTTCCTGGCTTTTCCTGGGTTTCTTGCGCCCCGGCTATAGTGTAATAATGCCCAACATATCCAACCGGATAGATTGACAAGAATCGAAGATCAAAGATCGTCGATCGTCGATCGCCGATCGAAGATCAAACATCGGGGCTTAATCGCCAGGACAGAATGCTGAAATATTTCCACATTAATAATAGTATATGTAGCGTACAATTATTGTTGCAATTACAATTGTCTTCGAGTACATTTAATATTTAAATTTTTATATACTTTTCTCCAACTTAGTTTTCTGCTCGTTCAAAAATCATAGTTCGACTAAAAGAATTACACAAATTGTTGCTCTTATTTGCTGTTTCTTCTCATTACAATTAACTTGTTTTTTTTCTTTTATTATTATATTATTTACTTCCACTTGGTTTTCAATGATGAGACTACGACAAAAACACATGCGATTTCATTATAATTTTGTTGTTCTTGCTTTCTCGTGTTTTGTTTGTTTGTTTTGCATTTAATTTTCGTGTAAATCTTCTTTACTTTATGATATTCTATACGTTTCCATTTATTTTATTCTTTTATTTAATTTTATTTATGCAGGACGGGGTTTATTTCTTACACATTTGCATCATTTTTGTTTTTTTGTTCCTTTCTTCGCTTATACTCTTCGCTTTTTTTGTTTTTTGGTTTTGCTTTTTGCTTCACTAAGTGTAAATATCAATTGTTTTTTCTTTTTTTGTTTTTTTTTTATATATGTATACTTTTTCATTTTTGTTGTTGTTCTTGTTGCATTAATGAATAAATTAAAAAATATTCAAGCTTTGACTAGTAAGATTTCTTCTTATTTGCTTTTTGTGTAGTTGATTTGCCATTTGGTTTTTCCTCTTTAAATATATATATGTTTGTAATACATTATATAACGCGTCTGTTTATGTCTGTGTCGCGGAGCGCCGTAGATTTGCCTTGATTGCCATGCTTTTAAAACGTGGTAACAATGTTTGCCCGGATCTTCTCAATGGAGCCAAGTGTTCTAAACAATCCCAAGATTCGTGCCGTTCAAATTGCCAATACAATTTAGTTTATTTCGAATGAGAACTTAAGCTGAAAATGTGGCTACGAATAATGCCTAAACTGAACTTAAAACAACCACAAATCAATGTATGAAACTGAAAATATTTGTATTCTGAGGTACAGCAAATATTTTGGTTTGAATTGTCTCAGTTTCCAGTTTTGTTTTCTGTACATTTGAAAAATATCGGCTTAAATCGAAGCTTTCTTCTTTATGATTTCGGTAACATCAACATTTTGATTTAGTAACATCTCAGCATTGATCTGAGTTTGAATTGCAGCTTTGATGAGTCAGTGTGTGCTTTCGCTTAATCTCAGCCGAAGTGAGTCACACAAAGAAAATGGCCAATTTGGCAATGGAAACGGAAATTAAACGTAAATCGTAAATGGAAAACGAACTGAGAAGGGCAGCCACTTGTCGGCTTTCAGCGGGGAAAGCATTTCGATTATTGGGCTTGATTGAGTAACAGTATCTCGCTGCTCGAACAAAACAGGCCAAATATTTGCCAAGCAATCGAGCCATGAAATGAACTAGCCGTTTCGAATTGGTTTATCTCTGGGCCTCGGGTTCTTTGGAGCGTCCACTCCAGGTGGTGCCGTCTCCGAGCTGCGAGCTCCCTGGATTTTGCGATTCGCCGAGCCCGCTTATCTGATTTCTGCCGCAGTTGGCTCTAAGGCAATTATGCAACACTTGCGAAGCGTTCGATATGAAATGCATCAAATCAACTCTACTTGGCTCCGTTCAGTGTGTGTGTGTGCTGTATGGGTGTGAGCTGTGAGTTGTGACTGCTGTCTTGTTTTGTGCTGTCTTTTCGGTGAAAATGTACGTAAAAAAGAGAGAAATCCTTTTTGTTCTTCTTGTTGTTTTTGTTCGACCATCGACTTACACACAAAATATGCAGAAAAAGTTCTAAAATTTGTTCGCTTTCGTTTTAATATTTGGTTTTCCTTCTTTTGTTTCTGTCTGCAATTAGCTTAGCGTTTTGCATTGTTTCTGTTACATAGCTGATTCGTATATTATATTCAAAGCCCGCCAAGCGTCGTGATTCTTCCCTAGCTGGCTGACTTTCTACCTTTGCTTTGTGTGGCTCGTGTATAGATACATAAATACATTTATGGACATTTCTTCTGGCTTTGCTGTAAATATTTTGTATATATTTTGCGTGTATGCGTGTGTGGCTTGTGTGTGGTTTGTGTGTTCTGTTCCCTTCTCTGGTGAGTGTGTGTGGCTTACAGAGAGAGAAAGTTTGACATATGCACAAGAAGCGCATATGCACGATCGAATAGGGATTAGTACGCGTAGGTAGCTCTTGGGTTCACAAGTGTCTCAGTGTGCGAGATTCCGTGTCAGTGTGTGGGTGTTGCTGCCTCCTGCTTTCCTCTTCTAGTTCGCGCTCCCGCTCTAATTAATGACGTAGGTTTTTGCTTATAATTGCGATCGGCTTGCAAGCGTTCTAACGCCACGAAACGCTCAAAAATATGCTACGAAGCAGGCATGAATGCGTTTGTGTCTTCGTCCGCGGGTTCCTGGCACTGTATGTGTGAGTGGGGGTGTGACTGTTCTGCGGGTGAGTCGGTGTTTGAATGTGGATGTGTGTGTGTTGACAATTTATTTACTAGGAATATCTTTTGTTTTGCTCTTTCGCTCTTCTCCATCCTCTCCTCCCCCGCTCCACGTGTATGATCATCACTTGAGCGTTTCTACTCTCTTTGCGTAGCTGGCGCTCAAGACGAATCACAAAGTTGGAGGTGAGTGTGTGCCATCTTTTGATGTGTGTGTGTGTGGTGATGGGACAGAGACAGGGGAAGAGAAAGAGAGAGCTAGAAAGGATGTTTACGGCGTTTTGTTAAACATTCAAATACTTAAATTTAATTGCTTGCTTTATATTGTTGCCTTTCTGCTTGCTTGCTTTAATTTAATATATAGATATATTACCATTTATTGAATTTATCTTTCTCCTACCCTTTCATTCTTCCTTATTGAAACTGCGCTCATTTGACGAAAAAAAAAATCATTTCTCTTCCCATCTGCTTTAATATTACGCTTAATTTTTTCCATTTTTAAATCGCGGTGGCTGCAGTTGCGTTTACTGTTGTTGTTGATGTGTGCCACTCGCTCGCTCTTGCCAGCCGCGTCAATGCTGCCATCTCGCCATCTCGCTTACTCTTTCACTTCGAAATACTTGTAGGTCGGATTCTCGTACCCATTGATCTGCATGTTGGGCACGATCTTCTCCTCGCGCACAATGGGATGGTGTGTTGTGACGTTCTGGTGGGAATAAGAGGCAAATCCGTGAGTTATGTTAGCCAACAGCATCTCGCCACTTCTGTACTGCAGTGACTTACTGCCCACTGCCCCCACGAAGCACTGACCCACCTGACAACCCACCTGGTCGACCTCGATGAAGCCCTGGGCGTGCGGCGAGCGCGATGTTCGCCACTTGGCCACGGCCACGCCCACGAAAACGGCCGCCATCAGGGCGATCCCGGCAAAGGAGAGCGTGAAGTAGACGTTGCGGCCCTCTTTGGCCGCGTGTGCATGTTGCGCGAACTCGCGGCGCAGCGAGAAGCTCTGCAACGAGAGGGGAGAGAGAGAGAGGGGATAGGCTTTAGGCAAATGCGGCACGAGTTGGCGCCGCAGCTCAAATACCGATTCGCGGTGGCCCAGATCGTGGGTCATGAAGTGCTGCACCTGCGGCTCGGCCTCCTGGTGGGCGACGGCGGCGGCTACATCCTCCACCGCCCGCTGGACGGCATCGTCGTCGACCGTTGGCAGCACGGTCTGCACCTTGGTGCTGCTGCAAAACGAAGTAGAGTCGTTAGTCCTGGAATGGGGTGTGCACAAGCTCGACGGGACCTACCTCACTGTTGCCTCGCCATACTCAGTGTCCGACAGCTCCTTCTCGCTTTTGGTGGTCTCTAGGTTGGGATTGGCCGCTGTGACCAGAGCTGCGTCGGGACCCAGCTCCTTGCCGGGTAGGCTCTTTTCCTGCTGCTGCTGCTGCGCCTGAGATTGGGTTGACGACTGAGTCGGCTGGGACTGCTGCTCGGCCACCTGTGACTTGAGCATGTCGTCCACCTTCTTGGCCTCCAGGCGCAACTTCTCCTCGCGCAGTTTTTCCCGCTCAGCGGCACGCTGCTCCTTGCGCTGCTTCTCCGCCAGCCGCAGTCGCTCCTTCTCGGCCACCTTGCGCTCGATCTCGACGCGGTACTTGTCCAGAATGCCGGCCTCCGCCTCCTCGCTCATTCCCAGCGAGGAACCGGGAATGTCATCCTTGCTGCGTAGTGCCAGAATATAGTCATTCATCAGCTGGGCAATCTTGGCGGAGAGCTCTGGGTAGCGCTTGAGCATGGTCATCGACTGGTTTACGGCTCGATCGATGTCGATTAGGCGCTCCAGAGTGCGTGGACGCTCCGAAGCAGCTGCTTCTAGTCCACCAGGTCCTCCAGAGTTCAAAAGGTGCCGGTAGTGGGCCAGGGCGTGGGCCCGGTCCTTGTGCAGGGCGCGCAGCAGCTTCTGTAGACACTTCTCAACGTGGTGGGCCTAGAGGATATCACAGGAGTTAGCACAGATTTCATTTCCGCCATCCTAATGGAGGGGGGCTAATGGCAATGCCTCTATCTATCTAATCGGGTCCTTGACAATAAATATTTGTGGGCACACTCTGTCGGCCAATACTGAAGCAATTAGCCCACCTCGTGACAGCGATAATTCCATGGCGGAGCATCTACTCACATTCGGGGGCTGCTCAGTCAGGGCCTGGGTGTAGCAGGTCATGGCCTCGCGCTTCCGCTGGTTGATGTGGGCCAAAACGCGCTGCTGGTGCATGGCGGCCAGCTGGTGCTTCTCGGCGTTGCCTTCTTCCTCGAGTGCCTGAACAGAAGTCTAAAATTACATTCCCATATAAAGACGTATTGCACACCAAGAGAGAAAGATTATCAGCATGGGGAATTTGCGTCGATCGATAACAATTTGCAGCTGTCGATCAGTCTATTGGTACTTTGGTTATTCTCGCTTAAGTTTTCGAAAAAATTGCCTCGACTCTTAACCGTCTCGTGGAAGGCTTGTGGCCAAAGTGTTGGGAAAGCGTTGGGAAAGCGTTGGGAAAGCGTAGCGCGTCTTGTCGGGTGTTTACTTTTAATAGGTAGTTAACTTTTAGTGCTGCCATGAGGGAGCGAAAAGGTCCTGATCGGGTTGTGAGTAGGTTCCGGTTTCAGGGTCTATGATATTTGGCATATATGATATATGATATGATATTATAAAGTATATGGTAGATATGGTATATGTACATGTACATGTATTTGCGGTAATAGCAATGCTTGCGGATGCGCAGCGATTACGTAAACAGCACCCATCGATAAGGACCAAATTGAAATCGTCGCTTTGTCGATTTGTCGTTCGTTCATGTCCGTTTTAGGTGATCGATCTTTGGAGATCCGAAAAAAAAATGTAAAACTAAGGATACGTTTAGGTTCTCTTGTGGGCTAGGTGTAGGCGAGTTATAGTTAGTTTATATGCCAATCAGCGTGACTACAAAGCACTTGCAATGTTAGTAATATGAGTATTGGATCTATTAATTCGTTGATGTTGTGGTAGTTTGTTAACTGGTTAGATTTCGAGCAGCATTATCGTTATTGTTACTGGTATTCCTAATGCTGTTGTGATTACAATCTGATGCCTCTTTCGCTCCCATTTGCCATACATATGGATACACAAATGCACAAAACACTGCCCAACGATGTCCAGAGGTATGGGAAGCTCCACCTTATCAACGGTATTACTTAACCCATTTCTGGATCTCGCAGCGCAGCAAACAGAAGCAGATAATATAATGAGCACTACTTGATGCATGAAAAATATGAATATAATGAGCTACGATAATGTGAAGGTTATAAGCAATTACGATTACGATATACAGGGTGCGCGATAATGAGTTTAAAAGCAAAACAGAAAACAAACTCAAATGAAAGATCAAGTGGGCTTTATACTACATATGGATTATATACGTCTTATACTTCTTATGAGGCCTATAACTAAAGAGACTTCAGGTGGCAAAGGTAATTTCCAATTCCATTAATTATTATCGCAGATGTAGTGATCTTCGGTCGTTAGTAAATAATTTCGCTAATCTCATAAAGTAAAGAGGGCTGTTTTCTTTAAAAATTAATGTGGATTAACTGAAATTAATTTCAAATCAAGAAGTTAGTTACTGAAAGAGCAGAAAGGCTCTTCTTTTTATCAATCCCATGCCAAGTGAAGCTCTTCGTACACATACACACACATTCAGATGCAGAGACATAGCTTTGAAATGTATCAAACATTCAACAGGATGGAGCAGGTGGTCAACGGGAGACAGAGAGGGGGTTCGGTGCGAGACAGAGACAGAGATATAGTGATGAGTAGAGACAGTGAGAGTAAGAGGGGTGTGGGAATTGGGAGACTGGAGATGAGTGCGTCACACGGAGGATGACTGACCTGGAAGCGAGCCGTCATCCGCTGCTTAAAGGACTGGGCTGCCTTGGGGTCCGCTAGGCGCATGTCCTGGTACTTCTCCTCGAGATCGGACCAGTCCTTCATAACGCGCGTGACCTTCTCGCGGTGCGATTCCTCAAGGCGCTGTTGGGCTTCCTTTGTTTAGAATACGTTTTGTGTTGCATCGATAAATAAACCTGCGCCCTCAACGTAAACACTTACTTTCTGACTTACTTTGTAGCTCTGGTGCTCGTAGTGCGGGTCAAAGTGGGTGAAGTAGGGGTCCGAAGTGGGTTGTGCAGTGGATGGTGGTGCTCCGATTCCGGCTCCGGCTCCCGAGTTTCCAGAATTGGCAGCTACAAAAGCAGCGGCAGAGGCAGACAGCTGAGGAGTGCTCGTGACCGATTCGGACTTCACAGGTGCCTTCTCGGGGGCGGGAGCAACCGGAGCGCTGGACGGGGATGAGGCATCGTTTTTTAGGGACACAACCTTGGCCCCTCCGCTCTGATCCCAGGAGGCCTCAACCTCAGCCTCGCTCTCGGAACCAGCACCGTCCTCCTCGTAGTTGTCACCCTCCTCTCCGCTATCGTACTCAGCATTTATGTCATCCAAAGATCCGCTATTCGAGTCACCTGAAGATCCGGTGTTGGGGCTTCCGCCTGCGGTAGCTGCCTCATCCGCCACCATATCGTCCTCCTCATCATCACCGATCAAATCATCCTCATCGTCCAGATCGTCTTCATTGGCATCCTTCGAGTAGTTCGAGTCGTTGCTGTCGTCTTCGTCATTCATCACCAGCTCGTCATTGGCGCTATTGATCTGTGCTGCCGGCATCACCGGCAAGTCGGTCTTCTTTACATGAATTTCATCGGCTAAGAGGTGGTGATGAGTAAAGGTAGCGATTAGTTCGAATTCAATGAAACTCCCATCCTCATTTTAAAATAAGTTTATGTAGTCTGTACTCACTCTTGAAGTGCTTGGGACAGCAGACGAACTCCACTCCGGAGAAGACCGAGATCCCGCAGGGCAGAAGCATGGCGAAGCTGCGCATCTGCATTCCGCGCTCCTGGCAAGCTGCTGCTCCGGTTTGGTTCCACCTCACAAATGGCCAGCATCGAGAGGCGTTGTGGATGTGGTCGAACAGACAGCCCTCGGGAACTAGCAGGGCATCAGATTGGAATGGTCCTTCTAAGGCCAAACGTCATCGAGTGGTAGGTGATGCATGGAGGATGGGAGAGGCGAGGCAGAGGAAAGTGGATCAGTTCAGATCTGGGTGGTACTTTTCAATTGGGTCAATAACCTTTTTTGGTATACTTACCGAGACAGCGGAATGGCTTGATCCATCGGTGGGATCCCTTGCACTTAGCCGCATTTAATGCCCCCTGGCGACACCAGCCACCGATCTTCTGGTAGTGGGACGACTCCACAATGTTGGTTATGTCTCGGTTGGGATAGGCCTGAAAATAAAGCGAATAGGTGTAAAACAGATAGCTTAAGAAACCAATTCATTTCGGTTCCCTTCACCAGTTGGTGGCAGAGATTTTAAATTCCACGAGCGGTTCAATTTATTATTTCAAGTTTCAATTTTTCTGATGAATTCATCTATATGAAACGATTTCCCCCCGTTCGTGCCATTCTCAGTCCTACGTCCTCCCTTCATCGAGTATCCTGCGAACCGATACCTTCTTGAACCCAGCGCTTGTTTGCCATGCTGTTTGCCATTTGATGTGTTTATTTCCCCCGCTTGGCAGCCGCCCTGGCTGGCTGTTCTTGTTACCTTTGGCTTCCGACGGCGGCAGTGAAAGTTTAATTGCCTGCCCAGCTTGATTGACTGACTAAATGACTGACTAACTGAATGGCCTAATAAAATATCCCAGATTTGTCTGTGTGGGTGCACGAGCACGAGCAGGAGCACCGGAGCACATGAGTGTGTGCTGCTGCTGCCGCTGTGAGTGTGTGCACTACATTTGTTTCAAACAATTATGTGCCGAGTGGCACACACTCTGTCAGGATCCCCACTCCCTCCTTCATCGTTCCCGCCACATTCGTCCTGCACACACACAGACACACGCACACAACAGCTCGTGAAAATGAGGCCTTTTTAACTGCTGTTTGAGTGCTCCGTTGCAAATGGCTCCCTTCCTGTGGGAGGGAAAGCGGCGGACTCTTGGAACTGTTGGAAAACGAGGCATGAGAGAGAGGGAGCTAAGGAGAAGAGAGTGGCGAGAGTTCAGTGCAAACGGCACGTAGGCAACGCTCGCAGGCGGTCAGACAGCGCCCACCCACATACAGGTATTACCAGACCCCATTCTCCATACCCATACCCATTCCCATATCCACACACAGACCCCTGAAACACCCGCACCCATCTGCGCCACCACTCTCTTTGCCCGCACTGCGATGGCTGTCGGCAACCGGGCTAAATAAAACATTAAAAGCACAAAATAATGATGCTGATGCATGTCAAGCCAAAATGAAAACCGTAAGCCCAAGGCCCCAGTCCCTCGTGATTCTCGACTGCCGGACTCCTGGGCTTGCGTTTCTTGGGCACCAGGCCTTGTGATGTGCTGGTCACTCCGTCTGCCACCGATATCCAATCCGTAATTACACGGTAGTTAAATTGAAAAGATTTTGAGTAGGAAATAGGGAATTTAAGGATTATTCAAATTATTGGAAATTAGGAAAGTTTGCGTTCGCTTAAGAAAAAAGTTTCTCATGAAACAGCCGACAGAATGGCTTCTGTAAAGGATGCCGCTGATGATATCGATTGAAGTGCTGGCAGTCCACGGCAGAAGATCGGAACTCCCCAAGTATGAGACATAAGGCCACCACAAGAGTCCCCGTGTGGATTCACTGTGCGCCCAGTTGTGTTTTCATTTCGTTTCGGAGGTTGCGTGCGTGCCAGCGACACGACTGAAGCCAAGGCAACTCCAAGGACCCTCCCGCACTAGAAAGTGGGGGCACGCACATCATCGGAGGCGGGTGTGGCTATGGGATTGGAGACCTCCCACGACAGCATGTCACTCTCATGGCCCAATGCCTGACCAGACCGTTCGATGGAGTACATAAACGAGCCCTAGGCCGATGGATACACACACCCGCTCGTCCACCCGCCCACACCTATAGGCACCCAGCGACCCACCCACCCAGAAGGCAGTTGGCTGGGGAAAGTGAGACTCACTTTCGCAGGACTCATTCCGCTCGTCGTCCTGCCTGAAATGTGTTCGTTATACTTGGCTTAATCAAAACATATTCAGCCGAGCGTGAGGCTGTTTAAGTGGCTCGCTTGAGAGAGTTTGCCGCAAATAAGCGCGGCGCAAGTTATTGTAACAGCATTTGATTCTTTTGTTTCGGCAAGCCCCAAGCCGCCCAGTCAGCTCCCCATCCCCAAAGCCACACACAGCTAACCTAATTGTATGAAAAAACAGAGAGCGAAAAATCCATGCATCGCTGCACCGCCCCAGTGGGTGTGTGAATGCGTCCATGTGGGTGAATGTTCGCTAATGACAGACAAACAATTAAACTTGACATTTTGCCATTGTTTAGTTCCGCACACACACATACACGCACGGCATTATTATGGAATTACCGGACACGACGACATGGCTGCCCTCCCCACGCTTCGCGAGTATCCTTGAGCAAGGCAACTAGACGGGCCTGGATGCGCGGACATAAATGGTTATATTGTCATCGCCATCGATGTCCTTCAGATTCGTTTATACATCGTTGGCTACATTTCCATAAGTTCTTTTTGCTCTAAGCAAGTGGTAGAAACAGGCTATTGAATTCGTTTAGTCAAGACATGCGTATATATGTTATGGCAAAGCCGATCGAATTTCACCAGCAATTTGTCGCGTCTACCATATTTAATAACTTTTTTACTTCTGAAAACTCCAGCATTTGGAATGCGCTTACTTAAAAAATGTAACTGTATTACCAACTGCAAAAGCGGCTTGCCAAAACTGCTGAAAAACCCTTTTAATTGCGACGTAATTGCATGGATTATTGAACAAATTATGGACTGCAACGGTCACTGAAAAAGTTGCTCGCTCTTTTAATTGTTAAAACGATTGGATATGCTGCGCAACCCTTTCGAGTATATATTGTTATCCAATTTGCTGTGCGAATTGGATTTCCCACCATTGGTTTATTGGCTTGCTTTGCTGCGAAAGTTTCGTGGCCCGCAGACATTTGGTTTATTTATCGCAAATCCAATTTGCACAGCACGTAAAGTGGCATGCACTGTGTGCCACACATATTATTGTTACAATATTCGCACGATCATTTGTTGAGTTTCTGTGTTGTTTTTTAATTCTATCATGACCGTTGTTGTTTTTCCTTCCGGGACAAGTTGGGGCCTACAACCAATCAAGGTTAAGAAAATACGCGAGCCAAACAAATCCAGATAAGAGGACGAAGCTGGAGTGGAAAATAAGCGTTTGATATTAAACAATTCCATCCGGTAGCTGATGGTCAGACAGACTGCCGTCTCGAATGCACTAGGTGCAAGCAGTTGAGTCTCCAGCAGGAAGCAGGTTGGGTGAACCGGCACACCTGGCAGGCTGGAGAACTTTATTGAAAATGATTTTTTAATGTTGGACTGACGTGGTGCTTCATGTACCCCCGGCCGACCCGGTTCTACTGCGTCGGGTTCGGGAAATCCCTCCGTGGCTCTGTACGTGTCGTGGCAAATCATTTTGTGGCAACTTTCTATTTGCATTCTCGTTTCCCTGCTTCATTCGCATTGTTTTTATTTAAGTTGGACACGCCTCCAGTTCCTTTCTTTTCCCGCTGCGCAAAAGTCATCTGAAGCATGGCCACGCGGCGTATACGCAATTTTTTCTTCTTATTTAGCCTCACGTATTTTTTGCTTATTTTTCTACCCTCATTTGACCGTATTTTTTGGTTAACCTAAGAACGCAGCCTTTTAGTGACTGTGCTCCGACACTCGGCCTTCGCCTATCATGTTGACATTGAAATTGTGAAAATAATTTCCCATACGCCCCGTTGAACGGCAGAGGACTGAAACACAAACACCAACGGTGGCATCAGGGCCAAAGAGGCCAAGAGCTGTGTTATTGTTCCCCGGACTATTTTTGCGGCTTTTTCGTTTTCGCAGGCCTTTGCTCAAGCTTTTGTGTCGCCGGGTCCATTGAGTCGTTTTGCCAGGAGCAAACCGGATTCAGAACTTATGGTATATAGATGCACATACGTATGCATGGTGCTAGGTTCTTGGTTCTCCCGCGCCGGCCTGCCAGGGATCTCTGATCCGTCTCTGTTCCACTGTGGCCACTATGCCTCCGCTGGTCCTAGCAGATACCCACTGAACGGTGAGGCCTTGTCCTTACGTATGCTCTTTGACAACGTCTCGTGGCTTGATTTCTCGATTCGCCAATCGAATTCAGTTAGCTTTATGTGCGCTGCTCATTTGATTTCGAACTTCTCGAATGGCACAATATGCTTCATTTCAGATGCCCTTGGCTACAGAAGCACAATTATTATTGGTTGTGTTCCCAAGGCTGCAGGATACCTAAGACAAACTAAGCTGTTGCTGGAGCAGCTCAGCAGGGTTGATGATAATCTAAATAGTGAAGACAGTACTTAAAGTATTGTAATACACAGAACAGTTGGCAAAACTTTATATATTGTACAATGGTATGAAGCTTCCTAATCAAAAGCATTAATGCAGAAGCCCCATTTCGAATAGAGCAGATGCTGATCCTATGCTGATGGAGACTTGGTTTCAGCTGTACAAGCTCTGCTCTGCTGTTATACATGCCCATTTCGGGTGGGCCACAAAATGGAACGGCCACTTGCGCAGCACCATAATCCGGCAAGCTTCGCATACCAACCAACCGTACGCCCATCTCCCAAAATTGCCCATGCCCACCTCCCCGAATCCACTGGCCTGGGGCTCAGAACTCCCAGACTGGGCGCACATACATCACCTTTAATGGGCATTATGTGTAAGCAAGCATTTAACTCTAAATGTCCAGGAACATTACAAACAATTGAATTAGGGACTCGCACCATCCATTCGACCTCTCCAGGTCCCAGCCCGCTCTTGCCAGTGCAATTTGCAGGCACTTAAGCGAGCAGCCTAGCTGCAAACCGGTCCCATTTGTTGTCTTTTTTAGTGGCAGGATGTGCGGCTGTGTGGGCCGTTGGGCCGAGTGGGCCGAGTGGGCCGAGTGGGCCGGGCCAACTATATTTAGCCATATGACTGATGATGTTGGTGAGGGGGACTGATGCGGGGTAAACTATTTAGCGACTAAACTACTTTTTGCCAGCTCAGTGGGTTTCAATGCGGCCATTATAAGGCGTCTCGTAAATATAGTTCGGTTCGTGTCCTTTAACGGTGAGTGGCCAACCTGTTCAGCTGTTCAGTTGTTCATCTGTTCACCTGTCAGCGGTATTATCGCGGGATTAGAGCACAGATGAGGAGGCAGGTGAGGGTGCGGATACGGATGAAGATGGGTTGGTAATTACATGGGGTACTTCTGAAGCTCACTTGATGCGCAAACTATTTCAGTCGGCGCCATGGTGCACAAACAACAGCCGCTGTGTAATTGACTCGATGCGGTGTATATTTAAACATCCAACCTACGACACTTGAAACAACTGGGCTTAAACTGAGCACAGATGACAGACATTTCGTTTCTTATCCGTATCAATTATAAATTAGTTGATGTAAATCCAAAAGTAGTTTAATGGACAGCAGTTCTTAACGAAGCGTGAAGTTACTGAAGTCATCCTAACTTTTTGTTGGCAATGATGGTCATTCAGGTCAGAGTTCAATTCAATATTCGAATATGTAGCCAGGTGAACGTCCTTCTGCCCGATGAGTCCCTCTCAAGTTGAAAGCAACTGAGAAACTGACAGCGCATGGTTGGCGCAAGTCTAAGTTGGCCTGCAATCGGCTGAGTTGAAACTTAGGAGGGCAACGTGAGAAGTGCAGAGAGAGGCGCTTAACACTTCCCTTAATTGGACGATCAGCGAAGGATGAACAGGCGAAATTAATACGAGCAACGGGCATAGGAACGCTTTCTTGGGCAGCGAGCTAGGAACTCTTTGCCCACACAATAGCACTTCCACTCACAATTGGTACAGAGAGAAATTTCGCTATTCAATTACAAGCCTTTCTAATTAACGTTCTGTTCCGTGGTCTAGTCACTTTATGAGACCTCTAGCAGATGAGCTTACTGTTCCCCCGAAAGCAGACACAAGTAGTTAATTGAATTTAGTTGCGATTTATGTTTGCAAGTCGCAACTTTTAGCCACTCGCCAAAAAGTCGCACTTATCATTATTACCCCAGGGCTTTGACGACTTCTGCCACTGGTTTTGCCACGATGCCAACTGGAAGCGGATGTAATTTAACTCATTAGCCCGGGCAAACACGGCGGGTATCGGATTATTTTCTTTTTGGAAACGACTCCGGGCTTAGTGGTGAATGGGTCAACATTTTTAAGCATGACACCGCAAGCAAACACAGCTTGAATTAATTTCTGTTTAAACTGCAGAGCGAGAAAAGCGGAGGAGGCGCGGCTAATTGAAACGAAACCAAAACAAGGAACCATCGCGCCACAAAATTGGTACAAAATTATATGAGTAAATACAAACACGCTGGCCAGGGCAGTTGGGCAGTTGGGCAGCCGGACAAAAGGACAAAAGGACAACAAAAAGCTTTTAATTAATTTCTTCGTGGCAGCGGCAAGGTGAAACCAAATTACAGGGCCGATTGAAAAAGTGCTGGCGTGATTTATTTGCGAAGCGAGAGCAGCGGAATCAAGCGAGTGCAAAAACCACCTGCAAACAGCCAAAATGGCCGAGCCGAAAATATTTAAGGTGCAACTTCCGGAGCCAACCCCCCCACTGGAGGGCAGTGGGGACACTAATGGGGAGTACGGGCTCCGCCCCGTGATTCCACTCCCTGGCTGCGGCCAGCGAGGGTCCTTTCCCACTAGTGGCTGGCTCTGAAGGTCTGCAGGTTTGAAGGCCTTTCATGCCATCGGCAGTGGCGAAAAGCAGGACAGGGGCGGATTGTGTGCAGCTGAAGTACAAGGTGGGTTTTTGGCCACTCGCCACTCTGAGCTCGTGCTCCCCATTTTGCAGCACTACGCACTCGACTTGCGGTCCCCAGTCCCCGAGTTCCCATGCAAAGGGGTTCGACATCAAGACCTAAGTTAACCTTCTTCAATCGGCGAAACCAGAGAAAATAGTTATTAAAAAGCACACACTGGACATTAGAACCTGAGCCCATATTAAAGCCATCAAGCGGCCTTCCAGGTATACACACATTCGTTTCAATGGCTGCGGGCTCTCCAGCTTAATTGCGATTTTATTCGATTTTATACCCAGAGAAGCCTGCGGCGTGAACGGGGGCAGAAACATGGCAAAACATTGCCACCGACGTAAATTAAGCATGATAAATAAATTATCACAATTATAAAATATGGGAGCGGCAGCACGGATAACAGATAGCGGCAACATTGAATAAATGCGCCGTCGAGAATTACATAAAATATCAACGCGACCAAGGACAACAAAAGCCAGCCAAAGAAAAACCGAATGCATTGGAATGGAACGAGCTCCAAATGAAAAACCAATACAATATTTGTCATTTACATGCATTATACACGGGTATGCGTGTTATTTCGATTTACGTTGTGGCAACTGAGCAACACAGCAACTGCAGGCGACAGCCGAGGACTCAAATCGGAATCCTGGCGCCTGCACGGAGTGGGGGAGAAATTTGCATGTCAGAATCAAATGCGACAGTTTTGACAGCATGCCGCGCTCATTATTTGCATACAGATGATCGTAATGACGCCGGCGATGAGTGGGAATGGATGAATGAATGACGCCCTGGGGACTGGGTCCTGACCAGACCTGGCCTGACCTCACCCGACCTGCCCTTAAACCACATCCCGAACACGTGTTCTCGTCCGACGAAGCCCAGCATTGATCTGCGACTGAGAGCTCCACCAGAACACATGTGGCATCTTGTTCTGGACGCAGCCCAACAAAATAGCCATGGGCATGTAATCCGTACCCACAAGGACGGACATATGGAGCGCTGGTGGCTTTGCTGTGATTTCATTTGCCCGATACACATTTACTCAACTATCATATTCCATATTTATCAATTATTATGGAGCATTTGACGAAGCTGATGATGGTGTAACAACAATATCCCGAGGGAGCATGAGTTCAAGAGAGTGGGAGGTGGGTGGAGTCTGAGCTTACATTAGCCATCGTCTGCGCAAAGAAAAATTTAATTAAAAAGTTCAGGAAATGGAACGGAGGACAAAATGTTGACTGCGGAATGCCAATTTATGACAGCGATGACGCGGAGGCCACGGCTTCGATGCAGGATACACACACACACGACTTGGGAAATGGGAGATGGGAAACGGAAAACGGGAAGAAGAAGTCCCGCAAAATGCAAAAACGAAAATTAATGGAAAATTAATTAAGTGTCGTTTAATGTTGTGTCAATGTAAACGCTTTCAACGCAGCGCAAATTAAATTGTTGATGCCACATAGTAGGAGCACTCAGTACTCGCTCCCCTCCCTCCCTTTTCCACGATTGGTGGCTGCTTTTGATTTATTGGTTTTCATTCCCTGTGCTTTTTAAGCCACCCAGCATTTCCCCTGCTCCATCCTGGAGTTTCTGTAGCGTTAGCCAGGCCATTAAATTACATATTGCCGTCGCACCCATACTTGACCACATGGCGTATGCGCAATCCGCACGAGGCAAGCAGCAACTGAGAGGTTTTCCATATGCGAAGTGCAATGGAAATAGTAATTTTCATGCGGCTTCTCTTTGGCTTTTGCTGCAGCCAACCCGATAAAGGGGCACAAACTTACCTTCTTGCAGTAATCAAGCAAATCCATTTTATCACGCAAACATGTGGGACCGGTTGTCTTCTTGCTAAGGTCCGTCACCCAGCGTCCCTCCTCGGAAAGATACTGCGGCTGGTAGATTTGTCCGGCCTCACAGAGAACAGCAATCTGGGGCTCCCATCGCGGCGAGGCGGCCTGAAAATAAAATATTGGGAGGAGGGGATCAAATAAAGGTTTAACGAGATATTTCGAAACTTTCTATTTGGAAATGCCAGCAGTGCGTATGCGTAATGTGTGATTAGCGTGTACACACTGATGTGTTTTGGTGCAAGTGTGTCTTCAACTTGAAGCTTTTCTCGTTTTTACATAAGTACGATTATGATGCTGGAAAAAGCCAACGACAGCAAACAACAGACAAAGACCGGCCCAGGCACATTAATCATGCGCCACATTGTACAGGCACAACCCATATTTCCCAGCGCCCCGTTCGTGACAAAGCGATACAAAATAATGCCACATCGTTTGGTGAATCAGAAGTCACTGATACTGGTGATCCTAGAAGCCCGGCAGCCAAAGACAATTAGTGGCCTTCATTAGAGGGCGTAGTGGGGGCGGATTCGTGGCCAGTTAAGCGCCAAAAAACAGTCCGAAAGAGCGATGATGAATGCCCTCGGAAAACTATGCATAACGCCATTGATTGATACATTGATTGATTAGCGCCATTGTGGCCAATTTGCGAGGAACGACAATCACAACGCAAAAACTAGCTATGCCGCGAAAACGGGAAGATACTCTTCAGTCAAAAAGACTTTGCCGAAAAGGAGCCCGAAAGTTCTCTTGTGGTAGATACAGCTTCGTTTTCTGGTTCCGTCTCCGTTTTTGGGGATATCAAAGAATTTAATTTTGTATCTATTTTCAAAAGGACAATCCTAGAGACAATTCCCGACGATAGGAAGCAGAATAAATGGTGTCCTGCAGCGAGTTTGCAGACAATGCCGACGCCGATTGCACTCAACGAGAGAGATTTTCACTCTCTAATTATGAACAGACAACAATGAACGTTTCTCAGACCTGGGCTTTTCCTTTGAGATAGCTAAAATCGGCGCTTTATTTTAAGTTTTTTTCGCGTTCACATTCAAACTGGAGAAAACTTATCTGTCCGCTTTTCCACACAGCCGGCAGCCTACTTTTTGCCAAATGCCAGAGATGCCCGGAGTCCAGTAAATTTATAATCTAAATTGCCGAAAGTTATTGGGTCTCATGGTAGTTATAAACCAAAAGCAATTCATCAATCGGACAATTCGATTGCTAGAAAATAAGCTGTTTTGCAAATAAATATTGATCTGAAGCCCCTCAAATGTGCCATCCCATGGAGCGGGGTAAAAAACAGAGCCTTGAAAACTTCATTAATAAAACAGTCTGCCTTTGGGCTTGTATCGAGAAAAGGAAATCCTACTTCCGGTTGCTAGGGCAACTGAAATATGCAATACTCTCCCACTCGCTGCTCACCTTCGCTAGCTGAATTTTCCTTGTCCTTCGCTTGACGGTCGAGCAAAGTGATGAGATGTGCTGTGTTTGCGTGCGCTCAACTATTTCAAAAGTAATTAAGTTGGCAAGAAGGCGCCAACGGAGCTTGGGATCAGCTTTTGTTTGCCCGTTTTGGAAGTGAAAGAATGTAGCTGGAGGAGGAAGCGGAACACGCCGGGAAAGCCGGAGCCAGAGGTCGGAGGTGGGCCATCTAGTTTTCCAGGCAATCTAATAATTCAGCCATACACCCATACACACACACGCACGCACAGATTTCGGTTGTCCAATGCCCCTCGAAGAGTGTGAGTGTGTTTGTTTATGCAGATTATGTTTGGCTTGTGCCCAACTCGGAGCTGCACTTGTTGTTGCTGCCCTGCTGTGGTGTTGTGCTTGCACTAACACCAACAATGGCAGAGCCGGGCAGGGGGTGTGGGGTTTTCCTCGGGTCAGGGGAGGGGCGCACTAATAATGTCGCTAGCCATGGCAACGCAGTGTGCAAGCATAGAGACACATTTGTAGCACCGATAGAGTTTTCGGGCTAAAACGGAACCCCCCGGTGGGAAAATATCCATAAAAGTAGCGCATGTCCTGTGCCAATTATGCGGAATATCCTCTTGCCTCTATCCTCAAATCGGAGCTGAACCACGTATTCCTGGGTCAAGGACCGGAATTACTGGCTTTAAATGCACGTTTATATCAAGTAGGAGCTGAGTAGGGGTATGATATATCTGAAAGTGGGGGAGCTGGTACAGGAGCCGATACACATCTTATCTTAACTTACATAATTTGCTTTAAAAGCCAAATATGTATAACCCTGGATAGATTGAGGCTTCACAACGTGCCGTTTTTGCAGCGTGACCCTGAAATCTATTCTACTCGAATATTGATTTCGACACGCAAATTCCAATCGCATCTATATGAATCGAGAATGCTCCTAATAGTGTCCAAAGTGCGCCTTCTGAACGACATAGACAATATCGACGGAGCATGCGGTTGCCCACTGGTCATACTGGGGGAAGAAAGTAATCCGGAGTTGTGGGAAATCAGAGGCTGCGAAAGTGACTGGCGAGAAAGGGAAATTGCAGCAGCGGCCGGATTTTAATTGGGAGGTGCTAAAAGGGCCATCCTGCGACCAAGTGCAACAGACAAAACGCTGCGCCCACGGACCAAATCCGTCGCAGCTTCCGTCTGCTGCCGTCGTTTCACTTCCTCCACTCGCGAATGGCAATCTGGTGAAAGGCAATCAGGGTGGAAGCCCCCTTCAGATCTGTCCTGTTTTCTGAATAAGCTGAAAGGGCGACAAATTGTAATCAAATGCACGCATGAGTGTGTGTGCGCGTTCGTCCCCCCTCCCCAAAACGAGTGGGTAGGAATGGGAATATATGCGATGGGTTTTGCTTGTTTCTTTTCCGGCCATAGGGAGCTGAAAATCACGCCTAATCGGGCAAAGAGCAGGAGATGGAGTCGGTAAATGTGGAAAATAGTGAAGAGCCATGATTGCTTGGCGCGAAGTCAAACGGTTCACCCCTTTATCGAGCCTCGGGCTCAAAAACTTGCAAAGTAATTGGAGTTTACCGCAGGAAATAAGGGACCGGAAATAGCAGCAAGCACCGTTTCAATACAGGATCGGAAGATCTTCGATTGCACACAGTTGATTGTACTGAAACGGTACTAGGTTACAATATAGTTACAATATATGATAAATTAACAAGTTAACTTCCAGCACGTTCTCACTTTGATGCTACGATCAAAAGTGTAGGGAGCGGAATGCGGCGGAAAGTAAAAGATACAAAGCCAAGAGCAAAGCAAACGACCAATAACTAAATAGCTCAGGGGATTCTTATAATGGCAACAGAGGAGGAAGAGCCGACCGAAGACGGAACACAATAATGCAAATGTTTACTCGACCGTAATTAACTCAAATTTATGACATTTTAATTTGCCCGAGCGGGTCACTTGAGAGCGGGCGCGGGCAAGGTTGGAGTAGCTCGCACCGAGCGTGCGAGCAAGGAAATGAGGAAGAAAAGCAAGGGGGAAGACGTCGGAGAAGCGGCTGCAAAGCAAAAAGAAAATTGCGCTGTTGTGACTAATGCCACTTGGAGACAAATATCATTTTAATGCAAAATTAAACGCACAATTTGTATCCCGCTTGTAGTCCATTTTCGTTTTTGTTTTCGCCTGTGTCGTTCTGGCAATCGGCGACGGGCGATGGAGGTCCAAATGGCCTTTTTCTAATCTATAATATGATTACATTGCGTTTTGTTTTGACCGAAGGACATGTTATGTGTCGAAGACAACTCTTTGGGGCAGATTTAATCCTTAGTTCCGATTTGTTATTCTACAAGAAACGTGACGTAAAATTGAATAATCGAAACAAAATACATCTCCCATACACGTACAAGCAACCCTTTTAAATTATCGTGTTTGCACTTTGTCATTCGGTATTCGGCCTTACAGTAATGGGCCGTAGTGTAGGCAGTAAGGTGAGTGAGCGGGATGCAGGCTATTCAAATTATGCTTTGCATGCTAAATTTGCGGACCCCCACCAGTCCAGAAGAAGAACTGAGCATGGCTGGTGCAGGGGATTGGGGTGTGTTTGTGATGCCAACCAAACACGTTGCCAGTGCAGATGAAAAAGCGAAGAAAACAAGAGCAAATTGTGAAAAATAGCCACAAGTCAGTGCCTTTGGCATCCAGAGTGGGGGTTTCGTATCTGTGGGTGGCGGGGAGTGTTTTGGGGGCCACCTAAGTAGCGTGTTGCTTGAAGTAAGTCAAAGTTGGGAAAATGGAATCGCTTTTCTTTCGTGGCCATCTTTCTTCTTCTAAACCATTGGAGAGCACACACACACAGACACAGAGGCTATTATTTATGGCTTTTCTACGTTCTCTGCTGTCTTTGTGCATTTTCGCTTTTTGCCATTTACCTTTCTTCCTACTTTTTATCATCTTGCCCCCTTGTTTGTGTGTGTTTTTCAGCTTTCGTTTGTTTGTGGCTCAATTATGAGTGTCAAAAAAACTTGTTGTTGCTGTATAGTGACTCAGACCAGTGGGACAAGGGTGGGCTTTTCCAGAACGGGAGGGAGCCCTTTCTGTATTTTCCGCTTGAAGCCTGAAACGTGCCCAAGTGAGTAGATGTGCCCAGGCATACGTGTGCGTGTGCCTCTAGACTCACGCACACATATACACAAACGAATGCAGATCGAAAACGGAAAGGACAGAAACTCGAAACCTTTTGGCCAAAACTTTGTGCAGCCAGCAAAACGCCAAAAACATTTGTTCATTTCACTTCATCCTGACTCTATCACTTCTTTCCCTATCTCTCTCTATATCTCTCTCTCTCTGCATCAGGTAAATCGGAAGCTTTGACAGCACTCAGTCACCCGCACTTACACACACACACTCGCAACACACTCACACACTTGCGCAGGCAAATTGAAATTAATTTTGTGAATAGTGCCAGCAAGTATGCAACACAATTTTTGAAAGACAACTTTTCCTTTTTCTCAGCGGTGCACGTGTGTGTGTGCACTGTACTTTCTAATTGATGCTGCTGAAAGCAATTTTAATTACATTTGTGGGTGCTACGATGCGCCTACGATGCGAACACGTAGCGGGAAGGAGCCGAACTTAGGCTCAACTCAACTTCATTTGAGTGCCGGCAACTGCTCATCGACGTCATCATCTCTATATGAACGTCTGGTTGGCACAGTTGGCATTATGGTGGCAAACAGAAAGTAGCAGTACATTTCGCGTGCACAATGCGGAAGCTAATGTGTTTGCAATTTGTTTAAATATGCAGATACCCAAGTGCTAAAAATCAAAAAATCTTCTGCAAGCGTCAAACAAGTCTATCCAACTATCTATCCAGCAACGGGGAAGCCGCATCATTGAGAAGCAGAAACTAAAGTAGACACCCTTGATACTCATCATTCCAGCAATGGCGTTTTCAATTTAAATTGTTGCGCTCTTATCGGCAACTGCATCTGGTCACTTCCCTTCAATTCCCAGCCTTCCCTAATTGATTTAGCATTGCTTTCTCCTGCAGCACCACTTCGCTCATAAAACATTTGGCCCGGAATGAAATTACTCAAGTTTCTCCCCCCTCCGATGTGATTCGTTTTGCGTCTGCATATCCTTTGCATAATGTTTGAGTCTCTTGAAACAACGAAAGCGATTCCCTTTTTCTACTCCTCGCTCTCGTGCACCCACATAATTTGGGTCTCTTCGGCAGTGTTTTTGGAAAGATCTGGTTGCTTCTACCTACATATAGCCATAGGAGTATATGGGCTTATACCATATCTGGTTAATCAATTTGACGACCGCAAAGCATTTCCTTTCACTGCACAATGCTCCGGCCACTAAAAATGTCTAACTTGTGACGTCTTTCTTTGTCGATTTGCTGCATGTGATTCAGCCTCTCCCACCCACTCAAGTTACGATGCATTAGGAAAATTACGGTGCATTAAGTGTCAATAAATACATTTTAATACTCATTTACGATAATGTACCTAAGTTGATAGCTACGCTGTTTTGTGTATACAATTTAACAAATACTATTACTTTTGCGACATTATAGTTTAAGAATGAAGTATTCACTTTGTGGATTGAATTTCCACTTCTAGCCCTAACCGCAAAATTTTCGCACAGCGAAAAATCCAAAACCATAAATCTCAATAAGGGAAATGGAAAATCAATGCGCAACAGAGTTAACTGAAAATTTTTCGATGAATCAGCAAAACAGTCCACAAAAATTACGCAACAATAATGAGCTTACAAGCCGGTACCAGCTGGCCAGTAATAAAACGCAATTTAATCCCGACAACAAATTGAGGAGGCATTAAGTGTTCGTTCAAAAAATATTTAATTAAAGTTTTATATAATGCGGAATGGCTCGCTCCTCCAGTTACCGGAAAAAGTAGGATTATATAGTTTAATTGATTTCTTTACAGAATTAAATTGATTAAAACTTGTAATTCCACAAAAATATTAATTCTACGTTTTTTTTTTTTACAGAAACAAGATGCCTGCCTCTTTTGAAGATGAAAAGAAAACGTTCTATATATATCGGCATTATTTATGTATTTAAGAAAAGTACTCTAAGAAACTGTACGGTTAGCTCTGTAGTTTTTAAGGAATAAAATTATAGTTCACCAATCAAAAAAAGTTTACCAATTTTGTCTAGCATACTTTCGGGTGGAAAAAAAAAATTAATATTACTTTCTACATTTTACATTTTACGATGCCGCAATATTTTTGTCAGCTAAACTGCCGCAAAGTTTTCAGGTTTCAGACACCAGGGGAACAGAAGACGTAGCAAGTGCCAGCTGGCCGCTCAAACTTAACAAAAACAGCTGATCCTTTTTCAAGATGGCTGCGGCTTACGTTTTTCCAGTCACCCTTTTCGACCAATAGGAAGTCAGCGATGGAGGGAAAGCGTTAGTTCAGCTTATAGGTCAGCAAAAACAGATGCTTTTTTCATGATGGCTGCCCTATGCGTCTTTCCAGTCAGCAAGCAACGAACACGTTAGTGCGATGCGGCAACAGTTTTCGGATCCCACCCGGTTAACAGAGTCCGTAGCAGGCTGCAGCTGTAAGCTCGAAATAAATAGAAATATCTGATCGTTTTCTATGATGGCTGCCGTTCGATCTCTCCAGTTACCATTTGACCAATAGGAGAACAGCATAACCGTTACTTCGCACCATAGTCCCATATAATGCCGAAATTAAGGGGCAGTAGTATGTAAGCACTTATTAGACTGATCAGCTGATTATTTTACACCTGCTTATCGCTTCTGTTCGCCAGATGCTTTTTTCATGATGGCTGCCCTATGCGTCTTTCCAGTCAGCAGGCAACGAACACGTTAGCCCGATGCGGCAACATTTTTCGGGTCCCACCCGGTTAACAGAGTCCGTAGCAGGCTGCAGCTGTTAGCTCGAAATAAATAGAAATATCTGATCGTTTTCTATGATGGCTGCCCTTCGATCTCTCCAGTTACCATTTGACCAATAGGAGAGCAGCATAACCGTTACTTCGCACCATAGTCCCATATAATGCCGAAATTAAGGGGCATCAGTATGTAAGCACTTATTAGACTGATCAGCTGATTATTTTACACCTGCTTATCGCTTCTGTTCGCCTGGTATATGAAATCCAAAATAATCTTGACGCTTGGTTGTGAAAAAAAGATTTTCTGTGATCTTTTTAGCTAGCTACTTCTGTACTTTTTACTCTCCGCGACGAGTCCACTTTGCAGCCACGCCCGACCGCCCCGCGCCATCGTTTTAAGCTCCTCTTCCTTTCTTGGGATTATTATAACCGCAAGAGCATAAGCCAAGCAAAAAGTCCAGCTCAAGAGCCTGCATGCAGACGGTAAGAATGTTCATAGCCGAAAATATACATAATCTTCGGAACAAGTCCTGCAGGGGAACCGTTGAGTAAGCATTTCAAGATATTCTAAAAAAAATAATATTATATAACGTTAATAATAGTATTTAAAATAAAATGAATGCATCCACCCTTATAAGCGCAGATTAAAGTCGTCGTAACAAAATTATGTATAATATACAGGAAACGGTTCATTACGTCATTCGCCGTAGCTCACCGTTTGCCTCCACCTCCACCTTACTTACTGCTTGCCACCTTACTTCTTTGTTGAAGAGGTATTGCGAAATTCACTGCCTTGCTTTGCTTCCTTGCAACGCTTTTTTCATTATCTAGATCTGCTCTTTTTCTTTTATATTTTTTGCAGGCGTAAAGTCAATGAATGTGTTCATTCGAAACTGCAGTGGAAAAATGAGCGAAGAGCGCACAGGAAGGGCGAAACGGCGGTGCATAAATTACGTACAGAAGCGAGCGCATACGTGAAACACGGGGCGTATGCGCAATTTGGCTTAAAAAGGACGACGAGGTGTTGGCGACGCACACATACGGTCATACACACATAGATAGACATGTTGTTAAAAATTTGAACAAGCAACAGTATCTCCCTTAGCCTATTTTCCACAGAATTAGCGACAATGAACGGAAATCATAATATATCGATTCCCACCAGGATGCGTATGCGTGATGCGCGATTAATAGGCTTGCGTTGGCCCTGCATTGAGTGTATCAGGGAGGAAAAAGCTGGTTAATGAGGACACAAGAACTGGCCGCTTGATGGACTCCACCTGGAGGGGAATAAATTTATCATTTATCAATGTATAAATATTTCAGTCAGTCATTTTAGTTCACACCGATAATTTGATCATTGAACAATTTTATGGTAACCAAGCACTGTCGCCTCCTGTACTTCAATGATTATTGAAAATTGTAACTTACATTTTCCTCGTGCTTCTTCATGAAGCAATGCCATTATGAAACTAGTGGCATGTTCCAAATGGATTCTGGAGCAATGCAAGATTTACTTAGGCCTTCATGAAGGGTCAGAGATGCATGCCTCCAGATATTTGTTCACCTGAGAGTGGACCTTTTGCTGACTTATCTTCAAATGCATTTCAGTTTCCATATGTGGGATTGGACGCTTCAACTTTTCGCTGACTTGTTTTCCTTTCGGTACCTTTGTGTACAGAAAACAAATTAAAATTGGTCGCTTTTATCAGCATTCACACCTTTGAATGGACCTCCACTGTCACTAAGCCCCCCACTTTTAAACATTTTCCTGCCACTGCCGGTAATGTTTAGTCCAGGCCCAGATCTTTCCTCACCAAAACACCTCCATTTTCCCATTTTGCACGACCCCTCATTTTGTGCACAATCAACAACGGAGAGAGAGTAGCAAAAACAAACTTCATTTTGATGAAGCAAACGAGCTTAATTTTCGAGCAGAGAAAAAACTAAACAGAAACTTTTCCAGCCGCGTTTGCCACCTTCCCCTTACAGTGTCCTTTTGTGCTTTTGCCACCTTGACGCCATTTTGTTTTCCCACTAAAACAACGACTCCTGTTCCCCAAATATTTCTGCATATTCTGCAGAAAAACGAACGGCAAAGTAAACCAGAATGGAAAAAGCGGGCAACTGAGAACGGGGAAATGCTCAAAATTAGTGCAATTAACTTTAATTGATAGAATTTTTAGTGACGCCAACCAAAGGTCGGAGGTGCGAAGTTCGGGCAGCACAGTTAATTGCGGCAAGTTAGTGGACGGTAGATGGGTTGGGCGGAGCGGTAACGAGCTCATAATAACATAAAGCTTCCATCATAAAAAGATACGTAGCATATCGATGTTTCTAACAAAATAAAACTGCAAAACACCTACTTTCACGGTGCTCAGGCTTCCGGCCTTCAATCGCCATTTATTTCCTGCCGCAGTATGATCTTAATATCAAAGCAACGGAAATCGCCAATTCTGCGATTGCATTTTGTTGGCAAGATGGCAGGGTTGCCTATGCGTCTGAATAATGCCTCCCGTTCTCATCCCTTGCCCTTTGTGCACATTTGCTTGTCTTCTGGGCATTGTTGTTGCCTCTTTTGGCTGTGAATCCATTGTAGCAATACCCATTACTCGTAGAGTAAGAGATCACGTTTCCGACCTGGTTATCGGGATCTCTAGGCGAGTCGAATTGTCGATGTCCTGTCCGCCTGTCCGTCCGTATGAACGTCTAGGTCTTTCGAACTAGAATGTTGAGATTGTGACGACCATGCTGTTCAAGTTTCAGAATTATACTCTCCAGATTATACTCTTCAGAATACTCTTATTTGAATTTTCAAAGTTCACGAGTATCAGATAGTAAAGGGTATCCGATAGTCGAGGCACTCGACTATGTCCCTCCCTCCTTTTTGTACCAGGACTCTGCTCATTCATTAAGCATCTCGAAAGGCTTTCTTTGGATTTTCTATTGTTGTTCGCCTGTATCTCGTCATAATGCTGCCTCGTAGTCCATTGTTCTTGTTGTAATCCGTAAAGTCTGCATTACTTCAAATCCACAAATAACGCAAAAATAGCATAAAAGCCCGCCTGAGAACAGCAACTCAAAATCATTCTAAAAAGTATATATAGAAAGAACCAAAAACAAGAGAATCCAGCACGTAATTTTCCTTCTTCTCCTCCAGCTCTCTCCTTGTTGTTTTTCATTTCTGGGTGGCGCAGGGTGGCTGATGGGTGGAAGTGGATGGCAATGGGGCGGAATGTGGGAAGTTTACTTTGTCGCAGTGTCATTTATTTTGGCATTTTATCGCTTTCCTTTAGCCCTCAGCCTGTCTTCAGGTCTAACTTCTTCCATTAAAGCTGAACACATCTTAGAATTTGAAAGAGAGTTAATCGGTCTTTTTTACACCATAGAGAGGAAATGTTAGCATCGCCCAAGTCTGATTTGTTTTGAGTGCTTTCACTTGTCTAATGAAAGACGTTGCTCGTATTTCTACAAAAAGAGTTCCTTCATATATCGTTCTAGACCACGTTCAATTGTTTTGAAACTATATCAAACAAATTTAGCATTGTGATGAGCTTTTCCGCGCTCACTTCCAAGGGTATGTGCCGTTGATGCTTTGTCCTCATTATCATAGTCGTTAGTGTCTTCTCTACTCCACCTTCTCTCCCGTGCCCCTTTGTTCAGTTAAGCACCCACCAGTGTGCGTTTTTCTGACATGAGTTCCACACATCCTGCGCTGCGCCACATCCTTCGCATTCCGGCTTCTTCGCTTGAGTTTTCCACTTCTGCAATGCATATTTCAAGGCGCCATGTTTCGTGTCAATAAGGTAAAATCGATATTCCACTCTGCTCCATATTTTCGTTAGCTTCCTCGCTGCTTTTTTTTTTGAACTTGTATCAGACATCCCGAATCGAGTCGATGCCTATCCTATCTACCCCGCTCCGAGCTTAAGTTTTTTTTCACTTAAAGAGTATCCACATACACACTTCTAATTCCAATCCATACCCCTCATATATATCCCACGTTTCTGACATGATGAAAACCTTAGCAAACAATGTTCCAATTAATTCAGCGAAACCCTGCTAACCTACAAGGCGACGGTTGAAGGGGGTCGGTTTGGTGGCCCGGAATGAGAAAAGTTCACTGTTCCATTCATCACCGACTAACGGTGGGTGAAGGGGGAGGGGGAAAGTTGAAGAGGCTGTGAAACTGATGGGAGGACAACAAATTAAAAGGATATCAAAGTTAATATGGAGCGTATTTCAAAGTCGTGCGGCGATTGTTAGTGCTTTTAAGGGAGTTCGGCTGCTGTCGTCACAATGCAAAAGAGCCAGAGGCAAGCTAAACAGCTAACCAACAGCTAACACAGCCACACAGCCACACAGCCACCCAACCACCCAACCGCCCAACCACCCATTCGCCCAACTACCCACCGCACTCAAACACCCTTTAGCCATCTCTTTCGCTCAGTTGCGTCTTAAATGGAAGCTTCAAATTGGTTTCTGCTGCTTCTTGAACCTTTTCTGTGGCACAGAAAAGTATACTACACACAAAAGCAGGTGGAGGGGGGCGGTTGGCGCGGGGCGGGGCGTGGTCTGGGGGAGTGGTGCGGGGACAGGTAAACCGAAATAAATTCAAAATAATTTGTGTAAAATAGACGAGCAGCAAACGATGTTGTCCTCGCTCCTCGCTGCACTCCCCGCCTCTCCGCATCCTAGCCAACAGGCTAGCCCCCACCCACCCCCGTTATCGGCCGGAGGCAGCTCGACACATGCGAAAAGCGTGGTGAAATCTGCCGCCGGCATCGAGAACCTACCACAAAACGGGGGCTATGGTGGCAAAGCCCCCGCCACAGCTGCTGCTGCGCTAAAAGGCTGCCAAAAATGTGTTTCCCCCAACAAGGCCAAAAGTTTAACAAACATTGCGGAGCGGAGCGGAGCGCAGCACAGAGAAACGAGAGCAACAGCGAGCGAGAGGGGGATGCTAGGAAGGGGCTAGAAGTGGGCGTTGGAGGGGAGCTGGCAGAGAGCTAGCGAGAAAGAGAGCCCGCGAGACCGAGAACAGAGAGCGAGAGAGAGATGCCCATACGGCGAGCGCAGTTTAAGCTCAAGCATTTGGAGCTCTTGAGAAAGTTGCGCTGTGCCCAAGGCGCTCCCACTTTTATTTCCACACCCGCCCACGCAGAAACAGACAATAGTTTTGTTGCAACACGGCACAATGGCCACATATCGACCACCACCCACCGCCACTGTATTTCGCTGGCCAACGCAAGGTCGAGCATTTATTTCTATTCGCAGTCATTCGCAGATTTAGTTTTAGCTCGCCGTTTTTCGAGATCATTGGACGCAGAAACTTTTAGCTGAAACCCGGAATCAGATTGCGAAAGAGAACGCATTTCAATTATGAATTCAAAGTTGGCAGCAGCTCAGGCCGCAATCTTCGATCCCAGGTGGAATGCCCACCAGATCGGTGCCGAAAGTATGGGGAATATCTCTATAAATAGGTTTTATTTCTTTGAGCCACTTCTTCAGCACCTCGAACAGTGGGAAATCGTGGCAAAAAACTAGACAACTGATCAGAATGGCAGCAACAAAATGTCGATTCAAGCGAATTAAAAATTAAAATTAAAAATTTAAAACACATTTTACCGACACACTACACTGCACACTCATGCACATGCATCGCGCACAAGGGTTTCTGGTATCGGACTGTTGGGTTTCATTTCGGATTTTGCATCGGTTTTACAGCTCTAGCTTTGCTTTTTTCCTTCGGCCTTCCATACGGGGTCAGATCGATTGCCACTCAAAGGTTATTGATGTCCGCCCTCAGTTTTCAGTATTGCGTTTGCTCGGCTGTCTTTATGTACGTTTTCGCTTGAGAATCACTTGATATTGATACGTTTCGAAGATGCTGGCCAGATCCGAAGCTCTGGACTACGGATGGTTCATAATCAGAAACAAAACGAGCATACGAGTCCCTGCCCCTCATCACACTAATCAAACGGGTACAGTTGGCAACAAAAGCTGCCGAAGATGAGGCCAGACCTTTGCCCGGCATTCAGGCCTAACCACTTAATTTTCCGTATCATTGAGAAGAGTTATTTAAGTGCGATTGACGCCCTTCTTCCCGACAGATATGCAAATATAGGTGGACAGGATGGGATGACGGGGAAGAGGAGAGGGGCGGCAAATTAACTCGACTGTCAACCGCAAAATCACAACACATGCAGGCGCCACTCAATCACGGTCTTCATGAGCGCGCTTCGAGGGTCCTATTTCACTTTCACATTTCACCCAACACAAGTTTCCTGTCGGCTGTGTGAAAACTAAGCTCACGCTCACACACTCGGTGTCCCCTACCCATACACATGCACAAGTGTGGGTGAAGGGCTTGCCTGCGATAAAATATTTTTTGCCGCCCGCAATGTGACATCGGTGGGGGGGGGTGTTGGAGCAAAGGGTGGCTCAATATCAATACAGTTTTATTTGCGTTTGGATAATTTGCATCCTTCCGCACTCGCCCGAACCACTCTCGCATTAACTATTTTGTAGCACAGTTTTGTGCGCAGCTCCCACTCCCCCTCCCCTTCCCCTTACGCGACCGATTTATTTACGACACGAACGTTTTTCTGGCAGCTGCCAGAGGCATGTACATTTGAATCGCCCGACTTTCGAACGGCTTCAGAACAAAATCGAAAACGAATGCGACCTCTCGAGTCACCCACAGACGCAGGAAACGTCCGTAATATTGGTCCCCTTTATAAATTTATAATTCCCAACCTTTAACCACAACTCACTCCCCCACTAGATGTCTTTTCCACTCAGTTTACTCGTTTGCTGCTTGGCTGGTCACACGCGTTTCAGGCCATAAGCTCCGCTCCACACACTGAAACGTAATAACAAAAGTGAGTCAGCGAGCCACTCTGTGGGTCAAGTGTGGTACATCATCAAATTAAGCGCTCCAACAGTTCATAAAGTGGTGCGACGGGGCATCGATGAAGACATTCGACTTCATACGGGTGCGCCAGCCATCGATAGACTGCCAAGTCGTGTACTGCCGCTGGCCGCAGTTTGGGTTCCTGCGCCGGGCGGCATTAATCAATAAATCGGACATATCAGCGCTCCAACCGTATACCCCGGTCGAGTCATTGCTCGACCGTCTTTGTCCTAGGAGCACTCAGCCCCGGTGAGGGACTCTCTGCGACTGGAGCACATCGAAGCTCGGATCTGGCTCGATCCCAGCCCTCTTTCGCGGAAGCACTCGAAATATTTAAGCGGCACATGCCACGGCACAAGCCATTAGCTGCTGACGCCATTTGGGGCGCATATGAATTTAATATAGACGCCAACGCCAGTGCAACTGTGTGTGTGGCGGCATTATGCGCCGCAGCACATACAACATTATTTTATTAAGTGAGGCGAGGAATGGGGCCAAAGGAGAGCGCTGAAACAATGTGCGTTATCTCACCCTCCCAAAACGCCCTGGTCTACGACGAACATTCCTCCGGATCCATTCCGTGTCCTCCGTTTTCCATTCCACTCTGGAACGTGCCAGACGGAGGAGGCGCCAGAGGCACGGGGGAGAGGAAGAGGCTGGGAAGGGCGGATCGCATTCTGTGGCTGCATGCCACTGCGCTGGCATGCACTATGGTCCCTGGGACCCCAGCCGTATAATTCGTGGACCAGCAACCGCCATTCTGCTGGAGCGGGGAACAGACGGAAGCGCCGTAAACATCGATTTGTTTAGGTCCGCTGCTAAGCCTGCTTTCAACTAAGCTGCTCTTTAGAGTGGTAAGGAAAACCCGTCTGAAATGACTTCAGATTTGTCCGTGCAACTGACATTTGAGCTTGAACCATCTGGTTGCAAAAGATTGCGCCACTCCTACTCCAAGTCAAATTGTACGTGTTCAATTTGACTTGGAGTGGGTGCTTTGTTCTGGCTCTCCACGATGGCGCGAATGGTGCGAATGGTCCTGCCATAAACAAGAGTATTTATCTGAATTATCATTTCTCAACCGGATCCGAACTGGCACACGGATCCTCCTCCTGCCCCATCTGTCCCATCTATGCTGTCCGCACGTACTACCACCGGATGACTGAGTGAATGATTTGGCGATTGATTATCGGCCACCCATCTGCCCCACCGTTCGGTTCTTCCATTCAACCCAATTCATTCGTTCATCCTACTGGGGCTGTCGCGGCAGATAAATTTCATTATCTGCAAACGCAGTCATAAAATCTGACATCCTATCCAGTTTGCAACAAACGGCGGAGGGCTCTGGCTTCATTTGCCATTTCGCCCAACACTTTGCGTGGGCCAAAATGTTCCTGTTTTATTTTAAATGAATGTGCGAATAAAATTAAATTTAAAAGCATATTTTACGTCGCACATATTGCGGGGTGAGCCTCGACCATTTTACATCGTAGACACTGTGTTGTGGGATGGCCGGGTGTCGGTTGACAACAGGCGACAAGCCACCTACGCTTCCAAAAACAACGAACACCCCGTCATCCATCTGTAACTGCCGGCGTGCTGATAGCCAAAAGGGATTTGGGGAATTTGCGAGGACACGAAGCAGGCACAGTCCCACCAACCAAGGACTACAGGACTAGAGGAGGAATGGGAGAAGGAGCGGATGCATTACAGTGTCAAACGAAGTTGGCGACGGGTGACTTTTCGAGGTGTAGCCTTTGATTTGCATTCAATGTTTGCTTCTCCAATTCAGCGTCATCGCAGTTGGCCAGCATTCCCCCGAAAAGCACCGACTGACAATGGAACTGGGAATGACTGGGATGGGACTGGTTGAATGAATAGCAATAAAGGGCCGCCAACGGTGATGGCGGAAAGTGGAGACCGTGTGAGGGCTTCGCAGGGTACGCTCGCCAAGCACGCGTATAATAAATAAAATACAGGAAAAATCTCGAAGAATAATGCAAAACTCTCAGTAGAAAGTAAGAAAAGGCGCACAATTTGATAAAACATTGGCGGTTCTATGCAAAATGAATCGTTAATAAGTTACCGCATAAAAACTTATCAATCTGAAAGCGCATCACCCTCAGTCTAGCTGCATATTTAACAACTTGGCCATACTTGACCACAATTTTCACATTCTTTGCTTTGGTCGGTTTTAGCTTGAAATCCGGTCAAAAGCAATTTCGCCCAGGGCAGCGTGATTAAATGATTCAAACTGGGTATGCTCCAAGTAAGCGAAAGCTCTGCTGCCAATTGAAAAATAATCCAATCGAGGAATCGGACAGAAAGGAGGAAAACGGAACGTGAGGTGCAGCCCGGCAGGTGGTTTTAAGTTCTTTAGGCGGGCAAAAACGAAGCGGCCGGAATGGAAAGTGGAGGCAGTGGGAAAAACACAGCCGAAAATGCAATATTGCGATTTTATAACACAAATTGCTTATAATCACCCAGCACGAACAAGGGCAGCCGGGGATGAGGGGGCGCTGGGAGTGGGAGGCAGGAGCAGGAGCAAGAGCAGAAGACCAGAAAACGGAAATGCACACTGTAATGGCTTGGAAGTGGGCGTTGGCCCAGGCGGAAAAAGGCCGTGGCAGGGGCAAGTGGAATGGCAGCTTTTCTGCGCGCGCCATCATGGCAATGGCATAAAAATCATATTTCCGTTTTATTATTTGCTGTTAATGAAAATGCAAATAAAATTGGATTTTCCGTGCTGCACAAAAAGGCAGCAAAATTAAATGTTGTTGCTGGCATGGGGCAGTGAGAAAGAGAGCAGACTCTGCTGCAAATGTATTTCCTGGCGCATATTTCAAATAAACATTTGGGTTTTCGGTTTTCGCATTTCAGTATTTCTGTATTTTTATGTCGACGGCAGGCGAGTCGACAAATGAAAAGCATCAAAAGAGAAAAATACGAGCAGTGGGTCAGAAGAACGCGGTGAAAAATCATTTGAAAAGCCAGCACAAATATGTGACCCGCCTTGCACCTGATGTGGGTTTAGAATTAATTGGGTCATAACTATACGCTACATGTATAAGCGGGTTGCGAGATTTATCGACGCATGCTAATTTTATCCAAGACAAGACCTGGCCTTTTTGGCATTCTATGCGGTGGCCGCAATTGATCGGAACGCATCGGAACAAAGCTGACTCAAAAGCACTCTAAATCCACAGGGTGGGCCACGCCGTAGGGGCTACTCGTACGCTCACCCGGCAAACTGCAATCGCCAGCTCAAGGAAGCCACTCGGTGCTTATTGCTAATCACACCATCTTGTTGGTTTCCAGGAACCTGCCTCCTGCTCAAGCTTGGCCCGAAAGGAGCTTTGCCCAAGCCACTCGAGTGGAACGAGTCAAGTCAAGTCAAGTCAACCCAACCCGAGTCGGGCTTCATTCCCTTCGTATGGTAGCGAATCAGGATTGCAGACCTAACCCAATTCCGCTCGAGAGGCGCAAGCCGGAGGGGCCTGGGGTTCGGGCAGCTAGCTATTCGATTTGGAAAGTGCCATTTGTGCTATTCAAATGAAATCAGCAGCGAACTATTGAGCAGGTGGCGGGCGACACCTTCCATCCACCCACTAACCATCCTCCACCACCAGCTAGAACCAGCTAGAAGCAGCACAATAGCAGTAGAACAAGCAGACATGAAACCAAAATAAACGAAAAGAAAAGAAAGTAAAGAAAGAAAATCCCAAATTCAAGCACCTGCCACACTTTGCGCCCGCCACGTTGGAGCTGCCACACCCCTGCGCCCCTGGGATCCACACTTGCGAAGTTCTTCCCCCTCGTAAATGTTTGCAATACAAATGTATAAAACATTACCTCACGGCTGTGCCAAAGACGTGCTCCACAAACGGAGGAGAAATGGGGCAAAGGACCTCCTCCGATTCTCACTGGCTACGTTTTCCTGATGGTTTTCACTCTTTTTTTTTTGCTGGGACATCAGCTTATGAAAAACTAAACTATAGTTTTGGCTTTGTTTGCAGTGTAAATAAGAAGGCCAAGAAGGACTTAACGCCTAGGTCTGTGATGTATTTTAGAGCTAAGATCCCATATATCAAAAATAACTATTTTTGGTTGGTTTTTAGTGAAGAAGGGGTAAATGAAGAAAGCTGTGACAGCATAAGAAAAGGAATAAATTTTGTTGAATTTCCACTCAATGCCTCTTTTCTCGACATATTGTACATATATGCAGGTGTGTAAAATATGTAATACACATATATGACGTACGAAAATTTTAACTATGTCTAGCTAATTAAACCAAATATAAGAAGGGCCCTTTTCCTTCTTCTTTTTTTCGATACTTTTATGCCTGTTGGCCCCCATTTCTATTTATTTGGGTTTCTTCCATTTTCGTTTCTTTGATGCTGTCATTCGTTCTAGATCATTTGCGCTATTGTGAGTCATCGTAGTCATCATCTTCATCAGCATTATCAGCGAAGGGTTATCATATCAGGCTTATCAGCAGGCATGGAAAGTCGTCACCTTGCTGGATAATAGTTGTTGACCCACGTTTACCCACGTTGAACTAGCATTAAATGGCACCGCCCAACTCACAACCCATTTCTGTTTGCCACTCGAAGGTGAACTGCGATTTTAAGAGCCCCAGAGGCAGTCACAGAACAGCACTGCTGGGCAGGAGCACTTAACCCTAATTCCTGCAACTCTGACACACCAACTGGGCCTCAGACAATGAACACATTAGCCAAAGTCCTGGCTGCCTAGTTGCTTAGCTGCCTAGCTGCCAAGCTGCTTGGACAGTGCCTTTGTCAATGGTGAAATGAAAATGAGCAAAATGCATAATCGAAAAAAACCATTGAAGCGTAAATGCTTTGTAACAGGATTCAGGAATGGGCGAGTGCCTAAAGGGGGAGGACTCTTACTGCCAGGACAAAACGAACACAAACACGACTACGTAAACCTAAACCTTCGATCCGAGCCAAAATAAAAGCCGAACCAAGCCAAGCCAAGGCAACCAAACGGAAAGAAACGAAATGAAACAAAACCAAGCGAGTGGCGAAGGACGACAAAAAGAAGGAGGGCTCTGGCGGGGAATATCAGGGATGTTGGGGTCACTGCACAGTTACAACCACTCATTTACGTATCAACCCACCGCCCCATCCCTGCAGCAAAGCATACATGTGTGTGACATCGATACCACAACTAATGAACGATGAACAGGACGTGGACAACTCTTAGACTGACAAATGACAATGGAATCGGGTCGCACTGGGCACAGAACACTGGGCACCCTGGCTGGCAGTACGGATTCGACGAGTCAGTGGATAAAGGATGCGGCTGTTCAAATGACTTACTATGGCTGACCAGCTACAAACCCAATTGAATCCTAAACTTAACCCAATCACGAACTGCGGTCTCTGCAACTGAACCCAATGTGGCGAGCCCCGAAGGCTGATACTTTTGCTGCACTCCCAGGAATGAGTGTGGTATCTGGGGAAATAGCGCTTTAAGTGGGACACAGGCGCAGACAGTATCCACTTTGGCCAGCTTATCGATAAGGTGCTGCCTGCACATGTTGCACCTTCTAGTTGGCGAGCCATTTGTTTTCAAAACGATAAACTCAAATACTTGATGTTTCACTTTTGCTTGTGCATGCCGCATTTAAAAAGAGTAGTAGATGGATGCATTTTCGAAGCGAAACCCGGAATTTCTGAAAAGTTTTGCGGCTGTGGAATATTCCGTTGCGGCGACTGCATTGCATTCCCGAATGAATCATTCCACTCCCAGTGGGTGACTCATGTGGGGGGAGAACTGAACTGCGCCGCTGCCTTCCATCAGTCAGCAAGCAGCGAACTGACTAATTCAGTTGACTCCAGTGAAATTGGGGGGAGTTGGGGGGAGTGCCAAAGAAGGGTGTGCAACTAAAGTTGGCCGACGGTTCGCAGTTCCTACCCGACAATCAAATGGCCAACGACTCCCAGCCACCCTCCTCCACCCTCCTGTCACCCCCTTTGAAAGCCCCAGGCCTCTGTAGAAAGGGACTTTGTATGGGCTGTTTGGCAGCAACGATTGCGTGTCCCGTTTGCCAGGGGCGGCTGGTTTGAGGGAGACACGTCGTTGGCATCGAGTGTTTGGGGAGATTCTCGGGCATATTGCACATTGCATATTGCGGGCCAGTCCTGCCATGCTGCAGTCCTGCAAATCCCTCCCTGCTGTTTCGTTTTCTGGATGATTCAGACATGTCCTTATAAAAAAAGAGTGGAAAAGCGCAGAAAAAATACGAGCAGAAAGAAGATAGCCACAAAACGGGTGAGCAACTGGGAAGGGCAGGGTACACAAACAGAAATTCTTATAAAAAAAAGTCCCCAGTTGGTAAAGCATTACTACAAGTTTGGAGGAAACCACTACTTTGGAAATCCCGCTTGAAACACTCAGATCTTTTTTTTTTACTGAAAATGTGGGCTATTTTGCAACCAACTGCTAGCATTTTTCACAAAGAAAAATGATCCAATATTAAAGTTACACGAAGCAAAAGGTATTAAATCGCTTTCGCAGTAGTTGTCCTAAGCAGGGTGGGAATGGTGGGTGCAAGCGACATAAGTAATCAACGACCACCACAAAAATGACGTCGGCGATGCGTGCCCCTGATAACAACGAAGCTGAAGGGTGGACCTGTGGGTGGGTGGCTGACCAGGTCCCAGGCTAGTCCTGCCATGAATTGCAGGCAGCGACGGTCTAGCATGAATAGCCGAATTAAGGGTAAGAGGGGTGGAGAGTGAATAAACCAATGGAGAGCAAAGCAAATTGCAGGCTGCATACAAAGCAGACATAAAAGAAGTGCAGTGCGCTATAAAGCAGCTTAACTGCTCCCCCGGCATTGGGCCGGAGTCCTGGCTCCTGGGTCCTTAGAGGTGCTGCACCTCGGTTTTTCTCTTTCAATTGGTCCGTCTCCACATGAATATGGATTTTATTAGGTTTTTGTTCCGCCACAGAAGACTGTTCGCTCTGCGTTGCCAAGGGAGAATTGCTGCGATTTATTTAAGAGACAAAAAAGTAAAGCAAAACTGTTAAGGTCAGGCACGTCGGCGATTGTGGGTCGGCCCCAAAGAACGGAAGCTGCCGCCTGGCAAAAACTGTTTGCAAATGATTTAAAAACACTTTAGCTTAAGCCAACAATATCCTAGCAACGCATTTCTTCCGTTTTGGTTTGTCGGTAGGTGTGTGCGTGCATGTATGCCAGTGGATGAATGGACCTGAACAAGAGGATTCCTGGTGAATGCAGGTCCAGCCCCAGACCAATTTGGGGATTATGCTCAGACAGAGCCGGATAGTTTTTAGCCGGATTGAAACCCCAACCGAAGGACGCATAACCCGGCCTCGCACTCCATTTCTACGATAATTGCCAGTCGCTGCGGGTAGCGAATCAAAATCAAAATGTCTGCACGCCCTGTTTGGTTTCGGTGACACCTCCGCTACTTTTCCAAGCAAATTGCTAGTCGAAGCCAGCTGCTGCTACCCTTTAGCCTCAAGTTTTCGGTTTTCGGCTTTCAGTTGGCCAGTAGCCAGCGACAAGAAAACGGTTCAATTAAGCCAATACTTGCGCACACTCGCGCCTTGTGTTGGTTAGTTTGGCAGCCCTTTCCCCCCCCCCCTCTCCCATCCCCAAACACCATCCCCATCCCCAATCTCCAATTCCCAACCCTTTCCCGCCTTCAAGCCCTCGAGCCTTTACTGGCGCTGCTAAGCGATGGCACATTTTTCGTAGCATACTTTGCGGGGCTGCTTAGCCCACGGCCACCACAGCACACAGAAACCCGCTCAAGTGCTTGTGTATCTGGCTCTCTGTGCGTGTGCGTGAGTGTGTGCGGGAGTGTGTACGGGAGTGTGGGTGCCTGTGTGTGTGGGCTGTGATTGCGATTGGTATTGCTGTTGCATGCAGAAAGAACAGAGCCACACTGCGATTTTGTCAGCTGTACTCAAGTTATACATAGGTAAGTTTGGTATGTGTCAGTAAGCCAAATGGGGCAATAGCGCAACAACACAAGTCCCTAATTGCTGGAGACCTACAGAAGGCACCACTTGTCTTTCCCGGAGACCGAATTAATATTGTTTTGACTTCCATCAGCTTGAATGCGTGGCTAACTTCGAGCAATTGTCTGCGTCCAAATGCCTTTTTAAATCAATTTGTCATCCCGATTAAAGCCCGATTAAACGAAACAATGTTTTAGGGTGCAGTTTTTCCAGTTTCAGTTTCGGTTTGTGTTTCTGTTCTGAGTTTCGGCTCTTTCGGCTTACTCCTTCGTTCCATCGAGTATTGTATCGAAAGTGGAGTGAAATGGTCTGGTGTGCTGTGGTGTGTTGTGGTGTGCTGTAGTGTGGTGTGTTGTTATGTCGTGTGGTGTGGTGTAGTGTGGTGTGGTGTGGTGGGGATTCGGTGACTCACCTGAACCTGAGCGGTGCCAATGGCCAGGACGACCCAGAGGCTCCTCAGCAACAAATTACGACGCAGCGCGGCGCACATTGTTCACACTCTTTTCTGCTCCTTTGCAACTTGTCTGGTTGGCTCTGTTCCTGTCTCCTGGCTGGAAAACTCCGAGTTTGGTCTGCACTTAGCTGCTTTTGTGGACGTGCTTCCAGTTCTGGTTAATTGTATTTGCTTTGTTGGCTTTTCGTTTAACACTTTGCTGCACAGACGGACGACGGTAGCAGCAGCAAGAAATCGAAAACACAAAAAAATTTCATTAGCAAGCGATTCGGAATTGTGGCCTTTCGTTTCAGCCTTTAACTTTCTGGGTTCTGGGTTATAATTTCTGTTTTCTGATTTCTGCGCTCTTAGGTTCGTATTCCGATTTCGTTCGATTTGCGGTGCCCAAGTTAGCTGCCCACAGCGCAGCGCTTTTCCTTTCGCCGATGCCCAGAAACCTATGCACGGAAAATGTCAACTCTGAAAACTCTGTGCGTGTGTTTGTATGTGAGTGGCCGTAGTATTCGATTGTGGAACGTAGTAGAAGAGAGTCCGTGATGGGCGGGGGCGGAGAAGGGAATTGAAGGAAAAAAGAAGAAAAGAAAAATAAGGCAAAGCTACGAGAGAACTCGCTGCTATCTGTCCTCTCGTACCCACTCGCTGGTTCTCTGGGTCCTGAGATGGTACTTCCCCGAAACGGAATATATGAGTGGCACTATGGCCGCTGTTCTGCGCCTGGAAAAATTGTCAGCTGCAGTCGTCGGGTTCTACGTCCCATGTCACTTGTCCATGTCTCCTGCTCTTGGCAGTTCCCACGCAAATCCACCCACCCGCTAACCCCTTCCCGCCCTCTTCGAACGTCTTCGTCGGGCTTCTGCGCACTTTCCCAGCCCCTTTCTCACTGATTCTGCGCAGGTGCGCTGCTTATTGTCCCCCAGCTAAGTTGGCATCACAAATCCACTATTGGCATCGGCTTCGCTTTTTCTTTTCGAACTTGAATCACTTTGTTGTGGATGTTTCTCTATGGTTTTTGTTGTTGGGTTTCTATTTTAGCACTCGCACTTGAACAGCAAAAAAAAGTATTCAGCTTGTTTTGGTTAAATGATTTGACGGTCTCTCAGTGTGTGTCTCTGGTTTTTTGCTCGTGGCTTCTCGGCCCCCAACCTTTCCGCCCGAGCGGGAGAACGACAAGAGCCACTGTCCAGCAGCCCCTGGCCTTCCCCAGCTTGGGGGGAGCGGTCAGATGGGGTGGCCGAAGAAGCCCCTGAAGCGCTGAGTTTTTGGAGCTCTGGCTGTACGCTATACCTGGCGCTGCGAACGCTCACAAACGACTGCGAGTGGTCTCGTTGCCTGCAATCCTGCGAGTTCACGTCCGAAAGTGCGAACTGCGAAAGTCGAACTCGAGCGCAGAGTGCAGAGCGCGTGCCCGGGATCGATATTAAGGGCGAATCGAACAACTGGCCTTCCGCTTTCCGCGGGGGTGACAACGCTCTTGGCTGTCCGGGCTGCATCGGTGGTACTTCCAGTGGTAGTGGTATTGGCGGCACAAGCGAGAAAAAAGTGACTAGGGAGGACTGGTTCCGCGGGCGAACCAACAGTGTCGCGCTCACTTCTAGCGGAGTGCTTGTTAGTTAGTTTACATTCCCACCGCTAGGTGGAAACACCGAAGGAAACTTCGCACAGGTCACCGTCTTCAAAAGGCAGTCCAATGCACGAGTTTTTATAAAACCTCTAAACTTAATTCAAACTTGTTTTCCTATATGGATTCAAGAGTTTATATACTTTTTCTAATGGCGCAACCAAACCACTAGATGGCGTCGCAATTCCATTGTGAGATCTGAACAGATCCAAGTTTCCCACCACCAACCATCCAATTTCCTCCTATCCACATCACCGGGTGATTATTGCTTGGCTAGCCAAGTTGCAAACCACTTTCGACATTATTTAACATGGTAACTTTTTCCTCCCCTGCGACTGGCAACTCTGTGACGCACAGCTGATCTACTCACCGGCTACAAATTAGATTTCTTACATTTGTTTATTTACGCCGCCGCCTACTTGCTAGGCCTCAGGAAAGCGTATACCTAGGAACAGGTCCTGGTACAGACCCGGAGCCACACACCTACACCAACGCACATTCCGCCTAATTGCGCAACGCACTTAGCCGGCTGGCGTGGCAGTTCCCATACCAACTCCTCCCTCCGCCAAGATGACGGCCACGTTGCGTTACCGCGGCGACAAAAGCAATCTCTTGGAGTTCGCCAAGAACTTGGACGCGTTCAAGAAGGTGCCAGAGAAGTACACGGAGACGTCGGAAATCGGAGGCACCCGTAAGTATTGCAGAGCACTTGGTACTGCCAGGGTAATCCCACTCTATCCACTCCACAGTATCCCTGTTGAGCCGCCTGTTGATCGTTTACCTGGTTTACACGGAACTGCACTACTACTGGCACGAGACGCAAATTGTTTACCAGTTCGAGCCGGACATCGCCCTGGACGAGCAGGTGCAGATGCACGTCGACATCACCGTGGCCATGCCCTGCGCATCACTGTCCGGCGTAGATCTCATGGACGAGACGCAGCAGGACGTGTTCGCCTATGGGACTCTGCAGCGGGAGGGCGTCTGGTGGGAGATGTCCGAACACGACCGGCTGCAGTTTCAGGCCATCCAGATTCAGAACCACTACCTGCGAGAGGAGTTTCACTCGGTGGCCGATGTGCTGTTCAAGGACATAATGCGGGATCCCCATCCGGCGCGGGAGAGTGCCTCGAAGGCGCATGCTGCCCCGCCGCCAGGAGCGTTGCCCCTGTCTGTGGACCTGCATGGCCAGCACAACGTTCAGCCGGAGAGCAAATTCGATGCGTGTCGTCTGCACGGAACATTGGGAATCAACAAAGTGGCCGGTGTGCTCCACCTCGTGGGGGGAGCTCAGCCCGTTGTGGGACTCTTTGAGGACCACTGGATGATCGAACTGCGGCGCATGCCTGCGAACTTTACGCATCGCATTAACCGGCTCAGCTTTGGGCAGTACTCGGGAAGGATTGTCCAGCCATTGGAGGGCGACGAGATTGTCATTCACGAGGAGGCTACCACAGTACAATACTTCCTGAAGGTTGTGCCCACAGAGATCCACCAGACATTCACCACCATTAACGCTTTTCAGTATGCCGTCACCGAAAACGTGCGAAAACTAGGTGAGAAGGGCAAAGAGATTATATTAATTGACAATAATTAATTATTTTAATCTGTGGATAGATTCCGAGCGCAATTCGTACGGCTCCCCTGGCATTTACTTTAAGTACGACTGGTCGGCTCTGAAAATTATGGTGCGTAACGATCGCGATCACCTAGTAACCTTTGCCATCCGCCTGTGCTCAATTATATCAGGAATCATTGTCATCTCGGGGGCGATTAATGCCTTGCTTCTTGGGATTAGAAGCCGTCTGCTCCGCACCTTCGCTCCGGTTTTGTACAACCGATTGACCAGAGCCAAGGCTGCTGCTCCGGATGCTGCTTCTCTATCCTCGCATTCCGCAAAGGCCGGGACAGCTCCGCCTGTCAACGATCTTCTGCACACAGCCAACCTGATGGCCAGCGTGGACATCTCGGCCTATTTGCCCACGACGCCGCCAAAGCTCAAAGCCGGCCTTTAGCCGGCTTTTCTGTGCAACAGGGAATCTCAGTCTGCAAACTACTAATCCAACTTTTTTACGCAAATAATGTATTCTCTCATTAAGATACGAAAAAAAAGCACAAAATAATATGTCACGAATTCTGTACATAAATATGAATAAGTTCAAAACCGGGGGTGCTGCGTTCTTTAATCGCTGCCAAGGATTCCAGTATCGATGTTGCTCCAGCGCCCGGAACGCCGGTAACCGAACATGCTCTTCAGTATCTCCAGGCCGGACTCCACAGTGGTGCGCACGTCGCGCTCGCTGCCTAGCTTTGGGTTGATCTCCACCAGATCGACGCCCTGCACCCGCTCGGTGTCCCGGAGTGCCTCCACGATGCTGATTCCCTCGCGGAGCGTGAGGCCACCGCGTACCGCGGTGCCCGTGCTAGGCGCCACATTGCTGTCCAAGGCATCGATGTCAAAGCTGACGTGGATCTTGTTCTGCGGATTAAGGGCGTCCAGCGTCATCTCGATAATCTTGGGCACGCCCACCCGGTCGATGGTCTGTTGAAGGACGGGACAATTAAAGGGAGTTGGGTAGGGAAGGGCGGAAGAATTTCGTATGGCATGCACAAAATCATTTTCAGAATGTCCCTCACTGCTCTCAAAGCAAAAAGTTGGACTTATTCTTCCTTATCGCGACTGTACAATACCAGCGATGGCCCGACCCACTTTTCCGTCTCATTTTCGCATATCTGCTGTAACATATTCCAATTCCGAATTAATGATCGATAATAAATTTGCAGCTTGGGCAAAGCCAAATCGGGAGCGATGGCATTAAACCATTTTTCAACAAATGTCGATTTTGCACGAGCCATAAATAATGGGCAACGAGCCGTTCTGACAAGGATGCGGATGTGGCTAGGCACGTAACTCACTCACACGTTTGTGTGAGTCACCACCACCGTTTCTTATTTCGGGATCGCGTCGGATCGGAAGTCCTATTACAGGGGGTAATAGTAGGGTCTGCGACAACCCCTATAAATGCCGAGCTTACATCGGTGGACGCAGGACGAGTGATCTCTGTGTAATTCGCTCGCCAGTCCTGCTTTAAAACAGGAATAGGGGAAGAAACCGGAATTTTAAAGTGTTTACAACTGGCGGCGAGACTGGAAGGGATCGGTTCGGATCGGGTTGGTAGGGCCGAGAAACCAAACTGGAATGCAACGAAGTGAAATGCAATTTGGGAAACGGACGGCACATGCTCTCTACCTAGGTGCAGATGCCTTTCTCTAGTTTCTACACAGCAAAAAAATATTTTCTAGTTTGGACCAAACTTAGTAATGTGCTAAGGTAGAGCAAGGACCTAAATACGCAATGCCTCCATCGCAAAATTTCGTTCCGAATGTCTTGTGATAATGTTATGTGTTTAAATAAAATTGAGTTGATGATAAGCGGCTTTTCGCTCAGTGCACTCACATCCATTGCATAGTAGCGTATTCCGACTTTGTTTAGGATGAACGCCTCGTAGGGGTCAATGTCCCGGAGTCCGATGTAAACCAGCTGATCCTTGGGCAAGCTGAAATGGCAAGCAGAACGGAGGTAGATCAGAAAAAACATGGAAAACATATTTGCCAGCTACTGGAATGCGTGATGGAAGTCTTTGAGACTTTTCCTATACAGAATAGAGATAGTTCGAGGATCGGGTGGGCTGCAAGCAGCTGACACGTAAGCAAATAGTCGTGGGATCACTGAACTGAAAAGTAAAGAGAGGAGAAACAGGGGAAGCCCTTAAAGTGCGAGTTCGCTGGAGTGCTCAATGATCCTTGAGGCGCTCGATCCTTTTACTATTGTCAGGATCATTTTAGACCCCATACTTAAAAATATCAGTATCAGTTTGTTCCCTATTTTGTTTAGTCAAACTGAAGACCATTTTGGCCTAACATAAAATATGTAAAATATTTGTTTATCATTTTAAATTCTCAGGGATTAAGCCAATGTTTGAAAACTTCTAGCTGACTTACGATCCACTACCACTCGGCATGCGTGTCCCTGATTAGTAGGCCAGGTGGTGGGCCTTTGGCACGATCGCAACCCTAAGGACTGCAACCGAATAGCATTGAGAAGGAGAGCAGGCTTTCTGCACTGCTCAAATGTGAAATTGTCTGAGCAGGGAACACAGAAAAACGGCAACAAAAACATGGCAGACAACGGAAAACAATGCCGCCAGCGGCAAGGAGGGAGAGTGGAAACACATGCCACGATTCAGTGTCGAATGTCCTCCGATCCCACGTTCATATGTTTCGTTATAATGTGCCTGCATCCGTGGCCTGCTTTCAATTCCTGCATCGATCGTTCTTTGCTCCTGGTCTACGAACCCAATGTCCTATGGTAATGTTATGATTATTACGATTAGATTCGGGGGGAACTGCATCTGCCGCCGGCTGCAGATCGGATTCATTTGGATTCCGTCTGCCCAATCCGGATCCATGATGGGATCATGACCATTTGGGCATTGGTACATGGAAAGTTAAAAGCGCCGTAGGCGTTTTATTCAAACTCCTCTCAAGAGAAACGGGTGAATGCATGATCCGCTGGCTTAGGGTATGGGTCTGGAAGATCCGCCTAAGTCAACAAGAATATGTATCCTAACCATTATAGCTTTACTTTGGAAGCCGAAAATACATCGAGAAGTTCGATTGCACGTTTCAGGTTCCTATGGCTCCTAGCTTTCGGTGCAGCATAACAAATATTTGGGTTGGTTCGTTTTTCCGCCACGATTTTAAAACGCTAAGGGTGGCTTTTTCGGAGTCCCTCTCATTTGAGCCGGGAAAAGACCAGACCCTCCCTTTCCCTCCCCAGGCACTTTCCAGCTTTGTTGTAACCTCGTGTTGTGCCTGCTTTTTAATCCCGCTTTGTTGTAACGCAGGCCATTTGCTGTTTTTGTTTTGTTTCTGGCGTGGCTAAAACGGATTAGGTGACACAACCCTTTCGATTTCGAGTCTCATTGTACTACTTCCTTTTCTCAAAAATTACTTAAACAGCGTATTGCCTATTTTTGGGGTGGACAGAATGAAACGGGGACAGCACGTCAACTGCGCCAACTGAAATACCATTATGGATCCAATAGGACTGTCAATAAGGAGTTATGTATCTGTGAAACATTATGAACAAACGATTCCCTTAATTTAAATTGGCCAATTTCTTAATTTTACCCCCACTCAAGCATCGCATTTGCATATTTGTATGCTAACCAAACACTCTGCGACGTCGATCTGTCTGAATTTGAATCCGCATATCTTTTGAGGGCAGCAATAGCGCCACTCCACCCCATTTCCGTTGCCACTAGCAGCGCACCACCCTTTGAAAGGACATCAAAAACCACCCCCGGCCCAAAGTTGCGTTACAATTCCCGAACTGCAGTGCAGCGTACATAAAACATACAATGAAATCTGATAAAATTTTCTATGTGCATTATGTCCTCGTAACATCGCACGACAAAAACCCTAAGGAAATGCCCAACTAAAAACCGAACCAAATTCTTCTCGCAAAAAAGTTGCACACAACACGATTTCACTGTACCTCACACATCGTTCTGTAAACTGGAACAGAGCGTCCGACTGGAAGAGGCGAAGAAAAAATCAGCACATGAAACAGGAAGTTTACAAGGATTGGGGGAGTCCGAGGGTGGCTACATACATATATATGGCGATGTATGGCATACAGTATGTGCATACATACACATATGTACCTACATATATGTACCATACTATGTGGCGTGTCTAGTGGCGAATAACGAATACAGGAGCAATGAAGCACACAACCGAAGCGAAACGAAACGAAGGGAAATATTGAAAACGCCAGAATTGCATTACTTCGAAACTAAACCGGCTCTTGGATATGGGTCCTGGGCCCCGGGTCCTTGCTTCTGGCTTTCGGTTCGTAGGGGGTGTACGAGCAATACTGCCCGGAGAAACCACCCTAACCTTTGGCGTTGGTGGTTGATAGTGCAAAAATAATAATAACGGAAACGGAACCATAAACCCAAAACAGCCCTTACAACGCGACTGATTTGTAAGGATAATGTTGGCATGCATCATAAAACGGTTGACGACCTCGTCGGAAAGAGCCAACATTTTGCAATGATTTCCAATGGCGCCTGCTATATAGGCCCAATGGGCCGCAACATATTCGAAATCGTAGCATAGATGTTTTCGCAAAATATGTACATATGAGGCATACATTGGTTAAACTATGAAATCTATGGGTTCTAGCTGAGTTTGTTAGTTTTACAAAGTAAGTTAAGGCTGCTTCAGTGGATTCAAGTTGCTTAACTGGACAAGAGAGCTTGGCTCTCTCCCAATCTATCTCTTGGCTTCCATTTTGTCTCTCAGTGTAGCTTAGGCCGCCACTGCATTACCACTTAAATCCCATGTACTGCACTACGCATCTCTTAACTAAGCTTTACCTTTATTTTTTGGGATCTGTTTTTGCGTGTTATAAAACAAAAGCATTGCTGATCGGTTGAATTTGTATCAAAAAGCATGAAAAACTTTGAATACAGCATAAACCACTGAGAGAGCAGCCGAACGCCAGGGGTGTATCAAAGAGGGTTCTTAGGAATATTCCAGTTTGCAGTGATTCTTGACTCGTTTCTTATTAGACAAAACTTTTATCACTTCTACGTGGTATTTATAGAAACAAAGCTTAAGGTAAGGTTTGGAGCTATGTGTTAGATGGCTATATATTAGAACCGAAGTTTCCGGAATAATCCCCCTATCACGGCGCGCAGATACGCCCATGTCGCCACTCTTGCGCTCTCTACCTTCCACTCTCGCTCCGAACACCATTGCAACCCCGAGAGAGCTGCTCGAGAGGCAACTATGAGAATGAGAGGTTGCTCTATGTGGAAATGGAAACCGAAACCGTCAATGCCTCAATTTCGCATTTCATTATTTCATTTCCACGCCAACCATCGTGCGCCGCGGTTTAAACGCTCCTGCCACAGAAAAAGGAAATAAAAGCAAGGAAAATCCTAATCGAATACCAAATATCGTGCTTGTGTGCTCATTCCGCAATTGATTTTTTTTAAGTAGTGCATGACAATAACCGTTGAGTTGACTCCATCCGAAGTAACTACAACTGGAAGCTGACAACAGCCATTGGCCGAATCTCATCTCACACCAAGCGAAATGTAAGAATATCCCCAGGATATCCACGATTTGTGCAACTGAATGAAAGGCAATGATAACAATATCAATCAACAACTTTGAAACTGAGTACTTTTTAATATGCTAATGATCGCGTCGCGCTGCATAATTGTGCAATTTACTCACTTATAATCCGCGTGTCTGCATATATCCATATGTACCTATATCTATTTTTTTGCTAGTGGGTGTGTGATGTGTGTAAGTTGTATACATTCAAACGAATATTAATAGGCAAAACAACAATATGCAATTCGATGGAGGAAAAAGCGAACCTCCCAAAGAGAGCAGCGGAGAGATGGGCGGCAGTTGGTCATAGTGAGAGGGGGCGGCCAGTGCGGAGATAGTAGATGTGTTCAGATCTACGCCTCTGTGAGCTGTGTATCTGTAAATACTTGCTGCTCAAATTTAAATCTGTGTGTGTATGTGTATGTGTGTGCTTGCGTGTGCGGGAGAGAAGAGCGCTGAGTGTTAGAGCGAGAGCCAGTTCCGAAGAGGGCGCAGCTAGCATATCGATTTTATGATTTCATGTGCAAGGAGCATTGTACGCAACAACAAACGGAGGAACACGACCAACTAACCGTTAGAAGTAGACATTTTTTGAGCGAGAGGGTGGCCGAGTGTGTGTGGGTGGCAAAGAGTACTTGCAGTCAACAAAACGCCGGTTGCCATAAATGCAAATGCACGCATGCATGAATCAGACCCATGTAGTAGTAGCAATATTCAATTTCGAGGATTCCGCGATTCACCACAGGAAAGGAGTTTTTGTCCAAAAACAAGAACAACAATGCGTTTTTTCCCCAGTGTGCGTCTGTATTTATGTTTGTGTGGGAGAGAGCTCGAAATAGGTAGATACCTATATACACACGCATTTATTTATTATGTGTACATATGTGCCTGTAAAAACAATATCAGCCATACAAAGTCTAAGTCCCCTCCGCCCACCTCCCAACAACAACATACATATCTAAATCAGTGCAGGTAAAGAGCGGTTGCTACACGCCCAAATAAGCTCTCCACAGTAGAATTGTACCAAAATCTCAAAGAATTCTCGCTACGCAATATGTATGCGTATCTGCACGCAGATATATTTTTTGTATCGCTTGTGAAATATGAAATCAATGCTTTGGATGGGAAAAAATCGATAATATCGATTGGCGATAACAATCGCACGCACACACACAGGCCCGCAAACACAAACAACACCCCCTACTAAACCAAACAGCTAAAACTACAACCACCAAACACATCGAATTTACCGCTTATAGTTTTGTTTTATTTTTGTTTTTGTCCACATCAGACGTCAGCGACGGCGACGCCAGCGTTTATTTATTAAAAAAGATTACATTACAACAAACACCAAAGTCCTGGACAACCGAAGAGAGTGTGGGAGAAAATCGAAGCAGAGAGCAAGGAGGAGCGCCGTGAGAGCGCGCGCGCAAGGATTTCAGATTGCAGAGAGAACTTAGCAATTAGTTCGCTTTGTTTGCCCAGCCAAACAACAACAACAACCAGCTCCCCAAAACCAACAACACACATACTCGCTCTCTAAACTGAAACAAGTGAGTATTGACGACGGGCCGACCTGACGAGATCGGAGGACGAAAGAGAGAAAACTTTTGAAGGGTGCGGTGTCGTGTTAAGGCAACACAGTCAAACCCCTAATGCGGAATATTTTTAAAATAAAATTAATTTAAATCATAAGAGCTTAGCTATATTTGATATATGTGTGTGTCCCTGTACATATGTCTATGTCTAAACAAGTAGCTCTTTCTTGCCGTTCGGGTTATCGGTACCCGACTTTAATTGTCTTGCCTTGGCGAAAGTGGGTAGTACGGGACGACGACGTGCGTGCGCGTGACCTTTTGACTCTTCCGTAGGCGCCTCTGAAAAAGGTGCGAGTCGTTTCGCTTATTGCATTTTACAATGGGTATACCTGCATATGTATGAGAATAGAGGATAATAAAATAACTCAAAACTCTAGAAAAAGCATCCACAAAAGTAAAAGCAGTAGCAACTAAAAACTTTCCAGTCTCAGCTAACCAGTCCAAATCAGCTATGTTGTTTTTAGCACGGCTTTGGGAGTGTCGAATGCGTTAACTGAAGCTGAAACATACTGTGCACTATCGAGACTCACTGTAGTGCCCATATGCAAATCAAATTGCTACCATTTCCACAGCGATTGCTTTTCGTGACAGCCCCCTCTTTCTATCGCACTTAGTTCAGTGAACCGACACATTCCCTGGTTTCGTTCCGAGCAGCATCCTCTGTCTCTCTTGCGCAGCCTCTCTCGCCGCCCCCTCTGCCTAAGCCTCTGTTTCTGCTGTCCACACCCCTTACCAAGGTGCCTTGTAAATGGCGGAGCCGGCTTAGGGGGTGGCAATGCCGTGCTTTTAACCCTTATTGGTGGCAAATTGCGCTCGTACATTTAGAGAAACTTCCGTTCTACGTTTCGTTTTGCTTCGTTTCGCCAAGCGAAGTATTACAACTTGTTTGGCTAAGGGTGGGTCTACCGTCTATTGCTCATTTATGGTGTTTTGATGCATTCTCAAGGGGTGCGGGCTGCTTTCTCGCATGTCCTGACCCCTCAACCCTCTGTTCTCCGCATTACGTAACTGGGCGGGGTGCACAGCGCCACAAACTCTTATGGAGAGAGCGGTGTAATAATTTGCCAAAAGGAGAGGAGGGGACGCAAGAGCGGCTACAACGCACAGCCGTGCCAGAAAGTCCTGCGCTCGCCCCAGAAGCATCCTGTTCCTGTGACGCAGCGGATCTGGTCTCGCGTTCGCTCCACTACCTCCACATCCTACACCTACAGTACACATATCACATGAACTTTAAACTAGTGAACGGATTAATTAAGAACGAATCACAAAACAAAAGCTCGCTAATCGCGCCGACACAGCAGAAGCGTAAATTCAGAAAAGTTTAGTTCTTCAGTGCCGAAGGTGTGTTTGCTTCAGAGTGTGTGTTTTCGTGTCTGCAGAGCTTTGATTTCTAGTGCGCGGGTGTGGGGAGAGAGGACTAAATAGAGACAGAGAGAGCGGCCGGATGAGAAAGTGGGGCGCTGGGCGGCGCTTGTGAGCAAAGTTTCTTTGACCAACCTTTATTTCCTAAACAAAGGAATAACATACATTCATCACTTACTCAGCAACGGTTCATCCATATTTTTTAAATCCACAGAATTATAATTTAGCGTATGATTTAAGATTTGAGAATTGATGAATTGTGCGGTCCCAGGATAACCTCTGCCTCTAATGTCTATTAAATAAGAGTTCAGCGTCGGAAAACTAAAGAGTCTGGTAAGGATTACAGCATATTTATGCTGTAATATCCTTTAATTGTCCAAGTCCCGGGTCACATTTTTCCGTATCCTCACGCCTTAAAGCATTTTCGTATTTATTAATTAATCAATTAAAGGTGTAGGCATATATTATGTTATACAGTCCGCCCTCGCGAGCATTTTAACAAATACTTTACTTGTCTGTTCACGAAATAGCTAGAAAATATACGATTTAAATAATTGCGCCCTGGGCAGATGTACGTAAAGAAATATAAATTAAAAAACATCTTTAGAATAATCCAACAAATTTTCCTATCAAACCCTAGCTGATTGATAATCCATTAGCCCATTATAACTACTAAAACCCATAATAATACAAAAAACTACTAACACATCTTGCAAATGTTTTAATCTTGACATTTAACTATTCTTTCCATGCGCCCACCCCTGCGTTGGTCGTGACAACCAACAATAAACTTCTCGACTCTGCCCGATCCTCTCACCCATCACTCAGTGGACTTCATCATGGCAAATACCGGAGCTGGCGGCGGAGTGGACACACAGGCACAGCTAATGCAGAGTGCAGCGGCAGCCGCAGCAGTGGCGGCAACAAACGCGGCCGCCGCTCCCGTACAGAATGCAGCCGCCGTGGCGGCCGCCGCCCAGCTGCAGCAGCAACAGGTGCAGCAGGCAATCCTGCAGGTGCAGCAGCAGCAGACACAGCAAGCGGTGGCCGCGGCCGCTGCCGCAGTGACCCAGCAGCTCCAACAGCAGCAGCAGGCTGTCGTGGCCCAACAGGCTGTAGTGCAGCAGCAACAACAGCAAGCGGCGGCGGTGGTGCAACAGGCGGCGGTCCAACAGGCTGTGGTGCCTCAGCCGCAGCAGGCGCAGCCCAATACGAATGGCAATGCAGGATCGGGATCGCAAAATGGCAGCAACGGCAGCACGGAGACGCGCACAAATCTCATTGTCAACTACTTGCCGCAAACGATGACCGAAGACGAGATCCGTTCGCTCTTTTCCAGCGTCGGCGAGATTGAGTCGGTGAAGCTGATACGCGACAAGTCGCAGGTCTACATCGATCCACTCAATCCGCAGGCGCCCAGCAAGGGCCAAAGTCTGGGCTACGGCTTTGTTAACTATGTCCGGCCGCAAGATGCCGAGCAGGCTGTTAATGTTCTAAACGGCCTGCGACTGCAGAACAAGACCATAAAGGTGTCGTTTGCCCGCCCGTCGTCCGATGCCATTAAAGGCGCCAACCTTTATGTGTCGGGGCTGCCGAAGACCATGACCCAGCAGGAACTGGAGGCCATCTTCGCACCATTCGGAGCCATAATCACATCACGCATTCTGCAGAACGCCGGCAACGATACGCAGACGAAGGGCGTAGGCTTTATTCGATTCGATAAGCGGGAGGAGGCCACAAGGGCTATCATTGCCTTGAACGGCACTACACCATCCAGCTGCACAGACCCGATAGTAGTAAAGTTCTCCAATACGCCCGGCAGCACCAGTAAGATCATTCAGCCGCAGCTGCCCGCTTTCCTCAATCCGCAACTGGTGCGACGCATCGGGGGCGCCATGCACACGCCAGTTAACAAGGGCCTGGCCCGGTTTTCACCAATGGCCGGGGACATGCTGGACGTAATGCTGCCCAATGGATTGGGAGCGGCGGCGGCGGCGGCCACAACGCTGGCCAGTGGGCCTGGCGGAGCGTATCCCATTTTCATTTACAACTTGGCGCCGGAAACGGAGGAGGCTGCGCTGTGGCAGCTGTTTGGCCCATTTGGAGCTGTGCAATCGGTAAAGATTGTAAAGGATCCCACAACGAATCAGTGCAAGGGCTACGGCTTTGTTTCGATGACAAACTACGATGAGGCGGCTATGGCCATTCGGGCGCTCAACGGCTACACCATGGGCAATAGGGTGCTGCAGGTCAGCTTCAAGACCAACAAAGCCAAGTAGAGCGGCCCAAATGGAAGTGGAAAAAGACGCAGCGGGAGCACCAGCATCCACAACCCATTATCTTGAATCTAAACAACCTGACCACACAACACACATATATAAATATGCATGGTATAACGGTAACTAAGCGCAACAAAACAGTATGTGTACAACACACAAGAAAAACAAGAAATTAGCAGGCAGGAGAAAATACTCTTTCCACTAAACGACAACGAAACGGCGGAAATCCCCCAAAAAAACACAAATCTCCTCCCACAATCCTCCCCAAAACCGCCGGCCAGAAGCGTTGCAATAGAAAAATTCTTCTTGTTTAGCATTTAAGTAAAAAACATTAACAAAACGAAGCGAGCAGAAGAAGTTATAAGATCGGGAGAAGCGAATAAGGTAGGGGGTTGAGAATGAACAATGAGATTTTAAGAAATAATATTGCAAAATGAAAACACACTGTGGCAGTGGCAGCTGTGAAAGGTCAAAGGTTGGCACAGTCAAGCTAGTCACAAAGCAAAACAAAGAAATCAACCAAACAAACACAAAACACACAAAACGAAAACAAATTTAACTTTATTAGCAAAAAAAGAAAATGAGAAATTTTAAAAATTTATTAACTTTAAGTAAAACGCAGCAATGAAATCTTCCAAACAAAAGAAAGCAAAACAACAAATCTGTTTGTTACACTTTAACTTTTTCTACCATAAAAACTTTGAATCTTGATACTAAACCCAAAGCAGAATTAAGAAAATAGAGGAATTCAGTGTCTACACTTTATACATATACGGTGCTTACAGGACACCAGTTTGGCTTGATCAAAGAGCGCAGGATAAAAAGTATTTGAGGGACAATTAGGAGGATCGCGCATATAATAGATATATATGCATAACATGGAGGCTGCTACAGTATTACAAGAAACATAAACATAAAAACTACATACTTAATAAACGAGCACGTTTAATAATTCTAAAAATATATGTATATCCATATGTATATGCGATAATTCTATGTCTGCTAGATATACAACTAAATATAGAAATTTAAAGTGTTTTTTTTTTGTTTTGTATTTGTTTTCTACACTCAGAAAACGAAACGAATTCCGATTGAATCAAGCCAAACTCATGTCCTATAAACACAACCAAACTCAGTGAAAACTGAAGAAAAACATAGAAACCATAAAGAATGATTGACAGAAAGCTAGCGACGTGAAAACAAAAGTAATACAATAATTTATGCGCAAATTTAAAATGTTTTACTAAAGTAAATAATTGTTAGTGAATATTGATACTGCAAATGTGCGCGTGTGCACACAGGTGCCTGCAGATATATAGTCCGCTATGTAACGACGCATGCTGGCGTAGGCACACCTTATATACTTTATATAATGTATAGTTCAAGGAGCAAGTAAGCATAAACAAACAAAAAAAAACACTTGCTAAACCAAAACAATTTTAGCGTTATAAAACCAAGCGTAGCACAAAAAATACTAAAAACCAAACAGTAGAGCAGCTGCAACCATTTTTTATATAACAAAAAAAGTGAAAAGAAAACAAGTGAATAGGAAAATATTCACGAAGGATGCAAACAAAAGTATAGCAAAGAGGTTTTTCTAGCTAAGTGAGGTGCTAAAGGGCAAAGAAACCGGCTACGTATTGACAAGGATTAATCCGAATCCTTCTTATATAAGACCCTACAAACCCGTGTCCAAACCTACAACTTTTGTGGATCTTTTGCGTTACATTATCAGTTGAACTTATGTATATTTCGTTGCTTCTATGGATAGTTGAAGCGAGAGAGCAAGACACAGCACACACACACAAACATCAGCATATATAATTTCGATTCTGGACTATATATTCCGTATTTGAATTTGGTTTTGTTTGATTTCTTTGTTTGCTTTGTACACGAATTGAATTTAATAATAAGCTTTTGCATCCAGCCCATAAAACCAGTCAGACCCAACCATGCATATTTATACAAATGATTTGTGTTTGATTTCTTTATAGAGTTTACCTTAGGAAACCCGACCCAACCCTTTTTGAGTTCACTCTCCAAATAGCATAAATTCTTGACCTAAGTTTGAACAAACATTGAACAGAATCCAAAAAGAAAAATAGGAATTTATTTTACTTTTATTATTATTACGTCACCTAGCGCTATGTGTAATCAGACGTATGTATATTACCATATATATATATATTTTTTTTATAATTATAGGGTAAAAAATATTTTTTGTTTGAACAAAATTCGCAACAAGAACTCTAGTCAGAAGATGGAAAACAAGAATATTATTATAATGAGGCAGCCGCATATAGGGAGGAAAAGTAGATCAAAACCAAAAGAACTATGGCAATTCCTAGCTAATAAAATGATTGAATGATTGATAGAAGCCGCCTGCTCTTCCCTTTCCAAAGATTTACCCACTTGAAACCTTTAAGCAAAAGATAAGCAAGGCGAACGGAAAGCGTCAAAGGAGATTTCCAGATGAAAATGCAATACATTATACACAATCAACTAGTTTATTTATATAACATACCCACTTAAGAACACACTGTGGGACAGGAGAACAGAATAAAATCTTGTGGAAGCCAGGAATGTACTTGATTTTGTTTAGTTCGTATTTCTGTCATCACATATTTTTACACGCAACACAGACACAATTCTTAATTTAATTTAATTAATGAATCCTTATTTGCATACATATATATGTATACCTATTTTTTTGTCACTGATGATCAAAGTAATTGTATTAATTATAATTATTGTGCAATAGATTTAAAATGCAACTGAAGGCAAAACACAGCAACAAATTTTCAAGTATCTCAAATTATAATTTCATTAGGCGAGGAAAACGAGAAATGAAATATTTGATCTTATGTAACATAATTGTATGATTATTCTATACACCGCAAAACAAGAAAGAAATGCAAGCTCAGCAACAAGAACAAAAATTTAAGAAAATATATACAACAATTATTTTTTAAGCGCAATTGTATATGTATCACATGCATATACATATTAATATCTCATATTTTTTCTTTACCAATTTACCTATTAAGTAAGCAAAGAGCCAAGAAAACAAACGAAAACGAAACAAAAAAGATTATTTATTGTACTTTATAATTACGTAATTTTATTTAATTCAATTTGAATTATATATTCTCTTGATTTGAACAAAGCTACAAGAAACAAGAAGATAATGATATGATAAAGAATTAGTCTAATTATACACACAACACAAGAACAGAGACCCAAGAAGGTAGATAGAGAGAGATAGAGAGAGAGAGAGAGAGAGATAGAACGAACTACAGAAGTCTATTATAAAATCTATAACTTCCAAACTCTCTCTCCTCCCATTCTCCCCTTTTCTTAATATGTCTCTTTTTACTCTAATGTGCGGTTTTTATATTTAATTTTGTACGTTGTATTATTTCGTTCTTCATTTCGATTTTGTTTTACTAGAAACCTTTTTGTGTTTCAGCTTTAGTTTAAAATTATGATTTTATGCTAAACCTACTTGAATTGTCACAGCAACAATAACACAACGCAGCTATTTAGTTGATATTCTAGCTATATACGATCTGTGCGTATGTTACTGCAAACTCCTGTGAATCCTATCGAATGAATATTTATATTTTGATTATTATTATTTAGTATGGCCTATTTTTTTTTTTTTTGGTTTGTGTATTTTGCTTTTTGTCTAATTTCGCAACGAACATGTTTACTCTTATGATTTTCTTTGATTTCCGCACCAAAAAAAGTAAAAAAAAAAACCCAAGAAAAATTTTCTTTCAATAAAAAGAAATCTTGACGACAATTTTAGCATCATTTTTATTTGTTATTTTTTGGTTTTGTTTGTTTTTAAAACTGTACGATTTCCGATTAACAACCACTTCTTTCCCGAATCCTATATTTATTTCCCTCTCTGTCTATCTTTCTCTATCTCTCTCTCTCTATTTTAAAAACCTCAAATCCTCTGACAGTCAGTCACATGAAGATGAAGGAATCGATCTAGTCAAGGCCCATCTAACAAGAGGTGCCATCGGAATCCGTTGATCTCAGCTAAAAAGACATCCCCAGACATTCCCAGTCGTGTTTGGTTTAGTCCTCGTAACTCCACGATCTAAGGGGTATCCCCCGTGTAAAAACAGCCCAAAGACATGCATTCCAGTTTTTGTTGCTTGGTGTAGACTCTGCCAGTTGCGATATTATTTGTGTGCAAACAAGAATACTTTTAATTTGTGTAATGCCATTATGTTTAGCGCTTATGATAAATGAATCTCATAGTTTAGTTTAGCGGAGGAAGTACGGTCACCTCTCCCTTAATTTATATATTTGTGGGGATATATTGCAACAATTTCTGTGTATGATTTTGTCCCGCATTTCTGTATTGCTTAATTCTGTGTAATTTTTGTAATTCTTAGAGCACAGTTTATCTATCATTTCGATGGGCAGAGAACTGGAGATGCTTAGCGATAGCATTAACGAAACACAAAGGATACCTTTACCAATCATTAACAAGTATATAAATATACCTTTCTATATATTATTATGATTAAAATAATGACGACGTCGACGGCGGGAAAGAGGAAACTATTTAATTTATTTTATTAACATATTTATATCGATTAATTAATTAATAATATTTATCAAATTTCAAATGATATTTCAAAATGGAAAACACTAAAAAAACGAATACAAGCAAATGAGAAAAAGATATTAATATTATAAATGTATTTAAAAATATACGATTATGAGTTTTTCTTGCTTTTTGCATATATATGTATTTCTCTCTATATAGTACATATCAGACACACCAAACTTTTTTTTCAAGATTAAGTTCGTCTATTGGTTTATTTCAGTTTAAGTTCAGACTATTTTGGATATTCTTTCAAAGTTATAATTGAGTTCAAGTTTTGAGATTGTCTTTGGTATACTATAGGTTGGGTGTTCTTTGCGTCTTCAATTTTAATCACATTTTTCATCTCAGACAGGTTTTGGTTGATTTACGGTTCCTTTCTACCAACTATATTTTGTACAGTGTATGTCATACTAACACACACCTCTATTACACACCCAATTCCCAAATATGCCTAAGTTTGTTGTGTGTTCTCTCTCGAAAAGAGTATGCCCTTTGTTTGCTCTTATGATTTCGCTCAGAGTATTTTCACGTACGCTTTTTTGCTCCCAGTGTATTGAGCCAGCTGAGAAGGAAGATAAAACTATGATGATGATGATGTGGCATTGCCTTATAAGGAAGACGAACTGATCCGATTTTGGTATTTAAGTTGTTCCCCTTTTGTTCCGTTCCTTCTGTTGTGCATATGTATGCAAGTATACACATGTATTTATAAATATATTAATATTTATTAATGGATATGTTTAAGGGCATACATACACATATATTACCGATCGATAAGTAGCCGATTTTGGTTTCCGGAGTTCCGGTTTTAAGTTTGTTGTTGCCGTTGTTAAACATTGTATTGTACGTATCCTCACTTACTATTTTTGTTTCGTGTGATTTTCGGTAAGTAATCGGAGAAGATAGCGCATCGAAGATCGGAATAAGTCTATCGCCAATCTCAACTAATTTTGGCACACATTTTTTCCTAATAAACATTTGGCAGCAAAACTGATGATTTCTCTAAATGTTTTCATTCTCGTTTTATTGATCTGTTTGTAGCAAAATAAAAACAGTAAAGCTAACACATGCATATCCAGCAGCAAAAAGTATAATAATTTATAAAGAATTTTCTAATTTATTTCTTTCTCTTGATTTATTTCCAGGTGTGTGTTATTGTTGTTCGTTCGATTTTGAATTGAATTTATGAAAAAAGAAACAACCAAAAAACATTTTCAAACACATTTCTTCAAGTTGAATTTCAATTGAATTAATTGATTACTTGGTTAAAGCGATAATGATTGTGTATATATATTGATTGATTAACACTTAATATTAACTGTACTTATTTGAAGCATATACCACAGATGTCCACAGATCCCAGTCCTTTATTCCAAATCCCGGAACTCCCCCCAATCGATGCACATACATGATTTGTATTCCTCGTACACACACGTACACATACAGGAATCACTTACGTTTCGGATTGTATTTTCCATAACAAAATCTAAGCAACAGAATATTTTGAATTTTAAGGAATTGGAACTTAAAGGCTTTTTCTAGTAAATAGATTTAATTTTTAACCAGCCAAGCACAATCCACCGTCTTCACAATCACTCCTTATCAGTATTTAGGGTAGTCTGACAAATATACAGCGAACTTTTAAAACCTTGCTAACGTTGAGTCAAAACTTTTTTTTACATAGATCCAGATGCCCTTTATTTTTTAAAACATTAAACATAAAATATATTGATCGGTATTATTTAAAGGATTTAATATTTTTCAAATACAATCGTAGTACGCGTGAATGTATTTATCCTGTGTAAGAAATATTATTTGGAGTTATACTCGATTGAGTAAGCAAAGTAATATATTTCTTGAGTTAATTAGGAATCTCCGACTGATGTAAATAAATCTGATTTCGATTTTCATTCTTATTTCGGTTTTCATCTTGTGCCAGTCATTCGTCCGTACAATGTGATTATTTGTGATTTGTCATATATACATACTCGTATAGGAATGAATATTCCTAGTAATAAGCCTTTGTTGTACATTTTGAGTTCGAGCCAAGAAGAATTTAAGTTTTATCCCAATGCCAATAAGCCGAACCAGCAAAGGCTCCGACCACGCCAACCCCCCACCCCGTGGTCTTATATGTAATGTCTAGTTATAGAGCGCTATATAGATACGATTTTACATCGTAGAGCAAACGTAGAGCTGAAATCTTTGTTTAATTTCCGGGATACCCCGCAGCTTCCTTATTTACATTGTGATCTCTGATTTAATCTTTCTTCAGTTGACATTTGAAACACCCTTTCGACTGACTTTCCAAAACCGAAAGAAAAACCGAACTGCCCAAGGCAAAAAGCAATGTGTAAATTGAATAATCTAAATAAATAAGCAAATTAAAGGTTGATAGCAACTACACGCAAAGACTGAGGCAAGCACAAAAAATAAAAATGAAACCAGAGAAAAATCGAAAAACCGGAGTCAAAGCAGAGTCAATAAAGCGAAATAAGTCATAGTACGTTAAGGCAACTGTGATAAGGCGAACAAACCCCCCGCCAAGAACCCCCCTTCAGCAAACCACCACCCAAAAACAAAATATATATATATTAAGTACAATACAATGGAATAAATGACACTATGACCGAGAGACTTAAGTGCGACTTGTCTAGCCGTAAGACGATCTCTGAATAATGTACTTTTTGCGCTGCGTTGTGTATTGGTGTTTTCGGGTTAACTCACTCAAACATGATGTAGTTCTAATACCAAGTTTGATCTGAGGCATTGATAAATATGGTAATGTTTTTGCCCTCACCTTTGACTCACGAGACATTTTGTTGAGGAAAATCGGACACAGACAGTCAAATCCAGTGTAAAAAGCGCATTATTCGTACACTTACCAGTTGGGCGCGATTTCCTGGAGGCCAGCGTGCTGCCAGGTGTTACGGAGCTGCTCCAACAGAAATGATACGGGCATCCCATGGATGTTGCCCGACTGCGAGGTGCTATGCAGATTGATGTCCGCATGTGCGTCGATCCACACCAGGGACAAATTCGGCGTATGTTGCAGGTGCCCGGCCACGGATCCTGCAACGCGATTCCGTTATGGATTCTATCATTGGACGTGGGATCGAGATTGGGCACTCACCGAAGCCGATCGCATGATCACCACCAATGGCCAAAAACTGCGTGTTTTCCACGAGCATGAGTTTCACCTGTTCAATCAGTGCCCGATTGCAGGCCATGAAGTCCGCGTAGTTTCGGATGTGGTGATAGTGCACACGCTGCTGCTGGAGAAGGGGCTCGTCTACGGCGTACTGCAGATTTCCGTAGTCCCGTATCACCAGGTCATCTGGTCAATAAAAACATATATAAGCTCCAAACTGAAATGGTTGTTTTAATTATGAAGGAAATATTCTGCAATTGACCAGTTGTTCGCTTCTACTGCACAAGAGCGTTTATTGATTATTTATTCCCAAAATCAATACTATCCAACTTGTATCAAAATGTGGCTTTTCTAAAACCAGATTTTTAAAAACCAGCAATCGTTTTTCCGTAGCCAAACCCTTTTGTAAGTTCGAAAGCTGAAGGGAGGTAGCTGACTCACCATGACTGCTCTGAAGCACCTGACGCAGACTGCTCTGCCGGAGAAGATCTGGCGCCAGTTCCACGCCCTGCTTGGCCTGCCCCTTTGCGAAGGGCACTCCAATGATGCCTAGAGATTGCTCCGGTTTCCTGGGCGCAGTGCTTCTGGTGCTCTTGAGCCGGTGGAGGCGGAGAGACCTTGAGACAAATTTACGGTTCCACCACATTTTGCATGTGATCTAGGATCTCTTAGATTGGATCTGCTCGCAATGCTGTAAAATCCACGACTGCGATGCCGGAATGGATGAGACAAAAACGGCGGCGACACAACGACAATGAGCACGAAGCAACTATCTATTGGGTTCTGGACCCCCTGATAAAGCTTGAGCGACAGTTCAGCTGGGATCGGCGGACATTGTAGTTGCTGTATGAGTAAAGTGAGAGCCACTGGATGGGCGATAAGGCGGCTATCGCCAGATGACCTTGATCCTGGCTCGGACGACAACAGTGGCGGAGGCAACAGCCCAACTGGGTCATACAATTCAACTTCTGTAACTCAGAGTTCTCTATATTAGGCCTTACGCAGTTTCTTATCAGTCAACGTGTTCAAGGTGTTACCAATCTAAAATTCTAGTGGACCAAAAAGGGAATGCATATACATTTCGGTGTAAATATTGTTTTAGGCAAAACAAATTGCCAACTGTATACAATACAAAATGATGTTATGAAAATAACGATGGGGAATGCAGCCTTTTTTCATCTGATCAGGAAGCTTGAGATGGATTAGATTACAACTCCATAGTTGTCTTCTCCCGATTTGTGTAACATAATTTTTTTATTTAGATTCAGTTGCTTACTTAGTTTAAATTGCCATATATTAGGATATGTATACGATATATGTTTATGTATATGATATATATATTATTTTACTTTCACGTTATTTTCTACCGCTTTGTCTTTTTGTGCTCTATTTAGATAAAGTCGTGCAATACACGTTTATATGTATTCATTGTTTATGTAAATCGATTTGATTTTACGTTTGAATTTTATATGTTAGGCATATTCAAAATATTACAAAAGCTGTTAACTGATTTTGTTATGATTCTCTCTTGCACAATTTTTTCCAGCATTTAAAATCATTTTTTAGATACAGAGGGTTAGAGTTCATGTGAGTAGCCATTCAATTTCCGATAAAAGCTACTTAATATGGTTTAATAAATTGTAAAACAGTAAGCTCAAAATTAATCGTTAAGTATAAATTTTCTGTACAATGAGCTGCCAAGTAATTAAACGTTCTGAAGACTAAGCATTGTAAATAAGTATAATTTAATATTGACATTGAATATTTGATTCATTGGTAGTTAATTTTTTTATTAAAACAAACTCAACCCGTTCTTCTGCTGCTGTTGGCTGTGATTTTCGGTTTCTTTTTACCTAGATTTAATTTAATATTTTTTCACAAATTGTTATGGTTTTTTTGCTAGAATTATGAGGCTGTCAGTCTTTAGTTTAAGTTACATTTACGCATACAGTTCTCTTGGCTGAACATAAAAATGTATATCTCTATATAAACGATCATGAAAGAGAGATTCGCCGAGTGGGTAGAGGGATTTTCTATTTAAAGCTGACGGTTGTGATGCATTCTGGGTGCAACCTCAGTAACACTAAAACTCAAAAAAAAAAGTGTTTCACTTTTTAAGGGTAGATATTACACAAAAATAACAAAAAGGGAGAGCGTTGGTTTCTCTTGAAAACGTTTTGAATCACAGTTATGTTGTGTGTGGTTAAAGTGGATCGGGGATAAGGTGATCCCTGGTGGTTGTGTCACTTGAGATTGGGTTTGATTGGGATCATCCATCGGGGCACCTAGTGCCGTCTTTTGTTCCCGTTGTTATGCAACATCACTATGTCGTCTTCGCTATCGTCAGCCACATCAAGTTCTGGCTCCATGTGCGGCCCGTCGTCGTCATCATCATCCGTGTGCAGGATGCGCTCCAGTTGCTCCTCGTCAAAGTACGGCTGTATGGTCATGCCGCCTGAATAATGAAAGAATAATTAGCTTGATTGATTACTAAGTCTGCCCTTTGGCCCAACTCACGTTTGATGGGAGATCGAAAGAGCTCCGTTTCCCCATCATCACCCGCATCATCGTCCTCAAGGCCAAACTGCTCCTTACCCCTCTGCGGCAGCAGTGAGAAGTTATAGTAAGGCTTGTCCCCCCGATGACGTCGGTAGAACCAAAACTGGGCACATAGCACACAGACGATCACACCAGCAATGATCAGAACGCTGGCGCACAAAATGAACAAAAAGCGAGGCAGTCCAAAGACATGCTCGTTGACTTTTAGGTGGAAGACCACGTTCTCCGTGGCCAAGCCGCCCTGAATCAGGTGCATTTGTCGGGTGGCCTCCAGATGGCGCGGTGCCTCTACTTTTAGAATGATGGTGCCTAGGGGTACCGCCGATATACGATACTGTCCCATGCTGCCTGTAAAGTTCCTCAATTGAGTCTGCCCCACCACCGAGACCTTGGCGTTCCGCACTGGGTGGTTGTTCTCATCCAGCACCACTCCTGCAATGGTAGTACTGGCTTTGTTATCGTTATTTGGCAGCTCCAGAACAACGCCACGAATCAACGTGAATGGATGCATGCGTATAATGCCCAATTCCGTGACTCGACCATCTTCTACATCCACCTTAATCATTTGCGACTCGTAGTTGGGAGCGGTTACCTCCAATCCATAAAGACCATGGGGAAGCATCAACTGGAATCTCGCCACATTCTTGGTAACATTAATGATTCTATCGTGCTCCAACAATCGGACATAGGCCTCCCTCAAAGGTTGTCCTTTATCGTTCTGCACCAAGCCACTTACTCCGGTTTTCACCAGAGCCAAAAAGTTCTTAATCTTATCGATGTTTTTGCGCCAAACGGAAGCGATTTTCTTTTGTTGCGGCATGCGGCAGCAGGAAATGCCCAAGGTGTAAACGGGTAAATTGTATATGCGGTACATCATATTGGTCAATCTCTCGGTGGTCTCCTGGTGAAGCTGTCTCGTGGCGGATGGAGGGCACTGCAGGGGCGAGTAGTTAAACTCCGTTCGCTGCATTCTGTGGGCAAACTTCTCTAGCACCGAGTCCCCTTTGGGATAGCTCAAGTCGGAGTTGCCTGCTCCAAAGGTAAGCATCAAATCAAAGCGTTCGCTACGCAAAAATTGCAAAAATACGTCCTTGGCCTGGTCTGTCTCCGGGCCAAGAATGCGCTCTGCTAACTCATCCCCCAGGACTGGGTCGCAAATGGAGGTGCTGTTGTGGATTAACAGAGAACAAATAAGATTCTAAGCACTAAAGTTTCGAGTCCTCCCAAACTCACTTGCTGTTGTACATGTCAAAGACATTTTGGAACTTGCTAGTCTGCGGCAGAAAGTAGATAACACTTCGTTTCAGCAACTCGACCACAGACGCGTCCTGCAGCTTAAATCCTTCGACCAAGTGTCGTATCAGGTTGAGCAGAATTTCCCTGCCCAGAGGAGCCGTTGTATCATATAGGGAACTAACCACCAACAGCTTGTACTTGTGTTCCTCGGGCTCGCCAATCTGCAAGAGAATCAAATGAGTGGGAGCTAAGCGATACGAGTTCCCGACATAATCACACACTCACATCAGATGTCATTTTGAGGTAATTGAAGAGTGTGCCAAATTCAGAATCGGCATATCCAAAGCTGGCGATCTGTCCATTTTGGTTCTCCAGCTCCGCAAGGCGTGCGCGAACTTGCGGGTTAGTGTGATACCTTGTGTTGACCACGTTTTCAATAATCCTAAAGTCATTGGCGGATGCCCAATGCTGGGGATCGTCTGGCATGAGGGTGATATCCATCCGCATTTCGAAGGGTTCGGCGTTGGGGACTTCAACTTCCATTCGTAGTGGTGCATAGTTGTCCCCCAGCACAGTGAGATTATGTCGACCAGGCAGCGCTAGCTTCCAATAGTCCCCGAAGACTTGACTGTAGGTCGAATGATTGGCTCCATCTAAACGAACAACAGCTCCCGCAATCGGCGTGCCAATAGTGCTATGCACAAATCCATGAATGCCGCGATGCACTTGCTCAATAAACTGTAGCAGAGGCTCGCGATGATCCTGCCAGTATCGCGAAAGCTCGGCGGCCATGGGAAACTTATCGCAACCCATTTCGATGGTTAGCTCCAGGCATCCAGCCCGCACATAGTTCCAGTCCTGCATTCCCCCAGTAACACTATACCATTGAGCACCATTGGTGATGCCATCAGCGAAGAATTCATTCTGGAAGAGCTCACATGGCTGGCCCAGGTGCATAGTGGGGTGTGCGTTTGAATAAATCCCGGCGAGGTGTTTGAAAAGAGCATTATCCTCCGTGGGATTTGGCTTGCGGCCATTGATACTAGAATTGCGGAGTCTCATAAACGGATCATTAAAATCATTTTCGTTATCGTCGAAGGGGTAGTTCGCAACCAAGGAGCCGCCATGGAGATTGGCGGACAAAACAAATGGCACCGACAGTGTCCAGTTCATGACGGCAGCCACCTCGGGTTCCGTCACCTTATTGAACCGGTCCGTGCCATATTGATCGGGGAAGTTTCTGTTCAAATCAATTCCATGGGCATTCGCTCTTCCAACTCCGCCGGTTCTGTCGCCCTCGATGGAGATCTCATACCCATCGGGGTTCATGCTGTACAAAAAATGCATACGGGTGCCATTCACCAGCTTGGTAATCCTGTCATCATTGCCATAGCGTTCCAGCATATATTTGGTGAGGAGTAGGAGCAATTCCTTGCCCACCACCTCGTTGCCATGCATGTTGGCCACATATTTGAACTCTGGAACCCCCGGGACATGAGAACCCGGCGTGGCAAAAATCTCAAGCACCCAAAGATCACGACCCTGGACGCTCTTACCGATGCTGTAGAGGCGTGTAAGGGAAGGATAGCTGCTGCTAATCGCCCTCAGGTAGCTGGAAATGAAAAATAATTTAGGAATAAAAGTGTTTTTACTTGGGAAAAAATTAAAACTTCTGAAGATCATGATTTCCTCAAATGTTTTCTTTGCAAATATACTTGTATGGTACAGATATGGGTAAAGATAGAACGATGAATAAGTGACACATTTCGTAGATGAACAATTTCATCCGTTGAAATATATTTGGACATTTTAGGAAAAACTCTCACCTCTCCATGGCCGTAAAGTTGTGGTGTTCAAATTTAGTCGGGGTCAAGAATCCATTGAACTGCTCCTTGAGCTTCTGTGGAGGCTCAGAGCGCTCGACCTTTACCTTCCGGAAGTTGCCTGCGGGATAGGAAGAGCGGAAACGGAAATGGGTAAGGTTGTTTTTAGTGCAATGGCAGTTTTTGTAATGGAGTGCCTCATGCTGGTTCCGGTGAGAATATGATGCAGTGCGTCTAAGTTTCAGCAACGGGAGCAGCTAGAGTTAGCAACAGAATCAGAAGCACAAGCAAATGCATAATTTTGTTCGTTTATTTTGCCATAATTTCATAGTTCACAATTATTTAAGATAAAATACCAAAGAAACTGCTTGACTTTTGTATGCTGGTCATACATACATATATAAACAAATCCATTCCGAAATCTTCACATTTGGCACAGACGCTTTAAATTGTTGTTTTCTTTTTTAGGTACTTAGTGAAAGATACATTTTAAATTTCATTTAGATGTGATTGGGCATTTCTTGAACGCCCCTAACCATGACTCGATCGTAAGGCTACATATAAGGCATTGGAAACAAAAGGAAAATGGAAAAACTAAGTTGTACTGCGAAAACCAAAAGAAAGTAAAATTGCTACAGATCAGAATAAATAAAGAATATGTCCTGAATTCGATGATTAATGAATTGAAAATAATCTCAAATTAAATCTCAGTTAATTCTAAAATAAGTGATTAATAAAACACTCCACACGATTTTGAAAACACCAATAATGTGCTCGAAAACAAAAAATTAATTTTGACACCGAATTAAAGAGCAATGAATGAAAATAAAACGCAGCAAGCGAACATGAATATTTTATTTATCCTTCGCAAGGTTCTCGCCATTGCAATATTCTTCATTTGATTGTTACCTGTTCTCGTCTTTAGTTTATATCAAAAGCCATGTGTGAGTATGACTCGGACCGGAATTGATAATAACTTCACCTCACTATCAAATGTAGGGTTATTTTGTTTTTGGATAAATGCTCAACAATCATTTCTGATAGGATTAACCATGAGTGCGAATACAGTCGCATACAATATCGATAATGACAGTAATTTTAGCAGTAGGTTCATGTAGTGGGCTTTGGATTTATCATAGTTTTTTCGCATTGTTCCTTATATGTATGTTTTTGGGTGTGCGGAAGATAAGGGGGAATAATGATAAAGCTATAACCGATTCGTATTGGGAATGTGTCATTCGATGACCGTAAGTGGGCCAATTTCTGTATAAGTGCTTAAGTACAATTCGCTTATTTCCTTAATTTATTTCGTTTCGTTTGTTGGTTTGCTATTTCTTCGTGTTTGTTCTTAATACGTTCTCTATATACAAATCAAGCATCCACTAAATATGTGCGCGTCTGAAGTAATGGTGTGGAAGGAACATAGGCTGGCATATAAGCGTATGAAAATGCGAAAAAAAACATAGAAATGCAACAGAAGTGTTTAAAAGATAAATTACAAAATTGTATGTACAAAAGATTCGAGACAAAACCAAACCAATTCATCCACACGACAGCCAACATTGTTTATTTTCTGCTAGCTCTCGCGGTAAACAAATAAAGGTTCTAAATGAGGGGGAACAAATGAACATGCCAAATGGTTCTATATCTGGATTCGGAAATGGCGGAGATAACATATATAGTACAAGGAAAGTGAGGAGTGGGCAGGAGAGCAGGGCAACTATGCATCGCTAAATGTGGATATATGTATAGCTTTTTGGAACTGCCCACTATAATATATATATGCGCATATATATAGGTATTTCCGTTGCATCCCTCTCTAGAAATAATAGGGACTGTAAAAACTGCTAATACCATCAAAGTTCGTCTCGACGGGAGCAAGCTTGAAGTCCAGGCGCAAGGCCTCCTGGTTATCGTTGGTCACCCGGACTTGTTGCGGGGCACTGGTCTGGTAACTGCATTGGGGTATAGAACAATTACAACATTAGCAAGCATGCCTGAATAGAAATAAGCAGATGACCAACCCAAAAGCAGAGGCGTGCACGCTGTAGAGTCCCGGGGTCAAGAGCCTCCAGTATTCTCCTCGTTTCGAAGTGCGCATGGGTTTCTCCTCTAGTCCAGCCACGTAGACATTGGCATCGGCTATTGGAAAGCCACTGACATCGATCACCAGGCCCTTGATGCCGATATGCGCCTGGCGCAGCAGCTGCAACAGCGATGCCTTGTTCCGCTGCCATTCCTGGGGCAAAGTGCTAGCTGCCGGATACTTGCAGCAGGACAACTCGATGGTCAGCTCGAAACAGTTGCTAAACGCATAGTTAAAGTCCTGCATTCCGCCGGACAACTCATACCAGTGGGCTCCGTTGGTGATACCTCCCGAGAAACTATCGTTGCAATTGTTGCCCTTTCTCATAATCGGATGGTTGTCGGAATAGGTGTGGGCCAACTGCTTGAAGACCCGATCATCCGGAGTCAAACTCTCCTCGCAGCACTCATTGTGAGCCCTGCAAAGTTGAAAAGTTGTTAGTTTTTCTCCAAGTCAGGGATAAACACCCCTTTGCAGAACTTACAAGGAGTTGTCGTAGGGATAGCTGGCCACAACAGCTCCGCCATGAAAATTGGCGGAGAGCACAAACGGTTTGCTAACGATCCAATTTACCAAGGCTGCTGTTTCCGGCTGACGAGACTGGGCGCGCAACTGGTGGACATGGCTCTGCTCCAGGCGATCGGGGAAATCGCGATTCAAGTCGATGTTGGCCGCATTGCCACGACCCACATAGTTGGGCAACGACTCGCAGTTGCCTTCCTGCACAGAAAATCATATAATACCTTTAATGGCCAGGAAGCTTTAAAAGATTTAATATACGTTTAGATCATTAGCTTACTGATACTCAAAGGCAGCTATATGCACATATTTGTATCATCATTTCATTTTCAGCAGAAAGCGTTTGCTGATGATTTTGATCAATGACGATTTTACGCTAAACATAAAAGTTTCTCTTTCACTCTGTTATGGGCTGATTGATATGCAGGTCAGTTCTGACCGGAATTGACCATTTAGCATGGCAGTCAGGTGTCAACAGAGTGATTACAACACGACAATCGACAATCGCGGTGAAGAAAAGGGTTCGTCGAAGTTCGGTAAAAAATGTTGTGCAATGGTTTCCCCCAATTTCTCCCTAAAGAACAACGTAACAATCAACCAAAGAAAATCCACACACTACAGGCTCCGATGACTAGAAAACAGAAGAATGTTGTATTGAAGGATTTATAGATTACTCCAACAAAGAAGCAACTTATTTAAATCATTTCATCAATGCGGGCACAATAATCACGCCATCGAACGAATCCTCAAATGGAAAGACAAATATAGAAAATAGGCGTGGGATAAAGCAGATAAAAAGTACAATCCGGGCAGAAATGGAAACCTAGGTACCACAAAGAAATTGCCATTTGCATTAGCACTTTAAACGGAATGAATAATGGGAATTTTTGAATTCTACCGAATACAGATTACTGGTACTACAGATAAAGTTGGACGTTTTTCGTTTCTTTATGAAATATGATTTGAAACTATATAATTATTCATAAGAATGACTAAAGTTATTCAAGTGTAAGAAAATAGAGCGCCTTTTTAGAAATCCTTCACAACATACTCTTAGTTTTTTTTTCTTGCCTTTTCGGTCATTTCTGGACAGATAAATATGCCATGACAACTCGAATAAGGAAGTACGTATTACTGCTCGATATTCATCGTTGAAGATGTTAATAATAAACAAACAAAGCGCAGAAAGTTTAAAAAAGGTGTGTTTGTGTGCAATATGCAAACATTCGGGGAGCAGAGTTTGCTTTGGAGTAACGAAACGGCTTGAAAAGTGCAAAGTTTGGTGTAATATGTATTATTTGGTCATTTATGCGACTTCCCAAACAATGTTCATTTGAGCATTCTTTTTTAATTATTTCCTAACATTTTACCAACCTTAGATAGCCTCTTCATGCCTCTTTTTCATGTATAAAGTTTCAAAAGGGGTTGGAGGTGTGAACGGTTTTGGGTATAGATAACACTTTTCAACTCTTACGTTTGATATGCATGAGCTTAGATATCGGGTTTCTGCAATGGCTGGGAATGAAGCAAACTAGAACTGCTTTCCACTCTCATCTGCTGCAATATTGTCTCTTCTCAGGTTTATAGCCTCGTTCCCATCCACTGGCCTTCCCACTTCGGCTCCCCCACTTATTGATTTTACCCGAAAGTTGGACAAAACAACACAACAGGTGAAGCGACGGTGGGTTCTTTACCTGGGACAACGCATAGCCATCCGGATTCATCGTGGGCACCAAGTAGATGTCGGTGCTGTTGACCAGCTGGCCTAGGTCGCTGATTCTTTCGTGATTACCGAGCAGATATTGTGCCAAATAAACTAGGAGCTGCCTGCCCACCGTTTCGTCTCCATGCATATTGGCTATGTACTTTACTGGAGGTGTAAGGAGATTCCGCGACCTGGTGTTCCGCGAGATTTGCAGGGCGAGCAGATTGCGTCCTTCCAGAGATCGACCCAGGAAGTGTACTTTGGCCTGGTCGGGGTACGCCTTCTCCAGGCCAGCAAACAAGTCCTCCAGCTGCTCTTGGCTAGCATAGTGCGGTTGCTGCAGGAAGGATTCATCCTCCTTGATGGTGTAGCCCCTGCAATGCGGCACACCCATCGCCAGCACGGCGATGCCGACGGAGGCGAACAGGAGACCCAGAGTTGGCATCTTGCGATTTGCAATCTTGTCGAGATTGTGTTGTTTTTATCACTGGCGTGCGAATTGAGCGAGATACAGTTATATTTCCTCCGCTACTTCTCAGCGCTCTCCCGCACGCAACTCGCTCTCTTCCTATTTGTCCGTCGGGCCTCCGTTCGTCGTGGGTCGTCGTTGCAGCTCAGGCTCGAAAAGTCAACTGTTTGAAAATTTGCTGCGTTGATTGGCCTTAAGCGCCCATTCGCCCGCCTCTGCCGCTGCCTCGGTCGCCGCGCACAGTGGGGGGATTGATTGAATGAAGTGTAGCGACCCAAAAATATGGCGATGACTAACTAAGAAACGTCAGTTACGTTTTAAGCCTAAATTTTTTCAGCCACTGTTTACAATAAAATATCAATGGGATTTCTCAAGGTATATGCCTGTTTATTTAATGATTTACACAGCACTTCATAGGAAATACAATAAAAAACACTACTATTTAGTACGTAGGCTAGTTTTGATCAGCATATGGGTGCTTCATCCCACTGTTCTCTCTAAAAACGGCTCCAAACGACAAAAGAGAGGCGCTAATTGTAGGGAAATTACACGAAGCAGCGAGCGCGAAATCCATTAAAGCCCGCTCATGGAGTAACTTTACTTAACCACTGCTTTCGACAGACACGAGTTAATAGATTATAGTTTATTCAGGCCCTTTTAATTGTATTATTGTTACCGGAGAGGGAAGTTGCCAGACTCAAAAAATGTGGCGCCTGCGCCTGTGTGGGTGAGTGAGAAACAGGAGAGAGCGTAGAGAGCTGAAAGAACGGACGTCAACAGGATATATTTACGCAAAAATCGATGGCTTCACTCCCACGCCGTGACGTCAGAAGCAACCCGTCCGGACTCCGACACAAACATACACATAGGGCTTATCGACAAACGAACGAATTGGCACATTCAACCAATTGAGAGCGTCAAATCGCTCTTATCAGTGCTATTCCAGAATGCGAGCATATGGTCGACATCTTCCAGTAAAACTCTCCTCCCCCTTTCCCCCTCTCAATCCACACCCACATTTAAATTGAGCTAACCACTTTTCTTGATAAGCGACGGGTGCAACTACATAAAAACAAAATGATAAGCTTCGATCCGAAGATGATCAGTGGGCCAAAGTTTGGAATTGGGATGGAACTCAGGAGGCGACGAGGCGGCCACGAATTGTATGTACCCTCCAAAGAACAATGGTTATTAAAATGTCTAAAGAAAACTTTAAGCTTAACCTCCTTGCCATTGATTTTAATTGTGATTGGCATTCGAGAACGCAAGTGTAATTCACGTGTATTTAGCAGATACACGATGCTCAAAGAATATGTCTTAAATGTACACGTCTTTTGCAGATACTTGATTCATACAATCTAAACCACGCTACTTATTGCCAAGTGCACTCGGGCATTCAAAAAAGACTGAAACGCGCGTTCGCAGCGGATATTAGCTATCTTTATAGCACACTTAACTCACAGCAGCAAACCCCATCAACTACAACCACAAACTGGTTGCGAACAAATCCACATTGCAGGAAAATAAGGGGTGTAAATCAAACACGAACCTCAAAGGCGGGCTATTTTGCTTGCTCCTACTGTTTTTGTTGTGACATCTAACCAGTTTCTTGTAAAGCAAAGCAAACGCCGTTCGCACCCCTGACGCCTGTAACTCTTTCTCAGTTGTTGTTGGGGCCGCCGTTGCAGTTGCGAAATCATAACGTCAGCGGACCGAATACAAACTTTGTTTACTTTATCAGCACAGTTTTGGAGAGGCCATAAAACCGTCACCAAGATACGCACGCCCGCACTCAGCGAAAAATGGCAAAGGATGTGAAGTCAGCAGCGCAACATCATGGAGCATCAAGTACCCAGGCCTTAATATATACTATTTGCAGGCCTAACTAGAATTAAACAGATCATTATATTGTGTCAGTTAGCCGCTGGGACACAAGTGGAATGTTCAGATGCCATTGGGGCACATAAAAACCAGACAAGAGCCACAAAGAAAAACAATTCCTAGGCTGAAAAACAATGTAAACGGTCATTACCTATACAAATTTATAGCATCATTGCATGAATCTAAAAATAAAATTATGAAAACTATACAACCGTGCAATTCAAAACAAAATAATTAATTAAAATGGACTCAAACCATTATGGAACAGGCAATCACCGCGAAATGCAGGGGGAATTTCCCATTTGACAGCGAAGCAGATAAACAGTATGAGGCACAAAATTTCATAGAACTGTGCTGAAATTTATTTTAAAGATAGTAGAAATATTATTGAAATATTCCAAAATTAGCGACACGTTGAAAGCGATGAGTTGAGATGCAGTTCTTGCCTGCTAATTGAGAGATCACAAACGCAGAGGCCAAAAGTGGGTCAAAACCTTTCGTTCACACATTCCTTTTGGATTGGGAAAGGTATTTTTTCAGATTTCTGATTGATCTCGATGCTTTTTTCTTTGCGGCAATCAAAAAAGACTAGCTCATTCACACAAAAGCTCGAAACAGGGAATAAAGAAAAATGAGATGGAGAGAGAGAAAGACATCTACACAGAAACAAAAACCCAAAGAGCAATTCTGCTTTTCAAAAATGTAAGCTGGTTTTTGGAACAGTAAACAGTGAAAACGTGTAAAAATTCGTTCAAGTGTATAACCAATGACTGAATATAATGTAAAAGCTGGGGAAAAAACGCAAAGCGTATTTTTCTCTCGGCCTAGTGTGTTGTATAAACAGTTGGCGGGGCAAATCGGCAGTCACTTTACAATCACTTTTCCGTTCCAAAAGTGGCTTTCCGTGGATTCTTGATAAGCTAGAAACAGGGGGTGACTCACCTTGGCTTTGGCGAATCCATCGGGATTACAGGTGGGCAGAAAGTGGATTTCGGTGAGATTTAGTAGCGCCTGGACCTTCGGGTCCCCATCGTAGTGGGTGGCCAGGTATTCGGCCATATAGAGAACCATCTGGCGACCCACGGCTTCATCACCTTGTATGTTGGCCACCAGCTTAACCATTGGCCTTAGGAGATCTCCATTCTTGAACTCCCCGGTGGGTGCACTTAAGGCTAGGGCGTAGATCGGTCGATCCTCCAGGGATTTGCCTATTGTATAGGTCTGTGCCAAGTCAGGGTAATCCTTGGCCAGCTGGCTGAAGAGTTCTCCTATTTCCTCGTTTTTAAGGTAGTGGGGACTCTCCAGGAAGTTGTCCACTTCCTGGACGACCCGGACTTCGCTGTATTCTCCGGCTGCGCAGCCGAGGATCAAGGCCAGGCAGAAAAACCACATTTTGGGGATTCTCGGGGACTCTCTCGGAGCTCTCGCGATTTCTGTACACGTAGGCAGGCAGCGCAGCAATGCGATGATTAAGACACAAAACGCAGGCGCGCCACTGTCAACAGCAAGTGGATGCCTATGCCTAATGAATGAACTATTTTCCCCAGAACCACTTTCTTGCACTTTCTTAGTGCCAATTTTTAAACTTGTGCCACAAATGTGGGCACGCCACGCACACAAACGTAAAAAAAAAACACCGACACACCGACGCGGAGATCTACGCACACACAGATGCGCGCAATAGAGCTGCAGTTATTGCACTTTCTTTTCGCACACCTTTTTTTTGCAATGATCTTCTCGCCAGCCTATGAATCAGGGTATATCCGCTTCTTAAACGAGTGCCAAGATATATCCATTTTATTCGCAACACGGAGAATATAAATAAAAGCGCAAATGAAGTCACGAAAGTACGCGAACGCAACAGCGACCACTGTTGCCACTCGGCCGCGATCAGGTGACATTGCCAGATGGGACTTAGAGGAGTTGCCAGAAGGTTGTTGATTAACAACCGGATGGCGCCAGATTTGAATATAAGCATAAGCCTTCCTCGTCTCTCGAGGTTTAACTAACTTTTATTTTCTCTAGAGCTCAACAAATAAATCTCCAAAAGTGAAACTAACACAAGAATAATCATTGTGTGTGGCCTAAATATGTACGGTCTGCTACATATTATCTTTTAAAACGTGTCGTATCAAAAACTACCTCAAAATACTATTATGTTAAGGCAAAATTTGGAAAAGTGCATTCAGACATTCCGGTTTGCCCTAAAGAACGCTATTCATCGTACATGGTTTTAACCTATGTTAAGCATTGTGTTTTTGTGTTCTTAGAGCAGTAAGTTTTCGTTATTCCTGTCGATCACTGGAATAAAACTCCAAAAAAAAAAGCTTAATGAGCATACAATGGTTGTGGTTTTCTTAAAGTGTATACATGTATATAAAGTATAGGATTTGCTTCCGAGTCTAAATGCTTGGAGTGGGCTTGCGATATATAGTTACACAGTTGATTGCTTCAGATTGGTGTCAATTTAGTCCCTACATTCGCGTCCCCATTGACACATTTACCGCACCTATTCGCCAGGGAGGCCAATCAATAGGGTCATTGATTATTCATGAATCCCAACCCCTGCTCTATCGAGCCCTTTCTTGGGCTTTTTGCGACCCTTCTGGGAGCTAGCTATCCGCTGTTTTAGAGTGTGAAAAGTCTGTTGCATGCTGCGCATTTGGTACCGTATGGAGCTGCTGACGTCACGCTGCAACTGCTGCACCTCGCGAATGTCCTTGCGCAGATTCTGATACTCGTTGGTCACCTCGCTCATCGACTCGAGCAACTCGAGGACCTCCATCTCGTCCATCTGCTCCATCGTCGTCTGTTCGAGGCTGCGCTCCACCGCGTGCAGTTTGTGGGCCATCGTGTACAGCTGCGATCCTGCATTGGCCACCTTGAAGCAGAGGGAAATGTAGGTTACTTATGGATTAAGTAATTGAATTTTAGCCGCTTCCGTCCTCTCTTCAGCTTAGGGAAGCATTGGGAAGATATTCCCAGGAGAACTTATAATAAAATCCTGATAACAACATCTTAAATTAAGTTCGAACCTTACGTTCGATTTGAAGAATTGTGATTAACAGCGTGGTTTATGATTGTAATAGACCGCCGTGGAGTGCCCCTAATTTCTCTCACTACACTCTGAGTGCCTATAACTTCTGAATGGATAAGTGGCTATTTCTGTTTGCCTGGTCGATAAGCTCACCGATTTTTCCAGAGCGCTGATGTCCTGGTAGCCCGGCGTGGCCTCCATCTTTTCCAGATCCCAAGCTGCCTTTCGACCTCAGTCTCTTGGCATGACAGTAAGCAGTAAGTCAGCGTAGCAAGTCCATACTGCGCCAAATAACAAAATTGTTCTTGCCTAATTTAAGGCGCGTCGTCCGGAGCGCTGGCAGTCCACTCCAAGCTCTCCGAGCAGAGTGAGCGAATCCTGCGATTGGTCCCACTATTTATATGCTCCTGCACACAAGTTGACTTCCGCATTCCGCAGCAAGAGAGGGAGCGAGAGAATGCGAGAGAAAGAGCGAGTGACAGTGCTGGTACTTCTATAGCTTGCTTAAAAACAATGTATAAAAATATGCTATACTTAATCCAATTCTTTTTAGTATATGCTGACACTTTTCGAAGCCATTGGATTTTTGTGTGATGGATTTCAAATGAAATAACTTTTTCTGCTGTATATAATTCCTTGATTCATCTACCGGTGGGCATCACTGAAGAGCAGAAAGGAGCTACTATTGTCCCATTGAGAGACAAAGCAAACACTTTCTTCAAAAAAGAGAAAGTCTTCCATTTGAGTTGCATCTATGTCCATGGATTCTGTTCTCCCGGTGGAGGCTAGTCCTTTTGATTATGTTGACCAGGAAGCGGGGCTGCGAGCAAAAACATTGCGCGCCCGATGATGAAAGCGAAATTGCTATTTCAATAGACCAAAAGCCTAAAAGCAGGCAGCACCATTTTCATTCAGAAACTCATAAATGCGCCAGGCTGCTTTTGTCCACGCTGCGCTTCAGGAAACACTTTTCGGATTTAATTATTCAGCTAGGAAACACTTATCACCTAATTGATTATTTTTTCCATCTTCGGGTAAGCACTGGTATCAATATTTGATTAGATGCCGTTTAAGTTTGACACGTGCCGTGGTGTATATGTTCATATGTACATGTGTCCATACGTACATATCTACGTTGATGGAAAAACACAAAAATACTACATTGGATCCGCCGGTGTTTATAAATACCCTATGCCAGTTTAGCATATCCACCATCAAAGATCCAATACACTTCCACTGTTGTACGTTTAAACAGGTTTTTACCATCTAACTGCAACACATACCATAGAGTATGCATTTGGGTACTACTGCACTGCCGTCACCATAACTAACATACCCTTCCAGCAGGGAATTGACGAGAACGCAAACACCGCGAAGCAAACACTACACTGACACACACATACAACGAGCCCCCAAGAACAGCAACAGCAACAATTGCGAAAACAGAGCAACACAAAAACAACAGCTGTGCCCCAGGTTCCTAACGGTGTGTGCGCTAGCAAGTTAGGTGCGTGTGCGTGCACGTGTGTGTGAGCATCAGACTATAGCCACTTGTTAAGCACTTTTGACGTGGTCTTCGCCTTCGTATATCAACAATCACCCCACCATGCCAATACCACACCACACCATACATCACCTCAAACCTACACAGATATATATACTTCCATTCATGTGTATGTGCGGAGAACATTGGAGAATAACTGGCATCGGAAATGGGCGGCTGCGCTGCGTTCAGTTTCAGTGTAGCCACCGTTCGGAGAGCACGCGATCCGATCCCCGCACCAAATTCTCATCTCCGTATCCCCAAGATGTCCCTAGTGCGATTGATCGGAGCTGAGGTGAGTTTCCCGATGCCAATTGTTGGGTGGGAGTCCTATAGGCATGCCAGGCTGCCATCCTCATCCTGACATACATACATACATATGTACGTGCATCCATCCATCAGCATTTGGATCGGTATGGTGCTCTCTCTCGTTCTCTCTGACACTTGTGTGGCTGTGAATTCGGTAATTGGTGATGTAATTGGCCTTGGGCATGTAATGTATGCACTTTGGGCGCCAATTTCTCACACTCCACCCACTAGTGATTGAATTGCCCCACGAGTGTGAGCGGCGAACGGGCAGTTGAAAACAACACATGTTACGCAATACGTCGCTACGAAGCGGAAGAAGAAGAACTAGAACCAGAATGTTAAGCAGATAAAGCGCACAGGGCGAATTCGCGGGGGATTTAGCGGTACAATGTTTGAGTTGACGTGAAATCCAATAAAACGCGATAAGCGGTACCTTTCCACGCCAGTCGCGCCATAAAAATCTCAAATTTGCCAGATGGACACTGATAAGAGTTAGCGGGTGACCACCCCCTCTCCCCCCACCCCACCCCCCACACAATACCACTCAAGTTATCAAAACCCAAAAAAATAGACCTCACCCCACATTAAACGGAATTGTCCGGCCGTTGAGGTTAGGATTGCGAGCACTAGGCAATTTGCAAAGCAAATGAAAGTCAGGCGGACTAATAGTACATTTTTGGTTTAGTATACATGGAAGTAGGGAAATTGAAGAACGCTTAGCGATCAAAGTTCATACCCATTGCACTGGCTGTTTACCGACTCATGTCCCTCCTTTATCACCAGGCCCGCCATCTGGCAAAGAGGTCCTACTCCTCAGCCGCTCCCACCACCAAGCTCTTCATCGACGGCAAGTTCGTTGAGTCGAAGACGAACGAATGGATTGATGTGCACGATCCAGCCACCAACCAAGTGGTCACCCGCGTGCCCAAGGCCACACAGGCGGAGATGCAGGCGGCCCTTGAGTCGAACAAGAAGGCTTTCCGCTCGTGGAGCAACCAGTCGGTCCTCACCCGCCAGCAGGTGATGTTCAAGCTGCAGGCTCTCATCAAGGAGAACATGGGCGAGCTGGCCAAGAACATTACCAAGGAGCAGGGCAAAACCTTGGCCGACGCAGAGGGCGACGTGCTCCGCGGCCTTCAGGTGGTGGAACATTGCTGCAGCATCCCATCTCTGCAGATGGGCGAAACAGTAGCCAACGTGGCCAGGGACATGGATACGTACTCACTGGTGCTGCCCCTCGGAGTAACCGCTGGAGTTGCGCCGTTCAATTTCCCGGCCATGATACCGCTGTGGATGTTCCCGGTGGCCATCACCACCGGTAACACTATGCTGCTGAAGCCATCGGAACGTGTGCCTGGTGCAACCATGTTGCTGATGGAGCTTCTTAACGAAGCTGGCTGTCCGCCGGGTGTCGTCAACGTAATCCATGGCCAACATGACGCTGTGAACTTCATCTGCGATGCTCCCGAAATTAAGGCAGTGTCCTTTGTGGGCTCAGACCAGGCAGGCAAGTACATTTACGAGCGGGCTGGCAAGAATGGCAAGCGGGTGCAATCCAATATGGGCGCTAAGAACCACGGCATCATCTTGGGCGATGCCAACAAGGAGAATACTTTGAACCAGTTGGCAGGTGCCGCCTTTGGAGCTGCTGGTCAGCGTTGCATGGCCTTGTCCACGGCTGTCTTTGTCGGCGACGCCCAGGCATGGATTCCCGATCTGGTGGAGCGTGCCCAGAAGCTGAAGGTAAATGCCGGCCATGTGCCTGGAACTGACGTGGGACCCGTGATCAGTGCTGCCTCACGCCAACGCATTAATGACCTGATTGAGTCTGGGGTCAAAGAGGGAGCTAAGCTCATCCTGGACGGCAGGAAGATAACCGTGCCCGGTTACGAGGATGGATACTTTGTGGGACCAACCATCCTAAGCGATGTTACGCCCAGCATGAAGTGCTACACTGAGGAGATCTTTGGCCCTGTGCTGGTCATCCTGAAGGCTGACACCCTGGACGATGCCATTGGCATTGTAAATGCCAATCCTTATGGAAATGGTACCGCCGTCTTCACTACCAATGGAGCGGCAGCCCGCAAGTTTGTCAACGAAATCGATGCCGGTCAGGTTGGCGTGAATGTGCCAATTCCCGTGCCCCTGCCCATGTTCTCCTTTACCGGAACTCGTGGCTCTTTCCGCGGCGACCATCACTTCTATGGCAAACAGGGTATCAAATTCTACACCCAGACGAAGACGGTAACTCAGTTGTGGCGCGAAACGGATGTGACCCACACCCAAGCGGCTGTGGCCATGCCCACAATGAAATAGGCAGAACCTGAAAAGATTCTGGAGAAGATTCAGATGAAATGTTCCACGTATTGAATTTCTGGATGCTTGCACACAGGACGTATTTAGAAACTAGATACAAAGAAATTATTGCATTTATTTTTGTGCCTGTTTATTAGATTTAAGACGATTAGATTCAAGTGTAGCTTGAAAATAATGATTGTAAATGATAAAAATAAAACGATTATTAAAGTACCGTTTGAATATTTTTATTGAAAAGTAATAAGTTTCCGAAGAATAAACCCACTTGTGTTTGAGGTGTTTGTATTCACTCAAAGCAACAAAAGATACCATGGAAATGTTTTTTTTTTTTTGAAGAAAAGACATCGGCTTCCTTATGGTCAACGGTGTATATTTTACAAAGAGTTAAAAACATTTGATTTATGAACACATATCCCGGTAACAATAGCACTAGCTGGTCCACCACATAGCAGCGGTGTTCCCACTTCTAACTTAAAGTCGTACAGTCCACCTTATCTTGAATTCCGCACCCTCTTTTAGTTTCGGCTGCCGAATGCTTGGCTGGCCACCAGTTCCCGGAAGACGCCCTCCTGGATGCCCATAAGCTCGTTGTAGCTGCCCTGCTCTACAATCTTTCCGTTGCTTAAGACGGCGATTTGATCCGCATTCCGAATTGTGCTGAGTCGATGGGCAATTGTCAGCACGGTGCGTCCCTGGATAAGATTGTCTAAGGCATTCTGCACCAGGTTTTCCGAAACGGCGTCCAACGCACTGGTGGCTTCATCTAAAATCAGGATAGCGGGGTTCTGTAGGGGTATGAATAAGTTTAAACTTAGGAAATTGTAAATTGAGTAACTAAGAATTGAATATAGACTCCACCTTAATTAGAGCCCTGGCAATGGCCACTCTTTGCTTTTGCCCGCCACTGAGCATCATTCCCCGTTGGCCGACGAGCGTGTCTAGTCCATCCGGCAGTTGGTCGGTGAACTGGCTGACATTTGCATCTTCAACAACCTGCTGCAGTCGCTCCAGGCTCGGTGTTTCGCCAGGATTAGCGCCATACAGAATATTCTCTCGAATGGAGCACGAGAAGAGCACCGGCTCCTGACTGACAGCACCAATGTTATTTCGCAACCACTGTGGATTCACTGTTCGCAAATCAATGCCATCCAAATGAACCTTGCCCCCTTGGGGGTCATATAGTCGGAGCATTAGCAGAGCTATCGTCGTCTTTCCAGATCCTGAACGACCCACTACCGCCGTTGTTGTTCCCGGAATTAAATTTAGCGAAAAGTCGGTGAGGACGGCCGATTCAGGTCTAGTTGGAAACGAAAAGAATACATTCTGGAATCCAACTTCGCCCACCGGCTTGTCCAACGGCACAACACCTTTGTCAATGGGTATCGAGCACTCCCTGTCCAGGATCTCCCAAATACGCTCCGAGGCCCCTATGCCTTTGTTCAGTTGGCTATAGAAGTTGGACAACCCATTCATTGAGATGGCCACATAACCGGCGTACAGCATGAAGGCTGTGAGGGCTCCAATCGTCAGCGAGTCTTGTAATACCAAGGTGCCTCCATAATACAGCACTGAAATAATGATGAAGTTGCCACAGAAGCCAGTCTGAAAGAAGGGATAACAGATGTTTATGATTTTCCTAAGTACCCTTCTTTTAGGTCTTACCAATCCAAAGAAAATTGCTCTGGCACGTGTCTCTTTGTAGCCAATCTGTAGAGCTTCATCCAGTTTGCCATCGAACGCTGCTACTTCCTGTTGTTCTCGGCAGAAGGTCTTAACCGTTTTAACATTACCAAATCGCTCCTCCGCAAACTTCATAATCTCGGCGTACTTGTCTAGTTCTACTTTGGTGATCCGCCTTACGTAACGTCCGTACACGATGGCCATGCCCGCCATCGCGGGAACCACCAAGGCACTCACGGCAGCCAACTGGGGGGAGGTGTAGATCTGCAATGGAAGAACTGGATAAAAGGAGGTTTTGGGCAGTGCAAAGCACTTTTTGTTAAATCGTACCATCATGCCCGTGCCGACGCCGATCATGGCTACAGATCGCAGACCATCCGATACGTTCTGGCTCAACGAGGTGCCCACCATTAAGGTATCGTTGCTCAGCCGATTTATTAGTTCCCCAGAGCCCTTGGTATCGAACCAACCCACCTCCTGCATAAGCATAGATCTGTATAGCCTGGATCTAAGACTGCGCACTATGCGAAGAGCTGAAACGAGGAACAGGTAGACATAAGACCTATATGAATTGGATCTTTAAACTTGTGGTTTGAATAAAGCGAATATTTTGTCAAATTAAACGCATTCTACTTCACAATGTAAAACAGTCCAAGATGGTATAGTTCCATATCCATATCCATATTTTATGAGGTCGATTGACTTTCCAGGGCTAGCATGTGTTAATATGTTTTTTATACATCCCACTCACCCGCATTCCCAAACAGATGGACGCGGGCAAAGTTGGCGAATCCGCCCAGCACGAAGATCCCGAAGAGCAGCATCGAGTACTCGCCCAATTTGCCCATGGCTGCGCTATCCATGCCCGATTTATTAAAGACCACATCAATGACTTTGCCCAGGAACAGAGGAACCGACATGGTGATAGCTGAAGAGACTACCAGACAGCCAATGCCCGCTGAGAAATACAGAACATAAGGATTTGGGAAATTTCAAAATGTGTTGTATGCTAGTAACCTGTCAGCACCCATTTCTCCGATTTAGTCAGGCTGAGCAGGCGACCGTACTGGGATCTGCCCATTTTAACGGGTGCGGGCACGATTCCGACTCCAACTGCAGTTGGTGCGTCCGCCTTTGCATTCCTGGCTAACCACTTGCTGCTCTGTGCGAATCCACGTCGCATGCACCACCACGGCATGCGGAGCGTTGGGTGCAGGTAGCTATGGTGACTGTTCGGCTGTGGAAGGCTGTGTTGAAGCGACCGGGCGGTTCGTTGGTGGAGGCACCTGCCCAAATGGTGATTATATGATGTGGACAACCTTATTTGACTGGTTTTCCTGACCCGGAGAGTCGTGCAGAGGTGTGTGAGCCTCGTACAATTTAACAGCATTGTGAGTCTTGTCTCATTCAGAAATGTAAAAAAAAACAGTAGATTTTTTAAAATGATTCGAATTATAAAAACAACACGAATCTACAACGCTCTGCTTCTTCCTCGGTGGTGGACGATCAGCTGTTCGAGCAGTGTCTCTGACAAAAAAGCTAAAAATGTCCAGATATGCAGCAAAAACTCTAGCAACTCTCACCACTGGTCAAATCTGTCGGTATTTTATTTCAAAGCTATCGAAGTATTCTGGCTACCTATTGACCATATTAATATCCAATTGGGCCAAGAACTCAAAATAAAATGTGTTCCTGTAGCGGCAATAAAATAGCCAGATTTAACGTAGGTACAACAGCCGTTTAACAACAGCACCTACGCATATCGCAAATCGATATCGAAATCGCGTCGGTGTATCGATACATTTTTTGTTTATTTCGCACGTGCCGCAGCGAAGTAAATTCGGATTTTTTTCTTAGTACTTCACTGGACGAAGCAACATGGACACAGGCGAGGGTAAGTGCCTTATAATACCGTTCCGATGGACCAGGTCAGTGAGTTCCCGCGCGTCCATTCGCAGCGCTGAAGTCCTGGCTGACGAAAACGAACAAGCCGTTCGCGGCACGTGTTGAGTTCGCTCTGAAGGTATGGCAGTCCGTGGAGTTCCCCTACCTCAATAAGTACGAGATCATTGCCGACTGGCTGGCGAAATCATTGGGTGGGTGCAAGGATGTACCCTTCCAGCAACTCAAGGATTTCCTGAGCTTGAGGGCGCAGCCTGGCTGGGTTACTCAGACGACGAAATGCCAGCTGATCCACGCTCTGTACGAGATTGTCTCCCGGGAGGAGAACGCAAACGAGTCGGCACTGGAAGTCCTGCCCATGGTTCTCAGTTCTGAGCTGCTCCAGGATGCCCTGCGGTCCAGCAACAAGCTTCTATTCGAATGCTATGGCAGCCTGTTCAGATGCCATCAAAAGTGCGTCGAACTTCGCAAGGATAACAATGATCGGAATGAGAGCCAAGACCACTGGGATGCAGAGTTTGTAGTTCCTGTGATCAAGCAGCTGGCAGAGATGGTTCGCCGCTCTCAGGAGCCTGAAAAGCTGTTAGAAGAGTACAATTCCAAAACTGTTCGTCCTCTTGTAGAGCTGCATCTGACCTTAAAAACTCCATGCCTAGACGAACTGGCCGAGCTGGAAAAGCAAATCAAGGCGGAGTTTGGCATCACACGGATTAAGGACTTTCCGCTGCATGTCAGCTTGATCCTTTTGGAGGCTAGTGTCCTGAACAATCGCTTCCAAACAGCTAATATCAGCACCATTTTACCGTGTATATTTAACACAGAGGCATTATCGCAGTCATCGCTTCAACTGGCCGCCCATTTCCTAATGTCACTGCGTAAATACAATGTATCCCTTCAGTTTGAAATGGAAAATTTGTCGATCACCGCGTTTGCATATGTTTCTGATCAGCTGCTGCGTTTGGTGCGAGAGTACAAGAAGTCCAATTTAAAAGAGGTTTTAATACTTCTCTGCTCTGCGTTGCGGTATAATCCTCTCCTGCTGGAGCAGAGTGTTTACCAGATAACCGTTTGGATGCTCACGACTCCCAAGGAGAATGCCCAGGTGGAGGAGCTGTATTCGGAGTACCTTATCCTACTGCTGGACATGTTTCGCCGCCTTAGTCGCGCAGAGCGGTTCATCATCAATCTCCTCAAGGTCCTAGGAGCATGGTTGGGAAAGTACACTTTGGATGTTCCCCCTAACGAAGCTAAGAAGCGACGCACCCAAGACTCTAAAATGATTGAAGCTAAAGGCCATCAGTTGGAGGAGCGCTTTTTAGGAAAAATTTTTAATAGAATCCCTTTAGCCACAGCTCCTTCGGCCAATGATGCTTTCAAGCAGCTGTGCCAAACGTGGCCAAGTCACTCAGCCGGTGTGGCTTTCACTCGTTTAATTAGCAACCTGATGAGCAAATCCTCTCTGGTGATTTGGAAAACCCTGTTGCATTCCTTCGCGGAACTGCTTGAGGAGGATCAGCCGAAAGAAATCCTGCCCGAAAACCTGGACTTTGCTCGCGAACTGCATGCCGCGCTGCTTTGCCAATATTTAAACGGCACTCGGCTGGCTGAGCAAGTGCAACTTTATCATCTGCAAGTGGAGCAACAACTACAGCACACTTGCCAGGTCCTGGAGCAGTTTGGACGGCTTTTACTACGCCAGGAGCACAACCGCCGGCTTATGAATGCCTTTCTGGAGTGCACTGAGCGAGCCAGCGGCTTAGAGCTTCTATTGGCGTACTACTGGCCAGATGGTTTCCCCGCCAGCCAGCGGCCAGTGCAGCTAAGGGGTTTCCTGCCCACCGCCGAGTGGACATTGATCCAGCAAAGGGTGTACAACTTCGGCAAGAGCTGCTGCCGGCAGAGATTGCAGCGTTTGGAGCTGCAGCTTGTTGAGAGTGGTTGGTTGTTGAAGGACCAAAGGGTAGCCAATTGTTCGGATGCCCTGGCTGAGTTAGTCCCACCGCATCAACTATTTCGCCTATCCAGACCCCAGAAGCTGCTCCGTTTGCATCAAAGGAAACATAATCAAAGCTTGGAAGCCCATCAAAATGATTCGGAGAGCATTGAGGTGCTTACATTGCAGTTGCTTAAGGAATATGGAGCAGAGGCCAAAGAAGCCAAGGCAAAGGGGTCACTATTGGTCAAACTGAAACTGGAAGGGCAGGTGGAGGAGAACTCGCTGACGCAATTCCTAAGGGATAACGCGTCGGTGGAAATTGACTTGCATTTGCCCCCGGCCCAGGTCCTGGTCGAGACTCTGCATGGCCTGCCATTGGCTCAGTTGCCCCGTAACATTCGATCGCGCCTTTGGCTGGTGATCTTTGTTCTATACAGGGATCTCAGTCTTAGCCATCAGGAGGAGAATGCCAATCAGATTCTGGAGCTACTAATAGGTAAATACTTTAATCGAAATTATACTTCAAACTAATTTGTTGGATAAACTACTTGCTTGCAGATCTTATGCATTTTGGCCATCCGCTTCCCATATGCAGCTACTTCCCGCAGCTTAGCGAACTGCTTCACCTTATCCCCACCAGCACGAAGACGGGATGGAGCTTCTACGAAACACTTTTTGCCCGTTGCATTCGCCGGCAGGGTGCCGGTAGTGAAGCATTTCTTGCAAGTTGCACGGGCTTCTTTAAGGATCAACTGGCTGTGCTAAACAAATTGCCAGCGGAAGAGCGTCGTCTTTTGCTGCTGGCCATCGAAACACTTAGCAGTGTAACTGGAGCTCAGGGCAGGCGATTGCAAAGCCAGCTACAGCCACTTATTGAGATCTATGGTGAAATGGTGACTCACAAGTTTCGCTCCAAGAACAAGGAGGCATCTGCTTACAAGGAGTTCGTGGATAGCACGCTATCAGGTTATGCAACTTACGTGAGCAATTGCATCAATAGCGTGGTCAGGCAGGAGCGGGAAGAGCAGCAAAAGAAAAAGGAGTCGGAGAGTTCAAAGAAAACGAAGGCCGAGCCAAAAAAGAAAAAGAAGGATCCAGAGACAGCAAAGGTTCAGGGGGAGGAGGACAATGGAAAGCGGAAGCACCTGCAACCCATAGATGAAAACTTCCGACGTATCTGTAAGATATACATTGGTCACTCGGTGGGTGCTTTTCGTGGTTAGAAGTATTAAACAAACCAAACAATAATATTGCTATATTTTTAGTTGAACTATCGCGATGCTAATGCGATACGCTTGCTGAATGTGGCGCTCACCCATCGTCAGCGTTTGCATTTGGATCCGGACGAGATAGAGTTCGTGTTAAGCAGCTATTGGAGGCAATTGAATACAGACATTGAGGTGGGCGACACTTTCTCCAGTTTAGCACTGGATTGTCTGGAGCCGGCCATTAAGCTGATCATTGGCTATAAGACTAACGAGGATTTCCTACTGCTCCTGCGCCGTCTTTCCTCACAAGTGGAGCAAATGGCACGCCCTGCGTCGCAAACGCAGCACACGGCGCTCCAGAATGTGCTAACCCTTTTGGCTCTCTTTGCCAAATGCTCGTTAAGCAGCGTGAAGGGAGCGGTGAGTCTTCCCCAGCACCTTGTCTTTGTTCCCTAGTTAATAATGTTCTCTATAGATGCTTAATGAGCATTTCGAGGTGATCAGTGTGAGTGTTGCACTGCGCCTACCGGAACCCAAAGACTTGGCATATTCTGGTCATGCCCTTCGACTCCTGGAGGCCCAGCGCAATCTGGCCGGAAATCGTACGGTCCCTCTCACAGGAGAGTCCCTGGATTGCCTTCTCGGCAGCATGTTGGATGTAGACATCAAGCACTTGATCAGACACGGCGGCAGTTGGCAGCACTTTGTGGATCTGTATAGTGCACTCACAGACAACCTGATTGTGCTGTTAAAACAACACAGTAACCTGATGTCAGACCGAGCAGCCCAGCTCAGTGCCCTGTGCCAGGATCTCATCCAGGCCATCGTTGGCTATCGGGCGGAAAGAAAGCAGACACAGGACATAAGTGAAACGGAGCTGGATGGCTTGGCGGACTTGGGTCTGAAACTGGCTACTGTGATGGCCACAGTGAGCGCCACGCAGGCACTGGCCGTGAAGAGAGTCGCGCCCTTCCTGCTTATCTTCACCATTCGCCAAATGGTGGCAACCGAAAGGCCCACGACGCTGTTCGAAAAGGTTGGTTTTACGTTAAGGGAACGACATTGGCACATTCAAAGTCAAAATTCAAGATTCCCAGCATTCCGAAGAATAGATCAAAGATTTTTGTTTCGTGTTAAGAAGTATATAGTTTTATATTCTTTCAAGAGTAATACATTAATTTTTTTTTATTCTACGAACACGTTCACGTAGTAGATATATTTTTATAGTAGGCCTTGACTAATAATACGATTTTCCCCCAGATCAAAGTCCACGTAGTGCGCGTGTGCCATGAACTGATAGGGATTTGCGATCACCGTGCCGGACACTTCATCCTACGCTCCAGCAATGAGGCCGGGGCCAGGATGTACGAAGGATTGGTGAAGGATCACGAGAAGTACCACAAATTCAGGGGCAAGGTGTAGGTTGAGACAAGGAACGTGGAGTACACCTGTACATTTTTTTTATATCTATGTAAAATTCCAAATCTTCAAAAAAAAATATAAAAATGATTGCCCCATGTGCATTGAGTTGTCCCAAATTTGACATTGTTGGCTTTCGGGTGGAAAGAAAGCAGACACAGGACATAAGTGAAACGGAGCTGGATGGCTTGGCGGACTTGGGTCTGAAACTGGCTACTGTCCACTGGCCGTGCAGAGTCGCGCCCTTCCAGCTTATCTTCACAATTCGCCAAATGGTGACAACCGAAAGGCCCACGACGCTGTTCAAAATTCAAGGTTCCCAGCATTCCGAAGAATAGATCAAACACTTTTGGTTCGTGTTAAGAAGTATTTGGCTCTATATTATTTAAGGAGTAATACATTTGACATTGAGTCGTGCCAAATTTGTATACTGCTTCAGAACTTAATATTTAACAAGCACCGCGAGCTTATGAGTGCTTGATTGTGTGAAGCCCTAGCTGAAGAACATCTGGCAGTGCTCGCACAGCGGATCGTCCTCTTCTTCAACTCGATTGCCACTGGAAATAATATGATGATTTTCGAGTGATTTTCAAACAAAAGGGGTTCCCAAGGAGGATGCTTCTTTTTAATACTTAACTCACAATAAAGTCACGCAGTTGCGGCAAATGAACTTGGAGCACTCGCCGCAGGAGTAGCCACACTCCTCGCAGAGATCCATCACGCAGTTGGCGCATATGTCGTGGATGAGCGTTGGGAGATTGCAGCAACGCGATTTCAGGGGCGGATTGGACAAGTTGATGGAATGGTTGCGCAGACCGATGGAACCATCGCCAAGTAGATAGCACTGTTCGAATAGAGCGGCCTCCTCCTGGCCCTGACCCTGCTGCACATTGCCGGTTGCGCCATTGAAAAGCATTTTCATAGTTTTCTCTGCGAAATAAATAGAAAATTGGAGTTCAGGAGCAAAGCCAGTTCGAGGTTAGTCACTACAAGGACGCCGCTCCCCCATCAGCTTCGATGGGACGTGCAAAAGAACAGCAACCAAAGAATATTTACTTAATTTGTTTGAGGTCAGCGAAAAGTGCAATCAGAACGCTTAAAATTTCCAAATTGCAATGAAAGTAAAATAGTGAGACCGATCGCGGGAAACAAGCTCAGGACCTTATACAAAATGCCAAAAATCGATTAGTTTCCTATCGATAATCACTTCCAATTGCGAGTTTATGAACACTATAGGAGTTTCTTGCCAATCTCTTCGTGGGGTTATCCCCCTAAATTAGTGGGCGCTGCTTTGCTCCATTTTTAGTTCTCGTGTCTAACGGTTTAAACTGAACTGGACTGAACTCTGCGCGCCTCTCATCCAGGCCATCGTTGGCTATCGGGCGGAAAGAAAGCAGACACAGGACATAAGTGAAACGGAGCTGGATGGCTTGGCGGACTTGGGTCTGAAACTGGCTACTGTGATGGCCACAGTGAGCGCCACGCAGGCACTGGCCGTGAAGAGAGTCGCGCCCTTCCTGCTTATCTTCACCATTCGCCAAATGGTGGCAACCGAAAGGCCCACGACGCTGTTCGAAAAGGTTGGTTTTACGTTAAGGGAACGACATTGGCACATTCAAAGTCAAAATTCAAGATTCCCAGCATTCCGAAGAATAGATCAAAGATTTTTGTTTCGTGTTAAGAAGTATATGGCTCTATATTATTTAAGGAGTAATACATTTGACATTGAGTCGTCCCAAATTTGTACTGCTTCAGAACTTAATATTTAACAAGCACCGCGAGCTTATGAGTGCTTGATTGTGTGAAGCCCTAGCTGAAGAACATCTGGCAGTGCTCGCACAGCGGATCCTTCTCTTTTTCAACTTGATTGCCACTGGAAATAAGATGATGATTTTCGATTGATTTTCAAACACAAGGGGATGCTAGGACTTAACTCACAATAAAGTCACGCAGCTGCGGCAAATGAACCTAGAGCACTCGCCGCAGGAGTAGCCGCACTCCTCGCAGAGATCCATCACGCAGTTGACGCATATGTCGTGGATGAGCGTTTGGCGCTGGCAGCAGCGCGACTTATGGCACTCCATGCGCGGATTGGACAAGTCGGTGCGAAGGTTGCGCAGAACGATGGAACCATCGCCAAGTAGATAGTACTGTTCGCATAGGGCGGGCTCCTCCTGGCCTTGTCCCAATGGGTTCAGGGCATTCTGCCCCGTACCCTGGCCATTGCCGGCTGCGCCATCGAAAAGCATTTTTATGGTTTTCTCTGCGAAATAAATAGCAAATTGGAGTCCAGAAGCAAATCCAGTTCGGGGTTAGACACTTCAAGGACGCCGCTCTCCCATCAGCTTCGATGGGACGTGCAAAAGAACAGCAACAAAGGAATATTTACTTGATTTGTTTGAGGTCAGCGAGACCGAACGCAGGCAACTAGCTGGCAAAATTCAAAAAATCATATTTCGCTTAGTTTCCTATCGATTCCCACTTCCAATTGGAATTTTCCTATTATAGCAATTTTTGTTCTCGCATCTAACTGTGCAAACTGTTGAAACTAAACTGAACTGGACATTGAGCAACAACAAGTCCAGCATAACTGCACTCTGAACGGTAAGTTCTCTCTCCACTCTCCTCCTCGAATACAGGAAGGCGAGCAGGTAAGTTGGTGCAAGTGGAGCAATTTACATACCATGGACCTCCTTCATCTTCCGAGGATCGCGGGAGTCACTCATTTTCTGGTTCACAAATACCTTCCGCTGCGTGAGATTGTTGTTGGCGTCGCCATCCGCTGATCGCGATCGTTTTGCCGCCTTTTTGCGGACCTGGTTCTCCATGATGAGATACTGGCAGATTGCTCGGCAGATCGGATAGGAACGTCCTGAAATACCAATTGAAAATACTTTACTTTCAGGTTTCCTAATTTTCAGGCTAACAGTTATTAAGGGTCCCGTTTCTATAACAATATTGCCTTATTAGAATAGTGCTACCATATTAAAAAATACCCACAAAAGACTGCGATCAATTTTATTATCGTCTATCGATCGAATTTAAGGTTAGGCGGAAAATTCATAAAATATAAAAGGCACCGGCATCCCTATTAAATGGCATCGGAATAGCATTATTTGCGAATGGGGTTTGCCCTTTGTAATATTTGATGTGATTTCGAATAAATTGAAGCTAGTTGGGGACGCACTGGCTTTCTTGAGCGCTTGCGAATTAAACTTCATATTACTCGAGTCTTTCTCTGATGCACCTTGGTATTGCGACTATATCCCTAAAAATCCAGTGGCGCGTCTTCAGACAGCTTCGGAAAGATCTTCTTTAGCGAAGTGTAAGAGCTGGCGGCTGTCTCGGCAGCCGCTTTCTTTGCGGCCAAGCGGTTCTGGGCGGCCGCCTCTTATTCTTTGCGAACCAATGACAATCTCGCGAGATCGGCCAAGGTTTCCTTTTTTCGCCCGGTCGGAATCGATCCGGCTCCTGCTGCAGAACATCCGCGGGCGTGAACTCGCGACGACGACCTTTGTGATTTACGTACTTTCCTCGTGGCATTAATGTGGAATTCCCGATGGTTTCTTGAACTCCTGATGAGTTTTAACTGGGGTGCAGGGCACTGAGGCCATTAAATTCAAGTGGAACAAGGTGACAAATGTCTTACCTCCTATATAAAATGCGCTAAAAAATATTGCAGAAAAATGAAGACAAATGACAGTACTTAAAATATACGTTTCCTGACAATTGAAGTATTGTGACTATGTGACTATATATAGATTATTAATTTAATAGTGAGGCATTTTAGATTTATTAGATTGCTTTTAAAGTTTCATTGTATAAATTATTAAATTTTATTACACATGTATAATATTCAATTCGCCTAATAATGGATTTGAATTGGATCCGCTCGCTCGTAATTTTAGCTAAAATATTTATATGGCTAACATTGTTTTAAAAAAATTTTTTTTAAATAAGGAAGGCTGAATTTTTGTATTTGAAAGTACCCATAGCCAGCACTACTATCTATATAAATAACTATCGATATTTATAGACTATCGGCCAGGGTTGCCAGCCGAGCGGAATTTGTTCAGTTTCCCGAAGTAGATTTTGGCCACCTTTTGTGTAAAGACACAAAGAAAACCATGCAATTAATGGACGCCGACTGCTGATGCGATCGGAATTAGAACCGCGAGCAAGCGGAGCTCACAGTGACCCCTACATCCAGATCACAGATACTCGGAAGGATCGTACAGGACACGGAAAATGGTGAGGCGGGGGCTCCGGGCCAAACCCACTACTTTGCGAGTGATTCAGAGTGATTCCACCTAACCGGGAATTGGTTTCCACCCACCCACTGTCTGTGCAGCACGCCGCATCTTTGACGACGGTGGAGGGTCTGCTGCAGGAGTTTTATCAGCCCAGCACCTCCAATGCCCGGAAACGAGAAATCGAGACAAACCTCTTGGCCTTCAAGTCGCAGCCAGAGGCGTGGCAACTTTGCCTCCGTGTGGCCACCGCTTCCGACATCACGGAGAATCAGTTCCTCTGGTTCTTCAGCACCTCAACCTTGGAGCACACAATCACGCGGAGATGGACGCAGTTGACGTCCACGGACAAGACTTTGCTGCGGGAGACCCTTTGGAACTCGTATGCCCAACTGGGAGCCGCTCCAAATGTGGCCAAACGGCACAGGGACACACTGGCCCAGTTGATAGCCCTGCTCGGAAAGAGGGAGTTCCCTGAACAGGACCCCAATTACATGCAACACTGCATGGAACTGACAAAAACACGGTTTCAGCTTGGCATCAACCTGCTTAAGATCACCTCCGAGGAGGTGGTAAGCAACCGGGGCGACCTGACCACCGAATGGAAGCATTACTTCTACTCCTGGTGGGTAAATAGAGCGAAGAGAGTGAAATCGTGTGTTTTTTAAAAAAGGTTTTGTAGCCCCATACTTTTAATGTCCGTTTAAGACTGTTTTTGGATTTTTAACTGAGTAACGCGTATCAGATGGTCGATGTTCTCGACCATAGCGTATTTTTATGATTATATCATTTGTTTAAATACACCCCCTATGTTATACTCCATACGATTGCGTTGCACATCATAGAATAACACAATCCGTGCCCTTGTCAGTCCGTTCTTGTTTCTGGTTTATAAATAAGTGTTAAAATTAAGTGAGATATATATATATATGTATATGTATATGGCCTAACAAGTAAAGTCTGCTGTCCTTTTAAATGTGAATTAATTGAAACGTTAACCTAGTTATCATATTATATTGCTTTGTTGAGAGAAAGCACTATAATTACTAGTCAGTTGCCACAGCACTTTTCCTAACCCATTTTGTGCTCCCTTTTGCCCTGTGTTTCTGTAGCATCTCCATGTGTGTACCCGATGTTCTGGACCTGGTAACCAAGTATCTGCTAATCGCTGTATGCCACATCAATGGCAAAGACATCCAAACAACCATACCAAACACCCTCATGGACTTTAGTCTAACCTCAGCGCTGCCAAATGACAATCAATTAAGGTGGGTCATCTTAAGATTCAAAAGAGCATATGTTCATTACAACATTTTGTTATAACATCTCTTTGGGCTGTCTACTCCGCAGTTCCTCAATTTTGGACCTGCTTGGATGTGTGCAGCACCTGGTCTCCTGGATACGCACTGAACTGATCTCGGAGTACTTCCTTATGAGCATACTTGACCTCTCCCAGTGGCGACAAGCCCACGAGCCCATCTCCTTGGCGGCTCTCTCTGTGTTGAATGAGCTCCTCTACCTCCAGAAGCCACTGCCCTTCCCAGGACCCTTGATGGGCGGCGTTACCAGCCTCCTGGAGCAGCACAATAACAATCGGCGGCAGAGCGAGATGTACAGCGACAAGTTTCGGGAGCTGCTGCGCCTCTACACTACCAAGTATGCCGGCAAACTGATGCAGGAGCCAGACCTGCTGGAGACCTTTCTCAATCTTCTATACAGCTGCACCACTGAATGTGAGTCGCATGGTAAAAATATTGCCTTTTGAGATGTAAATGCTAACTTATTTTTTATTTTGAGATGCTCTTTTTGCTGTGTAGCCATAAATATAAAATAGCCATAAAAATGAAATGGGTTATGTGCACATGTTAACTATTTCATCATCGAGATTTCGAAATGTCGTTGACTAAGATATATAACAGAAGGTATTAATTTTGTGTTTTCCAAACAGTACACGGCGCCTTGGACTTCACCGAAAAGCTTGAGATCTGGACACCCATCATCAAAGGCATTGCCCAGCAGCCCGCCAAAATCACGCGTTATAACAATGTCCTCACCCAGCTGGTAGATGAGATCATGAGGCGCACTCAGTTTGAGGCCAACAAACCCGAGCTGGAAGTGCTGGACAACGAGCTCATGGAGGACGATGTAAGTAGCTCTGATTTAAAGTGTTTTTTGGTGACAAATTTCAAAAACAAAGAAATAGACCTTGCATTAGAACGATCTTCATTTTATCTAGACACTCATCCAATTTCAGACCACCGCCACAGAGTGGCAGCAGTTTCTAGACCAATGCTTCGAGTCCCTGGCCCTATTGGCCAACACCAGAGGTGCACACATCGTTTTCGCACAGGTCTATAACCACTGGTCACGGCCTCAGATGTATTTACTGTCCTTGGAGCACGCATTGGACCAGGGAAGCGCTCGAAGCTACGAGGCGGCACGTAAACTGAAGGGCGCCAATGTGGGCGAGATTTTGCGCGACTTTGCCACCGTCTGCCAGGCGGTCGTGCGTTTGGCCCCCTTGATGGACTCATCAGCAGCAGCACCCGGGGTTGCTGACGAGATGGAGTGCCAGCTGCAGATGCTGTCCGACAGTTTGCTGCAGACTCTACAGCTCCTCGCAAGCAATCGTTTGTATAGCGGCGGCAGCGAAATGGACAAAGCTACTTTCCAGACGGATTTGGATAACCTGTAAGTGGGGCATTCTTTTGCATGATGTATGTGATACTATGCTTTCTTGATTCTTCAGATACGCTCAAGTTCTACTGGCCATGAGGAGCATCTTTCCGCTAACGAAAGCCATGAGCGGCGAGGAGCTGCTGCACCGCCTGTTTGCTATTCTGGGCAGCATTTTCGCTTGCAATGGATCCTTAACGGCTGCCTCCCCTATAGTGCAGCAGGCGGCAAGCGAGCTGCTGCTTTTCATATCGACTGTGATACGGCCCAAGTGCCTGCTGGATATACCACAAATCCAAAGCCTGCTGCAGGCAGGCTGTCGCTTGGGCGCCCAATTGCCGCGCCAGGTGTGCATCAATGTACACATCAGTCTGGTCAGCTACATGGTGCTGCCGTGGAAAAGCGTTCCGGAGCAGCAGCAGGAGTATCCGAGGCGTCTCTGGATGCTGCGTGAATATGTCCAGGGGCTGGCACAGAACTTTCTGGATCTGGACTTAGCCCAGGCCAATGAGAGCAAGGTGGCGGCCACCACGCTCAGCTTGCTGGGTACTTTCACTGCTCTCATTGAGTATTTTAAGGCTACAGGAGGCAATGCCAAGGATATGCTGGCAAGCACTTTCAAGGTGCCTTATTTTTTTAAGTAAATTTAAACATCCAATTCTAATCTATTAACGGTTTCTGTTTTGCAGCCTATTTTGACAAAGGCCCTAATGATTTTTAACAACTTTGGACAGAGCAGCATCGCCATGGCCATCACGGTGGCCGAGTTTAGCCTGAGCATGCTCCGAACATTGCCCACCCATTTGGGGGCCCAGTTCATTAAGGAAATGATCACCTTGTTCATAAGTGTCAGCAGTAGGTGGGTCTCCCATCTCTTTCTTTACAGTGTGAGTGCTTGCTAATGATGCCGTCTCTTTCTGTCTCCAGGGAGCAACTGACTCTGAGCCGGCTGGCTGTGATGGAAAAAATACTGCAGATGTTCAAGTTGATCGTGGAGCAGCCAGGGAGCGCCTCCTTGGGGCTGCTTCCCTCCATTTTGGATTTTAGCACTCAGCAGATCCTGCCCTTGTTGCAGCAGCAAAATGCGGCAACCGATAACAGCGAGATCACCAGTCTGTTGTACGCTTTGTTTGATAGGTGAGAGGATGCTGCATAAATTGAAATAGATTGTACTTGTGCCTTGTGTCGTCATGAATTTACGCCCTTTCTCTAATTTAGTGTGCTCACCTGCAAGTGGCAGTTCTTCTACAAAAATCAGCTCTCCAATGGTCACAGCGGTGGTGGCTCCGGCAACTTCAACTGCAGCGACAACCTGCATCCAGCCCACTTCATGGCCATCCTGAATGCGTATGGCCAGATGCTGGTCAGCGGGACTGATCCGAGTAATGTGCGCAGCGTTCTCTTCTCAATGCAAAATGTGAATGAGAGGAGTCGGTTGTATCAACGCGCCTTGTTCAAGGAGCAACTGCTGGCTTCCTTTCAGCGGGCCTTGCTCAATCTGCTGTTGAGTGGAGAGGGCTCCCTCCACTTCGACATGATTGCGCAGGCGTTGTATGCTATGGGCCAAGTGGACCGACGCCAGTTGCTCGAGAGCTTCGTTCACGCCTCTTTGCCAGTAGCTCAGACGTCGCTGGAGGAGATCTGCCAGACAAATGTGAGTCAAACACTGAATATAAAGGGATCGACACCACTTGCAAGGCAAATAAAGAAACTATCTTCCGTTTTTGATTTAAACTTTCTGCAACAAACTCACTGTCCATGTCGACTTGTTTCAATTGTTCCAACATAACACAAAATTGCAAGTGGTGATGATTCTTCAATGACTGACTTTGCGCTTAATGGGTACCACTTCTTATTGTCCAGGACATTCCAACGTTTACGCAGAAACTCACGCAGCTCATGCAGGACGCCCACTGCGTGCACCTCAATGAGACGGCGTAGGCCTCCCTTTCCTCACGCGCGGGACATCAACAGCTCCCCATTCTCGTTCCGTAGACCACGGCCGCATACGATTAGGTTCTTGCATGTATATAAAATACTGTATTGTTTTATTTTAGAAACTTTTAAATTTAATTTGCTGTCGCATTTTGCAAGCCATATTTCCCGATACTGTCCGTCATCTACTTCAGGTCCTTTGTCTTGTGAGCCGTGTCCCCAAAGCCCTATGTTTTAACACCACCCCACCAGATTGCGTTTGGTTCTTCCTTGTGCGATGTTGTGTTTCTGTTTAGAAAGCTCAGCATTCGTCCCGATTGAAAAAAGACATTAAATGTTAACTTAAAACAAGCTTCGTACATAGGTTTAAGTGGATTATTATCTTTAGTTTTATGTCTACCACGTAACGAACATACGATTACTCTGCTTTCTGTGCTGTCACCGCAACTCGATAAAAGTCATACTACATATACATACCTACATATACAGAGGTGGTCAAAAGTATTTACACAACGAGCTTTTTTTTCAATTAGTTGACAATTGAAAAAAAAGCTCGTTGTGTAAATACTTTTGACCACCTCTGTATCTTAGTAGCATATACATATATATCCATAAATTAATTAGCATATCTCAACATGTAAATCAGTTACGTTGTAAGCAAGTATAAAGTATCAAGTAAGAAAATAACTGGAAGGGGCGAAAAACCCAGGCACGAATTCATGTATGTAATTTATTTTGGGAAAACCTAACACCCCCACCAACCCACAAGTAAATTCAAGGCGTTTTAAGTCCGTTGTAATGATTTGAACTATGTATGTATGTGTATAATTACTTAAGTCCTGCAATCAAAAGTCCAATAAAACTATTTTTACCATTTTATTCGCCAGTTGTTTGCAATCACATATTTGATTACGCGGCTTTATGGATGAAAATTCAATTTTTGCTCTCTCCCCATATATGGGCACACATGTACAGAAAAGAGATCGAATATTGAAACAGTATCACTCTCTTTTGTTTCCTTTCCTTTTCCACTACATAAACTATCGACTGTTCGAGCTTTTAATCCCGTTACTTTGGTCTGAAGTTGCCTGAAATGAAACTTTATTTTGACTGTACTCTGTGATTTCAGTGATTGCGGTTAATTTGGTGAGTGCAGTTGGATGGATATTGGAGGCGGAGATTTGGTTGGAATACGATTAGTGATAGTGATTAGTTCAAAATCATTGTTAATGAGTTTTCATAGTGTTTCGGTGTCGCTTACGGTTGTTGTTACCTTGGTTTCAGTAAATGCTGAAATATCTGACGCAAATTTTCGGTGTAGCTTGCGGTTACTGTTATATATAATGTACATACATACAAATGCATGTAAATGGCGGTAGTGTCATTGTAAGAAACCTTATTAAATCAAGCAAGAGAGACAATTTTATAAATATATTAGAATCTCAGGTAAGTTAGAGGCAAAATATTTTAAATAAATTACTTATCATTTGAACATCCATAACCTTAATCATTGCAAACTATTACTTATATGAGTTCCTATAAACATAGGCCTATGAGTATGTATGTATGTATGTATGTATGTATGTATGTATGAATGTATGGGAAAGTACATATATAAAAGGTTCGATCCCAATTTTATTTACTATGCCTTGCACACGCGCTCAAATAATCAAAATGCTATAAAAACATATAGTAATAAGGATCACGCATAAAAACAATCGCATAACGATGGAGGAGCTGGAGGATGTTGCAGACGAGGTCCACAAAAGAGACAGCTTCCTTTTCTTTGTCTCTGGCTTACATACTCTCTTGTTTACTCACTCGATATTTCCTTTTGCATACTTTTGCTCAGGTGTCGAGGACAAAAGCGCCGAAACCAAATTTAATAAAAAGCGAAAGCAAGACAAAGAAATGGCATTAAAATGTCAGGAAGCGAGCCAAGAATCACCCACTTCCGCTCACCAGCAGGTAAATGCCGTCAAATACAGGTAGCCAAACAGCCAATGGCTGGTTTGCATAATCCAGATCCTGGCATCCAGCTTCCTGGCTTCCGCAGGAAGTAGGGTTGCTTAAAGAGACAGTAGACACATTCACTTTTCATTCAAATGTTTCGGAAATTTCGCAAAAATAGCTATTTTTAGAACTACGGAAAGTTAATAAAAAGTTCGTTAAAAGGATTTTACGCTGTTTAGATCCTTAAACGAAACGACGTCCAATGGAGGAACGAACCTAGTTTTAAAATGTTTTATTTTTAAGTGTAAATAAGTTCCTAATACTAGGATTCATTGTTCTTAAAATGGAACAACGAAAGGGTTTTAATTAATATACTATACCAAACGTGAAACCAAAGACATAACCACGGACTTCGAAATGCAGTCATGACTGCTTATACGGATCTACAATGACGCAGTGCAGCCATTGGTTCCAAAGGTAACACCGCAAGCGAGTACGTGACTTTGATTTGCTTTGCTAATTAGTGGGACTGGAAATCGAAGTGGCATATGCTTGACTTTAACCAATGGCCCCCAGAACTCTTGGAACTATATAAAATGTTGCATGTGGTCAATGGCGATTCACAGTTGAGCGCTGGCGGCTGATATAGCAACAGTGCCATCTTCAGAAAACAAAAAGGATTTGCACCAGAGGACCAGGGATCAGGAGCAAAAAAGCAACAGCAACCATGGCAGTGGAAGTAGTGCAGGAGACGCTGCAACAAGCGGCGGCCACTTCGTCGACGACGGTCCTGGGATTCAGTCCTATGTTAACTACCTTAGTAGGAACCCTGGTGGCCATGGCATTGTACGAGTATTGGCGCAGGAATAGCCGGGAATACCGCATGGTTGCCAATATACCATCCCCCCCGGAGTTGCCTATTTTGGGACAGGCTCATGTGGCCGCCGGCTTGAGCAATGCCGAGATCCTGGCCGTTGGCTTAGGTTACCTCAACAAGTACGGAGAGACCATGAAGGCCTGGCTGGGCAACGTCCTGTTGGTGTTCCTAACCAATCCCAGTGACATCGAGTTGATTCTGAGTGGGCACCAGCATTTGACCAAGGCGGAGGAGTATCGCTATTTCAAGCCCTGGTTCGGTGATGGTCTACTGATCAGCAATGGACATCATTGGCGTCATCATCGTAAGATGATTGCCCCCACCTTCCACCAGAGCATCTTGAAGAGCTTCGTGCCCACATTTGTGGATCACTCAAAGGCGGTTGTTGCCAGGATGGGCTTAGAAGCGGGCAAATCCTTTGATGTTCATGACTATATGTCGCAGACCACCGTTGACATCCTGTTGTCTACCGCCATGGGTGTGAAGAAGCTACCGGAGGGTAACAAGAGTTTCGAATACGCCCAAGCCGTCGTCGACATGTGCGATATCATACATAAGAGGCAGGTGAAACTACTGTACCGACTGGATTCCATCTACAAGTTTACTAAGCTTCGCGAGAAGGGCGATCGTATGATGAACATCATCTTGGGTATGACCAGCAAGGTGGTCAAGGATCGTAAGGAGAACTTCCAAGAGGAGTCACGTGCGATTGTTGAGGAGATCTCTACACCTGTTGCCAGCACTCCCGCTTCCAAGAAGGAGGGTCTTCGCGATGATCTGGATGATATCGATGAAAATGATGTGGGTGCCAAGAGGCGATTGGCTCTTCTAGATGCCATGGTGGAAATGGCTAAGAACCCCGATATCGAGTGGAACGAGAAGGACATCATGGATGAGGTGAATACAATTATGTTTGAGGGCCACGATACCACCTCGGCGGGATCTAGTTTCGCCCTCTGCATGATGGGCATTCACAAGGACATCCAGGCTAAAGTTTTCGCCGAACAGAAGGCCATCTTCGGGGATAATATGCTGAGGGATTGCACATTTGCCGATACCATGGAGATGAAATACTTGGAGCGCGTTATTTTGGAGACTTTGCGGTTGTACCCACCAGTACCGCTTATCGCCAGGCGTCTGGACTACGACCTGAAGTTGGCCAGTGGTCCGTACACGGTTCCCAAGGGCACTACGGTCATCGTGCTGCAGTACTGCGTGCACAGACGTCCAGACATCTACCCCAATCCCACCAAATTCGATCCGGACAACTTCCTACCCGAGAGGATGGCCAACAGGCACTACTACTCCTTCATTCCCTTCAGCGCTGGACCCAGAAGCTGTGTGGGCCGCAAGTACGCCATGCTGAAGCTAAAGGTCCTGCTATCCACCATCGTGAGGAACTATATTGTCCACTCCACCGACACGGAGGCAGATTTCAAGCTGCAGGCTGACATCATCCTTAAGCTTGAGAATGGATTTAATGTCTCGTTGGAGAAGCGTCAGTACGCCACGGTGGCCTAGAATCCAGAAATCTAGGACCCCGACTACACACACGCAACACGGAACCCCGAATCCAGCCCTGTATATAGATGATGAATACCGATGAATAACCCAAACCGAAAAATAACCCAACGCACACGCCAGCCAGAGAGTCAATTAATTTTCTTTCGTTTTTTAACTCGTTACTTTTATATTTTATGAATATCTTTTTGTTTGTTGGTCTTTAGCGAGTGGTGCCCCTATATAATGTATACGTATATACTATATATCCTTTTAACCAACTATTCCACGCAACTGTTTGTGCTCTTCACCTTTTCCACCTATATCTATCACTATCTATTCTTTTTTTTCGTAGCCATGTAGTGTGATTTTTTTTCTTTATTCTAGTATTTATTAAGTCAAATGGTTTAAACGAAACCCAAAAAATATGAAAAATACACGTATGCGAGGCACGTAGCCGATAGAGCTGCAAAACAATTGTAATTGCACATCTTGTAATGTTCTCCTTCTGGGCGGTGGTAGTTTCTACGGACTTGGCTAGCTTGCCAAACTATAAGAAATTTGAATGCCGATAGACAGACCAAGCGAACAGGTCGACTTGGCTTATGATTCTGCGGTTTTCCAATCAACAAGTTAATGCGCTAATGCGAGGCAATCGACGGCTTGCAAACTGCTGGCAATGTCAAAATATTGATTCAGACCGCTGTCCTTGGCGAGGTATTTTCTGCTTTACTTTGTTTCGCTCGTATTTTGGGTACCCGTTCGTATTTGTTAGCATTATACTGATCTTAAGTCGACACCTCATTTGTAACGCGATTAATCGGATGCAGATTGCGATGCTGACAAATGCGAATGCTATTGTGTCGGAATCGGTAGCAGTTTATCGCGGGTTTCGCGGTCAATGAGAAGGAGGTGCATCGGAAAGTCGTTAGCCTTCTCTTCTTGTGATTAGCTGAATTCCGCCGTTAGAAGCCGGCTTTCTCTTTTTTAGGCAATCGATTGCCGAATATCAATTTACAAAACGGAACGAACCGAAACGGAAATCCTTTCGGTTTCTTCCGTATTTCCTGCCTTGCTGCATTTGAATTATGAACCCTTCTTTAGCATCTTCGGCAGACATAAAAAGAGGCATGAAGCAGGTCCCGAAAACCAAAATTCTGTTTGGTCATTGTCCTTTTTGCGCTAGGCAAATAGCGGCAGTACCTGGGGGTCTGCTATCCAATCCAATGTCTTTGGGCATCCGGAAGTTTGTGCACATTCGTTTTATTTTTTATGGCGGAATTCCTCAAACACGCTAACTGGATATCAGATTGTGGGCTATGTCCTTCATGCGTGACACTCCAGGATTTACTTTGATGACCGCCGGCTTTAAACTCGCACGTGTACTTTAAAGTTTTGATATTTTACCTTTTGAGACTGACACAGCTTGATTTTGCCTTGCCATTTTTTGCCATTTTCAGTGTATTACATTGCTTGTTGATAGTTTCAACGGTATTTAACGGTATTGTGAGTAAATATAAAAAGGATTTTTTATAGTCTATTTGGAAATTCCGTAATGGGTGGTCATGCAATCAACCGAAGTTAAGTACTGATAGCCATTTTCTAAAGGGATATGCTTGGGATGGAATGTGTGGCCTTGTATTGCTGCTATAGTCAAGAGAAGAAAAGGCCAAACAAAGAGCTGGGGAAACTATTAAACGATGAGCTGCATACCAGGACATCTCAATCAATGCAAAACTGACAAAATAACGCTCCCTGGAGTGAGCGGGAGTAAAAATTGTGTCTGTCATACAATCGAGCCTGGTGACTCAATGCCGATACTGTACTTCATACTTAGAATAATCCCAGTGGCCACCCTGGGTGCGTAAGTCAAAACATGGGAATATAGTCCTAGGACGACAGGGTATGAGGCCCACGTGGATTCAGTGACATTGGAAATATGTCCTGGAAAACATGTGCAACCAAACCTGGGGAGCAGTCTCACTTATTGCTTCTAAAACTGGACGACGAAAGTCACATGTGTTATCCTCAAGTCTCTTGCTCGGGGCTCCATTTACGGAAATTGATGGTGGGTAAAAATTTCGAAATATGTGTATAGATATGGAAATTAAATGGAATGGAATGAATGGAATTAGCTCAGATCTGTCAGCTATTCGCAGATCATCAATGGTTGAAGTAGGAAGTAGGAAAAGTATGGGAGAGGGCTTTGGCGAACCGCAGGAGGTACTAGAAAGTGTTAACCCGCTTTTGGTTTTAACGGTTGTCTAGAGTTATTTTTTTGACCTGGTTTCCTGACCCGCTTAAGGATTTTGAGCGCGGACGCACACTTAAGTGCCTCATTGTGGGTTGAAGTACGTCCACTTAAGGACTTAGAAGAACTGAAAGCCATGGAGTATAAGTATCTGCTTAAGTAGCTAAGTAGCTTGGCTTGACCGGCAGTTAGTTTCGTAAGACACATAGTATTACGAATGCTATTTGCCAGAGAAGACTCTCTTTGGTCCAATGCTGAATGAAACGGCTGGATGAAATCCTTGAATGAAAATATAAGCTTGCCAACTGATTACTGGGGATCAGCGGATCAGACCTCAAAACCATTGCCGTTTTCTTTAAGTACACAAAAAGCAAAGGTAATGAAACAAGTGAGATTGCTAGATGACATGGTTTTCCAAAAATTATTACAGACTTAAACTTTAAAGAAATTATTTTATTTTTTTTCGTGTCGCCTATAGCAAATACGATTTCCAGCCAACTCGGGTTTTGCGGGTCAAAGGCAGCATCTGGTTGCCTGGATAACTGCAATGCAATGTGCCCAGAAATTGGATAGTCAGTGGATAGGAGAAGTAGGGGTGAATCCAATCAAGTCAGTGGCATGAGCATGCGCACACGCTAAAGTGAACTTAAGAACAGACGGCATCCAGCATTAATGCTCTCGATGGTGACATGGAGGCGTGGTATAAATGGCATAATGAGGGCACAACTTGAGGCGACTGCAGCACCCAGAGCTACGAAAGCAAATCAGCCGGTCGAAGGATACGATAGGGCTCATATTCCTTATCTGTCCTAAGCCTTTAACATTCACAAAAACACAAACAACAAAAAACGCACATAACGGCAATGATTTCCCAGTTCAAACGGTTAAAATGCGAAATTCGACCCAAACTCGAAGGTGTACGGTTGAGGGGCGTGTCGCATTACCAATATTTAATAATTATAACGGTGCGTGAACAGATTTTCACTGCTAACGGTGAACGGCGCACCCACCACACGACCGAAAAAGGAATGATGGGAAAACACCTTTGCACCTGGATGGAAAAACTGAAAACTGTTGAAAAAGGGGGTTGCAGGCGATCCCAGGAGCTCAGGAGCGCGCCAACACATACATATGCACGGCGAAAAAAGGAAATTGAAATGGGGAAAATAATGCCTCGCCTTGTAATTTCGACCTCAAAAATGGATCGTGTTGTTTCCTCAGTGTACTTCTTAGATTTCTTTGGTTTTCGGATCCTGCAGATGCGAAGATCATTTGGCACAGGCCATCTATTCTTAATGGAAAAATGATTTCAATTGATTGTCCTTACAGTATGCCTGTCTTATGTAGTTTTGCATCATCCATACCCATTTGACCGGCTCTTTCTTATTTTTTTTGGTTTTCTTCCGTTTTCTCCTATTTGGGCAGATGTCCCAAAGGAAAGGGACGGGTAGACAGACTTGAGAACACGTAAGCGCAGGACAATGAAGTCCTGGGTACAATTGGCAGGAGAGTATAGCGCCAAGTAAGAGTGAGGGTGACAAAATATCCTGCAAATTAACAGACGTGCCTCAAGGTTTGGATACTTTGTATACAAAAAATATATTACCATTCCTTTAAATTTCATTAAAAATGTTAATGACAAGGTTTTAAAACAACTTCAAGTTTGTAGCCGCTATTGGAATTTCAAGCTGTTTTGGTTTTTCACTTCTCGACATTTATGAGGACAGACAGACTCTGTTTTTAAAGGCAATTCGCTTGATTTGCGGTTGCCGACTAAGTCCTAAATATAAGTTCACCCCAAAACCGTTTTCTTTCCATTTCCCTCAAATTTATTTTGGTTCGTTTTTAATTACTTGTGTCATTATGAATCGAGGCACATGTTTCAAAAGGAACCGATCAAAAAAATCCGAATACTCTCCGCCTATTTTCCAATTTTCAGTTCCCAAGTGTAATTCTGTCAGAGAACGAACCCTTTTTGAATATCGAGGCAATAAAAAACCGGAGATGTACTGTGCCCCAAGACACTCTCTAAAATATAAAAACATATTTTTGTCTTAAAATGTAGTACTAATTATAAATTGTCTTATTATTTATTTCTGTTGAGATATAAAACCACTGAAGTTTTTAGAAATGTTCATATTTATTTGCATTTATTTAAAAGCATATATTATCTGCTTGTCATTTTAACGTTTCTACATTTAAATCTATAAAAAAAATATGGTTATAGAAATACATAATTTTTTTTTAAATACTAGACACTATGTTAGTCCGGCTCAACATTAAGCCGTTTATCAGGATAACTATTTTGTGGTTGGGTCTTACAAGGTTATTTCGATTTGGTTTATATCACTAGTTGACTTTGAATATGTAGTGTTCATACATTCATTTTGTCACACTCTTGCAGAAGATATTATAATATGTCTGAAGGTAGCAGTGCAGCAATATTCATGATCATCGGCATGTCTGGTGATGTAAAAGGTGACTCGGGCAGGATCGATCAACAATATCAGAAAAATGCGATATTAGTATTCGGACTAGTAGTCATACGTACAAGTTACATAGCAAGAGTCAGAAATGTACATATATTTTATAGAATTTGGAGAATATACAAAACTTGTTGAAATCGGACGATTATATCTTATAGCTGCATATAAATGTGTTAAACTTCATCGAAATTGTGCGAACTTTCATATTAAATACATGGTTTTAACAGCAAAGGTATATAAGCTTCGGCTGGCCGAAGTTATCTTCCTTTATCGGCTTAAATTGATATTTACACAATGACTCAGTCACGGCTTGATTAAAAAAAACTTTAGATAGAATGGCCTGCCACAGACTTCTGCTGTGAGGATTTAAAATCGGTTAAAAAGTATGCCAAAAAAAGTAATTGACTTTTCAGAGATGCGTGATGTGCAGAAATTCGGCTAAACGGACAGATTGGTGCATGCACCATTAGATTTAGGTGCATGTGCCTCCCACCAGTCAATGGCATCGATCATGCTCTCGTCCGATAGGCAGCCAGCGGTTGTGTTGTTGGGCTGATCTTGCTGCAAAATATCGCTGAATTCCTTTTTGAATCCGGGAAGGACTACGTTGTCGTAGAAGCTCACGGGCTCCTGGTCGTAGAACGCGGGTAAAATAGGCGGCGATCCCAGGTTCTGAACTTGCGGCTGCTGCTGCGGGGAAGTCTGTGCGTTGCTGCCGCTGCTAATGTTGGTGCTGGCGTATTCCTGTTTGATTACTTGCTGTTGTAGCGGTGTGGCACACGTCTGTGTCTGTAACAGCAATTCAGTCGAGGCGACAGGTGAAACTGGAGAAGAGCAGGGACTTCTTACCACCTTTTGTGGCACGGGCGATCGCGATAACTGGCCCGAAGCAGCTGTTTCTTCAAGTTTCTGCTCGTGACTCAAATCGCCCAATAAGTCAGCCGTCAGCAGTTGGTAGGTGTTGGTTCCTGGTATTCTGATGTATTGCAACCCATTCAATGTAGTCAAACTAGGCAGGAGATCACTGGCTTGCGGAGGGTTTGGCATATCCTCGGATAAAGTTTGCTGGACAGACTGTTGCTCCTCCATTTCGTAGTTGCTCAGCGAGTCGTCGAAATGTTCATCCAGACAGTCGCATTCGTCCTTAATAAACATAAAGCTATCATCGCCGGAACCAGAACTATTCCCCTGACTGTTCAGAGGTGGAAAATCGAATCCCAGCAGTTTTTCCAAACTTCTTATGTACTCCACGGCCATGCGGAGGGTCTCCACTTTGGATAGCTTCTTGCTTGCCCCTCTACCCGCCCCCTGGGCCTCAAAAGCCTCAGATACTTCTTCCGGAATCTTCTCCCGGAGTAAAGCAAATCCATTATTAACCTGCTTCACGCGATTTCTTTCCCTAGCGTTTCTACGGGCAACGGCTTGTGGCAAAGGCAAACCCTTTCTTCCAGGAGTTCCAAAACTCTGATCGCCTTGGCTTTTATGAGGGTGGCATATAGTTCCTGCTTTTGGGGGCCTTTCAACCGCCAACTTCTTGTTGGTCTTGCATTTTTTAGCAGGCACTGATGTTTTACTAAGCTGTTGATTCTGCTGGTTCTGCTGGTTCTGCTTTTGGGATTCTCCCAGGGGCCTCTTCCGTTGGCTGGGTATGGGTGTGGTGTTAGTTGTGCTGGCTGCGGCACTTTGAACAGCGCCCAGCATGCCAAAGTCCCGGATCTTTCGAATAATGGTATTCTGATTGGCTATATGCTGTTGCAAGGCGTTGGCGCCACTCTCACTTAAAACATTGTGAACGGTGATCTTTCCAAACGGTTTCAACGTGGTTTTTATTCCTGGATTGGGGTTTTCCTTGGGGTTTTCTTTTGGAGGAGGTGATGGGCTGAAGCTTAAGGCGGCCATGATTAAGTTTTTTAATTCGTGGCTTTTTGTGGGCGGGAGAAAAACTGGTGGCGAATGCGGGTGTACTTTTAGCACGGTAGTCCTTCTTGAGTGAATGTTAACTGGTGACTGATGTAATATGGTTTCCGTGTCCTTGCATCAGGACAGCTGCTGGCGCTCTGTGTCGCGTGCCCCTAAACTCCGAACTCAAACTAAAACGCAAACCCAACGGAAGTGACTTCGTTGACTGACATACACAACACAGAGCACACACATACAGAACAGAAGGCATTTGAGGTCCTGCGTATCCCTTATGTAAAGGGCCTGACTTTTCATCCCCTAGACTGGGTGTCCCTTCTCGATCGCTCACACATACACCTTTATCATATATATTATATAGGGTACGGCTTTTGGGAAAACTAACATCTGATCAACTCGAGCCAAAAAGTCCACCTGGTTCAAGGGTGGATTTCGCCACGCTCTCTCTCATTATTTATCGGCAGCAAAAACATTATGCTTATATACCGCCCCTATAAATATATGGACATTATAATAACCATATATGTATGTATATAATAAAAAGTATATTCCCTAAGGAGCTTTTTCAGCCCTGGTTTTCAAGGTATGCCCTGCCACTTAGGAATCTGCAGAAGATCCTAACAGATCACCTTAGACCTCCTATATTCGTCACGCATAACGCAGAAATGCATCAAATTTTCAGCTTATCGCTAAAACCAAGGACTGGTTTCTTCTTCATTCGAAAACTGTCTCGGGATCACCTAAAGTTGACTTTTTCAAAAACCTTTACTGGTTAATATAAATTTACCAGGACTGGCATTGGCAAAATCATTTTCCTATTGCAAAGCTAATAAACAGCAATTATATACAGCGAAAGTAATGTCCTGGGTAATTCACAGGGCTACAATTTATGTTTGAAATTGACAAGAAGCCAGAGAGCCAATTTAAATCCTTTAAGGGGTGAAAAATCACCCATCCTTCTCTACATTCTTGTTTTTTCTTCGTCGGGCAAAAAATATCTAGCAATTAGTCTGGCGGGAAAATAATTTTACCAGTACTTTAGTTTTATAATCTATTCCTTTTTTTGGAGCTTAGGTATATCTGCGCAAACAAGTTTTCGTGTGCTACAATAAACTTTTTTGATCCTTCCTCTCAGGTAGTTTCCAACAAACCTGAGTAAATAGAGGAGTATACATATGTGTGTGTGTGTTTTACTTGCTGCACAATTTATAAACTTGAGTTCACTTGAAAGGTTCAAGGAAAAGGACTTGAGCGCAGGATAACCGGCGGGGAGAAGAAACTTGCGACGACCGTCTACCGGTTTTCGATCCAGGATGCCAAGTCCTCATTCCTCATTATGCAGACGAGCTCTCGAAGAAAAAGGAGTCAACGCTTGTGCGTACTGAGGAGCATTTGAGTACTGGGAAGTACCGCTCGGCGTCCTTTGTTGTCCTAGAGGATTTGACTCGGTTGCGTCCCACTTTGACGACGCATCGCAGCACTCATCTCAAGGAACGGCTCCTTGCCCCAGCCACGCCTTTCGTCCACTGCAAGAAAATAGTTCAAAATTAAATTAGCCATATATGAAAGTAGCAGTTCCAAATTATTACATGTAAACAATTTTAAAAATGTTTTGCTGAAAACTATTCTTTGATTAAGTGATCTTGCATAACCCCCAAGACGCGGCATATCTTTTCGAAATTACTCCCACGTTCGTAAAAATAGAATCCTGGGTTGTAGTCCTGTCACTCTTGGTTTTTTAAAAATATTTTTTTTTGCTGTTATCTTTGGCGGCTCGAAATGTTCCAATCTAGGCAAATACAATTTATGAATGGTTTCTGGTTTCTGGTTTATTTGCATTTTAAAAACGCATTGATTTCAATGGGAAAATATCTTTAGACGAAAGAAACGCCAAATGGTAATGAAACAGATGAGCAAACGGAATTGACGCTAGCGTGGAAACATACTGGGTCCTCCAGGATCTACAGAAATCTGAAGTCGTTCTATTTGGCTTGACCCTCCAAAAACGTAAATCAATCTGACAACGCATTCAAGTCGCTTTGATTTTCAAAATTTAAGTTCCCTCTTCTTTTTCCAGTTTGTAACCGGAGAAAGGCGCCGGATGAATATGTCCTGGGCCCATATTCTGTGTGTACTCGTCGTTGACTCAAGTGGATCCTTTAGGATGCTTCATCATTTAGCATCTGTGCACAGTTGTTCGTTCATAAATTGTTTCACCGCTTCTTGTTTTTTTTTTTATATTATTATTTCGTCTTTCGAGTTATGAGTGTTGAAAACTTGATGGAACGGAAGTCTTTCCGTGGAAGTCCTTGAAATAACTTTGGAGTCGAGCACAAGGGAAAAGTGAAAGGACCCCAGCCGAGAACTACACAAAAGGACTCGCTCTACGGGTAAACACCATTTTTGGGACACTGTTAACGAAATGTTTCTGACGATGCCTGCTGATTATTGCATATTCCCCCCATCGGATCGTGAAAGAGTTACTGGTGTACAGACTTGTAACTCCTTCTAACTATAAACTAAATTCAAATAAGCCAAAAAAATTGAGGGAAAAAGGTACTGCCGAATCTTTTCTCCTATTTATTTAGGGGCAAACTGTGTCCTGTCCTTGCAGCAAAAGCGAGCGGGTGCGGCCAGTTGTAATGCCGCTTTGAAATGAATGGAAAATAGCGAGTTTCCATTTAAAGTCTGCATTCGACTTTAAAGTGAAACTCACAATTCACGCTGATCGGAGTGGTAAATGGTTTCAGATCGCGCACGTGCCTTGTGCTCTACATTCGTGCGAGTGAGTGTCTGTGTGACTGTGCCTCTTCTACCTGAGATCCTACACGGAAAAAAACCACCTTGAAATAAATGTGGTGAATCATGGCAGAATTATATGCGCATTCCATCGTCGTGTCTTTTGTAACGTAGCCGGATTGAGCAAGTCTCTTCTTCTTTTATAGTGATATCTAATACTACAAGCACTATTCAAATTTTTTAAACACGTAAATATTATGTGATATATATATATTTATTGTATTAAATACAGACACCATGTTATATCAAGGCACTTTTGAACATTCCCAAAGTGCGTACATGTATATTTTTCTTTCTGTGCCGGGGACACTTCGACCAAACCTTTGGCGCGCTTTCGGGGGTATCCGAGCAATAATAAATTATCCTCACCCTCACCTGGCTTCTCAATTTTCCTTTGTCATCTCCTTTCTCGCTTACTCACTTCCCCTACTGCTCCTCTCTTTTGAGCTAGGTGCTGTTTCTATCTTATCCCGGTATCGATCCTGATCAAATCTGGACATATATCGCTCGAGGCTTAAGGGTACATAAGGCAGGACTATAATTTAGGCAATACACAGTGGAAAAGCTAAGAGTATATGTAAGTATGTGCGGTATATTTTTAGGCAAATATTTTATGGCACCAAAGTCAGGCCTTTTAATATTACATTCTTATACATATCTCGAAATTTCGATGCACGTTCAATGATTTCTTAGTCTAATTTGCGTTTATCCCAAAAACAAGTTTCGTGGATCTCCCTCGCATTTGCTCTGCCTCCCTCTCGTTAGCCGCTTCCCGCTCTAATGCCCTTTGTTCTGTTTATATACATAGAGTTCCGTATATTCCGTATGTATCGTGTCCCGTGCTGGGGTCGCTGATCGCCAGCGATCCTGCATCGTCATTCTGCCGCGAAAAACATCTGCTCCTGCTGCACAGCAATCGTTCCACAGCTCTGCCCTTCGTCTGTCCCGCTCTGCGATTGAACTCAGGTCTCCTTCTGCGCTTGCCGTCTCGCTCCCTTTAGAGCAACCCCTGTGCCAGCAAACAATGCCAACAGAAAGGTCCTGGGCATTAAGTTCCGGCAGGATTAGGGGTGTTTGCGTTAGGGATCGCTGGTAACTTTCGACCAACAGCTAAAGCTGGCTGAAAATCGGCAGTTCAGACTGTGGGTGGAGCTCGTGAATCATCCAATATGGGCTTGAATTTGTGTAGTTCTCTCGATCCGTACACCCCTTACATAGTTTTAAGAACTATGCAGTCCTAAACTATTTTTCACTTCATATAAATGTGATGACAACGTAACCCCAGGCCGAAGTAGAAGCATCCTTGCACTTTCATATGGGTGGGTAGTGTTTAGTTGTGCAGTCCGATGATGCTTTTAGAGGGTGAATCCTCAATCGGGAGCAACAGGATTGCAACTGGTTACGAGATTTTCTACAAGCACGGCAAACAATGAGCACATTTATTTTTGCGAACAATCGGGAGTGAAATATAAATTATATTTGAGTAACCGATTAAATGCCGGGAGGGTAGTCATTGTTCGGAAACCTGTTGGTGGCGGGGCAGAGGGATGCGCACGCGCAACGGTTTTTTATAAAGGATTCAAAGCCGGCGGCAATGCAAATTTGGTAAAATTCACTCTTCACACACTTCATTAAAACGATGATCGGATGGATATAGATGCACAACGTAATTCTGACTAAAAATATCATGCGAGGGTATACATTATTAGGCACAATAACTAGACAAAATACAATTTGTACAATTTTTAATAAGCCGCTCACGAATTATCTACGCTCTACGAAAGACATTCGAAGCAGCTCTTTGGGCACAACACTTTAATTTGTGGAAAAAATGACCTTGCCCACTCGGGTCTTACAGGCACATTTCTGAGCGCGTGTCTTCAGTTCCTTCGCTCCCCTCGGCTCCTTTACCTTCATGAAATTGACGATCCTGTACCATTTTACCAACCCCTCCAACTTGCAAGTCCGCCGACCGCACGCGCTGCCAGTTTGAAGGCTTAAAGCCGTGCCAGTCGCAGGTGTCTGGTGAACTGGTTGCGTCCCGCCTTTGAATCATCTAGTTGACTCCCGGGTCGGGCCGGAATTGGTATACGGTAAAAGTTCTAGGAAGTTTTTACTTCTACTTGGTTGCTTAAATATGAAAGCAATGATAAACTTTGAAAAATTGAACCATTGTAATAAGGAAGCTGAATTGGATGCTGTCGTGGCCGAAGAAAAACCTGAAAGGATTAAAATTAGTCTAAGAGATTGATATTAGGAAATGTGTATTTTGTGCAATTGAATTGATCAAATTCTTAAAGATGTTTTCTGCTTTGTGATATGAAAAGCATACAAGTACTTAAAAAATACTGCTTAAGATTTGTTGAGTCGGATAATAGTAGACCAGGGAATTTAGCCGTATCTTTCCTTTTCAGAACCGATTTAACCTACTTTTGCAATTCCTGAAGTTGAATTGCAGTTTTCGCAACAAAGAAGGACGATCTTTTTTTTCTATTATGTGTAACCCCTTTTCGACTACTATGCTATACTAATGATTAGGTTTCTTGCGATGTCTTCGTTGATTCCTTTTTTTGTGATTTGTGTTCAGCGTTGATTGCCTACTTACAAACTCTTTCAATTGCTATCAGGCAAATTGGCAAATAGAGAAATTTACGCATCGTTGAGTTCTTTGGCCTTAATTCCGCATTTTTCAAACTATGGATTTTGGTCGGTAAGTTGCGGTTAGGCAGCCGAAAGGATCTGGCTCCGACGAGGATTTAAATGCACTCGAGTGATCCGTTAAGTGGGACTTGTCTGCTGCTGCTCGAAATGCGTCAAAAGTAAATTTCAGCTCAAGATTAAACAGCGATTGAAGTCCGCCGAAGCTAGTAATTCAAATTCGGTCGACATCAACCATTGGTTGACGGTACGACACTTTTGGCATGCGGCACACAAGGACTCTACGAATATTCAAGGACTGCACTGCAGCCTGTGGCCCAAAAAACTCCCCGCTGATAAGGCACTTGTGCCCGACATTCGTTTCTAGGGGAAAAATATGAGTCTCTTGATAAGATTACCGAAAAACATAGTTCTTGCCAGCTGCTGCTCATAATAAATTAATATAATGCTTATAAATAGGCCATTCAGGCCAACAACTTTTAAAAGTTCTTAGTTACAAAAGCTTATAAAAAGATGTCAAATTAAAAAATGTACGCAAGCCAATATATTAAAGAGTATATCTAGGCAGAACAAGTTGACAAATTGTTTCTTCGCAAAAAGAAAATGTGCTTGCTTTCCAAGAAGTGTAAGTGCATTTTATGTTTTTTGTCTATTTCGCAGTCCTTTATTTCCAAAAGATTAATCAGAAAACTCCTTTTCTCTGGCAATTTCGTGGAATTTAGTTTTGGTACTAGAGTTGTTGTCTTTTTATGAATCCACTGGTCCTGAAATCAAATCACTCCCCTGTTCTTTGGACATTCGAATCGAAGGATCAATGTTTACCCAAAACATAAAAAGGAACAGGACCAACGCCCCAAGCAAACAATGGCATGCTTGGCCATTCAGAAAACTTCTTTCTGGCATTGTTGCGTGATTTTTTTGCACTTGTTTGTATTTCTGATCAATTAAAATTGTTCCCCCCGCATTGTTCGTCCTTGCTTATTTCCAGTAGTTCGTGATATTTGCTTTTTCCTTTCTCAGTTTGTGTTGACTTTGCCTGGCTGAATCCTGGGATCTGCCGGTTGAATGTGCCCACATGCTGGGTGTTTTTACAAGGCATAGAATCAAATCCAAGGACTGCAGTGCACTGTAAGAAATTTAATAACATAACAGGAAGAGGACATTTGGATGAGCCCATTTGAAGAAGGTAGGGAAGACGGTTCTGCCCGAAATAATGTTTATTTTCCTCACGAAAAGGGCTTCTGTTTTGTTCAGCCAATGCGAAATCTTTTCGAGCTGCAGCCACAACATTTTCATAGTTGCAGAGCTCAGGAATATTGCGCAAATATTGCATTATTGCCATTCAGAGTGCGTCAGCCTGTGTCAATAAGATATATCATCGATTCCTGCGTCCTTTTGCATTGTCTTGGCTTTAGCCACAAAAATGGAATAAAATAATCACGGGTCCCAGCTTCTGGGAATTCATTTGGTCCTGTATATTCTCTCACGTTTGTTTTGGGAAAATGAATTTCCCCTCATTTTTTCGAGCTGCAAAATTTCAGTTCGTGATGTTCGACTGAATTTTGCGATTTTGACGCGTTTGGTTTTTTATGCAATTTCTCACAGGATTAGACCTTCTGAGAAATTTGTAAGCACTGCGAAAGGACTAACAAGGCAGAGGGGCGCACCTAATTTCTTAACCCGTTTTCTGATCTGATAAGGTGTTGGTTAATGTACAGATTTCGGTAAAGATGGAAATCAACAGTTTTATAAAACAAAATATAAATGGGCTTTCTATTATCTTCTATTTCATATTATGACCCGTAATTATTTTAACTTAATTTTATTCGTTCTCCTGCTAAGTAATACTATTGGTTTCTGAGTCGAATTATTACAGCACTTTCGATCCCTCGATTTGGTATTAATGTACATATACATATCTTATGTATTATGTCGCGTGTCTCTCAGTAAGAGGCGACACTCCACACTTGAGAGTCCTTATCAAAACGTCGGCGTGTCTCAAAAGGTAACATTTTTCATCAGAGGACTTTGCCGACAAGTGTTCTTCAGTAGTCTCGAAAGATCTTGAATTCGATTCTCTGCCATGTTTGTTTATTTAACTGTTCACAAATTAGACTCCCTGTAAGGCAGCTATCTATCCACTTGACCATTTGTACTTCGGGACGCGCCTATTTAGATAAGGATTTTTTCGTCTGGTCTGCCGATCTTGGAATCTACTTTACCCTGCGGGCTAGCAGCCTAGCAGCCTGATCATCCCAAATCCCGGCTTAATTGTTAATGCTGAGTGAGATGTTCTGCTTTCTGGAGCGCAACGACTCGTTAACATTTAGCGAACCAGTCGAGCAGCCCACTAATTAAGTCATTTTGCCAGCTCGTTACATGGGCAGCGGTAAAAAACAGAAGTACACATAAAAAAAACAATGTTACCAAGCTTGAAACTAGCATTGACAAAAGCATTTTAAAACATATGTTTACTTTTTTTTTACCCATCTGAACAAGTAAAGCTTGCGCAATGAAAAGTAGAAAATGTATTCCATTGTTAATTTATTGGACGGCCAACATTTCTGAAATCAAACTAAACAGACATATTGGGAATTTTTTCTTAGTGTCGGGGCGAGGGGCGTGGCTGAGAACTGCTCTAGGAGAATTTCTGAAACCCAAGCATAAATTCCGCATTCAAGTGTTGCTCAAACTCGAGTTCGCAAATCAGTTTTATAATGGGCCCCGGAACGGAGGACCCGTGGACTTGGATACAGATTCAGATTCGGTTTCTTTCGTTTGATGTGGCTCGGCGCTATCGGCGGAACCTTTTGGGCCACGCGGATGGGAGTGGGGGTCAAGGAGTGCGATAAACTGTCCAAGATTGTTGGCGGCTAATGAAGGCAGCGCGTAAAGTTCATGATTGGCATAGACCACACATTTAGCCCGGGAAATGAAGGGAAGGTAAGCTTCCGAACTCGAAATCATCCTTCATTCCTTCGATTTTTCGGTGGCTGGTTAGAAGAACCGGGGATTCCCTTTCATCGGCTGTCTTGTCGGGCTAATTGATTTGGCTTCCCTCGATGAAGGGACCACCGTGTGGTTCGCTGAGAATTTTCCTTAATTTTCGGTTTTTTGCAGTCACAAGGCAACCTAATTAGTACTGCTTGACTAATAGCAAGGCATATATACAGGTGTACGGGTCAATGGATTTCAAGATTCCCTTTCTGTTCCCGGAATCTTCTTCCCGCCCTTTCCGCTGTAAACGTCAACAAATCAATTTGGATTCCTTCATTGAAAATGTCATCGATAGCGAAATCCCATCTACTACAACCGATTTCCTACTTGCTACTGATTGCACAACAAAACGCCCCGATTCCATATCTATCATAAAAAAACGAAAACAAGAACAAAATATAACCAGTGGGTGATGATCTTATAAATCAGAAACCTGAAAGAGGCGCAATCGATGCCCACCTACTGTTCTATATTCCTATCCCTAAACACCTGCACAGTAGTTCCATCGGCTGGAGATCGAATATGCTACCTGTTTGCTTTCTACTTGATATCTGAACGATCTACAACTGGGGCCTTTGGGTTAATTAGAATCCAGCTAGATTGCGCTCGGGTTGCATCCCATAAATTCATCGCTTTGTTGTCACTGGGTAATGTTATTATTGTCATCGTCGCAGCGGGAATATGAATTTTATGGAGACTCAGCTTCTGTTATCTCAAAGAAAATATTTTGGGACATAAATAACTTTTTGTTAAATCAACAGATGAAGTGGAAACGGTTTCATTTGTTTTGAGGAAAGCGATTCAAGACCTTATTTCCTTAAAATAGCTTCGTCATACACAAAAAGCGTCACAACATTCTTATTTTATAGATTGTTGTTATACAAGGTTGAATGTTGTAAAATAAAGCATTTTGTAGACTATCAAATATTTAATGGGAAATATTTTTTAATTAATGCACCCTTTGCACCAGAGGTAAATACCCTGTCGCAGCCAGCATCGTTATGGCTTTTTCAAAGATTCCTTTTAATGGAGTCGTGGCTCGTGTCCTGCGCCCCAACTTGTATACTTCTAAAACTCATCCCCCTCTCCCCTTTCTTCAGTGGTTGGCCCGCGGCTGGGGGAAACGGTAAATGTTGCACCTGCCCATGGACGCCGCGTATCCTGGTGTATCCCCTCGATCGGGGCAGCTGCTCCTTTTCCTGCTTTCCTTTTCCCGCTACAGGTGCGCGCGCGCCAAGAAGAAAGGAAAGGACGGATGCACCGAAAGAAATAAATTGTTCTCAGATTGCAAATAGATTTCGTTTGCCCCGTAAGGTTTTTACTGCCCGTCTTCGGTTGTGGCGAACCTTAACCAGCGGTAGTTAATAATGGCAACACTAATTATAAGACTTTCAAAACAATGCAGAATGAATTGATTAGATAGGCTCAACATAATAATCATTGCATTATATAATTTTTCGTTTTGTTTAGCCAGCCAGTAGGGAAAACGCCGAAAGGGACGGAACGTAGTAAGAGAAAGAGAAAGCGACATAGGAGAGAGCGTGTGCCCAACCTTATTCTTATCTAATTTGCATAACTCCCGATCGATCCAATCGCCTCCCAAATTTGTGGTCCCCTCTTTGCCATCTCTCATATTATGAAATTTCCTGCCTGACCGGAAATCACAGAAATGAGTTCGTTTTCCGGTCAGGCCTAAAGAAAGGGGGAAATCCCTGGGTTTGCCAAATTGAAATGCAATAAAATGTACACTAGCAACGTTGGCAGAAGCAACAGCAACATCAGCAAATATGCCGCACTTAAACATTGCATAAACAACAGAGATGCAGCGACAGAAACGGAGAAAAACGACGCTTTCCGTTAACATCAATCTTGCAGGACAGCCTTAAGGTTCAACCAGATACACTCACTGCGAAGTGTGTGTACACTTAAAAACATTTATTGTAATGTACTTCAAAAGAATTACTTTTGGTTGCTGCAGTCGCACGACTAATAAATCCAATTTCTGGCTCCAATGGAATTGGAATGGAATTTTGCTTCCAAGCCATTAATTAGCAACCAACCAACAAATAAAGTGTAACATTCCAATTGCAGTATGTGGGTGCATCAGTGCATCAGCGGTGCCAGCCTAGTAAAATGACCGGACTACAATTTTGTTCTTTTATTGGTTTAAATCGCATCCGACACACACAAGTGCACAAGTGCAGCAGCCCAGGCCGAAAAAGCAGAATAAAAAGGGGAACATGGCATCTTGGGGCCAAGATAAAGTTGGCAGGAAGCGCCAACTTGCGCCAATCTTTTAAACGTGTTATTAGTGTTTCGGTATATTTATTTATTATCATTTTTTCTACGAAACATTCAACAATATTTGCTGTCTGTGTCTGTAAAGTAGCGAGATGACAAGCACAAAAAGGACAGGAATCACAGGTATACGTTTGTTCGATACCCCCTCAAATAGAGCTTGGATCCAAAGTTGGGTGTAACACCTAACATTTTGCCACGCTTTTGTGGTAGTAGTTACATACGAAACTTGCAATCGCCTTGGAGTAAGCTTAAATACGACATACCCCAAGCCAGATACCTGCTACCGCAACACCACCGTCTGCCTCTTCGATCAGGGGCTCAATCAAGCCTTTTGATTACTTAACTTGCCCTCTGATTGCTGCTGACTAAAAAATGCCACATTGGTGACATAACTGAGCTGAAAGTTGCCGTCAATGAGTTTTACATTTTAAAGTGCAAGTGGTGAACTTGAATTGGACCATCGGGAATTGAAATAGCAGGTTGGATTCCCGAGTTCAAGATCATTGACCGCGCGCCCAGTACACATCAAACGGATGGCGACCCACGGGTTTCGGGACAATTAGTTTAATTACGCCGCGAGTGGGTTATTCTGGGGAGCAGAACGGGGATGGGGAGAGGTATCGCGAAGACCTAAACATGGCCAATTTTCGGTCATGAGGTGACAGCGATGCGACATGATGAAGAGCTTCAACTTCTGATGTCTCAGCTGCTGTCAAACTGGAGTTCCTCCGAACAGTTGAAGGCAGATTGCTAGGGCTGGAACTTGCAAACCTCGTTATAGCTCTGAAAAATTAACACCCAATAGGCCCTTTAAGATAAGTTGGGGTCAACAACTAATTAGCCTTATTAATTACATTTTGAATCCATTCGGTTTGAATTGGAAGAAGCACACTTTTTATGGTTTTAATTCCAGTAATTAGCGTTAAGCCAACGAAGAGCTTTAAATCATTCTTCTTTATATCTACATTTGCCCTTATAGGACGTAATGTACGTTAGACGGCCTAATAGCTTGATACCAAGGTGCACTGCAAGTGGACGTTGCTCTTGGTAATAACATTTCTGTAATTGATAAGTGGTGCGCTATTATCTCAGCCGCAACTGTGAGATGGATGTAGTAGTATTCGCTCGCGAAACTCATCCTCAATTGGGCAATTTCAGACGGGGTGCAACTTGTTAGCACACGGGTCCCGCATGTGGCGACGTCATCTCAGCCGTCAGCCAAGTCAAGCTGTCATCTCCATTACCAACTCGAGCTCCATCCCCCCTCTCAGCCCATCACCATCTGCAACTCCATCTCCATCTAGAGAGCCCGATGCCGATCCCGTTCCCGATCCCTCTTGGCATCCTCGTCTCTATATCATTAGTTGTAATTGATCCTGTGTGATCTTTTGATTTTGCGTCAACGCAGAGGTTTTGCATATGGACAGGGACGATTCCAAACACCAGCAGCGACAGCAACATCCACAGCACCACCATCAACGGGTTTTGAGTTGCTTATGCACTGACAAAAAAGAACTAGTCACGAACTTGGTATTTGCAGAAGACAAGCATAAATATTGAGTTATTTCATTTTCTTGCATTATAGTATACATTTAACAGTACAGTACAGATTTAACACATTTAACAAATGAAAACCAATTCTAGCAAGTTTTCTTTAGGTGTACGCCTCTTTTTGCGCTGCCTGGGATTTTACCCTGCCCCTCATTAAGAGGATCGTCATCGCTGTCGTATTTGCTCGGCTGCCAGCAAATTTAAAAAAGGTAGAACAAAACAGCAGAAACCTTCCGATAAAAAATATATGAAAATGGGGAAAAGTGGTCCATATTAGAAAAAAAAGAAAAAAAAAAACAAGAAAACTGAATACAAAAAATATTGCGCAAAATATTCAAGTCAATGTATGGTATCTTTTTCCCCAAAAGCTTTCGCATCTCGCAACACATTTTCTTGCAAATATCTCTGCCAATGAGTAATGCGTGGTGGCAAAACTTGGCACTCGAAGTTACTTTGAATGCGGCCCACGTCGTGTAGCGTGTGCATCTCAAGATCTGGACGTCTCTTCCCCTCACGAGCTCCAAAGTCGCAGAAAACCCCCATTGCTCCGTACCCGCTGTGCATTTATGCTGGTGCCCGTAATTGCCCAAAGACAAGGAATATGGGGCGTGGGGGTCCACGGCATTATTTAAATAGTTACTGCGGGCGAATAATTCAGTAAGTGCAGTCGTTGGTGTTTCAAGGGGACAGTCTGTATATAACTAATTTCGAGTAACCAAATGAGGACAAAGCAGCTATTTAATTTGCATTTGATCAGAATATTTGCATCCTGACCGTTTGGGGCCCCTTAATGTTATAATTTATGGGCAAGTGCAAAGTGCAATGATATGGGGTTTCTTCAAATCGAACAATCTTCTCCGAAAAAAAAACATCAGGCCCCATGGGGAGCATTTAGTGTCATTTGGCTAATGGCTTTTAAATTGGTTCGATCGATTCCAACCAACTTCTTCGGTTTCTGCAAATTCGACTCGAAATGAAATTGTCCTCCAGCGGCGATTGTTTAATTTGCCTCATTACCATAATGGCCAATATGATGAAGTCTTTGTTTCAGGTCTTTCAGGGTTTTAAAGGGTTGCCTGCGCGATTTATTGCGTGTTTCTCGTATAGTTTCGCTTACTCGTTATACACTTGTCCTTATTGGGGCATAGTTCATTCAAGTTTCAATTGTTTGGTAAATCGTTGCCTTCTTTTGCGGAACATACGTAACTTACACGAGCCGCTTTCCTTCGAGGTGTCTCTCCACAAAAGTCTGCCTCTTACATCACCTTGCCATCAAGATCTCGTCAATTGAAGCTACCGTTTCCATTTAGATCTTCGGTTGGTGGGTAAGGCTTTGCAGAGAACGAAATGAGGGGATGTTGCAAGATGGCTAATCTGAAGCGCCGTTAGTCAGTTCGTCCAGAAACTTGATGACCAGGGCCTCGCCTCCACCCTGTTCTCTTGCCTTCCTGAATCGTTGATCTTGGTTATTTTTCTGAGGTAGGCGTAACAAAGTCAAATAACAGAAACGGTACATTCGTGGCCAAGAAGAATCAGAGGATGGCGCTCTTCTTTTCGTAAGTAAATGACTGGCATCTCGATGAGCTATCCACAGCGGAATCAGTGAATTTGCGGCAGCACGCGCTCCCTTTAATATGAGTAATCGGGATCAAATCCCTCCTTTGGCCAAAAATTGATGAACAGCGCACAGAGAACAACAAATGCCCCAACTAGTATTTCATCACACATACTAGGGGGCTTGAATGAATTTGTTGGAACAAATCATTTAATCTTTATTTAAATGAAGTTATTATGTCACTTTGCAGTTAGCTAACCAAGATGGAATATTTTGTTTAGGTGCCCCGTTTTGGTATTGGGTAAAATGTCATGTTTCAGCCCCATGTCCAAAGATCGCAAAATTTATTTCCGTGATACAGCTGGAGCTGATGAGACCCAGGCAGCCATAAAGCAGCCAAGAACCCTAAAAACCAGACAAAACCCGCGGAATCTGCTGCTCCCGTTGATGGTGTTGATTGTGCGCCAGTCAAGTGTAAGTTGCACATTAGTCAAAAAGAAAGAAAAATACAAACAAATACAAAAAGCAGCCGATAAAAATAAACAGGTCCTCGAAATGTGCGGGAAAAAGAGTACACACGAAAGAGAGAACTTAAGCGGCTTAGGTCCGCGAACTCCATGAATGAATCCCATCGAAACCCGATTGCCAACTGAAACTGGTATCGCAGCTCAGCCAGGAGACTTGCCAACTGTCCAAGAGGTCCATTCACCACGTGATCTTCGTTGAATACATTTCGTATAGTTTTTTGGACTTTAACACCTTCAAACTTGGCAGAAAACGGCCTTTAACTCGCTCTAAACTAAATCGCCATTCCGAATAATAGCCGATCATAGGAGGCCAACATGAAATAGACCAAATGTTGGCCATCGTCGAGAGAGCCCAGAACCCTGTTACGTAAAGATGATTGTTAAGTAGAGTAAGCTGAGTTCCCCTTGGCCGCTGTGAATGCTCCATTCCTGTTTTAATTATAAGGAACGAGGGCCGAAAGACCTGTCTGTGTGTCTGCACTCGCCGTTTCGATCCGTTTTCAGATCGCTCTTTAATCCACTTGTTCAAACGCTGTTGATATTCATATGCTTTGTCAGTTGATTCGCTAATATGACGTCTGATGCGGCTGCGAAAATTTGCACTTTTGACTTGGGCGCACCGGACTTTTAATTTGGGTCCCGTGGACCAAGCCACTGAGTCCGCAAAATAAATAAAGCCTGAATAATGGGCTAAGCTACCTCAGCAGCAGCATTCCATCTCTTATCCCTCACCTTTCTTTCGGGATCTCTCATTTGGGATCTTCCCCTTCAAAAGTCGCTCATTAAACACAATTTTGGCCAGGTAGTGTGTTTGATTTGGACGCGATTTGCTGGCGTTGCACGTGTTGCGAAGGAAGTGGCTTCATATTTCAGCCCATCCTGCAATCTTCCATGATGTGTTCGCTCGCTCATCAGAGATAATAATGTGCCATTAAATGCACAGATAAAAACTCAGCGTAAGATCTAATTGGAAAAAGCAGCGCATATAAATGAATTCAATATTCTTCTTATTCTTTAGCTCTAGAAAAAAAACCTACTAACGTACTAAATGGCTGGTGCATAGGGCATTTCACGTATTCGACGTCTTAAATTAACTAAGTTATATTGTAAAATTGCGGTCCACTCACTCACTCACTAGGACATCAACATGTTGCGTTTTTCCGAGAAATCGCATGGCTATTTGCTTCACTGTTTATTGTTTACTCATCAATATATTGGACGACCCCTTGGGTGCTGCTCTTGTTCTCTAAGAGCGCCATTTAATAGAAGGCTCACTTCATTAGGCATTCAGACCTTTTAATTATGTGCGTATTCTAAAAGAATTTTAATTTGGACTCGGCGGAGTTGATTGTGCAATTTATTGTCAGCAAACAATTGCGAGCGTAAAATGATGAATGCTCCGCAGCCACGCACAGCTCTTCGGATGGGATCTGCGAGTTGGAGCTGGAGCAGTGGATTCTATGGCGCATTATGCACTCAAATTAATTTATGCTCACTGCCTAAGCTGGGGCGATCAACACCAGCAGGACACACTGTACCTCAGGGGATCCACAAATAATTATGCTCCAGCGCCTTTTTTCAAGACACATTCCATTCAGCTAGTAACAAGTCCTTCCTAATTAGTGCATCCATATTCGAGCACAATAATGCAATTGTAACAATGTAATTGTGATTGTGCACTATAATTGTTTGGATGCCCTTTATGTCATATAAGAAAGCTAAGCAAATCGATTTCCTCCATCTCCCCGTCATTGTCCGTTTAGTGCTGCACTTCTCACGGGGTATCCTTGGCGTCTGTACACCAACCCGACTTATTCTGGATGCCCGTCTGGTTCACACCGCAATTTGTGCCGGACTCCTCGACCTCCTCTGTTTGTTTGTTTATTTCCGCGGCTGCTCCCGATGCTCTATTCAGAGGCCCGATCTCGATCCCAATCCCGGATCCTATGCCAATGCTCCTGGTGCTGCTGCAATTACGCGCTGCACTTTGATTCACAGCTCCTCCTGATCCCCACTCAAAACTTCTCTCCCCTGCCACACAATTCAAAATGTTCGTGCTTAAGCGCTATTAAGTGGCAAAAATCGCACGCGCATCAAGCATACAGACAGACAGACTTTAAAATGGAGCTGGGCCTTCGGTCTGGCGATGGGTTTTCGGATGTGCTTTTAGTATGGGGGTACAGAGAAAGAAATAATACAGCACCATTCATTAGCTCCAAAAGTTAGAAACTACCCAGCACAATGTAAGGAAATGTGAGTGCTGCGTACAAACTTATCCAAGTATAGAAACAGCAGTTACATTTGAATCTCTTTTACCATATTGATATTATATCGCATTCCCAAGCAGCCATATTTTTCTCTCAGTGCCTTATCCAGTAGAAAAGGGGCAATCTGGCGACGTGGCCACGCGCATGCCCAATGACCAGTAAATGAAGACTTGCGTATTCCGGCCAAATGTGGTGGCCGCCTGCGTGTTGCTTATAATTAAAAAAACATGCCCAAGAAGCCCAAGAAATCGCGAATTTCGGTGGGAGATTGGCCGCGCTGCACTACACCAAATCAACTTATTTGCCTTTCCATTGAAATAATTAGTTCAAAGTTAAATATTGACTGCCCAGCCGGGGTCCCCGGACGCAAAAAAAGCGCCCAGCCGATTTCGATCCCATACACATTGAATCTTTCAGCCTTATCGCATTTAGGAGCGGGATTAATCGATTTGCGGGTGCGAAAACATTGGTGCGGCTTAAATTGATGCGAGTCCAGCACGACACCATCGGGGACCTTTGGGGAAATCCAGAAGGAAAGCTCTCGCCTTGATTGGGTTGAACTGACGTCAAACTATCGTCTATCGATCAATTTCAGCTTACACCCATGGAAATAAAGATGAAAAAGTGAGCTCCAAGTAAAGCTCAAATTCATCAATTCATTCAATCTAATCATTGAAAATTGGCTAGCCAGAGTATCAAAATTATTCGATTAAACATACAAATTTGGAATTCACATTTGGTGTTAACAAGAAAGCAGTATTTATTTGATTAATGGGGGTTAATAGACACCACTGCCTGCGCATCAGGACTTGTACAAGGAATCCAAGGAGCACAGCTTGTGTGGTCCTGCGGCAAGGACTTCGAGGAACAGCAGGATATGCGCAAGCAACAATGCCCAGTCATGAATTGCATAAATGGCCGGTGGCGACGAACAACTCAATTAACTGGCCCGGCCGAAAATGCATAAGTACGCAATTGTGATGACCCAAGGAAGTGCACTGTCGGGGTTTCCGGCCAGAAGAATACGAACCATTTTCGTACACATAAAGTGTTCGAAAAGGACGAAAAAAAATTGAATTGTTAACGAGGGAGGAAATAATGATTGGTCCGAACTTGGACCTGGAACTTTATTGAGCTGAGCTGATTCTTTGGCCTCTGGACGGATGTCCGGCCGAGAAGTCGGTGACCAGACATCTAAGCTTGCCCTAAAAAAATATATAATACCTTCGAATTCATAGTTTATAGCTCAACGATTGTTGCAATTGGTTTAAATTACTGTTTGGCCTAGCTGATTGATTTTCTTCTTTATGGCAGAGCAGTAGTGAGCACATTAAAATCCTTCTTTGCACAACCCAATCTTAACTTCCATTGGTATTCACTGAACTGAAATGAAAACTGCGCCTCAACTCGGCTCGCCCATAAAAATTAACTCGCATTTTTAATCGGCAGTCCGGTTCACTACGCAGCTTCTTCGGTTTTTTAGCTTACGTGAACTGATTTATGAAGGGAGTTGCACTGGTCGTCAGATGCTCATAAAAATTTGTCAATTTAATTGAACTTACAATTTTAGAATTTTTGAGCCCACTTTAATGGCCAGTTTGTTCATTGTCGTCATTGCTGCTCAGCTTTAGAATTTTTATCGCGATTGGAATTGACGTCGCAGAGACATTTTACAATGGCACATTGCACAAAAAAGGGGCAAAAACAGTGACTCAGCCCGTCGAGTTAATATGAAAATACTGATGATGGCATCAGGCAATTAAAGGCGAGGACATATTATGGGAAATAACTTAATCTTTACTGTTGCCCAGCGCAGACGTTGAAGAAATTAAAAAATTAAATTAGTTAGCTGATATAGAAGGTTTGATGTACATACAACTATGTACATCTGTGTACTCCTAAGACCATTCTTAATACGTTTTTACTAATCAAGCTGATCATATTGTTGCCTTGTCGATGCGAAGATTGTCGGCTCCCCGTTTTTTAGTTTAAGGCTGCCTGCCGCTTTGAAAATGCAATTTTGTCGGGGCATTTTTTTAACGTTCATTTACAAGACTAAACGATCACTTAAGCGCCAAATGCCCAATCATTTCCACTCACAATTATCCGCACATTGTTGCCATTACTCAAGAGGCTTTTCAATTTGGTCATCCATTAGTTTTTATTGATTTTTGTGCAACATTTTTCTAATTTGCAGTCCCAAAACGAACTGAAGACGGGCAGCGCCAGTGGCGAAAACTGAGACTCAAGGCAAGATCTTGACCAACCTCGGTGGCACATATCAACAGCCTGGGTGGTCCACATCTACAGGACCAGCCATCATCTTCCAAGTGAAGTGCTCCGAACACTCGCCTCAAAAATCAACTCAACTCACTGGCATGTAAAGTAAATGGGGCGCGTTTTATGCAAAAAGAAACGATCCACATGCGAGACGAGAGGAAAACCAAAATGTGAAAAAAGAGCAAAAAACAAGGCAAATATCCGATGCTGAGACTTTGAACACACTTTGTGCAACTTTGGGTGCCTTCATTCGAAATCGTGCACATCCCACCCAGCTTAAAGTCCAGCTCAGTTGTAAGCGTATGTGAAACAATAGCAGAAACCTAGCCGTTTTGAGAGGCAAGGCCGTTTGGCCTTGGCTGAAGAGGTTGTTATGATTTGAGTGGAAACTTGGTATATATGTACCAATGCGCTGCTTATTTAATTCATTGTTTCAAAACCAAACTTAGTATACCCTTTGAGAGGGTAAGAAACAAATTGAAAAAACAAGTTCATCGAGATCGTGGCCACAAACTTAGCCCAGTGATGGCTATCGATCAACGCCCGGTTCGCTCTGAGAGTCCGATCCGATCTTGGAGTCTTGAAGTCCCCTTGAATGCAATGAATGGGGTTGCGGAACATAATCCCTCGCTGATCTGAGCGAGCAGCCAAAAAAACAGTTAAAGAGACGCGCGCGCACTAATAAAAAGCAATTAGCAACTATCAGCACTGGTATTAACCCTCTGCATTTTCGGGTCCGACTCGCAATGTGGGTCAGGCAGCAAACATTTCATTAGGTAGTGAAAACCCCATCCGAAGAACCACAAACAAGGCTGTGTACACAGAAGAGAAAACATCTTAAAATATTTTGCACTTGCAATCTTTACTTCATTCGGCACTTCAATAGTACGAATAATTGTTGCATCATTCAAATGTTCCCATCACTGTACTTTGGAGCGGTGTATGAGGAAAACGTGAAAATGCAGTTGCAGCATTTTCTTTGTCGAAGGATTCAGTGCGTGCGGTGGGTCCTTGTTCCTAAGCCCTAATTAGTCGTCCCCTCAGCCGATACATATCGCTTGAGCAGGGCGCGTGTCCCTTTTTTCTGTGGCTTCTGTATCAATTAGTAGCTGCTTTTCCTAAACACCGCTCCCGTATCTACGGTCCTCAAGGGTTACGAGTTGTGAACTGCTGCGGTAGGTGAAAGTCGTAAGATTCCGGGGACATTAGATGTGCTCGTAAAATGCTCCGTGCTAGTTGGCTGGTGGATCAACATCAGCATCCTTCTAGAACCCAGGATCTATAGTTCTTTAAGAAGTTAACGAAACTAAAAAGGAAGTCCCGATAGTATCTCGTTAGCGAAAGTTATGACTTGCTTGAAGAATTTGAAAATTTCCCCGAGGGTCTTTTCAGGCCTGCGTGTGTTCCTTATCAGTGAAAACTAATTTTTATAGATATGGCTAGGGACGTCACTAATGGTTAGGATGACTCACAAGGAAGCTGTTCTTGGGTAAAATTGAAGTTCCCTTTTTTCAAATCCCTTGTCCCGGCCAATGTCGTTTTGGAAGCATCTCCGCCTCGCAAGAATCTCTGCTTGTAACCTCCCCAGCAATTCATAACCCAAACACAAGTCATTGGGCAAAGCAAATAAAATTATCTTATTACAAATTATGCCCCCAAAACTTCTGAGGATTGAAGGCGGGATACCGAGCCCGAGAATCGCGAGTCGCGAATTCAGAACTCAAAGGATCACGAGAGCAGACGCTAAATAGATTATGTCAAATGATCAAAATCACATAATAAATTCACTTGGAGAATGAAGTGAAGCCGCGGGCTGCGGAATAAACGCATCCAAAATCAAACAAGCCAGGGCGTTGCACCTGGGGGCGTGGTCTTAGCCCCCAAAAGCCCCTCTAAACCCTCTAAGACCACTGCACTACACTCTTTAATACGATTTTACAGGGAATGATTGCGGCAAGCCTCCAAATTGCCTGGCATCGATTATTGTTTTGCATGTGGCCGACACTGCAGCCGATATGGGTTCCCCATTCCATTCCCCACACAATCCCCACAATCCCCACCTTAACCCCCTTTTGCCGACGGCGCTTTAATGCTTCATGTTCGATCTTCCCGAAGAACGAATCCCAAAACTGATAACGCACCACAGAAACAGAACCACCTCGAAAACTCCAAGGAGGTGCGGAAGTTTTAGCGAAAACAATAAAATATTGATCCGACTGCACAATAAATTCAAAGCCTAAGTACAAAGGAACTCGTGGGTTAAGAATCGGAAATCGGAGGAGTCTCTCACACTTTGCGTGCAAAAATCGATCAGGCGAAATGAAATTGAAGTTAAAACGCAGCGCCCGAGGTCCGAGGGCGATACAGCATGCCCAAGATATTCATCTCCAACTCACAGACAACGAAACAAAAAATCTGCACCTACTCCATAGATACATAACCGGCAATTCGCTCCTTTAAAATATATTTTATGCTAAATGGTCCAGTTTTTAAAATTAAGAGAAATCATATAATTTGATTTTCGCGTCAATAATACTGCTATTTCGGGAGGGCAAAAGCAGAGAAATCAATTTCTGAAGATTCTGAATTTCGGAAATTCCTCGCTTGGAACTGTGCTTAAACCTCTTTTCTTTTAGTGTAACCCAAGTTCACAGCGGGCCAATGACTTTCACGAGCTTCTCCAGTCGGCATTTGCGTGTGAAAATCCTTTGAAATGGGATAGGCCTTATAGGCCTCGGAAAAATATCTAAGAAGAAGTCATTGCATTGTTCGGTTGACACATTTGGGCAAAGCGAAATCAATTTGCGAATGGTTCAGTGAATTTGTGATCGCCCCCGCTGCAAGTAGCAAAGTGTAAAAAATGCATTTGCCTTGCCTACAAACTCATCATCGGTTTTTTCTTTTCCCTTCGATGCAGTGTGCGGTGCCTTTCGCTACGGGTGATAAATTTTCAATTTGTTTGACTTCAGCACCCACGCCAAAGGATCGCTGGATTTATATATATGTATATATACGGTTGCAGCTGAAACAATGGTATAGAGATTATTATTACTGGATCGGGCGAGCACTATCGGGAAATATCACTATTCTTCCATATATGTTTGGACAGCGTTGTTTTTGAGATTATTATAATAAAAAGCGTTAACTTTGGTACTGTTATTGTCCCGCCTATGTACAGCGTGTATGTACGTACGTACGTACGTATGTTTGTGCATCATGTATGTGGAAGCGAGCGGTTGGTAGCGCAACTAATTCCAATTGACACTGCTACACGGGTGAAAACCGGGCTCATCACGGCCCATTGTGTGTCGGGCAACATAAGGTCATGGCCAATCAAGTGTCCGACACCTACGGATACAAATACACGCCGATAGCCTCTGCTTTTTCTTTGACCTTTGTCCTCTGCCTTTGGTATCTGTGCATACATTTAATACAATAACTTTTTGTCTTACGCCTGACTTTCTTCGTACATTCTGTGTACGTCCTGGTGGGTCTATTTTTAAGAGCTATAACTACGAACCCTGGTCCATAAATATTCTCACACTTTTAAGTGGAACCTGACATCTCCATTAGAAATTGACAGCCAGTCGAATTACCATTTCCATTTCCCCAGGCAGGTTCCATAGCGAATTCATTGAGCTGGAAGTGTTTTGCATTTGAATATGGTGTTGTCTACGCGTATCAAAAAAGTGTTTAAAGATGACTCTGAGTTACAAAGAATGGTCCGAAGAATTACTCAACACTATACATTCTTGCGCATTTTCCGAATTGGGAAACCAAGGGCCGCAATAGAAAACTATGTCGGTATCCAAGGAAAACAATTTTTTATCATACTTTCCTGGAATTTTTTATTAAGGATTAGCAAGAGGTGTGATTTTTAGTGATAAGTACACATAAATCATCAGTTGATAACAAGTAGATATAAAAGCTAAGGCCAGTTATCGCAGTGAGCAATTCAAATGGTGAAATAAATATATACAACAGTATACATAATTATGAAGGTTTGCTTGGAGTCAGTCATAATAAGCCGAAGCTAAATTTTATTTACTATTTGAGGTAACGTTGCAATTGCAATATTACATAAACCTTAGCCTGTCTAGCTGAGATGGAGAACACACACAAAATTATTTGATTGATTGTTGTTGTACAATCGCCGGAATCACACACACTACACTGCTATCGTTATCGGGCAAGCTTACCGTTCATGCCAGTTGGACTCAGTGTAAAAGGGTATATTGTATCTGTTAAAAGGTATGAATAATACAAAAAGCAGCGTGTTGACCCACAAAGTGTATACATTAAGGGTTTGAAAACTGTAGGAGATAGAAATTTGCAACTAGGCTGATACTAGAAATGAATGGGTATAGGAATCTAACTTGGAATGTTTTAATATCAATGACCAATAAATGTCTCAAAGAATATTTTCCCAAAGGAAATACTTTATTGGCAGAGTAAGGGGTATCGGAGGGCCGAGACACTCGACTATAGCGTTTCCTTTTGAGTTTTTATAAGAACCCCATTAGGTGGTAAAATCACAGTCAGTCGTGTTCGTCGGTTGTTATTGGGAACATGCCAAGTTTTCAAATAAAGAGTTTGGTCTTTCTGGCCGGACTTATAGTTTTGGTTGGGGAGGCTAATTCCACCCTACGCCGAATACCCATTCAAAAATCGCCAAACTTTAAGCGCAGCCACAAAAATATTGTGGCAGAAAGGGATTTTGTTCAGCAGAAATACAATCGCCAATACACCGCTAATGGGTATCCCATGGAGCACCTGTCCAACTACGATAATTTTCAGTATTATGGGAATATAAGCATTGGAACCCCCGGCCAGGACTTTTTGGTACAATTCGACACCGGTTCCTCGAACCTTTGGGTTCCGGGAAGCTCGTGTACCAGCAAAGCGTGCCAGGATCATCAGGTCTTCTACGAAAATCGATCCAGCACCTATGTGGCCAATGGAAAGGCCTTCTCCATAACCTATGGAACTGGCAGTGTTTCTGGTTATCTATCCGCGGATTATGTAAGCTTTGCTGGCTTGACGGTACAAAATCAGACATTCGGTGAGGTAACTACCGAGCAGGGAACAAATTTCGTAGATGCATACTTCGACGGAATACTGGGCATGGGATTCCCCTCTTTGGCCGTGGACGGAGTTACCCCGACGTTTCAGAACATGATACAGCAGGGACTCGTGCAAAGCCCAGTGTTTTCATTTTTTCTGAGGGATAACGGCAGTGTAACTTTCTACGGAGGTGAGCTTATTTTGGGCGGCTCGGATCCCTCGCTTTACAGCGGTTCCCTCACCTATGTGAATGTCATTCAGGCTGCATATTGGAAGTTCCAAACGGATTATATCAAAGTCGGTAGTACTTTCATTAGCACCTTTGCCCAGGCAATTGCGGATACTGGAACGTCTCTGATTATAGCTCCCCAGGCGCAATATGATCAGATTTCTCTATTGTTTAATGCTAATTCGGAGGGACTTTTTGAATGCAGTTCCACTTCCTACCCGGATCTGATAATCAACATTAATGGCGTGGACTTCAAAATCCCAGCCAAGTATTATATAATCCAGGAAGAATATGTCTGTTCGCTGGCCATTCAATCCATAAAGCAAGACTTCTGGATTATGGGAGATGTATTTTTGGGGCGTATTTATACCGAATTCGATGTGGGCAATCAAAGGCTGGGATTCGCACCGGTAAACTCAGCAGTTGGCTTAAGGCAAGCGGTTCTGTGGCGGATCTTGTCTTTACTGCTGGCTTGTGGAATGTGGAAGCTGAAAAATTAGTTTAACTTCCCAAAACTAAAATAAAAATCAAGGCTATTTATAAATCGAACCATCCCTAGACCAATCGACTTAAAATGTACAAAAGAATTGCAAATATATCTGTATTTACAACCGAAAATGCCGTTTGCTTGTGAATCGAATCATGGCTCTTTTGGCTAGACAAGTATTTAGATATCTCTATTAAAATTATCTGTAGTTATTACTGTGACGATTTACTTAACCCGAGATCCATTGAGTAAGTTCAATTGAGTTGCAATTGAGCTGGACAGCAGCAAGAGATTCTTTTGGCCAAAGCACTGTTTTTTAGCTGCATTCGGCGGGGACCATTCATCGGAAATTGTGCGGACCTAATTGGTCTGTTGTGTGATTTATTGTGAAAAAATGCTCCGGGTTCTGTAAAAACAACTCCCTCCGATATTGGAACTCCAAGTGAAGTGGAACCCAATGAGCGCATTATTTATGTGATGTTATTTTTTGTGCTTTAACTGAGGATTAGGACTCGCATCTCCCACACGAAACGCAGCCGGTGGTCCATTCCCATCTAGATCACGATCAAATACACTGGGAAAACTTTGAGATACAAATATTCACAAATGGAGCGTTTCTATTCCCTATTAGGTTCTAAAAACAATTAACTTCATTTTGTATATATTCTGATAGAATATAAAGTATTACAGAGTATTTCCTATGTTTATATCTTCGTTCCGTATTTCACAAATTTACCTTATTTTTCTGTAAGAAAGAGCTGAACAGTTTTGTACGATTTCTTCTTTGGCCTAATTTATAAATAGGAATTATACAAATTCAATTAAATTGAACAAATTTGTGCTAATATTATTTTCATCAGATTCGAGCTTTCAATTTAATTTCCACAGTTACCCTTTTTTGCCAGAGTGTATCCCAAGATCAGTCTCTAATGAGCCACATCGGACTTATAATTTATTGACCCAACCATTGCATCCTTGGTCGAAGCTCATCAAATAACAATAAAATATTTGTTGCAATTGCGATCGGGGATCAGATCGGTTTCGTTATTGTAGGACCACCGGAATGTGACCCCCAGAAAAGGGAACCAAAAGAAAGGTGAAGAGTAATTCGAATCCCGAAGAGGAGGCAATCTGTCTCATTAGCCGCAAAAGCCCAGCCTGATTTATGGCTCGATCGGCCGTACGATCCTTGTTGTCTTGCTGTTGTTAGTCGGCCAGATAAATCACATTAAAATATTTAACCAGCGCAATCGGAATCCTCGGCCAGGCTGTTCGGCTGACAAATCTCTTAACGAAATCAGTTAACAACTTAACTAATGATAATCAATACGCTTTTAAACAGCTAAAAGGGCCTGCATATCGCAAGCCGACCGATAATGCAGCAAAAAGCCAGCCGTAGGAGAGGATACATGGAATAATCTTTGATAACCATTTTGTCGATTCGCCACATCTGCAAATAGTTGAAGCGCCCAATATAAAATGTTAGTATGTATTTGTGTATTCAAGTATTTATCAAATTACTAAGTTATCTCAATCTAAGTCATTCAGTATATACCAAAATCAAAATGTATACGTAGTTAAAAAAAAAAAATTTAAATAGTAAGTAGTAGATACAAAACCTAAGACGTTCAAAATCTCTTTTTATGCAGTTAGTAATGAAATATAAAATTATTTAAGTTCTCAACTTAAATCGTCTAATCCGAATAAAATGAGCATTGCTTAAGAACACCTCATCTAAACAAATAATCAAACGATAATTTCGTTAACGCACTACCCCTGTTCCTTACGTATTCCGTAACATAAACTGCCTCTAACGTATTGAATATAATTACCGTAATACACATTACGCGTGGCGGTGTATGACAAGCCTTACGTATCCATATAAGTGTACATACAGAATTATAAAATCGCACTGTTACTATTGTCGCACTTCTCGCACTTGATCACATTGATTTGTCGCATCAAAAAGCAAACTGCGCTTTTTTCATTTCATTATGTCCTTTTCTTTGTAGAGTTGACATTAGTATTTCTTTGCGAAGTGCGCGTCGGTCGTGTTTTTGCGCGTGTGACTGAACTTATTTAAAATCAATAGAAATAATTGTCTCTATCTGAAGAAATAAATTTGTTTAACCATTATTGGGCTAACTTAATCAAATGCACATAATATCCGCAATACATATTTCTCGGTCATAACTTTGCCAGCTTTGCAAAATCAAGATGTGTACATACACATTGTATGCATGCATGTACATATGTATAAAGTCTCCAAACCAAGCACTTGCTTTTGCCGCGCTCCTCGCACCTCATCACATTGCATTAATCCGAAATATACTAACGGCGCTGGGTTTGTTTTTTTCGCGGATCGAAATCATTTAAAGTCAGTGTTCTAATAAAGTGCTTTCCGCAATCAAACTAACATTTTGCTTTGCGCGTTTCCCTGTCTTTTTTCTTGTTTCCCGGTTTTGTGCGTGAGTCTGTTTAATTTCTGAAAAAATGCAAATTAAATGTAAATAAAATGCAAATAAGACTTGCAACTATTTGCACAATAGCTTTGAATCGTTTCCGCTCATTTTATTCGTACTACGTATAACTTGGATCCGAACTTCTCTTTGGTGAAAATTTGTGTCGAATCTTATTATACACTCTTATTATACACATACATATGTATGTTCATATATGCAAACTTGTAAAGCAGTGTAAAAAATATTTCGTTTCCGATTTCACGTCATAAACATAACAGGACTTTACCTGCTAGGTGCATGTGCGCATGTGTGTGTGAGTATGAAAATTACGGTAGTCTTATTTTTTCGAAATTCGACAGCAAGTTGTTTTTAGTCATTGCGCAGACATACATATAAAGTACCGAAAGTTTATTTTCATGCAACAATTAATTTGCATTTAAATAAGTAATGTAGTGGTATGTAAATGGTGAACTTATTTGTTTTTACCCCAAAAACATTTGGAAACTGGGAGCAGATCCACGCGAACTAGTTTAGCGGCATGCTGCCCGACGACCTAAGTGATTATACTTCATGAATTATTGTAAAGCAGCGAACACATGGCGGATATTATCATCAGATATTATTTATCTTAATCTGCTGCATCGGTCCGAGCTTAATTGCAAAAGAGGGAAAAGTTGCTGCGCTGCCCTGCCACGCATGCGGCACACTTTTGCGCCCGAAAACTGTGTAATTTGTAGCAATTTGGGTTTAAAGCCAACTGCAACTGGCGAAGTAGAGGAAATATATATGTATGTATGTACATATCGAGCATGCGTACATATACATATGATAACAACCAACGGGGAAACTGGGTCAAAGTTTTAAAGTCAGCTTTTTGGAGATCGCTTGGTCATAAATGAAATTAACGACGATCCCTGTGATCGTCCGCTCCCAGTTTTAAATTCGGTCTCTGGTGTGGTGGCACAATAAAAATTTAGTTTAATGAAAGTGTTTTCGGTTGCTGCGGTATTTTGATGGCTTGATTGCCTTCGCTGGATTATGATGTATTCCAAAGCTGCACGGGAAGAAATTAAAGGAGAGTGGGCACAAGCTGCTATAATAACTATTTTATTGGCAAAAGTGATCTTATAAATATTATACACAGTTTAAGAAAGTTTTTGCCTCACTTATAGATTCTTTGATTGAATCAGTAGATCATTTGAATGACCTCTACTTGGATGTGCCTTAAAGTGCGCTCAAATTACATTGAAGATTCAGTTATGTAAAGCTTGGAACAAATAATTTCTGATGTGATACCAGGGCATCATGACCGACAGTAGCAGGAGGACATGCGCTCAACAGGATGTAGGTTACATGGAAAGTTTATCAATTAAAAACGTTTACCCGGATCAAAAGCCGAGTTAAGTCCGAAGTCCTTTCCGAATAGCAACACGCCCACTTAATCGGTCCTTGTTAACTGGAATCAGCAACCGGGCACCTCAATGGCTTCCCCTTCGGTCAAGTGACTTAATTAGCATGCCAAAAGGAGCTACACGAGATTCCCCGACTGATCGAATCAATCAAAAATACTAAATAAAAAAATCAACGGAAAAGAAACCGATGCCTCCAAACGCTACAATGTACTGCCCGAAACTTTCTTTCCACTTGGCTGATGGGAAAGTCTGGCAGCAGCAACTTGCTAAAAGAGCAAGAGCGGTAATAACTGAAACAACTGGTGATGGATATGAAGGTGGCACCCAGCTTCACGAGCGAGCTAATTGAAATATTCTTAATCAGATCTCCCCACCGTAAGCAATCTTATGATGAGGAGCCGCGATGCATTTAATCCGCAATTACCAAGCAAGCGATCGAGCCAGTGGCCACGGTTCAATTTAGCGTAACTAAAAATAAATCCCAATCCCCAAGATCTCCGGCAAGTGTGCGCCTTGTTAAAAGGGCCCTAGTCAGTTGCAGGTTCGCACTGAGTCCTTCGCGCTTAACAAGGTGGGCGCGACTGCGCTGGCTGAAAGCCCAAACCTCACAAAAAGTTCATTTTAGTTTTTTTATCACACAGAAAGAAAAAATATAGCTTAACAAAGTCGTGTTTATGAAAAAGTCGGAAATGCTTTAATTCGGGGTCCAACCATTTGTTCCAAGGTGGATAAACTATTGCCTATGCGAATTAAAAAGTTATTTTATGTTCATATCTTACCAATTACTTTGATCTGCTAGTAGCACCTTTTTTCTCTGCAGCCAGCCTGGAGAGTTCTTGGTTTTTTGGTTTTTGGAAGTATACGCGCCACGTTGTTCAGATTAAAGAGCTGCCGTTTAGTGCCTACTTACGCGGCGATAAAAAGCGACGTGAAATTGCATTAAACGGTATGCCCCCAATGGTGAAATGAGCCGGCAGCAGGATTTGGGGCAAGCTTAACAAGCTTGTAAGTTTAAATGACTTTTTAAAAAGCTGCCGCGCACTGCGCGGTGGCCAAATGCTAAGCCCACATTAACCGGCATCTCGACTTAAAACTCCGCATATCCAGTGCAATTACAAGTAGCTTTAGAAGATTGGAAGTTGTAGATCGATAGTCGCAGAAGCAGCTAAAGCCGGACTCACCTGGCTGCCACAGTGGGTAATTTTTATTGACATCCCCTCAGAAGCAGGGCTGAACCTAATGCTATTAAGCCTTCATGATCATCAACATTCTGGCAGCAGGTACATCACTCACTTTGACTGCAAATCGGACACGATGACGGCCCAACATCTCATCCTCAGCATCCTCCTCTAAAGCTGCAACGGTGAACCACTGGAGCATTAAACGGCTGGACCACAAGACCCGCCATGCCAACAATCTGTCTAAAAGCGATAAAGTTATAATGGTGCAAATGTCGGGCACAGTTTCTGAAATGGACCAGACAGCTTCTGAGCCATCATCATCATCATCTAACTCGACGCGTCTTTGGCTTAAAGCAAGTTCAGCCCGCCAAGATGATCTGCGGGGGGACTGACTTTATCGCGATGCGGTTTGAAAACTATTTACAAACTGTCTGACAGAGTTTTGACTGCTGTTCGGTGGTTCAGGGGCTCACTGGCTTACTGGCTTCCCGGTTGATGTCGCCGCTGTTGTTTTAGCGGCCGATTCACCACCAACCACTACAACCAGCACCGATAATCGTCCGTTGATGATGATAGACGGATCTTTCGGAGCCGAAACAGAACTACAATGCCTTGATCTAAAGGATGATGTCCAACAAGCTGCAGGCTTCACGCTGTTTTCTGTTTGGTATATGGCTGGCATGCTGCACTATAGCATACAGCTTATATAGACATGTGGAAATGGGCGTTACAAAAGGCGTGAGCGGCCTCCTTGACGCGCCGGCGCTGATTAAAACCCGGTAATGAAAAGTCACATTTGAGATCTCCGGTCAGATAGGCTATTCGATTTTATGGATTCCGTCTAGTGATAAACAATATACAGGCTCGGATTTTGCCAATGATAATCCATACAAATGCTGAAATGCCTTTTGCACCTTTAGCTTTAGTCGTTTTAATGAACGACACCTACAAAATCGATGATCCTCAAATTTCAAAAATTCTGTTATTTTATTGGGACCGTTTCACTTCCCAAAATTTAGGTATAGATCATCATTTCAATTATGTTGGCCAGCTGCCTTAGCTATAGGCTCGGCGTTATTAACCAGAAATAAATGCCGGGAGTCTAAGGATCGACGATCGCTCAATCGACGGAAGATTGGAAGACTGGAAGCGTTGGACTCCGCACACCATCTCGGCTGACGGGATCCCTGCAACCCGATGCCCTCGGACAGAATCAATCTGTCTCACATGGAGACTTTGGAGTAATTGTCTGTAGCCCCAAGGAGCTGGCGGCTATTTGCACTATGGAGATTTGGGAGGCTATAATTTAGGTGCGGGAGAGTCATTTATCAAGATAGGGAGAGACCTTGTGATATATGGTCGGGTCCTAATGATAATGACGTGCCGAGGAGGTAAAGTCGGTCTTAAACCTCGGTTTGCTAACAAAAAGAACCGTCGATTCGAGTACTCGCTGTGCTGCAATGCGAAGTGAGCTAAAGTAACGTTGCTTAGCTTATCGCGTGCGCTGGGCATGTGGAATTATTGATTTAAATTTGCCGTTTCTTCGACGTGTACTGATCGACGCGCGTTTGACACACTCGGCAAATGTTGACTCGCCGCGGGTCGGTCTTTTTTGTTGACACACCAGTCGGCACAATTATGCAAGTTCATAACACCCACGCAGTCAGTTAACCGATTCCCGATACAGTTCCCGAATTCACATATATGGAAATATATTTACATTATAAAGAGACAACGAAGTGCAAACAATTCCACCGAAGTAACCGAGGCACGCGGGTCACGGCGATATCAGTGGACTGCCATTAAAAGTACTCCACCCCCACCGATTCGAAAATGAAATCATAAAACGTAAACGTCGCACCAAATCTACCTCAAACACTCTATGTTGTCTTGTTCAAGTGAATTTGAATATAAGCAACTGATATCCCTAATGTGGGTGTGATTATCTGCGGCCAATGCCTATGCTCATATGGGGTCTTATAATTTTTAAAAGATATCTCTGTGGCATGGCTCACTATCTATCCCAGCTATTTGTATAACCAAGTAGTTTACATTGCATTGGACTTTAACTGGGCGGAAATGACAAATAAATGAATGCTCGAGAACTGTGTCACCCAATCGATTGGCAACCATCAATCAATCGGTCTACCAGCTTCGCTTGTGTGAAAAAGTATGATTTCAGGTGATCAGCCTCGGTGAAATTTTTATTTAAATATAATGGTTAAATAGTTTTTGTTTAACGCACTACTATTTAACATGTGTCAACATTTTTTGATACAATTTTTTATCAAAGATAAAAGCTAAATAGCAAAAAAAAGTCGCCTTTACTTTGGCCCTTCAAAGCTAACCCATCCTTAACTGTCTGATCCTCAGCAACAATTTACGATGCGCTCCGAACAATTCAAATTCTAACAAACTGTACATCACGCGTTGACATCGTTATGACCCGAATCGGATGAGACTAACTCGAATGAGATCGGTTCTGCGGTTCATGCATATGTCCGGTATGCATACAATGAAATTAAACCGCAGTTTATCACATTGCTCACATCAAACGTTCATAAACTGTTTTGTCTTCTGTCACAGGATCTTCTTTGAATTGCCACAGCTTCCCTTGGCGATCGATCGTTTGGCTGTTTCCATTTTTGATTGATCGCTTCATACGTTCCCAAAGAAATGGGAGTACAAAATGTAAATCGCTCTGTGCCAGAAATGGTTAAGAAAGCATGAAAGGGCCAAGAAGACATTGGCATCGATCATCATTTGGCGGTTTGACGATCAGCACGTCGACGATGATAATCAAATCGGAGAACTCTGATCAAGATCGGGAAGAAACGGCATGACATTGGCAACCATCATAATTTCACCTGTGCTCTGTTGTCCTGTCCTTTCCCTTTAGATGTCTCGTCGTTTTTTTCGGGGACCGGGAACGGATCTACCTACGCTGCGATCGGCGATCGACAATCGATGCATAATTAAATTTAAACAAATCAAACTGCCAGTACAGCAAAGGAAACAGAAATCAAGTTGTACATTGAGACCACCAGCAGTTCGAGTGGTTGGCGCAAGTGAAATAATTTGCTGGGTCCACGATCGATTCATCCCAGATCAACCTACACAATCGGTGAACGAAGAAGCTGCTGCTGGAGGGAAATAGCAAGTACAATCTGAGTTTTTCAGTTTTTTTCCAGACTTTCACACCGACAATAAAAACATTACGATATGTTCAATCAGATATTTTCAGTGCATAGTCTGCTTCACGCCTTGGAAATATGTATATTTGTATGTTGTTTTATTGATATTTTATTATGTCCCACATTGTGGCGATCACTATTAAACATTATGAAGCAAAATTGTTTTCTGTGTAGACTGTCAAACTCGTAGGACGACTACGTCTTTCGGTGGCTGTCTCCGCTGATCGTTTAATCTAGCGCTAAAGATCAAGCGACCTCGTCGGTCGTCCCACGTTGCCAGGGACTCCGAAGCGAAATGATTGAATTGTGTCGGGGTTGCAGCCACAAGATTGCCAGGCACTGATATTAATTCTGGGCTCCTTTGATTCAGTTCGGAATTGCATTCGGTTGGACTTGGTAATGGGAATTGCAAAAGTACAGGGCAGAATCGCAGAATTGGGGTTTGTATGCAAAGCAATGAGCGCGGCATCCGATCTTTTGCATAATGTTGCCTCAATCGCATGCAAATCGCATATATCTGTGCCTTTGACTTTGAGTCCTGTTTCCGATCGCTGTCGCAGACTTTCACAGTTTTATAACAAATTTGATTGAGCCCATGCCTCGGCTTCTTTTTCGTCTCCCGGCTGGACGCTGAAAATGTTTATGAATTGATTTTTGATTGCAGTCTTCTTTTTTGCCTCAATATGCATATAAGATTGATTTGGGGATTTCGATTGGAGCATGGAATCATGGGAGCGTACCGTTAATACGGCTGCCCATTTTCCAGCTTTTCAGACCTGCATACATTATTCAGTTGGCTGTCGATCCCGTATTGCTGATTATTTGGAACTGTAACTGACTGGTAATTAGGACGTACATTCGTGCGTGTAACTAAGATGTCCGGTTGAAGATCTAAAGATCGTTGCTCAATGATTAAATCATCGACTGCATTTTTTGACGTGTTACAGCCCCTGAATCCATGAGACTATGACTATAGATCATTGTTAATGGAAGTTTTAAATTTTCGTATGATGGTTTAATTTTGTTACAAACTCAGATTACGCCCTTGGATTGAGAAAAGCTATATTTTATATGTGCTGATTTAACCATGTTATAAATGTGTTGTTTTTGTAGTAATGTAGTTGTTTGTCCTGTAAAGAGATATTCCTACTTTATCTGAATCGCGGGATCATTGGTCCAATCGCCCTTCACGTGTCCTACATTTGTTTGTTGCAATCTTCAAGCTTGTCTGCTATCTGATGGACACTTTCGATGCGATAGTTCCACATCCACAGCCATCACAATCGCGCAGGGATCTCCTATCTGCCTGACTTATTTCCAAGCTCATTGCCGGCTGATAAACTTGCATGTAGACGTCAAAGATATGAATGAGTGTCTTCCTCTAGAAGAGGAGGCTTAAATCGATTTCTTATGTTGCCGCATTTAATGAAAAGGGAAGCAACATGTGAGGAGGAAAGCAGCCGTGAAGCCGCTAACTTTAGGGTTAGCCAAGTGCCAAGTTGGTGTGGCTGGTTAATTTCGTTATTAATATATGCGAATGGCCATAAGATGATGTAAGATATTCAAAGCGATAAATAATTGCAACAGATCGATGAACTCCACGCCGGAGACTCAGTAACTTTGCGATAAGGAGACAGGCAGCGAACGTGCAACTTTATTAGAGCCTTTCAACACGATCTCTGTTGATAGTGGTCCGATACGATTTCACTGCTTCTGCTGCTGCCAAAAGACATTAACAAACTGACCAGAAGATCAAGCGATCTGCAGATCAGTGCAATTAAAATGTTATCGCTGTTTGTTGTTAACGTTGACGAGTCGGGAGTTGGGAGTGCAAAAACGCTTCAATCACTTCCTGTGGGGATGCCCTCTGTGAATAAACGCTGACACCATTGGGTAAAAGAAGACTCCTGGAACTACTAAGTTATTTATTTCATACATTTAATTTATTTACGAGGGGTCAAGTCGTTCTTGAAGGTATTTCTGAAGCTAAAAGACAAAAAATCGATAAAATCTTTAAAATTAACGTGTGATCAGTCGTCAGTTTTTGTTGTTCTTTTTTTTTACTAGCTCAAAAATTTATTTAGTTCATTTAAAATACCTTCATCAAAAATCAAATATGTACGTAAGGAAGAGAGTCATCTGTTCGGATTGCCAAGTACTGCTCTTGTTGGTTCACGCCTTTAGCCTTTTCGCTGAAAACTTAATTTAATTAATTGCCAAACACACATTTCGCATGAAAGCGGAACGACCTTCCCTTCGAGGCGCAAACTTAAATAATTGGAACTGTACAAATGCGCGCAGAGAATGGCGACTTGGGGCATTTAAAACTGATTCGTTTACGACCGCATTGCACTGCCTTTATGATTGGCAATTAATTAGGCCAAAACTCACGAATATGGCGGAGATCGAACGGAATCGATCTGCATCGTGCTGCCCTGCCCTGGGTTATTTGTTTTTACAGCTACCGTATATATACGGCTAAATAGCCGGTCTCGATTTGTTTGGTTAATTGATCGCAGCTGTAATAACAATAACAAGGCGCATGTTGTTTAATGTCGAGTCTCGAACCCTACGGGCATGAAATCAGTTTCTCCTTAAGAGAGTTGATCTCCGTGATCTGGACCTTGGGATTTGGAATTTGTGATTGCCCCGATTCGCTTGTCAATTGATTAATACGCGCAATTGCGTTTCAATGGCAAAATTAACGCATTCGTTTATTGTTCTCCGATTGTTACACGCTATGTGGCCTATTAGCCCATAATATTAGCAATAGGAGAGGTAGATCCCTGATAGAAGGAAATACTAATCCTTAACCTCTATTTTCCGCAGACGTGTGTGGGCTGCGCCAGAGCGGGATTATTTTTAGAGTTTTGGATGCATTTTGGCATCACATCCAAAAATAATAGTGGGAAATAACCCGTAAAGGTTATGAGGGAACGCACAAAAAGAAATGCGTTTTTTATTGTAATATCTTACCGTTCTTGGGTTTTTAGATTGTGCCTCGTCCTGATTATATGTAACTCCTAAGCCGAGGCCAAACGAGCGTGCCATCGAAGGACCACCCTTAAAGGTCTGGGCTCACAATTTATTGCCATCGACTCCCAGAAGAGTCCAGGTATTCCAGAAAAGGGACCTTCTTCGCTGCTCTGCATCTTGGGCACTTCATTTCAATTTTAATTAGAGCATCTCTCGATCTGCATTTCATTTTCTCTCATTCCAGCACATTTTTCCTAAATTTCTTGCCTTTAGTAGTCGGCACCTTAGATCGTTCTGCCCTCTGATAATAATTAGATGGCAAAATGCCGCCGAGCCGAAGTGCAGTGTTGATTGGTTCACATTTTTAGTTCAGCGAGGTTTTCTTAAAAGGTCCCGCTATTGATGTCAAGGGCGGGAAACCAACTATTACATAATTGGCTCGAAAGTTGTAAAGGAAAGTGTTTGACCGATTCCCCCTGTTGGCGCTTTAATTAGTGGTTTTCAAGGAGGTTAGATGAAAATCATGTTCTGAAATGCCAATAGATGCATACAAGTTTTGGGCGATTTGCATGTATTTTTTATTTTATATTATACTTTAAAACACCATTATAACTATTTCTTGTATGTTGTTGAACCTGATAGGTAATATCTTAATATTGATTATCCCTCAATGTTTTATTTTGTATTTTACAGGTCACAAGTCCTACAAATTTGAATGTGATTTATTCGGTAAGTGGTAAGGTAATCTTAAAATAGTGTGTGAAATCAAGAAAGCTATACTATTGTAAATTGTTATTGGTTTTATTAAAGTTCTGACCCAAATTGTATAATTGTATTACTCAATTGGAACATTTTGTAATGTTAAATAATATTATGATTTAATAGTCGAAGACATCTTGTAGAACTGCCCTCGCTCTCGGCAGCTTCATTGCATTCGTTCCAACATGGGCATGATGAATGCAAGATATGCCAACACAAATCAAAATAAAATCGCAAATTGCCAGACCAACTAACGAGCTTTGGCGACTTCTTGTTCACGCATGCGCGGATGCTCATCAAAGTGGGCAGAAAAATTAGTTAAAAATTTTATTGGCGAGCGACGGGTCAGAAATCTCTTTTTCAAGCTTCAGTGTGAAATGAATCCCAAAAAGTGGTGTTGTTTTGCCGGAAGACAATGGTTAAGCCACTTAAGTTAGGACAGCCCCCGTGTTTTTCGCCGAAAAGTGTGAATGAGAAAGGATTGAAAAAACCACAGAAAATGTCAAAATATTTCAAGGAAAAAACGGAAGAGTTCAATGCATTTGTAGTTCCGATTCTAAATACAGAAAGGATTTCGGATTTTCAAGCAGGAAGAGGACGGAGATCAATTGACATTACCAGGAATTCGAATATTCGAGATACTAATAGATACCAGCATAAAATTTGCCTGGCTTGCTTCTTATGGCTTGTATTTATGTACGTATTATTTTTAGCGTTGGTTGGTGACTGGAGATGCTGGTAGAAGAAGGCCTTGATATGTTCCATCGGAGAGTATTCTTGAGTTCCAGGTGGTTGGTTGCACTGTGAACTGAGGATGCGAGTACAAATTTTGCAGCTGGCCAGCTCGTGCCAGTTTCGCTAATTGTATATAAATATTTGGCCAACAAGCAACCCAGTCACCAAGGCACAATTAGGGACTGCTTAGCCTGGTGTCCTGCGTGGCTCATCCCTACATTATAGTATCCCTGCATGCTAATAGCAGTTAAGAACTCGTAGGTATCGCGTATTCCTTGCTCATTCCTTGCTCATTTCAAGGTAATTTTAGGTATTTGAGGACCGAGAAATCTTGGGCGGTCCCAAATGGCATTGTTCTCGTGGACAATGTTTTGACCGCATTGCCAAACCAAAACGGCTATCTATATAGATGCCTATATCTAGCCATGACAAAGGGCAAAAAAGGGAACTCACTCCTCCGCATTGGTGGTCTCCTTTAACTGCAAATGTATACATATCCTTCGATGTTTTTCCTGCTGGTCGCGTTTTATATGCGTGACATCTTATTTGTTTGACAGCAGACGGTAGGTGTCTTTATTATTTGTGGCCTTTGGGTACGTCTGGCTCGGGCTTTTCCTCGCAAGGGAAACAATAATTTTTGTCACTTTTATTTCAATTCAATGCAACTCAACAGAATATAGTTTCAATTCAATTTACCGTGATTTTGGTGGGCGTTTGTTGATTGTTATTTAGTTTTCATTGTCTGAGTGAATTGAGATAAAGATGCATTCGGCTGACATTGGCACATTTGTAGTCCCGGTCCATCTGTCGCTTCAAAGTATCTGCTATATGAAAAATATTTAAAGCCTTGCGTTCCTGGACAGTAGAAATTTATTATTGAGACCTGATTGTGGTGGCAATCGGCGTGTGTAGAGTGAAAGCATTCACTTATACAATTGCAAACTTGATTTGAAAGCAAGAAAAGTTTCAATTTTCAATCGTGACATTATGACAAAATGTTCAAATTCGTTCCATTCTCTCACATTTTTGGTATTTACCAAATCAATCGAAATACTTGAATCTGTCAGTATTGTTCTTTACTTGTACTCGTGATAAAGAGGCTATACCAAAGATATTTTAGAGGATTAGTGCAATATTGAATGTATATATATTTTTTTAACTTGATTACCTTGGATTATCCAAAAATACAGCATCGTTCCCTCAAAAATCTTTCGCTGATTGCTAAATTAGCTATTTCACATTTTGCGGTCTTACTTATATATACGTGCTGATCTTAGGGCATAAACCCATTAGGTCAAGCGTGGCCAGTGGGAGTCACAGAAACATGCGTAAAGAGAGTCTCAGAGAAAGCTGTTAAGCGCATTTGAAACGCTTGTCGACCGGAGGATCATAATTAATTCGGTTGGAAATGGGGGAGAGAGAAAGGTGTTGGAAATCTCTGATTACGCTGACTCGCCTCGAAAATTTGTTCAAAAAGTGTAGGTTTTTAGCGCTGTGGTAATGCGAGACTCCTGCAATTTGACATAAAATGCGTTGCTGGAAATGGAGTTTTTCGACGCTTATCAATAATCATATTTGCCACGCCGCAGGGTCGTGATGTGCAATTTAAGTCGCAGGAAACAACTCAATTTTCTGTATGCTGCACTCCTGTGCACTTGGTCCCTTCAGCTGGGCTATCACGATCATTTTTTTGTGGTTTTCCTCGACGGTTTAACAAAATTTCTGTGTTAGGTAGGGAAAATTATGGCCTGATGATTATTATTTTTGTTTGGACTTCCTTCCGCTTGTCTTGTATTTCAACCATAGCCAAAGAGTAGTCGTGGTAGGTGTAGTAATTCAGAGGATATTTTTAAAGAGGTTATTTTGTTGATATATTTAAAATAAGCAATTAGATTAGAAACCGTTTTAGACATGTACGAGTATATGCTATTCAATTATCTATCTAAGTTGTCGAATTTGCGTCGTCTTGCTGGCTTTCTTTGAATTAATTCGGATTGAAAAGCAGAACGGTACAGAACTAATGCGGGTTGGGCTAGAGTTAACGGATGTTGTAGATGAATGAAAATCTGCCCAAGCACTTGTTCCTCTTCCAGGAACTTGCGTTGGGTAACCTCAATTAAAAAACGACAACCTGCTGCGATGCCCTGAATTGAATGCTCTAAATTGGCGGAAGCATTGGGAATTGGGTGTGGCTAGTGTTTGACCCAAATGTTTTGGGCATAATTGTTCACGCCTTGGCCTCATAGAATCGCTTTGATCCCGAGCGATTTAAGATCCGGCTGCACCATTAATAACAAGAGTCCCACCTATAATCCCCGCTATCCCTTGATACAAACCTATGTCCTATGCAAAGCGCAGCTAAATGTTGAAGCGTGTGTTCTTCATTTGAAATCGAACCAGGTATAGCAAAATTGTATTTTCAAAAAGGACTAAGGTACCTGCTGTGCGCAGGGTCGCCGATCGCCTGCTGTTAGTCGTAATTGCTGAACTAAACTAACAAAATTAGCAGGAAAATAAACTTGATAGCGATAGGAAAATACAATTCTCCTAAGCATTTTTGTCACCAGCATAGTCTGATAAGATAGTCGCGAATTATCTGGAAATCACTTGCTATCTACCAGATAGTTTTTAGTTTAACAAAATAATAAAATCTTGCTATATTTATTGTTAAGATGTTCTTGTATTTTTGAAAATGCATACCCCAACGCTTTCGGTTTAGAACTTTTTTTCCAACAATTTTAATTGTTTAGATATTGTGTGACTGTATTATAGCAGGCATACACATATATGTATCTTTTCATTCCCCGAGCAGTGAATTGCTCTTTTTGGGGTGTAAAACGTGGACGCCCAGTATTTTTGCTCTGCTTTACTGTCGCTCCTTTTTAGTTCATTTTACGTATGCGATGCACGAAATTTCGGTTACATAAATACCGGCAGAAACGAGAGCGAAAATTTTTAAAAGGAATCGGAATCTCGACTGATCTAAGGCTCTCACATACGCATGGCTTTAGATGCTGTCACCATCGCATTAAAGACCGCCGACAGTTCCTAAGGGTACACTTAAAAAAAAAGCGGAAGAGTTAATAAACGAGTTGTTTCCGAGTCCTGATCATTAAGTCGCTAAAAGGTCTTTTATATATATAACTCAAATATAAATATAATATAAAGAAAGAAATATAATATAAAATTTTTTTTATATATTTTTTTTCACTGTGTATATCTCTGTGATGTCCTTACAGTTCCTAGTGCAACTTAGCCCGAAATGTTCCAATTCCATTGATGTTGCACAATGATTTTCTGACTGTGCGCTGTTGCCACGCTGACAATGGCCAATACAATAGTGACAATTTTACGTCTTAATGGACCTCAATGTGCATTACAAATTTGCTGTCTTGGGCAGCGGTTTGCGTTTGGAGTTTTCACAATACTACTACTGCAAAGCGCATTCTGACAATCTTTTGTTTTGCCTTGCTTTTTATTTTAATAAATCGATTATAGCATCGTAGGAGGCAGTTGCAAAATCGGTGAGCAAAAAATAGACAAAATCGGGAAGATCAAAGGGCAGCGAACAGAATGGCCAATGTCATCATCTCGATGATTACCCTGTGCTCTAAATGAAAAGAAAAAAGAATATTGATTGTGGATCGATTACCACAGTATTGTGGTTGACATTTTTTGCTTTACCTTCTTCGCCTTTTGTCGGTTTGCCTTTGAAGACATAAAACCTCTATTTTTAACCTTTACCTCGATTTTGCGCTCAGACTGTAAGTCCTTTTGCCTTTTTATTATTAATCCTTTTTATCCTACTCTGTTACTAATTTTAAGGCTGTATTCGGTTAGAGGTCTTTCAGAGTCAAGACAATTTAAGCTAGAAAGCTCTAATGGGAGACCAATAAATAAATGTTATTTATATTCACCTTAAAAAGGGGTGTGGGCAACAAAATTCTTTTGGTGTGACGTAATCAGTCCCAAAATGCCGAAATATGTAAGTTGCGGATTGTTTTCTCACACTACACAGTGAGAAAAATGGTAAAACCATATATATATATAACCATATATTTATTTATTTTATATTTTTGATATGTTATACTTTATACAACAAAAACCGGGTACAGCACGTGCCCATTAAAACCCAGACTTAACTCCAATATATACATATACATTGCCATAAAGCTGTGTTTTTCAGTTTAGTTTGTCCGTGACATTTTTTACGCCCTTTTAAATAGGAAACACGTGTTCGGCAATCCATGGGATTTCACGACATTTCACTTGTCCGTTTGCCAATTTCGACGGGTAGGGGAAAATACAAAGTGTAAAAGAATCCCAAAGACATGTACATGGAGTAGCAGGTAGATAATTTTCAACGCCCAATATTGGAAATTCCTAGCGACCACTGCGAATCGGATTCAATTGTTTTTATAAATCCAATGCTTATATCCCGCCAGGAGAAAACTTATAAAATTGTCGTAGTTCGTGTGTCATATATGTATGCGTATGAAGTAAGCCGCGTACTTTTCTTTTCTCGATGATGATATCGGTAAAACAGCAGCCGAATGCACGATGAAAACACTTTTCATTTGAGGACAATTGTTAACTGGATATTCCAGCGAAGTCTTTTCAGCGCAGGATCCTTTAATAGCGCATCGCATTGTCTGGGAGTCTGGTATTCAGAATCTGGCCGTTCCTTGCTATACATTGATTGCTCTGACATTGATTGCCTCTGATAGTTTATTGGTCCCGGGTAGTCAATAGGAAAGAGCAGAATATAGAAAACCGAATCGGACACGTGCAGCATTGTTTGATATGCGCTATTGTTAGTCCTGCGGTTAGTTCACTCCAGTTTCCCATCATGTCAACAATCAAGTCAGTCTCCACCACGGGCCCGAGATTTGAGTGCTGTAAAGTCATTTAGCTACCCCCAGTTCACACTGCGCTCAAGGTAGCGCAGGGAGCGAATAACTCTAGCACAAATGCGAAATGACGCAAATCAACAATAGATTCTAAGGGTGGAGAACGGTAGACACCAATCACGCTGTTTTCGGATCGCTGGTTAACACGCGAATCCGTTGACCTGCAATTTGGATAATCAAGCGTTGTTCCTCAGTATCAAGTAGTTGAAATGTTATGTGCACTTTTTGATTATAGGTGTATAATTTTCGATGCGTGTTGAGGATCGCAAGTTCAAAATGTAATGGCTTGCTATCCTAAATGGACTGGCTTCCTTTTCAGTTTGACCAGCACATGTTTTGGTAGCAGCGATGGGGTATTGAAGATCCGCCTTACTACATCTCTGTTATCTGAACTCCTGGTCACTTTGTTCGAATTTTGTTGAAGAGCTAGCACATATTATTCAATCATGTTAGAATTTGGTGTAGCCTCATAAAGGCGGTACCAGAGAAGGAAAGTCTGTCTCGAGATTTATAGTTGGAACTACTGCCACTTGACGCCTAGTTGAGTGCGAAGTCTTACGGTTGGATTTAATCCGGTAAGAGTAGAACAGTTCTAAATAAATAAAAATACAACTCCTGGCATCGTATTTTGACACAACGGTCATAAATCTTGGAGAGTATTGCGACGCCGTCATAAAGACACATAACTCAGACTCCAATTATACAAAAACATGAAAAAGTACAAGTCGAAGCACAAGACAAGTAGAGCTACAAGTGTTCTACGTGTCCTTCGTGGCCTTTGTGCCTGCGGGTTTAGAATTTCCTTGAATTGCAACCTAACAACAATTGGCTCGTATTTCCAAGGGGCGCATCTACAAAAATAAATAAAGTGCCAAGCCCATAGACTTTTCTGTCCGGCCGAAAATGTTAAGCAAATACACACTTCCTGCAACAAGGACTAAAATAAGTTACTTCCTGGGTCTGAGAGGCTTAGGATACAAATTTATTGCAGAAGTTCAGTGATCCCTGTCATATGAGAATGAACCCAGAAGGAAATTCGAGGATCAGTTAGCGAAAAAGATATCTTTTTGTGCAAGCAGTGACCTAAGATTGCATGAAAATTTGAGTCTAGCCTGTTAAAGGACACTTGTAGCTTAGCCTTGTATTTGGACACCTATATCGGATCCTGACCTGGCAGGTCCTGAATTCACAATCCTGATTTCCGCTTTAAGCTTCTTTTTATATCCGGCAACAATGGACCTCAAGAGAGTTTCACTCTCCTTCGTCTTGGTCTTGTTTTCTGGATTTATCTTAAGCTGACATCCAATTACATTTTCCATTGTCCTCGTCCACTACCTTCGTTTTTCTCTTCCGTTTTTTTTTTTTTGAGGAACATCTTTGAGTTTTTGGCGGTGCAATATGCTTCCTGTTTTATTTAGAGTCCTGTTCTTATCACATCCTCCTTTGGTGAATTCAGTCCCAGTTGAATGCCGTTCCCCTACGCACGTGTCCAGCGCAATTGGCCATTTGCATATTGTATGCTAAATAATGGGTGTGGCATCTCCTGCCTAGATGACATTCCTGCATATTCGTTTAATGGCCCGAATATTTCACCCTTGGGGTGGGTTTACTTTCCAATTTTTAACTACGGGGTTAGCGGAAGTGCATTTCACGGCTCGCCGACGTCGTCCAGCTTAATGAAAAACTTTGTTTGGCGGTGTGCGCCAGCCACGTGGATTGAGCCTGCGAGTCTTCAAGTACTGATCCTTGGACTAGGACAATTTCATCCTCTCAGGCGTGACTGCCTATTTCCGGGCTATTTACGCGCTGTTAACAATGCCCGACCGAATCGTAGCTCGTTGGGGAACCAATCATGAAATTATTCGCTGTTGTTTCCTGTCAGGTGCTGGACTCTAAGTTGGTTACGAATTTCGAGTGAGTCATGTCCACGCTCCAAAAGTAATTTAATTATTTGGTAAATAAAATGGGTAACTTTTTTGTGAAATTACTATTTCTATCGCTAGTACCATTATAAAGCCCGAGTCCAAACCAGCTAAGCTATAATAATATAAAAATACATAAATTAAAAACATATATCATAACATATATAGTCAAAGCAAATCTTCAAAATGTAGATTGCTTAAAAATGTATTTAACTCTTATGCTCGTATGAAAACGACAACTCGATGTAATTACCCTACATTTCGATCTGAAAATTTGTATGAGTAAGTGATTTCAGTAAAAAGCATTTGGAATTAAATTAATCAATATTTTTTTTTATTTTGGGCTTAAAAGTAGTTAGTTTAGTGTCTTCCATGCTTATAACAAACTTATAACTATGAAAAAAATATGTGGTTTTATATCATTGTCTTCCATTGTGTTAAAATATAATAAAAAAAAAGATGGGGCAACTTAGAGGCTAATGTAAAATTTGGGACTTGGTTTTTCACTCACTAAGGCAACAATTTTGGGTATTTACAATTTGTACAATATTTGTTTGTATGGGGGACTTTCAGTAAGATCCCTTCACTGCTCTTGCCAAGATGAAATATAATCGAGCAGCTCCTCGTCATCTGGCTGCTCGTCACTGAAGCTATCAAAGGAGTCGAATTTGAGGTCCTGCTCTTGTAGTTCCTGTTTGATATAGCCACCTCCGGAAATCTCGGATTCGGAGTACGACGGCGTGGGCGAGGCGGAGTGATAGGAGTGGGATTGGGCAGACTGGGTGGCTCCCATCAAGAACTGTTGCGAACTGTCCAAACTATCGTTGTAATCGTTATAGCTGCTGCCATCGTTGCTACTTTCATCGGCGGAATTGTAGATGTGACGAGATGACGAAGCAGTGCCATCACCAAGCATGTCCTGTAGTCCTCGAATATATTCAACGGCGATTCGCAGTGTGTCCACCTTGGATAACTTCTTGCTGGTACCACGTCCTCCATTGGACAGCGAGTTTACCACAGTTTGAGGCAAATGCTGGCGGAGATTGACGAATCCATTGTTCACCTGCTTCACGCGATTGCGTTCACGGGCATTTCGTCTGGCCACCGATGGCAATTGCTCGCCATAGGGCATGTTGTTGTAGTTGAACTTCTTCTTCTGGGAGGACAACATGGGTCCAACATTGGACTGTTGACCGTTCTGCATATTCTGCAGTTGGCTGGTACCCAAAGGTATTTTCGGAGCAATCAACTGGTGTTGCTGCGTTTGATGGTGATGCTGATGTTGCAGCAAGAAAATGTTACTGTTGGTCAGCTGGTAATGCTGCTGCTGGAATTTGCTGCTGCAAATGCTCGTCATGGTAATCCTTGCGAGAGTTTTCTAAGATTTAGTTTACAGATGTTGACTGCGTGGAATCAGATTCCGCAATGATAATTCCTGTCCTGACCTAGGGCTTTAAATACCCGCCAGTGGCAGAGGTAATCGCGCCGCGACAGAGGCAGCGACTTCGGCAGAGGAGCTACAGGGGTTGGTACGGGGTCGGATCCTGGCTACCTGCCCTCGAAAAACCGGGACCTAAGTCCTTTGCACAAGTGATCGTACATTTTTTCTCTCTTTCTAGGGGTTCTTTTTCTGTGGTGGGTGCCTCTATTCCTACTCAGTCTCTGTGTGCCTACCTACCCATCCTTTTCCCTCTCCCACACACTCTTTGTCCTTTGTGTCCCTGGGTCTACATAATGCATTTTTTCCTTTTGGGAAAATCTTAAATCTCAGATCTGCAAGATCCTTGTCATGGCTAAAAAAAAAGATTTTGAATGCACTTCCACTTTTGTCGAATGTCGTTTGCATTGAAAGCGAAATATAAAGGAGAGTGAGATCTTGGAAGGGAATTTGATATAAAATGTGATCCATCAAATGAAAGAAAATGCTGCGAAGGCAAAAGAAACAAACTTAAAAGGCCATGTCGTGGGACTTTCACTGTCTTTAAAACTGCGTATCCATTTTTATATCCTGTAATATTATGAACCCTCATTAATATTTTTTCTGCCCATCTGCATTTGACACGTGCTTCCGATCAGTCCGGTGCATTAGCATAAGCTTCAAAACAATGATACATAATATCGCAAAGCGGCGCAGACAAAATCCCACAAGTGTGTGCTGTATCATGAATACCAAGCGCACTATAATAAGTAAGGGGGACTGCCAGACAAATAAAAACGAAACCATCACAAAGGCATTGAATATTGACAGCAGTTGGCATCAAAGTTACATTCGAAACACTTATACCCTTTCATAAAATCCTTAACGCTCGTGATACAAGAAAGCCATCTAAATTTGGGCTGTGCACACGACCAAATATAAGTTATAGGTCTGACTGGTTAATATATGTTTTGCATGAGCAAGCAAACTAAATTCAATTAATTTGCATAACTCAATAAATCGTATTAAGTACGTTAAGGCCACTATGCAATTTTAAAATATTTTTAAATAAAGTATTTTGACAGTGTTGCATTATTGAATTAATATTTTTTTTAAAGATAAAATAATTCGTGGAATACTTCTGGAAATCTAATGGCAATATTTTGATTTTACAAAATCTAACATTTGTGTTGCTTTAATATTATATAAATTAAAAGTTATAAATTAAACTATCAAATTAGTATTTCGGAAAGCATTCAAAAATTTTTAAAATGGTATTTAAGCGTCAGAATTTCTGCTGTAGTCTTGTGACTTATTATGCCCAGTCCAAGAAAGTAAAGTTATTCCGTTTGCCAACAATCCCCCTGCAATTAAGCATTCATAAATCTGTAAGGCGCAGAATCTGAACCAAATTTCTGGAATCGCAAGTTGCAACTTTGTTGCAATGGGAAGGCAATACCGTTAGGGAAGACGGATAAGTCGGGTAACGAGATTGCTCCCATAAATGCATAAAATCCTTAAAAAAGCCATAAGCAGCTGCCCTAAAGGAGATCAGAAAATTGGAGGAAAGTCCCCCAGATCCCACAAGAATGAACGCTGAAAATCAAAATAAAGCAAAAAAACACATCGTTTACCTAATAATTGGTTTTTAAAAGCTGCTACCGAATTCGTTTTCTAATGCATTTATAATATCCAGAATAAAAATCTTTGCGTCATCACTGGTACGCCTTTGTATTTCCCTTGGTTCGAAGCAAACCCTTTTCAAATACTCTTTTGATATGCTCCAAACACACCCACCAAAAAATAGAAAAGTAAAAAAGGTTTTGGCTGCAATTTAATAAGCCTCAAACACCATGCCCTATAATGTTCAGTGATTAATTAAACCGCATGGGATCAGAATAGTATTGATCCCAGTTTCGTTTTTGGGGGATGCAGAGAATATAAAATAATGAACAACTGGCCAGGGTTGTCAGGTTCCCGGTTTCCCAGATTTCCAATCAGATAGTGTACCATAAAGTGGCGGTCTCTATATAGTTTCACTATTCCAATAAGTTGCTGTACAGCGACCTCTATTGTCCAAAGGATTCTCAAGGAGATTCTAATTAGAAAATTAGCTGACAAAATTTGGTTGACAAAATTAGGTTGACAAAATTCAATACATGATATAAAAAATGTTAATTGTTTTTATATGAGGTCTAGTCTATGCTTTTACATGTTTAGTATAAGTCACAAACAGCAAATGAATATTTTTAAATTTTTTATTTGTTGTATCCTTACTAGGTGAAAATGTCCTTTATGTCTTGAAAGGGAGTATACAAATTTGTTGACTGTTGACAAAGAAAATAATTATATATTTCATGTGCTCTCCGTTCATTACCACTAATTAGAATTCAAAACAACAGCTACCGAACTAAAAAACCGTGACCTCCGAACCGGAGAAATCGAAACCGTAGTAAGTTATTCGGATTCCTCTCACGTACGCCAGAGGCAAGTGTAAAACGTGATAGACTGGATCGCCGGTGGGTTACTGGCGATATCATAAGCGTGAAATCTGCCAAATTCGAGCACAGATCCGTATCATCTGTCATCACATCAATTTGGCTTTTTATGGGTGTTCTTTTTGGTCATATCTCCTAGACGGGATCAAGAAGCGGAAATTGTCACTTTTACTTGTGATATTGCTGGGTCTTATTTTAAAAGGAAAGCGCTGACGCAGCTAATTTGGATTGGATCAATGGATGATTTCGAAAGAAGCTATTTACTTGATCCACAGTTTCGCACGATCACACCTAATAACGGTAATTTACACGCACGCTACTTGCAATAATTGCCGCCGAATGTGCTGACAGGCACACAGGATACGACTTCTCGCTCCTCCGTTGCCCCAAAGGCCAAAAGCTGAGAAACCCAAAGCAAACCCGTAGCCAAAGTCAAAGTCAAACCGCGCATCCGATGGAACTGAGTGAGATAACAGGCAGCTAAATCAGCAGCAAAAGCGGCAAAAGGTTCGGTTATTAAAAAGGGCAGTCAGTATCTGACCAAGTGGAAGATGGTGCGGGGCACGTACACCGCGGCTAAAAATAATATAAAATTAAAATATCTAGAACCATTTTCTGAATAATGATTAACATCTCTGCTTTTTTTACCTATCGATATTATTAAAACTTTGGTTTTTTTGTAATCTACAAATCTCAAATGGCAATAGTAGACTACATGAGCTGGCTATTATAGTTGCCGACAGTCGAGATTCCAAAAAAATGTGTAAAGCCATGGCTGTATTGCGTAGATTTTTGAACAGTGTTCTTTGATATCTTGGCGGTGGCGGCAGTGCTTGATTGCTGTGGTAACCGAATATGCCGCACCAAGTGCGAAAAAATGTTGTCGAGGTGTGAAAAATAACTGGGCAAGAGTGCGTACATGGTGGGTTAAGGGCGTCGGGGTCCATGGGGATTCAGGGTTAAGGTGGTCAGGTTATCGAAATAAGGGGCTGGAGGATAGGATGTGGTCTTTCGGTTGGGCATGCATCGAAGGTGTTGAAAGCCCTGCACTTCTAAGAAACGTTTGGCGTTTTTTTTTTTTGAGATTTCGGTGGCACGATAGCCGCTACTATATATATGTATGTATATATTTTTGCACTTGTGTATGCGTAAAGGCCCCGCTTTCCAGATGATATTTGTCGATGGTGTCGAGGTGTTAAAATTACCCCAAAGGTACACAATAATTACCTTAAATTGCAAAAACAGCGAAATAAGTTTTCAAGCGGTGTGAAACGAACGTGCAAAGGGTTGACGGTAAACTAAACCTTTGGCGGACCCTTCGTTTGAAGCGTGCCGCAGCGTTGCCAGACTTTGATCTTGGGGTAAAAGAAAAGGGGCAGGCAGGGTATGCAAATGGGGCGTGCGTCATCCATAAAAATTGAATGCTGTCGCCGCAATTAACGGATGGCCATGGTACCGAAGAACGGGTTCAACTGCGAGCGAAAGAGACGGTACTAAAAAGTCAGTCGAAGCTGTTCGGCCAGCGGCCGATCTATTTAATTAATTGCTAACAAGTAAAAAATGTTTAAATGGTGTATGGCGCAGTAAAGTAAAAAAGAGGACAGGGAGCTGCATCCTTGGTGGTAGCGTTCTGGCCCGTTTTTTCCGGACCATCAAGAAAAATTAGGATGGCTTTTATTATTTGAGAATTTTTTGCCCCTCTTCTTAAATCTCTGTTGGTAAAGGTGGAGGTAAAATACGTTAAAAGTGAACAATTTGGACTGATAAAAATCGTTACATTGGTTTTTCGGGACCTAAAAGGAAAAATAAAGATAGTATCTTATTATTGTCGTTTAATTCATTTAAATTGAGAAAATAACTTTATATTAATTAAATATAAAATATTTTTGCAATACTGCAAAAGATAAACTAACCCACAAGTGGCAACATTATTGCCAACGCAAATCGGTCGTGCAAATCGCATTCATCATTGTGAAAAATGAGTTGTGAGAAGGCAATTATCATTAAAAGTAACATGACTGCCGTGCCGTGCGATGTTGTCTCCTGTTTCAGAAAAAAAAAACACAGTGACTTTAAGATGCTTTCAGAGAACCCAAGAAGGATGAAAAGAATCAGATTGATCTAACGCTAATTAATGATTAAGAGATTTACCGATCGGTAAAAAATATGCAAAGGCTGCACGGCTCCTAGCAAGCAAGAAATCCGAATAAGACCGAATGAGTTTGCGGTTCGTATATGGATGGATGACTGAAATCCCAGCGGGCGGGGAGCATACCGAACAAAAATAAAAACAAATATACCTAAGACAAGTAGCACACGCCGACAATTCGCAGAAATCCACGAGATACAAGGTATGAGATACCTAATGGGATTATTTCTAATCTGGCACTCTCCTGTTACAATTTCGATTTCCATGGAAATGGAATTATGATTATTTTGTTTGGTGTTTTTTTTTTTTTTTGTTTTGAGGCGTCTCTCTATCTCTTTCTCCTGATGTAATTTTTCATGTGCAGTTTTTTCTTCTTTCGATTCTCGCTGGTCAAGACGCAATTAATCTAAATCCAATTATAAGACAAAGCGGGTCAGGCCAAGGGCCATTATCCGAAGTCAGTATATTGTCTTATCTGTATCGGTTCTCCTCTTTTTGTATCGAAATCAATACAATAAGCAGTCTTTTGTTTTGGGGCAAAAGTGGGGGAGAACAGAGACTACCTTTTAAAGGAGCGGATCACTTCCTTTCGCCGGGCCCCTAGGGAATATTTCGCCAAGATTTGGACTCTAAAGCTGAAGTAGAACGTTGCATATCGTATTACACTTCCACTGGCATTCGAATTGGGATGGGGATTGGGAATGCTTAATCGTTTTGTTGCAGCTAAGAAGATGCATGATGTGTGTAAATTGGCGTTGAACCATATTACCGCTTTACCGGCCCCCAGGATATGCGAGGAAAAGCAAATGGTCATAAAAGTGCTTGTGCTCTATGAGGTGGAAAACTTTCATTCGGATTCTGAGCATTCATTGGCAGGAAGTATTTTAGCCTATCGCTTAAGTTTCGAACTTTACCACAAACACAGCTATGGTTTAATGAAAGAGAATTGCATATGGCTGTTAGAATGTTAGCGTATAGTTTGTGTATAGCGCCGTTACCTCAAAAGTTTCCTTTGAGCCAGCTCACACACATTCAAATACTGTGTGCACGTACAAAAATAAAGTACCCCAGTGCATAGGTAGGAACTCCTGCGTATAATTTTGACTTACACCCGAAACCATGAGTATCCCGCATGATTTTTCGTGTGGGGGTAACTTTAATCTGACAGCAGCCCCAAAAGGAGTTTTGGAGGACAATGGCGTTAAATATTACAAGCTGACAGACTTCCTGGATAAAGTCAATGAAATTTATGACATAGGACTGCATTATTACCATCACTGTATCTCTATATTATATAGATATCACCCCATGACGCCGCATTTTTCCCGAACCTGCGGTCTTAATAGCCTTTTTCATTTTCGTTTTTTATTATTATTTTTCATTTACCTTATCTACTACAGCACATCAGGGGACGGGGGTAAAAGGACGATCCAGGGATTAGAGGAGTCCTTTTATAGGAATAATAATTTCATATTTCTTTCGGGCTCTTGTATTTTGTGTTTGGTCATTGCACTTTGTGGAAATTTACACCATCCATGTATATCGGTATCCTAGGATCTTACTTCAAGGTATGAATTCCCGTCCCTTCCAAGATATTGTTTAGTTTCTTTTTACGTTATTTTAGAGCGTAAAGTGCTGGAACGTGTCGCTGTATTTAATTACCATTTTCACGTCTTAAAAATCGACGAAAAAAAGTAGGTTTAAAGCGATCCAAACTTTTAAATTATTTGTAAACAAAAAGTTTGTTTTTCGTTTTCCCTGCTTGGCCCCAAGGACATGCTTTCTCCCCCAGTTTATTTTCTGTTGCCTATAGTCATTGATTCATGATTCGCAGGGCTTTTTGCGTGATCGTGGGCTATTTAAATGCCATCCTCGATTTCCTTTCAATGGACACGCGCTGCTGTCATGCGATCGTTGGCCAATTAGCCAATCCACAGAACCCCGACCAAAATAATGAGAGAAGGTAGAAGATTCATGTTTTAGTGTTGATAACTTAATTTCAGCCAAGCGATGGGCTAGTTAAAAAAAATATTAAAGGGTTTAAATAAGTGGACCTCACAGGAAAAGCGGTAAACACATTTTAATTATACACAATAGAGCTGATTAAAATGTAATTTGCAATCTCACAAGGCTTGGAATCTCGAGAGATTCTTTACTGGGAGCAGCTGACTCTTGGATAAATAAAGTCATTAAAATGGGATCGAAATTATGGTTCAATTACGTTTTTGGGTGGTCGACAGCCAACGAATTAAGGTGATTTCAATTACCTTTTGATCATGGCCATTAGCCAGGAATCAAAGGTTTGCGGTCGTCTGCAAATACAATTTAGGAATATTTGGGACACATGCCAAAGAATTTATTGTTTGGGCAGGGGAAATTCGCCACGGCCATGAAAATTGCTCGCACTACTATGCCTAGAGGATACAGTAGCAAAAAAGATCGGCTACTGTGCAAAGCGAATCTCTAAACTGGACAGCTGGCCAAGGAGTAAATTCACCTCACAGATGTTTGTATTCAAAACGGAGGTGACCTTGCGACCAGAACTAAATTTTTGGCCATGAATTCTTTCATGGCTAGTCCAAATATTGACACAAATTTAAAAATAATTTTACTACAGTTGAGCGAAAATCCGTTTCGCACAGCAGGAAATGTTCGGTAGGTGGATAGTACGCCCTTATTTGATACTCACTCGATTTGTCTGGGTTTTGCACTGCCAGCTATGTACAAAATCTATTATAAATGTTATTTATGAATGATAATTTCGCCCGCTCTTATGGGCCGAAAACTTGTAATGACTCGAGCCTGATCGAAATCGTTAAAAATGGGGCAAGCACGCGAGTCTGGGGCTCAGAAAACTAAAGACTAAGGCACCTGATAATTATCAAAACCTGCCAGTTTGGTGCCCTCTGCGTTTTTCGTTTTTCCATCCGAACGAAAAGTTCGCAAGCCAGCAAAACCAACAAATCCAAAAAAAAAAAAAAAAAAAAAGGCAAGAGATATCCTCACAAAGCTCGAAGATTGAATACCCTAAAATTAATCTTTAAAAATTATTTAAGCGCGTGCGTGTGGGTACCACATTGACTTAGAGATAAGGCCGTCACGAAAATGATGTAATTTTATGGTTCCCTAAACCTCCCAGTTACATACTTACCATCAAACCTAGAAGACTCTAGTTCTATGAGTGACAATTTTTTTGTTTTAAATAAACGCAAAGCAAATACTCCTGTGCACAGTATATCACAGTATGCCAAAGAGCAGATCTTTCTTAGAATTCTGGGAGTATCTCAGCGCAAGCGCCAGTATTTTATTTGTGCAAATTATTCAATATTGAGGTTTTTAAGACGTTTCGGTTCCCTATTGGCAAACACAGAAAATATAAAAAGGGTGTTTTGAAGAACCTGACGCACATTTGTTTGTCTAGTACCGTATTTTTTCGGATTCTATGTTTGATTTTGTGTTCTGAGTATCTATGAGTCTGAATATTTGAGGAGTGAAAGGTTGTGTCGATAATGACACAAAAGTATCAAAACCTCTTGCAAAGCAAACTATCAGATCAAATATGCATATCAAAAGGCCTTGTTTATGTTTGCTTGGTGCAATGGTGCAATCCTTTCTTTTAAACTCCCCGAAAAACCCTTGAACTCCTTCAGCATTGGATTTCGCATTTTGGCATCGGGGCTTCTTTGTACGCGTGACTTATGCGGAGATGCCGCAGCATCCTGTGCCAACGGGTAATTACAGATGATGATTTATGGCAAGCTATCCCGTCCCCACCGAAAAAAACACAAAATCATCGATCGATCAGTTCAGCTCTTTCCGCCCATTTCGGCCCCTTTTGGGCAACTGAAAACCAACCTCCACTGCAGAATCCCCTCTACCTTTGTTCTGCCCCCCTTTGAATTTTATGCAAATAAAAGAGCTCAGTGAAGTGGAGCTAAGAGAAATGGATTTTTATACCTGTTACTCGTAGAGCTATGGGTATACTAAATTTGTCTAAAGATATGTTAAGATTAAACATGCATTTATGCATATAAAAAAATAACTAAATGTTGATATTTGCCATGCACTACACAATAGCTATGTAACTGGTATCGGTCAAGTCTCAAGAAATCTAGTGTATCATTTTACTCTACGTGTAATTAATTAACTTTACAAATTGGTGTTTGTTAATCGACAAATTTCACATAATGCACAAAAATTCACTGACGTATCGCGCTACGTGTTGCGGAATTTCACTATGAGATCTGTGTGCAGATCGTCTTTTTTCTGGGTGGGCTTCGAAGGGAGAGTTCCACGTAGTTGGCCAAATATTGGAGTGTCAGCATTGTCATGGTTTGGTGTGAATTTGTTCTCTGATCCTTTTAAGTGCTGTTGGCAATTAGGTTTAGGGAACTACTTGTCTTATGCAGGAGGGATAACCGTCCATTAGAACAGTTGTTAGTGTTTATATAGCACACTCTAATGGGATTATTTCCAGACTATTTCTGGGATTATCGTGGGTTTAGAGACTTAATTGGGATGGCCAAGACGACGCTGGCGGTCGCAGCATAAATAATAAAATACTTGTAAAGAGGTGTTGAAGGGAGGAATTGCTTAGAGGGTGGTTACAGTTATTACTGGACTATCGCAAATAGAAGGTGCTTCTGTGAGCGAAAATAAAATTTTATTCGGCATGTAGACTGAGAAGTGTTACAGAATAATGAGTGAGTAAACTAAATCATTTCATTATTTAAAGCAAATAAACTGTTAAAATATAATAAAAAGATATATTTAATTCTTCAGTGCCTTCAGAAAAAAGAAAAAGGTCAGTCAAATGTTGTAAAAATTATTATATTAATCCTGGAATTTTTTCAAATAAACCTGTAAAATCTTAAAGGTACAGAAATGGGGTAGGGTGATAAGTAATTGGACTCGATTTACCAATTGTCCAGGCACGCGCGCGCTTATTGTACCTCTTTTACGATCAGGTAATCCCCTATTGACCCGGCAGGTGAAATTTTAGATTCTTCGGGATACCAGGTCAGCGAAGAAAAAAGTCAGGGCCACGGCTCTTTAAACTGGCGCAAAAAGGCTCAAGGAATTTCCCTGGTACCATAAATACGTTTTCAATGATCAAGCTGTAGACGAACAACCTCTGACAGTTTGCGGATCATCATCAAGGGAAAGGGAAACTAGGCGCCTACCTAATCCAGGGTCCGGGGAATCCAAAGCCAGGGGCAGAGTTATCACATTTGGTATGTAACTACATTTATCACGGCCTAATATGACAACTCAAATAACTTTTGTCCGAGCCGCGAGTCCTGTGAAACTGAGTCGCTGCCTTGATTTCTTCTGGGTGGATGGCCTGTCACATTTGGCTTCGCTAATTGGAACATATTTCTCCCCTTTCGGCTCCCCAGATGATGAACGTGGCACGTTTGCTTGCGATTTATGCATCCTCTCCGAAAAATAAAGATATCAGCCCAATCATATCTTGGCGGATAGTTTTAGGTTATATGGGGCCAACAGTAAAATATATAAAAAATGTGCTAAGCATGCATATTCTTATATATACTCTGTATTTGAATTTATTGTTTTATGTGCATAGTGTTTTTTACCTGCGGTGTGGGCGATTTTCCCCCGAGGGTTGTGTATCAATAATTCATAACGCTAATTAATAACGCCCCAGTTTAAATTCGTTGCATGCGCGAGATGAAAGGCCGAAAATGCCGACATAACAGGATAATGAACTCCAAAAACGTTGGGGCTTATTGAAATTCAAATAAATCGGTAACGCTGAACGACGTTGCAAAGTTGTGCTGTTTTGATTGCCTTGTGTTCTGTTCTGTTTGATACTCTAACTTTTTGGGTATTGTAAGCCAATCGCCAATGCGAAATGGAGGACTTAAGAATCAATTTGATTGTACAAAATATATTGAGTCTTAATACAAATAAATCTTGCGCGTTAAAACACATATATCATTTGCATTGATTATATTAATGCTTCAGATAAGTTACAGCAGGTTGACCGAATAAACCTATGTTTTGAATAAGTATATAGAGTATAAGATTATACTCTATATTCCTAAATCCATCCTTGTACTTCTTATTTTGGAGTTTTCTTGTTCGCCATTCTTCGTTTTTTCTGTTGGCTATCAGGGCGTTTGCATCGCGCCTGCGGTGTAAGAATAAATGCTTCAAGTAACAACTTCTTAAAGAGCTGAATTATGAGCTTAGCTGCGACTTAAAACTGCGTCTTTAGCCATCAATCTGCCGTCCTGAGTCCTCGAAACTTTGGACGAGCCTATAATTTAGTCAAATATCTGGGGTCTGATTAATGCAGGCGGCTGGTTTTTTGTGCCACAATGTTGCTGGCCTGGGCGCCGAGAAATCTATTAAACTGCGTTTTTATATCAGAACCAAATAAGAAAAAATAACGCAGCTGAAAAAAAGGTTGCCTTTCTTTAGGTTCTTTGGGAAAGGTGAAAGTTCTTCCGGCGCTGAACGTTAAGCCTTGCCTACAGAGTCTCGCAAAAGACTATAATGGTATTCCAGAACCCATTTTCATGATTCGAAACAATTGCATTGAGTTGTCAAGTGCCAGCGTTGACATTGAAAGAAAAGATCCCCTATCCCTTATCACTTCCTTTGGAGCATCCAGCGATCCTAAGGACAATGAGGTCCTTTGTCTGTGATGCCCTTTAATGTGTCAAAATATAGTCTATAGTCGCATTCTCCCATGAGTTTGTTTTTCTAATGCAACGTGATTTATTGTCTGGCCAGTGGAAGAGGTTTATTCCAACGGAGTGACATCTCAACGGTGCGTGGGAGTGAAGAACTTGGTTATTGTTTGGGGTAAGGTGTTTGCATTTCATTTTTTCCGAAGTGTAAAATGCCCAAAAGTGGATAAAATACTTTCTTGTAAGGCCATACATTTATATTGGAAATACTAGGAATTATAGTTAGGCTGAGAAAATTCAAAAGGGAAAGTCTTAAAAGTGTTGATTGGGTTAAAAATATTTTGTCTATTAAACTATAAATTATCCGTTAAAATCTAACACACTTTTATATTTAAGTAGTCATTTATACATAAATACGAACTCCTCTTATTGCTTTTTCGACACTTTTGTATTAAAAATAATGTTTTATGTCGTGTTGCCACGGCAGTTCCTTTTTTAAAATTTAAAATATGACCTGAATTTCATAGGCATAATTGTGAAAATTTTTACTAGTTACATTGTGGCACGTGTCACTGAGGTCGCTGTCTTACCTGCGATATTTTGAAATTTGTAGAAGCTACCTGAAGAAATAGGAAACTACTGACCTAAAACCAAAGGCTGATCTGTGTTTTGCGTTATCTGTAATTAGTATTAACGATCTTCGGATGTAAGAGTGATCATATAAGCCCATTGCAAAGCAACCTCAATTGGCGATCGTATGACGACGTGGATAGGCTGTACATAACGGCTGCACATGGTCCCATCGGCATTATAAATGCAAGTAGTACCCGCATGTGTTACAAACCTGATCAAAAGATGGATCCCCTTTTAGAAAAGAATTTAAATATGGTTTTTCGTTTAATTTTTTCATTTTATTTTTCGACCAAAAACTAATTAACATAAAATTGTATTAGCAAAAAAATATATTTTCGTTTCCATGCTATAATTATTTCATAAATATATAGATTTGAAACTGGTCTCGTGGTTCTTAACAATGTAAAAAAATAGCTTAAAGTAAGAAAAAAATTGGGGGTATGTTGTTTTTGTATTAGTGTTATTTACAATTTGAGGCACTTGGTTCAACTCAACATTGACTAGAAGAAAATAGGGCGTGGAGGTGAATTTTGAGGATTGAGTCACTGCTCCTGCCATAGAGAGATGTAGTCCAAAATCTCCTCGTCGTCGGGCGTGCAGTCCTCCTCGTCTAATTGAAAATGTTCGTATGGTTCAAATTTCAGCTGAAGTTGGGAGTGCGTGTGTAATTCGTTGTCTAGATGATCCATACGATCCAGGTGGGTGGATATTTGTTGGGGAACTCCCTCGTAGGTGCCTGAATCAAAGGACATGCTGGAGTTGAAGGATGATGTTGGCGAGTGGCAGGTTTGCTGGTTGTTGCTGGTGGATACGCATCCTGCATCTCCGCCTGTTACGGATGTGCCCACCAAGTTGGTATTTAATGAGAGGGCTGTCAGCGGTTGGTGATTGAACTGCTGCCTCTGTAGCTGCTGCTGTTGCTGCAGAGGACTGACAGTGATCGTGTTTTGATAGTAGGTATTATGCCCTGAGGAACTGCAAGTACTGCTGCTGGAACTGTGACTGCTGGACTCATCCAAACAAAGTTGAAGCTGGGTGACTGCATTGTTGGTGGCACCATTATTGCTGCCCCCATTTAGGTCATCCACCAGATCCTGAAGCCTCCGGATGTACTCGACGGCAATGCGCAGTGTGTCTACTTTGGAGATCTTTTTGTGAGGTCCTCGACCACCACCCTTTGTCAAATCCGTAATTATGGATTGTGGAATATGTTGCCGCAATCTGGCGAAGCTGTTGTTCACCTGCTTCACACGATTTCGTTCGCGAGCATTGCGCCTTTGGACCGACTGGGATTGGTCTACATTATATGGAGCCGGCGAGGAACCAGGCGATAAAGATGATACTGATTCAGAGCATCTGGTCAGTGCCATACCCCTTGGTGTATACTTGCGAGTCTTAATTGGCATTGTGCCACCGGGTTGATTTTGATTGCCACCGGGAATCAATGGACTAGGCGCTGGCATTATGTGCTGATAACGAAAGATCTTCGTTGCCGAATTGATGGTCGTTGGAAACGTATCGTTGGTGGACAGCACACTCGATGACATGGTAATGCTTTTCGTTGTATTATTATTGTTTTTCATTAACACACTCGGAGCTTTCTTTAACTTTCCGGATAACGATCAACAGAAAAAAATAAGTGAACAGAGTACAATGCTTGAACTTGATCGTTTGACACCTTACACAAGAATGAGTCCCTTCGTCCTAAACCCTCGCGTTATGTACCCTTTATGCAACTCTCTGCACAACACACAGGCAGAGAAACGGGCGAGAGAATCGGAGAGAAATACGAGAGAAAGAGAGAGAGAGAGTGAGGGCAAGAGCTACCTGCACAGGTAGGGAACTCAAAGTGAGTGAGCCACAGGTAGTCTCTCTCTCTTTCTCTTTATCAGGTACTCGAATATCCCACAGGAAAACTGTTCTCACTCAACAGTCCAAAAGAAACACTCAAATTTTAAACTCAAAATATCAGCTCGAAGTATCGAAAAACGATCAAGGGATCTGAGTGAGGGCTCTTTTTGCTACGGCACGCCAGCAATTTGATTTCTGTGTTAATTAACTTAGCAAAAGTCGCGATCGCCAATTTTATGTGCAGCTCACGCACGCTTCTATTCATTAGCGCCGGTCGGATCCAAGGATCGACAGAAGATCCTGGGATCCTCCTTATTAGCCATTCGGAGTACGCTCTCTAAAGGTGTTCAAACAATTTAACTTATTTCTCCAATTAAATTATCAAAAGGCTCACAATTTTTTGTTAAGTATATCAAAGAGATATGACACAAGTTCTAGACCGAAGTTTGCAGTGAAAACTGGGGTTCCCTGTTTGTGGCTACTTTGCTTTTTCTAGACCTACTGGGATGTTGCTTTTAATATATTAAATCGTTTAGGAATAATTTAGTTCTGGGTATGATTTAATGTTCACACATTTGATTTTTAACGGTGCGCATACTTCTTATTTTTTCTATTACATAAAGCGGTCTAAGGTAAAGAAATATAAGACATACATGAAATTTCATACATCTTCTTTAAAGTATTAATCTGATTATTTCAGACTGTTGTAAGTGTGGCCAGTGGTCACTGTGTCGTGCTAAACGCCGACTGTAGATTGTAACTTCCGTTCTGTTCACAAAAGTCGGTTCATTTTGTCACGATCATCAATCGATGAGCGAGTGAAAAGATGCGGAATCGGCGACCAGGTGTAATATTTTTATTGTCCTCAACTCGTTCCCCTCGTTTGTTTCTGCCAACATTTTTCTTTTGCCAAATCATCAGGAGTGGCACTTCTGCACTTCCATTTGGCAAATTTTAGATCCCGGATCCGAAAATCAAAAACCGAATCCGAAACCAAAACCAAAGCGAAAACCGAAATCGGGATAACAAAAAAACCTTTTCAACCATGACCAGCAAACGGCGCTTCTCTGTGTTGTTCCTATAAATAAAATCCTTTCACCATTTCCAATACCTTTTTTGCATGCTGAACTTCGCTTGGAGTCTCCACTCTTTAGTTTTTGCATTGTAACGGAGGGATCGGTAGTTGGTTTCCATTATGTTTCCATCATTAACACGATCATTGTTCTTGAGTGTTGCAGAAATTTTGGCAGCACAATGTTCTATTTAAATTTTCGCATTTTCCAAAATTCCATTGAAGCATTTTAATAAATGGTACGGGAGAAATGCTGGTGACATGCCTAGAATAGGGTTGAAGTCGTCATTAGAAACCCCACTCAGTGAACTGTGTGATCTATGGTGTATGCGGACATTTAACTGAAGTGGAATTCGTATACCCGATCCTTTTTCCTTGAAGTGGAGAGTCATAAGCAAGGTCGGTCTAATCGCGTGTTCGGTACTATTGATTGATCATAGGACAAATTCCGGTCACCGCTTGAATGTAAATGCCACTCATACCTTGAACAGGCATTGGATTTCACCTTCAAAATCAAAGTTTTATTTGTTTTTTTGGGAACAATCATGTTATAGTAATAGTACCTAGTGTAGGAATCTTTTAATTTTGCTTGCTTTAAAATTTATAGTTAACAAAAGTTCCATTTCCTTTAGTATATAATTTTGATAATTTAATTCTATCTTTGTGGAAGTCTTTTATACCTTTATTCTTTCGGAAACTTTTTAATGATTTTTTTATTTCGAAAGACTTGTTCTCCAGGAAAACCACCAGAAAGCAAGTTAAGTAACCCTTCGATGTTGTCCCGACAACCAGTAAACATTTTTTTTCGGACTACTTTGTTTATATCCTTTTTCCAGACGTGCAACGCTTGGAGGATTTAAATGCGTAATTACTTTGATATGAAGCATAGTTCCGGACCGCGAAAACGGGAAATGAAAAGGACTCGAAAGTGCAAGCGAGATGAAGAGCGGGGCCCTTGCGATAATTGGGTAGGAGCAGGATGGAACGATGCAGGATATATAACCTACCCATTCTGTATATTTATATATATAAATATGTATATATATATATATATCCTAATCGGTGGAGCGACGCGTGCGTTTTTCCAACGAAACTTGAAATGCAAAAATGAATGTTGAATCTTAATTTAAACGAGTTTTCGTAGCCAGGACCTGCAGAAGAGAGCAGGAGATCGGCGAAAAAAGAAAAAGTGAAAAAGAGTGAGAGATACAAGTATATGCATACTTGCATATAGATATTTCTTTTGTCGCGTTCATTTCTACACGTAAAAATATTATTTAATATTTTGTATATAAATTTATTATTAGTACATTCCAAGAGTATATAGTCAAATTTCTTTTATTTAAATATTTCTATTTTAAGTAAATGTTGATTTTTTTTATCATCAAAAATTTTAGTATAAATCTAAGTGACGCTCGTGGTTTAATTTTTGCGTTGTGCTCTTGATGAAGCGTAGATGTATCTCTCCCTCTTTATTTAGCTCAGTCATTTTCGTAGTTAATAATTTAATTAAATGCAGGAGCATGCGCAGGAGTCGCGCACCCTCCTTTCCCTTAAGACTCGTTGGATATCTGGACCATAGCGACGCGTGGCAGGTGTATTTAGTCGAACGAATTGGATCGCGGAGGAAAGAACACTGAAGAGTATAGAAGAACAAACGTAGCAGGGCATACGGGCTTAGACAACCAACTTTATACATCGATTTCCACCATTCTTTTTCTGGTGCAGCTGAAAAATAACCGTGTGCGGCACAGGGCACAAATAAAATGAACACACGCTCATTTGTTAGGGGTTGCTTTTTCTGCACCGACATGCATTTTCGGTGCCTTAACGCCACAAAATAGGGGAGCCGAAGTTAAAGTCACTACCAAAGATACAGAAGACCGATATGGGTAAAGATGCTAAGATACAGATACCGCGGCATTGAACTTTGCTCAACCCAAAGGTTCAGCTCCAGTTCGTCATGCAAACAAAGATGTTGGGATCGTGGGCCATTTTAATTTGGCTTCCCTGCTTGGACCAACAATTGGGGAACAACAACAATTGAAAAGTTTGACGTGGCTAAAACGTTTGTATGGAAAAGCCTAGATTTTCAGCTGTTACCTTATAAAAAGGAAATTGCATTACCAAACCTTTTTTTATTGTACTTTCGAATTCGAGAGCAAAAATTAACTATATCATTCTTTAAAATAGTATTTGTAAAGTGTGTGGTTTTTATTTAATTTCTTATGTTAGCAATTATTATTGGCAAAGGATTGCATTCTGTTCATGTGTCGAATAAGTATTTCACTTTGCCACGTTTCTGAGTCTCGTCTTTTTGCGGTCTCAAACTGGATGATCATGATCATGGAATAATGATAATCATGATCACAACACGATCCGGAGGGAATGAGAGGGCGCTGAACAAAAAGGCAGTAGCACGCACCATTAGATGCGGTCAACATGAAAACATCTGCTCTTCGGTGTACTCTGTTTCAGGTCAAATAAAAAAAATATATATATATCTATGTATACAAACATACGTATAAAGAGAAGGTACCCGTTAAGTGGTAGAGTAAAGGAATATACTAGACGTTGAGTACAGATAACCGGACCTATAAAAGCTGGGAAGTATAGAAAAAGCTTTTTTTGCCAATTTCTTTAGATTTTTCGTTTACCAGCTAAAGCACGGGTATCTGATAGCCAAGGAACTCGACTATAGCGACATGTTCTATGGTTGCATGGTCTGGTTTCACATCCCAGATCCAGATCCCCACAACATATCCCAATGTAAATTGTGCCAATTGGTCGGCATATTTATGGCCTACACAGTTGGGTCTCAGTTAACTTTAATCAATTTTTTGTGCTACGCTTTCACGAACTGCGGGGCCGTACATCGCAGCTTAATCCGAGACTAGTGCATATAACGTTTAAATTAAAAAGGCATAAAATTTTGTAACAATGTCGCAGATGATCTGCACCATTTACTTTATTGCTGTTCGGCAACCCTGACCATATTTGGCTTTCTGAACGTTTTTCCGAAACCAATTAAACTTGACGGGGAATCCAACGGGGACTCATGGATTTTGATATATCATATATTATATATATTATTAAATTTGTGTAATAAAGAAAATCTATGATAACCAGAATCGAGTAATTAATATACATTAAATTTACAAAGTTTTATATCATATTATTTGCAAACAATATTGAAATATAGCAAATGGAACGTGATGAACAAAATATTTCGTTTCGTTCGCACAAGTAGTGCGTAGGTATCATCAATCAGCAGCGCTATTAGAGCCAAATTTGGCACCTCAAGGCCTCTTAATTGTGCTAATCCCTTGCAAAACTCTGGAGGTGTGAAGAGCCACAAGACAAGTACAGGTGGGAAGTAAACAAAGAAGAATAACGAATGACGAAGATATTGCAATTCTCAATGGAGGAAACTGGCATCCTATTAGTGCCAGTTTTAAGCTGATTTACGCAGCACCATGTTCCAATTAAAGTTCTCGCCTGAGCCTCTTAAAAACTCATTAATCACCCGCCTAACTACGTCCACAAACGATTTTCGAACTGGTCCACAGATCGATTTCCAAATGTTGCAAAAAAAGCAGACGGCCGGTAAAAAAGGTGCGAACCAATTTGCACCTCAGACGTTAAAAAGAAGGAAAGAGCCGTCGTTTGTCGAAGGGCAAACCCGAGTTAATTTCTATGAATTTCACGCCTACCAGAATCGAAATTACCCTGGGCAAGCTGCATTTGAGCCGACCGAATCTGGCGCCAAGTAAATGGATCAACCTTGGGTTTCTTTCTAGTATTTTAAAACCTAGGCTTTTCGCTCGCCTCGCTTTTATATTTTACGACTCCTGCGCTCTCGGAAACTTAATATTCAGCAGTCCAATTAAACCATTAAAATCTAGACATGCACCAATTTAGGTGGCTTCAAATTATTCAACGACCACACATTATAAATTTTAAAGCGGGCAGACCCATAAAAACCTTCTCCAATCCAAATGGAAGCAAACGAACTTTTGTCACAAGATGTCAAAGTCCAGGTGATTTACTCCGTTGCCCCAAAAGTGGCAGCAAAAACTTTAGGCACTGTCTGGTCAATGCACTGGGGAAAAAGGGAAGGACATGCACTTGATGTAAACTTGAGTGTGAATTGTGAAAAATCGAGGGAAATTCACATAATTTTTCAAACCTAATCATGGGAGCATAAATGTGTATAATATTGTATAATCAGGTAAATAAAAAATTTGATTTGTCCATATAAAAAGGCAAAGTAGCACGAAAAATGTTACGTTGCGAGAGTAGGCAGCTTATTTTTGCAGCGTATCATCGAGTTCAAAATCCCATCGATGGGTGTCTGGTCCGTTTGATTGCCAAGAAATTAAAACGTTACGCTCGTTGACGTAATGCACAAAATGAAGTTGACATGGCAATGGGTTTTCATTTTAATGAGATGCCCCCTACCAAGTTCCCCTGGATCCTTGGGTCTCTGGAGCCATCAATCAACAATACCGAACCGAAGCGGGGAGGATCGCTGAGTCTGTTTGTAAAATTCTTGAAATTTGTACTGATGAAATTGCACAACAAATTCGCGAAAGAATTATTATACAACAAATTATGGATATGGATTATTTATGTCCGCAGGCCATGAAAAAACAATGTAGAATCTTTCAACACCTTCACAAAGTTTATGCGGCCTGCGATCATGCACTGCCACATAATTGTTTCTGATAAGGCATTTACACTGTTTCCACTTCTTCGGAAGATTTTCATCGCAGTTCCAGTCCAAGCTTCGTGCGCTGATCGTGGAGCCTGGAGTCTGGTGATATATCTGCCATGGCTGTTTATGCGTATGAAATTAGGGAGCTACAGCTTCGTCTTTGCGATTGAGGCCAATTGGGAACCGAGAAAATAAGTACAAGTTTTTTGCAAAAGTATTACAGTTGTAAATGGAAGCTTAAATTATTACCAACCTCCTCTTATGTTTAAAATTTCTCTTGCTAAATATATCCGCTCACAATACTACTATTGCAAAACATCATATACTTTGAAAGCCAAAAAATAGTGTGGAGTGTAAGAATAAGTTATTTAGTGACCTTTGAAATTCACTATTGGGTGCCCAGTACATCTTGCACCCCACACCGTTCCCAAGGATGGGTATTCGTTTCCCTGCGTTTGGCTGCTGATTGTCATCGCCACACCATGAATTGGTTCTTTCCTGTGCTTTGCGACTCGTTATAGCCGTTACTAGTAAAGTTAAGGGGTATATTTATTTTATTTGCAGATCGAAGACACTGCCTAAAACAGTATTAGGTATGCAGAATTTTTGCATACCTCTTCTTGAGATCATTGCAAGTATTAATCGATCCCACTCTATAACCGCAAAAGATTAATTAGCGACTGCTCTCGGCCTACCCAAACATTACCAAATTGGTTAATTGAGTAATGGGTATCTTGTAGTCGGAGCACACGAGCACTGCTAAGCCTTAGCATTCTGTTTTGGGTTTTGGGGAATGGGGCTTAAGTGAGGGCTACGATGGGGAATTGCTTTGTGCAATAACAAATATTTATACTTTTTGCGATAAATGTTTGCCTTGGTTAATAAAGCGATTTGTTATTTGTGTATTCGTGGTCATAATTTATAAGCCTAAATTGGATTAACGTAGGGTCACGTTGGATCCACTTTCGTGCGGAGGCGTTTGCCTTCTATGGGTAGTTCGAGTTTGGAGCTGAGTTCGCGGATTCCATCTACGGATCGGAGGCGCCGCAGGCATCAGTCTCGGAAAAGGTGTGAACATATTGAGAACATTTTCTTTATTACTTATTTATTTGAGGCTCCCAGTTCCCGAAAAGAACAGGACGACCACGGAGCTCAATGGTTTCTGTGCCTTTACAAGCCAAAGTATTTAACTGGCAACCTAATGACAACCACTTCAAAACAAAGCTCTCTTTTGACCATTGAAATAGGTAGCTAAACACTTGCGCTCTGTGATTCTGCGACTAAGAAACAGGGCGATCGTTTACAGGGCACGACCGTATATTTTAAAATTATTTCCACATCGATCACCGGCAGAGACACACTATCAATGCAGGAAACTGTAGACTAGAAACTGGGGGCTGCACGGACAGAAATAAACGTGTTCATACCGTAATGACAGGTTATTTTAAGCACTGCTAATTTAGTTATTGACTTATAAATAGGTGTTTCAATAAGAAAAGCAATCGGGGTTAACTAAAAATGGTGACTTACTGCTTATTTTATTCAACCGATTAATACATCTCCTTGAAACCAGCACGTAATTACTCCATCGTCTTCCTAATATTTTTTCTCTGCCTGTAGACAATGCTCCCTGTGCCATTTCATTATTATTGTAGGGCACACTCGATTGTCGACTGCCGATCGTCTGTCTGAGTTTTCTTCAGCTTAGGACCTCCGCCTCCCCATCCTCATTTTTTGCACATTTTGATGAGGCTGCACCGCATTGGGCCGGATGTGCTGCACGCGCGGCGACTAATCTACATTTATTTATGGATCCTGGAACTCGGAGGACCAACAAAGTTCAGAGCGAAAGAGCGTCATAGGGAATAGCCACCGAAAATCAATTGTAACTTTTGATTTTGATGAATTGATTTTAAATTGCAAGGATTTCGATATGAGAGGTTTCAATTTTACACTTTTTATTTCCTTCTGCCATTCAAATTGATGTGGTGGACAAGGAAGCTGTCATTAGACCGCAATTAGGCAGCATTTTTAAGAACCACAGGGCGCACACTTTGGGGCGATAAGCATAGACATTATAGGCAATTTGTTGTAATTGAAAATTAAAGTGTCAGCCTGTGGCATCTAGGGTAAAAACTGGATCTTTCCCCTTAGAGACATTAAACTCCAATACCTACAAACCAAGGCTGGGTATCCAGAGTGCCCGGCATTTATGCAGTTTTGTCCTCATGACATGATCGCCGACGCGATAACGCCGGTCCTTACAAAGTGCAGATTCTGCTCTTACATTAAGCTGATATGCAAATTATGCGGCGGGCTTATTCCGGCGAAAACACCGTTCGTCGATCGCCCTTTAAATTAGCGTTAGCACAAGTATGCCAGTGTCTGGAGATTATCGATCGCCGCTGATCGATTCTCACCCCTGTATTTGTATTTAAAATTTATAACTTTGTACCTTTTGCCAACATTTTAATAACGTTTTGATGAATTTTATATGCACCGCTTGTCGTCGATTGCTTTTGGCGATTCGATCAGATCCAGATCGGCAGGCTTCCAAGGAGGAGGCGAGTGTCAGTTTATGGGTTTCATTAAATATTTGCCCATCGATGATTTGACCATCGAGCAAAGTGAACTCATTTATTATTGATCATCGCGATGGCATATGGCACTTGTCGGTATTTTCGTTCAAAAAACGACTTCTACATAGTCTTGATAGTCCCCGCTAACGTCGATTGATCGTGATTATGTTGTTTTCATTTTTTTACGATTGACAATATCTCTGACTCCGCACTAATTTACGGAACACCGAATGCGAACCAATTTAATCGATTACAAGTTTCAGCAGGGGCTTTTGTCTCATCGGCTTGCTAATAAAGAACGTGATATATTGCACGCCGAAAGTTTGTATTCTGAATGAGTTTCCGATCTCCGGTGGTGGCCACTTTTGCAGAGCATCTTAATTTCAATCGCCTCGCTTATTGTTATGGCTCTGTTGTCATGTAGTGAAACAATGGGATCACCAACGGCAATATCCAAAAAATTAAATAAAAAACGGGCAGCAACAGGCACACCAACGTAGCAGCAATAATAAAATTTAAGGATCCGATCGATCGCAGGCGCATGATCTCCCAGATCTGGCGATCTTCCGTCCCTTCGATCTCTTGACATATCCGATCCGCTCGGTCCAATTATAGTGTGCGTTGTTGCAATAAATTCGTTTATCGCCGCCGCCGCAGCGGCAGCCAAAATCATTTAAAAGCGATCAGTTTAGCCTGTTTTTGCTACTTTACAGATTAAGTGATTGCCGAAAAATTGATGCATGAGTGCAGTGCGTTTCGCCAGTGGAAGTCCACGCCAGCATGATAGATTTTAAACGCATTGCGGAAGATGTTAATGAAGTGGAGCCACTCATTATTCTATTTTAGTTAGTATTTATTGAGTATCAGTTTATTTACGTTAGTTGTACGCAGTGCTTTCAGGAATAGGAAAAAGGACCGTCGGAATCCCTTCAGACTAACAAATTGATAGAGTTATGTAATTGAAATAAAGTTCAGTCATTGTCGAGTTAACCTCGCCAGCTTTTACATGAGTGAACTTTACGTATTAATTAAGAAATAATTTGCGTTGGTAAAATGTAAATGAAAAAAAGAGTAAAAAGGAAGGTACGGGAAGGTGCTTTTATGGGTCGCTTGTCACAACATAGCTTTTTAGTCGATCAATGCCGTTTTACTTGATGTCGAAATTAATGTTGCCGTTGAGGCTGCCGTTTTCACCCAGCACTTGGTGTGCTGACTCTGAATCTTTTTGAAGCACATCATAAATCACAAAGCGACAACGTATTCAACTTCTGATTTACACACCGAAAAAACATGCCACGAACTCTACTAAAAATTATGAAGATCGTGCTCTTAAAATCAGAAAGAAAACAGGACTAATAATAGAATTTTTTTACTTTCTAGTTCCAAGTTCGCAAAGCAGCCTACTCACTAATCCGGGTGCCATCGGACGTTTTCGCCCATTTTTCCCTGTGCAGTTTTCCCAACTTTTCAGGTCGGTTACTCCATCGCCTTGTCGAAGTCCCGTGTCTCCTTAGCATTTCTGCCTGCTGCACTTGTTGTAAATTTCATTCGAAACTGTGAAGCGTTGTTGCACAAGTGCTGGAACTCTGAAATCTGAATCTGAATGTGCATGTTGGTAGCTTGCTGGCCTGCTTCGGGCTGCGCTTCTGGTTAGCAGTTGGCTGTCATGACGTGCGCACAATGCGTGCACATAATTCAGACTCTGAAAACTCAATTCCATATGGGGCTGCGGTGCATGCAACACGTAGCGGCGAAGCTCACTCACTCATTCATGCAACCCGCAATTCCTCTTCCCACCTGCGATCCTCCTCAGCTGTCATCACTCGGCTCATTGATTCAAGCACGGCACACATTCCTTCGACTTGCCACTTGTCAACACTTCATTTCAACAACTACTCCTCTTTTTGGCTCTGGTTCTGGCTCCCTTTGATAAGTCAATCAAGCTACAAGTGCCACATTCGAGTGTTGCTGCTGTTTCGATGCATTGTTTGTTTGTATGTGCAACGGGCTTTGATGGAGCCCACCTTTTGTTTATCTTTGTGTCCTCCGATATCCTTTGATGGACCCTTCGATAATGGTCGTTTCCATTTGTCTGACATCCATTTGTTTTCGGGCGCTAAGGAACAAGTGTAGAGGTTTTTGGGGCCACTTTTATATGTAAAAAAGTCCAAAAGATCTACTACTATGATCTATAGTTCCACATTTTTGTATTTAATATTTTAAATAGAGTTGCTTTATACATCTTAATGTATTGTCTTCATTTTGTCTCAGTACAATGTCGCAGGATGTGTACATATTAATTCACCAAAATAATTATTAAAATTAAACAAATTTTAAATAAGCTTGCGTTAAATAATTACCCAAAAATGTGTATGATCTTAACTAACCCACTGAGTGTTACAAATATTTTATTTAAAGAGAATAATGTTTTGCAGCCCAGGTCACTTTAATAAACCGTTGTTGTTGCATTGATGTTATCATAAAATGTGGACTCGATTATTGTAAGGGCCCCTAAATGAAGTAACACCCGAATAAGTGAGGATTCCAACTAAATGGCAACTTTTGCGCGGCAGCTTAAGCACTCAACAATTTAATTAAAATTAAATTTTCGAATCACATTCTGTGAGTCGAAGCAGCGGGGAATAACTGATCGTGGCAGCAGGTTGATCGTGATTGCAAGACTTGCCGCCAAAGCCTTGCACCTCCGGTACTCCACGGTCAAACCCAAACCCAAACCGTTTCCCCAACTACAGACGATGATCAATGATCGCTGAGCCGACCGACGAGTCGCCAGATCTTGATCTGAACAACCTCAGTGGATTTGAGCTCACTTTAGCTTATATCTACACATACACATGTATGTATGCGACTGCATTACGTGTATCTGGCGGTGTCATCGTGCCAGTTTACTAACATATTATTAATTGGATAGCCATTGCTGCGATATCCTAGAATTTATGTGTTAATTTGTCGCTCCGCCGACTGTTGATTTATTTTTGCCTTCTAGGATTTTTAAACCTTTAGCTCCTTTTTGTTATTTTAGTTATTATGGCTCGTTTGGCTCCTTATCAGACCGATGTGACCATTACCGTTGGGCTGCGGTAATTTGTTGGCTGCTTGCCAAGCGACCGGCGACATAATCATTTTTCCGCAGCCTCTGCAATTTGTATTGTTCGCATAATTAAATTGACGCTTGACATTCCAGCAAGGCCAACTCTGGTCCACTTCACTGACATTGACACGCGCAGACTGCACACAGCAAAAAATGGTGTTCCTGGTAGTTACAATTTGTTTTTAAATTAAGAAACACGATACTCGAATAATATCAATAGCAAATAAAGTAACTACCATTTACTTTCTATGGACTAAATTATAAGTTTGCTAATTTATTTCACATGTGAAGCCAAATTTTAAAAGATATTATTTTTCAAGTTTATATGTTTGAAATTGTACACAACACCCATCATTTTTACTTAAGGTGAAAATTCTTCCGCTTTGCAAATATTCGCTCAGTATTTTGACTGCAACTTATTCGATCGCTGCCCGATCTGCGACTCCGTCTAGTTGGTATAATTAGCAACGATTAAACACTTGTCGGTCCCACCCATCTGCGGTTGAGAACAAAAGCATTCTATAGCTTTTGTCGGCTGGCTCCTTTGCTGCTTTGCTATTTTGCTACTCTTCCAGTCTGCTATTGCTATTTTGTCTCGGACCCAATGGAATTTGTCAAGCGCAAGGACACATTGCTGTTGCCAATTAGGCGGCCACCGCGCTTTCATTCAATGGCAATTGTTGTCAAGCTTGTTTGATTGGTAAGTAATTGGCGGGCGGATCGAGTTCTTATGGGTTTTGATATGGAGTTCCAAGATCGATCGTTGTAAATACTTATTTATGATGTTATTGTTTTTAATGCACATTTTTACACATTAATTCATTTCCAACATGGAAAATGAGTGTCTTGGACGGACGGAAATTTTAACAAAATATTAATCAATTATTGTGGCACAATCAAGCTCAATATTCGTATATTCGCCGCAATAATTTAATTATCACAGACAAAATTTTTTGCGCAGTATTCAATGCTAGATGAGGTGTAGCTAATCAAACCTTTTATCATCATTGTAATGTGGTCCTTAAGACGTAAATGTTTTCTCAATTCCTGTCTCAAATCTCTTTAGCTAGATCCCCACCAAATTTCATCGCAGATTGATATGTTCCATCGAAGAAAGCTGAGCAAACACATACGGACTAGAGCAAGGATGTGCAAACAAATAGACAAACACGAATTCGAGTATTTGTATCTTTCGCTGCGGTATTTTGGGTCCGTTTCCGTGAGGTAGCCAAGGACACACACGCGTGTCCTGGACAAGCTGCAACTGCAACAGGAAGACGTGCCGTGTACAACGCGTGTGCCTGTCTCGAGTGATAAGACGCCTTAAAATACACAGTGAAGGAACACTCAGGCAAGGAACATGGAAAAAATATTAATTTACACTAGGCGGCAGAACGTCAGCTGCTCGCTGACATAAAAGGGTATAAAACCTATAGCAGGGATACACCTGAAAATGTTTTGATATATTTCTTTTTAATGTCATTTATGTACCAATGGAATGCTCCATAATACAGCTATTGTCCTTTTCTAAATCGAATTACGGAATTCACAATCCGTATTCCATAATTTTTAGGTATGTTTTAAAGGTCTTTAGAGTTTACAATTTATTTTTTAAGTGTAACGGAATGGGTGCGACAGACAAAATCAAAATGCATCTGCAGCATTGAACGCACGCAAAATAAATATGAACCCTTAACCCAGTGACATAAGAGTCGTATCCGAATGAGCAGGAACTATATATCAGCGGGATCAGGAGAACTGAATCAAAATCAAGTTGACGAAAACGCCCCGACATGTGCAACGATTTTTGCAGCTTGCACCGATTAGAAATTTGAATCTGAATTCGGAACAGAGCTGTTTTATAAATTTAATAGACAGATAGAGGGTTAATCAGTGGATTCCTGATGGGAAGAAAGTTGACGAGGGAGGAAGTACAAGACTGATACTAAGCATAAAAAATGTGATAAAGAATACCAAAAAAAATTAAAATTGTTGATATACTAAGAGAAAAACGAAATCAAAAGCAGAGTTCTTCGTTGTTTTATGACGAAAGACAGTATAAAATAAAACATCAAAATAAACAATAAATATATGTACATATAAATATAAATATTTAAATTCAGATTAGAATACTTCGTTCAGTTCACTAAACTCCATACAGTTTTTGATTGTTGGCCCTGTTCGTGGACTGAACCATGCCTTGATGCATTTGTCATAATCGTCCAGGTGATTTGAAAACGTAAGCCAAGGCGGTTTTATGCGTCTGGTGGTGTCTTGGTGGTCTGATCCGCTTGGGATCTTTGAGATTTGTAATACGCGCAACCGCAAATGATGCAAATTTCCTTACAGATCGCCGCTAAGATTAAGCAAGAAATCCTGGCGGCTAAGCCGCAACTAAATGCAGCTTAAACAATGTTCTTAGGCGTGAGATTTTCATTAAGATCTGTTTCAGGTTTTGGTTGGCCTGGCTTCTTCTCCATCCATATCCCCTATATCTGTGTTGTCGGCAAAATTTCAAAACCGGCTTACCAGGAAAAACGGATGCTGGGAAAACAAGAAAACAATGATGGGTAGATTTTCCAGGGGGTTTTACTTTACAGGTCAGATCGTTTTTGGCCCGACTGCCAGGATATGTGCGTGTCTACAGATTTGTTTGCATGCAAAACAGTGTGCAGGCGAGTTTGTTGGAAACCTAAAACCTTGACCACAAAAGTCAGTCCACAAATTCATGGCTGCAGAATAAAGAACTTTAACATTTAACAGCACTCAAAGTAGTATCAAAAGAATAAGAGAGCCAAATGACCGCCAGGCATTCTGCGATGGCAGCCAAAATAATTAAGTCGTTTGCACCGACAATTAAATAATTCTGCAAATTGCTCCAAAAATGCAGAACTTTTAGTGGCTCCCTGTTCTTACTTTTACGTCTCTCGGAATGAATGTGAAATTTGTTTAATTACGACTTTGGCTGCGAGCGACAGTTTAAAATACGAGATTCGAAATGCTGCGCAGCGTGAGAAAATGCATAATTCTTTTAATGTGATTTCGTTTTGGATTCCGTCCAACCCATCGCACATTCATCACGAATCACACAAGACAGTGGGTATGAAGTATGTTAAAAGTCTATTTACTAGTTACAAAATTTGCTTGGAGGACGACACAAAAATTGTGGCATATTTTAGGTTGTCATGGGCAACGTTTTGCCATTTTGGTTTGCATACCAAATTTGTTTACTATTAAATACTTTCTAAAAATAAATTTTACATTACGAGGAACTTAGTAAAATTTATTCGTAAATTGTCAAAGTAGGGCTTATATAAAACATGTACGAACAGTTAAATTTCAATCAAGGCAAAAGCCAGGACTTAAAACAATTTTATAATTACTTTTTCCACTCATGTATTCCTCGTTCTGGGACCACTGTGACGTGTGGCGCTGTGGCTTTCACTGGCTTTGGCAGTCGGCGACTACTGCACCACGCCTCCCATATATTCGGTACAAAGGTAATTACACTTTTGTTTTTCATTCGGCCTGCCGGATTCCAGGAGCTGTCCAATTCAAAATATCCCATTTGCCAGCTGGTCAACTTTTTGGCTAGCCTCAGGCGTGAGTCACAATATCCAGAGAAAAAACACTTATGGCTTTGTATCTCCTCTTGTCAAGCGGCTCTGTATCCTTTGTGTCCTGGCTCATTGTCTTTATATTTCGGACCACTCAAATCCATTGAAGTCGGATATGTAGGCGGACGCGCAAAAGAAATCGCCCTGGACCTTTGACTTCAGAATGTCCGTCTTTGACGAATTTGTCAAAGGTAATTAAAATTCTTGACTCAAAGGTGTGTGAAAAGCGGTTTACGGCAAACAATTTGGAACTTTGGCGATCTAGTTAGCAATTGCAATTGTACCAAATGGGATTACCTGTTGGTTTGTTAGTAACTCTACTCTATTTGACTTCGTCGCTCCCTGCTGACTGATCCGATTTTGAAATTCACTTTGTAAGGGCGTGTCACACGCTGATGAATCTGAATCTGATATGAAAAGTAATCCTGGAAAAATCGATAACGTGCTTTTAATCACCAGGCTCTTAGGCACGAAGTTTGTGTAATCATCCCTTTGAGTTTCAAGCACTAAATCGATGCATTCACCTATTGCACGGGTTAATCTGCGGATAAAGTCGATTTTTTCCATTGACTTTGCATTCTTTTTTTTACTTTCTGATTTAGCATAAAAGCAATCATAATTCGCATACTGAGCGCTGACGAAAAGTTGTCAATTAAGTTCATCAAGATTGCATGGCAAAAACCCAATCCCAATCTCGAAACCTCGATCCTCTGGGCTTATAAACATATGTTAATACAACCAGCATGTAGTCAAATGGAGCAGGCACTGGGCCCTGTGATCCTTGACTGCTGTCTGCAGGGTCTTCTGTTTTTAGTCTTGTGGATATGCAGTCGCAGCACAGAAAGAAATACAGCTACAGTTTTGCAAGAGAAGTAGATTTAATTTGATAAGGGTCTCCGAAAAAAGCCACTCTCTCTGACCACACACCATATATTGCCATGAATTTCATTTTATAAAAATAATATTGGATGCATCAATCTATTAATGCTTTTTATTTTATTCTTTTCTGTGTAGTTGTGTTGTGGATGTCGTCACCACCCAGGCAGCAACCGCATTTATTATGATTGCATTTTGGTTGAAAAGTTTTTATTTTTTGCCAGGCTGCTGATTTTGTTATTGGTGTCCCGCTGCTTAGTTAAATGAGACATCAGTTTGGCTTAGTCCCTGGGATAATGGCCCCCGTCACCCAGGAAACTGGATTAACTTGGCTACCGGTTGGTATTGGTTCTGTTCTTCAAGCTACATACGTTATATATGTTCCCATGGCTCATATGGGTGGGCGCACTTGCTTGTGTTATTGTTGGTAATGATGATGCTAAGGGGGCTCTCGGGGTGTAGTTTTTTTTGCATTTAATTCTTAAAGACAAAATTCACAAAAAAAGAAAAAAAGGAATGCAACCATTTCATGGCTCCCCCAAATCGCAAGACAAGACAGTGAGAAAAGAAGCGATGTAGCACTTTTAATGTCTTCATTAAACGCTACGCAGCGAAGAAGGCAGCAATATAGGGGAATTGAGAGGACCAAGTCTGCTATATATTGTTTATTTATGAATGTCATTCAATTTATTATACCATTGTATATTTGAGAGGGAAATGCACACAGATCTTGGATCTCCTCTGTCCAGTCTTTGGTCGCCAGCCCCTGCTCTCCAGTCCTCTGGGACTCCAGACAGATCGCTGACCGGCTATCGAGCATCATCATCATCGTCGTCCTCCTCCTTACTAACGGGCTTTTGTGGCAGAGCCTCGTCGTCTTTTCTGTGGAGCTAAGTATTGGTGGACATCGGTTATCGTTCTGCCACAACCATTTGCATCAGTGACCAGCCAAATCAAATCCGAGCTCCTCTAGACCTTATAGGGTATGGTCGATGACACTTCTCACATATTGCTCAGCAAATGTAAAGAACCTATTGAAGAAACATATATGTCTGGATTAAATATGATAAACTAATAGGACCACCCTTTAAATGAAATGTAGCAAATGAATGTATAACGTTATAATGAAGTTTGCTTTACAAAAATGCCAATTTTCATTTTGTTTTTTGTTCTGAATATTCTAATTCTAAGTGTTTACGGTTCCTTTTATACGCCTATTTTTACACGCTAACTTGAAAGAGCATTCTTTAATCACCTATTTCTTCAAAATGATTGTATTTAAACTCGTTTTTCTTCTGGTTAGTTGCTCGTAAAGCGCAATGCACTGATCACTGCCGCTGGACGATTATTGTATATCATCATGCCTGCGATTCTTCGATTCATTCCGTTCCGTTTCGATGCGGTTCTTCGAACCGCGACAAGTTGTCAATGTCTGTAAGTCTGCTGTGTTGTGTATATGGCCTCCTCCCTCGCTGAGCCTGTCGCTGTATTGCATAAGATAATTGGTGATTTTCATATCGATTTATGCATCCGCTGCTCTGGCTGCGACTTATACTCACGATCTGGCAACTTGACCGTTTAGGCATTTAAACAATTTTCCACTTGGTCATTAGAGCGTTTAAAACTCAGCGGGAGCGGACCAAAACAATAATTAAATCATACATCTTCTGGCTCTACACTTAAGACTTTGGGGACAAAAAGGATACTCCTCTAAAAACTAAATCAAAGTCAACACATTTTAAAATTTATTGCTCTATTTGGTAAGAGTTAGTCCCGATAGAACTATTATGGTTAAAATAACCTCCGCCCTCTAAAAATAAGGTCTGGAAGCAAATGCACTCAGAAATTGGTTAAAATATTTTCTATGTAAACACACCAGATTTGTACCTAAGATTAGTGCGAGTCCTAGTTGTGGCCGCAAGCGAGTCAAACGTTTTGTAAACAATATTAAACAAAAACGCCTGCTGTGATCACAATTCACTTTCTCCCTGCATCGCGAAAGGGTGGACCATAGGTCGCGGGGTCGGTTGGATAAAGGACCGCGTTCTCGGAAGGCCGAGATGATGCCTTGTTAATGGCATTTTATGGTGGCTCATAATCAGCGCAATTATGTTGCATTTTCAAATTCCGAGAGCTAACAAGTGCTGCGAGTTCTGTGGCCGTTGCCTTTCTTTGTTGTCAGCCGCCCTATGGCGTCGGTTAGTTTTTTTTGTTTTTTTTTTTAGGTTCGCCAGGCTGCCAGTTTTTCGATTTCAATTTTTCGGGTTTCAGTGGCATGTCCTTGTTAACTTAACAACAACCGCAAGTGTGCTAACGAACCAAGCCGCCAACGCGACCCCACCCTCGCCCAATAAACGCTAAACTGCAATTTGTTCGAGAAGAGGCGTTGAACGATCTTGCACCTTCGGATTCTTGAACAAGGCACTATAAAATAATGAGATTCTGAAACCTACCAGGTTATATTATTCCCGTTTTAAAAGTATATCTTCTAAATCTACAAAAAAAAACGGAAGAATATTCAAATATAACACTATACTATGATTTTTTTTTTAGTGGATCGCACTTAAAAAACACCATTTCTGGGTGGTGATCTTGTCCAGTTGCTTGTAGCTTGCCTCCGAAAGCGGGCGGCTTACAAGATTGCCGGAGTGATCGACATTAATCCGTGGCAGAATCCGCTTACTGACAGTGCGCGCCATGGTGACAAGTCGATCTGAACAAACCAAAAAGCTGTTGAGCTCTCGGTGACAAGTGAGCGGATTGTAATGGCTTGCTGAATAAGTGCATTTGATTCCCGTTGAAATTGATGCATTTAAAGGAATATGTCTCGGCTTTACCATGATAAAATTAAATTTGCAATTTAGTTCAAAATTTTTTTTTCCTTGTGCACTTAACATCCATAAGCAAGTGCATAATATCATATTTAAAATGCTTTTCGGGTCGGCAATGTGTAAGTTTTTCATTTGTTAAGGACCCAATTTGGTCTACGTTCTTTTATGCACAGACATTTTAATTGTAATCATTTATTGCGCGAGTCAACATTTGTGACCTGAAGTCATTATTCACGATTATCCAATTGAGTGGTTCTCAATGAGCCTTTGCAGCTATCCTGCGGCTTTCTGATCCATTTCTTTGTTCGATTGCGGTAATTCTACTGTGCTCTCCTTTTTGTCGTTAATTGATTTCGAATCGCGCTGCATTGATCCCATTAGTACGCCCCATTTAGCACCTTATGTGGCGGATCAGGTGCTTGAAATTCTTTGATCTTGGACCGCAGAAGCGTGAAAAGGATGCTTGTTAGGCCATGATTACGACCGGTGTAAGGACCCTTTATTCCTTTATGCACCCTCTACTAACCTTGTTTATGGACTATTTTAGCCACTAACGACATTGCCATCGAATTGATTCCCACGACTCATTTTGTTGATACAATCGATTGGTTCCGTTGTTTAAATATTTACATAAGCCTTGCGAAATCCGGAAATTGGAATTCCTAAAGATCGATATCGGTTTTCATAGCTAAGCAAACACGTTGTATAAAAGGAGAAGTCCTTTGGTAGACCATACAAAACGAACATAAATAAATATGTACAAGAAACAGATACCCTATAAATGCAATCGACTTAAAATCGATTTTGACGCCCATCGAACGAACGATGCACATTTTTATTTCAATCCCTGCTCATCAACATAACAATGAACTCCTTTCAATCCTTTTCGCACTTCCCCCGTCCTTTTTTAGGTTTAATTAATTCCAAGTTCCACACCACTCTGAAGGGATCCACCTGTTCAAAAAAAAAGAAGTGTGGGTAGGAACAAAACGGAAGGTCTAGGCCATTAAAAAGGACTTTTTCGTAGAAACGCATCAAATGTGTTCGATTTGCTTAATTGAATTTTCGTATACCAGTTGGAGGATTGAGGGAATCAGGAAACCGAAGGGATCAGAGAAAGAATCAGCGAAGGAGGCTGATGTTTTAATAAATTCACACGCACGTCGGCTAGGGACTTCGGTTTCCCTAAATAATGAAGTCAAGGGAAGTCTCGTCTGTTTACTGAACGGTGCATATACCACTAGGTGCAACATGGCATGAAATGCGGATATGCACGGTTTTGCTGACCCGTCATTTGATTTTGGAAATATTGCTTACACCGGACCACGTCCCCGTTCGAGATAAACATAGATAGGACAGTTGTGGAGCTGTAGTTCAAACCGAGGGATAGTTGTGTGCTACCCACTAACTTTCTTTGAATACGCTGTCTAACTTGAAAGTGCCGAATGTTGTTGGAAGAAAGAAACCCCGGACAATCGTCCTGACCTCACCACTGTTAATGAGAACCACACATCGGTAGAGCGCAACCTGTGAAGTGCCTCAAACGGCTCACGCCAGTCCCCTTCTATCAGTCAGAGCCTTATGCAATTTGCGTTGACTACTGTTCGTTATTATTGTTGTGTTCACAAAGGCAACGTAATTTTGTTTTCTGGCATTATTCTTGGGCCACGTGCAAAAAAGGATGTGTTTGCTTTGTTTTTCGTGCAAATTGTTTTCTGGACATACGCCGCACGCTGCGTCCTGCGTCTTGGACAATTGTCCTCCCGAAAATCATATGCATATCAGTGACACAATGGAGACTAGAAATACAGTTTAACTACGGTTCACCGCTGCTGGAGGCAACATTCCAACAACTGGCTTTGGCAATGCGGCAGCATCTCCTGTTCAGCGGAAGAGCTTCAAAGTAGCCGCAATATTGGTGCTGTGAAAAAGAGTTTTCAGCGGAGTAATGCAAGTCGGCTGTCATGAACGCAGTCATAACATTTCATTGCCTTAATTTCTTATGCAAATATCCTGTGGCAGCGCTGCGAATTTATTAATTTCTCGCCAAATGGCTTTAAAAACTTGGAATTTCGAATAAGGGCGATTGTTTCTATTCTGCACTGCAAGTAAAAGTGGGGACTGTTTAGTCAGCCTAAAATTTTGGATATCAATGCGGGAAAACTTTTAAAACAAAAGTCAAAGAAGTTAATGCCTATTCAATGGCTATATTTTTATTAAATAAAGTCTGCCATTGAGGGGATTAAAGTGTACAGCAAGTGTATTTGGCTACTGGTTAAGCCGAATGGTATCTTCCGAAATTCTTTTTAGCATCCGAAAAATATATCCCGCCTGTCTGTGTATAATTAAAAGTTCAAAAAAGCGACAGTGTTCATTTTTTTCATCATAAATTTAAAAAAGACTGCCATGTTGGCGCTGGACGCGCGCGTCTCCCATTTGAAGTAACCGCGGCGGCAATGACAACGAGTTCGAGGATGCGGGACCACGGATATGGGAAACAACGATGTGGACTGGACCACATTTAATTGGCATCAGCTGCAACCAGTTTTTGCTGTTTTGCAGCTTATATACCTTTTTTATATTTTACTTGGGTGATGCCCAGGTTTTTTGATTTTTTGAGTAATTTTCAAATCAAACCAAGGTCTCTTATCTTCCCTTTGCGTCGCTGCCTTTGGGCGTGCGCGTGCGCAGTGGCAATTTGATGAAATAAATATGAAATCAAAAGTGAATACAAATACAAGCACCGGCGGTGAAGCCCATATTTTTTCTGTGCACGATGAAAAGAGTATAGTCAGTAAACTATAGTAAACTATATTAAATACACGTTACATAATAAAATTTGCATACAATTTCAAAACGTCTTATTACATTTTAATTACGTTCGAATATGATTATTTGCTGAGTTTTAACTAGTTTAAACCTAGCAAATATAACTTGGCAGTGTGTTTTTATCGCAACCAATTAGCTCAGTCACGCAGTGAGTGCAATCCGAATGCATTTAAATATATAACCCATTTTTTCAACAGGCAAATACCACGCAACTTCGTGAAGTCGCGCAGATCTTGTAATTCTGCGTCTGCCTGTAGTTATGTACGTTCTGAGCTGAGCTCTGTTTTCATCCAATTAAATGTCGTAAATTCCATTAAAAAATGTTCTGATGCCTATGGAGCCTCCGGACTTAAAAAGACTTAGACTCGGTCCAGATCAGAAAAAAGCCAAAAAAAATCGAAACCCGGATACTAATAGGCATGTTGTAGTATAAACTTAAAAGTTTGGGCAAATAAAAAATAAAATATTGAATTTGCTTTCTTACAGTTTAGAAATTCTTTCACCACAATTTTCCTCTACAAAATATTAATCCAATGTGATAGGTTTATTTTCCGATTTTTTTTTTTTTTGATAGCCTGGTGCACAAAGGAAAAACGTTCTTGATTTTATTTTAAATGGTGCACTTAAAGGGACCACAATGCATTATTATCATTTCAGCTGCATTGTCAAGTATAATCAGCTTAACTAATGAAAACTTTAGAATTGGATGTTTGATCCTTTAATTCGAACGCACGCAACAGGATCCTTTTTTAAAAATCGAATTCTGAAGGCGTTTTTAATTGCGTAGGTTGGGAAAATGAACATTTTGAGTTGGGAGGGGAAACTGGAAACCGGGAAAACTGTAACAATGCAAGTGCACCTTTGTGTGGAAAATGGAGGAGCGGCCACGTATTCGGCTGTGCACTTGTTCTTAGCAAGAAGTTATATGACAACTTGTTGTCGGCCTTTTTTATCTTGGGTATAATGCCACTCAGTCCATTTTTTTGTGCAAATAATTATAATTCTTTCACTCTTTAATGAAGAACTCTTCATAACATTTTTTTTTATTATTTTGGTGTAGAGAAATCTGGCAAAATTTAAGGTCGAACATAAATTACATTATTCCTGTCAGCATTTGCGAGTCAAAAAAATGCGTTCATGTTAAACAAATAACTCACTTGTTGCTCCCTGGAAATTATTTTTGAGACATCAGTCAGAATCTGACTGTCTTAAACCATGCTTTTGTTGTAAGTAGAATATCCTTAATAAATCATAAATTTATTCGGCCAGCGTAGCATGTAAAGAGTGCCTTTTATCGAACATACAAAATAAAGAAAACCCAGTATTGTGGGGGGTGTCGACTACAGGTTTCTCTATATTTGAAACATATAAATGGGAGTTCTGCCTCAAAAAATATTTGTGAAAAAACGTGTTAGCCGTTGTAAATGTGGAACGAGGTCTATTCTATACATTAAAAAACTATTTTTTTTCTCAAGACGATAATAATAAATTCTTTTTCAAGTCTCGTAACGTTGCATATTACAGTATGTATATATACTATATACCCATTCAAGCTGAATTCAGGGTCCATATACGTGGCCAAAACCACAAAGGGTCTTTTAAAAAGACCCCGGGACGATCTGGAGCAATCTGCTACATATTTCTGCATATATTTCTGCGATCGATCGCCCTTTCGAAGCCATGTCAAACGTATTATTAACTTCACACAAAAAGCGTTCGATTTTGCACCGTTTGCTGTCGCAAAGACATTGTGTCGTTCGTATGTCGCCCATTGAGACCGCCAATGGAGGGAAGAGAGCCCCCTGCAGCCTTTTCCCTTGTTATACCCGTGGCTCGTAGAGTTCAAGGGTATGCAATATTTGTGGAGAAGAATGCGTTTTCGACTCTTACGTGTATATAATGCATAAAATAAGTTAAAATTATAAGTTCAAAGACCCAAAGCGCGTGGTTAATAAGTGAATTTCCAGTATATATATAAATATGTCATATATATTACCTTAATGATGTATACAAAATATATATGTATATGTAGCATAAGTAAATAAATAGGGAATATTACGTTTATAATGGATGTATTAACGGGTAACTGATAGCCGCGACACTTATGTGTAGCTTACGTTTTTGGTATTCAGCCTTTCAAGCCTTTTAGTGTATATATATGTGCAATGCAAAAACAAGAAAAGGCCGGAAATAATAATTCGACATATGTGCCACGAAAAGGGCTTACGTTCATTAAAAAGTATACCTTCCACGACTCAGCTGTATAGAAAAGGTTTATCTAAAAGTTTATTGTTTATGATGTATAGACAAAAACTTGGTATACAAATGATCATATTCTATTAGTGTTTTATGGTTGCTAATGAATAGATTAGTGTGTGATGTAGTCATTTAATATGATGAAGAACTTCCTAGAAAAGTCCCATTAATGTCGTTTAGTGTTTCTTTTGTTCTTAGAGTATATGTATCTTGCGTAAGTTTTATCTGCAGCAGTTTCATCGCGGCGGCTTCCGGTTCAGAAGGCCTGAGCAGATCTTATTTTAATTTTTTTTTACGTTGTCGGGGGCGATCTGAACAATTGCCGACCGCTGTTTTTTCGCTTGTTTCGGCTGCATTGCAGGAATAACTCAAAATTAGTTCATTCATCGATCGATCGATCTCTTTGGAATTGTGAATTCTCAGGGTCTTATTACCGTGACCGGTCCATATGCAAAAATGCAGCAGGTAAATATTTTGCCTTTTTCACCCTACTCAATCCAGCTTTATTTATGCAAATCGGCGTTTTTCGATCAAAAGTGCTTACAAAATGTTATTGTAATTTATCTTCAGTGGTCGGTGATCTTGTAAATACTTAACGGTTTCAGTTTCGACTACTTTTTCCGGCTTATCCCGAATAAAGGGTAAACTAGGTTCGTTTAAAGCAATATAACAGGTAGAAGGTAGCTTTTCCTGTGGTATACAGGACAGGATCAAGTTTGTATCAAAACATATTACCATATTCCTAAAGCATTTCTTCATTAACAACTTTTCTGAATCTTACTCCTTTTTTACCTAAATTTGTTTCATTTTAATTACCGTTTATTTTTTTGATAATAAAAACTCATTTAAAATTTTATATATATATCAGTTTAATGTCCTCCATGTATGCTATATAAAAAAAAACTTAAATGTAAATTGTCTTCCATTAGAAACTATTCTTAGAAACTATATAAAACCTTAAATACTAATTTATAAGGCAAAAAGGTAGTTCTAGGGAATATAAATACTTTGTGGCTGAGGTAATACTTGTTGGCCAATCAATGGTTCGATGTGTGTGATGGTTGGGTGCGACTAGCAATATCTGAAGATTTTATATCTGGTAAGTTTACAGGTCGTCCTGCCAGAGTGATATATAGTCAAGGATGTCCTCGTCTTCAGTACCAGAACTGCAGGAATTGTTACGGTAGTCTTCAAAACTGGCTTCCAACTTGGTATGGAAATTGTTAGGAGGTGTTGCTCCCGGAATCGTCGATGTTGCTGGCTTGCAATAGGAGCTGGTGCTGTTGCAGGAACTTATGCTGCCAGTGGGAGATTGCAACTGCAACTCTTGGTGCCAGGCGTAAAAGTGTTGATGCTGTTGCTGCTGCTGAAAGTGCAAATGTTGCTGCTGTAAATGCAACTGCTTCTGCTGGTCGTTTTCATGAAGAACTTTCTGCAAGCGCCGTATGTACTCCACTGCCATTTTCAGTGTGCTAACTTTGCTCAGTTTTTTATTGGCGCCGGGACCAATTCCCCGGCGACCATTGCTTAAATCGGCTATTACGGCCGCAGGAATATGTTGTCGTAGTTGGCTGAAGCCATTGTTGACCTGCTTTACGCGGTTGCGTTCCCGGGCATTTCTGCGGATAACAGAGGGTCCATTAACGGCCGAAGATGACTCCTCATCGTCGTTGAAAACAGAGTGATTTTCGCTGCCCAAAGCCATTTTTAGAGATGGTATAACGTTATTGTGTGACGATGGTCCTTGCTTCAGCGCTGGCTCCGTTCTGATGCCCTTCCCCGTTCCGTTCAGGCTATTTATAGGTATCAGGGCCTAGGGATCCCACCTGCGTGACTACCTACCTGCCCCTCGAAAAGGTGCAACAGCATCACCACTAAAGGATCGTCTCTTGAGCTGAGTGTTTTCTCTGATTTTAATAGAGAGGTAGTAATATTATCTCTCGTTCTCTCTGAAAAACGCAGCTGTTGGTGACCTGAGTGTTCCCGTTGTCGAGTGGGAAGAGTTTCTGAGTGTTTTTGCTCATTTCCAGCTGCCTGTCGTCCCCAAACGAAAACCTGGCCCTGTCGCGTGCCGGCTGCCAACCGGTTTAAAAAGGCAACAAGGTCCAGACATCAGACCCCAGTAAAAACACCTCCGAAGTATAAAACTGTATCTCCTATTCAAAGTGGGCATCCAATTTGTATAACTAATATTTGAGCTACATAAGTAAAATAATACAACAAAAAAGAGTGTCATTACAATTATAAAAATGAGGATCATTTACAATTTATACACTACTAAAGGGATGCTTTAGTGTTCATAAAAAAAATATTCTTTAATAACCAAGGCCTGCTATATTAGACTATTAAAAAACCTAAATGTTCATCTATTAAGTTAAATTAAATTCAATTTATTTTATTTACGTATGACCTTCCGATCCCTGGGTCATTTGGACATTGTCTTAAACACTAGGCCCATTGTCGTTCGAATCCAAAGTCGGAAGAATTTTCAAGGCCACCACGTCAACACCTCAGGCGGCGATCCATTCGGTCCTGCAACGAAACCTGATCAGCCGGAGGCACTTTTCTATTAACACTTCTAATGCCCCGGGGCCTTTATGCCCAACGTATCAGTTGTTGTTCCTCTCAGCCGAAAGCATTTCGAAAGCATTTAGGAGGTCCCCAGTATTTCTTAAAACCATTGTCAGAATTCTGGTTGCACGCTAGGAAACCGTGCCGAAATAGATTTGTATTGGCACTAACTCACACTGAGCCTCGTTTAACACTTCGTTGCTGTAGCCGCGGGGGATTGCATAGCATTACATGTGAAAAGGACATCGCAGGGCATCTAAGCACAGGACAAACGGTTTCAACCAGGTGTCCAGAGGCTAATAAAATCAAACATATCCGGTCGACCTTGCAAAATCCGTGTTGATGCAATATCAATTTTCCGCGAAGCATTGAGACACGATGTTCAGTGTCAACCAGGTTTATGAATTTGCAATTTTATTATTATTTTTTGCTTTGAATATCGCTTAGCGCCACAAGTGAATTGATAATGAATTAAAAGTCGTCTGCTTTTCTGCTTAATAGGGACTAGCTAGTACAATAAATGCTACTAAGACCCTGCGACAGCAAACCGAAAAATCGTGGCGGGATAAACTTAAGAGGGGAAGAACTGAGATCTGAATATATGGCGTATCAACCGAATAAAGATGAAGTCGTCATTAATATTGACTCGGTCTGCCGATTACTTGACGTTGTTTCATTTATTCCACACTTCTTAAAGCGGCATGCTTGCGACACAGTAAGGCCTCGATTACAGGACAGCTTCCGTACATTTCCGTACTTATGTTAATCGTACAGGGATTATAGCCGATAAATGAACATTTCAAATACAAAGTATGTACTCATGTTTCAAAATTGGGAGTTTAGAACTGTAGAGCCTACGCCTAGGTGTCATTGAATTAAATTTTGCTGCTGAATGAATCAAAAGTCAACTGTCAGCTGTTCATGGCCATCAAATTGCCGCTTGATCGCCGATCTCTGGACGATGAAAGGACGAAAGCCGCCGATGATTTTGGTTTTGAGTCCCCCAACTTCCCACTCCATATAAATATCTGATTTATGAGAGCAACGCGAATATGTCAACGAAACGATGCCACTTCTAAGGTGAGCGTTTTAACGCCGCCAATTCTATTTGGTCGATTTCTTATATCGCCACTGGCAATAATATTTATGGCCAGGAGCAACAGCCAAGCTCCTTTTGAAATTCAACGAAGAAAGATGGCGATTTTTGATTAATTGTAGTGCGAGAGCTTTGATTAATTGCTGGAGGCAAGCGGCTCCAATATAACAATTTGTTTTGGCGTTGCATTAAATCAGAAAGGAAGAAGTTTCTGGCATCATCACGGCGAGATATTGTAAGACCAACACCTTGATAGCCTTTGCTGCCGTATTTATGAGTTGGCTTAAAATTTATGAATGGTCCACGGTTTTGGCCTCGAACATCGAGAGCAGCGAAACACTGAGAAAAAGGAAATTCATTTTATATTTCGATACATTAGATCCATTGTTAATAAAGCACATTTTAATGTGACAATTTGTAGTTATGGATTTATTAATATTTTATTCTTTCTAACAATCTTTAGACGTTTAACAAGACAGAATTTAGAGCATGAGCTTAGTCACGCTATTTAAGTGTTTCGGCACAATGCTTTCTCCGAAAAATTGCATTTATTAAAACGAATATATATTACTTTTGTTAATTTAACAGTAACAGGTCCACAAATTATAAAAAAGGGTTGACCACTTTTTGTGTTTTCCGGCAGAGCTCTTAGTAATTTACATGTCTTATGGAATCAAGAGCGTTTCGCATATTGCGCACCAGCCAACAAAACCAATCAACGCGTCTGTCAAACCTGGAAGCGGTTGCTTATCGGTAGCCGCGCTGACATCAGCTTCTGGCACTCACGATCGCAGAAAGCCCGCCAGCCGACAGTTATGCCAAAACCCCCTTTCCCCACGGGAGTACTGAAAACCAAGTGCACCTTCGACTGGAGATCGACCCTTTAGCAATCCGTGCTCGTTGCTCCTGTCACAATTACAACAGCAAGTGCGGAGAACTAATGACAACTACAGTAGCAATTGCTCCGCACTGTGGCAAAAAATCCAAATAATTTCAATGCGGCATCCAACTAGAGTGCACATTTTCTGAACCATTTTTTACTTTTTTAAAATCGAAATTTAAATATTTTAACTCATAGCGGACAATAATATATTATTCAAAAAAATTCCCAAGTTCTTAACGTGCGTACGGACGTGGCTGACATGACATGGACCCGAGTATAAAAATGTATTTTGTTTACAAGACTTAACTAGTATTACGCATTTCTATCACTATCTTAAAAGGAAGGCATACAAATAGTCTGTTGCAAATTGATGATCCCTTAATTTAAATCTTATTTTCGCACATCCTGGAATCACTATGCAAGTCGACGCGGAAACCTGATATTGCACACACGCGCCTCGTAGCCAGAGTCGTAAGTTGAGGTCTTGAGGTCTGGTGATGTGGATATACAGGGTTTTGGAAGCCTGTCGCCGAGGCTCGCGACTCTTTTTACCTTTTGGCATGTGCGTGCAGTGCAATTAACTTTTGTAGTAAGTCAGCCAAAGCAACACTTGACATTGACTTGGCTGCAACAAAAACAGATGTAGAGATCGGGATTTAAAAGCATGGACTTGGGGCGACAATTTCACCTGTTGCCTTTTGTCGCTGACACAGTAACTTATATTATTTGCATGCGTAAAACAGGTTTATACATATAAAAGTTAAACTCTTTGTTTTGACTACTACGTACTGCTATCTACAGAATGGTTTAGTTTTAGTTTTTAGAAGTGGGCGTGGACAATTAGGGTTAGAGTTCATGTTCCATTTTAAGTGGTCGCACGCTGCGAACACAAAATTGGATTATCTAGAAGTATTGGTTAGAGAAAACTAGGGAGGCGTTAACGCATGTCTGCAAATTTAATGTGGGTAACTATTACAATATTTCCACCTGATCTCATGAAATCTTTTACCTACCTAGAAATCGTATGTGGGTCAATTAACTGCAAGCAATTACAATTGTATTTCCACATTAAGGCTTTTTTTTTGCGGCGCAGCTACTTCAGCACATCGTTAGAGTGCAGACCTTGATCATTTTTGATGGTATTTTGTGTACACATTATAGTATAGTGTATACTAGATTCGTTGAGAGGATGTAATAGGTAGAGGAAAGCGTGTCCATTTAGCAATGTCCATCCGTCTGCCTTTGTGTTTGAACGTCTAGGTCTCGCGAACAATAATATCACTTAGCACACAGAAAATATGTTCATGATTATTTTTTAAGATCAATGTTATTTGTTTATATCCCAAACTAATTTGCACAATTTCTTCATACAATGCCATTTGCTAATGGAACTGTAAATTTAGAAATTTAAATGTTAAGTATAGGGTTTTTTAATGTGATGAATTTTTATGCACATCGTGACTGGTCAAAATAAAATAAAAATAAATTAAAAATAAACTAGAACTTGAAAGTGAAGATTAGACATTTTGATTCTTGTGATGACTGCGCTGTGCAAATTGGTTTCAAAACATTTATCCGACTACTTGCTACTTAGCGAGCAATAAATCCTAGAAACAGTCGCTTTTCTACTTGTATATCTGCCTTGCATTCCCGTATCAGAGTAACGGGTATATGGTAGTCGACACACTGAACTATATCGTTTTCATTTCATTTTTTCAACTCTGTTGGGTTATATATATTTTCTCTTGCGGGAATGGGCCGATTGCGTGTGCCTCGTGTGCTGCAGGTCTTAACTGATTCTCATTGATTAATTGCCATCATTAGCATACGGCAACGACGGCATGATTGATATGGATATGGGCAAGTACGCGTAAGTATATAGTATATACGAGTATATACATATATGTATGTGCTATATATGGGAGGACCACCGGCAAAGTTCCACCTCAGAGAAGTGGAATACGGAGCTCTCAATGGGACACACCACCTTTAAAGGCAAGTGGCTCTGAGTTTTTGGGATAGAGTCTTCTTCCAATGGGCGCTAATTGTTAACAAAATGTTGCAGAAAGGGCAAAGAGGGCAAAAAGCTCACAAGCAACCTCCAGTAACGGCGAATATCTCCCTCATTTTGTTGTTTCCCATTTATTTTAGCGGTGCACGCAAGCTTCCCCTAACTGAAAGTCCATATAAAGTCTTACAGCCGCATGCACGTCAAATCGGAAACCCTTTCCAGATTTACGCATACACAAGAATGTCGATGGTTGCATTCTACAGGATGAATAATATAATAATAATGATGAGGCACCTTCCGATAAAAAGTCCCAGACCATAGTAACAGTAATTGAATATTAAATGCTTATTTAATTTAAGACACCTGAAGAGCAAGAATACTGATTAATCTCGTTTAAATTACAGGTCTTCATTCTAGAATTTTTGCATTTATTCAAGTGCATATAAAAGCGACAAGTGAAACCAACGAAGAGTTACCGAAGAATAGACATTTCAAATGTACCTCATTTGTTCCACGAGTGTAAGGACCTAAAATGTCGCTTTCACTTCTATCCGCCAGTAATGGAAGTCATCAATTCCCAATCGTGAAGTGTTCTACTCTACACTCACTAAATTGCTTCATTTGCTCCTCCGCTATTATTGTTTGTTATCAAATGAGATCGATCGAGGTTTGACCGCTTCATAATCTAGAGCCATCACGATGTAGTGGCTCGCGATCATAACGCGTCCTATAAAGCTGCCATGCCTTTCCATCAACAGTTTCCATATTAATAAAAGCCACTCTCCCTGCTGCGCTCCTCATGGTATTCTTCATATTGGCCACTGTCAACGGTTGGGTAAAAGTAGCTAACAACTACCAGTTTTTCATTCCTTTTCATTTCTTGCGTTTTTATTTTTGATTTGTATACACTTTCAAAGGCTCGTACGGTTTATGAACAAGGATATTTAATAAATACTTTGTATATACATTTTTACATTTAGTTCTCGGAGAATTTATTATGAATTTATAACAAGGATAACAAGGAATTTTTAACACATGCTTTTTTAATATTACGTTCTTTGAGAATGATGTATACGAAGTCTTATATTAGTAATAATATCGGTAGCGCTTACGATTTTTACCATTTTAGATCATCGACAGGGTAGATCATCATACACGTCGTTATTACCTCTTCTGTTTCTGGGGTCATAAGCAGGCTGAGCTGGGGACGTTTGGGTACACCGCCAGGGGCAACAACGTTTTCACTCCTGAGGCATCAGCTTATAATGATTATGACGACAATGATCGTGATGATGAGCTTGCGCCCGACCACAAGCAAAAGTGTGCTCCAATTTAATTGAAAGCGGTTTTGAGTGGCCTTGGCCACTCGTTTTTTCTTCGTTTTTTTATTTAAGGAGTTGCGTTATAGTTTTAGCTTTACTGTTCGAATTGACGAAATGGAAATTTGTCAATTCTCACCTGGCCATGTGAATAAATATTTGTGGTTGAGTGTGAGTGTTCGTGAAATCAAATCCCTCTTTTCAGATCTTTGCGGTCGACTTTCGGTTTTTCGTTTGGATGGGAAGGTCAGAAAGTCTTTAAGATAAGGCACTGAATAATTACCCCAATACAGACAACTCAATTGCATCCTTTCGGCCGCAATGTTATCGTGCCTACAAGAATAACCTTTTAATTAAACCATGACGATAAGAGCCCTAAAATCGTTTGACGCTATTCACGCGTGTTTGTCATATCGAAAATAAAGAGGCGGGCTTATCGTCACGGTTCTCCATGAATGAACTGACTCGCATTTTACTAAAAAAAAAAGGAAAAGGAAGATCTAGAGGAAGGGGTATTGCCGGATGAATGAAACTCGTTTGACATTTGGCACACGATTAGATTGGAATGCAAGTGCATTAGTTTTATACAGCTGCCAACTATATCTGCCTTTTTTGGTACCTGCAGACACAATTATCTTTTTTTGTACGACTACAGACTCACAATCCTTATCCGAATTTTCTTTATGGTTCTGTTCTGAGTTCTTTTTACGATCCTACCACCAACAAAGTCTTTTTGTTTGCCCCGTCTTAAGTCTTGTTCCGATCAAAAGCAAAAATTTCGATTACAGTCGAATCTCAAGGGACCAAGCGATCTCAAATTGAGCGATTAAGTTGAACTTTCCCTGCTACCAAACAAGATCTCTCTTCCTATTAGTCTCATTTATTACATGAAATGCTCTTAAAAAATAGCATTTGCCACAGAAATATATATGATCAAGAAAAAACGTCGAGTTCCGCGAAATACATTTTAAGTTAAACCCGTGAAAGGGAAATCGCGAAAAACTTAACTACGATGGCATAAAATTAGGTTACTAAATTTTTTAGTCACTGCTGTTCTTTACTTTACTCTATCTTACCCATCTTGACTGACTAGGAATGAGATTGCGGATCACTTTAAAAGATGCAAACCTGAGGCGGCGGTTTTTTATATTCAAATTGAAAATGCAAATTCAAAAAATCATCGACCCAAACTTATACGAAACGGAAGCCACAAATGGCAGCGTGAAATTAAAGGGCGTCTAACGTAAAATTAGCAGCTCGTTTGGTTCCGCGGATTTATTGCATTTGAATAACTCAAATTATAGTCCCCACTGACTCTTATCTTAATATTTGTTTTGGCCACAAAAAATTTGAATGAACTGCTGCGGTTTGGCTTTATTTTTGGGCTTTGTAAATCAAGGGGCCTAACCGCAAATTAGCCACACGTAGGATATTCTTGTTTCTCGTTAAGCCGACTGCCTTCAGACAGTGTGGCGTGTTAATAGAGCAAGTGTTGTTTTGTTCACTTTTGGCGTTAAGTGCTTCGCACAGAAGGCTTTTTTGGACTGTCCGTCCGTAATCACAAAGTAAATAAATGCTGCCTGCTCTTTGTTCCTATGTTTGTTTTTCGACAGTTTGACAAAATGCCCTGCCCCGAGACTGGGAATATAAACAAACCGTCCGGTCGCCTGGTAGTGTACCATAAATAATTGCCGATGCACCGAAAAAAAGCTCAACATTTTGGCTAACATTATGTATTGTAGATGCTGCAATTTAAAACTAATATTTTCAAGGATAATGTTTCATTCTTCAAACTAATATGCACCCAAAAACAATTGTCAAATTGACAATTATGACATGTCAAATGTCATAAAATATTAAATTTATACTTTATAAAATATTTTCTCAAGTACATTTACTACTATTCAATATGAGTTATTATTTCCACGTAGCATAAATGAGAGAGAACGCTATAGTCGAGTTATATAATTTGCATATATCTATAATGTACAAGTAATCATAATGTTGCAATACTCATCGGATTTCTGAGCAATCAGATTTGTAAAAGGCGAAATCAATTATTATAAAATACATTATGACTTATACTACTCGAAAAAACCAAAGTTGAAAGGCGAAAGTTAAAATACACTAACTAATATTGCGTATAAATTTACTGAGCTCTGTTTTAAGAACATTTCCGAAATGTAAAAATTAAATGCTGCGTCTACCGCTGTGCGTAAAAAAGGAAGCATTTTTTTACCATTCGATGCATTTTTTTTTTTGCTGTGACCAAGAGTATGCAACACATAATATATACTGGCCAATAGAAGCCCCTCGCAAAAAAGTAGGCAATATAGGTAAGAAAATTAGGAAAATTCTAAAAAAACACTGATTGACACTGAAAAACTGTAACCAGAGCTCTGACAACCCCAAAAGAAGAAAGTAGAGATAGTAGCAGGTGTACATATGTACCGGGAATCTCCGTTTTTTAAATGAGGAACCTGCAAATCCTTTGATCTAGAAGATGCAAAGGACACTCATATGACAGATCTTTTGAACAGCTCTATCATCCTACTTTCTGGCCTGGTAGTAATAGTCCAGAAAATGTACAAATATATTTAAAGTTTTTGCATACTTACATTTTTTTCCCTTTTTCCGCTCAAAAAATTGCGTAAACTCTTAACCTTCAAAAAAAGTTGATTTATTATTATTTTTTGCTTAACATACCTAGATAAAGTATTGATTTGCCACTTGCTCATACGTCGTGTGGTTTTTTAACCGCTGTTGCCCTATGTTGTTGTCTTTAAATATTCTTTACATCAATCGAGTGTGTGAGAATATACCCAAGTACCGTGTATAGGATTATGTTAACCTTGATGCTGATGATGCCACCACCCAGATTGGCGGGCATTCACATAAGTTTTTAACCCACCATCCTGCACACCCGGTTGGGCGGGTTGATGGGTGGGAAATAGATGGGGACCACTTGTCTCGTAATTTATGCCGTTGTGCTGGTTGAAAATATAGGCCTTTGGCACCTCCACTCCTGCAGGACCCACAGAATTTGTAGAGACACTAATACTGGAGACTACATTGCCTGAATTGGCGGGCAAATAAGTGCGACTTGGAGGAGGCGGCGAGGAAGCCCAGCTGGTCTGAGGTTTCTGTGGCAAGAGAGGACGATATTGTTTCGTATATAACGGTGGACCCATTGGCAAAACGGCTTGTTTTGGTATTGAAACGGTATTTGGCGGCCCATAGGCGTTATTCCTTAAATCACACACAGTATTCTCAATCAAAGTGGCCAAAGGAGCCGTGTAAATTCGGAAATTGGTATCTGAATAATCCAAGTCAGACAGCAAGAAAACGGGCATCCTATCTGATAGAACCCAAACGTTTTTGTTCTCATCAATTTTCACATCGGCCGGAAAAACTAAGCCAACGTCATCGCGATCCACAATGCCATGAAATTGTGGTGAGTACGGCATTGATGAGTGCCAGCAACCCACTGCATTTTGATCTATTAAATTGAATAGCTCAATTCCATCATCGCTCATCACACGTGAAGTGGTATGGGAGTTTGGACCTCGTTCATCTAAGGCAACAAAGTCATGATAGCTATCTTCCGTCCTGGTTTCATCCCTCAAAATCCTCGTGGATACGGCAAATTGTCGATGACTTGCTAACGGACTGAAGTACAGGGTACGATAACCATCCGATCGAATGGGAGAAAGAGACATACCAAATATACCCTCCTCGCCCCATTGGAAGTTAATACCAGCGACGTTGAAATCGCCCCTCAATGGATCGGGGAAAAAATACGAATGAGCCGAGAATCTCCAGGACTTGTTCAGTTCCCAGGAGTAAGCAATCAAGCCGTATCCTAATTCATCGGCAAAATAAGCATATGCATCATCGCAATTTTTGCCTATATCCACGGCAATGTTAGCTATGAAAGTATTTGGATTTGTGTCCACGCCAGGAAGCTCGTATCTCCGAATTCGCGTATCCGTGGTCAAGTCAAAGACATTTACCGCATAGGGGCACGGATTAGTGGTGGTATTGCCGATGCCCACGGTTCCAGTGTCCAAAACCCACAACCGACCACACTCATCCACTTTAATGCGATAGGCGGTGGTAATACTGTTGGCGCAATCTCCAGCTGTATTTGAGCGCCAATCTGGATACGGAATTAGCTCCGGTGAACCCGTCAAACTGCGGTCCATGTTTATATAGGTCAGAGTGGCCGGAATCCCTAAAAAATAAAATGGGAGCATTAGCAGCGCCAAACTTGAAGCACGAACGAAATTTTGTTTTGAATATTTAATTAACTGGAATTTCTGCCTAATTTCTTTATTTGGATTATTATATTAAGCTATGTTGCAAGTTTTTGCAATATCGCTGTCTGTTTGAATGTTTTCTGGATAAAATGTAAATGCATGCAGATGTAAAGATGTAAAATAGAATCGCTTAAGTTTGGCTTTTAATTATTTATATAATTATTTGTCATTATTTTGGGCAAAAGGAATCATAAGCAATGGTAACTGCCGTGCTAATGGCTCTTTTTTCTGCTTGTACATCTTTTTTATGTTTAAAGATCTCCGGCTATATGTACTTCAGTCATAATTGGCACTATTGCAAGTTGCGTGCAATTGGCGATGTCATTAGCCGTCTGAAGCAATTTTTCTGACATCATTATCAATATGTATACCATATATCGCTGTTAAATGTATATGTGGCCATCGGCAGTATTTCGACCGATTTCCGCTCCAGTTCTTTTCCTTCTTTATTTCTTCGTTAATTGAATTTAAAGACACTTATTGTTTCTAGGAACTTTTAATGTTTTTATAGTAGGCGAGTGACATTGCCACGACCAGAAAATTTGGCTTTCACCGATTTTCCGACTAATCTTCTGTAAAATCTTAGTAGGCGTTTTTGTGATCTTATTGTAGTTAAGATGAACTTTCAACTTGGAATGGGTCGTAAATATCGTTGTAATAGCTTATGCGTTCACTCGTTGACAAAAGCAAAATTGATCAACTATCGAGTAGCCCAATTGACTGCGGTAAATTATTCAATGGCTGGTGGCCTAATGAATTTGTATGAAATACGTGAGCTGAGTCGATATCCGACCAATAAATGTTGGCAATTCTGTGTTTTAGTTTCAGCATCGGATACAACTCCCGGTCGAAATCCAATTTTGATTTTGATATTTCAGACTTGATTTTAAACAGTAATCATGTACCATAGCTGTTGTCGCCATAACCATCGGATTTTCTTATGTAAATTTAGTTACTCAAATCTTCATAGAATAGTTTCCCAATTGAGCGGTCAATGATAATATCTATAATTAATCATAGCCCATAACTGTCACTTTCAGGTATTCTTTAGCCTGTTGTTGCCACCACCGATTTGCTTTGACTAATTGATTTGCTTCGATGGCCATTGAAGCATGCCTTTAAATGTTCCACTTTGCCACAACTTTCACTATGTTTTGTTTGCGGTAACTTGGGGTTTATTTTTTGCCGATTCGGCCTTCTGGGCTATTATTTCATTGACTGGAGGTAGTCAGTCAGTCAGATATCTTTTTAAAAAGAGACCTCAAGGCTGGGCCAGAATATTTTGATATACTTTATAATACTATGCCATTACATTAGAAGTATCATATAGATATCCTTGAAGAGCGTGTTTTTACTTTTAGACAAGTTTGGGTGCTTCGGTCTACTTAAGAACATATGTACAAGATTTTTTAGCATCGCATTTTGAATCGATACAGCCATGTTTTTCTGTGTAAATACCAATTATAAGCCCTGCACAATAACTAATCAATCATCGAAAGCATTCATAGACGTACTGAAGTATTCCTATGCGGATCATATAATCTTAGCAATAGTTTTATTTAGGTTTCATTGCTTTGTAAAATGTTCTAGTTTTGTGTTTAAACTATTTAATAAAAAATTTGCTGTAATTATTGTGTAATTATTTGAAGCAAAATCATTTGTGTGTTTAATAAAACGTGAGTCACAGAACAATGCCGTCGTATTTAAACATTTCGCCACTCTCACATTTGTTGAACTGAAAGCTAATCATTGGTTAATAGCTAATGCCATAAGAGTATTGTTTGTGATTGGATTTCCATTTCTATGTAGCGACCCTGAAGAAGGCTTCACAATTCGGATGGTAATACAATACAATTTAATACAGTATAAAGCCAATGCCACGCTATTGGCTTCGATTTTACAACGTTTAATCGTTTAAAATGTTAAAATAACGCGCAGGTACCAACCGGATTTATGAGAGGTCGCCACGCTAAAACCTTTACAAGGGGGGCTCTCAAAATATATTGTCATATTTATTCCTCTGCCAAAATGGAGAAAAAATACATTTGTCTGTACTTGTTCAAAGTTAAATAATATTATTTTCTAAGAAGAATAGAAAGACAAAAATCGTTTGTTCTTATTTTTATCCGAATTCTAAAATAAATAGCAAGCTCTTATTTGAATTCCTAAACGAAATGAATTTGGTGTTTTTACAAGATATATAAAAACTGTCAACCACTAGCAACTCCACAAACAGATTTGTTAGTGGTAATGATGCCCCAAGTAATAATGCCACATGTACGATCTCCCAAAGGACTTGATATTTAACTTCCACTTACCATCCCGCCAGCGGGGAACAGTGACGAATAACCGATTGCCAAAGTGCTCGACTCCAACAGGTAGAGCATTTTGAGGAATATAATCTCCACTAGCCAGAGCTTGGTCCTTTAATCGGGTATTCGGGAAAGCAAAGTCCAGTTGGTTCCAACTATATCGCTCCTGGAGTTTGTAAGCAGCCCACGACGGCGTCACCAAGGTGATCAGGGTCACAAGGATCCACCCTTTGTCCTGGAACATTGCACTTAGCTCTTAGCTGACAATCACTCTTAACACTTAAGCCAAAGTGTGTTTGTTGGCAATAAAAAAAATGTATTTGTTTATATAAGTTCAGCTATAGGAGGTTTCTTCTCTAGCCTTCGGCTGTGTGATATTTTTTTAATCCTCTTCTGTGGACCGTGGCGCGGTAACGACTGGTGGCCATAATATGTCGGCCGCGTTTTATATGAAGTTTTTTTCTCCAAAGACGAAGACAGGCCAATGAAAATGAAAACGAAGGCGCGCGCCAACTTCGGTGGTTTTAGTGATTCGGGTGGTTCAGTGTTCGGGTAATCAGGTGGCTTATGCTGTTCCCATAGATCGGCCAACTTTGCGCTTTGTCTTCCATGATTGATTTTCACGCATGTTTAATAAATACACTCGAATCTCCCAATTTAATGAGTCAGGCAACACCTTTCGCTGGGTTTGGTATGATTTTTGGCCTTCGTCGACATTTAAAACTGCGCTGATTTGTGCCGAAATCACTTACAATACCTTTCGGTACCCTTAAATATTAGGACCTATTTTAAAGTTGTGACTACTATTTATTTAAATTTAGTGAGTTCATTTGACGCTCTGATTTTAAACAAGTAAATTGCATAGAATGCATTGCTCTCAAAATTTCGGAAAATCTGAAAGCACAGTTCTGACAGTTCTGTTCTGTAAACAGTGTTCATCTTTATCGGTGCCTGCAAAAACTGCTCTGTTTAATATGATTTTTGAGTTGAATTCATTAAAAAAATCATCAATATTATATGAAATACATGCAGGCAAAAATCCAAAAATACCAAATAAATAGTAATTATAACGTTTAATATGTAGAGTATTTAAAGCAGGTGTTTCTTGTACACTATTAAATTGGAACTTGTGCTCGTTTCAATTGCTTAGGATTGGATTTCGATTGGGCGGCACCGATGATTCACAATTTACTGAGGGTCAAATATTTGGTTTCCGCTAGTTATTGGCAGGTGATTTTGAGCATACATATACATAAATAAAATGAAGTGTTACATAAGATTTCCAAAGGGACGAACGCGCTTTTAGGTAATTCCACTATCTGTGTGGTCCCCGAAAATCAACTGGATGTTGGGGCGCCCTAAGTGGGTAATGCTCTAATGACCATCGCCGCAAGTAAATGTAAAAAATTCGAACCGAAAGCGATCGCATATCTCTCTTGGCCCAAATGCACCTGCTTGCTAAAGAAAAAATTGCAAAAGTTAAGTAAAGTAATACAACCAGCCACACGCATAATAAACATGCAAATAGGTAAAAATACATTTTACGACCTCCGCAGATAAAGTGGTTTGCATTAATCCTCAATCACATAATCTACACTTTAAATAAGGAAAACCTTTCAAAATATTATAATACCAATTAAAGATTTCCGTTTAAATGTAATATTATTTGTTCGGATGTCTAAAAACAATTTCCAAGATAATAATGTAACCATTAAATTACACTGTTATTGAATTTGTGTACTTTTTGAATTTTATATTATTTATACAATGCTTTTTTTTCTTAGAATTCTTAAAAAAAAATTTGAAGTTACTCAGAAGTTGTTCAACTTGATCCCTTGCCCGCATTCTAAATCTTTGCTCACCCACAGAAAAATAAAAAAAAACACGGTGTGGCAATCGAAAAATATGTTGCACATAATTACCGCTAACGCTGCTCGAATTTATTGCGATCGGCAGGCTTATAAAAAGACACACTTGAAATAACCAGTACAGTTTTATTAATTAATTGTGTGTGTTGCATAATGAAATAGTGTATCTACTAAAAACGCAATTAATGATGCGATCGCTGCAGCCGTTGAACCTATAATTTATTTCGAATTGACTTGTTTTTCAGTTTTGGGCTTAATTGTGTGGGGGGATGCTGTGTTTGTCTGTTTGGTTACTGTTTTTCTTTTTCGCTTTTCAGCGTTTGCGGCAATGATTTATACGCGCTTTTCCCAATAATTGAAACAAGTTTTCTGCCCCAGCACAAAACAAAACAACATTATCAAGTGGAGCGCGCTAAGTGGCCAAAAAAAGTTGCCACAAATCAGACTACCAAAAAAAAAAAAAAAAAAAAATACGCATCGGATCTCTTTGGCATAATTGACTAACGCTTATGCAACCGACCGGCAACATTCGACATTATTTACACACAGGATCACTTCAACTTGGGCGGAAAGCAAAGCCGAATACCGCATGACATTGCCCGACCCGTGTTTCATGTTTTATTTTCCTTATTTCCCACTTATGGCAGCCTGGACATTATCTTTCACCCCCCCCCCCCCCCCCCCCCCACACACACACACACACACACACACACACACTTGTGTGGAAATCCATCTTCACTGCAAAACGAAAAACCCGTTGCTCAACTTCTCTCACATTAGCGGCACACAGCATTTTCCGTTTTGTGTTATTTATTTTTGTGTTTTTTTTTTTCAAGTTCAATGTCCATGGCCCTGACCGCCGGGTCCCCTCCTTTCGAGCTGGGATTATTTGGCATGGCCAGATTCGGAAGGCCGCGATTACTTCCTGCTTACACACAATTGCACATGTCCTCATGACATGCACTGCGCTAAAACTATTAGGCAAGTGCTCCTCCTTAGTAATCGTAAAGTGATTACGTTAAGTTAAGCCACATACAAAATAAGTTCATTTATATAAATAAAATAGACAATTTCCACTGTCCCCATTGAATTCTGAAACTTTATTTGTAAATATAAAATGTCGCCAAGAAACTTGCTAGATGTACTAAACCAAAACAGATTTTAGCTCCCGAAATAGCAACCATAAATGGAATAATTAGATGCCAACAAAGGCTTTGTTTGCTTACTGAATAAAGGTTGTCGTAATTTGATTTCTGTGTAATCTTGCACGAAACGGAATCATTACCTCAGACATAATTTGCCTGCAATTGCGGTGGTGCACTTGTCTCGTGCAAGCGAAGAAATCAGTGCTCGAAAAAGCTTAGTGGATATACTCGTACATATACTATGACTCGCTTCGAGGGGTAGGTAAATCAGCGGGCTGCGTTCGAAATTTATGAGTGACTCTGCGACGTATTTATCTTAAGCCATCGTCAGTTGCATATTTTATGGCTATTTTAAACCACTCAATGTGGTAATCGGGCGATAATCATTTAATAGTCGACCGATCTCTTCAAGGCAAACATTTCCATTAGCAGTGGAAAAAATATGAAAATCTATATGATACATGTAGCACTTACGGGTTTAATGCATCCAGTTTCGCAATTTTCATACAACAACGGTAGAAGCATTGATTTACCTATTTATTTAGTTAAAACAACTCTCAATTTAGTTATCAATCCAAACCTTTAATAAAAAAATACATATCTTAAATTGGATTATTATTTTTATATTTTATATTATTATTAACATATCGCCATATATTAAAAAACAATATTAAATAATAATATTATTATTAATAAAACAATGTCGAACTATAATTTAACAAAACGTACAAAAAAGGATGAATCCGTTCCTAGTTCCACCACCAAGGCGGAGAAGCAGTGACGTAGTTGGCCACATTAAGATAATCCTGTTGAATGTCATTGGGTCCGGACTCATCCGATTCGGAATTTCCGCTTTGGACGGACTCGTCCAAATTATTGTCGTTTAATGGATTTGCGTAAGTTAAAGAACTTAGTATGGCAAAGATAAGCACCAGTGCCGGAATAATTTGATAAAACACCTTCATTGTTGAATTGTCTTTGAACTTCTAGATGGAGAAATTTATCTAAATCCCCCTTTTATAGTCAAAATTACAAAAAGGCAGCAAAAGTCTCAGGTGTTTTGCTGGGTATTTCCCAAATATCAATGTTTGTCATTTAGCAAAATTAGAAAAAAAATTAAAACTGGGCCATATTTGTTTTGTTTTAGAAGTTGTGCCATTTTTAACTACTTCTGAAATAGAGAAATGCGTTTTACGCCGGCTTTATTTTTCTATTTTGTTTTGGCCAAACTACCATATTATTGATTTCCTGGTGAAAAGCTGTTGTTGCTGCTGCTAATATCGCTGTCGGTTTGCTGTCAATTAACTGGCTAAATAGTTGCAATTTTACCATGTTGCAGCATTGAAAACGTCACAGCCATGTCGACCACTGTCTAGTTTTGGCACTCGTCTCGCTGCAATTAGTTATCAATTAAAAACTATTTAAATCGCAACAGCAAACCGACTGTTGTTGGCTTCCTCCTGGTTAATGGCATTATTACCCATTTTGAAACTCTTCTGGGAAGACTACAATGAGACTTCCTGCAGTTGAAGCTGACGTGGTCCGGCGTATAAAGTTTGAAACACGAAACTACGGTTATTTATCCATTCAAATGAATTACTTAGAAACTTAATCAAAAAAATGTCCAGAAACTCGTCCAGGGCTAAGAATCGAGGGAATGGTATAAACCCACAATTATCGATCGTTTAATTAATGTATTAAATTTAGTGATTACTTATACCCGTTACTGGTAACGTAAAAGGGTATACCAGATTTGAATAGCAGGTGTCTGATACTCTAGAAAATCGACTATATCATTTTCCGTGAAGGACTATGCTGAAACCCGAGCTATGTTATGAACAAAAAACTAAAAAAAAAAGGTAAAATCGATATCTTAAAATAATTGACAACTGAAGCTGAACCGTCTTAATCCAGATAATTATACTACCTGTCACTCGTACAGTTAAAGGGTTGTCTAGATTTGAAGTACGTAACATGCGTTAAGAACTGTTTTTGGCACTATACATTTTATGTATTCTTGATCCGAAGTAGTATCAAATCCGATCTATCCACTTCGGCTGCCGTTGGAGTTGCATACCTAGCAATTTAAGATGAGTAATGGAATACGAAAGTGAGCAATAGATCTCGGAAACAACGGCTTTCCCACTATCACCGTCGCAGTCAGTTTAGCTGTGTAAGAGGCATGTGCTAGTCGAGCAACTTGACTATAGTGTTCTTTTTTATTTGTGTTTGGACAACTGCTGGGTGTTTTTAGCAAAGCTTAATGACTAACGACTGACCTTGTGATTTGGGCACGCTCTGCTTCCTTACCTTTGAAAAACGGGCATCACGCAGTGATGCACTTGCGAGGCGGATTTATAATTAATAAGAAAAAGAACTAGAACCCAAGATTCTCAATGTTTGCAGTCCAAAAAAAAAATAAATCAATACATATTTCAAAATTGTAATATTTCAATATAATTAAATTTAAATAACATTTTTAATAAAAACCAGAGGGAATGCTGTCGTCGAGTCACCCGTAACTCAGTTACTGCAATGGAGAATAGGTAAGGGGCTACACTATCCTTAATATCCCATTAATTAATATCGATCGATTAATATTAATCGATTAATATTAATCGAATTGAATCGATTATAAGCAAGCAAATTTCGCCTCAAACAAAGGTTAAAATTGCAAATCGTTTTCCAAGTTTCGATCGGTACCGGTTCGTTGTAATGAACAAGAATCAAAGGGGGCCCGAATCGTTTATCCGATAGAATTATACAGAAGTTTGGCTAATCCGTTTGTAAAAGTTTGATCTAAAAGCTTTTAGACCTATGGTAAATGTCTTGGAAACCACAATAAAAGCTCCGAAAATAATGGATTGTGTACCGATATAAGTGCTGTATTTGGTTGAAAACCTTTTCACTTAATAATAAAATAACGTGTACAATAAGCTAGCATGTATGGAATAATCAAAAAAAAAAATGGTAGTATTGCTTAGTTCTCAACGAATAAGAACTACAAAGAATACAAACTAAATATAAGTAAAGTCAACGGTTAGTTAAACCACCAAGGAGCAGGGGTGGGCAAATAATTATTTACATTAATGTAATCCGAATTGGTTTGTTGTTGAGATAACGAGGAGGAGGTAACAAATGCTCTATGTTCCAATTTTCCAAGATCCTTGCGATTTGGGGTAGTCGTTTTTCGATTCCATCTTAATCTCTTGCTATTTGGTCGCTGTTTTCTGTTATCCAATTTCGAGTTATCAATAATTTCTTGTGCTCTCTGACGCTCGTGTTGACTTATGGTATCCAAAATAAATTGAAGCTGTTGATTGGCGTTCTCCAAATGAGTTTCGCCGCTTTGCTGTTCACTTCTTATGTCGGATAAGAGTATAGTCAATATGATAACCAAAACAAAAATAGGCACCCGGCTCGACATGTTGCTGCAGTTACTCTAACGTGTTCTTAGTCAATTCCCTACGTATTTATAGTCTACATAAAAAGCTAACGAACATATAAGCAGATTGGGTACATATTTATTTACTGCATTCATTACTCTTGACATCATTTTGTGAAAATGGCATCAACAAATAACGTAATGCCAGATAAATATTTGGCTAGCATATACAAAATAAGTTGATGTTAAAAGACATGTAGATAACTTTGGAGTAATCAAGGCTATACTTGAGACAAAGAATGAAGTATTTCAAGTTGGTGTTCATTTTCAAAAAAAAACGTCTTTAGGCTAGATCAATAAAAATATTATTCAAATGGTGCACCCTACCAAATCAAGTCAAAAAAGTGTTTGAATAAATTATCATGTTGTTCCTTTTGTTTTTATTTAATATATAGTTAAAAGTCGTTTTTGTGTTTATAATTGTATCTCAGAAAAAAAATATAATAAGTGTATCGGCGTCGATTTGGATAAGAGGGAAAAGGAGGGGAGAATGTTGGGTTTAACATATTCGTAGGGAAGTTGGCAATCATATTATAGTTATAATTTTCGGGTACTTTGTGCTTAGTGGTCTACGAGTGGCTTAGATCTCCTCGTTCTTGTGTCGCTCCATGTTTTTCCTTTTGGTGACTTTTTCTAATGACGTAAGTGGTACTCTTACTTGCAAAGAATATCCGCATCTATCAGTATTTTAATTAAAGGCATATGTGTACAAAGCTAACGAGTTTTTGGAAGGCAAGTACGAGGAGAAGAAAACTTAAAAAAAGTACATATATCAAACAATTGTTAAATGTTATTATCGCTTGTGTGGGCCACCCAGCCCAACTCTAGGAGTATGCTGCAGCAAATCTGGGCAAGTTATTATTACAGGATTCAAACGGGGGTAGATGGCAATTTGTTGTTTTACAGGATCGTTCCGGGTTTGCGGAGCGGCAGACGGCGACGCTGTCCCAAAAGTCCAAGACCGCGGGCCTGCTGCTTAGTTGTTGCCTCCGTTGCTTCCGTAGTTTCATGCTCCGGCTTACCGAGGCCTTCTCCGCCCGTCTCGTTGCTTCCTCCGGAAAACGACTCCTCTTTGTCGGACTGCTCCGCGGAGGAGTCCAGCGCTAAATGCTCCTCCTCAGCGGGGGACTCTGTAAGAAGAAATGGATATATGATTATATATATCACGTTTTGAACTGGGATGTCAGCATTCGGAAATCTATAAACTTTTAATTTTGCCCTAGTTTCCTAGCGTACGCCGTTACCTGTGGTGGAAGTGGCTCCCAGGTGGAGTCGTCGCTTTGCCAAAAGGGGATTAATCTTCCTTGGCGCGGGGGCGGGGGCTGCGGATGCCTTAGGCTTAACCGCATCAGTCTTATGCGTTAGGGCGTTGAGACGTGGTCGTGTTCTAAGACGATTTAACCCGGATACAGGAGCCGCTGGAACGCCGGCGGCGGAATCACCTGCTTCGTTCGTCTTTTCGCTAAACTCGTCACCGGACGTCTGCTCCTCTTTGACGTCGTTGAGATGGCTACTGCTTTCGGCGGCGGAATCTTCGGCAGTTTGTGTTTCCTTGGGTGCTTCCGTGCTTACTCCCGATCTTCCCAGTTTTCCGCGGGACAACAGACGATTGCCACCAGCGCGGTGAATGTTAAAACGGGACGGACGCCCTGATTCCCCGGTAGAAGGCGAAGTTAATCCGGACTTGACGTCCTCGGAACTAGCAGTTGCAGTAGGCTCTACCGCCTCGGCACCCTCTAAACTAGCGGGTGCCTTTGAAGTGGTTGTACGACTGCGTCCACGTAATCCTAGTCCGGGACGACCCCTCAATGTGCTTCTTGTAGTGGTTGATGAAGATTCGGCGGGGGCGTCATCTTCAGCTGGAGATTCCTCGCTGGGTCGCGCAGTCGTGGTTGAGACGCGCAAGCTAAAGCGGTTGCGAGCTAAAAATTCTATTACTTTAGTATTGTTTTTTAAATTTTGTGCCCAACAATAATATATATTTAAACGGTATTTGTCTTATTTGATGTGATTGTAATTATTAAATTTATTAAAAAACCTTATAGTTCTTGTTCAGCTTGAGTATTTTGCAATTTTAGAAAGTCACTGGTCGAGATATGTAAGTGCCAAAACCCTGTTATTAAGATACTTTATTTGATTTATACCGGATCTTGTCTCTTTAAAGAGGTTCAAGAGTGCTTGACACACAATTGCTAATCTTTTTTAAATATTTATATACTAAAAGTATTGGCAAATTATTAATTTATATACTTTTAAGTTAATTTAAGTTAAAATCATAGTTTACAGTAAATAAATACTTACGTCTTCCTCGTGCGAAGGACGTACTGACAGGCTTGACTTCCTTAGCAACCACTATACCCTCCTCGGCGGCAGGGGCGGCTACTGATGTGGCATCAGGTGCTGTGGTGGTGCGAGCTCCGGGTCGAGAACGCCCTCCTATAGAGGGGCGCGAAAAACGATCTTGCAAAAGAAAATATTTGCCATATTTTAATTTTTGTTTGTAAATTTGACAAATGTCAACTTTCTAGGTATTACAATTCCAAGTACTCGTACCGACAGATGGCCAGGCTAGCGATCCTGATCAAGAATAAATGATCTTAATGGGGTCGAAAATGCTTTCTTCAACACGTTACTTTTAAATTTATCTTGTACGAGTATATACTCTACGAGGATCGGATATAGCACTCCAGTTCCATGATTTTAACAAATTCCCCATGAATAAGAAAAAAAAATTTTAAAAGGTCCTAAATTGTTTAAACTTACTTCTACCAGTCTTGTTTGTTTCTGTAGCCACCGATGCCTCAGTGGTGCTAGTGGTGGTGCTGCCACCTTCAGCCCTGTTTAACTTAAAGCGATTACGTCCGCCCAAACCACTCAAGCCAGCTCTCCTTCCACCAAAAAGAGAGGGAGCAGCCGTGGTTGTTGTAGTGGTGGAGGTTGTTGTAGGTGGTTCCGTTGTTGTTGTAGTCGTGGTGGTTGTTGCTGCCGTCGTAGTGGTGCTGGTACTCGATGAAATCTCATTAATCAGGGTGGTCATGACACCGGCCTCATCCTCATCAGTACTTGCAGTTTCTGTTGCAAAAGTGGTGAAACCCTCTGAACCCACAGTATCCGGAATTACAGTAGTTTGTTCGTTATTAAGGTTTTCATTGGTCAATATGGCATAAAGATCTAGAGCGGCCTTCTCCATGGATGGCGTGGTCTGCTCAAAATCCTCCTGATCGATTGACATTTCGGTCTCCTTATCTTTTCTTGCCTGCTCCTCCTTAACATGTTGCATTTTCTTTCTAGCTGCCTCCTCCTGTTCGATAGCAATTACTGGTTTTAATTCATTTTCACCCTTGCGAGCTGCCTTGGTCTGTTTCTCATCCGTGTTGAATGTAGCACTATCCACCAACTCCAAACTGGGGCGCTTAACACTAATCTTCTTGCGCTCGGCAGCGATTTCCAAAGAATCAAGAGCTGCTGTTGGTGGCACTTCAATGTTCTTGCCACGGCTGGGAAACCGAGTGATCATTGGAAGGCGTTCAGCCTCTATATCTTCAGAGGTATCAGATGATCTTCCTTTGGCCTTGCCACTCTGTAGGCTATTTCCACTCGGAGTGGCCGTCGTGCTCCTCTCGATATTGGTATATCTAGTCTTACCACGCGGTTCGGGCTCCGCAGATGGATCCACCTTGCTTGAGTCATCGTCCTCTTCATAGTAATAGACATACTCGTACTCGTAGTCCTGGCCATTGGGTCCCTTTTTAATCTCTATTCGGGATTTCTTGGTGTTCTCACTGCCCGCACTCTCCAGGGCAAAATTTTGGTTGATAAAATCTTCGTGAGGATCCACGACTATGTCCTCATCCAAGTTATCGAGCTTCTTGCCAGCTGTGGGCAAAGTCGTCAACAGAAGAGCAGGTGTCTCGGTAGTGGTAAAGCCCCTCTTCTGGGCCAACTCCAACACGGCGGCCTGCTCAATTTCACGCCTAACCTCGGCCAGCTCCTCTTCTTCTATGGCTCTTTTGGCCTCGATGCTCTTCATAACATCTTCGTTGATAATTGCACTCAAAACGGGGTTCAATTCGGGTCGCTCTTTAGTAGGCAGCAGATTCATCGAATAGTCAGCGGAATCGGTGGCCCTTATGCTTATTTTATGGGAGGTTTGAAATCCCTCCTTCCTCTCCCCGGCACCCGGATGTTTGTGTGAGGTCTCGAAGGGAACCGCCGAAGGTAAAATCTCCTCGAACGATTTGGGTTTACTTTCGCTGGGTATATTGGAAAGGGGATCCGCTGAGTCTACCAAGTAGTGGGTGGCGACGAAGACCAGTAAAAATCTGTAAAAATATTTTAAATTAATTCAATATTAAAAAATGTACATATTATTTTAATGATCTGTCCCCCATGCATTGAAGAAATGTGTCTCCTCCAAAACTAAAAAAGGCAACCAATTATTATATTCACTGCTTTTCTGAAATGTGGTACTTCCTAACATTAGTACAGTTATTCTAAAAACAAACTTTTAAAAACGATGGAAGAACATATAGTATTAAAACATAGGAAAAGATATTATTATAAAATTTGTTTTCAGAATTTAGACTTTAAATAAAATCCATTAGTAAGTGATATTCTCTTAAGGCTTTCTATCTGGCTTCCGATCGGTGTGACCTATAACGACTTGCCAGTTTAAGATGGCAAGTCAGCTTTACAGCCCCAGCTGGAAATCTTCGATTTGCTGCCTCATCTCCAATCTGGCATGAAAACCTTTCACAATATTGTTAGCCACGCAAAGTGAATTGGCCATCATGCTTAGCCGTCTTATAAAGCGTGCATCGTTGGCTATATAGCACCACCGGCATCACCGCACAATAGTTGGGCTCTTTAAATCCGCGATGCAATGCAATGAAAGCGATACTCAAGGTAAACCGCAAAATGGTCCAAAAACGATCAGGAAACTAGACGCAGGAATCGCGAACCGGCTTTCCACTACAAAAGGTGTTAACCCATTTTGATTCAAACCCAGTTAAAACCAGATTGAAATTCGCCAGTTAAGTTTTTCAGTTTCTAGCCAGGGAAACTAATCCTACTTAAAGAAAATCATGTGTGGACTCGGTTCTAGGTAGATATTAAAATTAGACATTAACAACAGAATGTTATAAATCCAACTTAATTTAAAGGAATCGGACCGAATCTTTTTATAATGGACTATAACTATATCAATTTTTTAATTTTTCCTGACCCCGAATATTTTTTTCCTGTGTACGCGAACAGAGCGCTCTTGACGATAACTTTTAACATTTTGAATTGTGTGCAAGTCTGGCTGCTGGCGTTCACTTCTCAAACAAGTTTTGGGGACTAGCGAACAACCAAACAACTAGCAAGCAACAACCAGCAACAACCAGCAACCTGGGCTGGCAACACCTTTCTGCAAAGGTAGACAACTTCAACTTACTTTAATTGCAACAGCCCCAAAAGCAGACAGCTCAACAATAGCCAAAAGCCATAAGTCTGTGACTCAAGAAAAGTTATAATTATAGCCACATTGCTATTGTTGTGCAGAGGGGGGTGTAGGGTTGTTCCCTCAGACAAGACGGTTGGCCCACGTTATGGATGAGGTGACAATGCGCGCAACATATTATTCATTTGAAAATGCATTGGCCGCAATAAAAAATACGTAATATTTTGTGCTTAGTTCTAGCTAACAACGAAAGAGAAACTTTTCCAAGTTCCTGTTGGTTATTATCTTCAATAAATGGCTGAAGCATAACCTGTTAACAAAGCTTACAGAATGTGTAGCATAACTCTGTCACGCAATGTGAAATTAGTTCTATTCAGTAATAGATAATAATATTGAAGTATAGGAATTAAATAATTAATTAGTAGAATTAAAATAATAAATACGTACGTATATATTGTTGGATAATAATATAAAAATTTGCGGTATTTAAAACAAATTTCATTATGTCTTATTATTACAAGGTACTATAAATAATGTTTTATAGACAAATCCCTTACTTTTGAGAATCCTACTCCACTCCCAATATGAACCCATGGTTTTTCTCTGACTCTGCAACTTCCATCAGCATTACAAATCCGTTAAAAGGGAGTGCTGTTGATTTATTTTTTGCTTAGCCGTTAGCGGGTGTGGCATGCAATTTGTATTATAATTTGACGATTCATTTCGCCAAAAACGGGAAAGGAAATATAGTGTCTACCGGTGCTTTTAGCTTTAGCTTCGGATTGAGGAATTCGGATTTCGTGTTTTAAGCTTCGGCGGCCATTGACGTCTTCGAGAAGCAGTGAAGCGGTAATAAGACACTTATAAAAAACTGATATATCGGCACTTACTGTTGCAATAGAAACTAGCCGTATTATACCAGCCATGAAACCTAAGGTCCGCGTCTTTGTCGTTTTGCCATCTTTTCCACACATCTGTGTGGATGTGTATTCCAAAAGGCCTTTTTGAAAGAGAGATCGCTAACCTCGCCGGCTCGATCTTTTGCATACATAACTATATTTAACCAAGGTTAGCAGCTCGCTGCAGACGAATAAGTAATTTCTACTTTAACCATTACGTTAAACATTACAAGTCTAATGTTCCAATAGATTATATTTGTAAGCACAAGAAGTAAATCGATTAAATAGTATAACAAAATATTTTCAACTAGTGACCTAGGCTGTATATAGAAAAAATATGGAAATCTGTTGCACTGGCACGCACTAATAAAATATGAAATGAAATGTTACCAATTAAAGCCCCTACAGATCGTTAACTTGACCTTGGGCGGTTAGATTGTTTTTCGGCCATTCCCCGATAGTTCGTAATATTTTTTAATTTTGGTTGTACTTACACCTTGAGAAGCATTGTGATACGTGATTGTTGTTCTTGTTGCTCCTAGGTGACTTCAATGCTGCTACAGCAACCTTTTCGTTAACTGCGATTTTTCATAGATTTTAATGACACTTTTGAAAGTCAACTGCGTGCTTCAGCTTCTACCAAAGAAAAAAAAAATAATGTAAAAAATGTGCGTACAAAAAGAGCGCAAAAATGTAATGACGGAAATTGAATTTTCTTTTATTGAAATGCACTTTGTATTTTGTGTGTTTTTAAGCGGGGCCATATTTTCTTGTTGTTATTGTTGCTTAGTTGCTGTTGTTTACTTTCGACATTTTTTCGAGTTGCACTTTCACTTTTCACTTTTATTTTACGTTTTTTACAACTATTTTGGTTGTTTGCATTTATTTCTTTTTTCGTCAACAATGTATGTATATCAATTAATGGAATGAGGACGTGCTGATTATTTGAGTGACAAAGAATTCTAACAAGGGTCCAACATTCAAAACATTTCAAAACGTATAAAAAAATATAAAAAAATATATATTTCAAAATGCACTTTCTGGTGCTTTTTGCGGTTTCTTGTGTTCAACTTTCGATTGGGCTTTGACTTCTTAAACCACTGGTTACGCTCATTATATACCGCCAACCAACACACACAGACACACGCACACACACAAACACACCTGCCGGGAGGATCTTGTGGCAGTACCATGAACTTTTTTTGAAGACCTCTCTATATTTATTTTATCTTCGGATCTTCGGGGAGCAGTCACTTTCGATTTCGCTGCTAGCTGAACGTGAAATGGCAAAATGATGAACGCTTCAGCCATCTAAAACCGATGCCGTTGCGATTCTGCCGCCGTCGACTGAAGCAGCGACAGCGGCAGAGGCTGCGACTTCGACTTCAGCTTCGGCTCAAAATATCGGTAACATCGGAGATCGGAGGCCTCTGGGGTCTTGTATGCGCTAAAGAGAGAGGAGCGAAGAACGATGGACAGGAGTGACGATACAGTATGTACATATGTATGTATGCATATATGTACACTTTTTTCTGTTATGACCATGCTAAAACTAAATCATTTACACCTGCAGTCGATCGTTGTTGGCTTTCAATGGCGTCTAGGCACTAGGAAATTTTGAGCTTCACTGGTCTTGGCTTTAAAAAAACACGACACCACATCTCATTCACTCTTAATAAAACGGATATTTTGTAAAGCTTGTGAATATATGTGGAAACATTTTGAAAGAATATGAATCCCGTTAGAACATTATTTTAAATAACAACAATACAAAACGTAGTAGTAGTTATTATTTAATTTAAAACTTTCTTCATATATGTGTAACTTTTTAGAAAGTATGATATTAATATTTAAAAATTCAAAAATTTTTCTTAGTGCACCAACCACATTTACTTGCAGTTTTTGGGATGCTCTACGTTCGCATCGATCTCAGTTAACTGCTGCTGATTTCATAAGCCAAAACTGGTTGGCAGCTGGTCTCAAGGCCGTTTATTTATTCCTACGGTTATTCGTCGCCGTCGTTGATTAACCGCATTACACATTCGCCGCTTTGGCCGCAGTGGCCGCTTTTTTTAACCGCTTCGACTGCAATTAGCAGGGCACGCAACATGCTCGTATGCAAGCGATCCAACAGATCATCACCCAGGTTTCCCAAGTTTCTCCTCCGCTACTGTAATATTATCTAATACGTGAGGCTTATTGATTAACCATTGCTCATTTGCTTACTGAGTATTTATGCAATTCCAGCAGAGAAATCCCAAGCTCGATGTGACATAGTTTGGGATACGTATATATGTACATTCATAGCTATATATTCGACACCGCACAGTGCGGCAGAAAAACATTTGACCAAAAAACTGGATGTATTCAACTGACACATTAATTCGTTGTTCAGTGTGATGTAAAGGTTATTGGTGAATTTAAAATATCTATAAAATTATCATTTTCGAGAAGGGAAATTAAAGGAATTGCCTCGTCTCATAAATATTCGTTACACAGCTAAAAAGTTTTCGAATATGTACATGTTTACTCACTACGTGATGAATTTGCAGATTCTACTGGCTGACTACTCAGCGCAAAGCCAGGTTGTAACTAAGGCAGTGGCACCCATATCTCAATCTCTTTCGCACTTCCTGTAGCTAAGTAACGGGTATCTAATAGTCTCGGCACTTGACTATAGACTACAGCGTTCAAATACCAAAATTGGCAAAAAGAAGAGGTGAGAGCTTCCCTCTTTGCATCGAGTGCAACGAACCAGGAAGTGATTGTGCCTTATAACTCAATGTATGCATTATTAAGGAATCAACTATCTTTGGTTGTCCTCGGTTTATCCATAATCGTGTTTTTCAGAAGCTTCGTAAGCTTTTTGAATTTCGAGTGATCGTCTTATAGGTAAGTACGTCGTCCAAGGTCAGATTAATAAAGTTACCCCGACATGTCCACGACAAGGACATGCATATGTACATACATTCATATAAGAAATGCGACTCAAAACCAACAAGAAAATGAACCAAAAATTAAGAATTAAAACCTGGTCCTGTTTTTTGGGGTAAACAGGATTTTTTTTTGTCGGGAGCGACTCGAGGTCAAGAGTTATGAATCGAAGCTATCTTCAGGAAGGCCAAAGCTTACAGGAATTTTATATTAAAGAAAAAAAACAGAAAAAGCAATTTGTGGTGAAGAACGCAAAACTATTTATGATATCTTTTCAAATATTTTCAATTTTATTCCCGACTGATTCTATGGGAGGTATAAAGTCATTCCATTTTTATCAATTTGAAACCAAAATTAAATGTTCTGCCTTAAATCAAAATACCCTCTGCGAGGGTATACAAATTACAAAAAAATTCTAAAAGAAGTCGTAGTCAGCTGTTAAATTTTAGACTTATTGTAATATAAAGATAATCAAAATGTTTAATTTTTGACTAACCTTAAACTTAAAGCTCACAATGAAATTTTAAATAGTCAACATCGGTGGCATTACAATATGCTTCGTAAGCCTATTTTTAGGTGAAAAAAAAATACCAACATCCGGTACCATTTCAAAGGAACACATCAAGAAGATTAAATCACTACAGGTACGGACTTTTTTATGTAGTGTAAAAGCTCATAAAATTGTAATAAAAACCAGTGCACCAAAGGTGGAAAAAAAAGAAAAGAAACAACTGTTATCCAACATTTCAAGTGTTCATGAGAGCGTACGTATACAAGTTTATTTATATATACATTTGCATATATATGTGTATGTACGTGTGCCATATCTGCATACAGATGTACAAAAACAGGAGTGGCCAACTTGGAATGTTAATGCGGTCTGCAACCGTTGGCGTCGCCGAGATCTCCAATCCCCAATCCACTCAAAAAAATGTAAAAAGACAACACTGGCACGTAGACCCAGCCATTGCCCGGATCTTTTTCTCCCTCAGTTGTTGTCTCTCTCTCTGCCGATAAGAGTTACGTGAACTTTAAAGAGAGTAGAGGGCGATAACTGACCGGAAAACTGGACAAAAGCCAAAAATAATTAGGTACTGCTCAAGACACTACACAAAAAACAATCGTAGATCAAATTTCGCTTTGTGAATTTTACTTGAAATAAAATTATTCTTTTATCTAAAAACAGAAGGGTGGTAAAAAAATGTTGCTTGAATTTCCTCTATAACATAAAAAAAACATTTCTTTTATTTAGAGGCTCCGAGATAATTTTTTAAATATTGGATTTGATTGCTTTGTCATGCTACGCATATGTACATTCCTGACTGTTTATCGACTTGGCTTTTCTCATTTTTATTTTTTTTATTTTGAACCTGGCCGCGCATGTTAAGTCAAGTAAAATTTATAACTGTCAATTATTATGCAAGAGCCGTGTGTGTTATAAGGGGAGAGAGGCGTTTAATATTAGTGGATTGAGGCTACTGCAGGACGAGGAGAGGGAAATGGTGTGGACTCGTCTCGCAGAGTAATCCAAAAATACCGGATTGCCCATAAACTTCTCCCTGTGGAAACCACTTACAAAGTCTGAACACGTAGTATCCCCAAATGCTATAACTCTGAAGTAATCTCCTGTGATCACATAGAACTTTGCGTTACTTCTTTATATTTAGGTTCCTGGTTGATCTTTCATATTAAATTTAATAATTCCACAGATTTTTACCAACTTACCCAATTATGTGGAAGTGTCCCCAGGAGTTCAATGTACCTCGATTCTTGGCCTGTCAAGAGAGTTATAAGAAACAATTTAATAACCACGACGACGTTGTAGGACCATAGTAATATATTTTATGTAGGCTGCCATTTAATGAATCATTGGACAACATTTTTTCGTCGAACATCAAAATAAGTGTTCAGTTTTGACGACCTTCCAGTAGTTTCTAGTTGAAATATATATAAGTAGGCGTGTGAGATTTCCTCATTCGTGAAGGTTGGATATTGAGTTGAACAGTTATAAAGGTCAACGACGGCACTATTTATCCACCAAAATTGTTTTCCGAACTATTTATATCACTATAATTGATTATTTTTATACTGCTCCAGGGATTTGCAAATGTATTATATCCTTCATTTAAATATATATCTTTAATCACTTTTCATTTAATCTTCTTTTTAATTAAAACTTAAAAATTGAATGTCATTTTTTCAATCAGCCATACATATCACCCATAAATATACAGCAATGAGTAAAAAAATTCAAAATCGAATATTGTTAATTTAATTATGAATGACTTGTAAAGTATTAATTTTTACTTCACTTTGTTGTATTCATTTTGTGACCCACTTTAATGTGCCTTTGTGCTGCTCTAAAGGTTTAGTTTATTACGAAAATTTGTTTAATTTTAAACAGTTTATTTTGAAATTGAGTCACGACGCAACGCGAGTGTTGAGATCAAAGTAGAGACAGAGATCGAACTGAAAACGATGCCCTAAAGTTACATAAATTGGCAATAAATCGATTCAGTAATCGACTCGCAAAGGGAGTGGGCGGCAGACTAGAGAAGTCAACGAGGGGGACCGAAGTTTGAATCTCAAGAAACTTAAACCCAAGATTAAAAAAAAAAATTAAATAAAATAAAAAAATTAATAAAACATAAACAAATAAACCTGAAAAAAACAAGACGAACCACCGTTTGGCATTTGCATACAAATGTGTCTACAACAGACAGCCAGGGACGAAATACTATGTCAAGTATTTTCAGGTAACGTTTTCATAAAAAGAAAGCATATACATTAAAATAGTGTCAATTTGAGAGTTTTTTGCACGATTTATTTAGTTTTTAAGACCATATTATTGTATTCAATTTTTTTTTTTCATTCAAAAAAATTGTAATTAAAAATCTTGAATTTCTTGAATTATTAAAATGTCTATGGTAAACGTAATAATTTAGCTACTCTCTTTGAATTTTTGTTTTAAGGTAATTAAATAAAAATAAAAATTATTTTAAAAATAAAGATTTTAAAAAATGTCTTGCAGCTATTCGTACGACCTTGGCTGTTTTTGTTTGGTGCGACCAGATGAACATGTAACAAACTTAGGCTGTAAGTGACAGGCAGACCCAACTGAAAGGTGAACAACATTTTTTTGTTCCCCTTTCTGTCTATTTTTTTCTCTCTTTTTTGTATTTTGTTTACCTTTCTCGATATGTATTTCGATGACATTTACCACGTTGACATTATTGCTGTGAGTGAACCACCTCACAATTTTATTTAATATTTTGCTAATTTGCGTGGCAATCAACTTGGTCTATTTTTTATTGCCAAACTTAATCACCGGCAAGAGCGCAAAAGCGTTCAAGGTTAAACTTAAAGCCCAAAGACGACTTAAAATGCTAACTAACTAGTTGAACTCGATTTAATTCGTGCTTCATATAAAATCCGGTATTGTGACTGTAATTTCTAAGGGAGTTTCAAGAATGTCCTATGAGTAACCTTTGATGTGGATTGGCGATCGTGATCGAGTTTGTGTTCGTGATCCACTTGTCTAAACCAGCACATGCCTTGAAATCTTTGAATTACCAGATTGTGACTCACCTTTTGAGGTATTCTATCTGAATTTAAAGTCACTTTTTGTGTGTCAGAGTATTGCAAACACGAATTAGTACTTTTCATAAAACATAAGGCGTGGAAAGTGCATCGCAAAGACACAGTTATGGGGTCACATTCATTTTGATTAAATTCCATTTTCTTTGCGTTTTGGCATAAGCATTATTACCCAGTACCCTCATTAGCTAAAAAAAATGTGATATTTAATAGAATAATAAAATATACAAATAAAATTCACCAATAAATGTTGGTAGCAAACTGTTGGATTTCCAAATAGTCGTTTATGGTCTTGCGATGCTTTCATTTTCCCCAAGAAATCAGGTAATTACCATAGACCGGGCCCGAAAGTCAAGACAACTCTCATCCTCAATTAGCCTACCTGACTAATGTGTGTCTTTCTACAAATTGCCACTTGTCCCTTCTTCATCAAAAACTTGTAAGCCAAACAGGGGAAAAGTCGGGGTCCTCGCCTATCAGATCCCCGATACTCAACTTATATTGGGATGAGAACATATAACAAAATACATTTAAATAACAAAATCATGTTGATACCCGTTACTCGTAGAAAAAATAGTATTCTAGATTCTTTGAAAAGTATGTAACAGGCAGAAGGAATCGTTTCCCACCATATGGAGTATATTCTCGATTAAGATCAATAGAACCGAGTCGATTTGGCCATGTCCGTCTGCCCGTTTATCTGTCTGTCAGTATAAACGTCGAGATCTCAGGAACTATAGCAGCTATAGAGTTGAAATTAACCATACAGTTTCCAGAGACAATGACGCATCGAAAGTGGCCCAAACTGTCACGTCTACACTTTTGAAAAATATGATATTTTTTAATCATTTTTATTAGTTTTATAAATTTCTATTGATCTGCCAAAAAACAAAAATTCATCCGTATCCCAGAAAAATTATGAAATTTGGGTGTTTTTGTTTTTAATTGTTTGCGTGACAACGTCTTGCGTGTTGTGGGGGCGACAAGGGCGTGTCGCTTATCAGTGTATTTTGGTTACAGTTATATTAATTGTAAAAGTAAAAATGCTATTCTTATTAAATTGTTACCAGGGAGTAACTATTGCGTTCCTGGCCACTGCTCACTCCAAACTTTCATATTTTTTTTTGTAAACTTAAAATAAATAAGATATATATATATATATATATAAATAAGATATAATAATATAAATAAGATATAATAATAATAAGGTTGGAGTTAAGTAGGAAGTTGAGTTGGAATAAAAATGAAAATTATGTTTAAATTTACAATGTATTTAGGTTCTTACATTCGAAACTGTATAACGTGGAAATCAAAACACGATAATGGTTGGTTCGTGTCTCCACTAAGAGTTTTGTAAACTTAAAATAATAAAGAGAAATCAGCAAATAAAATAAAAAAATTACAATTTTATTATCCACATTTGTTATACAAAACTATTAACATGTTTTTCAAGTCAATTAATCGTTTAAAATCTTGACTTATGAAAACGCATAAACTCTACAATAACTTTTTAAGAGTTATGTAAAGACTCCCAAGTTTAGTTGGAATAAAAATAGCATAGACAATTAAGTTTAAGTTTACAATGTATTTTGGTTTTTACATTTGGAGCGTCGTTGCTTCGTGTCTTCACTATTAGTTAGTTTAAGCTTCAATTATTAAAAAGGATGGCGCCACAGTATCTTTTTCTTATTAAAGCCCATGTTAAGTGTTGACAAACGAAAAAATACAAAAAACATAAATTGGCGCTTGTTTGGATAAGTGATTTATTGTTATTTTCTTTATTTACTATTACTTATACCTGCTCCCCGATGAGTAAAAGGGATTGTAAGATTAGTCTAAAGTATCTTACAGACAACAGGAGCCCACAAATCAGTTAATTCGAATCAAAAAATTGTAATAATATCTTCAATGCGGGACTGCTAGTTATCATAAATATGTGCAGGCAGACAAATGCAAATATACAAAACTAAGGGTTATGATGAAGATTTTCGATATCAACCGTTTGTCTCGAGATGCACGGATTCATGTCAACCCCTGTTCATGTCCTACAGGAAGAGAATTGTAACTGGATTTTGAAACTTGTCTGTAAAATATCAGCTTATAAAAAAAATGTGCGTCAAAAGAGAAAACTATCTTTTTAATGACAGACCAAAAATTGCAAAAAAAAAAAAAAATAAGAGTCATCTGGTGATAAAGGGGAAACGTATTTGCTGCGACTCAAGCAGGAAGTCGGTGGTGCAGACCAACTCCGTCTGAAAATCCAGACACAAACTGAGACATCGACATCGGCGACAACTGCAAAGAGTGCGTAATTGCTTTTAAGCCTGAATTGTGAGGTACGCCCTGGTTGTCCCCTCCTAAAAACGTCTTACTATTAACGCTAAAAGGTAAGCCTCGCAGCTGCAAGGCTACGGAGCCTTAGCGGAAGAGAAATCTCCTTCTCCTTGGGAAGTATGTAAAAATATTAAGCAAATAAAACCCATTCCCATACCCTTAAGTATAAGTAAATAAATAAATAAAACTAAGAGATTAGCAACAGAGAACAAGTTTGAGTGAGGATTAGATTTCTCGACTGTAATATTGAGCTAAATAAAATGCCGAAAAGTAAAACGTCACCTAACTGGTATCGTAATAAATATTTATATTATCCGTCACTCGTAGAGTAAAAACGTCTAATAGTTTCCTTGCAAAGAATTTGAGTCGTAAAGAAAGCGAAAATGTGTGCCTTTTATTAGATATACATAGGCGTGTGTGGGTATAAATGTATTCAGTTAAGTTTTCAAGAAGTCACCTTATCTAAAGAAGTGGTGGCCACATTAACATGTAGGACTTAGCTTTGTAAGGAACCACTTATTTAAAGCTATTTATATATTTCATAAGTCACACACCAAAACCTAGCAGTCAATCTTATCCAAGTTTACTGGCAATAGTCAAATTATGTCGAATATGGAGCTTGTAATCAGCGTGAATACTTTACGCCAAGAAACAACAATTTTTCGACCTTATCGCATAAGATAATGGTAATTAATACCAATTTGGACAATGCATTCAATGGCACATCTGATTACTTCGATTAATTAACCAACTAAGCTATGATTGACCAGTATCTTATGCAATAGATTTTGCAGCCCTTCCAGCGTGCCCTTTGATGTTTTTTGTTTTTATTGTGTGTTTGTTTTACAAAAATTTTAAGGTTAATAATATACAGGACCAGTATGATTTAAGGCCCAGGAGGAGCGTAGTCACCTCACGTGCTATTGTTCGTTCAGTCATTGAGGAGCGGTAGCCGCAAACGCAAAAGCTGGCAAAACAGTTGTACTATAGTTACTGGTTTGTGGGGCACGCAGTTTGACAAATAAAAATAAGAAGCAACCCAAACGTTGCGCACGTCGACTATCAGATACCCGGTACTCAGATATAAATTTAAAAGTAAATATTTGTTTAGTTACACATATATGGGGGCTGGTAATATTCTGCATACATGTATGTATCTACTAACAATGGCGGCACTGTTATTTGTTTTAAACCGCAAGTCTTAAAATAAATATTCAAATAATTAAAAAAAAACATGTTAAACTTTATGCAGTCGAAAAAGCTTTCTTCTAGCTGATTTACAATTTTCAACATATCTAGTATACCCCATTGCTCAGCTGATCGAAAGCTATCTTGTTGTTCATGAAAACCTATGCTCTCGCTCCCAGTGCTGCTCGCTCTCTCTGACTACCACTCTTTGTTTTTAAGCCGCCTGTAGTACGACAGCTTAAAAGTTTACGACTGCGCAAGCGCCGCTCAGACCGTTGATGGCGTTCGCTGGAACCGCTTGGCACACGTCGCGTTACTTGGCCGCCAGCGCGATTTAAACCGCCAGTTGACAAAGTGCGTTTTGTACCCCACTTGCGAACCCCGTAACCCCCGAAAGAATGTGTGTGTCTACTTTTAATAGGTGTTCAGATATTTACCATAATACCAAAAAAAGTACAAAATATGAATAGCTACACAAACTCATCGCACCTATTTTCATTTGTGTGTAGTAGTTTTTTTTATAATTTTTTGTTCAAGTGCCTAATGTTTTGATGGCGCCCCATTTCCGCATTTATAATTACTGCTCAAAATTAAAATAATCACTACTCAAAACTGTAACGAAATGCAAATAAGTTACAAATAATCGAATGAAATAATTTCGGTATTTGACTGTTCCGCGCTAATAGTTTCCTGCACAACTACAATTGCAGTTGCGTTTACAATAACAATAACGAAAAAAACACCTCTTGGCCAAACTGGTCGAAGAAATAGTTGCATTATAGTTTAGCGTTGCATGTGGTAGAAAAAGCAGAAACAGCTATCCTGCACTTAGATTATACTTGTTGCAGTTGCTGCTACCTTACAAAATAATTTTTTTTAGTCAAAGCTACAAATAAGCAGGAACGGCAATAAAATATTAATAATGTTTTGGGGTAAATCGAATAAATTGGCAATCGAAGTTGTCATTGGTTTTTATAGTTCCATTTAGGAGGTAAAATATTAAGTGAAATTGAAGAAAAAAGTCTTCCTTTGTGTGGGGCCGTGAATTTGTGTTATTTTTTTCCGTGAAGCAGAGTTGCTTTTGAACTGAAGAGAAAAAACCAATCTTAAGCCTGATCTCAGTTTCCACTTCAAAGTCCGAAAGTGAAATTTCACTTTGCAGTTTTCATTGCTCGTGTTGTTGCTTTGCAGCTTCGGCGACGAATTTACTGATAGAAAGGTATTTCCCAATAACATACTTGCTTTTATAAAACGCATTAAAAAGACAAAATACAAATATGGCATTGTCGAAGAAAATCTGTCGGAGCAGCAGACAAAAAAATATATTAACGTTTCTGGAAAAAACATCAAAAAAATCAGCAGATACACCAAACCAAATCAGCGGAGCACTTGCATCAAGTAACTCAGTTATCTACGGCTGTCTGATAGTACTCTTCATTGCATCTGTAACCACGGCCAAAGCACCGGATCAGGAAGCTATCCATCACAAAAATGGTATGTTTTTAAATCTGTTTGTATCTGTGACTTAATTAGTTGCTGTGAAAGTGAAACTGTTAACTGCCACGAGAATTATGAGACTTGAAGTCATCAACCAGCGGCCATTGGCCATAGCCTCTCGACTTGTGATAAGTTGAGCAGCTACCGCTGATGAAGACTTTGATTTGTGGCAGCAGCGCTTTCACTTAGTCAGCCTTTGTTGTTTTTCGTTAAAGTAGAGACATAACATTGGGACAGCACTAAAACTATATATGCGTAACCCTCGCCTCACATATAATCTTAAAAAATAGAAATAAATAAATTTCCAGTAACCGCAACCACAGAATCGACTAAATTTTAATTCAAGGTAATAATCACAAGTGCCCCATTTCGCTAGAAATTATTACAAAATGTGTCAATCATTTCAGTTTTGGGTTAAATAATGTGTAAAAATCTCAGTTGGAGTTGCTAATTTTTAGGTTGCAGTTGAGCAAGCCATATAACAAAAAGGCGAAAAGGAAGTCAACCAAATAGTCAGCAGAAACGATGTAATAAAAAATACATCAAAAATAGGTTATCAGGGGGATTGAAGATGGGAAAATGTGGCCACCGAAAAACAATGCCGGGTATGTTTTCCCAGACATCTCGCGTAGCTCTTGCCACATCTTCTCCAAATACTGAAAGAGTTATAGTAAAGATTGAAAGAAGGGTAAAGGAGAAAAGAAAGGGGAAAAGAGTACCGCAGGCCTGATTTTCCCTTTTTCTGTTTGCTGGCGTAATTTTCTTCTATTATATCTGACATTTTGCGAGCGACTCTTTCCGTCTGCTCTCTTATGTCTCGTACGAATTTCCAATAATTATGTACCACTTTTCTCCACTCAAAACCAAAAATATTTCCCCTGGGAAATGTCTTAATGGGTTTAATTTGTGTTTTAGCCAAACTGCCATAAAAAAATGTCGCCATTTATATTTTTCTCACAGACCTGATCCTGATTTTAATACAACAATCCTAAACTATGTCTCTTATAGTCCTAAAAGCGTTGAACAATCTTCTGAAACTACGTGTGAGGCTCAATACTTATTTCAATGGGGCAAATTTAAAAACCACAGATTACATCACAACCGCAACTACCTTGTGACAATTTCCCAAGCCATGGGTATAAGGCTTGTGAAAAAACAAAAAAATATGTAAGAGCGGACAGATCTAAACAATCGGCGCACTGATGATGACGCCCCCAATTTGGGCCACAGGTCTCAACCCTCAAGTATATAATGATCACATTGAATCTGAGAAAACTATGCGTTAAAGTGCAACTGAAGCAAACAATAATTTCCATTCATTTGAACAATGAATTAAATTTACGAGAGCCGCTCTTATGATAAAAATATTAAGTACACGAATAATAGGTAAAAAAAAATTATTTTATTTTGTTTGTAATTGTAATTCATAACCGAGTCGCTCTGGACATGCAAGTCTGTCTGTCTGGATGAACATCGAGATCTCGGGAACAACAACAGCTAAGAAAGCTGAGACAGCATCCTAATAACGTATACGTTGTGCAAGTTTGTTTCAGAACGTGGCCACGTTCCCTTCGACTTTAAAATCGATTTATTACTCGATTTGTGAGTTTTATTTTATTTATTATTTTTGATGTTGATGTTATTGTCCTTGTTATGTCCGCGAATTGTGTTTTATTTAAATGGTGGGTTTTAACTTTTAAATTCGGCGACCTGATTGAATGACTTAAAAGTACACTAAGTTTTGGAGCACTGTGATTGAGATTCGTGTTTATTGGGAAATGAGAGCAATCGCAACCAACACAATAGTCCGGGCTAAAATTAAAACAAAAGGCGGGTACATATGCCACATCACTCATTTGTGGAAACTTATGACATCGTCAAACGGTTGTAACAACTGAGTAGAACCATTTTAACCGATCGTAGATCGTCGAATTATCCCAATTTACATAATCCAAATTTAAAGAAGCAAACTCAGCTTAATATTTTTGATCTACAATAAACGAAAATGGCGCAAAATTATTTAAAATATAACAATAAACCACAAAAAAACGCGTCACATTTGACCACATTCCCTTTTTTTTAAATCGATTTGGCATCAAAATAAAATGAATTGAAAATTTGCGGCACTCTGTGCATATGGTATTGGAAAATACTATATGTATATACAATATAATTTTCAAGTTTGCCTTGGTTATAAGATACTCAAGTAATATGGGGAGTCAGACGGCTATGTATAGATTGACTTGACAAGTAATCATCGTCGAGGATGTGTATTATTTATTAAGTAACGTCTGTAAAAATACTATTTTTAACGCATAGAGATAAAATTGTATTCCGTTCTGATTTCTTGTCTTATGCTACCCAACATTCCTGATGTGAAGGTAATTTATAGGGACTCAATCTATTGTGGATATTATTTGTAAATTGCAAAACATTGTTTTCCAGCTACTAACGCATGAAGTATACATCAACACCATCAAGAGTATCTCCTTTTCGTTTCATACACTTTTCATTTAAAAAAAATTCTCTGGGCTGATAAATTACGTGCTGCGGCTTTCGCTCTATGTCCTAACATTTCAAATGCGATTTTCGAGCTACAAGCGGTAAACTTGAGCTGTTTTTTCGTGCCTTTGTGTGTCGAAGGTATTTGGCGCAATTCGTTGAAAAAAATAGTGTGGCAATCGACTTATTCAAACTTAATGATGTCTTCTTTGCTTTCGCAGGGAAAATAACACAAAATAAACGAATATAACGTAATTGCTCGGTTCGTTGGCCAATAGGATAATATTTTGAACGTCGTTTTGAGCATTTTGGCCATTTTCGACACGCACTGCTGGCTATTGCAATCAATCAAATCACAGCAAAGTTCCATTTCCCGAAAGCCAAAACACAAAAAATCGTAAAGACAACAAACATAATATACGCAGCTTTTGGAAAGGTGAATGCAAATTGCGTTATGAACATAATGACCGGTTTGTGGGTAGTGTTGAAATAATCGCCTCCCCCCACTCATAACAAAACAGACAGAAAATCAATCAGAAAATCAAATCAGTTTTGCAGTTAAATATGTATTTGGAGTCTGAGGATGAGCCAAGCTTTTTAAGTGAACAGAAATCATTGTGGTTTAGTTTGCAGTTCAGCAGTTAGCCATGCAACTGAATAATTTTTTGGATTTCAGATAGGAATGCCGAATTGTAGGTAGGGGTTTCACTGCAACAACATTATATGGAGTTATCGGTTATAGATAAAGAAAATATTTTAGCAAGTTACTTGTTTTGTTAACGTTTAAGATTAAAGAATACTAAATGGCATATGTAAAGTATGTACCATAATATAACATGCAGATCCTGGTATTGCCCACGAAGCTAAGATTTATTTTAAACCTATTCTACGCTTACATTATTGAATTGTTGTAACTTATTTTTTTATATATATATATCTAAAGACAGAAATTAATTAATTATATGTTCTCTTCCATTGTCATCCTTTTGGGGCCATTTTAATGTCCCTCAACCTTCACCTTGTTGGCCCGAGTAACAAAACCGAAATGAATGGTGCGAAATCGCTTGTTGCTCATGTGAAAAACTGTCCGTTGTCTACTTGTTCGGTGTACGTGTCATGGTCTATAGTTCCTGCCAGTTTTGATCTGAAAACGTGTTTGCCGTACGGCAACGTTTGCTGACTCAGCGAGTGAGCTTCCAATGTTCAATGCCCAAATGCTCACATCAAGCATGCGCCAAGTATGCAATTGCAACCTAATTAACCATTCAGCCACACAAAGCTCAAAATGAAATATATATACTTGTGCGTAAAACACCATTAAAATTCATGCCACTTCGTTTGATTCGTCTTCATTTTAATTCAGTTGACGTTCTGATCATAAAACAAATGCGAAAAAATTGGACTTTTCCCAAAAAATATTTTGGTAGGACTTAGGGATTTAGTTAGCATAGGTATTCAATTATGGATTTCGCCCAGACAGTCTGATACTTTTGAATTCATTGTAATATGTGTTGGATTCGGCTTTGATTGCACTTTAGAGAGTATAAACTTCTGTCAAATTTACCAACACAGCTTAGATTGCCGAAGCTAGCTTCCTTTCTTGTTTTTACTTGGTTTTGGATAACACTATAATTTGAAGCTAGCTTAACTTTCTCGCTTTTATGGTTCTGCCCATTCATACGTACAGCCAGAGATGGCCACATGGACTCGGCATGTGGTCCTGATTACGAATACACATTCCCATCACGTGACATTGTGCACAAGGCTTATTTTAGTCACTAAAGTGAATATAATACAAACGCTTTTGACCACTTAAGTGCCTGGTACATGTAATCGTAGGGATATCGATACCATTACCAAGTAGATTCACTTTCCAAAGAACCGCGCCCACTAGATTTCTCAGACGTGAACCTCGCAATAAAAGAAAAAGGCGACGCTTGACTGGCAGCAAGCAGACAAAGGTGTAGCTCAAAACATTGCATAAGCGTAGAGAATCGCATGAATGCGCTTCTTAGCTTTTGCAGTACAAGAATACATATGTCTACGACCAAATTAATACAATGCCTGGGCACCCATGAAATTCAATGCCCCAAGAATCGGCCACCCACTGCACACGGATCAGTGAGGCATGCATTGTCAGTCAGTCAGGTAGCCAGTCGGCTAGTCAATCATTGAATACAAAACAACATTATGGAAAATGGGAGAGACCACAGATACAAAACGCAACTAACTAGCTGCCTGTCCTTGGCCAGTTAGCATTATATATAATTATATATACTCATTCTTCATCATGTGATCATGGTTTTCATAGGGAAAACGTTAGCGGGTGTGCGACAAAAAAATTTCAATAAAACCTGGCAATGTTCTACCCACAATGATTTATTGCAGAGAACCCACTAGTACGCAGAACGAAAAATTAATGAAATATAATCAAGAATATTATTCTAAAAGTCTTGTTGGAATATTCAAAAAAAGTTACGTCACACCACAATTTTCCTGTGTTAAGGTGACAATATTTATTGTATATGTTAATTCTTCAATTCTGTGCATCTTAGACACAATGCAATGCATTTTTGACTAAAAAGCCCCCGTCCGACGTTTTCGCTATCGTAGCCCTGTAACCCCATCATGTGCCTTAATAAACTATTTACCCAACTAACCTTCTGTATTTAATTACTCTGCGAACAACGACGGAGCACCACTGTGTCATTGGCCCTCAAGCCCATGATCCCTCCAAACTAAACAAATTCAAATTTGGTTTTGCTTAGCGGCCAGGAATCTTAACTTATACAAGAGGAGCAGGAATCATTGGGATCCGAACTTTAAATATTTTATTTAAGTTAGCTAAAGCCAAAAAAAATGATCTTAATAGAGCCACCGCCAACTAGATGAGTTAGCGACTAGTCGGCACTTTCATTAGATATTTGATAGTTAAAAACATTTATAATTGAGACCAATTGCACGACAAGCTTATTGAATTTTTTAATAAGTAGTGCTGAGACTATACAAAAAACGCCATAGACAAGCTCGATCAATATATTTTGTACTCTACCCTTAAGGGTTAAGGCGTTTAACGCTGACACCTCATCAATTAGCCTTTCGGCTTTAAACAAATTTAATTGCCTTTTAGATATGAACATTTCGATGGCAATTGTGTTGTCCGTGAAAAGCCTCAACAAATCATACTTATTTCAGATACTGACTAAAAAATTAATGGCCAAGTGGTTGACATTTAACTATAAAAACGTGTATGAGCTGAGCTGCCATTGTTATTCTTCGCTTGGGTTTGACATTGGTGCTCATCATGTAGACAAACATCTTTGCTCCGCTAATCATGCCATTTTTACAGCAACCTAAGGTCAGACATTAGGTAATTGTTGTTTATTGGAAAATGTCATGTTCAATTAGTCGATCGATCGGTTGACCAATATGCGGAAAAGAGTTGGAAATCTTTGACTGAAAATGTCTGTTAGCAAATTCAGCAACGAACGAAATAGAACAGGTTCCAGGGCCACTTCCCAATCCCCTGTAAGATTCCCAGCCTGGGGTGTAAACCCCCCTTCCACTCATTACAATACTTTATGCTTTGTAAGCCATTAAGACAATAGCCCTGAGTGAGCCGGAAATATGGCCCCCGGGTGGGGAAAATACGGGCTGGCTCCAATTACGAGCTAAACTCGGCTTAGCGTAAAACTGCAGCTTAATGAATCACTTCAATGACAATGCCGGGGCCAAAATAAAACATAATGATAACACACCATTAGTCGAGCGGTTAATGAGAATGCGGGGACCGAAAGTCTTTGAGAAGGAAAAGATTATTTCAAGAATGGTTTCTGAAACAAAGGCTTAATTTAGGTTTACCATGCCATTAACAATTATAATCAAAATATAAAATATCACATGAAATTTATGTAAACATCTCTACGGAATGATGACCCTGAAAATTGTAATGAAAAGAATTATTATAAATTTGCACAAACGCGTATTGTAAAATTATGACAATCTTTATTGCAGGCAAAAGACATATTGCATCAAATTTTAATTTTATTTTTGTAAAAAGAAGGAGATGGTAGAAGCGTTAGCCGGGGACATTTGAACACGGGGAAATTACCCTCAATGGATAATATTAATAAGCGCAGTAAACCCTTCCACCTACTGCAATGTACTGATGTGTGGAAGATTTGGTTGGGGCATGGACTCGAAATGCACCTACTTATTTACAGACAAAAATTTGTACGACACAATTATTGTTTTATAGTAATACAACTAGAGCAATAATATACAGTTATTTTATGATTATAAAATTTAATTATTTCAACATGACATTGTTAAAAAAATATTCATTGCCAGAGCAGTATTCTCTCTTTTTTCGGTAAATTTGTTTATCAAAAAAATTCACGCAGCTGAATGAACATTGGATTTTTGCATGTGTGCATAAAGTTGGTATTTAAGCAAAGCCTAAAGCTAATGGCGATCATGTTGGCGTGCCCGGCACATATCTGTAACTCGAAGTCTCAAAAGACTTCAGCCGAATAAAAGTGAACTGAAACTTAAACCGAAACCGAGTTCAAAACAAAATTGACTTGGCTCATGGCTGAAATACGGCTAATTGCCGAACGACGTGTGGTGTGTAGAAATTAGCCCCAATGCTAAAGTTAGAGCGCTTTTCAAATTCAAATTGGCGCAAACTCATTTATCAGTCGGAGCAATTACGGCTCTTCTTAGCCATTATAGTCTTGATTTCAAAAGCTGAAATGGACACGAAACAGAAGACAGTGAAACATAGCATTCTTAATATTTTTCGACGTCTTGAGTTCTATGTCAATTGTTTAATGCGGGTTGATAAAAAAATTGCCAACTGCATGTGAAACGATAGATTTTGTGTGCTCGGCATAAATAAACCACTCCCACACAATTGCCACCCCTTCGAAGTTTGTCTTTGAGGCACGTTCGCGCTTAAGTCTTTTGTTTCGTTTTCGGATTTTTTTTTCAGCCTGACATTTGGCGCTGCAGAATTCTTCTGCCTTTATTGGTCAAGTTAAATGTCAACCGCTTGCTTTGAACTTTAAAGTTCAAGTGTACAACAGGCATGCCCAACAAATTGTATTGATATTTTTTCCAACAATTTTTTCCTTTTCATTGATTATCGACTTAATGGTGCGGAAGCTACGCACTTATATATTTTTTTGGCTGGCATCGCAGAAAGTATATTTGTGTTTCTAACTGTAAAAGTATACATGTATATACTTAACCACTAGTGGTCTTTCATCTGTCTGTTCGTATGAACCCCATTGTCTCTGCCAGCTTTCCAAAAACATGACTTAGAAATTGTTAATTCTTACATTGTAAAACGGAGCAACTGCGCCTCCCCTTTCATCCAGCCAGTCATGAGAACATTTGTTGATAATATTTAAGCAGGCATTTACCATATGCCTTAAAACGTTATTTGATCGCAATTATTGTTACGATCTTATATGGCCTTACAAACATAGCGGAAATTACGTACACAGCTGAACATTAAAACAAAAATTACATTTTTAATAGTTTTTACTTAGTTTAATAAATGTAATGTAAAATAATATTTAATAAACTTGTAACAATGCGGTTCAAAGCCCAAGAAAATCGAAATTAATTATTATTATTCAAATGAGCGTTGAAAATAAATAGGTGGCATAAGCTAACTGAGTGGTTAGTCTTGACAAGCGATTCACGCTGACTCGTCCAAGTAGTTTTTTTTTAACACGTACAATTTTTCCCTCCTCAAATATCTCATACACCCAATCGCAATATGTATCCCAATAACAACTGACATTGACCGCCTGTATAGCCGGCCGGCTTCGCTTAAAAACTTGGTAAACCTCGACTTAGAGCTGAGTCATTATCATTATAGCATAACAAAACATCATGCCGAAGCTGGCCAGGTTCTTTTTGGCCCAGTCAAGTGCAATCGAATTGCAAATGAAGACAACTTTAGTGGCTGACATGCAGCCTCGAGCTTATCTCGCCTCAATGCGGAAAAACTTGACAAAAAGGTGGTGAGCTTAAAAAAGTAATAATACGGCAAATAGAAATAAAGACACAGGCAAAAGTCTCATTAAAATGCAACATAAAAAGCAGCTAATTGCAAACATTTAGTTTAGTATGCAAGCTGCTGTAACGACCTCGTAAATAATCGACGTTACAGCTGTCATTGTGAAAATCCTGCACCCTGATCTAGCAAGTTGCTGTTGAAATACCAAAGGTCGTGAAACACCTATATAACTGACTGTTGGGATATTGCATGAGGACTTGAATTGTTGAATGTTTAAAACATTTAGTTTTGAAAGTAGAATAAAGAAGAAAGGTCAATTTGATAGCTTTGAGTGATTGAAGACTTTAAAACTTGATCATCACCAAGCTCCAAAAACCCATGAAATATAATCAACTGCAAAAGTCAGTTTCATCTAACCTGTTGTGAAAGTGTCGACACTTGCCTCTTTGCACCTTTGATTTGGAAAGTCATGAGGTGCCGAGTAAAAGCTAAAGCAGTGGACACGATCACAAGCCACAGCCATCATATCTTTGTTAACACACTTGTGGTGCTATTTGTACCAACAATGTGCCGGAAAACCTTACACTGCCGCTGATGAGTTGCCGCAGGAGATTGCGATTTGTGGAACCCAGGGGATAGATGATGCCAGCAAGCCGATTGTCGGAATAGGGGGAGTACTTCAAAAATAGGAACGAATGGGGGTACGTGGGAAAATTTTGCGAGATACGGAGCGTAATAATAAAAATAAATGCTATGTCGAGTTCCTCGACTATCTAATATCAGCTACTTCACTAAATAGTGTTGAACAGTTTTATACCGTTTTGCCGTTTTTTTAATGGGTCTTGACTTTTTGTGAAGCACATAAACCAGTGTTGTACAAATTTGCTTAACCCTGTTTTCCGGATAGCCCGCCATTTTCTTTTTTTCTGTCGCCTTGGTCGAAGAGTGTTTTCATGTCATCGTCTTTTTACAATTTTTACTGTACGTACTGTGATCACTTTAAATGCTAAAGCTATATTTTGATCATTATTTATTATGGTGGACGCATTAAGGCGGTCATTTTATGCTCAATTAGACACGCATCCTACCGCTTCGTTGCTTAGACATACACGTAACTATGTGTTAATTATACGGCCAACGCCCACGACGCCATCAAATACAGTCGTACATATAATCAGGGACAACCTAGAGAGTGAAAACTAAAAAAAATTTAAGAAGAGCCGTGGAAAAAAACATGAACGACGACGACCACAATGCGCAATTTTGTTGTAAGTGAGTAAATAGACTTGCTCATGTCATGATGATATGAGTATACACATACATATAAAATGAACATACGCGCGGGACTCTTGTTTTAAGCACGACACGCTCAATTTAATGCTTATGCCCTATTGTACTAAACCATCTACATGGACATCTCCATAAACATCTATACCGACATCATTATCGCCATCAGGGTCATTATGTCTTCAAATTTTATTTTAACAATATAATATGGTTTAAACCAGCCAAACTTGTACATACGATCATACGGCCGAAAGTTTTAAAAAATATTTCAAATTAAAATTAAAACATGTTAAAACGAATATAACAGTCCCGACAGCCTTGCCTTAAAGACAGAAATTAAAACTTGGAATTATGTAGGCTAACAAAATCCTTAACGACAGGCGAATGCAAAGTAACGATTCTTACAGTCTTTTTTAAGGATCCGGGTCTCTTTAACCCTTTAAGTAGATTACTTCGACTAATTTTTGCATTCTCCTCTTCATTTAAAATTTTTCAGACGAATTTCCGGAAGAGGAAGGCGACATGCTGATGGAGCCAAATGATTTTTCGCCAATCACTGTACTAAAGTCACATGAACAACACTTTCATATGCCGCCCACAACGCATCTTCAGCCACAAATTCAAGCTAGAATTCATCCTAGAGTTCAACCCAGAAAATTTCAATCCGCAGCCCAACAAAATGCTGATGGGGAGGAGCCATTCCGGCCCATTGCTAATCCAAATACGAAGATTGTTGGCGATTCTCATACGCAGGCTGCCCAAAATTTCTACCCACCTTTCTACCATGAGGCTCCTCCACTGGGCCACTCCAGACCCTATTTTGGACACGGCCCGCCTGTATCGGAGACAACTCCTTTATCCTTACCCCTTCCACTCTTGACAACTCAACAACAACAGCCAGCAACTCAGCAGCGGACTTTCGATGCCAGTATACTTGGAAGTGGGGATTTTGGTGTCCTTAGAGGTGGAACCTTCTATCCGGAGGAGGAAATGCCCTATCACCCCGAAGATAACAGTGATTACATCTATGGAGACGCTAACAATGGACACGGTCGACCATCCGAGGGATTTGTACAAAAGTACACATATCCAGAGGAGCAGTTTGCCAATTTTCGCGATTTTGCCGATATCAACACGCCCGCTGATACGGCATTTTCGCAATTTGTGGTGGTCTATGCGGCCAAAAATGCCACTGCACCACACTCTCATCCGCATCCCAAAAACATATTTGAACAGTTAGAGCAGCTGGACAGGGAAAAAGAGCCGAAAAAGACCGAATTTGATAATAAAACTTCTTCGAAAATAAAGTCGAAATTGTCTAATACAAAGTTGCAGAAGAAATACCGAAAAAAACCGGCTCCCAAAGTCCAGGATCCTCAAGAAATAGAGCCTTTATTAGCTCTAAGTTAAGCGTCATAAAGAATAAGCCTAAAAAGCACGCACCCAAACTTTCTAATACCGTTGTTAGTTTTATTTATTATACAGAGGTGGTCAAAAGTATTTACACAACGAGCTTTTTTTTCAATTGTCAACTAATTGAAAAAAAAGCTCGTTGTGTAAATACTTTTGACCACCTCTGTATTTCGAGATGAATGCAAACCACAACAAAATGTAATAGCCACCCCAATTTCCATGTCAACAAATGCAAGCACTTTACCATAGTATATACATATACTTTTTATGTTTTTTTTTGTCTGTCTGCTTTTAATCTCGCAATGTTTGTTAAATTTTTAAATTAGCCCGTAGTCTACTACATATATATTATATATTTATATATATACATTTATATATAATATATATTTTATACGCAACTATAATGTAATTCTTTTCGTCTAATTAAGCATAAATTTATTATGTGTTTGTACATAAAACCAGTTATGATAATTGTAATTTTAAACCTAAATAAAAATGATTTAAAAAATAGTACACAAATACTAATTTAATAAAGTACTTTATTAAGTCATAAATTTTGACTTCACATACAATATATCAGTAAACATATTGTTTTTAATGCGTTTCGTATTTTGCGTAGAGAGCGTTCATCAAAGTTGTAAAAGAGCCTGCTGTGCGAAATATCTTTAAGAAAATAATACAAACAAATTTAATTTATATTGATCAATTAGTAAAATAATAAACTTTTTGAATAAAATAAATTAAAATATTAATACAACATTAAGGAATGTGCTTACCCAAACAAGAAGAGGTCTGCCCAGTTCGAAAAAATAAGCACCGAGAACAGTTTCTCGTTGGGCGCGCTCAATTGGAAAAAGGAAAAGCTTCCGGTGTTGTGGAGGAAGGTTTTGCCAAGGAATTACTTCGTATAGCAGCCAGGAAAATCGCTCAGCCTCCAAACGGACCTGTTCGGCACCGAAAAGATAGATGCACAGCTGTGTGGTAACTACCATCGAAAAGAAACCCAGAAAGGCGAAGTTTTGGTTGGTGTGTGGCATTATATACTGGCAAATTACTGAGCAGTAGAGTACACAGATTATAACAACCTCCACAAATGCGATCTCCATAAAACTTGAATTAAAATGTTGGACTAATTTAAGCAGACGAGCATGCTCAATAAAAATCCCACTTAATCCGAAGTCAGACCGAGATGGATTGAAACAGGAGGTCATCCTTTTAAGTTGTTGACCAAGGCGACTGTATTGTGAACTCACGCCTAAAGCACACCATCCATATAAGGTATCCACTCCAGTGGTGGAGCAGCAAAAGAAACTTAACACAAATACCATCAAGCAGCAGTCCATGGCGTAAACATGCGGTTGTGTCACATCGTATGGAAGTCTGAGATAAGAACAAAAAAAGTATCTCAGTACATACATATATACATAAATTACAAAAAGCTGGAAAATTATAGAAAAGATCAATCTATAAAATGACATTATACCAAATTGCACCAATTGATTAAAATGTTCATACTTTTTAAGATTACTCACAGCACACGGAAAGAGCTGACAGGCGCAAATTCCCCAGTGGAATGATACTTAAGCATGGTCAAAGCCACTGGCATCAACAGAAATGACACACTCGTGCCGGCACACATCATAAAGTAAATGGCAGCCATTAGTTGTCCCCTCCGATTTTGAGATCTCCACTCCTTACCCCCAAGATCCTCCTCCCTAAAAGGCGACTGAATCTGTTGAATTAGGGCCACCAGGTCGTGGGATTTGGCCAAGAATATAGCCATCTTCAGTAGCGAGGAGACCATCTGTAGCCCGTGCATCAGGGCCTCGGAACAAAGCACGATTTGGTTGCGATTTTGGACCATAAAGGCGCACACGGTACAGAGCTCAAAGCTTGTGGTCAGACACATAATACAATAAAGAAGCGGAGATCGCAAAACATTGCCCTTTTCATCAGGCTGTAAATCCAAACCCATTCGGGCGAAGGTAAAACGCTGCGTCCACAGATTACCCAGAAACACCTCGATTAGCTTTGACATTTCGTCCTTTACTGAGTAAATTTATACTGAGGATATTTAAACTAAGAATGATTACCCATTTAAGTGTATTTAAAAATGTTTGGTGGGCTGGCTAGAAAAACTTTGAACAAAACTCTGTTGTCGTCTAATTAGTCTTTAAAATACAAGATAATTTATTGCCACGGGTAAGCGGAAAACTTGGCGGGGTAAAACGGGTTGGTTTGGCCAGCAAATGGTTTAATTATACGCTCGAGGCGACTGTCTGTCTAAAAACCCACGAAGCACCAGGGCAAAGCGTACCCCTCATGCCTAGCACCTTGGTGCAAGATTATTATTGTGCACATTTAAGTTACTCTCCTCTACTGAAAGCATAAATAACTATCAGTTATCCTTCCTTATTTCCTTCAAGTTTTCTATAATATTTTGTATTCCCTTATGTTATTGAGATATACGTATTTAATATATATGTGTATATTTACTAATTTCACCACACTGTTCGTCATAGCTAACTGTAACGTTACTGGTCTTGCCTACTTTTTATACCTGTTACTCGTTGAAAAGTATGTAACAGGTTAGAGGATGCGTTTCCGACCATAGGATCAGGATCATTAGCCGAGTCGATATGACCATTTCCGTCTGTCCGGCTCTCCACCTGTCTGTTCGTCCATATTAACGTCGAGATCACAGGAACTATAAAAGCTAGAAGGTTGAGATTAAGCATACAGATTCTAGAGACATAGACGCAACGCAAGTTTGTTGAGAATAATTATTCTAGTTTCTTTGGTTGATCCATGTTGCCACTCTAACGCCCACAAACCGCCCAGAACTGCCACGCCCACGCTTTTAAAAATTGGTTGATGTTCTTTCTTATTTTTTCTAGTTTTGGAAATTTGAAATTGATTTGTCAAAAAAATTTTTGCCACGCCCCCCAAAATGGCGTGAACAAGTTTTGAACAATTTTAAAATGTTTCCCATTTTATTCACCAGTGTCTATCGATTTTCCAGAAACATTATGAAATATCGCTATCGGATTTCTACTAGCTGAGTCGGGGGAGTCGACAATACCATCTCTCTTGATTTTAGATATGTATATACATATATATCATCGACATTGTCAGTCCACGGTTTAATATTACTGATGTAGGTTTTAAATACTTGATTCTTTACTCATTCCAGAATTTGACATTTTATCTAAAATTTAAAAATTAGATGATTAATTACCCAGTTGTATGTATTTCCGAGACAGTATTCTGTTTAGTTTTATTTAACTATTTTATTTATTTTATGAACTGATAGAACTTCAAAAATAAGACTACTTTCGCTCTAGTAGAACTTGCCGAAAACATAAACCTATCTACAAATATGTTCATACATATGTGCACGGATACAAGTGTAAAATTCTGATAACTAGAGCCAAATCGGAAGAAAAAAATGTTCAATATTACCATTTAACACCATTTGTGTCCCTTTTTCTGCTTTGTTTTTTCGTTTCGTGCCGCTGAAAACTTTGTTGATATCCAAATCGTGAGCGTAATTGAAATTTATTGTTAATAAAAACTAAACTAACTAAAAAAACTTGACAGGAAAGAACAACATGAGAACATCCAAAATGACTTTGAAAGCGAAGCGCCCACCATAGTCACGAGTTTCGTAGTCAAAATAAGTTTAGGCTATTTTAAATTTGGCATTCTAGCTCTTATTTTGTTGGCATCCGTCGATGTATAATTCGTGCAAACAGGTGTTCCTTATTTTTAATATCATTGAATTCATTCAAAATGAAGTACATATTATAATTCATTTTTAAAATAATTAATATACATTTCTTATTATAATAAATGAATAGATCATTATATTTATAAATATAATTAAATTAATTGAGTTCAATTAATCATCTTATGCACGAAAAAAATATTTTTAAAAATCATTATTTGTTCATAAAGTTAATAGTTGAATGGGTAGAAGGGCCAAATCTTTAGCCAGATATCTAAATTTCCATTTTCTCTTATGTAAATAAAGTTCTTTTTAGGTACAGTGAGGAAATAACTCTCACGCTACTGGGGAATCAGGAACACTACGCCTCGAGTTTTTTTAATACAATTTCTTTGTTACGCAAATATCTACAATCGAACTTTTACAAGCCCAAAATGGAGTTTAGGTCTTCTTGTCGGTGGCGGCTTCTGTTTGCCTAACCACTTTAAGGTCTGTGGCTGTTCAGCCTTTTAGCCTTTCACAGTTTCCGACTAATATGCAAATAAATTGTAAGCAGTCACCTGTCATGCTGGCTCTTCAAGTCCCTCAGTCTCGCTGTATCTGTATGCCACCAAAGTGGTAGAAAAACCTAGAGGAGACTGCAGTTTTGTGCCTAGGAAGCGATTGTACTGTGTCCCTCAAACTGTGTTCACTTAAAAAAATATTTAATTTTGTTAAACTTCTCTTGTTATATACACCGTTTCTGATCTTTTCAAATAAAACTTAAATTTAAGGGAAGGTGTATTTTACTTTCCATCAGTATTATATCTTATGGTATTTGAATTAAACTGATATTGTCATTATAAATAAAACTAATTCTAATCAGAAACTACTAAGGAGCTATTATCCGTGATGTTCCGTGTCATTGAATTCGCTATTGAAATAGGGAAATTGTATTGTCATTCGGATTGTGCACGGCTTCCTCTCTTCGGAAAATAGTCAATCTTAATGTAGGAAACTCAAAAAACTTCAACAACCAACGCAACCGGGTTGTTTTATTTGTTTTGTAACGATTTTAATGCCAAGCATAAACAATTATTTTGAATTGCAACACATTCTTTTTTTGTTCGCCATTTGCCATCGTTTGTTTTCAGTTTTCTGTTTTGTCTCTTATATTTTGCGTCGTGCGCAATCGTAATTGTAAATTTAAGATGTCGCAGATGTTCGGATGACTCGCTGGATGCTGAAGATGTTCACATACAATAGTTCGATGAGTCAGTCACTCAGGCCAGTACACAGGCAGTCAGTCAATAAGATACTCAGGTAATTGCCAAGCCGGTAAGTAGCACGTGTCGACAGAAAAGTTGGTATATTTCGCTCACTTGTCTTAAATTGTTCCGCTTCTCGCAATGCTTCTTAAATTAAAAAAGGTAGCCCCATCCCTTGTAAACGGTCATTGCGCAAAATTCAATTCGAAATTCTTTGGAGTGCAGCAAAGGTAAAAGCAGTAAAGTGTTAATGGTCATTGTTCAAACAAGCGATCGTAATGATTACTCTGCCAACTATTATATAACACAAATGTCGGCATACGACGAAAGCCCCAAAGAGGTAACAAAAAAAGTAAAAACATCAGGAAAAAATAAAAACATTGAAACGGAGGCAACTGAAACTCCAATTGATTTTGTTGTATAATTTTTACAGCTTTATCTTGCCGGCAGCTGCATGAAATTTATTGAAGATGCGCTGTGCTTTATTGCCGTTGATTTTCGGCGAGGGAATTTGCTGTAATTTAACGAGACAGAGGAAATTTCGCAAGGAGAAAGACGAACTTTGGGTTACCTTCCGCCCCTGGTCTAAAAGACTTTTTGGTAATTTTTGTATGCATTTTTTATATTGATTAAGAATTTAAATTCAATTCGTTTTCTTCGTTTTGAATTTTGCTGTGCAATGTGTGCAAAGATGTCTAATGGAATAAGGGAAGTGATCGTGCATTAAAAAGCTAGAAATGTGCCAATTGCTTGACGAGGTTTTGCAGAGAGCGAAAGTAAACTTGTCTTCTCCTTGTTGTCTTCATGCAAATTGAATAATACTCGCGAAATGTTGACAATTTGGTAGCCCCTGTGTTTCTGTTACCTATTCCCCGCAGTGCACGTCTTGCAGCGGAGCAGGAAACATTTTGCAGCTCTTGGAGTTGCAATTGCGGATCTCGGCCACCGGCCATGAAAGAGGAAATCAATGTTGCAGCGGCGGCCGAAAGCAGAAAACCAAAATCAGAAAATACAACAAAAAAAAAAAAAAAAAAACAGCGGTAGACACCAAAAAGCGAAAAGTCACACGCTTTTGCTGCATAGCGAAAGCATTTTCACTTGCTGGCCAAGCCAAGTCCATTTGACGGTTCGTAGTTATGAGTGCAACAGGAAAAGAAGCCCAAGCTGAATGTACAGAGCTGTATAAACAACAAAATCATGCAAATTGAAAAGATGTGTCACCCCGGACTTATTAGTTCGTCAGATCATTCTGTTATAGCTCTGTCTTTCTTAACTTTCAAGCTGTCCTCATATACTATACGTCATTTGTCGATTAATTTATTTATTGTGCCAAGATCTGCTTTGTGCACGCGAGAAGAGAAGAAAGAAGTGAAATGCGCAACACGAAAAGGAAAGCGTAAGCGAGAGTTGCAACTGCATCTCATAGCAATGTAATTCGATTGCACTGCATCAAACGAGTTTCCCGTTGATCAAAAGCGCGTAAAGCGCACCCCTCCCCCCTGAAATTGGTGTGGCTGGTTAGCCATTTTTCACAATGAGCAGTTATTGAATTTCTTCGATAATATGTTGTATATTCGGTGCTAAGGCGGTTGCTGTTGTTGCTCACGTTGTTTGCTTCCTGTCATTTGATTTCATTTAGCTAATATGCAACTCATTTGAATTTTTATTATGTTGCAGCAGTTGAGTGGTAATTTCGTTGCATCTAATTAATGATTGTTGTTGACACAGCAAAAAATTGACCAACAAATGTTTGCACAATTTTGTTTTTACTTAAGAGAGGGTGGAAACCACTGCTTAAACTGTTTATTAATCGTTGTCAATAAAACAATGTTTGTATATGTATGTAAAGAATATTAATTGATTTAAAATCTATAACGATTATTTGGTTTGTTTTGAAGAAATCCCAAATAGATTAGAAAACCTATTACAAACATTACACAAATATTCACATAGTAAGAAAGAGGAGGTTCATGCCAAATATATATAATCATTTCAGCGACTGACGCAAGATGATGTTGCAAACTGGCAACTAAGCAACAACAACATCACCATCCAGCGACGAGTGTCATTGACTAATGTTGCATGCAGCGCATAAAGCTGGTAAAAGGTAACCGCAATAACCAAAAATTCAATCAACGGAAACCCAAGACCGAAACAATAGAAGCGAATTTGCTGTTTTTTAGCAAAGCGCAAAAAGTCTTGGAGATGATCTAAGTCCAGGCCACATATAAATAAATAATAATAATAATAAATAATAATTATATTCTTAACTAAAAATAAATAATAAAAACTTATAATTTAAAGGACGAAATCATTTTTATTCGAGAAGTAAAAAGTTTCGAGCGGGGTCATCGGGGCAGGAGCTTCAAAAGGGGAGATGACAAAGTTTTTGAGTCTGCAAATAGTTGAGGGTGAGGTGTGCATTTATATATGTAAATAGTAGGCTGACATTTGCCGACAACGTGAAAGGGCAAGTATATATATTTTTTCGGAAAATAGATACCTTCGTCTTAGTCTGTCAATCTGCGCCCCATGTTCCCCTCGATTTACACTGCGGACAAAAAAAAGTACTAGTACAAGTCTTTACGGATGTTTGTAAAAAATATACATTTTTTTTGTGGTTTAATGTGCAATATTAACTAATGGAATTTGAAATATTCGTATATTAAATTATTATATATTTAACTCTATTTGCGGTGCCTCAATCTCGCCTTAAAACGCCGCGCAGCCATACAAATATGCTACTCATTGTAAAATGTTAAATGGGACATGGCTAGTCAGGAGTGTGGATAGTTAAAAGGTGCTTACGGGAGTTAAGGAGGGGCACACGAGGTATGGTGAGGGAAACCGGACACTTGCCACACCGGTGAAACATTGGCCGAACCAGCCGAGCCTTCTCTCTTAGCCCAGACAAATGTCAAGTAAATATATTGCTTAGAAATCGCAGCCACTAAAAAATAACAATATATATACATTATAGCAAGTAATGTAAACAATATTTAATTTTGAAATAATATCTAAAATACTGAAAATCTGTTTGAAAAATAAAATTTTTCGAATTAACATCCCATCATCTATCAACAATTCGACTAATTTTATAAATATTCAAAAATCGTGTGGCCGGCGCTTGTTTGCTTGTTTGGCACTTTGTTGCGAATACTTAGCGGTTTTCACAATTCATGGGCCTCCAAAAATTGACCTCTTACTTGGAAGGTTCACCTTGTTTCTATTGGGTTTCTTCTTCTTTCAGTTTGTAGCAAGCAATAATAATTTGAGGGCTTTGGACTTGGGATCGTCCGCTTTATTCTTTTAAGTCGAGTAACATCAAAATTATGCAGATGCATAATTTACAATTTGTATCTTATCCACAGTAATATTGCAATAATGTAAGTTGACTATTGTTATTTAGCTTCTTTTGATCGTACGCTAACCTCGACTTGCCTAGCAAAACTTTACAAAAGGATTAACTTGGAGATGTAAAATAAACGCTTTGGTTTAACGCTATCACCGCTATTGGTATTAAGGCTATGCAAATTGGTCTTATTTGCTTCCAAAGTGATTATTATTTATTGATAAAGATTGTACCAAAATATGTTAAATGTTTAAAGCAAAGCCTGGCGTCCAGTATTATCCTCGTCGTGTGATTGCGTTCCTCTCTTTTGTTAGAAGTCATATGGGACCCATTTAAGCGAATCGCATACATTTCGCCTTTTGGGTGTACGTTACAGCGCCATACTCCTCCACAATCTGATCGATGGCAATCTTGTTTAGATTCTCCAGATATAGACGCGTCTTTCGAGACTGGATAATATAACTAATGACGTCGTGCATATTATCGAAGAAAAGAAATCCGGCAGTTCCGCAGCTGAGGTCTAGATAGCGGAACCTATTAACATCGCAGGTGCATCCATCAAACAGAAAGTAAATAAAGTCATTATTGTTGTGATACCGGAACACCACGTAGTTGCCCCAAGGGGCCATCACGAAAACTCGCTCGGCACACCGGAATCCGGCTCTCAGGAGCTTGCAAATGCTATCGTAGCATCCATTCTCAGAGCCCACTACCGCCATCGTTTCCGGAATACGAAGAAGAGCCGGGTAATGATTCGGTTGAGCCCGAAGGACATCGTGGGGTCCGCTAGACTCTGGACAAGCGTCAAGTGGTTGCATCTGCTTTGGTGGTTCCGGACACGGAGGACATGGTGGTGCCTCGATGGGAGCCACAACTGCCGCGGGCTTCTTGCCCTTCTTTCCTTTGCCCTTTTTACCCATGGTTAATCGAGTCTACGTTTGCTTCCGATCACTTGAAAATAGTTAACGACTAGTCAAAGTAGCATATATCCAGACGTCTGAAAAGGCAAATTAAAAAAAGTATTAATTTCAAAGTTAATCCCAACCGATTACTCCGAAAACAGCGTGCCCACACATATGCAATTACAAGTAAGACTTCCATTTGTGTGCGTATGTCATGTAAAACCAAATGCGATTCGGGAATGGGGACAAATTTCACTAATATTCGGAATATGTAGAGCTTCCAATAAGACTCACCAGCTAGCTAAACACGATTTGATTTTGGTACACACTCGACACACCGTTCTTTTGTATTCCTAATTTGAAGTTCGGCCGAAACAAAATTTTAAATCTGGTCGAGAGCGAATCGGTAAAATTTTGTACAGTTTTTTTTTCCGAGATTTGTTCGTGTGATTTTGTGTGTTCACAGACAATTTTACTTCTAATGTTTTGCCATCTGGCTTGTGATAGGCAAGTCCAAACACTGACAGTTTCAGCAAGGCAACGTGATCTAAAAAAAAGTAAGAAAGCCATTGTATTTACTAAACCAACGCAGAGTAGGCTATGCTAGGTACTCGTAAACAGCTTAATGCATACATATATAATCGTCAGTTCTTAGTTTATTCAATTATTGTTTTATCACAACCTAAGGGAGTTTCAAACGCTGTCTAAATCCACTACTTTCCTTTATCTGCACTTAAAAACGCTGCCTTTTACGGTTTGTCATGGAAGAAGGAAAATATGTAAATATTAAAAAAAAAATCTGATTTGATAAAAGGACCATTGAAATACGAATAACACGTATTTCTTAATTACACTATTTCTTAATTACACTTTATCTTTTCAAATGATGGCTATTTATGGATGGACCAGTGGAATAAGTCTCAGGTTTTTTGGCTAAATGATGATGACATCAGCTTTACAAACGCAACCATACTAACCCAATGGGTTACATTTCATGGCAGTGGTATCAAACGAATACGTCTCCAGAGGAACACACTTCTACGAGTTTGCTTCATCAAAAGAAACTCTCGGCTAATGGGGCAACCCAACCTGTCATGCCGGCAAACGTGAGTCGGCAGGTTTAGGACAGCCATATGGAGGAAGATATCGCTCTCTCCCACTCTCTATATACAAATGTGTGCAATCTTCAATATCATTATTTAATCAGTTGCTTTAATGTGGGATGATTTGGTAAGTACTAGAAGTAAGATTCATTTACCGGTCAAGTACTTTAACCTCTTTAGTTCTTTATAAAAAACAATATACTGTTCAAATTATACTTCTTATACCCGTTACTCGAAGACTTAAAGTATATACTAGATTCGTTGAAAAGTATCTAAGAAGAAGAAGGAAGCGTTTCCGACCATATAAAGCTTATATATTCTTGATCAGGATCAATAGCCCAGTCGATCTGGCCCTGTCCGTCTGTCCATCGTCGAGATCTAAGGAATTATAAAAGCTGGAATGTTGAGATTAAGGATACATATTCTAGAGACGAAATCGACGCAAGTTTTTTGAAACATTACCACGCCCACTATAAGGCCTACAAACCTCCCAAAACTGCCACACCCACACATTTCAAAATTTTTTGATATTATTTGAATTTGTATTAGTTTCGTAAATTTCTATCAGTATATGTTCTATAAATATACCCATCCATATCTATACACATCTCCAACGCACTTCCTCTAGCGGGAATAACACGTACCTGTAAGTCGACGCGATCGACTGCATCGTTCTTTCCTTGTAAATTCACAAGGATATGTCGCCTTATGCAGATGCCCAAGTCTTTCTTTAAAAGTAACGGCATGTTAAAAACGTTTCAAAGTACATGCTCATAAAATTGAGCTTTTTGTCATAAAATATAGATTTTTAGCTTTAAGCAGCGAAAGCTTAGTTTGTATTACTTAAGCTTTAAAGTGCTGAATAAGTTCATGCTGATTTTTTTGAGGAGGTGAAATTGCGCATAATTTATCTCAGAGAGCAGAGTTATTTAGCACCTCTCCGGTAGCCCTCCGTTCCTTTCTTATGACTGAAATCAATCTTCATTGACTGCAGGAAAATAACAAATGGTTTGCTGATTGTTGACACCTGACCTATCCTGCAGTCGTATCGGTCAAAATAAAATACAGAGAGCAATCAAAGTTTTGATAACTGGGGTACCAAAGTGCAACAACCTAAAAGTCGACGCCAAAGTGTCTGGGGCAAGCCAAAAATAAGAACGAGAACCAAGTCATTGGGTCACAAGCCAAATAAAAAAAAAGAAGTAGCAAGAAGGGAGAACGCTATAGACAAGAAACTCGACTATCCAATACCCGTTATGATAACATAAATAAAATTCAGAATTATGTTTTAGGTATGGCCAAAATTTGTTTGGCATATGGATAGAAATTGACAATACAAAAAACTAAATTAAATTAAAAAACTGCGTTCATACGGACGAAGGGACATGCCCAGATCTGGGCTAGTGATCCTGAGGAAGGTACATGTATATACAAACATAATACGGTAATGCTACAACGAATCTAGTATACAATTTTATTCTACGTGTAAATAAAAAGCGAGAAAACAAACGGGAAAAATCTGTGACAGTTCTGTTACAGTTCTCGAGTGCAGGGCACTACAAGAATTAACATAAATCAAAGCGCTAGTTCACATCCGGCCAAATGGTGATTTTCACATAGTTGTCCCTCCTACCCGCTGGCCAGATGACTAATGACGAATCGATTGGGCTAGACCACGGGACGACGACGGCAAAGTCCCTAAAGAGACCTAATCTGCTCGTTCATAGAAATCGCTGTCTTCAGCATTCCACGCTCCTAAATAATTAATTGCATATTTATAACATGTGTGCCAGACCTTTTCTTATACACCCTCTAAAGACATGATCCGAAAAAAACTGCTCTCGTTGAAAATAAGAAAACACTAGAACTAATAATAAATCTTTCCCGGAATTATTATCTTTCTATAATTTTTTTCACGTAAAAACTTATAAGATCAGGAAAAATAATGAATAAAGGAGCGTTTCTGACCCTTTAAATCTATATTCTTGCGATGTTATTTTCTATGCTCTTGTTGTTGCCGCTTTCAGTAAATTCACCTGGGCACCTGTTGAGTGGGCGTGGCTTCCTGTTAAACTTGTGATGACGGTGACGACATGTCGCCGGCTCTTTGACTGCTTCCGCCTCTGTCAAGTTGTCCTTGTCACGCTCATTAGTCCGCGATCTATTTTATTTTGCATTGCACTGCATGCAGAGCTTTTAAATTTTCATATGGTAAAGACCGATGGTTTTCCAACATCTAACGAAACCTGGGCATACTTACATATGTAAGTATGGACATTACTCTTTGTTGACTAAATTCGTTTTAAATTCTTAGCATTACCTTTCCAAACATTTTTTTTACAACGCCCCATGGCTTATCCTATTATTATGGCATCTTGAACAACTTCAATAAATTTTAAATCTTATATGTTAGTTTTTTATATCAGAAAAGTTAACTGTAGTAATTTAAACTTTTAAACTAAAAAAGTAAGCTTATGAGGGTACTCTATTTTTAAGAACCTCGCCTATTCCATTTTAAAAGAAATAGATTTGCTTTAAATTTTCCATGAGCTATTTTACTGGGCTGGGTAAGTGCTTAAAAACAGAAAAAACACAGTTACTCAATATGACAACTAAATAGTTCATATAGTCAAAAGATATAACAATGTGCATTGTGTATATATGTTGGTATTTATAAAATAATGAAGTTTTCATCAAAAGTTATATATGAACAGCGATCAATATATTACATCGATTTTTAGAGGTTAACTCAAGATTAGGGTTACAGGTTCCGATGAACTTTATTGCTTGCGATGCACGATAATTGCAACATATTTCCAGGGGAATCAAGGATTATTGCTGCCAGCTTGTTATTAATCATTAGCTTTTGTTGCCAGCAAAACATTGATAAACAAAATCTGATTGAAAACCAACAAAGCGCAAGGCTGATATTTTCCAAATGCGCCCAAGAGAATACACAGGCCCAGAGCAGAAAATAAAAGAAAAATCGAGGGGGTGAAAATAGTAAAATACAATGAGGACGCCGTGTCTAAGTATTGAACAACCATGTAGGGCTTTTGTCTGCTCTGGATTGTACCTAATCCTGTACCTTGTAATGTTTCTGATTCATATACATACGTCCAAGCTCTTTACTTAAAGAGACTCGGCTCGTAATTCTGATATTGTCAGTTACGTCTGCCAACTATTGAAACATCACACAAGCCACCAAATTCCTGCTCTCTTCCATCCTTTTATTGCATTTTGTATTTTGAGTTACATAATAATTATAATCGCCAAGTAAGTTACTTGTAGAGAAAAAAAGGGTATATTAGATTCGTCGAAAAGTATTAAAATGATAAAAGGAAGCCATTCCGATTCTATAAGGATAACTGATCGAGTCAAGCTGGCCATGTCCCTACGACTGCCTGTCTGCATAATTTCGAGTATTATAAAAACTAAAAAGTTAGGATGAAAGCATGCCGATTCCGTGACGCCTGCGCTTTGCATGTTTCTAAAGGCTCACTATAACACATATATACATCAGCACGGGTATAATGAAGTAAAGGCAGCAAAACACACATCAGTTGACACAGTTTACACATCCAGAGAAATATGTAAATTAAAGAGCCGTCAGAGTCAGCGCTCAGGTATATACACATGTATATATATATACATGTATATACACCAATGTATATCGACTTTTATGGCCTTTGACCCGCATAGCTGAACAAAGCTGTCATTTGTTTTTTTGAATCATTAAAAACTCACTGGGGGCTTATTATGATTGAACTGTTTTCAGGTGGAGGCATGAGGTACCCGCACGACATTAGTACACATCAGCATATGACTCCGAAGCAAACTAATTGCACCAAAGAAAATTGCCATGACACAATGGTAAATTTCAAATAAATTTGCTTCCATTAACAATATTTTGCTTGTTTACTGTTTATCCCTTTTGTGCGCCAAATTTCCAACTGCAGCCGTAACTTTGTGTGCAGAAGTTTTTTCGCTGCGGTTTCATACAATTGTCGTTGTCATTGTCTGTCTCACAATCAATAATAGAATCAAAAAATTCAGGAACTCACAAGAACAAAGCAAAAATCTAATAAATTTTCACAGCGAAGATTTAAATGCTTTACATTAGAACAAAAAAATTATGAGACATGTAAAGCAATATAAGCAATTTATTTACATAACTTTTAATTTATATTAATATAAAAATTAAAAACTTGTTCAGTGTGGGTCCTGCCATGTCGATGGTGGATGCAAAATTCATCCAGGCTAATAGTTTAATGATTTTATTAAATGATTTTGTCATAATTTTCTGTGGAACCTAAACTTTATGAAAATTAATAAAGCCATTTTCGCAATATTTGAATGTATCTTTTGCCATGTGTATCCCGTAGCGGTTGCATCTACTTAGCTCGAAAGCTCATTAGGAAAAAGCTCAGCATTCAGCTAAAGCTTCGCCATGCTCCTCTGCCCCCCTTTTAACCCGATTTTTTCGCATGACCTCCGGTCAAAGAAATCTTCATCTTCGGTAGGATGTAAAATTCACATATTTCAGCTTTGTTGTGCGTGTGCCTTTTCTTCGTTTTTGGCATGCACTTGTGGCGCTTTTACACCCAAAAACTTCTTTACTCCTTTTCACCACCCATAGGTTGGCCGTATTCAGCTTCGTGTCGACCTTCGGTACCTGACTTTCAATTCGGGCATGCATCAAGTGTAACACTCGGTTCCCTGTCAGTTTTTCCCGGGAACTCGACGCAGCGTGTTGTTCCATCGCATCTGCCCCAAAACAATTTTCATCTCAACAGCTACAAAAACAGTCCACTCTTAGCAGAAAATTAAATACCACCCTAGATAAAAACTAAAGGGAAAATTTGTTATTCCTTTCGTACATGGCAAAGATTCTTTTTTTACTTGTGTTTCTGTGATTTGAGTGTTTGAAAAATTTAACACACCAAAGAAGTAATTAATTTACAAGTTTCAAAGTCAAAGCCACCTCGGAGAACAGGTACTAAAAGAGTCGGTTAAATTTGAGTGTTAAATCATGCGTACAATATTTTAAATCTTGCGCTTTATGATGAACTTCACTTATGCCATTTCCAAGTCCAGATATGAATGTTGCTAATTAATATGACGTGTAGTGCCTCTTCTACCGTATCATAATGCACACATTAAAACTTGAAATAGATGATAGTTGACTTACTAAAATACAACCTTTTCATACCTAACATCTTCAAAAATGTAATTTGGCAAACGATAATTTATTTTTAATCTAAATTAAAATTTAATAAGCATATTACTGGTGATATCTAAATCGATGAAGTAACTTGTTTTACCAAAAATTATATGCTACTAGCTAACTAGCATTTTCAGATTTTTCCTTAATTATACTTTTGCAAATTTTCAAAATCCTTCTTTTTTTTGCCTCAGGGGTCATTATGGCATTATTTTTCCTAACTGAACCAAAGGATTTCCCTATATATGTTCGATGTATTCATTATTTCATTAACTCAGTTACCGTAATCGATAATCAGATAAAATGTTTATTTTACGCACAGATAAACAGCTCTATTGGCATTGAACGCAATCATTGTCATGGCCAGTGTCGATTATTACCCATATTACTCATCAATGCCAGGGTTCCATCTCATATTATCCCTATCGTTTTATCCCCTTTTCATTGAAAATTGCCAGCTTTAAGACCTATATTCCCCCATTTTAATGGATTTCGTATTCGACACGGATACAATTCCTATTAAGGCCAACTATAAAACAAACGTAATTAACACTTATCTGTTTCGTGTTAAATCGCTCACTGACTGGTATGACTGCCATGCAGATTACCTCTCATTAAATTTGTAGCTCCATTAAATTCCACTTCAAGGATATTCTCAAGCATTTGGAATTGGTTGGATTCAGGGAAAATTAATATTTATTTCACAATTTCTATACGATATATCATTTAAAGAAATACAAATTTTATATATTACTACTTGTATCAATTAAAGTTATCGATATTTTGCTGTAGGTGATTGATGTGATTGCTATATCACTATTTCGTTTATGGCAAATAAAGTTTTTCATTGACACCCCAATTCTGAATCTAATTTCTTTTTATCCCTAGTACTCAACATAAAACACCAATTAAAACGAGAACAATTGGAAACTTAAGCCTTGCAGGACATAGATCTCCAGTCCGCTGGGAGTAAGGAGAGTAAAAACTCAATTATTTGAAAAAAGTAAAGTTGTTCAACTGTTGTAGTTGTTTTTTGTAGTTCGTTGTATCTTTGAGCTAAATCTGCAGCTTAGGGCGTACCTTTAAAGACCGGCGTACTGACCGCTTAGGTAAAGGGAAAGTGGAGCAACAACTATTACGTTAACAAAAGACAATTTTTCCGCAACTGTGTCCCTAAGCAACCGAAGACATAGCTTCGAAAGAAAAAAGTAATTGTAAATAGTATAAGTATACGATATTAATTATTAATTACGAAGGCTCTTATCTAATATATTATGTTATTGCTCAGTAAACAGCAAAAGTTAGTAGGGAGACTTTAAGAACCATTCAACAAAAATTGTATGTTTGCCCCACTGTGGCGAGCTAAAAAAGCTCTTTCATACTACACACATGGCCACATGGCCCATGGCTGATAAGAAGCTCTTGTGTACCAGCATGTCATTTGGCTGCTTTGGGTTATTGGCTTTTGCTCGTTGACTCAGAATTCACAACTCAGACTTTTGTTGCCTGCACATAAAGAAAAATGTTTGCGATAATCTATTTAAAGCAATTAATAATTAATAAATCACTGTTTAGATGGCAACGCGGTTTCTAAATCGAGATATTTCTTTTAATCTTAGGTCGCAGCAGTATCACCTCCTTGTAACAAGTGACATTTTAAGTTAAGTACGTGTTTGTTTACTCGGTTGTTGCCAGATACATGTTACCAACAGTAACAGTAATTAATTTTACTTAATTTTGTGTTGGGGAATTCGAAGAGATGGGAAGCTTAAAGAGCGGTACAGTTTTATATTTCATGTAATAAAAGCTATCAACAGATCTTCTCTTTCGAGTGAATGGGTACTTTAGTCAAGTGACTCGATTATAAAGTTTGTTCTTATTTTATTTAAATGTTTTTCTAAGTGTTAGTAAAGGTCGTATTACATTCGGTGAATTGCCAACCATTTTATCCCTTTTATTTTGTTTATGAATGTGTGGGTTTATTTCAATTGCCTTTTTCTTGTCATATATTGGGCAGACACCAAGTCGCGCCTACATTGCTGAATACCTATATGCATGTTCCACTGACCCCACTAACACAGTCACCCAGAAATCGTTTTCTTATCTCTTCATGACGCACACTGGGATGTAATTATACATGAGCCCTTGTTTAAAGCCCTAAAAACCACCTGCCGGATACTCTATAAAACTTTTAGAAATACTTAAACAAGCATATGGTGACGTTGTGTATCGGTAGACCCAACACCTTTTATAATTATTTAAATCATCAATTACTCTGTGGGTAATGAAACTCTTACACTTTAATAGTTAATGCTCTCTTATAATGGGTAAGATCATTAGGAGTTTAGAGAAGAACATTTTCAGAGCTGACTTAAACAATAAAAATATTCATTGTATATTTATATTTCGGATTCGTTCATATAGGTGATAATCATTTCGTTATTATTTTGTCTAATGGTGTTCACCCTCATCCGAAAAGTAGCATTCTTATTCATTTTTTGTGACACTTAATTTAGCTCAGCTTGTCCTTGTTCTGATTGTTTATTTGTGTTTCATCTGACTTCATTCCTTGTGAAAGGCCCAAATTCATTACCATTCCTCACCGAACGTGAGCCCAAAAATCAGAAGAAAAATGTATCAAGGGGAGCCCTGAGAAGTATCTTTGTGTGTTTTTGTTTGTTGTGACCATTGTTACTTCTGTCTGTTGCTTTGTCAGTTCTTCCCGTCATTTCTTTCACTACATTGCAATTCAATTAATGTATATTATTTAAGCACAATATTCGCTATAGCCAACTGCATTAATACGTACATATGTCTATTCGCAAATACGTTACAAGGTTCCCCATTTCTGTGTATAAATCTTCACATTTCACCCATTGCATTAACAGTTTTTTCGAATTGTTTAAGAACAATTAAAAGGCAGCATTTTCTTCTCCTGACTAAGGACTTTCTGTCAGTGTGGCAAGGAAAGTCCGCCCCTTTAATAATTTTTTTATGCCACCCTTTCTCATTCTTTGGTAATTCATCTGACATTTTAATAGCTGACAGGCCGATTCATTCAAATTCATTCATTCATTCAAATAAATGTTTTATATAAAAAAAGTAAAAAGTATAAAGTGACGATAGTGTCATGTTTATCAACCAGTACTCAATTTCATCTTTGTATATACCCGTTATTTGTACCCGTTACTCGTAGAGTAAAAGGGTATATTAGATTATTTGAAAAGTGTGTAACAGACAATAGAAAGCGTTTTAGACAATATAAAGTAAAAATATTTTTGATCAGGATCAATAACCGAGAAGATCTGGCCATGTCCGTCCGTATGAACGTCGAGATCTTAGGAACTATAGAAGCAAAAAGCTTCTTGTTGCCAAGCCCACTCTAACGCCCACAAACTACCCATAACTGCCAAGTCCACACTTTTGCAAAATATTTTGATATTTTTTCTTTTTTTTATTAGTTTTGTAAATTACTATTGATTTGCGAAAAACTTATTTCCACGCCCACTCTTATGCCGACAAGCCGCCCAAAACTGCACCGCCCGCACTTTTGAACAATTTTTCAAGTTTTCCTTATTTTATTTACCAATATTTATCAATATTCCAGAAAAATTATATAGTTTAGAGTTCGTATATCCACTAGCTGAGTAAGGGGTATCTGATATATATATATTTTTCAACATGGTATTTAAATCTTTGACAGATCTTTGGAGTCAATCTCTCCCCTTTGTTGGCTTGATATTTTCCGTCTTTCTTCAACAATACTTTTTTCGAGCAGCAGAAAACTAGGAAGGTGTGTTGTTATTGTTTTGTCTCTGATCCACAATCCCTTCATTTGCAGGTGAACACAGGAATACAACGCAAAAATTTGCATTCTCAATATATTAGCAAATTCTAATGGTAAGACGAAAAGCAAAGGAATAAACGCTAAATAGGCTAAGAATAAGCTAAGTACGATGGACTAACAGTTTGCCGGTGAGCGCTACATTGCCAGCTAAGCTGCAAATATAAAACTGCATACGAAGCATGAACATTAAGTCTTAAGCGAGGGTCGTTGATTTATTAGTAGCTCAACAATCAGGGAGACCACACAGGTATTCCAAGGATTACAATATGCGTGGCCGCCACTTACGCCGCCGATTCAGCTTGCAGCCCTCGTTTATGAAGGACGACAATGCCGAGGATAAGCCAAAGCGTGATAAGTAAGTCATTACAGCAGATATTCGTTAAAAATTCATATTCGAATCGTTGATGATCTCGGTGACTTGAATTTCTATCGAAATATAGAAACATATTCACTTATGCCATGTATGAATGATAAAGCGAAGTTAAATTATACCAACATTAACATATTTATGAGAGCGAAAGCAAGGAATATCATAACAAAAATTTAGAAAATAGTACTTAAAGCATTTCGTGATCAAAATAAGCAGAGTATACTCATACCTTGGTTGCAGCCCACCAAACTAACAACTTATAGCAAACTACTTTTTTCATAAAATGGTTATAAGAAAAAAAAACTGAAAATGATTCGGCGAACTGTATCAGAAAATTGTCGCGAACATTTGTAAGATTCTCATTTTACTTAAACTGGCATTATTTTTTCAGCACCAAGGCAGCATTCTTATTATTCGACTGGGTTCAAAAGACGACATAAAAGGGAACGAAAAACGCAGTCACTGATGTTCGTAGTTTGCATACTTTTCATTTGTTTCGCCTGTCAGGACAAATATTTCAAGTTCTTACTGCTTCTGATTACATTTTTCCTTGTGTTTTCTTGCTTTGTCCCTTTAAAAAAAACAAATATTAATAAAACACCTAAGGTACCAAGAAAGCAGAGTAATATAAAATCATGGATTCTACGTATTGTCCAACCAAATTTGGCACTTGATTGTACCGTTGACTTAAAGAGTTCTTGTTACAGAGTAACATATTTCTTTAGCCATGCTTTGCTAAGTTTTGACTGAATTCAATATATCCTCTCAAAGGGTATATAATAATGAAGAGCAAAGCCTTTCATAATGCTGTGCACTAACTAAATGTTTCATGTTCGTCTTTCTTAACCTACCTCAATGCCAACCGAAAATCACGCAATCGCAGGGTTGGTAGAAACAACGCAGTAGATGATGCCATTGGACCGGCCAACGCACGCCACAAAATCGTCGTCATGGGCTCTGCAAAAGTGGGAAAAACGTCAATAATCACCCAGTTTCTGTACAACACATTTAGCACCAAATACAAGCGGACCATTGAGGAAATGCACCAAGGCAACTTTTCCATCGCCGGCGTGAGCCTTACCCTTGATATTCTGGACACTGCCGGCTCATACGAGGTGAGCAAAAATTACGTTCAACGTTTCCCTTGATTTAAGTGCCGCAAGGGTTTCTTGAATTTGTTGATTTTTATTAACGGTTATAAAATCATTTGTAGTCATTAAAAGTGAACTTGATTGAATTGAATTTACAGTTACTGGTATGAAGGGTATCCTCTGTACATCCAGACTCACTCTACATATAAATTGCATGTGGACAGCCAAAAGGTTCAAAAGCTGGTATTCATGCTGACTTATTCTGTGCCAGAAAATTTGGTAGTTCTACTAAAGTCCCCGTAATCGCTCTGCAGCAGCGTTTTTAAATACTCTAAAAGGACTGTACCGGTCCCAGCAGCATTGATTTAGTTTCTGTGTAATAATTTCGCAGAGCGATATTTGATCTTTTGACCTGGATTCAGTTTTCCGAATCCGATTCCTTAATACAAATCGGCTGATTTTACAGAAAAGTCTCCCATCTTCGTCATTATTTTATCCCCGTTCAACAGGCTGCGCGTAAGTTACAACCTTACGATTCAATTTGCGTGTTGAAATTGTCTTATTCATGTAAGCGAACATCAGAGGGCGGTCGTTTACGACTACATGGTGTAGTGCACTTTCTACATAGTTTACATACCGAACATATAATTGCTGGCTATATGCTGGATATATATGCTGCAAATAGAGTCAATCAAGCAGAGACTGACCGAACAAAACTAAATGAACTGAGACTGTCAATGCGACATTTAAAAATTCTTCGCAAGTGTGGGCGTGACTGGTGAGGCGGCCTTTTACTCTCCGAGTAACGGGTATAACTATTGCAGTATATAAAGAAATATGGTAAAGTTGGCGTTACAAGATTTGCATTCGGTGTTATCAACTTAATGGCTATATTTACCTTTAAATAAAAAAATTTTAATAACTTAATTAAAATCGTACACATATATAAGATTCTAATGTTTTAAAAAAAATCATAATTCTTTACATTCTTTATCAGTGCTGAGATTTCCATAATCGGCACAGAACTTGCCTTGTCCTGGGGCTTGGAAAGGTTCCAAACACAATTCATAAATTATACACATAGGAACTCAGTTTTTGGTGGGGAATTCTGCCACAATTGTGAACATGCATTAGGGTAAATGCAAGGGGGCACATATCAGAGATGAAGGTCATTTCTACGGAGCCACCAACTACCTCTAATTAGACCAGAGACACACAGGGGAGTACTTTTGTGTAAATATTAATTCAGGAATTGGCAAAGTACGATAGCTATATGAATTAATTGGTAAGTGATTTTCCTGCTTGCTATTTTCCTTAAGTATTTTAACATGGTATGGGTTAACAAAATATAATTATATGCTTCTATTATTCTGTATATTAATATTTAAGCTGGTATTTTCTAGCAATTTAGCTATATTAATGAAATTATATTATGTGAATGTAGTTAAATATGCATTATCTACCGGTAATAAAATCTATGATAAGGTTTTCAAAACGGAACATTAATATTCAAATACATTTTTTTAAACGGTAAACAACAACTGTTAAAGTAATCCTCACTTAAAATGCATCGTTTTCAAAAGCTTCTTTCCTTACATTTAAAATAAATGGAAATTATCGTAAAAATTAAATAATAATATTAAATATTATTAACGCGTCTAAATAAGATCAAAATTTGTATTTTCCTTTTCTTCAGTTCCCGGCGATGCGAGCTCTTTCCATATCCTCGGCGGATGCTTTTATTTTGGTCTACGACGTAACCGATGCCACCACTTTTGAGGAGGTGCGCACAATTCGCGATCAGATCCACGAGACTAAGGCCACTACCGCGGTTCCAATTGTGGTTGTCGGGAACAAGATCGATCTCTTAGCAGATGGAGAAACCGAGCGAGAGGTGCGTTCTAACTTTATTTCCTTATTTTCATTACACCGAGCCCAAATTAATTTCCTGTCAAATGAAACCGCGTAATGATTTTCATATTTAAGTGCACTGCTATGTTTCTCGACTTGCCATTTGGCACCTCCCTTCATCTTGTTAATGTTGTCTATTTGGCAAAGAAAAGTCGACAATTATGTAAAGTTTTTCAAACAAAAAAATGTAACATCTTAAATGTGAAATTGGGTGACATAGCTGACTAAAAGCTAAAAACACCCTTTGCGAAAGTCTCACAAAATAAAGTACCATCACTTTTGGTTTCACTGCTGAATTTAATTCGTTAGATAAAAATAGCTCCTTATTCCTTTCATTAAACAATATTAAATATATTTACAGCTTACTTATCATATATGTTAGTCGTAGAGTATAAGGGTATGTTTGTATTCGCTAAGAAGCATGATAATCTGTCTTTATTCAAAATCGCCAGCACTGCTTCAAACCATAGAATTTTGTATTTTCATTTATTGCAAAAATTTAGAAACAGTTCGAGATATCGAAAACCAAGACAGCTAGAAAATTGCTCCTAAGCATATAGATCCTATTGAGGCCTACGCTCATGTGTGTTTTTAAAACTGCCATACTCATTATAACGCCCACAAGAAAAAAAGCTGTCAGACGCCTTCTTTCTTACTAATTAATCCAATCAACATGTTAAGTTTTTAAGGATTTCTCTACTGCCGACGAAATTTTCTTCAAATTTGTATTGGAACTTCAAAGTAGTAGAAAAGAGTCCTGAGAATTTGAACGAAATCAAATCACAAAAACACTATAATTTCGGCCACCCAATTGCTTTCCCCATTTAATGTTAATTTGCCTTTTCGTAGGTTGAGTACGCCACCACAGAATCGGTAGTTACTGTGGACTGGGAGAATGGATTTGTAGAGGCTTCAGCTTCCAGTAATGAAAACATTACCCAGGTGAGCCCAATCATTTGTCAACCCAACCTAGCGATTATATAATGCCCTCGACCCTAGGTGTTCAAGGAACTGCTGGCCCAGGCAAAAATAACTTACAATCTGAGTCCGGCCCTCCGTCGTCGTCGTCAGTCGTTGCCGCAGCAGATTGGTAACAATGGACCCGGCACCCCGTTACACCACCACCAGCACCACACCCAGCACCACAATTCTGGAGGTGGTACCTCCGCTTCTACCTCCTCTGCAGCCGCAGCTGCGTCGACTTCCGGGGGATCCGGATCCCATGCTCCTACACCTGCCCAGCTGCAGCACCTCCAAAGAATCCAGGAGCGAAGTTTGGGCGCCAAACGCAATTCGTGCATCATTTCCTAAACAGGGCAAACTAAAAGAGGTCTAATACATAATGGTTTTCAACACCTTTTCAATAGTCAATAACAACATGGGTCGTATTTCTAAACTCAAACAACAGAACTAATATTAACACAAGAGGTAGATTCATTCTATTCATTCTAGTCTTGTAAGGGAAGACAACTTTCTGGGTGAGCTAGAATACATTTTCTTAAAAACATTACATGTCGTTACATTAAACAGATTTTTTTTTGTTCGCAAAGGATATTAAAACGTTTAAAATCGCTTGATATCTGAAAGTATATTCTAATATATTTTTGTCCACGAGCTTGACGTTATCATTTTCAATGACTCAAATGTATTTCGAAATCGTTTTAGGCAGATTTAGCACTCTAAAATTGTATTTAGCAAGTATAGAAAGAAGAAGGATCAGATAACTAAGCGGGGTATTTTTAAAGTTGTCTCCCTAGGATTTCCAATTTTATCAATCTAAACAAATGAAATCCTCAATATTGTAGAGCAATCTCTACTCAAATGTACCTCCATCTTACTATTATTGCTCCAATAACGTAAGTACCTACATCACAAGCCTCTGGTTTCCTAAACTCAGCTTTTAGAATACTTAAATGTGTGACCAAAAATTAAATCGTCAAAAAAATATACAAATCACTGAGATAAACATATACAATAACCCAAGACAAATTAATTTCTACAAGTACTTAGTTGAGTATTTGTCTTATCTGATTTAACAGGAATATATAAAATTATTTGTTCATTATTTGTGTATAGATTACACTGTACACAATAAATTTTTTTTGCATAAATGTTCTTTCTACAAGTTTCTGGTTCTTACATTTCTTTTACGGAACACTATCTTAAGTTACAAAACGCAAATGTTAACTCAGAGATGCAATTAGAAATCAAACATTTTTTAAAGGGAAGACTTAAAGATTATTTATAACCTGTATATACAAACTTTTCTTACTTTGGCAAGTGGTGTCATTATATCAATTTTGGAAAGAGTGATTTATTTTAAATATGTAGTTTTAAAAATTTTTTGGGACTCGTAGAGTTAAAGGATATTCGTTATTAGGTTCGTTGAAAAGTATTTAAGAGGTTCAAGTAATCGTTTGCTAACCTTGTTTTGATCTGTCTGTTCGTCCGTCCGTGTGAACGCTACGATTTTTAGTCAGTATCACTAGCCGATCGGCCAGATCAGTCTGTCCGAGTAAAACCTGTGATCTCAGGAACTTAAAATGTTTGAAAGCTAAGATTAGCAATGCAGATTTTATATAGGTAGACGCAGCGTTAGTTTCTTCTAGAAGATTCTTACGACTTCTCTAACACCGCCCAAAATTGTCACGCACACCAACCTTCGTTATGGCAAAAGAATATTTACATTTCTCCCTCGCACTGAGTGACGGGTATCTGATAGTCGATAGACTCGACTATGGCATTCTCTTTTGTTTCAAATTGTGCAATGATTAGTGATTAGATTCTCAAACTACATTGAGTTGTTCTTATTGTCAAAATTTAATTGTTAAATTTCTTAAAATTACATTAATGGGACACAACAAATGCAGATGATTACTATGAACAAATTCCAAATATGGTCACGAAAATGGAGAGGATGAAAGGATGGCAAAAAAAAAGACTGTATTAAATAATTAAATAACGAAGAATGCACTTGCCTGTTGTGGGCGTTCAAAAATGGCCATAAATAGGATTGTTTTGGAACTCTTACTTCAGCTACTCTTTCCGTAGCTATATTCGGAATGTGTGCATCGTAACTTACAAAATCTGTTGGATCCCGCCTAGTTATTTATTAATAGTTCCATTTTGCAGCACAGTGTTATACCACATACAAAACTATAAAGAAATGGTAATAAGATTGATAAAAAGAACTACGATAGAAATAATTTTATACTATGTGAGTGGCGAACAAAAACAGATTCATACTGCAAGGTTATAAAATTACACATTACACATGAGGTAATGGCCGAGTAAATGCAATTCACATTTTATACTATTGCGCATTATGCCAATACTTCATATTATTATATTAATAAAAACTTATGTTCGATTTTCATCCTATCTTAGAATAAATTATTATGTTCTGAGTAATACGGAAAATAGGCCGATTTCGGAATTTTCCTTAGGCGTCAATTGACCCCTTTACCAATGGTGGGAAGTCAGTGTTGAAAAGTGAATGTGGAAGTTAAGACCGAAACCAAAAGCAAATGCGTAGTTAAAAAAAGTAGCTTTAATTGGCAAGAGAAATCCAATACCTAGAAACGTAATGAGTGTATATTTGACTTTTATTTCTCACTTTACGGCTAGCTATTATATGGGTCAAAGAAGAAGATTGAAACAAATGGTTAAGATTGAAAACGAAATGGAAACACCAAAGAATATGACAAGGACAAAAGCAATTGCAAATTATGAATACGTGTATAGATTGGTAAAATATATATGATAATATTATGGTATGATATACAATAGTCGTTTATTAAGATTACTTTTGAGATGTAGAACCAAAACAGTCCCAAGTGAAATGGAACTAATATTTTCACTGTAATTTGGTTTTCCAACAATAAAATATATACACACATATATACACCCGCACTCGAATCACAGATAACAAAAACCTAAACAGAGCGTTATATTTATACAATACATATTTGTAAATGCTTATATACCGAATCGTTAAGCAAGTATGAGAAGTACTGAAATTTTGAGAAAGTACCAATATAGAGGTGTTACTCAAACTTCGAAAATGTATTTCATTATTTATATACAGCAAATTAAAAAATATCAATTTAACATACATAAATCTGAGTATATGTAAATCGGTGTATCGCAGTGGTTCTTTATCTATAATACAAGCCCGCTCTTTGGCTGTCCGAAGTCGCTAAATAATTTGTTTCTTTACGGTTGTTTTTCTGGTTGTTTACATATGTTTAGTACCAATAGTTTCATTGTTTAAGGAGAATCTAATTAGTCAAATAAAGAGTATCTAAGCGAGTTGACCTGTCAAATTGATACCAAGAAATACGGGTATAAGTGTGAGCATTGCGTATACTAATTTGGATTAATATTGATTTAGTTTTACCCCTTTCTTAAGTAATAAATTTAAACAAAATTTGCAATCATAATCGACTCCTTTTAATGATCCTATCTTAATTTGTATTCCCGACTGTTCCATTTAAACATAAAGCAAGTGCATAGCTCCCTAAACATTTTGTAAACCTCCTTTAAATGGGAATTGTTTTGGTTCCTGGTTCACAACCTCTCTATTTGAATGTCTCACAAATAAATATATATTATTATCAATATTTACATACGGAAATACATGTACGCATATAGTATATAAACATATATATATATACATTGTGTATAATTATAAATGTAATTGATAAATGAAAAAAAAAAACAGAACCGGAAATAAATGCAAGGGCGATTAATTTTTGTTCCTAAAATTTCCTATAGTGTTTTCCACCTAACGAAAGTTTGACACATCGTGAGCTTAAAGCTTCTATTGCAACTGTTGCCATACCGAATTTTTGACCTTGGAATGTTTACTGTACTTGGCCAATATCCTGTACAATTTAATGACGAAGGATCTGTCGGTTTAGCGGTCGTGGTGTGTTGGGTGGGGGGTGGGGGGGTTATGACGCAAATAATCAATAGTGTCTACAATAGAATTTGCATTCAAAGCCAAACAATTAATCGTAAAAAATGCAAGAATAAGGAAGCATAAGGGAATTAAATTATATTTTGTTCATTTGTTTTTAAATTTGTAGTTTTCATTAAAACCTCATAAAAGTTGATTATTCTCTTTTCCCTGTGAATATAGCATTGAAATGTTAAAGTAAGGTAAGCACTATTACTTCAAATGTATTAAAAACGTAATACAGAATTGCAAACACATAAATTAATCTTAATAATTATTTATTGAAGTAAACAGGAACTTAAAAGAATTATTAAATCAGTATTTTTCATGCATTCAAAACATACTGCTAATTACATTCATATAATAAATAAGTTGAATTCGTAATTGAATTCCACGAAATTTGTGTTCATGTGATTCACGAGCCATATTTGATGACAAAACTTCAAGAAATGTGGCCTTAATCATCCGAAACTTGCAACGCTGACATTCTATATGTATAATTCTTTAAGTATAAATCTGCTTAAACGTGTATATTTTTCCAGACAGCCCTAAACATTTTATAAGTCTAAAAATGATTTGACCTCGCGGGCTTATCTATAAACGCATTGAGCCCAATCCCTCTTGTGAAGCTGTAAAACGCGATAAAGTATTCAAAGTATGTAACAGACAGAAGGAAGCGTTTCCGACTATATAGAGTCGATCTAGCCATTTCCGTATGAACGTCAAGATTTTAGGATCTATAAAAAATTTTAAAAACTTTTGAACAATTTTTAAATTTTTTCTCATTTTGTTCCCCAATTTCTATCGATGTCCCAAAAAAATGATCAAATTTTGCGTTCGAATTCACACTAGCTGTGTAACGGGTACATGATAGTCGGGAAACTCGACTTCTCTCTTGTTTTTTATATCAAAACAGACGCATGCGCACTCTGGTCCACGTGGCGTATTCGCAATATGAACAGCCAACAGTAGACATTATAACAGGAGGTTGTACGTGTGAGCCGTAGTACTACCGTACTATCAGTACTTTAAATGTAGGTTTTTTTCAATTAACTCGAGCTTTTCCTCCTTGCGGTGGGTCGGTAGGTGGTGGATCAATGGGTGGTGTGTTAGTGGGTTTCGTGGATGACAGCTTGGAGGTTTAATTGACGGCAAACGTCGCCGACAGTTGACTGGCAGTGGCACACGGCAATCCCACCAGCACCAACAAAACACAGGCTCAGCCAAGCAACACCTGCCGGCATTTTCACAAAACATTTGGATAATCCTATTCGCCCATAGCATATTGCAAAAACAACCGTACCTTGGAAACTACGTTTGGGACCTTAATCTACTTTTCCACTGTCACACAGTATATGGAACGCGTGACCTTCGTTTAAAAGCAGTTATGAAGCGTCTCGGTGGGGGCTGTTAGCATCAGAGGACCTTCAACATATTGGTGTGGAAGCAATGAATTGCAACATAAATTATTTCGTGAATATTTATTGGTTTCAGTTAAATATTAGTAGTAAAGTAAAAACAATTTATTTGTATACAAAATCCTACCCACAAATTTCCACAAAATTTGTCATAATGATATAGAAGAATATTATTGCCAATCGTGAAGTAAACGGAAATAGTAAACGCCTCGACCCCTTTGACCCAATTCTGTTTTAAGTTGCCAAGCTGGATTAAATACTGAATTCAAGATCACTGCCAGTTGTGATTATGCAGAACCGATAAGGCCAGTGTAGCATTCCGGAAGAATTGCCGATAAGGATAAGTAGGGCCAAGTTTCGGATAAATTCAAAGCCTGAACAAGCCACTATGGGAAATATGATCCGTTTTTTTGGCATAATTGTGTTTTTAAAAATGTTACAAATCTTGAAAATTTGTTTCTTAACGGATTAAGAATTGATCAAAGGTTTATGTTATGTACCAGAAATGCGCCATCGGTGACCTTCTTTTTTAGGGCTTACGAAAATTAGTATCTTTTCAACCAAAAGGCCTAAGCCCATCAAATTTTAAATTAATTTTCATTCTTCAGGTGTGTACTAAGTGTTTTTTCCAATATGTTGCTTAATTTGTGCGTATAAACTTAACAATTTGTGTATTTAGCAAGTGAAGTCCTCGCCCAACTTTCTAAACAAAATTTCAACTTTAAATAGGGTTTCAAAAAAATTGTTGAAATTTGTTAAGTAAGTCTGTTCTAGAATGATTAACTCCCTATTTAGAACATATAGGGTTAACTTGCGACTTTTCGCGAAAATTAAATTTTTAGGTAGCAACCTCTCAATCAGCAATGCGGCCCTTATGGAAGTGTGGCGCACGCAATTTGTAGCTCGTGAAAGAGACTCCGAAAGATTTTTTGCTCAATAAAAATTTTAAGAGCCTTAAATTTATACCGATTGTGGACAACCTAAAACATGGTGTAACTCCACCACATTGCTGGATTGCATTTTTTTGGTTTGTACTTTATGTTGGATATAAAATCGGTATAAAAAATTGAGAATTGCGAGATCGTTGTTTAACCACTTTGACAAAATAATTCTAAAGGTATGCGTATTATAAATAGTTTACGATACATTAATTTATGCCAAAAAAAACATCTCAAATTCCCCATAGTGCAAGCGCACTACCAGCCTCATTTCACAGCGATAAGCAACTTGTGGTTTCTTTTTATATAATATGAATTCTTTGGTTTTTACATAAGGGCAATCTGTGTTAAAAAAAACAATTCCTTTTATCACTATATACATCCTAATACTGAATTTTATTGTGTGGGTGCCGACGACGGACATAAAAACCCAACATTTTTGGTAGGAAGCAGTTAGTCGTCTTCGGTCGTTCTAGTTTACCGGTCCTTCAGAATTTCATATCCCTAAAACATTTTTTTTTTTTGTTAAATTTCCCGCGTGTGAAATACGAAGTTGATTGTATGTCAGTTTTTCATTTGGCGTGGCTAGCTCACTACTTTTTTAATATTGCTAGCTGCCTTGTGAAGGGCTTACGTGTAATTGCAGTTCAACTGCCAAATAATATATTTTTTTATTTTTATTTTAAGAAATACTGTTCACCATGTCGGTATTAATTATTTTGGGTTATCCTGAAAGTTTAGTTATATTAATAACTACGTTTGATTAAATGGTGGATTAAATGTTGTATATTACTTGTAGCATGCATAATATAAACATAAAAATTTGTAATTAAAATATGAAAGTACGCATCGTCTATTTCTTACCAGATACGGAGATGGTGGAGTGCTAGGGAGAAATTTAAAAACTCTTCAAAAAAATAACAAACTAAATAAATATAAAACCATTTTAAATATGTGGGAGTAATAGCGGACGTGGCAACCCCATGGAAAAAAATTTCCCTGCATAGTAATACTAACATATTTTCGGCACAAGAAAACTTAAAGTTCTTATATTAAACAAATATAAGTGCGATTATTATATGCTTACTCAAAAATATACAAGCAATTTTTTAACTATTAAAAGTCCGCTAGGGGGACACTGAAAATCTCTGAATTGAATTTAAACGTAAATTTTAAATTAAAGTAGCACAATTAGTTGGACCGCCAAATTCTCGTTTCTCCTATGCCTTTTAGAGTGACCGCTTTCCATCGACTGCGATATGTATTGCGTGTACATTATCGACGTCTGAAAAAATCACGCGTGCTGTATATCGATAGCTTGTCATGTACTAAATACCATTCCTCGACTAAATTAAATCGCAAAATTGCGTCGAAACTTGGGGAAAAGTGCTGGGAGAGGCAGCTGAAAACTAAGCTAACGGAAAAGCATCGTGAGGGAAAACAGCGGAACTTTGCGAGCGGGAAGTTTTGGAGTTACAACCTAGAAACGGCAGTGCGCAAATGTAAAATGCACGGAATATTCGCATGTGCAGTGTGATAATAAATAAACGCCAAAGAAAATTTTCGGCGCAGGGGCAAACACACCAATGCACAATAGCGGCGGCGCGTTCGTGTGCGTGCGCCTTTTTTTTCTTTGTGAGTGTATATGTGTGTTATCATAAAGGAGCTGGAAAAACAACAAAAATACACAGGTGCGTACGTGGGTGTAAACTAGTAGTAGGGGTCGACAAATTTTCCGATTTTCCACTGCGACAGTCTATGCTTTATATGTGTATATAGAGATTTGTAGTGGTATACATAAGTGAATGCCCAAAAGTTTCCGAGTTTCTGAGCTAACGGTTCTGGCAAGATTGTGTGTATGTATTAGGTTATCCATACATATACATATGTGTGCTGGTGTATTTGTTTTGTGTTACCGTTACATCGGCGCCGTAAATGAAAATCCAACTGCGAGTGTCCGTAACTTAACCATGCGCTTCAGCCTAAAGTTAACACAAAAATAGGAAACACCGATAGAAAGGAGGATATGCCAAGTAGGGTTGTAGAATAGAAACGCGAAACAGGTATCACTTCCAATTGTGAGCACGACAGCACACGCATTTCCCATTTGCATTGGAAGGTATGCGTGTTTTTAATGCATCTGTGTCTGTGTGATTCTGACGTTTTTGGGGTTGCGAAAAACACCCAAACCACCCCCTAGAGACGAAAAATTTGTAGATACACACATGGATAAACAGAGCGGGATGGCTAGCTCACAGCAACCTTCATTGGTTTTTTCCAGTTCCAATAGTGAAAGACGCCACTGTTATAGGTTGTATTGGGGTGGGCTATAAAAGTACAGTTCCAATTGGAACAGGGCAACGGCCAGCCTACAATTACAGATTATAATTGTTACATTCTTAAGTTAAATTTAAGGAATAAGAGTATTTTATTTATTGTATGGCCGATTTAAACACATGCCTAACAAAAATAGTTTCTACTCAAGATGAATGTAAGATAGTCAGAAACATTTAAAAGGACAAAAAAATATAAAAATTTAGACATAACAAGAAGATTTTTTTTTTTTTTGCTGGTATTTTCCTGTTTCCTCGACTATACCCTCCCCTCCTACGAACTCTTACGCTGGTTCGTACATATTTCTGTCAATGCATTGCTATGAACAGTGGTGGTCTTTGCGCCGACTCCACTGCCGCGACAACCTTCGCATGCGTAACTTATTCTTTCTTGCCTCCCGTTTGATTTTTTGCTGTTATCATTTCATTTTTGTAGAGCTGTGCTGTCAAGTACAGAAAAAAGAGTATGGTAGAAAATTAAGAGAGGGAGAGAGAGAAACATCAGTACCAAGAAAATTAGATTGTGGGAAATTGAAAGTAAAAAGAACACGGTGGGGTCAATTCTTTGCAGAACAAAACAAATTGTCTTATAATTTTTATTTATAATTTGGTAATTATTGCGGCTGTTAGTCAAAGAAAGAGAAATCATCTTGTATGCTAAAAAATATAAAAAATTGTCTTAAGGTATTTTTTATTTCCCTATATATGTATAGATAGAATAAACGATACAACGGTGTAAACCGGCAGTAGCTTTCGGGAGCTTACTGGGGCTGTGGTTAAAGAATTTAAATATTCAAAAATAGTAGATGTTTTCACCAATACTAAAAATTGCCTTAAGAATACAAATAAAACACGAAAGCACACATACCCTTGCGTAAATAGTACATAAATTAAAAGAAAAAACCGAATATGAACATGATCGGATACAAAAAAAGTATAATTTATTTTCTGATATTTTGATCAAATTGAAACCAAAATTATGTTGTCAAAAACGGCTAATGCGAGTATACACTTTGTGCTAAAAAAAAACCAAACTTGGATTCTTTTTCCTCAATTTCCCTGTGACTTTTCGACTGCTCGATGCAATTACAACCGATATATATTGTACTGGTATATACATATGTACAGATGTTAAAACAATGATGGTACACTTTTTTTCCAATTCTTTTTTTGATTATTCCGTTCCGACTTATATACTATTTGCAAGACAAAGAATACTTTTGGAAAAGACTTTTGGAGACTTTGTAGGAACGTATAGTCGGACGTGGCTTTGTGGTGGTGTTGACACTGATCAATAATAGTATACATCGCAAATGCCTCCTTCACAGGGTATGAAAAGGGAATCACTGTTTAGGCCTTAAATCTTAAAGGACTCTAAAATGGTATGCTTCTATAATTAGAACGGATACTGAAGACTACATCCAACAAATGCAGTGCTTTTAAATTTGATAAAACTTTAGGTTCCTTCACAAAATTTCATCACCCACCTTTTTCAGCATCCGGTTAGGTATGTACATGTGTATGTGTCTTAGGGGGTGAACATATATTCTCTCTGGAAGGTTTAGAAGGTTTAGAAGTGTGTTCACTTTTGCAGGGCCTCTTTTCTCGATTTATGTTTGGCACGCGCAAGTGGGTCGGGCTCACATCCCCTATAAGGACGTGGGAATTGGTGGTGTTTCCACTGCTACCTTTCGCGGGGGTGATTGGGTGGTGCGAGTAGTGCATGCGTGGTAGTTTAAAAAAGATCCAAGAATAATAAATAAACACAGCATAAGATAGTGTCATCATGATGTGCACCTCGAGCTGGGCGAGTTTGCGTGTGTATTCATTACAATAAAAGGTGTGGGATTTAAGGGGTTGGTTTTTTTCAGAAAGCGAATCTCTTCTTTACTTTCCTATTAGGGGTGTTGATAACAACTCATACATATATCTGAGCTCTTCTGGTTTAAAGTAAGGGAGTTTTAATGGAGACACAGTAGTGCTTGAAGTTATAAGGACATGCAAGTAATAACATTTATAACACAAAATATGGTGGTATTGTTAATAAAACCCCTAGACAGAGAAAGGCGGCGAGAATTCCATATACCCATTTCAAGCAGCGATATTGACGCATGGGCGCAGTATTGATTTTTTACTGCGTCGACGTCGGAATCACTCCATGGGGTGGTTTGTCGTTCTTTCTCTTTTCTGCCAGATAGTGCCTTCTCTTGCTATCAGCTAGCACCCTCTCTTTCTGCCGTCGCGTTGCCGTCGTTGGATTTTGAGTTTCTGAGCAAACGCAAATAGAACTTGAGCACAGAGAGCGACTAAAAGCAGTGCCGTGCGGTTCGTTAGCGGCCCTTATCTCGTTCCAAAAATTTCTTATTTTATTTTTTGTGCTACAAAAAGTGTGTGCCAAAAGTTAAGAGTTGACTTAGGATATAAAAATAACCAAAATTGAACAGAAAATTAACTATAGAAACTACCTAAAAAAATAGGTGCCAAATCAACCAAAAAAAATCCCCGATTGCATTTGCCCTCAACAACACATCAATCTAAAATACCTGAGGCAAGCAAAAAAATAAACAAACATTTTTTATGGTTACTGTTTAACCCAATCAGCAACCAATTTTCGAGCTCTATAACAGTGCGCACGTGCAACGGTTCCCAGAAAAGCGAACGAGAGCGATATACTTGAAGAGATAGAAGATTTAGATTACAAATCTGAGCGGGAGCATATGCTTGCGGATTCTGCGCAGTGAAAAATACACCTGAAAACGGGGAGAATCAAAAAATTAACGAACGAGATTAGCGTCTGGTGACAATGAATAAAAAAATTAATATTAAAGAAGAAGGGATATTCAAATAAATGGAAATTTTGTATAGAAAATACAGTTCCAGAATACCAATATTAGAAATTAGACACAAAGCTACGATAGAAGAAATAAGAGTCCAAATCTAAATCGTCCTGGTTGTTTCCAATTTCTTAAGGTGGCCTGCCACCTGTGTCACATAGACCTTATGCTTAGTCTATCTTCATATTTATTTGCAAATAGTGCACGTACCCAAGTCCCGCCGTTTCTTAACTTTCAATCAAAACCAATACGATCTGAGGATAGTAGGATAGGACACTTGAACACAAGAAAAAAACAAGAGAGAATGCTATAGTCGAGTTCCCCGACTATGAGATACCCGTTAGTGTGAATGAGAACGAACAAATTTACAAATTGCTCCAGGTGTGTACGTGACCGGCTTGGCGGATTTAGGGCGTTAGAGAGGGCGTGGCACAGTTTTTTTGCAAATCGATAAAAATGTACACGGCTAATCAAATTATGATAAAATATCAAAAAAAAAAAAAATTTCAACAATGTGGACATTGGGCGGTTTCAGGGCGTTAGAGTGGGCGTGGCAACATGGGTCAACAAGCTTGCTCTGCGTCTTTGTCTCTAGAATCTGTATCTGTAATCTCAACCTTCTAGTTTTTATAGTTCCTGCGATCTCGACGTTCATACGGACATAGCTAGATCGGCTCGACTGTTGATCCTGATCAAGAATATATATACTTTATATAGTCGGGAACGCTTTTGCCTGTTACATACTTTTCAACGAATCTAGTATACCCTTTTACTCTAAGAGTAACGGGTATAATGACTCGATGCTGATGGCAATAATCTGCAACTGTGGATCCTCGCTTGAGTTACAAACAGTTGTTCCTATGCTTCTTGGCATGTATGGTAAATAAATACATACATATGTATTGTTGCCGCTGCGTTTGTTGTCCAATTATTCTCATTTTTGGTGTTGCGCAGTTCTGCTACCTTTACTATTAAACAAACAAACAACGAACTTTTAAATTTTTAAGCATATGAGCGCCGTTGTGGGCTTGGACAAATTGTTGTGTTACATGTATAAACATTGTTGATCTGTATTTTAATCAACCCTGTGACAGCTACTATGGTCTTGGGTTTGAAAAATAGGTGCATACTGAGTAATTTTACATCTCGACCACACCGTTCTTCTGGATGTATGGCTTGCATAATTTACCGCAATTAATACATTAAAACTCTCTTAAGAAATTCCCTTCTTTGTTTTTCCGAACAGTTTTATCACACTGTGCATGCGAATAAGACCTTCTTCAATCCAGTGAGTAAGGCTTGAGGAAAGAAAAGGATCGGAAGCAGAAAGGCTTAAAAGTTAATCCCCACCGCCAAACTGGCCACTACAAGCTATCGGCTAGTCGTGGCGCCGGCGGGCAGCCAAAGGAGTTCGACTGGAAATGTGGTTGTCACCACCACCTCCTCGGGTAGTCACTCCTCGAATGGGGCTAACGGAGGTTCAGGAGGAACTTCTGCCGGGAGCAGCACTTTGGGAAGCGGTCTCAACGTGACCACAATAACAGCAACCAGCGGCGGCCAGCTGCAAAGTGCCGGCAACAGTTCCCAGAGCAACGGAACCACCTACAAGATCGAAATGCTTGATGAGGATATCCAGAGCTTGGGCTCCGACGACGACGACGAGGATCTAATCAGCAGCGATGGCAGTTTATACGAGGGAGATCTGGGTTCAATGCCAGTGAATGATGACGTGGCCCACCAACTAGCAGCCGCAGGACCAGTAGGCGTGGCAGCAGCGGCAGCAATAGCGAGTTCTAAAAAGCGAAAGAGACCCCATTGTTTCGAAACAAATCCCTCGGTTAGAAAACGGCAACAAAATCGATTGTTGCGCAAGCTGAGAGCTATTATCTATGAGTTTACGGGCAGAGTGGGCAAACAAGCGGTAGTTTTGGTGGCCACACCGGGTAAACCCAACACAAGCTATAAGGTTTTTGGGGCCAAACCCCTGGAAGACGTGCTGCGCAACCTAAAAAACATTGTAATGGATGAACTGGACAATGCACTGGCCCAGCAAGCTCCACCTCCGCCCCAAGATGATCCTTCCCTTTTCGAACTGCCTGGCTTGGTAATCGATGGCATACCCACTCCCGTAGAAAAGATGACCCAAGCGCAGCTGAGAGCCTTTATCCCGCTGATGCTCAAGTATTCTACGGGACGAGGGAAGCCAGGATGGGGCAGGGAGTCTACCAGACCGCCCTGGTGGCCAAAGGAGCTACCCTGGGCCAATGTGAGGATGGATGCCCGTTCCGAGGACGACAAACAGAAGGTGGGTGGGGTGGGTGTTCCAACAGCCGCCCCCGATCTCCTTTGAATCCTATTAACTGTATGTGTCTCCCTCTTCAGATCAGCTGGACACATGCTCTACGCAAGATTGTGATCAACTGCTACAAGTACCATGGAAGGGAGGATCTGCTGCCCACCTTTGCCGATGACGAGGACAAGGTTAACGCGTTGATTTCGCAATCGGGCGACGAAGACGAGGACATGGAGCTTTCAAATCCTCCTACCATCCACACGGTGACGACAATGACGCCACCGACGGGCAACAGCAATGTAAGTATAGCACAGGTTCCATTCAAGGTTATGGTTTCAGCTTTTATTTATGTTCTCGGAACCGTGTTGGGTTAAATACAAAAAAAAAAAAAAAAAACACTTTTATTTAACCTAAAAGTGTTTCCACATTTTTGGGTTTTAAATAAATGTAAACATGTTCTATACATTTTTTAAAATGGTTAGGCTACCCTATTTTACACGAACATAATTTGAAATAGTCGAATGCGACGAACTTCCCTGTGAAAAGTCTTGCCCATTATTTATTCGCAACCGGCATTTATCGTATTACTAATCCATCAACCAATCCACATGGAATCATCATCACAGCAACCGCAGCAGGTGAATGTTGTGAAAATCAATAGTGCTGGAACAGTGATCACCACCCACACGGCCCAAAGCAACACTCCTGCTCCGACAATCATCCAGAGTACCAATAACCAGCATGTGACCACGACGGCTACGCTGCCCGCCTCTACAAAGATTGAGATCTGCCAGGCGCCGGCTCAGAATCAGCAGCACCATCAACACCACCAGACGCACTTGCCCAACACTGTTCACATTCAGCCAGTGGCCGGAGGACAGCCACAAACAATCCAGTTGACCACTGCCAGTGGAACGGCAACCGCCACAGCGGTTCAGACGACAGCCGCCGCCGTAAGTGCGGCACAGGCTCACGCGCATTCGCAGTCCCAGGCTCACTCCCAGTCGAGTGCTAACCAGACGGTCACTGCCCAGCAGATCGCCAATGCTCAAGTCTGCATCGAGCCAATTACGCTCAGCGATGTTGATGTTCGTACTAATCCGGATGAAATGCCCTTTAAATTGCTGTTGTGCTCCCCAACCGAGACGGGACTAGGGTCGGGATTTGTCAGACTATGCACATTAGGATAGCAAGATACGAATTTATTTAAATATCTGCAAGTAGCTTTAAACGCTTAATGTAATGTTTTAATGGTTTCCATAACAAAGTATGTTGAGTTTAGGTTTCTTTAAACGAATTGACGTAACGCAGATCATAAAAAATAGTAATCTTATTTTAATTGCATACAGATACAAGGTTTAAAATTAATCAATCCATTTGTAACTAAATTAAAAATAAGGGTTTTTATGTACATAATAGCAGATTTGAAACCTTTGTGCATAGCTTACAAGCCCTACTCCCTTTTCCTAAAAATTGCATTAACTGATTGATGTTTGGCTCAGTATTGCGTTTTTATTGATATTACTCTGCGTTTATGATTTATGTTGTTGGTCCCGATTTTCCTCTTATTTTATTTAAGTCAACCTAATATTACCTGATTTTTTGTTTCATCTGCTTGTGTTCTGTTGCAGCTGATTGTTATCGAGTTATTGGTTATTTCCATCATTATTTGCATCCGCCACAAACTGAAAAACACACCCACATGTAAATACGACTTCCGTCACTCTAAAAACACAGAATCAAACATTTTTATTTTAAGAGTTATTAGTATTGCTTGCTAAAATTGCCTTTCAGTAGTTTTTTTATACTTAAATTCAATTACGGCGTTTTGGCTTAGACATTTGGACTCTTAATAAGTTAATAACTAGTGTAATTAACTTTTATACACAGTACACCACGCAAACGGTCCTCTCACAGAATGCCGATGGTACCGTATCGCTAATCCAGGTAGACCCAAATAATCCAATTATCACACTGCCGGATGGTACAACTGCCCAGGTTCAAGGTGTTGCCACGGTAAGTACATTTCGCGATTACTACATCCGCATTCGAGTTCTTACTTGCAACTTCTTTTTTAGCTCCACCAGGGTGAAGGCGGTGCTACCATTCAGACAGTTCAGAGTCTCAATGATGTAAATGGCCATGAGAACATGACCGTAGATCTTACCGAGACGCAGGATGGGCAAATATATATTACAACCGAGGATGGCCAAGGTATTTATCATCGTTGTGTACTTGGAGTTCACGTTACCTTTATCCTTGCTATACGCACTTACCAAACTCATTTTTTTAGGATATCCCGTTTCGGTGAGCAATGTGATCTCAGTTCCCGTCTCTATGTACCAGTCGGTGATGGCCAACGTGCAGCAGATCCAGACGAACAGCGATGGAACAGTGTGCCTCGCGCCGATGCAGGTAGATACAAGTGTCAATCGCTCCACCAATACCGCCGCCAGCTCCTCATCCTCTTTGGGAAATGGCGGCGTTCAGTGCTATTCGCTGATCTCAGCGGGATCGTCAGTCTTAGGCCGGCGCAGTGGTGGGGTGATTGGGCATCAGGTTACTCCCGGCGAACGTTACTATATAGCCAAATCCACAACCACCTCCAGCAATTTAGGGCACCACAACAACAATAATTTCACCCTTGCAAATAACAATAATAGTGTAAAGATGCCCATAGTATTGGCCACTCCCAGCATTCCACAGGTGGCAAACAAGAGATCCACCAGGAAAAGGTCCACCGGGGTTACTGGGGGAGGAGATGTAATGGTTCAGAAGCGTGGGAGACCCAATTCGTCTCTAAAAAGCAAATCCCAGCTAAATGCCAATGAAAATGACCACTCCTCCGGTACTTCCTCTTCCATCCGTTGTGTGGACAGTGCCAGTTTAACCAGCGTGCAGCTTCAACTGCCGGCCATTAAACTGGAGCACTTGGGGTAGAGTTACCCATTTAATAATCCATATTAACTCGAATCTAGTCAATTACGGCTTTCCACAAATAGAAAAATAAAAAACATAATAAAAAAATGCACTTGCCATTTAAACTTAGACGCGCACATTGTGAATGCCAAAAAATCTAAATAGTTATAGCCAAAGGAAATCCCTCAGTTACTAACTATACAAATTGAATTTAGTGCCGAGAATAGAAAACCAAAAATGTTGTTGAAAATTTAAACCAAAAAATTAATTCTAAATTAAAAACTAAAGTTGTTCCTAATTTACAGAACTACAAAACAGAATATTTTATAGTTTAGCCATTTGTTTAGTTGTTAAAGTGTGGAGTACATATATTTATGCATGTAAACTTACTAAGAGCGCGAATCAAACCAAATATTAACAAATTTAAGTTGTACAATTACGTTAGTTTTAGCCTGTAGGTAATAAAAAAAAACAGGGATCAGCCAGCCTACGTACCTGTAACCCCGTGAGTCTTAGCTCCATACCACTTTTTTGCCCACCATGTAATATTTTAATGTAGTCATTCGCATGAAAAAAGCGCAAACGCGGTTAAATGAGTTTACCAGATATAAGTGTGCTATATATGTGGAGGGATATTTAATATATTCTCCTGAAAGTGTATCCAAAATTTATTTTATGTTGATCTATTACTATTTTCATTATTGCTCTTGTGTTTCAATGAAATCAATATTGATTTTACCGTTATTATTGTGTTTACATGTTTGATTTTCATATCTCATAATCGCAATTTGAATTGTTTTATACCAAATTTTTAATTTAATCAAGCCAAGTTCAATTGCAAAAGAAAGATAATGAAAAAGCAACAAATTTTATTTAAAAGAAAAGCGATTGTTGTGATTTTAATATAATTTTACCATAAAACATTTGCTTGTATATTGTGTAAACTGAAATGCTAAATAAAGCCAACAATTTAACTTAAAATTCATTTTTTATTTTTAATTATTGTTGGTCTCAGATTATAAATACATTTTTTGCTTGTCCTTATTTTATATTGAGTTTATGTAAGTATATTTTGCTATTATACATTTTATCTTATAATTTTATACTTTATATTCTTTTCTTTTAACCAGATAGGAAAACTGGAGAATTTTCAAGGACCCCTTGATCTGTAAAGAAATGCTATGAATTTGCTCTTGTACTAACTAAATCACCCTTTTTTTTTACCTCCTGAAAGGTGGAGAATGGCGATCAGCTGGAGACCATCACCATGTCGCCTGGAATGCACCAGATGATGATCCAAGGAGGTCCTGGCCAAGAGCCCCAGCTGGTACAGGTGGTCAGCTTAAAGGATGCCACCCTGCTAAGCAAGGCTATGGAAGCCATTAATTCCGGCAATGTGAAGTCCGAAGACACGATTATTATGGAACAATAGCTGTAGCCCATAGAAGGCATGATTTCGCCTGGATTAAGCGATTGACGTGCCGTGTTTTCTGGGCCTCGTAGCTCTCCTGACTGACTACCCGTCTATAACTTTGGGTTCCTTTTGCCCCACCAATGTTTTCCAAGTACCTGAAAGGTGTTGCTAACGGAGACAGAAGCAATAGGAACCCCATGGTCCCGTCTACCCAAATATAAACCATCTAGTCATCGCATGTCTAGTCAAGAGTGCTTTCTCTGTATAAAGCGCGAAAGCAGTATAGACTTAGCATAGATAAATATCTTTAAAACCTTAATTCCTACTATTTTTTGTGAGTTTTTTTTTTTGCTCTATAAATAATATAAATCTAAATTTTATTAGCTATACAATTGTAACAAACGTATGTCGAGGTGTAAACATTATAAGCGTTACTTGTAGGTGGGACTTTACTTATATGGTAGATAAACTTGTGCAACATTCGCTATGACTAACCAATTGAATATATAAGGAAGAGAAAGATAAGAGTTTATAAATTATACAATTATCTTAGGTCAACTGATAAAGAACGCAATGCAATGTAACCAGAGAGCATCACATTAAACTTAACTATATTACCTAATAGCTAACGATAATGAATACTACTCAATTATTAAATAAACCAAAGAGTGTACAAGTCAATCATTTTTTCGTAAAAACATTGATATATAGGGGAAAAGGATGCGATAAATGTTTTTTAAACCTTGGTCAGGATATACGACTGTAAATTTTGAGATTGCAGCTATATTAATCTATGACAGCTATCGTATATTGACGTAAGTGTTCGGAAATCGATGAAAGTTTACCCGCCGAACCCACGACTCTTGTTTAATTCACTGATCGCTTTTGTCTCGCTGACTAAACCCCAGCTTGAACACAAATTTTAGACTAGGGGGGAGAAGTGGGCACACACGCCAAAAGTATTATAAGTTCATGGAGGCAGAAAACACGTTTTTTTTGCACCGCATTGTAGTTTAAACAGCCCACGGGACGTTGACCCGCTGATCTACTACACTGCAGATGATGCCGGCTCTGGTGGAGTGACCGAAATTAAATGTAACTGCAGCCTGCCTGGTGGGGAATGATATGCATAAAATACAATACTTAAAGTGAAATTCATATTAAAAGGTTTGTAGTTCTTAAATATATAGTTTAAGATAATAATAACCTTACAAAAATAACTTTATGAAATCCTGTTTTTGTCTGCAAGAAATTAAGTCACGTAATCAATCTATATAATCAAATCTGTATGTATGATTGCTTACAACCTTGTCTCTAGGAATTTAATCAAATGATTAATCTATATATTAAATCGGTAGGAAAGCTAATTGCTAAAGCAACTTCTACCTAAGTAAGCTTATGAAAGGCCCTCTTCGTTCTCAAATCATCATCTTAATTTTTGTAATTTGTTAGTATTTCTCGATTTGTGGATGCATCACTTGCAAATAATCGAATAGTAATCGTGGTTGCCTCTGAGCGATTTTGTCAAAGTTTTTGACCAAATTGCCATCGATACCCTGGAACCTGCAAATTATATAATAGTATCGCACAACGTCACAAGTTGCAAGTTGGTCTGAAGTTGCTATTGTGACCGGCAATGGTGCGGATTATGCAATGGGAAAGGTGCGCCATCAACTTGTCTGTTGGGAGATGTGCATTTACGATACAAACAAATCTTTGGCTGACTACAAAACTATTGCAGATGCAGCAATCGGATGGAGTTGCAGTTATGAGTTGTCTGCAGCTTTCGCCTGCTGTATTTTCCCTCCGTCCATTGGGATTTGAAAACTAATGTCCATTGTTGAATCCTCCCCCTGACGATGATGCGGCATCATTTGGCCCATATTGCGACATTAACACCGAAAAAAAAATGGTATTACTCAAACTTCGTATTTAGGATAAAGCAATTGAATTTTTTATGTCGAATTTGCTTATGGCAAAAAACTTATATGTTTTTTAAAGTACTTTTGTTCACAATATATTCACATATATATAAAACTTTTTTCCTACCAGTGCCCTCGGCAGCACTTCCAACATCTGCCAACCACACAGTTTGCGTTAAAAATATTTTTCCTTTTGCCGTCTGGCAGAGCCAAGCTTTTCCGGTTAAAGTTATGTTGCACTTGGTTTGGTATAAAAACTCTCGCCGCCATCTGCAGTCGTGCCAGTTGTGGATTTGCACTTAACCCACTAGTTAACCCAAACGGAGTATTTCAAGCTATGAAAGTACGGTTCGTTGTAAGCCAGGATAACTAATCCTGAATAATCCAAAATTATTGTGCAGGCTGCCTTGCTACACATTTTTTTTAAAGTGACTGTAATAAAGTGTTTATGCTTTTCAGGCCTTTGTGTGTCTTCTGCTCATTGGAGCGGCCAGTGTGATGGCTAACCCTAAGCCCGGCGGAGGAAGTGGCTGGTCCTCTGGAGGAGGTGGAGGCAGTTGGTCATCGGGAGGTGGTGGCGGTGGTGGCCATGGCGGCGGAGGAGACGTACAAATTATTAAAGTTATCACCGAGAGTGGGTCTTCTGGAGGCGGCGGGGGAGGAGGTGGATGGTCCTCTGGTGGCGGCGGAGGAGGAGGTGGATGGTCTTCTGGAGGCGGCGGGGGAGGAGGTGGGTGGTCTTCTGGAGCTGGCGGGGGTGGCTGGTCCTCAGGGGGAGGCGGCGGAAGCGGCAGCAGCAGCGATGTTAAACTCATCAAAATCATTAGTCTCGGAGGTGGTGGAGGACATGGTGGTGGAGGAGGACATGGTGGTGGAGGAGGACATGGTGGTGGTGGAGGAGGCTGGTCTTCAGGAGGAGGAGGTGGCGGTTGGTCATCAGGTGGAGGTGGTGGCCACGGAAGTAGCGGAGGTGGCGGCACCAAGGTCATCAAAATCATCAAACTGAGCTCTGGAGGCCATGGAGGTGCCGGCAGCGGTGGCGGCCACGGAGGCGGCGGTGGTGGCGGTTGGCAGCCCGCTGGAGGTTGGGCATAATCCTAGTCCAATCCTAGAAAGCCATCAAATTAATCTTCAACCACTTTTGTAAATACTGTATATATGTATCCAAGATAATTTTTTTTAGTATTGTTACATAAATTATATAGCAAATGGCACTTGCTTGTAACAACCAATTCGTTAAATTCCTGTTCGTCTGGTAATTTAAAACGAACTATGATTAAATTTGTATGGCACAAAATCGCCTAAATATAGTCTTGAATGAGTCTTGGGATTGTATATTTTGGCGAAATTTATGGAAAGAACATAAAGGAGAAATTATAAATTTGCTATATCCGTTACTCGCCAAGGAGTACTCGGAAGAAACTTCAACATTTCGTATAGGAAAATGTTCTGTTGAATACAGGTGGATAGCGAATTTACTATAAAATTCAATAAGGTAAGTATTCAAATTTTGGGCAACTATTTTTATAGACTTATCAGGGGTTAGTTCATAACATGCCCAAAAATGAGATCACCGCTAAAATGAAGACTGTTTTGTACTGCCAATAAAAATAGCTAACTTTTCCTATACCTCTTTTTATTATTATCAAAAATAAAAATTTTAACACATTTTCGCATTTTTGATAAGGGGTACCATCATTAAAATTTGCGAAAAATGGCAAAAAAATAGAATTTCCGTTTCCGAACACAGGTCGATAGGGAATTTTATTACGAATTCAACGACTGATTATGATCGCCTGGTATCTAAAATCGAAAAATCCACAAATTTTCGACAAAAATGCGCATTTTGTTAACAAAATTGAGAGATTTTTCGGTTTAAACTACCAGGCGAACTGGAATTCCAGGAGGTGACCAACGATAAGTTGGTTTTCAGTAGACATCCGCTACTGATTATGATCGCCTGGTATCTAAAATCGAAAAATCCACAAATTTTCGACAAAAATGCGCATTTTGTTAACAAAATTTAGAGATTTTTCGGTTTAAATTACCAGGCGAACTGGAATTCCAGCAGGTGACCAACGATAAGTTGGTTTTCAGTAGACACCAGCTACTGATTATCATCGCCTGGTATCTAAAATCGAAATATCCAAAAATTTTGCACAAAAGTGCGCATTTTGTAAGCAAAATTGCGAGATTTTTCGGTTTAAATTACCAGGCGAACAAGAATTCCAGGAGGTGACCAACGATTAGTTGGTTTTCAGTAGACACCAGCTACTGATTATCATTGCCTGGTACCTAAAATTGAAAGATCCAAAAATTTTGCACAAAAATGCGCATTTTGTATGCCAAATTGAGAGATTTTTCGGTTTAAATTACCAGGCGAACAAGAATTCCAGAAGGTGACCAACGATAAGTTGGTTTTCAGTAGACACCCGCTACTGATTATGATCGCCTGGTATCTAAAATCGAAAAATCCACAAATTTTCGACAAAAATGCGCATTTTGTTAACAAAATTTAGAGATTTTTCGGTTTAAATTACCAGGCGAACTGGAATTCCAGAAGGTGACCAACGATAAGTTGGTTTTCAGTAGACACCCGCTACTGATTATCATCGCCTGGTATCTAAAATCGAAAGATCCAAAAATTTTGCACAAAAATGCGCATTTTGTATGCCAAATTGAGAGATTTTTCGGTTTAAACTACCAGGCGAACTGGAATTCCAGGAGGTGACCAACGATAAGTTGGTTTTCAGTAGACACCCGCTACTGATTATGATCGCCTGGTATCTAAAATTGAAAGATCCAAAAATTTTGCACAAAAATGCGCATTTTGTATGCCAAATTGAGAGATTTTTCGGTTTAAATTACCAGGCGAACAAGAATTCCAGAAGGTGACCAACGATAAGTTGGTTTTCAGTAGACACCCGCTACTGATTATGATCGCCTGGTATCTAAAATCGAAAAATCCACAAATTTTCGACAAAAATGCGCATTTTGTTAACAAAATTTAGAGATTTTTCGGTTTAAATTACCAGGCGAACTGGAATTCCAGAAGGTGACCAACGATAAGTTGGTTTTCAGTAGACACCCGCTACTGATTATGATCGCCTGGTATCTAAAATCGAAAAATCCACAAATTTTCGACAAAAATGCGCATTTTGTTAACAAAATTTAGAGATTTTTCGGTTTAAATTACCAGGCGAACTGGAATTCCAGAAGGTGACCAACGATAAGTTGGTTTTCAGTAGACACCCGCTACTGATTATCATCGCCTGGTATCTAAAATCGAAAGATCCAAAAATTTTGCACAAAAATGCGCATTTTGTATGCCAAATTGAGAGATTTTTCGGTTTAAACTACCAGGCGAACTGGAATTCCAGGAGGTGACCAACGATAAGTTGGTTTTCAGTAGACACCCGCTACTGATTATGATCGCCTGGTATCTAAAATCGAAAAATCCACAAATTTTCGACAAAAATGCGCATTTTGTTAACAAAATTGAGAGATTTTTCGGTTTAAACTACCAGGCGAACTGGAATTCCAGGAGGTGACCAACGATAAGTTGGTTTTCAGTAGACACCCGCTACTGATTATGATCGCCTGGTATCTAAAATCGAAAAATCCACAAATTTTCGACAAAAATGCGCATTTTGTTAACAAAATTTAGAGATTTTTCGGTTTAAATTACCAGGCGAACTGGAATTCCAGAAGGTGACCAACGATAAGTTGGTTTTCAGTAGACACCCGCTACTGATTATCATCGCCTGGTATCTAAAATCGAAAGATCCAAAAATTTTGCACAAAAATGCGCATTTTGTATGCCAAATTGAGAGATTTTTCGGTTTAAACTACCAGGCGAACTGGAATTCCAGGAGGTGACCAACGATAAGTTGGTTTTCAGTAGACACCCGCTACTGATTATGATCGCCTGGTATCTAAAATCGAAAAATCCACAAATTTTCGAAAAAAATGCGCATTTTGTTAACAAAATTTAGAGATTTTTCGGTTTAAACTACCAGGCGAACTGGAATTCCAGGAGGTGACCAACGATAAGTTGGTTTTCAGTAGACACCCGCTACTGATTATGATCGCCTCGTATCTAAAATCGAACAATTCACAAATTTTCGACAAAAATGCGCATTTTGTTAACAAAATTTAGAGATTTTTCGGTATAAACTACCAGGCAAACAAGAATTCCAGGAGGTGACCAACGATAAGTTGGTTTTCAGTAGACACCCGCTACTGATTATCATCGCCTGGTATCTAAAATCGAAAGATCCAAAAATTTTGCACAAAAATGCGCATTTTGTATGCCAAATTGAGAGATTTTTCGGTTTAAATTACCAGGCGAACAAGGATTCCAGAAGGTGACCAACGATAAGTTGGTTTTCAGTAGACACCAGCTACTGATTATCATCGCCTGGTATCTAAAATCGAAATATCCAAAAATTTTGCACAAAAGTGCGCATTTTGTAAGCAAAATTGCGAGATTTTTCGGTTTAAATTACCAGGCGAACAAGAATTCCAGGAGGTGACCAACGATTAGTTGGTTTTCAGTAGACACCCGCTACTGATTATGATCGCCTGGTATCTAAAATCGAAAAATCCACAAATTTTCGACAAAAATGCGCATTTTGTTAACAAAATTTAGAGATTTTTCGGTTTAAATTACCAGGCGAACTGGAATTCCAGAAGGTGACCAACGATAAGTTGGTTTTCAGTAGACACCCGCTACTGATTATCATCGCCTGGTATCTAAAATCGAAAGATCCAAAAATTTTGCACAAAAATGCGCATTTTGTATGCCAAATTGAGAGATTTTTCGGTTTAAACTACCAGGCGAACTGGAATTCCAGGAGGTGACCAACGATAAGTTGGTTTTCAGTAGACACCCGCTACTGATTATGATCGCCTGGTATCTAAAATCGAAAAATCCACAAATTTTCGACAAAAATGCGCATTTTGTTAACAAAATTGAGAGATTTTTCGGTTTAAACTACCAGGCGAACTGGAATTCCAGGAGGTGACCAACGATAAGTTGGTTTTCAGTAGACACCCGCTACTGATTATGATCGCCTGGTATCTAAAATCGAAAAATCCACAAATTTTCGACAAAAATGCGCATTTTGTTAACAAAATTTAGAGATTTTTCGGTTTAAATTACCAGGCGAACTGGAATTCCAGAAGGTGACCAACGATAAGTTGGTTTTCAGTAGACACCCGCTACTGATTATCATCGCCTGGTATCTAAAATCGAAAGATCCAAAAATTTTGCACAAAAATGCGCATTTTGTTAACAAAATTTAGAGATTTTTCGGTTTAAACTACCAGGCGAACTGGAATTCCAGGAGGTGACCAACGATAAGTTGGTTTTCAGTAGACACCAGCTACTGATTATCATCGCCTGGTATCTAAAATCGAAATATCCAAAAATTTTGCACAAAAGTGCGCATTTTGTAAGCAAAATTGCGAGATTTTTCGGTTTAAATTACCAGGCGAACAAGAATTCCAGGAGGTGACCAACGATTAGTTGGTTTTCAGTAGACACCAGCTACTGATTATCATTGCCTGGTACCTAAAATTGAAAGATCCAAAAATTTTGCACAAAAATGCGCATTTTGTATGCCAAATTGAGAGATTTTTCGGTTTAAATTACCAGGCGAACAAGAATTCCAGAAGGTGACCAACGATAAGTTGGTTTTCAGTAGACACCCGCTACTGATTATGATCGCCTGGTATCTAAAATCGAAAAATCCACAAATTTTCGACAAAAATGCGCATTTTGTTAACAAAATTTAGAGATTTTTCGGTTTAAACTACCAGGCGAACTGGAATTCCAGGAGGTGACCAACGATAAGTTGGTTTTCAGTAGACACCCGCTACTGATTATGATCGCCTCGTATCTAAAATCGAACAATTCACAAATTTTCGACAAAAATGCGCATTTTGTTAACAAAATTTAGAGATTTTTCGGTATAAACTACCAGGCAAACAAGAATTCCAGGAGGTGACCAACGATAAGTTGGTTTTCAGTAGACACCCGCTATCATTAAAATTTGCGAAAAATGGCAAAAATTTTAATTTCCATTTTTGAATACAGGTCGATAGAGAATTTTGTTACGAATTCAACGAGGTATGGCATCTCACTTTTGGACAACTATTTTTAATGCAATTGAGAAAATACAGAAAGAAGAAAGAGAAAAAAACGAAAGATAAAAATATTGTTAAATCGTAATTATTGTTAAAAATCGTAAATATCTCCATAGCTTCGACAAAAAATTGTGTCACAGCTAATATGAATACTGTTTTTGATGCTTATAAACCTAAGTAACTGTCCCCATAACTTTTTTTTATCTTTTTCGAGTACCAACTATGATCTGTGAAAAATAGAAACTTCCTAAAACTTTAATACACGTCGAAAGGAAATTGTATGAAAGAATGACATTCCAAAACAGGTGCCACTGCTAAAATTAAGTAACGGGTGGCGAGAAACAGGTAAAGAAAGTAAAGCGTTTTTTTAAGCTTTTTTATTTAAAAAGTGGATTAGATTGAATATTTATACAATTCTTGAGACTTCGTCTTTTAGGGAACGGCTGCAGAAGAGCCAGATTCCACCGACTTCTTCTGGAAAAACTTGTTTCTCGTTTTTTCTGAAGCGTTGAACCAATATGGTAACTCCTTTTACTGTCCAAAAGAAAGAAAGAGAGAAATTCACCAGACGCACCGAATGTTTACCTTTTCATAAACCAAATAATATCTATTGACGATTAAAAAAATTGTATATAAAATTTGCTGCATCAATTTTCGCTACTTGTAATGTTCTGTATTGGCTTTACATGATATTTCTCTGAAACCATCAACAGGTTTTTGATCGACTCGGCCAATTGCAGTTGGAACCAAACCGCTTCTTACCCCCTTTTCTTTCAAGCTTGCAATTTTTCTTGTGTTTCAGGTTTTTCTTAGTGCAAAATTGAGCGGAAAAACTCGGTCGATCTTGCTTCCAGTCTATATTCATATATCCAGCTCAACCATTTTGCACTTAACACTGCACTTACCAGCGAAATTTCAATATTTCCACAAGGGACTTAATCACTTAATCGCCGGAATCATGATACTCTTACATTCATAGTTTGAGAAAGAAGTTTGTTTTGTGCATTAAAAAAGGCACCCATATTTGACAGGCACTAGACAGGTTGTAAGCCTTAAAAATGTGGTATGCAATAGATTCATGACTCCGGACCCCAAAAACTTGAAAACCAGTTAAGGATCACCAGCTATCGTTTGACATTTGTTCGCCTAACACACGATCACAAAGCGAGTTTTAAGAAGGCCTTTATAAAAGGTGGGGGCACGACTCTACGTGATGGGGCCGAAAGACCTCGTCTACGCCGCCTGGTCTTCGGCTATTTTTGTTCGGTGAAGCAAACCCGAAATTCAAGCCACCAGTCTTCAGTTCCAACTCAGTCAATAAAGTCGCAGTACGGAACAATATCGCTGAATCGAGAGTTAAAAACAACAAAAAATAAGTAGCATAATCCTCTCTCTGTCGCACTCAATCAGGCCTGGGCTATAGGCAGACTGTGTGTAAAATAAGTAAATCAAAAAACAAAATTCAAGACACTATAGTACGTTTAAAGTGAATGCTTGATATCGCGTCGCGTTGCCAAATATACTTTTTTTTAATTTTTTTGGTTTCTATCATATATTAAAGTTTTGTCTAAGTGTAATTTTTTTTAGCCAACCAGACTTTAACTTTAATTAGACACATTCCAAAAGGTAAGCTCCAAACGTGTCTTAGGTTCAAAAGCTGGGCCTTCGAATGACGACGGCATGAGCCCCCACATTCCCCGCTTTGCATACCGCTTTTATCTTGGCTTCAACTGCAGATTTTTAGTATCTCCTCATTCCACACGCTTTAGCTCGTGCGGAATCTCTGTTATACCAACAGACACAATAATGCGCCAGATATAATTATTAAGTCATGACAAGCGATGGCTTGAATGCAAAAAGCAACAAGTCCTGATATGGGGGAAACCTGTTCTGGAATAGCTCGCACACAAGATTAATGTTGATCCTGTTGCTCAAAGGATTCAGACAGGTTCACTTCTAAATTTGGATGCATTTACTAACTGAGTACCAAGATCGATAAGCCCCTGCTACGCTTTTTGCAAATGTCTTTTTTTGGTTAAGTATTTTTTAACTCCATTTCAGTGCTTGTTTTTACCAGATTTAACAGTACAACTAAAATAAAGGTACACCATACCACTCTTATTGTCAAATTGGACCAAACTTATGTTCAACACCACACTCTTCGGCAATCCAAAAAAAAAAAATGAAAACACACGCTATACACGAGTGCAATGACTGCGAAGCAAATGCAGATATATTTCTAAAAAATAAAAATATTTTTCGAAAGTGTATAGATATTTCGTTGCGGATTATTTTTCAGCTACAAGGAAACGGCGCATGCGCAACAAAAAATTATTAGGCATGTCCGAACAGAGACATATTATTAAGATTCCCGAAGCATACGCAGATCAACCATCAAAAAACCTCAATTATAAAGTGGAATCACCAAGAAAGGAAAGTTTGATGACAACGTCCTAAATGTTCGCGACTACACTGAAAGTGTTTTTTTATTTTTTCGACTATAATGTGCCAACGAGGGTTGAAAACAGATGGTTGAGGAATAGTAGTTTGTAGTTTTAAGTCAGCAGAATTTGTTAATCTGTCTGTCTCTCTTTTATTATCGTTTCCAGCCGTTCTGTGCCTTTCCATTTAATGTAAGAAATCCATGACTTTTGGTCCTTTCCGCAGACACAGTTACATACGTGTACAGTTATATACGTGTAAGCCCCACCTGGTTTGGTGTCTTTTGCCAACAAGAAAAAAGCTTAAAAGTGAATAGGAGGCATTCCAAATGGTTGCAAATAAAAAATAAGAAATAATTAAAAAAAAAAAACATTTTAGAGAAGCAATTGCCTGTTGCAGTAGAAATAGCTTTGAAAGTGGCACAAAGCAATTTTAATGCTGAATGGAGCGTGAAGTTGTTCAGCTGAAACGCAATGCATTTTTTAATTTTTTATTTTCGATTTTTGGGCCAACAAGAGCAGACATCTAAATTTAAAATAAAGTGCTATTATACTTGACACACACGATAGCCGAATTCGCTTTTGAATCAATAATTGGTTCGCAAAGAAAAATACAAAAATAAAAATACATCAAAACAACTTCTTACAAAACCTCGTCGAACAAAGTATCGAATTTTTTTGCAAGACATATAAATCAAATATCTTCAAAATGAAAGACTTATACACAAAGCTATATGAACTCGAATTGTCATACTAACTAAAATTATGTATACATACTTCATAGGGTATCATCAAGTGCTTCCTTCCTTGCATAGAAACCCTTTGATTGAACTCATTTTATCCTAGCCAAGGGAACAATTCTGTCGAAAGCGATGGTAGATTATCGTTTATAGGTTCCCTTTTACTACTCCCACGAAATGTAACCACATATGGATGGGCCGCAATAATGATGTCATCCGATCCCAAATTCTCGGAGTGAAGTGCCATCACGCCCGTGCTTAGCTCACTTGACTGGAAGCCGATGATCTAATCTTAATGGGGAATAGCTACATCAACAATCGCCACTATTTTACATCTGAGCTTGAAAACAAGCGGAATAGAATAAAAAAGTGCTGGGTGTGAACTTCAATAGAATGGCAACGCCGTAAACTTAATCAAAAACAAAGAACTAAAAAGAAAAGTCTTGCACGGGTTTTTTCGTGATACAAATAAGTTCATTGCAGTGGGTATATTAAATCGTGTTAATCATACCCCTTACGCGAGAGCAACACGAGAAAACATAAAAACTTGTTTAAACGAATACGATACGACAATATCCCTATATCTATATATATATTAAAATCTGAGGCCCTGGGTTTTCTTTGGGCAAATTAGCACATGAGCTTCAGCCAAAACTCAAGCATTAAATAATAACTTCAGCAAATGACCAAATCAAATTTTAATTGGTAACTCATTAAATATTTTTTTTTTAAATTATAGAATAAATTACAAAAAAAAATACAGTAAATTATGTATTACAAGTCTTAGCCAAACCTCTCTAAATACAAAAAATGTTTGACCTATTTTTCCACTTGAAGTGCAAATTAATGAGAGCAACTAGATTTGTTTGCGCGCGTCTACAGTGTTTTTTTTTGTTTTTTTTCTCGGTATTTTCTCCGATTTCTTCTCTCGCTTCATCAGTTATGGCAATCAGACAACAATCTGCTTTGCATTTGCTTTTGAGCAACGAAGGAAAAAGGCCGAACCCAAAAATGGTCCAGCGGTTGAGGCAATATTGAAAATATCATTTTAAAAAATATTTATCGTTTCGTTGAATTTTAATTTAGCTATTAAATTATTCATAATTAAATAAAAATATTCAAACGATTTATTAAATATATTAATAACACCGCCAAATTAAACACCAACTACTTGTAGAATCAGACTTTAATAATCGCGTCCACTTTTACCAATCCTTATTTTGCATTGTATAAAATAACGGAAAATATCGATAAACATATGTACATACATACGTACATATATATGAATAAATTATGCTAAATCGCTTTTTACGGTGCTGAATATATGCCTCTATCTAACTAGCTGTGATTTACCCGAATTTTTCCTCTGACTGAATGCGAGCGCTGATCGTGATACGAACAACCGAAAAGAGAGAACACATATGCGATTAAACTAATTAATATACGCAACATTTGTTGAATTGTTTGAAATTAAATACCTTATGATATTATAAACAAAATTTGACCTTTAAAACTGTAAATCATGGGAATTTTTTATCTTAAACTCGCTGGTCCCAAGCACTGCTATTTTTATGAACACAACTGTATATCATGGCTAATAAAACTACCGAATCAAAACAATAAATATAATAATACGAGTGCAACACATATAGTCTCGTTGGCCAAGCACGATAGACTCATACAATATGTATATAGAACAATGAAAGTAATTTTACATCTTAGCTCAGATATGAAATCTTGTAAATATAATTCTAAAAATTATACAAGTAGAATTAGTTAAATCTTCTCACTAAGTTTTTCAAATTTCCTCGTATTGCTTGATTGCCATTATGGCTTTGTTTTTTCCGCCGTTTGTTTGTCTTATTACCCAGCCGGTGTTTGCGGTTGCAGTACCGCTGCATCGGTAGTTAGACCAAAATCAGCGTACATTTCGTTTACCCCACACATAAGTTCCGCGATTAAGCCCGAAAAGCTGCAGATTTGGCAAACCCATTTCCGGGCGTGAACAAATTTCTTTCAGCTTGACAATGAAGGAAAACGCCGAAACCGTCAGAGTATGTAAATTTAACAGCTAGTTCAAGCAAAAGATACAACTTTTATTATGCCTTTAATTTTCATAATTTACCTCGAAGAAAATACTTTAGAGAATTATTTCTTTAAAGTCACCAATGCATTTTTTTAAAATAATGAACACAATATAATAATATAATATCAAAACTTCAAGCCGCCTAAAATTATACCGATCTTAACTATTTATTTGCTGTGTAAATGGGTTAAAAAGACTTGTCATAGCTCTTCAACTAGAGTAGTATATGCACAAACTCTTAGTTCTGTTCATCCCCTGTCTGTAAAGCGCACATACCAGATCCCATCCTTCCTTTATTTTCCTCATCACAAGTGGAAAGTCAAGAAAACGTAGTCATAGCTTACTTCCAAATGGTTAGGCACGCCTCGCTGGACACGTTCGTTTGACGTGTTCATGGATCCAAAAATACTTGGATAGATATGTATCTATATGCCGTTACCCCACCTGGAACATTTTCGATTTCTTTAAGAGATCGGCCGAATTTTTGTACACGCGTTGAAAAATGTGCAATAATTAAATAATTATAAGTAAAAAGAGAGGAAATAGTGCAAGACAAGCTTAAAGTTGTTATTTGAGGCTATCTATACGTCTCTAGGTATATTCAAGCTAAAAATAAATATCCACTTCATATACAGCAAGTGCAATCTCAGGTTACCCAACTCAAGAGGGTGATTAAACTCCTCGTTTGGAAGAGAAAGTGTCCAATAGTGTACAAATATACGTTTCATACACATATTCGTTATTAAACCTTTATATACTTCTTGATGTTTAATTTCCTAATATTTAATATACCCAGACTATATAAATTCAATCTCTGGTTATTTAACTCTAAAAGGTTATTAAACTCCTCGCCTAATTGAAAAAGTGTCGGTTAGATCCAGACACAGTTTCATTATAAAACCTTTCTAGAGTTCTTAATATTTCAATACCTAATCTCATACACATATATTCTTAGAGGTTCAAAACACATTTAGTTTATTATATATTTACATTTCATTACGATATTGTGCTAAAATATTTTTAAATTCGCATAACTAGTACTTTAATTAAAAGGATTTACTTGTCGTGCCAGGATTGCATATTCAGACTTCAGGAGAAAGTAAAAGTAAAAATGCAAAAATATATTATACATATATATTAATATAGCAAAAGAGCTCTTTGGGGTCGTAGTGATAAATGTCATTGACATCACGCTCAAAACGCATATTTATATACAATTTATTTTTTTTTTAATTCGGCTATATAATAAAATCCTCTAAAATGTACCTATTAAATGAACTATAACGTTAAACTCCTGTGAGATTTAAATATTTTAATAAAGAGTGCCGATTGAGTAAATGTAAGAAAGATGATCTTCTATACTGATAAATTACATTTTCTGTGCCATCAGATTGTTCACCTGTAATCTCACCTTTTTTCTTCTATTCCAGCAATGTCATAATGGAGGCAATGACCATGCTGGTGTTGGGCTTCCAGTTGCTGGCGCTTTTTTCGATCGCCGGCGCGCTGCTTATTTACCTGATTTGTAAAGTGCGCGAGGATAGCGCATCTGCCAATGCGCATAGTCATCCCAATCGGGTGGTCCTGATAACCAGTGCGGATACCGCATTGGGTCTTCAATTGTGCACCCATTTGGCTAACAAGGGTTACCGGGTTTTTGCTGGAATGAAGGAGGCCCAAGATTCGCTGCCCGCAAAACTTCTATGCAGTTGGATGAAGATCCGAGAGTACAGTGAGGAACCCATTGCAGGCACAATTATTCCGATGAGATTGGATGTCACCCGAGAGGATGTGCTTCGCGAGGCCACCGTTATTATAGGCGCCAATCTAAATGCAGATGAGCGCGGGATTGCGGCCGTAATTAATACTAGTGGCAGTGTTTTCCGAGGCCAGGTTGAATCGCAGAATGTCCAGCAGTGGGAGCACATGCTCAGAACCAACATCCTGGGCACCTTACGTGTGGCCAAGGCCTTTGTGTGTTTTCTCCGTCCGACACGTGGAAGACTCCTTTACTTGGGAGGAGTAAGTGGAGGTGGAAATGCTCGAAACGGAGGTGATGGACTGGTTGCCTTTAACGCCTCACGTGTTGCCGTAGACAAGTGTGCCGAAGAGCTGCGTAAGGAGCTGCATCCCTACGGGGTCAGCGTGGTCGCTTTGGATACCTGCGGCATGACGGCAGAGTCATTGTACAAGGCACCAGTCGCACAAAGTAATGTAATCCGTCAGGTTTGGGAAATAAATCAATTATATATAATTTTTTGTTTGTAATTTATTTCAGCCATGTCCTTGGTCGTTGGGGCCCCTACGCAGTATACAGCGGACGTGCTCAGTCCGGACGCTCTTCATGTGATCGAGCGGGCGTTGTGGGACTATGTTCCGCAGCAGCGCTATGCGCTCCTAAGTCATAACAAATACCAATTTGCGTTGCCATGTCGCTCCTCGCTGCGACTTCAGATGCCGGTGGCTTCAACAGTCGGCGAGAACGCCAGTCAGTCGGTTTAAGATTTGTCTTCTTCCATTTCCTGTACATATGCTCCTGATCCAATTTAGTATAACGCATCCGATCCTGCTTCTTTTCCTAATTTAATATTTTTACAATATTTTTCGATTGATATTCTTTTTTTTTTCTTTTCTGAGGGCTTTTATAATATTTACTTTTTAATCGTTTTTGTTCACACTGCTAACGGTGTAATTGTTGAACGTTATATTTAATGTTATCATAATAAAGAAAATATATGTGCTATCTGTCCAACATATGTGTTTTATAGGTTTTTTTTTACATTTTACGTTTATGTAGTTCTTATTCGTACTTCGAGATAAAGTCAAGGCGCAACACGGAGGCCGGGAAAATTTCACCAGCTTTCGCCAATGGTCGATCAGAAGTACGTGCAGGAAGGTTTATTAAAACATCGGCACCAACAATGCTCTGCAAGCGACTACTAATCTAGGATAATCGCAAAAAAATTGTCATAATATGGGATTTATTTTAGATAAAGATGGCTTACTTGATTTCCATTAACGCTCGCGTATAACTCTCCAGACTTCGAAATCACGGAGGCCCGAACGAACTCCGGGCGGCTATCTAAGCTGAAGTCATTTAGCAACTGAAAGAAAAATATATCAAGAAATTATTCTAAATTTTAAGAGGCTTGTTCTTAATTTTACGTAGATATGAAAAATGTAATGTACGTATACGGAAAAAGGAATACCCTTATTGATTCTAATATCAATGTTATAAAATCTTTTGCATTGAAAATGTGCAATTTGTCAAACTATTGCCTTTTAAAAGTTTCCAAAGAAACATTTCAGCAAAACAAAGAACATCGAGAGCAGTCTATAGTTCTTACCACTTTGATTAATTGCCACGATAAAACTACTATCAATCATAGAAGTCTGTCGCCACTCACAGTTTCACAATGTGGTTAAATTGATTGGAACCCACCTTCACGTTAACCACAGAAAGGGAGCACTTGCAACGATCCCAGCCAGCAGCAAAGCGTATCGCGGGCAGCGCGAACAGATGAAAAGTAACGAATGCTGACACTGGGTTTCCGGGTAGACCAAAGAAGTACTTATTATTCCGACTTGCAAAGGTCATGGGCTTGCTGAGGGACGGACACAAGATAAATATAGCACTATGCGTTGAGGAAGACAATATTACCCTGGCTTTATGTTTACTCGGCCGCAGTGAATCGTAAATTGAAGGTCTTCCAACACGGACTTTACGAAATCCTTATCGCCCATTGAGACACCACCGCTGCAAATGACAAAGTCCACCACCCCGAAGAGCTCCAATAGCGATTCCTTAGTCTTTTCAAAGCTATCGCTTAGCACACACGTATGCATACAGTTAAAACCAAAGTAAACCAGAAGCTCCGTCAACATGGTGGTATTTGAGTCAAAGATCTTTCCCGGAGTAAGCTGATCGCGCGGTGAACAAAGCTCACTTCCAGTGGACACTATAGCCACCTTAGGCTTGGATAGTACCAACCTATTGCCCACGGAAGCCAGCAGTGATTTGACCACCACGGGAGAAGGATCTAGAGCAGGAAAAATTCGATCATTGGTGCTTAGATCGTAGCCCACAGGCCTAAGGAAATAAAACAAATGTTTTAATTAGTTTCTCCTTAGTATTTCGCAATACATACCTAACATCTAATCCAGCTTGTGGCTCCACCATAATGTCCACAAGGCTTTCCTGGCCGTTCTTATCTAACTGCAGCAACTTGGTGTCCTCCACTTGCACTACGCAATCTGCCTCCAGGGGTAGTGGTGCCCCTGTGTTAATTTTGTAGCACTCATCCTCTGCCAGCGGCAAAGTATTAGGCTGAAACCGAATGGGAAGTGTGTTTAAAAATCGAGACAGGATTTTAAACTTCCATTAAACATTTACTCTCATTCCCACCTGCACATATAGTTTACCACTATAAATAAAATTGAAACTTACTGAATCTCCGGCGGCTATGCATCCCAAAACACGCTTACTGCCAGAAAATCCAGTGGACTTCATGGCATAGCCATCCTTAATGGAAGCCCTAAAGGGCGGAATGTTAACCGGCGCACTCATTTCCAACAGAATCTTGTCCAGATTGGCGGTCTTCTGTACCGTGTTAAAGATAATTGAAAGCACCTCTTGAACGGCCAGCATTGGAAAGGGCGAATTTCGATCGGAATATGTGCCAGTTCCCGTTTTGTGGGGACAAATGTGGCCCTTTTGGGCGGATCCTTGAAACTCCGCATGTGTTTTCCGCACCAGGGACACATCGTCACCTATAAGGTGAACAGCATGGGGCAAAAGTTCCCTAATGGTCTGGAAACACTCTTTTACGGCCTTTTCGCTACCAGGAAGGTTTAAGATGAGAGTATTTCCCGCAATGCCACAGATTCCGCGGGAAAGAGCCGCATATTGGGTTTGTTTGATGGACTCCAGTGTAATATACATAGAGAGTTGTGGGCATTCCTTTTCTAGCAGCTGCCTCGTGGCCTCTGGGGTCACATCCCGTGGTGCAAATCCCGTTCCTCCGGTAGTCAGAATCACTCGCAACTCCTCCCGATCGATCCACTTACGTAGCTCTTGCTGTATTAGATCCTTTTCGTCCGGAACTATGTTTCCAATCACCTGGGTATTAGCAAAGGTTTCAGTGATCAGTTGTCTCAAAATAGGACCACTTGTATCCTTCGCCGGCTCCTGCCAACATGTGTCGCTAACTAGGGGTATAAAAACCATGAAAAGTAGAAGTCTATGGGGATAAAGGCTAACATACTAGTCAAAACTCCAAAGGTAATCGATTCCATTACGTTAACTACACCGTTTCCAACTCAGCCACTGAAGATACTCGATTAAATTGTAAAATTTAATGCATAAATAAATTAGCATGTAACCTTTTTGCTTCTTGTTATCGATAATTCAGTAACGAACTCTGAAGTGGGAACACTGATTACAGTAGCAGAAACATTAACCCTACAATGGGCACGTTATGTCAAGTTTTTAGCTTTATTTTCAAAGTATATACAAAATGAACCCACAATTTAGAAACAAGGTAGAACATGCTTAGTACCATCTGCCAAAAATGTATATGTATATATATTTTAAATGTGGTTTGTTTGTATGTTACTATACAGTTTATTTATTTACCATAAAAAAGAACACAAACAGAGATATAAGCTGGTCAACAGTACTCCTAGAAACCTTGGCGGGCTAAGGGTCAATTGGCTTGCTTTTCGGCCTTCGTACGGTCCTCCAAGGGATCATAACCCTTGGCCATTTTTTCCTTAAACTGGTCATAAGTACGCTTGCGGTCGAAATGCTTTACCCATTGACCAGGGCAGGATTGCTCAAATGATTTGCGAAGACTCTGGCAGGGGGTTGGTACCTTTTCCCCACTGGTAGAACTGTGCTTTGGGGCGTACTCCTCTAAACACTTCCAATACTCGTCCCGGTTGTTCCAGCACTTTGTGCGCTCCGCCTTGTCTGGAAAACTCATCTCTCAGGTTGTTTTCCAATGATTATTTGATGGTCTTGTCAATTGGGGCTATAATAGATTTTCGTTCGAAGTTCAACTTGTCAAACGCTTTGAAGTAAAAGGTCCATATCTAATTTAATGTAATAATATATCAGCCAACAAAAACCAACCTCAAATATTACAAAACAAAAATCAGCTGTTCGTTTCGATAGCTAGTGTAACAACGGGTGGCAACTCTGCAGGGGCGGATGATTGGGCGCTCAAATTTTATGTTAAGCCTTTACAAAATCTGTGTGTTATTTTGTAGTATAAAGACAAAAAATTTTAAGCCCTTGATCAAATCGTAGACACCGACCCAAAAATGAAGCCGCATTAAAAAGTCAATCTTAACTGCACACGATAATATTTGTTTATTGTTCGCACCGTTTCTGCCGTGCTCTTTATGGCGAATTTAATCAATTCAATATTTTATGGTTAAACAATAAGGTAGCTGCAATCGAAAAATGACTTCTAGCATGCCTATTCTTCCAATTATGAGTAAAACTTACAAGTTTGATTGCAAAAGAAAAACAAAACTTAAGAACACAAATGCATTAAGATGGCATTAAACTGTCAGCCGTAACAGTTAATACCGCCAAGGGACACTGCACTGTATAAATATATTTTTTTCATGACTCTTGTCGTTAGGTACATAAATACGGATACAAATGCCAACAGAAAAATAAAGAAGAGCCTTTCGATGACCTATGACTTAAATTACATGTTGTCGTTTTAAACAGATAAAGTTAATTACACATGCAAGCCCCATGTTAACGTTTACAGTCTTGGGTCTAGAGTTCTGTCCCAAATTGAATTGTGAAAGCGGATAGATAGTTTCGATATACAACTATATTGCTTTATAGAAAAATTAGGGTTTTCCTAAGGGGCAACCGGGTAAGAAATAATTTTCTTTTAGGCACTTGTGGCTTGGCTTGCTTAGCAAACTGAAAAATTGTTATATTTGATAAAGATTCCAGATTTAATTGGATTGGTAGAGTGGTAATCAAACTGGGGGTATGTGTCAGTACTTCACCCTGCACAAAACATGTACATATATGTGTTATCCATTATATGACAATGTTTTTTTGCTAAATAATTCCTCCTTTACTTTTGGTTTCTAGTAACATTTAGATGCCCATTACAGGTCAATTTAAATGGTCTAATTTTCATGGTTAACGGTAAAATCAAACAAATTACTTTTTACGTATCACGTATTTACGTATTCTGGAGCATGCTCATACAAATTAAAAAAAAAGCAGACTACTTCTATTAAAAAAATTTGTTTTCTCTTTTCTTTTTAAATACTTTTTCTCCCTCATTCTTATGACTAGATGGTCTTTTCCGCCATTACAATTCTATTTTATGCCTGGTAATGTCCAAGCCTAATTAAAAGTTTGAAACTTTTACGCTCCAGAAACAAGCATACCCACAATGTCGGGAAGCAATTTTGATATGCCCTTCTTATTTAGTTTGTTTCGCGCAGGAAGTATAAACTAATTTGGTTTTACAGTTACTAATAATAAAAACATTATTAATAAGGCGTACAAAAATTAATACAATTCAAACAAAATTAAAAAAAAAAAAAAACAAACACTATTTGTATATGTAAAAATAGATAAAAAGTTGTTAACCACGAAACATTTGGCAGTCAAAGAAGAAAGGCCCGGACGGGCTTCGATAACGATTCATTGTTTATATCGTTATCGAATATGGGGCTGCTGCGATTTCAGATGTCTGGCTTATCTGGTTGCTGATGGTTTAGGTGGGGATTTATTTGTCGGATGAGACTGTAAAATCTGCAATCATTTCAAGTTTATGAGGTTTTAGCCTACGTCTGTCCAATTTTCTCCGTATTTGTAGACGACAGCGTTGTTGCATCCGTGGGCGAGGCATTTGTGCTTGAGGATTGGGAGGCGTACTTGCAGGTTGCTGACAGGCATCGACATCCCACACAGGAGCGATGTTCCACGCGCCAGAATTTTTCTCCGTAGTCAAAGCTAAAGGAAACAACAAAGAGTAAATAAAGTCAACAAAAATATCCAACCCTTAATTCTGATCAATAATGTGTTAAAGGACCAATACTATTCAACGAATAATTATTATATTTTAGTAGAAATATTACAATAAAAAAGGAAGCAATGGCTTAACATTTTTGTCTTTAAAAATTTATTGTAAAATAATTCTCGTTTGACTATCTATCTCTTTGCTTTAAAATCGTTGGATCCACTTACCATATTTCCTCTCCGGCATCGATGTCACGGCAGGAAAAAAAGGCGATCTTAGGGAATCTGTAGTCCTGATGCTCGTAGAAAACACGAACGGGCAAAACATTCGGTTCACACGAGTGGTTAAAAAACCGGGTTACATTTCCATAATAGTTAGCATCGATGCAGTGCCCGTTGTCTAGGTCAAAGTAGTAGCTGTCATCGGTGCGTCGATCTGCCTCCATCGCGGTCAAAATTTCACCCGTATAACTGGCCACAAAAGTGCCTTTGGGCACATTGGCCAGCGCACGTACTCCCCAGCCCTTCGCCTGATCCTCGCACTCGACAATTTGTAGTGGTGTCCGTGTACCATTCTGGACCACGCGGTTTTTGCAGGAGAGCTATTTAAGGAATAGAACCAGTTTAAGAGTTTAGTAAAAAATTGATTATTTCCGATAACCAAGTCTCTAACCTGATTGCAACCGCAGACGTCGTTGCATTCGAAGATTACCGCAGGATCCTCGTAGTTAAAGTCGGCGGTTAGACGACTTTCTGCCGTGTACCAATTCTGCGAGGAGGCCCCATTGCACTGACACCGATCGCTACTGCAACTATCCAGGCAGGAGCATATGCGCATTTGAGAAACGCGTCGGTCAATCTGCACTGAGTTTTGCTGGATGATGCATTGTGTTACGTAGCGAAAATCCGGCCACATAAGCGAGTCGGCCTCATCCTCATTTTCAGACATTGCCAGTTCGTTGCGAACCACCTGGATTGGTCGTGCCTCCCTGCCATTCGACGCATCTGCACATACCACAAAGGTACGGAGGCCCAAAGGCCTGAAACTACGCATTTGCATATTAAAACCTACAGTGCGACCGCACTCAGACTCCTCATTCGGAATGCAATCAAAGGGCAGCTGTTCCGCCTTGTTCTTAATCATTAGATCGGCTCCATTAGCTATTAACGCAATGCACATGCGGGTGACAGAATGACGACAAGCAATGTGCCTAAAAATTATATATATGTTATCACTACATCACTCCATTGATTGGTAAATAAACTCACAAAGGCGTGTCGCCCTCCACATTCTGTACATTGCAGTCCGCCCCTGACTGCAGCAGTACTGTAATCGTGTCCAGACCATCATTGTGCAGCGTAGACCAGTGCAGCACGGTATTGTTGTCATTGTCGCATATGTTTGGATCAGCATCCTGGTTAAGCAGGAAGCTAATGAAGGGAAAAATATTAATCAGCTTTAAGAGAACCCCTTGGGGCAGAGAAGCCAACCTAACTATATCCGTGTGCCCCAGCTCTGCTGCCCAGACCATGGCCGTCCAACCGCCTTCATCCTGGGCATCAATGAAACTTAAAAAACTGGTAATATTTCGAGTAGTTCGATAGCTGTCTACAATCAACTGTGTGGCTTCCAAGTTGCCTAACTGGGCAGCAATATGCAGACTGGTCTTACCATCGGGACCCTTTGAAAGTACAGTTTATAATGATTATAGATCATTTGGAAGAGGCATAAAAACCTTAATGGCCACATCCGCACCACATTGAAGAAATAGATTCAGCATGTCGCACTTCTCGTTCATCACGGCACACATTAAAGCAGTCCGCAGTTCATAATCCACAATGTTAACGAAATCCGGTGAGCTTGCTCCTTTGCAGAGAAGCAGATATGCCATCTGAAGTGTGCCCGAGTGGGCCACCAAATGCAGGCAGGTGCCATTTAGGTACTCCCGTATAGGAGTCAGCACGTTGAAGTCGGCAGCTGTTCCAAAAGCATTAAGCCTTTATAACGTAAATGCCGAGTGCAAACAAACTTACCCAGAATCTCCGCTACACGCTCCAAGTCATCGTTTTGGACTGCATAGTACATATCCCGCGGCGTAAACTCTGTGGTCACGCGACCACTAGCAGAAACCACATGGCCCCGCAGCACTACATTCATTACGGACTCGGGTATAAGTTGAGCAAAGTTGATCGAATTAAGAGCATGTCCGGAGTTAGAATTGGAAGTGCCCGCCCTGCCTCTCTGGGCTCCATTTGTTTTTGAAGCAGGACTTAATGCCGCGCTTAAGGTTACGGCGGTGTATGGTCCCCCATTGTTTCTGGCCGTGGCTCCTGGAGTATTTGCTTTCCCAACTGTTCCAAATTGGGTTAGATGCGAAGAGGTTGTCAACCTAGCGGGTTTTCTGCATGGTTAGTGAAGAATATATTAATACATTTTGAAAATAGATTTGAATTAAATCTAAAACACGCTCAATCTGCAACACTATTTACTCACATCTTGTATTTTTGGGTGCGCAGAAAGACAGGCAGGGACTGACACTTCATGGTCACCGTGGAGGTCCGTTCTGGTGTATCTAATCCGCAGTGGGGGCACTTGAGCACCAACACAGGGCTGCTGAATTTGACGCCCTGATCTTCCTCATCGACGAGTTCCTTCTCGTACGAAGTGTTTAGAATAAATCGCTGGGCACAATCGGGATGAAAGAAGTGCTGCTGCTTGCATAGCACAAATTTTCCCTGAAATATAATTAAAGTATTTGATTGCGGTTCATAATAATAATTCTGTTTTTACCTGTGTACAAAATATGCCACATCCTGCGCAGCAGTTGTGGGATTGTAGGCGCTTTTTGTGCTCGTCGCATAGGATCATATAGCTCACGCGTTGGCTGGGTCTGAGTAGATTGTGAACCTCCGAGGACAGCTCGTTGCAGCAGCCAATTTTTTGTTCGTCGATGTGATCGATGGCACAGCAGTATGATGAGTCCGGGGCATTCCTGGCATAGTACTGGGAAGGCTTCTGACATAGACAAATAAACTTTGCCACTCTGGAGGTGCTGGGCCTCATATCTAAGTCTCTTATCGGGGTAACATCAGCTTGAATAGAAGTGTTCAACGAGTGAAGCTGCTCCACATCCAGTGCAGAAATTGAAACACTTGCTCGGGCTGCCTCAGTCACTTCACCGGTGGCTCTTGCACATATCCTTCTCTTGAGTTTGGCTGCTTGCACGACTGGATTCCGAAGTGATTTTAAAGTGGCTGTTGTGGGAAGCTCCTTGGTAACACTATTCCTCACTCTCAAAGTAACACTTGGTTTTCCCACTTGCACTCTTGTAGTAGGTAAGAATTCATTGTCCGTATTGGAACTGTCGTTATCCGAGGGCTCATCTCTGTGATTTTTTTGCAGTCCCAAATGCTTTAGGTGCTTTTCCTTTTGTTTGGCCAGTTTTCGTTGCTGTTTTTTGTTCAATTTCCTTTCTTCTGGTGATCGATTCGCATTAATTCGCGATGCCTTGATGTCGCTTAGAAATTGTTCGACATCCGGACACGGACGTAACTTACTTTTGGCTAGCATTGCTGCGCCATAGTTCTCAATGTCCCGCTGGGACTTTGAAAACAGTCTTTTCTTTATGGCACTTGTGCCTGCAGGATGTCCTGGACCACCTTCGAAGTTGCTCCCGTCGGACTTGTCGCTCTTTTGCCTTGAGGTCGAGGAATTCGACCCATTACCGCCTGTTGTTGGCGTTTCAAAATCCCCATCTACTGCTGCAGCACTCTCCCAGTGGGTCATACGTTCAATGTGCTTCGTTTCGAACTCACAGCGCAGTTCGTCATTTTCTAATATCTTTGGCGTTGGTTTTATTCGTCTTTTTGATCGCTTGGGCAGCTGAAGTTCGGATCCACCAGAGGAATTCGTTTTCTTGTTGCCATTAGCAAACGGTAGCACGCAGGATGTTTCAGATTCTAACTTCACACCGGGCGTTTTTGCCTTCCGCCCTCGCTTTTTTGGTGGGGTCTTCTCATCTAAGACAGCTAGTGGCAAGATTTCAGAAGTGACCTCCGCCAAGGAAAGCTCTGCAGAAGGCTGAGAGGGAAGTGCCTCTGTCTTTACCTCCTCCCAAGGGCTTCCATCGGCATGTAATCGATTGCCCAAACGGACACTACGTCGCATTCTCTTGACATCTCCCAAGGGAGCTTCACCCAATTCCTCCTCCTCTGTTTTTACCACAACAAAGTCGCTTAGTTGCTGCTGATCTATCGGTTCATCCGGGAGTTTCCTTTTGCGTCCTGGTTTCTTCTCCCCTAATGAAACCTCGCCGGGTAAAATAACCTCACTGGTTTCCACCTCGGCATCGGGTCTTATTTTCCTGGCTCGACCCCTTCCTCGCTTCGGAGCAGGAGCCGAGTTTTCCTCAGGCGATAATGTAGTCGATGACGGTTTGTCAAGTTCACTCTTCAACTGCAGTCTGACAATAGCAGTATTATCGTCCAGTGTGAACCTCTCCAGATGGCTACTACAATCCGTATACTGCTCCGACTTTCCGAATTTTTTATTCTCCACCTGAACATGTTCATCAGTAACTGAAGTGGGCGTGTCTGGGGGTCTGGGTGCTCTTCGAGATCGTCGCGTTCCACCGGGAGAAACTTGTACCTGCAAAATACAGAGACTCATTGAATGTGCCGACTAAAGAAGTACTCAGAATTTTAATATGTATTATATAATATAGAGACCTACTGACTAGAAGTACCAGTCCTCAAAGAAAGCTTTAAATGCCTTCACCGGTTGCCTAGACAACTGTTTCTACCAAACATAAAAGGTCTGTTGACCAAAAGGATGAATGAATGGAATGTTTAACCCTCTTAGAATTGGATGCAATTACTTCAAGCCTTACTTGCATCCAAATTCTGAAAATACGACAAACTAACCATGGGGTATGTACATAATATTAATCGAGAATGGAAATATTCATAAGAATATCTAAATACATAATTCTTTTTATTTTTTTTTACTTCTTTTCTCTTGCTCTTTTGCGAGCGCATGGCATTACCGAGAGACGACTACAATTTTAACAAAAAGTTAACTTCTCCAACATAGTAATTATTTAATTTGTATGACATATCAACATATAACATATATCAACATATCATTGGGCTAAAGAAGTACAAATACATTATAATATTTATGTACATAAATATGTATGTGTACATCAATCATATGTACGTATGTATTTGATTTGAACTACACGTGAAACACTAGAAAGGAAATAACTCAACAGTCAAGGGCTAACTTCTAAATGAATTAACAAATAGTTAACTTCTCAAACATTATAGGTCTTTAATTTGTATGACCTTTCAACAAGTAGGAATTATAAAAGAATCCCTAACCTTTTTTATGATTGGGCTGAACAAAAACAATGCCATACACTACAATATTTATGTACATAAATATGTGTACATTATGTACTTGATTTGAACTACACGTGAAACACTAGAAAGAAAAGAACTCAGCAGTCAACGGCTAACTTCTAAATGAATTCAAATATAAAATAAACAGCAAGAATTTCGAAGCTGATACAAACAAACACACACACATATACTTACATTTTTATCAGCTAATGTCGCTGCCCCTGCCGACGTCGCTGCTCGCATTTGGTTGGTTGCGTCAGCAGCGAGTTTAACGCTAGCAGAACTAACAACAAGTGGAGATGCTACTGTTGCCTCAATTCTTGTTTTTGTCCCTGGTTCTGCATTTGCATCCGATTTTTGTGTTGCCGCTAGTGTGTCTTCTTCTTTCTCAGCAGCTTTCTTATTTTGCTGCTCAGTTTTAAAGCTTTCGTTTTGCCATCTATCTGTCGACGTCGTTGCAATTTCCGTTGCGTGTTTCTCTGCACGCTCGTTGCTTTCCATCTTTACTGTTATGGATGTTGCTTTGCCATTCTGCTTTTCTTCCTTTTCGGAGTATTGTTTTGCGACATCTTGATCGTACTCCATTTCCTTCCTACCTTCTTCCTCTTTTTCGCTTTTTGTATGTTGTTCGACTTTTTCTGCATTCTGCGCTTCTTCTTCTTCCAGCTTGACAGCGGCCGCATCGACAACATCTGCCAAAAGTGCTTTGATGTCTTCGATTTCCTCTTGATTCCTTGCCTCCTTGCGCTCCTCCTCCTTGTCCTTGTGTTTCTTTTCTTTACTAGCGAACTGGTTATTGGCCAAATTACGCCACTTGAGGGTTTTGTCTTCCGCCAAGTTCATATTAAGCAAAGTACCACCCTCCGCTGTTGAAGTAGCACAGTCGCTATTGAATGTACTAGACATGCTGTTCATCAGCTCAACAAAGTCCGTCATCTTGCCTTAATTGTCACTATTTGCTTACTTGGCGTATTAGTTTCTTCGATTTTCGATTTCAGAGTCAATATTCCATCGTTAGGCAAATAAAAACAAAATTTCGGTTTCAGAACCCTATTTTTCCCGATAAGATTCGTGCATCGGTCGTGCAAGCAGCAGCCTTTGTTGTTGCTTTGCTGTTCTGAATTTACAACTATTTTGACACCGATTTCTTGTAGTATAAATGAGCAAACATAAGAAAAAAAAATTCAATCTTTAAAACTTAGACATTAAAATCTGGTTTATCTGCTTTTTATTATGGTCCTTCTTTTTCTTCGTTCTGCCGGCAGCGAAGTCGACTGCGTTTCTTGGTGGGCACAGCTAAATTTGTTGTACTTTTTATAACAAATGCAAAATTTGTTTCTATATTATTTATAGGTTTTTCAACTTTTCCGTTTTTCAATTTCCCTTAAGAAGCACAAAATGTTTGAAGAAATCGCTGTTTTGCTGATTAGCTCACATGCTGTCAAATATTACACTCTCCTTTTCACATCGCTTCATCACCAAGATTGTTGTTCTTGTTGCTACTCTGCCGACGTCGCTGCTACTGCGTTTTTGTTGGTGTTGCAGTCACTGTTTTGAGATTTTGGAATTGGTAAGCTGCAAATTTTTAACGAAATTCTGCAACGAATTTACAAATGCTTGTAGTTTTCGTGGCTTTTTCTTCACAAAGCCAACCAGTTCAATAACATTATTTTAGAAAAATATAAGAAAAGCACACGAACACACATACAGAACTACGTTTTCGACGCACGCACACGCACGCACTCCGCGCTGAAAACTGTTATCCGCAAAGAACAGCAACAACACAACAACTAGAGCTGGCATGGCACAAAAATCGATGTTTATCGGAGATGGCAACGCTGCTGGGAGAGTGTAATCGCTAAATGAAAATAGGGTGACACGGTTCCTAATTTAGCTAACGCTAATTTGATGGGACAGCACTGGCAAAGGCGTGAAAACAATTGTTATTAACGCATCTCTTTATTTTTTTTCTTAATATATAATCGTTCTAGGCATTGTGTTTATTAAAGCTTATCAAGTTACACCAAGCCACATATACATACAGACGGCATAGGACGAGGGGAATCCCACGTAGAATGTAAGAAAAATGCGCATGCGCGGACGAAGATTGCTTCCGATTATCCTGTCGCTATTTTTGATCGTCCTACTGAGTCTTTGTTACTTTTCGAATCACTTGAGGGATTTAAGGCAGTCCCGCGAAAACGGTTTCTTGCTGCACCTACCACTCGAAACGAAGAGGAATCCAGGTAACCCTTATACTCCGTTAAGTAATTCTCTTCTGAATCTCACGGACTTCCAATACTTGCTGGCCAGTAATGTGTGTCGAAAGGCGAAAAGAGAACTCTTAGGTAAGTTCTTCGCTTTAATCAACCATTGTAAGGAATACTAAACCATTTTTGTAATTCCCGATTAGCCGTTTTAATAGTGACTTCGTATGCGGGGCACGATGCCTTGCGATCAGCTCACCGACAGGCAATTCCCCAAAGCAAACTGGAAGAGATGGGCCTGCGAAGAGTTTTTCTCTTGGCAGCACTGCCTTCAAGAGAGCTTTTTATAAGCCAGGATCAACTGGCCAGCGAACAGAAGCGTTTCGGGGACCTTCTCCAGGGGAATTTTATCGAGGACTATCGCAATCTGAGCTACAAACACGTAATGGGATTAAAGTGGGTCTCTGAGGAGTGCAAAAAGCAGGCCAAGTTTATCATTAAACTGGATGATGACATCATTTACGATGTGTTTCATCTGCGCAGGTACTTAGAGACCCTCGAGGTGCGACAACCTGGACTGGCCACATCAAGTACTTTGTTATCAGGCTATGTACTGGATGCCAAGCCCCCCATTCGGCTGCGAGCCAATAAGTGGTACGTTAGCAAAAAGGAGTATCCACATGCTTTATATCCCGCCTATTTGTCGGGCTGGCTTTACGTGACCAACGTGCCAACAGCCGAAAGGATTGTGGCGGAGGCGGAGAGGATGCCATTTTTTTGGATCGATGACACCTGGTTGACTGGAGTAGTAAGGACTCGTTTAGGTATTCCCCTTGAGCGTCACAACGACTGGTTTTCTGCCAATGCAGAGTTCATCGACTGCTGTGTGCGAGATCTCAAGAAGCACAACTACGAGTGCGAGTACTCCATGGGACCCAATGGCGGCGACGACCGACTACTGGTGGAATTTCTGCATAACGTTGAGAAGTGCTACTTTGATGAATGCGTCAAACGGCCGGTTGGTAAGTCGCTCAAAGAGACCTGTTTAGCGGCGGCCAAATCTCGACCCCCTAAACATGGTTTTGCTGAAATAAAAGCATTGCGACTCAGGTGACATTCAAGGACAAATGGCTTTTCATCCTTTAGAAACTAATCGATAATGAAGAATATATTGCAAAGAGGATATGACTCCGGTACTCATCCTTGCATATATGTATATATGTGCATTACAATAAATGTTTTCCCAGAAATCGACTTTAACTGAATTACTATACACCAGTTTTTTAATTATATATAATTTCGGTTGCCATAGTAACAGTCGGAAAATGAAATGAAAAATAATAGGACATAAAATCATACTTTCGTTCTTTTTTTAATCATTAATTTTGAAAATAAAACTGTTCTGCCAGTGCTTATTATTTTAGACTGCATTTATACGAAATAATTAAAATATGATATAAAACCAGAACAAGACAAAACGATTTGGTTGTTTTTATATTGTTTTGATTTTTTTAACCAGAATGTTAGTCGAAAAGAAATGAATTCCGCAAAATATAGTCGTCAAATTACGGAATGTCTTCTCTCCTGGACCCTAATAAAATACCAAATCCATTTACAATAACAGCTGAAAATTAGTAGTAGTTTTGATAAAAGTTTCAGAAGTGAAATTATATATTACGACAGGCACTTAGTTCTAAAGACTAAAAAATTTCCTTTAAATTTCTGAATAATTTTCATCTGTGTAGCAAATTTAGAAGAAAAATGCAAATAAAATTTAATTTAAACTTTTTAATATATTCCGATAGGAAATTTTGTTACGAATTCAACGAGGTATTGCATTCCACTTTTGGAGAACTGTTTTTATTGCGAAAAATGGCCGCGTTCCGCGACTACCAGCTGTTACTCAGCTAGTGTGAATGTGAACGTGACATTTCATAATTTTTCTGGGATATCGATAGATATTGGGGAATAAGCTAAGAACATTTGCGAAAAAATTTAATATCCATTTCTGAATACAGGTCGATAGGGAAATTTGTTACAAATTCGACGAGGTATAGCATTTCACTTTTGGAGAAGTATTTTTAATGCTATTGAGAAAATACAAAAATAAACACAATAAAAATTGCCATAAATCTGATGTTTACAAACGGGATTTTCTCCATAACTTGGCCAAAAAAGAGCCAAAGTAATGAAAGACTGTATTGTACTGCCAATAAACATAGCTAACTATCCCTATCACTATTTTATTATTATCTGCCAATAAACATAGCTAACTATCACTATTTTTATTATTATCAAAAATAAAATATTTTGCACATTTTCGCATCATTAAAATTTGCGAAAAATGGCAAAAAATTTTAATTTCCATTTTTGAATACAGGTCGATAGGGAATTTTGTTACGAATTGCCGATAGGGAATTTTGTTACGAATTCAACGAGGTATGGCATTTCACTTTTGGACAATTATTCTTAATGCTAATGAGAAAATACAGATTCTTTTTTACTAAAAATAAACAGAAAAAAAATGGCCAAAAATCAGATATTTACAAACGGGGTTTTTTCCATAACTTGGCCAAAAAAGATATTACCGCTAAAATGAAGACTTATTTGTACTGCCAATAAACATAGCTAACTATCCCTATCACTATTTTTATAATTATCAAAAATCAAAATTTTAACACATTTTCGCATTTTTGATAAGGGGTACGTACCATCATTAAAATTTGCAAAAATTGCAAAAAATTTTAATTTCCATTTTTGAATACAGGTCGATAGGAAATTGTGTTACGATATAAACGAGGTATGGCATTTCACTTTTGGACATAAATTTTTAATGCTATTGAGAAAATACAGATTCTTTTTTACTAAAAATAAACAGAAAAAAAATTACCAAAAATCTGATATTTACAAACGGGGTTTTTTCCATAACTTGGCTAAAAAAGATATTACCGCTAAAGTGCAAACTGATTTGTACTGCCAATAAACATAACTAACTATCCCTATCACTATTTTTATTATTATCAAAAATCACAATTTTATCACATTTTCGCATTTTTGATAAGGGGTACCATCATTAAAAGTTGCGAAAAATGGCAAAAATTTTAATTTCCATTTTTGAATACAGGTCGATAGGGAATTTTGATTCGAATTCAACGAGGTATGGCATTTTACTTTTGGACATCAATTTTTAATGCTATTGAGAAAATACAGATTCTTTTTTACTAAAAATAAACAGAAAAAAAATTGCCAAAAATCTGATATTCACAAACGGGGTTTTCTCCATAACTTGGCCAAAAAAGATATTACCGCTAAAGTGAAGACTGATTTTTACTGCCAGTAAACATAACTAACTATCCCTATCACTATTTTTATTATTATCAAAAATCAAAATTTTATCACATTTTCGCATTTTTGATAAGGGGTACCATCATTAAAATTAGCAAAAATGGCAAAAAATTTGAATTTCCATTTTTAAATACAGGTCGATAGTGAATTTTGTTACGAATTCAACGAGGTATGGCATTTCCCTTTTGGACAACTATTCTTAATGCTTTTGAGAAAATACAGATTTTTTTTTACTAAAAATAAACGGAAAAAAAATTGCCAAAAATCTGATATTTACAAACGGGATTTTCTCCATAACTTGGCCAAAAAAGATATTACCGCTAAATTAAAGACTGATTTGTACTGCCAATAAACATAGCTAACTATCCCTATCACTATTTTCATTATTATCAAAAATAAAAATTTTAACACATTTTCGCATTTTTGATAAGGGGTACCATCATTAAAAGTTGCGAAAAATGGCAAAAATTTTAATTTCCATTTTTGAATACAGGTCGATAGGGAATTTTGATTCGAATTCAACGAGGTATGGCATTTTACTTTTGGACATCAATTTTTAATGCTATTGAGAAAATACAGATTCTTTTTTACTAAAAATAAACAGAAAAAAAATTGCCAAAAATCTGATATTCACAAACGGGGTTTTTTCCATAACTTGGCTAAAAAAGATATTACCGCTAAAGTGCAAACTGATTTGTACTGCCAATAAACATAACTAACTATCCCTATCACTATTTTTATTATTATCAAAAATCACAATTTTATCACATTTTCGCATTTTTGATAAGGGGTACCATCATTAAAAGTTGCGAAAAATGGCAAAAATTTTAATTTCCATTTTTGAATACAGGTCGATAGGGAATTTTGATTCGAATTCAACGAGGTATGGCATTTTACTTTTGGACATCAATTTTTAATGCTATTGAGAAAATACAGATTCTTTTTTACTAAAAATAAACAGAAAAAAAATTGCCAAAAATCTGATATTCACAAACGGGGTTTTCTCCATAACTTGGCCAAAAAAGATATTACCGCTAAAGTGAAGACTGATTTTTACTGCCAGTAAACATAACTAACTATCCCTATCACTATTTTTATTATTATCAAAAATCAAAATTTTATCACATTTTCGCATTTTTGATAAGGGGTACCATCATTAAAATTAGCAAAAATGGCAAAAAATTTGAATTTCCATTTTTAAATACAGGTCGATAGTGAATTTTGTTACGAATTCAACGAGGTATGGCATTTCCCTTTTGGACAACTATTCTTAATGCTTTTGAGAAAATACAGATTTTTTTTTACTAAAAATAAACGGAAAAAAAATTGCCAAAAATCTGATATTTACAAACGGGATTTTCTCCATAACTTGGCCAAAAAAGATATTACCGCTAAATTAAAGACTGATTTGTACTGCCAATAAACATAGCTAACTATCCCTATCACTATTTTCATTATTATCAAAAATAAAAATTTTAATACATTTTCGCATTTTTGATAAGGGGTACCATCATTAAAATTTGCGAAAAATGGCAAAAAATTTTAAATTCCATTTTTGAATACAGGTCGATAGGGAATTTTGTTACGAATTCAACGAGGTATGGCATTTCACTTTTGGACATCAATTTTAATGCTATTGAGAAAATACAGATTCTTTTTTACTAAAAATAAACAGAAAAAAAATTGCCAAAAATCTGATATTCACAAACGGGGTTTTCTCCATAACTTGGCCAAAAAAGATATTACCGCTAAAGTGAAGACTGATTTTTTACTGCCAGTAAAAATAACTAACTATCCATATCACTATTTTTATTATAATCAAAAATAAAATTTTTAACAAATTTTCGCATTTTTGATAAGGGGTATTCCAGGAGGTGACCAACGATAAGTTGGTTTTCAGTAGACACCCGCTACTGATTATGATCGCCTGGTATCTAAAATCGAAAAATCCACAAATTTTCGACAAAAATGCGCATTTTGTTAACAAAATTGAGAGATTTTTCGGTTTAAACTACCAGGCGAACTGGAATTCCAGGAGGTGACCAACGATAAGTTGGTTTTCAGTAGACACCCGCTACTGATTATGATCGCCTGGTATCTAAAATCGAAAAATCCACAAATTTTGCACAAAAATGCGCATTTTGTAGGCCAAATTGAGAGATTTTTCGGTTTAAATTACCAGGCGAACAAGGATTCCAGAAGGTGACCAACGATAAGTGGGTTTTCAGTAGACACCAGCTACTGATTATCATCGCCTGGTATCTAAAATCGAAAGATCCAAAAATTTTGCACAAAAGTGCGCATTTTGTAAGCAAAATTGCGAGATTTTTCGGTTTAAATTACCAGGCGAACAAGAATTCCAGGAGGTGACCAACGATTAGTTGGTTTTCAGTAGACACCAGCTACTGATTATCATTGCCTGGTACCTAAAATTGAAAGATCCAAAAATTTTGCACAAAAATGCGCATTTTGTAGGCCAAATTGAGAGATTTTTCGGTTTAAATTACCAGGCGAACAAGAATTCCAGAAGGTGACCAACGATAAGTTGGTTTTCAGTAGACACCCGCTACTGATTATGATCGCCTGGTATCTAAAATCGAAAAATCCACAAATTTTCGACAAAAATGCGCATTTTGTTAACAAAATTGAGAGATTTTTCGGTTTAAACTACCAGGCGAACTGGAATTCCAGGAGGTGACCAACGATAAGTTGGTTTTCAGTAGACACCCGCTACTGATTATGATCGCCTGGTATCTAAAATCGAAAAATCCACAAATTTTCGACAAAAATGCGCATTTTGTTAACAAAATTGAGAGATTTTTCGGTTTAAACTACCAGGCGAACTGGAATTCCAGGAGGTGACCAACGATAAGTTGGTTTTCAGTAGACACCCGCTACTGATTATGATCGCCTGGTATCTAAAATCGAAAAATCCACAAATTTTGCACAAAAATGCGCATTTTGTAGGCCAAATTGAGAGATTTTTCGGTTTAAATTACCAGGCGAACAAGGATTCCAGGTGACCAACGATAAGTGGGTTTTCAGTAGACACCAGCTACTGATTATCATCGCCTGGTATCTAAAATCGAAAGATCCAAAAATTTTGCACAAAAGTGCGCATTTTGTAAGCAAAATTGCGAGATTTTTCGGTTTAAATTACCAGGCGAACAAGAATTCCAGGAGGTGACCAACGATTAGTTGGTTTTCAGTAGACACCAGCTACTGATTATCATTGCCTGGTACCTAAAATTGAAAGATCCAAAAATTTTGCACAAAAATGCGCATTTTGTAGGCCAAATTGAGAGATTTTTCGGTTTAAATTACCAGGCGAACAAGAATTCCAGAAGGTGACCAACGATAAGTTGGTTTTCAGTAGACACCCGCTACTGATTATGATCGCCTGGTATCTAAAATCGAAAAATCCACAAATTTTCGACAAAAATGCGCATTTTGTTAACAAAATTGAGAGATTTTTCGGTTTAAACTACCAGGCGAACTGGAATTCCAGGAGGTGACCAACGATAAGTTGGTTTTCAGTAGACACCCGCTACTGATTATGATCGCCTGGTATCTAAAATCGAAAAATCCACAAATTTTCGACAAAAATGCGCATTTTGTTAACAAAATTGAGAGATTTTTCGGTTTAAACTACCAGGCGAACTGGAATTCCAGGAGGTGACCAACGATAAGTTGGTTTTCAGTAGACATCCGCTACTGATTATGATCGCCTGGTATCTAAAATCGAAAAATCCACAAATTTTCGACAAAAATGCGCATTTTGTTAACAAAATTTAGAGATTTTTCGGTTTAAATTACCAGGCGAACTGGAATTCCAGAAGGTGACCAACGATAAGTTGGTTTTCAGTAGACACCCGCTACTGATTATCATCGCCTGGTATCTAAAATCGAAAGATCCAAAAATTTTGCACAAAAATGCGCATTTTGTATGCCAAATTGAGAGATTTTTCGGTTTAAATTACCAGGCGAACAAGGATTCCAGAAGGTGACCAACGATAAGTTGGTTTTCAGTAGACACCAGCTACTGATTATCATCGCCTGGTATCTAAAATCGAAATATCCAAAAATTTTGCACAAAAGTGCGCATTTTGTAAGCAAAATTGAGAGATTTTTCGGTTTAAACTACCAGGCGAACAAGGATTCCAGAAGGTGACCAACGATAAGTTGCTTTTCAGTAGACACCCGCTACTTATTATCATCGCCTGGTATCTAAAATCGAAAGATCCAAAAATTTTGCACAAAAATGCGCATTTTGTATGCCAAATTGAGAGATTTTTCGGTTTAAATTACCAGGCGAACAAGGATTCCAGAAGGTGACCAACGATAAGTTGGTTTTCAGTAGACACCATCTACTGATAATCATCGCCTGGTATCTAAAATCGAAATATCCAAAAATTTTGCACAAAAGTGCGCATTTTGTAAGCAAAATTGAGAGATTTTTCGGTTTAAACTACCAGGCGAACAAGGATTCCAGAAGGTGACCAACGATAAGTTGGGTTTCAGTAGACACCCGCTACTTATTATCATCGCCTGTTATCTAAAATCGAAAGATCCAAAAATTTTGCACAAAAATGCGCATTTTGTAGGCCAAATTGAGAGATTTTTCGGTTTAAATTACCAGGCGAACAAGAATTCCAGAAGGTGACCAACGATAAGTTGGTTTTCAGTAGACACCCGCTACTGATTATCATCGCCTGGTATCTAAAATCGAAAAATTCAAAAATTTTCGACGAAAATGCGCATTTTGTTAACAAAATTTAGATATTTTTCGGTTTAAACTACCAGGCGAACTGGAATTCCAGGAGGTGACCAACGATAAGTTGGTTTTCAGTAGACACCCGCTACTGATTATCATCGCCTGGTATCTAAAATCGAAAAATCCACAAATTTTCGACCAAAATGCGCATTTTGTTAACAAAATTTAGAGATTTTTCGGTTTAAATTACCAGGCGAACTGGAATTCCAGGAAGTGACCAACGATAAGTTGGTTTTCAGTAGACGCCCGCTACTGATTATCATCGCCTGGTATCTAAAATCAAAAAATCCAGAAATTGTTGACAAAAATGCGCATTTTGTTAACAAAATTTAGAGATTTTTCGGTTTAAACTACCAGGCGAACTGGAATTCCAGGAGGTGACCAACGATAAGTTGGTTTTCAGTAGACACCCGCTACTGATTATGATCGCCTGGTATCTAAAATCGAAAAATCCACAAATTTTCGAAAAAAATGCGCATTTTGTTAACAAAATTTAGAGATTTTTCGGTTTAAACTACCAGGCGAACTGGAATTCCAGGAGGTGACCAACGATAAGTTGGTTTTCAGTAGACACCCGCTACTGATTATGATCGCCTCGTATCTAAAATCGAAAAATTCACAAATTTTCGACAAAAATGCGCATTTTGTTAACAAAATTTAGAGATTTTTCGGTATAAACTACCAGGCAAACAAGAATTCCAGGAGGTGACCAACGATAAGTTGGTTTTCAGTAGACACCCGCTATCATTAAAATTTGCGAAAAATGGCAAAAAAATTGAATTTCCGTTTCCGAACACAGGTCGATAGGGAATTTTATTACGAATTCAACGAGGTATGGCATTTCACTTTTTGACATCAATTTTCAATGCTATTGAGAAAATACAGATTCTTTTTTACTAAAAATAAACAGAAAAAAAATTGCCAAAAATCTGATATTTACAAACGGGGTTTTCTCAATAACTTGGCTAAAAAAGATATTACCGCTAAAGTGAAGTGAAGTGATTTATACTGCCAATAAACATAGCTACCTATCCCTATCACTATTTTTATAATTATCAAAAATCAAAATTTTAACACATTTTCGCATTTTTGATAAGGGGTACCATCATTAAAAGTAGCGAAAAATGGCAAAATATTTTAATTTCCATTTTTGAATACAGGTCGATAGGGAATTTTGATTCGAATTCAACGAGGTATGGCATTTCACTTTTGGACATCAATTTTTAATGCTATTGAGAAAATACAGATTCTTTTTTACTAAAAATAAACAGAAAAAAAATTGCCAAAAATCTGATATTTACAAACGGGGTTTTCTCAATAACTTGGCTAAAAAAGATATTACCGCTAAAGTGAAGACTGATTTTTACTGCCAATAAACATAACTAACTATCCCTATCACTATTTTTATTATTATCAAAAATAAAAATTTTATCACATTTTCGCATTTTTGATAAGGGGTACCATCATTAAAAGTTGCGAAAAATGGCAAAAAATTTTAATTTCCATTTTTGAATACAGGTCGATAGGGAATTTTGATTCGAATTCAACGAGGTATGGCATTTCACTTTTGGACATCAATTTTTAATGCTATTGAGAAAATACAGATTCTTTTTTACTAAAAATAAACAGAAAAAAAATTGCCAAAAATCTGATATTTAAAAACGGGGTTTTCTCTATAACTTGGCTAAAAAAGATATTACCGCTAAAGTGAAGACTGATTTTTACTGCCAATAAACATAACTAACTATCCCTATCACTATTTTTATTATTATCAAAAATAAAAATTTTATCACATTTTCGCATTTTTGATAAGGGGTACCATCATTAAAAGTTGCGAAAAATGGCAAAAAATTTTAATTTCCATTTTTGAATACAGGTCGATAGGGAATTTTGATTCGAATTCAACGAGGTATGGCATTTCACTTTTGGACATCAATTTTTAATGCTATTGAGAAAATACAGATTCTTTTTTACTAAAAATAAACAGAAAAAAAATTGCCAAAAATCTGATATTTAAAAACGGGGTTTTCTCAATAACTTGGCTAAAAAAGATATTACCGCTAAAGTGAAGACTGATTTTTACTGCCAATAAACATAACTAACTATCCCTATCACTATTTTTATTATTATCAAAAATAAAAATTTTATCACATTTTCGCATTTTTGATAAGGGGTACCATCATTAAAAGTTGCGAAAAATGGCAAAAAATTTTAATTTCCATTTTTGAATACAGGTCGATAGGGAATTTTGATTCGAATTCAACGAGGTATGGCATTTCACTTTTTGAAATGCCAATAGGTCAATAGGGAATTTTGTTACGAATTCAACGAGGTATGGCATTTCACTTTTGGACAACTATTCTTAATGCTAATAAGAAAATACAGATTCTTTTTTACTAAAAATAAACAGAAAAAAAATTGCCAAAAATCTGATATTTACAAACGGGGTTTTCTCCATAACTTGGCTAAAAAAGATATTACCGCTAAAGTGAAGACTGATTTTTACTGCCAGTAAACATAACTAACTATCCCTATCACTATTTTTATTATTATCAAAAATAAAAATTTTATCACATTTTCGCATTTTTGATAAGGGGTACCATCATTAAAATTTGCGAAAAATGGCAAAAAAATAGAATTTCCGTTTCCGAACACAGGTCGATAGGGAATTTTATTACGAATTCAACGACTGATTATGATCGCCTGGTATCTACAATCGAAAAATCCACAAATTTTCGACAAAAATGCGCATTTTGTTAACAAAATTGAGAGATTTTTCGGTTTAAACTACCAGGCGAACTGGAATTCCAGGAGGTGACCAACGATAAGTTGGTTTTCAGTAGACATCCGCTACTGATTATGATCGCCTGGTATCTAAAATCGAAAAATCCACAAATTTTCGACAAAAATGCGCATTTTGTTAACAAAATTTAGAGATTTTTCGGTTTAAATTACCAGGCGAACTGGAATTCCAGAAGGTGACCAACGATAAGTTGGTTTTCAGTAGACACCCGCTACTGATTATCATCGCCTGGTATCTAAAATCGAAAGATCCAAAAATTTTGCACAAAAATGCGCATTTTGTATGCCAAATTGAGAGATTTTTCGGTTTAAATTACCAGGCGAACAAGGATTCCAGAAGGTGACCAACGATAAGTTGGTTTTCAGTAGACACCAGCTACTGATTATCATCGCCTGGTATCTAAAATCGAAATATCCAAAAATTTTGCACAAAAGTGCGCATTTTGTAAGCAAAATTGAGAGATTTTTCGGTTTAAACTACCAGGCGAACTGGAATTCCAGGAGGTGACCAACGATAAGTTGGTTTTCAGTAGACATCCGCTACTGATTATGATCGCCTGGTATCTAAAATCGAAAAATCCACAAATTTTCGACAAAAATGCGCATTTTGTTAACAAAATTTAGAGATTTTTCGGTTTAAATTACCAGGCGAACTGGAATTCCAGAAGGTGACCAACGATAAGTTGGTTTTCAGTAGACACCCGCTACTGATTATCATCGCCTGGTATCTAAAATCGAAAGATCCAAAAATTTTGCACAAAAATGCGCATTTTGTATGCCAAATTGAGAGATTTTTCGGTTTAAATTACCAGGCGAACAAGGATTCCAGAAGGTGACCAACGATAAGTTGGATTTCAGTAGACACCAGCTACTGATTATCATCGCCTGGTATCTAAAATCGAAATATCCAAAAATTTTGCACAAAAGTGCGCATTTTGTAAGCAAAATTGAGAGATTTTTCGGTTTAAACTACCAGGCGAACAAGGATTCCAGAAGGTGACCAACGATAAGTTGCTTTTCAGTAGACACCCGCTACTTATTATCATCGCCTGGTATCTAAAATCGAAAGATCCAAAAATTTTGCACAAAAATGCGCATTTTGTATGCCAAATTGAGAGATTTTTCGGTTTAAATTACCAGGCGAACAAGGATTCCAGAAGGTGACCAACGATAAGTTGGTTTTCAGTAGACACCAGCTACTGATTATCATCGCCTGGTATCTAAAATCGAAATATCCAAAAATTTTGCACAAAAGTGCGCATTTTGTAAGCAAAATTGAGAGATTTTTCGGTTTAAACTACCAGGCGAACAAGGATTCCAGAAGGTGACCAACGATAAGTTGGGTTTCAGTAGACACCCGCTACTTATTATCATCGCCTGTTATCTAAAATCGAAAGATCCAAAAATTTTGCACAAAAATGCGCATTTTGTAGGCCAAATTGAGAGATTTTTCGGTTTAAACTACCAGGCGAACAAGAATTCCAGAAGGTGACCAACGATAAGTTGGGTTTCAGTAGACACCCGCTACTTATTATCATCGCCTGGTATCTAAAATCGAAAGATCCAAAAATTTTGCACAAAAATGCGCATTTTGTAGGCCAAATTGAGAGATTTTTCGGTTTAAACTACCAGGCGAACAAGAATTCCAGAAGGTGACCAACGATAAGTTGGTTTTCAGTAGACACCCGCTACTGATTATGATCGCCTGGTATCTAAAATCGAAAAATCCACAAATTTTCGAAAAAAATGCGCATTTTGTTAACAAAATTTAGAGATTTTTCGGTTTAAACTACCAGGCGAACTGGAATTCCAGGAGGTGACCAACGATAAGTTGGTTTTCAGTAGACACCCGCTACTGATTATGATCGCCTCGTATCTAAAATCGAACAATTCACAAATTTTCGACAAAAATGCGCATTTTGTTAACAAAATTTAGAGATTTTTCGGTATAAACTACCAGGCAAACAAGAATTCCAGGAGGTGACCAACGATAAGTTGGTTTTCAGTAGACACCCGCTATCATTAAAATTTGCGAAAAATGGCAAAAAAATTGAATTTCCGTTTCCGAACACAGGTCGATAGGGAATTTTATTACGAATTCATCGAGGTATGGCATTTCACTTTTTGACATCAATTTTCAATGCTATTGAGAAAATACAGATTCTTTTTTACTAAAGATAAACAGAAAAAAAATTTCCAAAAATCTGATATTTACAAACGGGGTTTTCTCCATAACTTGGCCAAAAAAGATATTACCGCTAAAGTGAAGTGAAGTGATTTGTACTGCCAATAAACATAGCTAACTATCCCTATCACTATTTTTATAATTATCAAAAATCAAAATTTTAACACATTTTCGCATTTTTGATAAGGGGTACCATCATTAAAAGTTGCGAAAAATGGCAAAATATTTTAATTTCCATTTTTGAATACAAGTCGATAGGGAATTTTGATTCGAATTCAACGAGGTATGGCATTTCACTTTTGGACATCAATTTTTAATGCTATTGAGAAAATACAGATTCTTTTTTACTAAAAATAAACAGAAAAAAAATTGCAAAAAATCTGATATTTACAAACGGGGTTTTCTCAATAACTTGGCTAAAAAAGATATTACCGCTAAAGTGAAGTGAAGTGATTTATACTGCCAATAAACATAGCTACCTATCCCTATCACTATTTTTATAATTATCAAAAATCAAAATTTTAACACATTTTCGCATTTTTGATAAGGGGTACCATCATTAAAAGTTGCGAAAAATGGCAAAATATTTTAATTTCCATTTTTGAATACAGGTCGATAGGGAATTTTGTTAGGAATTTAACGAGGTATGGCATTTCACTTTTGGACATCGTTTTTTAATGCTATTGAGAAAATACAGATTCTTTTTTACTAAAAATAAACAGAAAAAAAATTGCCAAAAATCTGATATTTACAAACGGGGTTTTCTCTATAACTTGGCTAAAAAAGATATTACCGCTAAAGTGAAGACTGATTTTTACTGCCAGTAAACATAACTAACTATCCCTATCACTATTTTTATTATTAACAAAAATAAAAATTTTATCACCTTTTCGCATTTTTGATAAGGGGTACCATCATTAAAAGTTGCGAAAAATGGCAAAATATTTTAATTTCCATTTTTGAATACAGGTCAATAGGGAATTTTGTTACGAATTCAACGAGGTATGGCATTTCACTTTTGGACAACTATTCTTAATGCTAATAAGAAAATACAGATTCTTTTTTACTAAAAATAAACAGAAAAAAAATTGCCAAAAATCTGATATTTTCAAACGGGGTTTTTTCCATAACTTGGCCAAAACAGATATTACCGCTAAAGTGAAGACTGATTTGTACTGCCAATAAACATAGCTAACTATCCCTATCACTATTTTTATAATTATCAAAAATCAAAATTTTATCACATTTTCGCATTTTTGATAAGGGGTACCATCATTAAAAGTTGCGAAAAATGGCAAAAAATTTTAATTTCCATTTTTGAATACAGGTCGATAGGGAATTTTGTTACGAATTCAACGAGGTATGGCATTTCACTTTTGGACATCAATTTTTAATGCTATTGAGAAAATACAGATTATTTTTAACTAAAAATAAACAGGAAAAAAATTGCAAAAAATCTGATATTTACAAACGTGGTTTTTTCCATAACTTCGCCAAAACAGATATTACCGCTAAAGTGAAGACTGATTTGTACTACATCACATTTTCGCATTTTTGATAAGGGGTACCATCATTAAAAGTAGCGAAAAATGGCAAAATATTTTAATTTCCATTTTTGAATACAGGTCGATAGGGAATTTTGATTCGAATTCAACGAGGTATGGCATTTCACTTTTGGACATCAATTTTTAATGCTATTGAGAAAATACAGATTCTTTTTTACTAAAAATAAACAGAAAAAAAATTGCCAAAAATCTGATATTTACAAACGGGGTTTTCTCAATAACTTGGCTAAAAAAGATATTACCGCTAAAGTGAAGACTGATTTTTACTGCCAATAAACATAACTAACTATCCCTATCACTATTTTTATTATTATCAAAAATAAAAATTTTATCACATTTTCGCATTTTTGATAAGGGGTACCATCATTAAAAGTTGCGAAAAATGGCAAAAAATTTTAATTTCCATTTTTGAATACAGGTCGATAGGGAATTTTGATTCGAATTCAACGAGGTATGGCATTTCACTTTTTGAAATGCCAATAGGTCAATAGGGAATTTTGTTACGAATTCAACGAGGTATGGCATTTCACTTTTGGACAACTATTCTTAATGCTAATAAGAAAATACAGATTCTTTTTTACTAAAAATAAACAGAAAAAAAATTGCCAAAAATCTGATATTTACAAACGGGGTTTTCTCCATAACTTGGCTAAAAAAGATATTACCGCTAAAGTGAAGACTGATTTTTACTGCCAGTAAACATAACTAACTATCCCTATCACTATTTTTATTATTATCAAAAATAAAAATTTTATCACATTTTCGCATTTTTGATAAGGGGTACCATCATTAAAATTTGCGAAAAATGGCAAAAAAATAGAATTTCCGTTTCCGAACACAGGTCGATAGGGAATTTTATTACGAATTCAACGAGGTATGGCATTTCACTTTTGGACAACTATTTTTAATGCAATGGAGAAAATACAGATTCTTTTTTACCAAAAATAAACAAAATATAAATTGCCAAAAATCTGATATTTACAAACGGGGTTTTCTCCATAACTTGGCCAAAAAAGATATCACCGCTAAAATGAAGACTGTTTTGTGCTGCCAATAAACATAGCTAACTATCCATATCACTATTTTTATTATAATCAAAAATAAAATTTTTAACAAATTTTCGCATTTTTGATAAGGGGTACCATCATTAAAATTTGCTAAAAATGGCAAAAAAATAGAATTTCCGTTTCCGAACACAGGTCGATAGGGAATTTTATTACGAATTCAACGAGGTATGGCATTTCACTTTTGGACAACTATTTTTAATGCAATGGAGAAAATACAGATTCTTTTTTACCAAAAATAAACAAAATATAAATTGCCAAAAATCTGATATTTACAAACGGGGTTTTCTCCATAACTTGGCCAAAAAAGATATCACCGCTAAAATGAAGACTGTTTTGTGCTGCCAATAAACATAGCTAACTATCCCTATCACTATTTTTATTATAATCAAAAATAAAATTTTTAACAAATTTTCGCATTTTTGATAAGGGGTACCATCATTAAAATTTGCGAAAAATGGCAAAAAAATAGAATTTCCGTTTCCGAACACAGGTCGATAGGGAATTTTATTACGAATTCAACGAGGTATGGCATTTCACTTTTGGACAACTATTTTTAATGCAATGGAGAAAATACAGATTCTTTTTTACCAAAAATAAACAAAATATAAATTGCCAAAAATCTGATATTTACAAACGGGGTTTTCTCCATAACTTGGCCAAAAAAGATATCACCGCTAAAATGAAGACTGTTTTGTGCTGCCAATAAACATAGCTAACTATCCCTATCACTATTTTTATTATAATCAAAAATAAAATTTTTAACAAATTTTCGCATTTTTGATAAGGGGTACCATCATTAAAATTTGCTAAAAATGGCAAAAAAATAGAATTTCCGTTTCCGAACACAGGTCGATAGGGAATTTTATTACGAATTCAACGAGGTATGGCATTTCACTTTTGGACAACTATTTTTAATGCAATGGAGAAAATACAGATTCTTTTTTACCAAAAATAAACAAAATATAAATTGCCAAAAATCTGATATTTACAAACGGGGTTTTCTCCATAACTTGGCCAAAAAAGATATCACCGCTAAAATGAAGACTGTTTTGTGCTGCCAATAAACATAGCTAACTATCCATATCACTATTTTTATTATAATCAAAAATAAAATTTTTAACAAATTTTCGCATTTTTGATAAGGGGTATTCCAGGAGGTGACCAACGATAAGTTGGTTTTCAGTAGACACCCGCTACTGATTATGATCGCCTGGTATCTAAAATCGAAAAATCCACAAATTTTCGACAAAAATGCGCATTTTGTTAACAAAATTTAGAGATTTTTCGGCTTAAACTACCAGGCGAACTGGAATTCCAGGAGGTGACCAACGATAAGTTGGTTTTCAGTAGACACCCGCTACTGATTATGATCGCCTCGTATCTAAAATCGAAAAATTCACAAATTTTCGACAAAAATGCGCATTTTGTTAACAAAATTTAGAGATTTTTCGGTATAAACTACCAGGCAAACAAGAATCCAGAAGGTGACCAACGATAAGTTGGTTTTCAGTAGACACCCGCTATCATTAAAATTTGCGAAAAATGGCAAAAAAATTGAATTTCCGTTTCCGAACACAGGTCGATAGGGAATTTTATTACGAATTCAACGAGGTATGGCATTTCACTTTTGGACAACTATTTTTAATGCAATGGAGAAAATACAGATTCTTTTTTACCAAAAATAAACAAAATATAAATTGCCAAAAATCTGATATTTACAAACGGGGTTTTCTCCATAACTTGGCCAAAAAAGATATCACCGCTAAAATGAAGACTGTTTTGTGCTGCCAATAAACATAGCTAACTATCCCTATCACTATTTTTATTATAATCAAAAATAAAATTTTTAACAAATTTTCGCATTTTTGATAAGGGGTACCATCATTAAAATTTGCGAAAAATGGCAAAAAAATTGAATTTCCGTTTCCGAACACAGGTCGATAGGGAATTTTATTACGAATTCAACGAGGTATGGCATTTCACTTTTGGACAACTATTTTTAATGCAATGGAGAAAATACAGATTCCTTTTTACCAAAAATAAACAAAATATAAATTGCCAAAAATCTGATATTTACAAACGGGGTTTTCTCCATAACTTGGCCAAAAAAGATATCACCGCTAAAATGAAGACTGTTTTGTGCTGCCAATAAACATAGCTAACTATCCCTATCACTATTTTTATTATAATCAAAAATAAAATTTTTAACAAATTTTCGCATTTTTGATAAGGGGTACCATCATTAAAATTTGCGAAAAATGGCAAAAAAATAGAATTTCCGTTTCCGAACACAGGTCGATAGGGAATTTTATTACGAATTCAACGAGGTATGGCATTTCACTTTTGGACAACTATTTTTAATGCAATGGAGAAAATACAGATTCTTTTTTACCAAAAATAAACAAAATATAAATTGCCAAAAATCTGATATTTACAAACGGGGTTTTCTCCATAACTTGGCCAAAAAAGATATCACCGCTAAAATGAAGACTGTTTTGTGCTGCCAATAAACATAGCTAACTATCCATATCACTATTTTTATTATAATCAAAAATAAAATTTTTTCGACAAAAATGCGCATTTTGTTAACAAAATTTAGAGATTTTTCGGTATAAACTACCAGGCAAACAAGAATCCAGAAGGTGACCAACGATAAGTTGGTTTTCAGTAGACACCCGCTACTGATTATCATCGCCTGGTATCTAAAATCGAAAAATTCAAAAATTTTCGACGAAAATGCGCATTTTGTTAACAAAATTTAGATATTTTTCGGTTTAAACTACCAGGCGAACTGGAATTCCAGGAGGTGACCAACGATAAGTTGGTTTTCAGTAGACATCCGCTACTGATTATCATCGCCTGGTATCTAAAATCGAAAAATCCACAAATTTTCGACAAAAATGCGCATTTTGTTAACAAAATTTAGAGATTTTTCGGTTTAAATTACCAGGCGAACAAGAATCCAGAAGGTGACCAACGATAAGTTGGTTTTCAGTAGACACCCGCTACTGATTATCATCGCCTGGTATCTAAAATCGAAAAATTCAAAAATTTTGCCCAAAAATGCGCATTTTGTAAGCCAAATTGAGAGATTTTTCGGTTTAAACTACCAGGCGAACTGGAATTCCAGGAGGTGACCAACGATAAGTTGGTTTTCAGTAGACATCCGCTACTGATTATCATCGCCTGGTATCTAAAATCGAAAAATCCACAAATTTTCGACAAAAATGCGCATTTTGTTAACAAAATTTAGAGATTTTTCGGTTTAAATTACCAGGCGAACAAGAATTCCAGAAGGTGACCAACGATAAGTTGGTTTTCAGTAGACACCCGCTACTGATTATCATCGCCTCGTATCTAAAATCGAAAAATTCACAAATTTTCGACAAAAAATGCGCATTTTGTTAACAAAATTTAGAGATTTTTCGGTATAAACTACCAGGCAAACAAGAATCCAGAAGGTGACCAACGATAAGTTGGTTTTCAGTAGACACCCGCTATCATTAAAATTTGCGAAAAATGGCAAAAAAATTGAATTTCCGTTTCCGAACACAGGTCGATAGGGAATTTTATTACGAATTCAACGAGGTATGGCATTTCACTTTTGGACAACTATTTTTAATGCAATGGAGAAAATACAGATTCTTTTTTACCAAAAATAAACAAAATATAAATTGCCAAAAATCTGATATTTACAAACGGGGTTTTCTCCATAACTTGGCCAAAAAAGATATCACCGCTAAAATGAAGACTGTTTTGTGCTGCCAATAAACATAGCTAACTATCCATATCACTATTTTTATTATAATCAAAAATAAAATTTTTAACAAATTTTCGCATTTTTGATAAGGGGTATTCCAGGAGGTGACCAACGATAAGTTGGTTTTCAGTAGACACCCGCTACTGATTATCATCGCCTGGTATCTAAAATCGAAAAATTCAAAAATTTTGCCCAAAAATGCGCATTTTGTAAGCCAAATTGAGAGATTTTTCGGTTTAAACTACCAGGCGAACTGGAATTCCAGGAGGTGACCAACGATAAGTTGGTTTTCAGTAGACATCCGCTACTGATTATCATCGCCTGGTATCTAAAATCGAAAAATCCACAAATTTTCGACAAAAATGCGCATTTTGTTAACAAAATTTAGAGATTTTTCGGTTTAAATTACCAAGCGAACAAGAATCCAGAAAGTGACCAACGATAAGTTGGTTTTCAGTAGACACCCGCTACTGATTATCATCGCCTGGTATCTAAAATCGAAAAATTCAAAAATTTTGCCCAAAAATGCGCATTTTGTAAGCCAAATTGAGAGATTTTTCGGTTTAAACTACCAGGCGAACTGGAATTCCAGGAGGTGACCAACGATAAGTTGGTTTTCAGTAGACATCCGCTACTGATTATCATCGCCTGGTATCTAAAATCGAAAAATCCACAAATTTTCGACAAAAATGCGCATTTTGTTAACAAAATTTAGAGATTTTTCGGTTTAAATTACCAGGCGAACAAGAATTCCAGAAGGTGACCAACGATAAGTTGGTTTTCAGTAGACACCCGCTACTGATTATCATCGCCTGGTATCTAAAATCGAAAAATCCACAAATTTTCGACAAAAATGCGCATTTTTTTAACAAAATGTAGAGATTTTTCGGTTTAAATTACCAGGCGAACAAGAATTTCAGAAGGTGACCAACGATAAGTTGGTTTTCAGTAGACACCCGCTACTGATTATCATCGCCTGGTATCTAAAATCGAAAAATTCAAAAATTTTCGACGAAAATGCGCATTTTGTTAACAAAATTTAGAGATTTTTCGGTTTAAATTACCATGCGAACTGGAATTCCAGGAGGTGACCAACGATAAGTTGGTTTTCAGTAGACACCCGCTACTGATTATCATCGCCTGGTATCTAAAATCGAAAAATCCAGAAATTTTTGACAAAAATGCGCATTTTGTTAACAAAATTTAGATATTTTTCGGTTTAAACTACCAGGCGAACTGGAATTCCAGGAGGTGACCAACGATAAGTTGGTTTTCAGTAGACACCCGCTACTGATTATCATCGCCTGGTATCTAAAATCGAAAAATCCACAAATTTTCGACCAAAATGCGCATTTTGTTAACAAAATTTAGAGATTTTTCGGCTTAAACTACCAGGCGAACTGGAATTCCAGGAGGTGACCAACGATAAGTTGGTTTTCAGTAGACACCCGCTACTGATTATGATCGCCTCGTATCTAAAATCGAAAAATTCACAAATTTTCGACAAAAATGCGCATTTTGTTAACAAAATTTAGAGATTTTTCGGTATAAACTACCAGGCAAACAAGAATCCAGAAGGTGACCAACGATAAGTTGGTTTTCAGTAGACACCCGCTATCATTAAAATTTGCGAAAAATGGCAAAAAAATAGAATTTCCGTTTCCGAACACAGGTCGATAGGGAATTTTATTACGAATTCAACGAGGTATGGCATTTCACTTTTGGACAACTATTTTTAATGCAATGGAGAAAATACAGATTCTTTTTTACCAAAAATAAACAAAATATAAATTGCAAAAAATCTGAAATTTTTAAAAACGGGGTTTTCCCAATAACTTGGCTAAAAAATATATTACCGCTAAAGTGAAGACTGATTTTTACTGCCAGTAAACATAACTAACTATTTTTATTATTATCAAAAATAAAAATTTTATCACATTTTCGCATTTTTGATAAGGGGTACCATCATTAAAAGTAGCGAAAAATGGCAAAATATTTTAATTTCCATTTTTGAATACAGGTCGATAGGGAATTTTGATTCGAATTCAACGAGGTATGGCATTTCACTTTTGGACATCAATTTTTAATGCTATTGAGAAAATACAGATTCTTTTTTACTAAAAATAAACAGAAAAAAAATTGCAAAAAATCTGATATTTACAAACGGGGTTTTCTCCATAACTTGGCCAAAAAAGATATTACCGCTAAAGTGAAGTGAAATGATTTGTACTGCCAATAAACATAGCTAACTATCCCTATCACTATTTTTATAATTATCAAAAATCAAAATTTTAACACATTTTCGCATTTTTGATAAGGGTCATCATTAAAAGTTGCGAAAAATGGCAAAAAATTTTAATTTCCATTTTTGAATACAAGTCGATAGGGAATTTTGATTCGAATTCAACGAGGTATGGCATTTCACTTTTGGACATCAATTTTTAATGCTATTGAGAAAATACAGATTCTTTTTTACTAAAAATAAACAGAAAAAAAATTGCCAAAAATCTGATATTTACAAACGGGGTTTTCTCAATAACTTGGCTAAAAAAGATATTACCGCTAAAGTGAAGACTGATTTGTACTGCCAATAAACATAGCTAACTATCCCTATCACTATTTTTATAATTATCAAAAATCAAAATTTTAACACATTTTCTCATTTTTGATAAGGGTCATCATTAAAAGTTGCGAAAAATGGCAAAAAATTTTAATTTCCATTTTTGAATACAAGTCGATAGGGAATTTTGATTCGAATTCAACGAGGTATGGCATTTCACTTTTGGACATCAATTTTTAATGCTATTGAGAAAATACAGATTCTTTTTTACTAAAAATAAACAGAAAAAAATTGCCAAAAATCTGATATTTACAAACGGGGTTTTTTCCATAACTTGGCCAAAACAGATATTACCGCTAAAGTGAAGACTGATTTGTACTGCCAATAAACATAGCTAACTATCCCTATCACTATTTTTATAATTATCAAAAATCAAAATTTTAACACATTTTCTCATTTTTGATAAGGGTCATCATTAAAAGTTGCGAAAAATGGCAAAAAATTTTAATTTCCATTTTTGAATACAAGTCGATAGGGAATTTTGATTCGAATTCAACGAGGTATGCCATTTCACTTTTGGACATCAATTTTTAATGCTATTGAGAAAATACAGATTCTTTTTTACTAAAAATAAACAGAAAAAAATTGCCAAAAATCTGATATTTACAAACGGGGTTTTTTCCATAACTTGGCCAAAACAGATATTACCGCTAAAGTGAAGACTGATTTGTACTGCCAATAAACATAGCTAACTATCCCTATCACTATTTTTATAATTATCAAAAATCAAAATTTTAACACATTTTCGCATTTTTGATAAGGGGTATCATTAAAAGTTGCGAAAAATGGCAAAAAATTTCCATTTTTGAATACAGGTCGATAGGGAATTTTGATTCGAATTCAACGAGGTATGGCATTTCACTTTTGGACATCAATTTTTAATGCTATTGAGAAAATACAGATTCTTTTTTACTAAAAATAAACAGAAAAAAAATTTCAAAAAATCTGATATTTACAAACGGGGTTTTCTCAATAACTTGGCTAAAAAAGATATTACCGCTAAAGTGAAGACTGATTTTTACTGCCAATAAACATAACTAACTATCCCTATCACTATTTTTATTATTATCAAAAATAAAAATGTTATCACATTTTCGCATTTTTTATCAAAAATAAAAATTTTATCACATTTTCGCATTTTTGATAAGGGGTACCATCATTAAAAGTTGCGAAAAATGGCAAAAAATTTTAATTTCCATTTTTGAATACAGGTCGATAGGGAATTTTGATTCGAATTCAACGAGGTATGGCATTTCACTTTTGGACATCAATTTTTAATGCTATTGAGAAAATACAGATTCTTTTTTACTAAAAATAAACAGAAAAAAAATTGCAAAAAATCTGATATTTACAAACGGGGTTTTCTCAATAACTTGGCTAAAAAAGATATTGCCGCTAAAGTGAAGACTGATTTTTACTGCCAGTAAACATAACTAACTATCCCTATCACTATTTTTATTATTATCAAAAATAAAAATTTTATCACATTTTCGCATTTTTTATCAAAAATAAAAATTTTATCACATTTTCGCATTTTTGATAAGGGGTACCATCATTAAAAGTTGCGAAAAATGGCAAAATATTTTAATTTCCATTTTTGAATACAGGTCGATAGGGAATTTTGTTACGAATTCAACGAGGTATGGCATTTCACTTTTGGACAACTATTCTTAATGCTAATAAGAAAATACAGATTCTTTTTTACTAAAAATAAACAGAAAAAAAATTGCCAAAAATCTGATATTTTCAAACGGGGTTTTCTCAATAACTAGGCTAAAAAAGATATTACTGCTAAAGTGAAGACTGATTTTTACTGCCAGTAAACATAACTAACTATCCCTATCACTATTTTTATAATTATCAAAAATCAAAATTTTAACACATTTTCGGATTTTATATATACTATATTTAAAATTTTGGAAAAATGGCAAAAAAAAATTTCGAAATAGCATCACGAAATTTGTTTAAATATGTTTTTTTTTCTTTATTATCAAAAATAATTTAAATTAAATAAATGCAATACAATTAAGCACAATTTCATTAATATGTCATCGATGAAATATTTCTTGTCTCTGGTTTTCATCAGTTGCGCTTTTTTGCTTTTGTTTGATGTTCACTGTGTTCAGTTTAAAATTAAATAAATGTGGGCTCATGTGAGTACGTAAATAATTGTGGATTTGGATGAGTGTATAAGTGAGTGTCTTTAAGTGCGAGTGTGTGCGGCTGCAGTCTCTATAGAAGTTACAAAAGGGATCATGATCCATCTTTCTATCTCTCTCACTCATTGCCAAGGACCGTTTTTGTTTTACCCTTTCGCAACTTTATAGAAAGTACGGGCTCGCAGCTTATTTCCTTCTTGTTTTCATTTTTCCGTTTACTAATTCGCAACGAAAGTGTGCTCCTCTGCGATTGTGTCTCTACTACGACCTTTTTTCTTTTCTTTGCTCTCTAAGAATTTTATATTTTATGCTTTAAGTCTAAATAAATATTAAAAAATAAATTGTATTTTAAATTAATAATTTATATGAATATCAAAAAAAAAAAAAAAACAAAAAATTATACGGTTGTCAGTAATTTGTGAGTGAGCCAAAGACATTGAAATATATGTGTGTGTGTATGAGAGAAAACGGAGAGAGCGTATGTGAGTGACAATCGTGTTGTGTACTTTCTTTTTGTTTTCTTTCTTTTTTCCCTACTTTTTCTTGATCTTCCACTTATGCTACGATCTTGTGGGGCTGCATCCACTTCTTCATGTAGTAGCAGAATAAAGTTGAAATGTAGAGCAGGATCATCAGCGCGCATGTGACCGCGAGAGCTAGGACCGATGTCTTCGTGGGGCACGGCTCGATAATGGTAACAGTTTTGTCTAGATGTAATATAAGGTACGTAAGGCGCTGACAAAACGATTTCGTTTTTTCACACTCACCTTTGGCGAAGTCTGTGCTGGGATCTGCCTTAAAGAACTCGCGCTTTTCATCGCCGAAGTCTAAAACGAGGATCTCCTGCGAGATGTTCATATCATCATCGCTCTTGGTATCGTTGCTGTAAAAAAAAAACATTTTTAATGTGAAGTTGCATACATTTTGGTTCATAAAAAATTTAGCGAATAATTCCTAAGTTCCCACATACCTCTCGATAGAGCGACGACGCCGTCTGCCCAAAGATTCGAATGACTCCATGTTCCATTCGCACACAGCCGGCTCACATGGACCCAAGCAGTACTTGACATTGCATTGGAAAATCACGCCGTAGCTCTCCGTGAATCGGAACGCCTCGTATGTAGATTGCAGAGCATTACCGTCAGCGGTGAAGCCGGGGAAGATGGTGGGATCAGTGGGGCAGCCGTCGTCGTCGATGATCTTAAAGCTGGTGCGTGCGTCCTTAGCCATAGCCACACAAGATCGAGCAAAAATGCCATAGGGAGCTATGCGTTATAGGTATTAATAAATAAAGCAGGTGAGGAAAAGCCACATTAATCAACACTTACTGTCTTCAGGAATCTCGATGCGGAAATTAAGTCGATCTCCAATACGCACAGTCTCCACCTCACGTTGTCGGGTGTCCAGGATGCGGATCCTTGGTGGTGGAGCCTCCGGAGACGAATTTATATGGATCATCTCCGGGTCACGGATCGGCATCATACCGAAGGTGATATTCTTTGAGCTCATATCGTAAGTGCACTTAACCTTATAGATCTTGTCGGCCTTGGTCATTACCACGCTGTGATGCTGCAAAACCACTGTGTTGGAGTAGACACCGGTCTGGATAACGCGAATATGTCGTTAACATATTAAATCGTTCATATGAATAATAATTCATTTACCACACTCTGCGTGTTACAATCCTGTCCAGCCATGGTCAAATCCAACCGAAAAGCATCTGAGTTAATAACATCGATGTTGCAGGTCTCCGAGCGTCCCAAAGCATAAATGCGTCCATTGAACGGCTTGTTGGTGCGGACCTGCACGGCAATTCTAGTGTCCTTGCAGTGCACAGAAACTTAGGGAGGAAAAGATACTATCAGTTAAACATGTCTTAATATATTTAAAAAAACTAACCATCATAGCAAGTTCCGGTCTTGTCACAATTAACGTCATTGCGGGTTAAGTTGGTCAGGTTGGGATCTTCAATGGTGTCTAGGCTAACGGGTAGAGTATCGATTTTATCAAGAGTTCCCGGTGGTGATCCAGCTCCCAAACCGGCGGCTTTCTCGCACTGATTTTCAAAGTACTGACCAATGGGCTCACCATGATCGATCAGTGGGCGCTCATGGTTCAAATACGTGGATGGACCATCAGGCAGGGTCTTATGATCCAAATGATATAGCCTACAGTTGTACTGGGATCCTTGGGGTTGACCCAGGTACAGGAAGGAGCGGCACAGGAACTCAGATTCAATTTCACATGCCAAACGGCAGGCGGATTCTGAGGTCACTTGGAGTTCCTTGTCAGTATAGTAGTGCAGACCAACGTATTGGGCCACCTTCTCTTCTGAGACCCCCATTTTTTGGGAATTGCCAAACGAACGGTTATTTTTACAGGCCTGAACCGGCTTTAAGCACAGATTCTCAAAGTAATCCGTACCCTGAGCATCCACTAGTTGAACAAACTGTCCAGAGCTGCGTCTATCCGAATCACTGAGCACACACTTCATGTTGTTATAATCATACTCCACAGATCGGCATACAAATCGCCTTTCGTTGAGGCAAGCTGATAAACAGGCCTCTTTTGTACTGGTGTATATTAGTGCATTGTCCAGGCCGCGGATCACCTTGTTTGGAACCCTCTCGAAACTCCACGGTCGGTGGCACACATTCTCGCTGCGCAGCTGCAATTTTACCATGTAGTACATGTTTGCGCTTCTTTGCGGAGCTGCCGAAGGATTGGCTGCGGAGGAGTCGTTCTGCAATTGACAGTGGGTCTCTTGCGAAGGCGACAAAGGGTTAACTACAAAACTAAAAGCCGCCGCTTGGCAATCTGCCTCCTCGCGACACCATCCTTGACACTCATAGAGTGAAAGGTTTTTCACGCTGTAATACGTGTTGCCCGGAAAATCAAAGTCCGTTAGCTTTTCAAATGCCATACGGGCATTGATCTGTTCAGGCAAAGTCACCAGGACGACCACCACGGCGCAGAGAAGTAGGGGGCCCCTGTGCATCGAAGATCGATCACCTTTACTTTGGGTTGACTGCATTGCGATCTGTAAAATGAAAAATGTTGGGCTTAAACGGATCTATAAAAAACAAGAGAGAATGCTATAGTCTAGTTTCACGACTATCAGATACCCGTAACTCATATAAATGATATGAATATCAAATAAACAAATAATTTTAATTCTCATTTTATTCTCAACCTTAAAGCTTTTTTAGTTCCACAGATCCCGAAGTTCATACAGACGGACACGGTCAGTTCGACCGCCTATCGATCCTGATCAAGAGTATATATACGTTATATGGTTGAAAACGCTTCCTTCTGCCTGTTACATACTTTTCAACGAATCTAGTATTTCATTTTACTCTACGAATAACGGGTATGAATATGGGGAATATTTTACATCGAAAAGGAAGATTTTTTAAAAAATGTGTCGTAGAACTGAGTTCTCTTGTTCCCATACATTTTTTATTCCCCAATGTTAAGTAATTGGTACTTCTGCATTTTCTCACCTTTCTGGACACAATCCCCGACTCTTTTGTTTCACATCTCTCAGAGTGCTGATAGCCTTCACTTATATGGCGAATCCATAGATCAAGAATGAGGATTATACTTAATGGAGGGGCACAGTAGTTAGTACCTTTTGTTTAACGTAGTGCAGTGACTACTACTTCCGCCCTCAGACTGACCCATTACACGCTTAACTAAGCGCCAAACCACTGAACCACCGAACCAACAAAATGTAAGCCTCAATAACTCTTTTCCCCTTTTTTATGCACAGCTAAAACAGTACTTTGACTCAAGTAATTGCACCAGACATCATCCCACATCCCCGACTACATAAAACTCTAACCTTCTAGAGACTTAAATGAGCTGAACGCGGGGAAAAGAGATTCATCTTATTGCCAAGGTGCGGTTAGAGCTCCAAACAGCCGACTCTATTTCGCAAATTCTATTATTTGGACTACCAGCAGCAACTCCAATCCAAGTCTCTGGCAAAGCAACTTTTTAGCATTCTTGTGGTTTCCGTTGGTGCAGGCAGCAGCAAATTGCTTTTTGCGGGCAAATAGTTAATCTTCATCATCAGAAATCCCAACCAATTAAGTTCGGATGATGCCTATGGCGGTTCAGGGGATGGACATTCAGGTGTACAAGGAACTTTGGTGCAATATGGAACATTGTCATTTGCAAATAAGTCGGTGGTCTTCAGTGTGGGAGCGAAGATAGTTGTCATATGTTAATTCTGTACACGTAAGCATAAATTATAATATTTATAATAAATAATTTGGTCTTCATGCAGCATTATTCATTTAATGGTCTACAAATTTGCTTACCTATTAAGCAAATATTCAATTGGCAACCTTATTAGGGACAAAATCAAATTGATTCACACACACCAAGTCATGAATTACTTTCCAGTCTGGTCAGTCTGGCTAATGCTAATGACCACCGTTTTCCTATGAAATAGACTTGTGCGGAGGCATTAGCATCTGGGCAGGTATATTAACAATAGGAATTCTACTAACAAAATTCTTAAGCTATACGGAACACTCCAGACCAGGACCTTGATTGCAAGTAGTCCTCGGCACTGAGTATAGTATACGAGCGGATAGTGGCCAAGAGCAAACCGATACCCAAAAAAAAAAACAGATGGAAACTGTTAAAATAGTTTTTTTCAGGAATTTGAATTGGGATGAAGCCATGTTTTTCAATATAAGATTAAATTTCTTGTGTTACATTATTAATACTCTATTATAACACATAACAACTATTTCTTCCTGTGCATAGAGAATTTGGAATGGAACACGATGTCAGAGCAACGAATTCTTTTTTGCCAGTGTCAGATGTTGCCCGATGTCGGCCGGTCCGATTGCAGCAACATCGACAACAAAATCAGCAGACAAGAAAGTTTCTCCAAGTTGTACGAAATAGGTGGCAAAGACAGCGAGGAATGCCCGCTGAAGCTGCAACATTAGATCCCCTCGAAAGCACAACTGCGAGAGCGACCAGAGCATCTGAAACAAGAGCAATAACAGCCGCTGCAGCCAGCAGCACTGCTAGCAGCTATGGGAGCTATTTGTCGTTGCACCAGCTGCAACACGAGTAGTTTTCTGCAGCAGCAGCAACATAAGCGATTGCTTTCTTGTTGCTTACTTAAAAAAATGAAAAAGAAAACTATATAGTCGAGTGCTATGACTATTAAATACCCGTTACTTAACTAATCAATTTTAAAACTAGAACAACTTCGGATGTATGGGGGCAAATGTACATATGTAAATCGCTCTTCCAATCCGCAACAATGCGATTAAAATGCTAAGCCATGTCGATGGCCTTTTTTGTGGCATTAAAGTGAGTGAGGCAAGGGTGAGCAAACAAATTGGACCGCTCACCAACAGATGCATGGACGGCGGGCATGATTGGATCAATGGGTGATTGTAAAAATAAAAGCAAGAGGGAATGCTATAGTCAAGTTCCCCGAAAAAATAATCCCATCTGCATTAAGAAATTTGTCGTGTAGATACCACATCTGAATCCACAATATAGATTAAGTCCTACAGTAAAAGATGACAAATAATTTTGAGTGTCTAAATATTTCTTCGTTTTGCTTACTGTAGGTATGGTATAGAGTTTATAAAGTTTAGAAAGGTCACAACTCTACAATGAAAACTGTTCCGTTTTTACTACGAATTATAATTATATGGTAGAGTACTGGAGATCGATGGACTGTAGGACTGTTTCTCATCAGCTGGTGGTTGGGCCATCTCGTCTTCTCTGCTGTTCTTCGGTTTATTCTTGGGGCCAGTGGCGCGTACTTGACTACCCAGTAATCAAGAAAATTTGCAGTTACGACAGAGATAGCGAAAAGAAGAGAAGAATGAGAGGAACGGGAATGAGATAGAATTGAATCGAATCGTATATGAAGGGGAAGAGAGGTCTCTCGTACAGTGATCTTTGAAGGGTTATTATTAGACGCGCCGACTTTTACCATCTTAATCTGTCCATTCTTATTCTTGGTTAAGAGCCCTAATTGCAACACAAGGGGAAATCGGAGAACAACGTATGCATGGGCAGTTACAAATAATAATAATGGAATAATTTTAGAGTGTATGCAAAAAAACACATCAAAGCGACAACGGTCAGTGAAAGTAGCTTAGCCAAATATGCAATAAGAGACTGCCAATTTCAAGAGCATCTAAAATATCAGTCACAGGGACGGCAGTTTAAGGCGTGGGATAAGAGTGCCAACTTTTTTAAACAGACTTGCAAAGACCTCACCTCTAGAATTTTCATATTTAAACTTAACTTTCTAGCTTGAAAAGTTCCTGAGACCTTCATACGGATAAACCGACGAACAGACTAACGGACATGGGCAGACTGTATATATACACTGTATATGGCGAGAAATGCTTCCTTCTACGTATTGTATACTTTTTATACCAATTGACTCCACGGGTACGTTTTTCCCTTTTCTTCCCTGTTCCAATTTTCTTCTGCAAAAGTATCTACATATCGTTTATACTATATTAGATCAAACAAAAACACCTCCTGATGAGGTAAAAACATATGACAATCGCTTGATTAAAGATTGGATATCAACTTACATATGCGAAAAACGATTTTGCACTTGATATATGACTATAACTATAAGAAGTTTACTCATTCGACAGGCTTCATTAGAAAATGACCGGGTCGACAAGTAAATATTTTAAAAATTCTTTCTCGATTTCTTTACGTTATGGTGGCACCTCTCTCCCTTTATTTTGCAATTATGTAACTTTCAATCACCCGTTGTCTTATAGATGCCGTCTGCAAATGTGCAACCAAGTAAAGTTGAAGCACCTGGCATGAACTATGCGTGCCGCAACTTACCTTTTTTTATGTATTTTTTCTATCTCTATGTGTATATTTATGTATATATGATAATGCTTTTTTAATAGATGTGCGAAGGGGCAATAATTACTATCGAACAATGGAAGTGGTGTCCATCTTTTCCGTGGCCAGCTGAATTTACCCAAGAGTTTCCCCATTTCCCAGGGCATTCTCATTCTTACTCTTAGTTAGTGCAGTAAATCCAGTTTTTAATTTTAATTAAGTACTTTTAATCGTTTAAATATAGAAAAAAAAACTATTTTGACATTGTTGTTAAACTGAAGTTGTAAAGTTTAAAATCACTGCCTCATTGCTGAGAAAAGGGCAAACAAAGATCGTAATAGTAGCAATAAGACATAGGCGATTGCGAATTTTCGCAATATTCTCAAGGTATGGGCAAAATAGTTGCAGCTGCTTTTCTCTTCGTTTGGTGGTTGCCCCTTGTTGTCATTTCTTTTGGTTAGAACCGGATATTTATTGCATAACAAGTCAGCAGAAACGATATCCCATTCTGGAGAACCTGCCTCAAGGTTGATGCAGCGCACACATAACAACATGTGAAGAGTTATTTAAAAGTGCTGCTCAATCGCCGATGAAGGCAACAAGATATGCAATTTAGAAGACTCGGGGAAGACATGGATGGCACCCGGTTCAAAACCTTGTAGTCAGCCGATGTAACGTGCAACATTCAGCAGAATACAAAAAGAAATCCAAAGATCCCAAACATTACTTCGCCAAGGTATAGATTTTTTTTGTTCTGTTTTAGTTATTCCACTCCAAGAGAATAGGAGCACATATACTCCGTCTTTGGCCTCACTCATTTTGACATCAATAGCTTTTTCGCCAGAAACTACTGAAAAACAAAATGGGAACATAAAACGGATGAATACCTAAATAGGTAAAAAGAGACTTAGAAAATTGTAAGAATAAAATCTAAAATTAAAAGCCTTTTCAAGTATAATCACTTCTGAAAATGTTTACGAATCTAAAACATGAGTTCTCCCTCAGCTTTTCTAATATCTTTGATACATTTTTCGAACAGTGTAGCAAGTGGGCAAGAGACTTTTTATTCTTGGAATCAGGATGGGATAGAGGGCATCTTGGTCTCGGGTCTTTCGCGGAAGTTAAGCAACAAAAGCTATTAGCCAAAGAGAATGGGAATGAATTCAAGTTGGCTTGAAAGACGGATATGGGAAGATAGGTTTGTAGAAAGAGGCTGAGAGTCAGAAACCAAAGATGAGAATGAGGAGGAGTAGAGAATTGAGGTTGGCAACAAAGAGCAGGAGTCATTAGAGGCGCATTTGAGGCCTTGGAATGTGTCTGATCCGAAGAAGCCCAAGTAACTCTCTCTTGGAAGACCGAAAGCTGAAAACTTCAACCTCATCTGCAGCTTTAAAATCAGGTTTCTAGTGGCTGGTTTAAGAACGTTGCATGATTTATGGCAATTATGAGGAACAACCACGCTAGAGAAAAAATTATGATGACACAGGAGAAAGGAGCAGAAAACAGAAAAATCCAAGCGCGAGATTTAAAATTTTACAAGTAATTGCAATTGTGGGACCTAAGATGTAGGCATGGTTAGGAAAATTAGCACTGGAATGCCCGATGAATACAGAGAGAAATCCAAATAAAATAGACCTTATAACCGAAGTTACCCAACAGATGGGTTGGGAATCTAATTGGGTGAACATCGTTGTTCTACGTTCCCCGTTTAGTTTTCTAGTATGCTGCATTAGCCAATTATTTTTGGCTCGTGCTCATTATCTTATGTCAACATGTGCAAACACATCTGCATATGGATAACATATTAGGCTGTAAGCCTGGCGACAGACAAGCCCGGAATCACAATCGGTCAGGATTGAAAATAGTTTTAGCTTTAAAGGAAAACAAGGCACACAGCTGGTCACGTCGCCCTATTTTAATACCCGTTACTCGTAGAATAAAAGGGTATACTCGATTCGTTGAAAAGATCATATGTAACAGATAGAAAGAAGAGTTTCCGACCATATAAAGTATATGTATACATATATTCTTGATCAGGATCAATAGCCGAGTCGATATGGCCATGTATGTCTGAACTCGGGAATCATAAAATCTAGAAAGTTGAGAATAAATATTCAGATTTCAGAGACATAGACAAGCGCAAATGTGTTTCCAAACGTGTGGGTATGACGTCTGATAAATGTTTTAATATATTTTCAATTTTTTATTACTCTAGTTTATTTCTATAGATTTTCCAAAAAACTTTTTTGCACGCCCACAAACCGCCCGAAACTGCGTTGCTCAGACCTTTGATATTTTTTTCAACCGATATTCTGGTTCGCACTTCCATTAACTGAGTAACTGGTACCTGATAGTCGGGGAACTCGGGCATCTTGCACAGCAAGACAAAGAGGATATAAAATTAATTGAATGCCAATGTCGGTACTGACTTAAAAATATTATGAGTTTAAATGGTCTAGAATTGGCTAGATTGTTTAATTTCAATCAGTGTCAAATTAATAATAATAATACTGTTCATTGAAGCTAAGCTTCATTGCTGGCTAACGGAGAAAAACTACGTCAAACGTTACTTTTGTCCCGCTGCTAACTGTTAATAGCGATTAGGCCAAATTACCATTAATTATGGACTATTATTGGAAAGATACCAGCGTCGAACTGAAACGCTATCGCGAGGTAAATGCAAATTTTTGCGTTGCAGGTGAAAATAAGATTCATTCGAGGAAGAAGAAGATAAATAAACAAGTCAAACAAAAACATGACGCCCAAAAGAATTCAGCATGCTAAGTAGGTCGGACGGGCAGAGCTATTTTTTTAAGTAGACTATAACCGCATGCGAATGCGAGCCGTTAGTTGACCTGATTACTTACCATTTGTATGAGCAATGGAGTAAGGTTGCGGCCTGAGGTAACCATAATTTTACTGATACAATGTACATATATTTCTTTCCGCAAACAGCACAAGCCACTATGCTAAAAAATACATTTGAAGCTCACCAATGACAAGTTAATCTATGTCAATTCGTTGTTTTAAAAACCACCGACAAGTTTCGATCAAATAATGCATGTTAAACTTTATCACATTTTACCTAGGTTTTAGAAAACTTGGGTATCTGATTGGAAAAGTGGTTCGAAGCTTCCTTCTGCCGTTATCAATGCGGTTATTTTAATAAATCACACCCAATAGCTGTATAAGAACTTGATTGCTGGGAAGCGCTTAAAAATTGGTGCATGGGACGAGAACGCGGTTACATGGACACATACACACAAATCTATCGTGAATACCAACATTTCACTAGGGGCGGATTCAGTTTTGGAAGAACATTGTGCCGTTTGGGCATTTGAGTTGGGTTAGACGGATATTCAATTGGGCTTACTTCTGTCTGCCGATCTTTGACATTTGTTCACCTGAATGTTGTTTCTTTTTGAGGCTGGGAAGCTTGGAATATTTGCATTTCACAAAAGGTTTATTTTTAGGCGTACATAGTTAGTATTCGGCAAAATAATGCCAACTGTCCTACCACAGTTCAACTCCCAACTACGTGCTTTGTCAACATTTTTCCACCACATTTGTAGCTGGAAATTTTTTTCCGTTTCATTTATTATGCTCACCGCTGTTTGCACGACCTAAGACAATCTGGCCTAGAGAGACCGCTGAGTACAAAATTTCCAACCGAGGAACAACCTCATTCACATGCCACTCAGGCTATTTGGATTTGAAATTCGATTTGGCGTTGGACATGGCCAGAGGAGGTGCAGAACGGGAGGGGATGGTTGGATGTGGTGAAATCGCAGGAAGCCGACATACGACCGCGATCTTCAAGAGCTGTAACTTTGGGCCTAACAGTACAACAAATTTCTTCTCTCTTCATTTGTAAATAAGAGATAACGCTTAAATCGGGCTTATCGTCTATTAGATACCGGAACAGAAGGACGGAAATAGCAATATATACCCGGCTAGCGATCTTGATCAAGAATATATATTCTTTATAGATATACTAGCCTTTTACTTTACGAAAGGCGAATATGGTACAGGTAAGACAGAAATATTAATATATCAAATATGTAAGGCTATGTAGATTTTCATTAATATATGAGTGAGTGGTGAATATGAGTGGTTTGCTTTATAACATCGGACGCATTTTGAACTTAAATGTTTATGCTTAGCAGAAAATGTAGAAAACATTAATTTGCTTATGTCGGCAAAATTGCTTGCAGTGTATAAAAAATTTGACACAATATAAAAAATATATATGTATACGCCTTCTCTGTATTACCAACAGACGATAAAGCCATGTCCGTTTGCAGTCCGTCCGTTTCTACGAAAACTAGTCTCTCAGACTTAAATTTTTAAAACTGTCTGCATAAGACTTTCCCAAAAATCTTTTTATTGCAGATAGTATATGTACATGAAGGTCAGATGTTACTGCATTAAACCAAATATGTGTAAATATATTTTTTTAATATAAATACAAACAGTCGAAAGCCTTAGTTGTTAAAATCCATTATTTGGCTAATCATAGAAAATTATAGAAATGTAATTAGTTAAAATAGAAACAAATAGTCAAAATACTTGGTTGTTAAAAATCCGTTCTTTGGGTAATCATAGTAAAATTGACAGGTTTCGTATACTTTATGAAGTTGAAATCGTTTTCATCCACTAATCACATAATTTTCAACGAGAACAGTATACCCTATAAGTCAAAGAGTATCATGTATGTATAAATACAAAAAAGAAATCAGAGTAGACCTTTTCAGTTAGCTATACACATATCGATAAGCATGTTTTGCCTTGGTTCGTGAAAGCGTGAGCGACATGCTAAGAATTCAATAAGTTAAATACAATAAATTTGGTGAAAGCGAGATCTTTGGTGCGGAAAAGTGAGGATTCGTTGCCCCCAGCAAAAGGTGTGTTGCTGCTTGGCCTTGCCTCCGTCACTCACAATTCCGTCATCGTTTTTCTTTCGGACTTTTCTATTGATCTCATTTCGCCGAAAAACTGGTTGTCATAAAACACTCACAAAAAAATTGACCCCTATTAAGACAAAGCGTCTTCAAGCAAAACAATAACTAATAGTCAATAAAATGTTTGCTTCCTTACCTGATTTCTTTTTCGATTAGTCTTTTGTTTAACGTCTTCTACTGAAAGAACAAACAGAAAGTAATAGTAAGCGGACAATAGAAAAAAATAAAGAATAATTTGATAAGTGAGTCAAAATAAATAAATGGTATACAATTCCAATGCTTAATTTAAAGAATTTTAATTTTATCAATGAAAAAAAGAAAAGAATGTATATATGCATGTTCCTTAATAAAATCAGGCAACTGCAATACGCGTTACCATATGACCAATAACAATATAAAATGTATAATTAACATATGTTTGTGCTAAGAAAAAAGTTTTATGAAGATAGCAAAAACTTAACTTAAACTTAATAAATAGTGGACCTTATGATCTTCTCAAAACCCATTGACTACAACATGGGTTTGCTTGCTGTAACTAAAATACAAGTTTCATCCAAAACCTTGTATTTACCACATTTTCCGTTTTCCACGTCGAAGGAAAGAAAAAAAATAAATCTAAATTTTATTCAGTGTGCATAGATTGGCTGAATGAAAAAAAAAACAAATGTTAGAGCAAGTAGACCTTTCCCTTGACTTCTCCTTATGTAAAGTACAACTCGAGAATAGGTGAAAAAAAAACTTTGAAGAACAGAATCCACGCTAAGGCCACATTTTTTGTGAACAAAACGTTAGTAAAATATATAAAACACCAAATCCTGGCTTTGCTTGAGATATAAATAAGCAGTAGGTGGTATGGAGATCAGCTGCAATAGGCAATAACCATAATTCGCAATGCAAACTTGCCTAAAAGATGGATATTTTTTTTTTTCGGCCACCTCATGTATGCAAATTTCGCAGATTAAATGGCCACATTTAAAGATAAAAAGTTTTATGTATTAGAATCAGTTTAATTTCACCACAAAGAATATGAAAAGGATTAAATAATTCAAATGGTTGTCGTACACATTGGGCTCTCCTTTTTACCAAAGGTTTTGATTTTTATATGCGGATGCGTTTCGTATGATATTTTGATATTTTTTCATATTTTTACGCGTCTTTTAAATTTCTATTGATTATAAAAAAAAAACTTACCCAGCCCACTCTAAAACCAAAAAAACTGCCAAGCCCAGGCTGTTGAATAATTTTTAAGTTTTTCTCATTTTATTCCGCAATATTTATTGATACCCCAGAAAAGTGGTGAAATGTGTTCGCATTTCCACCAGCTGAGTGAAGGGTATCTGATAGTCGGGAAACTCTACTATAGCATTCTCTGTTTTAAATTTAATTTAAGCATGTATTTTGAGAAGCGACGACGTTATCTAAATGGCTGACGTGCTCGCGACATTGATGAGTTCATGTGGACCTTATTATCTGGAGACCAAAATAAGAGGTCCCTGATTGAAATTTCCATTAGGGAAAGCTTGCGCGATATCTTTGTTCTTTGTTGTGTTGGCTTTTTTAAAGTTTAGCTTTTCTTTGTTGTTTCGGCGTTTGCGTGTGTGACGGGTCGGGTATGTATACGTATGCCTATATAATGACATCAGATCTTCTGGCTCCTTCGGTTTGGGTGTTTAACTACAATTTGAGTCACGTTTCATTACTCGTGATGCCAGACAGTAATCACTTGATTTCACAAGCGGCTTTTTTGTCCCAAGAAGTGGCTAGTTGCCAGTTGCTCTTTGTGTAGCCGTTCTTGCTGCTGCTGCTACCACCAGATGAGACACGAAAAGCCGGCCAACTGGTTGATCAACAGACCTTGGCCAAATGGTGCTACTAAAAGAAGCAACAAGATGGCAAACAAATCTTGTTAGGCAAGTACAAAAGTAAGATCACGGTAGCAACAGCTGGAACACGAATTTTTCAATGGACTATGGCGTGTTATTCAGGGTTCATATATAGAGCTTCGTTTTAACATTGTCGGGACGAAAAATAAATTTATTTGTTTACAAAAATAAAAATCAATAATAATTTTTTTTTTACTTTGAAAATTAAAAATAATTTTACAAAAACACCTCGATCGAGGCAAAAAACAAGGGACAAACAAAACTTCAACTTACAAAAAATCAGATAACCTTTTTTGTAACTAGACTTTAATTAGATCTTGACATATCAATACACCATATAAATTTTCTCATTTAGTTAAGTTACCACAATTTGGCTTTATCCCGACCAGCCTTTAAATTGCAAAAACCATTATAATCCCTAAGATCCGTTGCCGCCATGATTTGGTTTTGCACTGAGCAGCTATGTTTTTGGTTGCGTTTACTCTGCTCGCACAATGTTGAGAGCAGAAAGAACTAAAAATAGAAAGCACTTGCCTGTGTTAGTAAATGCAAGGATAAAATACTTAAGGATATACATATGTGTACACATACACATCGGATATGGCTGTATGTGCACAAAAGAGCCGCTGGCTTTTGAATACAGAGAGAGCCTGGAGCCAGGTCTAAAAGCTGCACGAAATAATCGTGTTCATAAAATCGCATCTTCATACTCTAATGTTTTTGGATAAAGGCACACGGCAGGATCGAGTCCGATAGGATCGTCTACTGATTACATACTTTTCATCAAATTTGGTATACAATTTAATCTGAAAGTAACAGGCTTAAAAACATTGCGGCATTGCAAATGTAAAATAAAATATAAGTCGGCCTTTTTTGATAAAAATAAAAAGAATTTGTTATGGCCCCAGATTTTCTTAGTGAACATGATGAACCAGTTCGTGCCATCTGAGGATTTAATGTTGCCTATGGATTTAATTTGGTTTTATGCTGCGATCTCGTGACGCTTGTCATTGAACCACTTAAATGTGGAAAAAGAGAGGTTATAGGAGTAAAAGAAGAGAATAAAATTAGACTAAGGGGGCCTGTGCTCAAATTGGCAGAGATGTCAGGAATAATTAATTAACATGGCTCCCCGGGCAGTCGCCATCGGATGCGGCCGAGATATTGCTGTTGTTTATATTCCACATCATACGTGGCTACGATAGCTACTGTCTAATATTGCGGTTGCATTTTCATCGCCTCGACTTGGTTTTTTCTAATTTGCGGTTAACCGCAAAAGAAGGTCCAAAGAAAATTGAGCGAAAATCACAATCCATTTACATTTCTTGTGTACCTTTCTTATTTCAAAATTTGTATATTTTTGTAGGTTTACGAAAATTCTATAAAACGCTGTGCGTTCTTTTAAACCTCTTTTCCTAACGAATACATATAAATAGTCATAGTCGATGGATGGGTCGATTGAGTGTTTGAAAAAAAGACCAGATAAATTGACATGTAGGCGATGGGTTTTCAGGTTAGTCGTGGAGTAAAAAGGTATACTTGATTCAGGAAGAAGAAGCGATTGATCAGGATTAACGGAGTTGATCTGGCCGTGTCCGCATTAACGCTGACATCTTGGGAACTATAAAAGCTAGAAAGTTAGCATGAGACATGCAGAAAGGGAAAGTTTATTTCAGAAAATTGCACTCTAACGCGCACAGGCCGCAATTTTATTATATTATTCTTCAAAATAATATTGAAATTACTCCCTTGCTCACCCACTAGCTGAGTATCTCAACTATAGGGTTTTTTCTTATTAGTTTTGCCTTTTAGGAATTTTTAACGTAAACTCGCATTTCTTCACCTTTCTTCATTATTTAATTTTACATGGCGTGTACCACAGCATCCGATGCTTACGTTATTTTTTAACAATTAACAAAAAACTAAAATTTGAAGGTACAGAACGACAACAGTCGGCCATAGTCAAGTCATCCAAGTCGGCCTCCACTTTTAAGTAGGTTAATTTTGACCGGTTTGTATTCTTGTTGTCTCTATCTCTTTCTTAAGCGTTAGTAGAAAAACTTCTTTGTTTGTCTGTGGTCGCTGATGTTCCACATTGAGACTGCTGACTACAGACCACGCAGTTTTTTGACTAACCGAAGTCAAATTTGCTTTAATGCGGGGTATATGGTGCATGCGCTTTCCCTTTGATTTTTATACCAGTTACTCGTTGAGTAAAAGGGTATACTAGATTCGCTGAAAAGTATGTAGCAGGCAGAAGGAACCGGTTCCACCCATATAAAGTATATATATTCCTGATCAGAATCAAAGGTTTTTGATCCTGATCAGGAATATATGTACTTTATATGGCGGAAACGGTTCCTTCTACCTGTTCCATACTTTTCAACGCAATGGCAATCTTCTGAAGCAAACTTGCGATTTAAAACGTTGGGGCGATCTGACTATGAATCTATAGTAAACTAATTCAATTGCAGAATTGCAGAAATCAATGTATTCATACGTTTTATAAGCCCCAAGCATTTTACCGTCATTCTAGAAAACCAAACCTTTACATTTTATTTACGAAACGATTCTGATCACTCAACGACTTCTTTTATGTTTCCTTTTGAGTACTGCTAAGATCTATTACAGATACTAGCTAAAATGGGATGGCTTGATATACTATTTGCGAGTACATAATGGGAATAGAAGAGAAATAGACCTTAATGACAGGACATAGCAATTCATTCTACTAAGTAGTTCAAGATGATCGGCCACAATTACAATCTAGTTGGTAGAGGGTTTAGGGGGGACGGATGGCAAAGGCTTATAACTTGAATTGACATAAAAATCTCAAAATTAAATTTTAAATAATTTCCTTCACATGTTTGAACTTAAGAAAAAAAAAGATTCTTTCAGTTTAAGTATTCGTATTCTATAAATTTTAAGCATTAACTTAGTCCATCTTTTATTCTTAGGACCAATAAAATTATAAATATGTTTCTTGTCTTGTTTTTGTCGAGCATTTGCCAAGTGCACTTTCTATAGGGGTCCGGATATTCAGTCGGTGGTACCTTAGTATTGGTCGCCACTTTAGCATAAAACATAAATAGCAATTACACTGAATCTTAGAGTCTGAGAAACCAGTGGGCTGGATGGCCTGCATGAAAAATGCAAATGCTAGGCGATGTCGGTCTTTGTTTCTGGAGTGGCCAACCCATGTGGGGAGATCCATAAATGGCGATCCCATCTCAGACGATGATGATGTTCTTTAGCCGAATTTGATTTGTAAAATAGCTACGGCGCCTTTTTGGAAACCTGATATGGGTCTGAGATCGTAGAGTGCACTTTTAACATCGTTGAAAATAGTAAAAGCTGCAATGCAATAATTTTATATCCATCAGGATTTATTTCTATTCATAAATAAGAATTCCAGTTCTGTCCGTCTATTATGGCCTAATTGCTAAATTTGACTATATTCAACATTCTGATCATGAGTAACATTGTGTTACCCCTTCCTTCAAAAAGATTGCAAAAGGTTCAATAATTTTGTCTCAATTCTTTGTTGTAAAATATTAACATTGGTTTAAGAGTTAGAGAGTACGCGCAGTATGAATCTTGTGCCATTCATACTGAAAAATGGCACTGTTTTTAAAATCATTTAAATCAAAAAAGCCGTAGACAACGCTCTCATAACATAGTCATAAGCACCGTTTCATCAAAAAATGTTTTCTCTGCTCTCTACGTCTGTCTTTACGTTCGTGCTCAGCTGTTTGTTATTTCTTTTGACGCTGTTATGTTGATGTTGCTTTATATTGCTGATTTACGTCTTAAGAAAATTTTTTGTTACAGAGGTCTTTAAAAAATGGGTTAGATCTGAGAAAGGGGAACCAGATGTGACGTTGTGTGACAATTTGTACCGAACAATGCCTGCTTTGTTGAACCTTTACTGTTACTTTGCTTGCCTTTTAACTTTTTGTTTTGTTTTTTTTTTCATCTCTTTGTTATTATACCCGTTTTTTGTAGATTGAATGAGTATTCTAGATTCGTTGAAAAGTATGTAACAGGCAGAAGGAAGCTTTTCTTTCTATATAAGGTATATATATTCTTGATCAGGATCAATAGCCGAGTATGAGTATAAGAGCAGCGCGCAGTCACACCCACACTTTTAGGCAAACTTTAAATTTGTTTTCATTTTTTTCCCCCAATTTCTACCGGTATTCAAAAAAATATTGGAGTTTCTGCATCACACGTCCAGCTGAGTAACGGGTATCGGATAGTTGAGGAACTCGACAAAAGCATTCTCTCTTCTTTCTTTCTCATTTTATTCCCCAAAAAATGTTGTTCACAAAAAATTATATTTCCAGTCAAATCATCTTAATCGTTTTCATTCGATTTTCTTTTAGATTCTTCTTGTGGCCGTTTACAAGAGAAAATAGTTGAAATAGTTAAAAATTCAAGTTGTAGCATTCAGCGCTTCTCAGTGATCATTTTCTCTTCTCTGATTCTGGTTCCATAAAAACATGTTTCCTTTGGCATCTTTCAGCTGCGTAACGGTAACTACTAGGAGGTAGATACACAGATACAAAGATACACTACATTTGCTAATTCGACTTATATACATAGAATGTTAATGTACAGGCCCCCTAACACAGAACTATATAGCATGTTGCCACACCCACCTGTGGGTTAAAATCATTCGGGTTGATAATTTTCCAACGACGAAAAGATTTGCATGCAATATGCTGAGTAATTAAAGCAACAGCGAACGGCGAAAAGTCAGCGGTGCAACATGCTCGCAATTAAGGTGGAAAATAAATAATTAATTGACCGTATTGCTAGTCGCCATTTTAAGACACAAAAAACAAAATACTCCAAACACAAACGCGAATTAAAATAGCTTGAGAAAGCGAAGCAGTAACTAAAAATTTTCCTATTAAACTAAACGGCTATTGCTATGGAAAAGCAAGTGCCCTGCATGGCTGTATTTTTATCGTATTTTAGATTCCGGGGGAGCGTAAAATACAGATGGAGATAAACCTCATCTTCCAAAGGGAACAATCATTCGCGCACTCCAGAAACACACTTTCCATCGCTTTACCCTTCTTCAATAGCCATTTGCATACGCATGACGCTTGTAATTAACTCTTATTCGTTGTGAACTCATTAAAACAAGTACCAACTATAGTGAACTGGAGCCCAGCCCACCAGAACCGGAAAATAAAGAACAGAGAACAAGGTGTATGAACCTTATCGGCGGCACTCACGCACCCAAGAAAAACTCATGTCTTACCCAACTCGTTTTGCCCTGTACGTTCAGTACACCGAAAAACATTTGGAATGCGTCGAAGTGAGAACTTGAAATTTATAATAAAGACCAGAAAAACAAAATGAGAACACTTTCACACGTTCACCGGTTACATTTTTGTTTATTATGGAAATAAAATCTTTCTTTCAGCATCTGACCAATAATTTAAATTTTAAAGTTTTATTTACGCCGAAAAAAACACTAGAATGAAAGCTAGACAAGCCGAAGCTTACATACCCTTTACCCAAAGGTAAATATTTTGAAAAAAGGAGAATGGTAAAGTGAAGTTTATTCATGAGAAATAACAAGAAAGCTAAATTTTGTCACTTTTTGAAGTTTGTTTAACCTGCAATAACAAGAATAGACCCTTTCGGTCTTTGACTTTTAGAAATTGGGAGATTAGTTTGCGTAGAAGAAAACGGACATTGATATTAACTCGTATATTAGAATATGTCTCTTTTTACAAAACGTATGGTATCTTCATAGGTATTTTGACAATATTTTTTGTGTGTATGTACATACATATAATACATGTAATTGTATCAAATCAAAAAAATAAAGATCCGAACACACATATCGTTAACTTTTTTTCGTGCCGCAACGAAAAAGCTGTATGTGTTCTAACTAAAAATTATTTCGTTTTAATCAAAACGCGAAATATGGGTTTGGGCCCTTAAGCAAAAATAACCGTTAAAATAAGACAGATTCATTAACGAGGTCTTGGCTGCCTTTGATGTAGCACAGTTATTAGTGTTTTCGTTATATTTCCATAAAAAAACAAAAAAATTCGTTTGGATCGACGGCATAAGTGCTAGGTCATCGACGTCATCGTCATCATGATCACGCGTTTATTTGGTGATATTACTATGGATCAAACGACGGGCCCAATTAGATTTGGAACAGTTTTTGTGGTATTTTCTATATAGCAAGAAAATATAAAATACGAATGACCACAGACCCAGTTCCTAAGAATTTCGTTTCATAGGCCTCCACGCAAGTAAGTCTAAAATTTTTGTCTGTAATAATAGTATATCTCCAAATGAATTCGATGCGCACCAGGATTTGGTGGTGTGAATATACCCTTAGAGAACAACTTTAAAAATGTCAATACCCTTAAACAGTTTACATAGCACCCTAGAAATCGTTTTTGCTGGATTTCGCCAGTCTAAGTACACAAAAGCCAATTTCTTCAGAATCCACTTGCGCCATCTTTCGTCATTAATACCCACTCCAGCTTGTATCGTTTCATCATTTTTTAACAGCCCCTCAAAACATCAAGGGTTTAATGAAAAGGTACACTCTGCCCATTCGCATAGAAAATTTCTAACTCCATTTGTGTAGTGTCATGCGTATGGGCTGAACAAGTGCCTCCAATTGAATATAAGACGACCCACATAGGTAATATGGGGAAGAGCAAATCTGTGCCAAGCCAAGCGGAGCAAGCCAAAAAGAAGGCCATCAAAGTGGGGCACTAATGAAATCTAAGATGCTAGTGCGGGAAGTCAAGAACACGATAAGTCTTGTTCACTATTTTCACTTTGGGCTTAGCTAGTTAGCGTTAAGTGTTAGATCTATGTTTTGCATTATTTTTTTTGTATACCCGTTACTCATAGGTATGGAAGCTTTAAAGAATACTAGACCAGTTGATTAAGCCATTTTAAACCTTTGAAAAAAATTATGATAGTTTAGGTAATTCTCGCGCAACGCTTGCTCACATACCGCAAATACCACCTACAAACACGCAAAAACCGTCACAATTTTTTTTAATTGTTATAAGGTGCTTTTAATGTCATTGCATGACCAATAACGTTTTTTCTTGTAAATGAATACATATCTACATACGTCGTTATGTAGAATATCACCTGGAGTATATCTGTAGGAAAAAATAGTTTAATGGTTAACGGGTATCTTACAGTCGAGATACTTGACTTCGGCGTTTTTCTTGTTTTTCTTTTCTTTTTGGGTCAACTTTGAACACGCATTGGAAAGGAGAAATGTGCCGAGTAAGTTGAGGGTTTAAAGTGGAAATCCGTCTTTAATGAGGAGAAATTTTTTCCTGCCTCCATTGATGGATTGCAAGACTGGTTTAATGGCGCTGTCGCTGATTTGCATCGCGGCAAGACATTAAATGATGTTGGATGCTAATGTCTACCCCTTGGGGTCTGCATTTCGGTTCTTTGATTGCCGTTTTTCTTTACCAAAGTGCCGAAGTTTTTTCTGCCTACAGGTTCTAGGTTCCATTTCCGAAATCACATTTAATGACTCCATTCCACTCCATTTCATATGTTCTGTACTTTCTGTTTTTTTTGCGGTTCTAGTTCACATATTTATTAGTACAGTAGAGAGGTCACTCTTATGCCAGATTAATACGCTATTTCCGGAACGATAGAAAAAACAAAGTTTTCATTCGAGCCGAGTTTGTTTTATTACTAAGAAACCTATTAATACAAACGCCAAGTAACTGGGAGCTCACTAGAAATGAGGATTGGGTTTTCTTGTTGTGTCCGGTATATTTTTCTGTTTCTTAAAATTTCCAAACGTTTTTCCAGCTTTTCTCTTGGCTGCGCTTTTAATACGTTTCTCATGCTCTCTGGCCGTTGCTTTATTTTTTCTGTCCACACGCACAAGAACATGGGCCACTAAACACTTGCTTAATGAATGGGGTGACCATACCGCTGGGTAATAACGGTTAACTGCGTTAACGGCTTTACCAGAAAATCTAAAAACCGTCAACATCTTAGAAGCGAAGAGGTTACACCCCACTTGCCACTTAAAATTTCAGATTTACATAGACTTTTATACAATTTAGTACTATTTTAAAGTTTCATTTTGCATAGTGTTGTCATTCATATAATTTGGTAATTCGAACAATCTTAAATAGTTCTATTTCTCATCTCAATTAGTTGGTCTCACTGAAATCCCCAGCAAAATATATTAGATGGGCATCCTATCGTAACTAGCAATGTATTCAAAATATTTTTTATTTTAAAAAACATTTATTTAAAACTATCATAATAAAAAATTACTTATACATATGTATGTATTCATTTTTCCTTTAATCTCTTTCAACGAAACTCCGATATCAGTTTCGTTAGCGTTTTCTTCTTTGCTTTTTAATTTTTTACCTTTCATTGGCCTGACAAATAAGTGTATGGAGTAGATGTAACAAAAAGGAACGTTACAAAAGTTCATAATTTTTTTATTTGGCCGTTTACATATATGTGACAGACATGGCCGGATTAAATTGGCAAGCCAAGGTACTTGACTATACCGTTCTCTGTTTGATTTTATTTTAATTTTTGTATAATCTGTCTATTACTTTTAAATGTTTTTATTCACTTTTGTTGAAAATATATCCCTTTTATCTTTTTTCGCCTTCGTTCCTGATCTTACCTCTGTAATATATACGTATATGCTCAGTATTTATTGCACAAATTATCTGGCTCGTGGCCTTAATCCTCTAACGAATGTTTTTTAGTTTGTTTTGCACTTTCACAGTTTGTGTTTTGTATTATTATTGTGGTTATTCACTTGGGATGGTGTTCACTTGATAAAATCGCAGCTGCAAGGAGTGGAATTTTTCACACACGCGATTAACAAAAAAAAAAGAAGTACAGAATATTGCTACGCTGCTGATGCTCCGCTGGTGATTGGCGATGACCTTCTAGCTAAAAACTCGAGCGGTGCGAGGTGTTAGCACTTCAATTGCATCACGCGCAATGGCTGCTGTTGACGCTTGAGCCTCACTTTTATGCCTTTCTCAGCAGTCCGATCCATCCAAGAAGAAGAACCACCCAAGCCCATACAAAAAACCCGAATACGAATCCGACACACGAAGAGCGGAAAAGAACGGATGGAGAAAGCAGCAGCACAGCATAGCACAAACCCCATTTCCACGGCACTCACACATACACAAAACAGTGCACTCACACGCTTCAGCGATCGTACACTAAAACACAATACATATTTCTTTAGTTTTCCATATAAGCCTGAAAATTAGTTGGATGTTGCAGTTTTGATGACAGTCAATCAATGTACAAAAATTACATGTTACAGCTTTTACAAAAATGTACATGTAAATCTCCTAAACAGGTTATCTAAGTCAAATCAGTTCTTTAAAAGCCACTTGAAAAAAGAGATAGAAAAATAAATTGTTTTCTGTGTATTTAAGAAGTGAGAGACCGATTTGAAAGAAGCCCCTCGAATGTTTAAACTCTCTTTTCACTTGTAAGGTAAGCAAGCGGTGAGCTGGTAGGTTTAAAGGGGAATGGGTGAGGCTTTGTAGCATTGAACTTGAATGAGAGGCAGGCACAGAGCGACCTTCTTCTTCTTTTACAACGGCACCTGTTCACAGAGTTATTTCTTTTTCGAGTGACTAACGCTCATAAACAAACATATGAAAATATTGTTAAATTCTGTTCAAGTTGAAATTAAACGAGTAACGGCTATAAATATACGTTGTTTATATTCTTCTGTAACTACATTTAGCAAGGTGAAAGCCGTTAGTTTTATTATTTATATTTTAATCTTAAAGTGTTTTATTTTAAAGATTTTTTATCATTTTACCTTTTTTTTTGTTAATATAATATATATATAATTGAATATAACAGAATATATAAAGTCCTTTTTTAGTAATTACTGGGGAAAATTATTCTTCCCATAAGAAGGCTAATACAACACAAGTTCTATAAAAAGCTTAAAACCAGCCAGACCGATGTTTTTTGGGATGGCACTAGCATGAGCTCAACGCGCTCATTAAACTGGGTCATTATGGACAGATTTTGATCCAAAGTGCGAAACGGAATGAAGCTAAACTAAACAGCATTATATTTAAACTCGTTCGGTAAAAATGCTTATTTGGCGTTAGGAGCACATATTTGCATTATCAGACGCCAGAGCCGATAGAGCAGGAGCAATGAAGAACATCTACATTGGTAAAGCGAGATATAAAGAAAATAAATATTTAAACTGGCTATTATGGCGTTGGAAAAGTTAGTACACTGGGAAAATTATCTTGAAATTATTTATTTATATTTTTCGGTTATAGAAATCTTTGTCCAAAAATAATAAAAAAAAAGCTTTTTTAATATTTAATAACGTGTAATATCTAAACATCTTAATGAAAATAAAAAAAATTGTATAATTCGTATATGTTCAATTATATTAAATACACAGGAGAAGAATACACTACAAGAAGATAGCACCCTTCCAGAGGATATCATGATTTCAGTCAAAAGTTTGCAAAGCAGTACAGAAGACATTTGCTACTATATAAAGTATATATATTCCAGATCAGTATCAGCAGTCGAGTCGATATCGGCAAATCCGTCTATTGGTTTTCATGAATCTTTCTCTAAAATCTTCCTTCTAGCATAGATAGATAGAATGCTGTCGTAGAGCAGCCAAAGGAACAGACGGAATATAATAATAATATTAGCTTCGGCATGTCGATGTATTATATCATCACTATACATATATAATTTAAATATTTCTTTCTCTGTTTTAATGATTAAACAACGAGCAGTAGGAACTTATCCAAAGTCCCCCAACCTTTCAGGTGATTGGCCACGGTGTGATTGCCAAACTTTGTACAACTGCTAAAAGTGAGCGCTAACAGTTACCTAGCAGTGAAATTTCATTCGCCTTTTGTTTTCCGCAAAATTACTCACTCCCCTTCTCAATGTGTTTAATTATAGCAGCACTTATAATTATAACAATCAAGCAACATGAATGGTTTTCAAAATCAAGCTTGAAAGAAATAGAAAATAAAAAATCCTGATAATCCGCCTGTCTATCCGTATGAGATCTCGGGAACCATTCAATGATTCATATATGATCCTCAGCTGTCTATAAGGGCGTGTAATATTTTGCTTTTGTGCGTATTTCGCCTTTTCTAGGATTCAAAACTACAACAGAGCTTAATCTTGTCATCTTAAGAAGAACTCACAGGATTAATGTAAGTTAATAATGCTTAAAAATGCCCACAATCATTGCTCATCTGCGTCGAAAATGGAATTTCTGTTTGTAGACCGCTTCCAGATGTCTACCAAGACAGGGCTCAAGTCTTCCTCTGTCGGTTACCACTTTCTTTGCCATTCCTCACACCTTTGCGCTAAGAACCGGCAATTCCGTTTTTCCGAAAACAAAACGGCCAAAAAGCCATTACCAACACAATCAGGCATCGTGGCTAATTAGCGCCTTTAAAGGCAACGGAAAAAACGGACAAGCATGAACGCACTGGGAAAAATTAGGCTAAGTTGTTTTGAATATAAAAGGGATAAAAAAGGAAAACACCTAACCATTGATCTGTAGTGTAGTAATACTTCTGCTTAGAAAGTTACAATCAGTACTGGCCAAGCTTACAGGCATATTAAAGCCATTTACTTTCAGGGCTTACAGAGAGCGCGAAGAATACGCCCGAATGGTGGGCTGCGAGGATCAAAATTAAGGAACTGGGAATCATTCATCAAGCCTGTGTATAATCCAATACAAGTGATTAGCATGGATTAGGAACTTGGATTTATCTAAACCGGAGATCACTGAGGGGGTATGAGTGGCAGACATGGACCATTTAGGAATTTTACCAATTTGTTTGGCCAATTATCTTTATATTTTAAATATCACTTCTTGGACAGAGTCCCACATGATGAAAGTAAGGATGGCAAAACTGTGATTGCAGTTTTACATTGCTCCAATTATAATGAAAATTCCGGAGACATGCGAAGCGCACATCGATCATAATTTGCGACATGGTAAAAAAAACTTAAACGCAAAGAAAAATCAGCATAATATGAGGAAAAAGTGAAATGCCCTGGAATTCATGGAGGCGGGGCTGAAAGGAGAAGGAGCAGGAAGAAGCTCGCTGGTCAATTAATGGATAAGATAATGATGATGATGTTTTACCATGAATTGCAGAGACGGTCTTTCGCACCCTGGGCATTAGAATTAAGCTTTAACTTCGCATCAAAATTAAATGCATAGCTCGCAAGACAGCCAAAAAACAAGAGAGAACGCCATAGTAGAATTTCCCGACTATCGGATACCCGTTACTCAGATAGGAGGATTGCAAACAAGAACTGTTACAACTTTTTGGCAAATCGATAAAAATGCGCAAAAAAAATTCAAAAGCGTGGACACCACATCGGCTTGGCTAGTGACCCTATTCACGAATACAATTACTTTCCCCTTATCTGTTACATATTCTTCAAATGTAGTACACCTCTTTCTTTATTATATTTCACATTTCAGGGTTTCCTACATTCTTGTACAAATTTTTTACCTTTCAAAACAGAACAATGAGAAAAAAAACAAATCTTGCAGAAATGTAAGTTCAGAAAAAATTAGAAGAAAGTGGTTGGGAAAGTGTTCTAAATAAGTAAGCTTATCATTGCTAGACTTCTGGCTAACCCATTCGGTATGCCATTTAGGCCAGGAAGACCAACTGGCACAAAACCTCTTGGGTGACAGTTTGACCAGGCGACAACAATTGACCGATTTCCATTTTACTGTAGCCTCCGCCATCCACCCCAATCTCTATCTTTATTTTCCAGCTGCAGTACTCAACATTTAAAACACCCCGCTCCCGGGTTTCACTGTTCGGCAAGACAACTGATAACTGAATGAGACGTTGACCAACAACATGCAACATACAAAACACAGGAAAAAATAAAGTTGATATAAAATTCTCATTGGATTAGTTCTGATTTGACTTTAAATATTGTGTTGTAGAATTATACGTATGCGAAATTTTTATTACTGTGAGTACCAATGATAACAATACTGGTTTTGCGTAATTTCATTTAAACCTAATTATGGATAAATAATTATTGAATATAAAGTTTTTAAATTAAAAAATGAGTGCTCGTAATGCTGCGATTTGGCCTGGCCTGTTCCCAGTAGGTAATGACCTAAATTGCAAACTCGGCTTTAACTTGCGACGACGTCTCAGCAGCATCGGAGTAGGACTTGAATTCAACTTCAGCTTTTACTGTTGTCTTATTGTGTCTGACGTTCCGTTGTTGCTGTTCTGCAAACTGTTGCAAGTTGTAGCTTTTGCTGTTGTGTTTGTTGACTACGTAGTTGTGGCCTATGTGGTATAAAACGTCCGCAGGAATGGTTGTGGTCAAATCTATCACCGAAGCTTTGTTCATTTTAGTACAGAGTTTGACTAACATCACCTAAATTCTAATAATTAATATGCTTATATTATTCTGATTTCAGAGCAGTATATTTTATAAGCAAGTCCTATATACCTGATAAGAAATAGTTTTAGAAGTTTGTAGGGACAATTATCAATCCTTCATAAATTGTTATTAATATATTTCGTATTTTAGGGTATTACAAACTTTGGTCATTTAGGCCAACTCTTTGGTTACCAACCACCGTTTCAACTAGCAAAAACGCGGCAGCAGATCTAACTTATTAACATAATCTCAGGCATTGCCATCTCTTTTGCCGGGGTCTCTCATTATGCCTGCCGGTTTAGAGTCTTGGCAAGCCGGGGTTTTGGCTACGGTTTTAGTCAGAATCTTAGTGTACGTCGTAGGCTTACTACGACTGACTGGCAGCTCATCATCGGCGGCATCAATTCGCTGGTTGCTGCCTAGCCGGTTGGCGTGCGAAGGCAAACTGTCGGGCACTTAGAAAAATCTTAACCAAATAAAGAGTAGAGGCTTGCTGCCTTTGAGTTTCACAGGGGGAAATAGTTTTTGGTTTCTTTGATGTAGGTACTTTTCTTTATTCCCCCAATTGTGTCAAAATACACATGTGTATAAACAAAAAATAAATAAATAAGATAAAACGGAATAAAAATTCTCAAACATTTTCTTAACTTTCAGTGTGCCCGCATGGTTGTCATTTTTGTACCACTGCAACGCAGTCCCATGATGGAATTCTTTCTCTGACTTTTCTTTCTTTGTACTTTACAGTAATTTCTGACTTAATGGCGACTGCCTTAATGCCAAGTAACGGCATTTCTAACCTTTTCATTAGCTTTTAGTTTAAAACTAAAATTTGTCTGCTATTGTGATCCGTTTCTCCCCGATTTTCAGTAACTTTTTATTTGTTCAATCGCTCCGACTTGCTTTTGCCTGGATTGGACTGGATTGGAATCACTATTAAGTGGCATCTTTGGGCGGTTTGTGGGCGTTTTACAAAACAAATTAAAAATATGAAAAACAAGAGAGAATGCTATAGTCGAGTTCCCCGACTATCAGATACCCGATACCCAGGTTATTGGGGAATAAAATGAGAAACAATTTAAAAACTGTTCAAAACTGTGGGCGTGACCTGACTTTAGGATGTTAGAGTGGGCGTGGCAAAAATTTTTTTGGAAAATCTATAGAAATTTACACGACTAATAAAATTATGAAAATATATTCAACAATTTAGTTAAAATGTGAGCGTGGCAGTTTTTACAGGCAATTATAATATTAAGTGAAAATTTCCAAAAAATTTCAAAAATGTAGGCGTGGCAGTTTTGTGCGGTTTGTAGTTGGAGTGGGCGTGGCAACATGGGTCAACAAACTTGAGCTGCGGACACGAGGACGGACAGAAAAAGAGAAACTAAATGTAGCACTTAAAAAAGGTATAAAATGCATTTTCTTTTGATCAAACTAGTAGAAACAATGTTAACATATATTTAAGCTATGTATTACATTAAAATTAAGATTTTTATGCGTGTTGAAGACTACTTAAAACAAACACACGTTACTCAGCTAGTGTCAGTTTGAGAAAAATGAAGATAGATTTTTGTGTTTTATTTAATAATACTAACATTCAATGTTCGGGGAAGGTCTTATCAAGAATATCTTCAACTAATTGTTGGGCTCAGGTGGTTTTCATCTGTTAATGGAGGTAAAATTGCTCGCCTTCTTGTGGACATGGCCTGTTTTGTCGACTTAGTGGTATTGATGAAAATTTCACTTCAAAAAATGGGCACAGGCCGCTTTTACGACTTGGATTTGTGCTCAGACTTCCATTATTTTTCTATTACCTTTCTTTTCGGAGCTTCTCTTCGTTTAACAATTATTTCTTTTTTAAGCTTTTGTTTGCACTTGATTTTATTTTAATGTCTGGCGTGTTTACCTGCTTTCTTGCCACGGTCATCTCCGCAACCAGCCAGACTTACTTTCATTGCGCCAAAATGCCAAATATAACTAATGGCTTCTCCAACTGATTTCACTCAAGTTTTTCGTGTTTCGGCCCGAAATACAAGGTTCTTTTTTGGCTAAGATAATCTTCTCATCAACTTCGTAAAGCTTTAAAAGCGGAAGGCTTATGAAGGGCAATTGATTTCTAACTCGAAGCTCGAAGTTGGGGTTCTTCAAAGAAGAGATTCAAGTAAATGGGCGAAAGTGGTTAAGCTGGACAGACAAATCAAGACTCTTTTCGAAAATGCAGATAAAGTAGATATTATATATATATTATATATATATGTTCCACAAATAAAGGGCCAAATTAATCGATTGTTTGATGTTATTTAAGCCCTGTTAGGAATCTTTCCCTTAAGTCAGCTTGAATTTTCTGCGAAGTAATGGCTTCTAAGTAATAGCAGATTTCCAGTTTCTTGTTCTGGACTTTGAACACCGGAAATGCGAGACCAACAAAAGACGGCGAACGAAAAATTACAGAACGAAAAGAACTATAAATCCAAAGAGCGCGGCAAAACGTCTGTGAAGAAAGTGAGAACAGTTATGTAGTGTAACCGATGCCGTTAGATAGCTCCCAACTCTGATTTAGATCCATAACCGAAATCCGGAAACAACAACAATAATGAGTGCTATAGTCAAGTGCCTCGACTACGAGATACCCGTCAGATAATCAATTATATGACGCCGTGATATGTTATACATGCCTATGTTTTTATCTTCAGATTTTAATCGAGGGTTAATGGGTATGCTAGAATCGTTGAAAAGTATGTAACAAGAAGAATAAAGCTTTTCCGACCTATTAAGTATATACATTCTTAATCTGTATCACTATCCGTGTCGATCCGTATGAACGATCTCAGAAACTAAAGCTATTAAGTTGAAACTAAGCATGCAGATTCCAGAGACATAAGCGCAACGTAAATTTTGCCACGCCCACTGTAAGACCCACTAACCGCCCAAAATTTTAACCAGAGAGATTGCTATAGTCGACTTCCCCGCCTATCAGATACCAGTTACTCAGCTAGTGGAAATGTGAACGAGAAATTTCAAAATTTAAGAATTTTTGGCAGATTTTCAGTCAATCTTTTGCGAAACTGGAGAAAATACAATAGAAAAATATATGAATTTTCGAAAGTTTTTTCAAAGTGGTTAGAAGAACACCTAGTCCTGAAGGTAAAAGAGAAAAATAAAAAGAAAAGGAAATTAGCTGGATGCCCGAAAACGTCATATTATTTTAAAAGTTTGAGTGGCCGAAGACAGCAAGTAGATGAACTCGTATGGGCGCAGAACCACAACGAACGTCTTTTGGGTCAAGCTGCAATGCTAGCTGCACGGAAGCGCGGCCTGCTGGATCTTGCAGACATACTTAAAATTCTTTTTTTGAACCCAGCCAAGGCAAATATAAATAATATCCCATAATATCATCAATAAATATAAAGAGGCGCGTTCGAAAACATAAGCGACTATCTCTTCCACCAGAAGTCATTCAAAATTTGAATTTCAAATGTTAGCTTGCGAATTTGAACCTGACACCGATTCTTCAGACTCTATTGATTGTAAAGACGAAGACAATTATGAATTTGTATACAATATTGAAATTAAAAATTAACTTTAAAAATATAATATTAAAAAAATAAATAAAAATTAAAAATTGGTGCGGAGTTGGGGGCACGCCCACTTTTCCAAAATATTCCTGGAGGCATGTGTAACACATAAAAAAAAAATCATCCAAATATCTCCAGTAGTTTAGAAGTTATTATTTTTTGTAAAAAAAACAGGCCAAATGCCCCATAGTGCATCGGCGCTCGGATTCCATCTCTCTAAGTTAAAGAAAACTTGTTGTAATTGTTTCTATTTCCGTTGACACAGGGAGGATTAATCCCAATTGAGCTTTACACATTCGGAGTATATTAAAGCTCGAGTAGGTTCCGATTGTACGATTTTTTTTATAAATTAAATAAATTATGAATAAATATAACTTCTATAATTTTTGGCTACAGTTTGACAAAAGAAATTGATAAAGCTTTTATTAATTAATCTTAGAATTTTAAATTAAAAAAAAAAACAGTTTGATGCGAAACATTAAATATTTATTTATGAACAGAAATGTGTTAAGTCCAAACAAAGTGCGTTAAAAATAGTGCGTTAAAATAAAATAATACATAAAGCTACCAATAACCAATACCTAAAAAAAAAAACGATTGGTGGCTAACGAACTCTCGTCATTGAATCACGTTTTATTCACACTTTTTTTGCATTCTGTTAAACAGATTTTCACATCATCACATTTCAACCACTTGGAGAAGGAGGAATAGGCACAAACAATGCTGGATAACTAGCTGAAGTTGGGAAAAGAGCCACGAGAAGAATGAGTCTCTGATCAGCAATTGGCAAATGAAAGTGATTTCTAAAACATAATTTGGTTGGACTTTAAAGCTCGGTAAATTTATTTTTACTTTGAAGTCTAAGGGAAACAAGAGAACGCTATAGTCGAGTTCTCCGACTATCAGATACCCGTTACTCATCTGGTGAAAGCGGAAACGAGAAATTTCTACACTTTTCTGTCATATCGACATTTTTTAAAATGTTCTCGGAACAATAGAAATTGGCAAGTTAAATAAAGCAAAAAAAAAACAAAAAGAGCGAATTTTAAATGTATGGCGTATAACTTTTAAAACAGTATCAGCGACTTTCATTCGAAAAGAAGACACAAAAACCCCAAGATTCTTTGCGGTTTTAGTTTACATACCTCACAGACAGGATGAGAACACAGCAATAAATATGTTTGACTTCGTCTCAAATGTATTAGTATTAGGTAAACTTGAAATTGTGTGCGGTGCATCTTATCTCTTTGTGGGTCCCCTCCAACAATTTTCTTGTGCTTTGAGTCGAATCTTGTTGCGATCTGCGATAAATGACAGAAAAAGAAAAAACACTTTGGATCACTTTGAAGCATGAAGATTGAGGTGCTTTTTAAGCCATCCCTTACATTTCCTGTCCTCCAATCAGAGCAGAAGTGTTTATGAACTGTTAGAGTTAACTAACTAAATCGGAGCACTAACACTTAAATATAATGATGAATTGAAAAGATATATTATCAATTTAATAACTCAACATATTCTCATTCTCATTCTTTCAACGGTTACGACGTCATAAAAAATATTGTCTGTGATATACATGGTTTTAGTTTTGTGCGATTTATCCACATTTGCTACAGCAAAGTCTTTACCCATGACCCATTTTAACTCCAACCTCCCGATTTCACTCCCCTTACTCGCTTATCCGGCAACTAAATATGGCAAAAACACCTTTTGGTGCCGACATCTCTTGACAGTTCTTGGGTGGAATTGACACCGCCCAAATGGGGAACAATTTCTACTGACACAAATTTACAGGGAATATCAGCCCTTTTAAAGATAAAAAAAACAAAGAAAGAATGCTATATTCTAGTCCCCGACTATCAGATACCCGTTACTCAGCTAGTGTGAACGCGTACGCAAAATTTAATCATTTTTCTAGGATATTGGGGAATAAAATGAGAAAAAATTTAAAAAGTTTTTTAACGTGTGGGCGTGGCAGTTTTGGGCGGTTTTAGAGCGTTGGCCAATATTTGTTTGCAAATCGATAGAAATTTACAAGACTAATAACAATGTGAAAAAATATCAACACATTTTTCAAAAGGCGTGCCACTTTGGTGCGGTTTGTGGGCGTTAGAGAATCTGTTTCCTGAATCTCGACCATCTAGCTTTTATAGTTCTTGAGATCTCGCCGTTCATACGGACAGACTGACATGGTCAGATCGACTCGGCTTTTGGTTCTGATCAGGAATATATACACTTTAACGCTTCCTTCTGCCTGTTACATACCTTTTAACGAATCTAGTATATCCTTTTACTCTACGAATAACGGGTATAATTAAGGCAGAGAAGAGGACAGCAGTATCGGCCCCTAAAAATTATGCCTTTAAAGATTATAATTGTTATGCACAAATCTTGTATGTCAAAGGCGAGAGTCCATAAAGTCCATATCAATGACCAAATTATAAGGCAGAGAAGAGGACAGCAGTATCGGCCCCTAAAAATTATGCCTTTAAAGATTATAATTGTTATGCACAAATCTTGTATGTCAAAGGCGAGAGTCCATAAAGTCCATATCAATGACCAAATGATATTTCATGTACCTATTCAAGTTCCAGGTTTTAATTTGAAAAACATCCCGACGTTATACAGAGCCTAATCTACACTAAAAAAAGCCCAGAGCTAATATATTTATAGATTATTAATGATGGCCGACGGTTCAGGTTCAACTGCTGGTAACAAATAATGAATTCCGCAGCGACTTCCATTTGCGTACCAGTTGCATGTAAAACATAACCCGAACTGGGTCATAGTCGTCATCACTGTTTTTTATGTTAAAGTAAGATGTAAAGTAAAACCCGAGAGAGAACATAATTGTAGATTTCCTAGACTATTTGATACCCTTTACTGAGCTAGTAGTAGTAAGACAAACTGGCGCTGCATTTACGTCACTAAAGTCAGCTTGCTGTTCAAGAAATTGTATACTTTAAAGGTTCTGAACCACTGCCTTTAATCTGTCACATACTTCTAACGAATCTAGTATATTCTTTTACTCTAAAAGTAACGGGTATACAACGGGTTTGGGTCGGGTGTAGGGGTACCATGTGTAATCCTATTTGATTGCACTTCGGGTGTCACATATAGTGAGCGTCGGAATTTGAGCAAATATGCGCATTAGGGCATTCAGACTGCCTCCTGGTTACCTCCTGATCTCATGAGCACCACGATTCACTGAGGAAAAACATGATTACAAAGTTAAATCTTTAAGAAAAAAATCCAAAAAGTCCAAAAATATTAATATTGACGGAGAACTCTGTGAATAAAAAACTTTGGAGCCGAATGGATTTTAGGACATCTTATCTAAGACACTCATAGCTTACAATGGCTAGACAACTTTTTGCTGTGTGTCGCAATAAATACATTTCTTGATCTTATTATGCGCGGTTGTATTATAACGGTCCGCAATTACCATTCACCGCTACCAAGGCGAGCAGCTCGCGCAGCGCCCGCTGCTAATGTGGATCGTTCGCGGATAGTCTGATGTCGCAGTACCCCGTTCCGGGTAATTCCCTTAGCCCCGCTAAGCCCCTTCCTTTGCCACTAACCCACTCGGAACCTCGGGCCGTTTGCCAACAGGTAATTAGTAATTTTCATGGAGCACCTCCCGCATCATTGCTGTAAAGTCTCTCTGCTAACTTGGCATAGTGTCGTTGTTCTCGTTTTAATATTATGTGTATTATTATTATCTCGTTGCTTGTCTTTGTTTAAGTTGAAGCCCCCGTTCTTTACACGCCTCCAGACATTTTCACTGAGAAAATGGTATTGGCTTAAAATGGTTAAATATAAATATATATTTTATTTTTTTATCAAAAAACTACGAATACATTAGAATTGCGACCAATGATTCATAATTTTTCTCTTGCGACTTCTAATACCGTATAAAAATCCATTTAACACACTTAAACGTTTTAAACACAACGAGATCTTTACTCCAAGCTAATTTTCTTTAGATCTTCTTTTTTTCATTTTATCTGTTGTATTAGAGGAGCTTTCAGGGCAGCAGCTTCAAAAAACCGCAACAGTTGTGGGTCTCAATTGGCTCAATTACAGTCTTCAACCGTGACGGAAATGGAACAAAAAACTGCACGGGACAAAATAAGACAAAGGTGGAAATGGGGGTGGAGCTGGGAATTTCAGGTTGGAGACCCCAGCAAAAGAAATACTGTTGTTTCGGATTTAGAGGCGCTGCGACAAGGGCTTGACATTTGCCGTTGCACATTTTTTGCCCTAATAAAATAATTTTAGACAATTTGCCAGGTATTGATTTCTGCGCTACCCTTTAAATTTTGTATCATTTCCTAAGATCAGACAATATAGTAGTCACTTTCGCACTCTCCTAATGCGCTTCGTCATTACGTGGACTGTCATCCACAGTGATTTTGTAAGACAATCGATAACAAATCGAAATACCAACCCTATTCAACAAGTATACAGGTATCCGTATGCCAGAGAACACTTACAAGCAGTAGACAGAATGATAACAAAAGACTACAAATTCAATGTAGACAATAACAATGAACAATAATACCAGACACACTGAAGAGCGACAAATATTTAGCACAGTAGTTGCATCACAGAAGAAATTTGGCTGCATTTGCCAAATGTTTGATAAATTCTAAGGATAATTCGAATTTGCATTGGTTGCGGAATAAATTAAAATGCGAAAGAGTCAGTGAACAGGGAAAGTAGTGTTGAGATTACTTAGAAGATATTGATAGATGTGATATCTAGCCGTTTTCTGGTCTGGTCTTCAAACTTTGAGGTTGAAAAATAAGACCTCAGGATCAATATGATGTCTTGATTTTCTGCGCAATCATTCTAGATACTGGCCCATGGCTTTTTGATTGGGCTTACTGGTTAGACTGCAAATAATAAGGGTCCAAAGTAGCCAGCTTTCATGTCTGGTTAGGAAAGATTACCGGCTTTGTTTTCTGCTTGAATATCTCAGAAATATGGCTCTATATTTCCAGAAGCAAATAAGTTGTCAGATACTTTGATGATAATTTGGTTAATAATACTCCTTACTCCTAGAGTAAAAGAGTAATATAGAATCGTTGAGAAGTATGTATTCAAGAGGTAGAATAAAACGAATCCGATCCTATATTCTAAAGCCGGCTAACAAACAAGCCGAATTAATCTGTCCCTTTCCGTTTGCGTGTCCATATGGACACTGTGATCTTGGAAACTAAAAGAGGGACGTTGAGGCCCGCTCTAACTCCCCAAAATATTTCAGGCTGAATCCTACACTTACTTGCGGTTTTTACAATAAAGTTCATCAACTTCATTAATTGGATAACCTCAAGGATGCAAGAGCGACGCTCTAGATAAAAATCTCAGTGTCTGTCCGTCCCATCAAAAGAAATAATATCTAGATTATATAGACCACCTTCCTAATTTATTCGATTGTAAAAGTCAAAAACGGGCTGATAGACAAATCTCTGTAATGGATTTCCATTATTTTGAATAAATTAGACGAAAAGAAAACCCCCGTCCTTAAAAATAGCCTTGAACTCCGCAGCCATTTCACTTATGACAGTTCCAGTTAAGATACTCATCAAAATCAGTAGGCTTTTCAAATTATACGTCTGTCTAGATGGAATTTGATTGATTCTGATTGAGTCAGGCAACAACCTCTTCGCATACATTCTGCTAAGAAGATGGGCAGAGAACTTGGTCACCATTAAAGCTAATCAATTTCATCCGCTGGCCGTCCATCAAAATTTGTAACAAGCCCCGCGGGGCGTTTGCACAGTTGATGAAGATCAGGAAAGCCTTGGCTAGTGATTTGATTTGTCGATTGGTTGGCTGATGTTGGCCAGAAAATAAACAGCAGAAGGAAGAGCAGGAGAAGCTGAGCTCAGTCAGTATGATCTTCTTTTGACATGGCCTTATGCTCGACATGATTAACATGTTTTAGTCTTGCTAGCCGGCGAACACGGGTAACCTGAAGTCCGGCTGACCACTTGTCATGACGAAATCAGTCATTTAAAAAATGGATCAGAAAGGCCCTAGCTTGGATCCTTGGCATACCAAACATACGCGACGACACCAAAAATGCTTCATAGTACAAAAACAATGTCTTCCCCGTACGCATCTTAAATACTATTAGTAGACTTCGGAAGAACCATAACTCGTGAATAAAATTCTAAATTTTAACAGCTTGAGTGGAAAGGAATGATTACCGATATGGTCAAATCATTTTGAAATTGTATCTCGATGAGTAAAGAATATGTGATTATCGAAAAACTCAACTATAGATATCTCATGTACCCGTTACTCGTAAAGTAAAAATGTTTACTAGATTCGTTAAAAAGTATATAACAGGTAGAAGGAAGCGTTTTCGGATCAAAAGCCAAGTCGATCTGGCCATGTCCGTCCGTCTGTCCGCATGAACGCCTCGATCTCAGAATTCAGATACATAGACGCACCACAAGATTGTTTTTAAATGTTGCCAAGCCAACTACAACGTCCACAAACCGCCCAAAACTGCCACGCCAACACTTTTGGAAAATGTAATGATGTTTTAATTTTTTCTTTTTTTTTAGTCTTGTAAATTTCTATCGATTTTTTTTCCGCTTGTGCATTACATCTGTTTGTCATCTCCCATCCTTGACTTTGACTCTGAAACTCCGAACAATTACATACAACTTAGGTCTAATTACCGGGTTCAGGAAGAGGGCCTAAACAAAACTGTGCCGCTTTATGCACAATCAAGTAAAACAGAATCAGTGAAGATTCCCCAAGTAATGGGAAAAGAAATGGGAATGCGATATGGATTACGATGAAACGCGGCCACTATGCAAGCGTTCCGCATTTAATTTTTCTATCTTACAAATGAAAGTTACCTTGACGAACGACCCATATAGCTACAATACCAAAAAGGGTCAAAGAAAATATGATGGCCCGAGTGCAAAGACCGAAAGCACTGGGCGGCTGCTCGTTTTCCTTCAATATTAAATTATTGTCTTCCGCTCTTGTTATCTTTAGTCTGTCTGTCTGTTGGCAATTATCTCTCTATGGTCATAGGGAAAACCACAGCAAAACGGGGAAAAAATTCAGAAAATATAACCGAACTCAAGCTCAAGGGTTATACTCCGTCTAAAGGCAAATCCCGCAAAATTAAAGAATCGGGTAATCAAAAATCAACAGCTTAAATGTCTACGCGGAGAAACCAAGATTTAGGAATCTGACAATCAAAAATTATACATCAACATTCCACTTGGTTAAAAAATCGATTTAAGTTTTAAACAATATAATTTTATGAATTTTAAAACATTTATAATTTGGTAAATGTATTAGTAAAATTATTTAACTGACTGAAATTCTACGATAGGTAAGTTAGTTATGTGCATCGGGTTCCATTCAGAAATACTGGAAGTCAGCGTTAAAGTAGTCTTTGCAAATTACAGAATTATGTTCAACACAAAAACACTGAAATCGATTTATATTGCAAGAAAATGAGTCGTAGGGGTATGGCTATAAATTCGATAAAAGCATTCTGTATAAGAGGTACAAGGGAAGTAATCAACTGATCTGTGAACTCTGCAAACAGAAATGTAGCACGTCCTAAGCTTGAGTACTAATAAATTCATTATTAATTTTAAATTATTGTGGCGTTTGGGCGGTTTGTAAGCGTTAGAATGGGCGTTTCTAAAATATTTTTGTTTACCGATAGAAATTGACTAGACAAGACTGATCAAGACTTTATATAGTCGCAAATGCTTCCTTCTGCCTGTTACATACTTTTCAACGAATCTAGTGTACCCTTTAACTCTACGAGTAACGGGTATAATTACGCTTTAGATCGTTTAAAATAGACTTAGACCTAATGTTAATCAAATGCTTACTCGATATTATACAAATTATTTTATATAGAGCCCTTAAATATGCCTATTTTTTTCCCCACGCTGCCCAAAAGTGAGCAACTCCAAATATCAACACGTTTGTAAATAGGCTCATACTTCTATATTACTAGCATAACATTAATAACATACAGTAATAACTTCAATATTTTAAAAGTATTAGGTTATGAAATAGGTTATGAAGCTGGGTTCATAGATAATATTGTCGATTAACTTGCAACGAGGACTTTTAAAGTGACCTTCAACAAAGAAAACATCAATTTTTTGTACTGGTATTGCAAAAGAAAATGTAACAATTGTTTCGGCCGTACATTTTTTATTCATTCCGTTTTTCTTCTTGGGCTGCATGTTTTTACTTTTCTACCACTTGGTCAGCGTAACCATGGTGTTTCTGGAAAATTGCATCACAAACACGGAGCGGCGTATACCAAGCTACACTCGCTGGCACACTCACTCAATGGCGGCCTGTGACTAGACAGTCACCTGAAACAGAAAAGTTATTGGCTCAGGTTGATCTGAAATTCGGGGATTAACACATCCAGGGCGCAAAGATACAAAAGAACGGTATAACGACTAAGTTGATGATTAATTGTAACTACATTTGCGACCATATTCTCCAACAAATATCGTTTCGGTTTCACTTTTGGTTTGTTTAGGGAATCTTTCGGTAATCTCAACTATAAATTTCGCAAAAGCTTTTCCATAAGCCAACAAAACATGTTTTGATGTATTGCATCTCTATTTAATGGAAGTATTTTATATTTGAGTTCCGTTTCGGGCTGAAAGTCTCAGTACCAAGTCCCATAACGCGTGAAACAATGATAAATGAAAAAACTTCCAAAAGTTCAAAATATCAAATCGAAAGACTTTTCTATATTTTGAATCTTGAAGGTTTCAAAAATAATATTATTTCTTTAATTGATAATGTATTTTAATGTATTATATTCAGTATCCCATTTTCTAGGCAATCGCATATGTTTCAAGAAGCGTGTATCTCAGTTTTTCCAATTGATATCGATTTTAGTCCGAATGAATGGAGTTTTGATTATTGCGACAGTTATACCAGGTGCTTGCCACCGTGTAGCCAGTATTATTTGGGTACTTTTTATGCCATGCATATGCAAGCGAGTTCTGCCAGTTATCCGATCCGGTTACCCCACTCTTGACCAGGCTTTACTGCAGAGCAATCCAAAATCCAAGCCCAGATCACCTCTCTTTTGCGGCACTGACACAAACTTTCAGCTTTGCTGTTTACAATTGATCATCGTAAGCATTCGTTTGGTTTCATTTGGAGTTGGACGGTTGCAATTGCAGTTGTTAGGTTTTTGCAAGTGCATATAATATGACTACCTCTTGTTTGCTTCATGCCGCTATTTCACACACTTCGGCTGTACGAATCAGAGACTGTGGAAGTCTCTACTCTAATGGTTTAAACATTATATAGCCACGAGTCCGAATCCCAGACCGAGCTGCAACTACCAGAGTTTCCACTCATGGAAGCCAACGTTGGCGGCGCTTGATCAGTTGCGGTTTTTACTTTCATCGGTTCGGTTGTCGTCGTAGTTTGGGCCAAGATATCAGAAAAGATCTGCCTCCCAACGAAACACACTTAGGTTTGCTTTTTCTTTGCATAGGCTTGGTTTTGCTTGAATTGGCCTGACTGACCTGACACAAATGTTTATCCATCCAATTGCCACTTTGTGTTTATTTATTTTTTTTTTTCGGTTGCTACCCTTTTTTTTGGAAACATGGAATTGAAATGGCACCAACTAAGAGAAGAATGTGCTGATATGTATACATATTGGGGGCTGACCTACCTTCTAATGGGAAGGTTATCGACACACTCAATATGTTAGTTGTTTTAATACCTAAAGTATCCGAAATAGAAAAGATTGATGATATGTGAAACTATAAAAGAGACGCCTACGCTGTGAAAGATTGTTTCAGAATACCCCTCCTAACGCCCACAACCATCAAAACGTGTCACGCTCACACTGTTGAAAAATTAAAACAAATTGTTTTTTTTTTTTTATTAATTGATTTGCCTTTTTATATCCGTATGCCTAAAATCTTTTTGGCACGCTTTAGATTCGCGTTGTTGAGTCAAAACCGAATTGCATAATGTGGTGGAAAGTAAGCAGTAGTGGCTGTGATCATTGTCACACCATCTTGGCGAAATGATACGCGGAAGTTATATAAACAATGGTACCAATAACCTCCCGCTGCATCGACGCTTTTCCAGTTGGCCACAACCACGACTGGTTGTGGGCACAACACGTTTAACAAGTTTTTCTCTTTTGATTTTCAGGAAGTTGTTGCAGATTTAGCCGGTCTGCAAAAATAAATATAAAAAATATCGAACCATAAATAAGTGAAAACTACGAAAACAAAACTTTTAGATTATCCAAGCCCAAGGTGTTTGTTCGCGGTCTCCGAAATCCTTCGAGCCCTCATCCAGAATAAGCTATCGTTCAGTCGTATACCACAGTTATGCCAATGAACGAACTGATCAAAATATAATACTGCGACAATGTCAGCGGAGGAATACGAGACAGTATTCAAAAGTGCGCAGAACTGCGCTCCACGGATAAACAAAAAATACCTAAAACAATGAAGGGTAGAGACTAGTCAAATATAGCTAGAAAGATACAACATCTACCCGCAGCTTACCACTAGATTTTTGGAAATTAGTTTAAAGTGGCAAAGTGGAAAATTGTGGGGAAAGCAAAACAGTGTCCTTTACCTAGTGGCAAATATGTCATACCTAAGCATAGCCGCATTGGCTGTCCTAATGCTCAACTTCAATTGTATCAGCAAGTGCCTTAATGAGACGAAAAAACTTGAACCTGCGCCCTTGACAGGACATCGGCTTGTAAGCAGGGATGGTAACACCACCATTCTGCATGAAGTGCAGAAAACGGAAACAGAGTTACCGCTATTTTTAAACACTCACGAGATCCTGCCGCTCAAGCCGCTGAAGAAGAAACCTTATATGCCCCTGGAGAAGATATTGCCCACCATTGAGTATGTAAAGCCACCGCAACCACTAAAGGAGTTCGAACTGCATCCGGTTACCTTTGACTTCAATTTGGGAGATTTAGAGGATTTGGAACACGAGGTTATTAAGAAGGGGGATCTGAACAATCAGAATCAGCATGTCCTGACCTTGGACACTAGCTACTATCCCTCCAATCCCGATGAGAACGATAATGTGGATGTCCACATCGGCGAGTTTTCCACAGAGCCCAACACAGCCACTTTGCCGGGAACGTCGTCTACTCTTTCGGCGATGACCAGCAGTACTTCCAATACTCACATTCTAAAGATCCTGGGTAGTAAGCCGCTAATGGCACCAAAACTGAGTCGCGACCTGCTTAAGCAAAGTGGAGACAATGATATGCAGCTAAAAACCTTGGGCAGTACCATTAATAGCATCCATCGTTATCTGGGGACGACCGCGAATGGAACAGGAAACGGCAGCGCAGTGGAGAGTCTCTATGGCCAGGCCAACTATTTCCAACTGGTGGCAAATCTCTATGACCACTTCTACTGGCAGATTTCTGAGATTCGAACAAATGTTCGCACAGGCTGCGGGCTCGAAATGCAAGCGTATTTGACGGCACTTCATTCTAGTTACGAGTGGGCCCAAAAGGGTAAGTCACTGCATGAGAATATCCATTGCTAAATTTTTAATCCCATTCCAATCTTAACTCTTCTAGCTTATGATTCATCTGGGCGCTACCGTGGCCAGCTTCTCTTTGGAAACGACAAGTGGCTCGGTCAGCTTTCTTTCTGTTATGAGCTCAACCGCCAGAGTTTAACTGAAGAGCGCCAGCACTTTGATTTGCAGTTCTATGTAGCGGATGTTGCGCTTCATTTGCCCAGTCTAAATCGATCGGTTGGTTCCTGATTTAAATTTCTGATTTCCAACATTTATTAACCACAAATCCCGTTCATTCTGCAGATGCTTTTGAGTCTGGGAGAGTGTTTACCCAAATCTTGTTCTGACATTGATGTCAAATCCATCTTGTCCCTTGATCCATATGCTCGAATGCTGACTGTTTTAGGCGCGCACAATACCTCGATGCAACAACCTCCGCTTCAGATCCTCCATGTTCGCACTGTGCCCGGACTTTATTCCCACTGGCGTCAGTTAAAGTTTCAGGTGTTCATGTAGGTTATCATCTTAAAAACAAATATAAATATATTCAAATTGTTATCCCACTGTAGCAGCTTTATGCTCACTCTCGTTCTGGTGATTTTGGTTGCTTCCTATTATCAGCTCAAAATCGACGAACGTCGTTTAGTTGTGGCACCTATTGCAGCCATTAGTGGCAAATGCGATGGAACCTCTGCCAAAAACGACGTATTTTATGGCAAGTCCTTCGAGCTATTTCAAATGCGCCCCTTGGGCTGCACTAGCTCTTCAACGGATGGCCCCGAAGTAGATGTGAATGGAAATAGACAAAGGTGTGGGGACTCATCGGACGTGGAAAACGGTGTTCAACAAGAATTCGCTGACCCCAACACTTCCACGTCAGTTGGGGAAAAGTCAGAAATGGGCGATTACCAAGTGGAAAGTGGGAGTTGTGCTGGAGGCACTGGAACTTATGAGGCGAAGCAATCTGTTGGTGAGCATTAAACCATACCTGAGCATTCATTTACCTAATACCAGTCACTCTGTCCCTAATCGGCTTTACCCTTCGCAGCTTTCCATCAACAAATACTATTGTGCTTCGCATTGCAAACAAATGCCAAGGCAATTCTAAACATCAACAAGACCAAGGAGGTAAGTTTAGAGGTAAAGTATCTACAATTAATCCATTCATCTGCTACTGCTGGCTTCCCTAAGCAGACCCACACTGCCTGCCTACATGGATTAAGAGTATTCTCCGTGCTTTGGACCATGATGGTGCACACTTATCTTCAGATGTTTGCCATTGGTGAAAATAAAGTAAGTGCTTTGCTATAAAAACCAAATTAAACGAATCGAATTAACAAAGCGAAACATCAGTTTGAAAGGATCATCACAGAGCGCTCTTTTTGGTATCAGGTGATTGGCAATGCCACTTTCTCTGTAGACTCATTCTTTTTTATCAGCGGCCTGCTTGTCACAATGCTCTACCTCAAGCAGGATCGCAAACATCCGACGGAAACATGCCTTTTCATAAAAAGCTGCTTTTCGGAATCGCTTATGATGCTGCTCTATCGCTACCTACGACTAACACCAGTTTATCTGTTTGTAGTTATCTTCAATGACTTTGCCGTAAGGTGAGCTATATTTATTGTATTCTTTTATTATACTTTGTCATAACATGGATTTATTATTGCAGGCAAGGGCTAGACACTTCGGTATTTCAGCCGGCCAAAATAGAGCACAATACTTGCCGTCTGTATTGGTGGCGCAATATTTTGTATATAAACAACTACTTTCCGCAAACCGAAATGTGCATGATGTGGAGCTGGTATATGGCCAACGAAATGCAGTTTTATGTGATGGCTGCTCTGCTTTTAGCTTTGGCCAGAAAGTGGGTGAAAGCTTTTCTAGATTACTTTCCTAGAACTTAAAACTTACCGTTTTCAGGTACTTCAAAGCCGTGGCTATTACACTTTTCATTTTTCTACTCAGCTCGTGGAGCATTTCTGGTATAATATCCTTGACATATCAGTACACCCACAAAGTTTCTCTGCCCTTCGAGTCTTTCGATTTCCTATATGACAAACCATGGCAACGAGTGGGCCCTTATATAACGGGTGAGAAACAGAATTTTTTTAATAATTTATAATTTACAATTTCTAATGAGGGTACGGAACCATCATAGATCATCGCGGTTTTAAAAACATTAAAAACGAGATAGAAAGCTTTGCCAAGAGAATGTTTTTATACCCTTAAAGTACTTATGTGTATATATTTAAATAGAATATATAGTAGAATTCATCTTCCAACACTGGAAACTCTTAGTGAAAGCACCTAGCAAACATCATATGTATGGGAAGCAGATCGATAGAAGTGGAGGCAGATTGACTAAGAGAATAAGAACAGTACATAGTCTAAATAAACAAAGGGAAGTTAGGTCCAGGGGAGTCCAGGGTCCAGGGGAGGCTGCTGCCTTACCCTGGCGACGCCCTTGATACCTGCAATAGAAAGATGACTTTTCGAAAATTTTGCATGAAGAAAGTTTTAAAACTGAGAGATAAACGGACAGACGGACAAACGTGGCCATATCGATATCGATGACGCGTTGCAAATTGCTGACTCAAAACAATAAATAATATAAAAACAGTTCAAAAGCATATATTGTATGTTTAAAACAGCTTCCAACACTGGAAACTCTTAGTGAAAGCACCTAGCAAACATCATATGTATGGGAAGCAGATCGATAGAAGTGGAGGCAGATTGACTAAGAGAATAAGAACAGTACATAGTCTAAATAAACAAAGGGAAGTTAGGTCCAGGGGAGTCCAGGGTCCAGGGGAGGCTGCTGCCTTACCCTGGCGACGCCCTTGATACCTGCAATAGAAAGGTGACTTTTCGAAAATTTTGCATGAAGAAAGTTTTAAAACTGAGAGATAAACGGACAGACGGACAAACGTGGCCATATCGATATCGATTTCGCGTTGCAAATTGCTGACTCAAAACAATAAATAATATAAAAACAGTTCAAAAGCATATATTGTATGTTTAAAATCCCTAAAACGTAATAGATTAAATTTGAAAAACAAGTTAATATTTTCAATGAACACATAGCAATAATATAGGTACATATGTACATATATACTTGAAAATGTGAATTTAATTCTTGACTTACCCTAATTATGCACCTCTTCATTTATTTTACAGGAATGTGCACCGGATACGTTTTGTATAAGGTGAAGACTCCGCCGCTAATTTCCAGGCGTTTAAACCTTTTCCTTTGGGCATGCAGTCTTTTCGTACTTCTGATCGTGGTCTTTGGGGTTTGGGAAGGACATTTAGGCACCACCAGCAGTGCCTTTTACGTGGGCGTGGCCCACACAGCCTTCGGATGTGGGCTAGTGTGGATCGTCTTATCCTGCTGTTGGGGCCTTGTGCCAACCGTAAATGCAATACTGTCGTATCGTGTTATGTGGCCACTTTCACGACTCACATACTGTGCCTATCTGATCCATCCCATCATAATGTTCATTTGCTCTTCGCACATGAGCGGCACTGTTCACCTAAGCAATCCTCTCATCCTGACCTTGTTTTTAGGCAACGCCGTCGTGTCGTTCGGATCCGCCTTTGTCATATCCGCCTTTTTTGAGGCACCCGTTATCCGAATACTTAAAATATGCTTTAAAAAGTGATGGAATCTGAATACCTTCGCACGTCAAAGTCAATTGGTTTTGTAACCTTTTGGCAGTCGAATTGTGAATTGTTGATTAATATCCCATATATGTATCTTCGAAGTGTACTTGGTTCTTCTTCCTTTTTTTCGTGTCTGCAACGAAGTAATGCACAATCAGATGGCATCTGATGCTTATAAATATCTATACTATAGACCTAAAAATGTTATATATTCTTATAAATGAAGTGAGCTGCCTCACTGGGAGAGAAGCGTTTTTTAATAAAATATACCTTAAACCAAAGATAATCAACATTTAATTTGTATAGAAGTATTCTACATGATATTCGCGGGGTTCCGCATTATATTGGCTTGGAGTTTTCTGTTAAATAAACTAGACTTAGTTCACGACAATATATACATAGTCTATGCGTCAACTTCAACACTATTGTCACAAATAGTTTTGCAGGAGGAACAGAAAGCTATTGATTCAGTAGCTTCGATGATGGGATTAGACATGACCAGGATAGATTACGGTGCAGAACTAGATAACTTGCATATGTATTGAAAAGGTTGGAGAAACCAGCTTGAATTCCCCCACTCAATGTATCAAAACTGAAAATAAGTCCAATTTGCAAGGCGCATTTTGAAATGTTTAAGTAAAAAATGTTTTAAATATTTTAAATTGCTCCATTTAATCCATTTATAATAAACTGGTTGTAAGACAATGTATTTTATTTTTCCTTACATTATTTTGGTATTGAACCCCATGCATACAACGTAATAAGCATTCGACTATAGTGATTATCTTAGACATATCGATGTTGGTGACCGAGGTACTATCGATAATACTATCGTATTATTGCAATTCTATTGCACGGCTCTATCATTTCCGTTATTTCAATTCAACTAAATTATAATCATTGAAGTACCCACAGAACATGTGTCAAATTTTTGTAAAGCAGCTCTTCGAAAGTGAACTTCACCGAGAAGAACAAGGCGATTAAAGCAAGCAATAGTAAACAACAAGTGTCTCCAGTCCCCGTCGATAAGCGTAATGCGAAGTAGTAAAAGTAAACGCATTATCAGTTTATCCAGAGAAGATAATATCGAGTCCGGGATGATATTCTTTCGAAAAGTGGCCTAAAGATCTGTTGAAAAGGTGCGCAACTTTTTTTCAGCAATTCGGACCTGTGCCTGTGGTTAATTTGCAGCTTTGTCAGATGGTATACTATTAAAAATCTGCCGGCAGTCTGTAGTTGATTTTTACGGGATTGGAGGATATTAACGCATTTCGAAAGTATGAAAATGAGATGAAAACAAAATTTTCAAGTTGACATGCAAAAAGATCAAAAATAATCTAACTTTGTTGGACTGGAGAGCCATTGATTTCGAAAACAGAACAAGAAAACGGAAGAACTGGAAGCTAAAGAAGACACTTCCGACATCTGGGTAGCATTCACACCGCTTAAATTGCCAAGTTAAAGATTCCTTAAAATCCCATAAAATTAAATTTCCTAACCCAACGGCTTCATTAACTCGACGATTTCCTCAGTGACAGAACATTTCTGTCATGACATGAACTTATAAGAACTTGCAGTTCGCCCAAATTGATAGCAATCCAGCGGATTTAAGCGCAGTGATCTAAAGTAATCCAAAGGTCCCAAAAATATTATTTCAGTTGGTTAACGCTCTGATCGTTTTCAGGACTCAAGATAAAGAATTCGAGACGTTTGAGACATATTCGAGTACATTGTGGTCATACCTGTTAAGGAATTTCAATTACTATTTCTAATTCCTAGAGCCTTTGGTGACCTCCATTCCTTACGTACTCGCATCGTGACTTTGGATTTGTTGACTAAATCTCCAAGAACAGTCCGAAAGCGCGAAACAACCTGGACGTGGAGGAGAATTGCAAGCAGACGGTGATCTAATTCGGCGCCAGTCGGGCATCCCATTCGCCGAAACGCGGGTATAAATCCCTCTTCGTTGTAGAGGGATATGTGCAGCCAAAACAAGAAGACGATGAAAGGCAATAATATCCAGGCCTAGCTTGAAAATGTATAAAGTTCACAATATAATTTTTGAAATACTAATATAAAAATCTTCCCTGCAATATAATTACAATGCCTGAATAATAATCTCGAAGCCCTATAGCAATATCTAAATAGATTATTTTTTATTTTAAGTAATTTTTTATATAAAACCTAAATATTAAAAAAAATATAAAAAAAAATCTGAATTTTAAAGGCATACATATTTTATATCAATCAGCCGAAAAAACTCGCTACGACTACTTCTGTAAATTAATATATATATATTAATATATTATATTAATATTATATTAATATTGTATTATATTATATAACATTATATTAATATATTATATTAATTATTAATATAATATAATACAATATTAATATAATATTAATATATATATATATATATTATATATATAAGCAATAATGCATATATATAATTATATATATTGTATATATATATATATATATATATAAATATGTATATGTATATATGTATATATATATACATATATAATATAATATTAATATTATTATTACTTGTAAATATATTTATGCATTATTGATTATTATAATAATTATAACTTAATAAGTAATAATTTATATATATTATAAATATATAGTTAAATATATACCTATGTTTGTAGATATATACGTTAATTATTGAATTATTTAAAATATTTGCCATTTTTCTGCCCTTTTTTTGCAATTGTTGCGGTAAGCAGAAGTCGCATCCAAATGTACATATCTAGTGAAGTACGTGTATATATGGGAGTAATTTTCAGTAAGCGGAGAAGCAGCGATGTACAAGTGTTAAACACTTGCTAATTCCAGATGTGCGATGTGCATGGATGACCCGACAATGAGCTGATATGTGACATCCCTGGACCCTTACATAGATCCTGGTGTTTCCCTTTTCCTCGTCATATCATCATATTCGGTTTATAATTGCATTTACGGATTCTGGTATATACAGTAGGCAGCACCAGGATTTCATGGTGTTTTCGGAATTTAATGGCCTTTTCCGTAATTTCAAGGTAGTTGGGCGGTTTTATATATAATATAAGGGGTTGTCATTAAGATCGAGACGTGGCGTATGAGTAGGCTATCCATCAACTTCGTTCGTATTATTACTATTGTTTGTAAAAAAAATATAATTTTTGTACATATATATATATATTTCCATATGTATCTGTGTAAACTGCTCACGAAATCCTAATCCTTCTTGATCCGTGCCTGAAGAAAGCAGTATAGGATTCCTGCCTGAGCCATAACGTCGACTGTGCTGGCTGCCAGTGGATCCTTCTGCTTCACCTGCGTTTGGCCCGGCCTCAGCAAGGTTGGTCCAAACACCATGGCCAGATTGTGCAACGACATCTTGTTATCTGTCTCCTTTTCGTGGACTCTACAATAAGTAGTGACCAAAATAAGTGTATTTTAAACGTCCATGTTGCTATAAAAAACAAACCTTATTAAATGATCTAATATCGAAGTAATGGAGGCTTTGTTGGCCTGTGGCAACTCCTCAAAAACTTTGAGAAGTTCGTTGATTCGTGTGGATTCGTTGTTGTTGCTAAAGGCGCTGAATGTGTCGAAAAATCGTGGATAAAGTTGATCCGTGAAAAGAGCCTCGGGGAGCTCCCTTAAAAAAGTTTTCAGAATGCCAGTGACCGAATGGATGTCCACCTCTCGTAGCAACTGCTCCGCCTCATAGGCATCTGAAGAAAATAAAATTAAGTGCAAATTAGTAATAAGACATGGTTACCCATCAAAGCCATATATTCACCAGACTCAAAGGCCTTCTTCAGCTTCGCCAAATCTGAAGCAGAACCGCTGACGCGGTAGCAGCCAACCTCCAGCATCCCACGCCGCTCTACCTCCCGAATGCAGGCGCCTATGATGAACGGAATGTCGCGTTTTTCACGTCTGAATAAACAGAAATATATAATTATTCCTTTTTTAATAATATTTGCTCAGAAAGTTTATTAATATATTGAATTATATCTTGAAATCAAGATCTTCACTATTTTCATTTCACGAAAAGTGGTGCTGTTATTTTATATATGGAACTATTATTTACTTTAATACTTGACTCATTTTGGCACCGAAAAGGGCTCCTGGCTTTGTGTTGCCGCGGAAGAGCTCGCCTGGTATAAAACGGAAGCTACAGCCGAGCTCTAAGGTCTCAGTAAGTTTAATTGACTTCGGCTGCGTTGTTTCTGTCAACCAACTTAAACTCAACTATGGAATCAAGCGGAATTATTAATGTAAAATTTAATAACAAAGATCAACTATCAACTCCCACCTTAAGTATGTGCTTGGCTTTAAGAACCGGTCGCTCTTTAGCATCATATAGAAGAATGCGCACATTCTGGCTGCCCTCTAGTTCCAGCATAAAACTTTCGTTCCAGAGCGGCATTTGACTGCGACATATCTTCTTGGTGGTGGCCTTGCGAAAATAGTGGCCATAGGAGTCCACCTCGACGCATATGTACAGGTCGTTCGCTTGCTCCAGTCCTTCCAATCCCTGGACTCCCATGTACAGGTCTCCAACCAGCAGGCTCTCGTCGTTAGTGTTACGCATAAGATATGAACCCATTTCGGTTTTCATGCCCTTCTGCATGGCCACAATAAAAGCGGTAACCTCCAAGGAATTAATAGTATTTGCTCCAGGCAGGTTGCATTTTTGCTACATAAATATGTACGTGATTTATCGCCTTATTAAGCTGATGTAGGTCACAGAAACTAACCTTAAGGGATAAGATTGAGTCCATCCACTGGGTCCTCTCAAAATCCGAGCTAAGAAAAAAGGTTATGGTTTTATTATTTGCCTTGTTCCCCAGGCGCAACACTAAATTGGGCGTTGCCAGCACCAGCTGTGATTCCAGATCCGCCAGCTTACGGCGATACTTATCACCGGAACGAAAGGCTCCACTTCCACTGTTAGCCACCTCCATGGCCAATTGATCTCGAACAGAACGCAAATTGCGTTTTACTTGCGAAATGTTCGCTGGACTAGATTCCTTAAGCTCGACCGCCGGATCTGCTTCCTCGTAAATGGATACGTCCTTTAGCGGAATGAACCACTTGAGCTCATAGTCGATTCGATCACGGCCTAATGCCTTGTATTTGGCACATGCGATGACATCATTAAAAAGAAAGAGATGACGCAGCTTACGATGCCCATCAACAAGTTCCACAATAAACGAATTACGCACCATGCGTCTTAAATTTCGATTTGATTCAATGGGCAGCCGCTGATTGACCACATTGAACTGATTTAGGAACATCTGAATAATCTTTTGCGCCTGCCTTAATGGCTGGTGATCCGGATGCGCATTTGGGGTTTCGCGCAGCAAGTCGTTGAAGACCAACGCGTTGATTTGCACCCTCGCAACTGGTTTGTGCAATAGATCCTCGAGAGTTAGCGATTGTTCCGTCTGCAGATTAAGCACAATAGTGGAGACGATCTTTTTGAACTGGGGGTTATTGGCACTGCACTTCTTCACAGTCTCAATAGCATTTTTGTAGTTGTGCAAAAAGGCACTGTATAAGTCAAACATCTCTGCCAGTCGACGAAACGGCTCACCGATCAGCACATCACCACCCTCGTGAGACACAATAGTCTTTAAATCAGATAAGAAAGCGGTATGCAGATCAAAAAGCTCATCAATTTTGAAGAAAATTGTGTTCTCCTCCTCCTCCCTGATCACAGGCTGCGAAGTAGTTAGGGTTGCGTGGATGGCCTTCTTGTACTGCATTTGGTAAAAATAAGAATTAGCCATATTAGCAATTTTACCTTATCATTAAATCACGTTGTAACTCCGTCACGACCCCCACTTTTTAATACCCTTTTAGAGTATTAATTTCAGTCAGAAGCTTGTGACGCAAAAAATAAATTTGTTTAATCAATATCAACAGGAGGTATATAGGTCGGAGCGTGCCGGAACGGGCCGAAACGGACCCATATCATACAACTGCCATAGGATAAATCGAAAAAAAATTTGTTTTTTATTTTATATTGATGCAAATCGGACGACTAATTCATAAAGCTGTCATATGAGCAGTACGAAAATATATTAATAATAACTTTCTTCATTCCTGCTTTAACTAGTTTTTGGTTTAAAACTGAAATTTAAATAGCATATAATTTATCGTTATTTTTATATTTAATTTTAATATCCTGAGAAAACCGATTTCTATACCTTCCCACAAAACGAAGTTTATAAGATCCGAATTACTTACCTGCATCATTTTATTGAGGCATTCAACGTAGATAGTCTCACTTTGAATAATTGAGCTAAGTATGGATCGTATTTTAGCACCGCGCGCATTTCCACAAACCTGTGAAAAAGCGAATCACTTGGATGAGATGTGTAGTTGTAAGTGGTATAAAAACACATAAAACGTGGTAGATGAGGTCAAAACTTTCCTAAACCCGCTACAGATGACTTTTCACAACTATATATTATATATGGTGTCGTCGAGCCAATACAGTTAGTTGTAAAAAAATTATAACATTTTTGCAAGACTACATACACACTGGCTACAAACCCAAATTTGCATGAATGAGACAGAGAAAGGTATACTGTGATTAATGAACAATAGATAGGAGTAACCAGTCAGAGCGATGTAGGAAAATCGATCATTAGTGTCTGTAAAAATTGTTGGTTTAATTGTGGGCGAAAGCTTAAGCACAAACTATGGTAAAACTTAACTGAGAAACATGCAAACTATATAAATTAAAAACAAGAAAAAACCATGTACAGATATATCCAAATGTATGAAAAGATCTATAGTAGCCATACTACATTAATAAGCATCTACTGTTGGTAAATTAAAGCTACAAAGTCGAAGTAAGAACCTTTGACTGATTATCCGTATCCGGTACTTACAAGTATCGCCGAAACTAAGTTCTGTTGGGAAAAGAAAACAGAAACGAATAATCTTCGTTAGTTCAGTGTTAGTTATAAAGTTAACTCTTAGAGTGTTGATGGTTATGAATTTCATTAAGGTTTTTTAATTGAAATGAAATCTTAATTAAGCGAAACAAAAATAATATTATTATAAACAATAGAGAATGCTATAGTCGAGTTTCCCGACTATCAGATACCTGTTACTTAGCTAGTGTTAGTGCGAACACGAAGTTTCATCATATTTCTGGGATATCGATAGATATTGGGAAATAAAATGAGAAAACGTTTTAAAATTGTTGAAAAGTGGCGCTCTACTGTTTTGGCGGCTTTAGGGCGTTTGAGTGGAAAAAAGTTTTTTGGCAAGTCGATAGAAATTTAAGCGACTAATAACATTATAAAAAATATCCAACAATTTTTCAAAAGCGTGGGCGTGGCAGTTTTAGGGCTTTAGAATGGGCGTGGCAAACATTTTTTTGGGAAATCGATAAAAATTAACAAGACTAATAATAATAAAGCTATTGAACAACATCGAAAAGTTTTTCAAAAATGTGGGCGCGGAAGCTGTGGGCGGTTTTAGGGCGTTGCAATAATTTTTTTGCAAATTGATGGACGTTTACAAGACTAATACAAATTTGAAAAAATATCAAGACATTTATTAAAAGTGTGGGCGTGGCAGTTTTGTTCGGTTTGTGAGCGTTAGAGTGGGTGTGGCAACATGGATCAACAAACTTGCGCTGCGTCATTGTCTCTAGAATCTGTATGCTAATTCTCAACCTTTTAGCTTTTATAGTTCCTGAGATCTCGACGTTCAGACGGACAGACGGTCATTGACAGATCGACTCGGCTATTGATCCTGATCACGAATATATATACTTTATTTTACTGTACGAGTAACGGGTATAAAAATATGAATTTTTTGTTCTGAAGCGCTGGATTTCAGGGCACTGTAAATTAGCACATGCATTTTGAAAGCAAAGTCGTCTAAGTCATTTGGGCTGGTAATGCATTAGCCTACTTGTTAGCTTTTAGACACTTTGCTAATATATGTTGACTACGATTGGGAGATGATTAAAAACGCAAAATGACAGAAATAAAAAGGTTTGCTTGGGCACTAAGTAGCCGGATAACGGTCACAGAGGACTGGGGCAGGGGCGGTCTTCAATGAACTGACAACGAACCTTGCGAATTGCTCCCGGGGTAGTTTGTGTTGTGGTTTGATCGTCGTGCGAAATGGTGCGTAATATGGGCGGACCCTCGTACTCCCCGTCACTGTCTAGCGAACTGGAGCGCGTCTCATTACTTTGCCTTTAAAGTTATTATACAAAATATAAGTATCAATAATCTGATTAGATTTTATCTGAAACTTAAGCTCACTGTAGGAAGAAATCGATGTTGACGTAGTTAGAGGTCCTGCCTGGAGATTCGGGATCCGCTACATTAGCCAAAGGCAAAATGCTGCTGCCAGGCGTCGACAAATCATCGCGACTGGATGAGGATCCGGTGCGACCGGGCTTAATGAAAACGTATTCTCCATCGCCGTGGTCGAGGGGTACGCTATCATAGTACGGTTCACACTCCGCTAAAGCTCCGCCGGCTGCCGCTGACTGCTGGGAAGCCACCGCCTTTGCACTTTCCGAACTTAGCGAAGACACGCTTTCGTAGCTCTTGATCTGCTTGTAATAAAAAACCGGCAATCGTTAGATTACTTATAAACAGAGAACTCATATTCCGTACAAAGTGTAAATTTGTGGGGGTGTGACCCAATTAAGAAACGATATTTCCTCAAACCTATTAAAGAAAGTCTCAGCTTACCACCTCCGGTATGCCTTGTGATGTCAGCGACTCCTTGGACCCTACACTACGCTGGTTGGCACCCGATTCACGCGATTCCGTTCCATTGTCCGCATCGATAGCCTGCAGCCGCGATCTCCTTTCCAGACTGCTAGTGCTGAGCAGTGAGCTGCTGTCCGCCATAGACATTTTTCCGGTTTTACTTAGACTACCAGTTGGCGAGGCACCGACTCCGGTTCGTCCAGGAGTCAATGATCGCCCGGGCGTGGAGGAAGTGCGTCCTAGGCTACCACCTCCAGAAGGCGAGGAGTCGTGCCTCCTCGTTTGTTCCAGGCTGTCTGCCTTGCTTACCATCTTACGACCGAGCTCCTCCATTAATTCAGGATTGTTTACGTTCACAAATTTACTAAGCTCCGGTGTGGTTTTCCGATTTGCCGAGTGCTTGGAATCCAAATTATCAGATGATTTCTGACGCAGTATATCAGACGGCTTGATGTTCCGCTCCAGCGAATTGCCCAAACTGTCAATGGAGAGACTGCCGCTTGAACTGCTCGGTATCGTGTTGATCAAATATGTCTCCCTTTTTGGCGAAGACGATAGCTGCTGGCTGGGAATGGTAGGGGGCTCAACTCGCCGAATGTTCTTTGGCGGAGGTCTGGGAAAAAAAGAATAAGAGGCATAAGTAGAATGCAGTATTCCTAGTATAATAGGAACTATAACTTTACTTAATGCTTGTCCTTGCTTCATTTTCTACTTTTTCTCACCTGGGTGGCATTTTCTTCTTGGCATCTACGTGGGCAGCGTACGATGTGAGCGATGGCGAAAGCGGGGGAGCGGTGGCTTCCGAATATCGAGAAAATGTGGATGGTGGAGTGGGTTGCTGCTGCGGTTCACTGATCCCCGATGACGAGGTAGTTCCATCATCGCTTTCTTTGCCTTTGGCCTCTTTGACCTGAATGACTGTAACGTATTGCGACGTCGACTTGCGCAATGGTTTATCGATATCGACATCGTTTCCTAGACACCCTCCTGCCACGTTATCCGGCTGGGCTTTTATAGACGCCGCCAATTCCGTGATGCACTGCTGCAGGGCCCCATCGGTGTCCTCACTATTACTATCCTTGTCTCTGTCTTCTTCCCGCTTTAAATACAGTTCCCCTGTTCGTTTGCCGTCCGCCGTGATCTGAGTGGAGTGAAGCGGACCGCTCACCTTTTCCGATCCGCTACAACTCCCACCTATAACGGCATTTGTGTGAGTTGTGTATTTGTTGTCTGGCTTGAGCGACAGGCGATCCTTGTCCTTGGCGCCAGTTAAAGAAGAAGACTCGCGCAGATTTAAACTAGATTTCTGTGAATAAATATAAGAGGAAGTGAATAAAAGATATTAATTAACTTGATTAGAGAAGTGAATTTCATTGAATTTGCATCTTAAGAAAGATAGATACAGAATGACTTAAGAAATAAGGTAGGCGGTGGTTTGCTATTTTCAAAATAATTTAATGAGGGGGAAAGGGCTCTTTATTTTTAAAAAACCTTCAATATTATACAAAAGAAGGAGTAGCCTGTATGAAAATTCGAATACATACATAAAAACATTAAGTATGGAATTTTCGACTCTGCGAAAATTGACAATAGGCTAAGATATACTTATTTCCTCTAATAATAATTAGGAGTGGAGACAATTTTGGTCAGTTTCCTCTGTCCGGATATTATATGGTGGTAAATAAATATTTAATTCCCACAAGAGTACAAACTCCTCTTTGGAACTACATTATTTTACCGGTTACTTGTAGAGTAAGAATTAATACTAAAATTTGGTATTTCGTATTTCGGACCCCAAGAAGTAAATAAAATATTAATCAGGATCACTCTAGCACCCACACACTGCAACATGCTATCACGCCTACAAGTTTAAAAATGTGCTGCTTTTTTAATTGAATTTTTTTTTTTCAAATGTCTTTAAATTTTTAAATTCTTACCACGCGTATTGACTGAGTGAAGGTTGTTTGGTAGTCAAGAAAACTGACTATAGAGTTTTCTCTTCGTCTGTATATTTTTTGTGTTATTTTTTATTTAGACTCCGAGAGCACAGAGCATTTAATTTCGTTTAATTTGATTGCAATTCGAGCTTTTCTTTACATTAAATGTGCAAACGCCAACAAACTTGGCTGAATCTCAAATACCGTTGCGTGCGTTGAATCTGCCACATAGTTTTTTCCTCATTATTTGGGTTTAAAAATTACACGGGTGAGCAGCAGAAACAAACCGATAACCAAACAAAAAAAAGTAAATAACTGAGAAAGCAGCAGCCATACAAGGCGCTTATTACCAAGAAGTGAAAAATGTCCAACTTAAAATTGTATGGTTACCGGATGGATATCTAAGTGGGTGGTTGGTTAAATGAGAGCAGAGAAATGAAGAAAGCGTGCAATTTAAAGCCCAAAAGGTCGACAGCGCTAGAGCTGTAGAGAAAATTGGAAGCTCTTTTTTTTGTGGTATTTCTTAATTCTTTGGTTACAAGATTGTATATACACTTATAGATAAAAGAGACCTACAGATATATGCACGGATTCTACGTGTATGCGCGTAGTTATAAAAAATTTTGCGATAAGTATTTTATTGATTTCGACTTGTCATAATACAGCTAAAATTGTTGTAGCTTATGTAGCATTTTCCATTTTTAATTTCGCTATGTTGAATATATGTATATTATTGCAGTAGAGATCTCGTTCTTAACCAATTACTCTTACGCACCCCTCTGGACCATAATTTAAACTTCTCCTTAAAGGAAGCCATGCTTTAAATTCAGTGCCACTTTGTTGAGCTATTTTTCCTTTGATATGGTTTAAAAATTGATTGAGTTGGAAGGAAAATTAGAGGTTAACAAAGACGAAGTGTCTATGACTGGGAGGTAGGATTTGATTCAACCGAAAACACGTTAACACACACTTGCGCGGTAATGAAAAACGAAGTACCGAGCTCTTGAACGTACAAAAAATTGTAATAGTTTACGTAATGCCTTGTTATTGTAGCCCTTGTGTTTTTTAATTTAGGCTATTAAACAGGCGGTTGTCCGGAACACAAATATAAATGGAACTTTTTCTTTAACTATATTTACAGATATTTTTAAATTTTATGTATATTATGAATGTATGAATGACGCGTATCCGTATACGTCCGTTCGTCCATCCCGGCACTGTTATTCACCAAAAACTATACTGACGACAATAAATGAAGCGACGCCAGCAGCAACGCTAGAAACCTAAAGAAAATAAAACTCACACACGCCCGACAATCCCGCCCTCTGTATAAAAAAAATGCTGGTGTGGGTAGATAAGGGTCACCATTTGAGATATCAAAACGAGTGCTAAAAGTGGTAGAGCCCATGGACAACGCACACGTAATCGCAATTTTTCTAACTAAATAAATCAAATACTGTACCTCAATAAAATGTTTAAAAGTGTTCTGACTTCAACTCAGCTAAAGTTTGAGTCGTTTTAAAATTAATTAATTAATGACAGTCACGTTATTAGTAAAAACAAGAGAGAATGCTACAGTCGAGTTCCCCTACTAACAGATACCCGTTAGTGGGAATGCGAACGCGAAATTTCATAATTTTTCTGGGATATCGATAAATATTGGTGAATAAAATGAGAAAAAATTAAAAAATTGTTCAAAAGTCTGAGCGTGGCAGTTTTGGCATGTTTCGAGCGTTAGAATAAGAGTGGCAAAAAATATTTTTAGCATATCGATAGAAATTTACAATACTAAAAAAATAATGAAAAAATATCGAAACATTTTTCAAAAAAAGTGGGTGTGGATTTTGGCCGGTTTTAGGGCGTTAGAGTGGGCGTGGCAACAAGTTTTTTAGCGAGTCGATAGAAATTTACAAGACTAATAAAAATATGAAAAAATATAAAACACTTTCGGTGCGTATATATTTTTCGAATCTGTATGCCTAATCTCAACGTTCTAGCTTTTACAGTTCCTGAGATCGAGACGTTCATACGGACAGGGCCAGATCGACTCGGCTATTGATCCTGATCAAAAATGTATATACTTTACATGGTCGGAAACGCTTCCTCCGACCTATTACTCCACAGCTTTTACTCCACGAGTAACGGGTATAACAATACCCACATCCAAAACTGAACGCGTAAGTAAGAAAATATCTACGTAGAAACGAAACGAACCAGTAGTTTGTGCAAGGGTAAGGCAAGGGTATATATACACAAACAAGTGAGAATGCTATAGTCGAGTTCCACGACTATCAGATACCCGTTAGTGAACGAGTGGGAGTGAAAAGGTGAAATTAAATTTTTTTCAATAAAAAAGATTAAATGATTTTTACAAATTGAGCGAGTGCCTGCTTTTTGCTTGTGAGTGTTATTGTAACAATTATTGTAAGAAATTAAAAAAACATATGATAAAATTAAAAATAAGCAAAAAAGAGAGAGCTATAGTCAAGTTCCTCGATTAGAAGTCGGAATTCCTTCCAATCGGAATTTATCACAGAACTAAAAGATTGCACACCAATCCAACTTTAAATATCTTAATTTCCCAATAGTTTCTAAACCCCTGAAGCTAGACTTGTGTATGTCGCTGACAATACATTTAGCACGCTTTACACACTTTTTTGTCCAAATATTCAACATTAACTTACAAAGGAATAATTATGCTTGGTGGCAAAAATGGATATCAGAACATTTACTTGTTGAATTGGTGGACACTAGCTTCTTACTTCGTTAAAAAGTATTTTATTTCATTTAATAAGTACTTAAATAATTTATTTTGTTTAATAGGTATCTAAATAATTTATTTTGTTTCTAAATAAGTTTTAATTAATATATATATATATACTCACAAAATCTTTGTCTAAATTAGTGTTGCTTTCTTCTTGTGGAGCTCCATTGCTGCTGCTGCTACAATTGCTGTTATTGCTGTTATTGCAACTACCGCTAGCAGCCTCAAAGAGTGCCTTTGGATCCCCGCCAGAATCGCGATACCGTTCCACGTCGGACAGCAGTCGCTCTAGATACTCCACATAGAGCGTCTCCTGCTCAAGCTCCTTGCTCAGCTCAATAATGCGCACCTTGTGCCGCTCGAGACTAGCCCGAACATCCTGTTCCCATGCATCGGATAGAGAGCTTTGCGGAAATCGCTGCATCCACAGACGCTGGAAGTCATCGAAAACGCTCATGTTGGTGCAAGCGCCTCCTTCAGGTGCTTGCTCTTATAATAACCGTTTGCTTTATTAATTTAAAAGATGCGGATGATGATTATTCAAGATGATGACGCGGAGAGGCCGTAGTTGCCTTTTATGTAACAACAAGCACCAGCTGTGCGTTGTCGCCTTTTTCCCCTGCAAAAAAATGTTTAAGTTAAGTAAACGTGTCCGTATTTCAATTTCCACAGTAGAAATCTTAAATATACTCTCAAATAAGCAGACACATACAACCACAGGAAGAGTACCTTTATGAGTTCCATTGAATAACTGTGAATAACTTACCAATAATTAAGGTGTCATAAAAACCGTGTGTCAAGCACACTATATTGATTTAAGCATCGAAACATCGTTAGAATAAGTTTATTTCTCGGGCTTTTATATAAATGTTTAAAAGACTTTATGAACCACAAATTATTTGTAATACCCTTTTAAAGCGGCAATGAGAATTTAAGTTTGTATCCTACCCTGAACTGCGTTTCTTTGTACACGTTACTATTAAAGCAAAAAGGGTATACTAGATTCGTTGAGCAACCTAAATTTATCCTACTACCTGTGTAAGGGGTATCTGACAGTCAAAGAACTCGAAATCTAGTTTTGGTCTTTGCTTGATGTTATGAAATTTAATTATCCGAGGCATAAGTCGTTCGATGGTGTACAATATTTAAATATTTTTGGATCATTACAATACTAACAATAAAAGATATATATATTTTGATTTTATCAAGAAATACGTCTTGGGAAATACATGGGAAAGACAGATAAATATATTCTTAGTGGTTTTAAAAAATATATATTAAAATAATGTTTGATCAGAATAGGTAAGGTAAATATTAAGATTTCCAATTCAAAAATGGGATGAGTTTTGAGAATCTAAAATGTAAGATTTTAATTATAATGGGATTAAAAGGTAGTTAACGCTCTCTAGTTTGGGTTAGAAATAAAGGAAAGTGGTCTTAAAATTGTATCAGTTTGAACTTGCTTTATTTTTTTTATTATTTTGTCTTATTTTTTGTTATTGTTGTCCAGTTGCAGATGCAATATTAGTACTGATGCTTTTCTGAACCCTTGACAATCCTATCGTGTTTCGCTCCCTTCTATTTGTTTTTATTTGTATCCCTTATATCTAAATAGTTTTCTCCTTGATATTTATACAAATGGTTTACGCGTGCAGTCACATGAGTTCAGGAGATATTCTCGGTTTTTGTTTTTATCAAAACTACAACAAAAGCGTAACACAAACATATAGCGCACAGACGCACAGAAAATAAGTGATTCCTTTGATAAATGTTGTTTTTCTTTTGTGGTTTATATTTAACCTACTCCTTATTACACTTGTCTTCTTTTGTCTTTTCTCTTTTTAGAAACAAAATCAGTGGGCGTTGCAGCCGCAAAAAATTCATTTTATACACGTTCCACTTAAATAAAGTTGTGCTTTAATACACGCAAAGATGTATTTTTGTGTTCTATTCCGTTTTATATACAATTAAATTCCGCTCAGAACAAATTTGGATACACAACTTTATTTAATTTACTTCAAAGCGAACACACAAATACATTTGCATATATACAGCACCAGCGGTTTTGGCATTGGTGTGCGTAAAACTCGGCTTTGCTTTTCCTTTGGAATTTCTTGTTTTCCAAATCGCCCCTTACGTTTCATTTTCGAACACGAGTTTTATTCACCATTCTCACAATTTACTTTCACATTGATTGGACTTTAACAATTAGACAAAACAGAAATATTTTCGCAGATTTCCAGCGAAGCCGATTTTACAAAAAATATCGCTTATCGATTGCATGTGGATACTAGAGGTGGACTAGCAAATATCGCCAGTATCGATGTGTGCTAGAAAAAATACTAAAACACCGGAATATTTATAACATAAATGGAAAAAAATTTTCCCTAATAACCATTGCTTAATTTTAGGTTTAGTATTTAACTAATCCTAAAAGTTCTTGCTTGAATACCAATTAATGATAAGCTCTTTATGGCGTTAATATTAATTAAAGTTGCCAGAATTCGAACAACAGATTTTTAAATAAATAATATAATAAGTAAAATTAATTATATGTAATTAAACAATCTAAATACAAGGTTAAAGTCCAGCAGACATCATTGGTCATTTATGTAAATCGGTTTTACCCTTGCGGTTCCCTATTTTTAGCCAAGAAAACGTTTCAAATCGACCTTATGTCGGCTTATCACCAGCTGCCAGATAAAATAATACGCTATACAATTAAGTCGCTACTTCTGACTTTACTTCTTTAGTTCTTGCCGGCCTCTTAGTCACACCATACTTTCTATTTCTGACGCTTCACAGTTTTGGATATGGATTCTAACGGCTTACATTAAGGCGATGGATGGACTCTTGTCTTATCTCCAAATAAAAACTAGATAACGGGATGGATATATAAAGCGCCCTATACCGCGCAATTTTCATTTAATTAATTCTTCTCTTGGTATTCTTATAATTTTTAGCTTGTTCCAATTTAAGTTCCTAGTTTAAGGATACACACAATAAATGTCGTAAGTTCCTAATGGTATGAATAAAAAAAAAAAGCTGTAAATTATTATTAAGTATACTGCGAGAGGATGAAAATATAAAGTACATATTTTTTTGACTTAATTCTTTTGCCAAAACGAGTAAATCTTATTATTTTAAGGTGTCTATGATATATGTACGGAATGGGCCTTTCGATCGCAGTACCCGATGAAAGGTGAGCCCGGAAGCTGTCAGAGTTCACTTAAACATGTTTTATGGGGAACTATTTGACGCCTTTGGTGACCTATTTGTCGGGTACGATGGCAAGTGTCCCCCCGAAATAAATCGCACTTACCAACTTAAGTATTCTATATTTGGGAACACTAATGCATACCGTCAATCCGCAATCTAATTCTAGGTGCTGCAAGAAGTACGCCGTATTCTGGATTATCCTGGTGGTGACCGCATTGGGTGTGACCTTGGGTCTGGTTTTTGGACTCCGGAGCAAAGCGGAAGAACCACGTCGCATTGGCGCCGTGGCATCGAATGGCGTGGGATGTGCGGAGGTTGGAGGCTCCATTCTGGATATCGGAGGATCTGCTGCAGATGCGGCTATAGCCACCATGTTGTGCGAAGGCGTGATGCTGCCCCACAGCTTGGGCGTGGGCGGTGGGTTTGTTGCTACCATTTACTCAAGAGAGACAGAATTTAGTGAGGTTCTAATTGCCCGAGAAACCGCTCCAGCTGCGGCCACGCAGGACATGTTCGTCAAAACAGAAATCACCGGCGCATTGTCCTGTGCCGTTCCCGCCGAAATTTATGGATACTCCGAGCTGCACGATAAATATGGCCGCCTGCCCTGGAAAACGCTTTTCCAGCCCACCATTGATCTCTGCCGCCGTGGCATCCTGGTCTCCAGGTATCTCTCCGGAGTCCTTCAGCGCGAAGAAGAGCGTATCAGAAACGAACCCTCCATGGCCGAGATTTTTATTAATCCGAAAACGGATGAGGTCTACAAGCAGGGCGAGGTCATGTACCGTCACACTTTGGCCGAAACTCTGGAAATCATAGCGGATGAGGGCGCCAAAGCTATTTATGGCGGCGGCAGGGTAGGGAGAAAACTGGTGGAGGATATCCAGGCTATGGGTGGCATTGTTACCGAAGAGGATCTGCAAAGTTACAAGTGAGTATGGAGTAAATACCTTAATTAGCTGATATTGAATATCAATTTGAATACCAGTCAACTTAATTGATATATGACTTTGTAGTGTTCGCTGGGAAATGCCGCTCCACTCCCACTTCAGTGGTGGCTACAAGTTACTCACCTCGACACTGCCCACGAGCGGGGCCGTGTTAACCTTTATGCTGAATGTAATGGAACCGCTGTATACGAGCAATACGGACAAGTACTGGCAGCGTTTAATCGAGACTTTTAAGCACGCTTACGGGCATCGTACCAATTTGGGCGACATCCACTATGAACCAGATGTACAGGAGATGTACGAAAACCTTATCGATCCGGCCTTTGCCGCAGAGATCCGTAAACTTATTTTAGACGACAGGACCTTCGAGGACATGTCGTACTACGGAGCCAATTTTGCTAATGAGGAGGATCATGGTACAGCACACATATCCGTTTTGGCACCAAATGGCGATGCCATTTCAGTGACCAGTACAATAAACAGCCATTTGGGAGCCAAAGTAAGATCTCGCCAAACAGGCTTTATCCTCAACGACGAAATGGACGACTTTAGTACGCCCGGAAAGGTAAATGCCTATGGCATACCCGCCAGTCCCGCAAACTTTATCAAACCAGGCAAACGGCCGATGTCCTCAACTTGTCCCAGCATCGTTTTAGACACCCATGGGAATGTTAAATTGATTGTGGGTGGTGCCGGTGGGTCAAAAATTACCACCTCTGTTGCCCAGACTATTCTAAGGTACTTTGTACTCCACGAACCTATTGAGAAGGCGGTGAATTCAGGACGATTGCATCACCAACTGGCGCCAATGCACATTGACATGGAACCAAATGTTCCTAGGCATACTGTCGCCTATTTAAGTGCTATTGGACACGACATCAGATTTCTGGAAGATGATAAGGCATATTCCGCACAGACGGCCATTGGAATCTTGGGCACTGAACCACACCCCGTCTGCGATCGTAGAAGAGTGGGGAGCGCGGTGGTAGTCGAACCAGATAGATTAGAATAGATGTAAGGGATGTTCATTTCATCTTAAGTTTTAGGAAAGCCCGTTAGAATATTTTAGTGGTGTTCATCTGAATTAAATAAATGTCGGGGAAGATCTTTTCTAGATGCTTTCTTTTATAATACACCGTTTTTATACCCGTTACTCGTAAAGTGAAAGGGTATACTAGATTCGTTGAAAAGAATGTAACAGGCAGAAGGAACCGTTGCCGACTATATAAAGTATATGTCGAATTATCTTCGTCTCCCATTATAGCGTAGCGCGTTTCTAACTATTCACAGACGATCACTCAAGCATACTGTCCCGCTCGTCTTTTAACAGCCTATACGAACCCTCGTAATCTTCTACTACTAATACTACTACTACTCCGACACGGCCATCCTGACTCTAACACGACCTCGTGTTCCATTCAATTGTGTTTTTATAAACAAAAGATTTAATATTTCCATTTCAATTCGTACAAACTTATCAAGTTAATTTCACAAAACAGTATCAAGCCTTCTTAACCAATATCTTGACATAATTCTTACTATAATGTAATTTTTAACAAAATCAAATATTCTTCTTCATTCAACATTACAAATTCAATGCCCCACACGCCATGATCAAAACAAACATCAGTTTGTTTTGCACTTGTGCTTGCATTATTTATCTGGTCTTGTTACTCTGTCATTTTTGTTGGCCAGCAGTAAATCTTACATCACCTTTATTGGTGTGCTTCACTTTCTTCAGTGGCTTCAACATTTTCATTTTCGTTCTCTTCATCATCCTTTGTTTCCACGAAACTCCACCAACAACAACAGGCGCCATGCTCATTTGATACACACACAAATGATGCCCACTCAATAACGGTACGCTTTCCGTGAATTTCATTATTCGCTACTCCTTCTTAACACAACGGATCAACCAAAGACACTAGAATAACAAGATGCGTAACGCCATACGAATTTTTGGCACACGATTTGTTGGCCGTGGCTCTAGAGGTGGCTCCAGGCTCTCTCGAGTTTTTGTTCGAGAGCGAGAGAGCGGATGGCGCTACAGCGAACAGCTCTTTTCTGTGCATACAGTGATAGCAGACAACTGTATGTGGGCACACGTATGCTCATGCATCGTAAACAAGATATGCCCTTCACCTTAAAAGTTCTTAGACTTTAAATCTATATTATTTTTGATCAATTGACACCATGTGAAAAATTCTTGTTTTGCATTGCCTTAACGTTATTATTATTCAAATATAGCTTAGAAATAGTAATAGCCGAATCTATGTACATAATATACCAAAATAAATTTCACAAATGACTTTATATATTGGAATATTTGTCATTAGAGTATTCAGCTTGCGACGTGAAAAAAATTAATAAGCCAATGATTGTTGAGTGCTTGTGTCCGCACTTCGTGCCTCATGATATGACTTTTGCAACAAACTGTTTTCATATTTTTATTTATTTTATAAATTTTTAATACTTTGGAAATCTAAAGGCACCATCTGATTTTTTTTTTAATATTTGTAAAATACACATTAAAGTTTTTGAAATATTTTTAAAAATAATAAAAAACAAATGTGTATAAAAAAATTTATTGTTGAGCATTAAATGCACAAATAAATATAGTGCTTTCTCATTATGGTTTTATTTAAATAATTAATGACCAGGCTTTCCGCAGTTGTGACACTCGAAGTAGGACTTAGCTCGTTTTCCTGGCGGCTCTGATGTACCATCGTTTGAAAGGTGGCTCGGTCGTTTTCAGACAAGATGTAGTCCACCGTTGAACACCAGGATTGCGCGGCTCATCTCGCATGTTCAGGATTAAGCCTGGGCAATACCACAGCAAACGATTCTTTTGGCTCTCTTTGTGAGTGTTGCACTTGTTTAAAAAGTTCAGAAAAATTTCGATTTTGCGACTCCAAAATTGCCAGAAAACCATTTTCACTGTTCAAAGTAGGTATAGGCGATCCCACTTCTGAAGTCGAATTATCTACGTCTCCCATTAGAGCGTAGCTCGTTTCGAACTTTTCACAGGCGATCACAATTTTGGGCGATTTGTTTTCGGTATACCGATAGAAATTGACCCGACTAATAATAATACGAAAAAATCCAACCAAATCAAAATAATCAAAACATTTTTCACAAGTGTAAGCGTGGGAGTTATGGGTTTGTGGGCGATAGATTAGGGTAGCAATATTTGAAAACAAACATGCGCTGTGGATATGAATCTGGAATCTGTCACCTTAATATCAACAACTAGCTGGTATAGTTTGTAGAATCGAGGCGTTCATACAGACGGACGGACGAATAAATGGACTCGGCTAGCGATCCTGATCAAGAATATATGCTTATAGGGTCAGAAGCTCTTGTTTTTACCTGGTACATACTTTTAACGAGTAACGGCTATAAAAAGGTTTGGTTGTCAAGGCCTCTACGTAAAATCACTTTCATAAGTAAAAAATTAATTTCATTCTACATGGTTTGAGTCTCCGAAACAATTGTAAGATGGTTTAAGTACGCGCAATACTAAAATTTCAGTAGCTTTAACACATTTTTAGTAGTATTTATACACGTTACTCGTAGAGTAAAAGGATATACTTGATTCTTTGAAAATTTTGTAACAACCAAAGAAAGCGTTTCTCAGAATATAAAGTATATGTATTATTGGTCAGAATCAATAGCCGAGTCGATCTAAACATGTCCGTTTGTCCGTATGAACGTCGATATCTCAGGAACTATACAAGTTAAAAGGTTGAGATTCAGCATACAGATTCTGGAGACAAAGACGCAGCGCAAGTTTGTTGAACCATGTTGCCACGCCCACAAGCCCACAAAGCACTACCGCGTCCACACTTTTGAAAAATGTGTTGATATTTTTTTCACATTTTTATTAGTTTTGTAAATTTCTATCGATTTTCAAAAAAATTTTTGGTACGCCCACTCTAACGCCCTAAAACTGCCCAAACCGCCATTTTGGGTTGCCAACAAATCAAAGCGCACAATATGTTGGTACTCCTCTCGCATACACGATCATTTTTGGTGCCTATTATACGGGAGAGGAAATGAGAGGCAATCTAAATATCTCTCTTGCTCTCTTTGTCGTGCGTTATCATTTTGGGCTTGCGGTAATATAAGACAGAATGAGAGGCAGGCATTATAAATTGAACCCTATTTTGAGCAGCCATTTTGTGCTGCATTTAACGTTGCGATGAATTTCTTTCTGATTAGCGGCAATTTGAATATATTGTCACCTCGTTCGTCCGCCGCCATTTTGGGTTGCCATTCTATGAGGACATTATGTTGGGACTCCTCTCGCATAAGCGATCATTCTTAGTAATATGGGAGAGTAAGTGAGAGGCAATCTAAATATCTTTTTTGCTGTCGCTGTCAAGCATTGCCATTTTGGGTTTACGGTTTTTTTTTTAATTGTTTAACGCCTTTTGACGCTGGCATTTTATTGTTCTTTGTTTTTTGTTTAAAAAATATATACATACAATTTATGGATATTGGGGGAAAAAATGAGACAAAATTAAACAATTTTTCAAAATTATAATCTGTTACTATTTTTGGCAGCTAAAAAGGTGAATATTGACAGCTATAAAAGAATTTTTAATGTTTTCTCGTTCTTCTTCCGACTTAGAGAAAAAATTGTGGCCAAAAAGAGGAGCCCTTCTTTTTACTCCTAATGGTCCGCACCTGAAAATGGCGGCGGCCGAAAAAATAAAAATATTTAATTTGCGTCTCATCCAGCCACACCCACATTTTTGAAAAATTTTAGGATATTTTTTCATAATTTTATTAGTCGTGTAAATTTCTATCGATTTCCCAAAAAACTTTTCGCCACGCCTACTCTACCGCCTTAAAACCGCCCAATACTTCCACGCCCACATTTTTGAAAAATTTTTGGATTTCTTTCATAATTAAATAATTCTTGTAAATTTTAAATTTTTCCCACGCCCACTCTAATACTACGCACACTCGAGTTCCCCGACTATCAGGGTCTCGCCAAAGACACTAGAATAACGAGATGCGTAACGCCATACGAATTTTCGGCACACGATTTTTTGGCCGTGGCTCTAGAGGTGACTCCAGGCTCTCTCGAGTTTTTGTTCGAGAGAGAAAGAGCGGAGAGCGCTACAGCAAACAGCTCTTTTCTACGCATACAGTGGTAGCAGACAACTGTATGTGGGCACACGTATGGTCATGCATTGTAAATTTGACAAAATATGCCTTTCACCTTAGAAGTTCGTTGACTTTAAATCTATATTATTTTTTAATAATTGGCACCATCCGAAAAATTCTTGTTTTGCATTGCCATAACGTTATTATTATTTAAATAAAGCTTAGAAATAGTAATAGCCGAATTTATGTACATCACAAAATAAATTTCGAAAATGACTTTATATTAGAATACTTGTCATTAGGGTATTCAGCTTGCGACGTGAGAAAAATTAATAAGGCAGTGATTGTTGAGTGCTTGTGTCCGCACTTCCTGCCTCGGACTTCGGGAAATTAAAGGCACTATCTGATTGATTTTTTAATATCTGCAAAATACACACTAAAGTTTTCGAAACTATTTTTAAAAATACTAAAAAACAAATGTGTATAAAAAAATTTATTGTTTATTATATATTATATTTGTTGAAATTACGTTATAATTTAAATAAGCTTTATATGTTTTGATCTGGCAACGCTCAATTATAGCTTAAAAAGTCATTGTAAAATTCCTATTACTCAGTTTCAATTAAACCGTCAACTACACCACTACGTTCTTGTGTTTACTTGCTCGGTCGGTCTAGAAGCACATAACGGTTGTCCTGATCGTACGGTAAACAACTAACAGTTGGTTATGGGCCTTCAGCAAGCTAAGTTTTCGGTTTGAATAATTCAAACTAATTAAATGGACTAACACGCGTCCGGTTGAAACTCGAAATAAATAAAAACTAATTTGCGGAATTCGACAAAATGAGTGTGTCAATTCAAATAGAAAAATTAGGCGACGACAATTACGACGTATGGAGCATTTTAATGCGTAGTGTGCTTATAACAGCAGATCTATGGAAAGTCGTTTGTGGCCAATATGTAAAGCCAGAAGATGGCTCTGAAGATTCCGAAAGATGGAATATGCTCGATCAAAAGGCCCTGGAAAGTTTGTTTTTAAATTTAAAAGCAACGCAGTTAATGCATATAAAGGCATGCACAACAGCAGCAGACGCATGGAAAAAATTGTGTGATGTACATTTGCCAGGTGGCCCGATCAGAAAAGTGCAGTTATATCAAAAACTATCAAGGCTGAGAATGCTTGAAGGGGATAACGTTGTTCAATATGTCAATAAATTTGCTGAAACAGTCAACAAATTAGCTGAGATGGACATAACAATTAATGATGAATTAAAAAGCATCATGTTGTTATCCAGTTTACCAAATTCGTGGGAAAATTTCGTTGTAGCGATCGAAACACGCGACACGCTGCCGACGTTCGAAATGGTAAAAGTGAAGCTTCTGGAAGAAGGAGCGCGCAAGCAAGAGAGGGACGATCGCGAAGGTTCTGTCCAAGCCGTGTATGTACATACAAAATTACATGGAACTGCAAAGCAAAAATAACACGAAGAAAATAACCTTGAAAAACATAGTTTCAAGGGCAAATGCTACATTTGTGAGAAATTCGGTCACCGAGCACGAGAATGCCCGAACAAAGAGAGGCTTAAAAAACTAGGGGAAAGCAAGGAGAAATCAAACTGCTTGATGCATATTAGTGCTACCACTCAAAGGAAAAACATATGGTGTGTTGATAGCGGTGCCACGTCGCATATGTGTTGTGACAAGGGATTGTTTACATCTTTCATTAATAAGGAAACATCAATTATGCTAGCAGCTGATAAGTTCGTGAAATCGAGCGGCATCGGGACTGTTATGCTTAAATCACAAAATGTAAACATTGAATTACGAGATGTAATTTACGTTCCATCATTGCATATGAATTTTTTATCAGTGAGCAAGTCCGCGGAGTACGAAAACATAACTAATTTTGATAATAAGGCGGCGGTGATAAAAAACAAACAAGATGAAGTGATGATGAGAGCAATGCAAGAAGACAATTTGTATTTATTTACAAGTAGCTCTAAAAACGGTGCGGTTCATTTGTTGAATGATTCTTCTCGCATGGCAACATGGCACAATCGGTTTGGTCATTTAAATTTTCAATGTTTAAAAGAAATCAAGGAAAAAGAGCTAGTAATTGGCATGGACGTTAAAAATATGTCGGTGAATATTAATTGCGACACATGCAATATGGCAAAAATACACGTATTGCCATTCCCACAGAATAGCGAGAGAGCTACGCAAAGTGTACTGGAACTAGTTCACAGTGACGTGTGCGGGCCAGTGAATGTTAATTCTTTAGGCGGCAACAAGTATTTCGTTACGTTCATAGACGACTATTCAAGGAAAATATTTATATATTTTATGCATGCGAAGAACGAAGTGTTTGATAAATTCAAATTGTTCAAATCATATGTCGAGTGCCAAACGGGCAAGAAAATAAAAGCTTTGCGAAGTGACAACGGGACAGAATATGTAAACCGGCAGTTTACAGAGTATTTGAACACCTGCGGCATAAAAAGACAATTAACGGTTTCGTATACACCACAACAAAACGGCGTCGCGGAACGCGCTAATCGAACGATCGTCGAGATGGCCAAAAGTATGCTGATTCATGCGAAATTAGAGGAGTTTTTGTGGGCCGAGGCCGTGTCCACAGCTTCATATTTGCGTAACAGGTGCCCTTCCAAAGCACTCATGGGCGCTACACCCTTCGAAATATGGCAAAATAGGAAGCCATCCGTTAAACATTTGCGAGTGTTCGGATCTCGCGCGTTTGCACTGGATAAGACAAGAAAAAGCAAGTTCCAGGCAAAAGGAAAAGAGTATATATTTGTAGGATACTCTTCAACAGCTAAAGCTTACCGTTTATACGATCGGGAAAAACGTATCATTGTTGCACGTCGTGATGTCAAATTTGTAGAAGATGAGTTTGATAACACTGAATCTGAAAAATGCACTATTTCGGAACAAAATAATGACTTCGCTACAAACATCATTCACCTTGAGTCAAACATCCAAGTACCAGAGCAGCAGCGGCAGGCTATGCCCATGGTGGTCGAGCAGAGCAGTAATTCTTACGACAGCTATGACTCCGGTGAAGAGGAGGAGGAGTTTGTAAGCGCAAGCGATGAAAAGCAAATTCTCACTGAGGAGGAGATCGTACCAGACGTACAAGAGCAAGAAAGCAACGCATCTCGACGTGGACCCGGCAGACCAAAAATTATTCTCAGTGGTAAGTCCGGTAGACCCAGAAAACAATACAACAGCCTCAATTACATTGAAAACATTGAGACGCCACAGTGCGTTGGAGACGCTTTACGGGGCGAGCATGCCCAAGACTGGAAGTCGTCAATGCAGAAAGAATTTGATGCTCTCATTTCAAATAACACATGGACATTGTGTGATTTACCTCCAGGACAGAAGGCCATAGGATCCAAGTGGGTCTTTCGCGTCAAAAAGGATAAAGATGGAAATATACAAAAGTTTAAATCAAGACTTGTTGCTCAAGGTTGTGGGCAAAAGATGGGCGTCAACTATTCGGAAACGTTTTCTCCAGTAATCCGCTACGAAACCATCAGAATGCTATTCGCTATAGCAGCAGAAAAACAGCTATGCATGCACCAGGTTGACATATCAAACGCATATTTAAACGGCAGACTTCAAGAAGAAGTGTATATGAGGCAACCACAAAACTTCATTGATGAGAAGCATCCAAATAAAGTATTAAAGCTTCAAAAGGCGATCTACGGACTTAAACAGTCTGGGCGTGTCTGGAATGACACATTGGACGAAGTTTTAAAGAGCATTGGTTTCAAGCGCAGCAAAAATGAGGCGTGCCTGTACGCAAAGCAGCAGCAGCAACAACACAGCTACATTGCAGTATATGTCGACGATCTAATCATCATCAGCTACGACGAGAACGAGATCAGCGCAAATAAATTCGACATACATGATGGCGGCCAACTAAATTATTTCCTTGGCATGGAAATCCAAGGAGAAAGTACAAGAGGGTCGATTTCGCTATGCCAGAAGCAGTTCATCATAAACCTATTGGATGAATATGGCATGCAAAATTGTCGTCCGGCAGCTACGCCGCTAGACCCTAGTTATAAGATGGGTTGTAGAAATGAGAATTGTGTCAAGGTAAATATAACACAATTTCAATCATTAATCGGTTCCCTTATGTATATAGCAGTCTTGAGCCGACCAGACATTTTGCATACAGTGAGCAAACTGTCGCAAAGAAATACTGATCCACACAGTGAAGACGAGACTGCAGCGAAACATGTTTTGAGATACCTTTCAGCCACGGTTGATCTCAAAATCACATACAGCAAGTCCGGCGAACAGGTAATGGGCTTTGCCGACGCAGACTGGGCAAACGACCTGTCAGATCGCAAATCATACAGTGGGTATGCATTCTTCCTTGGAGGCAGTGCGTTTTCATGGACTTCAGCTAAGCAGTGCGTCGTCGCCATGAGCAGCACAGAAGCAGAGTACGTTGCTTTATCCACGGTTGCAAAAGAAGCGGTGTATCTTCGCCGTTTGCTTTTAGAGATTGGATGGTCATTAGATGGACCAATAACCATATGTGGCGACAACATAAGTTCTCATCATATTGCGAAGAATCCAGTACACCATAAACGCACTAAGCACATAGATATTAAGTATCATTTTGTTCGTGAAAAAGTAGAATGTAATGAAATAATTCTTAAATGTGTACCCACTGATAAAAATGTTGCAGATGTACTAACGAAAGGCTTGTGTAAGCAAAAGCAACAGAATTTTGCTAAGTTGCTTGGATTAAATTATTTTTCGTTTTACATCACATATATATAGCTTAAGAGAAAGTGTTGAAATTGCGTTATAATTTAAATAAGCTTTATATGTTTTGATCTGACAACGCTCAATTATAGCTTAAGAAGTCATTGTGAAATTCCTATTACTCAGTTTCAATTAAACCGTCAACTACACCACTACGTTCTTGTGTTTATTTGCTCGGTCGGTCTAGAAGCACATAACGGTTGTCCTGATCGTACGGTAAACAACTAACAGTATTAAGTGCACAAATGAAAGTAGTGCCTTCTCATTATGGTTTTATAAAAATAATTAATGTTATGCACATAGAAAAGATCTGGTAAACAAACTTATAAAAGTTTATAATAGTCAGGGCGTGAATTTTTAATTATTATTTCATATCATCATATTGCTACGAAATTGTCCACAACTCCAAATATGTAAATTCGTTTCTTCGATCAGAATTGATTTTGGCCCGAAAATCGTCTTCTAGCACAACACGCACACATATACGCGTTCTCGTCTCTTGTTTTTACTAACACAAGCAAGCAAATTCTATTTCTAGATTTTTTATGCTCTCAGCGTAAGGGAGCGGAAAGAGAGCAAATTTGGCCTTCACCAAAAAAGTGGCTGCATAGTGCCAAGCCAATGTATGGCCGTTACGCATCTTGTTATTCTAGTGTCTTTGGTCTCGCCGTTGCTCAGGTATTGGATTTTCGAACGAGAAATATCAACATTTTCTGGAATACCGGTAAAAATTGGGAAAAACAATAGAAAACGCTTTAGTCAGCTAGTGGAAATGCGATCGCGAAGTACTGCAATTTGTTTGGCATATCGACAGATTTTGGGGGAAAAAATGAGAAAAAATTAAACAAATTTTTCAAAATTATAATCTGTTACTATTTTTGGCAGCCAAAAAGGTGAATATTGCCAGCTATTAAGGAATTTTTAATGTTCTCTCGTTCTTCTTCCGATGTACAGAAAAATTGTTTCCAAAAAGAGGAGCCCTTCTTTTTACTCCTATTGGTCCGCACCTGAAAATGGAGGCGGCCGAAAAATAAAAATATTTAATTTGCGTCTCATCCTTTTGTTCCATATTGCGACCCTAAGTAGTCGCTAAGGAGAAAGGAGTGGCCTAGATATTGCTCTCACCAAATCAAAGCGCACAATATGTTGGCACTCCTCTCGCATACGCGATCATTTTTGGTGCCTATAATATGGGAGAAAAAAATGAGAGGCAATCTGAATATCTCTCTTGCTCTCCTTGTCGTGCGTTGTCATTTTGTGCCCGCGGTAATATAAGACAGAATGAGAGACAAGCATTATTAATTCAACCCTATTTTGAGCGGCCATTTTGTGCTGCATTTAACGTTGCGATGAATTTCTTTCTGATTAGCGGCAATTTGAATATACTGTTATCTCGTTCGTCCGCCGCCATTTTGGGTTGCCAAAAATTCAAAGAGGATAATATGTTGGCACTCCTCTCGCATACGCGATCACTCTTGGTAATATGGAAGAGGAAATGAGAGGCACTCTAAATATCTCTATTGTTCTCGCTGTCGAGTATTGGCATTTTGGGTTTGCGGTTTTTTTTTTTTAATTTTCAGCGCCTATTGACGCTGGCATTTTTTTGTTCTCTTTTTTTTTCTTTAGTATATAGGTACAATTTATGGCACATAATAATGTTGGATTTCTTGGCGGCAGTTATGCGTGCCATAGTTTCGAGTAACAATTAAAGATTTAAAATTTAAATTCAAATAGAGCATTTACTTGCTGCGTTCCTGTTGTTTTCATATTTAATAGCCGCTATGCATGCGCCTCTTCCGGATTTATCAACCCGACGACGCAGCTGGTAATCGATATGCTAGTAATTTTCCCGCCAGCTTGTTATCGAAATGTCGCGCGTTTTTGGGCGAGGTTAATCGGTTTTAGATTTGCTAGTATTTTTCCGCCATCTTGTTATCGGCTTTTGGGATAAATACTCGCGTTAGTCGGTATAGTTGGTAATTCTGAAAAGCTGGTCTCTCCACTCCTAGGAGGCACTATATAAGCGCGGCCGCTACAACTGATAGATCACTCTGCAAGAGGCAGTCGTTCAGTGCAGAGTCACTTTGGTAAACTGCCCGTGGAGTGAAAGGCGCTGGTGCGTCATATTGCACCAGAATTAAGGCCAGTTCCGGATGCAAGTATCTACGGGTACGGCTAACATGGCGTTTAGAAAGCTGGAGATCGGCCGCCAGAATACAGTGAAAGCTCCGCGGCAACACCGTCTGGTATCCAAAAGGAAAACGAGGACGCCAAGCTGACCCAGTAGCGCATGGAGCGGCGATGGTGGACCCGCCCACACCTCCGAGGAGGAGGACCCCCGGCGGCTACCCTCCCCTCGACATGGCCAGGAGGAGGTGGTGCCCCAGCCCCAACACTGGCCACAGTCCCGGCCAGTGGAAACCCAGAGGAACCCGCCCACACCACCGGGAAGGATGGCGGCGGGCGTGGAAAGAGGAAAGGGGAAAAAGCAAAGAAGAAGGAAGAAAGAGAGAGGAAAGGGAAAAAAGGAAAGGAGGGGGAGGAGGAGTACGAGGACGCCAAGCTGACCCAGTAGCGCATGGACCAGCGAGGGGCGATGGTGGACCCGCCCACATCTCCGAGAAGGAGGAGCCCCGGCGGCTACCCACCCCTCGGCATGGCCAGGAGGAGGTGGTGCCCCAGCCCCAACACTGGCCACAGTCCCCGCCAGTGGAAACCCAGAGGAACCCACCCACACCACCGGGAAAAAAAGAAATATTTAATTTGTGGGGGGGTGGCGTCGTTGCGCTGCGTGCAGGAGCATTGGTGCTGCAGGGTAACGGCTGGTGGGAGTATCGATTCCTGGTTTTGGATTCCTCATATACAGATTTGGCTGCCTTGCTTTGGAAAATGGGTGTGTTGAGGGGTGGAAAAATGCTGGGAGATTTGAAATTGGTGATCGCGCATAATCGTTTATTTGGCGTCTTGAAACTGAAGCAGTCCAAGTCGTCATTTGACCTCTTGGCCGGGGTTTTCGTAGTTGGAGCCGGAACTGAGGGAGCCACAAAGATTGGACCTGTTCCAGCAACCACTTCCGAGAAACTCATGGGCTGCTCGTCTGGGCTCCTGGAGGGTGATTTGAATAAATCCCGCTTGGCAGCAGGCCGACTTAGGGTGCGGGCTGTTGTTAGATTCACCACAGTGGGAATGGCGCTATTGTTGGGTTTTAATTTTAAATCACCCTGAGCATCAGGGCGTAAAGTTGCATTCCTTTGATGAGGGAAAATGCTTCTTTTCCCAGTATTTACGGAGCGATTGGTGGGTTTTTTGCTTAGGCTGAGTTTAGAAATGTCCGGCTTAGGGTTAAAAATTGACCAGAAAGCTTTGGCAGTTGTACTTGGTCTTTCCTCCTGCTTGCTTTTGTTAATTTGTATAAGTGGGGGAGCAATTTCCCCACTGTCACTCCTATTGATCCGCACTTGAAAATGCCGGCGGGCGAAAAAATAGAAATATTTAATTTGCGTCTCATCCTTTATTCCATATTGCGACCCTAAGTAGTCGCTAAAGAGAGAGGAGTGGCCTAGTTATTGCTCTCCCCTCGTACGCCGCCATTTTGGGTTGCCAACAAATCGAAGGGCACAATATGTTGGCACTCCTCTCGCATACGCGATCATTTTTGATGCCTATAATATGGGAGAAAAAAAATGAGAGACAATCTGAATATCTCTCTTGCTCTCCTTGTCGTGCGTTGTCATTTTGTGCTTGCGGTAATATAAGACAGAATGAGAGGCAGGCATTATTAATTCAACCCTATTTTGAGCGGCCATTTTGTTCTGCATTTAACGTTGCGATGAATTTCTTTCTGATTAGCGGCAATTTGAATATACTGTCATCTCGTTCGTCCGCCGCCATTTTGGGATGCCAAAAATTCAAAGAGGATAATATGTTGGCACTCCTCTCGCATACGCGATCATTCTTGGTTATATGGAAGAGAAAATGAGAGGCACTCTAAATATCTCTATTGCTCTCGCTGTCGAGTATTGGCATTTTAGGTTTGCGGTGTTTTTTTTAATTTTCAGCGCCTATTGACGCTGGCATTTTTTTGTTCTTTTTTTTTTTTTTAGTATATAGATACAATTTATGGCACATAATAATGTTGGATTTCTTGGCGGCAGTTATGCGCGCCATAGTTTCAAGTAACAATTTAAGATTTAAAATTTAAATTAAAATAGAGCATTTTCTTGCTGCGTTCCTGTTGTTTTCATATTTAATAGCTGCTGTGCATGCGCCTCTTCCGGATTTATCAACCCGACGACGCAGCTGGTAATCGATATGCTAGTAATTTTCCCGCCAGCTTGTTATCGGCTTTTGGTATAAATACTCGTGTTAGTCGGTATCGTTGGTAAATCTGAAAAGCTGGTCTCTCCACTCCTAGGAGGCACTATATAAGCGCGGCCGCTACAACTGATAGATCACTCTGCAAGAGGCAGTCGTTCAGTGCAGAGTCACTTTGGTAAACTGCCCGTGGAGTGAAAGGCGCTGGTGCGTCATATTGCACCAGAATTAAGGCCAGTTCCGGATGCAAGTATCTACGGGTACGGCTAACATGGCGTTTAGAAAGCTGGAGATCGGCCGCCAGAATACAGTGAAAGCTCCGCGGCAACACCGTCTGGTATCCAAAAGGAAAACGAGGACGCCAAGCTGACCCAGTAGCGCATGGAGCGGCGATGGTGGACCCGCCCACACCTCCGAGGAGGAGGACCCCCGGCGGCTACCCTCCCCTCGACATGGCCAGGAGGAGGTGGTGCCCCAGCCCCAACACTGGCCACAGTCCCCGCCAGTGGAAACCCAGAGGAACCCGCCCACACCACCGGGAAGGATGGCGGCGGGCGTGGAAAGAGGAAAGGGGAAAAAGCAAAGAAGAAGGAAGAAAGAGAGAGGAAAGGGAAAAAAGGAAAGGAGGGGGAGGAGGAGTACGAGGACGCCAAGCTGACCCAGTAGCGCATGGACCAGCGAGGGGCGATGGTGGACCCGCCCACATCTCCGAGAAGGAGGAGCCCCGGCGGCTACCCACCCCTCGGCATGGCCAGGAGGAGGTGGTGCCCCAGCCCCAACACTGGCCACAGTCCCCGCCAGTGGAAACCCAGAGGAACCCACCCACACCACCGGGAAAAAAAGAAATATTTAATTTGTGGGGGGGTGGCGTCGTTGCGCTGCGTGCAGGAGCATTGGTGCTGCAGGGTAACGGCTGGTGGGAGTATCGATTCCTGGTTTTGGATTCCTCATATACAGATTTGGCTGCCTTGCTTTGGAAAATGGGTGTGTTGAGGGGTGGAAAAATGCTGGGAGATTTGAAATTGGTGATCGCGCATAATCGTTTATTTGGCGTCTTGAAACTGAAGCAGTCCAAGTCGTCATTTGACCTCTTGGCCGGGGTTTTCGTAGTTGGAGCCGGAACTGAGGGAGCCACAAAGATTGGACCTGTTCCAGCAACCACTTCCGAGAAACTCATGGGCTGCTCGTCTGGGCTCCTGGAGGGTGATTTGAATAAATCCCGCTTGGCAGCAGGCCGACTTAGGGTGCGGGCTGTTGTTAGATTCACCACAGTGGGAATGGCGCTATTGTTGGGTTTTAATTTTAAATCACCCTGAGCATCAGGGCGTAAAGTTGCATTCCTTTGATGAGGGAAAATGCTTCTTTTCCCAGTATTTACGGAGCGATTGGTGGGTTTTTTGCTTAGGCTGAGTTTAGAAATGTCCGGCTTAGGGTTAAAAATTGACCAGAAAGCTTTGGCAGTTGTACTTGGTCTTTCCTCCTGCTTGCTTTTGTTAATTTGTATAAGTGGGGGAGCAATTTCCCCACTGTCACTCCTATTGATCCGCACTTGAAAATGCCGGCGGGCGAAAAAATAGAAATATTTAATTTGCGTCTCATCCTTTATTCCATATTGCGACCCTAAGTAGTCGCTAAAGAGAGAGGAGTGGCCTAGTTATTGCTCTCCCCTCGTACGCCGCCATTTTGGGTTGCCAACAAATCGAAGGGCACAATATGTTGGCACTCCTCTCGCATACGCGATCATTTTTGATGCCTATAATATGGGAGAAAAAAAATGAGAGACAATCTGAATATCTCTCTTGCTCTCCTTGTCGTGCGTTGTCATTTTGTGCTTGCGGTAATATAAGACAGAATGAGAGGCAGGCATTATTAATTCAACCCTATTTTGAGCGGCCATTTTGTTCTGCATTTAACGTTGCGATGAATTTCTTTCTGATTAGCGGCAATTTGAATATACTGTCATCTCGTTCGTCCGCCGCCATTTTGGGATGCCAAAAATTCAAAGAGGATAATATGTTGGCACTCCTCTCGCATACGCGATCATTCTTGGTTATATGGAAGAGAAAATGAGAGGCACTCTAAATATCTCTATTGCTCTCGCTGTCGAGTATTGGCATTTTAGGTTTGCGGTGTTTTTTTTAATTTTCAGCGCCTATTGACGCTGGCATTTTTTTGTTCTTTTTTTTTTTTTTAGTATATAGATACAATTTATGGCACATAATAATGTTGGATTTCTTGGCGGCAGTTATGCGCGCCATAGTTTCAAGTAACAATTTAAGATTTAAAATTTAAATTAAAATAGAGCATTTTCTTGCTGCGTTCCTGTTGTTTTCATATTTAATAGCTGCTGTGCATGCGCCTCTTCCGGATTTATCAACCCGACGACGCAGCTGGTAATCGATATGCTAGTAATTTTCCCGCCAGCTTGTTATCGGCTTTTGGTATAAATACTCGTGTTAGTCGGTATCGTTGGTAAATCTGAAAAGCTGGTCTCTCCACTCCTAGGAGGCACTATATAAGCGCGGCCGCTACAACTGATAGATCACTCTGCAAGAGGCAGTCGTTCAGTGCAGAGTCACTTTGGTAAACTGCCCGTGGAGTGAAAGGCGCTGGTGCGTCATATTGCACCAGAATTAAGGCCAGTTCCGGATGCAAGTATCTACGGGTACGGCTAACATGGCGTTTAGAAAGCTGGAGATCGGCCGCCAGAATACAGTGAAAGCTCCGCGGCAACACCGTCTGGTATCCAAAAGGAAAACGAGGACGCCAAGCTGACCCAGTAGCGCATGGAGCGGCGATGGTGGACCCGCCCACACCTCCGAGGAGGAGGACCCCCGGCGGCTACCCTCCCCTCGACATGGCCAGGAGGAGGTGGTGCCCCAGCCCCAACACTGGCCACAGTCCCCGCCAGTGGAAACCCAGAGGAACCCGCCCACACCACCGGGAAGGATGGCGGCGGGCGTGGAAAGAGGAAAGGGGAAAAAGCAAAGAAGAAGGAAGAAAGAGAGAGGAAAGGGAAAAAAGGAAAGGAGGGGGAGGAGGAGTACGAGGACGCCAAGCTGACCCAGTAGCGCATGGACCAGCGAGGGGCGATGGTGGACCCGCCCACATCTCCGAGAAGGAGGAGCCCCGGCGGCTACCCACCCCTCGGCATGGCCAGGAGGAGGTGGTGCCCCAGCCCCAACACTGGCCACAGTCCCCGCCAGTGGAAACCCAGAGGAACCCACCCACACCACCGGGAAAAAAAGAAATATTTAATTTGTGGGGGGGTGGCGTCGTTGCGCTGCGTGCAGGAGCATTGGTGCTGCAGGGTAACGGCTGGTGGGAGTATCGATTCCTGGTTTTGGATTCCTCATATACAGATTTGGCTGCCTTGCTTTGGAAAATGGGTGTGTTGAGGGGTGGAAAAATGCTGGGAGATTTGAAATTGGTGATCGCGCATAATCGTTTATTTGGCGTCTTGAAACTGAAGCAGTCCAAGTCGTCATTTGACCTCTTGGCCGGGGTTTTCGTAGTTGGAGCCGGAACTGAGGGAGCCACAAAGATTGGACCTGTTCCAGCAACCACTTCCGAGAAACTCATGGGCTGCTCGTCTGGGCTCCTGGAGGGTGATTTGAATAAATCCCGCTTGGCAGCAGGCCGACTTAGGGTGCGGGCTGTTGTTAGATTCACCACAGTGGGAATGGCGCTATTGTTGGGTTTTAATTTTAAATCACCCTGAGCATCAGGGCGTAAAGTTGCATTCCTTTGATGAGGGAAAATGCTTCTTTTCCCAGTATTTACGGAGCGATTGGTGGGTTTTTTGCTTAGGCTGAGTTTAGAAATGTCCGGCTTAGGGTTAAAAATTGACCAGAAAGCTTTGGCAGTTGTACTTGGTCTTTCCTCCTGCTTGCTTTTGTTAATTTGTATAAGTGGGGGAGCAATTTCCCCACTGTCACTCCTATTGATCCGCACTTGAAAATGCCGGCGGGCGAAAAAATAGAAATATTTAATTTGCGTCTCATCCTTTATTCCATATTGCGACCCTAAGTAGTCGCTAAAGAGAGAGGAGTGGCCTAGTTATTGCTCTCCCCTCGTACGCCGCCATTTTGGGTTGCCAACAAATCGAAGGGCACAATATGTTGGCACTCCTCTCGCATACGCGATCATTTTTGATGCCTATAATATGGGAGAAAAAAAATGAGAGACAATCTGAATATCTCTCTTGCTCTCCTTGTCGTGCGTTGTCATTTTGTGCTTGCGGTAATATAAGACAGAATGAGAGGCAGGCATTATTAATTCAACCCTATTTTGAGCGGCCATTTTGTTCTGCATTTAACGTTGCGATGAATTTCTTTCTGATTAGCGGCAATTTGAATATACTGTCATCTCGTTCGTCCGCCGCCATTTTGGGATGCCAAAAATTCAAAGAGGATAATATGTTGGCACTCCTCTCGCATACGCGATCATTCTTGGTTATATGGAAGAGAAAATGAGAGGCACTCTAAATATCTCTATTGCTCTCGCTGTCGAGTATTGGCATTTTAGGTTTGCGGTGTTTTTTTTAATTTTCAGCGCCTATTGACGCTGGCATTTTTTTGTTCTTTTTTTTTTTTTTAGTATATAGATACAATTTATGGCACATAATAATGTTGGATTTCTTGGCGGCAGTTATGCGCGCCATAGTTTCAAGTAACAATTTAAGATTTAAAATTTAAATTAAAATAGAGCATTTTCTTGCTGCGTTCCTGTTGTTTTCATATTTAATAGCTGCTGTGCATGCGCCTCTTCCGGATTTATCAACCCGACGACGCAGCTGGTAATCGATATGCTAGTAATTTTCCCGCCAGCTTGTTATCGGCTTTTGGTATAAATACTCGTGTTAGTCGGTATCGTTGGTAAATCTGAAAAGCTGGTCTCTCCACTCCTAGGAGGCACTATATAAGCGCGGCCGCTACAACTGATAGATCACTCTGCAAGAGGCAGTCGTTCAGTGCAGAGTCACTTTGGTAAACTGCCCGTGGAGTGAAAGGCGCTGGTGCGTCATATTGCACCAGAATTAAGGCCAGTTCCGGATGCAAGTATCTACGGGTACGGCTAACATGGCGTTTAGAAAGCTGGAGATCGGCCGCCAGAATACAGTGAAAGCTCCGCGGCAACACCGTCTGGTATCCAAAAGGAAAACGAGGACGCCAAGCTGACCCAGTAGCGCATGGAGCGGCGATGGTGGACCCGCCCACACCTCCGAGGAGGAGGACCCCCGGCGGCTACCCTCCCCTCGACATGGCCAGGAGGAGGTGGTGCCCCAGCCCCAACACTGGCCACAGTCCCCGCCAGTGGAAACCCAGAGGAACCCGCCCACACCACCGGGAAGGATGGCGGCGGGCGTGGAAAGAGGAAAGGGGAAAAAGCAAAGAAGAAGGAAGAAAGAGAGAGGAAAGGGAAAAAAGGAAAGGAGGGGGAGGAGGAGTACGAGGACGCCAAGCTGACCCAGTAGCGCATGGACCAGCGAGGGGCGATGGTGGACCCGCCCACATCTCCGAGAAGGAGGAGCCCCGGCGGCTACCCACCCCTCGGCATGGCCAGGAGGAGGTGGTGCCCCAGCCCCAACACTGGCCACAGTCCCCGCCAGTGGAAACCCAGAGGAACCCACCCACACCACCGGGAAAAAAAGAAATATTTAATTTGTGGGGGGTGGCGTCGTTGCGCTGCGTGCAGGAGCATTGGTGCTGCAGGGTAACGGCTGGTGGGAGTATCGATTCCTGGTTTTGGATTCCTCATATACAGATTTGGCTGCCTTGCTTTGGAAAATGGGTGTGTTGAGGGGTGGAAAAATGCTGGGAGATTTGAAATTGGTGATCGCGCATAATCGTTTATTTGGCGTCTTGAAACTGAAGCAGTCCAAGTCGTCATTTGACCTCTTGGCCGGGGTTTTCGTAGTTGGAGCCGGAACTGAGGGAGCCACAAAGATTGGACCTGTTCCAGCAACCACTTCCGAGAAACTCATGGGCTGCTCGTCTGGGCTCCTGGAGGGTGATTTGAATAAATCCCGCTTGGCAGCAGGCCGACTTAGGGTGCGGGCTGTTGTTAGATTCACCACAGTGGGAATGGCGCTATTGTTGGGTTTTAATTTTAAATCACCCTGAGCATCAGGGCGTAAAGTTGCATTCCTTTGATGAGGGAAAATGCTTCTTTTCCCAGTATTTACGGAGCGATTGGTGGGTTTTTTGCTTAGGCTGAGTTTAGAAATGTCCGGCTTAGGGTTAAAAATTGACCAGAAAGCTTTGGCAGTTGTACTTGGTCTTTCCTCCTGCTTGCTTTTGTTAATTTGTATAAGTGGGGAGCAATTTCCCCACTGTCACTCCTATTGATCCGCACTTGAAAATGCCGGCGGGCGAAAAAATAGAAATATTTAATTTGCGTCTCATCCTTTATTCCATATTGCGACCCTAAGTAGTCGCTAAAGAGAGAGGAGTGGCCTAGTTATTGCTCTCCCCTCGTACGCCGCCATTTTGGGTTGCCAACAAATCGAAGGGCACAATATGTGGCACTCCTCTCGCATACGCGATCATTTTTGATGCCTATAATATGGGGAGAAAAAAAATGAGAGACAATCTGAATATCTCTCTTGCTCTCCTTGTCGTGCGTTGTCATTTTGTGCTTGCGGTAATATAAGACAGAATGAGAGGCAGGCATTATTAATTCAACCCTATTTTGAGCGGGCCATTTTGTTCTGCATTTAACGTTGCGATGAATTTCTTTCTGATTAGCGGCAATTTGAATATACTGTCATCTCGTTCGTCCGCCGCCATTTTGGGATGCCAAAAATTCAAAGAGGATAATATGTTGGCACTCCTCTCGCATACGCGATCATTCTTGGTTATATGGAAGAGAAAATGAGAGGCACTCTAAATATCTCTATTGCTCTCGCTGTCGAGTATTGGCATTTTAGGTTTGCGGTGTTTTTTTTAATTTCAGCGCCTATTGACGCTGGCATTTTTTTGTTCTTTTTTTTTTTTTAGTATATAGATACAATTTATGCACATAATAATGTTGGATTTCTTGGCGGCAGTTATGCGCGCCATAGTTTCAAGTAACAATTTAAGATTTAAAATTTAAATTAAAATAGAGCATTTTCTTGCTGCGTTCCTGTTGTTTTCATATTTAATAGCTGCTGTGCATGCGCCTCTTCCGGATTTATCAACCCGACGACGCAGCTGGTAATCGATATGCTAGTAATTTTCCCGCCAGCTTGTTATCGGCTTTTGGTATAAATACTCGTGTTAGTCGGTATCGTTGGTAAATCTGAAAAGCTGGTCTCTCCACTCCTAGGAGGCACTATATAAGCGCGGCGCTACAACTGATAGATCACTCTGCAAGAGGCAGTCGTTCAGTGCAGAGTCACTTTGGTAAACTGCCCTGGAGTGAAAGGCGCTGGTGCGTCATATTGCACCAGAATTAAGGCCAGTTCCGGATGCAAGTATCTACGGGTACGGCTAACATGGCGTTTAGAAAGCTGGAGATCGGCCGCCAGAATACAGTGAAAGCTCCGCGGCAACACCGTCTGGTATCCAAAAGGAAAACGAGGACGCCAAGCTGACCCAGTAGCGCATGGAGCGGCGATGGTGGACCGCCCACACCTCCGAGAGGAGGACCCCCGGCGGCTACCCTCCCCTCGACATGGCCAGGAGGAGGTGGTGCCCCAGCCCCAACACTGGCCACAGTCCCCGCCAGTGGAAACCCAGAGGAACCCGCCCACACCACCGGGAAGGATGCGGCGGGCGTGGAAAGAGGAAAGGGGAAAAGCAAAGAAGAAGAAGAAGAGAGGAGAGGAAAAAAGGAAAGGAGGGGGAGGAGGAGTACGAGGACGCCAAGCTGACCCAGTAGCGCATGGACCAGCGAGGGGCGATGGTGGACCCGCCCACATCTCCGAGAAGGAGGAGCCCCGGCGGCTTACCCACCCCTCGGCATGGCCAGGAGGAGTGGTGCCCAGCCCCAACACTGGCCACAGTCCCCGCCAGTGGAAACCCAGAGAACCCACCCACACCACCGGG